>NW_027117377.1:0-5858985 GCF_038362585.1 Apiospora marii
ACCCTAACCCTAACCCTAACCCTAACCCTAACCCTAACCCTAACCCTAACCCTAACCCTGACCCTAACCCTAACCCTTCACCGCCACCTCTCCACCATCGCCGCACTTCCTCCTGCTCCCGCCCTAGCGGTTAGCGTGACGGGTTAGCGGCGGGGTGTGTCGCGACGGGTCCGGGCGTGGGGTTGGGCGAGGTTGGGCGCCGTCGGTGGTGGAAGCGGAAGTCCGTCGCAAGTGCGGGTTGATGGGCTGCCTGAATGGCATGGAGTGCGGTCGATGCAGCAGCGTCGAGCGGTCCAGTCGGGCTTCGGCGGGTGTGGCGGCAAACCGCACTTGTCGGTCGTCTCGAGTGGTCAGCGCCGTGTTGGTGCTGGGACGGGTCCAAGGAAGGGGTTGGGCATGTGTGGTGGAGGGCTTCTCGTCGCAATCCCAGCTGTCGATGTGGAAGTTGGGTCGCAAGTGGTTGGTGCATCGGTGGATGGCGTTCGGTCGGTGGCATGTCTGGCAGTTGGTGCAGGAATCGGTTCGCGTGTCTGGTAATTGAAGCGGGAGCCGATTCGCGTGTCAGCTTGGTGGCGGCTCGCACGAGTCAATCGGCCGCAATTGTGGTGGTGTGCAACAGCGCTTGAAGTGGTGCGCGCGATCTCCCGTCGGCTGCTGGTGCCCTCTCGCTTTCGCCAAAATCGCGCATCGGTGTCGGGGCGGGAACAGCAGCTGTCGCGGTTCTGCAATCGTGATCCTGCATTGTCTGTCAATCGAGTCGTCGCGTCAACAGCAAAGTGCATTCCGGCGAGGGGATGGGACGGCTTGTCGTGTCCGTCGACGTGGCCGGCATGCTGAATCCCGCGGACGGCTTCTTGATGGGTCAGCCAGTCGGTCGGTGCATCTTGCGTTGTTGGTGTGCTCTGAGTTGGTTGCGCAGAGCTGTCCTTGTCGCATTGACTTGGGCTGACACTTCGGGAAATGGTTGTTGCGGCGATCTCCAACCCCTGCTGGTTTGCCCCCAGTTCCGCATCCACTGCATGGCCTGGGCTGTCCTCCGACCTCTCCAGCTTCGTCCTTCTGCCCACATGTAGCTCAACATGCCTTTCAAGTAGATGGACGAATCGCTTTGGCCGGAAGTGGCATGTCCCTCTTACCGGTCCACTGGGTGACTGTGTTGGTGGTCTCTCTGGTCGATGGCAATTCCGGCTGACCTTGGTCATGGGTGAGACTGCCAGTTGCTCCACATGCGACAAGGTCCAAATCGGAAATGGCGGCGATGCCATCCCTTGAGCAAATCCGTGAAGACATGCACCCGTTCGAAGTGACGCCCACGTTTGCCATCGTGAGCCGGCCATGCACCGACGAGACACCGACGGCTTGCCTTGTACTAGCCCCTGCAAGCCCAATCTACCGGCTGTCAGTGATGTCCTCATGTCCAAGCCGAAGACCGTAAACCACATGCTCCACGATGATGGCAATAGCCACGAACTGCATGCATGGGAACGCGTCGAGGGACGATGGCTGGGGAACACGGCAGTGTTTCTCTTCTCCAGCGCCGTATCCCCCAATCTGCCAACGTCTAGTGCTGCTTTCGTGTCCATCGTGAAGACCGTAGACCACATGCTCCACGATGATCGCAGTCTGGTAGCGGCACTGTGTGAGGAAAGCTGCGAGTGTCTCTCCCCCTGTGCTCTCTTCCCTGCAATCACGGCAACTTCGGTTCAAGGCGTTGCCAGATGTCCCCATTGGCTGGCACACCTTCGTTGAAAGAGTGTCATCCGTTCGTGGCACGGTCCCATAGGCCTGCATCACTGCCACGAATCTCCGGTGAGCGTCAGCATGGCGCAATGCTCAAAGCTGCCGACAGACGACTTGCTTCATCCCCAAACTCGGTTCACCGCATAGTGTAGCATTTGTGCTGCCCAGTAAAGCGAGATCCACTCCATCAGTGGCACATTGCCTGCTTTCTGAGTGGCACCCCTGACAAGCAATCACCATCCGGCGTCTGCACTCTTGTTCGCGGGCATCGAGTTCAAGCTCCAATCACATCACTCAAGGCCACATCTGAGGTGAGTGGTGCCTCGCAGGTCATGAGTGTCAATCGTCTCCAGTTGCAGTGACTCCTGCTTCAGACTCTCATGAAGCCAACACTGGACAAGCGACACCGCAATAGGCGAGGGGAACACTGCATGCAGGCGGTAGAAGTCGAGGTAGCCGGGCTTGCTGTGAAAAAGGTGGCACTTGGGATGTGATAAGTAGACCTCCAGCTGCGATTTCACTGTGGTGTTCCTCAATTCGAGGAGTGCCCCCGGATTCACTTGAGACAGCATGCTCTACGCTTCGCCCTGAATGGAGACCTGCATGAACATAGGAGAGGTGTTCGACACCAACAGTTGCATTGGGGTCGTCAATGTCGGCAATGACCAGGTTCCAGTCGTCAATGTGCCGAAGACTGTCGCTGTCGAACAGCCTCTAGGCGATCTCGGCCTCGAAAAAGGAAGCGAATGCCGACCTTGGTAGAGCGTATGCCCGTGAGTTGAGACCTGACTATGTGCAAAGGGGAATTTCAGACAGCCCTGCAATGCGAAGTCGAGTCTAGGACAGGCTGTAGCACGTGTGATGCCCAGTCAAGCAAGACCCATTTCATCAGCAGCAGCACATTGCCTGCTATCTGAATGACACCCCTGCGATGTCAGGACTCCTGCTAGCAGGCATCAACTCCAGACTCCCATGTCTGCTGCTTGGCCAGACAAGTGTGCTTGCCCCCAATAGCAGTGACTTTTGCTGCATAACTGGCTCCCGGTCTATGCTCCTTGCTCTCTCTCTAAGTCGTACACTCGCTGTGGACTCCCTGTCACGTCGAGGAGTGCCCTTCTTTCACTTGCGACGGCATCTCCTGTGCTTCGACCTGAACGGAGACGCACATGGTCAGAGCAGAAGTGCTTGCAACTCGACAGCAACAGTTGCAGCACGCCTTCTCCAAACTTGCAGTCTTGGTGTCGATCATAGCAGAGTGCAAGATGCCCCTAGGTCGAGACCTGCCAATGCACCGAGCAAACGTCAGCCAGCCGTGCAATGGAGGAGAAGTCGAGTCCATAGCGGCTCCGTGCCACTGCAGAAGCACCCCTCTTGGTCGAGTTGTCACATCCCCATGTTCCATCTAGGAGTCGTATCTGGAGGGCCCATCTGGCTACAAAGGATATCCGGTCCCAGTGCGCTGCCAGTGTCCTCGTCCGGGACTCGTTTGCCAAACACCGAGGTTGTCTGGGGTGGCGCAGAGTGATCGATCTGGGTTGCATTGTTGCCACCTGAGCAGAATGCAGCCGACCATCATGCCGCCAGCGTGTTGGAGGAGCGTGAATGAGTGGATCTCCAGACAGAGAACCGCCCAGAAAGCCTGTTTCCTCACGGTGAGGGTCGACTGACTGCCAGATTCAGAGGAAAGCGAACGCGGGCCACCAGCTGACTCGCTGCTTCAAGGGACTGGCGGTCTTTGCACTTGGCAGTGAAGCAGAAAATGGGAAGAGCGCTGGCTTCAAGGTCAGACAAGTCAGATCAAGCCATACCAGCCAAAAGTGAAGTTCGGGTGCAAGTATGAGGTTTCGTGCTGCGTCTCAGGTGAGTAGGCGAGACCGAGACTTCCCCATCTCCATCCGATGCAGTCCGGTCCCAGTGGTTGCCAGATCGGCAAGAAGGAAGGCAGCCAAGCGTGATCTCGGTGCAGACGTTCTTGCGGCGTCGAGCCGTCACGGGCGGGAGGACATCACGCGGGGGCGCCATCTTGGTGATGGTTCGTTGGGACGACGTGCCCCTTCTCATGAGGTCTGGCAGTCTCATCTTTGATGCCTCGCAATTGGATCGTGTCTTGCACTGACTGACTTAGACACCAGGAAAGCAGCTTCAGCAGCAAGAGCACCCCAACCCCAGCCGTACCTGGCGACTATAGCGGAACATTGCAAGGTGAAAAGGGGGCAGCATCTTGTGGGGTTTTCGACCGAGGATGGCTTGACAAACTAGAACAGCACTTCTGACATAGCCGCAGGTAGGATCTCCTGGTTGGACATGAGTGGCATTTGGACTTGCGGGATTGAATGGTCCCCCGTGCCTGGATCTCAGTCATCCTCCAGAGCACAATCGGACTGCCACAAATGCCAGTTTGCCAGCAACCGGCATCTACGGACTCACATTTCTGCTAGAGTTGACCTGGCGAACTAAAACAGCGCTCGCCGTCCATTGCCCGATGCTCCAGACTCCATGGCAGAGATGCATGCGATGTTGCATGCTGTGCAATCTACCAGAAACAAGCAAGCTGCCTTGGCTCGGGAAACACCCATCCCGGTCTCTTCTACTGGAGATCTGGCTGTCGACATCATGGTCCATGTGGCCGGACTCGAAAGCGTCTGGATGGAGGCGGGGAAAGGCTTCACGACAGAGATATAGGCACAGTCACATTTCCCCATGGCGCTACAACTGAGGTGGAAGGATCACTCGACAAGGGTTTCGCGCAACCTCTTGCCAGGATAGCAAACTCTAGATCAAGGAATCCCGGCTTGACGCAAACGCTGCCTTCAGTCAGCGTTTCTGGAAAAGGCTCACCTCGGCGGCACCCCGCTTCTGGCCTTGCACTATGTAGAACACAGCGATCCTCTTTGCGTATACCAGATGGTACACATCTCGAGAGAAGTCCGGTGGCTGCCGAGGGTCCATGCCCAACCACTCGAGACCTGTGGCTGCCGATTGAATCGGTGTGGGAGCCCAAGGTCTCTCATCTGGGCCAGATCAGTGCATGCCCCATTCCTAATTGCCATATCCAATCTCATCAGCTTGAGGCGCAATTGGCGGTACATCTCAACACTGGTGACCTGATCGTGCAGCTTGAAGTGCTGCAGGAAGTATGCCGTGTCGCCCTTGATAGGAGAATGCCCAAGTCTTGGCTGACGCAGAAAGCCCCTGAGAAATCCGCAACCACGATTTGGGAGTTGCCCAATAGACCACCCAAGCCTCTTCCATTCGCACGTCTATCCAGCTCCTCTAGTCACACTCTCTGTTGGTCGTTTTCTGCTCTCGAATCCTCCAGTCCTAACTTCTGCTCGGATATCGCGCCCGGACGCATACTCGCGGAAGGGACGGCCTCAGTCGATCGGGAACTGTGGATCGAGGTCGCCTGTCCAAACCAGCTCCAATGACCGGGATCCTTTCTCAGCGCCTTCTTGTCGGTGGCGAGGTGCTGTTGCGGTCGTTCATGAGAGTTGGGCTGACAGCTGTCGAAGGTAGTCCGCACACTGGATCGTGTGGAACGCAGCAATCCCGAGTCTTGGCCGCAGCAACAAAAAGCCGCTGAGAAGCATGCAAGCACGATGTAGGAGCTACCCCACAGACCACTAACTCCAGGCTTCTACATCCATCCTGCTCTTCTAGCACAATCCATGCTGATAGGTCCTGCTCTCGTTGCCGAGTACTCGCTATTCCAGATTGTGCTCGCAAATCCCGCATCACGGCACTCGACTTCGACGGACGGCAACAGACTGGGCGGCTCCGGAGTTGGGGAATGGGGATTGGGTCGAGGTCATCTCTCCAAACCAGCTCAAGTGTCTGTGACCCCATTCCAGCTCCTTGTCGGTGACGGGATGCAGTTGCAGGCGTTCTAGAAACGAAGTCGGTTGCAGGATGGAAGAGGTGGACGGCTGTCGAAGGTGGTCCGCACACTGGATCGTGGGATACGGGGACGCGAGTGTCGGCTTGAAATGATCATGGCCTTGGTGGGAAGCACACCTGGCCGGATCACTGTACTTGTGCCTCCTTGTTTCGACAAGGTGGGCGTTCGCTCTGCTTCTCCATGGGATGGCCCTGATGTAGAGGCTTGGCGAGATTGAGGAACTGCCAATAGTGACTTGCCCCCGGGAAATGGCAAGCGAACGGGGAACCCCATCTCCTGTCTGGATGAGCTCATGTCGAATTCCAAGGGGCAGACATCAGTGTTGGCATTCGCAGTGACGAGAGCTGACAACTCAAAGTGAAAGTCGCAGGCACTGGACATCCAGGGGATTGGGGGCCGCACCAGCAACACGCCAGGAAGCCAATATGCCACGGCAAACTCGAGACATGGTAGCATGGGCAACCGGAAGAGGCCGGAGATGGTCTGGGAGAATCAGGGCACATCCACTGGAGGATTGGTCTCGTCCATCAACCCTAGCTATTCGGCGGCGACAGCTTCACTTTCACGAAACACTCCGCCATTGCGATTAACGGGCCGACCATTGGCAAGCTGCACCGGCATGCTATCAGGCGACTCTACTTGTCACCTTGTCGTACATCTGGAGTCCCTACAACCAGGCCCCGTCCCTTGCCCCCTGTTTTCCCCTGCCCCTGCTCACACGATGCCACGCCGACTCATCCGACGACGGCTGAAACCAGTCCCAGTGTCTTCAATGCGGCATCTCCTGTGCTAGAGTTGCAGTTGGCTGCCTTTGCCACCTCACCCATCATCCTCGTCCCCACAGACTTCAACCTCCCTGCTATCCATGCCAAATCCACCCGCCCCCTCCAAAATCCACAAGCCCACGAAGAGCTTGCTGGTCCAGGGCAGCATGACAGGCGGCCCATGCTTGTGGAGGCATACCCAATTAGCGAGCCAAGGACTTTCGACTGTGGCGATGCAGTGCTGAGTTTGCCCAGTCAGCATTGGAAGGAGAGCACTTTGAACTGCGTGGTTGAGGAGGGGCAAGAGTGGATGTGGCGAGTGTGTGTCTTTGGCATGGGTTTCAAAAGGGTTTGGCTCAGGCACAGGCTTCGGAGGGTCTCGCCTGAGTGGATCAGCAGACTGACGCGACGGTGTCACGCAGCTGCCACAACAAGGGCTCGGCTTTCCAAATCCAAGTTTGGCAGGATGACCCTGTCGCCGAGATGCACAGTGACACGAGTTTGCTACAGCCTCGCAACGGAGTGGTGCCAAAGTGCATGTCCATTTTCGGGATGGACCCATGTGTTGGAACCTGTGGTGGTCGAGGCCATCTGGGGATTCGCAAGGGGTTTCCTCATCAAAGGGGTAGCAGTCTCCCAAGGGTCAAGCAGGTTGCAGTCAAACAGGTTTCAGTCAGGCATATCGCAGTCAAAGTTGCAAGCAATGCAGGGAATTCCAAGGCGATATGCCCATTCAGTGTGTCATCCCACGGTGAGCATCGCGCCCAGCTCTTATCATGGCTAAGCGGCAGTAGGGAATGCAACAAAGCTTGCCGCATTCCGAGGCAGTCTTCATCCCTCTACAGGCGAGTAAAGTGGCAAGTTCTTCTCGATTGCCACCGATTCCAGCTGGGGAAAGACTGCATTCCATCAACGCCTCCATTCTCCATGGGATTTGGGCGTCTTTGCCAGAGAAGGCCGATCTCACGGGCTTTGTGTTAGCCCGCCGGTCTACTCCTCTTGCTACGGACGGCTTTTGTGCTAAGACACTGTCACGGGAGCGAGATCGAGAGCCGTCAGTTTGAGTGTGCATGGGAGACGAGGGGATACGGCAGCACTTAAGTCCATGGACTGGGTTGCTGCCGAATCTGGAACTCAGCGGAACGTCGCCAGCTGGAGGAATTCGGGCAAAGGAGGTCTCTCAGGATGCACGACGTCGCTGGTGTGGCATCGATCGTCGTGCGCAAGCCGCGATGTCCCCTCTCCCTATTTGCCAATGTCTTGATGCAACGAGCTGTCTGCCTGGCTTCTGCGACGCAGGAACTCGGCGCTACGGTGTTCCAACTGTTGGGGCAGCTTAGCCTTGTATTCGGGCTGGGGTGGTTTGCCCATGAAGCGGCAGGATTGCCAAGCCAAACTGCGTTGTGCCTACCTGGCCTTCTTGTTCACCTGGAGCTCGATGCTACCGGCTTTGCCTGTCCCTCAGATGTGTTATTCGTCAACTGAAAAGCCCAGCGCTCATTGGCAGCTGGTCCCAGTCGAGGGCATCTTGCATCACTCTCCCAACTGAGCCGGATGTACAAGTTGACGATGCTCCAATTGGCTTCGGACTTCGAGAGCACAGATAGGTCGCCTGCAAAGGGGGTTTGGCGAGCTTCTATCGGTAGAGGTCTACCTACACTAGAGCAGCTATCCGGTGCAACTTGTCCAACATGGATCAGTTGACCCTCTCAGTAGTACTGCCACCTAATTCACAGACTTGACCATGGCAGATCTAGACGGAGTGACAATTGATCGTAGCTTGGCGGATCTCGCTCAACTGCCTGCCCAATGCCAATACATGCCACTTTCCTGTGCTATCGGTTCACCAGCTCCCTTGCGAGCAGACGACAGCACCCGGATCAATTTCATGCCCCTTTTGGCTCCCTTCAGAGCTACCCCACCAACACCGACGATTGCGGGGTTGCACTAGCTCACCCGACGCCCTGCGTCTGTTGGGTAACAGCGAGACCGCTGATGAGAACCGTGCATGCTATTGTGGGCTTGCCCCTAGGTTGCCGCTTGTCAGCAGCTTTCCCCTTCGCCGCGGCATGATCAGGTTTGCAATCGAATGCAGCAGATTGGCGCAGCTATTCTGCAGCAAGACGTTGAAATAGAAGTGCGCCCGAGCGTCCGGAGCGAGCGCGATGACGCAATGGCGGAGACCGCGGTGGCCATAGCTTCGCAGCCCTGCCAGCCACAGCAGCCAACCCCGGTCAAGCAATGCACTCAAATTGAGCTGGTCGTCGAGAAACAGTGCCGCCAATGACTTCTTCATAGAGGGGATGGCCACCAGCTCTATGCCTTGGGCGGAGCCACGTCCAAGTTGGCGTTGTGAGGAGTCGCATGGGTAGTTCCCCTCGTTTTGCTGAGAGCCCATGAAGGTGGTGCCGCGATTGTCATCGAAGTCGTATTGCACAATAGCCGAGGAAGGCATGCTCACCTGCACCACTCTCCCATGCCCGGGGGACCTTCGCGGTGGACTAGAAGGTGACTAGCGCTGCTGAGACTCGTGGCCTCGGAGAACAGCTGCTGAAGCGAAGTACGGCTTTGAAGTCATCTTCTCATGCCCATACTCGGCGTCATGGTCGTCGACTACCGGATTCCCCGTCGCTGGAACGTGTACACCAAGGAACCGGCGAGGCCTTCACCGTGCACGGCATCGCGGGGTCTCTTGATCCAGCAAGTACATGTACCAGCTCGGCCTCCTGCTCTCCTTCTTCAGGGCGCCGGGGCGTATTACAGGTTGAGACCTGTCTGGTCGGTGTCCGGCTGGCTTTCTTCTGGTCGCGGCGTGGTCTTCAAATAGCCCAGCATCTTCTGTCTTGCTGTCTCACCTCACCCAGCATTTAGAAGCGGCGGACGTCAGTGTTGCATGCGAATTGACTTGCCCGATTTCCACCCAGTGCTTGTAGAGCAGACAGAGACCGAGTTACTGGAAGTCACACTCCCTCCATGCGCCTTGCCACTTCCACAGACGTTGCCGTCGTCGCAAATACCTCGGCCTTCTTCGCCCTGGTGAGCAAAGCAAGCACCACTGCAGAGATGGCGGAGAAGCCGAGAACAGGCCGGTTCTGAGTTGCTGCAGGTGTTCCCCAGCAAGAATGGCTGCAACCAAAAGCCCGGCGGTGAGTGCGAGCTGGTAGGGCCGCAGCAGTTGTTGATGTCGCACTTGAGCGAGACGCCGACATTGCTGTTGTCAGTGCTCATGCGGTTGACCTCGTCGCCCGCCACCAAGCCCCGTCGCCGTGAAGATGGCGGCGCCGCTATGACACCATGAATGCGCTGAACCACTCTCGTTGTAGTACCTGGCCGTTTTGGCGTGGCCCCTGCCTTTGGACTAGAGTATGTCAGCAGCTGGGAAGACGGGTTCCACTCTGCCACAAGAAGCCCCAAAGCGCGCTGCATAGACCAACCCCGGCACCACTCCACCATGGCTCCCTCCCCGAGGTTGACATGCCTGGCTGAAACCAGTGATCAGCCCCTGACGGCGGGGAAGCCGTCCGGGTAGTCCTTCACCCAGGCCGTTCCCCTACCCCGGGTTGGCGGGGGAAAGGACGTCTCCTCTTGTCTTCCCCAGCCCGAGCCTGAGAAATCCGACATCTGTAGGCTCGACCATTCAGCACCATGTGCCAATGTGTCGTGGAGCCTAGTCTTCAGCATGGTCCAAGTCAGCTCCACAGCGATGGAGTTCACGTTCCAGGTTCATTACGGTGCTTCGCCACAGCCTAGAGACACATAGCAAAACAGGAAGAGTAGATGCACTTAAACGCTGAAAGGCAGCCTCGAGAGCGGCAACAAGACTTCAGCCATCAGCTCAAACAGCCACGTCTTCCGGGGTGGCGACTCCTACCGCACAGGCACGACTTTCGACTTTGGGAAGGCAGGCTGACCGAATGAGAGACAGAGGGGCCTTTAGCAGCAGGCCTTCCCCAAATCCCACATTGACAGCTGAGGATGAGACGAGCAGCCACGTGGTGCATGCCTTCAACTGCCGGAGATGGTGCAGACTCATGATGTAAAGAGGGGTGAGTGATACCCAGAAGTCTCGGGGATGTCCGGATATAGCCCTCGAGATTGCCGAATTCCATGTGCAGACTTGTGGTCATCGTGCACTAAAACAATCGCCATCGGGTAGTACGCAGTAAGTGCTCGCCGACCACATCTCTCATGTGCCCCGGCCTAAGCAGCAGCTGGAAATGCCACTGCAGCCCCAGCACCTCCAGAGCTTGCAGCAACTCCGACAATCACAGCAACACTAAGCCGGCCCGACGATCAGCCGCAGCGCAGCGAACCATGGTGGTCGCTGGGAGTTGCTCCTTTTTCCTTCACGGCGGACTGCACAAGCATGCAATCTGCATCCCATCAGCCTATGCTCTCACCACGTCTCCTGACCAGCCAATGGACTTCCTGCTTCATCTGCTTCAGTCTGGCTTTGAAGGTCCATCTGCATTACCCGATGTCGAGGACGAGCCGGGCAACTCACATGAATCCGAGGCTCGCACGGCCAGTGGCTGAATGCCTTGACAAGATCCTCCTCCTTGCCGCCCGCCGCAGCCGGCAACTCCTCCACCTAGCCGGCCAGCTGTAGCTCGACGACACGAGGGCTAACAAGAAGAGCGGCTTATGCCAGTCCCGCGTGCCAAGTGTCTCGCCCACCACCCCGTCGTCTTCATCCTTCGTGGTGAGCGCCTTCTGGAGCTGGTTGCAGGCCGTCGGACTGGCGGAGGATGGCAGCCAAGAACTGGGCTCGGAACAAGAGGGGCAACTCGGGTGGTTGCCATGCAAGGTTGACGAGGGTCCACAAACAGCCGTAGCTAAAGGGCCGGGGAGCGGTGGACTGGCCAGGGTGTCTTGCAAAGAGCCCTTCCCACAGAAGGAACAACTTCTAGACTCGCTTCTGCAGCGCGTCGGGCTGGTTCAGTGGAGTGCAGCTCAGCTCCGGCCAGTCGCCCATGGGGCTCGCCTAGCCGTTGTCGGCCCAGACCTTCGAGAAGCTCGTCATGTAGTCGGCGTTGAACACCCCTCGTGGCTTGCCGAAGTTGGACATGAGCGTCTACTCCTGGGCAGTGAGCATGGGGTCATCTCACCTGGGACCCAGCCCCACGTCCCTGTAAAGCATCTAGGTATCCGCGTGGGAACCTTGGCGAACTTGCCGCCGGGCCTCTCTGAGCAGTACCCCAGCTGCCACTGCGACAGGTTCTGCGGGCGCCTGTTAAGCCGGGCTACGAAGGACTCGCGCAGGACATGCAAGACGGGGTGGGTGAGGGCCGCGTGCAACTGGCAGGGGTGGTCCTAGTGGAGTCCGTTGGAGAACTCGGGGGCGACATCGGCTTGTTAGTTGTCGTTGTGGTCGAGAAGCGGGTCTCGACAGGCAGCCTCGCGACCGCCGTTGCCCGCCGTTGCCCGCCGTTGCCCGCCGTTGCCCGCCGTTGCCCGCCGTTGCCCGCCATGCTTCACGCTGCCCGAGGACGAGGTGGTCCAGGCGCCGGTAAAAGTCCCCGTTGGAGCAGTCGTGCTCGATGATCTTGCGGGTGTGAGCTTCGACCTGGCGGTGTAGGTTGCCGGGCGACATGGCGGTCGACTGCCTCTTGCGGGAGGTCCCGAAGCGGCCCTTGACGAGTGTCAAGGAAGTCGTCGCCCCCACGGCCAAGGTACAAGGCAATGTGAATGGCAATCGGGTATGCCGGGCAGCCCAGGGTGACTTTGCCCCAGTCCCTCTCCGTGCCCTTGGCCACGAAAAAGTAAGTCGCTCCATCACGCCTCGAAGAGCAGGAGCAGGTGCAGGCGCAGGAACATCGAGAAGAAGGCACAGGCATTCTCATCGCCTTGAGCATCGGTGTAGGCCACCTTAGCTCCACCAAACTCCCACCAGAGCTCATGTGCGGAGTTGAACTGGCACTCGGCGAAGTTGCTGGTCCGACGACACCAGCTGCACCTCATCGTTGTGCGGGGCGGTGACACGGCAATGAAACCTTCTCTGATGCTGATGCGGCCACCAAGCCGAGCGGGGCCGCCTGCGACGTGTTGGGCACGTTGCAAGACTTGGAACCCATGGAGGGCAGCTGAGGCGCAGGCGCCGCCCCCGAGGAGCCAGTCGAGAAAGTCGTCGAGGTGACGGTTCCCCACTCCCGATCGTGGCCGGCGTGGTACATGAACATGACTCGCTCCAGGACGTTCTTGAGGGGCATTTGCCGATGCAGGAACATTAGCATGGACGCACAGGCGTTCTGGTCGCCGAGAGCATCGATGTAGGCCACCCTAAGCCCAAGTTCCTGTGCACAGTTGAACTGGCACTTGGCAAAGTTGCTGAACCCCTTGTGGCAGTGGAAGGCGGGGCTGAGGTCCGACGACGCCGGCAGCGACGGGGGGATGAGTCTTCCTCCTCGTTGATGGGCCCGCGATCGGTCTGTCCGAGTCGATTCAGCTTCGATCGTCCACCGAGCCGACCACCACCGCTTGCGACGTGTCGGGCACGTTGCGCGGCTTGGGCGCCATGGAGGGCAGCTGAGGCGTGGCCCATTCTGGGGGCAGACGTCGGGGCAGAGGTGGGGAGGATGGCTGGTGCCCCTGTGGTACAGACGCGGGGTTGGGGCTGCCCACCTCGGCGGGCGCGGCAGGCGAGGGTGGCACGTACAAGGGCTTCATGGTCGCGAGCGCATTGACGCGGCCCGACTGGAGCGGCTTGTCGACGGCCTCAGCGGCCAGCTCGAGCGTCTCGTCGATAGACTGGGTGGGGAAGAGGCTCACTGGCAGACTGATGTGAGGCATGTCCCTGTGGGCGGGCAGGGCCCGGGACGAACGGAGACAGAAGACCTCGTCGTTGGGGGTGCGTGGCATGGAGAAGGAAGGGCGGTAAGGCATGGCGCTGTTGACAAAGGTCCGCTGGAGGTCCTGCTTCGTCACACCCGGCGGGATCTCGTCTCGGACATCGCCCTGAGCCGCTTCTCGATCTGCGTGGTGAACTGCTCGATTACCGAGAGCACGCTGTTGCTGGCATGGAGGGCTTGGCATGTGAACTGGTTTTTGCCCGGGCGGGTCGAGGCGCGGCGGTACTCCTGGTGGGCATGTCACTCCCGGACGCACTCCGGGACGGCATTGCAGTTGTCAGAGGAACCGGGGATTACCGAGCACAGTGGGTTGATGGGGAGATCCAGAGTCCCCATCAGCAGCACGACCTTGAGATACACCGTGCCTCGTTCTCTCGGGCCTGGTGCTACAAGTGGGGTGCATCAGGGGCAAGGTGTTGAGGAGAAGCAGCCGTCTCAAGAGGGGGATCATCAGCCGGGGGCTTTGGAGGCAAGGGCGGGTGCTGACGTGAGAGGCTTGCTGGCAGCATTGAACTCTGCAGCGGTGCTTGGGTTTCTCCTTGGGTGGGAGCTTTGTTGCCGCGGCAGGTGCCGGGACCTCGTCCGAGGAATCCGGGAACTCCGAGGACTCGACGTCGGAGGAAATCCGGACTGGTTCCGTGACCGGCTGACGAGGGGACTTTGGAGCAGAGGTACCGGCACGGAGACCCGAGTCCTGCCACGGCCACCATGATGAACCTGGGCAAGGGGGCTACCGCCAGACTGAAAAAGCGTTGTTGAGTTGGCCACCCCTCAATGGCCGTTACAGTGCATACAGCTACATTGGCTTTACCTCGTCTATGATCAGTCAATGACACTCCAATGCAATGCTCCATAGCCAGTTCCTGGCCATATTGCGGCGAGAGACCAGATGGCAAGGCAGTGACACTTCCACATCAGGTGGATTGGCTTCAGCTCAGCCTTGGCCAGGGAAGGATCCATATCCACCTTCCCGGGGAGCACGCCCTTGCGCATGCTCTTCTCGGGCTTCTCATCCCCGTCTGAACAGTGCGCCTGCGTGCTACAAGGGAAGTGTAGTCTGATCTTCCCATAGCAGATTCTTGCCCGCTATGTAGGAATGGCATACCGCATCTTTCAGCCAGACTTCAGGGATATACATCGCCTAGTCGGTAGCGGAGAGGCAGCAACGTTTAGCAGTGTCGGACTTGGGGCTGTTTCACGACTTGATGGGAGCTTGGCAGCCCATGAAGCAATGACATGTTGCCAGCAGACAGGAGTAGATGCGCCGTGCTCTGAAGGACCTTGAGCACCTGCAGGGGTCGGAACAGCTCCAGCTAAGCACATGGTTCGGGGATGCCGAGTTCCCCATGCAAGTATAGGGTCAAGTGAGGGAGAGCAGAAGGGGCCCATGTTGGAGGCGGCGTCTCGGAAGCCGTGTGTAGATGTCGACTCCAAGACCAACCGTGTGCTGATCCATCCACGAATGTCAACTGTCACGCCCTTCCAGATCTACGATTCAGCCTGCCAGCACTCGGCCTGCTATGGTCGATCACGGATTTCTCTCGAGGGAGCTGCTGGACTACCAGAGAAACTCTCAAGTGCGTTCATCCTACGTGGAGATGCATGACCTGTCGTTGAAATCCCTCCAGCTTCCCAATCTACCCTGCCACCATGACCAAAGGAGCTCCAGGGTGTTTCTGACACATGGAGAATCTGTCTATGGGATCCGCACCTCTTGCTCCCCTTTCTCACTCCACATCCTGCCGCAGCTGAGTCGGTCTGCTCACTTTTTCTTGGCATTCGACTTTTGGGAGGCCAGCAGCTTTGTAGGACGGAGAAAGGGGTCAACGAATCCTTCAGCCGTGTCCAACAGGCTCTCGGAGCATTTAGGGCACCACCTGCCTTACAAAGCGGCGAGACACTCTGCTTAAGGCGACTGAAATAGGGCCGGTATCTCCTTGCAGGCAAGTCCATAGTCGGTTTGGATGCCGGGACCAACAACTGCTCGAGGCGTGATTCAATGCGTTCACTGTTGGGTGGTATTTCGGCATCAGAATCCCGGAAGCAGTGCCGTGCATCAACTCTGTAGAGCTTGCCTGCCTGTAGTTGCTACATCTGAGTGAGTGCCTTGCTGTCGGCAACCACGACCTCTCTCATGTCAAAATGTACGGGTCACTCACACTGTGGCGGATGGATGCAGGCCTTTGAGGTGTTGCACTTCTCTCATGCATCCCCCTCGATGCAGTTGTGAACGTGATAGCTGCCACGGTTCGCGCGAAGAGTTAGCCAAAACCCCAGCCCGGAAAAGCGGCAGCCAACGAATTCGACGAATTTCAAGCAGCGTCTACAACCACAGACAAGCACGCTCGGACATAGAAGATTCTCCAGGGTTTCCAAAATTGCCAGCCGCGTTGCTCTACGCCCCGTGGTCGACGAGATATGGCCGAGTCCCAGATGCAGATGCACGGTAGCGAGTGACACTGGAACATATCTCGACAACCAGAGATCAGGTGAAGACGGGACTACGGGCATTGGGACCGGATGAGAAAGAGCATCCTCGGAGTGTGCCGCACGTAGTACTCTGCCGTTATCGTGTGTTCGCCCTATTCCGATCAGACCCGGCGCGGCCCGGCATCAACTCCGGCGACAACTCCGAACAACGTCGCCAATCAAGCAGACTACACGTGCTCTTTGGGAACACCCGAGAAGAGGCGATGTACTAGAACGCTGCATTCGAATTTGATGGAGTCTTTGATGTCCATTTCGGCTTGCCTGGTTGGTGTTCTCAGGTCACCGAGTGGCGACCAGAAGACTTACATGTTCATGTCGATGTAGTCCTGCCGAAGAGGTCCTACCTGTGGTCTTGCTCAGACTCGGTAGTACTCCAATCACTCGAGGATTCTGGTGCCCCTCGGCCAATTCGCCTCGCTCACTTTGCCTTTCGGGGACTGACTGCGGTGAGGTTGACTGAGGTTCTGGGTTCGACACAAATACAGCTTTGGCCGACTGGTTCAGGTAGCATCTCCATTCGTGCTTTTGTCACTGGTAGTCCTTCCTCTCCCGAAGTCTTCACATCGTATATGCACTTGGTCGGGTCGATGCCCCCACGCACCATCACCAAAGGGATGGACCGGAAGATGCGTGTACTTGTATGCCTGTATATGGGCACCTGCGAAGTGGCCAGCTCATCAGGACAGCTCGAGGCGGGTCGATTTGCTTGGCCCTGATGCGCACCAGTTGACCATCTGTTTCTGGTGGACTTGCTCCGGCCGGCCAAGGCCAGGCTTTACGGTCCTGCTTGGTGACGTCGGGCTACGGGCTACGGGCTACTGGCTGCAAGACGGTCAGTAGAAAGTGGTGGGCTTTCATTAGAGGAGACGAGAGCAATGCCACAGAAGCATATATCTACACTGCTCGAGGGAGGGAGGTGAGAGATAGGAGAGACGACATCACAGCACATCAGGCAGACAGACAGCCTAGGCATTGGCATTTGGACGATGATACAGTAGGAGTACGGCAAAGCTGGTCACAGTAAAAGGAAGCATAGCAAGCCATTTTGTGCTACAGAGCAGTGTGTTCATCCAGATGATGCACAAGTCGAGTTTTCGCATTGGAGATCGTAGGCACAATTGAAGAACGCGCATGATGCATGGCAAGCTGCCTACAGTCCACACTGAAATGGGCGACACCCAAGTGCACTGGCAATTGAACTGCTGCTCACTGTACCCATAGCAGCGATTGTAGCTGTTGAACTCGCAATTGAATGCCCCCATTCTCAGGTCTCCTGCCGCCAATTGCCAGTGGAACCAAACAACCACAACAACACAGGCAGCACAACGCGTTCTGCCAATCTTGGCCAAACCTACCAAAATCGAATGCGATTGAACAGCAAACTGCATCGACTCCTACCACGCTGCGATCAACTCCTACCAAATTCTCGCGCCATCTGCCGCCAACTCCTACCAATTCTCGCGACTGCCACCAACCAACTGCCACTGCCGCCGCCACCACCACCATGTCCCACGAAAACGAATCCGACGTGGGCAGCCTCAGCGACCCCGAGCGCCTACAGCTCCTGCGCGCCCGCTGGCCCGTCTTCGAGAACGAGCCCGAGCCTGCCCCCGGCTACGACGCCTTCCTGGTGGTGCTACGCCACATCTACAGCTTCGTGCCGACCGACGTCCTCCCCCAGTACGGAGAGGAGTCCCTCCAGGTCCTGCAAGTGGCCCGCAAACCCGTCCTCGACGCCAACGCCGGCCTCGTCAAGGAGAGCAAACGCTCCTCCCTCTTTGAGCTCATCGACGAGCCCCAGAGCCACCCAGACCGCCTGCGCTTCCAAAGCCTGGCTCAAAACCCGAACCTCGTGGCCAGATTTTGGTCCCGCTACTACTTCCGGTTGTACAGCCCCACCGTGCTCGCCTTGGCCCCCGGCAGCCAGGACTGGGTTCTCGACGAGCCCTACGAGGCGCAGAAGATCGCCCTCGAAAGCCTATACCGCTGGGACGGCACCCGGCCCCTGGGCGAATCCCTGGGCGCGCTGTTTGGTGTCTTCCGCCACCCCCCGACCGGCTGGCGCTACCTCCGCCTGCCCGGCATGCCGACCATCCTCCGCGTCCTGTACAACCCGAACGGCGACCAACTCATGATCGGACCCGAGTTCCACCAAATCCGCCGCTTCGACCTCGCGGCCAAGGACTGCGAGCCCACCGACGGCGAGAACCAGAGCTTCGAGCTCAAGCAGGTCAAGTGCCAGTACCGACTCGTCGCCGCCGTCGACTTGACCAACGATACCGTCCGCCTCTACGGCATCGACGGCGCCTATATCCGGGCGCCGCCAGACCACGGCCACCTCGTCGACGTCCGAGGAAGCATCGGCGATATCGACCGCCCGTACATGCTCTTCTTCGCCCGCACCGCCGACGACGCGCCGCCGCAAGTGCCGGAAACGCCGGAAATCGTGCTGCCACCCTTCTTGCCCGAAGAAGGTGGGTTTGCACCGACCATGGAGGCCGACGACCCCAATGAAGGTTTCGACGACGACCCCAACGCAGGTTTCGACGACGACCCCAACGCAGGTTTCGACGACGACGCCGAAGACGACGAGCCCCGAGACGATGGCGAAGCTCAGCTGCCCAAACAGCCCGAGGATATTCCCGAAGTCGAAGCTCCGACTTTCACCATGGGCGTTTTCCACCAGTCCGCCCCTGCTTTGGACCTCGAAGACGAGTCCCTCAACATCGCCCTCGGCAACCTACCGGCGCCCGCCAAGTCCATCGCTGCCAACCAGTACGGCGACTCAGACGACGACGAATCCGAGCCCGAGCCCGAACCCGAGCCCGAACCCCAGCCCGAGGCCCAAGATATCGAGATGGGCAACGTCCATCCCGACCGACGCAGCGCAACTGCTCGTCCGCCGTCGCCATCGCACGATAACCGTCGCGATGATCGCCGACCCCGTGAGCGGTCTTGGTCGCCACGCCGCCCATCGCGCCGCCCGTCACCACGTCGACGGTCGCCTTCACCACGACGACGGTCGCCATACCGCGAGGGACCGTCACCATACCGACGAGGACCATCGCCATACCGCCGAGGTCCGTCGCCAACCCCGCCTCCTCAAAGGGCGGATCGCTACCGGCCTGAGCCGCGCCGGCCTGACAACACCCGGTCCAGGCCAATGTACGACTACCGAAACGAGTACCGCGACGACTTCGGACCTCCAAGCGGCCGATACCCCCGGGGCGAGTCGTACGACGATGCATGGGACAACCGCGAGCCCTACCGAGACCGTGGCCCCCCGCCCGAATATCGCGACCCTCGACGTTACCACACTCCGAGATCGTCCGACAACCGCCGCCGCTCCCGCTCACCATCGCGGGACTACAACAGCTACTACTAGAACCAGAGCAATTAAAATCTGTTTGCAACTAATTGTGTTTCTCCCTGTGACATGTTCTTCCACTTGTGCACGTTGTCAATTGTAGATGTGAATGCAGGTAGATGGTGGATGCATGTAAGCTGTGTTGGGCCATAGGCCCTGGGACGTGTAAGTCGACACCAGTTTTGCTGTGCACCGCTTTTTGGTGGTGCACCAGGAGTCGGTGCACCACCAAAATCGGGTTGCCAATTGAGCCGCCAGTGCACCACCGCAACTCTGCCCCAAATGAGATCGCAACCATCATTGGCGACGAGCATGCGACCTTCTCTGAGGTGATTTGGTACGGGCAATTGAATACGACATGGGAAAACACATTTGCATCGAGTGCGACACGGCCGGCAGTAGTGGAAGGGAGATGCGCCGGGATGCATTGGTGGAAGAGTGTGTGGAAAAGTCTGTGAAGGCGGTTTTGGTGGTGCACAACGAGTTTGTGCACCACCTACAGGTGTCGCAAGTCTGTGCAGGTCAATTGGGTGGGCAGGCCCAGTCTGTGCACCACCATAAATCTGGGTGGGGCGCTGCCAATTGGCACCCATTTGTCTGTGAACCCGCATTTGGTGGTGCAACTCGAGTTTGTGCACCACTGCAGTTGTAGGTGGGGACTGCCAATTGCGCCCGCCAACCGCCCAACCAGTCTGTGAAGGTGCTTTTGGTGGTGCACAACGAGTCTGTGAACCACCCAACCCAGCGCCCCGCCTGCCGGGAGTCTGTGAAGGCCAATTCGCAGGTGCACCAACAGTCTGTGAACCACCGCAATTGCAGCGCACTTCTACATATCGCCAATTCAATTGCGCACCCAGCACAAGCTGATGCGACACCGTGGAATCAATTGCATCTCGCATACAGGACCATCGCAAGCACTCAATAAGTAGAAGTAGACCGCAAATGAAGAGACGCATTGGCAAGTAGTGCTGTCAGAGTGTGCGCGACACTGCGACATACCGGTGCAGGCGGTTTTGGTGTCGCAGGTGATGCAGCAATTGAGGTGAACCTGTATTTGGTGGTGCACCTTGAGCCTGTGCACCACCAATTGATTAGGTGCAGCAATTGGGTGCGGCAATTGGGGGTGCAGCAATTGTGTGAACCTGTATTGGGTGGTGCACCAAGAGTCTGTGAACCACCAATTGGCTGGGTGGTGCAGCAATTGGGTGCTGCAATTGAGGTGTACCTGTTTTTGGTGGTGCACCTGAAGTCTGTGAACCACCTATCTGATGTGGGGGTTGGAGCTGGTGCTGCAGCAAGTCTGTGAACCTGCTTTTGGTGGTGCACCAGCAGTCTGTGCACCACCTATTGGAGGCGGGGTGGGGCCGGCGGCGCGCCTAGTCTGTGAAGGCCTTTTTGGTGGTGCACCTCGAGTCTGTGAACCACCAATTCCGGGGGTGGGCCACAGCCATAGTCTGTGAACCTGCTTTTGGTGGCCCTGGCGAGTCTGTGCACCACCCAAATCGGGGGCCCAATCTGTGCACCACCTATTGGGCCTCCCTGCCATGCAAACATCTGCTTCCCCGTCGCGATTGACGATGCTGTGCCCAGAGGCATCGCTAACAGCGGCTGTTCAATTGCAGGCAGCATGGCAAGGTATGCACACATGGTATAGGCCAGGTTCGTGTTCCTAGCGATCATCCCTCTCTGAGATCATGCAATGGCACCAGGAGGCCGAGAGCTGTTCCTCTGGAGTTGCTCAACTTCGGGTGAGCAATGCGCTAGTGTGTTGTTTCGGCCAGTAGCAAGTCGCTGAGCGGTCGGCATGAAGTGCGCCCCTTGTAGGTCTCCTGGCAGACAAGCAACATCCGCAACGATGGGTGTGGCGAAGGTTCGCAGGCCGGCGCCTGATCACCCTGAGGAGCAAGTCGATGAGGAAGAGGATGAAGAAGTTGAGCCACAGACCCATGGTAGACAGACGTCGTATCCCTTCAAGGAGCAACAGATGCCATGTGGGTGTTGCAGATCCGGATGTCAGATAGCTGCTGGAGAACTTGCCAGGTGAACCTGCTGTGGAAGAGATATGCATACCGCTGTTGATGCAAGGGGATGGTCAAGCCCTTTTCTGACGTCCCTTGAACTTGTGTAGCAATGTGCATTCAGCTGTCTCGAGTGAAAGAGGATTCTGCGCGACATCCGACTGGATCTCCGAGCCAGTGATGGTAGTTCCCGAAACAGTGAGTGAACCGAGTAGTCCTTGGGTCGCTACGAACAGCTACTACCCAAAAGGTAGAATCGTCTCTCTTGCAGTGTGACTGGCAGAGCCAAACGTTCAGGGCAAGTCTCGTCTTGCCTCTTTGCCGCCAACACCACCGCCAGCACCACCGCCAACCGCATTCATCAGGAAGTTGCTGAGATAGCTTCGCCACCAATGCAAAGCAAGTACACCAGCTCCATGACCATCCCTGTCAAGGTGCTCTCTCCGTACTTCAAACGGCCGCGAAGGGGAAATGCTGTCCGACCTACATGTGTGCTTCTGGCCCTGCGCCTGGAGAAGACGGGCACTCGGAGCCATTGTGGCATACTACCGACGAGATGGATATGCCAGTGCTCAGGGGCGCACCCTACTCTCACGCCATCGAAGGGTGACTTTCCATTGCAGAAGATCGCCGTATATCGAGAGGCGCATGCTTCCCGTCTGTGCTGAGAAACCGAGCAATTACATATTCGTGGACTGCGATCAAATCCGCGGCACTCCTTGGCTTGACCATGGCTTCAGTTTCTGAGATGGGCACCAAGCGTGGGCTGGTTGCGTCGATGCTGCCCAGGGGCATTGCAACTTCCCCGCCCAAAGGCGACTTGTCACCCCTTCCCGGGCCGAACTGCACGTCACTCGATCGCTGCTGGTTGATGCATCTGACATACTTGTCTTCGTGTCGGAGAAGATCAAGCCTAGCAGCCTTGCCAGGACAGCCCTGCATCATCAGTGCAGAGCCCTACCACTTTTCCCTTTCCGCGCCAAGTCGAGGTTTCGGGTTCGTCCGGGCCGGGCGAGAGGTCCACCAACTTGGAGCATTGCCGGGACTGGTTCAAGAACTGCTAGTATGTCTGGCTCGGCTCTCTCACTCCAATGAACACGGCCATCTTGCGCTTTGGTGACAAAGGGGCACTTCTGATGTCTGTGGTTGCTGAGCCCTATCTCCATCATCGTTCGCTCAAGTCCACTGGCCGTTGCCGAGTTCCTCTCGACAGGCTCCCTGTCTTGGTGACCGCCACTGGGAAGTTTGTGTGGTCCCGGCGTATCTGCAGGGACATCAATGCTGCTCCTGCTTTGCTCTGGTGTCTCGGTCCCCGTCGATGTATGTCCTTCTTGCTGTCAGGTGTGTGCTGTTGACGGATTCGATTGATCGGGCCTGCCCAGGTACGAGTGACTGCCGAAAGGTCGGTGCCGCTACGTCGACTGTCAAGTAAGGGTTGAACACCTTCTGGACGGTCAGACACCATTTCAAAATAATGCAAAGACCCTTGCACCCGCCAGCGACATAGGTGAAGCCGCACCTGCATGCTTCCAGTACAGCGGCAGTGACATGTTGGACGCCATCACGCCCATGAAGTAGTCGGAGAACCCCGCTCAGCTTCGGACACTCAATCCCCGGTGCCCCTTCCATTCCTTGAACTAGTGCGCCGTGGGGGCGTGCGAGGTCGTTGGATCGCCTCTTCAGTGGTGCGGCTCTCATGCTTTCGGACCATGATCCGGAACACAAGCAATCCACTTGACTCAAAAACACTGCTTCCACTCGCCATGGCTGATCCGGCGACGGGGATCCCGGTCGAGGTTTTGGTCGATCCCCTTGGAGTGATCCGGATGACGTACTCTCGGTGTCAACTCTCCTGCCTTCCCTGGCCTTGCTTGGTCTGCATGAGCAGATCTCGAGCTCGAGATCCGATCTCAGAACGTTGGCCACCGTCTTCCGTGGGGCTGCAGTGACCTCTGAAGCTCCTGCACCAACTCGCGATGGTTGCTCTGCGATGCTGGCTGTGCTAGAGGCGGGAGTACTGGTTGTGGGCAGTGAGGTTTGGCCGATGAGCGCAAGGGGTTGAGTCAAAGTTGCCCGAGTGCATGAACCGCCGTGCCCCAGGATGATCATAGAAGAAAGTGCAAAGCCTCGACCCTTGCTCATGCAGCATCGGGCTACCTGCTCTACATGCAAAGCAGTCACTGTGATGCTATGCCACGGGAATAGCCCTTCGTTGGGGATGGGGGAACATACCTCGAGACGGGGAACCGAGTGTGCTGCCTAGCTTCCCTAGCCCTAGGGCTGCAGAGGTTCTTGAGATGTCGTAGTAGTTCTTCGCCGGCCTGGGAGAGGCAGTGAGCCCGGCTCACCAAAGCTCCAGCATGAACCATTTGGCCAGACGCTCTCCATGTTCAGCGTGGCCCCAAATATGCCATCTTCAGGCTGGCAGATAGCCCTGTCGTTCTTGTCACGGTCCAGCACACCAGGAACACCAGGGCCACGATCTGGGACGCAAGTTCAGGAATAGCCAGAACCGGCAACCCGTGAAATGGGCAGCAAAAGACACGTGCAAAGCTGTCACGAAGCCGAAGCTGCATGGGCATGAGTCGACACAGAGGCATGCAAGAGTTTCTCATCTACCCAGCCTTACAACTCGGCGTACCGAGAATCGTCGCAGAGAAATGTGCAGGCGTCTGGCAGCGAGACAATGAGGGAAACAGGTCTCAGGAGAAATGCGAGAAGCAGACGACTAGATGCAGACGATTAAAAGCAGATGACGACAAGTTCCAGGTTTTAGTCGAAGATGCATGTGCATGATGCCGAGACGAAGACAGGCAAGACGCCCCCAGCAGCTCCGAGACTCAGTTCGGAAGACAGGAAAATGCGGCAAAACCGCCCGTGGAGGAACCTGGAGGTGTATTCGGCGGTGAAACAGACGAGAGAAGCAGGTCTCGCATACTCAAAGCAGATGACGAGACATCTCAGGCTGAACCGCGAAGACATTGGGGAATGAGCCATCAACGGCAAAATGGGGATGACGCAAATGCTTCTCAAGAGGCCACGGGGGTCTGGCCTCCTTGTGAGTTTGTTGCAGACGATCCCTGCCTTGATTTTGCATCGTCAGGAGGGTACGGATCAGCGGCCACTCCAGCGCAAAGTTACCGTTTACACACTTACGCGCCCGCAATGCCAGCGTTTCACCCGACGTGACCACGCTCATGACGTTTCCCGTTTATCACTTTCAAGCAGGGGCAAGCCGACATCTAGCCCGTCACCCAGGACGGCAGCCAGAACACCTTGAATCACCAGATCTACTTGCTTGCACTCCATGGGAGGGGACCCGAGAGTCTAACATGGGCTACAGCCGCGGAAGACATGAGTAAGAAATCCAGGCCGTGTAGAGCCCACTTTGAGACACCCGCCAAGACAGTCTAAGGGCTCAAGGCTGACATGGTCTAGTTGGTTTAGCAAGAATGGACAGGGATGCCAGCAAGATCTAGATTGCGGTCCTGAGAGATCTGTAGCAGACCGCGCCTGCTCTATCGACGATTGCAAGTGGGGGAACGATCAACGCAACCAGGCTGCGGATATGGCAGACTGGACAAGACTCCCCATGTGCATATGGCAACCCGTTGCGCCAAGTGAAAGATGGAGCTTCCCCGGATCGCAAAGCACCAGTACGTCCGGATGTCGTTCACACCGACCAGAGATAGACCAGCGAACCAAATGCACGGCTACTATCTGCCGTGTATGTTGCGGTGGGATTGTGCCAAGAGTGATCAATTCCACGAACCCCCTCGTGGCCAGTTTGTCCAGTGCAACAGTGGGCTGGACCTCAGCAATGGCAGAGCTCCATGTTGACACGCCCATCAACCGGTTCCGGTAGCTCTTCTCGACATCAGTGCCATGCCGACGCAGTAGATCCCAGTCTTGTGCACGACCATTGAGCTCGCTTGCTAAACCCCCTGATACGCTGCATCCTGGAATCCCGCAACAGTCCATCGATGCTGATCCCGGCTCCCTGCTGCTAAGTTTGTTCTGTGGGAAAAGTAGCTGCCTCTCCGTATGGCTATTTCACAAGTTGGAGGCTGGTGTGTGGAGGGATAACCAGCCGTCGCATTCAGAAGTGAGCTCTTGGACAGGAGGTGTCTCATGAGAAGTGTTGCTGCTGCAAAGAGGGTAGCCCCGACAGAGCTGGGTGGTGCCGCTCCAAGGCTTGAGTGCACCGGGCTAGTCCAAGAGAGTGCAGACCAGCCCAGGCCAGTCGCACATGGGGTTCGCTTACCATCATCTACCCAGGCCACCAAGACGCCTTCCTGTACTCGAACATCCCTATATTGGATGGCATCCCCTAGACCACGGCCTCCTGGTCCAGGATGACTTGAGATGGGAAGCTTGGGACTTGGCGTTGAGAACCATTTGCCTCATCTTAGACCACAGGGCTTTGTCGTTGCCGTAGTGAAGAGTCCCGTCAGCCTCAAGGGGTGCCAAGGCCTATGGTAGGAAGAGTGGTCCAAGTAGTATCAGAGTCTCAGTCACAAGGAGGGAAATGCCGGCCGAAAAGAGACCAAGCGGAACATGGCAAATGGGATGAGTGAAAGCTCATCAGAGCCGGCAGGGGTATTAGTTGTGGTGCTAGTTGGTGCAGAGTTCCGGCTGACTTGGCATCCTCGGCCCCCTCACAGTCAAAGATGGCTAGGTTGAGCATCACGTAGGCCAGACAGACTTTCGTGTCCGGCTTGCCATGGACGAGGTACCCCAGACGAGGACATGAGTCGAAATGACCAGAGCTGGCCCGAAGCATCCATTGCGAAATCCGGGTCCACGCAACAAACACTCGGGGTCGAGGGCGAAGGCGAGGTCGAGGTCGTGGTCGAGTTGGTTCACTTTGCTTGGAAGGGCTACTGGTACCAGTCCGATTTGGTGGTGCTGTTTGGTCGCCGACAGCGAAGTTCAACTAACGGCAATTCCGAACCCCCTCCATGCCGCCCTGGATGTACTGGTCCCGGAGACCGTCAATGTTCCCGCCCAAAAGTGGTGAAACTGCCGGACTAGCAACAGATGCACACCGCCGACTTCATCCGCCAGTGCATCTGCTTGAAGAACCGCCCAAGCTCAAGTGATGCCGAGACTGACATTGATCACTGGGTAGGTGAAGGGTGTCTTCGATGCCTTGGTTCCTTGAAACCATATCCCCCTGCCCCTGAGCTTTGTCGTACCGTCATCAAATGCGCCCCTCTGAGAGCCAGGATCCTGAGACAACCTGTTCGCCGGAGCCCAACAAGCTGTTTGAGCTCGAGCTAAGACAGCTCTCAGATAGAAGGCTCGGGATAGGAAGTGGCTACCTCCTGATTGGTCTGCTTCAGAAACATCAAAAGCCAATAGCTGGACGGCATGGTAGGACCTGGCCACCCGCCCTTTTTAGGTGCGGATTGGCGTTTGTTTGGCTAAGTGGGCAAGCGTCTCTTCTTCTGTCGCGGCGATGAAACCGGTGCTCTGAAAAGCAGATTGCAATGACCTCGACAGTAGTGAGAACAGTGCCTCAAACACGGACCATGTATGATGTGGTATCCCATGACGACCTACGGCAACTCTACGACATGCATTTCAGCAAGCAAGGCGATCACGGCAAGGCACGACGAAGGCACACAAACAGTGTATGAATTTGGCTCTATTTGATCTACTGGGGGTCGACGATGTCGTCAATGTCGGCAATGACCAGGTTCCAGTCGTCAATGTGGCGCAGACTGTCGCTGCCGAACAGGCGCTGGGCAATCTCCGCCTCGAAAAAGGCAGCCATCTCGACGTCGGCACAGTCGGAGGAGACGAGCTCTTGGAGCCACTGGGTCAGCATGAACCAGCCGTCGCGCATGGACTTGACCACCACGATGTCGGCGAGGTTGGTGTTGGGGCGGGCCACGGAGAGGGTGAGGCAGCGGCCGCGGCGCTGGCCGTGCTGGTCGATGCGGTCGCCCCAGACGAGGTGGACGAAGCGGTTGTCGAGGAGCTCGTTGATGCGCCGGATGTCCTTGGCGACGCAGCGCTTGAAGTCCCGGCGCGGCGGGAACAGCATCATGAAGGCTTCGC
The DNA here is from genome assembly GCF_038362585.1 of Apiospora marii. Taxonomy (NCBI): domain Eukaryota; kingdom Fungi; phylum Ascomycota; class Sordariomycetes; order Amphisphaeriales; family Apiosporaceae; genus Apiospora; species Apiospora marii. The sequence goes on from NW_027117377.1 coordinate 27,192, forward strand.
AGCCTCGGAATTTGTGGACGCCGGGGAAGAGGCGGCGCCATAGCTCATCTCGAGAAACGGCGGGCATGACGTACAGGGACCGGGGGCCTCGGCTGTATACGAACGTGTACTTACCTGCATCGACAGGCACAGGCCTGGGTGGCTCCTTGGGAGTTGCCACCTTGGGAGATTTGGGGGTCACATTCTTGGCAGACTTGGGAATATCTCCCTGGACTGGCTCAGGAGCAGCGTCACTTTGTTGAGCCGCCTCGCTTGGACGGCTCGGGGGTTCAGTTGCAGTAGGGGCTGCGTCCTCGGTTTGGAGGGTGGTCTTGTTCAGGTCATCGGCGATCTCGTCGACCGGATCGGATGGGCCCGGGGCGGGCGCGGGCTCGATTCTGCGGTCATCGGGGACAACTCGAGGGGGCTCGGGGGGACTGCGCTGGTGATCATCGTAGACGGCCTGCCACTCGACCGAGTAGGGTTGCTTGTTCAACTCGGGGCGCACGTACTGGAACGGGCGGTGCCGAATGACGTACTCGAACATGGTGCGGTCAATGTGCCACTGGTAAAAGTCGACGCCGACGTTGCGGGGCGGCAGTGCTGCTTCTTGGCGCCACTTCTCTTGCACAGCTTTGCGCGCCGTCTCGACCAAGGTGTTGAGGGTGGCGGCCTGGTTGTACTTGGCATCGTGGTTCTTGATCTCGGTGCAGACGTTCTTGCGGCGACGAGCCGTCACGGGCGGGAGGACATCACGCGTGGGCGCCATCTTGGTGGTTCGTGTGCGAGAGTTGTCGGACGGCAGGTTTGACGCTTTTTGCAAAAGGACGATTGGCAAGCTTGGGGCGCGGCAGAGGCAGACACGCTCAAGTCAAAAGGCAGCTGTTTATTGTTGATTGTCCACCCCACCTATTGTTCACCGCGGATGGGGGCCGCCTACGAGGCCTGTGGAATCAGGGCACCTTTCCGCAATTGAGGCGACATTGAACACGCATTCAGAAGGTAGCTATCTGCTAGCAATTGCTTAGTCCCCAGGTGATGCAGTGCCGTTGAACACGTCTACGAAGACTGCTGCAATTGAGGGAGCTTCACCCCACCAGGTCGGCAAGACCCAACACAACAGCAAGTTCATCTCCATAGTTAGCTAGCGATCATGCAAGCCAAAATGCGCAGGATCAATGTAGACCACCAAGTGTAGGCTATCAGGTCCGAAAATGCTGAATGGATCGCATCGGTATCACAAGACTCGCGGAGATGTACTTGATCGACTTGGTCATTTCTGGGGCCCAGCCCAAATGCTCGCCTAGAGCGTCTGTAGTCTCCGTCTGACAGACTTTCATCTCCAGTATCTCGTCTCCTTCTGATCGGCCCCGGATGAGGTTGACCATCAATGTAGAATGCCATTTTCATTCGGGGTTTGGGGAAACGGTTCGGGCCCGGCACTCATCTCCACCCTCAGGCCGTCCAAGTCTTGGTGGGAGTCCTTCAATTCCGATTCCCCCGGCTTCTGGCCCTGCTCATTCACGTAGGGTATCCTGTGACTGGAGATCTCCCTATGCCGAGACGTACTTGGAAACTGCCAAACGTCAAGGCACGACGCCCCAACGCCACCGGTGTTCGAGTCGACAACGACTCACTGTGGGCTGGCCTCGAATTTATACGTCTTACATGACTCTCTCGCACATAGCATCGCTCAATAGATAGCACAGATTTGACGACCTCCAGCTATTGCACTTAGCTTGTCAGAGGAACTGTCCAGCAGAAGAAGGGAAGCTGTTTCGGCTGTGTAAAGGCTATCCGTGAATTAGGCGGCGGATGTGCACACTCATGCTCGAGATAGACACTCCTTTTCAATGCATGCAATTACCATCTTGCCTCCAATTGATGCCCCTGCTATTGGCGTCTGTGGACTCTGAGTCCGCCGTCCCATTCCACCAAGGCAAGCCATGTGGTGAGGTTCGGCCCCATACGAGTCACAATTGCTTGTCCCACCATACCAGTCTCAACTGACCCCCACCGATTGTTCACGACCGATTCTGCCGGCCCAACCCACCATCAATCGGCAAACGCGACCTGCTCAATTTCTGTTCCTCGCAACCTCTTGCGAAACCGAGCGCAGAACACCAACCAACCATCGCAAGAACATTCCAGCGACACCACCGCCATCATGGCCGAACAAGCTGAAAAGGAACGCGTATTTGACATCGCCGCCACTGCCGCCAACCTAAAGCGCGCCACCGCCGCCGCCAACAAGATCGTGCGCGACGAGTATCCTCCCCTTGACGCCAACGACCTGCAACAGTTGGTGCGCCCGCCCACCCTGGATCCCATCCACTGGACCCCGGCCCATCTGGCCGCATCACAAGCCGCATGGCAGGCAGACCCCATGAGACCAGCAATTCTGGATCTCCACGGCAACAACAGCATAGCGCCGCTCTGGCGCTACACCATGCGCTTTTTCCGCAAGTTCCCCGATGAGATCATCGGCGACAACGACCTGGTCTACGACGACTCGTCCAACAGCACCGTGTCTGTCAACGGCCAGGACGTCCGGAGGCCCAACTGGTCGGCCCCGTTTGCCAAGGCCCTCCTCACCCTCCTCTGCCACGATATGTGGCAGGACAACCCCGACGCCGCCGCCATCGCCCTGCAGTACGTCATCAAGTGCCACAACAACGACCAGCGCACCATGCAATGGCCCAAGCTCGGCACCACCATCGACTCCTCCTTTCTCGGCCAGTTCCGCGTCACCATGGCCCTGTCCCCCGGCAACGTCGAGTTGCCCGAGATCCACCGCCAAGTCGACCAGCGCATCGGCAACCGATCCGTGTGGTCCAAGCTGTTCTCGGAGATCGAGGCCCTCGCGTTCCGGGCCGCACCGGCGCGGGCCCCCCTGCGAAGCGCCCCCCTGACCGGCAACGATGTCGGCACGTATACGGTGGCCACGAGTCACCTCAACATCCTGATCAACGCCCTGGACGCCATCAAGGACCGCCACGGCATGAATCTGTTCCGAAGGGCGGAGTTTTTCCACCGCACCGCCGACGCCGCCATGAAGTCCAACGACTTGCCCTCCAAGGCCAACTTCCCCGCCTACAGAGAGCAGGCCCTCGTCGCCATGCGTCACCGCAAGGCCAAGGCCGCCAACGTGGCAGCCGTGCCCGCAGCAGCACCGGCAGCACCGGCAGCAACAACGGCACCCAGCACCGGGGCACCAGCGGCCTCTGCTTCGACCTCAGCAACCGCAGCAACAACGGCGCCCCCTGCCCCTCCCAAGGACCGCCCCACCATCACCGGCGGCGAACCCGAACCCGACGATACCGAGGTTCCCCAGACCATCACCCTTTCCGCGCCCAACTACGCGCTCCCTGCTCGCGGCACCCACGAGGTGTCTGCTGAATTTGCCTCTTTGGACCTGGAATAAGTGGCACATTAGTCCACTAGTTGAATTGATTTTTTCCCATGCTGAAATCCGTTCTGTGTCTGTTTCTCGTAAGCTGAATCGTGTTCTCGTGAACTTCTAAGCGCGTAGTTCCATATAAGAGCAAGCCCATTAGGGGGCTCGGTTGCACTCAATGCTTGGCGATGCCTTGGCATATTTCCACAAAAGCCTCGGGCCGTCCCTCTGTCGCGCACAAGGTAGAGCCCATAAGCACATTCAACAGACGCCATGTGGCGCGCGACGACCTCCTCGGCGATTCGATAGTAGATGAGGGGTATGAGATAACATATCGACGTTACCACCCACCGGGAGAAGTGGCGGAACCCCGGGTCACTTGGAGTTGTCGAAGCGCTATCGTCTGCCACTGTTCTGTAGCACTGAGTGGAGGAAGCAAACAGTCGTTTGGGATGAATCCCGAGATCAGGATTTCAGAAGTCCCGGACCCATACTTGGGATCAACAAATGCTCTCACCAGACTCAACGGACACTTCACATGAAGACACATAGAACACGAGAACAGATGTGACGGCTTCCCGATTTTGGGGAAGCCTAGGTCTTGTATTGCATGTCTACGACTGCTGCATCTATATAAGGCATATTCGAAAGGGGGTGTTTGGCCGGACTATGCCAGCGGACGGCTGTGTCGTCTCCCTCGGGACCGGGATCGGTGTTTCGGGGGCGAGAGTTCGCGGGACCGGACCCGGATACTGTCGAGCTCGTCGCGGAGGCGGTCTCTTTCACGCTGGCACTCGTCCCGCTGGGCCTTGGCTTGTTCAAACCGCTTATAGGTGTTGCGCTGGAGGGACTTTTCTGCCTCGTACCTGCCGGCGAGGTCTCGGTTGATCTCGGAGAACTCGTCCAGCTCGGCGTCGGCCAGCGCCTGCATCGTCCTCAGGCGGTTGATCTTGCAGCGGTCCTTGGCCTTCTCGTCGACGGCGAGGTTGGTCAGCTGGCTGATCTGGATGGCCAGTTCCGCGTGGTGCTCGGTCTGGGTCCTGGCGTGCTCCTCCAGTGACACTGTGAGCTTGGCAATGGCACTTACCTGATCCCCTGGGTCCGTTTGCTGGGTGGTCTGGCTCAACTTCTGGTCAAGACTAGCCACATTTAAGTCGACCTGCTTCATGGTGTCAGCCAGCTCGTTCATCTTGCTTGCTTGCGCAGTTTGCGCAGCCGCGGTCCTCTGGTCTTGTTCATGGTCACTTTTGAGCGACCTCAGGTCTTGGAGTTCTTGGGCGACTGTTGCCCGTTCGAGTACCAACGCATTGCGTTCTTTGGCGGCAATCTGGCGATCGTTGGTCGCGGCCCGGCGTTCATCGGCGGCTTTCTGACGGTCTGCTTTCGCTGCCGCCAGTTCTTGCTTGAGCTGCTGCTCGAGCTGCTCCATGTTGGTGCACATGGAGGCGAAGAAGGTGAGGAGGTTCTTGCCGCACCGTGCGTCGACGGGCATGTCCACCTTGATCTCGCTCAGGTATCGCAGCTTGGTCTCGGCCAGCCGGCGCATCTCGGCGTAGGGGAGTGCGGACGTCATCTTGGTCTCGGTGTCCATGTTGGCGGTTGGTCGAGCTGCAGCGGCGTTTGCAGGTTGGATGGCATCGTGTAGAACTGAAAGCGAGGCTGCAAACGCTTCCTAGACATGCATGTCAGTCGCACCTTCCTCGTCGTATACAGGGAAGGAGCAAATGTCGGGCGCATCGGCGTTTGTCGGCTATACCCGGCATTAGTTGGGTCCGTGCTTTACCCCTGAATGGGTTGACACTGCAAGTCAGCCGCATCAGCCGCGCTGACTTTCACATTTGCAGGCAGTAATGTGCAGTGCCCGCCAAGTTATCCGAGCTGGTACTGCCCTGCCTGATGTCCGTTGGCCCCATTGGCCGTGCCCCCGCGAGGGACCTGAGCATCTTCACGAGCCTCAGTCCAGGAGCACTGATCTTGAAATGCGCAGCTATCGTGGAAACGTGGTGATATAGAGAGTCCTGCAAATGGTGACGACAGCATGAGAGCTCTCCGTCTTTGGCATCATCGAAGGCCAAACTTCGCTAGTTGCAAATCCAGCGGTTTTCCGTACGTGTCACGACCTGAGGACTAGATGCTCGATCTGGGGTCTTGCATCCGGCGGCAGCGGACCGTCACTGCCCCGTTCATGTGACTTGGGCTGCGCCTGGCTGAATTCTGCAGACATCTCATCTTGTTGCCGGTTTGCCAAAGATTGTCTCCTACTATGTCGTGCAGATGGCTGCACTCTATGCTGGCGGGCCCTTTTCAGGGCTTGGCAAAGACTTGGCGCCGATGCGATTGGCAAATTTCTCATCGGCACCACCCTCGATGACACCGGAATCCGTGCAGATACCCACGGTCCGGTAGCCTGCAAAAACAAAATGAGGCCTGATCACTGGCATGCAGGATAGCCCGGCTTTCTACTGTTGCAATGGCATTAACGACCTAGCACTTCACATTTGGAAAACCAGACATTCGAAATCTCTATGCTTGTAGATACGTGTGTCCAGACTGCGAACCTGCGGACCTGCAACTCCTGGCTGACAGCTTGTCAGTCAGTTCAAGAAGGCCATGGCGACCAGGAGGCTTCATAAATCAAGCCCAAGTCGCCGGGAAAGACTGAGCAGCTGTCTCTGCATTAGGATCAACATTGTGAGCGGAAAGAGTCACAGTCGAGCGTGGGCGCGGCATCCAATTTACCGAGTACATCACTCCCTGCCAGTCAACCGTGCTTGGGATTGGGTTTGTCCTGGCATGTGGGGCCGAGACGGGTGAGAGATGGGTTGCAGAGGGGCAATGCAAGGTGCTCCCAGTTCAGCTGCTCACGGTCAGCGCTATCAACCACCCAAGCGTCGGTCCGCCAAGGTTAACTGGGCGATCTCTGAGTAGCCACACTTGTGGAGCTGAGCTGCATCAGAGCAGAATCAGCGGGGGGTTTACAGGGCTGTGGTCATATTTGTGAGATCCCTGCGCTAGCCGACGACGACGAGCAAATCGAGGTTGTGGGCTGTTAAACGAGAAGAAAGAGACCTCTTCGCCGCCAACAGCGCCCTGACACGTGTGCAGTTCAATGCCTGCGCATCGTCCCACGTTGTCTCGCGTCAACCTAACAAGTGGCAAGCATATGGCAGTGGCATCTTCGACGTAGCATCTAGTCACCCGAAATCGAATCCACACTGGACTGACAGGAAAAGGGGCACGAATTCGAAATTCAGTCTGGCTGGGTCTTTGCATGTATCACCTTTAGGCCTACGTGCGGCGCTCTGGTTTCTGCAATGGTGAGCAATGAGTTAACTGAAGAACGAAAGAAGCGACTCTGAGATGTGTCTGGACCTCTCTCCTACGCCGGACCCTAGAGCACCCCCAACTACTGGCCATGGCAGCTTTGATGTTTGAGTGAGGATGCTATAGCTCCCGTTTGCTGCGTGCTCAAAGGCTCTCCCTCGTAGAGCCTGGGCTGGCTGAGCTGCAGGGATCCCGGTACTGTCCCCTGTTCCATTGACTGCCATCGCTCGAAGTGTCATCCTGCCTACTGAGCGTTTGTCGCTCTGTCACCCTCGTTCCCGTCTGAGAAGAACCCAAGATAAAGCCTCACACAGGCTCAGCTAAATGGCACGCCTCGATAGTGCTCGACCATGTTCACGAGACCGGCGCTCCCCTGATGAGACGCAACCTCAGACCGACTTACCACCACGATAGAGCTGCCGCTGCGTTTCTGTCAAGGCACAACCATCGACAGGCCAGTTTTCGGGTTTCCCGGAGAGACGGCGATCCACCCATGACCATGTCGGTTCAGCTTCATGGGCCATCCTGAGAGTGGGGTTCCAAGAGATTCACAATGAGGGGTTTGCAGAAAGGTGTACAATGACTTGCTGGATTGTAGGCAGAAAAGAAGTGATGCTAGACGCATAGGATGACTGCTGTGGCAGCTTCAATGGCTGGGAGGCGGTAACCAATGAAAGTGAAACAGTCGGTGAAACACCAGCCGAAGACAGCTCGAGATCTTCCGAGAAAGACAAGTGAGGCTGTAGATCACGAGCCAGCATGCCCTATGCAGTGCTGCATTCATGACCTACAGTTGCGCCGGTTCCTATGAGTAAGCCGCCGAGAAGTCAATGGGACACGGCAAATCAAGTTGGCGCCGAGACAGCAGAGCCTGACAGGCACAAAGGGCGAAAACGACATCGTGGCAACTGCAGTGACGATGCAACAGTTGCTGGTGACACCAAGTGTTCCACCTTCACTTTCCCAGTCAGTCCCACTCGAGCACCACGCCATCGAAGATTTGACTGAGTAACAAGAAGTCGACATGCTGTGCCATCTCAACGAGTAAAAGAAGCACCTCCTCAGCCAGGGAAGCAGTGTCCACACTCCTCTGGGGCCTAAGTGCAAGCCTAGGAGGAAGCACCCAGACAAGAAAGCTAAAGTCATTGATCGCTTGGTCTATTCGAAAGCCCTCGAGCTTCGATTTCCCCAAGGGGGCCGCCGATGCTAACAGCAATGTTAGAAGCTATTGATCCAGTTTGTCTCGCAACTAGATCTGGCCTTCTCGCACATATCGCCACAGCATGTTCAGACCCCGACCCTCCAGCCTCCAGGTGATCCTCCTGACCCGAGACACATTGCTGAATGAAGAGGGGACGCACTTTGACTGAGTCGCATGAAAAACACTGCAACCCGGAAGGGGGAGCCGAAGAAGAAGAAGAAGGGCAGGGTCTAAGAGCATCTCGAGAAAGGGAAGAAGCAAGAGGACGCGAAAAAGGAGGAAAAGCAAAAGCATGAGCAGAATCGGAAGTCGCAGCAACAGCATGCCCGAAGGTCCTCCGCTCGCTTGCCATCTGTAAAAACGAAGACGGGTCGAGATTGCTCCATGGTGACCATTTGTCGGACGGTGCTGCTTCTTTCATCTCAGAAGCGGTTGATTGCGGCCTTATAGGCACTACTTGTCTTGACAGACCGTTCCTCAGTGGCTCTCCGGGAAGCTGCTTGGACAGTGAGCATCGACTTGGGGGCTGAGGGGCGCGCTACGGGGACTTCTTGCCAGTGCAGTGCTGACTGGTTATCGTGCCATACCTCATCCGTTGTGTTGTGCAGTGAGGTCAGCTTTGCGAAGCTCCTCAGCGCTTTTCTTAGCCAAGCTTCTGCTACTCGCACTCTGTATCTGTCAGGTTCTGGCTTTCCACCCACGAGAAACAGTCCATTACCATGCACGAAATCCCCCAAGACCCCTAGCGAGCAGGCACCACGATGTCGGCTGATTGAAGAACCGAGAGATCCAGGCAGTAGATGCCGAGTCCAATGGGCATACTTGGGCATACCCGTCTTCTTGGCAGCGTATCCAGCACCTAAAGCCTTCGAGACTGTCGCTGTCACCCCTTCCATGCCCGAGGCGTGGGATCTGAGCAGGTGTATCCAGCAGTTGAGGAGACTAAAGCCAGAAGAACATCACACCGCGGGCTCATGCGCTGAACATGGAGTCTGTGTGCCGGTCAGGCCCAAGAGCTTCTCATCTTTTCGAACACCCAATCATCCTTTGCGCTGGGAATCCAGCGGCAGTGACCAAATAAACACCAGACGGCCCCCGGCCATCCACGCAGAGGTCTACAACCTAGCATCGGTCACGGGAGCTGGCGCAACTGTCAGAGAAAGTTGAGAACCTCGCCGACTATTGCCTTCAACGCAGACACTGCTCTCGCGAACTGACGATCCATCCATGCCTGTCTATTGCACTTCAAATGCGTCCGTCGCCAGATTTCCACGTCGGAAGAGCAGCCGTACTCCATACGGACTGATCCAGAGATTCGTGGTGATGTTTGGCACCAGCCGCGACACTGCAATCTGACAATGACTGTCACTCAGGCGGCCCCTTTGGAGTGCTGTCTGGTAAAGGCTGTTTGCCGGGAAGGAGCAACATCGTTGAAGGGCCCTCTGAACGTGATAGTCTGGGGTGTGGTCGGAGACAGATAATATGCCACAATTCTCGCGTGAATGGGAAGTAGGGACAGCTCATTCATCTGCTAAGCCATTCTCCATGCCCTTCTCCGTAGTCTTGGCGCCAAGCCGCTATACAGGGCTATCCCGGCTGTCAGGGCAAGGCTACCAGCACCCAGGATCTAACATCGTCTATCCAGGACTCAGTCTACTTCCAACCTTTACCACCGACAAGAACCATCTCAGTCCCACCCATCTCAACGCACAACCATGGGCACGGCTGCGGATCAACCCCAGTGGCGACGCTCTCTTCTATGACGCATTTTTGGGGCTGCAAGGTAGCTGTGGGGAAGTGCAGTGACATGAAAGAGGGACCCCCTGAGCTCAGCACCAAGTTTTCGGCTTGCACTCCCCGAAGCGATGGCGTCAGGGCTTCACAGAAGAATTCCGAGCCCTCAGTCTGCTAGAACTGGGCGCTGACCAGCGGCAACGTGGGAACTCGGAGATATACACCCAGCCTTTCGTTGGGAATAGCCCGTCTCGACAATGCAGTCAGCGGAACACGTGCCAGGCCTTTGGTCTATCCTAGAAATGGCTGACATTTGTCCGGCGCCACGAGTCTCTGCTCCTGCCAAGGTAGACACCCGTTTAGCCTGTACCGACTCCCGGCAGAGATGAATGGTTGCGTACACCCAACGGTGAGTTACCGCCGCCGGCACCTGCTCCCCGGCCTGCACCACTCGCGACTTGACAAGTTCCCAGCGCCCTTCTGCCCCAACTCCCACCGGAAGAACCCTGTAAGCATCTGAGCAGTCCACTTTGTTGTCCCCAAGAACCGACAAACCTGCCCCCCTACTTCTGCAAGAACGCCAACTGGCAGTCGGTCTGTCTCACCGCGATCACCCTTGGGAAGCTTCCAATCCGTTCCCCTCGTATGGCCCTCAAGCACGCGATGGATGGACCTGGGCCTGTACAGTCTCTCCCAGTAGCAGCCCATCCCGGTGTTTCGGTTACACGAGACGCTGTCTCCCTTGGACATCCGCCACAAATGAGTCTTGGCCAGACTCCAACCGATAGCGACACTTTAGGACCCAGCTTTAGTCTAGGCGCAAGTGGCGCAGGCGGAATTTCGAGCGTCCTGAAGGCACAGAGTGCTGGCAATGCCCAACAACTAGAAGGGATTGCAGCGTTGGCCAAGGGACAGATTGGTACATAGTTGCCTGTCGAGAAGCAATGGCCCCTCGAACCATGAGTGGTTTTCTGCCATGACGGCCACTGACTTCACATCAGCCCAGCCCCTGGTTCGATCATTGCACGCCCAAGCCCCGCCCGCAGTCACGAGAGATGACGGCAGGTTAGGGCTGAACGTGACCCTTAAGCCAAACGTCCCAGGCAGTAGTCCCAGAGTCCAAAAGGTGCAAAGCGCTGTTGAGAGCCATTACCTGAAACCCAACGTCGGTCAAGGGATACCGTGATACACAGATCCAGGCCGAATAGTAATGTCATCTCGACCAACGAGAAGCCTTCTCCACTGCGGCCATTGCCTTCCCATCCTTCGATCAGCCAGGGTTTCAGCCGAATGGAAGCGACATACACATGCAAATTGGCCGACATCAGACTCCCACGAAGGCAAGGGCAAGGGCGATTTTCCAGTCCCCAACACGTTAGTAGATGCCAATACCACCAGCCCTTGAAGTACTGTGGCCTAGACTGAGTCCCGGGGGGCTGGGAAAATGTTCTTGGGAATTGTTCACTGTTGTTAGGGTGTCTAGTCCTTGCAATAACTTGTCTGCCCAGTGTCCTGGCAGTTACCCAGAAGAATGTCATCGATTAGGGCTTTCAAGCGGCGTTCGAAAGCCTAATGACAACGGCTAGTCTCACGGTAAGGAGGACTGGTGAGGATGACTTTCCGTCCAAGATGCCTTGTCCTTTTGCCTTTCCAAAACGGCATACTGGTCCAGTCAAAGTGCCACCATCTAGGAGGGACTACAGAGGTTTGGCAGACAAGTGGTTGACCTTCTCACCGCGGACAGGGGGCATCGAAATCCCACGCTTCTTCAGTCGAGCAGGAGCAGGAGGTACGCTCTACAAACATGGCTGCTGGCGAAGTCTAGCTGTTGCACATCTGTTGGTAGCCCGCCAAACCGATTTAGTTGATCTCATCACGTTCCATTGTGTATAGGTGCCACTGCATCAGGACTGTGGAATGCTGCCGTCGTCCTTTGTGCTTAAGAAAATGTGTTTCCATTTCATGGAAGTATGACAGGACTTCCTTGCTGGACATGCAGTCGAGCCCCTGTTCCTGACGATCTCTACAGCCTTACCAGTAGCCGTGGTTTCATCCTAGGTAAAGTCCACATACATGGGCTGTTGGGTGGTGCATGCAGACTTTGACTACGGGAGTCTCAACCTACATTGAACGATGACCACCGCTTGGCAAGTGTCATGCTTGGTCAGGAAAAACGAGAGGAGGCGATTATTGGTCGACGATTACAGTATGGCGGTGCAGGGATGCTGCTCCCCTCTCCCGACATGAAGACGCGTGTCTTTCCCGCCACGGCAATGGAGGCTGAGGTTTGGCCCCCTTTCGAATGCAACTTCGGCACTGCGTATTTTATGGCTGTCGAGGAATCTCGGCGTCTGCATTCGGGCCTGCATACAGCCTTTTGAGCTTCGAGGCTCAAGAACACGGAGCTCTGGCAATTCTTCCCTTCGGCAGGGACGATGTTAGGGACAGCGAGATCCTCCATGGACTCATATTCTTCTTGGCAGCGTTTTCACTTGTCACCATGGCTTCAGGCACATCCGGCGCCTCTCGGCAGTGAGATCCGTGAGACGATGATGCAGAGCTCGTTGTCTTGAGCAATGTTGCTGCTACGAGGAATTGTCTCCAACTAGACGTCTCAAGGTTCGATAGCTGATTTCACAGCGGCTTGGCCTCTCGGTTTCCAAGTCCAGACTAAGGCACCCAAGCTCCATAGCTGTTCACTGTTGCCCAGATGTTGCCGGTGGCGCTTGGTCAGGGTGAACGACTACGCATATCAGGAACTCGGGGCCATTTCCGGTTCAATCAAGTCGCCTTCCAGATTTCTGCCCCAATTCTACCAGCGTAGGAGGATCCAAGGGCTGCCTGAAATGGCACTGACCTTGATGCAATCGCATCCATGGGAAGTGAGCAGCAACTTCTTGCTCAAGGCCCCTGCTCTGTTCTTGCTCACCGGCTTTGCCGTGGTTGCTTGGCATAACTCAGTCAAGTGTGCGGGACAACACGAGTGAGAATGGCCAAATCACAACATCATCATGCCTTTTGACTCCCAACTAGAACACATCGCAGCCGCGTACATGCACACGAACCGGACGTCCGGCATTCGGTCCGTGGCGGCCGACATCCGCAGACTTCATTTCTGTCGGGGGATGCGGCCATCACGGGAGACGGCTTCAGGCATCTTCTTCTCGCAGGATTGCTTGCGCAAACAGCTGAAATCGAATCCCTCCGCTCCAGGCGACATCGGTGGTGACCGGGGTTGGTAGATGGCGTGGCAAGACGGGGCCTTCTCAGTCGAGGGATGCCATGTCAGAGGATGCATTTTTCCATGCAATACGGTAGCCCAAGATGGGTTTGCATTTGGCCCATAACTAAGCTTTCGCAGGGGGCACTGTTTGGGGCTGCGCGTGACCAACAACTTTCTACCTCGGCGATCAATGCAGGGGTTGACCCACGCGTAGCCTGGATGGTGTCAGACATGAGGGCAACGGCATTGATCATTCGTGCATAGGACTGCACAGACAGATGGCAGGTGTAACTCGGCAAGTAGCAACTCCAAACCATGGCGGATCTCCAACAAGTAGCCAGGGAAGGCAGCAGCAAGTCTCAGTATAGAGAGGTTGACAGTCATCCCCCCCAGCGTAGAGTCCTCTTCCGACTACACGTTCATCTGCTACTTAGGAAGCTTTCCACTGTCAGAACCCGACTTGTCGCCATTGGAGTCCTATTTCGGTCCTTCTCCCCTAAGGCCCCTCCAGGCACAAAGCCATACGATGTGGAGCCAAGTAACGCTTGCAAATGCCGAAACAGGAAGGGGGAGGGCCGAGCTGCCGTCAAGTTGTATGTGGGTGACCATGAGAGGGAGATGCAGGTATTTGGAAGGGCGATTGTGGTCGCCGATGGAGACGGCGTATCGGCACTTGATCATCGGGACCTAGTAGCTCTGCTTCCTAGACACCAAGTTCCCCCGACGTGTACTGGCGTTGGCACGAAACCGTGGACTTGACAGGGCTGCCCAGTAGCTGGATGATTGGCTGATAAACGCTGAGTCCAGTCACCGCCAGCGACGGATGCCTTCCTCCGTGAGGCCGAAGAGCGAAAGTTACACGCGGAGAAAGGCAAGAACGTCGGCTGAGGGATCACAGCGGGCATCTAGAACCATGATGCGTCATGGATCACTGTCGACTAGCAAGACAGAACCAAGCATTGGATGGCTTCCCTATTGGTCAAGCAACGATTAGCCGAGCACTCGGTAGTTGGGGGAACTAATTCGCAGTACGAGGAGGGATTGCTAACCGTCAGCATCACCAACCATCCGGATGGTGGCTTGCTCGCAAGGCTCCAGCGCTGAAACCACTCGAAGAGGGCCAGATGCTGGGGCAGCAAGTGGCGCTCGACTGCTCCGGAGTATCCTATCTTGCTGGATGACCCGCCGAGGAGACGAAGAATCGCCGCGGCACCCGGTATGCCTTCTTGTATCTCGAGGCATTGAGATGATTGTGGCCGAGGGAGCCTGATGGAGATTTCCTTGTACTAGGCCACTATTGGTAAGGCTGGGTCGGATCGTGTAGAGTAAGTTTGACGTCTTGCACTTGTGACACTGCAGCGGCGGCAGGTGCAGGATGTGCTATAGAGGAGGGGAAAACGACAGCGCAAAGAGAGCATCATCTTTCTTCGCTCGGGGGATCGCGGAGTCGTGCTTGTGAAAGGGGGCGGCCACTTGAGGTTCCGGGATACCGTCGAAGCATTCGGAAGGGGGTTGGTTGGAAAAGATGATCAAGGCTTCGGTCTGTTCCATCTCTCGTTGCAGGATTGTGAGTTTGGAAACCAGGTGCCAGCATCGTTGTTGAAGAAACGGTGGCTCACCCTGGGAGGTCGATTTAAGTGGCGACATCGACCTTCCAGTGGGATCGAAAGCTTGCCTCGTTTCCTCTGCGAACCCGAGACTAGGCTTGAAGCGGACTTTGTCTCCCACGCACTGCATCACGACGTGATCTGCGGAGGATCGTCCCACCTGTACACGCAACTGCAATAGAAAAGAGCCAAGGTCAACGTTCTGGGTATCAGGTTCATATTCCACAAGAGCTGGGCTATGGCAGGCCCGGAGAGAAAGTGTACATGGTTTCCCACCCAAGAGGAAGACCCACAACCTCTACTCCCCTGCCAACTTCCGGCAGAAATGGCCTGCCACGTGGGCATGACTTGGGGAAACAGAGGCTTCTCCGACATAAAGATGAAGACCAGCAAAGAACCGCGTGCCTAGGGGCCTTTTGATGGCGAGCCTTCTGAAGCGTGGCGACTATAGTGTGATGAGAACAGCTGACCACTTGCTGGGAAAGGATCTAGTTGGGGTCAGCGCCTCACGATGCAAGTCTCCATTTGTACGAAAAGTCACTAGCCAAACGAACACAGCAGCTCCTACCCCGATACCCTTGCATATGGAAGTGAAAGGGAAGTGGAAGTCTTTAGACCGATGCACCTGCCAGTGATGGGGAAAGGCCGGCGAAACAGGGCTGAGCCCAACACTTTGGATATCACATTTCCGATCCCCCAAGAACTGGATCATGAGAGGCCATGAGACGGCTGTCAGCAGAGACAACCGTGTAATTGGAGTGTCACAGCGTTTATTCGTCAAGCAAATTCACTCACTCGAATGATGAGAGAAGACAAGGCAAGATCGTAATCTTTTTGACTGTCGTGTCCCATGGTCGAACTGGGCTCTGGCTTTCGTCTCATCTCAGGTTTCTCACTTGGATCAAATCAGGAAGCGCAAGTTGTCATGGTACTAGTGCCAGGGATGAGGCGCCAAGGGAAGTTTGACCAATGGCCTACACACTACGCAACGAACAAGGATATAGATGGCAATGGCTACAGTCTCAAGAAGCACCCTACAGTTGAAAGTCACAAGTCACAAGTCACAACGGTCATCATGGAGAAAGCAGCAGCAGTAGATGGGTCTAGTTGTAGTATTAGTCATGACATATCTAAACCCCAGCTTTCAGGGCTCGGTCTGGACTTCGCCGGCGTACTGGAGCCACCAGGCGAGGGCTTCGGGCCCGTCGATGGGCATGGTGATGCCGTTGTGGCCCGTCGGCGTCTTGACACAGCCATTCAGGTCGCTCAGCACGAGGAGATCGGCGTCGACGAGCCGCAGCGTCTGGGCGGCGTGGTCCACCAGGAGGATCCGGTCGTCTGCATCCACGTCTACGAGGCTGTGATTTCCATGGTGCACGCCGACATCGCGGCACAGCCGTCGTACTTGGGCGGCGTCGTTGGTGTCGATCGAGTCCCAGATGCGATGGGGGCGCCGGGAGTTGCGCACCAGCTCTCGCAGTTGCGGGAGCGCGACGAACCGCTGGTGGTAGCGGCGCTCGACGAGGGACGCGAGCTGGATGAGACCGACGCAGAAGAGCTGCGTGTCGAGGTCGTTGGGCACCGTCGGGGAGACGCCGATGGCGCAGCCTAGGAGCAGGTTCACGAGCAGGGGATACACGGACGGGGCCTCTTTGGACAGCTCCTGCATCAGCAGTTCCAGCAAGAGAAACGAGCCTCTCGTCAGCATTCGTTGCGAGATGCGCTCGTACAGGCGGACGGCCAGGTTCGTGGCGCCCATTTCTGCGGTAAAGGGGTAGTGGCGACGGGCGCCGTGATGGGGGCCCCAGGGCTGCTGCACAGTCCACATGGCAGGGACCTCGTCCGTCGTGGGGTAGACCGGGTCGCCGAGCTTGAGCACTCGGAGCAGGTCGTCGGCGTGTGCCGCGCCGAGGTTCGGAACATCGCAGACGTCCACTATAAAGGTGCGCAGGGCGTTGTTGCATTGACTAAGCTCCTTTTTGACGGTGACGGCCTCGGCTTCGAGGGCGTTCGATCGGATCTGGAGGTTGCTATTCTGTCCTGTCAGCGCGGAAACGTTGGCTCGCAGGGCCTCGAGGGTCTGGCCAGCGTTGGTTAGCAGGGTCAGGGCATAGCGATGGGACGTTGAAAGGCGCATGATCTGCTCCTTTTGCTCCTGAATGACGAAGTTCCGGCCAAAGAGATCGGATTCGAGGTCGATGACGCGGTCGTAAACGGCGCGGCGCGAGGCGTCGAGCATGTCGTACTCCACGTGGAGGATGTTGTGCTGCTCCAGCAGAGAAGATCTTTCCTCTTGCAGTTCTCGGATCTCGACGTCGAGCATGGCTCGTTGGTGTAGCAGGGAAGAGCTCTCCTCCTCAAGGGTCTGGATCTGCGTGGTCGAGGCGGCATACTGGGCGCCGAGGTTG
Source organism: Apiospora marii (assembly GCF_038362585.1). NCBI lineage: Eukaryota > Fungi > Ascomycota > Sordariomycetes > Amphisphaeriales > Apiosporaceae > Apiospora > Apiospora marii. The sequence goes on from NW_027117377.1 coordinate 44,065, forward strand.
GTTTGCTTCTCGAGCAGAGAAGACCTCTCTTCTTGGAGGCTTCGGATTTGTGCGATCGAGGCGTTGTGCTCGACGGTGAGGGTGGTATGTTGTTCGAGGAGGGAAGACTTCTCGTCCTGCAAGCTCCGGATCTGTACGGTCGAGGCGTCTTGTTCGACTTTAAGGGTGTTTTGCTGCTCGAGCAGGGAAGACCTTTCCTCCTGAAGGCTTCGGATCTGTGCGGCGGCAGCATCGTGCTCAACGCTGAGGGTGTTTTGCTTCTCAAGCAGAGAAGACCTTTCCTCTTCCAGGTTCCGGACTTGTGCGATCGAGGCGTTGTGCTCGACGCTGAGAGTGTTTCGTTGCTCGAGCAGAGAGGACTTCTCAGTCTCGAGGCTCTGGATCTGTACGGCCGAGGCATCGAGCTCGACTCTGAGCATGTTTTGCTGCTCTAGCAGAGAAGACCTCTCCTTTTGGAGGGCTCGGGTCTGTTCGGTGGAGGCGTTATACTCCACGGTGAGGGCGGTTTGTTGCTGGAGCAGAGATGACTTCTCTCCCTCAAAACTCCGGATTTGTGCGGTCGACGCGTTGTGCTCGACGTTCAGGGTGTCTAGCTTCTCAAGCAGAGACGATTTCTCCTCTTCGAGGCTTCGGGTCTGGCCGTCCTTGGCTTGGTTCAGCAGCTCTTTCTGCGTGAAGAGCTCGTTGTACTGGTTCGAGAGGGCGTTGTTGACAAACTTCAGGCTATCGATCTCGCTCTTTCCTTGCTTGACCTGGATGCGGCACGTCTCGAGCTCGAGGTTCGCCTTCTGGAGGGTGGTGTAAACGCCATCGTGCATGGCCTTCATCTTGCTCGAGGCTTCCGATTCGGCCTCGACTTGCTTCTGGCAGACGAGCAGCTGGGTTTCCAGCTCCTGGATCTTGTTGTCCCGCTCACGGATGGTGTCGTCCTGGGCCTGTTGGCGGATCCGGCATTCCTCGAGCTCTAGCTCGGCGTTGTCGAGGCCGACTTGGGCATCGTCACGATCGTGGCCGATCTGGGACTGGGCGTCGACCTATAAGCGGCGTTAGTATGCAAAGCTGTTGAATAAGCGGTTACTCCATCTCCTATAAGAAATCGGAATAACATGAACGTGGAGTAAACAGAAAGCCACTTACCAGGTTTTCGTTGCGTGTCTTCAACGCTGTGAGCTGGACCTGCATGTCATCACACTGTCTCTTATAGACATCGCATTCCGCTTCGCTCTCATGCAGGAATTCCCGCAGACGCTCTTGGGCGTTGTCCCGTTCACGCAGCTCCTCTTGGTGAGCAGCTCGTGTGGCGTCTCGCTCGCGTTCGTAGCGCTGTTGGGCGTCCTCGAGGTCCTTCTGGAGGGTCACGACCTTGGCGTCGTTGACGTCGGCCTGCTCTTCCAGTTCGGCGATGCGGTTAGCGCCAGCATTGGTTTCCTCACGCTTCTTCTCAAAGGCCTTCTCCGCAGCCGATCTGGCGAGCTCACTGGCTTCCAGCTTCTTTCGAGCCTCCTCCAGCTCTTGGGTGGGCACCAGGTCCCGTTGGGCCTCGAGAGCGTCGTAGCGCCTCTGGAGAGCAGAGAGCTCCTTGTTGTACAGCAGCACCTTGTGCTCGTCACTCAGGTCACGGATGAGGTTCATGTCCCCGAAGAGGGCGAGGTACGATGGCAGCAGCCGCTTGGCCACGGGCGCTACGGTGGCGGCCCAGTTGTCCAGGTATTGGGGATCGGCAGCTTGGGCCTCCTGGGCGGTTTTGTCAGCACGGGTCATGGTTTCGAGCTTGGCCTTGAGGTCATCATCGAGGCGCTGGTGCAGCGTGCGGCCAACGGAGATGCGGGCGGCCAGGTCGGCAACCTGGTTCTGGACATCGGCATTGGAGCCGAGCCGGGCGGCAATGTCACGAACGCCGTCTTGGCAGCTGTTCAGTTCACGAGTCACGGTTTCAATCTTGGCATTCACGGTCTGGAGCCATTGCGGCAGGTTGGCGGCATTGGGCCGGTTGCGCTGGAACATGAAGGCAGTAGACATTGTGAGGATATCTAGATCTATCAATCTATGGACGGGTAGTCGGCGTGTGGGTGTATTGGCTGTAGGCGATGGACAATGGTGTCTGGTATATGCGCGCGCGTGCCTGGGTGGTTGCGTGGGTGGTCTGGCGAATTGTTTGGTCGGTCAGATCGAATGCTGGTCAGATTGGACTTTGGCAGAATCTTGACTTTGGCTGGCTGGGTTGACTTGGTGTCGGAAGAATTGTGGTTCCGATCCCAGCCTGGCCCGTGCGCGCGGGCCTCATGCCTAACCGCCAAAGGCCTTGGCCAATTGGCGACTCAAATATACCAGATGAGAAGGCAGTTGGTTGACGGCAGTGCACTCCAATCTCTGCTCACCAGAATTGCACTGCATCTAGTCTCTTACATAAAGGGGCTCATGACTGTTGATTTACTATGTCTTGCTGAATGAAGTAAACTGCAAGCTGTCACGTTTCGCCCTCTTCTCTGTGTACTGGGCTGCATCGCAGCAAACTGAGAAAGGATTCCCTCCAGTTGCCTCTTTCGGAAGTCAAGGTGGGATTGAACCAATCGCATTCAAGCTCTGTTTGCCAGCGAAGCCGGGCCCTTGTTGCAAGGAACCTGGAACCCATACCCCCTGAAGGCGAAAGCGCTGCTCTTTGTAGATCCCACCGCTGTCTACAGGGGTCTAAGTGTCTAAAAGGAGAGACAGTTCCGACTTGAGGGACTATCAGATCAATGCATTGTCATTGTAGGGCTTGGAGAGCCGATGCAGCACATGGTGATGCGAAGAGTCAATTGCGGTGGTAAGAGCTTGGGTTCGGGCGCAATTTGGTGGTGCAGTGACGCAGTGGGCCAATTGGTTTAGCAGGCCAGCCTGTGCACCCATTTTCTGTGGTGCACCATGAGTCTTTGCACCACCAATTGAGGCTACTGTCAGCCATAGCAATGCCTGCGCACCAGCAACTCCAGCCCGGATGTCGCATCCAGGTATGCACTCTTTGAAATGGCTTCTTGGCCGAAGATTTCCAATTGGCCCTTGACTGATCATATGTGTAATTGGCTGCTGCTCTTTAAGGTCAATTGGTGTGGGATGCGCAGCCAGCAACAGCAACAGCCAGCATGGGGACTCATGCACAACAATAGATATACCGATAGCTCTGATTGCTCTGCCTGGCATGATGGACTGAATAGTAGCTGGAGATACCCTCAATTGAAACTGTCGCGATAGAAGAGAAGGCCATGACAGATCAGATTGAGTTGCTGCAATTGAAGACTGATGGGCTGGTGGTAGTGCACAGAATGGCTGGGACACTGCCAAAAGAGGTGCACAGGCGTTGGTGGGGATATGCGACAGTTTTGTATGGTGCAAAGACTGGGCTTGCACCACCAAATTGTGGTATACAGGCTGATGCCCACCCAAGCTGGTAGCTACAACCAATTTAGGTGGTGCACAGACTCGTTGTGCACCACCAAAAAGGCATGCACCGGGAGACCGGATGGCCCCAGCACCTATGCCCCACACATGGATTTGGTGGTGCACAAACTGCCCTGCGACACACTGAATGGATGCACAAACTCTCGGCGCCAATTGCTGGCAGCGCACCCAGCTTCAGGTGGTGCACAGACTCGAGGTGCACCACCCAATTGACATGCACACCCTTTTGGCTGTGCGCCAGCATACACTCAGAGCATTGCATCCAGGGCACTAATAGCAAATAAACCATTTGTTGGCAATCCATCTGCTGGATTGCTCTAATAGAAATCTTGTGAGTAAAAATACCTGCAGCATAGCACTGACAGGATCCTGCTTTTCGCATATACACAGTGGCTTAGAGGCGAGTTCGCGGAGATGGGTCAGGTGTATCATAGAATGATTCGACATCTCGAACTTCGCATTGCACAGCTCCCTGTTACTGCCAAAGGCAATTGGCTGGTGATGGAGAAGCATCGGTACCGTCAAAGGGCCGCGGCAGATTGAAGCATGAAGATCACTGCACAAGGACATCCATCCAGAGGATTTGACCCGCTGCATGTGACAGCAAGGGCTTCAAGCGGTGATTGAAGAGGATATGCTGATTGCTAGTACTAGGTTGCAAGTGTCTATCTACACCGCAGTGAGGTCTAGTTCAGCGAACCACCGGGGACCTGGCAAATGGAATTGGAAACACTCTCCCAGAAGCCACCTCGTTCAACTTCATGGCAAAGGGGGCGCAATGGCGAAGAAGCCGTTCCCAAACTCCAACTAACAGACTTCGGACTCCGCAGAGTCCTGGTCCTATCTTCGTTCTCAGACCGTGCATGCGGGAGGCCGAACCCTGTTGGATGCTACAATAGCAAGAGCCAGAGTCTACCTCATGGACCACCCAAGCAGTCTTCGCCGGCCAGAGTGGTACACTCAGCGAGACCAGAGTTTGACGGGCGTCACAGTGGCAATGCAGATGTGTTGTGAAAAAAGGCAGCTGAAGTAGAGCGAATGAAGCAGCACCACCCGTCTCCCTCAAATCACTGCTACGTCTTGTAGGGCTGCGTGTGGATGACGGAAAAGAGAAGCTACTGCAGCCCCAGTAACACCCAGACTTGCATGATGTCATGGTTGGGAGAGGACCAGGAAGTGAGAGATGCCTAGGGAAGATAGATCACTCCTCGCTGGAACAACGTGACGGTGGAAGTCGCTGGTGATAGAAATCGAAGAGAAATCGTGTAGGCTCGTGTTCGACCTAATATGGTCAACTGAAGGTGGCTGAGAGCAGACAAGCCCAAGGGTTGCAGCATATCAGTCCTTGGATTCTGTATCTGGACAGGCCCCACAAACGTGCAGCAGGCATGGTCTTGGAGAGATGCAAGCGCCGAAGTTGGAGACGCGGAATGTGGAAGGAATGGTCCATCCTTGCCGTTGTTTCCAAGACTTCCCACACATATGAATCAAGCGATCTCTCACTACCGACTTCTACTGGAGAGGCCAAGATGTATCTGTCCGAATAGGGCCTATTCTTGGACAGCTACACTGGAATGAGGCATGTCAGTAAAGCCACGAACTAATTGAGGTTGGATGGAACATTAGGAGCATAAGTTCTTCCTTCGTCAGATGATTTGTCTCATGCCAAGTGTCTGCTCAACTATGCGCTATTCCAGGCACAAGAAACACGAGTTTTGGAATAGCTGAGTCGTAGAAAGGAAAGCGAACTAGGACCACTCGTAGCTGGGACTTGATACGATTGCATGTTCCTCATTACGCCAATTATAGACAGGGAAGATCTACATGTCACACAAGCAGTCACGAAAAGAAGGAGCACACCAGGACAATGTGACTAACAAATGTATTAGCCTATCTATGTCCGTTGCAATGCGTTTCCATTGCTGTCAGTAATGGCTCAAAGTTGAGCCGTGGTCCAAAATTAAAAAACGGGGAGCAGGGGTCGCTCAGGAGCCGTCTAGGATCCAGGGTTGGTAGGGCCGGGAGGGGGCGGATGGTGAACTTGGTGGTATCAATGTTCGGGAGAGCCGGCTTGGGCTTCTGCTTGGCCGCCTCCTTATGCTTCTGGCTCCAGTACGTGAAGGAGCCGTTCGGCGGGTTGTCGGACTCGAGGACCGCGTGGTAACTGGCCCAGCTGTCCTGGGCGTGACCCAGTTTGGCTTTGGCGCCGGTGTAGTCGATCGTCGACAAAGCTTCCTTGCCGCCGGCGAGGATGCGGAGGGCGCCTTCTCGGGTCCACGGGAAAGCGAAGTCCTTGGGGAAATGCTCCGGGTTGTTATGGTGTACCTCGCGGGCGAGAAGGTACACGTCGGTATTGGTCCGGATCATGGGCTTTCCGGCGCGGCGGCTGCACAGAATGTTGAATATGGCTGTGGGGTTGAGGTAGTCCATATTCTCACAATCGTCAAAAGTGTGACGACGCGTGTTGCATATGGGGCAACCAAAAATATCGCCGTGCTTCTCGTGGGGCATGCAGCAGTCGATGAGTCTGTGACCAAACCGGCCACAGTTGGCGCACTGTTCGGCCTCCTTGGGAGTTTTGCTTCTGGCGGGGGCGGACCAGGCGCTGTCATGGTTGTGTGGCAGCATCGGCAGGGTCAGGGAGCTGCCATCGGGAGGGGCGGGGACTTCGCCCTCGCTGTGTTCCATGACGAGAACGGTGTACTTGGTATCTTTCTCCCAAGTGTTTTCGATCTCGGTGCTGAGCGTCGAGATGCCCGCGGTGTGGTCAAAGGTCGCCAGAACTCGGCGAGGGACCGTGGGGGTTCGGGGCTGCCAGAGGGCCCGGTTAGGCAGGACAAACTTACCTGACTTGTTCTTGATGACAATGTTGCCATGCTGGTCTTTATCGACCCGCGATTCTGCGGGCCCGACGGTCTGAATGCGTTTAGTGTGCCACGGCTGGGCACCATCAGCGCGCTGGCGCTTGGCAGGTCGTTCATGCTCACCCGGATTGTAGGTGGCATTGGTGTACTCAATTACCGGGAGATTACTCGCATTCTGCGAGAAGATTTGGTTGGCAAGTTGCCCTTGCATAGTGGGCTGGGGCTGGGGCTCGGGCTGGAGCTTGGCCGCAGCCGACGAACTGGCGTCGTCCATGGTCTGATCGTCAGCCATGGTGGCGAACTACACGAAATATGGCGTAGATCGAGCGGTTTGGTAGGTAGGTAGGTAGGCAGGTATGCAGGTATGCAGGTAGGTTTATTGGTACGATGCGTGCGGTTTGCGTGCGGTTTGGTAGGCTGGCTGCTGGCGAATTTGTCGTCAAGTCGGTCGGCGATCGTGTGTTTGCGGATGGCGAGGAACACAAGATTGCGCGTGGGCGCGTGGGCGGGGGAAATTTGTTTTGACCAGCTACTGGGCGGTGAGGGACTACAGGTACTTGGGTACATGCAATTGATGGACTTTTGGCAATTCAGTTCAATTGTTTGCTGCCCTACCTGCGATGCTATTCACTGAGGCCTCACTTTAGGGGGGGCCATCACCACTGTAGTGGGCGTTTTTAGGTGGGGCGCGTGCCAGCGACAGCGAGCTCACAGCACTGTACTGGCCCTTACCCGCTGTACCGGCAGAATAATTGCGATGGATGCCTTGGAATTGTGTTTGGCACTTTCAATTGATGGACTTGTACATATGCGCGTGCTTGAGGCATGGTGATCTCAGACTTCGTGGCCCTCACCCCTTGCATGTCTCCTAATCTCTCTAGGGGCATCGTAGATAGGAAGCCGACAGGGCCCAATGGACGTCGTCCAAAGCTTTCAACTACAAGTTGATGGGGGAGGCTTTTGGCGAGTGCACCTTGATTTTGGACTGCATGACCTACCTGCTCACATATGGCCCAGCTTGTCATATCACCTGGTAGGTCGTGTCTGTATCTCGAGATTCGAGATAGCCACTGGGCATTAAATCATGTATGCAAAGCAAGATGGCATTTCTACTGACTGTGATCGTGTTGGATGACGGCAAAGAGGAAGGCAATGCTTATTGCATGTGACGCTGATGAGACTTTCCTGGCATATACTGACCAAGGTTCGGCCACTGCTTGAGCAGGGACTTCTTATCCTGGGAGACCTTTAGTAAGTTCCATTGAGCAAGTCTCACATATCACATATATATCAGCACCGCTGATGCCATGTCTGCTTGCCGAACTGATTCGAGGAAGCCAACTTGTCCCGGGATGATGAGTGTGTCTTGTGATAGCGAAACGCAGTCTACCATGCGTTTACGTTGCAACTTTCATCTGTTGGAACCTCCCCCAGGGATCATCGTGAGATACCAAGTGCTATGATAGATCCTCGCCGTGGTTGATTTACTGTCCTACTCTATGAACTCGAAGTGTGTGGTCGTGGGCCACATATTGGAAACAAGTGCGCCCTTGAAGCTGTCGCGCCAGCAAGAATGGCAGGATAGATGTGCTACTCTGATGACACGGTTGAACCATGTCTTTCTAAAATAGGGGGTTGAATCACTCGAATGGCATGCTTGAAGCCTGATATATGGCCAAATAGCATGACAGGCAATTCGCACACATGAGGAAGGCGTGCCTGACTTGAGCGCGACCCTTCTCCACTTCTGGCCCCAAACCCATCTCATCGTCGACAACTTCTGCCAAAGAAGCGCCCTCAAAGTCCGAAAACTGCGTGCCCGAAATCGATTGCACAGCAAGAACTGCAATATCTGCACCATCGTCAGCACCGCCGCCATGTCCAACGACGGACTCCCCGACGTGCCGCTCCCCGACGCGCAGCGCGTGCCTCTGATGAGCGGCGCCCGACTCGACATGTACCGCGCTCTGCACTGCGACAGCTACTACCAGCTGCTGCTCCTCATGAACAAACACTCTGCCACCCTGGAGAAGAACCCTGCTAACCTCCAATTCGTCCAGGCTGCCGCCGGCAAGATCCAGAAGGACCGTCTCAACAAGCGCGCGCTCGCCATGCTGCTGCTGTGCATCCCGCCCGCGCTACTCAAGAGCATAGTCACCGGCACCTTTGCCTACGACGTCCTGAACCCCGCTGGGTCCAGACCCTTCACCTACCAGCTTGACAACATGGGCACGTACATCTACGGCCTCGCCATCCAGGGCCGCAACGGCCAGTTTCTGAGCATCTCAGAAATCGAGAGACTGATCACGGCTCTCAACAAGTACTGCAGCGGCTACGTCCGGCAGAAGGCTCACGGCGGCAACCCCACCACCCCTCAAGACAACGTCCTGGCGAGATGGGCCAGCGACATCGATTCGGCCTACGGCTCGCGCCCGGCCAACGCGCCCAACAAGCTCCGGTTCATCGCCAACGACGACGCCCTCAAGCGGGTGGGCGCCTTCATCCAGGGCCTCCAGCGCCGATGCGACGCCATCGCCGCCGCAGGTAAGTCGAAGTCGGTCTTCCTGACCCAAGCCCCCCTGGGCGTAGGATGCTCCGGGAACCTGCCGCACCGTGTGCCCCAGCACCACCCGCACGACTCGGGCCTCCGCCACAGCACCTACACCTGGAGCCTCACCCTCTGCCTCATCAAGAAGGAGCTGTCGCTGACGCCCAAGACGGTCGTCCTGCCGGTCCTCCAGGTCTGGGACAACGACCACCTCCCCCAGTCCGAGATCCTCGTCTCGGCCCTGGCCAGCTCCTACTGCTTCCAGGACGGCTTCAACGTCTGCGGCGCCGGCGGCCAGAACGGCGCCCTCCCCGAGCCTAAGTTGCTCGAGATCAAGCGGTACATGCTTTCGGTGCAGCCGTATTTCGGCCGGAACAGCGACGCGCTGCTCCTGGAGCTCCAGAGGCGCAAGGACTGGGTGACCGACTTCTCCTGCGCCGACGGCTTCGGCAAGCCCGGCGAGGCGATCAAGCACCAGGCCCTCTTGAACATGCAGCAGGAGGCCACCTTTCTCGCCGAGCGTCTTCACAAGTTCATCGCCTACGCCCACGAGCACAAAGACAGAACCATGGCCGCCAAGCTGGACCTGCCCATGGGATCCCGCATGGCGTCCCTCGCCACCGACCTCCTCAATGCCGTGATTGACCCGAGCACTATCGACGAGTTGCCGATCGTGGCTAACACGAAGCCGGAGCCTCCTAAGTAGGAGAGCTAGATACGTAGTGAATAATGCACTGTTATTGACCCAGTTGATGCTTGCCATGACGTGACTTGTTTTGATCTGACTTTGATCTCTGTGATTCGTGTCCGAAGGCATAATGCCATCGTGTAGCCTCCAGAGACTGGTAGGTTGTGACTTGGACAACTCATGTAGGTACTACTGTGCCTGTTTTCAGAAAGGGGTTTGACACTAGCGGCGTCTCAGCCAATTTGAACGTTGATGCTGCGTCTGCCCTGGCTTCGCCTAGCGGGTATGTCGAAGCACGCCTATGTGTTGCACCATCTCGAAAGCGGATGTCTACCCGGCATACCTTGTCCTTCCAAGCTAAGAGTCTGGGAGAGGTACAACTACGGACGCACACCTCTGCTGGTCTTCTAAACGCCATCGAAAGTGTGACAAAGCTTGGCAACTTGCTCTATCCTGCGCACATGGGGCATCGGGTATTGGTTTGGTGGCGGGCAAGCATGATTCGTCAAGGAGGCTGGACTCCCTCATCCGATTTCTTATCCCTCTTCTTCTTGGACTTCATGCCCGCAGGACTGTTGTGACCACTTACTGACAGCAAGTCATGGGTCCGAAAGTAGCATCAGCTCCCAGAGAAGCTCCCAATGCCCAACTCCTGACAACATCCACAGGCATTGGAAAGCCGTAGTCGAACCCCATAGCTGGACCCAGTCAGCGAAACTCGGGGCTGAGACCCGGTCACAGCACGAGAGTACGGGAACCATGATCGTAGTTGGCGTCAAAGTGTTGCTTTGACGTTTCACTTGGAGCTGCTCCCCAGAACACCCTCAAACAAGCCGGTTTAGCTGATCAAGGTGGCCGTCACCATCCTCCGGTGTATCAGCTGAAAATTCAGCTTTGAAAAGTACAGCCGAGGAAACGCAAGTGCAACAAGCCAACAATTCGAACCTCTGAGACTTCGTCCCTTTTCTTCCAATCGATTGATCAGGACTCGGGATAGTCTCGCGTAGACAAGACAATATTAGGATCCGTCTCTGAAGCGGATGTGGACAGTCAACTATAAATGTACGGTGGGGGATTCCCTGAGCTGGCGCGAGGACTATGTATCCTGAAAGGGGGTTACAGTTGTTTGCCAGTTCCCTGGGGATGGTGACACTTTGACTCGACCAGTACGCGCTTCTGTCATTGGACTGAAAGGGTATGGCTTCCTAAACAGAAAGCTCTCGTGGTCCCCTTTCCCGTTTTGGTATCAACCTTCATCCCCTGGCGTGGACTTCCTCATGAGATTTCTTGCACCTTGCGGCGTCCCGATCCTGCAGGCTGCCAGTTGCCTTGGTCCTATCGCAGATATTTCTGCTGCTAAACTGTCTAGTTGCTTGCCTATCGCCCCTCCAGCTGCCAACACATCATCAGCAAACAAGGCTTGCGCCCCCGGCTTATATGGTTCTCTCTTCGCGGGTTACAAGTTCTCCTTCAGTGCATTTTCACAAACACGGGTCCGTTGGTCTTCGGGCGTCACTGTAGGGCAGGCAGTATGGTACTATTAGCTTACGATGGGTTTAGTGCCCTAGGCCACACATCTCGTGATATACTGGCCTGCAGGCAGGATTCGGTATCAGCGCTTGTCCTCGGGTCTAAATGGGGACAAGCCAACAGAATGAATGACGCAAGGAAATCTATTACCAGAGGAAACCCCTCCTCGAAAGTATCAATGTCTATAAACCTAGTAAACACACAGAGCGCGTCCTGTTCGCACTCGCTTCCAGATGCCAAACTTCCTCCACCGCCGGCCTGGTGTATCAGCTTTAATCACGCCGATAGTTGTTGTCCTGCCAATTTACTGCGACGATCTGCTGCAGCAACTTGGCAAACATCGCCCGGAGCACTTGGTAGCTCGTCTCAGGATGTCGGGCGGCGTAGGCCCGTGAGTCGAACGGCTGATCGCCGCTTCCGACGATTGCCTTGGCCAACATGACGACTTCCATGCCAAGGTCGCAGGGTGCAGGGACCCGGACGTCGTAGGGGGCAGGGCCGAACCTCGCGATCCTGTCCTCGCCAAACACCGCCTCAGCAAAGGCTCGGAAGATTTGGACTCTTTGTCGGCGGGCAGGGCCGTCACCCTCGTCAAGGGCGTCGTACATGTCGACATTCACCCTGTGGTTGTCGTTTTCGTCGGGCGTGACGACGAGAAGGCACCACAGACGCTCCTCGGCTGAATCGACGACGGGGATCAAGAATCTGTCTCCGGTCAGATCCTCCATGACGTCGACCCCTCGGTCCAGCAGGGCCGGGCCGGTGACGAAGTTCCAGGGGCCTTTCACAAAACACATCATCAACGACATGACGGCATCCGAGTCTAGGAACCTGCCGGGCTTGAGTGTGTCAATAGCGTTTGAGCTATTGACGGGGCACTGGAGATCCCCGATCCTGGTTCGGTATCCCTTGGGCAGGGCCGCTCTGTTGGCCAGCCAGGAGTCGCCCTTCATGGCGTCCCAGTCGGCTTTGGTGACCTGGGGGAACGAGTAGGGGTTGGTGGCGCGCAGGACACCCGGGACGAAAGCCTGCAGCCGGGGACCGAGACGCAGTTCGATCTGCGCTCGCTGGTTTGCCGGCATGTTGGCCTCGTAGACGAGTCTCAACAGGTCCTCGCCCACCCGCTCCGAAAACTCCAACAAGAAGTTATGGTGCGTATCCGAGAGACGCAGGATTTCAAGGAACGACGCAAGCATGGGCGTATCGAACCTACGCTCCGAGTCGCCGCCGCCCATGACGCCGCGAATCTCGTGGAAAGGGAAAACGGCCAAGATGCCTTTCCCGTAGACGCTGACCAGCATGTCCAGCCGCTCACCCAGGCCGCGAATCGTCTTCCACTTTTCGTGGCGCCTGGGAGTCAGGCCTCCCTGTTCGTGCGTCGCGAACATGTCGATGGCCTTGGACAGCCGTATCTGCTCGGGCTGGCCCTGGCCCAAGTCGAATTCTTCGGGGTTGTTCTCCATCTCGACGACCAGATCGGCCATGCGGACAAAGGCCGAGTGGGCCACGAAAAAGCGGACGACAATGGCCTCGATGCCCCGTTCCGAGAGGCTGTTGTAGGCGACGACCAGTTCCGCCTCGCGTGTTTGGGTCGCGGTAGGACCGCGAGCCATGGGGTAATTCAGCATGTATTGCGCCCGCGCCAGGAGGAACCCAAAGTCCAGCAGTTTCACGGCCGCGAAGAGGCCGCCCTGCATCGTCAACGTCGAACGGCGGCCGCGGAGACGCTTGTAAATCTCGGCTCGGCCGTTACCTCGAAGGATGGCGCCGCAGTCCCGCTCGCTGAGGGTTTGTAGCGTCAGTGTATCGATTTGGTGCTGCTGAGCCGCATTCTCTCCCAACACCATCGCAACGTTGTGCTGAACGGACTGGACATGGCGTTGGTGGCGAACGGAATCGGTGTAGGGGGTGCCGAGGGGTTCCAGTTCCTCTTCTTGGCGGGGCTGCCCGTCAGCGTCATTGGCAACGGCCTCGTCGTCCTGTTGTTGGACGTCTCCGCCAGGGGCGGCGCCCAGGCCTGCTTGTGCAACCGGCCGCATCCAGCCCTCGTCGCAGAGGAATTGAACCACCTGCTCCATGCGCTCGGGGGTGGATCCGGCTCTGATGGCATCTATCATGCCCTCTATGGTGAGGCCTGGATCCTCCAGCTCCTCGATCAACGCGGAGATATCGTGATCTGCCATTGTGGAACCTGGAATAGCGACGTGCGGCACGTCAGTAAACGGGTCTCGAATTGGAAGAAGCAGTGACTTGAGATGCGATGGAAATGAAGTGTGACTCGGAGTGGAAGGGACGAGGAAGTCACGTACCTTGTTCAACGGGAAAAGAGCGACGATTGGATCGACGTTCCTAGGAATTGTAAGAGAGTCACACGTAGATTGTAAAGGAAAAAGAAGAGAAGTTGAATAAACATCGGGAAAAAAGAGCATACCTTGTAAAGAATCTCAAGCGATCAAGCCAAGAATAGCCGCAATCTTACACCTTCGAAAGCAGAACTGCGTACTGGGAGGGGAGGCGTCGTGACTTATCAGAATTGGAAATAGTCAACTGTGAAAGGGAACGAAATGCGCTGGGCGTGGGTTTACCCTCTGCTGGGAGAAGACAAGAGGCGAGGGGAAGGGTGCTTTGTTGACGTGAAGAGGCAGCCAAAGATGCCACAACCTGCGGGGGATGGAAGTTGCAGTGAAGATACTACAACTTGCGGTATCTTGGGTAAGTGTGTCAAATTTGCCAACTGGGCCGCAAATTGGAAAGGCCCTGCCTGGGAGATTGGAGCACTGGAGGGAATGGGTTGCAGGGCTTGAGCTGGCAGGGCGTATTGCTTCCAAGGCGAATTGCTTCCGGGGCTTTGCAAGCAGTTTAGCTCTGGCGGGGCAAAGGAAAAGCAGCTGGTACAACCAGTCTATGAGCATTCCAGCAGGGCATTCGCGACAGCATCGCCGCCAATTAAGTCACTAGCACGAAGATCTTGGGCGTCTCTTGCGCAGACAGGTGGCAGCGAAAGGCAATTGATTGTTTATAACCATGCTAATTAACTATGCTGCTTCACGGGATAGCTGCCTCTCCGTCGGGACACACAGTCATTCCCGGAATGCGTATGTTGTCGTTGCTAGGCTCTTCCGTGTAAGTGAGGCCCGGCCAATTGCTGGCCGGCAATTGGCCCGCCTCAGCGGCGTGGTGGGTTGATCTTATCTTATCTAATCCATCGCCCCACCACCAATGCGGCCAATCAGTGTAAGCGCTGGGCAGATCTCGCTGCAGGCGGCGCTTTGGGGTTTTACGTTTGCGCAATGCATGCGATGCCAAAACGTCGTCGCGTAACGGGGATCATTGAAATGCAACACAAAAGGCCCAATAGAAGAAAATCCCATTGCCTCGAGATAGTTTCAATTGATTGGCGATGCCCTGCCTGCGGTGCATGCATTTTTCATTCGGTGAACAAGAAACGGAGTCGCTACAAAAGCGTGGCTTGACTTCCCGTACTGCCGGGGCAAATGCAATGTCAGAATGACAAAGACGCAGGAAACCGGTTTCTTGAGTGACTGTCTGCATTGACTCATTCGCCTGTCGCCAGCAAGCGTCGGCATTGCTGTTCCCGTGTCGCCGAATCTATGGGAAGAGATTTGGGTGCCCGACTGGAACTGCCCGGCTTGCGGGTGCATATGTGGCGAAACCTGGCGACGGCGGCGCCTGCACGGTTCCTGTCATGAGAAATGGGATCCGGCATCCTGATTTACTATTTGCGAAGAGGGGGAGTCCACACAGCGGGATTTGCGGTCAAATGAACGGGCAGTGGCGAAATCCGAACTGTCCGCATTCCCAGTCGTTCAACACCGGTTTGACACTCGGAATTCCCTTACATCAAGCTCCCCGCTGTTGTCGTACCCTCTGAGCTTCATGGAAAAGAGGCCAGGAACGTTGGAACCCGAAGAACCAATGTGAAAGCGTCTATCTATAGTTGGAAAATTACATATACTTTGGCGGCGTTTTCTCCAGTCAAAACTCGACTGGCTGCATTTCCCATGTGCTCTCACGTCTCTGCGTCCTCTCTGCCCTTGGAAATATACGCCAGCAACCCGTGGTGGCATAAAAGGGCTCGGATTTACTCCGATTCAAGTTGCGGCGATTGCTGGCGGCGATGGCCGGACACTCGATGTTTCCCGATACCGCCACTGTTTTCGGCCGTACTTTCCAGTGTCAGCGGCCGCCGGGCATGGTTGATTACATTGACCCGAGTTACAACTAGCTCCGAGTCGGAATCTTCTTCGCGAAACAGCCGTCCCGGACCGGGCACGTTTTCGGGCACAGGTCGAGCAAAAGACGGACAATGCGCAATCTCAAGCCACCACCAATCATTTCCAATGCCACTCGCTGCTCAGGGACTTCCCGTTTGCCTGGAATGGAGTGGCAAACCATATTTCCCATCCCCAAAGTCCAATTTCGCCAAAACTGCAACGACACATTTCCCAACCTTTCCAGTCTTCCTTCTCTTGTCTGTTGGCTGTCCCTTCACGGCTGGAGTCGTTTGAATGCTATATCGGAACCGAAATGCCATCTGCTCATGTCCGAAAACGCCAAATGGCCGCGGCTCAGAAAAGACATTGAAAAACACGGGGGGCACCGTTTTCTTTATTCTGGCGCCCACAGCGGGTAAAGCAAAGCGGCAATCAGACCAAACGCTAGTGCCAGTCCACTTTCATCCTGTCCTGTAGCCAATTTCTGCGCAAAACGCTGGCGGGAACGAACCTCGCGATGGCGAGGCGGAATCTTTCACGGGCGATCCTGGCTTTGGCAGGAACCAAAACAAAGGCCCCTGTCACTTAAATTGGCCTTCCTGCTTCCTCTGGGCTGGCTTTCATGTTCATTCTGTCTTGACGCGATGCAATTCCGTACCGTTTTGACAAAACTGCAAAGTTTCAAAATCTAGCAACCTCGCCGGGTACAAACACGCGAACCTTTGCCAGACACCGGCCCCGGTCGAACTGCACACTGTCACACAGCCGGAATCTGCTTACGAAGTAGGCAGAAGGCGATATTGTGGCGGCGAGCTGAAGTTCTCAGGCAGAAAGCAAATTCGTGACGGCAAGACTGAATTTTCCCCGGGGGCGATCATGGCTTCAACACCCACCAAAACAAATTTCCGGCGCCGCAATAACCTCGTATTTCGACTCTGCATTACCCCAACTCAACTGCTCATGAGCCTGCCTCAGTCTGAAGTGATTTGGTTTCATTTCGCCCTTACTGCAAAGTTTCGAATTCGGAGCTACAGTCGGGCGGAAATTCAGCCTTGCAAAGCTGCCAACCGTTTGGAAATCACACAGACTCACTCAGCACGGCATTTGGACGCTCCCATGAAGATAAGAAGAAACTTTGACGGCCTGGGGTCCCGGGATTCATTGCGCCGTTGCAGAAAAAGGAGCAGACCCATACGGTCCGTTTTGTATACCGACAGCGCGATTGAAGACGCCACCAGCCTACGGCGGCTTCAATCTATGTTCCCGGCATATCTGCGCCTCTTTGTCTGTGTCAGGGCTATCAGGAATAAAGCCGGAACCATCCCGCGGCCGGTACTAATGTACAAACTCCGCATCATCGAATCCCGCCTTCGCGGTACCATTTCGCCCGGTGCCGGCGCTATTTCGAGAGCAGGTGGATTGCAGGCCTCCTAGTAACGCGGTAGAAGCCCTGTAAATGGGTTTGGCACCGTCCCATGTGGTTGTTGTGCGTCCACGATTGGTCAGACCTTTTGGAAATCGAACGCCCAGTTCCAGGGACTACCATTTGGTGAAACTGACGTATTGTGGATAAAATTCGACTTCCTACGGGATAACAAGCCTTTGATTGGCCACAAACCACTTGTCTCGGATGAATCTGGCCGCCTTTCGATCCGGAAATGCCGCAACTGAGAAAAGGGGTGGCGGCGACAAATTCTGCAACGACGAGCTCCCCCGGGCTGGAATAACTAATGGACACCCGTCAAGGCAATGAGAAATCCCCACAAATGCCCAAACTGTATGCCTCGGGCCATTCTTATCTCGTTTGGGTGGGCGTTTGGTTTTGGGCAGTCAGCCGCGCCGGCGCGCATGCGTTTCTTGTTTTCTTAGATCTAATGGGAACCCTAAAACAACTGCTCTGGCTTGTTTCTTATGCCAAATGAAGAAGATTTGCCATGGTGGAATAGCGGAAAAGGGAATTCTGGCGGAGAGATTTTAGTATTTTCGCTTTCGGAAGCCTATCGAAACACCACGACGGCGACGACGACGACGACGATTGGCAACACATCAGTGATCCCCGGACCGCGATATGGGGCCATTGCAACTACTGGGGAAGGGACGAAGCCATAGGTACCGGGGCTTTCCAGAAAACCCGGAGTCCCGGCGACGCGACCCGGCAGTGTACCAGCAGTGTACCGGCGCTGCACCACCATTTCCATGACAATTGACGATAAACCGACTGACCCCAGACAGAGACAATTGGCCTTTCCAGGTACTCCAGAAACAATGAAGCCGTAGCTGTCGGGGTTTCCCGGAAAGCTCGGGGTCCCGGCAGTGCGCCCGCCAGTGTACCGGCGCTGCACCGGCGCTGCACAGGCGTTTTGACGGCAGCTGACAACATACCGACTGGCCCAGGACCGAGTTTATGGGCCATTTCAGCTACCTCAGAGACAATGAAGCCATATCTATCTGGGTTTCCCAGAAATCATGGAGTCCCCGCGGTATGACCGGCGCCATACCGGGGCCGCACCGGCGTTTCCGGGCGTTCCACGGGTCCATTCACGAAATCACATAGAGAGAAAGCTCTCTCAACCGTTCCGGATACTCAGGAATCTCCAGTTTCAAGGGAGAGACTGCCCGTTTTATTTTGACTTGCCGTCCGCCCAGAAACCGCAAATGACTCGATTTCACGATCGCCACTCCATCCTTTCTCGGTCTGCTCGTCAGGTACCCTGAAACTCACAACATGGACAGTCTCAGATGATTCAAATCCATCTTCAGTTTGCCATTGCGGGCGTCTTCTTTGCCTGGCTATGGAATTACATTCCCACAGTAGCCGCGTACCCCCAGTACAGACACCCATTTCGCAGGCTCAGTGGACGTATGGCGGGTCCCGGCGCCGCCGCCAACATATAGCAATGGATTCACGGTACCCTGGCCATTCCTCTATTGTTTTCACTCGATGGAAATGAAACGGGCGGGCGGTTCGTTGGGAATTGGTCAAGAATGCAAATAGTTTCAACTGAAACACATCCGCGTCGACGCCGCATCAATTGAGCCAAAGCCTAGATTAATTATGGTCTGGCTCAATTGTTCTGGCCAATTTCACTGCTTTCCAACAATTGGGCGTCCGCAATTGCGATCGCGTATTTGGGGCTGCGGTTGGGCTGCGGTTTTGGAGTCCGGACACGAGAAACGCCGGGCGCTAGGGCCACGCCCGAAAACCAGGCAATGGCGTTGCACTACAGCGATATTCCGTGTACGCCGACATTGACGGTGTGATCTTGGACCATTAACGGAATTGGTGATACAATGACAATAAGAATATGAAAGCTTGGGACTGGGACCAATTGAGATTATCCTGGCACTGTTCTGAATGCGTCAGAAACCCGAGGGCCGTCTCCAGTGTGCCGAGGGCGCGAAAGCCAGTTCCAAATACAAAAACTATGAAACCATGCCCAAAATAAGATCATTGCGAGACGGCGGCAAGAAAAGCTCGCTTTCTGTTCAAGCGCATTGAAAAATACGTGGGATCCCATGATCAGCTGGAGGATTGGCCCATTCGTTGCCCAAGAATATACCCGGCCATGTACGGACATTCAGTCGCGGACAAGATTTCTGCTGGCCCGGGAAACAAAGTCATCATCGAAAGCTTGAAGATGTGAGCCAATAAACCCCTTTTTATGCGTAGAATCGCCAGCCGCAATGATGCCCGAGCCGTCCCGGCATTGGCATTGACGGCGGAGGGCGATTCGATCACGGTATATCTTGTGTCACAAAAGGAAGGCTTTCTGCGGACTTGAGATGAAAAGAAGCAGTATTTGGGTCTTTTCCCATGGCCTTGGAGGATAGTCCGATCCGGAAAAGCGAGCGGTAATGGCTGGCAAGTCGTGACGTCGAGTTCTCCGGGCAGCGATGGCCAAACGCTCATGTGCATTATCAGCTTGCGGGTGAGCCTTGCCGCTGTACATGTACCGGAAATGAGAAACTCTCATCTTGAAATATCCTGGAACACCGTTTCCTTGGGCTGCAGTCATGTTTTCGTCTTGTCACGCCGGCGCTTGGGGGAAGTTCGCCAAACTCGCCACAGGAGGACATTTCGTGATATGGACACCGAGAAACCCCGAAACTGGACTACGACAGGACAGAATCGCACTAGGGCATGTGGGGGACGGCCAAAGCCCCCTTGGTATCATCGTATATCGCGTCACCGGCGCTCCGGTCGCAAAACGGGTGATACTTCTGTATCGAACTTGCACCGCACGACTGCATTTCCGCAGGCCGGGTTACAAGCCACTGGCTTCGGTTCTCACTCATTGAGGCTTTCTGCCTGTTCAAAAGGTTCACTGAGTGGTAAATCCCCGCAGATTCATTCGTTTCCGGTCGGAAACAAAGTCTCAGCCCCGGCATTTCGTTTCACCCCCAAACCGTCAAATTCTCATTGGGCGTCACTCGTTCCGCTTCACCGGGTTTCTTGTGTCGCATATCTACATAGATTGTCGTTCTTTTGATTATAGACGTCCCCCAATCCGCATTTGCCGCCCGGTCAAACCAAAACATGCCCATGGAATCTGCCGGTCCGAACACCGTTCGGCGCCGACGCCGCGTCTACGCCGCGCCCTGACCGCGGCCCTCAGTCGTCCGTGGTATGAAGCAAGGGCCAATCCTGCCCAGGATTGAGTATTATATCAAGCTGGATAGCGTCCTGCAGTTGGGAAACCCCCCTTCCCCGGGCGTGCTGAGAAACTGCATATACACCGCTAAAGATCACGACACAACGCCCCAGCGCCACCAAATGGCGCTTTGTCCGGGCTTCCAAGATTCGAATATCGACTGGCATCAAGATCCAATCCCCTGGTTGAGTTTTCGTCGAGTTAACCCGATATGACGCCAGATACGGCTTCACATGTACCCCCTATGGGACGAGTTCTTCTCTGATTGCATCGCCGCTGCCTTTTCCGGCAAGCATCCATGTGTATTATTATTGAAATATATGTGGAAGATCCTTCACGGCCGGCCGTTGCCGAGAAGTTGGCGACAGGGTGATGCGAAAACGCAGTTTTGAAAGTCTGCAATACCGACCCTTCTGCGGCCATGGATTTGACGCCGCTTCTAGCCGCGGCTTTCCATTTTGTCCGCGCCGGAATCGTGATGACTCCAATGCCAAATTTCCACGAAAGAGGAAACCGGGCCGCCAGCGGACATGTGAACATTCGTCCGGCATCTCAGAGCCCGGAGAATCGACATGTTGCAGCCTTGGCTGATAGAACGGCGAGATCACGAAGTTCCGTCAGAACCCAAGATTCGCCAAATCCGGGTTTGCCGTTTTGTCCACAACCAGTCCATGCCCATGGAACAAGACATGATGAGCAGCACTGTACCCGCAGAGTATGTGCCCGGCCGCGGAATGGGCGTCGCCGTCTCCGAATTGCGGCCGGACCCGCGGTTCACCGTTTCACACCCGACACCGAGTCACCCCCGTTGCAATGCGAACCAAGCCCGACAGCGCTTCCCCAACATAAATTCCTGCCAAATCCAGGCTTCCTGTCTCTGCTGCATCAATTTCAAGTGCTGCTTGCCGCGATATCATGTCATACTTGCCGTCAAAATGCACCGTAGACTCGAGGTTTCCGGTGAAGGTTTGCAGTGCAACTAGATGCTTTGAAAGCCCGGGGGATATACAGAAAGAGTCCCCGTCCCTTAAATGGTCGTTTCCCCGTCGCCTGACTGGCCGGGGAGCCATACCGCCTCTCATAAAAGAACAAATCTACCGCGCGATTTGCCGCAGATTGCATTTGCGGAAATTGAACAACTGCGTTTCCCGGACACCGCTGACAATCAACATCAGACTGGTCCGTACGAGTAGAAGTATCGTTGACCCTAAAGAGAAGAGCATAGGTCTCCTCCCCAGCCCGGAACTCCGGCGCCCGTCCGGGGCTGTCCGATTCCGGGAATCGCACAACTACATTCCCCGAACGCCGCCGACAGTCAGCAACTGTCAGAGGCTGTTTCTCATGAGTTCAATCACCTGTGGCCCAAAAAGGAAGAGTGTAGGACCCCTCCCCAGCCTGTTATCCCTTCGCCCGGCCGGGGATGTCCGATCACGGGAACTGCACAACTACATTCTCCGAGCGCTGCCAACAGCCAGTATCTGTGGAGGGCTGTTCTCCGGGGTTCGAACTACATGTGGCCCCAAGAGAAAGAGTGTAGGACTTCTCCTCGACCAGCAATCCCGGCGCCCGGTCGGAGGTGCCCGATCGCCCTGATGCGCCATAGCAATAGCGCAAAACCGTTTCTCGGGAAGCGGTAAGTTGCAATCGATAGTCCATCTCTTTCTGTACCCATGTGGGTGGTTTTCATTGTTTCTAGGCCACTGCAGGCGTTTGTACTTCCGGCGGGACGAATGGCTCGCCGGCTGAGGGGGCGCGTATGCCAAACCAAACGGCGGACCCAAAGCTCAACTTTGATGGACAACGTAATCCACAGCAAGCATGATCTCCTGTCCAAGGATCTAGACCGCTGCGGCAAAGGCGGCGAAATGACGTTGGGGAATGCATCCGTCTGCCAAATCGCATCGTGGCGTTTGGCGGTGGAAACGCCGTTTGCCCTTGGGAAATTCGCCATTCCGATGCTCTCTCCAGTAGAAACGGCAGAATTGGGACCAGGGAACACTGTTTTGGTGCTATTCCGTCGAGATTTCGTGTTTGCCGCATTTGCACTTTCGCACTCGGCTTTCCGCACCGGAATTGAAACTGAACGAAAACCCACCACAGGCCAGGCCAATTGACACCAGTCTGCTCTTTCAAGGACTCCCGGAGATGGAGATACTCTTGAAAGTACGCACTAGGCAGGAGCGGGTCTTTGAAGTTCGGTTTGCCGTACCGGAATATTCGCATACGGCTTTTCACGCGATATCGAAACTCGGCGAAATCTTTCTACAAAGCAGGCCGATTGTCAACATACTGGGTCTATATGACCCATTTTGGTCCAGAGACCCTCACGCATCATCGGGTATGGCCAGAATCTGACTTTGAAATCTCGCGTTTGCCGCCCCGAACTTGTGTACTGCGGATCGAAACACTGCGAAATCTCGCGACAACGCAGGCCAATCAACACCAATCTGGATATTCAAGGCCTCTCGGGGCTGAAGAACGTCATGAAAGTACGTTTGTGGCAAGGGGATGTCTTTGGAGTTTCGTGTCCGCCGTACTGGAACGGTTGCATATACGGGTTTCGACAGTTGGTTGAGACTCGCCTAGAACTCGCGACTGGGTAGGCCGATTGACACAATTTTGAGTAAAGTTGCTCTTCCAGAGCCGGGGATACTCGGGGCGTATCTGTTTTTCTTCAGAGACTAGCTGCGGCGTTTCTTATCTGGATTCTGCTACCGGTGTACAGCCCGGGTTTCTACCCCTGATGGGAGTCGAACTGAATATCGGGACGGCGCATTTCGATTGGCACCATTTTGGGAATGTATATACTGTGGCCGACACTGGCCACTTTGAAGTATCGCTGGATACCAGGGAGTTGCTGTAGGGCTTCATATCTGTGTTCTGCTTCGGGGATATAAATCGGGTTCGTACACCAGATCAGAACTAGGCTGAGAAACAAGACTGCGCACTTCAACCCGCGCCATATTGCGTCTGGATGTACTGTCTGGGTTCATATCCATCCTACAGTATCGATGTTTGCCGGGAGTGGCTGTAGAGCCTCATGTTTTGATTCTGCTGCGTTAGTACAAACCCGGTTTCTACACCGGGTCGGAACAGGGTAATATTTCGCGGCTGGGGATATAGAATCGCACGGTTATGAGATTGAAGGCTCTCCAGTGATCAATGATTGTTATGCAATATTGTTTGTTGCCAGCAGGTGTCTCTGAAATCCCGCATTTGGGTTCCAAAACAGTCACAGAAACCGCGGATGTACAGCAGACCGAAACTGGACCGAATCTCCCCACTGGGCATTCCGATCAACCCAATTTCAGCTCTGCGTATTTCTTGCGGACCCCTCCCACAGTTCATTGCACTTTGCCAAGCCACGGTTAACCGGCTCGCCCGCGTCCGCGCGGCATGTCATGTTCTCATCCGCATCCTTGGGCCGGAGAGTTCCCTCGCGAGTTCGAGCCGCGCGTGCGTCAAAGGCGGAAGTTGACCTAGTACTTCTTTTCCAGGCTGCCCTAGCATTCCATTTTGGTCAATGAGCCGAGCGTGGCGGGGTTCTCAACGCCCGGCCGCGAAGGGGTACACTCCGTCTCTTGGTTGCGGAATGCCGTCTCCATTTCCTGGTAGGATAACTCAGGAGTGGATTTGACGTTATCCAGGTCCTGGAAATTGGCGCTGAGAGCTTTGTGCAAAAGCTTTTGCGGCCAG
Organism: Apiospora marii; assembly: GCF_038362585.1. Classification (NCBI taxonomy): domain Eukaryota; kingdom Fungi; phylum Ascomycota; class Sordariomycetes; order Amphisphaeriales; family Apiosporaceae; genus Apiospora; species Apiospora marii. The sequence goes on from NW_027117377.1 coordinate 67,716, forward strand.
CATCCAGTTTGAAATGCCGCTTTCCGAATTCTGCAGCGCTGGCCCAAAGCGCACATGGGGCCGAAACTGCGCTGAATATCGCGACTGGGCATGTTTATCGACGCCATTTTGGCTCTGTATGTACTCTCGAGGCTGCAGATCCTTGTGCCACAGTCGGTTTGTCCAGAGATTGTCTCTGGAACCGCGTATGTAGGGTTTGCTGCGTTGGTCGAAACCGCGTATGGGGGCGAAACCGAGCGAAATCCTACGGATAAGTCCGCCAATTGACACCGTCTCAGTTTTGCATGTTCATCCAGGGCTGGAGATACGTTTGGGACAGCGTTTCTGGCCCGTCCACCCGTTTGAAAGTTCGTATGGGGAATCAGCCGCGGTGGCCGAAACCGCATAGAATCGAAACCTCGCTGGATATCGTGACTCAGTGACTCAATCAACATCAAACTACGGCAGAATGCTCTTTCGGACCTTGCAATGCTCATACAAGTTCTATTATAGCCAGGGAGCAGCTTTGAAATTTTATATTTGGATGCAACTCGCTGGCGAAAACCGTCGTCGGTTTCTCGGGGGCGAATATCTCTTGACCGGATTGACCGATCCAGTTGATTTCAGGGCCGGATACTCTCTCGAGGCTGCAGATGCTCCGGCAACATCGTTTGTCGCCAGGGAGTCTCTTGTTTTGGGTTTGCTGTGGTGACAGAAACGGCGCTCTAATTAGTCAGGGGGCGTGGATCTCGGTATTGACTGGCCCGATTGACTTAATTTAAACGATTCACAGTTTTTGGATCATGGACAAGCCGTTCGCAGTTTTTTGCGGCCCAGGGAGTTATGGTTTATCTGATACTTGGGGTGGCTATATGTTGAAACCTCCGCCCCAAACTATCGTGACTTGAAATCTCGTAATGGGACGGGCCGATCCGCGCCATTTTGGGGCTGCGTCATCACATGATCAAGGAGGCTTGCTGGAAACAAAGTCTGGGGCGGGGGTTGTCCGGAAAGTTATGTTTCTGGGCCCAGCCGCGCTTGATGATATTTCGCCCCGGCATTTCTCGGCCGGGATTGCGGCAGGCTTTGTGCTGGAGCCTTTCGGCGCGGGTTAGGTTGGACAGGCAAACGCAGGCTATCCGTGGCCGCAGTCTCGTATCCGGGCTACCCGGGGTTAGTTTCCTAACAAGCCGAAACGATTCCAGTGACGTGTTTTGCGGGCGTGGGTTTGCGTCTGTATTTCAGTTCTCCGGCCCTGGTTCTATGTGTTTCTGCTTCTTGTCCGCCATGACTGCTTCATTGCCAGGCATCCCTCGTCGACTTCTGAGCGGTTGGGGCTGGGGAAATCTCGTGGCACCCGGAACGGGGGATGGGCCATGACAGGCGTTATGGCACGCCAGCAAGGTATCTTTCGGCGGTTCGGTATCAATCAGCAGCTCGCCAGTCGACAGCTAACTAGAAATAGCCAGTTTGGACGGCGTTTCCTCCAAATATGCAAAATAAGATTGCGTCAGATTTCGATTTTCGTATACGATGAAGACAAACACAGAATATCATCCAATCCAAATACTACCACGAATGATGCATAACCTCTAGTGGTTGAACCTTCCCTTGAGGTTCTACGAGTCCAGGCTTCCGGAACTCCCGTGGGTGCTGCAGATATATCGCAATTGCCATCTCCAGTCATCCCGGCGCCAGCCGTTTCCCACATCATGTGACGGGGTTGAAATATGCGCCAGAGCCGGCCACACCTCGTGGAATGAAACCCCAGTCGTGTCAGACCCGTTTGTCCTGATTCTATGCTTCATTTCTGTTATAGGCATTGACTTTGTCGCGGAGCTTGGGCTCGACATTGGAAATACCATGCGGAATCACACTCATTGACCGGTCGAGGGGAAACGCATTTCAGGGGAAATCCGCGGATCACTGGGCTCACTGATAACCGGGTCTCTTTCCGCGTGAAGGTAATGTTGAGCCTCGATGTCTTTTCGCGCCGTGCTTTGAGATAGGCACAGGAAATAACGAGGCTGCGATGCGGGAGGAGTTCCGAAATGCCCACGCCCATTTTCACCAACATACATTCGTCAAGTTCGCACAAACCCACCCGAGCACCCCAATGACAGCACAATCCCACCACCATCCGGGTTTCAACAGCCTGTAATCCACGTGGGCAGTTCTTTCACGCCGGGATGATGCCCCGGGAAAATCAGTTGGTGCCGACGGTTTTCGGTGACAGCAAACTTGAGGATTTAAATTCCCACTCGCACTGGCGAATTCCGGCAACAATTATCCCCATGGCTCCTTTCCTCTTCTCTGGGGGCCCTCAGTTTTGGGTTCATGTCCCACGTTTGAATTTTGGATATATATCTACTTACCTTCAGTGATCGGGCGAAACTTGCCAACAAAGAAAGGTAGGCAGCAATCTCAATCCAGGGGTTTTGCCGCGAGAAATACCATCGGCCCAGTTCCATGCGCCGTTTCCTAGACCCGGGAAACGCCTGGTATCCGAAAAGGAGCAGCAACCCAGAGATTTCGTCTACCCCTGAAGACTTTGGCCTCATGCGGCCCGAAAAGCCCGTACCACGCAAACCCCGCTACCCCTTTGCCGTGCCATGACCGGAAAAGTCGGGATGACACCTGTGGCCCCAAGATGATTTCCAAACCGAAGTTCTGGTATTCGTTCCAATCCATCGATGGGACCAAAGATTCCCCTACAGCGACAACGCCAATTCCCGACCGAAACGGTCGCCCATTCCGCAATATCACGACAAATGCAGGTTGCAATTGGGAAATGCAAACCCCAGTGGCAACAGTGCACATATAGAAAGCCTATGGCCATGGGAACACTGTCACTGCATTGCATTGAGCATTGACTTGCACAGCAGCCCAACTCAATGGCCCGGGCGCCAGGTAAGCCCCAATTGCCCTTTGCTTGATTCGGACTGACTTCTGCCGCAGGATCCTCGACTTTGCCTGCTTTCAACAGAGGTCAGTCCCCCCATCTACTGTTTTGACTTATCACTGACTGCATCACAGCGGCGTCCCTTTCGCATTTCAATTCATAGACAGCCGAGTTCCCTTGCCCATTGACTATTACTTGATCTTGACTGACTTCTGTGGCAGGTTTTCCGACTTTGACCTTCCCCCTCCCCAGCACAGGTACGTTTTCCCTCCACCATTTCGACTTGGCCACAACAGCATGACAGCCGGGCCTTTTCGCAGAACTGTTCACATGTAGGTAAGTTCCCAAGCCCATTGCGAGCACGAACGAATACAACACATGGAGGAGGGGACATTCAATCAAGCTTCTGGTCTTGTAGATCTCCAGCCCGTTGGTCGACGGGAAGGGCGGTCGGTTCTTGGTCGGGAGACTCCCTCTCTGGAATCGTGTTTCCACCCCAAGGCATGGTCGGCCGGTTGCGATAGGCGTATATAGCCCCGTAGAAGAACCACGGAAGCGGTTTCAACTCTTGTACTACCCGAACTGTCGGGTTGCTGCTATTTGATGATTATCCTCTTGTCTCTGGTGCGCGAGAATGTGGAATTTGCGCAGATAGCTTCGCCCATGGCCAGCCCAGCCTCTCCCTCGTGCGTTTAGGCCTAGAGTCGTCGGATAGCCTTCGGCTTATAAGAAAGGCGTAACTTGCTCGGGCTTCTATTGTCGGCGACGACGATCATGCTGGAGCGAATACTGTGTGTTGGGTCTGGAAAAACACTGGCCCTCGCCATCTTCAAGTGTTGGGCATTGATATCCGCCGAGGGGTCTTGGATCTGGAGACGCTGTACTGGCCCTCGCCATCTCCGCCGAGGGGTCTTGGGCATGCTCGACCCGTTGTTCCATCTTTGCTTCCACGTTCCTGTAGCTGACGACTTGCCACCTGTGCAGTTTCCGTTCCCTTTGCGTTTCTGTTATTGGATTTGCTATACCGTCATTCGCGTTCCTCTCACGATGGCCGCGCTCTTTCGCCTTTGCTCTGTAGGTAATCTCCTGCCTTCTCGCATCGTAGACTATTTGACAGTACTGGGTGGCAGATTCCCAGTCCCGCCTTTCTGACGGGGACGCGGGCGGTGCCTATGGACATTCGGAGTTATCACTTGTCATCCGCCAGACCGTCTGGCCCTGCTTCTGCCTTCTTGTGAACATCCCCTCGCGTCAATTAACGTCATCACCAGACTGGCTATTCCATCTACGCAATCTCGAGAGGTGTTACGCACCAAGGTAGGCTCATATCTTGGAACGGACTGGCCCTGCTCCCAGCTCCTTTCTTTCCGGTTCTTCCGATATATACAGCTAGTCGACGGTGTCTTCCCCTTTCTGACGTATCTCTCCCAAAGGCCTTCTCGAGTTCTTTGTACTTTATGTTCGGAAACCTTGGTCTTAAGAGGAATAGGCCCAGACTTTCGACTAGCATTTGCTACGACTTAAGTAGGTGAGTGCTTGAGATTGACACTCGCTTCGCTTCCGTGTATCCCGTTTCCCCGTCCGGGCCATCACTCGCCCGAGCCTTCCCCAGGCGTAATGTATGTTTGTAAACAAGCTGGCCACGGAAGACGAGTAGCATAGCATATCCCTATGCCTCCTGGGGCTGGGAGTTGTCCGCCTTTGCGGTTGTTCCCCTGTCGTTAGGCAGTAAAACAACAGCAACAGCACCACCTTCCCAGGGGCATTGCTATGGCGCCACGGCCGGTGCTCTACCGACCGGTTAACCCTGTCGCGTAGTCAAAGGGACGACGCTGTCGAATCAGAGTCACGGCTGTCGACTGAAGCTTATCACGACCCCCTTGCAAGTGCTTCGTTTTCCATCCTGGCTTTAGCTTGGCCACGCTTTTCTGTCCCTTGGCGGAATTCGAAATACCACGACCTACTTTGAATGTGGATGTCCTTCATGGGTTTCTGGCAACAGGGAGTCATGGGGAATTTCAATTCCCAAATGTTCAAGTCATTGCATCGAGAAGTATAGTAAAAGGGGCATCCCGAAATGCGGTATCTCGGTTGGACTATCGGGCGCCAGCCACTTCAGGGTTCGTTTATCCGTAGCCAGTCAACGGTGGTGCTGCTTTGGCCTGGTAGGTCTGCAGACTCCCTCCATGGGTTGCTGACTCTACCTCCCAGGCTATCGTCGGCGGTTGCGACGGGTGTAGGTAGTTCTGTAAAAGAGCCTCGGCGGCGAATTGACTATTTATGCCAGTTGGAATATCCGATGGATACTTACTGTTGTTTCGCGGTTTTGGGGCTATTCGTTTATGGGGTTTCTGGTGCTTAACCATATACAATTTCGCAGACCGGTTTCCTTAAAGCCAGCATAACCTCTCCCTCGTGTGATTTGACCTGACGTCGCTGTAGGGTCTTTGGGTGGGCGGTACCAAGAGATTTGCCACCTTCTCGTGTGTCTCTTACCGACTACAGCGATCATGGTAGGGTCAAGACCTGTGATGTGCATACTCGACCCGTCGTTCTCTCTTTGCTTCTAGAATCCTCGACTTGAAATGTTGCCACCCTTGTCGTTTATTTAGCCTTCTCGCTTTTGGTGTCGGAATCCCCGTGCCGGGATTGGCACTTGTCTCCATGTCCATGGCCGTATCGGCTTTTGCCTATGCTATGTAAGCAATCTCCTGCTTTCTCGCCTCGCGGTCCATCCGTATGAGTGTGGTGCGGCAGACCTGCACTCTCGCCCTTATCCGAATCGGACACTGGTGCCCTGGTTCGGCTGCGCACGTCGGGTCAGAACAGCTACCTGTTGTCCCGTTGGCGTCGACTCGCCCGCTGTTTGGGACATCGTCGCCTAGCTGCCGTGCTCTTCTCGTCACCCCTATTTGTCCCGTGTACATATTCTTTTCCGGGCTCCGCGGGACCTCGGCCGTCCGTTCACGAGGAGATTTGACGCCATAATTCGGCCATTGACAATCCGAGGCCACGGGCGGCGCAGGGAAATCCAAAATGCTCATTCGATATCAGCTAGACTGCCTGTGGCCCTGCATATGCTTGCTTCTGTACCGCCCTTCGGAGTCAGTACCAGACCAGCCACTCCATCCACATCATTTCGTAAGACAGCATCTCGAGAAGGGATCGTCGCCAGGGGAGATTCCGCGCCCCGTAAATCCCGGTCAACCTTGGAGTGCCTTACTTTTCGTCTCCCTCGGCCATTACAGCCCGTTACCAGTCTTGTGTTTCAGTAGGATCTTTTCTTTCCGCACGTCGTCGCTCGTTCTCTCCGCATCTTGTTCCATAGCCGAATGGCTGCAGACGTTCAGTATGCCGTTTCACACTCGAGGCGATCGCGCGCTGAGGCCATTCTCGGTATCCCCCCTCTCCATTGCTGTCCATCCCTTTTGGGTCGTATATTCATCGCCTCTCAGAGAAGGGTTCCCCCTCCCACGTAGACGGAGGCTTTCCCCTTCTACAGAAGAAGAAAACGTGGTAATATACGTGTACGTAGAGTCATACCTGTGCTAGCCTTTCAGTCAAATACCACAAGAGATAGCGCCGTTGCATCAGCCGAATAGAAGAAGCATATGTTGCTGCTCATGTGTCGCCAAACTCTCCCTGCTCCTAGGCCAGATCGAATATGTCACGGTGTGCTTCCGACGTCTGGTGGCCCTTTTCATGGGCGCCGGCGAGCCGGGAATCGCGGGCGGTTTCAAGCCCCAAATGTCCGAGCCAGCGGATGGGGCAATGGGGCAAAAGGGTCACCCCGAAGTGCCGTATTTCGGCTGGACTAACAGCCGCCAGCCACCTGTCGGACGTGTCATGATAATGCACTCCCGGGTTGACTTACTCGACCATTCGGACAAGGCATTACCTTGCTAGCAGGCTCCTTGCAGGATGGATACCGGTTTTGAGAAAAGAAGACGCTATTCAAAGGTATAGTGCCGATGCTTGCGTCGGACTTGGTCATGTTCTCGGCAGTGATCTAGGCTCTGTAGCAAGCCAAGTGAAACAATACCAAAACCTAGCTGGCTCACGGTCGCGGATGGAAAGCGAGTGCAGTTAGGCTGGGGTGGTTAGAGGAATAGAACAGTTGAGCAAACGAAACGAGGTTCAGTACTTATAACCGACGCGACAGCAACTGGAGCGGTGATGTTGCAGTTGCAGTACGCCGTGTGCTCAGTCCAGGATTCTATACAAGAAGGTCAATGCCCCCTTTCGCTATCTGATAGCACGGGAAACCGCCTGTGATACTCTCACTGAAACCGCATTCGGCATCAAAGGGCTTGATTCCCGGGCACGCCACGGTGCGTAGCTACCAGTAGCAGATGTTGGGTATGACCTCGCCGTCGGGAATACACCCCATCCTATTCGGTGCCAATCGCCTACCCAAGAAACAGGAATAACCAACTCCGACTGAAATGGCGGGAGTGAATGCTGCGGATGACTTTCATTTTCAGCAATGTTGGAACATTTCCGTTTCGGGCATACAAACAAACGCAGACACAATGTATGCTATCCCCAGTCACGATGACCGAATTTGAAGCCTAGCAACAGCGAACGCCAGTATTGGTTTCTGCTGCTGTCGTTGAAAAGCAGGGATAGGAGTATTGTCGATTTCCAGCCAGTTGACGATGACAAAGGAGGCCACATGCGCATATGCCATTGGGACATTGAACGACTCAGAATTCGAGGGCTCTTGCCTATCGCGCCGTCTGTCAGCCCGTCAGGGCGCATTGGTAAGGGGTCTATCCCAACTGCGAGGCTGGTCTTTTTCTCGAACAACACTCGGGTATGTACGGGGTTGCGGCGGGTTTCCAGACCTTGCCAGTGCACGGCGGTGTAACTAGGGCGCAGTATAACTGGAAACCGCCGTGGTGTCGTCATTGTATGCTTTCTTTCCAGGTCTGGTCTGCCGCGAACCGTTCTCTGTAGCATCTCCAGAGGGGCTCAAGAAATCAAGATCGGCTCTAGAGCTTCGTCGGCATGCAACATTTGAGCCATCAACGCGGTCGAGCGGATTATCCGAGACCACCAAGCTCTTCGACGCCGGCCCCAACGAGGGCGCGTCGGCTCGAGAACTGTATAGCCGGCACCAGCGGCATCGTGCCGAGCGCCGTCGCCGGGCAAGCTTCGCCCGCGCCGCGGTATTCCGACTGGCCCCCAACGAAGTGGACACAAATGCACAATCTCTGACTGGCCCCCATCTGCATCGAGCCGGAAAAGCCAAAGGGGCACCCGGCTGGAAGCGCGAGGGCGGGCTGAAGGGGTTCCGAGGCTGGGATAGGACAGGCGTGGCGGCTGGGAGGTTTTAGCGGGCGTCGGCCTCTTGGAGGCTCGACTTGACAAGGCTTGTGGTGCGTCTGGTGTTTCTGCGAATAGTACATATGGCCCTTTGGTTGGAATCTCATGTATTCTCTTCAATATGAAGTCGGCCATTGTAATCACGCAACCGACCAGCGGCACGAGTTTCTCAACCAACTACTGGTCGAAGAGTTGGTTGATTGACGAAACTGGCTGTTGTACAGCCAGTGCGTCAACTAAATACACCGATCTGTGTGTAAACAATGAAAAGCAACTATTGGTAGGGTGGTTGGTTGCCCAACACTGACTGGCAACGGCTTCCCGTCCTTCGACTCCGAAAGCGGCATCGTCGTGGAAAGCGCCCCTCGCTCCAGGGAGCAGCAGCCCCTTCGAGCGCAGCAAGCGCCGCAAAGACCACGCCTGGGGCCGCGTCCCCGAAACCCACCCTTGGCGCCCGGATATTGGCGCTCCCCGAGCGAGACCTAGGCTCGAACAAGCGGTTCTCGAACGAGCTCTCTCCCCAAGAGAAGCTCGAGTACGGCCAACGGGCCTGGATCGGCCGGGGCAAGTACCCATGCCGCCAACAGCTGTGGTATACCCCTTGATCCGCCAACAGATGCAGCAAGCGAAGAGGGCCCGCCGCGGCCACGGCTTCGCCACGCCCACCTGGAGAAGGGATGCGGCACCCACGAGACCGTAGTCCAACACGGAGGCGTCGCCAACCGCCTCATTTTCTTACTGCTCTCCAACATTTCGAGTGCAGCATTCTCCACATTAGCCGAGGCCACGCGCGCCCCTGAGACAACCATACATATGTCGGCAACGAAAGCAACGCTTTCCGCCAAATTTCAACACAGACACCCATGACAGGCCGCCCCGTAACCACATCGAACAGTCCCTGCCAGGGAACCAAGCCTTGGCCTGCAAGAGGGCCCGCTGTCCGTCGTTTCCATGATACCTAGGTTGGAGTTTTGGGGATTGCAAGCAGTGTTCGTGAAGTATTTGCGAGAATGCGTCCAGATTCACCCGGCTTGTATGTGTAGTTGTTATCGTCAATGCTACACAGAAAAGCAAGAGTTGGGAGTAGTATTGTTTTTGACAAGAACAGCACTCGATTTGGCGTCTTGAAAGAGTCTGCAATATGGAATTGAGTATCTATTACTTCTGGCTTCTCATGACCCCTATCTTCACTGGGCTCTCGGATAAAAGAAACAGTCAATAGCGTGACGTACAACAACAAGAGCGCTCGGAAAGGCCGGACGTCCTCCACCACCTCGCGCCGAGTACTGGGAACACTCCTGCTCGTTCGGCAGCGACGGCAACATCGACGACGAAGGATTTACCGGAGGGGGAGACTAGCCCCCTTGTCGGCATAGGTGGCGGCCGCGGCGTAGCTCTGGTCACCCAGGCGTTCCCTCTGACTAGCCTACTCCTAGATGAGCAGATCGGCTTTTGCTCGGTGATCCGGTAGGCGGCGACTGCGACGGCGGCGGTTGCGGCGAGCTTGTAGTAGGTTAGAAGGAGGCGGCATTCGCCGGAGTCGGGGGGCGGGATGACGTCATCCTTGTAAAACCGGACGGCGCTGGTAATCTGGCGTCCCCATCCATGAAACAGGAAGACGCGACAGAAAAAGCCTTGAAGGTTCGTGCAGAGTTACGGCGAAGAAACGCAAAGGGCACGCAAGCCGGTTAGCCTTGACGAGATACAGACACTGAAAGGCAATGAGAAAACGAGTCATCGACAGCAGCACATTTGAATTGGAGGTCAACGCAAACTTGGGAAAACAATCGTCTCCTTTCCAAATGACGGCGGGTTCTACTCTCGTGTTTTTCAAAAACCGGACCAGGGAACATTACTTCAGCGGGAAAAGTCGCCAAATTACACCTGACGAACTCAGTGACATCAACGGTGTGCCCTCCATACCCAACAAAATAGGCAGATACTGAGGGCAATTCTTTACCTGCCCAAATCACAGCCTATCTGGGAGCGAAGAAGTTGGAAAGCAAGCCAAAACTCCACAGATTCATCACGAGCACATCACAAGCAGGGGCACAGAACACAAAGTAGTTCTCAATTGACGAATCTCATTCATTTAGGCCATGCCAGTCCCTTATATGCTCTCTTCAGTGGAGAGCAAGTGTCTGGATTCTCAAAAGTGTCTTCCCTAAACCGTGTTTATCAACCCCGACGGCGACCGAGGACGGTGGCCACAACGTTGGCGATGACTTCGTAGAGGTCCTCGACAGCGTCGTGGAGACGCTCGCCGACATTGATGACCATCTCCTGGACCCTATTGACACGGTCCTGGACTGCGAGCATGCGTTCCATGACATTCACTCCCTCCTGAGTGGCATCGATGCGACGGTGCTGCTGGACTCCTAGTCCGGCATCGGCTCACCGTCCTTGTCTGCCTTCCTTCTCCCAGCGTCGAAGGTAGTAGCAGCTGCCGAAGATCCCGGCCGCCAGCGGCGTTGTCCCACTGGGGTTGGTAGCCAGCAGATTCTCGATTCTGTCCACAAGGCGGATGATGGCGGCGTCGTTTCTCCGCACACGAGTCAGCTCGGACGTTGGGGTGGTCCTGCTTGGTAATCTTCAGGCGGCCAAGACACAGCATGCTCCAGTAGGCGACGCTGCCCTCAAACTGCCAGTTGGCAGACTTGGACGAGACGGTGCTGAACTCGTAGTCAGGCATCGGCTCGCCAGCCTGCTCGGCTTGCTCCCAACATCGAGATTAAAAGACTTCGATAGTTATCTCGGCGTGCCGGCGTAGATCGGATCCCCAGTCCACGTTCAACAACAGCATTGTTGAGGCAGCGCATCAGGTTGCCGCCTCCCCTGGCCCCATGGACCTCGAAGAAAGGGAAGACCGCGATGATTCCCTCGCCGTATACCTCGACGAGTTGGGATATCTAAGTTGGGATATTCCCTCGCCAGCGGATCGGATATCCTTCCATTTCAGGTGCTGGTTGCCGCCCGTATCCAAGAGGGCGAACTGACGGATCGCGTTACTCTTACGCTTCTGATCCTGCTGGCCGGAACCGGGGATGCGGTCAGGGTGTGCGGCACGGTCCAAGGCAATCAGCTCCTGAATACGCTCGAACACCTTGACGGCCAGGTACAGGCGCTTGATGATGTACATGAATCGCGTATTATCAGAGATGTTCATGATGGCGTTGTACTGTTTGACCAAGCGGTGCTGGGGTCGGCGGAAGCGGCAGCCACCGCAGGGGCATTATTACCGGATAGGAAGGCCCGACTCATACTACATCGGGTCGAGGAGAGGAAGTGAGCTCTTCAATCCGGCACGCAGCGCCTTCGTATGGTTGCGGGTGCCTGCGGCTCGGTCCACATTGCTGTCTGTGTATGCCCTCAAGATTCTTGCACAGTTCTTCAAACTCAGCGCATGAATCGGCAGGTGGTGCTGCCACACCGTATCCAGGTTGTCAGACCACAGCTCGCCGTTGTTGGGCAGGCCTCGTATCGCGAGATACTCTCCAACGTTCTGTACATGTCTCTGATGCGCCTCCGTCTCCTCGAATGGCGGGAGCCGCTGTGCGTTTGTCAGAGCACTCGCATCGGACTCGAATGAATTGTGCACAACATTAATAGGGTCCTCTGGCGGGGGGTTTGTATCCTCGGGGACGGGGAGGTGACAGAACTCTGTGGAACGGGGGGGACGGGATTCTGAGGAATGTGGTCGTCCTCGTCGTCGCTAATCTCCATGATGTCGCCTCGCCGGGCATCCTGGGCTTGCTCTCGCGCCCGGGCTTGTTGGTGGGGAGGGCTTGCCGGGCCTGAGGCCGAGGGATTCTCGCCATGGTTGGGCGACGCGGTCCTCGAGCGATGGCTTGGACTTCGGTTTCGACCGCTGTTCTGTGCCCGTGCTCGATCCTGCATATCACTATGATTAGTTAAGCTTCTTCGCTGGCTGGACAGATGGAATCGATAATTACATTGTCTCCACCGACAGGATCGTTCCCCGCGTCGCGACGGTCAACTACTTCCTGCAGAATACCGACGGCGAAGTCGCCGGGGGAATGCTCAACGAACAGTTGAGCCCATTCGACTCGCGTCAGAGGCGGATCGTGGCCGTCTCCAAACGTAAGTTCAATGAACTTCTGCTGCTGTGCGAGAGTCGGCATGATGACTGTGCTGATTAATTGGAGAGTAGTTAGAAACTGAAACGGCGAAAGCGCGAAGCAAAGAGAGGGAAAAGAAACATACCTTGAACTTCCTCAAAATAGAGAAAAGAATGATTCCTTCGTCAATAAGAAGACGGTTGACCAGAGGGCGGGAATGACGTCGCCAAGATGCTGCGTACTGGCTACATCGCGTTAAGAAAGAGGTGCAACGCTTAGAGATGGTGGATGGGAATGGAAGGAATGTGCCACGCCAGATAACAGACGGTGAAATGTGCGTAGACAGGGTAGGTTATAATCAAATTAACCTTGGGTTTCTGGCAAGATAGAAATAAATCGTTATCGCGAAAAAGTTGGAGGAAAAGAGAGAATGCTTACCAGTGTGCTGCAGATAACTATTAATCGTCGAGATGATCTTCTCGAATTGCTGTCACGCACCTAGGCGAATGGAGGAAAGAAGGTTGCTGTGCAACCATAGGTGCCATTGTGGGGGAAGGGAGATGGAGGAAGGAGGATGGAGATGAGTTTTTTTTCGGTAATGGAAGACGGGGGGAGAGACTTATTCATACATTTCCAGGAAATAGGAACTGTGGCACTAACTTATGTAACAATTAGCGATTGTACTGCCGGGAAACGATTAATACCTAGAAAGTTGCTAACTGCTTCCTTACTTGCGCTTCACGTACATTTCACCAGATCGGTTTTGGGGCTATAAAGAACAATTCTCCATAGGCATTGTCGGCGCGAGGTTCATTTAAGTGAGGGCCGGCAATTGGTCGGCAATTGATGATGGCGTCCGCTGTAGTGGGGTAGCTCCGGCGGCAGCTCGCTTGGCGGGGTAGCTCCAGCGGGCATCGAGATAGCTGCAGCTCCCGACTTCAATTCATTCCAGCGAGCGCATGTTCCATGGGGCATTGTTAAAGACCGAAGCTCTGACCAGATTCTGTTCTCACATGCCTCTAGCGGTCGAAGCCATATCCGGTCATGATGACCACGAAGAGTACGACAGTAGATGATAGATGAAGAGAATGCTACTCTGCATATGATGACACACCAATACCTGGACTTGCTTGCTTCTCGTGATGTTGCCAATTGCCTGTGACTTGACTTTTCTGCCGCTTGACTCGGTGCTTGTAGCCAGATTCTCCCGGGATGCGTTCGACCATCTTTCGTCTCAAGGCAGATGGCATCCTTACTAGATGACCAACAGGTATGCAATCCAAGAAGAAGGGCTCGCGCGCCAGGATACCTCCCTGGAAAGGCGTGCCCCTCTGATAAAGCCAAACAGGGTGGTTCCTACTGCCTTGCCGCTGGGTCCTGACTTTCCTAGCTGAGATTCAATCCCGAAGAAAGCTTCGTCAGCAGTCAGGGGCTTTAGCTGTTTATATCAGTTGGGGACACGTTGGCTACCTAGCATAGTAAAAGGGGGCGGCAGTTTGCGGGCGTTTCCATAGCTTGTGAAACCCAAACTCCCTGTGACTTGATATTTTGATAATTCCGTAGGTGGGCGGTGATGGTGCCTCGATTCGCAGGGATGAATGGTTTACAGGGGTCTATGTAGGCAAGGAGGGGGCTGTAACATCACTTGTAGCCCAAGCTTCGCAATATTTTGGAAATACTCATCCGCAAGCGTCAGCCGGCAAGAAGAAAGTAGAAGGACAGCGCGTACCTCATAAGGATGCTGCCGCATGTAAGGACTCCATTTTCGCGCGCTGTCCCTTGCGAAGATGCCTGCGGCTGTGGATTTACCAAGAAGAATGCAGCTTTTCTCCAACAGGAGACAGTGATCCCCTTTTCTACTGGACATCTCACTGCCCTGAGGTAAGTACACCCTGACGAACCTTGGCAAGCACATGACTACCATTTTACTCCTCGTGCTGCTACATTGGATCTTGTGACGCATAGCCGCGTCGTCTGTCTGGAACATTGTTACTACCCAAGCGAATTGCTTCTTAGCACCCTGTTGCGAGAGCAAAGCGCGGCTGAAAGAAGAATGGCATGGCACGACGGCTAGGGTACGGAATTGAGCCAGCCCTTCTGGAAAGTAAACACATGCCTTGCCCTGAGCCCGCGATCATGCAGAAACAGAGTCCTCCATCCTGCAAGCCCTCGCCCAACAGACCGCACCTGTTCCAAGCCTCCTGTATTCTTGTGTCCTGCTCTTGCTGCCGCCTCCTTGTTATTCGAGACCCCTGATACTGTATCCACATCCCCGGTATTCTCAACTTGTGCTCATCTACCGCGCCCGAAGGCGTACTCGGTTTCGGCGGACGGCAGAGGAGGGGGCGGCGTCCATCGAGCGGAAACGGCTTGTCGGAGTCGAGGAATGGCGTCTGAATCGAGTTCGTGCCCCCAAAGCATCGGCTTGTGGTCCTTCTTGTCGTTATTGGGTCGCTCGCCCCCTGAAAATGACTCGGTGGCAGGATAGGGGGGAGTCTTGTCGGCTGTCAAAGGTGGTCCGTGCGCTGGATCGTGGGCTAGGGGGGTGGGAGTGTCGGCTCGAAAAAGCGAACATTCTGGTTTGGATTGCTCATGTCAGTACCGAGAGAAGTTCGCGGTGGGATCGCGAACATGGGCAAAAGCGTACCTGGCAAGACTCGGGTGCTTGTCACTCCTGGTGTGAACAAGTCCGGCGTTTTCTCTACTTCTCTGGGATCGCGACGGTTTCGAGGCCTGGCAACAGTCAGAAACTGTCAATGGGGCTGGGTAGCATAGGAAACCGCGAGCGAACCGCCTTGTGTGAGGATGAAAACAGGCGGTTGGAGAAGTTCAACTTTTGGCTGGGTTGATATGGCCATCAAAGCAGAAGGCAGTGGATTGGCAATTGATGCGACAAGGGATTGCAAAACCCAGGTAAACGGCGGTTTCGTAAGGGGACTTAGTGGTCGGTTCCAGAGGGGTGGGGGCCAAACAAGCAACACACCCGGGAGCTCAGATGCCATAGCAAGATCGAGACATGACAAAACCGCCAGATGGCAGACTCTTCAGTGATCGACGAGAGGAAGGTCAATCTGCAGGACTGGCGGAGAAGAAGATCAAACTGAACGATTCGCGGAGAAGAAGACCAATTTGCACCAACTGATCGAACATCGCCTCTGGAAATTCGGACTGCAACCTCCATCTTACTGTACAGCACTGTCCCTAAGCAGCCTCACTGGCGCCGTCCGCGTCCAACAGCCGCTCGCCCCTCCTCAACTCACCGGGCGACGGCGAGTCCCGATATGCCAGAAGATGCCACGAAGCGGATTATCTATCTACCTGGCTTACCGCACCTACGGCGTTGGCGCCAAAGGGATGGAATGATCCTCTACCTCCCTCGTCTACTCTGCTTCTCAAACCCAACAACACCCCAGAACTATGCCACGAGCCGGAATACGACCTGAACAGGGCAAGGCGCCGACGATGGCGGTTATCTGCCCCATCACCTCTACATACTGGCATGCCTACTTTGCAGACAGACGGCGGTCTCTGCGACTGGAGGCGGCCCCGAACGTGAGCTCCCCGTTTCCTACAGTCTTTACTTGGCGGTGCTGACTCCCTTCTCTCCAATCCTAGTATCTTGCCACTCAATAGCGACTGATCGACCTGGCCGAAGCCTGATTCTCTCCAACCGACTTTTCAACTCAACGCCGCGCCAGGGCCCCCGAGCCCCAAGCGGCGATCCTCTTGGACTAAGACGATACACCGACCTCTGGAGCGAAGGTGCCCTGTGCTACCCTATCGCCACCAAACCTTCTTGACCCCATTCTGCACCCGCTGCAGCGCGCCACGAGTACAAGACTTGAGGCCTGGTCTACACGATTCCGCCGCGCAGCCGCTACCAATAAGCAACCTTCTGGCTGCCTCTTGCCCTACAGCGCCCCAGTACAACAGTTGCTGCGCTCGGCTTCCTGGACGACACCGCCGGCGCCTCCTACTACATGTGGCATACCAGACCGAGGCGTTTTGCTTCACTTTCCTTCGCCGACCCCCAAGCGGGGTGCAACAATCCACAGCAATCGAGCTCTACTTCTTGCAACCCTACATTCGGATCCCTCGCAAGAGCGACAGCGCTGGCGCTATTGACCAGGCCGCTACCCAAATAGTTGGTGATACCGACGGCTGGCAACCCCCTGTGAGCTGTCTCCCTCTCTCGCTGCCACGTGCTCGGCTAACCATTGCTTGACCCTTAGGAAACCCTCCATACTTCCTTTCTTTTTCCCCAGAGACCAGTTCAATTTGCCGCCACCGTCTGCTGTGACCCCTGGGCTGACTTTCTCGCCGTCTTGGCGACCACCTTCCGCTTGGAAAATTCGGCAACTCGTGAAGGAAGATGTTGGTTTCGGTCTTGATCAGACGATGTAAGAATTGGAAGGTGTTTGATGGTCGGCACCCAGCATGCTTCTTCCTTAAGTACCTGCATCACAAAAGCCGCCAAGCCTTCCTTCCTGGACGCCGAGTCTTGTCGGTTGGTACTCACCTTAGCAAGAAACCGCAGGGTCGACAGCATTGCCCAGTAGCTGGGAGAGTGGCTGAGAAGGCTGGCTCTAGATATCCACGGCGACTCCTACATCGTCCGACTGCATAGCATTAAGACTGACTCCTACACCGTTATGCCCGCCACCTCTGCCGGGATCGACACCTGTCTTTGACAAGAACTGTCCAACACCCGTCCCGCCTCTCCGCCCATGTGGCCATGCCACATGGATTGTGGTGGCAACTCAGCCCGTCGGTCCATTCATGTGCCGGCATCTTACTGCGACCCTTGACCGTACATTGGAAGACCTTTTGCTGGAGGTGCCTTGGGGGAGGATGACGGAAATGAGGACTCCAATACCTACAAATCAGCCTCTACGGAGAAGCTTCCTACGCAGCACAAGAGCACGCGGAAAGGAGGGGAATCTTCGCTTAGGAATTGGCCCGTCATCCTCTAGGCAATAACACTTACTGTTACCTTCCCAGCTATTGACTGAGGATATACCATAGTCTGTAGTTGCTACTTTCCCAGTACATACTTGATTAACTGTGCCATCTTCTGCGTCGAATGCCTAGTGCTCTTGCCTTTCCCAAGTATATCACCATCTAGATCTCGAATGTACACCTGCGATCATCAATGGCGTCAAAATTCTTGCTCACGCGCCGCCCAAGGTGAGTCGCTTACAGATGTCAGTGGTGAAATATCCAAACATCTCGGAATCCTTCTTCTGCCTAAACGCATAACCGGAAACAACACTTCCGTGTATGGATCTAGGCGTATACGGTATGATCCCATGCCGATCTGCTTGGACCTTACTGGGGCCGTGGCTAAGACGCCTTTGACGGATGTCTCCCATCCTCGGTATTGCGGTTGCCTGGGCTGCGCATGTGGCTATTTTCCAGATAGAAGACAGGACTGGCAATCGATGGCATTCTTCCCGGCAACCCATGGCTTCTACCTGTTCTTCGTCCACACCTTCCGGGACCAATACGAATACCAGGAGCTTCTCATATACGAGCACTCAGTAAACAAAAGTAAGCAGCAGGATACTGTTACCCATCGGTATCTGGTCGTTATGGACCCAGCTGCCAGAAACCATCTTGGCTCCAGCTACCGACCCTCAGATCAACCAAAGCGACTGGTCGTGTCGAGGATGTTGGGGTTTAAGGCTACACCTTTCAGGCCACCAAGGCCAAGCAGAAGCACCAGAAGATCATTGGGTCGAGCCGGCGGCCGCCAAGATCTCTCGTTTAGTTGTTGAGGTCGGCGAGATCAAGGTCGAGATTTACCGCAACGACGGGATTGATGAGCCGTCGCATGGTAAGCACAATCTCGATGAATATCTCCTTATTTGCCACCCCAGCCGCGCCAAGAATGGAACCAATACAGACAACCTTTTGGCTCCTCTTCGGCTGGTCACCCCGTCTTGTCATATCCTCGTGTTGACGTTAGACCCCGGCTGAGACTAGTTACTGTGGCCATCGTAACCTGCTTCCGTCGTGACAGGACTCTGGAAGACAATGTCCTTGAACCTGACGCGGCCCCTGATTTCCTGCTCATGCGAATAAACATGCTGCATTCCGACGAGACACCTAGGTCCAGAGCCTTGGAGTATTGCTTTCGTTCCCGCAATGAGCAATCAAACGAGTTCAACCCCTGAATAAACACCTCAGCCCCTGAATAAACACCTCAGCCCCTGAATAAACGCCATTGGGTATTATACGAGCAATAACGCCGGATACTGCTCGGGGCTCGAGGGTCAAGTGAGTCCTGAAGACTAAGAACTGTGAAGCTGGACTGTGGTGAGCCGTATAGTAAGAACAACAAGCCATGGTGTTCTAATACACGTCTCCAAATCACTTTATGCTCAGGGGTTTCTATTTATAGAAGCTGTTTTATAGTAGCAAGGCCTTTGAAGATACAGGGCTATGTAGCGACTTCCTTCGAGTTCCAGTCATAAGACTGTCCGTATACGATAAAACTGCCCGGGACCATCACAAGTGAAACTTGACCGTCTCTTGAACAAAGAACCGCCGTACGAGAGAAGAAGGGACTGTGGGAACTTCCCAGTCTTCATCACTGTCCCTGCCCAAGTTTGGGACCGAAGAACGCCCAATTCTCACCTTTCGTTATGGGTATTCGGCTTGGGAGCCTAGAGGGCTCGTAGACAGTATGCAAGCCCGAATGCAGTGACCGGGGCTCATATAACGCATTCGTGAAGTGAGGCTTCATTCTCTCTGGTACCCGTTCGGACACTGGCGGTTGTACTAGGGGCTTGGACGAGTGACCGAACCGCGGCCTCTGTCGGCGTAGCGGGAAAGGTGTGTCAAGCGAGGTAGCAATATTCCTACAAGGCATACCTCTATCTTCGACGAGCCGGCCCCCTTGTTTATTCTATATACTGTATGACCTGGCTTGGCATCCGAGAAGGGCAGAAAGCCTTGCCAAGAATATGGCATTACTGTTCAACTGTGATATGGGAACGGATGCTGGGGGTCGGCTATGCTAGGTTCGCGGGACTAGTGTGTGCCGCTAAAGTGGTACAGTTGTCTGTCAGTTCCCTGGAGATGGTGGCACTTCGACTCGGTCAGTATCCGTTTCTACCATTGAATCGAGGTAGGTATGGCCTTTTGAATGGAAAGCTTTCGCAGATTACTTTCCAGTTTTGGTTTACCAGGGGCTGTTATTGGATTTGCGAAAGCCTAGCTGATGAAGTTCTTAGGAAAGATGTAAAAGACTAGAAAACCACCGTCAACAGCTGTGCGTTAAACAGGGAGTCTCTAGGACGATATACCATGAGAATATTTTTACAGACGTCGATCCCGTCAGTCCTTGTGTACTGCGAGCTTGGCTTCACCTTGCCCCAGTGTAAGTGCTACGGCTTGGGGCGCGATTAACTACCGGGCGTCCGAATGATGTTGAGGCAATGCTAGTTGGGCATGAAGTCATTGCTGTATTGCACTGTCTTCCTGGTATTTGCTCTAGGCAGAAGCTTTCGCGACTATATAAACCCCTGGCGCCAAAGTTTTCAGTGCTTCTCAAGTCTCTATGTACTGAGAATGTTTTCGGGGCAAACGGCACTCACACTGCGGCCAGGCCCAGATGTCGCCACTCCGCCCCTTGGTTGGATTTGCGATTTCGCGACGACTCATTCCTGGTATGCTCTGGAAGGTAGCTTTTGTTGCTACCTTGGCCTAAGTCGAAGCCTTCGCGTACTTGAGGACCAGGCCAGGTGAAAAGGGGGGTAATGAAAGCTTGCCAGTGAGAGCGATTGGGAGCCTTGCTGGTGAAACTCCTTATGAAGAGTTTCATCGCTTACTGACATGCTGCCAACAATGTGGACTCCAGGAGTCCCGTCTATGGCGCGCGTCAGCAGCCCTGCTTATAAAGCGACGGAGTCTTTGGAGAGAAGAGCGCGGGCAGTATTTTGGGCAGCCCATTGCTTGTAAGACACAAAAGCTTCGGGAAAAGGGGCCGCCGTCCTGGGATAAAGCTGTCTCCTACTAAACAATGCCTTGGAAGTGATGCGCGTTCCTCCAGAAGGCATGGAGAGAATGGTGCATTTGTGTTGGTGCATTTGTGGCAGCCCACCATAACACAGCGTCGAGCAAGCCACTTGAACCCCTGTCTTAGCAACGACAAATTACTATTCTGACGATGGATCCCGGTCAGAGGTGATAGGGGCCAGCAGTTGAGTCCTTGTAGTCCATGGTAGTCAGAGGAGTAGCCTTGACTCGGAAACGGCACCGGGCCGTTTTCCCTAGACTCTGAGGGCTTCGTCGTCGACCAGAGGCCACTGGGCGGGCGTGACGCGTCAGCGGAATCAATACCCATCCAGGGGCGGCTGGGCTGTCGCCTTGTGCGCCCTACCGCAGCCCGCGATTGCGGAAATTTCGGGGTTTATTAACAAGAAGACGGCGGTCGTGGGCATCTGTTGGCCCATGACGTCGAGCTTGAACGTCCCGGGCTGGAGCTAGCGTGCTTGGGTATTTACAAATCTAGCGCTCTCCATGCAGTACTCCTCGTAAGTCTATTGGCTTCAGATGGGCATTGTGCCTCGGACCGGGCAGCCCCTAGTCTATTCATTCCATACTGCCAGCCGTGCAAGCAACAATTATCACGGCTTGTCATGGAATCACAATGGGAAGAAGCCAACAGCGCGGATGACGGAATCAATTATCAGAGGAAACCCCTCGAAAGAAGCAATGTTTCTAAGCTTGGTACATAACATCCACACCCCTGAATTTCAATCGCTCGTCTGTATCTAGTTGAAGACGCCCACACGTCCAGCATCCCCCATGTTGCTAATCCATCCGCCGAGAAAGGCGGTGCCGGCGGGAATGTGCCCAGACTGGCTCATCTGCTTGCCAACCTCGCGCTTGGTCGGGCAGACGTGGCGGTCGCCCACGACGAACAGCATGCGAGAGGCGCGGGTGACTGCTACGTTGTGACGTCTGGAATGATGACTTGCAGGTTTCGTCCGTCCTCGTCCTTGATTGGGACATAGCCGAGCATCAAAAGAACCCAGTATGCGGCGCTGCCACGAAACTCCCAGTTGGCTGCTTTTGCAGAGTCGGTACTGAACTCCTAGTCTAGAGGCCGATTGCCATCAGCAGCCCGGCACTTGATGTGCGCCGCCATCTCGTTTGGCCGGGTGGTGGCATGTTGGAAGAGTACCGAAATCGGCACCTTCACCCCCTCTCGGAGCTTGGAAACTTGCGCTTTAGACCCGTAATGGTGTCGGTGGCGGACATTTTGGCGCCAGCAAAAATGTCGACGTCGGCGTGGGGAGTGCCCTTCGTCCAATCGCGTGTGACACATCATTCTTTTGGCAGGCTGTGACCAGTCATGACCGCACCCCGAGCTCTCTGTCTTGCTCGTTGCAGATGTGTTCCTTGGATGGGTGCTTGTAGAACGGGTCGGCAGCGGTCAGCTCGTGCGGGTGCGCCTCCTTCTGCTGCTTCTCATGTTCGACTTCCACAGGGTGGTTGCCGTCGGGCAGCTCGACGCCAGCGAGACCCAGATGGCTACGGAGCGCCGTGAACTGGTCCCTCGAGTTCGACGAGATGTCACCGAGATATCAATGTATACGGGAATGTACTTTGATTCACCGTGTAAAGTGGTGTTGGAAGGGATGCCATATGTGGCCATCTCCTTACGCGGGCGACCTGTTTCTGGGTTGGGACGGAACATTTCTGAGAAGGGAACGTTAGTGAGCAACAACGGTAGATGGGAGAGGTGGGAAAGAACTTACTGATCAGTAGCCAATTGAACTCGTAGGCCTCCTTGTCTTCACGAAACATGATGGGTACATCGACCGACAAGATCTCACCAAAGAAGTACTTGAAGTCTGGACCCTCGCTTAGCTTGGTCGCGAAGAAGATCTTCACGTCGCGGCCCGCCTTAAGCTCTTTACTGAATAAGGCAACACTGGTGTGCGGGTTCACCTTGACGTACAGTATGTAAGCGTTGCAAGGCGAGCGCCCCGGCTCGGTCGGATCGTCAATCGGCCATGGCTATAAAGGTCGTTCTTTGCCTACTTGCTCTTCAAAGATATTCTTCCAGAAATGTAGCGATGTTGTTACTCCAGGTAGTAACGGAACAGAATGGCGAAGCCATTGCCGAACATCTGCAGGCCGCCGAAGATGCCACGCATGGCGATCTGGAAGATGGTCTCGCGCTTTTGCATGTCGTCGACGCGCTCCTCCAAGGTGGCAACGCGCTTGCCAAGCTCCTCGATGACGCGCTCGGCGGTCATGAGGCGCTTGTGCTGCCATTCAAAGTCAGTCTCTTGTTGATTGGAATAGAGGAGGGCGGGGGCTTGGGAGGAAATACATACCACCGCGTCAAGATCATCGACCTCCGCAAGCTGGGGTCGAACGCGAGGTCGGTTCTCGCGCTGGACGTTGCGGGCAGGGCGAGCACGAGGGTTGCGTGGGTCGTAACGCATGCCAACGCGCTGGTGGGCAACTGCAGGCAGGTCAGTAAGGTACTGTAGGCGCGGCTGGGGATCATTGGAATTGACTTACGCTCGAATTCTTCGTCCAACTGCGCGTCGCTGACGACAGGAACAGCGGCCTCTCGGTCACTGTCGTAACCAGCAAGGTCGGCGAGGGGGCTGTTGTCTGACGGCAGCATCATCCGGTGAGCCAACCAGTGGTTGACTCGAAGTTCGTCCCAGTCGGACTCCTGTACCCGGGGGAACTCGTACGGGTTTGTGGTGCCCAGCACCGGCGGAAGGTGGGCCTGGAGTCTAGGCCTAATGATGCCCTTTATCCGGACCCGCTCCCGGCCTGGCATGTCGGGTTCGAACATTAACTTCATCAGCTCCTTGCCGACGTCCCTCGAAAAACTCAGGAAGAATTTGTGGTGGGTCTCCGATATTCGAATGACCTCCATAAACGAATCGACCATTGGAGCGTCGAACATTCTCTCGGAGTTGCCCGTATGCTTCGTAGCTTGAGAGCTTCGGGACATCAAACTTGATGTTGCAGGAAGAAATGATTAACTGGATGCTTCCAAGGGACAAGGGAGACGAAGGATGATGATGAACTTACTGTGCCATGCTGAGACCAAACTCGTCAATCATTGGCTGGTATGGCGTGGCAGGACCCCTCTCGGCTGCCTCGCGGAGAGACTTGCGCGGGCGAGCCATCTGACCCATCTCGACGGCCATGACGACGGAGGGTGCCTTGAGGATGGCGTCAATGACCAGATCTGCGTCCGGGATGTCGCGAGGTGCCGGCTAAGTGTGCGCATAGGACGCATGAGGCCATAGTTCTGTACCTCAATTGTTCGGTATGGCTTGCCGCCAAGGGCAGCACCCAGCTTCGGCGGGAAGTCTTGATTGCCTTGGTCGATTACGCGGTAGAATGGAGCAGACCAGACAACGTCGATGATGGCCTCCGTGGTGTACTTGCCCACCGCACGATCGGACTTGCAATATAGGTACGGCTTTCCGCTGTCGTTCACCAGGAAGCTGAAACGAAGTTTGACGAAGGTTCTGGTTTCTTTTTACAAAAACAAGTTAAAGTCATCGCACTTTTCCAGAGAAAGAAAAAGAAAAGAAGTTTAAGTGAACGGGGGGCATTTGCGATATACAAAGGCAAGGCAAAGGAAAACTCACGTATGACCCAGCACTGGTGGCTATCACCTGGGTTGACAGCCAGGAACGCCTCGGGTGTGTCCAGCGACACAGTCTCGCCCTTGAAGTAGAGAATATCCGGCTCCTCGGACTGTGGCAAGGGTGCTTCGCCAAAGAAGATGAAGACATCCTCCCCCAGTTTCAACTGGTTGGTGTACAGCGACAACTGGAGTCGCTGCAGACATGCGGATGAAGAAGTGGTACGCGTCCATCGGGTCACGTCCCTCGGGACCTGCTTCAACAATCCAAGCCTGGTGGTCGACGTCGCGAAAGTAGACGGCATCGATGAAGTACCAAGCAGAATCGCCCACATGTGCCGTGACGGTGACGCCAGCGAGCTCTGGAGCTCGCCGGTATTCCTGGAGATGAATGTGGTCGCGCGGAGAGCGGTCACCACCCAGGTTGATCGATGGATCTTGTGGGTCATTCAGGTTCCCAGGGACCATGATACGACCGAAGGCGGCTGGGTTGAATACCAAACTGGAGTTCGAATGTTAGCGACATACAATGGAGAAAGGGCAAGAAGAAAAGGCAAGAAGAGGAAATGACAAAAGAAAAGAGGCAAAACTTACTCGGCCATACTGGGTCGGAACTCATCTTGGATGAGTTGGAAGCGCTGGGCAGGGCCGACCTCCACAGCAAGTCGAAGAACACGACGC
Organism: Apiospora marii; assembly: GCF_038362585.1. Lineage (NCBI taxonomy): Eukaryota > Fungi > Ascomycota > Sordariomycetes > Amphisphaeriales > Apiosporaceae > Apiospora > Apiospora marii. Next base: position 92,323 of record NW_027117377.1, read on the forward strand.
AAATGGCCCATGTGACGACGATCGACCAGGAGGTTGACAGTGGGGGCGTCTCGAATCGCGGGCACAACAAGATCTGACTTGGGACAGTTGCGCAGCATCGGCCAACCAAAGGTGATAGGCTTGTGGTCGACACGGTTCAGGATCTCGCAGTGGACACATGGACGTCCTGCACCGGCTTCCTCGAGAGAGAGAGGCAACTTGACCTCGTCCCAGGCGAGGACTTGAAAGAAGGGCGCTTCCCAAGTAATATTGACAATGCCAGTGGTGGTTGGTTTATTGCCGGTTCTGGGACCCAAATAAGTATATGGATGGCCATCGTCGTTGGCCTGAAACTCAAAACGCAACACGAGATCGTTGGTCTGATCGAGGCGGCGAGGCACGGTGTTCTGCAGCAGTAGGAGTCAGTTATGCTTCATGTTGAAAGGCATGATGGATTGACTTACATTGACACGCATGGTGGCTCTGAGCGAGGTAAGAGACTGACGACCGGTGGAAGGGAAGTGGTGTATGCGAAAGATCTTGATGTTGATCTCTCAGGTTCAAAAGGTGCAGGGCTTGTTGCAAAAAGTTTGCAAGCTTAAATGAATTGAAAAGATGAAATTGTTGAGGAAGCAAGATGTGCTATGGTATTTTTTATATAGCTTGAAAAATGAATTGTGTAGGCACATAATAGGTGATAATAAGAAGGAATGTATCAATTGCAGCCCTTACAAACCCTTGACGTACAGCCGGTTCAGCATTGTTTTATAACTAGTGCTATTGTGGTGTGTGTTGGAGGTGAGGTGGTGGTACTGTGAAGCTTTTGGTGCTGCAAGCTGAATTATTTATGCCTGGGCCAGCTCAACCAGTGCCTTTCCACTTTGGGTACTTGATCACTATGTTTGATGGCGAGACACTCACCGGTGCATCTCAGTCAGGTATGCTTGCTAGCTGCCTAGTAATATGGCACTATTGTCCACTATCACTGGGCTGTTTTGGCTTCAGTGAGTCAATAGCTCACCAAATAGCTACCTCTAGCCGTTGGTTTCGATGCTCCCGGCGGGGTGTTTCCAGTAATAATAGCTGCTTAACGACTGGACGTATCCTGCGGACTCACCTGGCCGTCACCGGTCTGATGTACGCAGCTCAGAAATGGCATCTTAGCTGTACTCCTAATCGTTTCTGCTCAGTGCACTTTGCAGTCAGGCCCTGTTACGTGAAGTTTGCGCATATATTGTGGGCAGTTGGTGCCGGCCTATTGTTCCTTTCAGCCCCAAACCACTCTGGTGAATTGTACGTGAAGCGCAAGTAAAAAGAACAACTGGTAACTTTCCAGGCATCGATTGCTCTCTGGTAGTACAATTGCCGGTTGTTGGGCATGTTGGCACTGCAGGTTCTGTTTCGTGGAAACGTAGAAATAGGCCTCTTGTCCCCCCATCCTCCATCCCCGAAGCACCTCTCCCCCTCCATCCTCCCATTATCCTTCTTCCCCATGATCGCGCTTATGATCGCACTACAACTGCCCTTCTCCCTCCCTCGCCTGCTGGGTGCATAACAGCAACTCGAGCAGATCATCTCCAAGATTGACAATTATCTGCAGCATACGGGTAAGCAATCTCTCATTTCTCCCAACTGTTTACTCTGGTGTGTCATACGTCCTTCCTTCAACTTTATATACCATTCCCAAATATTCTTACATTTTTCTAACTTTATTAAGGTACGAAGTAATATTTTATTGCTGTTTGTCCTATTATCTACCTACTCGTCTTTATATTGATAAACGTATCAACCCCTTCTCTTTTTTCATCGCAGTCCCTCAGTTACTAACCACTCCTCATTTGATCAGCCGCCATCATGCCGACCGAACGGCAGACCGAGATGTTTTGGGGGCTATTCTATGGCGATAACGATACTCCCGGCCTTACTATGCCGGAATGGGCCGATTTACTTTTCTCGGCTGCATCGAATGCAGAAGGAATCGATCTGGCACAGGGCATGATCGATCTACGCCTTATAGACCATGATGAGTTGTACCCATGGGACGTAAGTAGTGATCTCAGCCATCTAGCTCGCAGAAGAGCGCAGCTAACCATAATGATATGCAGGACCACAATTGAGGGGAGTCCAACAGCCCCTCCCCCTCACCGTCGACCGCCAGCGACGCCCGGAGCCATCGTTCCGAGACCATGGTATCTGGCAACGGTGGGGGCAACGGTGGTGGTGGAGGAGGCAGCCAGTCGTCAGGCGCCAGCAGCAGTAGAAGAAGCTCCTCGTCGTCCAGCGGCAGCCACAATATACGAAGGACAACGTTGATGTGGCGAGCGGCCTTCGCAACCACACCCTGCCACTGCGCGCCGTGGTATCAAACTATCTTTGGCCTTGTTCGATCCAGTCTTCATTATCAGTCAAGCCGCCTTGGCCATCTCCACGGGGAGGGGGGATGGGAGCCAGCATGAAAAGTGGAAGCTTGTCAGAGGGATGGGCGAGGCTCTCAAGTAGCTCGTCGACGAGTATGGCTTCGGAATCCTCGCCATCTTCCCTTTCTATGAGATGCATGGCGCCATAGGGGGTGGCGACTTCGCCCGATGCTTCAACAAGAAGATTACCTGTTCCATTCGGGACATTATCTCCATGCCAACCCTTCTTCACAGTAATGGGCAGGAATGTCGGCGAACATTTGGTGAAGATGTTCACCAGCGACGACATGACGCAGCAGCAGAAGGACGAGCATATTGCCAACATGCGCGTGGTCTTGCAGACTCAGGCTCAGAAGTTCCTCGCCCTGGTAGCGCGAGGAACTACGCATCCCCCGCCCCACCCTGGCAGAGATCAAGGATGTTACTTCCAACAGCTTCCTCGCCCATCGCCTTTATCTACCTCTTGGGTTCCTCGCCCCCTTCAGCGGCGGCGGCGAACAGCGTGTCGAGTTCCCCTGTCATATCATGGACTACCTAGTAAAGATCTCAAGGCGGGCAAGCACCTCAAAGTCTTCTTCGCGACGAAACCGAACGAGCGCCCTAACTTGAAGTATTTTTTAACTGGGTTTCGCAAAAAAAGAAATAGAACCCTTTTCAAACTTCGTTTCACCTTTAAAACGAACGACGTAAAATAATCACACTTCCGAGGACGATGATATACAACTACTTCCTCCTGCCATTCCCGCTAAGCGACGACAAACTGCCGTCACTACAGCAGTCGGTCTGGGTCCTGACGTCAATCCGTCGTAACCAAAACCCCCTCCGGTACGATGTCGCCATATTCGACGCCGTCCACAGAACCGGCACTCGTGCTCGACGGGCAGCATACAAAGCCGAGCGCCGTCGACAAGTGGAAGAACGATTTCAGCAATGGTTCGGCGATGAGAACGTCGAGTTCACTGAACCCGAGTATGTCCATACTAAAGTGGTTGAATGTGACCTCGGAGTGGAAGTGATCAACTTGGGATGGTTTCTTCTCTTGGATCCCGAATGGGGCTACAACCCCCGCAACTACGCCCAGACCCTTGGCCGCGTGTCCCACACGATGTTGCGGGCACACATCATGAAGACACTTCAGGCCCATTTCGCTTCCCACTACTTCACCCGTCGGGCTTAGTAAAGGATCTTGCGGCACCTGGCAAATTGATGAGGTTTCTGGTTCTGGTCTGAGCAATGTGTTATTTGGCGACATGGGAATCGCCTGGCATTTCTGATAGAGGTTGGGGCCCTGGTTCTGGGCATTGGTAATAAATTGCTTCTTTCTTTGCGAACTCGCGTACTTTTCTTGAGATGTGAACACAATGCTTCGTCACTTGGTTTCTCGCTGTGAAAGGACTGCTCCTACTTCCCCGGGAGAGCAGACTATGCACATCTTCGCCTGCCACGGGATAGGATGCTGCTAATGAGAAGCAGCGGCAGAACGGCGGGAAACACCACAGAAGAAAATGCGAAGATGCTGAACTTTGGTAGGTGGCGAGTCTCGGAGCTCATTGCTTCGCCAAGATGACGATAGAACCAATCGGCGGATCTTTGAGCCCTTCTCGTTGCTTTCACTAACCATGCCCTGTACCAGCCGTTCCTACGGTGGAATATTACTAATTGTTCCATTCAAGTGCTATAAACATGGGCGAGTAGCCTGGTTATTCCGGTGTCTATTTGATGTCACTTCTGCCTAGATCTTCTTCGCCCCCGTGACGGCACCCCAGATGTACGCGGTCCAGCCTCCCAGCAACAGACCGATCAGCAAGCCGAAGCAAGCCCGGGAGACGAGTCGATTCCTAGCGGCGTTGGCCCCGTAAAACGCTTGCTTCATCTCCAGCAGCCGCTCGGTCCGTCCGTTGCGCTGCTTCCGGCTCCACTGCAGCGAGCCCATGTCGACGGAGAAGTACGCCAGGAGCACCAGCATGATGGAGACGAAGAGGGAGCAGCCCGCAAGCGCCAAGTAGAGAATGACGACCTTGTCGTAGGAGTTGTGGTCGGCGTCCTGGATGCGGCCAGCCAGGATGCGCACGATGATGTTGATACTGTTGTTCATCATGATCTTCAGCGAGTAGGCGCTGCCGAAGTCGGTCTGGTGGAACAGCGAGGTCCGCATGCTGTCGATGATGACGGTGGGGCTGTACGACGAGACGATGGCGTAGATGCCGAAGCCCGCCGCCGTGCCCTGGACCGCGCCGGCCCACTGCACGAGAGCCATGGCTATGAACGAGCCCACGCCGCCGATGACCACTAAGAAGAAGATTCGTAAGCATGATGCATTTGCTGTTTCAAGAGGGGGTTCACCTACTCAACGTAACGCGCTGTCCGAAAAAGTCGATGAGAACGGCGACGACGGGGACGATGAAGAAGCCGGCGTACTGCAGCAGGGCCGAGTACCAGCCCGCGGTGACGGCGCTGACCTTGAAGCGCTGCTCGGCCATCTCGGTGGCGTTCTGTTTGAAGACGACGGCGGTGCTGGTGGTGAAGAGCGAGTACGCCATGATGGCCCAGAAGGACCAGGGCAGCCGCAGCACCTTGCCGGCCTCGAGCTTCTTGGCCTTCTGTTTCAGCTTCTCGCCCGTCGCCGGGTCGACGACGTTGCCGAACTGGCCGGCCGAGCGGCGCACGAACCACAGGTAGGCGGCGCAGACGACGTTGGTGAAGAGGTTGATGAAGACGGCGATCCAGTAGACCCAGGCGAAGTCGCCGGTGCGGACGGCGATGACGTTGGCCGAGCCCGTGCCGGCGAGGGCGCCCATCTTCTGGATCATGAGCTCGAGCCCCAGCGTCGACGCGAAGCCGCTGCTGGGCGCGAACCACGACGAGAAGACCTGGTACTGCGCGATCTGGGTCGAGATGTCGCCGAGGGCCAGCACGACGCGCCCGCCGATCATGAAGGGGAAGGAGCGCGCCTGGGCCGCGCCCGCCACGAGGACGGACCCCAGCGAGTAGACGAGGTTGCCCCAGAAGAGGGCGCCGGCGCCGCCGGTGCGGTCCGTCAGCAGCCCCGTGGCCAGGATCAGCAGCGTCGTCATGAAGTCCTCGCTGGCCTCGAGCAGGGCGTAGCGCTGGTTGTTGATGTGCAGCTCCCGCTTCAGCGTCGACTTCATGGCCCCCGTGATGCCGTTGCTCCAGCTGCCGCCGAACCGGATCAGGCTCACCAGCACAATGGCCGTCACCTTCCAGCTCCACGGCGGCGGGGGTTTCGCGTCCTCGGGGGAGGCGGTGGCGGCGGGATCGTCTCGGCCGGCTTCAGAGCCCGAGTCCACCGCGACGGACACGTCGGCAAATTTGCCATGCTTTTCGATATCAGTGCCGGGGCCAATCATGGTGCTTTTCGGTGGGCGAGGTGTGGTTCGGATAGATCAGCCGAAGAGTCCCTGGAAGAGTTGGGAGGGGACCTTGTTGCATACATATATACCTAGCTGGGCCGCCGGGGCTCGGGAAACCGCGGGCGCGTGGCCATGGGGGCACTCGGGCCATTAGCGGCGAAGTTTTTGATCTGATAAGATTGTCAACAGCTGATGATTGATTAGATACCCTGCGGGTGCTCCACCCTGGGCGGTGTCAAAACCTGAATGAGGCCTAGTCTTCTCCACTCGCGGCGACCTTCACGATGATTTCATTGTGGGTTTCCGGGCGCCAGGCTCTTGGTATTTGAACCGAGCTGAAAAGACGGGACTGGCCGGGTTTGGGACGCAAGGGTCCCTGGAAATCGTCCAGCTCTCGGATATCTGTCCTCTGGTGTTTGCGCTTTCTGCGCCAATACTTTGGGTAGGAAAAACTGGTCTGATCTCCGTCATGTCATCTTGAACCACTCGTCATGAGCGTCGCTTTTGCTTCCGCGTACGGCTTGGTCCAATGCCCCCGTCATGTGCCCATTAATGTAGCATGCTCCCAGCAGCTTAAACGGGTTGTCGTTCTCACTGTAATGCATGGCGTAGGGTGCGCCATCGCGATCTACCGAAAGCGAATGCTTCCTCTTAGGACAGTTATTTATCGACTTCTTTAGCTGATCGCGAAAAGTTTGCCTCTACCGCTACTACATCGTTCTAGGAGTTTAATGCAAGGTCTATTAAGAAGGTTTTTAACCATCCTAGAACAATTTTAATCTATACAATGTTCCCATTATCGACTACTGAACCCGGAAACTTTTGAAATGACTACATCATGTACAGTCGGATCGAGAAAGGCTTCTCAGCGGTCCCCAAATTTCCAACACGGTCGAAATCCCTCGTGTCTTCTGCTTTGAGAACGCAGACACCAATGCGTTCTGGGATGAACACCTCGAGCAACTTCCGAAAAGATTCGAATCTTCCCGGAAGCGCAGCGAGATTCTGTGTATCGAACGTGTGTTCCCCTTACTCACGCCAGTTCGGGAAACCCGGGGCCAGCTAGATGCTCAACGTGCATGCCTAGCTCGATGGGCTAGCTGAAGCAGGCGCGTAGAGTGTATGTCCAGCTTCCGAATCATCGTGTTCAGCTTGCATGTAGCGCTCTGATTGGACATAAGAGGGGGTTGCTTCGAGTAGACGGGGACGCTGTTGGGAAAAGAAGCCATCCGACACAGTAAAGCAAGATAAGATAGCATGACGGTAGTTTACGCTTAGGCTGTCTATGGCCATAGGTATCGTGAACTGTATCACACTGGCTAATCTGGTTTTGAAATTCACACCACCAAACTTTGGCTAAACGCAAATTGATGACTCTTTCTCCGGTTGGCTTGTATTTATGTCATAACATGACCCGCATGCATAAGCATATGTCTGTACATTCTATCACTCGACACAGAAGCAATACACCATATATACAAAACAACAATAACACGACATCCTCCGAAGCATTCAACAATGAACGATCAAAAGACCGAAGACCAAGCATTTAACCAAGAGAGTCTCTCCACCCAGCCCTACCGCCGTATCGGCCAGGGCTTCTGCGGCAGCGTCTGGAGCTGCCCGCAGTCTCCATCGGCATCCGGCGACTCGAACGCAACGACTGCAATAAAGCGCGAGGATGGCGGCCCGGGACGATCCCTCCGAAACGACTATGACATGCACCAGCTGATCCTGCGGTCCCTTGAGCAATGCCCGGAGGAGCTGCGCGTCTTCACCGTGCCCCAATGTCACGCCTTCATCCCCCAGAGCCACCCCGGATGGGACGACGGCCGCGTGTTGTCCCGGTTCCCCGCCGGATACACCCCTGCAACATCCTCATCTCGGAACGCATCCCGCCCATGCCGGAACCGATCCGCAACCTGCTCGTCGACAAGTTCTGCCCCAAGACGCCCGAGTCGCTGCCGGCGCAGATCCGCGCCGACGAGCAGAACCAAGACTGCCTTATCCGACCCTACCTCGGCCGCACCAAGCACGGCCGCGGAAGATCCCGGGTCTCTTTCTTCAGCCTGCGCAACTTCCCGCTCCATCTCGACCAGATGCCCGAGCTGGGCCTGTCGCCTCTCGTCCGGGACTACGCCGCAGCCATGGCGAAAGCCCTGGCGTTCCTGCACTGGTGCGCCGGGATCGACGCGAACGACGTCGAGTTCGTCCTGGCGCCGCCGCCACTTCCGCCGTCGAACGGAAATCAATCTACACACCATGATACTAGCCGTGCTTTCACATTTTCCTCGCCGGTCCTGGGGCCCCACTGCCTTTGGATCCTGGACTTCGACTGCTGCCGCGCCATGGGCCGGGACGAGGGCGGGGTCGAGCAGGCGGCGCGGGCGTTTCTTCGGAACGATCCGTTTTATCCGCGTCCGGGGCGGGACGGTGATGAGGAGAAGGAGCTCTGGCGGCACTTCCGGTTGACCTTCTTGGAAGCGAGCGAGAGTATCATTGTCAAGGGCGCCGGGAATTGTGTTCAGCTGCGAGATTTGCCGATAAAGTTGATGGACAGGATTGAGGAGCTTGTTGCTGCCAAGAGTGCTTAGTTCTGCATCGTTTCGGGGACTGCTGCGGTTCTAGGGGTGGTGGGAATCAGTGAACTCATCTTGTGTCATCGTTCGATCCTTTGGCTACTTGTGAACTTCCATTGGACGGCCGGCTACTGAGTCAGGGGCTTCTATGGAAAAGGATTGGGAATGTGCATAAGAAGCAATTGAGCAGCGTCTTGGAATTAGCCGAATAACGTTCGCAGTCTATACGTGTCCGCGAGGCGGACTGGGCTGAGAGCTAAGCACGCCAGCCAGTAATCAAGTTGTATTTGCCTGATAGGAACGGGAAAGGGGCAGCCAAACCCCACCAGGCAAGGCGGGCACATCTGGTTGGGCCGAGGGGGCAGCCGAGGTCAAGTTTATAACAGCTAGGCTTCCTTGAATTTCGATACGAATTGTTACTTTGGCCTCTGGCCACGCGTTTTGTGGTAGCCACGCTCGATTGTTGTCAATGGTTTCGCGTCGAAACGGAGATTCGCCTGACAGCGTTGCCCCGGAAGAATTTCCGATGCGGTGAACTTCTTCTGGATTTACAGTACTTACATCCGACCGAATGCCAATCACTGTTGATGAACCCTGCGCCGGGCATCCACTTCCTCGCTTCCGCTGCGGGCGTCGTGCAGACCCCGCGCTATGCCGCAAGAGGCAGCTTGGTTCGGAGTTCGATTTCGGAGTAACGCGACCCAGCCCTTGCCGCGCCACTTTGAATTGATAAAAGCCGAAATATCATCTTTGCTGCACTGTCCGCCATCAATTCCGCACACAGAACCATGAAGGTGCAGCGACTCGTTCTCGGCGGCCTTTTGGGTTTCGCCTGCGCCCAGTTTCCCCCCAAGCGGGAGGGCGTCAAGTGGCTGAAGTCCAAGTTCCACGAAAACGTGACGATTTCATACAAAGAGGTACGAGTAATGCGGCCTCCCTCCTCAAAGAATCTCCTATTGACTGAGGACCCCCACAGCCTGGAATATGCGAGACTACGCCCGGTGTCAAGTCTTACTCCGGTTACGTTCACCTGCCGCCCGGCCTGCTTGACGATGGGAGCGGCGAGGCGCAAAACTACCCCATCAACACGTGAGCCCGCCGGAGCGCTTTTTTATATCTCGTACTCACGGCATTAGGTTCTTCTGGTTCTTTGAGGCGCGCAATGATCCGGCCAATTCGCCACTGGCCATCTGGCTGAACGGCGGCCCCGGCGGTTCATCAATGATGGGACTTCTCGAAGGTAACAATCCTGAGCCAATTGAGAAGCATAATCGCCCGCAGCTAACTTCGCCGCAGAGAACGGGCCTTGTCGAGTGGCCAACGACACCCAGACGACTTACCTGAACCCCTGGAGCTGGAACAACGAGGTCAACATGCTCTACCTGGACCAGCCGAACCAAGTGGGCTTCTCGTACGACGTCCCGACCAACGGCACCTGGGAGCTGGACGAGTACGACGGGGGCTTCCTGGTGGTGCCGGCCAACTTTACCGAAGACGGGCTGCCCGAGGCGAACCTGACCAGCCACTACGGCACCTTTGCCAGCCAGGACCGCGCCCAGACGGCCAACAGCACGGCCCACGCCGCCCATGCGCTGTGGCACTTTGCCCAGACCTGGTTCTTCGAGTTCCCGCACTACAGGCCCGCCAACGACCGCGTCAGTCTGTGGACGGAGAGCTACGGCGGGCACTACGGGCCGGGGATCATGAGGTAGTCTCTGCGCCCAATAGCGATATCACCGCGACACTGACATGATCTCTTGGACAGTTTCTTCCAGCAGCAGAACGAGAAGATTGCCAACGGGAGCTCGGATGAACAGGGGGCGCAGTACATCCACTTGGATACGCTTGGAATCATCAACGGCTTGCTGTGGTGGTTCAAGGAGAAACGAACATCGAGTTTGCGTACAACAACGTGAGATCGCATAACCCCTGGGATAGCAGTTGGCTAATAACGTGGCCTTAGACGTACGGGATCGAGGCATTCAACCAGAGCACCTACGACGAGCTCATGCACAATTGGACCAAGCCCGGCGGCTGCAAGCAACGGGTGTCGGCATGCCAATTCGCCCTCAAGGATCATGACGCCGGAGTTTTGAGCGAAACTGCAGCTGGGAAAAAGACGAACCTCACCGAGATCTGCGGCGGCGTCGAGGACGACTGCTGGGTCGCCACGATCCGGCGCTACTACGCCGAGGACCGGGGCTTCTACGACATCGCGCACCCGCTGCGCGACCCCTTCCCGCCGCCGCACCTGTACGGCTACCTGGCGTCGGCGCCCGTGCTGGCGGCGCTGGGCGCGCCCGTCAACTACTCGGAGCACTCGGCCGCCGTGAGCGGCGACTTTTCGGAAACCTACGACATGCTGCGCGGCGGTTTCCTCGACGCGGCCGGCGCGCTGCTCGACGCGGGCGTGAAGGTGCACTTGGTCTACGGCGACCGCGACTACGCCTGCAACTGGGTGGGCGGCGAGCGGGCGAGCCTCGCGGTGCCGTATGCGCGGGCGGGGGAGTTCGCGGCGGCGGGGTACGAGGCGTTTCTGGCTCCTCCTGTGCCTGACTCTGTGCCGGACAAGGGCAAGGACGACACGGACGAAGAAGGGGTCGTCGCGGGGATGACGCGGCAGGTGGGCAACTACAGCTTCACGCGCGTGTTCCAGGCGGGCCACGAGGTGCCGAGCTACCAGCCGGCGGCCGCCTACGCCGCCTTCACGCGCGCCATGTTCGACCGCGACATCCCGACGGGGTTACGGCGCGTCACGGGCGACTTGGCCACCGTGGGGCCCGCGGACACGTGGCACATTAAGAACGTGCCGCCGCCGTGGCCGGAGGCGAGGTGCTACATCCTCAAGCCGGCGACGTGCACGCCCGGGGTCTGGGATAAGGTGAAAAGGGGGAGGTGGTGGTGGAGGACTACTATGTTGTGGAAATCCTTGACGATGACGACAGCGACGACAACGAAGATGAGGGTGGGCTAGAGGAGGTTCCATTGGATGACGATGTGGAGGGTCGGGAAGTTTTCGGTGAGCTGAGGTGAGATCTGAGGATGAGTGAGATGATCTACTGCCGCCATGGCCTGCCGCCATGGCCAGCCGCCAATCATGTTTGGGGCATGCAAGAGTCGAGTAAATCCAAGCCCTGCCGCTGACGCCAAGCCGGCTTTTGACAGTTGACCTGGAAAAGAACTTAGCCGTGGTATGGAAGCAGTAGAGTCACAGATTGCGCATGGACATTTGCAATGGCAATACATCTTCAATTTCAGTAAATCTCGAGGTTCAATGAGGAGATGACTTCACCAATTATCCCTGACCAGGCCAAGGAACCTTAATTCCGGGATTTGGGCCCTTGCAGCGACCCTGGCTCGAGCTTAGCCGAGGGGTGTAAGCGCTTCGGTTCCGTACCTGGGAAAATGTCCACCGACATCGCCCAATTGTGAACTGCGTCAGAGGCGCAGAGTCATCAATTCTCACCGCATTGGGGCATGCAAATGCTAAACATCCAACAGTCTATCGGCAGTCAATTCAATTGAACCCCCTGGAAATGTGCAGCCGAATCTTAGGGGCAGGCTAAGTCTTTGCCAGGATCTTGGATGCGATGCTAATGCCACTTGCCATACTGATCGCCTGCTTCCGAATCGCGGGGCACAATGACTACGTCGAGCCTTCTCAAAAAATCAATCGGCCACCCCACTGTAATTATCGCCGCTGGGCCCCGCCTTCCCTCGCTCGCATACTCCTACCCATAAAGAAGGAAGCCAAGCGGCATCTTACCTGCCGCCATAATTCGTGACTCAACGACACTTGGTCATTCCTTTTGACAGCTCGGTATAAAGTCAACTCGAGTTCATATCCAAAAAGAGACGCAAGATACGTCTTCCCCAACACCAATTGCTGCTGTACCAAAGCAAGCCTCTATCCTACTTTCCACAACAGCCAGAGTCACCACCAACATCATGGCCGACCACCTCAAGCAGACGTTCCAGCGCTGCAAGGCCCAGAACCGGGTATGCTTTGGGATTCTTCATGCCATTGCCAACCCCAGCTAATCGTTGATAGGCCGCCCTGGTGACATATGTCACGGCCGGATATCCCACTCCCGAGGTCATGCCCGACGTCATGCTCGGTATGCAAAAGGGTGGCGCTGGTATGTTTCTGGATCTATGCTACCTAATCGTGCTGCCGTACTGACAAGCCCAGACATCATCGAGCTCGGAATCCCCTTCACCGACCCCATCGCCGACGGCCCCACGATCCAGACCTCCAACACAGTCGCCCTCAAGCACGGCGTCACCATCGCCTCCACCCTCCAGATGGTCCGCGACGCCCGGAAACAGGGCCTGACGACGCCCGTCCTGTTGATGGGCTACTACAACCCGCTGCTGGCGTACGGCGAGGAGAACCTGCTGAACGACTGCAAGTCGGCCGGCGTCAACGGCTTCATCATCTGCGACCTGCCCCCCGAGGAGGCCGTCTCTTTCCGCAAGTTCTGCAGCAGCGGCGGCCTCTCGTACGTGCCCCTCATCGCCCCCTCCACCACCGAGGCCCGCATGCGCATCCTCTGCTCCCTCGCCGACAGCTTCATCTACGTCGTCTCGCGCATGGGCGTGACGGGCGCCCTCGGCACCCTGAACGCCGGCCTGCCCCAGCTGCTCGAGCGCGTCAAGAAGTACAGTGGCAACAAGCCCGCCGCCGTCGGTTTTGGTGTGTCCACCCGCGAGCACTTCCAGAGCGTCGCCGCCATCGCCGACGGCGTCGTCATCGGCTCCCAGATCGTCACCACCCTCATGAAGGCCGACGAGGGCCAGGGCCCCAAGGCCGTCCAGGACTACTGCGCCTACGTCAGCGGCCGCACGAGCGACCCCCAGACGGAGCTGACGCGCGAGGTGGGCATGGTCGAGGCCATGTCGGGCGCCCAGGAACCCAGCGGCGACAACGTGACGGTCAGCGGCGTCATCACCGAGCACGCCGACAACGCCGACCTCATGGCCCAGCTCGAGGCCATGCACGGCAAGATCCCCGACCGCTTCGGCGAGTTCGGCGGCCAGTTCGTGCCCGAGTCCCTCATGACCTGCCTGGCCGAGCTCGAGGACGGCTTCAACAACATCAAGGACAGCCCCGAGTTCTGGGAGGAGTTCCGCTCCTACTACCCCTGGATCGGCCGCCCCGGCCACCTGCAGCTGGCCGAGCGCCTGACGGAGCACGCCGGCGGCGCCAACATCTGGCTGAAGCGCGAGGACCTCAACCACACGGGCTCCCACAAGATCAACAACGCCCTCGGCCAGATCCTGCTGGCGCGGCGGCTGGGCAAGAAGAAGATCATTGCCGAGACGGGCGCCGGCCAGCACGGCGTCGCCACCGCCACCGTCTGCGCCAAGTTCGGCATGGAGTGCACCGTCTACATGGGTGCTGAGGATGTTCGCCGCCAGGCCCTCAACGTCTTCCGCATGCGCCTGCTGGGTGCTAAGGTCATCGCCGTCGAGGCCGGCTGCAAGACGCTGCGCGACGCCGTCAACGAGGCGCTGCGGTCCTGGGTCGTCAACCTCGACGACACGCACTACATCATCGGCTCCGCCATCGGCCCCCACCCCTTCCCGACCATCGTGCGCACCTTCCAGTCCGTCATCGGCGACGAGACCAAGAAGCAGCTGCAGGAGAAGCGCGGCAAGCTGCCCGACGCCGTCGTCGCCTGCGTCGGCGGCGGCTCCAACGCCGCCGGCATGTTCTACCCCTTCAGCAAGGACCCCAGCGTCAAGCTGCTCGGCGTCGAGGCCGGCGGCGACGGCATCGACACGCCCCGCCACTCGGCCACGCTGTCGGCCGGCAGCAAGGGCGTCCTGCACGGCGTCCGCACCTACGTGCTCCAGAACAGCGCCGGCCAGATCCAGGACACGCACTCGGTCTCGGCGGGCCTGGACTACCCCGGCGTCGGCCCCGAGCTGTCGTCGTGGAAGGACTCGGACCGCGCCCAGTACGTGGTGGCGACGGACTCGCAGGCGTTCGAGGCGTTCCGGCTCATCAGCCAGCTCGAGGGTATTATTCCCGCGCTCGAGAGCGCGCACGGCGTCTGGGGCGCGCTGGAGCTGGCCAAGACGATGCCCAAGGATTCCGATCTGGTGATTTGCCTGAGCGGCCGCGGCGACAAGGACGTGCAGAGCGTGGCGGACGAGCTGCCGACCATCGGGCCCAAGATCGGCTGGGATCTGCGGTTCTAGATGAGTCCGGACCTGGGCTATCTGGAGAGCGATGCGCAGTGGTTTGAAAAGGGGGCATAGAAGCACGTAGAAGCAAAGCACGTAAAAGTGTAGATGAAAGCATTGTCAATAGCACTTGGGAGTTTCAGGCTTGCACGATTCTCGGGAGGCATCGTGTCGGATGCCGGTTTGTACAAGAGTAAAAATATAGTAGTAGTACAATTGCCTCGACTTGATTGCCTTGACTTGACATCCGTCTTTTTGTCTAGTGTTCGCTCTCTACATGCATCTCTGCCGTGTGGTTTGAGAAGTTATATACCAAGTATAAACAGCCTATGCCGTCTTTGCCGGCTCCTCCTTGCCATTGAGGACCACCTCGCCGCCGTCGGTCTCCTCGCCAATCACAAACTCCTCCTCCTGCGCCAGCATGCGGTCCATCTCGCCCATGAGCTCCGCGCTCGGGGCCTCGCCGCCCAACTCGGCCACCAGCAGGTCGTGCGCCTTGGGGGGCAGGCCCAGCGCCTCGCGCTCGCGGGCCCAGCGCTCCTGGACGGGGGCCGACTGCATGACCTTCCAGCGCAGCCGCCAGCCCGCGGGTCCCAGCTCCTTGAGGCGGCGGGCCTTGGCGCCGAGCAGGTAGTTGTCGATGCCGCCGAGCTTGTCGACGGTCCTCAGGACGCCTGTCGTCAGGCGGGTGCGGACGAACATGTGCAGCGAGGGGGACCAGAGGCGCTTGGTGTGGCGGTTGGGCTTCCAGTGGGTGGCGGCCTTGATGTGCCATTTGGCGCTGACGGTGTTGCCGAAGCGGATCTTGGACGTGCCGTACAGGCCGGCGTTGCGCTGCTTGTAGGTGCGGAAGGGGCCGTAGGGGTAGTCGGGGATCTGCTCCTTGGGCACGGTCAGGTGCGTCGGGGTCTGGCGCTGGGCCGGGGGCGTGGTGGTGAAGGTGCGTCGGGAGGATGCGACGACGGCTGTGGCGGCGACTGTGGAGGGTTTGGATGAGGCTGCGGCGAACAGGCATCGCGACGTTATGGGGCGTAGGGACGCCATGGTTGCGGCGGTTTGTTGGAGTGTGTCAATTGGCACGGCGTCGCTGTCTTGTTATCGCGAGGGTCGATCGAGTGTTGGTCGGTCGGGGGGTCTGGCTGCGGCGACGACACACAAGCAACGACTCGATTCGGAATCAATTGCAAGCTCCCCAAAATCTTCAGAGGGATCAATTGGATTGGAATCAAGGACGGCCCGTCAAGCTTTAGGTGGGTCCAGTTCACTTCTACTGAAAGTCCCCCGCCAACCCGCTAAGCTGGAGGGTCTGGGGCCAATCACAATCACCTGACCTGGCGACTCGTTCGTGCCTGGGCTTCAACAATTCATTAACCTACTTCACCGACAAAGAAAGGAAGGGAAATCGAATTGAGAAGCAGATTGAATTTGGCTCTTGATTGAGCTGGATATTGGTCGTCGGAAAAATCCCAGTCAGCGATTTTCGCCATGTTGCCGCCGGTGGACGAGTCGGTCCTGACTGACAACCCGGAGTTCGAGAAACTGTACAAGTCGCTCTCTACCGACATCCTCCATCCCGACGGGTCCACCAAGAAGGACGCCGCCGCCGAGGAGCGCGATGCCGTTCGGCAGGTGAGTAAATGGAACCAGTGGCTTTTTGCCTCTTTGCCTCTTGATGTTGGCATGCACTAACAACTATCACAGGAACTGAAGGAGTACCGCCTGCGGGCAACGCGGCAGCATCTGCTCAAGCAGGCCATCGCCACCGCGACTCCCGAGTCGGCCGCCTCGCAGCCAGTCGCACCCAAGCAGATCCCGCAGCACCAGCGGACGCGGTCGCACCTCACCCGGGCCTCTTCCAATCCGGTTGCCACGGGCGAAGGAGAAGCCGGATCCTCATCTCAGAAGCAACTCCCCCCCTGAGCTGGTCGACCTCCTGCTGCTCCCTACCAGATTTCCTCGAGAAAGCCCCCCGGCAACTTCTCCCGCAGCAGACCCTGCGCCTCCTCCTCAGCACGCCCCCCTTCTCCGACTTCCCCCAGCACCTCGGCCCCCTAACCGCCCTGCTCTCGACCCACCTGACCGCCCAGTCCGTCAGCCTGACCCGGGTCCTGCACCCCACCACCAACGCCTCCTTCCTGCACCGGCACACCGTCAACCTCCCCGTCAGCACCGCCCACCTGACGCAGCAGCTCGCCACCGCCCGCCGCGACCTGACCGACGCCCGCCTCCGCACCACCACCGCCCTCCTCGAGCACCTGGACCAGCACGCCCGCGCCCTCGCGATCCTCGTCCGCGCCCTCGAGGCCAAGCACGGCCCCGCCGCCCACTCCACCGCCCTCCGCAGCCAGCGGTCCTGCCTCGAGGCCGCCCTCTGGGCCGCCAGCCTCCGTCTCCTGCTCGTCGAAACGAAAGGGCGCGTCTACCCCCGCGGCGCCGGCGGCGCCCTCCGGAACTACCGCCGTCACCTCCGCGACGCCCAGATGCGGCTCGAGGACGCCTCGCGGGTGCGAGAGCGCGAGCTGGAGGACTACGGCGTTCGGCCTGGTAACGAAGAAGAAGGTAGTGACGACGAGAACGAAATGTCGGTCAAGGAACGAAGGATGCGGGAGATGGCGCGGATCTGGCACGAGATGGAAAGGAGGCTCGTGGAAATCCAGGCAGACCTGGACAGATTGGGGCGGAGCTGAGTATTTCATGAGTGTACCTGATTTGATTTGCACGAAGAGCGAGCCTTGATACCTTGTACTTATAATTTGCTCATAGCAGAAGGCAATGCCTCGCAATACGAACCACATGATAGAAAGTCACAAGCACAGCCAATTTTGGGAAAGAGATCTTGATTATTGGTACATCGAGGATGATCGCAAGGAGGCCGATTTCTATCTAACCGTCTAGCATGATGAATGGTTCCTGATCCAATGCAGCAGATCCGAATCTAGTAGCATTTCCAGTCTCGTCTCTTTTCCTTGTCTCTTCCCAAACCCGAAACCGAGTATACAGGTACAAAAGATCGCCGTTTCTGTGATGTCGGGGGTATCGTCACACATGATCGGTCGATCGAAAAGAAAACGCCGCCCCTTTTTAAAAGTGACTTCATATATGACATCTCTCATTGGCAAAGGTTCTGATTTCTTGGCAGATCAGCGCTTAACCCTTGACCTTGTAGATGGCCTCGGCGAGACGGCCGACGTTGCCAGTAGTGATACCGGCGACGCTGATGCGGCCGTCCTTGGTGGCGTAGACGCTGTGCTCCTTGGCGAGGGCGTCCATCTGCTCGGGGGTGAGGCCGGTGTAGGCGAACATGCCGATCTGGCTGGTGATGTGGCTCCAGTCGTGCTTGCTACCGAGCTTCTCGAGGTTGTCCTTGAGCAGGGCGCGCATGGTGATGATGCGGTCGGCCATCTCCTTGACCTCGGCCAGCCACTGGTTGTAGAGGGCGGGGTCGTTGAGGATCTCGGCGGCGATGCGGGCGCCGTGGATCGGGGGGTTCGAGTACAGGGGGCGCACGAGGATCTTGACCTGCGAGTCGATGCGCTTCTTCTCCTCGGCGTTCTCAGCAACAATGGAGAAGGCACCGACACGCTCGCCGTACAGGCCCATGTTCTTGGCGAAGGACTGGGCCAGGCAGATGTTGTGGCCCTCGGCGACGAAGTGGCGGACGGCGAAGGCGTCCTTGTTGGTGTCGCCCGATGCAAAGCCCTGGTAGGCCATGTCGAAGAAGGCGTAGTGGCCGGCGGCCTTGACGGCGGCGCTGATCTCCTTCCACTGCTCGGCGGTGGGGTCGACGCCGGTGGGGTTGTGGGCGCAGGCGTGGAAGAGGAAGATGCTGCCCTTGGGGGCGGCCTTGATGTCGGCGACCATGCCCTCAAAGTCGAGGCCGATGGTGTCCTTGTTGTAGTAGCGGTACTTCTCGACCTCGAGGCCGGCGTCCTTGAAGACGGCGCCGTGGTTGGCCCACGACGGGTTGGGGATGTAGATCTTCTTGGCACCGGGGTAGAAGCGCTCGAGGAAGGCGGCGCCGATGCGCAGGGCGCCCGTGCCCGAGATGGTCTGGGTGATGACGAGGCGGTCGAGGGCGGACGAGTCCTTACCGTAGGCGAGCGTGGCGGCCGACTTGGTGAACTCGGGCACGCCCGTGATGCCGGCGTACTCCTTGTTCAGGTTGTTGGACACGATCTTCTGCTCGGCGGCGCGGACGGAGGGGAGGACGTAGGGCTTGCCCTGGTCATCGCGGTAGGCACCGACACCTGGCCATGTCAGTCTCGAGATGTAAACAGCAGGGGAGGGGATGGCTTACCCAGGTTGATCTTCTCCTTGAAGGAGTCGGCCTTGAAAGCCTCGGTGATACCTGTTGTAGCTGTTAGCTTGTGTGGAGAAGGCGAGCTTGCCTGAGCAGGTTGTCTTACCCAAGATGGCCTTTGGGGCGCAGGAAAGTTCAGGTTAGCCATGGTCGGGAAGTGTTTGGTAAGTTGCAATTGAGTTGGAAGCTTACATCCTACAAGCAAATCATGTCAGCGCAACTCAGCACAAGTATATCAAACCCAGCGAATGACGACTCACGGGAGGGCCCTGGGGCACATTGGCCCAGGTCGAGGCGGCGCGGGCGGCCTGGAAGCGGAAGGCAGTGGCAGAGGCAGCGGCCCGGCGGGCAACGACGGCACCGCGGGTTGCGACGCGCAGAGTGGAGAGCATCGTGACGAGGGAGGAGCAGAGTCAATGTGGGATGATGGATGGACAGATGCAAGAAAAAGGATGCAGGTGTATTCTTATAATTTGTCGTGCAATCGTATGACTTGACCGACTAACGGGAGCGAAAGCGGGCTGGGTCAGGACTCAATGGGCCAGATCGGAAGCTCCAGAATAATTAATTCCTCACTTTCGCAGCTCCCATCGAACCATGACAGCACAATTGCCCGCAGGGATCTGCCTTGCAGGGAGCAGAGCTTCCTCTAGCCCGGTCGGGATAGCGTTGATCCGCGCCGTCTCCAGACTCGCGCACAGGTTCTCATTGGCGCGGGTGTTCTCGGGCCCACAGCTTAACCGATCTGCCCCCCAAGAAAAGGCTTGTACCCCGCGGCGTCAATGGCTTATCGCTTATCGCTGCCTGTGAAAGTGGCATTCGATGTTTGACGGCGTGCTACGACTTCACTCTCTGTTACCACCAATATTGGGATGGGTTGTACGGCAATAGTTTTCAATTGACTCTTCCACTTATCTACCTATGAAACTTTCTTGCTCCAGTGTGTTCGAGTTGTCGTTATCGGTTCTTTGAAGGTCGATTCTACTGGGAAGGCCGTCAAAGCATATCTGTTTCTGGGTATCCCTTTGACGACAATACGACTGCTCTAAGTGTACTTACCGTGAATGACCGGCCGGCCGATGTTTGATTTACTACTATGTCTTCTAGTATATCTTTTATGTCAGCAGCATCAACTGGTCCCTAGCAAGTTTGAGTTGAAGGCCGGAATACTCACCTTATTCCCGTCCTCACTTGCTCAAAAGGCGTTTCACCCACATGCTCTCGCCTTACTCCTCGTCGTCCGACTCATGGTCTTCGCCAAAAGGTAAATACTTGAACTTTTCCCGGGGCGCAGGGTAAGGCGAGTCCTCCACCTCCGCGACCAACTCGAGAAGGTCCCCCAGCTTCCGCACGAGCGCAACCACGGACTCCTCCAGCTCCTCGACAAAGGATATCCGCGCGTCGTCGCCGCCGGGCATCGCCACGGGATCCACCAGCTCGCGGACCGGCAGGCTGCGCCGCAGCTTCCCCACGCCCCCCAGCGCCTCGTGCGCGTGCCGGTCGCAGTCCAGGCACTGCTTGCGCAGCCGCCCCAGCGCCGCCGCGAACGGCGCGGGCGCCAGGTACGGCTGGCCGTGCGGGTAGAGGTCGCTGTGGGCGCGGCCCACCAGGAGGGCCGTCTGGGCGAAGGCGTCGAAGGCGTCGGCCAGGGCCCCGTAGAGCCGGTTCAGCTCGTACAGCGAGATGCGGAAGGTCGGGTCGTCCTCGCCCCGCTCGAGCAGCCGGTCCTGCTCCTCGATCATGCGCAGGAGGTGGCCCGCCTCGGTGTCGAGCATTAGCAGGTACCCGGTCCGCACGGGCAGGAGCGCGTTGCGGAAGGCCCAGTACTTCAGCCCGCGGTACAGGGCCGTGTGCGACAGCGACGTGAGGCCGTAGACCGCCCCGGCCGCCGTCATCAGGTGCGTTCGCAAGGGGCCGAAGAGGTGGCATTCGGCGCCCAGGCGGGCCAGGTTCGCCTCCGTCTCGGGCAGCTCTGGATGCTGCTCCGAGTAAGCCACGACCCATGCCATTTCGGCCATTTTGGTGCGCTGGTCTAGATCGTTACCTCCGGGTCGGCCGTGAGCCACAATCCAAGAATTTATCGTGCCGCCGGCCTCGTCCCCGGCGCAGCGCGAGCATGGCAGTCTGGACGCAACGCGCATCACCGGAGGCAAGGCGCGTTGCCTCTGTAGCCGTTTCCACAGCGCGTGGGGCTCCTCGCTCTCCTCATCGTGGCCGCAGTGGGTGGAGTGAAACTTCATGGACGTTTCTTCTTGGGCACGGTACGGAGGCGGAGGGGGCGACCCCGAAGCGTCACTCCCGTCCTCATCACGGTCCGTGGTACGGGGGCGGAGACTATGTGACAGCGGCATTGTGTGAGGAATCCAATCAGAGTCGACAATGTGTTCAACTTCTGCAGGCAAAGACCATGATGGGCAAGCCGATGAGGATTTTTCTGCTTTAAATATCATCCCGGGAGCTATGTTCAGCCAACACAAGCTCTTTCGATGACACCATGGCTTTGTTCATATTCGAAGCACGAGGTGTGCAATACAAAGGACCCCTCCATGCCAGCCTATATTTAGAAACGGAACAATAGTCTTGTTATTCCAGAAAGAACTTGGTTGGAGGCTGCGTAAACGTATTATTCGGCAGTAGATGGAGGCATTGAGGTTATTCCCCTTTCCTCGGCGAGACAGGTAGATGTAAATAACGAAACGAGAGCATGGAGACAACCAACAACCCACTGTCGCTGGCAATATCATGCGAGGCAAAGAGCCTTTTCACTATTACTGTCTGAATGCATACATCTTCTCTCCCGCCCTACATCTTCTTCCAACGCCCCTTCATCTTTTCCCGTACTTGAAATTCAACCCACGATAAACAAATCCGTGATACATTTCCTTTCTCGTTCCATCTTCCGAGCTGCGTTCGTCATCCTGCTGCGTCGTAGGCTCCGTGAGTATATGGCTAGTACTTGTCAGTTACATGGCTCCATATAGAATGCCTGATGCGGTATTCGGACTCACCCATGGCCGGAGGATTGTTAGACCGCCACCGCGTGCATGACATATCCTTCCTTGTCCGTAGCGATATGGGTCTAGGCGTGAGGAATGTGGGACTCAGTCTGAGTGACCTCGGCATGGCCCATACCCTTGATCTTGGGGTCGCGCTTGGCGTGAGGAATGGGAGACTCGATTTGAGTCTCCTCCGTCTGGGCCATAGGCGGCTCGTCACGCTTGGCGTGCGGAATGGGCGATTCGATCTGAGTGACGTCGGCGTTGACGATGGGCGGCTCTCCGCGCTTGCCGTTGGGGTTAGGGTTCCAGTAGCTCTGCTGGACATCGACCTCGACAGTACGCTTTCTGTTCCAGGGGTTGGGGTTGTAGTTGCTCTGCTGGACGTCGACCTCGACGGTTCGCTTGGCGTGGGGGATGGGGGATTCAATTTAAGTCTCCTCGGTCTGGGCCATGGGCGGCTCCTCACGCTTTCGGTTCCAGGGGTTGGGGTTGTAAGTGCTCTGCTGAACATCGACCTCGACAGTACGCTTGTTCCATGGGTTCGGGTTGTAGTTGCTCTGCTGGACGTCGACCTCGACGGTGGGCTTGGACAGGTCGGCCGGCGCCTCGGCCGGGGCGTCCTTCTTGCAGTGAAAGCCGCACCCGGGCCCGTGGATGACCTGAGTAGACTGCGAAGGGGACACCTTCGGGCGGTTCTGCCTTGGGTCTAGGTCGACAGGGAGAGCGGCAGCCGACGCAAAAGCGAGGACCTGGAGGGCGATGGCGGCGGTGAACTGCATTTTGAGGGTGAGGAAGGCTTGGTGGGTGGCTGAAAAGAGTGAGCTGTGGTAGGGACTGAGAAGGATGTTGTGGTGAGTGAGTGCGAGTGTGGGTATTACATTTGGCTTGGGGATGCCTCTTATATAGACCTGAGCAGCTGAGAATGGGCCAATACCATGACTATTTCTTGCTGTTGACGACATGGCAAGACTTCACCGTTTTTCAGACGTGTGAATAGAGGCCGCGTTTGCGTACAGGACTTTCCTCCCTATAGCGTGGTACTGAAAGCCCTCCCATCGCCCTTATCTTGCTACTATAGCAGGGTTTGACAGCTGGTACCATGGAAAGGCTGTTATTACGCGGCATATGCCTTTTGCCTTACAAGCTGTTCGCGCAAGAAAGTTTGTCGCTTGCCCGGTTGTCAATTGCCTCAGCGCGGCGGCGCCACGCTTGCCGAGTTGCATCGGAGTGGGAATTGAGCCTCATCTTCGACCAAATGTGGCGAGTCATTCCGACCAAAGAGGTAAGTGTTTTGAAACGCGGTGAGGTCTATACTACGCGGCTGTATACCCCTGGCCCGTCACCGAGTGCCGAGTCCCCGGTTGCCAGAGCGGACCTCGCGCCGCAACCCCGGACACCCCTTTTGACCCACCCCACCGAGGCTGGTACGCCGGAGCCAAGTCATGACTCGACACGGATTCTAGAACTTCTTTTCAACAACCACTCAATTGCCACGCATACAAGAATGGAGTTGTTATGGGGGGGCCTGGTCAAAAGGGGTTTGACCGCTCCCCCTGGATCACCTGATCAAGGAGGCTTCTGCCATCCAGCCGAGAGCCCATTATCGCGTCTCTCTAGGAGGCATCCTGCAAGTTCCGCAAGATTCTGATAGCGAGAGCCGTAGCCAACCCTCGATTCCCGATGCGCGCGCGCGTCCGGCCGTAGCAGCAAAAGTGCCCAGCCGGCCACCCGCCATCCGCCTGCTGCAGGCCCTTGAACTCGTCCAAGTCCTTCTGGTATAAGCTGGGCTCCATCCCCGCGAACTGACAAGCCGCGATGCGCAGCGCCAGAGCCAAGGGGTTGACGCTGACGCCCACCCGCGCCAGCAACTCTTGCTTAACAACGTCGAGCCTGTCCCGTAGTCGAACGTTCCCGTCGGGGCCACCGCACTCGTCGTACAGCCGCGCGACGAAGTAGAGAAAACTCTCCGGGGTCGTGTAGTGCCGGCTCCCGTACAGGCAGGCGCGGTTCTCGAGGCAGCTGACGACGTAGTCCTCCGTCTTGCGGACGCGGGGGTCCGACTCCAAGCGGCCGAGGCGGTGGAACAGGCGCAGCATATTGCAGCAGACGTCGGGCACCGTGCGCGGCCGGTCGGCGGCGAAGTAGGTCTGCATGATGCCGTCGGGGTCCAGGTTCGTGGCCATGACGTCGAGGACTCGCTCGGCGGTGGCTTGGTGCTGGACCAGGCGCGCGGCGGGTAGGCTGAGGTAGGCCGTGGCCGTGGTGTCGGCGTCGGGCGGGAACGACTTGGTGGTGAAGGAGGGGGCTTCGCAGAAGTAGTTCCAGAGGCCTTTTGACATCAAGCCGTGACCGTGGCCGTCTTGGGAATTTCCAGTGCCGTTGCTTCCAGCGCCGTTGATGCCATTCCCGTTCATTCCATCCCCGGTGGTTCCATGCACCTTGCGAGCGGGATCCTGCAGGACCCCCGACGGATACCGGAGATACACAAGGTCTTCGTCTCCCGTGAGCTCCCAGATCATCAGCTGGGCGAAGTTATCCCGGAGCCGCAGGTCTTGGCCTTCAATCACACTGTCATGGTGCCCGGCATTCGCCTTCATGAATTGTTCGGCGCGCTCGAGGGAGTCTGGCCGCACGAGACCCCAGAGCTCACCGTCGGGAATCCCTTCCTTGTCGTCCATGAGGACTCCTTGAATGCCAAGGGACCGGGCCGCGCAGATGTTCTCCACCGAGTCGTCGACGAAGATCATCTCTCTGGGGTCGTCCCCGATCTCGCGGACAACGTGCTGGAAGAAGGCCAGGTCCGGTTTTCGCATCCCCTCATAGCCTGACGCGAAGCATTTCGTGAAGAGATGCCAGGACAGATCGACCTTTTCCCGGGCAATTTCAAAGTGCTCCTGCAGATACGGTTAGCTGTGTTCCCGGTTTGCCGTCTCGTCAACACACCTTGGAGATATTCGACATGACATAGAGATTGAGATTGGGGTCTTCGGCCTTTAGGTTATGCATGAGCTGAAGCATCCTGTGGTTGGCTACCAGTGATAGTTGCGCCTCGACGAGTGCATTTTCGACGAGGGACGGTGCAAAGTCTAGCATCTGGCCGAATTTCTGACGCCGGGGTCAGCATGTTCTTGTTTCCGCCCGTCGAGGACTTACAACACAAGCCTCTTTGACAGAGAGCTCTCCCCGGTCGAGATCATGCCAGGCAGTCGAGTTCAGTAGGACCGTGAACTGAGCAGCGGACAGGTCGTTGACGCTGGACTTGTCCCACTGTAGCAAGACGCCCCCGAGGTCGAAAATGATCGACGTGTATTTGCGAGGCATGGTGGGCTTTTCCAACAGAATTTGGGAGTTTGTTATGGATAAATCGTGACGAGTTAGCTGCAATGGCTACCTGACTGGCTGTCAATGTTGAGAAACGCTGAAAGTTTCTGGGACACAAGCTACTATAACAGCACACATGTTTGACCGCTATTACATGCGCCTATCGAGTACTTCGGAAAGCAGCTCTTCCAGTCGGATGGCGATCGCCTCTTCGGCCGTAGCAAACACCTCGCGGCCCGTCCTCCGCTTACGGATCATTCCCCTCTTCGCCAGCAAACATCGTGGGATCCAGCCCTTGCTGATAACATACGATAGCTGCAGATGTTTGCAAGGATGCATATGTACCGTTATCCGATAGATACATCCGTAGGAACGGCAGCCTGGCTTTGTCGACCCGTTTGGGCAAAGTGCGTCCGACCGTTTCAGGGGCCCCTGTAGCCCTCGGGCTTCCGCATGCTGTATTAAAAAAAGCAGGCTCTTTCACTATATATGATGTGATCTTAGGTAAGGGCTGATTTAAGCGGTCTAGCCTCGTACGCTAGGGCCAGTCAGCACTAAAGCTTGGATTAGGAAGGAGATGCCAATACCTATATACGAGCCTTGCTTTTAGTGTCGAGTTGCACACATTGACTCGAGCGGCTATCGGCATAGTTGGGGTCTTGGAATGCCCTGTCCCAACTGTACCAAGCACTCGGGCTCGAACTATTGGCAAAGCTGACGGACAAGCTCGTGGCTGACATAAGACGGGTTTGGTTGGACTGGGTCGATTCCAGCCCATTGGGAACGCACGTCAGAGATAAAGGCCAGAGACGCTATAGGTTAACTCCCCGAATACCACCCTGTGGGAGTACCGAG
Organism: Apiospora marii; assembly: GCF_038362585.1. NCBI lineage: Eukaryota > Fungi > Ascomycota > Sordariomycetes > Amphisphaeriales > Apiosporaceae > Apiospora > Apiospora marii. Next base: position 118,336 of record NW_027117377.1, read on the forward strand.
CCTCGTCCTTCCAACTGGGCCAAGCTCAGAGTCCGCGGCGGTGGTGACGCTTGTTCGGGAGCATCGGCTGCGGATGATGATACGACCCTCATCCAATGTCCACCTAGGATAATGATGTGGTAATAACCGGTTACTCCATGGCAGTTTTCATTATCTCAGTGACCTCTTTTTCGTAGAGAGCAAACTTGCCGTCCTCCAGGGTCAACCTGGTGCTACGGGTGCGGATCACTGCATTGTGGCGGGTTGATTTGCCAAGAAGATGAAGAACCAAGCATTCAACGAAGAGAGCCTTGGTGATTTATATTACAGCAATGTCATAAATGGAAATCCACCAGCCATTTCTTAGCGTATGGCCCCCTGCTTGCCTGACCAGACTCTATTTGGGCTGAACATCAGCAGTGAAGCTGACACTCTGGCTCTTCTTCCCCTTGTTGGCCTGATCGAGCTTGACCTGGAAGACAATCGAAATTAGCACGCTTCTACCGACTAGAGCGAAATCACGTCAAACTCACGTTGGCCGCCAGCTTCTTCTGGATATCCGCCAGCTGCGCGTCCTTGTCCGTCGACCCGCGCGCCTGCTGCACCTGGACGAGCATCTCGAACGTGCGGAGCTTGAGGACCTTGTTCTTGGTCTTGCCCACGTCGAGGGCCTGGGCGGCGGCGCCCGACGCGGCGGCGACGGCGCTGTTGAAGGCGGCCTCGGCGTTCTCGGCCGTCTGGCGGGCGGCCACGAGCACGGCCAGGTCGGCCTTGGAGACGGCGCCCGGGTTGCGCATGTCGACGGGGAAGGCCTGGTTCGTCTCGGCCAGCGCGTTGCCGCCGACGCCGCCCGAGATCTGGAACGTGTTGTACTTGCGGAAGGCCAGGGCGCGCTTGTCCAGGGAAGGGGCGGACTCGGCGGGCATGGGAGCGGCGAGGGCCGACGCCGCGAGGGAGAAGAGGACGGCGAAGCTGGAGAACTGCATGGTGGCGATGGAGTGGCAGGAAAAGTCGGTCTAGAAGCGAATAAAGTCGGTACGAGCGAATGGAATCACAGCACAGCTGTTGGAGAAGAGAAACGTCAAGATTAAGCGAAGAAGAAATACCAGTCAAAGCCATCAACATCAGACGAACGCCGAAGATCTTGAAGATCTTATATGCTGTCAAGTTGCGGCGCTAGCATTCTGACAGAGTGGTTCTAGGGGTGGTGGGCCCCGGATGCGACGTTCCAGCAGGGGGCTGAGACGAGCCCCCTTCCCACCTTTTGCAAAGCTTGGCGTGTCTCCCGACGCGCTTAATACGACATCACAGCAGCTCAACCGGGCTCTGCCCATCGCTCTGATGGATCCGAGAATGAAGCTTGAAGACAAGGTTCTTTTTAGAGGAGGAGCTAGACTCAAGACGGGCATTCTTCCTTTCCTGTGGTGTGGAGTCAAGCCGACCCCGGTCTCTACCCGTTCGCCGAATCCCCACCCTTCTGGGCAGCTTCAACATCACAGTTTGCTCCGAATCGTGTATCGCTTCAATCGTGGGTTCGTGAATTCGTAGGGGCTTGCGGGCAGAGTCGGGTTATTGTAGAACCAAGATAGTGGACGGGGTGGCAAAGACGATGTCATGACACGAGGCATATTTCTGCTCCGCTGCTGAACGAGTTGGATCTTCAGTGCCTGGTGCGTCTGCAGCGAATTTTCCGACAGCTGGCCGCTTTTTGCAGCGCCTTGGAATTCAGGGGTTGGCCCTGTGTTGGGCGCCGAGGGTTGCTCGTAGACCATTTCTTCGCTGTTGTCGTCCGGCGGGCAGTTTGCTTGAAGCGTCTTCGCGTGCTTGTCGACGGTACGGGAGAGCTAGTAATGCTTCGGTTCGTCTTGATTGTCCCCGTCAACACGAGCCGACGAGTGATGCAGGCGACGGGTCGGCACAGAGGCTTGGGGAACTCGACGTCGGGATCTCACTGAGAATGCCGTGCCAGTACTGACAGAAGAGAATGAGCCGGCCCTAGAAGACTTTTTACCGGGCTAGTTGATAAAGGCGAGAGAAATAGGTAGGCTTGAGGCTGAACCAAAGTGAGATAGGGGTTCAGCATGGACAGCTGAAGGAAGCATTTATAGAACGAAACCAGAAAGTGGCGGCCAGAGTGTGCCTAATGCAATGCAGCGATTTGTCGAGACTGAGTGTGTGATCTCTTGCTTCGGTTAATCAAACATTCATGTAGCACACTGCGTCCTGTTATCTCGCGCCTGATCCTGACTGGCTGTTCTACTGCAAGCAAACCTCTGCTGTGCCACAGGACTGTCGAACAAGGGGCAATTGGTACCGCCCGCGTGATACAAGGCCCAGTCGTGTTAGGGGAAGGCAAAAGGCAGCGGTATCACAGTTGCAAAGCAAACCACGGAATGAAATGGTTCCAATGTAGCATTCCGTCTTGCTCCGCGGCTTTCAACGGTACTAAGGACTCCGGCGGCCCCAAAGACTCCGGTATCATCATCGACTCCATAGGTTCCATATGCTTCAACGGCATCAAAAGCATAAGCAGTATCAAGGGGCTCCAGTGACATGAGCGGCAGCGGCGGAACCTGCAGCGTGGTGATCAAGCGTGACTAGAACAGACGGAGAAGAAACAGGCCCTTTGGAGCGTCCAGCCCTGTACGGGGTTTGGCCATTCCTGGATAAGAAAAGAACATCAGATCAGGTGTAGAACTTGCTACAACAGCCGCGTGGTGGCCTAGCGCGAACCGAAAGGAAGAAACAGGCCACAAACGTCACCACGCGGCGTCATCCGACGACGACGACGCACGCAGGCCTCTTCCGCAGCATCTTCGCCTGGCCTTGCTGGCAATTTGGACTTCTCTCCTCCTAAGGCCTCTCTGGCGGGGGGAGGGGGCAACCCGAGTCCAGTGCTGTCAGTCGCCAAAACGGGCCAAAGGCCATCTCATCCCCCTGAAATAGAGTAGATAAATACACGCGAGCAGCCACTCTTGAAGGCCTCGAGTCTCTGCCAATACAGTGCTATTCCGAACTCACGTACCCGTATCCGAAGCGAGAAAGAGCAAGCGGGCCGGAGTATCATTGCATCAAGAAAGGCTACTTGCATGTGTAGAAAGAAAAGAAATTGGAAGAGTGCGGGCAGAGGGCGGCTACTTGTACTCGCCAGCCTGGCTTGGAGTTAGACTTTTCCGCCCTCGCTATCTTGCGCGTATCCAGCATTTGGGACGGGGTGGATTCCAACAGACAAAGTTTTCATGAGCACATTTGCTAGGAGCTAACGTTGAGCAAGATACGTCTATTTCCACCTCCCGTCCATAGAATTGCTCAATATCCCTGGCCAAAGACTCACGCAGAGCAGGTTACCCCATTGCATATATTACAAGTGAGGCCAATATACCCAACAAACACACTTGACTCGACGCCTGATTCCCCAAGAGTTCTCTCGCTCTTCTTTCCCATATCGAACAATTGTCGAATTCTACAGGTTGATACCGTGAATCTGACTTACTGCTCCTCTGCAAAAACTTCAGATCAATCATACCGATTCTCCGTATTAGCCCAGCGAGATACCGCCTCCAGCTCCAGAAAGTCCCGCCATGACTTCACACCCCGTCATCCAAAGCCCGAACCCCACCCGGAGCCGTCTTTGCCTTGTACTGGCGACCGTTGTGTACACCAGTCTTCTCGTGGCTTGGTGCTGCCGTGACGACGCCTTCGTCCCCTTTCTTGGGCTTACAACAATCAAATTCTACCTCGACTGGTACCTCGAGCAGTCTTATGACACCAAAGCACACTTGTACGGTTTCTTCTGGGCCGTCATCGTCAACGTTGGCGCCTCGGCGGTCCTGCTCGGCGTGCATTCCCGGATGCGTTTCGAAGACCAGCCGGGAAAATGGGAAATCTGTTGCCCCGACCCAGACCACAGGAGAAGGGGCGGGTATAACGACAAGCGCTTCGGGAAATTCTACCGTGCTTCATGCCTTTGTGCAGGAGCGATGAGTGTCTGTGCAATGGCCCTGTACTGTCTGCTACGGAGCCAGCAGGGTGCCACCCAGTACTTCTTCGCTTGCCAGGGCTTGATGGCCTTCTGGACAGGGTACTGGGTGGAGTGGTGGACCGCTGCTCTGGGAAACCGACTTGCTGCATACGGCTGCTGAGCGTGTCGGACTGTCACAGGCAACGCACGTAGGACGAACCCAGTTTGTTTCTTAGTCAACAAGAGCTGACAGTGGGCTGATAGACCAAGAATGAAGCAGTCGTCAAAGGATACTACCTGTTTTCAAGGTTGGGAGGAAAAAGGAGAGGCGGCAGTTATTCAACTGGCATAAACATGAATCAAGTCACGTAAGCACCCGACGCGAGACACGGGCACCATATGACTATATAAAAGTCAATTTATGGCTGATATCTGATTACATACAAATTAGAATTAGATTTGACCACAAGCCCACCACTTGCTACGAATGGATTCAGGAGTCAAACCCAAACCACCGCGCCCGATGAGCCCGAAGCCCACAGCCCTAGCAAAGTCCCGTCCCCTCAAAGCAGCGAAGGCAGGATCCGCTGCTCCGTGAAAGCCCACAGCAAAGACGAGTAGTCCGTCGCCCACGCGTTGCCGGTGTACCAAGTGCTGCGCTTGCCCTGACAGGCGTAAAGCTGCTGATAGAACCCCCCCGCCAGCGCGGCGGGCGAGACATGCAGCTGCAGGTTGTCGTGCTCCGCCCAGCGGACGAACTCGGTTTGGGTACTGTCGGTCTGGAGCGAGCGGTCGAGGCGGGCGACGGCGTCGGTGACCAGGCGCTGCGCGGCCTGCGACGAGGCCTCGCCGATGACCTTGGTGATCTGGTAGCCGGGCACGCCGACCGTCTCGATCCGCCAGACCAGCGGGGTGCGCGGCAGGGTGTCGGGCGACGAAAGGTTGGCGTTGAGGAAGCTGGTCCGGTCCGTCAGGCCCGTCTTGGTCAGCACGCCGATGTAGTAGGGCACGTTGGCCCACTGCCCGAACAGGCTCTTCTCGGCGGCGTCGAGGTCGAACTGGCCGAGGTTGCCGAGCGTGGGCGGGACGGTGACGAGCAGCTTCTTGGCCTGGACCAGCTTGGGGCCGTCGGCGGTCTTGATGACGGCCGTGACGCCGTCGTCGCCGCGCGCCAGCTTCAGGACGGTGCTGTTGTAGAGCACGGCTCCGACGCCCAGGAAGGCGGCCGCCTTGTCGTAGACGACCTGGTTGCCCTGCTGCGCGACGAGGAAGCCGGACTGGAGGGCCAGCACGTGGGACAGGCCAAAGTTCTGGAGCACGTAGAGGGTGGTGGCCTCGAGCAGGTTGCCGACGCCCTGGGCAAAGGTCCACACGACGGGAACGGTGTCGAGGAGGTCGTACTTAGCCGCGAAGGCGCCAAAGGGGATCAGCAGGTCCTCGGGCACGGGCGCGGGCAGGTCGTAGGCGCCCTGGGCCAGGTAGGGGAAGTGCTGGGCGAGGACGGCGGCGTACTTGGCCAGCAGGGGCGCCATGGCGGCCAGGTCCGGGGCGGTGGCGTTGGGCACGATGAAGCCGCTGCTGAAGTCGGCGATCTTCTGGGGAAAAGGCGACGAGGCCGCGTTGGTCAGCGGGACGCCGAACTTGCCGAAGAAGTACTGGGTCTGGTTGTTGTCGAAGTAGCCCTGCACGCCGTAGTCGACCGGGTAGCCCGAGGCCGGGTCGTAGAAGGTGTCGACGTGGCCGCCGAGCTGGGCGTCGCGCTCCACCACGGCCACGCTCTTGCCGGCGTCCTTGAGCTTGACGGCCGCGAAGGTGCCCGTGGCGCCGCCGCCTACCACCAGCACGTCGCGCTGCAGGATGTCGGCCTCGGCGAACTGGTGCTTGGACCAGCAGCCGGGCGCCGACGGGTAGGCGTAGGCCAGCGAGGTGCTGAGCACCAGCGTTGTGAGGGAGCGCATTATGAGATTAGGGGGTAAGTAGGTTAAAAGAGTGACAGGTTAAGAATGACTTAAGTTGGGAGGGTGTTGGTGGGAGCTAAGGAGCGCAGGATGCCATGTTTTATGTAGGACGCAGAAGATGCAGTCCCAATCGACGCAAGGGGGCGACAGGGATGGTCGCGTCTAGATCGCTCAAGTCTTGGCCTGGATTCTCGAATCTAGCTGGGAGCTGAAGGACTCCCGACGGGTTGGCTCGTCGCTGAAGGTTTGGCGCAATCTCTTTTTCCGGGATGACCGTTATACAGCAATCATCGGGCTTGTCACTGGGATATGCCAAGTAGTAGCACTGCATTTATTCGTTGTCACCTCGATTGCAGGGAAGTTCCGCGCAGTGTTGGCAAACCTAAAACACGAGTCTTGGCCCACGGCCGCCCGCATGCCAAGAGCTGCAAGTCGAGCACTTTAGACAAGCAGAGGCAATCTGCACCCAATGCAAGGGAATGCAAGTTGTCAGCTGAGGTTCGAAAGGCTAGCAATCGATTGGCCTTAGCAAACACCGGAGTCGTGGAAGGGCTGAGCCGGCGCCCCGACTAGTCGGCGTCGAGACCCCTGAAGGCCCCCATTGTCGGGAACTAGCGTCTTTTGCCATGACTCGGTGTCCGGGGAGAGCTGGGTTGCCATCGCCAAGTCTGGCAATTGAACTTAAAAGTCTCAAGGTTTGACTGCCAATATCCTATAGCCATTCTGCCTCCCGCATGATTGGGCCAAATTTCGTCTCATGTCGATATGCTTTTGAAGAGAGTGGTATTGAACTCAGTCAAGATTGTAGCACTATATGATCATCGTTCGCGATAGACACCAAACCTCACATTGTTCCAATCATCGGTACTCTCAACTTCCATCTCCGTCCTCCATCTGGTCCCTGTCGCCTGGCCCACTTCCTCCCACAGCTCCGCCCACGCCCCCGGGTCCAAGACGTACTTCTCCCATCCCTCAACCTTGGGCCCCTGGTTCTGTCCAAAAATCATGACATCCGGGCTATCCGCCCGGAGGAAGCCGACCATGCGTTTCGCCGCCTTGAGCTGGCCCTCGCGCTCGAACAGGTGGAAGAAGGCCGAGGCGTAAATGATGTCGATCTTGCCCCTGAGCACGTCGAGGCGCGCGTCGTTCTCGTCCAGCATGTCGCCCGCCACGTAGGTTGCCCGGCTCCGATCGCGGTCCCCGAAGAGCTCGTGCCCCAGCTCCAGGAACCCGGCGTGCAAGTCGGTCCCGTAGAGCCGGTCGTCCGGTACGCCCTGGCTGGCGAGCTGGCGCACCACGGGGCCGAGGCAGCACCCCACGTCCAGGAACGTGTCCGCAGCTTCCGGTGCCCGCAGTCGCTCGAGGGCGACTTGGTAGCGGGGGTCCTCGAGGGTGGGGACCAGGTTCAGAAACCAGAAGGATTTGAAGCAGCCGTAGTGGAAGATGGCTAACGCTCTGGCTTGCTACTCGCTCTCTCGTGGTCAGCTTGTTCTTGGGAGCTCACGCGCCATGAACGGGGAACACACGATCCTACCGACGAGCTCGGGGATTTGCTCAGGTCTGACGCCGCTGTATTGTTGGAGGAGGCGAAGCGCTGGTTCAGTTTCTGGCGGAAATCTTATTGCTTGAGACATCTGATACTGCGTCGCTTCTGCTTTGTGATCGGGGTTTTCCTGGGAGGTCTGCATGCTGGAATAGTTGAATGCTTTGGCACAAATGGGCCTCGAAGGCGTAACAGGAATGTCAGCATTTGACACGAGGATGCGGGGCTGATGTGAGGGGGTGCTATTCCGTTGCTTACGGCATATAACCCCATGTCAAGCTACAGCCCCTTCTATGCCAACGAGCATTATCGGATGTTTGAAAAGGATAAGTCAGAAATCACTCTTCTCATGCGAAAACAACCTGGTCCTGAGCTACGCCTGTGTAGTAAGCACTTGATCGACCCCAAATGCCTTACTTTACCAGCTTGAGTCGACAGCGAAAGGGTGAGGCTTCGGCGACCCAGCCAAATCCCCAAACCCTCGCCCTTAACTGCCCAAGTAGACCGGACGACTAGGGTTGGGGATCCATCTGGTTCTTCTTACTAGAGGCGGTGATGTGCGTCTTTTGTTCGGAAGTAGGGAGGATTTGTCCTCGTAATGCTGCTACCAGTGTCGAGCAAGCTTTGGCAAGCGTTTCTGGGGAAGCAAGCAGACAGGGGCCGAAGGAGGCGTTGCCAATATAGAGTGCAGGAAGCGAAACCGGATCAAGGTGATCTTTGTAATACCTGAGCCTCACAATCAAATCACCCGTGGAAATACACAGCTACCTACACAGTAAGCAGATGTTGGAATCTGCCCACAGGGAGGTGGAGCGGGAGGGAGGATGCGAGGATGAGGAAGGAGAGAGGAAAGGATTTGCGGGAGGGTGGGAGAGATGGGGTATTTATATGTTTTTTTCCGCAGACGGGCGATGTGGGAATGTGGCCTAATAGCAGTGAATGCAACAAGCCCTAATTAGGTATCTACTGGTGCTGTATTCACTGTTTCCAGGCATCCAGGGCATTCCGGTAGTTAGGGGCCCGGGCGCTGGGAATGGTTCGTGATGGAGGCAAACGGCAGGTCGAGTGGGGTAGGGCCGACCAGGGCAGCTGTTTCCCAGCCGATACTAGGGCAAAGGAAGGCAGCAGTGAAAGGCAGAAGTGGCAGGCAGAAATAGCAGGCAGAAGTAGCAGACAAGCACATGCATCATCACATTGTCACAAGCATGCAAGCACCGAGGTTTCCGTGTCTATAGTTCAGTTCAAGTTCAGTTCAATTGATCTTTGTTGTCACGACAGGAGACCTCGCGAGCCTCGTTGCCCGCTTTGTCCTAACGCTTGCCGAGGAAGAGGTGATCCAGGCGGCGGCACCAGGCTCCGTTCGAGCAGGTGTGCTTGAGGATCTTCCTGTAACCTTCGTTCGCAAAGCGGGTGAGGTCGGCCGGCGACATGCGCGTCCACTCGACCGTCTGGCGTATGCGGAAGGCCTCAACACCGCCTTTAAAGCGCCAGTCCAAGAAGTCGTCCATGTTTCTTCCCAGGAATAAAGCCTTGTGTAACGCGATTCTATGCGTGTGCTTGGGGCAGCCGAGAGTGACACGCTCCGGCACGTTCTTGAGAGGCATGTGGCGGTGCAGGAACAGCATGAGGCTGGCACAGGCGTTCTCGTCATCCAGAGCATCGGTGTAGGCCTCCTAGGCGGGGCCGATCTTCAGCCAGAGTTCCCGTGCGCTGTTGTACTGACACTCGACAAAGTTGTTGAACCCGTGGTCGCACTGGAAAATCGGGCTGAGGTCATCCGAGTCGAGGTCGTCAGAGACCGGAAGCGGCCCGAACAGGACAGCTTGCGACGTGCGGGGCAAGGTGCGCCGAAGGGCCGAGTTGCCAGGCAAGGGAGGCAACTGAGGGGTGACCGGTTCTTGGCGCAGGCATCGCGGCACGGGTGAGGAAGATTGTTGTGCCTGTCGCGAGACGACCGCAGGGGCCGGGTCAGCATCCTCGATGGGAGCCTCAGTCGCAGGTTTGTCTGGGACCGAAGGCTGCTTCTGACGCTTGGCCTCAGCAGAGGAAGCAGCCTTGTCGACGGCCTTTCGCTTGGTGGATGGCTTGGAGGTGCACAGCTGACGATTGTGGTCACTGGCATCAACAGGTGGGACCTGGGCAGCAGAGGTGTTCTCGTGCGGTAGGGAGGCGTCAGGCTGACGCTGGGCTGTGTCCTGGGCAGGGGCAATAGTCGAGGTAGAGGCTGCGGCCTTGGCTTGTGCAGAAGCAGTGCTGTCTGGGGCAGAGCGAGAGGCATGGGAAGATCTGTGCGGCTTCTTGTGACGATGACAACGATGACGAGCGTCCAGGTTCTCGCTGCTTGGTTGGGGATGGGGGGCACCTGGATTGGTCTGTGAAACACGGTGCTTCGCCCGGGAGCGTGAGACACGTTCGTACTGGGGGGGAAGGGGAGTGAGCCCGCCACCAAAGGCGGCACGCCTGCTATGAGATGAGGCGGGATAGAGCTGAGGATGTCAGGACAGAGATTGGAAACCAGAGGGCAGAGGGCCACTTACCAGAACGGGCGATGGAGGCACAGGATATCCTTGCACCATGGAAGCTGGCGATGAAAGCTGGGGCAGACGGTAATCAGAGCCTGACATCGAGTACGGACAAGGGAGACTTACCAATTCTGAGTAACGCTGATCGTTGACCGCCGTGGCAGAAGAGCGCGGGATCTGGGCTGCAAACGGGCTGGGGTGCAAGGCATTCATGTTGAAACCAGAGCCAAAGGAAGCGGCATAGCCGTGGGGGATACCGTGTGCAAATCGGGGATCCATGGCCGGGCTGCCTATCATGGTGTTCTGTCCGTAGCCAGGCATGTTCTATCCGTAGCCAGGGTGATAGCCAAAGGTGCCCGGCATGGGAGCTCCATATTGGAGGCCACCGCTAGGGTACATGAAGACTGGCCCAGGGCCGTGTGCCATGTTGGGATTGTAGGGGGGGAAGCCAAAGGCCGCCGCCGAAGCGTGGTCGTGGGGGACTCGGGCAGGCGGGGGGGCCTGGGGGAATAGACCTGGGTGTGGTTCGTGACCAAGCCTCGAAGAGGGATCGCCGTGGGAAGTGCCGTGGGGAGCATTGGACTGTGCAAAACCAGGCATTAGAAAGGCGAGAAGAGACCAGCGAAGAAGAACGGGTGCACATACCTGGAGAGCGAGTCCTGGGCCAACTGGATTGCCGTTGTACATGGCAGCATCGCTGGAGCTGGAAGATGGGGCAGTGATCTGGCGGAAAACAACAGGGAGCGCAGGTCAGCATCGTGGGCTACAGGAACAGAGAGAGAGGGTAAACTCACGGTCAGGCTATCTTGAGACGCCCCCATGGCATACGAGCTGCGCTGAGAACTGGCCTCGACAGTCTGGCTGGTAGTGCCGGCTGAATCGACAACCTCGCTGTCTGGTGCATCGGACTCCCCCGAGCCCTTGAAGCCCGAGAAGATCTTGGACCACATGAGGAGTGCGGCAGAGAGGGTGGAAAGATGGTATGGTCAACAGAGAGGGTGGAAAGTTGGTATGGATGGTGATACACCGTGCAATACGGGATGAGATAGTCAAGGCTGGATAACGAGAGTATGTTATGCCTGATCTACCTCAAAAAGTTGAGGAGATGTGGAGGGAGATGGAGTTGAGAGAGGGAGGAGAGAAACAGGCGTCGAGGATGCGGGACATGCACTGGTTCTGCTGACATACATTCACAGGGTCTACATGGAGGCAGGCAGGCACAGGAGAGAATGGGCACCTTGACGGCTCACGGCAGCGTAGCGAGGGAAGGAGGGCAGGGTCACAAATCAATTCAGCACACAGAGGCCTCGTACTAGCTATTTGTCGGCAGGTTGAAGAGGAAGCGACGCCCAAACTGGTGCGGGGCGGCGACGTCATTGAAGCCGCTGCGGGTTGGGCGTCCCAAAGATAGGGAAGGCGCCTGTATGACTTTCGCAGACCTGAGAAACCTGATGACGCTTTTCACCCCACTGGCATGGCTGCCACGGAAAGACCCGGCAAAGCATTTGGCAAAGCACACCCGCCAATTGCTCTCCCAGACTGGAACCGCCTGCCTGCGCCTGCCCACGCATCAATAAAATCTGAGGCGGCGTCTGCCTGCCCAGTATTGACTCATCCACCAAAGTAAAGTGACATTGCGTTATCGGAGTGCACAGGGCCCAGGCAGACAAGCAGGAAGGCAGTCCTTCTTCCCACTGGTAGGCAAGTATACTGGTAGACTTGATGTTTGGGATGGCGGGCGTCATGTGACTGGTGAACCAATGGGTGCAACCCACTCTGCGTGCACGGCAAGCCCTGACTTGGGCCTGGCCGACATATTCGTGAGATGCCGCCCCAATTGCCCCAAGCATTCCCCATACTCTGGTGTTGTAGCAGCGGCGAAGGCCATCGTAGACTTTTGACATTGTACCCCATGTGAAATGTGATCATTTGCTCTCCCGGTCATGCAAAAAGTATGCCCCACGCGGTGCAGGCGGCGTAGGGGCCGACATGCAGACAGGGAGCCGTTGCTATGCATCGCCTGGACCAATATTTGGTCGCCGGGCTAGAAATTGGTAGTGCTATCAATAGGCGGCATTGAATTTCCCTGGCCAGGCCGAGATTCGATTGTTCTCTGTGACTATGGCATGGGGCCGGCGGGATAGGGGCAAGGGGGGTTTGCAGATTTCCGGGTCCCGGCCAAAGTGCGCCGAAGCCCACCGGCTACGGCGGCCAGCTATAGCTTATCTAGTACCATTTCCGTGGAGATATTCCCAGTCTATAAGCAAGATCAGCTATGCCAGGCCTCTGCAATCCGATTAGTTCTCTACCGAGACCCTCGGGATTGGGGTGAGATACTTGGCATAGGATACCGTGAAGGGCCGAGCCCGTTGCTAGAAGCGATAGGCTAGGGCAAGGCGACAGGCCTCCAAGCGTCCTGGATCCGACCGCCACGCGCTGAACAAGGCCGAGACTGCTTTCCATGCAGTCGCCGCTGCTTGAGAAGGCACCTATTGGCATGTACATACGGCGCAGAGCCCAGTACGGCAGGCTAACAAAAACGAGACAGTTTCCAAGGTGACGTTGTCATTTCGGCAAGGGACAACAGTACGAAAGGTGAGAAAGAAGCAAGTATGCGATCAGCTGTTTTATCATGAGTGATAGTCAAACGGCTTCTAAATAAGTACACTGGGTCGCGCGTCGACGCAGCAAGACACCGCAAGTCCCAAACCAAGATGCCACGCCAGGAGATCGTGTACTGAACAGCTCCGCGCTTGAAAATGCAACCAGGAAACGCCACCCATGTGTAAAGCCGACTCCTGCTTACCAAGTTTCTGAAAGTAGTGTCCGCTCCCAAGGCGTCATGCAACCGGCGACAGACTCCCACCCAGCGGTTCTTCGGCAGATTGCCAGAGCAAAACGCGGGATATGGCTTCTCGGTAGACAGAGACGATTGCGGTAGAGCTAGTACCCCGTGAGCCACAAGGGCCTATGTCCAGTTGTCGCCGCGACATGTAATGTGCAAGGTTCCTGGTGTATCCGACGGGTAACAGAGTCGTGCAGGCAGTGAGGGACTCGGCCGTGTCAGAATTGACCTGGAGCCGCCTTGTCAGGCCCTGGTCAGCTGTCGATGGACTATGGATGCATGGGGCGCCGCCGCATAGTCCCCATCGCAGATTGAATCTTGACCTGGAGCACGGCCAAAGAGATGCCAATGCTGGGTGTATGCGCCGGGCTGGGCAGTTAAATTGCTCGGTGGCTTGCCAATTGAGCGGCACTGGCTGGGAAAAAGGAAAGAAGGTATTCTCTTGTTCCAATTGGCGTCGCCAGGAACTGATGCTTCTTCATGGCATTGCCCAGCGCTTCATTTGTACAATATATGATTGCCAGAGCCCTGCTACCTCAAACTTTCTCTGCTCCGATCTGTACACAAGGGCTTGAGACCGATGCTATTATAGCCGGACACGAGGGTTCTCTCCCGAGCGAAGGCATGCTAGTTCGGACTTGAAATACTTTTTCTTAGCAGTGATCTGCTTCAAAAAGAATGTGTTTACCGTTCTGGGAACCCAGTTGACTCCGAAACCAAAAGGGGCAAACCCCCCAAAAAAGAAAGTAGTGATGAGAGTGGGATTCGAACCCACGCGGATTGCTCCACCAGGATGAAGATATTAAGGTGACCTTAACCTGACGCCATAACCAACTCGGCCATCTCACCCTATTGCGGTGATATCGTGGTCGGTTACGAGACACTATAATCGCGATTCCAAGAGGGTGGAGCGGAAGATGAAGCGGAGGGCGACGACATCTTCCTATCAATCTGTACCCAACTTTAACGGATAGATACATATTTGTAAGAAATACGATCCCGGTATACATCCTAATTCCCTATTATCAAGCAAAGTCTTCTTCTTCATACCAAGCCCCTGGGATATCCGGAGGCCGATCCTCCACTAAAGCCCAGAAGTCCTCGACGAAATCATCTGTCGGTTCGTTCCAAAGTATGTCCCACTGCAAGAGAAATAGTTAACTGGCAATTCCCTGGGAATGGGCATAAGCGTTTTCACAAGAGTCCAGCACAAAATGACTCGGAACCAAGGACTGTTTCCCGAAGAATTTTGTGGTACGACTCCGGTTAACGTCAAGATAGGAAACGGCGTAGTTGGGATTTTACTTACCTCTTCTACATTTGACCCGATCTTGAACCCATAAAGATACCACCTAAGCTGGTAATGCATTGAACGCCACTTCGAAACTTTGCTATCGCCGTCACTCATCAGCACGCCTGACCGGTGCCAGAGGAAAATGGTTCGAGCAGTCCAGAACGGATTCTTGAGCAGCGCGTTTTCTTTTCGCCCGTACTTGCAAAGGTCGACACCTGCATCCTTGACTATTTGAAGCCACTGGCGCAGGCCTGATCTAGTCGTTGCCTCGAGTTTCAATCTCTTGATATCATACTTCCAATTTTGCAAGTCGAAGACAAGGTGGATCAACGGCGAACCCCAGCCTCTTGGGATGTATACTGTTTGAGATGCCGCGCTTCCACGGCTCAAAAGGGACTGGATGTGAATATTTCTTGTTCTCCGAACAACCTCAGTTGCAAAAGAGGCACAGCTGTGAAGCTGGTGAAATGTTTTCCTATTTGGCGGATAAGAAAAAAGGAATGAGCGATGGGCAACAATCTGGGCCATCGAATGCATCAGGTGGTATCTTGACTTTGACATTTCGCCAACTTGGTTGCATAGCCTGTCAGGGTCCTCTCTCCAGTCCGTGCCGAGAATGCTTTCGATGACACGCACGTCGGGGTATAATAGGGATCTAACCCTGATGAGTCTTGATGTCGCCGACGTTCTTTGATGTCCCGGGCAAGAAAGAGGCTGTAACAATTGGAACAGATGCCAGGATGATGTCAGAGGACAGTTGCAGCAACTGCTCGGGTTTGACAACTCAGGGTCTGGAAGGAGCCCTCCGCGGCTAAGCAATTCCATAAATTGCGAATGAGTCGAGTGTAATTTGTCGTCGTTTCTTGGGTAAGTGCCGATTGATGAAAACAAAGAACTAGTTCAGGATCAGGTAACGATTCCTAGGGATGCGTACAGAACTAGGATTCTTACCATCCTTGGCCGTCCGATTCGTCAATGGAAAGACCCATGTCTATCACAAGCTTCAGAGTTTCCACGGAAGCGCCCATGACACCGTACTGCGTCGAAGAGAGTCAGTCAAGCCAAAGCCCCCAGGCATAGTGTTGTAGACGGATATCTCGGATACTTCGACTACTTACGTGGGCTATGGTGGCACCTTCGACAGTTCGGTCGAATGGCGAAGCCAGGCCGCTGTCAAACAGCCTTCGGAGTGTTCTCACGTCCCCTCTTTGGGCCGCTGTGAAAACGGACGAGTGACGCGACCGCAGGCAGGAGACACGGAAGTTGAACTTCCATCCGCTGTATGACCTCTCGGCACAAAGTTCCCAGGCTTGCCTCTTACCGAGGAGCCACTGCGGCACTTGAAAGCTTGTAGCCCAGCCCTTCGACGGGCGACTGGAATCGAGCGATTTGCATTGGTAGCTCGTAATAACGTCTTCGGCTGCATGATCCCGTCCACTGTCCATTTTGGCAACTGGCTGGTTTTCTTGCGGCGAGGCCATCAGTGAAGTGGCCGGTGGAGATGACTGGGACTGGGCAAAGGCCTTTGCTACAATAATATCCGGTTGTAGTTTCAGCAGGGTTCTGAATCCGCGTCAGCACATGAGTCTACACCGTTAGATCACTGCTTACATCATGTAGCCGTTTTGGGCCGACTGAAGCATCCTCACGGCGGTTTCTAGACGTTTCTCTAGCGATCGAAGCTCATCCTTCTTCAGCATAACCTTCAGATAGGCTAGCTTTCGGCTTGTTCGCCTCGTAGAATTGATTTGGATGGACAAATCGTCCACGAGATCGGTCAGTTTCTGGAGAGCGGTGCGACAGCACTGTGCGCTTTTTCTTGCGGCCGTATCGTTCCACAACAACGGGGGCAGTGCGGATTGGAAGTGCGTCTCGGCTTCCCATATGGCAGGATCCAGACACTCGATTTGCATCATCAGGTCGGCGATGGTCTCCGGGACGTTGTTGATTTCTTCCCAGAGCTTTTTGAGCTTCAAGACTGCTCCGCCTGCCTTCCCCGCGACTTCTGCCAAAGCAATGCTACTGGCAACAGCGCCAAGGACTTCCGCCATTTTGGTTGCTTTCTCGCCTGTTGTTCCACAAAATGCAGCGTAGCAACCGAGGTTTGGGAATGGTGTCGTCGATTCAAGGTCAGCACATGGGATAAGCAGAAGGTGAATTCCGACCGGCCCCTCCGTGCTTAATGAGGAGATATGTTGGATGAGGCCTCCCACGAGGGCGGGGTCAGCCAGGGACGTTCGGGATCGCCGCTTCCATGCATAATCTTCAGTTATCCATTGGCTCGCGTAGCGCCAATGTAACCCAGTAAGGGCGACTCTGGTAGAAGGCGTTGACAGCAACGCTTCGGTCCGTGATTGAAAAGATGCGACCTTCCTGGTGTGACGAACCCCTTTCCCACTTTTACTCTTGGTGCTACCAATCACTAGCCTACGTTGGGCAGGATCCCGCTTCGTACTGCATTGCAGACTATACTGCATCTTGTCGAGTCCCCGATTTAGCTACTAATGTATTGCCCCTTTCTGACTTCGAAGAAAAGAGTTGATAATTTGGTAGTCGTAGAAGCCGACATGGCGTGATAGGTAGCATTATTGTCCCGCCATCCCCGGCCCTAACCGGGTACGTAGAGTTTGCTTTGGGCCTGCGCCGCGATTAGCTCCGGCAGTCCTGGGCAGCAGGCAATGCCGAAGACGACGGCGAAGCCCAGTTGGCCAATCCCGCCAGCGGCACTGATCAAGGCCGTCCCAAAAGTCAAACGATGACAGACGACGCTAATCCCCTGATGGCTACCCGTATTACGAATTCGGGGCAACTCCAACTGTAGTTGACAATAAAAGGCAACGCTTCTGCCGATCGCAAACATCAGCCGAACGACTGCGGGGGCAGCGAACTCTCTTTATGTAAAAAAGGCGATGAATGCCCCTGTACTCTTCAGGTTTTGAACACAAGCCTGACGAACTTGCTGCATCGGACTCAAGTGCAGCAAACCGATATCTCAGAACAAAGGCCATATCACAAATTATTCTGCATGGCTGCTATCCCCGTTCTCCGTGGACAGTTCACACTGACCACACCAGCCGCATCATCAGCAGTAGGCGGGACCGGCATCGTCGTCGCAAGGGACCCCCAGGGTATTCCACCGATCCCGGCGCCTCCTCCAGCAATCATCCCGCCGGTACCGATGCCAGACATCCCGCCCCCTGTTATCCCTACTCCCCCGCCAAGTGTTGCTTCTCCCGGCATCCCCCCACCAAGCATCCCTACGATTACCGGTCCCACGGCGAGTATCTCATCGCTGAACGCGCCGTCAGTCAACACCCCCGCAGCGTCGGTCCAGGCGCCGAACATCCCGAGTCCGCCTACCTCTAGCGGTCCCACTCCGGTTCCGCTTCTGCCGCCGCCACCGCCGGTGGGTAGCGCATCGGAGCTGAGCGCCAGTGCCGCCGCAGTCTGGGCCCTGATCGCCGCGGCGGTGGTTGCTGGCTTGTGGGCTTTATAAAGGGGCGTACCTCCCTGTCATCAACTTTGGGCCTGTAACTAGTCAAGAAGAAACAGACGAATGCTTTTTCGGTGTGAAGAAATGACTCTGGGGTTAGTTCTACAAAATGAGATCATGAGGGTTGGTGTTGGTCACGGGACTGCACCAGGATTATCGGCGGCAATAACAATGGCGTTGTTTTCTCTGATACTTACTTGTAACTATCATAAGCAGTGTTCTCTTATTTTCATTCATGCCACGTCTGATATGTGTCGCCTTGGGTCGAGACCTGTTCGAATTCCGGCTTACTCATCTGGCGGGTAAGCGGCCACCTGTCATTCGTGCTTGGCGGCGGATGGCCCCACCAACGAAGCTATTCTCGATGGTGCGGCACGTCATCCCCTGCCAGGCAGCATCAATTGTAAACACCAAGCCATATGTGTCCAAAGTCGCATTACCATGAGATCTGGCTTTTCTGCCGGTGATATATATGAACCGTATGTACGGCATGGGACCGGAAACAGTCTCTACCCCTTTTCATAAAAGCCACATTGTTTCGTCTTTCCCAGCTGATCAGGAGCAAGATAATCACACCATGCTGCGACCGTTGGCCGAGGAGAAAAGCCCGCCAACCAGAGGTGGGACTCCCGTGCAATCTCCCAGAGTGGGCACTGTACAGCGAGTAAAGTTCTGGGGCACTCTTTTGATCATCCTCGCCAGTCTCGCGACAGTCACCTTTTGGATCCGCTCACGACAATCCCGGGTCTGGACCAACGACGCTGGGTTTGGTCCCGTCATTGGCATAGTATGTGAATCTGAATTTAACCGGTTCTTCTTTCTTCGAAGGAGAAGAAGAAAAGAACTTACCCGTGTGTGAATGGTGAAATTCGAGAGAAGGCACTGACGTTACATAGGATATCGGAAATGTAAGACAAGACGAACATTTATCAATCCCAGAGCTTACATCAACGCGGACAGACATACGCCCGGGTCGGCTACACGACAGGCGACTTTACAAACGTCAAGGTTTTTCAAGACAGCCACGGGAACACGTCCATCCCTACCTGCGTCGCCTTTACCGACACCGAAATACTAGTAGGGCACGGTGCGTATCATCCCTGACCTGCCAAACGAAGAAGTACAGCTGACACACCTTACACCAAAGATGCCCTACAGCAAGCCCGTCTCAATCCGGAACGAACGGTGTGCAACGTCCAGAAGTACTTGTACTTTCCCTGGTCCAGCCGCGAAGTGCAGCTGCTCCTTCCCAACCTACCGTATCCGATATTCGAGGGCGAAAACGGGGGCGTGGCGGTGCAAATGACCATTGCCGGCAAGGTCCAGACGTACAAGCCCACGGAGCTGGTCGGCATCCTGCTGGGGCGGCTCCGAAACCTGGCCGAGACGGCCCTGGGCGAGAAGGTCACAAATGCCGTCCTCACGGTACCCGCAGATCTCGATATGGAAGCCCACACCCCCTTGAAAGCCGCCGCGGCCCTGGCGGGGCTCTCGGTCCCGCGGATCGTCCGGGAGCCCGTCACTGTCGCGATGGCGTACGGCGTGGACCGGACGTACGGCGAGAGGAAGATTGTGGTTTTGGACATGGGTGGCGAGAGCTTGCAGGTCAGCGCCTGGGAGATCGACGACGGCGTTTTCGACATGCTGAGTGTAGTGACCCGTCCCGTCGGCGGATGGCATTTCAACGAGCGCGTGGTGGAACAGTAAGCAGTCATTATCCCGCCGTATCCCTGGAAACCCTGGAATGCAGTCAACCTTTTCTGACCACGCCTTGTCTACCTAGTCTATGGAAGAAATTCAGTCGGAAGAACGGCATCACGGTCCCTGATATCACGGAAGACTCGCCAGGCAAACTCTTCGATGCAGTGGAGATGGCAAAACGGCGGTTGAGCACCAGCATGTCCACCCGAATCGAAATCCCGGACTTCTACAAGTCCCTTTCCCTCAACGAGACGCTCACACGAGCTAAGTTCGAAGAACTCAACAAAGACTTATTTGAGTCGACATTGGAGGCTCTCCAGACATCGCTGGGTAAGTCCCGACAAGGCTGACACGATTGTGTGATGGCTGACTGACGGGGGTTTCAATCAGACAAGACCAAACTAAAGCCAAACGAGATTGACGATGTCATTTTTAGCGGAGGCTCAAGTTTCATTCCCAAGGTAGGTACCCTTTTGATTGTGGTTATACCATTTGGTTGTGGTTATGCCATTTGATTCTGGTTTCAACACTGCTGACCATCCTTCCAGATGAGGTTTGATCTCGAGATGTTTTTCAACAAGAAACACCAGTGGAAGATCGCCGACGAAGCTGTTGTCACCGGGGCGGCTATATATGGCGCACTTCTATCCGGCCATGAAGACAGCGGGGGCTGCCCGGTGGACGTACATCCCTTGAGCATCGGAATAGTATTGACCCCTTCCCCGTGGGCCCCGTTCGGGAATTGCGGACCAGACACTGACCGACTGTGCCCGGATATAGGAGACGGCCGACGGGGTAACTTTTCGGGTCATACCCAAGTTCACCGCGATCCCGACCCGAAAGAGTGTCAAGATCATGGCCCCAAGGCGCCAGGGCGAGGAGTCCAAGGTGATCGTCAATGTGATCGAAGGCGAGCGGTTTTATGCCAGGAACAATCGCCTTTTGGGGGAACTCGATATCACCAGCATCCTGTCGCCGACCGACTCGGCCGAACCAGCCGACGTTTTGAGCCTGGCCATGGAATTAGATGTGAGTGGACTACATTTGAGACCCAAAGGCGTCAGACTAACCAAAACCGGCGGAAACAGGCCAACGGAATACTGGAGGTCATTGCCTTGAACCCGGGTACGTACTCTCGTGAGTGGCGACAGGGCGCCACGTACCCCCGTAGCTAACTTGGACGCAGCGACCAAGAAAGAGACGCGAAGTAAGATCGTAGGTAACCCATGGCGGCCCCCTCGATCTACCCTATTCGTTGCTGACAGGAAGGCGCGCATCCCAGACCCGAGCTTACGATGACGCGCGCGACAACCAACTGGTCGAGTCCATGCTTTCGGACGGCGAGTAAGTTGATTCGTCACAATCGCCACCCAGTATGGGCTTTACTGACCACGCTTGCTCGCACGCTTTGCAGGAAACATGCGGACGTCGAGTATCCCCTCATGCAACAGTACACGAAGATTGTCGATCTCCAGAGCTTCGCGCTGGCTGTGAAGAAAGAGGTCCTGGCGAAGACGGTCTTGCCCGAAGCCGCACGGGAAAATGGCTCGATGAGGTATTCTCTATTCCAGTGCTTGATTTCCCCTTTCATGTGCGGCCTCAGCGCATACGTCTAGACGGGTATCGACTGACACCAAATGGCATTGAATAGGCAAGTTTTGAAAGCGGCGGAGGCGGCTCTGGCCTGGAGGCTGGACAAAGAGTCTATCGTGTCTCCCCTTGATCAAATCGAGGAAGCCAAGTTCACCGTGGAAAGAATGTGAGTTCGCCTGCCCGGCGTGCCCAAGACTTCAGCACGTATTGACCTAATCATCCCTGCAGCGTGGAGAATTTGTTGATTCACGACTTGTCGTATTTCCAATACGATCAGGTTCACAGGATCGGGGGTTCTTCGACAGTTTCTGCGGCAGATACGCGGGATGAGCTCTAGCATGCAAGCAGGGGATTTTGCCAGTTAACAACACAAAGTATTCTTTTAGGTCCAGGCTATTTTTGGATTAAGGGGGCAACTCAAAAGTACAAAGCGACAGGGGGGTTATTGTATTCGAGGGGCCCTATTAAGGATTTCCACATTGTCTCTCATTCATCATTGTTCTCTTCTACTCGCACGAACGCCCTGTTTTACCGTACAAATAGACCATGAGTCCCATTCTCGCCATCTAGTGAGTTCTTGCAGTAACGCGCCGAATGTCCGTCGGTATTGGGCTCCTTGACTCCTCGTACTCGAAGCAAGATCAGCCCCGAAACCATCTTACCTAGCACACCATGGCTGAAAAGCCAAAACAAGAGGCACGGGAGCCACAGTACAGCGCCATGTTCGAAGCCCTGGCGACGACGAGCTTCGAACACGACGAGATCTGCAGCTTGCTGCCGAGCCAGCAACATCTGCCGGGATCCTCCTCTTCGACGGCAAACAGCGGCAGCGCCAACACCACCGGCGGCAACGACGCCTCCAACGGTACAGAGGACTTGCCTTACTCGGACCGCCTCGTAAAGACGGGCAACGAGGACGAGGCGTCGGTGCCGGTCGTCAAGAGCTGGTGGGGCGTTGCAATGAAGTGGGCCCGCTGGGACCGGAAACCCAACGTGTATCGTGCGGTTCGTCAGTAATTCCGGTTATCCTGATCGTCCGGAATACTCACCAGCGTTTATTCACATGCATTGATTATGAAGTGATATTATGCAACCGGAATAGATAGAATAATCAAACCATATTCCACTGCCACTGTGGCTTCGCTCAATGATCATGATACGTTTCCAAGCGACCCCTACTCAAGCCGTTATCCCCGTTTGTCTTACTTCGGTTCAGGATCTTTGCCCAGCGAATTCAGGCCACTCCCCATGACCGCACCCGCATCCTGTATATGAAGACATGGAGTCAGAAAGATGTATCAAGAAGTGACAGCAGCTGCCAGTAGACTCAGTCCGCATTATTAACTCACCATAGCCGCCTGATCCCACCCCGCCGGCACCGTCGTCCCTTTCACCAGCTCCGCGTTGGTCCCGTACCAGAACCGCCCCTGGGTACGCCGCGAGATGATCTCGTCGGCGACGGCATTGGCGTACTCCATGGTGTCCATGCGGGGGATCCCGTCGCCGCCCTGCACGAAGTTCCGGATGGCGGGCTCGATGGGCTTGTAGAGCGAGCCGGCGGGCAGGGCGTAGTCGTCGAAGCCGGCCTGGCCGTTGGACCGCACGGCGCCCGTCACGATCTCCATGACGTCGACGCCGAAGGGGCGCATCTCCTGGCGCAGGGTCTCGGCCATGATCTCGGTGGCGCTTTTGAGGCCGGCGTAGGTACCTAGAGGGTAATAGTCACTAAGTATTGGTAAATTCGCTCAGGGAACGGAAGTAAAGGGAAAGGATAGCAAAGTCTCAGCTACTAACTCATCCACGGAATGTTGAGGTGCCCCGCAAGAGAGGTAATATACACCGCCACCCCCCTCGCCTTGATCAGCGCCGGCGCGAACGCCTGGGTGACAGCCAGCGGGCCCAAGTAATTGACCTCAAACGTCCGCCGCACATGATCCAGGTCCTCGTCGAGCACGGGGCCGAAATGGGCCTGCCCGGCGTTGTTGATCAGCACGTCGAGCCCCCGGTCGCCCAGGACCCGGACGGCGTCCTGAATGTCGCCGGGCTTTGTCACGTCGAGCGTCAGCATGCAGACGTCGGCCCAGGAGCCGACGGCCTGCATCTTGCCCGTCTCGCGCGCCGTCGCGAAGACGTAGTAGTTGCGGTGCCAGAAGGCCTGGGCCAAGGCCGAGCCGAGGCCGCCGTCGCTGCAGCCCGTGATGAGCACCGTCCGCTTGTCGCCGCTCTTGACGTAGCCGGGCGCCTTCGGGTCCCACCTCGGGTCGTATTCGTAGTCATCATCGTTGTTATGTTCGCGCCTAGTGTTGTCTCTTTCACTGGCGAATGGCCATGGGTCGGGAGAAGGCGCATCCGGAGAAGGCGCGTCCGTAGTTTGCGTGGATTCGGGATCCGTCTGGCTCATCTTGTTGATGCGATAGGAGGGGGCTCACGGAGAGGGAAAGGATTGAATGCGGCAAGACAATTGGGCTTAGATAGTTATGTGCGAATGGAAAGATGCGATTTCCGAATGGTATAAGGGCGGCGACAACCCCGCGGCTATTAAAATCGTGTTGGTCCACGTTGGATGCGCCCATGTAAGGGGGTGGTGCAGTCTCCCTGGAACCAAACCCACGAGAAGACCGTGGCCTATGGGAAGGCAGACGGCGCATCTGCCTGGATGGACCCCGCTTCTCCACCAGTGATGCCTGTCGGATGGGGTGTATGGGCACCGCCAAGCAACCAAATCGCCGAAGCGTCAGCACTAGACGTACTAGAGACGATCAGCAATCAACCCAAGTGCGGTAACGACATTGATGTTCGTATACGTTTATATAGCGGTACCATCTACAACCTACAGACTACCATGAAAAGACTGATGTCAACTTACGTTATTCTCCAATACCATCCAGCAACAGTAGCCACGCCAGGCGACACTCACACGAAACCCGAAACCTCCCGCGCCGGAACCGCACTAATCCGCGCCACCAGCTCCCGGAACGGCCTCCCAAGCGCCTCGACCACGACCCCCGCATCCGGCTCCCGCGGCGCCTTGGGCCTATCACCACCACCACCACTACTCCCAGACGACCCCTGCGACGACGACGGCACCAACGAAACCGTATCCTCCCACCCCCCTCCCTCCTCGCTCCCGCTCTCGCTCTCCGTCCCCCCTCCCCGGCCGCCCCCTTCATCCCCGTCTTCCCTGACGCCTTGTTCCCTTTCACGTCGCGCCCGAACCTTACCGGCACCCCCCTCCCGGGCGCCGCCGGCGTGATGACCGTCGAATCCAGCAGGGCGTGCCAGCGCGCCAGGTAGACGCCGGGCCCCTGCATGCTGCGCCGCACCGCCGACTCGCGCACGCCCGCCAGCCGGTCCACGATCTGCTGCAGGTTCCGGCGCGAGGCCGCGTGCAGCGAGCCGAGGTAGTCGGCGTGCAGGTCCAGCACCATCGCGACCTGGTGCTGCGTGTCGCGCGGGAGCGCCGCGTACAGGGCCTGCAGGTTGCCGCTGAGGGCGCCCGCGCCGCCGCCGCCGCCGGACCCGACCGCGCTGTCGACGGCGTGGCCGTTGCTGCCGTTGCTGTGGACGCTGCGGGACCGTGACGGCTTCTCGGGCTTTTGCTGGCACAAAGATAAAGAAGGAACGCCGTACTCGGCCGACGGCGGGCGCCGGAAGCTGGTCGAGGCCTCCTTGACCCAATCGAGGAACAGCTTCTGGATCTCGGGGCAGCAGCTCGAGACCTCGTGCAGGAACTTAAACAGGGAGGGCTTGTGCTTGCGGAGGAGGACGACGTAGTCTTCCACCGAGGGCGGGTTGCGGGTTTTGGACTTGGGGCTCTTTTCTCCCTTGCTCGTCTGGAGAAGATCGCCGACGAACTTCTGGATCAGCGGGACGTATTTGTGCAGGGCTACGCGCGCATGGACTGCCCGGATGATGGGTTCCACTGGTTTCGAGAGGTTAGCATCTCTGTGGAAAGCAATCTTGGCCTGTGACTCACTTGAACCTGACGAGTCCTTCATAATCGAGGTAAAGTAGTCGGGAGTGGAACGGCAAAAGACTTTGATGATCTGTTCTCGATCCCGGGCCGATAAACGCGCCGAGTAGTACTCCTGAAGAAGTGAGTGGTGGGCATGGGTCAGGCCCGCGACGAGGACGGGATCCTTGGCCATGAGGATGGCCGTGATGATGGACTCGTGGTCCATCATGCTGGTCGCACGCATCGACTCGTGCAAGTCGCGCGAGCTGTTGACAAGTTCGTCAATGGCGGCAAAGTGCTTATCACTGGGACGACCCTTAGTCTTCTTGATGGCCTCGGCCGCCTTGCGGAAGTCGCTGGCATCGTAGTCCACAATGATGGAGAGCATCCTTTCAAAATGTCAGTGAGGGAATTTGTCTGGGGGGGCGGTTGAGCGGCATCTACCTTTGCATCAAGTTCATTCCGTCGGCGGCGCCCTGGGTGATGCCCATCCAATTCGTGATGCCCCCTACCGTCATCTTGGAGAGAAACAGCTTGTTCATGGCGTTGATCATAGTCGCGGCATTGCCGAGCCGCAGGGTCTGGGCCACCATGGTGTAAGGATATCTAGCGATAGCGTAGTAAGCGACGACGGCGTATGACGGAAGCAGGGTGCACCATATAAGACAAGAGATAGCATCCAGTGGTCTGCTAGAAGTATCGCGACTCACAGTTTACTGAAACTCTCAATCAGCTTCAACAGATAAGGCCCCTCTGGCGAAACGACAAGAATGTAATGAAGAAACGTGGCCATGTGAATCACAATGTACTCGATCGAGTCCCCAATCTGCTGCGAGAACCGGTCAAAGTCCTGCGACTGCCGGGCAAAGTGAAACAAACGCTCGAGAAGATCCCCGTAGACGGCGTCCCGGAGGCAAAAGTCGAGCGAGGCCTCCAGTTCCGCGGCCGACGTGTGGTCCGGGTCCCAGCGCCGCCCGGGGGGCGCCGCAGCATCAGCATCCGGCAGGGGCACACCGCCGAGCATGCCGCGGGTGACGGCCTCGTGGAAGGCCGAGGCGGCGGTGGCGAGGGTCTTGCGGGTGCCGAGGGCGGCCTTGTCGTAGCTCTCGGACAGGTCGGCCTCGCCGAGCCGCTGCATAACGGCGCGGAACTTGACATTAAAAAAGTCGGGCGGGAAGCCGGCCATGCCCGGCATGGGCAGCACGAGCCGGGTCAGCAGCAGCTGCAGCAGCGGGGTGGCCGACGCCGGGCCGCCGCCCTCGGTGCTGGCGGAGAAGGGGTAGCCGTACCGGGCGATGGCGGTCGGGGTCTTGAAGCTCTCGACCTCCCGGTACGTCTCGTGGTGGGTCAGGATGTCGAACAGGGCCTGCAGCTGGGGGCCGCTGAGCTGGGGGGATTCCGACATGGTGGCGGGCGGCAGATGGTGGCGAGTATCAGTAATCTCAGTGTTTCAACACGAGCGTCGATGCGGTGTGATCGCGTGGCCAGGATCTTAGGTAAGAAGGCGGCATCCCGTGGCTCTCACTTTATACCGGAACAAGGGCCCATGGCGAAATCGGATTCGCTATTGTTTCGAGCGTATTCGCGGAGTGCACATGGCGGACCTGACGTAAGTGCCGGCGTCAACAGGGCGCCACCTGGGCGAATGGCCGTCGAGTTGGGACGGACGATGACGCCGAGTCGGATGCTGAAACGTGAGGCTGTGTGCGACAGGATAAGTTTATTTACCAAGGATAAGAATAGAAGACGGCGAGGGAACGAATCCGATCGAGGCTGCGGTGGCAGTGGTATTTGGATATCCGATGTCAAATGCCAAATGAGATGCAGGGTGAAAACGCCATGGAACGCGCAGCGCAACTGACAAAAGAAAGACCTGTCAAGCCTGACCGTTAACCGTCGACCGTTTCTGGTCCGAAACACTTTTCTAGAACAATGATGCAGTGGACTTGTGACTGCCCCGCAGCGCCCTTAGTGGTGCAACATGCCATGCACAACACTCTGCAGCTCTTCCCACCTGACTGCCCTCGGCGAATATCCATGACGCCTGGCGATTGGCGCCCGCCACTAAAACGCTGGCTCCAATTTCAAGAGACCGGCACCTCACTGCTAAATCCCGGCATTGCAACCCTCTCAGTCCGCTACCAACTGCCAACCGCGTAACGGTCGCTCAACTGCTAATCGGACCCGGCCTTTTCGAGTTCTTATTTACCCGTGGGGAGTTTAGATGCAGCTAGCTAAGTAGGAATACCACCGGCCGCCCGCGGACTCCCGAGGGCCCCTTTTTTCCACCTGTGAGAAACTGCGGCTGGCAGAAGCCCCCCTAGCGGAACGAAAACGAGGTCGCGGCATGCAGTAGGCAAACCACCATCACCGTTACGGTCGGCCAAAGTAGCAGACTTGTCCAAAAGGGGACTGCGAGCGTCGCCCAAAACTGAGAATCAGGAGACGTTCTCTGGTTTATACTGCGCTAGTGGCTGAAGACGATGTCGAATCTGGAATTGCGAACGCGCCACCATTCGGGGTGCTGCCATGTGGAAAAGGGGCGGAAGACCCAGTAGCTTAATTCGACGACGAAAAGATCTAGAAAAAGCAAAGCTTCATATCAGCGTCGAAAGTCCCCGTCAACTGCCCCCTTTCGGCACAGGACCTAGGAATCGCCGTTGATTAGCTGCCAAGTCGAAAGTTCCCGGTATCGCCAACGGCGTTAATAATCACGATTCTTGTCTCCGTACCGATATCCAAGCTTCATATCCCATCATTTCCCAAAAAGAACCAATGAAGAAGTGAAGCAGCACAGCCTGAACATGGCGCACATTCGCCCTGGCTCGCCATTGGCCCGTTGCACAGAAATAGAGTTGGGGGTCCGAGACCCTTTGAAATGGGATAAGGAGAGTTCGAAACGGAACAAACCATGAGGCCGCACGGAGATATTTCTGCTACATCCGCAAAATTCGGATGTCTGGTTCAGCCACGGGGATGGGAGACTGGGAACGAAGTAACAAAGGCACGAGTTAGCCAGGCCGTGGCTGCGCACTCTGTGTGAACGCGTGTGTCGGTGGCCAGCAGAAGTCGCAAGCCCCTTTTAGCCAAGGAACGACACGCCTGTGAGTCCTGAAGAAGGAAGTGACGCAGCCGCGTACGAACATCGTTACGCGTAGACGACGACGAGTACCGCCGGCCAGCGTCGGCTGTGATGCTTTTCAGCTGCATATCATCACAGGCACGGATGCGGAACTCGGCAACTTGTGAATGGCTGGCCAGCTGAATATGCAAACCCCGACGGGAATGACCGCGCCCCTTCTTCACCCCCTTAAGTACTCCGCAGGTTCCTGCGCCCGAGGATAGGGAGGAGCTGTCAGTTGCGTCATAAGTATACCTCCATCCCATAATTATTCCCATGAGACCGTTGACACCCAAACTGAACTTTTTTCTGATACCGCGTCCCGTTTCCACGGCCACGATGATGACAGAATAGAAGCCCCGTCGTCACAAAGCAAAACGAAGCAAAGATAAGGCTGGAGTTTGACATGAGCTCACAGTCGAGCATTTGTTACTATTGCTTCTCTCCCCATCGCCGATGTCTTGTCTGATGGTCAAGAACCGCCCAGTTTTCATCTCCTGTATCTTCAGCCAAAACGCCACCTTCGTAACTTTTGGGAATTTCGAATTGGCGTTTTCTTCTTTTCCAAAATCACCGCCGACGAGAGGCTGATGATTTCGTCATGAGCCGTACCGGTATCACAGCCTCTATCGCCTAACATACCCACATCCGAGAAAAGTAAAGACGAAAGAAGACGAAAGAAGGCGGAAAAGAAAAAGAGAAAGAAAGCAAAACCACGATGCGCTTCCCCCCGCCCTCGGTCATCGCGACCTGGCCGCGGCCCAACTACACCGACCCGCCGACGCGGGGCCCCGAACTGCTCATCACGGAAGTCACGACGCTGACGCTGGCACTACTGTGCCTAGCGCTGCGGCTCTGGGTCCGGGTGCGCCAACTCCATAAAGCCTGGTGGGACGACTGGGTCATGGTGGTCGCGGGCGTCTGCTGTGCCGGCACGACCCTCGACGTGATCTTGGGTGAGTTTCAGCTCTCTCATTTTACATACATCTCGTCTTAGAAGGAGTGGGGGAGCTGGAATAAGAGGACGAACGAGAACATCTCTGTGACATGACCCACGGCTGATCACCACCCGGACAACCCCGACCACAGCCACCAAGCTCTACGGCTGGGACCGCCACATCTGGGATGTGCCCTACCGGATGCTCGTGCAGGGCCGCAAAGTGTCGGCGGCGGGCCAGGCCTTTTTTGTGTTTGCCTCGGGGCTCGGCAAGCTGTCCATCCTCATCAGCTACCTGCGCATCGCCCTCAAGGGCACCCTCTTCCTGCGCCTGACCTGGACCGTCATCGTCGTCAACACCGTCTCCATGCTGGCCTTCTTCGTCCTGCTTTGGGCTCAGTGCAGGTGAGTACAAGAGTGGCATGCCTCAAGTCCGCCGCCATCAGCTGTTTCCCCCTTACTGCGATTTACAATCGGGTTTCAACGATACCGAGTTGCACCGTCAAGCACCGATACTAACCCCCATCCGTACCAACCAGCCCCCCCTCCAGCTACTGGAACCTCAACCGCACCGAGCGCGACTGCATCTCCGAAGTCCCCGGCCTCATGACCCAAACCATAATCACCGTCCTCATCGACCTCGCCGTCTACATCCTGCCCCTACCGACACTCTACCGCCTCTCCCTCCCCCTCCATCAACGCATCGGGCTAATGGTCCTCTTCGGCCTGGGCGCCGTCGTCGTCGCCGCGGGCTGCATGCGCACCTACTGGGTCCACCACGTCGAGCTCGAGACCTACGACGTCACCTGGGAGGGCTACGAGCTCTGGATCTGGGCCGCCGTCGAGGCCAACCTCGGCGTCATCTGCGGCTGCGCCCCCATCCTGCGCTCTCTTGTTTCTGACGGCGGCGAGCGCTACCTCCGCACCCAGGCCAACAAGGACTCGGCCGGCGGCTGGTCCGGGCGCACTGCCGCGGCGGCGGCGGCGGCAGCCAACAACAGTAACCAACGAGGCTGGCTGTTTACCGGCGCCGCTGCCGCTGGGGGTGGTTCACGAAAGCGGGGAGGGGGAGGAGGACCCGGTGCAAGTACGAGCCTCGGTTCCGCGTCCTCGGGCATGGTGGTCAGCCGACCCTACTTCGAAATGGTGCGCATGGAGACGGGGACGTCAGTGCGGAACTCGGAGGCGCTCACTGATGAGCCTGGGCACCCGGGGCCCATTCGGTACATGTACGATTACGAGGAGCAGGACGATACCAGCCAAGAGTCGCTCCACCTGCCGCGACAGCTGCCCGACGAACAGTATGCAGGCACAGAGAGCCCCGAGCTGGCGAGGCCTTCCGAAATATGGCGGCACATTGCATTGGAATATCAAACTGTGGACCCAGAGAGTCCGCAGGTGGAGAGGCATTCGGCAAACTGGCCGCTGGGCCCGCTTCCGTTCGAGCGAAGGGGATCGTGGCAGACGTATTTAGCTTGAAGTGTTTCATTGTTCTTTGTCTATGTAACTGTACATGCAAATAGTACTTTATCCAACCTTGATCCGCTTGCACCAGTCCCGCCCCTGGTGGACCTGGTAATTGCACAGCCAGGGCTCGATGCTCATGCCTACGAAGCCCGCGAGGCAGATGCCCGCGCTGTCACTTACGCTGGTGGCGCCGAGGCTGAACTCGCGCTCCGACGTCGGCACGTTCTCCATGATCTCGGCAAACGTATTGACGTAGACCGCCCCGCCCAGCAGGCCCTCCCAGAAGATCACGAGAAACACGAGGTAGACACTAGGGATGAAGAAGAAGAGCGCATGCAGAGTCAGAAGCACGAGGTTGGCGATCTGCAGGACAGAGGGCAGGTACAGATGGGGAATGCGGATGAAGGCAATGGACGACCGCGAGATGAAGACGCCGAGCTGGTAGAGGAACCCGTAGAAGGGATAGAACGCCCGAAACTCGCTGAACGGCGTTCCCTGCAGCGGGAACAGCAAGGTCGGCGCAACACCCTGGTTGATGCTGTACTCGGCCACGTAGACCAGCAGCAAGGGCAGCATGTACGGAAAGAACAAGGCCTTTGCGCGGCGCAAGTTGGCGTTGAACCTCGCCGCCGCATTGTCCGGTGTACCCGAGAACGCCGTGGCCGCGACCGCCGGCCCCGGAGCCAGCAGGCCAGACGCCGCGTTGTCGGCGGGCAATTCCTCCACGTCTTCCTGCTCCAAGTCCTGCTCGGGCAGGGTCTGGTAATCCTTCCTCGCCTGGCCCTCGCGCAGCGGGCCCCGCGGCAGAATCACGAAGAAGCTGACGAGCATGATGACGGGCAGGAACGCCGACGCCAGCAGGCTGTTGCGGACGCTGAAGGCGAACCAGTCGGTGAGGGCGACGTAGAGCCCCGCGCCCACGAGGCCGGCCGCGCCCGTGCCGCTGCCCCAGGCCGCGAGGCTCATGTGCCCGTAGTAGTGCGTCAGCCCCAGGAAGCTGAGCTCGCCGCCGCCGCTCGTCAGGCTCGCCACCACGACGCCCGCCATCTTGATGCCGACGGACCGGTCGGGCGGCGTGAGGGCGATGAGCAGCATGCCCGCCGAGGAGCCGGCGACGAAGCAGAGGATGCGGACGGCGTAGGGGACGCGGTGGATGAAGTAGGGCGCGATCAGCTTCGTGAAGAAGGACGGGAGGACATCGGCGAGGAGGACGACTCCCTTCGGCACGTCGGAGCCGACGAGGTCTTGGGCGGCGGACAGGATGATGACATAGAGGACATTGTTAATCAGGCCTAGATTGGAGGGAACGCTCGTTAGCAAAGATGCCTCCCGCATTGAATCAAACTGTAGTGTCGCCGTACCAAATAGCCAAAAGGCGATCAGAACCGACGTGTCGGATTTGCGAAAGATGGCACCCAGGCGGGCCCGGTACAAGGCCCAGGAGGAGGACGGCGAGCCAGGCATTGGTAGGAGTCCAGACGATGCCGGAGACCGACTCATTCTGGATGGCGGTGTCGTCGTGCGCAGCCCACCTCTTTCAATCCCAGTTCGTCTGCCGTGGGAAATGAGTGTATCGTCGCAGTGCTGGGAGTCGGAGGATATGGTGTCGCCTAGATAACCACGCGACCGAGAACCGGCAGCGTTTGGGGGTGCATGTGGTGCTTATCAGGAGGTCAGGATGTCGGAAGCACGCGACGCTGATGCATGTGCGTAATGCCACAGGTCCCATGTCATTTAGGTTAGGCCTGTGGGGCCCAGCTGCTCAGTTGCTTCTCGCCCTATTTTTAGGGGCATGCAGCCTTGTGGGCGCTTTGGCGGGGGAGCTGGCGGGCTGAGCCGACTGTCCGCTAAGAAATCAGATGTGAGCTCCTTGTAAACGCAGATGTAGTGGTTTGGAAATCATCGAAATATCATTGCTGTTTTCTTATCTCCTTATCTAACGCAGTAATGCCAATGCAGGTGGAATCCCTCTGGATTGCATATCGTGTGCCGGCAGCACGTCATCATGTTACATTAGCATAGACTGGTCGGACTGTCACATGTCGGTACGGGATTCGTTCATGTCACTATATACATATATACGTAGAAATGTGAGCCCCTGATGAACGTCATGTCGTATGCCTCTGGAATAAGCCGACGGCCGCCACCTGTTCCCCCCGAACGCTAAACGCCAAACGCCCTGCTTCGACTCCGCAAGCCACCAGCCCCTGGCAATAAACGCAGCACAGGATCACCTAGGATTCCGAAGCAATCGTGTTCGCGATGATGGCATTGCACTCGGCCGCCGTCTCAAACACGTGCCACCGTTCTTTCGGGACGTGCTTGAACGCCTTCTCGAACCGTTTCGGCTCGTTCTTGCTCTCGATGCCCAGGGCAGCAATGTCTGTCACCTTGCGGATGAGGATGAGCTTGACCCAGCCCGGGAACTTCCGGTAACTTCACATTGCTGTCAGTTTATCTGCGTCACCGAAAAATGGAAGGGGAACGTACATGTTGCCGTAGGATTCGGGATCCGCTTGTGTCGAGTCTGTCGCACATTGTTAGTAACTGCTCAGAATCTGTCGTGACTTGAGGTAAAGCGAGCTTCTCTCACCGCCAATGCAAATCATCTTCCTCTTGGGCAGCCACTCGTGGATCTTCTTCATCCGGTCCGTCTTGTACTGCTCGGTTCCCAAGGTAATGCTCGACAACAGCCCAGGGATGGACATCCAGCTCGAGTCCCGCAGCACGATGGTGCCGTGGGGGTAGTACTTCTGGCGGAAGTCGCGCAGGAACGGGTAGAGGTTGTAGGGCGACGCGGACAGGTAGAAGAATGGCGCCGCCGGCCCAATCAACGACGCGATGTTCTGGTAGAGCTCGGGCATGCCGGGGCACGGCTGGGGGGTGTCGGTGAAGGTGGATTTGAGAATGCCGATCGGGTCGCTCGTCATCGTAATCTTGATCGTGTCATCGATGTCTGGCGGGTCGCTGGTTAGTCTCAACGAAACTTGAACAACTGCGTTTTGCGCTCGGCCGACTCACCCGATATCACGCTCCAGCCCTCGGGCTCGGCATAGAACGTCTTCATCTCGAGGACGCCATTAGCGCCGTAGGGAACCTCCGCGGTTGCCTTGGCGATCTGCGGGTTCCCCTGCCCCTCCCGCACGGGTTTCGTATCAGTACTGATGCCGTTGCGGCCGCCGGGGCCCAGCTCCAGACGGTCCGCGCCGGCATGGATGGCCTTGACCTTGGTGCCTGGGCGGATGTCTTGGATGAAAGGCAGGACGCGCTCCTCGATCGTGGGGTAGTTCGGGTCGTTGTCGTTGAGGCCGATCTTGTGGGCGACGGCGGTGACGGCTTCGAGGACGGTGCAGGACGGCTGCTGCGCGAAGACGGCCGAGACGAACTCGACCTCCCACTTGCCCGTCTCTGTGTTCTTGTAGGCCGTGTTGTCCAGCAGCCACACGGTGTCGTTGGCCGCCACGTTGCGGTATAAGGGACTGTTGGAGCCGAAGTAGGAGGTGACGTCCATCATCTTCTCCTTGACACCATCGGTGGAAAGGGTGGGCGATCGCGCCTTGACATTTTTCGCGTAGCTGGGCAGGTCGGCCTCGGCCTGATCGAAGCCGCACTGTTTTCGCGTGCGCCGCTGCATGTCGTCGGTGAGGGAGAATTCGGACAACATATCGACTGATTCGAACGGTGGTGATGCTGTAAATGTGGTTATATAGACGCGCCAAGCTAGGTGGCAACTGGAAGGCGAGGTCAGGAAGTGATGTCTCGAGGGGGCGTGACCAGGTCAAGAGTCGCAAATGTAGGCAAGATCACAGGACACAAGAATAGGCAAACAAACGGGTGGAAAAGGGTCTTGGTTATATGGTATTGTAGCGCGCAGCCAACTGAAACAAGAGGGGGACGACTCCATTCAGCCCTGCCCTGCAGGCAGCTGGTCCTGGTCGTTACATCACCACGCCTGTCAGCCAGCGCGGGTCTCGGCCGCGCTCCCCGCTGAATGGTGAGCTCCATCCGTCTAGCAGCTTTTCAGCTCCGCGATCAGCGATCAGCAAGTAGTGGCGGTGCCTGGGGGCCACCCGACTGAACAGGCAGGTTCTGGGCGAGGAATGACTCCATCGCCAAGGGCTTGGTATTGTCTGTGGTGGTGGTGATAATTATGTCATCCGGCATGAGGCCAGCCTGCGATAGGACAGCCTGGCGGCGCTGCAGGAACTTGGGCTCGTTGGGGTGTTTGGGGAGTGGGAATCAATCAAATGCCATCTGCCGCGATTGATGATGATGAAACAGAGATGGTGCACTTTTTAGCGACCAAGATCTCCACAGGGGCCTGAACCGCCTAAACTTGACCACAGGGCCCACCAACCTCCCTGGGCCGAGTCGCTGTGGCGCTGTGGCTTTGTTCTTCGCCATTCGTCAGCGCCGAGTCGTAGCGCTCAAGCCGATGACCTCCTACCTCGTCCATAGCAGCGGCAATATCACCCTTTCGCCATGCACACAAGACACCGTACGGATCTTATCTCATGGTGAGGATCTGGCTTTTCGTCGCGGCCTCTGTACAGAGCCTCTTTCGCTGATATCATTTTGGACAAACCTGTCAGCTTCTGTGTCGCAGCACGCGAGCTCCGACGATGCCGGTGAGGCCCAAAATAATGAGATAAACAGCTTGTTACACATGTTTTTCGTGTAACGTACAGACTAAGCTTCTGCCTATCTCAGCTGGAGTCGATTGCGAGTTGCGTACTCCCCGAATATGACAACGTCCCCTATCTCGAAATGGGAAATCCGGAGAACCATTTCAACGCCACACCAACTGCATATAACACTCCGGCAAGGGATATCTGGGCGAGAGGAGTTATTGATACTAATGCCATGGCCCTTTGACCCCGCATGGTGTTTGCTTCCATCATGTTACACCGAACGTATGGTGAACCGGAGTGATTCGTCGATCGGCGCCATTCTCCCCGAATCTGCATCTTGATCTTACGCCCAGCCAACATGAATGCAAGCCGGCATACAGCCGACATGACCCCTCATTCTCGTAGTAACATTCATCGCCCTTTCCTGGGAACATCGTGCCGTCTTGTGGTTTTGTTGTAGACACTTGCAACTGAAGAACACGTTCTGTGGCACTGATTCATCGAAGTGCCTGTTCAATATCGTGATCCTCAACCAGACATTCTTGACTCGCCGCCATGTCGACCACAGAGATCACCGTGAAAGCCCCGAACGGGAAGGAAATCTCCTTCGACACCGGGCTGTTCATCAACAACGAGTTTGTCAAGGGCAGTTCCTCGGAAACCTTGACCAGCATCGACCCTGCGTAAGTTGCATTCATCCTGAGCAAGTTTCGACAACATAGCTGACTCCCACCAGCACCGAAGAGCCAATCTGCTCCGTAGAGGTCGCCACCGCCGCCGACGTCGACGCCGCCGTCGCCGCCGCCCGCGCCGCCTTCGCCAACCCAGCCTGGCGCGACCAGACCCCCGAGCAGCGCGCCCGTCTCCTCCACAAGGCCGCCGACCTGGTCGAGGCCCACACGGAGGCCCTCTTCACCCTGCAGGCCCTCGACGTCGGCAAGCCGTTCCCGAGCTCGATGGCGCAGGAGGGCCCGCACACGGTCGGCTGCCTGCGCTACTACGCCGGCTGGGCCGACAAGCTGCACGGGCAGGCCGTCCCCGTCAGCAAGAACAAGTTCGGCTACACGCTGCGGCAGCCGCTGGGCGTCTGCGCCGCCGTCACGCCCTGGAACTACCCCGTCACCAACGCGGTCTGGAAGCTGGGCCCCGCCCTCGCCACCGGCAACTGCGTCATCATGAAGCCGTCCGAGTACACGCCCCTGTCGGCGCTCTACCTCGCCCGCCTGTTCCGCGAGGCCGGGTACCCGCCGGGCGTCGTGCAGGTGCTCAACGGCTCCGGCCGGTCGACGGGGGAGGCGCTCGTGGCGCACCCGGGCGTGGACAAGGTCGCCTTCACGGGGTCCACCGCGACGGGGCGGCGCATCCTCCAGTCGGCGGCCGGCCAGATGAAGAAGACGAGCATCGAGGCCGGCGGCAAGTCGGCCTTCCTTGTCTTCGACGACGCCAACCTCGAGCAGGCGGCGAAATGGGCCATCGTCGGCGGCTTCAGCAACGCGGGCCAGGTCTGCAGCGCCAACTCGCGCATACTCGTCCAAAAGGGCGTGCAGCAGCAGTTCCTCGACATCTTCGCCCGCATGGCCCAGGCCTCCAAGGTCGGCCGGCCCTTTGACGCGTCCACCACCCAGGGCCCGCAGGCCTCCAAGATGCAGTACGACAAGATCATGGGGTACATTGAGAGCGCCAAAAGCGACGGCGCCGAACTCGTCTTGGGCGGGGGCCGGTTCGAAGGTGTCGGAGATAAGGGCTACTTCATTCAGCCGACCATTTTCAAGGGCGTCACCCGCGACATGAAGATCTTCAACGAGGAGATCTTCGGGCCCGTGCTTGCGGTGACAACCTTCGAGACTGAGGAAGAAGCGGTGGCTCTGGCGAACGACTCCACCTACGGTCTGGCCGCCATGGTATTCACCGAGAATATCAAGGTGGCCCACCGCACGGCAGCCCGCCTCCAGTCCGGCATGGTGTACATCAACGAGAGCAACAATGTGGATTACAAGCTGTCATTCCGGGGGTCCAAGCAGAGCGGGTTGGGCAGCGAGCTGGGCCAGAGCGGCCTGGACGCCTATCTGGAGGAGAAGGTCATCCACGTCAATCTGGGTTTGGAGATCTAGTGTCCTGAGCGCTATGCTTTGATTATTAGATGCTTGGCTGGTATGTATTGGCTTTTGTCCAACTCTGGCGTCATGGACTGAGCCCACGAGATATGACCGTGTTCTATTCCTTCCTTCCACCGATTGTTACTCGTTGACCGCTGTATTTCCAATGACAAATACCACCCCTAAGACCAATGCCATCATAGTCCCTTATTCTTCTCTTTTTCCGCATTCATGTGAAGCAGGTATTCCCTCGACGAACCTATCGGTTCCAATGCTTTCCGAGTAGTATAATGTTGGAATAAACGGGCAGTCGACCACTGAGACACTGGCATAATCGACGTGAGACACTGGGTTGGGGGAAATCTCAATTTGGGGAAAGGGCGGTTTATTCGCCCCTTTTAACGATACTGCGAACAAGAATGCTGCTAATCGTGTACTCAACTGCGCCAAGTGGCTTTCAGTCCTCTCAATATTGTTCATGGACACTCTGAAATCTCATCATTTCATCGTGTGCTCCCAGTTCTGGTGTTTGAGTTAACCATGGGATGGTAAGTTTCATAGTTTTATGGAACAAGCCAACTGTACGAGTGCCAACCAACACCACTGAAAAAACTTACTTCATTTCTCCTTTTCAAATTCCTGAAAACGTACGACCATCAACGTCAAGCGGGTAGAGATTGAAAAGAGAACACTTCCAGCCTCCTACAAGTTCTGAAACCCAAAAAGTCCGCCCTACTTCGAAACTAGTCTCCCATTTCGCCGCCTTCCAAACCATCCACCCAGTCAACAGCTCGTCATTTGAATCCCACGAGACTTCTTCTCCCCGGCGCATTTTAACCGGATTGAAACTCACACGATGGCAGACAAATCAAGCAGGACCGAGGTCCCCTGGGCCGCTAAGCACCACTGTTCCTGCGATCACGATCCGCTTCCCCGCCGCGAAGATTCGCTTCTTCGTAGCGAAGACCCCCGGCTGCCGCAATGGCGCTTCATGCGGCTCCCCGAGTGCTACAAGGGGCTCGGTGCGGTCAAGGCCAACAACCCGGACTTCTTCATCACCTACCCCGTCGGCGCAATCACCCAGCCCCCGCCAGTAGAGTGGAGCAAGGCATATTGCACCATCGAGAAGACCGAGTTCACAGGCGCCCTTCTTCGTGCGGAAGCAGATTACATCGTCGTCCGCCCTACCCGTCGAGTCAATGAGGCCGTGCAGAGGGCCGCCAACCCAAGCATCTTTCAGTGGTTGCTGGCACCGCTCATCGAAGCTTGGGAGCTGTGGAAGGACTTTCGGGTGGCCACAGAAGGCCGGAGGGAGGTGCGCCGGGTCCTCGCCCACGAGGCGCAGCTGGATTACCCGAGACGCCCGGATAGCAAGCTGAAGTACTACGCCTGGTTCCGCCGCGACCTGCCCGGCACCGACAGGGCTATGATTGTGAGCTGGCAGCAGGTCCAGAACCCGTCGGAGTTCCACACGGAAGTGAAAGCAGAAGACAGGATTTCTGATATGCCGCGGAAGCTATGACCGAATGGCATAGTTGGGCAGCAGAATACTGCGTGAGACATTCACTCTGTCACGGCGGGCGACCGGTGCTCTGTCCAACTGCACCAGACCCCTCCCCAGTTGGAAAAGGACGGCATTGCCAAGTCAGAGTCATGGCCCTCTGCTTGGGCGTATCGCCGATCACAACACACTCCACCGGATCTGCTGCAACGTTCAAATAGCTGGGACGCTCCCTGGTGATGTTTTTGGCGACCACAGATGTAATCAAGTTGATCTGGGCATGTGCAATAGATATTACCATTTTTGTCCATTCCTCTCATGTGCTTGTGAACGCTTGAACAACAGCGTCTATGAACCGTGTTTCCTTAGCATTTAGATGTCCGAAATGAACTCAAAGAACGCCCGTGCAAGTGAGTAATGACGCGAAACGCGTAGTTATTTGCCAGTTGATGCCCTCTTCTGGATCTGGCTGCTTATTCACTGAAGGGGCTTAGGTACTTATTGGAGTCTAACAAGATTTCTGCCATCCAGCGAAAACCAGATTCGTCACAAGGCTTGTGTAGTGTAGTGGCTATCACTCCAGATTCTGATTAACCATCAATATTCTGGCAACCCCTGTTCGATCCAGGGCACGAGCTAGTTTTTTTGCGCTTTTTTTGTTGGTTGAGAATAGGTAGTGTCGCTCAATTGCATTATTATCATAGGCGTGTTTTTCGTTCTCATTTTTCGCTGCTGCAATTGCGAGTAAGATGCCGGACACTCAATTGTTCAAGGCCAATTCTCATTTGCTCTACGGTGTAGCTCGGTGACAGCTGGTGTGACCCCGCAAAAGCCCCAGTCACCGAGCTCCCAGGTTTCGGGCATCAACACCGCTTCAGCGGCCTCTTGACTTGAGATCAACTCCAGTTTTCAACACAACTTCATGATGGCAAGATTTAGACACGATCCCTTCTCAGAGCTGTCTGTCAGCGGCTCCGACTCCGAGAACGAGGAGCCTGTCGGAGCTGCCCCTGCCAAAAAGCAGGCGACAGTGCAGAGCGCCGATGCGACGTCATCGTCGAGGGGTAACGTCACTGTCAGCAATGCCCTGCCGATTGTGTTACCTTGCTTTTGGGAACCTGCTGACCAATTTCGCAATTGACCACAGCAGTCTCCAAAGGAACCACCGCGCATCTCAGCCTCTGCCGCCAGAGCTTCGAGTGCATGGATAAAGAACTGGCAGGACGCGGGGTACCCCAAGGCGCTGCTCCAGCAGGTCAGCCAATCCCGCAACAACCCGGCGTCGAGCTCCGCCGGCGCCATCGCCGGCCTGGAGAACATTCCCATTCCCAACGCCGTGCACAAGGCCATGGCCCTGGCGACCGGCGGCGGATCCGGTAGCAACGGTGCCGGCCCAGCATCACCCGGGTCGCGCCCCGTCTACCTGGTCACTTATATTCAGCACGGCCAGTACGTCGACTTTGAGCACAAGGTCCTGGGCGCCTACAGCAACATTGCGGCGGCGACGGACCATTTGCTGGGGTACATTCCCTCTTACAACGGCATGACCCACATTCTGGAGATGAAGGACTGGCAGCGCGGCCTGGATACGCATTCCTACCACGGCGGGGTCTTTTGGGATGTGAGTACAGATGGCTGCTTGACCATCGTCCTCAAGGAAGAAAAGGGGACGCAGCGGATCGACTGCATACCCCAGGAAATCCGAGACATGCCGCCACCCACTTTGGAGAAGCCAGTGAGGGGAGGCACTTCTGTGCTTTACCCCGATGTGCCGGACGACTGGGTTTGCGAGTTTTGAGTCAATTCGAATGCATTGCCTACTCTATTAAAAACCCAAAGCGATCAGACGTCAATAGATAGACTATATACTGTCTTTTTCATTCATCACGGTGATCGAATCGTGTCAGAACGAGTGTTGATGCTGTTCGAGGGGCTTCGGGCTTTCGGCAGGCCGCCCGCAGCCCGTGTCGAGACGACAACCCCACCATCAGCCGACTGCCCCTCATCCCGCAATAAAGTGCCATGCAGGTACTACTTTTCCCGGGCCAGCTATGATGTAAAGGATGAGACAGGTTGCAACATTCGTCTCCTCCGACGTTTGCCCAATTACTTCCCGTTCTTTTCTCTCAAGTTTTCCAGAAACCCGTTCATGTTCTCATGCAGATTCTTTTCCCCAGCCCCAACTAAAGCAATTGCAGCGTTCAATTCACTTCCCAAGCCAGTCTCCACCACTTACCGGAGTTTCCGGCCAACTTCAGCAGTCACACCCCGCACCTTCACTTCACCCTTCACCACCACCACCATGTCGGCCGCCAAGCGCCAGAAGACCTCCAAGGACGGCGTTCCTTACGAGCTCATCTACTGGCCCGGCATCCCCGGCCGCGGCGAGCACATCCGCCTCGCTCTCGAGGAGGGCGGCGCCACCTACACCGACACCGCCCAGCCCGGCCAGGGAGGCGCCGACCCGGTGCTGTCCATGATCGGCGAATCCAACAAAGGCGACGACGCGAACCCGCCGTACCTGGCGCCGCCCATGCTGCGCCACGGCGACCTGGTCATCAGTCAGACGCCCAACATCCTCATGTACCTAGCGCCGCGCCTGGGCCTGGCCCCTTCTGCCGACGAAGACGAGGACGCCATCTACCGGCTCAACGCCCTCGTGCTGACCGCCCTCGACGGCCTCTCCAACGAGGCCCACGACTGCCACCACCCCATCGCCGTGGGGCTCTACTACGAGGACCAGAAGGAGGAGAGCCTGCGCCGGACCCGGGACTACGTCGCGAACCGCCTGCCCAAGTTCCTGGGGTACTTTGAGAGGGTCCTCCAGGGCCAGGCCAGCGGCGAGGGGCCCTGGCTGTACGGGGGCCGCCTGACGTACGCAGATCTGGTTCTGTTCCATGTGAGTTGACCTACTACCCTGTTTGGAATGACTCGAGAACCCATGACGGGCTAACAAAACGTGTCTAGTGCGTCGACGGCCTCAAGTTCATGTTCCCCAAGGCCATGAAGCTCATGGAGAAGGAGCACAAGGGCGTGTTTGCGCTGTACGAGGCGGTCAAGGCGCGGCCCAAGATCCAGGCGTACCTCGCCAGCGACCGCAGGCAGCCGTACTCACAGGGTATCTACCGACACTACGACGAGCTGGATGTCACTGAGTAGGTGCGTCGCGCATGTGTAAGTAGATAGTAAATATGAAGACCGTCAATCCTTTCCCAATAGAACAGATGTTCAGCAGCTGCCCGGTGTATCGGGATCGAGAGGGACCATCTGGGGCGGTAGTGGGGTAGTTGTCGATGTCGTGAACGGACGATTGAACCCCCGTCCTCCACCGCGTTGTAGAGAGGGGCTGCGTGGCAATCAATTGCAACCCACCTTTGGCTCGCGACACGCGTTGAGCGGCCATTCTGGAAGTCACATTCGCCATCCATGCGACTCCAGGCATTCCCAATCAACTCAACTACTACCATTATCTGTCGCTGTCTCCTTTTTATTTCCCCTCTCTTTCTGGACAATACCTTTTGGCTACTCCGTACTGAGCTTCGCATTTCAGCAAGGCGCGATGGACCTCCAGCGGATGCCGAATGAAGTTCTCCGTATGATCGTTAGCCAGGTAATGGCTCGTCCGAATCCATTCAATGCGACAAGTTACCCCGGCTAACACAGTACGCGATCTAGCTGACGAGCAAGAGAGACCTCACGACCCTTTGCCTGGTGTCAAAAACCATCAACGCTGCGGCGTGGCCTATTCTGTATCAATCTATCAGCCTCGGCCCCGAGGGAATTTTGTATCCCGACGATGTCTCTCACCCAATTCTAGCATGTTTCGACCCAGGAAGACTCATCCAAGCTTGTGTGAGGGGTCGCCTCCATGCTACCCAGTCTTTGGTCATCAGAGCTCCATTCTGTGAAGATAGCCATCGTGGTGCGTCTGAACGCTGCTATCACATTTTGGGGGCGCAGGGGCAGCGTATCGAAAACCAGATAGCGATCAATCTCCTCACGGTGCTCCAAGCTTGCCAAAAGAACCGGTTACGGAGTTTCAGGTGGGCAGCCCGATAACCACTCGACTTGTCTGCTTGTTGTTTGACTCACTATTATCGCAGTTGGGAAGCGGGCGTCTGCCCTCCTCAGGCCATCCTCGGCCCCTTGGGTTACCTGGCTGAAAACCAACAGGAGCTTGCATCCATCCGACTCATCACGTACGGGAACTGTACCAAGACACTGGGCGAGGATATGGTGCATCACCCTGGCGTCCCCTCCCTTGCGCTCCGGAGCTTTCCGGCCCTAAAGGAGCTTTCCTGGGCTGGCCTGTCTACGCATGAGTACGATTCTTTGGCGCCAGCGCTTCGGCAGTGCGCACCCCGACTTACGAAGCTGGAGCTCGACCCGGAGTGGCATGAGTATCTGACCGAGGATTATATGATAGGGTCTAGACCTCGCAGGACTCTACCATTCTTCTCCAAGAAAGTGCTTCGGCTGCACCGTCCGGGGAGCCTCGTGTTTCCTGCTCTCAAGACCCTTTCTCTATCCAACGTCGACCTCAATTCACACAATTTCGCCATCGCTCGCTCCATCGACTTTGCCAACCTCGAGAATCTCCAGTTGCGCTTCTGCCCCGGCACCGAGCGCGTCCTCCAGCATCTGGCCGCGTCTGGATCCAGCAAGCTGCGAACTTTGGAGATCAATCTTGTTTATTCTTATTCGCCACTCCCTGCAAAGGAG
The DNA here is from genome assembly GCF_038362585.1 of Apiospora marii. NCBI lineage: Eukaryota > Fungi > Ascomycota > Sordariomycetes > Amphisphaeriales > Apiosporaceae > Apiospora > Apiospora marii. Next base: position 161,655 of record NW_027117377.1, read on the forward strand.
CAACAGACGATCTGGATCGCCTTCCTGGAGAGTTTCGAGGGCCTGGAGGAGCTGTACATCAACATTTCGAATGAGGCCGCCGGGCTGACGACGGGCGTCTGGCGTGCTGTAGGTCGCCATCGCAAGACGCTCCGGCAGTTCGGTTACCACCAACGACAACACTTCACGGGTGCATACGGGAATGGGGAATTGCAAGAGGAAGCGTTTGGAGAGAATGGCGTTTCTGCCGTCGACGCTTTGAACGTGGGATTGTCCGAGACGGCCGATCTTGAGGGCGATGGGTCGAACAACCCCCTTTGCCAGTTGGACCTTCGCGGTTTGGGCCTGGGGTGCTCGCCCAAGTTGATGGTAAGCGTTTGAAGCATACCCCCAACCCCTCACGCTCACTTGTCTAACGTGCCGTCACAGATGCCGATAGTCTCCCCCTTCTGCCATAAGAGCTCGCTGCAACTGCTGCATATGAGACGCTCGGGTCTTGACTCCATTCTCGAAGATCCCGATGACAGCCCCATCCCTCTGCCCATCTATAAGACCGAGGACGTCATTCGCTCGGAGCTGCATCCCTTTTTGCAATGGGTCTTTGGACCGCGCGGCATCCGCTCCCTACAATTATTCGTCTACGGCGACTTCTCCCATGGAGGCCGCTATCGGCGATACTGGAAGGTCATGTGCCGCAATGAGACGCCCGAGGCGGCGGCGGCGGCTGGAGACGCGGAAACTCGATTCTATCGCGAGGTGACGGAGGACGACCAAGGCCTTTGGGGTTTACTGAAAGAACATGAGGGACTCGTCTCGGCATTGCCAAATGATGGCCTGTTCGGCGGATACCACCCAGACCCTGGTGGCGCCCAATGACTGCGCACCGAGTCGGCAAAGGTCTTGATGGTGGCAAAGTGTGTATATAACTATCACAGGCTAAGGCAATCAAGGATGTTCACTTTTCGAGGAGACCATTGAAAATACAATATTGAAGCCAAGAGGATGGAGCGAGAACACTTTCTTCTTATATATCTGTCTTTCTTTCTTGTAATAGCGCGAACGAGCAAGTTCTAAATGTGCTTCTTTACCCAAACAATGCAAAACAAAAAACAAGACAAAAACACTTACCCTACAGTATACGAAAAAGGACTTACTCACTTAGGAGGCTTGTGAGGCTCAGGCTGGGCGTCGCACAAGCAGTCCATGTCCCTGAAATAATCGGCACCGTACGAGATGAAGATCTGCTCGCCGGGGCCGATCTCCCGGGCCGTCTGGAAGCGCAGCACGCGCCGGCCCCCGATGACGACGGCCATGCACTTGGCGTTGGGCCGGCAGTGGTGGTTGACGAAGCGGGTGTGGTTGCCCGCGAGGCGCGCGTCGACCCGCATGACGCCGTCCCACCCGAAGACGTACGTCGGGTCCTCGATGGCGCTCCCCCGGCCCTCGTAGGGGACGAGCTCGCCGAGGTACTCGCCCAGGCAGCACAGGGTGGGGAGCGTCTTGCCCGGCCGCACGTAGAGGCCGAGGCCCATGGCGTCGCCGGTCTCCCGGATCTCGACGCGATCCTCCGACTCCTTCGCGTAGGTCCTCCGCCACTCCTTGTAGCAATACTCCCCCCTGCACCGTTCGGGCCAAGAGCCGCAGACTTGGCACAAGTCTCCCGCGTCTTCCGTGAGGCCGTTGCCCAGCACCGCCGCAATGGCCAGTTCGTCCTCGGTAGGCGGCGGCGGCGCCGGCTCGTCATCGTCCGGTATGGCCACCGCGGCCGCCTTCTCCTGCCTCCTGGCCTCCTCGGCCGCCGCCTTCTCCTGCAGCGCCTTGATGCGGCTCGATCGTCGCACGGCCGGGGCGGGCGGCGGCGGCGGCGGCGCGGGCGGAGTAGGCCGGCGCAGCTTTCGGGCTGCCCATCGCGTCCGCTTAATGGTGTGCTCCGTGACGAACCGGGGCGGTTGTTTGTCGCGGGCGCCCACCTTCACGTTTCGGCGCTGCGCGTCCTTGTACCAGAAGTAGGTTGGGTCGAGTTCTGGGGTCTTGGGCCGGCTGCTTCCTTCTCCATTGTCGGGCGCCTCCGGCTGGACGGGAGCGGGCTGGGCGGACGTGGATTGTACTGGCGGAGGCGGGGTTTGTACGGGAGGGGTCTGTACGGGAGGGGATTGTACAGGAGGGGATTGTACGGGAGGGGATTGTACGGGAGGGGATTTTACGGGAGGGGACTGTACAACTGGGGCCTTTACGGGCGGGAGTTGCACGACCGGGGCCTGTACGGGTGGGACCTGAGCGGGCTTGGGATGCACGGGGGGGCGCGGGATGTACAGGTGCGGGCTGTACGGGAGGGGCCTGTACGGGCTTGGGAAGCAAGGGCGTGGGCAGTGCGGCTGCAGCCGTGGGAAGTAGGGGTACGGGCCAAGGTAGTTCAGGCGAGGGCTGTCCGAGAGAGGGCTGCTTAGGCGCGGGCTGCTTGGCCGCGGGCCGTTTGGCTGCGGGCTGTCCGGGAGGCTGTCCAGCCGCGGGCCTTTTGGCCGAGGAGCTTTTGCCTGGGGTTTTAGGAGGTCCCGCCATTGTTTTGATGGTTTCTTGTACACACTTTATGTGTTCCTTTGCGTCTGGGCAGTAAGATACCTGGAACCGAACCGAGTTCCAATGTCGTAGCTGCGAAAAAGGGGTATCAAATCGTGTGTCAACTTCTTACCTGTTCGATACTTTCAAATTGTCAAAGCTGATGCCTGGTTTGACGAATGCAACGGAGAGATTGGACTTCTTATAGTAAACCCCTACTCGCTATTGCTTCTGAAACTATCACTTTGAGCATCGTCGACAATGCCTCGACAGACAATGGCTTGTGTTGCAATTGAAACGTATAACAATATGGTGAGTGGGGTTTACCTAAACAAGGCCATTGTGAATAGCAAGCCATGCTTTGGTCAATAGGGCTTATAGTCTGGAGATAAAGGAGCCTAGTCGCGCTTCTTGTCCCTCGCCCTTTGACTAATTCAACAATGAAAACAAGCGCTGCAAGAAATCACCGTGTCTGCCAAGTCCTAGGATGCAGGGAACCATGAAGCAGCCAACGTCTAGCCAATGCCAATACCGCTCAGATAAATGCCATCGAGACACGTCAGGAAACATAGGTGTAAGTTTTCGTATGACCGGACGGCATAATCTGGTGGGAGCAGCGTTTTCGCCATCAAGGGAATAGGTATATGAGACGTGGATAAGTTGCCTGACACCCAAGAACAGAGCAAGACTAGGAGCAGCTAATAAGCTTCCTTTCAGTACAATACACAGTGTTTTCGTGGGATGAGAGCTTTCGCTATCAAGTGGTCATATAGAGGGAAAGGCTACTAGGGTATCGAGTTCATCTACAAACCCGGCCAATGAGACCATAAATATCTTATATTGTATCTCTTTTATTACCAACTAAACACTAAAAAACAAGATAAAACAGTTACGCTATACTCTATACGAAAAGGCCCTGACTTACCTTACAGGCCTGTGAGGCCCCGCCTCGGCGTCGCACAGGCACCTTCTATTCTGAAAGTAGCCGGCGCCGTACGAGACGAAGATCTGCTCCCCGGCGCGCAGCTGGCGGCGCGCCCGGAAGATGACCATGTGCCGGCGGCCGATGACGACGTGGCGGGCGATGGCGTTGGGCCGGCAGTGGTGGTTAACGAAGCGCGTGTAGTTGCCATGGACGCGCGCGTCGATCTGCGCAATCGCCGCGTACCTGCTGTTGTTGGCGTCGTTGGCGCTCTTGTTGGCCGCCGCCTTCTTTGCGTTGTTGGGCGGGCTCTCGCCGCCCAGGTTGAACGTGTACGACGGGTCGGGGATGCCGCTGCCGCGGCCCGACGCCGGGACCAGCTCGCCCAGGTACTCGCCCAGGCACTCGCCGGGGTCCAGCGTGTGGCCCGGCTTCACGTACAGGCCGAAGCCCATGGGGCCGAGGGTCTGGCGCACCTCGACGCTGCGCGCGGCGTCCCGGGCGTCGGTGCGCAGGAACTCGGCGTAGCACGCCTCCCCGTCGCACTGGTCGGGGAACAGCTGGCAGACCTCGCACGTGAACCCGTCTATGTTGTAGCTGAGCACGGCCTGGACGTCGAGCGTGGACTGGCTGGGGAGTACCGGGCCCGCCGGGACCGGCACCAGGGCCGCCTGGGCCGCCTGTATCTGGGCCGCTTGCTGCTGGCCCGCCGCGAACACCTGCGCTTGGGCCGCTTGGCCCTGCGCCGCCTGGGCTACCTGTGCTTGGGCCGCCGCGTGGCCCGCCTGGGCCACCGCCGCCGCGGGCGCACCGACTGCTTGCGCGGCGACGCGCGCCGACCGCCGGGGCGCACTTCCGTCGGCTTGGAGGGGCGCAGGCCGAGGAGGCGGCGGGGGCCGGTACAGTCGATATCCGGGCCACCTACCCCGTGAGATAACGTGGTCCGTGACAAATATCGGCTTTTCCGAGTTGGCTCCCGTATTTCTGCCCACCAACTTCTTCTTGCGATTCGCGAGCCTGTACTCAAATCGCCTCTTGAGGCCGACCGGATGGGGGTTAATGGGAGCCCTGAGGTTGTTCATTGTCTCTAGTTGTTCGCTTACACAAGTCTCTAGGTAATACTTTACCCAGCACCGAGCCAAACGATCGAGTAAAAGGGGTACCGGCTCGTTTGCTTACCTCTCTCTTTTTCTGGTGACAAGCTGTTCGAGCCAATGCCTGCCTTGGGCAATATGGATGACAGGGTGCTTTTCTTCTTATAAACAGTCCCTGCTCACAATTGTTTCACTAGCTATATTTTGACCGGTCTCGGCATTGAGCCGAAAGGGTTTGAGTCGTAACTAAAACTACTTAAACAAGGCCATTGTGAACAGCGGGCCATAAAGAAGAACAATACTGCTTCGTATCTCTCTCCCTTTGATATGTTCCAACAATGAAACATAAAACATCAACAAGATAATATTCTGGCTAGTCACTCGTTTCGGTCATACAAATTGATATTGGAGAGCACACTGTTCTTGAAAGTCAGCATCTGACTTAAATCGCCCCTGAAGGAAGTAACATCAGCTTTTGATTGAACTGGCACCAATACGACTACTTAGTGAAAACGTAAATACAATTTCGCGCCTGACTGGTTCTGAAATCTACCCAGCGACGTTTGCTGGAGAAACGTTACACAGACGTACCAACCCATATTTAAACACTCGTTTCCGTTTGCAGAAAATATTTCCTACCAGCCCTCCCACCCCGTCGACATTTTGCATTGCAGTTCCCACCAGTCGTTGATGCAAACTCATACAAGAAACCCCCAGTCATGGCTACTCCATTTGATCCGGAGAAACAGCTGGGGAGGGTCTTGAGCTACTATGAGGCGAAATCAATGGCCAACGACCCCTACTACTCCGTCGTCGTGGCCGTCGACGGCGCCTGCCGCAACAACGGCCAACCTAGCGCGCGAGCGGCCCTCGGCGTCTTCTTTCGCAGATGCCGCCAGTGGAACAAGTCCGAGATCCTCCCAAGAGCCGACGCGACCTCCCAGCGGGCGGAGCTGTGCGCGGCCCTGCGCGCCCTCCAGACTGTCCGTGACGTCGTCGCCCACGAGCCCGACTACTCCGTATTAAAGCGGGTCATCCTCAAGACCGACTCGAACTACCTGGTATCCAATATGACTCAGTGGACCCTCCGCTGGTATGACAACGGATTCACGACGGCGCGAGGACTACCGGTGGCAAACCGAGACTTGTTCGAACAACTTGCCGCCTGCATCCTCCATCTGGAAACGAACAAGGGCATCGAAGTCCTGTTCTGGCACGTCCGCCGCGAGCAAAACCGAGACGCCGACCGGTTGGCGAACGTGGCTCTCGACGCCGGCCCCGATGCCTCGTCCATCTGGGACTTTCGAATCGAGCCGCAGCCACGTCGACAGGATGCGGAAGAGTGCTCATTGATACTCAACGATCTGCGAGTCGCGCTCGAAAGAGTGACGTGCCTCGATGTTATGGACGTTCAGATCAAGGCGGAGATTGACAGGGATTAGAGGGATGCTCGACGTGTTGAAAACATTGATATCGATGGCATTAGAACGAGAAGAAGTTTTATTGAATCGGGATTGGTTTTTGTTTGTGATGAGAAAAGGGGTAATTACTGAGCTGGATCTGCGTACTTGAACTCGGTCACTCGTTTATTGGACTACTTTTCCCCAACACGCGCCCTGTTTCTTAGGAGCGGTTGGGTTTCTGTGCACCAAAAAGAGTGTCGACAGGGCATGCCGTGACAAAGTCATGTTCCTCTTCCAGCAAGTTCAGAACATCCCGATCCTCCTTGGTCACTTCCCGATAATACAGCCGGGGCTCCGTTTCCCGCCCACCATCCCCATCTTGTTCTTGTTCTTGTTCTTCCGGGGTCTCGTTCCGGCAAATGATCCTGCAGTGGTCCTTGAACCGCCCGTCGAAGGAGAAGTCGCCGTAGTGAAAGAGGCGGAGGGAGCGGACGCCCCGCGGCCCAAACACCCACTGCAGGAACTTGTGCAAGTCCTCTTCGAACCGGACATAGTCGGCCTGGATCTGCCCCAGCTTCCCAGGGCGATCATACAGGTCCACCAACGGCTCTGACTCGGCCAGATCATTCTTCCAGATATTTTTATTCGCTGCGTCATTGTCCCAAGCGGAATGACCGGACAGCGGCGGCGGCCTGCCGAATCCGAATGGATCCGGCATGAGACAAACCCCTTTCATAGAAGGGACAAAATCTGCCGCAGTAAAAGACCCGCTCGGCCCTTTTCCATCGTCAGACTGGCCTGCATGCTCCCCTCACTACCACTGGATTCGTCGGACTGCTCGTCGTCAAACTCCCAATCGGATTCAGAGCCGCAAAGATCCAAGGGCATCTGCTCCTGGCGCTCGGATGGCGATCCTTTCTTGTCGGAACACGCATCCTTCCAGATCTGCGCCATCCGCGCAAACTCGGGTCCCGACCGTCTCATATGCAGGAGTTGAAGCGAAGACTTCTTGCAATAGGACGCAACGATCCGTTTCTGTCAAATTTGGGCGCGTCAGTCAAATCAGCCATAGACTCACTCAGCCGACTGTCTTTGTGATACGCCGGGGAAACAAAGGCTCACCATCCATTTCGGCGAGCATCCGAGACCGAGAGACTGAAGATCCAGTCTTCCAAGCGGATTTCCTCCCGATTCCTTCCCCAAGTCGGACCGGCGCAAACAGAGGTCGGGCTGATCCCACGGCTTCCACCTCCCCGGCGCCTCTCCCACCTCCCCGTCCTTGGACCTCTGGTGATAGACAAGCCGCCGTAGCGACTGGCGGTGGTGCGCGGCGGCGGCGCGCCAGATCTGCGCCGTCGCGTCCCCGGTCCGCGGCATGGCGAGGGACAGGTCCCGCAGCCCTGCGAAGCTCTGCAGGAAGGGGACGACGCACGTCGAAAGTGCGACGTCGTGCATTTGCAGCGTGAAGGACCGCAGGTTCGCGAGCCGGCGGGGAGAGGAGGAGGAGGAGGAGGCGGCCAGGCGGGCCAGGAGCAGATCGCTGTTGGGGCACGACCGGAGCTCGAGGCGTTCGAGGCGGGCAAGGTCGACGGAGGCCAGGAGCCCCTGCACGTCGCGAGGAGCCTGGAAGTCGACTTCGCACAGTCGGAGGTCGCGGAGGGCGGGGAGCGACAGCGGCACCGGCCGCTGCAGCCTGAACAGCTTGGACAAGAGGGAGTGGTATTGGGATTCATCGTCAGAATCATCCTGACTCAGGCCGGGGTTGGTCGGAGCCCGCGGCAGATTGTAATAAGTGAAGTCGAGATCCAGCATCTCCATTTGGGGAGCTACGCCGGCCAGCGCATCGCTCAGGCTGTACACGTCATCGCCAATTACGCCCGCCCACGAAAGCTGTTTCAGGTTGGCAAAGGCTTGCAGGTCGAGCCCGTCAAACGTGGCCCCGTGCTTTGTTCTGTTGCAACGGGGATCCGTAAAGAGCCGGATGGATTCGAGGCTTTTCTGGTGAGTGTTCAGATGGCCTTCCTTGCCGAGTATCGTAGCTGGCACGCATGCCATCGAGTCCCAACTGCCGAGAGTCAGTTTCTTTGAACTATGGGTTTTCGATTCGTCGTCCAGGCAGCACTGACGTGAACTCGAGCAATTTCCCGTCCGGGCACGCCGCGATGATCGGTAGAACATTGCCGGCTACGCCATCCTCAAGAGCCTTGGCTTTGTTCTTATTGAACGGCAAGGCGACATGAAAACAGCCATTGCCCAGCCCCGCCTTGGACGCCAGAGACCGGGTGTGGCAAAGGTTCCCCTTTTCGCGCGCCGTGTCGATCTCTTTGGCAACGTAGTCCGTGAGGGTGATGGATCTGTATAGCGCAGGCAGCCCCGCGGCGTGGAACCGTTTCGAGACCAAGCCGAAGCTAGTCAAGTCCTTTTGGCTCGTCAACTAGATATAGGCGTTAGCAATCTTGGCTCCTCCAAACGGAGAGCTTGGAAGAAAAGCCGGAGACCTCACCCCATCGGCAACCCTGGCGAGAAGCTCGTGTGGCAGTTCCTGGAAACCCATCTTGGGTCGGGTTTGAAGAATCTCATTTTTACCCACTGTTCCAAAAGAGACGAGCTGGGCCAAAATACAGGAAATCGGTGACTCGAGATATTAAAAAGTAGCCCTATTTCTGCTGGGATCATGACTCGTAGCGAGTACCGCTCTGGTGGGCCCGCCGTGTCGGAACATTTTCGGTCCATCCCGTCCGAGTGGCCCCTTTTACCAGGATGAGAGTGGCAATCTACGGCCTTTGCGAGTAACGAATTTGCTTATTGCTGTCTAATATTCTAAGAGGCTAGTTGATTTGTTACTGAGGAGAGGAAACAGCCTCGGGCAGTTTTTGTTTAGTCATTGGAGACGCCAGTCCCGGATCAACACAGCTAGGTACACATTTTTGAGGAATATCGCGTCTTGGGTAGTTTCTCATAGTAAACTTCCACTTGAGTCCAGCTTGAAATGGTTCAAACGCCAAGCGGCCGTGTGAACAAACCGCCTTGACTATTCCATTTCCCCCAGGGAATAACAACGGAATTAGCTTATTCTACTGGCATAATAGGTGTTCTGTAGACCTGATTGTTCTTCAGGAGACTTCACCGGTGAATTCTCGCAGGAGTTTGACGCTAGCTGCGAGTGTAAAAGGTTGATTCGACGTCTGGACTCGCTACACAAGTCAGGTGATTCGAGTCGGCCGCACGCGTGGTGCGTAAACGCCACCCGGGCACCACAGATGTACCCCTGATACAGCATGGACTGCCGCCCCGGTTGCGATCCCACCTCCAGTTCCCCCAACCCAAAGGCGAGCCAATGCAGATATCGGCTTGGACCCGATGCCGATGAAAAGCGATACAAACCGCCCCGATGTATCATGCGGCGATGATCAAGCCTGCCAGAGAGATTGCTTCACCGAAAAGCCCTCTTCCGATGAATAGCAATCATTGGGCAAACAGTCGGATGCGGGATCCGACACGAGTGGACCAGCGTGTTTTCTGACAGGTAACATAAGCTATCTGTCAAATGTCTCGGAAAGGAGTCGAACATCATTGCTAGACTCTACCATCATGCTTTTGTTTTCTTTTTTTTTCCTTATGTCATGTTTTCTCTGGACAATACCTGCGACTCGGGCGAGATAAGGCTCTCATGCACGCCCGTCCCGCTTCTGCAGACGATGTAACACAGGGTACACCCGCCAAAACGGAAAGGCGGGGTCGGTAATTGCAGGTCAGCCTATGTGACGAGTCAACCCATGGTCAGGCTCCCAGGTCCCCGCGAGAGTGGCCGGTTGGGCCGCCAGGACTGTTGCTGGGTTCGTGCAGGCATTTATGCACATTGATCGCAGAAAGAAGCTGCAACTATAACATCTCGCATTAATCTCCCTTTTTGATACCAAGAACCCGGATCCTGGGTTAGATTTACCCATGCCGAGCGGGTACTGACAGGTTCCCGGACGAGAACTGAGGGGAAGCGGGTGCACTTGCCCATTGATAGGCCCCTTCGATGCTACGTTCTGCCAATCCCTCGACTCCGACAAATTGGTTGAAGACACACACGACAGCGCGATTGGCCATCCTTGTGTGTCCGATAACAATGGCTTCGCAACTAGAGATATCATAAATCGCCGTAGCACGAAAAAGCAAAGTCTGAGTTGCCCTGTCAAATTTGACCAGGGCAATGGCCACGTGCCCAAAAACCCTCCCGTATTCTGTTCAATCGCTCTACATGCTATTCCGGGAGTCTATGTTGCCTGCCGGGAATAACCACTGCGTAATTTCGAGTAAGACGCGGGTCGCCCGTGGCAGCCAGCTATGGGGTGGTAATTGCGACATCAGACCAGGATGGCTACCCGGCACATGTACGCCCCGTATCTAAAGGCGCATACTGCTACCCATCCAGTGGTAAGCCAAAGTCACAAAACCCGAAGTGATGGTTCGGTGAGGCGTGCAAGTGCATGCAGCGTTGCGTCGCGTCTCCAAAAGTGCGACAAGTCCCCCACACTGGGACATGTGCATGGAGAAGAACCAACAGATACGACGTGAGCACTCTACTGGCAATTTCAAGCCGTGAAGAAGTAGCTGAGGAAACTGACAGCTCAAAACTTCAAGGAATGGAACGGCATCGACCTTGAGATGAAGGCTAGGGCTCGGTTTCATGGCGATCGAATGCCGAAACCACTCCAGGTCTATAAAAGGGGCGAGATGGACTCCTGTACCCCGAAATAGATTTGGGGCAAGCTACGCCACAGGTTCTCGTACCTCCGCGCTTTCTTATCAGTTAGAAAACTACGAGATGTCAGAAAGAGCGGTATGTTGGCTCACTGTCTTGCATGCAACCCACCGTTACTAACCAAGCCTGTCTTGAAGAACTCCCGAGACAGACACTCCCGGCGTCACCAACGACACCGGCCAAGACACCATACCAACACCAGAACTGCATCGGGTTCCCAGAATGCCGTGGCCAATGACCAGGCGGTCCAAAATCAAGCCAACATTGCGAGTTCGAACGACGCGTCCGCTGCGCACACTTCCATGCCACAGACCCCTTCCAACCTTTCCTACTCCACAACAGCCCCTTGGATGGTGGACCCGGCGATTACGAACAACGGCCTTGGCTCCCAACACGCTTCGAGTCTACAGTACTTGTCGGCGCCAGATGGGAACTCAAACGTGTGGACAGATGCCACAGCGGACCCCAATCATCAAATCGGTTACAGCTACGGACAGAATGATCAGGCCCAGTGGTCCGCCCTCAACAACTACGCCAACGCACCCCCCAGGGATGACGCATGGTCGCCCTGGGTCATAACGGTTCAAGATGAGGGCGGGAACAGGGGAGTGGGAGAAGGCGAAGACGATAATGGCAAGGAACACGAAGGCTCAAGTCAAAATGGTGTTTAAAAAGGTTTCTTTCAAGTTATAGCCTCAGCAGTAGGATTCAAAAGAAGCGAGTTTTCCATGTTCCCAAAATGTACCTACCCAGTCCCTAAATTTTCAATATTACATGTACGGCAATTATATTACCATAGCCTGAGTCCACTGTTACCCAGGTCACCTGAACTCCTCAAACCGTCTCCGAACCTCCTCATCCCCACCGCTCAAGAACCCCACCGTCCACCGCCAAAGATCCTCCTGCTTCTCAACACCATAACTATCCCGACTGGACCGAATCTCCCGGCGCCCCTCAAAGTACTTCCCCGACACGCCCCGAATCACCCCCTCGCCGTCGTCGTCGTCCCCGACCGCGAGCCACGCCAGCGCCGCCCCCGACACCGCCGGCGGGTGGACATTGGGCGTGCGCGCCAGCACGCGCAGCAGCGGGATCGCGTGCGGCAGGACCCGCGTGAACAGGAACCGCGCCGCCGCGCCCGCCTCGCGCCCCAGCCCCGTCCCCGGCATCAGCCCGGGGTCCATGGCCGTCACCGTGATTCCCCGCTCGGGAACTCGCTCGGCCAGGCGCCGCGCCAGGGCGTAGGTCCAGAGCACGTTGCACAGCTTGCTGGTCGCGTAGCGCTGGCGGCCGCTGTGCGACGCGGCGAGCTCGGGGGTCGGGTGGGCGAGGGCGGCGGCGGTGTCGTAGAGGGGTGGGGGCATGCCGGTGAGCTGCTCCGGGTCGTCTGCGGGTTCGGAAGGTTAGTCGGGGGTCTTGATAAAAGGGTGTATAGAGTAAGCGAATACTGATGCGATACTTACGGGTCCCGCTGGATGTAACCACAACCCGCGCCCCGTCTGCCAAGTACGGAAACAGCAAATGAAACAACAACGCATGCCCGACGTGGTTGATGCCAAACGTGGCCTCGAGGCCGTCTACCGTCGTCTTCACCTCGCCGGGGAACTGCAGGCCCGCGTTCAGCACGAGCGCCCGGATGGGCGGGCGCTGTGCCTCCGCAAAGTCCTCGGCATAGGTGCGGACCTTGGCCAGATCCCCGAGATCGAGGGCCGTGTAAACGACGTTGGACTGGCCCAGCGCCTGGTTGATGGAGGCCGCGGCCTGCTCCTTGTCGGAGCGCGACGAGATGATGACCTGGCTGTCCGGGCACGCGCGCGCGATATCGAGGGCGGCGTGATAGCCCAGGCCCGAGGTGCCGCCAGTGACGATGATGGTGCTCTTGTAAGCCATTGAGGCCAGGGGGCAAATATCTGCTGAGGCGTGTTGGTGATTGAACGGGGAGTCTGCAATGGTGGAATATTCTAAAAGTGGCCAAAAGCAATCGGGACTTCTCATATTATGTTCTTCTCGGTATGGTCATAGGTAAAAGGCCAAGCTCTACAGGTGGTCTATCTTTTCTTATATAATAGTTGCGGACATTGTCTTAACCGCTTGAGTCATAGACCCAGACGGGCGTTTTCCACAGGCGGGCGAAGAACTTCGGCATATTCAAATTTGTGCGAGGGAATCCCAAACGGAGTTAACACGTTCAATCTCCGGCGTGAAATCTTCAACTGTATAGTTGTTCCGAATAGCATGGGTGATCGCGGCACGGGTGTGTTATGTATCCAAAGGTTAGCCCGCATCCCGATTCGGCCGCTGACGGGAACGGCCGCGCGGCAACCCGCGGAACCCGTTCAGGGGTTCCACTAAAGAACAAAGCCACGAAATCGCAGTCAACCACACAGCAAAGCCGACTATACATGCGAATACACTGCAAGTCTAATTTGTGTATGCAAGTCTCTTTCTGACTGAAAAGAGGAGTATTAGACTGCTCTCGGTTTCTCTTCTCTTATCCGCTCGAATTGGCTGTCAATGTCGGGACAACAGGGCGACTGAGTAACCTCTTTTCTCCAAAAGGGCAAAGGAATTGGGATCAATGTCTATTGGCCTGAGAGGTGTCGTTAGATATTTTCCCATATCTGAGTTTGCTTATACTAAAGAATCAACTTTAGTGCAGTCTTTTCTTCTTCCCCTTTTGCTGAGCCTTCCTGGCAGAAACAAAAGTTCGCAGAGAACAGGATTCCCTCAAATGCAGCTTTCCATTTTACGAGAGCGGTCTTGTCCCGCTTAAAGTACAGTAATCCAATTTAAGGTAAGTAACTTTCGGTGTTTATTCATTCCTATTCTAGCGTTTATTCACGTTATCCCGGTGTCTTATCCCAAACGGGCAATGTCGAGCGCGGTTATTAGGGAAAAATAACCGTTTACCCGGGAAATTCTTATTATTCCCTCTTGGGAGATCTTGTTCGTTCCAAAAGAGTGAATGTTTACATCGAGAGTCGATAGCCCAACGTATCGCATTCTAACTGAAGTCCAGATCAATCGGATTCTCGCGGGACGACGCCGGGAAGTTCCAGAACCCCCTAAACGACGGAACCGCACGCTGATTCGCATCCACGCACAAAAACGCCGGACGAGTCTCCGAAACGAGAATGACATCGCCACCGCCGATCCCATCAATTTCCATAGGGTCGTCGTCTTTGTCGTCATCTTCTTCCTCGTCGTCTTTCCACTCAACAACAGGAAGAGCAGAGGGCTGTCTCTTCCGAAACTGCCGACCCGCAAACACGACTTCATCATCGACAGCATCCCCACCACCATCCCACTCCGGCCATGCGCGAGTTCTACCCCCTCCCCCAACGCCCTCTTCTTCATCCGAAACCTCGTCCCCGTCCCCAAACACCACCCCCTGTGGATCCCCCGGGTTCCCCACCACCGTTTCCGCATCCGCCCTCTCCAGCCAGCGGCGCAGGTGCAGGTACAGACACCGCGTGAACCGCGCGGGGAACGCGTTGCCGATCTGGCGCTGGTAGTTGCACCCGCGGAACTCGTACCGGCGGGGGAACCCGTTGAGCGTCGCGTACTCGCGGCGCGTGAAGTCGCGCTCGCCGCTCCAGTGGTGGTTGCCGTAGCCGCCGTTGCAGGTGATGGCACGCAATAACAAACCGGCGTCCGGGTCCCAGGGGACGTCGTCGCGGGTCTTGTGGAAGCGGTGCAGGGGGTCGGACCAGCAGGTGGTGGTGGTGTTGTTGTTGGGGCCGTTGTTATCGTCGCTGTCGAGATCGATGATGTCGATGCTGTGGTTGGGCGGCGGCAGGCCCCGGAGCGACTCGTAGACGGTGCGGTAGGGCTTGGTGACGCCGGGGACGGGGTCCTGGGCGTGGGTGGGCGGTGGGTAGTCCGGAAGGGCCTCCCCGGGACACGCGCCGAGCATGATGAGGCGCTTGCGCGGCGACGGCAGGCCCCAGTTCTCGAGCCGCAGGATCCGCCAGCGCACCGAGTAGCCGTGCTGCGTGAAGCCGAGGAGCAGCGCGTTGAAGTAGTACTCGAAGCGCGGGTCGAGGATGCCGAACGTCTGCTCCAGCGTGAAGAGGCGGGGGCGGAACTTGTGGATGAGCCGATGGCACGACATTAATGCGGCGATGTTCTGCTCGTCGTTCTTGCCGGCGACCGTGTGCGCGGGGGACCAGAACTGGCAGGGGGGCGACAGGTGCAGGACGTCGACGTGCAGCTCAGGCCCGTCGGGGATCTCCGACAGCAGCTCGAAGACGTCCTTGCCGTGCAGCTCCGTCTCGGGGAAGTTGTGGCGGTAGGTCTCGAGCGCGTCCTTCCAGTGGTCGCAGGCGGTCCGGATGTGGAAGCCGGCACATCTGGCCCCGTACGACGCACCCCCGGCGCCGGAGAACATGTCGCCAAATGTATAGCGCTGGCCGACCGGCTTCGCAGGCGGGATTCCTGGGGTTTGCTGAAATCCGAGACCCTCGTCATCGTCTAGCGTCATGGTATCTCGAACCGCGAGGTCCACGCCTCTCACCTTGTCGTACGAGCCCCCCTCGACTTTCCCGCCACGCCACTGATTCATCAGAACCGAGTCACTAACCCGGAACCTGGCCTTTACTTCATCGCCAGAATTGACATGAGCCAGCATAAACTCGGTGGGAACGGCTTTGGGCTTCAAGCGCGCCGCCGCGTCCTTGTACAAAAGACGGTATTTCCACCGGCAGGTCAAGGGTGCACATCGTTCAACGTCGGCCGCGGTACTGTACGTGCCATCGAATCGGTGGTGTGGGAACCTCGCATTGGTAAAGTGGAACTGACGCGTTCCCATCACGTATCGAAGTGGGATATCGATGGCAGCCTGGACGTGGTCGGGCCGGTCGTCATCTGCATCAACCTGCAGGATGAGACAGACCTCGTTGCGGTGCCGGGGCAACTTACCGCGGAGGCAGCGGGTACGGGTGAACGGTAGGCCCCGGAGCATCAATCCATCATCAATGTTGTCGTCACCGGGTCGATACACCTCCTGGACGAGCAGAAACGTCGTATCCCAGAGATCGGGCAAAACCGCTTCGAGCTCAACGAAGTGACCAGGCTTCACCAAGCAGTCCCCGTCGTCAACACGAGAATGCGGGTCGATGGGCTCATTCCGGCGGGTTAACACCTTGGGGGTTCTCTTGGGCGTTGCCCATCTGGATGATCGGGTCACGGGTTCGTCTCCAGTCAAGTTAATCACCTCGGCCACGGCATCCCATAGCTCTGAGGAATCATCCAGATCCGCGCCGAAATCCTCCGTCTTGACTGTTCCCACTGAAGCTGCCCCATTGGACGACTCTCTGGTAGATCTCGGTTGACACTGGTAGTGGGTGGGGTGAAGTATCCTCTGCTCTATGTTGAACTGCTCAGAGTTGAGGGGAGACGACTCGTCCCTGGATTCATCCGGGCGTTCCATTGCCTCAACATGGGCTGACCGCGGATCTTTTGACGAACCGGATGGCGAGAGACTAGAGCACGAGTAAGTGGATTTTGGTATTTTGCGTCAGTCGGAACGGTCGGTGACAGGGCAACAGCAGTAACGGGATAGGTAGCAATGAAATTGATGCTGTGATTGAACCCAGGGAAGACTACGGTTTCATATATAGCTCCAGAAACCAGGACAAACAGTATTGCATTTTAATCAGCACAATGGCTGCTTGGACGGCTGCATCAAAGCGTTGGCATGCATTATGCGCGAATGGCAAGCAAACCTGATGGCAAAGGGCTACGACAGAGTATTCACCGAAACGAATGGGCTCACGTCCATTGGAGAAGACCAAGAGATCAAAGAGAGACCAGCGTTTGCCAAAGAATCCGTGTTGCCTTAATTGGAGCTGTGATGAGGATAATCCATCGCCCAGTTTGACATACTGGCGAACATATTCCCTAAGACCCATCACATAGGTTGATCACAAAACATGATTCATTGTTGATCGCCATCCAGATGCAGGGGCGGATAGTAGACCTTCCAGCACGACTCCGTAAAGCCGGCAGGCGAGGACTTGCACTGATCGCCACCGTAGGTCAGGTTCATATTGTTCCTGTCGGCGTAAGCGTCCCTGGCCTTGTTCACCCACAAAGCCGCGTCTCGGTTGCCGATGCTGGAGGCAGGCGCCCACGATTTAGTATAATTACCGCGTAATACCATCAACGGGATAGGGACCAGGCTAAAAAGGGGGAGAAACGCACAAGAATTGGTTGCGTATACCGCCGTCTGGGCGTGCGGCGCAGAGACCGCAGGTTCTGTGGATGGCGAGTACGGCGCATTCCTCGTCATTGACACAGCTGTTCCATGCCTGAAGGGTCCAGTATCCGTTGTTGGTGAGGAAGTAATCAATGAGCACGTTGCAGTCGGCCTTGGTGATGTCCGGATCATCTGGCGACATCCAGTCGATAATAGGTGCGGCGCAATATCGTTGAAAGTCATCGGTAGCTTTCCAACTGGTGGTGCCGGCAAGGGCGGGCTCGACGTGGGGCACGACGCTGACGGGCGACTCGGTGGGGGTGAAGTTGCCGTAGACGACGACGCCGGCGGCGAGCCAGGCACTGGCCAGGATGCTGACGATGAAGGCAAGGTACTGCATTGTAGGCGACGGGATGGGGATGGGAGTAGACTGGACTGATAGGCTGTTGATGCTGTGGGAATAGAGGAAGGCAGATGGTGTGTTGTGGTTTCTCCAGACCTGAGGACGAACTGTCTCTTTTATAGTAGGCATGGAATATATTTAAAACCTAGTCCGCTCATGTTGGACAAGCATTATCAGTAACAGGTCATGTTAAATAACCCGTCCCAGTCGAGACTCATGTTGAATCAGCCGCGATAGTAACCGCTCATGTTAAAATAGCAGTGATCATTCTGCGCAAATAGTCATGTGCATGACACAAGGCGAACCTAGCGTAATGCCGATGAATCACCTAGACAGGCCGGCTCTGTCCCATCCCAACTGCTATACCAATCTGCCCAAGTAATCCGATCATCACCTAGTCTTGAAGCTCAATCTCCCTCTCGCGCTCGTCGAAGAGCACGTATCTGCCAACGGAAGTAATGTCAGCCTTCGTTCCTAATGATTCTCGTTCGTGACTTGCCGCCCCTCCTCGGCCTCCTTCTACCTCTATACATTGGACGGGCGTACAGTCACAAATTTGGCGGATGCGTCAGTGTAAACTTACTTTGGCTTCCTCTCATCGCTCTCATCCCCACCCTCCAGGTGGACCTCGAACTTGCAGTTGCCGTCACGGCACTGGTACTTGGGCCAAGGACAGGTATGGGGCAGGTAGCAGCTCAGGTCGCGGCAGCGGACGCCCTTGTTGCACTTCCACCGCCTACAGGCCAAGAACCGGAGGACGCCCTTCTCCTTGTCGGTAAGCGCCACGTCGTGGGTGAGGTCGCAAGCTCCAGCGGGCCGTTTGCACCGCCCGGCCAGGTAGTAGTCGTTGCAGAAGCCTCTGCCGTTGCGGCTCTCCCTCTTGTTCCGGAGACTGACCTGATGGGGCGCGTCGTAATCGCCGGGGCCCTCCAGGATGGCGTCGATGCGCACGCGGTTCCGGTTGTAGTAGATTCGGGCGCGGCGCCTATCTTTAAGCAGTTCCCTGACATTCGGGGTCTGGTCTTCTAACGCGGGGCTCGTTATTTCTTTCAAACCTGCGTAGTTGCTGTTGACCGCATCCGCGTTCTCGTGTGGCCCATCCTGAGCCATCTGCAGCGGTGGTAGGGGCTGCTGTTCCTGGGACTGTCTTCTGGGCTGGGCGGTCCCGTGACTCGGCAGCATTTGGGTCCGAAAGACGCCAGGAAACGACGTGATGGGCAACCCGAGCCGAGTGAAGTCGGGACGGGCCTTGTACGACTCGACGAGCGTAATGCGTTCGCCTTGGTCGTCCTTGAAAGGTTTCAGGTCATTGACGTAACCGTCGTCGTGGCTCACTCCGGCCAGGAAGATCCTCCGACACTGCTTGTTCTTAAGGTAATGTTTGAATATAGCTTCATGCAGTATAGACGTTAGCTTACGGTTCCTGGGTGTTCAACATCCGCCAGTTACTGTATTTGGACACGAATGTACGTTTCGACTTACTCCGAATCTTGGAATCTGCCGCCTCTTTGTTCCTCCCAACGTCGATAAAGTCGAAAGAGTCGCACTCAAAATTGAATCGCGACGGGAATTCCACCATTTTGGTGTGAGAAATAATGCCATTGGCACTAATCGTCTTGGCCAGCCCTTGCAAGTTGGCATAAATACGGACCACAATAGGAATGTTAAGAGGCAGCGAGGTCATCTCCCGGAGTTGGGCCCGGATCGCGTCCTTCAGCCTGTCGGCTGCCAGAATAGGGTCGTTAAGTAGTTCGTCGGTGAATATGGCGCCGTCGCCGTCGACCACAACGGCGACGAAGGGGTCGTCGATATAATCATCGTTTAGACAGTTAAGCTACCAGGATGAGGGTGCTGGTCAGTATCCTAGGTAACCTCTCGCTACCAGCGCTCATGCGAAGATTTTGGCAACGTACAAGTTCTTTATTTTCGTCCTGGAGCTTGGATCTTTCGTTTTCGAGAGCATGTAGTCTCTCAAGCTGGGACTTGGCCTCAATTTGAAACTGAGATAGTTTAAAGTTGTCCTTTTCGGACTTGTCGTTAAGTGTTTTGATGTTGTCTTCTAGGCCTTGAATCTTGACGATGTAGTTGTCCAGGTGCTGGATTAAAGACTATAACGACATGAGATCAATCTTTTGTGCTTGCCCAGAAAGGAAACAAGATATGGACGCCCTCCAGACGACAACTGAAAAGAGCAATTTGACATACGGTAATAAATTCGTTGCGAGACTTGTCCAGGTTAAGATAGTCGTTATACTTAGCTTGGACAGCCAATGGGTCATAGCCAGTGGCGACATCCATTGACATTTCCACGTCTGTCATGATGACGGCGAGTATAAAGCTGTTAAATATTTAAAATGTTTTGTTTTAAAAGTTGTCGAGATAAAATGGTATCGAAGGTGTTAGATTCAATTGCCGGGACTTTTCAAATTGTGCTTGTGGTGTTCGTATAGGTATACTGCTGTACGCAATATAGTGTATAAAAAATAAGAAAAAGATGGTCAAATGACTTAAAAATAAAAAGGGGTACAGATTTAGAGTCAAGTCAAGTGGAAAAGGCGGGCTACTTATAGTTGTGCCAAGACTTCTAAGTAAGATTAGACGTTTCATAACATACGACTATAACCGAGAAAACGCAGGGGTCAGGGGTTGTGACGCTTCATGCGTGTCCCACGCTAACGCTATTTGACCGCTATGGTATATCCGTGTCCGGCGACGGATATGAAGAGTTACCTTTCGTCAACTCATCGATGATTCGCCAAGCGTATGTAGTAGGCTCAAAAGGAAATGACCAGTGACTGGAGGTTGGCCATCCCGCAGCCACGCTGCTCTGTCAAATTCATCCCCAATCATCAACCCAGAACCAACCACGTCGCTGCATGTGTCACTGCCTAGGCTGCAGATATTGGCTCGCCAAAGACTCTCATCATTTTCGAAATCGCAGATGTCGTCTTCAGTCTCCGGCTTGATTGACGAAAAGTCCACGTTGAGACCACGACTGCAGAAGGCAGCAACCCCCATCCTTTTCCTACAGACATGGATATTTAATTAGACACGTTGTGGTTGAGAGTATTCTGTTTACTTACGCATCAGACAGTCCCAAATCCATCAGGTCAGAATCAGAGCCGGGAAACTGGAGCAGCTGGTCATTGAACTCCTTCATAATATCATCTTCAGACCCCCCTCCTTCTAGATCCTTCCTACGGCCATATGCGTTGTAATAGGTCGCCCGAGAGCAGTAGCCCCAGTTGGACATGGACCACCGGCGTATTCCCTTGACTCTCTCCTCGCCGCTGCGATCGGCGGACGGCAAGGAGATCCAGCGCCGCATGTCGTCCTCATTGAAATGCTCGAAGTCGAACAAGATGTTGGACAGGTCGATCGAGTTCAGCAGGGGCATTACCTCGGCGTGTACTGTCCGGCAAACGCACGACATGGCCCAGGGACTGTGCCCATCGGGCGCGGAGAAATATGGCTTCCCCTCCCGGGAATGTTGAACCAGGGCACCCTCACCATCTTCACCATAGCCGTCCGCACCGGGCGGGCCTGTCCCAATGAGGTGCAGACGTATGGCGGGCGGCCTGTTGTATTGGTTTTCGTTCCAGCGGACGTCGAAGTCGCAGTACAAGGATGCGATTACTAGTTTATATATCATCAAACGAAGCTCGATGGGAAGACCCAGAAACGAAGCGTCCTTTCTGCCAGTAAAACGCGTCATTGGAGTTATGGTGAGGGAGATGGGAAAAGAGAAAGAAGGTTCTCACACAATGCTTGATCAGATTGGTAGAAGGAATGCAGCAAAATTGTTCAGACCAATGTCTTCTTATATAGCCCCTTGCATTGCCCTTGTCCGTGTTGGTTCCATGATGGGATGCGGGCCGGAATCCCTACCTGTTGGTGGTAGTGTCTGCAGTTGGTTCATTGTAGCCTACGCCCATATTGCTGGCCCCAACTGTGCCAGTGCAACAGTACCCTCCTTGCATGACACCTACCTGTCAAAGCCAGAAAGACTGGCCTCTACTGGCTACCTACATGTGAAGGATGGTAAGCGGAAATAGACCAAAGGGGTCATAGGGGCCAAAAGGGCCAAAAGAGGCGAAATGGCTGGCTATATGGCCAGCATTAAACATGTTGGCGCCATACCCCGGATTGGAGGCTAAATGAACCAGCGTCCAAAGTCGCGGGGGCCAAACTCATCGCGGCATCGAGAGGGCTGAACACAACGGCATGCCAACCGAAGAGTATCAGACCCTCATCGCTGCGCGTGTACCCAATAATAACTGGCACCATCTCAACAAGGATATCACAGTGTTTACAATCTATGTAAGTGTATCACTCAAGTAACAAGTCGAACTCTGGTCAAACACAATCTTGTGGCCCGGAGCTGAGACGGGATGTTCAATTAACTAAACGCCCCAGAAGTTCCAGCCACAGCAGCAGCAGCAGCAGCAGCCCAGCTCGAAAGCTACCCCGCTACCCCACCATCCAAATGGCCCTCAACACCAGCAACAATTTTGTCCAGACATCACCACCACCAACGTCACAACAGCCTCTCTGTCAATTCCTCTTCTCCCGCAAATTCCAACACCCATTCTGGTTTCGACCCCTCTCCCCTCTCACAGTCATCATCGTCGCCTCTTGTCAACCTTACCGCCTAGGAAACCGCGCGCTCATCGAACCCGCGATTGGCAATGCCGACCCTGCAAACCCACTCCGAGGCACCGCACAGCGACCCCTTCACCTTCGCCACCGATCTCCCCCTCGCCGCCGAAGACGAAGCCACCCTAACGACGGCCGACAAGTCCGCCTACCTCGCCCGCCTCCGCGCCGCCGTCGCCGACCACCAGGCGCGCGTCAACGAGGCCCTGACGGCGCGCATGGAGGCCGACAAGATCCGGGACCCCAGCTCCGCGCCCGCGGCCACGACGGAGCCCACCTCGAGCAAGAACAAGAAGCGCAAGAAGAACAACGGCACCGAGACGCCCCAGCAGGGCAAAACGATGGTAGCGGACGAGGACGCCGAGGAACAGAACTATGGGGAGGAGGACGTGGACGAGGACGACGAGGTGTGAAGCTACCCACCCATTCGACCGCGACTTCTTGATAAGAGAGAGAGAGAGAGATAGAGCGATTAGAGTATTTGGCTCACCAATATCCGTTCGGTACTACAGGAAGGAAGCAACAAGAAGAAGAAGGAGAGAAAGACAGCATCGTGATGCCGAGAGCGGAGGCAACATTTGGACACGCGACTCGAGTAGCAAATGTCGCAGGCCGTTGAGTTTCGAGACATCCTGGAAGAACGTTGTTTGGGTATTGTTGAACAACATGGTCGGCGGCATCTCGCCCGGTTTGCGAAGCAGCAGCCATGCCTCACCGCGGCTCGAAACTCGACATCACATCAGCCATCGGCGCACTTCAGAGGACGCCAGCTTTCGTTACTCGCCTTGCCTAATACCCCTGTTGCTCCAGGATACCTGAAGCAAGCAACATTCGCCTTAGTTCTTTGGACGTCGGGGGCGGCCGGAATGTCTCCAGTCGTTCGGTGTCGTTTCGTTATGTTGGTCATAGATAACGTGGCCACCCTCCCTGCCCAATTGAAGCCCCGATGGCTGCTACACGAGAAGATACTTCTACTTGACAGGCATGACGGGGAAAGCGATGGCGATGGACTTCCATTAATGGGCGGGAGAGCGAGAATCCAGCCTCTGATTGGGAGTAAACAGGAACAGTTGCAGTACTGGGACTTGATCGGGGTATGCGGTGTCCAGCCATACGAAGATTACCTGTAGGGTTCTCTACCATGACAAGCTCTACCCATGCTCAATGAACGAAAGAACCATGCTGAAGGAGGAGGCACCGTAACTTGTACTCTAGCCCCTTATTGATACCTTCAAATAGAATGGACGTCATCCTCTGCTGTTATCCAACCATGTGTCCAGCACATACTACCAACCACAAAAACAGTACTCTCCATAAGCTGAACAGAAAAAGACCGGTCCCAGTAGGAAGTCAGGTTGTACACGTATCGTATGTAGACAGATCGGATTGCGTACGGAAACAGAACCAATAACTTCACATTCTCTATACGGGTATTTCCAAATTCCACTCCCACCACCATCACCAACCAATAAATAGGACTTCACCATCCCCCGACCGAACCGTCCTTGCTGCAATATTTACAGAGAGCAGCATCCCCTTAGCCCTGACAAGATGCGAAAACACCAAGAGAACTCGTGAACTCGTCCCACATTCATGCATATAACAACAACCTCCTACTAAGGCCCACCGCGGCTCGCCTATACACCTACACGCCTTGCCCGCTCTTCCGTTTCCTCCACGACCGCTCACTGTCGACTTAATCGTGCCAATGACACCTAGTGTCCCAATCTCAGCAAAAGCTTAAACGCGCAGGAAACAATGCAGATGCAATCCTATTGTTACACCCTTTCCTTCTTCAGGGGAGAGCGACTTTCTTCAAGAACTCCTCCCCCAAGACCCCGCCACCGTCCCCTTCCCCTTAAAACTCCCCCCAGCCGGGCCAACCCCGCCGCCCCCAGTCCGCCCCAGGCAGCCGTAGTGCACGACGGCATTGTCGGGCATCACAGCCACGACGCTGTTGCCGAGCCGCTTGTGGCAGACGCCGCAGACCTTCTCCTCGCCCACCACGACGCGGCGGTTGCGTCCGCCGCCGCCGCTCACGCTACTGCCACCCGGGACGCTATCCTCGCCGAGCAGCAGCGTCGCCTGCGTGTCGACCAGGAGCGTCTTGCGCAACCCCTCCACGATGCGCGACTCGGCCAACCGCGAGTTGGCGGCCCGGATCCGCCCGCTAAAGTACGACTCGAGTCGGTTGGCGGCAAGGTCGTCCGGGATAAGCGACAGCGTCGACGCCGCGGGCAGCCGCGAGCCGTGCTTGGAGAGCAGGTCCAGCGCCGGCTCCAGGTTCGGCTTGTGCGGCGGGGCCGGGGTGAGATAGAGGCCGAGCAGGGTGTGGTAGATGGACGGCGCTCCATCCGGGTCGTCCTGTTGCTGAGGATCTTGCGACGGAGGCAGACCGGAGAATGCCGGGTTGGCTGAAGATGGACGTGAGTTCCGGCGTGCCGAGGGCGAGGATGGCCGGCTGGGCTCGGTTTGAATTTTGTGTATACGATTGCAATACCTAGACACACACATTTGTCAGTTTTCCGGTTCGTCGTGGTTTCTTCAGATGATCCAACTCACTCTTCAGCTTTGGCGTAGTCCTGCATTTTGAAGACGTATATATCCAAGGCCTGCTTATGGGAGCCCATGTTGGAGAGGATCACAGCCTGCGCCTCGTAGAAAGCCGAATCTGTCGCGAACGTTAGTGTCCAGCCTCGACAACGTCAACGCCTTTTGAATACTCACCATCTCTGGGGATAATGCCGTAAGCCCGACTAAGGCTGTACTGCCTGCTTTCCCGCAGGAACTTGACCAGCCGCTCCATCATCGGCGCCTTCTCGCCCTCGTTGCCACCGTGTTCGTCGCCGCCTCCAGCCCGCAGCACATTGATGAAAAGTTCGGCCAGCCTATTGTGGAAGTCCGGCGTCGCGTCGCCTAGCTCGCCGATGATGTGTTCGAGATACCGGATTTCGAGGAGCTCGTCGATGTTGCCCAAATAGTTTACGACCCGTTCGCGGGGCAGCGTCTCGGCATTTTCGGAATCGGCCAAGAACACGTCCATGCCCAGGTTGGGGTCTCGCCGGAGTACCCAATCGGCAAACTCCAGTATCAGATCGATCAGATCTGGGGGAAGAGCCTGCAGGTACATGACCGTCCGTTGAGGGCCGCGCAGTTGACGCGGAATCTCCGAGGGGTTGATGGGTATCGCCAGAGGGTCGTCTGGCTGAGCCACGTTGACGTTGATATCGTTTGCCTTCGCGGCAGACTTCTCGTCTTGGTCATTGGGGTCCTCCGATGCTGTCCCAAACCGCCGCAGCAAAGTGAGGGCTTCGCGATGCAGCTTCTTGCCGTTGAAGAACTCCACCAGGTCGTTGTAGCGGTGGCTTTCGAGAAGTTTCTCGTTCACGACCTTCGGGTCGCAGAAGTTGGCAATGCGGAAGAGAGACGAAGCCAACGCCGGCGTGCTGTACATGTAAGCCCGGAATAGCGCTGTATCAACAATGCTGAAGGTGGTTCGTAACGTTTCGGCTAGTTGTTGGTCGGACTCGGGATCCGCTGACCCTGCCAGTAGTGTGGTAAAAGGATCCTCGGCGGAGCTGACCGAGGGTTCTGTCGAGGAAGAGGTCTGGCGCTTCAGCTTGCCCGTGACGGGGTCGATGTAGCGCTGCAGACGGGCACGCGTGCCGGCAAGATACGACCTGAGCTCGCCCACGGCCGACTTCAGGTCGTCGCCAGACAGGGGCCCATCGTCCCTGGCATTTGCGATTGAGGCAACGTCCGACCCTTTGATGCTGGCAGCATCGTCGTCCTTCAGGTTGGAGGCTGGGCCCTTCTTGAACGACATTATGGAAGCACCATCAGAGTCTGTCTTCTTGTGTCCTCCTCCGCCGCCAAGGGGCCAGTACTTGGAGAAGGCGCCCGCACCCGCTTTCGATGGGGACGCAGCATCAATGGGCTCATCCTTACCCTCACCTCCGTTCACTTTGTTGTCCTCCGTCGGGCCGTCTTCCTCATGCGGGTCGGTGTCGGTTGCCGACGCCGTCGCCACCGTTTCGTCGTCCGCCTGTGCTTCCCACGACATGTCGCCAGCAATCATCCGCGGGAACAGCTTCAAGACTCGCTCGGGCGGTGCGCGCACTTCGTCTTCGTTGAAGAGATCCATGCTCTCCCGGTACCGCTTGGCCTTGAACAGCACCTCGGCTTTGCGCATCTTGACTTCGCGCATGGTCCCGGTCTTATCCTTGAGCAGCGCGTC
Organism: Apiospora marii; assembly: GCF_038362585.1. Taxonomy (NCBI): domain Eukaryota; kingdom Fungi; phylum Ascomycota; class Sordariomycetes; order Amphisphaeriales; family Apiosporaceae; genus Apiospora; species Apiospora marii. The sequence continues at coordinate 187,857 of NW_027117377.1, forward strand.
TTCCAGCATCCCCAGGACACTGATGGCCTCGTCGAGCAAGCCCTGCTGGATGAGGTCCGTGACCTGGGCGTCGTAGTCGGTGGCGTCCATCTTCCATACGCAGCGGTCGCTGCTGATGTGGAAGCCCTTGCCGGCATGGGCCAAGCTGTAGGTCGGCGGCGGAAAGTGCAGCTGGGCAGCACCGGGCAGGTTGATGTTCTGCAGGAGACTAAGGGTGTCGGGATTCCGAACTTCGAGAGCGCCCTTGCTGGGCGGCTGCAGGGCCAGTATGTAGGGATAGCTGTAGCCGATGTTGTCGGGTGCATTTTGCCAGGGGATCTGGCGCTTTTCGATGGGCTTGCCCTCGGCATCGATGAAGAGTGTGTTGATGTCCTTGGCCAGCAGCATCCCGCCGTCCGCCAGCTTGGCAGCCAGCGGCTTGGGCATGTATCCGCCGAGACCCATGTAGCCCATGCTGGCGGCCCCGAATCGGCTCGCCTGCCCCGCAGCGGCAGTGGCGGCGGCAGCGATCTCGGTCGTGGTGGAGGTCTCGACGTCGACGAGGACGAAGCCGGCGTTCATGCCGCAGACGATCTTGGTGGCCGTGGCCCAGGTAACGCTTCGTATGGCTTCGGGGAGGACGATCTCGGTGACGTCGTCGCCCAGCTCGCTCTCGTGCCAGCTCCACAGCAGCAGCCTCCTCTTGACGGCCACGGCGAGCCGGGAGATGATCTCGGGGATGCCCGTGGCGCCATCTTTGACAATGTTGCTGGTGACGGCGAAACAGCTGGCGTTCTTGGTGCGTTGGATGGTCTCGATGAGCTCGTAGGTCTGGAGGTCGTGGAGGGAGACGTGGTAGTTGGAGAGGGAGATGAGGGTGTTGGCTTCTTTGATGATGGCCAGCTGCTCGACGGCGCGCGTGGAGAACTTCTCGACCTCGCGCAGGAGGTCGGTGGGCTTCGAGGACGGCGGGCCGGCTTTGGAGGTCGGAGGGCTCAAGGCGTCGGGGAGGCTGCCGGGCTGGGAGGAGGTGCCGTTGTTGGCATGGCCGTTGTTGTTGGCGGTGTTGTTATTGCCATTGGAGAGGGAGATGTTGTTGAGTCGGTAAACCCGTAGAGAGCCGGTGTTCAAGCCCACAAGCACGCGATCGCCTGAGACAATCGGTAGCACTTCATCAGTAGACGCTCACAAAGAAAAGGAACCAGAGGGCAGCAGCACATACCATTTGCGAGGATGGTCTCGATCTTGGACTTATCCCGCGGCTTGAGCTCGATGATGGGGCGAGCGGTAAAGGCAGAAAGCATGGCGGCGGCACACTTTGCCTCCAGAAGGCTAGGTGGGGATGCACATTAGAGGGAGAATCTCGGGGTTGAACGCATCTCTACCACATCATGCCCATCTGCAATTAATCGGATTGGCAGGTAGGTGTGGTGGTTACAAAAGTCGTGGTTCTTCTGCTTGGGCCTTTGCTGTTTGGTCATCGGGCGGGAGCTGGGTGCATGGATTCAATGTCAGTTGACCTAATCAGAAGCCGAGCCGCTCGAGCTGCGTGGGGAACGGACCCCTGCTGCTTGGACTGGAATGATGATGGCATTAATGCTCCAACCTCCAAGCTTGCATCGCAGCTTTTGATTGGTCTGGTAGCGGAAATGTCAATAACAACAGAATATCAAAAATGAAATATTCCCAAGCATTGGTTTGGCAGTTGGACTAGTAGTGTGCATCTGTCTCATTTTAAGTGCCTGCATGAGGTGTGTCACCGAGCATGTCAAACAGAAAAGTTCCTGCAGCCCTAAAGAGCTACCTCGAGATGCAAATCAATTGATTTATTTTGGCCTGGCAAGCAAAACATTACGCTACCCATCCAAGTCGGTATATTAACCACCAATACGCCTGGAACGCCGTTCTAATTCCAAATCACCAGAAGCTCTATGCCCAGTCTAGTTTCCCAATCTAATGACCTCCAGTCGTCGGGAGCTGTAAAGTGTTAGCTATGCTATGATGCAATGGGGTTTCAAGATCGGGTCAACTTACTCCGAGACCGACCTTGAACGAGTCGTAGATCAACCACTGGAACGCCGTCAGGGTGCCAATCATCACAATGCGGACGGGCAGGCCGTTCCAGAGCCCCTTGAAGCCGATGTTCTGGTAGATCCTGCCGACGGCGGTCATGGCGCCCTCGCCGGGCTTGCGGTCCGCGTTCAGCTTCGAGACCATGACGTCGGCCGGGTGGCTCACCACGGCGCACCCGATGCCGGCAATGTAGCCGCCCAGGAACGAGACGCCGGTCTGCTGCAGCGTGGTGTAGGCCTCCTTGGGCTTGCCGAGTTGCTTGTAGATCAACTCGACCGTCTTCTCGAAGCTGGCGAACTTAACCATCGTATATGGAATCTGTCGGCCCCAGAGCGGGTAGAGCCCCTTGTACAGGCCCGCCACGCCCTCCTTCTGCGTCACCTTGCCCCAGCCCTCGCGCAGCGTGCGGGCGTAGGGCGGGATCGTGGTCTGCATGCGCACCTTGATCGACTCCCAGGGGCACAGGGCGATGTCGGCCAGGAACTCGGCTGAGGCGCTGGCGCCCAGGTAGACGAGCGTCTTGGGCGCGTTCGGGAACAGCTTCTCGCCGTAGTAGTACTTGAAGACCTCGTAGAAGCCGTACTTGCCCGCGCCCTGGAAGGAGTAGCCGACGTACGTGGGCGCCCAGCCCGTGAAGATGCCCCGCAGCCCCTCGGTCGCGTAGATCTTGCGGTACGCCTGCACGTTGGACTTGTAGATGGACGAGTCGACCTGGCGGCGGCACTTGACGAGGTCGAGCGGCGTGACCGAGGTGTGTGTCGGACCGCAGGCTGTTGTTCACGCGCACCCGTCAGCAAATGCCATTCCGTTATCCTGCAACAATCTCAGGCGATGCGACGTACCAATGATACCGCCCAGAGTGCACGCCGCGAAGTAGGTCGGCGAGTACAACTCAATAGTGGACTTGGGCTTCTGCTGGGTTTTCGACATTTTGGCGGAGAATTACGTATTATATCTAAAGAAAACCAGCGTGCGGCGACAATTATGGTGGAGGGGAGGGATTCAGTGTACAACGCGGGAACGACGAGAAGTTAGGCAAGTCGGGACAGGACGAGTCTGGAGAACGGATTGGGTTGTTCTTATATGTGAGAAGAAGGAAATCTATCAAGTTCAGTGTTTGGTGTCCGAAGCATCCGTCACACTGATAGCATGCGGCCGTCCTTGTTCTCAATTGCAGGTCTAGCCAGGCACAACGACGTAACCGCTCGCTCGTTCGCTCTCTGTCGCGGGACGACCAGGGCGGGCTGGGAGCTTGGGAGCTGCGGAGGAAGAGCTACGGTTCGTGGGGCCGCAATGATGAGGTCATAGGTTCGTAGCTGGTGTTGCCGAAACCCCAGACTTGGCAGAACAGACAGCCATCTTTACTGGTTTCAGTGGAGTTCTGGAAAAGAGCCAAACAGCTTCTCGGGGCTGGTTCTTCTCTTCTTCAGCATCCATTTCCATCGCCAAGAAGATTACCGGCTAGAGATTCGCTATTTTAGGATTCGGCAATCATTTGAGCTGATGCCCGGCCGAGTCGGGTCGCGATCGATTATCGCGACCTCCAAAATACAGTGGGTCGGGCCAATGCTAGTGGACGGAATTAGATCCGCCTAAGAGACTGAAATGCCCTGAGATGCCTGTACTGAATGTCCGACTGTGCGATATAAGAATTGTGCAAGCTTGCAAAACCGTCACCCTCAGCAGGCACATAGCTTTTGGGGGACTTGCCAGCGAATGATAAACCCATTGCACCCAATACGATGTTGTAGCAGACGTTGAGAAATCATTGTGGAATGGAAGTCGGCCCATGATTGCTGTCAAACTCGCAGAATATCATCAAAGGTAAAATATCGGGATGCGTGCATGATTGCTTAATATGCAAATGCAGTGGGAGGAGATGGTGCCGAGATAGCGGCTGGCCATCCCCAGATCCCGTCTCACTCGGCCTTCGCATATCCACTAGCCAAAATGCCGTACCAACCCCGACTGGACATTCCCCAATCCATTCAGATTGGTCGATGGGTTGAAAAGGCTGAAATGGATACCCATTGTACTAATTTTCGATGTTATTTAACCGAAATGGTCCACTCGGTAGTCGGCGATTGATGGAGTCGAGAGCATCGTCCGTTTTAGTATACACCCTCGGGGAGCTTTCCGGTCGTGGGGGAGAGGGGAATGGCGTGATCGGAGCAATCCCGAACCAGCAGTGAGCCAACTTACACTTATAAAACATCGTGAACGTGGTTTCTGCATACTCAGAGCGAGCACTCATCTCTTGCCTTACAAACTGGGGTGTCGAGATATTGCCGTCTCGCCAAAATCACCCAAACTCCCCCGTCTCCCAAGATGTCGGCGCCGCCCCCGCACAAGCTCGCCCCCAAGCCCCTGCCGCTGGCGGTCGACTCGCCCAACGGCGGCAAGCGGCCGAACCTGGTCATCTTCATGCCGGACCAGCTGCGGTTCGACTCGCTGGGCTGCACGAGCCCGGCGGGCCACCCGGTGCAGACCCCGCACATCGACGCCTTCGCCCGGCGCGGCACCCTCTTCACCAACTGCTTCACCCAGGCCTCGGTCTGCTCCCAGTCGCGCTGCAGCATGTTCACGGGCGCCTACCCCCACGTCAGCGGCCACCGCAGCCTGCACAACCTCATCAAGCCGTGGGAGCCGAACCTGTTCCGCAGCCTGAAGGAGTCCGGCTACCACGTCGCCTGCCTGGCGCCCCGCGGCGACACCTTCGCGCCCGCGGTGACGGAACTGAGCCTCGACGAGTACGGCTTCCTCGAGACCCCCGAGTTCGTGCCCAAGTTCGGCAAGCGCGAACCCGGCGCGCCCCCGCCCGAAAAGGACGAGAGCATCTGGGGCCGCCTGTTCTACCGCGGCCTCCGCAACGCCCACCAGGCCATGGACTACGACGACGCCGTCGTGCGGAGCGCCCTGACTTGGCTTGAGTGTCCTCCCGCCGACAAGCCGTGGGTTTTGTTCATGCCGCTGCTCTTCCCGCACTGCCCATTCCAGGTCGAGGAGCCCTACTTCTCGCAGTACGCGCGCGACGCCATGCCGCCGATCGCGAAACCAGAGGACAAGACGGGCTACGAGCCCGGGTACATGCGCAACATCCGCGAGCGCTACGGCACCGACCGCGCCACGCCCGAGATCTGGGCCGAGATCAAGGCGACGTACTACGGCATGATCTCGCGCCTCGACGACCAGTTCGGGCGCATCGTCGCCGCGCTGGACGAGTCCGGCCGGTGGAAGGACACCGTTTCCATGTTCTTCACGGACCACGGCGAGTACCTGGGCGACTACGGCCTGATCGAGAAGTGGCCGTCGGGGCTTTCCGACGTGCTGGTCCACGAGCCCCTCATCATCGCGGGCGCCGGGCTCCCCGCCGGCCAGACGTCGGCCGCCATGGCCGAGATGGTGGACCTGATCCCGACAGTCTTCGAGCTGTGCGGCGTCGGGCAAGACTTCCCCCACAACGGCCGGTCCCTCGTGCCCGTTTTGATGGATGGCGCGGCCGAGCACAAGCGGTACGCCTACTCCGAGGGCGGCTTACTCAAGAGCGAGGAGCCCCTGCTCGAGCAGTCGCCCTACCCCTACGACCTCAAGGCCGCGCTGCAGCACGAGGACGCCGCCGTCTGGGTCGGCAAGGCGCTGGCCATCCGCGACCCGACCTGGACGTACGTCTACCGCCTGTACGAGCCGTGCGAGCTGTACCACCGCCGGGACGACCCGCACGAGATGCACAACCTGGCGGAGAAGGCCGAGGTGGCGGACGTGGTCCAGGAGTTCGAGCGGGAGGCGCTGCGGTGGATGGTGGATAGCTCCGACTTTGTGCCGTGGGCGCAGGATAACCGGTTCCCCGAGGTCAACCTGGTCTCGCCGCGGGAGCAGCTCGAGGCGCGGCAGAAGGCGGCTGCTGGTGGTGATGGCAAGTAAAGTTGCCGTATAGTACCGGGCTGGTACCTCGTGAGAATAACCAATATCCAATGATGCGAAGCTAAAAGCACGCCCAAATTAATTCTGCCTTTTGAATCCCAGTTCGCATTGTTTAGTGATTAATTGGCTTGGGTTGGTCGAATGCAGCAGGCTGGTCCAGGAGCACAGCTCAGTGCGAACCATAGGTATTTGCCAGAGTTCGCAAGTCGAAGTCTCGATGAAGGCCTGGCGATTGGTAGAGTAGCAGGAAAACCACCGGGTCCATGACGATCTCAAATGGAAACCTTCGCCAAGCTATTAATTGTAGATTCAGTTCACCCCAGAATTCGACAATACCTGGGGCCCTCTACCATACTCACATCATTGAACCCTGGGTGGAGTTTATCGTAAACTCTCCACCAATTAGCAACAACAAATAAACAGCTAGTTCCCCAATTCAACAGCGAGCATCTCATACGCGTCCAATCACCCTGCGACCCCGCCTTCCCCAGATTCCCAATTCCTCCGGCTTCTTGGTGGCCAGCTACCCCTTTTCAGTCGTAAACGCGACAGGCAAAAGAAGAACAAGAAAGAACAACGGCATCCCACTTCGAAACCGCAATCCAGTACTGCCTGGGAGTCTCAGCGCCCCAGACCCAGTCGGACCATGCCGTCATCGCGGGTTCCTGCTCCAGCAAAACACCCGCCGAGCCCCAGCGCCAGCCGCCCGGCGAAACGCCGCAAGGTGACGGTGGCCTGCCAAGAATGCCGGGACAAGAAGACCAAGTGCGACAGCGCGCGCCCGGTCTGCGGGCCCTGCGCGCGGAAACGGCGGCCCGAGGCGCAGTGCGTCTACCCGGACACCCCGCAGCAGCAGTCGAGGGTCGACATGGTGGAACTCCAGCTGCTGAGGTCGGAGGTGCAGGATTTGCGGCAGATCTTGAGCCAGACTCCATCGGCTCTGGCAGTTGGACCAAATGGAGGTGACCCGAGCAGCGCCGCTGCTCTGCCTGCTAATACTGCACTTCGGAACGGCGCTACCGCTGCCAATGGAGTCCAGTCTTCCACAATGGCGATACCAGTCACGCCATCGCCCGCACCACCGCCACCAGCGACAGTCCCGACCAGTTGGAACGCCACACCCCGCACGACGCCGCTGCCGGGTAGTGGGGACTCCCGCCAGTCCCAGGAATTCGGGACTCCTTTGTCCAGTGGCGTGGGCGACAGCGGGACGACACGCCCACAAGATACACAGGGGCCGGGCGGTTTCATGGGTGCATCGGAAACCTCACCCGACGAGCCTGGGCCTGTCGTGTTCCTCGGCCCGTCCAGCGCGGCCCAGTTCATGCGGGAGGTGCAGGATGTGTCCGCCAAGGAGCGGCGCCACAGCAACTACCGAGCTGTCAACGCCGCCGCTGCCAGCTCTTCCTCATCGTCAATGCCGGCGTCCGTTGCGCAGAGGAAGGCTCTGGGACTGATCCTCGAGTTTCTGGACGCCCAGGTCCTCCCGGCCCCCAAAACGGCGGACAGTCATCTGGCGAAGTACTGGAGTTATGCACAGCCCTTGCATCCAATCCTGCACAGGCCAACATTCATGAAGAAGTGAGAAAGAGTCCCCAGCCACCAAACCCCGTCGCATGTTCGCGCATTTCGCCGATTGACCAAGGGACCTTGCTGATCAAAACTTCGATGGCAGGTATGATTATATCTTTGGGAAAAGCGAAATCCAAGATGGAGATACTCATGGCCAATCTGGCTTCAATACCATCCACGAGGCAAGGGCTTTCCACGTCACCCTGAACCTGGTATTCGCGCTCGGCTGCACCTACCATTTCGCCAGCGGCGGCCCTGTCTCATTCAAGGAGAACGCCTTGGTCTTCTTCAACAGATCGCAAGAATTGCTGAAGGATGCCGATCTGGACCACGGCTCCCTCTCCCTCGTCCAGGCTTTCCTCCTAACGGCACATTATCTCCAGAGCACCGACAAGATCAACAAGTGCTGGCTGACGGCGGGGACAGCTATTCGGCTGGCTCAAGGGATCGGCATTCAACTCGACATGGCTTCCGAGAGCCAAGCCGAGCGTCAGGAGAGAAGGCGGACGTGGTGGGGCTGCATTCTTATGGACAGGTACTTACGTTCACCATTTCATGTTAGAAACAGAGCCGCGCTTACTGACTGACTATCATCCGTGCAGGGTTCTTAGCATGACCTATGGTCGACCGCCGATGGTAATTTGGCCGACGTCGGTACCGCTGCCAGAGTCAATTGACGATGCGCTCCTGCTGCCAGAACCGGGCAGCTGCTCGCAGCCACTTCGGGAGTGTGCCAAATCAGAAGTGGCATTCTTCGTCCAGGCTCTGAAGCTTAGTGACAGTTTGATTGAAGTTCTCAAGTAAGATATCACATTTCTGTACTCCTTCTTACTTTATCCATCAAAATTCGGTTGACTGACCTTCAATATTTGGGTTGACTCCAGGAGTCTATACCGACCCCCAGCTGAGGCATCGACCGAGATAGCTGAAAACATCTCCGAAGGCAAAGACTTTGGAGCCCTGACCTTCATCCTGAAGATTGACGCCAACCTGGCTCGATGGCGGCGTCAGTTGCCCGAACATCTGATTTATCGAGACGACTTTGCTGCAAACTCGGATCCGATCCAAATACGGCAATCATCGTCGCTACACTGCAGGTAAGCGACCCATGTTTCCCCTCTTTTCACGTACCCTGAGCCACGGGCTGACGATCGTACAAAAGATACCTGCATCAGCGGATCCTGCTATTCCGCCCCATCACGATAGACCTGGCCCAGGGTGCATTCCTGCAACCCGAGGGCCTCCGGCACCTCACGGACTTCCAGCTGAGTATGCTGACCGGCTGCATCATGGCCTGCTTGCGCGCTGCCCAGGAATTGGTCAACCTGCTTTCCAAGGGGAACGCCAGCCAGGTGCCTCCGTGGTGGTATTCCATATTCTGTAAGTGCGCTCGGGCCGTATCTTCCCCTAATCGTGTGGCTACTAATCCCACCATGCATGCAGATCTCTACACGGCGGGCACGGTCTTGCTGGCAGTGCTGACCTCACCCACCCTGCGGAAAGTTCAGACCGCCAACATAGACGAGCTCAAGGAAACCTGGGCCCGTTGCATGAAAGGGCTGGCACGTTATGACGACTACGGAAGCGGATTCTCGCGGCGGTGCCGCCATGTCCTGCAGAAGGTCTACGCCGAGCGGTCGGGGGAGCAGTGTTCTGATGTTCACCAGAGTAAGCAAGAATGCAAATTAAACCAAGTTCTTCAGCCACAAATCCTGACTTCCCATTCAGATAGTGACCATGAAAACTCCCACACCAAGGCCCCAGATCAAACTCGGCAACCTGAAGTCGCGCCTGACCTTCTTAACGACGGAAGCTTCGGAGATGTTTGGTTGCCTGTCGGCGGTTACGACTGGCTGAGCAGCCTCGCGGAAGAGGGTTACAGTCACGATCTCGGTCCTTTGAATGGGAATTTCGTTTGACTTTTAGTAATTACCTAATTTGTCTACAAAATCGCAATGCCTCATCACGAAGAAGCCCTACCCCAACGTCCCAAGAACTCCTCCCCCTCCCGCCGATACATCCCCAAATTCTTCAGCAGCGGCAAATCATTCACCGCGAAAAGATAGCAATCCTCCCCTCCGGCCGCCTCGTGCACCCGCTCCGTCCAAGCCGGCACCGCAAACGTGTCGCCGCGCCTCCACTCGACCTCTTCGGTCGTCGTCCCGTCGGCGAGCGTCAGCCGCGTCTTGCCGGCGCCCTCGAAGCAGTGGTACACGAACGAGCAGGACTCCCGCAGGGGCGCACTGGAAGTGCCGGCCCGGACGCGCTCGGCTTGCCCCCCGATGGTGAGGGAGAGCGGGATCTTGGAGGGCGTGGTGGAGGGGGAGATGAGGTTGGTGGGGAGGGTGTAGTGCCAGAGGGCGTGGGGGCCGGGTTCCGCGTCCAGCTGGGCCTGGGCTTGGGACCAGGGGATCTTGAGGTGGGAAATGTCTTCCGAGGGTCTGGGGAGGGGATGTTAACCACTGCTCTTCTGTTCATGGTTTGATGTGTACTTACTCGCTGGGATACCGGCTCTCGGCGTACATCTCGGCAAAGTTGGTGGGGAAGGCCTGGTACAACGGCAGATCCAGCCCGTCGAGCCAAATCATGGGGCCGTCGCCTATTTTATTCATGTCAGCATTAGTAGTAGGCAGCATCCCCATTCCACGACCACTACCCACCTTCGTGCCCGTGGTCATGCCAATCCCAACTCGGCGTCAAAATCACATCCCCCCGGCTCATGTACACCTTCCGCCCCCCCACCGCCGTGAACCCCCGCTCCCCTCGACGATGAACCGCAGCGCGAACGCCGTGTGCCGGTGCGCCGGCGCCGTCTCCCCGGGCAGGATCAGCTGCAGGCCCGCGTACAGGGTGTCGGTCGTGTAGGGCGCGCGCAGGGCCGGGTTGACGAGCATGAGGACGCGGCGCTCGGCCTCGTGCGCGTCGACGACGTCGCCCGCCTGCAGCAGCAGCGGGCGGGCCTCGTCGTACTTCCACGCCGTCACGGCGGCCTTGGGGGCCGGGCGGGGAGGGACCATGGCGCCCATGACGGTCCAGAGCGGGGCTAGGTTCTTGGAGGGGAGGGTTTGGAGGTAGGCCGCTTTGACTTCTTCGCGGGAGCCGCCGCCGGCGCCGGAAGCGGCGTTGGGATCGGCTTGGGAAGACGCCATGATATTTTAGATAGGCTTCACGGGTTGTTGTGGGTTTCCAGGATCTTGGGGCTGATCAATCACGAATACGTCTTGCGTAGGAGAGAGATGCTTGCAAATGAGAAACCTCAACGAATAGGTTGGAGATCAGTAGCGTATGAATGTAGTACTGTTGATTATGTTCTATAGTTTGAAGAGGCGCTTTCTCGGCTACCTTGGCGCGGCAAACTAGCGGCATTAACCAGGATGATACGATCCAACGGTATCCATTCCTCTGAGGAACTAGAATTGCCGAGGAAGCCATCCGCGTAACGGCCCCCCGCTCCTTTGGCCCGTTGGAACAATGGGGGGTTCAATATTGACGATCATTTCTGGGGTAGTGGGGAGAGGGGCCAGGGGCGAGTTCGGAACGCTCCCCGAGGACCCCACGTCCCGCGCTCGGAACCGTCCCGAGCTGTACTCGGAATCATTCCGAGACTTGAAATGCATCAAGTGTGATTCCTCCACAGGGACAATGTGACGATGTTGCGGCGGGATTTCAAGAGCGACCAATGTGCTTCGAACCGATTGATTACCATCGAGACCCTGACAACTAGTCCAACACCGGTTTCATGAAGATGTCTCTTTCCGACTTATACCGGGCAAGACTTTTCGACGACGGTTCGAAGATTAGCCGTCATGCTGTCAAATACAAGAATGGAAAGGGAAACCAAAACATACCCATTATCAAGAAGACTAGTCCGAATCATGCGAATCATGCCGCCGTACTTCCTCGGCACCGTCCAGAGAGTGCAGCCGCAATTCCCACAAAAGTGTTTCTCTTTGGGAAACCCGCTCTGTGTGCCCTCGGTGATCGTGTATATCTTGACATTTTTGTCCGGATCGGAAATGACCATGTTTCTCGATAGGAACAATGCCATCTTTCTGACGTCTTAGTCACACTAAACCTCAACGGTGAGGGTTGAATCGTGGGGGTGGGGGCAGACGTACGATTTGAAACGGGGCGCCGGCGTTCTTTGTACAGTCGGAGCAGAAGCACCTAAGCACCTTCTCCGATCTCCCGATCACCTGGAACTTGATGCTGCCGCATAGGCAGGCGCCCTGGTTAATCTCTGATCCCATGGTGATCGGGAAGGATAGATGAGGCCTCTGAGTACATGAGAATATCGGAAAACGTGACAGTGGTTCAAGGCGATTGCATTATATGCTGGTCAAAGCACAGACTGCCTACGAGAAAGGGGTAAGAAGTTATCCAAAAACCGAGTTTTATGCACGCCGGTAGACTAGTGAAGCTATGACCGTGCCACGAACACGCCCGAAATGGTAAATTGCTGGTGTGGCCCGGTACTACTTGGGACTCCTGACCATTCCCTTCGCGACAATGAAGAATGGCAGTCTGCTTATTCATTGCGGAAGGCATGATGTTCAAATATAGTTGCGTATCTTAGACATCGAACACTCCTCCGACCGGCTAGGACTGGAAAGCCATTTTGTTGCGCAGCTTGCCCAGCTCTTCAATCTCCACTTCGACTACATCTCCGTCCTGGAGATACTTTGGCTCTTTCATCCCCATGGCGACACCAGCCGGCGTCCCAGTCATGATGACGGTTCCCTGCTCGAGCGTGGTGCCCTGACTGACGAAAGCGACTATCTCCTTGACCCCGAACAGCAAGTCGCTGGTGTCCGAGTTCTGCCTCAGCTCGCCGTTGATCCATGTTCGCAGAGCCAGCTTCTCGGCAGCTCCCACAACCTAGACGATTGACTGCGTTAGCTCTGCGTATCTCCAGAAAAAAACCAGACCGGGGAATTGACAATTCGCGACAGTGCATACCTTGGGAGAAACCAGCATCGGGCCCATGGGACACCACTTATCAAACCCCTTGGAGAAGCACCACTGCGGCACCCCGCCGGCGTAGGCGGGGTCGCGCTGCCACCTCCGCGACGAGACGTCGTTGCCGGTCGCGTACCCCGCGACGTGGTCCAGGGCCTGGTCCTTGGGGATATCCTTGCCGGCCTTGCCGATCACGATGCAGAGCTCGCCCTCGTAGTCGACCTGGCCGTCTTCCTGGACCACGACTTTGGGGATGGGGATATCCTCGCCATGGTCTGCCACGGACGCAGACGGCTTGATGAAGACGGAGGGGTACGGCGGTGGTTTCCGGCCGCCCTCTTGGACTGGGGAGGGACAGAGCTATCAGCGTCGCGCGCGCTTTCGGCAGATACGGACGACTTACTGTGCTTGATGTAGTTCAGTCCGATGCACCGAACAATCGGGACATCTGCCGGAGTCAAAGGGCCGAGCAGAGACTTGACTTTCAGTTCCTTCCCGGTAGGGCTGCCTTCGAATGGGCCGGAACCCGAAACTTCGGTCGCAAACAGTTCTCCCTTCTCGAGAAGAGACTGGAGGTCTGCGGCCGCGGTGATCTTTGGTTCACCGTAATGCACTTGGTCGTCGTCGCCAACGAACCGGATAAGTCTGCTCCACGACATGTTTGGACTGGCGACAGCTGTCTCGGTGACAGGAATAGGGCACGACAAAAGACAATTGAAGGTATTCTTTACGACCGCTTCACGACTTGACTTGGCCAGAACCACTGTCCTATATTCCTGTGCCAATTGAATACAAGATCCCACAATCTTAAGTCGCCCAGGAGTGCGGTGCCAATTCCGGCGGGGTCTTGGGTCGCTGCCTCGGAATGCTCCCCGAGGGGCAGATTTATGGGGCGACCAGCTTCCGAGGTCGCATATTTCCGACGCAAGCCCGACCCAAATAAGTCCAGACATTGGCCACCCACGATATGGCACTTGCTTTTCATCCGGATCCGAGTATTGAACACACTATCGAAACCATGGCGGGCCCGTTCGACGTCGAGGATCTCATCTCCAAGCTCACCCCCGACGAGAAGATCAGCCTGCTTTCCGGTGCGTCAGCATCCCTCCCTCCTATCAGCCGATCGTGACGATCTACCTGTATAGCAAAAGATAGAGGTAGGATCTAACCACGGCCCACAGGCAAGGACTTCTGGCAAACCCGGGACATCCCCCGCCTCCAGATCCCCAGCCTCCGCACCAGCGATGGCCCGAACGGCATCCGCGGCCAGCGCTTCTTCAACGGCACGCCCTCGAGCTGCCTGCCCTGCGGCACCGGCCTCGCCGCGTCCTGGGACCGCTCCCTCCTGAAGCGCGCGGGCGCGATGCTGGGCCGCGAGTGCGCCGCCAAGGGCGCCCACGTCTGGCTGGGCCCGACGGTCAACATGCTGCGGTCGCCGCTGGGCGGGCGCGGCTTCGAGAGCTACAGCGAGGACCCCTTCCTCTCCGGGGCCCTGGCGGCCGCCATCGTCGCCGGCGTGCAGAGTAGTGCCGGGGTGGCGGCGTGCATCAAGCACTTCGTCTGCAACGACCAGGAGCACGAGCGGCAGGCCGTCAACTGCGTCGTGAGCGAGCGGGCGCTGCGCGAGATCTACCTGATGCCCTTCATGCTGGCGCAGCGGGACGCGAAGCCGCTGTGCTACATGACGAGCTACAACCGGTTGAACGGGGTGCACGTGAGCGAGAACGCGCGGATGATGCAGGACGTGCTGAGAGGGGAATGGGGATTCGACGGGCTCATCATGAGCGATTGGTACGTTGCCATTGGCATCCCTCCCCGAATAAGTACTATCGAGCTAATGACATCATCCCAGGTTCGGCACGTACTCGGCCGCCGAGTCGACCAACGCCGGCTTGGACCTGGAGATGCCAGGCCCGCCCCGGATGCGCGGCCCGAACCTGCTGGTGTCCATGGGGAACCGCAAAGTCTCGCAGCACGCCCTCAACGACCGCGTCCGCCAACTGCTGCGGCTCGCGAACCGGGTAGCCCCCGTCGGGTTCCGCGACGACGCGCCCGAGGAGGCCGTCCACGACACGCCCGAGACCCGGGCGCTCCTGCGCGAGCTCGCCGTCGCCGGCATCGTCCTGCTCAAGAACGACAATGCGGTGCTGCCGCTGGACAAGACCAAGTCGGTCGCCGTGATGGGGCCCAACGCCCAGCTCGCCGCCTACGCGGGCGGCGGGTCGGCGTCCCTGCGGCCGACCTACACCACCACGCCGTACGAGGGCATCCGCCAGCACGCTTCTGATGTAAGGTACACGCTCGGCGCGCACGGCTACAAGCAGCTGCCGGCCCTCAGCCGGATGAGCACGCGCGAGGACGGCGCGCCGGGCATGACGTGTCGGTTCTACAACGAGCCGCCCGAGGTCGCGGGGCGGGTGTGCTGCGATGTAGTGCAAACCGACCTGTCCGACATGCTGCTCGTCGACTACAGCCATCCGGATATCCGCCAGGACGTCTGGTAAGCGACTTTCGGTGCTTATTTCACGTTATCACAGTGTCTCACTACTTAGGGAAAGAGGAACTGTTTATTCGATCGAGAAATTTCCATTCTTCTCTCTTGAGACATACTGTTCACCCCAAGAAGATCAAATGCTGACACCGAATTGATAGGTACATGGCCATGTCCGGCACCATCACCCCCGCCGAGAGCGGCGACTACCTCTTCGGCTGCTCGGTGCGCGGCACGGCGCAAGTCTTCGTTGACGGCGAGCTGGTGGTCGACAACGCGACGGCGCAGCGGCAGGGGGCGACGTTCATGGGGGCCGGCACGCTCGAGGAGCGCGGCGTCAAGGCGCTCGAGGCGGGCCGGACGTACGCGGTGGTGCTGCAGTTCGGGTCGAGCCCGACGCAGAAGGTGCGCAAGGTGGGCGCGACGGCCATGCGCGGCGGCGGGGTGCGGCTGGGGTGCGCCAAGGTCGTCGACGCCGACGAGGAGATCGCCAAGGCGGTGGCGCTGGCGAAGGAGGTGGAGCAGGTGGTTATCTGCGCGGGGCTGACGGTAAGTATCGACCCCGACAGATCAAGGAACGGGTGAATGAGAAGCTGACACCTCACAGGCGGAGTGGGAGTCGGAAGGCTTCGACCGATCCGACATGTCCCTGCCCGGCCGCACCAACGACCTGATCCGCGCCGTCTCGGCCGCCAACCCGCGCACCGTCGTCTTGATGCAGTCCGGGACGCCCGTCGAGATGCCCTGGGCCGCATCCGATGGCCTGGTGCCGGCCCTGGTGCAGTCGTCGTACGGCGGCAACGAGGGCGGGAACGCGATCGGCGACGTCCTCTTCGGCGCGGCCTGTCCCGCCGGCAAGCTGGTCTACACCATCCCCAAGCGCCTCGAGGACAACCCGGCCTTCCTCAACTTCGGGTCCGAGAACGGGCGCGTCCTCTACGGCGAGGACGTCTACGTCGGGTACCGGTTCTACGAGAAGGCCAAGACGGCGCCGCTGTTTCCGTTCGGGCACGGGTTGTCCTACACCTCATTCGAGCTCGGCGACTTCCAAGTCACTCAGCCGCAGCAGACGCACGACGGGGATAACACCAGCCGTGTGCAAGTGACCCTCAGCGTCAGGAACGCGGGCAAGGTCGCGGGCGCGGCCGTGGTGCAGGTTTACGTTTCCCAGCAAAAGCCGTCCATCAACCGGCCGCCCAAGGAGCTCAAGGGGTTCGAGAAGATCCACCTGGAGCCGGCAAGTACGGGTCAGGTGACGGTGGATATACCGTTGAAGTATGCCGCGAGCTACTGGGACGAGGAGGCGGACAAATGGGTCATGGAGGCCGGGACGTACGACGTCTTGGTCGGGCAGAGCAGTGTGGACGTGGCGTTGGCGGGCAATTTCACGGTGGAGAAGACGAGCTGGTGGTTGGGACTGTGATAGCAAAAGCACCTTATGTAACGTCTGCCTTCCAATTGGAATGACAGTGTGTGTGAAGAAGAATAACTGAACCGGCCTCATGGGATGGAACATCTGATTACTCGGGAGAATCAAAAATGTCTAGTACACATAAAAGCTCACAGGCCACTCGGTGCTAGGGAAATCGTGCAATTGCATTTGGAAGACCGAGAACCTAGCATCTAGGAATTTGGGCATTCATTCATGGTCAAAGTGACAGTAGCTTTCACGATCTAGAATTCACATATAAAGTACCAGCTAAGTCTTCTGGATCGGCACCATCGGCGCATCCCCCACTGTCACCCGCGCATCGTACATGCCCGTATCCTGCACGTACCGCGCCCAGTCCTCCAGCAGCCCCTGCAGCACCTTTGGGAACTGTTTCGCCAGGTTGTCGTTCTCGCCCGGGTCCTTGCTGATGTCGAACAGCTCCCACTCGTCGGACCCCTGCGGCGCCGGGATGAAGAGCGCCTTGTAGTCGCCCCGCCGGATGGCCCGCCGCCCGAACAGCTCCCAGCCCGTCGCGATCTTGTCCTCCGGGTGCACCTTGTCGGCGCCGCCGTCCAGGTACGGCACCCACGAGCGCCCGCGCATAGGCACGATCTCCCGCCCGCGGAAGTTAGGGGCGGGATGGGTGGCTCCGGCCATGTCCAGCATCGTCGGCAGGATGTCCATGCACGTCGTGAACTCGTGCGAGATGGCCCCCGACCCCCCGCGGCGCAGCTTCGGGTACCGCACCACGCACGGGCAGCGGATGCCGCCCTCGAACGTGTACGTCTTGAAGGCGCGCGAGGGCGCCGTGGCGGCCGCTGCCCAGCGCGCGCCGTACCAGACGAAGGAGTCGGCGTTGCCGATGTTGGCGAGGCTGTTGTCGTAGTAGCGGGCGACGACGTCGTCGAGGGGCGACCCGTTGAGGATGGGCAGGGCCTCGAGCGCTTTCCCCTCGGCGCCGTTGTCGGACATGAACAATACAAACGTGTTGTCCAGCTCGCCCGTGGATTCGAGGTGGGCCACCACCCGCGCCAGCTGCTCGTCGATGGTCTGCACCATGGCCGCGTACGTCTCCATCCGCCGCGCCGACAGGGTCCTTTCCTCGTCCGTCTTGGCGGACCACTCCTTGTACTCGCGGCCGAACATGGGGGCCGGCACCACGTCGGGCCCGATGATGCCGCGCTTCGCCATGCTTTCCAGCCGTTGTTTGCGCAGGGCTTCGGGGCCCTGGTCGTACACGCGGCGGTACTCGGCGATGGTCTCCTGGGGCGCCTGCAGGGGCCAGTGCGGGGCGGTGTAGGCCAGGTACCCGAAGAACGGCTTGGCGGCGGCCTCCTCGTCGCGGTCCTTCAGGATGTCGATGAACTTGTCGGTGAAGGTCCGGGTGGAGTAGAAGTCCTTGGGCACCTCCGTCTTGCGGTCGAGGAAGACGCCGTTCTCCATCCAGAGCCCGTCGCTGTTGATGGGCGGCAGCTTGACCTCGCCCGCGTCGAGCTGGGGCTCGTTGTTGAAGTGGTTGCCGCAGCCGGCCAGGTACGAGAAGTCCTTCTCGAACCCGCGCGCCGACGGGCACGTCTCCTTGGTCAGTCCGAGATGCCTGTGATTTTACGTGATTAGGAATGCTAAGTATGTTATACTGCCAATTTGGTCAGTCAGGATACTCACCACTTGCCCGAGATGGCCGTGAAGTACCCGGCATCACGCAGGACCTCGGCGGCCGACGCGACGCGGAAGTTGAGGTAGCCCTCGTACCCCGGCCGGCCCCGGAACTCGGGGTGGTTGCGCATGAACTCGGCCATCTGACCCAGGCCGGCAATGTGGTTACTGCCACCAGCATGTCAGCAGAGATCTTCAATAGACTATGTCGATAACAACTGGATTGACTGACTCTGTGCCCGATAACAGCATCGCCCTCGTCGGGGAGCAGGCCGAGGCCGTGTGGAACCCCGTCAGGGTGAGCCCTTCCTGGGCCAGCTTGTCCAGGCATGGCGTCTTGATCTCGCCGCCGTACGGGCCAACGTCGCTGAAGCCCAGGTCGTCGGCCACGACAATCAGAAAGTTGGGGCGTTTGGACATGGTTGGCAGGGGCTTAGTTTCCGGCGAAATGGTAGCAACTCAAGCTTAGACCCAAAATCCAGCCTCTGCCTGCCCTTGGTAATATAAAGGGACGCGTGATATAGAATGGATCGCCGATAGGTCCAGCGAAGCGCGGCGAGGTGCTGGACTTCCGATTTCCGATTCCCTGTAAATAGCCTATTTCGTAGGCGAGATGGTGCCATTGGTCCAGGGTATGTAGTTAATGGCGGTTTGTTACCCGATCAGCGGACGAGGGTTTTTATCGCCGACTACCGGATCCCAACCCCGCTAGTACGGAATCGTCGCCCGATGCTCCCCAATGGACGGGGTGCGTTCGCCGAGTACCGCGCCAAGAGATGGCATCATCGCAAAAAAGGTGGGAGCTTGGGGGGCCAACCCCGGTCAGACAGCCAGATACTGAGCAGTTCCCTACCATGCGGACCCCATTGTTGACGTTGACGACTGTTACCCCGGATTTTCAACCGCGAGCATGCGTTTTGGTCCACGAATTGCGTGCTTGACGACATTGCTGGGTTAGGTGAGTTGGGATGGCTTGAACCCGGCCGACCAGGTCTAAAGACAGCTAAATGGATCCCAGGTCCTCGGGAGTACCAACTGCTCTCCAGCCCAATATCGCATCGAGTCTCGAGCGAAGCTTTGACACATTGTTTCCAAGGTTGTCTTTGCTCGGATACACCCATTGGCCTCATTGTCGTCGTGCCGTTATTGTAGCTGCTTGCCCCTTGGGCGATTTACCGCCAAGATGGGCAACTTTCTGCGCGACCACAACTACAAGGCGACCAAGCATGTCTCGACCAACCTGGTCCTGGCCACCATGGTCTTGATGACCAGCGTCTTCGCCTACGGCTTCGAGAACTCGGTGCTCTCGACGGTCCAGGCCATGAACGGTAAGTCCCCTAACTTAACATCGTGATTGAAGAAAACAGCAGCAGGCTAACTAACTCGGCGATCAACACAGCCTACGAGCGCATCTTCGGCGAGTACAACGCCAAGACCAAGAAGTACGAATTCACCGTCGACCACCTCGCCTACCTCAACGCGTTCCCCCTGGTCGCCTACGCGTTCGGCGTCATCGTCTTCTCGCAGATCGGCGAGCGCTTCGGCCGCCGGGCCGTGTTCTACAGCATGAACTGCATCTGCATCATCGGCGTCGCCATCTGCTACGCCGGCCGGTCCTACGCCTGGGCCTTGACCGGTCGGATCATCATCAACCTCCACGTCGGGGCCGAGGCCTGGCTGGTGCCCATGTGGCTGGCCGAGATCGTACCGGCCGCCGTTCGCGGTTCCAGTGAGTCGACCAGCTTTCTGATACACACTCACCCCCCAGAACTGACACTGACATTCGCACAGTGGTCGCCATCTACGCCTTCAGCCACGTACTCGCCGGCTTCATCGCCGCCGTCATCACCGACCGAACCAGCAAGATGCCCGGGGACGACAGCTGGAAGATCCCCATCGCCATCATGTTCGCCTTCCCGGGCCTGGCGCTGAGCCTGGCCTGGCTGTTGCCCGAGTCGCCGCGCTGGCTGCTGCGGCAGGGCAAGTTCGAGCTGGCCGTCGCGAGCCTGTACTACATCAACGGCGCCGACAAGGACTACCCCGCGGAGCAGGAGGCGCTGCTCATCAAGGACATGATGGACAATGCGCCGACCAAGGGCAGCTGGGGCGAGCTGTTCAGGGGCACTAACAAGGTAAGCATATGCCCTGACTTAACACGCCTTACCGAGATGCATTCTAACTAACCCCGTTTCCAGCGCCGCACTCTTGGTGGCCTTGTCGCGGCCGGCGCCAACCAGCTGACGGGCCAGGCGTTCGCCTCGACGTATGGCACCGTCTTCCTCAAGCAGATCAACGTCATGGACCCCTTCACGGGCACGCTGATCAAGCGGGCGGGCCTGCTGGGCGGCTGCATCTTCGTCATCACCCTGGTCGAGAGGATCGGCCGCCGCCGCGTCTCGCTCACGGTCGGCACCATGACGGCCGCCGTCCTCATGATCATGGGCGGGCTCGGCACCGTCGCGCGGCCCGCCCGGTCGGTGCAGAACGGGATCCTGGCCATGTCCATCATCTTCCCCTGCGTGTACATGATTGCTTTTGGTTCGACGTGAGTGATTTCGCCCCCTGACCCCCTTGCAGAAACGCTGACCCCTTTGTTGCAGCATGACTGTCGTCAAGGCCGAGATTCCCCACACGTCACTGCGCGACAAGTCCAACATGCTTTTCTGGACGGTCTCCAACCTCTGCAACATCCTGGTCACCTTCACCCTCCCTTACCTGCTCAAGGCGCCGTATGCCGCCCTTGGATCCAAGGTCGGCTTCGTCTTTGGCTGCATTTCTGTGGTCTTTTTGGTCCTGACTTTCTTCCTGGTGCCGGAGATGACTGGAAAGTCAGTACCCCTATCCCACCCCCCAAGGCCCATGTTGAAAACGCAGATGCTAACTCTCTCGCCCAACAGGTCTCTCGAGGAAGTCGACGAGATGTTCGAGAAGCGAGTTCCCGCGTGGAGAAGCAGAGGTAAGACACTCGAGAGGCTGCACTCGGAAGATTGATAATACCCCAAAATGAGTACACACACATACTTACCTCTGGCGCTTCATTAGGTTTCCGGGCCACTGGTCTCGCCGCGGCCGTGACCGACCTGGAGAACGAACACGGTACCGACTCGGTCGTCGATGGCAAGATGGGGTCTGCCGAGCGGATTGATGACTCGCGGTCTGTTCATAAGGGGTCGCCCTGATCTGTCCGCCAAATTTGCCATAGTGATTTAAGCAAGCGACGAGTTTCCTTCCAACATATCCCGGCGAGATGCGCTGCTCGAGCGCTAGGAGCTGGGCATTATTTCATTTCCCATATCTTTACTCGTAGATTCTATCTTTTCTTGGGTAATCATACACGGCCCGCTCTTTACACGGGCATGAAGCCTTCTGTGTCTTATGTGTCAGACCGACTATTGAATCCGGCCCTTTGCTTGCCTGTGATCACTCCAGAGCCAGGCAGTTCTTTGGACAAGAGCCTCGAGAGGGGCCATGCTTTCCCGTAAAGACTGTATTATTCCCAGTGGTGACAACAGGCTGAAACACGTCGGTCGGTAGTCGGTGACAGGGTCAATACCACCCTCCCCTCTCAAAAATGAATGCCTTGGCAGTGTTGCATTGGCATCCCCTGGCCCCTGCCTTTGAACCCCGCAACTACGGAGTCGCCCAAAGCTCCAAGTGGATCACCGACTACCGGCCCTCTTTCCAATCTTCCACTAAACAACGGTTTGCCAAGGTGGGCCTTTTGCTAGCTTCGTTTCTTTGCTGGCCCAACTTGTCGGCCGCGAACCCAAGGACCTGGGAGCAAGCAGCAAGAATGCAGCCTGGCGGCTGGGAGTGGAAGCCGCAACTAAGTTAGACAACGGAAGATCGACCGAGTTGGTCCCGTCGTGGGCCCCCTCTTTTCCCTCCGCACACGGTTTATTTCTGGTCGGTCGGGCGAAAGCCGACTACCTAGACGGCGACGACAAAACCCCCCCCTGCAAGCGCTATGATACGGCTTTTGCTTAGCGGAGGCAACGGGGTCCAGGGGCGGTCAGGGGTAACATGATGCCATATTCTACTGGACTCTTGGGCGTTTACCTCCGGATTATGTAATTCCCGACACGAAGAATTCTCCGGTGGCAGTTTTTATAAGACGACGGCATATAGAGCCACTGAACTTCTGCCAAGCTCGTGCTAGAAGGTTTATTACCGCGTTCGACTGAGCCTGCCGCGACCATGCACGTCACGATCCCCTCCCTCGTCACGCTGGCCTTGACCGGCTCGGCCCTGGCTGCGAAGGATGGCCAGAAGAAGCCCAATGTGGTCATCGTCATGTCCGACGACCAGGACCGGCTGCTGGGGTCCCTGGACTACATGCCAGCGGTGCAGAAGATGATGGGCGACGGTGTCGAGTTCGAGAACCACTACGGCACCATCAGCAACTGCTGCCCCTCGCGCGCCACGTTCCTGCGGGGGCAGGCGGCGCACTCGACCAACATCACACATGTCCGCCCGCCCGGGTAAGTCGCCATCGTTTCTCCGCCGTGCAGCAGATGTGGTGCAGTTTGTTGACAAAAGTTGCGGTCAAAGAGGAAACTACGACAAGTGGCGGATCGCCGGGGAGGACAAGAATTACTTGCCCCATTGGATCAAGAAGGCTGGCTACAAAGCCGAATGTATGTCAGGTTTGTTGACTCTGGGGGCATGAAGTTGACATTTCTCACAGACGTCGGCAAATTCCTCAACGGATATAGCCAAGCAAACTACCACATTCCGCCAAAAGGCTGGGATCACGTGGATGCGCTGGTAAGTAGTTGCAGAGGTTCAAAATCGTTCCAGGACGGCAATACTCACTGCCGAACCAGATCGAGCCGTACATCAACGACTACAACAATGTCGTCATGTCCCAGAACGGGGAGCGCCCGGTCCAGTACCGAGGATTCCACAGCAACGATGTTGTGAGGATCAAGGCGTAAGTCTCGATCAACCTACCAGGGTTTTTCATCTGTTGGCTAACCCGAAGAACAGTCTGGATCGCCTGGATCAACTCCTGACCGCCGAAGATCCCTTCTTCATTGCCATCATGCCTTACGCGCCGCATGTGGCCGGCCAGCAGCCGCCGACGCCCCAGGCTCGCCATGCTGACAAGTTCGCCGACGCCAGCGCCCCGCGATTCGCCAACTGGAACCCGTCCGACGAGATCCAGAAGACCAAGAGTGTTTTTCTGAAAGACCTCAAGCTCATGGACAGCGAGGCGGAGGCTTCGGCGGATCGGCTCTTCCGGGGACGGATCCGGGCTATTCAGGGAGTGGATGAAATCATCGAGGACGTGCTGGCCAAGCTGGAGGAGAAGGGTCAGCTGGACAACACCTATGGTACGCTCTCTACCCGTGGAATAACCGAGAGAGCTTGCTAATCTCAGCCCCTTAGTGATCTTCACGACCGACAACGGGTACCACATCGGAGCCCACCGCCTGCCCGGCGGCAAGGCGCTCCCCTACATCCAGGACACCAACCTGCCCCTGGTCGTCCGCGGGCCCGGCATCCCGGGCGGGGTCAAGTCTAAAGTGGCCAGCGCCCACCTGGACTTTGCGCCGACCTTCCTGGACATCATGGGCCTGGACAAGAGCGAGTGGCCCGAGCTCCTCGACGGCCGCAGCCTGCTGGCCGAGTGGAAGGACCCGGTCCCCGAGGTCAAGCCCGAGGTCGGCTCGGCCAAGGAGATCATCAACATCGAGTTCTGGGGCGACAAGATCGTCGAGATCCCCGAGTACGCGGGCATGAAGCTGGAGAACAACAGCTACAAGACGCTGCGTATCGTCTCCGAGGAGAGCTCGTGGATGTTCCTCAACTGGTGCACCAACGAGATGGAGCTGTACAACATCACGGCCGACCCCTGGGAGGTCAACAACCTGGCCCGCGGCGACGTGACGGCCGAGCACCAGCGCCTCATCAACCGCCTCAACTCGATTCTCATGGTGACCAAGTCGTGCACCAAAGACAGCTGCCGGGACCCCTGGTCGGCCCTGCAGCCGCCCGAGGCCGCGGCCCCGATTAAGTCGTTGACGGCCGCCATGGCGCCCGAGTACGACGCCTTCTACGCGGCGTTCCCCAAGGTGCACTTCGGCAAGTGCATGCAGTACCAGGACGAGGCCAACGAGCAGCCCTTCTGGCCGGCGGGCGCCGAGGACGACCTGGGCAAGGCGTACCGGCAGCCCACCGACAACTGGGTCTCGTCCGACAAGGGCAAGCCGGGGGTCCCGCCCAACCCCGAGCCGGCGGGCGGGGAGGAGCAGCGGCACGCTACCCTGGAGCAGCTGATGGCGGACACGCACGTCTTGACGGATGAGGAGACCGGGCCGCTGGTTCCGGCCGAGGAGGACTGATTGTTTTCTCTTAGAATTGAGCCATAAATAGACGATGTAGACATCTGGAGCCATTGAAGGCCTGTTATCTAGAAGAAGGGCCGAGATTTGGACCAATCAGATGGGGCGCATCTTGCGTGCTGATCTGGTACGTAGCACGCGATGGCGACCTGGCCAATCAGATGTAACGGGCCCGACCCGCTTTCGCTGGCGTGCTCAGCATCAGAGAAGATGGATTCGAGATGGGTTTTCGCCCTTGGTGTGGCACTCTATGTTTGGGCCTGGTATACTTTAACGAGCACCCTGGTGATGATCAAACGATTCTCACGAAGCCTTTGGATATCCCCAAAACTAGCCAGTAACCAATAAAACACTTCTTAACCTCCCGATCTGCAATCCCCAATCCCCACTTTCCCCGCGTTTTCATCCGGGGCTAGGGGATGAAACGCTCCGACGAATTATACTTGGCCAAGTCTTAATGGTCACTAAGATCCTCACAAACCCCTGTTGACCCCGAAAACTCTATCCTCCTGTTATTTTCCAGCAAGGGACGACACCGGGAAGCTGAAACGGCGACATGCCGCCTCCCCGATCGGCCGGCACCTGCGTCCAATGCCGCACCCGTAAAGTGAGAGAGCCTTCCCATAGCGACATATTACCGCCCCCCAAAGCTGACAAGGTGACGTCAAGGTTCGCTGCAGCGGAGGGGGCCCCTGCTGTTCCAACTGCGAGCGCCTGGAGTACACCTGCTCGTTTGCGGTAGCGGCCCAGAGCCAAAGAGGGGATGCCGATGGCAGCTCCCCGTCATCCACGAAGCTGGAGAAGAGGCGGAGGCCTTTGGCCTGCGTGGCGTGCCGGTCTACCAAGTCCAAGTGCACGGGCGAGCGGCCGTCGTGCGAGCCGTGTCGGACGCGCTCGAGGGATTGCGTCTATCCCGATTCGAAGAGGCGAAAGTCTTCAGTCGGGTCCGAGCCTGCGGGCTCGTCTAGCACTATGTCAACGTCAGGGTCTGACACCAATACCCTGCGGCAAAGTCCCCGGACACCACGAGAGAGGCCGGATTGCTCCGACGGAGCACAACTCCCATACTTTACACAGCCGCCCATGGAATCCATACCGGAGACTATTGCTACGTCCGAGCTGTATGCCGAAAGCTACTCCACAGAGGCCATTTCGCCGTCCGCCAGCTCGTTTACAGGGGGAAACAATACTATAGCAACGGGAGGACCTACCACGGAGTCATGCCAAGGCTCGGCGTCGACTTTCGGTGTCGATAGCCCGGGCCCGACCACCACTGACTTCCCCAGAGTCCACGAACAGCTCCAGATTATCAACGACTATTTCCGGCACATCTACGCCCACCCTGGCTCGGCCTTCCTCTCCGAGGTTTCCGTGACCAAGCGTTGCCTCGAAGGATCCATCGATGAGGCTCTATTGCTGGCCATCTGCGCCTACACCGCGAGCGTGCTCCGGTATCCGAGGTACTATCCCGCCCACAGCGCCTCTTGGGTCCAAAAGGCCGAAAACCTCCTGTGGAGCAGCATGGAGAGCCCGACAGTTTTCAGGACGCAAGCACTCCTGCTCGCGGTCTTGTGCCGCGTGGAGACGGGAAACTTCAAGAGGGGTTACATGCTTCTCTCCATGGCATCACGATCCGCCAGTGCGATGAGACTGCAGTACGAGCGGCTCGATCTGGACCATCACAGCCAGGAGGTACGGAGGCGTTTGACTTGGTCCATTATGCTGATCGATAACTACTTCTCCGTCGGCCTGCCGGAATCTGGGACCTGTCCTCCTGACTTCATCTATCTGAAGATGCCGTGCCCTGAGGAAAACTTTCACGGTGACGATATCAACGGAACGGCGCCCGCTTCTCTCGACGGCGTCTCCGAAGGCGGCCTCTTGCAACTCTATATACGCTTGAGCATCATCAGGCGGGACATCCTACGACTCACTCGAAACCTTTCCCTTCAAGTAAATGCGACGCCCCAGATAACAGGGCTGGTCGAGGGCATGCTGAAGTCGCTCCAAGGCGCAGAACCGCCGCCATACAGCGCCGAGGAGCTCAAGAGGTATGCCAGCTCGCGGTGGTTTGTGCGGTACACCGCGGTGCAGATCGGCTGGCATCAGTCGCACTGCGACATATACCGCATTTTTCTGTCCGGATATCGAGAAGCAGCCCCGGTCGATGTGATCCGGGCCTGCGCACCCGACTACGTGGCACAGGCGGCAGCGGCCTGCTTGCGACACGCACGAGCGATTATCGACATCATTCATGCCGTACATAGCCTGCGGTTACCGCTCGTTTTCCCTCCCCGGGACATCTGCATCGGCGGCTACCACGCGTCGCGGCTGCTCCTGTTTTTTAGCGGCTCGGAACTCATACCGAAAGACCAGAATACCACGGCCCAGAGGGCGACTACGCTGGCCAGAGAGACGCTCGCAATCCTGCAACCTCTGTTTGGCTCGTCTGCCATGCTAGGGAAAACGGTCCAGGAATTGGACCGGATCATCACGGCGCACGTCTCGGGTGCACCCGTCTATCCCGGGGAGACATCCGAGCAAGACTCGGGAGGTACCCGAAGGGGTCATCCCCAATACGCCATGACGATCCAAATGCACACGAGCTTAGGGGTTCACAGTGCTTTCAGACAGGCGCAGTTCCACGAAGACGACGAAGATGCCCGTGGAATAGGAACCGGGGCGAACAACATGCACCCCGGGTCCAGCAGTTCGGCGACTATTACTGCTACTACAATCCATCCCAAGGTACCGCCGGGTTATGCCGAGCCCCAAGGAGCGCTGTCTTCCGAACATAGCCAGGAGGGCGTCGGCCTCAGTACGGCAAGCGGCCAGGCGGTTGTTGCCGCCGAGGGTGATTCCGGGGAGATGTCCGCCTTCGGGATCACTCCCGAATCCATGGATTCAAGCTCTCTGAACCTTAACATCTGGGCCGCGAGGGGCTGGCAGCACGATTTCTCTCCCGGGTCGTCGCACGACTGCATTTGACAGAGTACCAAAATGGAAATTTCCTACCCGCCGGATCCTGAACCTAGAATTACGTGATTCGGCTCTTCTGCCAGAATAAAGCCGGCGGCGATGATCTTGATCTTCCAAGTTCGAAGATCTGGACTGCTAGTGGGACGTTCGCCGACTACCGGGGCTAAACCGGAACAAGCTGTCGGATCCACTGGCTGGCAACAGGGGGGCAAAGTAGGTGTTCTTGGCAGTTCAGGGTACTCCACCCTCAACTCCGACCCCGCGGGCTCGACTCCCCGGATCACATGATCCCAGGCTCCTAAGCCGGAGGAGCCTCGTTGGTATTAACCATGAAGATCGCATCGTTTGGGAGAAACCAGCTAGTCTTCGTGACAGAACTCAGCTTTTCCGCGAAGCCCGTGGACTTATACCAGTCATCGTGCTGTAAAACCTTGCAACGGAAACTCAGGTGAACTGTGTTGGCCTGCGCGAGACCCCTGGACCCAAAGACAAGATGGAGTCCAAGCCGCCCCCCAACATCCTGTTCATCATGGCCGACGACCACGCCGCCAAGTCCATCTCGTGCTACGGCGCGGGCATCAACTCGACGCCGCACCTGGACCGGCTGGCCCAGGAGGGCATGCGCTTCAACCACTGCTACGTCACCAACAGCATCTGCACGCCGTCCCGGGCCGCCATCCTGTGCGGGACGCACAACCACGTCAACGGCGTCGTCACGCTCGACTCCAAGATCAACAAGCGCCTGCCCAACGTCGCCAAGCAGCTGCGGGCCGCCACTTTACCATCCACGCAGGGAGGAGACGCGGCGAAAACAGACAACAAGGGCAAAGGCAAGGGCTACCAGACGGCCATGATCGGCAAGTGGCACCTGGGCGAGGGCCGCGACCACGAGCCGACGGGCTTCGACTACTGGAGCGTCGTGCCCGGGCAGGGCGAGTACTGGGACCCGCAGTTCCTGGAGCCGGGCGGCCGGACGACGCGGGTGCCCGGGTACGCGACCGACATCATCACGGACAAGACGCTCGACTTCATCCGGCAGCGAGACAAGTCGCGGCCCTTCTTCGCCATGTGCCACCACAAGGCGCCGCACCGGTCGTGGGAGTACGACGCCAAGCACAAGGATTTGTATCAAGACCCCGTGCGGCTGCCCGACACGTTTACGGATGACTACAAGCACCGGGCCAACGCGGCGAAAGTCGCCAAGATGCGCGTCGCCGAGGACCTGACCTACACGGACCTGGGGCTCGTGCAGCCCGAGGGCCCGGCGGCCGAGGTGGGCGTCAAGATGATCGACCGCTGGAACTGGGTCGACCGCAAGGTGCCCGCGCCCGCCGACCCGCGGGGGATGCGGCCCCTGGTCTGCAAGGAGACGGGCCGGTCTTTCACCTTCGAGACGCCCGCGGAGCTGGCCGAGTTCAAGTTCCAGCGCTACATGCAGCGGTACCTGCGGACGATCCAGAGCATCGACGACAACGTCGGCCGGCTGCTCGACTTCCTCGACGAGGAAGGGCTGGCCGAGGATACCGTCGTCATCTACACTTCGGACCAGGGGTTTTTCTTAGGCGAGCACGGCTGGTTCGACAAGCGGTTCATGTACGAGGAGAGCTTCCAGATGCCGTTCCTGGTGCGGTACCCGCGCGAGATCAAGGCGGGCAGCGTCTGCGACGACATCATCAGCAACGTCGACTTCGCGCCCACTTTCCTGGATCTGGCGGGGGTGCGGGTCCCGACCTACATGCAGGGGTACTCGTTCCGGGCGCTGCTCCAGGAACGACACCAAAGGACTGGCAGCAGGTGGCGTACCACCGCTACTGGATGCACAACGACGTGATCCACCACGCGTACGCGCACTACGGCGTCCGGGACCGGCGGTACAAGCTGATCTACTGGTACTGCGAGGACCTGGGGCTCGAGGGGGCGCGGCCCAGCCCCGGGGGCGAGGAGGGGAGGGATAAGGAGTGGGAGCTGTTCGATTGCGAGAAGGATCCGCTGGAGCTGTTCAACGTGTACCACGACCCGGGGTACGAGGAGGTGGTGGCGATGATGACGCGGAAGCTCGAGGAGAAGATGGCGGAGATTGGTGATGAGCCGGTGCATGACGAGCGGCAGCTGGAGGGATGTCGGAAGGAATGCAATTAAGAAGGTGACTGGCGCGGGTTTGAGAGAGGATTAGGGGTGCGGTGGCTTCGGGTGTTCGGTTGCCGCAGAGAAGGAAGTAAGCAGTACTAACTTACTGGAAGCGACTGTGAAGAAACTCAGGGTGGGGAACCGCCATGTCAAGACATGTCAGCAACGCACAACCCGCTGTTTACCCTGATAACCTGCTATGTTTGTGCATATGTAGCCGGTTGCAAAATCAGTCTCATGGCTTCAGCAGGTATGGTCTTTGACTTCAAGCGTGGTTTGCGCAGTTTGTAACGAGTATCTATCCGCGTTGAAGCATCTTCAACAAGTCTAACCCTATCGCAACACAACATGATGGTATCATCTATCCCCACCACGAGCATTGCTCCAACAGCGCAACTTAAGATAGATATTGATGTTTGCTGCTGCTTTCCCGCGTCACCATGAGTCTGCCATTGGAAATAGCCAAGTCACGTAGAGTGAAACCAGCACATCAGACTGACAAAAGCGCCGGATCGGTTGTGGAGGTTGCCAAAGCATTGAATACAGGCACAAGACGCCAGGCGGGTATAAATACTGACTTTGCTCTTAGCAACTTATCTCGAGACTACTCAACCAAAGACCTAAGCGATCGCAACACTAAGAAAAAGGATACAAACAGCAATCGATAGCAAAGCTCAAGCTTCACCTGCAGTGCAACGACAATATTCTCATATACACGTCTCTTTACTAACTCATCAACATGGCTGGAAACTGCTCCAAGCACGGTGCCTACAGCGGCAATGTTTGTACCTTCTGCGTTAAGGCTAAGAACTAAGTCGGCTCGGCTAGTCAACACTAAACAAGACTGAGTGGTGGGAGTACTAGGGGCGAATTTTGGAGGATCATGCATGACTGTGATCGTGAAGACTCGGTAGAACAACAGGGAATAGTTGATCTAGTGGAACAGAAGGGCGCTTCATCCGATAACGTTTTCTGATAGATCGTGAAATCTTGCCATGGCCGTGAACTTCTAATGACAGGGGTGACCTGAAGAGCTGTTGTATTCCTTCTCTTTCTCCTTCAAGCTCCTCGTTCAGGGGGTGAACAGATAACCGGGGCCTCCGAACCACAAGGGCTATTGCATCTTGGGAAATGAATCGGATTGCAGCAGGCGCCAACCGACGTACATAACACCCCAAAGATTTTGTTTGGCCAACATATGAAGCAAGCCGATACCTGCAAACCTACATGTGCATATTGGGTCTTCGATTGCATGATGTCCCGGCTAGGACCTTAATGGGATTGGTATGGGTTGGTATACGCGGGTCTGGCTTCATAGCAAAGTCTCGGGGCTGAAGGGGTTGAGCTGAGGCTTAGCCGACTCACTGACATTGGCCCTTTCTGCCCTAAGTATCTACCCTATCTGCCCTGCCGCGTCATTCCTGGTTTCCGAACCTGCCACAGCTTCACCCAACTGTTTTGCTCCAGCTCGGATGGCTCTCGGAATTAGTTGTCAACTAATTGATGAAAAACAACCTTCAAGTCCTGCTATCCTCCTATATAACAGTATCCTCGATTGCTGTCTGATTCCCGCACAATCCTTGCCCAGACGGGAGAAACGCTCAACGCCCAACGCCCACCGCCCAAGACTCATGCCCCACTCGTCTGCTTCTGAATCCCCGCCTAATAGAGAATCGTAAATGACAAACAACGACTCGGAGGAGAGCATCAACGACTGGAGTAAACGTCAGTTGACACTGGAATCAACAGTTATTCCAGTGTCAAAACAACAAAAGCGTTGAGGATTACTCCACCGCTGATGTAAACAAACCCCAACGGCAACTTACCAGAACCTCCACTGCATTCAATTCACTTCCACTCCATCATCTCTTCATCATCATTGGATTTTACCATCATGGCATCATTTCCATCGACAACGTGCATCGTCTGCCTCAACCCCAACGCAGCTCTCTGCGCACGCTGCAAGGACGCCAATTACTGCTCCCCGGCTTGTCAAAGGGCCGACTACCCTGTGCACAAGGTCTTCTGCCGTGATTTTCCCAACCATCCCCGCGACCCCAAGAAGCACCGGGCCTTCGTGTTCGAACCGGTCAAGGATGCGCCCCGTATCGTCAACCATTCCTGCGATTACCCGATCCCCACGGGCGACAACTACAACGGCGGGCCCCACTCCGATCTGGCCTTCAAGCGCGTCGCCCGCGTCATCGGCAGCGCCTACCTGAGACTCCCGGCCGACCAATACGATACGCTCGACTACTTCATCTTCACCACCAACGTCCGCACCGGCCTGAAGCTCAAGCACACCCTGGTCCTCTTCTCCCGGAAAGATGGGGGCCTCCAATACGCAGACCGCGGCGGCAAGACCATCGACCCCGGCGTTGATATTCGAATGGGATTCCGGTGCTGGACCTTGAGCAATCTCGTCAGCAAAGCCTACGACCAGACCGAGTACGACCTCTTCGGCCCCTTTATGCTCTGCTCCTTTGGTGCTGACGGTGCGCCGCGGGACACCACCCTCGAGGATCTACGGCATCTCGTCGACTACCTCGGCTTGTGTGAACAGACCAGGGCCGAGGAATGGGCCCAGCACCACCACGCGTTGTGGTTGTCCATGCACGGCGATAAACGAGTCGACCGCTTGATCGAGGGCCGCGTATTTGTGCCCACCCGCGCACACCCCGAGATCGGCTACCCGGACTCTGCCAACATGGGCGGACTGGAGCTGCACTGCGCCAACGACATGATCGTCCACAAGCTCCCAGCCATGACGCCCATCGGCGTCACCCCCGACAGCCCCTTGTGGAAGTCGCAGTCGTGCGGCAGCGTCTCCCCCTTGTCGGTAATGGCCGGAATGCCTGTCCGCCTGGAGCCGAACTGGCGGGGTCCCCAGCACAAGCACCTGTGCACCTCGCCCAACTACTACGCCGCGGCCCTCATGATGCGGCTCGAGCCACACTGGAGCGACGAGGCCTAGGGGACCGTGCCGGAGGAGTGGGCCGTCAGCGCCTCGGTGGGCAACGTCACCCTGATACACCACGATGGCGTCACGCCGGACTTCTGGGGCACCAGCGACCTGATGGGCCTGTGCGCCTTTGCGCTGGCCGAGGTGCAGCCGCGCGTTCAAGACGCCCGGAGGATCGGGACCTCCGAGGCTCGCGCCGCGGTTATGGAATTCATCAAGCCCGCCAACTTTTCACGATATTTCGCCCAGTGGAACTACAAACATGGAAGTAGGGTTGAGACGGTACTGCGGGAATTCGTGGAGCAGGAGCGTCGGGAATGAACGGTTTACTAGAGTAGTAGAGTCAGAGGAACAAACACCAGAAGTATACTTATTATACGAGTGGAATAAACTGATTACTACCAACTCCGAATTACGCCGTTAGAAAATTATCGTGATGGTGATAAGTAACAAGAGTATTTTTGTTTATTCATTAAATACAATATACCGTTCACACTGCAATTTTG
This sequence comes from Apiospora marii, assembly GCF_038362585.1. NCBI lineage: Eukaryota > Fungi > Ascomycota > Sordariomycetes > Amphisphaeriales > Apiosporaceae > Apiospora > Apiospora marii. The sequence goes on from NW_027117377.1 coordinate 220,861, forward strand.
CTCCAGCAAGATGCAGCTGTCTCCTATTCTGCTTATCCATATCCTGGGACCAGGTACTTGCCGACCAAACAACAAGGACGACAAAGTTCTTAGCGGTTGAGGAAAACTTGAGTGATATTACCGCTGCTAGCTCTGGCCGCCTGATTGGGGTTTTCGGTGTTGTCGTTTCATTATGTGCACCATTCGGCTTTCACCGTAAAGAAATACCACGATAGTGACCTGGCTCATACGCAACCCATAAGACCTTCGTATCCTCAGTGGTGCTACCGCTTTCGTGTCGCCTTGAATGGCCTGTTCTGGTGTCCAAGATACCAAGGATCATGTCGATGCCGACCGATCCCGCCCACATTTTGAATAAGGCTGCCAGGTGATCTTGCAGGAACCAGCTTTTGTTATCGTGTGAATCATTTACCCATGAGAGTACCATCTTTATTCCTTTCGCTTCTTCCGAGTCCGAGTTCAACACCTCCAGTAGCTGGGCCATAGTGGGAGCTGTTTCATGTGGGAACTGGGCTCGCATGCTTGCAATGACAGCGCTGAAGCCACAAAGCCCTGCCGCCTTCTCGAGTCCTTCGTTTCTTTCGAATGCCTGTTTTCCTTTAATCGTATCAATTTCAGCGTCCTGAATTATACTGTGCGGGGTTAATTGAGCGTTGCTCATTTCTTTTGGAACAGTGGTGGCCACACCAGAGCCGCCAGCACCAGCACCAGCACACGTAGGGCCGGGAGGGACAGGGGCATCGGAGGTAGCAGCAGCGAGAGCAGTGGGCGGTTGGACCGTATTTGGTTGAGCGTTGACTAGATGATGATTGGACAGGGTAATAGATGGCTTGGTCCGGCGCCGAGATTCTTCATACCATCTTGACTCCTTTTCTCCCAGCCTGGTCAGGATATCGTGTTTCTTCTCGTTCCAGTACTCCTCGTCCTTATCCCTCGGACGTCCCGGGAAGAAAATAGGGCGCAGTGAACAGCCAGCACTGGGAATTTCATTTTCCAACTCCTTCAGGACCTTCATGGCTTTGATCCGCTTTCCAAGCTTAGTCCCGCGCCCGAATTCGTGGGCTTTCTGTTCACCGATAGTCAGCTCTTCCATTGGAAGGCCGTGCTCTTCTGCCGTGCACGTCTTGCTCGAAACAAAGAGATTGTGGATCATGCCGACCAGTCCCACCAGCAGGAGATAGCCGGTGTCCCCTTGCAAGCCGGCTACCGACAGCAAAAGGAACACCCAGGCAATCGCGGCGATGGTCGCGAGGGCCCGAGTTGTGTTGTCCGCCATGGCCAGATTCGTCGACATGTCCTCGAGATGGGGAAGAGAGGACGACTCCTTTATGAGGGTGTCTGGCATGATGATGAATACATGCCGGTGCCCATTGCCTCGTGTGAGAGCGTACATTTCGGTGGATTTGTCATCTCGCATGGAGAACTTGGGCCGGTGCATGGAAGTGATAGCGGCAGTCGCCATAGCAAGTCCGTTGCCTATCAGGGTAATGGCAAACACGTACCAGCTTTCCGTACCTTTAACCTTGGCGTTGCGGTCTGCTGATGTCAAAAGGACGGGAATGGCGGCCACGAAGCCTTGTACTAGCATAACAACAGCCCATAGTACCCACAACTTCCTCCTATCCGGATTCAGCATGCCATCTTTTTTGACTTTGTAGACGGTGACCAGTAAACCGGAATTGAGCTTGTCTTTGTTGTTCTTGTCCCTCTCGACTCTCATTTCAAGGTCTCTCATTAACCTCCCAAGCAGCCAGGATTGATTAGAACGCGAGTCGCCGGAGTTGAGAGTAATCACAAAGCCGGAGGTGTCAGCTTTTGGCAGGAAGATACCGTCGCCGAGGGCAGCGACAACTGAGTTGGCGGCGTACGAGACCCAACCGAAACTGAAAGCCACCGGGGTGAAGCGCGACCAACTGGAATCGCATCCTCCAATGGACTGGGCAATTGCTTTTTGCACCACGTCTGAACCCACGAGTAGGAGAACAGCTAAAATGCCTTGCGGGTTTAGGATTTGATTGCGCAGGTCAATAACGTCGTTCTTGGTGTGGGCAAATGGGCCAGGCTCTTCAGCCGAGGCCCGTGGGAGTAATGGGAAAACAGGCCATGCGGATATTGGCGATGCGATGATCAGAAGGACGAGATTCCAGAGGTGAAATGAGCTGGAAGAACGCCCCATGGTTGCTGGCGATCAACCATCTATGGCCCTGCTTAGCTCAGGTGGTGGCTTCGTGCAGCCAATAAGGGCATACAATTGCAACGCCCCTTCTTAGCCACAGTATCCAATGGACCCGGTAGCTGAAAACAATTTCTCCCGCCAAAACCACTGCGGCTGTACTGTGAGAAGTCGTGCGGTAAACAATGGGTTGTTTTGGTGGCCGAGATCGACTGATGTCAATCTCAAGCGGTCGTGACCAGCCGAATGGAGTCGTATTTTGCCTTGGAACCGCGTTAAAACGGATGTGTCGTGGTATGGGAGCGGCAATCGTCTTCGGTATACTATCCTTCCAGTTCAATACGGTATCAACGTCGTCTGGCATGGAATGCAGTATTCGAAATCGCCCTTTGGTAAGTAACAACGAGTGAATCTGGACACAGAACTGTCCAAGTGTTTACTGGGGAAATTCATCTGCCCAGAAATGGGTTGACACGTCACACTCTTATATGCTTGGAAGTCCAGCCTGCCTCCGGACCCAGGAGGCTGCATAACCGAGGGGCGCGTCCCGACCCTGTGCCGCGACCCAATGTAACCTAACAATCTCTCTGTCCATGAATCTCAGCCTGAGTCCAAGACCTTCTATGAGAATATAGTCTTGGGAGGTGATTGGTGGACGAGTGTCGGTGGCTTGTTGGAGACGCGGTAGGTTACTCGCTGATCTCACTCCTGGAGTTGGACCGTGCGCATCCTGCCAGCTGCAATCGGAGTTTGGCGGATTACGAGAGGCAAAGGGCCTCCTCTAGCCGATCTCCCCAATCGAGAATTTTATGGTGCGGATTCTCCTGCAGTTCTTGTGCTTAGAAGTTTGTTCATGCCAGCTTGTCACGACCGTTCCACACTATGTCGAAGTCTTGACCAACTTGGACCTTTCACCATCCGGGGTTCTCTACTACGAAGGCAGTAGCGATTGTATGTGCGAGGGCCACTACAATGCACTCGATTTTATGGGGTTGGCAGACTGTGATGCCACCGAAATCGACCTACTCGCCTCTGAAGAGTCTTCTCACTCCTCTATCGAGCATCCTGAAATATTTCTTCGGCTACGGTTCAAGATCCAGAGGCCAGGAGCATCTGCTGGAGGCAAACCAGGAGTGCCTAGGGGGCAAACATAAACCCCTCAATCAAGCCCCATTGGTGCCTGTACACGTCGAAATGGAGTGCGCTTGCCAGTTCCTTTCGACTTCAGCAATTCTAGAAAAAACTTCATTCGCCGAGAAAGTTGTGTTGGTCCGCCTTCCGACAGATCCAAATGCGTCGTGCCCTCCTGAAACTAGGGAGGTCAAGCTGGGCGAAGGCGGTGACGCGCCGCCGTTTGTCGCAATCAGTCACGTCAGAGCGGCTGGCATCGGGAATAGCCTTGACAACTCAATACCGCGATGTCAAGCTGCCAAGATTCAATCCCTCGCCAGCCAAGCGGCAGGGACAGGAGAACCTGGCGGGACATTCATCTGGCTCGACACTTTTTGTGTCCCGATTGAGAGACAATCTCGAAAACGAGCACTGCGCTCTGTATGGGACATATTCTCGCAATCAGACGCAGTGATCGTCTTGGACCCCACACTACAAGAAAACAACTTCGTGACATCCCGAGAGGCGCTGAGTCGCATCCGGGCCTCGAGATGGAAGAGCCGGCTCTGGACGCTCAAAGAAGGATTCGTTGCGAAGAGGCTCCTTTTCCGATTTGGTACGGACTTCACGTCGCTTGATGAATTATTGAGCCGGATTAGGCAATTTCCCGGCCACGATGACGCTGTGACGGGGTTTTCTTTCTACCCTAGCAAACGAAGCCCTTTGGGACTCGAGGCACATTTACAGCCATACCACATGAAGCGGTTTGAAGATGACATAATGGAATGGAAGAGGACCTGCACATCAGCCGACGTACCTCATGCCATTGAGTCGGATCAGGCACAGCTGTACAGGCTTCTGCGCCTGGGGTTCCTCTCGGCGGCCAAGTTCCGGTGTTTTCTCGACGCCGAGGAAGCTAGAGATATACCCCGTGTCTGCGAAGCTGTAGCAAGGGTATACGGCAAAGAATATCCACAACAATATATAGGAGGCGGTGCTGGTCCCCAGGCCATACGATCTCGATTGGAACAGATGCACGACCTGACGGAGGAGCTTTGGCGCTAAAGAGGGGGGGAGTGGGGGAGGGAGGTTATTTTTTCTCTTTCTTTTTTCTTTTTTATTGATCTCTACCTGCGTAAGACTCATAAACTCTCAACTCTCAATGGTCATATGGGCCGACTCTTGAATACATGAAACTCTATGCCTCCCGGTAAGTGAGAGAAGGGGAAAGCCCCCTAACTCACCCCGGATACAAGGGGGATTGCAGTAAACGAGGAACTCTTTCCGTTTTTACCAAGTAGAAGGTTATTAGACAAGCAGATTCCTAGGTTACGATAGACAGAATCTGATATCTTCTCGTCACCTCTTGAATCGTAGCGTCACTGTAATCTGTGACTCGTCCGGAAGACCCGCCGCGTCCAACATGGCGCCTTCAAACGAGTGACACACCATAGCCTTGAGTGCCTCGTGAGCAAGTAACCGAAAACTCCACGCCCGCTGCAGGGGGCGTCCTACTATCGCCGCCTTGCGACTCCGGGGGAATTTGTGCTCGGCCTCCGTTATCTCCGTCGGGGATTACCATCATGTCACCACTCGAGCTGTCGAGGCCGTTGGTCGCCACCTCGAGCCCCAGCCAATCCAGACAAGACATGGAATGACCTGGTTCTTCGTCATGCAGCGGAGAGTGATCGCGAATGCGAGAAGAGTGACATGGGGGATTTAAAAAGGGTTCAATACCAATCGTTGATTGAAAGGAGCCTTGGCCGCGCCCAATCGTTCGTCCACGGTGGGCGACCAAGTGCCTGTGTTGGAAGAACGAGCGGGCGTCGCGGGGCTCGGCACAACAACTTGATGGGGACTGGAACACAAGGAGCCGCCAGGAGAGTGCTCTATCTGAGTTGTTGACATTGGAGTGCTGGGAGTCAACCCATACAACAGCATGCAACGGGCATGGTCTCACGGGAGTTCAAATTCGACAGAGTGAATATTACGAACGGAGAGTAACAAGAAACGAAGAGAGCCCCGGGGCGCGGCTTTCGGGACAATCTGCCAACGCCTGCATACATGTACATGTCGGACGATCAGACAGGGTCTCCAGGAGTTGACTCGAGTGGGTCCATGGAATAAACAGGGGTTCGGACGATTTGTAATGAACGGTTATTCAGGTGCCGCATGTTCGTGGTAGGGTATCCTTCCACAGGACTTTGTCAAATACATATATCATCTGAACTTCGTCTCTGTCATGGCCCTTCTCACTCTGGGGGTCGAGAAAGCCACTTCCAGTGAGGAAGATCATATTAAGTCTAGTCGCCCCCAATCCAGTCATTTCGCCAGTACCGCCGCATTCGTGCCGCAGTCGAGCAGGATCACGCCCAGAGCAAGCGTTGTTCAGCAACAGCCATCAACGTAGAGCCGCCCAACGACGACAGCACCACAAGTACCCCAGAAATCCCGAGAACGAGGGGAAGCCATCCCTAGATCTCCCCCAACTGCCGGGCGTGACAGCAACCCGGCCGGCCGAAGACGATGGCGGCGTAGCGTACATCGCGGGCTGGAAGGACGACGACCCGCTCAACCCGCATAACTGGACCCTCTGCAGGAAGTGTACCGTCGCCTTCGCCTTGTGCCTACTGACCGTGGCCAATACCCTCGTCTCGTCCGTCGACGCCCCCGAGTACGGCGGCGCCATCGTCGTCCGCTTCCTGACGGGCTTGTTCGGGTCTACGCCCATGACGGCCGCCGGCGGCACCATGGCCGACGTGTGGGGCCCGCTGCAAATGGTCTACGCCATCCCCCTGATGGCCATGACGTCGTACGCCGAGCCCCTCCTCGGGCTCATCGTGGGGGCCTACCTGCCCGTCCTCGGCTTCCGCTGGGCCGACTGGATCTCCTTGATCTTCGCTGGCACCGTCCTGGTCTACGTGTTCCTGTTGCAGCCCGAGACATATCACCTTGTCCTGTTGGAGTAGCGAGCGAAGCACATCCGCAGCCTGAAGAGCGACGGTCGATATCGGGCCGGGGAGCACGCCACGGCGCACACGCTGGGCCGGAGGCTGCTCGTCAACATCTACCGGCCGTTCCTGCTGGTGTCCACGGAGCCCGTCATACTCATCTTCACCTTCTACCTGACCGTCGTCTATTTCGTGCTGTTCACCTTCCTCAATGGATATCCCTTCATCTTGCAGCCTCTGACTTTCATTATTAGGACCGCGCTCCTGGTGGGAGATCTGCTAGCGCTGCCGCTGATCCCGCTTATATACATCTGATCGAAGAAGGCCGCGGCCGCCGGGATGATGACACCAGAGATATGCCTGTGGTACAAGATGCTGGGCGGCTCCCTTGCCCTCCCCGTGTCAATATGGTGGATGGCCTGGACATGCTACGTAAGTCCAGAACCAACGCGCAGTTCTGTTTCTTCTTTCGCTAATCCTCCTCTTCTTCTTCTTCTCCTTAGCCGTCTATCGACATCTGGGTCCCCAACGTCGGGTCCGCCTTCTTCGGGTACGGCCTCGTCACCATCTTCACCACCACCTTCCTCTACACCGTCTTCGTCTACCAGCGGCACACCGCCTCCGCCCTGGCGTTCATGACGTGCGTGCGGTACGTCTTCGAGGGCGCGCTCACCCCTACCTCGGTCCCCATGTACGAGCGGCTGGGCCCGCACAAGGCTCTCACCATCACCGCCGTGCTTGCGACGATTATGGCTCCCGTTTTTGTTGTACAGGTACGGCGCCAGGATACGTCGCATGAGTAGGATTGCGCCGTACTGAGGAGTTGCAGTGTGTTGGGTGGCGTTGGGCTGGGTACAAGGTGCTGATCCTGCTGCTGAAAATGGATTATCACTGGAACTGTGCTGGGGAAACCGCGGCTTCACTTTGTATACATTGCCAGATAGATGCATCTCTGTTACACACGACTGACTCTAGAACGTGTAGATGGTTAAAATACGTGGTAGTCAGAGATCATGCCCCTCCAATCAGGATGTGTCACCTTAAGTAGGTACGGTGAGCTGTATGTGATTGTTCCAGCAATTGTGATTGTACCAGCTTCAGCAATCAAGTGGCCCTAGCTCCCCCAAGCCAAGCTCTGAATTGGTGCAGCACCCTATTCATAGTACCTAATTGAACACAATTCTTTCAATAGTCCCGAGCAGAGTTCTTGACATGTCTGGTCCAGTTGGATGAGCGCGAGTCTTGAATTTGTTGGTGATGACGGACTCCCATGGCTCCCGGAGGAGAGTAGGCGTGCATCCATAGGTGATTCCTATGCAAGGGCATCTGAGGCCTGGATTCGTTCCCCCCTCAACAGACGGCTTGGTGTTCGTAGAAAACTCTGGGGCCTGACGCTGGCCAGCAATTTTTTTTTTTCCCTTATTCTTTCCCCCAGTTGCTCGCTGGCTTCAATATTTGTAATTATTTCACTTATACCATTTGGCAACTTCTGGGCAAAGGCTTTCTATTCCGTGTAGGATGTTTGGTTTGTGATATTGAAGCAGACCCTGGATTCGAATACCACTTTGAACATTGCCAATTGCAATTGCACACCATCCTTACTTGAATTTCCTGATCACCACGTTTCATTTGAACTCCTTTGATTTGCAAATCAGAAGCTGTTGACTCAGGCATGCCAACGCGAAGTTTTTACAATGCCGATCTGCCCACGTATTTCTCGAATTTTCGAATTGTCAAATTGCTGGAAAGATTTCTCTTGGCTTTAGTACTCTGGAAACCACGATAATTAATTGTATGTGGCCTAATCAGCAGCGTTGCCTGTTTGTAGGGACGAAAATAAAATTCTTCCATGTCCGAGTCGGCGTTCAGTCATTTGGCAGTTTCACGCAGTCACAGTTCTCAAAATGTATTGTTTGAGGCCTCCAAAGGGGTATGGGCCTTTGATCATATTCCTTGGGTATCCCAGGATCTACGGAATGGGTATCATGTCGTTTCTATCACAAGTGTGTGGTTCCTTCCCCAACGCTCTCGCTCCCAAAGCAAAAGAAAAACACACAAAGCCTCCTCTCTTTCCGCTTCCCACCAGCACCATAAGGTGCCCTCCAAATGCTCAATCCCAAGCAAACTGGCAAACGTACGCGGTATCTGGAATCAGGTGACTCAATTGTGATTGTTGTAGCCTCAACAATCAAGCGGTCATAGCTCCCAAAGCTCTGAACTGGTACATCAGTAGCAACACCCTATTCATAATTGCTAATTGCAGATTATTCTACCAATAGTCCCGAGCAAACCTTGGCACGTCTGGTCCAGTTGGAAAAGTGCGAGTCTTGGAAATACTAGTCAATTGTGATGACGGACTCCCCGCTTCCCTGAGCAGAGTAGGTGTTCACTCTTGAAAGGGCCCCGGAGGCTTGCGGACTCGTCCAAACCCTCAACCGGCTTGCCTGGTGTTCATAGAAAACTTTGGGATGCACCGCTGCGGCGATCTTTTTTTCCCCCCTTCTGCTATTTTACTTCCATCGTCTAACCATTCTCTTCTTTTTGAAACCTGTTCCTACACTGAGTTTCGTTGGCTTCTGCGCCTGGAATCAACATCGCCTTTGGTTTTTGGTAGATTTTCGAGCTCCAAATTCGAAACACTCCGCGAGCGGCAACGACTGCGCACAGAGATGAAGATATCCAATGTGTTCTACGTCGAAAACTCATGAGCACTACATAGAAAACTAGTAATTGAAGTTGAACTTGGCTTGTTTCGCGTTGAACGGGTACTGTAGTAATTTGCCAGCAGCGGTGACGATTGACACAGCAAATCAATGCCAAATAAAAAGAATTAGCCCACAGCTGTATTCGAACCCTTGACCAGACAACCATCCATACTAAGTTTATGTACTCTCCATTGTCTGACCTGGATTCCATATCATGTCCCGATGCTTGCAAAACACATCGACACCAACGAATCCTGGCATTGCGAGAAATATCGAGGCGAGGCTGCAGATAATTTGCGGTCTCGCCTCGTCAAGAAAGCCCTGGAGAAATCACTGGCCGACAATGCACAGAAAGTCTGCCTCATTGAACCAAAACTGCGAAAAAGCGCCTAGGAAATGGCAATGTTCATCCCCTTGCCGGCCACCTGTGAAACAAGTACCCTGCCGCCTTTCGGTCCTGCCCCTCCTCAACAACATCATCCACCTCAGTTTCTCATGATGATGCCGACTCATCAGACCATGAAGGCCTCGCCTCGCCAAAGAGGCTCTGGGGAAGATTTCTGACCGAGCTGGGCTTCACCTGGGCCATGAATGCCTCATCCATCGCTTCACATCATTGTCATTCAGGCACAGACATTCACAAGCCGCGGAATATTATATAAAAGTCACTTTCACTCAGAAGCACGTGCGATTACTGGTTCATTCAGTCGAATTCATCGCGTGTGCCAGTGAAGGCCATTGGGTATCATATCGCATCTAACGCGCCCATCCACCACGTGAAATCATCATCTCGTCAATCGTCATTATTCATCCTCCCCCAAGCGAAAGCAAGCCTTTGCTCAGGCATCCCAGTCAATCTCGCGAACGCCGATATTTCGGAAGCCTCGCGTGCTCAAACTCTGAGCGTCGGTCGCGAGGCTGTCGGGGTCCTCAGTCAGCTCCGAGATCAGGGCGGACGAAAGCTCGACCGAGTCGGGCTGCACACCGCGCGCAGCAATCGTCGCTGCGTCAATGCTGCTGCCGTCGTTGTCGCCGTCGGGCTTCAGGGTGCCGCCGATCCAGCGGCCGGAGACGGGGCGCAGGGTGCCGGCGATGTCCGCGAACAGCTGGTCGACGAACTGGTCGCGCTTCTCGTTGCGGATCGGGCCCGAGGGCGCGGCACGCGGGTACCGCGGGGCCTGCGGCTGGAAGACTACGACCTGGTACTTCCAGGCCCGGCCGTTCTCGGTCTTCTCGTGCTTGTCGACGATGATGGCCATGCCGGAGCGGAAGCACATCTGCTCCCAGGTGACAGGCAGGGCGAGGTGGCCGTTGGAGAGGGCCATGACGTCGCCGGTCTCGTAGAACCAAGGGGTAAGCAGGCCGAGGACCCGCTGGGTGGCCTCGTGGCGGAGCGCCTGCTTGGCGTAGTCCAGGAACTCGGCCAGGGTGCTGTAGAAGCGGGACTGGTGGCCGGTGACCTTGTACCAGTCCCCGCGGCTCTGGTCGGCGAGGAAGGCCACCGGGGCCGGGTACAGAGCCCAGGACGAGCTCGGCTTGCTCTTGGTGAGCGTTTCGTACGAGAGGAAGCGGCGTACGGTGATGGGGCCGGATTGGTCCGTGGGGTACGTAGGTGCCGTGCCGAGGTTCTGGGGGGTGATGCCGTAGAGGTCCTTGTGGACATCGTGTTGGCAGAGATGAGCGATATTGACGCTGCTCAAATGCACAGGGGGCCAAATGGTGTTCTTGGCGACTCGGATGCCGCTGTTGGTGCTAGGTCCGCTCAGCATCGATCGGCGGCTGGATGGCTGCGGCTTGAGGGTGATCGTGTGATCGTCCCGTTCGAGGGCATTGTCGTTCTCAAGATAACCCAAAAGGTCGTCCAGAGCAAGCATCAGCTTGGACTTTGGGAGGGTTCCGGCAATCTGCATGTCCGAATAATCTCGCTGGCGGGCCTCCTCCAGCGACAGGAGGATGGACTGGACGTCGGCAGCCGAAAGGGGAAGAGAGCGGGTTCATCTCGAGGGCAATGTAAACATAGAAGGCCGAATGTCCACGGAGTCGCGTAAAGACATCATGGCCCCGGGTAGCGTGGGTGACCAGGGTGAACAGTCGTTCCTCGAGAGCGGCAGTGATCTCGTCTAGTGTCATGCCCTGGATTCCCTCATCGTCGTCGTCGCCTACGAGAGCGGCGAAGACGACCTTTGGGTTGTTGAATGCTCTGCCGCGGCCGAAATTCAAGCCGCGAACCTGCTTGGCAGCGTTGTTGATTGCGGTAGAGGTGTCCATGTTGGTGCTATTTCTGTTGGCGATCTCAGATTCTGGTGGCGGTTCTGAGATGTGGGCTGCAATAATTCCTCTGCAGGTTGCATGAAAAAGGTCAAGAAACAGAGAGCATCTAGATTTAGCTGAGCTAGAATTTATTCTGTTCAGGTAACGAGTGGTGTTCGATTGAATGTTTGAGTACCGTTGAATGCAAGCTCTGTCTGCATAGCAACAATCATTGCTGCTAAGACAAATCTCGGGTGCAGAGTGCTATCCAAGGCACTGAAGTCGGTAGCTAGCAGCAGTGCTTATCTACAATAATGCCCTGAATGCTGCTATTCATCCTTCTAGTTACAGGGCATCAGGTACGAGGTTGAAGGGCAGCTCACCCCAATTTCACGCGTAGGCCATGCCACTACTATTCTCAAGTGACGTTCTCATAGAATCCTATAACAGTGCACTTTCAAGGCCTGAGCGTCGCACCAAGCAAGGAGAGCACATTTTCTGTCTATTAATTTATACAGGCTTGAGAGGTCATGGTATCAGGTGAATATCAACTCATGATCTCTATGTTTGCGATTGTGTATCTGTTTTCCTAATTTGATAGAGCCCTTGACTCAGCTCAGCAGTCACAACTCCACGATTGCATGATGCTTTCACGCAGGTATCATATCGGTTTGTTTTCACTGGACAAGTTCCATTTCATTGCAATATAGCCCAACCAGTGCTTTCAATAACCGCCAGAGCTGTGACAGTTTATGCATGATAACGGCAAACACGAATTGCACCCAAACGTCCCACGGAATAGACCCATCGCCATAAAGGACGCGCACTCTGATGGCCTCCTCAGTCATTTCATGCCCCGGGAAGGGATACGGTTTGCTGTGGTCCTCTCCCTGCTGCATCCAGAGCTTCTTCAGGTCGAATCCCTCCTGGCGCGTGAGGGGCTAGAAGTGGATGTACGCATTGTAAGCGAACCGGACCTGCGAGTAGTACTGGTTAGTACTTTGAAACATGTAATAGTACAACGTCAATGTGGAAAATCTCACCCTCAAACGCCCCTCGTAGCCGTCGAAATCCCGTCGTACCCCATACCCCCCAAAGAGAGGCGCCCAATCAGCGTCGTAAACCCAGACCCCCGGCAGCGCGACGCGGTTGGTGAAGACGACGGCGTCCACGGGCGGGAACCCGGCCTTGTCCATGACAAGGAAGTACCGCGGGTGCAGCCCCCGGTCCCACCCGTAGGCTCTGCCGTCCGGCGGTAGGGCTCGGCGGCGTCGGTGCTCCGCGCGGAACGCCGCCGCGCCCTCGGCGGTTTCCGGCGCCAGGAAGGGCGACTGATAACACAGGGTCAGACGTTCCGCCGGGTGCCTCCCGCTGGCGGCCCCCGTCAGGGCCTGGTGCATGATCTCGAGCTCGCACTCGCCGTCGCGGTGGCCGCCGAAGATGCTTTGCTTCAGGAAACGCTTCCAGAGCGGCCGGAAGGACTTGAGAAACGGTGAATCGTCTATCAACTTCTTTCTCGAGGCCGGAGTGTTGCACTCCTTGAGCAGGTAGTCCTCAAGGACCGAGGGCAGCTCGGCCGTCTTGTAATTACAGCACTAACCCGAACTTCTCGCGAATAAAGATGGCGTCGCTTTCTGCCTGCTTGTCGGAGATAGGCGGCGGTTCCTTCCACTCCTCGACGACGACGGAGGTTCGCCTGGTATCCGCGGCAAATGCTTTCACGGGTTCCCCATGTCCCGTCCTCGAGTGTCTTCTCAGGCGGGCCTCGGCGGCTGCTCGACATCTTTCCGCCAGAGCGCTGGCCTCGCCCCAATTGGGAGACGGCTCGCTGGTGGTGGGTTGATGTATTGGTAAGGGAGGCAGAGCTGGGGTCACGGCTCGGTTAGCATGCAAAAGGCAACGAGTAGAGAGTTGACTACTGTTCCATTGCGGTGCGAAATTATCTCCCTAAGTAGAGCTGTCTGCTTAGAATACCATCTCTGCGATTTCCCTGATACCGAAATGCTGCCGCATCCATCTCCGCCAATTCCTGCATCTGGCTATCTCGACCAGCAGTCAATCCTCGCCTTAAGCGAGAAATCCAAGATGGTTATCTATGGTTATCTAGGGACATGAATGCAATGTTGAAGCAAGTAACATAGATCTGCAGTATGTATTCCCGGGTACGTGCAGGATGCAGGACGCAGCCCGACATAAAGCTTCTTTGATGGGTACCAACATGCCTAAACAACAGCCCCTACAGCAAGAGCAGACATGAGTCAATTGGATCCTGGAAAACCGCCAAAGATAGAACCGGTTCCACTGTTTGGTACGGCGACGGTATCCACAGAGGCTAGCTGGATGCGAGGACGTTCCGTCGGTCAGTCATCCAAAAGAAAAGTCGGTCACTTTAGCCCCCAAACTAGGCCTTTTAGCACCCGTAACGCCACCGTAAGTAGCAAGCGGCTACAGAGTCAAGATGGCATCAATTGACTTGGCCACTCCCCGTCGCGTAGTCGCGTAGGAAAAGAGAGTACCTATGTTTTGGAAAACAAGTTCTATTCTTTCATTCGCTGTCTATATGTATCTGCATTTCAATCGTAACTGGAATCCCACGCGATGCCGGCTATCAACACCACTGGCCTTCCCTTCCATCCCAACTCCGTAGCAATGCAATTTGATCGCCGACACTCAATTTAGGCCGCCGCCTTCTGGCTTTGCAGGAACTCCGCGCTGAAAGGGTAGTCGAGGTACCCCTTCTCCTCGCCGGCGTTGTAGAACGTGTCGCGGTCGTACGGCGTCAGCTCGATGCCCTTCTGCACGCGGAACGGCAGGTCGGGCGTCGAGATGAAGTAGCGCCCGAACACGACAACCACTTCATAGTCCTTGTACTCCTCGTCGACGACGGCGCGCGCGCTGGCGGGCGTGAAGCCGCCCGCGATGAAGACGGGGCTGGTGCGGTCCCAAGCCTTGACCGCGAACTCGACCTTCTCGGCCGAGCTGGTGTCGGCCACGTCGAGGTTGCCGCCGACGCGCGACTCGACGACGTGCAGGTACGCCAGCTTGAGCTTCCGCAGGTTCTCGATCAGGTACGTGAACTGGGGGACCGGGTCCGCCATCTTCATGCCCTGGAAGGGGCTCCAGGGCGAGAGCCGGATGCCGACGCGCTCGGGGCCGACGCCGGGCGCTTCCACGACGGCCTTGGCTACCTCGAGGGCGAAGCGGGCGCGGTTCTCGACGGAGCCGCCGTAGGCGTCGGTGCGCTGGTTGCTGACGTCCTGGGTGAACTGGTCGACGAGGTAGCCGTTGGCGCCGTGGATCTCGACGCCGTCGAAGCCGGCGAGCTCGCAGGCGTTGCGGGCGGCCTGGGCGTAGTCCCGGACAAACTCCTGGATTTCTTGGGTGGTCATCTCCTCGGGCACCGTCTTGCCCTCGGCCTCGGGCAGGGGGCTGGCGCCCTTGACCTTGAAGCTCGGGTTTTCGGCCTTGAGGGCGTCGGGGCTGGCGACCCTACCGAGGGCCCAGAGCTGGACCCAGATGAAGCTGCCCTTGGCGTGGACGGCGTCGGTCACGTCCTTCCAGGCGCGGATCTGCTCGGGCGTGTAGATGCCGGGCACGTTGGGGTAGCCGCCGGCCTGGGGCGAGATGAAGGTGGCCTCGGTCACCAGCAGGGTCCCCGGCACCGAGGCGCGCTGCTCGTAGTAGTCCTTGACCATGGGCAGCGGCACGTGGTTGGCGTCGGCGCGGAACCGCGTCAGGGGCGCCATGGCCAGGCGGTGCTGCAGCGTGTTGTTGCCCACCTGGAGGGGCTGGAAGAGCTTGGAGGATTCGGCCATGGTGGATGTGGTGAAGAAGGGGTATCTGGTAAAAGTTCACACGAAGTACTTGCTAAAAATAGAAACAAGAAGAAAGTCGAATGACGTTGTTGGTATAATTGAGTTTCTCTAAACGTGCAGCCAGCGACGGGATCCGGCCGCCTACTTATATATCCGTGGCCAAGTCTTCCAGAAGCTGCGTCGCGGTCCAGTATTCTTTCGAGAAAGTCCCCTTGATTACACAAGCAAGCTCCAGCAAACAGGTCACCGCCCCAGAAGAGAGACCCAGAAGGGGGGCCAGGGGGGATAGTAGAGCCACTGGCCACGCCGCCCCAGTGTCCTACTTAAAGCCGAATTTCTAATCGGAACCAGTGGTGGCCGAGCAAGGCACCGCGGATCCCCACTTCCCACGTCCTCTCCATAACTTAGAGTAGTAGCGAGCGGGATAAATCCCGCAGCAGAGGGGGCTGGAGACTGAAGAGGAAGACACAGGGCTGGCTTGGCACCCAATATCCCAATTGCTTCCCCGCTTGCGCATTTATCCAGCTCGCAAAAGAGTTTCTACTTCAGTCTGTCCAAGCTGCGTGTCCCGTCGCCTCGTTTTCAATACCCACCGCGGAAGCTGTGCTGTGTTGGTTTTTTCAATGGGGAAAATATCGGGGCCGCTAAGAGATCAGATCTGTTGCGCGACTCGCACACACGCAAGAGGCGGACGGGGCGGCGGCACGGCGGGCCAATGACTTACTTGTACAGGCGACGAACAACGAACAAAGCCCGCATTGCCGAACTGACAGGTTGTTCGTTTCAGATATAAGGTTGAGGGAAGCTGCCGTCAATCCCATTAGAAACATAAAAGACAGATGGACGGACTCGTGTCACCGAGATAAGCTCCTATCGCCAATGCCCGCGCATGAGGGGAAAAAAAGTAAAACACGTACATGATGCGGACGCCGAGTGCGGACTTAGTAATAACGACGCGCCCACCACCATCACATCATCTGAAGATGGGGTACATGCCGGATGCAGCTGCAGCCACTGCCGGGGCTGGGCGCAACTCGGAACCGCCCCCAAGACAAATGACTGGCTCCCGAGACAGGTCCGACCGAGATTATTACCTCAGCAAGGCGAAGACGACATCACGCATAGCAAAGGAAGCAAAGGTCCAATGTCACTGAAAGGAACTGGTGACATTCTATATTCCCACGATCAGATAGTACATACTTACACACCCACCTGCAATGTAAAAATCGCACCCCTACACTCCCGCACCCCCAAGCAAGCGATCCCAAGCAAAACCAACCACCCAAACCCCAAATCTCACGCCCGCATCCCTCCCCCATCTGTCTATCTTGCGTCCGGCAATAAATCGACCACGCGCCCAACGATGCAACAACCCACAGTGGAATGCTTGTAGCTTCAAGGAGCAAAGCCATCCCATCAATAACTTTTTAAATCATTAGAACAGAACAAACAGGTCCAAAAAAGCAATCCCGGAGGTCGCGTGTAGTACAAAGAAAAAATAAGAAAAAGACGAGCAAATTTAAAATAATCTTACATGCCCATGACACGCATGGCTCCGTATCCCAAAGTGACGACGACACACAGGGTCATGATACTGGCGGGGATACCGCGGCTGATGAAGTGGTTCACCGTCAGGTACCGCTGGCCCGTAGCATCTTCCTTCATAATGGCGGCTGTACAAGCAGGTAGCGATTCAGTAAGACGTTTCGATTCAAGTAGGCGCACTTCGGGAATAGAAAAGACTTACTGATGTTGGGGAAACTGGTCGTGGGCAGCGCCATGGCGCCCGAGCACATCAAGGCGCAGGTCATAACTAGAATGTTAGGGTGGGGCTCGTCCATGGCCCGGCCAATCTCGGCCACGAGCGGCAGGATGATGAAGGCGGCGACACTGTGGCTGATGAAGGTGGCAAACACCATGGTTAGCGAGGCGAAGACCAGCACGATCGAGTACAGCTCCAGGCCGTCGGTGCCCTCCGAGATGTCCACGGCCACGGTGTGGAGCAGGCCCGACGACTTGACCGACTTGCCGAGCGACAGGCCACCGGCGGCCAGGATGATGATGGTCCAGGGGAAGTTGTTGAAGTCGTCCTTGCTGAGGATGCCGGTGCCGAAGAAGATGACCATGGGGATGATGGCAATCACGCCCATGTCGCCAAACGTCTCCTCGAGCGAGTGGCTCGCGCACCAGAGCGAAATCGTCACGATGCACATGGCCACCGTGAACCACTGCTTGAGCGTGAACTTCTCGCGCACGACCCGCACCGGCATGATGGTGCATCCCTTGCCCGGGTTGAAGGTCACGAGGAGCAGCATCCAGATGCAGAGAAGGGAGACGGTGCCGACAGGGATGACGACAAAGAACCAAGTGCCCCACGACGGTTGGGGGGTCATGTTGTCTAGAGCAATGATGTTCTGCGGGGACGAGATGGGTGACAGCATGCCACCGATGTTGGACGACAGGGCAATACCGATGATGATGGCCTTGGCCATGTTGGAGCCCTGGGGCAGGTTGCGGAGGATGGGCTCGAGGATGGAGAAGCAGAGGACCGGGGCGGCCACGTTGCTAACCCACATACTGGCGAACCCGGCAGTGAACATGCTGACCACCAGAACCGTACGGGGCCGGGTCCCGGCCTTGGCCAGAACAAAGGTCGCCACGCGCTTGTCGATGCTCATCTTGCTGACGGCCGCCGCGATGGTGAAACCACCCAGAAGAAGCATGATGACCGGGGTCCACATGGCGGCAAAGATGTAGGCGGTGGCCTCCTTGGAGTCCAGGCGTTTGTGCGGCTCCTCGTCGGCGCGCGGGATGTTGAGGACGACGGCGAGGAAGGGGATCATGAGGGCCGTCACGAACAGCGGGATCGCCTCGGTCGCCCAAAGCAGACTGGTGAAGGCCAGCATGGCGGCGCAGTTCTGCTGTTCGGGGCTCTCCATCAAGGGCACGTAGAGCAGGGCGATGAAGATGGCGATGACGATCAGGAGGGTGATGACGGGCTTGCCGTAGATCCACGTCGGCACATTGATCCGGCCAATGGGCGTGTGGAACTCCTTGGTGGGCGACATGGGCGGGTCGTCGCCCTGCAGCCGCGACTGGCTCTCGTTGACGCCGCCCAGCAGCCCATGGCCGAGGGTGGCGGCCTCGGAGCGCCGCTCGAGGCCGATCAGCTCGCGCCAGACCGTGTTGCGCTCCCAGACGACGTGCTCACGGAGGTGGGAGCGCAGGTCCTTCTTGGCGAGCTCGAGGTCGCCCTGGGTGGCGGTGTCGGCGTACGTCTGCTCGAGGCGGCCGATGTAGTCCTCGATCTGGGCCATGGTCTCGCCGCGAAAGGGGTAGGCGGGCTCCACGGTGCCGGCCATGTACTTGGCGCGCAGGTCGAGGTCGACAATCTTGTCGAACTTCTTGAGGATCTTGCGGAAGCCCGTGTGGTTCAGCTGGACGTACGACTTGAGCTCGCAGAGCTGCACGTAGAGGCCAATGATGCGCTTCTTGAGCATGATGGACGACGTGTACATCTCCTCGATCTCGGCGTAGTCGGTGAAGCCGCCGGCGATGCTCGTCCGCCGCGTCGACCGGCCCATGTCGGTCGAGGCGCCCAGGTCCGTCGACGCGTCCATGGCCCGGGGGATGGACCGGCGGCGGCCGCCGTGCTGGCTCGAGGTGGGCCGCTTGTTGAGGGCGGCCGTCTCGTCGTCTTCGTCGCTGTCGCTGTCGCCCCCCTGCGTGGAGCGGGCGCCGTGCGAGGACCGCCGGTCGCGGGCCAGCTTGCGGATGTTATCGGCGTCGGACCGGGACATGTTCCGGATGGCGTTGGCGCCGCCGTTCTCGTCGCGCAGGTCGCGCAGCAGGCCCTCCACATCCTCGAGGATTTCCTTCTCCTTGAGCTGGAAGAAGGACGTGATCTTCTCTAGCTCTACATCTAACGCTCGCGAAAAGATGGTCTGGGGGTCGTCCTCGCGGAGGAGCGGTCGTGTCTCGACATCGTTGCCTTGCTGGGGTATGGTCTTCTCTAAGGTGTAGATGCTAGGGGGTATTACGTTAGCTTAGTGACCAGGGCAAACATGTCACGTAAGTGACGTCGGCTTACAGCTTCTTCAAGTTGCTGTAGGCAATGTAGTGGCTGCTCCAATCCGGAACAGCATTGAACTGGATGCTGTGGGAGAACTTCATCTCGTCTTGTTCGTCGAGCCAGCGGCGTTTCCGGTCTCGCTTGGCTAGTCTCCTGGCGTCCCTGTCCGCCCGGTCCTTTTCCTCTTGGCTGCTGGTGACGACGAGGGTGTCTAGCTCGTAGGAGTCGGTATCGTCGGCGGCGGTGAGCGAGGAGGAGGATGCAACAGCAGTAGTAGTAGTACTGGTAGTAGTGGTAGCTTCGTTCCCCCCTCTATGGACGGATGTGCTGATGGACCGAGTCAGTGGGTTGGCGGATTCAGCTCGGTGCGCAGGATAGGTGTCGCGGGAAGAGGAGGGGTCCGGAGTAGACTTTGATGGTGGAATGGTGGCTTTTATCCAAATGGACAGGCGAGAAAAAAAGTCAATCAGAGGTGGTATCGATTCGGAATTGATGTATGCAGACTGGATTGGGTCGTAGGGCCTCTTGGGTCGGTCACAAGTTCAGTCAGTCAGTACACTTAGTTTCTTGGGGCGGCGAAAGGAAGCTAGCTAGCTGTTCCCCAGTCATGTCATGGCAATCAATAGTGAGAATCCGGCTATGATGGAAAAAAAGGGACCGCCCCCATCGGTTCTGCTGGTTGCTGGGTTTAGTGAGTGGAGGATATGAGGCAGCTTAGGTTCCATCCCCGTCAGAAGAGGAAATCGCCAGCTGCAGCGTCCGGCGTTGCAGCAGCAGAGGCAGAGGGCGGTCCAAGAGCTTGTGCGTTGCTTGTGCCACCGTCAGGTGCTGCTTGTGCTTGCTGCTTGCATTGGCGACAGGCGGCCACAGCTTGGCCCATCTCCACCCTTGGCCAGGCTTGGCCAGCCTGGAAGCTTCAGGCCTTCTGGGCGTGGGACCGACCGACAGCCTTAGCCTTCTCCAACCCACCTCGTCCAACCACGACAAAACGTGAACTGTACCTACACGTAGACTTTTGACATCTAACTCAATAAGCCTTATTGAATGGGGATCATTTATTCCGTTCCCCTTCCCGCCCCTTCTCGTTTCCATCATTTTGTTCGTCGGTTGAACGATTTGTGTTCTTTTTCCTGCCCAGGCAGTCCAGACTCCCGAACGACTGACTTGTGATTTGATGGACAATGTGCCCTGAGGGTAGCAGTTAAGGGGCGGTTTGATAATGGCCTGATGAATGCGCTGCGTCTGGCGATTCAGGCCATCTGCAGAGCCTGTTGCACAACCTCCCCCCACACTTTGCACTTGGAGACTCTGGTGCCACTCAGAACGCGTGTGCCCGGCGCCCGCTCTGGCCGCTCTGACAGTGACCGAATCTTGTGGTCGGCGGGTTGTGCCAATGTCACCTCAATTAATCCCATCATGCCCCGTCCATCAAATCAGGGACGGCTGAAGCATATGTCAAAGTATATCATTACCTGACCCGGAGGTTGGTTCGAATCTT
Source organism: Apiospora marii (assembly GCF_038362585.1). Lineage (NCBI taxonomy): Eukaryota > Fungi > Ascomycota > Sordariomycetes > Amphisphaeriales > Apiosporaceae > Apiospora > Apiospora marii. The sequence continues at coordinate 241,435 of NW_027117377.1, forward strand.
CCAACTGATGATGCGCATCGCGGCAGTTCCCGCCGGGGCCATCTTGCATCAAAAATTCGCATATCTCCCTGGGACCGGTCAGGCCTGGCTCGCTTACAGTACATGCCTGCCAACCGCTTCGAAGTTAGCAGGCCTCCAAAATCGATCGACCACCACCCCCCGGAATAATTCTCGTAAGATGACGTAGAGTGCTTGCACAAATACCGAACTCGCAGACCAGGTTGTACGCATCGACCTGCCAGAAACATAAATCTACATAACCGCGTTTGGCCACCGAATAAAAAATAAAATAAAATTCTCCGGGAATCGGCTGCAATATGTGCGTGCAGCCCCGTTTCAGCACACGAAATAGATTGAATCAGTCTTTTTTCAGTTACCGTCAACGGTCATGACGGGGATCCGGGGAGGCAAGCCTGCAGCATCTCATATGCAGACACTGCATCTCGTGTGGGGATGAAACTGGAGAACGGCAGACGGGCGCATCCTCCTTGCTCCATCTCCAGGCCGGTCGCCTGCGTTTCCTTTCCCCCCTCGACTAAGATCATGGTCCAACGACGGGAGCAAGATCTTGATCTCTTCATCTTGACTACGCAGCACCAACCTGCAGGCGTGCATGACTACTTCCCACTAACTTCGAATCGGGCCCCAAGCGTTTGGGCCTCTTGCCTTGACTAAGTAAGGAGGCTCGTCCAAATTTGAGATGGCCAACCGTCACGCATCATGTAAGCGAACTCGGTACTTGCGTTTCAAAAAGCACATGCCGACCGGCCGAGACCGCAACGCCGCAGCATTATTCCCGTCTGCCCGCGATTCCGCCCTCACGAGAAGCGTAAATGTGTAGATGTGTCTTCTTTACTTGTGGTATCATGTTTCAAGGTTGCTAGTAAACAAAAAAAAAACCTCTCGCTGGTAAATCAAAGAGTCAACGTGGCCAGATGCCTCTCGATCTCATAGTCGCTCTGCCGGACCGCCTCGTCGGCCGCCGCCGCGTCCCCCATCTCGCGGTGCCACGCCTCGAGCGCCTTCAGATCCTCGAACCGCTCGCCGTGCTCGCGCTGCTCCGCCGTCCCTGTGATAAAATCCATGGCCTGCCGCCGGAGCGCGATGGCGAGGCCCAGCCGCGCGTTGCTGTACTCGTTGTTGTCGTATCCCCCTGGTTTCTGTCCCGCCCTCTCCCTCTCCCTCTCCAACTCCCAGAAACTCTGATGTATGTTCGCCTGAATAATCAGCAGCAACCGCCTCTGCAAATCATCCATCGGCTTCTCCCCCCTCGCCTTGTCCCTTCCCTCCTCCCGCTCCAGCTCCCGCACCCCGTTCAGAATATGTTCCCCATCTTGCCACCAGTTCCCCATCTCGTCGGCCCTCTTGAAAGCGTGGAAGATAGCCAGGTCCAGTCGCACCTCCTTCGGCAGCGCCGCGCTGATATCCTCGCACACGTGCCACCGTTGTTCGGGCTCTCCCCTGCTCGCGATCTCGCGCTCCAGCACTTCGAGCAGCTCCCGCACCAGCAGCTCGCTGTTGTAGGTGTACCGCCTCAGCGGCCCCGACAGCGACTGCCGGTGCGACGTCGCCAGCAGCAGCCGGCGCAGCATATCGCGCAATTTGCGCGTCGGCGTCCAGGGCGGGGCATTATCTTCGGGGGTGGACGGTGGTGGTGGCGGCAGCATGGCTTCGAGTCGCGGCAGCATGTTGATGACCAAATCCACAAACGGCGAGGAGGCGCAGCTGCCGGGCGGGTACGAACCGATCAGCCGGTCCATGTTCTGGCAGAGCTCGTACAGCCCCGGCACGGAGCAGGAGCGCAGCTGCGGCGAGTTGGCAATGTAGCGCCAGACGATGGGCAGCTGGGTGTTGGGCCCGGCGTACATGGTCAACTGGAGCAGGCGTAACAGGCCGAACATGGACGGGTTCCGCAGGAAATTGCTGACCGACTGGTAACCCGGCCGCATCACCGCGGCGCCGTGACAGGGCGGCGTCTCGTCGGTCACGGTGCTGATGTAGTCGCGCACGTCGAAGAGGCGCACCAGGCGGCGGTGCACCTCGGGCGTCACGTACATGATCTTGTTGGTGTCTCCCTGTCGCACCTCGCCCGTGGCCCAAGCTTTCGCGGCCATGCCATCAAAGCACCGCAGCAGCTGGTCCTGCACCAGGTAGGTGTCCGGCAGTTGTGGCCGGTTATCGTAGAGGGCGTCCTGGAAGTACGCCAGCGGTAAACTCCTCTCGGCCACCGGATGGCTCAGTAGTAATAGTTGTTGGTGCTGCTGCCTGTAGTCTCGGGGTGGCGCGGCCGTCGTCGTTCCCAAAAATTGCGCGTAGCAATCCTGTGCATGCATCATCCCACCGCCGACCGCCGTCCGGACGGAACTGCCACTGCTGCTACCGCGATAATGGTGAGTCGTGTGCTGCATCATACTGCCTTTACTGTTGCTAGTCCCTTCGGCCCGTTCCCTGGTCAATGTACGCCTGTTCTTGCGAAATCCCCATTTGGAGAAGCGGTCCTTGTACATCTTGTCGCTTGCGCCAGCGTTAGTCGGACCCCCGTGTTCAGGCGCGTGTGGCAGTGGGTAGGATGAATGAGGCTTGGTTCTGCTAACCTTGCGTTGAAGCCCCGCTGGGCCATTATCTGCTGAATCTGCTTCAGCGACTTGCCCTGCTGAATGTACAGGTGGTGGAGGTGGGCCTTGTGCGTCTCCCAGATCTCGGCCGGGTACTGCTGGATCGGTCTCCGGGCGGCGGCGGCGGCGGCGGCGGCGGCGGCGGCGGCGGCGGGCGTGGCGCACGGCAGGGCTGCGGCAGGACCCGTAGGTCTTAGTAGCGGGTGGTGGCGTTGCGGCAGGTCTTGCTGCTGCTGCTGCTCATGCTGTGGCCGGCTATACCGGACATCGTACGAGCCGCCGGCATTTTCGGAATAAGGGTATTCCTCTTGCTTCACCGTAGTAATTGGCCTCTTGGCAAAACGCGCCGCCTCATCATCATCCCCCACCCCTCCTCCTCCTCCTTCATGACGCTGAGAATTAGCATTACTACTGCCGTCGTCTGATTTGACATGGTGATCTCCTGCGCCGGCGCGGAAACCCAAACCAGCAGACGACGACGACGATGACGACGGTCTAGGCTCGTCTGCGTTCAGTACAGATCGCCAAAATAGAGACGAAACGGGCTTGGAGTCTGCATCCGAGTCGGACACAGACTTGGCCATGTTCCACGGGAAAGGAAAGCCTTGGCCCTGGCGGCGGTGCTGACATGCGCAAAGCGGGTGTGGGTATCTGCGTGTGGGTGAGGCGAACGCGTTTAGTCAGGGCAGCAGCCGAGATTTGTCAAATGGCGCAACTCGAAAAAAGGAACCTGCCTGCACTTGCCAGGTAACGATTAGTGCTGCAGTAGGAGGAGGATCTAGGCGGATAAAGGATGAAGAGAGTGGTGAGATGATGATACGAAGCAAAGAGTACAGATGAATGGGCTGCGACGGGGTTACATAAGATCAGGGGGGGGGTTCCCAACTATCCCCGCATGCTCCGGGGGTGCACCGTACACCGTCAGACCAGGGTGCCAGCAGGCCACGCTCTCTTAGCAGCAGCAAAAGCCGGCCGCATAAGACGCCAGTTTCCCTCCTAAACTCCTAGTGCCGTCGTGTCTTGGCTGTCGCTAACGGCGTAACCGGGTTCTTCTCGTGGGCTCCTTGCTTGCTCCTTTGTTTACGGCGCAGCAGTGTCAACAATCGGTCTCGCTCGGCCCGTCCAGAGAAGACTGGAGAATGGCTGTATCGGGCAGGTCTGGCGATGATTATGCATGCGACGCAATGACGCCAAGTTGGGCGCAGTGTATATGAATGCATGCGCGGGTAATCGGATTCATAACGTTGTCTTCTTTTCGCATTGGCTTGTGGATTTGGCATGGCAAGTCGACCTCAAAGGATGCTGCAAGTACAGTGGTAGGCAGAGCCTGGTAGGGCCTGGGCAGTGGACAGGAAAGGGCCTGGACAGCGGGGGTTGTCAGAGCCACGCCCACTGAAAGTACCTTGCAAGCTCGTGGTTAGTGGGGCCATTATCAGCCACCTGCAATCTGCCGAGTGGGCGAGGCTAATGTTGTCAAGAAAAGTACTGCGCAGGCAGCAGAAAAGTACGAAAAGTACGGGCTAACGGGGCACATCAGACGGGGGTCAACCGTACCGAAGCAGCGCAGCGAAGACGATTGGAAGGCGTGGCCGGAAACGTGCCTAGGGACATGCCCAGAGCCATGGCCCCCGGGAATACGGATTACCGCTCTTTTGTTAGTGTCTTCATCGCCTACAATGCATATAACGCCTTGCACGCATTCAATCATTCCACGTTGCACTAAAAAGGTCCTCTGCATGGTACCGTACATGCATGCATCGCAGGTTGCACTCTCCCGACGGGAGCTACTTACCGAAAAGTACGGCGGCTTTCCCTTCTTGTCCATGCCATGGGGAAGACACAGCTTGCAACGCCCGGAGTTGCGGAGTTCGCCCGGAAATGCTGGCACACATTAGACTGTCGGCCGATTACCGACGGGCATGACTGTATTGATTCCGTGTTATCCTCAATCCCAATTGGTGTCCTCCTAACCTAACTCATTCGAATGACCGTCCGCCATGAGAAGGTAAGAGGAGAGAGCGCCATGCATACCGGCTTCTGCAGCGGCCGCCAACCATATGCAAGAGTCTCCTTCTGGAATGCCCATTCGCTCCTGTTTTCGCGACTATCTCTGCCTCGGGATAATGTAGACCCCGGCTGATAAATCGTTCATTGAGGGGCATCTACCTGGCTCCCGTTTCGTCTGTGCCAATCCAAGGCCGAACAGCAGTCGGGGCCGTCGTGTTCAGCCAGCCTCTCAAAGTCACTGATTTCCCTATCTGGCCATGCGACGCCGCCGCCGCCATCGCCCGGGATCCCCACATCCTGCAGCTGCGAATGGACGCCTCCTGTGGGGGAGAGAGAAAGACGACCCCAACTTGATCCTTCTGCAGCTGCCGGTACTTGCATGTGGCTTGCTCCTTCGCACGTACTCCCCTCCCTTCTCTGTCACTTATCATATGCATATGGACAGCAAGCAGCGCAGGTCTGCCGTCCAGTCCCTTTCGTTTGCCTGGATGAAGACTTCAGGTTGCACACCGCCTCTCCCAAGATGCCGGCCGGGAGAATCATAGGGATCACCACCAGACTTTGCGCAGAGCCTTATATGACATCCGGCGGTAAGTGTACGCGTGCGGTTGAAGTTGATGGCTGGGATGGAGGGGGGCGCTGACGTTAAGCGAGCTTACGGGCATACTGCAAGAAGCTTAGGCGAAGGAGCCGCTTCCCTGCTGTTGCTGACCCCCTCAACGCCGTATGACTGCCTTGTGAAGGCTGCCAATCAGTGGTCTTTCGCTCGTCAGACATCGCAGCTGTGTCAGTTTCGTTGTTTGGGGTAAAGACCATAGAACTTTTGGCTTGCTGCATCCTGCCATCTGACCGTGCCGGGTAGAAGTTGCTCGTTGTAACAAAGTGAATACGCTGCCTGGCTTCTGGGAATATCTGAACCAAGGGTATATAACTAACTGTGTAAAACCAAAACTCCCAACGTACCCTGCGCTGATTTTTTTTTTTTTTTTCTTCTCCTTTTTCTTATGCATTTTCTTTATTAATCCCTCTCTTTCCCCATTGATACCAGCCCACCTACATGCTCCCGTCCCGGTTCTGGTACGTGACCGTCATGGTCCGCGTCTGGAAGATGGCCTTCTCCGAGTCGCCGTCGCTCTTGTTGGGCCGCGCGTCCCACATGCGGCTGCAGCGGCTGTTGGTGCCCGCGCGCGTCTCGACCGTCTGGACCTGGTCGGGCCGCAGCGCCACGTCCCGCAGCGACCCCATCGGGTAGTCGCGGAACCGGTCGCTGACCCGGTTGTACCACCGGAGGTGCCGGTGTCGCAGCCGGCCCGGGCCCGGGCTCGGGCTCGGCGACAGCCGTTCGCGGTCCCCCTCGTAGTAGGAATCGTAGTCGCCCGTCAGCCGGGGGGCTACGTGGTGGAGGAAGCGCCGGAGCGTCGGGAGGCTGGCGCAGATGATGAGGAGGTTGGCTTCGAGGCAGAGCCACTTTTGCGCACGATCCCGGGTTAGTATATCGATGATCCCTCGGTTGGATATCCGTGTCGGGAACTAGAAGTACGTAGATACGGGACTCACCATAGAAGGGCTCGCCATAGCCCAGGTCTGATCTCGGTCCGCCAAGGCCGGCAGCAGGACGAGGAAGCACATGACCGAGACAGCCACCGTCCCGGCCCCGATCAGGAACATGACGAGCAAGCCCAGCTTCTGCCGCTTCGGCATGACGAATCCCGCCACCACCGGGATGGGGAGGGCGAGCATGACGCCGTCGGTGGCGATGTTGAGGATCGCCGTGGCGAAGTGCAGGGCGTCGTGGTCGATGCAGGTCCCGCCGGCGACGGTGCTGTCCCAGCTCTTGGCGATGGGGTGGCAGCCGAAGATCAGGGCGAAGGCGGTGCCGAGCGTGTAGCCGGCCACAACGAGCATCGTCACGATGACGAACCGGCGGAACCACGGGCCGAGGCCGAGTCGGCGGTAGTAGAACAAAAGAGAGAGTTTCGCCGAGCCGGCGCAAGGGGTGTAGATGACCGGTATCACTAGCCTCATCTGCGTGCGCCGTGGCGGGTTTGGTCAGTAAGTAGGCACCAACAGGGCGATCCCGAGTCTGGGGGGTGCAAGAGGGTGACTCACCATGCTGTAGAAGCGGTGATGCCTGGCGGAGACTTCCCATGTGCGGGCTCCCAGAACCCCAATGGCAAACAAGTAGACCAGCAGAGCCTGTGTGCTTACTGAGGTGATCTATTTGACCGCGTCAGTATTATTACGCCAGCACTTGGATGCAAATTCGGGTCGGGATCGTCTTACCCACGCGAGCACCAAGAATCCTACGCAGGGTCCAGTTAGTCAGTCGAAAATTCATGCGAGGGTGTCAATGGACCTACCATCTTCCAACCGAAACTCCTTCAACAGCACCGATTTCGTAAAGAGCCGCTGCGACATGAACAGCAGAGCCAGGACGTTACCCGCGCCAACGATCCAGTAGGTGGCGACATCTGCATGGCCTTTGGGGTGGTCGAGGTCGACGACGTAGCCCCCGGGGGTGGGCAATACTGTGGCTACTCTATTGGCAATCGACATCTCCTCGTGGGAAACGTGCGTTTCGAGGGCAGTCCGATGGACGTTATTGTCTTCGCTTATAACACAGCCTCGACTGTATTATAAGGCAAGGGACATCCTATTCTCGGGACTAAGGACTAGGGGCGATCGGTAGCTTTCCCAAGAGGGCGGGCGCCGGTGTTATATCCTATCCCGGTGGAGTGATGGCTAGCCCAGTAAGGTCTGCGTGTCCAGGGGGTGGAGGCAGGTCTTGGCCCAAAGCAGAAAGGCTGGAAGAGCCACCAAGAGATTGCAATGAGGACAGCAGTCTCCTCTTAAAGTCTAGACCGGAATCGCTGGCCGAAGTCAAATGAGGCGGCCGTCACTCTTATCAAGTTTCCTCTCCGTGGCACCCCGGGCTCTCGACAATCACGACGCATTGCGACGTTGGCATTTGGGGTTTGCACAAAAAGCCCTCAGAGGCAGTATCACTTATAGTAAACATGAAACTTGTTTATCTAGAATGGGAAACATGGTACTCTGGGGGACTCCGAAATGCGACTCCGAATCGTGCAGCAAGCACGATTGTGGGGTTTCGGTTACATCGATCGCGACTTCACTCCACAATGGGGGAGCACCCTCGCGTGTCGCAACAATGAAACCAGGTCATTGTCCTGCTGGGTGCCATCGCGGGAAATTCTAAAAGGGCAGGTTGCGAGCACACTGCAGGGGGTCTGGACCTGGAAAGCGAGTCTGTATGTCCAACGAGGGGAGAGATCGACAGCAAGAACCGAAATGTCCGCAGACCCTACGGCCAAGATGACGGCATCCACTGGCGACTGGGCTGAAACACGGCCTTGGGGTATTAGGCCAAAGTCAATGTCGCTGGTCACGGGAGGATGCGTTAGGCCGCCTTTAGTCTTTGGCCGGCCCAGGTCGTCGGGTGGTGACACCAAAGCTGTCGTTGAAACCCGAGGCTATCAGGCGCTGTCGGCATATTACCTATTTGCACTGCATATTACACCATTGAGGCTCGGAATCTAGCCCTTTTGCCGGGAAACGTTGGAAAATGTGACGTGGGAGACCCCTGTTCGCAATGATCTCGAATCCCCCCGGCTTTGAGGGAAGTCTCTGACAGGACCAGGGTGGTTGACAAGATTTGCAGCGGGACTTTCTTCACATCTACCATCACCCCTAAAAACAGAACAGGCTCATCAGCCTCGGAGCTGCTGCCTCTCTCATCTTATGTGACACATACAGAGCTTACTTGCTAACACGAATATGGTTAACCATGATTACCGCTTCTAGTTAACCTGCGGATGCAGAGAGGACGGAGGCCAGGGCGGGAAAAGGCTAGCCTTACAGCTGTATGAACGAATTGCCGTATGGAATCATGTTCAATCTCACCCTAGCCGTATTCGGGCTCTTCGAGATTGATGTGGATCGCCCAAGATTCCATAGTGGAGGTCCAGTGGAACATCATAAGTCAGCACCGGAGAGTACTCCGGCCAATTCGACCATCATTGCTCGCCGACCGGGGAATTTCGAGATGGCTGCTGCGACGCTGCATCGTACCCCGGCTGGCAGATCTCGATGCACTCGTCCAACGGCAGGTGGTACTACGTGCTTCAGTGTAACCGCACTTCACATTGCTCACATGTGGCCCTTGCTCGCGACAAATGGTGATGGCCAAGCCAGCGCCGGCAACTTCCACGTTCTACCCACATGGCAATACAGCAACTGTCTTGGCGCCGTCTGGGGTCAAGCGGTGGGCGCTTTTCTGTTTTCTGTGCCAGCATCAGGTCACCAACAGCCCATTTTACATAGTACAGATAGGATGACGAAGCTTTTCGCCAAGGTGGTATTTCCAGCTTTCTGTTACCATAGCAGCACTGTTCTCCCTGTGCATGAATCGTATATAGTCGGTGTGAAGCTGACGGGCTTGCAGCAACCCATTGTCACATATTTCGGTCCAAGCCCCGAAATGCATCAAAGCCGAAACCCCAAGAGACTTGGCTATCTATTTAGCAGACTTCTGTTTGCTACTCCAGTCGTGCGTCCGATCCACCCAGAAAGCCACACTCGTGACACGGCGACTAGTTTTGTCGTTGGCACGATGATGTTGCAATGGCATTAGAGCTCACCAGCCACACAAGTCATGACTGAGTTCTTGGCACGCGAATTGGGACGTGGAAGAAGTGGATTCTATCGCCGCATTTTCATACGACCGAATGCCGCCTCTCGGTGACCCCTTTTCCGTAGTGCCCACGTCAAGAGCTCGGCATTAGCAAAGAAGGTCCTCCACGCTTATACCTCCATGAGCATATATAAAAGCTTGAATTACGACCATGAATCACCATCGTAGTACTGGACCAAAACCCAATTGGTATCATGAAATTGGTATCATGACACGAAATCTCAGTTAATTAAGGGTTTGACCCGGATACTTCATACGCATCTGTCTTAAGTTAGAGATAGCTTTAGTAACCGTTTATGACATTTGCCGTTTAAGCTAGTGGCTGTTAGGCTAGTGGGAGTTTCCGAATAATATGCATATAATAGGTCCATAACCGCGGCTACTGCCTCGTTGGCCAATGCTATCGGCCGGTTGCTTTCGATAAGCATGGCGGTATGCGAAGCCTCGTTGGATGGCCCAGCGGATTATTGTAATACATTGCCTGGCTACATCGATTATCGGGCTTGAATCACGATCGATCTCATTCCTAACTGTTCCAACACAGCGAATTGAGTCCTAGATGGTTCGGGACCCTCGGAATTTACATTTGCCAGAAGCCCACTCAGAGTGGACTATCGGCGCCTCAACTACAACACCAATGCGTTGTATAGCCTGCTCTGAGCCGCAAAGGTCTGCCTCGTTGTCAAATGGAATGGCAGGCGAACACGACACAGCCAAGTGGAGCTCTGGTTGGGAGTCGTACCTCGCGGGTGCCCCCCACCACCGCCCACAGAGGAGTAAACAGCAATCTCTTTAAGACACAAAGAACTCCATCGTTTGGTGGCGGTATAGCCTGCTTGAACTGAATGTGACTACGACCGTGGCGTTCTCAAAGTGACGCTATCTTATGTGATTTGTTACACAGCTCCGCCCATGTTTTACATTTGGTTTTGGGTAGTTACCTGTCATCATTTTATCATACTAGGAAAATATATCTGTATGGTCTTCTCTGCTCTACAGTATATCTAAGTCTCTCATTCATACTCTCGAAAACCTATCGCTTCATTCGCATACACTGAGGCGACAACATAACGAAACTGGACGGCTCTTTTAGAAACCACCACTGGGAGACTTTCCACCGCCCAGGTATGATGTAGAGCGACTGCCGGAGGATGGCCCGATATCTACAAAGGGCAGAGCCTTTATTCTATTCACCGCTTGCCAGTGGGAGAAAGTATTTGGCTGATCACAATCAAGCCCGACTTCTGAATACGGCCTTTTGTTCATTCAAGATGATATGAAAAGATATTAGAACTATGCTCTATATGATACAAGCAACAACTTCAGAGCCAACAATCTTGCCATGGTTAACGTATCTTGAATGGTAAATGAAAGCAAGGAAATCACTTCCCCGTGTCTTTTCTCTTCCTGAACTGAATCACCGGCCCGTCTTGCATGCTCACCATGCAGTCCTTCAACTGGAACTCATCCGCTCTGTCGCGGCCCTCGCATCCCTCTCCGGTGCCCTCTCCTACTCTCCGACGATGGGGATCCAGCCGCATGTCGAATTGCCATATTAGCCGAGCCAGTATATACATCATTTCTTGATACGCCAAGTGCTTCCCGATGCAGCTGCTCCGACCTGCGCCAAAGGGCGTGAATGACGGGGCCTGCCCAGCACCAGCTGCCATGCTCTGGTGGTCCGCCCCACCCTCAATACTGGAGCCCGTGCCATCGCTTGTAAGCCAGCGCTCGGGACGGTAGGAAAGCGGGTCGGGGAAGTATTTGGGATCCCGGTGGAGGCTGTAGTGATTGATGGCAATGTCTATGCCTTCGGGGATGTGTTCTCCGTCGACCAATATCCCTCCGGGGCCCGCCACGCGGGGTAGAGTACTGGGAACCGACGGACTGAGACGCATGGATTCGTCGATGCACGCCGGCAGATACGCGATCCGCTGCAGCTCTCGGCTGGCGAAACGGATGGGGCAGCCCATGTCCTCCGAAGCCAAGGGAAACGCCGACCGGATTTCTCGAGTCAGAAAATCGAGCTTGTCCGGGTTGTGTAGGAGATAGAACAGCGTGCCTGTGGTAGCCGTAATCATACCGTCCGTCCCACCAATGACGAAGAGCGTCGCCTCGGAGATGAGCTCACCGATGGAGAACCCCTCCCCGGTCTGGGGGTGGCGAGAAGCCAGCAGGTGCTGCCAAACGTCCCCTCCGAGGGCCTCCTTATTATTATGTCGCTGGAGAGCCAAGGATCGGCTCAGATCCATCAACTGTTTGACTCCGTCGCTTAGCTCGCGAAACAACACCTGGTGCATGTTGCCGACGAAGAGGCTCTGCATGTGCCCGACGAGATGCATCCCCGCGACGCCCTTGGGTAGATCATGTACCAAATGCCGTCTCTGGGGATTGCGTTGCACGTCCCAGAAGTTACTGAAGATCGCATCCCCCATAATGTCGGCGATGCAATATGCTAGCACGGATGACATGTCCATGCCACCGCTCCAGCCGCCGCTCTCGTCGCTCCTGTTGATGTCCCCACGTATCATGCCCACCAGGTAGTCCACGTGCGGCGTCACTCGATCTTCCAGCGTCTTTACCGTCACCGGAGTCATGGCTCTTGCGTTCACTCGTCGACGAAAAGCATGAATCTTGTGGTCAACGGTTGTCAAAGACATCTCGGCGCCGAAGAAGCGTTTGAAAGCGCTGTAAACCGGCGATTTGAAGGTATTGGAGTTTGTATCGTGCAGGTCCATTGAGGCCCGTGCAGACTTGAACGAGATGCGACTCGGGCCATATCGCACACATTTCCCTGCACGTCGAATTATCAGTGCTCATTCCATTCTTCGGGACCATGCTTCAGGTCTTACCGTGCGTTTGGTGTTGTTTGTGTAGCTCAAGGTGTCGATCTCCGCTTGCGATCCAATACACGATGTACCAATCTGTACAGGCTGCCAGCAGTGGCCCTGGGTATTTGGCAAGCGGATGAAGAACGAGTCTGTAGAGCAGCCGGAGACATATCTACTCAGAACATTGTATCAGTACCATCCATCACTAGGCGACCGGTCTGTGATTGCTCACCATTTCGACCCCCAGCAACGATAACACGCCTACACCCATGGTGATGCTGGGCGGCTCTCTTGACTGAAGAAACAATAGGTAGATAAAGAGTGCTGCAACGGCACTGATGTTGGCGGCGGATAGAGCATGATAAACGGCCATCTTGACGGTACGGCCTGTACGCACTTTGTGGTCGAAAGGTGGGAATGCACGTGAGGGAGAGCGAAGTTAGGACTGGGGATCAGGCGATAGCCTGATAGCCACGGGATGCACGACTTCAAACCCGCGGTCAACAGAGGTGATCGCACTTACCATTCCGACGTTATTGAGTGAGTCAAGTATCCCATGGAGGAAATGATCTGCTCCGGAAGCAACATGTTTTGTGAAGTATATTGTATATTCCTAGGACTCCACTTTCCGATGGTAAGCAATGCTTTTAGTATCCGTCTCGAATAATCTTTGAGTCGGTCTCCATTTCTTGGCATGAGTCCGGGTGCCATAAGCAACAGTGCATGTTTCTCTTTGGGCACGTCTTCGGAGGCTTGGGGTTGTTGCCACTGGCCAGTCTGCTCTGAGACTGACAGTGCTACGCAATTCTGGTGTCACAGCCCACCTTTGTGGTACCCCAGACTGTTACATTGCCTCGTTCAATAAAAATATGGCCTTTGGAGGCCTTCTTGGCTCGGAAGCTGCGGCATAACAAAACACGTCTTGGTGCTACTTGGGATGACGGCTCTGTCGTAGGCTAGAGTCTTGAGGGGGGAAAGGTCTCCGCCCTACAAATGCCTCCGCGTAGCATGCTTATGGAATCTCTAGATACCTGGAATGGACCAGATGATGACGGCTCCAGGAGCGATCAAACGACCTACATGAAGTAGCTTCTATTGGATACTGTCCCTGACAGAAACAAAAGAATCACATAGACCAGCCTATTCCCAAAACCGACCCAGCTGCAGCCGAGACTCGTTCCGTAGATATTACATCATACCATGCCGTTCACCGAAAAGAAAAGTAATATACTATTGCTATCCGTATGTATATAATAACAACCGGATTCATCGTCGGTTCTGCTTTGCCTCACTCAGGCGATCCCGGTCAGCAAACCACTGTTCAACTTTTGAGATACTGGTCGGCGTTCGTCACTGAAGCGTGTTGAGAATTCCGCGTTGCCACACAGGAGCACTATGCACAAACAAAACACTATCCAACGTGCCAAATGCCAAGGTGGCATTCAACAGACTGAGTCGGATGGGCATGTCACTGTAAGTAGCCGAAAGCATTCGCGTCGCTCAGGGCAGAGCTTTGCACGCTTACTTCAAGTCTAGACTCAACAAGGCCAGCGAACGATCTGGTTTCACGCGAAGACAACGTTTCTCTTCACCAAAGGCGACTTCAAATCTGTCGTCTGGCCCCAGAGTCTGTTTGCTTATTCGGTAGCCGTGGCTAGTGGTGGCCGGGAAGGATTGTGGTCCAGAGTGCCACTCATGCTGTTGTGGCTTTGGATCCACCTGCTCGTCGAGGATATCTCTAATCAGCGATTGCCCAAGTCGATTCTGGAGGACAGAGTCAACAAGCCGTGGAGGCCTATACCAGCTGGTCGACTGAGTCCCGCCGAAGCTCAGCAAGCACTGCAGGCAGTCGTACCGTTGACTATGTGTCTCAGCACACTTCTCGGGAGCCTGGCGCCTAGCACAGCACTGCTGAGTCTGATTTGGTTGTACAACGACCTCGATGTCAGCAGCACGGGCCCTTTGATACGCAATTCGGTGAATGCCTTGGGGCTGGGATGTTTCGGCTGGGGCGCAGTCTCTGTGTTGCTTGGTGAGCAGGGTGTTGACGGGGACTCCCAGCAATGTTGGGTTCTTTTGACCACTTTGGCAGTGGCAACGACGATTCATGCGCAGGACTTACCCGATATGGCCGGGGACGCAATGCGGGGGCGCCGAACCGTCCCCCTTGTTCACGGAGAATCGGCGGCAAGGTGCAGTGTATCTATACTTGTGCCTGTCTGGACGGTGGTCTGTCTTATCTTCTGGGATGGTGGATACTGGGCCCGGTGGGTGGCTTTCCCGGTGTCTATTGTGGTGTCTCTGGTCGTCATGACCCAGAGGGGTGTGCAATGCGGCGCCATGGCTTGGCAGCTGTGGTGTATCTGGATCACCACCATCTACGCTATTCCTTTGCTGGCCAAGGTCGCTTAGCAAACACATGCGACAAGGTCATGATCCCTGCACCAGACTCTTCTGGGCAGCACTATAGATACAATTACTGCAACATTATTGGAACGAGACAAATCTATACTTTGCCTAGATCGTACGATGATTGTGAGTTGCGTACCACACAATTTTGGTCAAAATGTGAATGTGGTTGTACGAAGGACTCAAAGGGCAAAGCTCAGCACCGCATCGCCGCAATCCTCTTTGTCCTACGGCCGAAATAGGTCATAATTGAAGCTTGGGAATTTCCACCGCATATATTGATTGACTCTGCAGATAAGCAAAGCCGCAGCCGAGATGTTCGGATAGGGTCCTTGCTATGTGGCGTGGCGGGGTTGATCCGTTTTGGAACCAACAGCACTACCAACAGCGTGTTTGTGATACCCACTCTGGTGTAGCACAGCAGCGAAGGCGTAGTTTCCTACATGTCAGCGCCGCGCTCGTAAGCGCTAACCCAAGCGATCGGCGACTGGTCTCCTCGCTAGGTCCGTCTGGCCTGGTGGGGGTTTGTTGAACCCACGTTGAGCGGCACAGCATCAGCTTCTGATCCAGGCGTTCTTGTGCGTGCTTATTTGCGGCATTACATTAAACCTCGCGCTTTTCATCTAGACGTTGCGTTCGCTCACCATTGCTTTCCCCCATCACGCGACGATTCCCCCCGCTCAGCAAACATGGCGCAAACGAACAAGACCTGGCTGATTACGGGCTGTTCCAGCGGATTCGGCGAGCTGTTTGTTCGGAAGTTGCGGGCTGCGGGCGACAACGTGATTGCCACCGGGCGCAACGCCAAGGTCAGGCTAGCTCACCTCGAGTACACCGGCGCCACGATTCTAGAGCTGGATGTCGCAGCTCCGGTGGATAAAATCGAATCTGTCATGACGGAGGCCTGGGGCCTCTACCCGAACGGCATCGACGTCGTCGTGAACAATGCCGGCTACATCTTGACCGGTCTTTTCGAAGAACTTAAGTTAGTGCACCTGGTGACTGCCCTTCTTTCTCGATTCCCTCGGCTTACAAGTCTACTGCTAGGCAAAAGGAATTGGATGACATTTTCAAGACCAATTTCCACGGTCCTCTCAATATCACCAGAGCTCTACTCCCCAAGTTCCGTGCCAGGGGAAGCGGTACCTTGCTTTACCTCAGCTCCCAGGCTGGTTGGCATGCGGATGCTACTGCGACCGGCTACTGCGCTACCAAGCATGCGCTGGAAGGTATGTTACTCGCGGTTCCTACACGTTTATGGACGACTGGTGTCTTCACGGCTGTATATGTGCTGACTCGGACCGTCAAGCCGCGGTTGAGTGTATGAGTCTGGAATTGGCCACCTTCGCGCCGGGAATCAAGGTTCTCCTGGTAGAGCCCGGGTACTTCCGGACACGAGCGTTTGGGAACATCAACTACGTGCCGACTCGTAACTCGGACTTTGGCGAATATAACGCCGCGGTGCGAGCGGGCGTGGAAAGTCAGCTGGGCAAGGAACCCGGTGACCCTGACAAGGCCGTCAACATCATGATCGACCTCGTCAATGGCACCGGAGTAGCGGCTGGGAAGGAGGTACCGCTGCGGGTGCCGCTTGGCAGTGATGGCTGGGGCAGAATCAAGGCCAAGTGTGAAAACATGCTGGTAACGTGTCAGGCGTGGGAAGAGGTCGCCAAAAGCACCGATCACTCCTAAGGACTTTCACCACGATTAGCAATGGTTGGGGCCTCTTATTCCCCTGATTATGAGAACGCTGCTCTTTGTAAGTCTTTCGTTTCTGTCTGTGGGGCTTATTATGAAGCAAAAAGGAGAGAGAAACATTTCTTCCAATGAAGGATCGATAGCCGAATTTATCCAACCAGGTATCATACAATTCGTGATAATCACTATACCAATAGCAATACGTGATCCTTGATATGTACAGTACGGCATAAACTTGTGGGAGCAACACTTTCAACATCAAGGGGATACCCATGATATTACGTAGACAATGTTGACGAAATTGGCGATCCTAGGATAAATTCTAGTTGCATACTCTTATTTGATCATTGCTCAATGCGACAGCCCTCCCGAAGCTCCTTCAAGACTTGATCAACCACCCCGTCAACAAACTGCCGCTCGTAGTAACTCTGGTTGAAGCAAGCCGACAACGTCAGCTGGCCATTCCAGGTCCAGACATGAAATTGGATATTTCGGCCCAACATCTCCGTCCCGATCCAAAAGTTCTTCACTTGCAATTTGCTCGTTGCATGGGAGCCATACTCCGGCTGAATGCGGGAGTCGATGACACCAAGGCTGCTGAGGTCGGGTGTCTGCGCTGGCGGCCACCCCTCCGGTACCGGTGCTTGGACGATTGCGGAAACCCGACTTGTCAGAGCCTCTTCTAGGTCCAGCAAGCTTATCGTTGCATCCTCGCCTTGACCGTCTTTTGTGCTCCAAAAGTGGGCTGGGTCACGCCGATAAGTGTCGCAGAGGTGATTCGCAATGCCGGCGAAGTCTTTGGTGGTGACGTCGTCAATGCGCACGGGGGGGCCAAGCAAGTACAGGCCACACACTGGTAGCGCTACGTCGGAAGAAGAGGCAGCTGAGATGGTGGGCCGCAGATCAAAAGGGGTGAAGGCTGCGTACGACTTGCAGAGGGGATGCTGCGGAAAGGTCGCAGTGACACGTATAATTGCGGCATGGACCGCGCTTGTCACCGTGTAACCGTTTGTCTTGCATGCCGTAAGCACTTGGGCAGTCGTTTGCATATCCAAACGACCAATCGCGAACCCGGTCCGGTCAGGGATGGCCGCCTCGGAGTGGGGGAGGGCGGGCAATCCGATACTGGGCTGGCCTTGCAGGAAGTCGGCAATTAGGGTGTCGGCTGCCTTAGACACTGCGGGGTCATGTTCCCTCTCCCGAATTGCGGGTCGTCTCGATGAGAACTGGACAATCGACTCCAGGCTGGGGGCAAGAAGACGGTCTTGGGGGAGGAGCAAGGGAGAGGTACTGATCCAGAGCAGGTTTGGGCCCGTGCTCCAACACCATGGTCAACGCTGCCAAGAGCTCGTGGCCTAGCATCACCATGCCCGACCCGTCGACCCGCCAATGGTCGGAGCGGAGGAGAAGTTGCGACGATGACGGGACCCAGTAACAAGTAGCTGTATCCTGCGGGCCGAGGCCGGAGAGCAGTTGATCCATGCTGCATTCTTGGTCGCATACCGTGAACGTCGTTTTAGCCCATTCGTCGAGGTCTAAGCCTCCCAACACCAGGCGGCCAGGTGGTGATTCCTGGTTAGTTTCCGTAGAGTGTGTCACAACAGCACCCAGATGGGGGTGTGCAATTCGGAGGGCCTGCCACGCACTTCGAAGGTGAAGAGCGGGGTCAGCAATGGACTGGGGAATGGCGAGATCCAGAATGAGATGGATGGTCCAGTGACCGCGGTTCAATGGTCTTCCTTGGTCTGCAAGCCATTTGAAGAAGTTCTCCAGTGTACCCAATGGTCGACTTTCGGTCACATTGGGATGGGCAGTTGTTTGCGGCATGGTGCTTCTCGATGGGAAAGACGGATGATTTGAAATGCTATGACGCAAACGCAAGGCTGCAATGCAACGAAGAAGAGGGTCGATGTGCATGTAGTATACATGAAGGAATCAATCATGAATGCATTTTCTGTGTGGCTTTTATATTACTCGTCTCATCTCGCAACGGGGCTGTGGCCTTTGGGGTGGAACTATGATCTGCAGTTTGGAACTGTCTGGTACCATGCAATGCTTACATTAATTTGTTGGATGTGAGGTCAATTCTCAAGGTACTTACTTATTTTGAGGCGGGAATGGTGTGTTGCACAGTATCCTATTTTTGGCCTTCTCGGACTTGGCAAATTGCCGAGAGATTGTCCCCCTACTTCATTTATCGTGGGCAAGCGTTTTCGTTTCCATTGGCCAAGAGAAGAAAAGCTCTCGTCAGCGAAGAGTACTTGAAGATCAGTTAGGATCACGCGGCAGCCCATAAGCCATGTTCAACCTCACCTTCGACCTTTCCAATCACCCTGTGTTGCTGAATCCGACCCCCAATCTTTCCGTTCGGACCTTCACCCTTTCTTCTTCAATGTCGCTGAGATGGCGGCCACTCCCAGTGCAGAGCAGATAGCCTACTGGAAGGCTCATCCTGAGGAGACCAAGGTCCCAGGTATCATTGCTTGCGCTTCCGTAGGCGCGGCTCTCTCAACGGTGTTTGTAGCCCTGCGGCTTGTGTCGCAGAGCTTACTCCAGAGGCGCCTGTGGCTGAGACTCAGCGATTGGTTCATAATCGCAGCTTGGGTAGGTAGACAATTCAACCGAAAGTCTAATGGGCATCGTTATCAGCAAAAGCCTGACCTTTAAATAGGTAGTCTTCGTGGTATTTTGCATCACATTTGCCATGACCACAAAGTACGGAGAAGGCCGACATGTCTTGTATGTGACGGACCTTCACGCACTGCAAATTGTTCGTTCACCCAGTTCCAATGACAGCCGCAATACATGCTTGGCATGGCTCATTTGAAGTTAGGCGACAATCATCGACGAGGTCACTTACTGCTACACCATGGCCTTCATCAAGCTCAGTATCCTTGCTCTGTATGGCACCATCTTCCCATCGCGAAAGTTCCGATACATTCTTTGGTTCATTGGTTGTGTTGTCGTTTGCTGGGCGATTACATTTTCCTTCGCCGGTATTTTTCAATGTATACCCATATCTTATCTATGGGACCAGAACACCGGAGCCTTTTGCATCAAATACGGCGTGTGCTCTCTGGTCGCCGCCATAATCAATATCATCACCGACTTCACTATCCTGGGTCTTCCGATTCCGTTGGTGTGGCGGCTTCATACTCCCCGAAGCAAGAAGATACTACTCACGATTACCTTCGTGGTGGGTGGAAGCGCATGCATTGTCAGCATTGTGCGTCTCCAGTCCACTCTTCAGATAGGATCCACAACCGACGGAAGCTGTGAGTGATTACAGCCCTCAAGAACTCCACGGGCTTCTCTAACATTTTGGAACAGGGGATAACGTATATCCAGGATACCTTTCTGTGATTGAGTTGGCTGTCGGGATCCTTGCCGTGTCGATTCCGACCTATCGGCCCCTTTACAGGCTCGTCGTATATGGTCCGGACGTACCGGGTCAACCGTCAAGGCCACATCAAACATCTAAGGCCACAGGAAGTAGCCAGAACAACCAATCTTTCCAACACCAAAACCCAAGCCGAGGAGTAACCATTTCATCCGACCATTCTCGATTAGATAGTTCTCCTGGTGTGCATGTCACGAACCAAATTGAGCTTGTGACCCATGCTAGAAGGAATGGCAACTGGGTCAAGGTTCCTGGGGAGGAAGCCACTGTCATGGCATGATCACTAGAAAGGGGAAACAAGTGGAGTAGATATGAGTGTAGCAGCCGTCTACGTATTCTGACTATGGGGCGATGAATTTCTGTAAGATAGAGACATTCAAGAGTTTAGGAGGAAGGCATTTGGAATACTTCGTTGCCAATTGTTGCTTGATTTGGTGTAGGCTCAGTTGGGCTTGGCGCTTGCGATTTGCCTATGCAGTAGGAATGTCAACACACTTAGTCCAGAATGATTGTGATTATAGGCTTGTTCCCAAAAGATAAACCCCGCCGTGCTAAGCTTCGTCATCCCTCGCTTCCGCAAAATCAAACAATGCGCACAAGGGCGACCGTGCCGCTAGTTTCTTTTTTTTTTTAGCCCCTTCCAGCGGCGCATCCTCCCGCTAGAACTTGAAACCTCACCACCATAACACAAGGCGGGCATCCCTTCTTTCGGTACATCCTCTTCTTCGAGAGACCCCCGATTCCTCTACTATCATGTTGGTCTACATTGTCGTCTACTTGGTATTGGCCTACGCCGGCTAGACGCTAGTCTACTTGGAGGCCAACGTCCGCCAAGCCCGCGGCCTGGGCGTGCCGGTCGTGCGGCTCCCCGTCGACGTCAACAACCTGCTCTGGATCCTCGTCCAGCCGCACGTCTGGAAGGTGCTCGACCGCCTCCCCGTCCCGTGGTCCGCGTATCCGACCTGCGTCCGCTACGCGCGGCGCGGGTGGTACATGCCCGCCAGGGCCGAGGCGCACGTGCGGCTGGGCCCGGTCTGGGCGCTGGTGACGCCGGTGCAGATCTGCGTGCACGTCGCCGACCCCGACGCCATCCTCGACATGGTGACGCGCCGCGGGGACTTCCAGCGGCCCGGTCCGGAGCTAAGTGAGGCTGCCCCATGTTTTTTTTTCGGGAGAAACGCTCGTGAACTGACAAAACGCCGTAGAACTCCTAGAGCTGTACGGGCCATGCATTTCGACCGCCTCCTGGGAGGAGTGGCCGAGGCACCGAAAACCCGTAGCCACGCCCTTCAACGAGACCCTCCGTCAGGCGCAAGTCATGCTGGCTTTCTGGACCGCGAAATCTGAAGATGGCGGCGGTATCCCGAGCTACCAGGCCGATACCCAAATGCTCTCACTGAATGTGCTCGCCTCCATCGGTTTCGGGTCTCACTACGACTTCCGGGGCTCGGACGAGCCCGCGGTGGACGGCGAGATAGGAGACTACCGTGATTCCCTCATGACGGTCCTCGACAACATCATCCTTCTCATGCTCGTGCCATTCCACGTTCTCACCAAGCTGCCGGGAAAATACGCCTGGATCGGCAACGCCGGGATCGCGTTCAAGAAGCACCTGATCAAGCTACTGGGCGACGAGACGGCAGCGCTCAATGAGGGACGGCCCAGCTCCGGCGCCATCATGCCATCATTTGTGCGCGCCGCCGAGCGACACCATCGCGAGCAACCGTCCAGCAGCTCTATATCATCAGGCGACGGGAAGACTACTGCCAAAGCAAGAGGACTGTCGGCGGAAGAAATCTTTGGGGATCTCTTCGTCATCGACTTCGCGGGTCACGACTCGACGGCCAACATGTCGGCCTTCGCCATCCTGCTCCTGGCGGCGCACCCCGACGTCCAGGCCTGGGTGGCGGAGGAGGTCGAGCACGCGACCCGGGAATACGCCGCGGTCGAGGACTGGGACTACAAGACGCTCTACCCGCGGCTCAAGCGCTGTCGCGCGGTCGTTTACGAGACCCTGCGGCTGTACCCGCCGGTACCGGCCCTGCCATCCGTCACGCGCAACCACCCGCAATCGCTGCGTGTCGGAGACCGGACGCTAACCGTGCCCGTCGGGATCAATTTCGCGGTTAACCTCCGCGCTGTGCAGACGCACCCGGACTTCTGGTCGGACGCGGACGAGTGGCGGCCGTCTCGCTGGATTGCGAGTCCAGAAACGGCCGGGCCCAGAAGTGCAGGAGAAGAAGAGCTGATCACCCCGAGCAAGACCGTGTTTATCCCGTGGGGCGAGGGGCCACAGGCCTGTCCTGGAAGGAAGGTGGCCGAAGTGGAAGAGGTGGCCGTGCTGGCCTGTCTGTTGAAGTCGCACCGGCTGGCGATCAAGAAGAAGTATGATGGGGAGAGTGAAGAAGCGGTGTACAAGAGATTCGAGAAATGCGTCAACGACGTTGATTGCGAAATGTTGGTGAGGCTGAGGGATGGAGACCAGATTACGCTTACATGCACCAAGGCCTGATGATCCTGTACGTTTATCCCATTACACAATATTATTACATATGGATACAGCCTAGGGTGATGTATATTGTCCACTTGCATAACCATGTACCAACACAAACTATTACCCCTTATAAGATGTTTCCAACTTGGTATAAGCACCAGGTGAAGATCTCGCACTAGTAACATCAAAGGTTCTTTGGACATACACTGATTCGGGTGGCGTAATGAGGTGCCCGGGGGTACCATCAGCTAAACCATCGGGATCGTGGGCACATTGCTGGTACAGATACTCGTTCTTGCCCTTTTCGGGCAAAAGACGGCTTAATCCGAGGCCTTGCAGGAAGCTTCGATGGCCATTGGGTGTCCTTTGGGTCTGCTGCTTCTCGTTGAAGACGAAGAGCTGTCGAAAGGATGCAGTGCAGGCGATAATAATTGCTTTGGGGTCCGAGTTAGTCAACACGCTCTGAAGGAAACCCTGGTAAAAAAAAGGAAACACCACTACTCACCCACGGCCATCTC
This sequence comes from Apiospora marii, assembly GCF_038362585.1. Taxonomy (NCBI): domain Eukaryota; kingdom Fungi; phylum Ascomycota; class Sordariomycetes; order Amphisphaeriales; family Apiosporaceae; genus Apiospora; species Apiospora marii. The sequence goes on from NW_027117377.1 coordinate 264,118, forward strand.
CACATAAGACCAGAGGAACAGCCACTCCGTAGTAGCGGTCTGCTCTCCCAACCCAACACCGAATCCTCGGATAAAGGCGACGCGGATGACGGCGACAACCATGATGATAATGGTCAAGGAGAAAACTCCCAACAGCGCGACCTTTTTATGCAAAGGGATCCGAACATTCCAGAACATCCGGAAAGGTATGGATAGAATGAGCAAATCGGTAATGATATCGATGACCAAGTTGACATAAATGCCCACATCCTGATACCGGACATGCTCCTTTCTGGGGCATTGGCCTGCTCAAGTGGGTCAGTTAGCAGCGGCAATTTCCTCTTTGGGGGGGGGGGCAAACGGCTCACTCATGATATACGTAATGTCGGCCAGCGTGCAGCGAAAGTCAATATCAGCAATGCTGACGACCCAGCCGCACGCGGTGACGGCGAAGACGGACCACCACCAGCCCTTGTTCTGGTTCACCTTAAAGCCGAGCCGGCGGAAGAAGACGAGGAAGGAGAACTTGACGGCCCAGAGGCACGAGGGGTAGAGCGCGCTCCAGACGAAGACGAGGGGCATGAAGGTGGCGTAGGCCGGCACGAAGTCGGCCGAGGGCGGGCGCCGGCCGTACTGCACGTCGTACATCCAGTAGAGGAGGCCGCCCTTGATCTCCCACAGCACGGCCGACAGCAGGAGCATCAGCCAGGCCGCGAGGACGAGGTAGTCGTCCAGACGGAGTCGAGAGTCGGATTTGAGGCGGATCCACACCCGGGCAATCAGGAAGGTCGCGGAGACCGCCGTCACTGCCCAGGTGGTAGCCTTTGAGGATCAGTAAGACGGTCATTTTGGTTACTCATTGGAACCTAAACTTACAAGAAACGTTGCCTGGTCCACCTTCTCCTCGGAGGGGAGCGCATATTCAGCATCAGCCATGCTTGGTAGCTGGAGTAGGTGGATATCAGTGTGTTCGTATATGCTTATATAGCTACTTGGGATCCGATGAGGAAATATTTGAATATGGATGGATGGTGTCACCAAAACCACAATTAGCGAGTGAGAACCGGGCGTCGCCAGGAACTGATGAGATGATGGGTAACAGGGAGTACTTATCTACGCTATCTTGATCTAATGTGTGGCAGTTGCATGTTTGAATGGTTCCATTTGCGCCGTAGTTTTCCATCAATTCGTGGCGGTTGGAGTCACATTTAGACGCCTGGTGCGCCGTGATGGAAAAGGCTTGGGTTGCATTACTGGCAGGATCAAGGTAGATGTTGGTGCAGAGACGAATGCCTTTTCACATTAACCCCACAAGTCTTTCCTGTTGAGATTCTGGGAGTGAGTGATCTCTGGGCTGATCTACTGTGCCTTATGGGCTCATCGCCGAGAACATTTTGCGGATACCGATGCAGAACAGACCCGATATAGCTCAACCGGTAGGGGGCGTGATTGGATCCAGCTGCACGCCTTACGCGCCGTTGCAGATCACAAATATAACACAGGGCTTTCAAAGGCGGAATAGAGATGCAACGTGCGGTGAGGCACAGTGAGCTTAAAGGTAACGCTAATACTGATTGTGGCATAATCCGTGCTGATGCCGGTTTATGACATTGCCCTAACCTAAGAGAGACTCCTGGAGTAAACATAATAGGAAATCCCCAGTGAGTCCCCAGCCCACACAGCAAATGTTCCATACTGGATTTTCCGCGTGGATATCGGCCTGCAGTGATTGCGCTGCTTGATCGTGACAAAGGCGCGGTTGGTAGTTGGAGATGTTGGTTCGATATGTTCTGTTGGTTGCCTGGTTTATTGCGCCCCTTGTCTTGACCCACCTCCATTACGACCCATCCAGCGGCGCACCCCTGAGCCCCAAGCAAGAGGTACAGACTGGGATCTCGTCTGTCGCACTGTACGCAAACATATCCGGAACAATGTACAATATTTGCTTCAGCCTTTATCTCCTTAAGCAACCAGCATTGCTCAAGGACGCGAGAGGTAATGTATCTAGCAATGGATCGGCATGATTATGATTTCTGTGTAGCCTGTTACTTCTTCTCCTTCTCCTTCTTCTTGGCTTCATGCTGCTCAATCAGAGACAACCCCGTGAAGTCCCCATGGGCCGTCGGAAACGTGACCACGTGAAGGCCCGGTCGTCCCAGGCGATACGCAACGGCCCAAACGGCTCGATAGACGCTGTAAGTGCCGGGCCGGTCCTGGCGAAACAACTTGCCCTTTTCCTGATTAAAATACCACTTGGCGGGCCGTTGCTGCACCACACCCTTCCCCGTCAAAAGCGAGGTCCACTTGGGATCGAACCGGTCGACACCATGCCCCAGGTCCCGGTACGCAGTAAAGCGGACGTGCAGATCGCGGCCCCGGATCTCCAGGCTCTGCTCCAGGTCGCAGTGGCAGTGCCTGCAGATTAGGATCTGTGCCAGCTGGCCCCCGCTCGTAATGCTGTTCCAGGCGAGTCCCCGGTCGCCGCGGTAGCGAGCCGGCTGGTAGGAAAGACGTGCTGATGCCTTGAGCCCCCCATCTTCATCTTTTTCTACTCTGAGATTCACCAGGGATATCGTCTGGTGGGGACACATGGTGATGGTCATGTCCTCGGCATTGGTGGTCCCTCGCGCATCTACGCGGTAGCTGATCTCTTGCTTTTGCAGGAAGGTGCGCCAGAAGTACATCTCACTGGACCATGTGTAGTTGTGACTGCTCCGGGTAGTATGGACTTCGCCGCTACAGATGTACGACGGGAGGCTCACTGGCTGGTTGGATGGCCGGCCCTGCCACTCGAGACGCCGGCGGGCCTCGTCCAAATGGTAAAAAGCGAGGTGGAAAGGCATGGATGGGTGCATAGGCTTCAGTGCACCGAACGATCCCGCATCAAAAGGCAGCCGAGTTGCATAAGCGGACTTCAACTCTTCAGGCCACGTCTGAGTGTCACCTGTGACCGCTTGCCCTGGGTAGTAGGCTATATGGGGCAGGAGTGTAGTAACCGCCGAGTACGGCGGTGGTGGAGGTAATAATTGGGAGCTGGGTTCGTCCTGAGCGGCATCTGGCGATTGGTCGGTTGACTTTTTGTCCCTGGGCCAGCATTTTGCGAACAGCTTCTGGAAGAAGCCGGTACGTTTTACCGGCGGACGAGACGCTGCGGGCCGCGGGCGGGGCGTAGACGGTGCGTTTTTCGAATCCGCAATGTACTTCTTGCCTCCATCTTCCATCACCTTCATAGGCGGGCTTGGGGGAAGGAGTGGGTTGTAAAAGGCTTTCGGATTTGCCGCCCTGTGAGCTTCGCAGCCCCTCTGGGACCGGCAAACACAGGGCAGATGGCCATACCAGCTGCCATCTGAGAAGAACGGGCTCGCGCTCGCCCCTCCTTCTTGTCCTGACTGGTCATGTGTTTTCGGCGACGGCATGGTCAATTTATTACTCGAGGCCAGCTCATGCTATTTGGTAAAGCCTGTGTAGACGTATAAAATATTCGAATTGATTGTGAAGGCCAAACAGAGGTCTCAAAGAATTCCCGGAGACAAACATGTCGCTCAGTAGAAACTTGCTCACCCATACGGGAAACAAACCTTGCTGTGTTCAAACCTGGCTAGCCCTGAAGGCTAATGCCACAACATGTCCATTACCTTCTCTACACTTGCTCTAGAACATTCTAGTCTCGGTTATTTCCTGGCTAGCATGCATCACTGAACTTCAAACCCGGCCGTTCCCAACTCCTGACCATTGCGCAGGAGTTTCAAGACCAAACGGCCACTGTCGTCCGCGAACCCCATACGCACGGTGGCGTCGAAACGGTAGAAGATGCTTCGGTTGTCGCTGGCGTATCTCCTGGGGATCTCGCCCCAATTCACCCCTTTCAAGTCGACTCGGAGGTCTCCCACGTGCTCGACCCCTGAATTCATCAGCACGGTGTTTCTCATGTCTCCATTTCTTTATGGTGTAATGAGTGGGCTGTTTGAGGGGGTTGAAGGACGGCTTACCGTCATCCTTGATGGTGCCAGCGGCCTCATCGTTACCACAAGCGTAAAGCGCCACGGTCACCGTGTCCCATCGCTTCGCTGAACAGTTGTCGAGGGTCCAACTCACGGGGTAGTCAACATATTCGCCCTCGTCCATTTCGGATCCCTGAAGGATGCTGTGAATCAGCTTGAACTTCCTTTGACTCGATGCGACTATTCTGCGGAGTAAAGATTGGCTGGAATAATACCTTTGCCATCTGCCAGTGGGTCAACCCATGCTGGTACTCTTGATTATCCCACTTGTCGACTGATCGGTGCATGCCAGGCTTGGTGGCATCTATGTGTCCGTGTTTCTCGGGGTCCAGACGCTCGGGCATGCTGAAGCCGTAGTGATTTCGACACTTGACGGGTTCAGGGTCGATGGCCACGATATCCACCATCGTTTGAGGCTTGGGCTTTGCCGACAAGAATATCGACATGTCGTTGCGTTGCACTTCCATGATGGAGGCTCGGTCCATAATCGACTAAGTAGTAAAGGGGGCGACCGAGTAAAACGAGTGTGTGTCGGACAAACAAAAAATGAGACTAGTTGATGAGAAAAATGCAGGCTTAATACGAGCCTGCAAGTCGGCATGAACCGGATCGCCAGCCCCCCTTGGCAAAATCCGGAGGCTCTGCAGGGTGGGCCGGACTCTCGTACGATAGGTGAGACATAAGGGTCCGAAAGGTGGGAACTTTTCCCTGCATGAGGCCTGCAGGAAGCTGAACGGGCAGGTCGGGTCATACTGCAGAAAGCACCCTTGCCGCTTTTAGCCATGTAAGCCTGGGTTTCGGGCTCGAAGCAGGCCCTGCTAACGCGGTGCAGAAACCAGAACAGTCCATAGCAGGAGGTCGACTGAAATAGGGACTAGTGCGGCATCAACAACTTTCGGAAAAGGCGGGCGGCAAGTGATAGGCGGTCTTTGAGACTAATGGTACAGATGCCTTCTCGTCCAAGACGGGATTCTAGACTCTTGGCAAAGAGACGAACCAGGTAGGCGCCATGATCTCGCAACCTCCTTCAACATTTATTGATTCCCATTTCAGGCGGCCGGGGAGGCAAAGATGACATGGAGGGAGAGAACTGTCGAGGATTGGTGCTCGGCCTAGATACCAAGGTAAGCTGCCAATGCTGTGGCGTCACCAAGCCATTGTGGCTTTTCCTGACCGGTAAAAGCAGCATGCCCCTCTTGGCTGTCGCTTATTTGCTTTTCGATTTTGTCTTGGTTGTTTTCATTCCATATAGCGGCCAACATGATGGATGGGCGCCGTTTTCTAACTGAGCCCATTGCGACGCAAGCTGGGTATTGTCGGGATGTGGATAAGACCCTTCATGTCGAATAATTATGTCACGCAATAAGATCACCAGTTATGGTTCATCACTCCACATGTCTTACTACCGGGTACTGGGTGTATACCTGTCCCCCAATAGTTCCTGAATTCGTAACCAATGAGAGCCGGCCGAGCGAGTTCCCCTTGTCCCCCTTTCAAACCCTCCTCTCGATCTCCACGGCCCCCACCCGCGCCCCCTCCACCTTCTCCTCCTCCGGCAGCCCTTGCACGAGCCCCACCCGCGCCGCCATCTCAAAGAGCCGCGCCTTCTCCTCGTGCGCGGCCGCGTCGCCGAACACGGCGTCCATGTCCTCGAGGCTCTTGCCGCGCGTCTCGGGGATGACAAAGTACGTAAACACGAGCGCGAGCAGCGCGAAGGCGGCGAAGAAGACGTAGGTGCCCCAGCCGAGGCGGTCGAGCATGCCGGGCGTCACGAGCCCGATGACGAAGTTGCACATCCAGGTGGTGCTGGTGGTGACGGCCATGGCCTTGGACCGGTTCCCCAGGTTGAAAATCTCGGACGGCAGGACCCAGCCGATGGGGGCGAAGGAGTAGGAGAAGTTGACGTCGTAGATGTAGACGAAGGCAACGCCGGCCCAGCCCGCGGCCGGGTGGGAGGGCAGGCTGGCGCCGTACCCGCCCAGGATGCCGCCGACGATGACGAGGGAGAAGCAGGTGCCCGCGGCGCCGCACATGAGCAGGGGGCGCCGCCCGACCTTGTCGATGAGGAACAGGGCCGGCAGGGTCGAGAGGGTGTTGACGATGCCGTAGACGCCCGTGGCCAGCAGGCCCGTCGTGCCGCCGCTCAGGCCGAGCTGGGAGAAGATCTGGGGCGCGTAGTATATGATGGCGTTGCAGCCGATGAACCTGGGGAAGTTGCGTTAGTTGTTACTGTGAAGTTGAGAGTCAAAGCACTCACTGCTGGAAGAACATGATGCAGCACCCGATCGCGAGCCGCTTAAACGAGGGCCAGCTGGACACGAGGTCGGCGTACTGCGCCACGTACAGCGCCGCCCCGCCCTTGCCGGGGTGCCGGTCGCGGGCGATGGACTCGTCGAACAGGACCTCGGCCTTGATGGCGAGGTACTCGTCGCGCAGCCACTCGGTGTCCGGGTGGCAGCGGCGCAGCTGCGCGAGGGCCTTCAGGGCTTTTTCTTCTTGGCGGCTCATCAGGCAGTACCGCGGCGACTCCGGGAAGAAGAGCATGCCGATGCCCAAGACCAGAGCCGGGATGATCTGCACCGCGAAGGGGATCCGCCACGCCGCCGGCGACTGGCCCGTGCAGCCGTCGGGCCCGACGTCGCGGAGGGGGTCGAAGGCGGGCTTGGCCGGGGTGCCGCCCGAGTAGGGGATGTCCGGGGCGCACCGGTGGCCGCCGATGTACTGCGTGCCGTACTCGAGCCAGTAGCTGACGAGGATTCCCAGCGTGATGCTGAGCTGCTGCAGGACTACGAGAGTGCCGCGGACCGTGGGGGTCGAGACCTCGGCTGTGTGGATTTGACGACACGTAAGGACTTATTTCACTTTCAAAGGGAGACAAGTGACTTACACATATACTGCGGCACCACCATGGTCAACATCCCCACCGCGAACCCCGCCACCGCGCGCCCGGCGAAGAGGGTCTCGATGTCAGCGCCGCCGGCCTGGAGCGCGGCGCCCACAACAAACACGACGACGGCCAGGAGCATGCTGCCCTTGCGGCCCAGCTTGTCGGAGACGGGCCCGTTGACCAGGGACCCCAGCCAGGCCAACAACAATAACGTCGAGACGAACCAGCCCTTGTAGCCGGCATCTAAATAAACGCGGGGGAACTGCGCCGCGAAGCTCTCCATGGTCAGGACCCCGCTGACGACGCCCTGGTCGTAGCCGAAGAGGAAGCCGCCGAGGGAGGCGAACTGCGATGGGAGTCAGGTCAGCGAAGGGATCCAGTATGGCCACCACGATATAGAGAAGGCGAACTTACGGCGGAGAGGCCCAGGATGTACGGGTTCGCCCGCAGTTGGCGCCAGACGTCCTTGTCCTTGCCGGACGCGCCATTCACGTCGGTCGCCATGGCTGACAAGTATTACTCTACAAGAAGGGAACTAGAAGTGGGCATGGGAATCTAGACCATTGAAACTGTAGGTTCCTGCGCAATCTCCGATTTGAAAAGGAGTGCGCCCGGTATTTATGCATGCAGCCCAATTGTATCAGCATCCAATGCATCTCCTCACGCGATGGCGAGAGTGAGTGAGGGGGGGCTGGGAAATCGCAGTAGGTCACGACTCGCACCCCAGGTTGCAGGGTAAACGCTTTCCCCATTGGACCATTGCTTTCGCCGTCACCCCACGGGGAAGCATCCTGACCCGATAAAACAGCAGGTTGTGCGCCGGGGAAAGTGGAAGCCCTCGCACGATTGCGGAGTAAACTTGCCCAAACAGCGGAGTCGTGATGCGGAGCCAGTGTGCCCGCACGACTGTCGTCCGAGCCAATGGTGCTTGCCCGCTTTCGGGGCGACGCCAAGCCCACCGCGTCGCGCACACCGGCACACGGCAGGACACAGGCACCAAACCAAGGATAAGATCTGAGTGCCAGGTAAAGTCCCACAGCATCTAGCATTGGCGCTTGGGGCTTAGCTTCCGTCGTCATACACGGCATCAGGGCGGTCGGCTCATCCCTAGAGTCGGGCGACGTCAACGGGCTGCTGTTGTCCGTCCATGTTCAACTTAGATGTTTCCTGGCTATACTAGCTAAAAGAGAGCGATCGACTACGATGATTGCTACCACATACTACTTGCACTATTCAGGTGATTGATTGGCGACGATGGCTTCTTCAATGGTAATGGACTTGGAAGCGAACGTCGCGACCTTGCAAGGCCGGATAGATCGCCTACTCGAGCAGCAGAAGTCAGATGGGCGTGGACGAATCCTAGTGGCCCTCGCGGGCGTGCCCGGCTCCGGCAAGACGACGGTATCCTCAGCCTTGCTGGCGTCGCTATCCAAGAACGGCAGAAATCGAGAAGATGTAGTGGTCGTGCCTATGGTATGTTATATGAATTGACTAATCGAGTGAAACGGGGCCCCCATGTTGTTTTTTGCCCTCCTCTTCCTGCTCCATAAGCTGAGATCTGAGCCTCCCCAGGACGGCTTCCACCACACCAAAGCCACCCTAGCCAGCTTCAGCGACCCGGACATGGCCTTCCGGCGACGCGGCGCCCCCTTCACCTTCGACGCCGACGGGCTGCTGGACCTGATCGCCTCGCTCAAGGCGGGGCCGCTGACCGGGCCGGGCGCGGACTCGGAGTTCGTCTTCACCGCGCCCAGTTTCGACCACGCGGTGCAGGACCCCGTCGCGGACGACGTCCGCATCTCGTCCCGGAGCAAAGTGGTCATCATCGAGGGCAACTACACCCTGCTCAACGAGAGCCCCTGGAGCAAGATCGCGGAGCTGGTCGATGAGAGGTGAGTGACCGCTAGCTACTCTCTGGTCCTATTCTATGTATTGCGCGACAGCCAGTTGACTGAGCATTCGGGGCAGATGGTTCGTCGACGTGCCGCCCGAAGTGGCCAAGGAACGCTTGGTCCTGAGGCATCTCGCCGCCGGTATTGAGACGTCGCGGGAAGCAGCCGCCCACCGGGCCGAGGAAAACGATCTGCCAAACGGCAACCTGATAAGATCAAACCTCATTGAGCCCGATGTCCGGATCGTGAACTGAGCCGGAGATGAACCAATTGGCAGAGACCTCAAAGGTTCGGGTCGGGTTCCGGCCAATTGAACGAGTTGAGCAGATCCGCCGACTCGGCCGTCCAGAGCGAAAAGTCCATCGTCGTGGGGTCGAATTGGTTCATGGTCTCGAACGGCATCATCATGTTGTCGGGTTCGAGGGGCAGGAGGTGGTCGAGGATGTCGGCGCAGCGGTTGGCCAGCGGGTTGTCGGCGAGGAGCCGGCGCAGGACGTCGCGGACGAGGTCGATGTCGCTCTGCCACTTGGGCAGTTCGGGCGACTCCTTGTCGCCCAGGATGGCGAGCGCGATGACGAGCGAGGCGTGGAAGATGAAGTAGCTGGGGGGCGCTGTGTCAATAACATGAAACTGTACACGGTAGCTGTCTGCAGAACTTACACTGAATACCAACTCACAAGCCGCGTGTGGATGCAGTTGTTCAGATATTGGTGGATCGACACTACTGTGGAATGGGCAGCATCGACGCCGATGTCGCGGCATAGGCTGTCCTGGTTATTGGGCGCATAGGTAGAGGCAGGCCCTTGATGGCGTTCAATCGCGCGCTTCAGCACTATCTGCCGGAACAGGATGATCTTCAGGTTCCACAGTCGCCACCAAAGCCGGGGCTTGGCAAATAGGTACCACTCCTCAAGACAGGGCACATCTCGGTCAGGTTGAAAGTATGGCGGCAGAGTTTTGGACCAGGCATCCAGGGTGTTGTTGTGTATGAGAGCCTCCTCGACGGAGACGCCCGTAGAAAGAAGGAGTCGGTTCGAGATGTGATTGGAGTGCAGGTGGAAGTCGCTCTGGGCCTTGAGGCCCGAGTAGATGGTCGGCATCTCCGACTCGTCGGGCAATGTGGTCGTCCGAGGAGTCAGCATCTTCTGGGTGTTAGCCATATATCGTAAAGTCGATGTCATTGGATAGACACATAGCACTTACATCGTCACTGATATTGAGCACCGGCTTGGTATCCATGGACTCGCGACCAGGCAGCAGGATTGGTCTGCCAAATGTTGTCGAGGCACCAGAGTCCATCAGGTACAGACCCCACCAGACCCGTCGGCGCATCTCCCGTTGGAGCAGCGTGATCTTCCAATTGGGCAGTTCCCGGTGCAGACCGAGACTGAGAGCCATGCGTATAGCCAAGCCGAGGAAATTCGATCCAGTGTTTGGTTTGTTGCGTTTCTGACTAAGGTTGCTCAGCAGCACCAAGGCTTGAACCAGGGTCAGGTTTGCGCTCTCAAATAGGGACTCGTCTTCGCCGAACGAGAGCGCTTGGTGGTACAGATCGTCATGCAGGCCGTCCTGGTCGTGGTCGAGGCACCAGGCGCCGAGAGCCAAGACGGTGCACTGGAGCATCTGCCAAGAACGCTGAGAGGGCCGCGGGATAATCTCGTGATACTGGGCTCTGAAAGTGGCTTCGTGGATGAACGGGTACGACAGGTGATAGACAGAGAAGTAGGACTCCATGAGTCTCGTCATGACCTGGGTTGAGGCCAGCGATTGCGAGAGTCGCGAGGAAGCGAGCCCAGGGTCGGATAGTCCGGGCGACTCCGGCAGCAATAGAGCAGGGTTGCCCATCCAAAACAGTAGGGACCGCAGGAAGAAGACTCCAGCAGTCGAACCTATAGTTGCGCGTTAGAGAGAGTATTTGGGCAAGGTCTCATCGGACCTACCTAGGTAGCCAGCCCCTTTGGGCTCGACGGACAGTGCAGCCATGCCGTCAGCGATCTCATTGGCGTCTTCTTGCCAATCAAAGCCATCGGCCTCGTCGGGCACCGCTTCCGAGATTTTGGCCGCGCCATCGTCGGGTCCAGGTGTAGTGGTGGGAGCGAAAGGGGTCTGGCCCACGGAGGGCGACTGGGCTGCCGCTGACGGGCTGGCTGAACCTGTGCCGACGGACGCCAAGGCTTCCTCGATGTTGAGGTCCGGCAGTCGTTGCGCAACCAGCTGTTCAAGCTTGTTCATGCGACGCTCGACGCTGGTGAGGTATCTTGAAGAGATATATCAGCATGGGCAAGTCTGAGAGTGTGAGTGGGCAGTCACCCAACTTACACGCGTGTCAGTGGGGACCGGAGTATCCGGCCGCTGTAGTGGCATGCCCTCCGGGTTTGGAGGCACGCGCCGCACGTCGGGCGCTCTCTAGAACACTATACATCACAAATATGAGTATCAGAAATAGTATGTGTTGATGGCAGTCAGTGCGTGCATACCTTGAGTTTCTTTGCGCGGCATGTGTCGCACTGTTCGGGTTCTCGTCAGCAATGCGCGGGTGAAGGCAGCCAAGGGTTCCGGCGGCATGAATCAGGGACTGACCGCTAAGGGGCTCAACGGTGGTGGGGTTGCTGCAGCGTCCATGTTCGCGCCCAGCACCGCTCGCTGTCATCCGCGCTACCTCGACCTCGACGCGAATTGGGTCGGAATCATCCAAAAACAATCGAATCCCCGGGGATCTAAGTACGACACGTGCCCATGCTGGCGGGAGAGACTGTCGGTGTTGATGCAGCAGCAGTCCCAGAGTCTGGCTGGTGGTCTGGTCTTTGGGGGGGGTAATTGAAAAGGGCCTAGATTGTGGACATTGTGGACACCATCCGACTAAGTTTTGGAGGGGTTTTCCAAAGACGTGCACTAGATGTTCTTCCTGCCCACTCACGTGACCCACGGTCGCAACATCACATCATCGGCTCACTCAACGCAGATGTAAGCATGTCGTCCAATTATTCGATCGCATTGGATACGATCTTACTTCCAGTTCTTCGTGGGCTATGTTTTCCTCCAACACAGGCACGACTCGAATCAGGCGACAATTAATCAGGGGCAGCGTCACAAAGGTCAATCCAGATGGAGTCGATAGGGACGATTGTAGGTAAATCTTTTTATACAAATACATATATCAATGCACAGCATCATGATTGGAATGAAACAGATTCCGATGATACATTCGCAGTGATGTCTCCGTCGTCGGCTCTTCAAACCTTCAAATGACGAGCATGGTGTCGCTTGCCGAAGCCCTGGAAGGGGTTTCCGCCTTGAAGACCGTTGGTCGCACCTTGAAATGGATTGCCGCCCTGGAAGCCGCCTTGGTTGCCTCCTTGGAAAGGGTTACCGCCGTTTCCACCCTGGAAGCCACCGTTACCCCCTTGGAAAGGATTACCGCCCTGGTTGCCGCCATTGCCTCCTTGGTTGCCCCCTTGGCTACCGCCCTGGTTCGGGTTACCACCTTGGTTCCCGCCATTACCACTACCCTGGTTCCCACCGTTGCCGTTCTGGTTGCCATTACCAGCGCCGGCGCCATTCCCGGCACCGCTTCCAGTGCCAGATCCCGATCCAGACCCAGACCCAGACCCATTGCCCGCTCCAGCACCACCGCCGCCCCCAGATCCAGAGCCCGCGCCCGCGGCAAAGAGGGCCGGGCCGGGGATCTTGTAGGTAGGGCTCTGCTCGTCGTTGTAGATGTTGTACTTGAGCCCCTCGTCGCTAGCCTTGTACAGCGCCGTCCCGGCCACTCCCGCGGGTGACTCGGTGCCCGACCCCGAGATCTCGAGGTTGACGCACTGCGGGTACATCTGCGCCTTGCCGTCCTGCATGCCCTCGTGCAGGGCGATGAGCTCGTGCCGCAGGACATAGTTGCCCGGCTTGATGCTCGCCGGGATCTCGACGGTCCACTTCAGCCCATTGTCGATGAGCTCGTCGTCGGCCCAGCGGCCGAGCTGCCCGCCGCCCGCGCCCAAGCTCAGCTGCCCGCCCTCGGCGATCTTGAAGAACTTGAGGGTCGTCTTGTCGACGGTGGCGCAGTCGCCGCCGCAGTCGGCGAGATAATCAATGACGGGGCCCTTGTGGGACTCGAGCCACTGGTTCCAGGTCAGCTCGACGGACTCGCCGGCCGCGACGGGGACGCTGAGCTTCGCGTTGGCGGCGTCGAGGTGGCAGATGATGTCCGGGTCGTTGACGGCCGAGGACAGGACGAAGCCGTTGTCCGTGGCGCCGTTGGACCAGGTCACGCTGTCGGGCTGGGGGCCGAAGGGGGCCGCGGTCGGGTCGAAGCCCTTGAAGGTCTGGCCGCCGGCCGTGACGCTCGAGATGTGGCCGTGGGCGGCGACGGAGGCGGCGCCGGCTAGGGCGGTGAGGACGGTTTTTCTGGGGATGGAAGACATGGTGCAGACGCAAAGAGTGAGAGTGTGTAGTTCTGCAGGGGTAGAAAACGTGAAGAGGTATGAGTATCAACTCGAAAATGTGTGGAGATGACCGACTTGCGGGTAAGAGCGAAAGTGACCTCAAGTCAGGAACGAAGGAAGGTAGTCAAAAGAGTGACTAGAAAGAATGCAGATGACTAGTGATAAGTCTGAAGAACAAGAGGATGGACAACATCTCGTGCCAGATGTGGGCGGCTATATAGGCAAAGATCAAAGCATGATACCGGCAGGCCATGGTGGGTGGACAGCCCCGTTCGTCCCACGTAGAGCCTCAAATCCCTTGGGTCACCACTCGGGTAGCATTGTTCTTGCCTTGGCAACGGCATAACCGCCAAATGAGCCATCCAGGACGGTAACATCATGGGGTTGCCAAGAGCAGATGGAGCCTTGGGTCGACAGGCCCATCGAGCCGAGTCAACCGCAAAAAAGGAGTCAGATACGATAATACCATGGCAAAATCGCGACTGGAATGCAAGCGAGCCTCCAATGTCGGTTGGCTGAGCCGCTTCTCAGATAGATGCAGGAGAACCCGTTACCCCGGCACGCCAAGAAAGTTGAGGTAGGTTGAGCCGCGCCTTTGGGGGACCCCTCTCATTTATCTGATGTTCTTGAGCCGCCAAGCGCAACCACCATGCTCAATGCGTTACCCGTAAGCGGTTCGGCAAATTCATCCTTGCTTCAATCATCGCTCGGGTGTGCAACGATTTCCCTCTAGTCGCCAAAAAAAACGACCATATTGGAATAATCGCCGCCGGGATCTGGCAGAAGTGTGCCGTCCCGCCAAGCCGTCCGCCAAGCTGATCCACCCGTTTGAAAGTGCCCCTTACAGGAATAACAGCGTTTCGGCACGTTGCCGTGTCCCGTGCTTTCGCTTCCAAGGACCACCAATGTCAAGTGCCAACTTCATGGGTTTTGATGCTCTAGACATTTGGACGCTCTGCGTTGGGATCTGATGACAAGGTGTCATATATGAGCAGGTACAACCGAACCGATGAGCAGGATCCCAGGCCCGGCGAGGGGTTGGACGACGGGCACTATGCAACGGTATGGGATGAACGCCCAGTCCGTTCTAGGTTTTAGAATATACGACGTCGTATGTCCATGTCATATGACTACTACCCAAACGCCCGTAGGGACAAATCGTCTCGATGTTTCCACTTACTCCAGGTTACAACAGTGGAATTAACGGATACTGCCGGAATAGCACTGTCATTTGGCAAGAACTACTAACATACTAAACAATAGGAAGTGAACTTACGAGAAACATGGTATTCATGAAATCATCACCACCAACGAACACTTTGGTGCAGTGGTAGCACACTTGAATCTATGTAATTCGCTACATGGATGATAGAGACTGGGGTTCGAATCCCCAACGTGTTTGATGTTTTTTGATCCTTGCTACTACTTTAGTGGTTCTTTTGCTGTTATTTTTTCCCCGCGGGTAATCGATAGTGAACTTTGGCTTCTTATTTCGATGCTGTGAAGTGCTGAGCGACTCGACCGAAATCGGAAGCCCTTAGCCTCACACAGCCTTGGTCGCGGTCGTATCTACAGTCTTGTTCTCCGACTCCATCGGAGCCGTACTGTTGTCAACTATCTCGACACCCTTCGGCTCGTCGTGGTAGGTCTTGCGCTCGACGACGGCCTGGATCTCGGCGGTAAGACGAGACTCGCCCTTGCGCGTCTTCCAGGGGACGGGTCCGTCTTTGGCGAACATGAGCTCGACCTCTTCCAGCGTCTTACCGCAGGTCTCGGGGTAGAAAGCGAAGAACCTAAGAAGTAAGTCAGGATATGATGGAACGCAATTCCAGAGGGAAGGAGGAAAAAGTGAAGAGATGCGGGTTTGGGTTTTGACTTACCATGCCGCTGCACCCATGCAAAGCACGCCAAACACGATGAAGATGCGCCACTGGATATTGGCAAAGGCCGGGGGCAGGAACATGCCCAGCGCGAAGTTGAAGACCCAGTTAGACAGGGCGGCCATGGACATGCCGGTGGCGCGGGTGCCGAGAGACCAGACCTCGGCGGCGTAAATCCAGCAGCCCGGCGCGAGGGAGAGGGCATAAACCACAATGAGCAGGTAGGAAAAAGTGATGACGGTGTTGGCGGCGTTGCCCGAGGTGACCTTGAAGATGACGTTGGGGTTGCCGCCGATGCCCTCGGGCACGGGCACGTAGTTGGTGGCCATGGCGGCCCCGACGGCGAAGTGGCAGATGCCCATGCCGATGGCGCCGTAGATGAGCAGGGGCCGCCGGCCCGTCTTGTCGATGAAGAGCCACATGACGCCCGTGAAGATGATGAAGACGGCGTACTGCACGCCCGACGTGATCATGGCCACGTCGCCCGTCAGGCCCGCCATGCTGGCGATGTAGGTCAGGTAGTACACGATGGTGTTGGCGCCGGCGAGCTGCTGCCACGCCTGCACCGACACGCCCGCCATGGTGCGCTTCCACATGCCGTTGCGGAAGAACTTGCGGAGCCCCGGCCCCGCCTCGCGCTCGGCCTGCAGCGTCGTCTCGATCTCCTCGAGCTCGGCGACGACGAGGGGGTCCGCCACGTTGCCGCCGGCCTGGATGCGGGCCAGGACCTCGATGGCCTCGTCGCGGCGGCCGACCTTGGCCAGCCAGCGCGGGGAGCGGGGCAGGAAGGGCAGGCCGATCATCAGGAAGACGCAGGGGATGAACTGGGTGCCCCAGGCGGTGCGGAAGGAGGCGTCGCCGGGGATCTTGGAGCAGGCATACCCGATAAAGTACATGATGAGGATGCCAAACTCGATGGCGAGCTGCTGGATGATGACAATGGACCCGCGCTTCTCGGCCTGGGCGATCTCGGCCAGGTAGACGGGCACCTGGGCCGAGGTGATGCCCACCGTGAAGCCGTTGATGACGCGGCCGGCGATCAGGGTGCCCGCGTCGCGGCAGGCCACCTGCACGGCCGTGCCGACCAGCCAGAAGAGGCAGGCGAACATGACCGAGTCGCGGCGGCCGATCTTGTCCGAGATGGGGCCCGCGACCGCCGAGCCCAGCACCGAGCCCGCCGCCAGGGCCGACCCGATGGCGCCCTGCAGGGCCCCGGCCGGCTTGTGGAAGTAGTCGAGGTACTGGTCGGTGATGACGATGGCGGACATGGACGAGATATCGAAGCCGAAGCTAGAGGTGGTTGGGTCAGCACTGAGGCTTTCGATTTGTCTCCCTCGCCATCGTAGGAAGTGGCAGTGCGAGGGTAGAGAGGAGAAGAACCTGGGTTTACTTACAGCATGCCACCCAACGTGGCAATGATGGCCACGAAGTGGATGTTGTAGATCTTGGGAAAGGTAGGGAGCTTCATCTTGACTGTGTGGCCCGGCAAGAGCGCGCAGATATCGAACTGTTTCCTCTGGACGGGAAACAATACAGATGAAGAAGGGGGACAAGGAAAGTAGCAGCGACACCCTCTCCAGCAGCCGGGTGTCCCCTCTTCATTTATGGCTCAGCTCGGCGCGCGCCATCCCCATCCTCATTCGCTTTCCATCCCATCTCTGCAGCCAAGGGGTGGCAGTCATGAAATATCGACATCTGATTGACGGAGCTGCTGTCTTCGTATACCAAGAGCCAGGGATGCCTCACTTGGCAATACCGCGAGAATGGGAGTCGAGGCCATTCGATTCAAGGCGACGCTCGCGCTGACCTGCTGATACTGATCTCGCAGCAAACGCCAATGCTTCGTCTTCCCATGCCCAGACTCCGGTTGAAGTCGTACCTCATCTCAGCCAGCGCGCCAACTGTTACCCAATGCTTACACCAGCACCCCAGGAAACCCCAGGTCTTGGAGTCTTGGAGTCTTGGAGTCTTGGGGTAGTGAGGGCTAGAATGACTCTAGATAGTCGTCCGAGGCCAATCCCAAAGCGGGAAAAGCTGACTTCACGAATCATGCCGTCTAATGGCTTGGGATTTCTCGGCTCTGCGGGGCATACGGGGATCTGATAGGTGCGTTTAAGTAGAAAACGGCAAGATCCCCTTCAAGTATAGTCGCTCATCTGGTGAATTGAACCTGACGACCAATTCCACATGTTGTCGGTGCACCCTCCAAGCCGCCAGTCCATTGTGGTGTTCTGGGGAAAGGGAAATGGGGATGGTGCTCTGGAGCGTGGGCCAGGCACGTTCCTCACGGCCAGGCAATAGACGAGATGCAAGTCCCTGTGAGAATAGACCGGGTCAGTCTACATATCGAAGAGCTGGCATTCCGGTGCAGTGGCCACGAGTATGCGTCAGAGATAATATCGAATTGGAACAGCGATTGTTTTATAAGTTCCAATTTGTTTATTCCACTGCTGTGATCTGAACAAGTTTCCCTCGTTTGGCAAGCAGAGATCTTGGACGAACGACCCAAGACCTGCTAGCTACTTGGCGAAGATGTGGTGAGCGAGACACATCAATCGTCTCGCCGTCTTGGACCATGCTTTGCATGGATGGGAAAAGTAAAAGTTGACCGCTTATGAAACCGAGGGTATCAAACTGATCGGCATGTTCAATTACAGCCTAAATGACGATGCCAGTTTCAATCTGATATTAGTTCCATGTTGCAGGGGTCCTGGACTCCTGGGTACACCTGTGAGTCCCCCACTCAATTTGGGGAGTAATTGGGACGCCCGCCTACCCTGTAATCACAAGAAACGAGGGCGTGGTGCAGTATGAATCTTGAAATACGTAGGTGGACTGACTGCCCAGGTGTAAGAACTGTATATCGAGCCTTTGACCCGACAAGATGGAAACATCCCACAAAGTTGCGGCGCAGTACATGGATTGTTTATGTACATGTAGGTACCTATGATCGGTTGGCTGTGGAGATATATTCGATGGGTAACAACACACCCTCGCTTGTTACTTACGACTACATTCCTTCAAACCTTATTCTGATGTCGAGAAACGACCAGCCACATATCGAGTCGTATGGGCGGCTTGGAGCCAGCGCAATCAATATAAACAATCTGTTTTGGGGGCCCTTTGCTAGGGCAATGCGAAATGGAACACGAAAGGAGTTCCAGGCACTTGCACCTGCTACTGTTTCGGCTCTGGTCTGCTGAACCGCTCAGAGATTCGGACAGCCTATTGTACACGAACAGCCGGTATTTGAGGAGGCTAACGACTGATGCGGGAGACACCCAAGGCGTGCTTCAAGTGTCAAGCCTTAGTGGCCAGTAATTGGCAAGAAAGGCTCGCCGACGGATGGGAAGCATGATCGCATGTTGTTCTTGCTCCCGTCGAATACAGACCACAACTTGAGTTCAATGCCTCAACTAACAAGACCGGCGAAAGGCGACGAGCAAGATATCGCCATGTAACGTTGTATGTCTTGAGGCACTTGGAGGTTTTTGCCTCACGTGACAGGCAATAAGGGCCTGTTGCCCGTCAACCTTGGCAGCTCGGGTTGCCCATGACACGCGAAATAGCCTCAAGGTTAATGCGGCAAATGAATGCTGGAGTGGATGCCCCTGCTCGTACTTGGCCGAGTCATGGGAGACAAGAGAAGCAAGAAAACAAAAGCAATGGGTTTGTTGGAGATTGCCATGTTTTGTTTTCTTGCCTACTTGTCTCTGTTGTTCGCCCGCCACAAGCCAGCTGGGCCATGGCCATTGGTGGTTGGTTGGTTCAGGCCCGGGACACAGGCGCGGGGCACCAAAAAGCCAGCCAGCCAGCCAGATTTGGATCGAAGGAGGCGTAATCGTTTTCAATCAGCCAATACTTCCCAAACATTCCCGTTGATTGATCCCAAAAGACTTTATCCTTTCTTCTCGTAGTTTCGTATTCTTAGTTTTAACAGGCTTTCAAGCATCCTCGCATTCTTTTCCCTTCCGAGTGACCAACTTTTTCCCATCGTTTCTCCCCATAAGTTGGCAGTGTTTGGCTGACGTCGTCCAAGATGTAACAGTGACCAGCGCTGGTGGACCCTGTTACGTTCTAGTATCAAATGCCCATTGCGAGAGCATTTGCGCCACCAAAGGCCGTCGACAAAAAACCCGGCTCTGTTTTTTTTACATCGACCTCGTCGTCTGCCTTTCGACTTGTTCAGAGGGGTTTTGTAGTAGATAGAAAAGTAGTAGGCAGTCGAAGATGCAGTCGGGTCGCTCACAGCAGCGGGCGCCAGGGAGCTTCTCGCCGCTACCCAACAGCTTCTCCTCCTCAGCCGCTGCGGCGGCGGCTGCGGCATCGGGGAGGGAGCGAGAACGAGAACGAGATGGCCGGCCACCGTCTTCTTCCTCCCAACGCAACCAACTCACGCCCGCCTCGTCTTCGAGCCGACCCCAGATCCGCCGCATCGACACGTCCCCGGGCGACGACAGCACGTCGGCCACCTCGTCGTCTACCTATTTCAATCTGCCTGCGGCTAAAGTACGCAGCCCACAGACCCCAGTGGACGTCACGAGCCCTTCACTCCCCGGTTTCACCGCGCATTCAAACGGTAGCGCCTCTAGTCTGCAAAGCCCCCAGAACTTCTCCCGACCCAACCGAGATACCCTCCCGCCCGGCGCCCGCAATGCCTCGCCTCTGACCCTCCCCTCGTCGACGACCCGCATCGGCCACCATTCCCGCAAGCATTCCCAAACCCAAGGCATGTTCGACACCACCCTGCCCTCGACGAGCTCCTCCAACCTCGCCCAAATCACCACCATGTCACAGGGAAACATACCGCCCGCCCCCGCCTCGGCCGGCTTGTCTGCAAGTCAAATAGCGGCCCAGGCGGCCATGCAGCACCAGTCTCTCGCCGCCCACCAGCATCACAGTCGCAACCGATCGCAAACCGTGCCCTTTCAGGGCAGCGGCGACAACCACGAACCCCAGAAGCGACAGGTCTCGAGGTCTAACGGCCCGACCGCCATCTCGGGAGGGCCACTGAGCCCACCCGCCCTGAGCCTCACCGAAGCGAGTGTGCCCCGAGACGCCCACCTTAATAATACTTCTCACGCTGCCGCCGAAGCAAGATATCACAATGGCCTGCTGGGAAACCAGGCCGCAACTACCGCCGCCAACGTCGCTTTTCCCCGATCCTCGCCGCAGACTTCGCCAGCCTTAGCATCCGAAGAGTACCGGCAACCTGTCCTTCCGGCGCCGATTACGATTCCCGAAAAGCCCCTCAAGCTCGAGAAGTCCAAGGTCAAGCTATTTTCACGGCCCAAGAAAATCGACACCAAGGGTGAAGCGAGCGTCAAACCTCTGCCCAGCCCCAGCAAAATCGGCTCGGCACTCGCCTCTCTACAACGCGGCAATTTCAGTACGACGAGCCTGGCCGAGACGCAGTCTCTCTACAGTCTAAATAACTCCTCCTCGGCCACGATCCGCGCCCTCGACGCCCCGCTGGACAAGGAGGGCGGGGGCAAAGAGAAGGAAAAAAGAAAAGGAGAAAAAACACCATTTTCTCTCGCGATCCAAGCACAAGCTCAAGGATAATGACTACCACCTGCCCCTGTCGTCGGCGGCGAGCAATTCGCGCCCCGTCGACCCCAACGCACCGTCCAGTCTCTACAACTTCAACGTGCCGCCAAGTCCCGGCCCAAACACGTCGAGTTTCGGAAAATCCGTGTCAGGGCTCGACCTCCGACACGGCGGCCGGGCCCTGCGCGAGAAGAGGAAGGAAGAAAAGCAGCAGCTCGGCATGGCCCACGACAACGAGTCCGCCTTCACCTTAAACCCTACAAGTTCGACCTCCGAATGGGCGGGTCCCTCCAGTCTTGGCACCAATATATCCCTGACCCAATCCAACCTCAACTTCTTCGACCCCGTCGACAGCTCCAAATACGGACTTAACAGCATGACTCTCGACGACGCCTGGCCCTACCTCAAGGCCAAACTCCTCGCCATCTTCGAGGGCGAGGACCTGCGCCTGCCCATCGAGGACTTCAATCGCGTCGTCACCATGCACATTCAATTCGCCATCCAGCGACGCTCTGCCCACATCATCGTCGAGGACGTGCGGGAGCTGCTCTCGACCGGCTTCCTGTCGCTCGACTTCGCTCTGCGCCGCACGCCCGAAGACCGACTCATTCCCGCCCTCGCCGAACTATGGGTCTTCACCTTCACCTCCATTCTGCCCTACATGCAGGCCGTCTTCCTGCCGCTCGATCTCGAATTCTCGGGCACCGGCCCCTTGATGACGGCCGACCAAGCCCGCGATTTCTGGGGCGCCATCCTGCCCAACACGAGCAACGACGCGCCGCCACCATACCCCACCGCCACGACAACCCCGGCCACGCCGCCGACCCTCGACATCCGACGACTCGTCCTGCTCTCTTACCGCGACACCCTGATCCTCCCGCGCTACGACAAATTGAAGATGATCTTCTCGCGACTGTCCCTCGAACACCTACCATCGAGCCTCGCAAGCCTCGCGCTGGCCTCACCCCCGCCGCCGAGCGACGCCATCCTCAGCACCAGTCTGCCCCGCGACATGGAGTTCCAGCCTCTTCAACAGCAGCAATCCCAATCTACACCGCAGTCCCAACGACCCGGCACCGCCATGAGCCTCGACCCGTCCGTCGCCTCGTACAATTCGAACGGCTCGACGCTCCTCAACAACATCAACAACGCGGACAACAGCAGCAACCCGTCGCGCTCGCGCGCCATCTCCAACGTCTCGTTCGGCAGCGGGTCCGAGGGCGCGCCGTCGAGCATGCTGCGGCCCTTCACGCCGGCCATCCGCGAGGGCCGCGACCGCAACAACTCGGGCAGCAACGCGAGCCTGCGGGAGATTGCGCAGCGCGACCAGAACGTCGAGCTGGGCGGCAAGCAGGTCACGGACATGGTGGGCCGGATGCTGCAGTGCCTGAGCGTGCTGGCGAGCGTGCAGACGGGCGGGCTGGCGCCCTTCGAGGCCAACGTGGCGTCGTCGTCGGCGGCGCAGGGGGCGGCGGCGGCGAATGCGGCGGCGGCCGCTGCTGCGGCGCAGGGCAGTGGCGCGGGGGGCGGGAACGATGAGGGGAGGAATATGGTCACCGAGCTGGGACGGCTGCTGAAGCTGAACTGGCTCGGCCGCGGGCGCACCGGCAGGAACCGCCGCGGTATTGTTGGGGGGCGCATTAAGCGGGATAACAGCGATATCATGACGGGTGGTGGTGGCGGCGGTGGTGGCTCGTCCATCATCTCGGCGCGTAGCAGTCATAGCGGGCTGAGCGGGCTGGCGATTCAGCATCAGCAGTCGCAGCAGCCGCAGCCGCAGGTGTTGCGGGAGGGCGTGGGGGCGGCTGGTTAGATAGAGAGAGACGTCCTTTTCCTTTGTCTTACTACCGGCGGCTGGTGTTTTCTTACGACTGTTTTACAAATCATGGTTCTGGAGTTTGGGGGACGGGATGGGCATTACTGGACTTCCGAATCACTGGGCGAACGAGCAAAACAGGTGAGCCAGCACTTACTTGGTGGCGACGACGGAACAGTACCAGGAGTCTCTTTTTATTTTGGTCTCTCTCCCAGATTTGCTTACTTGACTTGCACTGGGCGTTGGGGGATGGGGGCAAATAAAATTGTGTCGTTTTGCTACGTATGAAGTACATGATCTTGTTGCGATCACAATCGAATGGAGAAGAGAGAAAGGGCAACAGGGACGACAACAACATCAACACAGCAGCAATTGGATGATTCGAGTTCCGTCATGTCTTTGGGTTTTCGTTGCAGTTTTGTTCAGGGTATTTGGGAGTTTCTATAGATGGGCAATTGATACCCTTACGAGATGCGATTTGAGCATTGGGTGTGACAGCAACGTGCGTGATCATTGGCCATGCCTTCGACAAGGTGACGGACCGTCATTCGTGGGATATGTGATGGAAGGCATTACAAGTAGGCCACTTTGGCGAGCGAGCTCTCAGCAGTGGTATACTGTTACGATACTCGGATAGGGCAGGCGCAAGCGTGAAAGGTAACGTAAAACGCATGATTCAGCAGAAGTTGTAGTGGTAATCGTGATATTTATTATTCTTGCTATTGAAGGATGGCCGCGAAGCCATCGTATCGACCGAAGCAATGAGCTTGTGTAAAAGACCTAGTAAAATCTTGTGAACGTTAGCCAGGTGGTCTGGGAAGAAGCTGGGCAACATGAATAATCGTAAATGATTGATGTCCATCATACATCCAAGGTAAGGACTTGCAACCGTCATTTGCTCTCTATAGGCTCGAAACTGGCGAGAGCTCGAGTGGAAACTGCGAATTAGGTGGAATATTGAATCATATGGACTCGGGTGAGGTGTGCTTGAGAAAGAAAATATCGGCTTACCATTTGTGTCACGACTGAAGGGAAGCGCTGAGACTACAAGGTTAGTGGTGAGTTCAGTTGGTTGCGATGAATGCAAGATTGCTAAACTTCCGAAATGGTCAGTTGGGACTGTCAAACGGATGTTGAGTGTGTGAAGTGTGAGGGTGATCCTCCCTCCGCAACCTGATCGCATGCCAGAGAAGGCAAAGCGAAAAGGCCGTGGATTGAATCAGACAAAATATACTGGCAAGTAACAGGGGCCGCTGTCGCGACGCACCCGAAAATGTAGCTTCGTTCATGGTCGATTCTAGCTGGGAAAAGAAGACATGTTTCTTTGGTTGTCATCAGATGAGGATGTTGGGGGTGGGATGTGTTGGTTGCGCAAAGGCAGGCAGGGGAGAGAAAAAGTCTTACCATTTCAATGACGCGCCGCAGATGGATTGTGCCGTGTCGTGTCGAGAAAGTGCGCCCATGGAATAATCAGGCAAGTCAAATCGATCAATCGACCGATACGGACAATCCGATCTGCGGCAGTCAAGGGACCAGCTCAGTTCAGCGTATGTTGCATGACTGAGTGGTTGGTTGGCGAAGAAGAGAACTGAGGATGTGATCTTGGAGGGGACCTGGTCGGCATTTTGTAGTTGCCTTTGGAGGCTCTGGCAGAGAAAGCAGAAAAAAATTAAAGGTGGGGAGGTCGTGCAAAAGCTTGGGAAAGTGGGAACGTGCGGGTCTCTGGTTTTTCCGATAAGCGAGGAAAACGTGACCGCCTGCCCGGAATGGTTTAGACTCGGTTCTTCCTGAGGGTCTCTGGCACGTCTGTACCTGATGGACACCAACCTCGATGGGGTTTTCGAAGGAGCAGAACGCTCTCGAACGGCCAGGAACCGTCATTCTGGAGATTGTGTAGTTACGTCAGATCTCAATTGGTTCATATAGACACTACCTAGTTTGGTGGCTTACACTGCGAAAAGGTCAGGAAGTCATGCTGGATCTGCATTCGAATCAAGTTTTCGGGAAGAGCTGAGCGGCTTCATACTGCAGCAAGCATTGATGAAGCTGAGGGATTGTCACCTTCCAGACTTATGGTTCATTTGGTTCTCGTTCGATCTTTGATGGTGATTGTATCGAGCTGGAGCACACGCTTCGGCGTTGAGCCTTAACTCCGTTCCTTGCCAACTGCGAACCCAAGTCACCTAACCCAGAGCTGATAACGACCTCAAAGTACCATCCCAGCTTACTAGGGTAGGCCAAACGGATATGCAGGGTTTAATTTGGCTTTCAACGACGGTATGTGATGAAAACCATGTTTTCTCGGTTTCAAATGTGCCATTCCCTTATATCCAGGGGTCTACTTTTGATCATTTGGTGGGTTATCTATGTACTTTTACTTCAAGAGCACGCCATGAGACTCTCACAGTATGGTTGGTCTTAAATCTGTTTCATGATACACGCTCCAAGGTGTCAGCATACAATCATCACTCGAGGTCATGGACGAAAGGTATGTTGAACTTTGGCGACATTTGGTTCGGGCGAAATCAACCTGGCTACCTCGCAGGAGAGCATCAACTGGAGTCGAAAATATCCGTGGTTGGATAACCTATTCTACTGGGAGATCTAAATCGATCATTCCTGTTCGTATCAAGGGGCTCATGTGGTTCCAAATGGTTACTTGCCAACTGGAATGAGGTTCTGATTCGATGGCACACCCTTTGAGATCGGGTTTCTAGAGTTGTCAATGCTGAAATACTATTCATGCATCTGGGACTGTGTGCAGTATGTCAAATTCCCGGATTGCATTAGGTAGTATAAAACGAGACAACCTGGCTGTGGATATCTTCAATGCTCGGTATAGATGGGTGATCTGGGTTGACAATGCTGAAGATCGATTTGATACTGGCTCCCATCCTCGTACTCACTTACATATTCATCGTTAATACCTAGCAGGTAAAGTATGTAACTGGAGAGACACCAAGACAGATATGGGTAAAAGTAGTAGGGTAATATCCTAGGGGAGAGAAGGTCGAGGTAGTGGCTAGGAAACTGTGCGAGTATTTCGTTGGGCGATATGCGTACTTTGGTTGTCCACCGTTGGTTATATTAACATGCTTGAGAATGGGACTTACTGGGACGCAGGTAATGCTATTATATGTATGTACAAAGAGGCCGAGTCACGTGTGTGTCAGTATCTTGATCGTTATCTTGACGTCTTGTGACACAAAAGTTGGATTAGTATGGACGAAGACTTGATGCCTGAGATAGCTCCACAGAAATCAGCGGTTCGATATGGCGAGTACCCGCGCTCTCATTTACCTTTAAGGGTAATATCATGTAGTTAACGGGTTTTGAAACACAAGTTCACTTCAGTTACGGTCCATTGTGCGTGTCGGAAGCTTCTTACAGCACGATCACCATGGCGGAGCCAGCGCGGAATTCTCAAAAACGGGACTGAATAGCATGACCGAGCAAAATGAAAGCGATGTGCCTGGCTGCCGATCAAGATGAACTGGGTAGAATGGACGAATAAAAACCTATACAACTTATCTTCGCCGTAGTATTCGTTGGCTAGGTGGGTAAAGGACGTAGGTAGGCCAATCTAAAGGATGACTTGGTTCTTCAGGTCGCCAGCTACATTTGAACTCGTTCCTGCAATAAAGTGTTTGAGAATAGGAAAGTGATGTTAATCAGACAAGTTGAATACTCGTCTTTCTGTTTGGGTAGTCCTAGACGTGTAGTTGGAGGACTACTCCGCCTCGCAGGTCGAACCGTGACAGGCTAAAAATAGACGGAGCGCCGCCATTGGGGACCAAATCGGCCTGTGCTTGCGAGACTGGCCCGGGAACAGCATCTTGTCTTCACCGAACTCTTCAGCCCAGATCAGCTGCCACCTCTCCAGGCTTCCAGATAACAGAAAAAAGAAGAGCCTGATGCTGCAGAGTTTTCATGCATTATATAAATAGCAGCTCCCGAGTTTCAACTTTAGGGGGGAGGACACATAGCAACACAACCCACCCTTCCCCGTTCACGCGTCTTCTGAAACGGACTCTTCCTCAAGCACGAACCCCCGCGTGGAATCTCCCATAGTCTCGCGTATTCTCTGCCCCGGCGAGTAATGCACGTTGTCCAGCGACCACTACCATACCCA
Organism: Apiospora marii; assembly: GCF_038362585.1. Taxonomy (NCBI): domain Eukaryota; kingdom Fungi; phylum Ascomycota; class Sordariomycetes; order Amphisphaeriales; family Apiosporaceae; genus Apiospora; species Apiospora marii. Next base: position 290,694 of record NW_027117377.1, read on the forward strand.
ATTATCAACAATCACTGCGGTCCGGCCATACATGGGCCGACGGCCTTTCGGGAACAGCCAGCACTGGACAGGCACAGGGTCTTCCTGATGAGGTGGACTGCAAAGTCGCCCGCTTCTTCCCGCCAGTGGTGCACCTGGCTTTGGCCAACCTACCGCAGGCGGACAACACTTCTTGTTGATTGAAGCCAGCAGCAAGCAACCCAGCGCCCGTCCGGGTGGCGCCCCGCAATTTGGCGCTTCCGCCTGGGGGTGAGGAAGAAGTTTATGCGATCCCTGCTCTGCTTGTACGCGATACTTGCATAGTGCCCGGTCACTGCCGCGCGCTCTGCCGATCCCTTTGAACTGCATCGCACCGCATGGGATCGAAGCTGCCCGTCGCTACATCGTTCGATTCCCGGCCGGTTTACAAGTGATTGCCAAAGAAACCCAACGCTCCGATCGGCTCGATCGCGAAAAATCCCGGAAAAGTCGGGCTTCTGGGCTCGCAGCATCGCGTTGTTTCCATGCCATGAGAGCGAGCTTGGAGAAGGCCTAGCCCACTTGAGGTTAAATATCTCTCTAAGTGCATAACTGCATCAGATTGGTCCATCCTTTTTATCTGCAAGACGGCCTGTCACGCCATCCAAGCTTCCTGAGATTTGATACTCGCCGGCCTGGCCTGCAAATCGGTCGCATAGAACATACGCACATTGCTCCTTACTACCTCTACTATACAGGAAGCTATAGTGGACGTCTCTGTATTACCCCGACACTTCATTGATGCAAATGAAAAACTGGTTGGCGTCCGAATGTATGAGATTCCTTCCAACTGCTTGATATCATATGCGCTTAAAAGCTAGAAGCCTGCATCGGGAATCGGGAAAACAATAATTCTGCCTATCAAAGTGCCGGAAACCGGTATCGGTGTGGAGAGGAATTTCACTCGGGCTGGGGGTCTGACAGTCTGCCCACCCACTTTTCATTCATCACTCGGGTTTGTCATATTCCCACACTTGCAATCAAGAACCCCCCCAGTCGCACTCTCGCATCAGGGCGGACTGGACCCTCCATGCCCCAGTCGCCTTTCCGAGCCGGCCAGTTCCAGTTCCAGTCCCAGTTCTAGTCGTCTCCTCTTCTACGCCAGGCACGCCTGTTACGTGCAGTGGGAGTAGTGGCAGCAGTTGAAGCCAGACAGACCCGATAGACAGATTCCAGATATCGGGAGTACCGTCAGCCCACATCACCAGCTGAGCTGATTGGTCGCTTGGCTTGGGTGATTCTGCAATTGGCGCATGCCTGCCTCATATCTTTTTGCCGACAATATCCATCATTGGAGAAGCCTCAAGACCAGTTGGCGACGGGTACCTACTTTACCTACCTTGCCGGGGCGTTGCTGACACTTGGGCACCGATATATGCATATCTGCTTAACCTAGATAGCGTGGGTGTGTGTGTGGGCGGGCGAAGACAGCGAGAGAGAGAGAGAGGAAAAAAAAAGCAGCCCAATATCTGACACGACCACGCCCTATTTTTTTTTCTCCTGCGATCACCGCCCGCTTTTCTTGCGCCGGTACTGGGCGCATCCAACCCACTCCAGGAACCCAGACACTCTCCCAGACTCCCAGACTCGCTCGCAAGTCCCAGTCAGTCTGCCAGTTCTCGCAGAGATCCCAGCCCGCGAGCCAGACTAGACTCCCAGACCCCCGTCGCTCGTACCTAATCGCTTGACTGCTGCCGCCAATTCCCCCCAAATTGTCTCTCTTCCACTCTGATCCCGTCGGATTCCCTCACCTCACCCTCTCAATCAGCCACTCCAAATCAATCGTCCAATTCGGTCGGGCCCAACATCCCTCACCCACCACCACCACCACCATCCCCCCCAGCCTTTGCCCAGTTGACTCTGCGCAATACTCCCACTCCAAGGGGGACATCATAACAAAATATCATTATCGTTATTGGCAAATCTGATTTTCTGGAGATTGCATCGCAGAATAGTCCTGTCTTTTTCTCGCAATCCCGATCCCGCCTTCTCTCCTGTCGGTCGGGCTTATTCGCACGTACATCAATCCCTTTGCGGTCTAGGCTGGCTGTCGAAACAAGCAGCCCTGCCTGGCGTGTTCTGTAATCGCGCGCCTCCCCAAACCACACAAACCAGCCCAGCCAGCATCACGCATCACCTCTTCCTGGCTCCTCCCGGCTTTCCTTGCCTTTGTTGTCTCCGCCTGGCTACCGTTTGCTTCGCGTCATCCAAGGCAACACCAAGTCTGCCCGCCCCGACTCCCAACGTCGTCCACGCCGACCCTGTTTTGCCCCCAATTCTGCCGTCTTATGCATCAACCCCCCGATCTTGCTGTCGATTACTACTCTCTGTGGACATCCGCGATCACCACCACCCAAAGGATCGGCGTCGCGAAGCCGTTCGTGGCTTGACCCGCGCTCTCGTGTTTTCTGTGTGTTCGCGGCAATAAAGGGACCGCCGTCGCGACAACGCATCTTCCCGACAAATCCTCGAATCCGGGCGACGATTATTGGAGCTGTCTTTGGCGCGTGTCGGTCTTCCCTCCACCACACCCACCGCCGACCTCGACCCCCGAGGGCCTTGCAGACCGTATCATTGGATTGTTATATGAAATAGCGCGGAGGTCTAGGCGTCGGTATCCACGTCGGTGGATAGTCGACGACAAGACACTGTAGAATACGGACCATGATGGCCAGTATGGGACCTGGTGGCGGCTTCCATCCCGGAATGCAGCAACATCCAGGCGTTCATCCAGGGCACCCCATGGCCCCCGGCATGGCTCATAACCCGAGCCAGCCAGGAGCCCAGCCGGGTATGCCTCCGCAGATGGCCGGCCACGGCATGGTCTCTGCGCCTGGCGGTCAGCCCAACCCGGCCGCCTTTATGGGAGGCATGCAGCCCCAGGGCGCCCAGGCGCATGCCTTGCAACACCTCAACCCCAACCAGCAGTTCCAACTTCAGCACCAGATGGCCAGTAAGTTTGCGCCCTCCTCGCCCCCCTCCTTCCTCCTTGCTCTTGTGATTTGTGCCGCCCGCCACTGAATTTGAGCGTAAGTCTTTCCGCCGCGGACACCGGTATGCTAATGGAGGTTCGACTGCCAGTAAATCAAGGGAATCCCGCGCTCGCCGCCCAGATGCAACAGCAGCAGCTCCTGCGACAGCAGCAGCAGCGACAGGCCATGCTGCAGGCAGGTATGTACGGTGGTATGAACCCGCAAAACATGCCCATGGGCATGCCGATGAACCAGATGAACGCGGCGCAATTTGCGGCCATGAGGAGCGGAAACATGCGACCGGTCGGTGTTCCCCCTCACCTGCAGCAGCAGCATCTCGCTCAACAATTACAACAGGGCGGCGGGAATCCCCAGCAGGCACAAGTAAGTTGCAACAGTTTTCCTCGTTATTTTCGACTATTTCCTTCTTGGGTCTCATACGTGGTGTCCGTTTTCTAGATGCTTGCCCAACAAATCGCCATGCAACAAGCTGCAAACCAACAGATGCAACAACATGGTCATCAACCTGGTCATCCTGGGCCTATGAATACTCAATTGATGGCACAACAGCAGCAGATGCTTCAGGCAGCGCAGCAGCAAGCCCAGAACCAGCAACAACATCAACAGCAACACCAGCAGCAACACCAGCAGCAGCACCAGCAGCAGCAACACCAGCAGCAAGCCCAACAGCAGCAGCAGCAGGCTCAGCAACAGCAACAGCAGCAGGCCCAGCAGCAACAAGCCCAGCAGGCCCAGCAGCAGGCCCAGCAGCAACAGCAGCAGCAGGCCCAACAACAACAGCAGCAGCAGGCCCAGCAACAGCAGCAGCAACAGGCCCAGCAACAGCAGCAGCAGCAAGCCCAACAGCAGCAGCAGCAGCAGCAACAACAACAGGCTCAGCAACAACAGCAGCAACAGGCCCAGCAGCAGGCCCAGCAGCAGGCTCAGCAACAGGCTCAGGGCCAAGCCCAGAACCAACCCCCAAACCAGGGGCAACCTCAGCCGCAACAAGGGGGCCCGCAGTCCCAACCCACTTCGCAACCACCGAATTCAACGCCCACCCCGTCGGGAGGACAACCCAGTCAGCCTCCCAGCCAGCCGCCGAATGCCGGGCCGCAGCCCAACCAGCAGCAGCAGCAGGGCCAAGCTCAAGCTCAGGGCCAAGGCCAGCCCGGCCCCCAGCAGAACGCCCAACCTAACCAGCCTCAGGGACCTACGCCGCAGATGCTCCAAGCCGCTCAGGCGCAGCATCAGGCTCAGGCCCAGCACCTGGCCAACAACCTGCAGCAACTCCAGCAGCAGCAGGTGATGAAGAACGAAGGCGCCATGAAGGGGCATTACTTGTTGAAGCTCCAGCAGTTCTGCGAGCATCTCAGTGGCTTCCAGGTACGACCTTACGGCCCTTGAACTGTATATGGCAGAACTCTGCAACTAATGATTGATGTAGGGCGGTGATAACGAAGAGGCCTTGATGTACTGGTCAAACTTCGTCCGGCAGTTCTTCAGCCCCACGGGTGTCTTTCAGCTCAGCTTGTTCATCATCGACAACTCGAATAGCGAGGAATCGACCGAGAAGCCGTACGAGATCCACGTGCCGGCCCTGCCCAGGTTTTTCCACGCACACTTCCAGAGCGGGGTGAAGAAGCTGCAGCTGAACCTGGGCAACGGCACCCGCGATCGGGGCATCGGCGCCACACACGTAGTCGAGAACGAGAACGCCAGCTTTACCTACTGGTACGAGAGCTCCCATGTGGTGTGGACCGGCAAGCTGCGGGCGCAGTTCGACGCGGAGCAGAAGCTCGCGTTGCTGGAGTTCACGACGACGTCGCACGACGAGTTCATCTCGAGGAAGATGGCTATAGACGCCGCCAAGCCCAACCACAACTGGATCAAGGACTGGCACCGGCTGAACTCGTCGGACGCCAAGCAGTCGCCCGAGATGAGCAAAAAGGGCAAGGCGAAACAGATGAAGTCGCCCATGACGGCGCCGCCGGACATCAGCCTTCCCGACTCGGCCGTCAAATCCAACATGGGCATCACGGAGCACGTCTTCCAGTATCTCGAGCTGGCCGAGGTGATTGGCATCATGCAGCCGTTGATGAGCTATTCCGTCGCCAACCCCCAATACGGCCCCTACGCTGCTCTGGAGATGTACAACAACAACAATGCCACGGGCCCCCAGATCGTCATGAACGGTCAGCAGCCGGGCAACGTGCCTGGCGGTCCGGGTCCAGGCCCCCGGACGCCCAGCTTTGGCCAATTCCAGATGGGCGCGTCTCCAGCCGCCGCCCACCATGCACTTCCCGGGTCACCGCATATGGGCAGCCCGGCGACAGGGCATATGCAGGCACCCGGCATGGCGCTGCAGCAGAGCCAGCAGGGAACAAGCTCGAGTGGCCCGAGCGCCAACACCAGCCCTGCCAGCAACAAGCGGAGGAGGCCGTCCACGGTGAAGACGGAGGACGAGAGCGGAGCGCCAACGCCTGCCAGCATGGGTCCGGCCGCGCAGTTGAACGGTGTCATGGGCGGCGCCAAGAAGCCACCGACCCCACGCATGCAGAACCAGAAGCGCCTGAAGACCAACAACTCGTGAAAATGGCCGTCGCAGCAGGTCGAACACCTTGCCGACGAAACCTAGCGGCGGCAACGCCATGGCGGTTCTCTCGGGCAAGCGCACCGCTCGTGGCCGGGGAGAACTGCCATGGGTAAAACCTTTGGACTTTACGTTTTTGCGCTTCTTGTTGTCATTGCATCACGGAGTTTTCTCTTCACCGCCGGGGTGGCCTGGAATTGCTTGCATTGTCCCATGACGGCGCTTGGATCGAGCGTTGGACCGGCGCTGTTCATCTTTTCAACTTGGCGCGTTGTCATCTTGGGGCCTCTTCCTGGTCTTGCAAATGAGAGGACGCGCCACGAAGGTTCCGTTAATACTTGGCGACGTGGGGGCCCGCTGTTCCTGGAAAAGAAGAACCGCGGGCCTCGATCGCCCTGTGTACGATATATCAAGACGGGGGGTTTGGCTCGGCGCACCGGTGTTCCTCAATTTTGGATATTTCTCATCGTACTACTGCTATTCACTACTACTACTACTACTACTACTTACTACCCTGTGTGCCACCTCATTGTCTTCTGCATTGTTTGCGCGCGAGAGAAAGAGAAAGATGAGAGAGCGGGTAGGAGTTGAACCCCCCCGGACGAAAAGTTGCTCGTGAGCGACATAAGAGGCATTTGGCGCGTGGGGATGGGGGCAGACGAGAACGAAGGGCTGTTTTCACATAGGCCAGGTATCTATCTATCTGGGATTTTGGGACATTTACTTTTGGATATATCGTTGTGCATACCCTTTCCATGTATTCAAAAATGATTCTACCTGGGATGCCGCCCCCTGCTTCGTGATCTTCCCCGATAATGATTTGTAGAGTCTGGCGACGGTGAACCTGAATAAATGCCCAGTGAATCGTGCGGGTTATCGTCACCGTCGACGTCACTGCCCTCTGCCTCTGACTCTTCATCGTCGTCGGCGGCGTCTGTCGCGTCACTGTGGAAGACAGCTGGCCGCAACAGCACGATGACCTCGGCGACCCCGCGGTTCTGCGCGACGTCGAGCAGGACGCCGCGGAACTCGTCCTCACCCAGCGTGCTCAGGGGCCGCATCCAGGACGTGCAGAGGGACAGGGGCCCGAAGACGGTGGGTTGCGGCGGCTGGCGCAGGTTGATCCGGATGTCGCAGGCGGCGATGTCTGTCGACGCCAGGGACTCGGCGTCTTCGGGGCTGCCGCTGTCATAGGAGGTAGGGGAAAAGTCGCGTTGGTTGAGGTGGGTGTCGTGGTAGGGGTAGCGGTGCCTCGCCACGGCCGAGGAGAGGGCGCGCTGGAGGAAGGCGGTCGGGCTGTGGTGGTGGCCTGGCGGGAGGGAGGGGGGGATGTGGAGGTAGAGGTGGTCGAGGATTTGGAGTTGGGGGTGGTAGTAGTAGGGTTGTTCTTCCAAGGGGGTGGAGAAGGTGGTGATGGTGGAGGATGCCGATGTCGAGGAGGGGGACGGCGGCGGGGGCTGGGGGCGGCAGATGTAGGCGAGGATGCGGGCTGGGCCGGGGGAGCGGATGGGGGGGAGGAGGGCTTGGAGACGGTCGGTGGTGGAAGGCATTGCTGGTGGATGTCTGAGGCTTTTCGCAATTTCTTGGTGGATCGGTCAGGAGTGCTGTAGTTGGAAGAGAGGCCGTGTTTTCCTTTCTCTCTTGAGGGTCGCAGGACTGGAGTTCGCGACTCGCCCAACGAAGCATGTTACGTTTTGTATGTATGTAGCAGCGATGTCTTTTCACGTTTATTTAAATGTGCAATTGGCTTATGGTTATTAATGGCACTGGATGACTTTGCATCCGAACTTGGTGACTCTGCTTGATAGTTGAATCATCTTGAGTTTTCCTCGGTAGCACCGACGATTTTCTATGTGCGACTGAGATAAGGAAGCGGATATCCAATCCTATTGAATATATCAAATTTGGGCTCCTGTGGTTAGATGGCGAGGTATTTTCCTGCCTGCCTGCCTGTCAACAGCAGGAATAGCATTTGCACCGAGTGAAGAAGCCATCGAAACAGCCAAGACCACCACTACCCTGAACGTCCTGCATCCCCTCAACTTCCCACAAGCCTGCTTGGTTCCTTTCCAACGTTCCTCCAACCCGGGGACGAACACAGCAGCAACAGCCGCATGCAAACCCTACATCCTCGGGTGGGACGCAGTCTGGGGGGGCGTGACCCGGATCTGCGGCAGCGGCGATCGGGCCCGGCAGGGCGACGTCTGCTGCCCCGGAGCCATCAGGGGGTGGCTGCCCAGCGGGTTGGGGGCTTTGTTGAGGGGCGTCATGGGCTGCGGCTGGGACAGCAGACGGTAGGGGAAGAGTGCGAGGCATTCTGAACTCGTTAAGGTTGCCTTTTGTTTTTCTTGTTTGGGTGTGATGGACGGCGATCTCTGCTAATTGCTTAACGGCAAATACACAAGCTTTCAATGTGCGATGTTCAAAATATTGTGCAGTAGAATGGCACAATTGCTGCGTAGTGTTGTATTTTGTTGATATCCGTACTCGAGACTGGCTCTGATGATGCTGGTCGGCTCGAGAGCTTAACGAATGGAAGAAAACGAGCTGAGGGCGATGCTAGCTCGCGTGGCCGGGGCCGTTGAAGGAGTGGTTTGAAGAAAAGGAGCGTGGATTCCCAGGCTCGGGAGTGAAGAGCGAATATGTGAAGAGAAAGTAAGAGGCAGACACTGGTAGACTTGCAGATGCGAGGAGCAGAGAAAAACTCTCCAGTAAGACGTGTGCGAGACGCCTGGCAATATATGCCCCAACGAGTCCCCGGGTGTCCCGTCGTGTTTGCTCAAGGTTACTACTATGATTGGATTGGAATCGCCCAAGCCAGCTAGCCCCTGGCGCGGTTCCTGAGTTGAAACACGTGGATCGGCACAGGGGCCATCCAAGCCGCGGAAGATAGGCTTTACTAGGCCGGCCAGCAATCCGTGCCAGGAGACAGGAAAGACTTTATGCTACTTGCAGTCTGACAGGATCATCGCTGACTAGCCGATGGGGCTTGGACATGGGCTTGCATGGCCTACTGGGCTGAGGCGCTGCTAGCTGGCTAGTCTGCTGCGCTGGACCCGACGCCGGCGCCCAGCTAGGGACGGGCTATCTGACGTCTTGGCTCCCGGGCCGTCAACTCCTGCATATTATATACACTCATTATCCATAAACACAAGTCAGGCGCTTACTGTAGGTGGAGTTGCGTGCATGAGCAATGCCGGTGGGAATGCAGATACCCAACGTTATTCGCTCGTCGTATCATTCCCATTGGGCTCTATGAACCAAGGTGCATGGAATATACGTGGCGGACGGTCTCTAGTATTAAATCGAAGAAGATGCAAAGAGCATGTGATTATTATGTCGAGATGCAAATGGCTTGATGTCCAAGCCAACCCACTTAACCTTCAAATGTTTGATTACTACGATACGACCAAGCCACCACCAACATCAAACTACCCACGCACACACAGTAAGATTCTTATCAGGAATATCAGAGAGGAGAGGAAAGTAAAAATAACCAACAGCTTTGGCTGATTATCTCAGAACTAGCACGACCGTGGGCGTTGCTGCGGTACGCGGGGGCTGGCTGTCACTGTTTCGTCATCCTTAGCGATGACGCGGATCTCGATTTCGCAGGATATTGTTTTTGATACGCCAACAGTAAGTAGTCTAGCAGGTATCCGCGTCTCCGAAATTAGCGATCGGTGCCTGAAAATGAATCGCCGTGGGCAGGTATTTTCTGGATACGACAACTCATAACTGGGGACCATGACTCGATTTCGATCCAACAGGGCACATACAACCGCCCGATACCCTCGAATCACCCAAATACGTAGAAAATGAGAGCAGCATACACGGCATGGAAACTACTCTGAGAGAACCCCGATTGGAAAACACGCTCTACGTGGATTGACGCAAGTCGCCAACTATCGCGGTCGTACTGTTTGGTGTTGTTTTGATCGAGAACTAAACACCACAGCCCTTTTTCGTTTTGAATGCATCATTATGCATTATTTCGCGGAACGGCTTCGTTGCTTGAATCCTCGATCATACGCATACGCTGTCCTCGGCAAGGCTTTCAACGGAGCATTCCCTGCAACGGGATGCTCGGCGTAAAAGGGTCTAGGATTTCTCGGCGGGACACTGGGGACCGAAACTCTTACCGACTCGATTCAGCACCCGGAGGATCCCCCTTTTCCAAACTCTGCCTGGCCTGGGCGAGAAATGCATTTGTGGCGTTCAATGCGTCCTTGATGGCGACGCCGGCATCAAAATGTCTTGATCACGGCAGAGGCAGTGTTGGCCATGGCCCATGGGCCACGTGCGTGCTGAGGTCTAGGAGTGTGCCACTCAGTTAACTGATCCTTCTTGTGCTGTTTGATCTCGACCTTGCCCTGCTGAAACGTGTTCTTTCCAATTCTTTCAAGACCTTCGGTCCTTCCCGTGTAGGAGCAGATGGTGCTGAAGACGCCAACCAGAACTGTACTTTCTACTGATATCGACATTGTGGTCGTGGGGGTTCTCGGGCACGGGCGTCATGGTGGGCAGATGGCGGGAGATGATCTTGGGGCAGAAAGGAGCAGACAAGAAACGAGTAGCGAGCAGAGCGGGTAGCGGGCAGCGAACAGACAGCAGAGGGTACGATCACGGGCGGCTGAGGTCGAGAAGAGAGAGAAGGGGAAATGGCACTGAAGGGATCCAAACAAAGCGGGCAGCGGGCAGTGGTCATACAGCAGAGGATACGATCAAGGGCGGCTTGAACTATTAGCAGCGCGCTGGCGACCTGATTTGGTCGATCCAAGCCGGGGCTGGGACCGGGCCTGGCGCTCTTCTCATGGGACGGGACAGCGGCTGGGGATTAGAACCTTTGTATCATGATAGCTTCAACATTTCCAAAACGAGCTTCAGTCACCCAAGAAACTAGATAATCTTTCTCATGATAAGCATCAGGTTCATTCTCAGATTGCAAAGACGGGGACTGGCTATTTGCGTTTGTGGGTGCCTCTTTTCTCCCCTTTTACTTGGTGAACACGAGGTTCAAGAGACTTTGCACCCCCAGCCAGCCAGCCAACCAGCCAGCCAGCCAGCCAACCAGCAAGCCAGCAAGCCAAACAAACAAACAAACAGACAGACAGGCAGACAGACAGACAGCCAGACACCATGAGCCTGTCGCACGTCGTCCCGGTGTATACCACCGTCACAGCCACCCCCACCATCAACATCTGCCCCGCCCCCGTCACCGTCACCGTCACCGTCACTCCTACGTGAGAAGCTTCGACCGGCCCCTGCGGGACCCCCTCCTGGTGGCAATCTCGTTCTCCGAGATCACGCAGTGTGGCTGATTCCCTCGGTGTCGTCATCCGCGGTCAAGTCAATAGGGTCATCAACAGAGGAGTTCTGTGATGGAGACGAAGCTGGCGGTGTGGCCGGCTGCTCTGCGTGGTCTAACAGGGGAAGGAGGTATGAGAATGAGATATTCATAGATACGTGTGATTATTCCACCGCCAGAAAGGGTGGAACCAACATTTTCAAGAGTGACCACAGGCCAGTTGAGTTGTAACGACTCACTGCTCTTCTCGATGTAAATGGCCAGTGTCATCCGATGATACTCCATCAGAGGAGTGATGAGACGACGAAACTGGAGCACGCCCAGCCCTGAACACTTAAGGAATTGCCCATGCATGTCCTTCAAGGACCAAGGCATAACTTGAGATATCTATTACGGCTTGAAGTGTCTAATTATCAGCATTCGCCACCCGTCACCAACTCATCGGCACGACGTATTTCTTCCAGTACCACCACGTATCCGCATCCCGCCACTTTTGCATGCCGCCCAGCACCCCGTCCGGCCCGACCTTCCAGGCGCCGCTCTCGACCAGCCGGACCCAGACCCAAAGCACCTGTACGAGGCGCACCTCGTGGTCGGCCCCGAACGGCTGGTACCCGAGCTGGAAGAGCGCGTCGTGCCGGTCGCGCCCCTCGATGGCGCCGTGCCTCTGCTCCGTGTTCTCGCCGAACAGGGCCCCGTCCGCCGTGCGGGCATAGCCCCTACTCCCGATGCCGAACGGCAGCACGAGTTTGACGCCGTCCTCGAACGTGTGCCAGTGGCCCTGGTCCGTCTCGGTGAAGTAGAGCCCCGCCTGGTACGAGGGGACGTCGCTCCAAGGCCTGCCGAAGGGCGGCGGGGGCGTGGCGTGGCGGTCCAGGTAGGGGCTCTTGTTGGACGGGGGCGCGTCGTAGGTCAGCTCCTCGGACGAGTCGAAGAGCAGGACCGGGAACTGGATCTTGGGGCTCCCGGGTACTCGGGGCGGCCGTACGGGAACCCCGCGAGCGGGACGTGGCGGAAGGGCTGCTGGAAGGCCATGGGCTCGGCGTCGCGGAGGCGGAGGCCCGGGGCGATGTGGCGGAAGGCCGGGCGGCGGGCCTTGGTCAGGAACTCGGATACGAAGCCGGGGAGCACGCCGGCGGCCTCGAGGTCGATCTCGTCGTCGTCGAAGAGCGTCCTGGTGGAATTGACGTCGGAGGGCGCAAAGCCGGGGATGCGCGCTTCGATGGCGCTCACGAGCTGCTCCCAGACCTCCAGGGTCTCTTCGAGCTGGCGCTCGCTGTAGCCCACCATGGTCCAGGGCCCGATCTTCTCCGAGCGCGTGCGGGTGCCGTCGGGGACGGCCTGGATTTTGCCGACGTCGATCATGTCGAGCCATTGGGCGAGGACGACCTCGAGGGGGTACCACTTCTGCCGCCCGTTCTGGGTGGTGAAGGAGTCCATGATGTCCATCTGCATGATGGCCAGGCTTTTCTTCTGGTCGAAGCTATAAATCACCTTTTGGTAAGCGCAATCCTCGTGCTAACGTAGGTATTCTGGCAGTGGGAACTCACATTAAACCGTCCGGGTGGTGGGTGAATTGGTAGCCGGCCATGTACAGCGTCACGTAGCGGAACCTATCTTTTGGATCCTGCGCCCACCCCGCCTGGGCCCCGAACAGGTAGTCCGGGGACGCGAGCCCGCCGACGTAGTAGAAGAAGTGGTGCCCGTCGTCGAGCGGGTCCCCGGCCCGTTCCAGGAAGGCCGCCAGGTCCGGCGACATCCACGGGCGCATGGCCTCGGCCCGTTTCCCCCAGCGCTCGAACCAGTTGGGGTGCTTGAGCACGGGGGGCGCCGGCTTCTTGAACAGGTGCCACGGGCTGGCGAAGTTGCTGTTGGTGTGGTGGCGGCCGCCGTCGCCCAGGGTGAGCTGCTTCCGGGTCCCGAGGTCGAGAATCCGGTTGTGCAGCTCGGCGCAGCGCTCGTAGTCCATGGGCACCACCTCGTTCTTCCAGTGGTTGCGCCATGTCGCGCAGTACCAGGCGAAGATGATGGCCCAGAACCAGGGGGACCTGGAAAAGTTCGGGAGGGGCGCCATTCGGGTCGGGCCTTAGAGAGAGTGCATGCAGTGTGCCTGAGTAGTAAGCCGACCCAGGGGCAGGCCAATAAGGGACTGGAGGGTATATAAGCGCAGAAAAACGGGCGAGGGTGGATAGCGCCGAGCCCCCCTACTGCTGCCTAGTTTCTGTCCCACCCGGCGGCTCAATTGTTGTTCCGGGCTAGTCGGCCCGGCCACCAGCTCGGGCATCGTCTAAGACGGCACAACCGTCCGTGGAATCAGTTTATGCCGCGGCGACCGGTTTTCTTCTCGATGTTAGATAGTAAGGTGGTAGGTTTACTTACTTTTGGTATTACAGTTCCCCGTTCGAGGGTATTGGATGTGTTAGGGGGCAGGGATACCGTGAAGAGAAAGAAGAAAACAAGATACCGTGAGCACAAGCTTGATTTACGCTGACGACTACTGCGAGGCTGTAGTTATTATTTATTATGGCGACCGGATCAAAAATAAAAATAAAAGGAGGAAGCAGATCACCAACGAAATCAAATTGCCGTCAAAAGGCATTGCAAATGCGTCTCCTATGGTAGGTGTAGTCCAATGGTCAAGAGCTTTAAGGGTTAGTCAGCGTATGTTCCCTGTGGTCGATGGCCCTGTACAGCTTGGCAGACTGCTATCGGCTTCGAGTTGGATAGGTCTTTGAGCAGAGCCCTCGACAATCTATTGTTTATTTTCATTAAGATGGTTTGGCATGAAACTCGTTTTGTTGCTTTTTCTAGAAAAGAAGAAGAGAACCGAGCCAGCGACATGTATTAAGCAAACTCCATCAACTTGTCTGCCAGGAGGACAATATACATTAAACAAGCAGCATGCCCAGCTGTGCCGACGCTTCCTCGCTCTCCCACTGACCAATCCTCCTGTTCTTACTCTCGCATCTAGCGCGCCACCAAGGCCTCCATGGCCTCTCGTTGCGGCGCCGAGAGCAGCGCCCACCGGATCGGGTGGTCTTGGTTCTCGTTCGGCCCAAAGTAACTCTCGTCCAGGAACTTCCACTAGATGAAGTCGAACGCCCAGCTATCCCGGGCCGCGTAGTTGACCATCCATGTCCGCTTCTCCCAGCTCTCGCGCATGCGCTGCGAGAGCAACTGCGGGTTTGCCTCGCCATCATCGTCTACTTGCCTGTTGCTGTTGCTGCTACTCTCCTTTCCCTCCATCTTCTGTTCTTCCCGCTCCAGCACGCGCAGAAAGGTCTGCAGGCGCAGTTCATAAGCGTCCATGAAGGGCCGATATCCACCGGGCCAGTCCTCCGGTTCCCGTACGAGCAGCCACTAGGGCGGGTCGTAGCTGAATTGGGCGGGGCCGCGTAGACGGACTCCCAGCCGATGACGCCCACCACGCGGAGGTCTTTGTCGAGGAGGACGTTGGCCGGCCTCAGGTCCTCGGAGAAGAGTCGGACCCTCTTTGGTGTTGTTTAAACGGTCTGTTGGGCCTCGAAAAAGGCAGTTCTCAGCGGCAAGGTTGGAAGAACTGGCGAGCGACGTATTTGTCGCGGGCATCGTCCTCGTCTAATACGGCGTCGTTGTGCTGCAGGACCAGTTGGGCCATGTGCAAATCAGCTAGCGCACGGTACCACTCGTCCGAGGAGGTGTAGGTTTTAGTTGGCAGGATGCTCATCTGGCCGTATAACAGCTCCGATTTCACCTCGCTAACGTTTGGATCTAAAATAGGCCGCTCTTCGTCGCGTTCTGGGTCCAGGAGCTCTCGGGACATGTTCTGGTGATGGTCGATGTGGACCATGATGATAAAAGGGCCAAGTCCTGAGGGAAACGCGGCGGCCGTGCCGTGATGGTAAACATGCGGAACCGGAATGGTGGTGTGGGCGGCAACGTACCGCATCGTAGCAACTTCATAGCGAATCTTCTCCTCCGGGAACGGAACTACGCCTGCGCCGACTAGTTAATAACTTGGTAGTGCTGAGAGACATCATCATACCTACCTGGGATGGGGACCCTCATCAGAGCAGAGGACCCATCTTCGTACTTCAGGCGATATACGAAGTTATAGGTACCCTTCACCGGTTCATGCAATCCTCGGGCTTCACCCGGTCTGTATTGCAGGATGAGCCTTTTGACCTCTTTACACGTCGTAGCTTTGCGCAGGGTTTGTTCACACTGCTCCACTGCCTCATCGAGCTTCTCCCATATCATGTCATCCTTGTCCATGCAGACATGTCTCAGCTTGGAAGGCATCTTGCATAACGAGGAAAAGTTGCGGCATAGAGTGAAATGAACGGTTGTGGGGGGAACACTAAGGGGTGAGTTAAGTAAGTATCAATGGAAATGCGGCGAGCATGCTTTTTGTCCGAGTCCGCCCTTGCTCAAGTACGTGTGCCTTGGCATTACTACATAGCCGCAGCATCCCCCCTTACCTTGGCTACCTATCACGCAGACCATTCTCCGCTTCTGTACAGCGTTGCGTCGTTGGGTCCCCCCGACTCTCGAGGATCTGGGGTCACCATTTGTTTGAGGGGGCCTCTATTTTCCTCGCAGCTATCCCAAATTTTCTCGCTGAGTCAGAAAGCCACCCCAATTTATTCGCGCTTAATTCATACTATCGCTAATTTCCATGACACCTTTGCCCCATCTCCTCCATCTGCCTCGTCATGGCCCACGCCGCCACCAGCCCGTCCATGGCCGAGCTGTGCGGGCTCGCATGCGCCGGCCCGTAAAAGGGACCGTTCCAATCCGGCCCCAGCTCGACGCCGCCCACGCCCTGAGCCGTTTTTCGTGTGCTGGTGGCTCATTCAGACGCCGGCGATAGAAAACAAAGCAATGTTATTCCACTCGAATGTGACATTGGAAATGTTGACTTAGTGTGACTACTATAGCATCGGCTTGAATCATGACATTGCCTGCAATGCAGTTGTGAGTTTTCTTGAATCATCCAGTGGCTGCTTCCTCAACGGGCTTCCCTTGTAATGTCTCGCCAAATCTCCTGACTTCCCTTAATGCCCAATTTCGGGTCCAATCTTCCCGGTAAACCCAACTAGAAATTCATCATCTTTCAAAATCATTTCATCGATTCAAGTTCATCATGATGATCGTTGCCTCTATCGTCGCTCTCATCAGCGCCAGCGGCCTTGTTGCCGCCGCGGATGGCCCTGTCTGGCCGGACTGCTCAGATGTGAAGCTGTGGAACCCCGGCCCATGGGAGTGGTTTCTCAAAGCAAATTGCCCGGATAACGCCAACAACGTCGTCTGTAGCGAACTGCCGCTCGATGCGTACGTATTTGAACCATCCCCTTGCACGTCCACTCGGGAACGTGGTTCAGTCGGCAGAAATTGACAGTAGAGGGCAGCTGCTTCACCGACATCAACGGCCAGCTCCAGCCTTCAGAAAACGGGGCCGGCCTCCGGAACTGCCAGGGCTGCACTCTTCAGGGGTCCAGCATGTACTGCCAATGCAGAGACCGCGCCAACAACTACCAGGGCACCACGACTGATCTAAGTAAGTCGATCTACCGATCAATCTTGCCGGACATCTAGAGCAGCAAACAACAATATTGAACTCTGCCTATGCTAATCGATAATAACTCGTAACAGACGATACTGTGACGGTCACCGGGGGCGCGTTGAGTTGCTTCGGTCTAACTGCACCATATCTGTGCTAGACACCCCAACAACTAACCGTGGGCTCACCAGTGGTTTGCTGGTTCATACCCGGGAATATGAGTGGCTGCCACGTTGTTGCCGACTGGTCTCCTCGTATGCTCCGTTGAAGGATCTGACATTTTGTAAAAGGAGATCATAGCAGACTTGCCTAGGGATAGTAATAGAAAATATGCATAAGCTGTCTCACCATGTTTCTTGCGAAGTTATTAAGTCTAAACTGCGTTAGGACTTTATATGTGGTCCATATCGAAAGGGTATGAAAACAATGTGTCAGGATAGGTCGGAGTTGATGCTGCAATCATTATACGCCAACAGGATCGTTATCTGGGTGTTTACTTAACTAGTCATCATTGGGTAACAAGAGAGTACGATTGGAATTACGTCAATCTGATTGAATACAAGTTGTGCGTAAAGATGTGCGTATGCAGTGCCATGTTAATTCAATGTGACTGCCTCCCTAGTATTCAACGAGCCTCATAGATGTACATTATTCAATGCAGTTACAACTTCTATTTAGTCAATTAACAATTCCTTACCCGGTGCCACTCTTCTTTTCCTTTACATCCACGTGTTCCGACAGCTTCGACTCAACATCATCTCCGAACCCTTCCACTATACTCTGCCCTCACCACCAAATCTTCTCTCAATCACCATGAAGATCTTCGCTTCCATCCTCGCCTTCACCGTTGGCTTCGCCTTCGCCGACGGCCCCATCGAGAGCACGTGCTCGGAGTGGGAGCTCTGGAACCCCCAGCCCCAGGTTCGGTATCTCCAGGGTCACTGCCTCGACAACAACGGCAAGAGTGTCTGCAGCCATGCCTCTCTGGATGCGTAAGTTCCCCTCCATCAACAGTCTCTGCCTGGGGGTTTCACGTCAAAATGAACACAAGAGAAACTGACAATCATATCTAGCTGCTACGGCGTCGACGACAGCGGCGCCCTCCAGCCCGAGCAGTGGGGCCAGGGCCTCGTCAAGTGCAAGAACTGCAACACCGACCAGCTCCGCCTGACCTGCGACTGCAAGGACAAGAATGGCAACTACGTCACCACCGAGCGTGGCCTGGGTAAGTCGAATGACCCTTCTGCTGTCGAATAACCCTTCTGCTGTCGAATAACCCTTCTGCTGTCGAATAACCCTTCTGCTGTCGAATAAACCTTCTGCTATCCGCAAATAACTGCTTGCTTATGCTAACGAAACCTCTATCAGACGATGCCATGACGAACCACAACGGCTACCTGAGCTGCTTCGGCCTGGACGGCGTCCAGTGCCCCGACTCCAAGTAAGGAAATGCAACCGATTTCCTTCATCGGCTACCGACACTCAGCTAAACAGCATGATGCCATCGAGCGGCTTCTCTCTCTCGTGAATCGGCAGTAACGAGAGCCTGGCACCGTCCGGGAACAGAAAAAGGTCGATTATGAGGCCTAGTAGTGAAGAAAGACCGGCATGAAATACTTTACTGGCATAATTCTCGCGAAATAAAAATCTAAAAATGATGTTCCTCCCGTGACTGACCAGCGATGAGCCTCATAACCAATTGCATGATCATTCTGTTGTTTTTCCTCATTTCATTTTAAACCCGGAGACATAAAACGCAACGCCGCGCGCCGGAACCCACACCCTAAACAATCTGAAATGCTGCCCTGTTTCCTTTTCCTATTTGAACCCATTGTTCGCAATCAAGTTGGTCGTGTTATGCGTGTTCTCCCTCACCGACGCCCCCGTGTCCTCGGCCATGCTGCGGATCCGCGACGCGATGTCGTCGGGGTCCTGCATGCCCTCGCCGCTCATCAGCAGGGCGATGATGCCCGCGACGTGCGGCGCGGCCTGGCTGGTGCCGCTGTAGGTGCTCGTGCCGCCGTTTTTCGACAGGCTGATGACGCTCACGCCCGGCGCGAAGATGTCGACGTCGGCGCCGTAGTCGGAGAAGCTGGCCTTCTTGTCGTCGCTGTCGATGGCGCCGACGGTGATGGCGGAGGGGGCCGACGCGGGCGAGACGGAGGAGGCGTCTTTCTGTATTTTCAGTTAGCCAGTGTCCTTGTTGTTTCTTCTATGGGTTGGTTCTTACGTTGTAGTTGCCCGCGCAGACGACGACGGGAATGCCGTCGTCGTGGATGGCGTCGAGCATGTCGTTCATGGCGTCGACGCGGTCGCTCTGGATGGACATGTTGATGACGGCGCGGCCGACGTTGCGGCGGCGGTACTTGGCGTCGTCGGCCGCCCACTGCATGCCGTCGATGATGCCGGACCAGGAGCCCCAGCTCTCCTTGTCCAGCACTTTCACCGCCACGATCTCGGCCTTCTTGGCCACGCCGTACGTCGCGCTGCCCACGATGCCCGCCACGTTGGTGCCGTGGCCGTTGTCGTCTTCCGAGTTGGACTGTAGACACGTTGGTCAGTTTTTTTTCCCTATGACTTTTCTTCTTCTTTCGCGGTGGCATAGTAACTCACATTCCGATCAATGGCGTTGTACCCGTGGTGCGCCCGCCCCTGAAACTCCGGGTGGTCGACGTAGATGCCCGAGTCGATGACATACACAGTCACCCCCTCGCCGGCCGAGCTGTCGTACCGGTAGTCCCCCTCCTTGCTATCGAGGGGCTGCGACTGCGAGATACGGGCGAGGCTGGCGACGGCGCCCGACTGGCGGACGGCCTCGCTGTTGTCGCCGGCGTGCGTGACGTACGTGTCGTACAGGACGTACTCGACGGCCGGGTCCTGGGCGATGCGGCGGACGGTGGGGTGGTCGGCGCGGACGTGGACGCCGTAGAAGCTGCTGCTGATGTTGAAGAAGTTGAGCAGGAAGTTGGGGTCGGCGCCCGTCACGGCCGAGGCGGTAGAAAGTATAGGGACGGCGGCGGCGCCCACCACCCGGTCGGGGTCCAGGCCCAGCAGGTCGGCGGCCGACTGGTGGCTCTGCCGGATGACCTCGTGGCTGAGGCCCTGCTTGTACTTGATGATGTAGCTGTCGGGCACGATGTGGGTGGCGTCCGGGTTGGCGACGAAGGACAGGCCCGGCGTGGGCGCGGCCTGGACGCCAAGTGGCAGCGACAGGGGCGGCGAGGCGGACAGGAGCAGCAGCAGTGACGCCGCGGCCGTCAGAGTGGACCGGAAGAGGGAGGAAGCCATGGCTGGAACGGTTCGGTGAAGGTTGCAGTTTCAGGAAGGCAAGAGCCGAGATCTCTTGGTGCTGGGCGGGCTGGCTCTCCGGAACAAGAGATTGGAAGATATATAGTGGACAGCCACCGCAGTTAAATCTTCTCAAGATGTATTGCCTTTCTTTTCCCTCCCACGCCCAGTTTTTGTAACAAGAGCCCCCTCCTTCTCCTACCCCATCCTCCTTAGGGACGCGGAAGCCGAAGTATTACGGGGGCGACGGGTAGCAACGTCGCGTCCCTCCCCTCACGGTGTCGATAAGTCCCATAACGCCTCCCAGAAAAAGGCCAAGAACCATCGGCAGTCAGTGTCCCGTGCGGGTTAACCTCAGGTGAGGGTTCCGGGGTAAGAAACCTTCCTTCTACCGGGATACTGACTTGTGTAGATGCTAGAGGAGGAAGAGTGGACCAATAAATGAGGATGGCCAGATTCGGTCGGCTACATGGCACCCCTTGTGCACATCACGGATCAGGGTATATAGCATCACAGTTCACTCGTCCGTCGTTTGTGGTCGGATCCCGCCTGGAGACGCTCGGGATCCAGCTCAATGCAACGTCAGGACCTCTTGACCGGTGTGCATTGCAGGGGAGAGATCATAAGCTGACGTTGTGTAAGATTTGACCCGAAGGATTTCTAGTGGCGAAGCGTAGCACAAGCAGTTATGCTGGTTCCATCGCACCAGAGCAGAGTCGCTTATCTCGTCACCTGCTGCGAAAGGCACAAGAGACAGAGACGGGCGTGCGGGATCCCCCACATTTATAGGACCCCAGGCCCCTGACAGTTGAACAGATTAGTGGGAGCTAATCTGGCAATCGTCCCTCACTAATCAGACCCTGGCCACCCAAGTGCTTGGTACGGGCAACGTCACTGCCTGGCCCCCACGCGCGATTGGCTGGTTCAGGGAGGGGGGGTTCATTTCTGGTCATTTAGCCAGATGGGAAAGTAGTCGGCCTCCCGTTCCGGGTCAGGTCGACGTAGATCACCACCCTGGGCCTGGTGACAAGTGACTGGATATCCACGACCGCCCACTTATCTGGCTACTAATAAGCTTCGTTGCTGCCCAATCAGAGTGGTTTGCTTCTGGTCTCCCGCTCTTGTCGCGAGTTGTGTAGTCTGATGAATGGGCTGGGCTCTCTGCATAAGTAACTGGATGCCGGGCAATCCGTCATATCCAACCGCCTCGAACGGCTGGATGCAGAGCATCGCATCTCGCTGAGTAGACGACACAATGAAGTGACCGGGTCGGCCGAACTGCTGCATGGCAAGAGTTGTAGAGTGTAACCCCAGACCAGGAACAGAAGCGATCGCTGTTGCCGAGCACGTGGTGGGCTCGAGGTTGAAGAAGCTTAGGGCGGTTAATAGGGATTGGCGATTTCTACCCACCGCGATGCACCTGTCCGGGGTGACTGTCGGCGGCTCGGTCAGGGTCAGGGGAGATGAGCGAGTGAGAGAATGAGAGAAAAAAACAAGCACCTACATGGACATGGGCCCCCCTAGAATTTGAAGACCACTTATTACCAGACTCCAATCTTCTGAACGAGACGGCAAAGGCCGGGCGGCGACTCATGCTCGCCATATGCCGGCTTTGGACAGAAAATTCGGCATGTTGACCTCCGTATGGCCATTGAGTTCGTAAAATCTATGAAGAAAAGAAGATTGGCGATCTCAGTATCCCCGATGACGAACATTTTGCTGACTTGCTTTTGTTGTTGATCGTTTTAAGATTACCTGACGGGACTTTCGGGCCATATTGACGATGTTCAGCAGATCCTGCCAATATTCGATGGCGTTGGCGGTGAATCAGACAGAGCATCGAATTATTGGCCAGCCTAGGCCCCAGAAGTCTAGTCTACAGGGGCTCCCGCCAGGGGTTTGGCGGGGGCACTGGCACTGGCAGGTCTTGGCTCTACCGTACTCCACAGCCCGTAGTGGCTGATAATTCAGTGGCTCCAGGCCTAAAAGTGGCCTAAGGTGGCTCACCAGCCAGCAGCGCTTAGCAGGCAATCAGGCTAGACCTGCTTCGGGGTGGCATGTTTGTCGTCACGTCGCATCCAAACCTGGATTCTTGCGCATGCATCCTGCCTTGATTTTGGGCGCCAGCCATGGACCGGGCAATGCCAACTTTTGGCGCACTCCGTGTGTAACTGCCATGGGAATCCCTTCACTTCCCTTTCCCTTCTCATGACCAGACGGCAACCCCAATTGCGAACTGCCGCCCCTTCAATATAACAGTCGATCCGCGCAGTGCATCAACATGACCGAGCCTCAGCCGTCGCAGCAGCAGCCCGTCTACCAGACGCCCGATTGGGAGACACCCAGCCACCCGCCTCGGGCCTCGTTTCTGGACCGACTCAAGGAATTGCCGCGCCGCAAGAATGCGCCTCTGTTCGTTCGTGCCCCCAGCGACGGAACCCAGCATGCGCCCGCCAAAGAAGAAGGGATAGCGCCAGCATCCTCGCAGGCCCCGCAACCGCGATCCGCCCTGCAGCGACGCCTCGACGCCGTCCTGCCCCCGCACCGCACGTACCTAGGCGGCCGCTCGCGCCGGTTCCTCCTGCTCTGCCTCGCGGCCGTCCTGCTCCTCGTCTTCATACTCGCCCTGGCCGTCGGTCTCGGCGTCGGACTGTCCCACAACAAGAACTCGACCAAGAACCTGCCGCTGCCCTCCAACCACGGCGTCTTCACCGGCGACCTAACCTACTACGGCCCGGGGCTGGGCGCCTGCGGCATCACGTCGAGCGACGGCGACGCCATCGCTGCCGTCAGCCACATCACCTTTGACGCCGCGGGCGCGAACCGCGGGGCCGGCGGCAACTCGAATGCGAACCCGCTCTGCGGCAAGAAGATCCGCATCCAGCGGGACTACAAGGAGGGCTCAGGAGGAGGGAACCGTTCTGTCGATGTCACGGTGGTGGACCGCTGCACGGGGTGCCAGCCGACGGATCTGGACGTGACTATCAGCGTGTTCACGCAGTTGGCGCCTGAGGACAGCGGGCGGGTGTTGATGAGTTGGGCTTGGCTGGAGTGAGCCGACCGTTGTTGACGATTTAATGATGTTGATGTTGCTTGATGCGATTATTTGTTTGCGCTTGGTCAGCAGAAGCTACGGCAGCCCGGCAGACTGCCTATTGGCTGCCGGGGGACGGTGCCTTGGCTGGCTGACATTTGGATGATGCTTGATGATACCCACACTGTACACGATAGTTGGTCTAATGATACCATTTGCATTTGCACATTTCCTGGCAAATTCCCCATTGCCCAAGGTGAAAGAACCCGAGATACTTCGGGGATCAATGCATTGAGAAGCCGAAGTAACGGCAGTCTGTCTCTGATCTACTTATGAGATGCTTGTAATCACCCTTCGTTACATCATATGATGCCACCTCGCAGGCACTGATCTATGTTCTCTCCATCCTTGTAACCACATTTCCCTTCTCCCGTGTCCTTTGGTATCTCGGTCCGGCATCTCAAGGCCACAGCGTCGGGAGGTAGTTGATCTGGCCCGCAACGGCCGGCTTGGGAGGCTTGCCACGGAAGCCGCAGTAAGGGCCACCCCACCACTCGCCGCAGCAAATGCGATCATTGTCCCAGTCGACTCGGAGGTCGTCGTCTGCAGTTTCGCCCGCGTTAGTGTCAATCCGTACAAAGGGTGGGCGCCGCGATCAAAGTGGCATTGAAGCTTGTTGAAAAGGGTGATTGATGGATGGAATACACACCCAGATCCTTGATGGCCCAATGTTTGTAACTGCCGTCCTTGACAGAACAGCTGCACATCATGCAGACGTCATCCTCGAGGAAGGTGCAGCGGCTGCAGCGGTCACATCGCTTGTCCATGCCACCGCTGTCGTCGCCAGCAGTCAGCATGAGATCCGGCAAGGCAGAAAGAACATCGTCAATAGCACTTACACTCGTCCATTATCGACAGACAGGAATCCGTCGTCGGTGACGGTGTAGCACCCGGTGAGGTCGATGGAGAGCCAGTCGCGCTTCGCCTCGGGATGGGTGACGTTGCATTTGCCGGTAAAGTAGTAAGGGGCATGATGGCCCAGTCGTCGTCGCAGTAGTCGTACAGCCAGCCGATGCCTCGCTTCGCCAGGGCGGCGTCCTGGGCGGCGGCGGCGACGGGCGTAGCGGCGAGGGCGAGCATGGCTACCATGGCCATCATGGCCGCGATGGCGTTGGCGACGATGGGGTTCGACGGGGTCATGATGAAGACGAAGGCTGGCTCTTTTGGAATCCCGGGATTATCGTGTTTATGGGGGGATTGTAGATGGTGAGAAGATGGATGGTTCGTTTGGGTCAGAGGATGGGAATGAATTGAGGCGAGGGACAGAAACTGCAAGTCGGTGATTATTCGACTGGGCCATCTCTGAACAGTAGGCTCCCGAAGGTAGTGTACGCGTGGTTATTCCAACTGCGTAATACTGAAGCGTCTAGTGTAACTGGTTATTCCAAACGTATTTGGGATTACTTATTCCACACGTATGATCTATTTAGGATTACTCATACTGACACACAAGCAGCTTGACAGCACAGAGTCACTTGTCAACAAGTACCCAGATCAATGCACATAAGGATGATGGGAAACCGACTCGGAGAAGTCCATCATCGGTATTCCTGGCTGGGTGCTTGTCTTGGTCTACGAATTCAGCCTCTATGGGAGAGGTCCTCAAGACAAGTGACGATTTTTCTCAGCCAGTCACTCCCAAGACTGCTGACTCTAAAACAGAATATAAAGCCCGTCAAGCACCACGAACCATTGGACTTCATTGTTGAGAAGGGGGACAATAAAGCGTAGTACCTGTCACGGTGCTGTAACCGGTGCTCTAACCAACCGGCCAACCCGGCCCTCTAAAGGACGACGTTGTCAAGTCAGCGTCTTGACAGTTTATTGAGCTTACCACCACCCCTTACAGTACCGGCGACAAACATTGCGAAACACAAGCGCTCACTTAGTCTTCAGGAAGGTAATTACAAGATCATTATGTGGGCGTAATTATTTGCGTATTAAGTGAACATTTTCATTCTACATCGCCAACCATCGCTAAACTAGGAAAGAAGGATGGTAGGAGGTAATCATCAGGCTGGATTGCCTATCGGGGGGTATCGGACGTGGTAAGCAAATAGGAGAAGTATGTTGGTGTTGAGTCTGTTTTGTTTTTCTACTAGAGCGAGCCGAATTTATGGGATTCGGATTCGACCCGACTCTTTCTGGTCTACCAAAACAAAACACAGTCCCTCCCGACTCTAGAGCATGACGGCGCCCGCGACGGCAACGGCGAAGGCGGCGGTGATGACGCCGCTCAGGGCGTCGAGGGCGGCGGGGGCGGCCGACTTCTTGTCGTCCTTGGCGGCGCCGGTGGCGCCCTGGGCCTGGGCCTGGGTGAGGGTCTTGCAGGTGTCCATGAGGGTCGAGTTCTTCATCATGGCGTCGAGCTGGGCCTGGCCCTTGGCGGCCTTGTCCTGGAAGGCCTTGATCTTGGTCTCGTCGCCCTTGAACTTGGCGTCGAGCCAGGTCTGGTTCTTGGCCATGGCCTCCTGCTTCTGCATCGAGGCCATCTTGCGGCACTCCTGCTTGGTGTCCTGGACGGAGCAGAAGCTGGTCAGGGTGGCGTTGCCCTGCATGGCGGCCAGGTCGGCCTTGGCGGCGGTGGCCTTGGTCTTGAAGTCGTCGATCTTGGTTTGGTTGTTCTGTTTACATCATTAGCATGGAGATATATTGATAGGCTACTGAGATTGGGCTGAGGCTCACCTTGAACTTGGCCTGCAGCATGGTGTCGTTGCCGGCCATGGCGATCATCTTCTCGGCGAACTTCATCTTGCCGCACTCGCCCTTCTCGCGGGCCTCGGCGTTGATGGTGGCGCACTCGCCGACGAGGGTGGCGTTGGCCATCATGGCCTTGAGCTTGGTGTCGACGTCGGCGGCCTTCTTCTTGAAGGCGTCGATCTGGGTCTGGTTGCTGTGGAACTTGGCGGCCAGGGCCGTGTCGTTGGCCGACAGCGCCGTCATCATCTCCCACTTGGCCATCTGGAAACACTGCTTGCCCACGCTCTGCTGGCCGTCGCCCTTCTTGCCGGAGTCCTTGTTGTCGCCGTCGGCGGCGGAGACGGACAGGGCCAGGAGGGCCGAGACGAAGAGGTTGGAGAGCTGCATCTTGATGGAAGGGGGTTGTAGTTGGTAACGGGAAAATAGTCAACAAGGTATATACAGACAAAAAAGTGAGTCGGACCGGCGACGAAGAAGTGAAGATAAAAATAAAAAAAGGTGGTGAAGAATGTAAGAGTCGATAGGATCCTGGGCTAGCCGATGAACTATCAAGGGAAAACCCCAAGCCAAGAAAAGGACGGACGAAGTCGTCTTATATGCAATTGGGCGGTCCGTCTATCGGCTGAGGCTCACCTCATTGTCACTGCGCCTGCCCGCTCAGCCCGCGACTAACCTACTAGCTACATAGCAACCCATGCGGAAGCCCGTTCGTCTCGGAAACGTTTCCCTCGCGCAATCGGTTGACAGGTGGTTTCAGCGCGCCCATGGGTGCCAGTCACCGTCGTCGTCGTCGTCGGCGTTTTGTCTTGGCGCCCCGCCCGCCCCGATGTGGCGGTCCAGCCAAGAGGGATCCCCCAAAATAGTCGCATCGGCGCGACGTGAACAGGGCCATCCCTGCCGTCTTGGCGCAACTACCGAAACATCGGGGGGCAGAGCAGGCACAGGGGGGGAGAGGCAAGCGAACGCGACTCGGCGATGGCATCTTACGGGTTTTATTCACCAGACGATGCGACGAAGAACGAGCGAAGAACAAAGAGGCGGACCAATCAGGGGCGGCGGTGGTGCGTGGAAGTGGCCTTGTTTCGCGATGAAACACCTCAGCACCGACCCCTGGGCAAACCTCGCAACCACCCCCTCAAAGCCAAAAGCCAAAAAGATGGGAAATCCTTGCCTGCCAACGAGCCAATGCGCAAGTGGAAGCGAGCGCCGGCGCACTGCAACGCATGATGGCGACATGGGAAAGCGAGGGAGCTCACGCGATGTTGGCCAGACTCGGGGATCGGCGCGGATCTCCCATTGGCCCAAGAACCTGACGAGATCTGGGGGGCCAACATCACCGCACCAGGATCCGGGATGGGTCGCACACTGATGAGGCGTCTGATTTGCTTCCAGGTTATTGTTTCCTTCTCTTTCTGATCTCGCATCTGGATGGAGGAGGTGCGGCCGCCGTTGGTAATTTGCACCTTATGCCTACTTTATCGATATCGATCAACTGACCTAAGTAACTTGTGGCCTAGCCTCTCAGGCCGGTAGTAGCAGCAGCACCACCACCAATGCGACACCGTTGCACAACGGGCCCGCAGGCCGCGACTCCGGCCCTTCCCAACGAGCCAATGGCCGACCAGCGGTGTCACGAGTTGTCGCTCCCTCCCAATCATCCGAAGAGACCGCCCAGGACTCCTTGGCATTGGAAACGGTGTAAACGTAAGCAAAGAAAAAAGAAGAGAAAAAGCAAATCCAAATGGGTATCCCCAGAAGTTTCACGCACCCAGGGCTCCAACGAGTAAGCATATACTTGTGGTAAAAGCATAACCGCCGGGGACGCGACAACATCTCGCGTGTCGGATCCTGCGGGAAAACCCGAGAATTGTTTACTGTACAGTCAGGCTGGGGCTCCAGCCGACGGTCAAGCCCCCCGACTGTTCCTGGGTTTCAGACCATCCATCGCCAGCGGCTACTGCGGCATCGTGCCATCATGCGAGGCGTGCTTGGAATGGCCTGATGTCTAATTGGCGGGTGGGATATATACCATTGGCCCTGTCCGACCGGTATGGCCTACTCGGGATATTCTATCTCGCTTTGCAGTTCTTCTAGGCCAGGACTTGATCGACGGCAGCTATCATGACTGGTGCATCATTCACAAGCTCGTCAGTGACGATTCTTTTTGCCTCTGCACAGAGGGCTCGCTGAGATGCAGTCAAGAGCCTGCTAGCCATACCAGGACGCCTTCCGGCACAACCCCTTCACTTCAAACTCCCGTCCACGTCATCTCGGGGCTATTCACTAACGGCAACAGCCACCTGCGCATCACGGGGGTCGGCGTCAGAGTGACTCTTCTATGAATAGACGGTCACAGGTGCCTCTAGACCTTCTAGTCTTAAGTAGTACTATTCGGATGCATCCGAGCTTATCTAAAGCTCCTCCTTTGGATGAGCCGGTCGTCCTCTGGCGCTTCCCCGTCCAGACCCCGTCGGTGATGGATCTCTTGCAACTCCTGGGGTACCCCAGAGCGTTGCCCCCCGCGTCTCTTCATATCTTGCAGGGGTACCAGCGTCGGGGGATCGTAGACAAGGTACGCCCCGACGTCCGCGTCATCAACGACCCCACGTGCCTCGTGCTGGGAAGATGGCGGCGACGAGCTGGTATAGCAACGGGTCACTCCGGACCATGATGGATGGAACCGAAGCCGCGTCATTGGGGTTAGGTCGTTCTCGTTGCTGGTGGCATCCCACCGCCGGCTACTCCAAATGTTGCGACAACAAGACTATACGCTCCGATAAGTCACTGTCTGTCCGTTCGTCGGCCATTGCCACGGAGGCGCTGGCCAGCACGACTTCAAACTCCATGACCTTGTCACGAACCCAGCCTGGGGTTTGCGAGGAAAAAAAAGATACCGCCTTCCGATGGGGGATTGCAGTCGGCTCTGACGATGTTATATCAGGGTTTCAGGGGGTGAAAGTGGAAGTGGAATTGCCCAAAAATCACGAATCACCGAGAATCGTAGCCCCTTTTGAAGCACTTACGAAACCTCATTTAGTCGCTAGTCATGTCGGCATCGCGGCCATCGCGGGTTTCGCGACTGCACTCAGTCACTCTCGTGGTATACAGTGAAAGTGGACTTAGGATTGATGAACTCGAGAACCAAAGATCTTGTCTATCCCCTGGCGCCGGTCGAGAGCATCGACCCTGACAACTCACGGTATTGGCCACGGCCTGCAGTCCACCGGTCTGTTCGAACATCTCCTCCAACAGGGTGTGATATTATTGTTCTTGGGCGTCATTTCGAGTAGGTGCCTGTTGACACTAGTTATCTACCTTTTCTTCTCTCTTTCCCTAATCATTCTTTCCCCCAACTCATACCATCCAACTAGGTCACCGTGAAGCATAAGAGCAGACAGACACGCGAAAACCACCAAGCGAACGGTGAAACGTCAAAAATATATTATTCGTCATTGTTATAAATAGTAGTCTCTTTTGGAAGATAGCTGTTGTAAAAGTAAACGCCCACGCTATGCTGAATGACCCGTTGGAAATTGAACCATCCAGTCCAGCCTGTGACTAAGGTATCTCTCGCGAAACGAAAAAGCAACAGCAACAACAACCAACTCAAAACGTTGATGGCGATGATGATGGGAGTCTTGAGAGACCTCATAAAGCAGATCCAAGATACGTCGTAAAACCCATCTCCATCTGTCCCGGTCCGGTCCGCCCATTCCCTATTTCGTGCCCGTAGTAGATGAGACTACTATCGGTAGATCATCACCACCCAAGAAATCGTCTGTTTTCATGTGACGTCGTATATATACACACCTTCTCTGTCTCATTCTCTCTTTCATGTCGATGAGTCCGGCGACAGGTTGCTCAGGCGGCCTTGGCAGTTTCGGCAGTCTGCACATCTTCCATCTTGGAAGGCCCTTCCTCATTGCTGCTGGGTTCCCGGACTTCATCGTCACTGGCCTTCTCAGCCGCGGGTGACGCTTTCGTGTCGATGCCATTGCTGCCATTGATGGCAATCGTAGGCTGACTGTTCTCCTTATCGCCATCGACGCTGCCAGTCTTGGTAACCGAGGAGGCCACCGCAGTCGCCGACCCCGAATTCGACTTCCTCTTCTTGGAGTCGCCAATGTCGAGCACGTGGGCGCGCTGGACCTCGCTCATGGCCTTCCGGATGCGCTCGCGCCGGGCCTTCCCTCTAAGCCGGCTCTGGGGCGCCGCGCCGTCAACCCAGCGAATGGCCGTGATCATGAAGCTGATGCCGTCGTGGCTGCTCTTGCGCCCGTTGTAGGTGCCCCCGAACTCGCGGCTCTGAATGCCGAACCGGGTCGAGCTCGTGTACTTCTCGAGCGAAGGCAGGATGAGAAGCGTGACGTGCAAGTCGCGGTGATGAGGTACCTGTACCGGTCCCGTGGCCGGCGGCGACGTGAGAACCTCCTGGGGGCCATTGTCCGTAGGAGCAGGCGCCGCGGCGTTGCGGCCTTTGCCTTTCGCCGGTTGCACCCGCAGATCCAGCAGGTCAGTGTCGATGTCGTTGGACCACTCTCCGCGGATCCACCCAGCATGGATGCATGCGGCGACCACGTCGCTGTCGTCTGAGTATACATCAGTTCCCCAGATGGCCCGGCGCGTCGTAATCTCCTCGCGCGCCACCGTCGTGAGATGCGCTCTCGGGATCTTCACCGTCAACGTCGAGTTCTCGTTATCCCGGATCATCGCCATGGGCAGCGGGCGCGGCGTCGAGGCGAAGCCGAATCGCGAGGGCGACATGAGCTTGGCGGGTGTGAGGCTGGAGTCGTAGACGACGTCTCCCAGGTGCTTGCGCGGCTTATGAGCGACGCTGTCCAGGACTGCCTGGGAGTTCACGCTTCGTTTCGTTTTCGGGACAATGACGGGCGTCGTATTGCTGGCTTGCTTCGGGGCCGAAGTCGGGGCGGCGTTCCCGTTGGAACGCGGGATCTGGTGGCTGTGGGTGAGGCCGAAGTCCTTGCCCAGACCGGTCGGAGAGGGAATGGGCGTGGTCGACTTCATGTTC
The DNA here is from genome assembly GCF_038362585.1 of Apiospora marii. NCBI lineage: Eukaryota > Fungi > Ascomycota > Sordariomycetes > Amphisphaeriales > Apiosporaceae > Apiospora > Apiospora marii. The sequence continues at coordinate 321,238 of NW_027117377.1, forward strand.
TTGAGCGGAGCGCTGCCGGCATGGAGTGGAGAGGTGGTCCTCTCCGCCCCATGGTGGTGGTGATGATGATGGCTAGTTCAACATGAAGAGTTAGCAGGAAGTGAGCAAGGGGGGGCGATGCGACAATGATACGTACTGGTGATGGTGATGATGAGCATGGGTCTTGGGGCGCTTGGTCCGGCCGATCGGGGTGTTCCGGCCGGTGCTGTCATCATCCTCGCCTTTGCCATCAACATCCTTGGCTTTCCGGTTGCGCTTCCGCACGGCCTTGACCGGCGGCTCTGGAGGTCCTTCGTGAGGGGGGTCCACATCGTCTCGACGACCATGTCCAGAGCCGGTGAAGGACATGGTGGCGCCGGAGAGCACTGGGCTCGAGAAACCCAAACCGCTAGCACCGCTTCCTATGCCAGAAAACATGCGGCCGAATTCGCTCTTGATGCCAGGCTCTCCCGCAGGTCCCTGGTGTTGCGGCTGTGCGCCCTGCACCGCCTGTGGCAGGGGTGAGATACGGCCCTTGCGGTTGATCTCGCCGATGGCCAAGAGGCCGTTGTTGGAATGCTGGCGCATCAAAGGGGGTGCCTGGCCATCGTCCATGGGACGGGGCTGTCGCGCAGGCTCGTAGAGCAGGGTGCCTTGTCCACCTCCACCACCATTGTATGCGATCGAGGGCGGAGGGGGCCCTTCTTCGTTCGGTCTCGGTCGATGTTGGTGTTGCGGCGGCGGCTGCTGTTGCTGTTGCTGCTGCTGCTGTTGGTGCGGCGGCATCTGGGCAAACCTGTGTCGCTCAGGGGAGTCGTACGGCTGAGGGGGCGGCGGGCCTGCCTGGCCCTGTTGGGGCATTGGCATACCTTGCGGAGGGGGCCCACCCGGCGGGTATCGCTCCATGGGCGGTTGCGCATGGGCTGGATAGCGGTCGTAGACAGGGCCGTTGGTGACGGGGTAGTCATTTGGTCGCTGGCCGGGGTACTGCTGCTCGTAATGGCCCCGTGGCGGTTGGTCAAAGCCAGGACGCTGTTGCTGCTGCTGTTGTTGCTGTTGTTGATGCTGCTGCTGCTGCTGTTGTTGTTGCCAGGCAGCTGCTTCTCGCGGGTCCATCCTGCCGTAGGGAGGCGGCCCCTGAGGCGGCCCGTGGCCGTTGGGGCCTGGAGGACCGTAATCGACCGGCCGCTGCGCGTGAGGATGATTCGGATCGGAAGACGTCCTTTCCCTCATGCCGTGCTCCCGCATCATATCCAGTTCGCGCTCTCTTTCCATCCTGTCTCGTTCCATGCGGTCGCGCTCCATCCTTTCCCGCTCCGCCATGAACGGTCGCTGTTGTTCTTCGAATCGCGCCCTCTCCATGCGCTCCCTCTCGCGGTACTCGGCCTCTCTGTCCATTTGTTCTCGGATCTCGCGGTCGCGGTCCATCAACCTCCTCTGCTCTTCAAATGTCATGGGCCGCGGCGCCCGCTCGGGGTTGTACTCTTGTTGCCCTGGTCGCATCTCCTCGCGTCGTCCGAACATCTGCTCGCCAGGCTGTGGTTGTGGCTGCGGAGGGGGCCCGCGTCCCATCTCTACCGGCCGCCCAGGCATGCCACCGTAAGCCCTCGGCTGACTGCTCGGCCTCGGGGGCACACTGGCAGCAGCCATCCTCCCGCTCGGGTCTCGCCTGTCGTCGCCGGGACCGCCCATAGGTGGCCCTCGTTGAGGATACGCCTGCGGCGTGCCGAAGCGCGCCACTTCAGGGGTCCCATACATGGCCTGAGGAGGTGAGCCAGCGACGCTACCTCTTTGATCCCTCGCGTCGTACGGGCGGACGTGTTCAGGCGGCGTCTGCGGCCCTCGGGCATAGCCGTTGTACTCGGTCGCATTCTGCATCCTGGGCGAGGCATGCACCGAGCCCGCATACGCAGGCCCGGGCCCGGGCCCAGCAGCACTCGTAGTCGGCGGGGGAGGGAACGCCGTGTGGTTGGACGGGTGGCCCGGTGTCGGTTCTCGGTGGGCAGGGGCACCGCCGCCCAGCATTGCTGATATCGACATACTTCCGCCCGCGTTTCCTGTTCTGGGGATGGAGTTCAGCGCAGGAAGCTCTCGACCCGCGGGGAACGCGCTCGGCGGTCCCAGATTGACCGGGGGTCCTCTCGATGCGGATGGGTGCCCATAGTGGTTCATGGGGTGTCCTGCCGGCGGCATTTGCGATTGTGGGGGCGGCTGTGATTGTTGAGGGTGTTGTTGTTGCGAGGTCGGGGGCGGTGAAGGTGGCGCCATGTTGCGATGGATGGGGTGGCCGCCTAATGACGACGTGCTCGGGTGTCGCGAATGCGAATGTACCGGATGCGAGACGGGCTCAGGGGCATAAGTCGGTCGTGCGGCTTGATGCGCGAAGAAGCCGGGGTCGGACGGGTGTCGCTGGTGCTGGTGCTCATACGCACCGGCCGCCGAACCTGCAGGACTCGTCGGGGGTGGATGCGCCTGCGGATGCGATGCAGGCGGGTAGGGCGAGGGTGTGGTCGCAGGGTTCTGGTGCGGGAAGGGCGAGCGGCCGTAGGGCGGCGAGGCGACGGCGTTGCGAGTAAAAGGCACGCCGATGGGTTGTGGTTGGGGCTGCTGCTGTTGCAAGTGTGGCGGTGGTGGTTGTTGATGATGAAGTTGCTGTCGTGAATCCATGGCGCCGGGAAAAACAAACAAGAATTGTCGCGGTGGATATTCCCAGTCCTTTCCCCCCCAAGGCCAAACCAAACCAAAACCAGGCCCGGCTTCTGGAACCCGACTATGATTTTGCAGGTACCTTCCCTCCTACGTTTTGGCAGCTAAGCTCTTTTTCTCCCCCGTGATTGGGAAACTTGGGGGAACCCAAAACCCGACAAGCTCCAATGCTTTCTTGGTCTCGACCGTTGCTTGTTTCGCCGTCGTCGTCGTCGTTGTTATCGTCGTCGTCGGGTTCAAGTCTCGTAGTAGAGCCGTGCAGGGCCAAAGTCGGGAAGGAAATCGGTCGACGAGTGGTAGGCGACAACGAGAACACGACTCTCTCTCTTGGTCTCATGCACGCGTGCTAGTGTTGGTGGTTTTGTTTTATGGACGAACCCAGCGTCACCAGTCGGGTTTTCCGTGGTCGAATCCGTTTCTTAGGGCGTCTCTCAACGAAACCGCAATTAGGTAGACACGGCAAAGAGGTGCAGCATGCTACGATTATACTCGGTCGGCCAAAGCAAGGGCAAGATGAGCACACAGCTAGACAACACGCGACGACCTCGAAGCTGTTGGTGATACGGAAGGGGAAAAAAGGTAGTAGTAGCAGCAGTGAAATGGGCGAGGATGTCAAAGTGCAATGCAATGTGCGGTATGGGAAAAATCAATAGTGACTTGGCTGGGAAAAAAGACGGGGATTGGGACCAAGCGCGGGAGTCAGTTAGTCTGTCCTGCAAAAGGCGATTCGATGGGCTGCGGGCCCGGCCAAGCACAAGCAAAGCAAGGTAGCCTACATCCATGCAGCGTTGCGCAGCTTTTTGGGGCTCTCCTCTGGGTTTCTCCCCTCGCTCTCTCCCCCCCCCCCCTCGCTCCCCTTCCCTTGCAGAACCTTGAAAAGGTTTGAGACGGGTAGTTCGGCGGCGTGCAGATGAGATGCAGGCTGGCAGGCCCTGCTTGCTGCTTGTGGAGGTAGACAGTAAATGCAGAAGTACCTTTGGTGAGCGGCCAAGAGCACGCCTGCGCCCAGCTAAGCACTCGAGGTACCTAACCTAAGCCTGCAAGCTGGCACAAGCCTAGCAGCAACCTAGCTCCAGGGAAGCAAGAAGGGCGCAAAAAAAGGAGGGATTGGAGGAGGGACAGGCTGGATTGTGTGTGGGTGTGGGTGGGATGGACCCGGTAGCGCGTCAATACCGCATGTACGTACTTGTCCCCTTCGAAGGAATTGATCGTCCTTTTAGCGGGAAACTGCCCAACGGCGCCAACTCAGACGACACTGACGATGCGGCGGCCTTCTTTTTCCAAACGTTCTGCACTCTAAAACACTCCTTGAGAAAATGGACAAAATCTGTCATGATGCGCAGAGATGCGACCACCGTCTCACAACCGAATGCATATGATTTTAAGTGTATGTGTGTATGTATATAGACCCAGGAACCTGTTTGCCGCATCGCAGGTTTGTTGTTGTCAGGAATGCAAGCCGGCGCAAGGTAGCTGATGACTAACATTGGTTCATCCGTGGGCAGCAGCCAACTCAATCAGGCACACACAGACAATAGGTAGATTTATTTTTTTGGCGCTCGAGTTTCCGTACAAGTGTATGCAGAAATGTGTGGCCATGGGACGTGACGGTGTGTGTGTCTGTGACAAGAACGAGATCGCTGCGTGGTCTGTCCTTGTTTGGACGGTTGGTGGAACTCTGTCCGTCCTGCATGCTGTGTTGTACATTTGATGCCATGCCATGCCAGGGCATGCGAGAAAGAGCATTTGAGTATGGAATCGGTTGAGGCTTTGAGGTGAGGCCTGACTTCGTGTACAGTAGCACTTCCCTCTGCGCTTCTCGACTCGTTGCGCTTTCGTCCAGAGCTCCCCCCTCAGCGCGTCAGTCTAGCTGTCAGGTCGTCTCCCAGATTCCGTGATGGTGACAGTGAAGGGGGGGGATGCCGACCGATGCAAGCGTGACCAGAACACAGCAGCACCCGGCTTGGACAGGGATGACCCCAAATTCCGGCTGCAGGTCTTGAACAACAATCGGGGATGTTTACATGCTAATCAGCGACCGAGGTGGGCCGCCGTGGTAATGGTGGGCACCTTGAGACAGGGGTTCCAGAGCTCCCCCCTGTTAGGCGCACTGCAAGCCCAAGGCCAGACAGCCAGAAAGCGGAGCAACCATGTCAGAAGTCTCCAGGCAAAAAAATGACGAATGGCATTCTCGTTGTTTACCTAAAAAAAGGAAACTCTGTGCTTTCGTCGCCGTCACCGTCGTCCACCAGCATGAATCTGCCAATCTAGGGCGGCCACTATATCTCCCGGGCCACCTACTCCGTTTTCATTGTACAGAGCTCTGGATACGTGCATTTCTGAAAACAGAAGAGGTTCGGAGAATAGAGACTCTGAGAAGAGAGGCTCTTCCATCTCGTGCAGCGACGCCGGTCGGGTTGGGAAACACGTCGTCTGTGCTCCCCGGCACAAAAGCGAGTCAAGCATGGCCAGGCACGGACGGCTTGACAAGAAGCCAAATGCTAAATCAAGACGATGGTTGATGGCGATGAAACGCACAAGAGAGACAGGATAATCTCACCCGCACACGCAATTTACGTACATACAAACAAAAGCCAGGATCGAAGGTGACACGAGCGGCAATACACCAGGTCCCTCTGGTGGTGTGGTGGTGGTGTTGGACGCACGCAATGCAATGCCAATGATAGGTTTGCCTGTAGCTGCGGATCATGCATCCATCACGGCACTGTTGGCCTGCTTTTACCCTTACCCTACCTACCCTTGCTGCATCGAGTAAATCCAAAACGGCAATGGGATTGTTTCCATCCAAATGCGCGCGCTTGAGCAGGTAAGTGCCCAACACCTCAGAATAGATACCTGGTTTTGTGCATGGTGTCGCATCACAGCTCTTGCAGCATGCCTTAGGTATCTTAATAAGCCGCGATGCCCTCTTTTCTCAAAAGTCAAGAGCTCCTCTCCATGTTGGGTTGGGGAATATGTGAAGATGATATGACAGGAGCCCATATTCCGTCTTCCGCGCCTGACGCTTACCTGAGTCTGACCCAGCCATGCTGCCAGGGCCACCATTCCCGAACGCCACTGTTTTTCCTTCCTTCCACCTTCGAGGGGACTGGCCACCCCCACTTGGCTTGGTCCCTGAACCGCCAGCGTGTTGGAGCTCTCCCAGCTGGATTCTTTTTTTTTTTCCTGCCTCTCGCGTAATCTGCAATTTACTACAAGTATTTACAGACTTGATACTGACCATCACGCCGGCCTTTTCACAGACAGCACGCTGAAAGATCACCTCACGGAGAACCCCAGGCTTAATAGAAACAGAAACTGTTGTACCGGCCGACACACATTGATCATGAAGCAGCACCATGCGCAACGCTGGTGATGTCTTCGCGTCCTTCTTCGAGACATTCCCACTCCACAATTTAATCTATCACAAGCGGATCCCTGGACAGGGGTTGGACTGGATTGACTGGGAACTGCCAACGCGGCAACCAGGGACCCAACTTTTAGCGAAATGCAGAGGCTCTGTGGCTCTTGCTGCTCCCCAGGGCTGAAAAAGCCAGTTCCTCACCGCAAATTCGCCCACTCCATCGTAAAACAACGCGAACGAGAGAGAGGGAAACGTGCATAGAAGTGGCATGTGAGAAGCTAGAAGCCTGGGACGCTCGTCGAGAAACAGGCAATACAATGCGCCCCCTTCTCCTCCTTTACTGCTGACCGCCACGAATTTATCCACCTGCCCTCCCCTCTGAGCCCGCAACCAATCAGGCAATGTCACGATGACTTGCATGAACCAAACTTGCTATCTCCCCGCTGAACGACCAGTGTGTATCGACAGCACCTCGAAAGTCTCGGTTGCGTCACACGAGAGGTGATCCGCGCCCGTCGATATCCAGATAGGTAGGCAGATAGATTAAACTGATAACGCTACCGACAGCCAGCCGGGACGCTCTCCGGTTGCATGTCGGCCAAGAGATTGGGAAAATCGCCGGGCATCCCTCATGTCCCTCATGTGCCTTATGCACCTGTCTTTCTGCCCCTCGAATTTTGCAGCCCAAATACCCCCACCATCCCACCATCCCACCAACGCAACACAACAGACAGACCTATCAGCCCCGGTGGTAGGAGTCCACGGCCTCCTCAAAGTATTGCGACATCTCGATGCCCGAATTGTGGTAGCCGCACTTGACGTAGAACTGCTCCGTCCGCTCCCCGCAGTTGAGGATGGTCTTGTAGCACCCGACCGCCGCGGCCAGCGCGTTCAGGGCCTGCACCATCTTGAGCCCGAGGCCCTTGCCCTGGTGCTCCTGGGCTATCGAGATCTCCTCGATGTGCCCGCACTTGCCGCGATTGTGAATGCTGTGACCTGGTTAGTGGGAGGGATCCAATATCCCGTCTTCACGTGAGAGGGGAATGGAAGACCAAGCACAGTGAATCAAGGTGAGAAGTAAGTAGGTAAAGGGAACAGGAAACGCACAACTTCTTCTCCGCCACCAGCGCCCCCGTCCCCACGGCGCGCCCCTCGTGCTCGATCACCAGGTAAAAGTAGGTGCCGTTGGACTGGGCCATGTCGTCGTAGCGCTCGCGGTACTCGGCCTCGGTCAGGTCGCCCACCCACGTCAGCACGCGCAGGCAGTCGAGGAACCCCGCGGCGTGGTCGTCCCGCCGCAGCGGCCGCAGCCGGTAGCCTTCGGGGAAGGCATTGGCGGCGTCGGCGGGGATGGTGGAGGCGGGGAAGAGCTCCTCTGGTACGGTAGAGGCAGACATTTTGCGTCGACGGGTCTCGAGGAGATAAAGTGAGCGGAGTGATATGCGCCAGAAAGCTCGGTCGATCGGGGTTTCTATTGTTGATATGACGGTCCGGCGGCGCTTGTAAGATGGCAAGTAGCTGGGGATGCGCAGGTGAGGTTGTTGTTAATTGCTGAATAAGGTTCCCGGGCCGGTTTTGTGTGGAGGTGGGCAACGCGCATTTCGGTTGGCCTTGCCGACGCTACGGCATCTCCACTTGCAGCGCTTGAGGGCATATTATCACGACTAAGATCTACCTGATCTGAAGATCGATCTCGAAATTGTTCAGGGTATACGATTTTCGGTCTCGGTCGGTATCAAAAACCCATCTCAGGTTCATTCAACATCGGCGGGAAAGAAACAGGCACTGCACAAAGCACAAGCAGGACTGGCTTCGCAGTTTCTGTCGTGAGATCGCCATTCCGTACATGTATCGACGGTTTAGTAAGGTGTTCATACAATCTGTAAGCCTGCTGGCCCACCTCATCCTTTTAATCTCCTAGATCATGGCGATCGCTCAAAGCCACGGCTCAACAACTCAGGCCCCCTCTCTCACGATACCAGGGCGCTTTTTGTTACGTTCCGTTTTGATCAGCCAACGACATGTCTGGGATGATATTGTTATTTCCAATCTTGCTACACAGCTAGCTACCCGTCAATCCAGTCGTTTCATCCTGTTGAACCTTTCCCTGAATAAGCCCTATCGAAATCATAGCCAGGAACTCCTGCTTGCGCCTGTCATTATAGCATGATATCCGTATGGCATAGAAAGCCAAACCCAATACATCCAAGCCAGCCCTACATCTCCTACCCATCCCCTACCCCTTCCAAGGGACCCATTCCAATCATCGGCAGTCCGACCACCAGTCGCCTCCCCTGACGCAAGTATACGGAGCCTTGCACTGCGACGGACCCGTGTAGTCCCGACCTCCACACCTAGTTATTGCACACATCATCAGCACTGGTCGTCAATGCCACCTCTCCGGTAAAAAAAAAAAAAAAAAAGAAAACTCACTGTCCCCACTGTGGCACCTGCCCGTCCCCAGGCGAGCCCGTAGGCGTCGGCGTCGGCACCGGGTCAGTCTGCGCGCCCGTCTTAGTGACATACACCGTGGTAGCAGGCATAGTGACCGTAGCCGTGACGGTAGACGTCACTACAGACGTCGCCGCCTCCGTGCAACTCGGCACGTTGTCACCGGGCTTTGATGTCGGTGGAAACGGGCTTACCGTCGTTCGGGTCGTCATCGTCGTCGGCGGCGGCGTGGTCGTGGGCGTGGGGTACGACGCTGGGCTCGTACCGCCGCCGCCACCGCCGCCACCGGAAGTCAGAGCCGCGTAGACGGTGTTGAGGAAGCCTTTGTTGGCGTAGAGCTGGCTCATGTCCCACATCTGTTGGGCGTTCGCAAGTCAGTAGGTTCCCAGATTCGAGGCAATTCCCATAACCAAAGGAAGCGAGAGCTTTCGGGCTACTTACCATAATGCCGCCAAAGCTGGAATACTGCTTCGAGTAAGCAACCACCTGCGCGATCGAATCCGCCGGCACATAACCGCCGCCCGCGCCCGTATTGGCCGGGATGCCGATCAGAACCTTGACGTTCTTGTTCTTGCTCGTCTGCTTAGCCCAGCTGTCCCACGTGTCAAAGTTGTAGTTATTCTGCGTCGCCAGACCCGGACGGAAAGACGAGACGCCGCAGTAGTTGTTATAAAACTGGATCATGACAAAGTCGAGCGGCACGTTGACCAGGATGTCGTTGTCGGCAATGTCCGGGTAGGGGCACTGCGGCGCCGCCGACAGGTAGTAGGGCTTCCCGCCGCTGCCCGAGGAGGCAGAGTCCATGAGCGAGCGCAGCTGCGCCGCAAAGGGCGCCATGTTGGTCGTGGACGACTCGAAGTCGAAGTCGAAGCCGTCCACGACGGCGCTGCGGAACGGCCGGTTGGCCGTGGCCGTGTTGGGGCCGAACAGGTTCCAGATGTTGGTGGCGACGGCCTGCGCGTCCGAGGCGGAGCTGAAGCCGCCTTCGGTGTAGGTCGCGCCGCCTAGCGAGAGCAGGATGGTCTTTCCATTGCTCTGGCAGGTCTTGATGTCTTCCCTAAAAGCCAGTCTCAGTCAGCTATACATGCGCTGTCGCACAGAGCACGGTGGCAAACACCTACTCGAGTTGGGGGCAGTTCAGCAGCTGCGTACCCGCATAGACGGTGCAGTTGTCCCCGGCATTGGCAAAGTTGGTGATGGGGGTCTTGATGCCGTTCAAGAAAGCCAGGGGGATGATGTTGATCTGGGTATCTGGTTTGCTCTCTGTCAGTGAATGTCTCGGGATAGACTGTGGATGATGCTGCGTACTGGCACAATACACGCTCAAGCGCTCCTGGGATTTTGCCTGTCCATAAGAGTTCTGCCCCCAGTAGACTGCAATGTTCGTCTCTGCATTGGCGTTGAAGCCGGCAGACACTGACACTGCCAGAGACAGCAATACCACCAGGGGTAGGACAAGCGTTGCACGAAGCGTCATGTTGTCGCCTCGTTTTTGCGGAACGAGATGAAATAGGGACGTAGAGACTTTAGGGAAGTGCACGCAAATGAATCATTTATGATACGTGAAGAATATCTCCTCGAGACTCGCTCCGTTCTGGCCTGGCAACTGGAGACAATCCAGAAGCCTTCTGTCTCAGCCATGGCTCCCATCTTTAAGTAGTCCCTCAGACATCTCACACAGCCTGCGAGTTCTAGTCCGCCAACGATGGATGCGATGTGGCTGGCTGGCTGCCGTTGGGAATCTGGTGATGCCCGTTAGTGGGGTGCAGCGTTGGTCAGGAATGCGTTGGTGTTGGTCGGGCGGAGGCTGCACGAGACAGTCAAAAGGGAGAGAGACACCATATGAACAGGTGTTCTGGAAGAAAAATACCACCCTGAGACAACCTTTATTTTTTCAGGTCCCCGCGCGTGCTCACGCAGGTACACCACCAATTGCCGACTTGCTCCAACGTAACGTTCCCATGCCCTGCTCGCTTAAAATCCTTATCTACATCCTGGACGTAGATCGCAGCAAGACTAGGGCGCGTGGATTTGCGGTATCGCGCATCCAAGAGAATCGAACTGCTCATCCTCACAAATCCATAGTCGAGCTTCCTTTTCCGATTATCCATGATAGCAGTCTCGCTTTGCGTGCACCCTCCTCCGTCCAATGGTGTTCGTCTGATCACATGAAGTTGCATCTCCCAGCGCCCTTGCCGACTGCCGCCATCCTGTCGGTCGGCCAAAGCTTATCTCCTCGTAGCTGGGAGCTTGATCATCCAAGTCATCCAGCACACCGTAGTGACCGCCCGTGTGGTACGCTAGGGGGTCACGTGCAGCGACCGGTGGAAGCCAAAACAGACTTCAGCTTACGGCATGACGTGCCAGCTGTCAGACCCCAGTGACACCATCAGTAAAAGCACGGACTTTCAGAATGGAATTGTCGACGAAAGGCATGTCAGTACTGGGGATATGCAGATGCTAGGGACAGTTGACAGCTGCGAAATGTCAGTTTGGTTGACCAGGGCCAATTGATGGGAGGTGGATTGATGACATCAGAGATACCTACGGGCTTGAAACCGTCCATGTGGCAATGGTAGCAACATGCCGCAGGCTTATCTAGCAATTCGTGCCATCAATGTATTTATCAAACTGAAATATGGAACCTCATAGGAGTAAGTTAGCCAGTGTAGTGCGCAGCATTGTACCGCAAAAGGGACTCGCTCGTTGGGGAGGATGTGGCTCAGTGATCTGGGGAACACCTGAGATCCAGGCCTTGAGACAATTCGACATGTCGCAAAGATTTATCAACGTATACATATTTCTATGTATAGATCTGTGGAACTAGTAATGAACTGGCCCAGGTGCGGCTGGCTATGCGGTTGTTATGTCTTGATGTCCTCTTCACTACTCCAACCCAACACCGATAAGCCACACAGTGCAAGAACCGCAACTTACAGGGGCGTGCAGATTGGAAATTTCCGTCGGTCTCCAAGGCAGAATCCGGGTTCACTGCCTAATCCTCCTGCATTGGGCTTGCTTTATCTTCCAATCAGAGCTATTATGCTCAGCCTCAGGCGTTTATGCAGGCTGAGCTGTTGTCACGGGTGTGAAATTTCCCCTCCCCTCTTTCTTTTTCCCCCAAACAACTTCCGCATCCTCCTTCTCAGCTGGACAGAGTAGATACAAGTGTGACTTCTGTTCACCCGAGGTTTTCCCTTCCACAGTCTTCTCGCTATGGCAGACCCCCTCTCACAGGCTGCCTCCGTCGCCGGGCTTGTTTCGCTTGGCATCCAGGTCACGACTGGGATCAGCAAATATCTTGATGCCCTAGACTCCCGGGACGAGGAGCTGAGATCGGCCACGCAGCAGAACGAAGCCCTTCGGAACACTGTCACCATCATTGAGAAGGCCGTCGAGAGGCTGGATCAAGTGTCACCTGACGCATCGTCTGCCGCAAAAGAAAACGTCAAGCTCTGCAAAGAATGCCTTGATAATCTTGAAACATTTGTGGCTAGATTGGCAGGTTCTGATGTAGGCACATGGAGATCAAGGCTCAAGACCGGCAAGTTTCATTATGTCTTCGACCGACCCAAGGTCCTCCAGCTTTCTGCACGCGTGAGTCAAACGAACTCCGATTTGCAGCTTGCCGTTGAGGGACTAGGACTATCAACAGTTTCCGCCATTCACCAGTCAGTTACGGATATCCAGAGTGAAGTCCCTGGACTACAATCTGGCATCAGGCTGGTTCGAGATCAACTGCATGCCCACCATCAAGCAAGCACACAGCGAATGGTAGATCATGTCAGGGAGCAGCAATTGACTACCCGCCTTCAAAACGGATACCTTGAAAGAAACCAGGAACAAAATGCAGCTCTCGATGATAGGATGGCTACCGTTGAGAGGAAGACGCATGTGATGGAGGCGATGCTGGCCCTTGTCCTTCTAAACGGCGCTAGTGATGGCTTGCCGGATGACAGTGTAAATTGCTCACTGATCGCCGCCTGAATAACAACTGACGATCGCGAATTCTAGACACGTCCAGCCAGGACCGTCGCTCGCTTCGCTACTAAGCCGGCCGCGTTCAAGGAACTATGCGAGACTGTTTCATCTCACAGTGAACTCGAGGCTACTACCCTTGATGTGATCGACACCCGGTCAACTTGGAACAATACAGGACAATCAGCCCCTCGCCAAGATAGTTCACTGGCATGGAACACCAAGAAACCGACCTCCTGTATATGTGGTCGTAGAATGCAGACAAAGACGAGCCTCGAATACTCTCAGCTTGGCCCTCTGTACTTGTACCGAGAAGTGACTTCCAGGGGTCATTCTCCGTACTGTCCGATGTCCCAAACGTTGGCCCCCAAACAGAAACGGCGGTACGGCCTGCGGTACGCTGGCCTGTTGCAAGCCATAAAAGGTGCGATTGAAATCACGTTCAGCGTGACTTCTGGAGCTGGAGGCTGGAGCGTCAGCCCAGGTTTTCGGTATTACCCAACTGTCAACAGAACTAAAGACCCGGCCTTTCGGATTCTTCGTCTTCTCGATTACTCATTATATCTTAGCGGGAGAATGAAACATCATTCACCCGTCAATCTTCACACTCTCTTCAATAGGGCAATGGAGAAAATCATCTGGCTGCTCGACAATAGAAGGACCTCTCCACTAGCAGTGGATGACTGCAACCGATCTCTCATGCACGAAACCTTCGCGACCTTGGGGTGAGACATTTTAAACACAAAATGGAATCTAGAAAATACAATTTACTAACTCGGGATAGTAATAGACAGGCATGGGGTGTAGGCATGCAAGTATTACCGGAGTTTGTTAGGATGTTGTTAGACAAAGGCGTACCGCCTATTTCATACGATACCTGGGGGTAGTAAGTACTGCATGTTTCCAAGATATAGTATGACAGAGCTAATTCATATTAAATAGCACAGCAGGCTTCGATTATTATGGACGCTCTAACGAATGGTCGCAAACCGAGGAAGCCGTGATGATTATTGTCGAAGCTGATGGTGGAGCAATGCCAATGTCGATAAACAATAATGAATTGACTCAGCCCCGAACTATGTCATTTGAAGTAATAGCACATTTCGGAAAGTCGGTGCCGTTAGCCGAAGGTTTGTACTGTACCTTAGCATGTCTGGAACTTGCAAGCTGACAATCAACAGCATGGGGGTGCGGGCCACTAAGCATCGCGGTATTGCAGGGCGACAAACGAAGTGCCAAGTCTTTATTGGAGCGTTTTCCGAAGGCCCTTACGGAAAAAGACTTGTTAGGCCACACACCTTTACACATGGCTGTGTTTTGCAATACGTTACCGTCGTTTCCTTTCATTCTTGAGGTGGTCGACAAAGCTGATCTGCTACGAAAAGTAGACGGAGATCGGCAGAGTATACTCATTTTGGCTTTGAATCTAACCGGTCGGTTTTGTTGCAACTCGTCATCCTTCCCAGAGTGCACTAACTGCAGTTGCTGCGAGTCACTAGCCATGCTACTTGGCATTGGCGCAGTCTTGAGTTATACCGACCTCGAGTTCTTTAAAATAGAGACTGCATCAGCCAGAGGGAGGAGGACTTTCTTCAGCCATCTTAAAAAACAACGAGAGCAACTCCGGAAAATCGCGCTTCGCCACCAATGGGCTACCCGGAAATGTTTGGGATTGATGCAAGAGACTTCAGTCTTGGACCTGCATGCGTCGACAATCCGCAAGGTGCTTCTAGACAACGGCATTGAAGTTCCAGTGGACCTCGTTCTCACCGCAAATGACACCATACATGTTTATGATCTCATATCGAAGAACGCCCAAATCGCAGAGATGTTGTTCCAGATGGGCTTTCGGGACATTGACTTTGATATACCATATGGAGAACCTCCCCTTACAAAGTCTCCGGAACCGGATTACATCTACTGGCTGATAGAAAGGGGTGCCGATTTGAAGCGTCGAATACGGCCTGTGGTTAACGACCAATACAAGACGTCTGGTATTTTCAGTGCCCACTTCGTAATGTTCAATCTTGGGCATAATATGAAAAAAGGACACACCCAAACGATGGTATCAACTATTGCCAGAATCCTGCCAATCAGTTTGACCGATCACTGCTCTTGCCAATGCTCCACGGATGGTTGCACACCGTTTATTTACATGCTCAAGGGATATTACGGAGACGCAAGTGAACCATGTGGGATCGCAGACATGGATTTTATCAATATGTCCAATGGCCTCCCTATCGGCATCATCAAGTCGTTATACCTGAGTGTTGCGAGATTTGCATGTTTTGAGTCTTTGGATCTTACGCATACATGCTGCGATGCACTCCGCATTGTCTGGTACGGGTGGTCGTATGTGGTCAAAGTTCCGGATGAGGGCGTGGAGATTCAACAAGAAGAGTCCGCGCTTCTTAGCCTACTCGACGAAATGGTCGACGAGCTTGCGGGCAGGATCGACCAGATCACTGGAGATCCGGCGCAACTTCAGGCTTGTTGGGAGAACTACTGGGAGGACTACGTGTATGCAGTACTGAACGAATTGGATAAAGATCAGATGACAGAGGAAGAACGACATGGTGCAGAGACGATTGGAGTGGTGTGGGAAAGTGAAGCCGAAGACGAGACAGTCTGTATCGACAAACCGGTGGAAGATACCATGGAGGTTAAGATCAACCGATTGTTTCGTGAACTGGAGTCGATTGGAAAGGAGATTTAGAGACTTGGTCGGGTTGTTATCACAAGGGCTTGCTGCATAGCGTGGAAGTTTCGTTGAAGGTCCGACAGGGGCTATGTTGTGCTAGATAATAAGTCTAGGGATCGGGCCGGGGCAACTCCGGCCTTGGCAGCATACGCCGCCTCATTTCCGCTGTGGGGCTATTTAGGCAACGGTCTCAGACGGTTCATGATAAATAACGATCCTCTTGTAAATATCAGCGAAACAGATCATCATGACTTCGCCTTTCCATTTTCTGCGCCTTCCGCGGGAGATCCGCAATCTGATCTACGTATCCTTGTTTCGGGAACTCGTCTTTGACCGCAACAACCCAAAAACCCGGCCCAATAAAGAAAAGAAGCAGCTGGATCCGCGGCTGGCCCTCCTGCACGTCTGCCGCCAAATCCACGCCGAAGCCTCTCCCCTGGTCCTACGCCATGCCACCATCTGCTGCAGCGACGCCTCGGACATGCTGCGCTGCCTCATGTCCCTGAACCCGGCGCAGATCCGGCAGCTAAAGTACCTGAACGTCTGCTACAGCATCGTCTGCTTCAACCTGCCGGACCACGTCGCCGACGAAGACGTGAACGAGGAGTGGGAGAACGGCTCCGACTACGAGCCCGACCTCGAGCGCGAGGTCCGCGGCTACCACGTCGGCGCCCTGCTGGGCCTGTTCCCCGGCCTCGCGCTGGACCTGCTCGTGCTCGAGGACGGCATGAGCGCGGGGCTGAGCGCGTGGGAGGCGGCCCACGGCCCGGACCTGGTCGCGTCGCTCTTGCGGGCCGACGGGTTCCGGGAGGTGCGGGTGGACATGCGAGCGGCGGCGGACGCCTTTACGGGGCAGCGGCGCACGGAAGGCGAGACGTCGGGGGGCGTGAAGGAGTTTGAGGCCTACGCCCCGTCCTGGGCGGAGTCGATCCGCGCCCGGTTCCGCGGCCGGCGCGGCTGGAGCGTGGACCTGTACGCCGAGGAGGACTACTGCCCCCCGGACCACTGGGACCGGTTCCGGGAGATGGGCGTCACGGTCCGGGACGGCCTGAACGACCGCACGGAAGCCGGCTGGGCGGAAAGTCTAGACCGCTGCTACAGGGCCGAGAACTACTGGAACTTCAGGGCTTGCCGGGGGGAGGGTCCCTTCGCCGTGCCCGAGGACGGCGACAGGGTGCTCGGATGTATCGATTACTACTATCAAGACACCGGGCCACTCGACGAGGAGCAGGTAAAGGCGGCTTCGGATGGCTTGAGGGAATTGGTCCGGGATGGCGATTACGCCAAGGTCCGAGAGGCGGAAGAAGAGGCAGCCATGAGCGTGGACGGCCCCTATGACCTGGCTTGGTAATAGACCGAATTGGCGTTGCCACTGAGTAATATTTGAAGAATAAGGTTTATGCGATTTATTTGCTATACTGTTCCCAATGCCAACGCGAACCTTAAGTTGGTCAACAGCCACAAGCACCGTCGAGAAGCATCCAAGCCATCTCCGCCGTCATCTCTTCTCCCATCGGAGAAAGGTCTTGCAAGGGCATATCTACAAAATAAAGAAAGACCCGACTTTCCATTACTGTTGACGCCCATACATCCGCTTATGAGACATCAGGAGCTACAGATTCTACTTCTCCGTTTTTAGCCTTCTAATATACCAAACGAACCAACAATGGATACCTCTCAAGAGACCGCCCAGCCTTTGATGCCGGAGCGCCAAACGGTAACGGCATCGAACCCTTTGTCGTCCAGGCACATGACCTGTCTCGGCCTGGCCAACTGGCCATCCTTTAAGTATGGCGGCTTTCTAGCGACCAGTCAAGCGTGGCCCGCGGGCGTCCTGGTAACCCAAGAGCCATTAGGCCATGATACCGCCCAAGATGCGCATCCTCTGCCGTTTGCCACGGCGACTTGTCCTTCGACAATTGCCGTGGATTGCGAGACCGAAACAGGTAACTGCTCCCCTGCCGCCTCCGTTGAAGTTCCTACTCCAGAGGTTGCCAAGGAGCTAAGCCAATCAGAAAAGCTCGCACTGCTGTTTGGACCAACGCCTCAGAAACAACCATTTGAATTCAACTTCCACCTCGGCGGCAACCACAAGCCAAATGTCCAACCGCCGGTGCAAATCCCAGCGACCCCAGTCGCCGCTCCCTTAACGCCGCTGCCACCAGAACCCCAATGCGAACCACGCGCCAATCCACCGACTTATAGACCTCCACCTTGGGTAGTCCCGGCGCCGTTACCAGGGGAAGAAGAATCGCCATACGACAGGATGAAGGTGTTTCCCCACGAGCTCGTGCGCTCCCGCGATCTTGCCGAAAATGCGCTGCGGATGGCCGAGCTGGGGGACCGCATCGTCATGTACACCGACGGCAGCGCCAAGTGCTCCGGCTACCGCAAGGTCCCGCGGACGGCCGCGGTCACGTACAAGCTCCTGTACGGCGGCGCGGACGCGCAGGACACGCCATGGCACGACAAATCGTACGGCATCGTCGGCGTCTACGGGTCGAACGAGGCCGAGGTCATAGCCGTGGCGGAGGCGCTGGAAACGCTGGAGCAGGAGGTGCGCGCCTATGTCCAGAGCCACGCTTCCAAAATAGCTACTGGGTCTCGGCTCCTGGTGTTGCTCTTTAGCGACTCCGACTACTGCCTCGGCATCCTCAATAAGATGCTAATGGCCATACGGACACAAAAGCCCTTTACGGGGCGCGACTCGACGGTGGAACAGCTGAAAGCCAGCCTCCGGAAGCTGGGGGAATACCTGCGTTCCACCGACTTGCAGATCCATCTAGAGTTTCGCTGCATCAAGAGCCACTCGGAGATCGCAGGCAACGACCGTGCCGACCAACTCGCGACCGAAGCGTTTCCCGTGGCTAAATGGTATTTCTCGGGATACCAGGTGCCAATAACGTGCACCAATCACGAAGTGGCCGATATGGATGAAATGACGAAGGGGTTGGAAAATTGGTGGCAACGCCACGCTCATGCATATTCCACAAAGAAACCATCCACAAACGCCAGAAGCACCACAGTAAGGAGTCGATCAGTGACCGACGAATCCAGCGCGGGGCCAGGCGCTATTGAGTCTGTCACGGAAGTGCGCGGGAATCAAGAGGAGCCCTCGAAGAAGGGTGAAGAACTACCAGCTTCGGAATGTACCAATCCCGAGGGCGAGGACACGACTCCTCTTACCCTTTCGGACGTATACGAAATGATTGCGGACTTCAAGAAAGAGTCCAGGAAGCAGCGCAAAAAAGAGCGGCGGCAGGACGAGGAGAGGGCTTTGAAGCTCTTGGAGGCGGTAGAAGAGCTGAAGAGAACTTCACACGTCGCCACTACTACACTGGTGGACAAGGACGAAGGGACAGATTCGAAACCCAAGCCGGAGAAACGGCGAAAGCGGGATGTCCTGGTCGCGACGATTCGCCGCGCTGGCAAACGGCTCCGTGGGTTGGGCCGAGAGTCCAGGTCGATGTGAGATCACATCATGGGTAATTACTTGTTGATATTGGGTCTGACATTTGGACTTGGCCCGAAGCATCGGACCGTATTGAGTCCATATACACATGTATTTGAGATATGTATTGATTAATACCCGTTAGAAACTCAGGTTTTCGACATCTCCCGTTGCTACATGAGCCCATCACATCGCGTTTGCATCTTGTCAATGGTATCGTCAAGCGAGCTTTGCTGATATCGGACATAACGAATTTGATTGATGGCCCCACCTAACTCATCCCCTGCGCCCCACTTGCCCCCAATTGGCAGATTCAGCGAGCTGAGCATTTCTCCAGATGTTCAGCCACGGGGCAAGCGGGATGCAAGAACACGCATCCGCGACCGCATCGCATCCCCGTGGAGGGAGTATGGGGAACTTGTCCCAGGCCGACCCGGGGACTGCCGGGGCTCTCGTGCATTATGGATCTGCTGGAGGGGCGACCGCAATCTCGGATGACGCGGAGGAGCGTGGGACGTGCGAGCAAACGACCAACGGTGGCACTAGCTGCTCCACGATGACGACCGCGTTATCAGTCTTTCTCGGTCGATCATCCTAAATGATTCTTTTTCTACTTCAATCTCGTCGCCATTCTGCCTTTTTATCATCGTTTTGTGCCCCTGAGCTTTGGAATCTTCACCCCACAACTGCCAAGCTTTGACCAAGCTTTGCACTGTATCTTTTTTTGCCCGCCTCAACCTTTGATTCAGCTAGGCCTGTAGCTCTAGCCCCCAGCACCCGAGTGGAGCCTGGAGCGTCGCATCCTCAGGGGGCGTATTCTACCGCCTCAGCGACGCGTATAAGTCCGTCTTCTTGCCATGGCCGACACCACGGCGAAGAAGGGCGGCGGCTGGCTGGCCATGCTGGGGCTGCGATCGAACAAAGAGCCGGACAGGCGGAGGAGGCTGAGCAAGAAGAAGTCGACGGTGGATTTTGCCAGCCCCGACCCGGACAAGCTGGCGGACAGCGCCTCGAGTGGCCGCAGCAGCATGGACTCGGCCGGCAAACAGCCGCCTGCGAGCCCCCAGCATGCGCAAACGACCCAGGCTGCGCGGGCGCCAACACAGCCTCGCCACGTTCTGGACAAAGACACCGGAGAGCGCAAGGACCTGACCGAGATGCTGCACGCTCTCACGTACCGCGAGGACCTCGACGACATCGATGAGACGCACCACCATGGGGACTCCCTCGAGTACGACCCGTCCAAACCCGACGGCACGGCCATGCTGGCTTCCCTGTCGCCCGAGCTGTGGCTGCACGTGGCCGAGTACCTGTCCGCCCTGGACGTGGCCCGACTCTCCTTCACATGCCGCACCATGACGGCGCGCCTCGGCCCGTTGCCGTACCGGCTGCTTCGGGACCCGTCGAACCACTCGGACCGTCTCGACTTTCTGCTCGCCATGGACGCCAAGCTGCCCCGGCACCTGTTCTGCTTCCCGTGCGCCCAGTGGCACCTGCGGATCCAGCCGGGGTTCGAGAGCCTGAAGCCGGCGAGCGTCCTGAACCCGCTATTCGAGTGCCCGAACCGCAAAAACTTCAAGCTCCCGCCGCCGCGGATTCGCATCACCGAAGGCCGCACCCTCCCCTTCACCTTCGTGCAGCTCGCCAAGCGGCACTGGGCCCTGGGGCCCGACTACGGCATCCCGCACCAGTCGCTCGCGCGGCGGTGGAAGGAGTCGTCCCTCTCCGGCTCCGGCTGGTCTCACACCAGCCTGTACCACATCACCGAAAAAGGCCACGTCCTCATGCGCGTCACCTCCCAAATCTTCGTCGAGGGCGGCATGCCCGACGCCGCCAAGCGCAGCCTGCTCTTCAGCCGCGACGACTACACGCCCTACTTCAGCGTCTGCGCCCACTGGAAGGCCGGCGAGCTGACGTCGGTGCCCAAGTGCGCGCTGGACCACCTGCCCGTCGAGGACGCCAGCGCGCGGCGGGACCTGCAGAACCGGCTGCACGGGAGCATGGCCCCACGTCCGAAAGCGGCCGGGTTGGTGCCCACCTGCAACCGCTGCAAGCCCATCCGCCGCTGTCCGCGCTGCCCCACCGAGTACCTGTTCGAGCTCAAGACGGCCGAGGACCGGAGCGTCGCCATAAACGGGGCCGGGCGCTTCAAGCAGGCGCTCATGGTCTCGCGGTGGAGCGACCTGGGCCCCGCGCGGCGGCCGGACGATAAGGAATGGGCGGCCGTCGCGGGCGAGGACGAGGAGGGGGACTACGACAGCTTCGCCGAGATGGGCAAGCGGTCGCTCAACGGGACGTTCGAGGCGGCGTTTACGGATACCGTGCCCGGGCGGCGCATCCTCTCGACGAACCCGAAGAATCTGAAGGAAGACGAGCGGGGAGGGAGCTGGTTCTAGGTTCGACAATTAGGGGGATGCAACTGTGCTATATTTATGTTTCATGATGAAATCCGTAAATCACATACCGATACTTGGCTCGCTCTTGCGGACTATATTTCCAAGAACTTATAAATCAAGTAAACGAGAGCTTGCTCTTTCAGGTAGTAATAGACAGTGACTAAGTGATCACTCTACTCACGGTCAAAAGCCTTCAAGGGCGTCAGTCAGGTACTTGAGAATCTAAACAATCTTGCATTCAGTACGAGGCCCAGCCTATCTGGTTTGAACCCCACCCACCCGTAGATAACCCCGAACAGTAATGACAAAGGCCCTCCCCCCGGACTCCTGAAAACCCGGTCCCTTCAACGCATCCACCCCTAATGCCGACCATTGGGTTCCGCCCAACCCCGATTCTCAGAAACAATAGCCCCCCGTTCCAACAGCTGCCAAGTTCTGCCTTAGCTCTATCTCAAACCCCCCTTGTTGTATTAATTAATAGTTGCCACCGTATCCCCCGCCCCCACCACCGCCGCCCCCCGCGCCGCCGCCGGCCCCGCCAATCGACCCAGCCCCGCCGACACAGACGCTGCCGCCCCCGTTGGCGTAGCCCCCACCGTAGCCACCACCGGCGCCGCCGCCGCCGTAGCCCTTGCCGCCGTGGCCCTTCCCTGGAAGCGAGCGCGGGTATGTCAGTCTCGGTAATTGACAGGTTTAATGGGAAAAGAAGGGGCAGGGAAAGGAGTCAAGTGCGAAAGGGGGCGTGTCTGTCTGGAAAAAAGCAGTGTGGCGTCATGTTGGGGGGCGTGCTTACAAAGGGTATTGGCATCTGGCGCCTGGCCGTCGGCGGAGGCAGCGGCAGGCTGCGTCGAACCGCCGTCGTCTCGGGTGTCGTAGGTGTGGAGGTGGTACACGTCCTCTTCATTGCTTTGCTGCACCGGTCGGTCCTGAGACGGTGGCGGCTGGACAACCTCGCCGGCTCCGGCGGCCTGGGGACGGGGCACGGCAAGGGCGTTGGCGTGGATGGCCAGGAGGAGGGCGGCGATGAGGTACTTGTGCATCGTATCGTGTTGCGTGGCTTCAATATATGGGATCTGGGTGTAGAATGCCAAACGTCAATGATACAGAGAAGATTGGGGGTTGGGTGTTGGAAGGGTTGCTAGAGAGTGGGTGAGAGATAGAGTGTGTATGTGAGTGTTTGTATGCTGGTCAAGGGGCCGTGATCGTTGGTGATGGAGAGAACGAAAAGCAGAATCATCGTGAGGATGAAGGCCCTCTTAAATGTTCTTCAACATGCCGAGCACTGCGCCCGCAAGTATGCATAAGGTGAACATCCGGATCCTTCGCATCGTAGCTTCTGGTCAGTCATCATGATACCCATTGGTGCGCGTAGTAGGCAGTGCCTTCCATGAAGTCATGCACCTTGCTTGTGAGCCGCCAAGGGGGAACCATGGGCAGTGATCGAGCTGCCCAGCAGCCCCCCAAGCTCGCGTGATGCGTGATGTCACGGAGAGCTCCGCCGCCTTCGCCCTCGTCTTCGCAAAGGCACTTTTCTCTTCTTTCTTTGCACGTGGGTGGTCCGCCGCCTTGGCTTGGCTCGGCCCGCACTCGTAAAGGGACGAACGGGGACTGGTCAATGGCCCTGGGCCTGGGCCGCGGTAGCTGAGTGTGGAGGGCCTGCGGGTATAAAGATCCGATCCAATCTTGCTGAGTGAACAATAACATTGGGTTCGGCGCCATCATGATAAGATGCCAGGCAGCCAGGGGGTGGCAAGGGACGAATCCGAAAGAGACGAGGCTGAAACGGAGAATGCCGCCCTCTTACGCGTGTACGAAAACGAGAGCAATGGGCAACCTCTCGTCATTGGGGCGTTACGCCAGCTAGGGTTTGCATAAACCTGCGGTACTCGCTCTGGAAAGCCTGGTTCCGCTGTCCGATCATCGTCTGTGGGATTGGAGACCAATGCCAGGTCCGTGTACCGCTGCTGGGCTGGGCTTTACTATCGGACGATTTGCGCGGGTACCTGCTCCGGCAGCATGGTTTGACGTCATTAAGCTTCAAGCAGTCGCCGGCCAGCAACGTCTCCTCATTGGCAATTGGCAAGCCCCGTGAGGAGAAATGTGCAATTATGCCGAGTCAGTGGGCATACTTGATTGGCTCGGCTCATCGACGCGGTTTTGCATCTGAATGTGCCGTTCCTGGGGCTATCACGGGCTAAGTAATTGGAGGAGGGGAATCGGCATGCTTGGTCGCCTTGAATCCTATTTTGCTTTGGCTGTGGTCTTGGCAAATCCTCGCTAACGTGGCTTCTCTGAGTATGGGAACTCAACCTTATCGCGGCCGGCGCCCGTAGGGCCCGATCACCATCGTGACTGCCGGGTCCTGCACTAACCGAGCCGTAGATACCGGTCTATCCTCAGTTCTTCTGTGACATATTCCGCCGGTTCCATTTGTGTTGGAACAAGCAAGAAGTAAAACACCGCTCAAGAGCCTCCTGCTGAACGGATCCGTCCCTGCGTCATTCACGTAAGCAATCGTAAAGAAGAGATGGCGTAATGTCAGTTTTGAAACCGTGCTTATTCATAGAGTGACATATCCTATAATTCGGATGTATTAAACGCGCGAACCCAAGTTTCAGCAAAATGAGGAAGGGATAAAAACATAGCCATCCGCAGTTTGTTTCTGACGTAAATATAGGCTGAGAGAGAAATGACGTATCACGGTTGCAGCTCATAAACTCCGCGCTGTGCAGTTTCCAGGCAACTAAACGATGTGTGACGTGTCAGACATGGTGATGCTGTCCTGACGACCGCATATGTTCCTCTGCCTCCGCCATCTGCGCCTCCGTCGGCCGCGGTACGATCATCAAGTACAGCACATCCTGTAGCCGTGATTAGCCGATGTCCATCTTAATGGGAAACGGATTCGGGTGGAACTTTGGGGTACTCACATCTTGCAAGAGCTTCCTGGCGCCCTGGATCAAGTGGACAGGACCGATGCCATTTCCTACCCGGCCTCCCCCTCTCCGCAATCCTCCCAGCCTACCTCCTTCCGAGCCTTCTCCCGCATCGCTGCGGCCTGAGAGGCCACGCCGGCCCCCGAGCAGCCCGCCTCTCGACTCTGCTCGGCCACCGCCCCGTCCGCCAAGGAGACCGCCACCACGCCGTCTACCCAGAGGACTTTGGATGAATCTACTCGACAGTTAGTCTTTGGTCATCGGAGAGGGAAAAGCTGCCAGGCGGCGGTGGAAGCTTTGCTACTTACCCTCCTGTCAACAACGCAATGGGATCCCCACTGCTAGCCGGATGGTTGGGGTCCGCGTATCGAGAAGCAAACTGCTCCTGCCCCGTCGAGTTGGCCATGGAGCTCTCGGGGTTCTTGCCCGCCCACTCCGCCCGTGCCCGCTTGTCCATGTACTGCCCCACGAAGTTCCCACCGCGCTTGATAGCCGACTGCTTCTTAGCCTCACCGCCCTCGCCCGCCTCTGCCAGCTCGTCGAGCGCGGGGAACACGAGCGGCGCCGTCTCGGGCCACTCAAAAGAGGAAGCCCCACTCGAGCTCTCGAAGCGGCTGCGCTTCTGGCCCTGGCCCTGGCCCTGGCCCGAGGCCTTGGCGACGGCGGAGTCCATGTTGAACTCGGCCATGGTCAGCACCTCGCCGGCCCGGCTCGGCTTCCACGTCATGAGCAGCGCGACCAGCCCCCGGGGCGCGAAGAAGGCCTCGTTGACCCGGTCGAGGAACTTGTTGGTCTTGGACCGGCTGTGCAGCTCGCTGCTGGCGTCCGTCACCTTCTTGACGGCCACGGAGATGAGGATGGTGAAGGGCTCGGGCACGGCGTTGCCCGCGAACGAGGCCAGGTTGATGGTCTGGATCCAGGGGCTCGGCTCGACCGACTTGTTCAGGTCGTCCAGGAAGTCGAGGAAGGTGGGCTGGTCGATGCCTGCGTCGGCCAGCAGGGGCGAGTAGGCGCGCACGAAGCCCCGGGTGCGGGAGCCGGGGCGCCGCTGCGTGATGACGACGGGGAGCGCGAGGTCGCCGCGGGCCTCGCCTTCTTGCGCGTCGTAGGGGGGCGGGGGGTGGTTGCGGATGAAGGAGTCGGCCAGCGCGGGCGCCTCGACTTCGGCACCGCCCGACGGCTGTGGCCTGTGGTTTGCTAATTGATCTTGGGCCTCATCCAACTCCCATACGGCTTCGTCCATCTGCTGGGACAAGTGCGCTTCATCCTCTATCGGAAGCGTCTCGTCTGCGGCGGTATCGTCGCCCTCGGCACCGCTACTCGAGCCGGCCTTGGCGGCCTTCTTATCCTTATGGTGCTGGTAGCTCTCGGTGGCCAGGCCGATGCCAGTCGCAATCCCGCGCACGAGCTTGCCCACCGGCCCGGCGCGCTGCCGACCGCCATCGGAGTTGTGCTGTCTACGGTTCATGGCTGCGGTAGTAGTTGACTGCTGAATGTGAGTTGAATGTGAATGAATTGAAACCGAGTAAGACGAACGAGTTACACGAAAGGCGCTTGGCAGATTTATAGAGTCTCTGATACTCACTCAGCTGGCGGTGATGTGGTGGCTGAGCAACTCCTACTAACACTAGTGCTTACTGCCCCAGTAATTGGATCGTCAGCGTGACCGAGTCAGGTACCAGCCAGGGTCGGGTACGATACCGAACCCGAACCCGGCGATGCACTTTCAGCCACGACACCTCCAGTCTGCGCCGGACAAATCAACTGCTTTGAAAGTGTCGCCTGCGCCGATATCGTAGAGATTGACTAGTAGTAAGGATACTGTTATGCAACTAATGCGTCGTCAAGATGGGAAGGAACCGGTCTTTACCAGCTAGTCAATTGACAATGGACGGAATAATCCTCAACCAAATCATGTTATCTCAAGGAACAGACAACAACGAAATAGTTTGCAGGCTGGGGAATCTTGCTGTTTATTATCTTTTGAGGCGATGCTGCTATGAGTTTTCCAGCTTTCACAGCATTGCCAAACTATGCGAACTCGGCTGCCCACGGCTTGAGTGCATTGTTCATGCGCGCGAACCTAATTCTTGCCATCTTGAGTTTTCCTGTCCTGTGGCTCCTTCTCCTGAGAATTCTTGTCGTGCGGCTTGTTGTTCTCGACCTCGTTGGTTCGCGGCAGCAGTCCCAGCTCCCCCAATAACTCGAAACCTCTGAGGCTCATGAAATCACAAAGCATCTTAGCCAGAAATTCTGGGCTCTTGGTGGCCACCGCGGCATCGACAAAATCCTGGCGCGAGATTCTGCCCTGCTTCGTCATGTGGATGATCTGAGCCCATTTGTCTTCCAGGATCAAGGTCTTGACCTGATCGAGTCCAATGGGGCGGCCGGCCATTGTGAAGGCTGCTGATGACGAGTTGTCAGTGACGAAAGTATGGAACAAATAAACAATAATTTGAATGATAGACGAATGAGAATTTGTAGCAGGGAAACTGACCTTGGTGCTCTTGTTGAGAGAAAGGGCAAGCGAATTCTTGTCAAATTGAGGAGGGGAATGCGGTCCTACCAGAAAGACAGGAAAGACGGATTCTTGGGTTTCCTGTAACTAAGACGTCAGAAGCTTTAAGAAGATTTTGACATGAGGTTAGAATGAGAGCAAAAAGAGAAGCACTCACCTTTTGACTTGTCCTTTGGGAAAAGAAAAGTGTTGTGAGGATCTCGCAGAAAGAAACTAGTATGTGGTGGCTGGAGGACAAGTCGGTTGACAGTACGAGGTAATCTGGCAGTTCTGAATTTATGTTTGGTGGTTGCCA
Organism: Apiospora marii; assembly: GCF_038362585.1. NCBI lineage: Eukaryota > Fungi > Ascomycota > Sordariomycetes > Amphisphaeriales > Apiosporaceae > Apiospora > Apiospora marii. Next base: position 348,013 of record NW_027117377.1, read on the forward strand.
GATAATCCTTGGCAATCAATAGATAGCTGCGGTACTGTCCCATTCGCAAGGTTCTTGCATTCAATGAAGTTGTTACAATGTAGCTAGCTACTTCCGTTTACTCCTTCAAGCCAGCGAGATCTAGCTGCTTGACTCTTGCATGACAACATCTTGAGACTCGTCGTATTCCGTCTCGGACTCGCTAGTAACCTCTTCCTCCTCCTCCTCGCTGTCCTGAGCCTTGCTGTACTTGTTGCGCACTGCTTCGACAAAATCCGCGCTGATGATACCTTGGGCGACGCATGCATGGATGAACTGCTCCCGAAACTCGACATCGTTGCGGCCAACCAGGTTCTCCGCGTACTGTCTGGACGTGATCTTGCCCTCGTCACGGATGGCCTCGAGCTCTTTGCGGATATCGAGACTGTAAGCCATGTTGCGGACGCTGGTGATAGGATGTCAGTGAGAACATAACAAGTGTTGCATGAGAGAAAGGGCATACCTCGGTGCTGTCGCCGAGAACAATGATGCAAGTGCGTCTTTGGGTGAAAACAGGAATTTCCAGTGATTGGCGGAATGTGCGTGTTATGTATGAAACCAAAAGACTTTTGGTCCAAGAGAGTCTGTGCCGGGATTGGGGTGATGAGGGTTGGTTGTGGTGAGTTCACGGTGAGAAAACAGGATAGGTTGTTGTTGGGGGTGTCACGTGCAATTTTGAGAGCTTGCCGTGTAAGCCAGCAAGCCAGCCAACAAGCCATTGGATAAAACCAACTTCACTGCTCAATCATTTCAAGCAACCCGGTAGGGCTTGAGAGGTGTCAATAGCTAACCCCCGGTAGCGGGCTGTATATTCTTATTCACCTGAGCCACCTAATAACGGGGCAGGCTTAACTTGAAGCAACGAAATGGCCTGCCAACTTGACATTGATAGGAGTCAAACATTCAAAAAAACCCAACGACTGCTTGCTACCCTTTGCGGACCCTTTGATTCGGCTTGACGAGAGTTACCAAAAACAAATGCAAACTTAGTACGGGATTTCCAAGGCAGCATCTTGTGATATCTTGCTGAGTGTGCTCTACCCCGTGCCAACGGTTCCAAGCTTCGAGACTGGAAAGTCGCGCAGTAATCTTTCAGTGGATTCGTGCCAACCACGCACGGACAACACGCTTAATTCAACTGCATGTGTCAAGCCCCTATGACAATATACCGGCCAAGTCACCCCGGGAATAAGCAGGTCTACAGAACACATATTATCCCGGAATTACTATTTTATTCCACTGTGATTCCCGGGAGTAAGTGGCATAATAAAGACGGTTTATTCCTGCGGAGGCGTGAAATATCTCTTTGGTCACGTTCCTATTGAAGAAATCCTACGGTGAGTGTGTAGGGATTCGAACAGGTTTGCTGATGGCTTTGATGGTTTTGGGGGTGCTTTGGTCCTTGGCCACAGTGGACATTTCTGCTGAGTTTAGGCATTTGACCTGCTAATTGCAGTGGCTAGCTGTAGTGAATGGTGGGGTAGAAGGCCTGTGGGACCGGACAAACAGCCCAGCTTTCCATCACCATTGAGCCCGGGAGATGATGCACAAAGCCTGCATGCAGCACAGCTGCAGGGATACACATAACTTATCGTCAAATTGCCCTTAGAGTCTCCCGGTACGAGCAGATAAAACTACGAGTCAATTATTTTTGCAGTCTTGCAATGAGCCAGCATCTCTGCCGTGGAGGAGCTGCTCTGGGGTGCTGTCCCAAAGCGCCGGGTCCTTACCTTATTCCCTTACCAGTAACAGCTGCTGTTACCCCCTCTGATCTTTACCACGTATCTGTGTAAGTACTTTCAGAAGCCGATTAAATGCAATATAATGTATTCCCTCGCGAAGCTGCACCCGACACATTACTAATGCCAAGGGCATAAGAGACGTCTCATTCCATGATCTACAATCCCGGGGTTTCATTCGATCTACCTAATGTTCCGAACAGCATCCTAATTGGCGGCAATAGAAAATTACCCAAGATGACAAGTTTTGGGCCCCCAACCTGCGGCCACCAACCTACAAGGTCCAGGCTAGTGTGCGCCAACGTCAGCGCTGGTTGGGTCATTGATGACAGGGATTGGTTCCCCCATCATGCCATAATTCGGGGCTTATCTTACCCCTTGCAGTAGGAGCATCACCCTAGAGCCCCCTTAGGAAGCATCAACCCAACTCGGTGTAACCCTCCCCACAGCACCCAGCAATCGAAGCCTTTCACGCAACCGATTCTTCCCAACTTCATTGCTAAAATTGATAAGTGATTGATCCCGTATCCTGTCGAACAGCCACCCCTCTCAATATGGGCGCCCAGTGGTCGCAGTTCTTCCCACCAACCCCGGCCTTCACGGATGCGGACGTCGGGTCGCAGGAGGGCAGAGTGTTTCTCGTGACCGGCGGATACTCGGGCATCGGCTTCGAGCTCGTCAAGGTCCTGTACCAGAAGAAAGGCCGCGTCTACATCGCCGGCCGTTCCAAGTCGAAGGCGCAGCAGGCCATCAAAGACATCCAGGATACCATCCCGGACGGCGGGAGCCTTGAATTTTTGTATCTCGACCTCGAAGACCTGTCGACCATCAAGCCTGCCGTCCAGGAGTTCGCGACCAAGGAGTCCAAACTCGATGTGCTCTGGAACAATGCCGGCGTCTCGCAGCCCCCGGCGGGCTCTGTGTCGAAGCAGGGTCTTGAGCTGCAATTGGCCGTCAACTGCCTCGGGCCGTTCTTGTTGACGCAGCTACTCATACCGCTTCTCAAGGCGGCGGCCTCTGCGTCGGCGAGCCCTGGCGCGACGAGGGTCCTGTGGACGAGCAGCCAGTTCGTCGAGCTGTCGGCTCCCCAGGGCGGCATCGTCCTGTCTGATCTCCGGGAGACGCCCCGGGACCAGGCTCGGAACTACGCCAACTCGAAAACGGGCAACATATTCCTCGCGACGGAATATGCCAAGAGGCTCGGACCTGATGGGATCGTGGGTGCGTCCTACAATCCAGGCGCTTCAGTCACGAACCTCTTCCGGCATACGCCGTGGCTGGGTATGGTGGCGCGACCCCTGATGTACCAGCCGCGTCTGGCCGCGTTGACTGCCCTGTACGCTGGACTCTCAGAAGACATCACCCTCGACAGAAACGGGTGCTACATCGTTCCGTGGGGCAGGGTTTCACATAATCTGAGGCAGGACCTGCAAGACGCGACCAAGGATCCAGAGGAAGGGGGAACGGGCACCGCGGCCGAGTTTTGGGCGTTCTGCGAGGAGAAGACGAGGGATTACGCGTAGCAGATGATGCTGCCGAAGAGTCGATTGTTTACCTCTCCTCCATCTTGAACATAGAGATGCCTTCTTCTTTTTTTCTTTGGCTATGGAGTTCCGTATATCCTGCAATATAGTTTTGAACAAGTGGAAATTGACGCAAACTTTATCAATTTCTTTCGTTATCTTCAACCGGTTTCCCAATTGATAAGCTATATGTATAGGAAAGTTTGATCTGCCTATGGTTCGCTCAGATAGTGGCTGGCCCAGAGACCTATTCCCGGCTCTCAAGTCAGATCTATAAATTGATCGAGGGTCCTTGTTTCTTTTCTTTTTTTGTTCTTCTTTTGGCCCGATTCTCCAAATCTCATGTTTCAATAGTCTTGCTTATACCCAATCAAACAACCCATTTACCATGTTTCCATCAAGCAGCAAGTCCCAGTCGCAATCGTCTACCAGTACGTCGAGTCTCGTCTGGTATGGCCATCTGCCCTGCGTTTGTTCTTCCACCAAAGGATGTAATTCCCACGTCGAGTCAGAGACTGACGCCTTCTACAACCCTCTTCTCCCACCAAACGCCCCAGCAAGATTAGTCTGTGATGGAAATCAGTCACGCATCAGTAGAAAGCGCCCAAGGAATAGTTTCGGCAGCGAGTTATCAGGATTATCACGACCCTCTCGATCAAAGGAGCAAGAGGGTTTTTTCCAGGGTGTGTCCAACCGACTCCGCAATCGTTGGTCGCGTAGGTCATCCTCGCCCAAGTCACATATTGAAGCTCAGCATCCTCCGCAAGACCACAGTATGGCCGAAGACGATCCACCCGCCTACTCTCCACCTGCCTACTCTGAGCTCGAACAGTTCACCACACATCTCCAGCAGCCACCGCCCTTCTGGTCCGCGTCGACACTGGAGCCCGGGTCCGACTCCGGCGTCTCCTACTATCCGGGCCACTGCCCAACCATCGACTCGTCGTGGAGCCAGATGTCCGTCAAGATCAACCCCATGGACCCCCGCGTGGTACCCCGGACGATCCTGCCCTTCGAAGAAGCCTCCTTCGCCACGCTCGCGCCCCTCCACCCGTCCATGCCCTACCACCTGGCCTTCTACCACCTCCACTGGGCCCGCCGCGCCATCGAGAAGCGCGACGCGCTCAAAGAAACCAGCCGGCTGATGGAGTGCGCCGGCGAGTCCCTCGCGAGCCCGAACAACCAGGCCGGCCCCCGGTACCAGTGGTCGAGCGAGCTGTACTGGACGACCAAGCTCGTGCAGAAGCAGGAGCTCCGTTACCGTGTCGACGCGCGGGGCACCAACAACTCGGGGATCGACATCACCATGTGCCCCCACATCACCGTGTCTCTGGGCCAGTTGCAGATCGAGAACGGATTCGGCGGTCTCTGGGCGTCGGGGAGTATATCCCACAAGTCGGGCCGGCCACTGGTCGATTGGGATAGCCGGAACGGCAGACTGGCAAAGCTCCATATCTGCCCGATTTGCTACTGCGACCTGGAGCAGAGCTTGGAGGTTCGCGGGAACGAGGTCCACGTCCGCTTCACCGTGTACAAAGATCTGGGTGACGGGATCGACCGGTTTGATCCGAAATGGAGGGCGCTATTGACAGGAGAGGGATCGGGGACGACTCGGCAGCACGCCCGGTACATTGACGGTCCGCAGAAGTACCAAGTCTACTGGCAGGTCTGGCAGGCCGCGTATTTCCTCAAACGGCCAAACCTTCATTTGGTCAGATTCAAGACGGGCTCCGGGGAGGACTTCAACGGGTTGTATAGGATCAATATCACCGATCCCAGGATGAGGGAGGAGGCAAGGGACGTGGTCGCGTGGACAGGAAGCAGCAGTTCATAGCTGTGCAGATGTAAGGTATACCTCACATGTTTGAGTCAGATATTCCAAAACAGTATGGTTTGTATAACCACTCCAACTCAGCCCTAGTCAAAACTGGCACATCACGCCATATGGACAATTCAGGCAGTCTCTACGTATGTGTCTTAAACTCTGGGGCAAATTGTGTTTTTTATTGTGTTAATTTGAAATTATGTTATAAAATTTGAAATTAAACTTTGAATCTTATATATTATATGCGTTCTGGCTAACAAGAAGAGGAGGAATCTGCACTGCGTCGTACTCGTCGTACCATGTAGCTCACCACAGAAGTGCCAAGAGGGTGGTGTCTCTATGTCTTTCACCCGGATGCCTCCATGGTAGGATCGGTCGAAATTTTAACCCTCTGTATACGTGAGGGACACTCGTCGCCATGGAAGCATTTTCATGCCCAAGCATGAAATCTCTGTCAATTTGACGGTCGAAAGGGGGGTATCTCTTTAGCCCTTCCCGGTCTGACGGGAAGCCTGCTCTCATCGTGAAGTGGGCGGCAATGACACGGAGGTAGTGCAGGTGAGTAGCCCAGCCCTTTCCGTTGGCGCACTGCTTGTCGGGGCACCAGGTGATGTGACGCAGCTCGGTGTCTTCTGGAAGCCCGTACCATTCCGGGTTCAGAAGCTGCCGCCAGACGTTGTAGGGGGTCTTAAACTGCGAACAGCGGTCTAACGCCGGCACGTCAAGCTCCAGCATCCTATGGAGACGAGGCCCATGGTCTCCCAGTGTCCAGATATACTCCAGCCTCTGTCCCCGCCTCGAACACACCTTGCAAATGGTCCGATCATCGGTGCGCCGCCATTCCCCCGAGGAATGGTTCAGAGAGAATCCGTATTTCCCGAGCCGTACATCCCAAGTGTGCCCCCTTTGGAAGTCCGACACCACCTCTTCCGCATGATCCGCGAAGTCCCGTAGAGTCTGCAAATCATCGAGGCGGGCGTGGGGGCACAGCAGATCGTTGTAGGTTTCGCCCGCCCTGGCCAGTGCGCTTTCGAGCTTGGCTGCGTCGCCACGCGAGCGTGCCTCCTCGCCGGCCGCACGTGGCTGCAGTGCAGTCCAGTTCCCTTGCAAGACGGTGTCGGTGTCCAACTGGAGCGGCAGGGTCCAGGATACGAAGGCACTGCCTATGACGCCGCGACGGTCGCGTGGAAGTGGGTGAAAGGTGGCCGAAGGCGGGACGGCGGCCGAGCGGAACGGCTGTGGCAGTTCCTGGAAGCAAATATCGCAATTCAGAAGCAGAGGCGAGTACGGCTTTTTGGGTACGTAGGCGCCGAGGGACAGGATCCACTCGCCCAGCCCTTCCAACTTGACCGCATGGTGTGGGCAAATACTCAAGCTGCCCTCGGCCATGATGCAGCGACCGCCCTGCGTATGGGCCCACAGGGCCGAGCTGGCCTTGAGCCACTCGCTGGGGAGAGGAGAAGGCGATCTCCGCTCGTTCTGCGAGAACATGATCCAAGGGTGCCAGTCCTGGCACGCGGTACACCACTGGGTGTCGTTGGCCATCCGCAGCATGATGGTGTCGAAATCAGAATCACCGCCATCTCGTTTAGGGAATCGCGCGTCGATGCAGGCAGAGCAGCACCCGCGCCGACGCAGGCGCTCAGAGACGTCCTCCCAGTCAATCGGCAGCTTGGGCACAGCAAACGGATGCTGCCGTCGAGCCCATGCCTGGGGCCCCAGTGCTGTCGAAACGAATTCATCGTCGGAAAGAACGCGTCGGAGTAAAGAGCAGGTCTGGCGTGCGATATACACGTCGGACCCCTCCAAGTTGCGACATATCCCAAGCAGCAGCTCGTCTGGCAGCTGATAGAGAAGGGAGCCGGCGGTATTTTCCTGGCGTTTAAACCACCAGGACGGCTTTTCGGCAGCCAGAGGATTGGGCCCTGGAGCACGGTATGACGTTTTGGTTGCCGGGGCTTTTGTAACTTTGTAGTCCATGTTGTCGAGTTGAACCTATACAAAGTAAAAAAGAAAATAGAAAAGAAAAACGGTGATGATGTTAGGCCACGGCATGGGTGAGAGGACAGTCAAGTTTCAAGGACAGAGAAAAGGTTCTTTGCCCCATTATCACCAATGCTTGGTTCTCGCTAAGGACTTTGCGACAAAACTGGATCGATTAGACTCAATCTTGAGTTTGCACGAGTTTGATTTCGAGCCACGCCAGACAGTTGGCTGTTTCCAATTTTCAATGGTGCATTTTAACTTTCGTGCATTATTTCCGGGGTTTCCTTCGCATCAGATTGGTCAATGGTTTGGAATGCAGGCCACCAGACGGTATTACATTGGTAAAAGTTCGTGGTCTACTTGATTGGCTCCCATGTTAACCCGGTAGAAGCGTTTTCTGGGATATGTTAACCTCAGGGCGTTGATAGCCTTTTCCACCAATTGTAACAAGCTCAAGCACCATCGGATCCCTGAATTGAGGGTCCGGCTTTGGATCCGGATCAGATCGCGAGGCGGACCACTTGCTACTCAGCCGCAATACGACAAGCCGCATGCCCCGCAGAAGCGGGTATAACGTTGGAATCGTCCCGCAGACGATCATCAAGAAGAGCTCGGCCGTGACCCATGCGAATATCTCAAACGTGGCCCAGGTCAAGTCGTCACGGTTTGCCAGTTCGGCGAGGTACTGGGTCTTGATTCCCGAGCAGATGGACGTCAAGATGTTGAGGGAGAAAACAATACTGAGCTGTATTCTTTCGGCAGTTTTGTTTTGTAGTGACCAAAATATCGTGATCGGAATGATAGCCAGGCTCGCGTCGGCGAACGTGTTGAACGCTGGGGAACTCGTTGGTGGTTAGTTACTAGGAGGCCATTGTATGACAAGGGGAGTCATGAGAGATGGAGACGAAGCACATATACTAACAGCCCGTGAAAGTACCGAAACCCGACATGACAAGCGGGTCGATACAATGACCATCAACACGCTGGTCCCAAAGCCTTCTGGGAGGGCTGCACTGGGCAAACGTAAGGATAGAACAAGACAGCGCGACGACACTCGCCAATGTGATAGTAATGACCCAGATGTACATCCGCTGCCAGCGCATCTCCGTCTGTCGGATAATGGCAAGCAGCAGGGCAGACACCGAGATCTTGCCAGCTGCCACGCCCATGATGCCAAACACCTGGCTGGTCCAGTTGAGGAGCTGGACAGCGGCCATGTTGTCATCGCCGAGCAAAGCGACATGCCAGATGTGACGAGTACCGCCGCGAAAGGCGTAAAGGGTTAAGGCGATGCTCCAGCCAAAGAAACAGAGCTTATCCCAGTTAGTTCAAACGCTTCGACAGTTATCATGCTGAATCTCACCATTGAAAGAACCATGAAGAGGTCATCCCATCCGAATTTCTTCACTTTGGCGCGAAAGCTGATCCGAAGAGCTACCGTGACAAAGGCTAGAGCTGTCAATACCCAAGTCAGGGTCATGAGAGCTGACCCCCTATCCGGAACCACCTCTGGCGGTCCTGTTGCTGCTATAGCGACCATGTTGATGAGCGGGGGAAAGAAGGCCGATATTCATGGCAAAAAGTAGGAATCCACCAGGAACGGTAGCTACATTATGTATGCTGCATATGCAGCGTCCCGATAACCTGGAACCAGCCCCGAAGAGCCGAGAAGATGGAAATGCAAGGGGTCTATCTAATTTCGTTGGACACAGGATCACAAGATCTCTTGCTCCACCGACCCAGCCCACTGGGAACGAGGCGGCGAGCTATCCCAATGCAGTATGCTGTGCATATAGCAAACGCCACATCGTCGGTTTCCAGTCAAATGGTACTCGAGCGGGGCATCTGCCTGGGTCCTGACAATGGGTCTGATTGTCTGCCCATTCCAAGGTATGTGGACAGATTCCCAAATTCTCGTCGCGTCTACTCTGCTGGTCTTCCTACTTCCAAAAGCACAGCCGAAAAGAGACCTGTGTCAAAGTCTGGATCCAGAATGGCCGACCCCCAACTTCTCATTCAGCAGTTAGAACTGCTGATTCAAACACCCGACACGTACGGGACAGAAGAAGAGCGGCATGAGATCAAGCGACTTGGTCGGTTGGCATCCAACGCGCTGGAGGCTCCGTTCGAGACCATGCAGCGACTTGTATACTCAGTGAGTACCGGTTTCCTAATTCCGCTTCCGCAAAACCATCTACCCCATCGCATGACGCGTTCGCTTACCCGACATAGCCATTACCACTGGTCGCTGCCCGGATCGGACAGGACCGCGACCTGTTTTCTACTCTCACGAGAAGCCAGGGCCCAACCGATCTCGCAACCCTCTCCTGTGCCAGCGGGCTCGAGCCGCGCATCCTGGAGTCCATTATGGACTACCTCTGTACCCAGGGCATGGCCGTAGAAACAGAAATGCAGCGATACTTGCCGACCCAGCTGTCGCATCTGCTTCGGGTTCCTATCTTCGACGACGCCGTCACGCACTTGTACGTCAGGTGCACGCCCCGAGACGTTCCTGATATTAACAAGATGTGCCCGCTTTTTAAAGCCATGACAACTGCCTGCCTGGCTTCGCAGCGTTCCATCGGAGTCTCGCAGAGCCCCGAGATGGTTCGGGGTGTTCGTTGACGGCTTTCAAGCTTGGGCAACATACCGACGAGGATTTCTACACCTGGCTCGAGACGCACCCGGCCAACCAGGCCGCCTTTCATCGCTTCATGGAGGCGCAGTTTGCCAGTCTCCCGACCTGGCTCGACGTTTTGAACTTCAAGGCCGAGTTGGGCTGCGGTGATGCCGGACCGGCGGATGTCATGTTTGTTGACGTGGGCGGCGGCAACGGGAGCCAGTGCGCCGGGTTGAGGAAGGCTTGGCCCGATATGCCGGGCAAGATGATACTGCAAGACAAGCCCCAAGTACTCGAGAAGGCCCTGGATGTCGAGGGCATGGAGAAGATGGGCCATGATTTCTTAACCGAGCAGCCGGTGAAAGGTAAGTTTTCTCTATACCATGTTCCTCCTAACGGAAGAAGACCTAGGAACGCACTTGGTAGCTGACCCCCTGGAAGGCTCACGTGCCTACTACTTCCGCCAAATCATGCACAACTACGATGATGACACGTGCATCACGATTCTCAAGGCGCACCTGGGAGCCATGGGTAAACATAGCGTGATCCTGATCGACGACAAGGTCCTGCCGGGCGAGAAGCCGCCCGCCGATTCCCCGGGAGTTGAATACACGGCCGCTCTGAGCCTGGCGATGAAGGTCATGTTCGACTCCATGGAGAGGCGGGAGTCCCATTGGAGGGACCTGCTACAACGGGCGGGTCTCTTCGTACATGATATCAGGAAGTTTACCAAGTTTGACGATGCTGTCATAGTTGCGAGGAAACAGTAGGGTAACTGATGCGATATCAGGCGCAGGTTCTGGGTAATGGCTGAAGACCCAAGCAATCCGAGAGGGGTGGCCTTGAAATGCCCTTGACCGGTCAACTCATCTGTATGGTGCAGGCTACACTTTTGCTGATTGGCCACAACATGCAGCCAAGCGTCCTTGCATGTGTGGTTGCTACCACCCCTTGTAGTCTCCGCTTTCTCTCCGATCTTGCCATAAATACCAGTCACCTAGTGAGGCGTCGATCTCCACTCACGTTTTTCCACAGCCTTCGCCTTCTCAGAATCTTACTCCGGTGATACGATTTGAACATATGCGAACATGACTGACACGTCCAGTCCTGAGGGGCATTCCATCTGTGCTCGATGCCGCAGTGTGCCCTGGGCGAAACTTGCCCGTACAGGGGAACCCGGTCTGGTTGTGACGGCTGTCAATGAAAGTCGGGAGCAGCTGCATCGTTCCAGCTGCTCACTGTGTCGTCTACTCTCGACCATCAAACCGCAGACGGTTGAGCAGGGGACGGCAGAACTGCGGCTATTTTCTACCAGAGACGCGCTCGCATTGCATTCACCATTAAAACACGGTATCGATGGCTATGTAGACGGCAGATGCCTGTCCTTTTCAGAGTCTCAGGATATGTGCGCATGGACAGATGGGTTCCTGGCCTTATCTGATCCAGCGAACCCGCCCGACCACGACTTTCGTCTACTGAACTCAGAACAAGTAGACATCGAGTTCATACAACAATGCCTTGCCCACTGCTGGAAAGCCCATGGGCCGCAATGCAATGCACCAGTGGGCCCTGTGCCGTCCAAGCTTCGCGTCATAGACTGTCAACCCCAAGATCCCAAGGTTGTCGATGCCCCCAGCGGTTGCCAATACGTGGCGCTTTCCTATGTCTGGGGGTCTCCACCGGTCTCAACCGAGGGTGACCAGTCGACTAAAGGATTCCCACGTGTGGTGTTGGACGCCATTATGGTAACGACCATGCTCGGGATGCGGTACCTTTGGGTTGATCGCCATGTGAGTCTACTTGTCCATAAATGGGATATCTAGAGCACTGCTAACAGTATAATCAGTGCATCGATCAAGAAGACGAAATCGAAAAACAGTTCCAAATCCAGCAAATGGGCGAAATATATTCCCATGCAGATGTCGTTCTCGTCGATGCCAGCGGGTCCAATGCCAATTGTGGCTTGCCTGGCTTAGGCAGTGTAAATCGGCCTGTCCGATCTCACCTGCACGAACAAGGTGTCGTCTTTCGTGAGGCAGCTCAACACGTCAGCCGTTTTGTCAAAGAGTCCGTCTGGGCAAGTAGAGGCTGGACGCTCCAGGAAAGCTTCCTCTCACGGCGACGAGTCTTCTTTACGGAGAGCGAGGTATCGTTTTTATGCAACCACACACATTGCGCAGAGTCCTGGAAGGTACCTTTGCATCTCACGGAAATGTCGTCCACTGAACCATTCATCGCTTTTGTGTCCAAATTACGCTTTTCAACTGGAATCTTTGGAGGCAAGCAAAGGGCAACAATGCTCAATGCCATTTTGGAACAATATACAGCCAGGAATCTAACATCCCAGTCAGACGCTCTCAATGCGTGTACTGGAGTTTTAAAAAGACTGGAGACCAGAACAGAAAGTTTCATCTTCGGTGTATTGACAAGCAACTACCACAAAAAAATGCCTTCGATGTGCCTGGCATGGTACCACAAGAATCCAGTTCGCCGACAGTACGAATTTCCAAGCTGGACCTTTCTCGGCTGGAATGGACCAGCAACGATGGGCCTACCCAGTTCCATGGCAGATTTCATGGTCACTGATGACTCGAAACCGTCTAAGTGGCTTAGGAATGAGGAGAGGGTCGGCTTCGATATGCCCACGCCGAGTATCCAGGAGGGGTTTCTGGATAACAGGACTCACCCCCCTCGAGCTCTACCGATTTCGGGATGCATGCTCAATATACGCCTGCGAAGCATCGACAGCTACGAAATGAATCCATCCCCTCCCCTTGATCTACCTCAAACTACAGGTGTTCTGAACAAACCTTGGCCCAAGGGTATCTATGCAGAGCTCGATATTGCCCCCGGCATAAAAGAGCTGAGGTATGCCTATGTGGACTCGGTCGACACTGAACTTGGGGAGTACGCAGGCTTGCAGCTGCACGTATCAGAAAATCCTTATTCATACGTCTGCCCCATATTAATCTTAAAAACTCACAATGGACATCAAGGCGAATTCGAGAGGGTAGGCATTGTCAACTACGATCGATCGAGATGCTTTTGGATGAAGGATGAAGGAACTTACCCGAATCTAAGCTCCGAGCAGATTGAGTATACAGCCAAGACCGTTACTGGAGGCTTTCGCTATTTTCGAAATATTATAGGTTCTAGAGAGTCGATTACTATTATTTAGAGGGGAAATTGTCAACAAGGGCTAGTTTAGTTCAATACCAAATCATTGGGTTCCTATCGCGTGCCATTGATTGACGTGGCCTTCGAAAGATACTCGGCGACAACACCAACAAGATCATGGGTTGTTTGCGCCGCTTTCAACACATTATCACGGGTATAAGGCGAAGCGAAGCGTATGGACATGGTTCAATTCAGGGGCCACCCCGAAGTCTTCCTATTATATTATCTATCAAACGATCACTCACATTATCGAAATCTTCCTCAAACACCTCCCGCACCAGATCCTTGACCTGGTCGGCATCATACTCATGATCCTCTGTCCACGCCTCGAGGGAAGTGACTCCATCTTCCACCCCGTCCACTCGGCGCTCGAGCTCTTCGCTATCCGCATCAAGACGCCGCTCCAGGCTCTCTACTTTGCTGTTCAACGCAGTGATTGTAGCGCGCAGATCAGCGACTTCGCTGACAGCTTGCCTCAACTCGCGGTTCTCTTCCCTCAGCCCCATCACGGTCTTCTCGAAGTGCTCAAACATGGAACGGAAGAGGGACAATTGGGGATTTTCTGGGGCCAACTGCTTCCAGTCCCCACGCATGGATTTGGCCGACGACTGTGTAGAAGGGTCGTCTTGTCCGGGGACATTATTGTCCAGACGCCTTTTCTTATTGGGCGGCGAGCAGGTAAGCGGATCTGGTGAAGAGGCGTCTGTCACGGCTTGGTTGTAGGAAGGAGGCACATCAGATGTAGCAGCGGACGCTGAAAAACATTGCGGTTGCTTCCCTTTTTGCGCCTTGTCGCTGGGTGGATCGTTCAAATCGACAGCAATCCCGCCTTGGCCACGATAGTATCTGCGGACATTGGCTTGATCTGGATCTGCCTTCAAGCTCTGTCGCGTCAAGGCAGCGGAAAGGGATCGGAGGCTGGCGTCTGAGATGGTTCGAAGAGGTATGCTGACGACGATGGTAAACACCGATGCTTGGCCGAGCGATTGAAGCAATTGCAAAGTCGTTTCCGATTGAGTGTTCTTGGGACGGCATGGCCAAGACGGTGCAACAAGAACAGAGGGCTGCGTCATCTCAAAACGCAGGCATCGGGTGTTCGGTCCATCATCTTGCGTCGAGGTTGGGCTCGCGGGTGCCAGGCTTCGAATGCGTTCCGGCGCAAGGTGGAGGTAGAAGTGATAGTGTTTGCAGCCTTCGAGGTCTACCCTTGTTTGTAGCTTGAAGAAAGTCGTGTTTGCAGTGGGACAGTAGCAAAGGCTAAGGGCCAAATCAGGGAGGCTGTGATTTTGCCCATCATGGTCCTGCCATTCTGCGCGCGCCGACCGATGCCAGCAAGCCGAAATCGGTTGAACTGTTTCGGTTCCTTCTGCCTTGTTGTCTGCAGAGATGTGCGATGAATCGGAGTCGATGCTGGTATCGTACGCCGGAGGCGATGGAGGCGGCGCCACGTCGGCCATGGACCGCGACCTGTACTGTCCTGGTTAGCAAAAGCGATGCGCTGCGCGACTGACAAGAAAACTGGATGATACAACTCGGCCCCTCGTCGCCATCATGCGCGCGCAGATAAACAGACGATCGTCCCACCCGCCCAGGCTTCTGGCAGAGGAGCAGCCTTGACTCCCAAGTTTTGTTTCGAGCGAACGGAGGCGGATGGTGTTGAATACGTGTGGGCTGAAGAAACTCGGCCAAGAGAAGAGAGGAAGACACATCACGATGCAGAGCCGGGGGCGCAGTAGCACTGACGAGGAACTCGGTTCCGTCTTCGTCGGCAAGCAAAAGGCAAGCGGACTCGAAACTTCATTCCCCTACCAAGATCCTGGGCCTTTCACCGCCCGAAGACGGTGAGTAGGAGCCAGTAGAATGATCATGGCCGTGTTAATACAGCGCCCACCGGTCTGCATCGTGACTGGCAGAGTTGAGTACCTTATGATGAGATGTCGGGTCGTCGATGCGATGGGTGATGATGGATTGAAGGTATGTGAGGCGGGAGGTTGGGGACTGACTCCAGTCAAATTGATCAGGAGCGCGATTGACCTGAGCGCACAGACCATTACGAGCCATGTCAAATCGCTCGCAATTCCATCAGCCACAACAAGCCACAACTATAGGTATCCACCTTGGTCTCCACCTAAGCCATACCATGAAATAAAATCTGATTGGTCGTTGACGTTTAAGGGGGGATAGAAGGGGATCCAAAGCCGCAAATCACAATACGATGGTGTTACCCTCTATGCGATGTTGAAGACAATCGATAACGTAACTCTACTAGTATCATGAAACAATACACCACTGAACGACTCCTAAGTAATGACGATCGCCTCTTGGCGGTCCAACCGCAATTGAAGGCACGCGTGATTTGTAGGGGTTCTCCTTTCCAGTCAGAGGATAGAAGAGAATTGGCGACAGATCCATCATCCACATCGTCACAGCTCCGTTCTAGTCAAGGAACGACCAGGTCAGTAAGTGCTTGTGGTACCATGCTATCCGCACAGGGTACACATCTTCGAACCAAATGCGAGTTGTTCATCTCAAAGCGAAAAGAATAGTCAATATGACTAGAAGCTCGCACCTACGCGGTCCTGAACGAGTATTTCCTGGTATGACGGTAGATCTGGCCCTAAGTTCCCTCTCAGCGAATGGCATGCCAAATGGGAGTGAGGGAAGAGATACTGTGATACGTAAATGTGACGATGCTTGGCTGCATATTTGGTACCAATCACCTCGAGTTTACCCTTTGCCAGTCACGTGCGCTGACGAGACGGGAGAGACCTCGTACTAACCCCTCCCGAATTGTGCCCTACGGACGACAGTGCTCAAAATTCACTAAAGGATGTTTCATCGAATGCCGCCGAAATGGAGCCATCGACGGCATCGATGATTTCCACTACGAGCACCGCCCGTGCAGGCGCAGCTCTATCAAGAACCCTATTCGAGCTGCTGTCCACCGCAAGCTACAGTCCCAGGGAGGTCTACGAGGTTGCGACAGCTGTGGTAGACCTCTCGGTGGCCCTTGACGACCTCTATCACATCGACGGCGAGTGGAGGTCAATGGGACCGGGGATCAAGATGAAACGCGAGCTCGAGCGACAAGTTGCTTCGGCCCTGGAGTGCATCAACACGCTATACGGGGAGATCCGAGCGCTGATAGATCCCGCCAACGCAGCGGCGCGTCTTCTGTGGGCGTTTCGGCGAGCCAGGTGGCGCTCGCTCCTTTGGGAGGCCGAAATCTACAAAGCTGGTGTATGGACGATCATGACGACTATGTCCTTGGCATGCCGTCTACATTCTGCGGTAGTGTACGTCCCCATCTGATCTACATTCCGTATAGCAACCATTCTGGCTTATACAGTGTGTACTTAGGGACTGCGAGGGTGATCCCGACCGACGTGTCGTAACAACAAGGCAACAGTCAGAGAGTTGGGTGCAAACATGCCATCAATCCATCCGGCTCCTGGTGGCGAATTACGACGAGAATTACGACGAGCGTCAACAGCTGGACCGCGTAGAAGCTGTGGAAGCAGATTCGCAAGCATTGATCGTTGACACCGGGACAGAGTCAAATGCTATGTACTTCACCAGAACCCGCTTCATCGAGGACATTACATTTTGGCTTTATGATCTCGAGTTCTCCTCGACGGCGGAGGGAAGCCGTCAGCATCTTGAATTCAGCGAATTTGCGGTAGGGAAAGACCATATTACAACAATGGAAACCGCAACGTTTCATACCTCTTGCTTTGACTATGGCTCGCAGGGATCAAGATACATTGGTAAACTCCGGTTGCTAATCCGGAGTCCACCGAATACCCCGTCAGTGGTCAACAAGCTCATCTCTCGGTGGACCACTCTGCCGAAACACCATATATATTTGATGGACCCCGAAACAACTCCCGAACACAAAGAAGCTGAACCGGGGCCTGCCTCATCTTCAGGATTATATCTGGATGATGACACAAATTGTCCACCACTCGATGTCCACTTCACCGACGCCCGTGGCCGCAAGTACCGAATACCCTGGGATATAGCAAAGACATGGGTGGTAAGCACCGCCAGTTTACTCGTGCGGTAAAATCCAGCAACATGCTAACTCGTTTGTCATCTACGTACAGGGCATGGAAGGGCTCATCTCCCACATGTTTGCTCGCGTGCCAATGTTCTGGCACAGCGTCGTGAACGGGCGATACGACGTGCTGGGCAAGGGCGGCATCATCATGATGCCGCAGACCTATGACAAACTCATCATGCCGGGCGCCCTCCTCACGATGCGGATGTGGCCCCTTGACGGTCCGCCTTCATCTCGGCCCGGTAGGCCGATGGGTCACCCACCCGCGGGTCCCCCGCCGGAGTCGCGGCCGGGCAGCAGGAGAACGAGACGGGCCGCCAATTCGGGCCGTCCGGTCTATGTGGGTAGCTAGGGCGACGTGTAATCAGACTAGAGATCCAGGGGCGATGGCTCAGAGGCTGAAGATAGGAAAGTCGTAGGGTCACTTTTATGCATGGAGTTGTTTGGGTCGATCGAGTGTACAGAAGAGCGAAATGTGGGACTAGACTGTTTTCCGACAGTTGAGTGAATTGAAGGAGTAAAAATTTTGCCGCAAGATCGAATTTGCGCATATATTATGAACTTAAGTTCCGATTGACCCAGGACTGACACGAAGTTCCTGGACTGGCACGAGTGGTACCTAAATCGGAGAAACGTATTTAAAATATCACAAATACATCCTGTTCAAAAGTCAGATTATTGCGTCGAATGCTCGACTGAATCATTATCTTTCTTATCGCTTTCCTTGCTGTAGATGTCAAGATGGACACCACAATGATGCTCCTGACGACCAATATGATGATTCGCAACAACAGGAGCACAACGCCCTACACTAGATCCCGCGCGAGGACAGACACCTCTTCCACAGCTTCAGACCGCGAGCCGCATCGAATTCGCAAGTACTGCGGGCGCGCCCGAGACTGGGCACGGGAAAAATGGCGCGGGCTCCGACCGCCCAAGCCTCAGGTGAAGCCGGCCTGGTGGCTGGGAATCCAGCACAACCTGGCACTGAGTCCTCTTTACCAACTGCCGGAAGAGATCCTGCTGACCATATGTCGCGAACTTGCGGGCTCCGACGTGTACATTATGCGGCAGACCTGCTCCAATTTCCGTCGCATCCTGTCCACCCCGGAGTTCGTGGAACGGGAGAAGTTGTTTTGTATCTACATTCCGCGGAAGCGGCCCAAGACGGAGGTGCCCAAATCCGGAATCGACTGGCAGGACGTATACGAGAGGCTTCGCCGTCGCCGGTGCTGCATGGCTTGCATTGATGCTCGGCTCCCCCAGCAGATCGGGGGCGATTCCGCGTACGACACCGCCATGCTTCGGCTGGCCAACAGGACCAAGTACTGCACCGAATGCCGGACCCAGCACCCTTTGATCATGTTCTCGAAGAAGCAGCGCGAGGCAGAGGACGGCGGGTCGATCTGCATCATGGCTGAAGGCGGCATCGCTGTCTGTCCCCATCACACCGTTTCTCTGGAGACGCTGCGGGAATGGCAAGACGCGCTTCGGAGCAGAGGCGAGGATGCAAAGCACCAAGCGCCGCCTTGGTTCCTCCGCTGCGACGTGTGTTTCAGCGAGATGGAGGAGCCTCGGCGGTCCTCGGCGGTCCAGCCTGCTGCGACTTGTCTGCTGCCCGAGCTCATGAAGCTGTACGCCCACAAGGATTCCGTTTCCAGCGGCGAACCGATGGTGACTGCCACTCGGGGCGCACTCTGCGTGCAGTGGACCATGCCGATTCCGGTTAGGGAGAAAGAAGCAGTAGCTGTGGGTACGAAGTCGTTGTACTACAGCATAGGCGAACGTGACTCACACGGAGCCGACAAGGTTGAGGAGGCTTTGTTCCAGGTGGCCGAGGCGGGTTACAACGACCTTCTATGCCCCCATACCAGCTTTGACAGTCTCGCCACCTTCCACGAGTACTTGCGGAAAGCTTACAGGGCGGCTCGTGACTTCGAGGACGGATGTGAGTGGACAAACAGATTAGACCCAATCCAGGGGTTTGTACAGCGGTGCAATATGTCATCCTGGGCAGCGCTCAGCGATGGACTGTGCCGAATCTGTTCGAGGCCCGGATATCTTAGGCCATTGTACCAAGTCTACCAGCCATTGCAAAGGTATGAGCATCGTTGGGTCGTGAGCAAACATGGCCTAGCGTTACAACAGCAATTGACGTTGCCCGTGCCTGACCTGTCCGTCCCATTTACCAGTGCCCACGAAGTCTGGTTGCAAATGTTGAGCCCTCGCTCCTACGGACTCAACGGCGACACAGAGCTGCAGCATATCACGTGGTGCCCTGACCGGCGATGCGCGAACGGCAGGTCCTGGGCCACGCACCAGAGGCACTTGGACATCATTAACACGCGCTTCGAGGATGGACGGAGATACAAATACAGCCTACCTTTCTCGGCTCCCCGGACACCATTCGACATTCCTAGACTCGGCGACAACCCGGGGGCCGAGAGCATGTCTTATTGGGAGCGGAAAGAGATGATGCGTCGACCTCATACATTCAGGGGTGTGAGGTTTTCTCCGGTTTCCGACTGAGGAGGTCGGGTTCTGATATACACTATGACAATCTTGCGCTGCATATCCCTAGTGCTTGCTGAATATCGTATAATGTAATAATGTTGGTCTGGGCATCTCTAAGCAAATGTCTATTGTAGCTACCAGTGGAACGCGCACTTCAATATGGGAGATTCAGGCTTGATATGGTCTCCAAAGCTTGCAAACGCTAGTTCAAGAAGGGCGTCATCTCTGGCAGTATTTATCTACTTGAGACGCCCCTAGACACATGGACGACAGCCGACTACCACTGAGATCGCAAGGACGCAACTGTGTTTGGGCGGGCGGATAGCAAACACTCACCCCAGTCAAAGGGACCATGAGTGACATTACAGACCCGCGATGTGGCGGCCCCACACCCAACAGCATACCTGAGCACAGGGCTATACTTCCTGTTTGTCGCGATTTTGAACAAAGTTCCCAGTTGTTTACCTAGTGATAGTTGTCTATATACATCAAAGAGCTTGATCGTTTCAGCCGATGCCCACATGACCGAAAGCTGAACTCGAATCGGCCCCACCCTCGTGAGTGCGAAACATGGCATGATGCCGCTCAAGATATTGTGGCATATCACCACGAAGTCTCTGACTCATCCCATATATCGCATAAGCAGGACAACAGCCCCGACCAACAGCCAGGTGCCACGACGTCCAATGGAAGTCTTCGCGATCGACCCCGATGATTTTGCCCTTATTGACGATGGGCGTTCTTGGTGTGTGTGTGTGTGCCACTGTATTGGATGAACCTTCATGATGGATTGATTATGTCCCTGTTGGATGTATGCCCTTGTTTGGAGTTTGTCCCTGTTTGATGTGTGCCCGCGTTGAGCGTGTGCCCTGATGGATGTGTGCCCCGAAGAATGTGTGCCATTGATGGATGCTGGCCCCGATGGATGTGTGCCCTGATGAATGTGTGCCCTGATGGATGTATGCCATTGATGGGTGTGTGTCCTGATGAATGGTGTGTGCCCTTGATGAAGTATGCCCCCCTTGGATGATGTGTTTTGATGAGCGTATGCTCTGTTCAGACAATATTGATTGGTGTGTGCCCTTGTTGGATGAACGCCATTGTGGAATAGTGTGTTCAAATTGGATGAAGCATGCCCCATGGACTTGTGCCCTTGTTGAACCATGTGTGATGTACCTTGCTTAATCCTGTTGCATGGATGCCCTTTGACGGATGATGTGTTACTGATGGATTGATGGATGATGATGCGACAATCAGTTCTGCTGCTGTCTTGCTTCCTGTGCCGACGTGAGTAGCGTGGTGGCGGTGGTGTTGCTCTCCCGACAACGTTAATAGGCTGTTTGGTGGTCGGTGTAGTGGCTCGTGACCGACGTGGTGTAGTTGCTGCTCTCCCGACAGCACGATCAGTGTGGTTGGTGATCGATGTAGTGGTGGATGTTGCTCTCTCAACAACGAGATCAGTGTAGCTAGTGGTGATCGACGTAGTAGTAGTGTTGTTGCTCTCCCAACAACGCGATCAGGGTGTTTGATGATCGATGTAGTAGTAGTAGTAATGGTAGTAGTGTTGCTCTCCCGACAACGCGATCAGTGTAGATGGTGGTGATTGATGTGGTAGTAGTAGTATAGTAATGTTGCTCTCCCGGCAACGCGGTGAATGTGGCAGTAGACCTCCTCTCTGTGCCAATGTGATTGATGTGGCAGTAATGTGTTGCTGCTGATCATGGAAATGATGTTGCCGTTCATCATGAAGGGTGTGATCTTGTCGAGACGGTTGTCATGTCTGGAACTTGTTGACGTAACTTGGCTACCGGTCGGTGTTGCACTTCGGACAGTCGGGCGGCTGATCGGACTTGTGATTGTTTCTGCAACCCTAGTGTGACGCGGTACCACCCCTACACTGCGGTGAAGTGTACGTCGTGTATGGGCCCCGATTCCTGGTATTATGGGATCCAAACCAGGGGGAGAAGGAAAAGGGGGAAGAGAGAGATAGAGAGAGAAAGAAAAGGAAAAGGGGTGGGGGGTGGTACTCGAGGGGTCCAAACCGTTAGGGATAGATAGAAAGAGATAGGGTGGAAGATATTAGAAGGGGGAAGGGAGTTTACTCAGCGGCGGCGGCGGTGGGAGAAAGGGGTGAAGAATGTGCTCTTGAGTCGAAAAAGTCGTTTCTCGTGCTCGGCCAGGCGACCATGGTCGAAGGTGATGCGCTCACAGCAAGCATCCAGTTACTCCACTGCCAAGAAGCTATTATCCCATATTATTCAGCGATTATTCCACTGCTATACGGTTTGCCATCCATATAATTACCCTGTTATCCCATTGTCTGTTATTCCACAGCTCTTCGATAATCCGACTCTCACACTGAGTTGTCCAAGTGACAGCCAGTTATCCCATTGTTTATTAATATTGATTAGATGCTAATTATGTTAGTGGCCCGAGCCACCGCCGCGGCACTCCAGGCCTCGCGCCGTATCTCTGCCCCTCGCCTCCGGACCCTTGCGCCTATCGAAAAGTACATTCTCCCGGCCCGCCTATTACCTTCGAAGAACATCATCCAGTCAGTGCCGTATGCTTGGTACGAGCACAACGCCCTCTACTTCCAGAAACACTCCATGTTTCTGTGTTGCCTCGGGCTCTTCCTCATGGCCGTCATCAACTCTTACACTACATAAACTTGGCCCAACGTTCTGTCATAACAGTTGGTACGTACCATGATAGTTCAGACTGACATTTGAATGACACGGAATAATCGATATTTGCCAGTGGAATAACCGGTGCACCAATGGAATAATCGCCGGTGGAAGTGAACACCGCATACGTTCTACCCCGTCAGGGGAAGCGTCCAAGGTAATAATAGGAATCGAACCCATGGCCTCGTATGATAAGTATGCAATTAAATATGCTCCTTACCATTCAGACAGATCACTGATTGCCTCCCTTTTTGGACAGGCGGCCAGTCGGGGAGGGGACGGGCGGCAGAGACACTTACAGTAAAGGTGGATCCAACGATTTAACCGACTTAAAACAATAGAGTTGAGTGATTGCCAAATTCTCGAAAGTTTAGGGACTTTTCTCAGTCCTTCATTGGAGTGACATGGGTAGCGTGTCAAGTCATACAGTCAGGGGTGTAACGGCATACATGGCTGCTGCCAAACGTCGCTGCAACGACATTCTGTCATGAGGCCCATGGGTATCTACACTAGGTAGATAGCTCAGACACGTATTCAAAATTGTGACAAATCGGACTACAGATGCTGTTGCTTGCTACACGCGACACCCATTCCGCTGGACAATGACGGGCGCCTACCTTGGATCTCATAGTTGGAAGGTCGGCTTATATAAGACTCGCCCCGTTTCAGTGAATGGCTGCGTAATGGATGCTCGCCCTAGCGTGTAAGCTGCGCGGCGCAGAAGCGTCAACGGCGACGCCAATCACGCGGTAGTGGCGGATATCGAACACGTCGTCTTGAAGAGCGATATCCGCTTCTACCCCTTTCAGTGTCGGACCCTTGTCCGCAAACGGCCCAAGCGAAGCCCAGTCTGAACCTGGGATAGACTTGCCATCCGAACTTCCACTTCCAGGGTCGAGGGAGTTCTTCAGCGGTTTGAGAAATTGCTGCTTGGCGTAACGGGCGATGGCCTCGTTGGTAGCCTCAAAGCCGCTTACCGGTCGTCCAACGCACGCCACCCACTGCTTCGACCCCCTCAGCTTCGTCGGGGACATGAATATCGTGAAGACTTCGTCGCCGATGTTAGCGTTTGGCGGCACAGCCGCTGCTTCGCCGTTGTGGAGGATGGCTAAGCGGAAGAGTTTTGTGCCGTCTGAGATGAAGCCATCGTCTTCCAAGCCGTTCTCGACCTGGAGCAACTTGTTCCAGCTCTTATCCCCTGGTCTTCGTGTTGTACCAACCCCTCCTATGCTACCCATCTCCAAGGCTGATTCGAACGGGAGAAAGTATTGGTGGTCATCGTTTACGGCTGCTCGGTGATGTTTCTCTCCCCTTTCTGACGAGTACCAATTATTGTAGGATTGTAGATGGGCCAGTGATGCGTCGAGAAGCCTATAGACGCTGGACTCGGTCTTGCTTTGGGGATCAAACGGTACCTGCAGCACTTCTCCGGCCGCACGCGCTATCGGCTCGATGTCCGACCCCCCTATCCAACTGGTCGGTACCCGCCCGCTCAGCCTCTCGATGCGTTTGGGCCCGCCCGGCCATAAGGGAAGGACCAAGACCCCGTCCAGATCACCCACCTGCCCCTGGTTCGACAGTGAATCGGGCCTTATGTACTGGGGGGCCGCTCCCACGAACCCTGTGACGCCCCAGTTGCGTATGAGATTGCTCATTGTGTTTTCTCCCTTGCCCTGGGCAGCTTTGTCCATTTTCAAAAACACATCATAGCTTCCTTGGTCAACGGGGAGGGAATCATCATCCTTGAGGGTCTCTACTATGCCTGCCACGTCGGATCACCGAGCCAGAATTCTTCCACGTTGGATACGAGGGTCCACCGAGAGAACGAGTTCTGGAACTGCCCACGCCCTGGTAAACCAATCATTGGTGCAAAGCTCACGGATGGCTGTACCCAAATGTATGTTTTTCTGGTCGGTCTGCGAGTCAACCTGGTCCGCTTCTGGGGCGTTGTTGCCAGAGGCAGGCGCACCCGGCGGGCCCGTGTCGGTACTGGGCTTATTGGGAGGGTCCTCGGTCTGTAACCGGACCCTTTCCAGATTTCTAGCCGCGATGTGGGTGAACAGGAACTGCACACTCTCCTCTAGTGGGCCAAGGTAGATGATGGTGCTGACTGCGCTGCGGTAGATGTCGCCCACGATCCACACTTGGTGGCTTCGCTCCTTGGTGTCCTGCTGATTGATGCACAGTGCATCGGCCCACAGGACCACGGCTCGGGAAGTGTGGCGGACGTCTCGCAGAGCCTGCGCTAGATTGGCAATGATGCCAACGTCACAGCCAGTGAGCGCAATCGATTCGACCGGAACCGGGTTGCCCCAGACGTAGGATAACGCCGTGTAGCGACTAGTAACGTCGCCGGCGAGCTCCTCGAGCGTGACTACTGCCAGAGACCCTCTGAGAGTTTCGTGGTCGTCCGCGGCTGGTTCCAGCTCCAGCAGCCGGAAACTGTCGGCACGCCCAAGGGCGGAGTAGATGCGCGAACGCGGTGGGTGTAGAGTCCACGTTTATACATGGAGATCAACGTAACTTGTGATTGACAGAAGGGGTAACGTGTGTTGATTCAATCTGATCTCGAAGACTTTAGGTCAAATCAAATTTACAGGGATGACGTCTAATCAGGCCACCCCAGGGAGGGGAAAGGGGCAGTGCCAAGCTGTGATCGCTGCTGATGGTTGTCCATTGTACCCTGTCAGGTCGAGTCCAAACCATGTCAGCAACATATCATTGGCTGTTGAAGCGGGAACGTCACTAAATGCATTTGGAAGAGACGGAGAAACGCCCACGCTCTCAATCAAGTCTCGTTTCTAAATACATGAATTTCATGGGATCCCGGTGATACGTGTGTGCTTGGTTTTATTCCATCGTCCAACGCTATCACCTGCTTCCAAGTCTATTTGAATGTCAGACATCAGTATGCGACAGCTACTTGGTCTACGCGGATGCAGTGCTCCCTACAAGCGTCATACTGTCTCGACAACGCCTACCCCCGAATTCATCTCCGGCATGGACATGCTGCGCTGATCCCCCGATAATGACACCGCGCTCATGACCCCCGAGTGCCTCTCCTCGGCCTCGCGCCGCGTGTCTGGGTGCGCGTTGTTGATCATATTGATGATCCTGTTATCACTCTGCATCATCTTTGGCAGGGAATTGTCCTCCTCGAACGGCGTCGGACCCTGCTTGGCCTCCATGTAGGCCACCAGACGAAGGGTCAACTGGTGCTGGAAGGTCCCCACGCGCTCCTCCAGGTTCTTGATCTTATCTGCGTTCCACACGGACGAGATGGCCTGGCCGATGCTGGCCCACGCCGAGGATCCCTCTTTGTCCTCGGGCTGCACCTTGTCGAGCAGATCAATGAGTTCCTCGGTGGTCTTGTCGCAGTCCACTATTAGTTGGTCGAGGGCCTTCTTCCGGTATTAGCATTCATGGGCTCGCTTCATTGGCAACGACAGGGTAAGTGGAGACGAAATGTACTTTTTGATGCTTATGAAGTGGATCGGTGCCATCATGGGATGGCGGCTCCGGTCGCTGCTTGAAGGTCTTGCTCAGTTTGCGCAGGTCGACGGCCGTCTTTCTGAATGCCGTCTGGGACACGGGAGGCTGGCGGCTGTCTTGATACTGACCGATCAGGTTGCGCGCGATGTCGAAGAACTGGGTTGCCGCGGCCGCGACTCCAAGTGCAGTAGTAGGCTCCATTGATCAGCCCTCGATTGATTTAGATTCAGTTTCAGCATCGAATGAAAGTTCTAGCAGTGCCCAATGTGCTGGCGACTGGTGGAATCGTCTCGTGGTTGAACTTCGGTGATTGGCAGAGAGGGGTTCGAAAGGTCGAGAACCACGAGATCGTCACCATATATCTGGAGGGGAACTGGCCGGGGCGAACGTCAATGGTTGCCTCGCTGCCTGCGTCATATAACTCTGGGGCGAATTGGCTGCAGCCCGATCAAATAGATACATCACATTAGGAGGCTGCCGCGCGAGGCATATTAGATCCTCATTCCTGCCGTTCAAGCCACCAAAACCGTCGATCTGCCTAGCTGCACCAAAGATAAGGCATGAACCTGCGAAACCACTCAGCCCTTACCTCCAATGGGTAGCAATGATATGCACTGCTCAGCCACCGCAGCCAATCAACCAGACACCATAATCCTACAGTCGTCATCGTGCCGCCCGGTGTGGTGTGGCTATCATATGAGGAGGATTTGTTTGATCTTTTCAGATGCTGACTGGCATATGCGGAATCGACTGATGCAAGCAAGCCTGATTTGAAACGAGGCGTAGGCCACACCATCTAACCGAGCCAGCGGTCTGGTCCGCAAGTTGCCTCGCGAGTTTCTTATCTACTCCCGTCGTCATTTTAAGGACGACACGTAATATCCAGTGCGCCCCGAGATAGTGGCCCTGCGTAAAATAACATACCTACCATGGTGAATATTGCAGGAACTGGTAACTGCCGGTAAATGGGGGTTTAATGAACAGAGAGCTACCCCACCAGCTACGCAAGTGAAGGTTTTCAGCCCTGTGTAGAGGTATCCCAAACCTGGAGATAAATATCACATTAGCTGATAGTTCAGTCGTATGAATTCTGATGAGACGCCATTCCTGGAAGCCCATCAATCTACGCCCAGATCTGTTTGGAATAAGCTTACTATGAATGAGGTGCAGAAGAAAAGAGAGCGTTGGAGCCGTTGCTGCTCAGCTCAGGGCTACAGCTCGAGCTGTCAACCAATTGTTCCGCAACCTCTTTGCTTACAGGCCCTGTTAGCCCCTTTTACTGATGCTTGATGAATGGCAGCTAACTTATGTAAATGCTCAGCAGCGGGGTAGATTGAAACTGTCGAGTGCTTCGGTTACCATTCTCAATTGCTTCCCGAGGGCTTTCTCTTGCCACCCTATCGCGGCACCTTCCCTCTGGATCACAAGTACTGCTCAAGATCCTCTCGAATATTCGTATCTTCAAATTGGGCATATATTGAGCAGAAACAGTTGAAATGCTTCATTGGATCAAGAGGGAGATGACTTGCTTTCTTTTGTTTAGGCAAACTTGTTAGGTCGGGGACCATGGATTGCGGGGTCGAGTCCGTCCTCCAGGCCAGCTAGTCCCTTTCAACATCGCCTAGCAGCCTGGAACCGCATTCATGCTACCCCTCTTGTCTAAACATCCAATTCGCGCCTGGATCAATTTGTAGCTGCAAGTATGGCACTTCCGCCTGAATCAACAATTGAATCCTAGCCCCAAATCTCAGTTACTTCTCGCCCGCAAAGGCATCCCTGATCGTATTGCACCTATCAGTTATGCTCAACTGAGCCTACCCGCATCTTTAGCTGCGATGGACCAAACCAGAAACGCATCCTACTGGCCCGCCGGCTGGGACCTAGAGCGTCTTATGAACTCGCAAGCGACTGGAGGGCTCAACAACCTCACTGGGGATCACGCCGCCGCCATCCGCGCAGGGCTCATCGCCGACCTGGGCGAACCAGCATTCCAGGAAATCATGAACGAAGTAGACCGGAGGAAGCAGAGCGACGCTGCCGCCGTGACTGGTGCAGCCCCATCTGAACCCCCTTTCATGGAAACGATGCGGCTGCACGAGGCACGCGGGCAGCCTAAGTGGGATTCCTGGGGCTTCGTGGTGTACAGGAGCCCCGAGATCCTCGACGACGCGTATTGGGCGGCCTGCAAGCAGCGGTTCGCGCAGATCCTGGACGAGTCCATCGGTCCGTGCCGCGGGTATCCGGGACTAGAAGAAGTTATGGAGCGGATGCAGAACGACTGGATTGAGGACTTCGACGAAACTTCGGATGGCAGTTGCGCATCCATAGCCCGGTAAGCTGACAACCATTTATAAACAGACTCACTGCTTATTACCGTCTGCTGATGATGTTGCCTTGTGTTTTCAAAGGATCGCTGCCCGTGATGGAAAGCTGAACGATGGTGAGCCGAGGCTGTGGCCGTCAAGCCCTACGCCTGGAATGCACCACGGCCTCTGTCTCTACATCACGCCCGCATCCCTACACTCGATACTGCATTGCCCCCTCCCCTCTGCCGCGCCGTCGCGTGAGCAGAGGAAAGAGATGCCCTTCGTGGTAGCCGTGTCGCTGCATGCCGCGGCCTCCGACGAAAGGGGCAACAGGGGCGTCGAGGAGGAGGAGGAAGATCCCCCCTGGCGAGGTTACTTCAACGTCGCCGTCGAGTCTCTGCTCATGTCACTGTTTCCCATCGTAGCGGATGAGATGATGGAGCCAATCAGGATCGGCTCTCACATCCGCGGCGAGGACGTTTGGGTGGACCACACTCGGTTCGGGGTCTTCAAGCCGGGGCTGGGGTTCGGCACCTGGGATGGCCGGGTCAGACGACTGGGAACTTGATATAGAACAGTATTTGGAAACAGAAACTACTGAATCCTGTATGATGAGTATCCAATATGAAAAGAATACAGTAAATGCTTCCTGTAGCTAAAGTAAATGTTTCTAATAGCCATCACACCGAATCCCCCTTTTCATCGAAGAGTACCTGATGTAAACTGAATTGCGCCCCGTTCTACAACAGCTGCATACGTTTCTCGATAATCGCACTTTATAATGAGCGGCAGTTGAGCTAATCATAGAAGTAGCAGAGCTCCCCCGACGCCGTCGACGCTACTTTGCCAATAGTCGTGGGCGGCCCGGTGTATCCCATGTTAATAATGTCGCCAAGCGAAGCCAGCCGCGACGGAGGGTCGTTGGCCCAGGTCATCTGCCCACGTACTCCATCATCCATCCGTGAGTCCCTCCCTTCTTGGTCCATGGCTTGCCTGAAGTCACCACTCCAACTCGTGAGCACAGAGCCCCATCACTGTTACGGACTCAAAGGGGCTGGGACTCACCATAAAGTCCACATCCGGTCCATCATTCCATGATGCACCCAGTCGCCATGTTATAATAACATGGTAGGCTGTACGTAAGCAGATAAATGTGTATGTATAGAATATCTGCTTCTATCGTATTGAACAACCCCTGCTTACTTTAAGGCTTGAGCTTTGGCAGCTCAGTGGCTGTTTCCCACTGTTGGTAAATTGTACTTAGACATCTTATCCATAATCGCTCATGGGTCTTTCCAGACCGCCCCGCAAATACCACGATCAGTTCCACTCATGGAACCAGATTGCCGTACCAATCGTGAACAACCAAACCATCAATGAAAGCAGTATGACGCCTGGAATGTTCAATGAGCTGCCAGCAGAGCTCTTGGCTGCAATAGTCCAAGATCTCCCGTTGGATGCCCTGCGGCACCTGAGCGCGGCGAACTCGCGCCTCCGCCAATTCTTGATCCCCGCACTGTTTTCGACGATCCGCATCTCCGACCGGCCGGCGGATGAAGACGCCGTCACGAAGGTGTCGGCCAAATACGGCCGTCATGTCCGCGGCGTGCATCTGATAGTGGACCTGGAGGCTCTAGCTCTGCCGTTGCGTGCAGAGGAAGAAGAGGAATCCATGGAGGGCGATGGCTATCGGGCCTCGTTCGGGATGCCCGGCTGGTCCCGCAAGTTCCTGACGGGTCAGACCCTGCCCACCGTGTCGTCGGTCACGATCCAGTTCGCGTTGGCAGCCGGTAGGAGCAACCCCGTGAGACACCTGGACGCGGCGATCGAGGGATCCGACACATGGCGCCTACGCCTGGACGATATGTGGTGAGAGGCCTCCTTTTCGGGTTTTCTTTTTCGTTCCGTTTCTATCACCACCCCCGTCCGCCGTGTGCTGAGACCCGTCGATAGGCTGGCCATGGCCGAGAACCCCGGTATCCGACGACTCGCCGTTAGGAACCTGGTGCTAGTCAAGTCAGCGACGTGGTCCAAGCCCGCGTGGCGCGCGTTTCTCAGCCGCCTCGTCACGCTCGAGCTCGGGCTCTGGGCCGACCAGCCCGCCGTCGACCGCGGGGCCTACCAGTCCTTCCAGTACCACCAGCTCCGCCATTTCCACGGCCCCCTGTCGAGCGAGCCGGCGGCTCTGCGCCGGTTCGCCCTCCTCGCGGCGCTCTCCTCCTACCGTCGCGACTGCCCGATGCACGGAAACGAGAACGATGCCGGCGCAGCCCCGCTGGCGCTGCCGCCGCCACCGTACCTATGGACGGCGCCCGGGGACTGCATGCCGCGCCTGAGCGAGCTGCGGGTCGAGAACTGCGTCGTCGACGCGGGCCTCGCCGCCTTCATCGTGGAGCGGGGCCGGTGTTCCCTGCGTACGGTGGAGCTGGTCGACTGCGTCGCGCTCGTGGACGACATGAACGCCGTCGTCGAGTTCTCCTGGGAGGCCTTCTTCGACGCCACCTTGGCCGCCTTGACCGGAGGAGGCGGCGGCGACCCCCAGTCCGAGATCGTCGCCCTCAAGGAGTTCGTGCTGAGAAGGACCCGGCCCGTCGCGCTGATCGACGAGGGCCGCTGGCGCGGGACGGGGACGGGACACCATTCGCTCCTGGAGGCGGAAGAGGACGAGCGGCGGCGGGCGGGGCGGGTGCGCGATCGCGTCCGGGGGCTGCGGCTACAGGGTGGCGGTGGACGCGCCTTCAACGAGGCGAAGGTCCTTTTCCCGTATGTCGCCTTGCCCGGTATGGGCCCGTCCGTCGAGCAGGAGGGGTTCAATCTGCTCCGCGCCGAGGACGGAGGGGACGCGGCGGCGTGTAGGCGACTGATGGAGGCCGTGAGGGCGAACAGGGATCGTCGGGTGGCAGGCCAGTAGGCGGCACACCCTGTGTACTTGCCAGAGCAGCCGTGGAATCTAAATAGACTCATGTCGCACATCAGCAAGAATTGGTTGATGCATGTTTTGATAGTAATTGGAGATGTGTATCGGTAATTATTGTTGACTATTGCTCGAATAGATATCTCGTAATGATGTCTGGTAGCTTGTCAAGACCTACGCCAAAGAGGAAAGCTAGATTTGATCGATCGGCTGACCAACTAGTAAACCACCTCTCTCGTGCCGCCAGAATTTTATCATCGTCCCGGGGAAAGTATGTTGGGTGACTACCGCCCCGAGAAAGAGCGTCGACCTGGGCATCATACACTATGGTGTTTCCATAGTTCGTTCGTGTGACTCGGCGCTACCAACGCGGGGGCAGAATGCCAGCAAACCATATTGAAGACGACTTTGGTTGGCAGCCTCAATGTAACATCAATTATACAAAGTCCCGATCAATGGGCGGTTAACGTACCAACGTTGACGGTCATCTTCTTGGCAGTGTGCTTTGGGACCTTTGGGACAGCGCAGAGGGCTCCGAGGCAAGGGGGCACACTACCTCCCTAATGCTAGGGTCGAACCACGGCCGAGAGTTCCCCACTATTGACCGCGCAAGAATGGTTTACCATCGGGGGCAACGGGGGCCACTCTCGGCAAAGACAAGTTGGTTCCCATAAGATCCCAGACCCAAATCGAAGTAAGCCGTCCATCGTCAAAAGCCAATTACATTGCACACACATCAACAACCAGTATTAATGCAACGTGCATTATTTGGTGCGACTACTATCAGTCAGCATCGACGTCTACTCCGCTTGCATGTTCTACGCGAAACAGGCTGTTTTGGCGGTTTCAATATTGAAATGCCATTTGAATAGCACTTAGGCAGATCTGGCGTTCACAGGTTACACTTTTGACGTGTCAATTGGACGTGGCGAACCCTCGCTATTGCTGCAGCGTAACCAACCAACGCAATCTACCTGTCGACTCGCCCGTAGCAGCAGGGAAAGGGGTTCTACTAACCGAGTGTGTCAGACCACAATTGCCATTATTGCCGGTATCATGTTTTTGTTTATAACCCCCCTCAAAAAGGATGTGACGACTCTGAGAGGGTAGCATCGTGCCAATTGCCGTGCATATTTCCTTGCATGGAAAACAATTCTCCGGTATTGCTGAAACATGGCACCAGACTCGGCCCTGTTGGCAGGATGCAGAGCTCGGCCGGGTGTATCTCATTTCTGCTAAACTATGCCCCTTGACTCGGCCGACACGTCTGGGCTATGCATGCAATGGAAATGTCAGATAGTTGTTGTCGCGAAGCGTTATATTGAAGTAGCTGTTGTGTGTAATGTTTGTGCCTGGGAGAAGCGCGAGGAATGGTGATGAATTTCCATGACCATGGGGTAGAACATGGGGAGCTGCAGGCAGCACGGGCAGTGCCTGTAGCAAACCGCCAGCGCGACAAGGCCCTTGTGATGGGCCGCCAGCCTTGTGGAGCATGCAGCGAACAAGGGAGGTGGAAAATCTTCAGAAAACTCCGACCTCTCAGCTACCGGGTGCCGACATTTGTTTGGAATGCCGGTTGGAGTTGGAAAACGGAAATGTTGCTTTTTCTTTTTCCTTTTCTCTTTTCGCAAATTCCTTCGAATGTGGTAAGATCAGCTATTTTCCGGAGACTTCTAATTCATGATCCACCCAGCCGAGCGCCCCTGATTAGTGCTTCTTAGGGCGGCTTGGGAGGGTGAACCTACAGGGATGGTGACCTGTCCTGCAGGTGGAATGCTACCCCAGCTCGCCCTAGGTTATTTTGTTGGACCTGCGAGCACACGCGACTGAGCCAACACCACACCATAGCTTTCAGCTGGGGTTTTCTGTCGGTTCTTGGCCTCAGGCCATCGCAGCCAAGCTGCAAAGTCCGTCAATTGGCTGTATGAAAGCGAGTGCTTCATCACTCGATCAATATGCTGCTGTGGATTAAGCTGATCGCATGCGCTCACCTAACATTGCCTACAAACTGTCTCGCGTCTCCAATGCATTAAGCCATTGAAATATTTCGACAGGGCCCAGGATCTTGTCACATCGACTCCCCAGCTCTTTCGGCTATGCAGCTCAACGCTGCGAGCATCAAACCCCCTGGCATGCGGGCACGCGTTTATTGATGCAAGTAACCAATAATGATCTGGCAAGGCTCGAGGACCGTTGGGATATCAGGCGCCATCACTTATCCCCGCCCTCACCCCCTGACCTCGAGCGAGAAACGGCCATTGCCCTTGTACACCTCGCGGGTTAAGGCAATTTGACTTGTCTTCCCCCCTGACATCTGCCCTGACTATCACCACACGCGACTCCCGCTCCGGCGTCCGCGAATTGACATCGCAAACCCTGTGCGGCCCCCCCTTACTTCCTGTGCGGCCCCCCCCTAACTGCAATAGGAAAATAGTTAATAAATAAAATATACGTATACTTTTAGTAATATTTATAATATAAAGATACGCCGGATTTAATCCGTATAAAAAAAAATAACGTAGTTCGAGCTACTAAAAAGAAAGGGCGTAAAATACTAAAAATTATTACGGTAAGGCTCGAACTTACGCCTTTTTTAATTAAATAAAAGCGTATTATTACTATACTATATAACTTTATAAAAAAAGCATTTTAACGGTAATAATAAAATAATATTTTATTTAATATTAAATAATTAATATAGTATTATTAATTAAATAAAAAGTATGGCGTTATAATATTATTAATTAAATAAAAAGGCGCGGCGTTATTAAAAATTAATCGAAAATACGCGCATCGGAAGACTTATACCGAGGGCCGATTTTATACTTAAAAGTACCGAAAAGTATAAAAAATAAAATAATATTTTCCTCCTTTTGTTTTCGGTTAGGGGGGGACCGCACAGGAAGTAGGGGGGGGCCGCACAGGGTTTGCGATTGACATGGAGCAGCTTGCGAGCAGAAGGAACAAGGTAGTATTCTCTAATGTCCCATCGATCGATCATCCTGGGTAACGTCGTTCTAAAGTAATTGATGGTTTCCCCATTTTTGCTCCTCGGCGAAACGCATCTTGAACTTTTTTTTTTTTCCCCCATCAGATCCAAAGTTACCAGCCTGGCGGACCTGTTCCTCTTTCTGCGTTGCCCGCCTCCCTTGTACCGTAGCGCCCCACGAAGCCGTTTAAAGCCCAAGCCACCCGCGCCAGCGGCGCCCCCGAATCTCAACGGTTTCTAGAGCTGCCGCAGTTCGTCCATGTCGCCGCCGAAATCATGCCGACCACTCACGGGGTAGAGACTTTCTTACCCGCGCCGCCGGGCTTCGAGGTCAACTTCACTCACCCTCAACGGCGTGGAGACCTGGAGGTCTACTGGGTCACCGGCTTAGGGAACGTGTTGATGCTTTTCTTCGTCGGGCAACGCTTGTGCACCAAGGTTGCGTTCTCCAACGGGTTGCTGGTGGACGATGGTATGTTTTATTAACATCACTGACAGTTACTCATGATGGGCAGTCAGCTGACAACATTGAACAGGTTTGCTTATTCTCGCATGGGTACGTGCTAGTTACTGAAAGTCATCTGGAAATCATGTACTGACTTTGAACAGCTTGCATCAATCGTCGTGCAAGGCGTGACTGCTAGAAGCTACTCATCAGGGGTAGCAGGCGTGCATGCGTGAGTCCTCTGCCCTTCGACAAGCATTCTGAGATCATCTGAAGACCAAGGATCGAATCACAGGCGCTATTCCTTGGTCACAAAGTATAGCACTGACATCTTGCTTCGACTGGCAGATGGGAGATACCGTTGAGTAGATACGAGTCGTCACAGCTGGTAAGTCCCGGTTGACCTATACATGACGATCAAGATCAGGGGCTGGTTCTCATATTCGCTTCACAGGCAGTCTACATCACGACCATATTACACATCTTCTGCGCCGCCGCCGCGAAGCTCTCGTTATCGATCTTTTACCTGCGCCTGTCGCCGTCGACGTGGTACCGAAGATGCAGCTGGGTAACCACAGGTCTTCTCGGCGTGTACTCGTTCATCATGATATTCTGCATGGCCTTCGCCTGCTCGCCGGTGGCCAAGGCCTGGCGTCCGAATGTGGACGGCACTTGCCTCAATCGGTCCGCGCTGTTCACCGCCGCCGCCTCGATGAACACCTTGACCGACATCATACTCTTTGCCTTGCCGATTCCGATGGTGTATGGCCTGCAAATGCCCA
Organism: Apiospora marii; assembly: GCF_038362585.1. NCBI lineage: Eukaryota > Fungi > Ascomycota > Sordariomycetes > Amphisphaeriales > Apiosporaceae > Apiospora > Apiospora marii. The sequence goes on from NW_027117377.1 coordinate 383,090, forward strand.
TCAAGCGCCGCTTGGCCGCCCTGGGTATCTTCGCTGCCGGCTTGTTGTGAGTGACTTGACCCCTTCTTGGCGCCAGGGGATGGGAAAATACACGTGGACAAGAGCTAACTTGTGACCTTGACGGTAGGATTATCATCGCCTCCCTCGTCCGATTTGCATTTCTTCCAGAATACTTGGAAAGCCGAGACCAGACCTGGACGATGGCCCCGCTGAGCCTTTGGACGTACGTGCTCCTCTAACATTGGCCAGCCGAGCATGACCGAACCCCGTGCTGATCATTCCCAGATCCATCGAAGTCAACCTCTTCGTCATCTGTCCCTCCATGCTAACGCTGTACGAGTTCTCCCACGAGACGAAGCGACGGTGGACCGGAAAACGGCGCCGGCTCTCTTTGGAAAGTCTACCCGTCACCTCGGTTTCGTTGGTGTCGATGACGACGCTGAAGAGCAGCACTACCTACATCACCACGGTCGACTGCGGCGTGCCCGACGACCAACCTCCCCAACGCGACCAGGGTCACCATCATCAATGGAAGAAGTGGAACTTCTTCGGCGGCGCGGCAGCCAACAACATTAACAACAACGATCACCAGCACGGCGAAGAGAACGAGCCGGCCTCTTCTCAGCCGGGGCCGAAGGGCCGTAATGGCAGTCAGGTCTCGATAGGATTGTGCGACGAGGCCGACGTGAAGGTGCAGCGGTCAGCGTCCAAGCTGTCGATGCGGGGCGGTGATGGGGAGGGTGACAGTGAGAAGGGGATCTTGATGACGACCACGGTGACGGTGAAACATGAGGAAGGACCATAAAATGTGAAATGAGTGTACTGGCTGTTATTCAGTTACGATATATAAGGGCGGCAATCGTGTACCATATTCAAGGAAATGGTGGGATTGGTAATCGGTTTGACTAGAAGGCGGGCGGTTCTTAATCTTTTGGGGAATTCTTGAGATGTACTATTACCATTTTGACGGATACGCCGGGGCTCTCGAAACGGTGTTAATCTTAATTGATGACGTGAGCGAGGAATCGAGAGACATGACCAAGTTCCAGTTGCGATGTGATGCCCCTGAAGCTTCAGTGTACGCTCTTAACTCCGAAGGACGACAAAGTAGCTCGGCACGGTGCTGAGCTTCTCACTGTAGCAGAAACCTAGACCCACATCTCCACCGGCGGGGGGCCGTCACGATGATGGGGATACCCCATCGAACCCCACCATCGGACTTAGCGGTACTAAACAAGCCATGACGCCGGATGCCCGGCCTTAGCGGACGTTGCGAGATAGCCAACGTCTAGATAAAACAGCTACACCGTGCCTCACTTCTGTTTTCTTTTGGTTCAATCGAGGTTTCTTCGCCAGCGCGTCTGTAGAGAAATCCTTCAAATTATCGGGACGGAAACCACTCTTATCTCATCACTTTAACCCATTCGTCACAGTACCAACACCATGTCCACCTTCAACACAAGCCACCTCGCCGGCCTCACCCCGCGCGAGGCCGTGGCCGACGTCATCTACCGCGCCACCTCGGCCTTCGACCAAGCCGATGCCACCCTGCTCGACTCGGCCCTGATGGAGGACGCCGTCATGACCGTCGGCGACCGCCCGCCCTTCACGGGCCGGGCCGCCATCCGCGCCGACTGCTGGGGTCCCGTGTCGCGCCTCGACACGGTGCACCTGGCGAGCAACATCCGGGTGCGGTTCCATTCCGACGCCGACGCCAACGATCGGGAGACCGCGAACGAGGCCGAGGCCAATATGGCGACGGTGACGGCTAATTTTCAGGCGAATCACTACCGTGCCGGGGAGGGGATGAGGCCGGATGCCGGGGGGTTCACGACGGGGGGGACGTACGAGCTGGAGTGTGTGAGGGATGATGAGGATGGGGGACTTTGGAAGGCGGCTAGCTGGGTGGTTCACTTGACTTGGGTGTTGGGGGATCCGTCGGTCATGACGTCGGGGGCCGCGGAGGAGAATAAGCAGTAGGTAGAAGCCATCACGAATGGGTACGTTGGCGGACTATGACGGTTGGTGGTGACTATTGTCAGCTGCAGTCCATTGTGAGACTTTGAGGACAAAGGTCTTGTGTCCTCTTGTCCATGCATATCAAGGTATTGTTATCTGCTCCGTCAGTTCGGCACGAGATCTAAGGAACAAGGATGACAATACAAGCCACAAAATTTCTTTTGTCTTCTGCTAGGTATATAAGCATGCTACTTTCAACGGGAATGCAAACTGGAATAATCACACAAACTCCAGTTGAAGGTAAGAAGCCCATCTAAGCGCACCGAAATAACCCTGAAACAATCCCAGTCTGTCGCATCATCATCATGTCCCAGTCCAAGGCAGAGGTGGCGGAGAAGCTTCATCTCTTTTACTCGGCCAATCCCGACTTCGAGGCCGGCCGAATCTCTCGGCAAAAGCCTGAATCTGTGAAGGTACATTCCAACCCCGATTCCTGGTTCCAGCTGACTATCGTGCCGGAAGTGCGTCTGACGCCTCCGGAAGGCAAGGACAGCAATGCCGAGGACGGTATTGGTGAGCAAGGCGGTGAAGCCATAGAGGCCCGGATCCGATTGGCCTTTCTCCTGACCGAGACGGTACCCAACCAGGACGACGACGACGACTACAACAACTACGAGGACTACGACGATGTCGACTACAACTACAGCGAGAACCCCTACGACTTCCCCTACGACAGCGACGATGAAGAGGACATGATTGCGCGCTATCACAGCGATGGCCAGTTTGTCGACGCCATGGCCAACCTCGACCCTGATGACTCCGCTCGGGTCTACCGCACAGCTGTTCAACTGGTGCTCGAGGGCGACCACGAGCCCCTCGCCGACTCTGACGTCAAAGTGGAGATGGCCACCGAGCACATCCGGCAGAAGCTCTATGACATGGTGATGGAAGTCCATGGGGGTAGTGTGATCGAGTTTATGGGGGTGGCCCTCGAGGACCTGGTCCGAGAGCTGAAGAATTGCCTCGCGGACTTGACGCCCGCCTTGTATCTGAAGGCTGTCAGGGAGGCACTGGAGCGCCTTCGGGCGCTGGGACTTGAGTACGCGGAGAGAAGCAAGATTGAGATCAAAGCGTAAGTGGTTATATGAGCCTATCGTGAGGAGGGTGAGCTGGTATAAGAGCGTAAGGATGTAGAGGGAATACAAAGTAGGTAGTGCTGGTAACACTTAATTATGAGAAGAATTCCGGGAACAAAAAATGAAGGCACCATATCCATCAGTGTTGAGTGTGAAATTCTTAACTTAGAAGCCTGGGACTTTTTAAGATCCACGGAGCTCCACCAGGTCTCTTGAAATGCACGGTAGAGAGTGACAACGAGCACGGATTGAGACGGCGTGCTGCCCCTCGAGTTTCTAGGCAGTGCCGGGCACGAGATTGACTGGGCTTCCCGAGTACCCTGGTTACCTCCGTTGACATCCATTAGATCTTGTTTCATGGCACTTGACGACGGTTCATGCGTACGTTAATTACTATATCCCTCCCCTGTTACAATTATCCATGACGACTTACTAAGCATGGATGTGGTTAGACCCACGGAGGTATCATAGTCTTACACGGAGATGCACGTCCCTGCAACGAATACACATCCATAAGGGAAACACACACGCAGGTTTAAGGGGCTTTTACGACCGCAATACACTAAGTCGGCCGAGAAGGCTCTGCTCTTTGGCTGCAATAGCGACCGTGATTTCGAGGACAAAGGGATTGTTCCCTTTGAAACAATTGTATTGTGACTATTGTCTCCTTTCAAGTCTGAGAACCCGGGCATCGAGAACAATAGTTATGGTTACACCTAAAAGATTTCCTTTCTTTACATCTTGCAGTATAATAACCTTAGATTCCGCTAAGATCATCCCATCATTTGCATCACATCTAACTCTAGAAACAAGGAGGCAAGCCCTGGACTACTACTACGCCATGGCTTCTAATTCCAATGTCGAAATGGTAGAAAAGTATCAACTTTGTTACTCGGCAGATGCCTACTTCGGCGCGCGTCCCGCAGCCCCACTCTCGGCGGACGGACAGGTCCAAGTCAGGAAGGCCCAGTATGCCTTCCCGGACGCAAGATTCCAGCTGACGCTAGAGCACGAGGTAAGTCTGTCCGCTCGCCACGGCGTGCTGGAGGCCATGATCCACTTCGCCTTTGTCCTGACCGACACGGCCCCCGTCGACGACGCCGACGACGCCACCACCAGCACGATGGGCGGGCTCCCGATCCATATGGGTCAAGTGGCCCACGTCCACAGCGAAGGCGAGCTGCCCCAGCTGACGGCCGGCCTCGACCCCGCCCAACCGGAGCGGCTCTTCCTGACGGCCACCGGCCTGCTGCTCGAGGGAGATTTGGTGCCCAGCTTCCCGGCCAAGATGCGCCTCGTCGCCGAGCGGATCCAGAAGACGCTGTACAACCTCGTCATGGTGGCCAAGGACGTGCCGCCCGAGGACGAGCCGGCGTTCTGGGGGCTGGCTGAGGACGAGGAGCTGAGGAGGGAGCTCCGGGACTGCCTGTCGGACCTGACGCCGGGCTTGTATCTCGACGTGTTTTGGGCTGCCCTGGACCGGCTGAGGGAGTTGTGCGCGGACTACGAGAGAGGGAAGAAGGAGGCCGAGGCGGGACATGTGTAAATAGTCATAAGGGCCGATATGGGGGATAGAGGGTCGAGTTCGAACGTGGGACAATAGAAGAGCAAATTGTGGTAACCCATTTCCTCACAACATGTATAGTAAAGTAAACATACCACTTGAATCATGCACTCCCGTCATCACCAACGGCGAGAGTGATCGCCTTTTTGGCAACCGTGAAGGGTCAATCATTTATCTACCCTTTGATGTTTCGGTCACTCTTTTCACCCAAATTATCAATCCAATTCTTATGGCGAAGATGCAGGCAACGGCAAAAACGGCCCTTGCGTCTCTACTCGATCGCCATCGCCATAGCGGCTCCTTGATGATCCTTCTCGAAAAACAGGTAATATCGACAGCCCATATTTTGACCGGCACGTTCATTCTTGTTGTGACGTCCGGAACCAGTCGGGCGGAAATGGATACTTCAAGTTCGTTCATTCCGTGCTTCACTATGTGCCTATAAACGATATTTCCGATCCGTGAACTGTCGTATAGATGTCCGAAGAAGGTATTGTCCAGCCACTGGAGTGAGCATTGAGTTGTCCTTAAGTGTTCTTCGTACCAGGCGTTACTGTGCCGGTCGATGTTGGCAATCTTGCACACAGGCTGATACTCGTGGTCAAAACCCAGTCCAATACAGCGTACGCCATCCGGGGCGCCGTCATTCCCAAAGTGGAATCGGATGATGCCGAGAACGGTTTTGAATTGGTTATCTGACATTACTAAACGGCCGCCGGGCGGCAAACGTCTCCTCGGGATCTTGATTCGGTGTGACAGTGGGCCAGAGAGGTCGACTTTGCGCAGCCAAAGGACGTTATAGATACGCTCGGGTGGCACTGCGATGTCTAGTGGAACGATGATACGTTCCGTTCCCGGGGAATACGGTTCATAACCGCGAGGTTGATCCACCCAAACAGAGCTGACTCCAGCGTGGTTTTTCACCCGAGCATACCGGGTCCCATCAGGAAGCTTGGCCAGGAAAAGAGCAAATCGCAGACCTGGAATGGACCTCCCTACTTGCAGGTAAGCACGATGGATTGCCGGGCCATGGACATCCATTTCCACCGTGACATTGAGACCGAATTGGTCGATATAAAACCCTTTTGAATGCCCAAGGCTTATGGCATCTCCACACCCCGCGAAGCATGCAGGCGAGTTAGCGATCAGGCCAGAACATGCGTCTTTCAGATCGTGTCGAAGGCCTAGGTCCCACGCAAAAATAGTTTCATCCGCCGAGCTGGAAATTATCTGCTGCTGTAAACGAAGGAAGGCTCGCTCCTTCTCTCCATATATCATGGGCATATTGACGTCGAACAGACCTATCAAGCTATAAGCTTGATCTTCTACTCTTGAAGTCGTTCGAGCAGCAGCCCAGGACATACGCTGAGCAACGGAACAAGCCTGCGGCGGTCTTTCGTTCTTGAGGACGTCTTCGGGAATGCCCGTTTTTCGCGTAAGGGCTTTGCTCAGGCTGGACTTATCGCCCAGCAATGCCCAATTCGCATCATAAAAACAGACATTTCTTGGCGCAATTAGCTCTTGCAAGGTCCAACCCCTTTGAAACCATTCGCTCTGTTCCATATGCGCCGAGGGGGTCTTGTCGTCGACCGGGAAAGCCATGTCCTGCGCCGGGGAAGCAACGTCTTGTAGGTAGGCGAAGCAGATGGCAGATTCTGCATACCACCTAAAATTAGTGAGCAAAAGTCTGAACATACGCCGCACAGACCTTATAGTTACGCATTACGTCTATTATTTTTTAACTTTAATTTTTTTGCTAAATTATACTATATTTTAATAATAATTAATTTTTTGGTAAGATTTAACGATATAGATTAGTATTTTATATATTAGCCTTTTACGCGGCGTAGTATGCGTAGTTGATAAGGTATACTAAGTATAAAGTTATTAATAATACCTTAAAGTATTACTTTCCACGCCTTTTTTATTTAACCCTTTATAATTTCCTTATTAACCTCGTTATTTTTTAAGTCTTGTATTTAAATGTATTTTTTATATAAATACGACTTTATTATTATTTATACGTGTTCGATAAGGTTTATATTAAGGTTATAAACGGGTTAAAATATTAGCTCGATTTAATAATTAATAAACTACCTCTTAACTAGTCTTAATATATATATAAGAGCGTTATTTTATTAAAAAAGCGCCTTTGATATTTAAAACGCTTTTATTTAAATAAGAATACTTTTTTTAATAATTAAATATAACTTTTATTAAAAAAACCGCTTTTTTTAAAAGTAAAGTCTTTCTTTATAATATTTAAATCGAACCGGCTTTTTAAAAAAATTATTTTAAAGATTATAATCGATATTATAAGCTTAACGTATTTTTTAATGTTAATTATATAAAGGTTAAAACGTTCCTTAAGTAATTATTATATTTAGTTAAAAAGGTTACTTAAATAGGATTAAATCGTAAATTTATTGCTATAGAAACCTTAATATTAGTTAAATTAGCGCCGACGGACGCTGTATATTAAAAGAGATATATTAGGGTTAATTTTTAGTATTTCCCCTTTTAAATATGCTTAAATCGTCGCCGTTAAAGTAAAAAATATCGATAAAAGATAATCTTTTTTATTAAGTGTTAATAGTTAAGCTTATTCTTTTTTAAAAGCCGGTAGATAGTTTATCGAAAAGCTTTTCAACCGGTTAATTTTTCGGTCGTATTTTTTAGTTTAATATTGTAAATACAAGGGTTATTTTATATTAATCGAATAAAGGGAAGCCTTAATTTTATTATTAATAATATAAAATGACCGGATCGAGGGAATTAACGGAAATAATTATATTTATTAAAATATTATACGATTTTATAAATTATAGTTCGGGATATTTAAAATCGGTCGTAAATTTTTTATTTAAGTATACCGTTTATAAATTATTAATAAATTATTAATTTCGTAACTTTTAATAATTAATTTAACGAGCTCTTTTTAGCGGTTAATTTTTTATAAAAAATAGTCTTTAACAATAACGGTAGTATTTTTAATTAATAATTAAAGGTTAGAAATAATTAGGTTAAAATTTAACGCGTTTCGATATATAACGTATTTAAGTAGGTTATATATTCAGACTTTTGTACGGTTATTTTATACATGGAATTAATCGATTCGCTCAACTCTGTGAAATTGGCTTTATCGATACAGCATATGTCGATCCAGATCAAACCGTAGCCTAGCTGCTTGGCCAGCGCGCACGCACCGACGAGTTTTGAAAACCCGGCTTTCGCTCGGACTGTCGAGTCCATAGATAGGACGTCACGGTAGGTGATCTCTTCGCTCCCCCAGCGATGTGAGAGAATGGAGTAGCCATTTCGCAACTCCTGGATCTCCGAATCGAACAGCTCGTGGAACTCGTACGTAGTTGTGTCAATGAAACGCATATTCTGAAATGTGCCCACGAGAACTAAGGTGAAGAGGGAAAGGATGGAACCGAAACTCCAGGCAGATGGCAATCTGACGTGGGGTGATGTGCAATGTGGGGGAGTAAGCAAGAAGGAAAATGGCTGGTCGTGCCAAGGCTGAGAATCTGACCGATGGGGACAGGCCATCTACGCACCGGCTGTCCTTCTTGGCGCTTGATAATATCTGAACGGCCCACATACGAACCGTACGAGCCACAAATCAGCCGACCCCAGCCGCACCGTCACTGGTTGATATGGCTGATATGCAACGCATGCCAAGGAGCACAAAGGGTCTCTTCTTTACAAAGCCATTGACATTGTCGAGGGATATGGTGCATTTATTGATGAATCGAATAACAATGAAGTTCCCTTAAGTCATGGCTCCATTCTTTTGTTATGTAAGTACGAAGCTAATACAAGTACCCTGTAGGTCTCCAGGAGCAGATGCGTAGTACAAACCACACTTACAGAAGTGGAAGGTTCAGATATACTAACTCAACAGGTTTCACTTGAGTTTATTTACTTCGCAATGGCTGGTCCGAACGAAAACTGCCCGGAGCGCTTCCGCCTCTGCTACTTTGCGGACGCCTACTACGGCTCCCGCCCCAGTTGGCCGGCAGAGAACGCACCCCCTACCGTCATTGAGGTACCCCACGATCCCGATTCCCGTTTTGTGCTGACTTTGGAGATCCAGACCAGCCTCTCGGCCCCCGATGCGGAAAACCCGTTCTGCATCGACGAGGGCGGCGCAACCGAGAACGAGGCGAAGCCGACACTGACTGGATACATCGACGCCGCTTTCGTCCTGACCGAGCGCGCACCCATCGCGCCGGGCGGCGACCTAGCCTCCGGGTTCTATGCCGTCACTACGGGGGCAGTCTACTCGCAGCAGTTGGCTCACTACCACTACCATACCGACTACGTGGACCTGGTGAGCGAATTGAGCGAAGATGGAGGCCCCGAGTTCGTCGCGCGCGGCCTCGTAATTGCCGGGGAGTCAGACGAACCCAGCGCTGACGACAAGGCTGCCGTCGTGGGCCATGTCCGGACGATCCTGTCCGGAGTCCTCGACCAGGCCGTAGGGAAGCCGGTCGAGGAGGATACGGGGAGGTCGTGGGGTCGACGAGTGCCCACGTGCTGGAACGGGACCTCGGCGCTGCCTTGGACTCCTTCACGTACGAGATGTACCTCGAGGCCGCCAGTGGCGCCATTGCGCGGGTTCGGGACTTGTGTGAAGGCTACGAGAAACAGAATAGGGTGGCCCCGGGCACGACTCGATACTCGGAGAGAAACCGATTGGCAAGGTAGGTAATTAGGAGGTCGACAAAAGTGTCTAAATCACAGCTCATAACAACCAATGGTTGCTTCGTATACAGACTTTTTTCTTTCTTCTGCCTTCTTCTTTTTTTCGATTCATACCAAGGCTCCCCGGCAGAAACAGTTCTCTTCTTCGCTGAAGGGAAGCATTTTGCTGTGCCCCGCCGCACTATTCGTGGCAATGTACCATTCGTCTACAGCGTTGATGTCACCCCAAGCCTCCTTCACTTGCATTGCCCAGTTGTCAGCCACGGGGCACTGGCGTCTGATTGGGAGCTGACGCCTCGCCACTTCATATTACGCGCATTGCGGGGTACTGATCCAGACACCATGTGTCACATGCATGACCTGATTGAAATTCATTAAAAGCAAGTGTCCCAACCTGGGTGATCGAGGGTCATCCCAGTCTCAAAACTGTGCTACAGGACGCCCGCCTCTTGTGATCGCATCCACACTCCTGCCTTTCTCAAAGCACACAAGAACATGGCAGATACGTATGTCTACTCACCTCTCGACCTATCAAAGGACTCTATACGCCTTCTTCGCCTGTGCAAAGGGAACCCCGGGACGGAGATCCGCTGCGAGCTCCTGGAGAGCTTCCTCAGCGAATCTGAAGGCGTTCCATACGAAGCTCTCTCTTACACCTGGGGCGGCGAGCTGACCAGCAACTCGCCACGAGTTCTCCTCGACGGGGTCGAAGTTCCTATTACCGAGAACCTCTTCGAAGCTCTCCACTCGCTACGACTTGGAAGTCTGGACTGTTGAATGGATTCTGGTACGATCGTACGGGTGGTGGTGATGCACAGTATGGTATATTATTTCATCGTGTATGCATAGTCTATCTAAGTAGGTAGGAAGAGGGGGATCGTAAGATCCCCTTCTTAGCTTAAGATCTAGTGGTCCGTAATTAATTAGTTACGTAACGATATATTTTAATATTAGTAAATTTTTTTTTATATAATACTTTCCCGGATTATACGGGAAAGATAGTATTTTTTTTATTTTTAGTTTTTATATGGGCTATTCCGTATTAATCGGAGCTGCGGTGCTGTCCAAGGTCGCGATAACGGTAACGGCGATAACGGTAACGGCCGTTTTATCTTTTTTCGAATTTGGTATTAACGAGGGTATCGATGTTATATGGCGTATCGGTTTTAATAAAATTATCGGTAGTTATATGGGAATTAATTTTTTTTTTTTAAGTATCGAGAGTTAGTTCGTTTCGAGTTTTAAAAGTTAGTTCGGGAGTTGGCTCGGAAGTCGATTCGAGAGCCGGCTTATCGTTTCTTTAGTAGCTTTTTTTTTTTTGAAAGTTAACCCGTTTCGAGTTTCGAAAGCCGGTTCGTTTTTCGAGGTCGGCTTTTTCTTTTCGAGAGCCGGCTCGGGAGTCGGCTCGTTTTTTAATTCGGGGAGCCGGCTCGAAGGCCGGCTTGTCGCTTTCCGAAAAGAGTTATATTTTAGTTTATTATATAAAAGTTTATTAAGCGTGTACTTTTTAAAGTATTATAAATAATTTTTTTAAAACGGACAGTTTATGGCTTAGAAATATCGTTCCGTTTATTTATTAAAGTTATTTTAAAACTATTTTTTAAAGGATTTATTTTAAAGCTTAGTTATATTTTAAGTTTTGATATAAATAATATAATAATTAAAAAAGAATCGTATAAAGTATATTATAAGTTTGAAAATTGATATTTTAAATAAAAACGAGTTTAAATATTTTAAGCTTAAGTTTTTTAAAAAAAAAGGAAATTAACGTATTTTTTTTATATAAAAAGCGGAATAATTATATATTAGGCGAGGGTTTTTTTAAAAAAAAGGTCGTTTTTAGGCGTATAATATATTATAAATATAGAAAAAAAGGGATATCGTTTAATTTAATTATATAACGGGGGTCAAGGGTATAAAATAATATATAACGAAATCGGTTTGTCGTATAATTTAAGGACTATTTTTTTTAAATCGTATAAATATCGGCGAAAAAAAGGTCTAGATATTATACGATAAAGTTCGTTTCGCTCTTTCCTTTCGAAGCTTTTAGTATAATTATTAATATCTAGGCGTCGATAAAAAAACCGTTTCTTTATTTTTATTAATTTATAGTTATTATATAATTATTAATTAATATTAAATAAATTTTAATATAATCGTATAAATAATAATAATATATAATATAATATATTATTTTATTATATATATATAATCTATTTAGGTAGGTAGAAAAAGGAAGATCGTAAAATCCCCCTCTTAGCCTAAAATCTGGTGGTCCGTAACTAGCTAGTTACGTAACGATATATTCCAACATGGACAGATTGATATGGGTAGATGCTCTGTGCATTAATCAAGAGGATCATCGCGAAAAGGACCACCAAGTTGGTCAGATGCGATATGTCTACCGGAATGCGGAAACAGTGCTCGTCTGGCTTGGTTTAAGCTCGTCAGAAATTGATGATTTAATGGTCAGTGTCATTTTTCTTTCTTCTTCTTTTCTCTTCCCAGTGTCGGTCCTGTCCCTTAATGAACAGAATGTAGTACTGTAATTGCCTGCTGAATATTGGTGTGTCTAGGATATGATGACTGATTGGGGACAACGATCCAACCAGCAGCAGCAGAGGTTATCAAACCTTGAGACTTTATGGTCTGCGAGCACTAGCTTGCTCGAGGGCTCCGGTATCGCAGCCTATGAGGACCATAAGCTGACTCTGGCGAGACTTCTCGAGAGGTCCTGGTTCTGGAGAGTATGGGTCATTCAGGAGGTTGCCAATGCCCGTATTGCTACCATCATCTGCGGTTCCAAGAGTGTCTCATCCCGGGTATTCTCGGCGATGCCATATCTTATGAAATTGCAGATCGATCCGCATACTAAAGCAGTAATGGATGTAATGCCGGGCCCCCTCCGCAAGCAATCCTGGTGGAACAATGATAGGCGACTGATCACATTACTCATCAAGTTCTATGGGAGCCAGGCCACCCATAAGCACGATCGAATATACGCGCTTTTAGGTATCGCATCCGATGCCCCGGACTTGCCTATTACTTACGGATGCCCCTTCCAAGATGTCTTCGCCCAAGTCATATCTCTTTTGACTCTAGGGGATGTGAGTCAGAGCCACCTTTTTGGTGAGAAATCGCCATTCCGATTCGAGACAGTGTTTTCGGGTGTGGCTAAAGCCCATGAACTCGCCTTCCGGGTTTTCGAGAGTGCCTTAATACGTGCGGAGGAGGTACTTGCTAAACACCTGATTAGCGCAATGGTCCTGCCAACCTACACTGACGATGATATTTCAAACTATGCGTGGTATGATCCATACTATCGTTTGGTTTTCGCCTTGTACACCGGGGTTGGCGAACAGAACGATGGCTCACTCACGGTCGTTTTTCGGGAGAGCCTACGACACCACCACTATCTAATATGCACCGACCTTTGCAAAATCTTTGGCTACGTACCAGATAAGTACAAACTAACATGGGTTTCCCCGTTAATGCCCGGATCTGCTTTTCGAATCATCCTTAATCACATACTTGCCGCAGATTCGGCAAGATTGACCTCAATTGCGACCGAAGTTTTGAAGTCAGGTACCGTCCAACAATTGCAGGTGCTGCTGGAGAATAGTCTCGTTAGCGACATGGTTATTAATGACAAGTGGCTCGAGACTTCATTCTCTAACCAAAGTGATGAGATGTTGAAGTTCCTCCTAGAAAGGCGCAAAGCAGCCGGTGTCGAAGGCCTGTCAGCCACGGACATCATGTGGAAGGTGATTTTGGGAAGGTGTCATGTGTCAATGTTGGACACATTAATCGATTGCGGCGCAGATATCCATGCTGCGCGTCCTGGGTTTGGTAGACCTTTGCACCACGCCATTCATTTCGGGCGTTTCGAGATCTCCCAGCTCCTCGCAGAGCGAGGCGCAGACCTGAGTTCGCGCGAGGAAAATGGGGATACACTATTGCACTACGCCGAGCAACGAGACCCCGGGAATAAAAGGGACAGCATCCAACGAATTATCTGCATACTTCTCTTCTACGGAGCCGACGAGTTGGCGGAAGATAACGAAGGCCGAACGCCCTGGCAGCGCAATGCCGGGAATCATCTGGGGACAGAGCGAAGAAACGTTGAGGAGATGCGGGAGCTGTTCGCGGTAGTGGAGGAGGAAGATTTGCATCTATATTTGAGGCTACTACAAGGCAGAGAGGAAGCCGATACAGGGCGTCATCATATCGGGGTGGAAATTACCTCTGGGCTCGCGTTTGTCGATCCATTCTTTCGTTAGAGTTGATGATAAGAAGGAGTATCTAGTATCATGCGCGAGACAGAACAAGAAAACAAGTGCTTGATATGCGGGGCTTAGTAGAAATGTGTAACTGGAGCGCTTGCTTGGGATAAGGCTGCCAGCCATAGGGATCCCTTGCGGAGTTTTGATGTTCCCCTCGTCTCCTCCTTTCTCTTGTATCGGTCCGAACCGCCCTGCTGGGCAGCCAATGAGCCTCGAGCTCCATACGAGGTTGCTGCAGTTGGCCGTCCCGGATGATACTCCAATGCGGGGTATTGCTATCGTGACCATTTCGCGGTCGCTCACCCATGGTAGGTGAAAACTTTCTCATTCTTTCCAAGATACTTGTAGCAGGCTTACCAGTTGCGTAACAGACCGCTATGAGCATGGCCGAGTCATACGTCTACACGCCTCTCGACCAATCCAAAGGCTCGATACGCCTTCTGCGTCTCAGTGGAGGAGAGGCGACTGGCGAGATACACTGCGATATGTTGGACTGTTCTCTCAGCGAATGTCTTCCATACGAGGCTCTCTCGTACACATGGGGCGGAGAAGACCTGCGTCAAGACTCGCCCCTAATCTTCATTGATGGAAAGACGAGCTCAGTGACGCGCAATCTCCACGACGCTTTGCTCGTTTTGCGACACGAGCAGGAAGAGAGGTACCTTTGGATCGACGCTCTCTGCATTGACCAAGCGAATGATCGCGAAAAGGGTCACCAGGTCGGCCAAATGAAGGACGTGTACGAGAAAGCAGAAAGAGTCATCATTTGGCTCGGTAATGGCTCGTCGGAGTGCTCCAAGCTAATGGTAAGCCTTCTGTTCGATGTCGACTGCTGTAAATTACACTAAGCGTCAACCTTCAGGACGCCATGTCTCTGATCGAAACTGAGAACCGTGGTCGACCAATATCTCTTGAGAACCTAACGCTTGCTTGGAATATGATAATAATGAGGCGTGGCGACTCCATGTCGTGGCTTCAGTACCCACTGGACGATTTGATCAAGAGAGGCTGGTTCAGGAGAGTTTGGATTATCCAAGAGGTCGGCAGCGCTCGAACCGCCAGGGTACATCTCGGTGAAAAAAGCATATCCTCGAGCATATTCTCAGCTATGCCCCATGTCATGGGTGTAAAGCCGGACCCGCATGCGCAAGCTATTCTCGACATCATGCCCGGACCCCTTCGCAGAAGTTCGTGGTGGAACTCTGATCGCCGATTCCTGACGTTGCTGGCGAAATTTAATGACAGCCGGGCCTCGTGGGAACACGACCGCATCTATGCGCTACTCGGCGTCGCCTCGGATGCACCCGACCTACCCATCGATTACGGCATGCCGATACAACGAGTGGTCAACCAGACGGTCTCGCTCCTGGCCTTGGGCGATGCAAGTCTCGGTGATCTACTTCTCCATGATAGGACTCGGTCAGCTTACGGGCCAACATTCTCTATAGATCGAGTGTTTAGAGGAATTGCCGGCCGCCGCTCCTTCGTCCGCAGAGTCTTCAAGCTGGCTTGCGATGATGCCGCGGCACCGTTCCTCGGAAGCCTAATTCAGTCACCCTTGATGGACAGGGTTGCAAAAGAGGAGGGCTACTATGGATCGGTAGATTTTGCCACCTCAATCCATCCCGGTTGGAAAAAGACCGTCGAGTACCTCCCAGTCGCACATACATACCCAAGCGACTGGGACAAAGCTGAAGACGACATGACCCGCCTGACGACACTGCTGTGGGATCTATGTAAATCCGGCAAGGAGCATACAGCAGATTATTTGATCCACTACGGAGCTGATGTCAACGCGTATGAGTCAGGGCGAACCCCCTTGCACGCCGCTATTCACTATGGGCGTCCTCGGCTTGTCCGCATCCTTGTGGAAAGAGGCGCACGTCTAGACCTTCCCGATGAGGACGGGCACACCCCGTTGCACCTGGCCGAGCTCGAGGACCGCCGCGATATGGTGGCTTTCCTGCTCACGCACGGGGCTGACGAGCTGGCCGAGGACCGAGAGGGCCGCACCCCGTGGCAGCTCAACCGGTGGAACCGCACAAAGCAGAAGCGACGCACCAGTGCGGAGATGGTATACTTTTTGGAACCTGCCACGGAACCTGACGACCAATCATTGCTCAGAACGATCTGCGAAGCCAGAGGCGATGAGGAGGTTCAGCCTGAGGGACTATCCGATGAGGAGGCCAACCATAACTACACCTGGAAAGAACCTGAACCTTCTGGCGTGGCTTTAAACGACGGCGAAGGGCCAGGGGATCTCACTGCTCCCAGCGAAACCCGACAAGACGATTGTGTTGCTGCTGAAGTCTTGGGTCATGATCGGAGCTTGCCCTTGCGTGGAGAAGGGGTTGTTTGAATGCCTTGGCTGATTTACTTCATGGCAGTACTCTTATGAGCGAAGCGTTTCCCGGACAGGATGCCACTGGGCTGAAAAAATAATTCCTATAGACTGGGTCTACAGCTGGAACGTGTGTTCTTACTATGTCGATCTGGTATACACCGTAATCATAACCTATCAAGGGTACAGGCGAAACTCTTCACATTGTTAGATACCAGACGATGGACCCGAAAGTAAACAAAGTTACATGTGACAAACGAACACATCATGCAGTAAACAGGTTATTCCCCATGAAAACAAGTGGGCATTCAAAGCGGTTGTCCGATTCGGTACGCGGCTTTCTTCGGTTTCTTCAGGGACCCGTCCGCGGCCGTAACGGCTGTAAGGTTGATGCGACTGGAGTAGACGACAAGACGTGAGTAGGTTAGCACCAATTTATTACACGCCGTGAATCATGGTATTGGGAAGAGAGGAAGAGATACTTGCCAGACAGGACAAGTGACCCCGAACTCCGCAAGCCACTGGTCAACACATGTTGGATGGAAGATGTGACCGCAGGGCAGCTTCCGCACTTCGACGCCTTCGTCGAAGTCATCGGTGCAGATGATGCAACTCGTCTCTTGTTCTCGTCTCGTACGTGAGCGGCCGATCGTGAGGCTGCGCACTGGTAGCCAGAGACTTGTAAGGAGACCCCTTGGACTCCGGAAATTTGACAAGGACCTCCTACCGCCGGCTTCTTCATCGGTCGTGGGACCCCGAGATCGTTCTTCTGGTCTGATATTGCTGGAGCTTGGCTGCTGATACCGTACTATGGGGAACGAGTTGACGATGTTGCTGTCCAGCCCGCGGGGGTGCTTTCGAGACGGCCTATTCGTGGTCTCGCGCAGCACGCCCAGCGCGCCGAACGCGCCCGAATTGCATGCTATCAGGAAGATGACGGCGAGCGCGATGGCCAGGGCGATGCTGACGCCCGCAGCGACGCTTCCCGTATTCACCGTCGTACTGGGGTCGGAAGCGGTGGAGTTCGGTGCTGCGCCAGCCATCTGGTCGACCTTATGGCAATGCCGGTAGAAGTGAAAACATCAATAGTATTAAATTTTGGAGGTTACTATCTTTTGTACGCCTCTAAGTCGAGAGAGGATGGAAGATTGGGCGAGGTATTTAAGGAGAGCATCCCCCCGGGCGCTGTTACTCTTGCGAGAGGCGATTCTAAAACCAGCCTCCCGGGCGCCCGGCGTTGCTTCTCTACTTTCCTTACATCATGCCAGCTGGCCAATGTCTCATTGTCCCAAAAATCGCGCTCATATTTTTGACGCCCTATGAGCATCTGGTGACGTTCCATCCGCGGACATGCTCCAGATCAGCGGGCGGAGCGGGAAGAAGCGGTGGCAGACAGGCCAGCGCATTTTATATGGTGAAAGGCGCCCAGATCCAGGAAACTTTCAGGTAAAATTCACGTAATGGAATGCCGATGCGAGGGCGATCAACTTAAATAAGGTGTAACCAAAAGCAATGTTATGAGGCATTTCCTTTTTCGGCGGCAGGCATCAGGAGTTGGGGTCGAGGAGGTTGATTGGGGGGCAATTCGCGCGCGTGGGCCCACTCATTTCTTCGTCAGCGCTGCTGAAAATGCTGCCCCTGAACGTTCAAGTATCGGGTTGCCCATTTGGGACTACGCGGATGAGCAGCTGGATGGAAACCTTTGGGAAAGAAGCAATCTGATTCGACATCTAGAGTTCAATTAATTTGGCAGTTGATGCAGCAAGAAGGTGCATCTTTCTAAATGACAAGCTGCTAGTTGGCGTTGGCATCATCTCGGGTGGTAAACCCAGACGCATCCAGGTTGGATCTGCTTGACTCCGCCTGGGCACTGGTGATGCAAACAAATCGTGGGAGAAAAAGACTGGCCCCCAAGAGGTGAGACTACGCAGCTTGGACTCGTTAGGCACTTTCCAATCCCTCATTGGCTCGGTCATTGCTCCGTGGTGGCATCGCCAGCTCATCGCGCTCTCGCAGGTCAGGCATGACTGCGACCATTTCAAGACAGCTGGATTCATAGCCAAAGTAGAAGGTTGCCGTTATCCAAATATCGTATATGATGGTCATAGTCAAGCTTATTAGGTTTCGTTGTAACACTCACCACATAGTGCAGACCGAATCGCTCGTCAACGTAAACATGCTGTGTTGTGGTGGTTTATTCTTTCGGCAGTGAAGAGTGGACGCTGGCGTCTGCTCATTAATTAGCGGGTATGAAGCGCCGGGAGCTCCCTGGCCTGTAGATAGCTCGAATTCCCAGCAACTGCCGCTACAAAAGGTCCATCCGTCCCAGGAACTTACGATCTGAGCTAAACAGCCGCCCGTTTCAATTAAGCGTTGGTCAATGGAGGACGAATCAAGGAAAACTGTCTATGAACTCACAACTTGTTTTTCATCATTCATTGAATCGCGGAGTGACGACAGTTTTGGTGTTCTTGGCCGCAAACTTGCAGGGGTCGCCCCAACCAGCTGGACCAGAACTTTTGGGAGCTACCGATTGAACGGGATGTAACGTAATTCAAAAGCAGTACCGTCCCATTGCCTTGGATCCGGGGAACGCAATAAGCGTCCCGAAAGCTGGCGATATTTCAGCATGTACAAGACAGAAAACTGCAATTGACGACTTGAAGTTCAATTTAGGTCGTCTCTTGGACAATTATTGTCAGTTGGTTGGACGATTTAGCGAGCATCGCGGCCCGCACCGGTGCACGCTCCCAAACACAACCTTCAGCTCTCTGGATTCGGAAAACATCGTCCCAATCAAGACTGAGAACCGTCCAATCTCGCTCCATATTTGCTTGCCTAGACCACCACCGACAGTAGCGTGGCGTGAACCGACTTCTTCGGCACTTGACCCTCCGTGAGGCTGTAACGACTAAACGCGCCCTATGCAAGTTTTGACGTCCTGGTTGGTGGGATTGGGACTCGTCGTAGGAGATAGAGACATCTCGTGCGATGCGAAATGCAGCCACCCGCGAGGCGTACCGCCACCTCAGTGCAAAACCGCCTCGGACGGCACCTGTTCATCTCATCGTGCCTCCATCGTCCTATGGAGTTTGTGGAAACCTCGCCATATCACACGGAGATGGTCCGTTCCCATCAGGTTAGCAGCTGGGCGCCAAGTGGGACCGACGAGGATTCCTTGGTCATCTCGAGTCAATTTGCTGGGGTATCCGACAACGACTTGATTGCCCAGAGAGAGTTTCCGGATTGCCTCGTGGTGCTAAGTAATGTCGTTCCTGATCTAAAAGATCGGGAGAGCCTTGTCAGAGGCAGGGGTTCCTGCTTTAGTGCTCACTTTAAGTGATGTGGTTCACGAAGCGTGGACCCGATCTCAACGGCGCAAACCCAGCTAGCTGACTCGCTCCCTCGCCAGGAGGGGCGCCCTAATCTCAACCCCGGTTTACTTCGTGTGTTTCAAGTATACTAATCAAAAGGGAGAAACGGATTCGATTCTAGGGAGAAGAAGAACGGCCATGGGGGGTAAACCAACTCAAATACCACGAGCCCGGCTGCGCATCCTTTCTAAATTGGTTCTATCCAAGCCGCCGCTCAGTCACTCATTCCACTTCTACTGCTCCTTCACGTTGCATCGACGCCATTCGTTTTTGACAATTCCAACTTTCCACTTGCTATCCGCAACACTCTACACTCCGCAAATATGCAGATTAACGCCATCCAGCTCCTGCCCCTTGTGGCCTCGGTCGCCTCCGCAGCCTGCGCCGGCCGCCACCTCCAGGGACAACAGCAGCAACCCAAGCCCGCACCCGTTGCTGCCTCTCCCGCCGCCGTTGCCGCTGCCCCGGCTGCCGTTGGCGGGGGTCAGGGCCAACAGCAGGCCGTCGCCGCCCCGGCTGCCCAGAACCAACAGCCAGCCGCCGCCGCCTCCCCGGCCGCCCAGAGCAGCAGCAAGCAGGTCTCGGCCGCCGCCGGCACCTCAGGCACCTCCACCTTCTACGGCGGCAACCTGAATGGCGGCACGTGCTCCTTCTCCAGCTACACCATCCCCTCGGGCATCTACGGCACCGCCTTCTCGGGCTCCGCCTGGAACAACGGCGCCAAGTGCGGCTCCTGCCTCGAGGTGAGCGCCAAGGGCAAGACCATCAAGGTCATGGTGGTCGACAAGTGCCCCGAGTGCGAGCCGGGCCACCTGGACCTGTTCGAGGACGCGTGGAAGGCGCTGTCGCCCGGGTCGTCGGACCCCATGACGACGACCTGGACCGAGGTCGAGTGCGGCATCACCTCTCCCCTGGTGCTGCACAACAAGTCGGGCACCTCGCCCTACTGGTTCTCGATGCAGGTCGTCAACGCCAACGAGGCCGTCGCCAAGCTCGAGGTCAGCACCGACGGCGGCAAGTTGTGGCAGGAGGCCAAGCGCCAGGACTACAACTACTTTGAGAACTCGTCCGGCTTCGGCGCCGCCAAGCAGAGCGTCCGCGTCACCAGCGTGTCGGGCAAGACTGTCGTCGTCGACAACGTCGGTGTCGAGTCGGACTCGCAGATCAAGGCTTCGTCCAACTTCTAAGCGGTTTTGCTTTTGTGCTTCGGTCCACACGTGTTACCTTGATTATAACTTCTTATGTACATATTTCTCAGTTGATAGAGGACATAGAATGAAGCTCGTGTTAGCCACATAAAGTGCTGTTGTGCTCTATGCTTCATATTTGTATCCACGGGCAAGTGAGTTAATTACCGTATCAGGACCTTGTTATTGCGATTGTTTAAGCTGCGAGGCATGAACTCTGAACGTAAAAAAGCAAATACCTTTAGATACTTGCCATTTGAGACTTACAGTAGACATATGCCGGGGATTCTGTATGGGTGACTTTCAGTGCTTCATTGCCACTGTCTGCAGGTTTCGTGTCCACGAGTAAGTTCGGGGCACAGTATACAATACAGCAACACATTGGAACGAAACTATGTGGCTATGGCAATAGGAACACATACAGAAATCTCTCGAGGCCTACGTGAATCACAGGAAGCAGTATTGAGATGGGTGTTTATTAGTGTATTCATGTCGGTGTTGTTGAGCCATTATCGCGAATGTGTCTCTGTACTTAGGAACTCAATGGAGCCAGTACACAAATACACTATGATTCATTCCTTTCGTCCAGCCTTCATATCCATTGGGCACAAGATCATCATGCCGATCCAGCAACGACCCAGCCATTCCGTGCCATCTGATTGATCTGATGCCTTGGCGCCCAAGCAAGCTCCCTTATGAGCTGGGTGGCAACATATCTGTAAGAGAAGAGTCTCGTGCGTTCTGTGACAAATCGTTCGGTGCGGGATGAAATTCCCACTGATGGGGTTGGTTATGGTGCAAGTAACGCAAATACGATCGTGGACTTTGGAGACTGTAGGGTCATGTTACCTTTGCCTAGTTAGTGCAGTTTAGTTAGCAATGGCTACAGTTATAGCCTCATACAAATTAGGCAGTGCTTACCGTGCTTCGTGTAATGCATCTCGTATAATACAGTAGTAGTGTGCCGTAGTTGGTAATCTGGCCACACTGGGAGTTCGCAAGACCTGGGCTTCAATCTGTAGCCATGCGGGATCGCTTCTTCGGAAAGGGTCGTTCTTCCATAGGAGACATCTTCACGGCGAATCCACCTGCAAGTCGGCCCTGCATCTCAACGCTAGAGACATCGAGATGGCGATCGTTGGGGCGAGCCCACCCGAGCTGGCGGCCGATGTGCAAGGCTGCGAGCTCACACACCACGTTCTGCATGTCCAGGTTCTGAACTCGCGCCAGCACCTCCAGCCCGTCGTACATGATGAAAGTCTCGATGGGGTCTTCCCAGTTGATGTGAAAGATACCGGTGAGCTTGCCGTCTTTCATGACGCGGGCGGCCTCGTCGCATGGGATCTCCACGATGTGCAACTCGCGGGCCTTGGCCTTGGCGCCAACGGTGGCCAGGTCCCAGTTGTATCCGTTTAGCGCGCCGCTCGCGGTCGACTTCCACAATCTATTGATGAACGGTTCGGGGCGGCGATTGTTGTAAGACGCATTGTTAGGAGGTTGCTTCTTCGCGCCGCTCTCAGTCGAACGCCATATTCTATGGAGGAAAGGGTCGGAGCCGCGGCGGTCGTATGGCGCAATGTCGGGAGGTTGCTTCTTCTCGCCGCCCTCGTCCTTCTTGAAGGCTCTATCGATGAAACGCTCGGAGGGGCGACGCTTGTAGACGCCGATGCTGGAAAGTGGCTTCTTCTCGCGATCCTCCTCCTCCTTCTTGATGGTGCTACCAGTGTAGTCGCTGTCAGAATCCTCTTGCTTAACCTTGCGGTCCGACATCTCGTGCTTGATGGTGGGGTGGAGGTTCTCGTTAGGCGACATGATGGAGAAGCGGGTGGTAAGTCTACCAGATATTTTGGCGGGGAATGAAATGATATGCCTTTTGCGAGTTGATAATTATGATTGAAATGAATGGCGAGCCTGACGATCGCGTTGGTTTCTGTTGGGGGTGCTTTGTCTGACGCTGAAGAGCAAGTGGACGTGACGATGTTGTTTATCGGTGCGGTGAAGGAATGGAGATGAGACAGGAAGAGAAGAGAAACAGCTGTATCAGAGGATGTGGAGGTATTTATCTGCTACTTGTGCGTAGCCAGTCAATCGTAGGCCGCGAGCTGGATTTCGGGGCTACAAGTAGCTAACAGCTTGCAGCAAGGTGCTAAGGGGCGCATAGAATTGAATACAAGAACGAGGAAATGAACGTAACAATAAGGCAATGTAACCATAGACATTAGGTACACAATAGGTACGAGAAGACGTCAATCTTAAGGGCGCCAATCACGAGGGGAAGAAGCATTAAAACAGGTAGAGATATACACACTTCCATTGTGTACGTAGGGTATCGGCAAGCTTATGCGTATCTTGCGATTCATACCAGGCAGTGCAGTGCCAGACCAAGTTCCTATGCAATGCGCCGATTGCATCCATTCCTGGTGTACACAGTAATTCCTCCACCATCCAGCAACTATCCCATCCGTCCACGCCTGTGCTACCCGTCCATGAATTCCCCCCAAGAGCACGAGATTGTTCCTTGCGATGCTACTGACGATCGCTTAGCCGGAAAAGGTGCTGGGGGCATAGTAGTGAGCCAGTCGGGTAGGTCGTCGGGTTTCAGGCTTGGTGAGGTCTCTTATCATTTCTGGTGCGGATTCAGGCAAAGGTGACTCTTCGTAATATAATAAAAGCATCCATATCCAAGGCGCTGGTGCAGTTTCGCTAGTTAGCATTGATCTTGGGTGTGGTCATGATCAAGTACTTACCAAGGCCAGCGTTCCACATCGTACCTATCGTACATCATCCTTAGGAATCTATGGCTGTCGACCTGCAAGCCATTGTGCCATCTCGTTTTCTTTTGTGCGATTTGGTGTTCTGTTGTTCGTGGTTGGTCTTCGCATCCGCTCTTAGGCGGCACGGGCAGTCTGCTTCATCCTAGTCGGATAAGTCTTGGGGCATGACACCTTGAACACGTAGGAGCCTGAGTACACGCCCGTCATCTGGACGCGGCTAACCTCTAGAGCGTGATCATTCGGGTGGGCCCAGCCGAGAGCCTGACCATAACAATGAGCCGCGATGTCGTAGATGGCTGCCTCCATCTCGGAGTTCTGGATGCATGCCAAGACATCAAGGCTGTCCCACAGGAAGAAGCTGTAGCGCTTCTCGCCAGTCTGGTTGTTGTGGATCAGGCGCGTCACAGTGCCCTGGTCAATGAGCTGAGCCACTTGGTTGGCTGGAAGCTCGATGACTCCGAGATCGCGAGCCTTGGCGATTGCACGGTTCTTCTTGCCGTCCCAATCGTAGGTCTCCTGCTCGGCGCTGACCTCACGCTTGATACCGGGGCTGGAGGACTCGCCCTGGGCAAACTGGTCGGGCAGCTGCGAGATCTGGCCGAACTTGGAGATCAGGGCGGCCTGGGTGGACTCCGACATCTTTCCGTAAGGCATCTTGATGAAGCGGATTACGATTAAGATGACGATTGTTGGTCGAGAGAGATTTGATGCGGAGCGATGGAGATGTTGTGCTGATGACAACAACAGAGGTCTTTTGTATGACAGACTGTTACTTGCGTTGTGTAGCAAGTCTGCGCGAATGATGACAATGCAATCTTGGTGATGGCAATGCAAGATGCGATCAAGGAAAACGCGATAAAGGAGTCGCGATGAAGGGTTGTGGTGAAGGGGTGTGGTGGTGAGGTAAGATGCCGAAACGAGCCTCGATGGAAAATTGTGGTGAGGTTGTTCAATGTCAAGGTGTAGAGATGACAAGATGACAAGAGAGAGAAGACAGTGGTGAGGGAAGAAAGACGTATTTATGTGCTCCCAAATAGAGACGCGGATGGAGGTTGAGGGGTGCTGATGCTGATGTTGTTGAAGAGAGGAGGAAGGAAACTGATGTTGGAGCAAGGCGTCAATTTATGTAGACCGAGAGCTGGGTTTCGGAGCTACAGGTAGCTGATGGCGCGGTGTTTTGGGGTTTATGGAATTGAATACAAGAACAACAAAGTGGCCAGAACGATAAGATAAGTGAAAACAGACATCACAACGAGAGGGAGCAGTATTTGGGCAAGTAGAGGTGTACACAACTGTATTATTTATGTAGAGCATCATCAAGCTCCTATATACCTCATACTGCATCTCATCCAATGCAGTCCAAAAGCTGGCGACTAGGTCGTCATAATTCATGATTCAGGTGCTTCATAATAAAATAACATCATCTGTCACTGGTGTGCTGGTGAAGGTTTGTTAGTTACAGCACTGGATCTGGGTTTCCAGTTGTGTAGATTACATACCGAGCCCAGCGACTCATATCGCATCTATCGTACATCACTTATTCATAGTGCTTTTAGGCTGCCGGTTGCAAGCCAACCTGCCATCTCGTGCTTTTGTTGTGGGTTGTTTTGTTGAGCGTGTCCGGTCGCACTTAGTTGTTGCGGGCGCGGGCTTCTCGCATGCGCTTGACTCGAAGGGCCTGGACCATGTACTCCTCGGGAGGAGACACCTTCATGGCGTAAGCACACGAGTTCAGTCCCTTCATCTGGACAACGCTGACCTGAAGATCTTGCTCGTCCGGGTGGGACCAATAGAGCCGGTCACCAATGTGAAGAGCTGCGAGGCGGCGGACGATCGCCTGCATGTCATCGTTGACCACACGGGCCAAGACCTCCAGGCCCTCGTAATGAAAGAAGGCGTCGAGTTGTTCCTGCTTCCAGTTGGCGTGGAGAATGGCCGTCAGCGTGTCATCCTTGATGACCTGAGCGACTTCGTTGGCCGGAAGCTCGGTGAGCCCGAGACGGCGGGCTTTGGCGGTAGCGCGGTCGCGCTCCTCATTCCACTTGTATTCGGCTTGGGCCGACGGCTGGCGGCTCAAGGCGCGCTTCTTGGTGCCCTGGCCCTCCTGCTTAATCATCGCATCGCTGGATGATCCCTCCTGGACAAACACGTCGGGGAGCTGGGAGATTTGGCCGAAACGGCTGATCAGGCTGGCCTGGCTGGACTGGCTAGGCTCTCCACGAGGCATCTTGTTCAAGTGGGTGACCGACAAGGTTGTGGATGTCTGTGTTTTGATGGGTAAAAATGACGTAGTTGTAATGGTAACAACAGTAGCGTCTTGTGGCAAAGAAGTGTCGTTTCTGCTGCGTAGCAGGTCTGTATGGTGGTGCTGAGAGTGTGCTTAGAGGAAGCAAGTCGCGGTGAAGAGGCGCAATGGTGAGACGCGATGCAGAGGCGCGAGGGATGAATGTGATAAGTAGTGGTGAATTGTTTTGTTTTCCAGATGGAAAGATGACAAGAGAGAACGAAGAGTGGTGTGGAAAAGAAGATGGGAATTCATGTTGATGTTAAGAGGAGGAAGTAGAATGATGCCTGGAGAGAGGCGTCAATTTATGTGTACGTAGCAAAGCTGTTGTGTAGACCGAGCACTGGGTTTCGGAGCGGAGCTATAAATAGTTGATGGCGGGGTGCTTTAGGCCTTATGCAATTGAATACAAGAAGAAATTGACTAGGAAAATGAACAAATGAAACCAGGCACCGCACAGGTAAGACGAGAGGATGTTGTAATGATGCATAATCACGAGATGCAGTATCCCGACAAATAGAAATGTACACAGCTGTATTATTTATGTAGAGAATCCCATCCAATGCAGTCCAGAATTTCCATTTCTATATCTGTTCCTAATATAAAATCATCTCCCCGGCGATCCAGTAATGATCCAATTTCCCCGCCTTTTATACCAAAGCTTGTTTCCTCCGAAGAGCATGAGGGAGACTGTCTCGTACGAAACCACTGGCAACTGCTCGGCAGGGGGAAGGACTAGAGTGTGTGCTGTAGTGAAGTTGCCGGGTGGGACGTAAAACATATCGATTCGTAAGGGTTCTCATCATCCTTGATGTCGACGTAGGCAGACAAGCACCGTCGTAGTGAAGGAGGGGCATCGGTAGCTGATGCGCTGTCGTAGGCCGGTTAGTTACAGTAACAAATTCGGGTGAAGACTTAACTTACCAAGATCAGCGGTTCATATCATATCGTACATCATCTTCAGGAACTATGTGGCCGTCGAAGTGTAAACAAGTCACTTTCCCATCTCGTGTTGTTGTTTTATGGTTTGGTGTGTTTTCTGATTGGCCGCTCTTAGGCGACAGAGGCAGATTCCTTCCGCATCTTCTTGGTCTTGATATGTTGGTTCAGCTGGTCTATAGGCGGCGACATCTTGATTGCGAAGTTGCCTGAATGGACACCCGTCATCTCGACCTTGCTGACCACGAGATCATAGTCGTTAGGATGGAACCACTCAAGCTTCTGGCCGATATGGAGAGCGGCAAGGTCGTAGGCTGCGTTCTCCATGTTGGTGTTATGAACGCGTGCGAAGACGTCAAGGCCGTCGTACATGATGAAGCTGTAAAGCTTCTCGCCAGTCCCAGTCGAGTTGATGTGGTACAGGCCCGTCAGCTTGCGCTGATAATAGGTCTGACCAACTTGATTCTCCGGGAGCTCTGCAATTCCAAGACCTCGAGCCTTGGCGATGGCGTACTTCTTCTCGTGGTCCCACTTGTAGGCTCGCTTCTTGGTATTCTGGCCCTTCTTCTCGGTGCTGGCCTCGCGCTTGATGAGATGGTCGGAGGCTTCGCCGTTGCCGAACAAGTCGGGCAACTGCTCGACCTGGCCGAACTTGGCAGAAATCTGTTCACGAGACATCTTGGCGAAACAGAGCGCGGTGGAAGTTCTGGTTGTGGTGATTTGTTTTGGTTTGTTAAGGAACGATGGAGCGATGTTTTGACGACAACAACAACAATAGTACGTTGTGACTGTCAGGCAAGATGCAATGGAGGGTCGCGATCGAGACTTGCGATGGAGTTGTTTGACGACCAAGGTGAAAAGATGACGTGAGAAAGAGAGGAAAGTGGTGTGGGAAGGAAGATTTATTTATAAGCTTCCAGAGATGGAGATGGAGATGGATGTTGATGTTGAGGTGTTCTGATGTGTTCAGACGTACTGATGGTTGAGAGGAAGAGGAAGAGGAGGAAGCAGAATAGTGTTGGAGGAAGGCGTCTATTTATGTCTCTCCAGAGAGGCGAGATCAGAGGCGGGATCAGTGAATGTGGATTTGTTTGCTGTATTTAGTGATTGTTCTGGTTGTTGCAGTAGAGACTGCTGTAGATGTTGCTACAGAGGTTGCTACAGAGGCCTGGTTTAGTTGATTATAGCAGTGGTTATTCCCCAATTAGGTCGAATCAGTAGAAGCTGGTGATTATTCAATTCCTGATTATTCCAAAAACGGAAAGGCGCCCCACAATTATACGGTACCGAAACAGCTTTAGGGGGGAGCAAACCCCTAAATCCACCACAAGCTCTCGTGACAATCACTTTCGATTCACCAAACAATCCACGGTACAGCTTCAGTTTAAGTCAATCAGATCAGTGAATCGAATCACACTTACTGATCCCGAGCCCTCTGGAAAGGCATAAATACTCCCCTCCTTCCCCAGGTCCCTCCCCGGATCTTCCTCCGCTCCTAATCAACATCAACATCAACATCCACATCCACATCCACATCTCCAGCTCTCCGGACACATATAAATTGCGCCTCTCATCCAGACCAATCTGCTTTCACTTTTGTCACCTTTTTTCTCTTCTCTACCAATCTCTACCAAGCTTCACCGTGAACCTTCACATTGAATTTTCATCGCGACCCAGCGCGTCATCATACCAGTTCCTTCGTCACTTGTCAACCAAAAACAAAACCACTCACACCTCGTCACCAACTCCTACTCCATTCATTCATTCATCACAATGCCTCGTGACGTCAAGGTCAAGCGGGAGGCCCTCGACAGCCAGGCCTCAAGCGCCTACATCAAGAAGGGGGATAAGGACGAGAAGAAGCCTCTCCGACGCATTGCCTCTCAAGCTGCAAGCGACTACACCACCGATGATGACGACCAAGTCGCCATCAAGCAAGAGGACCAGACCGGCATGAAGCGTGCCCGCACCCACCACCCCCGAGCTCGGGTTGCATACAAGTGGGATGAGGCAGTCACACAGGCATCTAAGCACGCCCGCAGCCTGGGAATCGACGATATTCCCGCAATGCAGGTCGGTCGTGTGGTCGAGGCAGGCCAACTGATCGGTCTCTTCGACATGGAAAAGGCCCGCCCGGCCCAAAACTTTATCGTCTACGACGGACTCGATATCCTCGCTCGCGTCGAGGACTTTGAGATGGAGACGGCTGTACACGACCTTGCTAGGCTCTACATCGGCGAGAGACTCGGCTGGTCGCACCCGCATGACCACGAGCTTGATGTGAGCCGCATCAAGATGAAGGGCAACCTGGGAGGCGGATGGGCTGTCAAGATGTTAGTCGAGGATCCAGCAAAGTCGAACCAGGGCCAGAAGAAGCGCGCCCGACGCGCCTAAACACCACCTCAACCATGTCTCAAGATGACTACGATTCATCCACTGGCTTTGGTGAAGAGCGGAAACTGTGGATTCTGCTTGGCATATTGTATTACGAATCGCTGGATATGGTAAGAATACAATTATAATCGTGCTCCAAGATTGCTACCGATGCTAACTCCTTCGCGGCAGATAATCAGCGCGAACTGGAGTGTTCTCCCACGAGGAAAACTGCTGGGTAGAATAAACGCGAGTTTATGGATCATTGCTGGACAGGCAGAACGGACATGTGTATTATAGCAATGAACGCACTAGGCGTCACACAGGACTATGGAAACCTACATAGGGTTGGCAGAGATGAATTCGAGGATACAGACCATCGTGCTGTTTCTCACCGCAATTGATACACATACACACACCTCTCTAGTTGCTTCCGTTAAGTGATTTGCGCATTTTCAGGATTGTAATTTTAGGAACTTCCTCCCTTGCTACAATTTATCTTAATTCTCTGCTTCTCACTGCTTCGGCAATGTGGAAATTGTGGAAAATACAACCTCAATGTGTTGTGCTCGAAGGGTGACTTGGCTAGGAAGGACCCTTTGCCCGTGAATATGAAGGTGCCTGTCCTTCAAGTAGGAGGAATTCAACAACACGAATGCACTTGCATTCGAGCCACCTCTTACTCACGTTATCATGGGCTACGATGTAAAGCTGTGAAGCACTTGGCACATCACCAGAACAAATGAAAAAAAGTCGTTTTTACAAGTCATCCAGGGCAAAGGCTGTTCGTATTTGTTGGGCTATCTCAAGTGCCGCAAGGACCAGCTGTCTCAGTAATCCAATCCTAATCTCAAGGTTCCGCATTCATATGCTGCTTCTCATCCAATAAAATGAATGCCAGAACTTGCCAGAATGGTCGTGCCTGCCTCGGGTCGATCAAAAATGCCCCCATCTCTTGATACGATTCCGTAATGCAAATGTTCGCATTTATCCATTCCCATGTTGTACATAATATCTTACAAGGTTTCCTCCCATAAACCTTAAGCGAATGGCAGCAAGTATCGTGGGCTGCAGTGTGTCAAGTGATCATCGCTGGGAATGTGGACTCGCGAGGAGTGTTGGGGTCGAATGCAAGGTCTGTGACCCAAATGCTGCCCAAGTTTGATTAGCCAGATGCCATAACTCGGGTATCATCTTCTAGTGCACTTACCATTGACAGGTAGACGCCGCTGCATTGCTCAATGCTCAGTGCGTCGCTTCATCTGCTTGCTGTGGTTCTGGTCATCGGCCTGCTTTCGCTTCTTGCCGGGAGGAACCTCGGGGTGGAACATGACAGCCCAGCCGCAGAAGGAGCCCTCGTCATCCTTCATCATCGCGGTAGTAACGTTAAGGTCAATGTCGTCCGGGTGCTGGCTTTGAGCCTTGCGTCCGATGTGCAGACTGGCGAGGTCGTAGAGCAGTTCGTTGATCAAGGCCGGCTCCCAAACACTGGCCAAGACGTCGTAACCGTCGTAGGCAATGAACTCGCGCTCACCGAAGGGATTCGTGTCAATGAAGGAGATCAGCTGGCCATCCTGGAAGACGCGGCCAACGCGAGAGGCGGGAAGCTCGGCGATGCCTTCACTGCGCGCCTTCTCCTTGGCTTCGTGGATGGCGGAGTCCCAGTGGTAGCCAGGGTAGCGAGTCGGGCGCTTACGAGGTGTTGACGTGGTGTTCTCTTGCTTCAGATCCTCTTGACTGAGATCCTCCTGCTTCAAGTCTTCCTGCTTCACGTCTTCGTGCTTGATAGCAGACATAGGAGGGTTGCGACCGAATCGAGGTATCGTGACTGATGGCAGTGATGATTGTTGATGAAGAGGATTGGTAGTTGGTAGTGACGTTGCTTGTTGACAAGAAAGCGGAGAAGTAGAGAAGTAGAGAAAAGCAGATGTGCTTGAGAAGGACGATGTATTTGTATGCTTCCAGGGATGTTGATGGATCTTTATGATTGATGATGGAATTTGATGCCGATGTTGATCTTGATGGAGAAGGGTGTTATGGAACAGGGAGAAACGGAGTCGGAGAAGATCCTGGTTACGTGACTTTGATTGATTATTATGTACATTGAATGCAAGCTCATGCTAGCTACGTGCAGTACCGACCCCGCGGGGTACCTTTCATCTCAGATTTATAACCCTATGCAAGTGAAGGAGCTGTGAACGAATCGTGGCACGCATTCTAGTAGCTTTAGGTACCTGACACCTAATGTGAGCTAGTACGCGAGGCCTTATGGCAATGTGCAACAGGACGTCGGGTAGTAAGTAACCCTTACACATAAGCTGATCTCCCCGTGCTTTGAGTGGACCGCGAAAGAGACGGGCTGCGAGAATAGAACAAGGTTATAACAACAAGTCGAGCCAGTTCTGTTACAGGCTCACACAATTACCCAAGGTCATATTGGGCAGCCTCTCGGAGTCGGGGAGCTCTGCTCTTTTTCCCTTGGAGCTGCTCCAAGGTGGGGGTGTGTATGTTGCTCTTCTCTTCCTGCTTGGCGGTTGTCGACGATGAGGAAGCCAAACCAGCGGCGCGGCGGTCTTTCTGGCCAGTCTACTTCATGTTGTTATCATTTTGCTTAATGGCTGGGTGGGACGGTTTACTTCAATGAACTGCAGATGGGTATCGAACCAAGGCACCGTGGTCTGTTAGAATTGAAGGTCATACAGTCTTGATATGCCAATGCTGGATGAGATCGGCCGCAGAAGGCTGTGGCGGGGCGAAGAAACGTGGGACATTACACAAAAGACACTGGGAAAAAACATATGGGCACTTATTTGATGCTCGAGCTCATTCCATAGTGGGAGTCAACCATTCTCGTAGTAATTCATTCTCGATGACCGTATCTGTCATCAAATACATATCTATTTCTCCCTCCCAAAGTCATGCCAGGCGCCAAAGCCAATCATCCCTCGCGGCTGCAGTATGTCCAAGATTCAGTCCTTTCCAACCTTCTCGGAAGGTTAATTCATCTCATTCGTACAGGACTGCTGAAATTGGTAGTTAGCAGGGTTCTAGATTTTATGAAACTCATCAATCGAAGAAACTTACCTGTCAAGAGCCCGTAGTAAACCGTAATGCTCGTTTGGCACCTAAGCCTTGTTCTTCTTGGGGCGAAGGTAGATCACCCAGCCCTTGGAACGCGCCAAGCTCTTAAAGGTGACGTCGAGCTCGAGCTCGCCGGGGTGCCGGTAAGTGCTGTTCACGCGGCGGCCGATGTGATGCTTGGCAAGGCGCTCAATGAAGGGATAAGACTTGGCCCTGTCTCGGACGCAAGCCACCACGTCGGTACCATCGTAGACAATGTAATTGTCGGGTCCATACATCGGAAGGTTGCAGGTATGGGTGATCTGGCCATCTACAATGACGCGGCCCACGTCGACGGTGGGCAGCGACACGATGCCGGCAGCCTCGGCCTGTTCCTCCAAAGCGTCAAAATTGGCGGCCCAATTGTACGCGGGCGCCTTGCGAGGGGTGAGAACTGGGTGCTTCTTGTCCAGCTCAGTTGCCTCCTCAGCAGTGGTGGGGGAGTTTTTGGATGTGATGATCTTGGTCGACTTGATGGGCTTAGTCGACTTGGCAGAAGTGCTGCGACCGGTGCCCAAGGGCTTGGTCTCGTTGACGGATGAAGGGTCGTTGGAGGGGACCTGCTGGTACTTTCCGAAGCGAGACATGATTGCTGAGTAGAAATGTGGAGGTGCTTTCTACTGCGATGAAGAATGTGGGTATGAAGTGCGATCTTGAGTGTCAAGAAAGCTCAGAATGGTGGATGAGGTTTGGTTCAATTGCTATATAGCAATGGTAGAAGATGGATCACGTGTGGTGTGATGTATGGTGTGGTGGTTCGTTTCACTGTTGAGCTTGAGGTGGTCGTGGTGATATTGGTTGACGACGAAAAGCTGGTTGAAGGAAATGAATGATGAGACTAGAGAGAGAAGATGTTGTGTTGAATGAGTGTGGGTGTATCTAATCTGTTCATCAGACGTGTCAGGTTGAAAGAAGAGAGGAAGAGGGAGAGAATTCTGAATGATGCTGGAGGAAGGTCTGAATTTATGTCTTTCCAGTGAGGCAGGTTCGGAGGCAGGATCAGTAGAATCAGTAAATGTGGGTCTGATTGTTTTGATTGTTACAGCAGATGATGCTGTAGAGATTGCTACAGAGGCCTGTATCGGTAGGTCGAAGGTGGTTGTTACAGTAGCAGGTAATTTTTGATTGGGTCAGACTTATTTCTAGCAAACATGTATTCAATTTGTTCCTGCTCGTTCTGAAAGTGGAAAGGTACCCTTCGAACACAAATCACAGTTTCGACACTTTACATATCTTTCACGTTTTAATTACATCGACGCGTTCCAAATCAGCCGTGTTCCTGAAGGCAAAGTGATTCGGCGCACGGCGCCTTGGAACACAAAACATCATGGTACTTTAGGTATTTTTAATCGAAGATCATTACTACGGGAGTCTATGGCTCTGAATACCAACCATCGTCGTGGATCCTACTCGTGATCTCCAGCATGAGCCATGCTCATGTAGCCGTGCCAGTTGCAAAGAACACACGCTGGAAGTCGGCTGCTGCCCGCCAGTGAGCCAGTCCACCTCCACGTTGCTCAGACGCTTGCTGCTTGCCAGTCTTCTGACCATTATCAGCCAAGCACGTCGGTGATACAACGCTGGATCTACCGCGGTGACATGAAAGTAATTTGACTGCTAGATAGATGATACCAATGGACTCCTGTAGCAATGAGAAGCAGGCAATTAGTAGATCGGGCCCCCATTAGGCGCGTTAGGGAATAAATTGTCTGACGCCATCTTTGCCCAGGTTGTAGACGCCGATAACTTTGCCATCCTTGGTGACATTGCTCAAATGTGATTCAGGCAGAATAGTGGGATCGGGGAGCCCGGCTCTCTCCCTTCGGCGCTGTTCCTCGGCGCTCTAGCTGCTCTTCTGGTTCCAGCTTGGCACCACTGAAGGAGAAGTGAACCATACCAACAGGGCGAGGCTTGGTTTCCTTTGCCACTTCCTCCTTGGCAGGACTGCGGGGTCGATGGCTGCTGTCGGGGCGGGTTAACCTGGATGGGCTGCTTCATGCTGTTGTCCTGTTGCTTGATAGCCGGGTTGGAGGTCTTGCGCCAAGGGACGCGCGGGTACTGGTCGGCCCAAGGTATGGTGGTTAGGTAGAAATGAAACAGAACCTCAATATGTCAACGTTGGGTGGTGTTGGTCACGCAAGGCCATGATGGGGTGAAGAGGAGAGAGAAATTACAGCAGAAACGGCACTGGAAAAATCACATTGGTACTTGGTTTAGCTGAAGCTCAATTCATCATTGCTGTCTAAGAGTCTCGCATCCAGGCATTGGCCATATCTGACATTCCCAAGTCGTCGCTTGATCCCAAAAAGTTCCGCTCTAATGGACAACGATTCCTTGCGACTGCTGTGTGCCAAAATTCCAGCCCTTAACCATCCGTAGAAAACATCGCTTGCGGTAATCCGCCATTCAACGCCAATAATCCAACAATCCAACTTCAATAACGAGTAGCTGGATCTCCTTGTTAGCGGTGTTTTATTTGATAAACTCAACAATCAACTAGACTTACCAATCCAAGCTCAGCAGCATACCGTGAAATTCTCGCGACTAGTTCACCTTGGCCCTCTTGGCGCCAGAGCCTGCCTTGGGGTGAATGTAGATGACCCAGCGCTGGTCATCCTTGGCGCGGGTCAGGTTCTTGTAGTCGACATCGACCGCGACACTCTCAGGGTTCGGGGCGTCCTGCGCGCGGCCAATTTGAAGCTTAGCCAGACGGTTCACGAGGGCAAAGGTCTTGAGGCGGTCGCGAACACAAGCGACGACATCGGTTCCATCATAAATGATGTAGTTGTCTGGGCCATGCGTCGGCAGGTTGATGACGTGCTCAATCTTCCCGTTTTCGATGACCCGGCCGACGTCGAGGGTGGGAATGGCCACGATGCCAGCGGCCTCGAAGTCCATCACCCAGTCGTACTGGCGGTATCGCTTGCGGGAAGGGGTGACGTTGCTCTTCTTCTCCTGCTCGGTGCTGGCGGTGCTGGCGGTAGTTCGCGAGCGGTTCGCAGGGAGGTTGCTCAGCGAGGAGTTCTCCATGTTCTTGATGCACTGGGAAGGCATGGTGATGTTTTTTCGTAGAGATGTGATGGAAAGCTGTTACCGCGGTGGGAGTTGTGATGTGGGAATGAATTGCTTTCTTGGTTCTCAAGAAAGCTTGGTATGATGGATGTGTTTTTTTGTTTTTGTTCTTTGCTATATAGCAAAAGAGTATGATGGAACAAGTGCGTTGTGTGTGGTGTGGTGTCACTGATCAGTTGTGGTGAAGTGATGGGGAGAAGGAGGAGAAGGACAGTCAGGATGAAGGTGGGAGAGGAGGGGTGCATTTATGCCTCCAAAGGTTGTCACAATCAGTAACTGGCTGATCTGCCGAGCGCTGCAATCACGAATTCTTTTCTGTATTTAATGTGATTGTTCGAGATAGCAACCACTTTACAGGTGCATAGGGTGTTATCAGGGTGGGTCCTGCCTATAGCACAGGGGAAAACAAGCAAACTGGTCAGGTCACCTTGTTTTTGATTGGTTCAGATTATTGACCTTACCCGTTTAGGTACTCTTTCTGCAATCTTTTCACTGATATAAAAGGTAGGTACAGTTCACAGGTAAGTTGCCAGTGGTTGTTAGAGCAGAGGCCAGTGGTAAGCTTCCTGTGATCGCGCCTAGGTATTTTATATAAAGCTCTTTTACTATTGGTCCACAGACGCTTGAGAATCAGTCAAAACTACGCTAATCCCCTTTCAGTCTTACAGCAAGTAAAATCATGCTGTACAATTGCCAGCGCCAGGTGCTCGGCGATTGTCCTTCCTCGTCTCGCACATCCCTTCATCAGAAGGCTTTATTTCCTCGCATTCACAAGTCTCCATCGCTTTACCATCTCCATCGGATGCCACCGTTATAAAGCAACAAAACCAACCATTCATTACTACTGAGCATCTCGACCGACACGAGAGACGATTCCCTTCCGCACGTCATCACTCAAGCCACCGAATTTTACATCACCAGTAATTTCATTCGCCATGCGGCGCTACAAGAAAGTCCCGCATCCCCATCGCATTCGGATCTCGGATGACGAGTCGTCCGACGAGGAGCTCATAACAATGCATTACGACAGCGACCCAGGCATCGGCGCCAAGAAGCAAGAGGACGGTGGCATCAGCCCGCCTAGAATTAAGATACGCACCCCCAAGCGCGCCCTTCCTCCCGTCGCGACTCAGCAGAACAGCTCAAGTGGCGTCAGGCCCGTCCTCCGGCCCTCCCAGGCGTCCGCCTCCGCACGTCAGAATGTCGTGTCCCAGGCTTCCGCCGCCGCCCGTCAGAACGTCGTGAGGCCCCGCGTCAAAGTCAGGCCCACGTACAAGTTCGACTACGCCAGTGCCATCAGAGAAGCTAAGCAGGAAGCCAAGCGCGCCGGGGTGGTTGAGGTCCACCGCTCCGAGGTCGACCAGACTTTCGAGGATGGAAGCATGACTGGCGTTCACCACTGGAGCAAGCACGCCGCCTCCCAGAGGTACTTCTTCGCTTTTGTCGGCGATGATCTCGTGGCCTGCATTCCTGAGCTGGGCATGATGAACATCGTCCTCCACGACCTCGTCCTGTTACAAGCTGGCATCATGAGCGACGGCATGAACCCTGCCGAAGTTGAGCTCGAGCACAACTATCACGAGATGGAGGGACCACTTGGCAGCGATGGATGGGCAGTCCACATCCATACCACGACACGCGCCATCAGGAAAGCCAGAACCTACTATCGGCACGCACCATACAGAAAGTGATTGGTATTGTTTCTTTGCTCAGGTAAGTCTCACATATCATATCCCTTTCACATCCATATGAACCATGTTGTCGCTAACTAGAAATCACAGCTTCCCACTACGAATTTTGCTATGTACGAGTTATGGCGTGTGATACGTCACGGTGCGAGAATAGATGTCCTTGTGATGGACTGGATCGTCGGTACACACCAACCGACTTGATTGGGCATCGTTCTATATTGTACGTCGCACCTGGCACAACAGTGGAAAGAAGACATCCTGATTCTGTCAGATACATTAGATGATAGGTAGTACATCTTCTGACAGCAGTATCATCCGAAGTAATGTTCCTCAAACTTATTTTGACATTCGTGATTGTTTAGTTAGCATGCCCACCGTGATTCGTTTTATTTTACGCGACGCTGTGTCGTTGAATGGGGGGCTTTTTGGCGCGGGCGCCTGGCAGTGCAGCGCTTACTTGCGCTTGGGCGGGGCCAATCAGCGGCTGTGTGTCCTGTTTCAGTGGATAAACCCCCGGGAAGGCTGCCTAATAACGCCCCGCATGAGCCACCAACAACCGCTTGCCGCGAGCCAGCTCACCGGTACTGCTAATTTATTGCATTGGGTGCATCGTGTGTGCCAGTCGATCAATAACCGGCTATCGCATCGTTATCCAACACAATCATGGCTGACTTTCAAAACAGAAGCTGTCTGTTCGAGTTGCTCCCGACGGAGCTTCTACTAAAAGTCCTCAGAGGCCTACCGGATCTAACATCCCTTGACAGCGTCCTCCATGCATCGCCAACCGCCTATCGCATCTTTGATGAGTACGCTGTAGAAATCACCGAAACCATACTCGCCTGCGATTACCAACTCGTCGTCACCTACAACCATCGTCCGAACAGAAGTGAAGAGATCCACCATGGCCCCCACGCGGTTGAATCAGGTGTCACGTGCGCCTACATCCGGGTCATGTTCTACATGATGGCCGCCATCCGCTCCGGCCGATTTCCCGTCCACAGCCTATCCGAATTCTGCGAAAAGGTCGTCGATCCCTTCTGGTGGAAAACCACCCGCCGCGGCAGGGCCACGCCCGGCTACTTTATGCCGAAGTCGCTGCCCAAAGATACACTCCCGAAGGTGGTCCGCAGTCTGATAGCGACCTACCGAAGGCTCAACTGGCTATCGATGGACTGCCTAAGGTTCTACCTGGCTCGCTTCGAGTCTACCTGCCCGGCCATCCCGGCCATAACCAAGAAGGCCTTCCTGAGGGGCTGCCGCATGGGGCCGTACATCAACGACGCCAAGGCCCTGGACGAGTTCGGCGGCATACCCATCAAGCCGCGGGACCCCGGCCCGCCCTCCTGGGTCGAAGAGCAGCGCGCTGCGCGGGCCTTTTGGCGTCTGCAGCTCCTGTACGACCTGCGGAGGGCGGCCCGGGCCAACCTCCTCAACACCTGGCCGGCCGACGACGTGGATACGCTGCGCAGCTACGGCCAGACGCAGCTCCTATTCCTCTACGACCCCACGCACGTTCTCAACCCGAATCCCCATCGTCGCCCCGAGAAGGACGAGATATACAGCGCCGCCCAGTACCTGGAGCGGGCGCACGGGTGCCACTGGCCCGACGAGGTGCCAGGTGGCCTACAGGTGTCGCGTGCGAGCGAGTGGTGGCTGCTCCCGCGCCACGAGGTCCGGGGCGACAAGCTGCTGGCCCAGCCGTCGGCGGCGTGCCTGGCCTGGCCGAGACTGGCGGGCCATCTGGGCTGGTGGGAGCTCGCGCGGGTCATGGGGCTCGGGTTCGCGTTCTGGGGCGAGGAGAGGCTGCGGGGCCGGGGGCTGCTGGGCAACCCGCGCCAGATTGGGGACTGGGGGAGCTTCAAGTACGCGTTCGTGTGGCACAGCATGGTGTCGGGGGCAAAACCGGCTACATGCGATGTCTGGGAAGATTGACCCCGCCGCCAAGTCGGGGCGCTGCCGGTGGGTGTTGTCGGCAAATTCCGAGGCTGACCAAGACTGACGGACGCGGACGAACGAGGACTTATTATAAGTGACTTGAGGAAGAACAAGGGGCGGTCAACTTCGTATTATTGGTCAAGCTTACCTATGCTGAAGCCTCCTGGGGTTCCTGACACAAGGTAGCTTGATACACTGCCTGCGGTCGAGGTCCCGAATATTTGCGGCATAATGCAAGTAGGTAAAGTAATGGGGCGTCAAGATTTGCGATCCACTACGTCAAACTCTCTGCGGTCACTGCAAGATATGTTGAGTCTGGGGCTTTCTCGCGGATACACAACTTTGGGGAGGTTGAGCACCCCTGTGGTAATGCCGATGTTATCGGTCTGATTGGGCCGGCTGCTATAAGCCGGTCAACCCGACATTGGTCATTACCTTGGCCAATACTATTTGCAATAAAGACATTGTCCATCCCCGTTCAGCATCGGTGAAGTTAGGTCTTAATAGTAGCGTACCGAAGAGTTTACTACACTGGGCATAGTATACTAGACATCTTAATTAAAACCCGCGGCCCGAGAGCCGCTATCCGCCCTCCCTCGTAAGGAAAGTGGAAATCTGTAATTCTTCATGAAATCAGGCGGTAGCACGCTGCTAGGCCATATATAATCCGAAAGAAGGCTTCATAACATGCGGGATTCGATCTTGAGCCGCATGGTCCAACTCGCAGGCAACGACAAGAAAGTTGAGGAAGAACAACATCGCCTGTTGCCAGCTGAAGGAGGCCTCCGACATGGGTTGGAGCAGCCTCGTGTGGCTCGATCTGATTGGAAAAGAGTCGTGCACTTTTCAAAGTTCCCTGCCGATTTCTCGAGAACTGTTGGTCAACCCTGGTCGTCTCCTCCGCCGGGATCTAGAACGGACATCGACCTCGCAGATCCAACAGGGCCCCCAAAGCCCGCTGGGAAGAATGCTTCTTTTTCTTCTTTTTTCGATTCATACCAAGGCTCCCCGGTAGAAACAAAAAACTTGTGAAGGGCAGATTACGTCAAAAAATAGTCAGCTTAGAAACATGGTATCATACCCGATACCTTCGAAACTCTCCAAAGCATTCCAACACTGGACAGACGGCCCCCAAAGCCTGCGGAAGCGCCATGAAACGTCGGCTGAATCGTTATTGTCGCGGTCGTCGTCCTCGTCTTGGGCGTCCCTGGTATTTTTGCTGATTATTAAGTTTTGGTCATCATGGTGATCGGAGACGTAAATTCCCAATAGTGGCCTGTATTCCTTAGAAGCAAAGCACGACGACCGTGAACTAAGTACAAACGTAATGTAGCAAAAAGAACATCAGGGAGGGAAGGTCAGTCGGCAGTGGGTTCCTCCACTACTTAATCTTGGTAGAGAGATGATTCCACGCTAGCGGTGGGTCCTAACGGCGTACTTGTTCTTGCCGGAATTACCGACAGTGTCCGAGACGCTTCCCAAGTGCATCTTCGGGAAGTCGATTCCGTACAAAGGCGTGGCCGATCTTCATTTACTTGATCCCCATCCCCGCCTGTCCAAAATCTTCCTCGGCTCTCGGGAAGTCCTCGGCCTCGACGGCCGTGTCTTGGCACGTCCACTGGCCCGTGATGCAGGTACCGTTCCTCACCTTGACGCGTTGGCCATGTGGAGGAAGGTCGCAATCTTGGTCAAGATCGGGCCTGTGTCGTTATGTGTCACGTACAAGAACTTGCCCTCCTGGTCAGCAAGCACGCACCAGCTATCGCTCTGATGTCCTGGGTCTTCTCGGGCCAGTATCGGGCGCCCACTCGGGTCCCTTCCTGCTGGCCCCGATATTCAAGCCTTCCAGCCATACCTATACCATGTGGCATCTCGCTTCTTGTTGCCTTGTTCTTGTGCGAAAAGGACCGGTAGAAGGCGGGCAAGCGGGATTAGAGTTTCGGACCACCGTTGCAGAGTCGGCTCCGCCCCGAGACGGCAGGGATCATGACGCGACAATGCCTGCAGGTGGATCCCGCACGCGACAGATTCTGCCCACGCTATTCCAGAATCAAGGTAACAGTCCGATGGATGGATGCTGATCGGATCCAATCTGGTCCGATGAGTGGATGAGCGTCAGAGATAACAGGGTCTCGAAATGAAAAACCACGTTGGTCCAAAAGGTTGTCAAATGACTAGATGATTATTCACGCCTCGTCGCTCAAGAGTGAATAAAGGGGCCCGACTCTCCTCGGCCTAGCCAGCCTCCCAGCTATTTATTCCTGCTCGATTGAAAGAAAAGAAGAAAGGGGGAAGTTGGACAGGCGAACACCCCCGCACCCCCCCGGTCTAGTCGCCCCGAGATGCGACTTGGAAGAGGAAGCCCGAGCGTACGCTCCGAGTCCGAGCGTCCGCTCCAGTCCCGCAACGCGACTATGCACAAGGACGAAAACGGTCCCGTCGTCAAATAAGGAAGGGACTCGCCTACTTCCCAAGAAGGAAACCATCTCCTTCTTCTCTTAACCATGGAGAGGCTCAACCGACAGATTTGACTGACTGGTCACAACCGATGCTTCCGAGATCCGGATCACCCGATTAATACCCGACTACCCGTGTACCGAATCACCGCCCGCGATAACGACATGCCCCCGCCGATTCTTTTCGAGATCAGCGAAAATGCCGTGCGCCTCGCCCAGGTCTTCTACGGCGTGACGATACCGCTGATGACGCTGGCCACCGCGACATTTGTATATCGCATGTTGAAAAGCGCCAGGAGGAAAAGTTTTTGGTCGGATACGTGCATCACAATAGGCTGGGTAGGTCACCTGGGCTGCATTCCTTCTCTCGACGTGTGGGAATGAATGAAGCTAACCAAAGTTCTCTTCATACAACACAGGCTCTCGCCGTCGCGGACTGGGGCCTCCTGATGCCGCAGATGTTCCTGACCCCCGGCGTCAAGGAGACGGCGGCCGTCTTCAACGGCTTCCGGGGCGCCTACCTCGCCATCGCCGTCTGGGGCATGTCGCTGGCCTTCATCAAGGCCGCCATCGGCTTCACGCTTCTGCACATCCGGCAGACCTTCTGGTTCAGCGTCTTCATCTGGTCCAACATCTTCCTGGCCGCCGGCTACGGCTTCGGCAACTTCTGGTTCTCCATCTTCTCCTGCCGCCCCATGCGCGCCTCCTGGGGCGACTTCCCCGAGCCCCCCGAGACCGTCAGCTGCACCGGGCCCGACGCCCAGACGACGGCGGCACTGATCGGGGCGGTTGTTAGCATAAGTACCGATATTAGTGAGTTTGGCGTGGTTGCCATTTTCGATATGAAATAGCCGCTGACTTTTCGTTTCCTTCAAGTGCTGTCCCTGGCCCCTATCGTTTTCCTGTGGAACCTGAACCTGCCTCGGCGCGAACGCATCGTGATCGGCGTCCTGATGTCGCTAGGCGTGGTCGCGGCCGCCACGTCGCTAGTCAAGATCTTGGCGGTCGAGAAGTTTGCTATGCCCGGGCAGGACGCCATCGGGCTCAACATCACCATCAGCACCTGGACCATCCTGGAGCTGATCCTCGGCATCATCGCCGCCTGCACGCCCTTCTGCAAGCCCGTCTTCGAGCAGTGCCTCTGGCTGCTCGGCCTCTCGCTGCACCCGACAGCGGCTTCGAACTCGAACTCGAAGAAACAGACGCCTGTCCGGGCCCAGTACCGCCGCGCCACCGACAACGACACGTTCCAGTCCCAGATCTCGGCGGGGCGGTCCGGGTTCCGCGACGGCGAGACCGACGAGGTGCCCCTGACCAACGGCATCGAGATGCAGGCGGGCCTGGCCCCGCGTCCGGACGCCAACGGAGGGATTTACAAGCGGACCGAGGTCCATGTCAAGAACGAGGAGTTGCGCGAGGACAATCGGGCGGATGGGTGGAAGAAGTATACTCCTTGAAATGATGAGTGGCTTGTAGCTAGCAGTCTAGTAGCGATAATATATTCAATGAACCATGAGCGCTTCGCGCTATGTAGTATCAAGTCGTATCGAAAGATACCGTGTACGCCAACATCCGTCATCAGCTGCCCCGTCAGCGCCAGCTACTCCATCTTCATCGATGCCAGCACCTTTCCCAATCGAATCCAGTATAAACTCCCATCGCCAGTTCTCCTCACTTGGACGCCATTCAATGCGGCACACCCTCCCTTCGCCGGCCACCATTCCCCGGCAAGGCCTCCCTTCCGGCTAGGAGTCCTCTCCCTCGTCGACCCCACCCCCTCCTTCACGCCGTAAGACAAGGGAAGCCACCTCTAGCCTCACCGGCTGGTTGTGATCGGACGGCTGCGACTGCGAGCGGAATTGGCACCGAATGGAGTAAGCGGCTTTCGGTGTTTATTCCTTCCTATTCTAGTGTTTATTCCACGTTAGTCCAGTGTCTCACGGGGGATGGAATAACCGCTTATTCCAAAAATTCTGCTATTCCCTCTTAAAACATTCTATTCACCTTAAGAAGAGTAAATGCTGACACCGAGAGTCGATAGGTCACGCGAACGTTTTTCCTACTTCTTTCTGCTGATCCTTGGCGTCTCTGGTATTAATTACTATAATAGATTTAAGCGTCTCTGGGGCAGAACCTGCGAGGTTCAATATCTGGGAGAATTGCCACGGTTAAAAGAGAGAGCCGCGCCCCCAGGCAGTTGGGGGCGGTTCATGTAGATCCCTTTGGGGGTCAATTTCACCGAGATGGATATCCAATCACGTGCGTAGCTTTAACTCATGCGGTTGGGCTGCACGGCGTACTATATATA
Source organism: Apiospora marii (assembly GCF_038362585.1). NCBI lineage: Eukaryota > Fungi > Ascomycota > Sordariomycetes > Amphisphaeriales > Apiosporaceae > Apiospora > Apiospora marii. Next base: position 426,602 of record NW_027117377.1, read on the forward strand.
TCTATCGTCGTATTCTGCCTCCTCGCCCGTACGAAAAGATACGGTGTTACCACATCCTGTCAGAGATTTAGATTGAATGCGTCATTGAAACACGGGCCGCGTACGAGCCTTGTTGTTGTTTCTATCTCCAGCTGGTTATTGGTGCCAGCCTTGATAAGCTGAAAAGCTGCACCTGCTTACTTGCATACTGGTTGGGGGCCCAAATGGTTAGGGGGCAATTGTGAAACCATCCTCGGTGTAATACCTTTCCTGCTCATAATGTGCGATCTATATGTACACAGACTCGCCTACATTAGACAGGGCAGGTTGTCACAACCGTTTTGTCCAGGCAGTCTATCAGCATGAACACAACCAGCCACTGGAGGCTTTCCTGCTCTCTTGTCACTACTAGTCAGCTATCATCCCACTAGACATTGCTTTTCGGATCGGGCCATTAATCGGAAGTAGAACTCCTTGACTTCTTTCCACTATTACTTCTTCTTACCTTTACCCATACATTCCACATCGACTTGGCGTTAATGGAAGGCCCACGGGGAACAGGTTACCTCCAACAAACGAACATTTAAGTGCTTGGTCTACCAGTACCATATACACGTCTTCGTATATATACTGGCAAGTGATCAGACACGATGGATACAGATGATCGGGTTTACTTGGGTGTCTGGACCAACTGGTCCCGAGGCTCTGCCGTCATGGGCGCGACATTGACCACGACTCAGAAGAGTGGTAACATCCTGATTGCGTTCACCGCCATATTTGTGCCTTTTGTCGCTTCCCGGCTCTGGAAGATGCTTTGCTTCGCCTTTCACACCTGCACTTCTAAGAAAGGCGCCCAGGACGCCATCTATCACCAACGACAAGTCGTCCTTCGGAACTCCCCAAGCCCCGACTCGGGCCTTTTCTCCCTCTTACTTCTTGCCTGGACGTGGCGCAAGTTGCACGTCAAGGCAATTCTTCGTCTTCTACCCCTCCTCGTTTTTGCCATCTTGTTCATAGTAGGGTTCACAGTTGCCGGCGGTTACTCCTCCCAGATCACCTCTGCCATGGGCGACGAGGTGTTAATAAAAGGCGACGACTGCGGCCTGTTGACTTGGTCGCTGGACAATACCAACATTAACTCAACTCTTGCGATAAATACCTGGATGGCAAATAAGATGAACGACGCAGCAAATTACGTACAACAGTGCTACACAAATCAGGGTACCAACTTGTTTGATTGCAATCGATTTGTTGTTCAGAGCCTTCCGACTACGTCTGATAGCAATTCTGGATGTCCGTTTACGCCAGGTGTATGTCGCGAGAATGATACAAACATACGCCTGGACACAGGCTATCTTGACAGTAATGATCATCTGGGTCTCAATGCTCCCCGAGAACAGAGGTTCATGTGGAGGCAGGTACTGTCCTGTGCCCCGTTAAGAACTGAAGACTATACAACCAGTTACAGCCACCTTAACAAGACCTTTGTCGGGTACAGTTACGGAGGCCATAGTGCTACCGCCGTTAACAAGACGTCACTTGACTTCACATATTCGGTGCCAGATTTGCAGGCCCAGTACTCGCAGTCGCAAAATACGAATACCGGGCTGAACTTTCGAGTAAGGTACACATAATTTCCAAGTCACTTCCACGATGGTACCAAGATGTGGATAACCTCTGGTATCCATAGATGCTATGCACATATACGGAATATAACTAATAGTTTTATACATAGTGCCCAGTCATCGAGATCGTATAATGGTTCATTGGTCCAAAACGAAAGCACTTTTGTCCCCGGTCATGCTATCGCGTCTGTGGACGGGGACATAATCATTGTCTTCTTATCTGGTAACGGAGTCGTGTTTGCCCAGAAGTCGGATGACACCTGGTATAACGCGACTCGGGCTCGGGGAATCTTGGGATCAGCCCATGCCAAAACAGCTGGTAAAGCATATATGACCGCCGAAGCAGCCTCCCCGCTAGGTTGCAAACAGCAGTTCCAGTGGTGCAATCCAGAGTATGGGGTCCCGGAAGGTTGCGGACCACTCGCAGGTTGGATGGACGCTACGGCTGGCGCCTACCCCCTTTTCAATCTGACTGTGGATGATTTCGATTCCGCAGATGCCTCTGTCCCAGACACTGAACGCGGAAACAGGCTTGACTGGGCTGCGAAAATAAACACCCTGAGCAAGTCCGGTATCTATAATATGCTGATGACATTTGCGGCCAAGGCATTAGCATCCCAAACGTTACTGGCTTCCGGTGTTCAGCTGAGTATATCCAAACAACAGTGGCATCTGGATGTGACGAACTGGTGGAATACGACACTGGCTCTCCATCAGGCTGCCTTTGTTGATACGGCATTAGGGTACAGTCGTGCAGATGCCAACCTGCAAAGTTCCATTGTCATGCCAGGTAACGACCAAGAGCGTCATCTCTGTCAAAGCCAGGTACGTTCATATCAAGCTACTACTTCAGTCTTCGAAGCCTGATCACTTTATATGAGAAGGTGAGCGATGATGTCTTGTTACTTTTGCTAATACGCAAACAGAAAATTCGACACTCTGGGTTTGCTTCATTCAGCCTTTTCGGGCTCTTGTTTACGTTCATCTTGGGAGCACTTATTGTTTTGATGTCGTTCGCTTTGGATCCCATCATGCGCTGTTTGCACACACGACAAAAGTACAGGCAGTACGAATACTTGGAATGGCGGACGAACGGCGCGCTACAACTCCATCGTCTTGCACAGGACGAGCTTGGATATGGCAAATGGAGTGGCTGCACCGATACGGTTCCTGTTACGCGCCCCGAGGATCGACTGGCTGACCTTGATATCGACGACCTTAAGTACCCAAGACTCAGTCGCGGACTCCTGGGAGAAGAGGCCAAGCCCGAAGCAGTCAACAGCCAAACTGCAACAGTGGTCAGCCTGCAGGGTTCCTCCGAAGCGTCAGAGGATACTGTGACTAATGCGGACGCCGAGCATGCCTCCATCGAGCCAGGGCACACCTCCGAGGCTGGAGACGAGTCAAACTTGGTCCTTGGGGCAAATGAATGACCGGAATCGCATAGAGTCTCGATGATATCTATGGAGAATACCGATCAAGTGCCAATGAGGTCAAGTGGACCAGTGCCGGGAAGCGGCCCAGAAGCAAATGCCAGACACCAGAACCCATGCGACCAAGTCAATGGGGCCGAGATACAAAGAGGCATTAGAAAGTAGCACTTATTCAGGCCGTTGAAAAGAAGGACATTCCGCGAGTTGATTTGAACATGGTATTGGCAAGCAAGTAGGGGCATTTGGGCGCGAAGGAGCTGTTTTAGGATCAGGCCCAACTTTAGTCGTTACTTGACATTCTCTTACACCGTCGGTCTCTTTCTAATCTTGAAATAGTTGGATACGTACTATCTACTGTGGTTGGACATAGTGCAATGCAGTCTTTCGGGCTTCGCCCCCTTTGCCCGTTTCCCATACCGGATAAGGCTAGAATAGACTTTATGGTTTCTGGCGGTCCGTTACAACACGACGGTCTTGTTGGAATGGTCTATCAATCATGTTAGAATGAATACTTTGCTGAAGTTGTGCGTGTTGTTGACAAAGTTGACGTGTACGCCATGGGTCGTGGGAAGACACCACCACTCTAGAACCCATGGGAGCCCCTGAAGCGTGCATCAACCAACACTTCCCTGTCTATTTGATTCAAGACACACACAGTGTCTTCTGGTAGGTTAAATACGATAGTTAGATCTCGAACGATTCTTTTGGGTTCCTCAACTGTTCTGATGGCTCAAGGAGCCAATCAGCAGCACCCTCGCCAGCCAACCAGGAAGGCCAATCACCAACTCGGATGAAAGACCGTAAATAACTGAGACCAGGCACTCAGGTTGAAGACAGTACGGCCAAATCGCTGCATCGTCGAACCGTTCGTTTGGAGGTCCCAAGGGGAAAGTGTGCAGACTTGCCGACGCTGGCGAGACTAGTATCCGAGACAGCCAGCTGACCAGAGACCAATGGCCGACGTACAGATATGTATGCATGGTCAGAGACCTGACACGTAGGACGAGTTGATAGAGCTGCACTGCACCCTCTGCCTGCCTCTGCCAACCATATATACCTCTCAAATTGCCCTTTCGGGTATCAAGACGCATGTAGGTGGATGCCCAAACAGCGTTGCAGCCCGAGACACCACCCTCTCCAGAAATGGTTGGGATCACGCAATGGATGGAGGAGAGGCCCCGTCTGCAATCGGATCGCTCCAGTGTTCGATGCTGCATGTAACCGCCGAATCCGACTGTAGTTGCCTTAGTTCTTACACGGCTCCATGCGATATGTATGCATGGGCGACTGACTGACAGGACACGATGCCAATCGCCAGTGGGGGCCGCGGGGAAAAGTGGGAGCCGGCACAGCTCTCATTCGGTGGACGGCGCCGAATGAGAGCGACTGAGGGCCCTCCCGCAGCGCCCCGACTGGAGACGGGCGGGATCCCTCATTTAGCCAGCATGCGGATGGGTTGATGGTGAAGAAGGCCAGGACACCTCCATCTCCGCGTCGTGTGATTGGGATGGGGAAGCCAAAGCCGAGTCGAATATGTGAGCCAGCTTTGTGGCCTGATAACTTCCTCATTGGCTGATTGTCGCACCTATCTGCGTCAAGTCTTACTCAGTCCCAGCCATTTGTTATCTACATCTGACACTGACAGCAGTCCGCTTTCTACCGCTCGTGTGGCCCCTCAAATTTCAACTCCCAATTCTGCCCGTACGACCATCACTCTGTCACATTGGAATTATACACCTCTGGTCAGTAGGTAGCTTGAGTTTGGGATGACGCTGGGAGTCGTTTGCATCATCGGGCGAGGGGGGAAAAGCACTACGGCGGGATCAACCGATGAAACCACCCTGACTTTGCCCACTAATGCACGATGTCTGGCGCTACTCAGTGATAGCGCGATCCTACGAGGGAGGTGCAAAATGGTTTCGCCGTCGGTGCGAAGTTGAAGTTGTCCTGGCAATTGAGGATTTGGTCCCGTATTATCGCTTTTGTCCGAATGTTCGAGTCCTGTGCTTCTTCTAGCTGTAAGTCAACGTGGCTGTTGCTGTGGCAGAAGGGATCTGGCGAAGGACACAGACCAGAAATGCCCTATTTATGGAATATGGCTCCGGGGGGCCCCTTCATCTCGAAATGGGCCTCAAAATGCTCCGAGTGCCCACAAGGAGTGCACCTGCATCATTCGTACATATATCTATTGCTGATCGGATACGAAATACCACTCAATGAGTCCGCTGCCACTTTACCACAAAAGGTCATATTTGCGGTAGAGTGCTGCTCTTCTGACCATGGTGTCGCCCAAGTGGGACGATAAGCGTTGCCAGTTCCAGCGCAGCTCAGCTGGGCCCAGAAGCTTGCACGGCTGGGCTGCAACTCCGGCCGTTAGCGAGCGTGTTGCGGACATTACTTAATTCCAGTTAGCCCTGGGCGTCGGGCGGGCGCCCCAGACAAGCGCTAAAACAAGCAAGCAGCACCCCAGATGTTTCTTTTGACAGTTCAGCAGAAGAAATGGGCGCAAAGTAGAACGCCCATCGCCCTATCACGGTGGGCTTCGTTTGGGGGATGATCCTTCATGCAAGCACTTTGGCAAAACTGGAGGCCGCGCGATTAGCGACCGGAGAGGGGCGATGCACCAATCTCGAGATTGAACATGCGTGTCTGAATTGATTAAAAACTATCAGGCCACAAAAGAACAACGCAACAATCGGCATGTTCTTCACAGGTGAAATCCTTGCATCGAGGAAACAGTTCTCCCAAATATCAAATGTCGATACCCATTCAATAGATTGCGATATCATCTAGGATGGGGATTGTACGCGTACAGTAGGTGATGGCTTTCGGGGCCTGTTGCTAACTTCGCGTTGGTAGCTCGATTAGGACGTTGGTTGCATCCATGGAAACGAAATCACGTTGCGCGTCCAGTCGCAGACAGACTCGCGAGTCGCCAACGCGCGACACCCAAGACATTTGCGCAGCAGGGGTTCGAAAGGTGACGACGGAGATGGGGGTGGAAGAGAGACAGAGACAAGACAGACAGGCCGTGTTCTGCCCAGTCTGCCAGTTTGCCTGCCCCGCCTGCCTCCCTGGTTTTTCTTTCTCGTCACACACTCTGTCAAGATTGAAGGAAGCCGTCACCTCCATTTGCTGTGTGGTTGAGGGTGTGACGGCCAATCACGACTCTTCCCAGAGTTGTGGAAGTTAAACCCTGAGGGGAGAGGTTCAGGTGAACCCCGGTCCCGGGTCCTGCCCGGCGAGCTACAGCTTGTTGTGGCTAGGCGGCTTAAAAATTCAACCCTGGCACCATGCTTAAGCTCCCTAAGCTCTTCCCTGTTCGTCACATCCAAACTGATTTGAGTAGTTGGCTGTCGTGACTCGTTGGTCACAATCAATCACTTCAAGCATCCGGCCTCGTACCCGATAATCAATGGTGATGCCCGGCAATATTGCAATTGAAAAGACGGAAATGTCCGTGTCTACGGTAGTTGCTGGTCCAAAAGTGGTCAGCAGGACGGCTAAATATAGGTAACACTGTAATAATGCGCTAAAACAAATAGATTTTTATCTTTTTTTTCTCATAACACCCCTAATTTAGACTATTTCTAACGCCCCCTAAGCCGTTTATATACTTTTTTTTAGCTAAAAGGGCCGTCGATTAATCGGTTTCGACCCCGTGCTTCTATCACCCTCGTCGCCGACCGGGCCATACACACTTTCGAGCTAGCATTCGAACTAGTTAATATTCGAGCCAGCTAGCATTCGAGCTGGTATTCGAGGAGCCGGCATTCGAGGAGCCGGCAATCGAGCTAGCATTCAAACTAACCTTCGCTCTCAATTAGTATTAATTAGTTACAATTAACGTCGTTTCTCTTTTATTAATATCGATACTATACCGATATCTATCCGTCTCGATAAGGCTTCGAAATTAATAAGTGCTAGCTCGAACGTTAGCTCGTCAAATACTAGCTCGTCGAATGTTAGCTCGTCGAATACTGGCTTGAATACCGGCTCGAATGCCGATTCTTTAAAATACTAGCTAGTAAGTACTTCGAGCCTATCAATAACGATGAAATTGGCCGGAATATAGCGTCCAGGGGGTCGATGTATCCGAATTTTAGTGTGAAAAATCGCATTGTTACAGTGTTACCTATGTTCAGCCGTCAGCAGCACGCTGAGCTCTGTGCGGCCATGTGCTGATGGAACATCGGATCCGTCGACCAGGCAAGAGCAGCGGCAAGAGGTCCTTGGCGTAGCCGATCCCCTTTCAATGCACTGCGTTGAATCCAGGAAAGCTTCAACCGACTTGAGCTGCGAGTTCATGCGGGTGCCGGAAGGTATTGTACTAGTAGGTAGGATCAAACATGTACGATTATTGTTTTATGTGCCCATCAATCATTAGATTTGGATCCTCAACATTGAAATGCAGCCGCTTCCGCTGATCCCGTCGCGTCTTTCCCATCGCATCTTCAGGTACACGCATCTTTTTCGGTCGAGACCACGGATGATGTCTATCTCGATTTTGGATATCGGTAGGTACACGCGCAAATACACAAGTTAGTTGCGCACTAGAAAGAAGGAAACCGTCTGATCCCCGCCAATTGGCTGTTCCTGGATGCAGCAACTGGGCAACGCCGCAGGAACTGTTGGCGCGACAGACAGCTCGGCACACTAAGTTCTTAGCACCCGCGCAGTCTCCATGTTAAACCGATTTGATCACTCCAGTAAACCCATAGAATGCAAGGCGACGCAATTGCGAATTGAAACAAGGCAAGCAGCGATGGAGAGAAGGATCCACTCGCTTTTTCATCTGTGACTCCCGTTGACGTCGGCTACCTGCCTAGCATCCTAGCCCATGGGAAGAAGGCACATGCAAGCTGGGATAGGTCACCTTTGGCTAGCACTTACTGCAGTGCCGTGTAGTGGCTCAGTGGTAGTCCGAGATGGGCTACCAACGACGGGCAGGGTTCCTCGCCATGCAACCTATTACAGGGAAGCCGCTGCAGGAGCTTCAGCACATTCGGCTTGGCTCTCTGCCCAGAACAGAACGGCACCCCTCGACTACGACGTCGGTCTCTCTCAATTACCCACTCGCATCCCACCTCGGACCTGAGCTGTTCTAAAGTTCCTAGAGACCCTTCTGCTGTCATTCGCCTACTGCCCTTGCGCTACTACAACTACAACACCGACTGACCGCTGGGACGTCGACTTCGCTGTCACCTCCATACAGCACGATCCACCACATTGCTGCCCACTTCACTCTTTTCTATTGATTGTTGATTTGCTTCTGCTGACGGGAGCTTTCTTTTCTTGTTTCATTCCCATCTTTATATGCTAGCTATCGCGTGTCCAGGTCTGACATAGAGAAACCGAAACCTTGCCCTCACCTATCGTCAAAAGTGTCTAGCATTAGATCAGGTCCGAATACCGACTACACCAACTTGAATTGCGCATACTTGGGCGGTGTTCCCCTCTTTTCTCTTTTCATCAGTACTCTCGCATCCCACCGGGGAGCTTTCCGAGCTGGCTTATTTTTCTCGACGCCATTCCAATTAGATCGCGCATGTAACGAGCCAATCGCGACCTTCCCGTCTGGACGAGACATTACGGCACATCGGAGAGACATATCATCTTCTCCAGCTCACTACCTTCCAGGTCATACGGCTCGGCGGTCTTGCATCTTCCATTCGTATCCATTCTGTCCCCGATAAGCCTCTGCAATTGAGGCATTGCTGTTTGGTCCGATACAAGCCCTTACCCTCGGTCGCAGGTTCGCAACCTTGCTGCCAATACCGGCAGAGGAGCTCGGAGGTCGTAGCACGTGGCTTTTTGGGCAGTAAGCCTTAAGCGACAAACAGTCTTACGACAGTTCTGATAAGAGCCTCCGCATCGCGTCAACGAACTGAGTCGCGAATCCCGACCAACGCACAGCTATATCAGGCCGTTGATATAGTTGCCCGAGCAACGTCTTGCGCGGAAAAAACCTTGAGTGGTAGTTCGCGCCACGACCACCCCATACTGAACGGCTAACGCAGCGGGCGCTTTTCTAGCTTCCTAGCAACGTCGCTCTTTTGCTCTTTGTTGGTCGCAGGAGGAATCTCCATTACACAGGGTCTTTCGTCACTTCTCAGGTTGTTTCAAGCGATACCCTGGCCAGTGTCTTTGCCCCTGCAGCCTGCCGAATCACCTCTCCAGCCAATCCTTGGCGTCCAGTGGCTGGCTAGCGCCTCTTTCTTAGCACTGACGTGTTTGCTAAATGCAAGTACCACTCTGAAGTACTTTCGTTGGTCTCATTGCTAAGTGGATGCTTGGACACGGCACTCGCTGCTGTTTGATTCATAATGGATGGGAGTACCTGCCCGAGGGAGCTGAGAGGCTCTCGTCACTCTTCCCACCCCCGGGCCTTTTCCAGTTCGAGCATCGCTACTAGCCATTCTTCGAACACCCAGGGTACCTCGAGAAGCACAAACAGCTCCCTATCTCAAACCTCTTCTCCTGGGTGGCCATCGCAGTCTCACCCGGTTCACAAGCACCACCATTCTCGCTGCGCCAGCTCCAACGTCAGTGCGACAAACACCAGGCCGCCTTCACGATTGGCAAGAGAAATGAGCGATGACGCGAGGCCCAACAGGATCCCAGCCATATCCAGCTATCTCCAGGAAAGGCTGCAGCAGGAGAGGCAGGATGGCGCTAGGAACTCCCCAAGGACCAGCACAGGTCGAAACACGCCGACTGGAGGATTCCGAGATGATGATGTGAGCAGCTCGCCCTTGCGGAGGAGCACGACAGCCATGGGACCGCGGCCACGTTCGGCTAGTGGCGACGAGGCCGACAGCCAGAAAGGATATGGCGCCAAAGAAATGGAAAAGGTGAGCAATGCCCCGTTATCATACCAACTGGAGACAGCTGGGGACGTCTACGATGCTAACAGTCTACCCATACAGACTCTGTCGACTTTACACAAACAGAACTTCGACCTGAAGGTTGAACTGTACCATCGAAGGGAGCGGCAGAATGCATTGGAGCAGAGAAACGCCACATTACAGAGGGATCAAGCTGAGTTGATGGAGCTGAACGAGAACGTCTGGTCCGAACTGAATAAGCGCGACGTAGCCCTTAAAGAGGCTATTAGCCTCATCATGGGCTTGGAGAAGAGAGTAGGGGATCTCCTCTTGGAGAGAGAAATGGTACGGCAGGTCGAGGCCGACGGGACGTACCGACACTCGCGCAACGATGAACCCGACCTGGAGGAGCCAGCCGCTTCCACGCCAAAAGCCGAGCGTTTCCCGGGCGCACTCGATGTTGACAACGATAAGGTCTTGGACCGGATGCCCAGTTTCATGTCGGAACGCAGCGAGCATACAGAGAATCTGCGAAACGTCATTCTCAACAACAAAAGCAGCATCTTCCACCTGCGCAAGGTCTCACAGTCCAGCGCTGATCCCAGCGAGCTTGCTAGGATTACTAGCCCCAGCCTCAGCGTACTGAGCGAGAGCTCCTTCACGAGTGTCTACGGCGGCGGCAAGGATAAGATCTTTGCCTCCCCCGCAGCCCCACCCACTGGACTTCTCCGACGATAAGATCGAAGACTTGCCGACTCCAGCCAAGCAGCCGAGCTGGGAGTGCCAAAGAGGCAGCAGTGCATCGAGGACGGGTAATGGCGCTTTCAAGAGCAGTGCCGGCTTTCCCTCGCCGCTCCAGTCGCTCGGCACCTTGGTCGACATGCCATCTCCCCTCCAGCAATTAGAAAGACTGGAGTCGCGACTAGCTTCTGGCGGCCAGATGCGAAGACCTTCCATCGCGAGTCGAGGCAGTAGCAACAGCATCAAGATGTCGCCATCTGCGCGACATTCACAGGCCGCGGCGCAGATTAAGACTAAACAAGAAAAGAGAGAGGCACTTCGACGGGTGATGACATCGACGCCGACCGAGAGGGACTTGGCAGCATCCCGAGCATTACCTCCCACACCCGATACCGTGTCCACCAACACGCTTCGTCGATACCACAACTCGAACGACACCTTGTCGTATGACCATAGAAGTACACCACAGACTAGTGTCTTCGATGCGCGTTCCAAAGCGTCCTCGGGCCAATACTCGCTCGCATCGTCAGTTGACGGGAGAGGAGGTAACGCATCCTCTCAGATTTCCCAACCAGCTTCGACTACCGCCTTCAATAGTCGCCGGGATGAGCCTCTACAACAGCCCAGCGCCAACCGTTTTGCAAATCACAGCCAGTACGCCCACCTCTTACCACCTCGGCCGCACTCGGCATGCGAAACCACATCGTCGCGAGCCAGAGCGGACGATTGGTCGTCGGATTCGGAGGACTCGGATGGTGGGGCCGAGGCCTACTCCGAGGATGAGGATAGCGACTTCGACTACTGGATGCGTGAAGGTTCCAAGGGCGACGATGGAGATCTTGGTATGCCGCCTCATTCTCGCAAAACAGGAAAGCCGTCGCCGGACCTCTTCAGCTTCCCGGACGGTGGCTGGAAGACGGAAGCGGTTTTCGGGGAGATGGAGAGGAGCGGGCTGGTCAGCTCGCCTGCCGCGGGATTGAAACGAGAATCTGTGGACGCAGCGTCAACCCCGATGGCTTACTCGGAAACGGGCACGTTCCAGGCACCGGCTCCCGACGAGGCGGAGGGTGGTATCACACCACCTACACGTAGGTCGAGTCTGCATGCGCGTACGGGAAGTATGACTGCGAGCTCCAATACCATGACCATGACTCCTTCAGCAGGGAAACTTAGGATGAACCCCGTGCGCAAGGTTAGTTTTGGCAATGGGGCGGGACGAGCAAGAAGCAGCAGCATCGACTCCTCGGTGCCAGCGCCCCGTCTGCAACAGCAGCATCAGCCGATGCAGCAACAGGGTCAAGCTGGCGCTCTGCCCGTCTCGAAGCGGAACCAGTATCCCCCGATTGCGGGACAGCCGACGAGATCTAGAGCGTTTAGCGGGCTCAATGGACTCTTCCGCCGAGGCGCTGCTGCAGTCGACGACCAACAGCAACCAGTTGAGCCGTCGCCGCGGCAGTCGAATCGATCGGGGAGGATGAGCGTGCCGCCACCGCCGGCTCGACCGTGGGCCTTCCGGCCGCCCGAGGCGATGGAAGACGACTTGACGAGCGCGACGCCGCCGCCGATCCAACGGAACCGGGCGCCTCCACCGATCAACACCCTTGGCATCGCTGAGACGGAGGAGGTTGGCACGCCGATGACGGCTGGTTCGGATATGGTCCCGAGTACACCGCAGAGCGCCGCGAGCAGGCGATCGAAGTGGTTGGGACTGGGCCGGATGAGCGGGCTCAAGAAGAACGTGGCGTGAGGCAGTGGAGAGGGGTGATGAATTGTATTGATATTCGGGCTTTTGGCATGGCCCAAAGGTGGCGAGACTCCGGGATGACGGCGTGGATTTTTATTTACATTTTTACAAAGACATGCGCAAGCATGGTCGATTCGCATCGAAGCGTGCCATCGTGGAGAGCAAGCAAGCAAGCATTGTTTTGTGTTTTTGGCTTAGGTTACGACACGACACTGATCAAAATTGGGCGTAATGGGGGGTTTGCCATTTTTAGCTGGGGGGGACAGGACAGGGGCTTGGCGGGTTCAATTGGGCCTTTTGGGTCGGTCGGTCGGCGTGTGGAAAACAAACATCAAATTTGAAAGCAAGATTGGCATCCAACAAAAAGAGAAAAGGCTCGCGCTGGAAAGTCAGTACGGTCGCATTAGGTGTACGCACCTAGATATAGAAATATTATTCTATACGTTCTCATGACTACTTACATACTAGGCATTGAGCTGAGTGACTTGGGAACTGAAGTGCATTGTGTGCCTATGTATGCTGGTAGTTAGTTGACCTGGTACTGTACTGGACGCCTGGCCGGATGCGATTAAGTGCCTCAAACACAATGGAACAGGCCACTAAAAACGTCGGTTGAAAGAACTGCCTACGCCTGTCATCTTTGGGTTTTACATTGGTTTTAGGCGACTTCGATAAGTCCAATCGTCTTTTTGAGAATCACTATCCAACGGAATGACCCGTAAACCAGGGCATTCAACCATCGGTATCGAAATTTGAGATTTCGCAATTGGCGTCTGGGGCTGAGTGGGAGCAAACGCGTCCCCGAATTTCTTTTCCCCAGGTCGTCGGTCGATCTTGTTCCCCCACGCTAACGCAGGGACCGATTTGGCCCCAGATCCGGTGACATCACCACTTGGATTCTGTGACAGTTTCGCCAGTCGAGATGCCCAGCGCCCGTTCGACTTGTATTCGACTTGTCTCAAGCACATAACCATTTTCCTTGTGCTTACCTTACATGAGAATTTATATATATGTTTCGAGCTGCATTGACTGTGAGACGACGTGTTTTACCATTCTTGGGAACTGGAAGACAGCTACAGACCATGGCGAGAGCTACAGCTAGCGCAACGACGGCGACAGTGCCGCTGCGACGGAGTGGGAGACACGCCAGCAAGGCCGCAAAGGAGGAAGAGCAAGATGTCAAGATCAAACCGGAGGCAATTGAGAGTCCAAGAGGCGTCGCGAAGCGTATAGCCTCTGCGTCGGCCACCCCCGACCGGCGAGGGAGCAAGCGCGTCAAGAAGGAAGTGATAGAGGAGGACGAAGATTCCCTGGACGACGAGCCACCCACCAAGCGGCGCGCCATCAAAACGGAAAGCCCCAGCCCCAGCAAGACGAAGAAGAACGCAGCATCGTCGACCCCCAAGAAGTCGCAAGACGAAAAGGCCGCCGAGCTGCAGGCCCGGAAGCTGAAGGCCTATACCCAATTCGCCAACGCCTCGCCCTTCCCGGACTTCGCGCGCCCGACACCCGACGAGTGCAAGCTGGCGCACCGGATCCTAGCCTCGCTGCACGGGAATAGGACACGGCCCTCGGAACCCATCACGACGGCGCCCGCCAACCGGGCCGGCTGCGGCGACGCGCCCTCGGTGCTGGACGCGCTGGTGCGCACGGTGCTGTCGCAGAACACGAGCGACCGCAACAGCACGCGCGCCAAGCTGAGCATGGACGAGGTGTACGGGGGGAGCGACAAATGGGAGGCCATCGTCGCGGGGGGCCAGCCGAAGCTGGAGAAGACGATCCAGAGCGGGGGGCTGGCGGCCAACAAGTCGCGGACCATCCTGCGGGTGCTGGAGCAGGCGCACGCGCGCTACGGGAGATACTCGCTCGACCACCTCTTCGAAAAGTCGGACGAGGACGCCATGGCCGAGATGCTGGGGTTCCAGGGCGTGGGGCCCAAGACGGCGAGCTGCGTGCTGCTGTTCTGTCTGCGGCGGGAGAGCTTCGCGGTGGATACGCACGTGTACCGGCTCGCGGGCCTGCTGGGCTGGCTGCCGAAAAATAAGAGCTGTAACCGGGAGCAGGCGCAGGCGCACCTCGACGCGCGCGTGCCGGCCGAGGACAAGTACGGGCTGCACGTGCTGCTGATACGGCACGGCAAGGACTGCGCCGAGTGTAAAGCTGGGGGTCGGAGTACGGGAAAGTGCGAGTTGAGGCGGGCGTTTCGCGGGGCCAAGGTCGACGGGGAGGTCGGGGAGGAGTTGAGGGAGGAGGAGATTGAGGAGGTCAAGGAGGAGGTGCCGGGGGTCGAGACGGATCGGGATGCGGTGGCGAATACGATTGAGATGATGTCCTAGTCGATCGGATGTTTGGTGCAGATGTACGATATAATGGAACAAGATGGATCCAACTAGGCTTGACTCGATAATTTGCCGACTTACTTGATCACACATGATTTATTGCAATGTTTTCGACCAAGTCGCCCGTATTTTATAGGTGACTCCTTCCAACTTGGCAAGCTTGAATGGAAGCCATCAATAATTTGCAACGGGCATCAACAATCGGAAATAACTGTCAACCACATTGCAGTTCAGAACAGTGTTGCCCCACTTCGTCCTCACAGCACACAACACAACACAACACAACAGATACAACAAAACTGAACAACATCAGACTCACGAGAAGCGCAATCGACTTCTTAAATCATCATGGGTAATCCATATCCGAAACGGAATGTCAGAGTACTCATCCTCTACTGGGACAGCGATGCCATCCAGGACCTTCGCATCGACACTCTCGTCGAGCGCCTGAAGTCCACCCTCCGCCACTACTACCAATTCAACGTCACGGTACGAGAACTGAAACAGGACGAGGACGAGTTTCAAAACAATCAGCTCTCCCTCGCCGATGCCATCCTGAACGAAACCGGCAAGATGCCGAAACGGCGCCTGCTGAAAACGGCCGACGGTGAGGAGGCGCGCACCTCTTGCAGTAACATGGCCAAGGACGAAGACGATCTATTGATGCTCCTCTACATCGGCCGCAGCACCCACGACGAAGAAAGCAAGTGCCTGCTTCAACCGATGCAGGACCAGGACCTTGGAAACAAGGTCCAGGTCGACTTCGAGGCGCTCCGCCGGGCTACGCTCAATCGGCTTCACCCAGAGGTTCTCATGGTACTGGATTGCCCTTATCATGGCCCGATACGGCACAAAGATCGGGTGGAGATCATTACCAGCAGCGAGCAGACGGAGGACTTTCAGCTCATGGAAACCCTGGGAGATGTTTTCGATTCAGGTTCCTGGGGCGATGCAGCAGCGCGGCTGACGTCGATTACCCTCTTCGACCGGTTGAAGGAGGCCCTGGCATCGAGCCCTACGTCGCCCATACGATCTGCACTTCCGTCGACTTCCGCCAACAGCGACGCCAGCCGCACCGTCCTCCGACTGGCCCCCACTGAACCCCCTCTCCCGCCTTATGACCTGCCTCATCGTCGTTTTCGAATGCCTCGACCTACTACGGATTCGGCGGCAGAGTCTCCGTCGGTCCCTCCCCCAAAAGATACGAGCGAGCAAGCGGCCAGTCGAGGTTCAGGTCGGGCCCAACGGTTTGAAGAACTCTTTGGTATAAGACTCCTCGCCCTCTTTAAAGAGAAGATCGGAGCGCATCCAGAAAATAACGCTAGCTAAATGAACAGAAACGATTGGATCCCTCAATGTCGCCTACCGGCGTATCGTGGCTAAGCGACTTTCGGTGTTTATTCCTTCCTATTCTATATATAGTGTTTATTCCACATTAGTCCAGTGTCTTACGAGGAATGGAATAACTGCTTATTCCAGAAATTTCTACTATCCCCTCTCGAGACATTGTATTTAACCTAAAACAGTAAATGCTGATACCGAGAGTCGATACCTAAGGTAACCGTCGCCCCTAGGAGTTTTATAACAACATACCGTAATACAGAAGTGAGCAACGTAAACGGGGGACGGTAGTTAAGTATGTGTCGTGTTCTTCATAATATCGTGAGAAATATTAGTTGCTAAATGCGTAGAAATATCCAATTGTGTGAAGCTTATCATCATTCTTGGGAAACACCAACACCCTATTTCCTGACTGCAATCTACCCGATGGCGTCTCTCTAGTACACGCTCGCCACCGGCACCGTAAAGTTGGCCGGCCCCGCGTACGCCTGCACGTTCCCCGTGGGCGACTGCTGGTTCGTCCAGACGATCTGGCTGGCTGGCACGTGGTGGGAGGCGTAGAGGCTGTAGCTGGATCCCTCAAACCAGTACTCGATGTTGCAGGTCGTGTTCGCCGCGTCCCTGCCTGCTGCCTTCGTTTCCATCTCTGATTTAGATGCGTCGTCAGAGTCGGAGGAGCTGGTGACGATGGTCCAGGCCCACGTGTAGCCGTCGTCGTCGCAGGGAGTCCGCGTTACGTTGACCAGCTCCCCGTTGGAGGCGGTCTGGGGCGTCGCGACGCACGAGGTGGCGATGGTGTTGGTGCTGGTGCTGAGGTCGAAGGAGTAGCTGTTGATGTTTACCGTCGGTTAGAGAGGAAATCTTTCAAAGTGAAACTAGATGTAGGTGTATCATACCGGCTGGAAGAAGAGTGTGGGACGACTTCAGCGTAGAGATTGACGATGGTGAAGTCATTAGGCTCGGACGTAGGCGCCGCGGAAGAGATGGAGGACAGAACAAGAAGTAACACACTACAGCACTTCATTTTTGCAAAGTCTGGCTCGTTGTTGAGCTATCACTGCCCCTTTTTGAAGGAGTCTTGTTGTCAAGTATTTTCGTGGGATATGTCAGATGCTTGGATGAGTTTGGTACGGTATTCGACTTCCTCGCCATATGATTCGGACGGCATATTTATAGAACTCAGATTCTCTTCCGTCTCCTCGGCCCCTTATCATGTAGATGATCTGGTGTCAAGTCCCCATAAGTGTCTAGTCCACATAAGGCCACAAACACGTCATAAGGCGACCACACTTATCAGCTGTTATCAGTCCTTGTTTCTCTTCTAGAACCCCTATGGGTTACCACACGAGGTTCTACCGAGTCGTGCAAGATCCAGACTGTGATACGCTTCACATCGGCTCGAACCCAAAAGACGGACGTAGCTACGTTACGCCTGGGGTACCCGCGTGACCATGGACCACACGAGGCGGTCAACCGGAGGGAAGGTTTAGTCGAGGAAGGACCCTGAAAAATCGAAACACCTTTCACGAGGGGAGGAATAGCCAGACTCAATATCACATCATTGTCGGTCGTTGCCATGTTGTCGTTGCACACAGATCCAGGTCATTGTGTGACGGAGTACTGCCCCCAACGTGGTATAATGGGGGATTCCGGCAAGAGCGACTGGCTGCCTGTCTTTGCCTGCGTTCTTTGAGACGTCTGGGTCGCATTTGGAACGAGGAGGCCACGATGGACGTCATACTCGGCTTAGACGATCATGATAGATGAACGAAAAGGTTTTAATTGTCTGATCTGTAGACACCGCGGGTAGGAGAGACCCCAAAACCTCATCACCCCACAACTCATTTCTGAGCCTACACTTATGAATGTGAAGACTAGGATCATCGACCCTGATACATGGCATATTATTCATGTCAAGGACATCGAGATGTTGGAGCTTGATTGTACGGGATGCTCTGTCCGGAGAAACCCACGTATTTGGTTGATATGCTGGGCTCTTGGTTTCAGGTCACGATTGGTCCGTCTACTTTAGGCAGACACGTTGAAGTACCCTGGGCGTACTAACTGCATGTTGATCCCCATGACGTGACCAACTGCATGGGTTCAAGACGCAGGTGGCTTCTCAATGGGAATGTTTATTTCCCCGCGAGACGACACTGCATCCAGAGTGTAGTTATATCAAACCAGCATCAGAAACCATCGCTATAGAGCATGTATTCAGAATAGCTGTAATAGCCATGTCGATTCAACCACTTCTACTGTCGTTAGTCTCTGGGGCGCATGCTCAGGGTGCCGTGTTTGACCACACTGTGGCCTGCTGATCCAGCCCCAGCCGCCCGCCCGCTCATATCGCGATCTAAACAGGACGTGCTCTTCGACGATTCGACTTCGGTACAGGATGTTGACATATGGGTACGCAAATACCTTTCACAAAGTGAATCTTCCTATTACCCCCTCCATAAAGCAAGAATAGGGACTCTCTCTTGACTGACGGGAATCCCAACCACCAACCAACAGCACGGACTTAAAAGGTTTGATTACCAACGCGGCGGGCACCCCATACCAGCCCTCCCAGCTCCTCGTCGACGTGATGTGGGACACCCTGTTCGTCCCGAACGCGTCCAATGACTTGCAACCATGGAAACGCGACAGTCTGCAGCTTTATTACCCGAACAAGACCTCCACGGCCGCGCTCAGCGACTGAGGCCGGCGCTCCGTGGATCGGGACTTAGTTGAGCTCCCCGAGCCCGTCGCTGAGGATACTTCTCGTGTCAACGGAGGTGGAGTAACCAGCTAGCCCTTTGTTGTGGTGGGTGAGGCCTATTCTCATGGAATCTACCTCTGGGTGCTCTGCGACGGCGTCCTCGGCCTTGGCCCGCGATCTGACGGCGGCTACACGCCCGACCGCCTTCTCTCGCCGTGGTCCCGCATGGTGCGCGACCACTAATTGGATCTCGTCTTTGAGCTCGGCGACAACGAGACCCAGCAGAAGAAGACCTTCGCCGTCACGCCGACACGGCGCTCCAGTACGCCTACCCCGTGCGTAAGGAGGGCGGAGATGAAGGCATGTTCGTCCTCAATCTTGTGTCGACGGCAGATTACAAAATCTGCTACAAAGGGTTGGCGCCGCGCGGGGCCGTGGTGCTGGTGACGGGGTTCTTGAATGCATATTACATACAGCGTTTACGATCTGGATGAGTTAGAGGTGCGATGTGAGTCACTTACCCCCACGCCATTGGCATAACAGTTTTCCTACCTTTTCACGAAGCAATGACAGGACTGACTGACAAATAGTAGTGGCACCGGTCAGACACCGAGTCGAGGATGTACATCTAGAGCC
The DNA here is from genome assembly GCF_038362585.1 of Apiospora marii. NCBI lineage: Eukaryota > Fungi > Ascomycota > Sordariomycetes > Amphisphaeriales > Apiosporaceae > Apiospora > Apiospora marii. Next base: position 445,971 of record NW_027117377.1, read on the forward strand.
GACGTGGACAGGTAAAGTCATTCGCCGGTCAGGGCGTGACGAGCGGGTGGATGTCTGCGAGCATGCAATAACTGCCAAATGTAGTAATACTGCTCACTTACCCAATGTTCCTGTACCAACAGCTGCAACCCAAGTCGTGCCTCGAGACCACCACGGTTGAGTACACGTCCTTGACCGAGTGAGTAGCCCTATAGCGCACATGACCTATGAATATGCATGTCTCGTTCCGTCGCCAACGTTTCGACGGTTCCGATTGCCTATTTCTGGATGGGACCTACGTTTCAATGGCGTATCAAGGTAACATCGGCTCCCATGTTTCAATTTGAACCATCTGCCTTCTTCATCCCGTCATTGCCTGTTTCGACCCAACGACACACATCCGATTGGGGGCCAGGACAAGGTGGAGAGGGTGGAAGCCGGTGTGTGTGGCTGGCAGCAAGGGATAAATGGATGGGTCTTTCGAGCCGCGGCCAGTAGGGACCCAGCCCGACGGCCGCACCCCCTTGCTGCAGCCAACCCGCATCCGATGGGGAGCTAACAGAAAAGTGTCAGCAAAAGATGGTAATGTGACATTGGAGAATGCGAGGCCAAGGTCGTGGGATGTGGGATGATTGATGGTGTTTTTAAATTATCTTGGACGAAATGCGGCCTAAATCACTATCACTTCCTTGTCTCTCTGTTCCGCCCAGTTGGGGCCAACAAGATTGGGCAGCCGCGCTTGGGTGAGGTGACTCGGCGGCTGGGCGGCAATGGATAATTGAAATTGGTGGTGGTGGTGGTGGGGGTCCGACACTCCGACAGTCAGTCAATCACTCTCCAAAAAGCGGAGATGGATCCCAATGTCGGTATCAAATGAGATACGATTATATGAGACAGAAGGTATACTCGGTTAAAGATTCCAATACCTGACGTTTTATTACTATCACAAGTCGTCGGGCTTAATGGGAATGGGGGGAGTAAGCAGGTGTTGCGATAATCAATCGACCGCTACCCGTTAGTACGGATGGGCAGCTACCAGTTGGTTGTTGGTGACCTCACCCCGCATCCGCGCTTACAGCACCCTTGCAACAGCCAGCCTTACCGGGACGACAAGCAACTTTAGCCAGGCGGCCATCACCACTGCATATTGGAAGTTGGTTTCATTGGAAAGGTGTTTCTATTATTGGAAGTGAAGGCTTTTTTAATTGAAATGTAAATGGGTGCTACCACCCTCTATCTCAAGATACAAGTGCCCAATAAACGATGACAATTCAAGTATTGGAAGGTCAGAGTCTTCTCTCTCACCAAGTACCTAATCAGGCATCACGAAGTCAAGTCGAAAGTTCAAGCAATGGTTTAGAAAAATAGTAACAGGTTTTGATTTTTGGTTTGACTGACGTTGGCAAGCACACCTCACCATCTCACGCTCCGCTAGCATCCTCGCTTCTCTCAAGCGACCAGATTGCGGCGGGTGAAAGAAAGGTGGGCATGCTTAATTGCAGCACGTCGGTCGTCGTCGAGCCGAAACGACGACCGCCATGTGCTAGCAACTCTCTCCCATGAGAATGAGAGAGAGTACCCCAACTTTGTCAACAACCGATTAAGGGATTAATACAATATGGTGTAGTTCCCCCATCTTTTCTCATGTTCTTTGTCCCCCAATCCCAACCCCGTACCCAGTACCCAGTATCTCCCTGCTGTCGCGTGCGACCACCAACCAATTTTGACACTGGCAGCTTGACATATCTCCCGTCTGAGCCTCAGGCCGGTCGCAGCGTTCCACAACACCTAAACCCCGATGTATGCAAGTTTGCGAAGGAAAAAGAAGAGAGAAAGAAAAAATCTCAAAAAAGCTGCTTCCCCAAAACGCCAGATCGCTAATGCTCCCCGTAAACCCCGCCTTATGCCCATTTCCCACTTTTGTCCGCTTGATTTTGAGTCGCCTATCCAAGTTTCCCTTCTACAACAGCCTCTTTCTTTCTTTCCTTCTTCCGAGCGATACCTCATCCACGAGGAGACGAGGTAAAGCTGTAAAAAACGTTTGGTAATGTGATACATCTGCTCGTCCTGTCTTGCGACAGACGAGATTGAGCCGCCTGATCATCAATCAGATGGGGGCTTGCTGCTGTTGCGCATGTGGCCTTCTTCTTCCCCTGGCCAGCAAAGCGGTGGTGGTAAAAAAACGTATCCGCACGGTAAAAAAGACCACGTCCGCCCGCCCCTGGTAAACAGAAAAGCAAGAACCAATAAAAATAGCAATTAAAGCAGTAACTTGGAAACATTTGCGCGGCGCGAAACTGAAATCAGAAAACGAGAAGCTTAAACTCCGGTAGGCACCAGTTGAATAGGTGTAAACGATTGGCGACGGCTTTGGTCAAGGCCGGTCGAGATTCCTTCGTGTTGGTTTCGTTGCATTTGTCGTTCATCATCATGCAAAAGTTGAACTGGAGCCGGAGAGATAGAGCAGACAATCCATCATAGTCGACCCGTAAGGCGGTATTATGAGAGAAAGTAAAAGGAGGAAAAGAGACGGAGGTGAAACGGGCGCCATCGTGCGGGAGGTTCGAAGTGGAAACGCGGCCCCATTACTGCGGATATGCCATGTCGAAGTGCATCTCCTCGAAGTTGTCGGTGGCGTCATTGAAGGCCGTCATGGGAGTCACGGTATCGTTGCTCGACACGACGCTGCCGTACTGCGGCGGTGCGTTCATTTGGTTATGCGCCGCCATGTACGCCATGAAGTTGGGGCTCATGGGCGAGCCTGCAAAGTCGAAGTTGGCCGACGAGAGGGGAATGTGGTTGGTGTAAAGCGGCATAGTGTCGGGGTTGATGTTGATGGTCTCGGCCGGGTTGAAGCCGCAGTCGATCTCGGTCAGCACCGTCTCCGGCATCTTGCTGGCGTAGTCATGGTGGACAGAGCCAATGCTAGCAAGCTCCACCTCCGTATGCGGCAGAGGGGCACCGGCACCGTTGTTGGCCTCGTCCTCAACCTCCTCGTCTTCCTCGGCCTCGAGCTCGTCTTGATGCACGTAGATCTCCTTCATCCAGTTCTTGAGCTCAGGCATCGGGGGCCAGTCGCCGCCGCCCTTTCCGCCGCGCTTCTCCTCTTCGCTGCGAGGCCCACCGCCCGACTTGTTCTTGGCTCGCGAAGGCTTCTCCTTGAAGTGGGTGCGGCGCAGATGCGCGGCAGCATTGTAGTACGCGCCGTACTTCTTCCTCGACGTGCAGGCTTTGCACTTGTTGAGGGGGTTGACGACGGGCACGCCGATGGGGAGACCGACCGAATGGGGGTCAACACAGATCCACTTTTTCACGACGCCCTGCTGAGGGTGCTTGGCATCGCGATGGCGTCGGAGCTCATGGTCGCCGCGGAATCCTTCCGGGTGCTCACTGCATTCATTGCAGAAGACCTTGGGCTGCTTGGGCCGCACGTACTTGGCCTTGGTGATGGCTGCCTTGCCGTCCTTCTTGGCGTTTTGCTGCGACTCGCTGGCCTTGAGTTCGGAGGCCGGCTTGGGTTTGAGGAGCGTGCTCTTGCTGCGCGCGTTCTGCTGCTGCAGAGTCTCCTTGGCGCGGGCGCTGAGAGAAGACGCCGACTTGATGCTGCACATGCTGGCGTTGGAGGCGGACCGGGACATGTCTTGCGAGACGAGGAGCGTGTCCATTGGGGCCGAACTAGAGTAGTACTGCCCATCGAGATTTGATCCGACGGCGAGTAAGTCTTCGTCGTGGGGCGCACTTCGTTTCCCGAGTGGGGAGTTGCCGCCACTGCCCATGAGGGAGGTCTGGGGACTCTCCATTGGCGGCATCATGCCAGTGAAGCTTTGCTGGGATTGGATGTTGACTCTGTCCATGGCATGCGAAATCGATGGGTTGCCAAAGGAGCTGTTGTCGCGACTCATGGCCGTTTCCAGGGTAGGTGCCGACGTCATCGAGCCGCAGACCGAGGCGTTGCCGTTGTTGTACTGGGCAAAGTCCACGTCGAATTGGTTGTGCGTAGGCATAGACGAGGGCAGGTAGTTTTCTTCATCGGCAGGAAGCATGGCGATGTAAGCCGCGGGATCCATGATGATGGACTCATTGACAGTTGGCATGTCGGAGCGGTGTCTCCGCATGGAATGCGCTCGATTTATCGGGATGCCATTGGGGTAGGATGTATAGGTGTTGGCGGCGTCCTCTTGGCCCATGTACTCATACATGTTTCCACTGTTGTTTGTCGTCATCATTGTTGGCCCGTTGGGCTTTGGGGGCGGAGTGATTGGGCCGCCGACGAAAGGCCCGGCTCCGGCAGATCGCGTTGATGGATTTGAGGTGGAGCGGTCCATCTGATGCGCCCGGGGAGCCTGTTGAGACATTGTTCTCGGACGTTTCACAATGGGGTGATCTTGGTTGGTTCGTATCTGTAATATCCTGTCAGATGTCTACTCGGGTCTCCATGCGTGAACCTAGTAATAGTTCTTCTCTTACAGATGATCGTGGGGTGTTCTGGACAGCAACATGTTGGGTAGCAATGGGAGCTTGCCCCTGACAACTCCGTCTCGAGGCAGCGTCATCTTGGTCAAAGGGCGCGGCCATGTGCGACGCACCAGATAGCTGGAACTCATTGCAGACGGGGGAGGGTACATCAAGATTACTTGGGCTTGACGACTGGGGTTGCTGGAATTGACTTTGATACTGCCATAACTCCTGCCTTGCTCTATGTGCAGCCTCTACCGCAGCTTGAGTTTGGAAATCCTTCTGTCGTAGTGCTTCCCTGAGCTGTTGAATCTCAAAGTCCACCTCGGGGCCCCGGTTCATCATGGGTACTAAGCAAGATGCAATGCCTAAACCTAGACTGATAGGTACAACAAGTACGAGCCGAAGATGCCGAAGGACTCGAATGAGCTCTCCGAGTGTGACGGCAAGGAGAAGAGTAAAAAGAAAGGCGAGGTGAGGATGATACGGCGGTCGTTCGAGCTTGAGCTGAGACAAGATAAGACGAGATAAAAGACAGCCTCGCTTCTTCCGGATTGACGACGTTGGGATATCTCGAGGTTCAGTATGTATGGTATGGCTGCTCACGCACCAGCAAGGGGTGTGGGTTCTTTCTCCACAGCTGTTCCGGCCGAATCGGTTGGCAGGGTAGGGTTCGCAGGCGGGACAATAGCAATGTTTTGAGGGAGCTGGATGAACAACGGATGCTGGATCAGCGTGAAGCGTCAAATGAAAGACAAGAAGCAAGCAGGTGGAAAGGTCGAGGCCGAGACTGGGACAAGCAAAGGATTATGTACCAGTGAACCCGATGAGGCTTTTGGGCGGGCACACCCATGGAGAGCGGGTCAAAGTCAGGTCAGGTTCTCAAGACTTGACTTGCCTGGGACCCAGTCCCGTAAGGCATGGGTATAACATGGCGGGTACGTATGGGCTTGTACATAGTGTGTATGCAGTCAATTTACGAGGCCTGGCTTGGCTCCGTCAGCTCCAAGGTACCTAGCATGGCTAGCACCTAGGTAGGTACTAGGCAGGCTGCCAGGCTCTAGGGAAGGGATTGGCAGCAGCATTGCAGCTTGCTTGGGCAGGATGGGCAGGGACCGCCGTATTGGATGCCGAGCTGCTAGGTCGGTTAGTGTGTGTGGTTTGGGTCGAAACGGAAATTTGCAAACTGCCATTCCGTAAATGGCTTGTTCGAGAGACGCTGCATGTTCCCACCCTCGTACTGTTAGGAGGGTTACATAGGGGGTGTGGTGGTGAGATGACGAGGCCCACACCCTGGGCTGGTGTCGGTCAGTCGGTTTCGTGGGTTGCAGGTTTGAGAGCAACGGGACATCTTTTGGCCCTTTTGGGGGGCGTGCGTGGAACAGCGTGTCAACGCCGAGTGTGGAGAAACCACAGACGCCAACAACCACTGCACCATCAACATGTCAGCCAATGCCCGGTCGCCTGTGTTTGTGGAGTAGGTTAAGTAGACAGTAGAGCTCCTGTTCTGTACCGACTGTCAGCACTCTGATGCAGAAGAGAGAGGTATGTATCGACGATTGCACACCTCTTTGCTGTCGTGTCTCGGTCAGCATGTATGTGGTTTAGGGTGTTTCTGCCTTCCACAATCTACCCAACCGTCGCTGGATACCACCCCAAGGTGCCATTATTGGAAAAAACGCGAGCGCATTTGCAGCAAATTGGCCGGCTGGCGTGATTGATGGGTGCATGCTCTGTCTGGGTCCTTAGCCTGCTGAAGGCCGTATCAGACAGCCCTTGGCGCTGCAAGATGCGGGATACTTACTACACATCCGTGTGCAGTGTGCAGTCTCCAGTGCAGTGTGTGGTGTGCTGCGTGCTGCGTGCTGTGCGCAGTGTGCTGTGACCAATGCTGCGCCCAAGAAAAAAGCACTGGCAAGTAATCCTACAGGTCAAATTCTACAGTTGTCAAATGAAATGGGCGACAGGGGGTGTCCCCACGCCCGATGCTGATCACGGTGACGCAGCCCGCCAGACTGCTCAATCTAGGTAGTCTGTGTCCTTTCCGGGGGATCTCGCGGTTGGATGACGATGGCTGCTGGATATGCACCGTATCGCATCATGAGAGGAGCACGCTGGCTTGACCGCATGTCGTCAAATGAGATTGAGCGGCCCCCCATGCCTGCCGCTGCCATAGCGGGCGTCGTAATGGTTGCGGCTGTGACCTGTGACTTAACGCCGTTAGGAGTTAGGGAGGGGAACGAATATGAGATGAACGAGATGAGGAGAATCAAGATGAGATGCACTAGAAGGGGAAATGGCATCCCCCAGGCTAGCCAACTGTCAATAACTGGGGAACCCGAATGGCATTAATTCGGCAGTACAGGCCGGCAAGGAAAATAATGTTTCACGATGCCATTGACAATGTTTTGTGTACTCGTGATCCGAAGAAAAGGCTGTTTTTTTTCTTTCATGTTCTTTCTCACTTGCCGTCGGTAGACAGGCTGTGACTAACTGGAGTTTTGGATTTTATTTTGGGATGCCTGCCCTGCTACGGCGGCATGATGATTGACAGGCCCCATATTTGAAGCCTTAGATCCCCCCACTTAGGTCGATCTTGCATGGCCCTACCTGCCCTTACCTACCCTCTCCCGGCCAGCAGTGCTCCGGCGTCCACTGCGGCGTCTTCACTACAGGCCCTCTTCTTCTGGTCTCCTTGACCTGTCCCTGTCGCGCCTGATGGTAGGACTAGTAGGACAATACAACTCATCAGCCGGAATACTGGATTGTTAATGTATGAAATTCCCCAGAGTACCCAAACTTTGGAACAGGACCTTGGAAGAAAACCCTCTAATTTCTTGACGCGACAAGCTAGATCCTGGTGCAGCCTAGGCAGAGCTAGCGAGCTAGTCATATTAAAGCCGTGCTATAATTAACGTTCTACAGGGTCCTCCGTAGATGACCTCGCCATGGGTTGAACAGCTGTCAGTACAGATTGAGAACTAGTTGCGAATAACAGTCCCGTTTCTCCTGATGTGTTGTGAGAAAAACACCTGACTGCCATGGCGACAAGTAGAACGCATACGCAAGTCACGGAAATGACCTCGCCTGGAGGCATCGTGGATTTCATGCAGGCCACCTCTACCGTACATGGACGTACGGAAAGATCAATGGGATTCCAGGGTCTGGTTGCATCAGTGATTGGGTTTGGTTGGCACCGGGGAAAAGCGTCCGTTTCCTGCATGCACATTGCATTGCTCTTTCCTCGGTTTTGGATGCCAATATCCAAAGTCCGTTTGAAAAGGGATCTTGATCATTTGCAGATGGCGCGGCCTATCAGATCATGATAGCAATCTTGAGCATGTACCTAAAAGCAGAAAAAGAAACACATTGCGGGGTCCCAAGTACACGATCTGATCTCACTGACCGACCATTGGTGTTCAGCGAAGATCCATGGAGAGAGGCTTAGCTGCTTCGAGGGAACACGCGGTAAAAAGGCGGCTAGCACCTGCCTGCCTGCTTCTTGCCTGGATACAAGGGAGAGGGAAGCACTTGGAAGAAGCTGTGTCTGCAAGTCTGCTTGCTCTGGCGCAGTGCCGTCATTCGATGCGACTGCTTCGGTGCTTCGAAAAGAAGGAGACTAGAGGAAACGTGCATGCAGAAGCGCATGCATGATAGCAGACCTAGTGCCAGCTGATTGCCTTGTTTTCCCAGCGACTACCAGTCCAAGCAGTCCTTTGTGCGTTGGCATCAGCCAAAGGTGTGGTTGCTATTGGGTATCGGCCGACTGGCCAAAGTGAGGCGGAGATCTGACTGGCCCAAAATCCCTGCCCGACCTGGGCAGCCTATCCCGGGCGCTGGTGGGGTCTTCGTCTCGTCTCTCTCCGTTCTCTCTCCACGCTAGACTTGCTTGGAACCCCCTACCAATACTTCTCTCCCCTGCACAATCAATTGATTGATTGATTGATTGACTGATGCCGCTAATCGATACGGTCAGTCTCAGCGTGTTCAGCATTTGCGTTTCTTCTTCACTCGCCCGGTCTATACGGCGGGATGGAGTCATCGAGTCACACGACAGTAGCAGCCGCCTGGGCACGCTTATCAATGTACGTACGTTTGTTTTCTTTGTTTATCGGGAAAGTTATCGACACATTGCACTGTACGTACCTACATACATACTGTACATGGATGTCGACATACCGTTCGGCGCAGCGGCAGGAGACGAGAACCGCGACGAAACGGAAAGACGGAGAGACGAAGATCAAACGCCAGAGCCGCAAGCAAGCGAGGTGGTAGTCTACCCCGGGCTCCAGTTGGATCTTACCGCAATTTCCCTCGGCGGTGTCACCGAGAAAACGTGACGATGCCACACCAAGAAGGACCCCAAGTGGATCTCACCTTCTTAGCCGTCGGTCGTAGAACCCGATCCTACACTCCGCCATGCTTCCACCACAATTCGGTGTAAGGCAGCATGAACTTGTTGTTGACGCCCAAAACTAAACAACAACAATAGCATGATCTTACACCGTCTTCTGTTGACCGTTTTTCGGTTTGCCCGTCTCGGGCTGCGGTCTACGGGACCGAGTCCCATCCACCACCACTTATCCATGCCTGGGGTGTCTTTACCTGCCGCCTGGGGTACCAGCCAGTGAGTACGTCGCCGAAACATTACGTCGTGGTAGTTTGACATGCCGGGTTCACGAACGGGAAAAGCAAGACCAGGGTGTTCATGAGTCGTCGCAACTCGCCAGGGTAAGGGCAAGGGCAAGAGCAAGGGAAGGCCGGTCGGGACAAATCCCCGGACGATCACGGCCGACCAACGTTTTTTTCCTCTGGGCCCGGGAATGCAAAAAGCCATCGCGTCATCTCATCCGACCTGTCGGATACGCAGCCACACATTTTTCTTTCCCCAGGGGTTCTTGACACCACCACCACGTTCTTTTTTCGTGATAACGAGCCAGGATGTTAACAGCCTCAGGGGCACGTTTTTCTTGAACAGAGTAACGATCTACCACCCTTTACTTCCCATTTGGAAAGATAACGTTCACTGCAATCAGCCACGAATATGACCGATGTTCTCGATCCTGGTTGACAGCGAAGATCGCGCGGGACGCGCAAACTTCATTTGAACCGCCAGGGTTTGTAGCCACGGTGTTCCGAGTTTTGACGTAAGGGTAGGCATGCGATGTCGCTGCTGCAATCACAACTCACATTGATGATGCCCCCCAAATGTACACGATGCTTCCAGAACGCAGTCCGGTGGGGGTTAATTGTCTCATCCGTCGTGATACCCTCGTTTGGCAACGCGCGTGTCAAAAGTAGCAGCAACAGAACGTGGTAGATAGATAGATCAAGCTACCTGGGGACCTACGTAATCGTGTACTTTTCCCAACTGACATCAATGTGCGTCAGGTTCCCCGTGGGACAGCATATCGTGAAGGTTTCGTGCATGAATCTTAATGGCTGCGTGCTATGGCCGTGGCATCCCGGCAACGAGCGATATCGCGCCCGCCGGCCTGTCCTGCCCTACGAGGCCAGGGAAAAAGCCTACCCACCACCACCATTCCCTAGCACCAGCAAGCAGCCGGAAGGGCTGATGTGGATCGCATGGCCGTACGTACGGTCTACCCGGAAGACCCGGTCGGAGCCGACCTGAAAAAGCCCATGACGGCTTCCCGAGTCGCTCTTGCGTAAATATGAGTCAGAAAGCTATGGGTTGGTGCAGATCGAGACAGGGCGGGAACCCGTGTCTCCCAAGCGCACGGCCATGAACCCGGCAAGCACGATATACGGTCTACCTACAAGTACATATTGCGATGACCTGATGACCTCACAGTTGGTTTGCGATCCGATTGCGGTAATGGAAATCAACACAAGGGGGTGTTCATGTAATGGCGCTTGAAGCAAACACCATTGTACGAACGCCCGTGCAGGCACGTAAATACGGAAATAGAGTGGTAAGTACATACTAGGTAGAAGAGTGAGGCTAATCTCGAGACCTGTGCCCACTCGGCGACGGATTGTTGTTGTTATGGTTGCTGTTGCTGTCACTCTTCGAGCTCCAGTCAACTCAGTCCAGTTGATTGCCCATTTGCTAATTACCTTGGCGGATGCTCAAAGTGCTGGCAGACTGGTCCAAGTCTGGTGGTCCAAGTCAAGAGGACATGTAGCGAAAACATCAAGAAAAGTTGCATATGCATTTTTGTAGTGAGTACGAACATATGTGAATGCAGAGGGAGATGTTGCCTGCCAAGTTGGAGAAGGTTCATGTTGACTTAGATTGAGATCTCGTTGCGATTTCAGTGAGATCCGGGGTCACCCCACCAGAGCTTTGCTTGCCTGTAGCTGTAGCTGTCCCTTTTGCCGGGCCGGCAGAAGTCCGGTTTAACCGACAATGATGCCACCTCGACACTTCCAACCCGCCAACCTGACAATCAGCACATCGACGACCGACCGAAGCACTCGTTGCGCACTCAGTATTCTTGTAATCGGGTCGCGAAGCTCATGTGAAGCAGCTTCCTACCAAACGGCATAATGCGCCGTCACATTGCTATCTTGCTGGCTGGTTTGCAGCTCAGCGGAGCTCGCCAGCCGGGCTTCAGCATTCACCACGACCTACTAGCATATCCACAGGTGCGTACACTCCAAAAGACGGCAACTGCATCAACCACATCACCCACCGTTTCATTGCCCCGAAGGCTAACACGAAGGACTCACCCCGACTCTCCATGTAGTTCGAAGTCATCTTTTCCGAAGCCTTCGTCTCGGAAGCAGAAGCCAAAACCCTCCTGGAACGGGCCAACGAGGCCACCCACCCCGAATATGCCGCCGAATTCAGCAACAACAAGGACATCGCGTCCAACGTCCGGGCCGCGGCGCCCTCCCCTGCCGGTGGCAGCGACGACGAGAACGAAGACGGCAGCAACAAAGTCTCCGAGACGTACGAGATCATGAACATGGCGCCGCACCGCTACCTGTGCGCCATCCCCGTGCTCGCGGCCCCGCCGGCCCCCAATAAGACGGCGACGGAGCTGGCCAAGGCCGAGGAGGCGCGCGAGCTCGCCCGCGCCTCGGCCAACGGCTGGGAGCTGATGGGCGGCCTGGACGGGTCGTGCCTCTACTACGTGTCGGGCTGGTGGAGCTACAGCTTCTGCTACGGCGAGGACGTCGTGCAGTTCCACGCCCTGCCCAGCCGCGCCGGCCCGCCCGTGCGGGACCCCCAGAGCCAGGAGTACGTCCTAGGCCGCGTCGCGGGCTCCTCCAAGGCGCCGTCGCCCAAGTCGCGCCGCGGCCGTGGCGGACAAGCCGCCCCTAATAACCCCCCGCCGGCCAAGGGCGTCAACAAGCAGACGAGCGGCCACACGCCCCCGCCCAACACGGAGCTGCAGGTCAAGGGCGACCAGCGCTACCTGGTGCAGCGCCTCGAGGACGGCACGCTCTGCGACCTGACCAACCGGCCGCGCGTGATCGAGATCCAGTACCACTGCAGCCCCGGCTCGACGCAGGACCGCATCGGCTGGATCAAGGAGGTGACTACGTGTTCCTACCTGATGCTGGTCAACACGCCGCGCCTGTGCTCCGACGTGGCCTTCCTGCCCCCGCAGGAGACGCGCGCCAACAGCATCGCCTGCCGCACCATCATCCCGGACGCGGACAAGGCGGCCTGGCACGCCCAGAAGAGCCTCGAGGCCCAAGCCGCCATGGTGGGCGGCAAGCAGCAGCAACAGCAGAAAGCCGCTCCTATGACGATCGGCGGCGTCGTGGTCGGCGCGCGCGAGATGCTGGGCCGCGGCGAGGACGGCAAGGAGGCGGCGACGCTGACGGCGCCGCGGCAGTTCCGCCAGGACCCCGACGCGTACGTCGAGATTGTGGCGCTCGGCTCCGGCGGCGGTAAGGACGGCGAGGAGGCGGCATTTGAGGTGCTGACGGACGAGGAGCTGGAGCGGCTGGCCATCGACCCCGAGGTCATTGAGCAGCTGAAGAAGAAGCTGCAGGAGGTGGCCGGCGACAAGGGCTGGAAGCTCGAGGTGGTCGAGGACCAGGACGGGCAGAACCGGCAGATTCGGGGGGTCATCGATAACGATGAGGACGAGGACGGGGGGCAGGGTCAGAGTCAGAACCAGGGTCAAGGTCAGGGTCAAGGCCAGAACCAGGGTCAGGGCCAAAACCAGGGTCAGGGCCAGGGTCAAGGCAACGGCAATGACAAGAATGATGGCGGCGACGACAAGGGAAGCGAGGAGAAGTTCTTCCGGGAGGACTTGTAGATATCAATTGTAGCCGGCATGGCGAGGCGTTCTAGGATCAATCAGTCCCTCATGGATTAGCTCATAACTCACTCTATTACGATATTCTGCTACGGTTCATTACAGCTATGGTGACTTCTCATTATCTCCGTGGTTCAGGGATTCTGTCTGTCAAGGCTGTTCTTTTGACTTTGGTGTTTGCCCCAAAGGTTACTGCACGTTTCTCCCTGCTTACTTCCTGAAAGTAACCCAATTTCAATCTTTCCCATATGTCGGGTAAGTTTCATGTAGCAAACACTGTTGGTTATTCACACGTTCCAGCCAAAAGTAAGAGATCGCGTTTACTGATCAGCTGTCAGGGGTTGGTGGTGATATTGACTGATGATTCCTTACAGATCAGATTGAAGAGAATTGATGAAGATGACGATTCAAACTACACAGCCAGAATGCGCATAACACCCTCGACCCGACCGGACGTGTATCGATGATTCACTTCATTCGAAACCGCACTCATGCAGGGATAGCCGAAAGTGATGATCAGAGTCGCTCACAGATTGTCCAAGGGCCGGTCGGGTTCGCGTATGCCTTTAGCAGTCTTGCCAGGACAGAGCGATACTCGTGTATAAAGAGAGGCGTTCTTTCTTACCATCTTGCATTTCTTTCCCGTCAACCAGACAGAGCATACAGGCCACTTACTCGCTGGTTTCCAATTCCACACACTCATTTATTCACTTTTTCATATTCGCTCTCTTATCAGACATAGCAACATACACACGCGGGCGCTCGCACATAAAACTCGTATACGCACATTCACTCTTTGACTTACGAGACTCCTCGGAATCTCTCTACACGACCCAACTTGTCTCTCTTCCCCTCGGATACTATTTCATCATGCAGTACCCTTCGCTCCCCACCGCCCTCCTGCTGTCCCTGCTGGCCGCCGGAACCCAAGCCATCCCGACGACGAACGGGCCGCAAGCGCAGCCTCCTCAAGCCCTTCTTCTACCCCGCGCCGTCTCCCCCGACCTCGAGAAGCGCGGCGGCATCGAGCCGTCGACGGCCTACCCGCAGAACTTCCTGTACCAAAAGTACAACTGCGGCGCCGGGCGCGTGCACCTGGACCCGGACGAGCTGTATGACGCCCAGCGCGCCCTTCAAGACGCGACGAGCGGCGCCACGCACCTCCCCGACGGCAAGCGGTGCTTCGTCGCCCGGTGCGGGGACGTCATCGCCTTCTTTTGCGGGAAGGAGCCCGGCGCGTTTCTGACGACCCCGCCGGGTAGCCTGGCGCAGGTGTGGGAGGGCGTCAGCCGGGAGTGCGGGTCGTACCAGGCCGGCCTCGTCGGCTCCGGCAACGGGGTGTACTATTCTGCGGGGTATATCAGCGCGAGCCAGGCGGACGAGCTGGAGAATGATATACCTGAATTGCGGCTGGCCTAGGGCGCCACGTCGCAGTCCAGGCGGTGGTGTGGTCGGATAGGCTTTCGTAAGAGAGGAGCAGGGCTAGAGGGAGAGAGTGAGGTTATCCCGGCGGTGCAGGGGAAAAGGGTGGTTCGTGAAGCTCTTCAGGACGTGGCCAATACTTGATGGGGATTGTGGGACTGGCAGCCAGGGTTCTCGCAGTTTCATGTTTCCACTTCGTTACATTCATTCAGATGAGTTTAGGGTATGAGAGTCCGTAGATATTTTGTCAATCGGATATATGAGCTATTGTTGAGCTACGAGTGTTCGTTAGATGGGGAGCTCTGACAAGACCAGTAGACCACTGTATGCTGCGCCAATCGTCCATACTTCACACATGCGCCGCACATGTATACGCATTTAATGTTATATGCAGGCGCGTGTATGTACTTCTATTATGCAGTCGGCATTGTAGGTATGAAACTGCCCAAATTTAGGGTTTGGGTCGTGAAGGTTGGTATCGACTGGTGCTTTGCGAACCAGCGCATCGGTAACCCGTTGTAAAGCGAACAGGGGTAGTTTACTCCCAACATGTAACAGCGCTCATGTCTCTGATACAACCAACAAGATGAGCATATGGTCTGAAGATTAGAAGATGCGCCTGGTAAAAAGTCCGACAAGTGCGCTCTGATCGCCAGAATCTTGCATCTCAAAGTGGATTTCCATGGGTTGGATGTCATTAATAGGACGCAGTTAGCTCACGGTGAAATGCCATTCAGGTCAAATATGATGTCGATCGTCGCTACCACTCCTACCTCCAGCTACCCAAAGAATGGGTTGGTTAAACTATTTCAGGAACCCATTATGAAGATCTGGCCACGGTACCAGAAGGCATGATATACACAACACCAGATCATCCCGAAAGCCCCAGGAAACATGGACCCAACAAGGGTACATACGAAGATGAAATGGGAGATAGAATGGAAAACGAAATGAGGCATCATGGACGGCTACGCGACAACATTACAGTCTCTTCAATCTCCTTTTTCCAGCTCCCAACGCTCGTACGATAACCCGGTGTATGAGGTTGCCATCGGACTGCTCTGTCTTCGTCGTGACCAAAATGAGTATAAAGATTACTGGCACCTCGCGTATTCAAGCACCAAGAGGAGCGTGACGGGCAACTTGTTCCTTCGTCTACATTCGTTAGCTTCATTGCCGCCCACATTCGTTTGTTTTATTCCCACGGCAAAAATTCGAACCGCCGCATACTTCCTAATTGTCCTACCTTCCGCAACCGCCTGCCTTTCCATTGCCAAACTTCACCATGCACTTCTCGATCCCTGCCATTCTCACCTTACTGCTCGCTGGATCCCAGGCCGTACCAACGAGTCCACCCCCTGCCATCCGGATCCCTCAAGGCCAATCCGACGGCTCCTACCTCGTGCACCACTGGGGCGCCCGCCAAGAACTCCACGAGCGCCTACCCGACCCAACCGACCAGGAGCTTCAAGCGTATGCCGCCGTGAGGCGTGCCGCCGCCGAGGTATCACAGAACGTTGATACCTCGGCCCAATTGTTCAAACGGGACGATTATATCGCCTGCGGCTGCGTCGACCTCGACCACCGGGACTGCGACGACGCCACACACGGCGTCGAACTCTGGGCGGACAAGGTCCACACCATCCAGCCGGACCTGTGCTTCTACAACATCGCGCGGAGCGTCGTGGCCTTCATCTGCGTGCCCAAGGCCAACGGCAACACCATCCCCTTCTCAATCAACTCGGACGACGCCAAACGATCCTGGAAACACATCACCGACAGCTGCGGTCGCTACAAGGCCGGCAGCGAGGGCTGGAAGCCGGCCCACGTCACGGGATACATGACGTCGGACCACGGGGACTACTTTGGGGATGCGTGGAAGTCGCCGAGGACGAGCTGCTAGATCGGCCGGGCTCGTGGGGTGTAGGAAGAGGAACGAAGACGCGGGACCATGGGCAGGGCGGATGGGTGCGAAGAGGGAAGGGGGGATGCCTCCTAGAAAGGGTTGGTTGTGGTGGATAACAGGTTTCACTTCAGTGTATTGGCTTATACCGTCATTTGTCCATTCTTTTCTATACTAATCACTGATATGTAAACAATCTGAAAACACTAAGCTATCTACACTTAGCTAAGTACTTATGCTAAAACCTTTCAAACTCCCCTCCTGAATATAAGCATTGACAATATCAGCGTAGTCCAGCGGCCCCGCCGGCCAGAGCCCGTGCCGCCGGAACCCCCGCCGCTCCTCGGGCGTCTTGTCCGCCAGGCGCTGGTAGCCGGTGAACCAAGTCGGCGCGCAGATGCCCAGCCCGGCGAACCAGTCGGCGCCCTTGTCCACCTCGCCCGTCCAGACGTCCTCGGCCTCCTTGGTGGCCTCGACGACGACCGTGTCACAATCCTCTCCCGCCTCCTTGGCCGCCATCGCCCTAACGTGCGCCGTCTTGACGACGTGCGCCACGAATCGGCCGCCCTGGATGTACGACGGCGTCGACTTGCCCGAGATGCCGATGTTGGACATGGTCTGGAAGAAGAGGTTGGGGAACCCGTTCGTCGCCTGTCCGAGCACGGTGCCGAAGTCGGGACTGGCCCATTTCTCGGCGAACTGTCTCCCGCCCCGGCCACGGTAGCCTTGTTGTTGGACGACAATCTTATCGTCGTCTCCGCCTCCGGCCTTGATGCCCGCGCCCCCCAGGCCCTCGACCTGGTAGCCCGTGGCGAGCACGAGGGCGTCGAGCGGATACTCGCGCGCCTCGTTATCTCCGAGGCCGCCGACCACGACGCCCCGGCGCGTGTACGCCTGCACGCCCTGCCCGTCCGTGTCGACCAGGGTCACGTTGGGCCGGTTGAAGGTCTCGAGGTAGGTCGCGTGGTAGGCCGGCCGCTTGCACCAGCCGGGGTACCACGGCGTCAGCCTGGCGGCCGTGCCGGGGTCCCGCACCGTGCGCGCGATGTGGGCGCGGATGCGGTCCGACACGGGCCGCTCGAGCTGCAGCAGGCGCTCGATGTGCTCCTCGACGCGGCCCGGCTCGAGATCCTTGGCCAGCCGGCTGCCAAACGTGGCCGCGATGGCGGGGTAGTGGGTCCGGCCGTCGTCGACCCAGTTGTCGTCGGGACGGGCGTCGGGGTCGTCCGAGTAGAACTTGTCCAGGTTCTCCATCCGTTTGTACTGCCAGCCGGGCTCCTTGGCCACGCGGGCCCACAGCTCGGGCGTGGTCTTGGACTGCACGTGCGGTCCGCAGTACACGGGAGTGCGCTGGAAGACATATAGGTGCTTGGCCCATTTGGCGAGCTCGGGCACGGCCTGGACGGCTGTGGCCCCGGTCCCGATGATGCCGATGACCTTGTCCTTTAGGTTCACCATCTGCGGATCGTCTTGCGAGCCGCCGGTGTAGTCGTAGTTCCACCGCGCCGTGTGCCAGACGGCCTTCTCCCTCATGAAGTCGCCGAAGCCCGGCAGCGTCGGGGCCGAGGGGTTGGGCACCGGGCCCGGCGTCGCGATCAGGAACTGGGCGCGGACGGTGAAGACGCCGTTGAGCTCCTCGTGCTTGGGACCCAGCTGCCGCTGGAGCGCGACGGTCCAGCAGCGCTGCTCCTCGTCCCAGCCGGCCCCGAGGAACTTGGTGCAGAACATGCCGCGGAGGCCGAAGTGGTCGGCGACCATCTCGGCGTTCTGGCGGATCTCCTCGCCCCGGGAATACCGGTGGGTGGGCACGTGGCCCGTCTCCTCGAGCAGGGGCAGGTAGCAGTACCCCTCGACGTCGCAGCAGAGCCCCGGGTAGCGGTTCCAGTACCAGGTCCCGCCGAAGCCGCCGGCCGTGTCGACGAGGACGATGTCCTGCGCGGCGAAGCCCGCTTGGACGAGCTGGGCCGAGTAGATGAGCCCCGCGTGGCCGGCGCCGATGACGAGAAACTTGATCCGGCTGCCATCCTGCAGGAGGGGCGGCTGCTGGGCCAGCTTGTCGTGGTCGGCCCAGGGGTCGGCGGCAAGAGGGGTCAGGGACGGATCGCGCAAGATGTCGGCGCGTTTGTGGAAGGTCGTGGCATTGTACCGCTTGGAATGCTCAACCTCATATTTGTGTTCGGTTGAATGAGAAACGATGGCCATGGTGGATTGTCTGTATGATGATATGATGGGGTTGAAAGAAAGAGAAAGAGAGATAGAGAGAGAGAGAGAGTTGTCTTGAGAAAACAATCTCTACTCGAGGTCGTATACTATGCCATCTTGATATGCGGTCTGCTGTGTTGCAAATGAACTCCACCTCATGAACCTCGTTCAGTCGACTCGGGGTTGAGTCCCGGGCCAGCAGGGATGCTGGCTTTCAATGCTACTATCTGACTTGCGGGAGTAATGAATCTTCAGCAAAGCAGTCCGCAGTATATTGGTGAGGCGAGCCTGGTTGACAACAAGGGTGCCTAATTGCACGACCGTATCGAAGCATAGGGTTACAAGGGCCGACTCCTCGTGCCGTCGCTTCATAGTACTGGTTTATGCGGGACGACTGGTGGGTGATGCACTGCCAGATTGATAACTTGGTAGTTTATAAGATTATGGCATGCATACCACTGCAATCATTGGCTGTCATCCCTTGTCTCCCTCGTGGCCGGGCGATTGAAATATCCCGTCTCCTAAACTCCGAGAGCCTGGGCCCCCTTGGCCGTTTCATGCGAGCCCTCCCATGGGTCGATCGCCCGGAATTCTATGGTTGCGTCCGGGCCGAGTGTTCTCCACCAAAAAGGCCTTGGTCGGGATTCTTTGGCTACGAGAACTGCGAGATGATCCACTGGTATACAGGTGACCTCGTATCTAGCTACCTACTGCAAATTAGGCCCGAGGTGGCCGCAGAATCCCAAAATGGATATCCACTAGTTTAGCCATGACGTGCTGTTATCTATGTATCAGGTCTGGCGCTCTCCACATCCAACTTAGCAGCCCGCCAGATCTTCGTCTTTTGGAATCATTCCCTTGGGGCTGCTTCCTGCATCATATAGCGAAAAGCATCTCGCAGCCATTACTCGACGGTTCTACACGAAAGGCTTGCCTCTTTGCTACTATACCGCCATCGCAACTATGAAGGAGCACACCCTGCTGAAGAAACTGACCATGGGCAAGGTAATACTTCTTCTGTATTCGTCACAAAAGCCCGGCCGGCTGCTGAGCAGCGAGCATCATACTGACACCATCCCCAGGGCCTACAAATGTCCCTGATGTGCGTCGAAGACGAACCCGTCACGTCCGTCGACAGATACTACGCCGAGCACGTGGCCACGGGCGAGGAGGGCGCCGACACCGTTTACGTCCCGCCACACTGGCACAAGGCAACTCTTCCCTCCCCCCCCCCCGCGGCGTCCCAGCGTGCGTGAATCGCGCGTCGATACGGCTGACCGTGTGAACACAGAAACACGGGGAGTACCACGTCGTCCTCGAGGGCCGGCTGGAATTCACCCTCGACGGCAAGGTCACCGTCCTCCGCGTCGGCGACCCGACGCTCTACGTCCCGCCCAAGATGGTCCACAGCATCCGGAGCTTCCCGGGCGAGCGCATGGTCGCGCAGGAACGGGCCGATCCCCCGGGGACCTATAAGCTGGAGTGAGTAGTAGTAGTGCCAAGTGCAAGTTGCCACCGCGATATATTTGCTAATCATGTGGCGGACGGCTTCCCCGGCCCCCCAACGTACTCAGATTCTTCAACGATGCGCTCTCGACGGGCGCGTTTGTCAACAACAAGGCGCACCTGGTGCGGTCCCTCTACGATGGCGATGGCTACCTACCTCTGGCGTTTGGCATCAAGCCATTGGAGGAAGTGGTATGTGACGTATTCTGCCTCTCTTGACACACATGGCCGCGCCATAGCTGACAGTATCTTGGTTTAGTTCATGTGGATGATTGCCAGTCTCGCGCGGCTCTTCGCTCCGCCCAAAGCAAAACCCCTTGCGGCACAGTCCTGAATCTAGCACCGGAGTTGGTCAGAGGGAGTCGGGGTGATCGGGATATACAATTAAATTCTGAAGTCAGGCAAGGCTAGACTGTAAATAGGTGGTGCAGCTTAGGAGAAGGGTGTAACGTGTATATTTTTTTAGCCAGTTTGGAGGAATAAGTCCCGTTTCTGAAATGCAATCTGAACAACATATTTACTGTCACTGTATATTTGGCAGCAATTTGTCCGGAAAACTTCTCTTTTTAACTGCTGAGTGATTGACTTGTCATTGAACTGAAGGTGAGAAGCAGAGTAGTTGTGTCGTCGCCGGTGGCGCCAATGAGCAACGAATTGTCAGCTAAGGTCGCAGCCCAAGTCAGCTTATAAGGCGGGTCGAGATCCGAGGGAAATCAAAGGGTCCTAGGATCTGGGGAATCGCTAGTCGACTGAAAACTTGACATACGCTAACGTCCGTCGACGACCCCACCCAGCCTACCTGCTTAACATGGGCGATACTACTCCGTACTGACAACCAAAATGGCATCCGCGGTGGGCTTCATAGAAGACCCCATAATACAGGGCAGGGGGAAGGTTAATTCCGACGTCGGGGCCAATCACAGGCGGGGCCGTTGCATACTAGGTGTCCCTGTAATGCGTACAGAGCTTCTTGCCAAGATCCAGCACCCAGCTCCTAGGGACCTTCTACCTTTTACCACCCGCCCCGAATGAGCAATAGGAGGCGTCATCCTTAATCCGTATCAAAGGCGAAGTCAGGGTACAAGGTGGACGGGTCCTTGAATGTATTCGCTCGGTCCCTTCGGGACTCGGACTTACTGGAAATGCCAGAGTATCAACGGGTGAGACAAGCTTGGATGTGCAACTCGGAGGTTCGCGATCAAGAACCTAACCCCGATAGAGAACCAGCGCGCTCTTTGCGACACGGTTAGTATCCCAGATGCCTAAGAACCCTGCCTTTCCAAGAACAGAACCTTAGGTCTGCCTTCTTCGTAGCTGGGCTTCTTCCGCGCCATCGAGATGTCCATCTCTACGGAGCCCTCCCGGAGAACGTATGCATCTTCTGCCACCGCCATGTGCTCACACCACAGGTAATTCCGGTACGCCGTCACTAGCTCTTGGATGAACATGAACCCCCAACGCGCCCCACGCCCGGTGGCAGTATTTGTCGTCCACGAGGTTGGTGACGGCGCCGCACTGGGCCACGATCATGGGCAAGGTGTGCACTCTCGGGTTCGGCTGGTCCTGGTCCACGCACGAGCACTCCTGCGCGATCAAGTCTGTAAGTGTACAACCAGTTCGATCTCAACTCGTATCCCAGGGCTCACGCCTCTGGTTAGTGGTAGTCTGCTACCCAGATACCCAATCTGTCTCTGTTGATATGCCGGCGAAGTCGGAGAAGATGATTTGTCGCGCGTATCATCTTAAAAATACTGTTTCCTGTTCTCGTCGTCGGCGGTGCGTATATACTACCCCTCTCTTCCGCCGATATCCGTTTACAGCACTAGGTCCTTGTTGCCACATCCGTAAGAGAAGACGATGGTGAAGTCCAGCGAGGCGGTACCATTGTCGGTGCTTCTATCGCGACCCTCGACGAGAATGAGGCGCGGGGCTCTCGAGGCTCCTATTCGTCTTACCAATATCCCTCTTCCCCCGTTTGAGGTAATAGATGGCCTGTATGTACCGCCCGAAACGGCGGTTGACGCCTTTCATTTCCCTGACTACTCCCAGCGTACACCCATAGACCCGATTTTATCGCGGCTGGCCACTCCAGACCCGAAAGGTCAAGCAAGGAGAACACTGATGTTGGGCAGCGACTAATTCGGTTAAAGTGTAAACAAGGTGTAGGTGGCCTTAGCCCGAACCAGGGGGGTGCCACATCTGACCATATCGGAACCAACAAGATGGCCATGCGGGGGTGTTATGGAATGCGCATTGCTCTTCACATAACGTCGGTACTGCCACGATGAGATTTTGACACCAACAGCCAACAATCCTACCAATCCAATTTCGCATTTCGCTCCCAATTGAAGCAGCCTTAGGGGATTGAGTTAGGGGATATGTGATAGACCCTGTGCTAGGGAATAACGCCGGCAGATAAGCAAAAGGTCGCTCGTTTCCCTCAACTGTTTTACCCAATTGACCGTCCTCCCTTTCCTTTGAATCATTTCCGCGTTGACATGAGCATTACATTGGTAACTTGACCCTGTACTGGATATTAGATGCTGTTTGCTGCTTCGACAGAAACCGGCCTCACACAGGCATGGCGGATCTTAGGTGATTGGAAATTTGCCGTGCCAAGGAGTTTCGGCTAAGAGATTGGCGTCCGTGTGGCACCAATCTTTCAGGAGGATCGAATTGATGTATAAATACAATAGTCTGTGTTCATATTCCTCACCATCTTGCCTCAGCATGCACTCATTTCCAACTGTCTGTTCATACACTCGTTTCTCGTTACCAGAACAGGAGTTGCTATTTCGCTGAACCCCCCAGCACACGCATTAGCCAACCCATTCTTTTCTCAATTTCTCAATTTCAAACTCATTGGTTCTCCCAAACCCTAATACTTTTCACGCAGAAACGTCCATTTGAGGCACTTTGAACATGCAATTCTTCGGCTCTGTCGCCATTCTGTCCCTGTTGGCCGCCACGTCCCAGGCCGTGCCGACCAACGAGCCACCCCTGGCCCCGCGCATCCCGCGAGGCCAACCTGACGGGTCCTACGTCATCCACAACCAGGGCACCCCCAACGAGCTGCACGAGCGTCTCCCAGACGTACCCGAGAGCTCAGACCTGGAATCTGCCTCCCGCCACACCGAGATCTCACCCCGCGCGGACGCTTTATTCAAAAGAACCGACCCTAGATACGTAGCCTGCGGTTGTGTGAATCTCAACCACGCCGACTGCGACGGTGCTACGCACAGTCTTGAGGCCCAAGTAGGCAGAGGCACACCCGTGTATACGGGTGGTTGTCTATACTCCATCAAGGGCAGTGTCGTGGCCTTTGATTGCCTGTACTATAACCCGGGAAAAGGATATTCGCTGTCCGACGAAAGAGGTTTGCGTGCCACTTGGGGGTCGATCACGAGTGACTGCGGTCGGTACAAGGCCGGCACCAAGGGGGTCAGAGGGCAATACGGCACAGGGTACATGACTTCAGATCACTCGAACTATTTCGGGGATGCATGGGGTTCTTGGAAGACGAGCTGCTAAATGCGCCCCCATGTCACTCCACAGCCTTGCAGGGCGAGGATCATCAGGATGGTGGTTTATTGCGGAAGGGAGGGATCCTGGAGGTGCTGTTTGTATTTATCGTCCATTCTCTACACTCGCTCATGTCCCCTATTCACGTACACAACAATTGCTTATTGAGACGATTTCAGTCAAAGTTGCGCTGTGTTGAAAGCTTTTTGCCCGTCCTTACGAAATCCCAGCGGGGGCGAATGCCAAAGCACAAAGAGCACCACCAACCTGGGAAGTTGAGCAAACTTGATGTGCACGTTTTCGTCAAACATTCCTGCACGTGCCTCATTCCGAAACCAAAGAATTCATGTGACCATCCCATATAACAGCTACTTCGTTACCCCGTTTGGGCGTATAAAGCAGGCCTTGGGACAGACCTCTTGCCTACGATGTCAACCTATCTGCTGCTTCATTTGATGCACAACTACAAAACAGCCTATACATTTTTTTTCTTTCATGATGCCATATCCTCAAGCCAATTATCAGAGGCTAGTATACGGGGAGTACCCCGTCGCCAAGTATCGGTCTGCCTGCCAAGCCGCCGTGAGAATGGCTCTCGTGAAGGAGGCATGGTGGAAGGACATCAACCCAATTACCTTTACTACAGTGGGATCCGGCCACCTGCTCCGCAACAAATCCGTCGTTGTTCGGGTCAAACTTCGCTCCGGCCATGCAAAGGCTAGGCTTGACGTGTTCGCCTTGGAGGACGCGCTCGAGGGGGCTGCGGAGTCGGACATCGACATGAATTGCTGTACGCACAAGTGCAAGACTGATACGTACAGCGTGTGTTTTGAAATAAGTATGGACGCCTTGATTATACTTGCACTGCATAGTAGTTTAAGATCGCGCAGATCCTTGGCTGACAAGGATGCAGGGGACTTTCAGGAAGCCACTCTCAAAAGATGCGATCGCTGGGCCGAAGCCAACTACCGAACATCTCCGCATGACCGCAAGCTACGTAACAGTGATGGGACCAAAGGGAAACATGATGCTCCAGAATCTATCCGTGACTTGATGAACGGAGAGGAACACCCTCTGGCACAGTATTTTGTCTACACAAATCCGAGTTACGAGGGGGTGCATAGTACAGGTGAATATCGGCTGGAGCCCCACGCTAGACACAACAAACTGTACGTGCCTTACAAGCCTGGCGGTAATACACGAGGTTTGATGGAGCTGGCCATGAATGCAAGCCAACTACCCTTCTTGAACCGATATTAGTTGTGTACGCTTATATTATGGTGGAGAGTATATACAAAAACGATGTTTGAATCACTGTATCAAACAGTCAAATAGCAAATATATGCGCCATGTGTGTGCACATAATGCAAACCGGCCTCTGTTTTCACGTGCAGGATACCAAGTATGCCAACCTCCATGTTTGTAGCCGTGATATAACAGCACAACTGGCTCATATCCAAGCGTGTATTTACATTTGGTCCTTCCTCCATTCCCCCTTCTCAAATCTCAGCTTCCTCTCTCTGTGATCATAACACTGCCATCATTCTGTCATCAGAACACCATGCCGTTTCTACGAGCTGAAGCACCCCCGGGAACTCCCGAAGAGGAGACCATCGAGTACCTGCTCGGTCGGAGACACACTCAAGTCAAGCACCGCCGAAAAATCAAGACCTATGGCGAAATAACCGACGAACAACGGGCCGAGACCGGCCTGGTCCAGTGGGGCAAGCGGCGCGACGTCATACCCGGCGACCCGTACGGCCTTTGGCGATCATGGGCGGGAAACCTGAGCCACCATCGAGACGACCGGATGGTATGTAAACCAAGTATACACCTGTAATTCCTATACCGGGAAGCTGACACGGCATGATTGTAGCTCGACATCCTTCCTCCTATCTTCGACAAAGTCATGAGTATCGAGGACGACGACGAGTCCCCATTGCTGTATAAGATCCGATATCTTCTATCAAGACTTTCTTCGTGTAACGACATTTGTAAACTTGCACTTGATGTTTCCACTCGGGACGATGTCTGTGTCTTGCAAGAAACCGAAGAGGAGTTAGTCGTCGAGTTCAGCCTTCTGTCCAAGACCGTTCGTCTGATGCGGTGCTGGGATATCGACCTCAACAAGAAAAACCCGTTCGACAAGACCCAGCGATGCAAGGACGCTGAGCAGGAAATCGACGAACTGTTCACCGAGGCTCCCATGGCGACCGAGGTCCAGCAACTGCTCATGGCACGCATCATCGCGGAGAACGGCGGAAGCCTTCGCAGCATCAACAACCAGCAGCACCAGGTCGACGTGGGCCACAAGGACTTCAGCAAGGATCTCCACGAGCTCCGTTCCGAGGCCCAGGAGCGCTTCTGGCTGCTTTCTACGGAAGCCGAACGAGACGCTCTCCGGCAAGCGGCACAGGACGGCGACGACCAAGTCGACCACATTGTCACGGTGCTCAAGGCCAATTGGCCACGCCACTGGACCAACGGCCGCTACGACCCCGACCTGTTCCGCCACCACCTCCGCGACAAGATCGCGGCGGAGAAGGTGTGGGAGCTGGTGGACGCCGACGTGTTCGTGGTCCTCGACGCCCAGAGCCGCGTCGTCTTCGCCAACGTGGAGGAGGCGGCCCAGCTCCTGTTCGGGGGGCCCGAGATCGTGCCGGCGCTCAACCGCGCCATCGACCTGTACTCCTTCTTCGTGCCGATCCGCGCGCCCGAGGCGCGGCGGCACGCGGTCGACCGGCACATCCGGCGCGCGCACCCGGAGCTGGACCCCGCCCGGGCCAACCTGGCGCAGCTGCAAAACGTCAAGATGGGGGTCGCGCACTACGGCTACTGGAACCCCTACCCCTCGCTCGAGGGCCGGCACGTGTTCCCGTCCGAGGACTGCTTCTTCTCCGGGACCCGCCTGACCAACTACCCGCGCAAGGTGTTCCCGGGGTTCTGCGAGGCGGTGCTCGGCAAGGCCAGCGCGGTGATCCGCCTGCTTCTCGAGAAGCTCGACCCGACCTACTACCGGCTCAGCGGGACCATGTACGATCGGCTTCCCAAGGAGGGCGGCAACCCGATCAGGACGAACGAGGAGGACTTCTTGAGCATGTTTGTTTTGGGCATCAACGCCCACACCCAGCGGCACCGCGACACGTCCGACGTCCGCGGGGGGTACGCGGGGCTTTTCACGCTGGGCCAGTATACAGGTTCGTGAGGGGGCGAGAGTATGTTGTGACCATGAATTCTGCTCTAACGTTTTCATTAGGAGGGAACCTTTGTATTCCCCAGCTGGGTATTAAGGTAAGCCACGTTCGGCGTTCAGTTTGGATGCCCTGCAATCTCTACACATATCAATGTTATTATGATGAAAGAGAAATACTGATGTAGAGAGTTGACAGGTCCCCTACGCCCCCGGCGCCTGCGCCCTCCTACGCGGCGACCGCATGGACCACCTCGTCGCCGACTACACCGGCCCGCGGTACTTCGTGACGGGCACCCACCACGAGAGCGTGCGGCAGTACGCCATGAACCAGATGCCGGACCGCAATTGGGAGCTGCGCAGAATCCCTCGTCGTGGCGGCGGCAACAGCGACGACGACAAAGATGATCTCGAATCTTCGAGTGAGGAGGACGAGGAGGAGGACGAAGACCCCCCGAGCGACGTGGACGATCCGATCCGGTTCCCCCTCGAGACCCCTTGCATCAACGACGGGGCCGACTCGGACGATTCGGACGACCCGCCCTACACCAACTGGAAGTTGCACTGGGGCCGGGCTTTAAATTCGTCGGATAGTAGTAGCTACAGCTAGAGCCCGATGCTTGCTACCTGGCAAAAGTTATTCTTAATCCCGGTTAATCGCGCTAGAATCGTCTGAGAATAAAATAAGAAGCCGAAGCTATCGCGGCTGTTTTTCGAAAGAGTAGGGATTATTTTATTAAAAGTGAAGTAAGAGTTTAGGGAAAACTTTAAAGAATAGTAGCGATCGAGTATTCGTTTTTCTATTTATGGGACGTTAGCTATTAAGTTCCAAAGCAGCTAAAGTTGCATTCATTGTCTGGAAACGCGCAATTGGTGACCTGTGTTGATGCAGTTTGATTTGGTGTCTGGATTATCTGAAGCAAAAGTTCATGGCAGCCTACAACGCTGGTTCTGGACAGCCACCGACATGCTGTACCGAGATAAACTGGTCTATGGTACGAGGACATGGGATCGTTCCAATAGAGCAACATCACTGAACTGCCAAATGTTGTGGTCACACTGACCATGATAGAGTCCATGTAAATCTCTCCTCCCCAAACGTCCCATTTGGAGGTCCTCCAGTACCTTCGCTATCCAACACCAACGGTTGACTGTCGAAGAAGTTGAGTATCGTCATCCGTCTCGTGACAGTTTGAAACGGAGAGAGCGCCTCGCACTGTGTAATGCATATTTCATCGTTTCCGCCAACTCCTTTGCCACTCGTTAACAACCTACCTAGCTCTGCGTCCGCCTCGAATGAGCGAGAGTTGCACGGAGAGATCTACGGATACAACGTGACATTTGGGCTGCTCAGACGATGAGACGGTATTTTGCTAGTGAGGCGAGGGACAACTCACCGCTTCCTGCCAAACTTGATGTAGTAGTACCTCTCAGTAGGATTTTTCAAGTCCAATTTTGGAAAGTCTTCAGTTTTCTCACCGGGGGGCGGGCGATGTTTGTAAATTCACGCAGTTAGGCAAACTCAATGTGACAGGCGGTGAGGGGGCGATATCAAGCAATCACGACTTTTCGGTGACTCATTCTTGAGACTGTTTGCGACCTGGCTAGGGTGCAGCAACACCTCAAGCCAGGTGTTTGCGGTCGCCTTTTGCTGTGCTTGTTGTTGGCTCTGGGCTGAAATAGGGGGGTCAATGTAAAATCAGAATGCGTCGAATATGGATGTTGTGTAACCAACTTAGGTTTTTTGATACAGAAGCACCAAAACGTACACGGCATGGGCTTTTGGATCTTGGGGGATCGAGCAAGATGTACGTGATTGCTTTGGGTCACAGCTCCTTGATCGGCCGGTGCCACCTTATCCGGTCAGCCTTGAATATCCCCATCCGCCCCAAAGATTTGTTATGCAAGATCTTAGCAATGCAAACACGTATCGCTGTCTATATCGACGAATGTCCGAGATACGCCCGAAGCCCCCTGCATGAACAATAACGGACCGGGTCTCGCCCAGGCTTTGATTCCGTCGGTGGTATTGGCCACGGAGCCTCGCCCGGGCAAAGCCTCTTGAAATAGTAAATGGCCGACTTGCGGAGGTTTTATAGATGAGCTAATACCACGCAATCCACCCATATCTACATGCAAGGTCGGAAAAAGACCATCTCGAACATTGTCCATTACGCTTAGGTAATCAATAGGGCCGAATTCAAGGTTGCCAAGACGCACCTGACAATGCGGGACATGTGGGTTAGCGGCACAGCACTAGAGGATCCATAGAGTTCAGCTACCTCGAGTCGACTCGACTTCCGGAATGGCGATGATCCAGCAAATCGAGTCTTGCGAGTCCCGACTCCCGACTCTTTGAGGCTCCAAGCAGGGAAGCTGGTTTTCCAATGGGAGATGAAGTCATCGCCCTTGGCAATTGGCTGGGGGCTATCAAGTGATGGCCTGCCCTATTCTGGCCTCCATCTTGCCTCTCTCAGCTGTATGCACGATGGGCAGACTTGAAACCCAGTCTTATGCAGGTCGGTGATTGGGCCCCCCTCTCGCCATCGAACCATTCACGATGGCGTTGAACCTTGAACCCCATGCCTTCCCCGCATTTCCCATGCAGGAAAAACCCGGCCCAGCCATCCATTCCTCTGCTCGTCCCCAGCCCGCCCAGGGTGATGTCAACGGCTGGTCCGGCCAAAGCAAAGGCCAGGAGACATGCATGCCGTGCCAAGTGGAGAGGGACGAGCAGCAGGCGAGGGCGAGAGAGGGCGAGAGTCAGAAATGCTCGGGTTTCCCTCCATGTTATTTTACACCCAGACACCCTTTTCTCGCTGAAATTCTCGCATGCGAAAAAAAAGGAAAAGACCGTGCCACTGAAACCCAAACTTCCGCACACCACACACAACCAACCGCCTTTTTGCCTTGTGAGAGATCTGACCCCCCTCCGATCCGGCGATTCTTCACTCTCCCAGAATGCAGTGTGACAACACGGACGACCCGGCCATACCCGTCCGCGTGCGGCCCGCTAAATCGCTGTCTCCCACTGCAAGGGTCAAGTGTGAGGAGAGGCTGGCTGGGCCCGGGCTCAGCCGGATTCAAGCCTCGCCCAAATGCTCCAAACGGACCGTCTGTGATCATTGCCGACGAAGGCGTACGTTCTTCTTCATTGCATCAACGCAGCCCTGCCGAGAGCTCTTTTGTCTCTTTTCTCACTCCTCTTTGCACACTCATTATCCTTCGCCATGATGCGTTCAGTACGAGCGAAAGGGCGACTGATGCCTACCTCATTACCTCTTCAGATCTGAGTGGCGAATCAACACCGAGCTAACAATCACGGCTAGGGATACGATGCGACGGTGGTTCACCTTGTAAACATTGCGAGGATGCCTCGCTCAACTGCAAGAGAGAGCATGTACCTCGCAAAAGGGGACCCAAGCGAGGACATGGCCGGGTCATCAACGAGCTTCGCGCCCTGGATGGAAAAGGATCGGCCGAGTCCGAGGGCGCCAGTGGTACAGAGTGAGATCCAATCCCACCCAACACACATCTCTCATTGATCTGTCAAGATCCAATGCTCATCCAACCCAAGCATCGACACGGACTTCTGCATGAACTCGGCCGACACCTCGGTCGTCCCGTCTGCCGCCCCGTCACCCACTCACCAGCCCTTCATCCCGTGGACTGCCGTCACCTCCGACCCCCGCCTGGTGTCGGAGCCGCGGGGCAGCTTCTCGACAGACACCTTCCGCCCGAATTGCCCCAACTACCTGCATCTGATCCCGAGATGCGTTGATCTTTACTACGAGCACATCTACCCCATCATGCCCCTCGTGCACATCCCCACCATCCGCGCCACCATCGCCCGCCCCATGACCGCCTCGGAAAAGAACCTCATCTACGCGCTGAGCGCCCTAACCTCGTTCCACATGGCGGGCAAGTCCCTCTCCCTGGCCGAGTCGTCTTCCACCAGCGGCGGCGGCCACCAGCCCAGCTGGGACCGCGTCGGGCGCTTCTTCCTGGACGAGTGCATCGCGGCGCGGCAGTCGTACGACTTCCCCGAGGACGACTCGCTGGCGGCCGTCATCTCGTCCTTCTGGCTCAGCACCAGCTTCTTCGAGATCAACCAGAGCCGCAAGTCGTGGTACTACCTGCGCGAGGCCCTGACCGCGGCCCTCGACCTGCGCCTGCACGACGACCGCGCCTACGCCGGGTTGTCGCCGGCCGAGCGGCTGTGCCGGCAGCGCGTCTTCTGGCAACTGTTCGTGACGGAGCGCAGCTTCGCCATCTTGCGCAACAAGCCGCTCACGCTGCGCAAGACGCCGAGTTTGCCGACGACGCGGCACGATTACGAGGAGCCCGAGATCCACGCCGGGTTCCTCAAGCTGGTCAGCAGCTACGTGCCCCTGGACGAGAGCTTCGTCAATGCGTGGAACGATGGCAGCGACCCGAGCGTTTCGGCCACGACGTACCTGAACCTGCAGCAGATCTTGGCCCAGCCCCTCGACTTTCTCAGACCGAGGAGGAAGAGCTCGCCGGACGCCGTCCCTATCCCGAACCCTTCCACCACTTCGACAGCAAGGATTTCGACAGCAGCAGCAGCAGCATCATCATCCCCCACCCAAGTCGAAATGAGCAGCGACGACGCAGAAGAGGAAGAAGTCGAAGAAGTCGAGCCCAACCCGACCGACATCCAGAAAGCCGACCTGCTGATGACGCAGCAATGGCTGCGCCTCATCGTGTGGCAGAGCTCGTTCCGGCAGGGCCTGCTCTCGACGGCGGCGCCGCACGCGAGCTTCGGCTTCGGCTTCCCCCTGGCCATCGCCCGCGACACGGCCGCGGTGCTGCAGTCGCTGCCGAGCCGGGCCGTCGAGGTGCACGGCATGGGCATCTTTGAGAAGATCTTCGAGATCGGCGTCTGGTGCGTCAACGTCCTGCATGCCTACGACGCCAATGCGGCCAGCGGGGCGATGCGGCCCTTTGGCGGGGCCATGGACGCGCCCGTCTCCCTTGGAGGAGGAGGTTTGGGAGGCGACGGTGGTGGGATGGACTTTTTGGCCGGCGACATGTCCTTGCTGAGCGGATCGAGTGGGAGGGGCGGGGTGGTCTTGGATCCCCTCGAGTTCTTCGTCAAGACGCTCAGCGCCAGCCCCAACAGCAAGACCATGTACGCCGACAAGCTGCTCCTGTTCGCCGGGGAGACGGCCGGGGGTATGCGCACCAGTCTCAGTCCTTCCATCTCGGTGGCGAGTTCGGTACCGGAGGCGGTTCGCATGCGGCAGTATAGCTGGTGTAGCAGCAGTACTGGGGGCGACGGCGGTGTGCAGTGGGATACTGCCAGCGAGGAGGAGCGCCGCAATCGGGCGGCGTTCGAGGCGGCGGCTTCGCGCAACA
Organism: Apiospora marii; assembly: GCF_038362585.1. Taxonomy (NCBI): domain Eukaryota; kingdom Fungi; phylum Ascomycota; class Sordariomycetes; order Amphisphaeriales; family Apiosporaceae; genus Apiospora; species Apiospora marii. The sequence goes on from NW_027117377.1 coordinate 477,772, forward strand.
ACAGCGTGTGGGACTATCCCAGTGCCGTCCAGACGACGATGGGCGACGCGAGCATGCCGGGCTCGGTGATGGCCCTGCCAAGACAAGGGTTGACCATCGATCTCGTCGCGGCGGCGTCGCTGGATTCGGGAGGCTACGGCGGCCTGTCTGAAGATCCCCTGTCCGCGGGACTGTCGGTCGCGTTCTCAGATACGAGTGAGGGGGGAAACTACGGATTCGGGTCCATAGCGGAGGGCTCCAACGCCTTCATAAACGACAGGCCGTATATGGAAACAGAGCAAGGCGGCCGAGGGCGGCCGAATGCTCGTCACAACAACATGCAAGGGGAGGCTGCCAGCGGTCGGCCGATGGGGGTTTGGTGACAGGACCTGCCTGTTTTGTCGAAGATTATCAACTAATTTGGGCCGATGAGAGCGAGGAAGTGTATTTTTATGAGTTTTACGATTGGAAAGAAAACATTAAAATGGGCTTTTTCCATTGCTGCGTGTCCCCCATAGGATTGTGTCGTTTTTCGCTTTCCTTGATGCCAGACACCCAATACCCCTGTCCTGGGATCCTGTCAGATCTTGGCATTTCTTTTGACTCAATTTGGTATGGCGCTGCATTCGCGTACTTTCCCCGGATTGGTGGTCTTGGGTTACACACGTACACGACTTCTCGGCTGTCATCTACGCAGCCGTTTGGAGCTTCCAAGGTCGCCTTTTTTCCCACCACACTGTCAACGTAGGAGCTGCACTTGAATTTGTGGGGATTAGTACCTGATTGACCAATGGAATCATTTGCCGAAAACCTTGCTATGGTGGTGGTCAGAGGGAATGTGGTCGGAGCGAAGAACCAAGCACCCGACTTTCCAAGTAAGACCCAAATCGAAATGCTGGAGAATATGGTATACGGCTTCGGGCTCTTCAACTTGATCGACTACGACATGCGTATCTTTCCCTGTCAGGCTCTACGCTATATGTCCTCGAAGAAGCGATGGTGAAGCTCCTAGCATTCGCCGCCATGGCGGCCTCACGGGCTGGGACCGGAGACAACGCCCAACAACAACAGTCCGACAGCCCCGACTCGAAGTCGGGCCTCCCAATGAAAGAACGGTATGACCAGTCCCCAGACCTGCGGCACGAGAGTTACGACTACACTCCCAGTGATAGTGATAGCAGGAAGGGCGATCGAAGCACCCTCGAATGCGGAAGCGATGATGACAGTGCCACCGATCGGACGCGCCCACAGAACTACCTGCCGCAAGAAGGGCCCCGACCCGCCGACCAACAGCCTCCGCACCGAAAGCCGTGGCTCCCTTACGCTGCACGGGCGCGGCGCGCCGCCGAGCTACGAGGATTCGGTGGCAGCATACCGACGCAGTAACAACGACAACAATAACTACGCTCCGTCTTCCAGGGCGGAGAAACAGGAACCGGCTGCGGCGTTTTCAATCCCGTCTTTCAGATTGCCGGGTGACTGTTCGCCGCTGTCACCAAAGTCTGCGGCCCCGGAGTCTCCTGTATCTTCGTCCGTGTCGCCTGTCTCCCCAGTATCGCCTATGATGCTGGTCGCGGCGCAACCGCCGCCCTTGATCTCGACGGCGCAGGAACATCATCAGCAACATCAATCTCAACAGGCGTACTCGTCCGGTCGACCGATCTTGGCACCGAGTCTAGCCGCCCTAAGTGTCCCCCTTGCCCGGACCACGACCTCGTCTTCGTTGTCCAGCAGCCTGCAGCAATACAGCAGCAACCTCTGCAGTACTACAGCGATGGACAAGGAGTGCGCCAAAGCTCGAAAGATACTGCAATCTTTCTTGGGTATGTGTGACGGCACTCACTGGCGCCCTTCTTACCCTTTTCTCCCCCTTTTCTCTTATCTCTATAACAGCTTCACATGCTAACCAGTCGTGTCCTTCATTAGGAGGAGTCCAAGATACCAAACCCGCAACCAACCGCAGCAGCAGCAAGAGCACCCCCGTGCAGATCCCCGACACCGTCCTGCAGCAAGCCCACGGCCTCGTCATCTACACCGTCATCCGCGCCGGCTTCAACCTGAGCGGGTCTATGGGGTCGGGCGTCGTCCTCGCGCGGCTGCCTTCTCCGGATAATTCGGTCGGAGGTGACACCAGCAGCATTAGCACCAGCAGCAGCGGCTTCCGGCGCTGGAGCGGACCCTCGGCCTTCAGCGTCTACGGCGCCGGCGCGTCCCTGATCGGCGGCTTCGACGTGTCGGAGTCGGTCTGCGTCCTCAACAGCGCCGAGGCCGTGAGCGCCTTCTACCACGGCACCACGAGCCGAGGCGGGGCTGAGCTGGGCAGTTACCAACGCAACGTCGTACGGTTTGGGGGTAAGAGTGGCGGCGGCGGAGGCGGCGGCGCGCTCGCCGTGGCACCGGGTCCCACTGTCCACAGCGGCTCTCCGACGAAAGGAGAGGCGACGCCGCCGATGTGGATCTACAACAAAACGAGGGGTCTCTACATCGGCGGCTCGGTGGACGGTACCGTCTTCAACGAGAAGCGGGACGTCAACGAGTCCTTTTACGACGAGCCTGGGATCACGCCTGACTGCATCCTGACGGGCAGGGTGCGGCCCGAGTTCCAGGGGGCGGCGGGGGCGGTGCTAGGCGGGATCGTCGCGTTGGGCTTCGGGAAGTGGGGGGAGGGTTGATGGAGATCCGGTTGTACGTCGTATTGCATGTCATACCCGATCGTATGGGAGCCTCGCGTCCAGTGTACCTACTACAAAGAATCTACCATTAGAATCGTCTGGCTTCGTTAGGCTGTGAAATATGCGACGGCTTTAGTCTTTACGACGTGGTCCCCCGGAGGCGCATTGGAGCCAACGCAGAGGGTGCCTAATGCTGTAATTGGTTGTATCTTGGTTATTTCTGTCGGGCTAGTGGGCGCGTGCATGCCAGATCATCTATTTAAGCAGCTGCCAAAGCCAATTGGCTAGCCGACTCTCGTATAAAAAATCACTGCAGATTGTGGCTGAAACGCCGTTGAGCTGTGATACGTTCCCAAGTCCTGGCCCTTGACAAATGCTGTGTGATTTGACGCCAAGAGTCCGGAAAGCCGTTGCAGCTGCAGGGGTCGGGTGAGGGGTCGAGATTGTCGCGGCAGTCCGCGACCCGATGCGCTCATAGTTTCGCACAATGACTCGTATTTGACAATACGGGAAGTGGAGGATGGATATTTACCATCACGCCAGCAATTACACTCCAAATTTTGGAAACCTTGAAAACCCTTAAGTGCCGAGTCGGATTTCCAAGCTCGTCTATTGAGTATTACTGTCTGGCGATGCTGAACTTGTCGTCTGTTATCGCCTTAGTGGCAGTGGCGCTGCTAGCTTCTGTCGTGCGTGTATGTGTCTCACCTCTAATTGACTACAGAACCTACTGAAGTAAATGACCGACTGACTGCTCCACCCGCGCGGACTCCAGGCCGTACGATGCCCCCTCTCCAAGATCCCGGGCCCGTGGTACTCGCGGTTCACGAGACTGGTCCTGAAATACCACATCCTCACGGGCCGGGAGATGTACTACATCCACGCCCTGCACCGGCGCTACGGCCCCGTCGTGCGCATCGCGCCCCGGGACGCCGCCGTCTGCGACCTCGCGGCCTTTTCCCAGATCCACCGCGCCGGCAGCCCCTTCCGTAAGGGGCCCTGGTACGACTCGTCCAGCCCCGGCATCTTCGCCGAGCGCGACCCCCGGCGGCACGGCGAGCGGCGGCGCCTCTTCGCGCGGGCCTTCAGCAAGACGGCGCTGCGGGCCAACTGGGAGGTCGTGGTGCGGCGGACGGTGGAGAACGCGGTGCGTCGGATCAAGGCCGAGGCGTTGCAGAAGCCGCAGCAACAACAGCAGCATGAACCCACCGAGCAAGAATCCGACAGCGGCGGCAAGGCCGACATCTTGAAGTGGTGGACGCTCATGGCGACCGACGTCATCGCCCACCTCTCCTTTGGCGAGTCGTTTGACATGGTCGGCCTCGGCCGCACGACGCCCTACGTCAACGCCATCCAGAACACGCTGCTCTCGGCCGGCCTGCGCTGGGAGCTGCCGTGGCTGCACGCCGTGGCGCGGCGGCTGCCGATCCAGGCGGTGCAGGAGGTGGTCAACTGCGAGAGCATCATTGCCCAGAACTCGGACCGGGCAGTGCGTAACCTGCGGGAGTCGGGCGGGGTGCAGAACCTGTTCAGTCAGATGGTGGCCAAGTCCGAGGGCGACGAGGCACAGGAGAAGGAGAAGGACAGGGAGGCGCAGACGCTCCACTTGTCGGATCAGAGCGTCCGGCTTGAGGCTACCAATCTCATCGTGGCCGGCTCCGACACTACGGCGTCGACGATGACGTATCTGGTCTGGGCGGTCCTGAAGAAGCCGCAGCTCCAGCGCCGACTGGAAGAGGAAGTGGCCGGACTATCGGCCGACTTCCAGGAAGCGGATCTCGAGCCCCTGCCTTTGTTGAACAGCGTGATAGACGAGGCGTTGCGACTGTACGGTGCCGCCCCCGGGACGTTGCCACGGTACGTGCCCGAAGGAGGCGCCACGATGGCCGGCCACTTCCTTCCGGCTGGGACGGTGGTCTCGACCCAGGCGTACACGTTGCACCGCGATAACACCGTGTTTGAGCAGCCAGAAACGTAAGTAAAACGCATCGGCCAAAGTATCGTAGGTATCTAACGAGTACTGTCTTTAGCTTTGACGAGGACCGCTTCAGCCGTCCCCAGTCGACAGAGCAGAAGCTCGCCTTCACCCCTTTCGGCATGGGATCCAGGGTCTGCCTCGGTATTCACCTGGCCCGGATGGAGCTGCGGCTGGCGACGGCCGTGTTCTTCCGCGAGTGCCGCGGGGCCAGGCTCAGCGCCGACACCACCGACGCGGTGATGGAGATGGAGCACCATTTTCTCGTCGCGCCGAAGGGTCACTTTTGTAACATCACTCTGGCTCCGGCCTCCTTACGCCCTTGAGACGCATATAGGCACGGATAACGGAACTAATCATTTTTGTCGAGATTGAGGGATCACCATGTTTGCGAAGCCCCTTTTGGTCGATGAGTCTAGATACATTGAACACCATACTGAGCTATAGACTGTGAAGTATTTTGCTGTACCTGACGTAATGCCGTTATCTACCGAGCAACTCTCGGCTTGCCTGAATATCGCTACATTTGGATCAGTGAATCAGACCTACGAGGAATCAAATTCTTGAAAACCCAAACGAGAGTCTATTTCTACTAAGCAATAATATGGGAAACATAAATAGACTGAACCTCACTGGGTTGTGCTGATGGGAGCAGAATAATACGAATGGCCATTGGAAAAGAAAGGATCAACCTATAGCAATGGTTGTATCTTGAGTGTTCATGATCATCAAGTTATGATAAACCAGCCAGGGGTCTTGACCTGTTCCTTAACGAAAGGAGCCAACATCGCTTCCGGCTGGTCGGTCAGGTATCCCAGACGTCCATTCTCCTGGTCCTTCTCCTCGGCCAGGGCCCGTACGATTGTGCTCAACAGCGGCGTGTTGCCGTGCTGAATGAAAAGCTTATGCACGTTCCTCCGCCCCGCGACAAAGAATCTGAGCTCCTCGTTGTTGCACGTGCGCGTGACGTATCGGGTCGGCAACCCAGCGGGATGGGTGATTTTGCCGTCCGCCGCGCTCGTGCGGATCGTCTCCCAGACCCGGTCGTCCCGCAAGCGACTCGCGAGCCCCAGCTCGGCGAAGCTGGCCAGGGCTTTGTGATACACGTGCGTCGCCGCCAGGACGGCTTCCATGGACAAGATCCAATTGACCACCGTCTGTGTTCCAGAGCCCGGGCTGCAGAGGAAGCTCGTCAATATCAGGGAACGCCCGGTCTGGTTCAGATAATGCTTGACTGTGAGTTGGCGGTCGTCGGCAAACTTGGGTAAACTCTTGTAGTCTCCCTTGTCATCAAAGGGGTTTAGTCTACCGGCGTGCTCATCGTCGACGCCCTCTTCGGAGCGGGTGGAGCCCTGCTCAACTCTTTCCAGAGCTGCATTGTCGTTATCTGAGCCGCTCCATCTCAGGTATCCGGCTTTCATTTCGACGGCCATGGCCTCTTTTGGATTGGTCGTGGCGCCTCCGAACGGGGTAGTGACCCATGCGACATACCCATTTGCAGCATAGGCCAGATCCGCTTTGGACACTCCATTGTTGTACCCGTTGTAGCCCATGGATACCTCTGCTCCCGGGAGAATCGAGGCCATACATTGGCAACGCAGTAACGTCAAGGTGAGAACTGTGATCGGAACTGCGAGTTTCTGTATCAGTGACGGTGCGTCAGTGATACTAAAACCCTTCCCGCGTAGGATGGTTTGGAAGATGGTCACGCCATTGGTTGCAATGGAAATGTAATCTCCGGTTCTGAAGAAACGATTCTCTGCGAACCGGCTACAAACTGAAGAGTATAAAGACTCCGCAGCCAAGTAAATAGCGGCCTCAAATAGGCCTGCATCAAGGTCACACGGCACCTATCAATCCCAAATGTCAGTGTTGCTTCGCTAGGGATGAACTAAGCTCACTTGTTTCTAGGCTGTAGTAAAACGAAGCAAGGGGGTAGTCATTGGGGCTTGATGGAACCGCATTTGGCAGTAAAAGGTAATGAACACCGACATGACTTACCGGGGTTCCAAGTTGATTGTAACGTTGCTTCTCGATTTCCGTCAAGATCCAGGTCAAGGCTTGCAAGGGTGTCTGCTTGAGAGGATGGTGTGCGATACCCTCTGCTTCTTTGACACCGGGGTAGCCTTTGTCGACCCAGTTCTTGATGGCATCGGCGATTGAGGAAGCGTCATCAGTTTCCCGATCTGTCCAACCAAAGATATGCATGCATTCCTGGATGTTGGACAGGAATGATGCCTGACATATATCCCTGAGTCGCACCTCTCTTAATTTGAACCCTGGAGACGGTGGATCCATGAAGACGAAGCCTCGCTCAAGGGCTACAAGCGCTAGTCCGGTGGCCAAAGCCCCGACTTTGATGGTCTGGGCCTCGGTTAGACTGTATTGGGATCGGAGCACCTCTCGGGCCATCCTGATTGGGGTAAAGGCAGGGAGCTTCAGGGAATCGGACCCTGAGGTGACGTCAGACCCGAGGACGGAGGTGAGAAGCTCCGTACCAACTTCACGCCACCCTTTGATGACCCAAGTATCAGTGTATGGTTTCGTGGTCGCCATCTGAATTGAAATCTTCACGTTCTTCGCAGGCTCAACACACAAGTCGTCAATGCATAGCTCAACATCTGGCTCATTTAACCATAAGAAGGTGGTCGCAATGAGTAAGCAGCCTGCTGTGCCCTCAAGTGACACATATCTGACTTCCTCCTTTTGTAACAGCCCAAACACAGTCGAGTATATCTCTGCCAGATACTTGTGCTCAACATACTTCAAAGTACGCACAGAGTCGAGCCCCTTATCCTGAAGTAGCGCGAACAAGTTTCGCATCGATTTGATAGGCGCAGGTAGAATAGTGTCGCTGTAGCCAGATACGGCAGCAATCACAGCAGCTAACTGGTTCCGAGAGCAACGCAGCTCGGGCTTGTGGGCCAGCCCCTGAAGCACCAACATATCGTAAATGACGTTGCCAACTTCGTCGTCAGTGAGTAGTGTCTTGAGGGCAGTAACCAACATGAAGGTCGGTACGCATCTGGGGGCATCGTTTCGGACAAAGGTCGCGATGCCTCGAGGCACAAGTCCGATGGTGATCAACAATCGCTTGAAGACCTCGGCTCGGCCGGTGTCGCTCAGTGCCTGGATGCCTTCGCTGATACGCTCTGGGCTGATGAGGATACTAGATCCAAGAGCCTCGAAGGCGTACACTGCTTGCGCCTGAGCATCGTCCTCACGAACAGCCTGGATAAGCCGGCTGATGATGGGGAAAGATTGAAAGACTGTGTTGTCGATAGACCATTGCGTCTGAACGACAGTACCACCGGTGTGTGACATGGCACCGTTCGCATGTGCTCCGAGCGCTGGGTTACTAAGTAGTGATGAAGAGGGGCAGAACGTAAGCAGCCTCTCAAGGGCGGTCGACTTGATGACGACTTGAGGTGAGGCATAATCGAGTATGGCGAAAGAGGGGTAGGAAACGCCACCATATGACAGATGCAAAGACTCGATATGCAATCAAACGTGTTGCGCAGTGCTCAGGGGATCGATTTCTGCTTGCCAATAAAAGCCATAATAGCTGCCCCTCCAACTACCATAACCCAATGAAAGGCCATGTGGCGCTGGTCAGCAGGAACCCCGGTAAGCAATAACGGAGATATTATGGTGACGATCCAGAATGTGCCAGGTCGCCTTAGGTATTCCTTTTGGCAATCGCAATCGGGTCAGTTGAAGAGGCCAAACTCGATGAAATACTTTATAACAATGACTCGGTCCTCCTCCTGCAACATGACTTCGCTTTACATAACACTAGAACGTCCTATATGCGGCAATCTATCAGTTCTTATCCGCAGCCCGGTCAGCTACGTGAGGGTACTCCACGCCACCAACCCAAACCCGGCGAATATCTCGCGTGTTGGTGATGTCGGCAGGGGATCACTCCCCAACAACACCAAATCCGCCCGCCTCCCGGGAGCCACCCTGCCGCGGTCCGCCAGTCCATACCAGCTAGCAGGCTCCTCTGTCGCCGCCCGCAGCGCCTGCGCCGGCGTCATGCCCGCCGCCTCCACCAGGTTGACCAGCTCGTCGTGCAGCGTCGCCCCGAACAGGAACGAGACCCCCGGGAATACATCGCCGATGGCGTCGGTCCCCGCCAGCACGGTGACTCCCGCCGCCACCACCCTTCGCGCATTCTCCCGCGCCACCTTGTAGCCCGCCTGCGCGCGCGCGGTGGCGTTGGCGCCCGTGATCCCCAGGAAGGCGCGCACGCCCGGGTCTGCGGCCGCGCGGCGGTTGATCTCGAGGGTGGCGGTCAGGGTCTGGTTCTGGCGCCGGATGGCGGCGAGCTGGGCCGCGTTTAACAAACCGTCTTGGGGGAGGTGCTGGATGCCGTCGGTGCGGGACGCGATGGCCTGGGCGGCGGGCTCGAGGAAGGAGGGCGTGGGTCATGGTCTTACGACCCAGTTTATGCGTGGCCTTGACGAGCTCGATTTGTGCGTCCTGGCTGGGCCCGCGGGGCTCCGCGATGATTTTGAGGTAATCGGAGCCGTTGCCGAACACGGCTGCGGCCCATGCCGCTGGGTCCTGTGTCGTCTCGTTATAGAGGCCGCTGGGGGCACGGTGCATGTTGATGGCGTGCGGGCTGCCGGGTCCCACCACCGACAAGCCTGCGGTTAGGAACGTGGCCAGGCCTCGGTGTGGCTTCTTTAGCGCCTGGCAGAGCGTGTAGTTCTCGCAGTCAATGTTGAAGACGGTGGACACGCCGTATGACGTGAAGTTCTCGAGGCCGCCGATGGAGTTGACGTGCGCGTGCGAGTCGATTAGACCGGGGATCAGGTAGTGACCGGACCCGTCGATGGTGGTGGTGGTATCGGAATAAGACGCGTTTGCTGCGCTGCCGCTGCATCTCGAGGTGACCTGAATGATGTTCCCTTCATGCATCACCACGTCCCGGGGCCCAGAGAAGTGGTCGCCGTTGAAGACCCGGACATTGGAAATTCGTGTGGTTGTCGGTGGAGGCGGTATCTCGCTTTTGCGTACCAGATCACCGGGCTGGCTGGCCGGGGCTGGGCCAGGCATGCAGGCTTGCGAAGACCCAGCCAGGCTTAGTAGGATGTGTCTTATCTGCATGATAGAGATATCCTTCTGGTATATTTACAAAATAGAAAGTGAAAACTTGTTTCAGTGACTGAAAATCCCAACGACACTCTATACATGTAGCGCAGAGCTCGGAATACCAAACCGGGTCTTCCATTTGACTTATACATGTTGCCAGTAGACGTTTGATTTCATCTAGTTCGCAGCCAAATACGTCAGTCGGCGACCACATAGGGTTGTAATAGTAAGTAAAGTCCAATCCTTATCTCCACTTCCACTGCGGCGCTGGGCTGTGCAATATGGAATAGAAATGGGCAAATTGCATTTCTGTGTGCACGTGCTGTCGAGAATGCTAGGCGACCAATGAAAATGCTTGACCTATGACAGATAGGCAGGTTCCTCGCTTATTTGCATGGAAAACTGGTTTAGCGTCGTTTGCCGATCACTGCCGATAATCTCCAGCTAAGCTTTGCTAAAGGACCCTAGATCGAACCGTCCGATCACAGATCGCCGGGGCGGTGGAGCTAGTCCGGGCTATTTCGGGCATTGTTCACATAGCCACCCTTCTAGGGGTAAACATCGCAGTATTTTTACACCGATGTCCGACAATGAAGCCCATCGTGGACATAGTCTACCTAAAATCGGCGAAGTAAGTACTACTACCAATGCCATTTTTCGCCTCAGAAATGACGCCTCGGGTCTAGCAAATCATTGGAAGCGGTGGTAAGTTGGCCCAAACACAGTCGGTGGTTCGGTCATTTGGCGTGCGACCCCAATTCGCAGCAACTTGGACACGCCACAAAAGTGTCGCATGCAAATAGCATGGGTAACCCTCGGACAGGATGGTTACTGACTCGGGAGGTATGCAAGGCGCGACCAGATGAACTCTGGTAACTCCTTACTCCAATCAGGTGTCAAGGATGAGCCGTATGATATGGCACCAAGCTCCTGATAGAATTGCTGTAGACCGAGGACTTGCATATAATGGTCGTAAGTGTTACAACATTTGGCGAGCAAGTGGTAAGCTCTCTTCGCAGTTGAATACAGACCAACCAGCGGGAGCGTTTCTAGTCTACTGCAAGGCTGAGCGGATAGGCAATCATAGTCGATAAGACAATAAAGAGAAAAGAAAAACCAACACTCAAACCTTGATTATAAACAACATTACCCGCAAGGCTGCAGCTACATTCACGCTAACCAGTGATAGTATCTTCGTGTGAGAGAGTCCACAAGACCCATTTGCGGTTTGAGATCAACGCTAATGGCGTGGGCATTTCCGCCATATCATATGGAAAACATATCTAGTCAATGCCCAGATCGTCGGATGTTCATGAGTCTGATTCATCCTGGTCCTCGAACTTTCTCTTCGTTCCCTTTTCTTCCGATTGATCCAGCCCTGTAGCCTTCGCTCGTTCCTCCAAATGCCCCCGATAGACCTCATAGGACAAGACAGGCTCCGACAGGACCTCGTCCATCTCGTTGTGCAGGCGAGCGGTAGGGTTGCAGCATTCGTCGTGTGTGGGACCATCAGGCGTCGTGCGGGGGCCGTCGCCCATCAGGGAGGAAAAATTGACTATTTGTATCCCCTTGAGTCGCTCGTATGTGGCTTTCACGCTCTCCTTCCTCTCGCGGCCTTGGGCTGGCGCCACCACCTGGTCTTGGTAGCCGCGCATGATGGATCGAGTCACTATGAGGTCGCACGTGGATTTTTCGGCATCTGGTCGTCCCTGAAGGCTACAAAATCGTTCTTCACGATCTTCCTTGATCTCTTTCCGGAAGACGTATAGAAGCCTCGCCACGTACGTATCGCGCGCATCCTCCATATATCCTGGAAGATAGCCAGCTAGTCAGTTCGCGCTTTGTGTTCAGATCTTTTCGCAAGGCTGCAAAAAAAAGTTTTTTTCGGAGGGTCTGTAACTTACTGAACAGGTCGGGAATCTCAGGGCTCATTATCAAGGGAATGCCGGAAACCAGGAACCCTCGGATTCTCCCAGGAGACACTTCTCTCACAAGAAGTTCCACAATTTGTCGGAACACCTCTGTCTCGCCAAGTACCCAGGCAATCCAGACCCGACTATAGAGTCCTTGCAGAAAATCAACGGTGTATTCATGAGGACCCGGACCGGGCCATGCCCGGTAGGGCTCGAGCCACGAAGCGACCCAAGGCCGGAGTAACGAGGGGAATATTTGATACTCCTCGGTGATGACAAGGAGGTCGTAAAGCTCCCATTGGGTGAGCGTCTGAGGAATAGGAGCTCGAGTTCCGTGAATGATACGGAAGAGTAAGTAGTGATAGTAGGGGTCGCCCGCAATCGGGACCTCAAGTTTCCCAAACCAATGTCCGTGGGCCCCTGACAGATGTCCGAGGTACCCATACCGATCGCGCCTCGCTTTTATCAGCGTGTACCATACCGATGAGACGCGCTCAATAGATCCGCAGTCGACCAGAAATCTCATCGACGCATCCTGGCCCTGAATGTGCACGTATAGGTCGCCATGTTCTATCAGCCATAATTCTGTATGCGGGCCATAGGCCGGTGCCCCAAACCTTGCTTCCATAGGCATGATGTTGTGGTAGGCGAATGAAGAGTCTCTTTTCAAAAAGACAGGTGGAGTAAAATACGGTTAGGGGAGGGCACGAAGGTACTCCGCACTGCGTCGGGTTGGCGATTCCAGGACCGGAAACTAATGCATTAGAAGTAGAAGTCAGTGCCGTTTCATAAGCAAGAGCTAAGTCAGGCCACAGGAAATTTACCTAAGAGATTGGACGTTGCTTCCTCAAACCAGAAGGTTCAGTCAGTATCTCAGAACCCTGTCGCAACTTTGCCTTATCGCCCTGCATTCAGTTCATGGAACGTGCTCGTCAAGGCCCCATTGTTTCCCAGTCTTCCGTTATCTTGAGCAATCTGCACTGATACTTAAACGTCACCTGAGACAGAGTTCAGGTCAGTATCTAAGGAATCCTTATTAAAAAGACCTGATGGCCAACGCTGAGAATGTTTCAAAGCCGAATTACATGGTTGAAATCGTGAGGTTGGGCTCCAAAGGGTGGGATGCCTAGGGCACCGGATCGAATAGAATTCGTCCCCATCCCCTCACAAGCCTATTCTACGTTCCACGTGATAAATATGTTAATGATCGCAACTGACATCTGTATCAAAGGGGAGAACAGTAAGACACAAAGGAAAACTGTCACTTGGGGCCGCGTCCAGGCGACAACGGGATCTCGAGGCCACACCAAAACAAGCCACTTGAATTTGATGTAAAGAATAAACCTGCAACAATATACAACTCACAGACGCCGAAAGAAGAAAAAGAAAGAAGATCATATGCACTTATACGCCAGGTTCATCACATACACCGAATAGTGAAAGGTTATATGAGTCGTGCTGTCGTTGACCAAACATTTCGTAAGACTCATTGCTTTTACGTCAGCTACCACTATGGTGTCTGTACCTATGGGATAATTAACAATCCTCTCATTCCTCATAACACAGGCCTCGACGCAATTAGCAGAATCACAGCGTCGCAGCATCACAGTATCTCGTGGGAACCACTCCTGTCCCTCGGTACAGTGCCCGGACGTTCATCACTCTTCCTTCTCCATGGTCACCTGGGAGATGTTGTTTACCTGGGACATGTTGTTTACAGTCCGTTCTACAAATAGCGAGCAAATCCCGTAATCCTGGCCTGTCGTTCCAAATGCTGCAAAAAGCAAGGATCCAGGTCATCCACCTCGGTATATACTTCCAGTTCCTCGTGGAGCCCCAACGTCGGGTTGCAGCGTCCATCATGTGTCTGCCAAGCGGTTGGCAATGATGCACCATCTCCTGGTGCGGTGTAGGTGTTGATTACGATGCTTCTCAGTTGGTCGTAGGTCGCCTTGACGCTCTGGCACCTCTCGGGGAATCCGGCTGGCCCGGCGACTTGGTCGTAGTAGCCCCGGAGTATCGAGCCCGCCACGATAAAATCGCACATGGATCTCTCGGTGTCGGGGCGCTCATTGAAATGGCAGTGCCGTGCTTGGCCAGTCTCACAGTTCTCTAATTGTCGCTCAAAGACGCCGAGAAGCTTGGCAACTCTGGCTTCGCGCTCCCGACGTAGGTAATCTGGTATTGAGTTGGCGACTTGTCGAAAAAACTCACAATAAACAAAGCAAAATCAAACATGCAACTTACCGAATAAGCCGGGAATCTCGGGGGTTTGCGGTAAAGGCTCTCCAGCGAGGTGGAGTTCAGCGCCACCGTTGGTAGGAACCACTTCTTGCACAAGGACAGTCAGAGCCCTATGGAACACTTTCCTATTTCCAAGCACCCAGGCCATCCAGAGCCGTTTATAAAGTCTTGTGGCGTCGTAGGGATCATGCCAATGATGAGATGTCATAATCCAGTCGCAGATCCACGGCCGCAGCAGCGAGAGACGCACCTGATAGTATTCGATAATAGCCAGGAGATCGAAGAGTTGCGATTCGGCGAACTCATCGGGAATGCTCTCGAAGTCTCCGTGCATGATGCGGAAGAGAAGATGATGATGGCCTGGATCGCCCTTGATGCCGACTTCAATCTTCCTTTGTCGGGGCTGACCGGCATGAATTTCGCGCAGATCGTCTATAGCTGACCTCCATCTTTTAGATGCCCTCGAAAGCGCGTTCGAGTCGACGAGGAACTTTTGCTCCTCCTCGTCGTTGGCAACGCCGACCAGAAGGTCGCCTCGTTCGTCAACGATCGTTTCGCGTGCCTCGATGGCCGCGACTCCCGGCCTACCTTCCATGGGCATGGCGTTTTGGAAGGCGAATGAATCCAGTCGTTGAGCCCAGATGACGTGCATGAAGTGTGCGAGGGTAGTTAAGGGCGTGGAAGGGTCTTGGTTGGTGTTGCGAAACTGGAATGAAAGCGAGCAAGAGTGCATGGAAGGTATGAGGTATATTTACCTAAGAAGCATGAGGTATGCTGATGCCTGGGTTCTATGCGAAGAACACTTTAATTACTTTGGAACCACAAATGTACAGCCAACAAATCAGGCTGTCGTCGGAGCTTCACGTCACTCTTGCATCTGGATTACTTCCTCAATGTCCTTTCCACATGCCGTTTCCCCAAGGCAGCCGTTTTCCACTGCCTTTAGCGATCTATTGGCACGCCTATTTGATTAAAGAAAGTGCCCTATTTTGGGGGCCTCGTACTTCTATCTTATTAGCTTAGAATTGAACATTCCCAACACATCTTGTTGATAACCCAATCCATATTGCATGATGGTGGTAAAGGCAAGAAAAAGAGAGCCGTTTGTCATATCTAGTTTTCATTTATTGATCCATAAGCACAGGCAGTACACCTGGAGAAGTGAAGCAACCATTTTCGTGTCATCGCTGAGTGAATGTTGAGATACATCAGCAGAGTAATCAAATCCGACTGGACCTCGTACTAGCTAAAGACCATCATATACATAGAGGGTTTCGCCGAATCGCCATTTGTCGTGAGCTGCGCCTCTGGCGCATCACAGTAGTCATGTGTTGTGGCAGGACTCACATGGCAATTCCACTATCATCTAGATCCTCGGCCTCGTTGTTGTCCATGTCGGCATCCGACTCTGTGTCACTCTCTGGCTCTTTCACGCCTGTGAGTTGGGCCTGGCGGCGCAGGTGCTCTTCCATGCTCTCTTCTAAGAGCAGGTAGCCACTATAGTTATAGCTCAAGCGCATCCGTATCCAAGGACCGGGGTTGCAGTAGTCGTGCGTCCGTCCGTGCTTGTCGAGAATTCCTTCGCTTGGGTAGTTGTAGATCGGGATCGCATTCAACTGGTTGAAGAGGGTCTGGAGGCTTTCCTTGGCTTCGCCTTTCCTAGCTGGCTCCAACACGTGTCTCTGGTATCCTCGGATCAGTGATCCTACAATCGTGGAGTCGCACGTGAACTGCTCCTCATCAGGTCGAGAGTATAGGTAGCAGAACTGGCCGTCATTTACATTCGTCGCCTTGTGAATAACATCGCAAAGCCCCTGGTACTTTTTGTGGTACTCATCTGCTATGAAGCCTTCAGAACGCAGCCAGAATGTTAGTGCCTTGTACTTTCATGAGAGTTGCTCTGCGAGAGCATGCTGATGACTTAGACGAAATCTCACAACTTACCATAGAGACCAGGGATCACTGGAATCTTGTGTGCCTCGCGTACAACTGAGAGACTCACACCGTCAAAAGACAACTCTTTCTCTTCACCAACAGTGACAGCTTGGACGAGAAGCTGGGTAAGATGCCTGAAGAGAGCACCCTCGCCATAGATCCAAGCAACCCAAAGACGTTTCTGTACTCGTGCCAAAATGCCGTCAGTGTCCGGTCCATAATTGATAGAATCGAGCCAATCCCGAGGCCTCGGAGACCAGCCAGTAACCATGGGGCCGACCAGATGGGTGACTCGGTACTCCTCGGCTACGAGGGTGAGCTCAAAGAGGTGCTCTTCGCTGACGCGCTGGGGAAGAGCTCCATCCCCCTTATGCATGATGGAGAGTAACAACTGATGCAGTCGGGGGTTTCCTGTGAGGAGAACGGTTTTGTCTTGCATGGTTGATACAAGAGCCCTCCATTTGTCAGATGATCGTGACAAGGTGCGCGAGTTGACGAGGAACTCTTTGCTGTTGCGTGGGTCCTCGATGTTGACGACAATGACGATCAGGTCACCATCTTCAGCCAGAACCACCCTAGTGACGGCGGTTCCCAATGCCTCCATGTCGTAGACTTGCGGATGAGTCGTTGTGTTCGTAGATTGGGGTCGTGAGAGGGTGTGCATGTGGTGGGATGTCTTAAGTTGGGTATCAAGTAAACCATTTCAGGTTGGTGTTGTAGGATAAAAAAGCTTGGATGCCTCAGGGCCTTTCAAAAAGAGTCGCGTTGCTCATTAGCCAACGCGTAAACTCTTAGGCTTCCCATCTCTTGGCGTGTTTCTTCAACCCTTTTGGTCTGGAACGCGAAACACGTCAACAAAAGAAAGTGACTCAGATCCCAATCTGATCTACTGCATGGGTGCCTCAGCATACATCACATCTGAAATCGTAGAATGCCAACAAGCAGGTCGGTGGAAGAAGTCGGCAGGCGATCGATGACATTGCTAGAACTAAAACGCTGACAGTATCCCACGCAAAGTGGATCAATGATTGTACTGTCTGGGGTGTCTTTGTTCCCAGACAGACTCTTCTTACTTCAATCAGCAGGTTTCAACGGCATTCCGACCTTATCTAAGTAGGCAGAACGATAAAATGCATGGTCCAGTCCTTCCTGCATCAAGCTTGCCACAACAAACCAAGCATCGATATCCTTCCCATATTCATAACTCCGGTCACATGTCATGCTTCCTCTTCATCCGCACGCTCCTGCAGCCTTGATCCGGCATGGATTACAAGCCAGTAAGCTTGGCTTGCCGGACCAGGTGCTGTTCATGTTTCGGATCCAGGACCTTGGCGACACGTGAGAAGATTCGATCCAGCTCTCTATGTATCCCATCTTTAGGGTTGCAGAAGTCATGAGTGTGTCCCGAGCGGCTCATGCAAGTCGCCGTCTCGGGGTAGCTGAATATCTGAATGCCCCTCAGTCTATTGTAGACATCCTCGACCGTATGCCGGAGCTTGTTGTTCAGAGGCAACACTTCTTGCCGGTAGCCATGAACCATCGACCCAAGGATCATCGAGTGACACATGAACTTCTCTTCATCCGAACTGCGGCAGAGCCGGCAATATTGGCCGTTGAGCTTATGATGGCCACATTCGCAATCGTCCAGATTTGAGGGGTCATCGAGATCGTGGCGGAAGTCCTTGTTCTCTATTGCCTTCTCGAAGACTCCGCGAAGCTCCTGAGCTTTGCCCCGGCGCTACTTCTTGATGTAATCTGGTACAAGATCATAATGTCAGCTATGTATAGGTACTGAGTTGTACAGGTGTTGGAGTTACTCATGCTTCATAACTTACCAAGAAGACCAGGGATCTTGGAGAAATCCAAGAATCCAGTACCATCCTCGAAGATGCTCACCTCATCGTTGATGGGTGTTTTCAAGATGCAAAACTGAATCAGTTTTCGGAACGTTTGCTTGTCGCCAAGCATTCAAGAGATCCAAAACTGTCGCTGGAGATTTGATACAAGAAACAAGCTGTCGTAAATAGCCGGAACGCAGTCAGGTACGACCTGGTGATCTTTGATCCATGCTGGAACCCAGGATCGAAGCAGGCTTGTTGCTTGCTATTCACCGGTTATTTCGAGCAGGTCATGGAAGTCCTCCGGGTAAATGTCCTGTGGTACATATTCGGACTTGCCATGCATGACGAAAAAGAGGATTTCATATGATGCGCAGTTACCCTCTAAAGCCAGCATAGTGTATCGAGATTCGGCTGAACCACCTTGCTCGGCCTTTGATACCAGATCACCCCACTTCTCCGATGCTTCGCCCACAGCATCGGAGTAGACGAGGAACTCCTTGCTTTGGACATGCGCATCTCTGCTGGTAATTCTGATCAAGAGGTCGCCATCTTGGTCAATGGCCACTCTAGAGAATTCCTCTCCACAAGTTTCCATGTTTCCGTGTGGTAAAGCAGCTGACTGATTCAAGAATTCGTCGTGAGTGATGTCGTGGAGCAGGAATGACTCAACAAGTTTGCCTGTAAGTTGTGGTCGTGAGAGGCGTAAGAAGAACCTGCAAATGGATGTACAAGTAGCGAGAATTATCAAGGGTTGGTTACGAGGGGAATCCAGTTCGCTTTTGTAAAATAGAAAGCGTGGGTGTCTTGGGACTGAAACGTAAACAGTAATACCTAGACGACGCTGCCTTAGTCCTGGTCCTTTGACCAGGTTTCGTTCCCGAGACGACTGTTCACATGCTGCTTTCTACAGGCAGCCAATTCTCAGTCAGTAGCCAAAGCACGTGCATAAGCAAAGATTATGCCGATATCTACTTTTGCCCGTGTCCGACCCACATTGCGATGTCTTTTGTTAATAAGTAATCAGACACATATCTTGCCAATCATCGCTGATATCTGGGTTACCCTACATCATCCGAGTAATTCTTTTAGTAGACGAGCCACACGAACGCCATACCTCAACGACGAACACCACCCGCTTGATGTACACTTGCTTCCATATCACAACCAACGATCCGCCCAGGGTCCATGGTGGGCCCTAGGCATACTGGGCCATCTTGTGATAAGCGCCAACTCTTTCTAAGGCTGACATCGAGATCCCTGACCTCTGGCCCATTATCTCCTCTAGTGCTTGCTACTGTGCCCTCTTTGACTTTCTTGTCCCTGTAAGTTCTGCCTGGTGGTCCATACAAATCTCCATGCCCGCTTAGGACCTTCGCGGTGCTTGCATGAATCGAAAAAAAAGAAGAAGAAAGAATTGCTTGCCACAATATCCTCTGCCTGCAACCGGATCTGATCGCAAGTGTCGAAGCCAGCATGCTTCTCGCGGTTTCCGACATGCATTAGGTAAATACATAGCAAATACGTTCTTTGGATCTGTCGTTGAGAACACGCTGTCGCACTATCCAGGTTTAACCTCCTCGTCCTGATTGGCATCGAACCCCTGCCAGCCCCTGCCAATGCATATATAAGATATTTCTCCGCAGGCATGGCCTGCTCTCATTTACCCGAGCCACCGTTTTGCCACGTTAGCGCACAAAGCAACGTCACATAGCGACGGGAAATGGAAAATATGTATGGGATGTTGCATTGGCGACATGCACATTCGGCTGTGGAAATGGAACGTATTATTTGCGAAGAGGGGGTATAGTCGCTTAAACGGATGCATGCCAAGGGTGTAGTGCACGACATAGCATCTATGTCACTCCACACCTCCATCACACATTTCTTTTCAATACGAGATAGTACGACCTGTATTTAAAAAGCAAGAAATAGATACAAATACACCTTTTGAATCTCTCACTTTGGCACACTTGTCCTGCACTCCCAAGATACGCGGACGACTGACCCCATATCATTGTCTTAGCAAATATCCCATATCAAAAAGAGCATCATCATGAAGTCCATCACTGGAACAATCTTCCCACTTGCTGTCGCCGGTGCCCTGGCTTCACCAGTTGCACCCGTGGCTGCAAGACCGCCCATTGAGCAGCTCATCGTCAGCGACTTTTTGCGCGACAGT
This sequence comes from Apiospora marii, assembly GCF_038362585.1. Lineage (NCBI taxonomy): Eukaryota > Fungi > Ascomycota > Sordariomycetes > Amphisphaeriales > Apiosporaceae > Apiospora > Apiospora marii. Next base: position 497,610 of record NW_027117377.1, read on the forward strand.
CGATCCGGTAAGGCGGTGGTATCATTCTCGCTGTTGGAACACTCCATCACTTGCCTCAGCAGCGAGCTGGGAACCATCCCATCGGAGCGCTTCACTTGCACCGACCCTGCCTACACCTTCTCGGTCTTGGAGAGTCCCTCAGAGAACAGGTGGACTATGGAGATTCAGCATACGCTTGAGGACGGGTGAGTTCTAATTATCCCCTTGAGCGCTGAATACGGCTCAAACAGTGGAGAAAACTCTGTTTATATGGTGAACCGATGGTGTACCCAATCAATTCTCGTGTAGTCACCTCCAATTCTGGCTGCAAGATTCGCCCGGTGACCAGTGCCCCCAATCAGATATTACAGAACCTGTCTCCAGTTTTTGAGCCGTATTCAGCGCTCAAGGGGATACAGACACCTGCTCGTCTGGTGCCTTGAAGATGTCGCTGACCAAATTCAACTGCAGCACCGAACTTGCTGGCAGTTTCTACGCAGGCTGCAACGGGCCCCTGCCTACTCTCTGTTTTCAGATTGGGACTGCGAGCCTTGCTCTCGTGGCGAGAGAGTAAAGACGGGTGAAGTCTTTTAAGGCTGAACATGAGTGCATGTGACGCAATGATGGAGAAAAGAGCCTCTGAAACAGCCCGTCTAGTGAAAACAACCGCTTGAATATTGACACATGATCCCTTTTCTATATGCTCAGGCAACTTTGTGCTCATTACCACCTATGTAGGTACATATCTTGCCAGCTACCGTAAAGACTAAAGTTATGATACATGAATTGAGAAACTCCCCAGGACAGCAGTCAAGGTTTGACATCCTCCAGTCACCTAGGAAACCCAAAGGTACATCTGCGCTACCTGTTATGCTATCGCAAGATACGATGCAGTGCAAAGCTAAAGAAACCTTGCCCATCAATGGAAAGATCTTCAAGCCAGTGCCACTTCGTTAGTCTGTCTAATCCGTATCCGAGAATATAGGGTAGCTTTCTCGTCTCTTCTTCCTATTCTTCTTCGGTGCAATCTCTCGGGCTTTCATGGACTGCTCGTCTAGGCCTGTGAGCTTGGCTCGATGTTCTAGGTGAGTCTCCATGGTCGGATCCAGGACATTCGCGATATTGTTCATGATGCCATCTAAATTGGCATGTATCCTTTTGGAAGGATTGCAGAAGCAGTGCTCGGTGGTGGATACGTTATAATCTATCAGCGTAGCAAAGCAGTAGATCTTGATTTCGCGGAGCTGTTCGTATATGATCTTGACGCTTCTCCCAGACGGGTCGCAGCTGGCTAGATATGACTTCTTCCGGTGGAAGCCACGGGTCATCGAACCAATGACTATGGAGTTGCACATCTCCACCTCCTCGACTCCCAACAAAACACAAAGGCGACAGAACTCTCCATTGCGTTGGCAGTCGTCACGCGAGCATTCACAGTCGTTGCAGTCAGATTCTTCCGATGCGTCGTGGCTATCAAAGTTCTGGCTGTTCATGTGGCGCTCTATCAGACTCTCGAATACACGGTAGAGCTCCTGGGTTCTGTTGTGGTATTCTCTCTTCAGGTAATCTGTAACAGATTCGTTGCGTTAGCTTCAACTAGCAAGCTTGAAATGAAAGCCCAGGGCTGCGACTCAAGTTTCATTGGACTTCTGAACCTTACCTGAAAGGCCAGGAATCTCGGGCTTCTGTGAAAAAGGAATTTTCTCTATGAAAATGTTGGAGTCCCCATCAATGTTTATTTTTTCGATGATGCGCTTAACGCTCTTCCTAAAGAGCCCCTTCTCGCCAAGGACCCAAGCAATCCAGAGGCGCTTGTGTAACTCCCCTACGGTCTGATTAGTAACTGCAAAGAGTGTCCTGGGCAGGTCTTGATGGGGCGCCAGCCATGTGGCAGTCCACGGCTTCAGGAGATGGGTTGCTTGGTAGTCCTCCGTGATCGTGAGGAGGGCAAAGAGCTGGCCCTTGCTGAGACGGAGCGGAACATCAGCGAACTTGCAGTGCATGATGGAAAAGAGTACTCCATAAGATTCCGCGTCACCTTCGAGGACCATACAAGCAGGCATAGATACGCCAGACCCTGCTTCTCCAGTCATGACCAGCTCCCTGAATTTTTCGGATGATCGAGCTACATCATGGGTGTCAACGAGGAACTCCCGTTTCTCGTCGGAGGCGGTTGGGCCAATGATCTTGATTAAGAGGTCGCCATCTTCGTCCATCACGACGTTGGGCAATGTCTGACGAAGTGTTTCCATCTTTTCAATTGTCAAACCGAAAGAAGACTCAGCAGGCTTGGTAGTCTTGCGCTGAAGTTGTGGTAGAGGCGAAGCAGTGCACGGGTGTATGAATTGTAGACAATGTTGATGGTTTTACACCAGAGGAGTGCTCTGGACTCAGTTTTGAAGGAATACCGTGGATGTTTACCTTGGGACCCAAGACTACTAAACAAAGTGCTGTCCCATTCATGAACCATATTCCTTTGATCCGGTTGCTAAGGCACTTAGACACCCGCCTCATGTCTTAGGCACTCAGCTCCACACTCATAAGCCAAAAGTTTATATCAAGAACACTTCACTTCAGATCCAACACTTGTTTCTAATCTAGCGACTTCTAGGGATCTATCGAATACACTAAGGTAATATGTATGCTTTAGGTCCAACCAATCCAACGGCACGGTGTTCAGGACTCTCCCGCCTCTTCTGAAACAACACCAAGATGCATAAGCTGATAATTTCGTTGGTCTTCCAGCCTGACTTCCACCCCATGCCAGTAACTGGCTCCTCCTAGCACGAGTACTCGCGCATCTGGTCAATTTCGATGAGCCACAAGCCAAGTATACCGTAGTGTCTCGCACACGGAATGTCAGTTCGAGTCCCGATCCTCGTCGACTAACGGCAGCGTCACGTCAGAGTCTGTCTCGATATCTGACTCATTGGCTGCTGAGAGTACATATTCCTCGTTAGGTGCACCATAAATATTGACTGGCTTAATTAAGGCACGCTCGTGGTCCTTATCCAACACTGTCGCAATGCTGGACATGATTATATCCAACCGGTTACGCAGGGAACGTGTAGGATTGCACTCATCGTGGGGCTGGTAGGATGGTGAAGGAGGACTATGAACTTGATATCTTGACAATGTGTTGCTCTTATTCTCTGGCATGATATTAAGATTGTAAATCGGAATTCGAAACATGCCGCGGAATGTGTCATCAAGTGATTTCTCGGAACCAATCCTGGTTAATATTCTTTGACGGCCGAGGAATATTGAACCCATGATTGTAGCGTCGCACTTTTGCTGTTCGTCAACAGACCGGGATTTCAGTTTGCAGAATCGGCCATATGTGCTGTCCATAAACTCATTGAAGACGCTGTGTAGTTCCTGTAGTTTCTTTTCTCGTTCTCTTTTTATATAGTCTTGTGTCAATCCGTAAGGTTAGTGCGATTAATCACGTATTAGTACTATGTAGATCGTGACTTTGGCTTATACGTATTCAAAGATCCAACGTACCTATCAGACCAGGTATTTCTGGCACACCGAACTTGTCAAATGCTTCCGATAGACATGCGTCATTGAAGGTGAGCTCGGACTTGTGGTCGCTATTAACTCGCCTTACAAAAAACCTAGTGAGACTTTGGAATGCTTCTCGATGCCCCAAAGTCCAGACCGTCCAGAGCCGAATCAGAAGAGTCTCAAGATCCATTTCTTGGAGCCATGTGTAATCTGGGTTCAAATATTTCAACCCATCAATCCAATGGGTGAACCAAGGCAGGATCAGGTATGTTACTCCCCATGCATCTGTAAATTTAAGAAGGTTAAAGAAGGGATCCTCGCCATAGCCATCAAAAGAGCAACATAGTTTTTCGTGCATGAGGAGAAAGAGCTTTTCGTGGTGCCAGACGTCGCCCGTGACTTCTATCACATTGCGGCCGGAATCGTCGCGCTTAGGTGGCACAAGCGCTTCCCATATGGGAGATGACTGTGAGACGACTCTAGAGTCGACGAGGAACGTATGGCGCGATTCTATGGAATTATTGTTATCCTTGATATCACGGACAACGATTAAGAGGTCGCCGTCCTCTTTCACGACATCGGTGCCGAAGTTGACTTCTTCGTCCAAAGAATCGTCGGCCATTACATCATCCAGACTATCCATGTCGTTATTCAGAATCGGGTGCAGCCAGAGCTTTTTGTTGGATGACGGGTTTGCAAATGTGTGTCAAATCAAGATATGATAGTCAAATGGTACCGAAATTGAGCCAGGAATTGCCCTCGTCTTTAGGGGGCAGTACGGGATATTATAGTTCATCTCTGTGACCACAAGTTGACCTCTGGGAAGCTTGTATTTGCGGCCTGTGATTGCTTTGTACTTGACAAACTTTTCACAAATTCACTCGGGTAGCGCATGTTGGTAAATTAGAAGACGTCCATCAGTATTCACCTCGCGGTATACTGTGACGAAAGTTTGTTTGGCGCAAAGCAATTATGGTAATTATTTGCGCACTATTAAGACTAACAGTGGTGAACCTTCCAGAGAGAACTAATGTCCATCTATTACTATGTTGGCAAGCTCCTGGTAACGGAATGACCCGTCGAAATATCGCTTAACATCTCAGCGCTTTCGAAACTCCAGACCATAATCCTGTTTTCGGCGGAACTACAACTCATCTAGTTCACTGTCCATTCATAACTCTTTTCTATTCATAATATTCATAAGCCCTACTTTCTCCACAACTACCATTCTTCTTCTGACCTAAGAGAAATATGCTGTCGTTGAAGCAGACATGATTGTTTTGACTGTCATCTTTGCTTTCAATATGCTAGGACGTTTCGCATATATAACAATCACGCACAACCAACGCAACAAAACGCATTTGTGCTGGACGACAAATCATAGCTGTACATGGTGATCCTAGCAGTCGACGTCGTCTGCCACTTATGACTTCTCCGTCTTCTCCCACTTCTTCTTCTGCTCCTTGTTCGTTTGCTTCGCCTCATTTGAGGGTCCGTTTCCGGCTCACTTCAATTGGTTGTTCATCCCTAATAGCCGAGCTCGTTCATCCAGACGCGACTCCAGTTCTTCGCCAAGGTCTACCGCGACGTCAGACAGCACGCCCTCAAGCTGGGTCCGTATCAACGCGGTGGGGTTGCAGCCGCCATGCGTCTTCCCGTAAATGGGCTTGGTGTGGTGACCTGTTGCTTCGGGAAGGCCATATATCTTGATTTTCCGCAGTTCATAGAGATGGTCCTTGAGGCTTTGCTTCACCCCGCCGGGTTTGATCGACTCCGAACCGTTCTTTTCTTTCTCATCGCCAATCGAAATGATGCATTCATCGGTCAAATACGACTTGTATTGTCGGTAGCCCCGTATTATCGATCCCAAGATCATGGAGTTGCACATGGCTTGTTCATCCTTGGACCGCGTACAAAGTTGGCAAAACTGGCCCCATATGTGGTGCTTACCGCATTGACAGCAGTCGTAGTCTTGGTAATGCTCGCCGGGGTGGCGGTCGCTGCCTCGGAAGAGATCGTTGTACTCGTCGCAGCGTCTCATTGCTTCCTCGAAGACCCCGTGGAGTTGTTGAAGCTTCTCTAGCTGCACCCCCCGGACATAGTCTGGCGCCGTTCCTTGTGTTAATGATGAACTTGTAGTCTGGTATAGATCAGTCGAACTTACCCAATAGGCCAGGAATCTCGGGGTCCTCCAACAGGGCGACATCACCCCATCCACCAACAAGCAGGGAATGCTCATTATTGAAGGGTATCTCTTTGATAACATATTGGGTTAACCTCTTAAACATGTTCTTCTCGCCCAATACCCATGCTATCCAAAGTGACTCCCCGAGCATCTTCATGGCCAGTATATCTTCTGCGGGGAAACTAGACAGGAAGCCACTGTCTTGGTATAATGTGACCCAAGTGGCAGCCCAGGGTCGAAGTAGGTGCGTTACTTCATACTCTTCGGTGAGTTGGAGGAACTCATACAGCTCTGGATAGTGGAAGGAATAGGGCACATCTCCAAACTTGCAATGCATAATGGAGAGGATGATTCCAAGGTACTCAGCTTTGTACCGTGTGATGCGTACGACATCAACTCCAGAACTGGCTGATTTGTCTGCGACCAGAGCTTCCCACAGTTTGGACGACCGTCTCACCGTGTTCGAGTCCACAAGAAACTCCTTGGTCTCCCACTCCTGGGTGTCAGTAACTAGAATGAGGAGATCGCCATCCTCGGCCAGAACAACCCTGGTGCTTCGTTCTCCTTGAGGCTCCATGTGGTAGAGTATTGAACTAGCCGAAAGATCTGTTGGTTGCCTTCTCGAATAATGGAACCAAAAATGCTGATGTATGTCTTCTGAAAAGACCTCAGTTACATGTAGCAAGTGGTTGAATCTGCTTACGTTCGGTGGGTTGACAAAGTTAGAATGACCAGGATCTGAAACATTGTAGTTGCTGCCTTGTTGTTTGATTCCAGCCCTTGTTTTCTCTCGCACTTTCATGTCACTGGGGAAACTCTGCAAATCACTCTTTGACGCGAACCTGGTTTCCACGTCATTAGGCAAAACGCGAGCTTGAAAACAAAGCGCCTAGTCTGTATTCATTACTTAAGCAGTTGGTTCTAGCAGGAGCCTCAGTCGTAGCCTGGAAGCATCTCACACCTGACAACTTTCCCACTGACCCACCTATTTTCTCAGAACACCAAGTCAGATAGTACGGATTCCTTCTGCGGGTGCTGAGTCAAAGTATTCAGTACCTTGCCACTTGGCGTCGCCGAGCTACGTTTATTTTATTAGAAGGTTCTGGATTGTGAATGTCAGCTGGACATTCGAGGCGCTAGATAGTAGTTCATAGTGTCTGCCAGGAACCCTTGGTATGAATCGAAAAAAAGGGAAGGAAGAAAGAAGTGGTTCATAGTGTAGATCTCTTGCACCAGTAGTAGCCTGGCGTTGTAGTGGCATAGCAGATGTCACGAAACATTCTGGCACACAGTTCTTTACGATTGCACGCCCTATTATTATACACAGGACGATTTCAGTTCATATGAATCTCTCGCATTCCAGGCATATTATGTATGCATATCCTTCTTTGTACATCTATCATGTACGACAGGCACATCCATCTGCATTCCTTCCAGTTCGGATGACTATCTTTCCCCAATACAACCCTGACTAGACAAAACTTATTTTTCTGTCGCTCTGTATGTCTAGGAGGGTCAATATTCAATGAAGGCGTCCCATACAGCACCTTCCACTAGAGAATCAACACTTATTCAGGCGGTGTCTCGGTCGCGGCCGAGAAACTCGTAGAAATGTCCCCTAGTTGTCTTCAATACTGATGGGCAGCTTGTCAGCGCCAGTCAACTTTGCCCGGGTGTCTAAGAACTCTTCTTGTTCAGCATCCAGGGGACTTTCAATGCTGCCGAGGACTTTGTACAGTGCTCCCTCCATCCGTATCGTAGGATGACATTGATCATGTTCCTCAAGTGGTGCCAGAAGATGAGGTCGGTCTGTGATGTGAAGTATCCGAACGATTAGTTCAAATGTGCCTACATTCCATGGCGAATTGCCTGATGCCTCGCATGATAACTCATAATCATTTTTGAGTTGCCTTGCTTGGCGGCTGTTTTGGGCGCGTGCGATAAGCTTCTGTAGACGTGACTCGCAAGCGGACTGCTCGTCCAATGTAGCCTTGGTGACAATGCATTGACGGTGTAGACCTGCGGCCCAGTCACTTTGAAACCGGTTGTGGACCCCGAGAAGGTCTCTGATGAGAACCTGGCGTGTTTGTATAATATTGCCTGGATTTAGTTCATGTTAGCTGTTCAGTGTTTGATTATGCAATTGGTGGATATCGAAGTAATGTGGATAGATCAAAACAACAGGGAATTATGAACTAACTCAGGAGTCTAGCCATGTGCTCAGCACCTTCGACTTGGCGTATGAGTGGAGTTCCGTTGACCTCGCGAAGCCACGGGTCATCGCTGATGTTTGTATGTTCAGCAAGTCGTGCAGTAAACTGCCGAAGGAATTCCTTCTCGCCCAGTCTCCAGGCGATGTTGAGTCTCACTAGACATTCTTCAAGACAACAATAATGGATCCAGACCGAACGAGGTCCCTCAATCCAGTATTCGTAGTCTTTGACCCAAGCGGGGATCCATGGACGGAGCAAGCGCAATTCTCCAAACTCATCGGCAACGCAAACCATGTGAAAGAGTTGGCGCATCACGACACTGATGTCGGGCGATATGGAGGAGGTTGTGACATCAGGGAATCCAATTAAGGAGTCAGGGACTTTGTCGAAATGACCATGGGCGATATTGAGCAAGAGCTCGTGGGACTTGTAGTCTCCTTCGAGCTGTAGCACCAGGTGGCGGCATCCTTTCCCACACTGGCTAGCCGTGTTTACCAACTCGGTCCACTTCTCAGATACGCGCGACAAAGCCCGAGAGTCGACAAGGAGTGATTTGCTGTAGGGATCATCAAACATCTCGAAGTATGGCCTCGTGTGTGTGATGCGGAGAATCAGGTCTCCGTTCGCATCCAGTACGTCATTGACGAAGTGGGAGTTCGATCCTGCCATCTTAAAATATATTCGGGGTCGCAATTGTAGGGAACGTCGAGGACAGAAAAGCCGGAGAAGCTCGTGCACGAGGCGCATCCAAGACAGTGATGTTGCAAACTGCTAAACGTCGATACCGAATACCAATGTGGCGATCGAATGGCTTGGGTCGCATCAATAAAATCCATTGACCGTAGAAAGCTGTATGGAACATCAAGCATAAACGGCGTGGTCTAGAGTGATGAAGGAGTGGGCAAGTGTGTTCACGTTCCGGGGGGTTGAGTCTAGATAGGCCCAGTAACCTTGAGAAACTTTTGGGGATTTCGCAGGTACACCGTAAGACATAAAAATTCAAGACTCTGGACTGTTTCATGGGATTATGAATATATGTTTAGATCAATTTATCCCAATAACTCTCCTAGCTATCTGCATAATGCGTTTCTTTCTTCTCAGGCACTGCGGTAAGGCCTTAATCATATTACCTTAGAATGATGAGCTGATGTTTTATATATGAGCTAGTTCCTTGAACATGTCTTCAAAGTCAAGTGAAAGATGTCACCTCTTATAAGGGGCCCCCCTTCGACCGAGGTACAGATCTGGCTACACCCAGATGGGTCGCTCAGTAGGAACGCTTTTCACCCAGACAAAGCCCTGTAACCCACCAGTAAGGTGCAGGGAAAGCTCTACTACCTTAAAGGGGTAAGTTTAAATCTGTTATCTTCAGAAAGATCCCTGGAAGCGGGAGTTAAACATTGCCCTGTAAGGTAGTATTTCGATGGAAGATTCCCCGAGCAAGATGTTCCGAAAGATGGAGACGATCTCTCCGATGACCCGCAAATGGTGACGTAATGACGAGGGAGGGCAACCCATATGCGCAACACGCCCGTCGTTCGAATAAGGTACCGGCAGCTCGGCGTCTTGACATTGTTTAGACTTTACGCCACTGTCGGAACACTGCAGATCAACATGAAAGCAACTCTAGCGATGGTTCCTTGGGACTTGGACGAAAAGGGAAGTGCGGACATCTACCCCAACATCTGTGCTAACGCCGAAGGCTGACGGCAAGTACATACATCACATCTTTATCCATGGCTTACGGACGCGTACTCGCATGATGCAATGGATATAGTTATCTCCTAATTCCACCCGGCATCTGCCGTCTTGCACTTCGACTCTCCGGAACGAGATCTTTTCCCCGATATCTTCATCACAACATTCAGACACATATTTCCAGCAACTTCTTTATGAAATTCTTGCAGCAAGAATTCGCTAAATCTAACGAAAGCAATGGAAGCTCCAACCCCACCAATTCCCCCGTCGGAGGCGGAGTGGCCCCCTGCCGCCGATCTCCGCCACATGATGAAGGAGAACCCGCTGCCCACTGTCGCGCCCGATATTTGTCTCGATGATCCTATCACTGACAATGAGGCGGCCACAGAGAGGGCCCGCGATGTCTTGAAGCACCTGAACGAAGCAGTCAAGGCCAGCGATGCCGGCAAGTTGGAACAATGCTTCTTCCCGCAGCAGGCGTACTGGCGCGACCAAATTGCTCTGACATGGCATTTTCGCACCTTTTCCAACCACCAAGCGATTGCTGCTAGTCTTTTGGAGACGTCGGCTCTCCGAGGTGTGGCAGATGTGGGCTTCCAGATGGAAGGCCAAGCACACTTCATCCCGGCTTTGGTAAGGAACCATCAACCAACCGACGATTGCGCGATCTGACATGGTACAGCAAGCGATCGCGTGTCTTTTCAGCTTCCGCACGCGGGATCCCGGGGCAAGATGTAGCGGTAGGGTCATGCTGCTCCCTTGTGCGGCGGAGGGTTCCGAAAACAGCGCCGCCAAACCAGTCGCCTGGAGAATATGGGTCCTGTGCACTTGGATAGAGCAACTGGATCTTCAGCCCGAAGACGAAGCTTTGCTCCGAACCCCCGGTCGAGGACAGCTGGATTCCGCGGCGACGATTGAGACCGACGTTTTGATCATCGGAGGGGGAAATACGTAAGTGTTTTATATTTCACCCTTGGCTGTTGGTATCATACTCCAATGCAGGGGCTAGCTGACATCCATCCCTCCTCTCTTCATCGCCCAGGGCGGTTAATACTGCGGCCCGCCTCAAGGCCCTGAACATTGAGAGCGTCATGATAGAAAGGAACGCGCGCGCGGGCGATAACTGGGCGCTGCGATATGACTGCCTGTGCTTTCACGTTCCTACTTCTGGGTGCGAGCTGGCGTATTTGAGTAAGCCATCACCACCCAGCCATCCAGGGCATGATATCCCGGACATTAGCACTGACATCATCTTGTGTGATTACTTATGAACAGAATACAATACGGAGCTACAGTTTCCCCATATGCTCACCAAGGATGAGCTGGCCGGCCACGTCCAGCGCTATGTCGAGACGTTCAACCTCAACATGATCACAGCCGCCAAGATCATGCACACCCGGTACGACACCAAGGCCAAGCGGTGGACGGTCACGATCCAAACGCCGGGACACTTTACCACGGTCACTAGCAAACACCTAGTCCAGGCGACCGGCCTCGGCTCCCAAAAGCCGTATATGCCGCCCATGCAGAACCCCGAGTTGTTCAAGGGAATCAGTATCCACTCCGGGGGATACAAGAACCCCAAACAACTGTCAGACAAAGGAGTCAAGGTTGGAATGTCTCAGTATACATGATAGATAGCACCTCTTACTAACGAGTGACTCAACCAAAAAGTCCGTCCTCGTGGTAGGCTCAGCCAACACCGCCTTCGACATCATGAACGACTGCCACGCCGCCGGCCTCTAAACCACCATGGCCGCGCGCTCCCCGACCTACCTGCTCCCCGTCGAGTACCTGACCCGCCCCGAGGCCCTGGGCGCGTACGAGGTCCTGGGCGCCGAGGCCGCGGATCGCCTGTTCCAGACGGCGCCCACCGTCGTCGACGCCGCCCTAATGCAACACACGATCGGCCGGATGGCGCTGGCGGACCGTCCCCATCGCTACGAGAAGCTGGCCGTTAGGGGGTTCCCCATCCTGGATAGCGCGTCGCCCGGGGTGGCGTTGAGCCACAACCTGCTCGAGCGCGTGGGCGGGCACTACGTGGATGTCGGGGGCACGGCGTCGCTGGCCGATGGGGCGGTGGGGATCAAGGTGGGCGAGCCGGTGGGGTTTCACGAGAGAGGGTTGATCTTCCGGGACGGGAGTCACGTGGAGGCGGACGCGGTGGTCTGGTGTACGGGGTACGCCGACAAGAACGCCCGCCACACGGCAGCCGAGATCCTGGGCGGCGGCAAAGAAGGCAACGGCGTTCATCCAGGCGGCACGCCAGGAGGAAGTTCTTGCGCGAACGAGAACCTTGAAGTTCTCGGCCCCTACGAGATCGCCAGTCGGATCGAGGCCACCTGGGGTCTCGACGCCGAGGGCGAGATCCGCGGCCTGGCGAAGCGCCAACTCCGACTCGAGAACTATTGGGCCATCGGCGGGCCTGCGAACATCTCGCGGTGGTACTCGAAGCTCTTGGCGATCCAGATCAAGGCTGAGTTGGAGGGGGTCTTGCCTCCCGCGTACCGTGAGACTCCTGGGCGAAGAAAGTAGGGTAGATAGATACACCATGACCGACTGGCACGAGATACAATCATCAGCTCAAGTAGACGTCTCTAGCAATTTGATTTTTTTCATCTAAGTAATATCAGGTTGATTAATCCCAGTAGGTCCCTTATCATAGGTCCACCAATTAGCACTACCCGTCTAAAAAACGCCCCGCCTCCGCAAATTGACCCTCATATCCCGATCCAAGCTCACAATTCCTCTGCACTCAGCCTTCTCCATCCCAGGCCCCCTCTCCGACGGCGTCGTGCCGTCGAGCATAGTGTAGCCCTGGAAGTCGAGGTCAAAGCGCGTGACCACCATGGCGACGGCGGCCAGGATCTCGTGCTTGGCGAAGAAGCGGCCGGGGCAGATGACACTGCCGCCGCCGTAGGGGCAGTAGTCGCCCAGCTTGACCTTGGTCCGCGTCGCCTCCAGGTAGAGGAACCGCTCGGCCCAGAACTCGCGGGCGCCCGGCAGGTCGTTGTAGGTCTTGCTATCCATGGGAAGGGATGTATGGGAGCGAGAGGGTCGAGGCGCCCAGACCGCCTCGTTGATGTGCGACAGCCAGCTCGGCGCCAGCAGGAAACTGTCCTTCCTGAGCGTGTACCCGTCGATGACGACGTCCTCGCGCAGGCGCCGCGAGATGGGGATGCTGGACCGCAGGCGCAGGCACTCGCTGTAGACCGAGTTGAGCAGGGGCAGCTTGACGAGCGCGGCGATGTCGATGTCCGTCAGCGAGCCCGCGAACACGCCCCCTACTCGAAGTTCGGCGCGGATGCGCTGCAGCAGGGCCGGGTCCCGCGCCAGCTCGAACAGGATGTAGGCCGTCATCGGCACCGCGTTGGCGTTGATGGCCCAGATCAGGCCCATGTGCATGGCCGCCCGGCCGTCGAAGCTGATGCCGTACTTCACTAGCTCCGCGTTGCGCTCGCGCACCAGGCGGTGGCCGAAGTTCTCGTCCCATTCGGGGTCGGCGTCCTTGTTTTGCGCGGTCTCGGCGGCTTCGGTGGCTTCGCGTAGCCACATCTTCGTGGCTTCTAGCGTGCGGTCCCGGGCGGCCCAGCCCTTGCGGCACAGGAAGCGGGGCATTCCTTGCATGAGCGTCATGAATGCTGCGTCGTACTCCCAGAAGGTATCAGAGAACTTGACTTGCTTCTGTTGCTTGTTCATGGAGTCCTTCCCGTAGTTCAGGATGCGCGGACCGGCGAGGGTGATTGTCGAGGCATTGAACTGGTACTCCTGCAAGAAAGAATACAGACCCGTGGTGTTCTGCGTCCAAGATAGGGAGTCAAGCTGCTTGGCGAACTCCTGGACGAACTTGCGCGTCAAGAAGTCGACGGCGCTCCGTTCCGTCAGGTTCTTGAGGTAAATGCCGTGCAGGTTGTGCCAGATGCGCTCGTCGCCCCGTTGGTCGTTCAGGGGCACCGATCCGCTCCCGGAGTCGTCCAGGCCGAGCTTGGCCGTGTCGCTCGGCGGCAGGCCCTTGACCTTCTCGGCGATGCGCAGCTGCATGTGCTCGAAGGACAGGCTCCGCGAGTTGCGGAAGATGGCTTGGATGTTCTCGGCCCCGAAGATCAGGTACATGGAGATGGGCCCCAGCCGCATGGTTACGGGGCCATTATCTGGCCGCTTGGATCTAAAAACATCACAACAGTCAACTATCGGACAACCGAGGCGGGGATTATGAGGGCAAGAGGGGGTTCTCGTACAATGTCTTTTCATAGAACTTGTGAGGGTCTGTTACCATAGACCAAGCATTGCCTACATAAGGTATCCAGTACGGTAGGGTGGGCGGCTCTTTACCCCTGAAGCGGGAGTCGTGACCACTGGTCATATGAAACCGACATGATGTGAAAAGGTATGTTGCCACGAAGAGCATAACAAGACTCAATGCAGCCTTGCACAGTGTCTGTACAACCACGGGCAGAGTCGCGCGGATGTCATAGCGGCAGGCCTCGTCGAAGACCGTACAGAGGCTCGCGGGATCCGCCGCGATAGGGATGGACTGATTTGGAAAATCCATGATGTTTGAGTTATTGGACTGACGGGTGTGACACTCGGGGCTCTCCAGTATCAACTTCCAGTTTATCCCTGACAGTGGGACGACATCCAAGCCTTTTGGCATGATTTCGTTCTATATAGCAGATGAACAGTCCCCCATCCCACGGCCCGACACTATCCGTTAGTTCGACTCTTACCACCTTTCAGATCACGCACACACCCTCACCTCAGTCTCGCGAAGAGCGTGGTGTCAGACAGGATGAGCTAACTAACACCTTCTCGGCAAACGAGCCCAATCGAGTAACGACCCCTGTCCATCCAGCTCGGTTCCCAGAGCCATTGAGGTCCTAGGAGTTGGCGCCACAGGGTGCGCAGATGCTGATATACGACTGCCAACACAATTATGCTTACATGGAACGTGGGCTGACGAGAGGAACAAATGACTCACACCACTATTGCTTATGGCGCAGCGACAGAGTCTTATCATGGATCCAACGATATGCACGGCGTGGGTTGAAAGCCAACGCCATGGATCACGTGTATCGTAAGAGGGCCGATACGAAAATGTTTCCGAGAGCCACTCACGTCCAACGGAGGTCACTACAACGACTGCTTACTGGCTTGCGGTCCTCCGACCAGAACCGGCCAGTCGGATCTTGGTTTCAGGGGATGGTGTGCACAACACACATACGTCTAGACCGCTGACATACATGTGCGTGAACAGTCACGTGTAAGATAAGGATTGCACGCTGACCGTAGCATTGATCTCTAGGGGACCCTTGGCTCGAATGACAGCCATGTGCTGCAGGGGCCGGCTGCACTGGAGCGGTGTCACCAAACGTGCAGGGATGGCGAGGTACAGTGTGCCGCCCGCTTACTGCATGACCGAGCTGGCATACCGAGATAACCAAACGTTACAATGGTACTCCGACATTTGCGTATAGTTTTTCCGAAAGTCGCTATGTTGCCCCCTGCTACCTAATACACCACCAATGACCAACGTACCTTTCAGCTACTTGGCTAGCTTGTCGTGTAGGGTCACGCCGCCGCGCTACGCAGCACGCCCTCAGTAATCTCTGTCTTGCCATAAAGTAGTGATAATAGCAGGAGCAGGCAGTCTAATATCAATTCCAAAAGACGCAGTATTTACCAGAAACCTAACCATTCTCTGATCCTAGAAAGCAAAGATGGAGCCAAGCTACAATGCCAGTCTTATCAATGGGGACCTGCGATACGGCCATGCGGGGTTACCCCGGACCTCGACTGTCGTGCGACTGATCGCCACGATCTGCGCGATCGCCATATTGCGATTTGCGACCAAACTGGTCAAGCACCGACGCAGGTTCGCGCGGTTGCAGCGCCAAGGATACGTAAGTCGCCGCTGCACATAACGTATACGGAAATCAAGATTTCCAGTCCTTGGATGAAGCTGACAAGATGCCCGAATCGTTTGACTCGCACAGCCTATGCCGCCGCACAGCTTCCTGCTGGGCCACATCGGCATCGTGACCAAACTCACCAAAAAGTGGCCGCGCGACTTCCACGGCCACTACCTCGCCGCCGAGCTGCGCGACCGGTACCCGGAGCTGCCGCCCGTCTTCTACCTGGACCTGTGGCCGACCGGGCCGGCGACGCTCGTCATCACGTCGGCGGCCCCCGCGGGGGAGATCTCGCAGCAGCAGCCGCAGCTGCCCAAGTACGAGGGCATCGTGGGCTTCTTGGGGCCCATCATCGGCAAGCACGCGCTCGTCGCGATGGAAGGGCAGGAGTGGAAGTACTGGCGCGCCATCTTCAACCCGGGCTTCAACGCGGCGCACTTGCAGACCCTCGTGCCCGGCATCGTCGAGAACACGCTGACGCTGTGCGAGATCCTGGGCGAGCATGCCGACGAGGGCGGGGTGTTTGCTTTGTTTGAGACAATGTCGCGGCTGACCATGGATATGAGCTGCCTGGCTACCTTGTACGTATTACACACTCGGCCGTCTCTCCCAAGCTTCTTGAGATATAGGTATTGCGCATGAAAGATGCATGGGGTCCATATTTAAGATTTAGTGTTTGAAAGAAAACACAGTTGGCGCCATAGTTACCAACGCTAATTCAACGTCACAGGGGCACTCGTCTAAATGCCCAAAGGCAGGGCTGCGAGCTAGTCTCGGCATTCCGCAGCCAGGCCAGCTGGATCCCCGGGCCTAGCGAGTCGAACCCATTCAAGCTGTTCAACCCCGTCCGACCGCTGGTGTACCGCTACAACCTGTGGCGAATGGACAAGTTCGTGTCGGACGAGCTCGAGGCCCACTTCGCCGTCCACGCGGAGGGCCGAAAAGACATCGCGCCACGGGCCAAGCGCAGCAAGGCCGTCGTGGACCTCGCGCTTGAAGCCTACCTGTCCACGCAGCAAGGATCTTCTTCTCCGCCCGGGTCCGGTTCGACGGCGGACGGCAAGGCGGCGCCGTTGGTCATGGACGCCCGGTTCAAGCAGTTCGCCATGTCGCAGATGAAGACCTTCCTGTTCGCCGGCTACGACACCACGGCCAGCGCGGCCGTCTACGCCCTCCACCTCCTCTCGCTGAGCCCGGACGCCCTCCAAAGGGCCCGCGAGGAGCACGACGCCGTCCTGGGCGTCGGCGCCACCCGGGCCGAGACCGCCTCGCTCATCGCCGAGCAACCGCACGTGCTCAGCCGCCTCGCCTACACCTCGGCCGTCATCAAGGAGGCCCTCCGCCTGTACCCGCCCGTGGCCAACACCCGCAACGGCATCCCCGGCTACAAGCTCGTCAGCGAGGGCCAGGAGTTCGAGACCGAGGGCTTCATGCTCTGGGGCGCGCACCAGGCCATCCAGCGCGCCGAGGAGTACTGGCCGTCGCCCAACAGCTTTATCCCGGACCGCTGGCTCGTGGATCCGGGGCATCCGCTCTACCCGCGGCACAAGGAGGCGTACCGGCCGTTCGAGAAGGGGCCGCGCAACTGCATCGGGCAGGAGCTGGCACTGCTCGAGGTGAGGATCATCCTCGCCATGGTCCTGCGCGAGTTCGACTTTGCTGACGCCTACGCCGAGTTCCACGCCCAGAAGGCAGGTGGCCCCGGCGAGGTGAGGGGAGACCGGGCCTACCAGACATTGTTTGGGAGCAGCAAACCGAACAGCGGGTACCCATGCAAGGTGTCGAGGCGGGCGGCCGCCACGCCCCTGCCAACGGCGGCCTAGGACGACGACTAGGCGGGCGTGAGTCAGATACGGATACGAACATGGTGGGGAGATGCTGACATAAGAAGACAAGGCGTTGCGCCGAGGGTCATCTAACATGGGGTCAGCCAGGTACTTACTTACTTACTTGATATAAATACATTTAGGCTAGTGGGTAAGGAGTGGAGACCCTTTAGTTCCTATCAATCCAGGATTTTCTCCGCCAGTTCCTAAAGACTCTTGTCACCCACCTTATCACGGTATCACATCAGCACATACAACTACACAAGCTTCCCTCGCTCCTCTTGCTCCTACCGCAATCATCCCACCTTCCTTCTTTATCGCGTTGGTGGCAAACAGCCCGTAAGACCGCTTGCAACCATGGCGTTTCCCTCTGTCGCCGTGCACCTGTTCCCCCTCATCTCCGTCTTCGGACTCTATGCGGTGTCGTCCTTCTTCGCGAACTCGGGTCTCGCCGTCGCGTTTGCCGAGAGCCAGGCCCAGAATGGTCCGGCGCGCCTGCTCCCCGACGGCCAGACCCCAGTGCTGACGTCGTATACCGGCTTAGCCCCCCTCGACGCCTACCTGGCCAACCTCCAGTACATCTTCGTCCCCGTCGTGGACGGGTCATCGTTGGAGCTGTCTCTGCTCGGTTGGCACTGGGGGAACCTGCTCTTAGCTCTCTTCACCGTCATGCTGGGCGGGAGCCTGAGGTCCGGGCGCCGGAGAGACTTGGTCTTGTAAGTCTTCGTCATTCATCATCCGCATTTGCTCCGGCCGTCAGACACATTCCTGAGGTCGCTTCATTGGTCATGTGACATCTAATCCTCTGGTCGTCAATAGCTTCGCGTTGTGGGGCCTTGCCATCCAGTACTGTGGGTACTTCGTCACCATGCCCGTCTACTGCTACGTACACCTCCTATCATCCTCAAAAGGAACCCCAAACACCACCACTGTTAGGAATGTGTCGGCAACTGCGGCGCGAGTGATCCCAATGTCGGTGCTCGTGGGATACGTCCTCCCGTCGGTGGCCATGTCCCTGTCGTCGCTGCACTCCGGTCAGTCCCGGCAGGTGGCCGTCGCGGTCTGGCAGAACTTCCCGCTCTGGGTCGCCATCTTCCAGTGGGCTCTGACGCCGTCCCCATCTCCTGAGCCTGCTCCGTCCAAGTCGACCTCTGCGCCCGGCAAGGCCTTACCCGTCAACTCATTTGCGCGTATCTACCGTGCCGTTGCCCTCGTCTCCGGTTTGTTGCACGTGTCCGGCCTCGTGCCTGTTGTGCTGGCTACCCTCTACCCCGAGCAGCTGGTCAAGCTATCTCCAATGAGTCTGGACGAGGAAACTCTTCAGGCCCTGCAGGCGGGCAACTTCTTTCTGCCTCCCAAGTGGGACAATCCCGTCCCGATAAGCAGCATGGCGGAGGGGGCGGGGATCTTTCTCAGGTACGATTACTACATCGGCACCGCGGCTGCACTGCTCTGGGCCGGTATGCTCCAGACTGCGCGTGGTCTAGATGGTCTGAGCGGGTGGTTGGCAGGTAAAGGGGTGATGCAGATACTGATGATCGTCATCACTACTGTGGCACTCGGGCCCGGGTTCACCATAGCAATTCTCATGAGTTGAGGAAAAGACCACCCATTCTAGAAGCGGGATCTCTTAGATCATCTGATAGAAGATCACCCCAAATAATATTACTTATTTGTTCAGCACATATACGTAAGACATGCATCTACACCAGCTAAATACGTACGCCGACCTCTGGTTCCACACGTTCCAGCAGCACCTCCTCCAGCAGGGAATGCTCGACCTTGGGCCAATACTCCTCCCTCAGCGTGCCCCGTATCCAGTAGTTCCCATACTCATCCTTGCCCAAGATGGTGAACAGACTCATCAGCGACGCCGGCGTGCTCTCCGTCGTCATGTGCATCTGAACATTGGTCGGCTTCGCCACGCGAGGAGTTGATGCCGACTTATCACCGTTATCCTTTCCCGCGGTCGGTATCAATGCAGCCGAGAAGTCGACGTCGAAGAACCGCGCCTTGAGCCAGTTGGTGCAGACGACCATGTGCATCCCCCCATCCCCAAACAGCGCCGGCAAGCCCCCCTTCTTGTCGAGGGCGGCGCGCTGGAGCTTCAGAAGCGCCTCGACCTGGGGCCATGTGCCCAGCTCCTGGAGGGCCTGGCGCAGCTTGCCCGCCATCTGGCCGAGGGGCTTCTCCGATAGCTCTTGCGAGAGGAAGAAGGCGGGCACGGGCACTAGGGCGTTGCCCAGCATGGCGCTTTTCCTCTCGGCACCCGTGACAAGACCGGACTGCAGTAGGAGGTCCCGCAGGCCCATCATGTTCATGACACAAATGGTCTGGCGGACGGTGCTAGGCAGACGGGCGGCAAGAAGATGGCGCGTCCACCAAGCGCAGAGGACATCGCCGTCGCTCAAAAACGCGGAACGCTTGGACGGTGTCGCCTCGTCTCCAACTTGGGCCACGACGCTCCTAGAGTCCTGGGTTTCGAGCCACTCGCGGAGTGCGGCTTTCCGCAGGCGCTCTACGTAGGGCTTCGGAACGCACACGATGCGCGCCTCTTCCACCGGGCGCCGGCGCCATTGGGATATCCTGTCCACGATCTCGCGCAGGCCGAACATGAGGAACTGGCGGGGGCCGAGTTGGGCTTGGGCGTGCTTGTACTCTTCTACAGGCAACGTGCAAGGCTCTGTTTTCTCGGGTGTCGGCGCGCCCAGCGTGGCCATGGGATCACGCTCCAGCAAGGGCGCCACCTCTTCGTCGCGGCCCTGCAGCGTCAACGACCACGCCTCCAGGAACGCCCTGCGGCCCATGGCGTCGAACAGCACGTGCGACCCGCGCAGGGTGACCAGCGTCGCATCCGCGAACGACACGACGTGGAGGCCCAGCACGGGCGCGTCGTCGGCGCGCAGGTAGTCCGCCAAGCACGTCGGATCTTCCGGTCGGCGCATCAGGGGCACGAAGTCCTCGCCCCGGGCCAGGATGCGCGGGGTCTGGAGCCGTCGGCCCGCCGCGGCCCCGGGCACGCGCGCGCCCAGGGGGTGCTGCTGGATGCGCGCGTCGGGGTGCGACTCGTGGTGGTACGCGAGGGCGGGCCGGGGCTCGGTGTAGCTCGGCGGGACGTGGTAGTCTAATTTTCCGGCGGCCTACGTGCTCGGCAAACACGCACGTTGATTGGTAAGCTAGGGTCAACAGGGATGTTTCATTGACAAAGTTTGCTTCTATTACGAAAAGTCTTGTGTCTCTCTACTAGGGACTCGGAGTTGCTGGTGGTCTTACATTGCGCCGCAGCCTGCCACCCAGCCTCCGCCAACCATCTTGGCGACTCAGGAGTCGCTCCAACGCCCCCCGAAGTTTGGCCGCGTCGAGTTGGTGGTCGAAGCGAAGCATAAAGTGCATGATGGCATTGGTGTACCCGTGGTCCCAGTAATTCACCGGGATCACCTTGTCTGACGCTGCCGGTTCCTTGGTGGCAGTCGTCAATGCGCGGACATGTGTCACGGTTGGTGCGACGCGCCGCTGCAGGAGCAGCAGCGCCTTGTCTCGGATGAGGGCATCCTCCGTGGTGGAGTTGGTTGGCTCTTCGCGCGCAGGAGGAGCTGAAGGAAGCGCGGGATGGTGGGTAGAAAGTCCTATCACCTCGGTTGGCAGGTTGACAGGTTGGTGTGGTGCTTACTGAGAGAATAAGACAAAACACCCAACGAAGCTTGTCAATTGCTTGGTTGGTCCTTGGCTTCACTATATTGATCGGGCAAGAGTCTCTATCTAGTAAGATGAACGACCACATCACATGGCAAGAGGAGGGGCAAACCCTGCCCCCTCGGTGTTCGGTCTAGAACTCCAGAAACCCCGGACGGAGTATGCGACTTGCGCAGAAAGGTTGTTGATAACTGCAGGTCGGGGTAGCTTGGGGGTTGGCTCCAGGTGGAGCGATAAGCTAGTTGCGGGTACACGGGAACCTAAAGTTGACAGATGCTTGGTTCAAGATAAGCGCTTGGCAGCTTGGCGCAGGCCGCATATGCAAAGCGTGCTGGGCGTTTGGGTTGGTCATAATTGCTACCCATTCTACATAAGCAGGACATCCCCCCTCCTCCTGCCTTCCCCCTCCCAGGAAATGCAGCACTCGGGTGCCTCGCTTGCTCAAAGCGGCAGGTGACTGGAAGCTCTCGTCAGCCTTCCAAGGCGTATCGAGTTGCATATGGTGGCTTTATCTGCTGGACGGCGGTCACGCCGGGTGACGTTGGTTTTAAGCAGGCTTGGCGCGTGTTGGTGTTGGTAAGCAGCGAACCGGAAGAGAAAGTTGCACCGCATCATGTTGTCCCAGGTAATAGCTGCTACGGCCGGAACGCACCGAGCCCCATCATATGAGGTCCGGAATAATCTGCTGGCCAATCGGAAGGGCCGTTATGCTGGCAATCTCCTATCTCAGTGGCCCAGGCGTGCCGTCAGCTTATCCCTGCAGCACGAGGCAGTGTACATATGCTTCTCACCAACACCTTAGACAGCAAACATGATACTAAATGAAGAAGCTGAAAGGAAGGACCCGACTTCACCTTTCCTTGGCGAAGCTGATGGTACTTTTCGAGTCGTGGTTTTTCCGAGGACTGCGCGACACGAAATGACAGGGTGGAGGAATCAGGCGCAAACAGGTTGACTGTCAGAGGAATGACTGTGAGCATCTGGATGAGCAACTGATTGCAGGACACTGCTAGGTCGAGCAAATGGCATTCGCATTTCTACAAAGGCTGTTCTGCATCCGGTCTGGTGTCCCTTACCGCACGATAGCGACACGGAGCGACATATCCAGAAGATGAAGCCGCAGCAGTGTTCCGTCATCGTCATCGGCGCCGGAGAGTCCGGTATTGCCGTCGGCTGCCAACTAAAGTCCAAACTCGGAGTGACAGACTTCCGCATCTTCGATCGGCAAGGTGGCATCGGGGGTGCTTGGTATATCAACCGGTATCCGGGAGTCGCCTGCGACATGTGAGTTATCATGTTTCATTATCATTGAATTCAACGAAGCCCGAACAGATCACTGACTTTTTCATTCTTATTCTTCTTACGGACAGCCCGGCCTTGCTGTTCTCCTACTCGTTTGCGCCCAACTATGTATGGACATCACTATTCCCACCCGGTCAGGAGATCCAGCAGTACCTTGCCTCCGTCGCCAGCAGGTACGGTCTTGACGACAACATCGAGCTCAACACCGAGGTGACCGAGGCCCAATGGTTGCCCGAGACGGCCGAGTGGGAAGTACGCGTCACCCGGCTGGTGCCGTTCGCCGGCGACCTCAGCGAGGCCGAGCGGCAGCGCCGGGTCGCGCAGCACGGGCGCGCCAGCGTCTATCTCGAGGAAGAGGTCGTGCGGTCCAAGGTGCTCATCACCTGCGCCGGCGAGCTGGTGGAGCCCAACGGCTGGCCCGCGGACGTCCCCGGCATCGAGACCTTCCGGGGCGAGGTGATGCACTCGGCCCGGTGGCGGGACGACGTCGACCTGGAAGACAAGAATGTCGTCGTCGTGGGGACAGGCTGCACCTCGGCGCAGCTGGTTCCTACCCTGCTCGAGACCAGCAGCAGTAGCAAAGCCGCCACAGAGAAGAAAAGGGGGCGGCCTAGGCACGTGACGCAGCTCATGCGCTCGGCGACGTGGTACATGGCGCGCCCGACGCCGCCCCCGGACTCGTTCAACCGTATCATGACCGCCATCCAGCTCATCCCCGGCCTGGGACGCCTGCTCCGTCTCTGGCTTTTCCTGTACGCCGAGTCGACCTGGCTCAACATCGGCATGGGCGCCCTTGGCATCACCCGGCGCCGCCGTTTTCAGCGCAGCCTCTTGGCGCACATGCGCAAAATGGTGCCCGAGAAGTACCACGCCATGCTCACCCCGACCTTCGGCGTCGGCTGCAAGCGCATCATCATCGACGACGGCTGGCTCGACTGCCTCAGCCTGCACGACCGCTTCGAGCTGACGACGCGCCCGCTGGTCTCGGTCGGCGAGCGGTCCGTCGTCCTGGGCCCCTCGCCGGAGCCGGGCGACGAAAAGGGGGCCGCCGAGCCCGCGACCGAGCCCGCCGACGTCATCGTCCTCGCCAACGGGTTCGAGACCTCGACCTACCTGCACCGCGTCGCCATCCGCAACGGCGCCGGCCGGTCCCTGCACGACGCCTGGCGCGCGCAGGGCGGGCCGGGGGCCTACATGAGCACCGCCGTCCACGGGTTCCCCAACTTGTTCCTGGTGCTGGGGCCCAACGCCGTCAGCGGGCACTCGTCGGCCATCCTGGCGAGCGAGAACGTCGCCGGGTACGTGCTGCCTCACTTCGTGGCCAAGGTGCTGTCGGGGGAGGCGCGCACCGTCGAGGTGAAAGAGGACGCCGAACGGAGGTACACGGCCGACGTGCAGAGGCGGTCGGTGGACAAGGTTTGGCAGGGGTGTCGGGGTGGGTATATTGCGGAGTCGGGGTGGAACAGTTCGATTTGCCCGTAAGTCGCTCCCAGTTGCATCTTCCCTGTCCACCCTTCTTACCCAACGACGTGAGATTGCGAGTCTAATGATTAAAATAGGTACAATCAGATCCATTTCAGTATGATGTGCAAGCATCCTAAGTGGCAGGACTGGGACATTGAGTACACTACATTCGGCAAAGCCCAACTCAAGAAGCCCGGCTATACGACGTACCTATTCGTTGTGGTTGTTGTACTCATGGTGGCCTCTGTGCACCTTTTCCTACGTAATAGATGAGAATAGACAAGTATCTTCGAAGGACTTACTTCGTCGAAGTACCCCAGGACATAAAGAATTGAAGATTCCTAGCCATCTTTTGAGATCTTGTCATCACAGAACTATGCGCTCTTAGGTGTCTAGGAAAGTGTTGCCTAAACCAGAATCACGTGGAAACTGCCTTTCAGAACATCAACATATTCTTTGCCTGGTTGTGTAGCGTCTTGAGAATTCTCGAAAGACTTTTACACCCATCCGACGGATATTTATGTTGACCAAATCGCCCCTTCTCAACGCAAATATCAATATCCGTCTTTTCCTTCCCAAAGTCCTCCACAATGGAAGCTAAGAAAGGCCATTTCGTAAGCGATGTGCTGGATGACGGTGGCGACCTGATTATCCGCATAACAGATTCTTTAGGCGAAAAGTACGACATCACCTACAGTACGTCGTCGCTCGTCGACTCCAGGTCCATGATTCGCGCATCTGACAAATGGGCCAACCTGATCCTCAATGCAAGCAGGTGCGGGCAAGCATGCAATCACCGTGTCATTGCCGTTTCAGGAGAGATCTTGGCCTATTCAACACTCCTGTTCATCATCCATAGCCACTTCCAAATGGTCTCAGGCTCCGTGGAAGATCTGTGCGACCTTTACTATCTTGTTGTGTTGGCTGACGAGCTCGAAGTACTACGCCTGCTTCGACCTTGGATCGGCACTTGGCTCAAACCCCATCAACAGTGGTACGATTCATTGCACTATATGGCGTACACTGACAATGATGAATTTGATACGAGACAGAAAGTTGCTTGGATTCTTGGGGAGAAAGAGTTGATGAACCAGATTCTCATCAGACGTACCCGGATTGCAACCCTCACCAAGGATACACTCACACTTCAGGTTCATGACGCGGAACTGATGGGAGACCCTGACTTCACGCGTAGGTTCTTGCCATCTATGCCGAATATATCCCAACCACGTTTGAGTGCTTACCCAGAGCTTAGAGAAGATGAAAAGCATTCGCGACTCTGTGATCAAAAAACTTCTTGAAACACATCGGCAGTTTCGAGAAGAGTTGACTCGCGGGTTACACTGCGAATGCACTGCCGCTAACGTCCATCCATTCGCAAAGGTTGCTTGTACCTCCGAAATACAGAACACCGTGGCACGTGTGGCAACCCGCAGCCTATACAAGAACAACATTGGGACACCGCCAATCCTCGACTCCATCGATGATGTATACTGTCGTATCATGGCTTTCAAACTGTGCTACGTCCCTGGTACCGGACCCATAATGCATCACGCATGCAATCCCATCGTGCGACTGCGAGGGCGACTCAATCGGGTCATTGAGAACATTCCCAGTCCTTTGGATGAAGAGATGGAGACATACCTGGACGCTCGGGCGAAGCTCCTTGGTCTACTGCCATAAACAGACGGGATAAACAGTTAGAACGTGTTGAGGGGTTGTGACAGCACACGGTGTTCAGCTCAAGGGAAGAAACACAGCGCTGGCGGTGCGAATGAAGAACGCGATCTGGGCCTCTTTTGATCCCTCGGGTCTGGACTCGGCCGGACTCGGACGAGTAGTGCACTCGACCGAACGAGTCTGCGTCTTATCCACCGAGACCCATAGTTAGATGGACAGGGTTGGAATTCCGCCGCGGTCCACCTCCGCGGCCCACCTCTCCTCGGAGTCATACCATTACATAGCTGCCTGCTAAGTCAAGTACTGATACCCCTACATATCTCACGTCAAACTTCCACCGCTTGTGCCCTTTTTTCTTCCTTTTTCCCCTTTTCATATCCAATTTCTGTCCTCCCACACATCTCATCACACCACGATGAGCGAGGGGGTTTCCAACAATCTGGCTGACTGCTTTGCCGCAATCAAAGGTGAGAAGGTCCCGCAAGACGCTCAAAGCCCTGTAGCCAAGGCTTCCCTTATTCGTGGCATTCGACTACACTACAGTTTTGCTACCAGTACGGCCGTCAACAAGCTGTGCGACCAGGTTGCCCAGCTCGCCCGCGCCCGCAATGCTCGCCTGATCATGAGCAATCAGGTGCCCGAGCAAATGGCCGAGACGGAGCGCCCCTACTGCATCTGGCACCCCGACCTGGCTTCGGAGGACACCTATCGCCAGCTGGCGAGACAATATCCCGATATGCGATATCACGCTGGCCGTGCCTGCGCCGCGGCTGGGTATCATGAACTCTACCTCGAGCTGGACCTTCTGCCCGACGTCTCCATCGCCGAGGAGGCCCGAGAGGGTGCGACCGATGGCGGACGCCTCATCTACCAGCAAATCATGAGTCATCCCTGTCGCTACTCTGTCATGGATGACCGAACCCGATTTGTCGAGTTGGATAAGCCCCAATGCCCGGCGTTCCTGAACGGGGACACACAGGTCCGGTGGTGGCTCGAGTCCCGCGTACAGACACCCAGCGGGATCGGCCAGGCGCGCCCTTGGTTCGTCGAGATGGACTCCATCGAGGAGGACCACCGCATCCACGACACCATGTATGACCATCCCGAACTAAACCGGACCCTGCATCCCGAGGAAGTCCGGCTCCTGTACGAGCCGCTCCTTCTGGATCTTCCCACCATGAAGAAAGGCCTGCTTATCGAGATGGCCGCCTACGACGGCAACGTCGACCGCTATACCCGACTGAGACATCCGCTGGATTCATGGTACACCATCGAGCTGATGAGCGTCATTCGAGGCATCTACCACCACTCCATGTTTGCTCGATGGTGGGGCGACCAGATCATGCACAATACCCCTCGGGCCCAAAGCGCCGACGGGGAGATGAGAGACGATAGCGATAGACGAGGATGGACCTACTTGACCTGGATCAAGCAGGCCATCATGGCACGCCGCATCATGGTCAACGCCGTGAACGAACGGGATCTGGACGAGGTCAAGGCGCGCGGCTGGCCGGCGGGCGTACCGCATCCACAGTTCATCTGGTGGCCACACCGCCCGCACGAGCATTGGCTGTGGATGCTGGCCGACTACGACGAGAACTTCACGGAGGTCGCCGCCACTGCCGCCATCGTGTGCGACTACAAGGACCTGTACTTGCACCTGAGGCCGCGGTTTGACAGAGACTTCGCCACCCTGTACCGACTTCTGGCCGCGGCGCAGAAATCGCCCAATCCTTTCTACTCCGAGGAGCTGGGAAAGGTTCCCGGGCTCATATTGTGCGGCATCGTGGACGATGAAGAGTATTGGGTGGATGACTACGAGCCGGCCGGCCTTCCCGAGGGGCCGGGACCGGTCGAGGATAGCCTTTATTACGGGTACGGTCCGTATTACCGAGGCCACGCCGCCCAGAGCTACATGGCCGAGCACGCCGTGTTCAGGAGCTTGGGACTGGATTTTACGCCTCGGTCGGATGCCGAGGAGCAGGAGCAGCAGGCCACGCCCGAGGAGGGCACGGACTAGGAGTGGGACGATTAGGGTAGCAGGGTTTGTACCAAGCATTTCGTAAGGACAACTCATAATAGCAAGTACCAAAGTCCATTTCTCTAGCTTGTCTTCCTGCTAGCCAGATCCCACTGAAGGTATATACACTGTCCAGGGGGTGTTATCATACACCGACGCCGGCATCTGGCGTAGACTGGAGAATCCCACTGCCAGTATGCACACTCTGGCCATCACGTATAAAGCACTCGTAAAGTATAGGAGAAGGTGGTTGATCCACCCCGGGAGCCATATCTTGCGCGGGAACACGTTCGTCTTCGCCGTGGCGTTCAGCTTCTTGGACTCCTTCTCGTCCATGAGCCGAACGAGACTGCAAAATTCCGACGCGAAGGCTTTAGGGAAGTTGACCAACACGGGAGTCTTTTCTCGGTCGCCTGTCTTTTCCGCATCGCCCGTCATGTTGAACAGCTCCATAACCTTGTGCGGGAGCTGAGCAGTCGCCTCGTCTCCGGAGAATATCTCCTGGTAGTAAACCTGCGCATCCTCGCAGCTGGTGTCTTTCTTGGCATAGATGGCCTCGAGTCGCTTGTACACCTGTTGGGCTGCCTGCTTATCCTTCATGTCGCGCAGATGCCAGGAAGCCTCCCGCACGAGGCGGAGACAGTTGGTGAGGAAAACGTGCGGGTCGCCCGACGAGACCGTCAGCTGCGCCACTGGAATCAGCAAGAGCCCAGCAACTGGGCTCGCGGCCGAGACGATGGTGGCAACGTGCCAGAGAATCTTCTCTGGAAGTGTAGGGAACTCGAAATTCCACGCAATGGCGTGCAATGCCCCAAACAAGGCGGAGGTGAGCGCCAGAAGAAAGATGCCGGGGTGGGCCCACTGGTTCTGGGAGATGGGGATGTTGTCGTTCGGGATCCTCTCCACTATGGTCGGGGAGGATCTGTCGGTCTTGTCCGCCTGTCGCTTGTTTCGGAGCACGTCCCAAAACCCATCATACGTCTTCTGAAACAGCAAGTCTTGCCCCGACAGCCGCACGCTGGTCACAAAGCAGGCTTGGAGGCCCTGTGGCTTGGAAAAGTAGAGGAGGTAGATGAGGACGCCACAGACGGCAAATCCGACCGTGATAGTCTCCAGCTGCGAGAAATCAAGGCCCTGGCTCGTTCGCACAATAAGTGACAGGGCAAGCTGCAGGAACTGTAGTGTGGCTAGTAGCTTGATGAACCAATCCTGCTTGGTCCGCTCCCCAATGTCGTCTTCCGTCATTTCGGGTTGGTTGAAGAGGCCATGCTGAGTGTTGGCAATTTGGAAAGCTGTCAGGGGAAATGACGCGCCAAGCCGTTGATAGCGAATGCCGCCCATGTTGGCCAAGAAGCAGTGGGCAAGCGTCCAGCTAGGACCTTCCGTCTTGTTATTGGTTACTTGAGCTTCCGGGTCAGTTCCGCTTCCACGGCCACGTGAAAGTGATAACCACCATGGGAGCTTCACGGAACGGGTTTTCTTTTTGGCCATTTCTTGGAGTGCTTCGATGGCTATCATAAGCTCAAAAAGAGCATGAAGAATCATAAACTCGGGGAAAAAGATTGTGATGGTCATCCATTTGACGCTCCGGGCAAGTCGATACCACTTGCCATCCGATGAGAACGGGCCGGGTACATTGAGATGCTGAACGCTCCACGTGCAAGCAAATATGGTGGTCAGACAGTTTGTGACAAGACTCCATGTCCCACGGCGGCCGTCCTCGGCTTGCCAGCCTACGAGCTGATCTTGAGAGCGCGTGGCCGTGGTGTTCTGGCAATACGCCAAAGGAAACCAACATAGGAGAATTAGCACTGGGAAACCTGAACCCGTTTGTCTCGTCATTCTGCCTCTCGTAGTGGTGGCACGCATTGGGTACCCGATGTTCAGCGAGCTGGGAGACGTCTGTCTCTACATATGTAGCTGAGGATTGAGCGGCAGACTTTATTCAAAAGTTAGTGTATCCACATTGCGTTGGCACTTGACAGGTTGATGTGATTCGTTGTTGCGAGTGCTGCCTAATGCAAGCATGTGGCACAGGAAAGGGGGGTGGCACAGCGGCTGCGGATGGAAAGCTTTGGCCTCGCTCACTTCCTTAGACAACGCATGCGGCGCGTCCTTTTTATCTACTTCATTCCCAAACTACATAATACAAAGTCCAGTAAGAATTTCACAAAGCTGTCCCATTTCCATCCATGGCGGTAATCAAAAGGCGCAGCGAAAGCGCCTGGATCTGGAAGTTCAAGCCGTCAACGACTGTTGCTCGAAAAACGAACCTCCATTGGGCCGTTATCAACGATTCAGCGTTCCCTTCACCGCCCAGAATGTTCTCGTCGACATCTTCGTCTGGGGAAGATGCCACCCCGGATGTTAACGCCCAAGACGGACTGGGAAGAACTGCATTGCACTGGGCGGCTGCCATGGACCGCACGGAATGGGCAGAATACATTATGAAGCAGCCCGGAGCGGACGTGGTTCGTAAGGAGACGGATGGAAAGACGCCACTTCACGAGGCAGTCATCAGTGGTCATAAACACATGGTGGAGCTGCTGTTGCAAGACCAGAGGATCCGGGACAACATCGATACACGAGACAACATGGGCCGCACGGCAATGCACTGGGCCGCCGACCACGGGAGAGAAAAGATGGTACCGCTACTCACCGCGCGTGGTGCCAATCTTTTGGCGGCAGACATGTCCAGCCACACAGCCCTGCACAGAGCTGTTCGGAGCCAATGCAAGGACGTTATGGGGCAGCTGGTCAGCAGCTTAACGGATGACGAAAAGAAGAAAGCCATGGCCTCGGCGATTGAGCAAGAGCATCTCGATGTGGCCGGAGCAATGTATTCAAAAGACTGGGGCACAATAATAGGGGGATTGGGGAGTGCCTCCTGGGAAAGGCTCCTTTGTGTAGCGGCGGAGAGGGGTGATGAGGCGGTTGTGGAGCTACTACTCCAGAAGGACACGGGCTTGCTATGTTGGCCTATGGATGCGCAGTTTGCTCTAAGAGGTGCCACCGCAAGAGGCCATGCCACGGTTGTGCAGGAGCTGCTGCTCGTCGAGAATGTCAACGTCAATGGCTACGAGCAGGGGATAAGGTGGCCACGGCCGATATTACAGGCTGTCGATAAAGGCCACACTTCTGTGGTTGAGGTGCTGCTACGCCACGGGGACATCGACCTGGAATTGACCGATATCTCCGGATACACGCCACTACTCATGGCTGCCAAGAGAGGCTACACAGCCATTCTCCAACTCCTTCTGGAAAAGGGCGCGAGTGTTGCCGCCACAGTCGAAAGGGGTCGCTCGGCCGTCTCTTTCGCGGCGCAGAACGGCCACTGCGACGCTATGCGGCTGCTCATCCAGAACAAAGCGGAAGTGGATTCATGCGATGACGGAGGTCGCACGCCTCTATCCTATGCCGCCGAGAAAGGTCGTGAAGATGCTGTGAGGCTGCTGATTGACGAGGGTGCCAGAATTGATTCAGAGGGCAAACCTACGAACCTGAAGCTGGGAGCTTACCGAGGCAAACATGCATACAGCCAAACGCCGTTGGAGTATGCTTCTGCACATGGGCACGGTCGTGTTGTTAAGCTATTGAGTACTTATGAACACTTAGTACGGGACATACCCTAGGATCATATATATAACTTTATTGCCCTGCAAGCAAACCAGCAGCAAATATGGTCTCCAATGATTTTCAATGTATCATAGATGTAATGTGGCTTAGGACCCTATGATACTGTGGATTATTATGAGACTAGTCAATGTCATCCCCTATGGGCCGCTAGTAAGCGTCCCTCCAGTTGGTCACCACCTTGAGTCGGAGCGTTGTGCTGTCGAGCCTCTGCCAGTACCTCCACCATGTCCGGAACGCGGCATCATTTACCACATCCTCCAGGCACACGCGTCGGGCCTTTCCCCAATGCATCCACAGTTTCTCCGGCTTGGAAGCATCGTGGAGCAATGGGTCCAGCTCAAGAGTGCGCAACTGGCATTCGTCCCGCCGGCTGGGGTCCTTCCACATCGCCGAAAGCAGCTTTTCCTGGATCGCGTACAATACGCCAAACACTTCCTGGGAAAACTCCTCGACCGTCATGTCGGCCAGTTCGCTCTTGTCAAGGGGGAGAATATGGAAGTGGCTCGTTTTGAGGGTTTCCGCCAGCGGATCGTCGAGTTGCACGACTAGAAGAAGTTCGTTGGACTCAACAATTGCCATCTTGTCAGTGATATTGGTTCTTGGGTTCAAGTGGAATGTTGCGAGGGAAATATGCTTGATGGACCATTGACACTAATCGAGGGCGACCAACCCTGTATTTATTCAATCGAGACCAGATTCCTTGGGCAATCGCCTTCATGACTGCATTCATTTGAAGGCTTTGACTGTAGGTGACATAATTACATGTGTGTTGTACTGTCAAAGGGATCCCATGTTCACTGGGATTTGACTCGGGTAAACACCCATTTGGCCTGGGTGGAATGCCTTCGAAACCCTTCACGTTTGCTTGACAAGATAGGAGTGCTGAAAATCCGTGAGCGCCATTTCACTGTTAGAGTAGATCAAAGCCCTCACTTGCTCCAAAGTAATCAGGAAAAGAGTGCCACAATTGGGTACTGTCACACGTTACATCCTGTTACGTGTGTGAGTGGGCTTTGACTTGATCTGATAACTTACCATAAGAAAGATAGAATGACGCTGTATCTGATACACCCACAAACCGTAAGTCACTCTGTCTCTGTGTCTATGGGCAGGAAGTGTGCGTGTCTAGCTGAAGGTTCACGTCAACATCGGCGAGCCCCTTTCTTGGAGTTCTGCAGTCGCCCCGGCCACAAAGGACCGACAAAAGGCAGGCTGCAACTACCAGTTGTTAAATCAGTGCCGCAATCGAGAAAAACAATTTGGGTCGCATGCAGGATAAAATCAGCACTCGAAACTGTAAGAATGGTGATTGGAAATACCAGAGAATTGCTATTATCTTTCATGGCAGTTTTGTAACATTGGTTGGTTATGGGTAAAGTTTTATCTGACAGTTTTGGAGGCGAATTGATGCCTATGTCTGATAAGACCAGTGAGTCTCCGCCACTGTAGTACTGGCCGAGTGGGCAATATCGTCGACCTCATCGTCGCCCCGGGTGCGAGCACAGACCGGTGGACGCCAAAAGCATCCATTCAACGCAGGCAAACAAACCATCCTCCTGCTCTTTTGAATTTTCCTCTTAGGCAACCCAACACATCTCTCAGCCAACTTCCGAAAGAAATCCCATCACCACCACCAACAGCAACAGTAACAACAACAAACCCACCATCCTTCCTTCCACACAACCATCATCACCCATCACCACCACCATCATGCCTCCCCCCTCCTCCTCCCCCGAGGAGCCCCCCTACCACGCCCTAGTCATCCTCAAGGTAGCCGAGCCCGCCGGCCTCAAGCTGGCCTACCGACAGCCCCCGCCCGCGCTCGTCGTCCCCGTCGTCCCGGGCGCCACCACCAAGCGCGCCTTCGTCCGCGCCGCCGCCGCGCAGGCCGCGGGCGCCGTCAAGGCCCCCGACCACATCCTGCAGATGCCGCGCGGTACCGGTGCCGGCGGCCGACCCCTCGAGGCGGTCGTGACGAGCACCGCTAAGCACGTCCAGATCGTCTGGACCCTCGCCGCCTCGGCGCCCAGCGGTAAGTCGCCCGGGATTTCCCCTATTCATCGGCGTGTGATGATCGACAAGATTGCTGCGTCGTCGCGTTTCGAAAAGAATTTGACTTGTTCTTCGGGAGAAAGATGGTACTGATTTCGAGAGCCGCTAGGTTTCGGGAACGGACCCACCAGCCCCTTTTCCGACAAGGAGCCCGCCGGCGCCCCCAACACCAGCTTCCAGGCCGTCACCAGCCTGGCCGAGCTCACCGACGCCCAGTTCCACGACTGCGTGCGCAAGCTCAAGTCGCGCGAGGCCAGCCATGGCCGCGGCCAGGAGGACTACTTCGTCATGGAGGTGCAGTACAGCTACGAGGAGCAGAAGCCGCAGCCGCAGTTCCTGGAGCTGATTCAGGACGACGAAGACTTCTTGCCCTTGTCACCCATCGCCATATCGACCACGCGCGAGGACTTCTGCTCGCCCGAGAAGAAGAACAAGGAGAAGAAGAGACTGGCCCTGCCCGAGCTTCCTCACAGCCAGCAGTACGAGGAAGACCTGGAGGGCCTCGAGATGTTGGCGGGCGCTTTACCCTCGGGAGGACTTTTGAGACCTGTTCCCCATCTTCCTCTTTATGCCGGTGGTAGCTATGGGCGTGGTCTTCCGCGTTCGCGAACCCAGCGATTACCGACCGTGGAGGAAGAGACCGAGGACGGCGAGGAGAACCGACAAGAGCAGCGCACGCCCCGCGCCACCAGCGACAATAGTAAGAGCAAGGGCAAGGGCAAGCAAGTCGAACCCTTCCCGCTTCCCTTGCCCAAGACCCCCGTCAACTCGCCCCATCGCCGTGGCCACGCTCCGAAGACTCCCAAGCCTGAAGATGGTCGGCCCGAGACCTACACCCCGGATGTCTGGGGCATCAACAAGACGACCCTGGATACCCGCATCGCCGCCCACGAGCAGCAGCAGCAGCCGTCGCAATCGCCCAACGATGGCTTGGCAGCTATTCAGCGATCGCCTAGCCGCGCCGGCAAGAAGTCGCGCATCCCCGTCTTGCCCTCGTTCAGCATTTCCAGTCCCCGCGGCTTCGGCCTCAAGAAGTCGGTTTCGTCGCCTTCGCTCTCCGACCTTTACAAGAAGAACAAGTCGACGACTTCTTTGGCGGCTTCGCCGTCTCAGCTGAAGGAGCATCCGCGCCCGGAGAACTGAGCTGATCATCGTTGGCGGCATCGTGTGCCAAACGGAGATGGGACACATTGCGTTGCCGAAGAGGGGTGGGTTGGCGAGTCCAGGAGGTCAGTGATGTTACGAAGACTGCTGCGGTGGGGTAACTGAACAATCTAGTCCGTTCTGCTTTTGTTCAATGAATTGTCACTGAGGAAAGAACCAGCCGAAGTAGCGTTTGGCGCCATAGGAAAATAGCCGTCCTCCTTGGATGTAATAAGACAAAGGCGTGTTCACCAGCCTATGAACCAAGAATTGTGAGGTGATCAATGAATGTTGTAAGGACGACAATGAGAAGTATGACTTGGCATTATAGAAAAGCCTGTTGTTTATTTATATAGACCCAATGATGTTCTACAAAGGTCTCATGTTGTTCCTCAGGCTCTCACCCTGAAATAGTATCAACATCTACACCCTTGAAAGGTAAGTTGTAAACACCACCCAACCTGTCCAATTCTTAGACCTTCTACCGCCTCCCCTCCACCACAGAAAGAAAATGGACAGCCTCTACGAACCCACCATAATCCAGGGCCTAGTCCCCACCACCTTCAAGTTCTTCCAGTCCGGCACCGAGGACCCCGACACGACCCTGCCCCTGCTCCAGCACGACGACTACGTGCGCCTCGCCTTCGGCCCCTCGTCGCAGTGGCAGCGAGGCGGCGGCCTGGTGGCGGCGGACGTGGAGCGCGTCATGGCAGCGAGCGCGCGCGCCCTGCTGCGCGACCTGGGCGGGCTGGGCGCCTGGCACGACCTGCGCCGCCGGGGCGGGCGCGGCCGCGACGAGGCCCGCTGCCGGCTGCTCGACGTCTATATTGTGCGGGAGCAGGAGGATCCGCAGCGCGTCTACATTGACCGGTTCTCCGACAGCGGGGACCGGTGTCGGCCTAACCCCCGGCTGGCGGACTGGGTTGAGTGGGGGATCTTGGTGAAGGACCGGAAAAGGTTTCGGTT
Organism: Apiospora marii; assembly: GCF_038362585.1. Taxonomy (NCBI): domain Eukaryota; kingdom Fungi; phylum Ascomycota; class Sordariomycetes; order Amphisphaeriales; family Apiosporaceae; genus Apiospora; species Apiospora marii. Next base: position 532,886 of record NW_027117377.1, read on the forward strand.
TGAGGTACTGGTGGAGGTCAAGACGGAGGAGAAGGGGAAAGGTAAGTCGGTCATGTAGGTAGTCTACTTGCAAGTTAACGAGGTAAATCAAGTAATAAGAAGATTAGAAAGTGGTTTCCCAACGAGCCGAAACGGTTGCCATGTGGCGTCTGACGAACTACATATGTTAAAGACAAGGCCAGCGACTCTCCGCTGAAACAGGTTTGAGCGAGGCGGATACCTTAGCACAGCAGTTCGAGACCTTTCGAAACTTGTTCATTAACATGTAGGAGTTATCTTAAGTGTCGTGGAGCCGCCGTACTACGAAACTGTTCTTGGCAGGAACATTGTGGAATGTTCGTTCGGCATAAGATGGCATCAACAGGGCCACGAAGATGAAGGCCTTCTTCCACAACCAACCCCCATAAAGTCCCTATTGCTCCCACGTCCTTCTTGCTACTCTGAAAGACCCCTTCATCGATAATACAGCGTTGAATCAATAGCAGCAACCATTTCCCCGCAGCCAACGAGCAACCTTCAACCACACATTACTCCTGCCCACAAACCTCAAGTATCAACCATGTCGCTCTGCTCCCACACCAACAACGGCAGCATCATCATTCGCGGCCTGGTCCCCGTCACCTTCCGGATGGACCGGATGACCCGGCGACCCGGCCATTTTCAAGTGGTCGTCCCCGCCCAGTACGACGACTACGTCTGGCTCGAGTTCCGGCGGTCGGACGGCCTGGCCCCGGAGGCCGTCCTGCAGGCCGTGGCCGACACGCTCACCAGCGTCCTGCAGGACATGCGCAACCTCGAGGTGCCGCAGGAGATGGCCCTCAAGCACCTCGGGCTCCGCGTCGTCATCGTGCGGGGCCTGCAGGAGGACCCGCGCGAGGTCGATCTCATGGCCACGTTCGCTGCCGCCACCAGCACGACCACGAGCGGCAACGCCCGGCTGGCCGACTGGGTCCAGTGGGGAATCCTGCAGAACGACCCGGCCAAGTTCCGGTTCGTGGTGTCTCCTATCACGCCGGCTGATAAAGCTTCTTCACAGGACCAATGAGAACAGGTATCATACGTTAGGAGACCTGGGAGATATGGGTTCAAAGACAGTGGCTAGTTAGTAGAAAAGTATCATGGGGATCTTCAGTGATGGTAGAGACAACAAGTCGTAACATGATTTGTGACCACTGGACCTCGGTCACCAGTGTGGTATTTACCTCGAAACAGCTGGTTTGATAATGGGATAGCAGAAAAGTATATAATTGACAATCATACAAACAAGCCCGACTTCCTGCCTCGATCGACTAATCCGAGTCGACCTCGTTGTACGCCACTCCGATCCTATTCGCTTGGGCTTCCCGCCCACAAGATTCCAACGCCAGGCCGTAGCCACAATAGATAGCCGTAGCTAGTTAGCCCTTCGGCGCCGTTTGCAATTGGACCATGTCCTCTCTTGCATCACGTTTCGATCCTGATGGTCTCACAATTGGTAGCATCTCTTTCGCGGTGGCGGTTCTCCCGGTGGTCGTTGTCCCAAATTGAGCGCCATCCGAACCCTTGGGGTTGTTGTTGTGAACCTTTGGCCAATTCGTCATGCTCATCTACCATTTCAAGTGTCGACTGTGGCGAGCCCGACTCAGGTCCAGTCAAGCTCCGATAAGGAATGAAGAGCTCGCGGCTGGTTGTGGTAGCGCGTACCATGTCGGCAAACGTGCCGATCGCATAAACGAGCATCGCGCTTCTCATCAGGGAGCACGCAGCGGGCAGCTGGAATATGGGTGTCCGAAAGAACAAACAGCATGTCCAGTGTTGCAGCCCTTGGGTAGCTTGGGGTTGCTGCCAACGGGGTCAGACGGCGCTGCGGGCTCATGGTGTGACAGACACGTCTTTGGTCTCCTAGCGATGACCTTGAGCGCGGCCGCGGGCCACGTGGTAGTCCTTTCCCAATACCGATGAGCAGACTCGTTTGCCGGCCTGCAACGGCGCTCACTTTCCGTCGACAAACTGCTATTGCTTCTTTGTCTTCCTTCCTGGTCGGCACCACCTTGGGAGTGCAGCGACAGTATTGCGTTATTGCGTATAAGCGTGTGACGAATGTATGCCGTCCGTCACCTATTCCACAGACGACGAACTATTCCACAGACGACCGATGTCGTCGCCCGCCCGAGACCGCCGAGGACGAGGCGCCGGCTGGAACTCTGGCTCTGATCCGGTCTCAGGCTTGATTGAGCTAAGCCTCTACCGCTGCCGACGCGGGCGAGAGTGACGCCGCGTTCTTCTGGGCATCGGCAGCGACCACGAAAAAGAACCGCTGGCGGCAGCAGTAGCACTGGTCTCGGCGATGGCGAGCCCGCAGGCCACGGTGGTCTTTCTCGGAGAAGGTCCCGGCGGCGGCGGTCCGGCAGCCCGCAGTACACACATCGTTGTTGTTGAGGTGGTGGGGAGCGGCGGCGTAGGGGGCGGTTGCGAGCATGGTGACGTTGGTCTTGTTTCTTATTTCGATTGTGTCTCTAGTGTGTGTTGTTGATGGTTAGAAGCTAAAGAAAAGCCGAGTAAACGAGTTGTATTGAAAAAGAACGCCGAAGAAAAGTCGAGCGACGACCTCGTCGTCGTCAGCATCCAATCTCGGAGCAGCCTTCATTCAACCCGGGGGAACTGCTCGGTCTGGCCTGTTGGGCCTAGATTACAGTGTTCGCATGACATCACGGTTGTCTGACAATACAAAAGTAAATTGACTACAATCAAAGCCGTGGGCAGAGGACGAGCCTTACCATATGTTAAACGAACCACTTCATTTCACGCCTATTGTCAAACGAGCTCGCCCACGGCTCATGTTATTTCAATCTCATCACTCCGGAGAACAGGCTCTCTCGCCACTCGGGGGGAATGACCCAGCAGCCGGCTTCCTGCGCAGTCCATACCCTGAGTCTGCACGCCATATTAGCAAGCCAAGTCATCAGTGCCAAAGAGGAAAACTCCCCTGTTCAGCTTTGCCACATGCACCCAAGTGCCGACGAGAACAGCAGACTGGGACGAGGCTTCAGGTGAGGCTCAAAAGTGGATATTGCAATAGGGGGGCAACACCTAGGTGCGGGAACTAAGAAGCTGAAAACCATCAACTAGCTGTAGGCGGCTCCTGGGTGGATCCTCATCAGATAGGGGATTACAAGTGTGTAATCCCATGGTAGATAACGGAACCATGGCCACCAGGTGATAGCAACGGCAGATTATCCATATGTCTATGAGAACACCCACCCGGCAGGCGGGCTTTCCATAAGGAAATTGCATGCAGCTCACCATACACCAATCTCCCGGATACAGGAGTCACAAACGTGGGGCTCAATATCATTGACAATCACAGGCATCAGACACAGGCTTGATGGGCAAAATGCCTCTCTGATGATGTATGGATTGGAAATACAGGGCTACTACCGAATGACCTGAATCCTGTCTATGAATCCAGCGTAGCCGTTCCATCGAGTGCGGGAAGGATGTATGTAGACCAGAAGAAACACCAAGCATTACCAATCGACTGCCGACGGATGCAAATCTGGGCGCAAGTTCACTGCCGCGCGGGCATTCCATTGCTACCTAGCTGCTCTGCCGTATCCATAATTCGTCCATCGCAAGCTCTTAACGAGAAAACCATCGCATCGTGTAAACCCTAACCGTGAACGCCGAAGACTGTATCAATGTGGAGAGAGGAAACGAAGTCTCTCAAACCGACTCGCCGAACGTGTTCTCGCCGGAGTAGGTGATGTACAGGAAGCTGGCATTTGTGTTAGCTCAAGTCGCCGAGTCATATTCGTGAAAACAGGGGACATACCCATCCTCATCCTTGTGCTCCTCGTAGATGCTGCTCATCAGGGCAGCTGTCGGGGGCAAGACCTCATCAACGAAGATGAAGATGGCCTTCTCGGGCGACAACTTGATGCGCTTGCGGATGACGTAGACGAACTGGCCGACGGTGAGATCTGCGGGGACGAGGTACTTCTTCTTGTCGATAGTAGCGATGTCCGACTTCTCAACCTTCTCGCAGATGACCTGAAAGCAGATGAGACGTTAGTAACCGGCTAATAACACGTCGGTCGGCGAAGGCAAGTATCCGGGTCGGGTCAAGACATGAAGGCGACAGTTTGACGATGCGGCGATTGGCGTTCGGCGTTGGGTGGGGTTGTTGTTTCGGCGTCGAGATAAGCGCCCGGCAGTTGCTTTGTTGTCCAAGAGTTGTTGGGCGATTCGAAATGATGGTCGCTGGCGGCGGTGTAAAGGCAGGGAAATGATGGAGGCAACTTACAGGAATACGGTCGGCATATTTCTGTCGGATGCGCTCGGCCTCGGCCTTGCGCTTCTCGAAGGGGTGCTCGTCCTTGAACTTGGAGCGCATCTTGGCGGTGATGGGTGAATACTAGCGGTGGAGGTGAGTGTTCTCTATTGCGAGAACAATATCAGTATCGTGTGGGTGACTGTGATGATAAAGTGTAGGTGTTGCTAGGTTGATGACGATGATGATGGGGTGAGTTTGTCGGAGGGAGCTTAGAAATAGGAAAGAGGGATGGTTTGGCGGAGGGTGCCTGCCTGGTCGAGACAGTGCCAGTGGTGGGCGGATGACTGATCGGCCTGACTTGAGGTGACTTCCCGCTACCACTGGATGGGTGTCTGTCTACCAGATCCAGGCACGAACGAACCATCTGACCGGGTCGCTGCACGGCGACAATAAATGGCTGGGATTGGAATGGGCTGGGGGATGCACCTTGATTAATTTAGACTTGGACTCACCAGGTTTGCGCAGGGACGGAGAGATGGCCGAGGGAAATGCGTGGAAGCGTTGTTGAAGATGTGGATGGGAGAGGCTTTCAACTCTCAGGTGTACTGTTAGCAGCAGTCGTTGCAGGTGATTGATTGCTGGGGGAGTTTGGAGTGACGACTGACGACTGACGTGGGGTGGAGGGCTGCCTTGTAAAGTGGATATGGCTTTTGGCCTCTTGGCCTTTGGGTGCTTGCTGCTTGCCTTCAATGCTTGCCTTCAATCAGACCGGGTCAAAGAGAAACACTGGAGGAAGGAAAGGGGACCCTCTGATTTGCTGGGAGGCGGGACACAAAGCGGGGCACGACCCCTTCTTCACTGAGGAGCACGATAAGTGACTGGATAACGTGACCCAGGTGGAGACAAAGCAACGAATTCGGCTTAGTTCTCCCTTCCTCTTTGTGTAAGCTCCAGCACGGGTCAAGTCGGTGAGCAATCACGAGTCACTTCTTGGACAGTCACCGCCACAAAGGAAACAAGAGCATGGGACACATCTGACGCAATTTCCGGATTATGTGCTGGTGGCTGGCTAAGGACGTTGTTCAATTGCAGCCTCCGCTATTTTGAGGCCATCAGCCATATCACCGTATGGTCGGAGGTGTGGCAGAATATCAGCCTGGAGGACATACGTACATACATGTACCTTTTATCGTTATCGGCATCGCCATCGTAATCGGGACATGGGAGGGAGATAAGCATGCGCATCAGTGCGGGGTCGGGGACTTCGGCTAGAATCCCCAAACCCACCCTCGATGCGATCAATCTTGAACCATCGAAAGCGGCTCAGCTGGGGAACTCCGGGCTTACTGGATGCAGCCATTCAAAGTTGAGTCTGTCGACACCTGCATCATCATGGGGACCAAGCCGACCACCAATCCAGCCTGTCATCTCCCCTGACTAAGAATGAACCCAGCAGCATACCAGACCCAAGGTTGCGGATGAGGCTGTCTATATGCGGACGTCATGCTGGGCCAGCCATTTGTGTTGTTGGGTCTCGAGCCTCGCTGGGACAGCCACGTTCCTCGATGTTCCAGTTCCTCACGCCCAGCTGAGGCGTTGTCTCTCCACCAAATATGATCTGGGGAAAAGAAGCAAACATGGACGTCAGTCAACTCTCTCAGGACTCCTAGGGTCTGCTTGCATTGGCTGAGTCTTCGGTTGGTCTAGTAGTTTGTCCTCGGTGTTTGGTTACGATGATATGATGATATGATACCAGAGGACAAACATACGGATCCCCGTATATTTGGTGAGATTCAGCTCTCGAAGGAGGAAAAGATCTCCGACTTGGAGTTGATCAAAGAAGTCTGCCCACTTACACACCCGTTCTGGAAGAACAACCCAGCCAATGGCAAGCTCTCCCCCAGATCGGAAGCAAGGGGTATTCAGCTGCTGTGTCACCACCGACATGGCACTCGATGGTCCAGGGACGAGACCGTTAAGCCATGAATCCCCAGTTGGTGGTTCCTATTGAGGTGTCCTGGTTTGCAGCTGCATCGAGACCAGCGATTGTCCCAGCCGCACCGCCAAAGCTTGGGTTTGGTGTGTCGGGCTCTCCCATCTCCACAGAGCCGAATTCGGCTACAAGACACGAACCGACGCGATACTGCCTGTTCGTGGCCGCACAATATTGATTTCGTGATGACGAGGCTCTCGCAAGAAGCAACGGCCAAGAAAGCCTTGGCTTGGTAAGAATACACAAGACGGGATACCTGGATGGTGAGTTTCGAGGCATATATAAGGCTTCCTGAATCCAGTCATGTCACCACTCTTTTCTTACCACATCTCACATCACCAAGCTTCATATTCGAACAGACACAGCAAACTCCCACATCCTTCCTGTCTGGTTCATTACCCACCAGCCCAATCTCCCATCATTGTCACTCAACGTCTCAACGTCGTAACCAATACTCCGTCAACATGCGCTTCATCCCCTCATTCCTCTTCGCCACCGTGGTCAGCGGAGCCTGTGCATCTCATAACCCTCAACCGGGAGGCGGCTACGGCAACGGCAAATGCCTCACGCCCCCTGCGGTCGAAGAGATCACCAAGAACTACGCCAAGGTGATCGGCGACTACAGCGACGCGCTGGCCGACCGCTTCCTGGCGGACACCTTCCAGGACACGTCGGACTCGATCAACGTACTGGCGGAGATACCCCTGGGCAACGTCACCTTCCCGACCAAGGCCGCCTTCAAGGCCGGCCAGAGCCAGCTGCCCAAGATCCCCCTCGTCGTCAAGTCGGTCAACGCCGTCACCTGCGACACCATCGTCCTGCGCTGGACCCAGACCTTCGGCAAACCCGCGAACCCCGTCCAGGGCATCAGCATCCTCGTCAACATCTTCGAGAAGAACGCGTGGAAGCTCAAGACGCTCTACACCGAGTTCAACAGCTTGACCTACTTCCAAAACACGGGCGGCAAGACCACCCCTCCTCCTCGTGCCTAAGCGTCGTCCAAGTCTCTGGGGGAACTCTCCTCTTCGCGCGTTGGGGTGTTGATATGCGCGCGTCCCTACCGGTAGTAAACGAGATGGATTTGGGTGTTTCGACTGTCTCGTCGGCCACTTTGGGTATATTTCTGGCGACAGCCATCTTGTATCATGTTCATGGTCTCCTGATATTGTATAATACTTCAATTCTAATACTTGCTCCTTCCAGCCACTTGGACCTCGCTTGAATGTCTCAGGTGCTCTACATGTCTTGCTGAGATCAGTAACAACTTTTGAGAGATGCAAGATGAACCAACTTAACAACGCAACTGTCTCCGAGGCTAGATCTTTCTATGTATCATCGTGCTTCTATCCAAGAGGTTGGGCATGTTCCCATGCGATGTCCTAAGCGACCAACAAGCTTAGCAACACGAAGGCTTACCTACTTACCTACATAGCTACTACCACGGCTACTCCTCCCAATCCTTCTCCACCCGCCACTGGTCCCCGATCCGGTACCGCCCCCCGCCGATGTCGCACCCCCGGTGGCCCCACTTGCGCGCAAACACGCGCTTGCCCGCCTCGGTCAGCACCTGGATCCCTTCCTCGAACCCGTCAACATCGTAATGGAACGGCTCCCCGGGGTCCCCGCCCCGCTGCGCCCACTGCCACGTGTTCCGGCCCCGCGCGCCCCCGTGCTTGTGGTGGAACATGTCGTCCGCCGCGCGGCGAAGGAGCCACCAGTAGTCGGTCGGGAGGGTGGGGTTTAGGGGTTCGTGGGGGAAGAGCACTTCGCGTCGCAGGTGCTGCGGCGGCGGTACGGATGGTATATCTTTGGGGAAGATAGCAGCAGTGGCAGAGTTGGAAGACGACGAAGGGGCTTCGGGGTTGGCACCATCGCTTCGTCTCCTTACTCTGCTACTATTGCGCCTGCCCTTTTTGGCATCGTCTTTATTATCATTCTCTTTCTTCTCTCCCTGCTGTTCTTTCGCCTCCCCCCCTCCGGCGCCGGCGGATTCGGATCCGTGAACGTCGGCGCCACGCCCGGATCCCGGTACAGCGCCCGCAGGTCGTCGAGCACCGACGCCGTGTCCGTGATGATCCCAACGTCGGCCGGCTCGGCGCTCCAGCCGGCCATGGCGAACCGCGCGTACGCGTCGCAGTCGGTCATGTAGTAGGGGATGAAGGGGTCCCAGCCGCCGATGGCCTCGAGCGCCCGCGGGTTCTGCAGCGTCAGGTGGTCGTAGGCGAAGAAGCGGGCGGCCCAGCGGGGGGCTGGTTTAGGAGGGGGAGGAGGGGGTGGATGGGAGGTCAGCCAGAATTTGGGGAGGTGGTCTCCTTCCTCCTTCTTCTCCGGGTTGGATGGGGTGGAGGAGGTGGTGGTGGTGGTGGTGTCGCTGCTGTCGCCGCGCAGGGTCTGCTGCAGCGTCTCGAGGCACAGGGTGTAGAGCGACTTGTACCCCGCCTCCCCCGCCGGCGCCGTCAACCCCGGCACGCCCGCCTCGTGCGAGAGAGCAAGGACATCCATGTGGCTCCAGAAGTAGTACGGCCACCCATGCTCATACGAGAGCGCCAGGTAGAAATTCTGCAGCTGCGCGAAACTCAACAAGACGGGCGTCTGGAGCACCCGGACCCCCAGCACGTCTTTGAGTTGGGTGTGGTTCAGGAAGCGCGGGTTCTGGAGCGACAGCTGCGCGCGCGCGTTGGCCCGCTGCGTCCCCGTGTTCTCGACCACGTACAGCTGGTCCGCCGGCCAGCCCGCCGTCAGGTACGAGACCACGGTCTGCAGCAGCATCGGCCAGTTGCGCGTGAAGCCGATGAGCAGCGGCGGGGCGACGGTGACGCCGGCGTAGGCCTTCCAGGCGTCCGGCTGGGGGACGTTGTAGGCCGGGATGGGTGGGGGCGTCGACGTCGCGGACAGGAGGGGGAACGGGTCCTGGATCGGCGGCACGGTGTAGGTCGGCGCCGGCTTGTACTTCAAGGGAGGAGGGCCAGTCGCAGGAGGCGGCGCCGGCGGGGGAGGTGGAGGCGGTTGCTTTGGCGAGGGCGCCTGTGGTGGAGGTGGTGGCTCATCTTTCTTCGAGTCCTGGCCTTCGGGGGACCATGGCGACGCGACGACGTAGGGGCCGGCAGACTCCAATCGCAGGAAGGGGTGGATTAGGGCCACCGCACCCAGTATGAGAACTATTCCGCATAGCAGCACATTCCACCTCGGGAGCAGAGGCATCGCTGCTACCGCATAGGAGGCTCTACCAACACCAGGAGGAAGGAATCGCGAACATCGTGGTAGGCCAGCACAGGGCCACGCGGCCTTTATGGCGGGAACACCCAGCCGCTTGTATCCCCAAAGATCGAAGCCTGTTGCTTGCCGTCAACAGTCAATTTAACTACTTAAGATATCCACGCCCTGCAATGGTGCCTAGCCCAGCAGTAAAGCAAGACTCCACGCAGCCAGTTATACAATGTCAAGACATTTGGGTCAGGTAGGAGGAGGTCCGAAATGGCTAGAAACAAGTGACACGGCCCCTATGTTCCTGTCCGTGATGAACGTTCTCTACGTTGGACAAAATTACGGCAATTTGAGCAGAAGCCGAGCGCGCCTTCTTGACCTTGAGCCGGGCAGTGGCCGCATTCTAGAAGAACTCCACGCCAACAAGGCATTCTTTAAACGAGGGAAGTCGACGAGTGTTTCAGGATGGCTAGTGGGCATTATTAACTTGATGAAAGACCTGGATTGGAACACTCTATCATTCTAAAGACTTGTCAAGGGGAGAAGGAGATTCCGTGATGGATGATTGAGGGTGGTGGCACGCCAAGGGAACACGGCGAGCCGTTGCATGTAACACCAAACGTTGTCGTTGAGAGACGTAAATAAACGCGGCAAAACTCGTGAAACAAGTCCCCCCAAGATCTGAACGACATATCAAGAAGATGTAGCAGGGGCAGATCCTGAGCAAGGACTTGGGTACCCCAACACATGGTTGGCATTTGAGCAGATGTACGAGGCGCCGCCATTTGGACCGGCTCGGAGTTTCTTCAATCTTACCAAGCCACTCTATTTCACTTTGAAATTCAAGTGTATTGGCATGTAATGACTGAGTGACATGAGCCTTTCGACATTGAGTCGTGGCGATGTTCCCGGTACGGCACCAATTTATCTCATAGTAAACAAATTGAACGTAAATGACCCAAGTTCGCACGCCTCGCACTCATATAGAGGATCGACTGGCCTCGAATCACCTGGCAATTGGCTGAGATTTCTTTCGATAGAGGTGAGAAGGACATCCGATGGCCTTGATCAAGTTATGACAGGAGCGACAATATGTCCCATTGGTGAACACTGACACCCCCTTTTTCTTTACCCCTAATTTCGACAGCGAGCAGGGGAAGAGCTCAGCATACACCATCCCATTCAGTCAGTAGGTTCATCGACGATTGATGTGGGATTCTGGTGACATCATCCAATCTCTCAGTAATAGTCAAGATACTAATGGAGCGGGCGTAACTTTGGACGCCGAACTTCGTGGTTCGGATGAGGCTCAGGAACAGACAGGATGCCGCTGGCACTAAAAATAAGTATCTCAGCTCAGCTTAGATCAGACCAGCCAAAGAGCTGTTTGGTCAACAGTGTCCATGCAAAACAGAGGCTTGGTGATTGACGGATAGGTTGCGTTTACTTGGATTCGTTATGAAGTCACAGTATTGTGATGCGCGGTGGCATCTTCGCGGACATTGATTCCAAATCATTGCCTCTCTGGCGTCGTCGATCGTCAAAGCAAAGCCGCCCCAGGTAATTGGCCATCATATTCCTCATCAGTCATTACTTTGACTTACACGTGCTTGCTCGGCGCATGCTTAAAAGCATGTGGAATCAATAGTGTCTTCTTAAGGAAGTGGATTTGCTTGCCCCAAGTACCTGGCTGGCCACGGACGACGAAGAAGGGGTGGGCTCGTCGTGGGCGATGCTGCTGGCCAAGTCAATCAACCCCGCGTCCCAAAAAACGACGATGCGGCCCCGCCTCGACAGACATGCTAAATGATAAGCTTAGGCGACCGGCCCCAAATCCCACATGCACCACCTGCCACCCACCCCCCTTCAGATGCAATGCCGTGTCGATCGTTACTGGAACCCCCCCCCCCAGATGCTAATGTGAGTATCGACTGACTGTCATCATCCACCATCATCAGCCAACTGGGGCGGTCTCCAACTCCGACACCGCAAAGTCGTCGTCGTCGGTCATGCCACCACCGGTGAGGAAGATGTCTGATAGAGCGCCGGAACAGAAGAGAAATTTGTCATATCTTGCATGGCCGTCAACTTCAATACATACACAGCTACCAGTCAGACAGGCCAACTAACCTTGGGCCAGTCCCATCTTGGTTACAGTACCAGTATCGCCCTAAGACATCCGGACCCCCGTCAACTGCCACCTTGCCTCCTGCACCCCAGGCGCCATCTCTCTCTCTTGGGTCCATATGTAGGAGAGTACACGCACACAGCAGCAGCAGCCTGGCAGCAGTAGTACGTGCATATGTTACGGCTTACAAGCTCACAACAAGCTCCGCATGCTAGTTGTCGATCATTTGCCCAGCTTGTGATCCCGTCTGGTCGTGACTTATGTTGGTGCATCGTATCAACCAACTGGGGTAGGAAGTTGCAGTGATTCCCTTGATCCATTGATGCATACACTCGTTGGGTAGGTGATACTGTAGCATTGCGACCATGGGGCGGCCGTCGATACTAGCAACTGACCGCTGCGTCGAGTCTTGAGAGGATGCTGCTGTCTGCATTGCCTCTCGCTCCAAAAAGCCCGATGTCGATGTTGGCTGTTAGGTTGGCGATAGGCGATAGTGTGACCGCCCCGGCATATGGCGACACACTTCGACCGACTGGGCCCAAAGGTGCCTACCGAAAGCGGCAATCCACCTTTCCATGCGACCGATCAGTCTGCGGCTGCCGATCACACTGAAACCCCATGGTTGAACCGTAACCGCCCGTCGTGCATCCTAACCTGTGTATGTAGTTCTCACTCAACTCTATTGAAACAGAAATGCTACAGTCACAATCCCCGGTTTGGGCGCCCAGATCGCTCGCAGCCGACCGATGGGCCGAAGGGGCAGGTTGTCCTCCAAGGGGTCTCGAGACGTGGCGCGCGAATCGAATTGAGTGAGAGCTCTTTCGTCAACGAGTCTACCTACCCACCTACCTAATAGCGGTCACTTTAGCGAGTGCCGTCTCGCTCGTCGAGATCTCCGTCCAAGTATCTGATAAGAAACCGACCCGGTGACCTGACCCTAGATCTTCAAGGCCCCGGGATCTTCCTTGGCAGGTCCCGTTTGACCGCGCATGACTTCATCATCTCGGGGGCTCTTTTTGGTTGCCGCGGCTTGTGATGTAAATGCCTTAAATGTACGGAGTACGGAGGTAGATAAGAAATGGTGGGTGTGGTGCACTGGAGCAGATGGATAGGCCTCCTCCAGAATCCCCAGAATGAGAGCATCACCAAACCCCAGATGGGTAGCTCACGAGATGTTGCGATAAAAGAATAATCGGCGCGATTACACCCTGTGTGTATGCGTGTCTGTGAAATTGCGCTGGGAATGCGCTGTCCATGTCGTGGTCTAGACGCAAAGTAGAGGTCCTACCTTATGAGGCGAACAGCTGACCCTCGTGAGTTTGTGAAGCCATTGTTCGACGCGGGTCGTACGTTCGTCCTATAACTGCGACGATCGTGAAGGGAAAAGGGATTGGATAGGTCTGGACCTCGTCGATGGTCACATTGCGAATCCCCACTCTCGTGGTTGCGCTTGGTAGTAGTGACAGTGACAGGTCGCGGCGGCAGGGAGGCAGGGTGACAAAGAAAGGCAGCCCAGTGGGGTAACTTCGGTGGAGGCCACTGCTGCTACCACCTACCCCCGGGGGGCATCGACCGACTTGATGCCCGGGGAGGCTCCCACATGTAGTTGGCTAATCAATTCGCATGAATTGGATATACCAAAGAAGGAAAATAGAAAGAAAAAGAAAAAGTAAAGGTATACAGATAAGGCGACGATGAGCTTGGCAGCGGTGAATGGTCGGTGTGCTTGGCAATGGTGAGGCTTTCATGAGAGGAGGTTGCGAAAACCCATAGCATACCTATCATTTTCCTTCAATTCTGGGGAGGAGCCCGACTCCCCACGGGCGGATCCCACTAAAAAGTGCGCCCAGTCGGGGGAGATCTATCCCAAGACTTTCTGGGGACAGGGGGCTTAAGCATCAGGTGTGGACTCGATGAACATTGTGCGACGCGAGTAGAACGACCAAAAAAAAGTTCTTTGGAGTAAGATGTGTATGACTCCTCGCCGACGCGGGTAGAAGAAACAAGAATCAAAACTTGGTGATGACTGCATTTGGCCGGGTTTCGCGGAGTGTTTCCCTGGGGCCAAATTTCGTGGTCACCGCCTCTCTTTGCCCGACGTCGTCGCACCCACGCACGGCGAAAATGTAAACACACACACCTACCTGCTCGTATGTAGTGGCATTTCGTGGAAAAGCATAAGCGGCGTCGGCGAGGAACGACGAAAACCTCGGGAACGACGGGACGCATGAACGACTGAAAGGGAACTTCAGACGACGACTACGACGACATGGCCATTAATCATCTCATGTTGGTGTTTGCGTGCCATCGAGCGGCATGCTTGTTGTCAGTTGGTCACTTTTCCTCTACTCGTTCCCCATGTTCGTTTGTTGTTGGTGATGCACGATGCTGCATTGATTCGCGATACGAGCCCCCGGTCACATACCACTACAGGCTGGTAAAGTAACACTTTAGATGCCAACCCCTGCACGCCCGTAGCGCGCCGTCAAGCTCACCACCATCAGGTCGGGCGGTCGTCCACGTAAGACAACGCCAAAAGGGCCATACTGTAGTGATAGGGGCATTGACGAATCTGGTGTGCTACGCCACACGACTAAGATAATTGTTGCATCATCCGTCTGAAGACGACCAATAAGCTTAACCACGTATCTTCTGTCCCCCTGACTAGTGGTTCTTGTTTTTGTTGTTGTTTTTCTTCTCCATGTATGATGATATGAGTGTTTGTATGACCCTGTGAGTGGAAGAGAGAGGAATGCGCAGCGGACAATCAATACATCCAAGCGAGCAAAGCCAAGCCCCGGAGCCGATAGCGGGCGCAGAGAGCTCCACCAGCAACCTAGCACTCTTGTTTTTTCCAGGGCTTTTCTATATTGACCGGGGCCCCTTTGATAGTGGGTTGGGTTGGTGGTGCGCTTCGGTAGTTGGAGACCAGATGATCGACGTTGCCGGCGCTGGTGCTGGCGGCTTGCCGCGCAGGCCAAACCTTGAATTAGATGGGCGGATTGGATTGGGATCCTCGCCAAGGATACAGGTACAGTACTTGATCTCGTCACACCCAGCATCACATGGATCGGTACATTATTACCTTTATCGATGGGTGGACCAGATGGATCACTCACCAGGCATTCCACAAGATGAAAAAAGAAAAGCTTATTGTACAGATGTATTCTTTTTACAACATTTTCTTGACGGCATCTATCTCTTCATCTGCTGCTGCTGTCATATTCGCACTCGGGTCGTTTTGTGGTTGCTGAAGGTTCGGGATTGCCTAATCTGACAAAGATGCGGCTCCTGCGGTAGAGGAAGCCCCCCTGCGCCTCGTTCTTTCAATGCTTCGGGGGCCAAGGGGCCTTTTTAGGGAGCTGCAATACTTTCGATAGTGATGACATGAACATGCCTCCTTTTTGCTAAGAATGGGTGATGCCAAGCGAGCCTCCCCGTTCCGCTGCATCGCCCTGGCCCCCATAGGGGTGGGATAGATTGCAAAAATTGAGTAATACTAGATTCGATAAATTCCTACTAGATTGCGGTGCAATAAAGGTGGCCACCCCCCAAGAGTCATTTCGAGCCGAGGGGGGCAGCTGAAAGCATCTGAAGATGAGGAATCAAATGAAGCTTATGCGTGGCTGTTTACACAGGTACTTTCTCTTTTTTGCTCGCTCTCTTTTTTCCCTTCACCCACCGATTCCCTCCTTCCGCCCATCCAGACACCCGCACCTGCGCATTTCCAAAGTACTTACACATGTATCTACGTGGCGGGGCGGTTGATCCACGCCAAGACCAGCTGGTCACCGTCTCCGTTATCGACTGACAACTTTGACAATCGGGCTCTGACCTAACAACGTAAACCTGAGAGCAAGTTGAGACAGCATGCGATGAATGTACCGTACCGCCCGCACCAAATGCGGGAGCGTTTTATCTCCTGGTGCTGCTTGGCAGTGCACCTAGCCTGAATGGGTCTCTTGACGGACTCGTCCGGCTAGACTAGGAACCCAAAGTGGAGAGAGAGCGAACATTGAACTGACGAGAGAGAGCTTATTAGGGGACCTTGGGGAGAGGCCCTGCAAGCCCGACGCCGTGTGATTGGGCACAAAGCCTGCAAAAAATTACTTCATCCAAGCATGCACGTTAGTCAGTAAGCAGCAGCAGCAGCAGCAAGCAGCAGCAGCAAAAAAGCAGAGCCAGCATTGCAGTACTGTACACGCACCCACACCAGCAACAGCGCATCACAAATATTTCCCTTTTCTCCCTTGCCCCCCCCCCTAGTTGCCAGTCCCCCATTCCCGATCGAATGTTTATTTATTCCCACCTAGGTACTTACTAGTCAGTTCAGTGAATGAATACATGATACGTCAGCACAGAAGGCTCCGTACCTACTATTACTCGAGGGTTACCAGATATTGCTAATAATCGGCGCATGCAGCTGGCGCCGGGGCTGTTCGTATGACATCTTGCATCGCTTGTTATATAAGTCGAGTAGCATTCGCCCGCCCCCCTCTCCGGAACTGACTCCCACCTCCCACTTCCTCCCAATTCCCGGCACACTCATACCTCGTCAACTTGTACCCCCATGACCCCTGCTTCTCGTACGGGAATAGAAGGTTCATGCTGGTATTTAAGACCCGGAATCCTCCCTCGACCCTGACGTTGAGAAAATCTTTTACACATTGTCCATATAAGACTTTACACACCGTGTTGATATTTCTACCCACAACCTACACCCAACGACTAATACAGTAATCCCACCCGAACATCGGACCGGACCAACAAACGCTACCACACTCTTGGCCGCCATCCCATATATCAGATATAGGGCTGATACAAGAAATAAGAGAAAAGGAGCGAAGGAAGAGAAAGGACGAAACACCACACACACATACACGCACACAAGATGCCGCGCTTCTCAAGTAGATCCTCGTCGGTGTCGGCCTACAACGACGACATCGACGCCATCACGCCGTGTCCCTTACCCGCATCCACCACCGAGACCACCCAGTCAAAATCACCCGCCAGCTTGTCCTCCTCGTCCTCCTGCTACTCCACCAGCAGCCGCAACCACTCCGAAGAGGAACTGCGCCAAAGCAGCCGACGGGGCAGCAGCAGCAGCCACCGGCGGATACTAGCCGCCGTCTTCGGGCGCGGCAGGAACCCGAGGTCGCCGTCGCCCACGAGCTCGTCCCTGAGCGACGCCAACTCGGAGGAGGACCTGGACATGTTCGCGAGCCGGCGCCGCGACTCGGTCCGCGCGCTCGAGCAGGGGGCCGGCGGCGACCCGGAGCGGCTCTGGCGGCGGATGCTGGAGCTCCAGCAGACGTACGGGTGCTACAACTCGGCGCGGATGAGCGCCGCGCTCGAGTCAGGCGATGCCAGTTTACGACGTGAGTTATTCTGCTTCCCTTCTCTTTTCCCTCTTCCAGACACGCTGCTTCGAGTTTCTGTCATTTTTCATATTTGGTGGGAAAGACAAGACACATGACGAACGTGTGGTGCGTGCACGGCTTCCGTGCATGGGAGATGATGTATCTGTTTTTAACTACGTGATCTGGTTGGCTGACGGGGTGTGCAACCACCACAACAGCGTCGAGAGCCTGTTTGGATCTCCTGAACGAAAACATGGTGCTGCTTCCCGATGACGCGGACTACGCCCTCAGGGATAGCAATAACCAGGCCACCGCTGCCGGGCACCCGGCGAGTCACTGAACAAAACCGGTATTCCGAGTCACTCTTGAGGGCTGGCAGGATGTAATTGGTCACTCAGTACGCGACTTACGAGATTGACGACTTGAGTATGCTAGAGTTGTTTTCGTGTTTAGTCGGTGTTTATGGGGAGCAGACAGAGGGGAGGCGGCGCTTTCACTTTCGGGCGAATGGCATTGAGCAAGTTGGGTTTGACTGATATTGTATGATTGATTGCGAATCCTCGTATCGCATGGAGTTTATTGGGCACCAAAACATAACATTAGGCGGGCGGACGAGGGGCGGACGAGAGACAGACTGATCGGACGAAGGAACTAGGAAGATGATGATACCCCTTTAGCATGCGACCAGTGGTGGTAGACCACTCTTGAATTTACGAGCTTGCTTTTTCAGGTTGTTGTTTTAGGTGACTGTTTACAGCGCGACGCAACCTGGATTTAGCGCCCTGCTGAACGGCAATGCCCTGCAACGTGGCGCACCCAAGATACCAAATCCCTTGGCTTAACACATATGCGTACACACGTATCTGGATAACATGATTCAAATAATTGTTGGCATCTAGGCATGTCACCTAGAACTTGATCTCACACTGCACCACGATATTGGGCCTGCTTGGGTAAGGGCCAAGATTTGCATTCTGATGCAAGGATTTGCCCAGAAGGAGGCTGATGGCTGATGGCTGACGACCACTAACGCTTGGCTAGCATTGATAGGGCCCTGCCGCGGGCGCCAAGGCAAAGCTGGGTTTCCAAGAGTGCGCTGCGATTGACTGCCAAACCGATTGGCTCCCAATACCATGGCATGGATGCCAACCAATGTCAACGAGACTGCCGCTTCGCCGGTACATCCCGTTTTCACGATGGCTACTTGTTCAATGTTTCTTTTCACTTCTTGTTTTTCTTCTCTTCTCTTCTGTGGGTGGCATGAGCGGTGAATTGTTTTCGGCCCCTCTGTGATGGGAGAAAAAAAAAAACCCCCCCAGAGACCCAATAACAGCCCCAGTTTGAGCATTTGCTGGTTCCTGTGACAGCGGCAGCTGCGAGTATACCGCTCTTGTGATACTTCACGATATCCGTTGAAAACGGGCAGACGGGGCCATGCCGACTCACTTCATTTGCCCGAGCCAAATGCCTAGTACAATTGAATATAAACGTTGATCAGGTTACCGTAAAGCCAAGCCCTAACAACTTCGCCTCAAGGTCTGCACATAGGTATTGTATTGATTGGCCCTTCTTGTTGGTGGAGATATGGGGGCCTGGAGCGTTCCATCGCCGCGCCTCGCGCCTATCCAATAAACAGCCCTACAGGTACGGAGTACATAAGCCCAAACATATAGATGGGTTTCCGAGTTGTATTCCAGGGACCTATGTATGTAGGTACCTAACCTACTTACCCAGACGGACGGGTCCCGCCCCAGCTCCTTTCTACTCGTCGTCGCTGGCCAGGCACCGCAGCGCGTTCTCCAGCGTCTTGACGCACTGCTCCCTATACCGCACCGCGAGCCGCTGGTTCTCGCTCAGCCCCTCGGTGGGCACCTCGACCTCCTCGAGCACGTCGAGGTCCTGGCTCAGCTTGGAGCCCAGCGCCTGCACGATCCTTTCTTTCACGGGCGGCGCGATGCGCCCCGCCACGATGTCGTCCATGGTCGCGCTGTCCTCGAACGTGTCCTGCTCGCCCGCCGCCGTCGCCGCGGCGCGCGTGATGGCTTCGTACAGGCTCGTCACCAGCGAGTCCTGGATGTGGGCGAACTGCGTCGCGACGCCGGGGCAGTCGTCGCTCGTCAGCCGTTTCGACCGGCCCACCACCGACGTCGGGTCCGTCATCGGCCGCAGCGAGACCAGGTGCGTCCCCGCCAGGTCGTCGTCGTCCGTCGCCCGGGTCCGGACGTGGACGTAGTCGTTGTGCAGGTACTCCTCCTCGGGGAGGATGAAGCCGTAGCCCAGCAGCAGCTCGGCGTTGGTCTTCATGCCGTAGTTCTTGAAGCGTCTCGTGTAAGTGTATACACTTCAAATGGGGAGGGTGCCTGCTTCGGTGGGGGGTAGGCACCGAGTGGCGGATATAAACCTACGTTGAAGACTTGACTGCCGGACTCGCAAGCCTGACCGGATATCAACCTGCACAGAAGCGTCTCGCTATCCGTCCTCCACGCCGTCCTGGCCACCGGCGAATGGTTCCCCACATCGTACAACGGCAACAGCACCGAAAAGTCGTCGATCTCGCACGGCAGGGCCAGCGCCTCCGCGTCCGGGATAATGAGGGACGGGCGGAAGCTGCGGCTGGTGAAGATGGCGTAGGCCCAGAGGTAGAGCGGGCGCGTGTAGCCCGCCCAGTCCCCCTCGGGCAGCAGCTTCACGGCCTGCTTGTACTCCTTCTTGAGGGTGGCCTTGATCTCCTGGACGGCGACGTAGGCGTTGGTGCCCACCAGAAACTCGAGGTCGTCGACGGGCCAGAGCGCGGGCAGCATGCCGGCGACGTGCTCCGGCTGCGGCAGGGTGCGGAGGTAGGGCCACCAGGCCGACTCCGGCCCGCGCAGGTACTCCTGCATCAGCACGAAGCGGCCGACGACGTGGGGCGGGACCTCGCGCAGGAACTCGGCGGGGAACCAGTGGCCGTCCCGCGACGGCGTGTTGTCCTGGATGTTCTTGTGTGTGACGGCGGGGAAGGCCGGGTGGCCGCAGACGGCGTTCAGGTACGACAGGCTCCGGGCGATGGGCAGGGTCACGACGGACTCGCCCTGGGTGAGGGTGCAGCCGTCCTTGACGCGGAAGGAGCCCTTGGTCACGGGGTCGTGGTAGACTTCCACCGACGGGTGCAGGCAGCCTCCGGCCTCTTCCACCCACTTGATCAGGGCGGCATTCCGCTCGTCGGGCGTCGTCATGGCTGCCGCTGCTGCTTCCGTAGAATGGGGTTGGTTGCCGCTAGAAATCTTTCCCTCCCGGCCTGGCGGTTCTTGGTGGGGTTCAAGTTCACCCGTCGCCCACGTCGAGCTTCGATTGCAAAATTCTCCGAATATAGCCAAGCTTCAATTGAGTTTGAGATCTCCTTGGCGTAGATTCTCTAAGCATGCAAATAGGAATGGAGGGCTAGGGATGTCGGGGTCCTGTCCTCGTCGACGGCTGCATATTTCGTGTTTGAGAGTGGTAAAAGTGCGGGCACCCATTGCGATCAAAATTTAGCGAGTGACGTAACCCCACTGTGGCATGGGAAGAAGCACCCAACATCAGATTCGATCAAGAACCGTGACTGATGTCGTTTTCATAAGCCCGTTCAACTGCGTTTATACCTATATAACCAATTATATGTTTCTTACCCAGCTTGTGCTATTTCAGGATGATGATTCTTGTCATGGGCGCTTGGTACCCCGCATCTTCCTGTCAACGCACTGCCCGCGCATAAGCCTGTGGTGCTGTGGATTACCCCGCGTCCACTGTAGCTCTTCACGTCAGTGCAGCGCCTGGGCGATAAGTAGCGTGGCATGCAGCATTTCAGTGCGTCCGCTTGATCCAGATATATCCATGCCGTCATACTATCGACAAATATTTCTGTTGGGGTTTTGACCTATAGATGTGTGAATCAGAGCCCATTATATGTGATTGCTGCCGGCTCTCAATGCTGCTACCGGCGCTGTCGAGCTCGCGTCTATCCCGTATCGTGAACTCACATGGTTTGGCGTCATGGCATTTCGTATCGCTCGGGAATCCAGCATGCACCTGTTACGTCTCTAGATGACTCCGGATCCTAGCAATCACCTCGTCGTTCTTCTCGAGGTGCACGCTGTGGTTCGCATTCTCCACCACCATCAGCGCAGCGTCGGGTATCTTTGACGCAATGAACTCGGAGTTCTCTGCGTGTTCATTCATCAGTTAGACCGTCTACCATACGAGGCGAGGTTGGCATTTTCCAGGGGAACGCAGTACGTACCTGGCGGGCAGATCCAGTCCTTGTCGCCCACAATGACGAGCGTCTTGGCCGTGATCTGGCCCAGCTGGTCGCGGTAGTCAAAGTACTTTTCCGACTCCGAGTAGAGGTCATCTTACAACCAGATGGTCGTCCGTCAGTTTCTTTCTTCGGCGAAAAAGGGGGAGATAACCCAATAGAGCGAACTCACTATGAGACTCGGCATTGTACACGTTCCCCAAGCAGCTCCGCAGCCCCTGGTCCGCGTCAAAGGCCTCGCTGTAGAGCGGCATCATGGCCAGGTGCACGAGCCGGAACTCGAGGTCGCTCTCGAACCGGCCAAAGACCTTGTCGCGCAGCATCCGGACTGAGAAGCTCGGGGCCCGGTCCAGGCGCTGCTCGAGCACCTTGATGGCGTCTTCCTCTTCTATTTACCCACTTTCAGCATTCCTCATTATCATGCCAAGGAAACAGGGAGAAAATGGAGAGGGCCAAAGACTCACGATGCCAACTCGCCGCCGTCCCCCTCAACACCAAATGCCGCACCCGGTCCGCGTACCGAATCGCATAGTGCAGCGCCAAGAACCCGCCAAAGCTGCCGCCGCAGATGACTACTTTTCCCTCCTCGTCCCCGGCGGCGGTGGCAGAAAAATGCGCCCGCAGGCCCTCGATATCGTCGACGATCTGCGAGAACGTGTAGGGCTTGGTCGCGGAGCTCCGGCCGTGGCCCCGGTAGTCGAACGACAGGACGCGGTAGCATCCGCTGCTGCTGTCCGCGGAGATGGAGGAGAGCGGGCTGTAGGCTTGGAAGTCGGAGCGGTGGTCGCCTGGTTAGGTCGTCGCACATGGCGCGACCGTTGCGTAAGCCTGGTTCATTCAACTAACGTGACACTGTCCCCTGCCCTGTGTAAATAGAGTATGTCGTCGGCCGTCGGCCGACGTAACGACATGGGGGGTAATATATGTGCAAGTGCCAATGGGGCCCAGCCAGAAAACGAAATCGAAAGGCATGAGAAGGGTCATTTGATTTGTGCATAACAAGAGTTGGAACGACTACCTAGGTAATGGCAGCAGTAATGGAGATGAGGATAGACCAATCTGGATATCACCCACCCGGGAGGTACTCCGGCATTCGGGATCTGCAGTCAACCCATCTCGGGGCGCCGGCGCCCTCGGGAGCGGAAGATCGTCATATCTAATGTACGACAAAAACCTCAAGAATGCGGATATCAAGATAACAACAATATGAAAAGCTGGTTCTCACTCACCCATGCCGCGGCCGCCGTGCAGCGTGATAAAGAGCGGCGCGTCTTCGGTTCCCGCGATCCGATAGGCCAGGCGGGCGCCGTTGATCTCGACGAATTGCACCTCGTCGTCCGCCATCCTCTTTTCCTTCTGATCTATCCGAAAATAGAAGTGACGAATGGTAATACGCGAGGGTCGAATCCTTCTTTTCCCCTTTCGCTTAGAGCTGGCGTAAGTAGCTGTAAGTACTTAGTGGTATGTCAAACCGCGAACCTAACCTAGGCCCAGGTGCTAGTCGAACCCCTCTAGGCCGCCCCCTAACACCGAAAGTTGGTCAAGACGCACCTGGACTTCACTTACCTCGGCACAAAACACAAAATAATCAACAACCCACGAGCACTTCTTAACCAGATCCCATCCCTCCCATGTTTGACCAGGTTCTGCATCTGCATCCTGATTTCTATTTATGCGACTCTATCTATCTCTTTCACACCCATCCAATAGGCCAGCCAATGCGGCTGTTGCCCTTACCCAGAATAGAAGGTTCGCATCTGCCAGGTTGCCGGAGATTAGTGCGACGTCGGGCAGACCCGACCCTCAAATCGATTGCGTGATTTGCGGATTTCCAGCAGCCACACAGCCCCAACCCCCAAAACCCACCCACCACCACCGGTCAACAGCCAGAAGAACCACGATTTCTGCCACGACATTGGGCGGGCGGGCAGGAGGGCGATACGACCAGGGTGAGAGCCCAAATATCCAATCCCACTCGGTATCCCACTCCGCTTGGCGTCGGAGTTTAAGCCGCGGCTCGTTTCTTTCCAACAAGGAAGGTCGGATGTTCGCGGCTCATATAAAGACATAAGTCGTATGCATCCATCCCCATGAAGGACAAGTTTGAATGGGAAAAAGAGGAAGCGAATTATCGAGTGGCTCATGCCCATGCTTGGCATTTCTTACTGGGTCCAGAAAAGTCGAAAAAAGCCCATGCTTCGGGGTTCGGGTCGAAACAATGCGGCATCAACCTGACCAACTTTTATCTAACATCTTGACATTCAGCATATATAAACCCCGGGGCACACGAGACGCAGCCTCTTGTTCATTTACAATCATAATATTTCGCTAGCCGGGCCACATCTCCATATTTCTTTTTCTGTTATACATTTGCGCAACTTGCTGCTTGGCCGGTCTCGGCCGGCTTTTTCACACACGCTACTACTTATAGGAAATCGAGCTCGATGGATCCCCAACCGCCATTTCCATTGACATAACTCATTACAGGGTGTTCATTCGTCATTATACCAACGCCGCCGTTGCCAACGTCAGTACCGCCCATGCTCACGGACGGAGTCCTTCCACGCATCGCTGTCGGTGGAGGCTGATGTTGCTGTGGATGCGCCTGCTGCTGGGAACCGGAACCACCTAGCTCCACGTCGTCCTCGGGGACATTGAGGAAGCGGTAACAGGATGCCTTGCCCAGCACTTCTTGCATTAGGGCCAGATACGCCGAAACGATGGGGAGCATCATGTCCTGGTACGATGCTGGAGTCGTCGCCCTCGGGGGCGCCGCCGCGATACTGTTCAGAAGGCTCAAGAACTGTCGAAGGATCTGGGCGCCGCGCCGCGCGCTGCCCCAGCCCTCGGGGAAGGCGTCGAGGATGTTGGTAAGGACAACGACGTCTTCTCGGGCAGCGAAGGGCAGCGGTCCGGCACTGGCGCCGCCTGGCACACCACTGCCATCGCTACTGCAGTAGGACGAGGCCAGGAAGCTGCGGAGGAGCACGAGACCTACAGGCAGGAGACGACATAGCGTGACACGGTTGAGGGGCAGCTGGCGCTGATGGAATAACGCCGACGTCGACTGCAGGTGCTTCTGCGCAAACCGGAGCAGCTCGGCCTTGGAAACGACACCCCCGTTGGCGCCCCCATCGCCCCGGCCAGCACCGTTGCCATTGTTGGGTGGCGAGTTAAAGTGCGATGGGTAGTACAGCAGCAGGAGCAGGTAGTAGTAGCGGGCGCTCAACCAGGTGATGGAGTTGTGGATCGGCACGTTGTCGGGCTCCAGCGGGGACACGAGGCAGCCGTTGCTGTACCAGTTCTCAATGTCGGCGCGCATCTCCTGGAGGATGGCTCGGCGGTCGGCGTGGGTGAGCGAGCTGACCTCGGCCTGTCGGCGGAAGTGCACATGGCGCAAAATGCGATCCTCCATCTGCCGCAGCTGGATGACGTGCCGGCTTGTCTGTAAGATGGTCGCAAAGTGCGACCGCTCCGATGACGCGAACTCCTCGACCGTGAGCCCCGGCAGAGGCACATCCATATTCTCATCCGTCAGGGCGACGGGCAAGCCCAGCGATGTCGCCATCATCCGATCTAACACGTATATGCTCCAGAACAGGCGATGCCGCAGCTCGATCGCTGTCGCCGATAACGTCGCTTCGTCCGAGGCCCGCCGCGACAATCCTAGCAACATGGCCTGCCGCGATACTATTCCCACGATCGACCAGGCCGAAGCACCGGCGGGGTCGAAGAGGGAGTAGAGCGCCAAGAGCACGAGGATCTGTATGGATTCTATGCTCTCTCGGCAGAGGCACTCTTGTATAATGTCCGAGTAGGCCACGTCGAACCGTAGCGCCGTGTCGTCGGGTATCTGCCCAGCGCGCTGCAGGGTGGTGCAGCCGATGGCCATGATGAGGTAGAGTAATGTCGAGTCGGCATCCCGCCGGCGCTGGGCGAAGTCGCCAAACACCTCGAGGTCGTGTAGGATCTTGTTACGGTCCACAAAGGGATAGGCGCGGTTGACGTTCCGGAAGTAGGCGTCGACGAAGCGCCGGGCCGCCGCATCGGCCGGTAACCGCTGTGCGGTCATCGTAGACGTGACTGACCGGGCATCGCTGTAGCTCCCCACCGAGCCATGGGCGTTAGTATGATGATCGGGTGACGAAGCCGTTTGGCTGTTGTTCAAGTTCACCTCGATGGTGTTTTGCGAATGGTCCATCATTGGGTGGTCTTCGTGCATCGGCGGCAGTTGATGGTGTTGCTGTTGCTGCTGTTGCTGCTGCTGCTGTTGGTGGGCTTGTCGTGCTGCCGCCGCTGATATGACGGATGCCGCCGGACTTTGACCACTTTGAGAAAGTCCTGGAGAAGTCCCCTGTAGTAGTAAAAGCTCGCTGATGTCGGTGCCTGTCTCAACGGACTCAACGCCCGCCGGGCCAATAGGAAGGGCCTCGTTGATCAAGCGCGACAGCCATTCGACGCGGGCCCGGAGATGATGCACCTGGGCATTGGTCGATGAGGCCGGTGTGGAAAAGGAACAGCGCTGGCCGGCGCTGGCACATAGAGAGCAGACGGGAAATGTCCGCGAGCACTTCTTCTTGAAGGATCGGCAGCGGTCACATGCCGGGATGGATTTGGAGGATGACGTTGGTGCTGGCGGAGGAACGCCGCCGGTAGGCTTGTCGTAGCTGTCGCCCGCTCCCCCGACTGGCGGCGTCGTAGGACCGCCGACGGCCGCTCTTGGCTGGTCATTTGCTAACAGCGGAGGCGGCATAGATGACGGGATGTCTTCAGTCTTGAATGACGGTTCTGTCCGACTGACGCGAAAACGATGAAGTGACGACTTCAGATCACTTGTGGACATACTCTTGGAGTCCGGGTTTGTGTGTGGGGGGTAAGGGTATCAGTATCCGTCTCCGTAATCCCGACGTCTTGTTGCTTTTTTTTTTTTTTTTTTCGCCTGCGTTCTGTCACGGGAGCCGGGTCGTCACAATGGATCCTTTGCGCTCTTCATTGCTCTTCCATAAAGTTTCGGGGGATCCCACGAGTCTGGTAAGCAGGTGGAGAGCATGGCCTGCCGTGCTTTTGTTTTGGGTATGGGCGCGCAGGTCAGTCGAATGGCAGGCAAGCAGGGCAATCGTGCAATTCCCCCAGGATTATTACAGGTTCTGCCCCAGAGAAAGCATTGAGCGTCGGAAAGGCCAATTCAGGGAGCTCCGTCTTTTACATGCGGCTCCATCGCACCCCTCGGGGCCGATTCCACTCTGTGGCTGAATCGCTGGCCCTTTTTCTATAAGTAGGCATGAATCGAGGCGTGATCCGGCGAGATCTGGGCAAGGTGCGCGCAGTGAGTGTGGCCGTTAGGTTCGACGCAATCTCCTACCGTTGGAGACCGTTGGAGAGCATTTCGCCGTAGAGGCCATCGGATTGGTGACCGACGCTTGCTGGATCGCTCTCAGCAGCAGTCGTGGGTAGCATGGCATGGGCAGGGCTCGCCCAATGGCCCTACCTGATGGGAACCCCTCTCAAAGGGCTTAGGTGTCGGGATGAACCCCGACGGAGTGCGGGTCGTGCTAAAACTGCCTCTGTCGGATGATGATAGCATGGTGGACCGCTAGCCCCAAAGTCAAAAAGTGTCACCATCCACTACCCCAACCCAAACGCCACATATCTGGCGGGTTGAATTGCGCTTTCTCCTCAAGTCGACACTGTCGAGTGTCGTGTACAGTACTGCTTCCTGATCATGAATACGACACCATGGCCCGCCTATTTCGACGAATCTCCCATCTTTGAAAGGGAGGTGGCGGCTCTGGTATGGTTCAGTCCGGCTCGTCCGTCAGCCGCAGCGACGCAAAGATGAATGAAGCGGGCATACGGAGAGCGGGGAAGCCGAAGGTCGACAATTGTGGTGGACATTGACTCCAGGATCCGGGTGTCCGAAAGCAGACAAGCCTCGAGGCAGCTGACACTACGCAGAACCTCAAATCAGTTTGAGATTTGATCACCACTCGCCAGTACTACGGCATAGCGATGCCTGCGCTAGTAAGACACCAGCACTTTGCGTGATGGGGGCTTTCACGGCGGCTCGGCACCCAACGTTGCCTTATCATCGACGGGCTTTACATTGTAGGGCTATCCTTGATTGCCGGAGCAATGTGGGTTAGCGATTCGCAGAATAATTTAGGGCAGTTGCATCCCCAAAGCTGGATCGCCTGTTGGATGTTCCGAGTCGGCGTCGAATGTTCTCGTCGAATTCGAGAAGGTGCCAAATGGCCGGAGAGGTCCAGACTCTCCGATATGGGCTCGGGACCTGCATCTTGACCGTCGCATGACAGATGTCTGGTCCCATGGCCAGATGCATGGCCTCAGACACGACATAGGCTCTCCGACGGCAATGCACGATTGGCAATCCCAAATGTCCCCAGGCGGATCGTGCCGTCTCTTGTGCTGGAACGGGAAACTGCGGGTCAAGCGCGTTTCCTAAGCATTAATCATCAGAGCCGGAGTGAGCGGATGGATACCTCTATCGCAGGCTAAGGAAAGAGAAAAATCAGAAAGGTGGATGTCAATGAAAATTGAAGCTCGCAAGGCATCCAGGATGGTCAGGTAAGCAAATACGAAATGAACGAAGTGCGCCACTGCTGGCCCAGAACATGGCTGGAAGGAAAGTGCACTACGTGGGACATCAACGCGACTTCCTAACCTAGTGCCTAGGTGACTTACTGTACCTACTTGCACAGCATGGCTGGCAGCTGCCGTGCAATCACCCACCAATCAAACTTGCGCCTGCCCATTGCCGCAACTCCAGTCTCCCAATACCTAGCCTGCCCATGCGATTCTGAATCAATCATGTAGGTAGGTAATTTCTGTTCGCATGCTGAGATGGGATTTAAAGCTAGATGGGGAAAAAGCGGGTTATCAAATCTGTGTGTATGGATACGGCGGAAGTGACATCCGACATGCTGTCTTCTCAACAGACGGAACGAGTCTGCCTACGGCAGTCGTTCGGGACTTCGATCCCGCCCAAACCCTCAGCCAGGGGTGCTGGTTATATTGAACAAATGTAATCGAGTTTATTTGGCTTGGTCGCAAAACATGCTTATTTCATCTTTCTTATGACCTACTCAACAACCTTTGCATGTGCTGTAACATGTATCACGGAGCGTTCCAAACATGCATGCCAGACAGGACAGGCGCGCGCGTTGCTCTGGTCGGGGGCGCCAAAACCCGGCAATCGGGTACGATGCCGCCAATGCTCTACTAGAGCCTGGCGTCTAGCAGATCTTCTGGAATCTTTCTGGGCCGCGGATCGCCAGAGAAAGCGTGAGACGCTATTGAAAGGCTACAGTTCGTGCTCACATTCCTTAACACCCTCGCCACTGCACTAACTAAATAATAGTCCGATAGCGAGAGTTCACGCCGTCGCATACTTCAATTTTCTCTGGTCACTCCGCGAGTAACGTGTTCTTCGACGGTGTGAACTTTCATATTTAAGTGTAGTGTGGAGCGGGAGCTAGAAGGGTTGTTAAGGAATGTGAGCACGAACTGTAGGTGGAGAAGCGCCGGGAACACTGGCGCAGCATTGGGGGACAAGGCAGTTGAGGTCGGCATTACTGTATCGGCGGCGCATCTATCGCACGAACGCCTCGACGCCACGCCCTCGTCGACAACACGGGTCGCTCATTCTACTTGGGAATTGGAGGCGGATCAGACGTCGCGGCGCGAGTCCAGGAACAAGGCCTTCGACGCTCGCGTGTCTGGCGCCCACGCCGTCACGGCCATCTGCATGCCCCTTGCCCTCGAAATCGTCAGACCCGCGGCTCCTATTCTCCATGGTCGACCTATCGACCCTCAAGCGACTTGCGACGACAACCTCTACCCGAATCCGACCGCGCCGCGCGCCGGCTGGCCCAGAGACATCCACCCCAACTTCGAGACCATGACGTACCGCCCCAGCAAGTCGGTTCTGAATACGATGATGATAGCCGACTAGGCCAGGCCACTAGGCAACGATGGTCTCGTGGCATGGAGCGTCCCGCCCGAGTTCCTGGTAGCCAGCTCGGACAACACTGCCGACAAGCTCAAGCAGCAGGGCACGGGAGGTCGATGAGGGACATATAATGAAGAGTCCGCAATATGGAGATGTGAGCAAGGACTTGTTCCACGACGGGGCTTCCGAGGCCGTTCCTACGCGCCAATTGCAATGCTGATACTGAAATATTCTCCGGGATCCCGATCGTGGGGTTCAGCTTGCTCAGGACTGCCTGTGGAGAAACTGTAGGCTCGCAACCTGGGCTTCTTTCCGGCTAGAGCAACCAGGTAAGTGCGCAAAAAGAGCTATGTTGCCGATCGCAGGCTCAATACTATGTAGTTAGTCTTTTCCACCGGCGAATTGCATCTCAGCTGAATCCAGGACTGAGGAGGCACTGCATCTTGATTGCCCACGGTCGCCGACGGGGAAGGTGGGGCAAAGCGAACGAGAAGGATTATCATCTCGGACAACGCTCGCTTCTATGAGCACAGTAGGGAGTTTGTGCATTGTAGGAAATGGTGCTAAATTGAATGTCGCGGGAAGAAATCAACAAGAAACCGCTCCCAATGGACGAGAAGAGGGGCGAGGGAAGGAAACCTCGAATGGGAGAACCAAAAAAATAAATTGTTGCAGCAGTAAGCAAACACGCAGCTGTTGAAAACGGCAAAAACGTAGGTCCGCCTGGGGCTCGAACCCAGAATCTCCTGATTACACGAATCGTAGTCAGACGCCTTACCATTGGGCCAACGGACCTGAACTGTTGGAATCTTCGAATGTGAAAGAGCTCAGCTTATTGGCTAATATCACGGTGCGAATAGTGTGGTTAGTCCTTGACGTGACCCAACAAATCTTAGTCTACCTTCAACCTTGAACACAGGGCTATGAACAACCTCCGGTCCTGTTATAGATCACCTACTATATCTCCTTTCTGGCCAAGCTGAGTGCTCAATACTCATTCTAGACTGGATAAGCCCCAGCCCTCGATTTGCTTTCCTAGCAAAGCCTTGTCGTTGAGACTTGGTCTGGGTCTACTCGGGTCATCAACATGTTATTTGAATTCATAAAAAATAACTATGCTTGCTGTTGGTAGTTGCACTTCTTGTTTCAATATGCCTCCTCAACTAGTGGTGCTGACAGACGCTTCGGGAACCGGGCCATGTTGTATTTCTTGGGAGTGACATTCTAGGCGAGATAGCATTGCAATGCTATGTCGTTCACAATAGGTCGGCATTGAAGCCTGAACTACCAGAGACACGAGTTGCAGCCATGACCCTTGCCTCCGATAATCGTGGCGAGACGCTTAATACACCGTGTCGTCCTAGGAACACAAACCCCGAGTTCGAATCGATATAGCCTACAGTCGGCAACCTGGGATGTGGTCCTTAAAGTCCTCAAAAATCTAGGATATCGAGGTTCTATACGTCCAGAAGACGACTATTACACTCGTGTCGTTAGATCTAGTATCATAGTACTCAGCATTGTCGTGATCATCGTGTTTGTGATTGCGGTTCATGAAGGTAGCCATCCCAGACGGGCTTCCAGGTGCTGGGTACGAACCTTGGGGATGCACTTAGATCCAGGTTTCCCTCTCATTTGGGCATTTCGTTGCGTAGAAGATAATATATCGTTGACCTGCAGCCAGCCTCTCTACATCCGCACACAAGGTAAGCAGGCTCCATTGGTGCTTTCCCAACGTAAGCAAATCACTACGCGGGGTTGGAAATTGGGAACGCTTTCTAAGGCCGGTCCCGGCCCCAATGCCGGCAATGCACATGCGTGTTTTGTCTATAGTGCGGTGGTCTCGGGCGGTGGCATTTGGGTGTTCGATTGGGGCTGCTTGTACCACTCGGCCTACCACCGTCGTTGAACGAACGCCAGAGAAAACCGAGGCGTTCCTGGTGCCTCTGGCCACGCACGTCCCACGGTTCCTGCATCATCGCCGTCCGCGGCAAGCAGCAGAAAGTATTGATCATCTGTTTATATAAGCTTACTTGATTGGGGGCTAACACAATACTACTAGCAATCTGCGACTGCTGTGGGACCCAAATATAGCCACTCATCGGCCCCGAGGACTCAAAGCTCAATCAATCCTTCTGCAGAGTCGGGGCTCATATGTAAGCAGCCATCCAAACCATACTGGTTGCTGCGGTCCGATGGATACGCGCAGAAGAAAAAGGGGGGAGACGAAAAACGCCATGTCATCTCACGCGGGAAGCCACCATGTTTGTCTTGGGCGCAGCCAATCAATCACGCCACTCTCCGTGCTGCAGTCTACCTTCGATTGGGCTCATCTAGAACATGGGGACGGGAGACGTCCAAGCCTACAAGCGCCTTCTTTCATGTCCACCGTGAGATGATCACCACAATGCATCCTTTCCAGCATTTGTGGTCCGAAAGGGGGGCCGCAGATACTTCCCCGCGATAACTATCGTCCCTCGAAATATTCAGCACCCATCATTAGTTTTGTTCCTTTTCACTTGGACTTCACACAGGAAGAAAGGAACAATAATATACAGACCTCTTTGCTGGGAGATTGGCATTGCTTTTCCGCCCACATTAGACTCTGATCGACGGGTGATCCTGTCTCTCTTTGCTTTTGTCTCTCCCATGTCAGCCTGGCCGGGCCGCCCAAACCCTCCTCTCCCGTCCCCCAATACGGCGTGTCTGACCAGCTATTTACCAGGCGGGAAGGAAGGAGTTCGGTGGCGACCTGTTTCCCTCTCTCTCCTCTCCTTCTGTGTCGCAGAATAGTTCAAGCCACCACTTAGAATTCGGCAACTTCGTTCTCTGTCGGTTCCTCCGCTTGTACGGGGAAGAAAGCTTCTTTTCTTTCTTTTGAACGCCTCTCGTCTTGCCACCGACCGACGCATCACCCCGGCCATGTACGGCCCCCCGGAAGAGGATGGGTACCCCGACACCCCCCACAAAGCCGCTCCATCGCCGCACCCGAACCGGGGCGCCGACCACGCCCCCGAGGTCGTCGAGTCCCACGGCATGGAGTACAACACGGCCGAGCACCGCTCCTACCCGGAAGCCGTAGCGGCCGCCCCCCAGTCGCGCACGCCGCTGCCCGAGTACTCGTCATACCACAGCGGCTACAAGCACGGCGGGTACGCCGACCCGACCAAGGAGGGCGGCGGCGGCGGCCTCGAGCCCCCGGGCTCCTCGCACGCCGTGGCCATCAGCAGCGAGAACGCCGCGCACAAGAAGCGGATCTGCGGCGTGTCGCGGCTGGTCTTCTTCGCCCTCCTCTCGCTGCTGGCCGTGGCCCTCGTGGCCGTCGGCCTGGGCGTCGGCCTGGGCGTCGGGCTCCAGCACTCCCATAACAGCAACAGCGCCGACGCCGACGCTGCCTCGGCGTCCTCGTCGGCTTCGGGCGCCTCGGCGGTCCCGTCGCCGACTTCCACCGTCACGCCCGGCGGGAGCGGGAACGCGACGTGTGTGGCGGGTCTCCGGTACTGCGGCTGGGATCTCATCGAACAGCATCGTAAGTTGACCGACGCGCGCCTTCTTTTCATTTCACGGTTCTTTCAAATTGGCTAAGCTAACGGGGTTCTCACGTCACGTGTTATAGATTATCCCATAAACCTCCTCCAAAACGCGGGCAGCAGTGATCCGTACAACGACTTGTATTCCTGTGAAAAGGGCAACGGCATCGGGTGGCTGGAGGCCTGCGGCGGCGCGGTCCAATGCCAACCCCCGGAGCATAACACGGATGGGTGCGATTTGAAGACACGCCAGTCTTGCTGTTTGCCGCACTGATTCCCTTCTTGGTTGATGATGCAAAGTTCGACCGTTTGAGAGCATATACTCCAAGCATCATTGAAACGGGCGCATTTTCGATGCGTGCTCACCAGGGGGAGAAGTGACGATAGGAAATCATAATATGGCTACTCTCTCAGTTGTGTATAACCAAGCGCCGCATGTCAGCTCGTTAATGATAGTTAGATAGGCAATAAATGATACGCATTTCCGCTATGAACGTCCACGCCGCACAAGCAATTCTTTATAACGAGCTTGCCCAAGGAATTTGCTTTTACTAGTCCCGCCTAGCCGGGAGTTCTCTTGCTTGGTAGTGAACAACTACTCCGTCCGTGTATCAAGCAATGACAAGAGAAACTTTAATAGAACTGACCGTCTGTGCGTGGCCAATGTCAAAGCATTATGAGACATAACAAGACACAAGGCGGGGCGGGCCGGAGCCCCAAGCGCCGTTTCGGAAGGGATTGGCGATGATTGTTGCGGGCTGTTCCGTGCGGGGGCCGTTGACCGTCCCAGCCGTAAGTACTTACCCGGAAGAGGACCGGAGGGAGCAAACGTACCAAGGTCTGGCTGGCCCGGCAATGTCCAACCCCGCCGGAACAAAAAGTGGCGGTGGCCATGGTATCAGCAGATCTGCTGTTGCTGTCACCATATGCAGTTAGAGCCTTTGGTCAGTAAGAGAGAGTGCACTGCACCTTTAAGAGAACACAGAGTAGGACTTTTCAGTTTCTCCTTTCCTGGCATCAGGGGCAGCTGCTGGGACGATCCGCCATGCTGATGACAATCCCTCAGTAACTTTTCCCCCTTGACACCCACGCTGCGCCGATATCCGGACCGGACCTATAGGATCCGGGGTCACTGCATGACTATTCCGTACACCAGCAACTGCCGAGATACGATAGTGTATTTCCCAGCAGGATACCAACGCAAAAGCCAGTCATGTGTCGTGTAGATCGCAAACAAAATACCAATCAACCACCACTCTCATGCCAAGAACTGGTATGACTCTTTTAGTATGCCGGATAACTCGGCGTATCACAGCCTGAAGATCTCGTCCACATACTTGTCTAAAGATATGCAAGTGCCTTATTTAGTGGCCCCCGAAGTTGAACAATCAACGTCGCCCTCGCTGTTGATCAGAGCTTAAACACACATAAGCACCATTCCCTCGGGAGGAGGCGGTGTGTCCATGTAACAATACATAGCATAACATCTCAGCATCGGCTTCGGTGCCTTCCGGTATGCAGGCCCATACCGCTTATACTCTCCGGCTCCCATGGTTGACTCGATCTTGGCCACACATTTAAGTTTGCATCCTTATGTTCAGTAGTACAGTAAGCCAGATAGGTCCCCGAGGTCACCGGTCGACGTTGGCCAAGGGCTGACGTGGTATACATATTAAGTATGTATGTAGGTAAGAGATAGTGGGAAATGCGGCCCTAAGGCAGAAGGAACATGGGGAGATAAATAATGCCTTTGGTTGCATCTCCGCGGGCGATATGCTTCAACAGTCCACGCGTCTGACCATTACGGCAGGTAGATATCTGCTGACCGTTGGATGCAAGGGGTTGTCGGCGCTCAGGCATAGCTCTCTACGTGCATGCAATCGTCGATATCACCAGGCCCGAGCCAGCCCTGACTGTCGGGCAACGTCCGACCTGACGCCCTGGCAGCGGACAATGCTATGCTCGTTCGGGCGTTGCAGGATTGAGCCGCATATGTAACCCAGTCATCTTATGTAGGCAATAAAACGCGCGATAGTGTCGTCGTATATAAACGAGGATGGCAGGTGGCAGCCTGTTCTATCGTATGCTTAACGCCACAGGTGTGCGGCTTTCCGACTCGGTCTGCAGGGGCACAAAAAGGTTGAATCAGCCCACCAGCGCAAGCTTGACGTGACGCTTTCCCAGTTCGCGTACCCCGATTCGGAGGCAGCGAGGGCAGTGGAGTCCCTTTTCTTTCATTCCTCTTGCCCGCCCGCCTGCAGGGAGGGCTGAAGATCCTATGGGGGCGCGCATTCAGAGCGGATGACAGAGTTCACACTAGGTCTCGAGTGGGAAGTTGCCTTGCAGAATGCCAATTGCCAAGTCTGTGTCTAGTCTGTGTCTAGAAGTATACAGACCCCTGGACGGACAGAGACCCCTGGCGGCCTGAAGTGGGGACGAGGTAATATTAGCACCATCAAGTCCTCTCCCCCCTCCCTAGTCCTTTCAGCAGCAACCCCTAGCCTTTTCAATACTTTTCCGCATCCGTGAGACCGTTTCATCGAAAATGTCGTGAAATTCGATACTGAATCGCCATTGCCGGCCGCGGAGACGCTGAACATGAAATGAAAAGGGGACCCTTCTTTTAGAGTTCGCCACCCCTTTGGTATCAGGCTAGGACCCCAGGACCCCTAACGTTGGGCATCAAGTTTGAGATATCCCGTCGCGGCAAAGATTGGGCATCAGCGATCATCAAACTAGGGGACCTGACTGACAAGTCTGCATTCTCCTCACGATAAGCTCTTGGTGACATTCGCCCCTATCCCGGCTAGACCAGGGCCCCAACAAACTCTGTATGCCGTCCATCCTTGCCGGCATACATAGCGACTAGCACCGCCAACCTGCCTGTCAAAACCCGGTACCCTCGTGGCTCTGCCCGCGTATGATCTGCCGTGCGCTTCAGCTCTCCTGCAGCTGGCTGCAGCGAGTCCCTGCTGTTTCACGGGTGCATTGCATGTTCTAGACCCGACGCTTAAAATGAATTCCGGGCCTTGGCTTTTTATCTGATTCGGACTTCCGTTCTGGGGTAACATGCAGGCTGATGCTAATATATTCCCAGATACGTAGGATTACACGGCTGGGTCTTCATTGCACACTATCAATCAAAGTACATTAGCTCTTTTTCGAAAGTGAAGATCATACCCTGACTTGGCAAGTGAGGTAGGTGTCTGCATATATGATGCAACCTCGAAGACCAGCTGTGTAACGATATGTATGCCGCCACGGCAGTCACTGGTTGCCGCAGCACCCCAGCGTCTTGTGACTCGAGGGACCCACTGGCGCTTGGTTATCGTCCTCCCAAGCCATCTTCAGGTGACCAATGGCGAAGGCAGGCCGATGGGCGGGTAAGAACGCACAGATCTGCATGAGCGTCATCTGGGCCGTAGGGCGTCGCATACATATATGTATGTATGCTGCCCACGTCTGGGGGGCAGTGGAATGGATAGCTAAGCATGCATGCGGCTTATCCGTATATGGGATCCCTTTCGAGATCACGAGACGACGGGCCCAGTGGGGCCCTGGGGATATATGCGCACTTGCTGGCCGTATCTGCGAAGTAGATCTTGCAAGACCGCAGCACCAACCACCTCCCAAAAGCATAGATCAGCCCTTGAAGCGTAGCAGGCGCTTAAGAAAACCAAGGCACGGTTGGCATGACCTGCCGCTAGTGTAGCAACCTGCATCCAGCCATAGATGCAACCAAATGTGTGAGTAGCATGGCAAGTGCCTAGCCAGAAGGGTGTTTGCGCTGACGAACGCGCCCTCGCCATCGCTTTTCAAGATGAGCAGGCGAAGACCGATTCTCCGTTAACAAGGACGGACATGCCAGTGCAATCTCGTGACGCAGCAGGGATGGGCTTACGAACACGCCGTATCCAATGACCGTCACATGACCTAACAGGACCCAAACTCGGCCGCTTGTGGTAACGAATGAGACCCTGTCAGTTGAGCGACAGCCGCGTAAGCGGAACTCGCGGCTTTTGCCTTCTTGGCCTTGCTTGGACTTCGGAGCCGACGTGACACAAAAAGCAGTATAAGCCGTAGGTGCCGGTGCACTGTGCTGGGTATAATAATGCGAGCAAGGCACACATTACGCTTTATTGCCTGCATTATGCCGCAGGCCCTATCGAAAGGCGCATGAGTAACTACCATGGTATGACAGAACGCTATTTGATCGAGATCCGGACCACAGTCCGAAAGGGCAACATTGTCTCGCAGCCAATAACTAACTTCAACGTCCTCCGCCGACGGCTCTTGGTCCAAAACATTGTGGGCGTATCTCTTGCCCCTCACCGCCGTGTCATTGCATGTACACGTACAGACGCCAATGAAATGGCTCCCGCGAAAGGCTGGCAGGCCGTGCCCGGGGATGGAGGACCAGAGAGGGACGCAGAACGACGGACCAACCACGGATCCGTCCTTTTTGGAACGAACACTTGGCCGGAGCTTGCCGTTCTGTCGCTGTCTCGCCCCCTCGCGCATCATGAGTCGCCATCCCGCAGATTAGAATTGATTTTATCTTTCTTTGGATTGGTATCAGTATTGTTTCCCTACCAGAATCCGAGGTATATGCATACATATGTACAGGGGAAGACAAATCGGTGCCGCGGATTGCCAACGGGCGGTTCAAAGCCCGACGGACCGGGTCGGTTTGCGGCATTAACCAAAATATGTACCTACTGCGTGATGTGCTGAAGCCACAGGCAAAGGCTGATTGATGCAAGGCGTGCAGGTATGTTGGTACTTTGCGCGCGGCGCAGCAGTGCATATCCAGGTATGTACGCCGTTGCGAATCGATAAATCTCCCATGCGGCGCAGTTTGGTCGATCTTACCAGGCCAGGAACGAATGCCTGGGTTGCTTGCATACAGAATTGGTCATGTGATCTGATCATCGCGATGCAAGGCACAAGGGCCCCCCTGGATCTCCAGCCAGGGACCCCAGCGACGAAGATTTCGTTGCAGCAGCAGCTGGCAGCCTTGGGCTGCCGCAGTCTTCCCTCCCTGAATGCTGCATTAGATCCCTCAGGATCGCCTTCTTCTCGCCCTGTGAGCGGCCTGTAGGTGTGGGATGACTAAGAAAAAGAGGTGGGTGGTAATAGACGGCCATCTTCGAGATCGATCCCACGATCCTGATGGTGGTGTCGATGTCGATGGGAGATCGCAGATAAACGCCGCGGGCGGACTTTCGTTGCCCACGCCAATACCCGCGCCTCACTACCTACCTATTGCCTGCCTGCCCGCCTGCCCGTCTCGTACGGGGAGGGAGAGGAAAATCGGGCGCGCGCGGCTAAATTAAGTCCGAAAATCGCCCATCTACGGAACTTGTCGAATTTGCTAACCACTACCACCTCATGGCTGGCGGAGCTTGGCTGTAACTTCTGCTACCCCACACCCGGCCGGGGTCGCGGTTTCGCGAACCAGTTTCTACGGGCTGACATGTAACTCGCAAGAACACATATGTAGGTACGTTGTAGGTAAGTACATGTTTTCCGAGCAAACATCGGACGGTACATGCCATGCCTGTTGGCGACAGCCGGCCAATGTACCTTTTCACGCCCGCCGACGATGCGCGCATCATTCTCGACCCCTGACCTGAACCAGCCCAGCTCAGCCCAGCTCGGGCGATGGAAATGCCCGCGGGAGCCACAACCCTCCTTGCCTCCCTCTCATACAGTTTTACCCCTGTAAGTTTGTTAATTTCAGTACTTTGGCCGATCTTGCGTTTTATTAGTAAAAATATACCTAACGTGCAAGGATAAATAAACTAACTACAGTACGTACTTATTCAATTAATATATTAAATTATACTATATACTAGTCTATTTTATCGTTATTTTAAGCCCTTTTAAAGCCGATTAAACGATATTAGATATTAATCGATTTTATCGTTATTTTAAGCTCTTTTAAAGCCGATTAAACGATATTAAATATTAGTGGATTCTAGCGTTTTTAAGCTTTAAAAGAATTTATTACTCTATTATTATTATATATTAATCGATTTTAAGGGTAAATTTAATTAATAGGTTAATAAATATAATAGTTAAAATTAATGATATTTTTTAATGTTTTATTATTAATTAATAGGTATTTATATATAATCTTTAAATCTAACCTAAATTATACTAAAATTTAATTTATTTTAAGTATTAATAATTAATTAGAGCACTTTTTTTTAAAATAATTAATTAAATCCGGCGAGGTATTAAACGAATGAATTATCGAAGGAGATTTAAATTAATTAATTTAAAAGTACGTTAGATTTCATACTTTAAAGCCGCTTCGTTAAGTTTAT
Organism: Apiospora marii; assembly: GCF_038362585.1. NCBI lineage: Eukaryota > Fungi > Ascomycota > Sordariomycetes > Amphisphaeriales > Apiosporaceae > Apiospora > Apiospora marii. The sequence goes on from NW_027117377.1 coordinate 571,927, forward strand.
AAAAATAACGATTTTCGATATTCCTTTTTATTATCGGTTAAAGGTATTTAATAATATTTATATTAAAGCTTTTAAAGGGGAATTCGATAAACCGGTTAAAAAGGAAGTATTTAATAATCCACTCTTTTATTAACTTTAATCTATAAATAAGGGCGTTATTTTAAATAAATCGATATAAAGGGTTAATTAAGAAGAACTATAATATTAAAGGTAATATATATTATTAATAAGCCGTAAAATCGATAATTCCTTAAACCTTAATTTAAATAATGAATAGATCGGTCCTTCTTTTAATAATCGAGCCTTAGAATATCCAGCTATATCGCTTCTCTTTAACTTTATTAAAGAATAAAGGGTTCTCTTTAAATAGGATAGTAATATTACGGTGATAAAAGGTAGTGCTATTAATTTAATTTTTATTAATAAATATAACCTTCTCTTAATTATCTTTAATTATACCGGCGTATTTAAAGGCTTAGTTTAAACGTTAATAATAATAAGCCGTAGTTAATTCGATATATAAAGGTTAAGGTATATAAAAGAAGCTTATCTTTAAGAGAATATATAATATAAAACGCTTCTTATAGAAATTAAAGGTAGGTATATAACCATTAAACCGGTATTAAGGTATAAAACGTTTAAATAGAGTCTAATAAATAAATTAATCGATAATAACTTATTTTTACAATATATAAATAACCTTATTCCTTTTATAAAAAGGGTAACGTAAATAGATATTAATTATAATAACGTATTATACTTGCTGGTTAATAAGGTATAAGAGTTTAACGATTTTTATTTATAAGAAATTAATAAAGGAATAAAATGTTTTAATTTAAACCCTTTATTTTATTATAGTAATATTTACCTTAAACTAACGAGCTTTACTAGCCTACTATATTAATTAAAAGTCGGCTCGGCATTATATTATAATAGATAGATTAACTTAAAAGGGTTTAAAGTAATTAAATTAAAAGGATTTAATAGATAAAAGGGTAATAAATCGATTAAGTATTAAATCGAGATAAATAACCTCTTTAGGAGGGTTTATAAATAGGTCGATTTTTAATAAACCGATTAGAAGAATCGAATATTAATTTATTAAAGTTATTATAATAGGAATTTAATTAAGGCCGGCTTTAAGCTTGCGGCGAGTTATTAAATAAAGGTAGCGTAATAAAAGTATAAAGGTTTTATTGAACTTTTCCTTTATTTAAGTTTTATTAATTTAATTTTAAATATCTTTTAATACCGTAATATAAAAAGATTCTTAGCGTAATAGGAAAGTAAGTTATTAATAATATTTACCGGTTCGATATAAGTGTTTAAGGGTTAATAATATTAAAGAGACTAGTTTATTACGATTAGCGTTTAATAAGCCTTTATTAATATTGATATTAATAGGGGTGTTTTAAGTAATAAGGTACGTTTGAATTATATTAAAAAGAGAAAAGAAGGAGGAAAAAAAAAGAAGGATTAGCCTTTAATATATACGTAGGGTATATATATTATAGTGGTAGTAGTGTTAATATATAAAAGTAAGGTTTAAAAGAATAATTAACCGGTAATTATATAAAGGTATTGTTTAATAAAGGGATTATACCTAATTATATTAAGGTAAATTAACCTTTTTTATCTTTAAAAATATATATAAATTATATTAAAATTAGAAATTAACGCGATAAAAGTAAAAGAAAAGAAAAAACGATAAATTATTATATAAAATATTAAAATATGGCGTTGATAACGTCTTGTATGAATTGGTTAAAATGTACTGATATTATTGGAATTTAATAAATTTATAGGGGTAAAATTATACATACCACTTCCCGCTCGGCTGTTCCGCGGTTACAACGCTCGCTCTCCCGCCCACTCACCAAGCGCGGGTTTTGACGTTTCCTCTTCGCATACATGTGTAACCAACTGGGGCCCGTATGTAACCAAAGAAAAAGGTCAGAACTCTATTCTCGCGGCAGTGCTCATTTTAACCTGCCACAAGCCAGGCGGACCGGCAGTCGCGAAGAGGAAAGGGACCCGAGCTGATTACCGCTTTGGGAAGGCAGGGCGGAGAGAAGGGAGGGCGGCCCTGACCAATCAGTTGGGCTTATTGGTTGGGTGGGTTAGCACGCTGTAACCTGCTTCGCATTCAACACTAACAAAGAAGCGTGCATCAGATCAATCAATCAGGCTGTCTATCAGGTTTCCTCCCAATCAAGATCGTCGGTCAATCAGTGGGAGAGGAAGGGGACGCATAGGGAGATTTACCAAGTTTGCAAATCAACAACAACAACAGTACCACCCAACACATCAGGAACAGCAGGGGAAAACGGGGAGACGGGGAGGGGAGGGGGAAAATAGAACTGACGCAGGACCACCCCCCTCCAGAACCGCTCCTCGTCGCGGGCGGGCGCGCCAGCTATCGCCGACGAGAGGGCAGGTCAGGTCGGAGACGCCGTCAATCTGCGAGTCTGTGTATGCAATGCATCCATTGGCCCATAACATACTGTATCTATTTATGTACACCACCACTGACCTAGGTATTTGGAATGCTCCCCCGTGCAAAAACAACAACCCCCCATCGCATCGTACGATTACCCATTGATCTCCTTGCTTGATCTACGAGAGATGCATCTCGGCCCCTCGAGCCCAATTCGACGGCACCGGTGAAGTGAAAGCGGGCAAAGAGCAAACAAAACCGACCACCTCCGCGGGTGTCGTCCTCCAGAAACACAAGAACCCTCTCCCTGTTTTCCCATGACTTGGTAGCGATCCCGTGACCAGTTCTTGATGCGAGTGCTCGTTTTAGCGAGAGGAAACGCCCCTCGGAGGACCCAGAGCTTGGGGCTCACCGACACGGCATTGGGCAGCCCAGGTGTGTGCTGTGGCTGTTATTGAAACACGGCCTTCTCATCTGAGATGACTGATGCAATGTGCATGCATCTCGGGATGGATCAATCAACTGGGTACAATGCAAGCGTATAACACAGACTGGCGCCGTGTAGCAAGCAGTACTTGCACATATAACACAAACCGACATGGTTTCGTTTGCATCATCATCATCACCATCGGGTTCGTGCTGAAAATGCCACCACCACAGACCATCCAAATCCACACTACCCACGAAACCCCCCCGTCGCAGTGCCTTCGAGGCCAAAGTCTCGCCAATTGCGAACCTGCCAGAGGCCAAACTCAGTACCGTGCGTGGGGGGTGGATAGTGACGCCAGTTGAGTTGTGCAGCAGCAAGTCATTTGGAGCCATGCCAGGAACATGACCAAGAATACCGGTCAATATGTGACAACCGATATATGGTCTTAAGACGACCAGGGCACGCCGCCGACCTTCTCCCCTTTTCCCCTTACTCCCCCGTCGTATGTAAGTGGGATGATCATCACGGCCTGTCCGTCATGGGGTTTCATGATTTGCACAGGCTCAGCGAAGTAGCGTCAGCAGAGCAGGTATGTACTGTAGCATTCTGTTTGCTTTTTTCTTTCTTTTCCCTACCTATTCCTCCTCCTGCGACAGTGCCCCTAAAATAAACCCTGGATTTAGGCTACATAGTGCCTCTCGGCGTGGTGGGTTAGCGCTGTTTGCTTGCAATACATAGCCAGCCTGCCAGCGCTGAAGTTTTAGCACGTTCTAGTCTGCTTCTAGCGAGCGACCAGGGGCGGAGGGAGGGAAAACACAGGATGAACTGTCGAATGGCAGCGAGAGCCATCATCTCCCTCCCTCCCTCCATCTCCAAAGAGTATATTGTTTGCCGGGCTTGAAGCCGTCTCGGCAGAATGCCTGATTGGGTGTTTTCATCCCGATGCCCAGAGTCCTCAAGCCTCACTCCCACCACGACACCATGTCCCTCTAATATCTACACCCGAACAATAACAGGTTCAACTCAACCTCGGTCGTTTCAATGGTCCGTCTGGACCGGGGAAAGGAACGCAGTACCCTCGAGGGTACAGAATCCTTCCAGTGCTACCCAGTTGCGTAACAGGTATATCAAAGGTGTGTTAATGCCCTGTGGAGGTTGGTAGTGTTGCAACCGGAGATTTCTGTCAAAGTTTCTGGCACTCTTCTTGAATCTTTCGATTTTGCTCGTCATCGTTTACTGTTTTTGTCACTCTTCCTTTCTGTTCGTCTTCTTACGGGCCCTCAGGTGGACGGCCTGTGGGAACTTTCCCTGGCAAGCGCCGACTGTCACGTTTCATGCGATTCACTACCGAGATTCGTTCTCGCAAATGTACGCGGCAGTGTGGGAGTGCAAGTGGGTAGCCAGCAAGTGTACATATGTATTAGCCCCGGTGGAGCGAGTTCATGTTCCGTTAGGCTTTCCCTTCATATTAACGTGTGTGGAGCGTTCTGGAAAACAAGGCTGCTAGCCCAGGAGCAAGTACCGGACTTCTCCCAGGGGAAGAGAGCATGGGAAAGAGCAATACCTACCACACTAAAAATGAAGCCCGAAGGAGATAATCCTTTGCTAGTCTACCTAGGTCATGATGACTCAACTTGTTGGTGATCATGAATGACGGAGGTGGTCGATATCTAGTCTGCGGTTAAAACTGCACTATCCTCTGTTCCGTTAGTCAGCTCGTGTTGTAGTAAAGAAGCCTTCCACGCTAGAAGACCACCGATATCCACAAACCTCCTTGATGATTGCCAGAAGGCTTACGTCTCTTGTTTTTCCAAAGAGAAACGGCCTACTCTTTAAGAATCCTTTGCGGCGACAAAACCGCGCAAGCAAGTACGATCAGGAGAGCTCGCCGAGCCGATAGCCGGCCAATGTTGCTGCTGCGGGTTTTGGCCTTCTTCGTGAAGGACTGCCTGCCCCAGGCGGGTGGGGCTGCTTTAAAGAACCGGCCACAGCAGGGATGAGCGCTGGAGGGTCAAGGGAGCTGTCTAGAACGACGAATAAGAAGCTTAAACCAATGATCAACCAACCTTTTACCCCTGGCAGGTTCCCGACGCTACGGGAACCGAGGTCAGTCGGGCTTCAGTGTCCTCGAGGCAATTATTTGCAAAGTCAGGCCAGAGGCCACCGCCGCTCTCACCGTGGGCAGGCGCTCTGGTCAGCTTCCAGTCTGCCCAAGATGAAGAATTGCGCCGATCAATAGGCCTGGCCTTTTCGAAAGACCCTGACTCCCTGACCAGCGAGCAGCCCGTCGGCGATCAAAGTGGCTCTCTGTCCAGGAGGTGCCGGGAAAGTCGGCCCCCCAAAGATCGCCAGCATGACGGGAGGATGGCGACAGCAAGTGCATATCGTGCAATCGCTCTCAGGGTCTAAGAAGATCCCTTGCACAGAGCACCTGGGCTAGGTACAACCACGCGGCTGCGGAATGAGTCCGTCCTGCAGCATTCACCACGTGGGGATGATCTCCTGATTGATTGGGGTAGTGGGAAAGAAGGGAGAAGGTTCCTTGCATCGAACGAATCCTTTCGCACCACCTTGCACCTTTTTGCCTGTCGATTCGGATATCGGCTTGGCTAGTCCTCCTTCTCCTGAACAGTTAGTCAGTCTCCTTGCTCGGTGGCGGTGGGTTGTTGGGATATTCGCAAATCTTGGAGTGCCGGCATGATTATTTTATTTACCTATTTATTTGTGAATATTTCCCGTAGCCTTCTTCCATAAGGCTGGCTGGGCCGTGACAAGGAGCCACAGGATGCGTAATACTGTCACAGCCCCAGTTCAGTCCGCCTGGATCGTTCTTCGCCTGCGCGCGCGCCACCTAAGGAGCTGAAACCGTACGACATAAGGGAGTGCATCGTCCACTAAACTTCGATACTATTGTCGTGTGAGCCAAAGTCCCGAATGGGGATGGTGCTTTGCCCTGATCTGAATGGTCGGCCAGATCCCAACGAGGTAAATGACCTCTTCAATCTCAATGCAACCGACCCGACCCGTCTTGACCGGTTTCGCCAGATGCAAGGAAATCTGTGACATCGTCTTCATTTCCAGAGTCTCGCTAAAATGGCCTTCCAGCCCGTCGGGACCTCTGCCAACCTGCCATTTGCTGGTACCGACGTCCAGTTAGCAAACACGGGGGATCATAGTGTGGCGATCGAGATTGATTTGGACCCCGAACGGTGAAGGGGATCCATCGCGTCTTTCCCTTTTCTCTGTTAGCAGGACCCATTGAGGCGAAGGAGGAGTACAGTATGTACTGCTATGGAATGTATTGTACCAGAGGCTATTTCTCGATATGACCACTTGATTTATTTTCTCCTGAATTTATTAGACCCCTAATCAAGAATTGCCCTTTTCCCAGACGTCCGGATCTCGCAGATTGAATGACCGCTGCGTGATGTCAGATGACGGCCCCCATCCCTCCCCGGCCTGCTGTAGATCAGTGGCCTATTGAGGGGGGACGCGCGCTAAATGTTAGCTGGCAATCACCCGAGCTGTCAGAAGCCTGTCTCTGCATTAGAGCCGCCTGTCCGAATTAGAGGCACAGTAGGTAGGGACCTTCGTGCATATTGGACGATATCCCCAGTCCCACTCGTCTGGACTGCATCAAATGAGATGATGTAATTAGAATAAGAAAAATAAAAGAAATGGTAATTGAATTTCAATATACTTAACAGCACTGATCTGGTTGCCAAGTTGCCCTTGACGTCGTTATCGCCGTCATTGAATTTTTTTCTTTGCTCCCCTGTCGGAGATGAGGCCGCTACCTGGGCGGTCGCCTGCTGAGCCAATCAGCGCCGCAACTGAGACAAGAGCAGGCAAGCTCAACGGGCTAGGGAAGGGATGGCAAAGAGGGGCAGAGCCAAAACGGCCCTCGGTGCTCGCTGCGTGTCTTGGGTGTCCTATTGGGTGAGACAAAGTCGTTGCAATTCCCGCTCAACCGCATTTGCTTCGCTCAACCGCTTCTCGCCCGCTGTCTCTGCTTTTGCTTATTCTTACTGTCCTCGTGTTGTGTCTCGAGGAGACGGAGGCGTTGTCCGTCGTTGCATTGGGCGAGTTCCGTAGTCCTCTTAATTAGTTGGTTAGTAACTCAGGCCTGACAGATATGAAATTTGGCAGAGTTTTGGCCGCGTGCATGCATTTGTGCAGTCCTTCCTTCTCTGCCAGGATGCGGCCCCCTTGCCTTGCGGAATTCCCCATACATGTACAGAATTCCGTATCGCACGCGAAGCCGTCTGGCGACATCCCATCACGTTTTGCGGAGGGCAAGGGAGAGGCTGGCTTGCAGACTTTGCTGCAAAGCACGCGGCTTTCCACCTTTTGGGTGGGCAAGCGAGCAGTCAAGTCCACGTGTTACCGCTGCGCAGTTTCTGCCCTGCCCCCACCCATCTCGCATTTGCCGCTTAGTCTGTATCCGACCGGAGGGTACAGCACCACATGAGGGCATCCACCGCCCCTCTCTTCCTCTCTTTATTTCACTCGCTTCTCTTCTTCTCAAAGCCCCGTGGGACCGGCTAATGGAAATGCCAGTATGTACGTTAGTACATTGGGGCTTCGTATGTATACTGGCCCTGGACGGTCGGTACCTGACCACTACAGTACCTCTGACGCTTCAAGGAGAAAAAAAAAAAATGAAGAGAGTCCACATTGCAGGCCAGAGTGGAGAGAAACTAGCATGTTTTGAAAATAGCTGACACTTTCTCCAGTTATTCCCTCTGGACTCGGTCGGAGCGAGCGAACAAGCAACAGCAGGTTTGCCGGTCGTAGTTGCATGTAGGCCGTTTCACCGGGATCCAAGCTGTTGTTTAGAAACCAGCGCTTTGATAGAGTGTGCGTGCAGTGCCCGAGGAGAGGAAAAAAGAGTGCGTGCACCATATGCGACGATGCCTGCCCGTTATCGGATCACATCATCGCCGTCCATCGAGAGGTAACCCTTTACGGACTTTCCCAATTGGGCCGGCGGGTTTCAATTGCGGCGATATGAATGGCGGCAATGGCCGACGCGGGTGCCAGCCCTCAGCCGTGGGCGGTTGTAACTTGTTCGGCTGTCGTCGATACATACAATACACTCACTCACCACTGTAATAAGACTCGCGCGCTAGGACTGAGCCAGACAATAGAACACACACGGCCAAGGCTGCTTACCAGGGCGAGGAGAGGATCAGGATGGATCGCCCGCCAAACTATGTCGACCAGAGGCACGAAATCTTCCGGTGCGACGTTGATTTTCTTCACCGGTGTGGGGAATCGCTGTTTAAAGGTAGCGACCCCCTTGCATCCCGCCCAGTAAGAAGCGAGGCCAGTTGATTGCGATAGTACGCAAATCGTCGCTGAGAGAAGGTTAGCATGCTGACGGCGTGCTGGCCAGCATCCTTTCTCGTCTCATCTCATACTAGCCTACCCCCGAACCCGAACCCTTCCTTCCCCCAGAGCGCGCCAATGCCTAGAGTACCTACCGAAACCGCTGAGGACGGCCGGCATTTGCCTAAAGGTGAATACGGTCCACGTGCTGACCTGACAACGCCTGCCGCCTCTCGGTTCTGTATGAGGTAGGTATGTACAGTCCTTGGGGATCCCCAACCTACCTAACATTGAAATAGGCAGGTTCTTAGGGTCTTGTCTGGGCTCCCTCGTCTCCAATGTGTCATAATTATGGTGATGCATCGGATCAGACCAGACCAGGCTCGAGCAGGCGTGCGTACTTACCTATTGCTACTACTACCTCAAATTGCATCACTGATCGACTACGACTTTACATTTCATCATCATTTCTTTCTCCAAGGGGGCTGTGGCTGGTATCAGCTTCGAACAAGGCACTTGTGCCAGCTGTGCTCGGTGCCGGGCCTGAGCTGAGCTGAGGCATGCTGCGTGGGAGCTGGGGGCACCGTAGCAGTCTTTTTTGAGGCGAACAAGCCCGCCGCCCCGAAGACGCCGGCGTCCGCACCCGCAGCGCAGCATGCCTCAGCTCAGCTCGGGTTGTTTAGTCTTCTGTTTAGTCGTCGGAGAGAAATCCCTTTTCCAGGCAGGGCAGTTGACTCGAGTGGCAGATCAAGCAGGATTTTCATGGAGACAGACGCCTCTCTCACTTCCCAGGCTGCGCCAGTGCCTGCGTGCGAGCGTGCAACTACCACCTTGCAATAACAAATAGAAGCCTTCTGGAACACCGGTCGCTCGTGAGCTAAACAAGACGCACTCCACAGTTTCGCGGGATGATTGATGGGAGGGATAGAGAGAGGACCCCCCACTATGCAGCAGCAATACATAGAGCAATGTAGGTAATGTACCTCTATTTTTTCTCAATGTTCCTTCCTAAGCGGGCTAGGGCCAGCAAACATCTTTACCGGTCTTCCGTTCGTGGACCATGATGACTATGACCTCGTCTCTGCTCATGCTCACCGTTGCACTGCGTCGGGGACCAAGCTATGGGCGAGAGACAAGAAGGAAGCAACGACGATCTCGTGAGCTTGAAGACGCCGCCTGTGTGTGTATGTGTGAGGTTGGCTGGACCGCCGACCAAGCAGAGGGGGAAAGAGACTGGACAGGAACGTGCAGGGCGGTTTCTGTGTCTGGCTGGCCTGCCGTGTCTCGTCTTTTCGTTTTGCTGCTGCACAACCCATCTGCCGGCCTGGGCTGGGCCGAGGCTGGAGGATGATGCTTGCAGAGAAAAACACAAATACCTGAAGCAGACTTTTTGCTTTCTAGTAGTGGTAGTGGTGGTAATACTTGATTGCACAGATGGCCTTTGTCTCACAGGGGTTCTTGTCAGTGGTCATGGAGAGTTAATGAGGTAAGAGCCAGAACAGGGAAGAAAAGCGGCTCTCCCAATTCGCACCAGTCGTCACTCGTTTCTCGCATGCTAAAGTTAGCGTGTCGAGCTCTTGCGACTCTTGCGATAGGCCATTTCCGTGAAGGCGGGCTCCAGCATGTTCGACGTTGAATGGCGCCAGGGATCAGGGGTCTTGCATGCTGCTGCTGCGCGGTAATAATAAGGTAAGGTAGACTACATGGCTACTTACTGACAGTAGTGTCCTCTCCCAGCCTGGCTCAAGAGTATCTACTGTACTCCCTCTCTCACTCGCTCTACGTAATGTGCCAGTGGTAGGCCAGAGAGCAAGTCAAATGTAGCACCCTTGCCATGCCATGCTCGCTCTCCATTGCTTCCAATGTTCTTTTACAAGGTAGCCTAGTCTGAGGAAAATATCGAGGGCTCCACCGTCTCTACATACCCATTCCCTCTACCCCACCCCACCCCTCCCAGTCATGGGTCTGCCTGTCAACTTGCTGCCTCTGCAAATCGATGCACAGTCGAGGGCAGGACTGTACGTACCGATACGGCACGACGCAACACGCAGGCCACTGGGATGTACCCTTTTCTGCACCATGTACATCTGTATGTAGCCTCTGCATTGCGCATCCCAGCAACCACCAGGAACAAGCTACTTCCCAGGGGGGTCCCGGTAACACGTCTGCTCGGGTTGTCTGGGGTGGGCTCTTTTTTGGCAACTAAGCTTTAGACTCACACAGCCCAAAGAGCAGCCAGCAAAAAGCACCGGCAACCACAGTCGCTAGCAGCAGCACAGAGAGACAAGACCATGGACTAGACTGGGAACCGTGAACTTGAACTGACACACTTAAATAACTTCGTTCCCGTCCCTACCCTCCCTACTCCTGTGCCGTCTCGTTCATCCGGAGAAAAGCGTACCAGTCCAGTATATGCATAAATAAACCCGACCACATTTGGAACCTCGTCACTGTCCTCACCATCCCACTTCTCGCAAGACCACACCAACGCCATCTCACCTCTAGCTTCTCCATATTTTTTCGGTTTCCCAACGACGACGAGGACAACCTTACTACTACTACTACTACTATTCACTGCCTTGACCTGCTGCTGCTCGTCATACCTAATACTCTCGACGACAACAACGAACACATAATACCACCCAACTCGAAGAAAGAGTCGAGGCTCTACAAGTCTCTTGCGGTGTCTCTGGGGTGCATTGAGTGCACCACCTATAGCTTCGACCTATCTCGACTTATACCCGCTGTCCTACTGTACCGGTCCCCCTTGGCGAGGCGCGGACAGGCGGCAGTCAACCCGACTTCACCTCTGCCCCCGTAGTCAGAAATGTGTGACTACACACAAGTACGCCTTCCCTGGAGATTTCATCCATTCTCAGAGTCCATTGGCGTAGAAAAACCCAACTAACATGTCTCTTTTGTTCTGTTTCTTCAGGTGGAATATTCTTGCGGCCACTTCCGTTTCCGTGTACAAAGATGGTGTGCCCACTACGAACGCACACATCGAGTGTGCCCGCCCAACATCACCACCGGAGAACTTCGGTAAGTCCTTTTTTGAAATTCCCATACCGCTGTTGTTGTTTTTCCCAACGTCTCCATAGGGTCTAGATGCTAACGATGTGGGGATTTACAGAGGTGACGAGCTGTGCAGTAAGTTCAATCACAAAATTGTTTCTGGGTTGCTGAGTGGCTTGAGGCTGGTCACTAGACTCCAGAGGGGGGATACTTGCACTAACGCTCGCAAAAAAATAGCGGATTGCCGACCTCACAAACCCGCGCCCTGGGAACACATGATCCGACGAACTGTCCGCGCCGGCCAATACGTCTAAGCTATCTCGACTCGACCTCGACTTCGAGGGCTTTGAGACGAACGAAACTTGTTCTTAGCTTCCGTCCGTCCCGTTTCCCACCGCGTTCCCGCTGCTGCAGGATTATGGGATTCCTTGCTTGCTTACGGCACTACCGCACGCACACCCACCCCTGGACCGATGTGAACGAACGCAAAGAACGAAGAGGGACGACAGCAAAAGACCGGCGACACGACACTAAAAACAGAAGTTGGGACGGAACCAGCGGCGCAATTCCCGGAGCCTTCCCTCGATGCGACTTCAACAGCACTCTTACATTCTGGTCTCGGATGTCTTACTACCACACACTACTACTATCATGGGCGTTATACTGCAAAAGAATTAAATGGCGGAACCGGTTCGCGCAACATTGCATATCCGACACACGGATGGGTGTTATTTTTTTTTACCAACCAGGATTTGATTTTCGGGTTTATTGACTTTGGGCTTTTTGGGCAAGGGGCTATTGCTTGCGGTCGGCGTTTTAAATCATTTTGGTTGCTTTCTTACTGCAAAGCAACGGTTAATGGATTTTGGGCCCCGCGGTCTGCATCTTCCGATGGGATGTACAGTACCAACCCCCCTTGGCTTGCAGGGCAGCCAGGCTTTTGATGATTATCAAGACACGCATGCACACACACACGATCCTGCTGCTGCTGCTGCCCCTCCCCTACTCGGCGCCACGTATCTTGTCTCTCTGTTTTTTTGGTCGAATTTGTTTTTGGCACTGGCGTTTTACGGAGAAAGAGAGACAGAGAGAGTGGTCGGTCAGGACACCACCAAATACTGATACTTTTTGAGACTGGCTGATGTTGCAGATACCCTTGGGCCAAATAGAAAAGAAAAACAAATACAACTACAAAGTTACCACTATTACTGAACTTTACATTCTACTTAATCCGACCTGGAACCGGTGTGTAAGAGACGGAGTCGCATAACAAGCAGGGGGTTGGTTGATTCCTCTGTCTGGACTGGCCGATGGGTTTGTCTTCGGCTTTAAAACGCCAGACCACAGCGAGAGGGAGCCAGGAAGAACGACGCACAATCAAAGCGGAAAGTGCTTATTGATGGCATCGTCACGCCGACAATGATGCATCGGATCTGACCAAACAGCAAAGCGCGGCGTGCTGATTGGGCGCCCGAGCTGCCCCCCGAATCTGACCAGCGACAAGTCACATGGGCTAAATGGGATTTGGTGCTGATGACCAGATTTCATTGACGGGAGTCTGTCGCTCTTGCAGCCAGACAGGAAAGGCGGTTTGGGGTGATGGTGGGGGGGAGGGGCGCCAAGCCAAGACGAGCAAGGGGGATGGAGGGGTGTGGCTTATTATTCCTTATTCTTTTTTTTTTTTTTTTGTTAGGTGTTGTCGCTGCTGGTCGTTCCTTTGCAGTGGTGGTGCAGCTGCAGCAGCCGGAGTTCCCTAGCTGCCCCTCCCGAACCAGACGTCAGCTGCCTGCCCGGGCCATCCATCCCCATCCTCTATTGGCAACAAATTCCACGAGATAGGGCTGTCTTGCCCGTCCGCAGGCCCCTTTTTCTTACCACCACCACCACCAACACCACCCACAGGGACGAACGGGGCAGTATTGCCCAGGGCAATTACGGGCTTACCGTTGCCAAACGCTTACACAGGATGATGATGACGGGAGAATCGGATAAACGAAAAGAAACGAAACGAAAGGGGGGAATGGGGGAGGTGATGCGAGAGCGAAAACAAAAAGAGAGTCAGAGAGATCGAGATACAGCCCCGTTGTCGTTATCAACCACCGTCGTGCGCCGAGGGGCCGTGTTATTGGACGAACCGCATCCGAGTGACGCAGGCTTGCGTTTCCTCCCCTTACGCGACATTGGACCTCAATCACCCAACTTGCGCGCAATGCATCTCGCTGCTGCACCTCCCTTTGTCTACACGTTTATGCGGTGCGAGCCAGCCAGCAGCCCACATGCCGCATTTTACATTCTACAGAAGGGAAGGCACAGACACGACGGGGGAATCAATCTGCAATGCACATACCCATGCATAAAACTTTCGACTCTGGCTGCGACACCCTTCGAGTGCATGCATGTGTGCATGCACATACGTAGCAGCAGCAGGAAGCACCAGGAGAGAGAAGACATTAACAAAAAAAGGTTCGCGAAATCTGCAGCATCGGCGAGACAGCCCAATCTAAAGACTGCACTTTGGGGCCTCACGACAGGACAACATGATCTTCTTGATGACCCGAACTTGCGGTCGCCGCCGTCGTCCTCCTCGTTCTCCTCTTTCTTCCCGATTCTACCTGCCTTGGAGCATCTTTCGACCACATGTCGCCATACAGGTCGGTCCAGCGCAGCAAGCAGCAACTGCGATGACCGGGGGGCTACTGTACGTCTCGGACGAATCATTGGACGAATCCGACCACCAGGCTCTTGGGGATTGGTCAACTTTTTTCTCTTGACGCCTACAGAAGTAAATACATCTTACATGCTCACTGCTGCAGGTATGTACTTCATCATGTTGGTAAGGTTCCCAGTGTCTGTCGTGCCCTACATATTTTACCCCAAGATTTCGCATGTAAGTAATCCTGCCGTGGCAGCCCAAGCAAACAAACAGCTGGCAAAGCGCCAATGGGGCTCTTACAAGATAAGCACACAGCACATGCAAGGCTGCTAGCTATCTTTCCCCTCTTGATGTCAGTAGCCCAAGGTCAGGTAAATAAGGCGTACAAACCGTAACACCTCCATACCTACGATTCGGCCATGTGGTGGGGGTGGTGGTGTAGGCTACGACAACGGGAGATCATATCATCATGGCGGGGCACCACCAAAAAGTAGCGCCCGCTAACCTAGAGGGCCAGATCACTTCGGTGGCAGGCACCCCACAGGAGCTTAGCGGAGCGGGTGGCAGGTATCATTGAATCAACCCAACATATCCGTACATACTTTACCTATGTACTTAACTCCGACAAAACTGTATGTAGTCTCTTCTCGGTGAGCAGGGAGCCTGGCACTTTGAAACAACATCAACCCAATATCGACATTCACCCAGCGCATATTACTTGCTCATCGTCGTCATGATATGATCCCATCCGGCCTCAACGGTCAAGTAAGTCACTGATTGCCGACAAGAGAGCCATGCCAAGACCAGACCACACTGGAAGTGTCATGCTACCCTCCCTCCCTGCCTCCAAGTTTAGGCTTTTCATCGGAATCCCAGGTGCTGGTCACAGATGTGAGGCGTTTCGATCCATAACACAGGCATTTCCTTTTGTGGTGTCTCGACTGGGTGAAGTGGCCTCGAAACGGCAAAGTAACCTCACATCGATTTTATGTCCGGGTTCTTCGCATACTTGGCTGCTGCCATGCTACTACTACCTCAATGCTGTGCTGCACGCAGAGACCAGGAAGCTGCATCGTTCCGGTGTTACGCGGTGCGGGAGCTAGAATCGGCCTTTTTGCTTTGCGCGCGCTCGCTGCCGTTTAGAAATGCCATTCCTTTTCCCTTGACCGTCACGTCACGTCAGACGCCCGACGGACGGACAGGGCTTCGTTTTTCCTTTTTTGCCTTTTCGTGATACTTGCTGGGCTGCGCTGGGCTGGGCCGGCCTTACGTGTATCACGCGCGCAACGACACGATGCAAGCTGCCTCTCCTTCCCCTTTCCTCATTCGACTGACTACCCAAACCCCGTCCAGTCGTATTGGAGAACCAAGTCTTGGGCATGCGAATGCTATGCGGTCGTTTCGCTTGTCAAGGGATCGACTGGGCTTGGAATCTCATACGCCAATCGGGAGTCACATGCAGCGGTTTTCTCTTTGCTTTTTCTTTATTCTGATTATTTTTGGCCTTTTCCTTGGTTTAACAGTAGCACCCGCCAGCAGCAGCAGCAGCAGCAATTGCTAGGAGCCGCACCGCCTGCGGACCTTGTACAGAAGGATGTACACACGCTTGGCCCGCTCCCGCTGGTTTCCAACCACCATGAAATGCCAGCAGCCCCAAGTGTGCACCCGCATCCGCGTCGCGCCAGGCCGCCTTGGGTGACAACGGGTGTCATGATCGTAGGAGGGGGGCAGGGAGGGGATGGATGTACTTACACCGGCACGGTTGGGCACCTCTTAGCCTAAACGGGCTATCAGTGACAAGATGTAGGTAAGCAAGAGCAGTGCCCCAAAGAAAAAAAGAGGTGAGGTGTGCGAAACAAGATGGGAAAGTCGATTCAACGGCCCTATCTTCCCGTCCGGTCAAAGGCTCGGCTCGTGCTGTCAGACCCAGACCGGTGAACTACTTGTGATTTATGCCGTGTGTTGCTGTGCCACACCACGCGACCGAGAACCCCCGCGAAAGGTGAGATGGGGCCGTACGTTTCTCCATTCTCGCTGACCGAGGAGCGAGGGTCGGTCGGGTTGGCGAAATACCAAGGGCGAGAGAGAGAAAGATGAAACCATCCCCTCGGGGTTACTTTACTTTACCTTCTGCAAATGGCTATTCGAGCTCGGGGATGGATACGTCCATCCCGTGGCAGCTGCCACTACCCATGCTTCCATGATTAGTAGCCCGCCCTCATGCACCCAATGCCGGCGCGATAACAATGCTGAGATGGCCTTCTCGTGAATCCTTGCATTAGAGCAGCCTCTTTCCCCAATTTGCACTTGCGCGCGCGAAATACCCCATAAAGCAATTCCCACCGTCATATTATCAGATCTCACAACAGTTACACCCTACCTAGCTGCTAGCCTGGGCGGTAACACAGTCTCAGTTCTGCGCAGGGGGGTCGACGCCGAGAGCCCGTGACAAGCCGCCGAAGTTCGGTGGTTATCGTTGCTTTTTCCTTCTCTTTTTTTTCTTTCTTTCCACCCACGAAAATGTTTGCTGTATGCCACCACCACCACCATGTGCCAGGTCTCCAGCCAAGAAGCAACCCAAGTAGTAACGAGGGTGTCATCGGAGAGCCACCATCTCTGTTTGGCGCCCGGCCAAATTTCCACGCGAACCAGACACAAGACACACGCTGCCACCAGGTTTGCCCGTGATGTACCCCACGTCCAGCGGCGCGCCCATCTTTCCTCTAGCGGTCGGACCAGGGTGCTCATTACTCTAACCCTTCCCTGCAGATCATTTACTAGATGTGTAGGCTATTCCCGCTTATTACCAGACTTGCTAACCCCCCCGCGGGGTTTGGATCTGGGCAGCGACAGTGTCCCATTTGATAATTGAAATCTGTCACTTTTTGAGAAGAACCAACCGAGCAACTCTTGTCGAAGCGATCAGGAGACTCGCACCCATCTATCCTACCATCCATCAACCCATGTATGTATCTCCTACCCGGGTCACTTCGGACCTCTGCATCGGGAATGGTGTGCATGGAATGGAACGTAGGACCAAAGTGTCCCACAGCCCTGCCACGCAAAAACGCGCGCGCGCGTGTATGTGCATGCATTTGATACACTGATACACAGAATAAGACAGGCATCTTGCTGTATGTCTTGCATAATCATAACGGTTGAGGAACCCTCTCCTGTTTTTGACTTTTTCTCGCATCGCATCGCATCGCGAATGTCTGATGCTACGTGCGTACGGACGTATCTTGACCACGGTTTTCGCTCTGAAGCGGCTCTTGACGGTCGGTCTCTAGAAGCGTCCGAACCCCCCTCCCCAGTCAGCCTATCTCGATTGAGGCTTGCTCAACGGCCGTCTCACCTTACTGGGCTATCGGTCGTGCCTCCGTCCCCTGCGCCGCCGCCGCCGCCATCTGTGGGGTAAAGCGCCCAGGAGTAATACAGTACACCGACAGTCCAATGTTTTTTTGGTTATGGGATATGTAGCTGAGGCTTGCCCCATGCCACTTTTTCATTCGTGTCGGCTTCGGGGGGCTTGGCCAAGAGGGGGCCTCCTTTGTTTCGATCTCTGCTTCCATATTTGCTTTTTCTCGTACAACCTGTTCATCCGGTACCTACACCTCAGCAGTTGACAAGTGACAGACAGCCTGGCCCAAATTCACGAGCCGCCATCAGCAAAAAGAAAAAAAGCAAGCAGCTTGAGACGAGACAAGGACATTGGTTCGGATACCTCTGCGTCAATCGAGAGAGCCTCACACGGGGCCCCCAAGGCGGGGAACCATTCCCATTGAGTTTAAGCTTTGGCGCGCGGGCAGATCATCTAATCAACAAATACGCTTTTCGCCTCGTTTTCTTCTTAGTCTAGTTGCCGTCAACCAGGTTCCCGGTGTCTCGCGAAAAGCAAATGCATGGCCCCCTTTCCTCAGCAACCCACGGCCGCGGCCGCGAAGTACCGAGCCCGTGTCCATGTACAAGTAGTACCGCTTCTAAAGCTCTCCCAGGCTGGATGACACGCCCATGACGTTGCAGGTACCTCGCAGGGGACCTCTCCCACCCCTCTCCCGACGGCTTTTCTCAACAGACCTGTCACTTCGATCGCGTTGTCCAAGATCCTGACGATTCGGGCGGTTGACAACATCTGGCGGTGTAACAGCCCGATGATATGATGACGGCGAATGACGGTGATGAACCCCCAAGTGCGGAAGCAATGTCGATTCGACGGCTTGATATCTGAGCCGTTCACGATATGTCCCGACAAGATGGAACAAAGATGAATAAGCAGGATATGCACGCCAAATCCGCAGGCAAACACCACCAGGCGAGGTAACGTACCATAATCACCGATCCTACTATTACACAAGAACTACCATGTATAAGAGTATGCATTATAGCCCATATGATGCATCGGATGTTCCATTCCCAGCCCGATATAGGGCCTGCTATCAACACGTGCATGCGCGGAAGCCGATCCTGCATATGTCCGACTGGCCTCCCCATGTCGCCGGCAGGCAGTCCGGAGCCTACGCTGCCATGCAGGATGTACTCAGTGTCGTATTCCGGACAACACGTACGTATCGGCATATGTGCGCGACTGTCAAAAAAACCCCTACAGGCGATCGCAACCCGCATACCCGGTTTGGGAAGCCGCGGTTCCAGACGGGCTGTCAACCAGGGCTGGGGACTTTGCCGGAGGGAGGGAGCCGGTCACATCTCACATTTTCCCATTTCCCTTGCCTGCTGCCAACACGAGCTCAGGTGCTATGCTGATGGGGTGGTGGGAGTTGGGGTAATTAGCAAAAAGAAGAATGAATTGACTGACTGCAACCACCCACCCCCCTGACAATCTAGATCGTATATAGCTGAGAGAGCTTTTTGCTTTTTCTGGTATTACCTGTGGCTTTCTTTCTGCACATTGCTGTTTTGGTCCAGATGCATATTTCTGCCAACCCCCCACAATCCTCATGGTCGAAGAACTTCCTGGTACTTCAGCATGTTCTTGCCCAAGTACCCCAAACAAGCTTTTTGCATACATGGGTGAGGTGATGGCACGCTGCAGGAATGACACCCCTTCCCCGGCGGTGAAACGAGCCGCCTGCCTGGCTGGTTGGCTCGCTTCAGGGCCTTACCTAACCGGCACGTAGCCAAGCTTGAGAAAGTTGCTTTTCCCATGCTTTCATTCAGAGTTTTCTATGTATGCGCTGGCTAAGATGGCGCGACATGTCAGTAAGTAAGGGAGCGAGCAGCACACAGCCCATTCGTTCCTTCTCCTCTTAGCTGCCTGCCTGTACGGGAAGGGAAGAAAAGGTGGTGTTGACTACGACATACATGCATATCCGCAGATGCCATGCTGCATGACATGTCATGGGTTCGTCTCTATAAATATGATATGATACGTATCACTTTTTGGTCCCCGACTCGTGGAGGATACATGAGGTAAAATAACAACGTGGAAAAAGAACAGTAACAAGATACTCGCCCACTGCCCCAAGTACTTACATAACCCACTCCCCTTCCTGCCGTGTATTTTTCACCGCTACACGTCAACTTAGCTACCGAGACAAAAGGAAGCAACCGCATCACTAAGATGTCGACAAAAGGGGGTGTGGGTTCGATGCATAAGGAACGGCCGTTGGACGCAAGGGGGAAAGGAGGATATGTCAAAAGCCAGGAACGATTTTGTGTGGCCCGGCGTAACTTCCGGCGTCAGGTGAAAATTTTTGCCACAGCCCTACATACATAACCATCATACATTACGTACATCTGCCTCGTTTCTTTTCCCGGCTCGTTTCTTCTTCTTCTATTCCCTCTGCTTCTAGTCTGTCGACGCCGTATAGTTTGGGTTCTCGTATATATCTACCCAAACCCACATTGCTTCTAGCATCTGCCGCTGTTCCGCAGGACTTTGTTCTGCTGATTACAGTTGTGCTGAATTTTCTTGTTTCGAAAACGATCAGGCGGTCTGAACGCCTTCCAATCCTTCCTCGTCCATGTGGCGACGGGGGCTCCCGCCCGCCCGCAACTGCATCCCCTAAGGTTTAACGCCAAGCAAGAGAAAGGCTCCCACGGTGGTGCCGCCTAGCCGCCCGGAAGCGGCCGTTCGGCGATGGGCGCGACGTCCGAGAGTATGCGGACACCGCCGCCGCTTGGTCAAGCAAGGTACCGGAGTCAAGGCCTATGTGATGTGAATCTTCCCGGTACCACTTGGCATTAGGACAACGTTGCGGTTCATACGTACTGCGTGTGAAATACCAACGGCAGAGTGGCATTCCAAGACCATGGCATCACGGCGCCCATCAAAAGTTACGCATTCGTTATGGGGTACCGCACGACACACGCCAGCCCCCTATTCCCAGCTTGGGATGCGAACAGCTACACACAGATCTGTATGGACCAGGATATTCACCAGTCACAACCAGGCCGAGATCAAGATTCCAGTGCAGGGGAGAGAATTAAATTTACGAAACAGATGGAGAGGTGGAAATGACCCAGTGTTTTGAGGAGGGAGGAAAAGGGGGACAACGATATTAACCTTATTAACCCATTCTAGGCAACTAATTCACATACAGCCAGCATGGTCATTAACTGCCGCTGCCAGCCGCCGCTACACACCCACTAACCCGAAGGAACCCAGTCAGATATCCACCTCAACGACATCCGACGCAGGCACAGCCGAACACGTCAACACCATCCCATCCGCCTGCACGCCCGCCCCCGAGACCGACCCGCACGTGACCCTCGCCGCGCAGCTCCCGCACGCGCCGACGCGGCACCCGGAGTCGGGCGTCAAGCCCAGGGACTCGGCCAGCTCCAGCAGCGAGAGGGGCTTCTCCCGGAACCACGTGGCCGTCTTGCCCGACTTGGCGAAGCGGACCTGGGCCTTCTCCAGGTCACCAGTGCCCAAGGAGGTTGACGACGCGGTGAAGGATTCGCTACGGACGTTGGACGCCGGGATCTCGATCTCGGACAGGCATTCTTTGACTAGGGTTTCGAAGGCGGTGGGGCCGCAGACGTAGAAGGTCGACATTTTGGCCGGGACGTCGAGCTCGCCGGCGCCTAGGACGTTCCAGCGGCAGGAGGCGCCTAGGATGGATTGGAGGGTTTCGCGGTCTGGGCGGCCTCGGTGGACGACGACTTTGCCTTTGCCATCGTCGACATCGTCGTCGTCGTCGTCGCAAATACTCAGTCCATCAACGCCCAAACCAAGACCTTGACCGACTTTTCCATCTTCTTCATCACTCTTCTCTTCCCCTTCTTCCCCAAGCCCGCCCGTGAGGAAAACATGCCGCTCCAGCGCCACCGCCTTGGGCATCGTCGCCACCGCCTCCCGCCACAGCGCCAGGTCCCCCCTCGACCGCGCCACGTGCACCCACAGCGCCGGCGTCCGCGCGAACTTGGGGTGCAGCGCGTGGGCGCCCAGCATGGCGGCGATGGGGGTGATGCCGATGCCGGCCGAGACGTAGACGGGCCGCAGGGCGACGGGGCGCGACCAGTCGAGGACGAAGCGGCCCGCGGGCGAGCGGGCGGATAGCACGGTGCCGGGGGCGGCGTGGGTGTGCATCCAGGCTGCGGCGCTGGTGTCTTGGGGGGTCGTGGGTGTTGGTGTTGGGGTGGATGATGGGGTTTGGGGGCTGCGCTTGATGGTGAGGCGGTACGAGGTCGGGCCGTCGCGCGTGAGGTAGTTGGAAATGGTCCAGCTTCGCACGTCGTGATCGCGCTTCGATGTGGTAATAGAGGGCACGCGCACCGAGAGAAACTGCCCCGGCAGGTAGTTGGCCAATGGTGTGTCGTCGACGGATTCGAGGTAGAACGACTTGACGTCCCCAAGCTCCTGTACGACCTTAGTCACACGCAGCTCGCGCCAGCCCCTCCAGGCGTTCTTGCCGGCGTTGAGCTT
Organism: Apiospora marii; assembly: GCF_038362585.1. Taxonomy (NCBI): domain Eukaryota; kingdom Fungi; phylum Ascomycota; class Sordariomycetes; order Amphisphaeriales; family Apiosporaceae; genus Apiospora; species Apiospora marii. The sequence continues at coordinate 593,681 of NW_027117377.1, forward strand.
ATCCTCGATGGCGACCTTCTTGGCGGACAGAAACTTCTTGTTCATGGGCAGGAGGAGCTTGTGGTTCGCCAGCAGGTCGAGCGTGTCGCTCGTCTTGAGGGAGGCGTCGAAGGCGATGCGCGAGATCATGGCCACGCTCGGCTGCTGCTGCGGCTGTTCTCCGTCGGCGGCAGCGAATGAAGGGGAAGGGACGCTCTCGACCACCACATCGTCGCCGGGGTGCACGCGCCCGCCCTGCAGCACCCGCATATAGACGCCCACGCGACCGGACTCGGCGAGGGGCCGGAGCCAGCCGTCCTTCTGCCCACACCGCCACGAGACCTTCTGGCAGGGGATGCGGGCCCCGCAGAGCTCGAGGCGGACGTCGGGGCCGATGCGCCAGACCTCGCCGAGGTGCATCTCCGTCTCGAACCTTTGTCTGGTGCCATCCTGCTTCTTGTACCGCAGCGTGATGTTCTCGGACCAGTGGCACCAGTCCCAGGCCGCGCGGTCGACGCCCAGCTCGGCGCACCAGTGGTCGTAGTGCTCGGCGAAAAAGACGTAGACGGGGCCGTCGTGCACGGCGGGCTGGTTGCCCACCACGCCGTCTTTCTCGTTGATCTCGATGGAGTCCGTGGGCGACGTCAGGGGGTCGTGGATCAGGGACGTGGTCAGTTTCATGAAGCCGAGGTCGAGCTCCCTTGGCAGGGAGCGGCTGACGGCGACGACCTCCATGATGGCGTTGTGCAGTGCGGATGTTGTTGTTGCTTACTACAACAACAGATGCTAAAAGACGAAACTTGAACCTGAAGCAGATGAGGACAGTTCAAGTCGGCGCTTCAATACGGGGAAATCGTTAATTAATAATACCACTGTTCTTCATCCGTCATCTCGGGGTCGGCCTCGGGGTTGTGGCTCCGGCTCCGGGCTTCGGATTTCTAAGTACTTAAAGATGGATGACGCTAATTGGAGGGGGACTTAGTGGCTTTAGTAGCCTATAGTGTGCCGGCCGAATCAAGCCATCCGTCTGACTCTACTCGTCCGCTGCTATCGTGTGTACAATATTAGGACCTCTGATTGGCCACCTCTCGGTCGAGTCGCGACGTCGGCTTTACCTTCACTGGCTTGACTCATCTCTTTGATAGTCTACATGGCATAAAGCTTGACTGCGGAGTGGCTTACCACTCGCTGTCCTGGATTTATTCATTTGCTGGCATAGCCTTGTAGAATAGCCAGTACGGGATGCATCATTCGTGGTCGTGCCATCAGGCGAGCCAGGATATTGGAGCATTGCCATTAACGGCAGGTACTAACTAACTCGTACGGCAGACAGGCGGCGGGTGAGGTGCATGCAGACTTATGCATGCGAGCGGAGCTCAGCTTCAGCTGCCAAGTCTCAGTCTTTATATGCGCCCACCGCCCGCATTCTCTGGGTATGCCTCTCCATCATAAAGCTGGGGTATTCTCACAATTCCACAAAACAACCACTTTGATTCTAGCATGTCTGTCGTCCCACAATGGCGCTCCCAGGACCCTGTGAATACGAACCGCTGTGTGCGCCGAACGACATTCGGCTCCTCGACCTCCAACCCGACGCCGCCGGAGGAGAAACACCGTCCATCACCCTGCGCATTGCCAATCTCTCCGACGACCCGGACTTCGAGGCCCTCTCCTACGTCTGGGGCGACGCCGGGAAAACTCGAGATGTTCTGTGCAATGGCCATCGCGTCCAAGTGACGACGAACCTGTACGACGCCCTCGGCCAGCTGCGCCTTCCGGACCGTCCCCGAACGCTGTGGGTGGATGCCCTGTGCATCAACCAGTCGGACCTGGACGAGAAGTCGCAGCAGATCCAAATCATGCACTCCATCTATGCGTCGTGCCGGCGCTGCGTGGTCTGGCTGGGGCTGGCGGATGAGCACTCGGACACGGCGATGGACGTGGTGCAGCTAATGGCCGAGCTCGTCAGCCAGAGGGCGAACGTACCGCTGGAAGGGCTGGATGAACACTTGAAAAAGACAGGGCGAGCTCTCCGGCAAGTCTCCGAAATTGGCCATCCGGAGGTCCTGCCGCCAAAAGACTCACCCGAATGGGTATCCCTCTTCAGTGTGCTGTGCCGACCATGGTTTACTCGGGTTTGGGTAAGTACGACAGAAGAAGTCCGATAATGAACGGCATCAGCCGTCGCGTAGATAATAGCAGAAGTCCTAACACTTTTTCGCCTCCCGTTGATCCAGGTCATCCAGGAAGCCTTCTTCTCGCCCGACCTCCTCTTCCACTGCGGCGCGCGCACCTGCCGGTACTCGGCCCTGTACTACGCCGCCGACTGGGTCCTCTGCCACGCGCACGAGCTCACCGTCGCCCTCCACGCCGCCGGCGTCAAGTGGCGCCACAACCCGAACCGCTTCAACATTATGTTCATGCGGCCGACCGAGGAACTCGAAGAGCAGCAGCGCGCCCAGCGACTATCGGAGCTGCTGAACAACTGCACCAAGTTCCGCGCCACCGACGCGCGCGACAAGGTCTACGCCCTCATGCACCTGCCCGCCTTCCGCCGCGAGTACCCCGGCATACGGCCCGACTACCGCCTGCCGACCGGGGCCGTCTACGTCGACGTGACGCTGCGCCTCCTCCGGGAGAGCCGCGACTTCTCGGTGCTGACCATGGTCGACCGGAACCGCAGTTGCGACGTCCCCGGCGGCGGCGACGAGGAGGAGGAGGAGGAGGAGGCCCTGCGCCTCCCGTCCTGGGTCACGCCCTGGCACCGCCCGGCGGCGAATCCTAGCGCCTCCTGCTACTGGTACCACTTCATGTCCGCCGGGGGCAAGTCCGAAGAGGCCCAGGCGGCGCAGGCTGTGAGGCTGGTGCTGTCGTCGGGGTCTTCTTCTCCAACGGAAGAGGGCACCATCTTGCCAAAACCAGCCGCCGTCCTCGGCGTCAGGGGTTTCGAGTTCGACGTGGTCCACGACGTCAGCGAGCTCGAGTTCTGGGCCCGGCGGGTGCCCCCCGACGAGCCGCACATCCCGCTCTTCCGCACGCGCACGGGGCCTTGGGCACGGTACCGTCCGCGAAAGGCGGACGATGATATTGAAGCATCACCAGTAGCCCCGGCCTCAGCGTCACCACTCGAGGGAACCAATTGTCCCTACGCGACCGAGCCCGAGGTCGTCGCCGCCTACGCCCTGACGCTCACGGCCTCGTGCCGCGAACACCGCGGCATTTACACCCTCCGCTGCCCCGACTCCGCCCACGCCCACCACGCCGCCGACTTCGTCGCGTACCTGACGTGGGCGCGCGCGCTGCGGCGGCGGCAGGGCCCCGAAGATGGCGGTGGTGGTGGTGGTGGGGTTGGGCTGCTGCTGACCGACGACGACAGCGCCTCGGAGCCGATCCCGCCGGGCGACTTCTACCCGCCCGGGCTGTACGCCGCGGAGCGCCCGACGCTGATCGACGCCGACGGCCGCGAGGTCCGGGACATGGCGCGGCGCTACGGCGACATGGCGTGGAACTACAATATGAACCGCTGCCTCTACCGGACGCGGCGGGGATACCTCGGGACGGGGCCGCATCGCGTGCAGAGGGGGGATGTCGTGTGCGTCTTCATGGGCGCCGCGGTGCCCTTCATCTTGCGGCCGCGCGGGGCCGATGGCGAGGACGGGTACACGCTCGTGGGCGACGCTTACGTGCACGGAGTCATGGACGGCGAATTGGTCAATGATTGGGAAGAGGGGAAGGCGGAGCTTGATCTTCGGGAGTTCCATATCCATTGATGAAGTGGGCACTAGGAGCAACCGGCATGAAGAGCAAGGGAGCGCGCGCACTGGTCTTTACCATGATTGATGGTGATTAGCATGTTCACTGGTTAACTCGTCCAGCAGACGGCCGCGCAAACCAGCCCCAGAGAACCAGCATGACCGCCAAGCATGCAAACACGACCAGCGGCAGCAGCTGGATCCCAATCACCTCGGCCATGACCCCGAGCCCAAACGGCAACAGCGCTGCACCGACCTGGCCCACCAGCGCGACCACCGAGACCGCCATCACGTGCAGGTACCGCGGCAGCAGCTGGACCAGCAAGACGATGGCCGACGGGAAGAGGGGGCCGAGGCAGAACCCGATTAATGAAACCAGCACGACAGCGGGCGTTGTTGACGACTCCGACATGGGACTCAATGCAAACAGGACATCGAGGACGACGGCGCCGACGACGTAGACAGGCACAGCGCGCCGGACGCCGAACTTTTCCGTCACGAGGCCCAGCACCAGCCGGCCGATGGCCATGCCGAGGCCGAAGGCGGTCGAGCAGAGGCTGGCGGCGTAGAGGGACATGTGGCGGACGCGCTCCATGTAGGCGACGATCCAGCCGGTGATGAGGGCCTCGGTGCCGACGTAGACGAGGAGGAACGAGGCGCAAATGCCTACCACGCTCTTGTAACGTGTAGATGTCCTTGTCCCGGGTCCCGATTCCGAGAGGATGGGTGCGATGATGCTATTGATGTGCTTTCGGTAGCTCTTCGCGTCGTCGGCGCGGAAGGCGAAGGTCATGATGAGCAATTCCAGGATGGAAGCAGCACCCTGCGTGTAGTAATAGATCAATTAGTTGAACTTCAATGCCACCGTAACAATCCGAAAATGAACGGGTTACGAGACCTGCCAGAACGTAAAACCATTCATACCAACGCCCCTGACCCTCGCGCGAGATCAAAGTCGCCGCCAGAAACGGCCCCAGCCCCGCCCCAGCCGAGTACGCCCCATGCAGCATCCCCGACGCCGCGCTCGCGCTCTCGAGGTCGCCCGCCCACGCGCAGACGGACCCGTCCACGACGCCGTGCCCCAACGAACCGACGACCCACGCGCCGAGCACGACGGGGAACGGGGGGTGCAGCGCCACGACGGCAGCCATGGCGACGTGCAGGGAGGGCCCCACGACGGCGATGCCGCGGCGGCCGTAGCGGAGATGGAGGCGGCGGTTCAGCTGCGCGGCGACCAGATAGCCCGCGGGCGCGGCCAGGAAGAGGAGCGAGACCTGGGGATCGCTCAGGCCGCCGTAGTCGGCTTTCACGCTCGAGAGGATCACGCCCGTCGTGCTGACGAACATGCCGAGCACGGCGAAGCAGTACATGGCCGCGGCCAGCTTGAGCGCGTAGCTGCCTTCGTCGTCCTGGAGGGATGCGTGCGCTGCCATGGCTTCGGCGGAGCCGGTGGCGATGGCGATGGTGGTTGCGCGATGGCCGCCATCGTCGTCATTGGGTGTTGGGTACCGAAGTTGAGGCTGGTCCGCGGTCGCACCCGTACCGTCCGCGACCACCCCATGTTCATTTGCGCTGTCATCTGTCAGTAACGGGCTAGACTCGGATGGCTGAGCCGGGAATGATGATGAGCGGCGACCGAAGAGCCAATCGAGACTCGGAAGACCCATGTTGATGGTGTTGTTGGTTGAGAGTGATGCAGAGTGTGGATGGATTTCCAAATGCAATTGAACGCGGTAAGGGGGAACACTGCAGTGAGCTGCGTGGTATTGCAGGCCCAGCTGCTTACCTTACTGGGCAAGGAGGGGCCTGATCCGCAGGGGTTGGAGGGGCTAGCAAGCACCATGCCGGACGTTCCCCAGACCTCGAGGATCCCCCAAGCATTGTGCATACGGCCCTTGTGTTAGCGTGCCAGCCAACGTCCCACTGCAGCCAGCAGGCTGCATTAGCTGGTCCATTCCTGCTGTCTTGTGCTCTTCGATCTGAGCTGTCAGCTCTCTACCTTCTTCCAGCTGCAATGCATCTTCGCAATGTCACACCAAAAGAATGGGAGAATTATGGGGCTTGACAGTTCGTGATTTGTTGCGAGCTTTAGAAAAGCGCCGGTCTCCTTTGGTGAATGCGAGAGCCATCTCGAGCATGCCAGCTGGTTCCGATGCGACATTGCCCGCGATGTTATTCCCATCGGGTAGGCCCAGTTGGGCATCGTGCATCTGTAACCGAAACTCATGAATGCCGCCGGCAAAGATACCCCCTTTTGTGCGTATTGACTTTGGCCATGGCCGGCTTCCATCCTCCGCCTCTAATGGTGCCAACCTGTCTACTGTTCGCGCTTTTTTGGCCGGACGGGTGTCGAGTCTATGTTTGCGATTGCATTGGGACTTGACAAGACCCGAAACCATGGAGCCCATCTCTCTCTCCATACTCGGAGCCTTGGGGTCAATCGTATCGATCTTCAACGGCGGTTTCGATTTAGTCAAAAAGTTCCGGAAACACCGCAAAGAGAGGAAGAAGGCCAAGGAAAACAAGGCCCTGCAGAAGTCCGTCCACAAGAGTCGAGCCCGCAGCCGGCAGGCTCACGACGACATGGTTCGACTGCTCAGCCAAAGCTTCCGCTACGAAGATGGTAGGTCCTGGTTTATACCTTCCTATCCTACATACTAAGCCCATTTGACTGACCAGGAGACTAACGACTTTCTGCATCCTGAACAGAGATCTCCAGGTCACAGTTTAGATTGATCTCCAACAAAGTGCGCGTGTGGATCGACCTGGCGTTGGTCTCGAGCAGGGATGAAATCTCCATCATCTTCCCGAAGGCGGCCCTGCTTCGCTCCATGTCCGATGAGATCCAGTCCAGCATTGGGAACGATCTCGCCGGCCTCGCTCAGAGGATGGTGCAGGCAGCCCCCATCCAACAGATGAGATATCACTGTCCCCAAAGGAACGAGGACCACTACTCTGGCACCGACAATGCTCCCAGAGTCATTGGATTCATCAAGTGCTATGGATGCGGTTGGGAATCGGACCCAATAGATCTTGATCTGAACATAGATGCGGCCTATAGCTTAAGCCGGCATGCGCTAAGAAACTCTGACGCCAGCGGCGAAGACGGCAAATTCATTTGTCGCGTGTGCTTTGCCGTAAAGGACTACCATGGGCTCGCGGATTGTCTACAGTGGCACGGCGTCCACCAGGTCAGGCGCGCCTACGGGTCCGAGAGTGCGGGGGCTTGGACTCAGTGAAACCAGCTTGCAAATTCTACATGATTTATTTGTAATGAGATATGTTCACTAGTCACGACGTCAAAAATTTCCAAGTGAATTCTTTGAAAGCTTGATCTGAACGTCTGATGCTACGTAGGTTGATCTCTTCCAGACTGTAAGGAATCGAGTATGACTTGAACTAGATCCATAGCCCCGGTACGTATAGCCCAAGCCAGCGGCGTCGTATCGGACACCTCACCCCCAGCGGCGACCTCGCCGCGCCTTCCCCGGCCCCTCCTGCTCTCGGCGACATCCTGGATCCGGGCCCCCCAAACCCCGCGCACCATGTCCGGCGTCACCGCCGGGTCGCGAAGCAGCGCCGGCTCCGCATCCAGCGGCGCCCCGAGCCGGATGAGCTCGCGGGCGAACCGGACGAACTGCTCCCGCGCCGCGGGGTCGTACCGGTGTGCGCTGTACTGCGTGGCGGGTCCGCATCGCCACGACGCCACGGCGTGCAGGGCCGACCAGCCCTCGGCCGTCACGACGCGGGGGCTGGCGCCGCCCGCGAGCAGGCGGGCGCACAGGCGGATGGCCATGGCCTCCGACTTGGCCTCGCCCGGCGACAGGGCGCACAGCAATGGCGTCCAGCCGCTGCGGCTCAGCAGGTCGATATCGGCCGCCGCGCCATGGGCGAGCAGACACTCGACGACGTCGTCGCGGCCCGAGGCGGCGGCGTAGTGGAGGGGCGATCCGCCCTGGTGGCTGGGCTGGCGGACGGCGGCGTTGGCGGACTGGGAGTGGGACAGGCAGAGCTGCAGCTGCTCCAGGCTTCCGTTCTGCGCGGCGAGGTGCAGCGGCGTCTCTCCGGCGTCGTTGGTCGCGTCGGGCGAGGAACCGTGGTCCAGGAGGAGCTGGGTGGCGACCAGCCGGTCCTGTGGCGTATCTTGGAACTGGAAGTTGAAATGGTTACGGCTCGGCGGACCCTTGCGGAGAAGGCAATGGAGAGCAGTCGAGCCCTGCGACTTCCGAGGATCGGCCCCTTTCTCCAAGAGCGTGGCCAGGCAGGCTGTGTAGTCGAGCTGCGATGCCGCGGAGGGAAGCAACCGCCCCTCCTTGGCCCACCGACCAGGGCCATCTGGGTCTGCCCCAGCGTCGACGAGGCGGCTGATGACGCGGCGCTGGCGGCGTCGGACATCCGCCTCCAGTTCCTCGTGGGTGACGTCGCCTAGCTGCTTCCTTCTCAAGCAGCCCGTTTCGTCCTCGCCAAGGGCCATCCTCTTGAGTATGACCATTTCCAAGGCCCCCTGCAGGTCGCTCTGTTCGTACACGAGCCGGTCCAGCAGCACGTCCACGCACACGTCCCAGCGCTGCGCCGCGGCGCCAGCGAGCGAAAGCTTGCGCTCCTCGGCCGTCCAGCCGTCCCAGACGTCGAGGAAGAAGGCGACGAGCTCGGGCCGCCCGTTGCGGGCTGCGACGGCGAGGCAGCTGAGCCCGCATGCCGGGTCGTCGTCGACGCGCCCTTCGGGACCTACTAGGTCCCAAAGCCGCCGGGCCATCCCTAGCTGGCCCGCTTGCGAGGCCGCCTGGAGGGGTGTGAACTGAGGATCGGACGACTCTCTCCGGCTGGGACTGGCGCCGGCATCGAGCAGCATGTGGACCGCCACCTCGTCGCCTCGGTAGATGGCTTCGAAAAGGGCAACCCGAATGGTATGTCTTGGATCGATCTGGGTACTCCAGATTTGGAGGATTTGCGCCAAGTAACCTGTGTCACAGTGGCGAGCTCCGCCTCTCAAATAGGGTCGTAATAAGGGATAGAAGTCGGCATCATGAGGGTTCGACGGCGGGAACTCATGCCCTGGTGTTTGTGGGTTGCCGGTCACGAGCTTGGCTTCAGGCTGTTCCATCGCGCCGAAGTGTTTGGCTAAGAAGTAAATAAAAGATGGGAAGTCGGGACGACGGATCGGAAAGAGCTTGGGGAGGGAGGGTTTACACCGGTGTAAATGCTGCGCCGCCCAGGCACCGAGCCTTATCTTATCAGAGTGTTCCAATGGGTGTAGTTTGGCATTGCCATCCAGCCGTTGAGTACTTCTATGGCCTATGTTTCGAGAATTACTCCTTGAATACCGCACTTCATTCGGCATGCATCACACCCTGCGCCCTAGATTATTGCATTGTTTGTGGGTAGTCTTTCTGGCTACCCGCCTTTCATCTCAGTAGTATCAACTATCTTACACAAGTGAAGGCAATCACACCAGCGGCAAAGGACTTTGCAAGCACCCCGGAGTTGAAAAGAGATCTGCGATAGATTGTGTCGATTGTCACGAGCACGGCTGGATAAAGAAAACTGAGTTTACCATCTTTGACCCCAACTATAGATCAAAAAAAGAAAAAAAAAAAAAAAAAAAGAAAGTAGATATGAGCCGCAATACGGTGAGTAAGTCGCACGCCAGGGGCCAGGACGGCAATTTCATATGCTGCGTGTGCTCCGGATAAAATAGTTGTCATTGCCTCGGGCGTTTTTGTAAGTCCTTTGTTTCTGTCTGCGAGCCTTGGCATGAGCCGAGAGTCAAAGGGGGAAAGGGGGGAGGGGGAAATGGCCTCGAGTGCTGATGTCACGGCTGCATATTAGTGGACCGTGTGTCTCACATCGGTAATCTAGACATAGATCCTGTGACTACGCATCAAAGATCTTTGTAGTTCCATGTGGAGCAACATCAATAGAAACCGTAGCCTTGCAGTTGTTTAGAAGGCCACGGCGTCAAGCAGGTCCGGTCGCTTGTGCTTCTGGCAGCGTGGAGGCCTGGGAGACGTGAGGCACAGTGAATTTATCAAAAGGAGTCAAAGATACATTAATTTGATGCTTCAGTCCGAGAACAAAACCGAGAAACTACTACACTTCCCGACTTTGCTCTTAAGTAGAGATGACTCGCAAGCTCTCAAGTGGGGCATGAGAGGGAGAGTGCTTTCATGTTTCTACACCATTCACGTCTAACTTGACTGGTGGCAAGGAATAGATCAGATTTGTATTTTCGAAGGAGAGAGGGAGGGGAAACATGAAAAGTCTTACACGGAGGAGCAGAGTGCCACCTCATCGCCGCGTTTTGAGCTAGAACCATCGTGTAAAGTAGGGATACAACAATGATTCCGGTAAGCTCTTGAGTAAGAGTTCGTATGAAACATGACCATGGGGATCTTGTGCCATACGTCATACCGGCGCCATCTGGATCTGTACGACCATTTTCAATAATTTGATGTAACGGCTACACAGCAGGTTCGGCGTCAGAAAGCAGTGTCGTATGCTTTAATGTTCCACAATAGTGGACTGGGATCATACAAAGCTCTCACAGTCGAACACGAATTACCTACTCTAGCTAGTCGCTAGCCATTGATCGTAGGACTGATTCAATCAGGTGTTACTCCAGCTTTAATGCTTACGAGGAGTGTATTAGAATCGCAGCGTAGCTAGAGTGACATATACCGCCGGGATACGCCCACATGTCCCATTCATACTTTCAAAGAACCAGCTCTCTATCATAAATCTTGTTGATCTCCCAATTCCTCGTAATCTCACGAATCATGACCGCCGCGTTGGAGCCGCCTGTCCCGAACAGTATCGATCCAGAACATGGACGCAGACATTACGATTCTGGCATCGAGGTAGTCCACTCCGAGTATGACCCTGAGTCTGGTCCTCAAGCTCGACCCGCCGAAGCGGATGGATACGTTTATCCCACTCAACATGTGCAACAAGATGAGGGTTTGGAGGTCAGCCATAACCAATCAGTCCCCGATGAGATTCCTCTCGACCAAACAGCGGACAGCCGGAGCGGTATCGCACCATTAGAGAAGACGAACAAGAAGAGAACTTTGTTGTTCCTAGGCATCGCAATCCTGCTGGTCGTTGGCGCTGTGGTCGGCGGCGTCGTGGGTACACAGGTGAAGAAGGCGAGGGGTGGGAGGACATCTCCAGAGTACGTACCGCAACATGACTATATTCAAGCTTGCAGTTTGAGTAGGTACTCACTATGGAATAATAAAGTATCACCACACCCACTTCTATGGTCGGAAGTCCCACGAGCGTGAGCCCGGGGCTCGCCCCCACAGCCGTTTCATGGGGCTACCCACACCTTGAGGTATTTGCCTTGACCATGAACAACACCGCGGCCGTATACCGAAAATGGCGAAATTCGAACGCGACATCGGAATCCGATTTCACACCCCAAGGCAGAGATATGGAACTTGTAGGAGGGCACGTCGACACCACCGTGGCACCGTCCATTTCCCTAGCTTGGTATCTGTACACAAGTGGCGAAGGCAATACGCAGAATGCGACCTCGGTACATATATATGACATGGTTTACAAAACCGGCCTTTACAAATTCCATGACGAGGCACAGCTTTTCACTCCGTGGGGCAACGTTCCAAAGGAGAAGCTTTACTATTGGGACATATGGGAGAACATAGAGAGACCCCACAAGACCAACTACCTGAGCGCACCGACTTGTGCACAATATGACAAGACTGTAGATATGGTCAAGGTGTTTTTCATCAGCCCAAAAAGCACAGGTTCTACTGTATGTTATTTCCAATTCACATCTACTAGCCATTGGGAGGGTCCTTTCCCCATATACGGCCAGGATCTGCACGAGGTAAGCGCTACCCATCGCCCTGAGTGCCAGCCCAAAACCTCCTTCGGAACATACTAACCAAAGACTAAACTCTTCTTCATCCAGTGGGCACCAGCCGTGATCGCACCGGAAGGCAATGATACACGCCTTGACGTCTTCGCTGTGTCGCGCCAGAATAACCACCTCCTGCACACTCACTTCGAGGCCGAGACGAATCAATGGGCGGCGTACGAAGATCTGAAGGGATTCCTCACAGTGCCGCCTACTGTGGTTTCACCAAGTCCAGGGCGGTTCGAAGTCTTCACTCGAGGAGGTGACGGTGGTCTGTGGCAACTAACCTTTGATGATGGCAAGTGGTCCGACTGGCATCTCATCAGTGGCACAATACGAATCCAGGGTCAGCCTCACGCTGTCGCTTCGAATGCCAGCAGCATAGATGTTTTCGTGTGGGGCGAAGCAAGAGGTGAGATGCTGTACAAAACGTACGATAGCACAACACAGAGATGGTCGCCTGACAACGATGGTTTCACTACGCTCATATCAAGTGGACTGGTTGGTCCACCGAGTGCTCTGGTGTATGGGAGCGATGTGCATGTGTTCGCGTATAATAGCCAGAATCAAATAGTGTGGCAAACTATTGGGTCGGATAAGAAGGCGAGCGGCGACGCGAAGGCTTGGGCTGACGTGCCCTATAATGTAGCTTAGAAAAGGAATTAGGATTCGAAACCTGTTGTTTCAGAATTCAGATACTGAATTCCCAATATTGATGGTATTTGTGAATAGAAGAAAGATTGTAGGAGTGATGATGCATCCGCAGGCGTAGAGTCCCAGAGGAACACACCCCTGAGGTTCAGGCTTCAAAACTTCAGATTAAGAATGGATGCCAAAAATTGAAATAGAAAAGAGAGATCCCCCACTGTATTCTGCCGTTAATTAGCGCCCCAATTTCCAAATGCCCATGACATGATCAAGATAACGCCGACCACATATCACAATCTACACTAATAGTAGCCCCTTACACCAACACGATATCCATCCTGTCATTCTTCCGAATTTTGGTAGCCGGCAAGCCTCCGACCCCAACACGCTCATACCGATCCCCAGCGCTACCAGGAAGCGGCTTGACGATCAAAACGTATTGGATCTTGCCGTCCAGATCGATCTTGCCCGCATGCTCTTTTTCCGTCTCGTCCTCGGTACCGTCCGGGTCCCGCTCTACGCCAACAACAACGCATCTAAGAACACCAAAGTCGGGCGAGGCATTGTCATCCCCATCCATGGTGATGCCTTTCTTCCACCACATCATGTCAACGTCCAGCCCGAACGCAACGGCCTCGATCTGGGCGACTCTGTGCCCCTGACGCTCTGACGGCCGGACGTTCCACTCCGGCGGTATCGTGACATTCTCGAAGCTCCAATCCGTGCTCTTCATGGGCACCTCGAGGTATTCGATGGCGCCCGTGTACGCCATCCACGACCACGACGGGACCAGGGTATCTGCCGGCTGCTCTATACGCGACAGTTGCTGGCGTGGGCTGGCCCGCTTCCACAGCAGGCTGCGCTGCGGAAACTTGCCGATCACGCCAAACTCGGCCCCCGTCCCAATCGTCTCTCCGAGCCGGTCCTCCAGACCGCGCAAGGCTACGGCCCGGTCCGAGTCGTGGGAGAAGTCTCGCGTTGAGTACAGCTGGTACAGGTACTGGAACAGGACGATCTGGCCGCCCTTGAAGTAGTCCAGTACGTACTTTGGGAACTCGGCGTCGCCCATGAGATTGGCTTTCGTGCTGCGTTGGCATGTCAGTACAGGGGTCCAAGAAAGACTTTGGAGACATGACTTACTTTACCAACCTGGTCAGCGTCTCGCAATGCACCCCTTGTCCGCACTCCCAGTAGAGCTGCGTGGAAGTGAAGTGAATCGTCCTCCTGGACAAGGCCCTCTCCTGGAACACCCACCCTCTGCTCGCCAGCACGGAGTCCTCTACGTCATCCCGGAAGTTGTCAATACTGCGGCACAGATACAAGTGAGACCCGTCTGGGGTCGTCACGGTCGCCGTCTTTCTTGAGATCCTGGGTATTCTAAGTTCTGGGTCTTCGGGGCCCAGGAAGCCCTCTGTGGAGGATTTGGCCGAGCTGGCGGCCAAGGTGCAGTAGGCAAAGCCGAAGACGTCGCCCATCTTCTGGGCCTCAGCCGCCCAGTCTCCGTCGTCTCCCTGGATGATGCAAATGGAGTCGATCCAGAGGTACCGGACCCCGATCTCCCGGGTGACGGTGACAGCATCACGGAAGCTCTTCGGCAGCAGTCTGAAGGGGATGTTCTCTTTGTTGGACTCTATCGTGCCGCTCGTGGTGCAGAAGTTCTCCTCGTCCGTCGATTGTCCCCAGCAGTGGCTCAGGGCGACGTACTTGGCCTTGAGCTGTTTGTCTGTCGTCTCGACGAGACGGAGGGCGGACTCTGCCGTGGTTCCCACGTCGATGACTCTTGTTGGCATCGATGGTAGCTCATCCGCCTCCTTCCACGGATAGCACCAATGGTGGTCTTTGTCGCAAGTGTCCCGCCACGCTCGGATCAATTCGTACTGCTGGGGGCTGCCCATAGGAGACAGGTCGGGGTAGCCGACCTGCGCGATCTCCTCTACATCCTGTGTGGGCGTTGCAGGGTCCGCATAAAATGATAGGACGAGTGACTCTTTTCCCTTGTAAGAAGAGATCCTAAACTCCGAGCCGACCCGGTAAATGGTGCCGCGCTGCTCAGTCCACCCCAGGCATGACAGAGCTTCTACAATGACGGCGCAGATGTTGCACTTCCCCGACTCCTGTTTCAGATGGTCTTGGTCGAAATGGATCTCCGACCGTGGGGACAGGAAATCAATCCCGCTGCACTTGCCGCACTTTGCAGTGACGGCTATTGACGGTGGCGCTGGCGGGACCCAGCCCGGCCTCCGGAAGAGCGCCCTGGCAAATTCATTGTCGGGAAACGCTTCCCAACTGTCTACGAGATCAGCAATCTGTTCTACCCTGTATGTCTCTTGTTGGATTGAGGGCTGGCCCACTTGATTATGTCCGGCGCCACGACGAGGGGGCAGTCTCCTGCCAACGCAATAGGACTCGTCTCTGCGCGCGGTATCGAACACTTTCTGCAGGCGGTCCTTCGCCTCTTTCGAAGTAGCACGCAGGCGCATGTCTATCGGCTCATCTTCGAGCTTCGCGGCCTGCGAGAACTGGACCTTCAGGAGGCGGTCTTGCACCAGCTTCACGATGTCCTTGGTGGCCGATGTGCCTGCGTACCGGAGTATGAGGGACATTTCTTTTTGCACCCGCCGATGGACCTTGGGATCCTTTCCCTCCTCCTTTTGCCAGAACTTATCAAAAGCCTCCGAGTTGCGGAAGTCCTGGAGCCGGCTCCAGCCGCCCCCAAGCCAGGTGGCGAATTCGAGAAAACAGCATCCGGCAGACCAGACATCGAACTGGCGCGAGCGTGGACTGTCGCGGTGTTCGAGCACGTCGGGCGGTTCGTATTTGAAGGTAGCGTGCCAACTGGTGGATGGATCTTCCCGCTTCATGGTGTTGATAAGATGGAGCTTGGCGAGGCCGAAGTCGGCCACCACCAGGCGACCCAAGTCTCTACCGTCCTTGACGTGGAGCAGGTTCTCGGGCTTCAAGTCGCCGTGACGGTACCCCTGCCTGTGCAAGACCAGCAGGGCATCGGCGATGCCGAGCATCTGCTTCAAACACCACAGCACCAAAGGCCCAGACGACCTCGCATCTTGAGGAACGGCATTGGTTTTCTGCCAGAACTCATTGAGGTTTCCGCCTTTTGCCCAGGGAAAAATCACATGACATTCCGACCCTCTCTCAAATGCTCCAAGAGCCTGGAGGATGTGGTCATGCCTGGGTCTCAAGTGGGCGATTCTGCCCATGTTCTCTTGCTCTATCCCGAAATACTTTTTGAAGGTCGGAAAGAACTTCTTGACGGCCACAAGCTGGGGCTCGGCTCGGGGCTGAATCATGTCAGTTCGGCACTTTCAAAGTCGATAGAAATCGAGGTAGCTCACCTGATTGTCACCCGGGCCTCGCCAGGAGTTGTCCAGCAGCTCAAGCTGGTGGACCTCGGCAGAGCTTCCGCTGTATGTTATCGCGTGGTGATGGCGGGTGGGGATACGCAATGGAAGTGGGCAGTTGAGATTGAGTTTGAGGAATTTGTAACGTGAGAAGGTTGGAACCTGGAAACCCCAGTGAAAGTTGACAAACGAGTCGATCTCCGAGGGATCCCAGCCACTTAGGACGGGAATGGGATCGTTGGTAAGCGCCGAAGTGGTTTTGTCAAGAGACGAAACCTTTTCGGCTCCGACATGTTGGCCTATAGGCAGAAACGCATCATCCACGCCGGCGCTTTTGAGCTCAGCGAGATCCTCCACTTGCTTTGTCCACACCAGTCCGAGGAACATCGTTCTGGCCCTAGACATGACGAATCCTGTCAAGTCACTTGTGTGTCGCAAGTTTTGTTCGCGTAACACGGCCTCGACATTCGGCCTCGTCAAGATTTCCTGCAGCTTGTCTGCAGGCACATACAGATTTTCTCCGACTTGGGGAGCGCACTTAACCCGAGCTTTACTAATCCTGCTGTTCATGTCCTTCATATGTGGCTTAGAACGCCCCATGGCGACTGTGTCTAGAGGGTGTTGCCTCAAGAGGCTTGTCGCGGCTTCAAACCAATGACCAGTTAGCCTTCCAGTAGAGAAATACAAGAATTATTAGGCAAGCATGCTACAAAACCCCAAAGAAGAGTTCCCCAAAGAAAAGCATCTTACCCAACGTTTTCAAGGTTCTCCAGAGCAATCCAAAAGTAAGGCTCCAACAGACCAACAAGAGTTTATTAATAGCTTCAAAAATGAGAGAGTTACGTTGTTTCTCAATTGTTTGCAGGTGACTTGAGCTTGACCTAGCCATAACTCCCACGAAGGGACCTAGAAGCGGAAATGAAGGTATATGTACCTTGTAATGGCATCATCGCAAGGGAGCTCGAAGTCGAGACTGATAGGGGGTTTCCTGTCTACCAGGAGCTCCTGCACGCCAAGGCATTGGCAGCTCGTTCCGTTGTGATCAATTTACCTAACTTGGAGCTGCCAGACTCAATGGAGATAGCTAACCCGCTCTGATGCGCCCGGCTTCCTTGAGGGCGCTGCACACCAAGCGGCAAAAGGGCGATTTAATGCAATGTATTTTCTTCAGACCGCCAAACCGAAGTCTCTTATTGGTAACAGATGCACATTGGTAGGTGACTGTCGCATCAGGCCATAAGCTATTGAAGCAGGCTCTGAAGCCACCGAAGTAGGCTGTGGGGTCTTTGCAGCAAGCTGAGGAGGTATTGCAGCAGGCTGTGCTGGGTATGGAAGCAGGCTGTGGGTTGGCATGGAGGCAGGCAGCAGGCTGTGGTAGTCACCGACCCCAAAACGGGCAAATATGCCGGTGGCGTGACAAGCATGAGCGAACCACCCACCCTGTCACCTGCCAACCACCACATGGAGAAACAACTGACTCTTAGAGAGCACGATAAGAAAACTAACTAACCATGAAAAAGATTGGCTGATCCCTACGACGTACATGCATACTTTACACATATGTGTAGATTATCCATACAATGAAGTTGATTGTCCGTCAGCTGGGTGTGGTCACAGTTATAGGCAGCTGCTTATCCTCCCATGAAGGATCCCGGCCTTCAGCTCCCTCCTACTCGCGCCATCCCCTTCCGTGCGTCATGTTCTGTGTCTCTGTACAAAACAGAGTTGTCGGTGGGCGATTGCACCATGGTCGGCTGGATTACCAACCCTCAGGTGTAGATCGCGGTAGAGTCTTGCGGGTGTAGGTGTGGGTGGGGGCGTGCTGACTCCGCGTCGATGGTCTCAACTCCGTCGTCAATCGCGGACTTGGAACACGGCGCGGGTTCGCATTGGATCATGTGCTTTGGCTGGAATACTTGAATTATGTACATGTCATTCCGCATTTCGAAGTAGAAGTCCTTCTCCCCTAGCACCCGCTTCAGAGACTGGACGAGATGCCACTGGCTCTTGACATGCTTGTGGTGGACCTCGATGGTCTTCGAGGGCTGGCCCTGACTGCAGTCTTGCTGCCACATCTGGACGAAGATGTTCTGATGGTGGGTTGAGATGGACTGAAATTGATTGAGAGTGACTGAAAGTCACGAAAAATTGGTTGAAAATGGCTGGAATATGATAATCGTCGAATGTATGTAGTAGAATGGAAACAGGCTCTCGGCCATAGGCTTAGGTGGAAACAATATGAGAACCCATGATTTACTAGATACGGTTGGAGATGGAAGGAGATCGGAGACGTCAAAGTACAGAGTGCAGCGCTGGCGGGTACATATAGGTCTTCAGCCAAGGCGGCAATGTCAGGCGTAGGCAAGCAAGAAATCCCGAGGGCCCCTGGACTCGAGACAAGTGGAAAAACCTCACTTGGCCTGGAAGGAGGGTGTGGAGGGGTGGCATTGGTCTGACAGGCATAGCTGAGGGGCTATGCCATGGCATGCATATGCGGCTGGGTTTATTGGATGTAAGCCACTCTGATATGCCTCGCCTAATTTGTCACGCTGGGTTGGAGTACACACCTTCGTACCTCGGCCTGTTTGCTGCTTGCTCCGAGGTGAGCAAGGATAAATGGCCAATCATGAAGATTCTGCAAACGCCGCTCTCCCTTTGTCGGTTTGATCTGCCGACCTAAGGGTACGGGTTTTCTTGCTGCACTGAGGACTTTCCCATCGATGGGCTGCTACGACTTCCATTTTCAAACACCCATTGGGGCCAGACGTTTAATAGCATTTACACGGTGAATTTCTTGGTGCATGGACCAGTGCTAACTTTCAGGGGCTACCGGCCAGGTGCAGGATTCGTTGCTGACTTTGAGATTTTCATTTGTTCTGTTTCCCATCTACACGGGTAACCATGTTGAAAGTGGGCTCACAGGCAGAAAGTACCTTGAGGTGGGTTGCGTCGCTCCAATTCCATAAATAGGCAATTAGGGCAGATCCAGGATAATGGGGGTGGCTCCGCAGCAACCATACTTACTGCCCCTCCCACCCTCTCCCTCCCAGAGTAGTTAAGTGATATGCGGCTGAAGCCTTTCGGTGTGCGTAGGGAACACCCACTCCATCCTGGTAGCTGTTGGGGGCCACTTGAGCCGTTGATAGGTTACCATCTATAACAATTGCTTTTCGCTCCTGACTGGACCAAGGCTAAATCCACTTACTGTCCATGCCGGGTATCCGATAACATCGACATTGTGTCATTGATATACTCCATTCACGATGCACGCTGCTCCAACCCTAGCCTTTTCGTCTTCAGGGCCGAGGCCCTCGATCTGCGAGGAGGGTTCATCGCCCCACAGACGACAGAGTGCATCTATACCTAACACAAAGTCCTCCTTACCGGAGGTGAACACAAGGCCCAACACCAATAGGTTAGCAAAACCAGGGTCTCTGCATACCAGCCATGGGGTAAACTCATCCAATGGCTCGAATCTGCCTAAAATCCCCGGCCAAAGCATCACCTGGAGCGAACAATCACCAGGCAAATACGCCTATCAATCTTCTACTGTGGCCAAACCAAAGAGCCGGAATCCGGACTTCGATGCAATAATAACCATCCATGACTATGGTCTAGGCCGGTATGCCCAGCAACAAGTGGAAAAGTACCCATTAACTGGAAGCCAGCCAATTCCCACAGGGAGTTCAAGGCAGCAACCACGGGCCAACAGCCCTGTTGAGGATCGTTTGTCGTCTTTCAATGGCCCTGCCAGTACGGCCAACGGGGCATCAGACGAGCGCGTGAACAGGAATTCCCATACAATCTCCTTGGCAGAAAGTGTGCACAAAAGGCTCTGGAAATATCGAAAGCTCACCAAGTACGGCGACAGAGACGAATGTTTCGTCACCCACGAGGACGTCTTCACCCATGTCAATAAATCAACGATCGAGAAAGTCTTGGCAGAGACCTTCACGGGAGAGGACAACGATGATCGGCTCAGGCAAATCTGCGGAGGGAAGCATGCACTAAGCCGCCGCATGATACTGGCCATACTCATCATGATCCGCAAGGTCGAAAGTATCAAAGACTTCATCAAGGCCGGTATCTACGATTCTCATCTCCCACTCGACCGGGGCCAGCTGAAAGGCAATCCCTTCCCCAAAACAGAGGGAAATGGACACAGCAAGACGGCTGCTCGGAATCACTTCGCCGAATGGGAGCCAAAGGAAATAGACGACTTCTACAATACTCAGTATTATGTGCTTACCCCTTTTTTCCATATCAGCAACGAAGAGGTGCACTTCTACAAAATGGGCAGCAGCAAGATCAGACTGCCTTTCGCCGAATGGGACGAGAAAGGGGAGGGCGGCCACGGCAAGGTCTATCAGGTGAAAATCCATAGCTCTCATCACAATTTCGTCCCCTCCTCTGTACGTACCGCCCCCTTCCTATCCGAGGCGAGCTATCCGCTGACGCCGCACAGAACTCTGGTGGCGAGCCCGTATTTGCGGTCAAGTCTGTCTTCACAAAGAGTTACAAACAATTTGCCAGAGAGGTCCGGGTGCTGCAGCATTTCAGTGGCTCCTCAACAGGGCACATCCACCTAATCAGACTTTTGATGGCCTTTACGCATGGGGATAACTATTTCCTTCTATTCCCCTGGGCATCGGGTAATCTGATCGACCTTTGGAAGCGAGACCCGCTACCAATCAGGTCACTCGCAAAGGTTCGCTGGCTTATCGACCAATGCAGTGGGCTGGCTGCGGGCTTAGCCAAGCTGCATAACAATAACTCCTGGCGTTACTATCATGATGGGAAACTGTCCCAGTTGGGACGACATGGTGATATCAAACCGCATAACATCCTGTGGTTCGATTCATTCGATGAGCCTGGTCGTGTCCACGAAGATCACCTCGTCGTTTCTGACTTTGGACTGTCTATCTTCCATTCCTCGGCGGCCAATACCGAGCTGACAACAGCCAACAACGTGGGCCGTTCTCCGACATATCGACCCCCCGAGGTGGATCTAGGCAATGGCAAAGTCCAACAGAAGTATGACATTTGGAGTCTGGGGTGCCTCTACCTGGAATTTATTTCGTGGTTCCTTCTTGGCTACGAAGAAACGAGGGGGAATGGCCCAAATAGCTTTTCTGAGCATCGAATCAAGAAGGATAATGCACATGAAGATAAATTCTTCATTATACTCAATGGAGGGCCCGACGGGGGATCGTATAAGGCTGTGGTAAAGCAGGAGGTGAAAGCGGTAAGTATGAATACATCTGAATACACCGCCCCCTCAAAAGGCAAAGAGATTGACTGACTTGATTCCCAGTGGATATGGAAGCTCCGAGAAACAAAGGACTGTCCGCAAAGCCTCCTGGACTTCCTCGACGTGATACGGAATCTGATGCTGTTACCTGTTGCTCACGATAGAGCACCGATGAGGTGGGTCGATACGCTGTTGGCCAGTATAAAAGAGCAATGCCACACTAGTCCCGAGTACTGCCAGGGACCTGGCAACAGTGTACTCAACCTGGCGGCCAATAACAGGGAGGAAACACCAGCAACCGGAAGCCTCCGCGTAAGTAATCATCATAACCATATAAGAGGATATCCGCTGACCATGTGAAGCAATCTGCAATTGCCAACGCAAATTTGGAGATGATGAACTCGGAACTCGCCGTCACGTCAGGTTCCCACGAAGAGCTTGACGATATAATCCTCGACCAACTTGGAGAGGATCTTGACGATGTGATCCTCGACAAACTGCAAGACTGCGAGCTTGGAGCCAATGATGACCGCGAGGAACCAGCCACTGGAGATTCTGAGACGAGGGATCTGCCGACAATAATTGCCCCTGAACCCGCACGCGATGAGTTTGTCTTGAACCAGCCCCCTCGCCGAGCCCTGACACCCGACGAACTACCGTCTCTCAAGACTGATATAACCACCACGTCAGAGACGTACCAGCCCTCAACACCGGGTGACTCGGCAATTGTGGTCGTAACACCCTACGCAGAAACAAGTCCCGAAAAACACACCATCCGCCCCGCTGCTTCGACGATATGCGGCAGCAGGGCTTCTATGGACAGGTCATTCATGTCTGAGCGGCCATCCGCCGACACCCGTCGAACCTCTGTCTCCGAGGCCATGCCCAGCCAAGAAGAGCCCGCTCACGAGACGGTATTAGCATCCAAGGAGCCCAGTACCGTTACTCCAGACCCCGCACAGCCGGTCGCACAGACTGGAAGGAAGACCAAAAGGCGGCGACGAAGAGATAATTATCGGAAAAAGGCAATCAAGATACTGCGTCCGATATGGAACAGGTTCAAACAACTGGTTGAGGACGTTCTGCTGGATGATAAATCTTTGGCAAGCAGAAGAAGCACCATGAAGTCCAAGGATTCAGCGCCGTTGGATCAGCCTTGCCTGCGAAGATGACTTATTTAAAAGTCAAGTGAGCACTACGTAGAAGTAGCTATAAGAGACTGTAGGCTGGTATGACAGATGATTTCAGTGCCCATTCTGTGCTAGATTAATGACAAAAATGGGCACTCAGATATGAGATATGTATACATTCAACTCCAACCTCGTGTCACGATCAGTCTTTTGAAACAATTTTATCCAGTATGGGTTGCACATGCAGTATATTTACACCATAGGGAATAGTCTGGTGTTGAAGCTGGCAAATCATATATCTTCTGAACGCAAACTTCATTGTGTTCACGGCGACGATATCTTCAAGCCCAGCCATGTCGCTGGCAGTTATCCAGCAGACCGGACAGCCAATGGGATCGGCATCACGTGTACACTCATGACCTCAGGGTCGAACCTGCGTATGTACATAGTTTAGGTACAGACCAGACCCGTTTGTTCCACTCGGCGCAGACCGAACTACTCGACTCTTCCCCACGCCTTCTAGAAACCCTGAGAGACGCTGGCGGCAGCCCCTGATGCAAACGAACGACTTCCTTTACCCACAGTGGCCTCCCTAGAAAACTCTAGAAAACGGTGACGATGGGCCTTTCACTCCCTCTAACGTATCAATGGCCGCCGCCAGCAAGGCGCGACGTCTCGGCTCCGCTTCGCTCACCCGATGACAGCGGCGCCGTGGCCACCAGCTGCCTCGTGAGCATAGACCTTTGCCCCCACCGCATTGTAGGGGTCCGTCGTCCAGGGAACTCGCTTCACCGCCTCCATTGCGTCGTCATCCTCCAGCGTGGGAAGCGGGCCTAGGCCCGGGCCCTTTTTGGACCCCTGAATGGTAGCGTGTAAGAGTTGGGCGACCACCGCTCCACCAGTCTGGGGCCGGAAGCCCAGCCGGACGGGGCGACTTCGCCGAAGCGAGACTCGAACGCGGTCAATAATTCATGCGCCTGCTGCGGGCATGATGTCGTCGGGGTGGTACGGATCGACGGACGTCGGGGCCCGGCGTGCCTGGCCCGGCGTGATATTGGAAGTCGATCGGGCATCTCCAGCGGGTTTCCGCCAATCAGATGCACGACACCCAAATAGTGCAAGCCTGATTGAGCGACACAGGAAGTTCCCAGTGCAAATCACCAGCCTCACTTTCTCCG
The DNA here is from genome assembly GCF_038362585.1 of Apiospora marii. Taxonomy (NCBI): domain Eukaryota; kingdom Fungi; phylum Ascomycota; class Sordariomycetes; order Amphisphaeriales; family Apiosporaceae; genus Apiospora; species Apiospora marii. Next base: position 616,857 of record NW_027117377.1, read on the forward strand.
GCCACACGCTCACCGCTAACGTCTCATCTCGGCAAGCCGCACCGGGGAGATCCCACGAGCCGCTGGATCTGCGCGAAGAAGAAAAGAAGAAGTCTCAATTGCTTCTATGAGCCAAAGTGTCCCGACGGTCTCCGCGCGTGAATAGCCGTGGCAAACAATGCTTGCTCGACCTTGCCGTTGGCACTGCAGTTTCGTGCGAACGATTTGGATGCTGGGCGCAGCTGTTGGCGGCGAAGCTGCTCGTTCTGACGGACGCGAACTCTCAATGTAGCTTCAAATCTTGGTAGGCTAGGAGGTATCTCGCTGGCTACTAGAATCAGTTCTCGTAATTGCCACTGTATCGTGACAGATACCATTTCTGTCGTTCCCCTTGAAGTCGGTCGGAAGTACTTTATCCGTAGGTAGTCCTTACCGGTGAAGTAGTTCAGACCGACTTCAAAGGGAACGACAGAAATGAGAACTGTCACGATGCAATGGCAATTATAAGAAAGTCGAAATGAAGCCGAGCATTCGGGCATCGCTACCCACCTACACTCCTCGTCGGTGTAGCCTCGTCGCGTCCATCTTCGATACAAGCTGTCTCACGAAAGAGGCGGCAGGTGTGGTGCGAGGGGGCGGCGGCTGCTGTTGCCTGGGTGCCTGCCTTGAGTGCAGTAGTGACAGTGACTCAATCTACCGGCATCTCCTAGTTATGTCTACCCAGCCTGAAGCTGGAGGCTCAAGGCTGCAACTACTCCTGCATGCCAGCAAAAGAACCCCTGCCCGCTCCTCGCGGGGAACCGCCCGGGACACCAATCACAAAGATAGAGAATAATAAAGAAAACGTGTCGCCGCGACCCAGAATGCATGTGCCAATCACCCCGTTTACAGAAAGAAAGGTTTGTAGCGCCTACAGCTTACACGTTACCCGGCCCAGCCAATTGCCGATGCCATGAAAGGGTTCGTGTACCGCCTCATTCTTCGTGTTAGAGAAGTAACCAGACCCCTCATTCGAGAGACCGCGCGCGCGGGGTTGGTTTGGGCCCTGGCTGTGTGTGTGTGTGTGTGTGTGTGAGCTGGCTTCTGCAAGAGGCCGACTTGAGCACTTCTTCTGCCTTTGCAATCATGCCTAACAGGTCAAGGCCTGCGGCAGACAGACAACCCTCCAGGCTCTGACCATTACCCGGAGCCTGGCCAAGGCGGGCAGCCTGCTCTGCCGGTATGCACGTTCCGAGTCGTCGGGTTTCTACCAATGAGAGAAATGCCAGGTAATGAACGAGCGCGTACTTCGTTGGCATCCCATATGCCACGTGCATCGGTCCAATCAATACTCGATCGTAGCCAGATAGACGCAGCAAGGTACATGTTCCACGGCCGTCCTGTTAAGCGAGTCAGTAAACGCAACTCAATCACGCTGAACGCGGTCGCAATCAGCTGAACATATCACGGCAATACCAGCGCATGGACAAGACGACATCATAATTGCAAATGCAGGTATATTTAGCAGTATCAATGCTAATCTCAGAAGGAACAAGACCTGGCTCCCCTCAGTTGCTTGTCTGAATCGACAAGACATCCGGGAGGAGTGCGCAAGACCCTAAAAGGTTACATCTGAGCGTCGGGCCAATCCAATCGAGAATCGAACCCAACGAAAAACCAAAGACCGGCAAGAGGAAGTGGGCTCGAGAGCGAGCACACCACTCTTGGTGCCGGTCACCCTGCACATTCGCCAGCCATGCCATAGCAACCACTAGCCGCATCCAATAATGCTCATCGAGTCTCCAAATTACCAACTCTGACCCCGGAACCTCAAGGTTGCTATGGGACGGACCAGTCCCTAAGAGAGCAATTTGTTTTCCTGAACAGGGCTTTCTCCCTTCCTCCACACACACCAACCAGTCCTACGCGATCTCGCTAGCGAAAGGAGTAGTCGCGCCGCTGTCCGCGCGAAGCCGAAAATCCAGAAATGAGAAAAAATGCAAATGGTCTAAAACGTTACGCCGTAACGTGTCCCGAAAAAACCCAGGGGAGAGTTTGTGAACCGATGAGGAATCCTCGATCCCCTCATTTTCCCATCGTGTCGAGGGGAAAGTCTAATCGATGCTAGTAGCTGTATTCTGCCATGCTTTCCGGTGCCGAGCGGGCACGTTCGCACCTGTGCGTGCACCGCGGGGCAGCTGGGCTGGGGAGTAAGAAACCGAAGCCCAGCCGATGTAGGAATGCAAGTTGTGTAAGGGTGATGAAGAGGATGTCCGCAGAGAACCTCGTGAAAAATGAGTATCCAAGTGGATAGGATGAAAACGCCAGGTCTAATGCAATGCTTATGCGCTGATGTAGAAGACAATACACGAGTAAGCCTGACTGTGCGGGCGGTGACAAGGGCCGGCGTGGCGGTGAGGATGTGGTCCGCCACGTCGGTAGGGTATGATGCTTGGGGTATCATAGCGAAAGAAGGCTGCTGGATGTATCTATGCGGTTGGTTATGGTGGTTTGGTGATGTCGTTGTTCAGTGAGAGAGCCCGGGTTTCGGGTATTGTTGATTGGATGGATTAGTGGCTCTTCTGGTCGCTCGACGACTTGGAAGATTGTGTTTTCGTGCCGTGGTGCTTTTGCGAATGTGAGTGGTGTTGCCGTACCTGTAGCGAGACGTGTTAGCAACCATTTCATGCCGGGCGCGCAACGCCATGCAATGCGTTGATGACAAGACTTACCCGTTGACGGCCGCGTCGCTCCTCTTCCGGAGGGCTTGCAGCTTGCATGCGTTCCTCCTCGTACCATTCACTGAGGCTCTTACCGCCGAACATCAGGTCGTCATCGTCGATAACAGTCGGAGTCATCCAGCCCTGGCAGGCCAGGTCGGCCTCGCTGGGGAGGAAGTAGTACGACACGTCATCACGGGGATGGTGGTGGTGTGCGGTGGAGGATGTGGTAACCATCTTGAGAGGTGAGGGCTGCGGTGCCTTGGCGTGGGAGTGGACGCTGGAGCGCTTGGTGGAGATGTTGATGTGCGAAGATTGCGGCGAATGAGAGCTCATGTGCACCGAGTAGCTAGTCTGGGAGGATGTCCTGCTTCGTGCTTTCCTGCTTTCGTCGGAGACTGAAGGGTTGTGTCGCGACATGGAAGTTTGGGATGACGAAGTCGGGATATATAACCTGGGTGGGATGGAGTTTATGTTTGTCGATGTGTGATGTCGAATCGTCGATGAGTGTGTCGATGATGTGAAGAGATGCGACACCGGGACAGGATATATATGGCGGGCCGTGGGTCACGGAGCGCGTCGGGTTGTATAAATGATACGCGGGTGTGCTGGGATGTCGCGGAATGCAAGACAAGAGTTGCGGTAGAGTTGCGGTAAGAGATGCAAATGACAAAGAGATATTGCCGGGGGGGTCCTGCCTAGCACTAATAATATATCTTGCCAGAGATTTGGTGTGTTTGTCCCGGATTGTTGCGGTTACGGGGCTATGTGGGAGTGGAGTCGTCTTCACAAGGCTGCACCCGGCTGCCTTGGTTATGCCTGTCGAAGGGGAGGTGGGAGAAGTTACGGATCGAAGGCTTGCGGCGGCTGGGAAAAGTGGCCGATCGCAGTTATATAGGCCAGATCGGATTCTGCAGCGTAGTCGCGGCCAGGGCAGGAAAGAAAAACCTGACTGTTTGGACACGGACAAGGAAGCAGGATGAATAAGGATAAGAACGGGTCGGGAAAGGTGGACGCGTCCTGAATCTTAGCTAATGCCTAAGTAAATTGGGATGGGGTGGTGGAGGCAACTGGACTGGAGGCACAGGGAGGGAGCTGAGACTGGGTCCTGGTCCTGGCGTGGGCTGGCTGGTATCCTCTGTTGGGATGAGAAGATGGCCCGAATGGAGACACAAAAAAACCCTGTGCACTTTTGTTGTGTGTGTGGGAGGTGCAGGCGTCGAAAAGGTCCCAAGCTTCGGAGTGGCTGGAAGGGTAAGCCGAATGCGGGGATATCCGGAATGGGAATCCTTGGGTATTTTCTTATTGTGAGGGCGAGGGAGAATTTGGGGGATGCGATTCTGCGCTCTTGCAGACACAATGAACACAACAGGAGAGAAGTGCGAAAAGAGACGGGGTGATCGTCGCGTCGAGACGAAGGGGGTGCGGGTGATGGTGCTGGTGTCTCAGCTGCAACCTATTGGGTGGTGGGCAAATGAATAGGTGGCTGGCTGGTAGGCGGGTCAAGCGATCTGGTCCTGCGTTACACCAAAACGCAATGATACTGTAGAGTAGTCGACAGCGCAAGAAAAAGCCCGAAACGCTGCGTTTCGGCGTTACACGCTACTGCTTCTTTCCCCCTTGTGTCAGAGGCTGAACAAATTACTGGCGAAAACTAAAATCGGCTGACAAATATTTTTTTCGTCGTAACCGAGTCGAGTCGAGGCGTGTCGTGTCAGAACACTTTGGCGAATAGTATCAACGGCCTGCCCGAACTTCTAGTATGGGGATATCGAGTTGAGTCAGAGAAAAAAGAGTCCATCCGTGTTGCGGTCGGCCTTGGCAAGAAAGAGGCTGAAGGTGATGTTGTTTTGGTTGGGCGATGCAGGAGAAAAAAAAGGTCTAGGTCTAGAATCGCGGATCCGAGAGCGTCAGGATTTGAAGAGTCTGGGGAAACTGGGAAATAGTGCAGGCAAGATTGAAGAAGCGGCTCGTGGGGGAAGATGAGGAGGACATGGGGTGGATATATGCTACCTACGTGAGCTACGTTAGCCTTTTCTCACTTCTTACATACACACGGCTCAACGCCCCTTACCTAGTCGTATTGGATATTCCACTTCGTATATTGGCCAAGAGTTACAACAGGTCGTAACGAATCTGGTATGATGGGTCCCGCTGACGGTGATAGTTTATTGGGAGTGGGTGTGCATGATGGGGTTTGCTGACAGGGAGCGATACCTGCGCCTGCCGTCATTTCGCCCCCGGGCCCAAGTACCTCATGTCAGCTTGGGTAAGGCTGTCCCTCTGCACGTAAGCGCCAAAAGCCCTAATAGACCAGATCAAATGGGCTAATAATATGCGTGTCAATCGAGTCTCCAGTGAGGTACTTCGAGCACCAAACTGCGGTTAGGTACCTATCGCCTGCATAAGTATGGATGCCACCTGAAATCGTTGACATTTGATTCCAACGCCAAACGCCTACCGAGCTACATGGGCATGAACACATACAGTCACATTGATGATGTCGTCGGCTGCAGCACCCGTTCCCCAGAGTCGCGCGCGCGGGCTGCAGTCTTGCGAGTACATCATGGATCTTTCTTTGTGACAAAGATGACGAAAATGGCGAAACAGAGGACCAAAGAAACAGAAAGAGAGGGTCTGGCCCATCCGGGCAAACCTCGAAATGCGTTCCGGGCCCCATCGCCTCTTCGAGGGCCACGCCAAATGCATGCACAGAAAATGGTAGTGCGCCCACGCCCAGTGGAGCGACTGACAGACAGCAGCCGCGGCCTCTGTGCCTCGGAGATCCTCCGACGTTACAAGGCCCGCCAGCTTAACTTGCCTTTTGTTACCCGGCCGTTCGATCATGACGACGATCCGTGTCGCGGGCAAAAAGTCATTTCGATTTATTCCAGACAGACTGGAAACCCAATGATATTACAACAAGCGAGCGACACGATGTTAGCGATATCGATTTTTGAATTGCGCTGTCTCGTGATCGTGCAGGACCAGACCCTCCGCGTCGCGTCTTGACTCGCCGACCTGTGTGACAGGCTTTTAGAATGATACCTACTCAAACACGTCTGCAGTAGTTGGCGACAGTTACTGAATCTAACAGAGACTCGGGGGCAGGATACATACGGCCTGCATCTATCTGTCTCGTATGTTTCAACAGTCGCAGACAAACCTTTTTCCTCCTTCCCTGGGCCCTGGCGCCTGGTGCAGAAAGGGGCTGTCTTTTCCGCTCCCCACAGTGGCCGAGCCAACAGCCAACGACCCCATGACCTGAGTAATGGACGTAACCTATCCCACGTATGAGAGGCTGGCTTTGCTTGCTGCCATACGTGGCTCAAGCCCATTACCATATGTACGTGCAAGCCGGCACGATGCAAGCAACAGGAGATATTTCAGACGGGGGAACCGGTCCAGCCGCGTCCATTGGCTGGATCCGTCAACCGATCGTCGGCTTGGCAAGCCCGTGGCTTTTTATGGTATCTCGCGATAGAGGCGTGGGAATCGATCCTATTCACCCGTCGGGCATAAAACAAAGCATCGCAACCCCCCCTCCTTCGAGAGAAATGTTTTGACTCGGACCTCGCTTCCATGTCTTGCCATTCGTGAGTTGACAGCGCTTCTCAATGATCGAGATAGGCTAAACCGAGCGTCGATTCTCCGTGTTGCATGCAGCTTGCCCAGGCTTCTTCGCTTGTGCGACCATGCAGAACGACGGGGGCCAAGGACCCTGCTATTTTGTTACCGCGTCACAAGAGGGGCCCTCTGCCGAGGCGACCGAGCATTTACGTACCTAAATTCGTTTCTGTGGAGGAGGGCACGGCAGCTCAAGCTAGCTAGCTAGCTCTCTCTGGTGGGTTTCTTTTGTAACTCTACTACTGTAGGTACTGAGGATCTAGTGTTACCTACACAACGTTTTTCTCATTTCCTCTTCTTCTCCTCCGATCGCGACCAACCTCCAGACCGTTCACCGTTTCTTCGAGGTGTGTGTGCTTTTCCCGCTTCCTTTTTCTCCAGGGCGAACCGGTTCAAGGCAGAAAATAAGCAAGGTGCCTGAACGATGATGATGGTGCTTTTTCTCCCGTGGTCTGTGGCTTGCGCCATAGGCGCCCACACTTGCGAACAACCTTGGAAAAAACCCCGCGACGGAGCCGCCTCACTCGAACGGGGATGTCAGGTCAGGGTGTGTGGTGGTACCTGTCTCGGTTCGGTTGGGCGCGCTCTGGCGCAGGGCAAGGAAGCATTCATTATCAGAGCAAGCAATGATGCAACGACGTTTATGCTTAAGCAATGTCGAACCCTACCTCCTAGGAGAACCCAACCAGCAAAACCCGCAGACACGCGATGTGACCCCAAACTAAGCTTGCTTGCCTGCATTCCTGACTGACAGCTTGTATCCGAATGTATGTATGTATGAAATGCAGCAAACAATGATGATGAAAGGATGTGATGCATAGAGTATGTACGCCTCACGCTTCTTTGCGTTTCAGCTTTATCGAAAAGGGCGTCGAGGTCGCGGAGTCAGGTCCGGAAGATTGATTTGACTCTGGCTGCTGCAACCCACGTGAACCTTCGGCACCTCATTTAAGTGTCACACCACATAGGCCCGCGATATCAAATTGCGATTCCGATTCTTGCCCCTGGGAATGGAAGGCAAGAAGGGAAAAGAAGCCGTCCGGGGCTCAGGTCCAGGTCTCTTGGCAGAGTTTGAGAGATGACCGACATCGTCCCGCAGGAGGTTATTGCCGGATGAGGTGTTCGCAGTTACAGTATGTGCAACTCATGCAGTAGCCATTAGGGCTTTCTGCTTGACAGATGCCATTATGTACAGAACATTCCATATCTCACCTCGGATCACCCAAACGTCGACTGCGTCAAGCTTGCGCGCGACACGGCGGCCGTCCTGGATTACGATCTTGGCTGAAAAGGGTTGGCATCCCATCTAACGTAACCCATGTAACATTCCTCCTGCGCGTTGGGCCGCAAGAACCGACCACGTGCAATATTGCTCGCGTCGCAAATACTTGAGAAATCTTCATCAGTTCGTATCGAACCTGTAGGTATATCGGACGGACGGCGAAGTGTCCGGAGGTACATAAGCCGCAGCAGCCGGCTTGCCGGGAAGCAGGTTCTACAATTACACGATGTAGATCGATCAACAAAACCACATGTCGCCTCGAATGGGCCCAACCTGCTTATTCTGGGGCTCGGTTACTGCATTTGGGGCGAATTGGAACGAACGGTTGACAGTGGATTTGATGATTTACAATACATACAAACTGGAGCCGCCTCTCCCCATCAAATCGATTGATCTACACTCTTGCAGTTGCCCTATTGGGATAACGACTCGGCTTCCTACTGCCCGTACGCCAATCACCAGTTGCAAATGGGTTAGGGTAACAAGAGGAAAAAATCTTATCCTTCAAGCAGCAAGCAGCAAGGAGAAAAGAAGAAACCTGATTCTGCTTCTTTTCCCCATGCGAAGCCTATTCTTCACAGCAGCCAATGTAGGTGTCAAACCCAGGTGTTACCTGTCCGTGATGACGAACCAATACGTAGCCCAACCGTCGCGTGCAACAACGCACATTTTCGGAGGGGTGTCTGTGTCGGGCGGGGCCAATTACCTGCCCTCAAAGTGTCCGGCAGCGACTCCGAGGGGATTTGCGTGCGTTTTGTCCGCCGGCGGCGATGGCGGCCGTTGGACTGTCAAGTCAATCAATCAATCATCACGCTTTATCGAATGCCATCATTTCATATCATTCCCATCATTACCTCCGGGGCCTCGCGTACCCGCCACTGTCTCTACCCCGTTTATGTGATGAAAGACAACGCGCGCACACGCACACCACGACTCAGAACGCGCGAGCGAGCTGTCGTATTACCCATCCGATATGTACCTCTTTTCCAGTTGACAGGCTCGCGTGGCCGACAGGGAACATGTCCTTCGTTCGTCTCGTAAAATAGCCTTTTGTGATCCGATCCTGGGTTGCGTTGCGTATTGCGCATAATACATTTTCACCGACAATCTTACATGTGCGTGTGTGAGTATTAATTAATTAATTCAGATTCCCAACACGCGCGACAGAACCGGGACTGGCGGCTGTCCCAAATCGCAAAAGGCGGTCCGGCAATCCAGCAGCGCAAATGGGAAAACCCGTTAGCTTAGCCTCAGCAGCAAGCAGCAAATCCGCGAATGATTGCTGGATTTGCTTTCGCATACTGCTGCCTGTACGACATCCCGGCGACAATGCTGTCTTAGGTAAGATGAGCAATTGTTGGGGTTGGTGTTATGCATTGTACAAGTGCCAGGTATCACAGGATCCGATCTCCGTGGAGTCCATCGTCTGCCGTGATTACTGCAGATTCGTCGATTGGTTGGCGCCCGCCGTCTTCCAATGAGGGCCGTTTCCTTGATCTCTCGGCTTCCCCAGTCACACCCCGTGACCTCGCCGGACCTGCTATCAAGAAGTCATCATCCATTATCATAGCATTCGCTACGGGGCTACGGCGGACGTATCAAATGTCCTGAATTCAAATCAGGATACTATCATACACCGCGTGACCCGTGGCTAATATGATTGTTCGATAGCATTTTTCGCCTGTGAAGTTATTTCCAAGGCATCCATCCGAGGTTTGGCTAGCGGGGCAACTAAGTTGGCAGTGATAGCCTGACTAACAAAGTGCATGTCCTGATTGGCATCCGATTCAGAGTCACGATATCTCCGTAGACTTATGACTCCTCTCCTCACCCCGCGCCACCACACCCTCTTTTTCGCACGATAGCAAGATACGGGCGATAAGCCCCGACGATTTGCCAAGCGGGCGATGGCGTGCCAGGGGCGGGGTGCAGATGGGCTGGACCCTTAGGCTGCCCATTATGCACCGCACACCACGACGTTGCAGTTCGAGGGGTTCACGAATCCACACCATCCTCTAGCCCTCTAGCGCCGATCCTTGCACATGTCAGTCATGTCTGTCTCTCGCTCTCGCGCTGTGTGTGGGTGGAGGAAGCGGAAGAGGGGGTGGCAGCAGCTGCTGCTTGGCAGTGCTTGCTCCTTGAGGCCATCGTGGTCTTTTCAGGGAGGTTTGAGCATCGGTTTGAGGTAACAACCTAATTTACCCCCTCATTCCCCAGAAACCTCTAGATGGCACAAACTCAATCCCCCACCGCTTCTTCCGTCACGATAAAGAAGGCCGGCACCGGGGGCCCAGAATGCGCCCTGAGACGTTTAACTTATCTGACATCGGAGACCGTCAAAAGCATCGTTAGGATAGAGAGGGGAAGCAGATGGTCACCCGACTCTTCGGGCCCTATGGTGAACCTATTTTGGAGGTTACATGGTTGAATTAAAAATACACAATTTTAGTAGCATCAACCACCAACGATAAGAGTCCAGCCACACGTCGGAAAGTAAATAACTGTCGATCGTGTTTGACAGCCATCAATGCAATGCTATTTCGATGACTTTTCCCCACATCGCAAGGCCCCGCCTGCCAAAGCAGGAGCTTCCAGAAGAGGGGCTGCTCGCTTCGCCTGCAACTGCACACTGCTACTGTAGTAGTACTGTCTTCTCGGGGGTGATTGTGCCAGCGAGCGAGCAAGGGCGCGCGCGCGCGGAGTATTGCAATCAACAACACTCTCCAAGCACGCCGCGCGATGTCCGCGGACGCGCGCACCAGGTCAGGAAGGACTTGAAGGCTCCCGGGCAAGTGGGTATGCTGATAAGGGTCACCCTCACGTGTATGGATGGCATACAACAGTGTCTGTGATTCGCGTCGGATCACGCTGCGCGCGCATGTACGTAGTAGTTTACTTGTGACTTGCTGCTAACCCGGAACAAAAAATAAGGGCATACGGAGAGACAAGGCTTGTGCAGGTGCGGTGTGTGTGGTGACAGTGTCTCAAGATTAAGTCGCGTGGTGCCCTCCGAAGAAGGCGCTGCACGCACCGCATCTGCGGGCGCCAAAAAAACGAAAGTGCAGTTTACTTTCCGCCGTGAAACATTTCCCCTAGCGGTCATGTTGCGACATTCAACCCTTCTGACTTGCTCCGATTACGTCGCCCCTTGTCCGTTTCGACTCTGAATGTTTCAATAGGGCGCAACGGTAATGCAGCAATTTAGCCCCCCGCCGCGGTACACTGTAAACGAAACCATTGCCCAGCCTGGATCACAGCTTGGTTTGTCCATTGTTGGTCGTTGTTGGTTTCGAGCATTTGGAATCTCCCATTCCCATTCGTGGCAGCTTATGCCGTCGCATGCGGCTTGGCGCGGGGCGTCGAGGTGCGAAAGCCACACAACCGCGCCTCCTCGCCTGGGCCGTCCGATAAGAAGGAGGGAGACGATGCCGTCATAGCGGATCCCCCTCCCTCCTCGCCCCAAAAAGCCCCTCAGCCGACTTGACTTTTCTGACGAACAGACAGGAGACAACAACAATAGAGACGAGACAAGAGAAGACAGATGACAGCACCCAGGTCAGATTGTGTCTCTCGAATACGTCGTATATTTCCGCACACGATCGTAGCCTCTTGCCTTCTAGGTTTAGCATTCTCCAACGGCGTCCGTCCCAAGACATGGACGGGCATCCGAGGTCATTGAATGCGACTGCTTGGCCCAGATTGCCGGGTCCTTGCCTGCTTGAGTTAGGTAGATACGGCGGCCAAGAAAAGGGAAAAGAACACACCCGCTTTCTCTCTCTATCTTTCCCGCATCCCGCTCTTTTGTCGTTATTTGGGTCAGGTCTCGCTTTTGGTTTCGTTTCTTTCCCTTTACTCCCCTGCCCAGTAGCCCTGCCCGCCCCCGATGATGTCATCATGCCGTTTTCCCGTCCCATCCATCCCACCCAATATCCATCATCGTCATGATCCACCCAGCCCTGTTCTGATGGGGCCTTGGTGACTCCATCTATTACCACTGGCTCCGGGCTGCCTGGTGGTTCTCGCCTCCAGAAAGAGCCTCTTTCGCTGGTGGGGGTCGCAGCCTAATCCACATCCCCCCCATCCCACTACTGCACCTGTTTGATTGAACTGCAGCAAGATAGGAGACTATCCGGCACTTGGTAAAGGTGCCCCGGTTGTGACCGCATCGTGAAGCATGTTACCGCCCAGGGTCGCATGTGTAAATCAATTAATATGTTGCCTCTTCGCGACATTTTGCCCCAATTGCAGGCGAAAAGTAATAGCCCGTCGATCTCCTCCCCCAACCATGAGTAGTATGACATCAGTGGCAAGTATATCGGATGCATCGTAGATCCTGCCATGACAATACCCCTAAGTCCCCATGGGAAACGTAATGGCCATGATAGTGATGCGCCTTAGTCATGTTAGTGAGCCGTTCAGTTTCGGGTGTCCCGTTGAGATGTCAGGAAGCATCATTCGCCATCCAATCATGAAATATCAAATGGCCAGTTGAAGTTACTCAATTCAATGACGGGTGTTAGAGCGGTTGGGAAGGCAATGCATACTCACAAGTGCCAAAGGCATCGCAGCTAGAAGATGTAGCCAGTTGTAAACATACTATCACGATCTATTCACCTCTTTCTCTAAAGAACTATGTAAGTCATTGATACTTGCTTCTCTAAACGCATGCGCAATCTTGTCACCCAGCCGGGGCTCGTACTACGGAGCACATCTTCACGTAACGATATCAACCGGCCGTCATTCATCGTATAACCTCGCCTTCCTTGTCGATGCCTTCCGTCATCTCAAGAATGTCACTTCCACCCAGCGCACCGGGACCCAGGCTTGTGCTCAAGGCCTCCGTGCTCATACCCCATATCTCGTGGAACTTGACGCTCTCATCGCTTCCCGCAACAACAAGACATCCATCCCTCTTTGGCTTGGACTTGCGCCGCGATTGCAACTTGCTCATGAAACCTCTTCGTGTGCGCGAAGGCGAAACACTCTCGTCGTCCTCTTGAGAGTGTAGACCTCTGGGGCCTCCCGGATAGTCTATGGCGCACAAAGCTCGGTGCTCGCCATTCCACCGCACGCAACCTATCATTGTGCATTCCGGCCAGCTGAAGACCGCTATCCGGACTGAGTGCTCTGGTTGGGCGTATCCAAAGGTGGCTGCAAGCTCACGACGTGTCTTGCTCCAGGTGAGGCTTGTGACTTGGGCGCTGACAGAGATGGTTGCAAGAGCGGCACCGGATGCGGTGTGGAAGAAATGGATCATCTTGTCGCTTGAACCACCACTAGTGGCTAGCAAGTTGGGCTGCCATGGACAAAATGCCAAAGCTTTGACCGCAGCTTGATGTCTCCATACCTTCGAGGCAGCTGCACGTGAATACATCTTTGGCAAGATGATGGTTGCTTGTGATGCCGCAGCTGGGAGATGGTTGTTTTGGTTCCTGTCGTTGAGTCCGAGAGAGAGTATTGAGCTTCGTAGTGGTGCAGGTGTCCATGACGTAGTAGAAGCGTTTGATCCCGTTGACGGTGCAGGGGCTGGACGGCTGTTTCTCACAGGGGCCATGACATTTATCACATCTCGGGCTCCCATTTCGTCCACGATTGAATCACTTGAGAACGTCGATGATTCGGAAGCCGCGCTCCACTGGAAAGTCGAAATACCTGGCTGAGTGTCGTCTTGCACAGGCTCTGAGTTGGCGATGGCATTTGCGTTATAGAGGCAGCAAAGATTGTCATTGCCCCCGGTTGCAAACTGGGTGCCATCCGGGGACCAGGCCAGGCCACATATCTGCTGGGAGTGGCCTTTGATGCAAGCGAGCAGTGTCATGGCTCCTCTCCAATTACCTTGGGGAGGATCCCACGGGTAAGGCCACTCAACCGAGTAGTAGTAAACGTCACCAACATCTTCGCCAACCAGAAGGTTTTCTGTCTGAACAGGGACACCAGGGTTGTTGGGATTGAGAGAAGCGCGGGTTGTAGGAACTGGGCCCCAGCTCAGTGAAGCCACAGGACGAGCGTGGTGAGCCTCGAACCGAGACGAGGGTTTGAACACGGGAGGTAGCTCGTCAACGCCCTCACTGTCCAAAAGCGACAATAGACTAACGGTGCCATTCGAACGACCGCAGGCAAGAATGGACTTGAGTCCGGCCTCCGACGAGAATGACAGGGACGACACCCAAGCTCCATCTCGAAGACCTCTGCTGAGAAGGGACACCTCAGATGTCTCGGACCATCCATACACGAAACTGCCAAGACCAACTGCAATGACATCGCAGTTTGGACAGAATGCCATCACGGAGCAGTAGTAGTCATCTCGTAGACCAGTGGCATCAAGAACCCTGGGGTGCGATGTCAATGTCAATTTTTTTCTTTCTTTTTTTCTTCGCGTGCGGCGCATTGCGGAATTACTTACCTGAAGGGTTCATTGGGAATGGAATGCATGCTTTCCAGACAATCTGTTGTTGTTTAGAAAATGAACGTTGATTGATGTTGGTCGGTGTTGGTGGGAGGTAGGTAGGTACTCACCAGATGGATAAGCCTCATTGATCCATTCAGTTCCAGTCCAGGTAGTGGCGAGCTTGGGAATAAAGTGGCGGCCTGGGGCCTTCTTCTTGCATCGAGGGAAAGTGGAAAAATTGTCAAAAGCCAGAACACGCTGGGCGCGGTTGATATCGAGAGCGTGAGCAAGACGCGCCTCGTGCCTCTCATTCTCTTCACTTGACCTTGGCCGTCCGCTCGCAAATGGTGCCCTGTAAAGCGGCGCATTGGTGCCACTTTCGAGGAGCAGGCCTCGCCCAGTGTCCACTGCCAACCCTCCAGCAGGCGGCATGCCGCCGACGGTCCACACAGACCCGGCACTGACTTGGCGCTCGATATCACTTGCGCCATTGCTTGAGCTTAGGGCCAACACGGTACTACGTGGGCGTTGGTTGTGCCCGTCTGATCGTGACGTGCGTCGATCTCGTAAAGCCAGGTAGTCTGGTCGGGGTGGTAGGCGAAAGGGGTCGGGTGTGGCTACGGTAGTTCGAGTGAGACGTTCTTGTGCTGATAACTCGTGTGGCTCTTTGATGGTGCGAAATCGGTCTGAAAGAGGTGTATCGACCTCTCGAGATGTTACGAAGCGGTCGTGAACTCTTCCGGTGCCGCGCAGTCGTGCATTGGTTGCGGTTTGAGATCGTCTCTTGGGTCGAGTCAGAACCGTGTCCGACCAGTAGGAAGTAGGCAGGCCTGGGCGAGGCTGACTTGTCACACGAGGAAGAGTGGCAGGCGTTATTGGGGTGAGATCGAGCTTCCTTTGGCCACGACTTGGCGATTCATCCGGTGAATCACCATTTGAACTTGCAGAGGATGACTAGGCTCCATCAAGGAGGTCGCCGCAAAGGCGATCATTTTCGGTCTTGGGAAGAACGTTGACGCTTCTGTCGGCCAGACACGGACGAGAGGATATTCGAACCTTCAAACGGGGCTTCACGTTGGAGGATACCGAGCTGAGCCGGCGGCACACATATCTGGAGCTGTCCGACTCACAATTGTTCTCCACTATGTTCTTCGAACATGTCCGACTGGAGGCCATGGTCCAGGGGGTGCAGTGCAAGATCAAGATAGCAGTAGTAATGAAACCAGAGACAGAAAAAAGAATGAACAAGAAAAATATCGGAACTGATGCTGTGTACAGTCGTCTACTCGATGTTGCAAAGACTGGCTATCGAGTTGTCGGTGCGACACTGTCAACTATCAGTCCTGGCCTCACGAGCAGACCCGATGATGATACTTGGAAGAACTGAAGACTTAGGTGGATTGAAGATGGCTTGCTACCAATCTCGGTCTTGCTGCATTGATGCGCAGGGCATATGAAACCTGGAGCAGACAATGGAGCACTTTAAAGGGAAGCTACGTCTTGGGCATTGTGGGCAACTGCCGATTTCTGGACGTCAGAGTCTACAACAACGGGAAAGAGGAAAGTGCCTTCCCTTGTATCCAACCAGCCCCGCCGTTTCCCCACCCGATCCGACCAACTGCTGTTACAATCGGTAAGGAGCTACTGAATCCTCTTGCGTTCGACTGATCCTGACTGATCTTGTCACCGTGATTTGCCCTCGCGACCCTTTTCTCACGAGGTCCTCTTTGCTGCCGCCGTCTGCATGTCGGCTCGCGGATGTGCTGCTTGTGGCCACTGGAAACGGCTCCAGCGGGATCTCGTTCCCTCCATGGAGCTGCGCTTTGCTTCTGACGTTTCGCCTGGAGCGACTGTCGTCGGCCTGCTTGATATAACGCCCAGCCTCGAGGGAAAAGGTCGAAGGAGACTTCTTGACAGACTTGGCCTTTCGATAGAGACCCGGACCACAGCCCACCATAACAGCTACATACAGCAGTTGCTTGCGTTAACATCTATTAAACCGACGAGTGTATCATACCAAGCGCACTGGACGAAAATGCTGCAACTTACCAACGGATGATTCGATGATGATCCATAGCGCCAGCCAAGGTGGATCCGGGGGCGCTCCTCCGTTTGCTCCCGCGAGCTGTACAGCTCGAAAGGTTGCTGCAATGATACAACACAACCCCAGACAGAAGAGCAAGCAGAGGCTCAACTTCCTTGACGCCGGCATCTTCAAGCCTCGAATAATGCATAGGGGTAACAACATGACTAAGTATGCCGTGGGGAATGTCAGCTTCACTTCAAGAAAAAAATACTGCAGGCAAACCAATGAAAGGGAAGAAGAGACAGACGTACCCAGCAGGTCAGTTGTAACACCGGCGGCATATGACTGCCAAACACTGATAAAGAACCTTCCCAAAGTCTCCGGAGTTGAGCAGCCGCCTTTCGTCCACCAATCGCTAACAGGCAAGCAGCTAGTCACTTGTGTAATGACAGTGATGACAAAACACTTGGGGTAGTTTAGTAAGAGGGTTTGGGGAGAGAGTTCATCCTGCATCTCTGGCTTACACAAACACAATATATGACCACCGCCCACCACAGTCGGGTGTAGAAAGGCACCTGAGCCATAAGGGTCTTATACAAGGACAAGAGCGAGAACTTGACGCACCACAGCGTCAGCCACATCCCTAACGTTTCAAAGAACAGCAGCTTCGTGATATGCAGCCCATCCGTCTCCCACCGCTCGTACATTGGGATCAACCCTCGATTCGCGTCAATATACCGGAATATCATGCCGGACCTGCCGACTAGGAATCCGGACGTGGAAATGAACAGCAAATAGGCTGTGATGAGCCAGGCGTTGTCCCATCGCATCCGAACCCCGTTCCGGACCCCATTCTGGATACCGAAGACGAGGCGCGTGCCGGCAACCACACTCGTAATGACAACAAGCACAATGGAGGCAGTCAGAAAAGAGGTTCGAGTAAGTTCAAGAGACATAGGGAATATCAGACGCGTTTGGCCGCGGTCTTGATGTTGTAGCAATTTGGGGAAAATAAACAAAGAGAAATGTTCTCGGACAAGTGACCGACAAGGACTTTGGGAAGAGATTTGGCGTCCTGTGTACCCCGAGGCGTTTGTCAGCCAGCGTGCAGACCGCCTACTATCAACGGGACGACGGACACCAGGTTGTATCCCTGGTGGCACCAACATGAGCTCATCGTAATATTTCTGGAACCTCCTTGCGTCGTCGGAACTCCTGATAACCCCCGGTCCCGACTGGACTTCAAATTGCTGCAACATCTTCTACTCAGCATTAATAGATGCTTGATCTGACTTGTGGGTGATTCTTCTGTGAGGTAAGAAAAAGGGTTATTTTGTGAGCAGAAATGCAGTGTAATTGCCTGTGTCACGGGTAAAAGTTGAAGTCCTGGCTACTGTCGAACTCTACGGCAGGCTAGCTCGCCAGTACTGATTTCGTCGCAGAGATTCTCTCACCCGGCTCCTTTCTCACCAAATCCTCCTCGCTATCTCCCGCATTCCCGTTTCTGGAGCCACTCATAGAAGTGACAGAGTATGTTGTGAGTGGGACGTCGTTGACGACAGGGAATCTGCTTCGCGCGCTCCTCTCGGGGTTGTCTCCCATCATAGTCTTGGAGACTTCTTGGTTCTCATGCGCTCGGTGTGCCTTTCGGATGTCTCTGGCTTTGCGATAAAGGCCCGGTCCGCACCCAACAATGACAGCTGCATCCCGTTAGCAGACGAGAAATAGATTGGACGTACCAACGTGGCCTTATCAGGAGGATTCGGGAGTACAGTCAGGATGATCGTGACATACCAACGGACGATTCAATAGTGCTCCAGGTCGCCAACCAGACGAGGGACGGGCGCACGCCCTCTATCTGTCCAATCTGCACCACCCGGATGGTGGCGGTGATTATGACCAAGACACCGAGACCAAACAGGACCCCCAGGCTGAGCTTCCTGAGAATTGGCATTTGCAAGTTTCGAATCATGCCAAGTGGCAGGAACATAACTGTCATCATGGGCAGATCAGCGGCGGCTCAAGAATGAAAGGCATAGAATATTCTACACACCCATTAGATCTGTGGCAACATCAACACTATAGGCTTGCCAAATGCTGACAACGGACCAATGCGTAGTATTATCGCAGCCCTGTGGGACAAACCAGTTGGTGACTGGCTGGCACGTGGTGATATGTATCGAAAAACTCGTGACCAAAGACTGCCCCGGAAACCAGTCAGTCAGCTTGTCTCTCGACGGACGGGATGTGAAATCTCACCAATACACAGAACACGACCACGCACCACCATATCCGAATATAGAAAGGGACCTGCACCATGAGCCTCTTCTACAAGGCCAGGAGGGAGAACTTGACACTCCACAGCGTAAACCACAGCCCAGGGCTGGTGAAGAGCACGACCCCATGCACGCGGAAAAGGTCCTCGTTCATGGCGGCGTACATCGGGGACCGGCCCTCTACCGCATCCTGCACGCGGAAGAAGAGCTCCGCGTTGACGGCGTAGGCCCCCGCCACCAACATGAACAGCACGTAGCCAAGGGCGAGCCACAGGTCGTCCCAGTGGAACCAGACCCCTTTTTGCACCATGATCGCGGTCCGGATACCGGTGACAAGGGTCGTGATGACCATCATGGCAATGGATGCGCCCAGAAACGAGGTGCGCATAATGGCCGACATGATGGATGATAATGGTGTTTTCTATTCGGGTGAAACAGCTAGCAGTATTCCGAGGTGATGGATCATGAGAATGAGAATGAAGCATCAGAGCACTTTTTGGCTCGAAACCAGCACCACGGGAGAATTGCGTAACATCGGACTAGTGCCCACATGCGCCCAGTCGTGTCATATACATGGCAGAGAAATTGATAGATCAAATTGGTAAGGGAACCGGGTCATATCCTACTTTCCGTAATTTAGAAACCAAAGAGTCTTGGAGCACACAGTCATCCCAGGGGGATGGTTCATCGGCCCTATTGTTGCATTTCAACATCACATTGCAGCTACCAGCAAGCCTCGAGAACCCGGCCCGTTACCTGACGGCTGGGTTCCGCTTCACTGCCCTACGGAGATGGAGAAATCCAAAGCAAGGGATGCAGCTTGAACCTCCGAATTAGGCAGGTAAACCGTCGGCCTGCATTGGAATCAGGTCAGTCGTAGCAAACACTATCGAGATTTCCAACGAGATAACATGTCCAACAATGAGGGGAGATATTGGGGTGGGTGGGGTATTTCATGTATGTACCAGGATTCTGTTATGCGTGCATGGCAAGCGGTATTCATAAGGTGAGGGACTTGGGACATCTGGTCGGTGAGGACCCCTGCATGAGCGACTGAACCCGACATCCGGCTTGCAGCACGGGGGTAACCCGCATGTACAGCCCATGTATTAATAGGATGCGACTCCCAGTAGATTGCGAGATTGTTGGTACCGGTAGATTACCCGTTATGCATCCATCATCTATCCCTTTCACACAATACCAGTTGGGATATTCTCATCCTATGGCGCTTTGCACTTTTCTCCTCGCGGCCTTGGCCGTTGGCGCCAAGAGTCAAACGTTCGAGCCGGCCAACTTCAATGTCACCCAAGCTCTGATCGGACAGGGGGTGAACCTCTCGGCCCTACCCGAGCTGGCTTCATTAGCCGGGCGCTCTTCCAACTCCGCCTGCCACACAGCCGTGAGTGCGCCTCTTCGTATACGTCTTGTCCTATCGACTGATTCATCTCTTCCAGTGCAACTCGTTACAGTTCGTATACGGATCTGACGCGATTACGTATCGCGGAGAGTCGCAGTACACTGCCTTTACCACCTCATACTGGTCCCAGTTGCTCAACGACGTCAAACCATACTGCGTCTTCCGCCCGTCGACTCCTTCGGCTGTGTCGGTCTTGGTGCTAGTGTCACGCCTGTCGCAATGTCCGTTTGCCGTGAAGAGCGGCGGCCACGCGCCCTTCGCGGGCGCGTCCGGCATCGAAGGCGGCATCACCGTCTCCTTCGAGAACCTCAAGGGGATCGAGCTTGCGCCCGACAAGAAAACGGTAGCAGTACAGCCCGGGAACACATGGGGTCGCGTGCTCTCGGCTCTGAATACCACCGACGTGACCGTCCTCGCGGGGCGCATCGGCGATATCGGTGTGGGCGGCTTGACCTTAGGAGGCGGTTTGTCTTTCCTCTCGAACCAATACGGGTTGGTCTGTGACAATGTCGCCAGCTTCGACGTGAGTGTACTTTTCAAGTAGTATATCACTTGGATCTCCCTCCAAAACTCATCAAGTTTACTACTGCACACTGACACCTGAACAGGTCGTCACCGCCTCTGGCCTCATCGTTAATGCCAGCCCAACCCAATACCCAGACCTTTTCTGGGCCCTCCAAGGCGGCGGCAACAACTTCGGCATTGTCGTCGGTTTCAACTACCAAACCAAACCTCTACCCGGCGACCTGCTCTTCGGCGGCACCCGCACCTTCCCCGAGGCCGCCTTCCCCCAGGTTGCCAAAGCCTACGTCGACCTGACCCTCAACTCCGCCCAGGACCCCAAAGCCGGGAGCTGGGTCGTCTTCATCAACAGAGACGGCCAGAAGCTGGCCCTGGGCGAGCTGTGGTACGGCGCCCCTCTCGCCAAGGGGGCGGACGCCCCCATCCTCTCTGACTTCTACCGGATCGACGCCGTGTCGGACACCACCAAGACGCGGGGCCACGCGCAGTACGTCATCGACAACGAGGACAACAACACCTACGGCGAGCGCCAAGTGACCTACGCGCTCAGCGTCAGGGCGTCGCACGCTATGGCCGCCCGCACGATCGAAATCTTCTACGACAACATAGGCGCGCTGGTCGGCGTGGAGGGGGTCTTCCCGGGCCTCGTGTGGCAACACATCACCGATGGATCGCTCCAAGGCAGCCGACGGAACGGCGGGAACCCGATGGGGCTGGACGCGGCCGGCGGGGGCGGCGGACCGCGGCACATCATGGAGCTGGTCTGCTCGTGGACGAACGCCCGGGACGACGAGGTGGTGTACCAGACCATGTCCGAGATCAACCGGCAGATCAAAGAGGAATCCAGGAAGTTGGGGGTGGACAGCGAGTGGGTGTACATGAACTACGCCAGCCAATTCCAGGATGTCGTGGCGAGCTACGGGGCGGAGAACAAGGCCAAGCTGAAGAGGGTCGCGGAGAGGTACGACCCGAGCCGGGTCTTCCAAACGCTGCAGCCTGGGTACTTCAAGCTGGATGGGGCACCAGTACCAGAAGTTCGTTAGGTTTGGTATTAGGGGCAGGGGCTGAGTGTTGATGTCAAGAAATGCTCAATACCACATCAATACCGCCTGGACTAATGTCCCCCGATTACCTCCTGAAATATGCAATGCACGTGAGAATGATTGAAAACTCTCATATTACCATTAAACTGTGAACTCATTAAGAGGGGTATCCGCAAAGACTCCAACCGAATGTATCTCTGCTGCTCGTTCAATATGTGCCAAAAAACAAGTATTGGTTTTCTCCGACATAAGCCCTCAAGATGAAGAAGCCCGATACAAGCCGACCTTGGTGCCGTTCTTAGGGGACACCGTCAACCCTATACTCTCCACCCACGGGCCAGGGTCGCGGCTCTCGATGTGCTCGAACTCCTGGACGAGGCGGATCGTCACGTACGCCGCCTCGGTCAAGGCGTATTGTTCTTTACAAGCATAGATGTTAGCTTTCCGTTGTATTGCATAGAAAAGGGGCGCAAGTGAGACAAGGGAGGTAACCGAGATACGGAGGAAGGAAAAAGGAAACTTACGTCCAACACAAATCCGCGGCCCCCCGTTGAACGGCAGGTACTCCCAGCTCGGCCGCAGCCTCTCCCAGCGCTCGGGGCGGAACTCGTCGGCGTCGTCGCCGTAGTACTCTGGCTTCCGGTGCAGCACGTAGCAGGACCAGCCGACGACGGTGCCCTTGGGCACGAAGACGGGGGACTGCCCGTCGGGGCCGCCGCCGCGGGGCAGTAACGTGTCGCGTATGGCCTGTTTGTTGTTGAGGGGGACGACGGGGTGGGTGCGGAGGGCTGTGTGAGCGTGTCACTCCTGGATTAGCTACGTCTCCGGGGGTAAAGGGGAAAGAGGAATAAGGGAGAGGGGGACTCACATTCGTTCAGACAGTACTTAACGTACTTTAAACCCTTCAACGTCTCGTACGTCGGCGCCCTGCCCTCGAGCCCCGCCACCTCCGTCTTCAGCTTAGCCCAGACATCAGGCCGCTTCGCCAACACAAAGAAGAAGTTGGACAGCAGCGAGGCCGTGGTATCGCGGCCCGCCAGCAGGATATTGAGCAGCTCGTCGCGGAGCACCCGACGGTCCTTGGTCGCCTTGGCCAGCTCACGGAGAAAGACGTACTTCTCCCCACCAGAGGTAGTAGTAGTGCCGCTGTTGCCCTTCTCGAGGTCCAGGGCCTCGCGCTGCCGCACCGCCTCGTCCACGAATCGGTCCACGTACGCATGCACGAAATTCACCGCCGCCTTGCCGCGGGGGTGCGACGTCAGGTGGTAGAACCACTAAAGCCGGGTCCGCAGGAGGATGTCGACCTGCGCGTCGTTCATGGCCTCGGAAAAGGCCGAGTCGGACGTCTTATCGTCGTCGACCCCGAGACCGCCGCTCTCCTTGAGCGCGCGCAGCGAGTCGACCGAGGTCCCGAACAGGAACTCGGAGGCCGTGTCCATAGTCAACCGAAAGAAGAGCGTCTTGAGGTCGACGGTGACGTCGCCGCTTCGTGGAATCAGCGACAAGAAGAGAGACAGGTGGCGCTCGAGCGACTCGAGGTCGGCGATCTGCTCGCGCGCGAAATTGGGCCGCAGCAGGGCGCGGGACTCGTGCCAGCGCGCACCGTCGACGACGAAGATGCCGTGGCCGAGCAGGGGGCCAAAGGGCCCCGTGCGCGTGCTGCCGTGGCCGAAGTCCTTGAAGCGCGTCGCGAGCACGGCCTTGATGTTCTCCGGGTCCGACGTCGAGAAGGCGTACCCGCCCGCGCCGCCGCCCAGCCAGCGCGGCAGGTGCATGCCCATGCGGGTGCCGAAGGTGGGGCCGTAGGTCTGGTTGCGCCACTGCACCCAGTCGAGCACCTGGCCGGCGTTGCCCCGCTGGATCATGTTGAAGATGGCGTCGAGGCCCAGGATCGGGTCCCGGTTGTAGAACCACTTGCGCACCGGCTGGCACCCATGTTCTTGCTTGAAGCGCCGCCGCGCCAGGTAGAGGTTGACGCTCCGGGACGTCCAGACCAAGAACAGGGCGAAGAGGAGCCCCAAGACGAGCTGGCGAGAGGTGACTATCGTCACGCTGGCCGTGTTGAGAAAGCCCATGATGGTGATGGGCAGGTCTATCTTATGTTGTGTGCGTGTGCTGCGAGTTTATTGGGGAATTTGGTGTGTGCACCTGTAGAGTTGGAGTGAAATCAAGCAAGGGGGTTTCTGGCACCATGGGTAGGTAGAGTTGGTTTGTCTGTCATTCGCCCGACACCTTCTGTTGCTGAAACCGTGGGAGGATAGTATGGGCGCAACCGCAAGTAATCGATTTAGTTGCTGGGCCCGAATAACAATAAATGAGGGAAATCGATGCACCTATATGTATGACGGATGAAACTCTTTCCCATAATAATACGACTGTCCTGTTGCTCCGAGCCCGAGGCCGAGCTACTACTATGCGGTGTTCGTGGTGGCTGTGGCCTCTCCCCGCGACGCAGGCCCAACGGCTCCTCTCGGTAAAGCTGTACCATCCCTGCGCTACCAGCAATGCGAAAGCGAACAAAGACCATTGGTCCAGCAATCCCTGTGGTTGGCACTAATAAGGGTACCAGCATCCCCTTTGAGCCAACAATTGGTTTGGCAGCATCATCCATTTTAGCGACATGTCACATTGCAACGATGATGTCAACTGCCCAGGCAGCCCTTCTTGTTTGGCGCACAAGACGTTTTGCCTACTTTCTGTGGCTGGACTTGGTTCTGCGAGTCTGTCAGGGTTAATTACTTGGCTCGCATTGCGTAAGCGGAGTCCGGGACATGGGCGGGCGGATGAGTAATCTTGCCAACGGACGCCCGGAGTGGGCAGTGGGTCTCCGTCGGGCATAGATCCTCCTTGCCTCCACTGTCGACTCCGTCCGACCTTTTGCCAAATTGGGCAGTCTGAACAATCTCTCCTTCTTATGAACGCCTGTGGCTAATCGTGCGCGGGAATCTACGCCACGTACCGCTTATGCGCTGACGGAACGGCGATTACCTTATTTGCCGATTTCTCCGCAGAGCCTGCATATCACTGCAGCATATGTACATCGCTTCAATTGCTAATGTTTCTATTACTAAGGAACACGCAGCGATGTAGTTAGTTGCCTGATGGACGTTGAGGCGTCATAAAGTAGGTTCTAAGGATAGTGTTGAATGGGCCGTGTACCTAGGTGATTTGAGTCTGGTGATGTAGATTTGCCCGATGATCAACGTATCTACTACGGCGTTGCCCATCAGATCCATCGTACGAAGGAGCTAATGGCCCGTGCGCTACGCGCACGTGACGCCCCTTTTTGGCGTTGTCGGTAGCCCCTGAACTGGTGATACCAACAGATAGGGACGAGGCCGCGGGCGCTTAGATAATTATCACTTGCCTAGATCCTTGGGGATTTGTTCCTGCAGAGGACCTAAGAAACGTCCAAGATAACTTCTTCGGGCGCCGTCCTGGGTGGCTATTTGAGTCCAGACTGGCACCCCGAGAGCAAAACGCTCTCGAGGTGAGCATGACGGCCTGTCCGCACGGCCGGAGAAAAGGTGGTTGGGGGGCGGAGGCTAGTATTTTTAGAAGTCGTGGTACTGTAGACGAGCTACGTAGTGTCAGTGATCGACACATCACGACGGCACATTGGAGGCCCCTCACTCTGCTCTTGTCTCGCGGTTCAAAGACAAGAAGGAAGGAAAGATCAGATTGGGCCACCAATTTTCCTTGTTACAACCACGCGTGACTTCTGTGATGGTTCTGGGGCAGACACTCGGGGTTGATTTGCGTTGAAGCGACCATTCTTTCTGTATTTGTCTTTTACATTCTGTTTCTGTTTGGACATCAAGATGGAAATGATAGACAACCGCCTGGGGCTTGTCCATGTTGGCATGCCTGGTGCCGGCATGAGAGGATGTCATAAATTCTTTTTGTGATATTCCTGGATTGCTTGCCTCAAAGATACCAACATCGTCAAGGTTGACACTGGCAAGTGAATTCCTCCTTCCCACGACGTAGAAGCGAGGATGCCCATTCCATGAAGCCATATTCGAGTCCGTAAATCTCCTCCGTCATTCCTCCATCCATCCCCCGGCACCACGTCTCCCGGTTATATACGCAAACAACAACCGATATCGATCACGACCCAACCGATGAAGCGAATTCCAGAGACACATTCCCGAACATATTCGAACGTAACGGCCGTTATCAGAAGAATAGAATTCCGAAGGAGTCGAGCATAAGTGCATATAAGCCACCAATATGCCTTCACATCCGAGGAGGAGAAAGGCGAAGTCTTCAGAAGTGCCATAGTCATTCATCACTTGCATACGACCCAGATCGTCTGAGATCATTTCACCATACCCAGCTTCCACCACGTTATCTGAGTCAAGTATTCCCCGACAAGTCGTGTATTCCTGCAAAGCACCTCTTTCTCAAGTATGTCGTATCTCAAGAATCCGGGCCCCAAATATACGGTCGCGTTTGCCAAGGAGTTGCAGAACCGGAAGGATGCCAAACTTGAGCAAGCCAAAAAGGATGGAGTCGAACTTGTATATTCGTACGAAAACACTCTCGAGGACATCCGTGGAATCAGAAAGGGAGGGGAGGACACGGCCAAGGAAAGTCTTGAGGAGCAGGAAAGGAAGGGTTTCTTCAAGATCGACGAAAAAGAGTTCCCGCGTTCGTCACCTAGAACAGGCGATATAAAAGTCACTATTATATCGCCTCCTCCCAATCCCGCAATCAAAGACGCGGAACGACCTTGTATCATTTTCCTCCACGGAGGCGCTTTCGCAGGCTCCAGCCGACATGTTGGGCCCCATATGAATGCGAAAAGATGGGTCAAGGAGCTCAGTGCGGTCATCTTCAGCGTTGAGTACGAAAGAACACCTGATGCCAGCGGCGACGACCTCGCCAGAGATTGCTACGAAGCCATGCTCTGGGTCTGGAACAATTCCGGTTACGAGTTTGACACGCGGAAGGTGATACTGTACGGAGCGTCGGCTGGCGGCACGCTTGCCTGCGGTGCTGCATTCATGAACATCGACAGTGAGGATTCTAATAAGCCGGAGCTATGTGGATTGTACCTAGAAGCCGCTCCGTTGAACCCGCGTTGCGACTCAGAGTCTATGAAACGTCTTGATGAGCCTTGCCCTTACCTCAACCTCAAAGAGTGCGAGGGGATGTGGAAGCCAATAATACTGCCAGAGAAAAACGAGGAGGGCAAGGACGACAAGGAGGGCAAGGGGGGCAAGGAGGGCATCAAATACCACAAGTACATTGCCCCGATTGACGCAACCGACGAAGAAATCGCTCAACTGCCCCCCATTGCTGCTGACGTGGGGGATATGGACCCAACGTGTGCTGATCTGATCAGTTTCATGAGGCGTTATGGAATGCCCGACCTTCCTGATGGCACGGATACAGAAATCGTGGTCCGATTCAAGAACAAGGAAAGGAAGGACTGTGAGTTCCGGCTGGTGAAAGGGGCTCCCCATGGATACTGGGCCATATTGCCCGAAGAGAAGGTCTCCAAGGACTTCCAGGATAATCGGGTGCGTTGGATGAAGAAACGGTTCGCGGCGGCCGAGAAACAGGAAGCATAACTGGTATTTCTTTCTTTTCTTTTTCCTTTTCTTTTCGTGTAGTCGGACATGGAGGAACGGTTTCCCTCTTTCATTGGAAGGAGGGTTTTTATCCGGCCCCTATCGCCGTCAAGGGATGCTTGGGAGTTGTTTGTATTCAGTCACTCGTTCATTCTACATTCTCAAAAGAGTCTCTTTCGGCCACACGGCATTCAAGAAATAATAAAAAAGGTATCCCAGTTAACGAGTCTTAGAGGGCACAAAATGAACAATAGAGTTGCAAGCGTGGGTGTTAAAGTCTCCCTTACGACGGGTATGAGAGCCTTCTCCCGAGAAACTGACTGGGACTCAGTGAGACAGTCAAGTCACCCGGGAGCCAGCCATACTTCTACTACCTTTACAGCAGAAATGTTGCTGTGTAGGTTTGGAAAGAAGCTTCTCTTCGCTTCAAGACGTGCATCCAAGATTCACGGCATTTAATGCGGGGGTGTGGAAACGCGCAGGTACAGTTGGTTCAGAGGTATGTAGTATTCAGTATGGTTCATCTACTGCCACGCTACGTGCCAACCATCTGGTGAAGTCTGCGTGGCCAACAGGGGTAAGGAAGGCTCGTCAGGACGTTGGGCTTAGCCATGGAAACGCTGGCCTGAGGATCCACCTTGAGAATGCGGGTGCGGTGACTACCGTCGAACTTGAGGCCAGGGTTCCTGGACCGGGTGCTCTCCACCAGACGGTAGCCCATCGGCTTGTGCGTTTTGACACGGCCCTGTTGATATTCTTCTGGACGTATTGCTCCCGAAGCAGCGCTACAGCACTCCATGTGACAGGAGACGCGGCATGGGTATCTGTGCTAGAAACGGCCTTGAGCTATTCCCAGTCTTCGTGGGCTGAGGTTGGCCACATGGTGATGCAAGGGATGCAACTTCTTGAGATTCTACCCCTGAGGATACTACACTGTCATCCCTGTTTGTTTGTCACGGTATCATATCATTTACAACTTCAGCTGGAATCTCAACAGGCCACAGTTAGAGGACTCACATCGACGTCCGATTCGGAGCACAAGAATCGAAGACACACAGCAACAGTTCAACAGCAACTGGGCAATGTGACTACATAATATTCCGTTTTGAAATGACGAAGTTTATGTGGACGTGTGAATCTAACGTACTGGGCCGCCAAACACTGCCCATTAGTCAACAAACAAACAGGGATGATAATGTAGCCTGGCCCAGTCTTGGTATTGCAGTAATATCAGGCCATTTGAACATATTCGACTAGCCTCTTGATGCCTGGTATATCACTTCTTTGTTGTGTTGGTGCTAATCCGATAACCCCTGACACCGGTTGGGTCGCATGTCTTGACAAACGATCCAAAAATGCCGTAGCGTAGCAAACATTCGACGTCATCTCGATTCCAACTGCATCATCTCCGATCTCCACATCACTCAAATTTACTATCTAGCAATGCTGTCGCTCACCTGGCTGATGGGGAGATCTTATCGAGATGTATAACTGATCTGGTTTCTGTTTCTGGCGCCTAGACATCGGCACTAACGCTTATAGCTCAGGGCTGATATAGCATTCCAGCATACATTGGTCAAATGTATGTCCGTCCACTCACTCATTAATGTTCGCGCGCCCCGCAAATGTCACCAAAGAGCGAATGCGAGATCCGGAAAAGGACGTGGCCTATTCGCCCGAGTGGTGTATGCAATCAGGGAACCTAAACACTTCGTAGGGAAGTTAAGTGCAGTAGTCTCATTGGGGCCAACGGATCGCGTTTGGCCATTCCACAGGGCTGAATCGATGCGTCTCGACAGGTCGTCTGCGCAGCCCCTGCAATTGACCATTACTGACCTACAACTGGGAGCTGGTCGCGCGACCCCACCACGTACTTGTGTACGACGCTGACGCTGGAGCGCGGGCAGTGACCCGGTACGGGGCCTGAACGGGAATCATCTATCAATGAAACGGTGGGCTTCTGTTGTTCGCCAACCAATTCAACACTGATTGGATTGGATTATTTGATACGAAGGTGGACTATTTCCCCGTCACCTTGCATGGTGGTGCTCACTCATTTTACTGACTTGTGAGGTCCTTTGAGCTCGCCGAGTCCTCCTTGTCTTGGGTTTACTCTCAGCTTCGTTGTACAAGTGAACCTAAATGGCCCGGGCCTGGATAAGAAATCATTTCTCATCAATATTTGGCCCTAGCATTAGAAAACCACTTGTACTAATAGTGTTTCACGCTATGCATCTTCGCGGCCCCGCAATGCTAGAGAGAGAGCCAAAAGCGAATGCGAGAGCGGGTGGGGTCATGGCTTACTATTGACCCGAGCAGCGCCCGTAGCAACGGGATCTAGACGTTTTGTACATTAGTAAAAGGAAAGAGATCTTGACACCATGGCGAGGATCGACAAGGCGAAGCTGTGCGGGCGCACTGACAGGGGCTTGCAGTCGGCTTGTAGCTTCCCCTCCTCCGCAGGGCTGGGTCAATCTTGGCATGCAAGCACCGCGACTTTGTCTGTGGGGCCGCGTCCAGCTCCGAGCTTGACAACGACAACGGCTTACCACCATACAGTTTTTCCCCTTTTCGAAGTCGCACATTGGCGCAGCGCCGGCGCCATGGTCGGAATAGAGGCTGCTCTTCTACATGCCGCAACCACTATAATTGCCACCGCCTTCTCCACAGCTTTCATCGCTCGAGCGCATCTGCTGCTGGAAGGCTCACCGATCCGCAAGTCGCCACGTGGAGAGGGATGGCTAAAACTGGTCAGCACCCCCCGCCTGTCAACGTATGTTAAGAGACTGACGCTAAACTCGCTGTCAGGCAATCGCCATCGCGCTTTTCATGGTCCATAACAGGTACTTGGTCAACGCTCTCGGTGTGAAGACACCCTATGAATGGCATAGTTTAGTCTCGCTGACGATGTCTGGCTGGGCTGCTTCTGCCCTCCTTCTGGTACTACTCGTTGAGCAGTACAGGGGGTCCGGGCCATCGGACGTAGCCACGCTTTACTATTTCGCATCCATTATCACCGATGCCGTTTTCCTTCGGAACCTAGTAGATGACCCCTTGGCCTCTGGACCCCATCGTATCGTGCTCGTTCGCTGCTTGGGTCATGCGTGCTTACTGGCGCTCGAGCTCCTAACGAAGAGCCCAGCGTACGAAAAAGATGGTCAGCCGTTGTCCCCCGAGGAACGTCATGGCATTATCAGCAGGGCCGTGTTCGCGTGGGTCAATCCTGTTCTTGCCCGGGGGTATACCAGAATTCTGTCCGAACAGGATATGCCGGTCCTGAGCCGGGATATGACACCCAAACGTTACAGGGGGTTGATGATTCATTGGTGGTCGCAAAGGGGTAAGTTGGAGAGCCCCTGAAGTTCCCGGTCTCTGGTCCTGACTAGACCAGACAAGGCGGACACCAAGTATCCCCTCCACCGGGCCTTGTTTTGGGCTGTGAGAAAGCCATTCCTTGCGGCTATACTGCCACGCACCTTGTTGATTGTGTTCCGGTATTGCCAACCATCTCTGATGAAGGAGACTATCCGATATGTGGCTGCTTACCCAGAAGATGCGGAAGACGATCGTAGCTTCAGGCTCGTGCTTGCAGCCGTCGTGATTTATGTCGGTCTTGCGGTACTAAAGCATGTTCTTTTGATACCCCTTTGTACGATGCTAAGATGTTTTCAGATATCTACGGCCGCATATCAACATCGTATCAACAGACTTAAACTTGCGACTCGCAGTGCCCTGGTTGGACTCATACACACGAAGACGATGATATTGCCCAGTCTAGCCAGCGACAACGGAGAGACCACCACTCTCATGAGTACTTATGCAGAGAGCCTCGACGGCATCGGCGAGATGGCCCACGAGACATGGGCTCAGGTCGTGGAAGTCGTGATTGGTATCGTACTGCTGGTGGGCCAAGTCGGCTGGATTTGGCCGCTCCCCCTTTTTCTGATCTACTGTTAGCCAATCCCCCACTGACATTTACTATCTTCTATTCGTGCTGCTAATGCGAATAGTGTGCTCGCATGTGAGCCGGTTCGTGGCCAGGAACCTCCAACCTGGCCAGACAGCGTGGAATCTTGCCACGCAAAATCGCATAGCGGCTACGAGTTCCATGCTGGGTGCCATTAAGACGGTCAAGATGCTCGGGATGCAAAGTAGTCTTTATAAGCGGATTGAAACCCTGCGTGCCAAGGAGCTCTCGATAGCTTCTAGACTTCGATGGGTCATGGTTTACTACAACGCGTCCGGTATGTCTAACGCAAGCTTGCTTACATCCCTCTCATCATCCTAGACGTGAGTTTGACTGTTGACTGCCTTAGCAAATGCGCTGGGCATCTTCTCCCCGGCCATTACCCTTGCACTCTATGCTGTGCTATCTGCGGCGCATGGGAATCGACTCGACACTGAGACTGCCTTCACCACGATGGCCATTCTCAGTATGGTCACGCATCCGGCCAACATGGTCATGACCATTGTCCCTCGCGCGGTTGCGGCGCTCGCCGGCTTCGGCAGGATACAGGAGTTCATGCTCCGCCCTTCCTTGCCCCAACCTCGCGAGATCCTGCCCGAAGCCCCCGCAGACACAATTCTTCACACATTAGGCAATCTAGAACCAGGGGAAAACAATGTGGCGGTTCGACTATGCAATGTCACCATCGGCGCCAACCCACCTCTATTGAGCGGAATTAACACCGAAGTACCCGCCGGGGCTTTGACCATTATATCGGGGCCCACGGGCAGCGGCAAGTCTACCCTGATACGTGCCATCCTCGGCGAGGTTGTGCCAGTTGAGGGAACTGTAAATGTATCGACAAGCCGGGCTGCATACTGCGCTCAAAGGCCCTGGCTACCCAATGGCACTATAAAGGAGGCCATCTACGGTTTCACGGACCTCGAAAATGCCAACAATCAAGACCACGAGGCTTGGTATGGCGTGGTCACCAAAGCCTGTTGTTTAACGCAAGATTTTGATTCCCTTATTGATGAAGATCAGACCCAGATCGGCAGCAGGGGCCTCAATCTCTCCGGTGGACAGAGACAGCGCGTGGTGAGTTCCCTGGTTGTGATCCGGTTTCTCACAAGTTCTGACACCTACAGACACTTGCACGGGCACTGTTCGCAAAATGTGACATTTTCATAGTGGATGATGTTCTCAGCGGGCTAGATGGCGACACGGAACAGGCCGTCTTCGACAACATATTTGGTGCCAAGGGTCTTCTCCGGCAGTCCAAGACTACTATTATCCTCGTTACGAACTCTGGTATGTTCCTTACGGGTGCACCAAACGATGACTGCGCTGACCTTGTGAAAAGCTCAATACTTCCAATCTGCGGACCATGTAGTGGTTTTGGGCAATGGAGGTATCATAGATCAAGGGCCCTGGGGAAACCTCCACATCACCTTGTCCTTGATCGCCAAGTTCTCCTCTGACCATCAGGCCCGTGAGAAAAACGACACAGCGCTGTCAGAAAGCTTCAAGAAGCTTAGCACGCAGGTCCGCGCGAAAGACGAGATCAAGGCGGACCTCTCGAGACAAAGCGGTGATCCTGCACTCTATGGTACCCCCTTTTCCCCGTCCACTTACTGTGTTTCTATGAAAAGCTGACTGGTAACGCAGGGCTTTACCTCAAGTTTGTGGGATGGACCAACGTACGTCGGGTGGTAGCTTGCACGGCTACCTATGCCTTCTTCATCACCATCCCTCAATACTGGCTTCAGATGTGGACCGAGTCGGGCGGTGCAAGTACTACCTTCTATGCTTCGGGCTATCTATTCATAGCCTTTATGGCGTGGGCTTCGACTAGTATGCAGATGTGGTAGGCTGCTGTGAGACGCTGATCCTTGGTTCTACGGTACTGACTTTGCCAAAGGTCAGTGTTGATACAACTGGCCCCGCGGTCAGGGTCTCTGATACACAAGAGGCTTCTGGACATCATCACGGGGTTTGTGCTACCTCACCGTACTTCTTACAAGGAGTCTCTCTTTATCTAATGGTACTCGTCCTTACTTTCCAGCGCGCCCCTCGCCTACTTCTCACAGACCGACAACGGGTCAATATTGAACAGGTGAGCCACTAATTTTGGCCCCACATAGCTTTTTACACGACTAACAATGAGAAAGATTCAGCCAAGATATACAGGTGATCGACAAACAGTTGCCGGGAGCGTTTCAGCTTCCCGAACGTGGGATCAATCATGAGATACACGATGTACATGCTCACAAGTGCACTAGAGATCTTCAAGCTGTTAGTGCAGGTTATTTTCCTCTGCCTGGCGGAGAAGTGGCTCGCGCTCTCCCTGCCGACCTGCGCTGTGGTGGTCTACGTCGTGCAGAAGCTCTATCTCCGCACCTCGCGGCAACTCCGCTATCTTGAGCTCGAGTCCCGAGCCGGAGTCTTTTCCAGTTTCTTGGAATCCGTAAGTCTCTCCAGGAAGCATATTCGCCATCCTATTACTTACTTTTCCGCCCTGCCTAGGTCGAGGGCCTCGAGACGATCCGCGCCTTCGGCTGGTCCACCGCTGTGTGTCATGAGAATATCGCCTGCGTCGACAAGTCTCAGCGTCCCGAGTTCCTACTTCTGTGTCTGCAACGTTGGCTCGGCGTCGTGCTCGATTTGATGGCGGCCGGGGTCGCCACTACCGCCGTGGCTATGGCCGTTTTCTTCCGAGAAAGCGTCACCGGCGCGCAAGTCGGGATCGCGCTCAACGTCATGCTCGTGGCCAACTCGACGCTGCTCAAGCTCGTGGAGAGCTGGACGGCGCTGGAGACGTCGCTCGGCGCCGTGGCGCGGCTCAAGGCACTGGAAAAGACGGTTCCGTCGGAGAAGGGGGAGACGTGGGCTTTTGAGCCGCGGGGGGATTGGCCGTCGGAGGGGCGGCTGGTGATCAGGGATATCACGGCGTCGTATCGGTGCGTATCATTCCCACTCCCCAAAGCTGGACCAGGACAAGCTCATATCAAACGTAATCTCTAGTCCCGGGACGGTGGTTATTCAAAACCTAAGCCTGAACGTCTCCGCAGGACAGAAACTTATCATATTTGGGCGAACGGGCAGGTACGTCCAAAGACTCCATTCTCTATCCCCCCTATCCCCACTGCAACTACTGACCGATCCTACCCCCGGATAGTGGCAAAAGCACCCTTCTCCTAACGCTTCTCCGCCTCCTGGAGCTGCAGTCGGGAACCATTGAACTCGACGGCGTCGACATCAAACAAGTTAGCCTGGACTTACTGCGCCAACGGTGCTTCGTCACGCTATCCCAAAACCCCCTCTTGCTACAGAACGAGACCGTCCGGTTCAACCTGGATCCCGATGGGATGGCGTCAGGAGACACCATCGTCTCCGCCTTGGAAATGACCGGGCTCTGGCCGCATTTCCGGGCAGCCGCGGCCATCTACAACAAGAAGCCTAAGCCTCTCTCCACCGACATCCGGCGCATCGGCGTCGCCGAACAAGACGCACTCCTCGACCGCCAGCTCGCCCAATTCCCCGAAATGTCCGTCGGCCAAACCCAGCTCTTCGCCCTCAGCCGCGCCCTGATCAAGGCCGCCACCCTGCTGCAGCGCCTCGGTGCCCGACCAGTCGTGCTCCTGGACGAAGCCACGTCGTCGCTAGACACGGCCACCGAGTCCGCCATCTACCGCATCATCGACGAGGAGCTCACGGCCCAGGGGCACACGGTCATCATCGTGGCGCACCGGCTGGGCGTGCTGCAGGAGCACACGAGGACAGGGCGGGATACGGTGGTGTCGATGGCGGATGGGAGGCTTGTGTCTGTGGATATGCTGTAATGGGGTAGTTCCTTGTCAAATCACCACAGCGGCACGACTGTGTCTGCTGACTCATTTACGATTGGCAGGGCTTTTGCCGTCCCTGACCATCACGTTCCTTCCTCATGTTGTCTATGTGTTTATAAATCTCGTGATCCCATGCCATGTGCTTGCATTCCGCTACGAACTATGCCGCCACTACTATATCGTCTAGGAACGGCTCTTTCCAAAATGTAATGCTCGACTCTGGTATTTACTAACTTTGGTGACGTATGTACGGTTATATAGAACCTCTTTGCTTTATATAGAGATATCTGAATCGTTTGGGTGGACCAGACTATTGATCTCGTCGAAATCGGCCTCGCTCGGAGGCAGGCCCCGGTTGATCGCGGCATCCAGGAAAAGCTCGCGCACCACCCTCACGACGGCGTCGTCCTCTTCCGCGTCGCCCTCCATCCCCAACGTGTCTCGGTAGTATTCGGGCCCCCGCTCGAATCCCCTCTGGACCATGTCGTCCAGGTCCCGGAGGGACCAGCCCCTGTCGCGGAATGTGCCCGCTTTTCGTGTGCAAACCATCACGAGATCCCGCAGCTCCGGGTCGATCTGTTGCGCCCCTAGTGACTGGCTAGTCTCGAATAGAGGGAAGAACCTCTGTTGTGGGACGCAAGAAGGTTAATTAACGAGACGGCGTGTTTGGGAGAAACTTCTGCCTGGTGCTTGCTTGACTTACGCTACCAGCGAGGTTGATGAGGTTCTCGCTAATCCGATGCCATTCCTCTTCCCTGTAATAGAGCTCGCTTATTAGTGGCAGTTCAAGTTCTGTGTAATTATCTTTCGCCTAGTGGGGGCGCTTTACCTCGAGATGTCTACCCGTTCTACCGAGCCAAGATCGATCATCTTGAGGATCGGCGACAGTCGATGTTCCGCCTCGAACTCATCATCACCGAAGCTTCCGAACATCACTTACACAGACCATCGTCAGCGCCTTATCAAACCAAGTCCTATTACTGACTGGCGGGTGACTCACGGTTGTTGGTATGCATGTCGGTGTTGTAAAGGACCTCTTGAGGATGCGGGTCGTCGTCCTTGGCCGTCTCCAAACGTACGGGGCCCTCTTTCAGACCCCCGGAGTACGCCATACCCATGGCGATCCTCATCACTGTGAAGAACCAGTCAGATGACGGGATCTTGGGGAGGATGTTACATGATCCACATGAGACACCCCTGGAATGCCGGACTTACGACACCTAAATATCGACCAAAGCAGCCGATTCGGCAGAGCCTTATTCCGCCCCTGAACGCGTGCCTCAAAATCGCGAAAAGCCCCGCCCTCGAGAAATTCCAACAGGATCCATTCCCGCACGCCGTACAAGTCGGGCCCGCCGAATGTCTGGGAGCCGATCCTCCGCACCACATGCGCCGCCGAGGCAAAGCTCTGCCGAAACCAACGAACGAGGATTAATTAGCATACCCGTTTCTCTCTCTCAGTTGCCTGCTTGCTTGCTAATAGTGGGAGTGGAGCGTCAACCAACTAACCTCGAGCGCCTCCACCTCCCCCAAGGGCGCAAAGCCAGCATACCGCGGATCCGGAAACCGCCGCGCCAGCTTCGCCGCGACGCGCCGCCCCGGGACCTGTTGCTGCTGGCCGCCACCGTCGCCGCCGTCGTCGACCCGCCGCAGCGTGTACACACTCCCGAACGCCCCCGCGCCCGCGCGCCCCTCGTACGCGTAGCGGCCGCCCGCGAGGAAGTAGCGGCGCAGGGCCCGCAGCGCCAGGAACGGCGGGTCCGGGAGCTCGATCTGGTCGGGCGGGACTTGGGCTGCACGGGCGCCTATTGCCGGAACCGGGTTGCGAGGCGTGGCGAACTGGATGGGCCGCGCGGCGGGGACCGGGTTGTCGGGCGTGACAAAGGGGTTGCGCATGGCCTCGTCGATGGAAGTCGCTGAAGCCGCTCAACTCTTAAAAAAGGGGAAAGAAATTGACGTATTACGTGAAGCATGGGACTTCGCTGCTCGGCTTGCAGGCTCACGGCTGTTTTTCGAATCCCCTCTCTTGCTCGTTTCCGTTTCGAGATAATGGGGTTCGAGCAACAAAGAGGTGGAATGTTGGAATATCTGGGGTCTCCTTGTCTTTGAGTCCGCGAATGTCCTTGATCGCCTACCCGCCGGACACTCTAACGGAACAAAGAGTAAGATCACCGCGCAAAATACTTGATGTATGTCAATATCTGTATTCGTCTCTCATTCCATATCAGATACGTCATGCCCCACGCCTGCCTGATCTTTCCATGGGCTCATTACTTCTAGTTTATACATTAATCTCATTCCAAAATGCCCCCGACATTATTGCCCCGAACGCATACACGTTTACACCTATGAAAGCCCCAAGGTAGCAATGAGCAGCTGCACCCCACTGAGCTGCTTCCCCAAGTCCCGGCCATCGAACGGCTTCTGCCAGTACCCGCCGTAGAAATCGGACCCGTTGCGGGCCGTGCTGTACGCCGTCTGCTCGTTGGCCCGGATGTAGTCGCTGTAGGGCGAGCCGGACAGCGCCTTATTGAGCTTCGCCAGCCGGTTCATGAAAATCCCCTTGAATGCGAAACCATTAATATCGCAACTCTCGGGCTTGTCACAATCCTCGGTCAGGACCCCGCTCGGGGAGAGCGTCGCGCTGTTGATGACGGCATCGGCAATCTTGGTGGCCGTGTCGAGGTACGACTGGTCGCCCGTCGCCTTATTCAGCTCGACGAGGCCGCCGAGGACGACGCCCTGGTTGTAGGTCCAAACGCGGTCGCTGTTGTTGGGGCACACGGACGAGTCGTTGCCTGGGGGCCCGAGAAGGCCGTCGTTGATGAGCCACTGCGAGTTGATCATGCCGCTGCCGTTGAACCATTGCCATTGGTTCAGGCTCCGGTTCAGGTAGAAGGTATCACCTTGGATGAGGTTGTGCAGGGTGGCAGCTAGCTCGAGGTACAGTTCGTTGCTGATGGCACCCTTGTAGCTCTGGGTCTCGATGTCCCAAATTATGCCACCTTTGCAGGTGTCGGGCTTCCAGTACTGGTAGATGTAGGTCTCATCATCTTTTGCGATGTCGAGGTAGGTGCTGTTCCCAGTCAACTCGTACATGCGGAGCAGAGCCAGAGCCCACCAGCCCGTGTCGTCGGTACTATCGGCGCGGAAGTCCCCACCGCCCTGTGGCCACCAATCCAGCGGGGCGCGCTGGATGTCGATGGTATGCTGGGCTTGGGCGAGGTAATCACGAGAGCCGGTGGTCTGCATGTAGTCGGCAATGGACTGCAGGGCAACGCCGCTGTACCACCAGTTGCCGGTGGGGTCCCATCGTCCTGTCTTGTTATCATAGTACGTGTTCAGGGCGTTAATTGAGGCCTTGGTGGCATCAAGGATGGCGGAGGTTTTTGGTATGGTTCCACCGGCAACGAGGGTCGAAAGTGTCAGGCAAACTGCCCCGAAAAGCTGTGATAGCCTCATTGTCTTTGATGCCGATCCCGTACTTGGGTTGACAGAAAAGGGGGTAGTTTGGGGCTAAAGAAGTGAAGCGAGAGTGAAGTTGGGAACGAGTGTAAAGCCAACCGATCTTTGGCCAGATGTGAATCAGAGAGAGATAATGTCTTGCTTAGACAGTATATCTTCCTGTCAATTGCTGGGTCCAAAGAGAGTTTTATGTGTTCGGCGTTGGGCCGCTTCCCTGGGGAAATTGGAGGTTGCAGCCAAGACAGTGTTGTTGGAGGCGGGAGATGTCTTGCTGGACGCGAAAAGAAGTCCTTGAATCAATCCAAGACAAGAAGCAATATGCAGCAAATAAGCGACTCGGCCCTATTGCTGGTGAGGTCGCATGGAAATCCGTTGTTTCAAGGCCACCAATAACACGAGTAAGCGCGCCCGTCGAGTAGGAGCAGGGGGCGTCGCACCAATGACACGGCGAGACGTAGCAACCGCGACTTTAAGAGGCTTGAGATATATGGCAGGCGTAAGGGGGGCTCGCTTTCCTTGGACGTCACTCAACGTCGATGCCAGCGTGACTGCGGCCTGATTATCGCCAATGACGCAGGGGCAATGCAACGTCGGGTCGACAAAATGAGGAAAGAAGGAAATACGATGCTTGGCAGGACCGTTTGTTGCACTGCTGCTGTTGCATGTTCTCTTGCCATATTATATGTGTTCATGCTGTGCTATTGCTGATAGGAGGATGATGAAAGCAACCTTAATACACCTCAACAAACGCGCCTGACTTCGGAGAAAGAAAGCACTATTGCTGCTGCCAAGACGATGCTGCCTTCCGTTCGGAGATGCTGGGGCAGCAGAGATCATCGTGTTCGGAGAAAGTATACAGGAACAATGCAAGGAAGGGGGAGAATCTACGAAGCGGTGCAGGCGGTCTCCCACCAACAAATAAGTACTGCAAGCGATAAATGTAGTGGGTTGCATGCCGGCTGCATGACCGATCTGGGGACCGGAAAAGAACGTTTTATTGCACATCATGGCGATTGTTTTATGGTGAGAGTCTGGGGAATTGGGTTGTATACTGCAGGGAGCGAGAATTCATGCTGATAGAAGAAGTGGTGATATCGAAGATGAGATGCATGCTTAGTCTCGCCGGCCGGCATTGCGTTGATGCATCTCGAGGGTCAATTCCCGATATTAGAGCAGTGCTCAGTGCCGCTCGCCGATGAATTAAGGATTCGAAGGCCCCTAAATTTAGCATGCGCGGGGCAGATTGCAGGGTGGGACAGGCTTGCTAGTCTTATCGATTACACAGAGATAGCCATAGCGCTGCTCTCTGGCCGCCCCGTACCTTGAACTAACTAAAGCACGGGATGCACCCACCTAAATCAGCTGTCCTCCAGTGATGATGTGGCTGCCTGCCATTGTTTGGTTGGAGGGGCCAGCAAGTGCCGTCGGCAAGTCGTGCAATGATCCCAACTTTGGAATCGTCCCTTCGTTTCTCGGGCCAGAAGTCAGTAATCACCTGAAATATCACAGCAATCGCACCGAAACGATTCAAAAACATGGCCAGCGTAGGTTTGCAACATATCGTCCCAAACAACATGAGAGAGGACCGGCTGGGCTGATACTCCGGTTTGCTTGGCTTTGGCTGTAGCATGG
Source organism: Apiospora marii (assembly GCF_038362585.1). Lineage (NCBI taxonomy): Eukaryota > Fungi > Ascomycota > Sordariomycetes > Amphisphaeriales > Apiosporaceae > Apiospora > Apiospora marii. The sequence goes on from NW_027117377.1 coordinate 656,586, forward strand.
CATAGCCCGGACGAACCGCAGCCGAACCGAAGAACAGCGGCAACAAGACCTCGACAAGATCCAGAAGTACCGTGATCTCGACGATCAGATCCAACACCATGTACGTGCGCAAAATCAAATGACGGCCGTTGCACCATCTGTCCACCGTCTCAACTTCCCTTTCCTCATTACCTACCTAGCTGCCCCTACCTAGCTGCCCTGCAAGGATCCCAGAAGACTGACTAACGCATTTCCTTCCGATCGCCAAAAACAGGTCAAACGATCAAACTACGGCGACCCCGCGCTCTTCCAACTGACCACCAAACTCCTGCGGCTCAACCCGGAATACTACACGATATGGAACGTCCGTCGCCGCTGTCTAATCTCTGGCTCATTGTCCAGACGGTCGGCTGGGTTATGGCACTCGAAGGCGTCGCCGAGTACTTCTCGGAGCGTCACTACGAAACCGTCCTGCGCCGCCTCCTCGCCTTCGCCCTCGGCGGCGACCCCGCCCGCCCCCGCGACGTCCCCGTCACCCCCGAAGGCTGGCGCGAGTGGTACTACACCTGATGAAAAGGAGGGAGGCAACACTACTACCAACCTCAACGACAGCGGTGCGCCCAAAGAAGAAGCAGATGGCGACGAGAAGGCCGACTTAGCCGCCGACACGGCCATCATCCAGGCCGAGCTCGCCTTCACGATCCCGCTTCTCATCGAGTTCCCCAAGTGCTACTGGATCTGGGGGTACCGCTCCTTCCTCCTATCGGTGTGCGACGCCATCCTGCCCGCGGGCGCCGCGCGCGATTTCTGGGTCGCTGAGCTGGCCCTGGACTCCAAGATGCTGACCAAGGACCGCCGCAACTTCCACGCCTGGAGCTACCGCCGCTTCATCGTGTCCGCGCTCGAGTCAGGGGCGAAAAACGACGGTGGGAATACAGCGAAGAGCATGACCGAGTCCGAGTTCGCCTACACGTATAGCATGATAAAGGTCGACCTGTCCAACTTCAGCGCCTGGCACAACCGCAGCAAGCTCGCGCCGCGGCTGCTGGACGAGCGGGGCGCCGACGACGCGGCGCGCAAGGAGTTCTTGGACCAGGAGCTGGAGCTGGCGCGGGAGGGGTTGAATGTCGGCCCCGAAGACCAGAGCCTGTGGTATTACCATCAATTCCTGATGGACCAGATCATTGCTTTAGGCGTTGACGGGAAAGACGCCAAGGCGGATGGGCTCATTGCGCCGAATTTGAGTCTGGCCGACCGGCGCGAGTTTGTCGATAGGGAAGTGGCCGAGATCAAGGATCTGCTGGAAGACTACGCTGACGTCAAACTGATCTACGAGGCGCTGCTGGAGTACGCGATGGCCTACCGGGCCCTGGGCGAGTCAGATGCCGCCGACGCCGCGAATCAGGACGAGATGATGAGCTGGCTGGCGAAACTGAAGGAACTGGACCCGCTGAGGCGAGGGCGTTGGGATGATCTCGAGAAGTCACTTAAAGCCTGATTGAACTCAACTGTCGTATTCAATGCACATTTGGAAATGTGCATAACTATTAATATACTAAGATTAAATCAATCACTTTATCTCATCAACATCCGATAAAGTGACGTGATGGTATGGTTGTAGCCAAATTTCATCCCATCCAGAGTCCCTGACTCGTCACAGGGGAATACTGCCATCACATTTCCCTTTGATCAGACTCGCGTTCAGGCCCACCAAGCCGTCAAAGTATGCCAGCAGCGTCTCAAGAGGCAGCATGTCCATCAGGCCCAGGCTGGGGTTGCTCGACTTGAGCGGCCGGCCCCCGAACAGCACGCGGACATGGTGCGCCCCGTACGCAGCAGTAGCAGCCGCCTTGGCCCGGTACAGCTCGAAGATGACCTCGCTGCCCATGCCGGGCCAGACCATGAGGTCGGCCTGCAGGATCGACAGCACGCGGCTCAGCGACCCGTCGTGCGCCACGTTGTGCAGGTACCGGATCCCGCCCAGGCCGCCGTCGCGGGCGGCCGCGGACCGCAGGTGCGACGCCAGCTCGGCGATCCAGACGCCGTAGGCTGCGACGGAAGCCCCAAGGGCAAGGGGGCCGGCGTCGCGGTAGAGGTGGCTGTACTCCCATTGGCCGAGCCGGTAGACGGCGTCGGCGAGGTCCTGGGTCACGCATTCGTCGGTGGTGGCGTTGCAGGGGAGGGGCTTGTCGGCGTGGCATTGCCGCGCGGAGAGGTTGTCGTAGTAGTGGTCGAAGCTGGCGTGGAACCCGGCGTCCGCGGCGGGGACGCCCGAGATCCCGTCCAGGGTCGCGTACAGGGCGCGCGCGGCGTCGAGGTGCTGCTGCCAGCGGGCGTCGGCGTCGGACTGGAGGCGGGCGAAGGCGGCGGCCGCCGCAGGGCAGCGGTATTGTGGTTCGAGGGAGTCGACGCCGGCGGCTTGGATCAGGAGGGGCACGGGGCGCGTGATGGCGTCGTCGCCCCACATGCCCGCGATCAGCTGGCCGGCCACCTGCGAGGTGATCTGGTTGTTGGTGACGCGGTAGGCGACGTGGCGGCGCCAGGCGTTCCCGTTGTCCTCCTCGCGGCTGGGGAGGAAGTGGAGCAGGGTGTGGTAGACGTCGTAGAGGTCCCGGCCGTGCTGGCGCGAGTCGTCCAGCCCGGCCGATGTGATTTGCGGGAACTGGCAGGAGCCGATCCAGCCCGCGGGGACGAAGGGGTTGACGGGGGAGCTGGTGCCCTTCCAGTACGTCTGCGCCGACTTGTTCCTGGTGGTGGTAGCCGAACCACCATTGTCGTCATTGTCCGCCGCGGGCAGGAGGGATTGCCCAAAGTAGTAGAGCCCCTGGTCGTCGCAGTCCCAGCGGTAGGGCTCGACGGGAAAGGCGTTGGCGGCGTAAGGGGTGCGCTTGTGGTGGCGCTGGATGACCTCGACGTAGCGCAACTCGTAGTCCTCGAGCCGGGCCCGCAGTGGCTCGTCGTCCTTGGGCTGCTGCGGCACGAGGGGCATGCCGCCGCCGTGGGTGTACTCGGTCCGCCGCGCGTGCGGCATGTTGCACCAGTTGTACTGGCCGTACCGCGCGTCGGGCGTCTGAGACGTGTTGAAGATGAAGCCGTACGTCCCGGATCCCTGCAGCGCCGAGGTGAGGTTGTTCAGCTGGGTGGCGGCCGGGGGGTGCCAGTTCAGGTCCACGCCCATGCCAGCCGCGGCGGCGGCGCCGGTAGAGACCAGCAGGGAGGTGGCGGCCGGGTTCAACATCGCGCTGCTGCTGTTGGGGGACGACGAAGACCACTTGAGATAAACGAAGAAGGCGATGCCTAGAAACAGGAGCAGCTTCGCAGGTCTATTCGCCCATCGCGAAAAAGCCGCCATTCAGGTTCAGGCTTCGCTTATCCGGTCTTTTTATGCCTGCACTCAAGCTGCGAGGGTGAGGGTAATTTAGGTAGTTTTGGGTAGTGTTTGCCCCCCACGTGGTGCAGCTCTCGAGGATTACAGGTTGGACAACTCAAAATTCTGGGAAAGCAAAATCAATTGGTTTTTCCAACAACCACTTACCTAGGTATCTTCACATCCAGTCTCAACCAGTTGCATCATGGCTTAAGGAAAACAAATATCCTGCTTCGGCCCGCAAATGGTCCGAGTCGAATGCGATGCACTAAACATGCGATGGAATCTCTGGCGGCATTCAATGGTACTGCACCTCAGAGACGTCGAATGGGCGCACAAAGCAGCAAAAGACAGGATGGATAGGTTGCCAGTGTTGACTGCCTCCTGTTATTGTCCCTAAATGATCCGTCTTCTAGGCATCCTGTCCGCTCAGAGATCTGTCTTACCATTGAGAGAACGGAACTTAGACAGTACTGAGGGGCTGCACCCTCTACCCCGCAACTTTTTTCCCGCTGCCCGCCTCAAGAACCGACCTAGCACCCGCCGAAGCCCCAGTATTTCTACATTAATATCCTCCAGCTGATAATACCTCCCCGGCTGAGGATATGTCGCTGCGAGTTTCAACGTACTTCTAGTCGCGCTATTGAGGCTTTGACTTCCCAATCAGATCTCCGAGAAGAGATACATCCGAATACGGACTGGCCCATCGACGGGGCTGAAGCAGCTCGTAGCGTGTACATCATGCTTAGTAAGAGTACAGTACTCCTGTCTGGAATCCCACTCCTTTTCCGAGGGCGGCTTCCGCCAGCTGTGGGCTTGCGCTGGTCGGAAGCGGGACTCTTCAGAAGCATCCGACGGACGAAACCCTAGGAAAGCAATTTCAGTCCTGTAACAGAGCTGGAGGGCTTCATGACAGCTTGGTTGGCTGAGTTACCACTACCTACTCCGCCGCAGATAGAAGAGTACTGTCTTGGCGATACATTTGGGTTGCCTCGCTGGGCGCTGGACGTGCCTCCTGCATGGAGAACGCCCGCCCCCAAATTTGTATTAGTCTCATCTTGGCAGAGCGGAAGTCCGAACTGCGAGTAAAGACTGGCGATACTCCATCGCTTTGCGGCTCCGTACTGACAGTAAATCGTAGCGAGGGCTATAACGACGATATCACCCGTCGCCATACCCCCTCCCTCGTGGCACGGCTGCTATATTAACGCCAGCCAGCCTTGGCCCAAGGCCTCGTACCTCTGCCAGACTTTCCGATATTCAAATTCATATGAACGATGTCTCTTTTCACGTACCGAATCACCCCACGAGACAAACACGATTCATCCTGGTATACGGGCCAGACGGCACGTTTTCTGGGAAGCTTCTCTCAGCCTTGGGTATTAGGACGAGCCTTATGAGCCTGGGATATCGACAAAAGCAAAAAAGAAAATCCCATGGATTCATATTTCCATTTGGTATTGATCATCGATAGCCGCGCATATGCCATAATTGATCCAGCCACACGACTAAATATCGCATGGACTAAGCGGAGCGCCACCAGATGTTTGTCAGAACATATCGGGAAACACTTGAAGAGAGTCGGCGGCACAGTTCTGCCGAGAAAACGGACAAAAAAGCCACATGACCGCCTCTGATGGAAAGAGGCCAGTGTCCTTGCTCAGCTCCGGATGAGGATGGTAAGGCTGAAGGCTAGTAATTCAAATGGCGTTGTCCCCTGAAAAGCACAGGCGGCAAACTAGGGGGATCAGGGGTGGCGCAGCTCGTAAGCGCGTTCATGGGAAGAAATAGAATAGGTACGGAGTACTGTGACCCTATCAATCGCAATAGGTGGCTGTTGAGGGGTAGTATGCGGTGCGACCGTAAGCGACCAGTGGCCGAGTGAGAAAAATAAAGAAGAAAGCAAACACACCTACGCCTCTTCATGCAGCCCATATAGCCTGATCTTTCAAATAGGAGTCCGTAGACAAGGTGGCACGTCAGAAACGCCACTTTCTCTATCTTAAGAAACCTGCAACCCTGAGCCACCACCTATTACGCAGGTCCAGACTGTTGGGTTAAGATAAATATCGTCTTCGCCTGGGGATCTTCTTCGTATATGACTGTGCCCATGGTCTCCTCAATGATTGTTGCAACCGCTGGCTGATCGTATCCTAGTGCATACGCATACTCCAATACAAAACATGCATCAGTCGTCCTTCTCCTACAACTTGACCCGGGCCTACCCATTCAAATGGCTCACTCCGACTGTTGTCATCGGCGGCATCATCACAGCTATCCTTGTTTCCTTTATCAACTTCGGATCTACAGGCTATGAACTCGTGCCCACGTCATCGAACAACCCTAACGGAACTGTCGACGACCCCTCTCGGTATGGAGGAATTCAGTGGCCTTCATATCTTGTCGGAAATACTCAGGCGACATGTGCGCCGGTCACCTTGCCGTTAAACACTTTCCTCTACACTCAAAATCATGCCATTGCTTACACTTTGAAGAGTGTGTGGCGGGAGAAAGATGATGGTACTAGAGTCGATTTAGGCTCTCTTGTATACCATAATAACACGCTTGAGAGATGCAACGTCACTGAGGTGAACGTGGACGTCTTGGGCAGATACACGCAGAGTCCACGCAATACAGGAACAACGGGCGCAACTGTACTGGCCCATGCTTTGGTCAGCTGTACGGTAGACATCGATACCTCATTAACCGAGTCGGCACTAGGACCAACATATGTCGAGATGAGGGGCACCTATGAGGCCGCCGTTTACCCCAACATCAAAACATTCTTATCCCGGAACAAGACAAGGTCTCCCAGTCTATATTGGGGGGAATCGATACTCCGCACGTATGCGGCCTTGACAGCGAAGACTTATATACTAGATGTATACGACTCGAATCTGGACCGGGCAGAACAAAGGAGATACAATGCTGCAATTATACTCGAACGCCGAGCCGAAGGGACAGGCAGCGATACTTACGAAGAAACTATGAGTGATGACTTCTTTAAAGTCGACTGCTTCACGGAGGGGAATATCTGTGATAACCATAGCATCCCGTCGCTGGCGGCACACGAAAAGACCGGTGGAGGGCACCCCTATCCAAACATTTGGAAGCACGTGAATCTACTGGGGAAAGGGATGTGGCATACGGTATTGGCAGATCTCGGACATAGCGAGTCGTACGTGCCCAGCGAATCGTTCCCTTTTCTGTCTTCGATTCAATGCCGAACGACTAACACCCAGCAGAAACGTGCCCAACATGCTCACTCGACCAGATTTGCTTGCCAACCTAACCGGAGGCCTAGCCAGCGATGTCAATTGGTATAATACGCAAATAATGCCAAAGACTCTCAATATCAGCAACCAACTCGACAATGATCTTGCGTCGACAGCCTTCGACCCTGGTGACAAGGCGCAAGCGAACTTAGGGGCCACCCCAGCCTTCTTCTCGACGAACTACATCTGCCAAGTTCCAAGTACGAAACCGGCGGGTACTTTGTTTTTCTCTATTCTGGTAGCGGATCTGGTGTTGCTCCAGGCTGTCTGGCTTATATTCCGATTCATCGTGGACATGGTTGCGCAGCGCAAAGACCCGTCCCTACGGCACTGCGCAGGATGCAACCAAGACATAGAACTTGCCGATGTAAGCAAGTCGAGCTCGACGACCGGACTGCTGCCGCACAATAACCCCCATGGCTCTCAGTCAGGGAACGACTAGATGAGCAGGATATCGACAAGTCAAGGGGTTAGCCGTCGGTGCAACGGGTTAGGAGAAATTTGCAGAGCCTGTTCCTTGTATAGCAAGCCAATATCGTGAAGTGGGAGAAAAAAATAGGATATGGAGAAATCATCAAGCAAACCAGAAATACCGGATACGTGGTGAAGATACGGACAGAGAAGGCGAGATAAAATATGCGGTGCCCATATGCCTGAGATCAATACATAAATCGGCTCGTGGGTCAAGAAAAGGTCATGGTTACCATCCCATGGTCATGTTTCAAGCAACATGGATATGGTGAATATCACAGCTTACAAGAGGCACACAAATTTTGTACAGACTCACGAGCTGCGTACACGCCCCCTAACAATTCAACTTAGAGTAGATCCCCTTAAAATCTTTGAAAATTCCTCGCTCACGGCTCCCGTTATCATAGTATCTTGTAAGCCAAAGATGTTCACCAGCGGTGCCAGAGCCCTTCCTTCTTTTCTCACGCTTTGGTACGAGGTAGTTGATACTTGCTGCAGGCCCCCACTGCTTATATGTGGTCTGTCAGTCCTTGTACAGTACCTGCTCAGATTCATTAACACCCTCGCCACCGCACTAGGTGCTTTTCACTAAAAGTTGCCTGCAAATCCAAAGCATTTGGAGCGCGGGAGCTAGAAGGGGTGTTAATGAAAGTGAGCACGTACTGTATATGCGTCTAGATGAAGCATACTATTTCGTGTTTTGGCTGACATAGAAGCGAGCATAAGATATGTACGCTACTTGGTGATAATGATTGTCAATTATGGTCCGGTCCATGCGGCGATGCTGCGTGTTCCCTAACGGATCACTCTGTAGGACACATCAGGTTGGCATCCGCTCTCCCCACAAACAAGAGGTTAGAGAGCCGCATTGGTACTAGGGTCAGTGACGACCCAATCAAAAGGACGTCCCCAGAAGGTATGAAAACGACAGTGCCGGCACACGGTGGTATTGAATGATGATTCAGCGAACACGAGAAGGGCGAGGACAAACAACAACGGTCTGCGGCTGTGGCGCCGTGGGTAAAAGCTGGGGCCGCTACTTAAGCGGGTAAGGTTTGCTAATATTAGCGACAGCTAATCGGGCCATCGTCGCTTCGGATCACCTACACGTAAAGGGCTAGCGCCCACGGTCCTTATCCGAACTGGGTCTACGGGTAGGAAAATGGGCTGTTCTCGGTTCTGTGCCGCTCTTGGCGCTCGCCGCGCCCCCCCTGACTAAAGCAATTTTCATTTTCTTTCTCTCTGGGCCGTCCTTAAGCTGCTGCCTAGCTGCCTGCCGCGATTGTGGTTCCCGGACAACAGGCCGTCGACTAGAATAAAAAGTCGGCGCCATCCCCCTTGCTTCGGAGGCCACCGCTTGTTTGTCTTTCTCGTCGCTCGCAATTGTCGCTCGTTTTTTTTTTCCTGCCTTATACCCAGCGCCTATCTTTTCCCCGACTAGGTAGGATTGCTAGTCAGGGCTATTATTAGTTGTCGGTCTTGTCTTGTTCCACACCCACGCTCGGTTGCTTCCGAAGTGGTATCTGAAAGCTTAATCCGCCGATCTTGCTACTCGACCTTGGTGGTTATCAACTTGGATACATAATCTCATCAATCTCGGGGAGGCTTTTAAAGCCGCCTTGAAAAGCCGTTTGAGCGTTTCTTGACTCGGTATAACTTGGGAACGAGAAGAAAAAAAAAGTCACAAGATGGATCAACCACAATCACCGTCCCCGGTCCAAGGGCAGCAGCAAACTGCAGCGCCAACCCAGCCGGTTTCTGTCCCCCAGCAGCCTCGCGCGTCCTACGCGCCCCAACAGCAAGCAGCGGCGCCGCCCTTCCAGCAGCCGGCGCCATACTACGCCTACGGCGCGGCGCCCCGCGTCGTCCCCTTTGACAAGAACTGGTACTGGGCCAAGATCGGCCTGACCATCGCCTCCATCATCTTCGCCATCATCACGCTCATACTGGGCGTGACCCTGGCCCGGGGCCCTCAAAGCGACATGTACGGCTCCGGCTACGAGTACATCGTCATCCCCTCGTCGTCGGCTGCGTCATCTGGGACGTGGCCTCGCTCATCGCCGTCGGCACCCGCCTCGTCCGCCACCGCCGCGCCTCCAACGCGCAGCAGCAGCAGCAGCAGCAGCAGCAGCAACAACAACAGGCGCAGCAGGACAACGCCCACCTTAAGGGTATCCACCCGGGCGCCCATGTCGGCGTGGACCTGATCCTGTGGCTAGGCGGCCTCGTCACCCTGCTCTTCTCCTTGTCGTCCGCCATCGGTTATAGGTACAGGGACCGCATGTGCGAAGACGACTACTACCTCAACTCCGACTACTACCACGACTACTACGAAGAGTATTGCCGCGCGGATGCCATCGCCGCGAGGAGGAGTTACGTAAGCATTGGGCGGGCGCTGGTGGCTTTCATTGGCCTTCTCACGTAAGTCTACTACAATCACGCACAAACTCGAACCAACCTAATCCTCAACAACCCCGGGATGTTCGCCCCTTTACTGACATGCCGTGTTCTTTCTCCAGTCTCACGCACTTCATCATCTTCGTCCGCGCCTGCGTCGAGACCAACCAGCGCAACCGGATGCGGGGACCCATCATCATGGTCCCCGCCCAGCACATGTCCATGTACATGACGCCCCAGCAGCCCGGCATGATGCCCATGATGCCCCCGCAGACCTACATGGCGCCCGCCGCGCACAACGAGAAGGCCGCCGCCGCGCCCAGCCCGCAGGCCCATGTCGCGCCCGCCGAGGGCTTCTACGCTCCCCACCCGCCGGCGGCGAGCCATGCGGGACAGGCGGTATAGACTGTCGCGCGCCAGATGGCATGGCGGTTGTTGGCAGAAGAGGAATGATAGTGTTCTGACCTGGCTTGCATACTATGAAGCGTACTTAGTTCATGAATAGACATAATCAATAATAGCTAAAAAGATAAACCAATGACACAATACGATGTGCGTCCCTCGCTACTGTGATCGGTTTGGTTGATCAGGCATGCCAGCACTTGAACCAGTTGACAAGCTCTCAGTGCTCGGGCCTCCCTCAACCTGAGCACCTCCTTGTCCCGGCATCATGTTCTCTTCCAAAGCCTCCATCAAATTGGCGGCTCTCCGAGCCAAAGCCCGGGCCTCATCTTGGCGTTCTGAGTCGTGGCTGACATTTCTGAACCCGTCTTTCCAGCGTCGCCACTCTTCCAGCGGTATTCGAAACGGACGTTGATATGACTCGAGAGTCTCCGAGGGATTCATCACCTCCCGGAAGATGTTCTGGCCGCTGTAGATTATCCACTGGGCCGCAGCGGAGACGTGGGCGTCCTGCCAGCGAGCAGCGGCTTCTGCGTCAGAAGCAGACAAACGGGAGGAAGCACCAACTTCGAGGGGGGATACACCGAAAGCATCTATCATGACCGAAGCTAAGTACGCCGAAACCTCGCTCCACCAGAAGAAGCAGATGTTTGCATAGAATGCATGCACGTTGATCCAACGACGTGCGCGCTCGAGCTTGGCTGGCCCGTCAAGGTCGCCTTCTTTATGAGGAGCTAGCCGAATCTTTTAGTAAGCGTGAATGCGTGTGTGACCGGTGGATGAGAAGTTTCCACGGGCTTGGCTCCCCCAGTCGAAGACCATGGGAATTGGAAGGGGGTGAGCAAACGAAGACTTACGCTTATAGCGGCTATCTAATACGTCGATAATTCCGGCGAAGTCGAACCTGTATCGGGGACCATTTGTCTTTGGCCAATTGCCAGCCTGCACATTGTACATTTCAGCAATAAGAAAACCCCAAATATCTGAGACGCCTATCGGCTGCATAGGATCACCTACCAAGTTTTCAACAGTTCCGGTTTTGGGCGTGCCGCGAAGGGCGGAAATCAGCCGCGCCAGCTTCGTCTGGGACGGGTGGTAATACGGAATCTGCTCCGCGGCGTCGAGGAGGACGTGGTACACCATCGTGCGCTCCGCCGATTCTCCCTTGGGGGCCGCGTCTCCATTGCCGGGGAGGATCTTGATGATCTCGCAGAATGCCTTCTTGACATTTGTAGGTTCCAAGGAGAGGAGATGGTTGATCAAAACTGTGGCACACCTTCCCTTGGCCATGCCTGCCCGTACATATAGAGGGCCCACACGCGTGTGTGGGCCCTCCCTCATGCTGAGCACATCTTCGGGGATTGTTTTGAAATCGAATCGGAGTCTGAACAGACCCGATCGCTCCATGATTTGCTTGGCTGCTCTGTAAGGGTTGAGAGTATGAGGAAGAAAGACCTCGAGGTGGTTAGGCAGCCAGTGAGGGCATCTTCGTAAATGTTACCTGGCCCAGGAGTTGAGACTGGGCCGATGGCAGATGGCGAGTCGATACACAAATAAACAAGTCAGAACGCACGCTTGTGGTTTGAGTTTCATGTCATCGAGCTTAAACGAGGTTGACTTCGTAACGAATCGTGTTAAAGCAGGGGGGGTCACGCCCCGAAACAAACCCAATGATCCTCACCATGTGATCCTCCCATGACACCCGCCATTTACATATGAAATCCAATCAAACAGCTCTCTTTCTGTCTTCCTGTACAAGGAAAAATTAGCGCTCCCTTCTCACTAACCCCCACAATATTTGACGCACCAGCTGCAGGACCCGGGCGGGTTGTTGTTTAGACCCCTTCCGAGTCGGGGGATGGGGGCCGCCTCGGCTGGGTACTCGTGGACCACCACATTTAGTCGCACTCCTTGTAACAACCACACCAAGCTCATCGCCACAGTTTTCCACGCTCCCACCCCGACAGTTTTAGGCTAAGCAACACCCGGTTTACCGAAGAATGAACTCTTCGAATCCGCGCCCCTCTTCCCGAGCAGAACGAACGGCCTGGCCTTGCATAAGGTCATAGACATAACAGTCTCCGAGGAAGATGTAATGGTCATGTATTGGTCGGAGGATGGCCGGAACGCGCATGCCCGCCAAAACGACAAGAACGTCCCCTTTGTCCATATATCTTGGCCCTAATCCAAGATAACCCTTGGCTGTGGTGAAGAGCGCAAATCGGCAGTTCGCAGGGATCACGAAGTTCATCAATGACAACATCTCACCTTCCAGCTTTTGGCGTAGCTTGCCCCTTTCAAAGCCCCAACATTCGTCGTTGTTCCTGCCTCTGCCCGAGATGTCGTCGTGTTGGTGATGTAGAAGATGCTTGAATTCCTCGGTCGGCATCGGAGGGGAAACCTCGTCGGGTTGGACCTGCCATGCTTCGTGGAGGGCCTTCCACGTAAGTACCATCCGTCTTAGACGTCTGGATTCCCGAGGGTCCATTTCATGACTTGGAGGGCCCGTGCCACTCATATCTCTGATGAAGGTGCGGAAGAGTACTTGGTTCCGAGGGATGCCCGCAAGCAGTTCTTCAGGCAAGTTTTCTCTTGTGAAGTCCAGCCAGGATTTCATATAATCATACCAATCCTGGTATACATGGCCCAGTGGCGGAGGTTTGATAGATCGGACAGTACAACAGTGAATGCCACGCACCGTCAGCTCTCCTTCGTTACCGGGTACACACCATATGTGAGGCTCTCCGTCAGAAGCCCTTGCACGCTCTTTGATATGCGGACTGGATCGCATCAGTGACGGCGGAGCTTCTCGTCGGGTCTGAGCGGTCAGATCAATAACCCACGAGGGTAAATTTGCGACCTTTTTGTGCGTGGTAAGCTGGTGTTCGAGACACAAAACGTCGAGTTTCCCGGAGCGCTGGATCTCGGCAAGGGCGAAGTCGGTGTAAACCTGGTTCACAGGCAGCGCGTAATCCGGAACTATTCTACTCCGCTTCTCTGGCGAAGCCAGCCCTAACAAGGCATATATCTTATCTCGAGGGTTTGTTGCCACCGAGTGCGATGTAAAGCATACTAAGTCAATCATGTCGTAGTCTGCCCGTCCTGCTGGGCGGTCCAGGATCCAACGAATGGGCTCCAGCGGCTTTAGCGCGTCGGTCATGATCCATCCCCCGAGGCTTTCTGTATATGGCTCTGGGTCCTCCTCCGTGGCCATCATCAAATCCCCCTGCGACACTAGCTGGGAAAGTTGCACAATAGCGTTTCTGAATGTATACCAAGTCAACACCTTTTTACCGCAAATAAGGAGCGGAGAGGGGTTGGCGGATGCAAGTCCGATTTCTTGTAGGATCCAAGATCGAGTCCAATATGGCCGGCGAAACAACTGTCCCATGGCATCCCATCTTGGCTTTACTGACTGATCTCGCCACGATGTACTCAGAACGTCTGATACGGAATTAAACTTCCTGCTGCTGAGCTGGTTCGTGAAGGCTAATTGAACCCCGTGGTCTGGAAGGTGCTTGTTGAATGTGAGCTCAACTCCGGGAATCCCGGGCTCCTTGTCTCGTCCTATCTCAATCTTGAAGACTGGTTCATCTTCCTTTGTCGCAGGGCATGATGTACCCGGGTCGCATACTGTGGTCGCCACAGCCTTGCAAACAGACATCAACTTGCTCATGTAACCTAGCTGAACGAGAAGCCCCATGGCCGCTGAGCTACCATCATTCTCTTCGCCCAGCCACACCAAAACTCTTTTCGCTTTGGAGTAAATGTCCCCCATCAACGGAATCTGACTGTTCTTTTCTGTGATGTTGCTCTGGTCTATACAAATGGCATCAAGCCAGATATGGCGCACATTTGGTATCGTCTCCAGGGGCAGCATCTGCCTGAGGGTGGTGATTGCCGCTATAGCATTGATGGTATGCACGACCTTATGCTTATTGATGAGAACAGGCCTAGTAATACTCGCGTCCCCCAAGTATAAGATAAAGCATAGTAAGGCGGTGCTTCGTCTATTGGGAATGCCTGCAGAAGACAACTAGGCATATCCGACGACACTCCGGGCTTTTCTATCAGTAGCAATCGAATCTCGCGCTCATCTTTGTTCAATGGCTGGTAGAGTGGCATGGCTAGTTCCGTGGCGACAGCGTCGGATGGTAGAGAAGACGTCTGAGATGCACCGGATGGGTTATCTGCTCTAGCAGCACTTCCTGGACATAGTATCTGCCGTGTCGTCATCCCGCCATTCGCAATTATGCAGGCTCTTATCCAATCCATGTCGTCCCAATCCATGTCGTTACTGTCTCGTTGACTGCGAACGAGATCCAGTGGAGTTTTGAGCGTATCTGAGATAGGATTCACGTCGGGATCCGCCTCTACCAAGAGATTGACGATGCCAAGGTGACCATTTTTGGCAGCCCAATGCTAGATCTTTTTAGAAGGCGTGCGATCGAGCCGAGCTTAGAATGACTTACCAGTGGTGTCCACCCGAAGTGTGTCCTGAATGAAGGGTTCAGTCCGCGGCGCAGCATAGTGCGTACCTTGTCTGTCTCGCCACTGGCCGCGCAGTTGTGCAGCGCACTTGTCCCATCGAGTAGCGTTATGTTCTTCTTGGCGCCGGAGGCGATCAAGATATCAGCAACAGCTTCGTGGTCTTTAGATCCACAAATTTGACTGAAAGGGGTGTGTCCCTCGTTGGTTCTGGGGCTGACATCGGCTCCCTTGGATAACAGAAGCTCCACCATCGTTGGGTTGTTCTTTTCCGAGGCCACGTGAAGACATCTCAATCCTTCCGCGACTCGGTAATTGACGTCAGCCCTGCCCGAAAGGATCGCCATGACCGCATCAGAGAGCCCCTTCTCAACTGCGACGAACAACGCCACCTGTTCCAAGGCAGGGCTCCAACTCAGCAGGTACCGCTGACAGACTAGCCTCTTAATAGCTGTGTGGTCATTGCGTAATGCAGCGACGAGCAAATCAAGTCCCGTCTCGAGATAGGGCAACTTTAAACGAGTGACGAATCTTGGGAATTGAGCTGCCAAAACGATCTTCTGGGCCACTAATCTGTAGACAGTGTCAATGTCAGCAGTATCCAAATCATGTACCCTTCCCTGCCATAGAGCATTTATTGAGCGGCATCTTCGCATCCAGCAGACAAGCAACTCGGAATCGGCTGTCATTTCTGCATCAAAGTCCATCCGGCCCTTCCCTTGTCCGGAATCGACGTTGTAGGCACTGCCATGATGGGCGACGAGTTCCTGTATCCAATGACTGAGGGGATGTAGTGAGTTGAGTGAAGAAGACAAAACAAAAAGGCGAAAGAAGTGAGAGTCCAAAGCATTTGGTCAGTCGGTGCACACGCAATACGTAGTACCGGAAGGAACTCGTCAGCAAGTCATATCCTGCAATTATACCATCACATGCGATCAGAAGTCGGAGCTGCCGA
The DNA here is from genome assembly GCF_038362585.1 of Apiospora marii. Taxonomy (NCBI): domain Eukaryota; kingdom Fungi; phylum Ascomycota; class Sordariomycetes; order Amphisphaeriales; family Apiosporaceae; genus Apiospora; species Apiospora marii. The sequence continues at coordinate 671,920 of NW_027117377.1, forward strand.
TCACATCAGAAGGTGGGGCAACGATACACGACAATTTCAAATGAAGTATGTGGGATTTCTTGTACATATCCATAGGCTCTGGTGAATACGACGGCCTCTGGGTAGACATGTCTTTTAGGATGGTCTTGTTGGGCACCTGACCCTAGCCGGATTCAAGGGAAGCTACTAGCTCTCAATGACTACCAAGTTCAGTTATCATCACGGAAAGAAACGGTCAAGATAGTGTCTCACAGCCCAGCCTTGTTGCTGACAGGAAGCCATAGTGCTAGAAATTCATGGACGGAGGAAGTGCCAGAGCCCAGTGTGTCATTTGGAGCAACACCAGTCTCGCTCTGTGTATCCTACGCGGGGGCGTACCCAGTTTCCGATCATGATGCCTTAGCGCATTGAAGAACACAAGATTTCAATCTCGTCTAAACAACGCGGCAAATGGGTTTCAATGAAACGTTATACAAGTGCTGCGAGACGACAGAGATCAATATCTGAATCCAACACAAGCACAGCCTTCACAACCATAAGCCACGTGCAATATGGTTCGAACGAGGCGTTAAGGTTTACCAGAACCAACCGTGGCAGCTGCAAACTTTGGCCTAGCTCTTTCCCTTGTACTCGTTCATTTCGTTTCAGCTTCTGGAGCCAGCCACCAGCATTCCTCTGTCAATCTTGAGACATCACCTCGATTTGGCCACCACCATGTCATCAACAATACTAGACAGCACCAACTGGGACCTGGAAGTCTCGGACGATGAGCTGCAGAAAGCAGTGGTCCAGAGAATCCACCTCTGTGCCCTGCGCAACGAGTTCAACGAAGGCTCGGACGACCAGCCCCCCACCAACCACTGGGTCATCTGTCTCGAGACCGCGCCCAGTTCCAGCATCATGCTCGACATGGCGCCCGGCTACGGCGAAGACGGCCTGCGCGGCAAAATCCTCGTCACCGCGATCCGCGACCGCGCCTACACGGACGAGACGCTGCGGAACTTCCCGTACGAACTCCTCGACCGAGACCGCCAGTCCCCCACTACTACCGCGGCCGAGATCCTGCGACTCATCCAGGCCAGAGGCCGACACAAGTACACGTTCTCGCCGGAGTGGGAGGGCTGTCGCTACTGGATCTCCGTCGTCGTGGACGACTTGGAGACGGAGGGAATCGTGGGTGCTGGCACCGCAAAGGAGGCGTTGGAGCAGTTGAGTCAGTATTGGAGATGTCCCGACGGAAGCGAGGCGAGGGAAATGAGAAAGGGTGGATTCGCGTAAGTCATTGTCACTGTCAGTCTCTTTTGATCAATCAATCATACCACGAAGGGGTAAAACCCGTGTTCAACCAAGGCTCGTCAATTTCTTCAAAAGTCCTGCATTTCTCAGAGGGCCCCTACTTATCTATCTATATCGCAATATTATCATCCATGAACATAGCAAACATAGCCCTGTTTAGCGGGGCGGGCTGGGAGGTATCAATGGCCATCAAGTCGTCGACGTCGGGGTACCAGGCCAAGCCCATCTGGACCGTGGCCTTGGCGACGGTGCTGATGAGGAGCCCCGCCTGGACGAGGGCCGGGACGTATCGAGAAAGGGGGCCGACCCGGTCGCCGGTGATGCGGCAGTTGCCGAAGATGCGCGGCCGCAGGAAGGCCCAGTTGTCCTTCTCCTGCTCGAGCACGGCCTCGGGGAACTCGTCCCGCGACGGGCGCCAGAACTGCTCCAGGTCGTCGCGGCCGGACCACTTGGTCGGCACAGACGGCAGCACGAGGCGGCACACCATCTGCAGCCGCTCGCGGAGGTGCAGGTCCGCGGCCTGCCGGCGGCGGGCCCGGTGGGCCGCGGCGGACTCGAGGGGCCGCGGGGGGAAGAAGGTGTCCTCGCGGCAGAGCAGGCACTCCTCGTTGCCGACGAAGGCGTTGTGGAGCAGGAGCACGGCCTGCCGGACCATGCACTGCCGGCAGTAGATGTTCTTGGACCGGCCGGTCCTGGCGTCCATGGCCGGCAAGGGGGCGTCGGGGCGGACCGTGAGAGGGGTGTCCCCGCCGCCCCAGACGCACTCCAGCAGCAGCGGGAGGTTGCACTTGCCGCATGCGGCGCTTTGGCGGCATATCGGGCACTGTTCCAGCTTTTCTCCCTGCTGCTTGCGGCAGTCGCGGCCGATCAGGTGGCCGCAGGGCAGGAGGCCGGTGCGCTCGAACGTGTGGCCCGAGTGGTCGTGGTCCGGCGCCGCGAGCGCCTTCCACGAGTCGCCGGCGGCGGCCGGGGAGATGTCGAGCACGTGCTCCAGGCAGATGGCGCACATACTGCAAAGGTGGTGCTGCTCCTTGGGCCCCTTCTCGCCCTTCATCCAGGCCACGTACTCGGGAAACAGAAGCGAGTGCTCAATGGTGGTCGTCGGAGCGTCGGCGTGGAGGGGCTCTTGACCGGGGGTTGGGTTCGAAGAAGCCATGACTGTGGTCCTTGGGCTACTGTTTGGTAATTGGGAAATAAAAGGCGCGATAGATGTGTTGACAAGGATGACACGCTTGCGTGAGTGTCCGCTGGCCGAAACAAATCTGGAGTTTCGGGACGGGCCAATCGTATTATATGTATTACCGGCACTCGTAGACTATTATACTGGTGTCGACGAAAGATCATACAAAGCGATTGTTTGAAGAATTGGCGGAAGGACAGATCGCTGGGATAAGACGCTGCGCTCATGGTGCATTGGTAGACACTATGACAGCACAATACCATTGTAGGCAGGACAAAGACTCTGTTCAATTATTGTCTTAAGGTTTCCTTTTTGGTACAGTGCCCGGGCTTTGTGAGTCTTGTAGCCCAAAATAAGCTCCCCACGCGAACTGTTGTAGTGACACAAAGACACAGGAACCAATCGCTCTAGGCCTGTTATAGGAACACAGGCTTTCAGAACACGGGAATTTAAGTGCCACTGTAGTATACTTAATAGTCAACTAGGCTACTTAATTGGCAAATAAGTCGCTAGAATAAAGACCCGATTAAGCCCTTTTTTGATACCCGTACACGCGTATGCATCATCTGATATCCTAACCATCCAGCCCTGGCAATCATGGCTGGAAGTAACACCACCACCTCGGCATGGCTGCCGGACTTCATCGGCTGGCTGAAAGAGGCAGGCCAGCCAGGCAAGCGTCGACTCCACGCCGAGTGTTCCATCTGCCTCTCCATGCTGGATATATCCACCGACGTCGGCGACATGGTGACCCAACTGGTCCAGGCGGGCTCCCCCGTGCCGGTCGAGGACTTTTATGCCCAGAAGCAGCTGGAACCCACATCCGTCCTCGCCTGCGGCCACGCGATCGGAAGCCACTGCATCCGGAAATGGACCGCGGCAGGCCACACGCGCTGCCCCGTCTGCCGCAAGAACGTCGCGTGCCACAAATGCAAGCGCATCGTCCCGACCCCGCAATGCACGCCCCTCCAAGACCCCCTCGGCCACCACAGCTTCGCCCCCTACGAAGCCATCCTGGAGAAGATCCCCTGGACCGACGGGGAGCGACCTACTACCCTCGTCGTCAACGTCAAGGAAGCGCCCAAGCGCTACTGCGGCGTCTGCGTCAGCCAGCAGGCCATGTTCCTCATGAACAGCACCTTCCTCCGCAACGAAAAGTGCCTCCTCTGCAAGCCCCGCAGCCGCTTCCACAAGTGCGGCGAATCCGAGTTCCAGCACCGCGCCCGCCGCGAGCGCGCCGTCGAACACCTCTTCCGCACCCGCCTGCGCAACGTCTGCGACCTGCTGTTCGCGCGCCCCGGGCTGCGCCGGCCCGAGGGGACCGCGGCGGCCGCGCGCCGGGCCGACTCCCGGGCAATTTTCGCCGCCGAGCTGACCAAGTTGCACGCGAACACGGGCATGCTGGGGCTCCGGCGCCGCCTCCTCGTCGATTGCTATCATCTACGGGGCCAGCCGCGCATGACGCGCAGGGCGAACGCGTATCTCCTCGGCCTGCTGGCGTGGACGGTGGCGAATCTGTCGCGCGAGGCGCACTTGGATCCCATCTGGTTCACGGGCGTCGAGCACTTGATGGCGGTTGACGGGATGCGGCCGGCGATTTCGGGGCGCAGGAATAGGGGGCGCTGGGAGAGACGGGTGAGCCGGGATTCTCGGGTCTTGCCGCCGACTTTTTCGATGGTGTTGCGGCGGAACAGGGGGCGGTCGAATGGTGAGTAGAAAATGGCCGAAATCATATCTAAAACGTTTGAGGGGGTGTAATACATGCAAAGAAGTTTAGGCTTACATGATGCAAATAGACGAACATGCCGCAGGTGCCTAGGCAAACGCTGCACATGAATAATATTAATTCTAGCTCCCTCAAAAAGTTGTCGTCCGGTCTTCTTTCATCATTTCGCGTGTAGTTAAACTCACACGCCCGCTTCTCTTCTCACTGTTTACCCCTGTTGAATAGGTTTCGGTGTCATCAAGGGACAATCAGGCATACCTGAATGAATCGTTGCATGAATGCCCTGTACATGGGTTACAAGAGAGCTGCTTCTAGCAAAGCCTTTGTTGGCCAGGTGGGGCCTTTGTCTCGGACCAGCAACCTTGTCTGCTCAAGTGGTCAACAAGGACTGTAGAGATATGTTGCTGTTGTGAAGTTACCATGTGGGAACTGCTCTCCTGCCATGCTGAGGCGGAAAATGATCACTGCCTGTCATAGGAATCCAGGCATGCTACATCTAAAACTTTAGGTGCCTATCTAAGGCTGGCTTGATCTACCGACTGTATTAATAGATAGATAAGTAGGTAAGCCATCTGATCCGCACGTCTACCAATCCCACGGGCTACGCCTCTGCAGATCTTCATCATTATCTCAGAAGCCCACAAGCTAACCCGAAACATCATGGCTCCCATTGCCCAGAAGGTTGCTGAGGCCGAGCACTGCCTCAAGTCCACATGGCTACCGGAGTTCTTGAGCTGCTTGCGCGAAAGTGAAAATCGACCAAAGCCGGCAAGAAAACTGCATGCCGAGTGTGGCATATGCTTCAAGCTACTCGACATCTCGACCAAGGTCGGAGAGCTGATCGACAGGGAGATCCTAAAAGACCGCAGCCTTACGACGGTCGAGCAATTCTATACCAAGATGCAGCCGGAGCTCGAGAAGACCGCCTTTCTCCCCTGTGGCCACGTGGTGGGAAACACGTGCCTGTCGAAGTGGGTGGCCGGACAAGCCAAGCCACAATGCCCCTTTTGCCGCCAGGATTTCGGGTGCAGTCAATGTAGCGCCGCACTGTCGCAACTAGCGCCGGCGATAATAAGAAAGCCTGCCCTCTTTGCAACCAAGAAGACGCAAGGCAGCAGAAGGAGACAGTCGAAGAGCACCGCGCGCGGCGGCAACGGGTCGCCGACGCCATCTTCGAGGAGCGGCTGCGCGGCATGCTCCGGCTGGCGCGCCCGCCCCGCGGGGCTCGGCCGAACCGCGCGGGTTTTGAGGTCGACGAGTCGATGTGGTGGTGGAGCGACCCGCTCCTCGACCGCCTGAAGAAGCATGAAGGGATGTTGAACCTCAAGCGCCGCATCTTTCGCGACTGCCCCTTCACGCGCGACACGGCGGGCCCGCGGACGAGGCTGGACCGGGCCGACCTGAAGGGGTTGAAGGGGGCGGTCGAGCGGTTCTGTCGCGACACCGAGGGGAGCGCGTACGGGTTCGTTGAGATTGACGAGTGGATGGCGGTGGATACGAGCGTGCCGCCTGCCGTGCCGGATCGGGGGCCCGGTTATTGGGTATTTCCCTCAGGTCGAGCGAGGGAGGACGATTGATCAACCGGACACACACAAAAGCCGCGGAGCTTGACTCGATTCGTTGCAGCTATTTTGATATGATTACGCATGGACAAGAGTGTTTTCACGCAACAAGAGTTCGCCGCCATCACTAAAGATCGCTGAAGCCCTCCCAGGAGTAGAGTGTTCAAAATTATTTATTATTTGATCCTTACTCCGTCCAGGGTTCGAGGAGAATCATCAACAAACCTCTCATCCCTTTCCACTCATAGATCGTCTCATTACGAGTGCCATGTAACCTAAACCCATCAATAGACTTAAGCCTTCGACTTAATAATATCCGCCGCCTTCTCCGCAAGCGCGTACGTAGGCTGACACGTATTCCCGCCCGGCAACACAGGCATGATACTAGCGTCAATAACCCGTAAGTTCCGCACCCCGTACACCCGCAACGTCTGATCCACCACGCCCCCCAGCTCTTGCGGCATCATCGCCGCCGTCCCCGCGGGGTGGTAGTCCGACGGCGTCAACGCCGTCGCGACCCAGTCGCCCAACTGCGCGTCCGTGACCACCCCCGCCCCCGGCGCGGTCTCGCTCGGCCCCAACTCCTTCAAGGAAGTCTCAAAGTGCAGCCGGCGGTAGAATTTCACCATCTCCACCAGCACGGCCCGCTCGACCGGGTTGGCCAGCGAGCGGTAGTCGACGACGGGCTCGGCGCCGAAGGGGTCGCTGGCGTTGATGCGCACGTGGCCCCGGCTGAAGGGCTGGTTCAGGATGGGCTGCGAGGCGCCCGTGGTGGGGTCCATGCGGTAGCGGGCGAAGACGGTGCGGGGGGAGCGCATGACTTTCGCGAGATCCTTCATCTGCGCCGCGTAGCCGGCGGCCACGGTGGGGTCGGTGCCCGCGGCCAGGTAGGCGGTGTGGTCCTGGGATTCCAGCTGGGCGGCCAGCTCGGCGAACTTGTCGGGGGCGATGGCGGTCAGGGGCAGCCAGCCGGCGAGGTTGCCGTAGGCGATGGAGTGGGGTCCGGTGCGGTTGGCGGCCCAGACGTCGTCGGCCCATTTCCCGAAGGCCGGGTCGGCGGTCAGGTCGTTGGCGTTGGGGTGGATCTGCGCGAGCCCCGGCAGCGCGATGAGGGCCCCCGCGTTGGTGTGGTCCTGGAAGTTCTCGCCCACGCCGGGGAGGTCGACGACGGTCTCGAGCCCCGCGGCGGCGAGCACCTTCTTGGGACCCACGCCGCTCAGCTGCAGCAGCTGGGGAGTGTGCACGGCGCCCGCGGCCAGGAGGACCTCCTTGGTGGCCTTGACGGTGGCGACGCTTTTGCCGTCCTTGGTGTAGAACTCGACGCCGGTGGCGGCGGTGCCCTCGAGCAGGACGCGGCGGACGGCGGTCTCGGCCATGAGGTGGTAGTTGGGGCGGTCGCGGTGGTTGCTGTAGTGCGCGTTGTTCGCGTAGGAGCGCTCCGCCTTGACGGGGTCCATGAAGGTCGGGTACCAGTAGATACCTGCACTGCCAGCGCCACTGTCGGACACCATCTCCACGCCGGGCATCTCCTGCAAGGCGCTCATCAACGGGTCTAAGTGGTCATGTATGTCAGCAATAGTTCAAGGCCCCGTTCACTTCTTCGACAAGGGGCAACGTACCGAGGCCTGGGTATTGGAAGCTCGGGAAGCTAGCCTGGATTGGCGAGTGGGCGCCCCAGTACGAGGTGTCGGTCGAGATGTTGAAGCGCTTCGCCAGCTCGGCAGCCGGGGGGTTCAAAGTCAGACCCTGTAGTCACGAGAAGTCAGCAAAGGTCGATGCCAAGTCTTCAACCATATCTCTGTTCCGATCCCTACTTACCTTCTTGAAGTACGGCAGCATCCCGTCCCAGCTCCAGCCCTGCGCATTATCCGGGAACAACGCCCCCCAACGGTCGTAGTCCTCCGCCGAGCCACGGACCGTCATCATAGCGTTAACACCCGAGCTACCACCGACCATCTTGCCGAGCCACACGTCAGTAGTGCGTCCGCCCAGGAACTCCTGGGGCGCAGACGGGAAAAAGAACCGGGGCTGGCGTTGGGTGCCGCCGCCGGTAACGGGCAAGACATCCTCGTCGGGGGCGAAGATGCCCGCCTCGAGTACGAGCACCGTCACTTCGGGGTCCTCGGTCAGGCGGTCGGCCACGGTGAGGCCCGAGGTGCCGCCGCCGACGATGACGTAGTCGTAGGCCGGCAGCAGCTGGGAGCCGTCGCGGATCTGGCGCGCCTGGTGGGCCGAGGGCGGGATCGCAAAGCCAAGCGTCGACGAGGCGGCGGCCAGAGTCCACAGGAGCGACGAGCGCGTCGAGAGGGACATGGCGATGAGCGCGAGATGGGAAGGACAGTGGAGCGAGGCGAGCACGCAAGACTGCTTAACGAGAGAGATCGACCGATCGATCTTGCTCGACTACAAAAGAGCGAAGAGGTCAGAAGAGCCTGGCTGGGACGAAAGGAAGAAGAGAGGCCGATCGGCAGGGCAGGTATCATCGTGCAGTTTATAGTCTCGGACCGCCCAGGTCCTTCTCCTCGTGAACGAGTAAGTATCTCATCCCCTTAATCTCTTCTAAACTAACACACCGTTCTTCGGCGAAGACGGACTTCTCCGTCCCACCCAGCCTTCGGACCCCGGGGCGCCAAGAACGAACGGGTTGCATTCTGCAAGGAAGGGCCCGCCACACACCGCGTCTACGTCGAGGGGCCCCGCCGATAAGAGATTTATTGCGACTAGGGATCGACCCGGGTTCGAATCGAACCGATACACGAGCAAAACTGGTTCCTGCTTAATCAACTGTGCCACATGCGCGCCGAGACTTGTAATTTCCCCGACGAGGTTCCCGTGGTTGACGACAGGCCGCAGAGGCCATGACAGGGCTGGCGGGGGCTAATGGACTGGCTGGCGGCCCAGCTGCCAGCGATCATCGGTCTACACGTTGCCCTGTGGGTGGAGATGCTGCAACGTATGCCCCGAGTACCAGGCACAGGGACAATAAAGTTTGATCTCGCCCTGGATTTGTGGGCTGGATACAGCCAATTATTGCTCGGCTTGGCATCGATAGCGTACAGCCCGCGTATCCACCCCGACTTCACCGCATTTGAGGTTTATGAAAATCAAGTCATGGAATCTCGAGCGTTATCAAGGGTGTTGTTTACCATGTACTACGTTTACATCTAAGATGTGAAGAACTTTCACTTAGTAAGGCAGTCTTCGTCAGGGGCTCGCAAATCTTGAATATTTTGTCTAAACCTTGATGTTGACCCTGGCCCATTCTTCTGTGTTTTTGTATTTTTGAAAAGGGGTAATTAGCTATCATGCCATATTATCAAATCATCCGCTCTTGCAGAGTTACATACTCAGCCCAACCATGGCTTCACACAAGAGCAGCCCCTCGCTCTCCGGTATGAAGCCCAAAGGCGAATTCGGGCGAGGAACACATTGCTGAGCGCCGGGAAGCTCGATCCCTCCTACCCGGCCAATAGCCGACGGACCCTGGCGCTGATGAGTTCTGCCATCACCATGCCCGCCGCTCCGGTCTCCATCGCCTACCCGTCCCTCTCGTGGTGGTTGCTCACGCACCCGCCTACGAGGTCGAGAGCTCGGTTGCGCGACGCCGCTCCTTTCCCGAGCAGCACGCGCTTGATTACGCCGGGCACGAGTCGGCGCGTCGCGAGGAGCTGGCTCGACGGGTCGCCGGCGTGTAGGAGGAGTTCGCGGGTTTGCACGACGGAAATCGGCCTGTTGGCGCGGCCGCACTCGAGAAGGGGGTTTGGGATACTCACAAATACAAGGCAGAAGCCCATCCGACTCCCGTGCGCCACAGCGACACCGATCCGACCCCCTATCCGCCCGTCTCGCGGGGGGAGGCAGCCGTGGTCGTGCCGCCGGGACGAGTCGGGACTCCGCCCGATCCTGACGGCGGGCGCTCGCCCTACCGAGCCTTCTGGTGACTTTTCGCTTTACCCACTCCTCCCTCACCTCGACCGCTCCAGCGTTGCGATAGGACAGCCGCACTTCGGCTTTGATATCGACGGTTATGTCGCCCGGCTCCATGATGAACGAGGGCATGATTGAGTGGGCGAGTGAACTACCTATTTTGCTAATTGGACCTATGTAGACCCGTTGGAACTTCCGCGTTATGGGCAACTGGTTGCGTTCGATACGTATATAGGCCAAGCTCCTTGGACAAAGAGCGTACCAATATTCAAGCCCATCTCAAAGAAAGAGTGAAAGATTCTTTTGAATCGGAACAAGGGCTTTGTTCTCAGGGCACCTTTGGCTTCGAAAACGTGGCGTCCAACCTTCAGGCAGCTTCATCACAACTGCAACTGTGCTTCAGAATTAATCAGGAGCCATAAATGGGAAATCGAACGAAGCAATGTTCTTCAACAGCAAAAGTGAGTTTCATGATTTATCCAATAGTCATACGTGCATGCCAGCTTTGTGCGAACTGTCCCAACACCGCATCCCTATCCGATCCCCCTTTTTAACATTCCAAACTCCCATTCCGCCCCGCCCGTAACGATCCCGCCTTCCCCTTCCGCCTCCGTATCCTCAACCGCGCACCGTCTGAAAACCCCAACGAGCTCGCCGTGCCAATATCAATCCCGAACCGCGCCCGGCGGCTCTCCTCGCTAGGTGTCGTCGTCGACGCTCCGTCGATATCCGCAATTGTAGTAGTGCTTTCCGTGTCACTACCACCCAATCCCATTTCTTCCCGGAAACGCCCCCTTCCAATCCCCTGCTTCATCTCCACCAAAACCGTCCTTGAAGTTGCTGCCTTCCACTCATCATATCCGTCTTCACTTGCCCCATCGGGTCCTCGTTTACCCCCACCCCCATCCCGCGCCCACCACCCCAAACTAAACACCCACCCATCCAACGCCCCCCTTAGCCCCCGGTCCGACATGAGCCCCAGGTCCGCCGGCAACGTCACCACGTCCCGGTCGCACAGCTGCGACCCGGCCAGGAAGCCCAGGACGCTGGCGATGGTGTAGGGCGCGCGCGGCAGCACGCCGCGGAGCCGGACGGAGCCGTACGCGACCAGGCCGAGCAGGGCCATGCCGCCCAGGAGGGCCTGCAGGACGAGCTTGGAGGGTTCGTGGATCGTCAGGCGGCGGACGGTGTATTTGGCGGAGCCCTTGATCGGCTTCGTCGTCCCTACTCCTTTTCGTTGGTCTTGCTGCTGTTGTCTACTGCCGCTGTCGCTGTCGCTATCACTCGAAATAACTGGCTCGCTCTTAGCCGGCGGCGAAGCCGTCTTCCGCCGGAGATTCTTGTCGAGGATGTACGCCACGATCTCCTGGTACTCCCGCGTCACCGCCCCGATGAGCCTCGGCACGTTGCCCGGGCCGGTGAGGTCTTGGATGCGGGTACCGTTCGGTCGCTCCGAAAGCTGGTAGAAGAAGTTGTCCATGTCCCCAAAGGACTTTTGGAGGAGCGGGAACTCGGTCCAGTAGTCTTCCGTCAGGGCCGAGATGTTGAAATGGAGCGGGGATGTGCCGTTTCGTAGTAAACGCTGTTCGGACGGTTCCACGGGAGAGAACCGCCAGGCGAAATCGCGCGAAATCCGGTCGAGGCGGGGGTTTCCGTGGTAGGTCACTTCCGCATCTAGCTGCTCGATCCCCTGCACACAGACGAGGGCAGTGACGTCGGGCCGGTTTGGGGACTCCTTCGCCGGCCGGGTGTTCCCGTTTTCGGCTTGGGCGACTATCGCCACAGAGTACGGGCACTGGCTGCTGTTGTCCCTCCCCGCCGTATTAGAGCTGAGGACCTCACGGTATGAACTGAACCATTGCCCGTATATGGAGCCGGAAAGGTTAATAACGTCTTGTTCCCCTTGTCCGCGGCATATCGAAGGGTGCGTGGTATTAATACTAAAGTCCCATGAGTACCCAACATCGATAGGGGTCACCAAGACATCCTCCGGCGGGACCTGGACGCAGTCCAGAACGGGGCGAAGTGCGGGAATGCCATAGTATGTGTAATTCAAAACGAGTGGTTCCTCGTCGCTCAAGTAGGAAGGCTCCCAAAAGACCCGTGCCAAGACCGCATTATCATCCAGGATGAGTTTGGAAGCCGCCGCGCCTCCGTGGCGGATATTGTTCAGCTCCCTCATGGCGCCGCCGTAGTCCTCCTGGCTGCGGTTGAGCCCGGCTACGTCCCAGGTCTGGGCCAAGGCGCTCGACGGCCTCTCTACCCTCATCGGCGGGGTCGGGATCCACAGGCCCGACACGGCGATGGTGAGGAAGGCGCCCAGCATGGCGGCTAGGTAGGAAGCGGCCACGCCGATGTGGCGCGGGCGGAGCGATCGGTAAAACACTGTCCAGGGAAACAGGCTGAGGGGCGAAAAAGCGATGGTGTCTTGCGCGGGGGCACTGCCGTGGCTCAGGCGGGTAAATGGTATGAGCGAGCCTATGGTGAACTCGAGGTTGCTGAACATGGTGGCCACCAGAAATACGGCCAGGGTGCAGCTTATGCGGATGGCGTAGAACGAAGTCATCGATCCTGAGACGTCGAGATCCAGCAGCCCATTACGCTCCATGGACAGCCGGAGCAAGACCTCGAGGGCGGCAATGAGCAAGATGGGGTAGGTGAGCGTGGCGATAATCACAGGAAGTCGTGCCGTTTGAGGTACCCATCCGCGTTGTCTCGTGGTAGTCATCTTAGGGGGTAGTGTACCCGTCCTCACCCCTGGGTTCTCGGACAGCTGGAGCGAGGGTCGTGACCCCGAGGTATCGAGCCAGAATTTCGTGCCAGCGAGCCCCATCCTCAAAACACGTCCCCGGCATTGGTCCGCATCCTGGAGTGCCATCTTGGCGGAGGTACTGTCGGACAGGATCGACGCATGGACAGCTATTGAGCTCGCGTTCCCGAGCTCCCACCGACTCTTTGGCAAACTCAGGAGAATGCCAATGCAAACAATAACTGATAAAACGAGGGCTGAGACCATGATCCAAAGCGCAAAAGGCGCCAAGTGAAGTCTGTCCTCGCTAACCAGCCCCGTTCCTTTCGACGTATCATTGGTCTGGGGCACCAACAGCGAGGTTCGCGCGAACTCATTAGCGAGGCCCGTCAGTACGGTCTTGCCATGCTCTGCAAACTTTACCGAGGGCAGGGTCGCCAAGCTATGGTTCGGGTAGCCGGCTGTAGCGTGCATGAGCTCGAACAAGGCGTTGAAGGTGGTTTCCAATCGGTCCCACGAGGACTCGGGCGTCGTTGTGTCGGCAAACAGGGTGGACGAGGCATTCGCTATGTCGGACCGTACGATGGTCCCGAGGTCGTAATTGGTCAGGTTGGGCAGCAGCGTCGCCCCTGTAGTCGACAGGTTGGTGTTGAACTTGGGCTTGTCCATATTCGCTAGTCGATGGGCCGTGGCCGAGAAGATGCCGTATTCGATTTTGCAAATTGCGGCCGCCCATGCCCCTGGCGTGTAGGTGGTATTGTAAATCCTGTTCACGATCTCCTCGTCGGGGATGGGAATCTGGTGGGCAGTGAACTGTGCTATGGCAATGGCGTACCGCGTGTCGTTTGTCGAGCCTCTGGTGCAATTGAGTGGACTGAACACTTCGGCCTGAGTCTTGAAAGTCGCAGTGCCGTCAGGCCGTTCCTCCGCTATTTGGTTTCCCAGAAGCACCAGGTTGTTGCTGGCGCACGTGTCGGATTCGATTCGATACAGCAAATGCTTTTCTTTCTGCCACGCCGAGTTCTGGGTGTCATCAACCAGCGTGGCCGGCTCGCACGTGACATTTGGGAGAAAGAGATCGACGAGTATTGAGGTTTCGGTCAAATTCAAACCCGCACTCGAGATCTCATAGTCTTGGTACACCGGATCACTCTTACCGGTGTACTCTATGTCGCCGGTACTGATCGCAGTCTTGCCTAGTCCGGCTAGATACGACCAGCTAGATTTGTCGGAGCCGAGGAAACGAGGCTTGAGCTCGCCTGCCTGCATCTGGTACTCCCAATCCCACTCGGTTTCCAGTTCAAGCGTTGAATAAGCAGGCTCCGTCCACAAGTTGGACCCGGAGAATCGGCTGGTGTACTCGACCGGTACCGTCACGGATTTCTCAGAGGGCCCGACGAAGAATACCGCGGTGGAGGCGAGGATGACCAACTTGAGAAGCACGAAAACCAACACGGAGGCGGCTACCGGATAGTGGCGAAGCCGGAGTGCTCTGAACAACGTGAAACCGATGAAGGGAGAAGTATAGTCCAGGAGCACGGACTCGGAAGCGGGAGCCGGCCCGGAGAGCAGGCACCACCACGGCTGGTTCAGGCGGTATATGCTGTCGACGCGGCGCCACAGACTCAGGATGACGGCGAGAATGGCCGTGGGGCCGTAGGTCCACAGGTAGTGGTTGTCGTGCCATCGGAGTTGTAAGCCGCGCTGCTGCAGCGCGAAACGGTACAGGAAGACGAGGGCGGCGATGCAGGCGACGAAGACCAACAGAAAGGCGAGCACGACCGACTTTCGAAGCCAGATGGGACGCCTTACTTTCTTCTTCCCACCCCCAGGGTCAGGCCCATCAGCCGTGCGGGCCGTGGGTGTGTGAGGGAACATCTGCTTAGTCCTCTGCGTTGGGCAAATGGCGGTGATGGATTGGAAGAGAAACCGAGGTTGGACAAACAGCTCGGGGAAAATAGCAGCCGGGGAGACGTCCATTCGCGTCGCTGCAGATCTGCATTGCGGCACAGCATCGCACCAGCATCTGCGCGATGCCAATCCTTCCGCGGACCAATTAATTTGGAGAAGGACGTTGTTCCTGTTGCGGCGCAGCTGCTTTGAAATAGCCGCCGGTGATGTTTTGTGGGGACGTCGACGACTTAAGCAACTATGCGGATCCTTCTTACATATGCTGTGTTTGTTTTCACCACTTAGTCTAACTCTATAAAGAATTTATTTCTATGTGAGTGGAGAATCAGTATACAGAAACCTGGGGGGATCTAATACTAGGACTTCGGGTCCTTTCCGGGGGGTAGGATCTTTTTACACCTACTCTTATCGCCCAGTATTATCAATATCCTGTCTTCTCGTAAGAGTCTCACCACTACGGTGTATTCACTTCCGTGGATGCCAAAGATCCTATGTACTCGCCACTTATACCCAGGCAGGCATCGTCTCCGTATTCTCTCATCTTCTCCCGTCCCCCAACTTAAACATTCTCACCCCCCGCCCCATCCTTCGCCGCCTCATACCCCAACATCCCCTCCCGCAACTTGCCCAGCGCCAGCATCAACGCCGTCAAGAAAGTCCACTTGCCCAGCGGCGCCGTCGCCGCCTCCAACTCCCCCTCGAGCCCCGCGAACTCGGCCTCGTCCAGCACCAGCGGCTCCCCCTCGACAGGCAACCGACCGAGCAGCTCCGCCGCCATGCCCCAGCGCAGCGCCTCGCGCAGCTGCCACCGCACGGCCGGGATCAGCCCGTCCGGCAGCGCGGGCTCCCGCATCGACGTCGCCTGCCCTTCGGTCAGCAACTGGTTGGCGCGCTCGCCCAGGTGGCAGAGGCCCAGGTAGCCCTCCGGCGCCAGCACGGCGGGGTAGGGCAGGCCTGCTTTACCCGGGTGTTGGTGGTCGACGGGCTGGCCGCAGGCGATGCGCGGGTCGCTGATGGAGGACGGGTCGGCGGTCGGGAGGAAGAGTTTGGGGACGTAGAACATGGGTTCCAGGAACGTTAGTTGCGGTTGTGGTGCGCGCTGTTGTCGTTGCTGGTTGTGTTGCGAGAGGCTGGTGGTGTTGCCGGTACTGTTGTGACGCCAGTCTGTTTCCGGGGCCTTGCGTAGGATGAAGGCGATTTGGACTTGGCCGTACAGTCCCTCCTCGCCGTGCATGTGGAAGTCGCCCTTGTCGACACACCCCTCCAACTCCGGCCAGGGGGTTCCGTAGGACGGGCTGCAGATGTTGGCTCGGACCTCCACCGTCAGCCGGAAGCGGGAGTTGGGGCTGATGGGTAGCTGTATGATTGGGTCGGGTTTTCCGTAACGCCACTTCAGACCCGGCGAGGCGTAGATGGCTTCCGCAAAGTAGCAGAGGTGGAAGATCGATGCCTTCTCGTTGTTGATGGCAAACTGAACATCACTTCTTCCCAGCGTGTTGCTGCTGGAGGGGGAAGAGGCGGCTGGGGGGCTACTGGCTGAGATCTGTTTGGCCGAGGACTTCGAGCGCAAGTGATTATGGTACAAACCCATATCGAACTCGGGTCTACTGCTCGTTCCCCAGATCTGGTTTCCATCGGCGCCGGGGCTATTTTGCGCTACAGTTGGGTTGGCCATTGCGGTATTGAAAAGGCTATGGATCTGCTCGCCGCTGAAGGAATGCTGGGGTCTGCTTCTTCTCACACCCGACGTGGTTTGGTTGTCTGGCTCCTCGGCGTGGGGAACGTTTTGTGTGTCAGCTGGGCGGTTCATGGCCTCATCGACGGATTGCTGGACCTCTATCGAGCTCGAGGGATACTTGGGCAAGGCATTGCTGTTACTTTCGTCAGACATGGTTGTATCGGATATGAAGAAAAGTCGAAGGTCCGACGCTTGGGGATTATCGGTTTGTGTAGGTTCTGCTTGAATGGCGATAGAGGTATCGAAATGACATTGACATGTTGAAGGGTTCGCAGTTATTAATGCATGGCATGTTTGGGGGCAATAAGGTGTTGTTGGGCTTACTGCCTGAACTGTGTGTGGTGCCTTCCCTTTCAGCAAATTCTTTTGTTTGCGCTATCTGCGCCTTCCAGGGAATACAATAGATCAAAATGTTGCACTCACTGTATATGAGTGTGTGAGTAGATATGAAAAGAAACAGAAACCACTGGGCGCCAAAAAGTGACCGCAGAGGGAGTCGAACCCTCCTGCCTTTAAGCATATTGAATAAGAATACTACCGCTAGGCTACACCGGCCCGGTCAAGGGAGTATCCTGTCAAAACAATTTATTAACCTAAGGTAGGAGCTGAATGAGTTGGGTGAGAAGGATGGTTGAGCGGGCAGGTGCTCCTTACATAGAGTTTGAGGCGGACATGGTTCGTTGGAACGGGTTACCAGTCGAGGGCCATGCATTAAACCGCCACATCGGCTCGGGTGCTAAGTTACAGCCCCGACGGATGTCATTGTGCCTTTGTAACAGATTGGACAGGTAAAGAAGAATAAGGTGCATGGCGTCCAGTGTCCCCTATAGAATGAGACAATACAACTATGCGCCTTTGTTATTTCACAATGCCCCTTGTACCTACAGCAACTTCCAGCCCGAGGCCAGTAGTTCTTACAAATACAGGCATTGGCTCCTTCGCTGATTCCCTCTCTCCATTCCTGCTAGCATATACCAGAACCCTTCCTTATTCGCACAGCTACCTTTTTCATTCCTCAATTCACTTACCTTCGATCTCAATCAGCCCAGTCGTCAAAATCCCCAACCAAACCATGGCATCCTCCACTTCTCCCGCTCAGCAGCAGGAACCCGCCAAACCCCTCCCCACCTTCGCCGTCGAAGCCGAAGGCAGCCCCTGCCGCCTCGTGATCCGGGGCGTCCTCCTTCCCGGCCGGGCGACCCTGCACCACGCCCCCTTCGGCGAGTGCCGGTGCCTCGAGTCGGACGACGGCGCGATCCGGTACTGGATGAACTGGATGGAGCGCGCGTGCGTGACCGAGGGCCTCATCACGCCCGAGCAGGCCCACGCCCTCTTCCTGGCCTACTCGGCGCCCACGTTCCGGGCGTGGTGGCAGCCGCCCCTCACCGACGAGGAGGAGGAGCGGGAGGTGCTGCGGGAGGCCGGGGCGGCGGCGCGGGTGCTGGGGTTCGATATGTTTCGGGCGGTGCAGGGGCGGCTAAAGGAGGGGCAGTGGGGGCTGAAGATTACCAAGGTCGAGGTGGTGGCCCCGATCAGCGAGGAGAGGCTGATTGAGATGTTCGGGGAGATTATGACGTTTGACGACTACGACGAAGAGGAGAGTTACGACGAAGAAGAGGGGAGTGATGATGATCTGGTTGACGACGACTTTATTTAGTATCAGGCTTAGTTCATAGGTGGATGTAGGTAAGTAAATTGACAATAGGTCGTGACGTTATTCATAATGGAGTGGCTATTAATAAACACAAAAGGATATTCGCTTTCGTTTTCCAAAACTTTATGTGAACCACAACCGCCGCCAACACGAACAGATGAGTGACCCCAATCAAAGACATCCTTACTAATGAACTACAGCACCAAGTGCGTCTATGAGCACCCCAATAAGTAAGTAATACCTAGGCTAACAACGACGCTTTATTCCTGCAACGCCCGATCCACATCCCCCTGCACCCTCCCCGTACACCCAAACCTCCCCCCCCCCCCTCCATATCCCCCTCCTCGAACCCAACACACTTCCAGCAGTTGAGCAACCGGTCCGGATCATACTTGTTCTCCACCTCGAGCAGGCGCGGGTAGTCATCGCCCCAGTACGCCCGTCTCCAATCTCTCGTAAACGGGTTCGCCTCGTTCTGGTACGACCCCCCCTTATCACCCAAGCCATCTAGGGTCTCCGCCTGCCGCGTCATGTTGCCCAGCCGCACGAGCGCGTCGAGCCGCTCCTCGTAAGTCGCGTCCCAAGCAAACGTCCCGCTCGTCTCGAAGTGCCACAAAGCCCCGTACCAGGCAGGCGTCATCGACGTCCCGTGCTCGCTCTGCGGCCGGTTCCAGAGCGCGCTGCCGTTGTAGGTGTAGGGCGTGGTCACGGGCGTGTACATGGTCTTCGGGTCGAAGCCGAGCCCCTGCGCGCGCCGCATGTAGGCGATAATGTCGCCGCGCGCCTCGGGCGTCGCAAATTTCTCGTTGGGCAGCACCCGGCTCGAGACGAAGGCGACGCGCGCGCCGTTGCGGGCCGAGGCCGGGTCGGGCTGGATGTATTCATCCCAAACGGCGCGGAAGCTCTCGCCGACGACGATGGTGGAGGTTCCGCCGTGGGCGAGGGCGAAGTCGGTCTGTCTCTTGAACGCGGCCTTGGCAGCGGCGGCGCCGTCGTCCGATGACGTGAAGGCGGGCAGGGGGTTGACGTGCACGACGTAGGTGCCAGTGACGTGGCCGCCCCAGCCCGTGCGGCCCCACTCGAGGGAGTCCTCGAGGAGCAGCTCGACCCACTCCAGGGCCGTCTCGGAGGTGATGTCGCTGGGCAGGCGGATGTCGGCGTAGGCGATCGGCATGCGGGGCTCGACGCGGTGGGTGGCCGACAGCACGACGCCGAAGGTGCCGCCGCCGCCGCCGCGCAGGGCCCAGAAGAGGTCGGGGTTCTCACAGGCGGAGGCGGTACGGGACACGCCGTCCGGGGTCACGATCTGGAATTCGACGACTCGGTCTGCACCCAGCCCATACACCTGTTGTTATAAGTTAGCAGTTAAATGGAACAATGGATTGTCCGAGTGAAAGACTAACAGGAGAAAAAGAACACTGTGACCACCACCCATGACCTATCCGCCCGAAACAGCCACAGTGGGGAAGTAAGGGCCGAGGATGGTCGAGTTGTGCTCATCAGCAAAAGTGTAGGCATCTTGGACCGTGACCCCGACCGCCACTTCCATGACAACACCAATACTGGCATCGCATTCCTTGGGTGTGAAAGACTCGTGGTGCGTCATGCCCTGGAGATTATGGGTCCAGAGATTTAGGGTTCCCTTGCCAGAGCTACGAATCATGAAGTCGTGTCTGTTCTGTGTGTTAGTCATATGCATCTTATTGGATATAGGTATGGAGGTCAGTCTTGCTTACCCGCTGTTCTTAATAGAAATATCAACGCCATTTTCCTTAGCGAACTTGAAGGCCTCACTGGCATCCGTCTCCGACTCGACGCTGACGTAGAACGACGGCACGCTCCCCTGGTTGCAAACGCTGTCAGAAGGTGGCATGCCGGCCGGGACGCCCTTGTTGTCGAGCAGGCACTGGTCCAGGGGGTCGGCGATGCACATCTCGCTCTGGAGGCTCATGTAGGAGGGGGCATTGGTGGTCCTCAGCAGGCGCTTGGTGTAGTCTTGGCGGAGAGTCGCACAGGCGGACTTATCGACCGCGCTCGCGGTGTCGTTGTAGGACGGGAAGCAGGCGAGGGCCAGCGGCGTCGCCGTCTGCAGACGACCGGCGAGTGTGGTGTTCAGGGCTTCCCAGGAAGGGGCGGCAGCCGCGGCGGCGGCGGCGGCGAGGCCTAGGAAAAGGGCGGCGCGGTCCATGGTGGGAGTTCTTGGTTAGCGACTGGGGCTCATGACAGGCTATTCGAATCGAGTAGAATGGACGAGGGGAACATCACCTTAAGTATTCAGGCGTTGTAGCACACACCCATGCTGTGGTACCGGCGGGCAGGATCGAAAGGGAGGGCTTCGCATGGCCGTTATTTGGTTGGCTTCGCCGACTTGCCTCCAAGGGATGGGAGGCCGTTAGACATGTGCAACCCCAGATTCGCAGGGGTCTCGAGGATGGGTTGCCCAAAGCGGAAGGATGGTGTGGACGAGTCGACCGCATAGCAGCGACTTCCCACTTCCCCGCATCGGACCAGTCATTGATTCGCGCTTCTCCCGACTGGACTGGGAGCCAAGAAAGAGTTCCTCCAAAGAGATGATACAGTTCCCGTCCCTCATTCTTCTCTAGAGGCTCGTTGACAAGTAAGGCCCCGCTGAGGATGGGCGGCCACAGTGACATGGCCCGAGCTTGGCGGAAACGATGGGCCCTGGGGGTCTGGGGTGCGGGAAGTGAGACTCCACCATGCATGTTGTCATATGTCAGCCGAATGGCAACATCGCCTGGTTTTGTGAGGGATACTGGTTCATTCGGGGGACTTCCAACTATAGACTGACCGGCTTAGTTGAGTGCCGTGTTTGTACCTACCAGATATGAACAGGTTGGCAACTCAAATTTGGTATTATTACTTACTACTTGGGATGCGCGGGGACATGCATTCACTGGAACTTCTGGGCCTAGGCACGCACCACCTCTTTCGGGACAACGCCGACAGAAGAGGGGACGCGTCGCGAACAAAGGGCGGAAATTCCACATGTCTCTTTCACCCGTCATCGCTAAGCTTCATAGAAACCTTAGTGGCTGTTGTGTTGAAGAAACTAATGCCGGTCGCGCTTCGGTCGCAAGTCGGCCGTGTATCGGTGGCGCAAGAGTTACTTACTTATCCTCTATCCGAACATCGTCAAGGCCGCACTTCGTTATTACTGGGGTATATACTGGTCCCAGACGGCGCGAAAGATCTCGCCGATAACGATAGTGGAGGTGCCGGCGTGGGCGAAGGCGAAGTCGGTCTGTCTTTGAAAAGCGGCCCTGGCGGCAGCGGCGGTCCCGTCTTCGTCCGACGTAAAGGCAGGCAGCGAGTTGACGTGCACGACGTTGGAAACCGGCAGATTGTAACGGGTGGTAATAACCAGTTACAGCGCCAAAAACAAGTTTCGAAATATTACATGGAAATGAATGCAGCACGGGAGTCACACAATTACGAAGAAAGCTTGCTATGGAAGGATGTATTCATGAAATCCTATGGAGAGTCCTGAGGCATGCCGCGAGGCATCCATTATGTTCCCCTGCCAAACCAAACCCAGAGGCACAATGCTTTCTCGCATCGTATCCTGTAGTACTAGAAAACCTTAGCCCAAATGGGCGCATAACGAATCTCAGCTTGAAGCCGAACGAGTTTCACCGGGGCGCTGCACGAATTTCACCGGGCGCTGAACGAGCTTCACCGGGCGCTGAACGAGAGAAAACTCAAGCCTCGTTCTCACGAAGGACCTGCTCCTCGGCAGCGACAGCGAGGGCAGCTTCCTCATGCTCCTCAGCAGCCATAGCCAGGAGGGCGAGGGCACCATCCTCATCCTCCTTGGTAGGGGCCTTGGAGGCGGCGGGCTCATCGTCCGCGGCAGACAGCTTAGAAGGACCGGCGCGCTTGGCGCGCTTAGTAGGAGTGTCGATGGTGCTGTCACCAGACGCCTTGCGTTTGGTGCTGGTGGACTTACGGCCCTTGGGCGTAGCGGGAGCGCCCGGGGTGGCGATGGTACCAGGAGGACCATTGAAGGTGCTACCAGCAGCCTTGACCTTCGAGCTGATTTCTCCCCATCGATTCTTGGCCGTCTTGGTAGTATTGGCGATGCCCAGTTCGACGATCTTCTCGTACTAAGACAGCCATGAGAGTCAGTCGTTTGCTGTGAGGAAAGATCGATCGCATGAAGAGAAAGAACGATGGTAATAATACTTACATCGATGTAGATCTTGTGGTCGAGGCACTGCCAGGCGACACACATGAGGGTCTGCTCAAGCTCGGTGAAGTCGCTGAACTGAGCGACCTTGGACTTCAGGAGGGCGTCCTTGACCTTCTTCTTGCCATCGCCCAATCGGTTCTTCGCCGTCTTCTCGGTGTTGGTACCGGCAAGACCCATGAGCTTGGTGGCGTCAGGATGGACCTGTGGTACTGTTAGTTGGGCGTTCAAGGGAAGGTCTTTGGGAATTATGATGGTACCTGGTCAATGTCAACGGCGTGCCAAACACCGACCATGAGCTCGCGCTCGCGCTGGGTGAAGCTGTCGTAAGAGGCCATGACGACAGTTGGTGATGATGATATTGAGATGGGTGCAGATATGCGACAGAGAGTAAGGTGAAAGAAAGAGTGAGGTAGACGCGAGTTAGACGCAAGTTAGACGCGAATTAGACGCGCGTGGTGATGAGTGGGAAGTTGAAGGGAAGAGGGAAGTAGACGCGAGAAGACGCAGGTTAGACGCGAATCAGACGCGCGTGGTGATGAGTGAAAGTTGGAGGAGAGAGTGAAGTAGACGTAAAGTAGGCGCAAAGTAGACGCGCGCGGCGGTGAACAGAATGATCAAGAGAACAAGAGTGTGTTGTCTTGGTCAAGGGAAGTTGCAGTCCCGAAGACGGGAAGGGAATGGGATTTTATGGGAGGAAGTCGGGACCAATGTGGGAAGGGTTGGGCACAATGATCTTGTGAATAGAAGGGTTTGGGAGAGGTGAAGGGCGGGCACAAGAGAAAAAAGAAGTGAAGTAGGGCAGGCCAGCTGTTCGACGAAGGAGCAGTGGTTAGCAGACGCGCCTCGCTCACTTCGAGGTCACCCAGAATACAATCGCGGGCAGTCTTTTGTTTATTCCTCTGGCTGGTCAACCCCCAGGGCCTACATTGTGGTCTGGTCGCGCCAAATAACTACGCTGATACCTAGGAGATATGAAGTAAAATTCGTATTGTCTACACGCGCGTCTCACTGCCATGCCCGCCTGTAACAATCGAACCCTCGTCTCGCGGGAATAGATAAAATCACTGAAAAACCGGATATTATAGAAATCAGATAAAACGTATGAATGCCAGAGTGTCTCAGTCACGAACTACCCATAGGAGAAGACATGATTGAATTTATTCACATTGAGCTGTACTGCCGGTATGATGCGCTCAAGTCACTGTGCTGTAGTCCTCATGTTGAGGAGAAGTTGTGATGTGCAAGAAATACGCTTGACTGCCATATCAACGCCAACTCTGTCAACCCCAACTCCGGCAAAATGAGTCGAAAAAAACCGCCTTCAGCCGAGTGCGCCTTCGACTATGACAGATGAGTCGATGCGCGAACGTTTTCGTGATTCGGGCGTGGTTTGGTGGTGTGGTGGTGATGTTTGCAAAGAAAGATAACAGAGAGTGCTTTGGTTGAGGTCAAGGGATTGTCAACCTGTTTTGGCAAGTTGCGGGGTAAATAAATCAGGCAGGCACGTCACAAAATATGGAAGGCACGTTAACTGTTTAATTTCTACCAGTAATTGTGCCTCGGGAACTCGTTGTATACGGCATGGCAATGCTACAGATCCAGGCGACAGATAATGGCAGGAACGAGCTACACATTCCATGCCCTGAGTGTTCCAGGCTTTCGCTACATAAAAGTCTAGTTCGGGGCATATCACACCTAGCAGATGAAGGGTTTGTCATGTCCTTGTTGCAAATAACGAATATGGTCTATCTCTTTCTGTAATCACAAAATTGGGCTTGTACTTCCCAGGTAGTGTTGTCAACCTACCAACCAACTCCCTTACCAATGCCTAGTTGAGAAGAAAATACCCTTGGTCGGTTGACGAGAGCATTGGTGTATTTGTATTTGGTTGCCTGATGAACAACACTGCTCCCAGTTTGAACCTCCTTCCCAGCCCTGTTGTGAGGCAGACCGACCTTGACAGTAATCACCCCACATATACGAGCATCCTTTTCCCCCAGGTTCCTTTGGTATGTTCCTAACCCATCCCCTTTGTCTCGTATCTGATATCTACCTTCCATGGGAAATCAGGTTTCCCATCTACAGTCCATCTCGAATTCTTGCCCTTACGGACTGTGATTTGATCCAAGGAGTAAGCCGTAGCCAAAGGCATCAGTCGCCAGGTGGCTCACTAGCTGGCAGATAGTGACGACGGTATGATCCTGTTTGCTCTCTCCTTCTACTTATGTTTGCCTATTTGAAATCTCACTTACATACAAACAGAAACGAAGGTCACATATTTGACGATGAATAAGGCTTTGGTCGATGAATCTTATGCCATACAGCCACACTCGCACCATTCTACCCTGAGGCGATCTCACTAGAATGGATACTCGACACTGAATATGGCAGCCTACTATAGCACAAAACCAACAAGTAGAATCAGGGATACACCCATTCCGGTTACACTGCCACCCAATCGCTCAGAATATCCGTTCCGATTGACATTTGACCTATCAAACAACCTCCCCGAAATCCACAAGCCCCGAAGGCCGACCATATATACCCCTCCACACTTAAAGCAGCGCGGAACGCGGCCGAGCAGCAGTTCAAGATTACGTCTCTACGAGCTGCCGAGACCCTGGTGCGTCTGGATACAGGTTTCAATAGTCTCGCTCAAGCTCTTGGCTTCGGCCTGGAGGTCCGAGGCACGGGATGGGACGTTGTCCATGAGGCTGAAGGCCAGACTCTGGAGGATACAAACACAATGATTAGTTAGCGTCGTTAAAGAAGAGCGTTCCCTTCCATTAGATAATGTCCATCGGGGTCCCTCCCGCTGAACGAGGACAACAAATTCGCGGACCATGCCAGCGGGGTACCTGGGGGCAATAAGGACTCACGTCGGTGACACTCTCGTCTTGGCGCAGCACGGCGGCCACGGGCTGCCCGATGAAGGGGACCTGCTGGGACATGCCGGCCTTGCCGGTGAGCGTCTTGAGCAGCTCCTGATGCACGCGCGCGAACTCGCGGAAGGCGTCGCAGATGGCGTCGGACTCCTTGCCCTTGGGAACCTCGGCCATGCCCTGCATCTGAGACAGCGCCGTGGACCCGGCCGAGACGATGTCCTTCAAGCCCGCGATTATTTGCTGACACGTGTTTACAATCATTAGCCGGGCTGTGTCTCCTCGTTCCTCAAGTCAACAACTAAGGGGAGAGACGGCGAGGGGTTCAGAATAACTATTGGGCAATTCTTACCGGGTAGGGTCCCTGCCCGATCATGATCAGCGGGCCATTGACGATGGTGATGGACTGCGCCGGGGCCTGGAGGTCTTGCGACTTCTGCGTCAGGCCCTTGATGTGAGTGGCGACTTGCTGGGGCGTATGCATCTTGAAGGATTAGGATGGATGATCTTTGCGAATGGTATAAGAGGAAGCAAAGTGATGGTTGCCGGCAGTGGAAAACTTCAATAATTCTAGACGACTGCGTTGACTTTTTATACGCGAAACACTGCTATTGTATTCCGCTTCCCGGTATTTCTCTACTTCTCCCTCTCTTTCTTCTAACCTGACTGACGTAACCTGGCGAAGCATTTCGTCACTGCGACACCCGGGCTGCGCGATCGTCTCCATGCCAGTTTTGCTTCTTTGTTTCTTATGCCCGGTCATCGGTAAATGTCTGCATATGCAGTCGTGAGACAAGGCGACTGCGGGTGCTCAACTCAAGGTTCAGACTAGACAGTTAGCCATACCGCCAATTGGGTTTGAGATCTGATAGGCTGTCGGTAATGCAGGAACCTGGGCAAGTGGCTGGCTGCTAACCCCCTTGCAGCTTGGCACGGGATGTCAAGCCAATGGGACGAAAGAAGATCTGAGACTGTATCAGACTCCCGCGTGTCAATCTGACCGACAGAGGCTTACTTTGCTTTTCCTACCCGTGGCACCGGACAACTTGCCACTAACCTAGGTGCAAAGTGCAACCTATCAGATAAGAACGGCATTCGGACTGGAAAGGAATCGGCCCATGTGCAGCACCTCAATTGGTGTGTACGTTTTGAGGTCCTCACGTCATTCAATGCATCCTTAACTTAACTATCGATGGGCCTCAGTAAAATTCAACGAATGCATCTTCACTATTAAAGTAGCGGTTAGAATATTTAGGGTTAAGTAGAGCTAGGTAGGGTTCAAATTAAGGCTCGGATACTTGGATTTGAGTTATTTTGGCATGTTGTTCCTGTGTTGACGTCGTCTCGAAGCCAATGGTGAATCGTCGATACAAGAGCGAGGTGCTGCACAGAAGCTGCGGGAAACGGGCTCATTGAACCATCCTCGAGCATATAAGAATGTTCACCGCGTCGCTACTAAGATCATAATATCAGGCTGAGCCTACGAATGTCCCCTTAAGTTAGCCTTGAAGTGGTAGCCCTCGTTACACCCCACCTCACAGCTTCCCCCAGAATAAACACATTCGCTGTTCACTGTGGCGGCCACACAGGCCACGATGGGAGATTCAAATACCCTTTCATAATACACTCGTCTATATGCGTGTCCTTATTACATGTTTTGCACATTTATTTGTACCCCTAATATATATAAACTCCCAAAATGTTATACATCAACCAATGCGAATTGCAATCCCTTATTTACTAGTTGTTATGGCCAGCTGGTTCTTTCTGTATCTCTTTCTCCTCTTTGTGTAGGTCTTCCTTCAAGACCTCCATTTGATCTCTCTTCAAAGGTAAAGGTGATGGTAAGTGGCTCTCACTCATTTTCGACTCCCTCGCCCCTGCCTTTTGCGCCTTCATAGGGTGCAAAGCTTCCTCGGCCCCCTCTTCATAACTCTCGATGAAAGGCACTAGCTCTTCAGCGAATCTTTTCAAACTCCAAGCTGTGTAAGGTCGCCAATCAACTTTACCCAATGCGGGCCTGATCAACCCATGCAGGTGCCATATATCATCGAATATTGCTTCCGCCGGCGAGCTTTCCGCCCGCACTAGGCGTTCTGAAAGAAGATCCAGAAGGTTCTTTCCATCGTCGTCTCTCTCTATTGGGCTAAAACCCTCTTCGACAAGACACTCCACTAGTCGCATAGTAGAAGAAGCGTAGTGTAGCGCATGTCTCCCGTGAGAATCTTTGGTCATTATCGAATGCTTTCCATGTAATAGCGACGTCTCAAAAAGACTTCCTTTTAGTGCATCAATTGCGGCCAGTGGGTTCATAATGAACAGGTGGAATGCTGTTCGCCCTTGACGATCCCGTATAGTCGGGTCGGCACCCTCGTCAAGCAAAGGTTTCACCAAATCCTTCTTGTGGGGATTGTATGAGGCGTAGTGAAGAGGGGTCATACCGAAGACGTCCTGGGCATTTACGTCCAGCCCTTTTGCAACCAGCAATTTTAGTAATGATCCTTGGCCATTGTACTGAACGGCGATAAAATGAAGCACTGTCTGCCCGTGGGGGCTAACAAAAGTTGGGTCTGCTCCCAACTCGACTAGGCGGGCCACATTTTCGTTAAAATAAGGCCATTGGCTCTTACAAACACACATAAGAGGCGACATTCCACAACCTCCAATTGCGTTTACTGGAATGCCACTTGAAACGTATGTTTCCACAGCCTCTCCATCAAGGGGAAAATGTAGAGGGGCAAATCCTTCATAGTCCTGTGTCTGAATGTCTGCTCCGCTCTCTAATAGCAGCTTGATGACATCAGAGTTCGCATGAAATAAAGCCGTTCGACCCTTATGGTTTCTGAAGTTGATATCTGCGCCACGTTCGATTAGCGCCTTGCAGGCCACTGTCTGGCGTATTGCGGCTCCTGTTGTCTGTCTGACCCATGGCCAATGACGTGTGTGAGGATAGCTATCAACCCAGTCCCAACCCCAGCAGAGATGGAGGATTGACCCGTGGCAGCCTGTAGCAGTCACGTCTGCTCCCATGGCAATAAATCGAGGAATCATATCGACGCCACCATAAATCATGGCCCTGAACAAAGGGACATTGTTCATGAATGGCTCTTCTATTTCCGTCCCTTCGTCCTTGGGATAGCTCGTCAAACTGGCACCCTTTTCAACAAGTAGCAAGATGAGTCTTTGCAGCTCAGGTGTGGGGCCTTTTGCATACTTCTCCGCCACTTCTGCTAAGATATACTCTGGTTTACCAGCGCCTAGTGCTAGCTTTCGGCGGTGGTGATCATTTGGATCAGCCCCCAGTTGAAGAAGACGTTGTGCGAGTTGATATCCCCCGGATCGGATGGCATCATTCAGGAGAGAGACTCTTGGGGTTCGTTCGTCAAAGTTCAGAACTTTCGTATCTTCCTGCACAATGTCCTCAACAAGCTTCGTAAGTCTCAAATGGATCATGTACGACGTGTTGCAGAGTCGAACATCATAGCCTTGATCTTTCACTTTTGCGAAGGACAAGTCTATCTCCTCCATGTCACAT
Organism: Apiospora marii; assembly: GCF_038362585.1. Lineage (NCBI taxonomy): Eukaryota > Fungi > Ascomycota > Sordariomycetes > Amphisphaeriales > Apiosporaceae > Apiospora > Apiospora marii. The sequence continues at coordinate 700,269 of NW_027117377.1, forward strand.
CCCTGACCGTTGCAATCAACCCAATCCCGCAACATGGGGCCGTGCGTGAAAAGGGACCGACACCTGTCATCGACCTGAAGATCAGGGCAATTTGACTCCAGAACATGCCAGCGCCAAAATGAGCAACAATAAGCGTGGAACTTGTGCGCTTTGCGGAAGTCATGGATGAACTGTCTCCTCAGTCTTGAAAGGAGGATGAGCCGCCCAATCTTGTAGTCTGGACTTATCCACCGCCAGTCTCCCGAAGGTAGCTCCCGTTCAACTTGAGCTTCTAACTCTCGGCACTCAATAAGATTGAGATAGGTCAAGCAACAATCTCCAAATACTTTGTCGGCGATCTGGGGCGAAATGGAGTTGTGCCATATTTCAGGGACGGCATGGCCATCTTCATCCAGGTGAAGGAGTTTTGAAGGCTTGTTCACAGAGTAAAGAAACTCCCGCACCGTCTGATGTAAGAAGTAGACTTTGTTCCTGTATACTGAAAGCATCAGACCACACTCTCGCCTAATAGTGCTCTTGAAATCATCCAGACTCTCCAGATCAAGCTGCTCTGCTGATTTGGTGTCGCGTAGAGTGTTTATGGCCTCGTTCATCTCTCCAAGATTCAGTGGCCGAGTTGCTGCGAGCACGAGGCAGAACGCCTTGAACGCAAAGTGTTTGTCATGCGCCCGTTGAAGTATCGCCTCGTATGCATCTTCTACGGTGGAAGGAAGTGTTCTAAGAGCCTCGCCCATGCCCTTATCGGTCTTCTTGAACGATCTGTCTTCCAGGTAATCAAAGACCAGGTGAATCCACAGGTAGGTCCGATGGGGGATCATTAGTAAGCGTCGTTCTAGGTATGCTTTCAAGCTGTCGTTAAGGCCAAGACGCTGGCTGAGGTCCTGTACCCGATGCTTGATCACAATGTTGATCTCTTCTGATATGGCAGCGAGCTGGGTTTCTCCAGGGATACGCAATGTAGCGATGTCTTCATGAAGACTTCCAAAACTGGATATAATCGACTCGTACGGACGACTGGTCAAAACCATCTTGAAGGTGGTATCGCTATCGCCCTGGCCTCTGAAAAACCCTCTCACGAGATCGGCGAGTACCCTTCTGTCATTCTGTCTGCATTCGTCAAGGGCGTCCAAAATGCAAATGACTCGACCAGCACCTGGGTGACGTAGGATGCAAGTCAAAAGGGACCAAAGTGAACTGAGGCTTCTAGTCACCGATGGCCCTTCAGTATTCAGTTCCACCAAGGAAGGATACCTTGTTAACAACTGATGAATGACGGCCGAAAGAGCCTGCTTGAGTTTATCCTGTGCCTGGTCTTTGAAGAAGAAGTAACATATGGTCGCCTGCGGTGCTGAAGAGGGAAGGAGCTCGTCGATGAGGAATCGCGCAAGCACCGACTTCCCGCAGCCGGGGTCCGCTGAGATTAGGATGGGTCCCGAAGGTCGTTTATGCCACTCTAGATAGCTCTCATGCTGCAGGAGCCAGTTGCACGTGCCATCAAGGCGCTTGGGGACACGGTTCTTCCAATCAACATAGTCCTGCTGGCCGTTGGTAAATATCTCTAGGCATTCTTGCTCTTGCCGCGTGAGCGTTCTCTGTTCCGCTTGTTTGGAGAGCTCCAGCTGCTGGGACAATATCTCTTGGCTCTTCGTAGCGATCTCTTGGTCTTGCTTGGCGACCAAGAGGTGCTTGCGGCGTATCTCGATGAAAGACTGGAGAAGCTCCACCGATTGCGAGGAATCGACCCGGATCTTCGTGATTGTCTCCTGCCCCTGTGCGGTGCCCATCTGTTCGGCGTTGCGAGCAACCAAGGCCTCGGTTTCCTGTACCGCCGCGAGTTTCTTCTTCCAGTCGGCCAGGTTGAGCATGCCGCGAATGGCCTGCTTGGTCCTGGAATGCTGGATTTGTATGACGCATTGCACGATGTACTCGATGATCTGGCCATACAGTCGTACAACGTCCGGTTTGTTTGATTTGGCGAGCGCGCCCAGACTGGAAGAAACCTCAGCCGGGCGGAACAACACCCTTTCGAATGCTGCATAGTACTCCATCCTGGATGTCAAGTACACAAAGCCCTCTTGCATGGTGGCCGTCGACTCGGCCAGGTTTTCGACGAAAGGCATGACGAAGCAGATTCCAGCCCAGACAGCCGAAGCTTCGGGTGAGGCCCTTTGAACGGAGTTAGCCGACATGAGTTTATTTCGTTCATAGACAGGTGTTGTTGCGAAAAGATGAAATGGAACACGGAAGCGACACTGAAGACAATTATAAAAGCCTAAACTTATTCAAACATGACACAGCCCTCGATTGCATGGTCAATCGAGGCTTAATGAACAACGAAGAGAAAAGAGAAAAGAAACAATCTAGTAGACTGAAAGTCCAGGAAGTATAGAAAATGCATCCCTTCAATAGGGTCTTAATAGAAATGAAAAACTTACTTCACAGCCGAGTCAACGACCCCCTTAACACTAGCCAACACCGTCATCGTCTCCGTAACCTTCCCGAGAACCTTCCCCTTTCGGCTCTCCGCCATGCGCTGCAGACTGTGCTCCGCCATGTCCCGCATCTGCGCCCTTCGCTCCAGGGGCCGATCATCAAGCCGCCCCTGCAACAGGGCCGCAGCTTCGTCGTCACTCTGCTGCTTTGCCAACAGCACTTCCTCGTACTCCTCAACGAGGGCGCGGTCGCGGACCTTGAGCTGGCCATACGCTACATCCCAGAGGCTGGGCGACTCGGCGTCGAGGTTGGGCGGAGGCTCTACAGCCGCCACTACTTCAGCCACGGGGGTGGGTGTGTACGTGTCCGAAGTCGAAGAAGAGTCCTTCTTCTTCTTTTTGCTCTTACTCAAGAGCTTGGACAACGTACCGCGCAGTCCCATGGTGGCAGTTCTAAGTGGGAACCGTGAGTTTACGTGATGCTCGTATATACAATTGAGTCAGAGATGATGATGTGCTGTGTCAAGAGATACATGAGAATGTTGCCTACTGTTGCAACACACAGAATTATTGAAAAGGGAAGATGGTTGGGCTGAAACGAGGAAGTGAGGGGATGGGCATATGCAGCACAACCAACTGCATGATTAAAAAAGGAGCTGCATATAGCGGCAGGGAACCTCACGGCGTAGAGCCAATCAACTCCTCCCGGTAAAATAGAGTGGCCACAAAAGCCGGCCAGCCAAGTGCATGCGTGGTACCCGAGAGGCGGGACGCCTGCCACTTAGTGCAACCCTCCACGTTTGGTACATTCATTGAGGTATGATAGGCCTTAGATAGTTCTCATTGTTAGGATCATTAGCTAGCAGCATTAACCTCACGCAATCATTCAAGGTATAGTAGAACCATTATCATATAAAACTACCAATCCTAAACCCCCTAACGCCACGCCCAATTGTATCGCATGTGCGTCAGTCAGCCCATGAAACGAGAGCCTCCACGACATTCTGCTACTGCTTACTACCCCTCCGCCGTCCTTCGTCTCTTACTACTACTACCCTCGCGAGTCTTCCTCCTCTTGCTACCACTACTATCTAGACTCTTCTTACCCTCGCCACTCTTCTTCCGAGGACTGCTTTCTGTACTCTTTCTGTGAAGATCACCCTCCAGGCTCTTCCGACCTCGACTGTGACCCCTTTCCAAACTCCTCCGCAGCCGTTGATGGTAATGCGAAATCCCCCACCTATGGTGCGCGGCCCGATGATCATCCTCCTACTCCAGACCCCGGAACCGGCGGTTGAACTCGTTGACGGGGATCGCGATCGACTTGTACAGGAACTCGCGGCTCGACTCCTCGCCCACGGGAATGAAAGGCCCCACGGACCCGCCCCTGAGTACGATGCTAAGTCCCGTGCGCTCCCGCTTCACGATCTGGATCTCCTTCAGGGGGACATCCCATTCCGTCGTCAGCCGGTCGCTGCGAATCAGCAGGATCCGGCTGTAAGTCACCATAACCACCATGTTGTCGCGCGGCAGCTCCAGGTGAGCCACGTACCCCTCGTTGAAGTACTTGCCATTGTCCGTCTGCTTGAGCCAGAACTGACCCAGCGCCTCGCGCTGGTTGTAGGGGCGAACAATGCCATCGGCCGGAATGAAGCGCGTCAATCGCACCCGGTCCAGCTCAGATCCGTCAAAGACCGTCATCGTGTTGCGGATGCCCTCGGAGAAGTTGGACGCCATGTCGAACACGCCGACGGCGGGCTTGGTCAGAAGACCAACACCACCCTTCACCATGCCCTTCATGAACCCAGCCGCACCACCAGTCTCGGCTCCCTCGAGCGGCTTCTTCACGAGGCCGCCCGCGCCGGACGCGACCGAGGTGAAAAACGAATTGGCGCCCGTCGTGATGCCAAAGAGTGCGTGCTTCGGTCGGTTTCTGGCCCGCGTGATGCGGCGACGATCCTGGAACTGCTTGTCTAGGGTGGCTGCTGCCAGACCTTTTCCAAGACTGCCCGTGATCTTGGAGAACGAGTCCGAGAAGCCGTACACGGACTTCTTGACGAAGCTTGCCGCACCCTTGGCGATACCGATACCGAGATCCTCAGGCTTGTCGGACATGATGAGACCTTGGTATGGCTCGTAGAAGACGTCGGTGATACCGCTGCTGAGGTTGTTGAAGAGACCGACCGGGTTGCCCAGGAAGTCTGCACTGCCGATGATCTTGTGGATCTGGTAGATGACCTCCTGGCTGTAGTGGTTTGACATGTTCTGTACGAGTACAGGGACCGACATGCGTGCGTTCTCCAGAAGCAATGCGTTCATGCGGATGGGCGCATCGTTGACGTTTCCGATGGCCATGGTCATGGCGTTTATGAAGAACATGATGGGGTTACGCGACGATGTCTTGTCCTCCACATTGACTCGCTCTGTGCGCATGAACGAGAGATCAAGCTGCATAGGTTGGATGTTGAGGACTTCGAAGTAGATATCCTGGCCGCCTTGCTCTTGCTTCGGCTCTGGGATTTCTAGGTCATCGTCGCAGAGCTTGCCCTCGTGTGTCTCGGTCCAAGCTGCTCCGGGTACCTTTGTGAAGTCCAGAACAGCGTAGATGAAATCCTCGTCCAATTCAATGGTCATTTGCTGGAGAAGCAACGTCGCATATTTGACATACAGTACACCGTAGTCATTGTCCTTGACCCTGGTGACCTGGGCATGGAGCGATGGATGCATCTCAATCTCCTGCGCCTGCTTCGGCACGACACTAGGGTAGAGCACCATGGGGAAAAGTCCTCCGTAGAGCTGATTATCGATCTGGATCCATTTGATGGACGTGCTGATTGTCTGGTACAGTGCCGACTCCTTGTAACTCAATTGCACATCACGGAAGTTGATGTAAGCAAGCTCCTTGAGCGACGTGTTGATAAGCGAAACACCAATGCCCGAAAGCTTGAGTTGCGCTTGGAAGGTTGTGCCAGTGTCCAGGTTCTTGACTTCAAAGCCTCCACTGCTGTTGGTGCTGAGCCCGGTTCCGGTTCGCTGGCGATACAAACTCTTGCTTTGCTTGAAGTTGGACAAGATCAGAGTTTGGGTGGGTCCGTCGGCGGCGACGTTGATGTCAATAATCTTCTGAGTGCCCGTGCCACTGACGAACTTCATGGGAATGAGGTTTCCAATTTCTGCCAGCTTGACATGTCTCTCTTTGCCATAAGCAGTGATGACTACCTCTCGGAACTTGGCAGCCGGGAAGTCCCACGCGTAGGGCATGATACTTCGAGGCGGTAGGCGGTATTTGACCGGTCGCCAGCCAGAACGGTCCTCGCCCCCTTCATCGTCGACGTTGGGGTTGGCCTGGTAGAAGACGAACTCGGTGTCACTTTCATTCCTCATGGAGAATGGCCATGCCTTGGACTCCATGGTGAGATGCAAGAAGATGGTCGAGTCCTCCATCAATACCTCGACACGAACCAGCCGTTGGCGCTGACCCGCCTTGGCGATCTTGATGTGGTTGGTGCCGAGATCGGAGATGTTGAAGGGCGACGTCCACTGGTTGTTGATGCCTGGGAAACAGAGCGCGAGCTGCTTAACTGGCGAGCGTTGAAGCGTGTGCATAGCTTGGAGTGAACCTGTCTGCAGCGTCATAATGTTCGAGGAGCCTGGCTCGCGAATGTTGATCTCCTCGCCCAGCTTGTTCTTGACGATGAAGCGAGGTGCAAGAGTGACGACTCTCGTCATCTTGTACTTGCCCTCTCCCGCTTCAATTGTAATTCCAACATGATACTCGGCGTTCTTGTTGACAGCGGGCAGGATAACATCGCTCGTGCTTCCAATGGCATCGAAACTCTGAGGCTTGCTCCATTCTGAGTCACCAATCTTGAGCAGCGCACGGTTTTTGTGTTCGTCGCTCGGGTATGAGAACATGAAGGGGGTGGCCTTGGATTGTCCTCTAGAGGACGCATTGAGTTGTGACTGACCCGCGGCCCTCTTTGCCTGTTGCAAAGGCTGCTTGGCGCGAATGTTAACATCCAAGCCTGTCTTGTTCAACAGGACGTAAGGGCTGAACACGGTGACCTGGAACGCCCCACCGCCGTCGGGAACGCGGTAATAGTGGAGAGACAGATGCAGTTGAAGGCCTTCCTCGTCCTTGCAAATCAGTCTCTTCTCTTTTCGGAAGTCCTCTTGTTGACCAGGGTTGACGATAGCAAACTCGCTGGGTTTGAAGACGGTGTCCTGCATATCAATGCTCATCAGGAGCAGGTGGGACAGCTCGACGACATGGACGGGACTAACGCCACCCTTGCGCAAGAAGTTCGTCCAATCTCTCTTAGTGTTTTTGTCGTAGATGCGGTACTTGAAGTCGTATGGCAGAAGGTTCTCCAGAACGATGGGGGAGACAGCTTGATCTTCATGTAAGGGTATTTGCTGGTGAATTATGTTAGCATTGTCACATCAGATCCGCAAGGGTGAAACTTACCCAGTGAGGAAATGTCCCTTTTCGAAAGTTGTGCTCATCTGGAAGTAGAAAGGATCGTTGGACTCGCCCTTGCACATCAGGGTGCGCGTCGGACGTTTCAAGAGATCTCTCCACCACAGATGCTCCGAAGACCATGCATACCCGAAGCCAGAGTCCGGCCGCACTAGTAGCGACTTGACGAAACAAGCCGCGACTGGAGCAGGCCGACTCTCACCAGGCGGGATCTTCTCAATCTTGAGCAGATGCCCCTCCTGGGCATCGTACACACCGAGCTCGACCGGTATCTGCGTTTGGTTCTCGACCACCAATGGTGACCTCAACGTCACATACTTAATGTTGTCATTTCCAAGCTTGACTTCCACCAAGAGCTTGTGTAACGCATTGTCGGCCTTGGGGTGCAGACTGTAGAGGTACTCGCCCTCACGGTTGAGCCGGATGTTCTTGACGGCGTCGAACCCACTGCCCTCGATCTGAACACTGACACTGTTAGCCGTGTTGCTCTCGGACATGATGTTCTCGCGCATCTTCTCCCAGTGTTCGAAGCTCCAAGGTGCCTCCTCTCCATCCGTCAGCTTCGCGGAGATGTTCTCAGTGTCGCTTTGGTTTCTAGCCTCCACGAGGACATCGAAGCCTGTGTAGTTCCGGATCTTGTAGGGAGCTTCGGTGCTTCTGGTCTTTTCAAGTACATCCTCGCCGCCCGTTAGGAAGTCGAACGACTTTGAAGCAACGGCGATAGTGGCCGTCGTAACAGTGACCTCGAAGGTCTTTTTAGATTGGAGGTCGACAGACAGCAGCCCATCCGAAGATTTGGCGACGCCGACGCCCAATTGCCAAGGCTCGAGCAGAGGCTCCCAAGCAGACTTGGCGAAATTGTAGACATTGACATACATGTCAATTGCCGTCTCGGCCTTGAGGCTACTAGACCAGTCCGCTGCAGATGCAGAGAAGCTCTTGATGTTCATATCCAGGATCGGCAACTCGTGCAAGTCACCGATCAGAACGACGCGGATGCCAGCAATAGTGGCAGTCAGCTCCTCGTGGCGCTTGGGTCCCTTGTTGACATCGTGAACGGGCTGCGGCGGCTGGGATCCCTTACGGGTTTTGGTTGTCGCAGTGGCAATAGTCTTGGTTCCCTTTGTCCGCTTCGCAATAGTGGATTGACCTCTGCCGCTCGCAGAACGCTGTTTGAGTCCGTCATCCCGCAGCTGCGAGGCCTTCTTATCGGATGCGCTGGGCTGCTGTGGTGGCTCGGGTTCATTTGCTGACAGCTCAGATGCCTTGCTCACGATCTGAAGAACAAGCAGGATATCCCGCAGCGATACTCGGAGGATCAACGGGTCGATGTCCAGATGCATGTTCGTCGCGTTCGGCTGGGAACTATCCATAGACATCTGGATGGAGAAATCATCGAGAACACGTAGTCTTGACGCTTCGAACTTGTCCATGCGACACAGGAACATGCCGACCTCGGATACTTGGAAGGTCAAGGCATGCTGTTGTGACAGAAGCACTTGTTTGGTGCCCAGCACAATCGCTTCAGAGCTCGAGCTGAGGGGGTTGGCGATTAAGATAACTTGAGCGTCGACGACATTAACACGGAAGGCGATATCCATCTTCGATTCCTTCTTCTTCTCGGGCTCTCCTCTCTCAGACACTGTCTTCTGCGACTTGGAACCAGCATAGGTAACCTGTACTGAGTCCGTCTCCGAGCCATCTGGCGATTCTTCCAGGGCATCCTCAATAGGTGTCGGCTCATCCACAGCCAGGCCTGCTGAGATGAAGTGCTGGATGGCATAGATGTAGTCCAGTGTGAAGATGATTCTGGGGCTGTCAATCGCGACCATGGCAATCAGGTTCCTATTCTCGCCGCCAGTCAACGAAACAGATGCCATGAATTGCTGAACACTCTTGTTTGCGGATGTCATAATCTTGCGGAACTTGTTGGCATCTCTCTGGCGACTGTCCTGGATGGAGAATGACTGAATGACAAATTCGGCCTCTAACGAGGAATCAGCGAGCATGCGTGTCTTCAGCGTACTGTCGTCCAGGGAGAACTGCGCAAGACTTGCTTTCTCCGTGTCACCGACTGGTCGGTCATCCGGGGCGTTGATCAACTCGAGACCGATCTTGTGGACATTAAACACAAGGTCCAGTTTGGTCCAGGTATCCTCATGAGATCCCAGCTCCGGACCAAGGTCCACGAGATTGTCATCTTTCGTGGAATGCATGGAGGTCATGGTCTTCGCCCTACGGAGAGTTCCTTGGTCCACATCTCTTTCTGCTTCCTCACCACTTGCATCGGCATCGGTAGCAAATGCACCTGGAACAGACCGAGTAATGCCCAACAGTGACCGCATTTGATGCTGGGTAATTTTCAGATTGAAGTCGGTCATCTTGCCTTCAATCTCCATGTCGGGGCGTTTCCAACCCTTCTTGTGTTCGGCATAGGTGATGTTGAAGCCGAGGTCGACATGGTCAATCATCTCAAGTTCCTCGGACTTGTCCTCGGGATAGTGATAGAGTGATGTAAGCCTAATGTTTCGGATACCTGCCGAGAGCTTCATAGCGATCTCCGAGTTCTCGGAGTCATCCAGCGGAGCGAACTTGTTTTGAGCATAGATCTCACCCAGATAGGCCGTGATAAGATCACGCTTAGGCTGATCTGGGTCAACCGTAGCAGGGAAGACAATGATAGGAGTATTGACAATAACGTCAAACTTGAAGCGGCTCGTACTTTGCTGAAGCTGCTGGGCTTGGTTGGCTGCGGCTTGTCTTGCAGCGTTGTAGATGGCCTGCATCTTGCCGAACTTGACCAGGAACTCAATGATCTTTCTGAAAGGCTCTTCCAAGAAGTTGACCTTGATGGAGCCGGCTCGTAAGAACACAGACGAATCGTAGCCTGGGTACGCCTTCTCGTTGCTTGAATCAAAGGTTTCGTAGCGGAAGTCGGCAAGTTCGTCGCCTTGAATGGTGATAAGCCGTCGGAAACTGGAGGATTCCTCCGCACCCACGTTCACATCATCCACCAAGCTCAAGTCACCCAGCTTCGCTCCAACCCGCATCGTCTTGCCGGACAGATGGATGCCGACATCGGCATGATTGAACGAGAGAGTCGCGAGCCTGATACCATCGTTATTGAGAATCATCCGGATTGTCTTGAGGTCAATCTTGACACGTATGGAGCCCCCTTCGTTCTGCTGCGGCTCGGGCTCTGGCTCCACGATCTCGACCGCGTCGTCTTCATCATCAGTGTCCATGAACTGCTGCTTCTTCTGGGCACCTGCGTTGTTGTTGTCACTGTTAGAGAACGTAACAAGGATGAAGTCCAGCAGGGTCAACAGCGTTTTCCTGGTCACGACCAAGTTGATCGTCGATATTGCAACATCCACGTTGGTCTCTATTCCGTCGTAGACTGGCATGAACTCGGGGGAGTCTCTCTTGACTTTAACAAATTTGACTTTGAAGAGTGTTGCTTGTTCCTTGCCCTCCTCGGCATCCCTGGAAGAGATGATTGACTTGAACTCCGCCGGTGGGTTGTCGACAAAGTCGTCCACAGTGACAGAGCCAAGTGAGACATTTGCAGCCATGTCGAACGGTCGCATGAAGAACTCGAGGTCGAAATTCTCGGCAACCAGCTCCACCAATAGCGACTCGGTTCCCTTCCCGTCCGGATCGCTGCGGTAGAGAGAGCCTTGCAGTTTGTCAACGGCGAACTTGAACTCGAAGCTTCGCTGTTGCATCTTCAGCTGTTGGTTAGAGCTGCCATCAGGCGCGTCCTCGAAGGCATCGTCATCATCATCATCAATATCATCATCGATAATCACGGCAGACTGCTTGGTCATGAACAGGTTATTAGTCGGGGTATCCTTCCTCTGGTGGCTTTTTCGTGAACGACTTGAAGCAGTGCTAAGAAGCCGTGGCCTCATAGTTTGCTGCTGAGGTTGGTTTTGCTGTTCGTCACCACCAAACTTCGGGATAGCAACGTCGATCAGCTTCATGAGACTCTTGTACTTGGTGTCCGAGACTGCAGCATGAAGTACAGGCATGTGACCAGCGATCTTCATCCGGGTGAGGTTCGGCGCCTTCGGTAGAATTGACATGGCAACTGTGAAGTCCAAGTTGATCTTCTCCACAATATGGTAATGACGTGCGTCGTCCTTCTCAATGAGTTGCGTCTTGGTCTCTTCGATCGACGGGCCGATGAGGAGTTGGGTAGATGTCAACTTGACGACGAAACGATCGTACATCAGAGACTCAAGCTGCTTGAAGTCTTCGTCGGAGTACTGTTGGTTCTGTTTGTCCTGGATCTGCTTCAGGGTATCCTTGTCCACCAGTTCGCTGGAGACACTAATATGACCAGCGTCGAGGATGAGACAAGTAGACTCCTTGACCGTAATGCTCTGAGGTACGATGATCAGAGGCGCTTGCAGATCCAGTTTGGCGTTGATGGTCTTGTGCTCCTCGAGGGCGAACTCCAGGCCGGCTCTCGTCTGTTGTCGCAAGCCCTCGACAGTAGCACCGGCAGATTCCATGAGTGCGGTAATGGACTCCATATGACGCTCGGGGGGTTTGAAGAAGTCAACGATGCCGATGACGAAGTTGGGGTTCCATATGATCTCCAGGGGCTTAAGCTTTGCGGTAACAGCGATATCGCCTTGCCCATCCAGCGGGTTCTGCTCGACAGACACATCGAAGAACGTTTCGTGTTCAGTGTTTTCCAGATCACCAATGGACAGACGTTTCTGGCGGCCCAGTTCCGGGGCGTCTTTGACTCTGACAATTTCCTTAAACTGCGAGGCAGGTGTTGTTCCGTCCTGGACACGGAAGCCACCCAGACTTACATCAACCAATACTGAATCGGGTCGCTTGATTCCTCGAGCCTTGAACAGGTCGAAATGCAAGCTCAAGAGATCCTTCTTGGATCCATGAGGGTCTTGTCTCAGAGTGAAGCTTCCGGTACTCAAAGACGCATCAAGTTGCATCTTGACAGTATCTCGAGGCGCGTCCACAGATTCAGCCAAGGCCGTCTTCTCATCCCAGTCGATTGCTTCGTAGAGTTCCTGCCGTTGCTCCTCTGTCATCTGAGTATTCTCAGTGGAGTCCGCGGGGTGAGCAGGCTTCGAGCCCCAGGCCCATGCAATCCAGCCTTGCTGCTGAGGCTCTTGCTTCGGTGCATTCTTGAGCGCTTCAGCATTCTCCTTCTTCAATTGGTTCCTAGCGAGGGATCGCCAAAAGCGTAGGTCTTCGTAGCCCAACTTAAACTCCAGCTTTTCGAGGTCCTCGGTTTCTGTGGACGAAAACTGTTGGTTGGCCTTCTTCTTTTTGAACAGCTCGATATACCGCTTGCGGTCATCGCGGCGTTCACGGAAGTAGTCCCACGTCCACCGACGATTGCGCTCGTGGATCTTGTTCAGGACAGCGTTCCCGGCAAACTTGAACCAAGCACGTGGGTCGTCCTTGGGTGAGACATCCTTCGGTTGAAGCTTCTTGTACTCTTGATGGCGGATGAAGTAGTGGAACAGATCCACCATCATCAGACTGTCTCGGTACTGATCGTCATCAAGGACAACACCAATTTCGTCAAACAAAAGGTTGCCCTTGAATTTCGGAACGTGGGCGTCGCCCGTCTTGTCCAACTCGATCTTGGCCTGGCCGCTCACTGGCTTGAGTATGAACTGGTGGTTTTTCGTGTTGTTGTTATCGGCTCCCCCTATCATGCCCTTGAAGCACTCAACCATCTTGTCGTGATTCATTTCGTCCTCGCCCTTGCCAGCGACCTCACGGCCGGAGCCGAACAGTTCGGTGTCCGTATTCCAGTAAACTGCCAAAGCTCCTAGCTTGGCCAGCTTGTGGGTTGTCTTGTTCGAGTTCTGGATGAAGGTCGGTTTCCACTCGCCATCGGTCGAGACGGCGCTGAACTCTTCTAGGGTGATGCCGAGGGCGAAGGGGTGGCCCGGGGCGGATATAGAATCCTCGTATCGGACGTGGATGTTCTTCACCGTCACCTGGAGATTGTCGACAATCTTAGTGACCAGACTCTCGGTGAAGCTCTGGCTCTTCTTCTGCTCTTCCTGGCTGAGACCCTCCTGGGAGCGCTCCTTGAGCAGTTCCGCCGAGTCCAGCTTCTCCATCTTGATGCGCTGTTTCCGCCGTTCTTCCTCGTCCTCGTCATAGGCAGCCTCCTCTTTCGGAGAGGCCAACAGGAAGACATCCTCGATGATAACCTTGACCGGAGCGCCACGCAGGTTGGACCATGGTATGACCAGCGTCAGCTCGCCCAAGTGTCCTTCGGCAACGTTTATGGGCAGCTTCAGCTGGTCTAGGGCCTCCTTCCGCAGCTCGAGGTTGCGCAGCTTGACGTCGCCGGACCAGATACCGACCTTCAGCTGGGCAGGGTCAAAGTTCTTGACGTACATGCCCAGGAAGCGGTTCAGCAGTCCTGCAACCAAGCCTTCCAACATATTGTCTGCGGGGTGCCGTAACCCGGGCCGGGACGAATTCGATTATTAGGGCGGGGTATCGTGAGTCCTCATCGGCGGGACGAGAGCAATACGGTCGGGAAGAAATGGCCGATATGAGGACGAAGGTCGAAACAGAATCGTTGGTCACGCCTCAGAAGTCGAATGAGGGGCACTGGGATCGATCAGGGGCGGACGACGTAGTGGGTTGCTCAAATGGGTCTCGTAAAGGGCTAGGATTTTGATTGAATTACACTGAAGTAATCGGGTATCTAGGTCGGAAAAACTAAGTACTTTGCATGGGTGGGTTGGAAACAAAACCAACGCAGGAAAGATCAACCACTACCTACTCCCTCTTGACATGGAAAAAGGTATGGGGGAAGGGGGGACGAGAGTAGGATGGGTGTTAGGTATGGAAGGATGGTGTTTTGGCCAAAACCAAAGGACCTGGTGCGTGGGAATTTCTCGATGTAGCAATCGATCCCGCATCTAGGTTAAAATGGGACAACGACTGGATGGAGGTCGGTTGGGCACCTCGTCTGTCAGTGCCGTAGCTTTGCCCAAGGAGGTAGACCGACGAGGCAGGCGTTTAGTGGTGCGAATGTGTGCAGCAGTCAGGTTACTACGCTCCTCGATTTGGCTGGTGCCTTGGAACTGATGACGCCAATAGTCGCTACCAAAGCAAGCTCAGCATCCACCATGCTCCTGTCGTGGTTGGTGACTGTGGCTGGAGTTTTGCGCTAGCTGAGGGTTTGCTGGGGTTAGTGCAGCGGGTGGTCTGATTGAGCTTGTCTACATGACACATTGAGAGGTGCTGCAACACGATGAATATTGCTAGAATTTGGTGTAAGGATGCATATCTACACGACTTGAACTAGGATGTTATGGCTGTTCCTGAAACACCATGATGAATGTGTAGTAGAATGTCGAAATCTGCATGCAGCTCATTCTGCCATGGCCATCGTCTAGCCTGGTACGGCGGAGCAAAACCCCCGCCAAGCAAGCCTAGCCCATTGCGATCTGCCCTCTTCTTGCAATACTGTGCTGCTTTTCGAGACGTGGTACTCCGTACGTTGAGTGAATAACTATTGAAATATTTTCATGGAAAGTGTTCAGAAGGTTTACCAAATCCCGAACGGTCTCTTCATTTCCCGATATCACAAGCGCATTATTGATACCAATGGAGTCGGGCTGTCTTTTGAGCGTATGTCGAGGAAGCGAACCACCAGCCACAGCATGTGGGGTAGCTTCGCTTCTGCAGATGTTTAACCTGTTTCAATTTCATCCCACTTGCTGAGGTCCCAGTCTGTCCCTCTCGATCAAGCGAGGACCACCCAACCCTTTTGCCAAGCTTTCAGTACCATTACGTCACCTGCGCCCAAGCTTTTCCCAGCTTCCCCAAAAACAGTTGCAGCTCAGGATGCGGATATCCAGGCACACGCACCGGGATAGACCAGGACAAGGGGCTTGCACCTAGGCGATCGATCGATTGACGCAAAACAGCGCTGCTCCAGCTATAGATTACAGTACACGCGGAGGTAGCTCCCTGACTCTCCAACTTGCCGTGATACCGAGCATGGTCCGGGGGGAGCAAGCAAAATGCAGGTAGTGATGATGTAACTTGCAGCAGCAATACACCACCTGCTCCATGTCATGTTTCCGTGTTGCAATTGAAATTGAGAGGCATCTTACTCTTCTCTTCTCGTTTGGCCATTCTCTCCAGCTCAATCATTAACCACTATACCCTTTTGCTTCTTGACGCCGGCAAAGTCCTGGATCTTCGTAATATCTCCAAACCTGCAATTGACTCCCGTTCTCGCCATATACCGAGTTGCCCGCCATGTTCCGGAGCACGCAACCGCTGTGGGCGGGCTCCGCGAGAGCCCTTGCCGCCTCCCGCCAGCTCTCGCTGCGATCCGCCAACGTCCCCTCGTTGGCTCAAAATGCCATGAACCGGGCACCCCGAGGGACCTCGCTCGTTTTCAAGACACGGTATGCGACGAAGCCGTCGTTGGGCGACAGGCTCAGCCCTGAAGACGAGAAGAAGGCGCAAAATCAGAAACTCGAGTCGCACCCCGACCAGGTCTCCACAGAGTCCAGCGTCCGGCACGCTTTTGAGCCGTCCCCCGCAGACGCCAACAAAGACGTCGCGGACGGGCTTGGACATGATATCGTGAGTACCAACTTTGCATAAATACGGATTTTGCTCTATATCATTTTACAGCATAAACATTGATGCCACTAACACCAATACCTCTTTTCTAGAACACCGTGAAGCAAACCTTCAACCTGACCCAGGTGCCCAAGGAATCCTATGTCCTCGGTCTTTCGGGCACGGTCCCGTACCTCGCGACATCCCTCAGCGTAGTCTACCTCTCGTGGGCCTCCAACACCGACTGGCCCACAACGTCGACGGTGCTGAACCACCTGCTCATGAGCCACGAGAACGCGCACTTCTTCCTGAGCTACCTGGAGCCGCTCCAGGTCGGCTATGGCGCCGCCATCATCAGCTTCCTGGGCGCGATCCACTGGGGCCTCGAGTACGCCGAGAAGGCGCCCGACGCGGCGCGCACGCGGTTCCGGTACGCGCTCGGCGTGGCGGCGCCCCTGGTGGCCTGGCCCACCCTCCTGATGCCCTGGCCCTGGGCCCTGACGGCGCAGTGGGCTGCCTTCGTGGGCCTCTGGCTCGCGGACCGCACCGCGTCCATCCGCGGCTGGGCCCCCTACTGGTACGCCACCTACCGCTTCGTCCTGACGGCCATTGTCGGCGTCGCCATCATGATCAGCATGATCGGCACCATGAAGGTCGGCCAGTACAAGCCCCAGTTCGGCGAGATCAGCGAGAAGATTCAGGAGAACCGCTTCGAGGAGGCCTACTCGGAGAAGTGGCAGAAGCTCGAGGAGCCCGCCTACGAGGAGGAGCGCGTCAAGAAGGAGAAGGCCGAGGCTGAGCGCAAGAAGAAGGAAGAGGAGGAGGCCAAGCAGAAGGAGAAGGAGGAAAAGGAGAAGAAGGAGAAGGAAGCCAAGGAGGCTAAGAACAAGGACAAGAAGGGTGACAAGAAGGCTGAGAAGAAGGACGACAAGAAGGAAGAGAAGACTGAGGATAAGAAGGATGAAAAGAAGGACGAAAAGAGCGAGGAGAAGAAGGATGACAAAGAGGAAAAGAAGGATGACAAGAGCGAGGAGAAGAGCTACGATAAGGGTGACGATAAGAAGGGCGAAGAGAAGAAGGAAGGCGAGAAGAAGGAGTAACACCGTCACGAACTTGATGTTTCGTTATGTACTTTTTCAGGTGTTGGGTCTCGGCTTCATCATGGATGCATCTGCATCGGGAGAGCCTGGCGTTCCGGGCATGTCTTTTATATATCTCACATAGCCTTTCGGGCGAGAGATCAATCAAAACTATTCAAATATGTACCTTCCTACCTTCTTCCTGGCTGCTTTGATTAATCGGGATCTATCAGCGCCAAACTTGTCAACGATTTTGTTATCATCAAATAGTAGGGCAGTCATGGGTAGCTAGTCTCTCGGTCTTATCATTAATTCGATTGCCAGTTGCTTCAATGACCTTTGGTGCGATGGCTCTCAGGCAGGCGGGCTGGAGAGTAGAAAGCACACTGTAACCCCAATGTTACTTATGTAAGTAACGGCATTCGGACAGGGGGTTCAATCACCAGATATGGTTTCGGGGATTCAACGAATCACGAGAACAAAACGGATGGCAGGTAAGGTTACGAAGGGCATCAAGACATGTTCGAGCATTCCATCGGTGTATCTTCCAGTTGCATGGTCGTTTTGGTCGGCTGCCGACTTCTTGATGAGGTAGGTAGGTACCTAATCAACCAGGATAGGTATGTCCCTTAGCAAATAGGGCTCATCGCACCGAAATTAATGTTTCCAGACGTCCAGCTGCCATTCGGGGTCTTTTGGATTTGTTTATGGTCGGCATGACTCCCAAGTCACAGTGGGTACAAGACATTTCACTGCTTTGCCATTGCCCGCGAGGTCTCAGGACCCCTGGTCGCCTGCTTGTCGCATGGACCGATGTCGCGGGGTATTCTGGTCCATCCAGCCAGGCTTCAGCTGCAGCTGGCGCGCAGCAGCCCTCACGTCACGGGGGCAAAGGCACCGCGAATGTCGCCGAGACGCGAAGACGGTGGCGGCTTGGTCAACTTCAGCATATCGGCCCATGTTGCCTCGACGAAGCGAAAGCCTCTTCAGCACTGCTACAGCTCCGAGGAGCGTCTTATGAAGTTGATGGACGACACCCACAAGTTCATGGGCATTGTCGCTAGTACCAAAGGTCCAATGTACATTCGAGGGCTCGGAGGTAATGATCTGTACCATATTGTTGAACATGGCCTATTTTACCGTACAGCATCACTACACTCAGCCAAGCAATGGCTGCTTTCTTACTGGAGCCAGTTGGGCCAGCTTCGTGAACACGGTGGTGGTGCTTCCATCCGAAGAGCGAAAGCAAAACTGATCGCCGACGACGCCAGCAAAAGAAATCTTCGAATGGGCTCGATACGATGATCACGAGGAGTTCATTGAGAACAACATATGGTATGCAAAGTAAGTTAGCGAAGGCTATGATGGGCCTAATGCTGCCGGGTTGTTGGCTGATCAATGGTGTAATCTCAGAGCGCCGAGCGACGTCCCTAGGATGACAAGAGACGTTTTAGACCTAGCAATAGAGATCATTGCCGGAGGCGCAGCCGCCGAACGACTCGGAGACTGGCTTTCTGCAACTAGTCCTAGCCAGGGCAGTGAAGAACGGCCAGAGTTCCTTAATAGATTGCGTCTGAGGTGCCATCTCTTCACGGCATCGGTCGGCGCCATCAATCGGTGGAGTCCCCGGGCCGCTTACAGCCGTGATCGAGCCGCCTTCTTCCATCGATTCGTCACACATCTCCAAGACCATTTGGACATTGCCCCGTTACTGATAGTTGCCCTGCAAGACGCCTGTATGACTACGCCCCCTCCCAGCGACGCCAAGAAGCTCCAAAGACTACTCAGGCTGGCAGAGGAGAAAGCGTTCGACAACTGGGCCGAGCTTGAACTGCGAATGGCAGGCCTCGCGCTATACGTGCCACATCATACGTCTCCCGATCCATTCTTCAAGCTGATGACAGAGATCCACGGTGACCCCTGTCACCAGCTCCGCGTGGGGCTCCCGCACGAGAATCCCCAGATGAGGCTGGCTAGAATGCATAGGCTGGCAATGAGGTGCGCAGTTTGGCTGCGGAGACGCAAACGTCGTGGGGATGCTACAAAGGTGCTCGCAATGGCGAAAACAGTGTACAACGATCAATTTCTATCTTATCAACGTGCGGTGAACAATGCTGGCGAATCCAGTCTGTAGGGGTTCATATACTGCTGAGGAATGATCAGATCAAAGTCGGTGTGAAAGAGTTGGATGACATGTTCCTGAATGTGAGCCAATTGGCCTGATTCGTACGTGGACATTGAACTCGGGACGTACTTCAGGGGTTTTCGTACTCTAGCCTTTCCATTCACTTACCGCGATAATGACGTTACATATAAAAAGAAATCCAACATGTATTTGCTAGAGTTTCAATTGTTGCTTGTTAATCATAGAGTTACATGCCGCGCTTAGCAACTTCCTGCCATTTGCTGAATGTGTAGGTACCTACCCTGGTCGTCGGGTGGCGGCAGTTCCGTCTACTTGGGACGCCTCTTCCAATCGTTCTTGCCTTTCAGCAGGTCAAAACCCCCTCCAATACTCAACCTCTTCATCTGTGATCGATTCGTTATCTCATCCCTAGAGATACGGAACGTCAACCCCCCCAAACAATTTGATTATCTGTCTATCATTCGCCAGGATTCAAGGTGTATCGTGCGAAGATGGTCATGTCGCTGCGGTCTCACAGCCTAGTCCTTCGCGTTGCAGGCGGTGGTGACCGTGGTGTGCTGCAGGCGCGGCGTCAGCTTGGACCGCACCATCAACACTGCTACCTCTTCATGAAGGCAATGAAGGATTTCTTTACGCGGAGGAGCACAGCGAACTCAGAACCGCCGCCAAACCAACGATCCCCTCTTCCCAGGACACCAGTTTCCGCGTCTGGCTGGGTACGTGCTTCAGCACCAGGTTCCCGCGACCGCCATCGCGACCAACTTTCCGGGAGGCTGAAGGGCCATATGACGCCCTCGACCAGCAACGATGGTGCTCTTGTCGCGCATCGCTTCATAGACGCGCTCCACACGCTTTCTGAGCAACTGGATTCCGCCACGTCACCTGCCGGGGGGCTGCCTCGAGAGGCCACCGAGGACGTGCATGGCGCGGGCCGGCAATCGGCGGATAACAGCGCTCGACATCTGAAAAAGCTGGAAGCTTTGGAGTTGGGCGAGGATTGTTTTTATTCACTACAGAAAGCCCGGCGCTACCTGCTGCGATACTACCGCCTACTAAAGTTGGAAGGTGGGTATGGCAGCTCTCTCAATACGGCGAAAGAGATCCTTGCAGCCGATGATGCTGGCAGAAGGGTGTATCACTGGGTCAGATCCGGCCCATTCAGGGAACTCATTGAGAGCCCTTCTCAAACCACGTAAGTTGCTTTAGCCATAGTTCACATTTCCCAGTCCCTTTGGTTCATATACGCCAAGATATATTTGCTAAACACGTTTGTTGGATGCCAGTTACTCGAGGGACGTGTTGTCTCTTGCCATCCACATCATCGTCGGTGCGGGAGAATGGCGCAGGCTTCAAGCATGGTTGCACATTAGCGCAAGAGCATTCGGCGAACATGACCGTGAAGCAGCCAGTCGGCTCCAGCTGAGGCGCCATCTCCTCGAAGAAACGGTCGAAGCTCTCTACCGATGGGATGGTAAGAGAGATGTCTCAGGCGATGCCTTCCGCTTCCTGTCCATGTTTGTCAACCGTCCCCGAAGGCACATTGACATCGCCCCCCTGGTCATACGGACATTGCAGAATTCCCGCCTCAGAGACACCGAGAGGGCGGAAGCCTTGGATATGATGACTCTTGCCTTGAAGCACAGGCTCGTGAAACACAGAGGGGCACTCCAGCTCCAAGCAGTCATCATGGATCTGTATTACCGAGTGCCGCCGTCCCGTTGGGATCTCAAAACCCTGCTGACGGACATCCACTCCGACGATTGTCACCCGCTTCACCCCGACCGCCACCGAACAGCGGGTGATATATTCATCAGGATGCATAGATTAGCAAATGCGTACGCAGAGGCGCCCCGTCAACGTCATATTATCGACGCAAGATCCAGTAGCACAGATCCATGTGCAGATGCCGAGGAGGTGCTACAAAAAACGAATGATTTGTACGGGGATAAACCACCTGCCTTTCTATCCGTACAAATGCGCATTGAAGATAAAAGTCTGGAATAAAGCAGAAATATATGAGATGTTTGACGCACCGTTTCGTACCAGGTCAAAATGCTATAGTGCCGCATGTCTGGCCGGGAACGAAGATCGAAAGATGTCCATGGAGGAAAGTATTGCCATGAGGATGTGGGAAAACAAGACAGTGTACAGCGTTGGCTTTCTGGCCTATCAGTCCTTCGATACCGGGATGAACCGGTACTCAATAGCACGAAATTTCAAAATTGGCAATGGGATTGCAGATTCCGAGTGGTTCAAGATCGTATTGGTCGCGTAGGTAGCTCGCTGGTTTGAAGCCGTATATCGCGTCCAGTGGATCTACGGCACCTCCCTGTACGTACAGTATGCCCTGGCATCGGGCGGCGGCGGTACCGGCAATTTGGGACGCCTCTGAACCAGCCACTCATTGGTTCTTATGTACGAAGCCCTTATGCTCCTCTGTCGCACACTGGTTATTTACTTAACCCAACATACGAGCCTCGGAGCAGTTGGTGCATCGTCATTGCGGTTGGTCGCAATCAACCGAGCAGCGATTGATCCCCTCAGTGTGTTTAAAACCATGACCTAAGCGCAGACGCGTGCGATAAACGCATTCGCTTTTGACAACTTCCTCCTTTCCATCTGATTTTAAGAAGGAAGAGTGAGCGTACATGCGCACGCGCGACAGCAGGATGCCGATGGTAACGCGGCCTCACGGCGGCGTTCTGCTTCGGGCAGTACGGACCCGGTTCAAGTTGTCGCACCACCTCCACAATTCACCCGCGGTGTCCGCGTTTTCAACAACCACGCCGACGGCTAAAATACATCCATGGTCCGTGATTATGGAGTTGCAGCGGCGGGGGTGGCAGCAAGTCCCCAGCAGCCCTCTTTCAGCCGCTGCCGACGACGCTCCTGCTCCATTGTTTGACCTCCTCCGCCGGTCGCCACCGTCGGCAAAGCAGGCAGATCCCATTGGTCATGCCCCTAGAGCGTCTGACGGCGAAAGTGGCAGTGCTGAGTTCCACCGTTTTCTGGAGGTGCTGAGCAGGTACACTCGGCTCCTGGACTCTGTTATCCAACCGCCAGAACTGCCTGGGGGATTGACCAAAAAGTTTTACCACCCGAATGGGAAAGTACTACAGGGCGACATCGACCGCTGGTGGATATACTTTTTCGATAGAAGGGTCAATAAAGAGAGGCCTTGGCTGCAGATTGCCAAGCGCCGTTTGATAGACTACCACCGCTGTCTAGGCATCCACCAACCAAACAGCACCAATGACTCTATTGAAAAAGCAAAGGCAGTCCTCGCGGCCGATGATGCCGGCCTGCGAGTATTTTGCTGGCTCATGCAAAGCACGGTCCGACGCTTGTTCGAGGAGAAGCTTTACGAGGAGCGGTACGTAGACGCTATTGGCTTGAGCCAATGCCCCCCTTTAGACAACTTCTTTCTCCCTAAGCCATGTGCTAATATGTAAGTTCATCTCGGCGGCAGATCGGCAAGAGACCTGCTAAGCCTCGCGATAGAAACCATCGTGGTGGCTGACCAACGGCAAAAGCTCAACTTGTGGCTGGAGGACAATTCAAGGGTGAATACTATTACAGGCGGGGATGAATACCTCACGATGCTGCAGTTGAGGTGTTTTCTGTTCACAAGTATCATCCAAGCCACTCTTCGCTGGGATCCCGAAGCTGCCGCAACCGATACCCACGATTTCCTGGCTAGAGTCGGGGGTCAAAACCTCCGGAGGCACCTGGACATAGCCCCGCTGATCATACGCGCCTTGGAGGAGTGCAGCCGCCAGGCGGTGCATGGCGCTGCGCACTTAAAGGAGTTACTTCGCACGTCGAAGCGCGAGCTCCTGGATGCCGGAGAGGAACTCGAACTCCGGATGGCGGTACTGGCTCTCAGCCATCCGTTCCGACCCTCTCCGGTCGAATTCAAGCGTCTTCTCGCCGACATCGTTTCCAACGACGGCCACCCCCTTCGCGTTGAAGACGAAGACCCCCACGCAGTTCATAAAAGGAATATAATGCGCGTCCTTGCTGAGAGATGTTCGGCGCTGTTCAGGGAGATGGGGCATGGTAGAGAAGCGACAGAGGTGATGTTCATGGCAAGGGGGCTTTCATTTATTAAAGCGGTTGGCATTGGATCGTCTGTGCCAATATATTTACAAACTCTTTGACCGGGAGGTTGATATTGGACTGGGCATGGAAAGCGCAATGCTTAGTACTCGAAAAGGTTTACAAGAAGTACTATCAACGGGTGAGCTACCTATACACTGGTTGTAGGCAGTTGCTTATCATTACCGTGCGTGGGTCAGAACCTCTACGATACCGATCGAAGAGGGCTGTACATCACGAGACTATTTGATGAATTGACTGGTAAATGCCAAGGTAACTTGGACGACTCCCCCTTTATAAAAGTGAGATGCTTATCATTTGGTTTTCTCGCAGTCTAGTTGGTATTCGTGGCTTCTTGTTGTCCCTACCCATCTGGCAAATGGTAAGTCGGTCATGGTGGCGCCTTGAATAGTCGCAATGCCATCTGAAAGTCTTTTCTTCGGGCATGTTTCAGCCACTTATGTATCGTGCTGATTTATATTAAATTCTTTATACCACTGTAGTAACATTTCGTAGACCTGCTTGTTTTTGGAAGAGACTTGGCCAGTTTTACTTTCTTAAGGTGCCAGCCCGCTCTTTCACGGTATGCTCCTGCTTAATCGAAATCCCGACTCGATCCTCGGTCTGATGGGTTGTCCTGAGTTCGCCTTCGTCCTTGGATATGATACTTGTTTATAACCAGGCCTGGTGGCCCAGTGCCCTCTAAGGCTAAAAGGGGATGCATGATGTAAAAGTAAGCTTATAATATATAACAGACAGCCAACTTCCTATATAGTATATATCACAAGAACCCCAAGCAAAAGGGCCTCCACTACCCATTGTATTCCAATCATATCCTGATACCTCGTCTGTTTGGTGACAGCAATCTACAGTGGGGTGCTTCGACCCCTTCGAATCTATGTCCAATTCCAATTACACCTTCTTCTGCCCTGCGCCCCCTATACTCGAGACTGACGTCACGCTCGACTGTGACGACGACCCCGACTGCACCCGGGTAATAGCCGACGTCGAGCTTTCAAATAAGCTTCTTTCCGTACAGATCTGCTCTGCTAGATCTAGACATACTACAACCCAGTTAGTTAGCCTAGTCGTTCTCTACCAAACAACAGTAAACAAAGACAGTGGACAGGAGGGGGTTAAAGAAGGGATCGGGGTTTCTTTGTGCCAACCAGATGCGGCTCAGAAGGGATATACAGATTAGTAAGGGGGGGAAAGGGAAACACTTACGTCGTTGCAGGCTGCCCGCGCCCAAGATCTTCAGCACCGCCACATCCCGCCCCAGCGCCTTCCAGAACCAGTTGCGTATCTCGACCGAGATGAGCGAGTCGATGCCCAGCTCCGCCACGCTGTTCTGCGGGCTCGCGGCCCCCTTGGGCAAGCCCAGGAGCGCCTCCAGACGGTCCGCAAACGCCGCCACGATACACTCAGCCATCGTATCGACAGTGTCCAGGGTTTCGAGTTTTTGCAGCAGATTCTGTTGGGTCTGACCCCCCATCGAACTCTCCCCGTCCCTCCCATCGCTGCTGTCGTCGTCAATGGTGAAATGCGAGAACCGCGGATCGAGGTGCCAGTGCAAGGGGTTAGCGCTTCCCCACCTGAACCGCTTCAGCCCCGTCGTGATATCAAAAGGCGGCTGCTCCTTTCCCTTATCGCCACCCTTGGGCGGCCTACCGGCGACGATGGCCTCGAGGAACATATGGTGAATATCCCGCTCCGACACCGGCGGATACCCCTCCCGCTCGAGCCCCGCGTACAGCTCGCCCTTCTCGCGCTGCAGCAGCCCGAGCCCGTAGATGACGCCGATATTCAGCACCGACCCCGCCCGCCCCTGCCGCAGCCGCCGCCGCGCCGCGAGGCCGTTCATGTACATGTTGGCGGCCGCGTAGTTGGACTGGCCCGGGTGCCCGCCCACGGCGGCGAAGGAGCTCGTCATGATGAAGAAGTCGAGCGCGTCCTGGCCGAAGACGGCGTCCAGGTTGGCCGAACCGATGGTCTTGGGGGACAGGACCCGGTTCCAGGTCGCGGCCGACTCCATCTGCGCGAAGACGCGGTCGTCGAGGACCATGGCGCCGTTGACTACGCCCGCGATCGGGGGGTGGCCGGAGGCGACCAGCCGGCGCTTGAGGGCGCGGACGCTTTCGAGGTCTGTCACGTCGAGGCGCTCGATGGTGATGTGCGCAGGGGTCATCTCGTTCTTCCACTTGATGTCCGGGTTGGGGTTGCGGCTGGCGAGGACGATGTGCCGGGCGCCGTGCTGGATGAAGAGGCGACACAGGCTCTGGCCCAGGTCGCGTGTTAAGCCCGCCAGGAGGTATGTCGCGTCCGGTCGGAAGAGATTCTGCTCGACGATGGGGTTAATTGGCGGGGACATTACACGACGAGAGGCGTTGATCCGGTCGTTCAGCGGCTTCAGGGGCTGGATGCGGGGAATCAGGCGTTGGCCCTTCTCGATGTACACCTCGGGCTCCTTGGTGTCGAGCTCCGTCGGCATGCTAGAGTCAACGGAGCACAGTTGTCGTAAACAACCACTGATCACCCCAGCTGCGTTCTCGAGGCAGTCCAAGTCGACGACCTGGAGTCTGAGGCTCGGAACCTCGGCAATCATCGTGCGAGTGAAACCGAGAGTAGCAGCATGTTCCGGGTTGTCGAGCCGGGCCCCGCGGGTCACCCAGACCACCGTTGTGTCCGGCCTGAAGAAAGCCTGGAGCTGGCTCAGTCTTTCATCTGTCATGTTTGTCATGACCGACTCGTCAAGATCCGCCAACACAATAGCTGCCGTGAAGTTTGCCATCGTCTCCGAGTCCAGATCGTCGAACGAACGAGCAATTGTCAACCCGAGAGAAGACCTGGACAGGCGGCTCTTCAAGTCTTGGCTAATCTTGGCCGTTCCATCTACCCGACCGCCTATAATGAGCAAGCCGTCGATGATGGGCTCGAGCTGCGCTGAATCTGGACTCCCGGGTATTGTTGTAATTGCCCGGCTCACTTGACGAACATGGATGGATGCCCCATTTGGAAAGAACTGATCCGCATGCCCTGCCGATGTGATAAATCCGCCTTGGTCGAGCAAGTTGGCCCAATCGAGGGCTTCCGGATTAGCAGTAGGAGGACGTTCTGGCGCTGCCAAGCTACGTAAACTGTCGCGTATCCCCATTTCTGGGCTGTTGATTAGCACCAAGATCCCGCCGTCTGCTGTGACCGTTCGAATGGCGTCCAGGGTTATCTTTGGGTTATTGCTATCCAGCTGTGATGTTGACACGATCACCAAGTTGCTATGAGCCCCTGCGGATGACTGGTCCTTCAAAACCTCATGCAGGTTAAGTGGTGTGATACGAGTCCTCTTTGCGACCGAAGCAGGAATATCCGGCAAGCGAGAATAATCCTCCTGTTTCGGGTCGCACCG
Source organism: Apiospora marii (assembly GCF_038362585.1). NCBI lineage: Eukaryota > Fungi > Ascomycota > Sordariomycetes > Amphisphaeriales > Apiosporaceae > Apiospora > Apiospora marii. The sequence continues at coordinate 726,505 of NW_027117377.1, forward strand.
GATAGTGTGGGACAGGAAACCAGCCCCCAGCCCGGAGACGACAGGTTCAATAAGTCCCAGGGTCGGGTCAACGAGACTCAACACATTCAGCCTCGGGAAACGGTGCGTGATCTGCCGCACTATCCGTCCCACATGGCCGTTGAGCCAGTCCTGACGGCGCGTCTGCTCCACTATGAGCGGGACGGCACTCGGGAGCAGATCCGGCAGAGCCATGCCGAGTTCCTTGACGAAATCCAAAGATGTTCGATAGGGCGAGGAGTTTATGAACTGATCCACGCTCTCAAGATCATCGAACTCGGAGACCAGGTGCTTGGGTCCCTCTAACCCAAACGAAAAGTTGGGGGACACACCATGTCTGCACTTGTAGAAGAAGTCCCCGACCCGCTCACAACTCTCGACGAGCATCGGATCCACATCCTCCATCACGGCCGGTGCCTGGACGATCTCATCCATGGGGTCGACGTCGAAGACCGTGTGCAGATACAGCTCGTAGTCGTCTTCGGGGCGCGTATCCGCAATCGCCGTGACCGAAAGCCCCTCGACCTGGATCTCGCAACCCAGTGTCTCGTCCGAAGAAATATCGATGTCGACGGTGAACCCGGCCTTGGAAGTGCGACTGGTTGGTTTCGCTTCCTTCAGCGCGCTTTCTACTTTCAGTCTCGTGTCCTTGTCGGCGTCGGAGTGTATGCCGTTGCAGTAGGCCATGTTGAAGCTGAGGCGCTGGATGTGGGTCGGTAAGAAGGAGGTCCAGAGGGAACCGTCTCCTGGGGCGGAGTAGGTGAGAAAGGCGGACTGTAGGCAAGTGTCCAGAGTTGCTGGGCTAACATTCAAGGATGTGGTGTCGTCCTGGTGTAACCTTTTGACACGGGCAGTGGAGTAGTCGAGGCGACGTTCAATGGACTTGAGTGCTCTAAACGGGCCAGTGTAGACAAGGCCACTGCTGTCCATCATGTTGTAGAACGCCTTAGAGCTCGCCGGCAGTGTTTCCGAAGCGCTCCGCTGTCTCAGAGGCAAGAGATCAGCGCGAGGCTCGCCCAGATGGATACGAAGGAAGCCCGACATGTTCTTGGTCATGGTGCTGGTCCCGTCGGCCGGACACGAGACCAACATGATATCCGCCTCGATAGTAGCAGTAGCCCCATCCTTCCAGTCCTTGGGCTCTCCGCGCGGCGTCAGCGAGAACAGCACCTCCACGCCCGTCGAGTCGGGCTCCACCGCGATGCCGGCCATGATCCGCATATCCACGACCTCGATCGCCGACGCGGGCCGGCCGTTGAGAAAGGCCCGGGCCGCGTCCAGCGCCATGACGGCGTACGCCGAGGCCGGCACCAGCGGCTGGCCCTGGAAGCTGTGGTGCCGCAGCCAAGGCACTTGGTTGATCGTCAGCACATTCCGCCAACGCAGCGCAAACTCGCAGTCGTCGCGCGTCCGGACGCCCAGAAGCTCGTGGGGCGGGTTCTTCTTAAAGTGGTATTGCCTTGAGAGCCTGGACTCCCGCCAATGGACTTGCGAGTGGTCCCAGGGATAACTTGGGAAATCCTCCAATGGTTTGTCAGATGAAGATGGTGATCCAAAGTGCTGCGTCAAGTCTACTGCTCCAGGCCCGAAGTGGCACCAGAGGAGTCCCAAAAGATCCGAGAAGGCGGTTTGGTCGTCTTTCGTCCGGTCTAGGACCCCGGAGTACAGAAGTGCGCCCCCATTGAGAGATTTTGCCGTTTGGGTGGTAGGTCCCTTCAAGGCAGGATGAGGACCAACCTCAATAGCACAGTCAAAAGGCCCGTACTCAACAAAGGCAGTCTTGACAGCATCGTGAAACTGTACCGAAGAGACCATGTTATCCTCCCAATAACCAACGTCTGGGTCCACACTGCCACTTCCCGCGAGTCTGCCAACGCTAGAAATCCAGTTGACGCCGTTGCCACCAGATAGGGGTTGGATGCCGCATTTCTGTAACGCCTTGACGTACTCAGCAGCAGGCCGTATCATGTGCGGCGAATGGTAGGCGGTATCCACGACAAGCATCCTTGCAAACTTTTGCTGCTGCGTCAGCTTATCCCGTGCCAAGTGCACCATATCCAAGTCGCCAGAAAGGGTCACACTACTCGGCGCGTTGCTAGCCGCAACGCAGAGTCGGCCGCCGAACTCCGGAGACTGACAGAATTCAATGGCTTCGGGCTCGGATAGACCAACCGCCATCATGCCTCCCTTTTCCCCATCGAGGCCCCCGGCTAGATAGGCAAACATGCCGCGGTAGTACGAGATCACAATGGCGTCCCGGGCCGTCAGCCGTCCAGCGGCGTAGGCGGCAGCAATCTCACCAGAAGAATGTCCCACAACCGTGTGAAACTCGATGCCGTGAGTTCTGAGAAGATCGACCAAGGCTATCTGCAGGGCGGTGCAGAGGGGTTGCGATATGGCGGCCTCGTTGATGCGGGAACACTCCGGCTCGGACACGATCTGCTCCGCCAGCGTCCATGAGGGCGGGTCTGGGCAAGACCTAAGAGCTTCATCCAGGGAGCAGATCGTGCGGCGATAGGTCTGATTGGTTAGCAGCAAGGACCGCGACATGGTGGCCCATTGTGCACCTTGGCCGGTAAAGACGCCCAAGACTTTCGGTTTCAGACGAAGCGTTTGCGCTCGGATCCCGGGGGAAGGATTGAGAAGAGCGGATTCCATCAAGGCAATAGAGTCGGTCGTCGAGTCCACGGAGAACGCCATTCGATACGGGAGCGCTGTTCGTTTCGAGTAGAGATGCCAGCCCAGCTGTCGAGGTGTGATGTTGGGGTGTTGCTTAAGGTACTGTACTAAATCTTCCAGTACGTGATGAAGTGAGGTTTGCGAAGCGGCGGAGACCACCAGGGGAGCGCAGGTACCGCTACTTTCGTCGACGAGAGAGGGTAGTAAGCTACGAGTTCCCTTCCTGGGCCGCGTGTGATACATGCTCATGGCGTCGTGGATGCGGGGAACATAAGACTCGATGATGGCGTGCGCATTGGTTCCGCCGAAACCGAAAGAATTCACACTTGCTCTCCGAGGCACATCGCCCGGCGTAGTCGGCCAAGGCGTCACGGCCGTCGGGATCTCGAGATGTTGGTAGAAGGGTTGCACGACGGGGTTCAGTGACTGGAAGTGGAGATTAGGTGGAACTGCTCCGTGCTTCATGGCCTGAAGCACCTTTAGCACGCCGGCGAGGCCGGCGGCGCCCTCGGTGTGGCCGATGATGGTCTTGACGGAGCCGACCAGGAGTTTCTCGGAGGGGATGTTGTCTTTCGGTACCCCATTTCCAGGTGGCCCGAAGAATGCATTCTCAATTGCTGGAACAAGAAGGTGGTTAGCACAATTTCAGTTCATGTGATTTCCGTAGTGATATAGAAAAGAAGCAGGGGAAAAAATAGGCAGGACAATTGAAAGAAGAAGAAGAAGAAAAAAAAAAGAAAAAGAAAAAACAAAAAGAGGCTTGCTTACCTTGTGCCTCCCGAGGGTCGCCGACCTGCGTCCCCGTCCCATGCGCCTCAAAATACTGGCAGCGATCCTCCTCGCTCCTCGGGTCCAGTCCGGCCCTCTCGTACGTTTTCCGAATGAGCGACGCCTGCGCCTCGGAGTTCGGCATCGTGATGCCCTGCGTCCTTCCGTCCGAACCGACGCCGGTCCCCCGGATGACACCTTCGATCCGATCTCCGTCCGCCAATGCCTGCGACAGCGTCTTGACGAAAACCGCCGCCACGCCCTCGCCGCGCGCGTACCCGTCGGCGCCCACGTCCCACATCCGGCACCGCCCCGACGGGCTGAGCATGTGCAGGCTGGACTCGACGATGAACTGCTCCGGTGTGAGCATGAGGTTGACGCCCGTGACGCAGGCCATTTTGCTTTCCCGCGCCCGCAGGCTCAGGACGGCCTGGTGCAGCGCCACCAGCGACGAGCTGCAGGCCGTGTCGATGGTGACGGAGGGCCCGCGCAGGTTGAAGAAGTAGGAGACGCGGTTGGCGATGATGGAGCGCGCGTTGCCGGTGGCGTAGTACTGGCTCGTGGCCAGCTCGTCGCGCTGCGAGAGGGTGTCGTAGTCGGCCGTCATGACGCCCGCGAAGACGGCGACGTCCTCCCCGGAAAGCCGCGCCATCGGGTAGCCCGCCGCCTCCATGGCCTCGTAAACGACCTCGAGCACGAGGCGCTGCTGCGGGTCCACGGCCTCGGCCTCGCGGGGCGTCATGTTGAAGAAGCCGGCGTCGAAGGCGCGGACGTCCTGCGAGAGCCAGTAGGCCCGCACCGAGTTCGTGGTGCCATGGTGCTCGCCGTCCGGGTGGTAGAAGGCCTCGGCGTTGAACCGCTCGGCAGGGACTGGGCGGGAGAGATCGGCAGGGTCGGCGAGCAGGTCCCAGAGTTTCGAGGGGGAGGTGGCTTCTCCTGTGAACCGGCAGCTGGTGCCTATTATGGCGATGGGTTCCGGCTGACGTTCCGTGTACATGGTCGCTTCTTTTCCTTTTTTTTTTTCTATCTGCGGCAGGCGCGGAACCTGCTGGCTTTTACTATGTACACCAAAAAAAGCAAAAAGCGCAGTAACGGGTGTGCCAAAAAGAGAGAGCAACGGTGAGGTGAGAGTGTAAGTGAGGATGTGGTTGGTTGCCAGCCAATCGTCGACTGCAGGGGATTCAGTAAAAAGAAAAGACTCGAGACATATAGGTACTACCGACTGTCAGGGAACAATCGCAGTGTGGCAAGCTGGGATTGCCCTCCTTTGTACTTGAGATGAAATGAAAGACAGGACTTGGACAATGGCCTTTCGATTTGTTTGCCCCAAGCTCGAGGGCAACTTTGATTTGCTGCATCATCGCCGAAGCTGATAGCTGTTCGTTGCTTGTCTCAGATGCCCGCCTGGGTTGGTCCCTGCAGCCAACCGCAGGCTCCTGTCATTTGGCAGATGAAAACACCGAACGAGGTTTTGATATGCCATGATTACTTATTCAGACCGGCGTGATCTAACGGAATGCCAAGCTGTCATCATGAGAAAAAAGATTCCAAGATGGTTCTAGCAGGGGCAGATGGCGGTTGTTGGTAGTTCTATAGTTACGGCCGAGACGATGACATCTAACGGCTCGAGCTGAAAGAATGTGGAAAGGATATAACCACTGGCTCCCGGCGCCTCCCATCATCTCCGACCCCGAGACTAGCAAAAAACAACTAGTCCATCTGATTATCAATTGGAGTTCTAGTTTTTGGGTAGTTTTGTCGTGAGCGGCTGGTGTGTAGTTGGTGTGTTGATGACGACTCGGTGCCGACGAGCTCGACGATACACTGTCCTTTCACGTCATGGGACACGCGCCCCTTACTTGCACCAAAAACGCCTACGAAGTTCCAGAACGATTTCTATTCCACCAGCAACGATACCAAGGGAGAGCAAAGCTGAACTTCGCCGCGTCGAAAGGACAAGAAGGACACTTGGAGGGTCTGATCGGAGGGCGTCGCGATGCAACACCTCCTTGGCGCATGCCGGACCGGAAAGGGTGATACAGTCGGATTACTGATAGGCACGGGCATGGGACTTGCCGATCACCGATCGGTGAAGAACCACCGCGTTGGGGAGGTTATTTTCGTCATTGTATACAGGGCGAGCCGGATTCGTCTGCTTTTGCGCAGGCTTGACCCCTTATTTCGACCCTTGGTTCGCTACCGACGAGACAGCCAGGGATGCTACATGACGAAGCCCAACCACCTCGCCTGCGATATCCCTACTATCTAGGAGCCATATTGGAGCTCACACAGTCTAATATCACTTCGATCACGAGTCCTATCTTGGCTTCGGACACCAACACCAACATACAGCATCATTCTTTAAGGGATGTTCATTATTAATTCTGCACTCATTCCAGCCAGTGTGGCGCCCTATTCTAACCAACAACCTGTGACTCCGCGCGTCCCAATTCCTAGATACTAATCAAACATACATTGACGACCAAGGGAAGAACCAAAATAAAAAGAAAATAACCAACGGCAGTTTCATCCATCCGACTACGTCAGCCCCCCTTGGTAGGGCGGCTCCATGCAGACGACGGGCTGCCAATCAAACCGGCCCCGACTGCCGCCGGGTCCGTAGCCGCCGGCCCCATATTGCACGTACCCGGGGCCGTAGCCCATGGGGGCGGTGTTGGTGGGGTAATATGCATAGGGGCCCAAGTCGTCACGGATACCGGCGGGATCTCGCGTATCCAAGGATGTGATAGGCGGTGCTGCGGCCCCCATGGCGGGCTGCAGCGGCACATGGTCCAAGGCTCGTGCAGGGTCCATACCTCGGTCAAGATGGGGGAAGTCACTCGCCGGAGTCTGGATGGATCCGGGGTGCTGTAAAGGAGAGGAGGATAATCTGTCTGGATACCCGCCACCAACCAGATGGTCCATTCTCGGCGTGTCCTCCCCGTCGGGCCAGCAGGGCGCAAAGTAAGGGGGGTATGCGGCACTGCTGAGCTCAGCCGCGGTGACGGCGTGGCCAGACCAGCAAAGGGGTTCCATGTACTGCTGGTGCGGGTGCTCGTCCATGGTCTCCGTGACCAGCTGGTCAGGCATGACAGGGATGGCCGACGCTAAATATAGTATGTGAGTAACGTCGGACCAAGAGCGTCTCACACAGGCTCATCAAAGATGTGCTCACTCACCTGTCGTGTCTTGGTCATGGGAATAAGTAGACGAGGAGCCCGACTCGGAGCAGGAGTAGGAGGAAGTCGGGGGGATGCCCGCAGTAGCAGCAGCAGCTGTGGTCGTTGCAACAGCAGCAGGAGGGGGAGATCGAGGTAGTATGGCGAGTGTCTTAGGTCTTCTCCGGCCGCCGTCGTGCTCCCTCGGGTTGCGCCGAGTGTTGGTGCTGTTGCGCTGGTTCCTCAGCGGGGGGCTCGACGTGCACGGCCGCTTGAGCCTGTGGCACCGCTCGCACTCGTCGCCGCCGCTTATCTTCTTGCAGCTCAGCTTCTGCTGGTGGCATTTGTCGCAGGCCTTGCGGTTGCGCTCTTGGGGCTGCGGTGCCATCGTTTGTTGATGGTTTGGTAGTGGGGATAAAAGGGGGGACTAAAAGACCAAAAAGGGGAGACCAGATCAGAGAGATAATTCCCGACTACCCCTCGTTACTCTTCTTCGTTTGGCTTGTCTGGTTCGGTTGTCATAAAATGATCGATCGTACATGACTAGACTAGTTGCAATGCGATGAGTAAAGATCGAGCGTGACCTCTTCCCCGGGACTGTCTCTGCAATATAAGTGAGTGAGACACCCAATCTGGCTACGTGCAGGATCTCATGTACGGCGTATCAACATCGCAGAGTGCCATGGCGTTGGCGATAGTGTGGGTTAATTAGGCAGTATAGCGTGTCCAGGAGGAGTGGGCATAATCTCATTGGGGGGTCGGAGGAGGAAGGGGCGGAGGAGCCCAAGCTCAAGCAAAACAAAAGAAGGGGGGACGAACGGCTGAACCAGCAGCGTGGATCCTGTTGCCGGGGGCTGCTGTTTCCTTGAGCCACCTCGACCCGCAGGATCGATCGCATGTGCCATATTGGGTGTGGTAGCACGAGAAAATGGGCGCACCATGTCCGATAATGCAATCAACCGCGAAGTACAACCACCTCATACGCAGCCTGTCTGCACGACGGAGCCCAATCAGGCCCGCCATCTCGATGGAATTAATTGGTATCACTGTACCTTCCACCAATAGTAGAAATTTCGATCAAGATCAGCGCTCAGGCGAGCAGAGTGTCCAGATTGTGTACGATTGCATAGTACGTCAGGGTGTCAGGGGGTAAGTAGGATACGAAAGTTTCCGCCAAGAAAACCAAATGCTTAACGTAGGTATCCGCCTTCACGTGGGTGGAATGCGAACGTCCGGCACCATCTTCTGTTTCCACGACGCTATGTGTCGACCAGTCAGCCAGTTCCATCCGTCAAAGACGGCTACTCATTTCGAAATCGGGCGGGAAGGAGATAGGCGGTGCTGACAGATAGCTTTAAACCAGATATGCTTTGGCAGTAGTCTTGGTCTCACTTTCGTCCACTGGGCTAGTGTCGTACTAGACCCTCTCAGCTTCCCGAGGAACATGTCTAAGTTAATTGGATACCACCACATTGTCTCAGTGTGTGCTGGCGTGACATGAACAACGCAATCGAAGTCGCCAGGTTCTCGAAGCTCCCCGCTGCATCGTTTTAGAGTATCACGATCTGTGACCCCCATCCCAGATGCAACAGAACAGGCCACGGCATATTAATACACAGAGTGGCACCTCGTGCTCACTCCAGGAAGTCGGGAAGAAGTCCCCGTTACGAGGTGCACCGCGGGTGACCTGCTAAGCCTTTCCAATCAAGCGTGTCAAGATATGTCCGTCATTTGGTAGAAAGTACCCCTGGCCTGTATTGTTGTTGGACTAAGAAAGAGCTTTAGCACCAAATTAGGCAAGTGGAAGCATGGTACTCTTAGATCCGGGGTTACCGGTAAGTGATATGGTGTGCAGATCGATTGCTAGCACTTCCAGAATCACGGGAAGGTGTGGCGGTGTAAGTAGTGTGGATGGACGGCACAAGGACCCTAACCCCCAGGCTGGTGACATTATTTCGAGCGTCAACACTTGTGTGTCCCGAGGCGATTGCATGGCCACCAAGGTCTTCATGACCAAGAAGCTACTCGCTATAACCCAAAGGCGTCTAGTGGTCGGCGACATATAAGCCCTAGCAGGAAGATCGATGCATGACATAGCATCTCTCGCAACTGCAAGATGGGGAATATCTGGCAACCCGGGAAATAAAACAAGCAAGATATCCGAAACGGATCTATGTACGCCCCGTGCCCAGTTACAATGAGGCTGATGACCTGCAGCCACGGGCGCCCAAGCCACAGAAACGCTCAGCCGCTTACCCCCCTCTTCCCAACCCAGGAATACGGTTTCGTGCGAATAGGCAGGGAGAATTCTGAATACGATGGGGCTAATGCTCGAAGAATTCTTCAGACCCCTAGAACTGCAAAGAACTTCGGCAACCTAACGCCACAGGCGCTGCTAGTCCCCGGCCCGCCCGTTTCTTGACAATCGTCGGGACCAGCCTTTTAGTACTTAAGTAGAGATCAGACGTTGAGGCTAGCAAGATCTTCGATCAGTACGGACGTAAATAACGTGAGGCTTCCAGACCTTCCCAGGCTGGTGGGAATACGGTCGATCTATGGGGTCGTTCCCGAATTGTAAGCAATCCGTAGGGCTAAACGTTTGGGGGGCTTGGGGGAGCGCCATTTGGGGTAAAGGGGGCGTCTTTCCAGCCTCACGGATTCACGAATCACCATCTGCCGCCGCCTTACTATGGCCGACCGACATCGCTCAGCACAGCGCCCCCTGAAACTGTGACAGCTCCGTCCAGTCATCCGCTTCCCACCACCTCCGTATCTACCCGTGAGGAAGGCATTGGCAGATACGATCTGCCCTGCGCCCACTATCTCGCATTCTTTGGTGAAGCTGTGAGACGAATGACGGTACCAGCATCCAACGGAATATGCCCCGCCCCCCGCGCGCAGTCGGTGCAACCCGAAAGTGACTTTTGGCATGTCGCTTTCCGCGCGACCCAGAGAAATAGACATTGCTCTGGACTGACCCGGATCTTGGGGAAGCACGCACGCAGCAGGCGGCTGCAGGAAAAAGGGAATCTGCCCACAATCCCAGATGGCGCACCTTATGCGACTGCCCTGCCTGCCTGCCTGCCCTCCCTTACCCTTCGTGTTACACGGAGGAAGCGGGTAAGCGCATAATCTCAAAGTCAAGAATTTACCGAGTACCTGGTAGTTGGAGACATGTTGCGCTGGCAGGCAGCCCTCCCTTACATTGTGCCCGATGAAGGAGGGAAGAAGCAGGCAAAGACCCTGAAGTAGCCGGCGACCTTGGAAAGGGGGGGTATGATCCAGGGCGCCCAAGATCCCCCCACTTGATACCTTTGCACCCTTATTGGGCAAGTCCAAACGAAGAATGTCAGTTCGAGGCGGATATCCGGCCGCGGTTCATCCGGAAATCAGGATCCCAGAGAGAGGCTTCGAGCCGGCTGCGGCAGATATAGATCTCGCGATAATAATGAACTGAGACAAACGCCACCTAGTAAAATGACATTGTGAAGATGACATATCTTGCAGCGACAGAGAAAGAGCGGTATAGAGTAAAGAACAAGAATGAGAGAAAGGTGAGGAGCAAGAAGAAGAGGTGACAGAATGGCAAACGGATGGTGAAATTGCTACTGCATATATGCCGTGGCACTAGGTGAAAATGACACCGCTTTTCCCCCGGTGAGTTCTCTCGGTGATGATTAGAAGCCCTAGAAGCCTGCTGTGCACCGTGGTGAAGCAGTAGTCCCCCATCACCATCCTTACTCAGACGAACGAATGCGTATTCCTTCCAAAAGTCGTCTGAGAATTAGATACGGATGCTTATTTGATCACTTTGTCAGTCGGGCTCAATCATCACGGGATCACTCACACGCCCCGTCTGTGCCCGCCCACACCCATGCCCACACACCCACAGACGATCGTACGCTGCAAATTACATGCATGCATGCTGCTGCAAGCACATGAGTTGTTTGCTTTTTCGGGCAAACCCGAACGAATCACGCGTGCGTGACGCTCCCTGTTTCCTGGAAGCGAAGGCGCCCCTTGCGATATTGTGGTGCACCCACAGGGAGGCTGAAAAAGCCACACGAGTCCGGGGCGACGGCTCGGCCTTTATCACGGGTGCAGCACCCGCAAAATGCATGAGGTGAAGGCCAAAGAATGGTCAAGGTCAAGTTGACGCTCAGACCCAGAGATTGAGGGGTACTTGGAAGCATCTATGCTGCAATGTTGTAATTCATACTCTATTCTTACACGTAGTAGGGGTGGTGGTATCAATCCGTCAACTAAAGACTCCGCCGAGTGGTCTCTTTCCGCAACTCCGAAAAAGAAAAGGCAATGCGTCTATTCTCGCCGCTTATTCTCCATCGCCGACGCCAAACACCTCCATATGTATCCTGCTCTCGCTGACTCCCGCCTTGATAAGGAACTGCTGCACATCCCGCATGAAGACGGGAGGCCCGCAGATGTAGTAGTTGGCCTCGGGTTGGTCGAGGAACAGGCCCTGGTTCCGGTCGACCTTGTCCAGGTCCATGCGGCCGGTGAAGTGGTAGTCGACGCCCTTCACTTCAGTGTCCTTGATGTTGTTCTTGAAGATGGTCGCCTTGACGTTGGCGTGCTTCTCGCACACGTCGCGGACGTGGGCCGCGAACGCCTGGACCTCGGTGCTGCGGGCGCCGTGCACCCAGGAGACGGGGCGGGTGGAGCCCTCGGCCACGGTCGCGTTCAGGATGGAGACCATGGGCGTGACGCCGACGCCGGCCGAGATCAGGGCGATGGGTGACTGGCTGCCCGTCTTGGGCTCGACGGAGAAGGTACCGGCGGGGTGGGTGGTCTCCAAGACGTCGCCCTCGTGGAAGTCGCTGTGCAGGCGGTTGGAGATAAGGCCGGGCACGCCGTCCTGCTTGCCGGCGTCGCGCTTCACGCTGATGCGGTAGTAGTCGTGCCCGGGCACGTCACTGAGCGAGTACTGGCGGGGCTGCATGCAGCCGAGCTCCGGGATGTGCAGGTGCAGGCTGATGTACTGGCCAGGCTTGAAGTCGGGCAGGGGCAGCTTGCCGTCCTCGGGGGCGAGGTAGAAGCTGGTGATCTCGGATGACTCGGCGACTTTCTTGGCGATCTTGAACTTGCGCCAGCCGTTCCAGCCGGCGGCGCTCTTTTCCTGCTCGGCGTACATGCTGGCCTCGAGCCCGATGAAGATGTCGGCCAGCGCCTGGTAGGCCGCGGTCCAGGCCTCGGCGACGGCGGGCGTGACGGCGTCGCCTAAGACCGTGGCGACGGCGGCGATGAGGTGCTCGCCGACGATGGGGTACTGGTCGGCGGCGATCATGAGACTGACGTGCTTGTGGGCAATGCGCGCAACGGCGTCGGACAGCTTGCCGAGGTCGTCGACGTAGCTGGCATAGGCGAAGACGGCGCCGGCAAGAGCACGTGGTTGCGCGCCCGTCTCCTGGCTGGTCTTGTTGAAGACATTGCGCAGCTCGGGGTGGGCAGCCAGCATGTTTTTGTAGAACATGGAAGTGATCTCCTCGCCGTGGGCCTTGAGAGCCGGCGCCGTCGACTTGACAATGGCGATCTGCTCTGGCGTCAGGGGCGCCGACACTTTAGCGGTGGCAGCCATAATGTCTTGTTGTTGTTGCTGTGATCCGAAAGAGTAGAGCACGAGTGGCTTAATGTTCTTCCGTAAATGGAAGGAAGAATGTCCGGCAGTAAGTAGGTTGGGCTGTGGGACAGAGGTAAATGAGGAGGTGTTCATCAAGGTAGTATTCTACTCTCACCTTATATACTCCCGAGCTAAGTGAGTGCTTTCGTCAATCAGGGGTTCATCATGAACAACACCAGGGTAGGTAGCGACGGTAGAGGATCAATCAGCGCGGAGAAAGCAAACCCTTCTTTGTCATATTCTTGCTACGGTCCCACCCGGGCATCGCATGTTTCACGGATGCGAGTACACGAAATGCCTCCATTTCATCGCAGAATTTGGCATTGATATACATTAGCAATTATCGCGCCACTTTTCCCTGCGCCGGCGGTAAAGAAGGGCTGGATGCAGGCAACAAGTGTGAAGCTGGCAGGGCAGGCAGGGCAAGACGCCGTCTTGTGCTTGACAATTGGGCCCGTCGTTAGTGGGTGTGGACGTGGTCGAGGTGTCCACTTGCCGTCCGGTCGTTCTCGTGCGGTAACGACTTCTCCGCGGCGGAAAGGGCCACAGAACAATGCTATTCTTGTTTTGACGGCTCGGCATCTTCGGGGTTTCGTTTTCGTATATACAGGGGAGTGCCAATTGTGACTGTAACTTTTCAAGCATATTTCGAATTGGCCTACCAGATGCCGACGAATGCGACAGTACGCAGCGGGCCAAGGCCGCCGGTAAGCATTTTTAATTCGTGCTGGGGGGCTTCCCTTTCGTACTTTTAGCGTGGAAGCCCACGTGCCGCTGACGGCTTGACGGATCATACATAATGTTATCGATTGACTACTGTACGTAGCAAACATCTACTAGTCTTCGGGTAATAAAATAGAATGATGCATGTTGAGTACATGTACGGTACTTTCACCAAAAGATACAGTATTCACATGCTGTGAATGGGTGATTGTGTCAAGGTTCAGAACACCCCTCGAGATTGTAGATTGTTCGCAATACTGTCATTGGCAGGCACGTTGCATTAGCTGCCCACAGGCAACTGCCAACTGCCACAAGTCACACCGGCCAACTAGAGCTGGGGTAATTGCCGAGCATACCAGCCAAGCAGCGAGCGTCCCAGACAAATGTCCGCATCTGCATTACGCATAAAGCCCTGACGATTGGCCAAAAAGGAAAGAAATCCGTTTAGAGCGTAATTATCAGTATTTTCAAGTCCGCCTGCTGCTCATTGGCTGGCTGTGTTCTTCCCCCAGATCAGACGGTTTGCGGTTCCTCCCGATGCCCACGACGGCGGATGGTTTAGCGCAGCCAAGGCGAAAAAACAAAAACCGCATGCGGCTGAAGGGGAAAATCTATTGAATCACCCACCAACAACATCACGCCAGGTCGTACGATTGCGTTCTTACTGTATGCAAAATATCTACCAATAACCCATCCGTTTAGATTCAAGACGAGCCAGGCTGGGGGCTAAGCTACTCAGGCCAGTCACGGGTACGTGTATATGCGAATGCGCTCAAGGCCTACCGGGCCCGTGTTATGGCGAGCTGCGCGGAGATGTCGAACCTCGCGGGGAATTCCGCCTGCGCTGTTACTCAGCGGCCCAACTTGCTAGAATTTGGCCGACAGGTAGGTAGATGCAAGATGACTTTGGGGGCCTGATCCATGACCCATGGAGCTGGAATCCATTTGCATCATCTCGCATCTTTTATTGAAACACCACTTTGTAGCTTAATTCCCCTCGGGCTACGATGCAATGCTACTCAGCTAACACTGCAGGAGCGCTTCCCAAGGCTGGGATATGGGGTAGACCGCCCTACTTCAATGGGGTCGGTCCGCCACCTATCAGCGCAGCAAGCCCGGCCAGAGATCGTACATACTCACATGTACGTACATACATGTGTACGCCCCGATTGCGTACATACTTGAGGAATGCGACGGGTGGCGTGCATTGAGCGAATGGGATAGGCCCCCATGCAAGACGTTCCTCGGATCCCAGTCTCCTGCGGCCAGTTGAAGAACCCTACCGTCGGGACCCCACAGGGTATTTGTTGGGTTGAATTCTTCTTGGACTCGTCACCACAGCGCGGAAGTCCCGGCTCTCATCCAGATGCAGTCCATGCCACCATCATCAATAATGAAGAAAATTCTATCGGTGAAAATGAACAATGATCCAACTACCGGTATATCGGAAGCAAGTGACTGGCTCATCATCAATGTGATGGATGTGATATACGCGGGGTGACCAACCAGCTGTGATTTCTGCAAGCAGCCATCCAAGAGCATTAGGGGTCACACACCACCCATTTCCCCTTTCCGTCTTGAATACCAAACTATCGGGTTTTCAATGCAACAACATCTTGAGAAGGGGGTTTACAAACGGCCCTTTTGCTAGATAGACTCTCTGCTATGTTGGATCAGTTATGTCATTGCTAGGTGCACTGCAATCAATTGATGCCAGCAGGCATATGGCATTGAAGATAAGATCCATTGATTGATTGATGGGATGATACGTAGGCGCGCGCAACCCCACCCCTTTCCCGCAACAGCCGCAACACCCGCCGCCGCGGTCCACAGTACCCTTTCTTTCCCCTTCCCACTTCCTTCCTTCGCCCCGGCCTGAGAACCCTGCCCGCCTCCTCCCTCCCTCTCATGCAGAAATCGCAACACCGCCACTTTGGGGGCCTTGCTTTTCTTTTCTTCTGTGTGATGGACGGACGAGAAAGTGTGTCTGCCCAATCTGCATGTATGTCTCAGTATGGGAACCGATGCTGCTGCTACCCGTCCTGCTTCCATTCCATCGAGGAGGGCTTGCTGCGTGTCTGAGTTGAATTGTGTGCGTGTGTGTGTGTTCCCCCCGGACTACTCCTACCCACTTCCCCGATCGAGGCGGCAGGTTGCCGGGGGCATGATGGACTGCCGCGTCACGGGTTTTCTGCGTGCGTGCATGCAGGCTACCTACGCGTCCAAGGCTACCCGCTTCCCCCCTATTAAGCAGAACAAGCCCCGATGTCTCGGGCTCCCGCTGCGTATTTAGATTGTTCGCATATGCATCGTGACTGTGATCTGTTGACCATGATCGAGAAGAAAAACAACAATGGCATGTCTGCCTGACAGGACGAAGCAGGGCCAGGGTCGGACTGGGCGATTCCCTCGTCGCGTGGTGGTGTTTTCAGCTACATACACTTCATCTACCAAACCTTCTGAGGCGTTCTGACAAACCAACCAAATCAACTCGAGAGCTCCCAAACAAGTAAGCAACAGAATAAGAAGATGTGCATGTGTATAGATGATGAGCGCAATCAATACGTGTTTTATGTCTGTCTGTCTGTATCTGTATGTGAGGAGAATATACCCAAACGTGCCATGCCAACCAACAGTCAAACAGCAAAGACACACCTATCATCATCGTGAACCTCGTCTCTTAGACCAGAAAAAGAAAAGAAAGAAAAACCGTAGCCCCTGACCGTGAACACCCCTAAACATGACCAAACGACCAAACCGTAACTAGCCCCATCGTCATCTCGGCCACTCATTACTTCGCCCCATTAATAGCCAACACCTTCTCCTCCGTAAACCGCCGCGGCAACTTATTCTCCCCCTCCTCGTAAGGGAACCCGGCCTCCTCGCGCGCCATATCGTTGATCCAACGATGATTAGGCCGGAACGCCTGGGCCCTCCCGCCGTTGGCCTTGATGTCCGCGATGGCCGCCCACTTGCTCGCGAGGTAGTACCAAGCCAGCGCGTTGCCGGGCGTGCCGACCTCGTCGCTCACCAAGTCGCGCGCCGCCCGGCTCATGCGGTGCCAGAGCTCCTCGTCCGTGAACAGGTCCGTCAGGTGCTCCGCCACCTGCATGTAGTCGCCCGGCTGCACGAGGTAGCCGTCGACGCCGTTGTGGACCTGGAGCGGGATGCCGCCCGCCAGCGTCGCGATGACGGGACGGCCCGCGTGCAGCGCCTCGGACACCTTGACCTCGAAGCCCTCGCGCGTCGACAGCTGCAGCACCACGCGCGCTTTCGCGATCAGCGTGTTGAGCAGCTGGTCGTTGGCGTCGAGGCGCATCACGCTGATGTCGCTGGCCAGGTGGGCGTACTTCTTCTCGATCTGGTCCAGGGTCTGGTCGTAGATCATGTTGGCGTCCGGGTCATCGACGGAGCTGTTTCCGGCGCTATGTGGGTGATCAGAGTTTAGCCAGACTCGGTAATCTTCGTGAATCAGGGAATAGGTGGGGTTAGTCAATAACTTACACAACGAGCTGCGGGGGGGAATCGATGCCGGCCGCGAACGAACGCTTGCGGAACTCGGCGTAGGCATCAATCACTGTCGGGATACCCTTGGCGGGATCGAATCGAGCGATCTGGACAATGTAGCTCCCTGATGGTATGGTCAATATGTTGTGGAGAACTAGTCATGTATCCATCCAGAGGTTTACTCACTTCTGGGGTACTCCAACTTGGTCCTACGTGCCTCCGTTAGTAGTGATTGACCGTGAGGAGGAAACAGGCCTTGTTCAACTTACATCTGGTGAGCATTGCATTGCACATTGTACTGGTTACCGTAGTAGCCCGAGTCCCAGTCGTTCATTGGCTTGTTCAGACCATCCAGCCTACACTCGCAATCGAGAGTCAGCAAAGTGATCAAGAGAGAAGTCGCTACGGTGCTGTATCGGGTTTGGCTTACCAATCGGTGGTTGCCGGCATGTATCCCACGATCTCATGGGGCACGTTGTGCGGGACGAACTCCGGGATGGGGTGGCTAATGAAGCTATCGGCAAGCTTGATGTTGTTCCACAGGAAGTCCCAGATTTCGGCCTGCGGAGAGCCTTCCTTGGCGACCAAATCGCTGCGGATCTGGATGTGAGATCGGTAGATGACGGGTCGATCAGGGGTAAGCTCCTTGATCATGGGAATGATGCCGGGCATTTGCGGGTCGTCAATCTATAGATGGCTCAGATCAATACAGCTACTCTCCCCAAATAAGGCATATATGGGCTAGTGATATGTACTTACCATGATGACATGAGCGCCACCCTCCTCCGGGGGACGAAGGGGTCCACCTTCGGAGAACCAGTAGCGGTTGGCATTGTCTTGGATCCACTCGGTAATGGTGGTCATCTCCTCCTTGGAGAGGCGCTGGTCGGGATCCGCGACTCCTTGCAGGATGTTGTGCATGTTCTTGGTGCTTCGGAAGACTCCAGGTCGAGGCTTGGGGACTTTGGCATCACATCGTCAGCTCATGGTTCAATGTGGTTCAGGAAGGCCCAAAAGAAGATGCTCGCATAACTTACCGTACCAGTTGAGGTCGACGTCCAGTATCTTAGACAGACGCACGAGGGCGTGGCGCATGAGCGCCACGCCACCCCCCTGGGGTGTCGAGCTGAAGAAGCCGATGCGGAGCTTCTTGTCCTTGAGGTCCTTGGTGTAGTGCATGAGGGACTTCCAGGTGGCGGCGCTGACGGTGTTCTTGTGGTCCTCGGCCGTGTTGAGACGGGCCTGGAAGCCGCCGTCGACCTGCACGGCCCCGCGCCAGCCGACCTGCAGCAGCGGCACCATGGACGGGCCAAAGTTCCTGCGAATCGAGGGTCAGCGAGGTGCTTGTCTCTCTTTCTCTCTAGAAAAAACAATCATCTCCGTCGTCCTCGTCCTCGTCCTCGTCCTCTCCGGGAAAATGGCGGAACGGCGAAGGGGGCACCGAGACGTACATGATGCACTTGCGGGCCATGGAGTCGGCCTGCTCGTCGACGCGCTTGTCGTCCCAGCGGCCGATGGAGCGGTTGCGGTGGACGTGCACGCTGGGCTCGATGACGATGGGGATGATGTCGACCTCGAGCCAGAGGCGGGAGCAGAGCGTCGGGCTCAGCTCGGCGAGGGCCGTGGGCAGGCCGCTGCCGATGAGCTTGGCGAAGTTCTCCTGCTCGTACTTGAGCACGTGCCGGATCACGCAGTCGGCGACCACGTCCCGCTTCGGGTCCGCCGGGTCCGGCTGGATGTGCTCCTCCCAGAAGTCGACCAGGTACGTCTGGTCGTGGGCCGCGAGGGCCACGGTGAAGCTACCGTCATCGTTCTTGACGGCCGATATGCCCATGAAGAGGGTCTGCGATTAGACGAGTTAGCATGTATGAGGGCATGTGTCCCTAGTACAACGGGGTGTGTGTGTTCTGGTGGTGAGATGGGGCCGGTGGATTTACCTTGAGGGTGGGCGCGAAGATACCCTTCTGATCCACGGCTTGGCTCAGCCGGCGGTTGTGGTGTGCAGATGCACGTCTGGAGAACTTGTGCTGGAACTCCTCCATGATGTGTGGCAGTATGATCAATGTTTCTAGATTGTGGATGAGGATGTGAATGAATGAAGACTATCCGGATGTCAGAGGCCTACAGCCTACTGTAGTCCTTTTTATATGATAATCAGAAGGGGGCACTGCTTGGCCGTGTGGCCTGTGGTATGGTTATTCTTTCGTAGACCCAAGGTGCTCTCAGAGTTACATTGAAGTGAGGCTGCAGTGCTTACAGTGTACAGTAGCAAGTGGCGGGTTGCAACATCAAAAGCAGCTGTTTACTCTTTGCTGGGCCGCAATGAGCTTGAGACGGACGGGAATTCTTTTTGGCATGATTGAACGAATTTGCTGATGCTGACGTCTTCTGATCCGGATGCCCGGAACCTTTCCGGCATGCTTTTTGCTGGAGCCAATCTACACCGTGTAGGTAACTGAGTTTACGTGGGCAGATCACTCTTGGATACGTAGACAGTTGGCTACGGGTTGTCGTCAGGATGACAAGTCGACTGATTTGGAGGCGCGGAACCTGACGATGCAACATCTCACTGATTGCATGAGTCCAGCATTACCCCACGCTAACCCACGCTCTTCGCCCCCCAGCTCTCAGGCTAGCATTTAAGGATTTAGGGCAATTGATCAGGGGAGCTCGGGGCGTGTTTAGGGGCCGAACAGCCCTGTACCACGTTGATGGGGGTACTTGGGGAAAGTGGGCTAGGGCGTGCCATCCCATCCGCGGGCGGTGCCGGCAATCCATGGTGGGATGTTTGGTGGGTCGCCCAGAACCCCGGGATTCACTGAGTCCTGTCTTGACGGATGCACACAGTCAAAACCCCAGGGCTCTCATATGAAAGCCGGCTAAGACCCGTTCACCGACTATGTGATGCTCGCTCGTTAATGAAGCCCAATAAGTCAGACACGCGGTAACACAGATGACACGAGTCTGAACACGAATGCGACGGTATTTGCCCTGCTCGGGAGCTTGGCCAGGAAATTAATCAGCAGCGGTGTGTCCCCTGAACCCGGCGCCGCCCAAGCATCAAGGCAAGAAAGCTTCAGGCTTCTCGAGATTCGGTATTACGGGTGGCCTGATCCTGATCTCTCGTCTACCCTTTCCCACTCTTTCGCTTGGGGCGCCCCGGGATTCAAGTCGTGGGTACTTGCTTTGCCCCGCCAATCCCCGCGTCCAGTCATGTAAGACATACCACTCGGCTACCTCTCACTCGATCGACCTCTGCCGAACAATCGATTGTCGGTCGTTCGATGCCAGCTCTCATTGTCCTTGTCGTGCTGCTTGCTTGCTGTCAACGTGCCGAATCAATTCGCGACGGTTCGCTACCGCGTCAAAGCCAAATCATTCAACTCAGGGGGCGCAGCGGTCCTCTCCTCATCTAATTCAGCCTGAGAAACTGTTTGTATCCAATCTATTAATCTATGTTCAGTCATGTGATGGACAAAGATTTGTTGCGACCCAACTTCGCCCCCTTCAGCATTTGGAGCTTCGCTTGCATGTAGCTTCTGAACTTGGCACGGCGCAAGCGACAGCTATAACTGCTACCTTTCAACCTATGCGCTTCCAAGATAGCTGGGGCAAGATGGCATTTTCGGGATCTCGAGTCTCATCAGCAGGTTGTATTCATAGTTTTTGTTACATGAAAGAAACGTTGTATTCGTAGGAAATAAATTGAAAATTTCCTTCAAGCGGTGAGCCGCTCTGGATGAGCGGCAGCTTGCTACAATGCCCGGTGATCTCTCGCTCTCTCTAGGTATCTCATCCGACTCTTGGGTATCTTGGCACACATGGGGGTATCATTCGGTCAACGACAACTAGAATCAATCGTTATACTCGGTCTTCGCACTCCTCTCCCACTCATCTGCGGCGGTCGCCTCGGACTTCCTCTCGCGCCATAGTTCTCTTGCTCTCTCATGATCGGCAGCATCGGCCCGGAGTCGTCGCTCTGCTCCGGTTGGGGGTGATAGTACTCCTCTTGTACCGAGTCAAGGGATCGCATGTGGTGAAGCGGGATCCCGCCTTGGCCCTCCTCCATCCCCTGGACCCGGTCTCCCCTGTATGGCTGCCAGTGGGGGCTGGGACTGTTCCGCTCTCCCTGATACGTCTTGTTATACCGCGACATGGCCACCACAGGCAGTGGGTTGTTGAGGTCGGGGCTCTTGGTGCGGTCGCTCCTTCCTGTCAGCGTCGTGGAGCTTCTTGTGTCGTTTACTTGGTCGAAAAGGCCACTCTCCGGATCCGCGTGGATTATAATCGGAACTGGTCGCTTCTTCCTTGGCCAACAAGGGATGCACCCACCCCTGCTTCCGCCATTGCCCCTGCACCCCTTCGGTACGAACATGTTGTACATGGCCTTCCTACAACCGGCAGTCGTGCCGAAGACCAGGAAGACGAAGATGCCCGGGGTGTTACCAGGCAGGAACAGGTAAAAGGTCGACTTTGCACGCTCGACAGACAGGTCGGGCTCAACAGACGCCGCGTCCTTCTTGGTGTTCAGCACTGATTGGACCTGGAAAAGGGTGTTGGTCACTTCAAACACTCTGCGATCTGGTCAGCCCAATTGATCTTGCGCAGTGGCATATTGCAGTACAGGTAGTGCGAATCAGGTACTACTTACGCGAGGACCACAAAAGCACATGTGAATCGAACCATGAGCCAACGGTCGTACAGGCCCTGTCGAGGTGGGGGTTTCCCCTGGCCGGGCGACATCGGGTTGCTCTGCACTGTCGCGCCACTTTGACTAGTATTGCCTGTACCTTGCTGGGGCGTCCAGTTGGTGATGCTCTTGCGCGAGTTGATATACCTCGCCAAAATCGCAACTACGGTCCCACTGCCAACGGCCAAACTGATCATCACTACACAGGTGGTCAGCATACTGCATCGTAGGTAGTGAGCGGTACGATCTACGTACACG
This sequence comes from Apiospora marii, assembly GCF_038362585.1. Classification (NCBI taxonomy): domain Eukaryota; kingdom Fungi; phylum Ascomycota; class Sordariomycetes; order Amphisphaeriales; family Apiosporaceae; genus Apiospora; species Apiospora marii. The sequence continues at coordinate 747,944 of NW_027117377.1, forward strand.
GTAGATCGGCAACTAGGATGAATACCAAGAATTGAGCCTGCAGTGCCGGAAGTCGCAGCAGAAGGATAGTCACCATCGGGAACAAGATGGATATCCACTTGCCCACAGTATTGATGCGGTGAAGCAGGGGTCTCAATCGCCGTCTCGCGGACAGGCCATACACGGTCTGCACAAGCTCTCCTGCCCTACAAGTGAGAGCTCCAGTCAGAATGGTTCAAGACAGTTCCACTGGCGGAGGTTCAATGAACCTACCAGAACATGACGAGCATGGCCTCAGCACTGTAAGAGTAGTACTCTGGGAGATCAATAACGTTAGCCTTCAGACGTTTGGGGAGCATATGCGATCATACGTACGGAGATAGTAGAGCACAAGGTCAAGTCCAATAGATCCATTGGCGATCGCGTTCTCGGGGCTGTCGGGATTGGCCTTCTTGTGCTCGAACTGGTCGATCATGACGTCCCGGTAGTATGTTATATCATGGGCTTGCTGTATGATGGACGCAGTCGTGCTGAACAAGGTGAAGAAAGCCAGGATGGAAAGATCTAAGCAGATGGGTCACGGTCAGCACCCCAATCATGTCCCCAGAGCACGGCTTATCTGCGTTGCTTGACTGACAGGAGAGACCTTCGCGGTAGACGCGGGCCACCATGACGAACAACGCACTGCATGTCCAGCTGATCGCAGCATATATTAGGGAGAAGGCCGCAGCGCCTTCGGCGCCGGCGGGCAGTTGATTAATGCCTGGCATCGGGACCTGCCGCGTATGCCTACGGCGCGCGCACGAGAGGAAGCTCTTGGAGGAGTGGCAGATGTAGGTAGGTATATTCGAGGTCCCGGTATAGGCAGATGAAAGTCCAAGCGTTCCTTAAAATAGGAAGACCTAGGGGGGAGGGATCGGCTATACATACTGTCCGCGCGAGTGTTGACGGACGGCATGCTGTGGCGAGGTAGGCAAGCAAACATTTCATTCATGACACCGAAGAGGGATACAGATACTCACTTGGTGTAAGAGGAGGCAGATAGAGAGAACGAGAGGGTTACCAGGTATTGGATCATCCGAGATGCATCGGCGGTAGTTCCTGAATAGACCCATGGTGCAACTCGGGCCCACACGTGGCTGTCATTGGTCTGCCAGGCTGCCTGCCAGGAGTAGACAAGCGTTGCATACTGATAACCCAGTGAGGAGTTCCCATACCCCCCTCCAGCACCACATCTCTAAACATCCACGGTAGCAGCTAAAAGCAAGCTTAATGGGTGGGGTGACGTGAGTGCGCAACTTGCCGCTCAGGCACAGGGCAGTAGCGACATCCGTCTGCTATCTCGAAGTGTCCTCCCTGTCTGCCATTGAAGTGCCCAAGCATCTACAAGTCGGCTTTGGGAGTCGGTGACCCTACACGAGAATGGAACACATATACCATTCCCAGCACTTATGCTGCCCTCTCTGGCCTTGCGCATTAGCTTCGGGGTGGCTGGGCCGCCGAGTAGATTGGAGAGGGTATGATAGAAGTCGGGTGAAATGTCCAGATGCGGTCAGAACATGGCCAGGCGACATTCTGATTCGACCAAATAGATGCCCTCATTCAGCCACATTGGCAGTGGTTACAGATGCAATTGTCGCACTGAAGCTGTTCCAGGGGCCACCAATCCAGGACTGCGGCCTAGATCCGGCTTTTACCATGTCCCTGGTCACGACATGTCAAGGGGCACCGACTTGGATTTCCTGTTGGGAGGGTGAGTTCAGGTTGCCATTGGACAATGGCGTCGTCGTAAAGATCCAGGTGCGGGGATATTGGTGCTAGGTCAGTTAGCAGTCTAACTAGCATTCTGCCAGGTAGAGGGGGGGTCAGTGCACCCTCTCACCTCGGGGAAAAACTCCGCCAATCGAAAAATCCCAATTCCCCTTCACGCCAATTCAATATCACTCTTCGAATGACGAAGTATGCAGCAGTAGTGAGTGACCAGACCTTTTTTCTGAGAGGGTGTGGCTGCAAGTGCGGCTATGGCGGACGACCCCGTAGCCGTCTCGAAAAATGCGACCCATCCATCCAATCTTGTTGGCGTCGTTTTCATCTGAAAGCTTCGCCAGATGCAATGCTCGCAGGGCTGGAAGTCCACTGCCTTGCACCCGCTTAAGTAGGCGCACTGGGAGTGACTGGGGCGGGCGCTGCTGCGAGGCCGGCAGCGGGCGGCGGGCAGCGAGCGGGTACGCATCAATTTAGAGATCAGACGAGACGATCGTCCAAAACCCAAAACCCACGAGATGCCAAGTCGCATGGGCAGGAGCAAACCGACGGCGCAACACCACGACGCACACTGATGCAGGGAAAAGCACGCATCTCAAATGGTGCGCCTTTTTCTTTTTCCCTCTTTTCCCAACAATCTGATGCAGGTCATTTTAGGGCATTCCACCGGAGGCGATGTACCGGCCTCGACGGCCATGCTGTCCTCTTGAGGAAGGACGCTTTCTCCAAAGGACTTGGCATGCAGCATTGATGCACTTAATTCCTCGGCTGCTTTTCGTTTCGCAGCAGCACTTGGTCTTGTGGTCTCCAAAACCGCTCATTGCGCTCGCTCGTCGTGAGAATCGCCCCGTCTGCGGCCTCAAATCTTGCTGCTGGAGCATCGATCTGGGTCTCTGGTTTCCACAGTCCAATCCGGGTTTCAGCTGACCCCTATGTCATTTTAGCTCATCGCATGTTAAATACGTACGAGCTACCCGCCAAGCTAGTAGTGATAGGCGTTAAGTTTATTACCTATGCTAAGTATATATTAAAAATATGCCTTAGAAAGAGCCCTAGAGAGCCCTGGAAAGCTTTAGAAAGCCTTAGAAAAGGGGTATATACTTAATATATACTTAATATATATTAAGTATAAATAACCGGTTAAAGTTAAAATAATTAAGGTTAATAATTAAGGTTAAGATAAGGTTAGAATAAGGTTAAGGTTAATTAAATATTAAGTTTTAATATATAAACTTATATTTTAAATATTATATAACTTTATATCCCTTTATATATTATTCTATATCCCCTTAAATATTAAAGCGCTATTTAAGGTATAATACGTTTAATAATTAATTATTAAGGCTATATAAAACGGTATAAGGTTAATTAATCTAATTATAAAGCGTAGTAATATTAAATATAATAAGAAACGTTATAACTTTTATATTAAAATAATCCTTAAACTATATAATAAACTTTTTAATATTAAGTAACGCTTTAATATTTAAAGGGATACTTATATATATTAAATATAAATAAAAAGCTTAACGCTTATTATTATTAACTTAACGGGTAATTCGTACGTATTTAATATACGATGAGCTAAAGTGACATGGGGGTCAGCTGATAGCTCAGTCCAATCTTTGCGCCCACTCAATGTTGGAAGGCTTACATCGTCGTCTGGCGCATGCGCGTCTGGCCAATTACATCCTTGGGCATACTGTCCGCCGAGCGCCGATGGCCGAAGTAATGCAGTATGTAGACTTGAATCTCACTCGGTTCGACTTGAATATATTAAAGCAATCCAAGTCTAGAGTTTCGGAAATCTGACAGCTGAAGGGCAACCCCGCAAGAGCACCCTCTGAAACCAGCAGGGGTTGCTCGGTGCAGGATGCCCGTTGCGGGCGAATAACCCCGTTGCACATGACCAGAGTGCATACGCATTGCACATTGTGCATTCATAGCTTCGCGGTATGCGTATTATACATGCGCGGCCGTCACGTTTTGGAGAAACATGTAGAGATGCGTTACATATGGGATGGTGTTGTGACGGGCCTAAGTGAGCAACGGGCCCCCTTTTTGGATATAGTCGTCCAAACCGGCCAATGAGAGACGGGGCAGGATCACCCACCCACATGTTTGGTAACCAAAAGTCCCCCCTTTTTGGGTCATCTTGGTTGCGGAGATTCGCCTATCGCGGAAGGCTGTTAAGTTACATACACTATCTCGATATCCGTCGATATGCGGTCCGGCGGAGGCGAATGCGCTCATGATCGATATGTCTGCACATCTTCGGCATCTGGATAGGCATCTGCTCTCCTGGACGGACCCAGGGTCCCGGGGTTGCATGCGGAATGGGGCGATTATCGCCTTCGATTTGAGCTTGTTCTCTCCTAGCATCTTTTTGCTTTTTCGGTGACACTTACCGCCTTCCACCTACCTAATTTGGTGATTGAGTGCATACTTAAAGATAATGGGTTGCCAAGCCCATAATGAGCTCAGGTCTGCATCACGCATTTACGTTCCCAAGCAGCGAGCTTCCCAGGGGTAGGTCTTGGGAGACGCACGTCTGCGCCATATGTTCGGAGCTTGTCATGCACGCACTCTATCCCTTTGCGGAAGTCGTCGTGTCTCGTTCATGATACCAGCCAGGCTTACCGCGGCGACCTACACGGGAGAGATCAGTCGTCGGATCAGTTCTGAAGGAGGAGACGAAAGTGCCAATCCCAGGAGAGTCGTTATATTAGATGGTTGCTTTTGCATAGTCTCGTATGCCTGTAACGTAATGATACGGAAATATGCTACTTATGAAACTCACAAAAAGCAAACAGTTACGAAACTGAAGCCGCCTCTTTTTGGTCACCCCAACTCTCTCTCACTCTCTATCTAGATCTTTCAAACCTTTCCCGAAACAGCACTGTGTGAGACGTAAAGGCATCCGTCATCACTGGATAAGTGACTCGTGGTTTTCTTCGGCCGCTCGGTGCAAGTCTCCGTTCTCAGGGGCGCCGTTGCGGGCTCCACTCCGCCTGGGTAAGTCGGTCAATATTAGCAAACCGCGTAATCTTTCTCACGTCATGCAGTTGTTGTTTCTTTTGCCCTGTGACAGAGCGCGCAAAGCTTGTACGTGCATAATCGATCTCCCATTCTTTGGATACTTCGGTTATAATTACACAAGGCATGTCCAGACTATGAGCTGTCACAACCAACTAATATCATCTTATGGCCACTCGATTGCTGTTGAACATAGAGCCCCAGCTGCCCAAGTAGGATATAGCTACAGCATGATTTGAAGGCGCCGGGAAGGCACAAAGCTCAAACTAGAGTCTCTCTCACGCGAGGTCTCTAGAGCGCCTCGTCGTCAGCACGGCGTTGGAAGAAGAAGCAAATGTGAGAGGATATCTTCATCGTGCCATTGAAGGGGAGGGATCAAGTACAGGAAGATATAATGTACAGACGCGTTGAGCAAACGCCGTCAAAGCCCCTTGGATAAATATTTACCCGTGAGTGTAACTCGCCTTTGCACAATACCTCTTCGGCCCAACATGGTCAGATACCATGCAGTCAACAGTCCAAGAGACAATCATGAAATGTACACCTCATTCGTTAACCTCATTACTTCCTTAGCTACCTCTGTCTCGCCGCGCTTCGAAAGTAATTTTGTACAATCATTGGCCAATGTGCGCATCCGGAAACACATGTCTGGCGGCTGGTACCCGAGACGGAGTGGATGGCGAATGTTGGCGTGGATATTTTTCATCAGATCCTTGAATTCCCAGGGGAGGAGAGGCGGTCTGGTCGATACATCTCAAACACCGCCATCTGCAACTCCAGTGCACCGATGAGCTCGTGGAGGCCGTATCTCGAAAGGCTCAGCATGTACTGGATGTTCACAAATTCGCGCACCGGCCCCAGTCGATTCCGTTCCTCGAAGGCCCGTTTCACCAGGGGCGCAATGTCCAGATTCTGCCCGAGGCGCTCCATACAACGCTTTAGGAAGCCAGAGCTTTCCGAGGAATAGACATCAGGTTCCCACTGGCGGATGGCCCGTGATCAAGTGGCACCTCAGCTGGAGTCTCTTGTTGGCGGCGTGGTCACCCTGATCAGGTTTCTTTGCAATGTCGCGTAGCCATTGATCGAGCCTTCTCCATTCCCCAGCGCCAACAAGTATATGCATTGCAATGCTTAGACAGTGCCTGGCGCTCCTGCAATCCGAAAGTCATTTTCTTAGTAAAGATCGGACCAGGAGGTTAGGATAGGGGTAAGTTAAGTAATGATGCAAACCAACCGCGTTTGATTTAGATACTTACGGATTGCTGAGCGAGAAATGGTCGACACATTTACTAACATAATTGCGTCCGATCCAGCGAGATACCAAGCGGCCGGCATTGTCGTTCGCCAGTATTGCCTTCGCCCTTTCAACGGCGTCTTTGCTATTCTGTGGCCGGTGCATGTCCAGCGAGCGCCAGTATTTCAGCAGTAGATGCTCGGCAGACTGTACGCGTTTAGCGGACTGTAGGTATCCGCACTTGGCTGCATCCAACAGTTGCAATGAATAGAGGAAACCCCTGCGATACTTCTTTGCCGACCCCTCGGTCGTCTTGCGGGCCTTCTTGTACCTCGCAGATCTTGCTTGCCGAGGTGGTGCATAGGGATAGATGACGGCCTCCAAGCAATGCGAGTACTTGGTCATCAAGCTTTCAAGATGGCGATAGGGGACATCGAAAGCATCAAGTTCATCATCCACTGCGAAGAGTATCTTGGGCATCTCTCGCTGCTTCGAAGATGGCGCATTTGACTCTGGGCGTATTGCCCTGAACGAAGCCGTCGTAGTCGAAAACAAGTCCGCCTTTGACCGAGTGAAGCCGTTATTGTTACATCGGTGCCGTAGTGGGATTTTAGAAGTGCGAAGCACTATGCTCAGAGGCCGTATCGCCACGGCCATCTTCGCAATCTACCCTGGCGCCTCCCAGCACAATATTGTGAACAAGGCAGAGATAAACGTGCTTCGGCATGACGCTCGAAGTCGAAGGAATATTGCAGGCTAACAATGCTGGAGACGCGGTGAGAGGGCAAGTGGCAGCTGAAATGCGGACGGCTGGCCAGGGCGTATCCCGGAACGACGGAACCGCCGCCACCCGATCTTAGGGTACCTATGCATAATGTAAGTGGGCAACTGTTGGGTGGTAATCAGTGCCTAACAAAGGATGCGTGGTTAGCGAGACATCATTGAGCGCGGTATATGGCCAGTAATAGAAATAGCTATGTATCCCTTCTGCTACCTAAGAAGCAATGTGCTATTTGGTGTGATAGTAAGACTGTACATAGCCTCAAGTGCCAGAATCAAAATAGAAAAAGCAATATGGCCTAACTCAAACATCGAACCCGACCTTCTTCATCCAGCGTTTCACCTTTTGCGGGCTTTTGTACTTCTCTTCCTTATCCCAGCCATGAGCCTGGCGGTTGTACGTCAATAAGCCGTCATTGTATACTTGTTTCACATTCTGCAAGACCCCCGGGCCGCAGCCGGGAAATCCCTGACTCTCGAGCAGATCGGCACATCTCGGGGCCCAGCGGTGCATCAGAAAGAACCGGTGCAGGGGATCCTGCCGCGGCGGATCGACGAGGAGCGAGTGATGGCGATCGGCACAGATTCTGCTGAGCAACTTCCGGAATTGCCAAAGGGACGGGTGGACCGGATGGTAGAGGCACAGCTCCGCCCTCAGGAGCTCGAGCTCTGCCTCTAGCCCGAGAGCCTCCCGTTTGGCCGCGTCCAAGAGGTTCTGGAAGTCGTCATGGCATCTCGACGGCCTCCTGCTGGCTTCTTGCAATGCTTGAATCAGGAGCGGTAGCAGATCCATATGGTCCCGGACTAGACGGACACAGTGGGCAAGGAACTTCGCAGAACGCCCGGAAGCGTCACCGGGATCCCATCGGTAAAGGGCACGGCATATGGCCGTGAACAGATGACAGCGCACTCGGACTCTTTTGATATAGGCACTCGGCTTATCGCTCGCATGCTTTGGACTCCCATTAAGAAGCCAATGACCCAACAAGTACCAACAATCACCGCCTGCAATTACTTGCACCGCAAGGTCCAGCACTTCTTTTACCGGTCGGTCTACAGTCGCAACCTCGTAAGCTCACAGATGCGAAACAGTAGGGAGGAGTCGGGTTATGACACAATTAAAAAGCGCTTACTGAGACTGGTCGAGATGATGTGTGATGTAGTGCCGGACATTACGGTGATGGAGCCACCGGTACACCGTTCTACTTGCGCCGTCCCTCCGCAATTTGGCCTTTGCTCTTTCGATGTAGACTACTCTATGGCCCACGTGATAGGAGAAGAGCTGGTCCACATAAGTTTGCAAGCAGTCCTTGGCTCTGGGGATTTCTTCCTCCAACTCGTTTCGTTGTAGAGCTTCCAGACCTTTCAGGGCATTGTCGACCTTGCCACCACGTGATTCCTCGAATTTGCCTGCTCGAGGAGCCTGGGCGTGGATGGGACGAGGCATTGGTGGTGAGCCTGGCTTCCAAGGGTCGTGTATAGCGGTGGTGATACCAGTTTTGGCAAAGTCCAGACGCTCGCAGAAGTGGCGCACCGTATTCATCAAGCGTTGCTCGGCCTCGGGGGTGAGATCCCGCCGCTCGGATAGGGTAGGGGGTGCCGGGGCACGGCGAGGGGCAGCGGGTGCGGACGGGGGCAAACTGAAATTGGCACCAGTGCCGCTGAATTGCCGCCATGTTAACGTCGGGCGTCAGCCAGCCCACCGGAGGCGAAGTTGCCGGGTTGCACCAACAGTACGGGTAAAAACAGATAACGCCATAGCATTGGTGCTATGGGGAAGTTGTCTTGAATCTAGCAGACGGACAGATGGGCACACTGGAAAGACGGCGGGGTGAAGACTGAAACGAGAGTAAACAAGCGCGAAAGGGGCGTACTGGTGGCTGACGGATCTCCGAACAGGAAAAACGCAGTAACCGAAGGTGGCGCCTTCGCAGCCAGCCCAGAAACCCGGCAAAGGGTTCCCCACGGCCTCGGAGTCACTTCACTAGCCACGTCTGTAACGTACAGTCGTCTTCGAAAACTGGCTTGCAAATATCCGATGGCACCATGATCTTTGGGCTTTTTCCTGAAACCACTGCGTAGCCCACACGTTGATGGTACATCTCGTCAACTCTCTCAAGTAGGAGGCATTGCGCCCGCCAATCCCTCTGTTGAACATAACCAAACGATGTCCAATGGTTTGCCGTAATGACCACGACGTCGAAGGCTCCGTAGGCGGTCTGCTTATGGATGACTTCTGCGGGCAGTCTTCGATTCGAACAGTCGATATAGAATTCGGAGGTGGTCACACAAAACTCCGTCTTGAATGGATCTTCTCGATTTGTATCGAATAGATCATGCGGTATGGCATACGACTTAAGAACTAAAAGGTCAGCCGTGGTGAGTGTTTCAAAGTCCTCAACCAGACCTTGGGCAGAAAGGGCGGGGAAGGATCCTATGGATTTGCTCTCATAGTTGCATATCGGTGATGCGAATGAGACATCCTCGATCACTGGGTTTGAATCGACCACCCTAACTTTGTATGGGATCTCGAGTGACGAATCCCTCGTAGAGTGATGGTCCACGGCGGCATATCCTGCCCAAGACCAGGACGGAGAGGACTCCCGCCGGCGGACCTCGACTTTATGCAGTCGGAACTTCAAGCAGTCAGCCCACATCTGAAGCTCTTGTGAGCGCCGCTTTCCATCGGAGTGCGGTACTATTAGTGGCATGCCATGGACGAAAGTAAGGCCCGCGCTGTCTTCAGAGGATGTCCTCCATAACCCCTTCTTCCACTGGGCCTTTAGATGCTCGAGGCCTGCTGTACAGGCAAGAACAGCGTCGTCGTCGAATCGTAAACTTCTTCCCCAGAACTTTCTTACCATAATAGCGTATCTCATCCAAAAGTTACTCCCTTCATCGTGGCCGAATTCTTCGTCATCTCCGATTATGAAGGGCGCAGTGTCGAAACGGTAAGTGGAATGCCATCGGCTCAGACCATTCCTCACTTCCCAGTCCCAAGGTCCAGGGCAACTTTCTGAGTGTAAAGCATCTCTACACTGGAATACGACCTCATTTGTGCCAATGAATAATAGCCGAGGGGAAAGATAGCCTTCCTGGAACGTCCAACCGCGGTTATTCCATGTGGAATATGTTACTGCCGCTGAAGTGTTGCCCTGATATGACTGCACGATGCATCCATCCAGCCAGAGTGATGAGTATTGCCGTCTTGGATGTGAAGCCACACCCGGCAGTCCATGGTTGGCGTCATCCCCGCAAGCTGCCACCAGAGTCAACTCAGCTTCGCCATAAATGCGGCCCATGGATCGAATCTGCTCGTGCTTCTTTGCTGGATTATCTTGGTTGATGCAAAACTGATCAACCCACAGATAATCGTAACCGAGAGCCAAGGTCAACTCAATAGCGTCTTCAATAGTTCGGGGAGTAGTTCCGGAAGATGGCCATTATCTAGTTGGTGGATTGTGACTTGCCCCCAAACATAGCTCAAGGCAACGTACTCGTCCTCGGTAGAGAGGTTCTGCTTCAAAGAACGGTCCCTGCAGTCGACAAGCAGTAACGGCATTGGTTGTGATGGCTCCTTCCGGCACATCGAGTGTTTGCTTTTGCAAGTTTCCAAATACTCCCTTATTTCTTCGCATGCCATCACAGGCTGGCCTGGTCTTGTTATTGCCGAGTAGTGTTGCTGGTGCTCTTCTTTGGACAATATGGGGAAGCCTCTCGCCCGGAGTTGGTGGTTGATCTCAATTTCGTTGTAGGAATCGGAGCTGGAAGGCAGTTCTGGGACAACCGCCAGGCCAGCAATAACAACACGCCGAGACCCATCATCATCCTCTCCAAAGCAGAGACTTGGCTCAAACGTATAATAAGGAAACAGATATAGGTAATCCTCGCTACAAAATTGGCGCTCGGTTACCCGGGAACGGAAAAGCATGAAGCAAAGTTGGCAACCGTTTGTTGGTTTACTCCGGTACCTCAAGTCCACTCGGGCAACACGTACCCACTGACAGTGCTCAGGTCCTGACGTATTGATATAGTGCCTGAATACATCTGCCTTCCTTCGCAATTTCTCGGCAAGCCGCTGCATAGCGCCTCTCAGGTCCAATATGAGACAATCGTTACAGAGTGACGATGTGCAGAACTTTCGTGTGGCATATGTATTCAGAGCTGCATCAACTTGTGAACCGTGTGGATCTAATTCAACCTTGAATTGTGTATGTTCACTGCTGGTGATTGTATGTCTCCGTCTAGGGACGGAACGAGAAGGCGATTGTGCGTCTGGGCCAATCCTCGTCTGGAACGAATTGGATTCTGATTCATCCATAGCAGGACTGTTCTTGCCTAAGCTTGATGCTTTGGGGTGATACGAATGAAGTAGAGAGTACAGTACGGATTCAACATTAGATCAAGGATATTACAATAGTATTTATAACAGGTCTGCTCGGTGGTTGAAGATGATGTAGACGCTAATAATGCCGGTTCTTTACGACCCGGCAACCAGAAAGGGCGGACAGACTGGAATTCCCTGAGCACATCAGGCAACCCAAAGGCTTCTTTTTGCCTTGGGAAGGCAGAGTCTCTGGCCATGTTGTGCAAAGTCCGGTGTCGCTTACCCCATTATGAGATTGGTGCTTGATGTTCAGCTTTCCGCTTCACCCGCATATTTCTACAGCATCATGCATAGTAGGGTTGACATGGTCTGGATCGTCTTGCCGTTCCGTTGCTTCGCGTAGAATCTCCTTCATGCCAACTATGAGGTGTACAAGTCGGGGCCGAAACATCCAGGGAGATACCGCAGCACGAACAACCTTAGCCTCGTGCCGTGTAACAACAGCCACTGAAACACCCGAAGACCGAGACTTAAATGGTGCCGATGATATCCACAAGATTAACATTTTTCATATAGACCCTTTCACATCAACTCGTTTTGGTATCGGTTTAAGGTAAGCTGTAATTACAAGGTTGTTCTATGCTAACTATGGTGTAAGCGTAAAATCTCAGCTGAGGATAGACATATCCGGCTTTCCTGTTACTGGCTACTCTGTGGTCGGCTGGCCCCCATTGGGTCGAACCGGCAAAAACATAGAGTACCCTTTTAGGCAACGCACCACGAGCTGCCCGCCTTCGCGGCAACACCACTGACGTTGAACAACACAAAGACAACAACAAGTTTGTTTGCCCCATGGTCAACGGAGCCAGCCTCTGTAAGAATGGCTACCGAAAAAAAAAGAAAAAGCTAACGAGAGAGGAATATATCCAGCATCTCAGCAGTAAGATTTAGAATAGCTTATGCTCCGACAATGTGTCGCGCAAATGCGAGGCCTGGAGAAAAGTTTGCCGATCGTGCGCATTCGCCGTCGCTCGCTCACGAAGAACCGGTGGTACCTTGGTCGTCGCAGGCCACGTCGAAGTATATGCCAAAAAATGAAATCGATTTGTCGGCAGACATTCGGGCTTAGGGAGAACATGCAAGTCAACATGGTGATGAAATGCGGGCAACGTTCGGCGGCCTTCTTGTCTCGAGTCAATCAGGCATGACGTGGTCCCTACCGTCTTATGGCTTCAGCGTCACGCCCCTTGGCTACTATGACATTGAATCTACTCGCCCCTATATGAGAAAGCGCAATACGATGGTGACCTCTTATCAAATATCACTGTCAAACTATTGTTCCTCCTGGTTGAACTCCTTGTTGAACCGCAATGAGAAAAAGGGCAAAGCTGATTGATCGCTTTGGGGTCACGTCAATTTGCTGAGCTTTCCCTGAGCCGAAACAAAAAGTGCATACGTATCTCAAGGCCTGTATGTACGAGACGTTTAAAGACCGTAATTAACACGTCCTGAACTTTCAGGACGAGGGACGAGTTAAAAAAAAGTGCCAAAAAAATTGAGTCTGACGTGGTATCTGTGGGGTTCGAACCTGCTCGGCCGAAATTAGCACTTTGAAGCCAAGGGGGTTGCGGGCTCGACTGTGACTTACCCACGCCTCTTTCGAGAATGGTGAGTTACGTCGATTTCGACTTAAAACTGGACCGGAAGTCAGTAAGTGCGACATGATTGGCTGCACTGAGCACATCCTTATCGCAACACGTGACTGATAAGCTTGATTAGGCTTATCGATAAGATCGAGGATAAGTATATCCTTATCGATAAGCCATCGCCTTAGACGTCACGTGACTAGATAGAGGAATGACCAGGCGGGGGTTAGGACCGTTAAACGTACCCATCGCCTTGGACCACTCGGCCAAGATACCGTGTTTCTGTTGGGGCAATAGCTCACAATGGTGCTTATATCATGTCCCAGCGCAGGCAATCCTTTCCTTGGTCGCCCTTGAGATTTTCTCTATCCCGATATGTTCCCTACTTGCCACAACAGACATGTCTTATCATTGTGCTAGCCAGCTTGTCTAGCAATCAGCATGCTCATTCCACTGGCTTTTACAAGATGGACAAAATAGATTGATTTATGGAATAAAGGTCACGATTCCTGGACAAATCCGTCGATTGCCGCATTAGTCTCGTCCCTCTTTTCTAGGTGCACCCAGTGTCCAGATTTCGTCGTCACCACTTTCAGTCCCGGCCACCACGTCTGCAGCATCTGGACCTGCATTTGCTTTGACGATGCAGGCTCGTCTGGTACGATGAGCAGTGACGGAAGTGCCATGTTCGCCCCCTTGAAGTCCAATTCGTCGCCCACCGACAAGTTCTGATCGAGCATTTTGTAATACTGCGCAGGGCCCAGATATCCGCCCTCCCTACTGAACGTCTCCAGGTGTAGGCGCCGCAGCTTGGGAGGGTACCAGGCGCCGATTTTTTGACTGCGGCCCTCTTCGATGAAGGTCTTGAAGCCCTCGAGCGGGTGGAAGTGGGCGTTCCACGTTTTGGGGTCGTCGGCGAACAAGATGCTCATGACCGACCGCGCATTTTGCTCCATCATCCGCTGGGAGGAGGCGTCGCGGGCGATGTAGGATATGTAGCCCAGCATCTCCGTGCCCGTTGCCCTTTTCGTCATCTCGTTGATGGCGTCCAGGTCGAAGGCCGTGCCGGGGCTCGACGGGCCAATCCCGAGAAACACGGCGGCGCGCAGACAGTCGGGGTGATAGATGGCGAAGCGCGAAAGGATGGTGGCGCCCCAGTCATGGCCCACGCCGACGGCCTGCCGGACCCCGACGTGGTCGAGAACCTCGGCGATGTCTTGGCTCAGTGGCTTGAGGCGGTACTCGCTTGTCTCCGAGGGGCGGCTGCTGCTCCCGTAGCCCAGAATGTCGGGCACGACCAAGCCGTAGCCCTTGGACTGGAAGTGCCGGATCTGATAGATCCAGTCATCAATGTGCGACGGCCATCCATGCAGGAGGAGAAGCGACGGTTTATTTTCCGCGGCTCCAATGTGCACGAAGGAGTACGTGTGCCCTCTGGACACAGCAAAGTCATGACGAGGCAAGTTGAAATCCATGATGAATGATGACTATTTAAAATATGCTCCTCTCTTTACATATGTGTCTTCGGAAAACAAAACGTCTCTGAGTTTATTTAAATGCAGCTTGCTCGCCTGCAGTTTGGTCTGACTGAAAGTCTCCGAGAACTCACCGGGTGGGAGTCGCGCCATGCTCGAGATCATCGCAAGGCAAGGCAGACACTACTAGGATAGCATCAACTTCGCGAAATCGCATATTGCATAAAGTGCGGTGTTTTTAAGTGTTTTTCGAGACATGTTAGAAATGGCTTGTGCTTCCCAGTACAGTTAATCAATGTCATGTTAGGAATGTAATTTCGTGCCCATGTGATGACCAAAGGAATGGGTTTCCGAGACATGCTCCCTGGCTTCCTTATAAGATGGAAGATATTTCCACAATCTAGGGCGACAGCCAAACCACTCTCAACCTCAGCCACATTGGGCTAGGAAGATAGGTAGGGTAAGTTCTAGGGCACAAGCTACATGGACTGCAGGCCCAGTATAGCGTAGTGCCGGTATCTTATGCCCATGAAAGCAGCAGGATATACGTGGAATACGCGAGAAGACCATCGATTCCTGAAAGCACGCCTTCAACAACGCCAGAGCGGTGGAATATGTCACGGAGACGCCACGAAGGAACAACTACGCCGCCGAAAGAGCCCAAGCCAACGACGTGTTCGCGGTGTCCTACACCTATTCATCACTGCAGGCCTCTCAGTCATAGTCGCGCGACCAAAGGAAAGGGTCTGTAAAAGGTCTTCCAAAGCGTTGCCGGTAATTTTGCCCGGGATGCGCGAACTGCTACGGACGGACCGTCTACTTACTTCAAGATCCGCGCCCTAGTGTTGGCAATAGGCCAGATACCTCTCTTAACATGGCGTTTAGAGCAGTCGAAGTACCAGATATTGGCGAAATAGCACGTAAATATATCCCGACTCAGTACGCAATTAGCTCCCTGGACGCGGCGGTGGCGAGCGGCGTGACGGAACGACACTCGGGTCGACATCGAACTGCATATCCCAAGGCAATGTACAGCAGAACAGTCGCCTCGGACAATGAGATTGCGGAGTTGGCTCTTACCTACACAAGGGAACCGGCGCAAGAACAAGGGAAGCTAGGCAGGTCTACCATCCGGAGAAAGGACCTTGGCTATTCGAAAGACGTCCGTACGGCTGGAGTGAACAATCCCGAGGTATTGTAGCAGCATGCAATACTCGGGCAGAGAAGGGAATATTCCACGGTGGTCTTTTGATACTCGACGTCCACCGGTTAGAAAATGTGACCGTCCTTGGGCGGCTTAACAAGCACCAACTAGCATGACCAACATAGATGTGTTTAAGGCAGTCGCTAGAGTAAGTTACTTCAAAACATCGAAGGAAGGTTACGACTACTAGAGTAAAAGGATCACCTTAGGCACATCACCAGAAGAGAGAGTAGGAGTCGAACTTCCATCTGTATTCGCAGAAATCGCTGTCTAATCCCAGTTGCCCAGGCTGAGAGCCACGCAACAATCTCTCTCTCTCTCTCTCTCTCTAGACCTTCTCTCTTCTGCTCTTCTCTTCTCTCCCACTATCAATGGAATAACTGCAAAAAGGGGGTATGCATCAGACGCCGTAGAAATGCACTCAACAAAGCCAGGTACTCGCTTTTTCATGTCCCACCGCCATCCAATCCCTTTGCCTGGCCCCTTCCTTCCCATTCATCATAATTATAAGTTGAATACAGACAAGAATAGCAGGACTACTACTACTGGCTGATGCGGAGCCTGGGCCTCACGCTTCCCTGCCGGGCCCGACTCTGCCAGCAACTTTGCTCGGGTCGGGCAGAAGAGGAACCTCATTAACGCTCATATGTCCGGTTCGGCGAACCCGCAGCTGGTCGATATCCTAAGGTCGATTGAAGCCCTGCCTCGCCTGTGTGTTGTGTCAGTAACTGTGAAACGTATTGTGCATGGGCGGAGTAGTTCCTTACTTTCATCTGCTCGATCCTGGCTTTGAGCTGACTTGTGACTTCGGCTGCGCGCTTCCAGCTTTCGACGCCATTACCGCCGTTAGCACCAGCCGCAGCGGCTGCCTGGTTCGCACCTGCAGCCGGGCCGTTGCCTCCGTTCCCAGCATGATCGTCGATAGATGTGCTCCTGAAGTTACGTGCTGGGCTGGCGCTCCGGAACCCTCGCGCGGGGCTGGCACGGCCGCTCGAGCCGCTCCCTACTCGCAATTCGGGGCTCATCATCTTGCTTCGGGCCTGGTGGTGAGGATGGGCATCGCCATTCTCCTTCTCTTCGGATTGGTTGCTGGCGAAGCTCATCCTATTCATTTGGTTGCCAGTGTGGTTGGGGCCATCGCGATAGATACCTGCCTCGTCGTTGGTCGGGCTACCGAGAGCTGGGCTGCCGTTACCAACTCTCGACTGGGCCGCCTCAGCCTTACTGAGCGCGCGCTTGAGCCGTTCGAGTTCCCGTCGTAGTCGTTCGTTGGTCTGTTCAGCGGACTCGGCGTCGCTTCTGGCTCTCACTAGTTGCGTCTCCTTGGCCTTGATACTTAGGACATCCCTCGTGTGATCTTCGATGAGTTGAGCGTTCTGGTTCTTGAGCTCCTGTATCTCTGAATTCATCTTGGATCTTTCGTGGCGCATATCATCTGCCTGCTTGAGCAGACGATAATTGGTTGCGCGGATCTCCTCCAGCTCGGCACGCTCCATGGCTGTGAGTCCACTCGAGGGTTCTGGCGAGATTGCAGCAGGAGCTGCCGCCGCCGGGGCAGCGGGCTTTGCTAATGAGCGCCCTGCGAGTCCACCTCGACCAACACCTACGCGAGGTCGAGGCGGGGGAGAAGCGGGCAAAACCTCTTCCTCTTCCTCCTCCTCTTCATAGTACTCCTCGGGCGGCGGCGCAGCAACTCTGCGCGGCGAAGCAGCTGGGGCTGCCACACGCTTCTGGGGAGCTTTGAGTCCTGAGATGCCAGATGGCTTTGGCACGCCGAGTTTGCCGCCAGCTGGGGCAGCTCGCGGCGTAGGCTGCGCAGCAAGTGGCGCAGCCGCAGGAGCGGGCTTCTTGGCAGGAGCTGTTCCCTTCTTGACCATCTTCTTTGCGCCGGCAGGCGGAGCACGAGCGGCAGGGGCTGCAGGTTTGGGCTTCGGCTTCTCCTTGGCTTTGACTTCGGCCGTCTCGAAGTACTCCTTGATCTTGGTCTTGCGAATGTCGTCCAGTCCCTCGAGATGCGGGTTCATAGCGCGTTCGCCGACGATCTTCATGATCGTTCCCAAGACCTCGGCACCACCAGATCGCAGACCTTCGCTTCCCTCGGCCAACAGCTTCTTTGCCGACTCCACCAAGGCTGTAATCTCTTGCTTGCTCGGGACATCGCGTGTGGTACGAAGGCACCGGACGAGGAACTTCAAGGTACCCTCCTTGACCTGGGGGTTCTTGTGGACGAGGAATGCCTGGATATCCTCGAAACACTCCGTGAAGCTCGTGGCCAAGAATACCTGGTCTAGCGCCGCTCCGAGAGCATCCGACACCGCTGCCTTCTTCTCCTTTAACCTTTCCATGATGGGTGCCTGGACAATGGATCGATATTTGCCGTAGGATTTGCGTAAGCCTTTAGCGAGCACCTCGATACATTGTGCGGCTTGAACCACGACGGCAATGTTGGCGTCCTTCATGCACTTGGCCAAGCCACGATTGATCTCGTCATAGTGGCCATCCTTGATACGCGGTACGTTGATGATGGCAAAGAGAGCCTCGAGGGCCTCCTTTCGTTCCTTCCATTTCGACGAGGCCAGGTTGTCATGGAAATTCGCCGGTACTTTGGAAAGCACATCCTGTGGTTCGGCCAGATCAAAGGCATCCACTTCAGCTGGCTCGTCTCCTGCATCTTCTTCGCCGTACTCGTCCTCAGCGCCGGGTGGTGGTGCGCGGGCCAGTGCCGCTTGTTGTGATCGCAGTAGCCGCTCCGGTTTCGCGGGGCCCTCCGCCTTGATCTTCTCGAATTGGGCTTCCAGGTCGGTCTGTTGGGTGGGCTTGAGATCGCCCCAGAACATGGGCTTCATCGCCTCTCTGAGCCATCGGTAGAACTCGACGGCGAGATTGGTAGCTTCGGCTCGCACATTCTTGTCTGCATGGCCAAAGGCCTTGGGAAGGACCTTGAGCACCGGCTTGGGGTCTACTGTCTTACAGCCATAGTTGTGATATATAGTAGTGAGGACAGCCAGGGCGGCGGCAATGACTTTGGGTTGCTTGGCTGATACTGCGGGTAGGATATCATCTATAACGGGTGTCGCTACATCCAACTCGATAAGGAGCAGTAAAGCTTCGATACATGATGCTTTGGTAGCAGGTCTTGTAGAAATTAGACCCTTTTCGCAAATCGGCGTGACTGTGTGACCCCTGGATCGCACGGCGTTCTCTTTGCCGCCGAACTTGAGGAATGCGCAGTACGCGGCAGTGCCGTCTGTCTGAGCGGCCACGTTGGAGTCCGCAACTGCACCCTTCCAGAGACTGGGATCTTGGTTGAAGGGTCTGAACGCCGGGTCGTACTCGTCGGGGGTAATCTCGAACGCCTTGGCGGCCTCTTCGTAGGCCTCCTTTCGGACCTTCCATACCTTATGGACCCATCGGTCCGTCAGCGGCAGAGAGCTGTAGTCAGGCTCTCCCTCCGCCATCTCGTTAGGTGGGGTTTCGGGAGGTCGTACGTGTCGTGATCGAAGTGAGTTGAATGGTGAACGTGGAGTTCTTGCACCGTGCCTGTTAGGCGAGGGGGTTGGAGGAGGAGACTGTGGTTCCTGTTGATTCTTGTTGCTCCTGAATAAGGAGGAGAAATCCCGGGACGACTTGGTGCCGTGGTTCTTGGGACTGGATCTGGGAGGCGACGATACGGACTCTGTTACTTTGTGTATCAGCTTATGCAATGATGATTTCCTAAAATGATCAAAAGGCATTTTGGGATCAAGGCAGGACGACAGGAGAGGGCCCAAGCATAGTGGCAGCCGTAGACAGCTATGCTTCTCTGCGATGCGTGTTGGGATGCCACAGCATCAAGCTTTCAGAGACAGAGACAGAGAGGCATGTGATTGTTGAAAGCACTCGCATCCAATGTTTGGAACGACATCAAGACGCAAACAACATTGAGAACGCGAGACAGCTGCAGCGGCGGCAACGGCAACGGCAACAGCAGGAGCAGGGGCAGGAGCAGCAGGTGCGACTGGTGAGCCCGGCGATGTTGTGCTTTCCTTTTACGGGTCTTTCTTCCACCGCCTTTCCACTTGGTGTTTCTTCTGGGCGTTGGTCCCCGCCTTCAGGAGGCCTGATCTGCGAATGGAAGCAAGCGAGAGACATACCCTATTGTTCTTTTTATATAGATTTCAAAGCTCGAGACCTGGTTGTCGGGAAGACTTTGGGGGGTTGTCGCAAATCGAGCTTGTTCGGGGGGTTGCGCGGCAGCAGCGATGGTTGCGCTTCTTATGAAGAAATTCTAGGTTTTCGGAATGCGCGCCTGCAGTCAGAGCTTGAGGGTAGGGTATCTGGTATTAGAGGCTCTAGCGAGGGCCGAATCGAAAAAAAAAAGCTGTGTGCTTGGGTAGGAAAAGCATCAGCAAGGCGCAAAGGTGGTGAAGTTTAGAATCCTGTACTTCGGTTTTATTTGTTTGGCGGCAACCCCAAGACCAAGACCAGCCTTGCAACCACAAAGCAATAGTGTCACGGTCAATTGTGGGATGGCAGTTTCTTAGCACCAGGGGTCGCAACGGCAACGGGCTCACGGCTCTGGTCAAGGCAAATCACCCCTACCATTGGGCAGCGGCAGGCGGTCGCGGTCGGTGGAGCCCATGTCATTGTTTTAATCAATTGCTGCTCAATTTGGCGGGGTTGACAAGTCCGCTAGGACGGCTACAGAAAGGGCTAACTATAATAAAAAAATAAAATAGCTATTTTTACACTAAAATTCCGATATATCGACCCCCCCGACGCTTAATTCCGGTTAATTTTATTATTATCGATATATTTAATATACCTTTTAATTGTTAATATTAATATTAATAGGAGAGAATTAATGTTAATTATAATTAATTAATAGTTATTAATTAAGAGTAAAAGCTGGTTTAAAGGTTAATTTAAATACCGGCTCTTTAAATATTAATTTAAATGCCGGCTATTTAAATACTAGCTCTTTAAATATCGACTACTTGAATATTAACTTAAATACTAGCTCTTTAAATATTAACTAGCTTAAATATTAGCTTAAAAGTATATAGCCCGATCGGCGACGAGGGTAATAGAAATACGGAATTAAACTAAACCCTTTTAATCAAGTTAATATTCGAATTAACATTCGTCGCCTATCGAACTCTTAAACTAATATTTAATTAAAGTTAAAAAAGGTATATATATACGCTTATAAAAAGCCTTAAAAGGTATTAAAAATGGTTGGATTAAGGGTAATTTAAATAAAAAATAGTAATCTTATTTTTTTATTATAATAAACCCTCTCTATAGCCGTCGCTAGCCAGATCAACAACCCCCCCTGTAGGTGACGATGCTACAAACTAGGGCATACTACTACGGCTTGGAGAGAGCATTTCCTCATAAGGCTCAATGTTTACGCCTAGATGCATTCGATAATACGAGTAAGAATTGCCCGGAAGGAATGCGTCCCTTTTCTTTTTCAACGATATCTCTTTGACCAGCAAGCTTACGACAGATGTTCGCATGCTACATCCTGTCCTTGGACAAAGCAGATCTTGCATTTTTGAAATGTCTGTTGTCCTTTGGTGGTTGATGGACAGCAGGTTACTTGGTGGATACCCCTAAGCTTAGCCTGGCAGCCCAATATGGACGGCCGCCTGGCCTATGTGTTGACTGCAACGTTTCCGACTGGGGCAAAGGATATCAACAACCACCCCTCCTCGTCGCCCATTGCCACAGGAACCAACATAAGCCTGCTACACGTGTAGGCCGGCCTGGGGTACGGCCTGTAAACGCTGTCATTTGGTTAAATTGATACAGCATGCATTTTGCTGTTTACCTTAACGGATTGAAATATACAGGTATATGTTCCTTTGGACACCAGTGAGATATTTCCAATGACGCGGTTCGATGTTTTTGGTTCTGCTGTAGAAATCCGAATTAGGCGACATGCTGCAACCCAATATCACCCGTTCCTTGTTTGCAACCGCTCTCAAAGTCTCTTCCGCCCAATCCGACCAGCAGGCCATTTCCTCTTGCATCAAACGCCATGATTATGACGTTCTTGCGATACTATGAAATGCTACTACTTATGAGGACTTCCCCCTGACTTGCCCGCGTCCCACGGACAGCAAGTCACGTCTAGTTGATCTGTACTATTCCGTTCAAGGTCAATGCAATCCGCATACTGTCAGGCGTAGGCGGCCGACACCTACATACATATGTATCTTACGGACAAGGTGACGAGTTCGGATCCGAGTCCCCAACCATCAAGCCACGCATTGTTGCGGCTGCGTGCGTCGAGCACGCGGGGCAGCATCCACATAGCTCAGTCAGCTGCCGCATGTGCCCTGGATCACGGGAGTTTCGTTGTGGAGTTGTCAAGGCTGATGCGAGTCCGGAAGACCAGGAGAGCAAAGTACAAGTACTAATGAAAGATAGTTGTTTCATCAAGAGGTTACTAGTTCTGTTTCTGAGGTTATGATAACGACTGAGACAGTGCTGTCAAGCTGCAGCATCGTGAAGTTCGCTGCCGACTTTCAAGTCAGATGTTTCATCGCAATCGAGGATGATGATCGTGATGCCCGCGTCTTTGCTAACAGTACCCGTTTTTACAACAACCTCCCAATCTAGAATTTGGGATTTTAGATTGGGGTCGAGGTGAATCCTATGTCCAACGTTATATGCTTCCATACAGTCATAAGAAAGACACGGAAGAACATAGTACGATCCATCTGCGGCGTTTAGGGTATGAGCAATATGTTGGGGATGGCTCTCCGGGCTTATCATTTCCAGGTCTACAGAGGTAGGTAAGCTGACAAAATGAGATTGGTAACTGTGAATGTAACTGGCAATTCATGCTTGTCCATCATTTTGAACTGCGCTTCAGCTCCCATCATGCCAAGCGCATTACTCACTTGCAACTTCCTCTCACCACGCCACACACTATACACCAATTGCAAATAAGGCAAAGACACGGCTGCAAATAGAACTAGCAGTACGGCTAAAGCGAACCGGCTTTCATCCTCTTCCAGGCGATTTTCGAAGTGCCATCCTACACCAAGTTGGGGTCTGACTAAGTACTGTCCCTTAGAGTGGAGAAACCGGCTTTCCTGTCTCGGCCTGCATGTTTCCTGCGATATGTGTCATAGCTGCTCGTTATAGGATATCTACACATACGGAATGCCCAAATAAAGAGAACTCGGCTCAGTCGAGAATAAAACTGGATCAGTCACAACCTCTGAACATCGATACATTACCCTTCGAAATTCTGAAAGGCAACAACTCGACAAGCTGGACGTGATCTTAAATCCTCGCTGAACCTCGAATCTTAGACAAGATGTCAGGAGACATTCCTTTGGGTGTCAGTGTCGACACTCATGCGGCTCCCCCGCCTCAACGGCAGACCATTGAGGGCACATTTGCAAAGTTGGTGCCGCTTCAGACGTCCCACTCCCAAGAACTGTACAAATTTCTTTGCGATGGATCCAAGACCGCGACCTTCGCCTACCTAGGCGTCGGCCCCTTTGAGGACGAAGACGAGTTCACCAAGCACATCGCCAGTATCGCCCCCTCACAAGACCCATTCTACTTCACCATCATCACCAAGCAGGCCCTGGCCGGCGGCGAGGTGCCGGCGGGCTCCGCCGTGGGCTACTTTTCGCTGCTCAACATCGACCGGGCCAACCGCAGCGTCGAGATCGGCTGGGTCACCTTCTCGCCCAGGCTGCAACGCACGACGATCGCGACGGAGGCGCTGTACCTGCTCATGAACTACTGCATGGACACGGACGACGGCCTGGGCAACCAGCGGCTCGAGTGGAAGTGCGACGCGCTCAACGCCAAGAGCCGCCGCGCCGCCGAGCGCCTCGGCTTCGCCTACGAGGGCACGTTCCGCAAGCACCGCATCGTGCGGGGCCGCAACCGCGATACCGCCTGGTTCTCCATCGTGGACGACGAGTGGAGCGCGCGGAAGAGGGCGTTGCTGGCCTGGCTCGCGCCGGAGAACTTTGATGACGGGAAGCAGGTCCGGAGCCTGGAGGCGATTCGGAAAGAGATGAAAGAGTGAACTGGCTCAGGAAACCGAACGGCATGCGCAGTTTTCGTTTGACCTGTCCCTTTGATGCCCACGATAATACAGCTTAGGTCAAGATCCGTATAAAGACTTGATTAATAGTCGTGTACAGTCAGCTTGCTTTAGATCAGACGTTACTCCTACCCTCTGCCTCTGTTCCAGTGTTTTCATAGCAACGGATATTCTTCGGGTCACTTATTCCAAATGGGATTGCGGAAAACAATGCCTTTCTCTAGGAGTTTCCAGTTTATGGCGATCTTGTCAAATCGCTTCTCACTAAGCAGGTTGCATGAATCTGCGAAGTGCTCGGCCTGGGCCGGACTCCAGCTGGTTCGTGAACCGCCATGTACCTAATCTTGCCGCGCTTGGCCTGTTTGAGCTAGCGTCACGTCAGCGATACAGCCCTCCCTGTTTTCCCGCGCGACAGCCCGAGTTCAAGTTGGTACCCGCTGTTAGGCTTGGGGCTTGGACCAGGTGCACACACCAGCAAGACACGTGTGAGAGTCGCACTTTGAGTCTAAATCTAGGTAAGCACCCCAGCAGCCCAGCTCGGTTGCTAATTGCGCAGGCCAGAACCAACCCAGCTCTCGCTGCCCAGTACAGTATGGTTGGTACTTTTTGCAAGCCAACCAGCGCTGCCAGCCGCAAAACCAAGTCCCCCCCCCGGCGCCTGCCGCTCACGCATGATTTGGCCCATGCCCCGATTCCTGGGCATCTGCGACCTGGCCCAGTTTAGAGAGGGTAACAAGCGTAATAAGCCGAGATCAATGTGTGCGTGCGCGTGCGCGCGCTGATGACTGCTCCTGAATGCATGCAACGGTATTGCTGCTGCTGCATTGGATGCAGTTGAGTTATCGTATCGTCAGGCCGAAGGAATGGCCATTGATAGATCAAATTGGAATTGTATCTAGCACAGGTTATGAATAGATGTGACTGATTCTAAAGTGAGGCAAGGCATCAATTGAGGCCAATTCAATTGCCTTGCAGTGCAGCAGTCAGTTCCATAAGCCGCGCACTTACTCGCCAAAGTGAGTCGAGTTGCATCTTAGGCGCATGCAGGCAATAGGTACAGGTTATGTACATACTGACAGGCATCAATTGCGGCGGGTTTCCTCGAGTAACAGGAAAACCCATTCCGATTTGACTGCACGATCAGGGAGACTCCATCCACAAACCCTCTCCCTCCCCCTCTTTGCTCACTGTCGGGCATTTTGTACGTAGTTCCCCCTCTACGAACCCCCCACAGCAAGAACAAGAACAGGAGAGCACAGGAGTGAGAGCGAGAGATTAAGAGAAGGAGAGTCAGAGGAGACGACACATTTCACATATTCAATTTGGGGGGAGTTCCCAAGCATTCAATCTGCTCGAGCCCAAATCTGCTATTTTACCCGCAACTGCAGCCCCCCCAGGTTGTTTGAGTTCATGTAGCGCAGACGCTTGCTACAGTTGTCTGTCGACCGAACCAGACCCTTCCTTCCCTTATCCAGCTATCTCTCTCTACTGGTTCAGCCGGGACATCCCCAACACCTTCGTTTCCGCCGGCTTTTTGTTTCATAGCCTTTACTACATTCGCATACCCTCTACGTATTGGCATTCTGCATCTCTAGACGGATCGGCGCGGAACAAACACCCCCAAGATACCCAAACCTGTCCGACGGCTGCGCTGGCCCGGATGGACTGCGGCGCAATCTGATTAGGCATTTGCATACCCTGTCTTCCCGACGAGTTAACCAGTGTTGCACAACCATCACGCCCATCGCCCCAGGGTCGCCCTTCTACTTGACCAAACACCCGCGATAGACGGTTCAGCCTTGTCCCCAACTCTAGAAAGGCGCCTACACAAAGGACCTTATCCCACATTGCGACCACTACGTCCCCAAAAACACCACCACCACCGCCCGTAGCCCGATTGCAACACAGCGCCTGCTGGCTTCGTTTCCGATACGCTCCGAGTCACATCAACACTTTTTGTGCCGGAACAACTTCGACCAATCGGTTCATACAGGTGACGGTGACGACAAGGCATCTCCGTATGCTGACCTACACGCTCTCGTACAGAGCCCATCGACATCCTTAACCTCGCATGTCTGGCACCGGTGATTACCTCCCGGTTCATTTGTCTACACCAACAACCCCCCAGACGAAAGGGCATTGAGCCCGCCCAATACCTTCACCATGTTTTGGAGATTTGGCGGTTACGCCAACATCTCCACCATCGACACGATCCTCGATAAGCAAGACTTCCAACTCGAGGACCTGCTCGACGAGAGCGATTTGATTCAAGAGCTTAAGCAGCATAACACGAAACTTATCGAATACCTCCGAGAAGAAAAGGTCCTACAGAAGCTACTCGAATATGTCGTCGCGCCCAAGCTAGAGCCTGTAGAGAATCCCGATGAGGACAAAGATGAAGAGGAGAAGAAGGGCAAGTCCCGTCTGTCCTTCGGCCGGCCGCGAGCATCCTCCAGCGCTACTAACGACGGCGAGGTTGCCGAGGATGAGGTCGAGAAGAAGCGCAACCGGTATGCCTACGTCGCTGCGGAGGTCCTTTCCTCTGACAATTGGTCCATCTACGAGGCGCTCATGGAGAGTACCTCGCTGCTCCGCAACTTCTGGAACTTCCTCAAGCTACCAGCGCCCCTTGATCCTCTGCAGGCCAGCTACTTCACCAAGGTGAACGAATCTTTGTTCGACAAGAAAACCGAGGAGATGCTGGACCTGCTCAAGTCTTTGGACAGCGCTGTCGCCGACATGCTGCGCCATGTTGATTGCCCCATGGTCATGGATCTCTTACTCAAAATCATTAGCCTGGAGCGAACAGAGAGTGGTCAAGGTGTGGTCGAGGTGAGACAACATGTGTCCATATATGATCATATACATGCTAACCAGAATTATACAGTGGCTTTATACCAAAGATGTCATGCCGACTCTACTCTCCTTCCTGGGTCCTGAACACAGCTGGGCTACACAAACATCCGCAGGCGATTTTATCAAGGCCATCATTACGGTATCGGCCAATGCTTCCCAGAACGAGCAGGCTTGCATTGGCCCCAACGAGCTCACGAGGCAGTTGGTCTCCAAGGACTGCGTGGAAAAGCTAATTAGCTACATGCTGGGCGGTGGAAACCCTTTGACCGTAGGCGTGGGCATCATCATCGAGGTGATCCGCAAGAACAACTCGGATTACGATCCGGATGTTGGTTCTGACAACAACGCCCAGCCCTCCAGTCGCGATCCGATCTACTTGGGCAACCTCCTGCGCATGTTTGCGGAGCACGTGCCCGATTTTATGAACCTGATCATGCACACGCCTGCTCAGAAACAGCGTTTGGAATCAACCTTTGGAGACAAGATTGAACCTCTCGGCTTCGATCGCTTCAAGACCTGCGAGCTCATGGCAGAGCTCCTGCACTGCAGCAATATGGCGCTGTTGAACGAGGTCGGGTCTGAGCAGGTCATCGCCGGACGGGACGAAGAGAGGCAGCGGTTGCGGGCCGAAGGTAAGCTGGTTATGAATCGTGGCGATGATGCGCAATCATCCGCGGAAGATCTTACCATGCGTGGCCGACACTCCTCTCCCGATGACGGACGCCGTCTTGAAGTAACCAATGCGTCAGACGATGATGGCTTTGAAGAGGTTGCGCCATCCGGCGAGATGACCGAGGACACATCCCATGAGTTCGTCAAGGCCGAGGACGAAATACTGCCTCCCGCTTCCTCCGCCTCATTCCTCGACAAGGACGATGAAGATTTCGTGGATGAGCCTCTGAGCTCCCCCAGGCTCAATGTTCATGATCACACAGTCCATGAACAGGAAGTTCCCGAATTCGAGAACCCCGAGTTGGTCGTAGCGCCTCTATCTCCCAAAAAGGTGCCCATTAGGACTGCTGCTCCTTCAGCGGAAGGCGAATCTTCTGTTGAGCAGGCCAACGAATCGACCAGCGAAGCCCAGCCCGCAACTGCGCCTGCATCTGCGGAAACATCGGCACAGCCCACTTCCGAGGCGAAATCGACACCCGGGGACACTTCTGATGCAAAGGAGGATGTCAAGTCTAGCTCAGATGCCACTGCCTCAGGGACGGAGGCTAGTACAGAGGAGCCGAAGACCGAGACTATTCCGTCCAAGTCAGAGCCGACACTCGGCGACGAAGATAAACCAGCCGAGGTTGCTCCCCTGGTGATTCGGAGTCCGGATGCTAAAGAAGCCGAGATCGCTAAGGACGACTCGGTAGCGGATGTCACGACGACACCAGGTTCTGCACCACCTAGCAAGACTGACGAAGAGTCCATTGTTGTTGGCCACAAAGCTGAGTCGAGTGAAGCGCCAGCTGCCGCCGCGGCACCTGAAGAGCCAGTGGAGCCTGTTGTTGGTGACTTCCTAAAGATGCAGTTTGTGAAGCATCAAGTTGTCCCTACCATATTGGTAATTACTGAATTCCCTCCACTCTTTATCTTTAAGTGTGCAATATGCTAACTAAACCCAGACGTTTTTCTTTAAATACCCCTGGAATAACTTCCTGCACAACGTTGTATATGATATTGTTCAACAAGTATTCAATGGCCCTATGGATCGTGGATACAACCCCACTCTGGCGATCTCCTTGTTCGAGGCAGCCGATGTCACAAATGCCATTATCAAGGGCCAGGTCGCCAGCGAGACCTCGCAGGCACAGAACAAGACACGCATGGGCTACATGGGTCACCTCACTCTGATCGCCGAGGAAGTGGTCAAGTTTACCGAGCGCAACCCTCCTGAGCTCTTATCTGAGCTGGTCCTCGATCGTGTCATGAGCCAAGACTGGATCAACTATGTCGAGGGCGCTTTGGCCGAAACTAGGGAACGAGATAATGCCATTCTCGGCGGTGTGCGACCCGAGGTCGCTATGAGCAACCGGGCCGCTATGGCCGGCAATGGTCTTGGTGGCATGGGTCTATCAAGTCTTGGTCTTGGGAACGCTCAAGGCGGGTCGAATGCTCTGGCCGAGGCAGGTTTGAACGGCGGGGCTAGCGCGGAGATGCCGGATAACGGTAGCGGAAGCAGCCTTGGTCCTTTCAGTATCAGTTCTGGTCTGCTAGGCTCAGGCTTCGGTAGCTCTAGTGACGAGGACGAGGACGAGTCGGAGGAGAACGAAGAAGACGTCAATAACGAGGTTAGTAATTCGTCGGACCCTACCGCCAGCGAGACTGGTGGTGGCGGTTCGGACGATGTTCCCTTACCACCAGCCCCTTCCCCCTCTCATGCTACCCTATCCCCATCCTCATCCGAGGAAGAAAGCCCTACAAGCAGCACTTCAGGACCTGAGGCTGCTACACTGGCACTTAATTCCATCTTGAGCGGACCATCCACTTCGACCTAGAGAGGAGAAGGCGGAGTGTCGCTGCGAGCGGGCAGCCCCGAAGGCGAGCCTCATGCGAAGCGTCGGAAGCTATTTCCCTAGCTGCTTAACTTCCTGGCCACCGCCTGGAGGTATTGCTTGGCCATCTGGATTTTCTCCGGTCGAGGATTCTTTGGATTCGGGCGTCTAAGGACAAAGCGGCCATTTCACATGCTGCCCAGTCCATACCTTTCTTGATCCCTTTTCTGGCCATTCTGAACAGCTCCTGGAAGCCTTTGGCGGCAGTCATGTCAGCATATAGGATATCAAAAGCGATCAGATAGCAGCAACAGCGAAGGATGACATCACTCACAGTCTGATCGGGTCACCCACTTCGCCTTGCGTGACAATATAAGACTGTGATGTTGAACCCCTTATTGCTATAGCTGCTATGAGCCCTGCCGCATTCCACTTCCCTCCAAACTCCCAAATCATTGCAGCACATTCGATTGGTCATTTGAACATAACGCGACATGTTGCTAACTGTTTCTCTAGTTCCGTGCTTACACCGATCCTTTGAATGCTTCCTCATCATCATTGGATCCGCCTTCTATCCCACCACCTCCCCCACCCCCGCCGCCGCTGAACATCCCGCCTTCCCGTGCCCGTCTGCAGCTCGCTGCGCGCCTCGCAATGCATCAGAAGAGTTCCGTAGCCGCCTCGTCACAGTCAGCCGAAATCGAGAACGGCGATGACGACGACGACGAGTTGAAGCTCACCCGGGAACCCGACAGCATACTTCGGGATCCGTTTGGCGACGATGCCGAAGAAGATGATGAGGACAGTGACGATGGTCTCGGCGAAGGTGGCGAGGGCGGATCCTGGAACTCGCAAGGCCGAGGCAGCTGGTGGAGAGGTGCCCTGACACGTGGAGGAAGCGAGAAATTTGGTGACGGAAGAGATGACGACTCGGATTCCGAAAAGGACGAAGCCGCAGAAGATGACGACGAAGAGTTCGGGGATTTCGCCATGCCCGAGGTGGAAAAGGAAGGTGGTAACGGCGAAAAGGCCAACGTTATTGTCAAGCCACTGCCCCTGCATCCTCCCAATCAGAACCAGAAGAGCTCCACATTCACCAGCCTGTGGCCATTCAGCAGTCCGGGCTTTGGCTCCAAGGACAAAGAGAAGGAGAAAGAGAAGAGCAAGGGAGAGGAGGAAGGAAGCAGCAGCAGCGGTCAGAAGGCAACAACGAGCGAGATCACGGGTGACGATGGGGAAAAGATCAAGAGAACCCACGAAGCGACATCGAGGACCAGTATTGAGGACCCTGATGATGAAGAGGTCGTCGTTTAGGAAACGACCAATGAATGGAACGCTATGGATGATGACCCGACCCGCGGCGTGGAAGACGATTACGTAGCGGTGCGTCCGGGGCGCACGTGGCTGGCAAGGTCCCCGCTGGCAAGGATTCTTAGAGGTTGAGAGAAGGGGAGAAGGGTCGATATGGAACGCCGCCGTGGTCATGAGCGGTGCTGACGATGACGACCTGTGATGTCGTATTTGTGTTTGTAATATATATGTGCTTGTACCCTGCGGGGTCTAGGGCGATCTTATCTTTTGGCTGTTGCTGAGGTGGTGGTTGTGGCTGTACAGTATGCATGCATCATGGAAACGCTGAGACGGTTCTTTCTAATGATCGTTATATGATTCGATGGGCCAATTATGTCAAGGGATATGTATGGAACGTGTAATTTGATACGATATTGATTGTAAGTCTTGGACTAAAGTAATACACATGAATGGTGACAGTAGTGAACCTAGTAGAAGAATGCTTGCTCTGGTCTCCCCCAAAGACAGAATCTAACTCTCTATCTCTCTCTCTCTCAGCCGGCATCGAGCTGCTTCAGGCTCTGCATCTTGGCGGCCGCCTCGGCCATGGCCTTGTCGTGCTCCAGCTGCGCGATCTTGGCGTGGGCGTCCCGCATGGCCTGCTCGTGCTGCCGGGTCGTCTCCCGCATGGACTCCTGGGCCTTCTTCATGGCGCCCTCGTGGCCCTTGGTGTAGCGCTTGAGCTGCCGCCGCGCTTCGGCCATGGCTTCTTCGTGGCGCAGTTGCCGCACTTGGGTTTTCTATGTCAGTGTGTTGTGCAATGGAAGGGGGGTCTAACGAAGGGGTTACTTACTGTTGGCTTCGGCTTCGGCCATGTTCTTTTCATGGTCTAGTTGCTGGACTCCAGGGGGGAATGTCAACATTATATCAAGCTGACAGTTGGGTTACAGAGGGTAAGGGAAGGCAACTGACTTACTTCGCTGGGTGGCCTCGTCCATGGCCGACTTGTAGCTGCTGCCGAGGCTGCGCATCTTCTGCTCGCCCTCGGCCATGGCCTTGCGGTGCTCTTCGGCTAGCGCCCGGAGGCGGAGGTCGCTTTCGGACATGGTGGTGTCGGTGGGACCACCGGTGTTGCCCGACGGTTCTTTCCTTCTGGCCCGCATGGGGTGGTGTGTGTACAAGTAGTGCAGTGTGTAACCTGGCGAAGGGGGCTCTTAGAGCCAATCAGATGGTTTGCTATAAGGAAACCTCTCTTTGGTTTCTCATGGGTTTGGTCATAATGAGTGGATAGTGGGTTGTCGTTGTTGTTGATGTTGAGTGTTGGTTTACACTGGCAGACAGAAAGTCAAGCAACACAAGCAAAAGCAGGGCAAACAGCTAGCTATTGTCTCCTATTGCAGGCAAAGAAGTGTATTCCCCGATCGAACGGGCATGCCATACATCGATTGATGTTGTGTCTCCCCGGGCAAGCAAAAGTAACGCTGATCTGCGATTAATGGCAATCTATGGAAACAGGAATACAAGGAATTGGAAAGCTTGTTACCGGTTGCTGGCGGTGGGGCTGCCAACGTTGGGCAAGATTGTGGTTTGGTTATGACGTCATCGCGTTTGGCTTGCTCTCCCTAATGAAAGTCACAGGCAGAGATGTTACTAACCTCTTCTCGTCATGGAGTACAATATTATACTATTTGAAGCGACCAGGTATTGATATATTCAGATAAAAAGAACATATAATGGCATCCACATTGCCTTGTTGATCTGGGGTCAAAATGTCCGATCAAGCGAGCTTCGGCTGGTCCCGAGAACTACTTCACCAGCATATCCATTAAGTCCAGGCCAAGAGAGAACATACCTTCTATCGTTTCCCCAAGAAGTCGTTACATACATGCAGTTTATTCGCTCTCAGATTGGATCTCACCACCAAGGCCCTGTTATGTTCATCGACATGGGTGTTAAAGAAGGCCAATACCACCCTAGAATTAGAACGGACGTTGCTCGAAGCTTCACCCGGCATCCGGAGGTGGGGTCCCGCTGTATTTCACCCCATGTACAGACTCGTGGGGCTTTCCAAGGGTGCCCATGCGGAGATCCTAGCTCGGATTACTTCCGGCCATGGCGGCGCAGAGGGAGGTGAAAGACTCGTCCGGGACTACCGGTAGTGTCATCTGAGCCAGACAACTGTGTTGAACCCTGGAGGCAACGGCTCGCTCATGCTAGATAGAATCTTTTGGTCGCCTGGCAGGAACTGCCTTATTGATGTCCTCGTTCCCCATTTCGTTATCAACACATCTACGTTGGACCGTATCCTGACATGCTCGGTCGATGCCTGCCTCTGATGTCCAGGGTGACGAGAGACCTTGGATAGTATGGGCGTGTGCCATTCATGAACACTGGGTCGGCCGAGCCGAGATGAGCTTCACATCAACTGACTCGTGGTGCGTGGGACAATGGGCCGCGGATCATCGGCTGCGGTTCAAGTTTCCCTTTCACTGAAGAGGCGATAAGGCTTGCGGCTGGGAAGAACCAATCTCATATGATCTTTATCCTTCAGCTACCGCTACACACTCCTCGAACGGCTTCTATTACTGGCAGGGAACCCTTCATCATCGATTCTCGATGGGAAACAAGGCGTCTCGAAGGCGTGGCAGTCCTGTCCT
Source organism: Apiospora marii (assembly GCF_038362585.1). Taxonomy (NCBI): domain Eukaryota; kingdom Fungi; phylum Ascomycota; class Sordariomycetes; order Amphisphaeriales; family Apiosporaceae; genus Apiospora; species Apiospora marii. The sequence continues at coordinate 780,740 of NW_027117377.1, forward strand.
CGCAGATATCGACGTGACTCGGCATTCGTGCTATTCGTGCTATTCGCTCGTTTCCTGGACTGGATGGGCCCGCAGAAGAACGTTTTCGACGTATTGGTTTCGGAATCGATCACGGCTGGGGACTTGGTTGCCGGGAAATGATAGGGCTTGTCATTGCTGATGGCTGAACAAGGTGGCATGTCGATCTTGAGGATGGTAATTATTAAGCAGTGCGAAGATGGGTTAAATTAACAAGGCACACACACCATCTTTCTACATATTTGGTACCCGTTTCGGAATGAAATAGAGCGGCGGGTCTCTCTCGGGAGGTCGTGGGAGAAGAGGCGTAGTACAGTGGAAGCTGTCCGTCCTCTTTGTGAAAGTGTGAGTGATTGTAATGTGAAGTTGTCGATAGGGCAAAGTTAAGAAGGCGTGCTTTCGCACTACTAATATGCGTGCGTAGGTAGGTTACGTTTGATAAGATACATGTACCTGGTATCAAACCTCTTTCGCAGCTCTTACTTGGGGGCTCGGGTCATGGTGTTGTTGGAGCTTTTTAGGACCTGAAAGTGCCGACAGAGGTACTTCAACAGCTCAACCGCCTCACCGTTCCCTACGATCCAGACCCTCAACACCTTTTTCGCATCCCCTACGGGTACGGTCTTCCGTCATCTGAAAAGCACGCCCGTCGTTCTTTCAGGTGGCGGGTTTTCGTATATATTGCCTTGGAATTTTCTCTTTCTGGTTATTTCTCAGTCTGCCCGCCTGTGGTCAACCCACCAAGTCACTTACTGCACTTTGCTTGAGCTTCTATTGACCCGTTTACCACTTGGCTTTTCCTTCCTCCACCCCACAAGGCGTTTTCTTGGTTACTTGGCCAGGTTCACCTCCATCTGGTATCAATTGCTTGGTGCATAATTTCATCTTGCTTTTGCTACCACGACAAAGGTTTTAGTCATCCTATAAATTGCCAAACGCAACCCTCGACCATTCACCTTTATTTTCACTTTGCTATAGATCATCTCACATATGATCACATTCCTCAACCATGGCAGTCAACGACCTCTACTCTCGCTACAAGCGAGATACAAGGCACATGTTGTACTGGCTAATAAGGGCGTCAAACGACCTGATACAGTCGGGCGCGGCCGGTTCAGCCAATTTGAAACTGAACACAGACGGCAAGCCTAAGGTTGCGGACATTGTGAGAATGGCCTGTTTGGTCGGCAGACACATTCAGCCGCCTGATATCCCATGCACCATTTTCTGGTTGTTCAGGGCTATCATTCGAGACAGAACTATCCACCACCGGGATTTCTTGCCAGCCCACGGTGATGACGCTGAGCTTGACGCCGACATCCAGAAGAGCAATGACCGACATTGGGCCTTTATTGAGGAGCTCTCGAAGGCCCTGGAAGCGCTTGGTGGCTCTTCCGAGTTACCTCAACACGGAAATGCGAGTGAGCATACACAGAAGTCGATACAGCATGGCTTGGATGAGCTTGTGCACTGCGCGAATAAGTTCAGTCTGCTCAGCACCTGCGATGGCAACACTACTGATTCGAGTTCTGACGATTTAGGCCCCCAGGCTCCTAATAAGCAAAAGCGGTCCAGAAAAACCAAAAAGAAAAACAAAGGAAAGCAGCCCCAGAAGAACAGACTGCAGAAACACGCAGCTGTTAACCAAATTGATCTTGAGAAATGTCGCATAATCGAAGACGACATCGATGATATCAAGGATAATGTCGAGTATCGTATGGCCGCCCGAGCCCTGGCTCAAGAATGGATTGATCTCAGAGGGTCCGTCCAGGGTCAGTGGTGCTGTGTCGTCTACGACGGCACCAACAGTGCTGTTGCGGCCGGCGTTGCCAATGCGGCCATCGAGATGCTTCAGCGGTCAGAGCTCGTATTGCAGCTCGACTTTCCCGAATACGCGTATTATCACGCTGTCATGAACTCCCTCACAAACCGGAATCCCGAATGGAGGCGCATGGCGGTCAATGTTGCTATGCCCGACAACAGAGATCAGATGGCTGTCCACAAGGTGGGCGTAGACGTGAAGGAACAGCTGATGGTTCACGCCTATGAAGCCTTGCTGGAGTTCCTGGACGATTTCCGAAAGACTCGCAGTGGTAAGCCGACCAAGGCAATGTTGGCCCAAATCCAGGACTGGGATCCCTTTTACGATCTGAACGAAGCCAGTGATGGGGAGAGGGTTGCGTGGCGCCGGTTATACACCATCAACTGGCTTTATGACCTTGTCAATCGCTACTCTGCTCCTGCGATTCCAGGCAAAGAAAAGCGTCGCGAAAGATATGCCAAAGATGGCGTCGACTGGTCCGCCAGTGGGGTTGGAAACCATCATCGGGGGGTTCCAGGACTAAATGAATTCGCAGGCGTCATAACGACCCTTGCGATGCAGAAGCCAGGGTCAGATTTGCATTACAAGATCATGCCCAGCCACGTCTTTCGGCTGCAATGCCTCGTGGATGCCTTTACTGCCTCCCGTGGATGGGTGGTTTCTTTTATTCATGGACACCGTACCTGCATTCCTTCAGCCACATTCAGCCCGCGACGCGATCTCAGTACCTTCATTGGTACCGAGCAAGCCAGACCTGCAAATGGATGGCCGCAGGCTGTTCAGCTGTTGAAGCTGGTATTGGCCAAAGAGCGCACTCGATTCGACGATCCGACCCGGTGCGCGGACTCCCTCAAAGCTATCGAGCTTGTGCAGAACGACTTCATTGAACAGCTGGGCGATCCAAAAGACATGGACTCTGTTCCTGCTTCGCGGTTCAGAAAACACCACATAAATGGTCTATGGGAGTTCTCCCCTTTCCTTTGCGGTGCTGGTCTGCTGGAGGGGCTGGAAATATTTCACGTTCTTGGTGTCAGCTTCTGGAATGATTTGAACGTGCCCATTCTGCTCATGCATTTACACAATATGCTATTGCAGGCAGGTTACATTAAAACGCCGATTGATCTCTATTCCAAACTTCCTGGATGGTTCTTCCCGGAAATGCTCCGGACAGACATGCCCCCAACGTCCGAATTCCATCAAGCACTGCTGGCTCACCTTGACGCCAAGAGCCGCAAAGCGTCGAAACAGCGTCAGTCGAAAAAGCAGCAGGCGAAAAAGCTGCAGTCGAAAAAGCTGCAGTCAACAGTACCAAATGTAGTGAAATCCGCAATGGACTTCTACAAAATGTTCGAGGCAGAGAGCAATCCATACCACAGGCCCAAGACCAAGTTGAGTATGTGGCGCCGTGCCAGCTGGAACCCCGACAGGATACACGACGAAGAGGTGCGGCACAGCGTGTTGTTTGGAGTTCGGCTTGCCCAAACAGAGCATGTTGTCGATCCCAGCACTGGTGAAACGAAACCCCAAGACACGCCGTTCGTGTCAAAGATGCTCAAAGAAACCTCGAACAAGCCGGAAGACCTTCTTAAGGCATCAGAGACAACGCGAGAGGTCTTGGCTGAGGCCGCGGGACCCGCTGGTGGGGAGTTGCCGCTCTACATTCGAGACAATTACGAACCGGGGGCCGCTATGCTCCCACAACTCGGAAGACAACGTTACTCGCGATCTCCAGGGTGTCCTGACGTCGAGATTTCTCCAAGGAAACTACTAGAACTTGTGAGCCAGGATCTGCGCAGCGACATCCACGGTATCAGGCCGATGTCGGGTCTCAATCTCATCCGCCTGGCGGTGCACTTCATTTTGCTGTTCAAGAAGATTGAGGAATCTCTGGAGAAGCAGAGGAATGAAACTTATATCGAAATCTACGAATCGGGAAAGGCCTGGAACCGGCCGAAATCAGTGATGCTGACGTCTGCGGCACTCTGTGGATACGACGAACAATGCTTGCGGACTATGGCGAAGGCCTTTGAGAGTACACAACACGAGGCCAAGGATTTTCAGTACTGGAATAGTGCGGGTGCTCCTACATTTGCCAATCAGAATGTCTCGGCTTGTATTATATTGTGAGGCATTGGCGCTTGCTGCCAGACGAGCCATCTTCTCTTATGGCATTTTGGATTATGTCTGGCAGACCCTTGGACCGCTCTTCCTGCTTTGGCGGCTTGACAGTGGTTGCAGAACTGGTTTATGGCAGCGGGCCTAACTTGCCAGTTTCTCTAGAGCTCGGGCAGATGGGAGGATATAGATGTACGAGTGTTGGGTAGCCAGATACAGAGGTTGGATTCTCACGAACACGAAGGCGGGCTGTGATTGAATACAGTTGCCAACAGCAACTGGATGGTCGGCATAGAGAGTCTCGGTACATGTTGGATATGATCAATAGACGTGTATGGCCATGCTAGCTACATGCTCGCTATTAGCTAAACTGTGACGGGTGAGACATCTGGACACTGTCAACTTGAGCTCTATCCATTGACCAACTGAGATGGATGGTATGCGTCAGGGTGGTCACTCAGACAGAGCTTTTCCGGTCAATATTACTACTGCATTCGTGGATTCTTTCGGCATCAATGCTTTTCAGGGAATGATTAGCCCGAAAGGTGTGTTAGCCATCAATATGCAGATGTCGACTTGCGTCGGCATTCGTACTGTCTTCCTGGACCGGATGAGCTGGATGGAATTACAGAGTCGCGCTTCGGTGTCTTCGCTTCTCTGTTACCTACGCTGGGGGGGCTTGGATGCGAAAACGACATGAGCAGCTTAACATTGTCGCTAAGGACTGAGCAACATGGAATGCCATTTTTGAGACAAGGAGCGTTGATGCTGGATTGGATAATGTGCACCATCTTGTCTACAAATCGCGGGACCTGAATCATACTGGAGACAAGAGACGCCACTCCATAGATTGTGGGAGAGGAAGTTGGATGCTGTGGTAGCTGGCAGCTCACACCACCGTCATGGGCAGGTAGGCATCTCGTGATAAGAAGATGTATAGCCAGTACCAGCGATTACCTACCTCTACAGCTCTTACTTCAGAGGTGTTTCACTTCGGTCGCTCACCCACCGCACATTTGCCCCGCGATACAGTACTTCAAGTCGAATTGCCTGAAAGTACAGCTAGCCATCCCCTCGGTAAGCTGGGGATTTCCTTCTTCAGTCTTTTTGACCCGAGGTTTGCTTTCCAACTCTCTTACAACCCACACAGCGAAATTGATTGAACAGCTTCAGTCAGTTACCCAGAGAACGCGCCAGTCCATCGATTGCTTCGCTTTGCTTTCTTTCCCTTGGACTCGCTACCTTTCACCTTTTATTCCATCCGGAATAATTGCATATTGCATCGTTCCCATTCCCATCGCTTCCCTTCCTGTGAACAATTACCCTATAGGCCACACACCGCAAGCATCACTCCTTCGCTTCTCTTGCTTTATTGCTACAGAAACCCCAGATATCGGGTTGTTCAGCGTTGAGGGTCGCCGAATATGGCGGCCCAAAGTCTCCACGATATTTACACGCGACAGACTACATACTTGCTACACTGGCTCATTAACACCTCGAACGGTATTATTGAATCACGCGAGGATGGCTATTTTGATATGCGAGTGAATACCACCGGCGAGACAACAGTTGATGACATCCCGAAGATGGCTCGTCTCGTTGCCGAGAACTTGAACTCCTCCGAGATTCCCGATCTTGCCATCTACCTGTTTGACGCCGTTATCCAGGATCGGACGACAATCCACAAAGCTTGGGTACGGTTTGAGAAAAGCACAGAGGAGCCAGATCCCGAACTCGTGGAGAGTAACAAAAAGCACAAATACTTCATTGATCAACTCCTTAAAGCATTCACCGCTCTCGATGGTCCTTCAAGACTCAGCGAACAGAAGGCCTGCAATGCCGCACGACCTGGTCAAGATGACCTAAACGAACTTGTGCGCTTTACCAACCGATTTAGTGCACTGAGTCTTAACGGTGACAGTCGAAGTGACAGCGGCCAAAGTGGCGCCGAATATGCAAGTCGCCAGGCCAGTCGCCCGGCTTCAACGAAAGGACGGCAGAAGTCCAAGGGTCAAAGAAAGAAGACAAGGAAAGAAAGGGGGAAATGGAGGAAAGGAGACTCACAGGAGAAGAAGAAACAGCTACCGCAGGAAGACGCAGCTGCGAAGCCATGTCACAACGAGATCCCCCTGGAAAGTTGCCGGATTATCGGCGACGTTGACATTGCTTACAACATGGCTGTCCATGCCTTTACCAGGAAATGAATTGAGCTTCGAAGTGAAGTTCAGAACGCATGGATCAACGTCGTTGATAAGGGCCTCCACAGTGTCGTTGCAGCTGGCGTCTCCCACTTGGCCGTCGCCATGGTCAAGCAGTCGGAGGCGGCACTCGCAGTCGATTTCCCGGGGCGCGAGAACTACCAAACTGTGATGGGCACTTTGACCGGAGGAAACCCTGACAAGTGTCGCGTCTCCCTGCGTATCACTGGGGCCGAGCTTGACATTAGAGAACGTGCCATGGTTTATATATTTCGCGACCTTGTGGACTTCCTCGTCGACTACTCCAGTTATCCCCATGGCAGGCCCACGATGCGAATGCTGGCCGAAATAGAGAGTTGGGATCCCCGGTTCGACCTACAGCGAGCGAGACCGGCACAACGAGTCGGGTGGCGTCGCGTTTACACCATCGAGTGGCTTTACGGACTTGTCGATGCCTTTTCCTCCACGAATTAGAACGAACAGCAGCTCTTTGGACTGAAAGAGTTTGCGGCCACCGTCGCCTTTCTCGCCGAGAACGCGCCAGCGAACGACATTGGCCGCAACATTATGCCGCGCCACGTCTCCCAGCTGCAGTGTACCGTCGATTCGTTTACTATTTCGCGCGGGTGGTTCGTGTCTTCTCGCGGACATATATTGAGCAGTCCCAAATATTCATTTCACTCAAGACGTGATATCAAGCGTTGGATGCATGACCAGACCTCTGCGATTGACCTTGGACGCTTGAACAACATAGATCGTCTCAAAGTACTCTGTGAAGATGACAGCGCTGCTCTTGGCGCGGCCAAATCACTTGAGAACGTCCACCTCGAGTTTGTCGGTCAATCGAGAGGTGCGGATGGTATATGGGAGGTTTCCCCTTTCACCTGTGGTGCGGGTCTACTGGAGGCGCTCAGTATCTCTTACTCGATCGGCCTCCGCCTCATGGATGACACGCAAGAGTGCCTATTACTTATGCACCTACACAACATGCTGGTGGTGAAGGGTTTTCTCAAGAAGCCAATTGAGATTTATGCGATGATCAGTCGGTGGTTGGCGTCGACGTGTTTCGGAGGTGCCGGGACCCCAAATTCAGGCTTTTCTGAGGCATTCCTCGCATGTATCAAGACTCCGGCGGCTCGCAATAATGCCACAGATGGACAGTCCTCGAAAGGAGAAGCCACCGACACCGCTTCAGACACCCACCGCGATGACGATTGCGACACAGCTACAGAAGGACAATCGTCAAAACGAAATACTGCCGAGACGGCTACAGACGACGTCCCCCACATGCTGGAGCCCGAAGTCAACGGTTATTTTCAGACGCATTCGGTCTTGAATCTGTGCCGCCGAGCCAGTTGGATCCCCGACAACATACCCGACGACGAACTGTGTCCCGCTTCTAGACTGTATTCATATCGGGTCTCCCACACCGAACCCACATTCGACCCTGTAACGGGCGCTCGAAAACTACAAGAGACACCACTCGTGTCGAACGCCAACAAGAAGGGCGTCACTGAGAGGATGCTGATCAGCAAGTGCCAGGTATTCTGGGATCGGAAGAAGAAGGCCCAAGGCAACCAGACATCGAAAACGCCAGGCGGATACGAACTCCCCTTGGGCAACATGATGGCCCTGCTGATGTGCGACCTCTCCAACGACATCGAAGGCAACAGGCCCCGAGCGAACCTCAACTTCGCGGCGATCGCCGCGCACAGCGTCTCGGTGTTCCAGACGATCGAGTACGATCTATACCGGATGCGCGACCCGCTCTACATCACGGCTTACGAGCGGCGGAATCCTTACGGGTGGGGGAAGCGGGTGGCGTTCACGTACCTGGCGCTCTTGCGGTAGGACGAGGGCTGTCTGAAGGCCGTGGCCGCCGCCTTTGAACGGACGAGAAAAATTGGCGGGGACTTCACCTACTGGGCGGGCAAGAAATCCCCACCGGCTCGGGAGCCCTACGATCCAGACTTGGGCAGGTTTCTTGACGCTATGTGCCCTATAATGTAGGGGAAGAGCAGTAGTGCTGCAAGTATGGGAGTGGTTGATGGGGAAATGGGTAAATGGTACTCTTGCGTTGACACTGCTCTTTGTTGTTTCTGAACTCGGAGACTGAGGCCAAATGGCGACAGGATTGGTTATGTTTGGGATTTGGATACCCACGACAGATCACCGCAATTGGACAGCGGTAATTTGGATATAACTGCAAACAGCAAGCAGTTGGGTCATCAGTGTATGCGACACAGGTTAGGAAGTCTCCGTACATGTAGGGATATCAATGGATATCTACGAATCCCCGATGGGCTTTTCTCCCAAAGGGAATGACTTCGATCGACATGAATGCAAATTCAGCTAACACTCGAGATTTCTACTGTAGTCCTATGGCACCGGCACTGACATGCAGACAGTCGATATCTTGGGTCTTGTAATGTAATAATAGACTTGAAGAGTTTGGCCATTGTCCAGTCTATGTGAACGTAGAATCCAGCATGCGCATACTGAGCTACGTGTGAGCGTTTCCGCCCTAGCAGCAGTGTAATCTCATAGCGGTAGACAAAGATCAACCGCCAATTGGGAAGCGAGTTGTCCACCTGCTAATGGCAATGTCGCATGCGTGGATTGAATATCGCCGTCCTTCTCGGCCTCCATTGCGACGGCCCACTCTCGGTCAGGTCGCAGGTCGCCGGCCATCTAGCATGGTCACCGACCCCATCCGCGATGGAGAAAAACACCCTTGCAGCCGGGGACTGATGGGGACTGCTTCTCCCGCAACACCAACCTGGCCAGCGTGGTTGTCATCTGGCTAACTACATAGAACCATAGCGTGATCTCTAGAGGATGAATGCCGGACGCCATGATTGACCTTTTGGTCGCCGTTTATGCTTATCAGTCCTTAGCTTTTAAAGTTGGAGAGGCTTACTATTACTTTAGTCGAAAGGCCTGAGGAAGGCTAGAAAGGCCCATCTTCATCGGAAATATGGGCTGCCTTCAGGCCCCAGCTAGCGTTTACTATAATAATCTACTATTACCGACAGTAACTTTACATATGTACGTACTCATTTCAAATGCGATGCGCGATCTGCCCCATGTAGGCTGACTTGCTACATACTACTACATCCCAGTCACAGCTCGGGGTCCATAGCGAATGAGATGACGGGAGCGTACTGGCTGGCTGACTGGCTGACATGTATCAGGTTGATCGATTGAAAGGGAACCCCACCACTGTCAGTCAGGTGCGGGCGCACTTATTATAATTTGGTGCTTGGTGCTTGGTACTTGGGGATCATCTTTTTAATCCTTGTCCACAACAAGGCGAGACCCGCGAACCATGTGAGCTAATAAGCGCGGTATTCACTTTACTGAACGAGCGCCTATCGGGGGCCATGCTAGTTGCCGTGATGACTGTGTGCACGAAAAGACATAGCCCAACGGGTGTGTCTCATCTGGGCTGCTGCTGCTGCTAACGGTGACGGAGGGGCCCAAGACGCGATATTGGGAATCCATAGGCTGGCTGTCTTCGATCCGAAGACTCCGGGCCAGTCCCGACTGCCCGATGATTCTCGGGGAATCGATGCATTGTTATTGTCAGTTGTCTCACATTTCTTCTGGTAGCTCGTCATCGACTCTAGGACTCCATACACGACGGCGGCAGCTACGGCAAGGCCGGGGAAGATGCACGGTGGGGTAAGTGGTGGCAAATGCAATTGATGGGAACAGGAGGAGAGGAAAAGGACGTTGTAGCGCTCGAGTGAAGAGCCTCTCGGACTTTCTAAAGAAGCGATACGTGTCCTCCCTCGGCATATCGCGGATGTACACACTGCTCTCGGATTGCACGGGAAATGGCCTAGAGATTCCACGTGCGGAGGATTGCAAGCCGCCGGGCGCGCCCAACACTGTGGATGGATGTTAGAAGGAAGCGGCTGAGCTGGATATTTATGATTTCCAAGATTTTCGGCTACATCTTGGCGTTGGGGGCGCTGGAATGGGGCTTTACCATGCTGACTGATGCTGTTGGCTTATTGAATTGATGACTCTTCCCAGGCATATAACGCGAACCAACACCCACGGCGCGGCATGGCTGGGTGAGAATATTTACACAGTTCGCGTCGGTTGGGTCATCTAATCTGGTTATTAGTAAGCTCTCGCTCTCGTTCCATTTCGTTCTCTCTTTCAAGCTCGGATGGAATGCGAGCAGATAGCTCTGTCGGCTGGGATGGATGGGCGGATAAACCATCCAGACCTCTCCAGTGGTTCGGAGTTGTTTGCGCGTTTGCGGGATGCCCGAGATGCTGTTGTTAGTCGCACCTAAACGCACACTCATCCGACGAGCTCGGCTGCTGCAACTTCAGGCCATTCGGCCCCGAGTGTGTGGCGAGCGTGTGATATGCATGCAATTTTCAACGCTGCACTACAGCGTGGATGCTAGGTGGTAGTGTCAACCCTAATTCATCTGAAACAGACGCACGCCAAGTCATCAACCGTGGTGGTGGGATGGGATCGTCGTCAGCTAGGTATTGAAGGATCGGGCTAACGGCTCTCTGCCCGTCCTTTTGACCAACTTGCAGAGAAGTAGGTATGTAGGTAGTGTAGGACAGACAGCCACGGTCGAGTCGTACCGCGCATCTTGTAATAAGCCTGGCATCCGGTTGTTTGGCGGGCGTTGTGTGTGTGGGCGTCACACCTCGCCCAATGCAAAATCAATTACAGCGCTCCTGTTTCTTTCGTAGGGGTGGCGCGGCATGCCCGCTGATTGGCCGGCTTAGACGGCCGGCACACCCACACCACTGGGGCAGGGCACCGAGTTGCAGGGTGGAATGGGAGCTGGAGTTGGCCGGTTGGGTGGGTGGTCAGCAATTCTGCAGGGTGGCCCAGCTGAGGAGCGTGATCTTCGGTGTGCTGACGCGAGGCGAACAAGACCGAGCTGGGCTCTTTACAGTAGAGAAATATGAGCCTATAGATCAAATGTGCAGATAACCTCATCTCAAATACGCAGCTTGTACTACCCTCTCATGTTTCATGATGCGTGTTTGATATGTCAGACAGATGTTATCCAACCCGACTTTGAGTCGCATGACCGTAAAGATTATTGGGCGGATTCATGACTAAACTCATGGAGCTTCGGGGCTGGGCCATATGGGGGGGGGGGGAGACTCTGCTAGGCGCGGCACAACCAGACACTTGCAGAATACCTAACATAATGAGATGATCAAAGAATAAAGCGACCCGATAATGAAAAGCAATTTCCACAAAGGATCTCGGCTGCTCCATGCTTCGGATGGCAGTGGGTAACAAACCGCCCAACTGCCTGCCGCAGGGGTCGGCATACCTCATGAGCAAAGGCGATTCGACGCTATGGATGCTGTTGGTGTCTGTGCGATTGCGGGAGCTAGACAGGCAGAATCCATTCGCCAATCCTGCAATGCCCACCTTTGAATTATACCGAGTCTTCCTTGAGGCATGTTGGTCGTCCGTCAGCAGGTGGCTCATGTTGGACTGTTGGCACATGCCTGAGGATGCTGAGGAACGCCTCTCAGCTTCATCGCGTGTATTCTGGCACTTGGTAAACAAAGAAAAGCATGAAGTAGAGTTTAGACCAGTCCTGGATAAAAAGGAATCACTCGGGAGCCATTGCGGGAGTGAATGTCGGCTTTTCGTGGAGGTGGACGAGCCTGGCGTGATTGGACCGGACGACCGAAGTCATATGAAAACCGGCTTGCTCGTTGAGCCAATCTGTCCAAATCACCAGACTCGGTCGCTCGGGGGCTCGGCTCTGGTCAATATGCACTTGATGATAAGCCCGTCCTATTTCGCTTACGGCCTATATCGCATGACTCTCGCTGCGATTAGGCAGTTGACGTTGGGTAACAACCCTCCAGCCCTGCCTGTTTCCTGGACACAACAACGATCCATCGGATTCCGAAAGATGGAGAGCTTGGCCGACGGTGTCGTCAGTTCACGTTTAACTGATCCGGATGGGCCGACAAGGAAGGAATGCGTGATTGCTTGCTGGTGCTTGCTGGTGCTTGCCATCTCCATGTGTTCTTCAAGACCCAGAACTCAGCCCTAGTCACCATCACAGAGCTGGCCCCCCACCCACCTTCTGGTTGCCATGACGTCGAATTCTATTGGCGAGATATTCTTCCCATGCGGCCTGGCGAAGCCCCAGGTTGGGCAGACGCGGGAAGATCGACCGCGGCAGGAATATTTTGACAGATCGACCTGGCGCAGCAATGACGATGTGGCCACCGTGCGCAGAATCGTGTACTAGGATTTCTCATGTTCCCTCAGCGTCTCTTCCAACAAGTCCACTCGTGACATCTCTGTGCCTCTCGGCGGAAATCAGTTGTCCATGTCTGCTTGGATTGCTGCGCTCAGGTGCGCTCAGGTGGGGTTGGAATGCTCATGTATGTATATATGCTGTAGTACCCTCTATGCCCCTGCCCCGCAGCAAACCAACCCTGAGAGTTTGGGGCCCTTTATGCCTTCCAACAAGCACTTGACTCGCGCAAGTGCTGACAAGAATGCTGGGGAATAGTCGCATAGCTGTTCCGGTCCCAGTGCCGTGGTATGACGCGGTGCGTCTCTCTCAGCGCACTGTTCATTGCTTTGCCAAATGAACGGTGGTGGAGTGCTTGGCCAATCTTAGGTAAGGCAAATTTCTAGTGAAGTGACGATTAAGAAAAATGATAGCTCCCAGGTTGGTCTCAGAAAATGGATGAGAGAGAACTGGGGCACAGCCGCGCTACTGCCACCCGGCAGCTGTTTTACCGCGACGGGTGGGAAGGAGACCTTACTGCCTTGGGCCTGGCGCAGATGTATTTTTAGCCCGTACCACGCGAAAGTCCCAAGTCCCCCGCAAAGCCCGACAATCGGCCGGGCGTGTTTACTGGGGCGCTCGCTTTCCTTACTGCTATGACCTCAGGCCTGGATCCGCCCCAGGAAGTGCACTCGATATTCACATCAGTTGCGCGCCGAGGGATCGCATCCTTCTGCTGTTAGGTGTGTGGCATAACATCAAACTCCCCTAGTCCTGGAATGGAGGGCAAAACAAGCACTTTTCTGTTTGTTTGGTGCAACCCAAAAACTCCGAGGAGGAAAAGCTTTTTATCTTTGGGTGCTCTTCCGATCGGTGTTGTGTCTGTCTAATATGATGTTACGGGGTCACGTTTAGCAATTCAGGCCAGTCGTCTATTCTTGTGCGGAAGTGCTAATAGACGCAAGCTACGCAATATGCTTACTACAGGCAGACACACACATTCGCCCTCTCGCCCACGCAGACATCAGACAGAACCCGCTACTTGGTTAGTTAGTGCACATCTGCACTGTCTGACTGTAGCCGAACGTCAATTTGGTCAATGTGATTCCTTTTCTGCCTGGTTTCCACTTTCCACTTCCCACCCTTCCCACCGTCGACAGGCAATGCACACCCCTGCTCTTTCCTTCTTCCACCTGCCAAATGCTCCGCCCGCCGAATGGGTCTGCCCCCCGTCCGTGCCATCTGCCCTGGGCGAACCGACCAAAGTATACTGTTATAGATGGCCTGGAAATAGGACCCTAGATTGTACTGCATTTACTTACATACGCATTGAGGAGCTAGCCCATACACACTGCTCCATGAACACACTCATGCGCCGTCTTACTGTGATACAGGAACTTGATATCTGCCACCTTGCCCCCCATTCCTAGTACTTCTTACCACCTTCATCCTTCCAATTATTTACTTCCTCCCCCACTGACTCCGTCCGTCCGCACTTACACGCCTATCATTTCGCACTCTCATACTACCACCACCCGTCGGACAGTGAATGCGATTATAACCTACTTTCATTATACTCTCAACCATAAACATTCTCAAACACAGGCAAGGGTCACCGAATTTCAAGCTTTTGACCCCTTTTGGGCGGCAATCTTACACGAAATCTCACAGTATAGTTCAAGCCACGAGGACGCGGCAATGGACTACTTACAGATACCTCCGCTGGACACGTCTTTCGGCATGTTTGGAGAGGAATCTACAGAAAAGGCTTTAGCCAGGGGGAGAACTCTATCCGCCAAGCGGAGACTGCTCCCCAGTATACGCACCTCCATGTCTTACAGTCCCGCCACCAGGCCGCCTATTCCCCAACTTTCGCCAAAATCGGCCGCGGCCGCCGTTGCAGATGCGCTGGGAATTTCAGTCAGCGACTTGGAGCCGCCGCGAACGGCAGAGGAGCGCCGGGACCTCCGCAGGACGAGCTCGATATACACGACCACGCCAGACCGCAATGTGGAAGTGACGCCGGTCGACAACAAGATTGAGAAAAGGTTGATATCAGCAGTGGCGGATACGTTAGGCCTACCTATATCCTCGGTACAGCGGGACGAGTCGTTCCAAGACCTCGGCGGAGACACGAGAGCGGCGAGGCTTCTCAGGGCGCGCTGTATGCAAGTTGGCCTGACCGTAAAGACACGGGACATTATCGGTTGCAGGACCTTGGCCGAGTTGGAGACTCGCATCACGCCCATGCACAGGTCGCCATTTGGGGAGCCTTCCTGCACGATCAGCCCTCTTAAGCTGAGCTCACCCATGAATTCCTTCAAAGGCACGGCGGCGGCTGCCGGCCAGCAAAGGCCGTTACCGGACTTGAACAAACCCATGTTGCAACCAAAGGCCTCCAAGAGATATCATAACAGGGTCGAGCAGGTACTATCGCTAAACAGCGATGTCGCAAAGGCGTGCGTGATCAAACCAAAAGCGGGTATGTTTGAGGGACAGACCGTGGCCTTCCTCAGCCTCGCCAGCTGCATCATCGAAGGACCAAACGATTGCGATATCAAGCTTCTCAACGCCTACTACACCAGCCCGCTCCCCTCCATCCGGGCCGCAGTCAAGGCCAAGGTCGATGAGTCCCAGGTACCGAGCGTCTGGGTTGTCCTGGAACGGCTGCCCCTCGACGACAACGGCGTGATCAACCGGAGAAAGATGCAGACTTGGATCCAGAACGCCAACGAGGAGCTCCATCGCCAAATCATGTCGGTGGAGACCCAAGAACTTCTGGTCGCGCCCACCACTGATAGGGAGGTGCAACTGCAGAGGCTCGTAGGCACGATACTGCATATGGATGCCGAATCGATTAGCATGAACCAGTCGTTCCTTAAGCTCGGCGGTGACTCCAAGATGGCTATGCAGCTCGTGGTCCGCTCTAAGTCTTTGGGTCTCTCGTTCAAGGTGGAAGATGTTCTCCAGACCATGTCTCTAACGCAACTTGCCGCCTTGGCCGTATCCAGCGACGAGATAGCAAGGAGGTCATTCGAGGATACGGGTAAGGAGACCGAGATCTCACCGATGCAGCGTCTCTATTTCCACACCGTCATGGGAAACAAGTCTCTCCTGAGAAGCTCTCGCAGCGGTACATATAGATTCAACCAAAGCGTACTGCTACGGATCAACAAGTCGATTGGTATTGAAGATGTACATGCCGCTGTCGAGGCAGTTGTCGCACATCACGCCGTGCTGCGGACCCGGTTCAGGAGAAGCGGGGCGTCCTGGACTCAACACACCCTTTCGGAGGTGCCCTCCTCGTACCACTTCGGCCACCATGCCGTAGGCACCAACGCAGAGATGGAGGCGGTGATTAAGCAGGCCCAGATCAATATTGACATTGAGAACGGCCCGGTCTTTGCTGCCCACCATTTCCACACGAATGATGGCTGCCAAGTCCTGTATTTGGTGGCACACCATCTTGTCATCGACTCTAAGTCGTGGCGCATCGTCTCGGAGGATCTGGAGGAACTACTTACTAATGGCACGCTGGCAACCCACCACCTCGTCTCGTATCAGGCCTGGTCCTCTCACCAGCGGCGCCGCATCGATCGCATGGAGGACGCTGCCAAGCTGCCGTTCCCCATCAGCCCCGCCAACTGCGACTACTGGGGGGTTCAGAGCCATCGCAACACATACGGCAGCACAGTGAGCTATGGCTTCACGCTGGGATCCGACCTTGCTAGCGCCCTCGAGGAAAGCAACCACGCGCTTCGCACCGAGTCCTCAGACATTTTCAGGGCGGCTCTTCTGCAATCCTTTTCTAAGACTTTCACCGACCGGCCCACTCCCATCATCTGGAGCCAAGAGAATGATCGGACAGCCCTGGATTCCGAGGTCGACATTACACAGACAGTCGGGTGGTTTACCTCACTATCGCCTCTGTCGCTTTCCGTTAGCCAAACGGAAGACATGTCGAGGGTACTGAGCCGGGTCAAGGATGCGCGCCTTGCGGTCAGCGAACGAGGCGTGCCCTACTTCGCCTCTCGGCTTCGCGATGGGATAGCGGCAGATGCCTTTGCATCCTCAACCTGCCCCATGGAGGTCATCTTCACTTACGCTGGACCGACGGCGAGCTCCGAGCGTCAAGACCGCCTCCTAGAGCAGCTTCCCATCCCCACCCAGTCCTTAGTCTCGGAGACATCCGACATTGGAACCAGTGTCGGCCGCATCGCCCTCTTCGAAGTCTCTGCATCGGTTGGATACAGCGGCGAGCTCAAGTTCAAGTTCGTCTGCAACCGCGACTCTCAACGTCAGGACCTCATTCAGCACTGGGTCCGCAGCTGCGAAGGACACCTCCGCCAGGCTATCCAACGTCTGCGCAATCAGGTGCCTGAACTCACCCTCGCGGATATGTCTTATATTGACATCACATATGATGGCGTTACCAAGATGAACAGAGATGTTCTCCCGGAGTTCAACGTCGAGGTATCCAACATCGAATGCATATACCCCGTGACCGCCAACCAGCAAAACCTTCTCATCAACGAGGCTCTCGTATCCGGCACATCCATAATGCAGACCATCTACACGATTGATACCATCGGAGGCTATGTGGATGTTGGTCGCATCTGCGCGGCCTGGCAGGGTATCATTGAGAAGCACCCGGCGCTGAGAACTGTCTTTTCGGACAGTGTCTCCAACAACGGACTCTATGACCAGATCATACTCCGGCGCCACTCGCCCAACATGCTCTTCATTGAGAGCTTCCTGGCCGAGGAAGCCCTGGACGCCATGGAGAGGCTCGCTCCCCCCAAGTTGGCCAAGGGCACCCCTTGGCACAGATTAGTAGTATGCCAGGCGCCGGGCAAGACTCTCCTGAAACTGGAGATCAGCCAGGCTCTTTGCGACCCTGCCAGCCTCATCAAGATCTTCGACGAGCTCGACAGGGCGTACTTCCACCATGAAACCTCGACCACCGCAGCCGTTCGCTATCCCGAGTATCTTCAATGCCTGAAGACGACTCCCGTCAGCACCGAGTTCTGGCGTGAGTTGCTGACGGATGTACCGCCTTGCCAGTTCCCCACCTTGGTCTCGAGATGTGTGGATGTCAAGGATTTTCACATTGACTCCATCGATTTGGGTATTCCGCAGGAAGCCCTGGTGGAATTTGCCGGCAAGTACGAGATTCAGGTCGCTTCAGTACTGCGGGTGGCCTGGAGTCTGGTGTTGCGAGCCTATGTCGGCTCCGACGCTGTTTGCTTTGGCTACCGCACATCCGGCCGCGACATCCCGGTTAAGGGGCTGTCGGATGCGGTGGGCTGCTTCTCCAACACTCTGGTGTGCAGCATCAATCTGCACCCGTCGCGGCTCATTGACGAGCTGCTGATGCTCTCGGACGACATCCATAAGGACTCGCTTCATCACCAGCACGTGTCGGTGAACAACATCCAGCATGCTCTGGGCACCAAGGGCGGCCGTCTCTTCAACACTTGTCTGTCCTTTGGCTACGAGAACACCCTCGACTCCCAGCCGGGCTCTCGACTTTACCCCCTCAAGATGAATCAGCATTCCGAGTATGATGTCAACGTCGACGTCAACTTCCGAAACGGCGGGGTTGCCGTGGACATGGGCCACCGCATCCTGGCCCCTGAGCAGGCCAACCACGTGGCCCGCGCCTTCGGCCAAGCCATCCAGTGCCTCATGCAGTTGCCTGCCAGCACGGTCAAGGACGTAAACCTGTTCAACGACTACGACCAAGAGCAGGTCCTCCGGTGGAACGGGCGCTCCAAGCCCGAGCAAACCAAGGACCACATCCACCGACTGATTGCGGAGCACGCCATCGAGAACTCGGACATCCAAGCCGTGTGTGCGTGGGACGGCGACTTGACGTACGGTGAGCTGGACGAGCTCTCCATGACGGTCGCCAGCCACCTGCGGAACCGCGGAGTCACGGCCGACAGTGCCGTGCCCGTCATCGTCGACAAGAGCCGATGGGCCATCGTCGCCATGCTGGGCGTGCTCAACTCGGGCGGCATTCTCGTGCCCGTCGACGCCGAGCTTACCTCCATGTTCGGTTGGGTAACCAAGAGCGTCGGCGCCAAGATCGTTCTGGCCTCGGAGAGCGTGCGCTCTCACCTTGACGGTGCCGTGTCTTGTGACGTAGTCTATCTTAACGAGGAGACCATGGACTCCATGGCGTTCCAGCCCGTCGCCGTCACGCCCCCGGACACCAAGTCCCACCAGACGGCGTGCATCCTCTTCGAGCACCAGGGCACCAAGCAGCACAAGGGTATCAAGTACACGCACGGCGCCCTCTCGACGGCCTTCATCAGCCAGGGCCCGGCCCTCCGCATCAACCCATCCAGCCGCGTCATGCAAGTGTCTTCCTTCAGCAGCGACATTGCCCTGTCCGAGGTCTTCACGACTCTGATCAACGGCGGCTGCATCTGCGTGCCCTCGGCTGCCGAGAGGCTCGCCGACTTTACCTCGGCCGCGTACCGCATGCAGGTGAACTGGTCCTACCTGACGCCCACGCTTTCCCGCAGCCTCCGCCCGGAGAACCTTCCGGATATGGCTATCGTCTGCTTCCGTACGCTCCACCTCGATGAGGATACCTACGCTCCCTGGGCAGATCGAGCCAAAGTCCTCCTGGCCTATGGGTCGGCCGTGTCTTGCCCCTTGGGGTTATCCGCCTCCGAGGTCAAGGATGCCAGCTCCCTGCGGTGCATCGGAAAGCCCGCGTGCGGTAACTTCTGGGTCGTTAGCCAGACGAAACTCAACCGGCTTGTGCCCATTGGCGCCGTTGGTGTTCTTGTCATTGAGTCTCCCACTCTAGCTGAGGGCTATGAGACTGACGAGAAGAACGTCATGCGCTGGAACCCGGCGGCTAAGGCGCCCGGCCGACTCCTGCGGACTGGTCACCTTGTCCGCTACAAGGAGGACGGGCAGCTCAAGCTGGTGGCCGGCCAGGGCGAGAAGACGACCATTCAGGGCAAGTCGTTCCTCGCGTCCGAGGTCGAGCCTCACCTGCGAAAGTGCCTGGGCCGCGGCGTGGACGTGGTTGTCGACACCATTGCCTTCAACTATCGGGACAGCAACTCGAACCCCATCCTCGCCGCCTTCATCCAGCTGGGCGACGAGCTCTTCGGCGAGGACGAGGATCTGACCCAGCTCAGCCGGCACACCAAGGAGAAGCTCTACCTGGCCAAGCGCACGGCCGAGATGTCCCTGCGCGACACGCTGCCCAGCCACATGATCCCGTCCACCTTCATCCCCGTCCGCAAGATCCCCCTGACGGCGTCGCTCGAGGTCAACCGCATCGCCCTCCAGCGGCTCATCGCGGGCTTCTCCAAGACCCAGCTCCTGTCGCTCGCTAGTGTACCTAACCCCCGTGAAGTCCAGGCCGAAGGGCTCAACCCACTCCCGTTGACCCGCATCGAAGAACGCGTCCGCACCCTGTGGGCCTCCGTCCTGAGCATCGAGGAGTCCTCCATCACGGCCGAGGACGGCTTCCTCCGCCTCGGCGGCAACCACGACCTGGCCCACGAGCTCGTCATCGCCTGCCGCCAGCACGGCATCTCGCTCTCCGTCATCGACATCCTCCGCAACACGTCCCTGGCCGAGATCTGCCGGGGCATCACGCTGTCCAGCGTCGCTCTGCCCTCGCTAAGCATCAACAAGATCGGCAACAACAGCAGCAGCCCTCGGAACATCCACCACCACAGGCGCGGTGGTAGCAGCAGCAACAAGAGTAAGAACGGACCCGCCACGCCCACGAGCCCCGCGCAGGCCTTCATCGACGAGTCCATCGTGCCGCAGCTCGGGTGCGACCGGGACGCCATCGAGGACATGACCGAGGCGTCGTCGCTGCAGACCATGTTCGTTGAGGCGGGCATGCTCGAGAGTAAAGGGGCCGTCGATTGGTTCGCCATCCACATCCAGAACAATGGATCGCTAGACTGGGGTAAGCTCGAACACGCCTGTAACTTGCTTACGCTGGCCCACCCCATCCTCCGGACGACATTCGCTACCCATGACAGAAGACTTTGGCAAGTGGTCCTCCGCCACCCGCAGGCCCACGCCCCGCACCGCCTCGTCGACTTTGGCCGATATCAGTGTCCTGGCTGGCGACTATCGGCCCTGGCCGGCAAGCTCGTCCGCCGGGACCAGGTCGCCCCCGTCGACTTCCGGAAGCCCGTCACCAAGTTCTTGTAGGTCTTCCTCCCCTTATATTGTATCTTTATTTGAACCGGCAATATACTGATATTTGATAACGCTCTAGTTACCTCGACGGCGGAAAGAATGCCGTCCTCCTTCTGAGACTATCGCGGGCCCAGTACAACGACCTTTCCATGCCCGTCTTGCTGAAGGACCTGAGCCGGCTCTACGAACAGGGCGAGTTGTCGACCCAGAACGCGGGCTTCTGCGATGTCATGAGGGCTGCCAAGCAAGCTTCCAGGAACGGGGCTGCCGACTATTGGAAGAACCTGCTGCAAGGCTCACAGGTGACCCAGGTGGTGGCCCATACAGCCCCCAGTGCGGCGAGTATTGAGCCCAAGACTATCTGCCAGCAAATCCCCACTGGCTCGTTGCAGAATCTCGGCATCCCGTTCGAGACTATCCTCAAGGGTGCGTGGGCCATCGTCCTCTCTAAGCTATCTGGATCCGACGATGTTGTCTTCGGCCACCTCGTCGAGGGCAAGCATCTCCATCTCGAGAACGTGCTGGGGCCCTGCGGTGGCATTGTCCCCGTGCGTGCCCAGATCCCCACGGTGCCCGTCACGCCCTACGAGTACTTCCGGACGGTGCAGAGCCAGCACGTGGCCAGCATCCCGTACGAGAACATGCAGTTCATGGACATTGTGCAGCAGTGCACGAGCTGGCCCGCCTGGACGCGCTTCAGTACCGTGGTGCAGCACCAGACCCGGAGCGAGCGGGTGCACGAGCGGGTGCGCGACTTCGCCATCGGCAACGCCGCCTGCCGGCTCACCGCGATGGCGGCCAACCACGTCTACGCCGACCTCTTCGTCAAGTCGGTCCCCGTCGCGGGCGCGCGCATCGACCTCTCCCTCACCTTCTGCGAACGCCGCGTGCATCCCCTGTTCGCCGACGAGGTCCTCAAGATGCTGTGCTCCACCATCAGCCTGCTCACGTCGGCCTTTGTCATGGAGCCCCTCGTGCTCAAGAGCTTGAACAACGACACCATCACCGCCAATAACAACAACGACACCGCCTCGGCCGGTGGCGCCCCCCGCATCCCGCTCTCGCCGGTCCGGTCCGAGGCCGCGGGCCCGGGCAGCGCGGCCTCCTCTTTCTCGCCGCCGGTGCAGGCGGTGCTCCCGGACCACGCGGGCGCCATCCACGCCGTCATCTCGGCGGGCTGGGAGGCGGTCCTGGGCGCGGCGTCGCTGGCGCGCGTCAGCAACGTGCGCTCCGTGCCCTTCTACGACCTCTGGGGCTCGCTGGTCCCCGCGGCCGAGCTGGCCCGTTTTTATAATGAGAGCATGCCGCACCTGGGCGTGCCCGGGCTGTCGGAGCAGGCGACCGACTTCACGCTCGAGGACGTGGTGGACGCGCCGACTATGATGGCGCAGTACGAGATGATGATTGCGAAGCAGCAGGGGGTCTACCGCCCGCGCCGTCAACATTCTTCTTCGTCGAACGCCGCCGGCAGCAAGCGGAGCCCCAGCATGGTGCTTCGCACCAAGAGCAGCGCCTGGGGCAAGAACTTCAAGAAGCTGACGATGGCGACGGGGGCCGCTGGCGGCGTGGTGCCGCCGCCCGCCATTCCCGAAACGGGACACGTTGGATTGACGACGGGAGGTGCGATGCCGCCGTCGACGCCGACGCACGCGCGCCACCGCAGCAACGGCAGCTCCATGGAGTCCATGACGACGGGCAGCAGCCAGAGCGACGAGGACGAGGTCCGGGACGAGGTGTCGCCCGTTTTGACGGCGTCGCCGACGGCGACGATGCGGTTGGCGCGGCGGTGGACGACGGTTGGCAGGGATAAGGAGGCTGTTGCTGCTGCCTCTTCTCGCACCGCGACGACGGGGGGTGGCAGCGGGTTGACTAAGAAGAAGTCGACGGCGCAGTTTTTGGAGAGGTTTGGGATGATTTGAGGGGGAAAACAGTCATTATTCATCTTGTTTTCCCCTTTTGGACAGTATTTTGGGGTTTTCCTTTGTTGTTGATTTACTACTGACATGTCGTCGTTTTCTATGTTGGGAAGAGAAAAACGGATTTGGAAATCAACACCATATGAGATGGGCGGTTACAGTTCAAGAGGTATCATAGCTGTGGCGTATTGGGTATTTGTTTGTCGTTTGTTTTCTTCGCCTTGCAAGGTGTGTATATGGATGATACCCAGAGTTGATTTAGAATTGCAAATATCCTTAGTATGGTAAACAATAGATTGATCCACACATACTCGCCTCGCTCTCCTTCATTCGGCCCTTCTGATGTGACTGCTACCATAATCATTGGTAAGCGAGCCCTGATGAAGTCATGGCTGTCTGCACTCCTAAGGGGTTTCTCCAGCATACGTCAGCTAATACTGCCAATGTATATCAGGTCACTCCGCGAACTTGTACCCGGGCAATCTGCCGAGCATGCAGGGAGATCCGGAAGGGCCTGGCGGGAGCGTCTAGAGCATCCAATCGGGCCCCGGTCTCTCATCCCTGACATTGGCATTGCGGGGGGCGGGGGACGGGAGCGGGGGTCTGATGCGTGTCCCATTTGAGATCTGATCAGCTGGGGGGCACCGCTTTATCCCCGCATGATCGTCGTCGGTCTATCTTACCGGTACTTATAGGAACCTGGGGTGGCAGAGAATAAGTGCCGGAGGTTGCAAGTACTGTAGGACATGAGACACCACGGCAGCTACTTCTTGAAGCTAAGAGTCGGGTCGTTCTGTTTTGCCTTTTTATACATAAAGCCGGTACACCATTCAACTCCCGATTGGATCATTCAGAAAAGCCACAGAACTGTTTGTGGTGTTGTTGTGTGAGATCTGATCTCAATTCCCAGATCTTGGTCCCGAAGATTGATTGACGTTACACCCGGATTGACGTCTCCTCGCCCGCCCAACAACAACAACAACATGACCGCCAAGACCGCCTACGACGAGGACAGCGGTCTCGAAGCCGGTGCGCAGCACGTCGAGACGAGACGCGAGGAGCGAGGCGACGCGCCGTCGATCGGTGTCGGTGCCGTGTCCGAGACGGAGAAAGGCGGCGTGGGCGCCGTCGTCGGGGACGGAGGAGACAAGACGGACCTCGAAGACGGTCCCATTGATCCCGTGGCCGAGAAGAAACTCCTCTGGAAGTGCGATTTGCACGTCTTGCCTTCCATCACGGTGCTCTACTTCTTGGCTTTCATGGACCGCACCAACATCGGTACGTTTCGAACAACACCCTTTTGTCCGTGGGAGAAAAAAGGTCAGATTGAACTGACCAGGGGCACACGATACACAGGCAATGCGAAGATCCAGGGCATGACCGCGGACCTGAACATGACGGGTCGGGATTACAATCTGGCTCTGTTCATATTCTTCATACCCGTGAGTTGCCATGGGGATTGATTGCTGGATACGTTGCTATGTCGCAGGCACACATGGCTGACCCGAGAACACGTGCACGACGACTTGCAGTATATCCTATTCGAAGTCCCTTCGAACCTGATCATCAAGAAGCTCGCCCCTTCGACGTGGCTTAGTCTCATCATGGTCTTATGGGGTGAGTGGCATACATACCGCCTTTCCATGATACGTTTGCCATGTTGCTGGGCTGCTGGCAGAGTGAAGTTTGACCTGTTCTTACGTTGACAACAGGCATCGCTACCGTCGGCCAAGGACTCGTGACCAACGTTTCCGGTCTCGTGGGCTGCCGGTTCGTGATCGGCATCTTCGAGGCCGGCGTGTTCCCGGGTAAGTTACGAAGCATCCCATTCCCATTCATTGCACATGCCCTGTGAAGGAAAGGCCTACTAACTCTTCTCACGTCCCAACACAGGTTCTACCTATCTGATCAGCATGTAAGATAGCCGCCTCTCAATCACTGGATATACGCATGCTAACCCGGGCAAACAGGTACTACAAACGCTACGAGCTGCAATGGCGCATGTCCCTCTTCTTCTGCTCCGCCATCCTGGCCGGCGCCTTCTCCGGCCTCCTCGCCTTCGGCATCGCCAACATGGCAGGCATCGGCGGCTACGGAGCCTGGCGATGTACGTTGCCGTGAAATCTTTTCCCTCAATTTTCCTCCCCGCCATCACCCCTTTTCGTCCACACTTACTCCCACCAACTCGGGTTAAGTAAAGACTGACACAACCTCCACAGGGATCTTCATCATCGAAGGCCTCATGACCGTCGTCGTCGGCGTCGCCGCCAAGTTCTGGGTCGCCGACTGGCCCGAAAAGGCCGCGTTCCTGACGGAGCCCGAGCGGCGCATGCTGGTGCGCCGCCTGGCCGCCGACACGGGCGAGGCCCGCATGGACCGCCTGAACCGCCGCGCCGTCCGCCGCATCGCGACCGACTGGAAGATCTACGCCGGCACCCTGGCCTACTTTGGCGTCGTCAACACGGGGTACGCCGGGTCGGTGAGTTGTCATTACCCTTATATAGGACAAGTGTTGCCGTAACAGTACTGAATGACTCCCTCCCAGTTCTTCATCCCCACCATCCTCAACCAAATGGGCCTCACCGCCGAAGCCGCCCAAATCCGCACCATCCCCCTCTACATCGCCGCCACCGCCGTCTGCCTCCTGACCTCGCTCGCGACGGACCGGCTGCAGCACCGCTACGGCTTCGCCCTAGCCGGCATCCTCGTCACGTCGCTGGGCTACATCCTGCTGCTGTGCCAGACCCAGCCCGGCGTGACGGTGGCCGTGCGCTACTTCGCCTTGTTTCTGGTCGTCGCGGGGGGCTACACCACCCAGCCCGTCACCCTGGCCTGGCTCGCCAACGACGAGAGCGGCCACTACAAGCGCGCCGTCTCCTCGGCCGTCCAGGTCGGCCTCGGCAACGCCGGCGGCATCGTCGCCTCCAACGTCTTCTTCGACGCCGAGCAGCCCGCCTACTGGACCGGCTTCGGCGTCAGCCTCGGCATGCTCTGGGTCTGCGCCGCCGCCTGCACCTGGCTCTACCTCGGCGCCAAGCGCGAGAACCGCCGCCGGGACCGCGGCGAGCGCGACTGGCGCTTGACCGAGCCCGATGCCGACAACCTGGGAGACGACCATCCGAGTTGGAGACTGGCGACGTGAAAAAGGGTGCCTTGGTATACCGGGAACAGGTGTCAGTTAGCACATAGCAGTAGGATATCACAATGATCAGTACAGTTTCGGTTGGAATCAACGTGGCGAAATGCAGCAAGTAGTAGTGTGTATGTGCGCTTGTGCTCTGCGAGCTTCTGAATTCAAGCGTGCTGTCTATATGGGTGACTCGCATCAAGCTGAGATGACGTATATATTGTGTGAACGAGACACAATTTCCAAGTCATCACCTAAAGTAGCAGTATATTCTATTTCCCACCAACGCCACATGTAAACACATCATCATCCGTGATCCTTGACCCCTAGACAGTGGGCCTCATCCCTCAAACTGTCCGGCTGGCAAAACATACTAATATTTTGCTGAGACAAGCACCTGCGCATCGCGGAACAGCTTCGAAATGCGTCCAAGTCGTAAGCCCGCTTGCCTACACTCAAGGAAGTTGCGGTGCATCCATCCTGGATGCCATCCCGCTGTTCTTCCCAATCCAACGAAGACCCAACCGCAAAAGGAGACAACCGTCTCCCTGCTATCAGCATGGCCCGTTCTAGGGAGATGCGATGCATACATGCCTCCTTCCCAACCTGGATGTGATCTTGCTAGAAAACCCCATGAGGTGTGGCCTGGTCGACATCTCGCGGCGCGGCGCTTATCTGCTAGCCCAGACAGTCAGCCGACCTCTGGTGCTTGGTTATGACCAGGCCCAGCATTGCGGCATCGATGCTCTATTGCTGGGATAGTAGCACGCCGAATCGCCGCGGGCGGTACGAGTAGTCGTGGGGCGTAATTAGAACCTGAAGTGGTGCTGTTATTTGTCCCAAAACATGATTCAAATCATCAAGAAAATTCGCCCAATCGAGGACCGAAGTAACTTCCCTCAGGAACCGAGTACAATGCACATGGTGTCCCTTCGCATCCCGTTTGGTTGACCACATTGTTGCCCCACCAATTCAGTTCGACCATGGGCCACTGCAGGGTGAAGAAGATCAGAATGCCAGCAATCGCAATCGCACTGCTGAAAGATGCCGAGAGCACAAAGTTGTACTTGGACCAGAAGCCGACGTACTTCCGCTTCAGGAAGACCCACGAGAACCAAGCAATGGGAACCGACGGCCAGATGTACGAGATGTTGTACGGGCTCCAGGTCAAAGCGCCGTAGAACATGGCAATGGGGTGGATCTGGCGCAACCACGACTTCCTGGTCTTCTTTTGGATGTAGTAGAAAAGGATCGGGATGATGAGCCCGATGGGGAAACCAAGCAGAAGTAGCGGGTAAAGGCCGTCCTTGCCAAACATCCTGCTCGGCCCGACAGTGCCCCAGACGATGGACGCGGCAAAGAACGTGTTGATGCCCGGGCAGGTGAATCGGTATGGCGCTCCGGGGGTGCAGACGTCCGGAATCTGCTTCATCTGGAAGTTGAGCACGGCCACACAGATGACCGTCGAGATCAAAATTCCCATGACTTGCGCAGCGAAGGTCTGTCGCGGGGGCAGCTTGGCGTAATGGGCGATTTTCAGATCATTCGAAAAGAAGATGGCGTGTAGAACCGTGACGTAACCGAACGACTTGAAGTAGTTCATGGCAAGAGCGTTTCCTTGTACCCAGCTACCCCCAATAAACTCGGCGATCACATTGAGGGTAACTTCGACACCCGTCATTGCCTTGATGATGCCGATGGGTATGATGAAAAGAGCACACAGGGCCAGTCCGTAGAAGACGACCCCTGGGCTGCTAAAGGTTTCCCAGGCGCCAATGGCAGCACAGCCAAAAGCGATAGCACAAGAAAGCACCAAGATATTCCACCATTCGGGTATGTCCGCGTACGAGGCCATAAGGCGGTTGTGGACATCTTGATAGTGGCCCTCGTCCGGGTTGATCTCTTGCCGGAAGCTCCTGAACAAATTGCGGAACCCCATCATGATCTCATGGCGATGGTAAAGGTAGGCGTAAGACAGCGTTGCCGTATAGATGCCGAAGAAAAACACATAGACGACCAGGTTGCCGGCGGATAGGAAGGGGGGCGAATAGTTGGCATATTTGACCGGATCGAATAAACCAGTGCTCCAGTCGACAGCTTTACTAATGTTGTAGAGGGCACCGGTGTTGTCAAAGATACGGTTGCTGTTGATGGGGATGTAAGCCGTGTAGTAGGCGTTGGTGTAGAAGAAGACGGCAATGATGGCCCCCGATATGGCAGCGCCAATGAATTTGTTGAAGGTGCTGAAGAAGGGTAGCATGAGAGGGTCAGTGGCATCGAATAACAGGGTATTCCAGTCCCAGGTGGGCCAAGGGTTGAAGCCGAGGCCGTTGTTGAAGCCGGTGACGGTGTTGAGGTTGACATTATTCGGGGCGATCCACGACATCCAGCTGAAGACGCTCAACGCGGTGAAAATGTACCCGGGGAACCAGAAGTAGATAAACATGGCGGCGAAGGTGAGGCCAAAGAATTTCATGCGCGACATGGTAAATACCCTGCCGAAGGGGCTCTTGACTGGCGTGTTCTTGTCGTTGTGAAAGGCCGAGTTGAGGGCGATGGTCACGAGGGAACCGGGCCAGACGCAATACGACGGGAAGACCAGGAACCTCCGGACCAAGCCGGCCATGCCGTAACCCAGAAAGTTGGTGCAAAGGGCGATCAGTACCTGGTAGGCAAACTCGCCGGCGTAGCCCTGCTGGAAGTAATGGTACTGGGTCCAGATGATGTTGTTGGAGTAGGGAGTGTTCCAGCTGACGTTGGCCATGATGGTGATGAGCATATGCTCCTTTTTGGAAAACTTGCCGGGATTTAGGGAGTGCCGGGTACCCCACAAGGTAAAGCCGATGTCCGGAAGAACGCTCTCAAAAAACTTGCCGATGGGATAAGCCAAGAGCTGAGCCACGTTGGCCTGGACGGTGATGGCGGGCTGGCGGATGGAGAAGAGCTGGTTGACGAAGGAGAGGAGGACGGCAAACCCCATGCCGATGATCCAGGCGCGGATGGTACTACAGGGAATGGCGGGATCGTCGTGGTTGTCCACCACCGCTCGCACTTCCGGGTACGGGCTATTGACGGTAATCAGAGCAGCCTCGAGCTTCAGCTCTTCAATTAGTAGCTCATACTTCTCGGGCTCAGCAAAAATGGACAGGTTCTCGAGAAAGGAGCGGATCTTCTCAATGATGGCGAAGGGGAAGTTGGGATCCGTCTCATGGACGCGCAGGACCTCCTCCAGCATGGGCCTGATGTCATCCAGAGTGAGGCTCTTGGCCAGCAGCCGGGCTTGGAGCAGATCGCTTTCGCTGACATTGTGGTAAGCTTGAACCTGGATCTCGGACGGCGGAGCTGCTGCATCTAGACTGCCGTGGAAATTGTCGATGTGCGTCTTTTCATTCTCGACGCCGCCAGACGAGGACGGCGTCGGAGCGTCGGTTTTCTCCTCGACGACGCGTTCCATGACCTCGGATGTCACATGGGTTTGAGATTGAGCAGTCGCAGGCCGGGAGATGGCTTGCGACGAGTGAGTGTGATGTCGCAAGGCTGGGGTGATGAGAGATCAATCGATCATCAATTGATTGATGATTGATGAGTGAGTTGAGGCTCGACTAAGCTGGAAAGAATGGACGTCGCTAAAACTGGGGGTAAATGGGAATTGCAGGAAAGCGGTAATGCGGCCCTTGGGATCTAGGAGGGCCTCTTTGCTAGACTAGCTGGAGAGGTCAGTGGGTGGCCAGCCTGAGCTTAGACACTGCCTGCTGCGACTGAAGGACTGCCACCAAGCCACTCACTGCTGCTGCTGCCAGCTAGCAAAGAAAGGAAACGTCAAAAAGCCCGACTCCCCGCCGCCGCTTCTCTTGGCGCGCTAGTCCCGTTTTCGGTTTACTGCAGATGTAGATGCAGTGTGTACGTACGTACATTACTTGGCTGTCGGTACCTTTGCTGCAGTCAGTTCTTGTCCATTTGACATGTCTCTTCGACAGTGTCGCACTGATCGTCATTCGTCACAGCCTCTAGATCGGGAAGAATCTTCGCCTCAGGGCTCGCCAAAGTCACTAACCGTACGGAGTAACACGTCGTGCTATCAAATGGATTCTTTCCTTTCGTCCTCTTTATTCCAGCAAGTGCCTGGTGCAACCTCGCACCTGCCCAATCTCTGCTGGTAAATTGGAGAGATGCCGAGAATCCGGGTGCCCATATCTTTGGTGCTTGGCTCACCCCAGTCTGCGCTACCGTGAATTTTCCAGGGGGCTTTTGAGTGGCTTATGTGGCACGGGTGGCTCAAACTGACGCCAGTAGCCAGATTAACCTACTTGGACGAAAACACCGGGGATCCTGGCAGGGGTTCAGACTCCATCATCCATAACATTTGCAATCAAGTCAGTTTTCTTTCTGGTCAGTTCTCCCTCGATTCGGTCAGCGCGGGTCCCATATATTTTTTCGTTCCTGACTCGGACGCCTCAACAAGTGCCAGGGAAATGCAGAGAGAAGTGCAGAAACGACGTAATGATTTGGAAAGAAATGCTTGCCCCCCGCGCACCCGTTCGGGATGCTTGATGCTTGGACCATTCCCCGGAAACGAAGCGACGGGCTGTACATGCACAGAGACTTGTGTGTGTGAAGTTCTGTTGTGCATGGGGGCGGTTCAAGATGCATGCCTAGAAGCTAGACCAGCATTGATAAGCGGCTCACTCACTGACTGCTCGGGTTTGCTCTCGCCATGTCCCGGAACTCGGCTCCTGGTCCCAGCTGGCGTTTCTAGCACTTAGCACACACAACCCATAACTTTCCCATTAGCACTATCCAGTATACTCCGTCCATACACCGTCAATCCGCTCAGCTCCTCAGTAAATCCGCTCGCCCTGGATCGCAATAAACGTTGAGCTAGTGGCCTCGATTGAGATGCGGGCCTTCCGAGCCCGGTATCCGCCTGGCACCCAGCACCTGGCAACTGGATTCTGCACTCTAATGTGATTTGTAAGTAGGTTGCATGACATGTAGGGAATATGGGCACTGTAGCAAGCTTCCGATGAGGTGGGGGGCCGCATCACTCGCACTCGGGGCTCGATGGCAGGCAGCAAGCAGACAGGTGAAGGAAATGTTGCAAGTTTGGATTCTAGATTTGTCCTGGCCTTGAAGGTTCAATATTTTCTTGTTTTCAATTAAGTTAAAGCATCACCGACGCCCATCATCCGACTAGGTACTCGAGTTGCCTGGCCTTGTTTGATTGACCTTTGACCCCTAATCAACCTACCACTATGTAAATTACCTACATACCTAATGGTCCCCTGCAGCATACGGAAACCCCCGTCTTTCGATCACGTCGCCGCCGCCCGATTTCGAGTACACCTGACCACCATCGACGTGCCGGTCGATCTGTCTCTGCAGCTCGTCGTCCTTGAGCGTGTGCGGCTCGATGCCCGAACCCGCCAGCTCCATGTTCATGGCCTCGGCCAGCGTCAGCAGCGCCCTCCAGCCCCGAAGCACCTCGGGCTGGCCACCCTCGAGCGGGTCGTGCCTGCTTGACGTGTAGGACATCACGCAGAGGCCCGTCATCCAGAGGCCCATGAGTATAATTGCGATCAGGAGCTGCATGAGCGAGAAGCCCCATTGGTATTGCTGGGGCGCAGGAAGCAGTCAGCACACGAATGCAAGCCGTCGGTCCACGGTGAATGATTCAAGGTCAACCGAGTACTTACGTTCCGGACAGGCTGACAGGTCGCATTGGCAGCAATGTCATCCATTGTGAATGTCTGGTTGGCGGCCGTCCAAGCAACCCGCCCTTCGTCACTGAAGGGCTTCTGGCCGGTTCTTGGGTCAACCCAATCGTGCCCGTAACCATCGCCAATGAAGACGTTAACGTCGTCGAGGTAGAAGGCTGAGATGTTGAGAGAAGGAGCAGCCAGTGTGACATTACCATGATCAGTCGGCCAGACTGAAGTCTCGTTATGCAAGCCGTAGAAGCCATACTGCGAAGCGTCTTGAGTGTGCAGCCAGTCAGTAAATTGCTGGATAAGTCAACGGGCATCAGGTTACTTACAATACGACGTGGAGTTCTTCAGCTGACAGTTCAGGCTCTGCGACTTCTCCTTGCCTCTGCATCCCGCTTGCATAGCGGCGCCTCCCACCGCGGGAAGGATCCAGTTCGTGTTATCGCCCATCGTTTGATAGTCATGACCGCCCCCTACATTGAGGGAGATGATGTAGTCTCCCGTCAGGTTCAGCCGCCACCCGTCGTGAATGACATACGCCACAAAATCGAGGCTATCGAAAGGCACCATTTCTCCGCCCGAGGCTTGTACAAACCCCCTGGATAAGTTGATGTATCCGGTCATCGATCCCGACAGGGTCGGAAAGAGCAAAATAAAGACCAACGTGGCCACCATGAACGCCAAAGCAGTCGGAGGTACCACCCGGCGTCGACCTGTTACGCAATCTTTTATCAGTCGGTAAGTCGATACTATAGCTGGCTCGCTTTCGAGATAGATGGCCCGGAAGACTTGGTACGTGACCGGGTGGCGTCTCATAGAAACGGCGAGATACTGCCGGAAGACTTTGAACGATAGGAAGGCCATGGCCACGGCGAACCCGCGCCCGCCAACCTGTTGTTAAATGTGTTAGTGTCCATACCACACAAGATTGGGCAACATGATGCACATATGATCTACACGTACCGTATCCCAAACCACGTCAATGACCTTAGCGGCGGAGAACGACAGCGACCTCGCGGCCACGATGTTAATAGCGAAGAACTGGGATGTCGTCCACGGCCCCTTGTTCTTGTGGAACGGGATGAAAGACCCGTCGGCGCTGCACGCCGCCACGTAGTCTGGGAAGCCGTTGTCGGAAAATCGGACGGCATACAGCAATGCGAAGATGGACCCGACGACCCAGAGAACGGCCAAGGTGTACGCGCCGCGCCTTCGCCATTTGGGGGATGCTGTGAACTGCTGCGCGCTTCCACCCTTATTCGCACGCGGCGGTTCTTCCATCAGCAATGGCTCCATACTGGCAATTGATGCTACTTCCTTCGTCCATTCGTGGATGAGGATATATGGGCTCGGGATATGGCATGAGACCAGAGGAAGAATAGTTCGGAAAGAGAACCATTTCGCGCTGACAAGTAGAGAGAGATGCCACGATATTGCTTATCATGCGCCAGATCAGATCACGTCGATACGCGAAATGCGCAGCCCCCAAATTGAGGGGGGCGATGCCCTGATCCAGTTTCCCGTCGGCGCCTAAGTGCTTACTACTATCTATATTTGTCGATTGACGCTCCAGATGTAACTCGGGTATCTGCTTCATCGGCCCCATTGATTTCTCTCTTGGTAGCATATCAGCAGTCTTTAGGTATTATGGCAAAAGTAATACCACGATTCAAGACACTCACAACATCAATTGATCAAAACGCCGCGGCTGCGTTTTACCGACCAATTCGGGAAGAAACTGGACAGGACATTCGCTCGTACATGTAGCTTAACTCGGCCGCAATTGGCAGGGGTTAGGGGTTGGGGGTTCTTGAAGGCGGCCCCAAAGCACCAAAAAATCCCCAAGGCCATTGGAACCGCCCCATTGGAAGGGAATAGTAAAAGCCAGTACCCCCAACCTACATCGGGCTGCCATGTTCAGCAGCCCACACACTTTCCGTGACGTTCACGGCAGTTGGGTTGACAGCCGATCAGGCCGTGCGTATCCTTGGATTGCGAATTGGCTGGTTTCCCCCGTATGCAAATTTGACGGGTAGTGCCACGACGGGCCAAATCACGTTTTTGGATATGGATCATCCCAGACGAGGCGACCATGTGCACTTACTTTGGAATTTCGTACCGACTAGCATTGTATAATACCCCACCGTGTCCTCGTGGCCTTGAATAGGACTCTAGCGGAGGCGGCTGCAATCTTCGACAGCACCGATACCGTCGTCCACAACGGCGCCGAGATGTCTCACGAGTTGCAGTGACAACACAGCAGCAGCACCACCAGAATACAATAGCACACCTACCCGACGGCTCGCATGGATATATGACCTCCAAGTGGGTAAAGGAGCGCTGGTTTTGCACGGCGACCGCGGAGGCAACGATGATGACGACCAGAATGTGCCCTAGGCTCACGTTCCGCTGCAGGAGTGGGCGGCTCTCACGATCACGGGGGGTATGCACACGTCTGTGACTGCACTTCTCGAAGCCATGGATGTTCCTGGCGCCCGATACCCGGGGTTTGTTGCAGCATAGCCTCTTCTCCCTAGAACAAAATTGATATTACCAAAACTAAGCCGATGCTTATAGATGGATCTAAGACGGTATATAAGCCTTGTACACCTGAAGCGCGCTCTCGACGCATTGCACGAGACCCAGAAGGGTGGTCAGGACGAGCACCAAGATAGCCACCCAGAAGGTGTACCACTGCACCCCGTTGCGTCGGTCGTGCCACCACTGCGAGATGGTCCCGGGCGTCGCGTCATCGTAAGCCTGCTTCAGGATGACTAGTCGGTCGCGCCAATACGTAAATCGCTCGATCTGGCGCTCCTCCATCTGCACGTTCCCGCAGTGCGTCAGTCTGCTGTCGAGGAGACTGCCGGCGTCTTTCAACCGCTTTTGGCGGAACCATCGTCCTCCAGGGGTGCCGTTTCGACCAAATTGCGCCTCTGGGAAAAGAAGTGCAATGGTACGCAAGGTCTCATTGACGAATCCATCCGGGAATATGGGACTGCTCATGTCTTGTTGGTATTCCAGGAAGGAGACGTAGTGGAAGATCAGGAGCTTTGAGCCATCCTCGACCAAGAGGAGATGATCCGCCAGGTTGTCAGTAAAGCAAATGTCAATCCCCCCTATTCTCTCAATGTTCCATCCATGAAATGACTTGGGCAACCGTACCAAGTCGCAATTGAGTTCCGGAGGCTCACTAAAGTGGCTGGTCAGGTACTCTTTGAGACAGCCTTGGTCCCAGTCCAGATATCGGCGCGGCATGATTTGACGTCTCGCAGTCCCGAACTTGATCATGGACACGAGCCGCAGTGCTAGATTGATGGAGTCTTCTGCAGTTGGGTGCGTTGGACTGGCAAGACTCCCTTTTCCTTGAAGATAGTCGACGAGCTCAACGTGCCCTTTGCCAGCATGGATTTGCTGTACCAAGGCTAGAATTCCATCGGGGGTTGTCGATACGGGATGCTGATTGATGTCGTGTCCACCCATCATGAGATGCCATTGCTTCGTGTAGTAATCGGCATACGCGCTGTGATCGATTACGGAGCTCGGATCACCATTGAAGAGCTCCTGTTTGTTCAATGGTTGCCATACCTGAGTGGTTAGCTTCAACGCGTCCTCATTCATCTTGCTGGGGGTTACGTGGCTTTGGATTGATGCTTATTCCAGATAGCTGGTGTTTGGACGGACATCAGTAGTGGGATAACTACGTATAAATACTAGAATAACCGGGAATAGTCGGATGGCTGGTCAGAGTTCAGTGTTGACAGCAGGATATGCTACCACTGTGATCAGCCAACCGTCAGATGGTTAAAATTAGGTATCCAGATTAGTGAACCTGCTCATGTGGTTACTTATGCCTGATAGTAACCGCGATATCTCAGGAGGGTTTCGTTTGCGATTCATTTTGAACATACGTTTCCTCAGCACAATTATTTCATATGGTGGTACTCCTTCGTTTTCGGCGGTCAGAAAAAAGGGGAGGTGCCAATTTGTCGTAGCCCCTGTCTTTCGTGGCACAGCGTCTTTGGATCATGACAAACGGTGCTAGTCGGACAATCAGTTCCTCTGCGTTTGAAGCCCGGCTTCAGAAGATCCAGAATTTTCGCGATTACTACCCAAATTGCCAGGCACCCCCAGGCACCAAAGCCTCTTCAATGCCCGTCCACCTCGCGTCGGCAGTTCACGCAAGCCCCTTCGCTATTATCTTTCTCCATCCTAATCAAAAGCCCCTGAAGCTTGCTCTTCTATTCAATCACCTAAGCTACATGGCTCGATCTGAAAAGGCTACATAAGCTTCTCATCCTTGTTTGTGTCAATTGACCATTCTGAGAATGCCATTCCCCCATGTGCCCACCCTTAGCAAGAAATGGGCAGACCCGGAACTATCTTGCGGGAGTCAGATCATGACAGCCGAGCTTGGACATACGAAGAGCGCCTGGTGGGCTCAAGGAGCAGCCCTCGAGAAGTTTGAGAACGACATCGAGCCTCAGATTGAGATGACATTGAGGAACACCGACTTGGGATACGCCGACATGTACTACCGGCTGTACATGATTGGCAAGCGCACCGAAGCGTCCAGACCAACAATCATGATTTGCTGCACCGACTCGCACGCCAGAAGACATGTCGAGTCCTCAATCCGCCAGAGCGGCGTTCTCGACGAATATCCGGAATTTGATCTCGGCACGTGTGCTTTACCACTAGAGCAGCCGACACCTGCCAAGCCTCTGGCTGGAGGAGACAGCTCCCCAATTGGCGTTTCTGCTGACTCTGGCTTGCCAGAAGAGACGTCTCGAAGACGGCCGGCAGCTGATGGACCAAATGCCTCCTTGGGCATCAAGATCGCCATCTCCAATGAGACGGGACTAACTCAGTTCACCACCGGTGGAATCGTCATACAAGTTGGGCGTGATTTCTATCAGATGACGGTGGAACACAGCCGTGAGCGCATCAGATCGCGGCGACACCAGTCCAACACGCCAGGCCCTGACGAAATCAATCAATGCTCTACCCGTAGCAATGGGAGTGAAAAGGGTCAAGAAGAATGGAGATCGACTAATTACGCAGAAGACGACGAAGACGTGGAAGACGAGGTTGACGATTCAGAATCAGAAGAGGCAATGCATGGGAGTCCCACTTCTACCGAGTTGCCTCCATCTTGGGCTGATAATCCTCATTTTGGAGGCGATAACCGCCATGACTCCATTCAGCTACCCCATTCTGTTGACTCCAAGTGTGAAGATCAGACTGAGCCTAGAGAGCCCGAGGATAATGAACGGGTGCAGGTTGTGTCCGAAGATCTGAAGCCTGTCCTCCGCGGTGATGGGTCTGATGCAAAGCTTGACTATGTTCTATTGCCCTTGAATGGCCGCCCGAACGATGCGAATCGGGTCAACTTGCACTACTCGCAAACACCCGGTAGAACACTCGACGATACACTGGACATCAGATCTACATCTACGATCCCCTCGCGGGAATGTGCTGTCATGGCAGTCACTGGATCTAGTGGAGTGGTTTCCGGAACCCTATTCCCTGGAGCAACCTACCTGCGCGCCGCAAACAGCACTGCGACACAGAAGATGTATGACGTTCACTTGGACGGCAAGGTGGTCGAGGGAGACTGTGGATCTGTTGTGTTGGATTCGGTGTCGGGTGGACTCTATGGCCATATCATCAAGGGTTGCCCCCATACTGGCATGGCGTACATCAGCTCCGCCGAGGCTATTTTCCATGACATCAAGAAACAATTCGGTGACGACGAGGTCACTATTGCTTCGACTCCAGCTGTGACTCCTGCTGAGGATGAAGGGGTGGATGTCGAGGCTAGCGTCAGTTACAGTGGTAAGTTAACCAGCAATACCCCATTCGATATCTGTTTGTACTCACGTACCTCTTCTTATAGATGCTCTGAACAGCCAGCCGCTTCCTAGTGGCCTTCATCTACATGCGTTGTTCGACAACTTCGACGCTGGTCGACACAGCCTACCCCCCGCCAAACATGACCCACACCTCGATGATGAATAGGTGAGGCGCTCCCTGCTTCGAATCAGTCTATACTGAAATTCTGACTTGAATATAAGCAGAAACCGGATAGAGGATAGGTGCCTGCCACTCAAAGCGGATCTGGTCCGGAGGCAAGACTTCTGTTTTCAGCACCCCCTTTACTACTTCGGGATAGATAGCCAGGTGTTCCTTCCTGTCTGACAAGGTTTCCTACTCTCAACATGAGCAGATGCATTTTAGTAACGCAAGGACTTGAGCTCGATGTCAAGCCCCCACGAGACGTACTGGGACCCCTCGCTATGGGGCCATTGTATTGGTGGCCTCGGTGAGGCTGCAAGAGAATGAATGGACAATACAAAACTAGCCCAGATGTCTACATCCAGGCATACATCAAGTAATGCATACACGGGCCCGTCTAGGAAGCTCATTCCATAGTCAGAATGTACTCTATAGAGAGAGGTAAAAAGCCGATGAGGTAGAGAAGTGAGAGTGACTAGCAGTTTCGCATACCTTGGGCTGCCTTGCTCGATTATGTCATCAATGTGCCCAATCTACATAATAAAAGTTGCTACCACAGGCTCACTAGATCGGCAGCGCTCGCCTGGGTACCACTCGAAGAGAAGTTTGATTTCAAAGAGCCCAGGTCATACCAAACGGCATGCTCGGGACCAGGACGTGGGATGCGTGCGACACGCTCGTTTGGGAACCCAAGCGCCGCGTCACCCAGAAGATGGGACAAACACCTGCACACCGAAGATGCGGGTGATCGATTGGTCGATACCTGCGCCGTATCGCCAGCCAATAATAAGGGGGCACCGAGGGACTGCCAGACTGGATAAGTAGGTACGTAGGCGTATTGGTCCGGGGAATGGCATCCATAAGCAAAAAGAAGTCACTAGAGGCATGGTGTCACCATCCCCTTCTTAGGATGCTATGTACGTA
Organism: Apiospora marii; assembly: GCF_038362585.1. Classification (NCBI taxonomy): domain Eukaryota; kingdom Fungi; phylum Ascomycota; class Sordariomycetes; order Amphisphaeriales; family Apiosporaceae; genus Apiospora; species Apiospora marii. Next base: position 819,029 of record NW_027117377.1, read on the forward strand.
CGCTGGTACGACATGAGGGAGCTGAGAGAGCTACGTACTTGTGCCGAGGCAGAACAAAGCGCCACGATGTCATTGAATCAATCCTTGCAGCCTCAGCTGAGGGTAGCCTATCGGCTCGATAGCAATGAGGGAATAAGGCCGAAGCTAAATGGTCATCTGCCACCGATGGCAAGCGTTGAGGAATCACTGTTGGTAGCATGCAGTTGCGGCCGAAGAGGGGACCTGAAAAGTAAGAATTCCCGCTAGGCTAGGGCATACGTTAAGATCAGCGGGGGGGGCCATACCGTAGAATGGGGAGCTGTTGTTAGTTTTGTTTCGTTTCCTGTGGTGTAGTTTGGGGAATAGACGGGGGATGGGGGGAGCCTGTCGGGCCCATGCTTCTGGGTAAATGGGGAGGGAAATTACCTGATGGGGTGTCCGGATAGGGGGGTGCGGCGGCGGAAGACAATTGACAATAACGTTGTGTCGTACAGTATGTAGCAGTGGTAATACGCACACGCAACACGCCTCGCTCGCTCATTTGGGGGCGAACCAATTGAGCAGACCAAAGTCGAATGTTGCATTGTTCCATGGCTTCTAGCGGCTTTCCGTTGCAGAAGGGAAAAGAAACCCGTCAGCATCACTTCACTGTACATACGAAGATGGACGGTTAACGGGTGTTATGCGGTGCTGCGGCGATGTTCTGGGCATTCTCTTTCTTACTGCGTATACGTCTGCGTACACGCGGGACTGGGTGATTTGCTGGGTAGAGAACCCAACTTCTGACTGCCGGTCTTGCCATTATCCACTCACGGCATGTCGGGCCCTAACCGCAGCCAGGCCCCCGAACGCAGCCAAGGCGCCAACAGCAAGCCAGCGTGGTACCAGCTTCACACTCGACCTGCCAGCTCAGTCATGTAGGTATTGTAGGGGTCAGACTTGCTTTTGTCGTGTTGCGCCATCCGCCGAGTCGGCCGATACACATGCGATTGACCAAGGCGGATGGCGGATCTATGAGCGCCAAACCCCGGTGAACAGAACATGCCGGGGACTTACGGTTTCCGGTATAGTGTATTCAGATTAAAACCTTGAAGCGATATCTGCCTTCCTTGAAAGATAAGCAAGCAGCTGAGCGATCAGATGGGATCCAGGGTTGTGTCCAAGGTGTTGGAGTTGGAGGTGTCCCGCAATTGGTCCCGTCCCGAGACTTCTGTGGCCGCAATCGTCACCCCTCTCCGTCGTATGGGCCTTGCTTACTATGATTGAGAGATAGAGGCGTGACTCCGTAGATAGGGCGTTTCGGTGCAGTTTGATCCCGACCTGGACAGCAGTTGTTGTCGGTGTCGCATTCTGCGTCTTCCAAAATTGTGAATGCCAAGTCGAGATGTTCAAACAAGAGAAGCCAAGCAACAGCCAAGCAACAGCCAAGCAAGAAGCAGGTGGGAAGGCTGGCTTCGTGGCTTGCATCGACGGCTTTGGCAACTCTGAAAAGGCGAGGGGAGGGTTGCTATCGTCGCGTGCTCGAATCCGTCGTCTAATCTACATGGGGAAGCTGCAAGTAGTCGACCGCGGACATCCCGGAAGAGTGTAGGAGACCATCGAATCATGTCCCGAGGACGACCCCTTGCCCTCACCATCCATCATGAACTGCATGCGCGAAAGGACGAGTGGGTCTCCGCTCCTCGCGTAGGTAGGAAGGGAGGTACAGGTACCGAGATGCTGTTGAGACAATTGTATGTCAAAGAGCACGTCAGACAATAACTCGAGATATTGTACCGTTCAGGCTGTCAGGGTGCAAGACTGTAGAAATGCACCGCCTCTTCACAATGATGTACCAATATGCCCTGTAGAATGCCCAGCCTGTCAGCAGAGACTCGGAATATGCGCCAAGCCCCATGCCCAGCAAATCCCCAGGAAGCTTGTTGGAGAGAAGCAACGAACGTGCTCCATAGTGGGCACTAAGAATTACCCGGCAGCTACCCATTTTACAGGCTAGCAAGCACTAAATAAACATTGCCCCAGGATGCTATCCCGCCCAATCAGCCCTGTCTCATCCACTGATAGCTGCTTGGCATTCCGTCGATGGAAGCTTGCCTGCATCAGAAGCTCTCTTGCGAACTATGTAATTCAGCCATCATCTGTCAATGGGGTTCATAGCCTTCAGCTAGTTGACCGAGCATTTGGGGATCTTCAAAGTCTGTCAGCTAAGTGTCGGCCGTACTGCGTTGAAATGCGGCCGACACCTCGCACGTTCGAGGATGGGATGAACAGGAACGTCGTTGAAGTCTTTTGTTTAACCTATTGCAACCCTGATTAACGGTTACAATATATCGAGATAGTGACCATGCCATGGAAGCCTAGCGGCCATTGGCCAACCACAGCGTCGGGGAGCCCTTATCTTTCTCGTCCCTTCGTCTAAATCAACCCCCTGTACGAGGCATCCATGGCCCGATCCAAGATATCGATGCCTCAGGATTCGGGACCGTGGGCGTAACCACGGCCGTCTCTCATGACGGCTGATCCAATCCTGCCATCCTTACCATGGACATTGACAACGAGAAGCACATGCTTTAGTTGCAGAGTTGCATCATGAATCGCTATGCTTTTCCCTGTATAGGTAATTATTGCCTCGACGCCAGAGAATTGGGCATCGACTGGAAGATTGAGGTAGCTGGAGGAAGGGACGGAGGATTGAAGTAGGTATTGTCGCTTCCGCGTTATCAAATCACACGTGTGTCTCCTTCAGTGTTCCTTCCGCTGCTGCATGTTATGTATCATTTGGAATTCCAACATCAAATTGGACTGCATTGCAGGTTGACATGAGGCAAAGTACCTGTACTTGACGTAGATTGCTGCAGGAGAGGGGGTGTCTGACATGGGGAGCTTTGCCTGCTTACTTTTAGTGCAGCACATAACGTAGCCCGGGTCTCGAACAGGATGAAGCTCGAGTATTGGCCTGCTGCCCCCTCCCCCGCAAACGACCCCAGCCGAGATTGGTCATGTCGTCCCTTTAGCTATGATTCCTCTCACTTGCACTGATTTGGATCACCGCGGAAGTTCCTGTCCTCCAGCAGTGCCAGTGAGGCCTTGCATTTATTAATCGGCTGCTGTTCCCCCCGTCCACCCCTTCTAGCTTGTCTTACTCCCTTCTTTCCCAGTGATTCACGAGGCTCCTCTTCCTGATTCCACCAAGGGCCCTGCTGTTCTCGACACACAGCCCAATAAGTCAATCCGAATAATACACCTTCATGTCAAGTAACGCCTGAGGCCCTGGAAACCTTACTTAAGGCAGGTGTCAATTCCCTCCTATTGAACACCGAGGGAAGAGCCCATACGGAAAGAGAGACATAGCTGTTTCGGCTACTCCCACCGCCAACTTTTCGCAAAGTTTCAACAACCAATTGCTGCTACATTGAGCACCTACAACACCCCGCCTTTCGTTAGATATCGTCAGTCACCATGGCGGTAACGGACGAGTCAAAACTCGACACTCCCCCTGCCGAGAAGGATGTCGGCCTTCCAGGCTATACCGCTGCTCGGACCGACACGCATCACTCCCAACAGGAAGGCGCTGTTCGCTCCGACAATTTTTACACCCGCAACGGTCTTAACTTGGAGTCCTTCAAGAAGCGCGACTATGGCGCCGGCATTGTCGAACTTGACCGCTCCATGCAACCCCGCCACTTGCAGATGATCGCCATCGGCGGTTCCATTGGCGCTGGCTTCTTCGTCGGTTCTGGCGGCGCCCTTCACAAGGGCGGCCCCGGTTCTCTCTTGATCGACTTTCTCATTATCGGGTAAGAAACCCGACCTGCGTTTCCGATCATATTCTCCGTCTTTCCCGGCTTGCAATCCTCTCGTACGCGTGACATGCTAACTTGCTTTTGCAGTATCATGATATTCAATGTCGTCTATGCTCTGGGTGAATTGGCCTGCATGTACCCGGTTTCCGGTGGTTTCTATACGTATGCAACGCGCTTCATCGATCCCTCTTGGGGCTTTGCCATTGGCTGGAACTATGTTATGCAATGGGCCGTGGTACTGCCTCTCGAGCTCACCGTATGCGGCTTCACTGTCAGCTACTGGAACCAAGAGATCAATGTCGGCGCCTGGATCACCATCTTCTTCGTCGCCATCCTCGTGGTCAACATCTTTGGAACCTTGGGCTACGCAGAAGAAGAGTTCTGGGCTTCGTCGCTCAAGTTGATCGCGACCGTCATCTTCATCCTCATCGCCTTCATCATGGTGTTGGGGGGGGGTCCGAGTCGAGGCATATACAGCCAGTATTGGGGTGCTCGCCTCTGGTACGACCCCGGTGCTTTCAACAATGGCTTCCGTGGCTGGGGTACCGTCTTTGTTACCGCCGCCTTCGCTTTCAGCGGAACGGAACTAGTGGGCCTTGCTGCCGCTGAAGCCCATAACCCCGTCGCATCGCTACCCAGTGCTATCAAGCAGGTGTTCTGGCGTGTCACCATGTGAGTAATCCCCCGTATAGGACGTACTAAGTAGCCCCGAGCCCCGAACTAATGCGCCGTCTCTAGCTTCTACGTCCTGGGTCTCTTGTTTGTTGGCCTGCTGGTCGATAGCCAAGACCCGAGGCTTCTTGGCGCTGCCAACTCGTACGCTGATATCACCGCCTCGCCTTTCGTCATTGTCGGTAAAAATGCCGGTCTCGATGGGTTCGACTCTTTCATGAACGTCATTATCCTTGTATCCGTCCTGTCCATTGGTGTGTCGGCGGTATACGGTGGCAGCCGAACCCTGACTGCCATGGCTCAGCAGGGATATGCGCCCAAGATCTTTAGTTACATCGACAAGTCCGGGCGTCCCCTGCCTTCCGTCGCTGTCATCATTATCTTTGGCCTTCTGGCCTACATCAGCGAGGCGGAGAAGGGCCAGGAAGTCTTCGACTGGCTTCAGGCCCTGTCTGGCCTGGCGGCCCTCTTCACTTGGGGATCCATCTGCTATGCACACATTCGCTTCCGCCAAGCCTGGAAGCACCATGGCCACACCTTGGACGAGATTCCATTCAAGGCTATTGGTGGTGTCTATGGGTCGTGGCTCGGGCTCTTTTTGATCGTGCTGGTCCTTGTTGTGCAGTTCTATACTGCCGTTTGCCCCGTCGGAGGAGGCTACAATGACGCTGCTGGCTTCTTCAAGGCGTACTTGGCATTGCCCGTGCTCCTCGTCTTTTGGGCCGGCGGCTTCTTGTGGAAGCGCACAGGCTGGCTGAAGTTGAGTCAGATTGACGTGGACTCGGGTCGTCGTGTGCTCGACTGGGACGAGATCAACGCCTATCGCGCGAAGCAGGCTGCCTGGCCCATGTGGAAGCGCATTCTCAAAATCTTCTTCTAGAGAGGAGGGCTGGACAGTGGACGGTGTTTTCGAACCGTCGCATCTCGATTAACTGCTTTCCGGTTCGTCTTTACAACATGTCCAATCTTGGTTCTTTGAAAGAGGAGGCTGGTTATGTTTTCGGTGTAGTAATGAATGATACCACTTTGCCAAGTTCATCTGTCCGTAATCTCCTAGCAGTAGCCCAGGATCTGATCGGCAGTCGGAGAAGGACCAGACTTTGACCGAAAGGCGGCCTGTGCAAGTGACCTCGAATAGGATGATGACCAGAGATGCTCTATTGCAATGGCATATCTCGTCTAGATAGACATGAAGAGCAACTGTTGGTTAAGTACTCTATGTAGAACCTGGGTCCAGCGCACATATGATACCCCGGAGGGAAGAAGGTTGGCTGGCGCCCGCCAAGCAGGATGACCAATATAACGAGCGCTATCTCGCGCATCTATTGGCCGTTGCACGCCGTCGCACTTTGATTGGGTCGGTTGCAGGCTTGTTGTTTGCCCGAACTCAGCCACCAACTTATGATGCTGGCAATCGAATATCACTGGCATGGAGTTCAGGGGTTCATGATGGATATGATTCATATTATATGTTGAAAACGTGGCCACTGTGCAAATACTATGTAGACATGAGCTCCCTATGAGCTCGCCAGGCCAAAGCGATAGACGGCAATAGGCATCTGGGATAAAAGAGTTCTCACTACCATTAGGTTTATACATGCACTTCAAATACAGAGTTACAATAGTTTCTCTCCTATTCCCTCCTTCGTCATGAGTCTGTCCGCTAACCGACTTGCTCTGCCGAAAACGTAAACGTCGCAAGTATATGCGGCAACGGGCCCCAGGTCGCCCCTGCAGCATCCCCTTCGAAGGTGGTCGAAAACGACCTCTGTTGTTGTTGCTGCTGCTGCTGCTGCTGCTGCTGCTGCTGTAGTTGCTGCATCGCCGCGGCCTGGTCGCTCAACCACTTGGCCCACTCGGCATCCGCCACGGCCCAGTCCCCGGGCGCCGCCGACGGCACCCGCCGCCCCATGTCGCGGCTGCCGGTCCAGAACTGGATCTGGCGCAGGCGCTCGCGCAGCAGCTGCCGCCGCGACTCGGCGTACTCGCGGCAGGCGGCCATGAGCATCTTGCGCTGGGACCGCTGCTGCTGCGCCGCCGCCATGTCCATGGCCATGGCCGCCGTGGTCTCGGCCGACGTCTGGATGAAGGCCTGCGACGAGGGTGGCGACGACGAGGTCTCTTCCATCTCCATCTCCCACATGATGGTGCGGATCAGCTCGAGTTCCTTCTTGGTGGTCTCGAGGTCCTGCTTGAGTTCGGCCTCGGTGTCGGCGAGCCAGTCCTTGGCGTTGGTATTATCATTACTACTATTGCTACTGCTAATATTGCTGTTGTTGCTGCTGCTACTTCTGCCACTGCTGCTGCTGCCGCTATTATGGCTAACGCTTCTGCTGGCGGGTTTCTTGTCGGTCGGGAGGCGGGGGAGTGGTGTGTTGGGTGGACCGCCCAGGGGTTCCCAAAAGGAGAACTTGGCGGCATTGGTGGCGGCGGCGTTGCTACCGCCACTACCGTAGCCGCCGCCCATGTTATGCGGCGAAGGCGCAGATGCGAGAGCAGGGGCTCCAGGAGGAGCACTAGAAGGTTTGGCGAAGGACAGGCGCTGTGGGGTCGGTGTGGTGCTTCGCCTGGAGCCGACGCCGGCGCGTTGGCGGCGTGTCAGGGATGAGGCTTGTTGCTCGACCGGGGGCATCGGCTCTGCTTGTTGTTGCTGCTGATGCTGCTGTCGATCCATCGTGTGATTGTCTGTGTGGGTATCCCGGAATTTGACAACCATGTGCATGCGTAGCGAATAAGACTCAATGTTTGTCCATCAACTTGCCAACCATCAAACGCACCCCTGTTTTTCATGGGCGTCTTTCCGAGTCATGGCATCGCATGCATGGGAGATCCTGTGGGGGCGGACGGGGGGGAAAGCTTGCCATATAGGTTTGGCCCGGGTGTACATGAACAGGAATTTCTGCGCCAAACATCCAAGTTTTCTTCATTCTTTGTTTGGGATCTGAACAAAGCCCCAATGAGATCGGGTAGATCGTTTCCACCCGGCTCGACAAAGGAGCTGAAGGGGAGGGCCTACGGTAGGAGACATGCAAACAAAGACCAACTGACAGGCCCGGATCTTGCACGCAATTTTTGCCGGGAAGGGGTGCGAGCAATATCTCGTATCGATCTGGGAACACCGATGCTTGTATGCAATGCAGCGCGGGTGGAAGATGGCCAATCGCTGGAGCTGGCACCCACCGAGGCAAACATACGCCTTTTATTCGCGGCGATACCGAGTCGTCCGATTGAATTCGTCCCGTGTTTCCGTAACACTAGATGACGACTGTGGGTTATCGACACGAAGCTTCTCGAAGTCAATCTCGGGGCGATGCCCCTCTCACTTCACACGGGTGGATAGGCCGATTGGTGCCTCGTCAAGGTATATACAGACGCAAAGAAACAATACGTCGCATAGGCTTTTATATATACATTGATCTGTGTCAAAAGTCATCATCATGACAGAGATTTGCAGCATAGTAATGTGCAGTTTAAAAGGACCCGTTGCTCAACCGGGACGACGTCGCGCTGACGACCCCTTTCGGGCCCAACTCGTCCATCCTGACCAAGCTGGCCTCGTCGTGGTCCTTCTGGTACTCCACCGTGTAGGACTTGGAGTACAAGATGCCGCCGCCGTCTCGGCTCTGCGACACGTTCGAGTTCTTAGTCGCACTCCTGGCGTTGTTGCGGCTCGGGTCGGCACCGCTCGCGTAGTACTGAGATCTCGCGTTGGTCGATCCGCCAACGACCTTGGGGAATAGCTTGACAAGGAGGAGGCGGAGGGAGGGCATGCAAGCACAGATGATACCTTTTTGGTCGTCAAGTCAGCCAAAGTCCTGCGCCTTGAAGGGGAGGGCGGGTATTTCCAGAGGGGCTATCCATACCTGTGTTGATTTCAATCGTAGACCAATTGGCCACATCGAAATTATCCCATGTAGGGTTGTGGGATTCGGCAAAGAGGACGAGCGACTGGAGACGAAGGATGCTGACGATGGTAACGCTGTGTGAAGGTGGCATGTTAGTAATCATTTTACCAGCTAGAGTTGGAGAGGGGAGATGGTAGTGGCTTACAAGGTGCCGACAATGAACATGGCTGCGACGCCAATCTTCTTCTTCCAGTGCAAATTGAGTGCCCTAAGCTGCCACAGCGGGATAGCCAGCATCCAGATGTCGAGGGCGATGGAGATGGCGGCATTGGACCATCCCATGGCATTGATGTCGAAGCACGTGCCCTCCTGAAGCCCATCCCATTTCTTCCAGTAGAACTCAATAGGCTGACACTGGAAGACGGCAACAAGGGAAAAGGACAGCCCGAAAAGACAGTTGAACACCACAGTGCCCCAGAGAAGCCAGCGAATGGTACGCCCGGGGAAGATGCGCATGTAGAAGAAGAGAAGCGACAGCTTCACCAGCGAGACCTGGGTAAAGTACAGAATCTCCAAGATGTAGAAGAACTTGCCGAAGTCGGTAATCTGATCGTCGCGGAGCGTCCATATGTCCTTTCCCAGCCCGTTCGGCGAAACGCCGTGCACGTTGATCACGGTGCTCGGAATTCCCACGAGTACGGTGACCAGGACGGCCCAGTCGTCGAGGCCGAGGTCCGTCTTCATCACCAACAGCTTGAACACCAGCCGCATCACCACAAAGAAGCCGGAAAGCACACCGAAGATGATGGAGATGTTGTCGTACAGCTTGCCCTTGTCGCGGACCGGCGCATGGCAGTTTGTTTCCGTCAGGTTCTTGGTGAACAGCGCCTCCCTGATGGTACAGCTGGCGCTAACACAGGCCGTGACGCTGCTCTGCAAAGGCTCATTGGTGCAAAGGCAGGTTTGGTTTCCAGGCGCGCATGGCGATTGTTTGACGGCGGCGACAAGGCATGCCCGCTAGAGAGTGTAAGTGACGAAGTTTAGAGCATCATGGTATGGCCCGACTCCCAGATACGCCGAGGGGGTGAATACTTACAGCACAGAGCGGCAGCCCAGCCAGGAGCTCAGCAGTGCCTGATGAGCCGGGAGTTTGTTGTGCTTGAGCGGCGGCACACCAGAGGCCCACGAAAAGGGCAAATCCGAGATATAGCCTCATGTTGCAGGTATCATCCGCAAGTAGGTGCGAGGATAGACTTGAGCTAGAGGAGGTCCAGAAAGAAAACAACTGTAGATCCTTCTTTTCAAAAGCTAGTCCCACAGGGCAGGGAAGGGGTCGAGTTATAGCACTTCAGTATCTACGCCGGCGCAGATGGGTTGAACTTTGATCCTAGGCAATCATCTAGACTGTTTTGAACAATGTTGCTTTCGGGGCAACGCAGGCTGCAGGGGAAAACGAGGAGATATCTGATCTCTGCGTAGTATTACTGCGCCGGTATTATCAGACGAATACTACCAGTTCTCCGGCCTAGGAAGTTTGGTGGCGCCGCCTGGCACTGGGTTCAGGCAGGTTATAGGCTGATCAGGGTTGGGTTCCATGTTAATAGTCCCGGAGAGGACGGTGGATATCCGCCTTGAGGAGGCCTATCCATGCACGACATCGGTGTGGCTAGATCGCTCTAGGTAGGTAGATATAGGTAGGGCAACGTACAAAGTCTAGATCCCTGGCACGCCCAATGCAGGGAGAAAGGGGATGGATCACAGCAATTGGAGCCCCTGATTGGTTGGATCGTGGTGTGCATCGCATGGATCACGGGCATTTCACACGTGGTGGATACTCTCGCGAGCCCTGTGCGATGCAGTTTCCGTCCCCCCCTGGAAGCCAGCGAGGCCTCATTCATGGCGTGCATGAACGTTGAGTATCGAGTCTCAACAGGGCCAGTAAAGGTTGCAACGGTCGGCCACACTCCGGCCTTCCAGCTGCTTGGGTAGGGTCGGCTTTGTATCTCATTCGTCAATTCAAAATACCAGAGGAAATTTGCAATCGAAGATAGAAAACCCCCGATGAGATAATTCGCCGCGATCGCGAGCATGGATTGTGTCCCCAAAAGTATTGAGTCATGAATTGTCGAGTGACTGGTGACTATTGTTTCTGGTTGATTCCGGGCTGACCCAGGCCGAGGCAGAAATAACCTCCGCTCCAAAGTTGACAGCCACCGATGCCACGCCAGGACCCGTTGACATGTCTTGGCGTGCTACCCTGTATGATATTGATCGCGCCCGGTCCGAAGGCATTCCATCCGACTGGGAAAGGGCCTGCTCACTCTGGAGCCTTGTTGGTAGGAGAGAGGGGCGAGCCCTATGTGTTGAGGACGGGATTAATCAGATCTCCATTGTGACATTGTTAAATCTGTCGAGACGTGAGACGAGAGCCCCCCAATTGGTGACACAATTGGGCCATCTGCTTGCTGCTATGCTTAGGGAAAGTTGCGGCAGAATGCGCGACGTGGCCATGAAGACGAATGGACATATAGCCTGACCAGATATAGTCGTGGTTTTGTTGGTTCACTTTGCGTCTGATGTAGGTGGCATCTCAAACAAGCAGATTGCAACATTCTTTTCGGGGGGTTGCCGACCTAAATGTCAGCGTCCGGGGAAGCAGACAGATTGAGATGCACGCACCGGCCACGCGAGTCCCCACGTAACGATCTGATACCTACAGGCGAACGAAGAGAAGAGAAAGGGAGAGAAAGGCTAGACCATTCTCACATCGTTGGATCTTGACATCTGATCCAAATTCCATTGCAGTTTGGTTGATGTTCCAAGGTTCTTTTTTTCCCCCCCCGTGATTACTTAACCCATGGGCATCTTCTTCTCGGACTGGGCACAATGGCTTAGATGTTCCAGGAGCCCCCTCGTCGTACTTCTGGTCGTACCTGCCCGCCCATGCAATACTTCTGGAACGACCTCTTTCTCTTTCTGGTCAGGGGGTCAATGCGTTACAGGTGACTGCGACCAATGGCAAAGCAGCAGACTGCCAAGCACAAACCCGGCCGCTTTCTAGCTGAGCCCCAAACTCTGCTACACCTGCATGCCCTGATTCCCGTCCGAGCACTCGCTGGTACCACAGGAGACGAAAATTCTTGCTGGAGGAAGAGACTGTGACTTGACGTCCATTCCGACGAGGCTTTCAGAGATCGGGCCTTGATTCCTGTGTGGGAAGGTCTGTAGGTGCAACTTCCCAAAACAGCCATGTCAAAACCACTTTCTCTCACCTGCATGCGGCCATCCCTAGTGATGTCGTACTACAGCAATTGGTGGTAACCCTCACTTGGGATGAACTTGCTAGTAGAAACGAGACATTTATCCGGAGGGCGACGATGCAACATGGCGAAGTCTAGAATGAGCCGGCCAGCTGTCTGTCAGTCGGAGACTCTTCCCAATCCGCTGCCCCGTGCGGCTCTGGCTGCACCGTCGGACGGAAGACGGCCCTTTCATCGACATTGCCGGAGGAGGGTTGGTCTGCCGCTTACTACGAGTATTGGCCGCCGCGAGAGAATGTGAGAAAGAGTTGATAATAAGGTTGCATTCAATCGATGCAAGGGCAGCCGTTGCGTTTTTCCTCTCCGACGAGCTCTCCGACGAGCGATTGTGCAGAAAGCACGCCTCCTCAGCTGGTCAATTGAGCTCATCTGGCCCTATCGATAGTATGGAGTACCACTGCTCACTTACCTTGTCTACGGCCCCTGCTCCGTCAATTGCCAACAAATGATTTTGCGGCCTAGGTCCCTAGGACAGGCCGGATGAGCTGACCCGATTCCTAACCTTGCTTGGGTGCTGTGCCTCTTTGCTGTAGTAAGTAGTGGGTAGATTACGGCTTGGATATTGGATCTCCCCCCACTCCCACTACCTCCTACTTGCCCTCCGTCGTTTGACTACTGCTATCGCGGCATGAGAACATGAGAACATGAGAACAGCAATGCCGCTTGCCGCCTATTTCGTCCGGACGACTGAATTCGTGCCGATACCATTTCGCCACCATTCTGAGTTATCACTGTTTTTCGTACCTGAAGTTTCTTATGCTCGGGATCGTGTCTTCCTGGGGAAGCATGTCCGTTCCGACTACTGCTTGTCGCCGTCCCGAATACATGGTCGGGTGGGGCTTCCTGATGGCGGTGCAGCCAACGGAAAGGGAGAGATCGCCATTTCGGCCCTGTTCATTCCACGATGCCCAATCTCCAGACTTTATGCGGTATCCAGCTAACGTTAGTTCGGGATGGGAGGATACGGGATCCTCATGTGAAAGACTCGGGGAAACAGTTTAATAAATGGACGGCAAGGTCCGGCCTGCGACATGATCCTTCCCTTTCGTTCTTCACCACCCAGTACAGTCTTATTATAGACATCTTACCCGAGTCATTCTTTTCATACACTCCGCTGGCGTGTCCCATGTGGTCGGTCTTTTTGGTTCAAGGTTCATTGTCTATCCAAACATTTTCAATATGAGGCCAACTACCCTGTTGTTGGCGACTTGGCAGTCGGCCGCTCTAGTTGCCGCCGCTGCCACTCCCTATATCCCGCGCAGCCCCGATGCCGCGCCTGGCTGCTACTGCATGCCGGGCGATGCATGCTGGCCCTCGGCTGACACGTGGTCAACCCTGAACTCGACTGTCAGCGGTAGACTGGTTGCGACGGTCCCGATCGGCTCGCCTTGTCACGACCCTACCTACGATGCCGAGGCCTGCGCCGCTCTGCAGAATGGTTGGTCCCTGCCACAAACCCAGTAAGTCGAGGGCGATCCGAGCAGCACACGTACGCCAAGACGTGGAACTAATGCCAACGACAGTATACCCTCGTCTTCCTCGGTGATGCAACCCTTCTTCGCCAACCAAAGCTGCGATCCGTTTACCCCTAGATCTCAGCCCTGCCTACTGGGCAACTATGCTGCATACGCCGTCAACGTCACCGGCAAGGAGGACGTTCAGGCGGCTCTGAAGTTCGCCAAAGCCAACAATATCCGCATTGTCATTCGCAACACTGGGCATGAGTAAGTACATCTATAATTGGTCCCGGGACGAGTCAAAAGAATGCCTTGTCTTTTCCCTGATCTGAGCTGACCCGATCGATAGTTTCCTGGGACGTTCCACCGGCGCCGGGTCTCTGGCCATCTGGACGCAGTACCTCAAGAACATCGAGTTCTCCGACTGGTCCGACGAGTTCTACCAGGGCCCCGCCGTCAAGTTCGGCGCCGGAGTCATCGGCTATGAGGCCACCGAGGCCGTCAACGCCAAGGACCTCGTGGTCGTGGGCGGCGAGTGCCCGACCGTCGGCATCGCCGGCGGCTACACCCAGGGCGGCGGTCACTCGGCCCTAACCACCGCCTTTGGCCTCGCCGCGGATCAGACGCTCGAGTTCGAGGTCGTAACCGCCTCGGGCGATGTTGTCACGGCTTCGCGACAGGAGAACGAGGACCTCTACTTTGCCCTCAGTGGCGGCGGCCCCGGCACCTTTGGCGTCGTCACCTCCATGACGGTGCGCGCCCATCCCAACTTGGATGTGGGCGGCGCCACGCTGCAGATGGCCGCCGCCTCGACGACGCAGGACAAGTTCTACGAGGCCGTCTCGCGCTTCCACGCGCTGCTGCCCAACATGACGGACCAGGGCGCCATGGTGGTCTACTACGTGGCCAGCAGCGTGTTGATGATAAACCCCATAACGGTCTACAACTCGACGGGCGACTTCGTCCGGGACACGGTGCTGGCGCCCTTCGTCGCTGCGCTGAACGAGCTCGACATCCCCACAAGGTCAGCTACTCCACCCACAGCTACCGCGACCACTACGACACCTACATGGGCCCGCTGCCCTACGGCCACATCGCCGTCGAGGAGTACAACTTCGGCAGCCGCATGATCCCGCGCTCCGTGCTCGAGAACAACAACGAGGACCTGCAGGCGGTGCTCAAGAACCTGACGCTCCACGGCGTGCTGGCGGTGGGCGACGCCCTCAACGCGACGGCGCCGCACCCGACGGCCAACGCGGTGAACCCCGTGTGGCGCACAACGGGCGTGCACATGCAGCTGACGACGGCGTGGAACGCGACGGCGCCGTGGGCCGACATGGTGGAGGCGCAGCGCCGGATCACGGACGAGTACGTGCCGCAAATGGAGGCCGTCACGCCCGGATCCGGCGCCTACACCAACGAGGCCGACTTCCACCAGCCCGACTGGCAGCAGGCCTTCTTCGGGGTCAACTACGACCGCCTGCTCCAGATCAAGCGCAAGTGGGACCCCGAGGGCCGCTTCTACGCCATCCGGACGGTCGGCAGCGAGGCTTGGAACGTGGCGGCGGATGGGCGCATGTGCAAGGCATAAGTAGGAGACATGCGAGTGTTGGCTAGACCAGGGACGAAGATAGATGATGAGCTAGTCGATAGATACCCAGTGATTCAACGATATATCATGTTGCTATCAAGTTCAAACACCCCTATGAGTGACTTGGTCGGGTTGTGATTTCTCCATTTTATTTACTGCCCCTTCTAGTTGATACTTGCGGCAACGTCCCGAAATGTCGGAAATAAAGCGAGCCTGTCCCAACTTGCTTGCACCGGCCAAAGACAGAAGTGATATGCGGACATTTATCAATCAACGAGCTGACGAGAGATAATGCTTGTTATTGATCTGGGGAGTGCGATATGGATGCTACCTGGATGCGGTAATCCGATGCCCACAACGGCAACTCAGACCGGCAACCCAAAAGGACTCGTTAGGGGCAGATCGCGCCCGCGACGTATCAACGACACGACGTCAACATACTGGAGCCTCCAGAGCTAGGCTTGCCGCCGTCTCCATTATCCCCAGTTTACAGCGTCTTACCCCAAGTTTGGTGTCTCCATAACCCCCGCATCTCCGCCATTTCGCTGCCAGCTACCCCGAAGCTATTGTATGCACCCCAGTTGCCAGTCGTCGCTAACAGGATCTGGTGGTGGTGGTTATGATCCGTGACGAAGCCATCCCGCCCGCCCAATTGAACTGCCGAAGATGGAGCTCGCTTATGACGGTTGATCTAGATACCCTATCTATTAATAATTCATTGAAGACCAATCCAACATTCTCCTGCATTTTTCCTTCATCACTCGTCGTTTTTTGCTGCTGGAAAGCATTGTACTATAGTAAAGCATCATCGGGACCGTTCCATGATCGCAGAGAGGCTGGATACTTCACCCCCGAACAATAAACCAGGTGCTCAACATGGACCCGATTGAGCAAGAAAAGGCCGATGCCGCAACGGTCGAGCATCGCAAGTCGCAGGGCGAGTCCGGCGATGAGGCTCTGTTCCGTCAATTCGCGTCGGCGGGAGAGGAATGGCACCACCTGATGACGAAGAAGATGCTGCGGAAAGTCGACCTTCACCTGCTGCCCGTGTTGGTCCTCATGTATCTGCTCAACTTCCTCGATCGGAAGTAAGTCTGCCCTTACTTTCTTTTCTCCATTATACACTTCGCATTAAGCCCCAGCTTTCTCATAATGAGTATCATATCAATCAAGCTAACGCGCGCCCAAAAAAGCAACCTCTCCCAAGCCCGCCTGGGCACGCTCGAGGCCGACCTGGGCATGACGGGGACCGACTTCAACCTGGCGACGTCGATCCTGTTCGTGGGGTACCTGGTGATGCAGCTGCCGTCGAACCTGGCGCTGACGCGGGTGCGGCCCTCGCTGTACCTCGGGATCGCCATGGCCATCTGGGGCGTCATCTCGGCCTGCCAGGCCGCCACCCACAACTTCGGCGGTCTCGTCGCCGCCCGCTTCATGCTGGGCTTCGCCGAGGCCCCGTTCTTCCCCGGCGCCGTCTTCCTCATGAGCTCGTGGTACACCCGCTCCGAGATGGCGCACCGCATCGCTTGGTTCTACTCGGGCTCGTCGCTGGCTAACTCTTTTGGCGGGTTAATCGGGGCGGGCGTACTGGGAAACTTGAACGGGGCGCACGGGATTGCTGGTTGGTAAGTGAAACTCCATAACCTTGATTGGGTTGTTGTTCTCCTTGGCTGATTGGGTGAATAGGCGATGGCTCTTCATTATCGAAGGCTCCATCACCGTCGCCGCCGCTATCTCCTCCATCTTCATCCTGCCCAACTATCCGTCCACGACGAAGTGGCTGTCCCGCGAGGAGCAGGCCTACGCCCAGTGGCGGTTGATCGACGACACGGGCGAGGCCGATAACGCCGGCGCCAGTACACTCAAGGAGGGCGTCATATTGGCGATGCGGGACCCCCGCTTGTACCTCTTCACCCTGCTGCAGCACGCCTCGCTGCTGTCGCAGAGCTTCCAGTACATGTTCCCGGCCATCGTGAAAACGCTCGGGTTCGGCAACGTCGAGACGCTGCTGATCACGGCGCCCATCTGGATCGGCACCTTCCTGGTGTCGCTCGTCGTGACCTACACGTCGGGCCGGTTCCGCGAGCGCAGCTGGCACATCATCGCCCTGATGCTGGTGTCCGTCATCGGCAACGTCATCGTCGTCTCCACCCTCAACACGGCCGTCCGCTTCTTCGCCATGTTCCTCATGCCCATGGGCGCCGTCGCCGCCTACCAGATCATCCTGGCCTGGGTGTCCAACAGCTTCCCCCGCCCGCTCGTCAAGCGCAGCGTCTGCATTTCGTTTGCCAACATGGTCGGCAACAGCGCCAACATCTACGGGCCCTACATGTACCCGGCCTCCCAGGGCCCGCGCTACCTGCCCGGCGGCGCCGGCACCGCCGCCGTCGCGCTCGTGACGGCGCTGCTGGCGCTAGCGGTTCGTGTGGTACTGGCAAGGGAGAATCGGAAGCTCGAGGCTCGGGAGAGTACTGATTCGGAGGGCAATGTGACCATGGCTGGTGGTGATGTTGACGAGAGGGCGGTTGGGTTTAGATATGTTTTGTAGATGTGGGTTGTCATTTTATAAGACAAATAGGGGTCGAATACCAAATAGATATATGAGACATGATATGACTTCTTTGGTGCCATCATATCCATTACTTCTTTACCTGTCGACGGCTTGCAAAGGTATATGCTCCTGTCAGAACCCAACTTACGGCGCCAATGTAGGTTTCAAGTTGATAGATTGGTAGCAGCAGGGATGAGTGTATGAGTGGCGTTGGTGTCCCAAGGTAACCCATGAGAAAGTGTCGCAGTTTCGACGATGCGTATTCTCACATGACGGATAACACCAATACAGACTAAGGTAGCTTCGTCGACGACTGCTCAGGCATCATCTCTTAGGTTAATATGATATTTACCCAAGGGCAAGCTTTCGTTGTGTGCGAGCGATCCTTAGGAATCAGTGTGTATAGAGCCTGGGGAATGTTCAGGCACAATTTCTGACGAAGAGAGCCTGCACCCGCACATTTCAGGCAGCTTCTGCCCTTCGAGCACACATCAGTTGACACCAAGAAACTATTTATACTACCGTAACTTTCTTGCGCAACTCTTTGGAGCCTCTCCAAAGCTTTCCACCGCTAAACTCTCCTACAAAGCAACTCTTTGATTCATCGTCTCAACCACCTCATCTCGACCGACCCATCATGGCTCAGATACAAGGTGTGCTACAACCGTGCTGTCTACTTTCCGGCGGAGCCAAGGCTAATTTTTGCTTCTCGTATAGCCCCTGGAATACTTGCTCGACTGCCACTTGAGATCCGGCTCAGCATCTATGACCTGATGTTGAAACGAACGCATAGGTTCGTATGCTTCGGTACGAAACTGACCTACGTTCGCTGTATGGATCTGTCGCCCCCGAAGATCGCTTCCGTGTGTCACGAGATGCGAGTTTATGCGCAGCGAAGGTACGAGTCGTTCAGCGTGACCTGCTATAAGCTGGCCGTCAAGTGTTACCTTTACAAAGTGCAGCAGTTGCCCCTATCGCAGTACGTCAACATCAAACTCAATGAATTCGCGGCAAACGCCATCAAAAGGCGATACCCAGCCTGGTTCAGCACAGCCTACGACACCATCGAGGTCCAGCCTGGCTATGGTCACTTTGGCGACTGTTTCTATGTGTGGAAGACATTTGGTTTTGGAGACAGTGATGACTTCCTTGGGAGAAGTGGCCTGCGATGGGTGGGTGCTACAGGGGAGCTTTTGCCATCGGAGACCATTGATCACCCAGAGACCGACTTCCACCAGCTTTTGAAGACGAAACGTGATGCTACCGTCCAGGCTGCTCAACTTGCGAGTAATCGTTTGATTCTGCTGGGCTGAACAGATATTTGTTGGGAGAAAGAATGAAGCTACCCAAGAAAAAAAAGACATTACTGTCCTAGGCTGTGTCACTTGGAGGCCTGGTCTTGGGGTTTTATCCTTCATACATGTGCATGGAGAGAATACACAGGGGACGACGGGAAGGCACGAAATGGGCATTGAATTTTAGTACCTTGGACAGGGGATGGAGGGCCAGCGAATGTTTGGCTGCCCATGCCTACCGACACAATGACATATCTCTCGCATCTGTAAGTAAGCAGTACCATTCATCTACAGTCTGTAAGTGGTTAGGTTAAGCTACCTGAACCCGTGTAAAGATGGTTATCCCTTGTCGTACTATTGCTACTGAAGACCGAGACCTGGTGGTAAAAGCGGACCCAGGGGTCGACGACAGTGAGGTTTTAGACAGAAGCAAAATAAACACTAAAAATTAAAGACCTTCTCATTCAATTGAATAGTTATTGTGATCTTTTTCACGAGAACAACCTTTACCCACAACCCATCTTCTAAGAAAGAACACAACTATCACTTCACTTCGCCATGCCAGACGGTGGAAGCGCTCCTAGCAACAATGAGGTCGTGGAGATCCTCCGAGGCAAGTCACTCCAGCCCACCAGCCCCGTTCAAGGGCCGCCGAACTAATTACCACCCATCTCTTTCCTCACAGCCCCCCGAGCTCTCGACCAGTTCGTCAGATTCCCGAACCTACCCCCTGAGATCCGCATCATCATCTACGACTTGATGGTCAGACTCACCCGCGGCCCCCTGAGCCTCCTCTGCCTCCTCGAGGACTTCAACTTCATCACCGGTCTGGACCACGCTCCCCCTATCATTACCGCCGTCTGCCGCGAGATGCGGGGCCATGTGATGAGGAAGTACCAAAAAGTCTCGTTGGACTACATGGTCCTCCGCACCCCGCCCCTGCGCATGGACCTGCAGATCCTCTTCGTCCCGAACCCGTACCCGTGGCCCCTCTTCGAAGTGGCCCAGCATGCCCGATGCGAGTTTTGGTTCAGTGTCGAGTGCGACGACGTCAAGGTCGAGTTCGACCGCCGCTGGGAGTGGGCCGTCAAGGAGGTCTGGACTGACGGCCCGGGTGGTCCCTACGTCGGCCACATCAGTCAGCTTACTCGATCTACCCCCTTTCACCTGCCATCGGTCCTTAATCTGGAGATGAACGGCCTGCGCCGCCATACAATCACCAAGATCGAAGAGGCCATCCGAGACGCTCAGCGGGAGACTCAGCTTCACATGCTGGAGGGCGACACTCGTGAGGACGATGCCCGAGAGGTTGCTGAAGAGAGTTGAGTGAACAAGCGGTCGATTTAGAGGCTCCGTTCTCGGGAAGCATGAGAGTTCGCAGAGGCCTCGGAGGGCAAGCCGTGGCTAAGAACTGATTCGGAGCACTTGGTGTCCTAGCTGAGCGTCATCGGTTGCTCCCCCCGGCAAACCATAGCTATCTTGGCAGCACCTTCGCTGCCAACAGACAAAACCCCATCTCATACCCTGAATTGGAGATTAGCAGTGGCATCTGTGGATGTAGACAACGAGGACTGTAGCATAGGGATTGGAGAGACATGATAGGGTTACGATTGAGGTTGACTAAAGAATATGAATCGATTAACCCATGGCTGACGAAGCAACGTAGGGTAATACACGCACAAGGTGGAATTCATACCGCTCCGACAGCACACCCTTCGATACGTCTCACATGTCGTTGGTCAGCGTACAATTGAGCCAGGTGATAGAAAGAAAAGGTCGAGTGGTAGCAACTATCCTGGGCAGAGTAATCTCTCGTTTTCTAAGCGAAATCCAGCAACTGCGACGTCGAAAGGTATAGCAGTCTACGAGAAGAACTCCGTGTCTGTGGCTTCCCTAGCAAGAATCGTCGATCTTGGATGCCCTACTGACAGCTGAACTGGCGCCAAACCACAATCCAGGCAATAGTGCGCATCGTGCTTGGTGTTCAACAATACTATTCACACATTACAATATCTATGCGCGTCAACGTATCTGCCGTCCAAGGGCATCACTACGTATCGCACCTTCCGCAACCATCCAGGTCTGGAACAACACGATGGCGTCTATTACGGGCGATCAGATGGACGTCCTCGACAGATTGTGGGACATCTTCGAGTCGGTCACTGTAAGTCTGTGGCTTATTGCTTCGGAAGCAACATCAATACAGCCAGCTAACTTTCCTCTCACTATAGATCAGATGGTTCATGCTTACCATCCGTGCCGGATTCAAGAACATCCAAGCTGCGAAGAACCACTACGATGACATTGGAAAGTTTAAACCAAGCAAGATTGCCATCACCCGCCGCGACCTCAAGACTGTGATTGGGTTGGCGGGCATTCTGAGCAGGGTGAAGGTAAGAAGAGTCTGAACCTGATATCACCATTTGTAACAATAGACTGACAGGCTGTGACCTAGATCGATTGGAAGCGGGTCGCTGTGCGTTCCGGACTCAGGGACGAGGGAACCGCCAGAGCACATCACCACGACCTGGTCAAGCTCGAAAGCCACCCCCCCGCTTGGACTTACAAGAGGAATGCGGGCCCGCAGTTCTCGTAGTTCAAGTCCAGATATACTTCATTCCTAAACTACCTCGATGGGATAGTTGCGATAATTACGGCCGAGGGACGCTCTTCCGAATTCCCTTCCCCAACAACAACAATTCTTATACTTATTTGGCTGCTACGGGGTAGGTTTGGCACAGCTCGTGTTGATGGGACAGGATAGCTTACCGAAGATATGATAAACACGCATGCAGCGAGATGAACTGACACAGAGCGAACCTCCCTCAAGTAACCCGTGACCAACTTCACATGTAGCATCCTAAGTCAAATTTCGATCGCAGTGTAGCCTGTTGCCTGTTGCCTGTTGCCTGTTGCCTGTTGCCTGTTGCCTGCTGCCTGCTGCCTGCTGCCTGCTGCCTGCGTAGCCACTCACTGTACCAGCCCCAGTTAACTGAATCCCAAAATCGTAGCCCCACGACCTCTCGTGTTACCACTGGTTACCATGCTCAATATCATACTTGTACAATATTGCTCAACTATCAGCAATGAATCTTTTCCTTAGCGATAACTCGGCGTCTTTGTTGCCATTGGATGTCATACCAGCATTGTCACCAGGACAGAGCATTCACTTCAACCCAACCCAGCGTGAACGAAATTATCAGTCCTGTTGCTTAACAGTAGTTTGCACCGTATCCACGCTCGAATGGATTCGCCAAATATTGGCTCGCCATTTACAAGGCTACCCTACGAGGTAAGTTGTCTTGTTGTTTTGGCCACTTTGCCTCCAACACTTTAGCTGACACTTGCTATCAGGTGGCCATTATGATCATGGAGGCCGCTCTCTGCCAACCGAGACTGGTACAACCAGTGGAATATCGCAACCCCTGGTGCTACCCGACACCTCCGCCCCTTGACCACCAGCCCACCAAATACCGATACAAGATTCTGGCTAGCCAAGATCAAGCGGCCATGACCTATGGCACGACTCCTGCGGTTTTGGTCGCGGTGTCCCAGTACCTGCGAAGCCTAGCCCCGCAGCTATGGCGTATGTTTATCGGCGCGCAGACTTTCATTTTCGGGAAAAAAGCAGATGGTCTCGTATATGGCGCCGCGAGTCCTCTTCTAAGGTATTTTACATCGCAGCCCAGATGGATGCTGCCGTATTATCGACACATCGCCGCTGGCCACGCTTCCGAAGTTTTCTATTGCTTTGAAATCGAACCCATTGGAACTCTGAGTCCCAGATCAAATCTGCGGCATGCCAGAACCTTCCTCAGCCTCTTGTCTCCGGATGTCCGCCTCACGGCGATGATGGTTTTGCCATATTTGAGCTCGCCATCCTGTTACAGCGACTTGGGAGGGGGGCCGGAGAGGGTTCCCGAATTTTATTTGAGCAGAGCCGTGAAATTCCTTGATGCCATCCGCCGGGACGTGGCGCGCCGTCCACTAGACGACGACCTCTCGGTCTTGAACATGGCAGGATACGAAGTGGCCCTCCAGAGTGGCCCCAACACGGAGCACTTTGCGCTGGGCTACGGCGCCCTGCCGCCATGCCTGTCTGATCTCCCCACGCTCCCGTCCGTTCCTCGGGCCCTCAAGGCACTCCACGCGTTCGACGAGACCCTGGCCTCGAGGCGCCAGTACCTTATGGAGAACCATGTCGAGCCTCTTCGTAGCTCGGAAGATGATATCCGAGAAGCCTACCTGGCCAGCGGCCTTGTGCCGAGTGATCTCGACTCTTCGCTACGAAGGCCGGCATGACTTTACATACGAGATAGGCAGAGAAACAGCAACAAGAAAAAAGCAGGAATGGTCTGCTTTGACTGCATATGTCCTGCAGAGTTACCTGTGCCGGTTCCATTTTCTTTAGGATTGATATGGGGTTTGTTGGGAACACTGCTCGCATCTTGCAACGTAGCCTCAACAGGAACCGATGCTGTATCAGATGAACTATTGTCCAGAAGACCATAAAGTGTGTACACAATGTGATATTCTGCCAGCGCCCACAGGTGGTCGGTGGATGGGCAAACGAGGGAGGCTTGCAATGATCGTAGTTGTGGTGATTGCTATGTGATGTAGGAGTGAGTTCCCTGGCAAGGTTGTAATGTGTTTTGCCTTGTCGATGGATTGCCGACGAGCAAGCATAAGGTAGGCCCAGATGGAAAGTCACGCAACATGTTCGGTGGCAGGGGAGCAGTAAAGATGTTCAAATCGGTTCTGACCTATGGTAAAAATTGCTTCTCGAAGTGAGAAAATTGTTGCAGCATGCTGGAAGCCGTGTCTGCAAGGTTGCAAACTGGTACTGTAACCCGGATCGTGAAGCAACTACCTGCCATAATTCGCCTGCGATTGGCGCTCCGGTCGAATCAACCGACTCTGCCTGGTAGGTGATGAAGTTCGAAACGCAGATTTGAGGTAGATATCGCAATGCATAGGGTAACGGACACACGAGCCAGGCAAGCATGCAATCTTAGCTAGGTATGAGAGAAGAGTTTGCTGCTCTGCGTCGTTTCGCAAAATGTGGTAAACGGTGCTGGCCTGCGCCGCAAAGGGCCATAAGAGCATGGAACATGGGGAAAATGAATCATCCAGGCCTGGAATCGACCAAAATCCAAATGTGCATCTTGTCGATGGCCAGGGCTTGGATATGGACAGCGAAGACATGCACAAGATCGCGTACGCATGACGCCGTTTGGTGATCTGAACTTGGACTGCTGGTGGAGGAAAGCAGAATGGAATCAGTTAACAGCCCTACGTATGTAATTACAGACGAGCAGTAACGGCACTACCGCCAGTACCAGTAGATAGTATCCCAGGATGTAAAAGCCTCGGGCTGGAAGTAGTCATGGTGGTAGCATCTCGTCTGTTTGTCGTGGTCAGTCATCATGTCAGTAAGATTGACGAGCCTTCGCACCCTACATAATCACCGCCAGCAAGACGAGTACTTGAGCAAACATCACCACAGTAGAGAAGCTTTCTTCTTCATTGACGATGCGCGAAGCACCAGATCAAGATGAAAAAAGAGTGTGACATCAAAAATTCCACCGAATACGATCCCGAAGGATAGTATAGGAAGAGAGAACGCCGCGCTGTGCAATGCAGGTTCCTCAACCTGGCCCAGGGAATGCTTGATCTCCCCGAGCCCCAGCAAGGTAAGTATGAAGAAGAAAAGGAAAGGAAAGAAAATTGAAATGGTGGGAGGGAGGACGGGAATTTATACCCTTCCAGAGTGGGTCCCCGGCTGCCTGGAGGGCTGGCTGATTTCGAAGATGCCTAAGGTGGCCAATCAGATGCCTGAGGTGCCTGGATTCACAGGCAGATTAGGCCTGAGCTGCCTAAGCCGCCTACTGGCACTCACCCCCACCTGCCTTAATTGAATTCAACGCCTAGGAGACGCGAGGTAGTTGACAATCGCGTCGACCCCACCAAGGAAGGTGCTGGCCTTGGATTGTATCACGGCGGCTTTGCTATTGTTAGCTTTGCGATGTGGTTGCCAGTCAATCTGCAAAGCCGCGGAGATGTCATACTACGACCTTGACGCCATCCTCACTGATGCGGAGGTACGTATTTTCCATAGAATATCACATGATGAACTCTCGTCAAACCTTCCAAGCTAACATCCGAATCCAGAAAGTGCCCTGCAAATTCGAGCTCGACGTCCCCGACCTGGGCTACCTCGACAACAACCCCTCGCAGGCCCTGAAGGCCCAGACGCCCGTGTCGCTACCGCTATGGCTGGCTGAGCTGCTGGCGCTGTCGAGCCGGACGCAGTCGTCGAACCCGGAGGACTCGGCGCCCTTCCTGACGCTCGAGATGCCCAAGGCCCTGTCCAACGAGGTCGTCTCGGCCCTCAAGGCCGACCCGCGCGCCGTCGCCCTCCGCGACCAGACCCACAACATGTACGGCCTCGCGACCCGCATGCTCGACCTCTTCGAGGAGCCCGAGCTGTGCGCCGTCCTGCGCCGCACCTTTGTCACGCGCGCCGCCGAGACCGCCCTGCACGCCCGCAAGGCCGGCGCCACCGACGACGTCGTCCGCGGCGAGGGGTTCCTCAGCGGGCTGGAGGAGTGGGAGCGCTCGCTGTTCCGCCGCGCCCATGACGGCAACAAGGCTTGCAAGGAGTGGATGGAGGGCGTCAAGAAATGAAGGAGGCGAGAGTGAATGCTTGATCAAGAATGCGTACCAACGCCGCGCTGACCTACTTATATTAGAGTACTACACGGGAGGGTAAACTACTTGGGCGCAAGCTTACATCCCAACTGTTTGGTCTGCGAGTTGGTGGTTGGGGGGACCTGGCACATGAAATGTGTTTCTGCTATACCCGCTTTGCATATATTCTTGAAGCATTTTCTGCCCGAGGCATCAACCCATTATATAGAGAAGGCGGAGGTAACGAGACCACGATGAATGAACGATATATTAAGGGACCCCTTTGCAGGTTCACATGACTAGGGAGACTGTTCCAAACTCGTGGTGGTTTCATTTAATCGATCATGATTGCACACACGTATATACTTGAGCGTGGTCTTGTTTGCCTCCTACCGGTAGTTTGCGACATACTGGGCCTGTCGAGAAAGATGTACGTTTGAGTATGCTGTCCGTCGATAATATTTGCGGTGCCTTCTCAATACGTGCTTCGACAAGTGGCAATTACCCTTGGGGTGGTTTAGGTTTTTGAGTGCCATCTGAAGTACAACTTCCATTTCCATTCACCCATATTGTTGCTACGTGAAGCTATCTTATTCCGGTCAGATCTGGTCCATGGTTATTTCCACTTCCAACTCGACCTTCCGTGTTGCGTTGCTGGTTGTGATATTGCTGGTTAGCGTCAGCTAAGCAGTTACCGGCCACTATCAGTAGAGCTAATAAAACATCGCCCTAGTTACTCCGTACTCCGTAAGTTTTTCAATAGCTCAAAAAACCATGAGTGAGTTTAATATCAAGAAGAACCGATATACAAACCTCCGTTACTGTGTGTTCGGAGTTACCATTGCTGGCCCATGGGATTTAAAGCCCACCCCACCAGGCTGCAAACCACCGTACTTTTTTGTTGCATCATATCGTAGATCGCCGATAAGATAAGAGCTTTCGCGCAGCAACCGCGATTACCTAGGCACCCTCGCGATTGATTCCTCCTTAGGACAGCAGCAACCGAATTCGTTCAATCATCCACAACCATGTCGCATGACACAGGCAATATCTCCAAGGCCGACGCCGCCGCCTACTCATCTTCTGATTCGGACGAAAGCGCGAACGACGATTTTACCGATTTCAATCCACGGAAACGCCGCCGCACCGGCCACAATGCGAAAGACAGCGCTGCTTTGGGCATTTTCGGGTCCGACAGCGAAGATGACGGTCCTGGGCGCCGGTGGAAGGGCAAGAAAGACTTGCGGCACAAAGGCATGTCCTTCGTGTCTGGTGGCAAAGAAAAGCTGGACGAGGAAGACGAAGAAGATGACGAATACGCGGAGCCCGGCCGATTTGGCGTCGGCTCCAAGGGTGCTGTCCCCGAGGACGACGACGAAGAAGACGATGATGAGGAGGACGACGTCGCCATGGGCGGCGTAGGGCTAGGCTTTCGCCCGTCTGCACCAACAGAAGCGGCCGCGGCCACGGCTCCGACCTCTACCGCACGCACATCTTTCGTGAAACCCAAATACGACGGAAGCACGCCCTTGGGCAAAGGATTTGTCCCGTCTTCGGCAACGGAGCCGGTATTGAAGCAAGGTCTCAAAGATGTGCCTCTGGCAGCATCAAATACCCCTAAGCCCAGCGCCTTCAGCAAGAGCGGTGGCGGCGGGAAAGCCATGTCCTTTGCCGCCCGCATGATGGCAAAGATGGGCTATGTCGAAGGCACGGGTCTGGGTGCTGAAGGACAAGGTCGAAACGTCATCATCGAGCCGACTCTTCGACCGCAAGGCGCCGGTTTGGGTGCGGTAAAGGAGAAGTCCAAACAGGAGAAAGAAGAAGAGAAACGTCAAAAGCGGATGCGCGGCGAGGAGGTCGTCGATTCTGAAGAGGAGGAAAAGAAGAGGAAACGCGAGAGGAAGAAGAAGCGCGCCCAAGGCTTGGATAGCGGAACGGCCAGCGGTGGCAGTACCCCACGACGCCCAAAGACCAAATATGTCACCGTCAACGATATGAAGAAGGCCGCCCCGGGCTTGCATATTCCGGATGCCTTCGCCCCCATCCTCGACATGACTGGGCCGGGCCACAAGATGTTGACGTCTGGCTCCGGCCTTCTGACCCCTACTGCTGGCACAGAGACCGTGGAGCAAACTGAAGCGAGGAAACTGGCCGGCAGAGCACAGCGAGATCTCACGGCATTTGTCGAAGAGTGGAAAACCCTCGAGGAGAGGAAGGCTTGGTTGGACATGGAGACGTACCAACGCCAACAGGAACTTGACGAAACTCAAGCCGCGTTCGGAAAACTCCAGGTCTTTGCCTCAGTTCTCGACGAAATCACGCAAGCTGCCGCGGATAAAGAATGGGATCCAGTTATCAACGGACTCAGGAAAGCCGAAGCGGAGGGAAGTGCGAACAACGACGAACTGGCCGGGATCGCTGTCGCAGCCATTCACCCATTCCTGCGAGAAGCTGTCAACGGGTGGCAGCCTCTGGAGGATCCCAAGCTTGGGAACTTTGCTACCGACCTTATGGATATTCAGGGCGTCCTTGGCCTGAAGAAACAAGCAACGAACGGCAAGGCGGTTGCTAAGTGGGAGCAACAGGAAGTGGACGGCACCTATCGACATCATCAAAAGTCGACAACACCCTACGAAAGTATGATCTTCAAGCTGCTGTTCCCCAAGTTGGTTACCGCAGTTTCACAGCAATGGGATGTGTACAACCCGGCATCTTTACTGGCGATCTTTGAGAAGTGGGACGGGCTCTTCCCAGGCTTTGTTCGCTCACAGCTACTGGAGCAAGTCGTTCGCCGCCTGGATGAGGCAATCAGTGCTTGGAAGCCCCGAAAGAAACAGCATAACCTTCCGCATCTTTGGGTCTTCCCTTGGTTGCAACATCTTCCAGTTCACCACTTGGAACCGAAAGGAACCGGTTTGGTGGCAGACATTCGGCGCAAATTCCGACAACTCATTGATGTCTGGGAATTTGACCGTGGCGTGGTTCCCGGCCTCAAACATTGGAAGGATGTTTTCCGGCCGAGCAAATCCCAGGACCAGTGGAAGCCGCTTGTCATGCATCACATTATTCCCAGCATGGCCAAGTACTTGCGGACGAACTTCCGCGTGGACCCGTCTGATCAAAACCCCTATATACCTATGCTGGAAGGCATCATGAAATGGACGGACATCATTGCGCCGTCCATGATTGCTGAAGTCATTGTTGCCGAGGTCTTCCCCATGTGGCACGAAGTGCTTTATCAGTGGCTTACAACCGACGAAGCCGACCACGATGAGATTGCAACATGGTACCAATCGTGGCAAGAGGACATTCTACCGGACTTGGCATCTCAAGAAAGCATCATGGCAGAATTCAACAAGGGCCTGGTGATGCTGGAGAAGGCGGTGGAGCTTGGGGCCGACGTGCAAGCCAAGCTGCCGCGGCCCGATGGTAAGCCCGCACACCAGCCCAAATCACGCTCCCACCACAACAAACCTCGGGCCGATTCGAGCAAAGCCTCCGTGCCCGAAGTGGCTGCTGCTGCTGCGGAGCCGGCGGAGAAGACGTTTCGACAGGAGATCGAGGACTGGTGCAACGAAAACGATCTCCGGTTCATTCCCATGCCCAAGAGCACCGACCAGGGCGAGAAGTACATGCGCATTACGGCCCGCATGGACGGCAAGGGTGGTTTCCTGGCTTACTTCCAGAAGGGGGCGGACCTGCTGGTGGTGGAGCGGCGGAAGAAGGACGATATTATTATGCGAAGAGGCCAGCCGGAACAGTGGGAACATGTGTCGGGCGATTTGCTGGCAGAGGTGGAATAAATAGGCGGACTGGCCGGGATGCAGTACCTGAGACAATACCAGTGGAATATATCAGCACTCCCGAGGGCGAGGAGTTTTAGAGATGGTATGCATTTGTTAATACCCACGCTGCCACGTGTGCAAGCAGGCGTCTCTATAGGAGAGTGTATAAGATAATCATGTTGCGGCAGTACCGGATACACTTGCACAGAACATATTGACTAGTGCGGCGGTTCAAGGGAGCTTGCTGCTTAAGACGTTGCGGGCACTAAACGATGGCGGGGTTCGGGTTCCAGCTATTTTTGGTGACATACTGATTCTCAGGTAGTACATATGTAATAAGCAAACAACTATATCCTGCCGTTCCGGGCTGCTCAGCAGGCTTCCGCCTTATTTTTACGACATGAAAAGTGACAGCATCCATAGAAAATGCCAATAACCGTGTGTTAGGTGAGGATCAACAGCATCCAACTTGATGCAGCACTCGGCATATGGGGCTGACAGGGGGGGTTACTGCTTAGAGTGCCGCTGAGAGGAGCCCCCAAGCGCATGCATGACGAAAGAATGAATGGACCGAACAGTCTAGCTCCGAAGCCGAGCACTTCCGACTCGACCAAGATAAAGAGCTTTATCGAAGCTCCCACCCTCCCCTCCAAAATGTTAACCTGCCGTCTCTATTGACATCATAAACCTAGGACTGCTTGCTACAAAAACATCCAACCAACAACACCAACAAATCAAGTCGCACGACACACACCTCAACTTCTTCAATTGATATTCGAAAACCCCTCCCAGACAGAGACAACAGACTATCACAATGCCGATCCGCATGCCCACTACCACCGCCCGCACAGCCGGTCTGGCTGTCCGCGGAGCTATGGGAGCTCGTCCCGCCAGCGCTGCCGGTGCCCTCACATTCGCCCGCGGCAAGGCGACACTGCCTGATCTCTCCTGTAAGTAGTACAATAACCATTGGTTTCAATTGGTTGCGAACGGCCGGAAACATGGTGTTTCTTTACGAAATGAAGTGTACTGACCCTGATGCCAACCACAGACGACTACGGCGCTCTCGAGCCTCACATCAGCGGCAAGATCATGGAGATCCACCACAAGGGCCACCACCAGACCTACGTGACCAACCTCAACAACACGATCGAGGCGCTGGGCGAGGCCAAGGAGAAGGGCGACACCTTCAAGGCGGCGGCCATGGCGCCCGCCCTCAACTTCAACGGCGGCGGCCACGTCAACCACAGCCTGTTCTGGGAGAACCTGGCGCCCGCCAACAAGGACGGCGGCGGCGAGCCCGAGGGCGCCCTGAAGAAGGCCATTGAGCGCGACTTTGGCAGCTTCGACACGCTCAAGACGCAGATCAACACGGCCCTGGCCGGCATCCAGGGCAGCGGCTGGGCCTGGCTCGCCAAGGACAAGACGGCCGGCACCCTGCAGGTCATCACCCGCCCCAACCAGGACCCCGTCACCGGCAACTACGTGCCCCTCATGGGCATCGACGCCTGGGAGCACGCCTACTACCTCCAGTACCAGAACAAGAAGGCCGAGTACTTCAAGGCCATCTGGAACGTCATCAACTGGAAGAAGGTCGGCGAGCGTCTGGACAAGGCTTAAATCAAGCCCGTAATGAGTAATAAGAGAAGAAAAATGAAATGTATAGTAGTTAGTTGTGTGGAGGAGAGCGAATGAAGCAGTCGAATTTGCCCCGTTATGATGATGCGTCGAGCAGTTTTTCCTACTACCGATGTCTGTTTGCTGTGAGATAGGTAGTCAATGAGATTATGATCAAGCAACCTTGATGTCTAAGGCGTCTATCAGCTGCCGTATGCTTAATTTAGTTGTGACAGGTTCACTTGACGTGACATGCTCCGTCAACCCCATCGCAGTTTCTCCCTCTCCTCATCTCTCGTCCTTTCTCCCCAGGACTGGCTAGTCGTCTTTCTTCTCGGCATATCCGGGAGGTATCGGGTTATAGAGAAGAGCTAGCAAGATGCCGCTGATGGCCTAGTTCGGAATGCGCATTATATCAGCCCTCTGTTCTGTTTCTAGTACCCGTTCTCTGGTAGTTGGTGTGGAATTGAGGGACACGATGATGGGGGAATCAGAAAACACTTACAGGAGCCACCCACCATACCCATTGCTCTAAAAGATTTTCGGCATTTCACGTCAGTCCTTATTCTCCTCTTGGCAGCAGCAGGCAGCAAAGAAAGGGGCAAGGAGAGAGGGAGAAGATGACGCTCACTTGACCAGTCGCCCGAGGCGACCGCCATCCCGAAGCAGCGCGCCGGGTTCATGGTGGCGCCGCTGTAGCCGGGTGCCGTCCCAGTCGTTACGAAGTTGACCATGCCGAAGCACAAGCCCACCAGGATGGGGCCCAGGGCCGGGCCGAACATCTGCGCTTGTCGGGGGTCGAGGCCGACGCCGAAGGATAGGTATCTGAAGTAAGGCGTCAGGGGCCGAGAGTCCTGGATGGAACTCGCGGGGCAGTCCCCTATATAACGACAGGGGGGAGGGAGGGGTGAGCTTACAGCAGGATGAAGCCGCAGGCTATGTCTGTGAGGAGTACTTGGCCCGTGGATATGCCGGCCGGGTCATAGAAGCAGCCGCCACCGTGCAATCTGGAGTCGTCGTCAGTGTCCTTCCATTCTGACCCCGTCGTGTTTCCCCAGTTCCTCCTCTCTGCCGTTCTCATGCGTACTCACCTAGCCGCCTTCTCATGCCCCCACGAGCCCACCAAGAACCCGCCCGCCAGCGCGGCGCCTGCAGTCTGCGCAACTATGTACAGCACGGCGCGCGGCACGGGGCATAGCCCGCACAGCATCGTGGTCCACGTGATCAGGGGGTTGATGTGCCCGCCCGTTGCGGGCGCCGTCGCGAGGATCAGCGTGCTCAGCATCACGGCCGTCCAGATGCCGATGACGGCCCCGGTCCCCAGAGAACTCGCCGAGGCGGAAAAAGAGTTGGCCAGGGTGCCGCCGAACTGGGCGCTGAGGTAGGTGGTGCTGAAGCTGGCTACGGCTTCTACGATCTGCGTGTGTGTGTTGTCAGTGCTTGGTGCTGTGTGGTAAGGGGCAGTAAAGGGTGGCTCTAGGATCCATGGGAATGGATGGATACGCACAGCAGCCTTCCAGAGGTAAGGCTCCGTCCACCCGTCGACGAAGTAGGACCGTCGCCGGTACCACGGCCGGATCGGGACGGCGATGCCCGGGCGCGCGTTCCGGGCGAAGGAGCCTGTAAAGTCCATGCCGTTGGTTTCGAGCGCCCGCGGTGCCAGTTTGTCCTTGCTGTTGTGAGGGCCACCATCGCCAGCTGAACCATTTGCCTCTGCCGAAGGCCTCCTATGCGCGCCTGGGCTTACGTCTCGTTTCATCGTGCCGGTCTCGAGATGTGCTTCTGCTACGTTGTTGCTAGTATGCTGGGTGGCCATTGTACACCCTTGGTCGCAGTCGTTGTAAGCAGATCATGGCCCATGTTTGTTATGTACACATCACGCATATTTACACTCTCCCAGCCGATGAAGGGGGCGTCGTTCGCTGGCTTTCTAACAAATCATCCGACAAGCCCATAACTAATGGATCTGGCCAATCAAAGGCTATTTCCAAGCCGCTGCAAGTATATTACATTGGCGCCGGCGCGAAGTCAACTACTGCATTAGCGAGCAATTGCTAAGCCAATGACACACAAGTGAGGTATGATCTCAGTGCTGGTTTTGGCAAGGAGATGGTATATCAATTCATAAGCTTCTAGAACGATGCTGGTATAGTAATAGACTTTCCTTGAGCACTACTGATTTTGCCATTACTTGGCGCCGTGGTGCAGATTAGTCACCAGCCGCCGGACTTGGGCAATGGAAGTCGCAATAACCCGGAGCCAGGGCAATTTCCGGGGCCATAGACACCATCGCTATGGTCAATACCGGAGCATGATGATGCACGATGAGATCCAGCAGATGGGGGAAGCACCTCAAGAATATGAAGTCAGAGTGAGTCACCGGCCCGCAGAAGCAGGCAGGTCACACCGGTCATGTCAGCTTTGTCCAATAAGGCCGCGACCCCAACCACCCGGAAGGATAATCTTCCCTCTTCGGTCATACTATACAACTGTCAAGCTGAAATGGACTATATATAGTCTTAATCCTGTAAATTTGGAATAAATATATACAGTTAGTTCAAGGGATGGGTTTATATCTCGAGCAACCTATAGATATGACTGAATTGCAGGCCTGTCCGAGCGAGGTGCTCGACCTCGTTATCGAGCAGCTCGTCATTGTCATTGGTATTCAGAAGGCGGTTCTTTTACGGACCGTCAGCCGAGCTTTTGATGCTGCCATCCGGCACGCTATCACTGTCCACCAGGTCGTCGACTTGGATGACCCTGCCACACCCTGCCTTGCGAACCGGATGCGCCCCGAACTCCGGGGACAGATCATTGCAGCCAAGTCGCGCTCTACCACGGCCACACCAGCCAGAGTCCAAAGCTATGTCTCGGTTGTCTCCAGAGTCAATCAAATGCTAGACAAACTCCTGGACGAAGAAGACCAGGAACTGCGGAGGCGCCGACACGAGGCTATTGCGCAGGCAGTCATACCTGTGCGAGATGTAGATCCCGAGACCGACGACGAGGAAGACTGCGTCTGGGAGGAAATCCGCAATATGGTCGGCAGAGACCCTCCCAGGGACGACGTTCAGGTCGAGGCACAGAATCTTCTCAGCGGCGCCGTCATTGCGGGCAACCTGCCGCTCCTCAAGGCATTGCTTCAACAACACCCCAATGAGCGCTTCCCTTCCAGCCTGGCAGGCGTGAACGGCTCGACACCGTACTTCCCTACCCTCTTGCGCCTTGCGATCACGTGGGGACACGTCGAGGTCGTGCGCCATCTATTGAGTTGCGGTGCGCTTATTGACCCGAACTCCAGGACCTGGCGTGCAAGATGTTCACCCTGCAGCCAGGAAGACTGGCCTGCACATCATGACAAAGATTTGCATAACGCAATCGACTGCATCTGGACAAAAAGCGGATCTTCCTCTTCCAAAGCCCTCTATGATGCTGTTCGTTATGGCCAAGGGGACATTATTCGGCTCTTGCTCCGTCCCGAGCACCGCCTCCTACCCCTGTCCAGTATGGTGTACATGAGCGCCATCCAGGCCGGCGCCCAAGCCGGAAGGCCCGACCTCATCGATGCTCTCTTGGAAATGATAGGGAGACAACTCTCGGACTTCGCCGGGCTCGACACCGAGCTGCTATGGTCCGCGGTGCAGAATGGGCACCAGGACCTCGTTCGTAAGCTTCTTGACGCCGGCGCAGTGATCAACGCCATTCCGGACGGGCTCCTGCTCTGCCAACGCCAATACTATGGCGCGCTGCCGATAGCCGCATCACGGGGGGGCATCGACATGGTCCGCCTCCTCCTCGAGAGAGGGGCTGACGTGAACAAGGGCAGGCCGCGCAAGCCTGGCCACCTGCCCATCCAGATCGCCGCGCGTTCCGGTCACGAGGAGGTGGTCCAGCTGCTCCTCGGCCACGGCGCAGACTCTCGGGCGGCCGTCCTCGCTGCGGCCGAAGGTGGCCAGCCGCGGGTGCTCCAGGCTTTGCTGGGCAGGTATCCAGGTCTGCTCCGCGGCGGTGTCAGCGGCGAGGGAGGAGAAACAGGTGAGGATGGGACGTCGTGGCTGGCTCAGGAAGCACTGCGGAGGGCGCTGAAAACCGGGAACCTGACGTTTCTGGCTATCCTGGTGAAGGAAGCCAGTGTCGACAAGCCTGGCCGGTCTCTGCAATTCGAGATGAAAAAGACGTACCCGTGGGTGGCCAGGTACCTAACATCACTCGGCGTGGAGGAAACAGAGAGTGACGATCACGATAATGGGGGACCAGCCTTCGATGAAACTGAGCACGAGGTCAGAGGTGTGTGCGTCTCCGAACGCACATGGGAATGGGTCAGCAAGTACTAGTGTGGTTTTCTATAGACTGAATGCAGTGCTGGCCACGCTCCGTCGTAATCAAGTAGATCGCGGGATCCTCCTCGACAGCATCATCGGCATGTTGGAGGGCTTGCTGCGAGATCATTGGCCAACACGGATATCCGGTCTGCGTCTTCAACGACGCGACATCAGCCCAAAGCCGCCATCATTCCCATCGTACTCACCAATGCCGTTGGCATGGCTATCGCCCTCACAGCCATGGTCTACTGCTTCTCCGATGCTCCATTGGCGACAACGGCAAGTGATTCCATCGCGGTCGAGTCACAAGAGATGCTGCTGATGTAGGCAGTTGGCCGTTTAGTACTACAGTCACAATCGCAGTAGTTAGCGCGTCCTAATCAGGGGACTCTGCTCTTTTCTGATGTAAGGTGGGGGGACTTCCCCACGAGTTGCTCATTTTCCGCTAGAGTTTTTAGATCGAGACCGGAGCTTTCAGTGGGCGCCCTCGTAGGGCGCCGTACCAAGCGTATCACAGCAGCTAGCATAGCACCACAATCTGCATGAGACCCTGCCTCCGATCGGACTTTAAAGTGACTCTATCTATCTCTCATACGCTGCCGCTGGAATTGAGAGGCTTGGAAGCTGTCCCTCACCGCCTTGGCGGGGTGGCAGAAAAACACCGTCATAAAAACATTATCTCGCCCGACACAGTCATGGCAGAACACCCCGCCATAAAGTAATAATATCCTCTCGAGACACCACGACCTCACACACCCCACATCTCCCTTCATAGTCCCCCAACTCAAGCTTCGCAACAGCAATTGCAATCGCAAACATGTCTGCCGACAAACGAGTCTGCCTGTAAGAGATTCCTGATACTCGTCCAAACCAGAAACTTAGCTAATATTGCCTCCAGCGCCTACTCTGGAGGTACGCTTTCCAAAAGCTGCCCCTCCGGCCGATGCTTCGGCCGATGGACCCCTTGCGATAGACCTTAATTGCTAATCTACCGCAGGTCTTGATACCTCGACAATCCTCAAATGGCTGATTCTTGAGGTAAACATCTCTGCTCAGTCTCGTATTCAAATTGGATTGCTTTGCTAACGTGTTCTATTACAGGGTTACTCCGTCGTCGTATGTGCCCTATATCCAGTCTCATTTCGGAGACCGATCTCGGACCCCAATGCTAATATGGGCCTCCTCTAGTGCTTCCTCGCCGATTTGGGCCAGGAGGAAGACTTCGCTGCAGTCGAGAAGAAGGCGCTGGCTCTCGGTGCTGAGCGCATGGTTATCGACAACCTGCAGCAAGAGTTCGTCGACGAGCTCATCTTCCGCGCCATCCAGTGCAACGCCATTTACGAGGATCGTTACCTCCTCGGAACCAGTCTTGCCCGCCCAGTCATTGCTCGGGCACAGGTCCAAGCTGCTCACAAGTACAACTGCAAGATCCTCAGCCACGGTTGCACAGGCAAGGGCAATGACCAGGTCCGCTTCGAGCTGGCCTGGAAGGCATGCGATCCTAGCCTCTCCGTCATCGCTCCTTGGAGGATGCCGTCTTTCTTCAACCGCTTCGCGTGAGTGCTCATCGTGGCAGCTTGCTCGATAAACTTTACTAACATGATAATAGGGGCCGACAAGACCTTCTCAACTTCGCCGCCGAGAACAACATCCCCGTCTCGTCCACTCCCAAGGCTCCTTGGTCGCAGGATGATAACCTGGCACACTGCAGCTACGAAAGTGGAATCCTGGAGAAGCCAGACATGCCCGCGCCTAAGGATGTCTGGACCCGAACCGTTGGTGCGTACAGTCATATTGCACCCGATCCAAATGGGTCTCAGTGTATGTGCTGTGGAGATTGACTAACACATGTGGTATGTAGATCCTCTCGAGGCGCCCGATGTCCCGACCAAGTTCTCCGTCACGTTCAAGGAGGGCATCCCCGTCAAGCTGGAGGTGGAGGGTGGTGAGACCGTTACTGGCTCGCTCGAGCTCTTCAAGGCTCTCAACGACATCGCTGGCCGCAACGGTGTCGGACGGATAGACATCGTTGAATCTCGGTTTGTATCCTTGTCCTTGCTCTCTTACTCTTGTGCTAATAACCCAATAGCTTCATCGGACTCAAGTCCCGGGGCTGCTACGACTCCCCGGCCATGACCGTCCTCCGTCTCGCACACGTTGACATCGAGGGCATGACCCTTGACTCCAAGGTCAAGCAAATCATGGCCTACATTGGAAACGAATGGTCCCAGTGCCTCTACAATGGTATGATAACCACCCATGATGCTCTATTACTAGAGATTCCATTCTGACATGATTTAGGCATGTACTTCTCCCCGGAGCGTGAACTCCTGGAGAACTCCATTGAATTCAGCCAGAAGCACGTCGCTGGCAAGGTTAACATGATGGTCTACAAGGGCGCAGCCCACGTCCTGTCCCGGTCTGCACCGGAGAGCAACCTGTACAGTGAGGAGCAGGCTAGCATGGACACTCTCGAGGGCTTCAGCCCCGAGGATACCAGTGGCTTCATTGCCATCCAGGCCATCCGACTGGAGAAGTATGGCGCGGCCAAGATCCAGCACGGTGAACCCCTGGCTCGGAGCTCGTAGGAGTTACGCTACCTTAGTGAGAAAAGGAAAAGACACTAGGTGGAGTAAAAGGTAGAATACTACTATCTCCTTGTAAAATTACAATACAACAAAGGGCTTGAAAGCCCAATGGCAACTGATGCCATTGACAACATCAACATTTACCACTATAGTAGTGATTCCAGGGCTGTGATACGGTATATAGAACGTCGTGCTTCCTCGCCCGGGTCGAGGAAAAACCACGTCACTGTAAGCAGGCTGTCAGATTACAGTTATACAGGGGTAGGCCCAAGTCTACATCCTACCCTACTCCTTCCCCGCCCTGCTTGAATCACCCCATCGACACGCGTTACTTCACAGTTCTTTGTGCTACCATCTCTCGCAGTTGCTACTTGGACCTTCCTTCAAGACCGTTACTCTTATACATCCGCCTTCCAGCTCACCCTGGATTTGGCGAACGTTGCCCCGGCCAAGAACCTTGTGGGCTGGGGGTCTAACGCCATCTTGAACTTCGCCCGCGATCTACGCAAGACTGGATCTAAGCTTCTTGTCGAGGACGACTTTACAGCCGTATTTGGACGGGCCAGAGTCGACGACACGATGCGTGCTATATTTAAGAAGAATGTCCTGCGCGAGGGCTTCATCCAGGATATGCACCCTGGTGGTAGTTAGATCGGGCTGGCATATGGGACTGGTCCCAGTGTGCAGCATACGGTCTACGCTAAGGACCACGCCCATCTTGATACCTTCATCCAGCTTTCCATGCTTTCTTAGTTCCACGGCAGGCCCGAGCTAGTTTAAGTTATGGCTAGATAGATCGCGCGAAGCCACCGCGAGCGATATCCTTAGTGTCACTTAGACCTCGGCTTTAAAGGGGTAAAAAGATATTAATTATAAAATGTTATTAAAATTATTTAAATATAATTATAAAAAAAAATATTTTATAATATTAATAAATTTTATTATTAAAATAAATTTAAATTGAAATAAAGTTAAATTAATAATAAAATTTATATTTATATTTAAATTTTAATTCTAAATTAAATTTTATTTTATTTTAAAAACATTAAATTTTAAATATATTATTATAATAATTTATAATAAAATAATTAATATAAATAAAACTTATTTATATTAAATAATATAATAGAATTATTTATTTATATAATATATTTAAAGTTTTAAATAAATTTCAATTATAAATAGAAAATTATTAAAAAGTTATATAATTAATAAAATATAATAAAAAAATATTTTAAAAAATGTATAATTAAATATTAATTTAGTTAATTAAAAAAGTTATAATATAAATTATTTTATATATAATTATTATATTTAAGAAATAAATAAAAATAAATTATTAAAAAAAAGATTAATTTTTAAATTAAAATTCTTTTAATACTAGATAAATTTAAATATTTAAAAAATATATATTAAAAAATAAAATATATTAAATTTTATAATATATAGAATAAAATTATAATATAATAATATAAGAAATATTATAATTTTTTTTAGAAAATAAATAACATTTTAAATAATATTAAAAATATTAAATTTTAAAAAATAATTAATTAAAATAAATATAAAAGATATATTAAATATTAAAAGAAATTAATATTATTAAAAAAATTGATAATTAATAATAATTATGATAATAATAATTAAATATTTTATAAAATAAAAATATATTTTATAAAATATACTAAATAATATAAAAGAAAATTATTAAAATAAATAGTATTAATTTCAAATTTTATAATATATTATATCTAATAATATTTTTAATTTTATTAAAAGATTTTTTTATTATATTACATTTATTATTAATTTTAAATAAGAATTTTTATAATAAATAATATATTATAAATTAAAAAATTTTATTATATAATTTTTAATTTTTAATTATTATTTAAAATTTAATTAATATTTAATATTATTAATTATTACTTTTTTATAAATATAATTTAATTTAAATTTATTAAATAATTAAATTTTTAATAAAAAATTTAATTATTTATTTTTATTAAAAATATAAATTATTTATTATTATACTTTAAATATTTATTTTTATTAATTTATTAAAAAATATCTTAAATAATTTAAAAAAATTATATACTTTTTATAAATTCATTTTTTAATAAATATCAAATTTAATTATTTTTTTAAAAAATTATAAAATAAAGAAAAAATTATTTATTTTAATTTTTAATATTAAAATAAATTTATTAATTATATTATTATAATATATTTTAATATAAAATATTTCTTTTAATTATAATTTTATAAAAGAAATTTATTTTTTAATATAAATAATATATATATAAAATAATAATAATAATAATAATTATATATTATTATTATTAAAATATTTATTAAAAATATTTTTTTAAATTATTATATAAAAGCTTTTTATAAATTAATATTTTTTTATTTTTTTAATTTTTTTTTAATATATATTATATATAATCAATATAATTAATAAATATTAAGCCCCTTTTTTATTAAAACCTTTAATTATAATTATTTATTATTTTTTTTAATATAAGGTTTAAAATAAACCTAAAACTTATAATAACTTTATATTTAATTATTAAAAAAGGAATTATTATATTTATTTATATTATATAAGTTTAAAATTTATTAAAAATTATTTATATTAAATAATAAAACTTTTAAAATTAATATATATAAATATCGATTTTATATAAATTTTTAAAGAAAACTTTTAAAAATAAATATAAATTCTTATAATAAACGTTTTTTAAAACTTATAATTTATTTCTCCTTTTTATTAAATATATATTACTATTTCTTATTTAACTTTAACCTTTTATATATTATTATATATTTATAATATTATCTATATTATAATAATTATTAATAATAATAATAATATTATATTATATATATTTATAAAGGACGCTTTTAATAATTTTAATAAAGTTAACGTTATTATATTAATAATTAAATTTTAATTTCTTAAAAAGTTTTATTTTTATAATTATTATATCACCTTTAATAAATTTAATTTTAAAATATTCGAAATCGCATTTAATAATATACCTTTTAAATCATTATAATATATAACTTTTTATATATATAACTTATATATTATATATAAAGTATATAACGGCGAAAATCGCTATTAAAATTATTAAATAATAAAAAATATATTTATATATATATAAAATAAAAATAAAGCTTTGAAAACTATAAAACTTTTAAATAAATTTAACGAAAATCGATATAATAAAATCGCGAATTAATTTAATTAATTAAAAAGAAAAAGCCATTATTAATAAATAAGAAATAAATCGAATTTAATAAATAATATTTTAATAAATATATTATTATTATTTTATTATTAATAAGTTATTATATAATTAATTAATTTATATATTTATTTAATTTAATTTATTATATAAAAAATAATAAACTTTATATAAATGTTTTTTAATATAAATAATAAATTAATATTCTTTATAAAACAGATATTTCTAAAATTACTTTATTCTATTTAAAAATATATTAATTTATATTTATTTAATATAAAAATTTACCTATATTTAATTATTTAAATTATTATTTTATTATTAATTATTTTTAATATTTTATAATTATTTATAATATTTTAATTTATAATTAAAATATTTATATTATTAATTTAAATTATAATGAATTAATAAATATTATTTTATAAATTATTTATAAATTATTTAATAATATACTTTATAATATACTTTATAAAATATTAATATTAATATTAATATTAATATTAATAATAAGGGTTATTTTTAAAACTTTTATAATTATTATATTAATTATATATATTATAAAACTACTTTCCATTAAAATACTATTAAATAATATATATTATAAAAAAATTATAATAATAATAATAATAATAAACTATAAAATTTTTTATAATTTTAAATAATTTAAATATTATATAATAATCCTTTAAATTATTTAAAACTTAAAAAATAATATATATTAAAAAGTTATAATAAATAAAATAATTAATAAATTTATTAAAATTTATATTATTAAATACTTTAAAAATATTTAATATTAATAATATAATTATTAAAATTTATATTATTAAATACTTTAAAAATATTTAATATTAATAATATAATTATTAAATATTTCTTTTTATTAATAAAGTTATAAGTTTTATAAATATATTTTAAAAGAATATAAATAATATATTTAATAAATTTTATAATAAAGAATAAAAACTTTTAATATAATAATATATTTATTTTATAATATTTAATTTTAAAACTTTATTAACGGTTTTTATAAAAGTAATTAATTTAAAAAAATTAATTAATAATAAATAATAAAGTTTATAATAAAAACTATATTTTTAATAATAATTTAAAAAGTTTTTATAATTAAATATATTATAATATATATTTATTTATTAATAAATCGACTATAAATTATAAATATTTAAAAAAAAAAATAAAATTAAAATTTATTTATTAATATATTTTATTATAATTTTTAAAGAAATTTAAAAGGTATTATATTATTTATAATTTAATATTTTATAAATAAATTTATAAATATTATATTATAAAATAATAAATTAATAAAAAAATAAAAAAATAAAATTTTTAAATATAAATTTCTTATTATAAAGTTTAATTTATATAATTATAATATAATTATAATTATAATTTATATCTTTATTATAAACTTTATAATTAATTATAATTCAATTATATTTTTTTATTTCCTTTTTTAATTAATTAATTTTATATATAATAATATCTTTAATTATTTAAATATTTTAAATCCTATATTTAATTTAATTAATTTATCTATATTTAAATTCTAATTATAAAAAGAATTAAAAGTAAATAATAAATAAATAAAGGAAGATATAAATATATATATTATAAAAACGAGTTTAATAAAAAACCTTCCTTAAATTATAAACTTTCTTTATAAGATTTATATATAAAAATATTATATATATAATTAATATATATTTAATTATTATATACTTTAATAAAAACTTTCCCCTTTTATAACCTATTTAATTTAATTAAATAAATTATAAATAAATTAAATTAATATATTTTTAACAATTAAAATCGTTAAATATATATTTAAAGACTATTCCCCTCTTAATAGAGTTTAATAAACCTTATAATCCATTTTCTTCTTTATAAAATTTAAAATTTTTCAAATTTAATTAAATTTAAAAAATTATTACTATTAAACTTAACCAAACCCTATAATTAATTAAACCTTATAATAAATTTAATTATATATTATAAATATAAACTTAAAAATATTATCTATATATTAAAATATACTAAAAAGTTTCCTTAATTAAAATAATACTAAAAATATTAAATTAATTAATTATTTAATTATTATTACATATTAAAAATCTTAATAATTTAATAATTAATATAATTAAACTAAATCTTAATATTATATAAAAGGGATATATTAAAAATCAATCAACGTTATTATTAATTTATTTAATATATTAAGGACTTTAGAAAAAAGCTTTTTAAAATATTATTAAAGTAATTAAAATATTTTTAAAAACAACTTTAATTTACTTTAAACGTTTATTAAAGAATAATGGATTAATTATAAAACCCTTTAAAAAAAAGTATTTATATCAATTAATTTTAAAAACCTATTAAAATAAATTTAATTAAAAGTTAAAAAGGAAATGTACTTTAATTTATTATTTAACCTTTATTTAAGATTATATTATAAAATTAATCTTTAATTATAAATATCCAAACTTAATTTATTAAAACTATAAATATATTAATTAAACCCTTTAACTATAAGTTTTTAAAATTATTTTAAATTTAAAAATATTTATATTATTAAATATCTCCTTAATATTAAAATAATAATAATATTTAAACCCTTTTTTATTAATATAAGAGAAGGAATAATTAAAGAAATAATTAAGAGAGTATAAATAATTAATATTCTTTTCTTTAAATTTATCCTTTATATTAAAATTTAAATATAACGTATTTATTTAATTAATCCTTAAAATAATAAATAATTAAATAAAATTAATTAAAGGATATAAAACCCCTTTTTAAATATATTTATTATAAAATATAGCTATTATAATTCAATTAATTTAATTAGGTTAAATAAATAACTAAAGCTTTAAATATATTTATTATATAATATATAGCTATTATAATTCAATTAATTTAATTAGGTTAAATAGGTAACTAAAGCTTTAAATAAAAACTTAAATAGAGGACCATTAATAAAACTAGTAAATAAAGGATTTCTAAAACTACCTTTAAAAGGATTATTATTCTTAAAGGATTTAGATAGCTATATAAATTAAATAATATTAATTTTTATTTAAATATTTTAATAAATATTAATTATTAATATATTTTAAACCTTTATAAATATTATATTAAACATTTTTATAAATTAATAATAATAATAAAATATAAATAATTAAAAACCTTTAAATATTAATTATTTATAACTTAATTAAAATTTAAATTATAATAATATAAATAATATTATAATTAATATAAATATATATTTTTATAATATTTAAAGTTAAAGTAATTTAATTAAAAATAATATTAATATAAATAAAACTCTATTAAATATATTTTTTATAACTTTCTATTAATTATTATAAAATATTACTTTAATTTAATATAATATATTAAAAGATATTTAGAAATTATAAATAAATATAATATTATAAAAATGTTTTTATAAAATTATTAAATATTTTAAAATTAATATAACTAATATATAATATAATATATAAGTAATTTAATAGGGTTAAAATTAAATATTAAACTTAATAATTATTTATATATAAATTATTTAAAAAAAAAGAATAATATTTATTAATAATAATTAAAAATAATTAAATAATTTATTTTAAATATTAAAAATAATAATTAAAAATAACTAATTAATTTATTTTAAATATTAAAAATAATAATTAATTATAATTATTTAATATTATTATATTAAAAGATATACTTATATATAATATATTTTTTATTAATTAAAATATAATTATTTAATAATAATTAATTTTAAAATAAAGGAATTAATTAAAATTATTAATAATAAATTTTATTATATTAATTAATAATAATTAAATTATATTAATTCAAAATATTAAAAACGTTTATTAAAGTTAAAATTAATAAAGTTAAAATTAAAATTAATTAAGTAATAATTAAAAAAATAATAATTATATATAAAATATTAATTAAAATTTATTATATTAAGATTATTATAATAACATATAATAATCCTTATTGCGATTTCTTTAATTTTTAATACATTATTTATAATTATTTTTATATTAATTACCTTTATAGAATTTTAATATATAGGATTAAAAATATAATTAATTTAATTAAAACAATAATTATTAATAAAATTAACGTTA
Organism: Apiospora marii; assembly: GCF_038362585.1. Lineage (NCBI taxonomy): Eukaryota > Fungi > Ascomycota > Sordariomycetes > Amphisphaeriales > Apiosporaceae > Apiospora > Apiospora marii. Next base: position 863,970 of record NW_027117377.1, read on the forward strand.
ATCCTTTAACGAATATATATTAAATAAATAAACCTAATTTATTTATTAGAAAATAATATATAATAATATAAATAATAAATATTATATAAATTAAAACCGGCTTTAAATAAAATATATAAAAGAATAAACTTTATAATAATAGTTATTTAATATTATAAAAAATATATAAAAGTGAAATAATTATAAATTAAATTAAAGAATTTAATATTTATTTTATATTTTTAAACGATATAATATTAATAAAATTATTTAAAGAAATTAAATTTTAAAAATATAATAAAAGAAAATTTAATAATAAAAAATATATAAAATATATATTTATTAATTAATATACTTTATTATAATTAGAAAAAGTAAAATCGTTGTATCAAATAAATAAAGTTTAAAATATAAATAGTTAAAAATAATAAATTAAATAAAGAAAATAATTAGGAAATATTATTAAAAACTTTAATTTATAAAATAAAAAAGTTTATATAATTTTAAATAAGCGACGTTAAGGTTAGTTTAAAAAATAAGTTACTTTAAAAAGAAATATATATATAATAAATTTAGAAAGGGGTATATTAAATAATAAAGTATAATAGGAAGTTTTAAAAGCTATTAAAAATTATATTTTAATTCATTTAATTTAAAGTATTTAAATATAATATAAAGAAATATAAAAATTTATATTTTAAGAGAATTAATTAAAGTATATATTAATAAAGGTACTTTAAATATTATAATTAATTATAATTAATTTTAATAAAATATCTTTAAATAAACCCTTTTTATTAATAAAGAATATATTATAAAAGGTATTAAAGGTAATATAACTCTATATAAATAAGTTAATTTTACTTTATATATTTTAGAAATTAATAGAAAAAAGGAAATTATAACGATTAAATATTTAATATTAATTTAAATTAACGATTAATTACTATTAAATATATTATTAAATACCTTATAATTAATTAATTATAAAATAATATTTAATTATAAAAATAATATAATAAAGTTAATAATTAATTAAAACTTTATAACTTTAATTAAATACTTATATTATTAAATTAAAATAAATTAATAAATTTAAATTATTAAAAATATAATAATTCTATTTAAATTTATAACTTTAATCTTTATTTATTAAATAAAATCACCCGTTAAGTTTAAAAATAAAGTTTATAAATATATATTTATAATATATATCCTTAATTTAATAAATATATTATTATTATATTAATTTTTTAAAGCCGTTATTATAATATATAATATAAATAAACCTATAGAATTTAAAAATCAAATATATATTAATAAACTTTAAAATATAAATTATTATATATTTATAAAAGTTATTTAAAATAAAATTTATATAATTAAAATAATAGTTTTTATAATATAAATAAAGAATAAAATAATGAATATTTATTTTTAATTATTAAATAAATTTAAAATAAATTGATTTATACTTTTAACCTTAAAAAATCTAATAATAATAGTAAATAATATTTAAAATATAATAAATATTAATTAAAAGTTTAATGATAAGGAATTTTTACTAAATATTAGAAAGTTAAATAATATATTTAAGAAATAAATAATTAATAAGATATATATTATTAAATAAAATATAAAGTTTATTAAAATATATGAAAAATTAATAAATAATTAATAGAATTATAAAATTATCATTAAAATATACCTATTAAATATTAATAATTAGGAATTTCTTAATAATATATTTAATAAAATATATAAAATAAAATAATTTAATTAAATAAAAAGTTAACTTAATTTAAATACTTAATATTTATTATATAATATATTATAAATAAAGTTAGAAATTAATTAAAATTTTTAATCTTTAGTTAATTTTTAATTTTATTTTTTTAAATTATTAAAGTAATTAAAACTAAATATTTTTAGTTATTTAAAAAACCGATTTAATTTATTTAATTAATTAAATGATTTGAATTAATTTAATTTTAATTAACAATTTTTTTTAATCAATTAAAACTCTAAATTTAATTAATATTTAAAATTAAATTTAAAAAATAATATATAAATAATAATTTAAATATAATATTTTTATATATATTTATAATTAAATTGTAAATCTTTTTTATAATATATATATAAAAATATATTTATTATATCTTATTTTAACTTTATTTTTTAAATAAAATATATTTATATTAAATTACATTTAAATATTATACTTTAATATTCTTTTTATTATTATTTAATATTTGATTTAAATTTTTAAAATATATTTTATTATTATATTTTAATATTATATTTTAATATTATTTTTTAATATTATATTCTATTATTCTTTTTAATATTTTATTATTCTTTTCAATATTCTATTTTAATAACATATTTTAATATTATATTTTAATATTATATTTTAATATTATATTTTAATATTATATTTTAATATTATATTTTAATATTTTATTTTAATATTATATTTTAATATTTTATTTTAATATTTATTTTTAATATTCTATTTTAATATTTTATTCTAATATTTTATTCTAATATTTTATTTTAATATTAATTTTATATTTTATTTATATTATTTTTATTTTAAATAATTATTTTATTATATCTATATAATAATTATTTAAAACATTTTTTTATTTCATTTTATTCCTCCTCGCTTTCTAACTTAATTAATTCATTTAAATCGGTTATTTTCTAACCTTTTAATAAAATTAACCACTTTATAACTTACGGATCTAATTTATTTCTAGTTTTAACAATAATACTAGTAGAAATAGAAAAAGTCCGTTTAGTTCCAGCTGTTGTAGTGGGAATACTTAAATAATCTTTAGCTAAAATTGCTAAAGTAAGAAATCTAATTTTATTAAATTACTAATAATCTAAAGGGTCGGTCTATAATTTAATTAATAAATAATAAATAAAAACTTACCTATTGCAGTATAACATTTTCTATTAAATAAGCGTTAAATTCTTCTATAGAATTTCGATTTATATTTCCAAGATATAAATCGTTATCGAAATCATAATTTGTTTTATCGTCATTATTTTAAATTAAATCGTTATTTAATTTATCGATATCGTTATTATTAAACGGATTATTTAATCGATTATTTAATTAATAATAATCCACTTTTAATAAATCCACTACATCATTTTTAATACTAGCGTATAAATGTAATAAACATCCATTATTAAAATGTCCGGTTTTAAATCGTAAATCTAAAACCATACTTAAAATAAATGGTTTATAACCTTTAATTACAGCATTATTTAAATAACGTAGGAAATATTTATTTAATTTAGCTTTATTAGTAGTAATAGCTAAAGTTAAATTTTTATATTCCGTTACTTATAATAAAATTAATAAATATAATTAAAATATTAAAAGATAAAGGGATAATAAAAGAATAAATACTATATCTAGATTATTAATTCTTTTTTATTTAAATTCATTGATAAACGCCTTTAATTTATTTTATATTTTATAAATAAAGAATAAATTAATATGTAAAATTATATATTTTTCGCCTTATGATTTAACTAATAATTTAACGAATATTTCGAACATTTTTTCGATTCCGTTAATTAATAACTAATCGAAATCGTTTAAAAATAACGATTTAAATTCGGTATTTTCGATAGTATAATTTATATATAATAAAACTAATTTAAAATACTAAAACAATAAAATTATTTTATAAATTAAATTCTATCGAGTTAATTATCTAAAATAAATATTAATAAAATAAATCTAAAAAAAAAAAATTAATTAACCTAAAGAGGAATATTTTTCAATTCCCTCTTTAAATAATTCTTTAATATCGACTATATATTTAATTAATACAATAATTCGTTAAATTCGATTAATTAAATCTAAAATAAATATATTAATAACTATAATATTAATATAATAATAAAATAAAAATAACTTACCGATTATTTTAATATCATCGTCGTCTTAGAAATCATTATTTATATAATTGAATAAATTAATCGATTCCTTTTCTAATAAAATATAATATTTTAATATATCGCGCACAATTAAATTAATAATATATACAACGTAACGAATATCATTTTTAAATCTTTTGCTAATCAAATCGTAATAATAACTGGAAAAGTTATTTAAAAATATTATATTATTTATTACATTATCTCTTATAATATTAAATAAATTATTAATAAATTAAATAAGTTAATAGAAATTTTTACTTACTTAAAATATCTTTAATAGATATATTATATAGTGATAACATATTTTTAAAAATATAAAAAGTATTTAAACCAATATAATAGTTATTAATTAATTTAAAAATTAATTTAAAATCGTTATCAACGAATACTAAATTAATTCCTAAATAGGAATTTTAATTATTTAAAGTCCAAATATTAAAAGTTAAATTAAAAGAACCATTATTTTTTAAATAGTTTTTTAATTCATTATTAAATACATTTAAATATTTGATAAAATCGCATTTAAGAATTAATCGTATTTTATAACGATTAATAATTAAATCCTTATATAATATTAATATAAACAATTTATTAAAATAAAGAAAAGGGTATAATTTACAGTTCAAAATATTTTAATAAATCTTAAAATAAAAATAAATCTAATATATTAAATAAGAGATTATCTTTAATAATAAAATTCAATATTTTATTATAAATAACATCGTTATTTAATTCGATAATATTATTATTTTATAATCTTTTTCATAATAAATCGAATATATTTTATTATAGATTTATTATTTCTAAAATTAAACATTAATATTTAAATATTAATATATAAATATTTAAAAATAAATATTTTAACTTACTTTTTTCCCGTATTGTTTCTAATTCTTTATTATAAGTAATATTAATATACTTAATTTTATAATAACGTTATAAATTCGATAAATTGAAATTTAATAACGATAAATCGATTTTCTATAAACATCTAAATATTGAATATTAATAAAATCAATATCTAAATATTATATATAATATTTAAATAATTAAATATTAAATTAAAAGGGGAAATAAAATTACTTATATAATATAACTATATCGAACTTTTCGATTTATATTTAAATTAATCGATAATAAAGTCCGTTTAAATAAACCGTTTTTAATTATATAAATCGATATATTTTCGTCATTTAATTTATAATCTTTATTATTATAAGTATCCTTTTTTTTATTTAATAAATTCGATATAAAATCATTATTTTCGTTATTTTAGTTTTCTTTATTATTAAATAGATCGTCGGAAATAAATTTAAAAATATTATCTAAATTAATTTAATTATTAATATTTAAAATAGAAAGGAAATCACTTTAAATAAATTATACATATTTAAATTAATAGAAAAAGAACTATTTAAATCGTTAGGAATATTACGATTTAAATACGTAACGGCTAATAAAAAGGAATCGGCCTCGGATTCGTAAGAAGACATTTTAAATAATAACGTTATAAATAATCGTTATTAAATAAAGGAAAATTAATTTAATATTATTTATTTAAAAATGAATAATGTTAAAATAAAGTAATATAAAGTATATAATATTAGATTAATAAATATAAAATCGATAAAGATTTAAAATAAAAGAGAGGAATTTTATTAGATATTTATATTATTTAAAATCTTTATTTAAGAATATAATATCGTTTTAAAAAAATTATTTTATAAGGATAATCCCTATAATATTTATTAAATATTTTAAGTTTTATTTTTAAAAAACAATATTTATTTTATTTATAGGGATTATCTTAATAAAAATATTTAAAATATATTATTATTTAAAGTCCCAGTTTCCTAATATTACCCTTATAAAATTAATTACGCTTTAATACGTTATTATTTAAAGTTTTATTTTCTTAATATTACCCCTATAAAATTAATCACGCTTTAATAATTATTATTTAAAGTTTTATTCTATTAATATTACCCCTATATTAAATGATTATACGTTAATATATTTATTTTTAAGCTTTATTTAATTAGTATTAACTTTATAAATTTTTTTATATATAATTAATATAATATTTAATTTCTAATATACATATCTAAGCTTTTCCCTTAAATAATTTCTTCTTTTTCTTATATATATATATATTTATGAATATATAGTTATATAACTACACATTTACATATTTTAAATATTTATTTAAAGGAGATTCCCTTTAAATAAAATATTTATATTATTTTTCCTATTCATGTTTTTATTTAAATATTTTAATAAAATACAAATATAGCTTTCCTTATTATTATTACCATTTTTAACTACGTTTTTAATACTTATAATTCGATTCCATAAGAATTGAATTTTAAGAATTATTTTAATACCGATTTTAATCTAATTATTTATACCTAATTTAAATTCAACGATATTACTATTAAAAAGGGTTATAAATATAAATACCCTATAATAGACCTTATTAAAGGTATACTAAAAAGATATAATATAATTATAAGTAAATATCCTTTTTCTTAAAAAATGATATTAATATTTATTTATAGAAATACGACTCTTAAACTTCTTTTATATATATAAATAAATGTTATTACTTCATACGTAAAGAAATAAAGGAAGGGAATAATAATTTATTTCAATTATTAAATTTATATATTGAATTAAATTATATATTAAATTTTAATAATAAAAATAAATTATTTAAGAATATAGTACGAAAAAAGTATGTAAATTTTATTAATATATACGAAGTAGTTAAGATGATAAAGGAAACGTAACCTTATTTATATTTATCGTTATTAAATTACGTAACGATTTATTAAAAAGAACGATTAAAAAGGCCGGATAAGATAAAAGGGAATTATTTATAGGGTATATTAAAGTGGATTTAAAAGCACCTTTATTATTTAAATATTTAAATGATTAGATTTAAATATAAAAGGAATAAAATAAAATTAAAAAAGATTTCAAAATTTAAAATTTATACTTAATTATATATAAATAAGCTTAATTTTATACTTTAAATATTATATTTATACTTAATATATCTATTGAAATATTAATATTTAATTAAAATAATAATATTTAAAAAACGTAAAAAATTAAATTATAATTTTTAAATAAATTATATTGAAAATTAATTTTAAATGTAGAAATAAATAGATTTTAATATTTAAAATATATACAATATTATATTAAAATAAGTTTTATTTTATATTATAAATACTATATTTATATCTATTTTATTAATTAAAATATTAATATTTAATTAAAATAATAATATTTAAAAGATATAATAGATGGAATTATAACTTTTAAACTAAATAACATTAAAAATTAATTTTAAATATAAAAATAAAAAAGATTTTAATATTTCAAATAGATATTATATTATAGAAAAAAAAACTTTATTTTATACTTTAAATATTATATTTATATCGAATTTATAAATAGAAATATTAATATTTAATTAAAATAATAAAATTTCAAAAACGTAATAGATCGAGTTATAATTTTCAAAATAAATAATATTAAAAATTAACTTTAAAAATAAAATAAAGAAGATTTTAAATTTTAAAATAAATATTATATAAAAAAAGCTTTATTTTATATTTTAAGTATTATATTAAAAAATATATTATTATTATAATTCTTATTATTTATTAATATTATTTTTAATATAAAAACGTAATAAAATAAAATATAATTTTTAATATATAATATATTAAAAATTAATTGTAAATATTTAAAGATTTATATCATATATTATTTAATAAAAAGGAAATTATATTTTTATTTTAAATATAATATTTGTAATTAAATTAATAATAAATAGAATAATATTTAATTAAATATTTTATATATTAAAATATAACAATAATATATTATAATATTTTTATTTAAGATTAAAAAAAGAGTTTTTAATTAACTAAAGAATTTTTAAATAATTCTTAATATTAATCACTTAAATAAATTTAATCGATTAAATTTAAAGTAATTTATTTTAGTTAGAGTTTTTTTTAATCATTTAATAAAAAAAACTTAAATTTTATTCAATAATTAAATTTAGTCTTTAATCGACTAAAAACTCTAAGTCAATTCTTTCCAACCTTAGTTATAAGATCTAATAAAAAGGGGTATACTATAATTAACTTATAAATATTAAATAAAATTATAATATTAAATGCTTTTTTTTATTAATTTAAGTAATAATTATCGCTTAATTATAAAAAAAACAATATATTATTATTATATATAAATCGATATTCTTTTATTAAATTTTAATCGTTATTAAATATTATAATTAAATAATAATTATATTATTATAAAGATTAAAAATATTTAATATAATATCAATAAAGTTTTATAATAACTTATTATTTATATAATAATTTTTAAATTAATAATTATAGAATTTAAACTTTATAAAGGTATATATTAATAATATTATTATTTAGAACGATATAATTAAAATGTATTTTAATTACTTACGTTAATTATTTTAATGGTTTAAAGAAATTAAAGTATTACTTATAATTAAGAAATCGTTTTTAAATTACTTTAATATAAAATTATCAAGATTTGAAATTAATAGAATAAATATATTTATTATAAAAGATAGAATTAAGATATCAATTAAATTATTTATATTAATGATTTTATATTAATTAAAATAATATATTAAAATAATAAATTATTTAAGTTAATTTATATTATAATATTATTAAAAGTTAAAACCTTTATAAAACTATAAAATAAAACTACTTTAAAAAGAATTTAAAAAAGGTTAAAAATATAAAATAATAGCCGATTATAAAAAATAAATAAAATCGAGTAAATTTGAATTAATAAAAGTAAAATACAAATCTTTTTAAATTTTATAATTATAATTTATTAAGATATTTATATTAATTTATTAATAGTTAAAGATAACCGTTTTTTTAAATAAATACTTTAAAAAGTAAATGTTATAAAGTAATTATATTTTATTTAAAAGGTTAATAGGAGAGATATAATATTTACTTAAAAAATATTTAATTTATTTTATTTTTAAATAAAATCTTAATAAAAGTTAAATCGCGATATTAAATAATTAAATTAAAATTATCTTATTTTATTTAAATAATAAAGAAATTAAAAATAAAACTATAGTTAAATAAAGCCTTAATTATAATATTAATTAATTATAAAATGCTTATAGATAGTGTTAAAAATAATCTTAAAGTAATAATAGTATTAATATATTTATCTTAATTTTAATTATAAATAAAATATATTTTAAGATAAATAAATTTAATTTTAAATATGTTATTATATCTATTTATAAAAATTTTTAAAAATAATAAAATAATAATTATAAATAAATAATCGTTAATATTAAATAATATAATAAAAGATTTTAATTATATAATATATTTAAATCTTTAAATAAATCTCGATTTATATTAATAAATTATTTAAATTTGTAAAATGAATTTAAAATTATAGGATTTTATAAAAAAGCTATTTAATCAATAAATTATTAAAAAGAAAGTTAAAAAAGAAAATATAAATTAAAAAAATTAAATTAAATATAAACTTATTTAATTAATATTAAAGTATTAATATAAATTATTTAATAAAAAATTATTATATTTATAAGAAATAAATACTAATAAATAATTATATATATTAATATTATATATAATTAAATTTTGAAATAAATATATAATATAGTATATTACTTTAAATTAAAATAAATAATATATAAATTAAAACTATTTATAATACCTTAATTAATAAAAGAAATTCAATAATATATTTAAAATTACTTTAAATATATTAAAAATTACTTTAAATATATTTAAAATTTATAAAGTTTATATAGTTAATTAAAGTATTAGAATTCCTATTTTTAATAATAATATAAAACTTTATAATTAAATTAATTTAAATAATAATTTTTAATATAATATAATATATCTTAAATTAAAATAAATATAATAATTTAATAATAATTATAAATAAATTTTTTATATAGAATTATTAATATTAAAATATATAATATATATAATAAAAACTTAAATGAATTAAATAATATTAGCTTTATTATATATTAATTAAAGAATTATTTAAAAGATTATATTAAATTATAACTTTAATTTTATTATATAATTTTAATAAATATTTTAAATAAAATAAAGGATAAAATTAATAATTTTAATTAATTATTATATTTAAATAAACGATAAAAATAAATAAATTAAAAAATAAAAATTACATTTTAATTCTATTATAATAAAGGAAATAATGCTTAATTTAAATTATTATTAACGTTATAATATAGTTTAAGTAATACTTAAATAATAATTAATAATAAGTCGTTTAATAAAATAATATTAAATTTTTAATTTAAAAACCTCTTATTAATTTTAATTATTTTAAAAAGTTAAATAAATTTAAAAACTATAAAAAAAACATATTAATAAAAAAAATTATATTAAATTTCATAATTAATATAATAAAACTATAATATAATTATATAAAACAATATTATAAATTTAATATAAATAATAAAATATATTTTAAATTATATAAAAAATATAAACTTTTTAAAGATAACCTATAAAAATAATTATAATAATAAATCGAATCTTTTATAATTATAAAGAAAATTAACCTTTTAACTTATAAATTAAACTTTTTAAAAATATAAAGAATATATTAATTAATATTAATTATTTAATTATATTTAATATTTAGAAAAAGAAATTTATTTAATTAAAAACAACTTTAACTATAGTATATTATTATAAAAAATAAAAATAATAAATAATAATTATTTAGAATTAAAAAATTAATTACTTAATATATATTTAGAATTAAAGATAAATTAATAATTAAATATCTTATATAATAAATAATATATATAAAAATAATTAAAAAATAATGTAATAAATATAATATTGAAATATAATATTTAATATAAAATAATAAAAAATAAATTATTATTAAAAGTAATAATATTAAAATTTAATTTAAAACTTTTCTTAAATATTAAATAGGGCGTTTTATTAAAACTAATGTTAATTATTAATATATTAACCTTTAAAAAAGGGGTTAATTAAAACTCTTTATTTAATAATAAAGTAATTATAGAAACTTTTTATATAAAGAAAATTAATTAAAAGTTAATAAAATTATATATTATTAAGAACTTTAAAAAAAGAATATTAATAATAAATATTATTAATAATTAATTATTTTAAAAAAACGATTATTTAATAAAACGATTTAATTTAATTTAATTTAATTAATATATTTAAAATTATAAAAGTAATAATATAAATTATATTATTATATAATTAATAAATTATAGGTTAGTTAATTAATAAAACTATATTATATAACTAAAGGATTAAATATTAAATATAAAAATATATTTAAAAAAGATAATAATAATAAATATATTATATATTATAATAGATATATAAAATTAATTAATTAGAAAAATAAATAGAAAGAAAAATAATTTATATATATATAGCTTTAAAGGGTTATTTAATTATAATTAATTATAAAGTTTATAATAAAATTATAAATTATAATTATAATTATATTATAATTATATAAGTTAAACTTTATAAAATTTCTATAATATAATTATATTTATATTTTAAAAAAAGATATCCTTAATATTTATTAAGGTATATTTATAATTTTACTAATAAAATAAAAATATTTATTTATTAAATTTATAAATTTATTAATAATTAGAAATCTTTAAAATAATATAATTAATTTACCCATTATTAATAATTATAAAAACCTAATTATTATTTTAAATTTTAAAAGGATATATATATTAATTTATTATAAAAATAAATATATTAATTTTAATCGCTTTTAAAAAACTATTTTTTAATAAAGAATTTATAAATAATATAAATTAATTAATTTAAATAATAAATTAGATTAAGATAGAAATAAAAAATATAACTATAATATTTATAAAAAAAAGTATTTATTAAATTAATTTAATTATATTATAATTTGTTTTATAGAGGACGTTAATTTTTTATTTATATTAAAAAGAAAGTTTATATAAAATTTATTACTTTTTATATAATAAATTAAGTTAAGTAAATATATAAATTTCTTAATTATATAATAATCGATTAATAATAAATCGATAATAAAATATTTATTAAAGGATTAATTGTTAATTTTAATTCGTTTTTTTAATTTTATTTCCTATTTATTAATACTTTAATATTATTTATTCTATTATTTTATTATAATAAGTTTCTAAATAATAATTAAAGATTAACGCGACCTCTTTTTTTATATTTATATGGCCTTTTTTAAATCTTATAAAAACGTGGTATTCGTTATTAAAATCGTAAGAGAATTAGTTATTATTTTTTCCGACTTTTTTTTCGTTTTTATTTCTTATTAAGCGATAAAAAAGGGATATAAATATAAAATTATTTTTTATTTCAGCTTTTAAAGTATTATATTATTAACGGCTTTAATAATATTAAGTTATTTTTATATTAATAAATTAATAAATTTAATAAAATATTCTAATTTTAAAGCGTTATAATATATAATTAATAAAGTAATTTCTTTAAAGTTATTAAAAGTATCCTTTATAAATATATATAATATAACGTTATTATTATTATTAATAATTATTATAATATATATAAATAAGTATTAAAATATAAGTAATATTATAAATATATAATAATATATAAAAGGTTAAAATAAGAAATAATAACGTATATATATATATATACGATAAGAAAAAGAAATATATTATAAGTTTTAAAGAGTATTTGTTATAAGAATTTATATTTATTTTTAAATATTTTCTTTAAAAACCTATATAAAATCGATATTTATATATTTTAATTTTAAATATTTTATTATTTAATATAAATAATTTTTAATAAATTTTAAGCTTATATAATATAAATAAATAATTCCTTTTTTAATAATTAAAGATAATTTTATTATAAACCTTAGGTTTACCTTAAACCTTATATTATAAAGAATAATAAGTAATTATAATCAAGGGTTATAATAAAAAGGAAACTTAATATTTATTATTTATTATTATTAAAAGCTTAATTTTTTAATTTTATTATTTAAAATACCTATTTATTTTAATATAGAGTTATTATTAATTTATATTATTATTTTTTTATTCCTTATTATTTATATTAATTATATATAATATAATTAATAATTTATTTAGAATTATTATAATAATTTAAATAATTAATTAAGTAATTATAGCTTTAATTAATATTTAATTAAATACCTTAAATTTAAATAGAGAATAATTTAATAAGTTTAAAATAAATAAACTAATTAATATTAAAATAAACGAATATATTTAATTAAATAATAATAGAAATTATTAAATAAAAATAAAAACGATTATATATAATATTTTTAATGTATTATTTATATTTATATTTAATTTAATTAATTAATAAAGATATATAAATAATAATTAAAACTATTTTAATATTAATAATATTTTAATAATAATATAAAATAAATATTTTAAAAAGTTATAAAGTTTATTATTATAAATTTATTTAATTAAAGTCTATTTTAATAAAAAAAATAATTATAAAACGATTAATTATTAAAATAAAATTATATAATTAAATAGCTTTAAATATATAATTAACTTAAATATATTAATATAATTTTAAATTATAAAGATTATATTAAATTAAAAGATTTTAAAAATCTTTTACTTTTATATTTATATAAGATTAAAGGATAAAAATTAATAGGAATATTAAATATAATATAAGAGTTATACCTTTAAATATTAAAAAACTATTAAAAATTATAAAATGAAACTTTTTAGGAATTAATTTTAATAAATATAAAATTCCCCCTTTATAGTATATTATATATTATTTAATATATTAAATTAATTAAAATAAATTATATAATAAAAATGTTATAATATAATATTATTAATAAATAATATCTTATATTAATATATTATAAATAAAATTGATTATATAAGAATGGAAATTTTAATAAATAACTAGCTATTTATTTAAAAGTTATTAATTTTATATAATATATATTTAATTAAAATATTTAAATCTTAAATATAATTAAACCCGTTTATAAATCCTTTAATATAATAATAATTATAAATTAAAATTATTTAAAAGTTAATTAACTTACTTATAGAATAAAAATTCCTTAAAAATAAAAATATATTTATAAAAAGCGATTAAATAAAAGGTCCTAAATATAAATCTATTAAACTTAATTTAAATATTTAATAAAATTATTATATAATATATTAATTTAAAATAATAACTTTTTAATAAATTATAAAATATAATTAAATAGAAATTAAAGTTTATTTATAAAAAATTATAAAGATTATAAATTAAAGTAATTAATAATATAATAAAAGATAATTATAATATCTTATAAAAATAATTAAATAATTTAACCTTTAAAATTAATATTAAAACCTAAGTTATATAATAAGAAATTAAATAATAATTAATATAATTATAAAGTTTATTATTTTTTTTAATATAAATTTATTTAATATTTATAATTATATTATTTTAAAATTAAAATTAAATTTATTATTTATTTCTATTAATATATATTTTATTTATAATTAATTATAATTAAATAGTATTTATACTTACCCTTTATATAACTAACTTTACTATTAATATAATAATTAATTTAAAGTATATTAAAAAAAAGTAAAATAAAGTTTATTATTATAATTAAATATAATTAAATTAAAATATAATTAAATTTAAAATTATATATAAAAAAGTTTATTAATTATAAAATAATAACTATAACATTAATAATTAATTAAAATAAATAATAATTAAAATTAAAATAAATAATAATTAAAATTAAAATAAATAATAATTAAAATTAAAATTAATTTTAATTAATTATATTTATTTTAATTAAATTTATAATATTAATTAAATTAATCTAATTAATTTATTTAATAATTAAATTTAATTAAATAAATTTAATTAAGTAATTAATTAATAAATAATTTAAATAAATTTTAATTAATTTATTTATTACTTTTTAATTATTTAAAGTTAATTTTTAAAACATTTTTTAAAAATATATTTAATATGAAAAAATTAAATTTAAATATAAAAAAGTAATATAAATTTAAATATAATTATAATCTATTTATTAAATAATTTATATTATTATTTTAAATTAATATTTTAATTTAAACTTTCAATTTAATATTTTAATTTTAATAATATTTTAATATTAATATTTTTAATATTTATATTTAAAATTTAAATTTAATATTTCAATATTAATTTTATTTTTAAATAAATACTTTTAATATTTAAATTCTAGATTTAAACGTACTATTTCAATTTAAGTTCTATTTTAATATTAATATTTTTAAGATTTCAATTATAAATTTAAATTTAATATTTTAGTTTTAGTTTTATTTTAATATTATTATTTCTAATGTTTCTATTTCAAATTTAAATTTAATATTTCAATTTCAGTTTTATTTTAATATTCTTATTTTTAATTTATATTTAGTATTTAAATTTCATATTTAGATTTAATATTTTCAATTCAATTTTATTCTATCTAATATTAATATATAAATCTTAACTTTAATGTTTAAATATTCTTTTTTATAATTTATTTTTATTTTTAAATCTAGAATTCTTATTTTACAATTAGTTTTAATATTTGTATTTTACTTTTTAATTTTATATTTTAATTGTGCTTTTATTTTTAATATTATTACTTTAAATTTAAATATTAAAGGTTCTATTTAGAATTCAATTTTAAATATTTTATTTGAAATTTAATTTTAAATGTCTTATTTAAATTTAATCTTAAGTTTAAATTTAAATTTAAACATCTATACACTATAACTCCCACTAAATATCTAAATAAAATAAACGTTCCTAAATCTATTCTAATAAATAGTTTAAATAAGCACCTTTTAAATCCTTATTTCCTCTTTTACGATAAATATTAACTAAATTATTTAAGTTTATATTTAAATAAAGCTATATATTTTTAAATATAACCCCTATTTAAATAATAGAACAATATAATTTAGGTTAATTATTATAAAGTTTATAAATAAATTTATTATTTCCCTTATTCTTTAATAATTAATTTAAATTTAAATATATAGGTATTAAATTAATTAAATTTCCCCCTCTTTTACTATATACTATATAATAGGAAATAAATATTAAATATAATCAAGGGTCTATATCCTATTTAAATATTAATGTTTAATTTATTATTTTTAAAATAAAATAAAATAAATATTTATTAAAGTTTTATCATTATTCTTTTCGAATAATAATTAAATATCTCGCGATAAAGGATACTTATAATAATAATTCGATCGAGAATTATAACTTTTAAATTTAATTAAAGAGTAAATTATTAGATTCGATTTATTATTAAAAACCGATAAATCGTAGGCGTATAAGGGAGTTAATAGTAAAACTAAATCGGTTAATTTAATCGGATTAATAGTGATAAGGATCGAGGGAGATATGTTAAAATATTTATTTAAATAATTTAAAAAGTTAAATAAATAAAAGGGAGTAAAGAATAGTATTTAAAAATAAATAATGTTTTTAAATAAATAAGTAAGTAATTATTTAAAAATTAATAAAGTCTTTAAATAATTAAAAGTGTAGTTGGTAAGATAGTAATAGTAATAGTAAAAATATAGTAGATTATTATTATATAATGGAAAAAAAAAATTATTTTAATTAGAATTTATTTAATATATATAAAAATATTAAATTTAAAAATAAATTAATGTATGAATTTAATTTAATTAATATATAATGGATTAAGTTTAAAAAAAATACGGTATTAAATTCTATTTTAAGAATTTAATGCCGTAGTATTTAAATTTAATAATGTGTTAAATTTAATTTTAAAAATAAATGCGATACTAAACTTTAATTTAAAACTTTAATGCCGTAGTATTTAAATTTAATGATATATTAAGATTTAAATTAATACGTTATTTTATTTTTAAATTTTAATTTTAGATAAATATTTTATATATATATATATATACCTATACTTATTCTTTTAAATATATTTATATATATTTAAATATTACTTTTTACCTTTATTATTCCATTTCTTATTTATTTAAATATTTATTTTTATGAATAAATATTTATCTTTTTATTTTATTAAATAATCTATTTATGTGAGATTAAGCGACGATTGGGGGTGTGGCTACGCCACACTAGATAAACTAGCTTTAAGTAGTTAACCTAATTAGGTTAACACCCAATTAAACCATGCTTCCTTTATCCTCTTTTCTTAACTAATTAGTTTAACAATTTATAAATAACGTTCTTTAAATAAAATATCTTCTTTTAATTTCAAACTTAATTTCTTTTTATATAATGTTAAATTTATAAATAGAAATATTTATAAATCGTTAAATAAAGGTAAGTAATTTCTAATATTAATTTATTAAAATACTTATTTAAGTATATATTTATTTAAATATTTATTTAAAAAAATATTCAAATATATATTTATTTATTTCAATAAATGTTTAAATATATATTTATTTATTTAAATAATTTATCCAATTTAATTTTAACCGACCCTTTTAATAACAATAAAACCGAAAATAACAATTTAAACGAAATTATCGATATTAATATCGAATCGTCAATTAATTCCCTATTGAATAAAGAGCGTTTTAATAAACTAAATTTTAAATTAAACGATAATAACTTATCGATTTATATTATGAAGAATAATTGATTTAAACGTTTTTTATTTTTAATTAAATCGAATTATAATCGTTAAGTTAAATATATATACACTATATAAGTATTTATTTCTAATATATTTTAATATTAAAATATATAAATTAATATTTAAATTATATATTATTTAAATACGATTAAACTATTAAAATTAAATTTATTAGATTTTAATTATTTATCTTATAACGTTATTGTTAATTAAAGTATTTAATACTTGCTTATAACTTAAAAATAGAAAAAATACGATAAAAAAGTAAGTTAAATCTATTTTATTCTAAATATTAATATTAATATTTAAATTTTAAATATTAAAATAAAACTTAGTTTCTATATTAAATATATTTATTAATTTATTAACTTTTAAATTAGGGAATTAATAAAATAACCCCTTTAAATTACTATAAAAACTCCCTCGCATTATCACCATTATTGAATTTTATAACGATAATATTTATAATAAAGTTTTAATCTTTATTATCAATAATGATTTATTATTTAATGTAGTTAATTTTAATTTATTTTAGGATTTAATTATATATTTTAAACCGTAAGTTAATGCTTTTTTAATTTTATTCAATATTAATACATTATATTTAATAATGTTATTATAAATTGAAAAAAAAATACGATTTATCTTTAAACGCGATTTTATTAAATATTTAAATATATTTAATATTGAATCAAATAACTATTTTATAAATAATGGTTATTTTAATATAATATTTAATATTTAGATAGTAAATAATTAAAATAGTTATATAGGAGTTAATTTATCGTTTATTAATAACGACTTTAAATATTTTTAAATTTCTTTAGAATATTATATATCCGTATAATGTGATTAAAATGAAAAATATTTATTAGTAAGTTTTTTATTAACCTTTTTTTAATAAAATAAATATTAATATTATTTTATTAATTTAGTATTATTCACAATAATACAGCGAATAATAATATGTTTATTAATAATTTTAAATCGTTTTATTTAATTAAAACGAATAACGTATTTAATAAAAATATTCGTTATACCGTATATATTATTAATTTAATAGTGCGTGATATATTAAATCGTTATATTTTAATAGAAAAAGAGAATTTAAATCTCTTTTTTTATATAGATAACGATTTAGATTTAAACAATAATAATAATTAAATCGGTAAGTTATTTATTTAAATATTAATTTTTCTAATAATAATTTATTAATATAAAATTTAGATTTAATAAATCGAGTCCAGTTGTGAGACCAATCGGTCAAGAAAGTAAGAGGAGAGAAGCATACTCAATTAGGCTGAGCCCCGGAGGGGCCAGCTCTCTATCTAGCTACTTGGATTGTGGCGCAGCCATAAGCCACAATTGTGGCTAGGGTCTCACACCAGTGAATTATTGTTTTAATTTAATATAACGTTGAAATTAAAGAATTATTTAATTAAGGTATTAATATTAATGTTTATTAATTAAAAATAAATTAATAAAAAATTCCCTTTAATAATTATAATCCCTTATTATATAAAAATTTAATTAAGTCTTTTTTTAAATAATTTAATATATTGGAATCTTATTTTTAAAATGATATTATTAATTAATTATTTTAAAAATGTGTTATTATATATTAATATTAATACGGAAAATAATGAATTTAAATCGATTTTTTTAATCGATATCGATTGGTTATTATTAATTAAAATTAAATAAATATTTAAAATATTTATTAAATTATTGTTTAAATTACAAATCGAAAAATATTTAATTTTATTTATAAGTTTATTTTATATTTATTAAATATATAATAAATTAAATGCGTTTATTATCGATTTTAATATGAAAAAAAGAAATAACCTTAATATAGTATTTATTTTATTTATTATCCTCTTTTTTTTAATAAAAATTAAAAACTTATTAATAATATTAAATAGGTTTTAAAATATTTTAATTTAATTTTATTTATTTAAATAAGTATTAGAAAATTAGAGAAATATTTTCTTTATTATTTAAATAATGTTACGATTAAAAATTATAAACCTTATGTTATTAGTATTATTTTAGATTTACAATTTAAAACAGTATACTTTAATAATAATATAGTTTTATATTTTTATTAAGGTATTAAAAATAATGTTATCTATTTATTAAAATTAGAATATAATCGATTTTAATATAATAATAATAATAACGATATTAACAAATTAAATAACGATAATTTAATCGATAAGAACGATATAAACGACAATTCCAATAATGAATTATTTTAAGGAAATTGAAATTAAAATAACATCGATAAATATATTAAATATTTAATCGAAAGTTTAATACTATATTAAGTAAGTTATTTATTTATTTATTTTTAATTTAAATATTTATTAACAAATAAATAAATTACTCTATTAAAATATTAATTAATTAATTAAAATCGATTCTTAATTTTAAGTAATTTAATAAAAAAATATTTAAATATATTAATTACTATAATTAAAACTAAATAATCTTTTTTTTAATTAAGAAATATTATAACTAAATCTAAAAATAAATTAAACCTAAAGGTAATTAAATAGATTATATTATTAAAAAGTTAAAAAATTAAGGATTCAAATAAATTAATCTAACCGGATAGTAATAAAGAATAAATAAAAAAATGAATAAAAAATGTTTAAATAGATATATTATAAATAATATAAATATTTAAAATAATCCTTTTACTTATTAAAATTAAAGTATTAAAATTATAATACTATTATTAAAATATTAAAATATAAATATTAATAATTTAATATTAATATTAAAATATTAATATTAAAATATTAAAATTAAAATTAAAACCTTAAATAAAAACATTAACATTAAAATATTAATATTAAAATATTAAAATTAAAATTAAAATATTGAAATTAAAATATTAAAATTATAATATTAATACTTTAATTAAATATAAAGAAAATAGTAATATTTAAAAATATAGTATTATAAATTTTTATTTTAAATTATTTAGCATTAAAGAAATATTATTATTTTATTTATTTTAAATATTAATATAATTTTTATATTATTGTTAAATATTTTAAACCTTTAAATTTAATATAAATAATTTTAATTTATTAAATAAATTATATATAATAATCTTTTTATTTTTAAATAAATTTATTATTTATTATAAATAAAAAATGAATTTTAATCGATTAATTTAATTATTAACTAAGATTATATTTAGGATTTTTATTAATTAAATTAAATTGATTAAATTTAATTTAATAACTAAAATTAATCGATTAGAATTTAAATAAATTTAAATTAATTAAACTAATTTCTAACCTTAATTATAATATAAATAAGTTATTTTATTATATATAATTATTTAAATACCTTTAATAAATATCTTTTTAACTTTAAAAGGTTCAAATTTAATAAAATTATAATAAATTATTCTTTTATTTAAATTTCTAATAATAATATATCTTTCTTTATAACCTTTTATTAAAAAGGTTTTTTATAAAGGTTCGGAAAGTTATATATAATAAAATATTAATATATTATTTTAATGTCTTAAAATTAGTTAGAAATATTAATTAATAAAATATAATAATTTATTTAACAATTATATTTAAATTAAAATTATTAACTTTAAAGTTAAATACCTTAATAAAAGGGTAATTAATAAACCACTTTTTAAGGTTAATAAAGATATTTTTTATTTTAAATAAGTTAAAACCTTTCTTTAAATATTTAATATATTTTTTAATGATTTTAAAATAAATAATAATATTCTTAATAAAGGCTTTATAAAAATTATTAAATTTTTTAAAAATGATATTTATAAAGCGTTATATAGATATTAAAATATTCTTAAAATTATTTAATATTATTATAAGTTATTTTATATTTTTTAAATTAATAATAATAAATTTAATTTAATAATTAAAATAAATAATAAATTAATGAAAAAACGTTATTATATTTATAATAATAATAATATATAATTATTTAATATTATTATATTATTTAATAATAATAAATTTATTATTATATTTACCTTTATTCTATCTTTAATTTATTATTAAACGATAAAAAATAATATAATAAATAAAATTAGTTTCTTTATTTATTTTATTTATTTTCTATTATAAAACACGTTATAAACATTATTTAAAACCTTTTTATCTTTAATATTTAATAAATAATTTTAATTATTAAATAGTTTATTTTATTAATTATCTATTAACGATATTTTTATTTATTATTCTTTATAAACCTCTATAATATTATATTTTTTATATATTAAAATAAGTATTAATTATTTTAAAAAATATATTAATAAAGGACCGATTATAAATATAAATATAAACTTTTTTATTTATAGTAATTCAAAAATATTTATTAATATTTTAATATTAAAAATTAAATATAATTTATTTAAATTATATTTATTAAAAATAAATATATAAAGTTTAATTAAAAGAATTTATTTAACCTCTTATTAAATTTTAAAATTAAATTAATATATAATTAATATATAATTAAATATTAATTAAATTTATTTTATTATAAAGATTAATTCTTTATTAATTTATATATTATTTTTTTATTTTATTATAATATATATTTATTTAAATTTATTTTTAATATATATTATATATAACTAATATAAATAGTAAGGAATAAATAAATAATAATATAAATTAATAATAATTCCGTATTAAAATAAATAGGTATTTTAAATAATAAAATTAAAAAAAATTAAACCTTTAGCGATAATAAATAATAAATATTAAACCCCCTTTTTATTATAAACCTTAATTATAATTATTTATTATTCCTTATAATATAGGGTTTAAAGTAAACCCGGGGCTCGCGATAATATTATATTTAATTATTAAAAAAGGAATTATTTATTTATATTATATAGGTTTAAAATCTATCGGGAATTATTTATATCAAATAATAAAATTTTTAAAATTAACGTATATAAATATCGGTTTTATATAAATTTTCGAAAAAAGTTTTTAAAAATAGATATAAATTCTTATAATATATATTCTTTAAGATTTATAATTTATTTCTCCTTCTTATTATATACATATATATATACGTTACTATTTTTTACTTAACTTTAATCCCTTTTATATTATTATATACCTATAATACCATTTATATCTTAATACCTACTTATATATATTATAGTAATTATTAATAATAATAATAACGTTATATTATATATATTTATAAAGGGCGCTTTTAATAATTTTAATA
The DNA here is from genome assembly GCF_038362585.1 of Apiospora marii. Taxonomy (NCBI): domain Eukaryota; kingdom Fungi; phylum Ascomycota; class Sordariomycetes; order Amphisphaeriales; family Apiosporaceae; genus Apiospora; species Apiospora marii. The sequence continues at coordinate 886,992 of NW_027117377.1, forward strand.
AAGTCGGCGCCGTTATATCGATAATTAAACTTTAATTTTTTAAATAATTTAATTTCTATAATTATTATATCGCTTTTAATAAACTCGATTTTAAAATATTTGAAACCGCGTTTAATAATATACCTTTCGAATTATTATAATATATAATTTTGTATCTATATAACCTATATATCGTATATAAAATATATAACGACGAAAATCACCATCGAAATTATTAAACGATAAAAGGCGTATTTATATATATATATAACGGGAATAAAACTCTAAAAACCGCGGAATTTAATAAACTTAACGAAGGTTGATATAGTAAAATTATAAATTAATTTAATTAATTAAAAAGAAAAGGCCGTTATTAATAAATAGAAAATAAATAAATTAAGATTAACGAATAATCCTTTAATAAATATATTATTATCGATTTATTATTAATCGATTATTATATAATTAATTAATTTATATATTTATTTAATTTAATTTATTATATAAAAAGTAATAAATTTTATATAAATTTTCTTTTTAATAGAAATAATAAATTAACGTCCTCTATAAAACGATATAATATATATTATTATAATAAATAAATTAAATCCCTTAATTTAAATACTTTTTATATAATTAAAATTTATATTTTTATAAATTTAATTAATTTTAATTATTTTATTTATTATAATTATTTATTATAATAATTTAAGTTATTTTTATATTTATTAAAAATTTAATATTATTTATTTCTTTAAAATAAAAATAAAAATTATAACCTTTAAATAACAATTTATAATTTATAATTATGAAAATAAAATCCTTAAAAAAACCGTTATTTTTTTATAATAATAACTCTTTATATATAAAACTATTTATATAATATAATTTTAAATTGTATTATAAATTTATATATAAAGAATATAATAATATTTATTATAAATTTAATATTAACTTTAAATAATTTTAGAATTTAAATATTAATTCAAATATTTAATTTAAAGTTATTAATTATTTATCCATTTTTAATAAATTATTAAAATATTAATTATTCTTTATTTATAAGACCCCAGCCACAATTGTGGCTTGTGGCTACGCTATAATCTAATTAGCTAGATAGAGAGCTAGCCCCTTCGGGGCTCAGCTTAATTAAGTATACTTCTCTCCTCTTACTTTTTTAATCGATTAATCTCACATTATTACTATAACTTTTATTTAATATAAACTATAAATATAATTTATTTAATTATCTTAATTCGTTTTTTTATAATCGTTTTAATTTTAATTTTATAAGGTATATTTATATATTAAAAAAATTAAAAAATGGTTATTTATAAAACTTTAATTTAATTTTAATATTTAAATAAATATATATATATTATGAACTTTTTCTAATTATTTATATATTAATTATAAAATATTTATAATCGATAATATTATTTCCGTTATTAATAATATTCTAATTTATTTTAAAAACCTTATTTTATATATAAAACTTTTTTATATTAATTAAATAAACTTTATTATTTAAATAATAAAATAAAATTTATTTTTAAATATAAATTAATTATAATTATAAATTCTATTATAATCTTTAATATATTTCAATATTAAATTATATAAAATAAATATATATTTATAGTAATTATATATTTATCGTTTAAGTATAAAATTTAAAAATTTAAACTTTCTTTTAATATTAACGTATATTTTCTAATATAATTAACGTTATATAGAATTAATAAAGTTCGATTTATAATATTTCTTATAAATTATATTTTAATTATATATAAAATAAAAATAATAAAAATCGTATTTAAAATTATTATTAAATTTAAATAATAATCTTAAAAAATAAAATAATAATAAATTATTATATCAAAGATTTACCTTTTTATTATTATTATTATTAAATTCTTTTTTTTCGGGTTTTTTATTAAATTTCATAAAATTATTTTTTTAAAATCCTTTCTTTTAAAAAAAAAAGTTTATTAAAACTTTTTAAAATTAAACCTTTTTTTTATCGATATTTCTTTTTTAAATATTTATTATTTTTATATTTAATAAAACTTTCCTCTATTATATAATCATTAATAGATTTAAATTCAATTTAAATCTAGGCAGTATTATATTTTATTAACTTCAACCTTTTAATTATTATTTAACGTAATTATATAAGGTATTACGTATTTTATAGACCTTATTTATAAATATAATAATTATATTATTATTTTTAAAAGGTTATCGAAATCGTTAAATTTTTATTTTAATTTAATTATAAATTTATTATAAAATATTAATTATATTATAAATATTAAATATTAATAGTTTAATAATTTTAATATTCTTAATTTATTAATTAAAGAAATATTTAAATATATTTTAATTATTAATTAAATATTTTAAATGAAAGAATATTAATTAAGACTTTTTATTAGTTAAATTATTATCGAATTAAAAACGATATTAAAAGGTTTATATAATATAATAAAGGCTTTAAGCTTTTAATAATATTTTATTTAAATCGGATATTTTATTATTTTATTAAATTAAAGCTCTACTTTTTAATAAAATTTTAAAAAGTCTTAAAATTTATTTAATTATATTATTAATATAATTACTTTTAATAAAATTTCTAATTCTTAAAATAAAAAATATAATATTGATAAAAATAACGATTTTATTATTTTAAACTATACTTTATTTTATTAAATTTAAATAATTAAAATTAAGAACTTTAATATCTTTTTATATAATTTTATAACTTAATTAATTATAATTATTTAAAATATACCTTATTTATTAATTATAAATAATTATAAATAAATATAAAAGTTAATTTAATAATCCTTTTATTAATAAAAGAAACTTAATTATTAATTTAAATAGCGGTATTTAAAGTTATTATATAATTAAAAGTATTTATAAGTTAATATATTATACTTATTAATAAATAAATTATTATATAAAAATATTAATAAATTATTATATCGATTTTTAATCTCGTTAATAATAATAAAATTACTTTAATTACTTAAATGTTAAAAATAAATCTATTATATTTCTTTAAATATAATTATTATTATTTAAATTATTTTATTAATTATAATAAACGTTTTTAAAAATAAAATTATTCTTTAAGTTATTATTATTATAAATAATTAATATAATAGCTTTATTTATAATTTAAAGATAATATAACTTAAAATATTTCATATCTTTATAAACATAAAATATAAAATAAAGTCCTAGATTATAATTATAATTATTAAATATTAAATTTTATAATTATCACCTTTATAAAGTATTAATATAAAAAGAGTTATTTTATTAATTAAAATAAAAATTGATTTAATTTAAATATTATAAAAAAGCCTCTAAAAATTATATAAATCGTCTTATTATATAATTAATATACTATTTATTTAAATTTTTAAAATATATATAATTATTAAATTATTTCCTTATTAAATAAAGTTTTTATTTAATTAATATTTAACGATTTTTTTATTAAGTAATTTAATATTTAAAGTTTATAATTTTTTAAATTTATAAATATTATTATCGCTTAATATTATAAATATTCGTTTTAAAATTAAAGGAATTATAAAAAGATTTAAAAGTTTTTAAAAGCTTTTTCTTAAATATTCACGATTCTATCGGTTAAAGATTTTAATTTATTAAATAAATAGTTTATTAATTAATATATTAAAATCGAGTTTTATTTAATTAAATTAATATAAAGTAAAAGTTTCCTAATAATTAAAAACATTAAAATAAAAAAGATTAAATTTAACTTTAATATTATCCTTAATATATATTTAATAAGGATTTATTAATTTTTTAATAATAATAATAACCTATTTATATATAAATAATCGATATTTAATTAAAGAAAAGTTATAAATATAATATAAAAAGGTATTTAAAATATATAAATTTAAATAAAATCCTTTTATAAAATGATATTTAAATTATAAAAAACTATAACGTTTATAATAATATAAAAAGATATTATTTAAAATTAAATAATATAAACGAATAATTTATTGATTATATAATTTAAATTAAATAAAGTATTAAATTATATTTATAAGGAAATTTTCATATATTTAAATATATTATATTTTTAAAATACTTTTTATATAAAAAATATATATATTTAATAACTAAATATTAATTATATTAAATATATATTTAATAATTTAAAAATTAAAAATATATTAAATTAAAATAGAAAGTTATATTAAAATATAAGTCTTTAATCTCAATTATCTATTTCTAATAAAATATTTATAAAATTATATTATATATATAAATCTTATTAATTTAATAGCAATTTTAATCTATAAATTAAATTCTTAATATATTAAAAATTATATTAAATATATATATTTTAATTAATCTTTAATAAATTTATTAAATTAAAATAATTTTATTTTTAATTAAGTAGGGTTAAAAAGATTTTATAATTAATAAGATTAAATAAAAATAACGTTAAAAATAGAATTAAAATAAAATAAAGAAGAAAGGAAGAAAAGGTTTATTTATTAAGGCCTATTATATCCTTTAATAAAGGAGTTAATTATTACTACCTTTTTATACTTCTTATTCCTAAATAAAAAGAATAACTCTTCCTTAGCTAATACCTTTAATAAGGTTTATTAACTATTATAATTAATTGAAATATTAATGTTTTTATTTTAAAAAATAATATAAGATTTTATAATTAATTTACCTTTAATAATAATTATAGATATAATATAATATATATTAGGATAAAATATATATAATAATATAATAATAATTATAAAGAACTTTCTTTTTTAAAAAAACTATTAATATTAAAATATATAGTATATATAATAGAAGTTTAAATAAATTAAATAATATTAGCTTTCTTATATATTAATTAAAAGGTTATTTAAAAAATTATTTTAAATTTTAATTAAAATATATTAATATAAAAAGCGATAATAATAAACAATAATTATTAAAAATTAAGATATTAATTAATTAATATATATTTAAAATTAAGGGTAAATTAACAATTAAATATTTTATATAATAAAAAGGTTATTATAAAAGGTATAACGAATAATATTTATAAAAATTATTAATAATTAATATAATAAATATAATATTAAAATATTATAATATTAAGCTATAATTAAAGGTATAGTTATATTATATTAAATAGATAGCTTTAAATAATTAATTTAATTAAGTTAATATTTAATTAAATTATATTTCCTTTATTTTCTTTTCTTAACTTAATAAGTTTAATAAATATAATATTTAATATAAAATAATAAATAATAAACTCCTATTAAAGGAAATAATATTAAAAGTTAATTTAAAACTCTTTTTAAATATTAAATAGAACGTTTTAATAGAATTAATAGTAATTATTAGTATATTAATTTTTTTAAAAAAGGGTTAATTAAAATTCTTTATTTAATAATAAAATAATTATAAAAGTTTTTTATATAAAAATAAAATTAATTAAGAATTAATAGAATTATATATTATTAAAAGGTTTTAAAAAAGGATATTAATAATATATATTATTAATAATTAATTATTAAAAAAGAAGAAAAATTATTTAATTTTAATATAATTAAAATTATATATTATTTAAAATGTAATTTAATTAAAAATTATATATAATAAACTTAAATTTTTTTAAATAAAATAATTTAATTTAAATTAATTTAATTAATATATTTTAAATTATAAAAATAATAATATAAAATATATTATAATATAATTAATAAATTATAAATTAATTAATTAAAAAGATTTTTTATATAATTAAAAGATTAAATATTAAATATAAAGATTTATAAGAAATTTATTAAAAAAAATAATAATAATATAAATATTATATATTATAATAAACTTTTAAAATATAATTATATTTATATTTTGAAAAAGGTTATTTTTAATATATATAAAAATATATTTATAATTTTATTAATAAAACGAAAATATTTATTAATTAAATTAATAAATTTCTTAATAATTAAAAACCTTAAAAATAATATAATTTATTTATCTTCTATTAAGAATAATAAGAATTTAATTTTTATTTCGGATTTTAAAAGGATATATATATTAATTTATTATACAAGAAAATATCCTAATTCTAATCGCTTTCTAAAAACGTTTATTTAATAAAAGTTTTTTAAATAATATAAATTAAAATAATAATAAAAAGTACAATTATAATATATAAAAAAAAGATTTATTTATTAAATTAATTTAATTATATTATAATATAATTAATAATTTATTAAACTTATTACCTTTATATATATAACCTTTTAATTAAAGTTAGTAATTAATCCGATTACAAAACTCTTTTTAATAAATAAAATTAAAAATAACTAGTCCGGACTTTTTTAATCTAAATTAATTTAATTTTATTAAAGATTAAAATTAATTTAATTTTAAATTAAAATTAAATTAATCGATTAAATTAATCTTTTTAATCTTTTATTTTTAAATTTAAGATTAAATTTTATCTTAATAATATTATTATTTTTAATACTTAAATAAAAATATAAATCTATTTTTAATATTATTTTAAAATAATATTATATATTCTTTACCATAATTTTATAATAATATATTATATTTTAAATATAAGTATAAATATTTAACCTTATTAATAAATATATTTAATATATTATAATTTTTAATAATATTTTATATTTAAAATTTAAAATATAAAATTATTTTTATTTATAATTAGAAATTAAAAAAAATGAATTCTTTTTAAAATACTTTTAAAAGTAATTTTAAAAATATATTTAATTACCCTCACTACCTAAAAACTTAAGATCATTTAAATCAGCTATTTTCTAATTTTTTAATAAAACTAACCATTTAATTACTTTAAAACTAAAACTATTCCAGCCTTTATTAATAATTAAAACTACTATAAAAAAAGACCGTTCTATTAATGCTACAGTAGCTAAAATAGCTAAATATTTCCTAGCTAAAATAATAAAATTAAGAAATCGTAATTTATTAAAACTCTAATAATTTAATAAATCGGTTTAAAATAAAAGATTAATATAAAATTAATATATACATACTTAATTTAATATTTTAATATTTATATATTTATATATTTAACTATATATATAAATATTTAAATATTAATTTTAAAATTAAATAAAATTTATTTATCATAATATTAAAACCTCTTATAAATAAATATTATATTTTTTTATAATATTTAAATTCCTATTTCCTTAAAAAATTTATTATTAGAATTAAAGTTTAAATTAAACTTTAAATTAAAATTATCGTTTAATTTATCGATATTATTATTATTTATAATAATGTAATTTTAATTAATTCGATTATATTTAACTTTTAATAAATTAATCGAATCCAATTTAATTATATTACATAATAATAATGATTTTCAACTTTTAAAATATAATAATTTTAACTATAGGTTTAAAATAATACTTAAAATATAAAGCTTATAAATATTAATTATAAAATTATTTAATTAATATAGAAAACATTTTGCTAATTTAATAATATTGATTTTAATAGTATGAATTAAATTAAAATATTCTAAAACTTATATAAAATTAGAATATTAATTTTAACTTTTAAAATAAAAATAAAAAATAAAATTAAAATAAAGTTAAATAAAATATTATATTTATTAATTCTTTATTTCGAACTTTTTTATCTTTAAATTCGCCGATAAAATACTTTAATTTATTAAATAATTTATAAATAAATAATAAAGTAATAAATAAAATAGTATATTTTTCCGCTTATGATTTAATAATGGGTTTAATAAATATTTAAAACAGTCGTTTAATTTCTTTTAATAAAACTTAATCTTTAGAATTTAAAAAAATCGATTTAAATTTAATATTCTCTATACTACGGTAAATATAATTTAAAAGCGGTTTGAATTTAATAAAAACGGAAATTATATAAAAGGTAGAATTCTAACGGGTTATATTATTCAATATAAAATTAGTTTTAAATAATAATATAAAATATATATTATTTAAATAAAATAAATATTTATTTAAAACAATTTTTCTTTTATTTATATTTAAATCTCCGGAATTTATTTTAATTTTAATTCTTTAATTAAATTATTTTTTAACTTTATTTATATATCTCATTAAAATAACGATTTAACAGACTCGATTTATTAAATTAAATTTAAAGTTAATATTAAAATTAAAATATAATTATTAAATAAATAATTTAACTTATTAATATCTTGATTTAATTCCTCTTTATTTAATTTATCGTTTATATAACGAAAAATATTATCGGTATCTTTTTCGTTTAAGATATAAAATCGTAAAATATCTTTAACGATTAGATTAATTATATAAGCTATATACCTTAAATTATTTTTAGAATTATCATTTAATTTAATTCTATAATTAATATAAAAAATAGATAAAAAGGTATTATTATTCATAGTATTATTTTATGTAATGTTATAAAGAAAATTCTTATTAAATTATTTTTAATATAAAGTTTAAAATTTTATTCTTTAATTTAAAATTTAAAATTTAAAATAATATACTTAAAAATATTATTTAAAAAATTTGCGTTATAAGGTTATAAAGTATATAAAAAGGTATTGAATATTTTTAATTTAGTATAATTATCGTTAATTAATTTAAAGCCGATTAAATAAGACATTAATTTAAAATTTAAGTTAATAAAAAATAAATTAATTCCTATATAAACGTCTTAGGTACACATAGTTTAAGTATTAAAAAAAAAGCTAAAAACGCCTTTATTATTAATGTACTTATTTAATTATAAATTAAAAAACGTTAAGTATTTCGTAAATTCGAACTCTAAAGTATTACGAATATTTCAACGATTTAAAATTATATCCTTAAATAAATAAATTAATAATTAAATATAAAAATAAAATTATAAAATTAAAATAATTGATAATTTAAAATAAATAATTTAATTTTGAAATAAATTAAAATCTATAATATTAAATAAAAGATTATTTTTAATAATAAAATTTAAAACTTTATTAAAAATATCGTTATTTTTATATTTAAAAATAATATTATTTTATAGCCTTTTTCGCGCTAAATTATATAGTATAAAAGATATAAATAGTAAATTTATTATTAAAAGATTAATTTATATTTAAACATTAAATAATAACTTTAAATATTTTAAAATGAAATAATAATATTGAAAATTCTTAAATAGAATAATAATATTAAATACTTTTAAATAAAATGATAATATTAAATATTAGAAAAAAATAATATTAATATTAAATATTTTAAAATAAAATAATAATATTAAATATCTTAAAATAAAATAATAATATTAAATAATTTAAAATTTAATATTTAATTTTAAATTAAATATTAATTAATTATTTTATTAAATAAATTATTAACTTATTTCTTTCTCTTATTTTTTTAAATACTTTATTAAAAGCAATATTTAAATATTTATTTTAATAATATCGACTTAAATTCAATAAATTAAAATTAAATAATAGTAAGTTAATAATTAAATTGTAATTAAATAACTTATTCAATATTTAATATTATATTGAAAAATAAAATAACTTACTTAATATATTTATAACGAACTTTTCGATTTTTATTATTTATTAGCGATAATAAAGTACGTTTAAATAAACTATATTTAATAACGTAAATTTTATTATTTTCGTCGTTTAATTTATAAATTAAATTATTATAAACTTTATATTTAATTTTATTTAGATTATTAAAATTAGAAATTAAATTAATTATTTCCGTTAAATTATCTTTATTTAAATTAGGACTTAAAGTAGAATTTAATTTAAAATTAACATTTAAATTTAAATTAGAATCTAAATTAGAATATAAATTAGAAACATATTTATTTTTAAATCTAATATTTTAAATAAAAGAATCTTTAATACATTAAGATACTATTTTAATGTTATTTAAATAAATAAACGTTAAAATAGAAATTCAATTAATTTAGATTAATATAAAGTAAGTAATATAATTTATTAATATATAATTAATAATAAGAAAATAATAAAAAAACAAGGAATTTTAATTTCATTTATAATAATTTAATTGATATAAAATGAAACCGATAGGCTAATATCTATATCGATTATATTATTAATATATTTAATTTAATCAAATCGGATTTTAATTTTAACGAGCTATATATACCGATAAATAATTTATTCAATTTAATTAATTAGATATGAAATTTAAAAATAGATAAGTCGAAGTATATATACCGGTAAATAATCTATTAAATTTAATAAATTTAATACTAAATTCAAAAGTGGATAATTTAAAGTATATATATCGGTAAATTTAAATTTAAATTTAATTAACTCGATTTTAATTTTAAATTTAAAATATATATACCAGTAAGATTATAATTAATATTATTAATTAAAATTAAATAAGATTAACTAATTATATATTTAAAAATCTATATATAATATAATATCGATATTTAATATTTATCTAATTAATTAAATTAAAATATTAATTTCTAATAGTCTTTTCGGATTTTTAAATAAAGTCCGATTAATAAATTATATATATTATTCTATTTCCTTTAAATAAAATTTTATAATTATAATTATATATATATATTAATTTATTAGTATAAATACCTTTATTAAATTATTATCTTATCTATTTAAGTTTGAAATTAAATTACTTTATCATTTATTTATTTATTTAAATCAATTTAAATAAATACATAAAAATATCGATTACTTATATTACTATTAATTAATAACTCCCTGTTATAATTATTTATAATAATATTACTAATAATTTTTTATTTACTTTAATTCCTTATGAAATAAAATTAATAATTTATCTAATAATTTTAATCCTATTTTATATAAATTTATTAAGTTTAGTTAAATTAAGTTTAAAGACGATTATACCTATATATACTCGATTTATAAGGAATACCCTTATTTAAATAAATATATTTTTAAAGTAGATATAAAGTTTATTTTATTTTTATTTAATTTATTATTTAAAAATAACATACTAATATTTTTTTTTAATTTTATTTACCTATAATTTATTTTCCTATTATTATAAATTTAATTAAATATATACGATATAATTAAAATACATTACTAATGATTTTATTATATATTTATAGCGATTTAAATTCTTAATTAAATGCTGGATTAAATAATTATTTAAGAAATCGCGATAATATATAATAAGCTATTATTATTATTAAGGATAATGTTTAATTATTAAAGTAAACTTAACCTTATTTATACCTTCTATTTAATATTTTATATAAAGAATATAAAATAAATAAGGAAAAGAATAAATATAAGAGAGATAAATTAGGGCGGGTTTTAAAGCCGGCGTTAAAATAGATAGATAGTCACCCTTCTTTTTTATATTTTATTAATTTAATAGAGAATTTATTTTAATTAAATTGAATTTATTTCTTCTTAAAAATAAAAAACAATTTACATTTGATATAAAATAATTAAATTATATTTTTAACTTTAAAATTATTATATAAAACTTATTTAAATATTTTTTTTTTTTCGAAAATAATGGAGATTTTATCTATTTTATTACTAGATATATTAATGTTTTAATATAAAGATTAAAATTTAATTTTATAATCGATTAAAAGGTGGTTTTTAAAAATAAAGATTTACAATAATATTATTTAAAATAAAAAGAATGATAATAAAACATAATTTTTAAATATTAGGATAGTAGAAAAATAAGCTTTATTTAATACATTAAAAATTATTTTAAAAACTACTTTATTATTAAGTATATTAAGATTTTTATATAAAATTTAAATTTAGATTTTACAATTTATTAAAAAGTACTTTTTAAAATAAAGATTTAAAATAATGCTATTTAAAGAAGAAATTATTAATATAAAAAATATATTATAAGAATATAAATAACATAAAAGTAAGCTTTATTTAAAATGATCAAAAATTATATAACTATTTATTCTATTATTAAATATATTAATATTTTAATATAAAATTTAGATTTTAAATTTATAATTAATAAAAAGGTATATTTTAAAATTAGAGGATGAAAATAATAATATTTAAAATTAAAATAAATAGTTAAAATATTTATTATAGATAAAAATAATAATAAAATAAGTTTGATTAAATAGATTAAAAAATATATTATTACCTTTCTTATTATTAAAATAGTCAATATTTTAATATAATAAATATTTAACATTTAAATTTAAAAGTATATTAAGATTAAAAAGATTAATTTAATAATTAAAAAACTCTTTAAATTAATCTTAATTTAATCTTTAATTAGATTAAGATTAATTTAAATTAATCCGGATTTTTTTAATTTAAATTAATTTAATCTTTTAATTAATAAAGATTAAAGAATTTATAAATTAATTTTAAAATTAAAAAAGCATTAAAAAAGTTATAGATTAATTACTAACCCTATTTATAACCTATTTAAAATCGTTATAAAAATATAAATAATTATTTAAATAATCGCGATTTTAATTAAGATTTAATTAAATACTTTAAACTTAAATAAAAATCGATTTAATAAATTTAAAATTAATAAATTAATTAATTAAAAAGAAAATAAATAATAATTAAAGTTATTCTAATATTAATAATACTTTAATAATAATATAAAATAAATATTTAAAAAAGTTATAAATATTATTATTATAAATTTATTTAATTAACCTTTATTTTAATAATTAAGTAATTATAAAATAATTTATTATTGAAATAAAATTATATAATTAAATAACTTTAATTAATATATATAAATAAATATATAATTAATTTAAAGATATTAATATAATTTTAAATTAAGAATTTTTAAAAATTATTAATTTTTATATTTATATAAAATTAAAATAATAAGAATTAATAGGGATATTAAAAAGTTATTAAAAATTATAAAATTAAATTTTTTAAAAATTAATTTTAAAGAATATAATATTTTTTCTTTATAAATTATTATATATTATTTAATATAGAAGATTAATTAAAATAAATTATATAATAAAAATATTTATAATATAATAAAATAAATAAATAAAGTTTTATATTAATATAATATAAATAAGATTAATTATATAAGAATAAAAGTTTTAATTAATAATTAAATATTTATTTATAAATTATTAATTTTAATTATAATTAAATTTATTTGTAAATCTTTTCTTATAATAATAATTATAAATTAAAAATTTTAAAATTAATTAACTTATTTATAAAATAAAAGTTTTTTAAAATTTTAAAAGTATATTTATAAAAAACGATTAAATAAAAAGGTTTTAATATAAATTTAATAAATTTAATTTATATATTTAATAAATTTAATTTATATATTTAATAAATTTAATTTATATATTTAATAAATTTAATTTATATATTTAATAAATTTAATTTATATATTTAATAAAATTCCTATATTATATATTCTTTTATTAAAAAAAAATTTTTAATAAATAAAAAATATTATTAAATAAAACTAAAAATTCATTTATAAAAATTTATAAAAATTATAAATTAAAATAATTAATAATATAAAAAAAATAATTGTAATATTTATAAAAATAATTAAATAATTTAAATATTAAAATTAAAATTATAATTTAAATTATATAATAAAAATTAAATAATAATTAATATAATTATAAAGTTTATTATATTTTTTAATATAAATTTATTATTTATATTAAAAAGAAAATTTATATAAAATTTATTACTTTTTATATAATAAATTAAATTAAATAAATATATAAATTAATTTATTATATAATAATTAATTAATAATAAATTAATAATAATATATTTATTAAAAAACTATTTATTAATTTTAAATTTTATATTTTTTATTTATTAATACTTTAATATTATTTATTTTATTATTTTATTATAATAAATTTTTAAATAATAATTAAAAATTTATATAATTTCTTTTTTTATATTTATATAGCTTTTTTTTATTTTTATAAAAATATAATATTTATTATTAAAATCGTAAAAAAAGCGGTTATTATTTTTATTATTTTTTTTATATTTACTTTTTTATTAAATAAGAATAATAAATATAAATATAAAATAATTTCTTATTTTAATTTTAAAGCGTTATAATATATAATTAATAACGTATTTTTTAAAATTATTAAAAATTCCTTTTATAGATATTTATAATATAATATTATTATTAATATTAATATCTATTTTAATATATATAAATAAGTATTTAAATTTAAATAATTATATATATATTTAATAAAATATAAAGAATTAAAATAAAAAATAAAAATAATATATATATATATATATAATAAAAAAAATTAAATTATAAATTTTAAAAAGTATTTATTATGAAAATTTATATTTATTTTTAAAAACTTTCTTTAAAAATTTATATAAAATTAATATTTATATATTTTAATTTTAAAAACTTTATTATATAATATAAATAATTTTTAATAGATTTTAAATTTAAATAATATAAATAAATATAATAATTCCTATTTTAATAATTAAATATAATATTATTATAAACTTTAACTTTTTTTTAAATTTTATATTATAAAAGATAATAAATAATTATAATTAAAAGTTATAATAAAAAGAAGGTTTAATATTTATTATTTATTATTATTAAAAAATTAATTCTTTTAATTTTATTATTTAAAATATTTATTTATTTATTCTTTATTATTTATATTAATAATATATAATATATATTAAAATAAAATTAAATAAATATAAATTTATTTAATATAATAATATAATTTATAAATAATATAATTAAATTAAGATAATAAAGAAAGAAAAGGATTTAATAAATAAGGTATTAATATAAATTTTAAATAAATAACTTTAAAGTATATATAAACTATTTATATAAGTTAATTAATTAAATAAAGCCCTTTAATAAAGTTTATTATAATATTAATAATTAAAAGAAAGTTTATTAACTTTAATAAATTAAATTTCCCTTTTTTAAACTATTTATTTATATAATATATAATGGAATAATTTATATTTTTAATATTTATAATAATTTCTATATTATTTATATTATTTTAATTTATAGGATAAAATCTTTAATTAATAATCCTTTGAAAATAAATTCTATTATAATTTATTATATTTATATTATAATTTAATTTTAATAATTAATTTATTAATAGGTTATTTAATAATATAGTATTTATAAAAATAATTTTTACTTTATTTAATTAATTAAATAATAAATTTTAATACTTTATTATTATTAAATATATTAAAGTTAAATATTAATTACTTATAAGGATAATTACGATTATATTTAAACTCCTTATTCATAAGAATATATTTTAATATTATACCTTTAAGATGATTATTTAAAATAATTTTAAAAACGATAGCGAGCTTAATAGGTTATTTTTAAAGTTTATTATAATAATATTATTATTATTTAATTAATTATCCGCTTTATTATATTTAATACTTTTTAATTAATTCTTTAAAATTATTAAAAATATCTTTTTTATATTAAATATTTTATTTATATATAAAACCTTTTTATTTAATAAGGTATTTATAATTATCTTTATTAAAACTAAACTTATATTTTAAAATTATTTTAATTTTATAATAAAGGAAACTATTATTTTAATCGATCTTTATATATCCTAATAAAACGCCTTTTCTTTTTAAAGTATTATTATTATTTAATAATAATATTAAATATTTAATTGAAATTATGGGATAAATATAAATATAGTTAAGGAAATTAAATTTATATATTAATTTATTAATATATTTAAATACATTTTATAAATTAAAACGTTATTATAAATATTTCTAGAGTAAGTTTTTAAAAATATAATAATTATAATATAATTTAAAGTAAATTCTATTATTAAAGTTAAATTTAATTATATAATAATAAAGGTTATATAAATATTTTATAATAATAATGATATAATTTATAATTAATAATATATTATTTTAAATATATTTTTATATATAGTAGATATTGGAAAGGATTTATTTTCCTAATAGTGTTAATATTAATAATAATATTTGTTAATTTAAGAATTTTAAATTTAAAGATTTATTTATAAAGGGTTAAATTAATAATGTATTAATAAATATTATTTATATTTTATTATAGAGAAGGAAAGAGATTTAATTAACTTTATTTAAAAATACAAAATTATAAAATTAAATACTAATTTTAATCTCTTAATTTTTATATTTAAAAAGATTATTAATTTATAAATATTAAATAATTATATATAAAAGGCGTATATTAAATAAATTTTATATCCTTTTTTAAAAGTTTTTTATAAATTTAAAATTATAATCGAATATAATACCTTTTAATATTCTTTAATCTATTAAAAATGATTAAAATTTAAAAACCTCTCTTTAATCCTTTATAATATATTATATATTTTTTAAAAGAAATATAATTTATTTAAAGGTTTAATATTAAATTATTATTATAAAATTATAATAGTTAAAATAATCCTTTCCGTTTTATTATTAAAAGGTATTAATAGAATTTAATTTAAAAAAGTTTAAAATAAAATTAATTATAATACTTTTTATTAATAAAGTGGTATTATTTTGAAAAGGTTTATAATTATTAATTAACGGTGAATAATCGGTTATATCAAATTAATAATTAAAGTAATAAATATAATATTATTTAATTAATTACTTTTTATTTTTAATAATAAAGTTATTAAAAGTTTTTAATATTCTATTAATTCCTTAATAATAACGATTATTATAAATTATTATTATAAATTCATAAATAAAATTATATAATATATAAAATCTTCTTTAATTTAAAGAATTAATATTATAAAGAAACTTATTATAAATCTTAAAAAGATAATTAAAATAAGAAAAATTTAAAATAATTTTATTAATTATAATATCTCTCTTTAAATTTAAAATAATTATTTTAATTATAAGTTTTTTTTATAAATATTAATTAATTAATATTAAAATTAATTATTAAGAAGGACTTTTAATTTAAAGAAATAAATTTTATATATAATATATTATACCTTATTAAATATAGTTAATTTATTAAAGCGTACTTTAATATTTTAAATTATTATTAAATAATTTAAAATATTGAAAATAAAATTAAACTTTCCTATAACATAATATATTTATAAATTATATTATAATAAATAAATAAAACTATTAATTATATTAAAAGGTATTTAATTATAAATACCTTTTATAATAATATAATCTATTAAAATAATAATAAAATAATTACTTAATTAAATTATTATATATATTCTTTTAATTATTTATATAAAGTATATAACTTTAAACTTTAAAGGATTATAATAAGTTTTTAATTAAAAGAATATATAATTTAAATATAAAATAAGTTTAATTTATAATAATAAAATAAATAAATTAAACGTCTATTAATAACTTAATTTAAAATAAAAAGTTATAATATTAAATCTATATTAAATGAATTTATTATGCTAAATAAAAAAGGTTTCATTTAAATTAAAATAAAAGAATAACGTTTCTTTAATTATTATCGATTAAAAAATATTAAAATAAATTCGTTTAATATTTATAAATTTATAATATATAAATATATAATATATTATATATTTCCTTAAATTATTAATAATAATTCGCCTTTATTTATAACTTTTAATTTATAAAATAATTTTATATTTTTAAAATAATTTAACGATTTAAATATAATATAAAATAAAATAATAAAGGAATTTAATAGCTTTAATATATTATTCTAAAGCTTTTAAATTATTAAAAAAAATAAGGTTTTAAAATATAATTAAGCGATTATTAATAATTACTAATTTAAAACTTTTATTATAATATTTAAATGATTTAATTAAAGAGTATTTAAAAAATAACTTTTTAAGAAATATTAAAATGTTATATAAATTAAAATAGGTAAAAATTATCTTTAAATATTTAATATAATTATCCTCTATTTTTAAAAAATAATATTATTATTAATAAAGATATAATAAAAGCATTTAGATTTAATTAAAAGTTTATTTATAAGTTATTAAATATATATAGATTTTTTTTAAAAATTTATAAAAATAATAATTAATTATTCTATTTCTTACTAATAAATTATTATAAATCTATTTTAATAATCTTTATAAATAAGGAATTAATAAAAGAAAGTAATTATATTAATTATTATAATAAAATATTTACTTTAAAGGTTCGATATTATCTTATTTTATAATATTAAAAGGTATTAATTAAAAATAATAATAGAATTAAAGATATAAAGATTATTAATAATAATTTATCCCTTAAATTTATTATAGATTTATTATTAAATAATAAATAAAGAATTAATAAATATTCTATCTTTCTTTAATTATAAAGAGTATTATATATAATATTAATAACCTTTTAATTCTTTTTATTAAATAAATATAAATAATCATTTTATTTTTTATTTTATTATCCTTTAATAAAAGGTATCTTTATTTATTTATTTTTAAGAATATTAATTAATCTTTTATTTTCCTATAATTTTAAAATTTTATAATGACATTAATAAATCTATTAATAAAAAACTTTTTTTAATATATATATATTAATACCTTTATTAATCTTTATTTTAACGATATTAATAGGTTTTTTAATATTTAATATAAAGTATTATTTAACGATTTAAAATTTATTAAATTTAAACGATATTATTAATAAAGTATTAATAGGGTAGGATTTAATTAAAGGATAATTATTAAAATTATAAATAATATTATAAATTTCATTAATTATAAAAGTATTCTTTATAAGACAAAAAATAGTAATTAAGTTAATTATATTAATATAAAGATTATTTAAATTAAGAATTATATTTAAAGTAATAATAATTATTATAATATTATAATAAATTTAATATTAATTTAATTAAAAGTATTTAAATTAAATATTAATATAGGTAAAATATTAAAAGTAATAATCGAAATATTAGGATTAAATATAATTATTAAAGCTTATGAAATTTTAATTAAAGTAATCGCTATAATTAAAATAAATATTCTAGCTTTTTAAACAATTTTAAAGAAATTTATATTTTTATTCTCTTTAATATTATTTAATTTCTTTTTTTTTTTAAAACAATAATAGGTTATTTAATAAGGTTAATTATTATAGTTATATAAAGGTTTTTATTATCTATAATTATATTATAAATTATATTTTATTTAAAATAGAAATAGAAATTATAATTTAATAAAAAAGGTTTATAATTTACTTTAATATATATTAATTCCTTTAATTAAAAATTACTTTATATATATTTATAATATAATATTTATAAAAGGGTCTTTTTAATAAAACCTTAAAAATTATTAAAAAGTTAATAAACTTTTAATAAATAATTATTAATGATATATAATAATTATAAATTATATAAAGAAAGTAAAGTATAATTAAAGATAGTTTTTCTTTATATTATTATATTTTTTTAATAAAGTTATATTTAGTTTTTTATATAAAATAGTTTATAATATTTAAAATAAATATTATTTTAATTTTATATAATATAAATAAAGTATTCTTTATTATTAAATTTAAAATCGTTTAATAATAGAATTAAAGAAAATTTATTTAAAAATAAAACGATATTAATATAATAAAAGGATTTTTTTTCTTTATTATTAAAATTATTTAATTTATCTTTTTTATATTTTTTATATTTCTTTTTATAAAATTATTTTTTATTATATTTATTTTTTAATATTCTTTATTATTATTTTATTTATAATTTTATTTATTATTATTAAAATTAAAACCGTTATTGTTTTATAACTTTTTAAAATTATTTTTAAATTTATTATTTAATTAATTATAATCCTTTTTAATATTATATATATAATATAATCGTTTAATATAAAGATATCTTTATTTAATTAGAATAAATAAATTCGATTTAATTTTAATAATATATTAAAGGTATTAAAGAAAAAGTTTCATTTAATAAAATTAAATAAAATATTATTTAATTTTAAATAATACTGTTAATTAAAGATATATGAAGATATTATAAATATAAATATTATTATTATTAAGAATTCTTATAATTTAAAAATATAATAATATTTTACTAAAGAATTAAAAAAAAAGGATATTTATTTAAAACGATTTTATAAAGAGTAATTATTATATTATTAAAATATATAGTAGTTTTTAATAAATTTAAAAAGAAATGTTAATATAAAGCTTATTAAATAAAAATTAATTTTATTTATTATAAATTTTATTAATTATAAACGATAAATTTATTATTTTATTATATAATAATAAAACCTTTAAATAAAGTTAAAAATAAGTTTATTATTTATAATTTAAAAACGTTATCGGGATTATTATTTATAAAGGTATAAATATAATTATTAAAGGTATAAATATTAATATTATTTTTATTTTTATATTTTAAATTAAATATATTAATATCATTATATTTTAATTTAAATAAGAATTCTATTTTAAAGGTATTTAAATTAATAATTATAAGTTAAATTAAAAGTTAATATTAAATAATTATAATTAAATTAAAATTTAATAATTAAAAATTAAACAAATTAATAATTTAATTAATTATTATTAGATTAAATTTATTATTTAAGTTATTTAAATATTAACGTTAAATAAAGCTTTAAATTCTTTAATATTTCTAATATATACGTTAATTATTTATTTAAATTATTAATTATAAAAAATAAATCTTCATTAATTTTACCTTTAAAATTTTAAATATTATTAATAAATATATTAATATATTATTTATATTTAAATAATATATTATTAATTATATTAATATTAATAATAGTTTATTTTATATTTATAATATTAAATTAAACTTTCTTTAGTTATAAAATAATATTTATTATTATATTTATATCTCTTTAAAGAGCGCTACCTATATTAGATAATTCCCCGTTATTTATTATATTAAGGAAGGTTTTATTTAAATTAAAATTAGATTTTTTTTAAAAATTATTAAAGGTTTTTTTAATATTAAAGAATTTAATAATATTTTAATTAAATATATTTTTTAATTTATTATTAAAAGTAATAGATTTATTAATAATAAATTTAAAGTTAAAAAAATTATTATTTGATTCCTTATTTTAATTATAAATTATAAAATACATTATATAATTTCTTATAAATAAATAATTAACCTTTCTTATATAAAAAATAAAAAAACTAAAAATAAAAAATAAATATAATATAAAATGTTAAAACTTTTAAAATTAATATTTTAAATATTTAATATTCTTTAAATTATTTACTTAAAATTAAATTTAATATAAATATAATAAACTTTTAATATTAAAGGCTTATTAATTATATTTATATAAAATAATTAATATTTATTTAATATTATAAAGTATTTATAATTAAATTATAAATAGACTTTTAATATTATAATTTCTATTAAAGTATTTAACATTCCTTTAAAAAAATCTTTAATTAATATATAAATTATTTAATATTTATTTAATATAATTAATAATAATATAAATAGTTATTTAAAATTTATTATTTAAATCATAATTAATTAAATTAATTAATAAAGATTTATTATAATATATAATTTTAAAAAGATATTATTATTATAATAATATAATTTATAAGTAATATAATTAAATTAAAATAATAAAGGAAAGAAGGGATTTAATAAATAAATAGTTTTAAAGTATATATAAACTATTTATATAAACTAATTAAATAAAGCCCTTTAATAAAGTTTATTATAATATTAATAATTATATTAATTTAAAATTAAATTTAGATTTATTATTTACCTTAATTAATATAAATTATATTTATAATTAATTATAATTAAATATTATTTATATTTACCGTTTATATAATTAATTTAATTATTAAAATAATAATTAATTTAAAGTATATTTAAAAAATAATAAAATAAAGTTTATTGATTTAATTAAAATAATAAAGATAATAAATAATAATTAAAAATAATTAAATTAAAATATAATTAAATTTAAAGTTATATATAAGAAAATTTATTAATTATAAAGAAATAAATAATTATAAAAATAATAAATAAGAATATATATAATATAAATATAAAAATTAAATAAAATTATTTAAAGATAAATTAATTAAGTTATAACGATTTTATAAGAAAAAGAATAATTAAGTAATAAATTTAATTATTTATTACTTTAAAGAAAAATAATAAATATAATATATAAATAATTGTTTTTAACTAATATAATAAATATTATTTTATTTTTTAAAGGGGGGAGGTATAAGATTAAATTTATATAATTATAATATAATTATAATTAATTCTAATTAAATAACCCTTTAAAGTTATATATAATTAATTATATTTTTTTTTATTCTTTCTTTTAATTAATGAATTGTATAAAAATAAATTATTTTATAAAAGATATTAATTTATTATTTATATTAAAAAAAAGTTTATATAAAATTTATTACTTTTTATATAATAAATTAAATTAAATGAATATATAAATTAATTAATTATATAATAATTAATTAATAATAAATTAATAATAATATAATTTTTAAAAAATCTTTTTTAAATTTTAATTCATTTATATCTTATTTATTAATAATAATCCTTTTCCTTTATTTACTTAAATTAATTTACGATTTTATTATATTAATCTTTATTAAATTCATTAAATCTTATAATGTTTAAAGCTTTATTTCTATTTTATATATATATAAATATACCTTTTAATATTTAATAATTTTAATAATAATTTTTATTAATATATACTTTATATATAATATATAAATTATATATATAAAGAATAATATATTATAATAATTTAAAAAGGTATATTATTAAATATCGTTTCAAATACTTTAAAATCAAATTTATTAAAAATAATATAATAATTATAAAAATAAAGCTTTTTAAAAAATTAGAATTTAATTATTAATATAATAATATTAATTATATTAAAATTATTAAAAGCGTTTTTTATAAAGTTATATAATATAATAATATTATTAATATTAATATTTATTATAATATATATAAATAAATATTTTTATTTAAATCTTTTTCTAATATATATTATATATAATTAATATAAATAATAAGGAATAAATAAATAGTAATATAAATTAGTAATAACTCTATATTAAAATAAATAAAAATCTTAAATAATAAAATTAAAAAAATTAAACTTTTAACGATAATAAATAATAAATATTAAACCCTCTTTTTATTATAACCTTCGATTATAACTATTTATTATCCCTTACAGTATAAGGTTTAAAATAAACCTGGGGCTCGCGATAACATTATATCTAACTATCGAAAAAAGAATTATTCGTTCGTATTATATAGGTTTAAGATTTATTGGAGATTATTTATATTAAATAATAAAGTTTTTAAAACTAACGTATATAAATATCGATTTTATATAAGTTTTTAAAGAAAGTTTTCGAAAATAAATATAAATTCTTATAATATATATTCTTTAAAATTTATAATTTATTTTTCCTTCTTATTATATATATATATATATACGTTACTATCTCTTACTTTAATCCCTTTTATATTATTATATATTTATAATATTATTTATATTTTAATACCTATCTATATATATTATAATAATTATTAATAATAATAACAATATTATATTATACGCGCCTATAGTAAACGTTTTTAATAATTTCGATAAAGCCGGCGCCCTTATATTAATAATTAAATTTTAACTTTTTAAAAAGTTCGATTTCTATAATTATTATATCGCTTTTAATAAATTTAATTTTAAAATATTTAAGACCGCGTTTAATAAAATATTTCTTAAGTTATTATAATATATAGTTCTTTATATATATAACCTATATATTATATATAAAGTATATAGCGGCGAAGACCGCTATCGAAATTATTAAACGATAAAAGGTATATTTATATATATATAAAACGGAAATAAGGTTCTGAAAACCGCGGAGCTTTTAAGTAAGTTCGACGAAGGCCGATATAATAAGATTGTAAATTAACTTAATTAATTAAAAAGAAAAGGTTATCGTTAATAGATAGGAAATAAATCGAAATTAATAAGTAATCCTTTAATAAATATATTATTATCGATTTATTATTAATCGATTATTATATAATTAATTAACTTATATATTTATTTAATTTAATTTATTATATAGAAAGTAATAAATTTTATATAAATTTTCTTTTTAATATAAATAATAAATTAACGTCTTCTATAAGACGGTATAAATAAATATTAAAATTTAAATAATTATATATATATTTAATAATATATAAAAAATTAAAATTAAATAAAAAATAATAATATAATATTATTATAAATCCCGGATTTATTTTAAATCTTTTATTATAAAGAATAATAAATAATTATAATTAAAAATTATAATAAAAAAAGTTTAATTTTTTAAATTTTATTATTAAAAATATTTATTTATTTTAATAAAGAATTATTATTAATTTATAATATTAATTATTATTCTTTATTATTTATATTAATTATATATAATATATATTTAAAAAAGTTTAAATAAATTATATAAATAAAATAATTTTAAATTTTAAAATTTAATTATTAATATAATAATATTAAATTTATTATAATTATTAAAAATATTTTTTTATAAATATATAAGAATATATAACGAAATAAAAAAAAATAAAAAAAATAATATATATATATATATATATATATAATTAAAAAAGAATTATAAATTATAAAATATATTTATTATAAAAATTTATATTTTTTAAAAGAAATTATTAAAACTAATATAAAATTAATATTTATATTATTATAAATTTTAAATTTATTTTAATTCTTATATTAAAAAATAATAAATAATTATAATTAAGAAATATAATTAAAAATAATTTAATGTTTATTATAAATTAATATTAACATTTTTATTTATTTTTTAGTTTTATTAATTAAAAAGAATTTAATATAGAATTATTATTAATTTATATTATTAACCTTTTATTTATTTAATTAAATAAATAAATAATTAAATATAAAGGTATATATTAAATTAAAGGTTTAAATTCCTTTAAAGGTATTATTTTTTAACTTTTATTATAATAAGAAGTGGAATTTCTTATTTTATTATATTAGACCGGTAAGAATCGACGAGTTAATTCAATTTATAATTAAGGTTAATATATATCGATAAAACGTTTTATTATTTATATAAATAATTTATAAAAAGTTAATTTATTTATATAATATTAAATTTAAATTTAAGACTTTATATATAACGTTTAAATTTAAATTTAATAATTTAATTTATTAATTAAAAGCTCCTTATATTTATTAAAATACTATTTAATATTATTCTTTATATATTTATAATAAATTTAATATAGTTTTTTTAATATAATTTTTAATTAATTAATAAAATATTTATTACTTTAAACCTATATTTATTTTATAAAACCTATTTATTATATCAATTTAATTAATCGAATTATATAATGGCCTTATTATAAAATAAAGTTTATTTATATTTAAATAAAATTATTAAATAAAAGAAATTTATATTATTATTTATTTAATTTTTATTATTTATATCAATTATATAAATTATATATTAAAAATAAATAAAATAAATATATTAAATTTAAACTTAAAAATAAAACTTATTTATAATTTAATAAAATTTATTATTATTTTATAAAATTTTTATAAAATATTTAATAATTTAAATTATAAATTAAATATTTTTAAAAAAAGAATTTTTAAAAAAATATAAATTAATATAAATATAAATTAAAATAAAAAATATTAATTTAAAAATAAATTTAAATATATTCTTTATAGAAATATATAATTAAATAATTTAAAAATAAAAATTAAATAAAATAATTATTCTATTTATTTTTAATAATATATAATTATTTGAATAAATTAAATTATTTTAAAATTATTTATTATAATATTTAAATAAAATTTTTTAAAATAATTATTATTTTTATAAATATTATTTTTAATTTAATATTTTTTAAATATTAAATTATTGATTTAATTATTATTAATATAATAATTATTAATATAATATTAATTAATACATAAATATTTAATATTAATATATTAATTATTTTAATAAAATAGAAATAAAAGTTTTAATTAAAATATTAATAATATATTATAAATTAAAAATTATTTTAAAATAACTTTTTTATAAATTATTTTTATTAAACTTTTTAAAAAAATATAATAATTAAATAATATTATAATATATTTTTATTTTATATTAAAATTTAATTAAAAATAATTAAATTTAAATAAAAAAGTAATTTATATTTTTTTATTAAAGTTATATTAAAATTATTAAATTTTAATTTATTAAATTTTAAATTAAATTTATTTAATTATAAAATTAAAATATATTATTAAATAATAACTTTTTTAAAAACGTTTTAAATATTTTAAATATATTATTAAAAAGCTTTTAATAAATATATTTAATTTCTTTTTAAAAAAGTTATTAAAAATATAATAAAATATTTTAAAATTATATTTATTAAATTTTTTTTAATATATATATTATATATAATTAATATAAATAATAAAGAATAAATAAATAATAATATAAATTAATAATAATTTTATATTAAAATAAATAAATATTTTAAATAATAAAGTTAAAAAAATTAAACTTTTAATAATAAATAATAAATATTAAATTAATCTTTTATTATAATCCTTAATTATAATTATTTATTATTTTTTATAATATAAAATTTAAAATAAACTTAAGGTTTATAATAATATTATATTTAATTATTAAAAAAGGAATTATTTATTTATATTATATAAATTTAAAATTTATTAGAAATTATTTATATTAAATAATAAAATTTTTAAAGTTAACGTAAATAAATATTAATTTTATATAAATTTTTAAAAAAAAAAACTTTTAAAAATAAATATAAATTCTTATAATATAAATTCTTTAAAATTTATATTTTATTTCTTTTTTTTTATTATATATATATATATATATTATTATTTTTTATTTTAATCCTTTATATATTATTATATATATATATATAATTATTTAAATTTTAATATTTATTTATATATATTATAATAAATATTAATATTAATAACGATATTATATTATATATATTTATAAAGGATACTTTTAATAATTTTAAAGAGGTTATTTTATTAATTATATATTATAATATTTTAAAATTAATATATTTTATTTATTTAAATTTTTGTTTTCTAATATATATTATATATAATTAATATAAATAATATAAAATAAATAAATAATAATATAAATTAATAATAACTTTATATTAAAATAAATAAATATTTTAAATAATAAAATTAAAAAAATTAAATTTTTAATAATAATAAATAATAAATATTAAACCCTTTTTTTATTATAACCTTTAATTATAATTATTTATTATCTTTTATAATATAAAATTTAAAATAAACTCGGGATTCGTAATAATATTATATTTAATTATTAAAAAAAGAATTATTTATTTATATTATATAAATTTAAAATTTATTAAAAATTATTTATATTAAATAATAAAGTTTTTAAAATTAATATATATAAATATCGATTTTATATAAATTTTAAAAAAAAACTTTAAAAATAAATATAAATTTTTATAATAAATACTTTTTAAAATTTATAATTTATTTTTCTTTTTTATTATATATATATATATATATATATATATTATTATTTTTAATCCTTTATATACTATTAAATATATATATAATTATTAAATTTTAATACTTATTTATATATATTATAACGGATATTAATATTAATAATAATGTTATATTGTATATATTAATAAAAAGTACCTTTAATAACTTTAAAAAAATTACCTTATTAATTATATATTATAACGCTTTAAAATTAAAATATTGTATTAAATTTATTAATTTATTAAAATTAAAATACTTTAATATCGATAAAGCTATTAATAATATAATACTTTAAAAACCGAAATAAAAAATAGTTTTATATTTATATTTTTTTTTTATTGCTTAATAAAAAATAAAAGCGAAAAAAGAAATTAAGAAAAATAACGATCGATTCTTTTACGATTTTAATAATAGATATTATATTTTTATAAAATTAAAAAACAGCCGTATAAATATAAAAAAAGAAACTATATTAATTCTTAATCGTTATTTAAAAACTTATTATAATAAAATAACGAAATAAATAATATCGAAATATCGATAAATAAGAAATAAAGCGAAATTAATAAATAATTATTTAATAAATGTATTATTATTAATTTATTATTAATCGATTATTATATAATTAATTAATTTATATATTTATTTAATTTAATTTATTATATAAAAAATAATAGATTTTATATAAATTTTCTTTTTAATATAAATAATAAATTAATATCTTTTATAGAACGATAATATATTTTATTAAATTTATTAATTAATTAAAATTAATATATTTTTATATTATAAAAACTATTTATAATATAATATTTTAAAAATTAAAATAAAGAATAATTTTATATTTATATTATTTTTTTATTATTTAATAAAAATTAAAAATAAAAAAGAAAATTAAAACAGATAATAATTAATTATTTTATAACTTTAATAATAAATATTATATCTTTATAAAATTAAAAAAGCGTTATATAAATATAAAATAAAAAGTTATATTAATCTTTAATTATTATTTAAAAATTTATTAAAATAAAATAATAAAATAAATAATATTAAAGTATTTTTTTTTTTTTATCCTTCGATTATACCCGGATATTAATAAACCCTATTTTACGGCGGGGCCGCTATATAATTCGATTAATTAGGTTGGTATAATAAATAAGTTTTATAGGATAAATATGGATTTAAAAGGGTAAATACTTTATTAATCGGTTAAAAATTATATTAGAAAAACCGTATTAAGCTTATTATAAATATATAAATAATAATATTAAATAGAATTTTAATAATTATAACAAGCTTTTAATCGATCGATTAAACTGCTGGATTTTAATTTAAGCGTTACGTATTAAGTCCCGGGTTCAAGCCCGGTATTATATAAATAAATTAACTTTTTATAAACTAACTATATAAATATTAAAACGTTTTATTAATACGTACTAACCGTAGCTACGGACCGTTACGGTTCGCCGGCTCTTACCGGTCCGGCGTGGTACGATAAGAAACCCTACTTCCTATCGTAGTAGAGGTTAAAAAAAACAGCGCCTTTAAAAGGATTTAAACCCTCAACTCGATATATACCCTTACATCCAGTTACCTACTTATTAAGCTATATGAACCAAAGGTAATATTAAAGTATTAATAATAAGAAATTAAAGAATTAAAATTAATAAATAATTTTTTAATAAATATATTATTATTAATTTATTATTAATCGATTATTATATAATTAATTAATTTATATATTTATTTAATTTAATTTATTATATAAAAGGTAATAAATTTTATATAAATTTTCTTTTTAATATAAATAATAAATTAACGTTTTTTATAAAATAGATTAAAATTATATTAAATTTATAATTTATATAATAAATAATATTTATTATTTTTAATTATTAATTTATTAAAATTTAAATTAATATTAAATTTTATTTATTATTTATTTTATTATTATTAAAATAAAAATTTATATTTTAATATATATTAATATTATTTTTAATATTTATAATAATTAATTTTTTATTTTAAAAATAAATATATTAAATAAATTTAAATTTATTGTATTAATTTTATATAATAACGTTTAATATATATAAAGTTAAAGATTTTAAATATTAAAATAAATTTAATTAATAATTAAAACTTTAAATATTATATATTAATAAATAATTTAAATTTAAATTTAAATAAAAATTAAAATTTAAAGTTAAATTTAAAATTAAATTTAAAACTTTAATATAATTTATATAATTTAAATTTTTTTATTAATTATAATGAATTAATTAATTATTTATAAAATATATTTTAATTAAATTAAAGATTTAATTTATAAATTAATTTAATTATAATAATTAATATTAAATTACTTTTTAAATTAATTATATTTAATAATTTTTTAATTTATAAATTTTATAAAATTTCTATATTAAATTAATAAATAATATATTATATTTAAATATTTTAATTATTTAATTAATTTAAAATTTTAATTTCTTTAAGTTTTATTAAATTAAAAATAATATTAAAAATTAATTTAATTTTAAATTTTTTATTTTTATTAAAGTTTATTTATTAATAACTTAATTCCCTTCTTTTATATTTATTAAACGCTTTACTTTTTCTTTATTTAATTAATTTAATTAATTAAATCTATTAATTTATTTTATTTTATTATTTATTATAAAAATTACTTAATTAAATTCTTTAATTTATCTTTTATATTCCTTTAAAACTATAATAGTAATTTTTATATTATTTATAAATTATTAAGTATTAAATTTAAAAAGAAATATAAAAATATAAAGGATTACTTTTTTAATTTATATATAACCCTTTATTAAAGATAATAAGATTTTTTTATAGATTAATAATTTAATAAACCTTATTAAATAATATAATAAATTTATTTAATTCCTTATTAATATATATTACCTTTTAATATATTTATTATTATAATATATTTTTAAAAATATAAATAAAAGAAGTTAAATAATATAAAAATTTATTAAAAATAATTCTTTTTAATTTAATAATTTAATAAACTCTATTAAAATTTTTTTTAAAAAAATATATTATTATAAATTAAAGTAAAAATTAATTTTATAATTATATAATTTATAAAATTTTAATATTATTAATACATTAGTATTTTAATTTAATTTTTTAAAACTTAATTTATATATTTTTAAAATAATATTCAATTAAATATATATTCTTATTAAACCTTTTTTAAATTTTAATAAATTAATAAAATAAAACTTTAATTATATTAAATTTTAATATTTATTATAAATATATATTTAAGATTATAATTTAATAAAAAAATATAGAAATAAATATATCTTTTATAAAGGATTTTATTTTTTCTAATTAAAAAGGAAACCCCCCCCCCCCCGGCTTTCCTATCCTATTGAAGCCGCCCACTCCATGGCAAAGCGAAGATACAAAAGCATATAGCTATACCGAGGACTATCGAAGGCAGTGTTATCGCGACCATGAAATAGAACCCGGAGTTCTTCCAGCCAGCTGCACCGCCGAAACCAGTAAAGAATATCAGCCCAGTCGTGACACCTAATTGCAACACGACTATTAACCCCTTATACGTCCTTGAGAGGTACAAGTGGTCGACGACAGGGTCATAATGACCACCAGCGGTCTTTTCTGACGCTGTAAGTAAACGGATGCCACTGGTGCTGAATACCTTGGATAAGGTACCCGACTTCGTCGCTGTGTACTCCTGGAAGA
Source organism: Apiospora marii (assembly GCF_038362585.1). Classification (NCBI taxonomy): domain Eukaryota; kingdom Fungi; phylum Ascomycota; class Sordariomycetes; order Amphisphaeriales; family Apiosporaceae; genus Apiospora; species Apiospora marii. The sequence goes on from NW_027117377.1 coordinate 918,495, forward strand.
GCATCCCTGGCATGGCCGTATGTGTAGGCACTGGACCCTTCTGTTGACTTAGCGGGGTGTCAGCTGCCTTAGTCCGGCATCACCTACTTCAGGGGGGTAACTGTACGCTTCAGGGTGTCCAATGCGGCAAGTGCTGGCTGAGCCAGTAACAGCAGGGCGAGGATCCGACCGAATCCCATGTCCCGTTCTGCTTCATCCAATTCGCTTCTAGATAGCTTCGAATTGCTCGTGTCGTTATCATGCATGACCAGATGAAGTGTACCCCACACTAAGGTGTAGGCAAGCAGGGTGATCGTGAACATGAATGATTCCAGCAGCTCCATGTGCGCGACAAATACGATATACAAGGTAGTTATCGCTCTGTGATTGGCATTGGACCATACCGTAAATGGCCTTGTCTGCAGTGACCGCCGAGCGGCCGTCTCCATGGCACACTCCAGCGATGCCCTGCCCCAGAAGCGAAGCCACTCTCGGCTCCTGTCGGAAAACTGGCTGAGTTTCCAGATAAATGTGCTAACAAGAGTAATATACGAGACAGATGTGTTGATGAAATAGCTCACGTCCGAAATTGCGTATTCTCTGGCTTTCCATAGACATCGAACGGGCATGGCTGGATTCTCAGGAAACATAGCTGTAGGCCATAACGCAGCAACCAAGAGGACAAAGACGAGCAGGATAGCGCAGAGTAGCACGATCAATGAGACCCGACTTCTCTTGAGGCGTCCTCGAAGCACGGATAGCGACATTAGGTGGACCGTCGAGCTGAGCCACGCCAGGTAAACAACATTGTTCCAGTGGTAGGCGCTGAGGCTGGCGTTCATGACCTGGACGTATCCGGCGACCAATACACCAAGACCCGTAAGCAACTGCTGGTCGCTGAACATGAGAACGACTTCATCAAAGGCGCGCCGCCAGCGCTCATCGGACTCTGGGCGGCGTGCGAGGAAGAGTTGTCGGTCGGCCCGGCGCACAAGGCCCTTTGGCAATACGGCAAACCAGTACGCGCCCATCAACATGGCTAGAACGAGATATGCGGACACAAGAAATGCTGCGACAACCTTGCGGAGGGGTGTTAGTGGTCAGTCGAGTATAGCTGCTCTGTCGACTCCACACATACCCCCAGCCCTGATATGTCCGGGTTGGGCTCGATTCTGGAGTAGCATTCGGCATGCCGGGAGCAGCTTGCTGACATGGGCTCGGAGATGTTGACTTGGATATATGAATCCTTGTAATTCCCATTGGCCATCTTGGGGTGCATTATCCCCGTCGCAACGACGGTTTCCCTCGCGGTGGGATCGATCGTACATACTGTGTGAGTGTATATAGAAGTCCGAATAAGCGTGGGATTATGCAGAGACGTATAGGAATTGGACATCTTGGAATGTATAGAGATCCTATACTACCATATGACTAGGAAATACGGCTGACCTAGATTGTGCAGATGTGGAATATCAGCAATAGAAAATGGTCGCCAACCTCACGAAAGAATAGCGGGAATGATGGTCGACCAATCCGTCCTGAGCCTGGCTAAATACCTTCTGAACCCTTGCATTTTGACAGCTTGATTCATATTTAGATGAAGCCATATTCTGCATCGTCGAGTTTTGGGGGCCGAGGGCTGTGACAGCACCTCACTAGACTCATCGCCGCCACTTGACAGCACCCCTGCAGCTGGGGGGAGTCTGCTCTCGAGGCCTTTGCGTGTCGAGCATTCGGCCACAGTCGGGGGCTATCATTTATGTAGATAATATACCATATTCGAAATATTTCAATGATCCGATTGCAATCGACCGGAGTTCCAGTTTGTTATCAGATCCACTCGGCGCCGGAAGGTACACGGCATCGATAGATTGTAGAGGAAAGCGCCAACCCGCCCAGTCTCCCTCTAATTCTACACATGACATCATAATGACATCGCACCAAGCCAGCCTGTCTTACACCCCTACCAGGACAAACATACTGCACTCCCCTCAGCGCACCCATCGCCCTTTATAAGCAGTCTTTGTTTCATCCCATCCTATTGCCCAGTACCCAGCAATAATTCTCCTGTCATATACAGAGAAAAAGACAACCAGACGAAAACTCCAGTATATCCACCCACCTAAGGAACCCCTCTATCACCAAAAAACCAGACCCAAACCCACCACATCCAACCACACACACATCATGCCTTCCCTCCACTCCAACCGCGAAGTCCAGCCCGACGGCACCATCACCAACACCACAACCGACGGCGCAACCGTCCGGACCGACGACCCCTCGGCGCGCCCGGACGCGGGCCTGGGCCAGAAGCTGGCGGGCGACGCCAAGGGCGGCGTCGCGAAGGCCACGGGCTCGCTGCAGGCGGCGGCGGGCGCCGCGACCCACAACGAGAAGCTCAAGCAGCAGGGCCTCGACAAGATGCAGGCCGAGGACCAGCGCCTCGCGACCAAGCACGGCATGATGCCGCTCGGCAGCGGCCTGCGCGAGAAGGCCTCGGGCCAGCCCACGGCCGAGCAGATCCCCGCTACCACCGCCGATTCCCAGACGCATGCCAACACTGCTGCGGATGCCACGCATACCGCTGCTGGCACCACTGCCGGCCACACCACCGCTCCTGCCCACAACACCGCGAATGCACCGACGCATGGTGGAGTGCATGAAGGAGGGCACGCCGCTGGCAACCCGGTGAAGGAGCAAGTTTAGACGACCACGGATAGATGGAAGGCGTGCGGGATGCGTAGCGAGCGATGCTTCCTGACACGATGATTGGTTCTTTACACGCGGAGAGGATTAAGTTAAGCCGGCATTTTACTTTGGCGAGTCATGATGATACCTTAGGACGAGAGAGTACTAGCAGGAACTCCAGACCTGTGGTGGACCAGGGCGGAGGAACAGGTTAAAAATAGACGTTAGATCGTCTCCAGACTTTATTAAACACTATCACCCTACGCCTAATAATGCTGTATTCCGTGATGTTCATCATGCACAGTATTCAAACGTGCAGCGCGCCCAACTCCGTACCCCTGATCCCCTAACTTCAAAGTACGAGCCTCGCCACCTGGTCAAGCCCCTCGATGGCCCGGCGTGGGGTTTGCGTGTTGTTCTGGATCGTCGGGTTGCCGATTTCACACCAATCCTTGATAGGCTGTAATAATTGTCAGTAATGTGCTCGCCGCGGGGGAAAAAAAAAGGTTGCGGCATGTACTCACCAGGCAACTCAAATACTTGCACCAGGTACATGTGTTGTGGCTTGTGTAGAAGTTGTTCAGGAGAACCACGAACACAACGATAATGGTGATGAGGAAGGCAGCGCGGACGAGCCACCAAACCCACCACAGACCCTTTCTACCCTTGAAGAATCCAACAGGGTTTCTCATAAAAGGCGGGAAGGCCACACTGGTAATCCCACCATTGACAGTCGAGTACGATGGTCCGGTGAAGTGGTCCTCGCCAATCTTCTCTCGCAAAGCGTTCGGTGAGTGCAATACGCAGATACCAAGACAGAGACCCATCAAGAAACCTCCAATATGAGAGAAGTTGTCGAGACCGGGCAGGAGACCCAGAACAAAGGAAATGACAATCTCGATGACGATCCACATGAGCTCCTTGACGGGGTTTTGGCGGTCCTTCCACGAATAAAGCAGATCAAGCAGGGTGAGTGCAATGATGCCGAACAGAGCACCCGAAGCACCCGTAGACGAGATACCGGTAGCCGCGAAGTTCCCACCCATAATGAAACCGAAGATTCCCGAGCTCATGTAGACCAAGAAGAACCGAATGGAACCAATAGCATTCTCAATCTCCTTGCCCAGAGTGAGCTGAAGAAGTAGGTTGAAGCCGATATGAATGATGCCGGCATGCATGAAAATCGGTACGATGAAGCGCCACCATTGGTGAGGAGCAGGGCTGTCGTCGATGCTGCCGCCGGGTCTTGGGTTGGGAACGCCGCCGAAGCCGCACAACTCGGAGAGAGTGCACTTGTTGTTGGGGTCGTTGGTATCGGCTGATGTGGAGTTGGGACACGGCCAGTCGATTCGGACGGGCGAGTCCTGGATGCTGGGAACGTTGTGCATGCAAATGACATAGCGGGAGCCCATGTTGATGAGAACCTGTTGGGAGGGCCCGATCATGGGGTTGAACTGAGGTTTCGTTTGGATCGGTGTTCCCGTCAGCTGGGCAGCCTTAACCAGCTCGCCGATGAAGACGGCAATCTGAATAATGGAGAGCAAATAGACGATGAATGGAATCCTCCTCTTGTTCGCGCCCAGCATACCAATTTCTCCAAACCCTAATCGACCTCGGCCTTTCGCTCTCGACCTCGGAGGTCCTTCGGCGTCGTAGACATGGTCATTTGAGTCCATAGGCGCGAGGCCACCATTCGAGCCAAACTTATTGTTGCCATTTGCCTGGTTCCTTAATGGAATGTCGTCGCCCACTGGCGACACATCGCCCGGTACAGCGCTGTGGTAGCTCGTGTCCTGTGCGAAACTCGATTGACTGTGGCCGCCCATCTGATTGTTGGAAGGATAGACGTGGTCGTCGAAGACGGTATCGAAAGGGGATGCGCCTGTCTGTTTTCCTGGTGCTGGTGATGGGCGTTCGGATTGCGAGTACGAGGGGTGCGCAACAGGAGCGGGTACCTGATGTGTCGAGGTTGGGTCGTAGGCGCCGTAGTATGGCCGTGAAGATGCTGCGTCGTTATAATAGTCATTGGCAGCCATTTTGCACGCGGTAATATTTCGCGTTGAAGAATGATGCAAGGAGCCAACAGCGAGGTGAAATGAGGTGATTTGATTGCCTCGGTGCTGCGGCTAATCTGGCAATGTCGTATTATTGCCTATGCCTACGTCTTTCGGGTTCCCTTGGCTATTGTACTGGCAAGGGTTTTTCGTCCAGTTCGGTCGAGGCAATCTCCGTACCAGTCCAGCTAGTCGGATGGCGGCTACACTTCTGCCAATACGCCTTCGTGTTTCGCAATGACCGGGGCCTGAATGAAGGCTGCAGGCAGGGTATCTACAGTGACGAACCAAAAGTTACGTCGGCGTTTTGCTGTTGAGAAGGTGCAGGTCAAGATGTAATGAATTGTACGGAGTAATGCCCGGTGGGATTGGGTGGAAGTAGAACAGCAGGTCGCTAATTAACGAGCGTGTAGGTCAACAAACGAGTTTGAAATGGCTCGTTCCGTTTGGGTGCGAAAGAGTCCAAACTTAGGAACACACGTTTTGCAAATCAAGACCAAGAATGAAACACTTTATCGGGAAGCCAGCTGAAAGAGAGTGACGTGACAAGGAATGGTTTTCTCTCATCCACCATCCACCGTACGCTGGGCAAATACTGGCACTGCGGGCTGATCCAGGATGCGTCAGGGGAGTACTGAGGGGAGTAGCGGGCAGACTGGAGGCTCGCAGGCTGGGCCTACGCATTCATTTGCCGTGCACGGATACGCGGGAGGGCTTAGCGGTGGCTCGGTTCTTGGACATTCATGACAATCCCCAATTTCTCTGGGGCTGCTCAATGTGCATTCGTAACGCGCCCATACAGTGGTGACAAAGCCATTCAATAATAAAACCTTGGAAGCGGAAGGCTTGGAGAGAAGTTTACAGAGCCAGCAGCAAGCCCACTCCTCCAGCTAAATTTAGACCATCTTTCTCTGTGCATTCTGGCAGACGGTGTCAAATGCCGTGTCACTCACTCAGTCCTGGTCGCCCCCTCCGGACTTGACATTCTCCCAACCTACCAACCACCCAAAGGTCAATACGTAGCAGCATGTGGCTTGTCACATGGGCAATTTGGGGTCGGCATCGGCCTTGATTGGTGAGACAACCCTCTGGTGGACCGTGATGCTCTCTCTCTTTACCTCGTACAGTAGGCACGCATGCAAGCCCCCATCCTGAGAGCTAGAGGCCTCCGTTACCGCCAATGACAAAGCCGCTGGCAGCGTGTTTTGGCACGACAAGTCAACCGGCGTCGTCAGCCCCCGAGCCACATTGTCGCCCAGCTAAAGTAAGCAGCAAGCAGCAAGGCCAGCTGAAATGTCTTTTGGTTGAGGAGCTCGACGGTTTCGATTGAAACGGCTCGTGATTACGGAGTGTGATCTTCAAACATACATACATCATAGCCCCCGCCAACATGGCCCGCCCCCATCCTCAAGTAGCATTCTGATCAATAAAAAAAGTCCATGCAGCTGATGTGAGCAGAGGATCTTCCTTCCATGCAAAGGTCGATTAAGGTTATTGTCCACTGGATCCTCCCCCGAGCCCGATGCGGTCCCCTAAAAAGGTGGGGACAAGTTCGTGTTTGGTGTCAGTCTGGTCCAGTCCGAGCTGAGCCTACGTACTACGCCTTACGCCCTACGCCCTACTCCTGCTTGAGCGCAGCGCACTGGCAGCTTGCGCACAGCAGCCCTTCCTTTTCTCCGCCTGGCCTTTTTGATATAATTGCACAATTGTCGCGCAGACACGCGCGCCCTCACGGCTGCTGACGTGCCTATGCGGCTTGGGTTGCGTACTTGCTGTGCTTCCGAATCTGCCGCCCATAGCGGAAGAACAGGTAGGGGAACGGCATCATGGCCACCGTCAGGAATGCGATCAAGCTAGAGCCCCATTGATATCCCAGCCTCTCATACATCTGCAGCCCGAACAGTGGGAAGGCCGCTGCCGAGTTGCTTCCAGTCAGCCAGATCGCTTCCTCGACTTATCGCCTCCTCGGCGTTCCGCCAGGGACCACTTACCAGCAAATACGCAGCGCGTAAACGCGTTGGCTGCCATCGCAGACGCAGCATATTTCGGGTATGCGTCCACCAGAAATGTGAATATGCCGGTGAAGACCAGCAATGTTCTAGTGGTGGGTGGACTTGTTAGTCACGTCCTTTTTACCACGTTCAGCCTAATATTTGGCTCTACTTACCCCATCCCGAAAATCCCGGATCCAACAATCGGCACCATCCAGTGCACCCAGGGAAAGGTCGTCCACGCGAACATGAAGAGGCCGATCGGTACTAGCACAGCACTGCAGCCATCAACGTCAGCAGTTTTCAAGCCTTGATGGCACGAGTCGAAAGGCTCACCCTGCCACAGCTGGCGGTAGCCTGAATTCGGGCTCGGGCACTCCATCGTTCTGTTCCAGCAAGCGTGCGTAGACGCGGTGCCAAAGCGGGTCCGTGGCCCCTGCCGCGAGCATGCCGATAAGGATCCCCAAGAACGCCAGGCCCGTCTGCCACAAGTTGAACCCGTATACAGCCCCGAAGATCAGGTGGAAAGCGCCAAAGAAGAGGTACAGGGTCCCGAGCAGTATCGCCGAGAACAAGCACAGGCAGAGACACATGGGCTCCCAGATCAGCAGTTGAAATGGCCGCAAGAGAGAAAGTCCTACAGCCCTGGCGACCGACTTGTTCTTCGTCTCCATGGGTGCTTTCCAACGCTCATCCCCTGTCTCCTGCCTCAACGCGCGGGCTTTCTCCCGTAGTTTGACGGGATCTAACATCAGTCAGCAACTAAACAGACTCTGTATGGTCATGTTGGCATACGGAATGTTTCGGGTGTGAGGAACACAATGGCAATAAGAAGTACGAACGCCCAAATGATCGAGACCTGTTACGTCCGTGTCAGCAGCCGATAAAATGAATCTTGGCTTGTCCGAATACTTACATAGTAGGTCCATCTCCAATTCACATTATTGTTGATGAAGCCACCCAGCAGCGGCCCCAGACTCGGGCCTGTTGGCTTTGCATTAGCCAAACAACGCAAAAGAAGCAAGCTATTAGTACCTACCGATGAAAGGGGACAGTGCTATTATAACCATGGGCGCTTGAATTGCATCTCTTCTGAATAGATCCGAGACACTTCCGCCCGCTACGCTCAAAAAGGAGCTACCGGCGAACCCATCGAAAAACCGCGCCTGGACCAGCTGTCAGGTTCACTACTGCACACCTTGCTTGCTATCTGGGCGAGCAGTATCGGGTTGCAACTTACCACAATCATGGTTGCGGCATTCTTGGCCACCGCGGAGGGTATAAGCCAGATCAGGAACATGCCCCTGGAACCGGCACTCTGTTAGCTTGGGACTGGCGTGTCAGGCGGGGGACAATGCTTGCCATGACACCAGATAGATAGGTCGACGGCCAAAGAACTCGCTCAGGGGACTCATCAACAAAGGACCCAAGGCGACTACATGAAGCGTGAGTTGAGGCGCGACCAAGAGCAGGGACCGATGCCAGGAATCGACTTACTGCCCAAGACGAATGTGGATAGCCCCAGGGTGCCCACGATGGTGGAAATGCCAAATTCCGGGTTCATCTGGCTATAAGTCGTGGTGTAAATCGAACTAACGCAAGTGCTGCTGCTGTGTCAGTACCGTCCGCATGCAGCATGCTGTCCCACTTCCCCACAGCAGATCTGGAACTTACAGGCATAGACTGCCCAGCCCTACAACGATGACTATAACCCATTTGTGCATGAGCGACATACTTCGCGGACAGTAAGGGTCGTGGTCGCCTTCAAAGGCAACTTCGAATGGATTCTTTTCGCGCGCGGCCCCCTCTTGCTCGTCGGGCACGGCGGTATCATCAGTGTCGTCCCCCACACCATGCCCATTATTAGAACGGATGCGTGCGAGAGAGGATGATGAGCGCGGTCTCGGGCGACGCATGTCTGAGCCTGCAGACGCCCGGCGTTGATTATCCCAACGCTGCCCACCGTGGAGCGGTTCGTAGAGGGCATCGCCACCGGCAATGCTGGTGTTCTCGTCTAGTGCGTCATTGCCCGCCTCGTGGGACTTCTTCTCCATGCTGTTAGTGGCAGGTAGCAGCCAGCCAATTGATCGGATTTAGGACGATGGCGGACGAGATTCAGGCAGGGTTCAGCAGAAACAGAAGCAGCAATTCAGAAATCTAGCAAGTGTACCACTATATCCCTAGATTACTCCTATCATTATTATACAACGTCACTCCCGTCGTTCCGCACTACCTTGCTGGCTGATCAAAGGCGAGGTTCGATACGGGGAATTTTTACCCGAATTATTAAGCCCGGAATTACGCAACCGGTCCACTTCGCGCCCGGGTTTACATTCCTACGCTCGCTCGCTCTGTAAGCCGGCCGCCGCATAACCATCTCCTGCAATAGCGAGGTCTGCACGACATTTGCAAAGTGATTAGAGTATACCATCTATCATAAATGCGAATTGCGCGGAAACCAAGGATTCCACGTTCGCATCGAATATATAGATAGCTATGGATCAAATCGAGCACTCTGTAGGCCTACAATGCCACGCCATTCAACTGCTTGCACAGCTAACAAATCCCACACCAGAGATGGGAAGCATCTACTACTACTACACAGATACTGCGAGTGCTAGAATAACATGCGTACGTACGGAGCACGGTTGGTGAACGGGGAAAGAGAAGCCGATGTCAGTCGTGGGTCACAAGCAAACATTGCTGCTTACACGGCAACATCGCTCACGTAAGGGCTGCCAATCCACAAGCGATTGGTGACAAGACCTCTGGCAGCTGCCGGCAGGACGCGCTCACGTCAGACCGTGGAGCGGGCGTGTTGCACCCGCCTAGGTAGGTACCTTCCGCTAATGTCTGTGCCCGTCCCCTGACGAGGTACTTGGCCTTGGGTTGCGGGCAAAGTACCGGTGGGTGGACACTTAACCAGCTGCAATCAATTTGCCCAGTTTGAATTGACCAATCCCAGCCCGTCCCGCCCCGCGTCGCAACTCCAAAGAGAGCACTGAGAAAAAATTAAAATATTCTGGAGCTAGTCAGGGAGGTCCGATATACGGGCACAGCCCACCACGGCTTGACTGACTCTTGTTGCAGTGCCATTGAGGCCATTCAATTGAGCACGTCGAACGAGTCTGGTCCGATTGATGCTGCCAGAAAGACTAATTGTGTGTAGAGGTGAGTAGATATAGCCGATCCAGGGTCCAACGGTGTATGTGTATGTATTGTCGTAGTCCACCGCACCCGGAGCAGTCAGATAATCGTCACCTTCTTACTGCTCACCTCACCACCCCACATTCGCATCCCACCTCCCACGTTCCCACCAAGCTCCCACCGCCTTACAAGTCAAGTAAGTTCGCGGCTAGGGCACCTGCCTCCTCTGCATTTACTCACCCTGTGCGTGACTCACTAACAACCGGAAGTCGTGACCAGCCATATATCATATATCACCCAGCACAATCCACTTCTCTCAGACGAGACGCGACAGAAGCTGAACGAAACGACGTGCTGGTGGTGCTCATGCTACTATAGATCGACACCAGGCTCCGCAGCCACCTTCCATCCCTTCTTCCTCGATCCCACCGAGCACATACCGGCATGGCTGGCCAACACGATGGCCCCGCGCCCGAGGGCCCCACGCGCATCTCCATCCTGGGTAGCGAGTCCATCATCGTCGACCATGGCCTCTGGCAGAACTACGTCGCTGCCGACCTGCTCGCCAACGTCAAGTCCTCCACCTACGTCCTCATCACCGACACCAACCTGGAGGCGAGATACATCCCCGTCTTCCGCGATGCCTTTGAGAAAGCCGTCGCCTCCGCCAACCTCCCGGCCGCCCCGCGCCTGCTCACATACACCATTCCGCCGGGAGAGACATCCAAGAGCCGCGAGACAAAGGCCGAGATCGAGAGCTGGCTGCTGCAGAACGAATGCACCCGAGACACCGTCATCATTGCTCTCGGCGGCGGCGTCATTGGCGACATGATCGGCTTTGTGGCCGCCACCTTCATGCGCGGCGTCCCCTTTGTGCAAGTGCCGACCTCGCTGCTCGCCATGGTAGACTCCTCCATTGGCGGCAAGACGGCCATCGATGTCCCCGAGGGCAAGAACCTGATAGGGGCCTTCTGGCAGCCGCGCCGTATCTACATCGACTTGGTCTTCCTCGAGACCCTGCCCGTTCGCGAGTTCATCAACGGCATGGCTGAGGTGGTCAAGACCGCTGCGATCTGGGACGAGAAGGAATTCACTTTCCTTGAGGAGAATGCTTCTACCATTCTCGAGGCCATTCGCTCCAAAACCGCCGACCTATCTGAGAGAATCAACCCTATCAAGTCTACTCTGAAGCGCATCGTCCTCGCTTCGGCCCGCACCAAGGCCGAGGTCGTCTCTCAAGATGAGACGGAAGGAGGCTTGAGGAATCTGCTGAACTTTGGCCATTCCATTGGCCATGCCTACGAAGCCATTCTGACCCCTCAGGTCCTCCACGGTGAGGCCGTGGCCATCGGCATGGTAAAGGAGGCGGAGCTGGCCCGTTACCTTGGAATTATGCGCCCGGGGGCTGTTGCTCGTCTGGTGAAGTGTATTGCCAGCTACGACCTCCCTACTTCGCTCCACGACAAGCGCATTGTCAAGCTGACTGCTGGCAAACGCTGCCCCGTCGACGTGCTTCTCCAAAAAATGGCCGTGGACAAGAAGAACGAGGGAAAGAAGAAGAAGATCGTTATGCTGTCCGCCATCGGCAAGACCTACGAGCCCAAGGCTACTGTGGTTGAGGATAGTGCCATCAGAGTGGTGCTATCCCCTGCCACCCGTGTTCAGCCGGGGGTCCCCAAGGGCCTTTCGGTTAGCGTGGCCCCACCCGGATCCAAGAGTGTCTCCAACCGTGCCCTCGTTCTGGCTGCCCTTGGAAAGGGTACCTGCCGAGTGAAGAACCTGCTTCATTCCGACGACACCGAGTTCATGCTCAATGCCATCGGCCAGCTCAATGGCGCCACCTACACGTGGGAGGATGCCGGCGAGGTTTTGGTGGTGTCCGGCAAGGGTGGTCAGCTCCAAGCCAGCGAGGAGCCCCTTTACCTGGGCAATGCCGGTACTGCCTCTCGCTTCCTTACTACCGTCGTCGCTTTGTGCGCTCCCGCCAAGGCGACTTCCACGGTACTTACTGGAAACGCCAGGATGAAGGTGAGACCCATTGGGCCGCTTGTTGACGCACTCCGAACCAACGGCGTCGAGATCAAGTACCTTGGCCAGGAGAAGTCTCTGCCCGTTCAGGTCAACGCTGCCAACGGTTTCAATGGCGGCGTGATTGAGTTGGCCGCTACCGTCTCGTCTCAGTATGTCTCGTCCATTCTCATGTGCGCCCCGTACGCCAAGAACCCCGTCACGCTGCGCTTGGTTGGTGGCAAGCCCATCTCGCAGCCATACATCGACATGACAACCGCCATGATGAAGACATTTGGCATCACCGTCACCAGGTCAGACGCCGAGGAGCACACCTACCACATCCCCCAGGGTGTGTACCAGAACCCCGATGAGTATGTCGTCGAGAGTGATGCCAGCTCCGCAACTTACCCGCTGGCCGTTGCCGCCATCACGGGCACAACTTGCACTATCCCCAACATTGGCTCCAAGTCGCTCCAGGGAGACGCGCGTTTCGCTGTGGATGTACTTCGCCCCATGGGATGCACCGTCGAACAAACCGACTACACTACCACGGTCACTGGCCCCGAGCCCGGTACCCTCAAGGGGCTGGACCACGTCGACATGGAGCCTATGACCGACGCTTTCCTGACCGCCTCTGTCCTGGGCGCTGTTGCCTCAGGTGTCACCAGAATCACTGGTATTGCCAACCAACGAGTCAAGGAATGCAACCGCATTGCTGCCATGCGAACCCAGTTGGCCAAGTTTGGTGTAACAAGCGGCGAGCTGGAAGATGGTATCGAGATCACTGGCAAGAACTACCAGGAGCTCACCGAACCAACCGACAACGTTTTCTGTTACGACGACCACCGTGTTGCCATGAGCTTCAGTGTCCTGTCTGTGTTGTCGCCCAACCCCGTCACGATTCTGGAGCGTGAGTGTACAGGCAAGACATGGCCCGGCTGGTGGGACGTGCTTGCACAGTCCTTCAAGGTGGGCCTCGCTGGTATCGACGCAGAACCCGAGCACGAGACTGCCAAGAAGCCTGCTGCAGGACCTTCGGTCTTCATCATTGGAATGCGTGGGGCTGGAAAAACTACTGCTGGTCGCTGGATGGCCAACACTCTCAACCGACCTTTCACTGATCTGGATGATGAACTTGAACGCAGGGCTGGCATGACCATCCCTCAGATCATCAACGAGAGTGGCCGCGGCTGGGAGGGCTTCAGGAAGGACGAGCTTGACCTCCTCGCGGACGTTATCAAGAACCAAGCCCACGGGCATGTTTTCTCATGCGGTGGTGGCATCGTGGAAATGCCCGAGGCGCGGAAATTGCTCCAAGACTATCACCGCAATGGTGGCACTGTTCTCCTCATCAACCGACACATTGAGCAGATGATTGAGTACCTGATGAGGGACAAGACACGGCCAGCATACAGCGAACAGATCCGCGAGGTGTACGAGCGCCGCAAGCCATTTTTCCAGGAATGCAGCAACTACGAGTACCACAGCCCATACCTCGACGGCATAGATGAAGCACCAGAAGACTTCAAGAGCTTTGTACTACTCATGTGCGGGCAGAACAAGCACTTCGAAAGGATAAAGCGGAAGCGATACTCGTTCTTCGTATCGCTCACAGTGCCCAACGTATCAAGTGCTATTGATGTCATTCCTCGCGTTGTGGTTGGTTCGGATGCTGTCGAGCTCCGGGCGGATTTGTTGGAAGACTTATCCCCAGAGTTCATTGCTTCGCAGGTGGCTCTGTTGCGTTCGGTTGCCAAGGTCCCTGTGGTCTTCACCCTGCGCTCCAGGGCGCAAGGAGGTCGTTTCACATACAAGTCGGAAGATGAGCTCCTCCCAATCTACAGAGCAGCCATGCGCGTCGGCGTCGAATTCGTCGATGTTGAAATGACCCTGTCTCCGGAGACACTCGAGAAAATCACACAATCGAAGGGCTTCACACGCATAATTGCTTCTCATCACGATCCCGAAGGAAAGCTGTCCTGGAAGAACGGTGGCTTCCAGGCGTGGTACAACAAGGCACTGCAGTACGGCGATGTGGTCAAGCTGATAGGCTTTGCCAAGACCATGGAGGATAACTTTGATTGCGTCAAATTCCGGGAAAACATGCTCGCTGCCTACGATACGCCAATGATTGCCCTAAATATGGGAACGATCGGAAAACTTACGCGCATCGTAAATGGCTTCCTGACCCCCGTTTCGCATCCCGACCTACCTTTCAAAGCTGCCCCAGGTCAACTCTCTGCAGCCGAGATTCGGGCTGGTCTGGCGCTCATGGGTGATCTAGAGGCCAAGCAGTTCTACCTGTTTGGCAAGCCCATTGCGGCCTCGCGGTCTCCGGCACTGCATAACGCGTTATTCAAGAAAACTGGACTTCCTCACACGTACCAGCGCCATGAGACAGACGACGCAGCATCAGTAAAAGACATCATCCGCTCCCCCGACTTCGGTGGCGCTTCAGTCACGATACCCCTGAAGCTAGACATGATGAAGCTGGTAGACGAAGTCACCGACTCGGCCAAGATTATCGGTGCCATCAACACGATCGTCCCGGGGCCCGACGGAAAAGGAGGCGTGCGTCTCGTGGGCACCAACACAGACTGGATGGGAATGGTCTATACGCTCCGCTCCGCCAACGTGACGGCCCAGGATAAAACGACAACGCCATCCAGTGCCATGGTGGTTGGCTCAGGGGGTACGACACGAGCCGCCGTCTTCGCGTTGCACTCGCTTGGTTACAGCCCCATCTACGTTGTTGCGCGTAACACGAAGGTCGTGGAGGAGCTCTGCTCGTCGTTCCCGGCCGATTATAACATCGAGATCCCCAAGGATGCGGACCAAGTCAAGGTTCTGCCCACTGTGATGATCAGCACGATACCGGGCGATAAGCCCATCGATCCCAGCATTAAGGACACGGTCAGCGCCGTCCTACGCCAGCCAAAGAAGGCCAATCGTGTGCTCCTAGAGATGGCCTATAAGCCCAGCGAGACGCCCTTGATGGAGTTGGCTGGGCACTCTGGCTGGACCACTATCCCAGGTCTGGAGGTCCTTTGCTCGCAAGGCTACTACCAGGTAAGCTTAGAATATGTTTATACGTTGAGCTATAAAATACTGACAGGTCCCTTTAGTTCCAATTGTGGACTGGCATTACACCGATTTTCAAGGACGTCCGCAACGTCGTCTTGGGCAACGAGGCTTAGAGACAGATACTGTAGCAACTTTGGAATCAATCAAATATTCAGAGACCCAATCTTCTTTTCTGCCGATTATTCTTTGTATAAGATATGTTCCTGGTAAAGTGATGTGTTTAGTCCAGTGGATGAATCACCTTATACCGCGGTTGCTACTTGATGGCTATTCTACCGTTGTAGCAGGTATCGCTTTGAGTGGCCGGTTATGCACTGTCCAGTATCATCAGCTATGCCATCGATATGTATGCTGTCAATGGCCTGTTATTCCGTCGCCACCATTTACCCCAGATACCAGTCTACTCTACATAGGGGCCGGTTCTTGCACACCCCTACAGTACTACCTTGTGTATAGTACACAACACCGCCACGACCTCATGTTTATTCCATTGGGTAGTATCATGTAGTACCCTGTTCGATTACTAGCTGGATCCCAAGTATCGTGACCGCTGGGCTGTGTGCATTGACTGACGGGATTGGCAAGATTACGACGCAGCATCCAAGAATAGAACATGTCGCCTAACTGGCAGAAGCAGTACGTAGGTAGCATCACCTTGGGCTTTGCTTCAGGTCACGGGGAAGGAGGCATCTCTCGCTTGGACCTGCGATGCACCGCCACGAGTCTGACACAGCATCTCGCGGGATGCGGTGGCAAGAATGTAGTATCTAGATTCACCGGGTATGTGCCTCCCAAGTGCGTGGCTGCTGGGCTGTGTGCATATGTAAGGCAACGACGGAGCTGCCAAGTCGTGCTTCCGAGTCTCGGACGATATAATGCTCCTCCCAATATAGATAGATAGCAGATCGTCACTTTGGGCTCGGAGGCCTCGGTGGCGGCAGAAGTTGGGTGGTGCGTTGTTCCACGCAACGCGGGCGTGGCCCCCGGGCAGCAACGTATGAGAGGCGGCGGAGGCCCGGCGTGGGTGCATATACAGAAGATGGGCACCGACGGTGTATAGTCGGTCGGATGCATCCCCGACAGGTATATCAAATCAGGTTGGGGGTGGCTGTGGTGGGTATCGTCGGCAACTCGGAAAGATCTTCAGGGTCTTACTTTTTTCGATTCTTGGCAAGGGTCCAGCGGCTTCTCTTCTTCTCACCTCGGCATACAGTAAAAGTACAGCAGGGCCAACTTTTTTTTTCTTCTTTTTCTGGATCCAGAATGCGTGTCTGTGTCGTGCTGGTTGGGTAAAACTGGGTAAGGCACTTACGCACATGGGATCGGCAAGCCAAAAGCAACATTCGGGTAGCGACATTATTGGGAATGCATGCAGGATTTCCCTGTTTTCCCATGGCAGAATCCACGGGGATGGGGGTTTGGAATCATGGAATTTGCGAGTAAGTTGCATACTTGGAGCTTGGGTACGTAGGGCTTCAACAAAGTTCGCCACCGCAAATCCAGTCCAGGGTTTCGTACCCAATAGGCCCTTTGGGCAACAACAAATCAGAGGCACAACATATGTGAGGCACGCACGCATCGCATGCACGCACATACATACATAGCCATGTCAGCCAGACTAGCTGGAACCGAGGAGAGGGCTATGTATGGGCCAGAAGCTATGGGGGAGAGAGGGAAGTGAGATCTGTCGTTCCTGCATCTCCGTCCTGGCTGCTGATATCTCGGATCTGATTGACTGCTCACGCAGATGTGGCAAAGAACAAGCTATGGCGTTCTACGGTTATTCAACGGGGCCACTGAGGCTTAGACGCGACCACTGCCGACACCGGCAGATACATGTAGAGATAGATCGACAGCTCCCAGCTCGTATTCGTGGCTGGTGGCAGGGCGCTGTGGCTTGTGATGATTGATGATTGATGACTGAACCCCTCCATCCATCTCGCTTGTCGGTCGTCTGCTGTACTACTAGTATCCGATGCTAGTACAGTAGGTACGTAGTAGAAGATGACGAACCGCCAGAGGGTGAATGGAAAGCAGACCCGGGCAGAAAAGGTGGGATACTGTATGTGTAGCAAGATGCTGCGAGGTTGCATCACTCTTACTACCCAGCTAGGCCTAGCCCCTCGTTCGTAAGCCGCATCTATGTAACCTGTGGGGTGCGTATGTCAAAGATAGGGCCCCCCGGGACTCCGGGACTATCCAAAAACCTGTCCGGAGGTAGTATTAGATTACGACCTCGTCCCATTTGATATGGCCTACCTCCTCCATAACCCCTTCAGGATGCCGTAGGCCGTTTGGGCCCCATTGCATCAATGGTGCCGTTGCTTGATCCATCCATGCCCGGACGGACGATTATGCTCGCTCGAGGGAAATTTTTCCAAGTTGGACAGTCCCGTTGGACGACCAGCTCGGAAAGGATCGGCAGCGAAACAGGACGACACACGCCATACTCCAATGATGAGGCAGTCAATAATACATTGCTTCCACCCATAGTTCGTTCTTTTTTATGCACAGTGACATCCGGTTTCCTGCGATCCAGCCCGCCAGCCTATCGAACAGATAATGATAGAAACCAGGAGACCGGGGTCCCCCGCCCGCTGCCCACAGGCCACACTAGACCACACCACCCACCACCCACCTGAAGCAGAAAAAAAAAAAGAGCTGCCCCGATGCGGAAGGGATAAGCAGCACAACGAGAAACAGCTTACCATGACATGCATAATAGTCATGTTTAGTAGTGGATTACCAAAGCTTTTTTACACACAACATGGCTCGTCACTCGACAGGTTTGGGGCATTGGTCGGATTGACGAAGCAGGAAGGGGGACGAGGGGGGCAGGGGGGAGCAGAAGGGGGAAGGGGGAAAAAAGGAACCCATGTCACTCACTTTTTTTTCGGGGATAGAAGCTCCGCCAAATATAGGCGGGCAGATGGGCAGGTCGTAGTCGATTCCTGGCCATCGCCCATATTAGCATTCAGGGCTGGCACAAGTAGCCGGTACATTGTGGACAGCAATCCATCAATTGCGGGTTTGCATTTAATACGGAAACACACGCAGCAATCTGTAATGTTGCTGACCATCTGGCAATTGTGCACACACAAGGAAGAGAGAAAAAATCAGTGATGCAGGTGATGTCAGTGGATGGCTCGCACATAGTACGATATGAGCTGTTTCACTCGTCAATTTATCCCAAGCTACTTACTACTTTGCAGCATTATGCCGCGCGCCCAAGCTCGGCCGGCGCTCCCCTCGTCGCACAGGTCCCGCTGCTGTCTCACTGATCCAGCTGAAAACTAAACATCCCATCATGACAGTTCATTGAAGCTTCTGGTGTTGTTGATCAGGTCATAATTCATTATTCCACGCCATTTTTTTCTCTCTTCTAATCTTGCTGTACCGCCAGCTGTCGGCCCATATCATACATGGCTCCCCGAAGTGTCCCGTCGTAATATAGTATAGAGAGTATACATCATGGTACATGGTAAAATATACAGGAGAAAAACAATAACATCATTAGGAGTACAAGTTTTTTGAAATCCGAAATCAAAATTCCGCATACGCTGTCGTTAAGCCCGTTCTTGGTACCCATGTCTATATTCGAAGGTTCAATGCCGATAGAAATGACATAGGTCTTCCCCAGATTAACGCCCGCTTAAATTTGATAAAACAGTCTGCATCATATCCAGATGAGATACGTAGCGGGAAAAGCAAAAAAGCCAAGCCAAAACCAGATAGTGGTGGTGGTAATATACGGCGCCCATTGTCAAAACGGTGCGCGGTGCGGTCGCTGGCGGTGGTGCGCCGAAGTCCCCAACAAAAACGGTAGGGGGGGTCGGATGATAAGAGCTTCCATGACGCTGGTAGCACATCATGCTGCGTTGGGCCAGCGTCGGGGAGCATGGGAAGTGGTCCCGAAATGGAAACGGGCACGGGTCCATGAGACGGCCATGAAGCAATGCAGCCGCCTATGATGTAGGTGGTGATGCTGTCTCGCTGCTCGATTCAGGCGGCGGGAGGGGGGGTTGACGTCATGGCCAATCGTGCCAGTCGTCCCCCCTTCCAATAGTGGGAATCCAAGCTTCCCCCAAGGTTCCAGTGGTGATGAAAGCCCGAGCTTCCCGCCGATCCCTGCCGCAAACGGCTAGCCTGCCTCACGCCCTGCAGCAAGTCCCTGCATATTGACGTTGAGCCAGAAAATCAGGGTCTTTTGTACTTCTCCAGAAAAAAGAGTACAAGCTCCGCAGCTCCACCGGCTTTCCCAGGATCTGGCACTGCCAATCGCCCATGGGCTGGAACGCTCCAGAAGCAGCGGATAGTAGCTATGCCAATCTAGAACCACTTCACAGGGCCGATCCTCCGCGGCGGCGGTGCTTTCCTGGGAATTCGACATCCGGATGGCACACCCGGTAGTGCCTGGTGAGTGCGTCGGCGCGGCTGAACGTCTTTTCCTCCGTGCAGAGGTTGCAGCGCACCTTTTGCTTGCGTGCATTGTGAATCGTATCCTCGTGTCTCGTAAGATCGTAAGGGCGTGAAAACACCGTGCTGCATGGCTTTCCAGTGCTCGGGTTGATCCGATCGCAACGGTGTGGGCCGGCCTGGCTACCCAGAAGGGTATCGGGGACGCCTGGCGACGACACGGTCGCCGAGACAGCTCGCGCCGTGTGCAGTGCATTCGCCTGTCGGTGACCCTCCCGCTTGTGCTTCTGCAGCAGCGCGGGCGTCTCGAATCGGAGTGTGCACCCGTGGTAAGTACAGGTGTAGGTGCCTCCGTCAGCCGTAGTCTTAACCGGTCTTTGCGGCGTAGACATGTTGGTCATGTCAGATCCATTGCTGTCGGCGGAGCTCATCCTCGAGAAAGTGGAGACAGACGGCGTAGCCTGCTGCTGGCTCGGGCGAGAGATGAATGGGTACTGCTGGGGCACCTGGATGCTAGTAGGCATGCTGAAGTTGAAGGCGCTTTGCAGAGGCGTCTCGGAGGCTGTGGTGAAGGCATGACTCTGCTGCTGTGGCGCAGGCTTGGTCAGATGGTCCATGTGGAAGTTGTTTGTCTCCTGGGGAGGGAACAGCGGAAAGTTCGAGTCATCGCTCTCGTTGAACTCGAGCATGGCGTCCTTGGGCGAAATGGTGCTGGGCGTGCCCTGCTGTTGGCTCAAGGCATTGCGCGCAAGATGTTGTTGCAAGGCTTTCGCGTCTTGCTCTTGCTTCACCTTCTCGCGCACCTGCTGCGCCGAGCTGATTCGAACTTGCTGCGCTTGGTGTTGTTGTTGCTTTTGCTGCTGTTGCTGCTGCTGTTTCTGGGTTTGCTGCTGCGGCTGCTGCTGTACTTGGCCGAAATCGTTGAGGACAGGCGCAAGAGGCGAGCCATGTCGGAAGGGTGAGTGCGAAGATGACGAGGTAGGGGATTGGGTTGCGCTCAAATGCTGGCTGTTGGCAGCCTGAAGTCTCTGCGCAAACAGGTCATTGGTAGGCGACATGGCCAGCTGGCTCTGGGTTGCGGGAGATGCAGACGTGATCGTGAAGCTCGGACTGTAGAGTTCGTCGCTGTAGATATCTGTCATGGTCCGGTCGAGCTTGGGCATGTTAGGGTTGTTGGCGTAGGCTATATTGTCCGAGAGATCATGTAAGCAGATGTTGTCTTCATTTCCGAGGAAAGGTGAGTGGAGGTTGAGGTCAAGTTCGTCAAGGAAATACTGAAGGGGGATCGGGAGTTCCGAGGAGGTCTCACCATTCTTTCGCCTCCGCTGGGTGCTTGGGTCCTCAGGCTCGTGGAACGATGGCGTGGCTGGTGAGTCACCGCCCGCCGTCGAACCCGAGCTCGCCACCGACCTGGCATTCGATTTCGTACTCGATCCAATCGGGGAGAAGTCGGGAGCCGGGAGAAGTCGGTGATTCGTTTGCTGCGGTTGCGATCCTGACAGGTTCGGCAGACCATCGGCAATTAATGTTGTGTCGTGGGGGGCGTTGCCAAAGGACTGCTGAAGTGCTGTGTAAAAGGAGTCGTTGAGGGTCATGGGCTTGCCCATCTGGTAAGAGTAGTTGCCGTCGCCACCGGCTGTGAGGTCGTGGAAGGCATCGTTGGTCGAATCCGCAACGGCGATCTGGGGGTTAGAGATGTTGGCGTTGAAGGGCGACGCTGGACCATTGGACCCCAAGGACGACAGAGACGATTCCCGCTGGTGTCCTAGACGGTGGGCAGCACGAGGGGTCTGCTGCTGGCCCTGGAGTAACCACGATGGATCGGAAGGCATTAGATCTGGTACCTGGTTCAGGCTGTTGGTGTTGTGGGTGGCGGACTCGATCGACTCCTTGTTCAGCTTGTTGATGCTGTAGTTGCTCTGGGCAGGCAGGCCTCCGACAAAAGGTGCGGTGGAAGTTGTCGTCGGGAAGGTGTTTGTGTAATGTGTCGAGTCGTCGAAGGCAAAAGACGGCTGGTTGTTGTGGTGGTTGTGTAAGTGGTTTGTTCTCGAAGGTGTATAATGTTGATGAGCAAGCATCATTGTGGACGGAAGGGTGTCGAATATATTGTAAATCTTAGATCTGGATGGTCCGGAGGGAGGGATGGGTAGGAAGGTTCAAGTACTCTTGTAGACCAAAGGGTATAGATAGGTAGTTTGCTTCAAGATCAAGATGAGGATGATGTGTGGGGGTAATGGTTATGAGTAGTCGTAATAGTAGGAGCTGTGTAAGTGGTGTAAGTGGCGTGGCGATTCTTTTATAAAAAGGGTCCTGCCTGGGTAGAGGGAGCTTAGCAGCAAGTACCTTCGTACCCTGCGTAGTGGTCGAGCCAAGATTGGAGAATGACAGGGAGCCCCCTTGTCCTGGTGGGAAAAAAGAAAAGGGCCCTCGAGATAAAAAGTCGATCTGGGTAGTGCAAGGTCGAGTGGGTACTTGTATCCTCTACGCAGCCCAGGTACGTAGATTCTTTGAGGGTCCTGAGGTCATGTGTTCACCCAAGCCGTCCTTGATGACTCTTTCCCTTTGTCGGGCCTCTCACCTCTCTCTCTCTCTCTCTCTCTCTCTCTGCTTAGCTGAGTCTCGTCGGGGTTATGCCGCAAAAGCGTCGACGTAGTAGTAATAGTGGTACTCTAGCAGGCGGCGTTTGTTCCGGATGAGTAGTTCGAGGGCTAGGCACCCGAGTTGTAGTCAGCGATGCTTCCTGCTTGCTGGATGTGGAAATGCTGCCTGAAGCGCCCAAGATGATGCATTATTTATACTACACTTTCTTTTATCTATTTGCTTCATCAAGCAGGCAGTCATGCAGTGCATTCATGCAGTGCATTCAACCGTGATGGGATTGAGCCCTCCCGCGCAGATTCGAACTGGTTGACTGATGAAATGTTACACTCACACACACCAGACATTTCTTCATAATGTTCGGACCCTACCTAGGTATGTAGCCTGCTGCGTGACGTAGCTTGCAGGGGTGGTGGCTCGGCGCTGGCGGCCGCGCGCGACAGTCAACTGGCAGAGTGCAGAGATTGACTGACGCTGCTACGTAGTGTGGTCGGAGTACAAGCTACCTCGTGCTGTCGGCATGGGTACGACGGTCGGTATTCTCCACCACCCGCCCATAATCACCCAATCAATCCGTCATGCCGTTATTGGCCCATCTCCCCATCCAGTCTCCCACCGTTTCCCATGGCAGATGGTTGATGGTAGATGGCTCATGGGCGGCCTTACAAGAAGGGCTTGGATTGCTTGTGTAATCCATCCATCCCACAAACCCCATCGAATGTCCATGGCCCATCTATCCTTACCAGACCACTGTCGCGCTGTCTCATACTGTATGTTCTGTCCGTGTGACCAGTCCAGAAACCAGTCCATTGAGCGGCTGTGTCTCTACACGGACGACCATACCTCGGCATATCGGAGAATACGTCAGTTAGCTTGTTCAGGTTTCCTTTTTATGACGGATTATGTAAGTATACGAAGGTATAGTCAAAGGGATACGGCATGCCAAGCCGTCTTAGGCCTTAGGCCCGACGAGCCAGAACCTGATAGATGGCTTTGTTGACAGACGGCTGACCAATTGCCCAATGAAGAGGAAGAGGCTGTGCGTCCAATACCGTCGAAGGAGAAAAAAAAGAGACAGAAAATTCTTCAATGGTCTTGCATATCCTATCCCCTTACTTCCGAGAGAGGGAACATGGCATTGGGCACACCTTCAGACCTCGAGAGCGACAAGCCTGCTGCTCCGGAGGATCCCGACCCTCTCAAAAGCCCAGGAGCCCAACAAGCAGACGAGCCTGATGCGCTAAGAACTCCCGAGTCTTTCCCGCGCCAGCCGGTAGATCAATTGCCCGTTCGATATTAACGTTCGAAAGGTTGCCAGATCTTTTACCAGGAAAAGATACCCTCATCCCGGTACACCGATGACTTGTTAAGCTCCTTGTCCTGCTGAAAACCCGCTGCACTGCCACAAGGCCCACCGGGGGACACATAATGCAAGCCACAGATGGGCCTCCAGGCCACGTCGTAGATTCGCAGTACGCCACACGTCTCGACCACCGCCCAGATTCTCATATCTCCGCCCTATCCGGTAGAACCACGGCATAGTCTAGCTAGGCAGGCAGTGAAGAGTCAAGCTGCCCGGCAAGTAACCCCCGGCATACGTGGATTGCGCAATGCAAGGTTTGGTATGACTCTATACCGAGGCGAAAGCGAAAGATCCTCTCTTTCCGGAATGCGTATCCGATGGTATCCTGAATTGAATGTCCATGCACTAGCGTATCAATAGCACAGGGCTGGGCCTGGCGGCTATCTGAGTAGCTAAGCAGCTATGGAGGTATCGTGGGTATTTCTTTGGGATTCGCCAGGGTCCCGTCGCTCCGATCCAGTCACCAGCCAGTCCAGCCCTGCCTGCCTGGGTTAGTGACAGCTCTTAGGCCAGATCTGGCCGCGAGAGACGGGCATCTGCATCTCTGCTGACACTGCCTCGTGAATCATCAATCTGGGGTAGCTAAGCTGAGCCTGCATGTCAGGCCAGGAACAGGCAGTTGGATTTCACATACGGCGGGAGGGACTATGTTTGCCCGCCCCTCGTGCCATTGCAACCATGACTGCATAAGTCATGAGTCTGCATCTCCGATGGTTCATCCTACATCTAAATGATATGATCCAGCATACGGTATCCGTAATAGCAATGCATATGTCAGCATTCCCATGGGTTCATCCTGAAAATACCTAAGCGCCCCTCGGAGCTCTCGTAATCCGATACTCGACGCCCGAATGAGTAATCAGCTTCACCTTCGGAAATAAACAGGCAGCCTCGCTCGTAAGCTCTTTCTTACCCAACAGTTTTATTCCGCATTGCATCGTAGGGCTGAGCTGAGTGAGCGTTAGTCGCGAATCATTATTTCATTTTTATTTGTTTTATTTCCTCCTTCCATATTGGCACGTTGCATTGGGCTGGTTGATGTTATTCCTATACCGAATGAAAATACGGCGGCTGGCTGGCGGGTGCTCCGAAACATAGCTGCCACTCTAGCCTGAGTAACTCACCTGCAGGGTGAGCCCAAAAACGAAACTGCCAATTTTCCATTCCTAGTGCCTACCCTCCTGAACCGATCGGACGGGCAAAGGAGATCGGCGCCGGTTTCGTTTCGACGGGTGGGGACGCTATCCGAACATTCTAGATCCCGCAGTTCCAGTTCTCGGTATCGCGTTTCTCTCCAAACTCCGGCACAGCCCTTTTGGGTGGACAAGTCTGCGGTCGCCTCTTCCCACGGCGCATATGTAGAGGACTTTCGCATATGCAGACATCCACATAATCAAGAGTCCGGGAGTTGCACACACGCACGCTCACACACACATATTCCGGATATACGGATGCGAAGGGATGTATAAGCCGCAATCCATGACGGCATGAGTAACCGAGCATCGCCGTAGTCTGTACGCGTTGCCGCCAAGACGTCGGTAGACACATCATGAACGGGGCTTAAGTTGAGCCCGTCATGAATCCTCCATTTGTCAGTACCGTCCACCCCAGTTCGGGCTCTGGGGGGTTGTGCGCCCAGCACCGCGTTGGTCGTGAAGTGACTATGACTATTACTGGTTCGCTACAACTCGGCATTTGGCCCCTTTACTCATGCATCAGGACAGGTTCTCTACCTCCGCCACTTCAGACCGCTTCGAGGCAAGTGGCGCGTTGCTGGCAGTCGATCTGTGATATCAAAATAGTTACAAGCTATACCACGTGAATGCTATAACCGCTTTTGCTTCTGATTTTGCCTTGTTAGCGGAAGACGCAAAGGGCGTCAGCTGAATGAATGGGTTTATGCTCTCATTCGCAAGATTTCTGATACGCCCTATGCATACAGTCAACGTGCAGTCATACCGCCTTACATTTCAATTATCAGCTGAGAGGCGTCCATCGAATTTTGCAGCAGCCAGCATGCATCGCAATTGGAGGTATGGGTTATTTTTCTTCCCTGAGGCTTTGGTGGTTGATGGCCGAACTGAACTAGATCGTCCCGGAGATCTGGAATCCGAAAATACCCGCTAACGGTTAAGCGAGCCCAGTGAGGGTGGTGGGTGTGGTGGGGGATGCGGTATTGTTACTAAATTCAGCAGCCGTTGCACCACGTTCGTTTTTGTCGGTCAGCCCGTGTCGTGTCTGTCGGTCGCTTAGGCTCGCGCCATTCCGACTTTCGGATTGCGAGATGGGATTCTTCCTCCGCAAGATTTGTTTGGTCAAGTATACCTGGGTTTACACATTCGAGTTACACGAGTATATCGAGTTGAATCCCGATCTCGCACCGAATTCGGACAGTTCTTATAAACCCCCCACGGAATCACTTCAGCTAAAGTTAAAAGATGATTGTACCACTACTGTAGAATGACCAAGTGCATATATAAGATTATCACCAAGAATAACTCGCTTTACTGCGGCTTAATAGTTCAAATGGCAAACCTGATGGTCATATTCTTCGAGGCCTGCAGCAGATACATAACGCATGCGGACAGATCCATGTGCATCTTGTGGCAAGTGGCTGCAACAAGTGATGGTGGTATAGAGATTGGTGCATCGAACAACTGCATAATCTATCTACACAGCCTTACCAGATGAGCTGTGCTACTTGCTACCCACGTTCGAATCGACATGCATTCGCTCTGCTACCCACGTGGCAGCGATGCAGCGGGCTAGCCGTGGTTGGGTGTATTGAGGGAGAGCTGTCTTGTCTTGCCCGAGAAAGAAAGAGAGAGAAAGAATGCGTTACCTAACCCTTCGGCGGGTTCCGGTGGCCGGGCTAGACGCTGTCAAGCTGAGGCGCAGCAGCTGTGTTCGTTCTCCAGTCAAAAACCCTCCCGTCGTGACTGGTCGATTGCGGGGAGGGGTCGGCAGTGGGCGGCGGATGGCGGATGGCGGATGGCGCCTAGAACGGGCACCAAGCACAGCCACTGTAACATTGCATCTGCATGGACGACCGACCTGCATCGCGCCCCGAACTGACAGGCCCGCCTCGGCTTTCAGCTGGTCGTATCGTATCCCCGAAAAGGGGGTCCGGCAGATCTTCGTGTGTTTCTTTTTCGTTGGGAGAGGAAAGAGGATGATTCTGGACTCGCGATGATGCCCGGTTTGTTGAGCAAGGCCTCTGCCGTTGTTGTTTGCACTTGGCGATCGAACTCAGCCACAGAGACACGGGCGCGCCCACTCCCGGTTTGCATTGACGACCAGCCAGATGCGCAACCATCGTGATCAGATACGAGAAAGGCCTCCGGACTCACATGCTCGATATGCGCCAGAGCCGATGTCATCCTTCTGTGCTCGGCGCAAGGTGGATAGTGGAGTTGCCAGTCTGCATTGCGGCGAAGCAAAGTAGTAGATGAAGCCAGCTGCAGACGGCGAGCACTCTAGCTACAGGCTAGAGTTGTACACGAGCGTGAGTGCCGTGCCGTTCGACCCTACTCTCGTAAATCGAGCTACTCGGCTTCAAGTTCGCGGTGCGCGCTGCTTTGCGCATGATGTTGGGGTGGGAGAACTGAGGATATCATTCGTACGCGTTCCGGAGCATCACACGATAGTTCCATCCCCGAGTGGGTTTGATGGGAGTGCAGTAGACGTTAGGAAGGGTGCTCGGGCCTGTTGACACGATATCGACTCTATCATATTCCTTTTGGTCCTTTCTCTTAGCTGGGCTCGTATTGGGTGCGTGAGGTTGTTGAAGATGTCCGGAGCATAAGATACTATGAACATATTGAAACTTCCTTTACATATTCAACAGCTAGCCAGCAGCGTGATTCGTAAACCTATAACCTTATCAAGCGGCTTGGGTCATGCTGCCGGGCCGTGTAGCAGCATACATGCTAAACCTGGGTGTACCGAGTCGATTAGCTCCATCTCCATGTCTCCGTCTGGCATGCCGTGTGTCATCGCTGCTTCTTTCCAGGCGTCGCGCAAAGCGTCTTTCATGGCCAGGACAGGCGTGCTCTCGATCTTCAGCCGACGATCTACCACCAGGTATGTGACCTTGTAATCGCTCCGGTACGGCCGCAGGACACTCCTTCCTGCTAGGGTATCCTGCTGTCGAAGGCTAGAAGAAGTCGCTGGTTACAGATGCCTCGTCGTCGGCGAACCTGACGCGTTGGCACAGGGCGCGCAGTGCCATGCTGAGCTTGTTGATACCAGCACTGACCCTGGCGAGCTTGAGGTTATGATTGTTGGGCGGTGGGTGCCTGTACTGCAACTTCACAGTCTCGAGCGAGTTGGGGAGGAGCTCGAGCCCCTGGGCCAAGCTGTCCCGTAGATACGCCCGAAGAGCTAGGTCCCTCTTCTCTATGCCGGGGAGGCACCAGTCGATACTTGTCACTGTCTGTAGCTGGCTGGCAATCTGACAGCAGGCAATAGGACTGATCAGGCGCCAGTCGAGGCTGCGGCAGTATTGGCTAGTTATTCGAAATGAGGAGAAAAAGCCGATGGGCCAGCCGGGGGCATGGAGAAGCTCCAGATACGAATGCTGAAATCGAGTGTCGCAGATGTTTTTTGTCAAGTAATTCTTTCTCGTAGGACGGCAGTATGACACTCAAGTCGATTGTACGCATGTGATGGAGTCGTTGTCTGGTGAGAATGTCTCGGGCATCAACCATTCGATCATTCGTCAGGACCACCTCCTGGAAAGTGAACTTTTCGATCTGATGCTGCCATTTTCTGTAGGAGGTGACGTACCTGGACCACGTGGGATTGGGGGTGTTTCTGTCGAAGCTAACTCGCGCGTCCAGGTAGCGGAGGGTGTGAGACGGGACCTCGGGGAGGGTGGACCTTCTCCCTGGCGAAACGAAAGCTCCGTCGGCGCAACTGGGAGTTGATAGAGGGTAGCAATGCTAGGAACTCAGAGTACTAGGGAAGGTGATGATGGCTTGAAGTCGTGAGATGGGCTGGGGTGGTGGGATCCTGGCTTCAGCCCTTAGGCAACCGCCCGACGAACGGCACAGCACTCACAGGCTAGGCTTACCTCGACTGCTTGTAGATGGTCAAGATGTCGTGCGCATGGGAGTCAGGCGACACGTCGGAACTGTCCCTAGTATTCCATGTCTAGATGTCCACTTCAACATCATTGTTGTGCTGTGGTTACAAAGTTGTTTGGTTGATCGTTGCTGTGATGGTTGATAGATCCACAACACATCAAGCAAGGCAGCGGAACTCAGAAATCGTCAGAGTGCATAGCCTGTAGCAATGTATCAATGTAGCTTGCTACTAAGCAAGAGGTAGTAGGGCTATACTAATCATACTACATCTATAATATCACTTGAGTTCCATTGTTGATGACACAACTGGCATACTAGATCAGGGTTCTGCGACTCTGCCTGGTGAGCAGCAGGTACAGCAGGTACAGTCTCCCATGAAGTGGCATGAGATGCGGCAAGGTAGATGATAGCAGTATCGGTGACATGAAAGCGGATACACCATATGGGAAGATAATCCGAACATGTGATGTTGTGCCTCCTGTCTGGGTGGTAAACCAAAGACAAGTTCTTTGCCGACATACCCCAACCAACCAAACATTCCACATGTTGCCCACCCAATGCAGCATCTTTCACGAATTATGGATTAGTCATACTAAGGGCGTTTCAGGGAAACGAGACACGTTATATGTTGACATGGTATTAAGCAGGTATGCCTATCGAACACCTACTGACGCATTGCTTGGGTGATTTCGTGAATAGGCATGAGACCGCTCAGCTACCCATGACAGCAGTAGCAGTACATGGAGTGGAAAAGGAATATGATAAATCTCGTGGCAGGTATTTGGATTGGCATGTACGAGTTTTCATATCCTAACCTTTTGAATTATATGATTTAACTAATGTTTATGTTTTAATCTTCAAATTATAAAATGACAATCATCAATAGCAGCTTTCCAACCCCGAACGCGCCAAATTGCATAACACAATCAACAGAACCCTAAATTCGATATTATTCGATAGAAAAGTATACAATTCACGACGAGGAGACTTTAATGGCTAGCGATAGTTGTGTCATATGAAGGCTGCCGCATTTGTAAGTGGCAGATTACCAAAGACGACAGTCACACTAGAACAGGCAACACACGACATAGCACCAAGACCTCAAACTCTCTAGCTTAATACATAGATAAAACAGAAACACAGTTGACTCATCGTTCATATTGGGCCTACTATCAGTACGCTCTGGGGTGTTATTTCCAGTAACAAGCCTGATGGTGATGCGAGGCTGCGGCACAGCCTTGGCTACATGCAGCCTCGTAACAGAACTAGAACTCCACCTGACATACCAACAACAACACCACCCAATCGCCAGAGGCCATCAGAGAAAATCTACTTATGACTCATGAACACAACCAAACCAACGTGCTTGCTTGGTGACTCAACGAATCATGAACTTTACACGGGCTTTTTCTTGTCATGTGGTGTATTGATTATCTACGGCACCGAGTGTGATCCACACCCGGCATGGCTACCGTACAGATATAGCTTCCGATATGGACATAATATGCCGCACACCACTTTCACAACAAAACATGACCACGAGTGTACGACGCGACAGAACGCGTGTTGGCCTTCGTGACTACGAGACCAAGACTACCAGACGTGCAGCTTACAGATAAAGGACGCAGAATACGAGGCGTCAAACGAGAGTTCACGAGGTAGAGGCAAAAAGACGTGATGTGTTTGGTTTGTAGTTTACTTGTTCTCAAATGTTCCTGTCGGATTGATTATGCCTCGTCGGACAATCCTTATAGTAGAAACCCCCATTCCCTTATGGTACACTTTGTGTGAGCAGAACACCCTTAAAAAATCAAGAACCCAAATCCCATGATTCGTCATGACCAAGCCACTGTGCAGAAATAATTTGCGGCCATCGCAAGAAATGACTTTCGTAACAGACGTGAAACCAGAACACCTTCCAACAGTATGTGTGGACCCAACGCTTGCACTGCTCTAACCACCGAAACCGTACAGGGTGCGGCCTTGACGCTTCAGGGCGTAGACGACATCCAGAGATGTGACAGTCTTGCGCTTGGCGTGCTCAGTGTAGGTGACGGCGTCACGGATGACACCCTCCAGGAAGGACTTCAGAACACCACGGGTCTCCTCGTAGATCACTGTAGTGGGGGAAGACGCGTTAGACACGGAGAAAGACGCAGACGCGTTGTGTGGATCGAGGGGAACTTACTGGCTGAGATACGCTTGACACCACCACGACGTGCGAGACGACGGATAGCGGGCTTGGTGATACCCTGGATGTTGTCGCGCAAAATCTTTCGGTGGCGCTTGGCACCGCCCTTTCCGAGACCCTTGCCGCCCTTGCCGCCTGTAGAAGAGACGCGTCAGTACTCATGGCCAAGATGGGGTGGACACACGACAACGAGGTCGATGACAGGAAGCCATCACCATCGCCGAATGCGGTAGAAGGTGGAGAGATGGTACTTACGTCCAGTCATTGTGAAGGTGGGAGTGGGTGAGAGGAAGTAATGGGTGTTGTGTTGGGATTTGGGTGTGGGAGTATCGTGCAATTAAGCGTTGGTTGCAGGACTTGACGTTTGGGATATGGGAGAAGAGATGTAGAAGCGTGGGGAAACGGCCAAGTTTAAATATGGACGGGAACAAGCGGCAGCTCCAAATCAGATCAGCCTGAGCCCGACAACTCTCGAACGAGCCAGAGCAGCTGGAGCCCCTGCAAGGGAACAAATGGAACTGCAGATGTGTGGAGGGGTGGAAGGGGGATGCGCTAAAAAAGTGCGTCAACTGCTGCTGTAGTGGGCAGTAGTGCGCTGCCTCAGGTACGTACCGCCCGCAGTGGCACGCCGTGAACCATTTTGGGGCCAATCAAAAATCAGACTGCCGACTTTAATTCTTCGGCCTGCACTCGGATGGTGGGGTCCTGACCGACACCTGGAAAATGCACCTCAGCAATTTCCCCCGGCAGACGAGATCCACCAAAATTAGACAACACAGCACGGCATCAGCAGACTGGAATTGTAGGTGAACAAGCAAAATGGAAATCGGAATCCATCCACCATTACCACCACCACCAAAATGCGCGCCCAATACAGGCTAGCGCATACCCAGCCCGCGACCGACGCCCCATTCCTACGCGGTCTCTGCTAGATTGATTGAGTGCTTTTCGTGACTGATCTACTACTACTTACTGCCTTGCCTCGCCCCAGGCCGAGACTCTCGCGTCTTTCACCAGCACACGCGTAACGCGTTCACGGCTCACAGTCCACAACCCAGCCTCCTCGGCCAACTTTGTACCTTCCCCATAGTCACTTCTCCACCAGAAGTATTCATGTGAATCTCATGTTCGATGTTCTCCTGTCTTCCTGTAGATCCCGCTCAACCTTGATCCAGCTCGCGCCCAGCCAATCACTTTCCGGGACGGCAGTGCCGCTGCTTCACTACATATTTCCATGCTCTCCACATGTTCTCCCTCTCTTCCCGCGTGCAGTAGGTACGTACATGTAGGTTGGTAAGTCTATCCCCGGATTCTTGTTTGTGACTATCGAAGTGAAGCTTCCCGCCGCATCGGCAAAGGCTGCTTGCTACTTCAGGCAGATGGAGATCCATGGCTCGCCGGAATCTTGCAGCCGGCAAGTAATTGGATGTACTACCTGTCAAGTCGACGGCCGGATAGAGTCTTGCTGTCGTTTCCCACGTCATTTCTGTCACCGGACATGTATACGGTACGCTTTTGATATCGGCGATGCACATGACGCCACTCGGAGCCTCAATACGCTCGAACTGCAATAGGAACGGATGCAGCTTCCAGCAACCCCAAACTTGCAATGAATACAATATTGTAACTAGAATTTTGCGTACTACATTGACATGATTGAATGCATTCTCTTCTGAGGTGCTGCTGCCTTGTGACACTGGCTGCATCTGACCAGCCTGCCTCAGAAAATGTGCCATACCGTTAATTCGGTCGATATGGCACTAAACTCCGATTCGTGACCAAAGAGTGGACGGCAAGTAAGCTGGAGCTGACTGTTTAGGCGAGTGGGGCCTAGAACTGCTTGATGCACCCAATCAGAAATTCGGCCATCTTTTCCATAGCCAAATTCCCACCTAACGCGCAGTGCATCTTTGACAACGAACCGCACCCCTGTCTGATCCCAGAAAATTAATCAGTTCCATTAGGCGCGCAACTGCCTTACAGCACAGCAGATCCTTTTTTTCCCTTGGAGGCAACAAATCAGTCACCCACACACATTCCCAATTGAGCATTAGCGCCATAACTGCCAAACAACCGCATTCAACCCAGATCAGATCAGCCACTTCCGCCTGTGGCCTTTTCAGATATTTAACCACCCCCCACCACTTACGTTCCTCCAACTCTTTTCCTCATCCACACCACAATCCAATCCACACTCCCATCTCTCACACTCTCAACAACCTCATTGATTTAACCATCAATTCCATCAACCACAACACCATCAATCATCACAATGGCCCGCACCAAGCAGACCGCCCGTAAGTCCACTGGTGGCAAGGCTCCCCGTAAGCAGCTGGCTTCCAAGGCCGCTCGCAAGTCCGCCCCGTCAACCGGTGGTGTCAAGAAGCCTCACCGCTACAAGCCCGGTACCGTCGCTCTTCGTGAGATTCGTCGCTACCAGAAGTCGACTGAGCTCCTGATCCGCAAGCTCCCCTTCCAGCGTCTGGTAAGTCTTTGCATCCCTCATCATCACCTGCCACTGCGACTGCATCCTCACCATCGCGGCGCACTTTCTCCAAAGTGCAATCGCGACGCGTCTGGATTGCAATCAACGCGCGCCTTCCCAACCCCACCTTTTGCATCATCCATTCTAACATTTACTTCTCCTACCAGGTTCGTGAGATTGCCCAGGACTTCAAGTCCGACCTCCGCTTCCAGTCTTCCGCCATTGGTGCTCTCCAGGAGTCCGTCGAGTCTTACCTCGTCTCCCTCTTCGAGGACACCAACCTGTGCGCCATCCACGCCAAGCGTGTCACCATCCAGTCGGTATGTCTCAACCATTTCACACCCTCTTCTCACTTGAACACATTACTAACAACCACTGCAGAAGGACATCCAGCTTGCCCGCCGCCTCCGCGGTGAGCGCAACTAAGCGCGACTCCTACGAGTTTCTGGGGATTGCAACAGTGGAGGATGAACACTTCATGAGCAATATGGAATGGTTTTGATGACAACGGTTTTACAGGGCAAGGGTTAATCATGGCGTTTGTGTTCGCGTTGATTTTACACATTTGATGCTCGACATGCGAGCCTTCTTCATGGGTTGTATAACAGGGCAGTATCCTTACGAGGTCTGCAACACTGCACAATTGAGAATTGATATGAACTGAAACAACCATCTCATCTTCTACTCTTGCCTGTGACTTGTATCTACTATGCATCATTTTGGTTACTACCACTTAGATTGCCACATTGCCTGACGAGATGCTGGCGAGATTCTGCCTGGAAGCATCTTCCCTTGCAATCCGCTGGCCTTGAACATTCTGCCTAGATCTTATTGCCCCGAGTCCGTTCTGTCCCTTGGCGTCGCGCCTTGATCAAGATGACTACAGTTATGGTACTATGGTCAGTACTCTACATAACCAACAGTGGTATTGACTTGCATAATCGATATCATTCATATAAATACCTCTTGGCATGTAAACGATGGCTGAAGGCCACACTGCGTGGAACCTAGTAGATGGACGCGATACAACTAACTACGTGCAAGTCCTAGCTATTCTGGAAATATGGTAGATTCCCGGCCCTTCCCTTCCATGATGACCGCCTTCATCTTCTACTTCTACTAAAGAACCGACTTCCAGCCCCCCTCGCGCGGCCTCTCGAGCCCCATGAACTGCAGCACCTGGCCCATGTGGTCGACGCCCCAGAAGCCCTCGGTCTGGCCCTGGCTGTTGGTGCACACCATCCACGGCAGGCCGAAGGCGCCGTCCGCGAAGGCCTTGTCGGTGTTCTCCTTGAGGGCTGCCTTACCTGCGGTGGCGGCGTCGGCGAGGGCTGTGGAAATGGGGCGACGGGTGCGCAAGTCAGCAAAATGTGGTCTTGTCTCGGGTTTTCGAGTGCAAAGCAGAGGTATTCTGTTCAGACTGGTTTGGAGGTTTGTGGTTCTTTGACTTCTCTCTGCCAAAGTCGGCCACCGGCCCTCCCTCGAGGAGTACTTGTGATAGGACCAAGACTCCGTTTCCGGGTTTGTCTGTGGCTGACTGACAGGAAGACGAAGAGAATGAAGGCCAAAACGAACACAGAAGGGGGGAAAAAGAAACGGGCAAGGGACACAGAGTGGGAGGTAAGCAACGAGAGAAGAAAACTCACCCTTCTTCGCCGTCTCCTCCCCAAAGACCTTGACCAGCAGGGGCCCAAAAACGTCCGGCTTGGCGATCTCGGCGTGGTCGGTCCACATGGCGGCGTAGAGGGCCTCGAGCGCCCGGACGAGCTTCTCCTGGCCCTGGCCCTGCAGCGACAGGGCGCAGACGGCGCGCATCGTGTGCAGCGTGTTGGGCGGGAAGTTGGCGGGCGTGGTGTCGGCCATGGGCACGCCGAAGGCGCGGGCCCAGCGGAGGCGCTCGCGGCCGATCCATTTGTCCTTGTCTGGTTGGTTGGTGTGCGTGTCAGTCCTTTTCTCTCTGTACCTGCGATGCAAGGGATGAGGTGGCATGTGCATGCATGGATGTATAAAGGGTCTGCGACGTATGGTGATGATGGTGACAAGATGGGTGGTACTGGTAGTAGTACTTACTCTTGATCTGGATAGGCGCTGTGTTGCCGCACTGTAGACATCGCACCAGGCAAGGTATCATCAGTTTCTTTCTCCTTGACCACCGTCACCCAGGAGCGCGGGTACGGCTTCGTTCGTCACACTTCCCACCCGCCGTGGTGGATGTGTAATGTGTGCCACTTACAGCATGCATCAGCCCGCCAAGGAAGATGGGGATGAATTCTACTTGGACGCCCTTGAAGATGGGGTCATGCTACCAAACCGCAAGCATCATTCGTCAGTCAAATCGGCCTGAATATCAAAAAGCCAGGGTCTTCTTCCTCTTACCCTCAAGATGTGAAAGGCCTGGTACGCGAAGGGGCTGACCACATCGACATACAGCCGGATACTGGGGGCGGTGACCATGGTGGCGGTTTCCAATCAATTAGATCAATCAATCAATCAATATGCTTAATGCAGGCGCCCGTGTTCCGATTTGGTTGGTAACAGTAACACCCGGATCCAATCGCAGTGGCACAGAAGACTTGAGATATTGTCGCCTCAATTCAGTGCGACTTATAGCACTTCTTTATATTTGATCATCATGATTGCTTTTGGCCACAGCATGCCTATCTGAACCGCTAACTAAGGGCGTACGCTCAACCTCGGCTGGTGGACCGAATCAGTAATCCTAAATCGAGGTGGGGGTGGACCACGGCCAACCTCCAACATGCCGAGCCGTTCCCTCTTGTCTCAGCAGTTCCACCGACACCGAGTCCTACTCTGATTACATGAGCAGCTTCGAGCACACCTATGCAGATCCATGGACTTGTCACTTGCATTGCCGCTCCGCATGAGGTATTGATAACTTTGATGGATTGGAAAAGCTGCCAGTCGACGGTGGTATCCATCTATCTATATACATCATCATCTGGACTCGTGAACATTACAGTACAAAAGACCCGGCAAGCTTAACAAAAATTGCGAACAAGCAGAAAATATTGCAGAATTCCTTTTCCCCCCTTTTGTGACGCCTCTCGAAACAAAAATCCAGACAGACCCGACGGCAGATTAGCTTAAACCATCTGGTTCTTGCCGTTCTTGGCATGCAACCTCGTCAGCACGTCGAATGCGCCCGTGCCCACGCCGCTGAGTTTGCCCATGACGATGCGACTACTGGGCGACGTGAGATCGTCCCAGTCGCCATCGAGGATGGCGTCCTTGAGGAAGGCCAGTGTCGTCTCGAAACTCATCTTGGTGAAGGGACTGACGTTGCCACGGAGACCCATTCGGTTGAACGGAGTAAACGTGCCGTTGCGCGTCATGTAGTCTCCGATCAGGTTGAGATGGCGGTTGTCCACACTGATACCGTGACCACCGAAGACGGCTGACAATTCCTGGATGATGCCGCTGCGCGCCGCTTCAACACCATACACCCGGAGCACGGCCGCGATGTCGTTGGTCTGCGTCTTGTTGGGGTTGATCATGTGAGGGTACTTCTGCATCGCAATCAAGTTCACACCGTTGGTGTGTATGACCGGTCGTTGCCTTTCCTCGCCCGTGGTGGGATCCTTGATCTTCTCATCGGCCACATAAGTACAGTCACTGATGCCGTCAATTTGCTGGATGACAGTCTTCTTGACCGCCGCTTGCACAAGGCTCAGCATGAGGATCTTGGGCATGTTGGCATCAAACTCCAGTGAGAACTCGCACCATCGGCCGCGCTTCTCATCGCACGAGAACTGCGAAATGGCCTGGAATCTTTCAATGGCCCGTGCCTCACGGCTCCTGTTCAGCTTTTGCTTGTCAACACCACCGGCCTCCTCATCGTCGTCAGAATCCCCTTCTGGCGGAGGGCTGCCGCCAAAGCCTTCATCTTCCGGCACGTCGTCCTCATCAACGTCCATGCCTTCCTGGTCCATTCTCTGCTGAATGTTGTCGTCGTCATCGTCATT
Organism: Apiospora marii; assembly: GCF_038362585.1. Taxonomy (NCBI): domain Eukaryota; kingdom Fungi; phylum Ascomycota; class Sordariomycetes; order Amphisphaeriales; family Apiosporaceae; genus Apiospora; species Apiospora marii. The sequence goes on from NW_027117377.1 coordinate 955,571, forward strand.
GGGGCCATAGGAAACAGCCTCGGTTCGGTTTTGGCGAGACTTGGCATTGGTGGCGTCGTCATCACCATCGTCGTCGTCGTCGTCATCCTCGTCACGGGGCGCACGCTCACCCTCGGGCGCAGCCATCTCGACATTGCCAGCCTTGACGCCAATCTCAGGAGCAGAAGCGACATCTCTGGCAGCTCTTGCCTTGATCTCCTTCTCGATGGACTTCTTCAGTAGCGACAGGAATTTACTCTCAACCACCCGGAGCACATCGCCAATCTTGATGCCGTAGGTACTGGTGTACTCATCCGACTTGAAGAATTGCAGCTTGACGTCGTAGATCTTGGCAAGTCGGTAGCCGATGCCCTTGCCCACACGCTCCTTCACGACGACCTTATCGGTGACGTGGGAAAGAGGAAGCCTGCTGATGGCTTTCGAAAAGCGAGTGATCTCCTCTTCGGAAAGCTCCTCGTTCACCATCAAAGTCATGGCTGGTGTCGAGATGTGGTCGCTAGCAGTCATGAGAATTTCTCGGAGACGAGGAATACCCAGGGTGACGTTCTTGGCCGAATGTCCGGCCAAATGGAAGGTGTTCAGCGTCATCTGTGTGGACGGCTCACCAACAGACTGTCCAGCGACGATACCGACGGCCTCGCCCGGTTCCACAAGCGAGCTGAGGTACTTGGTGTGCAGGAGAATCTCGGCATACTTGCGGGCAATGAGCTCGGTGGATGCTGATTTGTTACCCTTCTCCTTGAGGAGACCATCCTCGTTGTTCTTGATGTACTCAGTAACCTTCTCGTAGAACTTCTCCGAGGTGGCAAACGCGTGGCGGTTGGGGTTCAACTCAGTGGAGATGGGGTCGCGGGCAAAAGCGCTGTTGGCCTTGGCTTCCTTGACGGCCTTCTTCATGTACTTCTGCGCGTACTCCTTGGAAGAGAAGATATCCTGTTGCCAGCCTCTCTCGTCGATGGAGAGTTGCGCAACCTCGGAAGCTCGGTTTCGGAGCACGAAGCCAAAGTCGTGGAGGTACTTTTGCTTGGTGATGTCCAACCCATCTTCTCCGTACAAGAATTGAATCATGGACCCATCGGCGTCTCTGACTGAGGTATCGTAGGCGACCTTAAGGCCTTCCATACCCTTGATCAAACAACGTTGCAGGTATCCGGATCTGGATGTCTTGACAGCGGTATCAATAAGACCTTCACGTCCAGCCATGTGATGGAAATAGTACTCCTGAGGACGGATGCCCGTCAAGAAACGGTTCACAATGTAGCCTCCGGCGCGAACATTGGTCTCGTAAGGTCGGAAACAGGGCAAAGACTTTCCGCTCACCATGAGCGGTACTCTTCGGCCTTCCAGAACCTGTTGTCCAAGGTTGCAAGAAATGAGGTTGGCGTTGACACCACTACCCTTGGCTCCGGAAGAAGTCATAGACTGCATTTGGTTCTTGGGGAAGGGTTTCTCAAGACCGTCCGGAAGACAAGCCTTGGTGACTGCACCCGAGACCATGGAGTTTGCTGCATTCATCATCGTATCGAGACCTTCCTGTTGACTGTCGTTTCTCATGACAGCCTCCAGGCGTTCCAACAGCAGAGGATCTGTGGGGCTGATGTCTTCATTCTCGTCCAAACTGACATACTTGGCAGCTGCTTTCAAACCGACAGTCGAGGCAGCAGCCAGCTCCTTTCTACGGTTCGCCTCTCCTTCAGGCGTAAGACGCAAATCATCCATACCACAACTGAAGGCTCGCATTGCTAGGTACCGGGTTAGCAGCCTGCCCATGCAACTCAGAAGCTTTGCAGCAGTCTCAGGCCCCCATGTCTCGTGGATTGCGTGAATGAAACCTCCGCCACTGGGACCCAGGTGAGCCTTATCGAGAATACCGTGGATGAACTCTCCATCCTGGAACAAGACCTTGCCTTCCTCGGTCTTGGATCCCCAACGCGACGCAGGCAATGATGTTTTACCAGTCATCCACAAGTCACCGAAACCAATGGGCTTGATGTTTTTCAAGATGGTTGTGATGACTTGCTTTCCAGTCCACCGGCGTACGGGCTTGAAGACGGTGGGAGGAACCAGCTCGATTCTGTCCGACGTGATGTGCCCATGCTCCGGCCGCAGGGCACCGTAGACAAGCTGGTGATAGGCGCCTTGGTCCAAGAAGGTGTCTTTGTTGCAAAGAGCGACGGACACGGACAAATGATCTTGAATCAGACCTCGCAGGGGCTTTCCAGCCGTGTAAGAGAGGTATTGGTGATCGGTATCGGCGATTTGCATGGCTTCGGCTCTGGCCAGCTCGTTTTGAGGGAAATGCATGTTCATCTCGTCACCGTCGAAATCAGCGTTGTATGTGTTACAGTTGGCGTAGTGCATGCGAAGAGTCTTCTCATTAGGAAGAACCCGCACTCGGTGACCCATGATGGAAGGCTTGTGCAGCGTCGGTTGACGGTTCATCAGGACAACATCTCCATTTCCAAGATGACGGTGCACCTTCTTGCCCTTCTGAGTGTTCTCGTTGTGGTTGCTAGGGGCTAGCAATTGGTTGGCCAAGGCCACACGGTCCTCGGCTGACTTCTTCTTGAGGTTGATAATCTGGCCGTTCTCGTTCTCAATGGCGGCGGCGCCTGGCCACTTGTCCGGGCCGTTGATGACGGCCTGTTGCATCTCGCGGAAATTATGGCTCGTGACAGGTTCGGGATAGGTCAACTTCCGGGCGAACACGGGAGGGACACCGATTTCGCTCGTCTCGATATTCGGGTCCGGACTGATGACGGAACGAGCGGCGTAGTTCACTCGCTTACCCATCATGTTCTTTCGGAACAGACCTTCCTTCTTCTCGAGCTTCTGCTTGATTCCATCGGCTTGTCGCTTGGCAGCTTGTCCCCGAACAGGATTCCGGTCCTTATCGATCATGGAGTTGACAGCGTCCTGCAGCGCAGCGCTGGCCTCGTGCAGTTCACTAATATCCCTTTTCCGGCCGGCCTGCTCTGCTGGAGAGTTGGCGGCTTTGTGAAGCTCGCCAAAGATCTGTGCGATCCTAGACGAAGTATTGAGAATAACCTTGTATAGACCGTTCTGGTCAGACTCGGCGAGGGCGCCACCGGCTGCCAAAGCTTCGGGTCGGAACTTGTTGGGGGGACCAGGACGGTCTGGATGAAGAAGGACTCGGCTGTGATGGGCTTCGACTGCATGCTCTGCGGCTTGGAGTTGTAAAGCAGCGATATCATCTCTTGCTCTTTCTCAAACAGCAGATTAAGCCTGGACAAGACCTCCATTGAGCCGACATATCGCTGTGCAGGCTCTTCTTTCTTCGACTTGGACGCCGTTTGGGCGCCGTCGGTCATGACAACATCGCCGTTTTCATCGAGTTCTTCGCCTTCGCCCTCGTCGCTTGGCTCCTCCTCCTCTTCGGGTTCCTGCTCTTCTTCACTTGACTGAAGCTCCACGTCGGCGATAGCTTCGTCGGTACTGTGGCTCTGCTTTTTCTTCTCAGCGACTTTGGCCTTTTGTCTGAGAGTAAGAGTCAAGGCGTCTTTCCTTCGGAAATTGCCCTGGGCCATCTTGGCAGCATCCTTTTGCGACAGAGCCTTCTCGAAGATCTTGACAAATTGATCCTTTCGATAGCTTGGCGAGATACCCTTGCAAGTCGCGCAGTTTCTGCCCTTGACCATATCTCGGAAGAACTCCTTGACAATTTCCCTGCGCATCTCGGCAGAACCTTCATGTTTTCCTTTCCTGATCTCCGAGGTTGCGAATTTATGCCTCCTCAACGCATGTTCCGTATAGGCCTCTCGCATCTGCATGACCCTGTTTACGGACGCACTATCTACGGCCTCGTCGGCAGCCTCGTCGGCCATTGATGGGACGCCAGGGATGTCCTGGGTGTCGGATGTGATCTTATCCAGATAATGGGCTTCGTTGAGAAGACCATACTGCAACAAGCGGAGTTTGCACGATACAAGCGCGAGGTCTTCGTTCCTCATGCGGAAGCGGTAGCAGTATGCGCATTGCGCCCGGAGTAGTCGCATAATCTGGTCGAGGAATACTGGATGGTATACGGGAACCTGTACGAGTCACGGTCAGTTGCATGTCCGTATTCCTCGAGCGCCTACTCTCCGATAGTTGGGATACATACCGGAAGGTCAATATGACCGGAATGGCCAGGGCAACTGGTCTGGTTAAGACCACATGTGGAACACTGATGCTCGCCCCATGCTCCAAGAGCCGGATCTTGAAGACCGCCCGGGAGAGGGTTTTGCAGATCATCGAAACTTTCAGGGTTCTCAATGCGCCTGACCGAGATGGCTTTGATTTCGGCAGGGGAGAGGAAGTCGAAATCGACGCTGTCGATGCCCGACGAGATAGGTTGTGAGATATTCATGGTGGATGGATGGTGGTGTGACCGGTGGTGTGGGAGCGGCTTGCTCGTTTAGGATTGCTTGGCTAGGACGTAGCAAACTGGCGACTACAGTTTACAAGAGTCAACAGGGAAGACAATATACTCTAGGCCTCAGCTTGGCCTAGAGCATTCAGAATTGCATGTCCCTCGGTAAGCCGGTGTAACTGGGACAGGAAAAAGTGAAGATATCTCGGTTTTTTCCTATAGCTAAGTGGGGTGGAAGTTCACTGTCTTGCTTCGTTCGGTTTGCTCTGCATTGAAATGACCGAGAGTGGCAGAAAACCAGAGGCGCAAGCTGCCGACAACTTTTTTTTAGCGGTGAAAACCGGCAGATAGCGGGGCGGTTTAGCGCCTCTGCACTTAGACTTACAGTGGGAAGCTTAGTGGGCCACCCTCTCTCGACAAGCCCCTGCGAGGACAAACCGGCAAAGCTGGATTTCGATATATGCACTTCTATCGAACGTATCAGCCGCGTAATAAAACTTGAAATTTTATAAAAAATAGAATACTATACGGTAAAACATAAATTATTCTTCGAAAAAAGAAAATCGAAAAAAAAAAAAATAATAATAAAGGGAGAGTGAATCGAACTCGAGAAGTGCATTTCAAGCTTGAAATCCGCTTGAACTTGCTCAAAAGATACATAGGTGTAGCCACGTGACTTGGACAAAAGGTGCTGTCAGAGCTCGCTTTAGCTCCAGGTTACAATGCAGACAGACGGTATGGGAGTTGGGTATCGGAATAAGGCTAAGGCGTATCAATCACAATCGGCCATTGCATTCCAGCTTTTGCCGTTTTGCCAACTTGCCCATAATCCAACAACAGCATCTCCATCCCACCTATCTGCCTTGCATTGCGGTCATCGGATCCTCTTTCTGCGCCAGTCCTTTGTCGACAGCCAACACCGCCCATAGACGTCCCAAGGTACCTGGCTAACCTTCATTATCCCCTCACATCTACTATTCCTCGACCATGAACCGGCACGGCTCACCTGGCCTTGGGCCAAGACACGATGCTTCGAACCGAGTTCAGAAACCCGAGGGGCTTTCGGCAGCCGAAAAGCTTGCCGCTCTCAAGGCCCGCGTCGCTGCCGCCGTCGGCTCCTCCACACAGGCGAAAGGTGGCCTATCGACGCCCCTACACCCAGTCGCCGCTCCTGCAGGCTCCAGCCAGGCAAAAGGTGGCTTGTCGACGCCCTTACACCCAGCATTAGCAGAAATGTCCGCGCCGCCGCAGAAGAACGTTGCTACTGGAGGACTGGCCGTAGGGTTACACCCGGCCCTCGCTGATTTGGGCGCGCCCCCCAAACCCTTCTCCAAGTCGAACCAGTCAAAGAACTCGAGATACACGTCCTCGCGCAACGATGCATCCAAACCGAAGTCCACGGCCCCGGAACACAACCCGTACCTCGCCGATTCCTCCGCTCCTCCGGCCGCTGGTGCCAAGCCTCGTCAGTCGCGGCAGCTGGTCTTCAATCAGAAGGGCAAATATATCGCCCAGGCGAATGCGCTGCGGCGACAGGCAGCTTTGGAAGAGTTGAAGCGCAAGATCACACAAACGACGAAGCGCATTGAAGACGATTCAGAAAAGAGCTTTCTTGTGGAAGCGCCGCCAGAGATCGAGTGGACCGACGAAGGACTGCTTTCGGGATCTTCCTACGATTCCGAATTCAAGATTGACACCCCCGACTCCATTATTACAGCATATATCCAACACCCCGTGGCCATCGAACCGCCCCAGGACAAGACCATCCCGGAACCCAAGCCCATGTACTTAACCCAGAAGGAGCAGGCCAAGATGCGGAGACAACGCCGAATGGCCGATCTTCGGGAACTGCAGGCCAAGCAGAGATTAGGTCTTGTGGAGCCGGAGAAGCCCAAGGTGAAGATGAGCAATTTGATGAGAGTCCTTGGGCAGGAGGCTGTTTTGGATCCCTCTGCCGTGGAAGCCAAGGTTCGCAAAGAGGTTGCCGAGAGACACGACGAACATCTCCAGCGCAACGATGAGCGGAAACTTACCAAGGAGCAACGGCACGAGAAGCTTGCCGCCAACCAAGAAAAGGACGCAGCTCAAGGCCTTCATGTGCTGGTGTTCAAGATTACCACTCTCGTCAATGGCCAGCATCGATTCAAGATTGGCCGGAACGCAGAGCAGATGGCTTTGACGGGCGCCTGCGTGATGCACCCCAAACAAAGCCTGGTGATTGTGGAGGGTGGTGACCACAGCATACGCAAGTACAAGCAGCTCATGCTGAACCGCATCGACTGGACGGAAAACGCCCCATCTCAGGGACAAGACGGCGGAAAAGACCGAGGCGATGCGAGAGTGGCTCAAGGCCGAAGACGAGAAGGGCCTCAAGGACCTGGGCGCCAACAAGTGCGAGCTGGTGTTCGAGGGCGACATCCGCGAGCGCGCCTTCCAGAAGTGGGGCTCGAGGGTGATGGAGTCGGATACGGATGCTCGGGATTATCTTCAGCGATTCAAGTATCAAGAGTTCTGGAATGTGGCGAAGTCGATGTCCTAGAGCAGGCCAACCGATGATATATCCTACCCCGTCCGGCCAATTATACCCCATGTATTATTACAGCCATGCTGCCGCTTCGTTTTTCGATCGTCTGGACGGATACAGATGGATTTAGCTTTAATGGCTTTTTGACGAATACATCCAGCAATAAGATGGATCATATTATACCAACATGTGCACTCTCGAGGATCTTCGTGGCATAACTGCTACATCGTGCCGAACCCCTTTAGTTTGACCCGAAGACCTGGCGTCTTGCGTGAAAGCATGGTCTTGGGGAGCATGATCTACTATTAGAAAGGCCTTGGGCGTTCATTGACACGAAAGTGTCATGGGAATAAAAGAATCATTACATTTCCATCCGACTGGTGCTCGCCGCTATACACCCCCTGGTGAGCGACCCATCTCGCGTTTGGATCATAATAGTTATCGCAAGATTAATTGACAGACCATATCACTTATGAACTGAATCGCTATTGGCGGACTCGTGGTTAAAGGGAGAAGGATTTCACGCAGCAGCGGGCACCTGAGCCGCCGCTGCAGTGCTGCTGCTATTGCTGCTGCTATTGCTGCTGTCCATCGTATCCTCGCTCCCGCCTCCTGCCCCTGTTTCCGTCGCCCCTTCTTCCGCCTTGGCCCGCAGCTTCGCCTGCAGCGCGGCAAAGTGCTTCGACATGGCCCGGGCGTTGAACTCCTCCCCCGTGACGAGGGGGTACTTCTTGCGCGGCCCCTGGATCCGCGCGTCCTTGCAGGGCTGGTTGAAGAAGGCGATGGAGAACCGCTCGCCGTAGTAGTCGCCCGGCTCGCCGCGGGGGGCCTTGACGCGGTGCAGGGTCGACTTGAACCGGTCGTCCGACCACGACATGAGCAGGTCGCCGATGTTGCACACGATACTGCCTGGGACGAAGTGCACCTTGGACCACGCCGCCGCGTCCTCTCCCAGGGCGGCGTGGGGCTCCGTCGTTACTACTTCCCGCCCCGGGCAGATTTCTAGCCCGGACTGTCCTTCTTTTTCGAAGAGGAGGGTTAGGAAGCCCCAGTCGGCGTGCGCGCCTGCCCGGTGGTAGACCTGGTTCGTCTTGTCGCTGTCGTTATTGTCGCCATCGAGCCCCTGGGGCGTTTCGAAATAGTGCAGCAGGCGCATAACGCTCTGGCAGGTGGGCTTGGAGGCGTCGTGGTACCGGACGAAGTAATCGTCGTCCGCGAACCCCAGGCCGCGGGCCAGGCAGATCATGAGGCGCTCCGAGACCCGCTGGAGGCGGTGCATGAACGCCAGGCACCGGTCCCGGAACCCGGGCAGGTGCTCGTCGCCCAGCCAGAGCCCGGCCATGTTCTCGCCGAACTGCAGCTGGTACGACTCCTTGCGGTCGGGCGCGCCGGTCGAGGGCCGGACCTGCGACTCCCGCTCCCAGCCCACGTTGCCCGGGTTCCAGGGGACCGTGGCCTTGACGGCGTCGGGCAGCCGGAAGAAGCGCTCCGACAGCGCGAACATGGCGGCGACGTCAGCGGGGGCGATGTCGTGGTCCACGACGGCGAAGAAGCCGACGTGCTCGGCCGCGTTGCAGAGTTGGGATGTTATCTCGTCGATGCGCGTGTCGAAGTCGGCTAGCGAGATCTTTTGCGCGACGGAGTAAGGGTGTTTATCAGTGATCACGAAGCTGGCGTCGTATGTGCCGTCCTTGAAGTTTGATGGACCGACTTACCTGTGGGATCTCCCGATCGACGTACTTTGTGCCATTGGCCATGGTAATAGCTGATGCTATTATTACGATGCGGTGGTATACAACGATTACTCGGGCCTATATGAGATTCATTTTCTCGTGACCTGACTTTTCTCCTGTATTTACACGAAGCCTCTATCAAGAGTGCGCCTTCATCACTTTTCTCATGAGTCGGCAAGCACGGTGAACCCCTATCTATGCAACATTGATATCCTAACCCATGACGTCCTCTGATAGGATCAACCTATGGAAGCCAAGTGCCGATGCAGCAAACGTAATGCCCCAGGCGGGGTATTACAACCTACCCAATCAGTGTACATGCTGCATATGCAGCCTGGCACTCCCCATTATCTCCTCAATCAGTATCGGGGATGGCCGCTCCCGGTTTTACGGACGGCCCTGAGTGGCCCACGGTTATTTTGAAGTATATACATCTAATCGGACTTTGCATTGGCTCCGAAGTCCTATTATCTATCCACATGTCAACAACTCCCCACGCAGATGACCTATAGTCCCTACTTCGCCACACACCCCGCCGCCCCCAGCGCCCTCCCGCACCCAGTCGGACACGGCGCCGCAGGATCAAACTGCCACCCAAAGTAGGTATCCGTCTCGTTGGCGAGCACGCCGCCGATGAGCCGGCTCGAGTACGGCAAGTCCCAGGACTGGCGGAAGATGTCGGCCGAGGCGACGCGGATCTGGCCCCAGCCGCGGGCGACCAGGGTGTCGATGCTGGTGCCGTAGACGTACTCGCGGAACCCGGCCCAGCGGATGGCCGAGGCGCACATGGGGCAGCTCTCGGCGTTGGTGTAGAGCGTGAGCGAGGGAAGGCCGCGAGGGCGGCGGCCGGCGATAGCTGGTACGGGCCCCGGGGGTCCGTGAGGATGCTGGTGCAGTTGTTGATGGCGGCGATCTCGCCTGCATACCGCCCAAGTGGACATCAATCAGTATGCAAGACACACACGTTAAAGGATTTTAGTTCCAGGGGTGTGACATACCGTGGAGGGTGGGATTGCCCGTCTGCCGGTTCGAGTTGGCTCCCGTGCATACAAGTTGGCCGAGCCCGTTGTCGCCGGTATGGTTGACGATGACGGAGCCGAACGCGGCAAATGGGCATGGCTCGTGGAGAGCCAGGTTGGCTTGTCTCATCCAATATGCTCTCGTAGAATAAGGAATGCCGTTGATCGAGAGTTTCGGATCCTGTATAGGAAACTGATGGTCTCGTCGCTCAAGGGGATGCTCATCATGGCAGAGCACCCCAGCGACTAAAGGAGCCAAAAACAAGCAGAACCTGGCAAGCATCTTGACTATGCAGCTGTATCTAATCTAGAGAGCGAGTCTATTAGGTCTATATCAATCACGAAACCGTCTCTCTGCTTGCCCTTCTGTAGATCGGCCTTTATTGAAATGGAGTGGCTGGGATACATATTGCCTGGTTTTTGAACCGAGGCCACTGATACCGATGTCCGATGGCGGCCACTGCATGAATCGAGAACTGAGTAAACAGAAGATAGCAATCTTGTTCACCAGGGTGTCAAAGCCGTTGACGTCTCTGCTGCAGGGTGATAGTTTCGCTATCAACCCCACACTTCGGCTGATACCCCGACCGGCGGAGATGGCCGACATTCAGCGGCGACTTGTTGCAACCGACAGAGATAACATCAACTTGATATGTCCAAAACCATGTAGCAGACAAGCAATGGTCTCTGGTTCATAGTATATATAAGAAATAGTTGGTACACAGTAGTCTGCTCATTGCCAATTGACTGGCATTGTCCCCGTCCATACATGAATCATGTCTCCCCATGCTATCACACGGCCAGACCCTGGCTTCACCCTCACCCTGTTGGATAAGTCGGCCGAGGATAAACATGACTTTGGTGCGGTAGTGGAGGGGCTAGATCTGAACAACATTACGGGTGAGCACAACGAGTCGCTTAGCTGTTGAGTCAGTCTCTGGTCTAATACATGCGATGACCCCTGAAGATGCCGATGTAAAGGCACTGGCCGATGCCATATGGACCCACAAGGTGGTGGTTGTCAAGGGCCAGAAGGATCTTGCCCCTATCAAGCAGGTGAGTCGAACACCCTTCACGTAATCACTTTAGGCAAGTACCCTACCCGGATGACCGTAGCTGAGCCTAGCCCACAGTGGGAGTTAGTAACCCGCTTCGACCCCGAGGCGCCGCAGGTGCACTCGCACGGCGATATCAAGTCCTTCAACAAGAAAGGCGGTGTCCTCTCAGTCGCACGGGAAGTCATCGGCATCCCCGGCGCCGAGAACGTCCGGCTGATCGGTAAAGGCTACCAGGGGGCGGACCACTACGGCATCCAGGACAAGACCCTGCACAAGGCGCTGTCGCACGACTTCCACGCCAAGCCGCTGCCCGATGCCGAGTTCGCGGCCGGCTTCACGCGCTTCCAGCGCTGGCACATGGATGCGCCCCTCTACGGGCGCGACCCGGCCTGGTTCACGACGCTGCGGTGCTGCCGGCGGCCCCGCAGTGTCGACGGCAAACCAGTGACCATCCGCTGGGACGACGGGTCCGGGCTCGAGATGGAGTCGGAGCCGGGCCTCACGGCCTTCTTCAGCAACGTGCAGACGTACGGGCTGATGACGCCCGAGGAGCAGCGGATGGCGGACCACTCCTGGGTCGAGTACGCGCCGCACCCCTACATGTGGATCGGCGACTGCCGCGGCCGGCCCAACGGCCTGGGGCTCGAGACCGAGGGTCGCGAGAAGGCGGTCGAGGAGCTGGGCGGCTTCGACCCGGCCGCCGTCAAGCGGTACCCCATGGTCTGGACGAACCCCGTCACGGGCGAGAAGGCGTTCCAGGTCCACGGCATCTGCGCCCGGAGGCTCTTCGTCCGGTCCTCGCCGGACGAGCAACGGCCCCGCGTCATCGACGACGTGGCCGAGATCCGGGCGTTTCTCAAACCGATCCAGGAGAGGGTGCTGAGGCCCGAGTACATCCTGCTGCCGAGCCTCGAGGAGGGCGACATCGTCATGTGGGCCAATTACCAGATGTTCCACACGGCCGTCGACTATCCGATTTCGCTGGGGCCGCGGACGATGCATCAGGCCAACATAGGGGCGAGCATTGGTCCACAGGGTCCTGTGCCCATTCCAGCGGCGACTTGACCGAAGGGATGTGTGCGCAGAGAACGGGTTGGTTCATGTTGCATTTGCAATCGAGTGGTGGCACTGTTTCTTTTTGAGCAAGAAACTAAACCTGTATTTGTCGTACGCTGATATAATAGATATCATGGCAGTATGGGGGGTGCGAGTCGTTTTCGCCAGGTGGACCAAAGATGTGTTCTTGTTGGATGCGTAAGCGGCCATAATTCTGAGAATTGTTCTCTTTGGCTGGGTGAATTTATTGCTTTTTTCCAGCGCGCAATCGTTTCAGCTCAGCATCTGTGTCCTTGAGAAGAACCCAGGAGGGATGGCTACTTAATATCCATGTTCGAGTACGCCACGGGGATTAATCAGCAGGTCAGCAGATTACCAGGATTCGAGTGTGCGGGCTTGGCCAGAATTGTACTCCAATCCTCTAAAAACCAATATACATGCCCACGTTTCAATCCATTTGGGGTTGGCTATGAATGCCAGTACACAATATGTATTGATAGGTGCATTGCGGTCATGAGATTTCCACATGCATAGAAGCTTTCCGTGCCATATCATGCTGTTTGGTGTGCTGTATCCATACAGCAACAGCAACAGCAACCACCTGATTCGACATGAAACTAATCAGATGCTCTGACGTGGAGTGTAATCCCGACTTCTTGACACTGTACAAACCTACCAGCCGCGACCGGCCTCGCTACGCCATCCTATCACACACTTGGTCCGAGGCGGGCGAGATCACTCTCCAGGACCTGGAGCACCTTGCGACGGCGAGACAGCAGAAATCTTGGGCATGGGGCAAAATCCGCAATTCCTGCCGCCTCGCCACGGCAACGGGAATCGAATACCTGTGGGTCGATACGTGCTGCATAGACAAGTCAAGCAGCGCCGAGCTGTCGGAGTCGATCAATTCCATGTTCCAGTGGTACGCCAATGCAGCTGTATGCTTCGCCTATCTTGAGGATTACACCCCAGACCCCACCTATACCGACTATGACCAGTTCAGCAGCGACCTGGCCAGCTGCCGGTGGTTCGAGCGGGGTTGGACGCTCCAGGAGCTCATCGCCCCTCGGGAGGTCTTGTTCTTCGATCGCCACTGGGTACAATTCGGGACCAGAAGTGAGCTCCATGAAGACCTGGCGTCCATCACAAGGATCAGAGTCGACGTCTTGAGCAGAAGGGAAGCGAACACCGGAGTTAAGAGGCTGCTGGCTACGATACCCATCTGCCAGCGCATGTGCTGGGCGGCCACGCGCGAGACGACACTGGTAGAGGACATGGCGTACTGTTTGCTGGGTATCTTCGACATCAACATGCCCCTTCTCTACGGGGGAGGGCGGCAAAGCTTACAAGCGCCTACAGGAAGACATCATGAGGCAGAGCAACGACCTGAGCCTCTTCGCGTGGCAGACCCGAGCTATGCCCGGCTTTGCCGAATACCAACACGGCCCGGACTGCTACAACAACACCTTCGGACTCCATAGCATCCTGGCCTGTTCGCCGCGCCTCTTCTGGAACGCCGAGGACATGCAACCCAAACACGCCTCAGTCGCCAGCCCGGAGCTGCTAGCGACCAGCAAAGGCATCAAGATCCTGAGCTACATCCTCCCCCAGGCCAGCGAGCCGTGCCTCTTCTTCCTGCCCCTGAACTGCCGCGACGAAGGCTGTTACGAGGAATGGGGCGTGCTAATCCGCCACCTGGGCGGAGGCGTCTTTGCGCGAGCCCGCTCCTGGACGCTGTTGACGGATCCCCGGAGCCGCAAGGAGAAGCGCGACACCTTCCACCTGATCGAGCCCATCTATCTCGCCAACCTGCTACCCCCGGAGGCCATGTCGGCCCTCTCGTCCCTGCACCGCCACGCCTTCCGCATGACGAGACTGCGGGTGCTGGAAAAGACGCTCAAGAAAGCGCACTGGCCGCCGCGGTACTACGACACCATGCGCCACCTGTGGATCACCCACGGCCTGGTGTCGCCCACGTGCTGCGTGAGCTTCTACGACGGGCCCTTCCGCTCCCGGCTGGTCATGGAGCCGCGGCGGGAGTACCTCAAACTCCGCGTCTACTTCGGCTGCATCGACGGCAGGGACCCGTGGGTGTGCCTCGCGGGTCCGCAGACGGCCTACGGGCTTCTCAGCTACGATAACAAGCTCGACGACGACCTCCTGGCCCGGGTCGGTTGGCGTGCCGCTTCGTGCCAGTACCAGACGGCAAGGATTGTCTCGGAGGGCAGGGACTTCGACATTCGGGCTGCAATTGAGGAGGTCATTTTGGACGGGGAGCCGATCTGGCAAATCAGTTTCGACGTGACATACATTCCTATCCTCCATGGCTGAAATGAGCCAAGGATAACGGCCATGTTACTACACAATTGAAGAATGGGCATACAAGTTGCAACTACAATCAGAAGACATACCCCTATATTGGGCCCTGATGGTTTCTACACCCCGATCTGTCTAGGCCTTGCCAGCCTTTCTCCCTACCCACCTGTACGCCATCACGACCTGATGCCCAATCCTCTCCTCCGTCTCCTGCGCATGCTCCAGCCCGCCCCGCCGCAGCCCCCCAGGCAGCGCGAGCCAGACCAGCAACAAGAACGCCAGCACCGCCAAGATGATAGGCTGCAACACCCAGACCCCCCGACCCGACGCCACCACCCCCACGACGAACGGCACGACGGCCGCCCCGCCCCCGCCAAACGCCGCCGCGAACCCGATGGCCGAGACGTGGTAGTCGACCGGCAGCAGCTTGGTCGCCGCGACGATGGCGCCCGGGAACAGGGGCCCCAGGAAGAAACCCTCGAAGCTGACAAAGACGGCCGAGGCCGCGAAGCTGGGGATCAGCCAGTACAGCGCCTGCAGGGCGATCGCCAGCACCAGGTACGCCGCGATGGCCCGCTTCTCGCCGATCTTGCCCGTGAGGAAACCCATGGTGACGCGCCCCACGGCCAGCCCGAGCCAGAAGAAGGTCACGGTCAGCCCGGCGTCGAAGGGCGCGGCGTGCCGCACGTCTAGCATGAAGGTTACGATCCAGCCCCCCAGGGCGTTTTCGGCCCCGACGTAGGCCAGCAGGAAGACGGACAGGAGCCAGGTGATGGGCTCGCGCATAACGGTGCGCGTCGTGGTGCGCTTCCCATCCGAGGCCGTTGCCGAACCGCCACCGCGCGTAGCTCTGGCTCGGTAGCGGTCCGCCGTGGCGCCCCAGAACACGGTCGACGCCAGGACCAGCTCGAGCGCCGCCAGGCCGATCATCAGATAAAAGTAGGCGTACCAGGGCAGCCCGGCTTTGGCGACCATGGCGGTCGAGACGAGGGGGCCAACGGTGGCGCCGAGGCCGTACGAGCCGTGCAGGAAACCCAACAGCTCGTTGGCCGACGCCATGTTGCCGATCCACGCATTCCACGCCGAGTCCTCGAGGCCGCTGCCGAAGCCGGGCAGCATCATCAGCAGCGGCAGGGCCGGGAACGGCAGGTGCAGACACAACAGGACGTAGCCGAGGATGCGCGCCGAGGGGGCGATCACGGCCACGCCCCGTTGGCCCAGGTGGTGATGCACTAGGTTGTTGGACAGGGCGGCGACCAGGTAGCCAACGAAGGAGGTGAGGAATAGGAGCGAGACGAGCGTGTAGGATATGTTGTAGTATTCCTCTATCTGTTGTCATGTTTTACCAAAAAGGGGTGAGTGTAAGTAAGTAAGTCACCGTCAGAATCAACGTGGTGAATGATGACAGATACTCCGATCGAAACCTTTCTGGCTAGGGCAACTTACGTAGGGTATCAACGGCCCTATACAGGCATCGCTCATGCCCATGATGACAAAGGAGTAGTTCGTGACCGAAAGCCGGTATATATTGATTCTTGGCTCGTTCCACTTCTCGGCGGCGTGACTTGGCACAGCCTGCGAATTGGCGTCATCCCGGACGGGATCGGCTGTGCCCTCGGCCTTCTCAGGGTCTTGGCCCGTCGATACCGGTCGGCCATCCGGTGGTAGCTGGGATGATGAAGACATCGGGCTAGAATTGGGATCTATGACGAAACAGTAAAAGGTCTCGCAGCTACAAACCACACCCCCATAAACAGACGAGAAAAGATCACAAGAAATGGTCACTTCGGTCTCTTTTCATACCCCACGAACCAACGACGAGCGAGTATAGTAGATTGATTGTTTCTGACACATTTTTGATTTGCGAACCCCCAACGGTACTGGGGTCGGCGTTGGTATCGGGGTGTTGGGCCGCTCCAACCTGCCGAAACCAGCCAGAATCCGAGAGTTTGCTTCACGCCATTCCAATTCTCCGCACTTGTCGGGTCCGATGAAGGAGCGAAGAGTTGCTTACATGTTGCATGTGCAGCTGCCATACATATCTAGCACCGACCACTGCCCGGGGGTTCGCATGCCAAGAAGGTGGTAGTTGGCTGATCGATTGACGGAGGAGAGCAGATCGTTTGCTTAATGGGCAGGCAAGCACTTGCACAAAGAGGGAGAGACTCAGATGCTTTTCTGTATGCATTATAATGTCCAGCAAAGCACATTTCTGGCACATACGACCATATCCTGCTGAATACTAGGGATCCCGTCCGCTCTCCCATATATAAGCAGCAGAGAGCCGAATTAGTACTAGGGTCGGTGACGACCTGGGAATCCTCGGTGTTGTATGTTTTTTGCCCTTCTTTTTGGTCAGATTTCCTCTCCAATGCCCCTTGTCTGCCAGTCGGTCGGAACTGCCTTTTTGTCTCTCAATGTTTAGGAGTGCATAAGACACTACTTTGAATGCTGTGTCGAAAGCAAGTTCGGACCCTCCGTGTAATCATGGATATGCTGTTCTCCCAGCCCTGCAGCAACTAACTGCACGTCCCTGCAGTTGGTACGCTACCTATTCCTCAGGTGACAAACCATTTGCATAATCTATGTCGACCATATTCACGCCCATCCTAATTTGAGGCATCCTGGCATAGGTAGTAGTAGGGTTAAGAACACTATTCTTCCTGACTGAGTACACACACACACACACACACACACCTTATCATCCAACGAACGTTCGCGCCAGTAGTAGCAATGGTAGTGGTAGTTGGTATTTGTCCCCTCCCCTCCCTCAAAAGTTGTTCTCCTCTCACATAAGTGATATAATAGTAGTAAAAGAATGGAAATATGTTGTTGTAGTTGACATGATATTCGTTAAAAGTTGGTCAGTTCCCCCTCACCGAAACGCCTTACAATGATGACCTAGATCGTCAAAAGCCCAAGTGGCTCCCACCCCCTCTCTGTCTCCCAGAGTAGGCGCCTGTGGTGCCAGAAGCTGAGAGAAGAATGAAAACAAGCGCCGTCATCCAGTGACAAGGTACCGTGGAATGTTCCCCGGTCAATATGTACCCCCTTTGATTATTCAATCAGGGGTCCCCCCTCCAAAAGAGAAACAACAAATTCGTCAATTGTGCCCTTTATACATCGCAAAATCCAACATGTATATGTCCTCGTATGAAGCGAACGTAAATTGTGTAGTAGCGAATGGCCATTCTCCGTTCTTGCGTTATTGCTCGAGTCACATGCCTCAGTCAAGTGCAAGTTGCCCAACGCCATGGCACGCATCCTGGGTCGGGGAGAGCTTTCTTCAAGCAGTTTCTCTGACCCGTAGCGGATGGAGTGCAGCAGCAGCAGGCCGTCACATCGGCGCGGCTGATGCTCGTCTCATGCGGCTGCATGTATCTGAAGTTGCTCCGACGTGAGCATATCACAGCTCAGTCTCACAACTCCACCATCATTACCTACCCCTTGGCCAGATCATCTGGCGTAAGGGCGGTTCATGAGGGCGATCTCGCGGGCGATATCGGCCCACTCTAGCTCTCGCTTGACTCCAAAGTCTTCGTTCCCCTTCTCTGCGACTCGCCTCGAGTGCATCAGTTCTTCCCACTTGAGCAGCTCATAGGCAAACCGGAGGTGGGGTTGAATGATGACGTTCAGTCTTCGCGCGCGGACGAAGCAGTACGCTCGTGGGAGCGACATATCCAGTTCCCGCATGACTTCCGCAATACAAATGGTCGCGCTTCGACTGACACCGACTCGGCAGTGAACAAGGGTGGCTGTGCCATTTCGTCGCCCACGCTCTGTCATGTGATGTGGTTAGCCTTGAGAGCAAAAAGGGGGCAGGGGAAAAAACAGGATGGAGACTTACCAATGAATTCTAAGCACCTCTCGAATTCGTCTGTCAGGGGGTCAATGCCGTTATCCTGGACTCCCTGGACAACCATGACGTTCTTGGGTCCCCATTCTTCCAGCTCGCCATCCCTCCACATGGCCGTCTCCCCCACGCTGAGGATCTGGCCGATACCGACGGCCCTCAGCAGGTCTGGGTTGTTGGCATGCCCGAGGTTGCCCAGATACATATAATCGAGCACCCGGCTCGGGAATGATCCGTCCAGGCTTGCCATCCACTTGGGCTCGTCATGGACCAGGGCGGTGATTTCCAAGAGGCTCTTGTCTACGCATAGCGGGGACTCGCGCAAGAGCCGGGGCGCAATCGAAGTAAGCAGAGCAACATCCGTAGGATAAGCAAAGAAATTGCGCTTCATCGTAGTATGCAGGTTCAGCCACGCATCAGGAACGGCACGGCCGGTGCTGTAACTGAAGTAGGCAATACCCAGCAAGGAAGACTCGGTGTATCCGTCGGCGCAGTGCAAGAGGACCTTCCTTGGCAGGATCGTCCGGGTTTCTGAGCTTCCATCCATGTCCACGTCTCCGTCGAAGTCAGATTTGGGAGGCAGGGTTCCGTGCGAAAGATGCCATATCCACTTGCATGTCTCTAGGATACCGTCTGCTTCGGCGTGGGACCATGTAGGCGGCAGGATGCTCCCAGACGAGGGGAAGTCCAGATAGGGGTGTTTGACGTCCTCATCAGGCCCTTCGGCTATGGCCTTCAAGGCGCCCGGGTTCAAGCGTCCCAAGTCACTACATTCTATCAAGACATCAAATTGCTGCTCCTCGTCGCTGGCAGGCTCTGGCGTAGGGCCCAGCCACACGTTGTGGGATATCTCGGATGCCTTGGTCATCGCATACATCTCGGCCCGTTCCTGGTGGAAGAAGTCTACGACGTCGCCCGTCAGATGCCCTTCTGCGTCTATCGAAACGATTTCGCTGTGCTTCAGCTCAAAAGTTTTGAAGGAAGCCGTGCAGATGAAGGTGTTGTACTTGGGGAGCTCGAGGTCTTGATCCAAGTGCTTCTTCCGCCATTTCGCCTGTGCCGAGGCCAATTCCCAGGCCACCTTTCTCACCACTGCCGGATCTTCGCCGTAAACAACTATGTCGGCCGTCATTGCCGCCTTTGCGGGCTGAATCTGGAAGTTCCTGACCGAGAAGCCATCTTTGGGATCCACGTCCAGAAACTCGCCATCTGCGCCCGGCTGTAGTAGTTCTGATGGAGCAATGGCCCCCTTGAGACGCGAGACGCTGAGGTCGCCGTCGGCCTTGACAATTGTAAGTCCCCTCAAGCAGCAAGGCGTTCTTCTGAGCGCCCTCTTGCGCGCGATAAAGAAGGCCTGCTGGATGTGGTTGTTTGGATGCAGCCCGTGCAGCCACGGAAACACCAGAGATGGGTCCGGGAGTGGTTGTCGGGAGATATAATCCAAAGCAGCGGCGATGTCGGCGGCATTGACTTTGTATATGGACAGAGGGCCCGATTCGATGTGGGTATACTTGTCGGGTGGGTAGAGCAGGGAGAGCTGGCGACACTCGTCCTCGCGGGCGGGCGAAGGCGGAGGAGTGTTGGGCTCCTGCACTGGAGCCGGGCCGGTGGGACAGACGGGAAGGTGCTTGTTGGGTACCGGGGTGGCGGCGGTCTGTTGCTGCGTGTTAATTGTGTCGATGGTTATGGGCGACTGCAATGTTACGATGCCCGATGATGACCGGTGGGGCGCTATGGGTCTGGGGAGAGCAATTGTCGCCATACTCTCTAGCATATATGGAGTTTGGGGATGTGGCGCCGGAAAGAAGCAACTCTCTCTTTCTTGCGGGTTTTTGCACTCTCACAATTCCAAAAAAAAAAAAAAAAATCCCTCGAAATCTCTCTTGCAGAAACCGGTAAAAAGTGCAAATGGTATAGGGAAAGACGTTAACATGCGATTCTGGGAACGGGACTGCCCAACTTAATTAACCGCTTGCCTCTTCCTTCACGAGACCGGCCGGGCTGGGCCAATTGGGGGCTGGCCTAGATAGCGGGGTCGTTCCAAGACAGGAGCCGATTACAGTCATGCGAACCAAAGCTCTTAGCAACATTCGATAATCGTCCAAGGCAGGTAGGTAGCAAGCAATTGCGACAGACTAGATACGTTGGCAATCAGAGAAAGAAATACGACCTCGGTTCCTTTCAATTATTGTATGGAGTCTGATCTGATCTGTTCAGAATGTGAACGGAGAAGAGGGGGAAGAGCGGGAGTTAGGTAGGAGAAGAATATACACCAGCCGTCAGGCGAAAGAAGAAGGGTTAGGTAAAAGAGGAAACATGCAGGGAAGATGGAGGTGGAGGGTATATCAGTTGGGAGCCGATGTACCTAAGACTTGAAGAAAGAGCGCCTGTGTTTCACTCACGGAAGGGCAGCCTTATCTTCAGTTCAGCATCCCTGCAGCGAGACACGGCAAATGAACCTTGGCTAAAGCACGACACGGTCAAGGTTACAGACGAACAATACAGCACAAGCACGGGTGAATTGGAGTTTGGAGAGACCCTTTTGTCTTTCTAGACGTCCTGTCGTTCACTATATAATCTACATCATAATCTCCATACGATAGGTCTGAGCAGTACGTTGGGGGGTACGTAATATACTTACACCGGTAGCAGGTAGGCGATCTGAGTGCCAATCGAGCAAGAAGATGGTGTGCTCAGTCTGCTTGCTGCTGGTGCTGGTGTTGCTGCTTGGCTTTCAATATCGATCGATCAATGCAATTGGGTTCAGTTAATACTCATGTTGCATTCGAATACCCCATGAAGCGTGACCTAACCCACCCGCCCAAGTAAAGTCTACCTAACCTCCATACCAGACCAGACCCAACATAAGGCCAGAATCTGTGATCTGCAGTTGTTTCAAGACAATCTATCTGGCTGTTGGTCGCGGCCACTGCCCATGATGCCCGGGGTGCAGTGGATTGAGCAGATAGACGCCAGCCGCTGCCAACCAAGTCACTATTGCTACTGGCTACTGCTAGCATCCGTCTGATATTTCCCATGTAGCAAGGGTCGGATTGCGCTTGCGGGGAGACAATGAATGGCATGGATGCTTTGCCGTCGCCGGCCGACATCCGCGTTAGGGTATGGCCTACCGATCGAGATTTGATAAGCACTTAGCGGAATGGAAACAGCCAACCCATCTACCACTATCTCTGGGCCGTCATGGAAGCTGGCAGGATGGATAGGATAGCTGGATAGATAGGCCCATACCTACATACTAGCCCACCAACCCAGGCGAGTTGGCGCCAAAGCCAGATATGGCCGTGGGCGGACGCCGGAAGCTACAAGGTGGCGCCGAGTCTTTTGGCGAAGGTTAATGCAACATGTCGTCCCAAGTCGTGGGCTGAGAGCGAAGTGAACTAACTGGCTGGGTGACCGGGCTACTTGCAATCTGGACGAATTGCTATTCCCGAGCTGTGACAGGGCGGCATGGCCTGGCATGGCATGGCATATCGCATTGCATCGCGGAGCAAATGGGCGACCGAGTTGGAAATTTGATAGGCTTACAATCCCCAGGCTTGCAGGAAGGGCAGTCAATTTGTGGCAGGGTGGGAGGTGAAGAGGGAAGCTGGGCCAACAGCAGGCGAGCTAGGGGTTAGTTGGAACGAGGGGAAGGACTAGAACACACGCAGATCGCTGCCAATAGGAGGCTACCCCCAGCCCTGAACCAGACACCAGAAGCCGCCTTCATGCTTGCATGCCCACCCTACCACCACGACCAGGCCAGGGTCGGTCATCGCCCATCCGCTACTACTGCACTTTGCCGTCTAAGAGGGGGACGCCCATCTCGATACCTAAGGTATGTATTCAGTAGGTCGTCTTGTCGCTTAGAAATTCAGCTTCGATGGGATGCATATCTTCTGCGTCATGTGCCTTAGTATGGTGTGACGATTTCAGCCAGTATTCGAGTATAGCTGCCATGGACGAGGAAAGAGAGGCATCTTTGCTTGACGTACATAGATAGGTGAGGTTGGAGAAGTAGTGACGTGACGAGCCTTGAAGGGGACGCCCGCACGAAACACTGCAGTGCTGATTGCCGCCGTTCGTTGTCAGTGCTTGTTCCGGGTGCATTAGCGCCAGCCCCAGGTGTGTCCCCACAGGGACCTTTTTGAGTCGCCCATCGATCCATCCCCACATGAGTTGGATGGTATAACATTTACTATTTGCGGCCGCCCCTCGAAGCTCTGCCCAAGTTCTACCAGACAACACTCCCTATCCTGTCGGTAATGCAGGATGCGACGGCGGCATCGCCCAATGCTTAAAGGGAGGTTGCAGCAGTCTGCAATGGGCGGAAGCTTGGGGTGCTGAAAGGATCACGAAAGCGAATCTATGTTGAATCACTTGGGAAGTTTGAACATGTTTCGCATAGGACAAATAAGCATTGGAGCCGAATAGAGTTTGAAACTAGTCAAGTAATTCACTCGAGAAGGAAGGGACAAATTAATATCAGAGCTTTGTTCAAGGCCGAAGAGGCCAATTGAAGGGGTATCGTAGAAGATATTGATATGTTATCCCAGAGCCCAATTCGCGGTTGATCAAACTCCATGGTTTGTCGTGCTCCCGCCATCTCTACCAACGTTCTTCCGTTGAGATAAGGGAACTGCCCGATGAACTATACCAATCCCACCTCACTGGCAAGGCGCTAGAGATGAGCCTCCCCAGTCGCCTGTGGGCCCAGGCCCTGTAAACTTGCCCGCCGATCCGACAGACCTACATATCGGATCAAACACGCCTGTCCGTGCCTTCGAACGAAGCACCAGACAGGAGACTGCGCTATGTTACGGATTTGAGAAGCATCGTCTCATTTTCCACCACGCGCATGTCGAATCAGAATGCACATATCTACATCATAAGTACAATACGACTGCGCTTTTCTTCTACAACCTCGTAATAAACCTATTTCAATCCCGAAAAAATAGGGGGAAAAGGACTTGAGCTTTCTTATATCTTACGCATTTTAAAGAGTACATATCAAGGGCGCCGTGGAATGTGTGGAAAGATGGTTGGGTTAATGGCCTGAAGTTTATCTTGACACGCGCGAGCCACCTACCTCACCACCTCTCTTGCTTTTTTTGGTGCCTGACATATCGCAGGAGCTCGAAGCAACTACAAATATCCCAATGTCTCACAAGTGGCCTTTTGCTAGGGGCATTGGGCGTACAGTAAGAGACGCTGTTGGGGCCAGCCATGGTTCGTTTCTTTTGTGTAGTACTGATACAATTTATTGGTTTTCCTGCAACGGAGCCCGATGTCTTCAAGGGGAAACAGCTCAATATATGTATTGTAGATCCCGTTAGACTTGGCATGCTGATCTGCTCTCTCTCTCTTTCGTATTGTCGTGTTGTCGTGTTCAATATTGAATTGAATACCACCCTCGTTGCAGCCACATGGAATAAATAGAACAGCTGCGGGAGGCAAGCCACTGCGCAAGCCACAAACAACCACGTCATCAAGCGGGTTGTGGGATTTCACAATGTCGGCTCTTTCGTGCATCAGTCTGACCCGACCCTTGTCAACGACAACAAAGCAGCGCAGCAAGCAGCAGCAGCACCATGTGCTTCTGCATTTAGTTGCCCGCGATTTAGGGTGGAGTTTGGGAATCCAAAAAAGAACTCTCTAGCTGATGGCCAAACTCATGCGCACGTTTCCCAGCTGACCTCTTTTTTCCTTTGCCTCCCTCTCTGGTAAGACCGGGAAGCCTAGGTCAGGTTACCCAACTCTCCCCATTTTAGGATTGGCTTCCCTTCCAGACGCTTTCCCCCCAAGAAGAAGAAGATAATGCCATCCGATGTTTGCTGGGGGCACGCGTGGCCTTCTTCTTCCTAGCCGTACTTCGAGTGACTTGATTCCATCCTGCTCTAGGCAGACACTTGTTTTGAAAACCCCCTATAAAGCCAGCAAATGACGTGAAGGGGAAGAAGTGGCTTTTTGTCCGAGCCAACTCGGGCGTTGGTAGTGTTTCGACCGCGGGAACTCGACCCCTACGCACCCACAGTCGCTGCGACGAGATCGCCCTCAGGTGCAAGACAAGACACCCTTTTCTTGTGTGACATTTGCCCGTCCAGCTAAACAACAGTGACAATAACAAAATGCCCCAAGCAGCTGGCCATCAGCACTTGGATGCTGATGCGCAGCACAACTATGGGCCAAAGTGCCGCCTGGCCCCGGTAGCCCGCCCTTTCTCTCAGACCGCCGACGACGACGGCAACGCCATTCCGCCGGTGAACGCCCAGTTCTTCTACACCTCCGCGATCCCCATCGACGATCCTCTCTCCACCTCCACGATAGCAGGCGCGGCAGACGCGAGGTCCGCCAAGGGACTCGTTCTTCGTCCCTTTTCCCGTGGCGACAACAATGCCCTGGAGAAGGCCTGGCTGGGGCTGGCCTCGGACGAATACTGCCGTAACCACGACCAAGCGCGCCGCAACCGCAGCCCGAGCCCTTCGTTGGCCAAGGCGAATACAGAGAGGCTGGAAGAGATCGTACACGACTTGGCTATCAAACATAAGGAGAAACACGCCCGCGAAGGTCCGGGTCATGAGCTCACGCTGCCCGACATCGACCCCATGTCAGATACCGAGACGGAGCTGCCCCTATGCTGCCCAGAGCTCTTGTCGGATGTCGGCATCCAGCTTCGCACCTCGTTCTGTTCTGTGGCAAGGAAGCGTCAACTCGCGTTGGATAGGGATAGGCTGGCCCGTGAGGTCATGGTTTATATGAAGACGTTGCGGACAGATGCCACCGCTTCCGTCACACGCCGGCATGCGTCGATGAGCCACTCCAAATCCGAGTCTCTGGCCAAGGCTGCCTTTCTCGCGAATTCCAAAGAGAATACCTCGTTGGCAGATCTTCCAAATGACATAGGTCGCAGGACTTTTGGCAGGAAATCGGAATCGGCATCTCAGAGTCGCCGTGAATCCCGGGCCCGTTCTCCGTCATCCCTGACCGCACGTGGCTCTCCGATCGAGGCTCATGCAAGCAGTCCGATATCTGTTCGAGCCAGTGTTGCAGATGACGGAATCTCGGGGATGCCCTTCGTCAGAGTCGGGACTCCAGAGACTATTCACTACTCTCCAAACAACTCTCTTCCTCGAGGCCCCTCATCCTTGATCGAAAGCAGGATGATGGCCGAGGAGAAACCGAGCAGGGAACGGCCAATGTCACCTGAACAGTCTGCTGCTGAGATGCCATCGACCATGCCTGAACGTGGTAGGAAACCCAGAGCCAAGGCAGCTGTCGCAGTGCCCGTTGGCGTGTCGAGACTTCATGAAGTGACACTGCCAGCTTTGCAGATGAAACCCATATACTGGTCGCCTATCAATGACATAGCAGCTGTACAGCGGGCGACATGGTTCTACAAGTATGTTTCTTCCCACTTCTCATTTGCCCAGTACTGGCTGGCTAACTATTGGAAAGAGATACTATGATGCCTATTGATACAGCGGTGGCCAATCAGCTGGAAGCAGGATACCGAGAACTGAAGCCGCATACGGAAACGTGGCGTGACGAGCTGCGGTGCGCGGTTGAGGTCGGCCCGGATGGAGAAGAGAAGGTTTCTCACCGCTTGTGGCCAAAGGAGTTGGACGAGGCCGCTGCGAAGTCGAAGGTGCCTCCAGAACCAGTCATTCCAAGTAATCCGTTCTGTGCCGCGCGCTGCTTTCGGGGCGAGGCGGCTGCCGAGGGAAACCTTTTGCCTTCTTCCAACGAGGACAATTACATCCAAGACCAGTCTCACCGGAAGTACGACCAGTACCATGTCATCTACAAGGATAAGGACAGTGCCTTCTTGCTCAAGCCTAGTCTGAAACCTTCCGCTTATTACGGCCGAAGACCAGTGGCTAAGATCGCTAAAGGCATCACTATTGGCATTCCGGTTGTGCGAGGTTTCGATGCTGCCGCCTGGGCCAAGCTTCATGAAAAGAAGAAAAGCCAGGTGGCCCATCCAACCAATCCCAGCTCTGCTGCCGGCGCCTCCCAGGAAAGCACCGGCCCGGGTGTTTGCCCAGGTTGTAAGACAGAGAAGGAACGCGGGCAGGTGACGGACCTTGTGCTCGTTGCCCACGGCATCGGCCAGAAGCTTGCAGAGAAGGTCGAGAGCTACCACTTTACCCACGCCATCAATGCCTTTCGAAGAGCCGTGAATCTGGAACTCGGGGGCGATGTAGTCCGGTCAGTTCTGCGGGAGGGCCAGAATGGCATCATGGTGCTGCCTGTCAACTGGCGCCAGAAACTCTCCTTTGAAGAAGGCGGTCCCATGAAGGAGGACGACAAGGCCGATTATATGCCCGAGGGCTTTGGCCTGAAAGATATCGAGCCCCCTACGATACCGGCAGTCCGATCCATGATATCCGATATCATGTTCGACATCCCTTTTTACATGTCGCATCACAAACCGAAGATGATAGCGGCTCTGGTCGGCGAAGCCAACCGGGTCTATAGGCTATGGTGTCGTAACAATCCCGGCTTCTCCGAAAGAGGCCGTGTACACATAATCGGGCACAGTCTGGGTAGCGCCATGGCTCTAGAGATTCTGTCCTGGCAACCCACCGTTACGCCAACGTTGGATCTAAGCAAAGAAATGTCACTGCAACACTTCGAGTTTGACACGAAGAATCTGTTCCTCGTGGGCAGCCCGTCGGCGTTCTTCCTCCTGCTCGAGCGGGGTGCCCTGATACCGCGGAGGGGACGCCGTAAGCCAGGAGCTGATCCGGCTGACATAGTATCTGGCTCTGTGGTCGGCGAAGCCGGGCAGTTCGGATGCCTTGCCGTTGACAACGTCTACAACATTCTGGCTCGAGAAGATCCCGTTGCTTATTTCCTGAACGGGACGATTGACCCTAAGTACGCGGCCAGCCTGAAGACGGCCTACGTGCCGAGCGCCACGACGACGCTGTTCCAGTCGATGGGCAATGCCGTGTGGAGTCTGGTGCCGGGCACGAGCAGCCAGGCGAGCAACAACCCGGCCATGGCCAAGCCGCCGCCGGCGCTGCGGCTGCCGTCGAACCTGGAGCTCGAGGTGCACGACTTCACGCGCGAGGAGGTGGCGGAGAAGAAGGCGTTCCTGCTCAACGACAACGGGCAGATCGACTACTTCCTGCGCTCGGGCGGCGGGCCCCTCGAGCTGCAGTACCTCAACATGCTGAGCGCGCACTCGAGCTACTGGGCCAACCACGACTTCATCCGCATGTTCTGCATGGAGATTGGGCGGAAGCCGGGCAAGGCGAATACGTTGCCGGCTATGCGGGCGATGAAGGCGAAGAGGCGGGCGTTGCCGGATATGTCTTGAGAGAAAGAGAGACGGAGAGAGACGGAGGAAAGAAAGAAAGAAGAGGAAGAACACGTCAAGTGTAGAGATTGCATGTTTGGAGACTGGCGTTGATTGATTGCCTTTTTACATTTGACTCGGTGGTTAGACGCATAGCGAATACCCAATTGCTTTCTGTCCCTTCCCTGCTTCTCCTGTTCCCGCTTTTGGGCTCGTGTTCATCAACCATATAATGAGTATTTGATACTTTGAAGATATCCCCTCTTCTATGACTTGCATATTCCCAGTCAGGTCCGATGGCCACTGCGTACATATATCATTATACTTGCCTTATTTCTTCAACGCGTTAAAGGCACTGTTCACCACTGCGAGATGAAATGTCAGCCTGGCGGGAATCCGCAAGATAGCAATGAGGACGGGACATACCGTCAGATCCCAGCGTGGCACCTCCGCCAAGGACCATGGCGTTGCCGAACCTCTCGGCCAGCGACTTGGCCCATTCGGCGTGCTAGAGAGTAGGGACGTATGTAGTAGTTAGTGAGGTCGTTCACTTGCAGTGAGTTCTTATTACATCTAACATAGGGGACCAAACGAACCTTGCTGTGCTTCGGGTTGGCGGGGTGGTTGGGATCCTGCGCCTGCTGGGCGATGGCTTGCGGGAAACTGGGGTTGATGTTGGGCGGTGGTGCCGGGTAACCGCCGCCGCCGTACCGGGCATCGACGTAGTTGCTTTTGTAGCCACCGGGTGCCTGTTGGATTATCAGTCGTGACTAGTTCGTTGGAGAAGAAAGGTCAACGAACCGGGAGCTGCGCCGTGATGGAAGCATATTGCTCCGGCCGGAGCGCGCCGGCGTTCCGGAGCACTTCGAGGTCTCTCCGGATGTTCTCGATGGAACGGTCGACTTGTTGGGCCTTTTCTGCCATTGGATCTGTGATGATCGGTTGGTGTATAAGGGTCGATGTTCTTCTCCAGAGCCTTATTGTTACCCTTTTGAGCTATGTCAATAGTGTATTCGGATGTTTGATTCTTCAATTATTTCAAGCAGTGACATGAAAATGCCGTCCATGGAAGTGACTGATATCTACTCCGTAGCGTTTTCCCATTTTCGCGAAGTGACGGACTGGTGACGCAATCGGTCTCCATCTTGTTCAGCCGTAGCTCCTCCCTAGAGAGACACAAGCAACACAACATTCGCTTGAGAGCGTTCCACGATAACACCTTAAGTCCGACATAGACTTACCTTTGTTCGTTTGAAGCCATTTTCGAATGTCGTTGCACTGTTTCTTTCGCGTCCCCCGTGTACTCGCACAATTCAGGGGCGTGCTACATGCCCGTATGTACAGACACTCATTCACATACAGGTCAAGACATCAAGTTTCTGCATTAAATTCAATGTGACACTCACTGTACCTCAGGATATATGGGATTATGCACGCCAGACCCCAAATCAAAATTTCGGGATCTCTCATCGGTGCATGACGTGACGTTTGTACCTTCTTCAACAACCGCCCATCACTACGACCGTTGCAGCAGAGGAAAGCTCGAACCCTGCCGGCGGCCTGGGCAGGATCGCGTTTGACTCTGTCAATACGTGAATGAATTGCTAAGCCATGAAGCTCTCAGTGAAATTACACGCATTGGCGAAGATTTCAAGGACCCCGGGGGTGACGTGAAAATAGCGATCGACTCTCTCTTCATTTGATTCGAACGAGTGCTGCTGCTGCAATGCAGGCACGTACTTTCAGTCCAGCCTGCGTACCCTATGTACCTCCCATATGCGCTGCAGAAGCGAGCGTCAAGCATCGGAATCCTCCCCTGCCACGTGTGGATGCGCACACTGGGTTGGCCCGTTAGCCGTCCACCACCGCCCAAACCAAAAGGCGTTATCGCTACCCTGGCTCTGACTCTGGATTGGAGTGGGATGGATGGGACGCTGAAACACTGGCACCACTGGCTGACAGGTCGCCTATAACTGGTCATTGCAACACACATCTACCGCCCATGAAGGTTTCAATAGCTACCCATCGATGGCGCAGCACAATCCTTCCAGAGCGGTTTGAGCAAGCGAGGAGCATGCTTCTTCCTCCATGCTTCCATTCTTCTTTCCCTCGCTACGTGGGGTTAACCTTCTCCAACACCTCTTCCCTCCATCAGCCTTACCGGCCAGTCCCAGCCGTCGTCTGCCAGATCCATACGAGGCCTACAGGATCTGAGCATCGGGAGCAACCAACTGACACTGGGCGGCGTGGCTAAATATAGATGAGACTGGGGATGATATTGTTCTGTAACACCAGACTTCTCAGCTCTTCGCCTAAGCACCCGAATGACACGGGCGTTATCGGCGACTAGGAATGAGGTAGTCCCCTATCCACCAATCCCGGATAGTAAACGTAATCGGCGACTAGCCAGACCGTGGACACGCGTTTTGGTAATCAATGCTGTATGCATGCGTACATGTACTGCAGCACGACTTATGCTCTCGAAGGGGGTCAACCAGATTGTCTCCGAAAATACCTGATCAGTCACTTGCATTGGATTAGGCCATGATTTTGCGCCTAGTCGACCTGCATGGAACAGGAGGTCAAAAGCCTGCGCCGTCGCAAGATACCCCCCCGGGAGTATCATGCCTGCAACTCCTCTCCAAGCGCAGTTGCGTAGGCGGTAGGGGGTACAGTTAAAGATGCGCTCCTCACCCTAGGCAATCCCCCGCGGAGCGCCTTTCGCAGCGCGAACTGTGAAGGACATTCACTGGTGGGTCAATGAGCCAATGGTTCCAGGCCGCTTGACGCGTGAGGATGCTGCTACTACCTACGAGAAGTCCTACCAAGCCCCTGACAGCTAATCGAGAAATGAGAAATCAGAGAGAAACGGCGAGCTGACAAATCCTCCCTGCAATGCCCTGACACGGGTTCTGACACGGGGAACACGACATAGGCGAGCGCATGGCACTTTCGGCAAGAACACCCTCATCCCCCGCCCCTGTGAGGAATACGTCGACAATCAGACGTGGATGAATGAGTGGCATGGGATACGAGTTGCTGAGTTACCGGAGACTTCTGGCTACTCGCGCTTTCCTCGCACTTCACTAGGTCTCAAAGAAGCACAACCTAAACAATACATGCCCCTATTTCTTTCTTGTCCTCGACCCTGACCCGAAATGACACTGGTCGACGAGGCGGCAATCATGCCGGGGGCCTAGCTAGTCTTGACGGTATTGCCGATGATGACGACGCGAACGAATCCTTCTCAATCTAAAGGGGAGAAAGCTAGCTAGCTCTCCCCCTGAGCTTGACGTAATCGCACATCGAGGAGGAAGAGGGAGGTACTTTCGGAAGCTGGCTTCCGGGGGACCATAGGTGACCTCCCTACTCGTTCGACAACCCTCCTGGTATGGGATATTCCGGCGGCGCAGATAGCATGTACACAAGGGCCCAAGTAGCTGTGACCTAGATCGGTGATCTCACATTGCATAGGAGAGACAGGCACGTCGGGCCCGACGAGATGGCCCCGACGAACGAAATGACAGCAGAACTGTGCCTGGTCGCTGGGTCTCAATATTGTGTACATCTTCGTGTCGTGGGTACTAAGACCCAGGGGGGGCTAGTGTCAAGATTGCACAATGTACTGTCGAAGACTCAGGCGAAGACAGGTTCTGCGCCGCATAAAAAACAGTCTGCCCTGGCCCCCCTTTACCCCCCGCCTGCCTCCCCCTGGGAACAGCAGCAATAAAGCATAGCATTAGGGGGCTCGGTTCCCCAGGAGACCAGAGCCCAGCCCAGGGGCCCACGCAGTTGCAAAGTTAACACCTTCTGAGCAGGCGGCTCGTAAGGCAGATTGGAGAACCAGTCAGTCAGGATGTGTAAGCGCGCGAAGGAAGCGACCGTCAGCTGGCCGGGGTGCCACGCCATCCATCCCACATGGCAATCTAAGCGCGGGCCAGGCAGAAATACTTCCTGGCCGAAGGATTGGGGTACCCATCGGATAGCGACCAGCGCATGATGCAGGTAAGATGGGACGTTATGGACTTGCTGCCTATATCATACAGGAGGCACTACATGGTAACCTCAGTATCTATTGAAGTCCTCTTCTAGAACACCGGCATGGTCTTATTATGCTTATGCGTGGGGTGGGTGCGAGGAGGAGTAGGACGGCAAGGCATATCATCGAGACAAGGCCGTCGATCGCCTCGGCCGGCATGGTCTTTGGTAGGCGCCGCTCTGTGACCATGCCTCCCATACGGTTTCTATGAATAGTAAATAACTAGCAGCTACAGGCACGACATCAAATTTCGGCATATATACCCTTGCCGTGTGTGAGTTGGTTACTTTGGCCATTGCAGTGGAAAGCCCGTGGCTTCTACTACGAGGGGGCTCGGCTTTATGACGATTAGCAACCGTCCAACCCAGACTTAGACCCATGAAGCCTCTGCTGCTCTTTGCCGTCCGTTCAATTCGACTTGGGAACTTGATCTTCAAGTCCTTTCTGAGTAGATACCGAGTGGTGAACATACGCCAATAGAAAGACGGGAAGGGGTGCGGAGGAGAAGACTCGATTCAAGGCAGCCATATTGTTGTGTGCCCACCACTAACTCTTACATCGTATTGGCTCTCACCTCACCGTGTGAACATGCGATTAAATTAGTCAGTACTTGTTGGGGTGAGTGGATGTAGAGTGTGTAGGTTCTGAGAATCATGATATTCCGACAAAGCAACACCCCTTCCCCTCATTCACTGCCTCGCGCATATGCATGTGTGTGTGTGTATGTGTGTAACCATCAGTAGCCAGTCAGCGCTCTGTGTAACAAAAGTGCGAAGCGAATAGTCCCCGCGCTGGAGCCTATGAGAAGAGTCTCTCCTGTTGCTGACCGTCAGCCATCAGTCAACCAACCTTGTGTAACGGAAGACAACTCATCTCGCCATCATCATCAGCAGCAGCAACAACAACAATAACGGTAGCAATGTGTGGTATGTAAGCTGGTTAAAACCGGCCCATAATGCATAAGAGAGGAACCCTGATGGACGATGGGCCGACGATCAGTTCCAGAGGCGCCTAGCCAGTATGTACTGCAGGCAGGATCGGAGGGGGGAAATAAAGTAAAGTGGTAGCCCTATAGGAACATGCATCACACACACCACCACCACCACCACCACCACCACCCACATACGTAAAGGAGCCAATGATATGTGCGTGGGGGAGCCCGACAGGGGGCTATACTCCAGGCTAACCACGTTGGGCGGCAGTGTCGAAAAAGGGGAAACGAGACCCTGGTCCGAGGGGGGAGACTGCCAAGCCCGCTCCTTCGTGGTGGCAGCTCGCCTCTTGTCTGCCAAACATGGCGGACATAACCCCAGCTCTCTTGCAAGACGCATTGCGAGTTGGAAAGTGGAAGACACCACCCCCGCCGCCCGTCCCATTACATCCTCCATTTTCTGTCCCATTTCAAGATCACTCTTTGCATATATTGTCATTTATTACCTGAACACGAACAAAGCACTGTGAAAGTCCGCCACCCTTGCCGGTTGCTCTTATTCCCGTTTGTGTGTGTGTGTGTGTGTGTCCGCATCATGGGGTAGATATAGAAAGAAAGCAAGACCAAAAGAAGGACAGGGGGGAGATACTGGTCAAGCGCACGTAAGTACCTGCGCATGTACTGTATGGCGGCGGCGCAATCAAAACAAAATTTTTCCGGAAGCATCGTCGGTTCCTCGTTTCCAGAAAGTCGGGACCAGTCACGACACGCGATGTCGGGTGTGTGTGCGCCTCCCCCAAAGCAAGCAAGCAATCAAGCGCGCAACTGCGACAAGTTTTTTCGGGGGCGTTCCTTTAAGGCTGACTGGGGAAAGAAGCAGACGGGAGGCGCAAACAAACTGACGCGCGCACGCGGGTGAGCTAGCTGGCTGTTGGCGGACGGCGCAGGTGCGCCCTGTCAGCACCTTCTTCGGGAATCTCACCAGAAGACTCTCATTCACGGGCATCCAGTCAGACCGGCGGCCGGCATGGTGTGTACATAAGAGAGGGGGGCAGGACGATGAATGACCAAATCAGGACATTGCTGTCTGCCCCTCTGGCTGTGACGACGGCTGAGGACTTTGCCCAATCATGCCGGCGATCCAGGGCTCGAAATGCCTTGTCAGAACCTTGTTCCCCATCCTTCTACAATATATATTATCGACATCATTCCAAAGGGGTAATGAATGTATGTATGTATGAGTGTATGTGTGCAATGCAGTGTCTTCTTCCTACATACTACTCGATATGCATCCTGCTCTTGGCCGTATCGGATTGCTGCCATGGTATCATGGCATGGACGTTGCAGATATGCAATCAATCGAAAAGACCATGCAGCGTAGCGTAGCATGCTTGCATTGAGTAATCAAAACAGCTGGGGGATGGGCTGTATATCGAGTCGCAGGAAAGACAGCACTGCGATGACCCAGAGGCCCGGAGGATCCATTAAATGGCAATTGGGCAATGGGGAAAGAGGTCAAAATTAGCTTGGTCTAGCCTCCAAGGAAAACTGCTCGGAAGTGTGATTCGAATGCGATGCATGTGCGTGTGGAAAGTAGAAATGCCCATCTTTCCGAGCTTGTCAAATCCACTTCCCGACCGATGGTTGGTGGTTCGTCCAGATGGAACCCCAGAATTTCAGCAAAATACCTGAGTACTTGCGGTACGGCAAGCAACTGAAAGGTACTTGCTTCGGTACAGCACCCCGTCCCC
The DNA here is from genome assembly GCF_038362585.1 of Apiospora marii. Lineage (NCBI taxonomy): Eukaryota > Fungi > Ascomycota > Sordariomycetes > Amphisphaeriales > Apiosporaceae > Apiospora > Apiospora marii. The sequence goes on from NW_027117377.1 coordinate 989,527, forward strand.
CCATGGCGTGGATCCGCCGGCCGTCCTTTTGTACAGGGAAGGGCAGAGCAAAAGCCATTCGAGGTCCCAAACCCAGGCCAGGCACCCTAATAAATCAAACCGGCCGGCCGGCGAGCGAGCGAGGTGCATTCCAGGAGGATCCATCCCACCAAATTGACGGGTGGCAGATCCAAAATCCCACCTGACGTTGCACCGACTCTATCTTTTCCAATTAGCGGCAGTGGGCACGCCCTGTTTCATTCCTTCATTCGAGGGCCGGCTTCTGGGCTTTTGGGGCCGCATGTGTCCGTCTTGGATGGAGGTTCGCAAGCTGGCTGGCAATTGTTTGCTGGTTGGGTTCGAGATCGGCAGATAGCCATGGTGGACGACAGCTCACTCAAGGAAAGTGGTATCAGGAGCGGTGGCTCTCTCGCTACCTCAATATCAGCTTCTTTGAATTGGACGAACCCATCTTACATAAGCCACCTATTCTTGGCTGGGAGGAGGGGGGCCGGTGAGCAAGGGGGTTAGGCGAACAACCCAATCAGGAGCCTGGCATTGAATAGAGATTAATGCCGGTTGAGCCCCCTCCCCGTCGCCTGCAAGACAAGACGAACAACACATCCGTAAAGGATAAGTCGAATCGTAATAGTCCGCGGCACAACTCGGGGGTCTGGTTACACAAGGACACAGAACCCCCCATTAACCACAACAACAAGATAGAGAAAGAGGGTGCACCGCCGCCCTGGTAGGTATGATCTGATGCTACGTGTTGTGATGTTTGGGTCATGTCCCCAGCAGCAACAATGCTTGTTTGTGTCTGGTTGTGAGCTGGGCGTGTCGCGGCTAATCTCGCACCGCCTCTGTGTAACACCACTGGGACCAGTATACATCCTGATCACAGCAAGTATAAACGTGATATCTTTCAATAGCGTCCGCAGCGCAGCCACACTAACACAAAGTCCTGCCGGGCAGATTAGGTGACGATGTAGTGGGACTGCGCTAAGCCTCGCAAGCACAACACAAAAAAAGAAAGCCTGGGAGGGGGGAGGCAGGAGGATCAATGTGACGGACCGCCTCCAGATCGATTGTGCTACCTGCAATATAGGTTAGTATAACGGAGCCTTGCTGGCAGGTAATCCAGTCATCAGGAGGATTTGGGGGCCAGGAGTATTCTCGCCGGCTCAACCTCCAGACAAACACCTTACCATCTGTGTAAGTGAGTAATAAAGTGCTGTGATGTGCCCTTTTCTTAATTCCACAGCCCATAGGGCCTGGTACCATGCACATCGCGTATTGAGCCAATCAGCAAGCAGTTTTGCTCTCGCAGATGCACCAATCAGTCGTTATCATACTAATACCCGCCATTGGTACAGCCAAAAGAGCCAAAAGTCTGTGCAAAAAGTGTCAGATTCCTGCACTGGGCTTAGGCTGGGTGGACCAATTAACAAGGGGCGGGCACGATCCATAACGGCGTACTTTTCATGGATGACCCGTTCTTTGGATGGACCCAGTTTGGAGACGGGGATAATTAAGTGGATGATTCCTCCGGACGGGGCCTACTAAAAAGTACTGTGGCATGATTCCAGTTCACAGTCCCTCCGAGAGCTGCTTGACAGTATGTAGCTGCCTGGAGAGAGGGAGAGAGAGAGAGGAAGAGAGACGGTTAGCTAATGTGCTTTCTCCGTCTCGACCATCCCCAAGCTTCTCTTTGTCGTCCGATGCCAAATTAGATGAATTGGGAAATGGAGCAGGGGGAGAAGGGAAAGAAGGGCTCAAGCCGGGCTTACAGGGTCCACAGCCAATGTCCCCCGTATTGCTACGCATGTCGTTATTTTTTGCTGCTTTGGGCAACTCGGCGCATTTGTTGGCAAAGTCGCTCACTGCTGGGGTTTCTGCCCGCGCAAGCTTGCTACTGTACTGGAGAGAAGTAGAGAGTGTATGGCAGAATATGCCCTGATCTTCTGGGGTCATACTCTCATTTCTTCTCTTATACCGCCAAGAGTGAAATGAAAAGCCATGTAAATGCCGTAAGCTAGCACAGTCATCGTTCCGTTCCTGGATGAAACACATGCGGCAGAGACATGTAGATGGACGGTGCGCTCCTGCGGCGTACTTCTTGTTCCCTAGGGCGCCACTTGTCTTAGTCTTCCCGTTGACGAACGGACGAACGACATAGAAAGAGGAGAAGGCTTCCCGTGTAAGATGCTTCTTTTTTTAAGCAAGGAGGGCGTGCGTGCGGCGCGGCTCCCCCTAGCAACCGTGCCCCCAAGAACGGTGCGATGCAGCCCTACTGGTTATGGACTAGGAAAGTGAAGTTTGTAAACGCAAGCGCGCGCTGTCTCTCGCTCACGTAACTTCCGCCATATTGTCCGCAAGGCGAAACGTAGGGATGTCAGTTGTCAGATCGGAAAAGGCAAAAAAGTAAAAGTCAGAACCCAACTTCGTATCGGCATCAATGAAAACGATACCCCCTTACCATGCCAGCACAGTAGGCAGAATCTCGCAGCAGGGCATGAAGTCGTATAGTAAGACATATAGATCATCACAGGAACCAAAATACCTAATTTCAACTGAATCATCTCACTGCCCTTTTGGTTTGATACAAAAGTCGTGTAATGAATGGAGACCCCTGGGGGGAGACCGTCCGTATCTGTGTTCGTCGTTTTGATTGTTTTTAGAAACGAGCTTCGCCGGACCGACAACCTCGTTCCACAAGGTCCCTAAGCAAGACGTGCGGGTGCGGAAGACCCATCACGAACGTCCTTTTTCTATTAGCTTCATATACAAAGCCAATAAATAAGGTTGGGGGAAGATGTGATCTGCTTGCTGCGACATGGGCTGGGGAGGGGCGCGGCCAGGCGGCGGCGGCGTTGACTGTGGCCCAAGTCCAAGTCCATACTGGGCTGGGCCTGACTGGTGTCAGGCAGGGGTGGGCACAGTTAGATATGGGGATCTGGCTCTTGCCCAGTCGGGGTGGGAAAATGAAAAAGGACGGAGGAGCAGAAAGGACGAGTCTGGTCTGTGTACGATAGCTATGGGTAAGTAGGTAACATCACGTAATTGAGGTGGTCGATCCCTGGAGCAGAAGGGTTTAGTGCTCATCTTTCTCGCTTCCGCGGCATGCATTGTTGATGCACCATCCTTGGCCGGCGGTGTCTCTCTTGCTCTTGGCCTCCCGCCTTTTCGATGTGTGTGTCTAGGTGGTTTCTCAGGACGAGGACGGGCAAGAAGGGCGGACTCATAGAAACTGTTACCAAAATCTCGCTGCTATTGCCGATTGTGGGCTTGGGGCTGGGTCAGGGTAAGTGAGTAAGTATATGAGAATGTCCTGGACGACATGCTCTCGCCGCAAAGAGAAGCAATCCCCGTGATCAGGAGTATTCTACCGAGGTAGCGGGACCTCGTCGCTCAGGGTCCAGGCCCAGAACATCGAAAGCAAACGGCGGACCCAGCGTGGTGGAAGAGGTGGCAGCGCCTCTTCAACAATTCTGTTTTTAGGTGCAGGTGCCCTGGGCACTGGGCTTCTTCTGTCTTGCTGTGCCGCAGACTTGCACGGGTGCAGGGCTGGGGGTTGCGGGCGGAAGAGAGCTTGGACTCTGCCTGCATGCACCATAGTAGTAGTGGCCAATTGGTCATGAAAGTACGGTACTGAGGTGCTTGGGTAGGTTCGGCATTTTGGCATTCTTTCCCAGAGCCCACCTCCCGTGGCCCGTCTCCGTTCGCCTGCTTGCTTAGCTAAGGCAGGTCGGCATGGAGCGAAGCCGTGGTCGTCTGGTGGAGGGACTCGGACACTGGAAAGTGGATTCTATGCTGCATTACATTCATGTAAGTCGCAGTGGTAGTGGTCGTGGTAGCAGTCATGGGATGTGCGAGGGAGGGACTGTGTGTCTGGTTCTCTATCGGCGGGTTGCTGGATGCCTAAGGTACATGTGAATTTCTAGGGCAGGCCCGATCCTCGATAAGGCCAATGTTCCCCTCTCAAACCATCTCGTTCCTTCCTTGTCCTATCCATCAATTTGATGTTGGATGTTCTCGTAATTTTAGTATGTAGTTGTTGTACATGGTTGGGGATATCAATCAAAGCAAAGGCCCACGAATGCTATCCAAAGGGAACCGCCTCAATGCGGTTCTCAGTATCGTCCACCCCGAGGACATGTCCCATACCAATGACCGTGGAGGTATCTAGCGCATAATATTCAAAGAATTCCCAATGCAGGAAACCAAAGAGAGTCGTAACCATAAAACCCCCAAACTCCAAAAAGTCATCTCTAATATTGTCTCTCGGGCGGATTACATATGTCGCCGGAGTAACGACGACGCTGGTTCTAGCACGCTCAGGTTGGAACTGCGCGTCTGCGAAGCAGTGAGCGGCGGAAGTTGCGCGGATGGGATGTGATCAATCCTCGACGAGGAGCGAGCGCCGTGGAGATCGTAGCCCTCGTTGCGTACGTTGAGCGTGCTGATGTCAAATCTCTTGGAGCAGCCGTCTTCCATATGCCTAATTTGATTGCGTTAGCATTGCATGTCTAGAAGGTTTCGAAAAGATGAAAAGAGCGAAAGCCTTACCTCCGAAGAGTGTCCTTGCGGGCAAAGGTGCGGCCACAGAAGTCGCACTTGTGGTTACGCTCCTTCATGTGCACGCTTCGGTGGTGCCTCGAAAGGTCGGTCTTCCGTACAAACTTCTTGGTGCAACCTTCCACCTGGCAGGGAAAGGGGTACTCCCGCTTCTCGTCGTGAGTTTCGAGATGGGCCTTGAAGTTGTAGCTCCGGCTGAACAGCTTCCCGCATCCCTTGACGTCGCACTGAAAGTTGGCCTCGTCTCTAGTCGTTAGGCGGCGCTGCTTCGTGCGAGGTGCCCGGTGAGCGGCCGCCCTTTGAGATAGGGAGGGCGACCGCCCGGCAGGCTCCAAGTAGCTCGGGCCAGATAGCCTGTAGGGTTCCGCATCCAGGGGCGGGTACTCAGGTCTGGACCAGGAGTGGGAGGGAGGTTCTGTCATGTAGTTGGAAGTACTACTGGCAGAGCTGTAGCCACCCATGGTCACGGGGAGTGCATGCTGGGAATGGGGAGAGGGGTACTGAGATGCATCGGGCGGGCTGCGATAGCCGGAATGGCTCTCCATTTTTAGGCGCGGCGCCGGAGAAACACTATGAGGATAAGGATAGTTGCCTCCGGTTATGGGCTCCGGAGTGTGTGATAATGTTCTGGGTTGGTGGTGGTGGTGGTGTTGAGCGTGGGATGAATGGGATGAAAATGCGTCGTGTGTGTAAGCCGGTGAAAAGGTTGAGTCGTACCCGGCAAACGCGTCGTAGTCCATAGAGGGAATGGTCGGAGGAACCTCCCCAGTAGAGGAGTTATGCAGCATATTCGACTCGTCCCACTCCGCAGCCGAAGTCATGGAATCTGAAGAGGGCAGAGATGGCTCGGGATTCATGCTGCAAATATGGTCATATATAAATTCGAGTTTGTAAACGCTGTCTCCCATGTCAGGGGACGGATAGTCCGTGTTGGGCGAGGACACGGGAGATCTCGTCAGCGCCGGTGGTGAGTGATGCTCCATTTGGCCTGTGGTGCAAGTCAAGGCTGATTTGTACAGGGGGGTGCTGTCGAAGAGGGGATCGGTGGGATTCTTCCAAGCTGAGCAGATCCGGAGGATTTTAGAGGGTGGCCCAACACAACAGAGCAGAGGGATTTTGATCGAAGGAGACTGAGCAGTTATGTATCCAGGCGAATGCAGCAGATGGCTATAAGCGCTTTCAACTTGAGATTTCGATAAAGTGTGCGAGGTCTTCATATAGTCTTGCTAGCCATGTGCGGGCATTGGTAGGAATATTATATGTACTTAGCCAAAGGACCCTGGTTTACTCCGCTCACGCCCCGGGGTTGGCCTGGCGCCTCCCAGGGACAGGACAGTCAAAAGTGATGTGGTTAAGTGAGCAACCCACACTGCCTCACACTGCCCCTCTACCATGGCCAAGTCGAGTTGAGAGGTAGATTATAGGCGTGTTAAAGATGGAGAGGCGAGCGAGGCACCGCACATCGTCTAAGGCAGAATCGGGGGAACCAGGGCTGGTGTTACCCCATACATCTCATAAGGCAGGCTTCTGCCTGTTGATCATTTCGAGTAGTCTCATAGAGTCGCAGCGGCTGGGGGTGTGGTCGAGGTCCCGCAGCGGGTACCACAACCCTCATCCTCCCTCATGCCATCCCATCCCATGGTCTGTAGAGATTTGGGGGCCGAGGAGGTAGGAGGGAAAGCAGCAACAGGGTAGGGGAATCCTGTAGCTAGCACTCTAGTCAAAGAATACCTTGCATATAGAGCACCCAAAAAGGCAATTGGCAATGAAGTGTAATAGGTCCGTGGTGGGTCTGAACAGCATCCATCCATACCCACACCCACTCTGTACCGGTGTACGCATCTGGTTGGTAGAATACCGAAAGGTACTCGAGGTACATCTTTGTGACAGCTCGGATGAACAGCAAAATCAGCTGTGAGCACCATGCTCCTCGGCTCAGAGAGGCAAGACAGCCGACACAACCAGGAGCCCTTCTCCCATGTCAGTATTGCAGGTGTAGCCATGTATGTATGTATTAAGTATGCATGTAATGCGCGCGCATAGACGATTAAGTAATCCAGGCCGCATCGGACTCGAGTCATCCGTCGTAGCCAGCGATATAGCAGATATGGCAGACAGCCCTGACCGGGCAGCAGCTAGTGTAACCATTGGGAATCCATGGTTAGGCGTATATCAAATAAGCGCGACAACTGGGAAGCTAACCGGTATGTAGGTAGCTCTCTTGATGGAGACGAGAGAGCGTAAGTTTCATCCGTTCAATCGACCGAGATTGGCCTAGCACAGACGGCAGTGCGCCTGAAGACAACTGCCAGAGCCTAGGCAAGTATGGTTGATGGGACGAGATACCCCAAAGGTGGAGGAGGAGAAGAAGAAAATGAGGTACATACATAGAGAGGTCTGGGGAGGACAGGATATCAAGCGAGCTAGGCGGAACAAAATGAAGCCAGAGACAACAGAGAGACTGAGACGGAGGGATTGACGCAGGCGCGGTGGTTTGGTTTAGGGAATGGGTAGGGGTCGCTTGGCAGTGGGTAATGTATTGATAGCAGTGGATCTGTCCCGGTGTTAAGGCACGTCGACTTTTTTTCTGCTGGGATTGAGCTTTTGCTTGCCTGTCATGTGGTCCGGCCGGCGACGATATGGCCCGATACAGCCGTTCACGTACATGAAGCCCGGCAAGTTCCATCTCCAGTCTTGATCTTGTGTATCCCGTTTGTCGATGCCGCCTCACCCAGTTCATGCCCCAGGACTTGGCTTTACCACACCAAGACGGGAAACCACCTGATGTGCGCCGTGCTGTGCTGTGCTCCTCCCCTTAAGGCTGATGAGGAGATGAGATGACAGGTACATTAGGATGTACTCAACACCCCCACCCAGCCGCAAGATTAAAAGATACCGCACCCATCAATATGTGCGCTACCGACCGTTAGCTGGGGACCGTTTTGGTTACACAGGGTCTATATCGCACACTATAGCCAGTGTGCAAGAATAGAAACCAATAGCAGAGAAGCGCCTCGGCAGTGCAACCCATCTCTTCCTTCTACTTGCCGTAGTGCGCATGCACCGCCACGCCACGTATGGTCAGGCTGCGAATGGGGGGGAGGGACGGCATATGACGACGATGATGTTGAAGATATGTAAACCGGCCTTTGGAAAGATACGTACAGTACATGCCGTGCATGTACGTAAGGTTGTGGGTATGTGCCATCAATGGTATGCAGTCCAAATTGCTGTAACCAGAGGACTGGGAGACTGGAGCGATGCAGTGAACTTTTGGCGACTTGCGACTTTCTGCAAGGATGAGGGTGCCATATCTTCGTCACCCAATAAGCTAGCGGCGGCTGCTGATCCGCGGCCGGCCAGTGCTGTATTGAAGTGGTTCCAGGGCATGCGCAAGGGTGACACTGACACAGCCCTTACAAAGAAAGACGGGCCAGACTACGGCTCTGTACTTTGAGCACACGAGCTTTCTTCAAGATATGCACAAAATCCTGACATGTTGGTAGAAGACACGGCAGATACCAGCTGCATAGTTCGAGGTAGTAGGAGATCGCGCTGGTAAGGAGGTCAGCACGATCTGCTGATGCTAGGTAGAAACGTGGCAGTTGGTGTGTCGACCTGGGTGAGATTGAGATTAGGGTGTGCAGTCAGCATCTTCATTGTTTGATGGACAAGACGAGCTGCTTGCTTTCTTGGGCATTGGCTCCAGTGATTGCCCAGGACGAATCCGGGTGCCGGACGACTGGGTTCTGGACGGGGCTACTAGTCTATTGACTGGGTTGACCCGGGCTTGATACTGGAATAGAAATGGCATTTGTTTGCGAGGCGGCCGCTAGCGAAAAGGACTGCGCAGGAGAGAGCATTGAGCACTGGTGGGCTAATGCGATCCCGCAAACGCACCGTTGAAGGGATGAACCCGTCTGATTGAGGGCAGGCTTCAGGGTTCAACCACCCGCCAGCGACCAACCAACCAGCCCCAGCCCTGCCAGGAAATCAGTGCTAGCGGGCTGTCTGTATTGACATCAAATACCTACATTTGGTAAAGTTAAAGAGAAGAGGGCTAAATACAAGTGCTACGTAGCAGAGGACTCAGGCGGGGACGCGCTAAGAGTTGGAACTAAAAGATACCGCGCATCGACGACGTTGGGCGTGCTCGTGCTCTTGATCAACGAATGCCACTAACTTTGACAAGTATGTAGGTTTTTAATGCCCCCCTTATCGATCTGCGTTGAAGCCTCGGAAAGCACAGTCGCCGGAGTCCTCCGCGGATTCTGCACGGATGCGATCGCGAGCTTGTTGTGATATCAAGATATCTGCTTTGTCTGTGTTTTTCTGGTTCGACTATAATTACGTGGGCCTGGGTGAATCTGGCAGGAGCGTTAGCGGACCAGGTGCCAACCCGTTACAGATGGAAGGATCAAACCTTAGTAGCATGCGGACGGGTACGCCATGCGGGTTGAAGAAACGCCTGCTAGCTACTTAGCGTCGTTTTCTCTAGGGAAATATAAGAATGCGTCATGGTACATTTCGACAGCGCCAAGACAGCATCATTCCTCGGTCTCAACCAGACCTCGACCATGGCCTGGACAATGAAAGACGTCTTCATTATCCACCCCAGGACCCCATTGCTGGCCCCCATCTCCTTGACCATCTACAGTAGCAATGCCTGAGGTTTAGCGTGCTGTTCAGGAAAGCTCTGCATTCGACTCACTCAGCCGCGCCAGAACCAACCATCTCCATGTACTGACGTACTTGTATAGCCCCTATGATCTCGTGGGCATCGGGTAAACCAATACTTGACCATTGTGACATCAGTAATTATCTTGATTACCATAATGGAGGCACGCGGGTAAGCGCCATAATACATCACTGATATACGCAAGAAATTCCTGGGTAATAGGAAGTGTGCAGTGAATATTGAGGAGCGCGAGACGTCATGCCACTCCGGCCATCTTGATCATTGGTGACCAGAGTGCGCCTTCGTCGTAGCATCGCCACCTGGGAACGACCAAAGCCACACCATGATCCAAATTGCAACCGTGCCTGTGTGCGGCACGGCTCCTGACGATTCCTATTTTTAAACCAGAAATTGAGGCGGTGCAAGAAACTTTCATGAGGAGGCGGTCGACCCATCGTCAGATCTCATTTCATCACTCGCAGACTTGAGAGACAAAAGATCCGGTGGCTTTTGAGGTGCACAGGGCTCGTAGAAAGACCGCAAGCCTTGGATGTAGTCAAGTCATGGCTATGCCCGTCTATGGCGTCTGCGTCTCCGGCCAACGCCTGGCATGCGAGTTTAACTCCATAGCCCGAGGCTCCATCCGCCATCCGAGTCGACTAGGCAACCTCCTCAAACGTGGACCGGGTCGAGGGTCACGCATGATGAAGCGAACCCATGTATGCCACCGGTTCTGGCCATACAAGGACACCAACCGGGTTCCTCACGAACTTGATATGTTGTTGTAGCAATACGGAACGCCGATGGCAGGAACTTTACTTTTTGTGAGATGGTAGATATGTTTCTGGACTTTATTGTACGAAAATACAGCTGTTTTACCTGTTTACTCCCTTCACTGAGGTAAGCGAATACAAAGGTCACCGAAGCGACTGGTTCTTGTGAAAAGCACTCGCGTATGGGGCTGGTCGGAGAGCCGTATCGTATCGAAGGCTTCAGCAGAATTCTCAGTCCGGACGTCTTATAACAAGCGGTCTTCGGGCCGCTGCTGGCGGGGTGGAGATCTCTTGTAAGTCCACTGGAGATAATTTGAATCTTGAAGCTTAAGAGACTGTTGCTTGATTAAGGTTGGTAGTCCATTCCAATTGGCTCGAGGCATGGCAACATCAGATTCCAGTTAGTTTGGCAGTTGCCGCTACCAGCCACAATTTCTAGAGACACGCCACCTGTGGCACGAGCTCTGACCTCAAGTTAGTGCTAACTTCCCACCTTATCCAGCTGCGCCTATCGATTGAAAGATGCAAGGCCAGCCCAGGTCATCGAAAGCAATTCCATCCCTCCCAAAGAACTTCACCATCGACAAAAACCTGGCAGCCATCGCGAGATTGCGGACAGTCTGCGCTACCGGTGGAACCATTGAAGGCGAGCCGTAGTTTGATGAGGCTCGAACGCCTGGGCTGACAGAACTGATGTGGACGCGTTGAATCATCACTCATTTGGTAAGCTGTACCGGCAGCCAAAGGGTCCAGAAGTGGCTACTCAATCAAGTCTACATTCCAAGCCAGACTTCAATGCCAGTAGCTTATTCCACTGTTTTTTCCTGGAGTAAGTGGAATAATTAAGACGGTTTATTCCTGCGGTCGCTTGTAGCTCGTGGTCGAAGCTAGCTCCATTACCCTTCCTGTATCTTGTTCCCCCAAAGCATCCAGACCAGCATTCGCCAAGATGAAGTTCTTCATCGACGACTTGCCGGTGCTCTTCCCGTACCCACGGATATACCCGGAGCAATATGCCTACATGTGTGCCCTGAAGCAAACCCTGGATAACGGCGGTGGCAAAGGTGTTCTGGAGATGCCTTCGGGCACAGGAAAAACCGTGTCACTGCTGTCTCTTATTGTTGCCTATCAGCAGCATCAGCCGGAACCGAGGAAGCTGATCTACTGCTCGCGTACCATGTCCGAGATCGAGAAGGCCTTGGTAGAGTTGCAATCCCTGATGAAGTACCGCGCTGAAGAGTTGGGCCACGTCGAGGAGTTCCGAGGTCTTGGCCTGACAAGTCGAAAGAACCTGTGTCTTCATCCATCCGTCAAGCGCGAGAAGAGCGGCACCGTGGTGGATGCCAAGTGCCGGAGCTTGACAGCCGGTTTCGTCAAAGAAAAGAAGGAGAAGGGCGAAAACGTGGACCTCTGCATCTACCACGATAACTTGGACCTTCTCGAGCCGCACAACTTGATCCCCAACGGTGTCTGGACGCTCGAAGACCTCCTCGTGTACGGAGAACAGCACAAGCAATGCCCGTACTTCACCGCGAGGCGAATGATGCAATACTGCAATGTCATCATCTACTCTTACCACTATCTACTCGACCCCAAGATCGCGGAGAGGGTATCCAAGGAATTCTCCAAGGATTGCATCATCGTCTTCGACGAGGCTCACAATATCGACAACGTCTGCATAGAATCTCTTAGCACCGACATAACAGACGACTCTCTGAAGAAGGCCACAAGGGGTGCGCAGAACCTGGAACGTAAAATCAACGAGATGAAGGAAACAGATCGAGAGCAGCTAGAGAACGAGTACCAGAAATTAGTGGAGGGTTTGAGGGACCAAGACGAAGCTCGGCAAGAGCAAACCTTCATGGCAAACCCCGTGCTGCCGGACGATCTCCTGACAGAAGCAGTCCCGGGTAACATACGCCGTGCTGAGCATTTCGTGGCTTTCTTGAAACGATTCATCGAGTACCTCAAGACGCGAATGAAGGTGCGACAGGTCATCTCAGAGACGCCTCCGGCTTTCCTGAGCCACCTGAAAGAACACACCTTCATAGAGAAGAAGCCGCTGCGCTTCTGTGCAGAACGTCTGACATCGCTCGTACGGACGTTGGAGCTCACCAACATTGAGGATTATCAGCCCTTACAAGAGGTGGCCACATTCGCGACCCTGGTCGCTACGTACGAGAAAGGCTTTTTACTGATTCTGGAGCCTTTTGAATCAGACACAGCTGAGGTCCCGAATCCGGTACTGCATTTTACCTGTCTCGATGCTGCAATCGCCATCAAGCCCGTGTTGGATCGGTTCAGCGCCATCATCATAACTTCGGGAACCCTTTCCCCGCTGGAAATGTACCCCAAAATGCTTGGCTTCGACGCCAAAGTCCAGCAGTCGTATACCATGACGTTGGCGAGAAGGTCCTTCTTGCCCATGATTGTGACCCGTGGAAGCGACCAAGCTCCTGTGTCTACTGGCTTCCAGGTTCGCAATGAGCCCAGCGTGGTTCGAAACTACGGTAACCTCCTTACCGAGTTTGCCAAGGCCACTCCCGACGGCATGGTCGTCTTCTTTCCATCCTACTTGTACATGGAGTCCATCATCAGTATGTGGCAAGGAATGGGCATATTGGACCAGGTGTGGAAGTACAAACTCATTTTGGTCGAGACGCCCGACGCCCAGGAGACATCGTTGGCGCTGGAGACCTACAGAACGGCTTGCTGCAACGGCCGAGGCGCCGTTCTGCTTTGTGTCGCCCGTGGAAAGGTCTCGGAGGGTATCGATTTCGATCACCAATACGGCAGAACCGTGCTGTGCATAGGCGTCCCATTCCAGGTTAGTACACACACATCCTCTGTTTTCTTTTCCCCCTCATATACACGCTTGCGTTGCTGACTGACCTATCGTAGTACACCGAGTCACGTATCCTCAAAGCGCGCCTCGAGTTCATGCGCGAGGTCTACAAGATCCGCGAGAATGATTTCCTGTCCTTCGACGCGATGCGGCACGCGGCGCAGTGCCTGGGCCGCGTGCTCCGCGGCAAGGACGACTACGGCATCATGGTGCTGGCGGACCGGCGGTTCCAGAAGAAGCGGACGCAGCTGCCCATGTGGATCAACGGGGCGATGCAGGAGGTCGACGGCAACCTGAGCACCGACATGGCCGTCATCGCGGCCAAGCGCTTCCTGCGCGAGATGGCCCAGCCCTTCAAGGCCAAAGACCAAGACGGCGTCAGCGTTTGGAGCCTCGACGACCTCCGCGCCCACCAGGCCCAGCAGGACGAGGAAAACATCCGCAGGCTTCGCGAGGAGGCCAAGACGGGCGAGGCTTATCGTAAGATGATGGCCGAGCAGGCGGCGCGGGACGACTACGATATTGACGAGGACGAGGAGGCGGAGATGATGGAGATTGACGGCATGTAGATAGATTCCCAATGAAGCAGATAAAAATTGTTTCGCTGATTAATTACTTTCTCTACCTTGAACCTCAGTAGAGGAGAAGGATGGGGGCAATTGTATTGCCATGATGACGACGATAAGCAGTAGAGCACCGATATATGTGTTTCAAAACGACCACCCACACACATACAACTACTACTGGAGAAAATCAACCCAACCAAGATTACCCTCGGCGCCGAACGCTGATGCAGAAAGCCAAGTTCAAAAAAGCCGAAAAAAAGATATGAGGATAGTAAAAAAGGGGGTCGGAAAACGCAGGAAGCCCAAGTAGTAGTTGGGGTGCCAGCATCGCTCCTTTGCTGCCCTCTCACTCGCTCGTGACTTGTTGCTCCCATCCCCTCCTTCTGTCTGCCTGCCTGCCTGCCTGCCTGCCGCTCGTGCTCATCGCTGCTGACACACAGCACGTAAAACCCATTTCATGGCCTCTCACGTTGGCCGAATAACGGCACGCGAACATGAGTAGTCGGCCACAGCTTTGCTCTAGGGCCCGTAGCCAGACGAGTCAAGTTTGTCGTCGCCACCCAATACTCTGTTACATAGTATTAGTCCAAATGCCCGGGGAATGTCAAATCTTCAGAAGGAGCAACGTACGAATACTGCTTAACGAGGTAGCCTTCTCCGCCCTGTTCCATGTCGATGTTATAGACGTAGAACCCGCCGTCGTTTGTCACCACCATGACCTGCGGGCTGGTGCTGCTCATGGCCACAACGCTCCTAAGTTGCTGCCCCGGAGCGCCGCCTCCTGGCTTCGACGCGGCGATGGAAGACTTGGGCAGCTTGATGTAGGCGAAGTCGCGCATCGGCTCCCACATCTCCGTCACGGTCTGCGGCAGATAGTTGCCTACCACCCCGGCGACGCTGCGGCCCATAATCTGTGAGGAGCGCCGAAGTATGCTGCTGAACGACCCGCTCTGCCTTCTATGGCTATTACTGGTATTCGTTGCTGGAGCTGGCTGTCTCGCTTCCGCGGCGTCGCTCGGGGGAGAACCGGTCGTGCTGCTGGGAGAGTCGTTGCCACTGTCGTAGCTACGACTCCTTGACCAGCGATCTGCACGAGGGGATCCGGTGGCGGCCGCAGCATCAGAGGCCATGATGCTATTCTGGTTCTGTGGGGGCTGTTGCAGACGGAAGATGTGAACCGTGTCGGTGGTAGAAGATACGCAGAGCAGGGAGCTGGCCATATTGAAGGACATGCTGTATATAGTGCTTGGATAGGTACCGCGGCGGAACTGGAAGAGCTTATGTCCCTTGGGCACAGAAAATACCCTGATGATGGTGCCAGTCTCGCTGGCCGTGGCCAATAGTGTTCCGTCGCTATTCATCTCGATGAAGGAGAGCGGGGATCGATGGGCCTCGATGACGTTGACGGCCTTCAGGGTCAGGGTATCGTAGATGAGGACATCGCCGGTGGTGACGGGGGCATATAGCGAGGCGGGAGGCGCATGCGCGGGGCGTTTGTCGGGGCCGTCTTCGCGAGACTTCGGCAGGGGGTAGGCCAGGTAGCAGTTCTCCGAGGAGGGGGAGAGGGCGACAATCTTGTTGGGGTTGGGAGAGGTTGCAATGTTGGTCAACAGCGACATGTTGGAAATGTCGTAGAGGTATATCTCGTCCTCCAGCACCACCGACAGTCGCTTGCGGTTCAGGCGGACGGCAAGGACGGCCGACGGGAACGTCAGCTCGCAGATTATGGAGGCCCTCTTGGTGTTTTGTATTATCAGGTGGCGCGGAGACAGAATGATGGCGACGAGGGAGGTGGAGAAGAGCATCTCGATGATGGTGATGTCGCCATCGTCGCTGCTGAAGATCTTGTTGAAAGGGTCGGTGTGGAAGATGCGGAAACCCTTCGAGGTACCGACAGCGAGACAGCTGTCGTCCTGGTTAAAGGTGACGAAGTTGAGGGCTGTGTCAGGCATGTTGAGAGAGGCAGACTATTGTGACCAGTGGGAGAGACGGAGGAGTGGACGGCGGTAAGCGGCCAAGGATCCCAGGAAACTGTTAGATACCGAGGTCCGGGTCGAGCGCGAGGAAAGACTATATGGATTAGAGCTTTGGCCAAGGATCAGATGAGATATAGCTGGCGCCTAAGCGAAGGCGGCTTGGTGCAGCAACAGGCAGAAGAAGAACAACTGGAGCGTCAAGTATTATTCGGTGGTCAATTTGTTGTAGATTGGTCGTCCTTCCCAGCCCAGCTAACTCAGCAACCAGGAAATTGGGAACGCATCTGCTTCAGAAAGCATACGACGAGCCTAGGAAATATCTGGAGGAGTCACGAAGAAGTGTTCTGTTCTATTTATTGGCAAAGGGCGGGTCAAGAACTTTGAAGGCGGAGAGGTTGGTGGTTGGTAGGACGGGCAGACTGGATCGGCTTTCGACGATTTGATGCTCAGGTGCAGGCGAGCGAGGCAGAGAGAGGCCGCGGCGCGCGGGCAGGCAGTGGGCGAGGTGGGGAAGCTAAGCAAGCTGTCCCGATCAGAAGCAGAAGCTCCCCCCGAGAGCTATCAATTTGCGGGCATTCGCTAGGCTCCCTAGGCCCAAAAACCCACTGTGACTGGCCCAAACCACAGCTCGTGAGCAGTTGCGTCAGAGGGTTACAGGGGGGTTGCCTACCTGCAAGAGGGGTTGCACGATGTAGGGTCCAGTCTTTGTTTCAATTCCCCAAGTCAGACGCCTCAAAAGCCTCAACTCTCACACTTTGGAGCGCTCTAACCGTCCGCGCCAATCATCAAATAGCTATCCCATCTCTACCGTGCCCCTCCCCCACCGCCGGCAAGTAGGGAATGCTAGGAAAAGACTATTTCTACGTGCACCCTGTGTCTCCCGTGTATGACCATCCAACTTAGGTACATTTTCCTGCGCATTCCTGTTGGTCCAGCACCTAATGACGTTCACAAATTCCTATATTATATAAAAAATCGCTATCGCAAATGGGGACGAGATCGTAAGCGGAGATACAAAGAATCATGGTGGGGTGACAGAAATTCAGGTGCCAACAGTATAGCTGGTTCCCGGCAGGATGAAGGTATACTCGGAGCTTGGACCATGAGTTCTACCTAGTAGGTATTGCTTCAACTAATTGTTTCCGTCTTAGGTAGTAGGCTAGTATCTTGTCAGTCGATAGAGATTTTTCTCGTTCCCGTTCTCAAGCTCCTCTGACTCAACTACTCTTTGCGTGGCTACCCCACCATTCAGTGAAAATACTCCCTAAGCTAGATCTGCCGTGTTATGCTGCATAAAGAGCTGGTTCGAGCAAATTTGACGCCGGTCCCACCACCGACTGGTCAGATCGGACTTGCTGCTCTAAGTGAAGTACTTTGGTCAAGTACATAGACATCCGGCCGTCCAGCAAGGGGTGTGGCAATGCCGAAAAAGTCAGCAGCACCGGGCTCGGCCCCGGCGCCGGGCCGTTCAACCAAGGAACTCGCCCAGGATGACTTGGTCATGTCGGTATGTCATGTCATGCCGCAATACATGAACCGTATTCTGACCTTGGCCTTTCCTGCTTCTCTAGACCAACAGCAGCAGCATCGTCTCCAAAAGAAGTGTCGAGCGCATATACTATCCCGACGAGCCCCATTTCTTCCAATTCTTCGTCAAGAAGTTCCAGAGACGCTCTCCTCTGGTCAACCGCGGATACCACTTCCGGCTGCACGTCATTGATGTCTCCGTCCGCAATTTTCTGAGGCGCCCATCCAACAAAAAGAAGGTCATCGTGAATCTGGGAGCCGGAAGGTAAGTCCTGCTTCCTCTACCCCCTTGCTTTACTTTTTTTGCTAATGATCACCCGTTCGTCAGCGACGTACTACCCTGGCAGTGCATGACACGCTACCCTGAAGTTTGTCATGGGGCCAAGTTTGTCGACATAGACTTTCCTGATCTCATCTCCAAGAAGCGTAGGATTGTCCAGGAGACGCCGGAGCTGCACTCGGTTCTGACGGGACTCGAGTATGGCGACGACCAGTCCGACTTGCAGCTGACGAGTAACGAGTATGTTCAGATCGGCTGCGACCTTCGTCAGCTGAACCGCCTGGAAGATGCTCTGTCCAAGGTTGTCAACATCCAGGAATGCGAATTCATATTCATCGCCGAGGTCTCGATCACCTACATGGAGACGGAAGCAGCCGATTCGGTGATTGAATGGGCAAGCACTCTTGGCCATGGTCAGTTTAGCCCCCCCCCCCCTGACACACCATCGATTCTCAGGAGACTGACCTTTTTCCCAGCCGAGTTCTGCTTGCTCGAACAGATCCTACCCGATGGGCCAGACCACCCCTTTGCCGACATGATGGTCCGCCATTTCAACAAGATGAGAGCGCCCATCAAGTCGGTGAACAAGTACCCGACTCTCCGAGCACAGCAGGAACGCTTCAACCGCCTAGGTGGGTGCACGCCGACGCGCAGTCCCTCTGGGGCGCTTGGTCGTCCGAGAAGTATCTGACCCCGGAGGAGCGGCTGAAGATCGACAAGGTCGAGCCGTTTGACGAATGGGAGGAGTTCGCCATCTTCGTCAGCCACTACTGCATCGTCTCCGCCCATACCAGACCGGACGTGCTGCCGCCATGCCGGGATCTCACGGCGGAAGGCCAACAGGGCAGCATGCTTCCGTCTTTCAAAGTCAGCACCACATTCACTGAGTCCGGCAAAGTCTGTCAGCGACGGTTTGGGGTCCCGATGAAGATGCAAAATCAGTTCGGCCACGAGTTCTTGGGCAATGCATGTGGGCTTGGTAACGTCACCCGCTTGAGATCGATCGACCTCTTCACTTCGCACCCACAAGATGCCGACATTGATGTGTTATCGGTTGGCCCGTCGAGCAGAATGTGCCATAGTATGGTGGACCTGGGAATACATGGCCAACTCCTGGCTGGCGGAAGGGCATCTCCATCAAGTGCCTTCCGGGATTGTTGGAGATTTGACGGCACTACACGCTCGTGGCAAAAGGCAACAGACCTACCGCAGCCGTTATTTAGGCACTCGGCTACCCGCCTCGGCCAGTCGAGTATGGCGCTGGTAGTCGGCGGGAAGACGGATTCGACTACTGTTTTTAAGAGCTGTTTGCTCTACCAGCCCGATGTTGGCTGGACAGAGTGCGTCGTTTCTGGGGAAAACTATGTGCCTGTCTTCGGGGCCGTCCTGGTCTCCTACCCTGACACAATCTCTCCTGATCCCGCAAACGGCGAGCCCACGGCAGGATTCCATGGGTTGCTCATGGGTGGCCTTCTGGAAGATGGCACGCTAGCAGAGCAAGCCCTGCACTGGCGCCTAAGTCTCAGGGGCACCGATAAGCCAGAGTTACGCTTCGAGGCCGTGTCGACTACTGATGATAGTGGGCGTACTCAGCCCAATGCCAAATGGCCCACCGAGTCTACGTTATATCGCTTTGGCGCCAGCGTGGCGATGGGCGATGATGGAAACCTGCTCATTATTGGGGGGATTATCAAGGATCGGGTGATTCCTAGAGACGAAGAGCTGCTGCTTATAAGCACCAGCGGCTCTAAAATTCGGATATCTGGAGCAGCCCCGATCATCCAGCCGGGAGCCACATCGCCAACCGACATACCTCGACCTGCGTTGCTTGGGATATCGGTCTGCACCTCGGCTACTGGAGATCTGGTTGTAATGAGTGGTGGTGCCACTTGCTACTCATTCGGGACATACTGGAATTCGGGGACGTACAGCTTACGTTACAACATGCCTGAAGATCCAACGCCATCTCAAGATTCAGCTCCTGTTCCATGGAGGTTCCAGAAAAGCGTGGAGTTTATAGAGAACGCGACTGTACAATAATCCCCGCCTGACTTGATTAATATTCCGCGAGTGTAGCTCGAGTCCCGAGAGTAAGTAGTTCTACCTCGGGCGTTTGACGAGCGAGCTGCTGTTGGCATGAACATCGTCATTCGGGTCGATTTAGGGAGGGAAAAAACATACATACAAGAGCTCACGCTGTTCAAAATAAATCAAGGGAGATACCCCTGAAACTTCATGTTATGTTTAAACCACTTATAAGCTGGGCTGAGGAACACGACAGCCTACGATCCAGTATTCTCGATTGACCAGTCATCCCGCTCTTCAACGTAGACCAGTAATCTTGTTGCACAAAAGGGTCACTACATACGGACCAATATTGCATCTGTTTCTCTATTAGATACATGATAATCGTCAAAGAGAGACGGTCCCATTCATGTCAACAGGGTATCGGACTAAAGTAGAAACTACCGCTATCGGGATCTCCTCCATCTAACGCAGCTCAAACCTTCACATCAGGCAATGGCGTTGCGTGCCACTAAACGGACCCATTGCCCTCCTTGGATGCCGGCGCCATTGCTGCTATTCCGGATTTAGCAGCCCCCCCCCCCCCTCCGGCAGCGCTCGCCATTTTTTCGTCCGAGCTACGGAGACTACTGCTATTACCGCCCTCGCCGCCGCCGCCGCGCTGGCTCTCGACATCGTCGCCACCGATCCCAGGTGGCTGTACCCCGTGCAGCGGCCCCTGCCCCACGTCGCTATAGCCGGGGACCACGGCGGGGATGAGGGTCCGGCGGTCAGGCGCGGCGTAGTTAAGGGCGCAGTACATAGCGATGGACGCGAAAAACCCATACAGCCAGTTAATGGCGAACAGGTTCGCGATCCCCGCCCCGACGCGGACATTCTGGGGCGTGACCTTATTGGCGATGCCCGGCAAGAGGGGCGCAATAACGACCAAGCTCGTGACCGCGGCGCGCCAGTTGCAGGACCCGTAGATACCCCGAGGGTCATACAGAGCAGGCACGTCGTAGCGCTTGCGCTTGACGAGCCAGTAGTCGGCGAACAGGATCCCCGCCACGGGCCCCATGAACGACGCGGCGCTGGACATGAAACTCAGGAACGTGGACGCGGACGAGACGATGATCCAGGGACAGAGGGCCCAGCCCCCGACCACCGAGGCGAAGACGACCCCCCGGCGGATGTTGATGTAGCGCGGGCAGAGCGTGGTGATGTCGTTGGCGAAGCTGATGGAGTTGGCCGAGACGTTGACGCTGATCTGGGCCAGCAGCCAGATGCCGGCGGCGAAGAAGGCGGCGGCGCGGCCGCCGGGCGTCGACTGCCACTGCGCGATGATCTCGAGGGGGCTCCAGTACGTCTGCCCGTACAGGTGGCGCGAGGCGCTCGCCGAGATGACGCCGAAGACGCCGCAGATGGTCTTGAAGAGGGGGATCACGGGCAGCTGCCACAGCTGCGCGCCGCGCGACTTGCTGAAGCGCGAGAAGTCGGGGATGTTGACGGCGAGGGTCGAGTAGCCGCCGGTGACGCTGGTCTGATCGCATAGGGTCTCTGTTAGCTTAGGAGACAAGAAGAATCATTCCATTATGGCTATTGTGTTGGCCCAAAGGGAGGAGGAGGAGGGGGAGGGGTGCTGTAGGGAGCAGCTGTGATAGAAGGGTGGGGTACCACCATTGTGCAGAGGGGGGGAGAAGGTAAGGTAATAATTCCCATTAGCTGCCTGTTTTCCCAATGGTGGTCGAGTGGTAGTGATTACGCTGGACTGTGCTGGTGGTAAGCCTCTTCCGACCGCCTCGTACTCGGAGACACCCTGCCATAGCATCCTCGTTCGATCCTACCACCCAGCAGATGTTGTCGCAATCACCTCGAGCCACTTCGGGACGGATGCAACAACATACTGGGAGCTCGACCACCCATATCTCTTTTCTTTCTTTTTTTTGCTCTATTCTTTTTGGACAGACACATTTGCCTTCCAGGACGAAATAGGGGAAGGGATACTGCCAGGAAGATAAAGACAGAAATCGTTTCAAAGAGCAGAACCTACCAAGTTAGACAGCCAAAGCCACGCCCGCTTCGACCCCGACACCGTCGCCGGCGCATAGAAGAACTCGCCCTGCCCACCGGCCCGAACCGTGATCCAGACAACCATAGCGACAGCCATGGGCGGCACGAGCACCGTCTTAACCCAGAACATGCGCTGGAGCTTATGGGTCGGGATGAGCAGCAGGGGAAACT
Organism: Apiospora marii; assembly: GCF_038362585.1. Taxonomy (NCBI): domain Eukaryota; kingdom Fungi; phylum Ascomycota; class Sordariomycetes; order Amphisphaeriales; family Apiosporaceae; genus Apiospora; species Apiospora marii. Next base: position 1,010,977 of record NW_027117377.1, read on the forward strand.
GAATACACCAATAAACAAAGTAACTCAAGAGCCCCTGGCTCGTCGTCCCCGCCGACTCGGGGAGATGGTTGGGGAACCGAGCGTAGCTGGGCCATATCGCCGTCAGGATGGCGGTGACGCAGGCGCCGCCGTTGGCGCTCTGGACGCCGAACCAGAAGAGGGCCAGGACGCCGCGGGTGACGACACAAAAATAGGCGAGGCGGTGGCCGTAGGCGGCGCGGATGGCGATGGGGAAGGGGATGTGCAGCTCGGAGCCGACGGCGCCGTTGAGCACCGTCGGCACGGCGTTGCAGAGGCCCGCCGCCAGGACGATGAGGATGGCGTCCGTGGCCGACAGGCCCGTCGTCATGATGGCGCTCGCCTGCATCCAGGTCGAGATGGTGATGAGGTCGCTGAACCAGTACGTGATGAAGGCCCATTTGGTCCATCTGGAGGGGGGAGCTGTCAGTGACGTAGAAACAGCAACAGTCGCAGTAGTACAGGCTAAATATATCGCCGAGTAGAAGGAGTAGAAGGGGTGATTACGTTCGTTTCTCCTCCGGTACAGGATCTTGATCTGTCCGTCGCACAGCGTCAGTCGCCTCGCTTCATAGCAGTATCAACCAGGGTACCGGGACCGTATAGCTCACCAGCATTTGTCCACACATCGGGCGGCGCAATGCTGCTGGACTGCTTTGGCAGCCTCCAGCTGCTTGGCTGTGTAACCCTGAGGTAGACCTTCTCCCGGAGGGCACCACCGCGCCTTCTCATTTGCTGTTGGAGATCCATGGTATTCTTCCCTTCATTCATTTAACCGGACGTATAAGTCTGAAAAGAAGCAAACGAAATAGTTGATTTCTCTGCCACCTATTATCTGACGGGCAAGAGCATAAAGTAAAAGAGTCCACCCAGTCGGGTAGCCTATTGGGGAGGGGGGCACTACACTTTTCCAACCGAGTCGTCAACGGAACACCCATCCCTACCAGTAGCGGCACTTGCGAGCGAGCGTCCAATCACCCGGGTCGCGACATAATTCCTATCCGGAATATCTCCAATGCTAGAGCTAGAGCTTATCCCACACCCCATGTTCTGTGTTACCTATCTGGCAGATATGCCAAGACCAGGTATACATACATGCCTGCATAGACACCATAGATAAGAGGGGGACAAGGGTCCGTTAGTGGTCGGGACGAGCCGATCAACTCGTTACGTCTGGGGCGATCGGCGGAGCTTGTCCCCCTGTGCTGATAAAGCTGCATGTTAGAATTGACTGTAGCATTGCAGTGTTGGAGGGTGTAATCATACCTCGAGTGTCCATTTGTAACACAACAGCCAGGTAACCCTTGTTCGTGATGCTTCAATCCTGCACCTTTACTTGACCTTGTCTGACCAGCTATTAGTATTCTTACGTAGGCTGCGAGCACCTGAAAGGTAAAGTTAGTCATATGTATACCTTGTGACATTGGTGTTATTTGGGGTTGTTGCGCAATGATTTCTAAGTCACACAGCCGATCGCTCCAAGATCACGGCCAGCGGCATCAAGTCTATGTAGATCAGCGGTATCACGAAACACATAATCAAATCAGCAGAAAGCGTGGGTCGAACCAAAAAGAAATATGCATTACTTCCACAATAATGCTGTCCCAAACACCAGTCTATCTAGCCTCGACAAAGGGATCTCGAGGACGCGTTATACACAAATGCTACAATACAAGAAAGACTGTAGGGAAACAGCTATGCAACAAATGACCTCCAATTGACGTTCCCTTTCGTTTCACACGCTTTACTCGCCCTTGAGCTTGTCTTGCGTGACGGTGAAGGCCATGTCAAGGAGGTCGGCCTCCTCCTTCTGGTGCACCGACTTGAGACCGGTGGCCACCGAAGCCGAGGGGTTGCGGCCGGCGTACATGACGTGCTTGCGGTCGTGGTGCTGCGTGTTGTTGAGCAGCGTCTCGATACGCGGCTGCACGAAGCTCCAGGCACCGGCGTTCAGGGGCTCCTCTTGGCACCACACAATCGTCTTGGCGTTGGGGTACATGTCGAGGTTCTCCTTCAGTTGTTGCCAAGGGAAGGGGTTAAGCTGCTCGATACGGGTGAAGGCAACGTTGTCGATCTTGTTCTCCTGGCGGTACTTGGACAGAGTAGCCCAGACCTGGCCAGAGCAGAGAACGACGCGCTCAATCTCCTCGGGAGCCTTGATGGCGCCAGTCTGGTGCTCAGGGTCGGGGATGATCCACTGGAACTGAGCATCGGGGCCGGTGAAGTCCTCAATGCTCGAGCGGGCCAGAGGGTGTCGCAGCAGGGACTTGGAGAAGAAGATGACCAAAGCTAATACACGTGTTAGTCTGCGATTTCATTGATTCGTATACGGGTTAGATAAACTTACGCTTGCGGAACTGCCTGTGCATTTGCCTGCGCAGGACGTGGAACAGGTTGGCCGGGGTGGTCATGTAGGCAATCTGCATGTTGCAGTCCTGGTGCTGGCGCTGGATCTTCTCGGCGTCGGGGTAGATGCGAGGATCCTCGTTGGACAGCTGCAGGTATCGCTCCAGACGACCGGAAGAGTGCTCGGGTCCCTGGCCATCGTAACCGTGGGGCAGAGACATGACGAGACCAGTTCGCTGCATCCACTTCACCTCACCGGAGGCAAGGAACTGATCGATGATGCACTGAGCGTTGTTTGCAAAGTCACCGAACTGGGCCTCCCACATGACGAGAGCGTTAGGGGAAGACAGAGAGTAACCGTACTCGAAGCCAAGAGCACCGAACTCACTCAGGGACGAGTTGGAGATGACAAACTTGCCCTGGTCCTTGCTGATGTGCTGCAGGGGGGTGTAGGTATCCTCGCTCTCCTGGTCATGGAGCACAGCGTGACGCTGCGAGAAGGTACCACGCTCGACATCCTGACCGGAGATACGGACGTGGTGGCCTTCAGTCACCAGCGAACCGAAAGCAAGAGCCTCGGCTGTGGACCAGTCAATGTTCTTACCCTCAGTCACAGACTTGGAGCGGTTCTGCAGAATACGCTTCAGGTTCTTGTGAATGTGGAAGCCCTCGGGCGCAGAGCCCAGTTCTCCACCAATGTGCTCCAGTGTCCTCTGGTCCACACCAGTAGGCATGTGAGGGAGAATCTCGGTGGCCAGCTCCTTAGGGGACTTGAAGCCGTTCCAAGCAGAAGTGGTCCACTCCTTGGAGGTGGGCTGGTACTCCTTAGACTTGGCAAAGCTCTCCTCGAGCATGCCCCAGACCCACTGCTTGTGCTCCTCAACGTCCTCCTTGGTGAAAGAGCCGTCCTTGAGCAGCTTCTCGACGTAGAGGTTAATCTGGGGGCTCTTCTCGCTGATGCGCTTGTACATGAGGGGCTGAGTGAAAGAGGGCTGATCAGTCTCGTTGTGACCGTGCTTTCGGTAGCAGACCATGTCGATAACGACATCGGACTGGAACTCGGCACGCCAGTCGGCAGCCAGCTGGCAGACAAAGTTCACGGCCTCGACATCGTCGGCATTGACGTGGAAGACGGGGGCATCGATGGCCTTGGCAATATCCGTGCAGTACGAGGTGGATCGGGCGAATCGAGGATCGGTAGTGAAACCAATCTGGTTGTTGACGACCAGGTGGATGGTACCACCGGTAGAGAAGGCGGGGAGAGAGTGGAAACCGAGACATTCGTAGACAATACCCTGGGCGGCGAAAGCAGCATCACCGTGCAGCAGGACACCCATGGCGGTTCGGTGCGTCGCCTCGTCGTTGTTGTAGTGCTGGATAGCTCGGGTCTTTCCAAGGACGACGGGGTCCTCGGCCTCCAAGTGGGAGGGGTTGGCAACGAGAGAAAGCTGGACACGCTTGCCCGAGGGAGTAGGACGCTCGAAGTTCATACCGAGATGGTACTTCACATCGCCGGAACCTTCGTCCTCGCCACCAGCACTGCCGGCAAACTCGCTGAAGATAGACTCGTTGGGCTTACGGACGACGTTGCTGAGAACGTTAAGACGACCACGATGGGGCATACCAATGACAATGTCCTTAACACCGTAGTCAACACTGCGGTCGATCAGGGCCTTCATACCGGGGACCAGGGTTTCACAACCTTCCAGACCGAATCGCTTGTCGTTGGGGTACTTGGTGGCCAGGAAAGACTCGAAGCTGGAACTCCAGATGAGACGGTCGAGGACACGGCGCTTCTCGTCGATGGAGTACTTGAAGGGCTGGGGAACCTCGACACGCTCTCGGAGCCAGTCGCACTTCTCTCGGTCCGGGATGTGGATGAACTCGACACCGTAGGAACCGCAGTAGATCTTTTCACATGCGGCAATGATCTCGCGGAGGGTCATCTTGTCGCGGCCATCGCGCTTGAATCTAGGCAGGATACCGGGGCCAAGACTATACTCAGCATCCAGGTCCTTTTCGGAGAATTGGTAGTGTTCGAGCTGCAGCTCTCTGGGCTTGACGTTGGTGAAGCCCTTGGACTCATTGCGGATGCCGAGGGGATCGATGTTGGCCTTGTGGTGGCCGCGGGCCTGGTATGCGCGCACCAGCAATTGCACCTTCAAGTGGTTGGTGACATCTGAACCCTGTCCCTGACCGATGGTGCCGACGACACCGCCCGTGGCGCCAGCAGCACCGGGGACCAAGTTGGGAGGGGGCGTGAAGGCCTGGGAGATGGGCATGTCGCCGCTCTCCATGTTCTTGAAGTAGACCTGCCACGAGACGTGGACGCTCTGGGGGTCTTCCTTCCATTGCATGTACATCTCATCGATATAGTTGGCGGTGCTGCCGGAGAGGAAGTTGTCGCTCGGGTCCGGACTCGAGGCCTGGGCTGAGGCATATCGGCGCTGGGCGGAAGCCGTCGACAGGGCGAGGGGGCGGCGAGCCGAGGCGAGAGAATAACTTCTCGAGCTCTGAGCAGCGCATCGTGTGGACTGGCTGCTAGCTCGCAGGAGCTGGCAGCCAGATCGGCGAATGGAACTGCTGAGCATGGCACCAGGCTATGCTTGCAACAAGCTGTGACGAGCTATTTAGGTGGAGGGAATTAATGACGGATGGATGCTGGCCTCATGAAAAGCAGCAAACCAGAGAGGGCGGGATTATGATATTGCAAAAATACTCCGTACCTGCAAGCTCCAACCCTCCTTTTCTCGAAAGAAATGGGATTGAAACGAGGAAAGAGAAATGAGCGGCGGAGTAAGTCTCGTAGGAATTGGTGACGTTGAAGTCTTTAGGAAGAGAGAAGGCCTAAAAGAATCGTGGAACAAGTCATGGGAAACAAGTAGCTGCAGAAAAAGTCGCGACTACCCTGTCACAGGGCCCGAACAGCCATCCACCCCCTGCAAAACTCCATGCTGGCCTCCCTTCTTTAGCTTCTGCTTTCTCCTCCCTCATACTTACCGCACCTATGAGCAGTGCATCTCTCTACACAGGCAATAACCCTTCTTGCCGCATCAAAAGATGTCCATAAGCCCTTTCATTCTCTGTCTGCACACACACACATATATCTACTAGGCACTCGCATGCGCATGCACTATTACCTTTGCCTGACAAAAGTGTCTTGCATCCCACTGTTGCTGCCAGAGATCATAGAAGATATCCATGCATGTACGTATGTACCTACCTGTCTCTCCTACAAACTCCAGTGCCCGTCTTTCTTTGCCCCATTCACCCGACCAATAAGGCCATAGCCAATAGCCCTACATAGAAAGTTTTGAAGACACTCCGCGTATTGCCGGGCCACGAACCGCCTCGGTTATGCAATTATGTAATTATTATCGTAACTACCGTGGATAGGGGAGCGACCAGGGGAAAGCCGGCTTGCTGGTCCAGAAAAGAGGTGCTAGCTCCCTACGAGATGCCGCGAGAGTCCCGAGAGTCCCGGCCAAGCATCGCGAAACCAAAGCCGAAAAGCCTCGCGTTCGAGCATGCAGTGTTTGGCTCGCATGCACCTGCAAATAGCATCAATGGGCCAGAAATAGCTAGGCCCGGTCAATCTCCGACATGAGCTGTTTAGAGCGGTAGCTCAACTGCCAGTTGTTTACGGGCCTATGCACCCTGACGGGTTGGACTTTTGCCTTGGCATCTCCAAGTCTCTCTGCACAGCGACGTAATGTTTCAGCCCGGAAATGCAGGTAAAGTGATAGTTTGCGAAGTGCCAACCGTCAATTGAATTCTATTTGGGAGTCCATGCCAGGTGCCAGGAGGACTACTGCAAAGCGACCAATATTCATCCTTGGACCTTAGAAATATCCCATCTTGGTGAATGAAACAAGAGCTCTCGCCCAATACGCTCAGGATCTGCGGGCAGATAGACTTTTCGGCAAGCTGGAGAACCTAGGCAATTTGGGCGGTTTGGGACGGGGCAAGGACAGCTCAGCTCCGACTTCTGCTGAGGCAAAGACTGGAGAAGGTGGCAACGACATCTGTCAGAACTCCACCACTATTTTTGGCTTAGGTAGCTTCTGACCGCATTGAACCGATGATGGAATGTCAGCCACATGCAACTAACTGTAGGACCGTATGCAAGTAATTGATATGTCAGGCCTAACGGGGAAATGAAGGGCGGTTGGGTCCTGGCTGTGGCAGAAGGAACATCACAAGATACCGGACTAACCAAACAGCCAGGCTTCTCCCGACAGCTGGCAATTGATACAATAATGGTGCAGGAGTAATCGGGCAATTATTACACTCGCGTAATTGAATACTTATATACCTCGGTTGTGTATTATTACTGATTATTCCAGTTGAGTGCTTCAAGCGTTAGGTAGGCAATTAACCTGGTTATTCCGGTATCTATTTGAATTATTGATTATTCCAGTTGAGTGCTTTAAGCATTAGGTAGGCAATTAACCTGGCACCTGGTTATTCCGGTATCTATTTGATGGTCCTACTGGTTGTGGCTGTGGCCGCCTATTGAATTGAGGTGGTGCTTTGATGCGGATGTGGCTTAAGCTTTCCTCCAAAGTCATCATGCGTGCCAGAACAAAGCTTTTGATGATGAACCTAAAACAACATCTTCCATCCCTTTCTTGCGCCTAGAGTCATATCGCATCAGTCTGACTGACATCGCAGTTTCCTCACACATGCTGACAGGATCAGCGCTGAGGCCTGAATGAAGCCTGGAGCTCACTCCGGAAGGTGCGCTCGTGTGTGATTCGACGCCATGGCTATCCCCCGAGGTACGGCAGCGTACAAGAAGAAGGAAGGCATTCTCACAGTTACCGACGATCAAAAATCGATAATATGGACACCTCAGGCCAACCCGGAAGGTCCTCCTGGCATCACATTGGCCATCTCCAATGTAACCAGTATGATGAGGACGATCTTGACGAGGATAGGATCACTGCTAATTCCAGGTAACAGATCTCCAGCAGACGCCTGACACTGCAGCCAAGGTCATGCTGAAGATTTTCGAGAAAGCAAAGGACGGTGCAGAGCCCGTCTCCTATCTCTTCCACTTCAACTCGCCAACAGATCCCAGAGGGGAGGCGAACGTACTGAAGGATTTGTTGTCGCGGCTTCTGGCCGAATACAAAGCCAATGATCCAAGTGTACCACGGCCTGCCGGCGCAGCCGGTAGCGCCTCGGGTTCCATGGCCTTTGCGAATGCGGTCAACTCTAAACCGTCTTCTGCTCGCTTCTTTGACGATGCGCAGCTCAAGATGGATATCGAACTCCAGCAATCCTTGATGAAAACAGACAGGAGCCTTCACCAAATGTACATGGAAGGCCGATCCACGAAGCCCGACTCCATGTCGGATGCCATATTCAACATGCAGTTCTGGTCCACACGCATAAATCTGCTCCGGGCTCATGCTATTGAGCGAAGCCAGAAAAAGGGACCGTACAATGTCCTTGCGACGGTCAAACCGATCATCGAACAAAGCACCGAACCTGACAAGCCTAATACGATGAAACTCAACATCACCGTTGAGCAGGTTCGGATGATCTTCGACCAACATCCCTTGGTCAAGAAGATCTACAACGAGAACGTGCCTCCACTCAGTGAAGGCGAATTCTGGGAACGTTTCTTTCTGAGTAAATTGTCGAAGCTACTGAGGGGCGAGCGCGCCACTGGATTGGAAGCCACCGACAGGGTGTTCGACAAGTATGACGAGTATGAAGACATCACGGCGTTCTCAAGCAAGATTCTAAGCCAGCATGTGCCCCATATGATCGATATCGAGGGCAATGAGGAGAACCAAGGTGGATCCAAGGGCGGCAACCGGAAGGATCATGAGATGCGGCCAAGAGGTCGACAAGACGTACCCATTATACCCACTCTCAACAGCATAAGTGGGAAGATGCTGGCGAATGTCTCGGCTGCCGACAGCGCAGCCGTTGACTCTGCCGGCTCGGACGACATCCACAGTCAGCAGCTAGCCTTGCGCGATCTGCGCGCCGAGGCCGAGGAGTCCAAGATCATCTTGAACATCAAAGAGCAGAGCCAGTTCTTCTCCAATCAGGCCAATGCTGCGTCGGCGGCTGACGAGATCTTTGCTAAGCAAAATCCCACGAAGTTGTTGAAGCACGTGCAAGGTGACCTGGGCTTGCTGCGTGATGATGGCGCGGGTGGCGTCGACTTCCAAGCATCACTGGGCATCAACGACGAAAGTGACAGCGACGACGACGATGATAAGAATAAGAAGGCACATGTGGGATCCCGCGGAGCACGCAAGGCAGCTCAGAAGCAGATCCTGGACAGCATCCTTCAACGGCGGGCACAGATGTACGGCCACTCTACGGACGAGACCACACCCATGGGCCTGCCCGCCGAGGTAGCTGCCAAGTGCAAACTGACGCATGCGACTACGATGGAGTTCATACACCAGTTCTGGTCTGCCTTCCTCTCTGGCGATCCCGACAGGGCCGCAGAGCTCGGATACCTACTGGAGTCACTCAAGCGGTCCAAGGAGCGCATCAACGCCGTCGAGGCCGAGGCGCAGAAGGCGAGAGATCAGGAGATCGAGCGCAAGAAGGAGGAGATCCGGCAGATATACCAGCGGACAGGTAAGAAGCGGAAGCTGAATGCCAATGCTGTGCGTGGAGGAAAGGACGCCGTTGTGAAACTGATGGGTCCAGTAGTCAAGTCGCTAGATACTGCCATCGCTGCATACCAGAAGGCACTTGCCGCCGAGGGGATCCAGGCGAGCACCGAAGGCTAGGTAGCTAAGAAGATCGCTTACAGTAGATTAATACAACAACCCCAAGCCCCTGCGGGAACAAACCGGCCAAGTCTCCTTTAGAGCAAGCAGTTCTGCCGTTCTGCGGAATATAGGTATACGTGCAATCTATCTTCGGGCGCGCAAGCCAGGGGGCGGATCAACTGGACTCTTGAGACCCCTTCGAGCCATAAATCAAGAGGCGATGAACTTAATCCTATCCTCGTTAAGGTCGTCCTTATTATATTGGTGACATTGGAGATGGCCAATGTGATGCCAGGAGGACCGTCCGGGTTGGCCTGAGGTGTCCATATTATCGATTTTTGATCGTCGGTAATTGTAAGGTGTCGTCTTTCTTATTATTACATCGCTATTCGTTTATTCCACTGTCATGAACTGGAGTAAGTGGGATGATCAAGACGGTTTATTCCTGCGGCCGCTTGCCCCATGGCTTTTGGCCCGCATATCGCGATAAGCGCTTTTGTTGGAACTATATATATGTTGTATAATGGCGACAGGATGACCGGGTGGCCAATTGACCAAGCAAGGAGGGCTTTTAGAGTGCGAGCGAGGCATATAAATCCGTCATAGGTAGCCAACTGGCCAATAGAAGCATGGCACCTCCTTACTTTTCTTGCAATATGTGATTTGGAAGCATGCGACACCATTGGCAATATAAGGCGATCTTGACTTGCGGTTTCAGATGAGTTACCCGACCTGCAGTATATTCGGCAACGTAAAATTGCAAGCAATCCCTCCAAAGCACGACCCGTGCTATAACTCGAAGGGGTGAATATTAACGTACCAAGCTGGAGCAGAGTATGGGAGGGAAAGAACAAGCGCTATCGTGGTCTTGCAAAGCAGGCTACCGTGGCTCTTAATCCCTATGCAACATCATGTGACGCCTTCAAGTTTATATAATAATGCTTATGTTTACTTTATGTGAGTACCTAGTTCATCGCCTCTTGATGGCTCGAAGGGGTCTCAAGAGTCCAGTTGATCCGTCCCCTGGCTTGCGCTCCTGAAGATAGATTGCATATATACAGTTGATGCATTCATTATACGTTATTGAGCCGCGAGAAGCCTGCATTTTGTTTTGAGAAGCTCAAGCGTGGGTAGCAAGTGCCTACTATAGGCTATGAAGTGGGATTTTGATACACATTGATAATAACGACGGACTCGAATATGGATCCCCAGTGGTAGGGAAGGTGGGTATAGGTATACTTTGGAAATCAGCCGCGCATATCGAGGCACAGGAGACAGAGACGTTTCCTTTGAACATGCGGTTTTATCGAACGGTTCATGCCACCAGACAGCCAGACACGGTCCGCAGCTAATGATCTGTACACACGTTATGCAGATCGCATGCCAGCCGACAAGCTGCTGCATCTGGACAGGCTGAGAAGGCATTGTCGCCGGCACAAGCCGTACAAAACACGGCTAAAACATCCTTCCGTACACGTATGTAGTTGACGTGCGGCTGGCAGGCTGGCTCGCTAGGAGCCCATCGCCAACCCGACATGCATCTCCACTAATCTCTGGGACTTGGACGCCGCGTCATGCTGCATCGCTGTGGATCAATCGGATCGAGTGCTATCATAGCGCACTTCTGAGCGCATATCGATGCTGTACACAACGGGCTAAGAGGCAAACCTACCCTACTTAGGTTTCTTGCTCTACAGGATGGTCTAGAGGGAGAGACACCGAAGCCGAAGATCGGCTGTCAAGGAAGAGTCAAGGTTTCAGATCTCCCGATGAGACGAACAAACGGGTATGTCGCGGTGGTCACATCCCATCCAGGGGTCCAACGATCAAATCGTCGAATGGGATCTGACCTGGTTACGGAGTCAGTCGATGGAATGAGCAAATGGAAGGCTACAGCAACCAAAGCCAGCACCTTAATTCAACCCACTCACTGGAAGGGTCGGCGGGTGGGGGGGCACGGGCAGGGAAAACAGTGGACCATGGCTGAAGCCGTTAGTTGTTTAGGTCGTAGTGGTCGTGTTGATGGTCACTAAGCCAGCGCTCCCTCGCCAGTAACCGGCAGCCACCTTCCAAGGATTGGGGTCTGTTAAGATGTAACACCAATTAATTGGGCAGCAAATCACAAGGAACGCTGCTAGGCCGATCAATCAGAGAACAACATTGAACAACCTGCTTGCCTCGTATTGATTTTTTGCCAGTTCAGTTAGTTAGCTAGCTGCTTTTACATAGCCCTGCCAAACGCCGTGCGCATCTTTCTCTCCAAAGGGAAAATACGAACGAAACAACTTCCATTTCCTGCTCATAGATTGATTTCGTCTCTCCCAATCCTGCTCGTTATCAGGCCAGCCAGTCGCTACCTTACCAATTCGGCTGATTCACCATGTTGCGCCTACTGGTCGCTGGATGAACGACGACCAAACACGCCGACGACGACGCTTTGCTGCGGAGAATAGACCAGGAACAATAAACAACCCAAAAAACCAAAAATTTGAAGAGCCCTCCTCTGCGTGTGTAGCCCGGCGCAACGGTCTTTGGGGCATCGCCCATCTAAGTCGGTCGCATTCCCGTTGCCAGTGACGTCCTCTGACGGGACGAGTGCATTCTTGAGTCAGGAGGGGTGCCATCTAAAGTTCGGTCGGAACAAAAAAAAATGTTGTCCCATCTGCGCTTCCATCGACGGGGCCCGTCCAATCCCACGTCGCCCAACCCCGACAGCAACGCCTCCTGGGATGTGCAGCCTCCGCAGCTCGTCCCCGACGACAGCAGCGTGCCCGCGCCCGACATTCGCCCCCGATCGTCCACCTCGCCGCCCCAGAGCCAGCAGGCCCCAGCCCGTTCGCAGTCGCCGCCGTTGACCTCGCCGCCTCCCCCGCCGCAGCCTCAGCAAGCACCGCCGCCTCCTCCGTCCCAAGCGCCGCCCAGCCTGCCTCCGATCGCCCGAGTGGCCTCTGTCTCCGAGACGGAATACTCGGCTTCCGAATACTCCGTCTATGTGGGCGACCCGGAATCGCACCATTCCCGGGAAGAACCGCGGGTGCCCGCTCGATCGTCGCCCTACACCGAGCAGACTGGTTTTCTGGGAGGGCTGAAGTACCGTCGCGAACAAGATGCCGCCGCCGCCGCCGCCGCCGGGGCGGTTACAAGCCCCAGGGCTGGTCCCTCGGAGAGAAGCTCGAGTTACTCGCTAGACAGCCGGAACTCATCCAGGCCCAACATCGCCTCGGCGGTGACGAGTCCGCCGGGACGACCGCCCCTCAGGTCGAGCAACGTGGGCTCGTTCGTGTCGCCAACCGATCTTCAGCACAACACCAACATCACTGGGAAGCGCCCGCCGGGCGCGCGGATGAAGACGGAGCCAGCTCCAACGGCGAACCAAAATGTGGCCCCAGACCCGCCGAAGGGTCGGAAGAGCCTCCCGTTTCTCAAGAACCCCATGTCGACCCTACTTATGAGGAGGAAAACCAGCCAGAACATCCCGGATCTATCGCTGTCACTGCTGAATGACCGCGGGAAGACGTCGTATGAGCCTATCCGGGGTACCAAGGTTCACGACTTCAGCGCCCCGCGCCCCAAGAAGCCCGTATCGAACAATGTGAGCCCCATGCCGCCCGCCGAGCAGACCGTACCCGAGGCTATACCACCCAGCAAAGAGGACCTATCGCCACCACAGCGAGCAGCGCCGCCCGTTCCGCCAAAGGACGAACGCGAACTTTCTGGACGATCATCCGCCTCCATACAATCACGACGCCCCGTGTCTGTCGACGGCGCGGCCGCCCTGCAGAGTGAAAGTGCGTCGAGGTCCACCAGCGCCGCCCGGCGAATAACTCTTATGGACACGCAGATGCGGAGGAAGAGCTCTGTGCCGTCGTCTATTTCAACACTGTCGAGGAACCTGTCGGGCATGTCGGGTAAAGATGTGCTCAGTGCTCTGCCACGGCATATGAAGAGCACATCATCGAGGTTCAGCTTCGACATGATGGGGGCTGCGAATGCCGAAAAGCTTTTGGAGGAGAAGCATCGCCAGAGAGAGCAGGAGAAGCAGCCAGACGTCACTGGTCACCGTGACTCGCGTTACGACGAATTTGACGAGGATCCCTTCGAGTACGACGATCTGGATTACGACGACGGCCTGGAGGAGAAAATCCCTGGAGTCAATGCCGACTACGATGAAGAGGAAGAGGACATATACGAAGAGCCAGTGGAGGAGTACGACCCAGACAACGACCAGGAAAATTTCGCTGGCTTTGTTTTCCAGAGGTCCAACCCTCACTCCAACTTGGCAAGTCCCCAGGATGCGATGATGGCCACTACGCCACGAGATGCCGAGGGGAATGTTATTGGGTTCGCCATGACACAAGGAACGCCGGATATCAACAACCGACTTTCACAGATTTCCGTCCAGGCGCCAGAACCCTCGCATCCGCACTCCCCCGTATCTCAAGCACTACTTAGTGGCGACAGCCCGACTGGACTTGGGATTCAGGGGCTAGATGCTGCTATTCACGATTCGAACCGGTCATCGCCACAGGAAACCCAACCGAAAGACATCCCCGCTCCCGCTCCTGCTCCTGCTCCCGTCCCTGCACCCTTGCAGCCAGACGACGAACTCTACTTTGGCGGTGCTGGTCTCGAGGGAGAAGGGGACGGTATAGCTATCGACGAGGCCTTGTTCGACTTGGAGGATACCGATCAATATGGCAGGCCGCTAGCTGGAGTGTTTGCAAGTGCGCTCGCTCGCAGACAGGCTGCCGAAGAACAAGCTAAACGCGAATCTGATGACGTAACCTCACGTCTATCCGGAGCGTCTGCGATCTCTCAGTCGACCGCGCATACCTCTTTGAGTGTTGTGCCCAACCAGGAGCCATTGCCGGTTGACAACAACCAACCCGAGGAAGAGAAGAGTTCATCACCCAACGGACTTGAACAACCACAACCGGAGTGTTCCACCACCACCGAGACGGACAATATGGCAGCCTACCAAGCAGCACTAGCAGCGGCTGCACACAAGGCTGCCGCGTCGGGCAAATTCCGTAGAGATTCGGACCCGCCACTGCCAACCGATGTGACCATTACATCGCCAACGACCTCTGGGGGGTCTGGCCAGTCTAATGCCAACATCGACTCCTTCGACGACTACGAATTTGACGATGGTTTTGACGACGGCTTCTCCAACGGCCTCGACGACTATGAGTTGGACGACGACGCCATTATTGCGGAAGCGAACGCAAGCGCACTGGCTCATGACTCTGACGGGTGGTACGGGCAGGAGTTTGGCTTCTACGCCACCCCCGCCCAGCCGATACCGCACCGCAACATGAACCAGGGAAGCGACACGGACCCCTTCTACGGGGGCTTCTTCGGCTCGAACCAGGGGCTGGCGCGCTCCAAGTCCGGCCACCTGATCTCGCGGGAGCCGAACCTGACCCCCATCACCGAGCGGTCGGAGTACTCCAACCGCAACTCGATTATGAGTCTCATGTCGCCCAACAGCACGACGGCCCGGGAGCTCTCGTCGCTGCAAAGCCCCGGCCTGGCCCAGCTCGCCATGATGGCCGACGACGACAACATGTCCCTGTCGGCCCTGCTGCGCCTGCGGTCCAAGGCGTGGGGCGACTCTCAGGCCTCGCTCGTGAGCTCGCGCGACGGGTCCCCCAGCGATCGTAATAACGACATCGCGAGCCCCTGGAGCCCCGAGGGCCGCGAGCAGATCCCGGGCGGCCACGACATGTACGGTCGGAAGAACTCAGCCTTCTCGATTTGGAGTCAGAGCGCCGAGTCGGGCGCCGCGAGCGGGTCGGGCAGTCCGACGCTTACTATGTCCATCCCGTCATTACCGCATAATTCTGCTGTCCCGCCGGTGCCGTCATTGAACCCGGCGGCGTTGGGTACAAACTCGAGCCCGAACCCAGCGGCGGTGGCAGGCCCGGTACCTTCTGCTATCCCTCAGCCCCTGTTCTCGCCGCCCCCGATACCGACGCAACCAGCACAACAACCCACGACGTTCCCGCCCGTGCTGGAAGACGAGGAGGCGGACGATGCGGAGGGGGACTTTGACGACCAGGCCAGCGCGGCGAGCGCGGTGCTGAGCCCCCAGCCCGGGGTGCCGTCGCAGCAGCGGCCGCCGGGCATGGGCATGGGCATGGGCCACCGGCACAAGGGCAGCGCCGACTCCATCTCGTACGTCAAGGAGGAGGGGGACGGGCCCGGCGGCGGGGAGCCGCGGTGGGTGCTGGAGCGGCGGCGCACGGCCGAGTCGGGCGAGATCGAGGTCCTGGGGCGCGAGGTCGTGGAGGGCGGCCGGATCTAGGGCTTCCTCGACTGCCTTCCGGGACTGGGCGGCTGGCTGGCTGTGGGCGGCAGGGGTTGCGGCTGAGGGGCTTTCTCTACCTCCTTGCAGTAGCAACAGCAGCAAGCAAACGATTGAAACGCTTTTGAGACGAATCGGATGATGAGTTTCTCCTCATCCAAGAAAGAAGAAAACGTCTGTTATACGCATTTACGCAGCAATTTTATGGGGGGCGATTAGAAGAGGGAGAAGAAGAAAGATTAATAATCGGTACGACGGCGGCACCTTTGATGATGATTACTTACTTTTGCTCTTTGTCTGGCACGACATGGCACGCGCACGCAGCTTACATATATATCAACTTTTCATCGATCGTCAGCGCTGCCGGTTGCGCATATAGAAAGCAAAGCAAGAGAGAGAGAAAGTGGCCTTTTCCCCCATTTCCTTTCTAGGTGCACATATATCAGTTATATTATACAACATGGGAAGCGAGGTTTTGGTGTACAAAAGATATCAACACTCCGGCGAACTACTGTTTGTTAAGTTATATATCAAATGGGTTTTCCGGGGTTCATTCAGGGCTTTAGATTGGATTCGGCGCTTCTCGTGTTGAGAAAGAGAGGGAGGGAGGGATGTTCTTCTTTCTGTACTATAGGGGATATATACTACTGGCTTGTCGTCATCACACATTACCTGTGTGTGGTATGGATTAATTCAAGGGGGGGGGGGGGACGCCTTTTCTGGCTGCTGTAATAAGAAAGAATAAGCTTGGTTCTGGTGTCCCGATTTAGTGATGTGAGATATATGATATGGCTCCAAGAGTCCTCATTTAAGCGATGTTCTGATATATATATATAGGGAGAGTTAGAATACTCTAAGTGTATTCTTCTAAATCTCTACTCCTTCCTCTTCCTTTCTATCTCTACACATGTATGGCTCTATCGTGGAGAAACCAACCCCTAAACCCCACCCTCCCCCCAGCTCTCGGCCGTCTTCCGCGAGAGTACGTCCCGGACCCGCGCCTCGAGCCACTCGGTGTTGCCCCAGAAGCCCCAGCTCGCCTGGAACCGCAGCCAGTCGACCAGCGCCGCCTCCCAGTGCGCGACGAAGACGTCCCACGCGTACGCCTTCCCGGACACGGCCTCGAGGCGGGCGAGGTAGCGTTCCAGCAGGGCCTTCTCGCCTTCTTGCATGGCGAGGCGGGACGGAGTGGATCTGGGTGATGGGACGAGCATGGAGACGGGCACGGAGCAGGTGAAGAGCTTGGCGAGGTCGCAGGCGCCGAGTCCTAGGCCGACGTACTGGAAGTCGAAGAAGGCGACTTTGGCAGCGGCAGCGGCAGTGGAAGAAGAAGATGACGCGCTCCGTCCAAACATGTTCTCGGATTTCACGTCGCCGTGGATCAGGGTCGTATACGGGGCGGTGGCGGGATGAGACGGCGAGACATAGTATGCCGCTTGCTCCGCGACCGAAGAAGTCGACCCTGCTTGGCCCTTTTGACATAGCGCCGCCCTCCATTCGCTATCCTCGTCGTCTTCCAACGACGCGTACTCGCTGCGCCGCGTGGCGAGGTACGTATACCCGCCGTTCTGCCAGACGCCGTGTGCCACCACTCCTACCCCGTTGTTGTTGTTGCTGCTGCTCGAGGCCTTTGCAACAAACTCCAACGGCGGCGGGACCAGGCGTTGCTGGTCCATCTCTGTTGTGGTGTCGTAGTAGCGAGCCTTCTCCTCGTCGCGCCAAAAGAAGCCGTGGAACCCAGCCAGCCAGTCCAACGCCGCGCCAACAAGGTCCGGGGTCAAGACACCGCGCTTCTCAAGGGCGAGGGGAAACGACGACGCCGCCTTCGCTTTCCCCTCCTTCTCGTTCTCGAAACACGACTGATAAGCAGACGGGACCTCCCTTTGCAGATCCCGCAAAAGCAACGCCGTCGTGGTACCGTCATGCACACTCCCCAAACACTCCGCGACGATTACCTGCCCCTCTCCGTCATCCTTCTCACCATCCCTAAGCAGCGACAACCGCGGCGCCAGATGCGCATAAAAGTGCTGCTCGACCTGATACGACAAAATCTTGCGCAAATGCCCCTCATCATCCCGCCTCTTGGTAGCCGGCGGCTTGATAAACTTCAAGACCAGCGACAGCTCCTCTCCCTTCTCCCCCCTCCTCTGGGAAACCGGGCCTGGACCCGACAAATGTGCCCATACCCGGCCCACAGCGACTGGACCGGCCTGCACGAGACGAGCTCGAGGCCCTTCTTGGCCAGGAGGGAGGCGGCTATGCCGTCCAGCGACGACTCTGACGAAGACGGGGGTGGTGGCATGACTGTGACTGACTAACGAAAGAGGTATGCAGGCAGGACTAACTACTAACCTGACTGGCCCCCCTTTCATGCATGCAAGTAGAAATGGAAGGGGATAAAGAAAAAGGAGGGTGGTGCTACCGGTTAAGTGCAGGGTCTCGTGCAGCTTCTTTCCTCATGTGACAAACGGTGTATGCAGCATTCCTCATGCTCCATGTCGGTACTTGGCTGTCGTGGTAGCGCGCCAAAACGGCGGCCTGGTGGGTCTCCCACGAGGAGCTACGGACAATACGTCTCCACCAGGAGCGACTCTCTTTCTACCTACTCACCAGGCATCAGGTATATTCTAGATGACACGACCGCACACTTGACTCAGTAGGCTGTACATAACCCCAGCTGTTCAAGCACAAGATTAGGGACAGACAGACAGACTCGATTAAATTGCAACTTCTTCGTATACACTGAATAACTGGCTGCACATTTCCCAAGACCTAAACCAAAGCTGCTGCTTTCCGCTTGCTTGCTCGCTGGCATTACATTAACTACCTAATCCTGTAATGAAAACCCTTCAGGGTATATATATCTCTCTAATTTATAACAACGAACCGTAACCAGGTCCCAAAATGAACACCATTTCGCTTTTTTCTCTCTCTCTTGGTGTGTGTGTGTCATGGACCGGAGGAAGGGGGTGGTGGGGATTTCGAGTGTGAAGGTGCGTACCGTCAGGGTTCATGATTACCACCACAACAGCAAATAGTAGCGTATGTGATGTAACCAAATAAACATCCCAAAACACACATATCACCACCACTCCCATCCCGGCAGCAGCCACCATCGCCCATTCTTCTAAGGATGACCCGGCGGCTTTCTGCTACCGCCTCCGCCTCCTCCTGCTCGTCGTAGATTATCCTGACTCTTCTTCCCGCCAGGTGACGAGTCGGCCTCGTCCTCCGTCACACTAGCCGAGTCGACTTCGGCCTCCTTGAGCTTCTGGCGCGCCTTGTCCCTAAGCTGCTCGGCCTCCTCGCGCGCCTTTTGCGCCCGCGACTGTTTACGCCACATCGAAGCATAACGGCCCTCGCGAGCAATCAGCTCTTCATGCGTTCCGCGTTCGACCACCGTACCGTTCTTGAGCACCTGTTTCAGAATAGTTTTAGCACCTCAATTTTTGGTGTTCGTCAGGTAGTTGTTTACGTACCAGAATCTGATCAGCATTAACAATCGTCGACAGACGATGCGCGATAATGAGCATGGTCCGGCCCTTGGCCAGCGTCGCAAACGAATGCTGAATCTTCTCCTCCGTGTCCGTGTCCAGCGCCGCCGTGGCCTCGTCCAGCAGCGTGATGCGCGGGTTCTTCAGTATCGTACGGGCAATGGCCACCCGCTGCCTTTCGCCGCCCGACAGCTTGACGCCGCGCTCGCCCACCACCGTGCCGTAGCCGTCGGGGAAGTCCATGATGCGGTCGTGGATCGAGGCAGCCCGGCAGGCCGCAAACACCTCTTCGTCCGTTGCGTTCTGGTTGGCGTATCGCAGGTTGTACAGGAGCGACTCGTTGAACATGTTGCAGTCCTGCGGGACGATACCAATGTACTGCCGGAGCGAGTCGATGGTAATGTCCTGTACGTCGTGGCCGTCAACGAGGATGGAGCCGCTTGTAGGGTTGTAGTAGCGGAACAGCATGCGCATGATGGTCGACTTTCCACCTCCTGACTCGCCAACAAGCGCTGTCGTGGTCCCCGGTGCACAGTGGAACGAGAGATCGCTAAGCGCATTGCGGCGCTCGTCGTAAGAGAAGTTGACATCTCGGAACTCGATCTCGCCGGTGCACGACGTCAGCGGCTCGGCCCCCTCCCTGTCGTCGACAAGCGGCTGCTCGCGGAAGAGCTCCAGCATGCGCTCTGCCGAGATCAGGTTGTTCTGTATCGTCCGGTAGAAGGTTCCGAAGAAGTTGAGCGGGCCTTGCAACTGAGCCATGTACGTGATGAGGACGACGAATTGGCCAACGCTCTGGAAGCCAGCGGCCACGCGGTAGGCCTCGATGAAGCAGGCAATGAGAAGCGCAAAGGTGAAGACGGCACCCTGGGCCGAGTTAAGGTAAGCGAGCGTGCAGCGCACCCAGTACTCGAACCCCTGCATGACAACCATCGCATTACGATAGCGGCTGAATTCGTACTGCTCCGCGTTGAAGTACTTGACCGTATCCCACGAGTGCAGACTGTCGTTCTTGACAGCCTCCATCTCTCGATCCGCGTTGACGTAATCGCGGCGCAGCTTAACTCGCCATGATGCCAATCGGATCGTAACGTATATGTAGAGGATGGTGGTGATGGCCACAACAAGGCCAAGGTAGATGTCGAAGGTGACGGTGAGGAAGATGACGGCCACGACGAGATCAAACATCATAGGGCCCACCTGGAAGGTCACCAGCTCCAGGAAGGAGTTGATGGCGCTTCCCTTGTTGAGCGCGGAAATGACCTCACCGGTGCGCTTGCTCATGTGAAACTCGGCACTCAGGTTGTGCACGTGCTCAAATGCAGCGGTCGAGATGGCACGGTACGAGTACTGTTCAACGGGAATCCACAAGACGGTACGCGCGGCGCTCAGAATACCCTGAGAGCCCTGCAGCCATTTGAAAAGCACATACAGCCCGATATACAGCCATGGTGTTTGCACGTCATCGCCCGACAAAGCATCGGTGATCCAGCCACTGGTCATGGGGACGAACACATTGAGCACACGCTGGGAAATCATGATCATGAAGCATACGATGGCGAGACCTTGTAGTTTGCGCGATTCCTTAGGCCAGAGGTAGGGGATCAGGATGAAGAACCCCCGGATGTAGCTGAACCAGTTGACGTTGGGAGGCTCGGTGGGCTTGGCCCAAGCATCTTTCGGCTTCGCAGAACCGTTCTGCCCGGCTGCGGCAGTCGGAGCCGCTCCGTAGGCATGGCCATTGTTGGCGCCGTCGCCCGACTGCGCTCCTGCCGCCAGCAACGGCTCTTGCTCGGACGAGGAAGAAGAGCCGGGCAGATCCTTGGCCTTGGAATTGGACTTCCATGCCAGGGAGACAAAGAGGATGACGCACCCGAGCACCAAGACCGCTCTGCCAAAGTGGATGCAGACTTCGACAATCTCCCACGGCGTGGCCTTCTTCCGGTACTGGCCGCCCTGCTGGCCGCCGACGGCAGGTTCGTGATGCGGACGCGTGTAGAGGCTCAAGCTGGACGCGATAATGAGCACCTCGAGCGGCAGGGCCAAGACCCAGGTGGCGAGATGGACCAGGGTGGGCGCCGGCGTCGTGTCGATCAAGCTAATGAGCACAATAGACCAAGCGAAGAAGGACCCGATGATGAAGACGATGGCCGCCTGGCCGGGCCACCACTGGTCATTGCGGTAAATCAGCGTCTGGGCCAGGATGAGGACGGCGTGGCCCACAAAAGTCAGGATGATGAACGTGTGCAGCAGCCTGAGGGCGAGCTTGGCCGAGTCGGACAGGTCGATCACGGGTTTGGCCGCCTGGTCGCGGTCGGGCTTGGCCCGGACGGGCAGCGGGCGGCCGCCGGGGCCGCGCAGCAGTTTGTTGTCGTCGCGGGGCGCATGGAGGATGCCGTAGGTGATGAAGCCAATCAGGAAGACGCCGAAGACGACGGCCGGGTAGGCGATCTTGCTGACGTTGAGGATGCGCAGGATGGTGGCGAGCGGGACGCGCTGCGGGCGGCTGCTTTCGTCGTCTACCGCCATTGTTGACGACGTGAGTGATGCGGTTGCCCAGGCGCTCTCGTGTGTCTCTCTCGCGCCCTCACTCTCTCACTTTCTCGGGTTCTTCGTGTCTTGGTAGGTGCTCCCAAACAACTGGGGCGGCGGACCAAGGATCAGAACGGGGAGCCGAGGTTCTTCTTCTCTTCTCTACTTAGTCAGTCTTGACCAGCAAGCTTCCACAGCTTTCTCAAGCCTCGAAGTTGGGTCTGGTGTGGGAAAGAAAAGAGAGGGAGGGGAGAGAGGTTTTGTTCCAGAAACCGGTGAAAGGAAAGGAAAGTAAGTGTAGGTAGGATGTATGTATGGATGTACGTACGTTGGAGCTATGTATGCACAGTTGCAGCGTTACTGTAGTAGGCCATTAGTAGTCGCAACAGCGGGTGTCGGAAAGAGAAGGACCAGACCCATGCTCGGCCAATTCAATCATGGTGGATGGATACTAGGTTCGGTTCATTCTCGACTACTACCTTCCAATTGACTACCGGCTTGCCTCCTCACGCATGCCATGCCATCCATGCCTACCTGGTCTAACTAGTGAGGTAAACACTTTCTTTCCGTGCTTTTCATTCACTCACCGGTCCACACTTTTTTTTTTCTTTCCTTTCTTTCCGCCCATTCATTGCCAGTGACCGTTTACTGCAGTACAACGCAACGGTGGCACCCATGCTGGGTTCTGTCTGGGCCGTTGCTGGGCTCATGCTGGCAAATGGCCCCCTTCGCAATTGAATGAGTCGCAGTCTAGGCTGTCCTGGTGTCTAGGTCCGACCCTGGGAACAGTCCGACTCGCCGACTGAAGCCTTAGCGGCGTTTATGTAATGATGTCGTATCGCCGGTGCCCACTTATTAAGCACTTCTGCCAGAGGCGGGGCTTCCCGAAAGGGCGCACCCAAGGCACCCCCTTCCACCCCTTCCACCCCGACACTTGCTCATGCTGGCTGCCCACGAGCCAGCGACCCCTCCAATCTGTACCTTGCAGATCTCGTCTCGCTAGACGGAAAGGATTCGAATCATGCCATCATACAGTACCCAGCTGGGCTTTTCTGGATAAAGACGCGGTGGCTGGGGTATCATCGGTCTTACGTGAGATGGTTCTGACTTCTCGGTAGCCATTGCCCGTCAGGCAAGTGGATCGGCTACTCATGGCTTCATTGGTGACAACTTCCCGTCTCGACACCATCACAAGTCGTGCTTCTGATAGACTAGGCCTGGAAACGGCTCGAGTCCGACTTGTTCTGCATAATGGAGCCGTTATTGTCCTCGCTATAGCTTCGACGCCCTTTATCTTCATTGGTCGGATCAGCCTGATCACATTCGGGGTGACCATGCTCGGGATGGAAATTTATGACAACTCACAGATGGTTCTTCAACACAAAGACCCGCTTCGCGCATCCGGAAGCTAATGACAAAAGCATGTCACTTTAGTTGGTCGAATTGTGTCGTATATCACATTGTCTAGCCACGTTCATACCCTCCTTTATACTCAGCAGATAGCGGTATCTATGCGTGATATCCAAAAACAATACCACTCTATCCAAATGCTCCCGCAGCCCCAACTCAGATGTCATCCCCGGAAGTGATGCCCTTGACTCGTGTATGGTTGCCCTACTTGTAGTAAAACCCCAACGCCTATAAGCTTGGGGATTCCCAAGCGTCCCTACTCAGGCGAACAAACCAAGATTGCTTGTGAGGTAACGCAACCTGCCTCTCTTTTGCGAACCCATGTTTTTGAAGATGCCCGATGAATCTATAGTGTATATGTCAGTCCCACCATCACACATCTCAGGGGTTACGGATATGACGAACCTCTCGTTGTCAACTCTGGGCTCAAGACAGATATTCATGGTACGGTAGTCGGCTTGCAGACACCAGTGTACCAAGCTAGAAAGCCAAGCGGGCACCACGCCCCTTGCCCACTCCTCGCCGATCAGGACATGCAGGCCTCGGTCCCAGTCGTCCGCAGTAACGTATCGACCAAGCCTGTCTTCCTTAACCCAGTATATCTCAAAATAGCCAAAGGGGATACCGTCCCACATACCGATGGCTGGGAACGAATTTGGGGACTTTAGAGAGTCCGTTAGGAAATTCTCGTTATACTGCCCCCAAAATGCCGAGACGCGCGGGTTAGACAGCCATCTCTCAAGAAGACCGGCGTCAGACAGCGTGGTCAAGTGCGCGTTTTCCTTCTCGCCTGGCGTCTCAGGGCCTAGGTGAGGTACGGGCTGGCTAGACGCGGACGCCACGCGGAAAGATAGGTATTTACCTACACTCGGCACATAACGCGTGTAGAAAATCTCGCCCATTCGCGGTGGCTTGGGCCGCACCGGATACCGTACCCCATCCTGGATCCGGTATTGGAGGGCTGGTGGCGGGTAGTAAGTGGGCAGATGCGAAGCTGAGAAGTAAGGACCAATAGGGGTTGCAGGTTTGTTGGACAGGGCGATAGGGATGGTACCTCCGGGCATGTCAGACATCAGTTGGCTGGCAGACGTGATGGACCATCGATCGGTGGAGTCGTTCTTCTCTGGTGAGGTTGGGCGGCTACCGGGTGGGGATCCGTGACGGGAACTGGGCTTCTTGGGTTGCAGTGTGAAAAGAAAGAGGCCGCTGGGGATCTGCCAGAACCCGCGTCTCGTCACAAACATTTGATCCCAGCCACCCGCGCTCTCCGATGTGGCCACGCCAACGGAAGTGTCGAGGGTGGAGATCAAGCCCATTCTCTCGAGCTTCGGGATCATGTTCCGGGAGCGGAAGACGCCATCCCTCTTTATACGGATCTGCCACTCCCCCTTGGGCTTGGCAGTTTCCGGCGTCGATCGAGAGGCCGCAGTATCCAGGTATGGAGAAGGCGCCGGTTGCTGAAAGTACCAATACAGCGAGATGTATAACATCAATGCAACCTGGCGCGAAGGGCTTTTGGCTGGCTCGTAGTCATCTGACGAAGGATTGGAAATGCTGGAGATGAAAATGGTATCAGACTGGAGAGTTGGTCGCGTAAACCTGTGGACCTGTTGCTGTTCTTGATCCTCTTGATCCTGGTCCTCATCCTGATCCTGAGCATCGTTGCTGTCCCTCTCAGCTGTCGCAGCCGCAGCACCCCCGCGGCTGTCACCATTCACCGGCTGAGGGGCATCTTCGGTGTGTAGAGCGATGGTCCAGCCTGCAGGGAAGGGCGTGTGCCGGTGGTTTGTGTCGTTTGATTTGAAGAAGATGCCGTTGAAGATCGGCTGGGCCACAATGACCTGTCCGTCCGGCAGGTGCACGAGTGACGACATGGCTGCCAGGTACTGAGACAATGCTAATGGATGGTGCCGTTGTCAATGTACTGAAGTAGGGTATCTCTAGTGCTACCTTCAGATGGCTCGACTGATTCGGGCGTCTAAGGTGGGATGGAAAATGCGGGGTATATCTGGACAGGCAGAGAGGTGCTAAGATCAAGTGCTCGCATTGGGGAGGGACATTAATAAGTCCCAACGCGGCTATCCCAAAGGTTCTAGAAAACGGTACGGAACAAAACGTATCGTTGCACAAGCAAAAGCGGTGATGGCCGAACAGTAACACATGCGACGCGGCGGGATCACCTCACGAAAAGACGGGTTTGGGGGGCGGGCAGGTGTGGCAAGCGAAACTCTAGATCTGACGGGGCCATGGTGGGATGATGTTGGGCAAACGGTGTCCCCGACCCGTCCTTCCCACACGTCACCGCACTGCTCAGCGTTCCTGAGAGTCCCGAAAAAAAGGGCTGCGACCTGCGGGGGAGGAATGCAATGCTGCACACCAACGCAGACAGGTAGCCGCGCCATCCTCGTGGGGTCGCGTGACATGGAGACACGTCGGGTATGGATTGCTATATGGTATTTGACGATGGCAGTTGTGAATATCAAGTGTGTGCTATTGATGGATGAGAGATGGCTATCGGACGTGACCAATAGCTGCTTGGGTATTGTCAGCCAAACCCAGCAGCCAGCGTCGGCCTTGGGGAGCTAACGGATGGGGCGACCCCATAGCGACTGGATAAGCACCGAGGGGCGCTCATTCGATGGATGAGAAACTCGTGCATCTCCAAGCTCGACTTTTGACACGACTCACCGATGAGAGGTAGTCTACATACGAAGCAATATGCCAATAAGCACGGTTGCTTTCTCCTCCAGCCCATGACCAAAGACGAAATACATAACTCATTTCAGCTATGGCGCTGCGAGGGGGGAGCTCGCTTCAGTGCTACGTATGACCTCATTTACGGAACCTCCACTCTCATTTCCTCGACGGTGTGTTCGGACTCCCAACCAAAAAATCGCGGAAATCCATAATTGGCACAGCAATGGAATGCAAGAATTATACGAATGATCATTCAATGAATAAAAGTAAACGCTATGCATGTACCTAGTTTATGCGAGCCGCCTCTCTATCAAGCCAACGAAACAAAAGAAAGGGAAAAGGTCTATGTATTACAACGGGAGGGGGTATCGTGACATCGAAGAGAATATCTACTCGCCTGTGTTGTTGTTGTTCTTCTTCTTGTCTTTCTTATCCTTCGGCTTCCTCCTGTCCTCGTCGTCGTCCTCGTCTACCTCCTCCTTGGCGCCGCGCCTCTTGTCCTTCTCGTGGTCCAGGACTTCTTGCACCTCCTCGTTCCCGAGGTCCTTGGTCTCGTCGTACTCAACATCGTACTCCGCCGCCACGATCTTGATCTCGTTGCGGAGCCCGTTGGCGTCCTGGACTAGAGCCTCCCACTTCTGGGGGTCGAAGCCTCTCGCCTCTGCGGCTCAGTTAGCACGTCAACTCCACACCAGCTAGACATCTCAACCATGTTACTTACCATACAGAGTGTTTTGTCGCCGGGTGATGGTCATGTTCAGCGCGGCCCGGTAGGACAGGTCCTTGCTGATGAACAAGAAGTAGAGGTAACCGCCCATGATGGTGGTCAGACCGGCCAGGTAGGTCACGGGTTCCATCATATCCCACCCGAGATCTGTGTGGAAGGTCAAAAAGTAGACGGCGCCCCACCAGGTTGAGAGGAGACCGAAGCCGGCCTTCGCGAGGCGGTGGGCGGCACGATGCGCCAGCATGTCGCAGTCCTCCTTGATCTTGGCGAGATCGCCGATGCGTTGCGACATGCGCCGCAGCCGGACGCGCATATAGTGGGTGCGGTCGTTGAACGAGGGCACGCTGACGCGCAGCTCCGTATCGTGGCCCGTGATGCCGATGGCGAACTCGCGCCCGCGGGCGGCATCCCGGATGAAGTCACCGATCTCTGTACTACTACTCCAGCGCACCCAGTCCTTGTGCTCCTGCGGTGTGTCAGCACCCTCGTGACCCAGCCCCGACGCTGAGGCGATGTTTGCCGACTTCTGGTTCTTGTTGATCACGTTGCCCGACGCGTCCTTCTCAGAGGCCTCGGCGCGGAAGTACACGCTAGGCATTTTCTCCTTGCCATCCTCGTCGAAGACCGGGGGCAGCTCGGCCTGAATCAGCCGTTCGAGATAGGAGAGCGGCTGCTGGGGGTGTATCAGCAGGGCAAGAGGCTGAATGTCCTCGTTCTGGCCTATGGATCGGAATTCGCCCTTGTTCCCCTTCTCGTCATGGGTTGCGTCGGCGGGAAGAGGTATGATCAACTTGAGTAGCCGCGTGGGTGTGGTCAGGAGCTTTCCTGTAATATAACATATCGGTTAGCAGTTGCGCTTCCTGGTCCGCCTATACCTAAGCAAAGGTGAGAGCCATGGTTACTTACCTTTTGTCATGGTCTTGTTCATTTTCTTCGCCTCCAGGTCTACCGGGGGCTTGTCGGCGCCCTCTCTTTGCCATGGTCCTGCGGATAGTGCGAGTCAGCCATGGTGTCATAGAAGTGGTATATGTACATAGAGGATCGAGTGAACGCACTCCTGATCTGTTGCTTTACCGCGGCCTCCATGCCCCAATTCACTTCCGACTCGTGGCGATCGACATCGCGTTGGTTGGCCTCCTTGGCTGTCTCGTCCTGGAGGTCTTTCTTGGGCTTCGAAGCATCACCAATAGCCTCGCCGGCAGCACTCGAGTTCATACGAAGCCATGTTATCGGGCTCGCGCGTGGTTGTTGCAACTTCCAGGCCACCGATCGACTGGACAGAACGGGGGATTGTCGCAATGGTCGCAATGCGGTGCTCGTCAGCTGTCCGCAGCCTCTCCGTAACACAAAGCTCATGACTGCTATCTGTTGATTTGCCTCGTCTTCCACAGGGTCGGTTCATAGGAGGTGAAGATTTATCTTTTTTTTGGACAAAAAGAGATTCGCCAATTGTTGGTATGGTTGAGGCCTCCTTGTTGTCCCCGGAGCTTTTGCCCGGTTGCAGATAGTCGCATTCGCATGACGTCAATTCTTCCAAGCTAATCGGCCACGCTACTCCAGTCACTGGTTGTGAAACAGACAGACAGGTCAAAAGCAATCAGGCGGCATGGGCCTCTGCCATCGCGCAAGGACAAGACCATCAAATCGTACCTAGATATGATCCAGATCCACATGGTTTGTCGCTGGGAAGCAAAAGAAGCTTTCCAGTCCCTTGGGATTTTGACTTGGTTAATATTAGTAGCTTCAATCATCCATCGCTAATAGTGGCCTTGCGACGCAGGCACCAACCTTCATTGCTTAGGTACGGCAATTTTGGGCCGAACTCTCTTTCAATTGACAGCTTGACGGGGATCTTTAACCACCCTCGTCTCATTCAAACCGCATCCCCGGTGCAGGACGATTAGAAATACTTAATAGTACTTATATATGCCGAGATGGCTTACATATGGGACGATCAATAGACTGAATTCTAGAATGCTTCTCCCGAAAGCTTCCATACGCACCATAGGCGCATCTCATTGCGGTTCCATAAGTCCATTCTTTCGATCTTGGATCTTGGCTCTAGTTAGTCAATCATCACCCAATTGAGGTCTAGGCTGACGTATGACTTCCTCGCCGTTATTCTTCCGCGCAGCAACCTCTCGTTGTCCTACTTGTACTGCTTACTGCATCTTACGATTATCAGTCGCTTACCGCCACAACCCGTCAAAATCTCTGTTGGCAGAGCCCGTCTGAGCCTCGGGCCCTCAAGTGGTCAACAGTGGCTGGTAGCTCTGGATGCCCAATCAGGGCCGCCCTGCGAGAAGCTATGGGTACCCGCTACCAGAACTCCGGGTCCGTGACTCCGCACGGCATGCCTGATACGGATCTTGGGCTGTGCTAGCACTTCTATAATTGGGTGTAGGATCAACCAAGCCCTACCTTCTCGGTGCTTCATCGACGGATGCCAAGGCTGCAGCCTGGCAATAAACCCGAGGGATGGAGGCTGGAGGTAGGTGATAGCACACCACCGCACCACGCTGTCTTGCGCTGTGCCGCAAAGGACTTCTTCTCCGCACCTGGTCATCATGGAGAGTGAAAAGTTCTTATTGCGCTCGTCGGCCACCTTTCCGAGGCCCGAGAAGATGACTTGCATCGTCTCCCCGAAGCGAATATCAGGCAGCCGTTTATACACTTAGCCGATATAGAGCAGAGTGAGACTGAGTGACATTTTCTGCACTCTGACTCTGGTTCTTTTTCCCTTAGTATTGTCAGCCCGCAAACAGACCATTCCGGTGGACTCCTTTATCACAATGGCACGATACAGCCTCCAAAATACCCTCACATTCTGTCTGCTGTTGGCGTGGTCCCGACCAGCATTGGCTGCCGATGGCAACCTTTCCACGGACTTGATTATCGGTCTGTCGGTCGCCGCCGGTGTCACCATAGCAGTCCTCGTCGTCCTCTGCTTCCTTGCTCAGTGCGTCCCTGGACTATGCTGCGGCCTCGCCCGGAAGGACGAGTCGTGGTTCAACGGCCACAATGACAACATGAAGCAGTTCCAATCGCCATCGCCAATGGTGGAGAAGCCAGCACCCATTGTCCATCCCATGTACAAATGAGAAATTGCATCTTCGCTCTCGTACTGAGGGCCCATCCACAACGTCATTGTTGACACGACGCATTGGAGAGATTTACTAGGCGAAGAAGGCATGGACGATGGAAGTTTCTGTCCCGGACTCGCATACCAGACACAGTCACCACATTTGGCGACTCGTATAACTGTCCAACTACTCCAACAATCACATGGGTTCTATCCAGGGAAGCAACTGCGAAGAGAGATATACGGCGTCGCCTTTGGAAGAAGAGGTTTTCCACCCACGATATCATGTTTAAGCCTCCTTTCTTTGCTTGGTTAAAAAGGAGTGTACGATGCGAATCACGACGCATGCATACGCCAAGGATGGTTTTACGTGGAGGGAAAAAGAGACAGGAGTTGGATTTACATCTTGGGAATTGCATTATACCCCGGAGTTCAGAGCATCACGACACGGGTCGGGGACGACTGTCCCACCCAGCATTAGCATCAGCGCATCACGATCTTATACCCATTTGCTTGTTTTTAGGAAATGCTACATTCGTTTAGACTTCTACTGCGTACCAATTTTCAATCTACAATGTGACCTTCATATATGTACACTGTTGAAAGCCGTGTCTATCACATACGACCACAGCTCTCAGACAGCTAGGGATCCCGTCCGCTCTCCCATATATAAGCTGAGAAGCGCCGGATTAGTACTAGAGTCGGTGACGATCTGGGAATCCCCGGTGTTGTATGTTTTGCTCAATGCCGTGACTTTTTGGCGGTACCTGATGCAGTATCCCTTCATTTTCATCGTGTCCCATTATTCGCTACTGTACTGCTTCGAATCATGCTTCAATACATGTAGCCACCTTGCGTACGCTACTTCCCGACACAGCCATTGGAACACCACTCTCTCGCAGAATAACATCGGAAACTTCGGGAAGGGAGGAGCGCATAAGCACATGCAGAACAGTTGGTCGCAAAGAGCCGCCCTGGAAAAGGAAATCACCCTTGCCTGGCAGATCACTGGCCAATCCCGATGGATCACGACTGGGACCACTCCCCCGATCAACGAAGATGCCTTTTTCTCTAGGGAGATCATAGATACAGATGCAGCAGCATGGAGAAAGATCCATTGAGCCAGGAAACAGTCACACGCATTTCATGACAGGAACAAGTTGATAGCAACCCAAACTCTACAGCTCAAATTTCATGCACCTCCCAACTTCCCAGAGTGCCACGCAATAGGGGAAACAGGTAACAGGGGAAGTCATGGGATTTGAACTCCTTCTTCCTGCTTGCCGGTCCTGCTACAGACTCAAAAATCAAATTGGCATTGCACTTAGAGATGGACATGTTAGTGCTGGGCTCGGTAATCGCCCACTCCACGCGGGGAGTCACATCGATGCGTGCTTGCTCAGTCAAGTGGTGCATTCAGTACCTCCCGGACTCGAAGGTTGGTACGCATGTAGACGAATGCAGTCACGGGCTCGATCATGTTTACCTATGCCGAGGGACAGTAATCAGCAAGTATTCCTCGCCATGGATGCGGCTACCGTGGTTGCTGGCACATTCGAAGTGTCTGACGGACAGCTCGAAGCAGTTGGGTTCTTCTACCGGCAGAGAGGGTAACAAACCCAAGTTCACAGGCATGTACGTGCGGGATGGGGGGTTGCATATATCGTAGATGTCGCAGTGAAGACGCGATATCTTTAGGAAGGCGTGTCATGGCAGGTGGTCAATCCGTGGTCTGTTCGCCCTGGTCACATACATGATGTGAGATAGGATGTGTACTTGCATCTAGGTAGTAAATGGGCAGGAGCATAGCATGATAGGTGCGAGACGTCCCCGTGCCGGTTTTCATGATCAGAAAGCAGGCAGTGCATCATTTGCTACGAGAGTATTCTGTTCTAGGTAGAGATGACTTCATGTTTGTTAAGGTGGCTTCCTGAAACTGGCAATCACAAATGTTCACATGCTGCCCCGGAGGAAGTGTTGGCTTGTACTTGCGCAATGTCTGGAGTACTTGCTGTTCCGAAAACTGCGTGCCTACCAGAGAAACTCTTTTCGGTCCTTCCCCATATACCAGCATCTACGTAACATGACGACGCAGCTGGCCGGTTTGATTAGTTGTTGGCGAGTGCGCGAGCATCACATGCACATGTGCCTTGAGATTCACCTTACTCTTTCCTCGAAACATCACTTATTGCTTCCCGTTCTGAATATATGCCACCGTGCCTAGATTTCATGGCAATGGCACTTGCAAGATGCCACCCGCGCTGAGCCTGACTCTCTGCCCAATCTTTGGCATATAAATACCGCCCTCTTTTCCTCTTTGAATCCTCTCCAGATCAATTCGCATCTTCAACACCATCATCTATCTTCTTCAGCATTCTTACATCTCCATCCACTTCAACATGCTAAATTCCTTTGCGTTTGTGACGCTAACATGTTTCTCTGTAGCAACGCGACGACACAAGTGCATTTGACCTCAGCATGCATCTCGGAACCCCAAGCCAACAGTCGCCGGCATTTCTTGGGCTATCGATGCGTCCATCATGGGTCGTTCTCGTGTGTACAAATCGAGGAGAACCTTCTTTGCCGCCTTGCGACAACAACAACACAACTATTGAAGTTTGACCTCAGCCTGCGTTCGGAGCCCATGCCAGCAGTCGCCAGCGTTTTGGTGGACCACACATACGCCTTCCATCATGGGTCGTTTTTCCGTGCTTCAATTTGGGAGGTTTGCTTTTTCCCTTGCCTTGATTGTCTTCTGTCCTTCTCTCTGCTGGAATCACCCACCCAGAGAGACGACGAGAGGAACAAAAGGTAGGGGAATTGCGGAGGACGCTTCTAATGAAATATTTTTATGATTAGTCTTGGATCAATCCGAACTTCCTGTAGTGGCAGCGAAAGCTGACCATACGAAAGGTTCTGGACAGGTTCGCGGGCAATTGGACTCCCTTATATGCGATCGGCTTTTCGGATCTCGGCCAAGCTCTTTCCGCCTAGGGAGGACTGAGGGGATTTGGGGTGGCCCATGGGTTTGCTGTTGGGTGGTTGCCTTCGCTGTTAGGTTTGAGGCATGTTTGGATCAGTGGGCGAGGAAGGTGCAAAAGGGGGAGAGTGGGTCTTGGAAATTGTGCATGTACACATAGTGACGGGAGTTGGATACTGTTGTTTCTAGAATTTGTGAACTAAATGCGAAACCTTTCGAACCTTTAGACTGGTTCATTTTCAAGTGATATTTGTGATGGTTATGTGGTGTTTGATGCAATGCATGCAAGTACATACATATCTATGGATATGTCTGATGACCAGGGGAGCTGTGATCCATGCCAGGGGCACAGGTGAGTACGGGAGGCCGCATTGCCTTGAATTGATGGATTCTTTATGTAGCTACATACCTATCTGCGCTTGAGACGCCCACGCGACAAACTTCGCATGTGCACTGGCACATCCAATGCCAGTCTCATCTCATACCCTATTTCCCCTCACATTGGCAGTGATTCTTTGGTTGGCCTCCAACCCGCGTACGTGACAGATGTACAAGGTGTGCCAATGGAAATTCGTCACCCGTATGGGTCAATTTAGGTTGGGCAGTTAGTCAACCGACACTGTTACGAACTCGAAAATTCATGTTCTCTTCGTATCTAGCCGAGACAATACTAGGCTCACAGTCAGGTATCGCGAGTGTGGCATGGCTTGAGCGCCGCCGACCGAGGGCTGTTGGTATGTCCTAACATGGACAGAATGATTAGTACGTCTTCGTCAAGCGTGATTCGCAAGTGAAGGGCATGTATTCGCCACTCGACTCGAGCCAGGCACAAGTAAAGTCCTTTTCCTGAGTGGACGCCACTCACGAATCACATTGAAGCATGGTAGCTGGAGAGCTCAAAAAACCCCTGAGCAATTTAGCGACGGTTGATAACGAGTACCTGGTCATTGAAGGCCCCTTGAGGAGAAATCTTTCTCAAGGAGATCCGCCCGCCCATGAAACAAAAGTCAGCAACCACCATAGCAACCAATGCCGAGGTAATCGCCGTCTTCGAAGTCACGACGAACAACTTGCTCGTATGTGCTCCAATGGGAGAGCTCATTCCATGGCTTGCCAGGTACATGATCCCGGACGACATAGGCGGACCCCCTAGTTTGAATGGATGATGGTTCATCGCATCCGAGCGAGCGTACATCTTAAAACCGAACGAACCTCACCCCATCCGGAACACCAGAAGAGGATAAATCCGACATGTATTTCGGCCGAGTAACGATAAGCAGCCCCCACGCGCACACATAGTAGCCGAAGTAGTATCCGGTATGGCCTCCATCGGAGGCATATCCCTAATAAGGCAAGAAGCAGATGAGATCCCACGTGGTTCAGCTACCGATATTGAGTTGATGGACCCTCCCATTCCCTCGCGTGAAACACGCCAACCATGTTCTCTGGATGTCGATCGCTCCCCACCAGTTTGCCTGAGCACTCCCCAACAGCCTACCAGATGCTCGGGGACCATGCCACGGCATCCTGTACGCTACTAACTGCGTACAAGAGTGGGTTCTCCCTCCCGGAAGGGTTCAAGCCGAGGAGGGACCCATGCAAAGCGAGAGCCGGGGCCGGGGTGAGGGACGAGGGACTGGCTCCTGAGGTCATATTACTTTCGGCGCCGGCATGAAGTCCCGAAGGCAGGGTTCCCCGTTAACAAGCGAACTACATTTCGGGCGCAAGGACTCCATTCCAGACAGGCGACCAGATACGCAATCAAGGAGCTGCAGATACACCACACGGCAACAAAGTATGACATGTAGGAACTCACGCGGAATAGGGAAATGTTGATGTTGGAGATCGACTCTGTGAGGTCAAGCTGACTTGTTAAAATTATGTATCTCACCAAGATGGAAGTCAGTTGCAGGTCAGCGAGGCCAATGGGAGGCCAACGTGGCGTAAGTAGGGACTGACTTGCTACTGGTATCTGGAAGCGACATCGGATAAGTGATGCCAGCCAGGGCGAGCCAGGTACCAGGTCATGCTCGTCTACCTATTACAATCGCCCACAATAAAAGGGGAGAATACCTGTCAGATGAGCGAGCTCATCTATCAAGCTAGCCTAGCCAGTCTGGTTCCAGTCCACCGGAGAGACGTCAAAGCACTTTTGTGGGTATCAGATATGTCAATCTCGCCGTGTCTTTGGAGAGAGCACAGATACTAAGAGGACCCCATCGGTCCATATATCAACATCGTTTGCATGATGCCGAGATGCCGCTGGTAGATCACCTGGATCGGAAGAGATAGCTCCTTTGGTAGTCAAATTGTGGCTCGGATCACTCGCTTGTAGCTGACCTTGTCGAAGGGTATCCACGTACAGGCACTACCGAGATGGAGCCAAGATGGCAGGAAAAGACCGCCATGACTGCCGACGACGGCGACCCAGCTCCATTCTAGGCGTTGCCAAACGGCGATGCTAGCTCCAGGTACTCAGGCCAGGATGAGCTAGAGTCGTCCGTATGTACAGTAGTCTGTGGCCGTCGCTAGATCCCACTAGTGAGTCGGTCCTCTTCGGTTTAGAAGGGCCCGAAGAAGCGCGAGATGTTATGTTCGACCACAGCTACGGCCACGCTTATTAGTTCATGTAGTGTAAGTGTGTGCCTGGATGTCTTGATGATGGCAGTTGGCCAGAATGCACCATTGCCTGCGGGCGCTTATGCTGTCTCAAGAGGAGGCTGAAAAGCAAATAGAACAGCTGCAGCCGCGTTGGGCGGCGGACGGAGGTGTTGACATGATCAGATAATCAGCACGCGTCAGTAAGATGGACATATTGATGATGCATTCCACTTGGAACAGTAATCAGCCCTGCTTTGCTTACCGTCGTCCGATCTTCCAAAGCCCTAGAATCCTTAAGAGACAGCTGTTTCCTTGCTTTTCTCGGTGCTCGCGAGATCGCATTGGGGTCGCCAATCTAGCCGCAAGCCAAGGCGAAAGATGAGGTTGATGAAAAAAAAAGGAAGATGGAAAACAACGACCCTACCATTGGTCACAGAGCGCCTGCTATAGTCGCGCTATCGGTCTAGCTGTCGACTAGTCGGTGGGCCATTCGACGAGCTGAAGTCCCGCACCGCCCTCCGCTTCTAACGTGGCCGGGAAAGAAGCAAAAGACGGCTTGTTCCGTATCGTGCCTCGCTTATATACCCAATATCCACTTGGCAAAGTCCGATGAAAGAGAAGATTTCACAGCTTCATACTTGGAAGTGCCGAAGAGCCTGTTGCCGGATAAGAAAATCTCATTGCCACGTACATAACTGGTCGCCGGGCTGGGCTGCTTGAGCCATCTATGCATCCTTGACTAGCGTCGGCCACGACCAAGAAACGAAGAGACAGGATGCGGTATAGGCTGGTCTGCCCGTGCTTGGCAGAAATATGGCAATAGATGTGGTTATCGTCGAACTGGGCGAGTGATAATAGAGACCAGGGAGGAGGTGCAGTAGCACTGAAAATGAAGTCGAAATAAGAGCGACGAGGTCCTGTCACCGAGGAACCATATCGTTGCTGAAATCTAGTCAGATCCCTGGCGTCGATCTTTCTCGCGTAGCTGGCTTGCTTACCCTCATTGGTCCCAGCTGCAGTCAATCCCCTGTGCTCATCAAGATCAAAATCCAGACAGGTCGCTCAGGAGTCAATACTTTCAGCTAGTGCGAGTCGAGCCGACGAGCGCCTGAGACATACAGCCCCCTGCTCGGTACTCATCTGGTGCGACATATAGCCTGCCGACCAATGGGGAGACGATTCTGGCATCTTTGTCCACGCCCGCATCTAGGCATTGGATGGCAACGAGCTAAAGCTTCTCAAGCGTCCATTACTTGCCAGGACCCAAGAGCCTGGGGCCAAATCGTCCACTAATCGGACACTAGTCTAGACGTGTGCCAACGTGAATGCCGCGCCAGGTCCATATAGTGACGTCTCAAGCGTTCAATGATAGGGTACGGTGCTCCAGTGTAGGTACGCAGAACATTGCGCTCCGTCCAAGACGGTGCTGGTACTACATCTCTCCAGGATGGCCGGATTAACAGTTCAAGTGGGACGGCCGATGAGACCTGATACATTCCCGGCATTGCATTGACAATCGGTATTGCCAGCCCTGCGCGATGCATACGAAGTCTCTGCTATTTTGCAGGGTTGAGAGAGCGCAAGCCAAACCAAGGTGAGTGAGTGTGCCGAACAAGAAAAAAAAAATCTCCGGCCCGGGTTTGATTGCATGCCACCCAAGCGGCTGCTGCCAACCAAAGCCATGCCCCTCTTGCCTGGCGAAAGAATCCAGCTATTACGCCACGTCCCCAAAAAGCAATGCGATCGATGTGATGATGCCGCAAGCCGTACCTAGATCCTGGCAACCTGCCATCTTGCGCCTAGGTCATCTCCCCCACCGACCCGCGATACGATGGTCCCATGACATGTCCCATATCCATACAACTGCTCGAGCACTTAACTTAAGTGATTTCCGTTCAACCTACGGGGATGTCGCTCCACGTGTTTGAGGCCCAGTAGCGGTCGCTCTCCACCCCCTTAGTCTAGGTACATCGTAGACAGCTCAGCTTGACTGGAAGAGGTAGAGTCATCCGGGAACGGCGTCCATCAGAGAACCCAACTAACCTGTATACTTGTTTCAGTCTCAAGTTGTTGGTCCATGTGTATGTGGGCGCGTGGGAGGCACCATACATCCCTGGAGCCTCTGACTCTCATATAGCTGCGAGGCCCATCGCCTTTGTTCCTGTTCAAAGAAAGATGCACGACTGAAACCCCCACGACCATAAAATACCACTTCAGCCGTCGATCACCTTCTTGGCTCTGCATCAGTCGAGAGCCTTGTCCGGGGTTGCTTCTGCCCGTTCTCGAAAGGAGTCTCCAAGGAAGCTCGACAATCCTTCGGTGAGACATAGCCACCATGTCGATCCCAGACGAATTGCTCCGACAGTATCAAGGTCAAATCGTACCGCGTTCTTTCAATGCCGGATTCGTCACCCTCAGCTACATCGTCTCCTTCATTGGGGCGGCGGCAACCCTGGAGTTGATGAACCGCCGAACCTCCCGCAATGGCTACTTCAACCACTTCCTCCTCGTCAGCAGCTCGATAACCATGGGGGGTATTGCTATATGGTGTATGGTGAGTGTGACCAAACCAACTGCGCCGATATAAGGAGCTCTCGACTAACTAGCTGCCAGCATTACATCGGCAACCGAGCGATCGAACTTGCGGATGGCCAACTCGAACTCCAGATCGCATATTCACCCGGGTTCACGGCATTGTCCTTCTTCATCCCCATAATGGTACTCCTTCTTGCGTTCGTAGCTGCGGGCACAAACCAGGTATCATGGTATCGAATTGGAGGCGGTGGAAGTCTAGCTGGAGGTGCGATTTGCGGAAGTAAGTGGGTTCCCAAGCTCACCCCTTTTGTTGAAGGGTGGTTGGATAATACCCCCGAGACACCGTTTCGTGTCACTGAGAAGGATGCTCGCTAACCCAACGTGATGTAGTGCATTACCTAGGAAACGCCTCCATCGCGAATTTCACATGCGTATACAGCACAGCCAATGTAGTAGGCAGCGTGCTGATTGCCATGGCTGCCAGCACAGCTGCCCTGTCGCTCTTCTTCCTTTTCCGGGCCTCTTGGACAGGATCATGGTGGAAGAGAGGCATATGCGCCGTTGTCCTGGCAGGGGCTGTGTCTGGGATGCATTGGTGTGCTTCCACCGGAACCGAGTATCGCTTGATCCGTCTAAATTCGGGCACGAGCCCCCTGTCGCGCAACACGACCGTCATCGTTGTCATATGCCTGTCTGTAGGCGCTTCCCTGACGCTGGCTGCCACAGCCATTTGGACTGCTCATGTTATGAGGAAGACCGCAACAAAGGCCCAGCAAATCGTGCTCGCTGCTGCTATCTTTGATCGGGCGGGGCGTATACTTGTCACGCCGGATGGTCTGCTGCCAAGTGAGAAGGTTACCGACACCTACATTGAGAGGACGCATGACGATGTGTTCAATGTAGCGAATCCCCTGTTCCACTGGATGTTCCGAGTCTCGAGGAACTGGGCGGGGGTCAGCAGCGTAATCGACAACATGGCCGACCACCTTGCCGATTTGCCTCGAAACAGGAAGGATGGCAGAGCTCGACTGATCGACGAGGATGGACAATTGATCGACAACTACGATGTTGTGTTCCGCGAGCTCTTCTGCATCGCTGCACAGGGGTTGGCGGAGAAGACCAGAGAACAACTCGCCAACGTTGGAATCCTCTGGGATGAGATATTGCCTACCGGTGCACTCGCGCCTCGACCTGTGTCACCCATCGCAAAGGACAGGCCAACGAGTGAGATGGGTACGGAGAAGAGTATGGAAGATGCTGTTGAGAAGGGTGAGGGTTGGAGATCTAGGCATGAGTATTCTCGTGGCTCGCTCATGTTCTTGGTGCGGCGCCTTGACAAGTCTCGGGATGTGGAGAAGCTCGAAGCGGCCGGTTACCGATTCGCCGACGTGAACCAAGTATCGCACATCATCAGCTCCAGCATGCAGATCAAAGCACAGAATGTATATTCTAAGCTTATGGATATGGCCGCATTTGCTGAAGAGAAGACAATGATGGAACCTGGAGTTCACATGGGCTTCTTCGGTGTCCAAGCCCGAGTAGGCGGCGGCTTCGATATTGTCGTCAGGAGGGGTGCTCGGAACCTACTGCCGACGGTCCAGATATCTGAACACCCAATGGAGTCGTGGCAGTTAGATCTCATTCGCCAACTTGATGGGCTGAGAGTGACCACGCTCTGCTCCAACTTGAAAGAGAGCAAGAGAGTATCGCCTGCACTGTCACTCTTCGCCTGCAAAGTTTCCAAATCGATCGAAGCGTTGCGGGCCCTGGTCAAGAACCCCATCTTCGACGAGGCGACCCTGACGGCCAGGGTGGTGCAAGTTCCATGCAGGGCACCCTTCGGATCCTCATCAGCCAACTCCTGCACCATGATTAGCTTGAGGGTTGTGATCCCCATTCATGTCAATGTCTTGAGTCCCCACTGCGATCTCATGCCACTGAGCTTCTTCAAGGTCCAACAGTTGGTTTATAAGGATTCGCCCCAGCACATCGACTTTGCAAGATCGATACACCGCGAACTTGCACCGATCGTCAATGCTAGGAGTTCGCAGGCATCTGTGCCGTCCTCGCGGCACAACAAACCGGACCCGTTCTCGGCAAGATATAAGTTCTTCAGGTATTCAGGATCGTCGGCTGCTGATCAGGCTGTCGACGATAATGGAACCTCGATCCCGACCATGACCCGAACGAAATCGGGTGGTGGTTCCTTGCATTCGGTCAGCACGCTGAAATTGTGGACGAGAGCAGAGTCAGAGCGGCGGGCGGACGACATTCTGCCCGACAGGCCCTTTGCGCCAAAGATGGACAGCCAAGAGCCGTCAACACTCGGTGGCATCATGGTCTCGCAGGAGATCACCGTGGTCCGTGAGGTGGAAGAGGTGGAAAGAGCAGCCCAGAGCTCTCAGACCAACAGTAAACGCCACGCCAGAAGAGATTCGACTCAGAAGCCTACGCCTGGCTCATCGGTTATGGAGATGCAGCCTATGGCGCGCCGAGATCAA
Source organism: Apiospora marii (assembly GCF_038362585.1). Lineage (NCBI taxonomy): Eukaryota > Fungi > Ascomycota > Sordariomycetes > Amphisphaeriales > Apiosporaceae > Apiospora > Apiospora marii. The sequence continues at coordinate 1,050,956 of NW_027117377.1, forward strand.
GAAATTCATGTCGGTTTGACACTTGGGTCAGCTACTGTCGAGAGTCACAAGAGTGGCGAGGCAGTGTCATTTGTTGACGACCTTTTCGCCGTGTGTGTTGGTAACCGACACGGAGTTTGAGATGTGTAATGAAAGATGTGTATGTAGAGATAGCCCGCCAGGGAGACAGAGAGTGAAGCTAGGGAACGATACCCAAAAAGCTTGTGTTCGTCACGCGGCGCAGGCATAATGTACTTTAAGAATAATAATGCTGATGAGGCATGAGATAGTATAATCAAACGACCACATACCCATTGATCTACTCCCCAGGAGATCAATTGACGATCGTGAATATGCCTTATTCTTTTTTTATTCTGGTAGGGTGAATGGGTCTACCCATGCGCAGTGAGCTGCGACGTCGGATCCTTTTGAGGCGACTTGCTTAAGGTTTGGCCCCAATTTCCCAGGTTGTTTCCCCCTTTTGGTACTACCACTGAAACCAGCAACTCAGTTCAAATATTCGCACAATTGGATCCAAGTCAGTACATTTGCCAAGACCAGTAACCTCCCGGAGCAGAACTCGGAGCAGACCTCCTGAACAGCTGACCTGGGTGTCCGTGTCGGGGATAAAAAGCCAAGCACAGGAACAAACCAATAGCTGGATGGGGTTGCTATAGTTCTGCTGCATCGTGATCACAGCAAAATTGCATTTGCAAACCGAAGCGGAGACTCTCCACTGGGGAAACAACTGGAGTTGCACTCTGGAGAAAAAAGTCCACCGCAACCCAACCTTGCCAACACCTAACACCACAACTCCAACGCCAAAATACCTACACGAGAGATGGAAAGATGGCAGAACGCCACAGCTGCGGCAGAAACGGCCGGCGACGCGAGTCACTTACGACAGTGCCCCGGATCGTTGTGTCAGAGGGAGAAAGATTGGGGAACCCACCGCAGTCCACTCAGAGCTCTTGAATGATGACATGTGGGCGGGTGAGCCCCAACTACAGTAGACTCCAAAACCTCCAAGCCTCAACCCCCACCCGCTGTCCCCATCCCCAGCCCAATTGACGGATATCATTTGCTGCCGGCAAGCTGCCCAACAGGTTCACTCAGTGACTTGCAGCAGAGGAGGAGGAGGAGCGAGAATCAACTCTCACCCGCGCGACTAAGGCGAATCGGAAATCCTGGACATTCCAGCAGCCACGCCCACTCGGGCCTGCCACCTAACGCCGTCTTTTACGGGGCTTCTCCACGGACCGGCCTTACTGGGGCCAAACTTCCCCATAAGTTTACCCATAAGTTGCCAGACAGGGTTTAGAATCACCATGTCAATTGCGTCGTTCAGACCTGCCCGGAACCGGTGCTCCTTGCTGTCCCTCCTGTTGCCTGTCCCTCTCGTCGCGGAGAAGGGGGCCGGCCTCCCACAGATTGACACAGTAGCCAGGTCGCAACAGGTAGCAGTAGACCGATAATTGGTTTTGCCCCATCTCATTTTCGACCCGTTCTGTTGGCAGCAAAGTCCTAAGTCGCAGCATAAACCCACGATAACCCGCGCGACGTCATCGTCCCGTCTGGCACAAAACTCGTCCCAATTCGTGTCAACTCGCGCCTTGCCTACCTGTTTTTTCTTCTAGATTCAGACCATCGCGCTCCATCTGAGCTTAATATCACATTTTTGGCGTTGGTTGTGCAGTGCAGCGCAAGCTTTGATTCTTCCTTCATACCACACACACTTCGCCCCTGTATTCTTATCTAGCTCAAAGCAGCAGCTGCCGCATCTCGGTTATCAGCAGCTTATCCAGCTCCATTGCCGAGCTATCCCTCCGCGACCAAGCGAGAGAGCTCCCAATTCCTTCCACGGACCTCACACCCCGGATAATTAACTCATTTGCCTTCAATCCGGCCACCAGAGAATGTCGAGATTCCAAAGAGCCGCTGGCGCCCTCCGGCGCATAGCGCTGCCTACCACCGCCGCGACCGTAGCTGGTGGTTCGCTTCTCTACTTTGCCTACCGACCCCGAAACATCCCCGGCTATGATAGCGCGGCAGTACCGCCGCCCTTCCTGGACGCCGATGGCACCTTCAGAATGCCCCGCTTCCCCAAGGTGAAGTCGAGATTAGAACAGATCGAGGATCTGAAGAAGAGCTACAACCCCAATGAGGAATACGACATGCTAGTAATCGGTGGCGGTGCGACAGGTGCTGGCGTGGCCCTGGACGCCGTGACGAGAGGACTGAAGGTCGCCATGGTGGAACGCGATGATTTCAGCAGTGGCACAAGCAGTAAGAGCACCAAGCTGGTCCACGGTGGCGTGCGATACCTGGAAAAGGCCGTGTGGAATTTGGACTACAACCAGTACCAACTCGTACGCGAGGCGCTGAAGGAGCGCAAATACTTCCTCCAGACCGCACCCCATCTCAGCTCGTGGCTTCCCATCATGTTGCCTCTGGACCAGTGGTGGAAGGCTCCCTACTACTGGGCGGGCACCAAGTTCTACGATTTCCTCGCTGGCAGCGAAGGTATCGAGAGCTCGTACTTCCTGACGAGGAGCAAGGCCATCGATGCCTTCCCCATGCTCAAGAAGACCGATCTTGTCGGCGCGCTGGTTTACTACGATGGTGCTCACAACGACTCCCGGATGAATGTGTCGATAGCTATGACGGCTGCCATCTATGGCGCCACCGTCGTCAACCACGCCGCGGTGTCCGGCCTCCTCAAGGATGCCAACGGAAAGCTGTGTGGAGCGAAGATCAGGGATTGCATTCCCGAGCGTGACGGCAAGACTACTGGTGAGGATATCACTGTCAAGGCGAAATGCATCATCAACTGCACAGGTCCCTTCACCGACTCGATTCGCAAAATGGACGACCAGGAGTGCCCAGAGATTGTGGCTCCCGCCTCCGGTGTGCACGTCATTCTCCCTGGATACTACAGCCCGGCAAACATGGGCCTGATCGACCCCAAGACATCCGACGGACGAGTTATCTTCTTCCTGCCGTGGCAAGGCAACACCATTGCTGGTACTACTGATGAGCCTACCTCCATCTCCCAGAACCCGCTGCCCGACGAGAAGTCCATCCAATGGATTCTCAACGAGGTTAGCCACTACCTGTCCCCGGATATCACTGTCCGCCGCGGCGATGTTCTTGCCGCCTGGTCCGGTATCCGGCCCCTGGTGAAGGACCCTAAGGCTACCAACACGCAGTCTCTGGTGCGAAACCACCTGATTGACATCTCCGAATCTGGCCTTATCACTTGCGCCGGAGGCAAGTGGACAACGTACAGGCAAATGGCCGAGGAGTGCGTTGATGAGGCCGTCAAGGAGTTCAAGCTGCCCACCAAGGCCTACCCCAACGCTCCCCGCGTCAGCGGAACCGAGGCCATTGACGACGGCGCCATTCTGGACGGCAAGTGCCAGACCCACGAGGTCCGCCTGATCGGCGCCCACGGCTTCAGCAAGACCCTGTTCATCAACCTGATCCAGCACTTTGGCGTCGAGACCGAGGTCGCCAAGCACCTCACCGAGAGCTACGGTGACCGCGCCTGGACCGTCGCTGAGTTGTGCAAGCCCACTACCAACCGCTTCCCCGCCCGCGGCGAGCGCATCGCGCCCCTCTACCCCTTCGTCGACGGCGAGATCCGCTACGCCGTCAAGCACGAGTACGCCCAGACCGCCGCCGACGTCCTGGCCCGTCGCACCCGCCTGGCCTTCCTGAACGCGCAGGCTGCCCTCGAGGCCATGCCCCGCGTCATTGACATCATGTCCGAGGAGCTTGGCTGGGACGCCAAGCGCAAGGAGCGCGAGTGGAAAGATAGTAAGTTTATCCAGTCACGCGCACCATACCTGTCTTGACTTGTTACGTTGATTACTAACATATCGTGCCAACTACAGCTCTGAGCTACCTCCAGTCCATGGGTCTCCCCGAGCCCATGCTCACCGTCACCCGCAAGCAGGTCGAACAGAAGAAGCTCGACTTCTTGACGCCCAGGGAGCACCAGATGTACTCCCGTCACGATAAGCCCCTGTAAGGCTATCGACGGCGACGAAAGAAAATGGAAGTAGAACTGAAAAGGTGTTTTCGCTTGGTTCTTGTTGTTTACGATATGGGGCATGGGACGTTTTGGTGTTCTAGAACCGGGTTTTGGATTCCCTTCAGGGCCGGGAGCAGCAGTCTTCTTTGCGACTCAACTTTTTTGAATTGTAGGGCGTGATGTTTATGGCTTCTTTGTATAGTAGTCCTATGCCGAGTAGATTATACCAGTATACACGTATACCAGTACTTCCTAACTCGACCAACATCTCTGACTTAATAACGATGCATCGTGATCGTGGGCGGCAGAAGAATCAAGTTTCATTATCAGGTGCTTTGGAGGAAGAATCATGCCTCGTAGCAATACATAATTCCTACGTCAGTGCCCCAGTGCGTTTTCTCCCCCTGTTGACCCAGGTGCACTTGGCCATGCATGCCATTCCTGCAAAACTCCATGACCAAACACCGATTTTTCTCTTCGCGGTTGGCGGTGATCGACAATCGCGATTCCCTCGGGGATCGTCCACTTTGATATTACAGACTAAAGTACAGTATGTGTTGCACACTATGCGACTCTCCACTTTAGCGTAGTGCTGGTGGGTGGTGTGGCTGGCCCGCAAACACACACACACACACGTCGCCACTTCACTTTCACTGCTCGCTTGAGGATTTGTCGTGGTGGGCGCATAGCACGGCGTGCGCCACCTTTCGCATGGCGCACCGGGAGCACCAGTTCCTCGCCCTCTGCGTCGCATCGTTCCATTGCTCATCTTGAGGGCGAGCGTTTTTCTGTTTCAGGTGGTGCCGTCGGCGTCGCTCCTGGAGGCTGGGCTAGAGCTTCCAGGGCTCGGTTGCGGGTTGGGCGCATCTCGGGCACATTGCCGGCGACGACGGGTGACTGTTTTCGGGCCGCGACGGTGGGCGGGTGGTGTTGTTGCTATCTCCGGCGTCGGTGCCGCGGGCCGTGGCTGGTGCCGGTATTTCTGTTGGTGTTGACGTCCATCTTCTTAGCCGCTGTCGGATTCCTGCGGTCGGTGCGGGCGCCGCTTGTCGCGGCGTGGGGGTGGTATCGGGGGGAGTGGCAGTGATGGTAGGCGGCGCGAACAACGTCGTCCCACGCACAAAGGGGTGCTGCGCCAGATCGCCGCCGTGGCCGCTACGTCCAGTCCGGAGGCTGGACCCGCGGCGCTGCAGCAAGTGGTTCGGGTTCCGGGCGGCGGCCGGATGCGACAGCACCCACTCGTGGTACTCGGGCGGCGTGACGACTTGGGCGAGCGGGGATCGCGGGGGGTGGTGTGGGTACGACTTGATCTCGGCGAGGACGCGGGCGGTGTCGATCACGGATCGCCGCCCTTCCCCGGCCACGGAAGAAGAGGAGGAGCTGCCGTTGGTGCTGGCGGTTTCTTTGCGGTGCAGGGCCTCTTGGTACCTTTGGCGGGTCTGGAGGATGTGGGTTTTGCCGCTGTCGAGGCTGAAGCTTTGCTGGCGACGGAGTCGGCTGCGGGAAGATATCGGGGAGGATTCTTGGACGTTTTCGAGGGTAGTTTTGTTTGCTTTCCGGGTGGCGGATTCGAGGTCAGGGGTCGAAACGATACCGTTCCGCAGCGTCGCGATGCTGCGCTGCTCGGTGATGGGGGTGAGTTCCGTGCCGTGGCCGTACAGGAAGGGCGTGAGCTCTAGGCGGGATAGGGGGGACTCCTAGTTGATGTCTATTTCCATGAGCCGTGCTGGGGTGGCGGGGAGCCATTTCGCCGGAACCGGCTTCAACAACGTCCCGCTGCTGGTTATTTCCTCGGTACAGATAGACGACGAGGACGGAGTCATGATGTCGGGCATCGAACTGCTCACCTCCGACGCCACGTTTTCGTCCGAGTCCAACTTGCGGGCTCCTAGCAGCGGAGGAGAGGTGGCCATGTTGGATGTATCGGCGAGTATTCGAGGATTTGCAGCTGTTGCCATGGTGAGCTCGAGTAGTGCGTATAGCTTTTGAATTAAGGGTGCGCAATGAGGATATAAGCTGGGGGATATATATAGACCTTAAGAGAGTCTTGTGTTGATTGAGGTGGTGCTTGCGTGTGGTTTTTGGCTAGATCTAGATGTTACATGCATTGATGAGGCACGACGGATTTGTCAATCATCATGCCGCTTTGCTCGCAGCGAGGCATGGTAGCCACGACCGTGGCTTCCTAGGTGTAGTTCTCAAAGCTACGCTGTCGATTGAACATCCCTTTTGCCATTTGGCAGTGGGACCGTACATGCCAAATGAACACCAGCTACATACATACTTCCACCACGACGCCCACGTGATAGAAGATTGAAAGATATCAAGCAATATTGGAAATACCGATTGTCAGTATGTGAGTATCTCTATACGGACGCAAGGCAGCTGTATGTCCAGTGGTTAGCTGCAGCCCCGTCAACACGAACTTTTGGGTTGGACTCTCAGCCCTCTTGTGCGACTCGCAAGTGGTAACATCAAGGATGAGTAATCAAGGGGGGCTCGCCTAAACTCTGAGGGTAGGTGGTAGATGGGGCTCGCCCGGCTCTGCCTACTACCCGAGACTCGCACGCCGTGTAAGATGGCATCAATCTGTTTTTGGTGCGGTCCACTGGAGACATACTTCCCACACACATGCTCGAGTGACGCAGTGCGACAAGTCGGCCGTCACACCTCTCCAATGGCCAGAACCGAACAGATCGCATACGAGTGATTGTGCACTTCCACCATCATGACATAACACATGTATGAGCCATACCATTGATGGCAGATACATGTATATTTCCGACAAGAATATATACATAATGTCGCTAGCTGAGAAACTTGGCACGGCTGACAAAAGGCTTGAATGCATACCCGGAAATATCTATGGACCCTGAATCATCACACGTTTGATGGACATTTCTGGCCGAAGAGCAGGAGTATCGAATACGTACTCACAAACATCCATGATGCTACCAGTCCACTGGAAATAGGGTTTTACCTGAATGGGGTGTCCAACGTTGAACAGATCCAATCGAAACGCTGAATCCCATGTGGTGTAGCAAGCAGGAGGCATGAACATCTTTGTGTAAGTACGCCAGTACCTACTGGATGATTTTCCACCTTCGTTCCCCCCGGGACTGGGTCCCGTCCGTTCAAATGGTTGATGCCATCGCCATCGGCGCCTTCCACTAAAGTTGTCAGGTGTCAAGTACAACCCACCTGACCGTCCATCGTTACTTCCTTCCCACTTCAAACATCGAACTCCAACCCAGGCCCAACCGACCACCAAAAATCTCTCAGGCATCAACTGGAGCATCAACCACGTGGGCCTCATATTGCATGCCCTTTTGTCGTTGCCGGACCTGGCAAGTATCTCCAAGGACCCAGTAAAACCGGGACAAGATCACCGTCATGGCCTCACATAATGATAACATTGCCAAGGGCCCCAACGGCCACGTCGTGCTGTCCTCCAGCGAACCGGCAAAGAGCGCACCGGGCTCAAGCAACACGGAAATGAGCAAGTTGCGTTCCCCAAACCAGCCCAATGCACCATCACCACCCCCGCCGCCGCCCAACGGTGGTTTGGTGGCCTGGCTCCAGGTTGTAGGAAGCTGGTGCCTCATGCTCAACTGTTGGTAAGTAACTCGTGATGGCCATCCATATCTGACTGTACGGATGAGTACTGGGATATCCGTGATGAAAACGCTTCAGGCTAATTGATGAATCCTCAGGGGCATCGTCAACGCCTATGGTGTGTTTCAGGCATATTACCAGACCAAGCTGTTGATGGATCGGTCCCCGTCCAGCATCGCTTGGATCGGGTCTGTCCAGGCCTTCTTGCTTCTCTTTGTTGGTGCACTCACCGGTCCACTGTATGACTACGGCTACTTCCACCATCTCATCGCGGCTGGTTCGTTTCTCATGGTCTTCGGTATGATGATGGTCAGTCTGTGCACCGAGTACTGGCAACTCGTCCTGGCACAGGGGCTCATCGTCGGTCTCGGAGGTGGATGCTTGTTCGTGCCCAGTATTGCCATTCTTCCCACGTACTTTTCGACGCGAATGGCCTTCACCATAGGTATTGCTGGAAGCGGAAGTGGTATTGGTAAGATTTCCTCGCTAGCTTTAGGTTACAGACCGTGCCCCCCTGATACTGAATCTGACCGTTGTCCTAGGCGGTGTGATATACCCTATCGTGTTTCAGGAGCTCGAAAACAGCATTGGGTTTGCCTGGGCTACCAGAGTTATTGCCTTTGTCATGATTGCCACTCTCAGTGTGCCTTTGGCCGTCATGCGACCTCGACTCAAGCCGTCGGCGGTCCGTAAGCTCTTCGACTCGGCAGCATGGAGCGAACGACCCTATTCCTTCTTCGCGTTTGGTGGGTTCTTTGGGTTCATCGGCATGTACTTGCCTCTATTCTACATCTCAGTCTTTGCTATCCAGCACGGCATGTCGCCCAGACTGGCATTCTATCTGATACCGATCCTCAATGCTGGGTCGATCTTTGGTCGTATCTTGCCCAATGTAAGTGGCTGCCATGCCCCTACTTTGATGAATGGGTACTAATTACTCTGCTTTTCCGTGCAGTACGCGGCAGACAAGACGGGTCCCCTGAACATATTCATCCCTACCTGCCTTGCCTTGGCACTTTTGTCCTTCGCATGGATGGCAATCTACGACTCAACGGGCCTCGTCGTGTTCACTGTAGTCTACGGCTTCTTCTCTGGGACTTTCCTGACGTTACCGTTCAGTACCGTAGTCACTCTGAGTCCTCATATGGGAGTGGTTGGGGTGCGCATGGGCATGGCTTGTGCTATCGGAAGCCTAGGTCTGCTTGTGGGAACGCCTGTTGCGGGGGCTATTCTTACACATGGATGGTTCGCATTGCAGGCATTTGGCGGATTGACGCTTCTCATCGCAACCGTCGCTATGAGCGCATCGAGATTCTCGAAGGTTGGGTGGCATGTTAGTGCCAAGGCTTGATGGGGGAGGGGGGGCAGAGAACCAACTATCGTACGGTTCTTTGCATATGTGGCTCGGATGAACTTCTGGATATCGAGTTAATGGATGAAGACACACCAAACCAGGTCTTTCTCTACGTCGAACACTTTTTTTTGTAAAACACATTACGGAGGCAGACCCCTGACTTTGCTGGCCAGTCGCATGGTATTGATCACGGCTGGTCAGAAACATGCCTTGAACCATGGCACACAATCTAATCCGAAAATCAGGCAAAGGTGCCCTGAGATAGCTCTGAGTAGAATTCATCCAATCCATTTGTTCAAAGTCTTGACTCCAGAGTGCGCACAATCTGTACTGGGAAGTTGAGTAGGGGCAGAAGCGTCTGCGTTGCCTTGCACATCGTCTATGTCTTGCCCGATCGGTTGTGTTGGCGAAGAGGTGAACTGCATAATTTTGTGGATACTGCCGTCTATGTCCGTCAATCGCCTCCACGAGTTCACCACCGTCCTTGAAGACGAGTAGGTAGAAGTACCCCATCTATCTTGTACTTTCGACAATGGAAACGGCCCAAGGGCCGAATTTGGAGAAATTGGAGTCGCTAGCACCCCAGAGCCGCGGCACCCAACTGCCGGCCGGCTCAGCCACAAAAACACCCGGCCAAGGCAGAACTCGGCCATTCTACACGGTTGCTGCATGTTCGACGGGAACAGGCAGACAGGGTCGCGATAGCACCAATACAGCCTACCAGTCTACCCCTCCAAGCTCGCTCGCCGGGGAAAGAACAGTATAAGGATGTCGACCCGGATGTCTTGGTCAGTCTACGGTTATCTCGGGCGCTTAGCGTACCTATTCCCACGGGTTTCATGGCCAGGACTGCCACTATCACCAGTGGTAAGATCGTTCATGGTCGCATTGTCTCTGGAGGGGAGGAGGAGATGGTTCGTTGATGCCAAGGACGAACTACGCGACATACCACGAGGCCGACCCACTCCATCGGTAGCTCTCTGATGTGTATCTAGCCGATCAAATATGGGTTATCGGATGCCAGAGGTGGATCGTGACATCGGCAACTCGCTACACCATCATTCATTCACCCTGTGCAGCGCATACCCCTCACCTAGGCCCCCTCCCTACCAAATGGCGCAGGTAAGTCGAAAGGGACCGGTATTGCGCCGTTCGACATGGACATGCAGGGATTCCCCACAGCGTTGGTGAAGGGTATCCCCTTCCAGGTGTGGCTATTCTCCCCTTGGCGCTGTCACTCGGCACGTGTGTGTATATATATTCCGTCTTGGAATTCTGTCTCTTTCGGACACGATCTTGTGGAGTCGCTTTTCTCTTTTGGGTTTATTCATTTCTTTCCCTCTGTATATACATATAGGCACATTCGAAAGAAACCACCATAGTTGCGCCGACCGACTCTCTCTCCCACACCCGGCGGCAAATATCACCATCAGTCGACAAAATGGGCGCCAACGTCCCCGACCCCCTATCGCAGGTCGAGTTCTTCAACGTGATCGGCGGCGGGCCCCGCGGGGCCAAGGAGAGCCACCGGGTCGAGGACCCGCGCACCGAGGCTGCGCTCTGGGACGCGCCCGTCGCCTCGGCGCAGGACCTGGACGAGGCCGTCGCGGCCGGCCAGCGGGCCTTCACGACGTGGGGGCGGAGCACGCTGGCCGAGCGCGCCGAGGTGCTGAACGCGGTCGCGAAGGTGCTATACGACAACGACGAGCTGCTGACGGCCATCCTGATGCGGGAGACGGGCAAGTCGCGGATTATGGCGCATATGGAGGTCCAGAGGGCGGCGTTTCATTATGAGTATGTGCCCGGCTTATTTTCCGCTCCCTGTGATGCGGCATATGACCTGCAGATCAGGGGAGATACACCCCTTTCCAAACTATTACGGGAAGTAGAAACTAAACAGATTTACTAACCTACATTTTGGCAGGTATTATGGTACAGTGACCCCTGATGAACGGCACTTTGGAATGGGAGTTTTCGCGTGGCTAATATACTAACCCTGACAGCGACCGTGCAACTCGAGGACGAGATCCAGTACGAAGACGACGACATCCAGATCATCGGCACGCACGAGCCGTACGGCCTCATCGGCGCCATCTCGCCCTGGAACTTCCCCCTGATCCTGTCGAGCGTGAAGGTGGCCTCGGCCCTGGCGATGGGCAACTGCGTCCTCATCAAGCCGTCGCCCTTCACGCCCTACGCCATCCTCAAGTTCTGCGAGCTCGCGCAGTCCGTCCTGCCGGCCCGGGGCATCTTCCAGGCCCTCAACGGCGGCGCCGACATCGGCGAGCTCATGACGCGCCACCCGGGCATCGCCCACATCAGCTTCACGGGGACCATCGCCGTGGGCCAGAAGATTATGGCCAGCTGCGCGGGCACCCTCAAGAAGGTGATCCTGGAGCTCGCCGGCAACGACGCGGCCATCGTGACCGACGACGTCGATTTAGAGGTGGTCGTGCCCAAGGTCGCGCTGGGCTGCCTGCTGCACGCGGGCCAGATGTGCGTCGCGTCCAAGCGGCTGTACGTGCACGCGTCGCGCTACGACGCCTTCGTGGCGGCGTTCCGGGCCCATCTCGCACAGGGCTACGTCGCCACCTACGAGGACGCCGACGCGCCCTCGGTGTTCGGGCCGCTGTCGAACCGGCCCAATTTCGACCGCTGCCGCGGTATTGTGGAGGATTGTCGGAAGAATGGGTACGAGGTCATCACGGTGGGCGATGGCGATGACGACAAGGCGGCGGCGGGCAAGAAGAAGGGGCTGTGGATGGCGCCGACTATTATCGTGAACCCGCCGGAGGATTCCCTCGTGGTGCGCGAGGAGCAGTTCGGTAAGTCAAGTTCTCGCCCTCTCTATTATTGATAGAGGGCAAAAGGGGATGATGAAGGTTGTTTGACCTGATATACTGACTCGTAACAACCAGGCCCCGTGGTCCCCATCATGAAGTGGGAAGACGAAGCCGACGTCATCGCGCGCGCCAACCTCGACAACGCCGGCCTCGGCGCCTCCATCTGGTGCCGCGACGCCGACCGGGCGCGGAAGCTGGCGCGGCAGCTGGAGACGGGCACTGTCGTAAGTTTTCCTCACTTCTCTTCTTCCCCCTTTCCCTCTCTCCATCCTATCTTTGTCGGGAATATCACCTAATGACCTCCTCTCGCGATGTGACAGTTCATCAACCAACCGCCGCAACCGCATCACGCCGGCTACTTCGCGGGCCAGAAACTGAGCGGCGTGGGCGGCGAGCTGGGAAAGCAGGGACTGCTGTCGTACTGCCAGACCAAGTCTCTCCATATCGGGAAGAAGTAGTAGTAGTAGCGACAAAGACATTACGACAACTTTATGCTTCGCGTTGGGCTTGTAAGCCAGGCATACATCAATCTGGGGGGTGGACTTCGAGCGCAAGCGGCGCCTATTCCTTAAGAAAAGAGGACGGGAATCGAGCCCGGTCGACACCAACGCGCCAGGATGCCCGTACTTGTAAACCAGTTCACAATAATCGTCGGTATTGTCAAGACGTCAGAGAAGCCTCAATAGTACACGAAATACATGCAAGAACGAGTTGTTGGCCTGATATGACCCAATTCTAGGATGACTATGTGAAATCTATTGTGATGCAATGTACAGGCATCCGTTGCCAATATGCCCCAAGAGAGAAGACCCGACGCATACGGCCGAGTTTGAAAAGTGATCTACACCAACCATGTGACAAGATCTGCTCAAAATCCATCAGCATGCCCGCCTTAAGTACTTGAAGGGATGATGAACATCATTCTGGACATGCTGATCCGATGCGCAACGACCGTCACAATGATTTCTACAAGCCGGTCACCGAACAGTTCGTAAGAGGAAAGCAACCCCGTAGGACTGTTTTCTATATGGCGTCTATGTTTACCAACCAAGGATACTGCTGCCTTGCTTTTGGGCGAGAATTGTGCCTCAAGTGGACCGTAATCTGACCATCCAGAGAGAGGCATCTCGTCTCATGCAGAAGTTTCAAATGCATTGTCCTAAGCCAATGCTTTCAACGCCGGATAAAAATAGAAAATGCACAGTGCAGCAAGCATCAGAACCGCCGCCATATGAAGCAGAGCCGAGTACCGCATAATGTACTGAACGCCGCTTCCCGAGATGCTAGTGAAAATGAAGCAGCTTACCACATGTAACGCGTAGGTTGATTGAATCAGTCGTATTGGAACAGAACACTGATAGACTCGCCGTGATGGACACGACGAATGGCCTCGGCAAACGCTGGAGACACATCCAGAACATCCAATTTGGGGCACAGTTTCTTGTGCTCTTCTTGAGGGACAGAATTCGTCACGACGATCTTGTCGATGGCCGAAGCATTGATGCGGGCGATGGCGTCCCCGCTCAAGACTCCGTGGGTCAAGAGCGCGTAGACCATCGTAGCCCCCTCCTTCTTCAGCAACTTGGCGGCACGGGTGATGGTGTTGGACGTGTCGGCAAGATCGTCGACAAGGACGCACACACGGTTGGCTACGTCGCCCACAAGCATCATAGTGGCGTTTTGTCGATCCGTGATTTTCGTAGGGCGGCGTTCCTGGCGGGTTTCAGGATTAAAACTTCTCGAAGAAAGCGGGAACTTTACCTTGTGAATGAGAGCAAACTCCATATTCAAACTGTCTGCGATCGCAGTGGCCCTCTTGGCACCTCCGGCATCCGGGCTGACAACGACGGCGTCTTTGAAGTTCGGGATGTTTTGCTGTACGTACCGCTGGAGGAGCGGTCGGCCATACAGGTTGTCCACAGGGATGTCGAAGAAACCCTGGTATTGGGGATCGTGGAGGTCGAGCGTGATGATGTGGTCGGCGCCCGAACATGTCAACAAGTCGGCAACAAGCGTTCCAGCTTGAGCCACCCATTGTTTGTAGCCGGGCTTCCCCTGGAAGCTGGTGAAGTGGTTGATCTTCTCGTAGTCGTGGGTTGTGAATGCGCCGGGAGTGCGTGCGACTGACGAGGTGACACCCTTGAAGTAGCTATCGCCTCCGTTCATCCCATTGGGACCGTTGGCCCCATTGATGAGTGCAGGCGAGGCAGTGACTGACGGCGTATGAATGTTGTTCTCGGATATTTGAGCCCTGTTCAGCCGCCTGCTGAGGCCGTCCATGCCATTAGTAAGGCCGGCGCTCTTGGGAATGCCGGGGGCAGGGGTCGCCGGAACGCTCTCGAAAGTGTAGCCGCTGCCGGGAACGGTGGAGGGCTGTTTCGACAGAGGGGCGCCGGCCTTGTTGTAGGGAAGATCGGGCTGGCGAGAGTAGGGGAACAACGGGAGGACGGCGGTCACTCTCTTAGCGGAACCCGTCTTGCAGGCCGAGACCATGATGCACAGGTCCATGAAGTGATCATTGACCTTTCCGCCACCTGATTGGATGATATAGACATCCTTGCCTCGGACGGAATCTTTGATTTCGCATCTGGTCTCGCCAACCGAGAAGCTCGAAAGGACGCGATCGCCTTGGGGCAAACCAAGGCTTTGGCATATGCTTTCGACCAACTTTGGGTGGGAGTTACCTCCGAGAATGACGATGTTACGAACCATTGTCGGTATTGAGGTTCTGTCTTGGCGTGCAGTTTATCGGTGGAGCCGCGGCGTGCTGAGTTTCCGAACTTCGCTCGATGGTGGGATGAGATACACAACTAAGCGGGCTACAGAGCTCGGAAAGCTATGTATGGAACAAATTGTATCTGCCCAAGGAACGAACGGCCCAAGAAAGATAAATCAGCGGCTTTCAAAAGATGACGCGGGTATTCGTGATCGAAGGACCCGGTAACGGAGCGCGGCCAAAACCTGCAACAGCCGAGGGTAATCTCAGTGCCCTAGAGAATCGAGATTGACAAGGGCGTTTTGTCGGTGAGCAAGTAAGCACACCGAGAAGACGGGAAAAGAGACAGGCAGGGCTGTGCGATATAGATGCTGGCTAGGCAGGAGACGAAGGTTAGAGGTCCATAACTAGGAGATATAAAGTCTGGAAGATACAACAGGAGATCTAGGATTCCGGGTTAGGTCAAAGAGGGAACAAAGTAAGGGAAAGGAAGCACAAGGCCGGCGGGAAGAGCAAGACGAGCGGCATTGAGTAAATTTTTGGAACTCGGCAACTAGGGTAAGTTAGGCATGTACTGGAGGCTGTAGGCAGCTGGGTCTTCTTCTTTTTTCCCTCTCACACTTTTGCTCCCTTCGTCCCTAGTAGGTTGAGTTGATCAATGCAAGCTTGCCAGTGGTTGATACACCGTCGCAACCCAGGTCTGGGCTGGACTAAAAGAGACCAGTCAAACTGACTTGCATCTCTCCTCGTGGTGGAGAAAAACTTTTTTTTTTCTGTCGAAGTTGCTAAGACCCATGGGCGTTTTGGTGGGGTAAGAAGCACTTTAAGTAACAGAACGCGAATTGTGTACCTGCGGATTGGGAGGTTACAGCGGTTAGGTTAGATCCATGGCGGGGTTTAGCTGACGAGGGGAGGGGCTTGGGGCTCTCTCGCAGTTTGTGTGCATTTTCCTTAGGAGGTACGTTATCAAAGACTAAAAATGTTCGAACACTACATACATTCAATACACCAAAGCGGATTGATAGACGGGAGAGAAATGAGAAACAGAAGACAGAAGAGAATGAGAACCCGTTCGTTTTGTCTATGGTGGTTCATGTATGTCTGGCCCATATCGTGCTGTATCTAAAACATTGATCGAAGCTTCGAATTGGAGCTTGCGCACATAGGATGCCCAATGATGCAATAGCGATAATAAATCCTATTAAGGTACATCAATGCTCCAGTAGTTGGAGATTCGTTTCAACTCGCCCATCTCGACACAAGTATCTGTGTATTTGCTTCGCGCCTATCGGGAGAAAATAAAAATCACCGTTCGCAACGTAATTAATACATATAGTTTTTATAGCAATTTCTTTTCTACACGACAAACTTCAATTTTTCTCAAAAAAAAAAAAAAAAAAAAAAAAAATCATAATAAAATAAAATAAAAGAAATATGTACTTTACTTCTAGCTCTTTGGCCAACGGGAATTGCCGGATTGGATTGACAAGGCGCCGGCCAATAGAAACTCGTGTGCAGTTGGGGTTGTTAGAGCTTCTGGATGCGTCACCAAAAATTTACATGCATGCTTGAAAGTGGATTCCTGAGGCTCAATTCGCTCCAATTGAACGATTGGCAAGCATCTCCAGCTTTCCCTCTCAATTCAGTCGTAGTAGCATGATAGGATAAACAACCGGCATTCGCTTGAGCCGCCGACTTCCCAACACGACAAAATGAAGATCCTCGAGTCCCAGTCGGCCTTGCTGACCAACCACGAGGTCTACACTTTTCTCCAGAACCAGGCCAGAGAATATCAGGAGCAGAAGCGGCGCGGTCCTGGCAACTTGGAGACATTGCGTAGAGAGGTATGATATGCTTACACCAACACCCCCTGTCGATGTTCATCAATTTTGACTCACAATCTTACCGCAGCTGCTCCAATACCTGAGGAGCGAGGAGAATCCTCTGTCGCAGGAGCCACCAGCATATAATGATGAATCCATCGCCAAACTCTTGGAGAGGCTGAGGCCCTATGAGATCCAAAAGGGCGAGATGGTCATGATCATGAACTTGCGTCCCGTGAACATCCCCATGCTGAATGCCGTCCTCGAGGACATGGAGGAGCGCTTCACTGCCGAGGAGCAAGAAGACATCGCCGCTGGCATTGAGGAGGTGCTGGGCAAATTCCCGCCCAAGGGTCAGGGGGAGGAGGAGGGAGATGCTATGCAAACCACCGAGAACGGCAGTTGAAAGGACAGATTGGGTATCACACCTATGCTACAACCTTCTTCTTGGCACGCGAACCACGTATCAGCCTGGTAAGCTTACATCCACCAGAGTTTCTCTGTGTTTATCATTTGCTAACATCTTCTCAGCTGACCACGCATCCCCCTTCACTCTGGCCACCGTCCGCGGTTCGGGTCTTCATGGCCGTGCTGCAGATTTCCTCAAAGGCCAATTTGAACAACTCCCCGGACACTGCTGAGCATTCCACGTACTTGTCGGCTCTCATCTCCTGAGACACTCTATATGCCTCTTGAGGATAGATGATCCCGTTCGGATCCGTCTCAGATCTCAGGTCACGCTTCAAACCCATGACTATTATGGGAAGGTGCGCTTCGATTTCTGCGTACGTTGCACGAACCTCGTTGATCCACTAGATAAAGTGAGGTTAGATGCGAGGATTGGCCAAGCCTAGCAAGAGTGGAGGAACGGAGGTAGAAGCGAGGGCAGGCAAAGATGGCCTCTGCGTACAATGCGTTGCATATTGATCATACTCAGTCTTTGGCTGATATCATAGCAAATAATGACCAAATCTGGACGAAGCAGTCGCCAATTCTCTGGACTTGCTGTATCGTAGAATTCGAAGCGATATTGGGCATTCTTTCTCCGTGCCTCAAAGACAAATGGCTGATCGATGTCCCGTAAGAGCTCGGTATCTACCCTCCCTTCCAGAGCACTGCTGCCCTTGCTCATGCGTCTACGTCTATCAGCATACTGTATGTGCTGTTTTTGAGCCGAGCGCGGAGGCTGAATCGACTTACGAGAGAAAGGACGACTTTCCGACCTTCTCGTCGCCCAGCAGCACAATTTTGATCGACTCAGAATCCATCACAACATGCTAGGCCACTTGTCGTGACCGTTGAATCTCACGTCTGCCTCAGTTATCTAGGATGTATTTGATTGATCGCAATGGTGCGTAGTAGGAGCTCTGTGAATGACACTGGGTAAGGTTGATAGCGCAAAGCCACATGAGGTACAGGCAGCAAGGTATCGATAAGCTAACCATCTTCCTTGCCATTGGGCAAAAATAAAGGGCCGCCACACAGCAAACAAACGCTCCATCTTTTCGCATTTGCTAGGCGGAATCCCACGACTAATAAGAACCCAGGGTTTGTGACTCTTACACCCAAACGTCTGTATCGCTAGACGCCCTCCTCTGTACTTATTCCCTTTGCGAAGGCCAGATGCATGTATGAAGGGTCTTACTAGTCGGCCGGTCACAAGTCGACTCTACTATGACTTCTGTTTCTCCACACAATCTTTTCTTGGGCAGCTGCCAGTGACGAGCCTGAGCCTGAGCCTGAGCCTGACTCGGCGTTATACTGCCACAGCCGCAACTCAATCCCAGAAATTGACTTTGCTGCGGCGACTTACAACCAAAATGGAAAAGGCTCCGGAATACGGCCGCTGGACCAAAGACGCACTCATCAAGCGCATCTACCAATTGGAATCTGAAAAATATATATCACAACAAAATGCTTCTTCTACTACTACTACCCCGCCGCTGCCACAGGAGACGGGGCAGCAGCAGCCCGTGCCCGAAGGGGCAGTAGTGGCGGCCGATGATGCGCCTGCCCCAAGGCCGACCAAGAAGAAGAAGGACCGCAAGATAGACCCGTCCAAGTACAGCACGCGGCTGGTGGCCTTCAAATTGGCGTATCTGGGCAAACCCTACGGCGGCTTCGAGTTCCAGGCCTCGGCCACCCTCGCGACCATCGAGGAGGAGCTGTGGAAGGCCCTGGTCCGGGCCTGCCTGATCTTCCCAGAGAACCCGGACGAGGTCCGCTTCGAAAACTGGGAGTACTCCAAGTGCGGGCGCACCGACCGCGGCGTCTCGGCCTTTGGCCAGGTCATCGCCCTCCGGGTCAGGAGTAATCGGCCGCCGCCGAGGAAAAGGGGGAGGGTTTCTCTGCCACCGCTCAGGAGGGAGATGAAAGCACAGGCCCACAGCAAGAAGAGGCCCAGGAGGAAGTAGCAGAGGAAAAGCCCTTTGACGACAACACGGACGAGATTCAGTACTGCCGTATTTTGAACCGGCTGCTACCTCCAGACATCCGGATGCTGGCCTGGTGTCCCACAACGGAGCCCACATTCTCGGCGCGACACAACTGCGGCGAGCGACAATACCGGTACTACTTCACACAGCCGGCCTACTCTCCGATCCCTGGTGTCCTGGAGAACCCCAAGAAGGAGGTGCCGGGTGGCGTCAAGGACGGCTGGCTGGACATTGACAAGATGCGGGCGGCGGCCAAGAAGTACGAGGGGCTGCACGACTTCCGCAACTTCTGCAAGGTCGACCCGGGCAAGCTCATCACCAACTTCATGCGCCGCATCTTCGAGTGCGACGTGGTCGAGGTTAAAGACGCCGCCACGGCGCTGCCGCACCTGGGCCACGACGAGTTCCGGGCCCCCCACATCCCCGCGAAGTCGACGTCGGACGCGGAAACATCAGCGGCTGACTCGTTCCCCAAAGTCTACTACTTCCACGTCCGCGGCTCTGCTTTCCTGTGGCACCAGATCCGCTGCATGGTCAGCGTGCTCTTCGCCGTGGGCCAGGGCCTCGAAGCCCCCGAGGTCATCGACGCCCTGCTGGACCCGGCGAAACACCCGCGCCGGCCCAACTACACGCTGGCCAGCGAGTTCCCGCTCGTGCTCTGGGACTGCATCTTCCCCGACTTCGCCATCACCGACGCCCCCGGCGCCGACCCGGCTGCGCCCAAGGCCGACACGGTGGACTGGGTCTACGAGGGCGACAACAACCCGCTCGCCAAGCACGGCGTCTCGGGGCTGGTGGACCAGCTGTGGGAGGGGTGGCGCGAGCGCAAGATGGACGAGATCCTGTCGGGCCAGCTTTTGGGGCTCGTCACGCCCGGCGGCGGCACCTCGAGCGGCGACATCACCAAACGGCTCGACCGCAAGGCGCCGGCCTACATCCCCACCAGCCAGCGCATCTTCGAGGGCGACAACCGCGACCGCATCTGCGGGCGCTACGTGCCCCTGCTCAAGCGGGAGACGCTCCCCCTGCCCGAGGACACGTACGACCGCGAGGCCCGGCGCAAGGGGTACAAGGACGCGGACGAGTGGCGGGCGGCGCGGGCGAAGAGGTGGGAGGGTGTGCCGCGGCAGAATACGCGGTACGATGTTGATCGGCACGCGGTGCCGGGGGATGAGGGTGATGAATAGATACGGAGAGGGAGGGGTTGATTGTTTGGCTTTTACCTAGACCGCATAAAATGAGGTTTGGCATATAGCACGCATCTCAATTTAAAAGGACAAATCATTGGGAACTGCGGTTCTTCTTCAGAAGACCGAAATGGTAGTAACATGCCTCTATTGCATCTTGTATTTTTGCTTCTTCTGTCTGTAAATGTAAATCTTGTCCGTCATGACCCGTTCCGTACCTCCTCGCCCCCTTTCTCTTTCACCAACGCCGGCGACTTCTTCCCCGTCGCCGAGCGACGCTTGTTGGAATCCTTGACCTTGCGCCGCTTCTCGTCCTTCTGCTGCTGGTGCTGGTAGTGCTCGCCGCCGCCCTCGTCGAACAGGCAGCCGCGCACGCCGCGCCAGACCTCCTCGACGACCTCGCGCCGGGGCAGCAGCTTGGGGAACACGACGACGAGGCCCTCCTCGCCCTCGACGACGACCACCAGGATGTACCGCACCCCGAACCCCCAGAAGGCCTCGTTGATGAGCACGTCGCGGATCTTCTCCGTGGGGATGAAGCGCGTGGGACCCCCGCCGGCGCCCGCCCCTGATCCGCCGCCCCCGCCGAACCAGCCGAGTAGAATTGTTCCTGGGGTCGAGCGCGTCTGGATCCCAAGGCCGCGCAGGACGAGCAGGCGCTCTTCGACGTGGATTCGGCGGATGGCCAGGTAGAGCGCGCACAGGCAGAGCGGGACCAGGGCCCAGGACGGGGTGCGGGCGGCGATTTCTTGGGCGAGGCGGCCGGGCGGGGTATTATACAATAGAAACTCGTGCTGTTCGGGGGGCAGCAGCCAGAGGTGGCTCTGCCGGTACGACGAGGAGGGGTGACGGAACTGGGTCCAGTACTCGGTGTAGAGCAGCAGGCCCGCGCCCAGGGCCAGGACAAGGCGCGCGGCGCCGACGGCGAGGAGGAGGAGGCGCTGGGTCCGGGTCGGGTTGCGCGGGCGCGTCGTGACGGTGAATTCGGCGGTCGTGGGCGAGGGGCGCCGGACGTGGAGATGGGGAGCGGAGGTGAGCATGACTAGCTTATTGTCGGTCAATTGGTGAGGCGAATTGGTGGTTCTGTGCGGCGGGCAAGGGAGAGGAAAGTCGTTGGCTATTGGGATTTCATGGTTCTCATATCGCAAGTTACTCGAAGTAGGCGTGTGTCACTGGGGATGATGAACGACACAAGCAACAGCAGGCAGGTTGTTCTGGACAGATGTTACAGTCTTGATGGGTCTTCCTTCGAACTTGGTTGTCAATGTTCAAACGAGTGTACAGCTATTTCTGCCGACCAGACGATTTTGCTATGGTAGAAACATGTGGGTTGCCAATGTTGAGTGTGATCTTGTCGGAATCCCGAGCTGTTTCTACGTATGAGTGCAGAAACACTTGCGGCATGCGACAATGCTGCTGCTGTCCCTCAATTAGTCCAGCTAGAGCTCTTATCGATCTAATCGCAGGGGGAGGATGCATCTTATCCAATTCGTCCCCCTCCCACCGGCAAAACCCCGGCCCCCAGCACAAATAGTCTACATAAGTACCCGTAGCAGCGTTTTCTCTCGACTGTAATGGTCAAATTGGTTAGAAGGCGCTTGACATTCTCAACCCGCCAGAATTTCCCAATTCCGTAAGATCCCCCGACTGCGGCGCCCAGGGCGAATGCCGCGGTGGTCTTCACTGTCCGCTTGGGTAACCGGCGTGTACAGTAGGCCCTAGGAAATGGAGAGTACGCTTCAGGGAGGTTTCACTCAGCAGAGTGTCTCCCCCGTCGCATGGCGCTCTGGATCACGCTCGCTCGGGGATTTGGGCTAGTGGGTTGAGATGGAGTGGTCAACTCCGTTATTGTTTTTTTATTTTTTGCCCTTTTTTCATTCTTCTAAATATCCCAAAAGACATCCATTCTGATCATAGGATTGATATATTATTGTTTGACTATCATCTTGGCGAGTTGCAGCTGCCAAAAGAGGTTGCACGGGCATGATTTGAACCCCGGCCTCCCCTTTTGCTACGTACCAGACAGACCGTTCCCGACCCCAACAAGTCAAAATCATCATCACCAGCACAGACATCACAGCATTAAGGAACCAAGAAGGTTGAAGCTATCCAAATTCTATTAAGTAGCAGAAGATTGGTATCTGATAATTAGGTAAACCGGTTTGTCGAAAGAGGGTAAGAAGCAACAGCTGCGGCGTGTATCAAGGTAGACACCCAGCGAGAGAAGAGAAGACAGAAATCATCAAATCGTACAAAACATCCACCATTCATTGCCACACCATTGTGTGCAATCTCCACTCCTCCTGCTCCTACTCCTCCTCCAGATCTCATATCTTCCTTCTATCGGGGACATTTCCAGTCCCGCGATGGCTGTAGCTGCTGGCCACAGGCTGTTGTCCGCTGACCACACTCCTACTATCCTCTTCTCATGATCGTATCAAGTGATGATACCTGATATAGAGAAGGAAGAAAGTAGAAGACCACTTATTCGGTGGTGGTGGGGTTGACGTCGGAGCGGAGCTCGACGGGGAACTCGGTGATGGGGGTGAAGATGGGCATGGCCGGTTCCAGGCCGATGGGGACCTCGAAGCCCTTGGGAGGGTGGAGAGCATCGGGAAGCTCGATGATGTCGCGGTAGTAGTCGGGCAGCTTGTTGCAGTACCGGGCCCAGAGCTTGACGATGGAGGGCAGGACGGTACGGCCGGCGTGGACGAGGCCGGTGTTGGGGGCGACGTAGACGTGGAGGCCCTCAACAGCGGAGCTGAAGACGCCGCCGTAGCTCTGGTTCCAGTAGTAGTTCTCGAAGATGTCGCCGGCGATGCGCTCGTTCCAGGTGCGGATCACGTCGCCGGTCTTGTCGGCCACAAACTTCCAGACGTTGGCGCCGACGTCCCAGCGGCCGAGCGTGTGCAGGCCCCAGTTGGCCTCGACCGAGGACAGCTCCGAGTAGTGGTTGTGGTAGGCGTCGTCGGTGGTGCCGACGAGCTCCTTGGGGATGGCGGAGCCGAGCAGGATGCCGGCGACGTGGTTGCGGGCGACGGGGTTCTGGCCGTTGGCCTGCCAGGTGATGTAGATGACGGTGTTGTCGTTGAAGTAGGGGTTGGCCAGCAGGGGCTCGACGAAGCTGCGGGTCCAGTTGCAAGAAACAGTAATGTTGGTGTCGTGGCCGTTGTTGTACAGGTTGGGGGTGACGAAGCCCCACTGGGGGATGCGGTGGTTCTCGAGGTCGTCGTAGAACAGGGTCAGGTTCTTGACCTTGGCGGCGCGGTCCGGGTCCTCGGCGATGGAGTTGAAGCGCATCAGCAGGTTGTGCTTGCGGACGTAGTAACCCTCGGTCGGGTTGCTGTAGTTGAAGCCGTCGAAGCCCGAGTAGGGCAGGCCCTCGTTGTAGTCGCCCCAGCTGATGCCCTTGTCCTCGAGCAGGTCGACAATGGTCGAGACGTTCTTGTTGACTAGGATGAAGCTGTCGCTGTTGAGGCCGAAGTCGTCGCCGCTGGCGGGGGCGATGTAGTTGGGCTGACTGGGGGTGCCGACGCCGTACAGCTCGGTCAGGAGGATACCCTGCTTGATGAGAGCCTGGCAGTTGGCTGTGATGGGTGTGTTAGTTTGATGAGCAGAAAGAAAAGACAGGAAAGGGACTGCTCACGGTCGGCGGTGGCGTTCTCGTAGGCAGTGGTCTCGAGGTAGATCTGCAGGATGCGGTCGAAGGCCTTGCCCTTGACGTTGGAGGTGGGAGACTCGGTCTTGGCCGTCGCGGCGGCAGCGGCGATGTCGCTGGTCGCAGTCGCGGTGTGGGTGACCGAGGTGGAATCACCAGAAGAGCCGCCGGTGCTGGCAGGGGCGGCGGCCGCGAAGCTCGCCGCCGCCAAGAGACCGAAGACCTTGGGGAGCATGGTTGTTATTAGTGTATTATCTGAAAAGACTGTGGTGGTTAAGTAAAGATTGTAGTAGTGAGTAGTGAAGACTGCTGAAGGACTGTGAAGCTGATGAGGATGGAGAAGAGAAATCGTGTTACAACAGGAAGATTGTCGTCCTTATATCCCCCGTCTCCATCACCATCATCTTCGTCAGATTTCCGCCCACCGGATCTTTTCTCCCCCAAAATCACGGCCACCATACTATTCCGCCTAAATTCTAGGCACGGAGAATAGGCTTGCCAAGTTTGCCCACCGCCCTGTGCGGGTCACGCACTGGCGACCCTGAGTAATGAGATCAGCAAGCCCATTCCGCAAGACAATGTGCGAGCTGAGGAAGCCTCTCGTCCAAGCGAGGCTGCGATGGGCAAATTGGAGGCTATACTCGTTTGTTTGCCGTCAGTGCCCCAGTCCAAGGGGGCCACCTGAGAGAGAGAGGGCTCAAGGCGTTAGGCGACCCCATCTTCGGCGGCTGGTGGATAGGGTCATCAGGGTCTCGAGTGTTTCTGGCTGAGTACTTAGGTAAGCACTTGGGCTTCGTCCCCGTGGTCAGTGGAACTTTCGTATAGAACCCCTAGGAGAGACGGCGGAGATTTGTTGAGGTTAGGAGGTGACAAAGTTGCAGCCGGTCAGCCCTTCCCTCGCCCTGCTTGGTCTAACGGCGTGAGCTAAAATCCTCCCGCTGGGTCGCCCGGTGGAGATTGCAGCGGAGGGTGCCGGTATGGCTTCTTCTGCATGGCATTTTTCAGAGTTGCATCAAATGAGACATGGCATTGTGGTGTTCGCGGGGCGGGCGGTCGATCGCTTGCCGTTGCCTCCGTATACCGTTTGCGACATGTGTCAGGGGTAAGCATGCTCTTGATTGGTCACACCTCGGCACACGAGTAATGCCCATTGGTCATTGCCTGAGCAGACATTTCTCCCTTCGAGTAGGGTTCGCCGTCGGATTTCTCGATAACTGATCTGAGCTCCGGGAATCTTGAGTGGTGTTACCCTGACAGCGAACCTCTGTGTCGGTAGTGGTAGGCCATTCCCAAAGGGGGATATCGCCAAAAGGCCTAGCCCAACGCTTCGACAACCAATTGCCTTCGTGACCAACGGTCGAACTACCACTTCCACGTTCTAGACCGTGCCGGCGAAAACGCCAGGCAAGGCAATGCAAATCCAGGGTCCGCCCCCAGAGTCTCAGATGCCGCCACACCGTTGTGGTCGCTATGGCCGCCTCGACAACCGCCGGACTTGATTTAGGGGGAGGGGGAGAATGGAGGGAGAATGGAGGGTTCGAGCCCGCGCCGCCGCGGACTTTCGCATTCCCCTCTCCTCAAGTTAAGGCGGGAAGATCAATTTCGCTGGGCAAATTCTTCAGTTGAGGCTTACCTCATCTGTACTTTCCGCCATGTGTGTCGCTTGTGAGACCTGGGGGCGGGCACGCACAGGCTCTCAACAGCGTCTTTCGCCCGCGGTGATTGCGATGGGCGGCGCACAGGCTCGCAACACCATCTCATGGCGATCGCGACTCTGAAGAGGCGAGCATTCTTACCACGAGGGCGAGAGGCACATGGCAAATTTCCTTGCAATCAATAAACATCATCAGACGGTCGATATTTTGGGCAATTCGGGCCAGCATGGCGATGTTTGAACCCTGAAGGCTGAGGGACCACGAGGGAATTAGAGTTGCGCCACTGGAAGATTTCCATCATGAAATCGAAAAACACAATTTCCACTGCAAAAACATATTGCCCCGTTTTGGAAAATGGTAATAATATCTAAATGCTTTCCCGGGTATATAACGCGAGAGTTCCCCGTTGCCACTCCCCTCTGTCTCTCCTTCGTCTTGGGAACCCGGCTAAGACATTTCCAGGACCCAGATGGGAGCGACACCCGGCGCACCCATAGACTTCCAATATTGTCCCCTCTTTGAGGTTTAGACTATGGGGTTTAAATGTGACCCCGGACACTCAGAAAGAAGCTTTGTTTCAGTCGATCTGAGACCCTCTCTTCCCCGGCATGAACATGCTGACGCCATACGCAGGTGACCAAGAGGAAATGCTTGGCTTTTCACATATTTAAGACGGGAAGCGATCGGGCGTTCCGGAACCAGGCATTCCAGTATGTACAATTGGCCGCCATCTGCTCCAATGGCCGGCATATAAGACCTAGTGCTCCTGTTACCCATCTTGTCAGAAGTATGCCCCTGATGGCGATAGCTCTGCTCCAACCAGATTCCACCTTTCTATATAACTCGGGGATTATCTAGTGCTACCGGTATAGATTTATTCAGTGACACCATGTCCACCAGAACAGAAATTATGCGAGCAACATTAAATGATCCCTGGCGTGTGCAGTACGGTATGGGCTGGTGGAAACTCGACGATACGAGCATCGCGACAGCCATGAGACGGCACAAGAAACGAAACCGGGAGAGGACGCCAAAACGCTTCTAGAACTCCGGGATGCCAAGGAGCGATGGACGATCAACCCTCATCGCCTTCGCATGCAGATCAGATTGATCGACCGTCTGTGTACGCGATCCGGCAACCGGCATTGCTCCCCTCGCCCCGTCGTGGGCTTGGCTGTGAAGCACCGCCCGCCCGTCCGAGTCGCAGAAGCCGGGTCACGGGGTTCCATCGGGCGCGTGTATAGGCGAGTCGAAACTATCAAAAGTTTCGAGGCTGCGAGATTGGACGGTCCAGATTGGCCTGAACTACTGGCTGATACTGCGACTTACCAACACAGCCTAGCAAGGGAGGAAGCGCCCTATTTATATACGTCTCCTGTCACACTCCCCCCGAACGCGTGTACAACTGTACAGCCACGGGCGCGCCCTTTTTTTTAAAACCTTGCTGCACATCGTCATTCTACAGGAGCGACCACTAGCGATTGCGGGATTAGGGGGCCCACCCAATATCGCGATGGCATCAGCGTGGACCAACGCTCCACTGATGTGACAGGAGCCCTAAGGGGGCCCCTCATTCGAGACCCTTTCCACCCTTCCACCTTTCTCACCCATGGGTAGGCCGGATGCGGTTTGATGATGTTCTTCCTCCATTCTTCGCCCGGCTACCTGGTAGGCACATCAATGTCAAATCAAGCATGGACTTCCATACGCTCCCCTTTGGTGGTGCCTTCATCTATCGCGACTCGCTCATTACGTATGCTTCCCCCCAGGTCAGGCGCATTCGAATGGCCACATCATGGGCATCGTGGAATGCCACGTACTTTCTGATACAGCATTGGCAATTTCTTTAAGAGTTATAGATATCTATATGCCATTGGGTTTACTAGAAAGAAAGAAAGAAACAAAAGCCAAGCATCAGGGTCCTCTCTTACTTACCGTGCAACATTGACTTGTCGTGCAGCATATAATCTTATAAACACCTATCCATTGATACATATCCACCCTTTTATACCACAGCACAGCCGCCATGGCCGACCCGTGGATGATCGCCCTAACCTGCATCTTTTTCCTGGTCGCGATATCGTCCGTCAGCAGCGTGCTTCGCGACTGGTATTTCAACAAATACCTGCCGCGGCGAGCGGCCCGGCAGTACAACGAGCGGACGCTGGAATTTCAGAGGGAGATGCGGCAGCAGCAGCTGCAGGAACAGCAACATCAATGGCAGCGGCAGCAGGAGCTGGAGGAGCCGATACCGCTGCCGCCGGCCTTCTCGCGATGGGGCAAGGGCAGGGAGCGGACGTACGAATACGTATGAGAGATATAAAGATGGCACGTCTATTTATTTCATCGCATGGCCAGAGTCTATTTGGCTTATGAAAACCCTACGACCTCCGTCGACCTTGTGTCCGGGAGCCACGACCAAAGTCGAGCAGCGTTCGCCGACTGCGGCGGTCCGCATATTCACCTGCGCTTGACTGTATCATGGCATGCCACACAGCGTTCACAATGACCAGACGAAATCGATTCATATTGAGTTGATGGGCATTGAATGCTCCAGAGAACGTCTCGATGAGCTTCCCGGTCTGCGCTCTATATAAGAGGTTCTCCCTGCCCGGGCATACCCTCTCGCCAGTCCTCAATGCAAACAAACGGAACCTATCCGACTGCAATCCGACCCCACTGGCGACAAACTTGACCAGCAAGCAAACAAGCAAGCAAGCAAGAGGATGCATCTATCTGTCGGCACCTGGCACAGCGATCATCACATACTGCTGCGAACCCTGAACCAGGCCACAGAAGGAGCTTCCGCATCGGCCCGCCACCATGGACGCCGGCACCATCTCGATCGTCATGATATCCTGCCTCATCGTGGCTTTGGTCATTGCTTTCGCCCTGATATCTACCTACCTCTACTGGTACAAGCCGCGGCGGACGGCCCGACAACGACTCGCTCAGCGGCGAACGATGGATGCCGATAGGGAAAGGTGGGAGTCGCACCTCCAACAGCGGCAGCTGATCCGTCAACAGCTACAGCAACAGGAACTGGAACAACAACACCAGCGGCCACAGCGGCCACAGCAGCATCAGCCGCCGCCACAGAAGCAGCAACCCATAGGAGCACCACGGTAGCCACTTGTATGCGGTAGAGATTTTGTCATAGATCCATGAGGCTATACAGAGGGTTGCTGCTGTCTCTCACGCATACAAAGCTGGCCAGCAACACAGCCAGCACAGAACCGGTTCAGATACAGGATATCGACTTGGTTAAAACTGTACATAGCTGTCTTCTTTTAGATACATGAAACTATCTAACAGAGACTCCTGTCTCTCACATGAACTCGCCCCCATATCAATTCTACCGTGATATCAAAGCCTGCTTGTAAAAGGACGTCGCCGGCCACCATCGTGACAGTTCCCAGGCAGGCGTGAATGGCACCTCGCTTACCTGACCTCATGTGATTACTCATCATCTTCTTGTTTCCTACTACTGGCGCCAGCTATTGCTCGTAATTGGCGATACCTACATAGTAACTGCCCATAAAGGGGTGGTGACAGACGAGATATCCGAATCCGGATACCTAGATACATACTTTACACCGCCACTGTCTGTTCCCAACGGTGGCGGCTGGAATAGATCAGATTGATACGCTTTCACCTGCAGAGATAAGACCCGGATCTACAGTGCCTGCAGAAAAAGCACGACGATACAGAATCTGGCGCGGCGGCCGGTGAGACAATCTCAGCTGGCCGCAGCAGTGGCCTCAACAACGTCTTTCTGCATCTTCCCCCGCCTTCCCTCCCGCCCGCGACCGGCTCGGGGTCGTCCTTCCGGTCGATGACAGGCGAGAGATTCCCAACCACTCGGGGTTGAAGATGAGACAGTCGAAACCCACACCGCATGCCCGGGGAGGTGATGTCTCCTTCTATCGCTTCCTCTCGTCCACTGGTTTACCGCACACCGGTGATAGCATCATTTCATCTCGCTATACCTACTCTTCCTGTATATAGTCGAATCCACAAAAGCGTATGCACAATGCACATGCAGTCGCCGCTTCGTACATACATACATATACTCCCTGTCTTATCTTGAGCCCGATTGGAAAACTAATCCCCGACAAGACGACCAGACAGGTTGCGCGCCAATGAGCAGAGCTTGGGCATCTACGCAGCAGCGGCGGCAGTAGGAACGGGAAGAGCCACGCCGGAAAGCCATCCCCGTTTTCTGACTTACCAAGACGGCTTCCTTCCTACAACTCCCCCTCTCGCTCGGTCAGGGGCGGTCTAGAACCAGGAAACGCGCGCGCGCGCGCGCGGGTTACGACGTAGGTTAAACGTCAGCGAGCGAGTGATGGACCAGGGTCGGTTACCCGTCACTGGTCACTGGTCACTCACTGCACACAGTAAGGCCCGCACGCTTTACCTACCCCATGCCTATGTATGCCCATACCTATGCCCATGCCTGCCGCCCGTAGGTAAGGGTAGTAGTAGGTAATAGGTGACAAGGTGTCAGGGTGTGTTGCTTTTCTCCAGCGGCCGGTCTGCAGCGCGACGCTAGGGCCGGGTTTCGGGTCCCCCTCCGTCGTCCACCCCTATAGCGGAAACCCGAGAGTAATAGCACACAGCACACACAAAATGAGATTGGGAGATTTGCCCCAGACCCAGTAAGCAACCGAAAAGAGGGACCATCGTATGGTAATGTAGCAGGCGGTAGCAGCAATCGTCAGCAACGAGATAAGGATAAGCAGTCAGTCAGTCAATGGCCAAATGGTATGTAGTTAGCGATGATGGTTTCGGCCAGGCGTTTCTAGGCCCAGGGGCCATGGCCGCATCAATGCCATCGATGCGTTTCGGACCTTCACATCACACGTCGGCACTCCTGCTACTGGCTGGTATACGACGTGCGCATTGATTGATAGTAATCAGTTGAGAATCTCATCACCTGTTAGTGCGAGTAGCAGGGAGTTAGTAGCTGGGAGACACAAAACAAAAAAGACTGTGTAGGCATATGTGCTGGTGACGCTTGATAACTTCCCCAAAGACGTCTCTCTCGGTGCCGAGGGAAACAAGGAAAACATCAATCAATCCACTTATTACCAGATAGCCATAGGTTCGTAACGTGATATGGGACCGGAGGCGCGAACCCCCCCCCTCTCTTCCACATAAGGAAATAATGCCTGCTGGATACGTGTATCTCTGCGTGT
Organism: Apiospora marii; assembly: GCF_038362585.1. Lineage (NCBI taxonomy): Eukaryota > Fungi > Ascomycota > Sordariomycetes > Amphisphaeriales > Apiosporaceae > Apiospora > Apiospora marii. Next base: position 1,081,458 of record NW_027117377.1, read on the forward strand.
AAGTGCTTGCTTTTCCTTGCATGCCACCACCGGGTTTTAGAGCCACCACACTTGAACGAGCGGGCGGCGGCTGGGCTGAAGCTGTCAGTCTAATTACATACCAGCTCTAAGGTGAGTAATAAGAGCGTGTGTAAGCCGCTAATCAAGCCCCCAGCTCCCCTTTTCTCCCTAGGGATGGGCCGGGGAAGACTCCGACCAGAGGAGTTAGTGGTCGTGATCGGGTTTCCGATTGGCCTCTATGAACAATCATGAAGATAAAGATGATAGATCGTGTTTTCCTCCATCCCTATGTGTTGTTTGCCCGCGCCCGCGCCCGCACCCTGCTTTAGATGGGAGGAGCCACCCATAGTAGTAGCTAGCAGCTGTCCGGGAGTCCGGACCATCACATCCATCAAAGTGATAAGGGCCGACCAGCCAGCCAGCCAGGCCCCCCTGATTGCCTCTTCATATTATCACCTCGCCGATATTATGTTCATTTGGGAGCATGCAGCGAAGAGGGGACTCGACCGTATTCACGATAGCCCGCGTATGGGCGTATGGGCCACGAGCCTGTGACGAGGGTTTCAAGAGGTTCCATGCTGCTGTTCCGTGCAGCTTTCTCCGCACTTAATAAGCCGAAGAGGCTGTGGGTACGTGTGTGTGCCACATCGCTGCACGTTGATGTGTTGCTGCTTCTTGTGGTTACGTGCTATTCGATGTGACGAGGCCGGGGTATGCAGCGAATCAGCGCCCGTCTGCCTCTGCAGGGATCCGACAACCCTGCCATGAGAAAGTGCCAATCGCCCTTGTATTGGGCTGCGACAATACCCCAAAGAGCACTTACTACTGGGGTGTTGACGGACGTAGTCGGAAAGCCACAGCATACCAAGCAGGAAGCTACTGTTCGTATTAGTGCGCCGGCGTCGGCTTGGAACTCGAACTCCTTTTTTTCGTGTCAGTCGGGTTTGGAGAAGGAGTATGCGAGTGGCTCGTCACAATCCCCATAAGCTTGGGGGCAAAAAAACGATAAGCGAATTAGAAAAGCAAAGTGTGTAAGTGAGCAGGCGGAGAAGGAAATGAATGCGACGACCCAGAAAGTAAGTGCCTTATCAGATCGTGACTAGATTTTCGAGGTGCAGCCAGCAGAGCAGTCCATGCAGGGACCCTTAGCACATACGAATGAATGCTGCTGCAATCAAAGAGAAAAGTCGTACATGCGCAATGGGCAATTTGGCAAAGAATGCGATCTTTCTCCGAGCTTGGCCAAATGAACCTCCCATCCATCCATGTATGTATGGAGGTATGCCAATTGATGACTTGAAGAGAAGAGAAGCCGATGGCAACGTTGCGCAACCATACGTGTCGTCCGTCGTTCGTCGCCGTCGGCGAGACCAAAGCGCGCGCGCAATCTCCATGCGACAACGCACATACATTACGTTCCTTACTGATACTATCGATTTCTGTACGCATCGTGTAGCCAGAAATCCACGATCCGGGTATCCCGGCAATTTGCGCCGGGAGGGAAAGAGCGAGAGAGATGATACACAATACCCACGTTCTCGTGCGTTCTATTGTCGGTAGTGTGTAACTCTAGATGGTCTGGCTCTCTGGCTTGTGCCATCGCGAAACCCACCAGGCAAACCAAACCATTGACCAAGGCGCCCCGGTGTATTGGAGGCCGGAGCGATGGAGTGGCATGAGACCTGGGTCCGATACCAACTCCGCCATCTGATGATCATGGAGATATGGGGTCACCAGGTTCGGAGTTACGGATTGCTTAGGTAGCTTACGGCGTATTGGATGTTGGGGTTTTACAGTAGGTAGCTGATCGACGTCGGCGGCGCGGGGTTGTCGCAGCCCCACGAAAACGATCGCCAACTCCAGAGTCATAAAGCGACCCTTTCGACACTGTACGTCTAGGTAGGCTTGTTGGTGGCGGCGCCCCCACGGCTTTGGCAAACGGGGGAGGGTTGGACAAGACCCCTAAATCACTTCGTGTGGTTGGCGGGCATGTGCATTTCATTGTTGGAGGGTGTCGTGAGCGGGAATGCATTGTAAAATTGCCCATTGTCCCCGATACCGCCAGTCTCACTCAGCAAGGCAGCCCCTTTCTGTTGTTCGGGAAATGTCGTGAGATCAGGAATCTGCGACGGAGCTGGTCGGGAGATGCGCGCCCATCCGTCCATCAATCGCATTGCGCCCTGCCTGAAAGTTCCCAGTGTTTGCCGCCCGCCAGTCCCAGAGATCAGCGCAAATCAGAAGTCAGAGAAGGCGAGCGAGGTCCCGCTGGAGACTGGTTCCTCGGCTGTTGATCTGATAGCCGGCGGGAAGGAATTCCTGACGTAGGTCGCCTAATCTTTCGACTCGACGAGTGAATGGTATCCATTGCTGCAATTGAGTTCTGGATACGGCGCCTGTCCTGGTAGGAGATGATGCATCGTTTGGGTTTGCCTCCCGTCATGTACGGTTATTCCGTCACTACAAGGCGGGCTCGCGCGAAATGAGACGGGCCAGCGATTCTGACATGTCGTTGTTCAGCTTTAGAGGGTTGTAGATTTGTCACATCTCGGAACTTCGCAAGGAGCGAGCCATGTTCCAGTTCAAAGTGAGGTCATAGGGCTGCTTTTTCTCTGCCGGGGATGTCATCACTGGGTTTCATGTTTGCTTTGCCTTGCCCTTGTTCTTGCTTCGGACTGATTGAGTTGCCATCATAGGGGGGCAAGGGCTGAGTCTGTTTGAGTAAACGACTGACTGGCCGGCGTAGGCGACACAGCCGGAGTCGATGAGCAAACACATTTCACGATGTCGTCTACGTGCATTGCTAGACGGGCAACGGGGACTCATGGCCAAAAAGACTGGACGTAAGAACGTAATCGGGCTGCTGCGCTCACCCGCAAACCAACCGCACGGACAGCCAGCCTGGGTTGGGTTGGCTCTGGCGGCCACGTTTTTCTTTCGGCCCCAGGTTTCGACCCACGCGCTGGGAGCGACCGAGAGCCTGGCTGGTGCACTGCCCTAGGGCCCGACGTCACTGCCAACTAAACCAACTGTTGGAAACGGGGCGTATTTTACGTGCGCACGTAAGCGTAAGATCAGAAGTCCGGGGCTGGCGATGGATGGGCTGGATGTTTGGGCGAACCTACTGTACCCAGGCAGCTTCGAGTCAACGGTTGGCCTCCGGATAGGAATGTCCGACTCGTTCAAACACGAAGCTGTATGTTGAAGATTGTCACCTGGCTTCTAACCTTGTCTCGCCTCTCCTCAGGTCGAGTCGAGGATTCCAACGTGGTTTCAGCAGACCATTGCGTCACTCCTGGCCAGAGTCAGGATGAACCCGTCAGCGAGTTTGGAAACACCGAAAAGTGCCTTCGGGCGACAGCAAGCGAAAAGCTCGTCAGTCTCGGTCTACTTCCTGGACTGGAATAGGGATACGAGTCAGGACACGTTTCTAGCTTCTTTCTAGCCTCTTTCTAGTCCCTCTTCTAGGCTCGGTCAGGTCCCTGTCAGACGGATAGGCGAATCTGGGTATTCGGGCAATATATGGAGTATCGCGGTGGGGCAAGGGTCCTCTTCCCCCTCCTGGACCTTCCTTTTACCACCGAATAGTGCTTGTGCAGGGTGGATTTGCTCGGGGGTTGACCGTTGGCAAAGACGATCTTTCTCTGCAGCAACCGCAGCTTCTACGCGCCTACTGCTACATCCCCGCGGTGATCAATTCCATTTGTCAAAAGTAGCAAGTCTAGGGAGGCGGTCAAGCCTATACCTGCCGCACCCACTGCACTGTAAAATGGGAATGTGGTATTTTTCCTCTTCGCCATGATAGGGTTGATAGGGTCGCTAAGAGGTCGACATGCTTCTAGAAGGTGTCCTATTGATTAACCGGTCGTTCTGCGGCATACTTGGCGACGCATCGTGCTGGACCGCCGACTCGGTAGTAGTGGCTGACCAGAATTAGTGAAAATACCCCAGCCCGTTGATTGTACAGTAGGCACGAGTGTCGAGTATGTACTACGAGTAGGTAGTAGCCGAGCAGCCCAGACCCTTTATTAGCCGATCCCGTATTAGGGAGGTAGATCCCTTTGGGCCCTTGATCTCCGTTGGCCTCGTCGGACAGAAAGGCGCCGTCAGATTACTACCACTGGACTATGGGTGCCCCGGATCCATTTCGCCGTCTTGGGAAGCTCCAGAACGAAAACACAAGGAGGGGCAAGACGGAGAAAACAGGAAGAGAGCGAGCGAGGCAGCAGCAATCTTATGAAGGGTTGCACGGAGCGACTTACGTTAGCCTCGCTAAATGTGCATCACCCTGCCCTATGGTCAGGAGCGGAGAGGATCCTGGCCAATCAGCAACGGCCAGGCGGATATTACGGATTATGGCGGCACATGCGATACGATACGGTACGGGCGGTGCAGAACCCGAATTATGACTCAGTCCTTTAGGTCTCGTTGCATATAAGACGTATCTCAGATAGAAATTGGTTGGACCTCGGTGTCGTCGGGGTGGACGGAGGCAAGTCTCGTTAAAGCTGAGGGCTGACCGGGACCACGGACGGCTCGTCCAACAAGAAGTTGGGCAAAAGGAAAGAAACAGGAAATGCAAGCAAAAAAAAGGTGAGGGTCGGTCGCAAAGATGGATCCGGCTGGCCAACGAACGCCCAGCGCATGCGCCGTTTGTCGCAAAAGCGGTTGTTGGGAGGGACCAAAGCGGTCTAACAAGTTAGTCGGCGTGGTCGCATGTATTGGCTGGCCGGCCTCTGTTATTAGCTGTGTGTGCGTTGTTGCGTACGTACGTGTGTGCTGGTGTGCGTCGTTGATTCAGGATTTCTCCAATGTTGCGGTCAAACCAACAACGGAAACGAGTTCGGAGACTCGCCGCCGCAGCCAACGACAGGCAGCAAGTATGTAGTGGTGGTAGAGAGGTATTATTAAACCATTGATATTTGAGTTCTACGACTACGACTCTGCTTTTCGCATCCGTGTGTGTCAGCTTCCGGGGTACTGGCATGTCTGACGTCGTTATGCGAAGGGGTAATCAAATGCGAACGGCACTCTAAATCCAAATTTGTGGCTTTCCTGGGGTTTGCTTATTTGGGCTTGGGAATGAATGGGGGGGATGGGGATGGGGGTAAGCAAGCAGCACACTCGTTGATTGAATTCAAGGGGCCGGCGGTCAAACGAAAAAAGCAAACCGTCTATTTTTACACATCAGAATACGACAAGAGGATTGTTCGTTTGTCCAGCTTCCGTTTTCTGACAGCCCCCATTTCCGAATTAAATTGACTGACTCGAGGGGTGTAAGGCAGGTCCCTTCCACAGGCCTCGCCAGGGAGGATGAGCATGGCCAAAGCAGACAGTCCCATTATGACGAGGAAACGCAGGAAGAATTGAATTGCACACGGCTCGCCAGTAAGTAACCGAGCCGTAACCGCAAATGGCGCCGTCGTCGGCTGTACCTCTCACATGCAGTAAAGTGTGTGCTGGTGTTAGTTGAGACCTTTTAGTCGGGGTTTTTTCCGTAGAGGAGAGCGCGGTAGAATGGAACCGCGGGCTGATGGAGTCGCTGGCGCTGGCGCTGGGGAGAGGAGTCGGGAGAAGGCCCGAGGGTTGGCCACAAAAGAAGCAACGGGGTGGGAAAAGAACAACCGAACGACTCAGAGGCGCTGTGTGATTGGCTCGGAATGGCTGACTCTTTGCAACCGTGGTGTCGGTGAGATCTGACTACGCCTGCAATGATCAATCCGACTGTTAGGATTCCCAGTTGAGTGTGTGTGTGTTCCAAGTTAGCCCCATGCCACACCACCACGCCTGTGGAGGGGGGGGGGGTCGAGGTACATGCTCCGAGGAGGCCCCAATAGCTGTGCCCCGCCAGCCCGCGGCGAGGCGGTCTGTTCCCGAGCAGTCTTGGGAGTACAGATTATCCCATACTGACTTGCATTACCTTGTGCTTACCGCTACTCCCTAGGCTGATGCCGCATGCAATGTACTCTTTTTTGGACGAGACGGGCTTTTTGCGCCTGCGTGGGGGAGCCCAAAATCGTGAGTCGGGGAGGCGTAGCGTAGATGATTCATGCCTGCCTGCCTCCTGCCTGGGGCGGCCCTGGCCAGAAAGTACCTTGATACCGGCCTCCCTTTCGGTCCCTTTTTTTCGGTCTTATATAATTCTTGATCGTGCCTCAGCACCGGACAGGCCACCCTTGGAATTCCCCGTTCCTGTTGCTGTTATTTCTATAACTCGATACCCGACCGTTTATTCTCCCACAAACAGGTTTCTTCTTTTCAAAGACCCCATCGCCGATTGTTTTATATCGCCCAAGCGACTGATCCCAAACTTGAAGCAACTTTGGTCACATTGGTTGCAGCGTCCCTTATACCACGAGATCCGCCCACCACCCACCCGCCCGCATCCACACCACTTACATACAACGGACAACACCTACGTACGTCACTTACACACACGCCTTACACGTGAAGTGTCGACATCGCGTATATCAACCACAACGCGTCCGCTCCGAGAAGAAGAACGGACCTTGTCGCATCCTACTCAACAACGATAATACTACTCATCGCATTTCATCAACTACAACAACTACTACGAAAATGTGGAACTCCTTTGGTTCGTCCGGCTCCATGAGCCCTTATACGCAACCTCTCGACATCCCATACTCCAGCGCATCGTCGCGATCCTCCGCCTACCAGCCCAACTGCGCCTTCCCCTCGTGGCCGCAGGGTCCCTCGCTGGGTTCCAGCAGCAGCAGCCGTCCTCACTACGAGAGGGCGACGTCCTACTTGTCGGACGACGACCTCTTCTGGCAGGACTCGGAGAACGACGACGCCCACAGCGTCTCCAGCGCCGAGAGCCACGGCAGCTGCTATGCCACGCAGCAGCCGACCGAGGAGGAACTGCAAGAGCAGCGCCTCGAGGAGCAGCGGAAGCGCGCCCAGATGCAGCGCGACGCCCTGCGCTTCGTCAAGCTCGAGAAGGAGCGCCGCCGCCTCGCCGCGCAACAGCAGCCCAAGCCGCGCCGCAGCAGCAGCCATACCAGCAACCCTTCCAAGAAGTCCAGCAACATGGCCTCCATCCGCGAGGCCGCCGAGTGAGAAGCCATCGATAGGCTCCTCCTCCTATCTTTTCCTTTGGTCACGACATATCACGAATGGTGAGTCCCCACTTATACACTCTCAAGTTGCCACGCGCATACGACTAACACTTGGCTTCAGAACATTTTTACGAGCACCTTATGATACCCATCTATGATACCCAGCGATACCCCTTTTGAAATTTCACATCAACGTACATACATACACGCATACTTGCTGCCCACGCAGCCGTACAGCATCGGGCGGGAGGTAGACAGCGCGCCGGCAAAACCCGGGTTTTCCCGGGTTTCTCTTTTGCCATACACTTAGAGAGATGAAACCATGGTGGCTTTGCCACCACTGGACCATCAACTTTTACCACTACTATTACTCTTCTTTTCGAAAGGGGCGACGTACCACTAGATGGCGCGCGCCAGCATACACTTTGCTTTTTCCCCAAGTCTGTTTTTTGAGGGTTTCGGATGACTCCGGGGTTTATGGTTTGGCAGGCGGTGGTTAGATGCGGAGGAGGAGAGAAAGCGTTTGAGTCACAATACGGAGGGAACCTGTCTCAGCCACGGATCGTGTGTTGCGAGATGGAGGCGCCGCCGCCGCCGCCAGCCAATCACAACCGCCACAACCTTCCTCGGTGTTCAATTTTAGGTTGTGACTGATCGGCGATGCTACTGGTTGGTGATGGAGCAAAACATCAATCAAACCCAGCATCGCGAGTGGTGGTGGCAAGAGAACGCGAGAAGGAGGCTTTCGGTCAACCAAACCTAGCTTTGTGTGCATCACTCTTTGTAATAGCTTTACTCTTACAATTCTATTCGCTTCAACATCACCCAACAAGAGAGTTTTTCCCGTGCTCGCTAAAGATTTGTGTGTGTGCGCGTGGTTGTGTGTAGGCAGACATGGGAAAGTTGGTGCCAGTACGCGTCATTATTCGTTCGACGAATAGCTGCGCGAGGAGACGGACCGCCGTTTTTATTGGATGCGACACCACCACACACGCTTTCCAAGTAAGTAAATGTGCTTGTGTGCTTGTGTGCTTGCGTCCCGGAGAGACGGGCGAGAGGAGGTTGTCACCACCGGCACTAAATGGGCTCGGTACCTGACATATACTAGCTGTATGTCAATTTGTGTGTGCGTGCCCGTATAGGTGAGTGTGTCTGGAATTTATGTTTGAGAATATGTATGTATGTTGGTATAGGTGTGTGTGTGTGTGTGTGTCTGCCTGTTTAATGAAAGCACCATCTTTCGACCAGATACCACGTTTACCTGGTCCCCTCCTTCCACCCCAAATGCCACACGCCGCCGTAGCATTCCGCGGACCCAATCCTTTAGCCAACTGGATGTATGTCGGACCCCCAAGTACGGCAATGATCCAACGTGTTGTTACTTCCAATAAGGGCCCGTCGGGCCATTGCGGTTTCATTCTAATCTTGAACTGACTGGCACTTTCCTATACAAGGAACTCGCTCGCAAAGTCCGAATTCATCCGGGACAAGAATTTGTTTGCCTGCCTGTTGGTCTTCTTTTTTGTGGTTGCTTGCCGCTGTTATTAAATGATGGTGGTCATTGGGGGAGTGATGTGTTATATAGCTTCCAAGTTCCGATATATATCAATCACATTGACAGGGGTGTAGGAGGGGGTTGTCTACGGCCGTGATGTGATGTGAAGTGATCCTTTTTCTCACTTATACCCGATATTTTGGGTTTTCTTCTCCCTGAAAGCGAACTCGGAGTTAGCTGGATCTCATCACCGACAGGGGGATGGTTTGCGCGCGAGATCTGGACGTGGGTGTGAGTGTGAGTGGCGTGAGCTTGGGTGGTGTGTAGCAGCAGGCAATCAGGCAAGGGGGCTTGCTGCTGCTGCTGTGATGGCAGAACCTAAACTTTCATCACACCTCCCCTCCCCCTCGCAACCCTATTCGGGAAGTAGGTGTGGAGTTACGGTTGAACGATCGGCTGTCCTGATTGGGAATTGGAGGGAGACTTGGCGATGGCTTCGTTCCTTTTTGGGCAATTCGTGATTGGATGTGGCACAGTGTGTGGTCGAGAATGTGATAGAGTTGATTGAGACCTCCACACTTTGAATTCTTGACAGCTGTCCATCAATGCAAAGCTGTACCTTCCTTTATGGACTGACCGAAGTGAGCAGCATTCTGTTTGCAACGTACACCGACAGCATGCATGCATATGTAGATGGTGGACGGGGAAGTGTTGGCTGTTGGAAAGGGAAGCACGTCGGCTGTCGTTTAAACCACCAGTCACAATGCCCATCCTGCGAATGCTGCATTCTCTGTCGTCCGGTCTGTTGGTTCGGCCAGCGCGTCAATCTTGTTATCCCCTCCACGCCAAGATGGTTGTTCGTTCCCTGGACCCGCGTTGGGCACGCACTGCCAACTGGGGGCGGCGGCAGCCTTCTCATGTATAACAGAGAAGACTAATCTCGGCTGCTTCGGCTGCTTCAGCACACGGATCAAGATCGCGACGGAAATGGCTCGGGGGCAGCCGTGATAGCAATCTAACCAACCCACCTTGGTTGCTCGGGGCTTGCCAGCCAGCCCGCCCGCCCGCCATTCGCCTCCTCCCGAGTCTCGGTGAAGATCGAAGGGATGAATGCGGGATGCGTGGTCGAGCAAACAAACGTCTCAAGTAGCCTGGCCGGTCCCAAGTTGGCAACTGGCTTTCGTTCTCATCACACGCTAACACTTCTTTTGGGACCAGGAAGTCGCCAAACAAGATGAAAGCAGGCAGGCTCTCCTTCGAATCTGACCAGCTCGGCTTCCGCGTATTGCGCGGTAGGCGGATAAGAAGTAAGAAAGCGCAGCCAGGAAGCTGAACAGGTCACATATCTACTTTTAGACGCAGGAGGCTGGGCCCGCTGTGCGTAACCGTTCACAAGGACTTAGATTCGGTACCTCGGTTCCGTTGAAGATCGGAAATGACCATGTATGTCATTATTAACAATAGGGACGTATTTACAGCCGGCGGCCGGGCAACCTGGCTTGCCAAATATAGGCGCTCGTCTAATAACTCAGCCTGCTTCCGCTAGGTGCATGCGTGCGTGCTGTATAGTCCTACATTGCAACTGCGTCATCATCGCCTGTGGGTGGGCAATGGGGGGGTGTCAGGTGGTATGCAAGTATGCCGTAATTTTACCCGCGCGGCGAAGCGCGGCTGTGTGCGTCAACGGCTCGACGTATGGGCTGCTCCTCCTTCTGGGGGCAGCAGACCCAGGTCTCTGGATCATACACACACACACACACGCGCACACACCACACGCTCGCTTCCTCATCTGCAGCTTGAACTCGGCTGCAGCCCAGCGTACCATCGAACCAACAAAGTCTGGAGAGGGAAACCCACCTGATCCTGATCCAAGCAGGCTGAACGGGGCACTGTTGGTTTTGAGTATAGTAGCGGCGCCTTGGGGGCCATTATTTCATATCTCTCTCGAGCCCCGAAGGTCAGGGGCCAAGCACGAGGCCTGTTTGCTTCCCGCCTTTGCCCTCATTGGCCGGACGAAAGGACAAGGCCTTTGTCAGCGGGTGCCGATGTGGTTGTCCTACCGCACTGGCGATCTCCCGGTCCAGCCCATTCATGATAGCGGTGTACACATTTGTTTCCTTGCCAGAAATTCCTTGCCGCTGCTCGGTCTGCGCTAGCTTCAAGGTGGAGGAGGAACGACCGGGGTTCGGTCGGATCATGCCATGCAGCATTTTAGCGTACTACCCTCGGCATGGAGCTCGTCTTCAGCACACTCGCTCGCAGTAATGATCGTCCATGTCAGGGATTCGGCCGTTCTGCACAGCGAAATTCGGGGCCCAAGTGGAAGCAAGACATTATCCGTATCCGTAACGTGACTTTTAAGGTGCACGCCCCTCAGCAGCCCGGTAGGCAGGCCAAAATACGAGGATATTCTGGGCAGGACAACATGAATACCAATGCAAGGGGTGCTGGCCCTTGATTGGTGATGATGGATGATGGATGGATCCCGATGCAGCCCGTGGCGGCTGCTTACCTAGACTGATATGCAGATGAGCGCGGCAAGAACCCCCCATGGCCAGAGTACCACACGTACGTACAGTACTGATGCAAATTGAGTTGGGCCGCGGGGTAATTGACCCCGATCCAGCCCCGAATGTGATGAGGAGGCTTGATGGCATTGGATCTGGAGCGTTGGAGCCTTTTTGCATCTCCAGCCATCGAGAGACACACGGGTCCGCTTTTCGGGTCCGAACTTCATATCTGTGAGAATCGAGCTCAAGAAGTCGTTGGAACATACATTCTGACCGCCTGGCGCCAGTGAGACACCGGAATTATATCCGCTGGCCGCTCCTAGTGGTTGTGTAATAGATGAGTCAGTTTTCCTAGAGTCGGGACTATAGCGTGTTCTCTTCCTGCTCTTGTGTCCGACCCAAATAGTGATAATATCCCATGGAAGGGCCTGCGACTAGTGTGGCCTCTCTGGATGGCCGGATCAGGCGCCGTCACAGCTGAGGGCGGAGATGCATATCAAATAGACCGTTGCGTGCCCCTCCCAGAGAACCAGGTTATAGATGTGATCCTCCTGGAGGATCCAAAGCAGAGTAGAGGGGGGAACTGTCGATCAAGGGATCCGGTCGGCTTCCGGCATGCGGAGCTAAGCTTCCCGTCTTTCCCAGCCATCTCCGGTATATATGCCTACCTGGGTACAGATCCGAGCGCGCAGGGCTTTGTCCTGCAGTCCGCTTGACGCAAGTAATTCATCACGACTTCCCCCCAATTCAGTCGACTTGCAGGCGGGACAGGGTGAGACCTCTGTTACTATGCCACGCCTCTGGTCGTGCACGCAATGCCGTGCTCACCAAGTAGAGCACCGTTGCAATCGTGGCAATATACGTCGGCAGCCATTTGCCAAGTGATACTCACAATCAAGAGTCGCATGGTTGCAAGCCACGATGTTGCTTTGGCGGGGTAGGCAGTGAAGCAAATAAAAAATCCTGGGTGGGAACCCTGGCTCTCCGGACGAACCCTTGGGCGACCATGCATCACACATTTCCATCCTTCAAGTTGGGGGTTTCATCTTCTAGACCGGCTGAGCAAGTATAGACGTTGGCGAAGTAGGGCCGAGAGTGCAGATGCAGTCAATTGCAGTTGCAGTTGCAGTTGCAGCTGCGGTTGCTTATTTAGCTGTGCACAGGCACAGGCACACAGGCACACACGGTCTGTATGTGGGAATGTGCAGTGTGCAGTGCAAGAAAGAACTACCAAATCCATCCAGAACAGGCCCACTACATATGTCGATAATAGATTAATTGGTGATCTGGCTCGTGCACGACGGTAGCGGTAGCGGATTATGTGATATCCTTATTTTTCTTACCACCACCTGTCCACAATTGCCAAGCCACGCCGCGTGCATGATATGAGAAGGAACGAAAAGGACATTGAAGGAGGGAGAGCTTCTCCTCTTCTAAAGAGGCAGCTAATAAGTAAGCTTATGCTGTTTGTCGAATGGAGCAAGCAGAAAGAAGGAAGGAACAGCGAGCGAGAGTGAAAAAAACGAGAGTGAAAATCAAACCCCTGTCAACCGGTCAGCCAGTGAGGGCGCTGGTCACGCATCTTTAACCGCCAGGTCAGGCCTTAGCAGCTCTATTATATCCAATCATCGCTGTCCGCCCCAAGGCACCCCTGCAGGCCCGCCAGCCAATCCGCGCTCTTAGCCGCCCTCTCACGGCACCTCGGCGCTACTGCGAGGAACGACGTGCAGCAACAATTACCATTTCTACCAATCTTTTCACAGCACCGCACTGGCAAACCCGCCATCTCTGCCCAACCAGACCGTTTTCCCCAGCAGCCATGACTGAACAATGGCGAAACGGCCCATTGAATCAGTTGAGCAGTGCAGTCTGATACAATAGCTAATCATTTCCCAGCACAGTGAACTCAGTAAACCCAGCAAACCCAGCGAAGCGGAGGGGGATCAACGAACCCATCTCCATCTTGGCCATTCATGCCCCGACGCTCACCTTTAGCGAGCCCTCTTGGGAGTCACCTGCCCCGGCCGAGACAAGCCAGCTTCAGCCATACAATGCCTCTGTTCGCCCTCTTTCGGAAATGATGTCGTGCAAAATGATCCCGGTGATAACGCCTGAGCTCCAGTCACTCCAGTCACCGCTAGCTGGCGAGATTGTCACGAGTACCCGAGCGGGCCAGCAGCTGTTACTCGAGGGACGGTGAATGAATTGCGAAACTAATCCCGGAGGATATCAGCGGAGCTTCTTTGCGTGTAGTGCTGCGTCCTTTTCTTTGTGTGAAGATCTATCTGTACGATTCATTCATAGCAGCAAGGTGGGTAGTAACATCGTGCTGTGGGAGGATGGATGCTCACCTTCGATCGTTGCTTCGCCTCCGCCTGCCTGCCTGCCTGCCGGTCTATCTGTCCACATCGCCTCTCTCTCTCTCTCTCCATCGCTATACTTCGGGTTGGATAGAGATGGTGAAGGGATTCTTGTCTTGCCATGCCAACTCAGACTGCATAAAGTGACAAGCAGCAGCAAGCAGGTTGCTTTATCAAGGTACACATGAGCCACAATGCACACAGAGGCTTGAGGCTAATTATATCCCCAAGACTGGATCCTCTGCTGGATCCTCCCCCCCTCTGGCCAAACCCATGTCTTTGGGCTGCTGCAGCGCAGCCAGTCACCATCGATCTCCAGGCTCAAAGCCAATTCGGCCACCTCGCTACCCTGACCTCCCCCCTGTCGACCCGGCATGCAATGGCTGATCAGACCCCTGCCCCATGCTTGCCCATGCAGACATTGGCTTAGCCGGACCGTATCCGCTCTAGATTTGGCCTTGCTGGTATATGCAACTCGAACCATTGACAGCTCGAAGACTGCTAGACTCCTCTCCTCTAGGCGCTGGCCTTCCTCGACGGCGATAGAGGACTTTATTGCTCTCTCACACCCCCGGATTCGAAACTTGTTCATCGGTCCCTTTCTTTGCTCCTTGCCTCCCGTCCATGCTCACGCTGTGTTCTCTTGCATTAAACCGGCCTCCAACCCACGAGCCTTTCATGCAAGACAAGCGCCGGCACACCACTTTGAATCAACTATAGTACTACCACCACTAATGCACACCCATCCCACGAGGCGATAACCGATTACCCATACCCATGTGCGACATAACCTAATCCTCCCCCCAAGACAGGTGTCTGTTTCTTCTTTCCGTTGTTCTAATCCTCCTACTAGCAACCCAAGCGAAAGACATACTTTGTCTTCTACCGACGCCGGATTCCGAGGCCGCACGTTGCCGTGCTACTTGATACGCACCTGCGATCCACCGGTTATTTTCTTCTCGTCGCCTGCTTGCACACACACACACACCTGACTCCATATAGTCGGTACACCGACCGACCTCGAGGAGGGACTTTGTTCCCGGGAACGGGCAGTTGGGTGTAGCGTGTGATGTTCGCATCCCGTATTGTGTAGCGTCCCCGCTCTCTCTTAGGTCACTTCACGATACCATTCCGAAGACAAGGTCGCACGCCGAGGTCAGTCGCCCTGTCCTGTTTGCGGAGTTCGTCTCGGGTCTATAAGAAGCCATTGGCGCTTGCCAGGTGCTGGCACGTCAGATCCGGGGGTTGGGGCTTCAGTGTTAATGGTCCAGCATGCTTACTGTCTGGTATAGGAAAGCATTGTCGCCACCATGTCGTCCAGGAGCCATCCATCGATGCCTCGGCACGCCAACACATCTATCGCATCGTCAGCGAAATCCTCTCGGACAGGAAAGACGGTTGCAGAAACAAGAGACTTCACTTCGCCAACGCCTTTAATGAAGTACTTCGATCCATGCGCGGCGACTGCCGGCATGCTGCTATATGGCCGTACGTGTTCGATATATCCTATGCACCCTGAGTATTACTGACGAATGGACAGAGGGCAACTCGGTTGTTGTTGCGCACCATGATAGCTTAACAATAGAAAGGCGATTCTCCCGCCACTCAGCTGAAGTTCAGCTGCTAGCAGTCGACACCCAGAGCGACATTGGCGCTGGCCGGTTAGTCGTCAGCTACGATACTGATATGACCGCCATTGTATGGGATTTGATGACAGGAGACGAAGTTGCGCGGTTTGCTTCGTATGAGAACCTGACATGCGCCGCCTGGATGCGCAACGGCAATGTTGCTTTTGGTGGGTTTAGCTTCGTACGCCGTGGTACAAAGGGAATCGGTTGACTAACTCCACCACTAGGCAATACGCAAGGAAATATCATCTTGTTCGAGCCGACAACATCAGAACATATATCTGCCAGGACCATTGACCAGATATCCGTAACAGCATTGGCTCCAGCAGCAGACTGCCGGACATTCGCCATTGGGTGAGTTTCACACGTCAAGGTTTAGCCCACGTTCCGGACCGACTAATGGATTTTCTAGATACCAAAACGGCTCGCTCCTTATTGCGACTTTGCAACCACGCTTCACGATTTTGCACAATCTGAGCACGAACAGGGCCCCGTCGCCAATTGTCAACCTCTCGTGGCATGCCTCCTCATCCCGCCAAAAGTCGGACATGCTCGCGGTGCAGACGAACGATGGCGACCTGCGGGTCTGGAGCGTGGCAAAGTCGTATAGCAGCGACGATCCCGCCAAAGTGGTTAGGATACTAAAGCGAACCGAGAACTACCAAAACGCTCCCAATTGGATGGGCTGGTCCAAGAACGGCCGCATTATCCAATTTTCTGAAAGGTTTGCTCTCCTCTTCTGGATATGTGGCACGACATATACGCGCGCGCTTACAAGTCCGATTCTGTTTGGCTAACATCCTCGCAGCGAAACCCTCTCCTGGGATGTCCGAACCAAACACGTCACCTATGATAGCATACCGACACTAGAACATGTGAGGGGCCTTGCCGTCTACGGCCCGGGTGCGACCTTGTTCACCCTCGGCGCCAACAACACCGTTCAGCAATTTGACCTCAACACGCCATCGCAGATGGTCGCTAACGTACAGCACCCTGCCAATCTTTTGCCACCGTCGCCTCCTGTCTCGATCGAGGAGCAGTCCGAGCATGGCGTCGTCATCATTGCCACCGACTCAGACTCAGTATCCGCCCCTGAATCGTCGTCTGTGCCTATCAACTCGGAGGTCTCCGAAAGCGATGATGATCATATGTCTCCGTTGGCGAGGATCGTGCGTGGCGCAGAGGCCACCGAAGTCGTCGAGCAAGAGAGGTACATGTCGGCCAGTCCGGTTTCGAGCCGCAGCCATGCCTCCTCTACTGCCTCGAAGTCATCTGCAGGGTCCAGCACCCGCGGACGTCACCCTCCTTCGGTCCTTTCCCGAGGGATGACGGAGAACACCTACATTTCCGCCGGGTCTTCGCTCCGTTCTTCGGCCCAGCCACCACCGTTCGGCGACAAAGATGCCTACTCTATTAGCAGTATCAGCTCTGCTTCCATGACATCTTCGTCGCGCCCGTCTCGCCACCGCCCATCCCGTCTCAGAAACGAGGTACCCCGGAGCCCGGATGATGCAAAGGTTCATGATTTGTTCAAGTTCACCAGGAGCCGCCTGCACGATGTTCCTTACAAGCGAGCACCTCTGGTAGACCAAACACGCCTCACCAACGAGGACCTGCGGCGACAAATGCTCAGCATCATTTTCGGGTGGAACAAGGAGATCCAGGACCTGGTTCGTGATGAGCTGTCTCGTCACCCGCAGGGTTCCCCGAGCAGGATCTTGCTGTCCAAGTGGCTGGGAGATATCGACGCCGACATCATGACGGCATCGTCCGAGAACATGACCTCTTCCGACTGGATGTTGTTGGCATTGAGCGGCATTGGTGGCCAAGCCTCGCAGCACAAGCTGGGCCGGGCTTACGTGCAGCGTCTTCTGGAGAGCGGAGACGTGCATGCTGCTGCGACTATTATGATTGGCATGGGTGACCATAATGACGCGATCGAGATCTACGTCTCACATAAACGCTTCATGGAAGCTCTGATTCTGCTCTGTCTGTACTTTCCCAACGTCTGGGAACGCCAGGCTCAAATCATCAAGAAGTGGGGAGAGTTTGCCGTATTGCACGGCCAGCAGCAGCTCGCCATACGCTGCTTCGCATGCACTGGACAGGAGTCTTCCGAGCCGTGGGCCTCACCATCGGCTGCCCAGGTAACTTTCCAGAGCCTGAACCAGAGCATCCCCGAGGTGCTCAGCC
Source organism: Apiospora marii (assembly GCF_038362585.1). Taxonomy (NCBI): domain Eukaryota; kingdom Fungi; phylum Ascomycota; class Sordariomycetes; order Amphisphaeriales; family Apiosporaceae; genus Apiospora; species Apiospora marii. The sequence continues at coordinate 1,098,720 of NW_027117377.1, forward strand.
CGCCTTTGTCGCCCCCTGGCATGAACCGAGGACCACAGCGCAGCATTGCAAAGACCTCGGCTCTTAAGCTCATCACCAGCTTCGGAGACCAGAGTGCCAAATCCAAGTTCTTCGCCGCGGGAGATGGTGGACAGACCCCGATCGCTGCAGGTGTCACCCCTATTGCCGAGTCGGCCATATCGCCTGCTGGCTACGATCCAACAACGGCCTTGCTCAAGCCATCCCAGCGAAGTGCTTTTAACACACCCAGCTCGGCGCGGGTGACTACGCCTGGTGGTTTCGGCCGCCAGCGTTTGCCCTCCATCGGTGAGGTTCGCGGTGCAGAGATTCCCACACCACCAGTAGTGGAAGAGACCAGCAGCCGACATCGTCGGACTCACCATTCCCGCAAGTCTTCGTCTGACGAGCAGTATGCGGCTGGTATGTCTCTGGGCAGAGCTGCTACTGCAAGCCCTCAAATGATGAGGGATGTTCATTCGCGACGGAAAGACCCCCCGCCACCATCTCCGTCGCCTCAGTCGTTTGCTACCTTGATGACCCAGGGCCGGACCAGTCGCAATGGTGCTCGAGACCGCGTGCCCGATGGCATTGACTTGAAGCTGCAATCCATTGATGCGGCCATGAGCGATGTGACATCACCAGAGCAATCAGTTGCCTCCTCCACCCGTTTCCACTGGCCCACTAGACGCCGTGGTCCCGGCTCTATCGCAAGCTCGGTCACTTCGCAGTCCAGCGCTGGTCGAAGCCACCACCGAGCTCCCCCGCCTGTCGCGAGGGGCATCAATGATCACATTTCCAGCATCGAAGCTGCCCAACGCCCCTCAAGAAGGCACCGCAGCCGCGACAGCAGCCGAACCCGCCAGGAGGACCACCGTGCGAGAAGCCGTGAGAGCAGCCGAAGCCGCAAGGAGTCGACCAGGGATGCTTCCTCTGAGCGAGGCCGTGGGGCTGCGAGGACCTACACCCCCAAGCCTGCTAAGCGTTCTCCCACTTCTCCGATCCCCATGTCTCCCGAAGACCTTATCAACCTGAGCACGCCGCGAAATGGCGAAGACTCGATTGTCGCCATGCAAATCGACAACGGAGAACCTTCCACGGTGAGGAAGTCGAGCCAAATTCGACGCACCTCGCCAAGGTCCCAACGCATCTCGAGCCGTACCTCGAGCCGGGATACGCGACGCCGGAGTCCGGAGCGGCGGCCACTGGTTTTGGAGATTCGCGGTAGAAGCGACGATCGTGATGATGGCTCCATGACACGCTCTCCCTCTTCGCCCTTGCCCATGTCTGCCGGTGGCCACTTTTTCGGATCTGATGACGAGAAGGACTACCAAGCCGCTGTAGAGCAACAGGAGAACTTCAGGAACAGACACAACCGCAGCCGGGGTATGAAGGAACCTAACTCGCCTGCAGTCCACCGAGCCCGCGATCGATCCGAGAGCCGCAAGCGACGTGTCAAGACCCCTCTGGAGCTGGAGGCAATGGAGAATCCCGCCCCGCTGTCTTCTCAGGTGTACAAGGAGCCCGCCCGCGCGGGCGCCATGAAGTCGATCTTGACGGAGAGACAGGCCAAGAAAGAGGCCGCAGCCCGTGAACTGGAGGAGCGCCGCCGATCCCTTGCGCTGCGCCCGTTGGCTCCTGCCATCCCTCACCCAGATGAGCTGTCCCCTATTGTGTCTCGCCCGCCCACGGCTTTCGAGTTGAACCAGCAGAACTCCACCCCGCCTCCCCAGGATGTCCCCCAGCGAAGTGCTACTGCCGACTTCACGACGAGGAGCTCGCAGATGCGAAGCGGCAACAGGCCCTTCATCGGTCTCCCCGCCACCCCCAAGGCCATGAGGCTCCAGTTTGAGAGCGACAGCAAGGGAAAGCCCAACGTTCCCCCGATCCCGTCCCAGTGGACCAAGACTTCGCCTCCGTCTTCGGGCCAGCCGTCGCCCGACAAGCCCACGGCCGAGTCTCCGGCAAAGGAAGCGAAGGAGCCATCGCCCCTGACGCTGCTTCCGTCCACTGTCTACTCCCCGCCGTCTCGCCCCGTGATCGAGCGATGCATGTCTGCTCCCATTCACGACCAGCAGCCCCCTTCATTCCAGTCCCACTCGAGAAATGGCTCTTCGGCAAGGAAGATGAGCATCCCCGAGGCATCCATCCGGGGCATCGATGAGATGCTTGGCGGAGGCGGTCGACACTCGAGAAGGGCTTCTCGGGATGATCACATCCCGCCACCACCACCACCACCCCCAATCCTGAGGGAGCTTCAGCACTTGGTCATGCCGCCTCCCCCGCCACCTGCTCCTCTCCCGGGGCTGCAGCCTCAAGTCTACGGCGGTGGTAAGGGCACCATTGAGATCGTCATGGACGATGATGACAACAACAACAACTACACCACCAACGCCGCGCCCGCTGTCATCCCCGCCAGCGACGCCGACGTGCCCATCATCGCGCCCCCGCAGACCCGCCACGCCCGCAGCCAGAGCGTCACCGAGAACAAGGACAACAGCATCGCCGGCCGCTTCAGCCGTGCCACCGAGCGCATGCGGTCCGCCAGCCGCGGCCGCACCAGCTCGCAGCTCGGCCAGCGCACCAAGTCCCCCGAGCAGACCTCGCCCTACGAGAGCGTCCTGCCGCCCGTCAGCTACAAGGGCCCGACGCCGTCCAACAGCGACGCCAACCAGCAACCGCAGCAGCCCTCCATGATTGAGCGGCACCCCCGCGAGGTCCGGGCGACGTATCACACGCGCCACAACTCGGGCACTGGTCTCTCGCAAAGCGAGATGTTCTAAACGAGGCAGAACTTGCATGTTCTCCTTCGAACAACTTCACTCTACTTTTTTCCTTTTTCACCATTTACTTCTTCTTCCTCTTCCTTCGCATGGCGCCGGCGTTTTCATCCTGCTCATTTTATGGGATTGATACCATTTCCTCCGTCATCCATACAGCAGGACTTTTTCTATACGCACACGCACACGACCAGGGGATGAGCTTGGTTCATTCCGAGGCTCCCCCAAACCACATTTTATACCTACTTTTCGACTTTTTCCAGAATGAAAGGATCTTGCAAATTGTCCATGGCAACAGGCGGTGCACATTTCCATCATCATCATATAACGACAGCATACTTGTTCTTTTGGAATTTTGATCCATCTTCTTCATACAGCATCGTATCTAAGTACTCATTGATTTTTCACAATCATCTAACGGCCGAACCAACAACATTTTTTTGCATTTTTTACTATACTTCTTCCTTACTTTCTCCTCTTCGACTCTTCGAATCTAGAAGACAGAGGGACGGATACCCACACACATTGTATACTTCATATACTATCCTTGACAAGACATCAATCGCATTGATGGAAAAAGGATTGGAAGGAAATGGTTTCGGGGCTCGCGGCAACGCGGCAGGGAAATGATTGAATGAGACGAAACTGTTTTTGTTTTTTGTGCCACACGGCCTGGATGGGCGGGAACTACTAGGACCCCAAAGGAAAACGAAAAGAAAGCCCAATGAGGATGGATAGCTGGGCTTTTATGGAAGATTGTTGCGTTCACAGATTGGAGAGAGACTCGGCAAAAATATCATATGGTTTTTACACAAAGACTGAAGGAAAAAGAGGAAGAGACAGAAAACAAAAAGTCCGAGACGAGATGACGATGAAGAGATATGTTTTTTCCTCGAGCGCAAGGGACTGACCTTCCTACAGTCCAGGGAGGAGATGAGCCATTGGCCCAGGACGGACAATCTCACGATATGACGAAAGAGAGAGAGAAGAGAGAGAGAAAAGGGGAGAGTCCTAGTGGAGTCTGTCCCATCTTACAACGCTGCCTCACGGCATCTTGTCAGGTAATACCTTGAAGGTGTATTTATTTGTTTGTTTGTTTTGGAATTGGACGATGAGGGGAGGGGAGTTTTTATATTAGGACCCGAGATTCTAGTTTCGTGCAATGGAGTACTGTAATGCGCATCGTACCTTGAAGTCTTCTTGATCATATTGTGGTGATTGAAAGCAAGTGAAGCGTAGGTCTGATTTTGGCTTGCAGTGTAGGAGTTCAAAGCTATGCTGTGTATCCCGAGCCCGTAAAGCAGAGTTCTCTCAACCGCCAAGCACGAAGCTAGAGTACATGAAGACAAAGACCCAAGAAAGTCAACGGGAGGCAGAAAGATATCTCACGAGATCTGGTCCTGCTGGATCGGCAACTTGACGCCGTCCCCTTTACTCCAAATGAGATTGCCCTGCGTCCTGTCCGAGGCCAGGTCGATCTGGTGGATGGCTTCGACCTTGGGGTTCCTCATCAGCGCCGGGAATTCTTGCCCGCACCAAGCCGAGTAGCCGTTGGGCGGGTTGAGACCCTCGCCCCGGGTCTTGCAGAGCTCGACGGCGTCGTCCCCCTTGTCGCCAGGGTAAAATACAAAGACCAGCCCCGCCGAGTTGGCGGCGAAGGCCTGGCACGCCCGCTTCATGAACTTGTCCACGATGCTCGACTGCAGCCTCTGCGCCTGCTCGACGAGGTAGTCGTCCGGCAGGATCCCGTCCCAGGCCACGCCGCCCTTCTGTAACTTGGTCTGCAAGTTGCACTCGTACCAGGCGGTGATGCGGGCGGGGGCGCTGGTGCCGGCGACGACCGGCAGGGCCGTGTAGAAGAGGGAGATGTCGGTGCCGACGCGGCCCTGGCGGCGGATCTCGGCGCGGATGGCGTCTACGGAGGGGACGTCGTCGATGGGGGCGCGGGCGGCGATTGTTGGGGCCGCCGCCAGTCCGCGGTTGGTGTTGTCGATGGGGGAGGCGGTCAGGAGGAGGGAGGAGGAGAAGAAGAGGAGGAGGAGGGTCCAGGCATGGTATAGGCCCGAGGTACGGAGGAGAAGCATTTTTAAAGGGGACAGGATGAGCACTCGGGCTCAGGCAAGGAGAAGAAGATGGAAACTGCTTCAAAGAATCATAGGAGTCGTAACCTCAAGCTCGCCGGAAACCAGGACGATTTACCAGTGAAAGCGAAGGGGTGGTATCAAGGTAAAGATCCAGAACGCCTTCCTACTTATCTTACTCCCCAACAAACAACATGGAAAATAGGTTACTACATGGCTTTTGTATTGACCTCAGCGTATAGCTATGCGTATCGTTGCTCGACTGCGCCGCTTCCTCTATTGCAAATTCAATCATGACTGGGCTGAGCTATGCGTGCACGCTCATAAGCCAGCCCCCTGAACATACCCCTGAACACCTTGGCGGGGCATATTTTCCCTCGGCGTACGTCTTCAACGTCAGCTGACATTCCTTCACATAAGTAGTCTGCTTGCACATCTGTGAAACTTGAAAAGACAAAGAATACTATATTTAAAATTTCCTCGATCTCGCCCGGCCTTGGAAATCTTCGCTCTTGATTTCCCAGAATCGTCAGCACACCACCATACACCATGGCCGACGATACCCGGACAGAATTCCTCTTGGCCTGCGCCAAAGGCGACTTGGCGCAAATCGAGCAGCTGCACGCCCAGGCGATGGTCCCCACCACCGAAGAGGGAGTCGACGTCCCGTTCCTGCAAGAGGCCTTCACCAACGCCATCGACCACCAGCACGCGCCCGTCGTCGACGTCCTCCTGCAGCGCTCCCCGCCGAGCTTCACCTCCCACCTGCCGGACCAGGTTCTGCTGCGCGCCCTGGACGCGGGGGCCGACATGTACCGGCGCTTCGTCTTGTTTGACCGGTCCGTCGCCACGAGAAACTTCGGGCACGCGGGCGACGCGCTCGCGCTGGCCGTGCTCAAGAACGACCTGGCGCTCTTGCGGCTGCTGCTCGGCCACGGCGCGTCGGCGGCGGACTGTCGGCTGTTTCATCGGCCCATCGCGGTGGCTGCGCGGGGACTGAAGGATCTCGACGGCGGGATTCTCGAGGCGTTGGAGGACGCAGCGTGAGGCGTTCTCGGGCCTGGAGCTGAACCGGTATTATTATTGTTGCTCATGAGGTTGCATCATCAACATGTGATGGATAAGATGAACCCGGGGAGGGAAGGCAGGTTCGGGGCCGTATTGCCGGCACAGCCCTGTCTCGGCGTCAGAGAGGAAGCAAGCAAAGATGCAAGGGTTTTTGGGGCGGGCTATACACCTTGTTTACTGTACTGCTATAATCATCAGTATTGGAGATATCGCCAAGATCAACTTGTAGGGAAATACGCCGTTTCCACGGTTGGCAGTCTGCATTTAAGAGATGCAGAATATAGCAGATATCAGGACTTCAATATCACATCGTGTGCTTTTGTTCTTCTTCTAAACCCAACTCATTTCCCCGTAGGCACTATCTTCGTTCGATTTCCAACATGCTTTACAAATTGAGTCTTCTACTCGGATTGCTCTCGGCTTCCCAGCTCGTTGCTGCCAATGCCGACCCCGGCTCTCGACACCATGCTCGACGGGACCGCGGTCGCCTGGCGGTTCGGCAAACAGTTTGGGCGAACACGACCACCGCTTCCTCGTTATCAACTAGCAAGCCCCTTGCTTCCACCAGCAGGGTGCCGTCGTCGAGCCAGATCCCGCCAACCACGACGACAAAGTCGCAGACGTCTAGTCAAAGGTCCTCCGCCAACGAGACCATCGTGGCGGAAACAATCAGCGGCTCTACCATCACCGCCACCGTAAAGTCCGCCCTCATCCACACGTCTGAAATGCGCATACTGACACACAGGTCGGTCAGTTCGAGGCCACCACGATTCCAAAGTACTCCACTCTGGCGAGTACCCTCACGACAACCACGTCCAGCGATGGCATCATTATCCCGCTCATAATTTTCCCCGGCGGCGGGGCATGGAGTAAGCATTGCATCCCATCCAGATGAACCAACCCTCCCAGGATCAGGCCCACACACGCCCTTACTAACAGGAGTATATAGACTTCGCCGGTGCCCCGCCGCCAGGTGGTGTCATACCCACGCCACCCCCCGGGCCCCCTCCTGGTGGTAACAACAACAACGACGGTGACGGCGACGGCACTGATGATCCCACCAAGACCGACGATCCGACGTCGACTGCAAAGACTACCACTTCAAAGAAGGAGTCCAGCGCCACTACAACCACCACTACCACCTCCTCCTCCTCCTCCTCTACCACCAGTAGCTCTGCTTGCAGGATCGTCACCGTGAGCCCCGGCTTCCCCTGGTCGTTTGGCGAGTACGGCCCGATAGATACAGGGTACGGAAAGCAGCCTTCCAGTACGCGCAGCTCCACGCCTACCTCTTCCACGACGAAGAAGTCGTCGGCGTCATCGAGCTCTACCAAGCCTTCGTCTTCGACAGTGACTTCAACGTCCACGGCGTCCTCATCTTCCACGATTTCGTCGTCTACCTCGGTATCCTCATCATCGTCGACATCCTCTTCTTCCACGAAATCCTCATTGTCCCCAACCCGAAGCCCATCAACCTCCTCCTCCTCCTCAACAACAACCCGCACCACCACCACCACCAAAGCCCCGACAACCACAACCAAACCCCCACCCCGACCCACCACCCCCCTCGAGCGCCAACCCATCCGCTGCCACGACGAGTCCGACTTCCGCGGCCACGCCGACATCAGCGGCAGCGCCCAAGACGGCTACTCGACCGACTTCAGCGACCTGGACGGGCCCGACGACTCCGAATACCTCTCGGAAGGCTCCCCGAAACTCACCATGCACGAGCGCGACAAGCACGGCGTCAACTACGACTTCTCCGTCGAGTGGGTCGAGGGGTGCACGACGAAGGAGGAACGGCAGAGCTTCCGGTTCCCGCTGGGGTCGCCGAGCATGATTACGGCGTACCTGCTCATGCGGGAGAACTATACCAAATGTGAGTAGTGCCCGCAAACTTCGTTTGGCACACTGCGAGCGACGAACCTCCAGGTTACTGACAAGAGAATGCAGGCTTCAATGGTGGTGTGGGTGGCAGCACCCAGGTCGGCTGTCTGAAGTACACGTTTACGGGAGGGAAGTAGGGGCTTCAACCAGAACGCCCGATCGCGACTCGATCTGTGTAGTTACAATCTGGTACATTAAATATTTCAAAATATATATCTCAATCATCCGCGATGACTACAGTGTCATCAATCCTAATCCTGGACACACTGAACATGAGCATGAACGCAATCGGCGACGTGACAGAGGTGATGACTACTGGCTGAGCAAGTAGCATATCAGGTTTACTACATGGCAATCACGTATTAGAGACCAAAGACAGCAAAGGGCTTTGCATCGCCGCCAACCTAGCAGCGATGCCGATTCATCTATCTAGCAAATCCCTATAGACTACTCAGCAAGACCTCGAGACAACTCACCTAAGATAACCCCCCTTGGTGGCAGAAGCGCTCCCTTCGGTATAATAGCCCGTCGATGATTAAGCAGGCTAGTTGATCCGACAGGCGTCATATCCAGCGGGATAAACACCAGTCGTATAGCACTGAATAATCGGGCATTATATCCAGTGGGATAATCATTATGCCAATGGCATTGATCAATCCCTGACCCGTACTGTACGGCAGTGAGTGGGGGTAGCAGCGCTTTCGCCATTGAGGGGGTAAATTAATCTCTGTCTGTCATTGGTCCACACCAAGCAAATGGTATTCTTTTCCCTGCCAAAAATTCCTGAACTCCATGAAATATCGCGCAACAGACACCTCTTACGAGGCGTGTAAACAGGCCCTCAGGTTTGTAAAAAGCCTTGAGTAGGCCCTGCTGATTAACAGACGCTTAAGCATGTATACCACGACGTGGTTTACAGGTATAAACTCTGTGCAGCAACAATATCGCGTCGGATCTTTGCCAGACTCTCCTCGAACTTCGTAGTCAACTCCTCGCTGCCCATCACCTTACCAGCTTGGGCCATTTGGCGCAAAAGCTCTTCAAGGCGGCGGAACAGACGGATGAGGGAGCCTTCGTACGCGTTCGTCATTTTGCTATATCACAACTTGTCAGCATAGGTCATGTTTATTGTTGTAAAGGGCAACTTACCAGATCTCCGAGAACGGCTTGCCGTTAGACCAGGCATAAACAGTCTCCATCAACTGCCACTTGAGAGATTGGACGTACTCGTCCTCGTTAACCTCCAACTTGCTCTCTTGACTGATCTTGGCAATGATTCGGGCCTTGGCTTGGACTTGCGAGTAAGGCTTCTGCAGCTCGTCGCGGAGCGTTGCAGCCTCGACCTTCTCCTCGAAGATGAAGACACTCAGAATGGCAGCGCACATCTCGGGTGTAAGCTCGTTGAAGAAGCGGTCAAAGAGCAGTTCGGAAAGCAGAAGTTCGTGGCCCTCTGTGGACGAGATCTCGCAGGCAACACGGGCCTTCATCTGAACAACATCCGCATCGTTGATGAAGTCGAGGCGGCGAAGAACACGCTTCCTCGACTTCAGCTCATCAAGCTGGGCAATGCTGTGGGCCTTGCCAATCTTCTTCTTGATGGCCTTGGTCTGGTCGGTAAGCTGGATCTTCCTAGAGTACTGCTCCCAGAGACCAGGCAGAAGAGGAGAGCCATGCAGGGGGTTGGCGAGCAGCCGTGCCTCCAGGACCTCGATCTTTCGCAGGAGCTTCTTGAAAGAATCGTCAGTAATACCCATGTTCTCGATTGGGTCAAGAATCGGGACACCGTTGGGGGAATCGTCGCTCGACCTCGGTCAAGGACTTCATAAGTTGGCTGCGGACCTCTTCGATATCCTCGCGGGTCTTGACGTCCTTGGGCATGAACACTCGAATTTGGCTGATGGTCTTGATGCAGGTGAACAGGCATGGCACGACCTCGAACTTGCAAGAGCTGGAATCGCCGCGCGCAATCAGGCCATCAGGCATCTCCTTGGAGGGCTGCGAGGTCTGGGAGGCGGGGGCAAACGACTCGCTATTAGGGTCCAGGCGAAGGTAGACATCGACAAAGTACGACTCTTGCGGCTCGTACTCCTTCTCTCCAAATTTGGGCGCCTTGCGAGGAATGAAGTTGACAACCACACCCCAGCCAAAGTCTTGACCAGTCTTGGGGTTCTGAATCTGGATGATTCGGCCAGGCTGGAGATAATCCAGACAGTGTGTGGGATGCTGAATGACATGAATCATATCCTTGGTGTAGGCTTCAATCTGGTGTCGGAGACTGTAGTAGTCCTTGATGGTTGCTTCGTCGGGAATAACCATGCCATCCTTCTCCTTTTGCAAGCTCATGAGATCTTGCTCTAATCCAGCCACACTGGCGCTGTTCTGGAACTGGAAGAAGCAGTTCTCCAACATGAACTCAGGCGAGATAGCTTCGATACGTAGCAAGTTGAGGACCATGTTGTAGCCCAAGTGGAAGGCGGAGTTAAGACGATCCTGGGAGCCTGCAACAATTTCCTTGGCCGTCTCGGGCTCTAGTTTGTCATCAACCATCATGATAACAATACCGCGTTCATCAAGACCACGACGACCAGCTCGACCAGACATTTGAATGTATTCGGACGACGTGAGAGGTCGGCGTTGTACACCATCCCACTTCGTGACCTGGGTGAACACCACAGTCTTGGCAGGCATGTTCAGACCAATCGAGAAAGTCTCGGTAGCGAAGAGCACCTTGATGAGTCCCTCCTGGAAAAGAATCTCGATGGTCTCTTTCAGGATAGGGAGCAGACCAGAATGATGCACACCGATACCCTTCTCCAACAACGGGAGCAAGTTCGAGATCTGGGGCAGATCGCGATCCTCCTCCGACAGCGACTCGATAGCGCTTGTGAAAACCTTGCGCACCATCTGCTTCTCGCTATCGTCGTTGAAACTGAACTTGGATACGAACAGAGCCATCATCTCGCATTCGCGTTTGCTGAAGTTGAAGACAATAACCGGGTTGAAGTTCTTGTTCATGATCATCTTGACGATCTTCTGGATGTCGGCGTTGGTCTCATCCTTACCACCCTTCATGGGTTTCTTGTGCTTGCCCTTGCCTGAGCTCTTGGCGCCTGCCTCTTTGAGGTCTTCACCCTTCTTGTCTTGGATCATTTGCATGGTCCGGTTGAAGTTGTTCTCGCGGAAAACACCCTTCTCGTCAACGACGAGGAAGATGCCGCTGCCGCCAGCAGGGAAGAAGTAGTTTTGCAGGGGGAGTAGGACGGAAATCGGTGTAAACAACGTGACACGCCTGCCTGTGTATCTTGGCTATCCACTCGGCGAACTGGAAGGCGTTCGGAATGGTGGCAGACAAGAACACATAGCGAACCTTGTCGGGAAGAAGGATGATGGTCTCCTCCCAGACGACACCTCTCGACTTGTCGCGCATGTAGTGAATCTCGTCAAAGACGACCCAAGCAACTTCGCGCATAATCTCCGAACCGCGGTACAACATGGACCGCAGAATCTCGGTGGTCATGACAAGACAACTAGCTGTAGGGTTGATGGTGACGTCACCTGTCATCAGACCGACATCGCCAAAGGCCTCGTTGAACTCGCGATACTTCTGGTTGCTAAGGGCTTTGATGGGGGATGTGTAGATGACTCGGGTATTTTGCTTCAGGCAGTGTGCAATGGCGTATTCGGCAACGACAGTCTTTCCAGCACTGGTATGGGCGGAAACCAGGACACTCTCATCGCGTTCAATAGACGAGATGGAGAGGCGCTGGAAGGGATCAAGGGTAAAAGGCCATGTTCGGGCTGGTTCCTTGGGCGCTTTGTGTTGAGAAAGAGGGACGTATTCGTAGTCCAGATCCGGGGGAAGGGCAACTTGATGCTGGATGTTGTGCTTCAAGACCAGGTTGGACTCGTCGGCGGGCGCAAAGCCTGCAGCAGCGGCAAGCTCTCGAGATTCGGCAGTTTCGAAGCTGTCCGTCATGACAGGCGCCTCGGTGGCTCCATCCTTGCGCCGACGCTTGCTGTCCTGCTCATCAGTCATGACTGTGTCGTCGCCGTCGGCGGCACCATCTGCGTCGGCGACGTCTTCCTCGGGTGAAGCAGGAGCTGCGTCGGCCATCTCCACCTCCGTGGCTTCGGGTGCCGATCGCGTGGACTCGCCGCCATTGGCAAGTTCAACAGCCTTTCTCTTCTTGTTCTTCTTCTTCGATTTGGATGGCTTGGCAGCAGCGCTTGGGTGGCTCGGGGAGGACTCGATCTCGGTCTTGGCCTTGCCGTTGCTGCTGGCGTCGTTGTTGCTGTTGGCGTTGCCGCCAGCTGCCGGCTGATCTTCGAAAACGTCGAAGAGGTCGTCCATGCTGGCAGAATTGTCTATCGCATTGGCAGGGCAGATGTGTTTCGCCGAAGTATGCTGTTGCCAGATGGTTGGTGAAATTATTGACCAAGGTTCTTTTACAGCTTGGATTAAACCGGATCGCGCAGCTTCGGCGAAAGGAAAAAAAGGCAAGCGCCACTGTAGCTACCAATGGCAGAAATAAATTCGTAGTGGGGCCCATGGACTGGATTGCATCACTAAGATGGGCAGGCGGTCGGACAACAATTAACAAGACTCCTGGCCTACCATTATTACAGTGACTACTCCTGCCTAAGAATAGGGAGCTTTGGTGTTTATTTCAGTACTTGAATGTTTATTCATAGCTATTCGAGTGTGCTACAAGTGGAAATGCTGGTTTTGATTAGTCCCTTGTCTTGTGTTAATAGGCACTTATGAGACTGGAAGCACAGCGCTGAGCTTAGGTGCAGGTGCCTGTGCAGGTGCGTGCTGCATTCAATCACTTGAGGTACTTGGTACTTAACAAAGAGAATGGGGGGTGGGTTGGGCCGACATTGAACCGACCGGCTATGCGCAGCTTCGACAACCTCGTCGAGCTTCAATCCATCATACGACATTTTGCAAAGCTCACTCCAGCAACATTCTCACATCTCCACTCTGCCCATTCGCGTGCAACACAGTTCTCCAAGGTAAATGCGACGACAGCACCCCGGACCGACGACGTTTCTGAAGCTATACTGATACCAATTGGCCCTCCCCCGCCTCTAGATGTCTCCCCAGTCCATTCTCCGTGCCAGCCCCCGTGCGGCCAACATGATCAGCCGCCGCATGTTCCACGCGACCCGCGCCCGCCTCTCGTCGCCCTACCACTACGCCGAGGGTCCCTACACCAACCTGCCCTTCAACACCAAGACTCGCTTCTTCGCTGTCCGCTACTGGGCCTACATGATCACCGGCTTCTTCGCCCCCTTCGGCATTGCCGGTGCGTCATTTCCCCGTCTACAATGGACAGAATCCATCGCGGACCGTGTTACTGACAAAGTGTTTAGTCTGGCAAACCTACAAGCCCAAGGCTTAAGCGAATTTTCGACAGTCAATTGGTATCGTCAATTACGGGGGCTCGATGGGACGAAGCATGGGATAGACGGGACATGGCCGAGGCTGCCAGTCAAGACGTTGTACATATATCGACAATAGAGGTTGAGGCCGTTGCCTAGAATCGATTTCCATTGGTCTTCCGAATCCATGTACCAACGTCGTGCTAGAGGGAGTAAACCGCAATTCGATGTCCTTCACGGGGCGCACAAATCTGCTACAGCGAGCGGCGTGATGAGTCACAGGATCAGCACAGATGGGTTCCAACATATTCTATAATCGCCGAAACCCAGGGACACCTTTGTCATCGTAATGGCATGCCGATACAGATGACTTGGGTGGTAGCTTATCGGACAAGTGAACTGTGAACTTGTTCAAAAATGACTGATGTGGTTTAGAAAGGAAGTTTAGCTGATGTATTTCCATACCCAGCGGTCCTTGATCATATTCCCTTTCAACTAAGGCTCATCCAGATCAGAGGAGACTACCCGGGGTAGGGTTTGGTTGCATCATCTTCAACGGTCACGTTCTAAGGCAATATGAGTCCTCAATTTCTGTACTCGGAATCCGCGATCTTTGGGACTGCAACTATTGCAAAGAGAGATCGCGAGACCGACCATCGAAGCGCCAGCCCAGCAGAGGGCATTGCCTGCCTCAGCGGCACACCTCATCGGGAATGACGAGGAGCCTGACGCGAACTACCAGGGCAGAAACGACAGCAGACAGGAAGGCTGCGGCCGAAGCAGCTGGAACAGAGCCCAACCGACGAGTTTGTCCCAGGGAAGAAGCTACGAAGCCCGAGGCTAGGTCGACAACATTCATTCGAATGATCGCTCACCTTCGGGCAGTCAGTCCAACTCAGCCAATCGACCCGGACCATTCCTCAGGAAACGAGGGCGGGAATTCGGATCTCGTGGCCGCGCCCCAAACTACCGCGAATGTAACTGGGAAACGCAGCTGAAATAGAGTAAAACAAAGTTAGCACCTGATATTTGGAAATCGTGACCGATAGCAAAATCAGTTTGTCAACAAATGATGAGCTGCTTAAGGGTTTTGTCATAACGGAGCCTCTCATTGGATGAACCGGTTTTCTACTTTGACCAACCACTTCAAGCTTTCATACGTGCCATTTTAATATGGGTGATTATTGGCAGGTAAATATATGAGGTAATGAATGAGTGGAAGACACATTTAGAAACCTGTAGTCCTAGATCTCTGATGTATTCTCTTCGCAAATGACCACTTCACAATTCATATTATACATAACCTCCAGCTCAGCGCTGTGTGAAATTCAAATAGACATGCGTCGTACACATTCATACCGTTGTTATCATATTCCGAATGAAGTTGGATGCATATACGTGATTCATTACATTAGGTATCTAGTATGTACAATTGAAAGAAATGGTAACAACTTTTAGAACAGATCAGACTCCTTAACCAAGACAGACCGGTTAAGATCCTTCGGCGACGAAGACGGGATGCCCGCCAAATGCAGCGTCAGCTCCAAGTCACCCAGCATCGACTTAAGCACGTGCGACACGCCCTCCTCACCACCAAGCGCCAAGCCATACACATAAGGCCGGCCAACAAGGCAGCACTTCGCCCCCAACGCGAGCGCCTTGGCGATATCCGCGCCGCAGCGAATCCCCGAATCGAAAAAGATGTCGAGCTGGTCGCCGACCGCGTCCACGATGCGCGGCAGCACGCCGAGGGAGCTGTTGCCGCCGTCCGTCTGGCGCCCCCCGTGGTTGCTGACGACGATGCCCTGGACGCCGGCCGCGACGGCCTGCCGCGCGTCCTCGACCGTCTGGATGCCCTTGAGCACGATGGGGCCCTTCCAGTGCTTCTGCAGGAACTGGATGTCCTCCCACGTGTGGCTCATGCCCGGGAACACGGTCCGCGTCCACTCGGCCACGGCCGCGCCCATGTCCTCCTCGACCTCGCAGCCGTGCTTCTCCTTGAAGGTGGCGCGGAAGACGGGGTCCGTCATGCCGATGGCGACGCCGATCTGGTCGGATCGCAGGAAGGGGTTGTAGCTGGATGTTCATTAGTCTGCGTTCCTCCTCGGAGGGTATACATCATGTTTGGTGAACTTACCCGTTATCCATATCGCTCGGCCTCCAGCCCAGAATGTACGTATCCAGCGTCACGAAAAGCGCCGAGAACCCGGCCTTCTGCGCACGGCTCAGAATGGACTTGGTGATATCCTCGCGCTCGTTGGGGGGCCAGTAGAGCTGGAACCAGCGCTCGCCGTCGCCGTTGGCCTTGGCGACGTCCTCGATGCTGGTGGAGCTCGCCGTGCTCATGATGTAGGGCACGTGCTCCCTGGCCGCGGCCCGGGCCGCCGCCTCCTCGCCGTCGGGGTTGAAGATGCGCTGGACGCCGACGGGGGCGCAGGCGATGGGGAACGGCAGCCGCTTGTCGCCCTTCTCGCCGCCCGCCACGTTGCCGGCGCAGGTGCGCAGCCCCGTCACCGACAGGTCGGGGAAGCCCTCGCCCGAGGCCTTGACGAGGCGCTTGGGCACGATGGACCACTTGCCGAAGGCTTCGCGGTTCTTGCGCGCCGTCTCGCCGGTGCCGGCGTTGCCCGTCACGTACCCGGCGCTCTCGGCCGACATCCGCGCCGAGGCAAGGGCTTCCCACTCCAGGGGCTTGAAGGTGAAGGGGGGCCGTTGGTACCGCAGGCCCTTCTGGTATACCGAGTTCTCGTACTCGATGGGGTTCGGGTCCTGGTGCTTCTCCATCTTGGGCCGCATCGCGCCCTCGTGTTGCTCTGCTGGTGCCATGGTAATGATATAGGAATGTGCTGCGAAGGTGTGTCTTTCCTGTGATTATATGGGTTTGTTGTACTGGATTTGCTTGAGCGACGGGAAGTGTAGTTGGTATGCCATTACAGACTCTGGGCAACGGTTGTGGTTATATGCGTGGACTGTAGACGTCGAGCTCCATTGCTGAGCGCCTACGTCATTGAGTTTACGAGACTTGTATGCTAGTTTGTTCGATGCAATGGTTCCACATATCAAGCTCTGCGATATGCAGGCTGTTTGCCTTGCCCGGAATGCCGGGAGTGCAGGTAACCTGCTGTTGT
The DNA here is from genome assembly GCF_038362585.1 of Apiospora marii. Classification (NCBI taxonomy): domain Eukaryota; kingdom Fungi; phylum Ascomycota; class Sordariomycetes; order Amphisphaeriales; family Apiosporaceae; genus Apiospora; species Apiospora marii. The sequence continues at coordinate 1,115,046 of NW_027117377.1, forward strand.
TTTGAAGCTGAGGCATGTCAACCCCCAGCGATCAGTGAGGCTGCGCCCTGTTCGTTTTCGTCGCTCTGGTTGCTCCCATCGTAGGATCTTCACATGTCGTGTTGTCGCACCATGAATGGCGGCTGCTGGCCTCCTACACTGATGTGACGTCAAGATTACCTGCGTAATCGACTGACAGGCGATTTGAGCCCTGGAAAGCATGAACAGGAAGTCCTGCGAAAAATGACCAATAGCTTGTGCCAACTTGAGTGAAGGCCCGATTTCGTGACGAATTAAGCGGATGGAAACCCACTTCGACACGGACCTAGCCCGGCATGCCTGAGCCGACAAGTCCCGGGACAAGCAAATGAATCTCGACTTTTCCGGTTCCTTGGCAGTTCAAAACGATGTGAAAGAAACGGGTGGGGATTTTGCGGTTCGTGACGCCGTCAAGCCAACTCTGAAGGCCGATCTAGACCTTTGGACTGTGGCAGCTGCCGAGTAACCGGCCATCCGTCATGCAAGGACCAAATTGAGATTTGAATATGTAGGTATTGGCAGTACTACAAAAAATAGCATGATGCAGATTTGAGTGCCTCCGACTCTCCGGAGCAAACGTCCGCAGAGGCGCCTGAGGTTTTACTTGTCCCCACATATTGCCCGTTTGCCTTGTGGGAGATAATGCTTGGGACGCGTGCAGTCGCTGTCAACTGCGTCTTGACATTGTTTAGGAAACCAGCACATCGGCCAGAACGGGTTTGCATGGTAGACGCCGTCTCCGCATACGATCACCGCGGCGGGTCGTGCCGCTCGCGATTCTGATCTTCGATCCAGGAATTGGGGAGGTAATGGTGCGGGTGAATGTTCAAGCGGGCAAGGTCAAGCAGAACCGCAAGGGCGAATGTTGGAAGGCACGATTGCGATGTTCGAATGATGAAGCATTTCTTGGTCGTGATAAACTGCCAAACGTTTGCAAGTTGAGATGATCGGGATGATTTACCCAAGCAAGGGACGGGTGCTTGGCTGCATAAGAATTTTGTTGGTTGTTTGCATATCGAGTTGAGTTGTCGCATAGCCAGCCGGTTGGTCGCTTCGCCAGAGATATGTGTCGACCCGACCCAATGGAGCACACACCCTGGGTTTCCAAGCCGGTCAATGGCCTTTTCGGAGACACGGCCCTGATGGCAACAAAGTGATGATCACCAACGCAGATGAGCCAGACTTGTGACCGGTTGGAAGTCCAGGGTCAATCACCAACTGCCCGCGTCCTCTTTCCACATGTTCCCTTCCGGAATCGATCACTACTTATTGTCACTTCGAAGCAGGTACCTTGATAGCCTCATTTTGCGATTGAACTCCTCTCTTCGGAGTTCATGAGAAACATCTGAGCAGGCAAACATGGCATCCACCATCACCATCGCGTTTGGCATTCTAGCTACAACCTATTGCTTCTTCCATTTCCTTCTGTATGCCACCCAAGATCCCCGCGAGCCTCGCGCTATCTTGACCACAGTCCCGTTTCTCCAGCCTCTGGTACGAATGATCAAGGAGAAATCGGGACTCCACCTGCGTCTTTAGTATGTTCATTTCGTTCAGACCTTGTCGTATCCTGATGCCATGTAACTATCGCCCAAAGCACTGATCATCGAGCTTGGATAGTCAGAAATATGGACTTCCCATATATACGCTCCGGATGCCATTCCAACGAGTCTATGTTGTCAACGACACAAGTCTTATCCCAGTGCTGCAGAAACACTGGCGCACCATCAGCTTTGCCGCCATCACAGCCAATTCGGGTGCGGTATGTGGCATGAGCAAGCACTCGGCTCGTGTCATGAACCACGAATTAACAAACGAAGAGGGCTTCAGTGTAAGCTGGCCTCGATATATCGCACCCTCATTGGCACCGGGTAACGACCTTGATGCCATCGACAAGAAGTCGGTCGAGATCTTCGCTGCCGAGTTGGCAAAGCAGCGGGCAAAAGGGCCCGCCACGACGGGCTTGGTGGAATGGTCCAAACACTTGATGATCACGTCTACTACGGAAGCCGTATATGGGCCAAGTAACCCGTATAAGGATGTTGCTGTCGCAGAAGCCTGGAAGTAAGTGCCGTTGGTCCCACCCTTGCCCCTTGCCGGACTGATAAGTCTCACAGGATCCTCGAATCTGGCTTCTTAACCTTTTCCATCTTCCCCGCCGCTATGCCGTTCTTCCCAAAGTTCTACCGTGCGCGCGAAATTGCGACTGCTGCCATGATCAAATACATGCAGCAGGGTGGCTATGAACATGCATCCGGTCTAGTGCGCAAGCGCTTTGAGCATCACCGGAGCTGGGGCCTGAGTATTGACGATGTCGGCCGCGGCGAAGTCGGGAATACCTTTGCAGTTCTGGGAAACTCGACGCCGTGCGCATTCTGGTTGTTGTATCACATCTTCAGCGATGAAAAAGTCTTGGGCGATGTTCGCCGAGAGCTGTCGGGCCTGGTTCGCGACCAGGACGAGGTCGCCCTTGTGTCTTCCATCGATTTGGCTGACATTCGCTCATCATGCCCTGTTCTTTTAAGCACTTTTCAAGAAGTTCTCCGCTATCGCTCCGTGGGAGTCGGGCCTCGATCCATTATTGAAGATGTGTTTCTGGAAGACCAGCAAATCTTTTTAAAGAAGGGCAGCGTACTATTGATTCCGAGCTCGGTACAACACAACAACATCAAGGCTTGGGGCGACGACGCTGGCGAGTTCAGACACACACGCTTCCTCCCGCACCAAGGAAGTGAAAAGCACAACCGGGCTGCGTTTCGTGCCTTTGGCGGGGGGCAGACGCTCTGTCCTGGTCGGCATTTTGCCTCGACCGAGATCATGATGCTTGCCGCAGTGTTCGTGTTGCAATTCGACATTGTCCCCGTCGGGGGAAGATGGGTCGAAGCTGCAACTTCGCGGTCGCCATCCGGGGCGAGCTTTCCTATTCCTGATGAGGATATCAATGTTCATCTTCGTCCCAGAGACTTGACCAAGAAATGGCACATATCATTCTCAGGTTCAGGAGAGGCTATCAAGATTGCGATGGAGGATCTGTCGTAGTGTAGGGGTGCGATATCGAGGAGACCGCGCGGCGAACACAGGTTTGTGGGGGATGTTTATCTCCACTGTTATATGCGCGGTCGAGCAATTGACACATTGGATGACGGGAAGCTGAACTTGAGACCGATTGCAATTTATCTTTACATCGAGGGTATTCGCTGATTGAGCGAAGCGATGCAATCTTGGTATACGACCACATAGCAGTGGATGTCCTGATTTATGCCAGTACGCAGACCTGCCTTTGACTAAAAGACTCCACCCAGCGGCGTTAGACGTCGCTTGGCCACGACTTGCTCAACTGCACCCGCTGGGTTCTTCATCCCGCGACCCAATTGATCGCCCTGGGTAACCGGGAGGGATGCTTCGGCAGACCTGGAACGTGTAGCCCATTCTCCACCCACCAGAGGCGAACAACCTGCAGCCAACTGTTCAGCGAGCAAACGCTCCCCAGCGGCGGCTGTGCCTATGATCTCAGGTGGCCTTCCCAACGCCTCCGATACTGCCTTGGCGTTCGCGTTGGCTTCTTCTGCCGAAAACCCTTCGGCTGGCGCCGATGGGTCCATGGCGTGCGCGGCTCGGTCGATCAGTTCTCTGGCGGCTAGGGCAGCCTGGATGCCCACCAGGACCGGCCCTACATCTAGAGGTAAGCCAAGACTCGACGCAATGAGATTGAAACTGCACAGTTCTTACCTACGACGGGTAGCCTGGTGAAGTCTGCACCGCCCAGCACAGGAACCACTTGGAGGCTATCGGCCAGGGTCTTGCTGGCCTTGGTGACGGGGGTCAGAACAGTCGTCGGTGTCTTCATCACCACTTGGCCGACGACGATGCCAATAGTTTCGGCGGCTCGTTGTGGGCAGCTTCGCTCCACAATGTCTCGGACCGTACCGAAAGCCATCTTGAGAAGTCTAACGGCTGAACGTTCGGGGCCCCTTTTCCTCTTTGGTGTGGAAAAGTAAGTGGCCAGGCAGAAATTTGAGAAAGGGAAGCTACCTAGACCATGTCCAAGATGCGCCAACAGGAGACGGGGGAGAGTTCACGGCTGGATGACTAGAACGTACAGGTAGTTGAGATCGTAGACCAAAGTCGATGGGAAAGAAAGGGCAGGTTTCCAGGTTTTCCTCCTACCATTCGTCTACATGCCCCAGACGCGCTCTAGTCTGGCGTTCATCTTCGCCGTCATCACAAAGACGGCCCAGAAGGGAGGACCCGTGAAACATGTGTCTCACCTCATGGTCTGGCCTGTCGAACGTCTCGGTTCTTGCCGGTTCTCGTCATGGTAGAAGCTGCCACTATGCATCTCGATGAGCACGGGATGGTCCTACCATCTCGAATCCGTCCTGAGCCAACGCGGCTTAGGAAGGTCTTATCTCAATGCCACGTCAATCCCGCGCGGGAGAGGCGTCTTCCGATTCGGGAAGTCTTGTTACTAGTAGTAGTGATATGCCACGATCGGTGGACACAACGAGAAGGGTGCCATGCCGTCCGTCGCTTAGCCAATGACCATCCATGGTTACCCATTTAGGATCCCGCTGTTATGACGCTCGACGTCGTTCCCAATCTCCGAGCCACAAAGACATTGTTTTAACGATGTCCCGAACGGAGTGACAGGGTGGTTTCACACGTGGCGGCACTGTTGCGACATGCCAGAAATGAATCGTGGTGGCGTTTGCGACTCAGATTCACGGCACACACTACCGGTTTGACTGTTGATCCTGCTCGGGTCGATATGATAGATCTCATTTGTGTCAATTATGGTATCCATATATGGAGAATAGTCCATGGTGCCCATACCAGCATCTGTATAATAAGCAGGTATCAGCTTCTGCTTCTGTGTTGTACGTATAACTTGGAAGGCATCCGGTCCTGTATCACTCCTCTGCATTGGCAAGCGCAGCCACCACGCCCATCCACAACCATGTCGAAACCATCGTCGTTCATTCGCAACTCCATCCCTCTTCCGCGCCACGCATACGAGGGGGAAGAGTACTTTTGCCGGTTCACTCCGCGCATCCATCGCGGCGCCCGCCTCGCCGACGCGGGCTCCTGGCAGTGCCAGGTCGACTTCCTCGAGTCCAGCACTGAGGCGCGCGCCGATGCGAACCGCAACAAGGACGTGACGAGCTACGCCGTGGGCTGCATCAACCCGGTCGTTGGCAACTTCACGGCATTGTGTGCCTGCGAGGCCAGGAGTGACCGGCTTGCCCTCACGACGTATATGGTCGAGTATGCCTACATACACGATGACGGTAAGAGCCTGCTCACGATCCTACATTTGGCCATATGAGTGAGGTTCGAGTTTCTGACCGTCACCTAGTCATTGAATACGCCGAGAACAAGGGCGAGTCCGAGGTAGAGACGCATCTTTGCCATGGTATAATCGGGCCCAACGTTGAACTAACACGCGTGTAGCTTACCGAGGCCAACCAGCAACTCATGGAGGGCCTCACCCTGGCGGGCGTAGCCAGCGGCGGCTCGAAAAACGACGTCCAACGGCGACAGCTGCAAGCCAAGATGGTCATGGAACTCATGGACGTCGACAAGACCAAAGCGAAAGAATGCCTCCGCCTCTGGAGGGAGATGTCGGACGTATTTGTCCAGATCCGAGACTTGAAGTTCACCGTTTTGGACGACTATCTCAAATGCCGTATCGTCGATGCGGGGTGTCCGTGAGTGCAACTATCTACCCGCTGGCAACGCTCAGGGATCTAGCGTCTCAACCAATAATGACTGCGTAGCTGGACCATGAGCCTGCTGTGCTTTTCCATGGACTTTACCCTGACGGCCGACGAAACCGAGAAGACTTCGGCCATCACCTGGACCGCGTACAGCAGCTGGGTGTTGGTGAACGACTACTTCTCCTGGGAGAAGGAATGGAAGAACCACCAGGCCAACGGCGGCACCGGCCTGATCGCCAACGCCATCTTCCTCTTCACGCAGTGGTACTCGGTCGACAACGAGGAAGCGAAGAAGATGCTCCGGAAAGAGATCATGGCGCGCGAGGAGACGTACTGCCGGCTGAAGGACGAGTTCGTCGCCGCGGGGTTGGGCACGGAGAAGACGCTGCAGTGGCTGGAGCTGCTCGACTTGGTCACGGCCGGCAACTTTGCCTGGAGCATGACGACGGCTCGGTACCGACTTGGTGGCAGGGATGACTATCCGAAGCTGCGACGGAAAGCCTCGACGGCCTCGGGGACTGGCAATAGCCTCGGGCATTCCATTTCGGACAATTCTGCCAAGCTGGCGGACAAGATTGACATGGTCATAGGGGATCGCAAGTACCTAGACGTTAACACCCCAGAGCCCGAGCCGACCACCCGAAAATTTGAACCCGCCGTGGTGGACCAGCGTCCGCTTGCTCTCGCCCAGCCTGGATTCACCAAGTCGCACGTCAGCGGCGACTGTTCGTTGCAGAAGAACGAGGCGGTGAGACGAGACGGCCTGAAGATATCTGGTACGGAAGTGAGCCGAGCTAACTCTTCTCCCTAGCTCATTCTACAACCCCAACAGTACTTGGAAACGATGCCATCCAAAGACGTCCGGAATGCCATCATCGACGGCTTGGAGGTATGGTACCACGTCCCTGAGAAGTCTCTGGCGGTCATCCGCGACATCGTGGCTCTGCTGCACAGCTCGTCCCTTATGTACGTACGTGCCAACCAGTCCCCTCTCATCACTACCAGCCAGCAAATCGCTTCGTTAACCCCCGAACTAACCCCCCCAAAAGGATAGACGACGTTCAGGACGGCTCACAACTCCGCCGCGGGTTTCCAGCCACTCATGTGGTATTTGGCGTCAGCCAGACCATCAACGCCGCCAACTTGCTGCTCATGAAAGCACTGAAAGCCGCCGAGTCGCTATCACCCCTAGCCCTCCGCATCATGATCGAGCGGCTCATCGACGGCCACATCGGCCAGGGGATAGACCTCTACTGGACCCATCACACCGAGGTGCCGACCGAGGAAGAGTACTTTACCATGGTTGACGGCAGTGAGTAAACCATGACCGGTGCTCGCTCCATCGTCATAGATCTGACGCTTTGGGTCTCCTAGAAACCGGGAGTCTCTTCATCCTATTGGCCGAGTTGATGCGTTCTGAAGCCACCGCCCACCGAGATCTCGACGCCGGCCTGCTCATGAAACTAGTGGGTCGATTCTTCCAGGCGCGCGATGACTACCAGAATCTGAATTGCGACGAGGTTGGTTAACCCCCCAGGCACGGCATGATTGTTCAAGAACAAGCTAACCACCACCTCCTTCTTCCAAAAGTACGCCCAACAAAAGGGCTTCGCAGACGACCTAGGCGAAGGCAAGATCTCCCTGCCCCTCGTCCACGCCCTCGCCACCAAGTCGCCCCACCAGGGCCGGCTGCGCAGCATCCTGCAGCAGCGCAAGGCCATGGTGGGCGGGGCCGGGGCCGGCGGGCTGAGCTACGAGGTGCGGAAGCTGGCCCTCTCGGACATCAAGGCGACCGGCGGGCTGGAGAGCGCGAAGAAGACGGCCATGGGGCTCCAGGAGGCCATCAACGAGACGCTGACCATGTACGAGGATAAGGTGGGCGAGAAGAACTGGCTCTTGCGGCTGGCCCAGAAGCGGTTGGAGGTTGACTGAGTAGATGGGTTAGATAGTCGTTCTTGGGATTTTCATATAAAAAGGGAAAATTTAGCACCGCCACACGAGCTATGCTGGAAACAAAAACCTGAATTGAATTGAAGCAAAACGGACGAAGTCGAGCTGTGATGTATGGTAAGCTTCGATGCCAGCATCGTGGGCTTTGCGTGTCGAGATGCGACAGACCTTGGTGAGACTCAGAGACGCGTCGGGACGGCAGAACTCAGTCCTTCCCGAGTTGTTCCAAGAGATAGGGACCTTCTCAAGCCAGAGGTCATCGTCAGCGATGCCTAGTTGCCTTTCAAGCAAGAACGTCATTTCAACCTCCTTTAGATTTACATCCGGTAGTGTGGGTATCGGAGTCTACTTTCCCATCTAGTATCAGCGTTATGCATTATAGACATGAATCGCTACACGCACACCGGACTAGGCCGAATTATGGTGAGCTATGGAAGGAAATGGTGACCAAAGGTGAAGAGGAACGGCCGTCGCGTGAGGCTGGAGAGGAACAAAAAGAAGGATAGTGGTGCAAAAGGCAAAACATACAACACCGAGGATTCCCAGGTCGTCACCGACCCTAGTACTAATTCGGCTCTCTGCTGCTTATATATGGGAGAGCGGACGGGATCCCTAGTATTCAGCAGGATATGGTCGTATGTAAAAGAATCCTCTGGTTTGAGGTATTATATTGATAGATCACATACAGTCTACTCAAAAGTGTTCCTCCAAAAGTTCAATCAGCACTATGAAGTCGTTTTCCAAAGCTGGCTGGCTGGCTTACAATTCACGCTCGGCGTCACGAAAGAGCACCCAGTGTCAACATGCCTCTCCGAAAACCTTGGGCCGGCACCATGAGCACATTATCTGCAGCACCTCGGTGTCCGAAATTGATATCCTTTTATATGGTGACCAGGCGAAGTGACTGGATCTGATCATGGAGACGTCAACTCACGTCGCCCTGGGCCAGCGGCTCCCTCAGCAGGTGGGTACCACGGAAATGCATCCGACAAAAGTTTCGTGGCAAGAGTCGAAATCATCGATATGAACCTCAAACCAGGGCTTCTTTAATAACATGTTTTAACCAATGCTGATAACGGAAATGGGTTCTTGGAACTGCGGGGTCGACGAGATCGCCTTCACACCAAAGTGATTGAAAGGAGGTCGCATACACTATGTGGCGCCCTGACTATGCCTAGGCTCCTCAGAAGCTACATATCATAGTTTATCATTAACTTTCCTCCCATATAATAATTACATTTGCTAATACTATTATTCGTTACGTCCCCTATCCTGCTCCTTTACCTCCTTGCAAATCCTTACAATACTACTCCTTCCTAAGCACCGCCGCCAAAGCCCGCAAGTCCGGAATCTCCCGCAACTGACGAAGATGAATCTTCACACCGAACCGGCGATGGATCGCATGCTGCAACTGCACGAGCAGCAACGAGTTCCCCCCGACGGAAAAGAACGACGCGTCCGGCCCGATGTGACGGATCGCCCGGGCGACTGGCCCAATCACATCGACCCAGACCGAGCGAAGCACCGCTTCCGTCTCGTCATCATCACCAGCCTGTCCCTGTGCCGGGGCCGCCGCCGCCGCCGCAGTGCCGCTACTGCTCTCCGGGAGCGGCAGGCGCTCCAGGGCCCCGGTGTCGAGCTTCCCGTTAGCGGAGACGGGCAAACGCTCCAGCGGCACGATGGCCGAGGGGATCATGTACTGCGGCAGCCGCAGGCGCGGGAGCAGCAGCGCCGCGAGCCGTCCGGGCTCTGTTAGGTGTTGTGGTTTGCCGTCGCTGTGGCCCAAGGAGGCCTTCTTGAGTACGACGTGGCAGACGAGGAACTGCGACTCGGCGTCCTCGCCGCGGACGGTGACGACGGCCTCGGCTAACAGGTCGTCGGGGGCGGCGGCCAGGACGGCACCGGCGACCTCGCGCAGGTCGAGGCGCAGGCCGCGTAGCTTGATCATGCCGCTGCGGACGCGCCGGCCCAGGAAGACGAGGGAGCCGTCGGCGGCGAGGTAGCCCCGGTCTCCGGTGCGGTACATTTGGTCGAAGCCGGGCGCCTGGTCCTCGGTGCTGGTGGCGAAGGGGTTTGCGACGAAGGCCTTGTTGTCGTTGCCACCCTCGTGGTCGAGGAGGTAGCCGTTGGATACGCTGCTGCCGGCGATGCAGATCTCGCCGGCCACGCCCGGCGGCAGCGGGGAAAGCTTGTGGTCGTTGTCGCCGTCCTCGTCGTCGGCTTCGCTGGTGATGTAGATGGATAGATTGGGAAGGACGTAACCGACATTGTTATACTCGCCGGGGGTTCCGCCTACGTAATACCCGCTCTCCACTGCTTTTTGTTCTTGGACAGTATCAGCACCGAGTTGGATATCCCTGTGCGTCACAATGAAGGCCTCGGCCGGCCCGTAGACATTCGTCAGCGTCAGGCTCGGAAGCCGCAGGTCTCGTATATCCTCGACGAGCCGCTCGGGCAGGGGTTCCCCGCCCACGTGGCAGAAGCGCCAGGCGCGGCACTCCCGTAAGACGTCGGGGGCGTAGTTGAGCAGTAACCTGTCGACTCTCGACGTTAGCATTGACTTTTTTCTGTGGGGATAGGGTATCTCGAGGGGAATAATGGGAATTTCTCGAGTAAACGGAGTAAACGATTCCTCTTTCCCTCATGAGACACTGGGATAACGTGAAATAACTATTATAACAGGAAGGGAAAAACTGGACCGAAAGTGACTTACCGATACTCGGACGGCACGCCGATAGTCATCTCCACCCGCTGCTCCAGTATAAGTTTCGACAGCGCCTCGGGGTCCCCCCTTGCCGCTACGGGCGCCGCGACGAGGGCGCCGCCGTTGGCGAAGGCGTTCCACGCCTGCGCGAAGAACAGGTCGAACCCGACCGACGTCTGCTGAAGCACCCGCACTTGCCCCAGCCCGTAGGCCTGACTGGTGTGCGCGGCATAGTTCATCATGCCGCACTGGTGCAGCTTGATGCCCTTGGGCACGCCGGTCGAGCCGCTGGTGAAGAGGATGTAGCTGTCGGACCCCGGGTCCGTTTCGAGGCGCTTCGGAGGGGGAGGTGCTTCGCGGGAGGCGGTATGGGTTGCGGCCCGGGCGGCCTCGGGGAGGTTCAAGGACGGGTGGCTGCCGTGGTCCTCGGTCGCGCTGGGGGCCGTGGCGGCGTGGTAGACGAGGAGGTCCGGCCGGCATACTTTCAGGATGTCACTGCGCCTCGCGGCCGGCAAGCTCACGTCCAGCGGGACGAAGACGGCGCCGATATGGAAGATGGCCAGCATGGCTGCGTAGAGCTCCACGCCGGGCTCACACAGGACGGCGATTCGGGGGGAAGCGGCTTTGGCCTCGGGCAGGAGAACGCTGGCGTAGCTCTCCACCAGTCGCTGCAGCTCACGGTACGTGATGGCCTCGTCGCCCTCTTGGACCGCCACGGAGTCGGGGAAGCTGGCGACCACTTGCTCGAACCTTTCGGGTAGCGTCTGCGGCCAGGCGTGCTCGACGTGGGCGCCGCGCGCGGCGGTTACGGCCTGTCGAAGCTGAAGGTCGCTGAAGAGGCTAATATCTTTTACAGCAACCTATCGACTCTCGGTGTCAGCATTTACTCTTTTTGGGGTGAATAGAATGTCTCGAGAAGAGAATAGTGGAAATTTCTGGAACAAGCGGTTATTCCATCCCTCTTAATACACTGAACTAACGTGGAATAAACGCTAAAATAGGAAGGAGTAAACACCGAAAGTCGCTTACCGTGTGATCTGATACTACAGATTCGACCGCGTTGACGAAGGCTGTCGCGATAAACTCTGTGGTGGACGTGGTGTAAAAGTCATCGGTACACCGGATATTGATCATGTGGCCATTCGTCGATTTGGAGTCCAAGACGTCGATGGTCAAGTCGTAGAGACTCGTATAGGCGACATGCTCGACGTCCATGCTGCAGTCTCCCATGGAGGTCCGGACACTCTCACCGACTCGGTAGTCGTAGGCCACCTGGATGATCGGCATGCCGCCTTCGCTTCGCGAAGCCTGGGTCTTCTCCAAAACGACGGCAATCGGGACATTGGAATGCTCGAGGCTGCCCAGGACCGTCTTGAAGGTGTCCTCGAGCACCTCGGGGAACCGTTCACTCCGGCCGCCCCTGAACCGAAGGGGCAGGATATTGGCGACATGGCCAACCGTGGCGCCGAACCGGCTCGTCGGGTCGCGGCCGTGGGACATGACGCCGATGCAGAGATCGTCGACGCCCAGAAGACGACAGAGCAGCACGCGCATCAGAGCTAAGTAGAAATGCATCACAGGCACGCCGTTGCTTTGGCTAATCTGCGTCACGCGCCGCACCAGCTCGCCGCCCAGCTCCCTCTCGACGAGGTGACAGCCATAGGACCGCCGGCCATGCCGGGCCCGCACCTTGGCCATGGGCAGCAGCGGCATCGGGTCCGGGACGGGGTCGAGGAGGCGCGTCCAGTAGGCGATCCCCTCGTCGAGGCGCCCGGCCGCAACGTCGTCGAACTGCTGCCGCGTGAAGTCCAGGTACGAGGCGGCGTCCTGCGTCAGGGGCTGGTTGGATTGGTAGCTGCGGTGCAGGTCGTCGAGGATGAACTTCATGGAGACGGCGTCGAGGGCGATGTTGTGGAAGCCGATGATGAAGGTGTGCCATTGCGCCCCGTGGCTTACCAGGACGGCTTGCAAGGTGTCGCCCGTGGCGAGGGAGTACTTGTGCCCGGCGATCTCGTCGAAGGCCTTCTGGAAGTCGGCTTCGGCCGTCTCGGGGGTGGACTGCAGGCGGCCGAGCCGGGTGGCGGTGGTCTTGGCGAGGTGCTGCATCACTTGGTTCGAGTCGTCGTTGGCCAGGAAACATGTGCGCAGGGCGTCGTGGTGCTGCATGACTTTGTCAAAGGCACGGCTGAACTTCTCGGCGTCCAGCCGGCCGCGGATGCTGAGCCTTGCCGTGAGGTTCATTGATGCCGGGTCGTCGGATACTGCGGTCAAGTAAAAGAAGCCGGCCTGGGCGTATGACAAACGCTCGGACCGAGTGAAGGACAACGCCGACTGCTGAGGTGCCGACGGAGGAGATGGTTGGTTACTACTGCTTCGAGTATCATCAGGGTCAGCAGCGCTCGATTTGTTCGGGGCGTTCGGAGCGGCGGCTACCTTGGGTGCTGGAGTCTGCTGGATGGGCTGTGGCGCTGCGGCGGCGGCAACCGAGACCTCCTCCTTGGGCTTCTGGGCCGGTCTCTTGGCCAGGTATTGCTCGGCGACGTCGCGGAGAATGGACGAGAGAGAGTCGCGGCCGAGGATCTTGAGCATGGAGACATCGGCATCCATATTCTCCCGGAGCCACTTCCGGATCTCGATGGCGTTGATCGAGTCGATCCCCAGGTGGGACATGGGCTCGTCAGGATGGATCGAGTGCAGCGAGACGTGGATCATAGACTCTACTTTCCGGGACAGAAGCTCGGTGATGGGCGGGATCGCCTCGTCGACCGAGGCGGCGTTTTCCAGATTCTGCTTCCACTGCTGGATCGAATGCGGCGCATCATCCGACAGCGCCTGCCCATCGTTGGGGGCCTTAGCCGCACGCACCATGTGCGAGAAAAACGCCATGGAAGCCCAGCGCGGCCTCGAGCTCTGCCCGTGGTCGTAGAACGTCTCGAGCCCCATGATGACCTCGCCGCTGGGCGAGCGCGGGTCGCCCGCCGCGATGCCCTGCAGGATGACGTGGTGGAAGTCGGCCTCGGACAGGGGCGTGGGCACGTCGGCGCGCAGCCAGTCCTCGACGGAGGGGCTGTCGGCGAAGCGGTCGGAGCGCGCGACGTAGCCGACGTCGACCAGCATGCCGAAGTTGAGGATCGAGGCCGCCAGGCCCCGTCGCCTCCGGTTCTCGATCAGGCTCATCATGAAGGCATTGCCGGCGTGGTAGATGGCCTGGCCCGCGTTGCCCGTCACCGTGGCCAGCGAGCCGAACGCCATGAAGAAGTCGAGCGGGGCGTGCCGGAACTCGTCGTCCAGGTACGCGCTGCCGTAGATCTTGGGCTTCATCTGCTTGGCGATGCTCGCGGCCGACAGGTTGGCGAAGATGGCCGGCTCCAGCACCAGCGCCGCGTTGGTGACGCCGCCGATCTCGGGCATGGTGCGCCGCAGCAGGGCGACCGTGTCGCGCACCTGCGACCGCGACGTGACGTCCATTTTGACCAGGCGGAGGTCGACGCCGGCGGTCTGGAGCTGGCGGATCCAGTTTTGCCCCCCCTTGGGATTCCGGCTCGACAGGACGATGTGGCGGGCCCCGCCGCGGACCATGAAGTAGGTCAGGGACTGGCCGAGCTCGCTCGCCATGCCGACCAAGAAGTAGGTCTTGTTGGGCGATAGCAAGGCGCTGGGCTCGAGACCGCGGAGGAGGGCTGGGACGGGGCCTTCTCGCTTCCAGTTGGTGACGGCAGACATGGGCGATGCCGGGCGGTGCGATGCTACCTCATTGATATTGATCACGACAGGCTTCGTTGCCTGAGTCAAGGATCCACGGTGTAGGGAATAGATCCTGGCAGCTTCTTCCACCGACTGTTGCGACAGGACGTCGGTATGGAACCTCTGTACGGTGCAGCCAGTAGGTAGCCAGGACGAGACGACGGCGGTATCCTGCTCAGACAGACCATAGAGACTCAAGGGCCCGCGAGGGGCCATCTGTCGGAAAGCGCGGGCGGTGCTCTTGGGATGGATATGAAGCCACCCGTTGGCCTCCTGCCCTTTCTCCTTTTTGCTGCTGATGGAGACGAACAAGACATCCGTCTTCTTATTAGTGTCTGTACTATCTGTCACCAAGGCACGTATCGCGTCAGACACCCTCTCCGAAGCACCACACACGAGCGTAGTGGCACTAGGGGGTAAGGAGGAAACGACACGGGAAGCAATCAAGAGGCTTGCTAGGTTGGCGAGATCCTCTGCATCATATCCTTCCTGCCCGCCTAAGGTATCATTGTCACGGAGGAAAACCGAGTCTTGGTGAATATGAGCAACGGACGAGTCGGTCTCGGACAGCGTCAGCACGGCCCTGCCGCTCTCCACATGGCCAAAGCAGAGGAAACAAGGAGTCTCGTCCTGCGTGGCATCGTTAAGCGCGACCGAGAACTGGACCTGCACTGCTACGAGGTCCTCGGGAAGAGCCACAGGACGGCTGCAGACGAGCGAGGAGGCGTCGATCTCGATCGGCTGTGCAGGATCGACGAGCTTGGTAATACGACGGCGCTTCGCGTTGTAAACCTCGTTGGAGACGGGATCAGGCACCACCCGCGGCACCCAAGCCCGGCCATCCTTAATAACGACCTCGCGCTCCTCGGCCCAGAGCCTCGCCCCCGCAACAACATCAACAGAAGAAGACGACCCGTACACGAGCCGCAAAAACTGCCCCATCAACACCCGCGCGTCCCAGCCCGCCGCCCCCTCGTCCTCGAAGTCGAGGTAGTGGATCGCCGTGTCGGGCGACTCGAGCCGCAGCGCGCGCCCAATGCCGAGCATGATGTTGGCGTACGGGTCGCCGGCGCGGCGGCGCGCCGTCACCCACAGCAGGCTCCGGGCCGACTCGAGCACGCTCTTGAGGCTCGCCAGCTCGCGGGCCGAGGGCGGGGCGGCGAAGAGGGGTTCGTCTAGGTCTTGGAGGCTGATGACGGAGGCGCCTGGCGGCACCGCGCCGTCCGGGATGTCTTCGAAGCGGCGGTATATTTGGATCTCGGCGGCGGCCCATCCGCGGGCTAGCTTCTCGCACTGGCGCACCAGCTTCGAGACTTGGCTGGTTTCGCCGCCGACGAGGATCAGGGGCGTCGGCGGGATCAGGGACATGGACAGGAGGGGGTCCCGGAGGATGTCGACGGCCGCGTCGGTGGCCTGGGAGGAGAAGACGGAGAAGCCGTGGATGCCGACGCTCGGGTCCTGGTCGGGGAGCGCGCAGTCGATGCCCGAGAAGCCGTGGCGAATAAGCAGTTCGTCCCATTCGCCCGTTGCGATGGCGGGACCGGCTTTCGGCGGTGCCGTCGTCTCTCCCTGGCGGGCATAACCACCAGTCCACCAAGCCTCCGAGCCTCCCATGACGGCGGTCGGCCGGAGGGAGGAGCCTGTCAGTTCTAGGGCGATTAGGAAGCCTCCCGGGCGTAGGAGGGTTCGGATATTCTGCATCGCCGTCGACAAGTCCCGGCTCGCGCGCAAGACGTCGGTGGCGATGACGACGTCGTAGGACCCTGCCTCGAATCCCTGAGAGGCCAGGTCTTGGCCGTCCACGTCCAGGGTCTTGAAGCCGACATTCTCTTTCTCTAGCGACGCTAGCCTTTCCTTGGCCTTCTCGACGATGGCGTCGGTGGCGCCGGCGCAGGTGTAGTGTCCATACGCGTCCTCGACCGCGCCGAGGATGGCCGACGTCGTGTTTCTGGTGCCGGCGCTGAGGTCCAGGATGTTGGTCCGGGGGAACTTGTGGCTGAGCTGCGAGACCATCTGGGCCATGTACTCGTCGCACATGATAGCGCTGCGGCTTTCGCGGTAAAAAGAAGACGTCAAGCTCTCCTCTTCGTCATGGGGAGTAGTATCGGCCGAGGCCGCCTGCAAGCGGCGCATCCAGTATTCGCTGCTGGACGCCAGCAGGGCCATGTCGGCGTCGTCCGGGTCGCGGCTGAGTAGGGCCTGGATCGTGCTGGCGTCGTCGGCCAGCCACTCCCTCGAGAGGATGGGGTGGTCGGCTTCGTGGAGCTGGGCCACGGTCGCTTCGATGAAGTGGAGCAGGTCCGGGTGTTGAGGCTTCTTCTCCGAGGCCATCTCTCGAGCGAGAGATTGGAGGTGGAACAGCGCGACGCGTTCGTACTCCTCGGGCGTGTACATGGACGGCGCCACCCCTTGGGCAGATGATGGCGATGCTGGTTCTATGACGAGACCATACGCCGGATCGAGCCCCCAGACCGTCTTGGCAAAGATGTTTCGATCCTCGGATGGCTGGGGCTCCGCGATGGCTTTGAATCTGACGCCCTCCAGCTGAATGCCCCCTCCAGTGACGCTGTCAGGGTCTAACCCCCCTTTCTTGGGACCACACACATTAATATCGGCTTCCGTCAATTTACCAAGTTCAGGGCTGGTCATATAAGCCTCAATCTCGATCCCAGTCGACCCGTCCGGAAGCCCAAAGTCCGGGTTCGGGTGAATCAGCGCCCTCCGGATCCCGACGGGTAGGTAGGCGCTCGGCATGGAGTTCTCGGCCGCCGACACAAAGGTCGCCAGTCCGGCCTGGAGGGAGACGTCGAGGATGGCCGGGTGCAGGGTCGCGGCGACGCCGCCGAGGCCTTCTTCCGTGTGAGGGGACCAAGAGGCGACCGCCTTGGCGTGGCCCCAGCACCGGTTCAGCGACGTCAGCGCCCGGAAGGCCCCGGCGTACCCGAAGCCGATCTCGGACGCGGCGCTGTAGAAGCGGTCGACGTTGAAGGGCGTCAGCTCCACGTCCGAGATGGGCATGGGCGGCGCGAGCGACTCTACAGTATCGGACTCGGACTCGTCACCGAGGTGGATCGATAGGCGGCCGTCGCAGGTCTTGTCCGCCTCGCGGGCGTCGGGGTAGCTGTAGCAGGCGAACTCCGCCTCCAGGACGGAGCCGGCTTCCTTGGGCGAGACGCGGCTGCGGATGGTGAAGAGGACCTCGACCTCGTTGCTGTCACCGATGACCAGCGCGGTGGGGATGGACAGGTCATGGACCTCGATCAACCTGATGGAACGACCGCCGCCTCCAACGAAGGCCTTGGCCGCATCGACGGCCAAGCTGAGGTAACCGGTCGCCGGGAACAGGACCTGCCCCTGGAAGACGTGCCCCCTGACCCAGGGCATCTCCTTGAGCCGGAAGATATTGCGCCAGGTGTGCTCGTAGCGGGCGTCGTTCCAGAGCCGGCCGAGCAGGTCGTGCGGGGCGTGCCGTCCGAGGCGGTAGTCGCGGCCCACGCGCGACTCGCGCCAGTACTGCTTCGCGTGGTCCCAGGCGTAGGGGGGCAGGTCCTTCAGCACGCGCGGCTGGGCGGGGAGGCCGCACGCGGTCCGCCAGCTTGCGAAGTCGATCGCGGAGGGGTCGAGTTGCCAGATGGTCGACAGCATTTCGGAGAAGGTCTCGACGTCGTCGTCGCCGCGTCGGAGGCAGCTGGTGTAGGGAAGCGTGCCCTCCGTGGTCTGCTTGAGCGTCTGGCTGGCTGGGCCTTTGAGGGCGGGGTGGGGGCCGATCTCCATGACGGCGTTGAGCTTCGTCTCCGGGTCGGCAGCGGCTTGTTGGACGGCATGCTCCACCGCCTGCGAGAACAGGACGGGCTGCACCATGTTCTGGAGCCAGTACTGCGCCTCCAGTCCGGCCTCGAGGGGGCTAAGGAGGATATCGGTGTTTGCCCTCACGCTCGAGTACCATGCGCACTCTTGACCCGCCGGGGGCGTCTGGATGCGGACCCGGAGCTTCTCGAGGTGGCCCAGGTACGCGTCGGCGCAGGCGAGCATGTGGTGCGAGTGGTAAGCCACATCGACCTGCAGGGCCCGGGCCTGGACGCCGCTCCCCTCCAGATGCGCCTTCATCTCCAGCAGCGCGTCCTTGTCCCCCGACAGCGTCACGCTCGAAGGCGAGTTGGCCGCCGCGACGCCCACCCGGCCCGCGAACCGCGGCTCGGCGCAGAGCGCGGACGCGGCGTCCAGCGACATGGCCGCGGCCATCATCCCTCCCGCTTCGCCGGCGCGGCCGCGGGAGAGATGGGCGACGCGGCCGCGGTAGTAGGCGATGCCCATGGCGTCGCGGCGGGTCAGGAGGCCGGCGGCGTAGGCGGCGCCGATCTCGCCGGACGAGTGGCCGACGACGGCGGCGAAGTGGAGGCCGCAGGCGCGCAGGAGGTCGACGAGGCCGATTTGCACCGCCGTGCAGAGGGGCTGCGAGAACGTGGCCTCGGAGACGCGCGACTTGGCGGCGTCGGCGGCGAGTTCGTCGCGGAGGGACCAGGTGGGGGGTTCGGGGATGGAGCGCAGCGCGTCTTCGCAGGCTAGGATGGACTGTTTGAAGAGGGGGGAGTGCTCTAGCAGGGTCGAACCCATGCGTGCTGTTTGGGCACCCTAAGATGGGAATCGTCTCGGTCAGTATCAGTCAATCAAAAAAGGGGGTGTGACATTGCCCCAAAACCGAAAACGAAAATAAGAGAAAATGGAAATTAAAACTTGTGGCTTGCACAGCAACGACCGGAGTCAACCAAAATAAGACCTACCTGACCGGTAAATATACCCAGGATCCGGGGCGACTGCGTAGTAGCAGAAAACCCAGCCCCCGCATCCGTCGATGTACCAAGAGCGTTGACCTGGTCCTCAAGTTTCTGCACCAGGTCCTCGAGGTCCGAAGCCGCCGGGATAGCCGCCCGGTGCGGGAAAACCGTCCTCTTAGACTGCAGGCTGCTGCTCAAGACATCGATATCCAGCGCGCTTTGTTCCTTCTCGCGCAGATAGGCCAAGAGCTGCTGGAGCCAGCCGACCAGGGACGCGCGACTCCTCGCCGAGAAGACAAACGGCCCGCTCAGTCTTTTCCCTCCGCCTACTACGCCCACCGTGGAGGAGGAGTTATACACGCTGTCGTTCCCAATGTCCGAGGCCGACGACCCCAGAGAGGAGGACGCAGGTGTCTCCAGAGAGGAGGACGAGGAGGAGTTGGGCTCGTAGCTCTCGAGGATGGCGTGGGCATTGGTGCCGCCGAAGCCGAAGCTGTTGACGCTGGCCCGCCGGGGGCCGTCGTACGATGGCTCCGGCCAGGGTACAAGACATGTCGGGACCTCGAGGTCCTCGTAGAAGGGCTCGACCTTGGGGTTGAGCTGGTGGAAGTGCATGTTGGGCGGGATCGCCTTGTTCTGGAGCGCCAGCGACGCTTTCAGGACCCCCGCCAGGCCCGCGCAGCCTTCGAGATGGCCGGTGACGGTCTTGATGGAGCCGCAGTATAGGGGAGGGTCGGTACGGCCATGTTGCTTGTGTTGGCTGCTGTCGACGGGAGGGAAGAAGGTGTCCCGGATGGCCTGGGCCTCGACGGGGTCCCCCGCCTGGGTGCCGGTGCCGTGGCACTCGAAGTACTGACAGCGATCCGCGATGGGGTCCAGCCCGGCGTCCCGGTACGTCTGCCGGATCAGGGCGGCCTGGGCTGAGGGCGACGGCATGGTGATGCCGTTGGTCGACCCGTCCGAGTTGACCAGGCTGCCCCGCAGGACGCACTCGATGTGGTCGCCGTCGCGGACGGCCTGGGCGAGCGTCTTGAGCACGACGGCGGCGCAGCCCTCGCCGCGGGCGTAGCCGCCGGCGTCGCGGTCCCACATGCGGCAGCGGCTGTCGGACGAGATGAGGTGCATGGACGATTCGGTAATGTACCAGAACGGGTCCAGGAGCAGGTTGACGCCCGCCACGACGGCCCGGGTCGTCTCCCCCCTCTGGAGGCCCTGCGCGGCGAGGTGGAGGGCCACCAGCGAGCTGGAGCAGGCCGTGTCCAGGGTCAGGGACGCGCCCTGCAGGTTGAAGGCGTACGAGATGCGGTTCGCCAGGATGGCTTGGGACACGCCGGTGGCGACGTGGCTGCCCGCCGTGTCGGGGTCGCGGGACTGGATGAGGGTGTAGTCCTGCGTCATGCAGCCGACGTGGACCGAGGTCTTGGAGCCGCTCACCTGGCCGAGGGACCACCCGGCCGCCTCGAAGGCCTCGTAGACGGTCTCGAGGAGGACCCGCTGCTGCGGGTCCATGTCGGCGGCCTCCTTGGGGTTGATCCGGAAGAAGGCGGCGTCGAACTGGCGCACGTCTTCTTCCAGCAGGTACGACTTGTGCTGGACGTTGGTGCGGCCGTGCCTCTCCCCGTCCTCGTGGTAGAAGTTGTCCATGTTGAGCCTCTCGGGCGGGAACTCCCTCAGGACGTCTCTGGGGGCTTTCAGGAGGTCCCAGAGCTTGGAGGGGGAGCTTGCTCCGCCGGGAAACCGGCAGCCTGTGCCCACGATCGCCACTGGCTCATACATTTTTCTAATCTATTATTCTAATGATTTATCTTAAGGGGAAGGGAGGGGGGTCTTGATGAGATGTGCCTGGTTCACGATCAGTAAGTGTGTGAGTGGGAGAACCCAAGTATTTATCTCGCCGAACGATGGTCCTCCAAAGACTCGTCCATCCCAGGACTTACACTCCAGCATCGGGGCGGGACGCAACAGTGCCTACAGGCATACGTTGCGTAACACCCCATGCCTCCATACATGAACGCCAGAGTGAGCATGTAGTACCAACATTCATTGCTGACCAGCGATCCACATCTAGTACCCTGAAGCATGATAGTATGCGTGAGACCTTCCGAGCCTAGCTAGGCCGAAAGGCGAACCGCTCCTATCCCGCAGCATGAGTCAGATGCGGAGAAGTGTTTACTGAATGCTCCTAAAAGTCTGGAAGAAGGAATTTCACCACGATGATATGCGTATATTACTCAGCTCGCAAGGTAACACAAGGCAACTATACAAAGTTGTGTGACTACTACAGCTCGGTCCGAACGGGTCGGATCGCTTGGCGTGCTGGCCAATTCTGAGTTGACCAATACTATGTGGGAACAGGGGGGTGTGGATGTTGGATAGGGGATGTCCTCCTTTCTGCCTATCTCCCCGTAGGATGATTCCAAACGTCAGTCAGATGCAGGCTCGTCCCAACTTGGGTTGTACTTTGGGGGCTACGACTGTAAAGGGAAGGTTTAACATGGCCATAGCCTTTCCAGTGGTCGATATCCTTACCGCCAAGTGTAAGCTGAACCAACACCCTGGTACAGACCCTCCCCATATCTCACATCACTCTATTCATGTGTGGTGTGCCTCGACTTACCTGATAAACGGGCGGTGTAATATAGAATATTACGATATCACATGCATCTTGTAAGACACTGGCAGCCTTGTGTGAGTTCGTCCGTCACCGGGGAGTGCTCATACGGTTATCATGCCAGTCTTACCCGGAAGGGCCCGCTTCCTCTGCTTCTACTGTTTCTTCTCATTCCTTCCTCTGTTGTCCTTCAGATCATCTGCACGAGCTCTGTTATCCAAGGCATTACCCTCGTCCTTTCCATAATTGCCACGCCAGGAAAACAAGAAAACTACAAGTTGCTTCCCCCCCCAAAAAAATAAAATAAAAAATAAGCCCATCGAGCCATGGAAAAAAACCCAGAGGTCATCCAGAAAGGAGGCGCATCAGAAGCCCTTCCGCTTTTCCTCATCCACGACGGCGGCGGCACCACTTTTGCCTACCACTGCTTAGACCCCCTAGACCGGCCGACGTACGGCATCTTCAACCCCTATTTCGGCAACGGCGGGCGGTTCGAGGGCGGCATCCGGGGCATGGGCCGCCTCTACGCCAGCATCATCCGGCGGACCTGCGCGGAGCCCGACTTCCCGTCCTCATCACGCCACGCGGCGGCCGACGGCGGCGTGGACATCCTGCTCGGCGGGTGGAGCCTGGGCGGCCTGTTGAGCCTCGAGGTCGCCAAGGTGCTGGCTGAAAGTGGTGGTGGTGTCCGCGTCGTCGGCATCTTGATGGTCGACAGCATCTACCCGGTCAACCCGCCCTCGGTCCGGATGGAGTCTATGGACCACATGGGGCTGGGAAAGTCCAAGAACGAGTTCCTCACCCTCAATGCCATGAAGGAGGCGCTGCGCGTCATCCAGGAGTGGGCGCCCCCCGTCTGGGAATCTGGGGGTCATGGCGGCGGTGATGCTACGGATGCGCGGCACCGGCGACCGCGTGTCTCGCTCCTGCGGGCCCGGGACCCCATTCCCACGGGCAGCGACCGCGTGCATGTGGCGGATATCTACCGCAACGACCCGACTCTCGGGTGGGATCAATACGACAGGAACATGTTCACGGACAACATGAGCGTGGCCGGCAATCATTTCGAAATGTTCTCGTTCAAGCATATCCCCGACTTATCGGTAGCTATGAAGAAGTACTTGGATAGATTAGAGATGTTAGGTCCTGTCTCGCCTTAAGATAAAGGAACCTAACCATCTTCATAGAATATAGATACCCGCTAGATTATACCAAAGAATGATGATATTGCCCCGACTTGCAGCCTGTAGGCGAGCACGAATATGCCTCGGGCACTGGTAGATTGCCTTCTGCAAAAGACCGCTGACTGGTCTAAGGCTCGGCGTGGGTTCGGCCATCCTGCTTTGTTTGTAGCTACCTACTTGCCAAGCGGCAGGCTAGCCATGCTTACCTCGTATATCCACTTACAACCCCTGTGCCACGAGTCAGCATATCTGCGGACCGAACCTCGCCAATCGGCAGCGATGCCGACACTGCCCCAATCACAGACTCAGGCATGGAACCTGTTCCTTCTAGTTGGGTATGTATCTGGTAAGACTGCCAAGAGGGTGGGGGGGAGAAAAGGGGACTATTGAATGCATATCGTGATACTTTGCCCCGTTCTGGCAAATATGACATAAGACGGACGTACACATGCCACCACTTACGTATAAAGAAAGACCTTGCTCCTAGACTTTCCCAACTTCTGGCTGTACAAGTATGACCACCCCCTTGATCCCTCCGGCTTACTATTCCCCCATGGAGGAACCGCGAACCCGTGGGTCCATCCGAAGATGATCAGAGACGTAAGAATCGAGTCCTTCAACGAAGGAGCCTGGTCCGCAAATTCCATCGCCCCGTGTCATCTTCTTTTTCGGACCTTCCTTCTACGACTATTATGGGGCCGGTGAAACAAACCAGGGGCGGACCAACTTAACTTACCACGGCAAACATCGGCACAATGGAATAGAGTCAGCTGCACACCCCTCTTAAATCTGAATATACTGATACTGCAGGAAGGAAGGGCACCATGCTTGAACAGGAGGAGCCTCGGAAAGTACAAAGTGGCCTGATCCATGGGCGGTCTCGACTGCGGCTTGGAGTATCCGATGTGTACCTACCTACCTATCCTTGGAAGAGGCGGGAAGATATTCACCCGCACGCGGCATCAGAGGGGGAGGGTGGTTGAGCAGCAAGGTAGTCAGGCTCCAGGCAGCGTTCTACGGCTCGTTCTCCGTTGCATAGACAGCCAGGCCGTAGCACAACACGCACGCCCACTCATCATGGCCGTCGAGTTTCGCAATCGACAGGCGGGCTGACCAGGGGTGGGTACCACCAACGATGTCGTATTCATATGATGCGTCAGGATTCATGCCGTCGAGCCCATAACGGAGAGGCTGGGCCTCGCCCGCCAAGAAGTCGCGTATCCGCCCTCCCAGACAGAAGACGGTTCTCTGCTGCTTATGTACGGGAGCCCTGGTATCCAGCGGGATATGGTCGCATGTACCAGCAGATGAGAGGAAGATGGCTTATGTACAGCTGCTGCCTGCAAAGTATCAACCGTTTCTCGAGAATCGCTGCTCAAGCTGGCTTGCAATCCACGTCACAACTGTCGGGACTAGGGCAAATTGGTGGACGGTTGCCCTCGACTCTGTAGCTGGGACAGTTTAGCTGAGTATTGAAGTAATGGGCTATCCATATGCCCTTCCTGTCTGTTAAGAGAAACCGAAATCGATCAGGGGTTGTCCCAACCCAGCGCCAACGCCATCGCTATGTATAAGCAAAGAAAGACCATTATAAGAAACCACCTAAAGAGCTACCAGTAACGGGGTTCCGTAGAGACAGGCATGTACACACAGTGACCCATCCGCCTCCCCTTTTCGCTACTCTCACCTCTAAGGTAGACGAGGCCCACGTAGCAGCCTCGCCCACAACTTCTCCTACTTGCCCCCCGAGATACCCCGCACAATCCCAATAAGAAAACTAAAGAAAACCCCGACGCAGACCATGAACTTCCAACGGTCGCTGTGAATACCGTGCTGCCGGACAAGCCACCCAAAACTGCCGAGCGGCCACATGAACCCCGTAATCACGCCCCAGACCAGCGCGTCCAGGTGGCCCGCCAGCCCGGCACCGTTCCCGCTCTCCTCGCCCGAGGCGTCCAGCCCGCCGCCGGCGCCCCCCGTGTTGGAGGCCGTCGTCGGCATCGCCGCCGCGCCGTTGTCGTCGATCCACGAGTCCTCCATGCGCCGGAACGAGTCGGGCGAGGGCAGCGTGTCGGGCGTGTAGCGCGAGGCGTGGATGCTGCGGAACTGCAGGCGCAGCTGGTTCACCTCGGCCGGCGTGAAGCCGGCGTTGAGGAGGCGGTCGAAGCCGCGCGGCGTCGCCTGGGTCTGGTTTTGGTTTTGGGTCTGCTGGCCATGGTTGCCGGTGCCGGGCGGGCCGGAAGTGTTGTGGTTGTTGGGGGTAGGGGGTGCGGGAGAGGTAGGTCGTAGGAGGGGGCTGCTGGGCGGCGCGACGGGGACCAGGGCGGCTTTGGCCTCGGCTTCGAGCTCGGAGGTCGTGAGGGAGTCGCCGATGCTGCAGTTGACGTAGATGCGCTGGGGCGGCGGAGGACGGTTGGGAATATTCTTGCCCTTCACTTTGCCTTTGGCGTCGTCGGTGCCGGAAGTACCAGAAGCGACTAGGGACTCGTACTCATCGTAGCGGCTCGGGGGCGCAGGAGGGGGGGCGCGCAGGACGGCGCTCAGGGCGGCGGTGTCGGGGAGAATGCGCCCGCCCTGGATGAAGCGCAGGCGGCGCTGCGAGTTGGGCTCGGCCAGGCGGCCGCGAATTAGGTGCTTGAGGGAGATGACGGTGGTCTGCGACGGGTGCGGGATCTCGAGGTCCAGGTCCGGGATCGAGGCGCTGAAGCGGATCGTCAGGGAGAGCGGCTGCGGCGGTTGCGGCGACAGCAGCGGTGCCGGCACGTCGCGGTTCGCCGCGACGCTGTTGAGCGGCGGGGGCTTGAGGTTAGAACTCATGTTATGAGGTTGGCATAGGGATAAAGGCTCGTAAAGAGAGCATTGTTATTGTTAATGTAGTTATTGCTACTGCTGCAGCCACAGTTGGAGTCGGGGTCGACCTGGCGTTGGGAGGATGATCGTTCCATACTCCCGTTGAGCCCCTGTATTTTTAGCCCAGGTCTACCTTCAGGGACCCGAACAGCTGACGTCTCCGTTGAAGCTATGGCAATTTGAAGCAGGCATTGCCCAGAAGCTCTATTTAGTGGGGTCGAAGTGGGCGAGCTAAGCAAGCTTGTCAGGTCGTGCAGGTTGCGAGTCGTCAGTTGCAGGAGCCATTTGCTTGAGCACCCCGCGGTTGCAGTCCCATTGCCATTGCGTGCTTTGGTCCCGGGACAGACAATTTGGCGCCGATAGAGAATTACTCTGGAACAAGGCCGATGACGGCATGCGCATCCATTCGGTCTTTTCCTCTGATTGGTTTATAAGCAATTGCAAATATCAATAGAATTTACTTACTCACGTATCGTAAGTTTGTGTAGTCGTGGTGGGCAATAGCTTCTCTTCCTGTTCTCCATGAATACTTTCAAATCGGCTGTCCGGATTACAACTACAACCCCGCTTCGACTAACAAGACATTTCAACCCGTGTCGGCGACGTGGATTCTGCTCGACCATGACCACCGGCCTTCCTGCCAAGCTGAAGCCCGCTGCTCGGGTGACGGGCCAGCGACAAGATGTCTGGTGAGTAGTCTCCGGACGAAGCTGTGGCGGGCATGACGCATATGTAGAGAGTCTTCAAGGTCCTAACCCCCGCCGCAGGTCCATCATCAACGAAGCAGCGGCAGCCTCTCCCAAGCAGCCCATCGTGAACATGGGCCAGGGCTTCTTCGGCTACAACCCGCCCAACTTCATCATCAACGCTGCCAAAGCCGCCCTGGACAAAGTAGACTGCAACCAGTACAGCCCCACCAAGGGCCGCCCGCGTCTCAAGAAGGCCATCGCGGACGCTTACTCCCCCTTCTGGGGGAGGCAGCTGAACCCCGACACCGAGGTCACCATCACCACCGGCGCCAATGAGGGTATGCTGAGCGCATTCATGGCCTTCATCGAGCCCGGTGACGAAGTCATCCTCTTTGAGCCTTTCTTCGATCAGTAAGTCTGCTGCTATATGTATTTGGGCCCTGGTTGCTTGCTTTTGCTGGACCGCCTGCTCATCTGGCGATCTCATACACTAGATATATCTCAAATATCGAGATGCCCGGCGGCAAGATTGTCTACGTCCCGCTACACCCTCCCAAGGATGGCCCCACGACAACCTCTTCGGCGGCCAACTGGGCCATCGACTTCGCCGAGCTGGAGAAGGCCATTACGCCCAAGACCAAGATGATTGTCCTGAACACACCTCGTGAGTTCCCCCTTATTGCTTTCTTCAGATGTCGCCAAGAAACTTTTATAACCCTATCTAACTCGTGATTCAGACAACCCTGTCGGAAAGGTCTTCTCCAAAGAAGAGCTCCAGAAGATCGGCGACCTGTGCGTCAAGCACGAGATCATCATCCTCTCGGACGAGGTCTACGACCGCCTCTTCTACGTCCCCTTCACCCGCATCGCCACCCTCTCGCCCGAGATCGAGAACCTGACCATCACCGTCGGGTCCGCCGGCAAGAACTTCTACGCCACCGGCTGGCGCGTCGGCTGGCTCATGGGCCCGGCGCACCTGATCCAGTACGTCTCGGCCGCGCACACGCGCATCTGCTACTCGTCCGTCTCGCCGCTGCAGGAAGCCTGCGCCGTCGGCTTCGAGCAGGCCGAGGGCGAGGGGTTCTGGGACCAGACGGTGCGCGACATGAAGGCGAAAATCGCCCGGTTTACCGCCGTCTTCGACGAGCTGGGCCTGCCCTACTCGGACCCCGAGGGCGGCTACTTCGTCATGGTCAACATGCAAAAGGTCCAGGTCCCCGCCGACTACCCCTTCCCGCCCCACGTCGCGAACCGGCCCCGCGACTTCAAGCTCGCCTGGTTCATGATCCACGAGATCGGCGTCGCCGCCATCCCGCCCACCGAGTTCTACACCGACGCCAACGCCCACCTCGCCGAGGACTACATGCGCTTCGCCGTCTGCAAAGAGGACGACGTGCTCGAGGCCGCCAAGGAGCGGCTCCGGGGGCTCAAGAAGTACATCAAGGCTTAGAGTACTACTTCCGTAATGCGTGCGGTCTTGTTTGGGTAGCTGGATAGACGGTTTCTACTTTTACCTAGAAATACTATATTGAGATTTAAACAAAATAATTGTGTTGTCCTCGAAGGCTTGCTCATGGTCAACTGGGTTCCGTCATCAGCCATTTGCATATTCACTACCCCCTAATGCATTCTGCGATCTCGGTAGTCTTCGAAAAGGGAGCTCACACATATGCTACAACATGATTCATGTTCTATCGGTGTGTATCTCATTATGGCTACATCGCTTTGTGCGCTTCTTGCTAAGCTATGTATGTTAAGTAGCGTATGCACCTTATCAGCATGCGTCCCTCAGGCTCGCAACGCTCTGTCTAGCATGTCTGTTTCGCTGTCTTCAGTCTCGCTTTCCTCAGTCTCGGTTAAATGCAATCAGAGCAAGTAGGGCACTCAATCTAAGGAGCAACAGCGCCGTTACCATTCAAGTCAGCCGCCTCTTCTTTCATCTCGGTGGCAGCCTGATACAAATCGGGCGGAACATTCCAGCCGTGTGTCAGGGCAGCTCTCTTATACGCCTCAAACGCCTCGCCGATGCCGTAGTCCCTGTACCGGGGAGGAGGCTCCGTATCCGGCCGGCACCTGTCTGGCCGTACTCTCCAGGCGCGCGGGCTTGGGCTCCGTGTTGGTGATGGCCATGCGGACCTGGAGCAGCACGCCCTCCAGGCTGGTGATGGGCGTCCAGCCGTTGGTCGTCAGCAGCTCCATGCACATGGCGCCGCCGGCCGTGACGTGGCCGCCGCCGCCCATGGCAAAGGGCAGGAAGCGCGGTCGGATCACGCGCACGAACGGCGGGGAGTAGGGGAAGTCGCGGCCGAAGCGCAGCTCCAGTACGACGCTGGTCACGCCGGCCGTCTTCATGTCCTGGGCGAGGAGCGTGTTCTGGTCAAACGAGTGCAACTCGACGATCCAGTGGAACATGTTGGTGATTTTGTCAAAGTCGATGAACCAGCCGAGCTCATGAAGGGGGGAGGACGATTGCGTTGCTTGGAGCTTCTGGAGCTCCTTCGCGAGGGTCTTCTGCGCCTGTCCCGTCGCGTACGACGGGGGACTTAATTTCGGCAGCGTATCAAGATCCAGAGTACCGGGCCGGAAGTCTGTCTTGCTTTCGTCCAGAATGACGGCCGAGCCCTCCGAGGACAACGGGGTTGCTGATCCATCCTTGTCAGCATTGTCGCTGCTGATAAGGAATGCGCGGTCCTCGTAGTCTTCATCTTCACTGTCGTACTGATGCCCGAGAGCATCCTGCTTCAGAGACATCGAAGCCTGTTGTGCACTTTGGTCCTCGTACGTTGGGATGGCACGTCGTGGCACAACGAGACTGCCTGATGCCCCCTTCGCTTCGTTGAGCGGGTCTTGGATGAATCTCTCGAAACCTACATTCGGTGGGTTTCCCTGGGATGCTGTAGCCGGCGAAGATCTATGAGGCTGGACGAACAGGCATCTGCACTGGATCCAGTGAACTTGCTTTACAACCATGCAAAAGTTATTTTGGGCCTGGAAATCGTCTGGCAAGTTGACAAGCTCGTTGAGACTGACAGCTGAGCTGATCTTTAAGACTGAATTTGGCCAGTAAGGCTTTTCACCTCCTCCGGAAATGGAGGCGTAGCCAAATCCGAAGTTCCGGCTTCCTGCGTAGCCGAGACTTGTGTTGAAATCACGGCCAAAGTAGACACCATCGCCATAGGCGCGCCCGTTTTGGGTATCCTTAAAGTCCAAGCCTTCACGAATGATGCTGTGCCAGTTGCTAAGGGCACTGCCGTGCCAAGCAAGGATGGTCTTATGGGGCTTGTTCACCTGCTGGAGAGCTTGTTGAAACAGAACTTCCTTCTCGGGAGAGCCCTGAGCAAATCGGAACTGCAGCCAGCCGTTCACACCACTAATGTGCTCCTGTGGGCGAGCCAAACCTTCCTCGGGCTGACCGTCTTCTGTCGGGCATTCGTCAACCTGCACAATGTACGAGCGGTTGGATGCCACGATCCATCTCAGCAGTTTCGAGGCTGCCGGTGTCAGTCGATCCCACTTCTCGATCTGCTGAGTGGGGTTTTCCGCGAGGTACGACCGCATCGTTGCAACGGAAGGGATCGTCTCTAACTGCATCAGGATGGCTCCCGCTTTTCTTGCCCCGCCGAGATCGTCGAGGTTCTGGTTATAAAGAACCATATATGCATCCGCATTGTCGCCGACTGGCGCATTCGCATCAGGCAGAACCGACACAACCTTGAACTTTACCGTCGAACTGATAATACTCTCAACCCGACCATGGAAGATGACGTTTGCAGTTGCGTTGGTTTGCTGTGTTGCCACGATTGCTATCCAGTTTCCCTCCTTCACTTTATCCGAGTCCGTATATGCCGATAGCTCGAAGGTCGATGTGCTCATGTTAATAACGCCCTTGATCGGGTCGACCAACATGACTCCATTGACCATAACTGACGAGGTGGATTCTTCTGGCGGGCTTTGCTGACTAGTCGTTGGAGGATCAAAAGTCATAGCAAAAGCCTGGGAGGGACGAGGTAAGTTTGGGGCAGGGTACGTGACCATGCTGCCGCTCTTGAATATTTTGGGTACCTGAAGGTTGAGGCCCGTAGGGAATTCCCGTACTCCACGGTTCTGATGCATGTTGCTGGCATTTACTTGTAAGCCAGCATAACAGAAGCTGATGAGAAGGTCGACCACATTCGGCTGATTCCGGATTTCCTGGTTCACGCTAGGTCCCAGGCCCATGCTCATGTACTGGAAGAGGCAGAGGGAATTGCCACAAACATATGGCTTGAGTGCCTCGAAATTGCCCTCAACCTGTTGGTGACAGACCATACAATAGTCGGTACACCGAACGAAGTAGCGCATTGCAAACTGGGCAGCGACGAGTGGAAGAGATAGCTCTTGTTTGCTCTTGAAGTGGTCCCTGGCAATGAATGCTGGAAGTTTCATGTAGTCGACGTCAGGGTCTTTTTTCCTCGGCTTAGACATGGCGACACTGCGATTGTTCGACTGTCCTGATTCTGCACTATGGGCCATGCTCGAGAGTTCTTTATTCGCCTGGTCCCAACTCAGGCCGTGCCCCTTGCGAAGCTTGAGCAAGGGTACAAAGTCGGCATCCATGAATGTGTCAATGGACTGTCCGATGCCAAGGAGGTTCAACTCGGACAGAGTTGATTCGGTCTCGTCCAAAGTCTCGGTGGCCTTACTTCTGGTTGCAGT
This sequence comes from Apiospora marii, assembly GCF_038362585.1. NCBI lineage: Eukaryota > Fungi > Ascomycota > Sordariomycetes > Amphisphaeriales > Apiosporaceae > Apiospora > Apiospora marii. The sequence goes on from NW_027117377.1 coordinate 1,145,983, forward strand.
GTCTGAGTGGAAGGCTTCGAGGGCTTGTTGTAAGCTCGGCTTGTAGCGGCGACATTTGCGCAAACGAAACTTGATGTTCGAGAGACCAGCGGCTCGATCACAGGCGCCCTCTAACGTTGTGTAGTGTCGCTCATACCGAATCAAGAGGACGATGTAGTCTTCAGGAAGGAGATTCCACGCCTCCAGAGTCTCGCTGGAGAGGCACAGCTTATCGACGCGGGCAGAAAGCGAAACGATGTTGTTTTCGACCGTTTCCTCGAAGCCACACAGCACGCCTATCTTGAACCCCGAAGCACGCGCAGTGCGGAGATCGCGGCGGATACGATCCAAAATCTTCGGCTCGACCTTGGCTGTTGTGAGTGTGGGTGTCTGGCTACCCTCGTTGCCGCCAAGACCGAAAACGTTATCTTCGTCGCTTTCATACTCGAAATCGGAAAATCCTTCTTCTTCTTCTTCGCCACTCGCCTCATCTCCATCATCAAAATCAGTCATAGGCTGGTCGCCATCGTCCTCATCAGGCGGAGTGACTGGCGTTGTCGACCCCCCTACGAGAGCAGAAATAAAGCTTTGCGAAAGTACAGCGACCGCTTCTTGGACTCGAAGACCTGATGATGAAACAACAAAGTTGTTGAGTGGCTCTTCAAGGGCAGCAGGGATCTCGGTGATTGCCCAAGCCAGGAACGAGTGCTCTGCCGGATAGCTTGACCATTCGTTGGGCACCACCTGGATCTCAACATGGGATAGCGGTGCCAGAAGGGGATGGCTGAATGTGAATGCAAATTGGCCTTCCGCATCGGATCTCGAGATGGTGGAGATCCCAGCTATGTCTTTGCTGGAAACCGACTCCAGGTCGGCTTGGTACTTGGGTCTGTAGTTCCTCATGTTTGCTGGCTTGTTGGCGTAGGTACTCAGGATTACCTGGCTGTATGGTAAGTAGCTCCTTCAGCAAATAGAAGGGGGGGCGAGGTTAGGGCGTAATAAAAACAAACATGAAAGGGATCGGTGACGAGTTCAGTCCAAGTTTTCTCCAGTGACTTGTTGTATGTGGTGATTGAGGTGGTACGAGAAGGAAAACCAAAGGCATCCAAGGGCTTACCTTGTGAGGCTGAAAGTTAAACACGAACCAGCCAGTCGCAATTGGCACCAACGGGAAACACGGTATTGTATTCACTGGTGTGATCTGGAGTGACTGGAATAAACAAGCCCATGCGAGAATAAATTATTCCACTGCTGTAACCTGGAGTATGTGCAATAATCAAACTAGGTGTGTTATGTGTCGACGAAGAAGGTACGATTTATTACTGCGGCCGCTTGGCAGCAAAGCAAACATGGACCTGAATGTCTCCTGGGTTACCCATTGTTCAGCCTTGAATTACCATCAAATCATGCTCAAGTCACAATCAGATCTAGGATTGAATGTGACCTTTCTGCCCTATTACTACGTAGGTACATTGTATTCTCGCGGGGGCTTGCTGCCTGGAGGTGTTGACTCTAGGGAGCTGCAGGCAACCAGCATCGCATTCAACATTGAATGGAGATCCATGTAAGTGGTCAAGCAAAAGCACGGGGCTCTGGTGCCTGCATACATGCCCGTACACTACGGTTCTCACACCGAAGGTACCGGGCAATATGTCCAGAAATCCAGTAAACTCAAACTTATAGCGTAAATGCGTCAATTTGGTCGTCTATTCATGGAATGTTTTTAACTCGCCTTCGATTGATTCATTCCATTCCCGTGCATACCCAATAACTGTTTGATCTTGAGAGCTGAGGCTGGATAGCAGATGTCGGTACATACATACATGCATGTACATAGTTGATGGAGTTTGCTGCTGCGGATACCACACAGGGGTGACTCAACCGGTATGCGGGGTGCTCACCCTAGCACACTGATCTTGGTGGGGGCCCAATAATCTGGCCAAAGTGATGGACATCAAGCTCGAGCTTCAATGCCTTCAAACCCACACCGTCCTAACCCACCTGATACGTCCCGTACCTAATCTACTACGTTCGCTTCCAACATGAGGCGCCGACAGAACAGCTCTCTGAGCTCACCCTCAGCTCGGGGCATTCCTCATCATTTACGCCAGCAGTCCAAAACAGCTCAGCCAATCGAAGCCAAGTCACCACACGTGTCCGACCCGTTCCTCCAAAGCTTCCTGTCCCCCTCGTTCGATCCCGCCAGCTATCTCAACGCCTCCCTGCCACCGCTACAGGCCCATGTCTCTTCCGTTTCGTCGAACGCGGAGGGCGCTGTGCCCCTGTCCGAACTGTCGTCCCAAGCTCAGACGCTGCTATCCCAATTGAACGTGCAGACCACGCGCTTGACCAATACGCTCACACAACTCACCGACGATATCCTGAGGAGCGGCAGCCGCTTGGCGTATGAGGTGGAACTTCTTCGCGGCGAGACGCTGAGTCTTTCCGAGGCGTTGTCCGACGGCCTGCAGGACGACGTGGCCAAGTTCGTCCCCAATGGGCTCCAGGGTCAGCTGGAAAGCAAGAAGAACGCGACAGACGAAGGCGCCCCGCGGCGGGCCTCGGTAGTAGGGACGCCTGCGCCAACCGACACCGCGCCCAAGAACGCGACAATGGAGGACCCGGCATATATCTCACAGCTGCAGACCCTCGCGCTGGTGCGTTCGCGCCTCGATTCGGTTATCAAGACATTTGGCGACGCCATGGAGTTCGTGTTTCCTCCATCTGAGCTTTCTGTCACGTCTGGCTTCCTCTCCGTGTCCGCGCCAGACGCTGGAGGCCACGATCATAGTACGGAGGAGAAGGGACAGCAGGTGCTCAAGCAATTCAAGGAGGACATCATCACACTGCTATCTACGAGTAAAGACCCCGTGGCCGGCATAGAGAAGGCCGCCCAGAGGATCGAGGAGCTGAAGGAATTACTGGTCGTATGGAACGGAACAGCCGAAGAGAAGGGACGAACCAAATTCATCGACACTCTGGCCAAGCTGGTGGAAGACAGGCACAAGGAACTCCTGGAACAGAACAACAAGCGGGAACCGGAAGCGGCACCCCGGAAAAGTCCAGATGGGAACGTGGAGAATAAGCCTCTTGGGGGCTATGGCCTCATGAGTCAACTACAGAAACTGAGGGGCGGGTTATGAGGCACGAGGCTCGCGCGACGTTTGTGCTATGCCGGCTGGTGGCTGGCTAATGCGATCATATGCTCAACGTCCAGGTGAGGGTCCTGGACTGCATATCCCAGCTTGGCGAAGTAGAATACAGGACTGGATGGCGCCATTGCTGCTATGCTATCCGCGAGAGGCATCTTGCATAACCCAAGAATGAGAGGGACCTATTTCTGGACAGCTGATGAATTTCAGCACTACGGCGCAGTATTGTAACGTCAACTCCCATGTTCACACCTGCTATCGTCGCTTTCATTTGCCGGACCAAAGATCCAATTTAATGAGGAAGAGGGGCAGCACCCAATGCAGATGGCAGGATGTATCTTGCGAATGTAACCGACGCCCGAGAGGGTCCAATAACGTCACTGGCACCGACCCAACGGCACGCCACCTGAACTTGGCTGTACATCAGCCTCTTTGTTCCTTTCCCTGGAGCCCAAGATGTCCCATTGGTAGTGTCGGTCTTCGTGTGCGTACTCTTTAGCTCTAGATATGTTGATGAAGTAGTAACCTAGGTGGGCAATCCCATTTATACGCATTGCTCGCCTATTAGTTGATTTATACGACATCGTCCGCTTAGTACAACCCAGGACACAACGGCAGCTCTGACCGATGCACTAATCGAAATGCCACAACGTGTTGAGAAATCGCACCGCGGGGGATCTTATCCTTGTCAGCTTACGCCAAGATGTGAGATTAAACCAACCGTCCTTACCAGATGCTCTGATTGGCTGCGCCGACTCCCTTGCTACAGGCAAAGGGGAGGCAGTGAAACCGCACACATGCATTAGTAGTATAACAGCCTAGCATGTTGCCTGATATCTTGATGCGAGAATCGTGTACTTTCTTCTCTTTCACACTCCCCAAAGTGACACGTTTCTCCCTACTATCTGATACTTGAAAGCGGGCTACCGAATTACCGACTTTTTCAATCGGGGGCTGTTGTGAAAAGCAAATGCAACGTTTGGGGCAGTGATTATGGACTCAATAACGCAGCGATTCCAGTCGGCTGCCCATGCGGACCTCTCGACGACGCTGCTGACCGCGGCGGTCGTCGGTCTCGTGTCCCACGTACCTATCCACTCGTTCGAGTTCGAAAGAATCGCGTTCCAATTCATGGGCGGCTGCGTGGCATGCTTCTTCGGGCTCGGCGGCTTGTACGTCTACACCGGCCAATGCGGCAGCCTTTCTGTCGCCCTTGCCAGGTCCTTGCTCGTCCAGGCGGTGTTCCACACGAGTCTCCTCGCCAGTATTGCCGTCTACCGGCTGGGCTTCCATCGGTGCCGGCACATTCCTGGCCCCGTGGGGGCGAAGGTCTCGCGGTTCTATGCTATGTACCTGACTTCGAAGAAGGTGCAGTTTCAGAATGAAGTCTTGCAGATGCATGAGAAATATGGTGATTTCGTTCGGACCGGTACGTGTTTTGCAAGAGATGATACAGAACTAGTCGCACTGATATAGACACACTCTCTATCCCCTTTTTGGTTTGTTTGCTAAAACCTTGAGGGAAAACTGCAGGTCCCAGGGAAGTGTCTATATTTCGCAAGGCAGCCGTAAATGCTATATTTGGGCCGCATTCGAAGTGTAGCAAGTCTACCTGGTATGCACAGAACGGATATGACCCAAATGAAACCACGCTCCAGATGTGCCGGGATCGCACTCTCTACAGACGACGGCGACGGGCTTGGGATAGGGGATTATCCATTAAAGGTATATTTGAAAAGTAGATTTTCTCCGTCCTCTTCATCAATTTTCCCTTTTTGTATTTAATTCATGCCTCTAGACAGAGAGCCAAGCAAGTAACCGGATCGAAAGACTGACGCCTATGATTCCTAATAAACAGCACTCGCAACCTATGTTCCCCGGGTCAAGTCCCACGCCGACTTGCTGATCCAGCGCCTGCGGGAAAGGGCTGGGCGCCCCGTGGACGTGACGCAGTGGGGTATGTTCTTCGCCTTCGACATGATCGGTGATGTGGGTTACGGGAAGAGCTTCGACCAGCTCGTCACGCTCCAGGAGCATCCGGCCGTCCAGCCAATCCACAAGCACATGATACTGTTTGCCATCCTGCAGAACACGCCCTGGTTTCTGCGCCTCTTGGACTGCATCCCCGGCACGGCGGCTGCTTTTGCCGTTACGGCCAAATTCTTCGAGGACCAGCGTCGTGCGAAGCAGAAGGTGGGTTGGTTGCGTATATTCAATGATTAGTTCTTGTTGCCCGAGTTAACTTGCTCAATTACCCTGGCTGTGCCCGACAAAGTTGCACACAATTTTCTTTCTTGATTTTGCAAGTAGCTGACCTGGAAGGGGATTAGATGTTCAGCAGCGACGAGAACCCGAGAGATATCGTCTCGTGGCTACTCAAAGCCATGGCCGAGAAGGATGGCACCGGGCCACCTTCTACAATGGCCCTGGATCAGGATACGAAACTTCTTCTCATCGCCGGAAGGTGCGTACTTGATTATCCTGGCGCCAAACTTTGGAAACAACCAGTCCCAGTCGCTAACAAAACATATGACGAAATGCAGCGACACCTCGGCCGCAGCCCTCACCAACGCCCTCTTCTTCCTGGCCCGGTACCCCGAGAAGCAAGAAAAACTGCGAACGGAGCTACTACGCGAATGCTCAGGTGGTACTACTTCTGCTGCTGGCTGGAGCTACGACGCTGTCCTGGGCGTCAAGTACCTCGACTACTTCATCCACGAGACCCTGCGGCTCAAGCCGTCCGTGCAGATCAGCGGCCGCATGGAGACGCCCCCAGGGGGCCTCCAGGTCGATGAGGTCCACATCCCGGGCGGGGTCGTCGTGACGGTGCCGACTGTCTGGCTGCAGCGCGATCCCCGGTACTGGCAGCGGGCCGACGAGTTCCTGCCGGAGCGGTGGGGGGACGACCGACGGGCGGAGATGGGTACGGATGGCTCGCCTTACTTCCCCTTTTCTCTTGGTAGGTTCATGCTTTTCATATCCCTTCCTCGTAGCATGACCAACTCACCCCCCATGCATCCTTCTTTACTTGTCCCCGAATACATTCTTTCTGAAACCAAAATTCGCTAATGCCTGGGAATAGGGGCGTTCAGCTGTCCTGGAAAGAACCTCGCGCTCATGGTTTTGAGAATCGCGCTTTCCTCCATTGTCCGAAACTTCGAGGTCGAGTTTGCTCCAGGGGAGACGGGTGTCGAGTTTGACAATGAGGTCAAGGACACGTTCACAACGATGCTTCCACCGCTCAATTTGCAGTTTACACAGATTGGCGCCGAATTACTATACCCATGTTTTGGTCTTGTTTAACAATACCGGAATGCCTTCCAGTGGTGAGGTTACGTGGTATACCGGGCAAACGTATGCGCAGCCCTCAACTCGGAGCACGAGGCGCCCAAAAGCAGATGCGGCCATTCACACACAGCCCTTTTGGACACTGCTGCTAGACAACTCTTGAGTTACTATCTGTATACTCCCTGCCAAGTCTGGTAGTCGAGCCTTTCTATTGAAGGTGGAAACATACGTTTTGGTGACTCCAAAAAGGCTATTGGTTGTTTGGTAACATCAGACTTGTTAAGCCCTTCTGGAGTCTGGAAAATGTTGGCATGCTAGCTAACTAACGACGGTGTTAATAGAACAATCGTCAATAAAGAACTTATGGGAGATCTACCTGGTCGGCGCCGATCGCTTTGCTGGCGTACTCTGAAGGTTGTTCTGCTGGTCCACGTAGGGTGGTGTTATTTCCCATATGTAAGAGCCGACCAAGATTGAATTGTAGATGTTGCCATATTTCTATTTTACAATTCACGCATCTGTTGCTTTGTTTCACTTCTCTCTCGTCTCTGGTGACTATGCTAGTAATAATCGTTGTATCTCCTTGACCTCTTCGGCACCCTCGTTTACGGTTCTCTCACAAACCAGTTGTTTTGTGACTTACACATTGTCTTGAGAAAATTGACGACAGTGCTATAGCCCTGCTAGCCACGTCAAAAGAACGTGACATGAACCACTTCTTGACTGGTATGTTTGTTAAAGACAATTCAGATCCTGATATGTTCGTCTGATCGACTTACTCAACAGCGCACTACACGTCATTCGCATACATCTTTCTTCAGATAATCCTGACCCAATTGGCTTGTCATTGGCACTTCTTGATACCAAGTCACATTGACACTGGCTTATAAGAACATACTTCATCTTGCTCGAGACTTCACAAAGAAACAGCAGGGCTCTTGACCAAAGTAACGGATACATCAAGACTTGCTCCCCTGGGAAGGGCGATCGACCATGTCCAACCCAGAGCGCTTGAAGCACGCCCTGGGTGATGGGAACAACGACACTTCACCACCAGCGAAGCGCATCAAGCGTAATGATGGCGCTTATTCTTATTCCACGTCGAGTTCCTCTGCCTCGAGTCGTGCCCAGCTGGTGCCGGCGGACAACAAGAACCGTCGCAGCAAGAAAAAGCCGAAGAACATCCTTGCTCATCTCCTGGACGATGAGATAGCCGACAAAGACACCATTGCCTTCCTCATGGGAGAGACCCCCTACAACCACCGCCTCTTAATCGAAGACGATGCCGCTGGCCAACAACAAGTTGAGCCCGACGATGCCCCAGCTATCTACACTCCAGAGGACAACAACCTTCTGCTGGACAAGCAGCTCATGGAGTCCGACCTGGAGGGCTTCCGAAGCCGATTCACCCAGCTGCAGACCAGACTGCGGCAGATGCCATCACCCCAACCGCAACAAAGCCCCACCTTTGCCTCCCAAAACCATCTGCGCCAACGCCTGCTTGACGAGCGCACAATGCTGCTGGCCATGATCGAGAGCAGCGAGGACTGGCTCCAGTACATCGAGCACGGCGACCCCCTGGACGGCGCAGCCTAGAAGTCTCGCGTCCACGACGGCAACGGCGGCGGCGCAGCAACTGTGCCTGCGGCGGTGGTGGTGGAGGATGTGGATCTCGGCGCCGAGATGCCGTGGGTCGCCTCGATGGGGCGAGACGCCAGAACCTACAACGAGCTGCGGGCGGGAGCGCTGACCACGTCGGACCTGCCCCTCGGCGAAGACCACATCGCCAAGTATGGCCCCGGCAATGGAGACGAGCGCTACTACGAGAAGCGCATGATGTGAAGAAGGGTTGACAGTCAGGAACCTATCAAGAAGGGGCCGAGAGGCGCATGCAGCTGAAGAGTGGGCTCCATGTGGGGAGGGAGGGAAGAAGGTCCCTTAATTAGACGAACCACCGAGAACCACAGGTGCTGCGACAACATACGGCATACGGCAAGCACGGGATTTCTGATGAGGGCAAAGGCAAGAGGCCAAGAGTTTCGATCCCGGCCGTACTTACTATTCCCAGCTTTGCTTGCTTTGACCCGGCGCAAAAAGGACCGTATATATGTTAAGTACTTGCTCAATAGACAGATGCTTCCCCGACATAAGGTTACCAAAATCTTGGGTCCTCTTGTCGATAATTCGAACAAGATTGGATTTTTGCTGCTGACTCGTTGACATATTTAATTAATCCAAGCCCTTTGATGTTGTTTTGTTTTTCCCTCCAAGGGAATACCAAGCCAAACCCAAGATAGCCAAGACGCCCTGGTCCTGGGCAACACCATTCATTGACTTTGCCGACCCCTGGCCGCAACTTCTCCACCATCACCCGGCAGCGGTTATCCCGTTGGGCAATTACACGAAGGAAAAAAAGCCCAAGAAGAAACAAAAAAGAAACGCTCGGCACTGAGGGACATTTTTCTTCGAACATTTGCTTGCGACAAGTCTTTCTTTCCTCCTGAATATACTACCATCCACCTACACATACACACTTATCATGGGATCGCCTGTCTCTACGGCTGTTGCCGCCGGCGCTTCGGCCTCCGCCAATCGCTCCCCGGCCGCCTTTGACGACATGACGGATGCTACTAGCCAAATCGCGGGCAATTCAAACAGCTATACGACAAATGGGCAATCCTGCGGCATGGAAATGATTGCGGCCGGACTCAATATGTACGGCGACAAGCCGGACGCCGCGCGCACCGGCGGCAGTGTTAGGCCACCCCACGACGAAGAAAAAGCGAATCTTTATATCATCAACGCCGCAAGTAAAGAAAGGTTCTCGCACATGACGTGCGAGAATTGGGAGGAAGCATCGCCGAGGCCCTTTTGCGCATGCCTGAAATTCGTAGCACTCTGGCTGGTTTTCGCTGTGATCATGTGGCTGTTTTTGCCATTGTTTTTCTGTCTGGTAAGTTTCCCAAAGATTACTGCTGTTGAAAGGGCCAATGACGCTGACCGACTGAAAACAACTTCCAGGGTCGCGAAGTAATCTACAGTACACCAAAGTGCTATAGTTCCCAGTATATACCTTTTCTGGGTTGGGTTTGGTGATAGCGACAAGCGCATCACTGTGAAGGGTTTTAACGAGTGGGCTGGGTTTAATGACAAAGGAGGGAAGGGCCAAGAGCAGGCAGGCGCGATGAACGGCCGGCGTTTATTATTGTTCATGACATTAAAAGCATAATGTTCGCAGGAAGGGAGTCGAGGTTCCCGGCATGACTTTACTGATACCCAGTTGGAAGAACAATACGATGGTATGAAGGGCCGAACCGAGACAGCACCCGAGTACGTAATTACCAAGTAAAACTTAATTTAAATTCTTAGGATGATACTCTGGGAGCAAAGTACGTTGAAAACACCCAGAAATATAAAATTATATTAATAGAATAAGCTGCCACTTCGGAATGCTCACGAGTTGAAGGATGAGAAGCCCAAGATGCTGTATGAATTATCCGCGTATCGCTCGTTACCAGTTTGGCATATGGCACGTTTGGACAGGCCAATCAGGTGTAGTAGATTTAGCACCCACCTTCTTCACCGCCTGCCCCGAGCGGCAGATTGTCGAGCTTGGTGGGTCTTGGTTGGCTAAGCTTGGTCGGTCGTCGGCATGATGGGGCTGGCAGGCTTGCAGGCTGGTTTTAGTGCCTGGCACTGGTGACAAAGGCGGCGCTCCCCAAGAAGCCAACCTTGTAAGTCAGCAAGAGAGCATGAGAGCAAAGCAAGCCTCGTCACAACCCGGCAGATTAGATTGGAATGGGACACACACCCTCTGACCAAACACCACAATACCCTCACCACTTCTCTAGGTAATGCGATCTCAGGATATTGTTTGTTTTCCGGCAGAGAATCGATCTTGCTTGAAGGGCAGACGCATCCATCAACCTCCTACCAGCTTGTTCGCACAGCTACCCATTTCCTTCAACACGGCGAACAATCCCCGAAATCTTGTCAACCCACACAACTCTATCCTGGGCAATCCCATTTTCTCCCCCTCCCACCGACCCCTACACACAACTTTTTAAGCCTTCCAGCGTTTAGAAATACATACAAAATCATATCGTATTGCTACAAGCTCTCGTGCGAGCCATGGCAACCGCCGATACCTCCTCGTCGGCCATGGCTACCAAGCCTGGCCGTGGTGGTGACATCCGACCCCAATCCCCTCCCGCCCAGGCCGCCTCCAAGCGCGACAAGAAGCGACAAGTCCTGAGCGAAAAGCTGGCTCTTTTGACCGATCAGATGAGCCGCGATCGCGACAGGAGTTACCGAGAAGAGCTGCAGAAAATTCAGGTCGACCTCAATCTCGTCGGCCGAGTCGATCCCTACGCCGACCGCCCCCTCGACGAGATCCAGCGCGAGTACCGCGAACTCTCCCAAGCCAGTGCCAATGGCGCCGACCGCCCGAACCGCACTCTGCTGGAGATGGCAGGCCCATCGTTTCAGGACTGGGTGCACAACGTCGAGGACTTGATCGAGACTCGTGACTACGATCTGACAAGCCAGAAGGTACAGAACTCGTCTGTCGACAGAATCAATGCGCTGCCCATACTGACCCTACTCCCTCTCTAGTACGAATACGAGCGACGACTGCGAGAGAACCACAATACTTGCGCCTACAAGATTGAGGTTGCGAAACGAGAATACAAGGCACTGTCCTCCACCCTCCGAGACCGACTTATCAATGCGATAACATCCAAGAAAGCCCGCTTGAGCAGGGAGAAGGAAGCCCTTGAGATTTCCGACAACTCGGCATTGTTCCTGCACCCGAACCAGTTCAGCCTCACCAACCCCTCCAGCCCTGGTGGCACCCACGCAAAGCGAACCACCCGTCTGCGCCGTGAGATGGAGGAGCAGTCCGGTTACGCGGACAATAAGAAGAGAAAGCGAAACGGCGGCGACGAAGACGGCTCTCCCGCCCCCATCCGGAGAGCCCTCGACGGCTCCAACACCACTCCACTGTGGCAGAACGACCGCATCCGAGCTATGCGCAAGGAGACGGGCCCCATTTACAGCATTGACAAACTCTTTACCGATAAGGAGCTGTCCATGAACTACAACACTGCCGCATTGGCATCCTACAAGTACTTGCTCACCCGCCGTGACGCCAATGGAAACGTCATGACGCCCCCTGAAGACAGCGAGGCTGGCAACGGTGAAGCGCATGAGGAGGATGAGGAATTGGCAGCTCCGACAATGGAGCGCCAGCCGTCGCATGCTACACGTAGCACCCGCGGTGGACAGAATAACCAGCACAATTTCTTGGATGACAAGGTTCTCGGCATAGAAGGACTCGCCAACTTCGAAATTGCTGGGAACCTGGATAAGATGGGCACCCAGGAGCCCAAGCTTCCCCCGTTGATCCACTCTCAATACTCCAAGGCCTACGTCAAATCCGAGTCCAACACGCCCATGGGCCTCAACCAAGACGACGCCCAGCAGGACTTCATGATCATGAATGTGTTCAAGAGCTATCAGCGACACAAGGGCACGGGGTCCAACATTGATGTACCGAACGGCGGAAGGCGGTTACTCGAGAATATGGTCCAGAGCCCAGCCGCTCCACGGCACGTCGCATACATACAGGGACAGAGGCCTTCAGTTGAAAACCTCTCCGAGTCTCTGGGTGTCCCCTCCAGTAGCCTGCGCGACGAACCTGGTCTTGGCAGCAGCATCCTGAGCGGGCTGGCACCCGGTGTTGTCACCAACAACCACGCGTCTCCCGCGCCGCCCATGAGCCGGCAGAGCAGCTTTGGCGGTGCTGCGATGTCCCGTCAGGGGAGTGGAAGAGGCAAGCGTCGAGGTTAGACATAATCTGATCCATTCTTGGCGTCATTGGCGAAATATATATGGAGGGTCTTCGGAAGAAGTACAACAATGGACATACGGTACAGCGGAGTCTTTGGTGGAGGGAAGGGATTTCTGATTTTTCTTACGCGCCTATCATCTGATCGATGCGGCATAGCGAATGGTTTTTTTATGGCATATGGCATGACGCAAGGGTCTCTCCTTTTTTTTTTTACTTTGTTCTTTTCTATTAGTTCGTACGGCACACTTGCAGTACCCAACATACCCAGTAGATGCCCGGTTTAGGATTTCTCAATAACTGATTCTCATCATCCTTCAACATAATATGAATAAAGATATGTGATATTGTGCCAATTTTCCCTTGCATGACTCGCTTTATCCGACCCCCAAATTACTCCATACCCATAATAACAAACAAAGCAAATCTCTCCAAATCCCTTCAGGGCCCGAAGACCAAGGCTCGAACCTCGATGCTCTCCCGCCCCTCGGCATCGGGCCGCGTCCGCGGGTCCACGAAGGCCGTATGGGGCGTCCTGCCGCCCCTGACTTCGGTGCTGCCACTCTCGCCCAGGCTCGCGCTGTCGAAGCACTCGAGTAGCAGGCGCTCGCCGGGCGTCATGCCGCTCCAGTAGTACCACTTTTGGTCAGGATGGTGCGCCACGGCCGCCGTCTCGCCCGTATAGCCGCCGGGGTAGCGGTGCTCGACGGGGATGGCGTCCTCGGCGCGGAAGGAGGCCGAGGAGGCGAAGGCGAGGGGGCTGGACTCGACGGGGTTTTTGTTGAGGCTGCGCCAGATGTTGATGATGCGGTACCGCGTTCCCCGGGCCAGGAGGGCGGCGGCTTCGTCCTCGGGCAGGTGGCGGTGGATGCGTTGCAGGACCGATTTCGGGGTCTGGTCGACGTGGGCGAGCAGTACGGGGCCGCGTTTGGCGGTGGGGGAGGCGCGGCGGATGGTGTGGTCGAAGAGGACTACGCGGGTGGCGCCCGGGACGTGGCGGAGGAGGAGGGCGGTTATTTGGGGGTAGTAGGTTTTTGTTATGCTGGTTTCGTCGTCGAAGTTTACTTCTTCGGCTTCTTCTTCTTCTTCTTCTCCGTTGGCAGGGGCAGGGGCAGGGATCGGGAGGAAGGCGTCGTGGTCTAGACTGAACTCGGACTCCCGGCCTCGGATGTCGTTGATTTGGACCGGTTGCGGGTTGATGGCCAGGTTGCGCTTCGGTTCGCCGGATGGCGGGTCTTCGACGTAGTTCACGGCGGTCACGCCGGGGGGCGGCGGGTGGCTGAAGTTTAGGGTGGCGGTTACGGGGCCGCGGGGGACGGGGGAGGGGGTTATGGCCATGGTCGGTTGGGGTTTGAGGGCTTGCTAGTTGGGGTTTGATGGAAAGGTAAAAGGGGGGCAAGTTGACTTGTGCGAAATATCCGGACTTGAATGAAGATAATTCAGTCTGTCATCAGGGCAGCAAGTGTTTCGTCTGATGGAACTAGTTAACTTATACGACACTGAAAACAAATGAGGATGAGTTGTGTCGTTGTGAGGAACCACAGTCTACAGAATGCAGAAGAAGAATACCATAATGAAGAAGAAGCAAAACATGGACATCTTGCAGGAATCTTATATAGATGGCTTGACGAGGTTGAATTTCTAATCAGCGAAGTCAAGATGGATGGGCTATCGTTGTATTTGGTAGTTTGTAGTTATCAAGATGATTCGATCAACGATCACGCAATTCGGAGAAGACGTGCTGCTTCCTTATTATTAAGCTTCATCTTCGGAATTTGAAGGGAGCCCGATAGGCTATTGGCTCATGACATCCTGTCCGCATACTGGTTGACAAGCAGGGCGTGTCTCGACCGAATGTCGTCATCTGGTTGGAGTAGGTGTTACACTGGATGCCATCTCGTACTGGGATAATGTACAAGAGGCGTATCTTTCTGCTAGTACGACAGGAAAATCTTTCCGCCAGAGCACATTAGGTAGGTAGTCTGAGGAATTGCTGGTTAGGCGCATGCTAATAATGGCATCACTCCGCGATGCTATGACAAAGCAGTTGAAACGGGCTGTCTTAATGGTGTTTTATTAATCAGCAGGGTATGGGATTTGCGGGGGAGATATCCCGTATCGCTCTCTCGAAACAGGGTCCGGGCAGCCGGGGCCGTCTCATCGTTCCGTCTGTGAGCCGCACAGAAGTGCCTCTACTTGTACCTACTGTAACAAGATTACGACTACCTTATTGTATGGGGCAGTACCTATTTAGTACCAAACCTCAATAAGCTGCCAAAAATCTCACACTATTTAATAGACATTTGAATAAAAGCCTCAAGTGGTAGAAGTGAGTTGCGACCATCATTATAACCGATGGCCGTTGTCGAGGCTGGCTGTGGTGGCAGGTGGTGATTTTGGACAGTCCCTGAGCCGCAAGTCGCCAAATCGCCTGGCAGGACTGCACTGACCTCAATTGACCCCCCACTACGCCCCCTCTAGACTCAAGCCAGTTAGTGGCCTAAGAAAAAAAAGCCGGAGTGGTCCCTGCAAGGACTTAAAACTCGCCCAAGCTATTCCCAATCAGCCAAAGTAAACAAAAAGCTAGAGGTTTTTACGGAGACCGACGTTGAAATTGGGACGACCAAACCATGTCTCTTATTGCCATCCTCGGTCCATATCCCGTATCCCACCCCTTGTTCATGCCTGTAGCTTGACAATCTACTTACTTTGGCAGTTTGCCATCCGATCCACGTCCTGCGCCGTACTTGTACTTTCGCATACGACGCGTCCGGATTTCTATGCACGCGCCTTTCAATGCTCCAGGGTAGCGGATCCGTCGGTCTAACATCAACAACATAGCCGAGTACCTACACCGACACCGCCCCCGGGCCCGGCCCTTACTTCATCCATGGCTAGTTACATCGATCTTGGGTCGTCGCCCGATCCGCTCGGAGACGACGACGACATGGACTTACTACCCACCAGCTCAATGCGACCACCGCCGTCGCGCCGAGCGAACACCAAAACCATCAGTACCGGCCACACCTCCATGCTGTCGATGCCCGACAGCAACAAGTCTCGGTTCAGCGCGCCGCGCACGTCCCCCCGGAAACAGACATTCGAGCTCGACGTCGGCGACGAGCGCTCCCCGCAGCGACTCCTCGTTACGGTCGAGGCCAACGAGGCAATGGCGAACGCAACACAGCGGAGTGGCACGAATCGGCGCCTGTTCGGCAGCGCGGCGCCCTCGTCGTCGCCCGCGCGCAGCCGGGGCCAGCGGCGAGAAACAACCACGACCACGAGGGTGCCGCTGCGGGGTCTTAGCGACGATGAGGGAGGCGCGCTTGGGAACGATATGAACACGCCACGCAAGCGCGGTCGGCCGCTGGGGAGCAAGAACGGCACACCTGCCCCGCAGGGTAAGAAGCGAGCCGGCACACCGCTTGCGCGCATGTCCCCGGCGAAGACGCGTCAGAGGAAGAACCCGGAATCCGAGATGAGCATGTTCAGCAGCGATGCGCAGCTGGATATGGGTACCGACGCTGTCGACCCCGAAGACGAACCGACACCAAAGGCCAAACCCATCAGAGCGAGAAAGAACACACCGGCGGCAAAGAGGGCTGGCGGCACGCCGGCTGCTGCGTCCGCGAGTAAAGCCACAGGAAGGAAGCGAGGTCGCCCGCGCAAAGCGCTCAATCCGGACGAGATGGCGATGCTCACCAGCGAGATAGACAACCGGGAGATTAACTCAGACCTGTTGTTGCCATCAGAAGATCCGAAGATGAATGACGCCCCCTCCGAGATGGAAGCCATACCAGAAGGAAACGAGGAAAGCTATTCCCGCCATGAGCTGGCCCCGAGTACGTCTCCACTGAGAGATGCGCCTAGGAATCACTCGCCGCCACCAAACGAAGAACCACCGTCAGACAATCAAGATATAGCAGACTTGATTGACCAGCTGGTCAACGAAGGTCAAGAAGAAGAAGAACCCGGGAACAACATGTCCTACGGCGCAATGCGCGAGGCTGAGAGCGATGATGAGTCGGACGGTGCCCCCGGGAGTGAAGCCACCTATGGCAAAACGGATCCTTTGGAGCATGCATCCGACTTCAGTATGATTGCAGTCGAATCGCTACCATCCTTCCAGGCATCCTTCCAAGCAAGCCAGAATGGTGGCAGCCGCTTTGGAAACAGTCAACAATCTCGATTTGCTCAAAGCGGTGATGAGACGAATTTCATGATCAACCGGAGTCTCCGGACTATGAAGAGTAGCGCTCAAGGCGACGAAGCACCGCGATTCCCCGAGGGCGGAGATGAGACAAATTTCATGATAAATCAGAGTTTACGGTCCCTGAGAGGCCCGCCACAGCAAGAAGAAGAACCGGCCCGTCAAGAGAAGTCACAGCCCGTATCTTCAGCGCGCAAACCAGCTTCATCAGCTCAAAAACCGAGTTCATCAGCTCCGAATTACAGCAGTCCTTCGAATTACGTCATGTCAAGTCCTCAAACTTGGTCTAAGAGTCCCAAGAGGCCGAGACAAACCCCGCTGAGTCGACAGGTCTTCGGCAAAAAGGCCCCAAATACGGGCGATTCGTTCTCCAGCATACCAGATAGTGTTCTTCGAGACGCGACCCCAGGGAAGGCTATGGCGAGGCCGACCAATGTGGAACAGCACGAGACAGAGGATGATGAAATGCATGATGACTCCTTTTCAGAACTTCCGGATGAAGTGCTGGAAGCTGCAACGCCTGGGCCATCGACGCGAACGGCTAGAAACCCCGGTAGCGCAGATAACCCAGGAAGCCAACTGTTTTCCGCAGATGTCCACTCGGCCGCTCGATCTACTAACAATGCATTCGGAGCTGCGAGGCTTCCTACGCCAGACGACACCAATTCCTCGACTACAGGCTCTAAGAACGCCCACGAGGATGAGTCTCGCAACCCCAGTGGAGAACCATCGACGGCAGCTATGGTTTCATCAGACTTGATTATGCGCTCATCACCGCCAAGGATAGGAGTGCAGCACGCTGACGACGTGGAGATGGAACAACCTGCACAGTCCGACGGAAATGCCATGGGAACACCGTCACCGCAGAACAGCAGTCCCTCACCTCAGTATCCTCGTATTACAAAACTGGACTCGCCTGGGCTTGGTGACTTACTCCAACCCCCCATGTCTACCCGTAGACCTACCTTGTCCCCGATAGTCCGCGTCGGGAGAAGTCTGCAGCACGTCATGTCCGACAGATCTTCGCCAGAAGGCCGGGAGAGCAGTCTTGGCAGCCCTTTCCGAAGGTCAGGAAGCGACTCCCGCCAATCCTCTGTGCAGAAGTCGCCCGTCAACGAGAAGCATGAAACATTCCATCAATCCGCGTCGAAGTCGGTCTTCAACCCGATCGCCTCTCTGGCTCAGAACATTAGGGCCAACTTCAGCCAGGTGTCGCAGCATGGCCCCACGCCTTCCATGACGGGAAGAGCGGATGATCATTCCGGCGCTGATAAGTCTCAGTTACCACCTGCAGCCGACTCACTCAACAAGTCCACGACGAGTGCGCCGTCGAGTAGTCGGAGACATACACTACAAGGGGCGGAACAATTTCCTTTGCTTACAAGCTCCGCCAGGGCCGACCCACCAAGCGAGGCGTTCCCAGACTGGAATGGTGAGAACAGCAGCCCGTCTGCCCAGAGAACAAGGCGTATGTCTGCACCGAGACAGTTCCCGTCTATGAATTCCAGCAACCTCTTCGGTGCTCGTGGCGCCAACATCAGTCGAGTGGAGCCGGTTCAAGAGGATGTTGCCAAGGAGGAAGAGATTGAGGACGAGCCGATACAGGTCGAGCAGCACAGCGATATCCAGCATGAGGATGAGCAGGACTTTTCCGAGTCCGAACAGGAGCAGTTTGAAGGTGGGGACGATATGGGTTACGACGACGAGGAGTCGGACCATGAACCGGCAGATCAGGAGGAGGAAGAACAAGACGCTATCAACGACCAGCTGCAATCGGAAGCGAACGACGATGAACGGAGTCGAGGGCAAGCCGAAGAAGAAGACGAAGAGGAAGAAGAGGAAGCCCTCGAGCAAAGTGTAGAGAGGGATGTATCTGAGGACGAATCAGAGCATGGCAGGGCCGATGAGGAACCTGTCCGTGATGATCATATGGAGACAGAACATGGTTTCGATGAGAACACCGGGGCACAGAATTCGTTTGATGAGAGTCTAGAGTCGCAACCGACCTTCGACATGGGCGACGATGGAATGGACTTGTGGGATATTGAGGCATCTCGACCGACTCCGAAATCGACAAAGCTCGTGCGAGCCGAAAAGCGGGCTCGCAGGCAGTCGCAAGTAGATGTCATTGCTCGGTCATCCCAGTCTCGCGAGGCTTCTTTACTGCATGGCTCAATCGACGGGGCCCCCTCTCGGCGTAAGGTTCCGAGCCCCTGGAAGAAGAACACCCGGCGACTTATCTACCAGGACGACTTCAAGAGCCCGGCTCACATCGAGATGGATGGCAGCACACAGAGCGAATCGCCCGAAGAGGAGTTCTCGCTGATTGCGCAGCTTACGGCCCAGGACGATACCCCTATGCGACAGGAGCAGTCGCGATCCCAGGCTCAGCAAATGCGGCAGGAGAGATTCAGAGAGGATAATGAGCAGGGAAGTGCTGAATACCCTCGGGGGGTTGCCCTGGCACAAATAGAGGAGGAAATGTCTCCTGAGCAGCCTTACCAGGAACGTTCGTCGCATTCGCCTGCTCCTGAGCAGCCGTATCAGGAACGGTCATCACCTTCGCCCGCTCCTGAGCAGCATTATCACCAGCAGTCATCACCCTCGCCCGCTCCTGAACCTGTTAAGGAAACTGAGGACTACTCGTTGCTTGCCCAGCAGAAACAAGAGCAGGAGGTCGCTAAGCCACCGGAGAAGCCCGCCAGACGATCCGGCCTATTTGGAGCCTTTGACATCATGTCGTTCTTCTCATCTCCGGCGCCTCTTCCGACGGCTAACACTCCCGGCGGAGCTCCCGAGACTGCCACCAGGCCAATCCCCAAGCCTTTTGTTCGCGCTCAAGCTCAGTCAAGCGCGACAAAGTCGCAGCCAGAAGAGCCTCGGTCGGTGCTTCGCGCAACTGGTCTCTTCCCGTCCATTCCGCAGAAGACGTTGTTTCAGCGCAGCCCCGCACGCACGATAGACCTGTTCCGTTCTAGCCCGGAGCGTCAATCGAACTTGTCTCGCTCCAGCCCCGAACATCAAACAGACGGATCTCACTCCAGCCCACAACGCGAAGCAGAGTTGCCCCCTGCCAACCCAGAACGCGAGACAAACTTACACCATTCCAACCCAGAACGCACGATAGACTTGTTCTCTCCGGCCACGGCTCTCCGATCCGGCGATACGGTCGCCGATACGTATGCCGAGTCGCCCTCCACGCCTGAACGGGAGGAGTTCCCTCATATACCTCAGAAGCAGAACTTCACACCGCGATCTGGTCGTTCACGTAACACTGCCTCGCTGTTCACACCAAGCGTTGCACCGTCGACCCCTGATCGCGATCAGATGGCCGAAGAAGACGATGCTCCGGAACAGGAAGAGCAAGACTACTACCAGCGTGAACAAGAATCGGACGACTACGATGGTGATGATGCTGCCGCTCACGACGACTCCGTCATGACGGTGGAGACGGACTACGAACGTCTGCCCCCTCGAGAGCAACCGAGCAAATGGGACAAGAATGCCTCGCCCGCAAAGTCGTGCCTTCGCTCGCCCCTGAAGCCTAAGACGCCAGGCCGGGTTGTCGAATTTGCTGGCAACAGTGACAATAACAGGACTGTGAGCCCGTCGGAGCAAATCGAGACCTGGATGATGGGACGGCAAGCGCTCGGTTCTGCGGGCACGGGCGGCAACAGCTTGGGCCAGGGTCGTCCGCGCCCCCAGTTTGCGGGATTCGAAGACGAAGAGGAGGATGAGGAATTCGAACAGGACGATAAGGAGAACTCGCCTTCGCCGCCTAAAGAGAGCAACTACTTCCCGCCCCAATTCGGAGTCACCAACAATAGCCAACGTGCTGTGAGCCCGGCCAAGCCGGAGAACAATCATTTCCCTCTTCAGTTCGCGGGCAACAACAACGGGCAGCGTAGTATGAGTCCGGCCAAGGCTGTGGTGGCACCGCCCAACATCAAGATGCCGGCGACCACCATCTTCAGGGCGCCTAATAGCCAGGGTCTGAATGCGGCAAGTGGGATTAAGCCTCTTATTAGTCTTAAGCCTTTCTCACGGGCTGCTGCGACTGGCATTGGCAACACTAGCAACATCAGCAATACCAGCAGTACCGGCAACGGTACCGGCAACACCAGCAGCACCGGCAGTACCAACAACGCCAACGGCATCAGCAGCGCCAACCATAGTGACAGCACCGAAGGCATCAGCAGTGCCAACCGTAGCGACAGTACCGAGGGCATTAGCAGTGCCGATCGTAGCGACAGTAACAACGGCATCAGCAGTACCAATGGCACCGGCACCGGCGCCGTCAGCAACGAGAACACCCTGACCTGGCTCAAGTCGCACTGGATCCACCTCGACGAGCTGCTCCAGCTCCGCCGCAACGAGCCGGCCAAGTTCCGACAACGCCAAGCGCGGTCCCATGCCGCTGTCCAACAGCAGAGCCAAAGCGAGCGAGGCTCGAGCGAAGAGCCCCCCGCTTCAGCGGCGCTGCTCGGTAAGGAGGTCAGCGCCCAGGGCGAGCGCATCCTCCTCGAGGCCTGGCACCTCGAGATCATGGACACGTTCCGCGACGAGGTCGGGCCGGATCGGTGCTGGGACGAGAAGGCGCTGGCGAAGCGGCTCTTTGCGCTCATTGTGGGCGAGGAGCGGCGGAGGCGCGGGGTCAAGGGGAGGGGAGGGGGTTGCTGCTTAGACGATTTTCTTTCGTCTGTTGGCAGGAAACGAACGATACAAGTGGACGGAAAGCGTCTGTTGTTGGAGCGAAGATGAAGGTATTCGGAATTACTGCATTTTCCGGAAAGGGCGTTTTTCGTTGTGATTCTTGTTTTTTTATGACGTTCCAAACGATTGGAGAGATGATACCCGAACTCGTGCGTAAGCGGCATTTGGTGTATTGTTTTCATTCACAACGGCGTCAAGCATGAAAGGATGCTTTTTGACAAGACAAGACATACAGCAGCATATTGGTACGGCGTTTACTATTATAGGGAGGCATTCGATTCAAGAGAGAAGAGAGAGCGAGGTGTGTAGGTGTACCCGGTCTGGTTCTGGAGAGGGTGAAACATGGGAGTTTTCAGGCGCCATACACAGATTGCGACTGTATAGTTTATAGTGTCTGGATAAACGAGATCACGAACAATACACAAATAATGACATCAATACTCCTTTTCTCATAATCGTCATGTACGCGATATGTGTGTTTGGACGTCGTGACCTTTCTCGTCATTTCGGTCTATTCATCTAGTATTACACAATTGCTCTGCGTAGCCCCTAAAGACCCGACCAGCTGAATCCGCATAAGCAGCCGGCCTATTTCCAGACGATAAGCGTTCTATTCGCTTTGCCTCTTTTCATAACCCTTTCGCTTCAGCCCAGTAATGATACCCTTTACTCCAGCATCGAGGCCTGGTTGGTGTACAAAACGTCCACGACGTTGCCGAGCTTCTCAATCGTGTTGAGGGCGGCGTCGTAGCTCTCGTCGCGTTGCGTCTCGTCGAAGATGATGAGGCAGCCGGCGCCCTGGTCGAGGACGCCGATGATGACCTTGTCGAGGATCATCTGGGAGAGCTTGCGCTCAATCTGCTGGTTGTCGAGGCCGACGAGCTTGGCGATGTGGGAGATCTCGACGCGGCTGAAGGGCTCGATGACCTTGATGAGGTTCTGCTCGAGCATGGCGTCGTAGAGGCGGCGCAGGTGGTTGCGGATGAAGGCGTCGCTGCCGAGCTCGTACTTGTAGGCGGCGAGGGCGCGCTCGTACTCGTCGAGGGAGCGGTTCGAGTGGGCGCGCGCAATGGCCTTCATGGCCTCGAGGTTCTGGCCGGCGTACTTCTGGGCCTGCTTGGACGTCATGAGGGTGTTGACGTCGTCGACGAGGTTCAGCATGATCTTGCACAGCAGCATGTACTGCAGGGCGGCCGTGGCCTTGAGGGTCTCGTCCTGGGTGTGGTAGCCGTCGAGGGCCTCGATGAAGTACGAGTAGGCCGTGTTGAAGTCCTGGTCCATGGTGTGCAGCATGCCCGACTGCATGTCGAGGTTGGCCTGCAGCTGCGGCGGCGTGTAGACCGAGGCGGCGCTGGTGCGGGCGCTGGTCAGGGCCGCGCGGGCCTTGGACGTGTTACCCAGGGCATGGTAGACGCGCGACTCGAGCAGCTGCACCTCGACCAGCACCAGCTTGTCGTCGAGGCGCTTCAACTCGCGCAGCAGGCCGTTGATGAGCGTCAGGGCCTCGTAGTACGACTGCTTGGCCATGTACAGGCCGACCAGCCGGGTCTCGAGGTTCTGGCGGAGGAAGGTGCGGCGCGCCGAGGTGGCCCATTCTATACATGACTTGGTGATGGAGATCTGGATGTCCGTCGTGTTGGGGATCTTATCGAAGAGGTCTAGGAGCTGGCGGACTGTAGGCGGTGGTGATCATGCACCGGTTAGCAATGTGGCGACAAGGGGAATGTGAGTATCATGGTTGCACATACCCAGCTTGGCCGTCTTCGCCTTGGCAAAAGAAGACAATACTGTTCTGCTTGTTGTGATAAGATCTACTAGGCCTTGGGAGTTCCTGGTGGTTTGATGATGCCATCGGTCAGCCCTGCCACTTCTGCATTGACGTATCCCCAGCCGGTAAAAACCTACTTCTGATCCCGATACAGCTCTCCCAGGCTGATCAGTGCTGTCTCGTACTCCTTGATGGAGGCTTCTGAGGTAATGGAGGGGGGCTTCGAAATGATGTCCCTGTAGATAGCTTCGGCTTTCCGGGGGTCGGTGCTGGCTATTTCCTGGGCCTCCTTGACGGCCGACTTGCCTGTAGCAGCAGCCATATTGACGACAGATCTGTTTACTGTGCGTATTGTTGTTTTTGTTTGTGGACAGACGGGACAGATTGTAGTAATGCGACGTGGGTGTGGTGGTGGTTCGTCGGTTATGGGCGTTTGGTGTTTGGTATGGTCAGGTCAAGCTGGCAGCAGGCTGGGCTTTGGTTGGAGGTGAGCTAATGGATTGATGCTGGAGCTCACTCGCCTATGCCATCAGTGCAGCCTTGCCAGGGCCGCTACGTCCTAGGTTGCCGCGCATACGACACAAAGCCCACTAATCCATCAGTCGCCGCAACTGGGGGGTAGCTTCAGTGAGGGAGCTCCAGCTGGAGCTTGGCACGTGACCCAGCTAACCTTCCATTTACCAACTGTTCCTTGCGGAGTAGATAGCGATAAGCCCCACTAAAAAAGTTCGCTGCTTTCTACACTGTTGATCCTCTGCATCCCAGCTTTTGGAGGGCGCCGTAGAGTGGGTTGCTTTTCTTGCTAGATTCTAGACCTACCATCGTTTCTTGTCTCGTAGCCACCCAGTCCTGATCGTCTTGTCGTCGCATACCGACAGTCACCATGAAGATCAAGGCGCTTTCTCGCTCCGTCGAGGCGTAAGTCAATGCCTGCATCGAACATGCCCGTGTGCAATTATTAACCATCATGGCCCTGCAGTTACCAGCCCGCCGGCAGCAAAAACTCCAAGATGCCCAAGAACCTCGATCCTGCGATACATCCCTTCGAGCGGGCCAGAGAGTACACGAAGGCTCTGACCGCCGTCAAGATGCAGCGCATGTTCGCTCAGCCTTTCCTGGCCCAGCTTGGGGAGGGTCACGTTGATGGTGTCTATTCGATGGCCAAGGATCCCAACTCGCTCGAACGGGTGGCCAGTGGCAGTGGTGACGGTGTGGTCAAGACCTGGGATCTGTCCAACTCATACGACAAGGCCGAAAAGTGGCACACGACCGCCCACGAGAACATTGTCAAGTCTGTCTGCTGGACGCGCGACCAGAAGCTCTTGACATGCGGTACCGATCGCAAGATTCAGCTATACGACCCCTACAACACCCCGAGCGAGAGCGCGCCCCTTTTCTTCTTGGCTGGGAAGCGCTTCCTGGTCAAGTCTCTCGCACCACAGGAGCCGCAACTCGTTCGCGGCCGCAGGTGGTTCAGGGGGTGTGTCCATCTATGATTTGGAAAGGCACACAGCTGCGCCGGAAGTCTTGTCCTGGCCGAATGCCACCGACACCATCAACGCCGTCGCTTTCAACCAGGTCGAAACCTCCATCCTGGGCTCCTGCGGTTCTGACCGATCTATCGTTTTCTACGACCTACGAACGGCATCACCTATCGCCAAGACGGTCCTGACTTTTGCTTGCAATTCCATCTCGTTTAACCCTATGGAAGGAATGAACTGCGCTGTTGCGTCTGAGGACCACTCAGTCTATGTGAGTCTCATTCTTACCGCCAAGACCATGTCCAACATTGAAATCTGACCATTGCAACAGTTGTTCGATATGCGCAAGGTTGACCGTGCCCTCAATATCCTGAAGGACCATGTGGCGGCCGTGATGGATGTCGAGTTCTCCCCGACTGGCCAGGAGCTCGTGACAGCCTCATACGACAGAGTAAGAACCAACGCATCACATGTAGTAAACTGCAAGCTAATAACATTACCAGACGATCCGATTATGGAACCGGGATCAGGGTCATTCCCGCGATGTCTACCATACAAAACGCATGCAACGTTGTTACTCGGCCATGTGGACACCTGATTCCAAATACATCCTGTCCGGCTCAGATGATGGAAACATTCGACTCTGGAGAGCCAATGCCTCCGCCCGTGAAGGCATCAAGAGCGCCCGCCAACGTCAGTCCGAGGAATACAACAACGCCCTGGTCGAGAGGTACAAGCACATGCCCGAGGTCCGTCGTATCCACCGCCACAGGCACATTCCCCATGTCGTCAAGAAGGCCGGCGAGATCAAGACGGATGAGCTGCAGGCCCTCAAGAGGCGCGAGGAGAACGAGCGTCGCCACACCAAGAAGCAGTTCGAGAGGCGCAGGAGCGAGCGTGACAAGGTCATTTTGGCCAAGGAGAAATAATCAATCAGGCCAGGTGCTGTCACGTGCATTTTTGAGGAGTTACGGAGTTTACTTGGTTCGCAAGACCAGAAAGAGATACCATCTCTGCATTAGGAAAGGCGTTCTGTTTTGTCCAGAAAGGCACTGCCCCGGAACCCCCCTGGCAAATTGGAAAATGTCCAGCGTTTGCGAGGTCCTTCCTAGAAATCGAAAGCAAGGGTTCAAAAGCAAGGGTGATAGAGAAGAAATAAATTCACGCATTACGGCAATCATAAACTGCTCAGTCAAACTTTTAGTTGGGGAGTGGAATAGCTGCACCCATTTCAAGCTCGTATCTCGCACCCAAGAAGACCGTGCTGGCCAGAACAAAGTTGCTTATATGCGCGCTTGGGATTTTGATGCAAGCAGCTTATGACCAGATACCTGCTTCATATTTCGTATAAACCAGCTCAAGGCTATCTACGGTTATCAATGGGTTCCTGGACTACAGGCGTATCTCATATTGCTTCAAAGCGATACTGTCCAAATGCCGCAATTAGTACTTCGCATGAGCGGCTTGGGCCATCTCCTAGGTCGCTGGCTGCGCGGATACTGAGCAATGTCGCCCCCTGCAATTTTCGCCCAATGTGCCTCACGTATGGGGAAACTCGACGATTAGCCTCTTTCGTGCTCGGAGTCACTTGCTCTCTTTCTCCAAGCTGTGTTCGAGGTAGATAGAGTGCATACATATTCGATCAAGAAGCTTGATGGGCATTTCGTCGCACCCCAAGAGCACGTGGACACCCCCTTGATGGGACACGGAAAGTTCTATAAATCTCCAACTTCTGCTTCCCTCTCGAGTCTCGCAACTTCTTCCTTCAAACGCAACATCATTCACCATCCTTGTGCGCTCATCTATTGACAGGGGTTCGTTCTTGTGAACAGTCTTACCTACCTATTCAAGATGCGATCCGCCGCCGCCGTCCTGGCCCTGGCCGGCGCCGCATCAGCCCTGTGGATCCCGACAGATCCCGATGCGGTTGTGCTGGGCCGCGAGCATAACAACCTTCCCATCGACAGCAAGAAGATTGATTTCGGCGACAAGAAAGTCAATTTCGGCCGCGGGTGGAACAAGGTTCCCCCGAGAACCAACGTCCCGTCATCGAGAAGTTCCCTGTGGAGGAGCCGGCGCCGTGGACGCCCCCGCCGCCTCCTGCTGACCCGTCCTGGGAGGCTGCCTATCGTCGATGCTTCACGTAAGTCTCCACTATCTATCTTTTTATTACTAGTCTCCGTCTCAGTGTATATATATACACGACCGCTCTCATCTTTCTCGTCTCAGAGCAGAGCTAACGGTAGGGGTAAAGTGACGGCGCCCACGGCGTCCGCGCCCTCGACTTCGGCGCCGGCGTCGCCAAGGAGTTCCTGACCATCGACGTGTGCCTAGCCACCTGCGCGGCCCAGGGCTTCAAGCTGGCCGGCCTCGAGTACGGCAGCGAGTGCTACTGCGGCAACGCGCTGCAGGGCGAGAACGTGCCGACCCTGGACGAGCGCTGCGACCTCCCTTGTCTCGGAAGTAAGTCCTTAGTCCTCATTCCCGCTACGTAACGAAAATAAACTCTTTTACACTCACTTACTTACACACGCCGGCCGAAACGCAGACAACAAGACGACCTGCGGCGGCCGCGGCGCCCTCGCCCTCTACGTCAAGGACAAGTTCGACTTCACCGAGGGCAAGGCCTTTGACGGCCTGGGCGGCGGGTTCGACGGCTACGAGCCCGTCGGCTGCTACCAGGACTTTCACCCGCTGGACCGCACGCTGAAAGTCGACGCGCTGCGGGGACCCGAGCACCACGCCATGACGCCCGAGCTGTGCATCGCCGACTGCAAGGCCCGCGGCTTCCCCCTGGCCGGGCTCGAGTACGGCCGCCAGTGCTTCTGCGGCCACGACCGCTCCGGGGTGTCCAACAAGACGGAGGACTTCTTCTGTAATCAGGGGTGTACTGGAAATGCGCAGCAGTAAGTGTTGGGATCATCTATGTCTTTTTTTCCCCCTCTCTCTTTCTCTTTTCTTCGTGGGGGTATGATGATAGCTTTTTACTGACGGTTATACTCGTCGACAGGTTCTGTGGAGGCAACTGGAACCTCGTCATATACTCCAAGGACGCCATCACTCCCGCCATCGCCCCCCCTCCCCCGCCTCCTCCCCCAGCTGTGGAGCTCCCTGAAATCCCAGAGCGCCCGGAACGTCTGCATGTTGTGGAACCCCTGCCTCCCGTTCCCAAGCGTGCGCCGGTTGTTCACGACGACAAGCCCCTCGCCGCCGACGACGGCACTTCTATTCGTCAACGCCGATCACCGGCAACCGACTCAGCAGCCGGCGTGCCAGAGTTACTTAACCGTGGCCTCTTTCCTCCTCAACCTCCTTTAGATATTGAGATGGAGAAAAAAAAAGCGGAACAAATCGTTAAGAACCTTGACATACCTGAACCGTTCAACCAGGCGCTGAAGTTTAATCTTGGCCTAACGGATGAACCAGTGCCTGGGTCGATCCCTATTTATCAAACCTTGCCAATGTATGGTGGAACTCCTCCTCGTCAACGCCGATCACCGGAAGGGCCGGTCATGACTATTTATCAAACCTTGCCAATGTATGGTGGAACTCCACCTTACTGAAGTAATGACCAGCGCTGAAACTCTGTTAAAGAGTAAGATTCAAGACTTTATTGGTGGTGGTGCCTAGGTGAGGAATCAGGTGGAATGGGGGGGGGATTGATGCATTTTTCCGCGCGGACAAGTACGATAGCTAAATAGACACCACGTTTTCCTACCCTTATTCCAATGATCGCGACCTTTCTCCCTGGTCTTTACAAGAGACGGGGTTGTACATTGCTTGGGAAAAGTGTAGTGCCGGTAGTTTGTCGTTTGGTTTCGGCAAAGAAAAGACAATTCCGTCTGGAGTCCAACGGGATAGAACCCAAGAAGAAAGTACTCTCTCTCCCCTTCCCTTCCCACTGTCATCTGGAATCGTCTCAGTGCAGTGTGCTTGTAATGATAGAGCTCGAAGAGAAGCATAGAAGGGTACTGAAACTACTTTTCAACATGACCTCGTCTCATTGGCTTTCTACAGTTGATACGTCAACCAAGAACAAAGGGCAGAAACGGAACAGGGTCCCCAGGAGACGACGATGGGACGGGAACAAAGAGCTAGCTCACCGCATACTCAAGAGTAATGTGTAACTGGGTAGACGTATATATAATACTACATAGTCGCCGCTCTATTCAGGAGGAAGATAATCACACACAAATTTACGCATACTTTCTTATTACTCGCAAGGAATCATCCATAGTAGAATCCACACTACTTCTGTCCACGACTACCACCAACAC
Source organism: Apiospora marii (assembly GCF_038362585.1). NCBI lineage: Eukaryota > Fungi > Ascomycota > Sordariomycetes > Amphisphaeriales > Apiosporaceae > Apiospora > Apiospora marii. The sequence goes on from NW_027117377.1 coordinate 1,174,699, forward strand.
CCTCCCCGAATCTACCCAACATGTCCCAACCCAGGAACATCCCCCCCAACCGCTCGTGCACCGGCGGCGACCGCGTCGAAACGCCCACCACCGGCCAACCCAGCTCCCGCCCGCGGCTACCCCCCAGCGCCGCCGCCGACCTCCTCCTCGACGAATTCGACAACGACGACAACAACCACAACAACAACGAAACCGCGCTCGGCGCATCCCCCCTATCCCACATCGCCTCCCAAGGGGGGCGGCTTCAAAGACGCCCCGACCGCCCGCCACACCCTGACCCTCATCGCCCACCGCAGCCTGCTCTACCAGCAACAGCTCGTGCGCACCTACCAGCGCCGCGCGCAGACGCACTCGCGCGCCGCCACCTCGCCGGGCATGGCCGACGCCGCCGCCGTGTTCGAGGAATGGCAGGCGACGACCCTCCCGGCCCTGCGCCGCCAGCTCCGCGGCCGCCTCCCCGGCGCCAACGACACCAACAGCAACAGTAACAGCGGCTTCCGGCCCCTGGTGTCCAGGGACCTGCTATCGGCGCTGGTCCCGCGCTTCGAGCGCGTCGAGAACGCTCCGCCGCCGGCGGGGATGAAGCGGGACATCAAGCCCTTCGGCTGGATCGCGGGGGAGCGCGGCTGCCTGGCGTTCCTGGAAGCGTACCTGGCGTCCTCGCCGCGGGCCAAGCTGGGCAATTTGTTGGTCGAGGCGTCGCGGGGCGCGGCGCGCGAGGAGGACTGGGAGGCGGTGCGGTACGCGGCGCTGGACTCGCTGGTGGAGCCCGGGCAGGAGACGCTGGCGGGGTGGACGGAGGGGGAGCTCTGGTACCGTGATCACGCGGGCGGGCACATGCCGTCGTACGCGCACCTGCGGCTGCTGGCCTGGGGCTGGTCGCCCGTTCCCGCGCGCACGCTAGCGGACCGGTTGGGCAAGTATTTGGAGTGGGTGGCGTGGCCGGAGACGGGGGATGGGTATTCGCCTTCGTTCGATGCGTCGGGGGGAATCGTAGGGGACCCATATGCTCGTTACGTAAATGGGCGGTAAGATCGGTAGCTGGGAATGAAATTTGATGATGATGATGATGATGATGATGATGATTAGGGAAATCCAGGTGAATCCTTACGGGTCACTAAGGTATAACCCCTGAATAGCGATCCCGTGATAGCTCAAATCAGATAATAAGAACAAACCATATCTTATCCATTTCTTTTAGGTGTATGCAACTAAATGCTCATGCCGTCTGCCGAGACTCCATCTATGTGAATCCCCCTATTGCGAAACCATAGCCCTGACCGTCTCCTCAATCGGCACCGCCGTCCTCCCCACCGACCCCAACAGCCGCCCCAGCGTCGGATCATCAATCAAGCACTCTCCGTCCTCGAGGGCGTCGTAGGTAGCAGCCCACCACTCGACGGCCGGGCGGTCCATGCCGCGATCCTCGACGTAGTGGCGCTCGTGCTCCTTGCGTCCCACAATCTCGACCTGCACCGGGGGCTTTCCACTGCCGCGGGCCTCCGACACCAAGCCCGCAATCTCCTTCATATCCCGCGCCCCTGCGGGCGCCGTAGACAAGTAACACGTCCTCCCCGCCCACTCTTCACTGGGCTGCGTCAGCACCAACGCATTCGCCACCCCCAGATCCGCAATCGCCGTCCAGCAGATCTTGCCGTCGCCGCCGAGCCTGACGGTCCCGCGCTCGTCGTTGCGCGCGTCGAAAAAGTAGCCCAGGTACAGGGGCCAGGACTCGTTATAGAGCCCCTCCCTTAGCACCGTGACTTTCAGCTTGCCCTCCTTCTGCAAGGACTCCAAGTACGCCTCGGTCCGGATATGCGCCCGCATCACGCCCGACTTGCTCGGGTTCCCGAACCCGAGGCTCGAGTAATAGACGTGCCCCACGCCCGCCGCGACCGCGGCGTCAATCGCCGTCCTATGATGCCGCTCGCGCCCTTGGCCGGGCGGCGCCTCGTTGTAGTCCAGCTCGATGCGCGGGGTGGAGACGAGGAAGAAGCGCTCGACGCCCCGCAGAGCTTGTTCGAGCGACGCGGCGTCCTCGAAGGTGGCGTGGCGGACCTGGACGCCCTTAGCTTCGAGCTGCTGCCACTTGTCCGACCCGGGCGCCGACGAGGTGAGGGCGACGAGCGAGGCCGGGGCCGCCAGCTTCTGGGACAGGAGGGCGGAGAGGGTGGCTCCGCCGAGCTTGCCGGTGGCGCCTATGATGGCAATCGACATGGTGTTTTCTTGTGAAGAGCGTCTTGTGTAAAATTCTTATTTCTGTTGGCGAAAGGAAATGCTGGTTTATGACTAGGGGGCAGTGCTTTAAATAGACTTGATTAATAACATGCCCTTTTAAGTAGGATTGTTTGTTATGCCTTACAGTCTGAAGATGGATTGTCCAAAAGCACTTCTTGGTGACGAAGCTTGCTAAGCAGAACGTCATGCTCCAGTGCTCCCCATTCTGTGGGGTCAGTCCCCAACGCTTAACGCCGAAAGTAGGGGGGTCGTCCCCGAGCGGCGACAATATTGAAGATGCTTGGTAATGAGGCCAATTTGTCACCGAAACTTGTTGGCATGAAACCTATTGAACTTGGGATCGAGTTAAGTCGGAAAAATGATGAAGTTGAGGATACGTGCCAAACAGGGGGGTAGGTACTGGTACTCATCCACCATCTGTAACGGGAGGCTCTAGATCGATCATCTGCGATCACCAATATGTCAACCCCCAATCCCAAGAGAAACCAGCCTCAAGCAATGAAATACCGCTTCATACCCGCATCCCCTTCACCACCCTCCGCAACTCCCCCATCGCCTCCGCATCCAAATACAACGCCACATCCACCCCGCCATCATCCACCACCGGATCCAGCAGGACCAAGATGCCGTCCGTCTTGCCCATGACCGCGTGCACGTACCGCGGCCTCCCACCCTTTCCAGCCGCCTCTTCATCTGCTGAAGTGTCTCCTCCAGAGTAAATCCCAAAGTCGATATCGTACAGCCGCGTCCGCAGCCACGACGTCACAATCAAGTGCCTTGGCCCCAGGAACCCCCGCCAGAGCCGCTGCGGCGCCACCTCGAACGCCGACTCGTGCAGCAGGGCCGCCACGGCGTCGGGCGTGAACTGTCGGAGAGCCTGTCGGAGTTGACGGGCGAGGGCGCCCGTGGTTATGGCTGCCCCGTTATTCGTCAGATCTTTCGTCTCCTGTTGCTGTTGGCTCGGAGATGGAGGTGGCGGAGAGAAGAGAGATGACGAGGGCGCCTTGATATGCGTCATGAACAGCGGCGAGCCGAGGAACGTCTCGGGTAAGGGGGGCTCGACCCGCCGCCGGGCCTCGAGGGGGTAGTTGAGGAAGACTTCGTCGTCCGCCGCGGGGGCGTACGACGACGATTTGACCGCGCACCGGGCCTGGGTGACGAGGCGGAAGAGATGCGCGAGCAAGGCGTCGGAGCGCGAGATATTGTTTCTACCCTCCTCGTCATCATCACCGCCAGCGACCACTTCGACCCGTGCACGCTCGCGCAGCCGCTCGAGGTTCTCGCCAGTAAAGTGCAGCACCGCCGACGCCGCCGGCCGGCCGAGATCCCACGTATGCCACGGGGCCACAGTGGAAGGAGACAGCGTCGTTTCCGCCAGGACCTCGGCCGGCGGCATATTGTTCCTCGTAGTGCCGACGAGGTAGGGCGAGTACCCCGGCGCCTCCACATCCCACCAACTGAAACGGTGCATGGGCAACGCGCGAGCCTTCGCACAGAGCCCCGGGTCCGGTCCAGCCGCAAAGTCGATATCGCCGGCGGCCCGGGCGTCCAGCCGGGGCGGGTCGAAGACCGGCTCGCCAAAGAGTGACGGTGAAGCCGACGCGTTGTCACAGCTGTTGCGGCTGTTCGCCGCCCACTTGTGCATAAACACCATCATGGACTGCGCGTCCGCGACCGGATGCGCCAACCGCACCCCGACGCCGTACCCACCGCACGCAAACAGCGTGATCTGCACCAGCATGCAGGGCAGCCCCTCTTCGTCCTTCAAGCCCGCGAGGGCGAGCTTGGCGGGCGAAACCAGATCCCCCTGCGGGAAGGCGTCGTTATCCCACCAGACGCCGCCGCCTGGCGGCACGATGGAGTCCAGCGTGTAATCGCGCCTCACCACGCCCCATTCCACGCCCGGATCCGCGTTCTCCTCGCCGCCGCCGCCTCCATACGTGAGCATGCAGCGCTGGAAGCGCTGCGTATGGTCGCCGGTGCCGGGGCGGAAGGGGGCCCAATGCAGCTGCCCGGCCCATTGGGGGAAGTCGTTCAGGGTATCGACGAAGGAGGCGCGCAGACGATGAACGACCCTGTCCCCAAGGAGATCTTCCGGGGAGGCGGCGGACGGGGCATCAAACAGCCAAACGGCGCCCGTGTCCGTGAAGCGCGCACAGGTCGCGTCGAGGATCGACAGCGGTACAGATATTCTTTCTCTCGTGTGATTCTGGGAGGGGAAAAGCCGTATCGGGCCAGTGGGATGCTTGCTGACCATAGTGATGTATGTGTAAGGGCAACGCTAGGGTCTGTTCGTGTGGGAATTTGGGTCCAAGTGGTCTCGTATCAAATAATTCAAATGTATATCCATGATAGTCAGGAGACGACGGTAGCCTGTACCGCATCCCATCATGTGTTTATATGTGAGGTGTTGAGGACCAAAATGGATCCCGTCTGACCAGGAAAGTCGAACTTCTCATAATGACCGTCATACACGTGACCACGGGGAAACCCCAAAAAGGAAGTCACGACCCCGTCAAAACGTATTTCCCCCAGCACCTAGGTGGTCATCTATTTGGAGTGAGCTTTTGTTTTTGCTTAGTTCAATCTGGGTTTGTAGATAGCCTCGAGTGTTGTATGATGTTGGCGTTGACAAGCCACAGGTCAGAGCTCACCCACGTCATTCGAAATCCGAAAGCCGCACTCGTACCTGACTCGTAAACTTCAAATGAATGAATTGACGCTACCTACATGCATAACACACCCAGTCTAAATAGCGATAAAAAAGCTCTTCTCCCCCTCCTTGGGCAACACCCGCGCCCGCTCCATGATAGGATCCACGCAAGACAACCGAATCCGCTCCGGCGTCGCGGGACTCTCCAACCGCAACAACCCATCCCCCTCGCCGCCCTCCCCGCCCAGCCGGGCCCGGACCCCGTAGTCCGCCCGCGCCGCCTTGAGCGCGTCGCGGATCGCGAAAAACACGGAGCTGCCCATGAACAGCGGCGGCTCGCCCACGCCCCGGCTGCGCTGGATCGTCCGCAGGTTCTCCCACGTCACCCCCTTGAGCAGGCTGACGTTGAACTGCTGCGGGATGTCCCGGAACCCGGGGATCTTGTAGGCGCCGGGCCCCTTCGTGAACAGGTTGCCCGCGTTGGGGCCGTTGCGCAGCCAGAGGCTCTCCTCCATGGTGAAGAGGCCCATGCCCTGCACGAAGGCGCCCTCGATCTGGCCGTAGTCGATCGACGGGTTGATGGAGCGACCCACGTCCATCTTGATGTCGGCCTGCCGACAGCTCCAGGTACCAGTCAGACAGTCCACCTCGACCTCCGCAGCCGCTACTCCTTGGGTAAAGTAGAAGAACATCTGGCCCTTGTTTTCGCCCCAGGTGTAACCGATTTCTGGAGTCTTGTAGAAACCATTCGCGCTGAGGTTCACGCGGTCGAAGTACGCAGCATGTGCAATATCCTTCATCGAAGCGTTCGGCCCCAGCTTTTCCTTGTAAGGGGCCAAGCGAGCATTGAGCTGTTCGCAGGCGTTATGGACCGCATAGCCGTTGAGGTCGGACGAAGCAGAAGCGGCCGTGGCCGAAGTGTTGGCGACTGTGTTGGTAGAAGTGTCAGATATATGGATGTCCTCCATGGGGATTTGAAGGGCCTCTGCCGCAATCATGATCATCTTGGTGTGAAGACCTTGGCCCATCTCCGTTCCGCCGTGGGCTACCAGAACAGAACCATCGTGGTAGATGTGTACCAGGGCCCCGGCTTGGTTCAACCACAGAGCCGTGAACGAGATGCCGAACTTCGTGGGAATCAAGGCAAGACCTCGCTTGCGCCACTTGTGCGCCTTGTTGAACTCGGTGACGGCTTTGCGGCGCTCTGCATAAGCCGATTCTTCCTGAACCTGCTTGTACATCAAGGGAACGTGCCAGTCCTGAATCGGCTGGTTGAAGTGCGTTTCCTCGTTAGGCTTATAGAAGTTGATCTCCCGCAGCTCCTCGACAGGCATACCCAGCCGGTCTGCAACTTCCGACATATACGACTCTGCCATAAACAAGCCCTGAGGGCCTCCGAAACCACGGAATGCCGTGTTCGACATCGTGTTCGTCTTGCAGAGACGACCGCGAATGTGCACGTTCGGGATCTTGTAGCAACTGTCGATGTGTGTCATTGCCCGTTCACAGACGGCTGGAGACAGGTCAAACGACCACCCAGCGTTGTTGAAGACGTCGGCATCCAGAGCTTGGAGCTTGCCGTCCTTGTTGACGCCGACCTTCCACTTGCACAGGAACGGATGTCTCTGTCCCGACATGATCATGTCCTCGTCGCGATTCAGCATACATCGTACCGGTCGCTTCGTCTTCTGTGCGGCGAGGGCCATCATCGTGCTGAGCTGGACACATCTCGTTTCCTTGCCACCGAACCCGCCTCCTAGGCGCTTGACACGCGCGACGACCTTGTTGGCCTGGACGCCCAGAATTCTCGCTGCGAATATTTGACTGGAATATAATCAGTATCAGTATACATCGTAACCAATGTGCCATGATGATGCTTACCTCTCCGTGGGGTTCTGGCTGCTGGTCCAGATCTCCATCTCGCCATCTTCTGGTTTAGGTATGCAGAGACAGGCGTTTGTCTCGAGGTAGAAGTGCTCCTGTCCGCCCATCCGGGTAACGCCAGAAAAGGTATAATCGCAATTCTTGAAGGCCTCATCTGCGTCACCTTTCTTCAGATAACGGTAAAACTTGTGAAAGCTCTCCTTCTCGATCGCCTCTTCCATGGTGAAAATCGCTGGAAGCGTCTCGTATTCGATCTTGACGGCTCTAGCGCCATCAGCCGCCCGGGCCTTCGAGGTCGCCAAAACGATGGCGATAGGCTGGCCGGCAGTGAAAACCTCATCCTCGGCGAAGAATAGATCATCAAAGTTCGGTGCGCCCCATTTGTTGTCATTGGCGTGGTGCAGATCATCCTTGTCGACGATGTCGACCACGCCAGGAATGTCCAAGGCAGCCGTGTAGTCGCGAGAGATGATCTTCGCGTGTGGCCTGGTCGAGAAGACCAGGGCAGCATGAAGCTCGTTCTTCATTGGCGGAATGTCGTCTGTATACTGCGCCTCGCCGGTGACCTGTTTCAGCGCTGCGACGTGATTTTTCGCTTTGCCGATTGTCTCTTTGGTGTACTCGGCTGTCGCCTCTCGGTCCTCCCATCCCTTGGACAATTCTCTTTCGAGCTCTTCGACTGCCTGGCTATCACCATGTTCGCTTTCGGCACTAAGACCAGATAAAACGTCATGGTAAAACCGGTAGAAGAAGCTGAGCGCCAGGGACTTTCTGTAAGACGCCATGCCCCCTGGTACCCCGAACTCCAGGTTGAAATCCGATTCCAGAGCATTCATGGCACCCTCCAGAGTATCTGGGTGTGCGAGCATTTTGCCCATCAAATACTCGTTTGTTTTCTTTGCCGCTACCGTGAAGGGAGCCATGCCGCCATACACCAAATTGCAATGCTCAACGGTTCCTTTCTCGTCAACCCTCACATGCAAGGCACCCGTAACAATGGCAATGTCGTCATCCTTACGTTTCGCCTGCTTGTAGGCTCTGAAATAGTCCCCTTTCGTTTTGGTAATTGGGATACGTATGGATGCGATGACTGCATCGGGCTCAAGAGCCGTCCGCCGGTAACCCTTGAAGAATGTAGACATCGGTATTTCCGTTTCTTTCTGTAAAGACTTGGCGATCAGAACAGCGTCGGCCGCCATGAACACCGGGTTCAGATCTGAGATGGGGGAAGCAGTTGCCAAATTGCCGGCCGGCGTTCCGACATTGCGAATTTGCCGACCTGCGAAGTACTTCAGTTGCTTGTAGATGGCCTCGAATATCTGGCCTTGCGCATCTCCATAATGCTTGATGGCCTCTTGACAGATGTTCTCCAAGTCCGTTAGAATAACATTGCCGCCAATCTCGATATGGTCATCCTTGAAGCTGTATAGCCTCAACTCCGGAATATCTCCAACAAATACCGAAACAGGGTATTGCAGAGCCTTGAACTTGATCTCGATCTGGGTCTCGGTACTGCCGCCAATGATTTTGGCTTCGGGGTATACGCTTTTGATCTCCAAAAGCTGCTCGAGGGTCATGGGTCGGTACCACCTCTTGCGCTTATTTCCAAAGGCCAAGGGTTTGAACACATGCTTCTTGAGCGTAGGTGGGAAGATCAACTCGGTGTCCTTGTTGTACTCGATGAAACCAGGAGGGGTGAAGCGCTTAATTGGCTGTCCATCATCCAAGCTCTTGCTCATACAGCATCCACCGGAGGCTTTGGTACCATCTCCGTTTTCCATACAGCAGCCGGACCCGCCGTTTGCTGTGCTGCTGCCGCACGAATTCTTGGTGCTGAAGCTCTGAGCGGCATCAAGGATGGGACGGTATCCCGTGCAGCGGCATAGGTTTCCGTCAAAGGCTTCCTCCACGTCATGTTCTGTTGGATTGTCGTTGTTGCGCAACAGGGCATACAGGCTCATGACGATCCCCGGGGTGCAAAAGCCACACTGGCTTCCGTTACTCTTGGCCACCCGTTCCTGTGCCGGATGGGGCTTTGTGACATTTCCGATACCCTCGATGGTGATGACATGCTTTCCATCAACACTCGCGAGCGGCGCCAAGCAGGCGTTTACGCTAGCATGATATATCTGCTTTGTCGTCGGGTTATACTGGCTGATGACAACGGTACACGCACCGCAACCTCCTTCAGCACAGCCGCTGTATTGATGGCGGGATCAGCAGTGGCGCTTTCAATGCAGGTTCGGGCAGCGGAGACTCACAGTTTCGTGCCGGTCAGACCTATCCCGCGCAGGTACTCAAGCAGTGTAACCTCGGGGTCGATTTCGTCGAGCACGACACGTGTACCGTTCAGGAAGAAGCGGATGGTGTCGTCGTATATAGTATTCAACTTGGGTCCATCCGTAGCCAATGGATCACGCTCAGGTGAGATAGCGATGGGCGCCATGTTCGCAAGTAGGTCGAATCAATCAAGCGAGTATCAGAGACCTTGGTCTCTTCGGTCCGTCTTGTTCAGACCTATATGGGTAAAGAGACGACCTCAGATGGACCGATCAACAATGAGAGGGAGTAGGTATCGTAATCATCCAAGCCAACAGCTCTCGCAGTAGCAAGTAATTGAACTTGAGTGCAATATCTGAAGATGCAATGCGTAGAGTCAGTCAGACCGCTGACTGGAGGAGAGAAGTAGGTAGGCGTTTGTTCAGATGACCCAGCTGAGGTCTAGGTTTGGTACCTACATATGCTGGCACATGTGGGGTGTGGCAAAGAAGCTCTTGTCGGTCTACTTGTAGTCCAGATCTTCGGGTGACGGGCGCGCGCCTGGAATGCGGTAAGCCTTCGATTGCCGGGATGCAAGACACAGGACACAAGCGGGCAGCTAGCCAGTCACCATTCTGCATTCGTGGCAGCAAATCAGAAACCACTGATTAAACATTTCGGCGATAAGCCATCCTGAACAGCATTCACTGTTTGTCATTGATCCGAATAGCACCTATCTTGTCCCGTTCACCTCGGTCTCTCTTACTGTTTCCGTTACGGACACAGGCAGCCAAACAGGGGGAAGCCAGATACGAACGAATGTATTAGTGGTATCAATCACCCCCAGTCATTGCCCAGCGACGCCCTTATCATTGCAATACCCCGCAAAGCCCCATGGCCGACCCCACCAAACCATCCCTGTGGTGGATCATCTCTCCTTACCGAACAAACTTCGGCCGGCTCCGCGCTCCAGTGCCAGGGCTGTCTTCCGCCAGCTACGACTACTGAAAACTAAGGGCATCACTGCTAGCATTGAAACCTTCGTGCCCATTTCATCCGACAAGCCGTAGCTCGATCTTTCGTCGTTGGAAAGAGCCGCGAGAACTCGGGACCCAGTAGATCTCAGGATAGAATCTCTTATCAGAACGCACCTACTAGCGTCTTGTCATTGCCCGTTTAAAAATTGGGGGCTTCTTTTCCTTAATGCAACCTTGGGATTCAAGAAACCGACCTTCCCATCACTTGTTGCAGGAGACAATGTTGAGGTCTATTATGTGACGAGTCAACCGCAGCCAAGCTGACCTTGTCGTCATTCCTGGAGAAGTTTGGCAATAGTGGTACAGTTCCACTGACAAGATGAATCTGTTCAATGCCAGTTTCTCTTCAGACAAAATCTGTACGAGTACTCACTGAGGTAGACTTGGAGAGACATGACTACCGAACATCGCCCAAGGAGAGATACCCTAAATATATGATCGGAATTGGATATTTGGACCTGTCATCCTGCTATTACTACTGAAAGACCCTGTCTCGGCTCAATTGCCGAGAGGGAAAGTCAATCAACAATTGACTTATAAGTTAGATAGACTGTCCAATATCGAACAATCTCGAATGATCTACCTATTCCTATTGACCTATTATGCTGAGGCTGTGTAGACGCCATGCATTGAAGAGAAATACGAGTTGATTTGTTCCACAGTCCCATAGCCAGTCAGCTTATGCTTGAAGGAAATCACTTCACATAAGCTCAAAGGCACAGCCTTATGAGGCAGATTTCGCAAAGAGTAAGATCATCTCAAACTCATCTGGTACGTTTCATCAAACGATCATTCTTCCGTGATATCCATCTCGCATTTCCATCACACATACACTCGAGTCATGGAACCCGAAGCGCCTACAACTCCTGGAAGGCCTGAAGATGGCCATGAGGTGCGCCGACAACAAGCACAACCCGGACCGGCCCTCCATCATCCGTCAGGTGCCGCACCAGTCCCGCCTTCACTTTTTTCATCTTTTACCACACAGTTCGCACACACTCAGACTCACGGAAACAGATATCGTCTCCGGTTTCCCATCAGTATGCTGGTTGGCCAGCATGCGCCTGGGTTTCTTTACAAAGTCATAGAATGCTGGAAAGTCATTTGGAAAGATTTTCACCTTCGGGATTACCGGGAAACGTTCGTAAGCGTGGTCGCATTCGCAGCTCTGGTCATGGCTGGTGTGACACTATGGCCAACCATCACTTCAACGAATGATGGTCGAAAATCAGAACAACTAGCAGAGTGGACTGCACGGAAAGATTTTCTATCCAATTGCGAGGAGGTAGGTAAAGCTTGTCTGGATACCACTGTGACTTATACATGCATAATAACGAACCACTTCAGCATAACTGGCCTTCTCCGTCTTGTGATACAGCAAGAAGCATGCAACTTGAAGCGCCGCCCAATTTCGATCGCTCGGGATGGAAAAGATATCTCACTCCAGACTGGGGTTCTACCATTCCCCAATTGTACGCAGATGAATACGCGGCACAACACAACAGCACATCGTTTCATCTTCTAGTGACACTGCTGTCGTTTCCTGCGTGTGGCTCCTTGTCGATTTGTATCTTCTTTCTTCGGAAGAGGAAAATGCGACTACCATATCGTATCCGTGAACTTCTTCGAAATTTCACAAATCTTCAGAGGCGCCTCTGTATTGCGAACAAGGCCCCCAAGCGAAGACTCTCTTCACACAGTGACGAAGAGGAAGACATCGATCCATCTTCCTCAACGGCATCAGGGGCTTACATAGGATATAGTCAAGGTCCTACAGAAGGGTTGCGTTACCGTTACCGGATCCCACCTAGTCATCAAGAAGAAAAGAAGGAGTTGCGCCGCGAAAAGGAAACTCTCAGCAAAGCTGTAGTCGACTTAAACGAAGAAATGAGAGAGTTACAGCGTGGGAAAGAACAGCTTGATCGTGCCGTCGTCAGCTTCAACGAAGATATTGAAAGGCTATCCCACGAAAAGGAAAAACTTCACGACGCCACCTTCAACTTGCACGAGGAAAAAAAGGGAACTTCGCCGCGAGAAGGAAACCCTCAGCAAGGCCGTTATCGGCTTAAGCGAAGAAAAAGCAGAACTACATCACGAAAAGGAAAGACTCAATGGTACCGTCGTTGGTTTAAGCAAAGATATTGAAATGTTGGTCCGCGAGAAGGAAGATTCCCGTGGCGATGTTGATTTGTTGAAAGAGGAAGTCGAGAGGTTAGCCTATGAAGAAAAGAGTCTACTTTTTCAGAAGGAGAGCCTCCGCAACGCCGTTGTTGACTTGAACAACAACTACAAAGAGCTACAGAAGGCCAACGACTGGTACGCCGACGAGAACGCCCGGCTCAAGGCCGAAACCGACCGGCAAAGGACCGAAAACTATCAGTGGTTGCGTCGGCGGCACCAATATCACGTACAGGATCAGATCATTTGCGATCAGTCGGACACGATCTATAGACTGCTATATCTGCTTGGACACTATAGAGATAGAGTCTGGTGAACTCGAGAAATGAGTATATTCATTAAGGGATGCGATGATCAGAATGATCGCTATGTATCGAAGGCGGTCATCAATCCAAACATTTAAAGCAGAAGCGACATAACAAGCATTCGTATCCCTCGATTCCAGAAAACTCTGAACATACCACAAAGCAAGTAATTACATAGCAATATTCGCCTAAAAGCTTTCTGTTTCCAATCCGTGGCTCTCCTACCACTTCACTCGCCCAACATTCTCAAATCAGCATCACGGGCATTTCAATATTCGCCGTCGCAGAGCCCGAGAGTTAGCTTCACGGAGTAGTACAAGCGACCGTTTGTTGGTGCATTCCTGAACTCAAACATGAGCTCCAGTCCCTGTCTTCGTCTATCACTCCCCTGTTCGGGTTTTCAGCCCTGAAAACAATCATCTTCGGTTCCTCCATACTGGTAACTCGCTCTACACCAAGTGTTACCGCAGGGCAAAAGTTCAGAAGGGAAAGGGGCATGTGTCTGAAGCCCATTGATGAAAACGCCTTTCGAATCTGTCAGGATCTCCTCTTTTAATTCCTCTATTTACTTGCAGTGTCAACTTCCCCAATGGAAGCAATCAGTCTTGTGTTATTAAGCTTGAATGGAAGTCGGATTCGCAGCAAAAAGATACAGCTAAAAGCCAGTACCATGAAGGGATGGTTAACAACAAGCACCTGTACTTGAGCCTGAGGCGTCACCAGCCGCCGACCCTGGAGCCGGCAACACCACACCTGTTCCCTTGTGTCATGCTGTATCGAGCTCCGCCCGGGCGGAAGAGAAAGGGACTACTTTTTCTCCCGGATCAACAGCAGTCGATCAGCGGAGGATCCTCGGTCTCAAAGCTCCCGTGTTCTGGGGCTTTCTCATCGCGCTCGTCGTGATCCTCGCGGGCGCCATAGGTGGTGGGATCGGTGGAGTGCTGGCGACCCATAAGCATACTACTAATAACAACAGTTCTTACAATAACAATAACCCTACCTCGATCCCGCCCAGGGAAACACTAGCAACATCGACATCGTCACCAGTCCTGCATTCGAACGCCACCAACAGTACCACCAGGGCGTTATCTTCCACCACTACGTCATTCTCGCTCACTATCACACCCTTCCTGTCTACCATGACGACTTCATCGTCGACAGAACAGCCATCGGCAGCATCGGCAATCGACGGGTGCCCGCACATCAACGGAACGCTTTATACCTCGCCCGTAGCCGTTGACGGAGAAATTCGGGCCATCAAGTTGCAAAGAGAGACAGCAGGGCAATCCTTTTTGCAATTCTGCAGCACGAACCTCGTCCCGGACAACAACACCCAGGAGGTAGAAGAAATCGCCTACTTGCGCACCAGGAGCTTCGAGGACTGCATGGACGTGTGCGTAGCCTGGAACCGCTCGGGACCGCAGAACACCGGGACAGATCGGAAATGCAGGGCCGTGTCGATCTCGAAACTTCGTAAGTCCTCTTTTACGAGTGCCAAGAGCGAGCAAGCAAGCGACAATGATAGCTCCTGCCGTACTGTATCAGTTTGTCCAAGTGTTCCGCTGACACATTTCCATATACTGCGTCCAGCGGGTGGGAAATGCCATCTAATAGCCATGGACAACGACTACACTTCCTGGGACGACTCGTTAGGGTCTACGGCGGATTTCACGAGCGGTCTACTACTTGGAGGGGTTTGATTGACCGAGATTTCTGTTTTGGTATGATAACCGATTGGGTTGGATTCGTATGTTGATGGAGTCTTGCTCAAGACAAGCAAATCCCAGGGCGCCCTCTTCTCAGCAGCTCCACGATCGTTGCTCACTGAACTGTCAGCCTGGCTCACGTAGCACACCCGAGTGGGCTACTGAAAGTTTCATATCCTCATTCTCTCCTCCACCAAATCCATCTTGTTCATCGCCCTGTCGTAGACAGACCGGTCTATGGCGCAATGGTCGGGAAAACCTGCATAGATTGATACAGGGGATAGGGAGGTTCGGCGTAGGACTTGCGCTCACTTTATCCAATCCCAACTCAAACAGCGTGTAAATTTCGGTGTGCCATACAGGGTATTGTTGCCCCAACCAAAATCTGACACTGTATTCCTCGGAGGGCTGATCAGTCAACCTGGCGTCTTGCTGCATGCTTGTCTGGTGCGATGTTTCACGATCTTCCGGTACAGCTCCGACGGGATGGTGACTTACACATGCGTCCAAGTATCGATGCGAACGATTCGACCCCAAAATCGCATATGCTGACGTGAGAGCATATCGATGAAAAGATGACATATTGAAAGACAGTCGAAATGGTACGTGGGGTCTGAAACCCCTGGATCTGCGATCCCGATCAATCATGCAGTCAGCATGGATCCGTCTGACGGGTTCGGGGCTATCGTCGAGATCGGATCTGAACATGCTTCCCTTGTCCCTGTGCCTTTCCCCTTCAGTCCTTGATGAGATCCTTCAGCTGAAGAAATACGCATCATCGTATGTCTAATACTCGCAACTCGGCCTGCGCAGAGTTGTACATAGTGTTTCTACGCTTACAGCCGGGTGGGGGGTTTTGCGTCGGTAGGACTTTGGTGATACGGCTCCCGAGATGGAAGTGTTCATACAGCCCCTCTACATGACTGCCATTCGAATCTGCTGTGGGAGTTTACCAAAATTCCTCATTTGATCGCTCTTCGAACACCTTGGCTGTCCCTATGTTTCTAAGTTTCTTGAGTTATTAGTTACAACAACTCTTTTTGGTTCCAGCCCCAGACATCCTTCTCACGTGTAAGGAGAACGAGATTGATCTCCCTGTCAAAAGGCATTATCAGAGAATAGGAGAAAGAGAAGAAAGTTGACATGGCTACCGACAAGCACGCAAATTCGAGCCAGCAAAGTCATTATTCGGATTTGGAACTGGCAGCGCATCATCCGTATCTGGGCATTGAAGTCCAGACGCAGCAGTGGGGACACACCCAGTCTGGCGTGCCGATCTCAGAGGAGAAGCAGGCACATATACCAGCAGCTGCGGAAAACCGCAGGCGAGTTCTGGGTCTCACAGTTCCTATCTTCTGGAGCCTCACAATCGCTCTCGCCTTGATCATTGCCGGCGCCATAGGCGGGGGGCTCGGCGGCGGTCTATCCGCGAAAAGGGGAGCGACATCACTCGAGAAACCGGCACAGCAAGTTTCTGATAGCGGCACCGTGACGAAAATGCTACCGATAGTAATCCCCACGATAGTCCCCACAGATGGGGGTTGTGATGACCGCAACAAGAACATCAACGGGACGACCTACACCCCGCTCGAGAAAGTCAACGGCAACACGGGGGCGATGGCGGGCATCACCCTCCAGGGCCAAGCCTCGCCACAAACGATCCAGCAACTATGCGATACCGACTATCCCGATCGCGATACCGACCCTGGCGTGCACGACCTGCTCAGCTTTTTCGCGGCGACGTTTGAGGACTGTATGCTGGCGTGCGCCTTGTACAATCGCCAGTTCCAGCAGAATGAGATTGCGACGAAGGGCCATAGTGACCCTGGAGGGCAATGGTATTGTACGGGCGTGTCCATCATGAAAACGGGTAAGTTCCTCTCGGTGGTATATCGTGTACAAGCGAGAACGACCATGTATTTGGTCCCTGCTGACTGTCATTTGCGGCTTCTAGTGGGAGGAAGATGTTATCTAAAGCACAAGGACGCTCCTACTTACGACTTCAAAAACGACACATCGACTCCGACAATATCCACTAGTGGTATATTGATTGGAGGGCTATCGTAAGCGAAGAGGGACGAGGCACCTAATCAACTAATTGAATCGGAGGGCTAGGTATGGCGTCCAAAATACCTATCCGAGATGCCACCAGAATCTCACAGCGCACCGTAAGGAGGATAATCAAGTTTGTCTTGTTCATATTTTAGACTTGGTTTCAGCAGAATGTAGTACGTAGCCTGTTCGGTAGTTTTCATGTTTCCCCTTGACCATTAAACATCCCTTCCATCTCAGCTGGATATCCCTGATAAACGCCCCTTAGAAACTCCTTCGCTTTATAAATGCACTCTTATCCGGACCCTTGACCGGCGCATCGGTTTTGGCTTCATGCGCGGCTCGAAACGACATCTATGGGCCCAATCCTTGAAACTTTCTCGAAGACAGGGGGATGAGGTTATCCTTGTTCTTCTTCCACTCCATCGTCCACTTCCGATACTTCCAAGCCTTGGTCGCGAACTCGAGGTAGGCGAGGCCCAGCAGCAGCATGGCCGTCGTCTGCCCAAAGTCCCAGCGGTCCTCGTCCTCGGTGCCCTCGAGGAGGGGCTGGTTGGCGTGGCGGATGGCGATCATGAAGTAGAGGTGCACCGGGTACTCGAGCATGGCGAAGACGAGGACGAGCATGAGCACCTTGGACCCGCCGAACACGGCCATGCCGATGGCGATCAGCACCCACAGCGCCGTGATCAGGACGTAGGCCTGGTCGGACCCCGGGTGCGACGCGAACCGGTGCGACGCGCCGACCGTGTTGTAGCATTCGCCCAGCTTGCCGTCCTCCTGCCACGCGGCCAGGCGGATCACGAAGGTGATGGCCAGCGCGATGAAGAATATGGCGAAGCCGTAGACTGTGAGGTATCGAGACGACAGGCGGGACGTCGACCTATTAAGCATCTTCTGGCAGAAGGCGAGACAAACCAGGACCGCGATACTCGACACGCTGTTGGCAGAGGAGGAAATAATTAGCTTGTTACCAGCCACAAGTAATGGCGTGTGTTAGACTTACCCAACGAAGCTCACCGTGTCGAAGACCAGACGCAGGTGATACAGTCCCAATTCCTTCCTCTTGGTCCATGCGGTGATCTGTACTCGTCAAAACCATGTTAGTCGTGCACTTGCCCACAAGAAATGCCAAGTAAGGTGTTTGTCTATCAACCTACCATGAGGGCAATGCCCAGCAAGACCTGCAGATCGTTGCCGATATTGACAACATCGGAGAGAAACTCTATTCGCTTCCGCCGTCGTTCATGCTCGTCGGACCCTTCTGGGTGGTGATGCAGGTGAAGATGGCCCTTCTTCGACAGAATGACGATCCAGCCGGCAAGGAAGAGAGAAAGCAGGGCCTGGCCGGCGAAGGAGATGAGTACTCCCAGACCCGCGATGTCGGGCGCCGCCTCGCCGACTCTATCGCAGTAGGTGATGGTGAGGTTGATGGGGACCTCGTCCGCCAAGGTCAGAGACATGGTCGTTTACGGGTCCCTTCTTTCAATAAAGCCGTCGACAACTGGAGAAAAGAAAACAGAAGGAAAAAGGAAGGCGCCCAAACAAACAAACAGACGCACGAAAAATCAAAGCGGTCGGTCTATAAGACGATCTCTAATAAGTTGCACGGATGGGGAAATAATTGGGATGCCAAGAAGGAAACTGGAGGTTGTAAGCAGACTTGGCATCCGGGGAGTGGGCTGGCCTTTTTTAAAGAATGGCAGGCGAGGGTCTGGACTTGTGGTCTGCGCCGTGGCCCTGCGCCTCCATGATTTGGTTTGATTCACGCCCAGCAGGCCATCGTGAAACGTTATTCGAAGCGGGTTTGGTTATTTGAGGAAGCACCTGAACTCTAGAAGCGCGGCAAAAGACTGGCTGGCAGGAGGCCGAGGGTGCGGGCGCATCCTAGCTTCCCGTGGTCCGGCCCCTGCCCCCCAATCACCTGCCAATTACTACCGCAAAACCGCAAAATAAGCACTTATCAGGAGGGTCCCTTCTGGTCAGGCCATATTACTTGTCAAAAGGAGAGGCAGCCGTCAAACCCAGGCTTAGGGGTCCAAGGGTCCCTTGAATGGCGATCTGCAAATAGTACCAAGTCCACTCGAAAAACAGACGGGGGCTTATTTTAGCTTCGAACTTCAACTGCCGAAAAGCCCGCGCCAGCCACATGCGCTGACTCCCAACCCATCGATCAGGCTCTCTCGCGAGCCTTGGGATTCCTCTCTCAAGCATCTTCCATTCACTGACAATATCCAATCGTTTCTAGAAATACCAGCCACCGGGGAAAAGCGGGAGCTGCAAGGCCTGTCCTAGAAGGCATTCAGAGAGATGCGTTTCAAAATGGATACATGCGAATATGCTCAGCCACGTGTTTCCCCCACCAACAACCAGATCTACAAGAGGTTGCAGTGCCCAATGACGAATAGGCGCCAGCATGTTTCGAACGGAATATGCCATCTCGTTCCTGACTATCACCTACTCTCTGTACATACACAAATCATGACGCGAGGTGGGATATGGTTGTAAGGAGCTGCATATGTCGCTGTAAGTGCCCAGGCGTTCGACTGTCCAGGCTGTGTAATTTCACGCCGGGTTTTGTAAGTTGGTAAGATTTTGATATGCGCTCCCACACTTGACTTCAGGAGGCTTATCGAAAGAGGACTAACTGAATCAATATTCGTATCGAAGCATTGCATGAGCATTATTGACAAGTGGTCCGACACCCAGAAGAACGGGCAAGCTTATTACAGTGGTGCAAAACGACTGCAAGTCGGGGGGCCCACTCTTGCCAATCCAAACCGACCAAATCTTCTTCCCTAGCGGGCTCCGAATGGTGCAAATGGGATCGCAGACGGATCATCACACCTTGAACAACATAAGACGCGATTATCGTCCCGCAGGACTCCGGGTCGCTGTCCTTCGGCGTTATCTTTTCCAAGCCGCTCGGACACACAGCTTCCACAAGAAAACGGAGGGATCGTCGTTACGAGCAATGACCCTCTTGGTCGGCACCCCATCCCACTTCGCTAACCTAAGTCCCTTCGACTAACAGCGCAGTCGATATATCCTCGAAGCCCCAAATGTGTTGTTCCTCTCAGGATCTTCATTCGTATTTTTCAAATAGTAATTTCCGCCCACTTGAATGATAGCACATACAAGGCCATGCTCAACCAGTGACATCCAAGCATTATCCAAGCGTTTCCTTCCGCCCCTAATTCCTTGAGCGTACACGGAGACAGGCAAAGCTTGCCATACTCCAAGAGAGAAACGGCCTTTCAGTACGCATCTGATCCAAGGACGCTGCTGTTCATCGCTGCCTCGGCCTCCCGTGGCTGCTGGTAGCCACGGCTGTGCTCCGCGCACGCCTTCATGCAACTGCTCCAAGATCCGACACTGTCTCCCTGAAATATAGATTCCCAAAACGGCTCGATCTTTCACATACGACCATATCCTGCTGAATACTAGGGATCCCGTCCGCTCTCCCATATATAAGCAGCAGAGAGCCGAATTAGTACTAGGGTCGGTGACGACCTGGGAATCCTCGGTGTTGTATGTTTTTGTCTTTTTGTACTCCTCTTGCACAGAGGCTGGACAGGTCGCTCGTGCACCTCCAGCGTTGCCGTTGTTCGACCCTGGTGTAGCGCAGTTGTTGGGCGAAGGACTGCTGTGCGCAAGGCGAATCTACGGGGCGGTGGCACCGTCGCGGTTGTCGGTAGCATCTCTCCCGCCGCCATAGCCTCCGATGAAGTTGCTACCACGTTACTGCTGCTGCTGTTTTCCGCGCGGCCTGGGCGCCGCCAACGTCGCCGCCGATCGCAGAACGGGTGATGCTCAGAATGCGCGTGGCCAAGGCGCGCCACAAGACGGGGCCGTGAGCAAAGGGGGAGGTGGGAGATGTCATGGCATATTCAAAAAGACTACGATTGTCCAGACTATAACCCCCACCCCCAATTCAGGGGCCTCATGTCCTAGCGAGACGAAAAGAGACGAGGCATAACATAGCCCCCCATCGCTTCTTGACCAGAGCATGTTTGTTATATGCTGACGGAGGTACGACTAAGGAGTCTTGAGTGAGGTGTAGGGGAGCGGCCGTGGCGAAGAGTCGTCACCATAACACTTGTTATGGTTTGCTTCATCGGCGCATTCGCAGCAGCTGGCGGGCTTTCCTCATCGATAGCCTACGAAATCGGGCGAAGTCCTCCCGAAAGGAGATAATTGTCAGGCCGGTACCGATAGATCGACAGTGGATGGGACCGCTGTGAACGCGGTCAGATCGTACTGGGCGCTTTTCTTTAACGACATGGCGAACTACCGATGCAAAGAATCGCTATGGAAACCAAAGCTCCGGTATTATGGAATGTTCCAGGTTCGTCATTGGAGCTGTCCCAACATCGGTCATGGATTACAATGCCTCGCGCCCTTTCGAACAAAGCGTTTGCCGACGGGGAAGCTCAAACATAGGCGTAATCAATTACACCCATGTGGTCCCAGACCTCGAGGCCCAATCTGCGAGAGCAAGATACCAAATGCATAATAACGATTTTATACTTGGGTATGGAACCTCACTTCATGAAGCTCACCTGACTGTTCATACGTTGAGCGGACCATGTCAATGGATCTGCAGCTGAGCCTAAGCTGATTCACCACCCGTAGCCCAAGTTGGATATGGACGAACCAGCAAGGATCAGTACTCAACACATCTGTCGAATTCAATCTGGATCAGGCCATTGCAAGGGATGATGGGGAAGTCACCTTGTACTTCCTGCAGGGGAATGGGGTTCGATTTCTATCGCATACAGAAGATGATTGGTACCGAGGGACCGTCCCTGACGGAGAAGGTCAGCATCTCCCAGAAGAAGCAGCGTCACCTCTGGGCTGCATCGACCAATTCCAGTGGTGTCGAGATCCAGCATTGGGATAGTGTTCCGAACACGGCCAGCAGGGACGGGGAGTTTTTGGCCCCCAAATTGCAACCCCCACTCAAGACTTCTGCAAGCTCTGATCGAGGGCCCCTGGATTGGGGGTTATGGCTTGGACAACAACTGTAGTCTTTTTTTTGAATATACTTAATGCTATGACATCTCCCCCCCGTTTTCTTGAGCGCCTCGGCCACGCTCATTTCTTGCGGTCGGCGGGGGACGTTAGCGGCGCCCAGGCCGCGTGGAAAACAGCAGCGCAGCAGCGCGGTAGCGATGGTACCACCGCCCCGTAGGTTCGCCTTGTGCGCCCCAGTCGTTCGCTCAACTGCGCTACACCAACTGCCCCAGAGGGTCGAACAACGGCAACGATGGGATGCACGAGCAACCTGTCCAGCCTCTGTACGAAAAAAAAAAAAAAAAAAGTACGATATAATAATTAACGCTATATATATATACTATTAAGCTTAGAAGACATGTTGACCCCATCATTCTACCGAGGAGTATTCAAAGTTCGTCGTTTTGATCGGGCGGAGCCTTTCAACTGGTCGCTTCGTCTGCCGACTTGCCGTCATCGTCCGTCTTCTTCTTCTTCTTGATGTTGACCCACGGAATGAAAACGCCCCCGAGAACCGACAAGGCGGCGAGGGCCAGGGTCACGAAGAAGGACCTGGTGAGCGCCGAGTTGTATGCCGCGATGACGCCGTCCAGGAGCGCCAGCGGGACGATCTGGCGAATGTTGGTCGCGCCCGCCGCCAGGAGGGCGCCGGCGTCGAGGCTCGGCACGTTCTGCCGGAGGGACAGGGAGAGTTGGTTGGCGAAGACGGATTGGGCTGGCGGATGAAAGATGGTTAGCTACATGTTTCATTCCATACTCCTTTGTTTTGTTTGGGGGGGGGGGTTCCCCTGGCTGGGCTCGAATGGAGAAGACATACCGACAGAGATGAAGATGGCGCCGCCCATGGTCTGGAAGAAGATGATCATGCAGGACGCGGTGGGGATGTCCTTCATGTCGAGCGCCGTCTGCACCGCGATCATGGGCTGCTGGATGCCCAGGCCGACGCCGATGCCGTAGATGGCCTGGTAGCCGATCCAGTGCGCCGCGGTGGCGTCGGGGCGGAGCGTGGTGAGGAGGCCGGCGCCGACGGACATGAGCGCGGTGCCCAGCAGCATGATGGGCGCGTAGTAGCCGAGCGCCGTGACGAGGGCGCCGCCGAGGATGGCGGCGACGGCCACCGTCAGCAGCAGGGGCAGCGTGCGGATGCCCGAGTCGAAGGCGGGGACCTCCTGCACCGCCTGGAACCAGACGGGCAGGTAGTAGGCGAGCACGAAGGAGGAGCTGCCGATGCCGAACGCGTACAGGCAGCTGGCGTACACGGTACGGTCGCCCATCAGGCGGGGCGGCACCGTGGCGTTCTCGCCCTGCCGCCACTGCATGTAGAGGAAGGCGACCAGCAGGACGCCAAACAGGACCAGCAAGGCGATGATGCGGCCGTTGCTCCAGTCGTACTCGTTGCCGCCCCAGCGCAGGGCGAGGAGGAGGCAGATGACGGCGCACATGGACAGGAGGGAGCCGACGGGATCGATGCGCTTGATCATCTCGGACATGGTCTGGTCGGCGGGCGGGTCATCCAACTTGGGGCTGGCGAAGAGGAAGACGATGATGGCGAGGGTGATGGCGCCGAGGGGCAGATTGATCCAGAAGCACCATCGCCACGACTAACCACACTCCGAGGTCAGTTCGGTTCGACGTGTAGGGAGGGCATCTCCAATGCTGAAAAGACCTACCGCCTTGTCGGTAAAGACGCCGCCCAGCAGCGGGCCGGCCACGGAGGAAATGCCGTTCATGGCGCCGATGAAGCCCGAGTAGAGGGGCCGCTTGGCGACGGGGACGCTGTGGGCGAGGATGACGAGGGCGCCCGAGTAGACGCCCGCGGAGCCGATGCCGGCCACGGCGCGGCCGACGATGAGGGTGACGGAGTTCCGGGCCACGCCGCAGAGCAGGCTGCCGAGCTCGAAGACGCCGATGGCGGCGATGAAGACGGCCTTGATGGGCAAGTACGAGTAGAGCTTACCGAAGAACAGCTGCAGGCAGGCCGTCGTAAGCAGGTACGCGCTCCCGTACCAGCCCACGTCGGACAGGCTGTTGAACTCGTCCGAGATGCGCGGGACCGCGGTGGCGATGATGGAGTTGCTGTTGTTTTCACCGTCCGCGTTAGCATGCCGTGTCAGGCCGTCGTAGGCCTCCGGGCGGAAAGAGAAAAAGGCAAAGGCAAAGGCAAAGGCTTCCTTACTCGAGGGCAATCAGAAAGACGCCTAGGCACAGTGCGACGCCGATGAGCGCCAGCCGGGCCCCGGTTGGGTATTTGCCATCATCGTCGTCGTCTCCTTCCTGCGTCTCGGCCTCCTTGGAGGAGGGCGGCGACTCGGCCGTGGACGTCTTGGCCAAATCGGCCTTCTCGTCGCACGCAATGGCGGGACCCGGGCCCTGTGTCGTTGTTGGCTGTTCCTGTTCCATAGCTGACCGATAATTAGTGGCAACGTCGGGGCGGTAATAGATAATAGTACTTTGTCTCGCGGCGAAGGGAAGAGGATCTGAGGGAGGGGATGTCGCCTCACGAGAGCTCCTGCCGTAGTAGACTGAGGGATGGATGGATGGATGGATGGACAGGCGAGAAGTCTGCACCCTACGCCCACTACATACAATTTTATTCTTTGTTTCTGTTGCTACGACGTGCGTATGCCCACGGATGCCTATGGACGATACTACCCTCGACGGGCAGAATTCCGGCGCTTCATGCGGAACCGCTTGTGCATAAATAGGAATAAGCATTGACTTGCAGGGTTGGCGTACCTATTATATTACCGCTGCGCGCTTCTTTACTCGTTTGAGCGCCAATGAATCGTGTATAATCACCCAGTCTCGGTATCTTCCGCTCGGAACGAGGTCCAGGTCCAGGTCCGGGTCCGGACGGCAGATGGCTAACCTGATTCGGCCGATAGTCAGTACTACCCAGCACCAGAGGATATGGCAGCTTCGCGGGCCGGTATCTTACTACCAGTCCGACAGCCATCAGCCCGGTTGTTTACGGACTCAAGATTCCATGGTAGGAAATACTATAGATGGAATTTCCGCAAGCCCCTGTCTCATTCGGTTGGCTACTTGTACTTACCTGCTGCGCTTCGGAATTCGAGATGACCGGACCGAGGTCCGAAACGTATCCGCTCGCACGTCGCAACCCTGGAAGTAGAATAGGGGGGCCTGTTCCAATAAGGGGCTAGATCAACGTGCCACCCGATGCCACATATCCGGCCCACATTGCTTCCGCATCCTCCCTCTCCTGCAAGCCACCCATTTTGAAAACGCACTGGCACACTACGCAAACTGGCAGGGGGACAATATACCAGGCGGCTCAAGTCAGGGATAGTTGCTACCTGACGGCCACGCTGCTGTAGCTGGGCAAAGCCTAGAGCATGACAGCGCGCAGGCCTGTTTAGGTGTGTGTGTATACGTGTGTACGACCACGTCGGGAATCGCATGCAATACAGTTGAAAATATATGGGATGACGTGAGACATGCCGCCTATAGCTAGCTGGCTTGCTGCTGCAGCGCGCGCGGGATATGACGGAATGCTCCTATTGTTATCAGCTGGGGCTTTGTCCTGTGCGCAGCTGTGTAAGTGGGAAGCTCTGTAACTACTCCGGTGCCGTCTTTCCGATCGAACAGCAGTCAATACCAAGCAAGTAAGTACTACGAGTGAACCACCACGCGGAATAGCTGCGGGGGACGGAGCAGCAGCACTGGGGCAAATTTTTCTTCATTGCGAGCTATGGAGCCGGGGAGAGTGACACGGTGCATATGTGAAGAAGACGTAATAATATCCCCCCTTCGGCACACCTGATTGAGCGCCACTGGCAGTTCCAGCAAACTTGACAAAATCTGGAGGCCGTCACGCCGTAGACTGTCCCTCCTATTAACGACTCCGAGTGAGGGTTGGTTATAGCTAGCAGCCACGATTCTCAAGAATGTGTGTGTGAGCCCATGAAATCACCCGGAAGAATTCTGACAGGCTTGCTCAAGAAGCCGATATGTCAGCGTCGGAGGCGGGCAGACGGTGGTATTACCCCCCATCTCCCATCATCCTTTGTGGACTTATCCCCAATAACGGCGCATAGGTTCTGGAAGGATGGTCGCCGGGTAGATTCGGAGTCACGTTTCCGGCCTCCTCCTCGATAGGACATCTCGGCATGTGGCACATGTATACGCTTCGCTTCAGGCCCAAAGTCTGACACGCATTCCGGCGGGCGTTTCTCCTGTCTGTTCGCCAGGGAGTTCTGTGTTAGAGATGGCCCGTCCGACGCGAAGCTGCCAAGTTCTATGCGCGTGTCCCAGGGGGGGGGGGGGTGCTTCTTTTATTCTCTCCCCCCCACCCCACCCCAAGGTGTCCGGTAGAAGCGGCGCTAATAATAGTGATGCTGATGACGATGAGTGTAAGATAATACTCTAGGTACTTGACCAAAAAGGCGTGTGGTGTCCGCTAGCGGTCGGAGTGAATGAGCTTGACAACGTGGAGGACCTCGTCGAACGGCAGGGCGTGGTCCACCGTATGCAGGCTGCAGAAGACGCCGCAGCAGATGCCCAGGTGGACCGTGACCTGCCTCCGGACCGACGGGTGGCCGAACTTGATGGCGTAGACGACCACGCACAGCGAGACCGTCATGAGGTCGTAGAGCCTCCGGGCCAGGCTCCGGTCGAGAGACAGCATCTCGTGGGCGCTGGCGATGATGGCGCACGCCGACTCGAGGCACCGCCCCAACGCGTAGATGGGCTCCAGGTCTGCCACGCCGCCGCCGTGGCGCGCAGACTCGGTCTCCTGGGTGTCGGACGTCGACGACGACAGCGAGGACGACGCCGGCGGCGGCGACGGAGACGTGGACGACGAAAAGGGCAACGACGACGACAGCCGCGACCCCGACCCCGACCCCGACCCCGACCCCGCGGGGCTACCGCCGCCGCCGCCATTCTGGAACTCGGCCAGGACGGCGGGCCGGATCCAGGGCCCGAACAGCAGGTACACGTTCTCGTGGTAGCCGCAGAAGACGCGCAGCCGCATGGGCATGGACGACTGGTCCCCCCGGCCGCCCAGCCGCGGCGATAGGCGGCGGCCGCCGCCGAGCACCTGCCGGATATCGTCGGGCAGGGCGGCGCGCCACGCCGCCAGCGCCCCCTCGCGCGCCCGGGTCTCGGCGAGCCGCTCGGGCGTCGTCTGGTGCTGGGCGTGGGGCCCGTACACGCGGCGGAAGGTGGTGCCGAGCCAGGTCGCCGCGGCCAGCTGGTGTGCCAGCGGGTCGCCGGCGTCCTCCCACTGGCCCGGCTCCGGGTGCAGGATGCCGAGGTGTTCGGGTTGAAAGAGCTAGGGCGAGGACGCGTCAGTCAGTCAGTCAGTGAGACATTGCATGGGAAGGAAGCAGGGAGCCGGCGACGAGAGGAGAGAGCAAAAAGGGAACGGCGTAATTACCGGGGTATGCCGCGAAACACCGAGTGGCGCGTCTCGAGGCAGCAGAGAAACGAGACGCTGCGCTTGACCATCAGCTGGTCGTCGACGCGCGGGAAGACCTTCTCGACGGACCCCGGGCTCGTCAATCGCAGGTCGCGGAAGCAGTTGAACGCGATCGAGAGGATTTCGGACAGCTGCGGGTGGCCGCAGTTGGAGGCCAGGACGGCCTAAGACGGAC
This sequence comes from Apiospora marii, assembly GCF_038362585.1. Lineage (NCBI taxonomy): Eukaryota > Fungi > Ascomycota > Sordariomycetes > Amphisphaeriales > Apiosporaceae > Apiospora > Apiospora marii. The sequence continues at coordinate 1,201,645 of NW_027117377.1, forward strand.
GGATGGATACATTAGCATTCATTTCCCCTAGACAGGGCAATGGCTTCCTTGGACGACGACAAGCATGTATTAATTAGTGATGCACGTACAAAGAGCAGACTCGTCTGGAAGTGCCGAACGCGCAAGAGTCAGTCAGCTGGGGTTCGTGTGTGCATGTGTACAAGCAGGCTGCAAGCAAAGAAGGAGGAGGCGCGGAACCGACTCACCTGAAGTTTGAGAAGGCCGCTCTTGGCGCTGTACAGAACCGTGTACGAGTCCACAATGGCTTTCGGGTATAAGTACTCCCCGGAACCCTTAATAGAGCTTCCTGGGGACCTCTTTGCCGCCTCTTCCTCTATTGCCCCGTACCCCACCATCACGACGATGTTGGGGAGAGTCGACAGCAGGGACGAGGATGGAGCCGTCTGTCGCGCTGCCTTGGCCAGGAGCTTGGCGACGTCTGGCTTGCGTAGGAATAATTGGCACCTAAGTAGAGTAGTCAGTCAATTTCCGCCAGCCGACGATGCGTTGTCTTCATGGCTACTAACTCGGGCACATAATCGAAGCAAGCTACAGGACGCCAAAAAGCTAGTTAGATGATGCAATGCCGAGTCGGTGTAGCGGAGGAGGGGGAGGAGGGACATACCGTCTATGGACCTCTTGATCAAAGCATCGTCTTCTGGGTGCTCCAGCGGAGAAGGAGGAGGGCTTGTACTCATGTGCTCTATCGGGTCACTGCCACATAAGCTATGTGCCGCCAGCCTTCGTAGGACTTGCCGCAGACTCCGGCTAATACTGTCGGACCGGGTGTCGAGGCCGGGAAAGTCGGCGAGTCCAAAGGACTTGGCCAGCGAACAGTCAAGCGCCACGTGGTCGGGTATGTGCAGCGGTGCACAGGCGCTCCGCGAACTCTCCTATATCGAAGCCGTGTTATTTAGCCCCATCGCGCATGATTTTTTTTTTTTTTCCCCTTTTCTTTTGTCTTTCTTTCTTCTTCTTGAATACATACGCTGTTTATCGTTTGCTTTGTCGTCCCGCTCTGAGAAGACGCCGCCCAACTGAGCTGGTCTCTGTTGGGCATGGGGGGCGACTTGCTCATGTCCATGGTGTGGCACAGGTCGTCCATTCTCACGTCGACGCCGTCGAACTCGACGGGCGAGATGCTCATCTCACATGGCTCAAGAGCGGCCGAGATGGTGTCCATGACGGCCGTGTGGTCGTCTTCGTCTTGGAGGATGGGCAGGAGATGGCCCAGCTCGGAAAAGTAGTTTGGGCCTAGGTCGAAGGTGAGAGTCGCCCACTCGTTGTTGTTGCGCTGGGCGTTCGGTTGTGACGCCAAGATCCCCGGGTCCACCACACTCCCGATAGTAGGTGCCGAGTGATCCGGGTTGACCGGTGGCCCGCCGGGGCTCGAGGTTTGGTGCGTGTCCGACCAGAAGCCATATCGCAGCTCGTACTGGCACGGGTTGGTATTGGCGCGCTGGGGTGCCGTTGGTTAGTCGGTATACGGAACTCGCCAGACGACAGACGGGCAACTGGGCGGACTGGCAACCATACAGCGCAGGCAGAGCAAGGCTTTCCTCCGTCGCCTTTTGTTCGTTTTCGTGACGTAATCAGTATATGCCGGTAGCCGAACGTTGGCAGGGGACCAGGAGACGGGGAGACGGAGAAGGGGCAGGATAAGCACTAACATCGGATCTTTTTTTGTTTGCATTGGGTGCAGGCACCTCGGCGGCGCGTAATCCGCTTGGGCGCCGGTCCTGGGTTTCCTACGTTGACGTTGGCTTGAATCATGATGGCGAGACTCTCTTTTCGTCGGTAGTAGCCTCCATGTAACATGTCTTGGAGCTCATGCAGTCGATCGATCGATCCAGCAAGACTATAGCTGGCGGGCGGCGGGTTCAAAAGACAGTCCTATTTTCATCTCGAGAGTGTGGTGGAGATACGGCCCCAAGAAATCCCCGCTACGGTAACTGACTCGCCTCTATGTTACATTATCCATCAATGCGCTTCCTAGACGTAGGTATGCCGGCCATGTGACCGGAGCTTGGCCGACAATCGTGTGTTGTGGTAGGTTGGTTAGCATTGGATTAGCATGCGGTAGAAGCCGAAACTTTAAATTCTCTACAATAGACCCTCCCGGCAGTCCCCCCTGTCGAGCCACTAGAGTGCTTTGGGTTTGAAGGCCGGGGTAGAACAGGGTACACATCAGGGCACAACGACATCATCTCACGCCATATAGTCAGGGGTGGAGAAGGTCGGGATCCGTGAGGGCGGATCTAGGGGTCTGCACTAAGCAGGGGTAATGACATTCATGCACGGCCACGGTTGAAAAGTGCTGATAGCGACGTACTTAGAGATGAATGTGTACATAATCCTTCGGACCCTTGCATGGCTTGTACTACTATGCCCAGGTCTCCCGCACGCCTGTCTAGCACATCTTACTATTGGATCTGGACGCCGGTAAAAAGGAAAAAGGAGCAAGGAGCAGGGGCCCGGGGCGAGTCAGGGTCTTGGGGTCTGCATGAGGAAGTCTTCTCGTTATCGCGACACCACACACATGTTGGGCCGAATGCCTGATACCTAATTACTATACACGACCATCTCCTGCCGCCGCCGATCTGATCCTCTCTCCTCTTCACAGGTTGCCCCGCTTCTCCTGCTCTCGCGACCAGCTCGACCGCTTCGCACACGTTGGCGATGCTGAGCGATGCTGCAGCCGTGGAGTCGAGCATCTGGCGACTGCGGGTTGATCATCAGTTGATTGTTTTGAGGTTTAATATGAACACAATAACAAAGTAAATAAATAAAAGCGAATAAAAATATAAAAAAAGTACAGGATCCATTGCTTTTATTTGTGACTTTCACTGCGTGCCGCTTCATGGCAATCTGTGCACTGTTGTCAATATGATGATGACATGAGAGGATTGCGACGGAAACTGTTGTCCATGTCTCAAATACGGGAATCAGTCGTCCTCTTTATATGATGTTGAACATGATAAATTCAGCTTCTTCCTTTTTTATGCGATATCGGCATTGCGGAGTCCGGCGCACCGCCAGTCTGATCGCACGCAGTTCATCTGTTCGACAGCGTCATCGCGATGCGCTTCAGATCAGCGCCGCATATTGGCGCATCTGCCGGTGCCGCTCCTTCACCTTCAAGACCCGAACCAGGCTGCTGCCGGCGAGCGATACCGGTCTGACGCGTACCGTCGCTGACGCCCGATGGCGGTGCAGGCTGACGACCTGCCGCCTTCGTCCGCTGTCGCGCTTTCGCGACCCACGACCGCGCTCGGCCAGGTGGCTTCACATCGTGGCATTGCTGTCCATGCGATGCGCATTGGACGCCGCGCGCACAGGACGACTCCGAGCGTCTCACCGCTGCCACGCTGCGCTTCTCAGCCCGCTCGCTGTTGGCTTCGACAGCGCGCTGCGATACCATGCGGCGGCCGTTGGCGACGATGATGACGCGTGAGGTGTCGATCTGGCGGCTCGCAGCGACGACTTCGAATCAGCGAGCCACACACATTGCGCTGCCAGCGCATCGCTGAACACACCACGACCGACAGCGGCGGATCTGGACATCGCGCGTGATGTCCGCCATGGCTTCAGAGCCAGCGATTGCCAGTTATTCGCGTATGAGATGATATTTGTTTGTTCCTTTATTGCGTTGGATGTTGTCATCAGCTATACAGTAGAGGGACTGTCTGACATCTGCATTGTGTGGTTCATCACGATGTGTTGACCATCTTAGTGGATCAATAGGATTGCACATCAGTAGAGTGTTTATTTGACTAGCATGCAATTGAGCATCCGAATTTGCTGTTCAGATCAGCCATCTTTGCCATATAGCTGTCTTGAAAACATCATTTTATCCAGTCCGTGCACTGATATCCATACAGATTTGCGCCAGCACGCGAACATCAGGTGGCTCACCTGTTGTCCATCACGATGGTGGCGTTCCAGCATAACGTGTTTGCGTCAGATTGCGGATCAGTTGCTCAGCCGTGAGACGACCATAACCGATGGCATTATCGTTGACTCTGATGTTGCTTTTTGTTTTTTGAGATAATCAGGCAGGAGTAGTAGAGAGAAGAGCGAGAAGGACCAGCAACATGTCATCATACCAGCGAGAGATGCAGGCAGCAGGATATTCCCTTCATGACCATGCCGTCTTTGCATGTGAGATGAGAGCGATAGCAGACAAGCACGACCGCAGCGAACCACCAGTAGACCAACGCCGTGCCACAGTACCGGTTCAGGACCACTGCCTTAGGCGACCGCACTTTCCAGCCACGTGTTCCTGTGGCATTGCCAGCCATCGTTGCCACAAATCACGTTACGTCACCAGCGGCGTGACGCCATACCGACATCGCGAGTGAAGCAGCCGAATCTCTTCTCCTCATTCCGTTCAATCCGCGACATTAAGGGTATCGCCGAACAATAGAGCGGTTGCCGTGCCAGCAGCATTGCCGAGCTTCTCTGCCTTCTCTGGTGTCAGATCATTTGCCAGCGTCGATCCCGGTTAACGTGCCGAGCGCACACGATTATTCATATCGGGGACGAGCGACGCTTTGAAGGCGTGACACGCTGAACCTCTTTGCCGCGCATGCCGGGGTCGGGTACGTCCTCGACAGCTGGGTTGGTGAACAGCATACCAGCCTTTCCACGTTGTTGCACCGCGCACCGTAGTGTCTGCATCACGACGGACACATCGGTCAGCGCCATAAACGGCGCATGCCGACTCTGGTTGAGTGACCAGCGGGTTTAAGACGCGCCAGATCGATCGCTCAGGCCGGCGCTGTTGGCTATGGCCCCTTCCGGCCAGCAGCGATGAGCGGCTCGCGTCGAGCCAGGCACTGCCCGCTGCATGAGCAGCGCGGCGATGAGGTGGTGTTCACCCAGACACGACCCAGCTGGCCAAGAGCTGCCGGTGGCCATGCTGTTGATGAGAGCGGCGATGCAGTATCACCGTTGTTGCTGAAAACAGGAGTGCGCATCAGCATGACTGATTGCCATTGCCGTCAGTTCGATTCTGCTCCAGCAGCAGCGTCCCCCACGACAGAGCAGTACGCGCAGTCGCTGCTCCCCAGCTACCTCCGCCTCGACACCGACGGGCGCGTCTTCCGCATGGACTCGTTCGCCAAGACCGTCAGCCCCGGCGCGCGCGTCGGCTGGGTGACGGCGGCGCGGCCGGTGGTCGAGCGCGTCATGCGCGTCCACGAGGTGTCGACGCAGCACCCGAGCGGCCTCTCGCAGGTCGCCCTCTACCGCCTGCTGCACGACGAGTGGGGCCACGCCGGCTGGGCGCGCTGGATGCGCCACATCTGCGCGGGCTACCGGCGGCGGCGCGACGTCATGGTCGGGGCGTGCGAGGCGTCGCTGCCGCGCGAGGTGGTGGGCTGGAAGGCGCCGTCCGCCGGGTTCTTTGTGAGTACTTACCTTACTGCAGCCAGAGAGATGAAAGATGCCTGCTTGCTAACCACGACCCCGTGATGACGCGCGCGTAGATGTGGTTGACGATCGACTGGCGCAAACACCCCCAGGCAGAGACCCTGTCGGCGCACGAGGTCGAGCAGGCCATTTACGACGCCGCCATCCGACACCAGGTCCTCGTGGTGCCCGGCAGCTGGTTCCTGGTGGACCAGGGGAGGTCGGGCATGGACACCGTCTGCTTCAGAATGACATTTGCCGCGCCGGCGACCAACGCCATTCCGGATGCGGTCAAGGCGCTGGGGCACGCGATTCGTGAGGTGTTCAGGCTGGGCTAGGCCAGACAGGGATAGACCCTGTGGCCTTCATAGCCTAATTTTAATTTTGGATGCTTGCTGGGTATGAGTACAGTACTTGATGTATGTATGTAGCTGCGTGTAACGAACGCTATCAGGGTTTCAAACAAGACCGTGCCAAACGTGCTGGGGTGTGTGTTGGCGGTCCGAGGGAGGAGTATCTAAATATGCGATAATAGAAGTTTCTCGTCCACCGATTATCATGTGCAATAGCCGCAGGAGTAAGGCGACGAGGGTAAAGAGGCATTATATATCGATTGGACGGTGTTTATAGTAGAGTAGTTAAGGAACAACATGTCCGATAAGATTTAACCTTATAATCTAGGCCGCAGCCGCGGGTACATGTCCTGCTTGGGAGGCAGCAGCGTCTCCAACTCGGACGTGTTCAGGTAGGACATGTCGCCCCAGGCGCTGTCGAGGTCCGTCACGCCGCACAGGCGCATCGCCGTCTCCAGCTCCTCTCGCAAAACTGTGGGGGAAGGGTTAGCTTGTTCTCCTTTTCGGGTACGGGACCGGAACTTACTGTCGGCGCAGCGCGCCACGCCCTCGCGCCCGTAGCCGATGGCGCACTGGAAGGGCCGGCCGACGCCGACGCCGCGGGCGCCGAGGCAGACGGCCCTGAGCACGTCGGCGCCGCGGCGCACCCCGCCGTCGACCAGGACGTCCATGCGCTCCAAGACCTCGGGGCAGTCGCGGCGCAGCTCCAGCAGCACCAGCACCGACGCCGGGGCGCCGTCGAGCGCGCGCCCCCGTGGTTGGACACGACGATGCCCGCGCAGCCGGCCGCGAGCGCCGCCCGCGCGTCCGCCGCCGTCTGCACGCCCTTGACCACGAGCGGCAGGTCGGTGCACCGCCGCAGCCACGCCAGGCACTCCCACGTCAGGGACGGGTCGATGAAGGAGCCCGTCGTGCGCGCGAGGCCGCCGCGGCCCTCCTTTGTGGCTGCCGTCCCCCCCGTGGTGGCGCCGGGCAGTGGCAGTATGGTCAGCTGCTCCGCCGTGGTGACCCGGAGGCGGTCATCGGCCTCGCGCTTGGACAGGACGGGCAGGTCGGCGGTGACGAAGAGGGCCTTGACCTGATCGCGGTGGTGGCGGGCCAGCCGGGCGAGCGCCGCCTCCGTCTTGGCCCGGTCGCGGTTCACGTAGAGCTGGAAGAACCACGGGTGGCCCGGCGCCGACGCGAGCGTCTCCTCGACCGACAGCGACGCCGGCGTCGACAGGCAGTGCACGATGCCGGCCGCCGCCGCGCCCGCCCCGAGCGCCGCCTCCGCCTCGGGCCCGCCCGTCCTGCCCAGGCCCATCGGCGCGATCCAGACGGGCATCGACACGTCCACGCCCAGCAGGCGGCTGCGCGTGCTCACCGCCGACACGTCGCGCAGCACCCGCGGCCGGAACCACAGCCGGCGCCAGTGGGCCGCGTTGGCCTCCAGCGTGAGCAGGTCGTCCGAGGCGCTGGAGATGTAGGCGTGCGACTTGGGCGGGGCGAACTTGGCGAACGCCAGCTCGAAGTCGCGCAGGTTGATGAGGGACGCCAGTGGCGGTCGCGGTTCGGGGGCGGACTGGGTCTGGGTCTGGGTCTGGGTCGCCGTGGCGGCAGTGATCTGCGTCGAGCGGCGTCTGTCATCCTCCTCCGTCACGGCAGCGTCCAGACTACCCATCTTGGCGCTGGCGGGAAGCTCTTGTTCGACGAGCCGCGCCGAATGGAATCCGTTGTATACGTCCGACGCATCCTTGCCCGCCCACGCATATATGACTACAGCCCCGAAAGTATGTCAGCGGCAAAACATTGGAAGACGACGATGACGACGATGGGGACGGGGATAATTACTGCTTTGTCCTCCTGGATGCTCAGGAGCGAAATCTGTCATATCGTATACTGTGCCATTGATGGCCATCCAACAGTCCTGGGGCGATGAGTGTCTCATCAGCTCCGTGGCAGATATAGACGCCATTCTGATGTGGTCTGCAGGTATGGGCTCGAAGCAGTCCAAAGTCTGCGTCCTACAGGGTATCAAGAGCTGGGCTAGATCAGGAGGCTGCTACCATAGAGACTTGATTGAGGACACCAGGACGGCAAACGGACAGCTGACGTGAACACCAGTGTCGACATACGGCCAGACTGCTTCCTTCCTCCCTTCCATCCCAACCGGTAGGAAGCGCGTCCCACCCGCCGTGCCGAGGCAACGGTCAGCGCTGGCATGCCATTCTCTCGTTTAACGAGACACCGACTACGGAATCAGGGTCCAGAATCAGGGTCCAGGGACCTGTCAAACTGCAACTCTTCCCTTACTCGCCGAATGCAGCATGCCTGGGTTGCAACCGGTTTCTGGCATGTGTCGGGGCACCCCAAGCCGCATGAGCGGTGCAGCGGGGTACCGCCCTGGTCCTGGTGCCCCTGTCCTGGTTGATGCCTGCAGTCCGGCCCTACTGTAGACTACCCCTACGCGCCGGTATGCTGACTTATTTGCACGTAAGCAAGCGAGCGCCATCTCCGGGGCGCATGATCAATGGGTCGAGCGAAAGCTTATTTTCATCTCTGGGTCTAGGTATGTAGGTATCTGTCCCGGCCAGCAAGCACTCCCCGCCACTTCATACCCACGTTCTTATCGCCTAAGACTGACTGGTGAAAGAAACATGTCAAACCTGATGACTTATCGGGCGCCTGACTCGCGCGGTCTGGCAAGTTCCGGGGCGCCTTCCGGGCCCATCGCACCGGGTCAAGGGTCGTGTCTATCGGTTCTCGGATAAGGTGGATCCAATGTTAATTTCCTTTACCGACAAGTGCGAGAGCCGGTTCCGGGAAGGGTATCCCCGTGAAGGCGAACGCGAACGCGCCGCCCTCGGTAACAGTATAACACCATAGGATGGCTAAGTCCGTATAACGAAGTAGTAGCCTGTTGGATTCCGACTGAGGTATCAAGAGCCGAATCACGGTTCGATTTGGCTGGAACAATACAGATCATAGCAGTAGTACTTCAGGGCGAGCAAGTATACTGAACGTCTGTCGGGGTAGGCTTGCCGGGATGGAATAACGACGATCGTCTCCCGTAATCATCCATCATCGTGCCATCCGTCCACTATCTTGAACATAACAGAACGGATATCCGTCGTAGAGCAAGCATATTCTTTCCCATCCATCCCAAACTTCCAATATTGTCCATCGCCGAGCACATATATTCCTTCAAGACTCCAAGTCGTGTGGTGTAGTGAACATCTATCTCTACTCGAAATTGGGCAGTATTGTCCGTCGCAGAGTAGCTTGATTCTAGCCCCCCGCAAGACAGCAGTGGTGTATACATTCTTCTCGGACTGCGACCGGATTCAGCACTGCGAGGCATAAACACACACACACACGTATACAGCACATGATGACGGATTACGACACGGCTTCTACGTTTTGGGCGGCGCAGCTCCAAGGAGCCAAACGCACCGTCTTCCCAGCGCCTGCCCGGGACGCCACCAGCACAACCGCGACCGCGTCCGTGGTCCAGCAGCAGTTGGAGGCGTCGCTCCCCTCCGCTTGCCGGACGCCTCCCCCATAACGAAGGAGTCGATCCTGCGCGCAGCTTGGGCCGTCGTGCTGGCGCGCTACTGCGACACCGATGACGTCTGCTTCGGTGTTGTCGCCGCCGCCGCCGCCGCCTCCGGCCGCGAGGCCTTGCCCGTCCGGGTCCGCTTGCACCCCCAGCAGCGCGTCTCGGACTTGTTGAGCGACATACAAGCGCAGGCAGCCGAGATGGCCGCGCACGGGCGGCTTGACCTCGTCCAGAGCATCGCCAAGCTCGGCCCAGAGGCGAGGGAGGCCTGCGACTTCACCAACATTTTACTCATCACATCATCAACATCGTCCGGGTCGTCCGAACTTTCGGCTGTGGCATCTTCCTTCAAGTGCCCATTGATCACGGAGATCACGCTCCTGGACGACAACGACTCGGCGAAGCTCAACTTTGCCTTCGACCCTAGCACCCTCTCTGAGTTCCAGGCGGGCGCCCTTTCACGGCATCTCGGCCACGTCGTACAGCAGCTCGCCACGCACGGGGACGAGCCCATCAGCTCGCTGTCGCTCGCGGGCCCGTGGGACCTGGAGCAGGCGGTGCAGTGGTGTGGCAGAAAGTCCGAGAGGGTCCCCTCGCGCCTTCACGACCTGGTGGCCGAGCAGGTGTTGCGCAGGCCCGAGTGCGAAGCTATTTACGCGTGGGACGGTGTCCTCAGCTATGCCGAGCTGGATGCCCTGTCTGGCCAGCTCGCCTGCCAACTCGGCCGCCTCGGCGTCGGCGTCGCGGGCCACGGCCGCACCACCATGGTGCCCGTCTGCTTCGAGAAGTCGCTGTGGGCCATCGTGGCCATGCTCGGCGTGATTAAGGCCGGCGGCGCTTGGGTTCCCCTCAATCCCGAACACCCTGCATCCCGCCTCGAGGAGATCGTCTCCAGCGTCGACGCCCGCGTGGTCTTAGTCTCCCCTACAACAGCCAAGAGCTGCGCGGGCATTGCGGAGCACGTCGTCGAGGTTTCGGCTGCCTCTTTATTGTTGAGCCCCGTGACACTGACACAGGCATCCCGCCCTGCGGGAATCGTCTCCAAGGTCGACGCCGTGGTGACGACGACGACGCCCGTCTCTCTCACCACCAAAGCCAAGGACGGCGGAGAGGTCACGGAGACCATTGTCGAGCTATCTTACGCCACTTCGAACGCCTCTTCCGAGTCCCTCGGACATGGCAGCGACGCAACGAATTCTTCCGAGTCCTCCGAACATGGCAGCGACGTGACGAATGCCGCCGAACCGACACCCGACGACGCCGCCTACGTCATCTTTACTTCCGGCTCGACCGGCAAGCCGAAAGGCATCGTCGTGGAACACGGCGCGGTCTGCGCCAGCATCCGAGGGCAGGAGCGCGAATACGGCATCACCCCCTCGTCGCGGGTGCTGCAGTTCTCGAGCTACGTGTTCGACGCCTGCATCGCCGACATCTGGCTGACCCTGGCGGCGGGCGGCACCGTCTGCATCCCGTCCGAGGCGCGGCGGCTCGAGGACGCGGCCGGGTTCATGCGCGAGGCCCGCGTCAACGTCGGCATGGCGCTGACGCCGTCCTTCATGGCCACGCTGGACCCGGACAGCGTGCCGGGCCTGGCGCTGCTGCTGGTCGCGGCCGAGGCCCCCACCCGCGAGACCATCGCGACGTGGCAGCCCCGGGTCGGGTGCCTGCTGAACGGCTACGGCCCCACCGAGACGGTCGTCATGTGCACGTATCACGAGTACACGGCCCCCGACGACCACCCGACCACCATCGGCCGCAACTTCACCGGCCGCGGCTGGATCGTCGACGCCGATAACCACGACCGGCTCGCGCCGATCGGCTGTGTGGGGGAGCTGCTGATGGAAAGCAGCGGGCTGGCGCGGGGCTACCTGAACGACCCAGCCAAGACCCAGGCGGCCTTTCTCCCGCACGTCGGCTGGTGGCCTACCGATCTCCTGGGCCCGAGTAATCGATTCTATAAGACGGGCGATCTCGTTCGGTTCAACCCGGACGGCACGATTGCGTACCTCGGCCGCAAGGACACGCAGGTCAAAGTCCGCGGCCAGCGCGTGGAGCTCGGCGAGATCGAGCACCGGATCCGGGCCACTACCCTGGCGAGCATCGCGCAGGTGGCTGTCGACGTGGTCCGCCGGGAGACGGGCGACCTGCTCGCCGCTTGGATGAGCTTCGATGACGATGATACCCATGACTATGGCACTGCAGAGGGCGTTGACAACTTCCTGCCCATGGATGCCGGCATGCGGGAGAGAATGGCTGGCCTGGCCGCCGAGCTCCGGGCGTCCCTCCCTTCCTACATGGTCCCGGCCGTGTTTCTGCCCCTCCGGTCGATGTTGTTCAACACCTCTATGAAGATCGACCGCGTCTCGCTGCGGGCCAGCGTCGATGCTCTCGGCTCCGGACTGGGTGCCTATTATTCTCTGGCCCTGGCGGATGACGCACAAGACGATGACGACGGAGAGCCCCTAACGCCGACGGAAAGCAAGCTGCGGGAACTCTGGTCCCAGGTCCTGAAGGCGCCTTCCAGGAGCATCACCAAGAACACGGCCTTCCTGCAGATTGGGGGCGACTCGATTAGTGCTATCCGCTTGGTGAATCTGGCCCGGAAGGCAGGCATCCGTCTCGAAATCGCCAGCATCTTTGCGGATTCTCGTCTGTCTCGGATCGCGGCGACGGCTAAGGTAGAGGAGCACGATGCAGCGCTGCTCGAGCCGGACCGATTCAGCCTCTTGCCGTCGGAGGAAGTGGACGGCCTCCTGGCCCTGGCTTGCGAGCAGTGCGGGCTGTCCTCCCGCGACGCGGTCGAGGACGTGTACCCCTGCACGCCGCTCCAGGAGGGCCTGATGGCGCTCTCGATGAAGCAGCCCGGCTCGTACGTCGCCAGCTTTGCTTACAAGCTGCCCGCGCACGTCGACCTGGACCGTTTCCGGGCAGCCTGGCACCGGACCGTGGAGCGCTGCAGTAACCTCCGGACCCGGATCGCTCTGATTGGAGGCCGTTCGGTCCAAGTCATCGCGCGCGAGGGGACGGGCTGGCATGCCTCCTCGACCGAAGCGGAGGAAGCATCCGATTGGGAGTCTACGCAATCGGCTCTCCAGAGTATTCCCATGAGCTATGGGTCGCCGCTCTGCCGATACGCCATCGCCACTCGCGGCGAGGAGCATTACGTTGTTCTGGCTCTTCACCACGCCGTCTACGACGGCTGGAGTTTCCGACTCATGATGGACACCCTGAAGGCCCAGTACCAGGCCCAGGTGGCCGCGCCCCACCAAGTGGCCACGCCGACAGAGATCCCGTCCTTCTCGCGCTTCATCCGCTATACCCTCGGCCTCGACCCGGATGCGGCGGCGAGCTATTGGAAGACCCAGCTCCATGGCGCCAAGAAGACGGCATTCCCGGCGGCGGCTCCGCGGGACGCCAGCACGCCCGTCACCGTTACCCAGCAGTTCTCAGCCACCATCGAGATCCCCCGCGCCGCGGCCGGTACCGCCGTCACCCGCGCCTCGGTCCTGCGCGCCGCCTGGGCCGTCGTGCTCGCGCGCTACTGCGACACCGACGACGTCTGCTTCGCCGTCACCGTGTCGGGACGCCAGGCCCCCGTGGCCGGCCTCGACGCCATGGCCGGCCCCGTCATCGCGACGGTGCCGGTCCGGGTCCGCCTCGACGACCCCCGGCAGACCGTGGCCGGCTTCCTGGGCCGGATCCAGGCGCAGGCGGCCGAGATGGCGGCCCACGAGCAGTACGGCCTGCAGAACATCGCCAAGGTCAGCGCCGACGCGCGCGGGGCCTGCGACTTCGCGAACCTGATGGTCGTCCAGCCGGCGCAGGTCGCGGACGACGACGACGACGACGATAACGCAGGTCTGCGGCTGCGGCCGGCGGCGGCGGGGGTTGGCGGCGTCAGCGGCGAGGGCGTCGCCGACTTCTTCAACTACCCGCTGATGGCCGAGTTCGTGCTGCTTCACGACGGCCGCGCCCGGCTCAATTTCACCTTCGACGCCAGTGCCGTCTCGGCCTTCCAGCTCGACGCGCTTTCTCGCCACCTGAACCACGTGGTCGGTCAGTTGGTCGCGCCGGGGCAGGGCCAGAACCAGCCGCTGGGCGCCCTCTCCCTGGCCGGCCCCTGGGACCTGCAGCAGGCCGTGCAGTTCAGCGGCGTCTCCAAGCCCGCGGCGGCCCGGACCCGCCTGGAGGACCTCGTGGCGGAGCAAGCCCGACGCACCCCGGATGCCGAGGCCATCTTCTCGTGGGACGGCTGCTTGACGTACCGCGAGCTCGACGCGGACTCCACCAGGCTCGCCGGCCACCTCCGCACCCTCGGCGTCGGGCCGTCCGTCATGGTCCCCATCTGTTTTGAGAAGTCCAAATGGGCGGTGGTTGCCATGGTGGCCGTCGTCAAGGCCGGGGGTGCCTGGGTCCCGCTAAACCCCCAACATCCCCCGTCCCGCCTCCGCACGATTGTGGAAGATGTGTCGGCGCCGATGGTGTTGGTATCTCCCTCCACGGCCGCGACCTGCCGAGGTCTCACCGACCAGATCGTGGAAGTGTCGACGGCTTCCTTGTCGAACCTTCCCGAGGTCGACGAGACAGCCGCCGCCGTGCGCCCTGCCGAGGCCACTCCCGACGACGTCGCCTACCTAATCTTTACCTCTGGGTCCACCGGCAAGCCGAAGGGCATCGTCGTCCAGCAATGGGCCCTTTGCACGAGTATCCGCTGCCAGATCGCCGAGTACCAGACCGGTCCGCAGACACGTACGCTGCAATTTGCCAATTACGTCTTCGACGCCTGCATCGCCGACATCTTCGTCGCCCTGTGCTCGGGCGGGACCGTGTGCGTGCCCTCGGAGGCGCAGCGCCTGCAGGACGTCGCGGGCTTCATCCGGGCCGCCGGCATCAACACGGCCATCGGCCTCACGCCCTCGTTCGCCGCCACCATCCCGCCCGCCGCGTGCCCCGGCCTGGCCACCATCGTGCTGGGCGCCGAGGCCGTCACGCGCGAGGCGCTCGACCTCTGGTTCGGCCGCGCCGCCCTCTACAACACGTACGGCCCCACCGAGACCCTGGTCATGTGCACGAGCTACCGGTACGCGGCGCGCGGCGAGGCCCCCGGCACCATCGGGCGGCTGTTCACCGGCCGGGCCTGGGTCGTCGAGGCCGCGGACCACCATAGGCTGGCGCCCGTCGGCTGCGTCGGCGAGCTGTTGGTCGAGAGCACGCCGATGGCCCGGGGCTACCTCCACGACGAGGCCAAGACCCGGGGGGCCTTCATTGACCATGTCGCGTGGTGGGCTGCTACTGGGCTCGACGACGGCGGCGCGAACCGGTTCTACAAGACGGGCGACCTAGTCCGCTTCCGTGGGGATGGTATGCTGTGTTACGTCGGCCGGAAGGACACCCAAGTCAAGATCCGTGGCCAACGCATCGAGCTGGGGGAGATTGAGCACGCGGTCCGCCGTGGGCTGCCAGACGCGGAGCAGGTGGCCGTCGAGCTCGTCCGTCGCGAGGCGGGCGATGCACTCGTCGCCTTTTTCACCCTGGCTGACCATGCGGAGGACCGGGAGGGCGGCGAGGATAATAACATCCTGGCCATGACGGATGCCATGAGACAGCGGTTCGCCGCGCTCACCAGTAAGCTCCGAGCCGCGCTGCCCTCGTACATGATTCCGTCCTTGTTCCTGCCCCTGCGCTCCATGTTGTTCAACGCCTCGATGAAGATCGACCGGCTGGCTTTGCGAGCAAGCGCCCAGGTGCTGGGGGAGGGGCTGTCCGCCTACTCGTCGGTCCAGGACGACCATGTCGAGCCCTCGACGCCAATGGAACTCCGGCTCCGAGAGCTCTGGGCCGGGGTGCTCAAGATCCCCGCCCGCGACATCAAGAAGAACTCCGAGTTCCTCCAGATCGGCGGCGACTCCATAGGCGCCATCCGCCTCGTCACCCTCGCGCGTCAGGGAGGGCATCAGCCTGGACGTCGCGACCATCTTCCAGGACTCCCGCCTCTCCCACCTCGCCACCACGGCGAGCATATGCGAAGAGACGGCGGCGGCATCGCCCGACGTGCCGGAGCCGTTCACGTTGCTGCCCGGCAGCGAGGTCGGCAACGTGACGGCGCAGGCTCGGGAGCAGTGCGGGCTCTCGGCCGACGAGGACATCGAGGATATCTACCCCTGCACCGCGCTCCAGGAGGGACTGATGGCACTGACGCACAAACAGCCGGGCTCGTACGTGGCCAGCTTCGTCCACCGGGTCCCGGCCGAGGCCGACCTCGACCTCGACAAGTTCCGGTCCGCCTGGGAGCGCACGGTGGAGCTCTGCAGCAACCTGCGCACGCGCATCGCCCTCGTCCAAGGCCGTTCCGTCCAGGTGGTGGTTCGCCGGGCCGAGGCGTGGCAGGTGGCCGGCACGCCTGACTTGGAGTCTGCCCGGGCGCTGCTGGACGGTGCGGCCATGGGCTACGGGACGCCGCTGTGCCGGGCCGCGGTGGCGGTGGGACCCAACGGCGACTACCACTTGGCCCTGGCCATCCACCATGCTACCTACGATGGCTGGGGTTTCCAGCTTGTCCTGGAGAAGCTGCAGGCCATCTACCACGGGTCCACCCTCTCCGCGCTGCCCCCCTATTCGCTCTTCATCAAGCACACGCAGGCCATGGACCGTGACGCGGCCTCCCGGTACTGGACGGAGCAGCTCAGGGGCGCCAAACACTCCGGCTACCCCCTCATCGGCCGGGCCGTCGATCCGGCCAAGTCGGTGACGCAGACCTTCGAGGCGGCTATTCCTCTCCCGCGCTCCACGGGCACCTCCATCACCAAAGCGTCCGTTCTGCGGGCGGCCTGGGCGCTGGTGCTCGCGCGTCACTGCGATCTCGATGATGCCTGCTTTGCCATGACCGTCTCGGGCCGCCAGGCCCCGGTCCCGGGTCTCGATAATATGAGCGGGCCTACTATCGCCACCGTCCCCGTCCGCGTGCGTCTGGACCCGAACCAGAGTGTCGCCGACTTCTTACAGGGAATACAGGCCCAGGCATCTGAAATGGCTACGTACGAACAGTACGGTCTTCACAATATCTCGAAAATCAACTCCGACGCTCGGGAGGTGTGCGATTTTACCAACCTGATAGTCATCCAGCCGGCCCCGGCAGAAGCCTCGGACGACTCGGCCAAGAAGACGATCCTGTTGCCCGCAAAATCTGCACGCTCTTCGGCAGACAAGGGGCTAGAGGGTTTCTTCAACTACCCCCTGATCACCGAGATGGTCCTGCAGGAGGTTCAGGCCAAACTGAACTTCACGTACGACGCCAGCATCCTGTCCGAGTTCGAGCTCCACGCTCTGTCGCAGCAACTGAGCCACGTCGTGCAGCAGCTCTCTTCCTCCTCCGCGCACGGAGAGCAGCCCCTGAGCAAGGTGACGCTCGCCAGCCCCTGGGATCTGGAGCAGGCCATGAAGTGGAGCGGCGAGAAGTCGGAAGTCGTGCACGCGCGCCTGGAAGAGGTCGTGTCCCGCCAGGCGGAGCGCGGGCCCGACCGCGAGGCGATTTATGCCTGGGACGGCCGGCTCAGCTACGCCCAGCTGGACGCGCTCTCGAGCCAGCTGGCGCGCTACCTGCGCTGCGTGGGCGTGGGTCCCAATGTCATGGTCCCGATCTGCTTCGAGAAGTCCCTGTGGACGATCGTGGCCATGCTGGGCGTCGTCAAGGCCGGCGGCGCCTTCGTGCCCCTTAACCCGGAACATCCGCCGCCGCGTCTGCAGTCGGTCGTCTCGGATGTCAATGCCCGCGTCATGCTGGTGTCTGCGACCACGGCCAAGACGTGTGCGGACATAGCCTGCCGCCTCCTCGAGGTGTCTGCGGCCTCGCTGTCGGGGCTTGTCCAGCGGGCAGACGAGATAGACGCCGCCGCTTCGGTGCCAACGGCCCAGCCGGTACTCACACCGGGGGAGGTGGCCTACATCATCTTCACCTCGGGATCCACGGGCAAGCCCAAAGGCATCGTGGTCGAGCACGGGCCGCTCTGCTCCAGCATTCGCAGCCAGGCCCGGGACTTTGGCATCGCCGCCGACTCGCGGGTCCTCCAGTTCTCCAGCTACGTCTTTGACGCCTGCATTGCCGACATCTTCGTGACCCTCTGCTCCGGAGGCACCGTCTGTGTGCCCTCGGACGCCGACCGTCTCCAGAACATCGCCGGCTTCATCCGGGAGGCGCGGGTGAACACCGCCATCGCCCTGACCCCGTCCTTTGTCGCCACCATCAACCCCGACGAGGTCCCGACCCTCCAGAAGCTCTTCGTGGGTGCCGAGGCCCCGACCAAGGAGACCCTATCGACCTGGTTTGACCGGCTCCACCTGAGGAACGTGTACGGCCCGACCGAGACGGTCATGATCTGCATGTCGTATCATTACCAGTCCGTCACCGAATCGCCTCTGACCATCGGGCGCCCCTTTACCGCACGGCTGTGGATTGTGGACCCCGACGACCATAACAAGCTGGCTCCTATCGGCTGCGTCGGCGAACTGTTGGTGGAAGGTACCACCCTCGTGAAGGGTTACTTGAACGACCCCGTGAAGACCAACGCATCGTTTATTGACAGCGTAGATTGGTGGCCCGCCGAGGCCCTCGGCAGCAAGACCCGGTTCTACAAGACGGGCGACCTGGTCCGGTTCAACACCAACGGAACCGTCGCCTACGTGGGCCGAAAGGACACCCAGGTCAAGGTCAGGGGCCAGCGCGTCGAGCTCGGCGAGATCGAACACACCATCCGGAATACGTTAGCCGACGTCGAGCACGTGGCGGTCGACGTGGTGCGCCGCGACGGCGATCTCCTCGTCGCCTTCGTCGCCTTCGACGACGGCCTGGACGAGTCGTCCGCAGCCGCAGCAGCCGCCGCGGACGGCGAGGATCCGAGCTCCTCCCCCGTCCTCGCCATGGACGAGGCGATGCGGCAGCGCTTCGCCGGGCTCGGCGACAAGCTGCGCGCGTCGCTGCCGCCCTACATGGTCCCCTCGCTCTTCATCCCGCTGCGGGCGATGCTGTTCAACGCGTCGATGAAGATGGACCGGCCGGCGCTGCGGGCGCTGTGCCCCGCGTCGGCGATCGAGGCGTCCCGGTTCGCGCTGAGCCAGCGCGCCGCGTTCGAGGCGCCGGCGGACGCGCTCGAGGCCGGCCTGCGCCGGCTCTGGGCGCAGGTGCTGCGCGTCGCCGACGAGGAGGACATCGGCGTGCTGGACGACTTCTACCACCTCGGCGGCGACTCCATCCGCATCGTCACCCTGAACAAGCTGGTGCGCAAGGCGCACCATGTCGCCCTTACTGTGCGCCAGATGTCCAGCCGCGCCATCACCGTCCGCAGCCTGGCCGAGCTGGTCCGCGCCGAGCGCGAGGGCGCCCCCGTCGGCGCCGCGCCCGCCGTCGACCTCATGGCCGAGCTCGCTACCGCCATGGAGGCGCTGCCGGTCCAGCTCGACGGCCCTCTCGGCGCCAGCCCCATCACCCAGCTTCCCGACGGCGCCACCGTCCTCCTCACGGGCGCCACCGGCTACCTCGGCACCGAGATCCTCAAGCAGCTGCTGCGGTCGGGGAGGAAGGTGGTCGCCCTGGTGCGCGCGACGTCGCCCGCGCACGGCCTGGACCGCATCAAGCGCTCGGCGGCCATTGCGGGCTGGTGGAACGAGGACGAGGGCGCAGACGCGGCTCGGGTCGAGGTGTGGCCCGGCGACCTGGCGCGCCCGCGCCTGGGGCTGGACGAGACGTCGTGGGCGCGACTGCACGGCGACGCCGGCACCGGCGCAGGGGCCGCCGTCGACGCCGTCGTGCACAACGGCGCCGTGGTCAACTGGAACGCCGACTTCGGCATGCTGCGCGCGGCCAACGTGCAGTCGACGGCCGACCTGCTCGGGGCGGTGGCGGCCTCGCCGCGGGGCGCCAAGCTGGTGTACATCTCGGGCGGCCTCACGGGCGACACCCAGGCCGACCGCGCGGCCACGGCGGCGCAGATGGGCGCCGGCGGCAACGGCTACGCGCAGACCAAGTTCCTGGCCGAGAGCGTCGTGCACGAGGTGGCCGTCCGCCGCCTGCCGGGGCCGCACAACCGCGTGTCCACGGTCAAGCCCGGCATGATCATCGGCGGCGGCGCCGGCGGCGTGTGCAACATCGACGACTACCTCTGGCGCGTGGTCGCGGCGGCCGTCTCGCTGCGCGCCTTCCCGGAAGAGCCCGCTGACCACTGGATGCCCCTCGCGAGCGTCGAGACGGTGGCCCGCGCCGCCGTCCGCCAGCTCGCGGCGCCGGGGGCGGTCGCGCCCTTCGTCGACCTGCAGAGCGTCGGCCTGCCGGCCCGGGCCTTCTGGGAGGTGCTGGACCGCGAGCTGGGCGTCGCCTGCCGCCCCGTGCCGTGGAGCGGCTGGCTCGAGCTCGTCGCGGCGCAGATGGGCGAGCTGGGCGAGGCGCACCCCCTCTGGCCGGTCCAGCACTTCCTTGGCCCTTCCAGCCTGTCCTCCCCCGCGGAGCACGGGGAGATGATGGCCGTCAACGACGGCGAGGTCGCTGCAGTGCAGCGGAGTTTGCAGTATCTTCTGAAGATCGGATTCATCACGTTGGTGCCTGGAGAGTTCGGCACCGTCAGCGCGGACGCGATGGCGCGATCATAAGCAATTTTGCTTTACTTTCTTCTCTCATATTTCTATTCATTCACCTTTTGACCACACCTTGCCGTACGACGACGATGTGCACAACTTATGGAATATCAGATACGCATATTACCAGAGGCCAACTTGGTGCTTTCGAAGCGTCGGAAAGCTCAGAAGTCGCGAGTCCAGCTTGGAGGAGCCCTTACCAGTGAGGAATCTCAAAAAGCTACAGAACGAAAGGGCCAACGGGAACCATCCAGCGGCCGACAGGTCACAATGCGCGAACATGTACTACTAAAAAGAACCTAGAATCGAGTAGGGAATTGGGTACCGTGCAATTCTAGTTGATTAAGAATATTGCGGTTGAATAAACTTACATAGAAGTTTCGGGAAGTGGAACAAGTGTCCGGGTAGTGATATATGGTAAACCACGTTAAGCAGGTTAGGAATCATTTTACAAGCTCTTCTTGATGGTGGAGGTGTAATTAAGACAGCTACAAAAAGGACTTATTATAATAAAAAAATAAAACAGTTATTTTTATGTTAAAATTTTAATATATCGACCCCCTTAACGCTTAATTCCAATTAATTTTATCGTTATTAATATGCTTAATATACTTTTTAACCGTTAATATTAATATTAATAAGAAAAAATCGACATTAATTGTAATTAATTAATAATTACCGGTTGAAAGCGAGAGTCGATTTAAAGGCTAGCTTAAATACCGGCTCTTTGAATATTAACTCGAACGCCGGCTGTTCGAATATTAATTCTTTAAATACCGGCTGCTTAAATGTTAGCTTAAATGTCGGCTCCTCGAATACTAGCTAGCTCGAATGCTGGCTAGCTCAAATGCTGGCTAGCTCGAATACTAACTAGCTCGAATATTAACTAGCTCGAATATTAATTCGAAAGTATATAACCTGGTCAATAACAAAAGTAATAAAAGCACGGGATTAAACCGAACCCTTTTAATTAAATTAATATTTGAGTTAGTATTCATCGACCGAATTTTCGAATTAACATTTAATTAAAGCTAGAAAAAGTATATATATACGCTTATAAAAGGTTTTAAGGGGTATCGAAAATGGTCGAATTAAGAGTAATTTAAGTAAAAAATAGCAATTTTATTTTTTTGTTATAGTAAGCCCTTTCTGCAGCCGTTACTAAGCCATACTTGGGGGCTCAGTCCACCGATTTTATGAATTTCTTTAGGTGCTTATGTAGTTGTTAGCTGGCTCGAGCTGAATACATCATCACCTTTCCTACTTCAATTGATTCCATCACTCTCACACTTCGCAAAGCAAATTGGGGTGTTTAGGTAACGCAGAATCGCCATATGCGCGAAACTGTTGCCCACATTCGACTTGTAGTTTCCTACTTGCGATCCTTCCCCTCTGGGACTATCTGCATATGTACTCGGCATTTACGGTAGACTACGCATCCCTCGTCTCAACGGGCGGTCCTTGGTCGTTCCTGTTGTACTCCGTGAGGCGGACTGCTCACATATGATCATATGATAGTGATGGACGAACGCCCTGGCCTGTGCGCCCAACTTCATCGCCATCAAAAGGAGGAAACGCAGGCAAGAAGTCTCAAGTGTGATGACGACAACAGTTTTGAATGTGTCAGACAAGAACATGAGTAACTGCAGTTTTAATTGAAAGCGTACCAGTCCCAAGTGGTTATCAGCCAATATAGTAGTCACTAGTCCCATACAGTGATTATCATCCCATATTCCATATTAAAAAATCCGTCTGATTGGATGCCGTCGATTAATAAACCAGTGATGAAATCCGTCGGCGACCACCCCAACGACTGTAACGTGTCGTTGACGAAAGGATTGGCGTCCTTGCCTTTCAAGTAGCATTTCCCTCCCGCTAGAAGACGCGATAGAGCGAATGTCAGCAGAGCACATGAAGCTAACAGAGCGCGAAACAACAGCCTGTTCCTGGAGCTGTCAAGAAACCTACCTCTTTTCCAAATCGACACCGCCGTGCAGAACCCACTTTTGCCGTCGTTTGTTGATACTCTCTGGCCGCGCTTGGAGCCGAGGAGGATCTGCTGGTACTGGCTGTTGTATTGGGCGCACGAGTTCATGCACTGCTCAAACGTCGGCGTGAAAAAGCTGACGAGGTCGCGAACACCAGCGCTCCCCTCGGGGAAATTGGTGTTGCAAAGCTGCACGAAGGCCTGTGGCGACATCTGACCTTGCAGCGTGATACCCGCCGCAGCCGCCGATGCGGTCGCTGTGCTGGTGCCGTTGCTGGTCTCAGGAGGGGTGTACCACGTCCCGTTGATCTTGGGGCACCCGCCGCTCAGGGGCACGGCCGATACCTGCACCATCGGCATCAGAATCGTCACGCTGGCGCTTTCATCGGTAGGCTGCGGCGTCAGAGACTTGGGTGTTGCCGTTGCTTCTCCCGCCGTGCCGGACGACGACAAGTTCCCCGGCCTTGATGGTTCGGTGGTGCTGTTATTGTTCCCGGTACGTCCCTGTGCCGCTAGGCCGCCGCCGATCGCGCCGGCAACGACCAGAACGAGGGCGATCAAAAGACCCCAGAACACGGGCACCGTAAGACCGAGGATCCTCCGGCGGTGGGTATCGGTGACTGATTTGGCGGCATCCTTCTCTCCGGAATCTTGCTCTTGTCGTTGGGTATACACCAGGGCTGAGCTCGACTGGACTTCGATGCCTTGATACGGGTGAAACGCCGACGGCTCCAGATCTGGCTGTGGGCGGATCTGGGTCAAGTCCAAGTACTTTTCGGAGGCCATTCCTATTTGTTTCTCTCTTCTGGTTTCTTATATCACTGGCCGACAGGAAGCCTGCTCGTAGTTTCGACAAGAGAAAGATGACGAGAACGGGGAAGCGGCGGTGGTATTGAAACACAAAGTCGAGCTCGGAGATATAGGGCTAATGGGAACGTCACTAAAGAGTTGAGATCTACGAAAAGACGATTGGGGGAAGCAGAGCCTTATCACGCAAAGATACATTAACCCATTTAGAAGGCGGTTTTGATGATGAGCTGAACGGCGGTCTTAATCTCTGGGGGGGCCATATAGCCTGAGCCCCCTTCCCTTTCGTATGACTATATGCAGGCAGTGTTACGGATGTACACCTTCTCGGAGCTGTTAATCCCAATCGAGTACTTATATGAAGGTATTGAGGCAGAGTCAGAGTATGTTCGGCTCCAATGTTAAACACAGCCTGGTTATCTCGGGCATACGAATGGATTTTGGCGGCTTGGTTCGTTAATATCGGCTTTCGTAGGTCGTAGAAGGTGTATTAAAGTCCCTTCCCATGGCGACTTTGGCCGCCGAGGACGAACCTTGTTCCTCAGTTAGTAACAAGGGTATATCAACATCAAAACCCCCTCACTAGCTGAGCGCTGATCGTTTCAAACGTTGGGCCGACGATTGCCGTGGTGTTTGTGAGCTCGTTTTCGTCCCTGCCTTTCAGGTAGCACCTTCCTCGCTCTGGAAGAAGCCGAAAGTGTCAGCGCACATATAAACCCACACCGTGGATGCTTGACTTCCTGAACCGCTTTAGTGGTTGGTCCAACTTACGAGACTTATTCATCGAGACAGCCCTGCAATACCCCACAGACTTGTCTTCGACGTTCTCGTCGATGCTATGCTGCTGGTACTGGCGGCTGTACTCGGCACACAGCTTCAAGCACTCGTTAAAGCTTTTGGTGAAGCCGCTGAGGAGGTCGTACATGCCGTCGTTGATCGTCCCGTTGAGTTTGGCGTAGTCGGTGTTGCAGTGCTGCTGGAAGGTCTGCGCCTCTGTCCTCCCCTGGAGCGTGATACCCGTGCCGTTAGTGGCCGGGCTGCGCGGGGTGTAATTCTGCCCGTCGATCTTGGGGCAGCCGTCATCCCAGGGGACCAGATCCGGGTACCATAGCGGCAGTAGGATCGCGGCGCCGCTGCCGGTTATGCTGGTAGGTGCGGCTGTCGGTGCGGCTGCATTGTCTCGATTATGCAAACCGGCCCCAACACCGCCACCTATAGCGCCGGCGACTACGATGACGAGCGCGATCAAGAGGCTCCAGAACACAGGCACCTTCAGGCCCAGGATCCTCCGGTAGCCATCGCCGGGTGTTGGTGAGGCATTGGTCTCTTCCGGCTTCAGGGGCGCAGACTGCGGGTGCGCCCACTGCTGCTCCTGTTGTCCATGTATGTCGCCAGTCTGGGTATGAGCTTGGGCGGGGTACGAATGAACTTCAATGCCCGGATCCCCGAGAGACGTCGACAATTCCATGCCCGGTTCATGGCGCTGCGAGTTGAGGGCTAGGTACTTGTCGGCTGTCCTCTCGGTAGTCATCTTTCCTTATTATCTTCTGTTGTATCACTCTCTCACGTGGAGCTGACACGGAAACTTATCCCCCACGAAGTAAAGATAAAAAGGTACTGAGTGTCGGGTCAAGTGGGTAGTTCGATCGATGTAAGTCAACGACAGTGGCTCATGACTGGCTACTACGTACGTTATGTGGAAATATTCATCCTGCATATGAGGGAGGACAAGAGATGGGAATAGAGAAGAGAGCTGCTGCTAGAGTTTCAAGCATGTGCCTTCGTCAATTTCCGAAAGATGTCTTCATTTATAGGCCTTGTAGCCTAAGGAGACAAAACGCATGCATATAAATCCTTGTACTCCAGTGCAGGCTGATACGGTTGAGCTTACCGGAGGAGGCAGGAGGCTTGCTTTTTTGGATCCGTAAGGCCGGATTGGAATCCGGAGTAAGAACAGGGGGACTCAGCTCTCTCAGTTCTAATTTTAGGTTCCGGTCGTTGGCTTGTCGCAAAGATGCAAGGCTGGGTAAGTCTAGGGTGCCATTGGCTGTTCTTGGGAGCTCCCCTGCGTTTTGCCCGTGAGCTTCCATGTCGTGGCGCTCGCGGCCTTCCTTATTGAGTAATATGGAATGAGCATAACCCAGGCACGGTGGCCAATCTCCGACTGGGCCACGGTAGTCCATGCAACATGCAGCCTTCTTTCCGACTTACACGCCCAAAGCGCCTGCTAGGACCAAGACAAAATGACCAGATGATCCTGCATACCGGTAGACTGAGACCGAGGACCATCCTCCGCTGGAGATCATCGGCTTCCGGCGTTCTTTTGTGCATCTCTTTATCTTACGACTACAGTAAAATTAAGCGCTACAGCAAATTGCCAGACTGGTCGTACTCTTGCGGCTGGCAGTTTCCCCCATTGCTCATATTGTGGCATTATAGTCAGAAGAGATTAGGATAGGTCGGCACGAAAGCACCTGCAGTGAGGCTTGCATTTTATTTAAGTAATCTCCATTCAAGACGCAACCTTTCGAGCCCCGAGGTCGATCGCGGTCCTTCAATGTGCCAAGAAGATGCAAGGCTCTGTGTTGCAGCGTGCTCATTGGGTGTATCTCGAGCCGCTGTTGAGGACCGCTCACAAACATGCTTGCTGTGGCGGTCTTGGCCTCAGCAGTAAGAAATGAGCAAACCGCCATCACGCCGACTAGAATCAGGCTCCGAAGAATTCGCGTAGTCCGATCCAAAAAGGATCACACAAGTAGCTTTGCTATCCAGTACGGAGTTCCTTGGCTCTGGTACAACGTAAGAAAGGGTGTCGATGGCACAGCTAAGCTCATTGTTCATTACCAGTAACAAAGTAATACGGCAGCATGAATGACGATGGCCTCTGTTGCATTGGACAAAGAACAACAATGCCCTTGTCTGCGGCAATGGACATCGATTCACGATAAATAGGCCTCTCAGATGGCCAGATCCATGTTATGGGGATGAAAACAGACTTACAAACGCATTGTTAAACGCAGAAACCACAGGCCCAACGACGTTCTTCTGGCTGGTAGCACTTACACGCCACGGACTCGCGCGTATTACATACAGCAACCAGCACAGAGAATACGGTGAGTGTCGCGTCTTCCCCCATCTTCCTCGTCAGGTAAGCAGAAAAGAATGGCGCCAGGCGCGGATAAGAACTGCTCCTGGAGCGCCACCCCAGCCTCGAAAAAGGGCAAAGACGAGACCTGCGCCGTCGAAGAGGGCCACTCCACCCCCGTAACGGTTCGCAATATGAGGGAGGGCATCCTGCGGTCCAAGCAGGCGCGAGAGGAACGCCACCGCGCCTGCACGCCCGACCCTGCCCTACAAACCATCCGCGGCTTCGTGGTAGATCCACGGAAGGCGGCTCCTGCTGACCACCGTAGGGCTGCTGCCGCCGAGAGCGCAAGCGCGACGATGGCGGAGCCAAGCGAGGTCACCTTGGCCCACGTCACTTCTACCGCGCGCACCCATCAAGCAGCAAACCAAGCCGCCATGCAGCGAAACCGCTTGATCAATGTCGTTGCCGCCGATGCTGCCATTGCTGCCAACAACACCAAGCCACCGGTCAAGCCACAGCATGTAAAGTTCGCCCCCGATGTAAAAGCTCCCCAGCCGAATAAGAAGAAGGCAAGGTCCCTGCCTCCGCCACCGCCGCCAACACCATCACAACAACAGCAACTTACGGCAACTGCGACGGCACCGAGACGTATTGGCATCAATACCGCCGACACACCGCGCGTGCCTCCATGGACCGAATCCTACCGCTGTGTTTACAAGAACCCCGACTGTCCCACCTGTGCTGACGAGGACCTCTTGGTCTGCCACAGAACGTGCCACGGAGCCACCGCCTGGTGTGGCGGCGACAAAAGGTTTGTGCCCCATATGGCTGGACCCCACAGGCGCCCCGATGGTAGTGAAGGTGAGCCAATCCCGGAGTTTGACGTGGAGGAGGTTGAGGAGGATAGTGTGAAGTTCTGAGCTTGATCTTTGGTGCTTTTTCAAGTAGGGTGTTTGGACCAAAATGGGGGCTTTGCGTCTTGGGTATATAATCGGTTTAGGCAACCCTACATGCCGGATACGTAAGTTCTCATATAGAAGTGATGCGCTCCAAGCCATGTAGATCACGGCGGTCGCATCGTAATAAACGCGTTTGTTAGTTCGAGTTACTGTTTTCGTACGGTTCTTCTGTAAACATATGGCTACAGCTTCCTCTCATCGCCTGTGGTAGGGGCATCATTTGCAGCAGGCGCAACGTGCGCTTCACCCATCACTGGAGTATCGCTTACAGAGCCAAAGGTGATCAGCCAAGAATATCGACAGCTGTGGGAAATGGAACGAATTGGACTTACTCTGGTAGTTCTTTATTCGGCAGTAGCAATGCGAGGAAAATGCCCGGTGCCGAAGCCCCTACTGCTGCGTAAGTGATGTAGGTGATGACCGATGAGTACTGAATAACAATGAGCCACGATCCGGGGTTTACAGGGCTACGAAAAGGGGCAGAGAGCGATAGGGAAACCGACTTACCGCGTAATTGACAGCAATACGCTCAGACGAACCCCACGGCGGTAGCTCGCCAGTAATTGAATTGTAGAGCGACTCAATCAGCGCCGGTGAGGCACTTGGGCCTAACCACTTCCACAATGACTTTCGCATAGTGTTCGTGTATATGCCCCCCGCGATCGTGGACCCAATGCTGGATCCCAGGAAGACACAGCACAAGGCCAGAGCCAGGAGCTGCGGAATATGCGCACGGGGGACTACCGTAGTAGGCACGGCCAGCAGCGCCGTGGAGATTATGCCACTCCCCGTACCTTGAATGAGCTGCTGCCCGAACAGTTCGCCGACCGTGCTGTCCTGGGTCCGCAGTCGGATCATGACGCCGTACCCGATAAGGCGAATACAGGCGCCAATGACGACGAGCCACTTGTACAGGCCACTTCGTCCCATCCACCAGCCCGTAGCGATGCCAATGAGGCATTGCATGACGCCCATCGTGCTGTTGAGGAATGTCGCCGTCCTTACGTCGAGGTTGTAACTCACAACACCCCATGAGTAAAGATAGGTATGCGTAGCGGAGAATCCAACCTATGCCCCCCAATTTGGTCAATGGATATACCATACAGGGAACTAATTAGCCCAGCACAGCATTGTGCAAGGTTCAGCTGCGCTTGTCAGAAACCACTTACGTTATCCAAAGCCAGCATCAACAGCGACACCGTTATCGTGAGACTCTTAAAGTAACTTGGCGGTATGATAGGGTAAACAGCCACGTGTTTTTCGTAGAACCCCAGGCAGGCAAGTAGGAATACCCCTATGATCAAAAGGGCAATGATCCAGGGGTGCGCCATCCTCGGGCAAGCTGCGCGGCAAAGGTCAGGGGAAGTAGGAGGCAGGCGAGACCACTGACAAAGAGCAGCATGCCACCAAGGTCTATTTCGGAGCAGAACTCGTGTAGCGTCATCTTTTGGCTGACCAATACGCCCATCTTCTTCGCCTTCCTCTGGTAGTAGAGCAAGGTGCCGATGATGAATGATGAACCGAATGGCATAACTACTTGCACCTCGCCGTTAGGTCCGAGCATTGAACCCGTTCGTCATTCAAGTGATGTATGACTTACGGATGGCAAACATGCCAATACCCCATCTCCAGCCGATGCCATTCTCGGCCACCACGCTAGCAACTATGAAGGCTGCTACCCACGGCGTGATGAGAAATGGGAAGAAGGAGAAGCCGATCGCGAATGCTCTCCATCTGGGACTAAATAGGTCCGTGAGGATGACAGTCTATGCTGGGTTTAGTAACTGGCCATCTCGCTTCAAACCAATGGCATCCGAGGTCGTAGTAGGTACCACTTACTGTCATCACATTGGTGCCTGATTGACCAACATTGTAGAGCACGAAACCGCCGGCATAGGTGCCGATGGTCCGAGCCGAGGCCATCAGAATGTACGATAGCACATAGCAGCTGACTGTGAAGACTAGCGTGTAACCTCGACCGATGACATTGCTAATTTTGGCAATGGGTGGCTTCACTACCGCAAAGACGATGACGGCTGCGGTGTTAAGCGTACCCAGAGTAGAGAGCTGGTTGAACTCCGACGTCGAGTAATTCTTGTACGTGTACACCGTACTGTTGTCAAGTTCACTAGTCCAAGTAGGTAGGGGGTTAGGATGGGCCCTTGGAAATAGACTTATCCGGGAGTGGAAGGTAAGAAAGCGAGTCCAAACTTACAAAATGACCATGATCATAGCCAGTCTTGATTCAACCCCTCGATGATTAGCAGTTGAGCTCCGATAAGATCCTTGGTCAATGCAGACTTACCCAAGTACGACGAGGCGAAATCCCGTCTTGCCCCAGACAGCCTGGGCGGCCGCCATGGCAGACACGCCGGCTTCGACGTTTGCCTCGGACCTCGAGTCCATGGTACCCTTCTCGTCGGCCTGGATGTATCCGAGTCGAACAGCTTCGTTGGTCTCGACCGCCGTACTACTGCGAGGCACTCTGCAAATCGATGACTTGATCCTCTGGAAGAACGCCATGTTTCCCATGTCCCTTATGGCAAATTCGTTTCTGGGGTTATCGCTTAAGCTTGTTTCGTCTGATCTACCAGACGGTGCGCGAATATGATGTCGAGAAAGCGCCAGAGAGGACCAAGCAGAGAACGAATATTCGACTCGATTCGGTGCATGGTGTGTCGAGAAAGGAAGTTTCTCATTACCTTGGTCAATAAACGGAGCGAGTACGCCATGTTATCAATAAGTGAGCAGGTTTCATTGGCCTTTAACGGTCCCTTCCTCCGAGCATGACCATACCTATGTACTTAAAGTACCATTCCAATATGGTCAGATGCAGTGCGACGCCAATCAATTCGTTTCTCTTCAAACCTAATGCCGATACTGACATTAACAGCCTCGTCTGAGGTGCTGTACCTGCGGAAAGTGCGACCCAGATAGGAGCTGGAGGGTGGTTACACTGGCGACCCCACCAAGCCCGGTATGTACAAGCCGAACCAGAACGCTCGGGAAGCTCCATCATATGTTCGTTCAATCAAATATACTTCGGACATAACCAGACTTTCAGAAGCGAGTCCGGCAATTGAAGCACAGTTGATCAACAGGAACGAGCAGGGTTGCCGATACGGAGAGAATACGTTGGTGTTCCTTGCTAGGCGGAAACAAACATCCAAGGTCGACTGACTGCCAACGCTTATCCGCCCAGTTGCGACGAACTCGGGACCTGATTCGGTCATTCCACGAAACGCTGGATCACGAGGGGTGCACTTGACTTGCTATCAACCAATAGGCATGGTCCGATACGCAATCGACCTGCATACTCTGTCAGGCCGCCAGCGAATTGAAGCTACTTCGGTCATGGCAGATCAGTCGAGTTATAGTCGCTTTGGGACAGGGATTCCCCACGCCTATCCAGCAAAAAGCAAGCCAATCCATACCTACATATCGTGGGCCTTTGTTTCCCGCACAGCACGGGACGGCACAGATCCGCCAGTATCTAAATTTTGAGTCTGATAAACATGGGCACTGCTGAAACGACAATACTCGGCGTTGTTTACTTGATGTTTATTTTTACCGGTAGCGAAAATGCAAGAAAAAGCACGATTCGATTCACCCATTTCAGTCCGTGAGGATGCCCAGGGTAGACTGCATCGGCGGCGGATTCGGGCAGTCCTTGCTATTGGCACCACAGGGATATCAGCTTTGGGTTACTTCAGCGGTTTCGCCCCCTTTGCGAATGTAGGCTCTCAGGTGGAAGCCCAACTTGCCGCGACGCAGTCATCCCAGGAGTGGAAATGGGCGGATATCCAACCCAGCAGAAATCTTGAGTGGCACAGGTGCTACGAGAACAAGTTCGACTGTGCGAGACTCGATGTGAGAGAAGAAAAGCCCCAAAGTAGCTTTTGAAGTCGCTGAGAGGACATATGGCTGATCGACATTCATCAAAGGTGCCCCTTGACTGGCAAGATCCCACTGATGAGGAGAGGGTGGTTCTCGCCGTGATACGGTCAAAAGCCAAGAACCAACAAGACTACAAGGGACCAGTCTTCGTTAATCCCGGTGTATGTGCTCCCTTGGCAAACATGTACTGCAGAGCCCGCATGCTGATTGAGACGCGATGTAGGGACCTGGTGGGAGTGGCGTATCATGGGTTCTCGAACAAGGAGACGAGCTGCAGACAATCGTCGGTGATAACCACGTGAGCATTCCCATACGCAGTTTCTCAAATTCCCAATGACTAAATCAGAAACAGGACATCCTAAGTTGGGATCCACGTGGCAGTAAGCAAACATATCCATTACCGAGGAAATAGCCCCGGGTGTACTGTGTATGGGTTAAACTAATCTTGTCCGGTCTATTCTCTAGTTGGGGTTTCCGTACCGAACGTCGAATGCTGGGGCTCATCGTGGAAACGGCACGATTGGAGCTTGCGCAAGACAGGCGTGGCGGATGCCTACCCAGGCGTTGTTCACGATGCCTTCGCACAGGCCGAGGGCTTATCGCGTCAGTGCGAGGCATATACGAACAAGACCGCGCCCAACTTGCTCCGACATATCAGCACATCCTACCACGCCAGAGACATGTTGGAAATCTCCAAGAAGGCCGGCTACGACAAAGTCAGATACTGGGGCATCAGCTACGGCACCATTCTGGGCGGGTCCTTTGCGTCTCTGTTTCCGGACCACGTTGAACGATTAGTGAGCGATGGCAAGTCTTACTCAAAGAAGTTAACTTGGTTTCATCAGAATCTGGGACTGACAATCATCGCAGGCAACGTCGACTACGGCGACTGGTTCAGCAACGCCCAACTCAACGCCTACGAAGACGCCGACAAGATCATGGAAGCCTTCTTCGCCGCGTGCCACCGCGCCGGGCTCGAGAGGTGCGCCTTCCACGACGCGACGCCCTCCTCCATCGAGGCGCGTTACTGGGCCCTGCTGGCGACGCTGCGGCAGCGGCCCGTCCTGCTGCCCGCGCACGCCAACGCCACCGACTCGCCCGCCGTCCCGCAGCTCGTCACCTACTCGGCTCTGCAGCGCCTCGTCCGCACCGTCCTGTACAAGCCCCTCTACGAGCTGCCGGAGCTGGCGCGCGTGCTCGCAGCGCTCGAGCGGCGGGACGGCTTGCCGTATTACCGCATGGCCGGGTCGGAAGACGACAACTTCCCCACAAGCGAGGTCTGTTCGCAACCGCAACCCCAACCGCCGTCGGATGGCGGCGGTGGCGGTGGTGGTGGAACGCCCACCGACTTCTCCGTCGACGCGTTCGGCGCCATCGCGTGCGCCGACGGCGCGCCCCTGACCGACGAGACCCCCGAGTCGTTCCAGCTGTACGTCGACCAACTCATAAACGACGTGAGCCGGTTCTCGGGCGCCGCCTCAGCCTTCTCGAAGCTGAACTGCATCGGACGCCGGATTCGGCCTAAGTGGCAACCCCACCAGCTAGATCTTCACCACTCCTCCACAGGAGACCACCAGAAAAACCACAGCACGATCATCACCAACTTCCCCATCCTCTTCATCGGCAACACCGCCGACAACATCACCCCCCTGCGCTCCTCCTACAACAACTCGGCCGCGTTCCCGGGCTCCGTCGTCCTGGTCCAGAAGTCGTACGGGCACGCGAGCGTCGCCGCGCCCTCGACCTGCACGGCTCGCGCCATCCGGGCCTACTTCCAGAACGGCACGCTGCCGGCGCCGGGGACGTACTGCGACCAGGACTTCGACTTGTTCGAGGATATCCCGTCTCCAGCCCCGGCAGCCCCGGCGTCGGTGGCGGGCCAAGCTGACGATGACGACGGCGACGGTTTATTAGCGTGGGCCGCGAGCGAGCTGTCGCGGAAAGTGGATCTGGGCGCACGGCGCATGGCGGGGATATGATGCGATTGCGAATTATGGATTCTCTCCCCACTTCGCGGGGAATTTTTCTCTTTTGGAGGGGTGAAGGAGAAAAGAGTCGGATGAGTGAGTAGAGTTTTTTCTTTCTTTGTTCGTTAAAATTAAATAGTTATAGTATAGACTTTTTGGCAGTTTGCGCTCTCTAGAGTAGAAAGAGTCTGTTCTATAAGTAGGCCCCCTTTTTTCTTATACGTCCAGCAGCAGCAAAAATATTTGCACGTGAATCTGACTCCTGTATATCCCTGAACTCCTCGTCGTTATTGACGGGTAAAAAAAGATCGTTTTCACCCCCCTAACGCCAGATCATGATTTTTACAGATAGCCGCCCCGTCCAGCCTCCGCCGTCTTTTCGTCTTCGTTCCTGGTCTAGTAACACATCATCTTCGTAGAGTTTTGTTTGTACCGTTGTTGTATATGGCTATAAACGAGCCAGACGCTTATTTCTTGAGAATGGTGTCGAAAGCGGGGATCAGGGTCTGGGCGAGCCAGAAGGAGAAGACGAGCTTGGGGCCGGTCATGAGCAGCTTGGGGACGAGGCCCTTGAAGAAGCTGGAGAAGCCCTCGTGCTTGGCCATGTTGCTGAGGATGCGGAAGCCGGACTCGGGGTTCTCGAAGTTGCGGTTCTGGATGCGGGTCTTGATGACGTCGAGCGGGGCCGAGACGACGAGCGAGGCCGAGGCGCCGGCGATGGAGGCGACAAAGTTCTGGAACCACGAGGCCTTGTTGTAGTCGTTGAGGGCGAAGAGGTACTCCTTGGTGAAGGCGGAGCCGCCGAACAGGGCGAAAGAGCCGGGGGCGTTGCGGGCGGCGGTCCAGCCCCAGCCGCGGTAGAGGCCGAAGCCCTCGTCGGCGATGATGCGCAGGACGCCGCGGCCGCGGAAGGCTTCGGGGTTCGTCTGGCGCTTGATCTTGAGCACG
This sequence comes from Apiospora marii, assembly GCF_038362585.1. Lineage (NCBI taxonomy): Eukaryota > Fungi > Ascomycota > Sordariomycetes > Amphisphaeriales > Apiosporaceae > Apiospora > Apiospora marii. The sequence goes on from NW_027117377.1 coordinate 1,235,221, forward strand.
TCGAGCGGCAGCAGCACGATCTCGCCGATGCCGATCAGGCTGCCCGCCGTCGAGTGCATGATGGCCTTGCCCGTCTTCTTGCCGAACGCGCCCTCAAAGTCCTTGCTGTAGTGTTGGGCGAGGTAGTCCCGCGCGATCGGCTGCCCGCCGTACTTGTATATCCGCTGCAGCACCTTGTAGCCTGCCGCGTAGCCCAGACCGGGGAAGAGCGAGAAGAACTTCTTGCCGACCGAGGCGTTCGCCGTGTCGCGGAAGATGACCTGGTTGAACTCTGTGATGCCCGAGATCTAAAAAAAGGCAAAAAATCCCGACTGTTAGTCAAAACTTTCCGGAGATATATGCATAGCTGATGCCGATGATGATGGGGCTCGGGGTATTTCTTGCGTACCTTAGTCTGGTTGCTCATCAATCGCTTCGCGATGGTGTCCACCTATATGGTTATTGTTATTAGTCATGGATTCGTCGGGCTCGAGAATTGTTCGCTGGCGCATACAGGATGGAAGACCATGAGCTCGGAGATACCGGCAGATCCTGTGAGGTTTTGTCAATGGCAAGTCCCAATGGGTAGACAGCAGATTGTGATCGCATACCGGAACCGAGGAGTCGCGCAACGTTCGACTCCTTCTCCTTACCAGCAACCATAGGAGGAGACATTTTTGCTTATTTTTTCTTCGCTGAACGTCGGAGGCGCTTGCTTTGCGATGAAGATGAAAAGAAGACGAATTGCAACGAATTCAATAAAATAAGCAAGCGGGCTTGTCTAGATGCCTTCGGGAAAATGTCAAGGACGACGGGGACGGGGGACTATGGTGCGGTAAGAAGGGAAAGAGAATGGGCCTTGGGGAAGAAATATTGTGATGATGCTGTGCTGCGGACTCGGAGGGAAAATGCACGGCTCACACGATGTCGAGAAAAAATTTCGGAGTAAGAAGAGCAGAGCTTATCGCAATTGGCAGGGGCCAGAGGCACCTAATTGGCCCCGTAGCACCCCGTAGCTGTCACTAAAGGCCTGCTAGGCCCTGCTAAGTGGAGGCCCGTATTTTAGACGCTGCGGGTATTAGGGCGGCCCTGTGTGCTTGCCCCACCACTGAAGCATTTAACCTGCAGTGGTTCATCACTTACAGGCCTACAAGTATCACATCTACTGGATGGTAAATGTTGGACATTCTCGATATATATCATATAATCTAGTCTATTTATATATGTTGAAGCCATATAAACGGTATCATGGTCAAGTTGACCACCGCTTGCAGAGTCTGCTCGTCATCCCAGACAGCCGAAAGTACAAAACGAGTGTGAAGAAGGAAAAGCCCAAAACTTGCGCGCAATCATACATGAGTCGTTAAACTGATAGTTCATCATCCATCCTCGGACGAGGCCCCCAGCTTCAAGGCTTTGGCCTTGTTGCCGCCGGTAATTCCAGTCCAGAGGAGAAAGAGCAGGCCGTGGTGCTTGCTCTATGCCCAAAAGTGGATGGGCGAGGTAGGGCCGCGAACGGTACGCTTGCCCTGGACCTTGGGGCCGGGAGGGTGAGGCATGGTGCCGTTGCCACCATAGGGCGTCGGGGGCTTCCTGCCTGCGGCGGCGACCGGCGGCTCTTCTCCTTCCTCGGGCTTCTTGGGAGCGCCGCTCGCCGTGGGCGGCTTGGGAACACCGCTTCCTTCCGGCTTCTTGGGCTTGCCGCATCCCTCCGGCTTCTTGTGCTTGGGGGCACCGCTGCCCTCGGGCTTCTTGGGCTCCCCGTCTTGTCTTTTCTCGGGCTTCGGGGCGCCGCTGCCCTTGGGCTTCTCGGGCTTGGGAGCACCACATTCCTTGGGCGGCTTGGGGGCGCCGCTCCCTTCGGGCTTCTTAAGCTTCTTATCTTGTCTTGTCTTGAGCTTCGCGGCGCCGCTGCCCTCAGGCTTCTTCGGCTTGGGAGCACCGCTTCCCTTCGGCTTCTTGGGAGCACCGCCTTCCTCATCATCATCGTCTTCCTCACCACCAGCGCCACCTTCCTCGTCATCGCCTCCCTCCTCCTGGCGCCTGGTCTTGGTGGTCTTGGTGGCCTTGAGGCCCCTTGGCAGTGTCATGTTCTTGCCGCCGTGGGGACGGGGGCCGGGAAGCATGGCTTTACCTCCTTCACCCTCCTCGCCACGAGCACCGATTCCTTTGAAGATGCCTGTGATGTTGGGGAAGGGGATGCCAAGGAAGTCCCTCTTCTCGGCGTCCTTCTCCCCTGCTGGCGACGGCGCGTGCTTGGTGCTGTTGCTGCACGGGGACTTGCCGTCCATCTTGGGCTTGGAGGGCATGGCCACTGCCCCTGCGGCGAGGGCAATGACGAGGGTCTTTGTTGTGAAATGCATGTTGGGTGGATGTGAGTGCAATGAGTGACGCTGTTGTTGTATAGCGAACGAGTGTTGTGGTGAGGATGATGAAGTAAAAGAGAGACGTTGAAGGAGCTGACGGGCTACTGCATCTTATAGTACTCAAGGAGAGCGCAAGCCTCCTGTTCGCCTTCGCAGCCATCTTGGCTTCTTGTCGGCGAACTGCGGCCTTCTGGATTTCGATCAAGTTCTTTCGAGGATCAGCATCTCATTTACACGAATCGCTGGACCAAACTCTGCCATGTTCTGAGCCTTGGCCAAGCGGAGAGTGATCTTCTGTCAAGCTGGCCAAGCCGGATTGACAAATCGAGAGTCTATTCGTTTTCGAGTATATGAAGAAGTCCCCAAAGCCAGCTTCTAGCGGGCTCTCCAGACTAGGGGTGGCATGTCCGTAGAATGCCTGACATATGCCTGGCGGGATCCAATTGGTCTAGCCTCCAGTCGTTGGGCAGAGTGTATTGAAACATTAGTGGGTTCCTGTCTGTATAGCAGAAACGGCATGTCCTATTGGTGGAGATACCCACGAGTATAGCACCTCGGGTGGATCTCACCAAGAGGGAGGCTCTGCGAGGCGCATTGATGGCATGAAACGAAGACTAAGAGTCTAAATCTAATCATAGAAACATGACGTGATAGTAAACGACTCCCCTGCTGGGCGGAAATGTCTAGGTAAGTTCAAGGGGACGATTGAAAGTGTGGGGAACCGCCTTGATGGGAAAGGTTTATGTCAAGGTCTCTTCCCAGTGATCTACTGAAGCTTGCTAACAGTTGCTGAATCATTGGCCAAGTTGGATAATCCTGAGTATACTACCCCTTAACCTTGAGCATTATACTTCAATCTAGAGCATATCTATCTCTGTGTTGGTTTGGCTCCTGGCAATCGGTCCGTACAAGCAATCACACCACCCATTACCGAAGCATGATAAATACCTCTTATCAAGAGTGTCCTACCCATAAAGCCGTAAGGATGATGAGAACGCTATAACGGCTTCATATAGATTGTCTATTGCAAGTCCTTGCCAAATCGGAGCACCTTGAGTCAAGTCCAGGAGCCCGTTGCCTGAATGTCACTCACCGGGGAGGCAGCCCGGGTGCATAGACTGACTCAGGTCCCGGTGCTCAGCGTTCTGATATAGCGAGATCCTGGTACAACGATTACATCATCCGCCTCCTGCGTTTTTGAGATATCCATATTCTCGCCAACAAGCCTGCCAAGCGACCGCAGGAACAAACCTCCACCGACAGCACCAGGCTTGATTTTTCCGCTTACTCCATATTGCGACAGTGGAACAAGCGAGTACTGCTGTAATAATCTTCTCCGAAGTTCTGATTTCAGAAGAGACTTGGGCCGATTTATTCTCGCAGGGACTTGCTGCGTGCATAGCCTTGTGGAGTGTTTGTTGCTGATGTCTGCTTGCCCTGGCTGGGTTTCAATTGTAGCTGAGCCTTGCTGGCTCTCGGGTGGATATTTTGATGGTGTATACCAGACGGTTGAAGGTTGGCTGCTATACAATAGTACAGTTAAAGGGCCCCGATACCCTCTCAACTGGAACGACTTCCATTATTCGTTTTGGTTTTGAACGAGCAGCGCCAACTCATCTCTGTCGTATACAGTCTTGCACAGGTTGCCAGCGGTATTTGGACGACTTACAAGGGCTTAATCTGCAGGTACCAGATTTTGATCGGGTTGGCATATCGACAGCATCCACCGCAATCGCATACCTGAATTTATCGATGTTTGTTTCTCATCGACATTATAAATGACGGAGAAGAACTACGTGTCCGCTGTAAGTCGAACTTTTTAACAATAAAAGACTGTTGCCCGAATGGGTTGTCTGATTGGAGCATGACATGAGTTGCCAGACAGCAAGCCCCTGAGAGAATAAACCGGACAAGGCTCTTCGAAAAGAAATATTTACAATCATCAATTATCACATTTCGCTTATTCTGTTTATACCATTGGGAATAAGTGGAATAAATCACAGATACTACAATGGACGAAGTCCGGTTTATTCTACCTAGCAATCGCTTGACAGCTCGATGGACGGCTTTTTAACATTGAAGGGCCATGCGCAACAATGCGTTGTTGCACTATGCCCCATTTAGCAGCAGTTGCCTGCGACGCCGCCGCGTACCTCCAACTGTCTCAGCAACTACATCATCCATCAATCATCTGACAAACTGTCTCTTATCGCAGCATCCGGACTTATTAGAGATCTCTTGACAAACAGTCATTCATTTCGACCGAGTGCCGATTCTCTCCACCCACCCCAACCATCACTCGCTACAAACCACCCACCGAATTGATCCACAGACTTGCCGCTCGTTCGCATCGGCGGCCGTACAAGCCCGACTCTCCAAACATGCCGAGTGCAAACCAGCTCTTTCTGCTCGCAGACCACATCAAACTGTCGCTCCTTGAGCGGAAACGGGCGCAAAGCCTCGACATTGATGCTGGATCAAAAGACGGAGCCATCTCGCAATCGCTGGACCAATTCCGAGATGGACTCACTGCGTTGGACGAGGAGCAAAGGCGCTTAGAGGAAGCCGGGGATGAAGAGTATGTCGCCGCAAGCCAATTCCACTCCTCACGCAAACCAGGTAGCTCTGGCTTCTGCGTGCCCCCCGGAGGATCCGGTCGCTCTTCAGCAAGCTAATCATTCTTTGTTCTAAAACACAGGGGCGCTCTCACAATTGGCGACAACCTACCCGGCCTGAAGCAGCAGTACGACGACCTCACAGCCCAATTCCACGGCTTCTCGTCCACCTCCGCCCAGTCGACCCTGACGCACCCAAACGATCCCACCCTCGCCTCCGACTTCGACCATGCGACCACCATCCCAGCGGCCGGCGCCTCCTCGCGCCCCAAGATGAACCAACGCAACTCGTCCAAGACAGTGCGCTTCTCCGACAACCCGGCAACTCCCCAATCCTCCTCGGACCCGGCCCTGGAGGCGCAGCTCTTCGGGTCGCGGGGACGGTACCGCGACGAGCCCGACGGCGGCGAGGGCTACCGGGACGAGGCCGAGGACATGACCAACACGCAGGTGCACGCGTACCACCAGCAGATCATGGACCAGCAGGACCAGCAGCTGGACGCGCTGGGCCTGTCGATCGCGCGGCAGCGGGAGCTCAGCATGCAGATCGGCGACGAGCTGGACGACCAGGTGGCCATGCTGGACGACGTCGACGAGGCCGTGGATAGGCACCAGGGCCGGCTCGACCGGGCGCGCGGGCAGGTCGGCCGCATCACCCGCAGCGCCAGCGACAACAAGCAGCTCATGGCCATCATCATCCTGATTATCGTGCTGATCCTGCTTATCGCGCTGCTGAAGTAGGTCTTTGCGCACGGCGGCGTCGTCGTCTTCGTCGTCTTTGTCGGCTAGGTGCTGCTGGTATTTCTGGTGATGTCGCTGCTTGTCAAGGGGGCCCTGGTGCTGCTGCTGCGGTGCATGGATGTCAGCCGGACAGAACGAAGGTTTCTGTTTTCAGGGTTGGCGTAGGGTAGGAGGGTTCTAGAAAAGGGGGTAGGAAGCAAAGCGAATAAGGATCCGGGGCAGAAGACAATGTTTCGGACTAGATTCCGGGTCGCGTCGTTTAAGACGGGGAAAGAGGTAGGTTTTCTTCCGGTTAAAGCATTTGCATGAGAAAGGTGTCCAGGTGTATTCAGGCTAGGAAACAGAGCGAGCTTACCAGCGAGTTCATCACTGGGGGCATAGGTGTCTATTACGTTGTTTGCATATGTAGCTATTCAGATATTCGGCTCCGAGACACAAAGCGGTATATCAATCATCATCATATAGCGAGTCTCTTCAGTGTGATATGCATATCGTGAATAAGTCTTAGGTGCAGTCTGGATTGATTCCCCGAGAACAGTTCAACATCATATCTCCACACGCGAAAAGACTCCAGACTTTGAAGTTGGAAGGGTTTCTATTACTTCTTCTCGGGTATATTTACAGTCTTTGGTTTGCAGCAGAGCATTCCAGCCAGAATACCAGGTAGGTTAGGTGCTGTTCCATCCGTTTCCCTACCGTGCCTTCTGTGCTGTCGATCCGTCCTCCTCGTCGAAAGTCCTGATGGTCAGGCCACGAGTTAGCGGAGGTTGTTTCCAACGGCTCGCTGATGGAAAAGTGAGCGTCGCAAGCTGAAAGCACTGCTGTACACGCGCCCTCTTTCTTTTCAACCCCTTACATACATCAACATGACCTGACAATTGCCTCCCCCCACCGAAACACCAAATCCAATGCAATAAGAAAATGCAGACGTAGAGAGATAGGGGACAATGCAATGGCAAAATTTCAACTCATAATATCATATATAAGGAGTGGAATTTTGTGGACATTGGCTTACAGGCCGTCGCGCATGCTGGTGCCGGCCTTGTGCGTCTCCTCGGCCGACTTCTTGGTCTGCTCCTGCAGCTTGGAGATGTCCTCCTTGGAGGAGCCCGCGGTGGACCGGTCGGCCTTGACGGCTTCCTCGCTGTTGGAGGCGAGCTCGGGCTTCCAGTGGCCCTTGCCGTCCTTGTGCTTGGTGAGGAGGTCCTCCTTGTGCTTCTGCTGGTCGTTGCCGTTGCCGTCTGTTATGGAGGGGTAGTTTGTCAGTTTAGGTTCTTAATGCTTGGGGTGTTGTGCGGAAGTGCCATTGAGAGGTTGGGCGGCTCGGAGGGTGTTCCGGGCGAATGGAGGGAAACCGACGAAGAACAGCGAGATCTCGCGTCGTCATCCAAAGATCGCGGGGACAGGGAAAGCACTTACGTTGGTGGTCCTCCTTGTGTCTCAGGATGGAGGTGGTAGCGATGGTTCGCTGGGCGAACGTTTGCCGGCTGGCGGCAGCAGCGACAGAGCGAGCTGCGGCGGTGGTGTTGAGGAGGACGCGAGAAGCCATTGTGAGGGGTGGTAGTAGTGTATGGGGAGGGTAAGTAGTCGGTTTGGTTTGAGTATTGTAGCTGATTGGGAGTGAGTGATTAGGAGGTAGGTAGAGTAGAAGTGGGTGAAGATGGAAGAAGGATGGGATTTTCAATAGAGAAGATTTCGGAGGAGGAATTCGGGCCAGTCACAGGTGTGCAGAAAGTAAGTCAGTAGATAAGTATTACCCGAGGATGTATTGCCAATCAATTGGACATGGATCGATCGCCGCGCACACAGACAAAGCTGGAGAGGGAGAGGAGCTGCGGCTGCATTGTTTTCTTAGCTACTACGTAATCATTGGGTTACTGGTTGTGACGTCACCATCACCATCATTTTCCAATGCCGAGAGCTCCCCGTTTTCCCCTGTGAAAGCGGCGGGCTGGATCCCCGCTAGCCCGTCGGCCGCCGCCCAGATGCCTTTCACCAACTTGCATAGGGTGGAGTTGAACTGGTGGGGAAATGGAAAGTCGATGTACGAGTTGGAAAAATCAAGGGATGCTGATTGGAAACATCGCAACGCCGATTTATGAAGGGCAAATCTGACAAATGGTTCTAGGTGCCCGTCGTCCAATGCACGGATAAGACTACATGCAGGCGACCTACAACATGGGATGGATAAGTAGCCAATAAGAGGAAACTGACCAGGGACTCAATGCCCGCCAGGCGACAAGCAGCAGAGCCTCAAAAATGGTTATAGCTCTGTGTCCACGACGGAATGTGTAACAAACGACCATCTTAGCGTCCGGCTCGTGCTCATTGGAATAAAGTACACATTGTCTTTAGCCATGGTGCAGGAGTGAGGCTATCCCCATTCCCTAAGTTCCAAAACAAAGGAACAGAAATGACTACTATTTCTGCACAACGGAAAACACCCCCAACTTCAAGAATGGAGATTGCGTTAACTGGGTTATGCACTTCCAAAGACTGATATGTGATGAGGAGCGCGAACCATGTGAGTACTGGCAACATCGGGTTGGTCGTACTCGGGCCAATTCGCCAAGGCAGTGCTGAGAATCCTTTACCAAGTATCGAAACACAGCCTTCGATCAAGGAAACCAGGCAACTTGAAAAGGGGGCAGAGACGGGAATGCCTCTTAGGATTCCCACTCTAAATGGGAGTCTGCCTCCGATAAAAAACCGACGCTATCAGACAGACAATCCTCGTCCTCTTCAAAGCCTAATTGGTCAATCCATTCCGGAAGCCCAATATTAGCTACGTCTCTGTCATAGCAGTGCGAGGCTCGATCCGGTAGATAAGGATCGTTTCCTACTTGTCCCCGAAGCGGATTTTTTAAGCGTAGTCTGCCTCGCAGGATTGGGATGTGGAAGAGTATATACTGCAGATCCTCCATCGAGGTTTTTATGAAGTGCCATAACTGGTACCAGGCTTCCTTTATCTCTTCAGATGGGGTGTTAATCCGTCTTACAGAGGGATTCTGGGAAATTATGACCAGGTTTACTTTCTGAAGGCGGAGTCGCCGGAGCGTAGGCGCTGCTGTGCGTAGGAATTGGATCAAAGTGTCGGATGTGGTATAGACGTCTCCGAGAGCCAGGCTTTGGAGGCAGGTAAATCGTACAGATTTCGACAATGAGACGAAACCCGCTGGTGTCCAATTCTTATATCCCAAGGCCAAAGTCTTCAGGTGTGGCGTGGTCTCGGCCAATGCGTGCATAAAGGGTGTATCCGTATCAGGCAACGACCGTGGAGGACCAGGGAGACGGCCTGCGACCGAACGCAGAGCTAAATTAAGATGCCGGTATCTGAGATGCTGGAAAGCCGGGCCCCATGCCGACCAGTCAGCTCCGGAAATGGGCAGATACTCGATGCCGACGCTGACACCATAGCCGCTATCGAGACAGCACACGTCCAACGTATCAATGCAATACTCGTGATCATCGATACCAGCAGACTTGGTGACGGCCAATGCTTTAAGTAAGGCCATGAAGACAAAGGCGCGGCTATTGGGCTCGGTTTGCAAACCATATGGTATTTGATATCTTCTAACCGGATCCATTCCAGTATTGCGGCACAGCTTCTCCCAAACAAGGCGCTTATGTATCGTCGTATCTTCAAACAGCCCAGAAGAACCCCGGGATTGGTATATATGGACATGCCGCAGATTTGGCATATTTGCGACACTCTCGTGCAGAGCATCGTGGAGCTTCTCCGTGGTGACCAGCGCAAGGTAGCTCTCCACCGAGTCCCTGTAGATACGGTACGCCTGCTCGACAGGCAGGTCGGCATCATCGTCACGGTAGTCCTCGTATTCCTCGTAAGTCAGTTCTTGCCAGTTCTCAAAGAGACATGGCCGAACCCAAAGCTTGCGGACAGAGTGGCGAAACACGGCGTGTTGGCTCACGTTGCGCAACCATTGCAGATCGTCCTTGGTGATGAATATCTGGACCTCGGTGAAGAAGCGGGCGGTAAAGCGGCTGAACGCCTTGGCAGCAAGGTCACGGCAGACCAGGCGCAGGGCGAGGAGATCGGCTCCGTCGGTCCACTGGCAGATCAAGTCGATGACCTCGGGCGGAAGCTCGGTGAGCGATGGCATTACTCCGGGTGACGGATGAGAACGAGAGTTATGAGTGGGGTGCCGTGTGGATGAGTAGTAAGGTGGTCAAATATGGCGAGGGGCGGTTGCCCCCTACTTTAAGTACTCGATCTGGGCTGGGGCCAACATCGTGGCTTGCAGGTGCGACATGGATCAAATCACCAATCATGGGTTTTTGATCCAGGGTGTGACTGCCTACTGGGATATGCAAGTCGATGTACAGGGTAGCTGGTCTTAGCGGTTATGATGACAGTCGCTGCGAACAGAGTCAGAGTGTTCAATCTCTATTGTTTTTCTCCCTTTGGATGATCTTCAAGCTGTGCATATACGGATTCCTTGATGGATGGTGACGGGTGGACCAAACGCCACTATTCAACGTGCCTTAGCTACAGATTTGCAGATGGATCTCAGATAGTAATGTCAGCCAGCCGAGATCTGCCGAGTAACAGCACCCCGTTACCTCAAATGCCAGCTGGGTGACATGCGCATTTTATCAATACAATTGTCGGATACTGACGAGCTAACATATAGGAGGTATCGTCAAATTGATGCATCAATTTTGATGTTTGCCCTCGCCCATCAGGCTGGGGTTGGCCGTTAGTGCCCACGGCCAAGGGGCGATCATGGAAGGAGGGGAGCTCTCCGAAGAGGGCTAGCGTGGTTCGTGGCACTGCAGGGGTATCTAGATCAGCAGCCCAGGCGCCCCACCTCAGCTGCTTGCGGCTCAAAAGAGTTAGTTAAAAATTCCCGGAATTGTAGTTTGGCCTGAGCGCTTCTGTAAACCTCCCAACTTCAATTAGGATGGCTGGCACTTGCCCGATTTTGTAACCTCATTGACGTTCTGCTCACCTGCCAGTCACTGCCCACCTCCACTCCGACGCTCTCAGCTCATGCGAGGCTCGATCTTCTATGAAAATATCGCATAGAATACCCAGGAATTGTAATATCTAATCTGTAGGTCTCGCTATTTGCCTTGTTTTGCTTGCTGTCCTCAGTTGCGCGGTTCTGGTTTGGCTTCGTGCGTGAAGATGTAGCTCCCCCTAAGCAGCGGTTGAGCTGTGGTTATTCCACACCACGCCTTCCGCGACAACTTTGGAATAACCACGACGCGGTCGGGATTCCACCGCATCACTCGTGCCCAACTGCTCTGCGTCCGTTTAGTAAACAACCCAAACTACTTGGTGCTCTGAACTCTTCCTTCCCCGTCCAACCCATCAACTCAACTCAACCAAACTCATCCAAGTTCCTCTTCACTTTCCCACTTCAATCGGATTCAGGTCACAACTTGCATTCAACCCAGAATTACCATCGCGGTTTCCATCGCATACACACACACCCATCAACCAAACCATCATACACATCAAGTTTAACTTGTTCCTTCTTCATCCATCACAAATACACATCACGCGCGGAGCGCCTTCCATCACTCAACCCACCAAGCAACCAATACCGAATCCGTACCCATATTGACGCAATGTCGCAGCATTCTCTCGCCCCTCAACGCTTCAAGCGTCCTCGGAACTGGCTGGTCCCTACCGGGCTAGTCCATGATCTGAACGATCGCCAGCATTGCCGTACTTGTCAGAGGTGCAAGATTGATCGCGAGAGACGCGAGCAAGAAAAGGCAAAACGTATCAAGGCAGAACTTGAAGCAGACAAGAAGCTTCATCAGCACACTGATCCCAACCATCGCGAAAAGTGCAGCACGTGTCAGATCATCTACGACACTTTCGCCTGCCTGAAACTGAAGGAAGCTCATACAAAGGGCAAGAAAGCTTCACGGGAAGCACACAGTGCATGGACGGCGCCACAGGAAGTTGGATGTGAGTCCAAACCGTTCTTCCGCTACGCGGCGTCGCCGTTATTCCACATAGCTACACGGTTACTAACTCCGCATCCAGTGCGCACCTATCAAGCTTTCCGTGTTCCCAACCCACCATCTAGTGTGTTGTTCTTGCTACCAGGCCGAGAGTCACCCGTCTCGCCTACAAGAACTCCAAGCCCTGAGCCTGTTGTCGCCAGAGTCTCTCGTCCTGCGCCTCGTCGCAAATCAGGAACGAAGCCGAAGCCTTGCAACCGGCGCCCCGTGGCTGGTAACACCTCGAAACAGTCGTCGAAGAAACGACCTATCTGTGATTCTGACCAAACCGGCCTCGAAGTCATACCGCCGCCATCGGTCAGACGCCGTACTACTCCCAATCTCCTTCCACTGGGCACGAGAACCGGCGAAGGATCCCAGCAAGCGAGAAAGAGGGGACACAGTGATCTGGTCCAAGACGACGTCGAGTTCGCCCAACCCTCGATTGATATTCCCACTATTCCTGGTCAATTCTCGCCTGGACGACCACTATTTATTCGCGATCCAAAGGTTGCTGTCACTGCGAACCATTCCTCCCAGGGCAACGATAATACATCACCCGCTATGAGCGTTTTCGATGCACTCTCAAACCTTGCGGGCAAGGCAATCTGGACCGCTGCTTCGACCATTGGTCGTCAGATCGGCTACACTCCCACGAATAATGCCGGTCAGCAGGTCGTTTCCGATGAAACACGTCAGTCTCCTAAGCGGCGACGAACCGACGATACTCCTGCGCCTGCCCTTCTTGATGCACAAATTGAGGCGAATTCAGACGAAGACATGGGATTGTCTTCCCCGATGAACAATGGTATGGCAATCAATGGCGACAGGCCATTCACGCAGTTCTATTCATCCATCGGTGCCCGTACTCATCTATCCTCGTCCGCTTCCAACGCTGCCCGAAGAGCCCTCTATCGCTACCCTCCTCGCGCTATCCTGGACCCACGGAAACGCATTCCTCAAACCCGGACCACGGACCCTTCGGAACCTTCTACTGACAGCTCCTTGGAGCCCGCACGAGAGCAAGCCATGCCAGGCAGCTGGGTTTCGGAACCGGACGAGCAGAGTTCGACCCAGTCTTCGGATCTATCTACGACAGCGACCTCCCCCAGCACGCAGGAGAAGCACTCCGGCTCTTACAACAAGAGCTCCGCGAAGCCGGATCCTTACCTATTAAGCACCAGATCGCCTCCGAGGTCCGATGCATTCTACACGCGACCCAGAACGCAAGCGAGAGGCGCTTGGGCCAGGAGTCCCCAGTCCAACCAATCTTCAACCGAAGTCTCTGATTCGACTTCAAGTCCGCCATCAACTCGTTCCGAGCAGCCTGAAGAAACTTCTGCTCAGAATGAAGAGACCAGCACAACCGACAGATCTGATCCAGAGCCCAAGTTCAAGACACGCGCCGACTTCTTCGAACACGATGAGAATTTGCTGGTTCCCGGGTTGGAGAAACTGGGATTGAACGAATTGAAGAACCAGGAACTTATAGCGCAGAGAGAAGAGCGCCAGCGTCTAGAAAGAGAGAGGCGCATTGCAGCGGAGAAAGCAAAGGAAGAGGCACGACTTCGTGCGGAGGCAGAGAGATGGAATGCACAACTCAGACACCTTGGGTTGCGCAAGCCCAAACGGAAGTGGATCACAGATCTAAGTGAAGAATGGGAGCAGAAAGTGGACGAGTCGATGACGAGATCCAATGTGACCTGCGCCCCTCCCGAGGCGGTGACGATGACTCCCAGGGACTTCACCAGGATGATACCGGATGGCCAATGGCTGAACGACAGCTGCGTCCAGGCCGCCTTGACCGAGTTAGCAACAGCCGTCAACGAGTCTGCCGGTCGGGTGTTGAAACAACACACACCAAAGTGTGTCGCTTTGGGCACTTTCTTCTGGACGACTCTCCGTGATAAGGGACCAGAGAACAAGGAAAGGATGATGAAGCGCACTTGGGGCATGACGCCTTTGAACTTCCTCGACATTGACACGATCATCATGCCTATCAACGAGAGCAGCCATTGGACCTTCATCTTAATCCGCCCAAAGCGCCGCGAGGTCGCTTACATCGATTCGTTTGGCGGAAACGGAACTCAGAAGGTCGTGAAGGCGCTGGGGTTCATCGAGGTGTTTCTGGGGCCAACCAGATGGGAGCCTAAGGAGTGGCGAGTTCTCAAGGACCTACATGTGCCAAGCCAGCACAACAGCTGGGACTGTGGCATGTTTGTCATTACCAACTCGATATACATCGCACTTGGTCTCGACCCCAACACGTACAGCGAGGCGGAGCTACCTTTGCAGCGAAGGAGAATTGCTGCAGTGCTTCTGAATGGAGGATTCAAGGGCGACTTTAATTTGGAGGATCTATGAGCAGGGGGCATGGAAGCGAGTCGCCTTTCTTGATACAGGCGTTTTTGCATTGACTTGCGCATTTGCAGCTGGGCGTACAGGCGGCATTTCCCTGGATACCTTGGAGGTTTTGGTGATACTCCGAGCATTGGTGGAACATATATATGGAGTTTGGCGTTTTGCTTTCAGGGAACAAACAAGAGAAGAACACTCAGCATATCATAGAGGCTACTTGTGTGTCGTTGGCCATTGTCGACTACGATAGGGCATCATGAACAATCATTGCAAGCCTGTGAGAATGGGACTATGGACTGTACCAGCAACAGGTATGGATAGAATTGAAGCAGTCAATCAACCGTCTTTCAAATTAAATTTTTCAAACATGCGACATTCGCGCAACATTTCTGTGCCTGTTAGACCTACGGGCACGTCTCGTATATTGCCATAGTGAGAAAAGTTATAACAACAACGAGCCCCAAGAACATGAACCAGATCACTAAACAAGCAGAAAGGCGTGGCCAGCTAAATGATACATGTCAAAAGGGTATCTTCAATTCAGAGTACCTGCTGCAAGCTTACGACGCGGCGGAGTGCCGCGCCGACGGATGATGCAAAAAAAACGTAGCTAAAGCTAGGTATATACATATATGTGAGGCCATGTGAAAAAAGAAGAAGAAAAAATTCAAGGAACCAGATCCTTATTCAGAAAGGTCCATTCCATCTTATCATCTGCGATTCTTCTTATGCAAAGAATCTCGACCGATCCCATTTCCAGTTGTAAACGAACGCCGACCAATGCAAAATTTGTTCTTGTTCTTATTCTTTCATTCATCTATTCCTCCTGACTGATGCAAAAAAGGGGGATCGCATCCTAAAAGAAGCCATGTACAGGTGGCCATCCATCATCGTCCTCGTCTGAACTCTTTCCACCCGTCCGCGTATGAATATGGCATGTGCATTGACTCTTGAACCTGTCCTGCTAGTGCAGATTCATGATGATCTTGGCCTTCTCGTAGACGATCCAGGTGATACTAAGCGCCGGACCGACCTTCATGAGGTTGGGGGTGAGGCCCTTGTAGAGGCCGCGCAGGCCCTCGTGCTGCCACGTCTTGCGCGCCACGTCGACGATGCCCGTGTAGCGCGCGGGGTGCATCGTGGTGCCCTGGGTCTGCAGCCGGGTGCGGAGGACGTTGAGTGGGTAGACGGCCGTCGCGCCAAATGCGCCCGAGAAGCCGCCCATGAAGCCCGTCATCAGCGCGCCCGGGTGGAAGTCCTCCTCGTGGACGCCGTCGCGCTTGGCGCCGTACCGGACATATCTCTCCTTCAGGAATTCGAACGTGAACATATCAAGCGCCGAATAGGGGAACATGCCGACGAGGCCCATGGTCACGCCGCGGTAGGGGGCGGTCTTGCCGTCGGCCCACATCTTGCGCCAGGTCCGCGCCAACAAAGTCCGGCCTCGCTCGCCGTCCCGGACGTATTCAGATTGGAGTCGGAACTTTAACGTATCCAAGGGGTATACGCATAGTCTAGATATCTGTTAGTTGCCATCCCCTCAGCTGCGCAGGGCTGGTGCGATAAGACGTACTGTGCGGTCATACCAGCAACACCACCTGCGATGAACTTGCTCCAAGGGTTGATGTGAAGCGAATCCCCGTGCCCCTCGAAATTAGCCAGTGCCACCTTGGCCGCTTCATAGGTACCGAACTGCAGTTTGAATTAGCAAAGTGCGTCCGACGAAGTGACTGTCGTTCAAGACTTACTCTGATGGCAGTTTCTGGCATGATCTTGATGACGTTCAAGCCATTACCTGTCATTTACTTGGTCAGCAATGAAGATCAGACCCGGTTCATTGACGTTGTTACATACCAGCCCACAGTCCTCTCAACCCGCCCTCTCTATAGAGCTCTGAAAAGGCTCTGGTGAGCGACCGGCTGAAGTTTTTGACAGCATCAATTGGACGGCCAGTCTTGGCAGCCTCGACGGCGGCGCGAGTACTCGACTTGGTATTAATGAGCAGGTACACTTTTAAACGATCGAGTGGCGCAGTCGCGGTACGAGAAATTCCTCCTGCAGCAGCGCCTGCAATATAATAGCCTAATCCAGGGAGGTAGTTCATCAGCCCAAATTCTTCTTCACTGCCGTCCTCAATCATGTCCGGAACAAGGTCAGTGGGCTCGTCGGTGGTGGCCGTGTTTTGTGGTGTTCGGTGGCCGGGGGAATGAGCCCGCGCAACAGCGCGATTGACCGTTGTAGACATGGCTGCTGAGATGTGGCCGTGATGACCTGTGGGGGTGGCCTGTTGTGAATCCATGGCTGAGTGGGCATTATATGCCTGGGCGTCATCGTAGGACAAGTCTTTCGGCGGTTGGGGAGTTGAGTGCGAGGCGGCGCTGGGTGGGTGAACAGACTTTGGCGCATCCGGGGGTGAGGCGAGTCTTATAATTGAACCGAAGAGAGCTTCAATAAGGAAGTTGAACTTCGTACCTAAACCTGAAAGAGTCTCATCACTAATGACTGAATCACCCTCGGAATTGAGCACCACTACGTCCGAGTAGAAAGTGAAGACGGCACCCAGAGTTGTAGTTGATGGGTTGTTGGGCATGAAAAGCAGAAAGTCACTGTATAACAACCACATCATCAGCTGATAATCGCCAGAGGTATGGGGCAGATGCAACAAGTCGCAGCGGCCGTGAGCCCCCGTGGCGGCCGGTACACTTTAAATATTGCTCAAGTCATAATAACGCCGAGTCTTGAGAAAAAGCGAGCAATCAAGAACTTACCGCCACTCATCGAAGCTGATGTAGCCGTCCTTGTTCAAGTCCACGTCCTCGAAGAAGGTGTGCAGTCTGCGCATCGGCACGGCCAGACCCGCATGTTGGAAGGCCGCCTGCAGCTCGTCTTTGTCGAGCCGGCCGTTGTTGTCACGATCTATCGACTTGAAGAGCAGGTAAAGCTGGCGCTCGGTGGCTTCCACAAAAGTCTTGAATTCTATTGCGGCCGTCACAGATGTCAGTCACCAGGGGGGCTGCAAGAGAAGGAGAGAAAGTGGGTACGGCACGCGACAGGACAGGACAGGACGGAAGCTTCACCTTCATACTGGATCTTGCCATCGCCATTGGTGTCGACGAGCTTCGTCATCTTCTTGAGCAGGTCGTCTGCATTTTTTAAAGCTGCGGAGAGGAGAAAAAAAGGGTGTCAGTGACACTTGATATGCAGCCCACGGGGAAGATGGTGCTCCTACGGTGATCGATCTTGCGCAGGCCGCGCTGCAGCCCCTTCCAATCCAGCTCCCCCTTGTGCTGATAGTCCAGCTTCGTCCATAATTGCTCCAGCCGAGCGTCGCGCTGGTTCTGAGATTCCTCCATTGTCAATCCCACTGTTGTGATGGCATCCGAAGCCCTCATAATTGGCCTTTGGGGAGGCGCGTCATCGGTGGGCTGTCTTGTTCGGGGGCGATCGCAGGACACAGTTGTCGCGTATTGTTACGGATAAGGCATGGCGCAAAGGAAGCAGGTGTGGGTATGGGCGGGCGGTAGGTCGACTTGCTTGCTGCTCGGGGAGGGCGCTCTCTTTCATCCCTCGTGGTCAACAGAGAGGGAGTGAGTGAGCTGTCAATCGGCGTGTCGCGGGGTCGGCGATATCTGCAAAGCATACAGTTTTGTCCTCCAGAGGCAGACTGGTTGGGTTCAAGCTTCTCAATAGAGGAGATGCTCGGCAAAGGCGTCCAAGACTGCAGGGATCCGGTGCTTGACGAGCTGACGGCTCGCCGGGAAAATCCATTGAGATTGGCGTCACTTGGGGACGCCAGCCGCTAACAGGCACGCTAGGCGAAGCTAGATGGCGCTAGACCCTATATGGCTACCCTCGGTTCAGCTGGCAGTTGAGGCAGCCGTGCATCGTCGCGCCTTCCGGCACTGTATTCAGGGCGCTCAGTGAGACAGAAACGTCGCTGATACACCAGCAGTCTACAGTTATCCTAAAAATAGATAACGTTGCACTGCTCCCGCTCCTGAAAGCTCGGGTGGTGTCATCAGGAATCCGTCACACTTCCACTGGCCAGCCTTATCTCCGTCCGTCCCTTGTCCTCCACCCCCTTGGATGCCGGCCACCAGCTCCCCTCATTTCAGCCTCGTCCTACATTCAAGCTTGGCGAGGCAATTGGGGTAGAAACAAAAACAGCTGTCGCCTCGGAGGACAGCATGACGCTCCTTTGTTTGTTCTCTGAACACCCTCACTCGAGCAGCTGAGCTGCTTGGGGTTTCTGTATTGTCGCTAAACCCCTTTCTCCTCGCCCATCATGGCTGCCAGTTTCTGGGACTCGACCCAGCGTCGCTTCTGGATGTTCTCCAAGGAGGAGCTGGCCCAGATGCGCGAGAAGCTATGCGACGAGGACCAGAAGCTGGTGCAGTTGTATCCTCTCCCCGATTGGAAATATCTCTACATATACTTCAATCAACGTAAGCGCCCTCCTTCTCGCCCTGGGTATACTTCTCAACTCTAGATATACCTCTCCAGTGCCAGGGGCCATCTCGAAACTAACAGAGCACCAGAAATTGTTCGCTTGGGCAAGCGGCTCGGTGTCCGACAACAAATCATCGCCACCGCCCAGCTCTACATCAAACGCTTCTACTGCAAGGTCGAAATCCGGCGGACGAACCCCTATCTCGTAATCACGACGGCGCTATACTTGGCCTGTAAGATGGAGGAGGCCCCGCAGCACATTAGGCTTGTCGCTACGGAGGCGCGCTCCCTCTGGCCAGATTTCCTCAGTCTTGATACGTCCCGATTGGGCGAGTGCGAGTTCTTTCTCATCTCCGAGATGAACTCGCAGCTCATCATCCACCAGCCCTACCGCACCCTCGCCACCTTGCAGTCCGACTTCTACCTCACCCAGGACGAGATCAACCTCTCCTGGTCCATCATCAACGACCACTACGTCACCGACCTGCCGCTCCTCTACCCCCCGCACATCGTCGCGCTGACCGCCATCCTCCTCTCGCTCGTCCTGCGCCCCAACTCGATGACGGGCGCCTCGGCCGCGAACAACATCGCAGCCGCCGGCGCGGCATTGGCGCAGGCCCAGGCCGGGCGCGGCGGCATGGGCGGTAGCAGCAGCGGACAGACCACACCGGGCGCCGCCGGCGCCACGGACAAAGACAAGCAGCAGGAGGCCCGGTTCGGCAAGGTCCAGCGATTCGCGGCCTTCGTGGCCGAGAGCCAAGTCGACATCGAGGCCATGGTCGACTGCACGCAGGAAATGATTTCCTTTTACGAGGTCCACGAGCAGTATAACGACAAAGCTACGAGGGACCAGATCAATCGTTTTATCAAGGCTAGAGGCTTAGACAAGGCCTAGATGGCCAGCTGCAGCATTCAGCAGCCCTACAAACCAGATTGGGCATAATGCGCGCGTATATTACAGTAGAGTTGGAACAGAAAGCGCTGCTTGCTAGAACTAACGCGCTCCCTGCCTACATGTTTATTAGGGGTGGTATACTGAAATTAAGCTTAACCAACTGAGATAGCTACACGTTCCTTACGGAAGAATTCAAATTAGCGGTTATGCGGTACAGACATTGCAGAGTGCGTGCGTGGTAACAAATCCAGTATTCTTCGCAATATTGGTTCTACATGAATTTGGGTGTCCATGCTCGCTCGTCACGCCCAGCGTAAGAACCGTTTCCGAAACAAAACAAAATAAGCTTAATTGAAGCTCAAGCCCCAGTCTATTCTTGGCTCTTCTCAAGTTTCTTCCCTGTCTATATTTCTTCTCCATATACGAAGGCAGACCTTTGTGTTGACGGACAATACGCGCCATACAAATAAACTGGGAATTTTCGATGAGCTGCCAATCGTCAACCACCTGCGTCCCTGATACTTGTCATAGGCTGTCATAACAGCAGTTCAATCATAAGCAATTACATAAGCACTGTCTTGGTGGCTCAGTTGGTTAGAGCGTTGGTCTCATATGTTACATATGACTGAATTAAAACTTCAGATATCCAAAGGTCGAGAGTTCGAGTCTCCCCCAGGACATATCTTTTGCTGCTTTTGCCATTTGGGCTGTACCAACCATATTGGTGTCATGCGATTTCTTTTTCTTACTTTTTGTATAGTGTTGTTATGGTTAGACTATGTTCCCAGGTCGCAGTAATACTTGCGATCGATGTAGTGGGAACCAACGCACCACTATTTGTCCAAACGTTGAGTTACAACCAACTGCATTGCAACTCAATTGTCAGCCAGAGTATATCGAAAGTGTATTATAGGAGGTACCTACTGTCCTTGTTGGTTCGTTCCAGTCCTGCTCCAAATCGATCAATCAATCATTTGGTGTATGCGAAACCTCTCTCTTCGTGAACGTCATGCGTGGCAGCCAACAGCGAGGTGAAAGTCTGCGAGGAAGCAGCCCACACATATCGGAAGCAGTTACCTGGAAGCATAGGTAAGCAGTTGCCTCGCAAGGCAGGCAGATTCAGCGGCCTTGGAATCCACGATTGAATGAAACCCGGCAGGCTAATCGACGTAATATTCGGCATGTGAGTCTGCCTGAGGGCATTTTCTCGGACAGACCCAGGGTGATGTAATTCGCCGATGAACTTCAACATTCAGCACTGCCTTTGAAAGGTGTTACATCTGGGAGGTCGACACCATCAGACGTCACAGGGAGCACGGTGGCTATGATCTCACATCTTACGACAACGCGAGCGAAAAAGCCAACATGTGTTGTAACGACATAGCCTACCTGCAGAGGCAGTTTTTCTATCGATTGGTCTATAGCAAGAAACAAGTACCGCCCGAACCAGTCCCGGTGGAAGTAATCGTATTGTGCTGTGTGCCTTCATAATCTAAACCTGTTCCTGATACCCTTTGAACCGACGTCCGCTCGTGTCCCTTGCGCCCCGTCATTAGTAACCAAAACCCGCTCCCCTAAACCATAAACCATATAATTCGCCGTGGGAAGAATGAGGATTGCTCATCATTGACACGGGTAAGGGTATCTATCTACAATCGTATCGCCGCGCCATATACTCCATCCAATACACAAAGTCTTAAATACACGCGAGATATGAAATATAGTTTACAACATCAGAACCAAAAGAGAATACATGATGGTTGAGGCCGAAAACCAACGCAGAAGAGTCCGGCGCCCGAACAAAGGAAAATTTTGGAGGGCTAGGGGATATCAAATAGAATTGCCGAAGAAGCACCATGGACGACCGGCCGGTTGGCCAATGAAAATATGAGAAATAAAAGGAAAGCCAGTACACAAAGTAGATGGCATCGCACTCATGCTGCATGTATGCAGGTAGCCTGA
This sequence comes from Apiospora marii, assembly GCF_038362585.1. Taxonomy (NCBI): domain Eukaryota; kingdom Fungi; phylum Ascomycota; class Sordariomycetes; order Amphisphaeriales; family Apiosporaceae; genus Apiospora; species Apiospora marii. The sequence continues at coordinate 1,256,568 of NW_027117377.1, forward strand.
AGGCAGGCTGTCAAAGCGACGATACAGCCTCAACCTGGAAGTAGATCTTCTCGACGGCCTCATGATGTGCGGCGGTGTGGGGTTGGGTACTGTTGATGTGCATGCGGTTCGCATCGCCACGAGATATGCAGGTCATCCCGTACCCCCTCCCATAAAGCACCAGGACGAGACAAGTATGCCTTGCCCAAATCGGGGTGGGGGGAGGCAAGCAAGCATTGGCCCGAGTAAGACACGTTGGCATGCATCATGCCAGATACTGTCGAACCGATGAGGCAGGATGGACCTTGTACAAGACTCCAACACCAAGGAAGAGTGTCGGTGAAGGCGGGGGGTACGAAGCCACCCATTGTAACGGTAGAGTGGCGGATGGAGGCTTTTGGGGTACTCCATCATTGGTGGTACAGCAGGAGGTAGAAACAATACATGATTGAAGGTGCATACAAGGAAATGCGGTCAAGAGGGGAAACGGTTCCGGGGCTGTTGTCCCGGAGAGATGTTTGCAAAAAGCCAATCCATTCAATTGTCGAGTTTAGTGGAAATCAAGGACGGCAATTTGCCAGCGAGCAGCGATGGCACGGTCGCCGCGACGGGCCGGGACGCGGGTCGAAGGTTAAGTGACGGATGGGAACCTGGTCTTTGGGTGTTATCGTGGCGGTGGGTATGGTGCTGTCAACGACGGCTGCTTGCATCTCTCGAGTGAGAAAAACGCGGGGCTACCAGGGGGCTCCTCGTTCTCGCCCTCCAGGGATAGCCATGGACAGCACACATGCATGCAGTCTTGATACCACCGGCCATACGTCCATCAACAACGTAGTGTATAGCAGAATGATGCGTCTAGTGCCGCTTTCTATGCTCAGAACGCCTTTCTAGGGCTGGTGGTTGTGGCAGGGGATGAGCCACATAGTTGCCAGTAGGCTCTTGGTAGCTGGTGACCGATGATCTGGAATCCATGACGGTTCTGGGCTGCATTTGAGTGTAGGAAGGGGCCATAGTTGTATAGTTAGGGTATTGACCAGAGTACGACACGGGTGGTCGTGACCTGTCCTCGACAGGCTGTTCCTCGATGTATGGCTTGCGGGATCCAGGGGCGGAACTGATACTGCGGCGTCGGTTTTTGGAGGATTTGGATTCGTCTTTGGGCCTGATACGCTCTTTCATCTGGTCCATATCTGGACTCTGCTGCTTGCTCTCCCGCTTGCTCCTAGACCTGATGGGTATGCTGTCGGTGAGGCCACCACTCATAATGTAGTCAGACTCGGCTGTTACGTTGGTCCCTTGTCGACGTTTGAGGTTGTAATTATCCGTAGTCAACTTGTCAACTTCGGCCGAGAGCTGCTCGTTGCTGACTTTCAAAGCGTTGACGTGGGCTTGGAGAGCATGCTTCTCGTCGCATAGTGTTTGCCAGTCCTTCTGGTAGGTCTTGCGCTCACTGACAAGCTTTCTATTGTCCGCCAACAACTCGGCGGCCTTTTGTTGGGCTTGGGCAAGCTCTTCGTCCTTGGCTCGGAGGGCTTCTGAAAGTGCACGAGGGCTTCGGCGCTGGTGCTCAATGTCTTCTGCTGTGAATCTTCGATCAGGTCTCCCGCCCGCACTAGCCTGTTCACTTGACAACGAACCAACTCCCGAGTCGTGATCATGACGACCTTTGTGCCCCGGCCTAGAGCCGTCGCTGTACTTCACGCTCTTGTTGGGCATCATTGCGGGTGCAAGACCAATAAGGTCCGGCTACGGATGTGTTGTGTGGTGATTCGGTATGGCAGTTGGAGTTAGCTGCACCACTACCCAACGAAACGGGCGACGTGAGATAGTAGGGCGTGAGTGCAGCGCAGAAGGGCGAATGGAAGTGGGCAGTGGTAGGGAACAGCGTGGTGAGGCTGTAGGCAGATACAAGTAAGGGCTCAAGTTCACCGAAATAGAGCTGAAGCCTGGTCGGGTTGGGGTAAGTGGTGGAGGGCGGGCGAGGATATAAGTATAAGTGGCAGGTCCCAAAGAATTGCGCAGCGGAGCAATCTCTTTTCGGCGCGAACAACTCGTTGAACGGAGAAAACGGACGAGTTTGAAAGAATGAAAGGGTGAGCTGATTACACAAGCCGGGTGCGCGGTTTCAATGCGACTTTTGTTGTTCGACTCCTTGGACGAGGAAGGGGGCACTGCTGCCTTCGAGGTCTCAAAGGGCAGGATTCTAGCTATTCCCACAACCACCATCATCCAGCTAAGAGTCAGTAGGCAGGACACAAATGGATGTATCGAGGTGAGAGCAGGCATGTACCAGTACCGACCAGGGTCCGCTACTGTACAGCCAGTCAGGCTGCCTCTTGACTGGGCTGTGGACTTCCATTTAGGCAGGATGCGGGCACTCCCCGAGAAGGGCCTCTAGAAGAGGGAATCAGCCTCACGGCTGTCACAAAGGCACAGAGGGCAGCGAAGGCAGCGCAGGCAGGGTAGGGGTACCAGGGGGTTGCAGGGGTGCGAGGGAGGTAAGCCCAGCCAAGCCATTGCCTCCCCGGTTTCTGGCTGACATGGAGAATAGAATACGCGCTTGCGAGTTGCCATGTTGGATGTTTTTTTTTTTTTCTTTTGGCTTCTGAAAGCCAGACGGGAAAAGGAGGATTCTGTGTCACTGGAACTTTTGCAACAACACAGCGCAAGCACGAGGTGGTGTGACGAGGGACGAAAGCCCTTCCCCCCAAAAGTCTCTTACGACATTTGTGCCCTCCAAGTTTTCCATTTGGGGTATCCAGTTTCCAGAACTTCACCGAAAAAGACACGTCCCAGAGTGCCTTGCGGGTGGTTGGTCGCCTGACCTCGCAGCGAGTGCAGCGAGTTCAGAGGGGGGGAAAGAGGGAGGTTTTTGGCCCCCAATGTGGTTCGCCCGTAGTTCGCAGCTTGCATGAGTTGCTGGGAGCAACTACCGGTCGCATTGGAGATTGCATGTATGTAATGTATGTGAGTGTGAGGAAAGATGCGCCGAGCAATGGCGAAAGTCGGAATGCGCATCTTGCGCGCATCGCATGGCAACCAAGCAACCATTCCGACGTGCGTCAGTTGCGCATTCGCGCATCGACGGCCGCCCTGCCTGTCAACAACGCATTGGCGCAGGCAGGTTACAGCTTGGCTTGAGGAGCCAAAGGCGATCGCCAATTAGGGTGTCCTGCCATGACTCACATTAAAACCCGTGGCGCTAATAGCAAACAACCCTTACCTCATGCTTGAGATGCAGGACTTTGCATCGTCAACAGATTCCCGCTGGTGCCTATGCTGGATACACCCTCGCACACCGTCGATTGCTCATGTACCATGAGACAAGATGAGACGACACCACGTTCACCAAGGTACCTCGTCGGCTAGGGCTGAGAGGTATGCCCTACTGTATGCAGCCAGAGGCTCCATCAAATGCATTGATCCAGGACATTCCCAAGTCTTCTTCTTCCCAGGTCATGGAGCATGGTTGCAAGAAACGGAACGAAACAAGAACGGGAATGGCGGGACTCCGCATTCCTTGCATTGGACCCATTGGGAATCGAGCGTCGAGTGGGAATCTGGGAAATGTGGAACTGGAAAAACTCCCTGGACGGGGACGGGGGACCACTGCAGGCAGGCATAGCAGGGCTAGGCAGGACAAGGGCGGCGGGTTCCTATCGTGCCTGATAATTGACCAATTCATCAAACTTTGATCTATCACCACTCTCCATCACTCTGACCCCTTGTTTATTGTCATTCTCGTCAATGTACTGGACCATACCAGCTGGTTGCCCAACTACTTTCTAAGTCAGGTATGTAAGCAACTAAGTACAGGCTTGCCACATATATGCCACACATCGCACCCATTCTCAGTGGCTCATGCTGTCCAAAGCCACCTGCACCCAACCCCAATCCTTCCTGATTACGACGACCCTTTTGGGAGGTTCTTCCCAATCTGTCATCCCCTGCCTGATTACCAATACATATGCTCCTTTTTCTCGGAACCCCAATTTCCTGTCCTTTTTAAAGCATCCATCGCCAAAGGCTCGGAGAAAATAGATATATGCCTGCAAAAGTTCCACGACCAAGTCTTACAACTCGCAACGGCGCGGCTTTGACATTGTACTTACTTTTTGTGGCCTGGTAATGGCCCACGGGTGCTACCCCAGATCGTCAGACCAGGGGGCCCCCTTGTACGCGTTGCTAACCAAGTGCTCGGTATCACCGCCCATCTGATCAGGGATAAGCGTCGTCAGCCCACATGCCAATGCCAATGCCAATGCCAGTAGAAATGCCCGTCTGGATGTACCTACCTCTTATTGCGAAATGACAGGACTGACACTTCATCACTCATCAATATCCATTCTGCAGCGACGGGACTGCTTACGATGCCCAACTCCCCAACGCCCTCCCCAACCTATCATCTACTGTAGCCGCCGAGGGCGCTTCCCTCCCTCCCCGGACTCATGGTTTCTGACTGCATACCTACCCGTTCCCTCCCACAACATGAATGGTCACTATGAATCAATCTTCCCGAACGACCCGACCCTGCTCCAGTAGGTGCTCTCTTGCCCTGAGTCCGGCCACGTTTCTTTGCCCGTCCTATTTTGAACTCAGCAGTTGCTTAATTACCAATGCCGCATCAAGTAAGGTGCATGCACCGTTCGACAAATGAGGACGAGCCCGACCAAGGTGACACTGGACTTTTGACACGGCACCTACCCCCTGGCTGTAACCATTTGAGGAGGTAGGTACCTGATCTTTCGTTGCTAAACAGCCTGCTTGCCGTTATACCATCTTCGCAGTCATACCTACATCTTAAACCCAAGTAGAAGGAGAAAGTGAAAGTACCTCTGCCAGGTATCAATACCATGACAATCAGATGTAAAAGGGGGCGACGACACGTTCGTCGGGTTGGGTATTAAGGAGCTTATTTCCTGCCAGCCCGAACTTTTGTCCGACCGGAACTTTTGCTTTTTTTGCTTCATGCAATCGCTTTATTTTGGCCCATCCTTAATCGTACCTGTTATCCAATCCGGGCTGCCAATCCACCTGGTGCCCGCCGATATGAAATCCATAAACTTCATTATATAAGCCCCTGAGAAAAAGGAGTCTAGTATGAAAAGTCTCGATTGGTTCGGGAAGATCATCGAAGCATGTATGTATGTCTGGCATAGACAACCCACTTGCCACCCGTACTACTGCGCTGCGCTGTAAATCAATCGGCCACTTTTTCTTCCTAAGGCCGCTCGCGCGCTGGCGCTGGGTGGTCCCGCTACCAAAATAGCAGCAGATCTGGGTTTGGGGTTGCTCGGGCATCTACGTTGCATGCGACCGCCCGCCCGACCCCTTCGCTTCGAGTGGCATTTGGCCACTCAAGAAGTAACAAAATGTGACATGACAACGACCTTCCACGAAAGCGAGCGACGAGATGGAAATCGCACCCGAGGGGGATCAATAAACAGAACGATAGATGTCCGATGAATGAATGGTATTGTTATGTTTCCATGTGACGTTCTATTACTCCGGCGACCTACTGGGGCAAAGAGTGCATGCCCTTCTGCGTGTCAGTTCTGTCTGTCTCATCAGATCTCACACAACGCACATGTGCGGCAACGGCAACGTCCCTTCTCCCATTTGCGGGGAGTTACACTGATCTGGATTCAATTATTCATCAATACTCCGTACAGTCAGCGGAAAAGCATCGAGCTCAGAAACACAAGGCTTAATCAGCATGTACGCAGTACTCCGTAGTCAGCTGCTTAAATAACCCATACCTACCCCGGCTCCCTACCTAGGTATACTTGGCATACCTAGTACCTATATCTCGCAAAGGTGGAAAAACATCGTCTCGACTTGCCAACAAACAGGTGCTGTCCGCCTCAGTGGCAACACGTCCATGAGAACTATGTAACCTACGAGGAACCGAAAACGTAAAGAACAGCGGTCGGGTATCGGCTGTTGTGTGCATCTTTTCACACACATAGCCCCCAAATAATATGTACATGATCCCCTGTATCGCGCTTCGTGAGACTAGCGAGAAAGAACATGGATGGGGGTGGTGCGTGGGCGGCCCCCCCTCCCCCCTCCCATTCTCCCCATCGCGCCGCATCACACGCGCGTCCAGACATCACGAGCCGCGGACCACCTCTACCGTCGGCAGTATTGAAGCGGGCAATGATCTACACATGATCTGGTTTCTTTACCTCATGATATAACGTCACCAGCGCGCTTTTCTCCAAATTTGACATTTATTTTCGAGAGGTGTTTTCATTCATTCACTTCTTCAACTATCTTAGCTATCTAGTTGTGCTTGCTTAACCTAGGGGGGTATATGGGAAAATCATGAATCATTACAGAGAAGTAGGACAAGAAAAACATATCAACCAAATGACTCTTACTCGGGGACAAAGCAAGACAAGGGGAAATAACAGTCTATCCAAGATCCCACGATCTTATACAAAACAAATGAGATAAGATCAAGTGAGTGTGATAACGGCCGACCGTGATGGGGCATCTATCATCAGGTAATCAGCCCGGTCTCGTGTGCACCCATCCGGCGGCCGCTCAAGCCAAAAGCGCCTGTAACAAGACAAGGTGGGTGTCTTGAGTGAAATCAGTTCTCGACTTCTCGTAAAACACAGCACAAGGGCTACTAACATGAGAGGAAGTTATGGAAGCAATATGCTGGAAAGGTAACTGCCCCCCTTAGAAAGGGCATGGTGAATAGGGGGGAAATAATTGCAACGTAGAGTCGAAGGCAAGCGCAGTTGCGTCGTAATGACGAGAAGTCGTTCATAAGTCGTAACATCCCACATTCCGTGGGTCTCTTGCTTCATTCACCAGCCCCGGTACTGCTCCAACAGACACCGCAGCCGGTGGATGGTGTTGTCCTGCTCGCGGATGACCTCGTCTCGCTTCCGGATATCGTGATCGCGCGACTTGAGATCCCGGTTGACCTGGTCGTAGCGACACTTGTAGTCGTCAAGTTTCGTGGTCAGGATGCCATTGGTGCTTTTCAAGACACGGATCTCCGCCTTCTTGTCCTTGATGACGAGGTCTTGGGCAACGACGTCCTTCTTGAGGACCTCGACGCGCCGCCGGAAGGTGTCGGTTTTGCCAGCCTCGACGGACAGGTCATGACGGAGGTAGGCGTTCTCAACTCCCAGTTGTTTGTTGTCGATCTTGAGCCGGTCGTTGTCGGCCTTGAGCCGGGCGTTCTCGTCGGCATACCACTCGTTGGCCTTCTGTAGCTCCTTATAGTTGTTGTTCAAGTCGACGACGGCGATGCGGAGGTCCTCCTTCTCGCGTGCCAGCTTCTTGCTCTCATCCTGCCAGCGCTGGACCTCGTCGCGCAGGAGGTTGTAATCGGACAGGGGATACCGCAGCAGTCATCGAAGCACTTGTACCGGTGCTCGCGGTGCGGGCGGTGGTGATGGTGATGGTGATAGGAGTGCGACCTCACAAACCCTGGAGTCCCCCTTGTAATACCGATGGTCTCGTAGTAACCCATTCGCCAGGAGAGTGTACTGTCCTATGAGGCCTCGGCCCCAGAGTTCAGGTGCAAAAAGGCAAGGGTTGGGATAGATGGGGGTGAACCGGTTGGTTTGGCCTTTGTTGAGGTTCGACTGATGGACGTACGTCTATGCGTCGGTCGAGTCAAGAAGGGCCAGCAGTGTTGGTGAGCGAGTAGACGTGAGTGTTGTTGGCTCGGGAGCTTGGGGTGGGAGGAAGTGGCAAGTGAACGATAGGTTCCTGCGTCTATATGCGATGCGGGAGCTAAGGCAGGTTCATGTAGAGTTGGAAACGAATCGGAAAGTGGGAACAGGCCAGGTTCGAAGCCACCGGCGAACGTTAGAGAAACAAGAGCCTTTATCAAGGGTCCAAGGTTGATGATAGGCCTCCGCCTAGTCTCCCACCAGGGCGGGCCCAGTGTGAGTCGTTGGAGAGGGGACGTATACAACGGGACCATTCCAGAAGTGGCACGCGGCGAGGGCCATGTCGCATGGTACCTCCCGTATGATTCAACAAGAGAAGAGGAGGTGACGGCGAGTTTGGCCTTTGTGGAGGGGACAGGCAAGCGCCTGCACTTGCAAGGGCGCTGAGCCTCCGGCAAGTAGTAGTAAGACGAGGGGATGCGATGCTTGTTTGTACAAAGAGGGCGAGAAGAATGAGGTGGTGTGGACGACCGCATACCGACCTCTGGTCCTAGAAACGGTATGTTTGCTGGAGACTAGCTCCAGGTCGCCAACATTGTTCGGTATGCGGGTGCCTTTCTAATGGGGATTTAGGTCCAGGGTCACGTCACCGGACGTCAAGCACGAGCAGAGGATATGTTTCACAGCCCGCATCACATTGAAGGCTATGCCGACTTGGGTTTCGCGCGCGTTGGAAAAGATGCATACCATACATATGGAGTCGAAGTAAGGAAGTACTGGCAAAAGTCAATTATTGTCTTCTTGGGTAGGTAAGCATACCATCGCCGTGTTAATGATATGGGCGTTGGATAGGCGAAAGGCGCAAACGGCAGATGTTTGCGCCTCCGTGCAACGTTCTAGTAGTTGAGCCGCAAAGGCCGAGGAGCGCAGCGCCCATGTCGTGCATGCCATGCCCCTGGGTGGTTATGTCTGTCCGTTTGTCCAACGACGATTGATTAATCGATGGATTCCTAGACGACACTTGCATGCGCGCAAACCGAACTCCACAAAGCCAAGCACCCGCTGCCCGCGTCTGTAGCACAGCCAAAATGCGGCCAATGTTCTCAGCCCTGTCAAGCCACTAGAGACATTCAAGGAAGGAACCACCAACAAGCGAACCGAACAGACGCGGGATCAACTGGGGTTCGTCGTTCGTTATTCCCGTGTACCTTTATCCGCATCTATCCATGTTATGTAGTTGAATCAACTCTTAAGGCCCAAGGAGCAAATACGTTGAGTTTTTACAGGAGTCAACTAGATGATCGGGGGTATTCGCCTAATTTAGGCAGTTGAGCAATTGACACAGGGAGCTGGGTTAGTTAGTGCCCGTGTAGGTAGGTACTCGAGCATACAAAATGTATTGTCGGGGTACATTCGGCGGAGCTGAAGCATTAAGGTTGGCCTTCAGTAGCGGGAAGCTTTCAGAGTCACCGGCCGACTGGTGACCATGGAGTCTGGGCCTCTTTCTGGACCATCCGACCTCACCGACCGCACATGGCATCTTGGATGATTAGGTTAAGCTGGGCATACACTACGATCAAATGAGGTAGTTTTACCAAACCCGCCTGCGTGATCGACAGCCCACTTTCCCAAATCTGCCTATCTTCTTGCCAAGCTCGTTTGCTTCTTATTCGCCAGGGCAAGTTTAGGGTATTGTACCGTCTTGTTGGTTCCATGATGGCGCAGCTCAGCCGCACCCCAAGGCTGATAGGAGCCGTCCAGGGCAGCAGAAGGGCAGCAAAGGGCCCCCAAAATAGAAGCCCGAGGCCCTGCAAGCCAAGGCATTCCTTCTCCAGCTCATCATGGGTCACCATTTCGACCTGATCATTTGATAAGAGAGGCCTCTCGCGCCTTTTTGCGACGCGGCGCGCACACACCCTTACCTCTCGCCGTCTTGCCATCTGAACATCGCCAGTCACCATGGGATTGCGACAACCAGGAGCCCCCGTGTAGGCCGATTGATGCTCATGGGAAAGCAAAAGAAAAGCTGAACCTAAACCTTGTTGACATTCGACTTTTTCGGAAGAGGCTGGGTGGAATACATTCATCGGAGTGGTAGTGTGTGTCGCGCGGCCTCCATCAGTCAGTCTTTCCAGGTCCGCTTCTTACCCCAGTTGTTGGTTTGGTCCACCCCGACATTCCGTGCTACCCAGGTTTCCTCGGATTCCCGATCTCTTCTCCTCCTCAAGGCTTTGGTGTTGGATATGTTAGAGCTGTACCACGGATTCCTCGAATAGGGCCCACCCACACTTGGCTGGAATGAACCGCTTTCCTGCCTTTTCCTCGGACGCTGGCAGCTTGTCCTGCTATGTTTTTCGTGCACAGGCTGCTGAACCAGGAAAATGATCGCCATGCCACGCGACGCTGGCAACAACCGAGTCAGATAATTTTAGAAAATATACCGACATATCCACAAAGCGCTGACATAACACACGTTGGGGCATGGATGTAACACACACTTTGCACGTCATTGGCGTGCGCTGGACGCCATAAGCTGGAGCTGGCCTACAGCCGAGTTGCTGTCTGATACTGCAGCATGGCCACCTCGCGGAAAACAACCATACCTCCCATACTTCAATTCAGGACTCTCGTACGGCCAAGCCAAGGTTTGTCGACGTGCTGCTTACCATGGTCTGAATTTTCTTGATTTCCTCTCTTTGACCGGTGTCTGAACGGCGTTGGCAGCCGGGCTGGGTACATCTGGGGGCCAAATCACAACAGGCTGTTGGAATACCTTGGTCATGGAGAACCCGGAACATGGTGGAAGGAAGGACTAGCGCTGACACGGATAGTCCTGTTCCTGTCATCATCGCCGAGGTAAAGATACATTCGTGCGCTCCCCCAGTACTTTACACAAGCTTGCCATCCGAAACCGAACTCCACGGCGTCCCCAGCTTTGCCTTTGGAGGCCTTCGCTTCGGGGACTTGTCTGACCCCTGCTAATATCTGTACCGTCCTATGCCAACTTCCTCCTAGTCTTTTACTGCTGACTTACCCCGTCTAGCCGTCTCTGGATGGGTAATATTCGTCAAGATTGCCGTCCCCGCAGGTAGTAGACGGTCAGATGAAGGATCCCAGAGCCTCCTCGATACATGAAAGAGAGGATAATCCCCTGCTAACTGGATGTACCGAAAACAGGAGCAGCCCGGGCCCTTCGAGTAGGAGGGACAGACTGCGGTCACCGCCTCAAAACTGAGGCCACGGGCCTCCCAGAGCCGGTGCCTACTTCTTAACTTTCTGCAGGCATCTACGCCTCCAGCCGTGATCGCTGACTCCGAAGCAGAGGATGGGAGCGGTCAGGCCAAGGGCTTTTGATCCTGATCATGCCACCATTTTCCATGGAGTATGCTGTGGAACGGCCTCGATATCTACTTACATGTGGGCTGTCCACAGCTGCATAGTGATGCTCTAAGCCACCTCGTCACACTCTTTTCTCTTGCTATCATGACTTTCAACCTCATTCTGTTACGTTTGGGCACTAACCGCTGATGCCTGCCTGATCCTCATCGCCTGCTTGCTAGGAGTCATCACAGCTGGTACATACAATCGGGGAGGAAAAGAAGAGGTCTCCTCCTGGGTCTTTCCGCGGCGTTACCCCGGTGTGGTCAGCCACTCATCCCAGTGACTAATGACTCCCTATGAGTGATTGTAGGTTTGCTAGCCATTTCCGCAGTAAAACAGTGGTCTATCGAGACGACTATGCCTTGACAGACTGCCTCGCCGCTGCTGCCTCGCGAGCCGGAGGGGATAGGGGGTTTCGGTGTGGTGTGTGGAGTGAGGAGGGGGGAGGAGGACCGGTTGATTGAATCCACCCTGTGGCTCCCAGTCCTTCCACGATACCGAGAGGATTCAAGAATACCTTCTACTATTTGCCTCATGCATCATTTCCATCTAGTCTCTTCCTTGCCTGCCTGCTAGTCTGTACATCGCACGATTTGGTCAAGACGGAACGACGATACCTGCCAGTGATCCACACGCCCCTTTCTCTCGCGTAGCAGTTTATGTTCTTCGTGTCTGCAGACCGGTCCACCATGTGTCATGTCGTCTAAGTCTGCCTCTCGATGAGGTTTGCAGCATGGGAATCGCTCTTCCTCTCTCTCTGCCTAACGTGGCAGTCCCCAGTTCGTCGTAAAGCGCGCCACCGCCGGAAGGCAACCAGAACTAAGGAAAGGGGAGGCAAAGTAACGTAGCTTTACATGAGTTAGCACTCAGGACAAATGTAATGTAGCTTGCTTGCCACGACATAGGTTCTTTTCAATGATTCCGACATTGCCGACTGCCAATCTTTGCTTGGCACGTAGATAGGTACATGACTGGTGGGCACTGCAAACTTCACCGACTTTTGGTACTGCTGGCCGGTACAGATGTCTGCATGCAGAGGAGCAAATGCGTATGTATGTCCGTCGGATTGCTACGTAGGGAAACCAGATAATTTAGTTGGGGGCCAAAACTATCGAGGCGGAGGGAGGCGGAGAAGGAGGAGGAAAAGCAGAGATGCACGCTAAGCACTACGACAAACGCATACATAACAATCTCGATACGTTCCATTCATGTATTACTGCGCGTATTACGCATATGCCGGAGCCTTGTCATCTTCCCAGCCTATGAAGATATGCGTCTTAGCTGACTGATATGTAGGTGGTTTGGGAGGAATTGCCGGTACGATGTCCGAGTAGAGAGAAAGGACTAAGCAGTCAATCCTGCATCAGGATCATGTGTATGTTTGTTCTTCTTCTCTTGGGCGCAAGACCAACATGGACGCCCTTCTCTTCTCGTGCTGGTCTAACGGCGTAGAGCGTAGGCAGATAGACCGAAGCTCCCTCCCCCTGTGTTTGTCACTCTACAGGCAATCAAGTAATCCCCGTATCGCCCGACGTATAATGAGGCAAGCAAGTAGTTGCTCCATAATACCCTCATCACCGTAGAGACAGACCGAACCTTTTGCATGTGCATTCTTTCAATTAGGTATCGAGTTACAATCACATCAAGTGACACTACATTTCAACATGGAATCCAGGGAAGCAAGCCAGAGACATCAAGTTGTGTGTGTGCGCGCGCGTGTGTGGCTGAACATAGTCCAATTCCGAGACATCAATCGTCTCTCCCTAAATAGACTGTTCCCAATTCGCTATACTATATACATGTATCAAAGCTGGTATTGTACCAAACCAGGCCCAGCGCTTGTTGCCCTTCCTTAACACCGATGCTAATATGCTCTTTCTTTTTATCGTTCCTACCCTTAGGACAAACAAACATGTAACCCATGGTGAGCTGTCTAAACCGTAATCCAACGAACTCGTCTTTCTCTCTTTCTTCATCTTTTTCCATAGTCTATAATCACCCATCGCTGAAATATCGTCGTATTGGGGGTATCAAGCGTCTCCGTAAACTTCCAGAACAACAGAGAGAAAAGGTAGAAAATAACAACCACAATATATACCAGAATGGGATCCTTCGCTCGTCTGTCCGTTTCAAGTCGTTTGTTTCACGCGGCGCAAACGTGCCCGCATCGTGTCATGTCGTAATCAAGATCCACCGCCGCCGCCCGCATCGATGGCCAGGAGGGCGGCACGTAGCGCCTCCGCCTCCTTCTCTCGGGCTTCCTTCTCTCGAGCATCCTGCTGCTCTCTCTCCATGGCTTCCTTGAGGAAGAACAAATGATCCACCTCGCCCTCCTTCGCTGGCTCTGTCTTGGTTTCTTGTTCTGGGTGGGCTTCAGTCGTCGCCGGTGGCGGTGCCGGTGCAGGCGCAGCCGCCTGAGCCTGTTGAGGTCGCTGTTCAGACGGTTGTGGAGGTTGTTGTTGGGATGGCTGTTGAGGCGGTGTCTGCGTTGGCTGTTGCTGTTGCTGTTGGGGCCTAGGTTGTTGCGCCGATTGCTGAGCCGGTTGTTGAGCCGGCTGCTGAGGAGGTTGCTGAGGAGTTTGTTGCGGGGCTTGCTGAGGGGGCTTCTGAGGCAGCTGATGTTGTTGAGGCGGCTGAGGCTTAGTTTGCGGTTGAGCCGGAGATTGCGTGCGAGGTTGAGCTGGAGACTGGGTTCGAGGTTGAGCCGGAGGTTGTGTCTGAGGCCGCGCCTGAGATTGGGCCGGAGGTTGCTGCTGAGGCGGTTGCGAAGGTGTCTGCCGGGCCTGTTGTTGATGATGTTGCTGCTGAGGTGGTGGTGGTGGGCGTTGTTGAGATTGAGCGGCCTGGGGTTGAGCAACCTGGGGTCTAGCCTGGGTTTGTTGCTGTTGCGAAGGCGGCGCCGGCGGTTGTTGAGGCTTAACCTGAGGTTGCGCCTGGGCTTGCACCTGAGGTCTTGGTTGGGGGTGCGCCTGAGGTTGAGGTTGAGGTTGAGTCTTGGGCTGAGCCTGAGGTTGTGCCTGAGTTTGAGCCGGAGGCAGCTGCTGAGGGTTCGCTGGACGCGGTGACTGAGTCTGCGGCGGAGCTCTGGGAACAGCTGCTGATGGAGCCTGAGGTGTAGGCCGGGGCGCCGCCGCTTGGGAAACCGGATGAGGCGTAGCCTGTGGCACACTCGGCCGGGCAGCCTGGGGTACGCCTTGAGCATTGGTCTGGGGCACACCTTGCTGTGTAGGTTGACGAGCAGCCGGAGTAGCAGTTTGCGCAGCAGTTTGAGGCCCTGCCGGACGCGGAGCTTGCGATGAGGACTGAGAGGCAGTGGGTGGAGCAGCCCGAGAAATCGTCTGTGGAAGGTTTTGAGGACCAGCCCGAACTGGTTGCTGATTTGTAGCCGGAGGTGCAGTCCGAGGGGCAGTCTGGCCAGGAACCTGGGGTCCCGACTGGAGACCGGTTCGGACAGGAGCCGGGGCGCCGGGTTGAGCGGGAGTCTGGCGTACAGCTTGTTGAACGCCCGACACAGTCGATTGGGGATTAGCCCGAGGGACAGCCGGCATAGCAGCTTGAGAAGTGCCCGGAGCAGCTTGAGGAGCAGCCCGAGGAACTCCCTGGGGACCAGCCTGTTGTGGGGTAGTCTGAAGGGGCGCCCGGGGAGCTACCTGGCCAGCACCTTGTGTGCCAGGCTGAGAGTTTGCTTGAGGGGTCCGTACTGTGCCCTGGGGAGCCTGCGAGGCTGTCGAGGGCATTGATTGTGGTGGTGCCCTCGCTTGAACAGGTTGTTGAGCGCTTGCCGGTTGCCCAGTCTGTTGGGATACAGGCTGTTGTTGAACGGGTCGATGCAGTGCGGGTTGCGTTGGCTGCTGCTGTAAACCTTCTCTTTTGATCCCGTTTTGCTGTCCAGGCTGCTGTGTAGACAGATGCGCTTGGGATGACGGCTGCTGTGGTTGAGACGGTCTGGATATAGTTTGACCTGTGCCCGCATATTGTGCAGGACGAGGGGCTTGCCCAGCAGGTTGCCCATTTGTCTGCGTCGGAGCCTGCCCAGGTGCCGTAGTCCTCGGCGCTGCTTGGGCTGGCCCAAGAGGTTGACGCAATTGCCCCTGAGGCTGCGTCAGCCGTTGGTGCGGTGTCTGTTGTGGGGTGGCCGAAGCGACGCCAGCCTGGACGGGCTGTTGAACACGCTGTGGTTGCTGTGGGTTCGTTTGGACATGACCTTGAGGAGCTGGCTGGGTTTGCGTTTGGGGGCGTTGTTGATATTGCGGCGGATGTTGTTGTTGCGGTCTGGTGGTCTGCAACGTGCTCTGCCCTGGTCGTGGCTGCTGCTGCTGGCCCTGAGATAGACCAGAATGCTGCTGAGAGCTGGAGGGTAATCCATGCTGCTGCTGTAGAGCTTGGGGCAGCCCCTGCTGTTGTTGATTCTGGGCTGGGGTTTGGGTATGCCCGGCAGGCTGTGGGACCGGCGGACGCTGGCCATTTGGTTGAGCCACGGGATGGCCCGGTGCTGCCGGCTGTGACGGGGTGGCCTGCGGCTGATACGGCTTGGGAGCCGTTGGCGGGTACCGGACTGCTGGAGCTGGCTGACCTGTCGGCATCCGACCTGCAACCGGTGTTGCTGGTTGACTTTGGGTCGCCCTGTTCGCACTCGGATGCGCTTGAAGGCCCCCTTGGGGAGGTTGATTTGGCGTTGCACTCCTCTGGCCGACAAGCGCCGGGTTTGGCCGCTGCGCACCGTTTGTCTGCATGTTTCCAAGTGCCATGATACCATTGATCCTCTCTTGCTCCTCTTGTGAGGTGAGCCTGGCTTTCTCTTCTGCCTCCTTCCGAGCTGCCTGTGTAGGGGCTCTCGTTTTCAGCTCCCCAGTAACGCATTGAAGATAATAAGGCATCTCCGAATTCGTCTTGAGAAAGAAGAGCTTAAGATTGCGCGCTTTATCCTTCAGCTGAACTTGGGTGCGATCAGCCAAGATCTGGCTCATGGTTCCATTAGGTCCAAATAGCTGTAGGATCTGCGACCAGTGAGGACCCTTAACCATGTCGAGGCCCATCATGAGCGCTTTCTCCTCATCGGCGCTCCACGGCCGGCGCGTCGAGTGAGACCCTTCGCGTCGCGCGTGATTCGACGACCGAGCTGCCGCAGCCTGGCGAGCACGCTCATAGAGATTGGGAGTCGTGTCAGACTGATTCGGGGGATAATTGGTAGACGATGCTGCCTTATCAGAGGCTTGCGCATTTTCAGCTGGCTGTTGGGTATACTGGTAGTATTGTGCATGCTGTTGCTGTTGCTGAGGTTGATGCTGTTGTTGTGGGTTATGATATGTGGTAGGTTTAGAAGAAGGCTGCGGGGACACTGTTGGCCGGTATTGATTTTGCTGTATACTGTCGAGCGCCAGGGTTTTAGCTCTCAGTGCGCTTTCCTCAAGGGCAAGAGCTGTAGGAGACAGGCCTGAAGCTGCTGCAGTTGGCGGATGTGATTGCTGCTGTTGGCTGTTACGAGTAATACCATCGGCCAGGAGAGCGGCAAGTTCATCGATGTCGGCACCGTTGGTTGAAACCTCCTTTTCATCGACCATTGCCTGATTAGCTCTGGAGGTAGCTTCGGCCATGAGAGTCTCCAAATCCAGGTCGTGCCCCTCTAGACCATCGTCGAACGAGAAATTTTCCATGTCAAAGGATATGCTATTCCGCCGTGTCGCCAAATTTTCGATTGTCTCGATGCAATTGCTGATGTAAACGTTGATGCTCTGGAGAAAGGAGTCATACGGATATTTCTGATCTTTCAGTTCAACTGGGTAATCACAAGTTAGCAAAGACACCAGTTTGGGCACATCTCATATCATACCAATCTTAGCCGGGTCGAATGACTCCTCGAGTAGCAAGGCCTTCCTTGCATTGCAACTGGCCAAGAAGTCCTTCTCGGCGCCTACCAACGGCACATCAGGGTGTCGCTGTTTGAGGGAGG
The DNA here is from genome assembly GCF_038362585.1 of Apiospora marii. Lineage (NCBI taxonomy): Eukaryota > Fungi > Ascomycota > Sordariomycetes > Amphisphaeriales > Apiosporaceae > Apiospora > Apiospora marii. The sequence continues at coordinate 1,273,518 of NW_027117377.1, forward strand.
ATTCCACTCCATCAACGAAAAGGCGCTTCAAAAGTGGCTCTCGACTGGAATCTTCCTCGTTCTCGAGAAGATCCAGATACATCTGGGTCTTGAGTCCGATGTAGAGGTCGGCGACTTCAGACGTCATAGGTTTCGACTTGGGGACAAAAGCCAAGAGAAAGTTGCTGTCCAAGTCTGGCCATCCAAGCTCATTTGCACCGAAGATACTTGAACATATCGTGGCCAAGTTCGCCACCCGAATTATCTCCTGTTCTCCGGTATCCACGATATCCAGTTGATCAGGATATAATAGAGGAAACTCGTCGGATATCTTCTCTCTCAGGTCATAGAAGAAGGACTTGAGATTCCGGTACTCCTTGAAAACCTCGGTCTCTTCCCCATTCTCTCTAGGATTGATACCCCCGATGACCGTCTCGAAAGATCTTTCGGATAATGCTCTCAGGACATCATAAGCCACCGTACCCAGCGTCGGAATGTAATGCATTTGGCGCGTAAAATGCTTTGGGTTGGGATCCCATATTGACTTTTTGTGAGTTGTCGTATCTGACAGGGTCAAATCTGGTGTCCCGTTCTGTTCCGAATGAAGAGTGTTCTCCCCATCGAGGCCTTCCAGAACAAAGTCACTGTGGAAATCGTCCAGAACACAGCTCGTCAAGTCATGTGCTTCTTGTTCACCAAAGTGGCTGTTCAAATGATCGATGATGTTCGCGTCGGCATCCAGCATGGAATGGTCGCCCGGCTCAGCTGGATCAACTGGATCGTCGGCAGCAGTCGTATCCATTGGGTCATCATGGACGGCATTCGTAGACCCCGATGCGAGGATACGCTGAAGTTCCTCTGTAAGCTCCCGAGCATGGTCTTCTTCTGACTTTTCCGCATCTGTCTTTGCTCGCTTCGCGTCTTTTTGTCCGGCCGTCGTATCGTCTTCTGGCGATCGCATTCGTTTTAACGGCGACGGGGGCGGTTCCTCGACTGGAGATTCGCGCTTGATCTCGTCCTTCTCCTCGGAGTCTAGTCTTGCGCATTAGGGAGCCGCACTAACATGGAGAACAGGCTACACATGACAGCGACTCCAGGTACTGCAAAGTCCTGGTACCTCGCAATGTCCACTTGGACATTTCACTGCCATTTCGTCGCTACGCGTCTTTCTACTTGGGCAAAACTCACTGGCAGGCGCGAGAGGATGCGACGCTGGATTAAATATCTCCGCAAGGGCATTTAGAATCTCCTGCTGGTCCTCGTATGCTTCCTCATGCGCAGTGGGCATAGCAGTCGCAGTCCCAGAAGATTGTTCGTGCGCCTCGGTACTTTGGGGGCGCGACTCGCTGGACGGAGCGGGGTGCGGCTCGGTGGCCATTGGGACAGGAGCTGCACCGGTTGTGTCATTCTCAGGTTGATGTTGAACTCCTTCGGGCTCATGAGGATGCTCTTGTTTCAGTAGCTCGAATATATCCGGGCCCAACTCGTCGCCGTGGTGGTGAGACTCGAGGGATGTTGGCGGGGTTGTCTGATCCGCAGCTGCCATGAGGTCCAGAGCATCCAAGATGGCCTGATGATCAGGAGGATGCTCTGCGTTAGCCGCCCGGGGCGCCTCCTCGAGGCCGTCGTCCATGTCGCATGCGTCTCCAGATGCGCTCTACGGTGTCGAGAGGGACGGGAAGGGTCTTGGCGGGGGTTTGCGACAGCAAACTGTAGGTCCGGCGGGCGTTGAGGTTGATGTCGGAGAAAATTTGGTCTGGAGCGCCGACCGCGATGCCCTTATTTCTTGCCCCAACCACTTGGATGTCAGAGATACACAACAATCCTGGGATGTCCTCTGCAGCTTCCAAAATTCCTAGGCTTGCCGCACATCTCAATAACAGCTCTTTTCCAATTGATTATCTTGGAATTTATCTTTATTCACTCTGAGCAAGTTTAATTAGCTTTTCCTCTTGAAAGGGACTCTCCCATTGCTCAGATCAAAATTCATGGCGAGATAAAGTCTTATCGATACGGCTTATCGGACGAAGTGGGTTGATACGGATGCATTCGATCGCTTATCTATGTCGAAGGTCGACTTGTCGCTCGTCACAGTTCCTCAACAGCAAACCAATCCTGGTAATGTTACCTAAGCGCAGGCATTGAAGTCGACTAGAGTGGTCTACTTCTGGTAGTACCTAGAGCGATAGATGTTAGTGGCATGATATACTCCTTAGTTAACAGTTACACCATCACTGCTATATATATGAAGGATTATGTTTGGATGCACGTTCATGGTAATCTGTAAAAGCTCCGACCCCAGATGGTCTGTTCAGGTCGGGTCGTTCAATGAAGTCGACGTTCGGACAACAAGGTGCGCATTCTACAATTACGTCGCTCAACTTATTAAACACCTACTCGTATATTTTCCACCCAAGATGTTGGAAACCCGAATAATTGATTCATCTTCCTCCGTTCAAACGCGAAGGATCAACCAGTTTTGGGATTTGAAGACTGGCAACTAGTTTCTCCGACAACAGAGTATGACATACACACCAGGGATTACTATCGCCCGTTTAGCTTGTGATGCCAACGCAAGAGCCGCCATTAAGCGCAGGCCATATGCCTAGTGCGTATGATGTAAGCGGTTGTGCGACATCGCCATAGTATGACAGAAAGCCAATTGCACTGGCAATTGTATCATAGTTGATGAAACAGAGTTGGAATGAAGCAATTGTGCATACTTAGTATTGCCAGCTACAACATGGCGATGGGTAGGTTTGGCTAGATCCCCGTACCTGAATGGATCGCGACTGGCCATGACTGCCTGCATCCAGAGACAAAGAGTCAAGACAGTTCGTGCGGCTCCGTTAGAAGGCCATCCCAATCCAGTCGCAGTGGGGAATCCATCAGCCCCCTTTTTCCTTTTGCAGACCGACAACTCAATGCTGCCACGATGACAGGATGGGGTAGATATCTGCCTTGACAGTGTACAAACCCAACATTTCAGACAGTGTGTTGCTTCCTGCAGAAAAGGGCCGGAAGCAATCCTTTGAGGGATGGTGTAGACCCGTTTTCTATTCGTGTTTGTGGAAACCGGCACACACAACCAGTCGCTTACCTTGGTAATGCACTTCTTCCTTTGCCCCTTGGGTGTGCACCGCCAAGAGGGATCGCGTTCCAACTTATGACGGAGGTGGGGTAAGGGACAGATATTGCGTACATGTACGGAGTAGGGAGGCAGGCAGCTTGGCAGTAGGCATGCGAGATGCGTGCGGCCACCGACCGCATCGCTGCAGGCATTCTGGTCAATTTTCGCTTGGCTCTGAGATACGGGCGAAAATCATAGGTTTAAATAGGCATAAGACATACAGCCATCGGAGAGGGCGGCAGATCTATCACGATTCGCGATGTCATGACTTGGCTCGTTGTGATGCCAACTTGGGCTGAGGGAGGGTAGGTATGATGTAGGCTCGCAGGAGTGCGGGGATGACCGTCCCCAATAGAAAACCCCCAAGAATTGCTGAGATTGAGCAATGAACAGCGGAGTGTTGCAGTGCTTTCGGGTCCATTCTGGGGTCAGTCCGCTCCAAAAGATAGGGACTCCATCCCCAAGCCAATATGAGTGGTTACCAATCGGATATCTCTTCTTGGATTGGGCGCCGTCTGAATTAGTAGGTCCACGCGAGGCGGAAACGGAGTTGTCAATCCCCATAAATGCAGGTTCAGCGTGTTTCGCCGTGACGCCGGCGCTTGAATCGGTCGTCGGTAAGATTCCAAGCCCCATGGACCGGACTACGCAGCAAGATAACATCCTAAGCACAGAACTTAGCATACCAAATACAAATTTTGATATATAACCACGTGAGCCAGGGGATGCTCACTAGGGCGAAGGGAACGGGACATCGCCAGATAATCGTTCGTGTTTTCAAGGGTGTTGGCTGTAGCGCAGGCCGCGTGGTAGCAGGGCGAATAGGCAAGCATTCGCATCAAATAAATTTGGCAGTGGACTTGTAGGGGTCCGAGGAGTGCGGGGTCGGCCAGTCATTCCCTTTCACCCAGACCCCAGAAATGCTCGACAGTATCAGGTAGCCCACAGTTCCAAGTCTCTAGCGATTGATACTAGCCTATTCCATGCAACGGTGGGGGCGATATTCTAACTAATCCCAACCCCCATGCCGGGCCACTACATGCGTGCCAGGGCTTGTTACTGGTCGTCGGCCGTTAACGCCTATAGAAAACTTTATTTGACTGGGTGTCGGACCAAAGCAAGTTGCTGTGATTCGTCGTCTGTGCCGCGGCCGAGCAAGGATGATGGCCCTTGAGCCAATGGATTGGTCATGCCAGATCCCCCATCCCCATCGTCTTCGGGCTTAAGGGAGTCGCAGCCTCTGGCCAGAGGAAAAGGGACTCCAGGCAGCCAGCGAGCCAGGGCCCAAGGGGAAGTGGCCCAGGTTAACCCCATATCGGGTATTACCCCATTTTCGTCATCATTGCCCACCCCCTTGGTGAAGCTTGCCTGCGATTAAGCCGCACACACCAGATGTCCTGCGTGGCCAGCGCCAGTGTACTGGCCAGTGGACGACTGATCTCACTGCAGCAGGCCAAATTGATATCCTCGGCATCTGCAAGTTAGGTCCTAATTTCTAGTCGAATCCAACCTCGCTCTGGAACCCGACTTGCCCCAATCATATCCAGTAGTACAGCGGACCGTCGACTTTGCCTTCAACATTCTCCATAAACCGTACACACTACACGCACTACCTCCAGTTAGGCAGGCTGAAAGGGCGACCCAGAACCCACATACTGTGCATTGCGTGTGTGTGAGAGGTGAGTGTGTGTTCGTCGCACAATCGTTAGTGGCGCCCGATGCGTAGCGGTTGCAGCACCCGGCCACCCTCTTCCCCGAAACCCACCAGCGTGGTCCAGACTGCGGCGTGTACGTGCTCCCCGTAGCAGCTCTGCTGGTTGAAGCCTCTGGCGACCTACCCCGCTCATACAATACATAAACCCTCAGGTCTCGCAACAACTTTCCGAGATCTATCTGCTTCCCATACCATTCTCTTCACTCCAATCCATTAACCAGCTTTTTGAGTGACAATCCAGAATCATCCAAATAAGCTCACCCGTAACGACATCACTTCACATCTCTCATCATGCCTCTGACAACCACGCTTAAGACGCCCGTCACTGGCCCCTACGAGCAGCCCACTGGCCTGTAAGCTCCAAGTCTAACCCCGCACGTCATTGGTGCAGCCCCAAGCTTCGTGATATTGACCAACAACTATAGGTTCATCAACAACGAATGGGTTGAGGGTGTAGACAAGAAGACCTTTGAGGTCATCAACCCCTCCACCGAGGAGGTCATCTGCTCCGTCGCCGAGGCCACAGAGAAGGATGTCGACATTGCTGTAGCCGCAGCCCGCAAATCCTTCGAGGGCGCGTGGCGCAAAGTCACTCCCCAGGAGCGAGGCAAGCTTCTGTATAAGCTGGCAGATATTGCCGAGAAGAACACAGATCTGCTGGCCGCCGTTGAGTCCCTGGACAATGGCAAGTCCATCACCATGGCAAAGGGCGATGTCGGTGCCGTCATCGGCTGCCTCCGCTACTACGCTGGCTACGCCGACAAGATCGAGGGCAAGACTATCGATACCAACCCAGACACCTTCGCCTACACCCGCACTGAGCCTGTGAGTACTAAACGACATGTCTACGAATCTTAATGAGGCGAAACTAAGACGATGTCTACAGATTGGTGTTTGCGCCCAGATCATCCCCTGGAACTTCCCTCTGCTCATGTTCGCATGGAAGATTGGCCCCGCTCTGTGCACAGGTAACACTATCATTATGAAGACGGCCGAGCAGACGCCTCTGTCGGCTCTCGTGTTCGCCAACTTCGTCAAGGAGGCTGGTTTCCCCCCTGGAGTCCTGAACATCATCTCCGGATTCGGCAAGGTCGCTGGTGCTGCCTTGTCCTCGCACATGGACGTTGACAAGATTGCCTTCACTGGCTCTACTCTTATTGGCCGCACCATCATGAAGGCTGCTGCCGCTTCCAACCTGAAGAAGGTGACTCTGGAACTCGGTGGAAAGTCGCCCAACATTGTCTTCGACGACGCCGATATCGAGCAGACTATCTCTTGGGTCAACTTCGGTATCTACTTCAACCACGGACAGTGCTGCTGCGCTGGATCTCGTGTCTACGTCCAGGAGGGTATCTACGACAAGTTCATCGCCGCTTTCAAGAAGCGAGCTGAGCAGAACACTGTCGGTGACCCCTTCGACAACAACACCTTCCAGGGCCCCCAAATCAGCCAGCTTCAGTACGACCGCATCATGCACTACATTGAGGAGGGCAAGAAGGCCGGTGCCACCTGCGAGACTGGTGGTGAGCGCCACGGTGACAAGGGCTACTTCATCAAGCCTACCATCTTCAGCGATGTTACCCCCGACATGAAGATCATGCAGGAGGAGATCTTCGGACCCGTCTGCACCATCACCAAGTTCAAGACCGAGGACGAGGTTGTCGCCGCCGGCAACGACAGCACATACGGTCTCGCTGCCGCCGTGCACACCCGAGATCTGAACACCGCCATTCGCGTCAGCAGTAACCTCAAGGCTGGCACCGTCTGGGTCAACCAGTACAACATGCTGAGCCACCAAGTAAGTGTTTTAACCACATTCCTCCTATTCCCCACCTTTTACACGCGTGTTGGTGTTGGATGAGGAGCGGTCACGTGCCGTTTCCGTTCCTTTCCCCACACTATCCCCGACATCCACCAACCCCCCTATCTTGACCCCCCGACTTCACCTACACCATTTCTTGAGCTCTACAACACCAGAATAACGTCGTGGACCCTGCTAACGTTCCTTTTCTCACTATTTACCGTTTGGCGGGATGAAAGAATCGGGCATAGGCCGCGAGCTCGGCGAGGCGGCCCTGGCAAACTACACGCAGACCAAGACGGTGTCCATGCGCTTGGCTGGGCCTTTGTTCTAAGATGATCGGTTGGATCTTTGAATGTTCAGAGCAGACGCCCCTTTTATTGTATGATAAATGTTGAGGAAGCATCTCCCATTATACCCTTTCGGGAGGTCGCCGCAACTTGAGTGCTGGCCAAATAGCATGGCCAAATTACGACAGTTACCACAATGAAGTTATACCCACACGGAGTCTCACCTTTCGAGTGCAATCAATTTTAAGCGTCGTCGGAGCGTTTTCCATGTCTCAGAATAATCGTGTTTATGAGGGTACTGAGAGCCTGAAACGCTGGAGCTTCTGGACTGGCTGAGAGAGGCCATGCTCAAAGGCCATAATAGGAAGCTGCTGAACATTGCCAAAGACCTATCTAGCTTGTCCAACTCATAAGCCTGTTGAGATCCCCTGGATCTAGACGGTCGATGCCCACCTACGATATCTGGTGTTGTCTGCTCTGGGCTTTCAAGTCTGTGCTGTTGCACACGTCAATATATAAGGGGTAAATTCCGAGAGACGCCTACCCCCCTTGGGTAAAGAAATAATACATCGACTGCCTCGGTTTTAGCAATTAAAATGACTGTATAAAAGCAGCTGGCAGGTATGGACCTTACGCCACACCTATTTCTAAAAGTATACTTAAAGATTTACGATATATCAGCTTTATTAATTACTGGCGGCGATGTAACACTAAACGCTAGCACGACCTACGCCGGCATACCACATCAACGCCGGCCGATATGGTGCATCACCATCGCCACTCTCGTTGGCACACATTAGTAGATATTAATATACCACATCGGCCAGTGTTGCTACACCACATCGGCCGGCGTTGATATAGTACGCCCTCGCAGGTCGTAATATTTCTTAGTGTTGACGGACGATTATCGGCACCGGCAAGCTCGGAATACTTAAAATCTTCAGGTACAAAGGCATGTCGGTTTAAGCAGATACTTAGACAGTCGGTGTATCACTTTTCTTTGCGTTTCATCTCGTCTTGCGCCAGAACAACCCAATGCTTGACGGACCATATCAGATTCAAGTATTGGTATCTACATCTATCTGTAGTGCTCTATGTACATGATGTCAGTCGTCTCAAGAGCCTATGGCAATGGATGGCAGATGTTGCGTTTTCTGCCAGCGGATGAAGGCTGGGGATCGACTCGGCCCAGGTCTTTTGGCTAGATCCACAGCGAACCGCATGCCCAGCGAGTGAAACGAGAGCATGTTGAATGTCATAGTAAGTAGGGTTGAATGCCATAGCAAGTAGGCAACAATCGCCTTGTAACATGGCACGATCAAGAGAAAACGATCGTGACGGGGTTGGAGCAGTTGATTTCCAATGTCGTTCGATGACGGCTGCCCAGTCCGCCCTGGAATCCACCCTCATAATTATATTTGACTTGCAACATGTAGCTGTTTGGGTGGTTAGTCTTCAAATACCTATTCGGCACCTGCTACAGAGTCATCTCTTTGTTTCATCTAAAGTCCCTCACTGGCATAACCAATGGCATGATCACAAGTATGAGTTACATATACGCATGGCGTAGCTACTTGCAGCAAGTCTGCCCTCCACCCGCATCAGACCCGTGGCGCGCCCTTAAATGAGATCTGAACGGTCTTTCCATAGTGCATTGCGTATGTGCCTTGTCAACCCAGAATCGCGTGTAGCCTAAAGTCATTGCCTGGTATGAGACCGGGTGGTGACTCCAGCACATGGCCCGCGATGACTTACATATATGAGGGAAGGAGAGCATCTTGCCGAAAGCCAGCCATCGTATGTAGAACTGTAGTTGTGCCCCACAGTGGACTTAGGATAACATGTGCTTTGTTGTTGACCTCGTCCTGTCCCCCACTTCCATTCCTCACCAACCAATTCGAGAACGACTTGAACAACAAGGACGAGTCGGGCAACAAGGACGAGAACATTTACTCGTATGGTAATACGTAAGCAAACTCCGGTTCAATCACCATTTACACTTTAACTGACATAAAATCTCGTAGGCATAATTGGGACATGGATCGATACCGCCAACAATTGGGTCCCGATGAATTTGGAATGCCCCAGCCATCCGAAGGCTTCAATGTCGCATATCGCCACGAAGACAGCACTTCCAACAAGCCTGGCAAGAAACGCGGCCACATCGCTGATGAGCCCGAGCCGAGCGATTCTGAAGACGGTGGCAGTGAAGACGATGCTCCTGATACCAGCGCCAAGCCCTTCGACACCCTGAAGAATGGGATGTCCCTGACAGATTTCTTGGCTGAATCGATGGAGCTGATGCGAATCCACGCTGCTGACGGTGAGGCTATCAAGACCATCCTGGCCAAGCAGTTGGACAAGTTCCGATACGACCAAGATGTCGCTGATGGTGTCGAACCTCCTGCCGCTGCTGCTGAAGCCGCTGCTCCTCAGCCTGCTGCTCCTCAGCCTGCTGCTCCTCAGCCTGCTGCTCCTCAGCCTGCTGCTGACCCCCAAGTTGAGTACAAGAACAAGTTGCTCAACAGCTTCTTGCGAGACATTATCATTGGCCGTGGCTTCCAGACCCTGCTCGATCCCCCGCAGGTGCCAGTCGAAGGCGATGAAGACCAGGCCAAGCCCGACCTGATGCTCTCCCCTCCTCGTATTGACTTCGTCAACGATGGCGACAAGGCTTGGGTTGATGCCATCATGGCTAGGATGCAGTCTCCCGATACAGCGGATCGGTTCCGCCAGTACCTTGACCTCATCGTCCTTGGCATTGCTACCATCTCCGGGTTTGCAGGATCCGGCAAGACTGAGATGCTTGCATTGACGGCCCACTTGTATCGTGCGCATCCTGACATCAAGTTCTTGTATTGCAGTGCACCCTCCCACGTCGCTGTTGGCAATATGGCCGCGCGTATCGCCAAGGTCGGTGTTTCACTTGCCAAGGATATTGGAGGCGATACTCGAATCCCTCTCGTCATTCACGGCCACCTAATGAACACCGAGATGTCCTCCTTCATCAGCATGGCAGGAGACGCATCTCTGACTGCCCCGAACCCCAACATGTGGCAGCAAGCCACGTTCAACGTTCATCTATCGCCTTGTGAGTGGCTCTTGAAGGTAGTGCAAGCCGGTAAACACGACCTTGATCCCCTTGACAAGCCTGAGCTTTTCGCTCTCCGAGAGCGATTCCAAGAAGACCCGAAGATGGACGGCCTGCGTCGGTTCCTCAAGGGTGAGATCAAGTGGAACGAGATCTCCAAGATCCCTGAGGTCCCTGAGCCGGTGGCAAGCCCTGATACATCCACCGCCCCCAAGCAGGAGAAGGGAAAACCCAAGACCATCAACGCTAGCGCTCTGCTGCGTGGCCTCCTGCAGGAGGTCATTGGAATGGCGGACTTTCTGTGCACCACCCCCTTTCCCTGCTGTGACAAGGCCTACAAGAAGCTACACTCAGACGCCGATGCGGTCATTCTCGATGAAGCTGGAGCAATGCACCAGGCTGATGCCTACATGGTGTGGGGTACGACGGCCCGCCCTTGTGCCATGGGCGGCGATGAGAAGCAGATTTGCCCTCCCGTGATGGATCAGAAGAACAACCGCTTCGCCGCGGATACCCGTGTCTCTATCTTGGAGCATATGAAGATGACCGGCCATCCTTTCTTCCAGCTCAATCGTCAGATGCGCATCGTCGAAGGCGGTTTCGATCTTGCCCGTGAAATCATCTACCCGCATGTCAAGGATTTCACCTATGCCGACTCTGCGAAACTCGAGAACCAGCCCCTCGCCCGCAAGATCGAAAGCTGGATGGGAGAACAGTACAGTCTCACATCCCCCCCTGGCAAGGTTCTTCCCCTGTTCCTGCATTGCAAGTACTCTGAGTGTCTCATCGATGAGGCCAGCATATCCAGGTACAATGATGCCCAGAACGCCGTCGCGATCAATACCATTGCCAAAATGGTGTCGTCTCGTCTTGTTGATGCGGACCAGGTGGCTATTATCACTCCCTACCGTGCCAATTTGGAGCGTTTGGAGAAAGCCCTCAAGGCCCATGACAATGAGTCCATCCGCAGCATTGCCGTCAACACCACCGACTCTCCCCTAGGACAGGAGAATTCCGTTGTTTTCCTGGTTTGCACCGTCGATGAGATGACGGGTCCACTGTTCGTCGCCAACATCCAGAGAATCTGCGTCTCTATTACCAGACATGTTGCAGCCCTCTTTGTGGTTGGTGATATCAAGACTGTTTCCCAGGATGAGCCTGATCGTGAGCTGAACAAAGGCAACGAGGTCCGAGGCGACAATGGCGAGTATATGACCGTCAAGAATCGGACCTTCGTCAAGTTCTTGAAGTACTTCATTGACAACAACCGTGTGGCCAAGGTCGACAATTTGGATGCAAAGCCCAAGGAAGAAGCTTCTACCTCTGGCGATGCCTGGACCACCGGTGGCGATGCCTGGACCAGCCCCGAGTTCGGCGATGCCAACACTAACAATGGCGCTGCTGACGACAGCGAACTGTGGGGTGGCGGTGGTGAGAACTCCCAATGGTGAATCGGAGGAATCTTGCTTTATTCTATTCTGCCATCATGAAAGCAGAGACTGTTGTACAACTAGATAGACACCATTCGTGTAATGACCTTGAGGTAGATTGACCATGAGGTTACTGAATCAACTTTGCTGATCACCATCTTTCTGTTCCCTGGTATCCGTCTTACTGCGATCTCCTACAACACCAACGTCAAGAGTGCTGTGATCATGACTCTGATTTGCCAAGTCAACGACCCCGGAGAACTATCGTTTCGTGACTTTGAAGCCCGCTTCATTTCGGAAACAGCGACGCCGATAAAACATCAAGCACGTAGGTATTGCTGACTGCAGATTATCCTACTGGAGTGGCTAATAACATGAAACGTACGAGATATTGGCCAATCAATGAATGCATGGGTGTTGCTGTTACAGAAGAGTACGAGATTGGTGGTTCACCTCCAGATAGAAATCCAGCAGGGTTTATTAGCTGATAGCTACTGCGCTAGCCGACCGAACTGGCGCAGAACAGGTAAGCGAAATGCTGGACAGTACCTGGAGGGGCTGTTTGCAAGCTTAACTTCCAGGTACTGATTTAGGTACCTACAAGACATATGCCCATGGTGTATAGGTACGGAGTAGATTAAAAAATCAATTGTTGAAGTCAAGGCATGCAGCATTCCTGGATCCGCAGGATGAGTCGATTGAGCTGTAGCGCACATTATTAAAGGTGATGGGGTAAGACCACTTTCGATGGCTTAATTGACCGACATAAGGGTGGCATGACATGCGCCAGCGACTTACAACGCTGGCAGGGTAAAGCTTTGATGGCGACGATACTTAATACGAGTTGTGCATTCTTATCATGTATACTGTTATCAGATGTTAGGGGGAGACAAGCAGCAATCCGGCGCTTCGCGCCTCTGTTCAACCAGTGAATCGCATGTACTTGCGAGGAGTACAGTACGGGCCTGTACGCCAACACCTGCCCCCCCCCCCTTTCCCTGTCGATATTGAACCCTTGCCAGCTATCCCTCGTCGACTTCATCACCCTTTTGTCCCCAAGCCCACGTGCATTATCTTTCTATCTTCCGCCTTGACGCCGGAATCCCTTCCTCCTGTCGATCACCCTGTTCTTGCCGCTTTGCGGCCGGCTGCTCTGGCCCTGCCAATGACAGTATCTTGGCAGCTGCCCCTCCTCGACGCCAACCCCCATCTGTGTTGTACAGCCGGGAAAGCCACCTACAGTTTCCAGCTACGCTAGATATCTAAGTTATGGCATCGTCACCAAATTCGTCATTCTAGTATCTAGAACTTCTACATCTACTTACCTACGGCATACAGCGGCAATTGTCCGAAGCCTTTCGCAGCGTCCGTGGCACGACTCTCATAATACTCACAGAACAAGATATCCATCCGGTTACCTACATGCAATTGCGTACCCACGTGGATGGAAGCATGGTAGACAAACGGGGTAACAGTGGCGTATTGAAGGAGTTCGGTAACAATTAGTGTAGAAATAGTTGACTCCGTCCCTTGAAACTGACATAGTCATAGGAGCGAAGAGGCTAGCCACAATACGCCACGTTGTGGTCACAGCAAGTATGTTTTACTTTTGATTTCCGCGTTGTTAAAGAGACTCTGCCGATCTCATCATCAATTTAGATCTTTTGATACCCATCCACTGATTTGCCTTAGACGGAAGAATAGATGATGAACCCTCTAGCACTAAACAGTGTTGGTAGTGGCGATAGTATGTTGGCACTACGACTTACGGACCAAGGATACCGAGTCCTGTGTACATCAGATACCAACCTAGCCTTTATTTGAGCATGACCACAACTGTTAAATCATCTACGAAAGACTGAAATTATTCTTGAGATTACGTCTGATAATTCGCGTGTGGCTGTGTTACTTGGGCAGACGATGTCAACCTGCCCAGACTCCAAGACATCTTTACTCATACTAGACGAGGAGGCACATATTAGCCCTGTTCTAACGTCGCTTATGCACGAGCCCGATAACGGTTTCAAGGAGGTATTGTTGGTAAACTGCTGGAAAGCAGAAGTTGCCCATCGACGACTTTTGGCAAACAAGAATGGATGACAACTGTCATGACGGAGTTCGATCTGTGTACCGACGCCGCCCCACATAACACCAGCACAGGAATCGCAACCATGAAATCAAATGGCCAAACCAACAGCCAAAAAGCGAAAGCAAGAAAGTTGCTCCGGTAGCATGAGTTCGACTCTGAGTCAATGGAAGCCTCACTCTCTGTTCGTTGATCAACTTTAGCTAATGACCACCCGGTTTGCAGCCAATGGACGGGCAAGAGATCCAGGCATCTCCTTCAGCCTCACCCATACCGGGCATATGGTAGTGTTTGACAATATCCTACCACATAATACTTGATTTCCCCATCCTGGCGCTTTTGTTGGAAGAATCTGATTTGCGACATCATGCTATTCCATTTCTCGCATTATTGCTCCACGCCAAGTGGGAAGCTGGCTTCGTTGTTCAATGCATCACCTCTTTGGCAGTTCACGTTAGCTAACGCGGTTCGCCACTCCTGCCATTCCCACGGATCTCAGCTATCTACTTGAATAAACGCGTATTACTGCTATTGCCCACTACTTTTTGAGTATACATCGACGATTATCCCATCGCCAGCTAGCTCTTACGCCGCGGCGGCTACTCAAGAAAGGACGATGTTTCTTCCTAGGCTCACTCTTCGCAACCGCTTCGACAAAACCCTCAACGGCCATACAGACCACCACCACGCCCACAGAAAGAAACGCTGCGCGAAGAAGAAGTGCAAGGAGCGATCCGAGTGGAGTTACGTACGAGGATCTTCTGCGAACCTCGATGTGTCGCCGTATTGCGCTGCGCATGCTTGCCCGTGGCGGGAGGCTAACGGCATTTCCTGTCGCCATTCGAAGAAGAGCAACAAGCTATATTGCAAGTATCGTAAGCGCTTTGCCACATGTATTTGGTTGAAGTGCGCATACTGAAAAGTAATAGACCTCGTCTGTCAGGCTGCGCCGTATGGAACCCAATGTTCGGCGGATCGGAGCAACCCCCTGAACAGGGATGCCAAGTTTTGCGAACTTCGTGAGTATTCGTCACCTGTGTTCGTCATCATATTTTGGAAGACAGAAGCTGAGAGGAGTCCATAGATGGCTGTAGCTGGGCGGCTTGCAACAATGAGATCTTGCCTCCCCAAGGCCGGAAGACATTCACATACTGCAAGGATCACACTTGCCAACAGCCCGACTGTGCCGAAGCCCGCATCGGAGCCACAGGCACCCGGCAGAGCGCATACTGCACCACACACACCTGTAAGGACGCCAACTGCATGGCTAACGTGTCAGCCGCCCCCGAGGTCGGCGACACCAAGGGCCAGCACATGTACTGCCCGGTGCACCGCCCCTGCCGGCACGCTGACTGCAGCAGCATGGTGCACCGGGTCAGCAACGCCGAGTACCGGAAGCACTGCAGCAACCACTACTGCGAGTTCGGCCACAACTGCGACGAGCCGCGGGCCGCGGGTATCAAGGTCTGCGGCAGCCACCGCTGCCGGCGCAGCGGCTGCGCCAAGATGCTGCTGAACGCCGTCGGCCGCTACTGCGAGGATCACGAGTGCAAGGAGACGGCGACGCCGTGCCTGGAGGAGCGGGTCGACCGCAGCGAGTGGTGCACTAGGCACATCTGCCGGGACTATTACGATAATTGCAAGAACCAGGGGGATCCGAATAAGATGGGGTTCTGTATCGATCATGTGCGGTGCGAGAGGAAAGGGTGCGACAACAAGATACTGATTGACAGGGGAGTGCGCCGTCAGCTCTGCGAAGACCGTAGGTTTATGATACCTTGGACTTGAAACCTATGGTCGTAAAATCAGCTCTACTAACCCGCACCAAACACTTCAGATCACTACGGTATTTGCGAATACACTGGATGCCTCAAACCGCGAGCCCGGGACAACGGCCACAGGTACCACTGCGCCGACCACGCCTGCCTCGCCCAGACGGACTGCGGGTACGCGCGCATCGGCACCTTCAACTACTGCACGCGGCACAAGTGCAGTGAGCCCGACTGCGGTACGCTCCGGGCCCATGCCTCGACGCTCTCGTCGGCGATGCTGGCGCAGCTCCGCGCCGCGACCCTGGCTCCCGGTGGCTCCAACCTCATGGCCGCGACCCTCAACATGTACGACCCCTGGTGCGACACGCACCGGTGCCGCGACAAGAAGGGCTGCAGCGCCCAGGCCGTCTCCGCCGGGGGGTTCTGCGCCACCCACGTCTGCCGCGAGCCCGACTGCGCCAGCCGCGCCACGCAGGATAATGGGTATTGCGACCAGCACTGCTGTCGCGAGCGGGGCTGCTTGCGCGCGCCGGTCGATGCGCGGCACAACTATTGCGATCACCACTGGCATTCCAGCGACGACAGCGACGATGATGGCTCCGTCTGGTCCCACCACGACGGCGGCTCTTCTGGTTTCGGCGTGGACCCGGGCTATAGTGGCGGCGGGATGATGGCGACGCCCGGGTGGTCTGGCCCGTTTGGGTTTCCGCAGCCGAGGAGGAGGAGGATTAGGGGGGCGCGGTCGAGGTCGGGGCTCAGGACCAGGTCCACGACTACCCAGCAGAAGAAGAGGAGCCGGATGCGTCGGGGCAATGACGACCCCATCATGGGTATGAATTGGTAATGATCGCGAACGCCGGTTTGTCTTGGTTGGATTGTGTTAACTCTTATCGTGCCTGAAACATAGACTTCTTTTAAATACATTCGTCATTCATATATCTGCTGTGGGAGCGAGCGCTGACGATATCTGCGGTATCGCAATCTTCCGGACATATAAACATCAGGCTATTAATAGAGACGCTCCTAAGTTCGACCCAACATGATAATTGTATGCAAGCCAGAGTTCCATGCCTTCGGCCATGAATTGACAAGTGACGTCGTCAAAGTCTGATCAGCTCGTAGAACGATTGCTGCCGCTCTTCGCTCAAGAGCGTACTTTTGGCATAATGATAACACACTCATAGCAACCGATGATCTGCACAGCAGCTTCCAGAGCGACCGCGCACCCGTTTCTCCCACGACGCCCCCAGCTCTGTACGCACACCCAAGAGCTGCGCGACAACTGTACACTGCAGCCCAGCCTTTCAATATTACCCATACCCTTGTACGGACGATCCTCGTAACCCCTTTCGCGTCTTAGGTGTTTACCAAACACCGGGAATGATGGCGTACTTCCCCTTGATCTTGTCCTCGCCGAACTTCTCCATGTACCACTTCTTGCCCGAGACGGCGCGGGGCAGCATGGCAAAGACCTCGTTGACGAGGAAGCAGCGGGCGGGCGCGCAACCGAACCCGGCCGCGACCCAGAAGCCGAGCCACTCGATCCACTCGGAAAAGTAGTGCGGGTAGAGCATGTAGCGGAACAGGCCGCTGTTGGGCACCGAGTAGTGCTTCTCGATACTGCCGACGGGGCGGCCCTGCTCGCGTGCCAGCCGCTCCTGGCGCCGCTGCTCGGCGCGCCGGATCTCGCGCAGCTCCTCGTCGCAGAAGTAGTTGGACGTCAGGCCGATGTAGAAGATGACGAGGCCGACGGCGAACTGCAGCACCGACGAGCCGCCGACGCCGTTGAACTGGGTGTACGAGTTCCATTCGGCTTCGGTGGTGGGGCCGTAGGCGGCGAGCCAGCTGCCTAGGCAGGTTGCGTTGAAGAGTTGGAAGACGATGGCCATGGACCAGACGACGACGTGGATTGGCGACATGCTAGGCTGCAGGATGGGGAATAGGACCGCGCGGTAGATGTAGTGCAACACGAAGAGGCCCGCGAGGGTCTTGTTCTGCCACGGCAGGTCGTCGATGCCGTGCTGTGCCGGCAGCGTCTTCATGATGTAGAGGAGCGTCATGAAGCCGGGGACCTCCATCGTCATCCAGGCGATGCGGCCGGGGATGTTGAGCGGGCTCTGGACCGAGGTCTTGCCCATGCCGTACCACGAGACCATCCATTGGACCGAGTAGGCCTTTTTGTTGTCGTCACGTTAGCAATCATTGAAACCAATTGTATGTGAGGTCATCGCCGCTACTACGGGTACGCACCACGGGGAACCACTTCCAAATGCCCAGGATAAGCTCATAGTTCTCGCGGCTCGCGGGGAGCCAGTTCTCGACAATTGCCATTGCTGTATGGTGTCGATCTGTAAATGCCCGAGAGTGGAGGTTGAGTGAGGCAGGAAATACCGGGTCACGTCGGGTCGAATTTGGAAGGACTACGTGGGGTTATGGTTTACAGGCGGCAAATCGCGAAGACCAGGAACATACGGTAAAGGGAAAACAAACGGACAAGATCTCTTCCCCCAGGTAGTTTGATCAGATTCTGGGAGAATACAACACAAGACGGCAAAGACAAAGATGACAAGCAACCAAGTTTGACGTCAATGACGCTTGTGTTCTTTTGTATGTAGTACGTATTCCACCAGTTTTGGGCGATAAAACGTCTGCGGGACAGGCACAGACGAACAAAAACCATGACCCAGGCGGGCTCCGTTTCTGATGCTCCCTTGCATGCTTTTGCTCAAATCGGGGGAAAAGACCACCTGCAGGCCGAAGGGGGCCCAAGCTCTGCCCGGCGGCGGGAACTAAAGTTTGAATGGTTGAGACTGATATCATATCGTTGTTTCTGGGGCATCGTGTTCGCTATCGCAAGGAACCAATCTAGAAACATTCTTTAAAATGGGTTAATGGAGCAGATAAGCAGTGTATATTATACAAACACCAAATTTCCGCCAATGGATAGACAGCTCCGTTCTGACGCACGTAAGAGCTGCCATTCCAAGACATTGATCGAGTCTACGTCATGTCATGTTCGGAGGCAACCTTGACGCACAGATTCGTGGCTGAGGTACGCAAGCCACACCAGAGGCAACTCCACCGACTGTGCCAGGGTCATCGTGCCGGCCGAACCGTATGTCTACATCCTGCCCCCAACTTGACTGGACACAAGGTTGCTAATATTGGATTCTTAGAAACTGGAAGTAGGTACCTCTTATGCTGCTGCCTAGTTGGCTTAGGAAAGAGGGATACGCGGTCAGTCGCGAACCGACAATAACACGTATTGAATGGCAACTGTCCGTTAAGCTTTGTACCTGATGCAAACTGATACTGAAAGACGCACCGCTCTTACCATGTCGGACCACTTGAGTATTGTGCGGTCAGATGGCGAATACAATATGGAAAAACAAAACGAATACAACATGTAACAAAAGCATGGCCAAATTGTTGTAGACGGACCAGCCAGCGGTCAACGGAAACAGTCCGCCATGGTCGTGATTAGAAACGATTTGTTGTTACCACCAGATTCGCCCCGGATGCAGCTAGTATCACAAGCACCGCCACACGTCGTACCTGGCGCTTGAATGACTGGGCCGTCGCAGCGCGCTCGCGCTGTACCTCCCAACCACTCCAGTGCGGGACTGACTGGGAACTGGAGCTGCGAGCTTCAGCGGCGCCTACATTCGATGTAACTGACATGCGCACTTACTTACATACTAATCTCTCGCGCATACCTCTTGGCGGACAAACCACCTCGACCTTTCCCCTCTTCTACTGATTCTGACGGATCGTGAGACTCGCCCGGGCTCTTTACTCCGCATTAATTTATACATATTCTCGTTCAGAGCTTGAGCTTCCGGCCTATTTTGGGAGAGCCGATGACGCAAGCTTGAACCCGAAGGAACGCACACCCCGCGAATCAACTGCCCTGGACCAGCAGCAGCCTACGCAACTCCCTCACATGCCGCAGGGCTGACCGACTTGGGAAGCCTGAGCCTACTGCCCCCAGGCGATTTCGAGCGAAGGAATACTGGCCATGTAAACCGGGCCCGACGGTCATTTGGAAACGAAGCTTATACCACGTCTATTCGGTTGCGCTTTAACTCACCTCTCGACTGCAATTGAGGGCATCGTCAATAGGGTGGTACAGATCCAGCAACATCCCGCACCCGGCCACCTCGACCGGGGCCTATCTGACTTCAGTCCTGCCCGGCGGCCCTGGTTCGACCTGCGCGCACGAATACGAGCAACAAACAAGTTAATGAACACAATTCCACTAGGAGTGCAATTACATGTACTAAGTCTGCGCGTTTGGACTCACTGCAGTGATTGAATAGAGCCCTTTGGGTCTAGTCCTGAGGCACTCGCTATCTCCAAAACAACAAGCGCAGTTGGTCTCTGAATCGCCATTATGGTCACACAAAACGAAACCCCAGGGAATGCCCCGAACAACGACAGGCCCGCTCCATCCTTCAACATGCAAGGTGTGAGGCAGGAGCTCTGGTCCGCGACCGATTCCGACACCGACGGAGAGAACATTTGGGGCGACGCAAGACAAACGCAAGACACAACCTCTGCTGCCGCCCAGTCAGCGCCTCGTATTGTCCCCGACTCTTTACGGCCTGGTACTGCAACCCAGAACCCGTTTGGCAACGATGCTGGTAACCCATGGAACGAAGACGACGGGCAAGGGAGTGTTCCATCGCAGCCCGGGTCAAAAGGCGGACTAGAACACGTGCCTACAGTCTTGCGGCCAGGCGGCCGATCAGAGACAAATCCATTTAAGAGGAAGCCGCTGTCATCTACGAACACCGGACAGAGCGCGGCCAAATCGGCACCCACCGATGCGCCGCCCGCCCCTCCGACGAATGCCTTCTCTCAGTTGCAGCTCAACGAGTCGGAACAAGGCACAACAAATCCTTGGAAGCCGGCTGTTGAAGAACCTAAAACATCGCTCGCGCCGCCTCCTGTCAACTCCATACCTGACCAAGACAGCGGCAACAACGTGTGGGGCTCTGGTGCCCCTTCCAAACAGCCGTCCCCGAACACCCGAGCGCACTCTCCGGCTATTGTGTCATTACCGTCGGAAGGCGAGTCTTCGGCTTGGGATGACGATATAGTGGCCAAGCCCACGCTTGGGCATATGCCGCACAAGTCACTTGAAGAGCAGGAGTTTTCGCAAGATTCCCATGTCTGGGACGATCTTGCTCAGCTGGACAAGGGCAAGGCGCCCGCCCACGCGGGACCAAACCAACCAAGATCCGGCGATGATTGGAACTTGATAGATCATGACCCACAGCCAGTCAGTCTCTCTAGACAGAGCACCTGGGAGAACTTTGACGAGCCGGAGCCGGAGCCAGAGTCAGAGCCAAAGCGAGAGCCAGAGAACAAACAAGCAAGACCAGAACAACCAACACAAAAGCCACCAACACCTACAGTTGATGCCACTGAGGTGCCTGCGCCCGCCTTGCCGCCACGCACTTCCGAGGATATCCCACCGCCTCAACCGCCACGGACTCAGTCCCCCAGCGCACCAAACAAGAACGAAACATATCAGATCAAGAACATAAATTGGCATGATGTGTCCGCGGGCCAAAACCCAAGGAAATCCCCGATTCTCGTTCAGAACGCCAATGGCCCTTGTCCATTGGTCGCCCTCGTGAACGCCCTGACCTTGACAACTCCGGCCGATTTGACTAACACCGTTTTGGTGGAGACACTACGATCGCGAGAGCAAATCAGCTTGAATCTTTTATTGGAGGCGGTCTTCGATGAACTGATGTCTCCCAGGAGAACCAAGTCCGACGTAGCGCTGCCCGATGTGAGCGAGCTCTATGCCTTCCTGAAGGGTCTACAGACGGGCATGAACGTCAACCCGCGATACATTCCTACCCCTGAGCTGATCAATGCTCACAAACGGACGTCCCTTACCCATGTGCATCCGTCTGAACGGGGCGATCTCATCCCAGGGACCTTCGAGGATACCCGCGATATGAAGCTGTACGCCACATTTTCCATCCCTCTTATCCATGGCTGGCTTCCAGCCAAAGACGACCCCGTGTATGAAGCCTTTGATCGCCAGGCATCATCATACGACGACGTGCAAAGCCTGCTATTCCACGAAGAAGAACTCGAAGATAAGCTTAGCGCACCGTCGAGCGCAGGACTCACGGAACAAGAACAGCAGATGTACCAGGACATCATGAACATCAAAACCTTCCTGGCTACTTCGGCAACCCAGCTGACTCCGTGGGGGTTGGACGTGATAACGAAATCCGTACGACCAGGTACATTTTCGATTCTTTTCCGCAACGATCACTTCTCTACACTGTATCGACATCCGCAGACGTTACAGCTCCTGGTAAGCGACTTTCGGTGTTTGTTCCTTCCTGTTCTAGTGGTTATTCCACGTTAGTCCAGTGTCTCACGAGGGATGGAATGACTGCTTATTCCAGAAATTTCCACTATTCCCTCTGGGGACATCCTGTTCACTCCAAAAAGAGTAAATGCTGACACCGAGAGTCGATAGGTACTCGTGACAGATGCAGGCTATCATTCGCATGACGAAGTCGTCTGGGAATCACTTGTCGACGTCAATGGCGAGCGGGCCGAGTTCTTCTCCGGGGACTTTCGGCTCGTGGGCGGCCCCCAGCATCAGCAGCCGCATCAGGAAACTGCTCGGGCTTCGACCAGCGGTAGCCGAGGTCGCCGCAGCACGTCCGACGCGGACAACGTGCCGGTTTCTCCGACTATTGAGCAAGAAGATCGCGATCTGGCGTTAGCACTTCAGCTACAAGAGGAAGAAGATGAGAGGCATCGCAATGAGCAAGCAGCTCGGTTGCGCGAAAGACAGCTTTCGGAGCAGTTTATTGAGCAACAAGGCCGAGGCGGAAACGCCCGAACAGGGCCCCGGGGCAGAGGCGGTAACAGCGTGGCTTCCTCCCGTGGCGGGTCTACTAGCCAACTCAACATTCCGGTCCGGGCGAGTAGCAACAGCCTCAACAGCCCCGCTCGGAATGGTAGACCGGCGCAGCAGCAGCAGCCAATTAGACCGCTCGTCCCGCCAGCTAACAACCGGACTCATCGCCCTACCGATGGGGAGGATGATGATGCGCCGCCGAGCTACGAACAAGCCTCCAAGGCTACCCCGTATGTCCCACCGGCTGGCCACCCGAGTCACCCCGAGAGTAGCCCGGGTAGCTCCACTCGAGGACGTAGAGGCAATCTCACAGGGGGCCCGTCCAGAGTCAGCCTCGCCGGGAGCAATGCGGGCCGGGGCAGACCGCCGCCGGTGGCTGCACAGAGCGCCGATGATCGACACAAGGACTGCGCCGTCATGTAAAGCGGTGACACGACACCATGCATTTTTCATCTCTACATTAAGTTGCATTTTTCTACATAGTAATTGGGTAATCGGGACCGAGGGGAACACCAGCATTATGGGTGCCGGAAGCGGCTTGGGTTGATGGGGGCAGCGATTGCGCATGATGACAACTTCGCAGCAATGTTTAACGATCATCAGGGCCAACATGTGTTCATCCTGAACGGACACGTACATATCGCCCCTTACGAAGTCGGGGCCATGAAGGACTTCTTGATCCGCCATGGATTTCAGCGTTTCGCGTGGAGTTTGGGTCGGACAATTTTCATTATCAAGGGAGAGGGGGCCACCAGGGAAAGGATTACTTGGTATAAGACAAGACGGGGCCTGTAGATGGAACTGCATCGCGTATTTGAGTATTTATACGGGGCAACATTATCATTAGCAGCAGCAGCAGCAGCAGCATTGGCGGTAATAGAAATGGTCTTGGAAGAGTGTTCGTTGCTATCAATGGTTGAAATGCGTGGCGTGGGACTTCTTATACACCCTTAGAGAAACCAATCACTTCTCAACAGGAGGCGACCTGTTGTAACATTAAGTTAAGACACCTACTATGATGCTTCATTCCTTGACCTGTGTATTTATTTGCGCGAATTGGAGAATCGTGTATGATTGCTTGAATTCCTGACCTAAGACACACTCACAACTAGCCCGGCCGCCCTCCCTAGCGATGGCCGTGAGTAACACCGAGCCCATGCCAGTCGGCTTCTAGGAAAAGAGTATAAGGAGTCAACTGGCCCCTTTCATTCGTCTAGTTTTGTTACTGAAACCTCAAGTCCCCAAAATCAAGACTCACTGCCCACGAAAGAATACCCCATTTCGCAGTCTCCCACCACAATGCAGGTCTCCTACCTCCTCACCGGCCTCCTGGCCCAAATGAGCCTGTAAGTTCACGAACCCAAATATCCCCCAGAGCCAAAACGATATTCTCGCTCTCGTCCCTGACCCCACCGTCGCAGCACGCTCGCCAAACCCGCCATCACGCCCGCCGCCCAGCTGTCGGCCCGCGACTTCCTGCAGGGCCGTGAGATCGTCGGGACAGACCCGCGCGACCAGTACGACCAGTCGGGGCTGCCGGGGTACTGCACCGCCAACGTGCTGTGCTACCAGGGGTGCTTCCAGCAGATTGTGCCCAAGGGGCAGTGCAAGGGGTGTCCGGGGTGCGATCCCCTGTAGGGTGCTGGCCATGTTATGTGGAGGAATGGGCTGTGGAGGGGGTGAATGAAGGTGGAGTTGGGGGCTCGGGAACGCCAAGATGGTTGCTGGGTTTCTTGGGGTAGGGTAAGGGTTAGGATAAGGGGTAGGGGTAGGGTAGGATAAGGGGATTGATGATTATTTGGGGGATGGGGAGGTTGGATACCGGACAGCGGTGACAGATGATAATGAATGCGAAATATGGTCTTTGATGGAATGGTATTCATTAGGATTCGCTCTATGATGTGAAGTCACCTGTGCTTTTGAAATACCCCAGTTCCCAATTCATCTGGGTAACCAAGCTGGAATGGGCTCCCTCCCACCTACCTACCTCCCACCCATCCCCGTCACAGCTTCGCCCTAGCCCCGTCGTCCCCCTCATCCCCGACGTCGTCTTTCCCCAACTCCAACTCGGCAACAAGCGTCCCCTCCGCAATATCCTCCGCGTCCTCGGCCTCGGTGACCCAGCGCACCCTCCCCGCGCGCCCCGCCCGCACCTCGAGCTCCATCTTCATCTGCTGCACGACGCAGACGACGTGGCCCCGCTGGACCAGATCCCCCGCGTCGACCAGGACCTCGACCAGCTTCCCCGGGAACGGGGCAACGATGTGCGAGGGGTCGCGGGGGTCGCCGCGGCGGTGCTTGGCCTCGGCTAGGACGGAGCCGGCGGAGGCGGTGCTGCTGGCGGCTTCGAGGAGGAAGGTTTGGGGGCCCGTCGTGGTGGTGCTGGTGGTGTGGGGATGGGTGTATTCGACCTCAGCGCGTAGGAGGGTGGGGAATTCGTTGCGGAGGACGCGGGTGAGCTTGAGGTGGTGGATTTGGGGTTCTGAGGTCTGCTTGGAGTTGTCATTTTTGGGGGCCAGCTTCAGGGCCCACGCATCGCCTTTGCGCAGGAGGACGCTGGAACCGGCGCCCCCTGCCACCGCCGCCGCCGTCGAGTTGGAAGGGTCATCGCAAATGCCTATATCACTATCTGCCGAATCCAGCTCATCCGAGATCCTCTCCCCCGTTTCCAGGAGCCGCGGCAGCTCCCGCTCCAGCCACGAAGTGTCGCACGCCCCGTTCGCGAAGTCCGGGCTCGCGACGACGGCGCGCAGGATATCCAGGTTGGTCTTGACCCCCTCGACGCGGGTATCCTCCAGCGCCCGCCGGCACTTGGCCACCACGTCGTGCCAGGAGGCGCCCGTGACGATGATCTTGGCCAGCAGGCTGTCGAAGTCGGCGGCGATCACGGTGGGGTTCCCAGGGACAAGGTGAGTGTCGACGCGGATCCCGTTGCCGGTCGGCAAGGCGAAGCTGGGGATGCGGCCGATGCTGAGGGAGAAATCGTTGTGGACGTTCTCGGCTGTGAGACGTAGCTGTACCGATGATAGACGTGGGGGCTCGATTTGGTTTTCCGACGGCGCGACACCCGCCGGATGAAGAAGGGCGTCGTCCAGGGCGACGCCCTGCGCGATGTCGAGCTGGGCCTTGACCAGGTCCACGTGCGTAATACACTCCGTGACTGTGTGTTCGACCTGGAGACGCGGATTGACCTCGAGGAAGAAGAACTCGCGCGTGTCCGGGTTGGCCAGGAACTCGAACGTGCCCAATGACATGTACATAACAGCCTCGGCCATACGCACCGCGGCGTCGATGATGGCCGCCACGAATCGCCGGTCGCCGATAGTGCTCGGCGCCAGCTCGACCACCTTCTGGTACCGCCGCTGGATGCTGCACTCGCGCTCCCAGAGGTGCCTTACCCTCCCGGACCCGTCGCCGACAATTTGCACCTCGATATGCCGGAACCCGTCGACGGCGGCCCGCTCGACGAAGATCTGCCGCGAGGGGCTCTCGGCCATGGCGCGCGTCGCCGCGCTCTCGAGGTTTGCCTCGTTGCGGACTAAGCGGATGCCCTTCCCACCTCCGCCGTCGACGGCCTTCAGCATGATGGGGAACCCACCGGCCTGTCCCCGCGCGAACGCCAGCACATCCTCGACGCGGCCCGTCGGCTCGGCGCTCGCCGGCAAGGTCGGGACGCCGCACTGCCTCGCCAGCGCTTTGGCGGCCAGCTTGTCGCCCGTGCGCTCCAGGGTCGACCAGCCGGGGCCAATGACGCTGGCGCCGGCGTCGTGCCACATGCGGCGGCTGAACTCGGCGGATTCCGAGAGGAAGCCGTAGCCCGGGTGCACGGCGTCGATGCCATGTTGCCGGGTCAGATCCACGAGAAGGGGGATGTCCAGGTAGGCCTTGGGCGAGGGGATCTCGAGCAAGTGGCGGGCGTGGCGGGCGTGGCTCCTGTCGTTGGGGGTCACGAGGGCGAATGTTTCGATCTGGGCTTCGCGGGCGGACTGGAGGATGCGGGTGGCGATTTCGCCTCTGGGGATGTTTTAGCTCATTGACAGCATCTCGAGCAAGATGTCGTCGAGTAATGTTCTAAAGAGGCATACCTATTGGCGATGAGAAGCCGCTTTATGCTCCGCCGAGGTGGGTAATCAGGTAAACTCATAGTGCTTTTCGCGGCTGTTCTTATGCGCTGTCTAATGATGATCCCAATTGGTTTTTGCGACTTCTGTATTTTATCCGACTTAGGGGTAATGTTCTATGCAAATCTGCATGCTGCAATATCGTCGTCTACCACCAGGACGTTTAACAAAACAATGACCTTCTTCTGCCACGTCGCGGCATTATGATTCTACCTGCATTGGTCCTTTCCATCACATGAAGTACTCACTGGGTAAGCGCCCCATCCCGCGTTTTAGTGGCTTCAGAGCCGGGGCATGGCGGGGGAGAACCCACTACCCTGCAGCGTGTAAGTGCGGGGGATCTGCCTATTGGGGCCCTGCCGAGGTCTGCAAGCTTGCCCTACAACTGAGCTTGCCAGAGGGAGGTTGGGAGTCTTCACTATTCTCAGAAAAGCAACTTGAACGCAACATGAGTATGTAAACATTTGGTGTTGTGCCAGCCCTCTACACATCGAGCCTCAATGCGTAAGTGCAACTGACATTCGCCCGCCCTTTCATTCATTTCACTTGGCATGGCATGATGGGAGCCGACGAAAACAAGAAGCAGCAAGCAAGCGACCGGTTGGAACAGGTCGCTGGTCATTTGAACGGCAAAGGGAACCAGGAGGGTGAGCCATCACAAGCCCCAAAGCGGAAAGGGCGGAGGAGGGCCTCGATATCAGGGCCCCCAGCAGATTACTCGGATCGCCTCGGGCAGCTGGCGACCTTGCGCAAACTGGCCCGCACACCAGACACGGAACGCCGCGGCTACCGGCGCCAGAAGGAGGCCGGAAAGCTCTGGGTCTGGGAGCGGGTGGATGCGCTGCTGGACAAGGGCAGTCTACGAGAGGTTGGCAGCGTGACGGGCGAGGTAAAATGGGACAAGCGGAAGCCACTCGTAGCCGCCGATGGCGGCAGTGGGCAGCAGCGCGAGGAGGAGACGATCGAGGGCTTCACGCCCAGCAACAGCGTTCAGGGTTTCGGCGCCCTGAACGGGCGCAAGATCCTCTTCACGGCGGACGACTACAGCCTGCGCGCCGGCCACGCGGACGGCGCGCTGTGGGAGAAGACCGAGTACATCGAGAAGCTGGCGCTCTCGCTACGCATCCCCATCGTGAAGCTGGTGGACGGGTCGTCAGGCGGAGGGTCCGTCACGAGCATCCGGAAGAACGGGCTCTCCTACGTGCCGCCGCTGCCGGCGTTCCAGCACGTCGTGCAGCAGCTCAACTTGGGCATCCCGAACTTGGGTGCCGCACTAGGACCCTCGATCGGGCTGGGGGCCGCGCGTGTCACCGTGTGTCACTTTAGTGTTATGGCGGCCAATGTCGGCAGCCTCTTCAACGCGGGGCCCAAGGTGGTCGAGGGGGCCACATTCGAGGAGGGCCTGACGCTGAGCGAGCTCGGGGGACCAGACATGCACTGCCGCAACGGCACGATTGACAACCTCGCCACCGACGAGCACGACGCCTTCCAGCAGATCCGCACCGTCCTCAGCTACCTCCCCAACTCGGACTTCTCCGCGCCACCCGTAATCCAAACCGTCGACGACCCCCCGAACCGTCGCGAACCCGCGCTCCGGACCATCATCCCCCGCCGCAAAGAGCGCATGTACGACCCCCGGCGCCTCATCCACCTCGTCGTCGACCGCGCCTCCTTCTTCGAGATCGGCGCGCTCTGGGGCACCACCGCCCTCGTCGGCCTCGCCCGGCTGGCCGGTCGGCCCGTGGGCATCATCTCCAACAACTGCGAGAGCGCGACGGGCGGCGCGCTCGACGCCGCGGGCTCCCAGAAGCTGACGCGGCACCTCAAGCTCTGCGACGTCATGAACCTGCCCGTGCTGCAATTCGTCGACATCCCCGGCTACGGCGTGGGGACCGTCGCCGAGCGCGCGGCGACGATGCGGCACGGCGTCAATCTGGCGCTGGCGTACTACTCGACCACGATGCCCGTCTTCAGCGTGATTACGCGACGGGTGTACGGGGTCGCGGGCGGGGTCATGCTGGATTGTCGGGACCCGCGGATGCGGGTGGCGTGGCCTAGCGGGGATTGGGGGTCGTTGCCGCTCAAGGGCGGGATCGAGGTCGGGCATGCGCACGAGCTGCGCGAGGCCGAGAGGCGAGGTGGGCCGGCCAAGGCGGCCGAACTGTACAAGGAGCTGGAGGCGGAGTACGAGGGGCTAATGAACCCGGTCCGGACGGCGAATGCGTTTGGGGTCGAGGAGATTATTGATCCGGCGGATACGCGGGGGGTGGTCTGTGGATGGGTCGAGCATGTGTATGGGGAGGCGATGGAGGAGAGGGTGGCGCAGAGGAGGGCGGGGACGCTGAAGCCTTCGTTCGCGTGAGATGATGAGATGGATGATAGTATATTACTAGAGATGGAGCTATTGATGAGACTCCGTCCCCCACCCAAAATCCGAGTGAATTCAACTTCCCAACATCCGCCCCACGGTCTCGTTCAATGTGTCCGTTCCCCGCCGGATTCGGGCGCCCTCGTTCATGTCCTTCTCTGCGACACCGCCGGGCAAGAAGCTCCTCGTCATCTCTACGAACAGACTGGTCATCGGCTCCTTGAACGCCTGCCTGAAGAAGCCTTGTAGTTGGTCATCCTGAACCAACTTCACCTCGATCCTCTTCCCCGTCGCCTCCTCAAAAGCCCGCTGCACGTCCCGCGTCGAGTAACTCTCAGGTCCGTGGAGGTCGAAAATAAACGGATTCTCGTCCCCTGGCGCCGCCGACCCGGCCGCCAGCAGCTGCGCGGCGCAGACCCTGCCAATGTCCCTCACGGATACCATCGGGATCTTGTAGTCAGCAGGCGATATCACCGAGTAGAAGAATGGCGGCTCGGCCTTCACTGTCGCGAGCGCCATCGCCCAGTTCTCCATGAAGTACGCGCACCGCACGAAGACCACCTCGGGCGCTGCGCCCATGAGCGCCTGCTCGGCTTCGTGGTTCGTCTTGATCTCGCCCTGTAGCATGCTCGGTAGATAGTAGTCAGTCAGTAACGTTCCATTGCCTAGGTTGGGGATTCTCCCGAAACCTCGGTCAGGTCAGCATTTAGCAAGCTGACTGAGATCTCAGATCGAGATCGGGATTGAGATCGAGATCGGGTACTTAAATACCGTGCCATGTTCGAGCTGAGTTCCCACGCTAGAAATGTAGACAAGCCTCTTTACAGAGGCTTTTCGGGCGGTTATGGCATGTTTCACGTTGCCCGCCAGCTCGCGGGCCTTGGCGATAGGGTCTGCTTCTGCGTGGAGGGGCGGGGTAATGGTGGCCACGGCGTCAGCGTCTTGGGAATAGCAGTCGAGGGCGGGCCCGAGGAGTCTCTTGGCGTCAGCGACGTCACCTTCGACTGCCGTAAACCGCGGGTTGTTTGTGAACTCAGCCGGCGCCCTCCGCACGTCCCGGTAGACGCCCGTCACGGCGGGCTTGGAGGCGTCGGCCAGCAGGGTGCGGATGGTGGCTTGCCCAGTCTTGGGGGATGCGGGGACGACGACGATGCGCATTTCGAGAACTGCATGTGGGCTTCACCATTGCCTTACAGGAGGAGGCGGGTGTTTAATCAGGTTGGTCATCTCTCCCATCATCGACATTGAAAAAAGCCCATCACGCCCTCTATAAGCGAGAAGGGGCCACTGACATCATGCGCGACGGGATCTAGATGCTAGTTCCTCAGCAGATGCGCGTAAGACGGATGTCAAATCACTATGTATGCGGATTTTGCCATCGCAATTGGAATTCCATTTCCACCGATGGCGTTTATAGAGTTTTCCATTACGGATTTCCATGGAACAGAAACTGTCGATGGCGTTCCTGAAAGAGGCCTGCACTCTGTCCCGAACCTCCGGGTAGCCCCTCCCCAGAATACCCCGGACACCTTCTACCTACTTTACTGCCCCGCCAGAGAAAGCCTCCACCAACCTACACACAAAACAGACCAAACATATATCCGTCTTATCTCCAAACACCTCCGGGGTGATTGGCGAGAAGGAAGCCCTGGGTGGAGGCACTAAGCTCATTCCACGGCTCGGCCCATATTCTCCGCCTCTCTGGGGAAACCCTGGGGAAAGGATGGGAACCCCCTCGAGGCGCCACGCCACCCAGAAGCGACCCGGATTGACGCGACTTTAGACCGGTGAAGATGCGCGCCATGTGTCAAAGGGATGGGAAGGCGCCGATATTGACCCGTCTCCCGATTGGAGTAGTCGCCATGACATCTGTCAGGCATCTACGAGCGATCATCTTCGTCTGCGAGGTCGGTTGTCGTTGTTGTTGGGGACCCCACTGGTGTCGACTCACATGTCGGTGCCCCAGCAGAGAAGAGCCGCAGTAACCCGATTGCATCTAGGTCAAGCATGATGGTTGCACTGATTACCACATCTGGGGGCGTTGACCCCTCCCACCGACCTCACTCGCGCCGGACTCGGCTCCAAGGCGGCGCACCCGGTAGGTCGGTAGCATGTCCGTTGGGCAGGAAAAGCGACCTTGCCGCGTCGATGGGCATGTGGCAACTCGATCCCCAGGACTGCCCAACCCGATCCCCCTGAACGCCCCAAAACTATCATGCTTCCATTCTACATGCTTTAATACTGCTTTGGATCGATCGATCGATCGATGTTTCTCCTGTTCAACATTGAGATCGTGATCTCGAAATTTCACTAGCAGACCACCATGTATCCAGACGGGCAACACAGCGAAATGGACATCACCGAGGTCCACGCCGGAGCAAACGACTCTGAGCTCCATCCCAGCTCACCAGCCTCTCTAAGTGACACTACGCTATACGAAGCCCATCCTGGCGAACTGAGCCACCTGAACGGCGACCTTGTACGGATTTTGAAAAACAAGAAGACTGAGATACGATATCGGGAAGAAGCCGTCCCGGAGACCGAGAACCATGCCGCCGAGAAGGTCATTGTGTCATGGGAGGAAGGCGACGAGGAGAACCCGCACAACTGGACTCCTGTAAGCACCCACACTGCTTATCCCCCAACTATAACCAGCGTGCCGGGGCTTTGACTAACTGAAGATGTATGTGCGGCATAACAGACGAAGAGAAGATGGGTCCTCCTTACCACCATGGCCATCATAATCAATAGCACCCTGGGCAGCTCCCTGCCGAGCATGGCCATCCCCTATATGGCCCAGGAGTGGGGCGTCACAACCCAAAACCAAATGCCGTTGCCCATCGCCACGTTTCTGATGGGCTTCGTCCTCGGACCTTTGATGTGTATGTATACTTCAAACTTATCTGCGCCATGCAAAGAACCTGGAGATGAGAAAGACTAACGCAGTCGTTGCATCCAGGGGGCCCACTGAGCGAGCAATACGGCAGACGCATCGTGGTGGTTACCTCCTTCTCTATGTTCATCGTTTGGACCTTGGCCTGCGCGCTGGCACCGAACTGGCACGCATTTCTCGCCTTCCGGTTCCTGTGCGGCGCGTTTGCGAGCGCGCCCATTGCGGCCGTGTCGGGAATCCTGGCCGACGTCTACGCGGATCCCGTGGCTAGAGGCCGCGCGATGGCGTACTTCATGGCGGTATGTCCTGGAGACTCTCCTGTAACCAGCTTCGGGTTTATAAGTTTAGCGGTTTGCTGACATTCGGGATGCTAGACGACCGTGTTTGGACCCCTTTTCGCCCCCATCATCTCGGTAAGTCGCAGTCACCAGGTTCCAGTCCCTCGATAGGCCAAGACTGACCACGTGTTCATACAGGGCTTTTGCTCCACGTCCGTGGGCTGGCGTTGGACCTTCTGGATCGCCCTCATCTACGCCGGCCTGACCTTCGTCCCGGTCCTGCTGCTGCCCGAGACCTACGCGCCCGTGCTCCTGGCGCGCAAAGCCGCCGTCCTCCGCCGGCGGGACCCCGAGTCCCCCGTCTACGCCGCCTCCGAGCTCGAGCCCCGCGACCTGAAGCAGCTCGTGACCCAGGTCCTGACGCGGCCCATGCGCATGATCCTGACCGAGCTCATCGTCACGAGCGTCTGTCTGTACCTGGCCCTCGTCTACGCCATCTTCTACATGTCCTTCCAGGCCTACCCCCGCATCTTCCAGGGCCTGTACGGCCTGTCCCCCGGCGTCACTGGGCTCTGCTTCCTGCCCATCGGCGGCGGCTGCTGCTTGGGCTTGCCCATCTTCTTTGGGTATGACCACGTGCTCCGGCGCGCGCAGAGGCTGAACAAGGCCTGGGTGCGGCAGGAGGAGTACCGCCGCGTCCCGCTCGCGTGCCTGGGCGGGCCCCTGTTCGTCGTCTCGCTGCTCTGGCTCGGGTGGACGGCCCAGCCCGCCGCGGGGGTGCCGTTTGCGGTGCCGATGCTGGCGGGAATCCCGTTTGGAATGGGCTGGATGCTCGTCTTCATGGCTCTCATCAACTACCTGACGGATGCGTACGAGCTGTACGCCGCGAGCGCCAACGCGGCGGCGAGCGCGAGCCGGTCGCTGGTGGCGGTGGTGCTGCCGTTCGCGACGGCGCCCCCTTTTCGATCGACTGGGGATCGCGGGGGCTTGTAGTTTGTTGGCGGGGCTGAGCGCCCTGATGTGCGGGATCCCGTTTGTGTTTATTTGGAAGGGGGAGCGGATCCGGGCGGGGTCGCGGTTCTGTGCGGAGCTGAAGAGGAGGAAGGAGGAGATGGAGAGGAAGGCCGAAGAGGAGGCGAGGAGGTGGAGGACGAGGAGGAGTGGGAGTGGGAGTGGGAAGGTGGGCGGAGTTGCTGTGCCGGAGAAGGTGAAGGTGAAGGTGGTTGGGCGGGAGCATGTTTGAACGGCATTTTCCAGGCGCGATATACATTTTTCATGATTTGGAACTTCCTGCAGGCGTTCACAAGATTGGTAGCCAAACTATAGCGAGCGGATTGTTTTTAAAAATTGATCAAACAGATTGTCATTATTACTTATTTTCCCACGCCGATGTTTCCCGGCTCAATTCCTTCTGGTGATATGCTGATGGTGTGTTTTCCATACTCGCAGTGCTGGGATCCCATTCTCAGGCGTCCACGAAATTTCCAATACAGCATAACGTCTTGGCTCCAGCATAAGCATTGGCGAAACAAACTGTCGTTAGCATAAGTAGGTCCTTGACGCTTCCTGGACTAGATTCCTGCCGGCGGTATGCCAATGACCGGTTCTTCGTGCTCGCGGTGGTGTGAGCAATGAGGAAACACGGGGGTCGATTTTTCATGCCAGATGTGTATCCAGAATGCGTGGGACAAACATGACCGGATTCGGCAACATAATCCTAATTGTTGGTTTTGCGATAGCTCAGTTCCGAATCTCCGATCCGGATCGGTGTTTGTCCTCCCATCCCCAGGAGGCAAACAAAGGGGAAAGGGGGCAGGGGTGCCGACCAACACGACAAACCTCGTCCGATTTCTTTGACGTCGGGCATTTTAACTCTCGCGTAACTGCGATCTTGGAGGCGATGAATGTGATATGTTTGACAGAATGCTAGGAATGAGATCCAGAGTTGGATGGGTTAACGACACGTAACATTTCGGCAATCTTTGGGATCTTGGGTACTGATCTGTCTACCATCATTTGATATATCCGTATATATAGTGGACGAATGACCAGCACTATTAACACTCTGAAAGCATAGAACTATAAGTCAACACATCAGGATATCTAGTGAATCAAATTTTTGATAAACACGGAAACTATTCTCAACATGTCCGTCCAGCGAGCCAGCAAGAAGGCCGACCTGGGCAACCTAAGCCCTACCACTGATCTCACCCCAGCCCTTCGAGGCTCGGGAGAATCGGGCGAGTATATCGAGGTCGGGGTCCAGGATACCCAAGGCAAGAAGAAGACGCACCGCGTTCTCGACGCCAGCGGGGGTGCCGCCGTCGCCTGCTTTGGCAACGGCGGCCAGCAAGCAGAAGGCGACGATGTGGAGTTCACGCAGCTGTTCAAGCAGATAGAGAAGATGCACGGCCGAAGCGCGGCCTACAAGAACCCATATGGGAGAGTCATGCTGGCCACCTTCCGGCAAATCATCAATATTTCCTACAGCATGCACTATGCGTATACGACGCCGGTGCACTCGATGCTGACTGAGCGTCTGCGGGATAACGCAAACTCGGCAGTGACGAACTGGGAGAACGAGGAAGAGAAGATGTCAAATGTCATGATCTTGAACTCTGGTAGGTTTCATGAGCACGGTTCCCCACAGGAGTCAAGACTAATTCCATGCCGTAGGCTCCGAAGTCTGCGACGCCATGGTCAAGCTGGCATGGCAGTACCATAACGGGCAGACGACGAATGGTGCAGGCGGTCAGGCGGTAACCGTAGAAGCTGCCAACAAGAAGCAGGTGGTCATCACCAGAAACACCTCGTACCACGGAAACACGGTACAAGCCCTCTCGCTCAGCGAGTTCCCAACTCGCAAGGCCAACTTCCAAGGCCTCTTCAACGAGGGCAATCTCCGCAAGGTCGACCGCTACTACTCGTACCGAGACATGAAGGAAGGGGATTCTCGAGACGACTACGACGACGAGTTGGTCGCAGGGCTCGTGAAGACCATTGAAGACGTCAAGCAGGAGGGAAAAGGCGTGTCCGCTTTCGTCATCGAGACAGTTTCAGGAGCAGTGAGTCCATAGCCCGCATCTTGACCTATTCTCTATCCCTCTCTAACGGATTGGAAAGGCATTGGGATGCCAGATGCCCAGTGTCCGATACCTGCGAAAAGTGAAGAAGGTGTGCCGCAAGTACGACATCCTGCTCGTATACGACGAGATCATGTGCGGCCTGGGACGCATCGGTTACGCCAATGCATGGCACTACTTCGACCAAGAGTTCCAAAAGGAGAAAGACCAGGATGACCGCGTGAACCTTTCCAACAAGACGGAGATGCTTCTACCTCGCATCAAGAACCTGGCCCCGGACATGATGCTCATCGGCAAGGTCCTCGGGGCCGGCATCGAGCCGGCGTCGGGCGTCGTCTGCAATGGGAAGATAGTCAAGAAGCTTCAGTATGTCTTCCCTATCTGCCCAGATGATGGAAACATGGCTAAAGCGGGCTAACGCATGATGAAACACAGAGAGTCCAACCGAAAGCTCAAAGAGTTCTCCCACGGGCACACCTTCCAAGCCCACGGCGTCGTCTGCGCCGCCGCCCTGGAAGCCCAAACCATACTGCCCAGCCTCCTGGAAAACATCCGGGCGCGCGGCAAGCAGCTCGGTGAGGGACTGAAGCAGATCGCCAACAGGCACCCCAACATCGGCGACGTCCGCGGGCACGGCCTGTTCTGGGGCGTCGAGTTCGTCCGGGACAAGCGCGGAAAGAAACCCTTCCATCCCAGCAATGACGTCGCCACCAAGTTCGTGGCGGCGGCCCGGTTCCCTGACCCGGAGAACCCGGAGATAGACGGCATCGATGTCTACGCCGGACAGTGGACGGACATCCCGGACGCGAACAGATATACCCAGGGAGACCACGTCATCATTGCGCCGGCCTACCACGCGAGCGAAGAGCTGATCGATAGGATCTTGAAGTCATTTGAGGGCGCCGTACAGAGATACTTCCCGGGCGAAACTTAGATGAGCCCGTGAGGGGGTAGGGTGTCTAGATGGCGCAATAATCAACCGTCTGGATGAGAAAGCAGGCCATTTAGAGGAGATGTAGGCGAGAGGAGCCTCGCTTTGGGGTATTCAAAAGTGCCTTCAGATATGAGACGGTGTGGTTTTCGAATGGTCATAACAAGAGGACGCCTGAGTTCCCCACACTGTTTTGGATCTCGGTTTGGCTTTCCTTTTGCAGATGTTGTTTCCCCCTTTTCTGCCACAGTCGTTTCCGCATTTATTTACTCCTTTGCTTGTCTACGATCGTGTTGTCGTCTATCTACCAGGTTTTACAGTAGCATATAGTCGCTCGCTTAGTTAATTGAATAATAATGTTCACACATGGGATATGGCAAACAGATATTTGTTATCGAGTTGAACAACACGAATCGTAAATTTGTTCCTGTACGAAGTAACGGTCTTCGGTTTAAGCCCGAGCGCCAAACTTCAGCCAGTTTGCGGTTAGATGTAACCTACACCCCGTGCCAATGAGCACCCGGTATTTGAACAACAGAAGCTCCAGCAGGTGAGAACATCGTCATTATGCATCAACCCCATAAGAAGCGCTGCACAATTTAACGTGACTAATATCATACCGCAGATACCTGCCCACCAACAAGTTCGTTATCCTTTGAAAATTGCAATTGTTCAATTACAGGTAGACTTATGGCCAGCCATATGAGAGACCACTATGGGTTGAGATATACAAGATCAAAAAATATATACAATGAGTCCCGTGCGCGAGCGTTGAGGAGCGTGAAGAGGGGGATGGAATGGTGGACCAGGAAAACACGCTTCTATCGAAAACAGAGCAGCTCAGAGACGATATGGACCTCAACCAATTTGTTTCGGTCTGCCTGGAAAGAATGAGTCGTCTTCTGTGTGGAACTCCGACACCTCCAACCAACATTCCCACTCTAGCCCGCCTGCAGCATTCCGAGCAAGACCAAAACCAGCTGATCAACCTCGATCAGGAACAGATAGAAGTCGAGCGAAGGCTTAGCGAGATCAATCCACAAAACGACTTCCTGATCTCGCTTCTGCGTCGGATAAACTCAGCAGTTCTCGGCTTGAACGACGAGAAGCTGACCCCTGATACCAATCACGGGTGTAGTGCTCTCGAAGAGCCTTTGCATCGATATCATGAAAGGATAACGCACAAGTGACCGTCGAAAAGTCTCTGGAAGCAGCAGGTTGGTATTGTCTGTCCTGGCTGGAGAAAGCATGATTCAGCGGATTCTGAAGCCACGAAATCTCATGTTGAACATCACTCCACCGATGGGGATGTGTCGTACCCACCGTTCATATCGGTCTCGGACGACCCTGGCCGGATTCACCCGATAATGAGCGTTGATCGGGAACGCACTGACAGCTCTGCTACAGTACTCGTTATCTCCCCGAGCAGGTTGCGGAAGATGGGCATCCACTTCCAAAGATCAGTCGATTTCGTTCGTGAGGTTCATTTGAAGCCGTACTGCGAGCCATATCTAAAAGAAATACATTACGCAGGCGAATCGCACTGGATTGTCCGCCGATGGGTCCCCGAGGAATGTATAGTGGGTGATCGCGGCCCTATTGAACCCCCTATACGACCGCCAATGGAAGACGTTCTAAGCTTCATATAAAAAAAGCTCTGCTCCGCTTACGAGGTCCAACGTTAGGTTTGGGGATGTTAGTTCCGAAGATTGAGAGATTGGCAAACAGGATCATCATGGCTTGGGGTACGTGATGGCAAAGCTGTCAAATGTTACTCTCGAAGACGATGAGCTGTTGGATGTGGCAACATGAAGCACCTGGCCATGATTCAGGACCGTTTTGCTAGTCGCCAGTATTCATCACTTGCAAATAATGTGGTCTTTTCAACATTACAGTCTGCAAATTTTCATTCATGTCGTTTCCTATGGGGTGGTGAGATGAGATGCTGCGTACAGCTCTAATGTCCGTACTATGGCGATACGTACGACCGGACAAGGCCCAGCAGGTTCCCGAAAGGTATGCAAATGAAAGCGACCACTGCCTGATTAACTATAAGACTTTCACATGAAGCTGATCTGTGTTTCCTCATAACGGAAAACCCGACTCGAAATGCCCCCCGCACTTCCCGACATGCAGCTGGCCCTTGACATAAGCGGCTTGCCACGCTCTCCAATAAGACAGCGCCATAGCAGAAAGCCCGGAAATCCGCCTGAAGCACTGCCGCAGTAGCCACATCGTGTGTCGCTCGAGCTAGCCGAGGCTGTGCTTAGCGTCGTCTCACCGAACTCGTAAAAAATTTGCTCGATGCCTGAATATTGACCTTCACTGATCAGGTTTTCTACCTTCTCCTTCTCCCATCCGAAACCACCAGTCTTCTCGGCGCATCCCTAAATTGGCCCTCAATGTCTGTACCCATAGGACTTAGCTTCGGTAAGTATTATGGGAACATTTAGAACAGAGATCCCTGATACTGATGGCTCTCAAGGTGATGTTGTCGAGTCCATCAAGATCCTCCGTCGCGTTGTGCACGCCATCAAAGACCAACGCCATGCATCCGAGGGCTATCAGAGAATTTGTCGCCAGGTAGAACTAGACATACTTGTTCTTCAGCAGTTACAGTCCATCAAGCTCGATGACCGCTTTGTGCCCTACACACAAGGCATCCACGCCCTGAGCAAGGAAATTGAATGTACTGCAAACGAGATACGCGACTTGCTGTCCCGGCACGGGCAGGCTCTTGGTGCAAATGCTACTGCAAGCCGCTATCGACAGGTGGTGTCCAGTGCTACTTGGGCCGTGAAGACTAACAAAGCGGTTGAACGGCAATGGTCCCAGTTGAGTACCCAGACCCAAAGTCTGACAAAACTGATGAGCTGCCTCCAAATGTAAGATCAAGACTCCAATATGTCGGTCCCATACATTGGCTAACAAACCCCATGTATATCACAGTGAGCTACTCTCTAAGATTGAACTCATGACAGGTGAAGCCTTGAACCTAGTGCGAGTCGATGCTCCCTGGAAATCCCGTGTCGAGTCAATTCTAGTAGGCATCAAGGATAGTCAGAGGCGTGACCAGGAGAGATTGATGGCGACTTTCGCCACGACTGATCAAGCCAGGTGCAGTACGCTTGGTTTGATCCGTACAGGTATCGCTCAAGTACATGAGTGCCAACAACAGACCCTCGCGAAGATCGAGAAGGATGCTGGCGACAGGAAATTTCGGGACCAAGAGCTGATCGCGGAGTTGATACCACGCGTCGTGCTCGCTGTTTCGCAAAGACGAGAAACTGCCTTCATCAAGGGCAACGATGGTATAGAAGCTCGGATAAGCAGTGCTGGTACACCTATTTCAAACGATTCGAAGTTGGCTTTGCTCCGGACCCTAGCACAGGAGCTTGTCTTTGCCCAAGAGAGTCAAGCGTCACAGTCGGCAGAAATAGATCTCGCTATTCTTGGCCTTATCATGACGCTTTTGGCTGGGCTGGTGCGACGTCTTATGTACCGGCTTGCGCTTCTGGCACCGATGATCTCTCTCAGCGCAACACCAGCCAACTTTTTGCCGGACGACATGCGTCTAATAGACCCACTCGGCCGGGTTCATCGGCTTCCAATGCAATATTTTCAAAGCTGGGAACAGCTTGCAATCTTTCTGGAAACGCAATTCCGTGGGCTGCCAGGCGACCTCAAGGTCCGCAACAGAGAGTTCAAGATTCTGGATATCGCCAATCCCTCATTGACAATCGGCCCCTTCCAATGGAAACGTCTAGCCAAGCCGCGAGGGCGTTTCTTGATGTCTATGGCGTTCCCCAACGTCGTACTCAACGACATAAGATGCATCAAATGCAAATCGCGACTGAGGCGGTTTGGTGTGGTTGGATACATCTGCCCTCACCAGCCTTGCGGTGCCTTTTTCCACGTCCTTAGCTCATCCCCTGAGTCAGTACGGGCTTCAACACAAATTGAGAATGAACAAGAGTGGATTAAGGCCCTCAGGCGATCGTATCGCACGCCGCAGCGATCTGATTGCTTACTCTTATTAGCCGCGCGTGGAAGCATCATTGCTCTCGCAAGATCTTGTCAGAAATATTTTCACCAAACTCGATTTCTGATCTATCACCAGGGAAACACCACATCGGACATACTGACGCCCCATGGGCCTTTACCGCCACCTTCATCTGGTAGGAATGAGGCAGTCGAGTCGAGGGAGACTGTTGGGCCAAGAAACCGTCAAATTCCAGAGGAAATAAAAGATCGAGAAGTGCAATCCTTTTGCAACATTTCTGTACAGAATCCTACGCCCCTATACGATGCTGCTACCAAGAACGATCTTAATCTGGCTCGCGACATTTTGAGGGCTGGTCACGACATCAATGAGTCCACAGGGCAGTTTGGCGTGGCTATAAATGCAGCTCTGATCTTCAATCATTCCGACATGCTGGAATTACTGCTTGAAAATGGGGCTACTCTGCTACCAACCGTGCATCCAAGGCTGTCGCCACTTTGTGTAGCAGCACACTATGCACAGCCGTCCTTGGCAATAAAAGTCTTCTCGAGTGCCGCCCTTTGTGCCTCTCAGGATCCAGGGCAGTATCAAAGATCACTCGATGCAGCATTGTGTGCATCGATTCGAAGGCGCG
This sequence comes from Apiospora marii, assembly GCF_038362585.1. Lineage (NCBI taxonomy): Eukaryota > Fungi > Ascomycota > Sordariomycetes > Amphisphaeriales > Apiosporaceae > Apiospora > Apiospora marii. The sequence continues at coordinate 1,314,023 of NW_027117377.1, forward strand.
ACGGCATTTTAACCGAGGCTATACTAGGATTTGGGGCCAATCCCATCAAAGTGCAAGATGACGGCCAATCCGCACTAGAGTTGAGTCTATATTCGACGTCGACAGACGGGACCCGCGACGTCCTGGCTGCTGTTATGATGTTTGGATTGCTGGCCCGTAACTTTCTATCCATCACAGAATTGTCGAACATCTTGATGGCTGTAGGCTATCCAACAAATACGGAAATTTCAAGTCGCGGAACACGACGCGACCAAATAATCATGTGCCAGAGAAGAGTAGCCAGACGCATTTCGGCAACAACACAATATTTCATGCATCTACCTTACTTCGAGTCACGCGAAACAGTTTATGTGTTCGATGTCGAAACCTTTTTGCATGAGTATGAAAGCTTCTACACCATTGGCTTCCAACATCGAATACTTAGGAAGTCATCATGAAATAGGCTAACTACAGCGCACAGTTCCTCATCCCTAGCCATGGGCTTGTCAAAGCTAGGCACACAGTCCGATTTCAGCGTTTTCCGGCCCACAATACGATTTCACCCAGATAGTGAACATTCTTTCCTCGAGTTACTACCTCGAGGATCCATCAACAAGAGACGGGTAAAATATACTTTTAGGTGGTATTGTGTAAGTACTTATACATCCCAACTGGATCTACTAAGTATCTGTACGCGGCTGATGTTCATCTCAGTGCGTATGTCGTATGTATGACAATCCTATGCGTATAGACGGGTGTGCGTATTGTGGTATACCGCGATGTGCAGAATGCACCGTTGGGAGATTCCGCATTCAAACACAAGAAGTCTACCCTAGGTGAAAACATAAGTCCTGAATTGCCTTTTTCCTTTTTCTTTCCCTTTTTCCCCATTCCACACCTTGTTCCCTGGCGAAAGCCAAATACCAAAAGCACATGAAGAGTACGTTATCATAAGATATGAGCTCAGGAAGAATGAACTTGGCCCAATGCTTTCAAAAGTCTCCAAAACAGTCTCGAGTTCTGTTATTGTATCCATCGTATCATGGCTGAGCACTCCAGCGCCTATCGCAATCAAACTTCTGCGGAAATCGAATTATAGTTTTTATCCCTTTGTTTCGACAACGCTTCTTGTCCTGACTTGCCCTTCGCGTTGCACTTCCGTGTCCCTGCGGGCTCCACTAATGAGGCCTCAGCCACGTTGCTAGACATCATGCCTCGCGGGATCCATGGTTATAGGGTATGCACTTGGAGCCTAAGGGCGCGGCTGCGGTGGTAGCGTGGTCATTGTCGGTTGCGGTAGGTAGACTCGATGCATCATGGAGGGCAGCCTGGCTACGGCGTTGCAGCTTGTCATGGTCATTTGCATTGAGAGAGTAGAGTGAAGAAAAGCTGGTTTGCGATAGTGTGATATGGGTCGATTCAACCACATCTGGACGGGTGGGATAGCTCGCCGCGTATAGCCGACAATCCTATAGCTATCATTAATGCATATAGGGTTGCAAGAAACAATGAGCTACATGTATGAAAGTGGGGTGGTTGCTGGGAGGGATACACTGCCGCGCAACAACTGACTATGGAGGAAACCTGACTGGGGAGGTGCGGTACCGACTTCGCAACTACAAAATTGTTGCGGCTGTTGATTGACAAAATAATATGTTTTTATTCATGTATCCAATGATAGACACCGAGTTGCTACGTATCCTATCGTAGCAAGCTTTATGGCGACATATTATGTCATGTCCACCAACAGTGTCCCCCCGACCGACAAATCTATGCAAAACATTTTACAGATTCTTGGAAGCCCAGCCCAACTTAGGCGTAGAGTCCCCATTAAACACCACAAACGCCGCCTTCAGCGCCACATCCCCAAAGATGTTAACCCCGATGCTAGAGCTGGACTGCAGCCCACCAAAGCACTGGCTCGACCCCGAGGAGATCTGTCCAAAGTTCATGAACTCGCCGGGGACCGTGATGCGCGCGCTGCCGACGCCGAAGGTGAAGTCGGGCGCCGTGGCGGAGCAGGGGTAGACGTAGCCGCCCGCGCTGTTAGAGTTCTGCGAGCCGCTGATCTTGCCGTAGTAGGCCTTGACGACGCTGCTGGGCAGGTACAGCAGCGTGGTGCCCGTGTCGGCGATGCCCTGGATGCTGCTCGAGCTGAAGGAGCCGGAGCCGACCTGGTAGCCCGACGATGTGAAGCCCCAGAAGCCCTGGCTGTTGTCGACGTTGACGTAGGTGATGGAGCCCGTGTAGGCGTTGTTGTCAATGTAGCCAAAGTTGTACTTGCCGGCTAAGCGGGGTGGGCGCAATTAGAGTTAGCTCATCTGAGTAAGCAGCCACATAGCTTCGGGATCGACAGGGGTCAAAGGGAGAAGGGATTGGAGGGGGCGAAAATTAGAGTTAAAGTGCTTACCGGCTTGGTGCTTCAAGTCCGCAGTGAACAGGGGTTGCGCAAGAGAGCCCTTGGCGTTGTCGAAGAAGGTCTTCTGCGCCTTGGGGGAGACGGTGTTCAGGCTGCTGAAGGCGAGACCGACGAGACCGTCGATGGAGCTGTCCGAGGAGAAGGAGTCCGACACCTGCTCCGCCGCCTCGACGGCCTGGTTGTTGACGGTGAGGCCGCCAATGTTGACCTTGTCGGTGAAGACGTTGCCGCTGGACGAGCTGCCGTCGCCGTACGAGATGTCCCAGGTGGCGCCGCTCATCTGCTGCGAGGTGCTGCTCTTGGAGGGCGAGTAGATGTTTTGCCCGTTCCGTTGGGAGCTGGGGGTCTCGCTGCTGAAGACCCACAGGTCCGACGAGCCCGTGTCGAAGTCAAGGTCGAGCTGCTGCGCGGGAGTGCCTATCGAGACGGGGCTGGAGTAGGCATCGTCCGACTCGTCAATGGGGTTGGCCGCGACGGAACCCTGGTCACGAGTCTGGAGGAGTGTGCCGGTGATGTTGGCGACGGCGGCAACCAGCTCGTCCGAGGGCTTGGCGCCGTACTTGAGATGAGCCCTGTAGACCGACAAAGCGCCGTTGAACTTGTAGTGAGGCTTGCGCGTCTGGATCGAGGTCATGCCAGGTCCGACGTTGCCCATAACGGTGCCGATCCGGCTGTGGGGAGGAACGGCAGCAGCAAGTCCGGCCTGGGCAAAAGAGGCCGCCAGCAAGGCGTTGGTGAGGGCATTCATCTTGGGGTGAGTTGGGTGGGAAGTCGGATTGGACAACGAAAGTGGATGAATGAATTAGATATAATCAAGGCCAAGATGTCAGGCGGCGCAATCAAGCTCAGGGTGCAGGAGGCTTGCTGTGGGTTGCTGGGCTGGCTGGCTTAGTATGTAGGAAGGGGGGAGGCGTGATACGTTTATATAAGCTTCTGGGTTTGGTGTTGGTCGTCATCCCATTCCAAGCTTGCGCTTGCTTCGTGATCCATCTCATCTTTCCTTTGGATGCTGCCGTGACGATCACATGTGGGATCAGTGTCCAAAGAGGAAGTTGAGCTCAGGCTTGCCCCGCCGTGGTCGATAAGACCAAACAGCCTTGTCGCCGCTGATTGGCCTGATGGACACCGTCGCCATCAAGATGGGATTGCAATATGCAGTATTGGGACGGCTCTCGGTAAAGGATGTTACCTTGCGCGGACAGCGAGCTGTCGAAGAGGCATCTCAGGCTTGCCAGTGGTCGATGGTTGCATGAGCGCCCGAGCCACCTCATCGCCGAGCTTCCGTTTTAGTCTGGCCCGGAACCTTAAGCGACTAGCACCGGACGAAAAATCGCACGCAATGCCGCTGGAGATTGGGGCATTGGGGGCAGATGGGGCAGATTGCAACCTCTAGTCGCTGCCAGGAACTGGGACAGTTGGGCGTAGCCATCGTCTTAGTGGAGGCTCAACTTGGCCCAACTTATTTCCAACGCCTAGATGGGCATTTCTTTTTTGTAACAGGTGCGGCGCTAGAGAACGGCTTGCAGCTGCAAGCATGAAGACGCTACCCGACCTGCCTATCCGAGTCTAGTCGGCATGTAACGCTGCTACGCCCTAAGGTCGCAATGACCAGAAGACGCAACCTCCACGAGCGACCCTGGCGACGATCCAAAAAGCTTGGATCCAACGGATGGCCTTCTGTTGAACCTGCCCTCATCTCGGATGCTGCCGCATCAGCTGGACTGTCTGAGATCTTCGGACATGTAGCCAGAGGAGGAAAGCGCATGTTCGATGGCCTCTGCAACTTGTCATGCTTGCATGCATTGCGACCAGTCCTGGGACAAATTGACTGTCGGTGTTTAAAAAAAGGAAAGCAGGCACTTAGACTCGGGAAAAGATAAGACGACAGCCGCCAAACGCTGCCATGGCGTCATGTCGTGTTACTAAGGCGGACGCCACTGCCACGCCAGGCACGGCAAAAGGCCTGGGTTCGCATCCGACTTCTTAGTAACAAAGTCATCCTGAACGTCGCGTCCAAGAAGCCGGACTGCCGACTGCTTTTTTTAGATGCGCGCACTCAACACCTACAGGATTGACTGGAATGGTGGCCGTTCAGGCAAATGCAAACATGTTTCGCCTACGAGAGGTGGTGGGTGCCCCAGAACTCTCTGGCAGCTGCAGCCAAGAGGTGCTTGGTCACGACAAGCTTTCCCGATCGCGATAGGCGATAAGACCAAGGCGCTACTCGGCACAATGGTGGGTGCGTATGTACGACGCTGGCTATCTCCCAATACATGCATGCCCAAGTCGCACACATATCTGATAGCTAGTGGTATCAATGTAATGCAACCAAACATTTTACAGCCCGAAATTGGCCTTCAACTCCGAGATTGGGATTGATGCGGGCGCCAAGCACTGGCCTATTGAAACTTAGAGTTCCGACTGTCAAGCTGAAGACTGACTCGAGGTGGGGCCCCCAACGACGGCGCTACAGGCATCGTCCCAGCTTGCCAGATCGCGAGGTCTGATTGGCTGGTACGCACACATTTCAGGGGCAACCGAACCGGGCACTTGTGTCTATTGCTCACCTGCACCTGCTCTATTCGGATCGGTCTATCAATACCGAATACTCTGCACATAGTTAGACTGTTACTACCAACGGGGCAACGGCGTAATGCATTCCTGTGTTAATAGTAGCCAATCCATGCCATCGACGCTCATTGGACATTGCTGGACGACTCCGCGTAGTTTTTCAAACTCCTCAAATCGCATCATCAATCACTACACGGGGTAACCTGGGATAGTAGGTGGGATATTGAGGCTGTGCCTTTTGTCAAGCAGGCCGTCTATGACCGCAGGACAGCGAGATATCCCCGGGAGCCCGACTCATCACATGTAAGCTTGGTGATTTCTGAGCTTCGGGTCCAAACTCTTATATCTTACAAAGAGAAGAGGACTGCAACGCACAGAGATAAGGGACACGGTGTATACACAGCCTAGAGCCTCCAGAGGAGATGTTGTGTCCGATGAAAGAACACGAGATGGTGTGTGATCTGCTAACGACAACATAAGCAGCCTTATTGCTACATGAAACTTTGCTGCATTGAGAACAGATAATAGCGTGGAGAAAAGCAACACCGTTGAGGCTAGATAAAACCAGGAAGGTGGTTTACTCATTAGCTGCTTAAACATGCACTTCATGGTGTCTATTGGGCAGAACTGATAGTGCCTCCTCATTAAGCGAGCCTTCTGGGGACACATGAATTTGAACCACTGGCGATGACTGTTCCATCGCATATTTCGGATATCTTCATCGGCGTCATAGCTGCCGGATGTATCTGGTCAGCGGTCTCAGTGTAAACGTCGCAAAACCCAAATTCTGTCTTGAGTGAATGGCGGAACCGCGCCGACCCATTCCCAAGTTTGGAGTGTCTCCAGGTTATCATGGAGTACTCGTTTCGCAACGACTTCTCGCCCGATATTCAACAACGAGCTCCCCTTCCCTGCTCAAGGTGACTGCAGGGAAGCACTGCCCTCTAGCACGAAGAAGGAGATTGCCAAGGCCCGTGAACGGTCGACAGGCAGAGATGCAGACCGAATGAGAGACAAGATGTTTGCAGACGGAAGAAGAGCATACGTACGAATGTTGAGATATGTTACGTCCCGATCTGGAACCGACCTCATTGAATGGTTCGCACGGGCGGCGAGGGCTCCCTAGAATTGTCAGCCCTTTGTCTCCGCAGCATACACAGACGTCCTGAAGAAGCTGCAATTCATCCCCCAAGAGGGTCAGCGCACCAAATGGGCAGATGACCAACCCGTACTTGCGGCCTTACCTGACCCCAGCTCTCTGAAGTTTGTAAGCGTGTCCATCCGTGGTAGGCTTTACCGCCCGGATAGACTGTGTATTCTCAACTTTCCCTTCAAATAGGCACCATGTCCTATATGAGATTCTGCAGCTTAAGGAATTAAGACTTGGACTGAGCCAGAGACTCTGAACCAGGTCTCATAGGCCATCGTATTGTATACCATTGAACGTTCCATATCAACGCCGTACACTTCCCGGCGGCTGAGGAGACCCCAATAATCTTCATATCGCGCACATCGGGCGACTCAAGACATACTGGTAACAATTCTTTCGCCCCCTCTTTCACTTGAAAATGAATGATAAGTCTGAGTCGAAGATATTCGCAATCTACGGTTCTCGCTTAGAGGCGGCCAAGCGGTACCAAAGCAGTTCTTCTCGCGAGAGATAGAAACTCAATGCCCATAAGATACGACCCAAAAGTGTTGGGATCCCACACCATCTCGAAACAAGGCTGAATGCAGAGAGTAAGCCCCCAGTACCGATGGAGATGATTGGCTGACTCATCGGTTGGGGAATAGGTTGCACAACGGTGATTGTGCTGAACGGGTTGGGGGCAACGTACTCCCCGTCTGACATCTCAAAAGGCAAGTCCTATACAGAAACCTTGAGAAAGGTATTCGAGGGTGTAAGAAGGAGGAATATGATGTGTGGCAATCCTAATGACGTGAGACTTTACGTGAGTCGGGGTCCTGTTGGGGGTGGAGGCTAAGGCGTTGTTTCACTGTGAGAGTGCAGATCATCTTGACACACCCAAGAAGCAGATATTGTCCATTCGAAGCAACGAGCTATGATTGGTCCGCTCGAACACGGCGCACGATGATTGGCTCGCATTCTGTGATTTTTGATTGGTCTCCCCCTTTAGTTCAGCGATGGCGTCCGGCGCCGTCGGTTCTGCCGTCAGCTTTTGTGGGATGGTTCCACTCTAGCCCGGCGGCGGGCTGACTCAATCTCAACCGCAGACGGCCCCCTCAGGTCCCATAATGTTGCTTGCCCTCGGGAGGTATCATTACCGGCGAGTGGTATAAAGGCTGCATCTACTCCCACCTCTTGGAAGTGTTGTTGAACCATAGCGACACCGAACAGAGAACCCTCTTTTCAAGTCACCCCTTAGAACCATTACCCAAACCAAGTGTGAGCCACAACCACCTACTACAAAATGGCACAAGTCCAAGGAACCTGCGACCCCCGCTTCGAGAAAGTCCGCACCCTCTTCCAATCCTTCCTCGACTCCGGCGCAGAGATAGGCGCCTCCCTCACCGTCAACCTCGCCGGCCAAACCGTCCTCGACCTCTACGGCGGCCACGCCGACGCCCCGCGCACCCGCCCCTGGCACCACGACACCCTCGTCCCCATCGCGTCCAGCACCAAAACCGTCACGGCCCTCGCGGTGCTGATGCTGGTCGACAGCGGTGCCATCACCTCCGTCCACGACAAAGTCTGCAAGTACTGGCCCGAGTTCGCCGCCAACGGCAAACAGGACATCGAGATCCGCCACCTCCTGTCCCACACCTCGGGCGTCGCCGGCTGGGAAGACCCCATCACCATGGCCGAGATCTGCGACCCGGCCTCCGACGCCGCCGCCCGGCTCGCCGCGCAGGCGCCCTGGTGGGAACCCGGAACCGCGGGCGGGTACCACGCTTGGAACTACGGACACCTGCTGGGCGAGGTGGTGCGGCGCGTCACGGGCGGCGTGCGGCTCAAGGAGTTCGTGGCGCAGCGGATCGCGGGGCCGCTCGGGGCCGATTTCCAGATCGGCCTGCACCGGGAGGACGAGGGGCGGGTGTCTGAGTTTATCGCCCCTCCCTCAAAGGGTGGTGGCGGGATGCCGGCGGGTTTCAAGCCGGGCCCCTTGTTCATGAAAGCCATTGCGAACCCGCCCATGCCGCCCGACTTCGGGCGCACGCGCGCGTGGCGGGATGGCGAGGTAGGGGCTTCGAATGGTGTTACCAACGCGCGGGGACTGAACGCCATCCTGTCCCAGATCACCCTCGCGGGTGCCACCTCCGCAGCCGACGAGAGCAAAGAAGAAAAGAAGGAGAAGAAGACGTATCTGCTCTCGAAGCCGACCGTAGACCTCATCTTTCAAGAACAAGCCCGCGGGCCCGACCTCGCCGTCGGCCAGAATATCCGGTGGGGCATCGGGTACGCCCTCCGCGGGGACGGGGAGACATGGGTCGACGACCGGCTGCCGGCGGGGCGGATCGCGTACTGGGGCGGGTCGGGGGGCTCGCTCGGTATCATGGATGTTGACCGGGGGCTCACCATCACGTACGCGATGAACCTGCGGTCGGCGAGCGCGTTGGGGAACGAGGCGTCGACGGCGTATTTGAGGGCGATCTACGAGGCGTTGGGGGTGGGGATCTAGATCTAGGTGGCACAGACGAGTTGTGGTCGACTGCGGTATTTTTCCTGACATGTGGGTGTTTGATGATTTACTTCCGAGCATCATAGAATCTATATCTGCCCTTTCAAATCGGGTTCTCGCTTCAGACAATCAGAGCTGTGAGTTTTGAATTGACCATACCTTTTCCGAGGCTGCGGGGATGGGGGCAACATCGTACCACCAAGATATCTTGGCAAGCCTGAGAGTATAGATTATTGAATCATGGTGCGCCGCTTTTCGACGACTAACTCGTCAAAATCCCCTCCCGGATCATCTTTTTCCTCGTCTATACTGCAGCTCTCACGTAAGCGCTAATGCAGCTATCCTCGAGCGATGCTACGGTCTTTACCCTTTTCCAGTCAATTGCCGCGATGGGCGTGCCTGTGTCTCCATTTACCGGCGTTTACGCTGCAATGTCGCCCTGTCTGATTGGACAGGGTTGTGATAAGAAACGAATAGATCGCGGGGAGTTGCAGCCAGAACAATCAATTTATGATGCTAGACGAATCGTGCAGAGACATGGATTGGCCTGCCGAGCTTCGTTTTCTCCACCTTGCTATGCATGGAATCGGGGCTGGCTGGCAGATGGGGCTTTCTGGGGTGGGGGTGAGTGTCTCGCTTGGGTTTATATTGCGGCCAGAACCAAGATGTGTAGGCTGGTAGTTTGGACGTATTGTTGTTCGAATCCATCGTCAGTATTTTCAGAACCATGCCGTTACAAACGAGCGCAATGGACCTACTGTCCTCCGTGTCCATCAGAGGCGTCCTGTCCCTGCTGCTCCTGTACCTCTTCACCCGAGCCATATACAACCGCTACCTCCACCCCCTGCGCCGCTTCCCCGGCCCCTTCTGGGCCTCCATCACGTCGCTGTGGTACTTCCAGACGATCCGCCTCAGCAAGCCGGGCAACGTGCAGTCCGCCCTGCACGAGCGGTACGGCGACTTCGTGCGGGTCGGCCCCAACCTGCTCGCCGTGTGCCACCCGGACGCCCTCGCCACCGTCTTCGGCACCGGCGCCAGCCCCAAGCAGGCCGGCCACCAGAAGGCCAAGGCCTGGCGCAAGGGCGACTTCTACGAGAGCTTCGCGCCGCGCATCCCGGGGGCCCGCATCGACGGCTTCTCGGAGCGGGACGACGCCAAGAACGCGGAGCGGCGCCGCATCATCGCCTCGCTCTACACGCAGGGCAACCTCCTGCGGTACGAGCCCCGGGTGGACCGCACCATCGAGCTCTTCCGGGGGCGCATGGACATGCTGGCCGAGTCCGGCGAGCCGACCGAGGTGAGCCTCTGAATGGAGCGGTACGCCTTCGACGTCATCGGCGAGATCTTCCACGGCCGCGAGGACGGCTTCGGCATGGTCCGCGACGGGCGCGACTACAACGACTGGTGCCACCTCATGAGCGTCATGCCCGACATCGGGGCCTCGCTCATGTACATCCCCTGGATCCTGAAATTGCCCCACTTCGCGGGGATGCTGCTGTTCCGCAGCAGCCGCGACGGTATGAGAGGGATGCTGGACGTGACGCACCAGGCCGAGAAGTCGGCCAACGCGCGATGGGCCGCCATGCAGAAGGGCGAGGAGCACCCGACCGAGGACATCCTACAGGGCCTGCTCGACATCGTGCGCGATCGTGGTGAGGAGGTTAATTGGAACGTCGCCGACGTCGCGAGCGAGGTCTGGGCCGTTATCTGGGCCGGCAGCGATACCACGGCGACGGCGCTGTCGAGCGTGTTTTATCACCTGCACAAGCACCCGGTCGCCCTCGCGAAGCTGCGGCAGGAGATCGACGCCGCGTTGGCTGAGGGGAGATTGACGCGGCCGATCCGCTATAGCGAGGCCCGGAGGCTGCCGTTCCTGCACGCCGTCGTGCTGGAGAGTATGCGGGTGCACCCTTCGCTCGGGTACGGTCTGCCGCGAGAGGTCCCAGTCGAGGGCGCAGTCTTGTGCGGCACGCCTATCCCCGGCGGCGTCGAGGTCATCATGAATTCGGGGCCGGTGCAGCAGGATCCGCGGGTGTTTGGCTCGGACGCCAAGGAATGGGTCCCGGAGCGGTGGCTGGACCGCGACGCCGCCAAGATCCAGAAGATGGACCGGTTCATGCTGCAATTCGGCCAGGGACCTCGGGTTTGCATCGGGCGGCACATTAGCGAGATCGAGATGTACAAGCTGCTGCCGACGATTCTGACTGAGTTTGACTTCGAGTTGCTGGTAGAGGATTGGGAAATATGCGGGGGGTGGTTTCACAAAACGACGAACGTTATGTGTAAGGTGGGGAGACGAGGGGGCAGGTAGATGGGTTATGGTTTTCTTGACGGGGCTACCTAAGCGGAGCTCCTGCAGGCACAATGATAAAGGAACTAAGACCCCTGGACATACCCATTCGCTGTTACTATTAGCCACTTCATCACAGTATTCTGTCTCGGCCTGGACCGCGGAGAAGTGGTGATTTCGTATGGTTACTAGACAAGGCGTAGAAATTCCTTCTGAATGAACTACCTCATTCATTAATGTTCTAGTCGTTTCCATTTCCCCTGGTTCAGCTCCTGACTAAAAGAGTGTTACCCCAAGGTGTTGCATTTTACATTGACAAAAAGGCATGGTGGACGATCATGTATATTCTCAGGCAATCTCGAAAGCCCCCTGCCCCGTATGTTGCTTCCACGGCCTTCCTTTCGCCCATGCAGGCAGTCCTGGGCACCTATAGGCAACTACAGGCATGTATAGACAGATATAAAACAGGCCGCGTCTATTCTCTAGCCCATCTCACATCTCAAACTTCTTCCCAGTACCCATCAACAACATACACCTTTACCACAAACCAAGTCCACCATGACGAGCCCTGAAAACAGCCGGCTCGACGAAGAGCGTCACGCGAAATCACTGCAGCTGATCAATGCCCGGCCAAAGCAAGCGTCTCCTTTGCTGGCACTCAACGAGAAGGTCGAGTCATACCTACAGTGCGACAATGCTGCCGCCTGCACCGCCATCTGGAGCATCGCAAAGGGCGTGAGCGGTGCAACATACCAGCGCAACGAGCAGAACCGTCAAATCGATATTCCCGTGGCTGACGGTTCCCGAACCCTTTTCAGTTTGATGAAGACAGGCCCCTCCCACACCCACGCAGATATAAGTTGCATACTTTCGTTGGCCCCTGTTCTGATTGCTCTCCTGGCCTCTTCGGACGACACGGAGACCATGCGCACCGTGGCGCAAGACCAGATCCGGGATGGCGGAATAATCGATCATTGTCTTGAAGATATCCAGGAGTGGCCCTCGGCATCATTTTCACCGGCTTTTCGGACGGCAAAGGCCGCGGCGCTGGAATCGGGCCAAACCACCGTCATGGAAGTCAGGATGTGCCACTTCCGTAGTTTCGAGCCCCGTAACCCGAAAAGTTACGTCTCCCTCTTTCGGCTGTTCAATATCGGCCTAGGACCCGAGGGCGCCATCATCTGGCAAAACAGTCCGGACGAGTTGCACGAGTACGGACCCGACGACTATGTACGCTACGGCAACGGGCGGCTCCGCAGCTGGGGAGAGATGGAGCAATTCGCCACCGGCCTCGAGGAATTGGAAAACTACGAGGTTCGTTGCAGCTCCGGGAATAAACTTAACCGCTAACAAGTGTCTTTAGGGGGTCTGGACGGCCCGCATCAACGAGCTGTACAAAAAGCTGTTCTTCGTGGATATCGCCCAGGTCTGGGGCAGAAGTGAACACCTGTCGCCCCCAAACACTGATATCAAGGCATGGCTCCGAATTCGGGTCTTTGAGGATGTGACGTACGAGAATGTTACCAAGTTTCATTTGGTCAAGGGGTAGATAAACGTTAGATAACTGGGGGAAGGGGCTTTTGGCTAGTGATTTCTTTTTCTCTTGCTGTCTCTACGAAACTTGGTTTCAGTCATGCCGCCCCCTTCATTTAGTAATATCATTAAACGCTGAGGTGTGCTCAATAATCTTGTTGCTAAACGCGTCCCCCGCCTATACATCTTGTTCCATAATGATAACAGTCCTGGTCAACGGATCGATGATGCAGTGTGATTTCCAGGCCTAGCTTCTCATTGACGTGTCTCACGAAAGCGCTCGCAGTCGGCACAAATGAGCCGGTAGACTAGGATCATTACCCTCTTGAGCGAAATAGGGGGCTCCCTACTCTTCAGATCAGTTAGTTTCTCTGCCATCTCCCACTCGTCTTCTATTGAAGGCTCTTCAAGGCTCAGTTCCGCAAGAGCTTCCAGTGCCGAAGTATCTCCTGTATAAGTTTCCTGGGAAAGACATATATGTCTGTGAACGGAGCATGCGAATAGCTGTTTTCTGCGTAGCAAACACGATACTGACCACGAACTCCTCGATCATGCTTATGCAAAGACAAGTTGTGGCCGATATTTCGGCATAAACGTAGGACCTCGTCTGTCTAGGTTCTGCCGGCAATTTGTACGTTATGTTCATGGCCTGTCTTGTAAATCCAGTCGCTCTTGGCATCGAGCAGTTCGGCGCCAATGCGTTCAAGGACGGTCGCTTCACGTCAAGGCTCAGCAGCATGTTCCGCAGCAGTCGGTTTGGGAGCAGCACTTCGGAAACTACGTCGGCACCACGGAGGAGCTACGTGCCGCTCGAGTCGAAGCAGCCATTCAAGACTACGTCGAACACGCAAAAGGAGTCGTCAAACCCCAATAAGGACGCGAACGGGTACCGACGAAGCTCTGTTTCTAAAATGGTTGTAAGCGGTTGCAAGTCATCAATCTAAAGGTTCTCAAACCCCGTTGGTCAAGCCATGCACGTGGCTGTGAACATTATTTCCCGCCTCCTTGCTTCCTCCAGTTCACTTGAGCCAGCTATTTTGAATTCTTCTCAGTACCGGTACATCGGACGAATGGACAAAGGCACCCCGGCCCAGCTTTATCGATTTCTCCTGATGTACTGATACCTACAACCTGTAAGCCACGCCACCCTCCATTTCTCTTTCGGTCCTAGCTCCTATTCCATGTCAAGCCAGCCACACAGCAGGAACGAGGGTCTTATTACGACGTCGACCAGGCACAATCGAAGGCATCACACCCACGCGTCACAGACCCCGGCGCATCCCCCTTGCATCTTCCAATCAGCCCGATTTAAAGTCCGCCATCTGCTAGGTCCGAATTTCCTTTGCCTCTACCAAACGCGGACCTCAACGCACTACCAAACCTACAAGCAAACATGTCCGAACCTGCCTCGACTGTCAAGTCTATCTATCGCTTTCCCATCGAATTCGTCGAGAACTTGCAGACCCTTTCCAATGGCAGCCTCTTATTGAGCACGATGGAGTCGCCTACCGGCATGTTGTACACCTTGGACCCCAAGGCGGCAGTGCCTCAAGCACGGCCGGTCACGACCTTTGACAGAAGCGTCACTGCTCTGACAGGTCTATCCCCGCTACCAGGGCACCCGGGCGAGGAGCTGTACGCAGTCAGCGGCGGCCTCCACACGTCGTTTGCTTTCGAAAAGGGCAGCATGGCGGTCCACATCGTCTCCATCAACGAGGGAAAGGTGGTCGACCGCATCCCGGTGCCGGACACAGCGACGATGAACGGCATGGCGGCGCTGCCGCGGCACCCGCACATCCTGCTGAGCGCCGACTCGATCGACGGACGCATCCTGAGCATCGACACGCAGACGCGCCAGGTGGGCGTTCTCCTGAAGCACGGCCTGCTGGGCGCCGGACCGGTCGTCAACCCCTCGTCCCCGGTCCCGCCCATCGGCATCAACGGCCTCCGCGTGCGCGGCGACCACCTCTACTTCACCAACTCGCACCAGGGCACGTTCGTGCGCGTGCGGATCGACGAGTGGGGCCGTTGTACGGGAGGCGACTTCGAGGTCCTGGCCCGCAGCCCGGACGCGGCGCACATCTACGACGACTTCGCCTTCGACCGCGCCGGCAACGCCTACATCGCCACGCATTCGTCGTCCGTCTTCAAGGTCACGCCGGGCGGGGTGCAGACGACGCTGGTCGACGGCGGCGGCCGCTACGCGGACCTGCTCGCGGAGCCCACGTCGGTTACTCTGGCGGCCGCCGGGAAGTCCATCTTCGTTTCGACCGGGGGTGATTTCCGGAGTTCCCCTCGGAAAGGGGGTCAGATTCTTCAGATTGCGATCTAGAGAAGATGCAGTTCTGAAACATACGACCAGGAAGCTGATGGAATCAGCCACGGGCCGCTTTGCGATGTAGAAGAATCTTTGTCAGATCTTGAATACGGGATATTGAGTTCGTGATGCGTCATGGAGTGGCTCGACGTTAGATCAGCCCGTTTGAAGCAGGGGAAGATGTCATGGTTTGCTAAACCATCACACTGATTCACAAAGTAGCTTATAGTTTCGTATTCCTACACTCCACATTAGAAACACCGGCCAATGCATGCTAGCTTGCCCCCTCAAACAAACGTCAATCCAGTGCAGCAGGTCCATGACCACGTGAGAGCCTCTTACGTACCTCGAAAACGGAGGGATACCAGCCCCCACCCAACCTTTCGATTAGAACTGACTTCTTCTTCAAGATCGGTGGGCCCATTTCTCAGTCCACACTGCCACACTAGAGCAAGTCAGTCGACGTTACTTTTAAGTTTAAGCATGTTTATTTCCGCCAGGGACGCTTGGCAAAAACTTAGAAGGGTACCTATATACGCGCCAAGGAGAGCCACTCGTTCGTCTGATTCTTTCCCAGCCCCTGCTTCGACTGGCAACCTTCCCCCTCTCAGTCAAATGTCTTTTCCCATTAAGTCGAAACTTTGCACAGGCGAATAAGTTGGTCAATTCTCTTTGGGACCGGGTCTTGTGTCACAACCGACACTTCAAATTTTCCCACTGCCCCTGCGCTGTATCATTACCCACTCCTGTGAGTTCTTGCTCATCCACCAGGGTTTTGATCTTTAAAGGGCCCCCCGGAAATCGAACAGTCCTTGTCGGGTCGATGCTGAAATATTCGGCGTTTTCAAAAGGTGGAACAACGCAATCTAGAGTCTGGGACCCACCGCAGGTACGGCTGCTCAACAGTTCAACCTCTTTGCGATACGCTATTAACATGAAGAAGGTCAGGAACGACCACACGTCGACAGTTGTACAGTTTGCGTTGTTGGAATGACGTGCGAGTTTGGGCATGTCGTCAAAGGGCTGATGAGTAAGGCAAGGCGAAGGCGCATCGGCAAAGCCGACAACGCGCCAACCAGGCTCGCGGGTAGCGCCATGCCGGCGCCCGTCCCAGAACCCGCCCGGCCCTTTCTGTCATCTTAATAGGGCCATTAGGGTGGGGGGACGTTGTCCCTCGGGCTCTTTTTCGGGATAGCGTTATGGGCCCTTTAGCGGGTTGCGACGCTAAGTACAGCAAAAGTGGATGTCGACCCCTTCCAGAAGGACGGAACCTCCCCTGTCATGACACACGACGGAGGCGACAGAGCTTTCCTTGAGAGCCGAGCTCCTAGCCTCTCTGCTCTCCCTGGGCGAGGGCGTCCCTCGACAGTTTGTTTGGTTCTCGCTGCCCTCTAATCTCCAGTCTGGCTTGCGCGGCCGGATCCTCCCAGTATGGCCTCAGTTGGGAAAACCGACGTGTCTTTGCATGTTCGGGCGCCTTCACCGCCTTTGCTGCGCAGATGCAGGTGGCAGGTGCACACAATGAGAAGAGAGATCGCGATTGGGAGCTCCGTACTGCTCCGTTCGCGCGACAACGTGTGTGGATTCCACAAATTGGAACTGCCTTGCTGCCGTACATAAACCAGCATAAGGGCCAGCTGCAAAATCGCCCAAATCGCCCCGGGGCCTGATGATCCCAATTTCGAGGCCGCCCGCCCCACGGTCCACTGGCTGGCTGCTAAAAACTCGCCCGACCTTCGACGACCAAACCTCCCATTCCAGCTTCTTCCCACCCCACCGCCGCCCGCTCTACCCCGTGTTTTATAAGAACACGAGAAGCGAGCGAGAGGAGTTCACGATGCATGTTGACGTCCCTCCCGCAGACGTGAGTAATCCCATCCTTGCCGGAAAAGAAGACGGCTGCTGCTGTGCTGTGCTGCGCGTCACGATCTTGGCTCGTTGGCACAAGGTAATCTCCTTCGACCAAAGCTGACAGAATATGCAGTCCAAGGGTCTATCCGCGATGGACAGTCCCGGGCCGCCTGTCAGCCCCTACGGCACCCCGCAAACCAAGGGAATGGGCCACAACTATGTCGAGCTGGCCGACATGAAGGGCGAAGGTGCCGGCCACCAGCGGGAAGAAGAGCCCGACGACTTGCCGCCGCGCCCGGCCAAGGCGACGGAAGAAAGCGGCAGCTGGGTGTTCGAGTTCGTAGCCTGCTTCATCAGCACGCTGGCGCTGGCCGCCATCATCGTCACGCTGGCTCTGATGGACGGACGACCGCTGCAGAGGTGGCCGATGAAGATCACCCTCAACTCCTTCATCTCCTTCATGTCGACCATCGCCAAGGCGGCCCTCGTGATCCCGGTGGCCGAGGGCATCAGCCAGCTGAAATGGATCTGGTTCCGGAACAAGGGCTCGCTCGAGGACATCCAGAAGTTCGACCAGGCCAGCCGCGGGTCCTGGGGCAGCCTCAAGCTGCTCTTCCACTCGCAGCACGTGCACCTGGCCAAGCTGGGCGCCTTCGTCATGATCGCGGCGCTGTGCATGGACCCGTTCGTGCAGCAGGTCATCACCTACCCGACCCAGATGATCCCGTCGCCCGACCACAACGCCACCATTGCCGTCGCCCGGGGCTACAGCAACTCGGCGCCGGGGGCCATCCAGGCGCTGCACTCGGCCACGCTCGACATGAAGGCGGCCATCAACAGCGGCATCTACAACACGAGCCCGAACCCCAAGAAGGACTTCGCCATGAAGCCGCACTGCGCCACGGGCAACTGCACCTGGCCCGAGACGTACCACTCGCTGGCCGTCTGCTCCAAGTGCGCCAACACGACGTCCCTGATTACCAAGGGCAACTGCTTCGAGGGCATGTGCGTCTACAGCCTGCCGAACGGCCTGTCGTTCGACGCCATCTACCGAGGCACGCTCTACATGAACTCCACCAGCGACCCGACGGTCAACTTCAACGCCACACAGCCCACCATCTCGTCCATGACCAGCATGCGCGGGCTGCACGACATGTCGTCCCAGACCCTCTACGGCATCGTCGCCAACGAGTGTGTCCTGTATTAGTATGTTGTCGCCTCCCAGGCCTCTAATTCTTTCTCCCCTTCTTCTTTGCGCTTTCGAGCTGGGGAAAACAACATCTGACAAGCCCTGATTGATCTAGCTGCGTGAACGAATACGAAGCCCAGGTGGCAAACGGTTTCTTCAACGAGACGGTGGTCAAGTCCTACACGCTGGACCACGATCCCGAGCCCACGGAGAATACCACCATCGTCGTCCCGCCGGGGGGCAACCGAACGGAACCCAGCAACTACACGGTGACGTTCCCGGCGGCAAATGCACTGAGGAACCATTTCTACGTAAGTTGACTTGCTACCCGCCCCCCACCAACGCCATGCACTCATAACTAACCAATTGGTGGCCATGCAGGGCTTCTGGACCGGCAACGTGACGGGCAGCCTCGGCCTGGAGCGGCCGACCAGCGACACCATCGGGGCGCTGTACGACCTGGGCGACGACGGGAAGGGCGGGGGCTCGCCCAAGCCCGGCGGCGAGGCCGAGACCTTCGCGGCCGTGGCGGCGGCCATGACGAAGGTGATGCGGTCGAACCTCGAGGTCGACCCGGCCGAGGACCCCGAGGCGGCGGCCGCCAACCAGGTGGCCGGCGTGACGTGGTTCGAGGAGACGTACGTCGCCGTGCGGTGGCCCTGGATGATCCTGCCCATCGGGCTCGAGGTCCTGGCGTTCGGGTTCCTGTTCATGACCATGATCCAGTGCAAGCGCAGCGGCGTCGCGATCTGGAAGAGTTCGACGCTGCCGATGTTGCAGGGCAAGGTGGCGGATTTGCGGGAGAGTATGGGGGGTAGGCGGTGAGGATCGCCATTGTCATGAAGGCGAAGGCAAAGAGAATGAAGATGAAGATGGATGAATGCCGTTGGGCGGACGGGTTCCTGCACTTGGCCTGGACAGCCCCTTACGCGCGCGAATGAAGTAAATGCTGGCGTTGGTTATATATCCCTGTATTGCTACGAATAATATTAATCTTATCTTTAGAGAAGCGGAGGGTGTTGTGCATATCTTGTATTTGTACACCTACTGTGTCTCCAACTAGCTGACAATGCACGGCCTCACACCACAGCTGTTATTGAGTGCGTACTTGAATGCAACACCAAAACCCTTCACGAGCCTCCCTGGCCAACCATATCGGCCGGCGTCAATATACAGCACCGGCCAGCTTATAACGTACCGTATCAGTCGGAGGAGTATCCCTCAACACCAAAAAGAAATCATCTTCGTCGTCGGTGGTGAGCTACTACCAGCCGGTATGGTGCACCAACACTGGTCGATGTGACTGGCTGACTCGTGATGCTTTTTTGGTGGTGATGGGCGATTGTCGGCGCCGGCAAGCCTGATGTACCGAAAATCTTCAAGTACGGACCTTAAAACAGGTGTGGCGTGAAGCTCGTGCCTTGCAACTGTTCTATTGACAAACACAGTAGGCGTATATTTTCTCAATACATAATATGACACGCACGTATCCGAGACACTCGAACATCTCAAGGTATCACTTGTGTCTTGAGTAACTTCTAGACAAGATAGGTTCACTGCCCACGCCATTGCCGCCCTTTCCATCATTTGCTCAGTGCATATCCCGAGCCACACTTAGGTCATCGCAGTCTAGTATTATTCTACCCCTCGAGAAAACCCTAAACGCCTAAATGATCCTGATAGTGCGCATTTCAAAACGCTGCTCATATTGAAATGGGTATAGCCTTCCATCATCGAACGTAGTTTGACGAAAATACCCACATCGCCGAAACACATCACCATACCCTTGGATAGGGTCCAGCACGAGCCCAAGATTCTTTTTTAATTGGACCCCAAATCCAACCAACCACAAGACATGCAAGGGGCCTGTCAAAGGCGCTGCACATGAATCCGGATAAGCAAAATTGTATACCGCGATACCGTCACAGACTTGAGTCATGACCCATTCATCTCTATCTTCCATACCTCTAGCTTCCATAACGTCGATTGAAAGCTTCCGTAGAGGACCACTGATTGTTAGTGTCCCTTTGATTCCCCAATGACTGTTAGCCTCTACATGTGTATGTAGAACTCTAGTTTTCCAGTCGAGTTTGCCCTCGGATTGTCTGTTGTTTAAACTCGTCACGAGGTCGCGATAATCGTGACTCACTGGTGTGTCCACGGAGGCCCACGACCAAGAAGGCGCGATGGTGCTTGGTGGACGAGTTTCACGATAGTCTTTACTCGTGTACCATAGAAGCTCCACCGGAAGAAATTCTTTCCACAATCCAGCCACGGGAGTCAGGTGTGCGCTCTGGGAAATGCGATGAATAAGGCCTTGCAAGGCCGCTAGCTTGTCTTCTCGTTTGGTAAGCTTTGTTTTGCTGTATGACTGTATCAAGTCGGTCCATGCCTTATAAAATTCCGTGGTCGTCTTCGATGGATTGCTCAAGTCGAGATCGTCGTCAAACGGCGACGTCAGCCTGGCAAAGTCCGATTTAGGGTTACCGCCGAAGCCATCGGGCCCCTCCGCCGTACTCTGGAGTTCTTTGCATTCCCAAGCAATGCCAAACTTCCCATAGAACAGCGTACGAGGGGTCAAGATTCTTTCTTGGGCAACCCACCCTCTCTTGAGTAGTTCTCCAGCAAGATGAAAATCCCTATTTTCATGTCGTAGGTACATCTGATTAATCTTCTGCAGGTAACACGATGCGTAAAACAAAGGGTTTCGGGTCGCGAAGCAGCCGCCATTACTGTCCGTTGCCCCAAGTGCGGCGATGGTAAAGGCGCTACCACGATATATGTCTCCCATTATGGACGATTCCCTTGTCCAATCAGTCACAGAATCTTGGACTATGCATAGCGAATCGATCCAAAGATATTCGAAGCCCAATCGCTTGGCAATGATGACAGCGTCCCGGAATGTTGGTGGTAGTTCCCCCAAAGAGACACCAGTCTCCAAATATTCCACTGTTCTTCCGGGATCGGGCCCTTGAAGCAGACGCAGAGGCATTACATCCCCCCACCGATGACTCAATGTGACATATGTCACATTGGTAGCATTTCCATCGCTCAAGACGGTTTGAGTAGCACGAAGCTGCACGTGCCCGTGTCGATCGCTAACGCATACTTTTTGTAAATCCAACAGCCGCGTTGGGAGGGAGCAAGACGTATCCTCGAGCGTGTTGCAGGTATCGTGGCCCAGTATACATTGCCGAATCCATTGGTGGGCTAACTTGAAAGTCGCATCTGAAGCTGTGGAGATACTCGACATAGCCTCGATGTAAATCGAACTTATAGCCATTACGTCCACAGGATAGAGAGAAATGAGTCCATTATGTGGTTCAATTTTGATAGTATACCGGTGTAAATACTTGCCAGATCCTAGTTCTTCGAGCATTGACTTGAAAAGAGACCTTTGGTTCAAAATTTTAACGTAGAAGGGTGTCTGGAATCCTTCAAGGTTTTCCAACAGAAGGGAGCAGATGTGGCATCCGCTAAAGGCCGAGCCAACGAGCTTGTTGTATGTTGAGTAGTGTCTTCGTCTTTTCAAGATCTTCAAAGTAGGCCAAAACAAGACGTAACGACATCTCCAGCATAGCTGACCAATTTTGAACCTAGCATTGATGTTCTGAGCGACTATGTCGTCCAACATCTTTTGCTTGTCGCGAAGTGCCGGGCTGTCCATGCTGTACTCGAGTATGAAAGCCGCGTCTAGCGAAGATTGTTGAAGTTGAAAGCCCTTCACCACAGTTCATCCCACTTCAGAAAAGAACAAAACTCATCATTGTGCTTGTTGCACAGCCACCACCAATGGACGCAATCATGCCGGTGCACTGCCCACCGGGCGCTGTTAGGTAACAATACCAACCAATGGTAGGAAATAACGCCATGAGGAGGTTGGGACAGAAAAAGGGGGCCGGGCTGATTGGATATGATCAAAGCTCAGCTGAGACAACACAGCCGTTGTGTTTCGTGGCGCACCTTGGGGGCCTTTGGTTGCTTGGTACTCCACGCCTCCGAGCGAAATCGAATATGTCCACTGTGATATCGTTGTGAAACTTATCCGGATTATCATCCTGACCAGGGAACTGTAGTCAGAGGTGTGGATGATCGGACGATCTCATGGAATACACCGCCCGAGCGGCCGTTGCCCTGCTTAAATATATGATGGTACGTAGGGACGTAGGGCTCCCTGGCTTCGGAAACATTCGGTGTCGGGCAAAACGGGTTTCTCCACTTCGTTGGTAGGCGAGACTGCTTCGATCTCAGAGCCGAGAAAGAACAGCAATCTAAAGACATTAGAAACTAACATGGGCGCTTCGCGCTAGTTAATCGCAACGAAGGGGTACAGCCGCGTGAGTTGGGCCGACATTCGTCAGCAGCTGCCTCCGTCAACGCCAGCCAGCCCTGCCAGCTACTTATCCCCTCCTTCAGTCGACGCCAGCTCGTTTCCCACATGAAAGCCAGTATCTACTCCCATCGCCAATATCCTCGCCAGGACACCTTCTAGCGTTTTACGCCCTCTAGTGTAGTACACGTCGGCTAGGATCCTTCTCCGGCCAGGACTCCCTGCCGGCTAGGATTCCCTCCCTTGTCGAGTCTCGACGCCACCCCCTCCTCCACGTTGTACAACAGGGAAAGCCACCTCTAGCTACACTGGATATGCTGGATACCTAGGCGCCAAATTGAGTCACGTGGCGAGATCCTGTACTATTACTGCATAATTTGAGAACCGAGTCGCCAACTCATGCTCTAGCAACTCACGCCAAGACCAAACCGACCGTAGTCTTTGACCTCTCTTATCTTACTAAATCGTATACAATGATGCAGTTTTAGTTTAAGAGGTGGGTCCCCAATAGTCAGCCGGGCAATTTAGAAATATGGAAATTTGCTTCAATATACTGGAGTCCGACGTTGACGTCCTTGAGGAAGTCACATGAACGCGTGTGACTACTACAACCGTGGGGGAGAAACAAAACTCAAATGAGAATACCACTGAACCCCAAGGAAAGGCTACCGAAGCAGCAGTGTCTAACACAACACCACCGTCTCCCATCGCGGATTGCAATTCCTCCACCTGTTCATGCGCATCTCACCCACCCCCACCTTGCGCACGACGTAAGGTCTGGCCGACACTCGCTCCACCAGCATCACCCGGAGCCACCACATGTCGTGGTCCGGATCTTTGGCGTACGTCCAAGACTTCCCCGAGGTGTACTTCTCCACCGAAGCGCAAATAACGATGAGATCGAGCACCTTTCCCACGCTCTCCCAGAAACATTGCGCTCGCGTTCTCTCCCCCTTACGCGACATCTTCGCCAAGTACCCCAGTATCCCTCCCTCACGATCACGTACCGCGGCAGGAAGACGGCTTTCACTAGCGTAGTCGAATCCTTGGTCCGCAGAAGCGACTGTCGTGTTGAAGACCAAGCATCCAGGATGCGTAGCGGCGATGTCGCAGGCGTCGGTATCAAGATCACGATGGGCCAGGGCCTCCCAGGGGCTGTGGGGGCAGTGTGCCCAGGCGTCGTTCTTGATCCAGTCTTTCCAGCTTGCGACCCCTTCCAAAGCCGGCAAATCTGCCACTCTTTTGAGATCGGCCATGGCGATATCCTGATCGATCCACCGTTCTTCGACGTCGAGTTTCCGTAGATCGTGGGTGGTTGTGATATCCGGGTCGTTGTAGTAGAAACCTGTCACCAGGCTCGCTGTTTGTCGATAGTCGTCCATGCGATACGTTTCCCCTGGGAATCCATCCACCAGTACTGAGCCCGCCCAGCCGTATGCGCCCAGCTCCAGCTGGGGATCTCTACTCCGTCGACCTGGATGGCCGGGGGGCGGCGGCCACGGTCGGGGCCTTCGCTGGAGTTCTCTGTGCGCTCCCACATGAGCGCCTGCGGCAGGCACTTTTCCGGCAGGCCGAAAAGCATGCGCGAGTCGAGGGCGTCAGACACAACCTTGCCAGCCCCCGCAAAAGCGTTGAGGATGTCGGAGGGGAAGCTGAGCCGGCGCCCTGTGTACTCCTCCACCCAACGGCAGTATTGCACCAGTGTCGGCGGGCTTCGTCCCATCCAGTCGACCGATCCTCGGCTTTGGGTGGGAATGAGGCCGTGGAGCCACGCCGTTTCTTCTTCCTGTTTCCTTTGCTGTAGCAGATCATCGAGTTCGTCTGGCTTACAGCCAAGCAATCTTTGGGAGTACTCGTGCGGTAGTAGTTCCATGTAGTCGTAGCTCCAAGTTTCCGGCTCGGATGCTCTCTCTTCCGCACACTCGAATCTGACTTCGTCCTCCGTGATGTAAATAGTTCGTCTAGACAATAGCCGTTCTTGGAACGTCCACCCTCGTTCATTCCACCGGGAGGAAGACAGGTTGCGGCCCGCTGTGTTTGGACGGACCCCCTTGTGGACTGAATCCTCGCTATGAACAGACCTCGGGGTAGAAGGACTTGGATACCGAGGCAACCCTCCATATCCCGGCAGACCTTTTCCCTCGTTGCTATTGAGTGCAGCAGCAATGGTGAAAGTTGCGGACCGGTATATATCGTCCATGGCTTGAATCTGGCTCATCTTGGAAGCGGGATCGTCTTGGATAACGCATAGTCGGTCGACCCAGAGATACATCTCATTCATGTCTTTGCACAACTCCATGACGTCTGTAAGGATGCCAGGCATTTTGACGCCCTTAAGACTGCCTGGAATTTCTAGCGTGTTGGCCAGGTGCTTCCGAAGCTGAAACTCATCCGCGCCGCTGCCTCCTTTCCACATGTAGCTAAGGGCTACAAAGCGGACTGGACCAACTGGTTGACAAATGTGGTGATTGAGAACGTCGATGACTCGAAAGCCGTTCGGGAGGTCTATTACAAGTATTTTCCGTTAGCGGCTGAACAGTAAATCGATCACTAACTCGTCATAACATTCTCATACCTTGCATTGTTCGATCACCTCTACACCGGGATCCATGGACTTTATCGCATCGGGCAATCCATCGTTTAAGCAGTGCTACATCGAAATAGTTCACCTCCCAATCTTCTACGCGGCTCAGTCGGGACACTGCTTGTTGAGCGTAGTGAAACTTGAGTTTCGGGGTGATGCGCAATTCGGACCGCTTATCTCGGATTACATCGACCACGAGGAATAAGGGGATGATGGGGTTCTCCTCCTTTAGTATTGTAAGGTGAGAATCAAAGGGACTACCGGTTATATTGTACCTGAAATAGTACGGTCCTCGAATCCGAAGCTTCAAACCACTCCGAAGGTCTATCGGGTTTTCGTCAGTACGACGACGAGCCTGAAACAGAGACCATACTGCATGGCAAACCAGGCAAGAACTCTCGTTTCTGGAAATATGCTCTGGGGGCATAGAATAATCCAATGACATTCGCGGGCTCCACGATCCAGTGGGCACTTCGACTTTTCGGGAGGTGTTGTTGTTTGACTTGCTCGGCACTTTGCGGGGTGTCCAAATCCTGGGCGTGTGAACGTTTATATCATCCCATTGTTGACAAAGATCGCACAGCAATGTCTTTGGGCTATTATCCGTATCGGCAGTCATCTTGACAAGGCTCTAGAAGCATGGCAGCAGAGATGTCCCTTGTATGCGTTTGAAAAGAATCCAAATATCAAGCTCATTGAAAGTCTCCCGAGCAGAACTGCTTTGAACCCATGAATGAAAAGAAAAGGAAAAGGGACTTGTATGTATTGCGAGATCTAGTCGAATGATATTGCTTACGTTGGCTGACGACAGCCAAGCTGTCGCGGGGTCTTTGTCAAGAGTGGATCACGAAGAAGAATTATGATTGGAAGTCTTCCTTTTAAGCCCAATGCTCTGCCGCGCACGGGAATGAGCCAGGGACCGCCGCGATACCGGGAGAACGGCGCCGCGGCAGCCATATCTTTGCAACATGTCCTGTACGTCTGGATGAAGCGCGTGCACCATGGCGGCTCACTGACACTGGTGCTTATCTGGACCTCTGTAAACCAGTGGCTGGTGGATGAATTGCATCCCTGGCGCGGAAGCAAATGCAAAGTTTCCCACTGTGGCTGCAGATGCATGAGCCCTCAGCCCCTGTCAACTCAGCAAGCTCTTCTTTCCCTGGGTCGCTTTGCGAGGGCAGCATTAATACATGTCACTATTCCGATACAACATGCAAGCCATTGCATGGCGCACCCTGCACTTTCACGGGCACGGTCGAAATTCGTGATCGCTCAACAAATTGGAGCAACAAGAAACGTCCGATATTGAGACGAGTAAACGTGCAGAAGGACCCTCGGGGTTAAGGCTGTGACCCTGGTGGATTGACTTGCCAGTGGCATTCGTCGATGAGGCTGCATAGCGGCAAAGATTTCAATTGATATGATCGCATGATGTATTGAGAAGGAGATGATGGCAAAGGAGAGAGGAGGGAGAAAGTGCATTGTACGTGTGTGCATGGCCAGAAAATCGAAAATAGGGGGGTCAAAAGAAACATCAGACCAACTAAACCCTGAGCAGTTCGTCCCCAAATTCTAGGTAATAGCAGCACCCGCTGCAGAACTGCACATGCCCCAAAATGCATCGGCGTTAAAGCACGACCCCTGAAGGTGCTCTGGGTCGCGGCAGCTGATTGGTGGAAACTGCGCTAACCCGGCTATTTGGGTGCCCGCGCCCGCATCGTATGTCTTCCGCGCGGAGTAAATGCCGCCGCATGCTGGATTGGTAGCACTGCATATCCACTCACAGCACAATTTCCGTGATAATATGATATGGTGGTGACCCCACTATCGCAGGGTATATAAGGTGAGCGAATTGCAGTCGGCATTCGTGTAATGTGAGTCGTAGCCACCCCCATTACCGCCGGTAAACTTCGCCTAACATGTTGTCCCTCAGATCTCTTGTACTGGCGATGAGCGCTTCGGCGTATATCACCACCGCGGCCTGCGCGGAGAGCTACCGGTTCCTTGGCCGCGTCAACCCTGCCACCCGGGAGTTGACCTGGCCGGCCACGGGCATCTTCGTCTCCTTCACGGGGACGTCCGCCAGCATCCCCATCACCTCGCAATGGGGCGAAGTCTCCATCGAGATGGTCGTCGACAGCGGCACGCCAGTCGCCATGAACCGCGTGTCGGGGCCCAGCATCAACACCCCCAAGCTGGCCGAGGGCCAACACACCGTCGAGATCCGGAAGAAGTCGGAAGCCAACATGGGCAGCCTCTTCCTGGGCGAACCCACCACAGACGGCACCCTATCCCCCCTCCCCGCCGCCCCCTCGCGCCGCATCGAGCTGATCGGGGACTCCATCACCGTCGGCTACGGGCTCGAGGGCGTCTTCCCCTGCACCAACTCCGCCGACAAGGAGGGCGCCACCAAGACGTACGGGGCCCTGACCGCCCGCAACCTGTCCGCCGACTACTCCCTCGTGGCCTGGTCCGGCAAAGGGCTCACGCGCAACTACGTCACCGACAACCAACCTCTGATGCCAGAGCTGTGGACACGGTACGGCGCCAACGACGCCGACAACACCTACGATTTCAAGACGCCCGTCGACATCGTCGTCATCAACCTGGGCACCAACGACTTCGCGACCGGAGGGCGGTCGCCGATCGATAGCGCGACCTACACGGCGGCCATGGTGAAGTTCGCGACGGCGGTGCACGACAAGTACCCGAACGCCGCCGTGCTCATCACCAGCTCGCCCTCGCTCGGCAACGACTCGGCCGAGCAGGCGAAGACGAAGCAGACCAGCGCCCTGCAGGATGCTGTGTCCAAGCTCGCGTTCAAGGCGCACTTTGTCAACTTTGCCACGCAGGATGCGTCGAATAACAATATCGGGTGCGACTATCACCCGTCGGCTAAGACGCACCAGGAGATGGCTGTGGTTCTCACTGATGCTATTCAGGAGGCTGTGGGCATCTAGAGAAAACTAAAAGTGGAATTGTTATCGGAACATTAGCATAACAATTATATCGTTTAAGATTATTTAGGAAATTTAACTTTATAAGATAGTATAAATATTAAATTATAGGATGAAAATAGAGAATAATTAGAAAAAAAGAAAATAATATGGCAACAAGCCGAGCATGCACGGAGTCCGACCAAGATCCTCTGCCCACCATGCGCTCTGGGTAGGCAATTACAATATCGTATCTGCAACTGCACCTATATGCGGCGAGGTAAGTCAGCTACCATCATTACTTCCGTATTGCTCAACAATTTCGTCCCAGACCATTCCCATTTGTTTTTCAATCTGGTTTATTCCACGTCTGCAATCTTCGTCTGCCGCGTCCGGCTCTGCGCCGTTTTGAAGGAGGAATACAACCATATCTGACAGACCTTTGTCGGCGGCGATGGCTAAGGGCTTCAGATATGCCATTGCCCTTATCTGGCCCCTTGGAGGAATGCAACTATCGTTGACGTTGGCCCCAAATTGAAGGAACGCGTTTGCGAGCTGCATAGCGTTCATATCCACAGCACAAGCAAAAGTGTATTGGCGCATGCTCATTGGCATGTCATACTTCTGGACTGTGGCCATGTATTCGTCCAGACGAGTGCCTTGCAGTTCAAATATAGTGCTGGCTTCAAAATGGCGCAATGAGGGCCGTTCGTAGTCAATTTCCCACGGCTCAACTCCACTTTGCAAGAAACACTCGATGACCTGCGCGTTACCCCCAAGTATCGCATTTACCAGGGGTATTGTGCCATATATGCCTCTGTTGGTTATACTCGCGAAATCGTTTTTAAGGCAGAATCGCAGGGTATCAATGTTCTCACCAATCACTGCTTCATTCGTTGCATTTGCAAACGGAGAGGGCTCATCTGGGGATTTGATGACTTCCCACTCTTCCCAAATGACATGCAGGGCATCTTTCGAGCCACGCTTGGCCGCGAAATCAACGAGGACAGATATGTTATCAATCCTGGCAGAATAAGGGAACTCCCGTAGGAGCTCCAAGTCATCTCGTTGGATTGCATCAGTCGCGATCAGTACCCAATCTTGATTCGAAATACTCATGCTTGTAGTTGATGGGACCATTGATGGGCTGGCCGTCATGGTCTCATGATGCGATTCAACATGGAGCTGCAGGTCTCGCGAAGTTTGGAACCCTATCTTCTCAAATAGGCAGGCCGACTCGCTGCATTTGAATGGTCGATTGTGCACTCGTAAGTGACTTTCTCTTTCCAGATAAGTATTGAACCCTTGGTGGTAGTGCGGGCAGCGAATGCGATTGCACTTGAAGAGTTGACAACCGTATAATTTCTGTATTTCTTGGCAGGCACACCCAGTCTCGTGTGTTGCACCATGGCAGAGAAGTGACTCGAGGCAATGACGGAAACGTGCCTGGGCTCTCGACACCAGGGTCGGGTCACTGTCAATGAATAGAGTTACTTCGGTGTCTGTTTCGAATGTGTTAAGACAACGTGCCCCGAAAAGTGTGAATTGACTGTCTAACCTTGTTCATTAACATCAGTTTGACAGTGACGCCCATGTAGTTCGGCTTGGGCTACCACTAGTTGAAGAGATGGGTAAGCATCTAGACCACGATACCGTGGATGCATGATAAATTCTTTGCACGGTTGGTGATGTTCATTTTGGCGCAGCTTGACAAATCTTGAGAGAGCTCTCATGAGATGCTGCGGAAGGTTCCGATTCTTGGAAGTACAACCAGCCCGTATGTGCGAGAGCCATTGGGTAGAGGCATACTCAAAGAGAATGAAGTCTTGGGACCTGATCTTCTCTTTGACGTCGTTTTCGTCCCAGGTGTCCGAAAATATAGTCCGAAACGAATCGAAGCTCAGGTATGTTAGAATAGTTGAGGCGATCTCTTGGTTCGAATCAACGATCTTCAGAAAGCGTCCACGTCCATTGAAAATATATCTGCTCTGTGAGTCAGTCGCCGGGAGTAGATCTGCGCCTGCGCACCATAGGGTCTTACTCTTTGGCACTGAAATGTACCAAACGGACTTGATCGCCTTCAATTTCTAGTATTGGCCCGCAGGTTTGCCGTAAATCCCGGAGTGCTTTCTTAATCTTCCTGAAGTCCTGTGAACCTCTCTCCACAATCATAGCTTGCAGAATCTCATTCACTCTGAGAGGTTGTGATTCCGAGGCACAGGTTAGCCATTGTAAGATTTTCTCCGCTGCGAAACTTGTTCGAGGAGGGCTGTTCTCGATCTTCTCCAAGATCCTCGCATAGCTGGTAGCCGTTTAGTAGGGCTTGAGTAAGGTTGGTCAATTTACTCACGCTTGGTCCAATCCGTCTGGGAGACATTGAAGCTCATCATGGATCTCATCAGGATTGTCAAGGGACTTGAGGATCTCCACCATGAGCTTCGCGTAAAGCATCATGCCTGTGCCAAAGCTGGTATCAGACACACTATTTCTTGAGTATTGGGCCCGGACTTACCGTTTGAGTGAACCGCAATGAAATCCCTGCCAAATTTGACTTCAGCAAGGACCGAGTCTTGCGCACCTAGCTCCTTCCACTGGCTAACGAGTATCTTCTCTTCTCTGTCCAAATAAGCCAAGATTTCTGGTTCGTTATGGTGGTCCACGCGAATCTTGAGGTCGCAGTATCTGAGCTCTTTATCCAAGCAATACTCGTTGCGGCAGCTGATAAGGAGTCTAACATTGTGACAAGCAGTTGTGATCTCTAGCAAAGACCTGGCGAGGAACAGCCTACTGTTTTCCTCGGCCACTTCGTCAAGGCCGTCTATGACAATGTGGATCATACCCTGGTCTCGCACAAGATCCAGGAACAGGTTGTTCACGAACTCTTCACTCCCGGTCAGCTCTCGGTAGTGTCGGATGTATGCATCTCGGATGACTGGTGCAAGGGATGGCTCCTTGGACAGTAGTTGGAACATCAAACTTTGAAATACTTTGAGGGGACGACTATGTTCGTAATCATTGTATGCCAGAAATGCGAAAAGCACCCTTTGGCTGTTGTTCTGTAGATGTCTAGCGATCTTCGCGCATAGCACAGATTTGCCTTTTCGGGAAGTGAGTTATCATATAGTCATGAAATGGTTGAATCTTGACATACCAGCACCCGGTATCCCTTGTAGCCATATGCTCAAGCGTCTCTGTTCGCGAGAAGTAGACCACATCTTGTAGTCCTTGTTCTCCCGGAGCCAGTCATCCAGAGTTGATGACTTTTGTCTGAGAAGAGCTTCAAGCTCTGAATCGTACATATTGATTCTCAAGTCAGCCAAAAGTCTCCGGAAAAGTTCATGGTCATCACGTTCACGGATTTGCCTACTCTCCTCATCCTCACGAACGCGTACGTTACGAGCTTGGATGATATTCTCGAGAGTGACCTCGTCCGTCAACAAGTGCTTATGCTTGGTCATTCGGCCCTGGATCTGGGAAAGGACATCTGCCGTCTTCGGCCAAAAGGCCTCGAAGAATAGATCCCACTCTATGGCGCTAGTTAGCAGGGATCGTGACGTATGAATATGGCTTCGCTAGTACTTTTCCGCCCAAAAAGGTTCAGGAGAGTAAGGTGAAGATCCAAAATGTCTTCATAGAATAGACAAAGAACCCGCCGTACGCGGAGGTTTGTGGGGAAGACGGATGCCCAAGCATGCAGATCCGGGAGGATTTGGCCGGCACTTCCGAGTACCTCCAAAGTTTTGTCAAATGCCTTTGTGAGATTGTTCGCGAACTACCATTGTAAGTTTCGTACATCTTCTGTAATAGTAGTCTGTACTTACTCGCAGAATGAGTTTTAGCGGGCCCTTTGCATAGCGTCAGTAACTAAGATGCCGACAAATACGTATTGAAATTCACATACCCAGATGAGCGCCAATATATCAGGCTTCACTTGAATGAACACCTCAATTGTACTCTCGTACTGGGCCAAGAAGTCGAGATATGGTTTGAGACGTTTAGATGCCCGCAGTGTCCTTGTCTGAGATTGCAGATTTTGCAACCTTGCTGTCTCCTTGTAGACATCGTCGATTGACTGTGCGGTGCGAAGGTCAATCTGGTCCGGATATTCCAGCCTACGCGTGAAACCCTCTACTGCATCACCGAAAGCGTCGACCATCCACTGGTCGATCACTGGAGCTTGCATTGGAAGTGCTGATCCCTATCAACAATTAGTTGGAGATAGAAAGGGAGAATAGCCGTGGGCTGCGGATCGGTAGCAGCAAATCTTGCAGATGAAAATACCGTCTGAGATATCGAGGAACGGGCGACCTAGGGACCTTGGGAATGACGAGTACTAATGTGCCAACGTCATGCGGTATTGTTCAGAAAGGGAAAGGAAGTGAGGGGTTGCATCTGGAAAAAAAAAAAAAAAGTAAGCCAAATGGCGAAGCGCTGCCACTGCTAAGCCTCAACAGGCGCTGAAGTTCTACCAATCACGTACTTAGTAATGAGCAGGTCTGCTGATTCTGCCTTAAAGGCAGACTGGTCCGCATTTATGAAAAGTCATAATTGCCGAAATGCACCGATGTTGATGCACACAGCCTCAGTGACTTCTTACCTTCACATTTTACCATTGAGTAGGTGGCTCCTTTTCATTCCAGCTTCATTATAATTGATAGATGTTGCGTTTTCAATACGCCTGCACATATATCCCCACTTTGAACGCCAAACCACTTTCTACACCTCAATCTCAACATGGCGTCTCCAGGTAGCTGCCTTACGAACAGTGCGAAACGGTCGTCCGATACTGCCTGGGGAGATTTTGCCCCACCCGGCCTTGGTCTACCTTCGAACACTTCACATCTCTTCAAGCGGCCCTGTACTCCCGATTTGAGATTTGTCCCGGAAGATAACAATGCATCCACCCGTACAACCAAACAATTTGCCCCGGTATGGTCTAGGGAACCAGCTGGGGAAAACCGTAGCGAAAACGCATCAGATGCATTGCACTTCGACGGTGCAGCAGAACATGTTCCTCTGTGGTTTGAGGCCCCACATCAGTGTCGCAGCAATTCTACCAGGGATATTCACGGAATGGTCATGGATCAGCCGGTGTGCCACGGTGGCCAGTCCCTCTCCACAGCCGCCAAAATCCTGTCCATCTCACATACTGCGAGTCCAACACTGGGTATTCAGAACCCTGACAGTCGATTGGGTCAAATCCTAACTGGAAATACGACCCCTACGGATACCAGCTTCGTTCAAACGCAGGGCCAGGATAGTTTAACCATCATAGGCAACGTGGCACCGAAGCCAGACTTTGACACGTGCTTTGGAACAGTATGTACATTTGCAACTGTATCTACTACGGGCTCGTCTCCTAACATGAGATAGTTACACATAGATATCCCGAACCTCCACTACGATGAAATTGAAGTGTCCATGGCTCTTGGGGAGAAGCTGGAGCCTCTCGGGAGCCATCTTGGTATTTTTGATGTTCAACACGGAAGGTACCGCGGGTCTGTGAACCCAAGATTTATGGCGTCGGTACAAACCCTGCAACGTGAGGGCACTGTCAGAGCCACCTTCGATCTTGTCTTTAAACCGCCGACACTTCATGTCACAGTCTATGGTTGTCGAACACAGTCTGAGCATATCGGCGACTTCCTGGCACAAAGAGGCCTCTTCCTCCAGGCTCCACAGCTCCACGACAAATCTGTAACCTACTTCAACTCACAGTACCTGGTACCTCCAGGGAAAACATTCAGTTCGACTACACAGATGGACATGGATGAACTTCACCAAATGGATCCTCTCAACCCGAACCAGAAGTCTATAATAATGGATATACTGGATGAGAGCGTACAGCCACCCAGGATTTCCGAAGTCAGCATCAGTAACAAGTTGAAAACAACTTTGAAAGAGTATGCAGGCTACCACTACCACTTCCTGACCATCAACCGCTGATTCAATACCAGATACCAAAGAGTCGCGTTTGCAATGATGGCGGAGAAGGAACGAGGCAGCCTCGTTGGCAACCAGTTTCCGTCTCTTTGGGATGAGATGGATACAAGCGAGTATGGCGGCCTGGAAATGTAGGTAAATGATCATTTCAACGGTATTTGTATCATTATGTCACGGCTCACAAGTGCACTCAGGTATTCGAACAATGTCACTGGCGAGCATATCATCAGGAGACCAGCCCTGTGCTTGGGTGGGATTCTGGCAGATGTAAGTGGGTAAGAACTCGACAGATTATGTATAGTACTGACCTATCGAGCCAAAGGATATGGGAATGGGTAAAACTTTGTCCACACTTGCACTAATCTTGGGGTCTCTGAATGATTCCCCATATCGACATGCAAAACAGCAGGTCAATGTATCTGACACAGCAGGTTCATTGATCGTGGTACCATTATCAGGCAAGTTTATGGATTTGTTAGCCCATTCCGATTCACGATGAACGAAGACTGATCGACCTCTACTAAGCGTTGATGAGCTGGGAAGAGCAAATAAAGAGGTAAGTTCTGATACTCGGCGTACACTGATTTAGCCGTCACTTCTTGCCCACTGATTTGTTGGCCTAGGCACATAAAAAGGGGTAGCCTCAAATATTTGAAGTATCACGGCCAATCCAAAAGCAAATACAAGAACGAAATTCTGGATTACGATCTCGTTATCACGACATATGAGACGCTAAGGAGGGAAGTCACAGACGAGTCTAAAACCAAAGGCCAGTTGAGACACGTACAATGGACAAGAGTGGTCCTGGATGAAGGTTCTATTCCTATACCCAGAGCTCTCGTAATGGTTTATTCCGTTAACACATGAAAAGCACACGTCATTCGAAACCGTGCGTCGAAGACTTTTCAGGCCGTCACCTCGCTGAAGGCGAAACATCGGTGGTGTTTGACCGGGACCCCAATTCAAAACCACGTGCAGGATCTCGGGTCCCTCGTGGAATTCCTCCAGATTGACGTCTTTTCTGACCATAAAGGATTCAAGACGCTCATTGTCGATCCAATTAGCCGCAACGAAAACGAAGGCTTCGAAAAACTAAGAAGCCTTTTCCAAGCCATCGCCTTGAGGCGCACCAAGGAATCGGTAATGGAGGAGCTGCATCTTCCCCTGAAGAGCCTTAAGGAGGAGCCGGTTGGCCTGGATGCAGAGGAGAGGCAGCTCTATGATGTCGTCAAGAACTCGGGGGCGCTCTTTATCAACCGACACCAGAAACACAGTGTTCTTCAGACCCTTCTCAAGCTACGCCAGATCGCGAACCATGGTCGGGATCTTGTGCCTGCTGAGCTGATTCAGAAAATGGACAGACTCGGTAAGGGGGCACTTGTAAATTTGGCGGCAGACGCCTGCGAGGGCTGTGGCGTCACAATCAAGCAGGAGAATGCCGAACAGGAGCTTGCCTCCGTGGTATGTATGCACCAGATCTGCACCGCATGCTCCTTGACAGCAACAGAGAGCACACTAACGGGAAGCAAATGTCCCTTGTGTTCTGATGATTTCGCCTCTATTTCCTCCAAGAAGAAGAGTAGGAGTCGCTCACAACAAGCAAAAGAAAAACTCACAGGCCCCTACAAGCCTTCATCCAAGGTCAAGGCTCTGTTGCGGAACCTCGAAGCGGACCGGACTGGCAATCAGCAAGACGACGAAATGTTGCAAAAAAGGTATGAAGCCATGTGGAAACTTTAACATGAGGACAATGGCTCAAAATTCAACAGCGTTGTCTTTTCCTGCTGGGCCGGCATGCTCGATCTCATTGAAAGGGCCTTGGACGAAGCTGGAATCGGACATGTCCGCATCGATGGTGCCGTTTCGGAAACGTCGCGACGCCAAGCCTTGGATAAATTCCGTAAGAGCACCTTGGTCACTGTCCTGTTGGCTACGATAGGCACTGCCGGGGTTGGGTGAGTCTCTCAAAGCACTGCACTGCGAGCCCCCTTCCTTCAAAATATGAGAATCATGTGACTCCTAACCATTGTTTGCCGGCAAACTAGTCTGGATCTGACTGCAGCGAGTCGGGTACACCTCATGGAGCCGCAATGGAACCCAATGGTCGAAAGACAAGCCATTGACCGGCTCTTCCGGCTCGGGCAGACGAGAGACGTCCTGGCCATATCGTACATTATGGACGGTGATGACTCAGTTGACAAGGTGACCACGCCGCCTTGAACCCCATTGCAGGGCGATCAAGTCTATCTAACACTTCCCTTCCAGTATATCCGGCAGATGCAACAGCGAAAGCTCAATGTTGTGCACGTTTGCGTCGACGGCACGGACGGCGAGGGCATTGCTGAGTCAGCTTCGCAATGGGTTGAGGTAAGGCAGCGTGGCCATTGTTTCACTCATCTGGTAGCTCGAGAACCCTTACTGACTCGTGGCGACGTGTAGTCAATCACGAACATCAATCAAGAGAAGACTGGGGAGGAGGCTGCGGATGTGGATATGATTGGCTAGTGGCCATTGTCAAGGTTGGCATCCCGTTGGTGTGGTGTCATATACCACGCAAGAATGGGTTACGTGGTGGCAGAATGCGGAATCCTCGACGGCAACTTCTTTCTTTATGCTTCCTTGTCACTTTCAAATACATCAGCCACGACCTTTTTGTCATGGACCAGGTTATCTTTGAGGGTCATCGACTTCAATGGGGCTCATTGTCACCTGTCGTAGTCATGACTAGCCCAATACTGTTTTTTCGCCTTGTATCCCCATGACAATAATTTCAAAGACGATAATGCATTGTCGCCGTTACTCAATGCTACAATGCTTATTCAAAAGTATAGTGTATATGTGCTGACCCAGTTCTTTACTTATCCCAAGAATCGTTCCATACAGTCATCATTCATCGACTACCATTGGTATTCAACCCCGATAAAGCTTTCATCCCGTATTCCACAGCAAGGTGTTCATTCGAGCACCCTTCCCGCCGCTTTCCACCCCACACACCCACCATGTCCAGCCCCGCGCCCCAGATCATCTCCCCCAAGCCCTCCGACGAGGACGCCCGGAAGGAGTGGATCGTCAGCCTGATGCTGACCCTGTCGTGTCGCATCGCCCTGTTTCGACAGGCATACCCGGAGACCAGCCAGTCCAACGTGTGGCGCACGGCAACGAACATCTTCAAGCTGGAACTCACCTACCTTTCCCACACGCGGGATACGGACAAGGCCCGGGGGATCATGGATCGGGTGTTTATTGCGGCGAAGGATACGGCGTTGAGTATGGCGGCGCAGTAGATGAGGGGTTTTAATAGCGCTAGAGGGACACGCGTATGGTCGTCGTCTAATACGTAATGGGCAAAAGGGAATGTGGCTGGATACATATTTCTAGGTAAGTCATAATAAACTCACTAGATCTTCAAAGAGTTGACTCGTCTCCCTCTGTGACAAAGTTGTAGGTGATCGATCTATTCTCAGCGAAGCAAGCCAAGTTCGACTGCGCCACATTCTCTCTCTTCACGATGACTCTTTGCGAGCTATTTCAACATGTATGTTGGTTGAGCCGTCGTGCCGAGATACTGTTACAGTGGGCGCGTAGGCTTGTTGCGATACCGGATACACCCAGGTCGATATAGTCCACTATATTGCTTGGCCCGCCCCACAGTATCCACTCAGTTTCCGGGGAAGTTGGGAACCATTTGAACTCCCATGAACATTGTTGGGCGTTCCCGGTAATTCTCGGTGGCCGGTGAAAGAGCCCATGAAATTGATAATGTTATAGCGTTGAGGTAAGTGTATTAGTAAGTGCCGTGGATTCATGCAGGAACCCCCCCCCCCACGACTCATCAGTAAGCGAACCATCCAACAGCAACACCCCCCGCAGATCCCAACGCCCAGCACGCCATCCAGCAACCCCTGTCGATACGGACTTACAGGGACCCATCTTTGCGCATTCACCCCGGCAATGATCGGGACACCTCCGACTCCAAGCCATGCCCAGGTAGATACCAGGCCAAACCTGCATCGCAAAATAATTGTATGAGCCATTTAGGTCGATTCAAATACGATGCATCTGCTACGAGGTTGCGTTCTCTGTCTCCTCCCCGGGACTTATGCTTTCGAGGCAGAGCATAGCGAACAACCGACCATGAAGTCCTTCAAGTCGTTCGCTTCCCTCGTGGGACTATCCCAGATCCCCCTCACAGCAGCCCAGCCTCCTAGCCAAGCCGTCACGCTCGAGGGGTACGGCAGTTTCACTGGGACTACCGTCAATAGCACCTACACCGGCCATGCCCTCCCCGCGCCAGTCGACGCCTGGCTCGGCATCGACTACGCCACCCAGCCCGTCGGCGATAGCCGCTTCAGGACTGTTTCGTGGCCTGCGCCTTTCGACGGAGTGAAAGAAGCCACATCGTACGGCAAGGCATGCGTCCAGGACCCGTCCTACCTGGATCCTGCGCTCCAAGATGAGGCTTGTCTCAACTTCAACGTCTACCGCACCCAGGGCGTCCCGCTGGACCAGAAGCTTCCCGTCCTGGTGTGGATCCACGGCGGCGCCTTCGTGACGGGCAGCTGGAAGAGCTTTGACGGCGCGGCCTTTGCGGCGTCTTCCAAACTCCCCATCACCGTGGTCAACTTCCACTATCGAGTGAACTCGCTGGGGTTCCTGCCCTCGGAGCTCTTCGCGACGGAGGGGCTCCTTAACTTGGGTCTTACAGATCAAGCCTTCTTCTTGAAGGAGTTCGTGCAGAAACACATTGCCTCCTTCGGCGGAGACCCCGATCAGGTCACCATTGGCGGTCGGTCGGCTGGCGGTCACTCCGTGGGGATTCACTACTTCCACAACTACAACGAGGACACCGACAAGCCTTACTTCGCACGCGCGATCCACCAGTCGGGATCAGTCACTGCACGGGCGTTCCCGAACGCCACCTACCCATTGTACGTCCGACAGTTCACGGAGTACATGACCTACCTCGACTGCCCGACCGCCGACAACAAAGCCGCCATGGCCTGTCTCCGCGCCGCCGACATCACCAAGATCCGCGAGATCAGCACCAAGCTCTACGAAGACTCGGAGCACGACATCACCTGGCCCTTCCAGCCCACAAACGGCGGGGCCATGCTGGAGAAGTTCGGCTCGCGGTCCGGCTACGACGGGACCTTCTTCCACGTCCCCGTCCTCACCTCCAACGTCAACGACGAGGGCAAGTTCTACCTGCCCGGCGATCTCGAGACCAACGAGGAGTTCCTCGAGTACATGCACAATGGGTCACCGGAACTGAACGCGGCGGACTTGAGGCTCCTGGCGGAGCTGTACCCGGACCCGGCCGTGCATGACGACTCGCCCTTCGCCCACTCGCCTAACAGCACGCAGTACAACCGGCTTTCGGCGGCTTGGAGCGACTACGGCTACATCTGCCCCGGCCAAGAGACCGCATTCCGCGCGTCGCTGGCGGGTGTCCCGACCTGGAAGTTGCGTTTCAATACGAATGCGTCGTGGCCGGCGTGGCAGGGGATCCCGCACACGTCGGATACCAAGTACACGTGGGATGAGCCGACCGTGCAGCATCCGGATGTCAGTCACGTGTATCACGGCTATCTGGCCAGCTTCGTGACAGCTGGCGACCCAAACACCCATCGCTACCCCGGGTCGCCGTTTTGGCCCAGCTACGAGGTTGCAGGGTATGGACCGGATTCGGCGCCTGCGGTGCAGCTCGTGGTGCAGCCGGATAACGGGACGCGGGCGGAGCCGGATGCGATCAGGAGGGAGGCTTGTCTGTTTTGGCGGGATCCGGAGAGGGCTGCAAGGTTGAATAAATAAGGGGAAATGCTCGGTGCTAGCAAGGGGAGAGTTGAAAGCACACTCTACTAACGCCATCTCATTGGATTAACGCCGATGTGACTTTGCAACACCCGACCCAAACACCAGGCCTCATAGGCATAATATTTATTAATGTCAGAATTTCCCAGCTTACCCTAAGTGGGCAGTGTTGATGTGAGGCTTCGGTCAGGTGCGCTAATACGAAAACGGATATTCAAATTTCAAAATGTTGAGACATGACGTGCAGCAATGCAAAGTCAGGGCGACCAATCATCTGCGTCAAACTGCGCATTCGAGAAGCATCCCAGACGACGCGAGTGGGATCAGGCTCCCAGAGTCTGCCACCTCAAAAGTGACCGTTTTCTCGTAGTTCCGTATTGCTGAGTTCCAGTCAACTACTTTGCCAAAGCAGCAGAAGCGCATATCACCGTCCAATATACACG
The DNA here is from genome assembly GCF_038362585.1 of Apiospora marii. Lineage (NCBI taxonomy): Eukaryota > Fungi > Ascomycota > Sordariomycetes > Amphisphaeriales > Apiosporaceae > Apiospora > Apiospora marii. The sequence goes on from NW_027117377.1 coordinate 1,353,860, forward strand.
TACTTAGATATTCAACGATGACCGATACGCCTACAACGTACACATTTGTTGGTCCAACGCAGCAGCGGGCCGCAAGGATTCCCGTCGCAGAATGGAAGAAACGGGAAACCAGATTAAGGGAGCTCCATGGCCAAATGACGTTGTCTGAGCTGATGGATGTCATGGAACGGGAAGGGTTTATAGCAAGGTGAGTATACTGCTATCTACTATTAACGTGGACGTTAACAAGGCTAACGTGGATTTTGACTTTAGCCGGACGCAGTATATCTACCAGTTCGGCAAATGGGGCTTGCAAAAATACAACACCGCGAAAGCAGCCGAAGTGACTCTTACAAGCTCTGGAGCCGTTTCTGGTGAACTTTCAAGCTCACCCGCAGACCACCCCATTGACGTGTTAGACAACGGGACAAAGCGGCCGAGAAGTACACAGAGCATCCACCCCAGCGATAGTAGCCTACTTTCGTCGCTGCCGAGTTCCAACAAGAAGGCCAAGCTGGATGAGGGATGCGAAGTGTCCACATCTCTCAGCTCTACACTACCCTCCATTTCCCCCGCGTCTGATTCTGTCGCATGCACCGACGTCAAGCATCATTGTGACATCGAAGCACAGCACCGTCCCCGTTCTCTCCGGAGGTCTGATTCCATTGATTCAATGTTGGAATACGAAAATGCACGGCTCGAAAGGGAACCGGAGGTTGGCGGCAATAATACTGTCTCACCGTCCCAGGTGACTGGGACGGACTGGCCTCTTCGCAATGGTGCCCCAATTCAAGGCTTGAATTCGATGGGGGATACATCCAGCATTGAATCAGTGGCTATCTCGAACACCGTATGGCTAGAACCCATGTTAAAGACATTTGGTATTGATGGGGAGGTCCCTTCGTCATCACTCAAAGCAGACATCAAATATGGTGCACCAACTTCAGAGCAGGCCTATCAGGTTTGCCTAGGCAACGCTACCGGTATGGCTACGGCGTTCTATGGCCGGAGCACACCACGTTCGGATCTAGATCAGTCGCAAGCCGGAGATTATCTCTATGCTGTACTCAACAAGGCACGAAGTTTCCGTTTATATAAAAAAATTGCTTGACGCCGACGACTCGAAGGACCAAGTCCTCTCAGAAACAGCTTTGGCATGCGCGCGCGCCGCGGGGACAAAGCTACAACGCCGGGTGGTCAGTAGACTTCTGACTAAGAAGCTGAGAAACGAATCATCCAAGGCCAGTGGCTCAGAGAGATCCCTGGCGAACATGCTACTGGCGCAGATGTCCTTGCTAGACGGGATGCCCACAGAATATAATGACTCTCTGGCATCAGCGGGAGCAGTGTGCAGCACTTACGTCGACACCTCTTTCGACGTACTAGCGTACCTCTACCGTACGCATCCACAAGAGGATGGGTCGCGGCCGAACGTATCAGGTCAATCCAAACAAACTATTTTGAACGACATGGCATCAGTTAGCTACGAAGGGTTCGTTCAATTCGCTTTGGGTCTCAGATACTCATCACTGTCCAGAAACTCGACAGAGTCCCACGATTATCCTGGCACCGTTGTGCGTGATTGCGTGCGGTCCTGCGTGGATTGGTGCGCTATCTCGATCGACATCACGTTGCTAGATCAACCCTTCAACACCGAGTGGTTGGCCCAAGGGTCTTCATACATCAGCATATGTCGTTGGCCCGAGGTTATGGCGCTCTACAACTACTTATACCGCAAGTGGCGCTCCGACGAGTCGGACAGGGAAACAGCGCTTGCTCACTGGGGATGGAGATCGGGCACCCGAAAAAAGCTCGGTATATCGGCAGCAGAACTACTGATTGTTTGCTGCGACATGATAACCCAGGCCTGCGACGAGTCGGCTCCTGCACCCGGTGGGAAGAAGCTCGACCGCTTCGATCATCCCTATGCCTACCTTCGCAAGAATATCCGGATTACCCAAGGTCTGACGGACGAAAAGCTGGTGACAAAATTTCTCCAACGGCTTTATTTAAGGACTACAAATCTCCCCCAGGTCAGCGAATCCACGGCATATAACCACCACCAGTTCCAGTCGTCCAGACTGGAGATTCGGAGAAGCGCTGTGTCACCTCGGGCCAACCAAATGAACGGGCCGCGCTTTTCAGTCTTGAACCGATATACTTACGCATCTTCGAGCCACAACTCGGTTATTGAAAAGAGATATGATCCGACTATAGCTTCGTCAATTCACTCCTCGAATGCATCCTATAGAAGGATGAAAGATGCGGCATCGTTGATTCGAGGCCGCTTCACCGGTATCGGGAGTAAGGCATCCCTCGCCAGCCAAGCCAGCCAAGCCAGCCGAGCCAGCCGAGCCAGCATGATGTCCCTCACAAGGTCCATTGACAACATGAGTGACATTATGCGGGACTCTTTCAGCATCTCAGAAGCGCCACTACAAGAAGACTTATCACAAGGAAATTCATAAAAGGGGTCGAGATTGTTCAAGGGAGTGGAAGACCGCAACTGGTCTGGGAAGCACAAGATTGTTTATCTGGAATGAAATGGTTGCCATAGATGGAATACAGAGAATCTACTCTTTAGTGTTTCTTATCCTGCTGCAAGTCCTTAATCGCTACGGAACACCAACTACTTGCTTTCAGGCTTGAAGGTCTAGCACGTTTCCAATCGCCCGATCTATTCGGGAGATTTGACAGATTTTTGGTCAAGTGTTGGTATATGGCAGCTGACATATCCATTGCTTTGCTAAAATCAGTGCCGAGCTGTGCATGCACGAACGTACACTGTTATGTGCCCGCCCCAACATAAAAGGTGTGCTGCAATATACGATAGAACCTGTCTCTAGAACGAATTGGGACTTTATCCAAAAGCGGCAGCAGTTTCAGCCTCAGTGGGGTGCACTACACCCGAAATGGCGATTGGGATTTCCATGCTGACGGTGTTCTGTGGCTGCTAACAGGGGTTGTTATTGGTCAAGTCTCCCTCACAAGTAATACAAGGCAGGCTACGATACCAATCTCATCTTTCATTTTTGGAGTTTCCCAACTTATGCTTCTTCATATGCCGGATCTCATCGCCATATGATCACCACCCTGACCTACTTATTTCGATACGACCCGTTCTTTCCAGGGACCATTTCTTGCATTAGCACCGTAATCTTCCGGGTGCAGCCTTGTAAAAGAGATCAGCGATTCGACCTGCAGAGTACTTAACTCCAAGTTAACGATGTCCACACCTGCATCTTTCAAATGGGTAGACCAGAAGCAGGAGAGGGCCACTAGGATTCCTGCTGCGGAATGGACCAACCGGGAGACAAGACTCCGAGAGCTTCACAGCCAAATGACGCTGACCGAGTTAATGGAGGTAATGAAATCAGAGGGATTTGTAGCGACGTACGTACCGCGTTCTTAGACTTCATGAACATCTAGAGAGCGTCAGCTAACTTGATTATTGCCATATTAGCCGGAAACAGTACGACCATCAGTTCAGAAAATGGGGCCTACAGAAGTACGGCATTGCCAAATCAATCGAGAAAGAACCTGGGGGCTCTTGTCCTGTGGAAAACCAAGCTACGGCCATGCTCGATGGAGACACCATTGTGGCGCCCGATACAAGTGAAAAGCGACCCCGAAGCATCCCGAGGGTTGAGTTGAGCGGCAGCCGTCTTTCGGATTCACTACTGCCTCCCAGCAAGAAGGTCAAGATGACAGATGAAGATGGAGTGCCCCGAAGCCCCCGTCTCGACATACATGTCGCCCATCATCTCAACCAACCCTTTGGCCAAACTCATTCTCACAGTAGCGAGGGCGCAGACGCTAATCCTGTTGTTGTGGATCTTTCACCTTCATCTACCGTTGAAAGCTGTTTTGTGCCAATTGTTCTCGACACGGCTTCCGAGCCTACAGAGAAGAGCTGTATTTTGCCCATTTATCTTGACACAGCGTCTGAGCCTTCAGATATGACAGCAACAAGCACCGGGGCACAAGCTATCTCAGGCGATGAGACAATATCGAGGGCAGAACAGAACTCATTGGTTCTGTTGATGCAGAATTCTTGTGACCAATTCATGCAAACCTCACAAGGGGATTCATATCGGCGACATCTGCATAAGGCAATAAGGATTACACATGCTGCGCGATGCTTTCCGTCAACAATGCTGCCAAGCCTGATCAGCCAGGCATGTCAGAGCTGTCTGTTACGCGCGGCAGACGGGCTAGATGCCGTGTGGAACAAACAAGACAGTTTCTGCATCTACTCACTTCTGATCAAGTTTGAAGACATAAGCGACGAAGAGCTGTCCAGACCATATATACTATCGCCACTGGCGCTGTCCTGTGCGCGCTCCGCAGAAACACCGTCACAGCGCACATTGGTGAGGGAGCTCTTGTTAACAAGACTGGATATCCTGCAATTTGAAAGCATCAGCCCCTCGGAAACCATGCTTGCGCACATGTTACTAGCGCAGATGTTTGCGTTGGATGGACACTTCGCCCTGTCCGAGAAACATTTGAATACTCCGCTTAAGCTGACCGTGGTTAGGAGGTCCGTTGATACCTCTTTTGAAGTGCTTTCCTATCTTCATTACAAGCATCCTCGGCCAGGGTCAGACACTCAAACCTGTGATCAAGGTTATGAAGCTCACCTTATTTCTCAATACTTGCCATCTGTCACCTGTTCCGACTTTGTTGACTTCGCCTACGACCAGCGACGCACAAGCTCTTGGTTAAGGAATGATTCAGTGAGCTGGGATCATCCCAGAGCAGCAGTGTCAGAATATGTGCGGAGTTGCATTGCATGGTGCTCTACTGCAATCCTAAAGGACAGCCCATCAAGGTTTCCGTGTTTTGACACGGGTTTGCAGGCTAAAGGCTCCTCGGCCCCCTACTCGATTACGTGGCAGGACACTGTGGCCCTATACAATTACTTCAACAAGATGTTCCTCGATGGAGAGCCTGGCCGCTTCAAGTGGATGTCCTGGAGGGAAAGGACGCGTGAAAAACTTGGGATATCCTCCGCGGAACTGTTAGTCGTGTGCTGCGATATGATTGCACACTACGGCACAGTGCACGGTGGCTACGCCAACAGAAAGTTCTCCAATTGCAACATACTTGTCCTCGAACTTGGCAGTCTTCGTGAGGATCTCACAGAATTAGAAAAGCAGCCGGACGAAGAACTTGTGACCCAGTTCCTCAGATGCCTCTATCTGAGGACCAATCCTTTGACACTGGTCAGCAAGTTTAGGGAACCCGGCCAAGGAATCCTGGAAAGCTCAACAACCACTATTTCAGGTTCAGAACATAGGCCATCTATTGTCCATACCGAAGAATCGCCGTTTTCTACAACCACAGATGGTCCCCTAACTCACCGTTCTACGAGAGGTGAAGTGATGAGAGAAATGGTAGCGGAGGAACCCATGATAGCATCATCATGCCGCTCCTCAAACACCTCCTATAAGAGGATGAAAGATGCAGCGGTATCCATTTTCAATCGCCGCTTCAACTCGATGGGTAGTCGCTTCTCTCTGAGCAGTCGGGAGCTGAGGCAGTCCTTGGCAGCATCGACTGACAGGATGAGTGACATAATGCGGGACTCTTTACGCATTTCGATTCCACCAGGACTGGACCAAGTCCAACAGGCTCCCGTCGAGCTCCAGGAATGGAGAGGCGCTTCTGATCCCAAGACCGTGACAGAGAGGCAAGATGAGACTTCAATAACCAAGGCAGAAGAAGTAATTTGGATATAACAAAATCAGGAATCCATTCGCACCAATATAAAAGGGTATTGGAAATTGTCTAGTGCACGGAATAGGTGGTGCGTGGCAGGGGCGTTGACGTTAATGTAGGACGAGCTTTGGTCGGGCTGGCGGTATGAATTGACGCGGTTAACCCTTATAAGCAGCAGTTAATTCCAGAAGCAGCTATTCATAGAACTAGAGGTTGCGTACATGCTGCGAGATAGGGACATGGAGAGATACACATGGCCGCCAACCCATAAGTGGCAAGATAGTTGATTTCATGGGGAGAGGCACCACGAAGAAGGTGCACTCAATAAGACATGATACACATAGAATAACTTGGCTAATGCTAACGAGGAATCAGTCGCAGTCAAGCTAGATGTTGTTCGAATATCCCTCATCCGGTGATCCCGTTATATTGCCGGACAGTAGTTTGACTGATAATGCACTGCTTAGTAACACATTTTGGCCTTGTAGTAACACCACATTCATCCCAGATTCGTGACTCATAACTACTAAAAATAATGAAAGAGACCAACGGTGCCTAGTGCAGCCTCTTTTTTGTCACACAGTGAGCGCTGGCCTTGCACGTGAGAAGCAACCTCTTGAACGACTTCAGCCCCATCAGCGACACCCGCTTATCTCTCCTCGTGTCAGCCCTTGCTCCGCATATACGTAGTATTCGTCTGATCGTAACTGTAGCAGGTCTCAGCAGTTGAACAAAGAGGTTGGTAGTCACATACTGTCGTGGGTGAAGAAATGAGAGCAGTACTTCTAGCCTGTAGCCACCGCGGTTCTTCCGGCGCAGGGTATCCTTCAGCTTCTTGCCATCAATTGCCGAGCCCGATAGAATCTGGACAGGACTTTGGCCGGTCGAGCTGGTACTGGATCCTGAGGTGGTCAAGGACCGCCGGCTTTTGTTGAAAAGCGGGAAACTGAATGAGGACATAGTCCGTGTGTGACTGTCAGCCAATGGGCTTCGTGTATTTGCGGCTGGGACGGAATTCTTGAAACATTGGGATCTGAGAAGGATTTCTTGTGGAGCAAGGGGTCCAAATCAGCCTAACCGGAATTCCATCGGTGAAATGGCGAGCATCAGGGCTTTATCAGAACTGGATCTGTCACAGGCATGAAGTAAGGCTCTGTTGACCATCTAGAAAGGCGTCAGAATTTGGAGAATCCCGCGGGCACTGCCGGCAGGACCGATCTGCATGGCATCCTCACCGGCTTCGATAGTGTGCGGGGTTGTCCGGAAACAAATCGCAATTGTGTAGATGGCTTTTGGATCAGGCTGTCCCGAACGGATTACGTGCAGCAAGGCAGCATCCAAGTGGGCTGATGATTTGCATATTGCAGCACTGCCTGCTTGAGTGGCTGCATGAAAACCAGGATGAACGGCGGCCAATCAATACTAGCCAAGCCTCGAAGCACTGTCTGGGCTTAGCTTCGGTCCTGTCAGATACATAAGATAAGACTCAGCGAGCTGAAAACGATCCTAGCACGGCTCTGAAAGAAAATCCTACCATGGCTTTCTTTTTGGGTGAAACTGTGAGGGCTGAGTGGCACTGAACACTTTTCCACAGCTGGATCGAGGAGCGGTCGGGAGCGGTGAATGGTTGGGGTCCAAGGTCCTCTTTTATAAGAAGTAGTCGAGCGACTATCACTTTGTTTGTTCGTCAGATCTTCCCATTCGCCGACTGCACCTTTCCGAACATCCTAGGGGGAGCAAGCCACCACGATGTCATCCGGAACGCCTGCCCCTCACAGCTTGATGCAGGACACCGAACGATCTTCTTCGAAATGTCTCTGTGATGGTGAATGCCAGTGTACCATCGAGGCTCTTCGGGACAGATGTATGCAGGCGCTCTTACTGGCATCTCTAGCAGATGTCAGCGACGAGCGCCTCCGATTCATACCGCGAGAATCGATTCTCCAAGAGATAAGCCCCGAATTCACGCTGAAAGCTCTCCAACGAGTCGCCAATAACAACGACAGTATTGCAGCACTCTTGCAGCAGGCGACCAATCGAATCATCCCACGTATAACACCGGATGTTTGCCACTGCATGAAGCCATTGTGCACCGGCAGTCGAGTCATTTTCGCTTCACTTCTCTTTTCAGGGTTACACAGCATGCTTCTGGACTTTATCCGTGAGGCTCAGCCGGAGAAGTGCGACAGCTCGCTGTGGGAGTTGGACGTAAATGGGGCAATATTCGGCGACAGAGACCCCATATTTCAACAAGTCCGGCAGATGCACATGCAGAACAGTCTTCTTTTTCATTGGATATACCAGCTACGGGCGCTGTGTCTCACAGCGGAGGAAGGCGATGGGGAAATCAAGCAGCTGGGGCTCAAGGACGGGTTGGACAACAGGACCCGACTGCCGTGGACTTCGATAGAGGATGCAGCTAGGCCATCTAGCAGCGCGTCGAATGACGCCCCGAATGGACCTCAAAGAATCGATATGCAGTCATCAAAGGTCCAGAAGGTCTGCATCCACCGAAGTCATCACAAACTAGTAGGTATTGCCCAAGTTCTTTCCACTTCACAAGGTTGATTCAGCACTCTAACCTGATTGAATCTAGGACGACTTGTCCGACGTCTTCGCCCTCAAAACATTTACAGACGACTTTGGGCCGGAGATATCCAGGTCCGATTTCAAAAAGGAACTCAAGGCTAATCGTTCAATCCCTCGCAACGAGCGCATCATCCCTCTCCTACTCGCGTTTGAGCACAGAGGCAATCTCTGTTTGTTATTCCCGTGGACGGAATTAGGTGACCTGAAGGCGATCTGGAAAGAACACAGCAGTCCTCGTCACGACGGGCCGACAGGACAACAGGTTTCTCATGCGGAGTTGCATTCATCCCAATGGATTCTACGAGAGTGTCTCGGCATTGCAAGTGCCGTTGCTTACATCCATGACCTCGGCCCACACTGTCTCTTGCACGCAGACATCAAGGCGGAGAATATCCTTGGGTTTCTTGATCGGGGTTCAGTCATCCTCAAACTCGCCGACTTTGGATATTCAAAAGTAGTGGGATCAGCCTCGGCGGAAGTTGCGGTGAAAGGAATGGCCCACACGAAAACATATCGAGCACCGGAATACGACATCCAGAAGACTGTTACGACCAAATTCGATGTGTGGTCCCTTGGGTGTTTATTCTTGGACTTCGTGACATGGGATCTCATGGGCTATAATGAGATAATAGAGTTCCAACAACGTCGTCTGGATGAAGAGAAAGACCTTGGGGTGAATCACGATAACATGGTGGAGGATACGTTTTTCAAGAGGGTGGCTGGACCTTCAAGTCCACCCTCTCGATCGAGGTTTCAATCCGCCTACAGGTGGATAACCCTCAGGAAAGATTCGAGAAATAGCCTTTCCAAGAATCGGAAACTCGGTATGCATGGATCCAGCCGTCCGATCGAGACGCAGGTTCGAGGCCCAGTTACGAGTGTGAGTTCTACATTCATCAGTCCAATTCCCCTTCTACATTTCCCCTGTCAAGAAATTCACCATCATGCGTGAACCTGCTCTGATACTGTGATAGCAAATCGAAACCCTGCGCAATCATCAAGGATGTGACGAAGGTATTAGGCAACTTTTAAACCTGATCCAAGATCGAATGCTCGTGTCTGACTGCAATGTGCGAGCCTGGTCTAACGAGGTACAACGGGTTCTCTCACAGATTTCATCACAAGGCTCGTAGCCGCAAGGCAATTAGAATAGTTAGAGTGGATTGACTTAATGAACCGGATGCATGGCTCGGCTTAGACAGGATTGCAATTGTGCAGTGGGAGTCCCTCATTTCAACGCCCACCCCTATGTGAGGATGCTTCCCCTAATTCTTCTTCCCTCAGTCCTGATCATCCTGTTCATCGACGGCATTGTCATCTGCTAACTGCTTTTCAGTGTCTCGGAATAGTTGGATGATCTCTTTCATTTGTTTCTGTTGCCGCTTAGCTCATTACGTGCGACACAGCCGACCACGCTGAACGAGACTTACCTCCTCAAGCTTTGCCGGCTCGATCACCTCAAGCTGGAGTTTGTTGTCGTGAGTCTGCATATCACTTAGTAATGCAGAGCTTCCCTTAAATAGTGTCAAGCTTACCTCTATACGGAACTGGTCTTCTCTAAGTTTTGCAGTCTCGATTATATACGTGCGTAGTACGTCCTCCTTGGCATATTTATGGCCGAACACGTGAGTAGGCTTGAAGGGATTCTGCTTTTCGTTCATTTTGCTTGAAAGGAGATTGTGCACCCAGCGCGAAAGTCTGTCGAAGGGAGACATGGGTCAAGTTTCAAACTGGCAAGTAGTCTTGGTGGCTGGGTTAGTATTTCTCTTATATGGGCAGAGCATTGCGCAAGGCATCATTGAGGCAGCACACTTCTGTTGAAAAGCGGTTTTTACACTTCTTGCCAGGCTGTGTAAATTTGGTGAGCCACTGTTGCTGTTGGATGCCTCTGGGCTTATTCAACCACTGCCTCAGGCGTGTTGTTCCCACACCGGTGAAGTGCGAGGAGGACCTAGAATATTCCGTAGTGTAGATAATGATACTCAAGTGTGTGGGTGCTGAGAATGATGCAGTCAAGCAAGCAGTAAGCCGGAGAGTTCCAGGAGATGTTCTTTTGAGTCAACTTTTGGTGTAAAATCCGCCCAATGGAATAAATGCCTCAAATGCACACCGAACAGCCTCACTACTACTTCATAATATACCAGGGGGTGGGCTCGAGGGTATCATTGGCCGCCACAGAAAGCCCGCATGGTACATAATGGCCGCAGCTGGGACATATTGTACGCCCGGGCTGGGCAGTAAGCATCCTCGCGTGAGGGGCTCCCAGCAGCTCCCCCTCTTCTATCGCAATTCCCCCCCAAAGTAATGCTGGGGAGTTTTCGATACTGCGACAAGCCATGAAACTGGACATTGAGTCAACTCTCCTATGACAGACTGAATCGGCACCACTCTGAAACCATCTCCAGCAGATCATATGGCAACACAATTGCCAATGCAACATGGATTGGCTGAGTCAAAATGAGCATTTTGGAGAGACCGACTTGAAGCGTTTCAGTTACAGAACAAATGGTCCCTTCATGGTGCAGAGTGTGAGGATTAGGAACGAGAATGTAAACATATATCCTTGTTTTATGAACAACTGGTTTCAAACTAAGGTATTAACTCTTAAAGCAGGGCAAGACGGAAGTATACCATCATTCAATGACGTCGGAACAGGAGTACTTAGATTGGCTCAATAGTGTATGTCACTACGCCATTATCTCTCAGAAAGGAAGCTTATGGTTCTCACCATGTATCAGCCATTGATTAATCCTGAGGCTCCCACAACCATCGTCGTGATGCATCACCGACCTCCCGGTTGGGGTCTATTCTCTTTGCCGTATGGGAAAGAGACTCTCAAGCACGCCTGCAAATCTCTCTTCCAGCACAAGTCGCTGGCTTTGACGATGCCCCGAACGTCGCACGCTGTCTTTAACAGGCGTAACGTTAACTGGAAGGATCCAAAGTCACTTGGACGATCAATCGGTATGGATGTTGCACATATAATCAGCCATCTCATCCTCTGACAGACGCCCCAGTCTATAACTGCAGGTCCGATTCCATCTGCGAGATTCAAGGCAATGGCGGTATCATGATGAGCGTCACCTCTTTCCCAGATATCCCGGTCACAATTGCCGTCATGTACGGATGCACTGAAGAGACCATGAAATTCGTGTCGGTCAGGCTCGACTCTTACAAGCGTATTGCACTTCACCCCCTAATGCTCCCCATGGTGTTTGTGGAACTTGAACGCAAAAGGATGTTAGACGCGCTGCAGGTCGAGACATCTATACTGGATCAGCGGATCTTGGAAATCCAAACCCGACTTAGCAACAACAACTTCGCGCCCGAGCCTGACAAGTCCAACACCAAAAAGGTGACCGAAGAGGACAGCGTGGCCAGCATGGTCAGCGTGGGCGGTGTGGCCGAGGTGGTCGAGATGGTGGACAGAGCGAAGGACAGCGTGAATAACGAGACCAGAGAGAACAATGATACCATGCTTCGAAAGGACTGCAAAGCTACCAAGGACTGGCTAATGATCAGTAAAGTGAAGAGCGGCGTGCAGAGCCTCATCACCATACTCGACGCCATGGCGACACACTCAGTGGAGTTCTCTGAGGGGTCCGAGCCCCTCACAAGCCCATCGGCGGGCAATCGGGGGATCTATACGAGCAACACCGGGAAATTTCAAGATCGGTTGAGAGAGATGGATACTGAGCTCAACAGCGAGGTGCGGACCTGTGACAGATTCCTTAGTGGCATGTCAATGGCTACACAGATGGTGAGCAAAAGAAAACACACCGTCAGAATGCGAGCCCTGAAGTTGGTAGCTAACATCAGTGGTACAGGAATGGAATTTCTACACCAGACGCGACGCCAAGGCGAACATCATTATCGCATTCGCCTCCCAAAGGGACAGCAACCAGATGAAAGCCATAGCTTACATGGGCATGGTCTTCCTCCCCGGGACGTTCTTGGCGGTAAGCATTCCTCTATCCACGGCAACCCTCGTCGCAGCCCTCATGTGATGCTGATATTGGAGAAAAAAAAGACGTTGTTCTCCATGACGTTCTTCAGATGGATCCCAGACGAGAGCCCCCAGGTCATTTCACCTTGGATCGGTCTCTACTGTGGCTCGGCGGCGGTGCTGACGCTCCTTACCTGGTGGTTCTCCAATAAGTACATTCGCAAGGGAGACAAGGCAGCTAGGATTGAGTTCCAGCAGCAACTGCAAAAAGACGATGATTCTATCGTTTAGGCTGATGGAGAAACGGTATTCACATTGCCCCATTGCTGCACTGCTGGTGTGTGGGAAGGAGGACTTTCATTACGACGCAACGGATTCACGTTTACGACTTTATGAGCATATACCCGCATGGTAAACCAAGACTTTCAGACGTTCATTTTTGGGTTTGGTGTCAATATTCGGGAGTCTCAATATGGCCTTAGTAGCCGGGAAGATCCTTGACCCGGACAGAGATCCGGTCCCTTGGGTCCAAAGTGGGTCGACCCTAATCAGAGGTCAGGCCTGGATTAGGACTAGTGTTATGCAGTTATGACAACCGCTATTCCGCATTCAAGTAACAGGAGTCAGCCACGATACGTTATGTCCGTATGCATCCATGATCATCTCCTTCACCTTCCTAACTTGATGCGCCGACAGGCAACTCGGGGTTCTGTGCCTGAGGATATGGTACGGCTCGGGACGTGGTAGCGAAGTGCCAAGATCTAATTACGGCGATTACAAGGGGCGCAAGGATCCCATACTGGGTCTATTGACTTTTCTTACTAAGGCCCTACGGCCTAATCCAGCATATTCTTACTGTACCATTCACTTAGAGCTTACACATAACCGTCTGGCAACTGAAAAAGGAATTCCCGCAACTTTGGATGTGGCCACGTATGGGGCTTGGCGGATGCAGGTACCGTTAGGGCCCGGCCAACACGTTGGGGTCTTCGGTTGTTGGATGTTGGCTAAGCTTACCACATGATTGCGGGATCTTTCCCTCCAGGCACACCAATCACGTATGGCAGGTAAGACGTAGACCTGCTTATGGTTGAAGCCATTTCAACGCAACTGTCGCAAAGACTTTCCTGGGCTGGAGATACTACGAACTTGCACGACAACGTCTGGCTGTAGGAAAAGGCGGGCCAGCTTCAATATATCTAAGCTGCCATAAGCTGTAAAGTTCTTATGAGATGGTAACAAGTCAACTCGCATATGCTCTGGACCAACGGAAGAGGCTTGACCAGCTAACTATTGGCTATGGCTATTCGCGAAAAGTCCCAACCAAGCAAACACAGGTGGGCAGAAGACTGCACAGAGAGTCTAACTAAGCAAACGCCGTTGTGAATACAGCATATGACCAAAGCAAGGGGCCGGGACAGGCAGCGGCAGTTGAGCAGTTGCAACATTCAATGTTGGGAGACGGAGGAGCATCGTGATATTGAATTGAGACTCAGACTTATATTTAAGCGAGGAAAATTCCCATGAATTGTGTGTTCCTCTTCAACTCAACCAACCTCCTCAGTCACCTACAAGTTACCCATCTGTGAGAAAAATCTGCTTCTTTCACATCAATAACTACTACACTGTTTCCCAAACCCAAACTTAGTCCACCATGGTTTCCCTTCGTAGCAGCAAGACCCCCCTCCTTCTCGCCCTCTCCCTCCTCACCACCCTCACCGCCGCCACCACCCGCGGCCTCGCCCTCGGCGCCGAGCCCCTCTCCGACGCCGACCTCGGCAAGCTGGTGCAGCCCGGCACGCCCATCAAATGGTACTACACCTGGTCGCTGAGCCCAAACAACTACCTCAAGTCCAACAAGGGCGACATCAAGTTCTTCCCCCTGGTGAACCCGGACCAGGCCAACGCGGGGCTCGCCAACACCCTCAACGGCCTCCGCGCGGGCTCGGACCACCTCCTCACCTTCAACGAGCCCGACATCCCCGCCGCCAACGGGGGCAACCCCCATCGAGCCCACCCGCGCCGCCCAGCTCTACCTCGACTTCATCAAGCCGCTGCGTGAGAAGGGCTGGAAGGTCTCGCACCCCGTCGTTTCGGGCTCGCCCCAGGGCCGGGCATGGCTCCAACAGTTCCGGGACGCTTGCCAGGCCCGAGATTCGGCGGGGTGTACGTCGGACTTTGTGTCGGTGCATTGGTACGGACCCCTCGATGGGCTCAAGGATCACCTGGAGCAGCTGCGCAAATTTTATAACCCTGTCGCCAACGGAATGAAATTCTACATCACGGAGCTTGCCCAGCCCAGCGCGAGCGAGAGCGACAACCTCGCGCTTCTGAAGGGCGCTGCGCCTTACCTTGATGGGCTGAACTGGGTTGAGGGCTATGCTTGGTTCGGGTCTTTCCGTCAGCGGGATGCTAACGGCTGGACTGGGCCCGGGGTGGCGCTGCTCAATAACAATGGCGACTTGACCAGTGTTGGCAAGTACTACGTCAACAAGTAGAGTCAGGTTACTGTGATCTTGGCGTTGAGATGTTGGTCAATCTCATGGTTTGGTATCGTGGGAATAACAGAGGGTTTCTCATGTATCTTTGTTTGTTTTCTCCGTCCTTACTGCTGTGATTTATGTTCACTCCTTTGAATTTTCTGATATCTTGGACACTGAGAGGCATTATCACTTTGTATATAGCTACTGTCCCTTGGCATGTAAATAGCAAACCGTCCTAAGCAAATATTACCACACCAAGATTCATTGAAGCACAAATGAGGTAGTACCTCATACAATTCAGGAGCATGTACTTGGTGCTGAGCTATAGTAAATAGGCTCCTTGCCTCGGTGAATATGCTTGACGTATCGACCCAAAACCCTCTGTGGGTTCGTGGGATGACAGTGCAAATGAGCAAAAGGAATCAGATGCCGTATCATCGTCGAAGGAAAAGGGGGGCGGGGTGAGCACTAGTCCCGAACCGCAATCCTGGCTCCAGAGCCCCTGCAGCAAACTTGGACCCCGGTCTACATGCGCGCATAACAGCGGAGGTTTGTCACTAGCATTCGTATGTGAGGCACATGCTAACCATGACTTGCCCGCTCCCCAAGATCTTGCATTCGGGAGGCAAGGTATGAGATCGCAAGCTCCGACGATGTACACGCCTCTTGATCCTGGTCGTAAGGAGATCCGACTCCTTCGGATCACGCCAAGTGTGGATCACGCCGCTCAAATCTCCTGTAGCATAGTCATTGCGGGGCTTCAGGGCCCACCGCCACACTACGCGGCGCTATCATATGTGTGGGGAGACGCCAAAGTCACTGAGGAGATACGAGTCGACGGAGAGCCGTTCCAGGCCACGAAGAACCTGGCCTTGGCGTTACGACAGTTCAGGGAATCGTACGCCAAAGAGGATGGCGAGACTCTTCATCTATGGGCAGATGCCGTGTGCATTAACCAGCAAGACTTGCCCGAGAGAGGCCAGCAAGTCGCCATGATGGGCCTGATATATACCACCGCCCACTGGGTGATTTCCTGGTTGGGCCCTTCCGAGGATGCCACGGAGCCTGGGTTCGCCCTGATCAAGGCCTGTGCACGCCATGTGGAGGGGGTCAGGGAGAAGAACGGCGTATACCCGGAATCGGACGTCGCTATGGACACATCCGACCTGGAATTCCTCGGCGGGAACAGAGAGTTCTACGAACAGACTACGGATCGCTACGCGAGGAACAAAGCCTGGAACGCGATCGACGACCTGAAACGTAACGTCTACTGGACCCGGGTCTGGATCGTGCAAGAGATTGTCCTCGCCCGACGGCCGGACGCCAATATCCTGTTCTGTGGCCGCCACTCCCTGTCGTTCCAGCAGCTGGCCGACTTCAACCTCTTCGCCGCCAGATTCCTGGCACAAAAGCCTCTGAAGCCCCCCTTTTTCGACCAGCGCGTGTGGGATTGGGTGGTCAAAGACCAGGACCTCACCGCGGGCTTCATCATGTACGTGCACGGCCTCAGGGACTTCCGGACCCGCGGCGAATACCGCTTGATCCCGTTGATCAACACGTCCTGCCGCTCGACCGACCCGCGCGACGCCGTGTTCGGGCTGGCCGGCCTTTTCGGCGGGGAGATTGTGCCCGACTACAGCAAGGGGGTCGCGGACGTGTTTCGGGAGTGCGTCGCGACGGTTCTGCGCCTAAAGAACTACCGGGGTTTCTTCTCTTTCGCGGGGCTCATCCGCGAGCACCGGGACGTCTCCGAGTTTCCGTCGTGGGTGCCAAAGTTTCATACCAACGATGCCGATTTTGCCATCTTCGCCACGGACATGGCTGCGAGACCTTGGTTGGAGGGATTGTGCCCCGCTGGCCCCACGATTCTAGACGAGCGTACGATGCGGTTCTATGGTGTGCGATTAGATCAGTGCGCAAGAGTTCTACGGCACGTGGGGGGTGCTGAAGATTTCTTTGAGAGTTTGTGGCGGTTCTGGTGGATTTGCCTCACCTTTGTGCGGGACTATGGCACAGAATACCCCAGAGATGGCCTGCGGGCCCTCGAGGACCTCCTCCACGCATTCAGCCGCGGCCGGGACGCTCGGGGCGAGCCACTGCAGATCGATCCTTCGATCCAGTGCATCGCCTCCCATGCCTTCCGAATCCTGCTGCGGTTCGGGGAGCCCCAAGACGGCGACGAGACTGCGGTCCGGAGGTGGCGCGCTCTTGGGTACGGGAGTCTGGAAGAGGTCAGGGCCGCCCTCGACGAGGCGTTGGTGGGATCTGGAGCCCCGGACGTCTCCACCTTTGGAACTACGCTGCCCGACGAAAAATACGAGGAAATTTTCAATGCTGTGAACGTCATGAACGACATGGTGCTCAAGTGGGTTGGCTCGCCGCTGTTCCGGACGGAAAAGGGGCACATGGGTCTGGCGCCGCCGGCGGCTGCCGAAGGTGACATCGTATGCCTCCTGGACGGGTTCTCGATACCTTGCTTACTGAGGAGGCATGGCCGAGATCATTATGTTTTGGTGGGATCTTGCTATGTGACTGGCTACTCCCATGAGGAATTTTTGGAACCCCTTAGGAAAGGTAATCTGAGCATTGAGGAGTTTCGCATCCGTTAAGGAGCCAGTCTCTTGGACAAGAGACGACCACGCGCATGTCCCCTTTTATCTTCCCCCAACGGCTAGGGATGCGGCGGCTGGGAAGTCGTTTGTCCACCCAAATTGCTAGATGCGCAGATTCTGGTTGAGAAAGGCCTCCATAACGAGGCCAATAATTTGGCAATGCAGTATCTGCAAATCATAAACCTCTCCTATGCTACCTGCACGTAAATGCGATCTGTTGCCGGACGAACCCGCACTCTGGTCCAATCAAGCAGTTATATGAACTACTACTGCTGCAACCTGAGTCTGCCGGCAGCGTCCGCAAGCAAACAATGTCACCATGCTTCACACGCTTCCGGTACTCCTTGATACCCAGCCTGAAAGGCTTGTGACGACTGCGTACTACTACACTCAAACGTCCACCAGGCATCCTTCCCACAAACACCAAGTTTATCAAAGCTCCTTCCCAGCTGAAACTATACAAAAGCCCATTGCATAGTTGCACACAGATCATGTGCCTTCGCAATCCTGGGTTTGTAAGACGCCGCCTGTCCTCCGCCATATCTCGTTACAGTGCCACTTCAGCCGGAAGAGGCCCTGTCCAAATCCTAGCAGGGTCAACGGTTGATGGAAGGAAACTGAAGGATCTCCTAGGCCGGAAGTACGGCTGTGACTATACACTTAAAGTATTTCTCACACTATTTCTAACCCATGACAGTTCCTCCCTGCTCTACCTGTCTAACTGCCATGGTCCGCTACAGCTACGATCAGATATTTACCACGTGTATACCGAGGTAAGGCTAACACGAGACGATATCAATGTATTTTGCTGATTCAAATGAAGCTGGTCAGGGGCTTAATGTCTCATACGCGAGTATAGTACTTATCGAGTATCAATAATGAGACTTTTTAGGTTTGTTTATCTTTTGATTCCCCTCAAATAACGAATGACGATCCGGTAAAGCAGGTAGCACTAGGAATACGTAAGGCTATAGTGCATCCAGTACCAAGTTCACAGGTTCGGATGATGAAAATGAATCATGTAAGCTTGTGACGATGGGTATTCATCGGTGCTTTGACTTTCGAGGCTTTTCTATGTGGCAATAAGCACATCGGTAATGACTACAATTATGATCCGGGCAAATATCGCTAGCAGCAACCGTCATAGGCCCCTGACTGCATTGGCACTGGGAGGTGTCAGTCCACGCTAAGGAAGAAGTGGCTTTGATACTCACACAATACCACGTGATCGTTTTTGAACGACCCCAACCTCCACCACCTCCACCACTTGAACTTGCGCTCTGCCTCGTTCCGACATCAACTCGAGTGCTTTCAGGCTGTGCTTGGCTATCGGTAGGATCCTTTTGATCCAGACGGGACGAGTCTGCCACTGCAGGCAAAACACTGTCTACACGAGCCTTTTCGCTGATCTGGTTTGGCGGCGTAGGGGACTGGACCTTTCCAGAAGTCGTGGGTGTGCCCATGCCCGAAGATATGACTGATCCCCCCTCTGCGCCAAATTCTTCTTGTACCTCAACCTCCCGAGATGTTGTTTCGTCTGTTTCATGGCCATGTTTCAGCTCAGCCTTCACCTGGTCGACCGTCGATGCTGGAGGTTGCGTTTCTGACTGGTGGAACTCATCTTGAGGCTTGAGTGTGTCGTTCTCCAAATTCACTGCTCCTGTTTCCGATATACTTGACTGCGAGCTAGATCCGTCATCTGGTCCGTCTTCAGAGTCAGTATAACCTGGTAGACCTGTGAGCGCGATCTGCTCCAGGTGGTCTGCTAAATGCTTCGAGGCATCGACAGTTTCTTCTGGTGTATCGTCCAGGCATATAAGACACTTAGAGTTATCCCATGGTACTGAGTCGCCGTGTTCGATCGTGATATGATTCTCCCACTCAGATCTAGTAAAGAACGGTGATGTCCCACGTGTGCATTCACTATCCAGGCATATATAGGGTTGCAGGTCAATGAATAGGTGCTTCCTGTTTCCTGAATCAGCTGAAGGCCTTGAGTATTTACAGAACACGGAGATGACTTACTTCCATGCAGACTTGTTGGTGATAGTTTTCATTCTGCCGCATCCAACACACTCGAAAGGTGTACCATTTGCAGCATCCTCGGGTAGCGGTGGAACCCGGACGGAGCCGCCGTACCCGCCTGCATATGATAGCACAGTCTCGGCAGGAATGGAGCTACCCAGAGCAGAGTCCCGAAACGCTGTGGAGGCTGGCTTGGCTGACGTATCGTCCGAACCGGAAATCGCCAATCTTGCGAGGCTGTTTCTGTTCCTCGCCTGTTGGCATCGAATGATGCGTTCATGCTGTCCTTTTCCGAGAACCTGGACCACATCCGGCCTGCAGAATGGATATCGACTGCGAATCTTCTCGGTCCATATCACTATTAGAGAATCTGGGTGGGCCAGGAGCGGCGGCACAGAAGCCGGCTCGCTAGTTCTTGAAGCGCGTCGGATGGGCTGTTCATAAAACCTGTATCCAAGATCCAAAAGGCATTGGACATCAGTTTTGAGATCCTCGGCAATTTCTGAGGGATCCTCATCATCGTCAATGGACGTCTCGCTCTCCGTATCATCGTCAGAATCCTCTGTGTCTTCCTCGATATATCCTTTCAATCTTTCCACTACAAGAGAAACCTCGCAAGAATCGGAGTATATCACGGGCCGTTGGTCAATGTCAATTAGCGGAAGAAGCCCTACGAGCATCAGGCCCTGGTATCGTCAAACGGTGTGTCCAAGTATGTGAAACTTACGGTTTGTAAGCGTTTGGCAAACGCTACGCAGAAGACGAAATGTGCCAATCTTAGCTCTTCGAGACCGGTAGAGTGAGCCGTCCAAACGTCCCCCGACAACGTCGTATCCGTGGGCCCAAAGTTTCAACGAATCATGGCTTCGCTGTAGGCTGGTCAATACAGGTGGCGGTACGGCTCCTTGAGCAGAGATTTCGGCCAGAATATCCGAGTACAGTTTATCGGAGGCTCTGTAGGCTTTTGCAAGTGGGTGCAGGTCGGCTGATCCATTGTCAGAGCTCTCTGCGCCGACAACCCGGAGCCATCCTGGGATGGCATCGAGTTTCGACATAAAAACGACTTCGACTAAGGTACTTGGGATCGAAAAGGATTACTAAGAAGTGCTCCGATTCGAGTCACAGTAAGTAAAGACCGAGGAAAGGGCTGATTGTTTCTGACGACTGATTTAGCTGACATTGGAAGTAACTTCGCTATGGAATTTTCCCAGCCGGGAGAATAAAGAGGGGTAAGATTGTAGTGTTACTAATGGATATGGGCTTGCCACGTTGTACTTCATGCAGCCTTACCACCGACAGGAGGTTGGGTACCAGCTGGAAAGCTTACCTACCTACCCCCGCACCCCTCCTTCTCAGGAACGAAGTTATTACCCGAAAACAGTCCACTGCAGCTGCGGATATGGCAGAACTGGCACTTGCCATTGTTCCTCTTTGTGTTGCAACTATAAAAGGGGGAGGTGTGATTCTGAAGAAATGCAAAGAGTTGCGAAAACACAGCAAAGAGATCGAAAGGTTGAGAAAGCACTTCAGATATCAGCGAGGTAAGCTTCGAGCCCTGAAGGATGCCACAGGTCTGCGAGACGACTAATCCAAATAGACGCCTTTCTCGACGAATGTGAAACTATTTTCCAACAGTTTCTCGATGAAGAGCTCGCTAGTACTCTCATATACGATGCGGAGCATCATGCATGGTCTACATCCCAACTAGACGAGAAGATCAAAAGCCATTTAGGAGATCGCTTTGGTAGGTTCGAAAAGGTGATCCAGGAAATCTACCAACATATCATGGAGTTAGACGAATGCCTCAATGCTTCTGCGGGGGATGCTGAGCGCCCTGATAGAAAGGTGAGTTTATAAGTCATAGAGTCCAACTCGGTGGCTAACGAGTGATGTCTATCTAGTTGAAGCAGGTGGAAGTTGCCAAATATGCAATCAACACAACTGGCAACAAGTCGAAATATGAAGCTATGATTGCAGATTTCAAGATGTCCAACCACGAGTTGAAAAACATTCGACGAATGTCCGCTGGCTTTCATGGTCCACACTTGATCGCACAGCCTCGAAAAGAACCCTTGGTGGCTCTACCTTCGTCCTATCGGCACGTTTCACATAACTCGAAGTCCTTTCATACGGCTCTCATTACATCTTGGTCCTGTACACGTGCTCGGCATACAGGCCATGAAGCTCGCCTATTCCTAGACCACAGACCCGACGAAAGCTTCAGGGTCGTGGTGCGCCAACGAACGTATTCCATACATATGGCGAACGAGTTAGTAAATGTCGTATATGATAGGGTTTTGAGACACTGATGATGCCTGCTTACGTTTTAGCACTTCGGTTGACGTTCTGGTTCGCTCGAAGAAATTAACACTAGACAATACTTCTCAGCCGACCGTCTTCAGGGAGGATAGCACTCGCAAGCAAACAATCAAGTCCAAAGGCGTACGATTCGCAGATGATTGTTCATCGCAGCAGCCAGGACCATCTCGAGCTAGCAACTCGATCCAACTGAGCACGGCAGCACCAATAAACCTCGGCTCATCGGGTGATATGTGTACTCAACTCTGTACGCAGACAATGTCGGCTAGATACATTTGTTATCTCGACAGCTCCAACCAGGTTCGACACAATATTCATCCCGTCTGTGATGAAAACTGCGACCACAATAAGTGTCTCAGTCAGACTGCCATGCGCGAACCTGCACGGCTGGATAGCATCTTTGATTCGACCGTTGAACAATCCAGACTCAGCGTGAATCAACAGCTGCGACTTGCGTTGAAGTTAGTCAATGGCATCCTGCAATTCGCTTCCACGCCGTGGCTCCAAGCCTTGTGGTACCTCAAGGACCTGTCCTTCTTCAAAATAGACGACAACCTTCCAAGAGCTTTAGCAACCCTGCACACCAGCTCCGAGATTTCGGAGCAGGGCCGTTGCGAGCTGGAGATGCTAGACCTGAATGACGAGCTCATAGCGGCGCAGCGGTCCCACGGCATTAGCAATCTAAGCCTTTACTGTTTGGGAATGGCGCTGCTCCAGATTGGGCGCTGGAAGCTGCTCCCGACCGATGATATCAGCGAAGTGAGGCGCATCGCCGAGGGTCACAGTGAGCTTGGGCCGGTGTACCAGAGGATCACCCAGCAATGTCTCGAGTGCAACTTTGCGTCGAGTAAGGACCTCAGCGACCCAGACTTGAAAGATGCGATCTATCGCGACGTTGTTTGCAGGCTGGAAGGAATCATCAACGCGATTGAGGGGGGTGGTGGCACATTGCGATGAAGTTTACATGCTGGCGATGTCGACCCCTCGTCATTATGGGCCTCGTAAGAGAAGTCAGGGGACTCACCGCGGCGCAGAGCTGACTCCTTAGGGTGGGGTCGTCAAGCTGTTGGCAGTGGCAGTGATGCGTAGAGCGCCGTGGCTTTAGGCAGACGTCTGTGCCGCATGGGAGTTTGAAGATCTTCTTGTTTCTTACTTCTACAATGCTTAAGTAGTTAACCGTCTCTCGTTTCTTTCTGAAAGTTTCATAGATTTGAACTTCCCATCAATTCAAATACGTACACATAAGCACCTACATAAAGTACTCAGGTAGCCAACATCAGTGAGAAACTGCCCCACCAAACATGTCCGAACCAACCCCACCATCCCTGGACCCTATCGAAGTTGCCGACTTCCACAACGTCCTCAAACAATCCAAACGCATCGTCGCCGTCCTCGGCGCCGGCATCTCCGCCTCCTCGGGCCTCGCCACCTTCCGCGGCACCAACGGCCTCTGGAAGGGCCAGGATGTAATGCAAGTCGCGACCCCCGCAGGGTTCCGCCACGACCCGGGCCTGGTCTGGCAGTTCTACGCCTACCGGCGCCACGAGGCCCTGAAAGCAAGGCCCAACCCGGCGCACTACGCGCTCGCCGAGCTGTCGCGACGCGTGGGGCCCGGGTGCGTGACCCTGACGCAGAACGTGGACAACTTGAGTCCCCGAGCAGGGCACCCGGCGGAGCAGCTGAAACAGCTACATGGCAATCTGTTTGAGTTGCGCTGCGTCGATAGCGTCGGCTGCGGCTACGTAGAAAAGGGAAACTTTCAGGACCCACTCACGCCGGCGCTGGATACCACGCGCGGCGAGGCCGCGGCCATCGGGCGCATCGAGCCAGGCGACAAGCCCAAAGCCAATCCGATGCTGCTCGCCGGGCTCGCGCGCAAGAACGCGCAGATCCTCGGCGACAAGTTCAAAGACAAGGCGCCCTCGGCGGACGATATCGCGCCTCTCAAGACCGCGACGGCGGAGGGCGAGCAAGAGCCAGGTGCCGCCCGTCCCCGCCCAATGTCCGATATCCGCATGTCGTCCGGCCTGAGCAAGGACGACCTGCCGCAGTGCCCGCAGTGCCAAACCGACATCCTGCGGCCCAGCGTCGTCTGGTTCGGCGAGGCGCTTGCCGAGAGCACGGCGGAGGAGGCCGAGGCGCTCTTCGCGGAGGATGCGGGGCCCATCGACTTGTGTCTCGTCATCGGCACGTCGAGCAAGGTCTGGCCGACGGCGGGGTACGCGGAGAAGGCGCGCAAGAGGGGCGCGCGGGTCGCCACCGTCAACCTCGACGTCGGGGACGCCAAGGGCCTGCGGCCGGGCCAGGATTGGGTGTTTGTCGGGGACGCGGCGCAGGTGCTGCCGGAGCTGTTGAGGCCGGTGATAGGTGACGCTGAGGGGTGGGAGAGGAGCGCAGTTTCGTAGTTGGTTTGACCAAGTTTAGCGGTTTACTATCTGTATGGTGAGGTATTCGAGAAGAAATGCCATTGCTGTACAAGAGATCCAGCATGCATTTGCCCGTTAGTTAGGCCATGAAGCTCGAGATCAAAACAGCTACAGCGCACCCAAGGACAGCACCACCCAGACCGCCCATCCCCCGCAGCGAAGCCCCGTCGTTCTTGGGCCCGACGGCGACGCTTTTGCTCTTGGCCCAGGTCCCCGCGATGGTCGTCGAATTCGTGTTCTCGTTGATGGTCAAGTAGGGCCCGCCGATGGTGACGCGGAGCCCGTTGAGCGTCTCGTTGGAGCAGCCGCTCAGCACGCCCGTCGAGGTGCGCCAGAACGACTTCCACTTGAGCTTGGCCCCGCTGCCCGGCTCCACCGTCCGGTCGCTGTCGGTGTAGGGCACCACGGTCGCGTGCGGCACGCCGAAGGGGTCGCGGTTGGCGGCGTGCCGGACGTTGCGGAAGGGGTAGACGGTCTCCTCGAGCAACTTGAAGTCGACGCTGCGTGCCGTCGCGCCCTCGGGGTCGATGTCGCTGCCGCTGCCCGCCGCGAACGCCTGTTGGCGGTACCCGTCCCGCGCGAGCTCGAGGATGACGTCCCGCTCGTGCGGCGAGTCGAGCAGCAGGCGCTCGACGCCGTGCGTGTGCGCGTACATGTCGGGCACCACGACGATGTGGTGCGGCTTCCCCCGCTCGAACGGGCAGGGCGCCGGGGCGTCGGCCGGGCACGCGAGCTCCTCGAAGGCGATCTCGTGGTCGCCCGAGTAGCCGTCATTCATGTCCTCCTGCGACGTGCCCTCCTGCTTCCATTCGGTGCAGACGGCGGCCGCGGGCCCGGACAGGGACAGGAGCGCCACGGCGGCCAGGAGGGCGCTCATGCCGCTGAGCCGCCAATCGCGGGCTTGGAGACGCATGGTGAGCAAGCGAGTGGCTGGCTGTGCTATTAGAGTACCGGTATGGTGAAAGATGAGAATCAGGGATGGGGAGGTGGCAGACCAGACACCGAAACTGGCGTTGGCGACCTTTTTATCGCCAACGCTCTCGAACTCGGCTCAGGTGCCGAACGGTGGGTAACAAATCGTGAATCCGGTGGAGCTCAGGAGAAGCTAGTACTTTTCGACGGGTCTACTGCAGGAACCCATGCTCATCCACTCCCATTTGCTAGTCCGATAAGAGTGGATTTACACATCTCCTCGGTACTATTTTGAGGTTCGCTCCCCCACGCTCCCAGTGCTTCGGGGCGGTGACTAACCAGCGTTGCTTTCCTGTGTCTATGTCATAGGTAAGTGGAAGAGGAGGACTGCCCGTGCCGTGCCGTGCCGTACCCGGCCGCAGATCGACCCCTGGCGGGGCAGTTGGGCTAGGCTGGGAGAAACTCCTCGGCAATTGGGCCACATCGTGACCCACCCTGCTGGTGGCGACAGGAAACACGGCAAGCAGCAAGCTGGCAAGAGCGAAGAAAAAAAAATGGCGGAGAGAGAGACACTCGGTGAACTCTTTGCATAGCTCCCTCGACCGCAAAACCAAGGCAGAGTTGGATGAAGCACACAGGCCGAGAGCCGAATGAGTGGTACCCAGCATGGGTTGGGAAAACTCGAAATATCCGTCTATCCCACGTCAAATCCGGCACGATGCTGTTGTCGAAGAATCCAAGACATCCTTACTCCTTATGACGGCAAAACTGACCCAATTCCCTGAAGATACGAATGCTACATACCAGACCAGGCTTTAGTACCCCCTGTTAAAGCCGGCGAATCTATCCAACACCTGCACCTCTACCTTCTTGGCCAAGTTGTTTTCCTCTTGCGATATGCGGCGTAGCTCGGCCGTATAAGACTGGTTGCGATGATGCTCTTGGGCCGCCTCGTTGGCAAACCTTTCCTCCTCTGATAGTCAGTCCTTCAGGCGTTTTATTGTCTGGTCATAGGTGCCTTCCACGTACATTTCGACAACGTAAAATGCCCCGGCGGCGGCGCACCAAGACGCGCAGAACATGAGCGCTCCCGGCTCGTGCTTCTCGACTTCCGCACACAAGTGGCTCAGCATCTCCTGTACCTGTGGCGGTCTTTGCATCAGCTACGAATAGTCCCATCCTGAGGAGCGTGATACTTACTCTCTCCTTTTTGCCCTCGGCGGGGGTGACGATATTCATGGTCAGAATCATCTTCCACGGCCCGCGACTACGCAAACGCTTCGTGTGATTGCACGATACAACGAAATGAAAAGTGGCTCAGATACAAGAGTTTAAAGGTAGTACCACGGTCATTTTCATTATGGCCATTCATTTACAGATCGAATCTTGTCCATAAGGTTCACGGCAACACGCCCAATAAGCTTTGGTACCTGAGTCGCCATGTGCATACTAGGATGCGCGCACCTGTCATGCAATGCAGCCATCAACTCTGATTCGAATAAGACAGTAGAACTTCTTCTTCCATCAGACGGTTTAGGACGGGGCGTCTGCACCAGCCGTGCGCTAGTGAGGAAAGGGGTTGGAATAGGGGAACGCAACATGTTTCAACATACCTCAAGGCTGTAACCGAAGATGTCGAGAATGGCCCAAAGCATTCCATGCTCAGGTCCGCAATAACATGGGCAGCGCCCTGTGACCCATACCGCCAGTTCACGCTTGTGCTGACCGCCTGGGGTTGCGCGACTCTAGTTTCTCTTAACGCACCCAACGCACACTCTCATCACGAC
Organism: Apiospora marii; assembly: GCF_038362585.1. Taxonomy (NCBI): domain Eukaryota; kingdom Fungi; phylum Ascomycota; class Sordariomycetes; order Amphisphaeriales; family Apiosporaceae; genus Apiospora; species Apiospora marii. Next base: position 1,380,662 of record NW_027117377.1, read on the forward strand.
CATCCGATGTCATGGAAAATGGCCCCAATCCACTAACAATGTCTGCTATTGATGCAGAATATGATGATATCCAGTGTCGACATTGGTATTTGCGATTTTTAAACTGAACTCTTTATGGGTGCCGTAGTCAAGTTACTGCGTATTCACACAAGGGTTCCCGGGCCTGTCGCCGATAACTGACTCGATCTAGCCTAGCGCAGTTGTTTATTTCATCTGATGATTCAGATTAAAACGTTCCTTGCGGCATGCCCCGGAAAGTTCCCCAAACTTAGCATGCGTCTCTACTCATGCGTCCTGTTCCGTGGCCAAAGCCGGGCATGCATCGACCCAAAAAGGGGTACCAGTAGTCCAACCCCTTCATCTAGTACCCGTAAAGATTGACATGCTCCGTCGTGGAGCCCCTAATCTTGTTATTCTCCCGAATAAGCATCCACCGGAGAATCCAAGCGCACACGATAGACCCCAACGCAAACCCCGCCGACGTCCCGAACCCGATGGCGAAGCGCGGGCTGTCGTAGTCGGGCCACAGGTAGGCGCCGTAGATGTAGCCGACCTGCCCCGCCACGTTGGTCATGGCCAGCACGACCGCCTTCTTCTCCTTGGTCTGCTGCAGCGTCGAGCTGGCCCAGCCGATGATGACCGAGTTGACCGAGTACGCCCCCACCGGGAACACGAAGCACGCGACGTAGCGCGCCGCCGTGTTGAGCGTGCCGGCCGCCCAGATGAAGCCCACGACGGCGGCGGCGAGACCCGCGGTGATGTGCCACGTCCGCTCGTGCAGCCGGCCGGAGCTCCAGCCGCACATGATGCCCGCGGCGGCGGCGAAGATGAAGGGGGGGCAGGTCATGAGGAGGGTTGCCGTGGTGTTGAAGCCGAGGGTTTTGACGACGCTGGTTGGGGAATGTCGAGTTAGCCATGAGTTCCCTGGAGTTTCTAATGAAGTGTTGGGGGTACACTTGGGTATGGGGTCGCACTTACGTCGGGAAAAAGGAGTTGAAAGAACAGGCGCTAAGGTGGAAATTCTGCATCAGACAAAACAGCCAGGTCCGCTTGTCCCGGCACGCCTGCTTGAGGCCCTCCCAGGTGCTGGCCTGGGTGTCGTGCGCCTCGGTGACGCGGTCGCGCTCCATGCGGGCGTGGGCCAGCTCGCGCTCGGCGGGGCTCAGCCAGCGCGTCGTCAGCGGCGTGTTGGGCAGCAGCCAGAAGCCCAGGATGGCCACGAAGCCCGTGATGGCGCCCTCGATGATGAACAGCCAGCGCCAGCCCGCCAGGCCCCGCGCCCCGTCCAGGCCCCAGAACACGCCCGCCGAGATGAGGCCCGAGAAGCCCGTGGCCAGGATCTGGGCGCAGTAGAACCAGGCTATGCGGGTGGCGACCTCTGTGGAAAAAGGGGTAAAGTGGGTCAGACGGTTTGCTATCCGACGATGGTTCCTGGGGGACAACACTTACCTTTTCTGGTATAGAAGATGGCTAACATGTAAGTAGCGCCCGGATAGAACTATGAGTAGTTTTAGCTAGGGGAGCATGTACATATCAACGATGTAATCAGTCCTGGGCTTACGGGCGCTTCGGTGATTCCGAGGAAGAACCTCACGGCCACCAGACCACCGTAGCTGTGAACCGCGCCGGCGCACGCCGACACGACGGCCCAGACGAGCATCCAGGCGCTCATGTAGATGCCGGGGCGGATGCGCGTGATCAGCATGTTGGAGGGGATCTGCATAAGCACATAGCCCACGAACAGGCTAACAATTCCCACTTGTTAGTGCGCCGGACTTGGGGAGATTCATATATTCATTTGCCTCAAGAGAACATATGAGGAGGCTCGTCACTTACATACTGACGCAGGTGTTGAACTGCCATCCAGACATGCCCAGGTCCTTCTCCAAGTTGTTCAGGCGTGCCTGCGCGATGGCGTTCCGGTCGACGTAGTTGAGGAAGTACATGATCCATAGGATTGGCTATACTATGGGTCAGCAATACAACCAGTCTTCAAACGACAATGTTGATAGATTTCTGTAAGGGGACTTGCCATGATGCGAAAATCCAGTTTACGGACCAATTTGATCTCCGCGGGGTCGGACTTGGCCGCCACGCCCGTGTAGTCGACATTTCCTGCGGCCTTTGCCGGCTTCTCGTCGGCTGTGTTGTCGGTCATCACTTTGGTCGCTTCTCCTCCTTCAGTTGGAGAAGACGCCGGGACTGGGGCGTCGTTTGCCATTTTCCAATATGGTCTTGTTTTGCTTCGTGGTAACTATGTGAATGTCTTGAAGGGAAGAGCACAGATCTTCCTAACGCAGATTGACGAGGGGAGCGAGTAATATGCGATTTCGGAAGAAAAAGAAATCCCATAGATATATCTAGGTCCTCTCGAGTCATTATATCAGAGCGGTGAACCCCCCTTTCCCCAGGTTTCATTCCCCCGCATGCTTATGCTTATGGCTGAGGTTCCCCGCTCCCTCCATTGGAATTGACACCCATTGCTGCATCGTGACAGGTTAGAAATCCATAGCCAAGATCAGCCCAGGAGCTAGGGGCGCCGTTGGGCCAGCCAAGGAAGCAGCCAAGCCATCCTCCCCATGGGGTCGGGATGTTTGGCGGATGCAACGTTAATCTAAGGGCGGTGGGGTCTGCCCAATTCGCCGTATTCAAAACGTTCGGCCGTAATAGGGGGCAGAACTACCGAAGATATAGCACAGCGTTTCATTCGCTATGGTTTTGGAGAAGGGTGATGCAATGGTTTGGTCTCTCCCCGCAACCAGGGGATGTGCCGTTGGAGAGGCTCGCTGTATTCGTGGCAACGTATATTCGGATGATCATAGGAATTTTTGTATTATCAGTAGTGATTCAATACTTTCGTAATATATTTCAATTACATTGAAATCATAAGAAACCAGTAATATCCTTTGGTACCCGTACCCGTGTCCCCGCCGTTGGTAACATTGGGTAGACTCAACAACAACCCCTTAGTTGACAGACATATCGAATTGTATTCATTGGACGAAATGATTGCACCATAGCCGTACAGCAAAGCGGAATAAAAATAGAAGTCTTGTTAACACCCGTCGTCACTGGCAGTCGAATACCAGCCATCCTCCTCGCCAGTCAGATCAGAGAGCGGTTCGAGCAACGTCGAGACAGCGAAGGGCGTCGTCACCTGAGCTCGGCATTGTTTTCTTCAATGTCCGTCTTCCTCCGGCAACGTCGTCATGCCAGACGAGATCGAACCCAGTGGCGATGTGAGATTCGGCAGGGAACAAACTGTGCTTTCTCTGCGGGGGATAAGGGGTTCACTTTCCGCCCTACGGACGGATTCTCTGATCAGGCCGTCCAAGTGCTCGACAAATCTCGAGTGTAAATCGTCATTGCCAACTTTCGGCAGCCGCCATTCATAGTATATCGTTCCGTGTGATGCTGGCACGTACATCTTTCCGTGCAACGATATGAAGGCGTCGCAAAGATAACAGGCGTCCTTGCTCGAGGAAACGACCCGTGGAGGGAGTTCCATCTGTCCCAGCTCGTAGCAGTGGAACAAAAGCTGAATTTCAGCATGGACCTTGCCTTTTGTAAGCGTGTCCTTAGCTATTTTAACTTGGTCCCCATTTGGATCTTTTGTTGGTTTGCCCTCCTTGTTCCGCAAACGCTTACACATCATCTCAAAGAACTCGGCTCTCTCACTCCCTGGAATGTCTTCTGGTATCTTGGAAGCGAGATTGGCTTCAAGATGGTCGGCCGGAGTTCTGTCGAAGGCTTCGGTTGGTAACTTGGCTAACACGATTCTCATCCGTCCGAACAGGGAGCGTTTCGTCAATAGGAAAACTCCCGTCTCTAGCTGACGTAGGTACGGTATACACGCCCGATACATGGCGACTTTTTCGATGATATCCAGGAGGCTTGCGTTCAACGTCGAGGCGAAGTTTGCGGTGGGAGGAATTTTTCCCATCATGCTGGTAAGACCCGGCCGCTGCTGTAGACCGTGTAACGCTACTACTATCTCCTTCAGTTTTAGCAGTTTCAGCGGAGCCTTGTCTGACTTATGCGCCTCATCTGCTATGAGCCACGCGTCAACCAAGCTCTCTATCTTTTCGAATTTTTCCACAAGCACAGAGAATTCAGAGGTTTCCCCGGCCTCCTGGATCGCTTGGCGGCCGTGTTCCAACGTTCCCTTAATGGAAGGCTTGCCGGGCTTCACGCCGCGTAGCTTCAGCCGGCGCAAGATGCGTTTGTGGCACATGGATATAACGGTATCAAAAATCCTGTCTTCGTTGTCGATAGGCTCGGCTGACACCAGTTGAGATATTTAGTAACGACTCGAGGCAAGTCTGGTTCCATATAACGTACCATTATTCTGACTTAGTATCTTGAACAGCTTCGCAAACCCATTTTGCACCTCTCTCAATATTGACTCCCCATCGTCCGGTTTGCCTTTGTTGATCGCGAGTAAAACGTCCAGTTGCTCCTGATGGTGTTCCTTGATACAAACGGCAGTGACATGTCTGGGATTACCCGAGACGCTAGAAAGAAAAGCAAGGATACTTGTCAGTCTTATCTCCCATTCGAATGGTAAAGCGTAGATTCTCCCTGAAACAGGGGCATCGGTCAGGGAGTTCGTTCGGAGTGGGCCTGGAAATCGATTGAGCATAAACAAATGAGCAATGCTCAGAGCACATTCTCTCTCAAGGGCGTTCATCGTGTAAGAGTTCAATGACATATCAGTGTACAAATAGCGTTTCTGATACCACTTCTTACAGAAACGAAATACGAGGTTAAGGGGGGCGGCCCAGCCTAAATAGGTGACGGAAGGCTGCAAGGCAGGACCTCCTGAACCTCCTGCACTAAACATCCCTATTCCTTCATGCAATAGTCTTTTCCTGGCGTGGGTTTGAAAGAGCCTCTGTTTAGCCTGCCACATGTGAGACTTGATTTGTTGTCATACTCCGTTATATCCCTAACAATGGGATTCCATCACAATATGACGATATAGCAGAGTTTCGTCACAATATGACAGTCAGAGAGCTCATTACTCCTTCACCCAGACCACCACAGCTCGCCATGCGCTGGGTGGTCGTTGGGTACAGCCACATCACGAGCGAAGACGACAACGCAAAGATGGACAACCACGTAAGACCCTTTCTCCCAACGCACATTCGGGCTTCGTGGTTTTCACGATATGTAAATCCTAGTTAAACAGCACTGCGCTGGTGAGTACTATCTTAGATCTGGTGTGCCTTTTAATCAATATCATATCAACCAAGTGTATCCGGACCCAATATCCCGTAACTTGCCTCTAGCCTCCCCGTGGCCGACCAAATGTCAACTTTGCCAGCGACCCCTTGGCTGTAATGTAGACTGAGTTCTGATCATTGAGGGGAAAGTGATATCTCGGTCTCGCTTGACTCGGCGTCAAAGATAGGCTGAGCTTGAATCCCACCCGCCCTGTCCGCCTCTTCTACATCACCTAGCCATTCGATGCTGAACGGGAGCAGCTTTGGCACACCGCCCGACGCCGTTACGCCCGCCGCGTATTCGACCTGGACCTCCAGGACACCATCGCTGTAGAAAGGGGATGTGCCGTTGGCACCCACCGTTTCTGGTAGTCGAACGCTTCCTGGAGGCTGAGTACTGTCATGGACAGACATGCTAGAAACCACTTCCGACAAGGAAGAAATCGGAGAGGCTTCTCGGTTCAGGCGCTCGTCGTTTGCTTCCGGGGAGTTTTTCGTTGTCGGTGTCATCACAGCAGTGGCACGAGTGGCGGAAGGTTCCCCGTCGCTACGAGGACCGGCACCTGAGACGTTCATTGGTTCCGGTGTGTCGTTGATGGGCTCCACGACAGCTTCCTCGACTGTCTCGAGCGGCGGCGGCGGCGGCGGCAGGTCTCGCATGCTCAGGGTAGCACTTTGGTGCGTGGCCCGGCTTGACAATGTCGACGTGGAGACCGGCAAGGTAAGGAGCGTGCTTTCGTTTGGGAACGGATAGTCGGTCTTTTCGCCAAGCTCAGAAAGAAGCAAGATATCACTCTTGATAAGATTGTCCAAGTGGTTAACAAATTTCGTGTGGGTGTCCTTGTCACCAATTTGGGGCAGTCGCCAGCCTGGGTATAGCCTTCCGTGGGTTCGAGGAGTGTGCATCTTCCCGTGCACTGCGATAAAGGTATTGCAAAGAAAACAGGCATCCTTGCTGGAGCAAACCACGCGTGGAGGGAACTTGGGCTTTGCCTGCTCGACGTGGAACAGCAGCTGGATTTCGGCATGCACCTTGCCTTCGGTGAGCGTCTTCCGCATTTGCTGAGCGTATACCTCGCTGGCTTGAGACGGTTCAGTTTTGATGAGGCGGCATATGTTCTCAATAGAATAGGGGCTGTTTTTCTTCTTCTTCTTTTCCTTTTGCGGTATCTTGGAAGCGAGGTCGGGTTCAAGTTGCTTGACTGAAACTTTGCCGAAGGCGCTTGCGCCTAGCTGAACCAATACTAGTTCCATCCGCCGCAGGAGAGGGCATTTCTGTGCTAGGCGTCGTAAAATTCTAGCAGACTCTCGATAACGGGCAACTTTCATGATCATATTCAAGAGACTCGTTCTTGTGGTGGGAACCATCCAGCGGTTGGGTGTGCCATTAATCACGCTGCTGACGTCTTTCGTTTGCTGCAGACGATAAATACCATCGACCAGTGCCTCCAGCGCGTCCTGGGTCTGATACCCACTCCAGGCATCTACCAACTTGATCACTCCTTCGAATGTTTCGGCGAACAGGGAGAACGTAGCTGGCGGTCCTGTTTTCTGGAGCAAAGAACGAGTGTCTTTTAGAATCTTTCCAATGGACAGTCTTCCAGAGGCTTTCTTGAGTCTTAGACGACCCAAGATACGAGAGGAGCACATTGTAACGATAGCAGAAAAGGCCTCTTGCTCAATATGCGCAGCATCGGCTCGTACTTGTAATAGAAATGGTCAGCAACGCTACCAGGTAGACTAACGTTATTTATCATACCGTTCGAGACTCGACTGAGTATTGAGAATAGATTCTTGAATCCATGCTCTAGCTCTCTCAGCACATGATTCCCATCATCCTTGTTGCTTTTGTTGACAGAGAGCAGAACGTTTAGCAACGAATGTTTGCGTTCCTCTCCAAGACAGATAGCAGGGATGTAGTTAGGGTCATTGTTAATGCTGGAAAGGAAAGCCAGAATGCCTGCCAAACGGCGCTCCTGCTCAAAAGACAACGTGTAGCCTTTTTTACTCACGGGCAGATGGCTGAGACTGTTGGCTTGAGGCTTGATAGGGACGGAATGAAGCAAATTGAGAAGAGCAATACTCTCGGCGCATTTTACTGCGAGAGCCTCCATGATCTGGTTTAGTGGCACAGCATAATGCATGTAGCTGTGGAAGTTGAATTTACATTCAAGAAAAGATTGAGGGATCGAGCATGGGGGACTGGGGGAGGGGGTTCTCCTTGTGTAACCTTTAGAGGGCCTCAATGGCGGGCCTCCCGCATGATGCAGCCTCATCCTCCTCATGCAGTCGCCCATCCCATAAGAGCAGGAAACCTGCGTCATTCCCGCGGCAATACAATTGATCGTTTCGTTTGTATTATAACAAACAAGATCTCGTTCAAAGTCGAGGGCTTCGGGAATCGTACTGTCGGATCTCATCCGGGTAACCTAAGAGGTACACCACTTTGATGTTCAAAAACAGCAGTGATAAGAGCTGTAAAACCCCGATGCAAGTCAATGATTGACGAACCTACATAGAACGCAAGGATACTCCAAACCGCCGTACACGGGATTGACGGTTCAATCCAACGGCACCTCTCACTGTGTTTGGCCATATTCCTCTGCAACAAGTGGAGCCTGCTGACAGTGAGAAGATGCCGCATACACTGATACATCTCTCGTCCTAGTCCATATCAAACACGCAGAGCTCCGGCGGGTGCCCCCGCAAGTCCCTCGCCCTCTTCAGCGTCGTCACCCCGTTCTTGGCGAAGTCGTCCGCAAACGCATCCGGCGGGAACAGCCAGAAGCCGACGGCATCGGGAAGACGTCGCCTCAGGTCCGCCCACTCGGCCTCGCCGCCCACGTAGTCCCCCCAGTAGGGCACAGGCGCGTCGAACATCGTACAGGTATGGTCTCGGAACGCGCAGTCCTCTTTCGCGAGCAATTCCCGTGCCGTGTCGCGATCGACGACGGCAGTCTGGTATTCGGAAGAGGTCGTCGCGGCCACGGCCAGCAGGACGCGCAGATCCAGCGGCGGCGCCAGCTGCTGCTGCTCTCTGTTGTTGTTGTTGTTGCTGTTGTTGTTGCTGTGGCGGTTGATCCCGAGCTCGACCTCGAGCTGTCGCCACCTGTTTACCAGTTCCTGTGGGGAGTAAAAGGTGGCAATGTGGCCGAGATCTCGCTCGATGGGTCGGGGATCCGTCGGGAGCCGGGTGAACGTCTGCAACAGCGGGAAGACCGGGACGGCCCGGTTGTGATGGACCTTGGAGTCCAGGAAGCTCAGGCCGCCGATCATGGCTCGCGTGTTGCCATTCTCGAGCGCCATGACCCATAGTTGCCGCAGGTGGGAAACTGCCTCAGTAAAGGCCTTTCGGGCTGGGGTTTCAAGCCTTTCCAAATAGTCCGTCACGTCGACCCCTGGGTAGTCTCCGAGGGCGTGGTGGCCAATGGCCAGGTTGAGAACCCCCATGCCCCGACAGTCATACGTCGTCTTCAGCTTGGGAAGTAGGTCCATGAGCCAGGTTAAGCCGCAGCAGGACCCTTGGGTTATGTACAAAACGTCGCATTCCGGGCTGAAATACAGCGGCACGAGAGCATCGAGGTTGGCGCACGGGATGCGGACGCTGAAGAAATCCAGCGCCGCCGTCCTGGCCTCGTGGCACACGCGAAAGAGCTTGCTGTGCTGGTATCGTTTCTGTGCTTCGATTTCGTATTTGCGTTCATCGCGATGCCCGCCGCGCTCAGGAATGATCTGTATCGTGATGATGCGTTGCTGTTGTTGGAGGTATGCTATCCATATAAGCCTGCGCAGCTCAATCGGGAGCTTGGGGAAGAGGCCGAAGCCAGTGTCCCTCGGCACCACGTACAAGGGCGTTACCTCAAAGAGAGAGGTTGAGGAGGTTGAAGCCATCACTCATACCGTTTAATAATCCGAGAGTGGGGCTGAAGGCGGTATGTAGGAGAGATGGTGTGTGTAAAGGATGCAAATGTGAAGCCGCTGCCTTGACTCTACAGTTGCATGAGGCGGCACAGTTAGGGGAAAGTGGGTCGTGCAAGGAGAGGGGTTGTTCTACCGGAGCCTCACTATCCTGCCGTGCTCTCAAGGCGATCAGGCCGGAGGTTGTTGAGAGCTGCCACTGGCAAACATCAGCACCAACGGCCATTATCGGGTGGGCTTTGATTAATGAGGGACACGATCAGATTACGATTGAAGCATTGAGTGTTGACGTGTGGTATGTATATTGGTTTATCAATTTATATTTGTGGTAGGACATCTGTGCATGTATGTCTCTACAAACTCGGTAGGAGGGACGACCTCCCTTTAACCCTTCTTCTTAGTCTTCCAACTCCGATGATGATGCAAGTTCAGATGATGACTGTTGCGTGTATCCAATTCACCAGACCCATCCGGCCAGCGGATCGGTCCCCTTGACATCCTCGGCATCCGTCGGCCGTCTGACTTGTTGGTGTCTTGATTGACCGACTGTCTACAAGAACACAACGTTGGTCAGCCCCAAAGCCGTCAACGCACAGCCAGCATAGAGCCAGCGGTGCGACAGAGCCCCGGCCTTCTGCCCGGCGTTCTCCGAGACTTGGGCAGGGGGCGCGGTAGGCTCAGCCGCCGACACGGAGCCGCTGCCATATCTATGACACAATTGTCAGCATGGGTCTAGCTCGTTTTTGTGACCAACGTCGGGGGCAAGCAACTACTTACAGTGCACTCATGCCGACTATGGAGAACGAGTGAGGGGTCTCGTTGGGCGCGTCCGTCGGCCTGCTGGGGGCCGTGAGGATGCCGGTAAGCGTGGTGCTCACCGAGGGCAGAGCCATGGCGTTGACGAGGGACGCCGTGGCGGAGACGGATGCGGATGCCGTCATCAAGCCCACGGCGAGCTGGAGGAAACCGACGAAGACGGAAAGGACGGCAAGTGAGGCACGCATGTTGGAGGAAGTTGCTGGTGACTTGGGTATGGGATATGGCGGAACGGTGACAGGAGAAAAAGATCTCGAGGGTTTTTGTAATCCAATGAGTAGGGATTACAGTGAATAACACGTGGATCGCGGAGCTGTGATATTGAAGGAACGAGCCAAGCAAAGATCACGAGAGCTGCTATGTGTGGTGGCGGCGCCCTTCAAACAAAGAGTGTGGAGATGAGGGAGCTGGCTCAAGTTTTGACTTTGGGGATGAAATGAGTGAGACAGAGAGTGTGTGTTATGTTTGTTTGGCAACCAACGAGCAAGAGATTGGAGTTATGCAAGAGTGCTGCAAACGGAAAGAGAGAATGATGATATTGAGACTGTTGATGCGTTGGCTGTATGTAAGTCGGTTGGTTCCTTACTTAAGTACTACGAGTGAAGACGAGATGGGACGAAACGGGATGGGGAAATGTCGATATATGGGCTTCTGGAACAACACGAGGAAACGAACACAAAAAAGTGCATCCCTACTGCGCATCTGATCTCATCCCATCTTCGCCCGTTCCGTCCAGTTGGTTTCTTTTGGGGGGCCCCAGGGCCCCCAGTGCCCCCATTGAACCCTCCCAGATCTACGTTGATTTCGCGGCAAGAAGCAAGAGCTCCTGACGATCAACCTTCTGCCGGTACATGATAGTATGTTTCGCCTGTCCAGTTCGTCCCAATCCCCTGGTCGCGTGCTGCTCGGCATACGTAAAAGGTGGTGCCCCTGGTGGGGTCGGTTGCCGAATGCGGGCGCCGATCTGTACATCATTGCCTCAACTCTCGCGTGGCGTGTTGCTTTGCCGATCGGTGTTGGACCCCGAGAATGTGGGGAGGGAGCAGAGAGAGAAAGGCGGCCTCGCCGCGTGGGAGGGAAGCTTTTTCTTCTTCTTTGCTTCTCAAGAAGAACCAGAGAAGGGAGCAGGTAGCACTCGTTGGTCCCTGGAATTTTGTCATCAAATCTAGCTGAACCATCTACAGTCTGATAATGGATGCCATGTGGTTTCTGTAAATTACAGTGGGCAATGTTTAACCACGTGCCGATGCGTGCTATTTGGTATCGCGATACCTAAAAAGTAGGTTAAATTTGATTACCGGGTCTTCGAGATATTGGATGCGACTTTGATTGAAATGACCGCGTCCCACCTCGACGGTGCAATACGACGGTGACTTCACCAGCGCGTCATATCAATCTTCTTCATTATACGAAAGCTAAGTGGATTGCACTTTCATTGTCAGTAGCAAATGCATCATATTCGACGTATTCTGAAGATACGAGCAGAATGCGCACGTCATATCCCAACATGCAAAGATCATGGATCGAGTGGCCATGTTCACCACGATAGGTACAGATAAAGCGCCCGCTGCCTCCAATAGGAGAATCCACTACTTTTCGATAATTCCAAAGCTTCGAGACGTTTCAATCGCGCAGCTTCGCACGTGGTGCCTCTTTCGGCTGGGACGGGAAAGGGCACAGCTCCCGGCCCCTAATCCCCTTGGCCCGCAAGCCCGGAACGACTTCCGCTCCCCAGACTTTCGAATTGCAAGGGCTAAGTGAGCGGCACGGCCTAAGACCCGACGTTTCAAGATGTCTTTCACGGACTTTGGCAGGGCTGCCCTCGGGCATCAAGGCATATGCCCATCCAGTCCTAATCAGTATGTTTCACGACGATCCCATAGGAATGCGTGTTTTGACGTATTGGGTTGGGAAGCCGGTCAAAGGCATCGATGGTGGTACGTGAGAAATAGCTAGCACTCACCAACAGCCAGAGGTGGATATCCGTGTCACAAGAGGCACATGTATGATTTGAGATCGTTGGTTCGGTAGAAAATATCACCTACCGTCGTAATGCATTACTGTCCTAAAAGCCTCCTGGGGGTTTTCCAGGATGGCTTTAGGGCCTTCGCGGGCCAGTAGGTTCTTGTTTTCCTCCCACTTGATGAAGGCCATGCCTTGCAGCAGGCAATCCGCGAGGTCGTCCAGCTTGCGAGATTCTTCCTCAGCCTCTTCGAGCTTGTCGGCCCCCTTCTTTCGCCGGACGCCGAGCCAGCGGTCCCGGTACAGCTTCATGGACCGCGTGACTTCCTGGTGCTCCGGTGTGGGATTCAGGATGCCTTCCAGCTGGAGCCAATTACCTACAAGGTCGATCTTGGCCTTCTTATTCCGTGTTTTGGCTGCCCTCCTTTTGTTCTTGATATTTACTTGCTGTGCCGTCCGCCCCAGGAACTCGGTCTCGAGTTCCAGTGGACTTTGGACCTCTTCGGTGCTAGCATCCACCTCGCCAGCGGCGCCAACCCAGAAGGGGCCAACCCTGCCGGGAGCAATAGAAATGACTTCCCCAGACCAGTGCCCCATCTCTTTCATTGTCCTGAACACGGCATGGATCATGGCCTCCAGCGTGTTTACTCGTAATGTCCATTCTTGTACCGCAGACGACCCGAGGGTTCGGAATCGCTGCCGCTCAATGACGACGTGTGTGGGATTCGTAGGCAGAAGGCGATCGCGCACCAGCTCGAGCGCCAGATTCGCCAGCGCCGCGGGCGCCCATTGCTCCCGTTCGACGACCTGCTTGGTGGCTTCGGATGCGACGTCGCTTCGGCGCCAGGCTTCGAGGATGACGCGCGGGGGCTGTCGGAAAGCTTGCGACGATGTGTAATGCTTCTCCTTGAGTGGCGGCGCGGGCGGCGCGGACAGCAGCGGGCCGCTCGGGACGATCAGTGAGTAGGCCAGGTTGCGCAGGCCCATGTCGATGGACAAGATGCGCCGCGCCGTCGGGCGGCCTTTCGGGCGTCGCGCGACCAGGACCGCTTCCTCGAGGCGAGACGTCAGGATGTCCTTCGTGCCCGACGTGGGGAGGCCGCATGCTAGGCAGAGCGTCTTGAGTTGCGCGTTCTTGAGCGCATAGTCGACCACTTTCAGCGGGGACGTCGAAGCAGCCAGCGCTGCCGGGACGCGATACACTGCAGGTGCCGTCATTGCAGCATTGCTTCGGGGTCTTCAAAGACTGTAACCGCGGTTCGGCGATATTTGTCTTCAAAGTCTGCAAAGTATGAGGAGCAAATGTGCAGGACGGATGCAAAGCGAGCGTACAAATGCGCAGAGTGGGTTGCGGGTGACAAGAAAGAGCCTAGCACCTAGGTATCGCGCCCGAGAATTGGGATGGGCCCTACTGAAAATCCAGCTACTGCCGTTACAATTGGCTAAGCCTAGCCCGCCTGACACTCCATTTGGACCCTTGCTTTTCTCGGTGCTCTTCCAAAGGCTCTTCCAAGCTGCCAAATCAACCCTTACTCCTACAGTTTCGACCACCTGTACAATTGAAAATAAATCGCAATAAAAGTTCCTTCGCATGACCTTATCTCAGTATGGGGTTGGAGGTGGGATATTCAGCGACAAGATGGCCCGCGACAGGTAACAGGATGATAAACTAGCCCGGGCCCAATAGCTCTCAATCAGTGCTCGCCGCAGAACTTGACAATTTGGAATCATCTGAAGCTACTACCGTTCTAAGGTTGATGCTAGATCCGTCGTGCCGGAGACCCTCCAATTATATCATCATAAATACAATGGGAACCGTAACACCAAAGTGCGGGAGGAGCGGACAAGCGCCGTACTGCTGTCAATGATTCCATAACCGACAGGGCCGACATGCATGTGCTTAACAATCCATGCGGGGCACGGCGGCTTCGCGATTAAAAAAAAAAAGTACACACACCTCACACCTTTTGATCGAATCATCGTTTTCAAACTGACAACCTCTATTTCAAGTTTATAAGCATTGAAGCAGGGGGGAAATCGTTTTCGAGCATTTACATGCATTATATAATAAAGGAATCATATAAAAATACAATATCCAAAGGGATCCTTGGCATTCGGTAGCGTAGGCGGTACATACCATCTTGAGTGCCAGGTGGATGCCCACTGGAAATTTCATTAGCGATCGGATTAGTCAAACCCTGAAATACTATCGTGATCCAATTGGGCGGCATACATCCATCACTAATCGCCAACGACATGGAGAGGCCGCTGAGCGCTATTACAGATCAAGCCATTTTGTTTCCACATAGCCATCGCCTGTGCCGTCTTACATGCGACTTCTCGCCGCAACAAGTGCTTACATACTTCTTAAGCCACCACCTTCTTTATAGATAAAAAGACTCGACGTCAGTCACGTCATTCTTTGTTTGCCCCACCAACCTCGGCGAGAGCTCCCTACTCCGTCCTGCACCTTATATCCCCCATCCCTACATAAGCCTCAGGTCCGCGATCTTGTTGGAAAATAGAGGGGTCAATGCAATCCTTCGGCGTCTTCAGCAGAATCTCACTGGCGAGTACACGTACAAGAACGGCCACACTACGAATTTCCTCCATTTCGAGACAGTTTTCCTCCACATCCCGCATCATGGCGCCCATATCCAAGGAGACCGACTACCTGGTGATTGGTGGTGGAAGCGGCGGTTTGGCCTCGGCGCGCATGGCCGCCGGCAAGTTCGGGACCAAGGCCATGATCATTGAGGGCGGTCGCCTGGGCGGCACCTGTGTAAACGTCGGGTATGTTGCTCTTTCTTCATGTGTGCGCGAAAAGTTGGGCGCAGGCAGTGGACAAGAAGGCTAACCCGTGCGATCCGTGTGACTATACAGCTGCGTGCCCAAGAAGGTGACCTTCAACGCCGCCATGCTCGCCGAGATGATGCATGACGCCAAGGCCTACGGCTTCAGCCTGGAAGAGACCAAGCCCTTCGACTTCACCAGCTTCAAGAACAAGCGCGATGCGTACATCAAGCGCCTCAACGGCATCTACGAGCGGAACCTGAACAACGACAAGGTGGAATACGTGCGCGGCTGGGCCAAGCTGCTGAGCAAGAACGAGGTCGAGGTCACCATGGACGACGGCACCAAGGAGACGGTGCGCGCTAAGAAGATCCTCGTGGCGGTTGGCGGCAACCCCACGGCCTTCCCGTCCGATATCCCCGGCTCCGACCTCGGTATTAACAGCGACGGTTTCTTCGACATCGACACGCTGCCCAAGAAGGTGGCGCTGGTTGGTGCCGGCTACATCGCCGTCGAGTTCGCCGGTATGTTCAATGCGCTCGGCACCGAGACGCATCTGTTCATCCGCCACAACACCTTCTTGCGCACGTTCGACCCCATGATCCAGGAGGGCGTGACCAACGAGTACGAGCGCCTGGGCGTCCACCTGCACAAGCAGTCGAAGCAGACCAAGGTCGAGAAGGACAGCAACGGCAAGCTGTCGATCCACTACACGGACAGCAACGGCGAAGGCAAGCTCGACGGCGTCGACCACCTGATCTGGGCCATTGGCCGGACCCCGGCGACGCAGGACCTGGGCCTGGAGAAGGCCGGCATCAAGGCCGACGAGCGCGGCCACATCGTCGCCGATGACTACCAGAACACCAACGTGGAGAACGTCTACGCCCTGGGCGACGTGTGCGGCAAGGCCGAGCTGACGCCCGTGGCCATCGCGGCCGGCCGGCGCCTGGCCGAGCGGCTGTTCGGACCCGAGCACTTCCGCACCGCGCACCTCGACTACACCAACGTGCCGTCCGTCGTCTTCTCGCACCCCGAGGTCGGCTCCATCGGCCTGACGGAGCCCCAGGCCGAGGAGAAGTACGGCAAGGAGAACCTCAAGATCTACAAGACCAGCTTCACCGCCATGTACTACGCCATGATGGAGCCCGAGAACAAGGGGCCGACCAAGTACAAGCTCATCTGCGCGGGCCCCGAGGAGAAGGTCGTCGGCCTGCACATCATGGGCCAGGGCAGCGGCGAGATGCTGCAGGGGTTCGGCGTGGCTATGAAGATGGGCGCGACCAAGAAGGATTTCGATTCTTGTGTGGCTATCCACCCGACCAGCGCCGAGGAGCTGGTGACGCTCAAATAGAAAAATTGCATATACCACTTTCCGGGTGTATATAGAAATAAATCGAATTGGTGTCTACAACGGTCGTCGTATGAAAGAACATTGTTCTATCATACCTAAATATACGGCTGAACACGTCCCTTTTCAATGCGTTGATTCTTCCCGATGTAAGCGAAGGATACTAACGCCGAGAGTTGGTGAGACTGGTGAACATGTCAATCCTCGACACATCATCATTGTATACAGCTCAGCACCTGTTTCGTTCCAATGTCGAAGATACGTATCCAAGAGGGTCTTCTGGCGCTACTGGATGCTGGGCTGTCGCCTGGACCTTTGAATCTTTGGCTTATTGCTCCTCTACGACAAGGACGCTGCATATTGTTATTGACCAACAGACCCGCCCATTCAAGGATCATGTCAACGCCAATGCCAGCGTAGAGAGAAAGTCTGGTCGAGGGATGCTTCAATTTTGACCACGTGCGCCGGAAGATCTCCGATCAAGGCGAACGTATCATAGCGCTGGAGACTGGTCAGGACGAGGTCACTGGGCAAATGAAGATCGCCATTGTTAGCCTCACAACAAGTCGGAAGTGCATAGAGATACAACTAAGATCAATGCAGCGAGACCGCAAAATACGTCGCACACCCAGCCTTTTGACCTCAAGGGATCAACAAGCGTCCCAGCGCTGCAGTCTGCCGCGACTACCAGCAACAAGAGAATTTGGACGAGGGTCATCCCTCTGACAAACCCGGAGAAGCATTTGCCGCTGGTAGCATCTCTCCCACTCTCTACCAGAGCAATTCGCAAAGCCCTGAAGGCGCCACTGCGCTCCAGCGGCCTGGGGATTCCGTCGAGTCAGGCTTTTTCTCTACTGGCAGTCTCCAGATCATTCAGACCTCCTCACAAGCACTAGCCTTACGAGCGTCTCCATTGCGGGGGGTGTATGTAGTCTTATGTGTATGGCTTTGTGAAAGTGGCTGGCATCAGAGCAGCCAAGATCGTTTCCAGCAGGCAATGGAATTGGGTGAGAGAATGATAGGTCAACGAGTAGGTGGTGGCGAAGGCCGGGCCCGTCATCTTGAGTTATGCTGAGCAACAAGAAAGACATGCTCTAATGCTAGATGTAGAACACCTATGATTAGACGGCCGAACGGCTACCTACGGACGAACTCTTCCATTCGACCCTAAGGGACCAGTATATTGGAAGTATTCAAATCACAAATGCCGCCTCACTTGCAGACCAGAAGATCGCTGAGGGGTTATCGTCATAGCCGGTAGTGAATGGCGCCATGGGTTTGATCGGGAGATCAATGATGTACTAATCAACTGTACATCCATTCACATGAAGGACTACCAACGACGGTGTAGATAATGAAGTACACATCAAACTGCCACTTCCATCACCAATCACTAGGTAGTCGGTCTCTTTGGGTATGGGTGTAAGGGTACTGCCACTGTTGCACATGAACTAAAAGGAAGTAGTCTACTGTAGATACCGCGGGGACACAAGTGTGGGGCCGTACCTGTGAGTAGTATAGTGTGCGATAAGGCGGCGATCTCACATCCGAATAACTCCGGGGATGTGGTCTAGTGGTATGATGTTTCCTTCGCATTAGTGGTCAATTTCCGAATTGAACTCGCAAAATATGATTGGAAAAGGTTGTGAGTTCGATTCTTACCATCTCCATGAATATTCGTTTTTTGCCGTCATTTTTAATAAATCTAGACATAGTAATGTCGTGAAGCCATCCCTTTTGATAGCTGGGACGCTGATTTTCACCAATGGATTCCGTGCTGTACGGGTCGGGAGGGGACTTTGAGGTTATCAATATGACGCATAAAACAACCGAGTTAGAATTCAACAGATTTGATTGGTTAAAATAAGGCTGATTCCTATTGCACAGAACGATAGGTAATTATATAAAGAACGTACAGTACGGAAAGAAGAGTTCAGCCATCAAGGGACATTGTATAAAATAGGCCATAGCAACAAAAGCACACAAAGAGACCCGGATCATACGAGGTCGGTCTTCTAGCAAACGAAGGCGAATTGTGTGATAGGCTCGAAACTCTGGAATTTGACTTTATTAGTACCATGGCCTTTTATGCAAGCGCTGGCTACCAAACACATTCTTGCGTTATCCATAGCCAGAGGTATTCCAAGGACACAATAACTCCCTTGTTGGACGCATGTGGCGGCACCGGCAGTAACACATCACCCAGTGCAGCCCGAGACATTTATCCGTCCATCCATTTCACAATCCAAGCTCATTAATATTGGTGAAACTACCAACGGGCTCACTCTGTACATGTCGCAATAGAGTTGATAGTGTAACTCATCAAGATACCTGCGCCCTTCCCTGGCTTAATCGTCCCAGTCCACGTCATAAGCCCCCTCGCACCTCTGCGTCGAGACGAATTCCTCGCTCGCAAGGCCCATGAAGAACCGCCTCCGGAGGTCCGTGGCGTCCTTGTGGAAGTCGCAGGCGTAGTCGCACTCGGGCACCTGGGTCTCCCCAAAATACTTGCAGATGAGGCGGTGGCGGCAGTCGCTGGTGCTCTCGCAATACTCGGCCAGGGCGCGGAGGCTGTGGGCGCGGGCCTCGAAGTTGGACGTGCCGCCGCCGCCGCCCATCGCCTGGTTGCGGTCGCGCATGATCATGCCCGAGACGCGGTCGCGGTCCTCGCGCGAGTAGTACAGGAAGCAGTACGCCGCCCTGCCATCGCGCCCCGCGCGCCCGGCCTCCTGGTAGTAGCCCTCGAAGGACTTGGGCAGGCGCCAGTGGCACACGAATCGCACGTTCATCTTGTCGATGCCCATGCCGAAGGCCGTTGTGGCGACGATGATGTCCCACCCGGGCACGTTGGACACCCAGTTCGCGAGTGTCTTCTCCTTCGTGTCTTTTGTTAGTTTTGCGTGGAAGGGCTGCGCGCCCAGGCCTTCGGCCCGCAGCGAGGCCGCGAGCGACTCGCACTCGTCGCGCGAGATGGTGTAGATGATGCCCGGGACGTTGTCCACGCGCTCGCCTACCGTGTCGAGCTCCGGTTTACGGCCGTCCGCCTCGCGGCGCTT
Organism: Apiospora marii; assembly: GCF_038362585.1. Classification (NCBI taxonomy): domain Eukaryota; kingdom Fungi; phylum Ascomycota; class Sordariomycetes; order Amphisphaeriales; family Apiosporaceae; genus Apiospora; species Apiospora marii. The sequence goes on from NW_027117377.1 coordinate 1,399,780, forward strand.
GTAGACGCTTCGGATCCATTTGGTGAAGTCTTCGAGCCGCTGGTCGTCCTGGTCTTGCGTGTACCTGATCTCAAGGTGCAGGTTCGGACGGTGCGCCGTCATGGTGAAGCTCCGGAGCCGATCCGGCTCCTTGTTCAGGCCCAGTATAGACAGTACATCCTTACGTACCGCCACATTGGCCGTAGCTGTCAGACACATGATGGGTACATCGGCAAACGTCTCCCGAAACCATTTCAGCAGCTTAAAGTCCTTGCGGAAGTCGTGGCCCCATTCGGAGATGCAATGCGCCTCGTCGATAGCAATGCGGGCTAGCTCCTTCTGCTCGTGGACCACCTTGAGCCGGTCGCGAAACCTGTCCTGGGCACATAGTTCGGGTGTGACATAGAGTAGCCGAATCCGTGGATGCCCAGACTTCAAGTCTCTGTAAATCTCGTCCCTCTCCGGGATAGGGGTATTGCTGTTGAGCGAGCGGGCGTTGATATCGGCAGCTCGCAGGGCCTCAACCTGATTCATCATCAGACTGAGCAACGGCGATATCACAATGGTGACTGCATCACTCGGTTAGTCGGCAATACTTGATATTGCATCGCACGAGTCTTGCGGGTGTGTAACTTACTGCCCTGGTCTATCACGGCGGGGAGCTGGAAGCACAGACTCTTCCCGAAGGAAGTTGCCGCCTGAACGAATACATCCTTCTGGTCCAGCGCTGCTTGTATAATGTCGCGTTGTTGGGGTCTGAATTCGGCTTTGTTGAACTGAGACCGCAGCGTAAAGTCCAGGTCCCGAATGACATAGGAATTGGACCGCTTAAGGGGCGGCATCGTGAGGTTGTCAGGTGCGATATCCTATTGGCTCATTGTACCCCAGGTCCCATTGAAGTTGTTTCTCGCTGCGACACGACCCTCTGCATATCGAGATGGACGGGACGCTAGTGGGACTTGTAAAATGATGACCTCGCTAGCAACGGCCAGAATGAATCTAGACTTGGCCGGGGGTAAGGGCCGAATCTGGCAGTTGGTGCGATGTCGATATCTATTTTTGTGAACCCCTATCTTTCTTTCCTCCTTCTCGAACAAAATCGAATCCTGCGAATGAAAGAAAGACCGGATGCCAAGCCCCAAGTCGTGTTGCGCGACTCGACTTGCGGCTCCAACGACTCTGACTCTTGTTAGGGCTATTGAAACGAAGGGCTCTGTTTTTTTGGAGGTGGTGACCGAGACTTGACAGACTTAACAGCTCTGCGCAGACGGATAGGCGATGCTACACAAAAGCCCTGGGTGACAGCGGCCTAGAATAGTAGCTCTCAAGATGGGTCAGGCAGTCAGGGTCATGAGGGTCCTGGTTAAAACTCTCCTTATCCTTTTCCGCTGCCTCCTATGTATCCAAGCGGCGCATGGAGTGTGTAACCCTATCAATTGATGAACAATTCCAAAGATGGGTCGGGTCGAGGGAAGCTATGGTCGCACAGTTAACCAGATCCATGAGGCTTCAGATATTAGGCCCAATTGTTTGGTGGACCTGAGGTGATGTTGCCCTCAGCAATGACTGGCTGCCGGGCAACTTCAGATGGGAGATGGTGCTAGGGGCCGACATACCCTTGACGGGAATAACATCCACTGCGTCCGGTCGGTCCAGCACTGCAGATCTTGGAGGTTGCAGAAGGTGTTTCAAGAGATTCAACCGCCGCCACGTGAGCAGCAATCGTGATGCAAGTCAAGAAGTTTCTGAGGTCATCGACGGCCTCGTTCCGTCCCCATTTTCTGTCGCGTGGGATAACGTGCCTTGCATTTGCACTTAACCTGTCTGGTTTTGGTGCTATGTAGGTCCAGTGGCTGCAAGTAGGGGTAGCACCTGTAGCGAAGCCCTGGAACCCCTGGTCGCCGCTTTTCCCCTAATCCCGACAGAGCTAGCGGGCCTGGCATGGGCCATCAGCCGGCTTACCTGCCAGGTACCAAAAACTTTGTAGCGGCCACTGGAATGGCGGCATGGCGAGTCTGGCAGGCGATGGCCGCAAGAAAGGGACAAACACTAACAACAATAAGCAAAGCCTAGCAGCGGCCAGCCATTCAGGAGCCGGCAAGACGTCAACCACTACACGAGACAAGACAATCGCAGCAAGCATCGACCAAGACAGCCCGGGCACGGCATCCATCAATCAGCACTCGATGCTTCGAACAAGGTTTGGTTCACCGACCACAGCCTGGTCAGTTCCCAGCCACTGATATCGACAAGCGACAACTTGCAACGTTGATCTGAAGACCGAGGGTGGAAAAAAAAAGTCCGCCTTTGTGTGTCTTTTTTGGCGGGGGTAAGAGAGAAACGGAGGGCGAGCATCTCGCTTCCTATCAAACCAACGGACAAGTGTGATCGCACTTCTCTTTGGTCAGTCTTACGCGACAAAGAAACACACTCCCCCCTTTGCCAGAACGCGAGAGGGTCCCAATACCCCTGGCCTGTCTGTCCATCTATTCACTCGGCGATTATATCACTTTTTGTCATTCTCTCCCCTGCCGATTGTGCGTAGAAGACTTGCAATACTGCTGCCCGTCACAAAAACTACGACATCCCGTCTGTCTCCAACCCAGGCCTAACGGTCCAACCCGACCACTTTATTGTGTACTTGTACACACAAGCCTAACAGAGAGAGAGCCGGCTGGGGTGCCATCCCTCTCCACCCAACCTTGCACCACCATCAACCCAACCCAATCCAGCCGGCCCAGGGTGTCGCACTGGATCCGCCATTGTCGCCGCCCGTTGTAACCTTTATCAGAACCCTCGACCGACCGTGTTTCAACTGTCTGCCCTCTTGCGCCCTCGTCGCCAAGAAACATTTGTCCCTTGAAAGCGAAACTTCGACATTCTTTTTCTCGTTCCTGTTTCTCTCCGGCCGCTAAACCTTGCAGCTCGAAACACCGTGACGGCTCGTGGCTTTCTGACCTACTCGTTCTTCAAAGATTGTCGTCAGCTACCCTCTCTCGCAGCCGCTTCTTTGTTCCTGCTGCCATCCGGTCGCATTGCAAGCCAGGAACCATCTCCACGGCATATTCCTGCCATGACGATCTCGACATCTTGCTGAACCCACTCGACTCTCAAACTCAATTGGCCCCAACTCCTTCGGCATTATCCCCCGAGACGCAGCTTGCGGGCTCGCCCAGCGCCCAACCAAGCCCCCAGCCTGAAACTGAGAATTGATCTTCCGATTATCGTGTCAGGTACCCGGTTGACTCGAAAAAAGGGCAATCCCCTTACTTTTTCGAACCTTCCAAGCCTCGGATCATTCGTCTGATTCGCGATAACGATAAAGGGAGTGGACAAATAATTCAGCGCGAGTTGGCGATCGACGCCAACTCCCTTTGACAGATGTCTTCGATGATGGGCATGGGAGGAATGGGAACTGCTGTCCTTCCTCAGCAACCTTCCTCTTCGTCTTCTCGCGGCTTACCTGCGAATCCCGCCCAAGGTGTCCGACGACTACAGAATTCTCTGTCCAACATGCCGCCTCCACCATCGATACCTCCACAATACCACACGCCAAATGGTTCGACTTCGTACGGTTCGGGGGGGCTGACCGCCTCGGCGGCGCCTTTGTCTGCTGGCCAGGTTATATCACTCGCCCGCGAGGCGATGAACGATGCTCTGCAACACAACGAGTCCCAAGCGGCCGAGGCCAGCGGCGTCAGCAACGAACTGAAGCCCGGCGTCACGATTGACCTGAGTCGAAAGAACATTCAAGAGTTGCCCGAAGAGGTGGTAGATATCATCAAGAACGAATTGGAAAGGTGAGCATGTGCCTCTGACTAATTGCTATCCACGTCAAGAACACCCGCTGACAGAAGAGTCATCCGGCCGCATGAACAACAGACTAGCACTTTCCCACAATAAATTGTTCTCTTTCCCTCAGAGGTTCTCCGAGTGCACATCTCTCCGGTATCTCAATGTTCGGAACAATTACATCAAAGAGTTCCCGTTGCCAGTAAGCAACTGCACAGTTCCTTCCTAGCGACCGACGGTAACTAATATCGCATGCAGCTATGTGACCTCAAGTCGCTGGAGATTCTGGATCTTGGTAGAAACAAGATCCGAGTTCTACCACCTGATATCGCAAAATTGACATCCTTGAAGGTGTTGGCAGTGCAGAAGAACCGCATAGAGGAGCTACCACTCTGCTTGGCGGATATGGTGTCATTGCAAGTCCTCAAGTTGGACGGCAACAATATATCGTTCCCCCCGAGGGAGGTCTTGCAGGTGCAAGCGAGCAGCCCCCCAAACGAAGGGTTTCTGAAAGAGAGCGAAGTTACCGAAGTCACAGTGACTGCACACATCAAGCGGTTCTTGAGACAGAAAATCTACGAGAATGCAGAAAGGAACGCCGAGCTGGAAAATGGCGGCGACGAAGCCAGCGACAACGTCGAAACGCCACGGGGCCCCTTGAAGCGTGTCGTCAGTGGACGCTTTCCCATCAAGGTTAATGGCATCGAAGCTGAGATGCGGTCCCCCAACATGGCCCGGCCGCCACCCATTCCCTCACGGTCACACGCAAGAGGACTGTCTCAGCAAAACACAGCAATGCGCCGGCCTGGCATAATGCCATTGACCATAGGGAACCCGAATGAACGCCTTCGGTCAAACAGTGAGACATTGTTGCAAGCCTCCAGGGCGGAGCGCCCTGCCGATCGACACAAGCGAATGGCTCTCGTCTCTAAAAGGGCCAACGAGTTGGGCACCCTCGACGAAACGCAGGCCAACAACCGCTTCAGTCATTACCGAGGCCTGAGCCACGGCTCGTCTATGCAGGGAAACCTCAACCCAAACATGGGATCAGTCATCAGCCCCAACAGCCCGGCCGAACCGCTGCTGCAGCGACCCAACTATGTTCGTCGTTTGTCGGTATTGCCGGAGCAGCGACGAGAATCCAAGGTGCTTGACCCGATCCTTGAGTCCGCCAAAGGCATCCTTTACTCGATCTTCCAGATTCATCCGATGATACAGCTCTTCACCCGGCTTACCAATGACGGTACCCCGAAACGCTCCAGTCTCGAGATTGTGTTCTTTAACACCGAATCCCACGTCTTGGAACTCGAGCACGAGATTTCGAAGCACGAAAATGCGATGAACCAAGACGGTTATGCCCGCCGAGAGAACGAAAACGTCCAGAGAGCGGTTCTCACGCTTATCAACGCCTACAGTCACGTCTGCTCGCTCTTGATTAACAACATGGACATGATTGTCGATAATGCGGATCCCAGGTATATCCGCACTATGATGATGTGCCTTTTCAACAGCATTATGGAGCTGCGTGTTACTGCTAACGAAGCATTGATGGGTTTCTCGGGCCACCCCAAGAGCTTCGAGCCGCGCGGACTGGGGCCTAACAATACCCTCAAGCCGCACTCTCGTGAGCCTTCGATGACGCCTTCCATGACGCCTTCCATGACACCTTCCATGACACCGACAGCGAACCGCCCTGGTCCAGCCGCGATTCCTCGTTCGCGACCCAGCAACTACGCACACAACCCAAGCAATCTTCGCGTGTCGACAGACGTGGGCGGTCCCTACATCAACGGATCCGGACGGACTGCTACGATTACCTCGGCAACGCCTCGTTCTGGCGAATCTTTTGTGTCCACGAGCACTGATGGTCGGTTCATGGGCGATGTCACGATGGAGGAGCGCCATTTCGAGAAGATCTTCTTGTCTCTTTCAAAATCTACAGAATTGATCATGCGGACACTGCCCAACTTCAACACGCAGTTCAACCTTGGCCTCCGTAGCGCCAGGGCGCAACGGCAACCGGAACACGTTCAAAACTATTGGAAGCTTTTGATCTCGAGATGCAGTCACAGCATTCAGCAAACGGATCTGCTCAAGAACCGTCTTTCTTCCATCAAGCTGAAGGAACCCGGGGTGCGAACGGATCCGCTGTTCTGGAGCTATTGCAAGAGCTTCATCGATGCGTGGGCCGAGTATGGGCAGACGTTGCGCATGTCGATCGACCAAGTCTCGCTGTCCATGGACGTCAGAACCCGACTGAGGCCGGTGCAGCTGAGCATCAAGGAGTCGACACAGCTCATCGTATCTTCTCCATGGGCGTACCTTTTCCGCCAAGCTGGCTATATGCATGACGGGCATAGTTACTATTCGCCTAATCACTCATCAAGCAGCTCGTCTGTTTCTCAGATGCAGCTGCCCGTTACTCCCCAGAGCGCTGCGTTGGGCCCGGCCGTCCAGGCCACAGTGCCATCGACACCCCAAAGTGCCTCTTTCGACAGGGCCTTCAACGGCAACGTCTTCGAGCGAGCTGACGCATTGATATCGATGGGCGGTCTACACCTGTCTCGCACGGGAACGATGAACAGCTCTACAACATCGCTGAACTCGATCTCATCGATGACATCAGGCCAAGACGGCGGCCCGTATGCGGCGGCTAATGCCATGCTATCGCCCAACGGCGACAGTGGCCCCGGGCCTTACAGACGGGACGGCAGCCGAAGTAGGCCTGCATTCTAAGCTGAATGTGGGCACAATTTTTTGGTAGACAGCGGACTCGCTTCCTACCAGCTCTGGATGTCCAGAGCGCTTATTGACGAGATCGGATCTGATACCCCCTGCTTTTTCTTATCTGATGCAATTGCTCGCAAGTTGCGGGCTCGGGCATCATATTTTCACGCGCAAGACTGGACAGCCATGGGCAATTATGGCTAAAAATGTACTACCAATGGGGAGGGAGCCTTTTGGCTTATGTTACGCTAGATAGAGGTTGTATAGTTTCCGTCTAGAGGGGCGGCAAAAGCGGTATACGCGGGAAACATGCTTTTTATCTTGCTTTCTACACACATACGATATGGCACCGGGAGATGCCTGGAGTTTTGGTTCTCGGTTCTGGGCGTGCCCACCACGTCTGGCGTTCTGTCTTTATTGTTGTTGTTGTTTTATCCGCCGCTGAAATTTCTCTCCGCATGGCATGGCGTGGGGGCGTCGCATTGGACTGGCGTTGAAATCTCTTGGAAGTCTTGTTGTTCTTTGGACCTGACTTGGACTATGTAAAGCGAGTATTGTAATGTTTCAAATATATGACTTAGCGATAGGTGAGGGAACGGACGACAGACAGAACACAAATACAGCGATGCATTGACTGCCTTATATCTGAAAACTACCAAGTGCCCCTCGTGTGAAAAATAAACGACCATTACATAATGAAGTAGTCTTGAATATTCGTGGGTTACGATGGGCTGCACTGGGTGGTGGTGTTGTCTTTGGCTGGTGATTTCGTAACAGCTGACACAGCCTGTCAGGTCTCATATTTTGACCCCTCTTTCAAGTTGGGAAGCGAACCAACTTCCAACAACTCAAGGGATCATCGACGCGTCACAATTTCGTTTGAGTAAAGGGGAGAAAGACATATCGAGCCGAAGGTTATTATTCTCTATTACACAAAGGTGAATTTTGCTTCCAGAGACCATCACCAGTCTAGGTTTCGTGCCGCAACCCAGAGTTTTTAATTCTCCGACCATGGCTAGCATCAGCGCTGCAGCCGGCCCGTCATCCACCACCCCCGCAGCAGCACCAGCGACACCGGGCCCGGCCTCTGCGGCGGCGGGCGTAACCACCAGATCCTCCGCCTCGGCAGCCATGGCGGCGCCCGGTCCGTCGAAATCCACCTCGTCGGGCGAGAGTGCGGGTGCGGCGGCGAGTTCCTCCTCCTATTCTGCTGCGTCCCCTCTCTCGCCCCTCTCGCCGCGCACGTCCATGGCCCAGGCCATGGCGACGACCGTGACCGCCGCCGGCACCACCAGCATCCCCTCGCCTTCGTCCACGACCGGCGTCTTCCCTAGTCCGGGGCTGGCTTCGCCTTCTTTCCCGGCGTATGCCACGTCGTCGTCGCCGGCGGCTTCGCGGGCGGGTGCGGGTGCGCCCGCCACCGCCGTCTCACAGCTGCAGCAGACGCCGCGGTCGCATGCTGGTCCAGCAGCACCACCCAGCAACAGCAGCGGCATAGCCAACCAGAGTAGCCAAGCCGCCGGTAAAAGACCTGCCGGTAGCATCGCCATCTCCGCCAACACAAATACCAATACCACCAGCGCCAGCAACATGCCCCCTCACCTCCACGCCCACCTCCCCTCCACCACAACCACCCTCCACATGACCGAAGCCCGCGACGCCCTCGTGGCCACCATGTCGAACCTCTTCGACACGGAGCTGCAGTCGCGCGCCACCCTGCTGCACGCCAACGCCTCGCAGCTCTCGCGGCAGGAGGCCGACGTCGCGAAGGCGACCGAGTCGCTGCGCAAGGAGAACGACAAGCTGGCGAAAGTGGCGCGCGACGCCGGCCGGCGCATCAAGGAGACGGGCAATGTGCAGAACTGGGCCGAGGTTTTGGAGCGGGATTTCCTGGTGCTGGAGGAGACGTTGCGGTTGGCGCGCGAGGGGGACGGGGATGGGGAGAGTGAGGGGGGGTATAGTAGTAGTGGGAGTTATTGGAGTGGGAGCGGGAGTGGGAGTGATGCGGGGAGCGAGAATGGGGGGACGACGAGGAGTCGGAGGGCGAGTGTGGATAGGGGGCAGGAAGAAGGGGCGGCGGTCGCGGCAAAAGTGGCAGGGAAAGCGACGGCGGCTGCACCACCGCCAGCACTTGACGGCGAGGGCGGTTTGGCCGGGGCAGTGAGTGGAATGGATATCGACGACGCCGTGGCTCCACCACCATCAGCAGCAGCAGCGGGTAAGACAGTTGAAGACGTCGTAGTCCAAGAGAGCGGCAGCGGCGGCGACAAAATGGTCGATGACCAACCTCCAGGGCCAATGGATGCAGACACCGACAACCCCCCAGGCGCCCCTGCGGCCGCCGTCGCCACCCCTGGCCCCAGCAAAGACGCCGCCGGCCCGGGAGGAGAGGAAACGGGAGGATCCGACAACGGCCCCTTTTCCCCCGTCGATAACGCCATCGAGGCCAGCATCAGGGAGGCCATGGCGACGAGCATGCACGACGACACGGCGGCCGTGGCGCGCTCCGAGACGACGCTCGAGGGCGGCTCGACGTCGAGCGTGCACAGGAAGGCCAAGGAGATGGCCGATTTCGACAAGATGGATCTGGACGTGTCCGAGAGGAGCTTTCCTTCGACGGGCCGAACCTTGTCCCGCGAGAGTGTCAGTGTCAGTGACGTGGCAAGTGGCTCAGGACCGCCTCCGCCAGCGGCCACATAAGGAAAACAACATGCTTGCGAGACACAGAGCGATGGGGGAACACGGAGTACAGGCAACGAGTAAATGGGTTTAAATATTTTTTCATTGATTGAAGGCCGGGATATTTTTATCTAGCATTCCTGGTAACCCTTTTGAACACCCGTCCCGTCTAAATCACCTAGCGTGGTGATGGCCACCACTGGTAATCATCGTGCGGACTAGCGGCAAGCGAAGCCGCTACAATAATCCATATAACATTCCTCTTACAGAAGGCCGGGGAGCATGACAAATCGCTTCTTCTTGTACTTGTCGCCAAACTCCTTGCGGTAGGCCCGCTCCTTGCCCTTGCCCCAGGTGAACATGTACATGGAGCCGACCGAGATGAAGAGGGCGACCGAGGGGGAGCGGCTGATGAGGATGACTCCAATCCAGGCGAGGATCTCGTACATGTAGTTGGGGCTGGTCACCAGCTCGAAGCCCAGACCGCGGGGGATCTGCCTCTCGGTTCCGCCGGGGCTTCGCAGGGTGGACAGGTAGTAGTGAACGCGGAAGTTCATGAACTCGCCGAAGCAGTAGAGGGCCAGGCCGAGGGCGTCAATGGACAGGTTCTCGGCCTTGGCGGCGGGCGAGAAGGGGGCGTAGACCTCGAAGGCGGCCAGCAGACCGGCGACGGCCCAGTAGAAGAAAGAGTTGCGGAACACGTTGGCCACGGGCATGGTGCTGGCCGAGAACTTGTGGACAAAGGCCGTCTCGAACTCGCGCTTTAGGAAGTGCAGCATGATGCAGGCAAAGGTGAGCTGCTGCGAGACCGACAGAGCGCCGCCGTTGTAGTTGGGCATCGGGACGTAGTTCTCGACGTACGGGTACAGGGCGGGGTAGACGTAGTGTCGCAGGCCGAGGAAGATGGGGTGGAAGAGCAGCGGCCCGAAGTACTCAATCAGGAAGACGGTACGCCATCCCAGCTGAGGACCCAGGTCCTTGACCAGGAGCTCGTCGAGCTTCAGGTCGCGCAGCAGGGCCTTGCGGTCCTTGAGGGTCTTGTTGGTGGTCGGGTCGAAGAGGCCAATGCGGTTGTGGTCGCTGATGCCGGCCTTGCTGGCGATGGCGATTTTGACGTCCTCGACATTGACGCTGTTGGGGAGGTCGAGAGAGGCGGGGAGTCTCTTGATGGCCTGTTTGCGTGCTATTGTGATGTGAGCAAACTGCCTGCCAGAACACCAATGTCCATGCGTATCATGCGCAGGTCATGTATGCATATCATGCCTGTCAAACCAAACTAAAAGGACTGGGAAGGGGCTCTTACACCTATTGGTCAGCTTGACAGAGAGGTCGGCTGCCATGTTGAAGCTTTCGGGGTTGCGGGGAGGGAACCTTGTCGACTTCTTGGGATGAAGGAAGGATGGGAAGAGTTTCCCAAATACTCGGTGCAGACTGACAACCACCAAGAGAGGATCAAAAAGACAAGACAAGGATTGCTATTAAAGATCTACTCCAGTATTAGCTGGCTAGCTTGGTGCCTCTGAAATTGCACAAGCCGAGGGGAGATCCGTCAACTGTTGAGAAAAGTCCAAGTGGAGTTGCCAAAATCATTGGACTGAGAAAATGACGTTATGTAATCAATTGATCTCATTCAATCTCCAAGTCCCGCCTGCCCAAGAGGAAATGCTAGAGCTTGAGCTCGGACGTGCCTGCAGGGATTATGCGGGTGGCTAGACCCCAGTTGGTGCATCGTGGCTTATCCCACCAAACCATCTCGCGACTGAAGACCATCTTGTACAACATGACCTCTATGCCATCCATTATCAATACCACTATATCCTTGGGTATATCGTGCATACATATTGAACCAAAGGTTCAGAAAGTGATGATGCTAAAACGTGCGAAAACTGATACGTCTCCTCCTAGCTTTCTTTTCATCAGCCAATGATCTCGCTATCGGAAGTATCTACATACCTACATACGACGCGTTATGTCGCTAGTCTAGCGCTGGTACTGCCTGGACTACATACATGTGCATATGGTCACGTCTTTCACGTTACGTCCTAGGCTGGCACAGTCACACCACCTCGATTTAGATTTGGGACACCCTCTCAATGTTCCCATCGTGATGCTGCGCAACAAGCACACCCCTAATCCGGTTCGCAACCATCTCTTCTTTAAGCGCTTCCTACTTGTCAGCTGATCAGGCTGTCATCGAAACAAGCACACCAAGTCCGATCATGTCCAACTATAGCGATCCTTTTTCAGCCGTGTGTCTCAGCTTGGGCCTCTAATTGCTTTCTCTAAAGACTACCTCGCCTCTCTGATTGGGTGTACAACACCGACGGGCGGGTCGTGATACGAGCCGCGTTGCTTTGGGACATGGAGCGGGCCATGCCCATCACATTCCTCCCGCAATTAGTCGACCAAGATATGTTCGGCCTAGTGAGTGCTCAGTCGAGCCCTTCTGCTAGGTATTGTCTTATAGCGGACACCGAAGGGGGCAAATCGGAAGGCATGCCACGCCACCAGCATGATCTCTATCGTAAGGTTCCTGAACGCCTTGCAGTGATGAACATGATCATGTCCCCTAACAGGAAGCTGGAACTTTGGGGCTCAAGGAGCGTCAGCTGCGCCGCCATCAAGGTGTGACTTCAATGGAGGCTAGAAGTCAAGCCCCCTCGAGAGCCTTACCGTGCCGCCCAGCCAACAGGAAACAAACAGGTTTGTTTATCAGAAACAGTTCGGGCTGATCACTCACTTCATCCCTGGAAATCGGTTTACTCTTTCACTTCATATATGCATGAACTCGACTGTGCTGGGTTTAAATCAGCAAACGTAGCAGCCTTTTACTAAAACACTGCAACACCTTTCACACCCTCAATTCTATATCCCCACAAACCCAAGTGCTGCGTTATCTGGTGAAACTACTTCCTGTGTTCCTCTCTGCGTGGTGCTGTTCTCTCCCAATCGATAGCTACAATGGCCAGTCACAATCATGGCATCTTGGACTCCCTTCAGAAGTTCGGCCATCTGCTGCAATCAGCGGCTCGTCCGCTGCCGACCCAGACAGGCGATGGGACCTACATCGAAAAGGAATCGCATAGCAACATTCTCGAGGACCTGGCATCGCTGAACATATCAGATGTGAACACGCTAATCGAGCTCTTGGAGAAGGGCATCTCTGGCAACAAACTGATCGATGACCGCACCATGTTTACAGAGCATCTCATCACCTTGGCATCCAAGCTCCCGCCCGAGTCCCCCAACAGGGCAAAGCTCTCCAATGCTTTCACCCTGGAAATATGGAACAGCCTCGACCATCCGCCCGCGTGCGGACTTGGCGACCTTTACAACTACCGCCAAGCTGACGGTTCGTAAGTATAAGCGTTGATGACGTCTTGGCACGGTTGCGTAAGTGTATTGTTGACGCCTTCTAGGTACAACAATATCCATCTTCCAGATCTGGGCAAGGCAGGGACGCCGTACGCCCGGTCTGTCCAGCCCAAGATGATTCGCCCGGCATCTCAGCCAGACCCGGGCCTGATATTTGACACCATCATGAGCCGCGAGAATGGCGGGTTCAAGCCCCATCCGAACAGCATCTCCAGCATGCTGTTCTACCTCGCGACCTTGATTATCCATGACTGCTTCCACACTAGCAGGGAAGATCCCTCGATCTCTCAGACCTCCTCCTACCTGGATCTGTCGCCGCTGTACGGCGTAAACCAGGAGGAACAGAACCAGATGCGTACCTTCAAGAATGGTTTCATCAAGCCCGATTCGTTTTCAGATAAGCGGATCCTCGGTTTTCCTCCCGGTGTCAGTTGTCTTCTCATCATGTTCAACAGGTTCCATAACTATGTGGCCACGAACTTGGCTTTGATCAACGAGAACGGCCGCTTCAGTGCCCCGGCCGATTCGCTCCAGGATGACAAGAAAAAGGCTGCGCACTCGAAGCGGGATAACGACCTGTTCCAGACAGCCCGCCTCGTGACATGTGGTCTCTACTTCAACATCGTCCTGAGAGACTACGTGCGCACCATCCTCAACCTGAACAGGACCGACTCGAACTGGTGGATCGATCCGCGTGCCGACGTTGGTGACCGGGGCAAGTCGATGGCGACGGGCAACCAGTGCAGTTTCGAGTTCAACCTCATCTACGTTTGGCACTCGGCCATATCGCAGCGGGACGAGAGATGGACCCAGAACCTGTACGAGAAGCTCCTTGGTAAGGACTACGACAAAGCCACGGAAATAGAGCTCCTCGCTACGCTGTCACGTTGGGAATCGGTTATCCCCAAAGACCCCCAGATGCGGACCTTTGAGAACCTGCAGAGGCAAGCAAACGGCACGTTCAACGACGACGACCTCGTCAAGATCCTGACGGAAAGCATCGAGGATCTGGCCGGGGCGTTTGGTGCGAACAACGTCCCGCCCATCCTGCGAGCCGTCGAGGTCCTCGTCATGAATCGGTCCCGCAAATGGCACGCCGCATCCCTCAACGAGTTTCGGACCTTCTTCGGCCTCAAGCCGCACGCGACGTTCGAGGAGGTCAACTCGGACCCCGTCGTGGCCAACCACCTCAAGTCCCTCTACGAGCACCCGGACTACGTGGAGCTGTACCCGGGCGTCGTGGTCGAGGAGAGCAAGCCGGTGATGAAGCCGGGCTCCGGGCTGTGCCCGGGGTACACCATCAGCCGCACCATCCTGTCCGACGCCATCACGCTGGTGCGCGGCGACCGCCACTACACCCTCAACTACCACGCGGGCAACCTGACCAACTGGGGCATGAAGGAGGTCGAGGCCGACCCCTCCTTCGAGGAGGGCATCGTCTTCTACAAGCTCTTCCTCCGCGCCTTCCCGCGCCACTTCGCCTACAACAGCGTCTACGCCCACTACCCCATGACCATCCCCTCGGAGAACGCCAAGATCCTCACGGCGCTCGGCCGCGTCGGCGACTACTCCTTTGCCCGCCCGGCGCGGCAACCCCCCATCGTCGTCGTCAAGACCTTCCAGGGCGTCGACCACGCGCTCGCCAACCGGGCCCTGCGCGTCGAGCCCTGGAGGCCCGGCTTCGTCGTCCTGGGCGGCGCGGACGGGGCCAAGGCCTGCCTCGCGGGCGACGGGGACTTCTTCGCGGGCCAGCGGGCCAATCTGGGTCACTGCATGTATCCCCAGAAATGGGAGGGCGGCGTGCGGCGGTTCTACGCCAAGACAATCCAAGAACTGCTGGCGCGCTGGTCGTCGCCCGTCGGGCCCTCCTCTGGTATTAGTAGTAAGAGCCAGGGTGTGAAGACGCGGCAGGTCGACATCGTCCGCGACATCGGCACGCTGGCCAACGTCCACTTCGCCGCGCAGTTCTGGTCGCTCCCCTCAAGACCGCGAAGCGGCCGCACGGCGTCTTCAGCGAGCACGAGCTGCGCGACGTGCTGACGCTCATGTTCACCGTCGTCTTTTCCGCGGCGGCGGACCCGGCGCGGCAGATGGCGCTCTACGCGGCGGCCAAGCCCATCAGCGAGGCCATGGGCCGCATCATGGAGGCCGAGGTGCGCGCGGCGGGGGAGAGCAAGCTGTTGGGCGACCTGGTCGCCCAGGTGAACGGGCAGGATGAGGTCGACATGAAGGAGTATGGGGTACGCGTGCTGCGCAAGTTGTTTGAGCGCTGCGGTGGGAATGCGCGCGAGGCGGTTTATGCGCATGTTTTGACGGCGGCGGCGCCGATGGTTACGCTTAATAGCAGCATTTTTGCGCAGGCGCTGGATTACTACCTCGGTGAGGGCGCTGAGCATTGGCCGAAGATCCAGGAGGTAAGCTGCCTCACTCAATCTGATTTCCTAGAACACGCTGTGCAAGACTTTGTTCACTAACCTATGACCCCCTTTTCCCACCATCAGATCGCCCGGCAGGACACCCCCGAATCCGACGAGCTCCTCATCCGCTATGCCCTCGAAGGCGTGCGCCTCAACGGCTCCAACTCGGTCCTGCGGCACGCGCACGCCGACACGACGATCCAGGAAGGGCTGGGCGGGGTCGGGGTGCGGCAGCCGCCGCCGACGCGGCTCGCGGCGGGGGCGACGGTGCTGGTCAGCTTCGACGCGCTGGCCCGGGACCCGTCGCGGTACCCGGACCCCAACACCGTGCGCCTCGACCGCGACCTCGAGAACGGGTACCGGTTCTACGGGCACGGCGCCCACACTTGCCTCGGCGAGCCCATGAGCCGCGTCTCGCAGGCTGTGCTGCTGCGGGCCGCGGGGCGGCTGAGGAATCTGCGTCGGGCGCCGGGGGCGCAGGGTCAGTTGAAGATGGTGGTGCCGCCCGGGAACGAGGGGTTGGGGAAGATGTACATGGATGAGTTGCAGAGTATGTATTCGCCGTTCCCGACGACGATGAAGGTGCTCTATGACGAGTAGGTCGTGTGCGGGTCAGGGATACATATTCGTGTCATGTAGGTCTTGAGTGGCTCTGCCGGTTCGGATTACATGTTGGTAGGGATGAAGTGTATGTAAGTATCTTAGGTAGCTTGTTTCCATCGGCAGCACTGTTATCATTTGCATTGCATATTGCCCTTGGTTTGAACTCGTGTCATTATTTCACTGTGGCATATCCGTTACGCAAATTCCACAGTGGTGCATAGACCTCTTCGAACATCATTAGCGACTGCCTGCTTCTCCCACGAATCCCGTCCCTCAGAACTTCTCGACATAGGGTCTCAGATCCAACTCCTGGGTAAACGCCGAGCGAGGCTGCGTATGAAGATGCCAGTAGCTCTCGGCGATCTGCATTCCGGAAACAAAGGTCAGTCAACCGGCACCCAGCCAACACCAAACAAATCCTCGAGAAAAAGACTGGGTCACCACTCACCGCATCGGGATCCAGCTTCCCGCCCTCGACCCCCTCGTTGACGTTGTACCCCTTGGTCCGGGGGATGTCGATGACGCCGTCGATGACGGCGTGGGCGACGTGGACGCCGCGGGGCCCAAACTCGCGCGCGAGCGACTGCCCGAGCGCCCGCCGCGCCGTCATGCCGGCCGCGAAGCCGGCGCAGTTGGCCGCCCCGCGCATCGAGGCCGTGGCGCCTGTGATGAGGAGCGTGGGTGGGTGCGGGGGCGAGGCGGCGTTGGCGCTCTCGAGTAGGAGGGGGATGGTTTGCTGGGCGAAGAGGAAGAGGCCTCGGCTATTCGCCAGTTAATTGGTCAGTCAATCAATCGACTCTCCCTCCTGGGAAAAAGGGGGAAGGGGGGGAGGATGCCTCACGCATTCCCCGCCACGCTCGAATCAAAGTCCTCCACCTTGGCCTCGAGGAACGGCGCCCGCTTGAAGTTGGCGCCGACGTTGTAGACGGCGGCGGCGAGCCGGTGGCCCGGCAGCAGCTCGTCGCGGACGCGGGCAAAGGCCGCCTTTAGGGAAGCCGGGTCCGCGGCGTCGGCGTCGACGCCCACGGCGGTCCCGCCCGACGCGTTGATGCCGTCCACGGCGTCCTGGTACGAGGCCCGGCTGCGGGCCATGAGGACGACGGGGTAGGCTTGGGCGAAGCGGCGGGCGGCGGCGGTGCCTGGGGTTGGGGTTGTGCCGGGTTAGTATGTAAGTACATAGGTACGTGTAGTGGTGTGTGGAGATTCGGAGTGGGATGGGTGATGGGGACGCGGGGGTGGGGGATGCGGCGTACCTGTGCCTGTGCCGGCGCCGATGACGATGGCGTAGAATTTGGAGGCCATTCTGGGTTGATGGTTACAAGTCAAGTTTGGTTTAAACCAGTGACGGGGATGGTGTCGAGGATAAAGGTTTATTGGGATATCTTCTCTATTATTTCAAGTGCAATCACAACGAACAAGTTTTATCTACTTATATCGTGACCCCCGGCATTTGCAAGGGAGGGGCAGCGGGAGAGTTCTTACAAATCAAGCATGACGTGTTGCTGCGATAGGCTGGATCGCGTAGCAATCTAAAGCATCAATTGCGACATCTCCAACCAGTCGCATACCAATGCATTCTATGCAAGCCGAAGTGGCCGGGTTGGCTAGTGATACGAACAACATGCGGAGTTCGTTCTAGCAATCTTGGGAACGTGGAAGTGCTTTCAAAGCATTCCCCCCTTTCCGCCATGGGACGGGTACGAAAGTCGGCCCCACAATCAGATTCCAGATGTCCTGAGAAACACCTTCAGGCACTGCACATTTGATGGAACATATACGCATTATTCGCTTAATATTGATGTTTTCTACGGATAGTGGAAATACTCGGACTTTTTTTTCTTACGAGAATGACTTTGGCGCCTCCGAAGACTATGCTGAACTTGCTTTCTCTGCAACCGTCTTTGCTGGCAACTCAGTTTTGGGGCTGAGCAAATGAGCATCAACGCAATCATGCAACGGAGATGGGTTGCCCGATGTCATATAAGAGGTTGAAAGTTTCTCTAGACGTTCTCAGGTACTCATAGCATAGGCATATCAAAAATACTCGGCTGTTATTCATCCTTATTCGCCCATCAGACAAGATGGTCTCTTCCAACAATCCCGACGAGAGAGACGAGAGAGACCAGCCGGCTCCCACTCCTACTCAGAACGAACGACGAACAATGCTTGCTAGGTACTGGGGCGACCAATGGAGGTTGCCACGACCCTATGACAGTATATTCTGTCTGTTCCTATCCTGGTTCTTGGCTTCTCTCCTGTTCATGGTCTATCTGCTGGCGGCGCTACACAGAGCAGCAAGAGGAGCCGCAATTTCCGATATATTACTGATGATATCTGAAGACATCTCTATGTTGAAGCGTGCATGTCCTGCAATACTAGCCCTGCTCCTGTTGAAAGCCTCCTGTTTCGTGGTGGAGTGGATCCTGCTGGAGGTCCATTACGACCTACGCAAACAGTACCCTGATCGATTCCGGACGCGCTGTCCTGTCGGGGCCGGCCTGTTGCTCGCATGCATGTTCTTCTGTTTCCACGAGCAAATTTGTCCGCACAGGTATGATATGTTTGTGTTGGTAGGCCACGATCTCGAGCGGTGCTTCTGGACAGGATACTGGATCGAATGGTGGACAGGACTTTTGAGCCTGGTAACCAACCACCTACGCCGCTTCTTCTAGCATACTACAAGACAAGACGTAACGCTCTCGGGGCAGATCAAAACCGATGCATCGGTAGCTTGGTGGGTCTGGTCTGGGTTAAGGGCAGCAGCTACCAATGCCAAGTATATGCACCTATACAGTATAATGCCTACAGCAATCAATGGCGGTTAGTTGAATGGCGTGGGGTACCCGGCTCATCCCGCACGACGCCTCCAGACGTCCGGTATTCAGCTGAGCATATTAATGTTTTATTATTATCCCATGCAATTGGTTTGATGCGATGCCGCCCGCCCGAGATCGATTGGTTAAGGCAGATAGTGGCGGTCAATCAGCTCAGCTCGCGTGATTGATTGGCATCTTGCGAGTGCTCGTTTGCAAGCCTTAAATACATTGAGTAGACTTGATGGGAAGCCCGACCAAGATGACGACGACCCAGTTCACCACTATCCACGCTTTAACCATCCTCTAGCATCACCAAGCATGCCACCCCCCAACACCCCCGAAGAGGGCCTGGTGTCCGCCCCGACCACCACCGCCACCCTGGCCCTTCGACCCATTACCCGGGACCTCGAGATGACGGCCGCCTCTCCCCCAACCGCTGCCATCCCCGCTGTCGATTTGCGGGCGCTCGAGTACGAAAGCAATGTGGACGAGAATCTCATTTGCCCCATCTGCCGAGTGGCCCTGGTCGCGCCCGTCATCACGAATTGCGACCACGTCTTCTGCCAGAAATGTCTCGTGCAAGCCCACACGCTCAACCCCGTCTGCCCGGTCGACCGACAGCCGCTGCTGAAGCTTTCGTCCGAGACGCGGTCGGCGCCCAAATTGGTCACGAACCAGCTCGACAACCTGACGGTGCGCTGTCCCAATCGCATGCGGGGCTGCGACCTCGTGGTCGCCCGCTCCCTCGTCGAGAACCATGTCTCGCGCTACTGCGACAAGACCCTGGTCCCGTGCCCGCACCCCTCCTGCGACAAGACCATCGCCCGCAAAGACATGGCCAAGGGCTGCCTGCACTACGAGGTCTCCTGCGAGTTCTGCGAGCAGGCCGTCCAGAAGGCCGACCTCGAGACGCACCAGGATATGGAGTGTCTGAATCGGAAGAAGGACTGCGAGCTCTGCGGCGCCGAGTTTGTGCGCAGCAAGCAGGAGGAGCACACGAAAGAATGTCCCGAGGTAGAGGTCACATGCAAATTTGCCCCGTTCGGCTGCAATCACAAAATGAGCCGGCGGCATCTGGAGGAGCACTGCGCAAGATGCGACTACAGGGTGGTCGGCCCGGTGGGCGAGCAATTGGCAGAGCTGCGCGCCGAGATGACGACGCTGAAGGAGAAGGACCGGCTGAAAGACCGGCGCATCAAGTTCCTCGAGAACCGGGGCTACTCCGCCCCCGCGGCGGCCGCCGAGAACCTCTCCAACATGCCCCTGCCGGCGGCGGCCACGCCCCAGGAGACGGCGCCGTACGAGTCGCGCGACCAGTACTTCCTGTCGCTGTTCGAGACGATGGAGTCCAAGGTGGAGCGGCTGTCGTCGGCGCTCACCGAGGTGGAGGGGCGGCACTCGATGATGCTCTTCAACGAGACGATGCCGATCAAGGACCAGCTCACCGAGATAAGAAGCACGCTGGGCGTCCTGGGCATGCACGTCCGCTGGCTCATGAACTTCCGCCTGCAGGAGCGCGGGCGGGTCCTCGGTAGTGGTGGCGGCGCCGGCGGGGCGAACTCGCCCTCGCTGACGGGGGCGGCCGGTCAGGAGACCGGCGGCGGCGGCGGCAGCGATTCGAACTTGCCGCGGAGGCTGAGCGAGAATATGCGGGAGCATCCTCCTCGGTTATGACACCAATGCACCACGATGAAGAAGAAGACGAAGAAGAAGAAGAGCACAGAATAGAGAAGTTTGAAGTTTGAATACCCTGGTAATGGCGATTTGAGGCCCCTTTTTCCAATGGCCGTGTACATCCTTCAGATGAGATATTCCCCGAAAACAAAGAGCAGATACATTATGAGGGCATGGCGAAGGTGGGTGGGTTCCTGACTACAATGGCGTTTTGGGATCTTAGCATGAAGTAGGCACAGGCAGCTGGGGTTTTACGGCTTTATGAACATGAATTGACGTTTCCATTGAGCACATGTTGAATGTAACTACTACGATGATCGATCCTTTTCCTCATTCTCCCTCTCCCCTTCTTCCCAACTAATCCGTGAAAAGCCTCCTCCGATTTACTATGGGAGCAGGCGTACAGTATTGGTGTGTGCCATATGCAAGCACCCTAAAGCTGTATCTCACACTCTGGGGCCGCATACGTCGCGTCTTTCATCGCGTGTTTTCTCGCCTTGTTTTCATTGATCTTCGGTCTAGAAGGTATGCGCCCCTTGTTGGCCCCCTCATAGATGAAAGACACTTCATCGATCATGTTTTCCTCGCCTTCGGGGGTGAACTTTGTAATCGTAATGTTGACGGGGGTGCCGGGATAGATCTGGCCGTACTCGAGGTCGAAGTCAAAGTGTTGCATGGGACCCGCCACGATATTTTGAATCTTCACGGCTCCGTTGAGGGACTCGACGGTCTCGTTGAGGCCCTTTGCCATGCGGGACGCGGTTTTCCACCAGCCTTCAGTGTAGGACACGTTTAGAGAGTACCAGTCGTCCGTCTCTTGGCACCCAGGGCGCCAGATGCCTTCGCGGACAACATTCACGCGCAAGCGGTTGTGGTCATCGCCGCCGGGGGGTCCGCATATCTCTCCGTCTGCAGGCCAGGTGTCGAGCGTGTAGCAGGCGGGCCGGCCTGGAACTTGCCAGGGCTTCAGTTTTGAAGTTGCCTGCTCCTCGGGGCTTGCGGCAGCCGTGCTGGCGAGAATGGCGGCGGCGGCGGCGAAGGAGAGCTTCATGGTGGATGGTGAATGATGAATGATTTCTGTCTGAGGCCGTGAGACAGGTAGAGCAGGTCGTTTCCGGTGGTGGAAAAGGGGATAGGATGTGAAGTGGTTGTGGTGTCACCCAAACGACAAATTCCAACCGGGCGATTGTACAGGTATTTATCCACCACTTTCATGGACCCTGATGGGATGCAATCTCGTCGATCCTGGCCGGCCGTCACGCCGTGGTGCGTTGAGACGATATGCTCCTGTTCCGCAATGGTGCGCGGAGGGACTCTCTGCCCGGCTGCTGTTTACGCTGTTCGCCTCTCGGCTCCCTGCCCGAGCGGTCCCCTTGCACCAATACGCGCACATAAATTCCTCACACTCCGATGTTCTTGCGTCATCTACCGTGGCACTGCATGTATGGACCATCGTGTAAGCAACTTCACCGACCTTGCTGGCCGGCGCGTTTCTGGTGTTGAGATTGTATGCTCCTGTTTACTTCTGGGGCACAGATTGGCCGTCTATCTAACTCTGGGTTGCATTACGCACACCACTCCCAATTTCATAGTGAGCAGTTTATTCGCGTTGGTGAGTACGATCCGAGTCTGGCCTCCCATGCACCGGTACTGTGTCCCGTGGCGTGCCAGCATCTTCCTGCTATTGCTACTGTTGGCAGACTTGTCGGGGATACGTTTAATCGCACGCTTTTCGAAACCTATCGTGGCATACTAAAGCGACATCACTCTTATTCCTTTCGCGACTTATAACTAAAGGCCTCTTCTAATGTATGACGGGAGTAAGCTTATAGTATACCTAATTTATGTGACATATGTACATCGCCTGAAAAAGGCCTCTAGCACTGCGGAAGCGCATACGTCGCCCCTCTCTCGGCAACCAAGCCATGCAACTCCGTATCCAACGTATCATTATACGTCGTCGTCGTCGTCCACGCGCGCTCGGCCTCCTCGTCGTGGGAGGAGGAGCGGCGTCCACGATGCGACCCCTTCTCTGCCTCCACGTAGATGAACGCCCGCTCCTCGGTCCCGCCAAACGTGCCATCGCTGCTCATCGCCTCGGCCGCGACGACGACGTGGGTCCCCGGCTCGATGTCGCCGTACCGGATCGGGAAGTCGAAGTCGTACTGGCCCCTCGCGCCGTCGGCGACCCGCACGGGACCGTTGAGGGCCTGGACGGGCGGCCCCGCCTGGGCGTGGCTGCCTTTCGGGGTGTAGGACACGGATACCGAGTAGGTGGCGCCCAGGTTGAAGCACCGCTCCTGGCCGCTGAGGTTGCGGTCCAGCTGCACGCGCAGGAAGGCGCTGGTCTGGCCGTCGGGGGCGGTGCATTCGGCGCGGTCCGCGGGGCGGAACTTGGCCATGAGGCAGGTGGGTGGGGAGGAGGCTGCTGTTGCGGGGGCGGCGGTGGCCGTGCTGGCGAGGAGGAGGGCAGCGGCGGAGAGAAACTTCATGGTGGATGAACGGGTGGTTTTGGATGGTGTGGGATAGGTCGTGTTCAGATACGGGAAAGGGGCTGTGGCAGAGGGGATACATCTTTGAATTAACACGAATATTACACTGTGATCTCGTTGACCTTGCTGGCTACCCCGTTCCAGTGATGGGAAATTTCGCTCAATTGTACCATTGGGGTACCAAGAAGGCCCTCTATCCGACTCATGGGTGCATTAGGAAATCCTCGAAGCAGGATACGTGGTCTCCTTTCGTCGGCGAGCAGGATTCAATCTCAACATCTGGCAAGTCAGCGCTGTGTCCATATTGATGCTGACACATTTACTGGGTTTGTGCTCAATCTCTCATTGCCGCAGACGGGGTATTCTAGTGCTTCAAAGCAGCTCATAAAATGATTTTAAGTCGACTAACCAGGGGTCAATATCTTGACTTTCATGATGCCACCTACTATTGCACTGCATGTAAGCTGCGACCTGATTGAATTTGGCGAATGACCTGGCAAGACTCAAAGGGGTCACATGCTTTGCGCGCCTTGAGATCATTGCACGTACCCTTAACTATTCTACGTGTCTGATGAATAGCGGATTCAATGTAAGGATTCATGCCTTGGGAATCGATATCAGATTCATTGAGAAGAATAGAATAGGGGTAGAAAAAAAAAATCAAGAGTGGACAATGCAATATGATAGGTAGGTATACTGCATACATTCTCGTGCCCGGTAACGGTAATCATTCCGACACACTTGTCAAGAATCATCATTTACGTGGGTCAATTCCCACCCTTGTTATGCCAGTTTCGCGGAACCAGTCGCAGCGAGTCTGGATTTCCATCACCCCGCTTCGGGCCATGCAAGGCATCAACTTTGTTCGAATCCCTGAGCCCAAATCGAAACAGATTGGTGGGACGTTTCTTTTGTAAGTCTTGATAGGCACCAGGATCCATCGTCACCTCATCCAGCAGCCATGTCGTGCTCATTTCAAGGGGCTGGGCAGTCAAGTCTCACAGGTTCGCTCGGAGTCCAAGCAGGCACGGATACGGTACGAATACACACTTCAGAGATCTTTGAAGGTGGCCAACCCCCATACACGCCTTTGGGCAGAAATGCAGACGAGTTCCGCATCCTACAGCTACAACCGGGCTCCTGGGACGATCCCGTCGTCTGCACAACTTTCTGCACCCGGATTGAAGACCGTCCCGCTTACACTGCGTTGTCGTATGCCTGGGGCGACCCTGCCGATTCCGGAGAAGTTCAACTCAATGGCCATTCAATACAGGTTACGAGGAACCTCTTCGCTGCTCTCCGGCGCCTGAGGGACTCGGAGTGTGTCAAGCATCTATGGGCTGACGCTCTGTGTATCAATCAAGCCGACAGTGAGGAGAAAGCGCGTCAGGTATCGTTGATGCGAAAAGTATACTCCAGCTCAACCGATGCCACCATGTGGCTGGGAGAATGCCTTGACGCGGACTTGGACCATTCTATTGAGACAGGGTGTTGGGATTATTCTGCTGTCAAGGAAAGTCTCTTACCCAAAGTCCACGTCGCGAAAGCATTTGCCGACTTGGAACGATTAGCAAACAACGAGCACATCTTCCCAGATGAACAGCTTTTCGAAAGGCCCGAGCAATATTCGTCCATAATACTGATGTTGAACTTGCCATGGTGGACTAGAATATGGACATTGCAGGTATTGATATCTATGACCAAGAGCTATCATTACGACGTTAACAAAAGCTAGGAATGTATCCTCCCTGGGAATGTCACGTTGGTATTTGGGCCTTGGAAGATATCGTTCGAAACCCTGGAAAAGGCAGTGAACAACTGGGATAACCATCATAAAGATTGTCGTACTTTCTGCGGTCACAGAAGGGGTCCCAAGCAGAATGGCCTGAGTTGGCTATTTTGCCGCATTGAGCACATGTGTGGTGCTCGTGAAGAAGTCGATAAAGATAAAGGCGACATTTTATGGACTCTTGGTGCATTTGCTGAACGGCAAGCAACCGATTCCCGGGATAAGATATTCGGGGTGCTCGGTCTATTCCCAGAAATTGCAGCACATGTTGCTGTCGACTACTCCATTCACTACTCACAGGTCTGCATTGACTTCTTCCTCTACATGGTCACTTCAATGCGCAACCTCAGAGCGTGGGTAGGCTTGGTCAATATCCCAAGAGATCCTCTCTTACCAACCTGGGCCCCGAACTGGTGCCACCCCCGGACGAGCTTGGTGCCCGAATGCCTCGTGATATATGAATATGATGATTCCAATGCAGCTAGAAATACTGCTCTGGAATTTAGGAGACCCTGCACCGAGGTCTTGTCCGTGGTTGGGATACGAGTCGGCCAGGTTACGCAAATCCATGACTCTGATATTCAAGTTCTGCTTCGGGATGCATCAATAGATGCTCTGCAGAGATATCCAGGCGGTGGAACATACATGGATACCATGGCCAAGTTTCAACAGAAAGGCCTCTGTCCCTTTGAGCAAGTCTTTCTTACTGACGTAGGTCATGTAGGATATGCGTACAAAAGCATCTCAATCGGGGACACCGTTCATGTCTTGTTCGGGGGTAACCTCCCTTTCATTGTCCGAGAAGCCCAGCGCAAGGACGATAACCAAGGTCGGTATCATGAGATCAATGGGCCAGCATACGTTTTTGGTATCATGGACGGCGAGGCCCTGGACTGGGGGCTGGAGCAGGAAACATATTTCCTAGTGTAACGTACATCAAAGATGAAAGCTTTCTTCCTAGGTACAGTCTAACTAATTTATGGTTGCCTTCCATTCGTAACCTCATAGGCGTGAATTCTTGGATTTGTGAAATCAAGGTATGGTAAGCGCGAGACGCATGGCGAAACCCCGTCACACAACACCTTCATTCCAATCGCCAGCAGTGATTATGTGCATTGCGGTGACTCAGTCAAGAAGTGCACAAGCACTCGAAAGAGCTGCTCTTATGACCGAAGCAAATATATGATCAGCCTAGATCAGGAAAGTGCCACCCTTATATCAACTTCACCTTATGTTCAGACGCCCTGACAGAGTTTGAGCTAACAGCCTACAGGAAGGAAATGGGCTGTTACAGGCAAGTTGGTGGGGCCATTGGTTAATAATCCTAAGCATACCTACATCCTAGGAAGCATCAACCCGGCAGATTGGCAGCCTGCAAGTCTGGCAGCTATTCTGGACATTGATCAAATCGCCTATACCTCCCGGAGGTATTGTTCCATCTGTCGAGTTTGATAGAGATCGTCTGCAGTGGCAATACGCATTGCATCATACAGACATCACATCTTGCACCACTCTGTCATGTAACCACTTGTTGTTCTGTGATGTTCAATCCCTCCGCACAATTCGTGGGTCTCCGGTGGGGAAAGCCTCCGAGGGGTGATGCCTTAGCACACCGATGACCGGTTTGAACGGGCCTCCGTGTGACCGTCCCATCCCGGCATTCGTGTCATCTGCCAGCAGCTCCTTTACCTTTAAGCCGCCTCGCCTTTCTTGCCCAACTCCAGCTTATTAAAGAGAGGCCTGGACCGCAGCTGTTGTTCAACCCTGGGTTCCACACCCGCTCTCTTGCCAGCCAATTACAACAAGAACGAAAATGGGAAGCCACGCCTAAATCCATCACTATTCCCTTTAGTTCCCAAATGGTGCAAGGACCCGCCTCAACAATCAATGCACCACCACGTTGACGCTTGTTTCATACACCACCCAAACCCATCTTCATGAACAGCAACTACCGGCATCCATTTTGTTGTTTGCCTGAGAAGAAATCCATCATTAATAATTCTTGGGACTTGCTGGTAGACTACGCTTTTCTTTTACCCAGGTCACACACTGCATCCTTCAGGACCAAGCCCCGTCCCAACTTACACCAAACATACACAACTGAGTCACATCGGGATCCAGACCATAGCCCTTTTCCCCCACCCAATTTTGATCAGGTGCATATACGTAACCAAACATCAACACCCTCACCCTTCATTCCCCCAGGAAACAACCACAAACCCTCAGCAACCATGGGCACCCCGTTCATCTCGCTCCTCGAGCCTAGCAAGCTCGAGGACTACGACCGGACGCTGCGGCACGACCAGCAGCCGAGCCCCGCGCCCAAGGCGTTCCTGGACGCCATGGCGGTGCGCGAGGCCGTGTTCGTGGACGAGCAGCAGATGCCGCTCGAGTACGAGCACGACGACGACGACCAGCGCTCCTGCCACTGGGTCGTCTACGCCTCGATCAACGAGCTCATCGAGAAGGAGGTGATCGAGGATGGCATCATCGTCCGGCCCCGCCGCTCCGAGACCTATTCCCTGCCCATCGGCACCATGCGGATCGTCCCCTTCCCGCACCCGCCCCACCCCAAGCCCGACGGCTGGTACGAGGACTACAAGCTCGTGGACCGCCCCAGCAACGGCAGCGGCAGTGGTACTGCAGCCAAAGGCAACGACGCCAAGGCCACTTCCTCCACAGCCCCTTCCACAACGGCAACAGCATCGACATCAGCAACCAGACCCGCCGGAGCAGACCCCGGCCTAGGAACCGGCGCCACCACCCTCGCCGCCTCCCTGACCCCGGCCCCCTACGCCCAGGACCGCGCGACCACGCTGCACGACGGCCAGGAGCCGTACATGAAGCTCGGCCGACTGGCGGTGCTGCCCGCGTACCGGGGCCGGCGCATGGCGGGCCAGCTGTGGCTGGCGGCCAAGCGCTGGCTCGAGACCAACCCGCGCTACTTCGACCCGAGCGTCACGGAGAAGGGCATGGACGCCCTCAACGCCGAGCAGGCCAGCGAGATCCCCCGCTGGGGCGGCCTCGTCTGCGCCCACGCCCAGGAGGCCGCCGTTAAGACCTACGAGCGCTGGGGCTTCCGCGTCGACGAGGGCATGGGCCGCTGGTACGAGGAGGGCGTCCCCCACGTCGGCATGTTCATCCGCCTTAACACTAGGGATGTCCCGCCCCAGGTTTCATAGCATGGAGGGATGGATGTTATGGATCGATGTGCTTAGGCCAGGAGGGAGGGAACAGACGGACCAGACAGTTATGACATGAAATGACGAAATGAAGAAAAGGAAGGGGGAGATATCAGGCATTGACTGAGCAGAGAGTAAGGAGTGGTTCCTTGCGATGAACGAAAGAGTTGCAAATCCTCATGGCTGCTGGAGGTCTGGCCATGACCACCAGTTGTACGAAGAAGATCATAGACAGACGATTGATACCACTCTCAAGAAGACACTGAAGAAGCATTTGTCATTCATAAGCATTTCTTTTTCTTTTTACTAGCAGGTCGTGAAGAAGGAACCTCTGGAAGCCCGAACTACTCTTGGCATCGTAGATCCAGTTCACTGTCATGATATCGCACAGAAAGCCGTGAGACGCCTCATAAGATGTTCAGACCATTTTGCTCTCCAACGAGCAAAACTTTTCATTCGTTTAAGAGCCCTATGTGACATGCATTGCCATGATACCACATGCCGCCCTGAGCCAGAACACACAAATGCAAAGGTGAAAAATGCCCAGATTGATCGATTCCACGCCGAGAACCCCTTTTCCCCTTTCCATTGCAAAACGCAAGTAGAAGAGCATCTATCGGTTGCTCTTGGCGACACGCTCCAACTCGTCCTTCTTCTTGATGGCGTAAGAGTTGCTGCTACCCTTGGCAGCGTTGATCAGCTCCTCAGCCAAGCACTCAGCAATGGACTTGATGTTGCGGAAAGAAGCCTCACGGGCACCGGTGGTGAGCAGGGCAATGGCCTGGTTGACACGGCGGAGAGGGGAGACATCGACGGCTTGGCGACGGACGGTACCGGCGGAACCGATTCTGGTGCTGTCCTCACGGGGACCGCAGTTGACAATGGCGTCAACGGCGATCTGGATGGGGTTCTGGTCGGTCATCAGGTGGATCTGCATGCTCGGTTAGTTTTCCTGTCTCTGTCCGCTGCCGCAGTTGCGCGCATGTGTGGGTTGCGATAGTGGCTTACGATCTCGAAGGCGTGGGCGACGATGCGGACGGCCATCAGCTTCTTGCCGTTGTTGCGGCCGTGCATCATCAGAGAGTTGGTCAGACGCTCAATGATGGGGCAGTTGGCCTTGCGGAAACGCTTGGCGGCGAAACGGCCAGCAGAGTGAGGCACGTAGACGGGCGAGCGAATCTGGATGTAGTCGCTACATGTCGAGAAAAATCCATAATTAGCACTTTTCCCCTCCATGTACTTCGATGATGCGATTCCGAGCCCCAGTTGCTACAAGGCACATATAGACAATTGATATTCCCCCAAAGGTTCGTATAAAAATCCATACAGCTCGCAACTCTGAGACCTCGAACAATTTTTGGGGGTGTCCTTACGTCAAAGAGATGTCGCGGATCTCGACATCCTCGTAGGACCAGCGGTTGAACAGCTTGACGCTGCCAATCTCGGAGACGACATCCTTGGGGAGGACCTGGTAGTTGGAGGACTCAACCTCGATCTCGCCGTTGTCAGACATGTTGGGCGTGAAATTGACCGACGCTTGGGGGGTGGTTAGTTGTCGTTGAGGGAGGGCGCTGAGGGCGAAGTTGGCGGTCGGTGGTATTAATTTTTTGCAGTCTGGCAATGCAAGTGAAGTCCAATAAACTCACACAACCCTTTGCTTCTGGAGTGTCGGTGCTTGCTGGTCGGGGTTTAGCCGATGGAGAAAATTCACACACACAAAAATTCAAAAATTCGTGGGAAAGCGCAGAAGCCCCACTTCTGCCAGCCGCTGCCGCAGCTGCCATTGGCCCAATCTCTAGGGCAAAGCGATTGCCTGCAGCTGACTGGATGGGGCCCCCTCCCCTCCAACAATTCTCAGAATTGAATAGTGCATTCCTTTGACGACTTTAATCGACCGTTCCTCTTGACGAAGATCCCGACAACCAACACCAAATCAACAAATCCGACAACATGGCTCCCGCTAACACTGGTGCCAAGAAGCAGAAGAAGAAGTGGTCGAAGGGCAAGGGTGAGTTTCTGATGCATTTGTGATTCTCCCGATGCGAGCGACATGCGATGGAATGACTCTGGCGGCGCTGCTGCGCGACTCTGCGAGCGAACGGCGCAACCAGAATGCCTTCATCAGCACGTTCGATGACGCAGAAGGATATTTTCTACCACAAGGATTTCGACTGACATTCCTCCTCTCAATCCAGTCAAGGACAAGGCCCAGCACGCCGTCCTTCTCGACAAGAACACTTCCGACAAGCTCTACAAGGATGTCCAGTCTTACCGTCTTGTGACCGTCGCCACCCTGGTGGACAGACTTAAGGTCAACGGTTCGCTGGCACGCAAGTGCCTGAAGGACCTTGAGGAGAAGGGTCAGATCAAGGCCGTCGTCACGCACAGCAAGATGAAGATCTACAGTACGTGTTTCCCCATCACCTGAGAACAATTGCAAGGGAGCCATTTACTAACTACTCGACACAGCCCGCGCTGTTGGCGCCACCGAATAAATTATCAATCTCACTCACGATGCTATGACGATTGTGAAGTCGATTCAGACGTCGTATTTGACAGGTCAGATGGATCGCACAGGGAAAAAACGGATTTGATGGTTTTCGGTTCGGCATTTGATCTCCGGCGTAGCATAGGGAACTGGTATATGGTTCAGTGGTCTTTGCTGCAGTTACGCTCAGTTGGGGCAGAATAAAAGAAAAATTCTCCCACCTGACTTCGTATCCTCGTCCTTCTCGTCCGTATCGTGTGTGTGTATATGTGTGTGTGATGTCGTGGATCAATGACGTGTGGCCCCAAATATTGCTTGGGGAATCTGGATATCGCTTGTGAGCCTTATCTCAGCCTTGCCTTGTAATGAATGGGGTATGTTCTTAACAGTCGTGTATACTGCCTTGTACGGGGACCATATTGAGAGGCTGATTACCTACTCGGATACTGGAACAGTGCAGAGGCTGTCACAAAGGCAATGCGAGACCACGCCCAGCGATGCTGCTAATATCTGCCTATCTGAAACATACAAAATGTGCTGAACTACTGTGATTTCAAGGAGCCACAAATGATTACTAAGATACCATTTCACGACACGGCGCAATGGCTTGAGCAGAAGTACTGGTAATAAGATTTCAACAAGACGATACCCTCTTGTCAGTTACAGGAGTTCGGCTGCGGATTCCATGTCTGGCCATAGTTGAAAGCAGTGCCAGTATCGATGCTTTACCCGGATACGTACTGCCCAAAGCGTAGAACAGCACCACGCTCACGCAGGGCATACTCCTTTAGATAGTGGTGAAAGCGCTGTTCTTGAAATACCACTTTTCATAGATGGGTAGCAAGCCAATTTATCTCATTGCGTATCATAACTAACGGAATAAATACCATACCAATGGCATCAAGCGACCTCGACATGCACAGTACAGCATAGGCTGGTGGGAGCAGCCCTTCTACCATTAGGGGGATATGGAGGCAGCCCTTCATTCTTCAAGGGGATATGGATCCCACCTACATATGGTCGTAGTGGGACCACCGCAGTCTCGTCTCCAAGCCCAACCGACGAATGCTTCTGTGATATCTCGGTATATAGGTATGTCTTGTTAGGACCAACGTGGGGCAGTCACCCGGAGTGATACGGGAATGCGTCTACTGTTTCTTCTAGACACAGCTCGACGTAGAAGGCAGGTCTATCGAGTGTGCCAGGAGCAGTATGGTCAATGAGACCAGACCAAATGCTTATTTCCCTGCGCAGCGTGTTACCTTTATCAACACGTGTGTGTTACAGCTTCCCCAATGGCTAGTAGTCTCGTCTGCTGGTCGCTCCGAGTTTCTGCACCTGGTGCCCATAAATCACCGGTCAAATCTGTACTCCGCAAGCGGCCAACTGGCGATCCTCCGCGTATGGGTCATTGAATCCCGGTGTGCCTGGTTCATTTTGATGCTTATAAAGTAGGATAGCCAAGCTTTGAGGATGGGTAATAGAAAAGAGGCTGGCGACCAGCTTCAGCCACAGCTATTGACTTTACAAGGCATAACCATGACGGGCAAGGTCAGACATTTCAGTCTCAAGCCAGCTTTGCGACTCAACAAAAGCTCTTTTCTCGAAGGCCTAAGCTCAAAGTATGAGCGCAGGGCGCCATTTCAGCGCACTGCCAAAGCCGAGCTGACATTGAAGCTTATCGTGAAGTGCGTCTCTGACTGGAGTAAGAAACTCGGGCTGACGGGCTAAGAGCCTTAAGAGGGGCCGCAGCCGCGAGACGGCCCTAGTATGAAGACCCGTTTGAGGTTCGACAAAGCGGCTCAAAATGTAGAACGAACTGCATCACCCATGCAGCATCTGCGGATGTATCTTCCTTGCCTGCTTGTTGGCAAGTGGGAACAGCAGTCAAATAAGCCTCCACGCAGACAGGGAACAAAGACTTCTCTGATGTTACAAAAGCAAGATACATGTGTGTATATGAGCTTTGACCAGCGGATCAAGGCGCCGCAAGCTCCAGGTTGGGCAGGGAACAAGACAAGAGGGAGAAAAAAAATCCATTTGCGGCTCCGACGCAAGTAATAGGGATTGGATGTAGGTATCCAAAATGTCGGTCAGGACTCCCTGTGTCTGGACAGGACTAGACTGTAGCACGGCATCGGCTATGCGAGTAATGGGAAAAGACCTCGACTCAATCATCTCGATCAATTACTGTGTCAGGATATCTCTAGATGGATGCAAACTAGTCCGTCTACCTGTGGCCGTTTCGCGAAGTGGTAGCCGAAATGCCCCCCGTATTCCCTAGCGGACCTGGGTATAGCCGGTACATGCACAGGGCAAGAACGAAAGGGCGAGAAAGAAAAAAACTCGATTCGGGTAACAGAGAGACGGACCCCTGAAAGCTTAGAGCGAAAGAAGATCCGCAAGTGCATTCGTGGCCCATGCCGGAAGTTAACTGATGCAAGGCTTGCCGCTGGCTAATAATAAATTGGGAAAGGAAAAATTAATAAGAGAGAGGGAAAGAAAAAGGCTCAACTCCTTCCATACCCGTAGCCTTCCCGGCATCCCTATCAATGGGAAAGTGTGTCGCGTGAACGGTATGGAAGTCAGACGGAACAATCTCTTGATCAACCTTATCTATCACAAGTAAAATTTTTGTCACACACCGAACTTCCCCATACAGTACCAGCCTGTACAGGTACATCTTGCCGTAGATAGATGGAGATGCGGATCTGTGAATTCACTGGAGATCCCACTTTTCGTCATTTAGCTGGCTCCTGGTGGGAGGGTTGTGCTGTAATCTTGCATGCGGTAGGTACTGTCAAGCCTGCTCCAGTGCAACGCGGGTAACAGGATGGAGGGAAAATAGAGCAGAGAACAGCATCATTCCGACATTCTCCGCGCCGGCCAGCCATACACCCCTTGCCAATTGGAGGGGCCCACCCTTGGCGCCTCGACCAGTCAAGGCCCGTCAAGGCCCGGTCTTGGCCAATCTGATTATCTGACACTGGAGTAGGTAGAGGACGCCTGCCTCAGGCCCCAGCCCAGCACCACTAGAGCCAAGGCCAGTCTCGGCGGGCGGTGTTGTGTTCTCCCCCCCTACCTCCCGCAAGCTGAAGGGCTTTTTGTTACTGGGAACCGGCTGCAGACCAGACATTGGGTGCCGACTGGGTGCAGAAACTGGCTGGTAGACATACAAATTTGCGGTTAACCCGAGCTAGGTAGGTAGCTTGGGGCAGACTGCTCCACAAAAGTTTTCGAACGTGGCCATTTATTAGCTCTCATTCAAAGGCCGCTTGAAACTTTTTCTCTCTCCCTGTCCCATACCTCCAGACAAAGGGCAGTAGAAATATCCGCTGAACCACCACAGCAATCTACGCTTTCCTTCCCTTCCTCTCATCCATCATTCAACCATCTCCCCTCAGTCTTTTCTAGTCCTTCAGAAAGACCTTCATTCACAATGTCTCCTCCTGAGAAGCAAAGCGTGCTCGGCATGCCGGTAAGTCTGACACCCTGCACACCCAACCCGAAATTCCCTCGTCCTGCCCTCGACAGCTCCGGCAGTCCGTAATGGGCGGCTACGTGTCAAAATCATCATCGCGGACTGCTTCCACTGCTTCAATTGGCCTCAATGGACACATTGGCCAGCTTTGCGCAGCCTTGCAGGATGTTATGATGCTTATCGCCGCCTCTACGTGCTGCAGCTGCTGCCGGCAAATTTTTTCCCACTCCAAACTCAATTGAGGTACTTTATGCTAATATGGTTTTTCTTCTAGCCTTTCGTGGCCGACTTCCTGAGTAAGTCAACCTCGTGAACCTACCTATCGAACTCGATGCCATGACGAATATACAATCGTCGTCTTCGCTCGATTCGGCCCGATATGCCGACTACATCATAAACACGTGATACTAACTGCAAATAGTGGGTGGTGTCTCCGCCGCCGTCTCGAAGACCGCTGCTGCTCCCATCGAGCGTGTCAAGCTCCTGATCCAGAACCAGGTAAGCATCCTCCCTGGCTCTCCAGCTGCGGTTCATTGAGGCTTGTCGGCTCCCAAGCCCAAGTCGCCGGTGAACTCGAGTTGTTGTCCCAATGCTTTCTTGATACTAATGCATGCAATTCAGGATGAGATGTTGAAGGTCGGCCGTCTGGACCGCAAGTACGATGGTATCGGCGAGTGCTTCAAGCGCACCGTCGCTGATGAGGGTGTCATGTCCCTCTGGCGTGGTAACACTGCCAACGTCATCCGTTACTTCCCCACCCAGGCCCTGAACTTCGCCTTCCGTGACAAGTTCAAGAAGATGTTCGGCTACAAGAAGGAGGTTGATGGCTACGGCAAGTGGATGGCTGGTAACCTGGCCTCCGGTGGTGCCGCTGGTGCCACTTCTCTGCTCTTCGTCTACTCCCTGGACTACGCCCGTACGCGTCTGGCCAACGATGCCAAGAACGCCAAGAAGGGTGGTGAGCGCCAGTTCAACGGTCTTGTTGATGTCTACAAGAAGACCCTGGCCTCCGACGGTATTGCCGGTCTCTACCGTGGTTTCGCTCCCTCCGTTCTGGGAATTGTCGTCTACCGTGGTCTGTACTTCGGTATGTACGACTCCATCAAGCCCGTCGTCCTCGTCGGCTCGCTCCAGAACAACTTCCTCGCCTCTTTCGCTCTCGGTTGGTGCGTCACCACCGGTGCCGGTATCGCCTCTTACCCCCTGGACACCATCCGTCGCCGCATGATGATGACCTCCGGTGAGGCCGTCAAGTACAACGGTACCATGGACGCTGCCCGCCAGATCGTCGCCAAGGAGGGTGTCAAGTCTCTCTTCAAGGGTGCCGGTGCCAACATCCTCCGTGGTGTTGCCGGTGCTGGTGTCCTGTCCATCTACGATCAGCTCCAGGTCATCCTCTTCGGCAAGGCCTTCAAATAAGCTCATCGCTTAGATGAATCGGGGATGAAAAGGAAGGAGGAGGTGGTGGTGTAATACAAGGTTACGCGACTCGGACGAGTCAAATAAGGAGCCGGTAAATGATCATGGATTATGATTATTGCGGCGGAGAGTTGTTTACAGGCATCACATTGCTGTGGCGTTCTGGACAGCCGTCTTTCCGGTCTGGGTAGACGGCAGGACATGGGGTTCATGTCGTGCAAGTCGTTTCCCAGCCACTGTAATTTAGAGCACCCTAGGCAATTCCTTTGACTGTATTTGTTTCTGCACGCAACCTCCCCGCTGGTTTTGACTTGTATTGTGGTCTGGTGTTTGTCTGGTTGCAAAAAAAAAGGTATAGACTTTTCAGAATCTACATGATTTATCCCATCTTCATGATCTTGTCTTCAATCCTCGTAAATCGTCTGAAATGGGCTGGACCTGTTCTACGTATTCTTCGTCTGTCATGTTCAACGTTCAGTTGTTAAAACATCGTAATGTCAGTTGGACAGCATTTGTTGTGATGGACCATCTCAATTAAGGAAACTGTAATTCGGCTTAAAAGTTGGCAGCTGCCAACCACTTGATACCGAGATAACGCGGCCATACCTCCCTCCATCAACACAGACGCGTTCTCCTGGCATATAGGAAACACAGCACTCTGTCGAACACTCACATTGGCCAACTTCTGCAAGCGATACGTTCCAATTGCGACTACTGTCGTTCGCCAGCAATGTCGACTAACCCCTACAAAGCGCCGCGCCCTCGTGGTCGCCCAGCTGGATCCACCGCGGGCAGCAGCACCTCCAAAAACACAAAGGCGCCTGCTGCGAAGGCGAAGGCACCCCTCTCTAAGAGACCAGCGCAGCAGCGCGCGGCCGCGCAAAACCACGAGAGCGACACGGACCCGTTTGCCGACTCGCAGCAGGAAGCTTCGCAGGACGTGATGGAGGTGGTTGACGACGACGAAGAAGAGGACGAGGATGAGGAGGAAGACCCGCCCAAGACGATCCCGCCGGAGCTGCTCACGCGGATCCTGCATACGTGCTTCGAGAAGGAGGGGACGCGCATCTCCAAGGACGCCAACAAGGCGGTCGCGCAGTACATGGATATCTTCGTGCGGGAGTCGATTGCGCGGGTTGCGTTGGAGAAGGAGGCGGGGTTCCTGGAGGTGAGTTGGGTGGCTGCTCGATCTTCTTTTCTTTTCTCATCTTTCACCTTTCCTTTCCGTCCTCGCTCCATCTCTTCCGATAGGGAGACCTATCTACCTACTACTTAGTTATCCCTTTCGCGAGGGCAAGCAGACAGATGGGCTTGGCCAGAAGCTGACAGTCATCACTCAGGTCGAGGATTTGGAAAAGGTCGCGCCCCAGCTACTGCTTGACCTGTAGACCAGGTGCCTTCATACCAGACACCAACTGTTCCAGTACCCAGATATGTGTTATTTGCATTTGCTTTGGGTCGGGTCGGGTCCATCATCTAGTACCGACCATCTGGCAACGGCTTGGTCCGCACAGAGGGCATGGTGATCAGTTGCGTGCGTGCCATGCAGCGACAGTGGGCTCGACAGCGTGGAAGAGAATGTAAGCCGTTCTGACGGCCGATCATAGCCCATCGGCACTGGGCCGACATATGAACACCTGAGAGTAATCTGCCTGGCCGGCCTTTGGCATATCGGATCTACGAAACCAACTTGGCGCGTAGATCAAGCTCGACGTGTATGCAGTGACGATCAATGGCAACGAGGTTCTCTGGAGGGAGACCTCCACACACCGTGATGGTGGATATTCAGCAACTACGCATACACTTTTGGCCGGGGGATGTTCCCGAGCTGCGCAAATCGCCGGTGGTGGGTTATTCGTTGTGTGTGCGAGTCAAGTTCGCAGGGCTCGAAACAGAGATGGCAATGCCCTCTAGAAGCGGTAGGAAGACAATAACGATGTTAGGTGCATAGCATACAGTCTAGCAGAACGAGAAGTCGCTATGAATGCCAATTGGCAGGTCACTGCTTTCCGTGCTCGTCTTTCTTCTCCACGTGGCTGTGTAGCCAGCAGCCGAATGGGACCTGCAACCTACCTCGAGACATTGGTGGTGCTGTCTTCCACAAATACCCCCGGTTGACACGCCATGCTTCTCATTATGGAATTATACCTTTGTTTGCTGTATCACGGTACCTATCGGTCGGTTGCGGCTACAGCTAGAACACCCTTCAGACTAAGTAGTTACTGATCTCGTGTGTGCGTACGTCATGGGCACCAGTCAACAAACATATAAAGCACCAATAGCAGAGCTGTCAACGCAATCCGATTGTGGCTGTGGGATGTTTTGTTTAGAGCTTATTTCTATTCTTCAACTCAAAAGCGCCTATAGTTGACAATCCGAGGCGGAGAGAGAAGAGAGGGAGAGACTAAACAATTGCCAAGATCCATCCCATGTATCTCGGCTGCCAAGAATAGATGTCGTCCGACGGTGGGAAAAGCCCTGCGGTAGACTGGTGTCCCGTCTTGGTTCCCTCTCAGCCAGCCCCAACAAACTTTGAAGGGGCGGTTGAAAACAAACGACGGATCTGTAAACGGATGGTGTTGCCGATTGCTGTACCCCGCGAGCGCTGTCTTGCGATATTGGCTGGTCGAGATGCCCCTTGATGCGTTGATCGGAAAGACAAAGGAAAAAAAAGTTGAGGCTCTTGCCAGGCCGGCTGAATGGCTCAAACGGGTAAGGCTTTGCAGAATGGGCGGCAGTGATTGGCCGAGAAGACAGG
Organism: Apiospora marii; assembly: GCF_038362585.1. Classification (NCBI taxonomy): domain Eukaryota; kingdom Fungi; phylum Ascomycota; class Sordariomycetes; order Amphisphaeriales; family Apiosporaceae; genus Apiospora; species Apiospora marii. The sequence continues at coordinate 1,437,451 of NW_027117377.1, forward strand.
ATGAAACTGGTCAGGTTTGGGACATGTAACACTCCTGGGCCTTCTGAAGCAGCACCCGAGCGCCCCCCTCTGCGCCCCACCCCTGCTCTCGCTTACAGGGACCGTACAGGGCACCTTCAGTACAGGGCACAACGCTTAGTACAGTTAACCTTATTCCGGCTGCGTCTGCGTCCGACAACCACCCCCCGTTCGTCCCAGTCTTGCCATGCCGTCTGTGCCTTGAACTCTGCCAGTCATTCATTTCGCCCATTGGACTCTCCACATTCGTGGAAACATTGTCTTGATGCGATGCAACTCGATATGTCAGTCGGGGTCGCAGTGGAAACGGCCACGCGGCCCAGTTTTACGTACCACTTGCCCTCCCCCTCGAACAACTGTGCCTGAATTGACAGACGAGCAGGAGACGAGGCCTGACAGGAGACAGGGACTTTGTCAGGCCTTGTCGCCATCTTCTGAATACAGCTACAGCTCGGTCTGGGACGGCGAAGCCGCGACGCTGCCTGCCGCCACTACTGCATGCCTGACTACTGGGCTCGCCATCTCATTACGTCGCCTTTGTACAGGCTGTATAATCCAAATCAGATGAGACAGTGGCAATTACTCAGAAAGGATGTGGAATACGTCAGCTCTTTCGTTCGGCGTCGGCTTCGACGGGAATAGCAAGGCGCAGGATACGGGATCGTACCTTAACGTTATTTGATCTAATATATTTGATATGCGCGTATCATGGGGCAGGCGACAACCGCTATACTGGCATCCGGGAGGCTATGCAGCTGTCAGGCCTCAGCAGCGACGCGCCGGCACGCAGTGTTGGCTGGCTTGGCAGCAGCGAAGAAAGCGGGAAGAGGCATCTTAAACCACATGGACTATCAGTATCCGCTTGTCACAACCCCATTCCGGCGGGAGGGGGGACACGACTAAGGCCGGTCTTTTCTTCAACCGGCAGAGGCCAAGCCCTGTGGTCCAAACGTGTTTCACTGGATCTATGGTGTGAATAGTGGCCGCACCCCTGCAGCCCCCCAGGTGCCCTTCAGATTCCGGGTGGCCAGGGTCTGGTTCACCATGAGACGGACAATGGCAATCAGACCTTTTAAATTCATGCTGGACGCCCATCTAGGTTTCCCTCTTCTTTCTCCCCTTCCCTCTTCAGTCACTCTCAGTTACTCCAGGTCCTATTACGACGTTTCCGTTTCTAGTCCTCTTCTTTCTTCTTCTTCCAACCGTAATCTTCTCCCAAAAGGCTAGTCCTTCGAAAGCGCTAGACGCTCTTATTACACGACACACATTCTCTCTCTCTTAACTCCTACGCCACTTAAACAAACCCACCCTTTTTTGTTATATATACCTAGTTATTAGTCAAGATGCAGTTCACGACTTTTGCTCTCTCCGCCCTGATGGGCCTGGCCACCGCACAGAAGGTCCACGTGGTGTCGGTCGGCTCGACGAACGGCTCCCTCACCTTCATGCCCGACAACATGAAGGCGGCCAAGGGCGACATGGTCCAGTTCCAGTTCCGCGGCGGCAACCACAGCGTGGTCCAGTCCACCTTCGACCAGCCCTGCATGCCCATGTCCATGGCGGCGGGTGCCGGTAACTCCACCGGTGCCGCCGGTGCCGCCAAGGGCGTCTTCTCTGGCTTCATGCCCGTCGCCGCCAGCAAGGCCATGGGCATGCTCCCCACCTACACCATCATGGTCGCCGATGAGAAGCCCATGTGGTTCTACTGCTCCCAGGGCAAGCACTGCCAGGCCGGTATGGGCATGGTCCTGAACGAGAACACCTCTGCCAACGCCACCCGCTCGCTCGCCAACTACCTGGCTCTCGCCAAGAAGGCCACTGCCAACGTTTCTCCTCCTACCCCTGCTGGTGGTGCTGCCGGTGGTGCTACTGGCGGTGCTGCTGGTGGCAACTCGACTACTGGTGGATCCGGCTCTGGCTCTGGCTCTGGTTCCGGCTCTGGCAGCGGCAGCGGTACTGGCTCTGGTTCCGGCTCCGGCTCCGGCACTGGCTCCGCCCCCGGCTCGCAGACTTCCACTCCTACCACTGCCGGCGCTTCAACTGCCACCATCTCCACCGCGCTCAGCCTGGTCGCCATGGCTGCTGCGTTCATGCTTTGAGCGGTTGTCGACATGGACTTTTGAGGATTCAACAGAGAAAACCAAGAAAAACAATAAGAACATGCATACCCAACACCTTCAAACAACAACTGCAAGCTGCTACGCCTGGCGAGGCCTTAATAACAACTCACAAGCAACGCCTCCGGGTCTCATCATCCTGGGGCAATTGCTCTCATCCCCGCATCAGCGCTATCTATTCCCCCTATCATTGGGGATGGATGCGTCGACCGGGCGCCTATCAGCGTCATGCCGCCCTCGCCGGGTTCCGCCATAGCAGATAGTGCGTTGTTGTTTGTCGATGAGTTGAAGAGATATATATAATATGATGGAAACAGGTTTCCAGGGAAGGAAGGCACGTATACCTGGGACTACACAGCAAGCTTTTTTCTTGTCCCAGGTGGGTGGTGGTGGTTTTTTTATTTTGTTTTAGAGAGAATGAGAGAGGAAGCGAGGAAGAGGCCAAGCGCTGAAGATGGGGTGGATGTTTGCGTGTTGTTGTTTATTCGTTTTCTTGCAACGCCGTGGCATTCATCTTTGTACTACTTCATCATCAGACTCCTATACCCTAGAGATTCTAAACGTCGGATCTGTACCTGTTTTTGTAATATACATTCACATACGCACAAAAATTTGGTCTCTGTGATTCGTTTGCGCCTGAGCTGTTGCTCTCTGAAAGTGATTGATACTGATAAGGGATGTGGCATGAGCTGCTAAACAGTCTACTCCATAGAACACGACAGTTTTCCCAATAAGTGTCGAGAAGCTTATTTGCCCCTTCTCAGTCCTGAGGCTCTCGCCATGGGACAGGAGAGTTTAGGGAGACGATGCTGGCTTCCCTGGACCAGGTCGAACTCGCAGCCCAACCCTTGGCTCTTGGCCCAACGAGACTTGTGAGATCGACCAACCTACAGTTTTGGTCATTCGTTACCTGGACAATCAATGCTCGAGACGCCTCTGACACTCGACGCTATCCGAACTTGAGGTGTGTACGCCTATGTCCGTATACCGCCCAGGAAGATCATCAAAGTAGCTTTACAAAGGAAACGACGCCAGATAATGGTTTGGAGTGTTGCCTTGGTCAACTCATCTACAGAAGGAATACCCACTTGTCGAGTCAAGTCAAATTCGTGAGTCTGATGAAGGTTTGACAAGTCAGGCGAAATCATACACACCGAAAACAGCTGTATACCTGAGATGATATAGATCGGGCGTACAGCTCCGGGACCATAGCTTGACTACTAAGATGAAAGAGTATGGTACTCTGCCAGCCATGTATTGTACCCCTTGCCTTGTCTACATGTACCTATCCCCAATACTCTCCTATATTCAATGGCATGCGCATATTCAGAGTGAGGAGGTACATCACTACGAGAAGCATTCTTCGGCCTTATGAAAGTGACTACACATGAAAGCAGGGCCGCCAAACCCTGTAAAGAATAGGTTGTAGGTCGTATGCAGCAGACCGAACAAGTAGAATAAAGTCACTGTGCCCCTAAAGTTATAAAATGAAAATGAAGACCAGAATTCGACATATCTTGTACAAGCAAGCCTGATATTTGCGCATCATCTATCCAGTACAGTACCATTTTAACCTTCAAACGTTACACTACTCTGCTTGATTTGACTTCCTTTCTCTGCTCTGCCTACCTACAGCATTTATTGCCCGGGCACCTTCCTCTTGGGCCTCTGCTGCTGCGCCGCGTCGCACAGCTTCTTGAGCGGCTCCTTGTCGAGCCAGCCCGGCTCGCGCTTGACGGTGCCGACCTTGTGGTACTTGTCGGAGCGGGCGAAGAAGTTGACCCAGTGCTCGAGGGCCTCGAAGACCTTGCGCTCGGCCTCCTCCCGCTCCTCCCGCTTGAGCTCGGCGAGCTGGGCCGAGCCAAAGTGCTTGTTGTCCTCGGCCGGGTCGTCGACCGGGAGGAACATCTGCTCGACGCCGCGCAGGTCCGCCGTCCGGTCGTCGGCGAAGCAGCCCGTCACGAAGCCGCGCGACGCGTCCACGCCCGCGAAGATGTTGTAGGAGCCGCCCGGGCCGTAGGTCCGCCGGTTCGCCGTCACGTCGTAGATGGTGCCGTTGATGGCGAGGTAGATGGGGGACTCGGGGTTGCGGCCGTCGAACTGCGCGAGCTCGTCGAGGGTGAGTTGCAGAGGGGAGGCCTGTGGTGTTGCTCGTAGCCAGGGGTCAGTGGATACTGTTGTTACAACTTCGAAAGCCCCTCGTAAACCGTGGGAGGGTAAAGGGGCAGGGGGTTGCGAGTAGAAGGGAGAAACGTACGAATTGCGACTTCCACCAGTTCATCTGCAGGTACTTGGGCGGGTGCTTCATGCCCCAGGTGAAGGTCTCGCCGCCCGAGATCAGGTAGCTCAGACCCGCCGACGCCACCAGGAGGAAGGTGATCACGCGCACAATGTCGAGCCAGGGCGTGTAGCCATCGTGGTCCTCGTCTTCGGACTGGAGGCGGGCCTTGGGCGTCGGCTTGGGCTTGGGCTCAGGAATGACTTCTTCTTCGGTCGCGGAGGATTCGGCCGGCGCGGGTTCGGCCGCAGATGCGTTGGCTTCCTGCGCCGCCTTCTTGCGCTGCCGGACTGAGCCCCGGGTTTCTGGCATGTTGGATTGAGGAATGCGCGCCACGGGACAGGATGGTCGGAAACCGGTGTAATCAAGGTGATTTATCCCCCAAAATCGAGTCAATTCGTTCCCTCAAAGAGCAAGAAATGGTCGCTGGTGTTTAGCGAAATGGGTGGGATGATGATCGAGAGAACGACGAGCTTCGGATCTGACGACTGACAACCCCCAGGTTGGTAATACGAGCTTGCTTTTACCTCCTGCTTGAATGGCTCCGGGCCTTCAAGCCCCGCTTTCCCGGTCCTCTGTTTCGGGCTCTCGGGATTATAGTTGCAGTCGACTGCATCTACATGAACTTACAGTATATACCTACCCGGTTCGTGTGTGAAAGACGCTTTAGCATGTATTTACCGAGGTTCGGCGATCTCTGCAATGTGTCTTCAGTCTAGGATTTGGGTTATATACTTTGCTTTTTGTGAGGAAGCTCGATAATGAGATGTCGATCTTTCCGCCCAGTCAAACCCGCTATTGTGGGTTGCCATGTACTTGCTGTACGCAAATTTGCGCGTACGTATTTGGTTGATAAAGACACATGTGCATTCAATGCCATCTGGATCGGAACCGGCAGCAGGTTCCTGAAGCTCGGTTGAAATTCAGAAAACGTCGTCTATCACAGGCGTCGTCAATGTGTTCTGATCGAATATTAGTACTCCATGCAGCAATACATTGAACCAGTTGGGGTGCAGCGGGAACCAGGCGCCGAATCAACGTGCCAGTTGGACCCCCCTGCTGTAAAGGAGCCAATCAGCGACGGAATTGTGTCCCGAGTAGGGGTCTCTTTGTCCTGGCTTGCCCCAACCTTACCATTAGCTGTCCTCTTCTGACGGCATCGCTGAAAGCTTTGGTAAAAGTGAATAATTAGTTGGTGGGGGATTGCATAGCTGTCCAGAATTAGGTAACGCATTACCTACCACTTACTACATCCTTCTATTCACCGTCTCGACAAGAGGACAGATTCCTTACGACGACAGGTCCTGGGGCTTTATTGATCAAGACGTCCCGTAGCCCGCTTTGAGTGGATTTCCTGGCCGTCTCCTTCCCTCTCTTTGTTGTAATATTTTTGCTGCAAGCTCGTTAGCACCAAAGCTGGTTTCGCAACATTTTTAGCAGGCGACATATTCGCCGACAGCACCGCCCACAACATGGTGAACCTCTCATCACCACGCAGCCTTCTGCTCTGCGTGGCCGTCCTATTTTCAACAAATGTCTCTGCTATAGCTGCTGTTCTCGGTGTCGATCTGGGAACTGAATACATCAAAGCTGCTCTTGTCAAGCCCGGCATCCCCCTCGAAATCGTCCTGACCAAAGACTCGAGAAGAAAGGAAACCTCCGCCGTCGCCTTCAAGCCTTTCCAAAATGCCCCTAAGTCCGGTGCATACCCTGAACGCGCCTATGGCTCCGATGCCATGGCCCTCTCGGCTCGTTTCCCCAGCGACGTCTACCCCAACCTAAAGACCCTCGTGGGCCTGCCCGCCGACGATGCGCTGGTGGCGGAATACCTTGCCAGGCACCCTGCCCTGCAACTGGAGAAGCACAAGAACCGGGGCACCGTCTCTTTCAAGAGCAAGGTTTTCAGCGCTGAGGAGGAGGCCTGGATGGTTGAGGAACTGCTGGCTATGGAGCTCCAGAGCATCCAGCGCAACGCCGAGAACCTCGCTGGATCCGATACCCTGGTTCGCTCTGCCGTCATCACCGTGCCCCCCTTCTACACTGTCGAGGAGAAGCGCGCAGTCCAGATGGCTGCCGAGATGATCGGTCTCAAGGTCCTGTCGCTCATCAGCGACGGCATGGCGGTCGGTCTCAACTACGCCACCAGCAGACAGTTCCCCAACATCAACGACGGCGCAAAGCCCGAGTACCACATGGTCTTCGACATGGGTGCCGGCTCCGCCAAGGCCACCGTCATGAAGTTCCAGTCCCGCACCGTCAAGGACGTCGGCAAGTTCAACAAGACGGTCCAGGAAGTCCAGGTCATGGGCAATGGCTGGGACAGGACTCTGGGTGGTGATGCTCTCAACTATCTCATTCTGGATGATATGGTCCAGCAATTCGTCGAAAGCCCGGCCGCCAAGAAGGCGTCGGTCACGATCGAGAGCGTCCAAAAGCACGGTCGGGCCATGGCCAAGCTCCTGAAGGAAGCAGAGAAGCTGCGTCATATCCTGAGTGCCAACACCGATAGCCGGGGCAGCTTCGAGGGTCTGTACGATGACATCGACTTTAAGTACAAAATCACTCGCGCAGACTTCGAGAAGATGGCCGAGGCTCACTCCGACAGAGTTGGTGCTGCAGTCCAGAAGGCCTTGGATGCTGCTGAGCTGAGCATCTCCCAGCTGGATTCCATCATTCTTCACGGTGGTGCTTCGCGTACGCCCTTCGTCCAGAAGGCTCTTGAGAAGATTGCTGGCAGCGAGAAGCTCCGTAGCAACGTCAACTCGGATGAGGCCGCTGTATTTGGAGCCGGTTTCCGGGCTGCCGATCTTAGTCCCAGCTTCCGCGTTAAGGAGATCAGGATTGCAGATGCCGCTGGCTACGCTGCTGGCATGAAGTGGACCAACCCCCAGGGTAAGGCCCAGCAGCAGCGTCTGTGGACCGAGAGATCCATTTTGGGTGCTACGCCTAAGGAGGTTACCTTCACCAACCACGAGGATTTGTCTGTCAACTTCTACCAGCAAATCCCCTCTGCCGATGGTGTTGTGGACAAGGAAACCAAGACTTTCACTACCAAGAACCTCACAGCCACCGTTGCACAGCTTGTGGAGAAGAATGGCTGCAAGAACGAGGACATCCAGTTCAAGGTCAAGTTGCAACTGCGAAGCGACGATGGCGAGGTTGATATAGTGAAGGCCTCCGTCGAGTGCGAAGCCGAGGAGACCGACAAGGAGGGCTCCGTCATGGATGGCGTCAAGAACCTCTTCGGGTTCGGCAAGAAGGACCAACAGCCATTGAAGGATGGCGAAGAGAGCCCCGAAGATGCTGAGACTGCATCCACCACCGCCTCTACAGATACCGCCGCTACTTCTTCGGTCGAAACCACCTCCACTGCCTCCACTGAAACCGGCTCTGCCTCTACTGAATCTACAGATGCGGCCAAGCCCAAGAAGACCCAGCTCGTTGTCGTTCCTGTCGACTTTGAGCTCGAGAAGGCTGGAGTGCCCGAGCTTACCAAGGATGAACTCTCCTCCGCCAAGGCCCGCATCAAGTCTTTCGAGATGTCAGACAAGTCGCGCCGCGCCCGTGAGGAGACCCTCAACCAGCTTGAGGCCTTCACCTACCGAGTCCGCGATCTTCTGGAAAGCGAGTCCTTCGTTGCTACTTCTACGAAGAAGGAGCGTGCAGCTTTGGAGAAGAAGTCCGGCGAGGTTAGCGAATGGCTCTACGAAGATGGTGCCGATGCCTCTCGTGACGCACTCAAGTCGCGCCTCAAGGCACTCAAGGATCTGGTGGCACCAGTCGAGAAGCGGATCAAGGAGAAGACGGAGCGACCAGAGATCGTCAAGTCTCTCCGCGGTGTCCTCAACCAGACGTCCACTTTCATTGAGAGCATTCAGAAGCAGATCTCCGAGGCCGAGGCCTGGTCTTCGTCCGCCTCGGCTAGTGCTGCGAGCGCTACATCTGGCGAGGCATCATCTGTCACTGCTGCGCCATCCAAGGGCTCTGACGATTTCGATGGCCTCGAGGATGACGCCACTGCTTCTACAACCACTACGGCTACCCCTGAGGACCGTGGCCCAGTTCCAGTCTTGTACACTCTTGACGACTTGAAGGAGATCACGGAGCTCTCTAAGTCCACTCTCGACTGGCTGGAGAAGAAGCTGGCGGAGCAGGCCAAGCTCCCTGAGACTGCCGACCCCGTCATCACCGTTGACGAGATCGCCAAGAAGTCCAAGAAGCTTGAGCAGGTGGGCATGCAACTGGCGATGAAGGCCGTCAAGAACTTCGACAACAAGGGCGGAAAGAAGTCCAAGAAGTCCGGCAGCAAGTCCAAGAAGTCGGACAGCACCAAGACGGGCACCGGCGCCAACTCGGAGCAGACGATAGATGCCGACCAGATCGAGGAGATGATCAAGAAGATGGCGGCCGAGCAGGCACAGAAGGACAAGGAAAACGAGAACAAGCCTAAGCACGACGAGCTGTAATACTGTACCGTAGCAGCAGTAGTAGTGGTAGTAGAACCAGACGGCTATAGACTTTAACGAACACGATTTTAGATGCAATCATCCACACACACATAGGCAGATCTATCTGTGCTCACACATATCAATGTTGACATGTTCGGGTAGTAACTAGGTAGCCACTCGCACTTGGCATGATCGGGTAGTAACTGAGATAGCCTAAGGTTACTCAGTTCGTTCTGTTTCTCGGTGATTTGTGCCCCTGAAGGACCATTGCCAAGGTCGTACCTAAACAGGCCGAGCCTCCAGATTGAGGTAACGTTGGGGAGATGTTGCAGTTGTCAAACAACGTGAAGTGGGTATGTGCTGTGTCACCAAAGCCTCTCCTTTCGGGGGTACACAACGGTGCAAACAACAGGTCGTACAGGCCCTCGTCGGACTGCCTGCTGTTTGTCATGCCAAGAACAACATAGCGTCGTGCCATCGATAATCGGGCCAATGGGCAGAGAAACCTGAGACGGGCTAGGACGGCGACATATGCTAATGCTTATGCAGTGAACCTGCTGGTGATGGGGAGGCCAGGGAGAGAGGTGCATAGGTTGGGATTGCCCTTGTGGGGATGGGGGGCTGGCTTGGGTGTCAAACAATGTGGCTAGCCGTGGGGACGATTTCCCGTTCGAGTTGATATTCCCTTGGGACGGGGAGGCAGACGAGGGCGGACGGGCACGCACGTCGATGCGGGTATGGCGGTGATGGGGGAGTGACACCCGGCAGTCGAGAGCCATGACCTTCCTGGGTGCCGTGGGAAAGGGAGCTCAGTCCGTGTCAGCACATTGGCACACAGACCGGTAGGATATCTATCTAGATAGTGGCAATATCACACCCGTCCATACCACACTACACAGGGAATCTTGATGAACAACTGAGGAGACTTCACGATATAAGGGAGCCTGTCTGGTGTTTAACGTAGCAGGGCTTGTTGGCTCCCGTGGATGTATAACCGTGGGTTCGCTGTAACAACTATGTCCACCCTGCCAGCCTCTTCTTTCTAGCACTGGGTAGACGAAAAGCAATGAGTACGTAAAGATGACAGAATTGGTGTTGTTTATTTTCGTCGTTTCCGTTTATGATACAAGCTAACAAGTGCTATACAGTAACACGAGGCTTGACAAGTCCTACTCGCTTATTGACTTTTCTCTACCCAACGCACTTGAAGTCATGTTCAACATGGTGTTTGTACATTCGTTCTCAGATATCCATGTCCCTGATGCCCAGTGCAACATAGAAACCCAACTGGGGTAATCAACACATTTACCTACATACGGTTGGATCATGGAGCCCTGCAATTTGCCTCTTTGACTCTTGATGGTCATCACCATGGATTTAGTAGGCTGTCAAATGGCCATCACTAACAGCAGGGGAAGATCGGCAACTGTAACCAGAATGAATGCCGTATGCATGGTTGGTTACCAGACCGACTGCAGATGCACGATAGTTAATCTATAACATGCAGCATTGCACGTACTGCATACCTGTCTGCATGTAAGTGCCTAGGTAGCGTAAGAACCTTGTATGCCATCTACATAGTCAATCTCTCAAATGAGTGACCTAATATTCAATTTGAAGTTCTGATTGCCCTGAAAGATGGGTCTGGTAGGACAGTCTGGAAGGGCGATGGCATGATGGTACCCGTGCCTGCTTCCATTGATGTTACCTGTGATGTACCTGCCTTCCTAGAGCTGTACCACTGTGCTCCTTCCTAGCTCCAGTTCCAGCCATTCCACGACGATTTGGAGTTTTCGAGGGTTCTTTCCATTTTTGAAGCTTGGCCAGCTCCTTCCTGGACTGTTCCACTGCATCTGCCCATCCCACCTTTATTTCCGTCCAACACTCACCCTTCAATCCAATTTGATGCGAGGCACCGAATGGGCAAACGAGTCACGACATTTCTCTGCGTCTTTCTGTCTGGGTTCTTCTCCGCTGGTCCGACATCTGACACCCCCAAGGTCACCCACTGGTTGAGTTGAGACACTATAAGAGACCAAACTCCTTTGTCAACCCAAGCTCTCTCGTTTGACCTTTCCACTGACAAGTCGGGCACATCTGGAGCTTCCACTTCACCCTTACATACTTCACATCCTCTCCCTCACCTCAGTCAGTTCTTTTCTATTTTCAACCCGGGCACCCTAACAACATTCCCATCACTCACGGTTCCCACTCCAAACAGACCGACAACCATGGCAGGCTTCACGCATGTCTGCCTGGTGGCAGCCATGTGGCTGACCTTGTTCTCTGCCTTCGTTGCCTCCGTCCCCGTCTCTGGTGGTGGTACCTTCTCGGCCCCTGTTGCCTCCAGCCTCAAGCGCCGCGGTCACGTCGATCCCCGTGTTCAGTACATGCGCACTTTGGCCAAGTACAACATCCCTGTCCCCGAGAAGCTGAAGAAGATCGCAATGCGCAAGATGACCAAGACCAAGGCTACCTTGTCGGCCAATGGCGGTGCCCAGGCTGTCGCTGAGGAGGATGATTTGTACTTCATTGCCCCCGTCGGCATCGGATCCCCCCCACAAGTGCTCTACCTCGACTTCGATACGGGATCCTCAGACTCGTAAGTGACAGCAATGCTCTCATCTCTATAGCTGTATGCTATTAGATCACATTTGCTAATAAAAGCCACCTGTGTAGCTGGGTTTTCTCTACCGACACCGCGAAAGGTGAGGTTGAAGGCCAATCTCTCTGGGATCCACGCAAGTCTTCCACCGCGGAGCTTGTCCCCAACACCACCTGGGAGATCATCTACGGAGATTTCTCTAGTTCGTCGGGCATAGTCTACAAGGACACTCTTACTCTCGGCGATTTCACCATCAACAACATGACCATCGAGTCGGCCGAGGACGTGTCGGACACCTTCTCCAAGGACTTCAAGATGTCGGGTCTTCTGGGGCTTGCGTGGCCCAGCCTTGCCCAAACCACGCCTCCGCAGGACGTTCTCCTGGATTTCTTACCACAGGTCCTCAAGGACCCGCTCTTCACCGTCGACTTGAAGCATAACAGCGACAAGGGCTCGTACAACTTCGGATACATCGACCATAGCCTGCATGGCTCGGAAATCCAGTACATCGACGTCGACAACAGCGAGGGCTTTTGGGGACTCCAGATGACTGGTTACGCAATCTCCGGCCAAGACGTCCGGTATGAGTTTTCCACTCCCAAGTCGGTCATCGTAGACACCGGCACGACTCTTCTTTATGCCCCCGACTCTGCAGTCGAGGACTACTTCAGAGCAGTACCCAGTGCCAACTTCTCGGAAGATGCCTATGGGTATATCCTGCCTTGCAACGCGACACCGCCCGACTTCATCTGGGAGATCGGTGACGCAACCGGTGAACGCGTCGTCGGCCGGGTTCCCGGAAGCTACATCACATTCCAGTCACTTCAAGATGTCGTCGGGGAGGACGAACCATTCGAGCCTTGGATGGAAGGACAATGCTATGCTGGTCTCCAGAGCTTGGGTAGATTCTCGAGCCCCGAGGGTATCCTCGGCGATATCTGGTTGAAGTCAGGCTTCAGTGTGTTCGATGTGGGCAACAAGAAGTATGGAACGGCACCCAAGCCCCTGGACGCTACTAACAAGAAGCTGGGCCATTACCGCCGAGACAAAGTCCCCTTCTCGCGCAAGAAGAAGATTGTGGTGTAAGCTACAAAGGGGTTGCGAACTTCATCGTTGAACAGCTTTGGTGAGAGATACGCTTGAGTGTAATACTGGGGTGCGATGATTTGCTTAGACGATCACGGCTTGATCATGGACTGTAATTTTTTGGAGGAACATGATCGGATCAACTTGACCGGCTAATGGAAGGAATAATAAGACACCATTTGCGATGTTTGGCTCTCGTATCTTTGACTTTTGTTGCAATGACTTGTGATGGACTGTCATCTCGCCTAATCGCAACCACACAATTGCATGACGCGCAAACAGGAGTGTGTCGCTAACTGTAGTATACACCCAGCCTTTCGACTGTCCAAGTGTCCCGCAGCCACCTGACTAGCAAATTACTCAGCCATTCGCAGAATCTGGGGTTTCGGCCCAAAATAGAAGACTCAAGTATAAATAGAGATTTGCCCCTGAGTGACCGGATTCCGTCAGTAGTAGTACAGGTAATCCGCCCTGCGCTTGCTTCGAAAGCGGAACCTTCTGTGCAGTATCTCCCCAACCCCAAGAATCTCCATGGCTTGAAGTCAAACCGGTCCGAGGGTATTGAAAGGCAATGCCTTATGATGACGCAAACTTTCTTTTAGTATATACATTTATAGATATGATGGTTCAATTCAAATTTGAGTCAGACATCTGAGACATAAGTGTTTTGTTTTTTTGTTGTATTGTATCCAGGAAAATGCATTAGAAGCTCTTCTCCCTCCTGTGCTCTATAACCCAGTATTTACAATGAAACCCAGTCAGGATGTGGAAGATGGGTTGGAATGGAATCCATAGCAACCCTTTCCCGTGTGTTTGCGACGGCATGGCGAGGCAAATAACACAACATGCTGTGCTATAACAAAAAAATGATGAATGCGTCCCAGTAGTATTCGCCAACTCCTCGGCATTCCCCTTCAATCCCAGGCGAAAAAAGGTCTCGTTCTATCGTACTCAGGTAACCAGAGACGGGCCGAGTCAACTGCCGGGCGTCGGTTACCACGGGAACCTGCTAACCGTACTCCTTCCTTCACCCCCTCCCTCCCTCCTTTCCCCCCTAAATATTTGTGTAATGCGTTACATACAGCTCATGCTCGATGTTGCCCGAGGTCGTGTTTACTCAAAAAAGCGGGCAGACATTGGTGAGCTGGCCTTCGCTAGAATGAATCGTGTCGTGAAATGAAGATTGTCGAGGGAATATTATATGACGATGAGACGCCGTAACACGCCACGGATGACCAAAAGGATCGTCTCTCTCTAGTTTAAACGAGGGTATATGTTTGTTGTATGTGGGACGAGCAGCCAATGCTGTCGAGTGCGCTCGTCGTGGGGATGCCAAAAATCGAAAAAGTAGTCATGTTCGTTCGTAAGAAGCCACTCATCTGTGTCTCGTATCCAGTTGTGTAGCTGATTGCCGGTAGTTGAGCTGTTGCCGTGGTTGTTGATTGTCCAAACGACGGGGTGCCAGAAGCCTTCGGTAGGAACGGGGGGAATCTGGTTGCACGCCGCCCAGCAAGCCAATGAGAGCATCCGCCGGGGGAAATGGTAACATCGCAGGACAGCAACGGGGGAAAAATAGCACAGCCGTACAGCAACAAGCAGAAGTCGACGCTTTGAAGGGGCGGGACGAACAAAGCAGATTAAGAATCGCGGTCACCATCTTTATAAACAAGAACCATGTCAGTAAAACTTTGCGTCGCAAGACCGTTGCTACCATAGTGATGTGGTTGGGGGAAGGCGAATGCTGTGGAGGGGTCAACGAGCTCGTATTCACCTTCACTGGCTGTGGGAGTCGGCGGCATGGCCCCTCCATGCGCTGGTGCTTGCTGGGGCTGTTTGGCCGTACCTGGTCTGGAGGTACCCATGGATCTCTGGGCAGCCATCTGGGCGGCCGTGTCCTTGTCCGCGGCGAGGTCGCTGGCGGCCTGTCGCTGGCTCTCTGATTGAGCGGCTGTTCCTTGGCCTCCGCTGCTGCGCTTCAGGCGAGCCTCCATCTCCTTGATGCGCTTCTCGAGGGCCTCGAGCTCCGTAGTGTGGGTGCTGACCTTCTCCTTCCTGTGGGTTGCATTGAGAGTCAGCTAGCGTTCTTACTCTAGCGAGGGGCAGGGCGCTGCTGGGAGCTTAGTAAACGGACCTCTTGTTGAGCTGCTCGTCTAAGTCGGCGACGCTGTTCTCGATCCGGAAGATGTCCATAAGCTCTGCGCTAAAGGAGCGGGCAATTGTGCTGTAGTGAGGCAACGGCTATTAGTCTCCTGTCGTCGCTGGCTAATGTCGCCGCGTCCCTCCCAGCTGGGCGAGGCACGCGACGCCAGAGCAGATGAGCAGTGTGCGAAACTCACGATTGAGGACGGCGGCCATTGGGCTGCCAGTTGCGGTCGAGTTCCTCATCGGTGGGGCTCATGGTGACGGGATCCGACATGGTAGAAGATTTGTATGTGTCGGCAGTAAATAAGGGATCCAAGAAAGCTGTTGGGCCTTGCTGGATCAAAGAATGCGAATGCTGCTTGTGCCGGTAGTGGGTGTAATGAAATTGGCCGTCAGTGTGTCCGGTCGGGAGTCGTGGGATGCCCGGGTTATATGGTGTGTATGAGTATGTGGTGTTGTTATATGTATGGTATTGGCTACGGAGGGAGGAAGAGAGAGCGCGCAGGACGGGTGTAGAGTGAACTGGAAGAAGGGGTCCACGGGGGGAAGGAATTGGCGGTTGATATGTAGAAGTACTAGAGCTGGCCCTGACCGACCTTGGTAGGAGCCGGTAGGAGCAGGAGGAACAGGATGGATGGCAGTCGTCCAATCACGACGCAGGCGCAAGCAGATGACTATGCTGACTGGGGGCGTGAGAGGGAAGGACCAGGAAAGGGGGGCATCAGGCGAATTAATTGGCGGACCAGTTCAACATTGAATTATGTGGAACTCGAGCGACTCGACCAAATTTCAGGCAAGAACCCTCTGAAACAATGAACAAGCCTCCCAGCTGCCCGGAGAATGCATGCAATGGGTGACGGATGCTAAGGTCAGGTATTCTCGAAATCCTTCCTAAGGAGCCAAGCCAGGCGAAGACTGGATGCTGGTTGCTTGTTTCTTTTTGTTGTTGATGATGTCCGACGGTTACGACTACGGGGGTTGATGGGGGGAAAAGCTGCAGGTCGCGGGTCTGTCTTGTCGGTCTGTCTAATGCATGTATGTCTCTCCCCTCTATCCCAGGTTTCTTCAGAATCAATGGGCACACACGGGTCCTGTCTCGACGGAGTGGACGGACGTTTACTTGCTGATGCATGTGAGTATTACCTACATACAGTGTTTACCTAGAGCCTACAGTACCTAAGAGGTAGGTTGCATACTCCCCAATTGCGTGTACCATTAAACAAAGTTGAGGGCAGTTAGGGCGTTGCATCAGATGGTTATCAATCTGTCCGCCCGCCGGTCCCGCCTAGGAGTATTCTCGTCCGATCTATGCGGTTAAGGTCGCCTCTTCCTTTCTTTGCTGGATCGAACCAAGAGAGCCTCCCTGCCCACCTGTATCAAATGTCTTATTTAATAATAAACCTGGCCAGTAGATCTACACCAGGCTAATAAGTTGGAGAGGTCTGTCCCACTCTGGAGGCACAATACAAGTACATGAGGCATGTAGAGGTGGATGTTGGCGGTGGAGCAGGGAGGGTTTGCACAATACCTGCCTGTACTGGTAGGTAGTGCAGGCCCGGAACGCTTTTCACACCAGCGGCAATACACAATGCACACCACAGTTGAGGCTACTAGGCTGCTAGGCAAGACACTTGCATCTCGCTACTATTAGGCTAACTGCTAAAACATTCGAAAAAGAAGGGTCCAAGACTGCAACTGTTCATCATCATAGCGTGTAGCGTGCCAATCGAATAGCCGCCGAAACGATGGATGATCTGAATCAAATGGAATCTTCTACCGTGCCCTGACTCGGAGGCGGGCTGGCGGGCTTAGGCTGGGCTCCTGCTGGGAAACCTTTACACTCCAGCCCGGCCTGCTGTAGCTTAAATGGACTTCCATGCCAGGCAAAGTCAATATGCAACAACCATGGTGTTTTGGGTATTGCAAATACTTTTTTTGATCATCATCATCCTTCATCACTGCAATGCCACGCTGCTGGAGACAAAGGTTTCCTTCCTTTGGATCGATGATTTGACGTGCATGCAACTATTGACCTCAGCCTCCATCCCGTTATGGACTTATGAAATGAAGGTCGTTTCCTGTTCCTCTCGTCTTCTCAATGCTTCTATTTTATTTCTTGCAGGGCATATCAAACTAGGGGGCTACGGGGCATATTAGCAGTGGGGCAGGAAGCTATATCCAAGGGATCGACTTGCAGCATTAGGCAGTGCAGGCCCGGGACGTGCTGCATGCTTTAACTGCCAAAAGAAAAAGTTGACGGGAGGGCGACAAAAAGGTTGGGCTCCTGGAGGCTCGCATAAACCGCATGAAGTCGGCTTTAATTGCACTCGTTCCTCCAGGTATGCCGCCTGTGTAAATTGCTACCTCAAAAGCTTGCCCTTGCAGTTACACTGCCCGGATCCGACATGCGTTGAACATGTTCAAGAATCAAGACGATACCTGCATAACGTGCCCATGCCGACATAAGAAATTTATGATGCCCCTATTTCCCGTTGTCTCTGTCGGCGTTGCTGCTGAATCGCGAACCCCATCCACCTTCTGCCTCTGACGGTTTATTACACAAGATCCATCAACAATCTCCCCCAACCGTGCGACGGTGCCGACCTATCCATTTCCAGAAGATCCTCGTCATGATTCAGCATCACGATGCCTGTCTGCCCATATGATAAACCACACGGCGCAACTTGACGTTGCACCGGACACTGGCCGGTTCGTGGGACGAGATTGCGGAAGGCGTGCATCAGACCAGCGGGTGCGCTGGGCTGCGGCCGGGCTCCCACAGAGGCTTCTGGTCAACTGCCATCAGCCATCGAGGGCATGTGCGCACCCTACACGCGATCACACACACCACCCCTCCTGCGACCACACACGGGGTTGATGACATCAATAACTGGTGAGCATCGTTCGGAGGATTTTCCAACACGTTTCGAGGCCTAGCTTTCCTTGTGTGTACACGTATCCGTAACTGCCACGGTATACATAGCCTTTGCAGCAGTCTCACCGCGCGCCCTGCTCGATGTGCACACCGGACTATGACATGCAAGATGACTTGCCCCTATTATATCTCGTATATAGGACATGATGGTTGCGTTTCTCATGGAGTGCCATTTCCAACGACGACTATCCGAACCTGTTCCAGTATACTTTGCATCCAGGAAAGGTCGTTAATTACCTACCATTTCAGCCGCCAACTAGCCCGTGATCATCTTCCCAAATGATTTCTTTATCGTTTACTAGGATGCGAGCTAGGATCAGCCCGCACCCACCCCGACCCCGGGGGGCCCTCGACTACGTACATTTACCGCAGCAGGGTAACTTGACTCGATAAGCTTCAGGGTATCCTCAGTTTTTTTGGTTAAGGTACCAGAGTCAACTTCCCACGATGACGAGTCGCTGAGGAGCCGCGGTTCTCAGGTACGACTGCTGCCCTACGTCGAAATATCCTCATAATTGAAGGTAAATGACTACGGACGAACGACTCCGAGTACGATACGGTGTGCAAAGCTTGCACCTCCGGTGGCTCCGTATCCGGCTGCCACGATTTGATGACATGCGCATTCGAAATATCCACCAACCTGGCTATGATATCCTGTCGTGGTCTGTCTCGAGTTTGCTCATCTTTACAAGCGGACATCGTGCCAAGCTTCGGCAGCCACGATGTTTCGTCATGCAGGGTCTTGCGATTGCCTTCGGCGATGTGCGAATCTGCGGCGCAACCACGTTCTTTGTGCGAAGGCTGTTGTGCCTAGGGAAATCCTTCCAACATTTCAAAGTGGGATGTTTGGGTAATGCCACTTGCCTTTGCCAGGCCCTTGCAGTCCATGCCGTCATTCTCCCAGAAGGATATCTATATTGATCTGGTCATGTACTTGATGTAAGTGTTGGAGCGCCACGTTTCCTACGGTCACAGCTCTTTGAAATGACAAACACGATTCACTGTTGCCATGAACGTCTTTGTGGCACATGCCAGTAAAGAATTCGAATACAGACAAACGCGTCTCAAGCGATAACACCAATTACATAGTCCCCTTAAACCGGTGGCTGCAGCATTGGTGTCAAGGTCGAGGTGCTGGTGTCGATTTACACCTATGGTATATCCGACCTTGGCCGTGCTACCATGCTAAGGGTATACTTTCAAAAAACGATTCGGAAGCAGAGACGATGCACGGATACCAGCTTTTGGTATGAAGCCCTCTTGGATGCCAACCTAGAAGTAGAAGAAAATAAAAGAATCCCTATCGAAAGAAAAAGTGCTCTTGAAAGATTATGTAGATGAAGGCAGATCCAGCCATCCAATCGAGTCAAGCCACCAAGGCCCTCACCCAAAAATTAGAGAGGCTGACGCCCTTTTTCTAGCGGCCAAACAGAGCCCCCTCCAACCTTCCATAGCCGATCAGCACTGACAACCGACCACGGGCACCCACTCTAGACTCAACACCACCCAATCTACCCGTCCAGACCTTCCCACTCTACACACTGTACATTCAAACTCGAGCATCACGTGACTTCTGGACAATCGTCGGAATAGCAAGCAGGAAGCCATCGCCAACGAATCCATCGCCAGCGGGCTCGTATGTCGCATAATTCCCTCGCGACCCATCGGCGCAGTCTTAATCGACTCTAAAAAACATATCCCCATCTTTTAGTATGTCATTCCGATGGATTTGAGCGCCCCGCGCCCCGAAAACCTCCCTCAGCCTCGCGTTCTAACCGTGACACCCATCAGATCCTGGCGCCGATTCACCCTCTCACGCGACGCGACGGTCCCCTCGACCACGGCCGAGACGGATACTGGGGCATGAATTCGACGGCATTCACAAACCTCGAGTCGCTATTTTTATTCAGATTGCTACGCAAACACGGCTTTGCCGACGACGTCTTCAATCGCATTTCGGATGAGCTCAAGAATAATAAATTAATATGCGAGCAAGAACGCTTTGCTGCTGGGAGGCTGGGCCCCGAGTCTCTCCAGGAGCATGCGCTTCAGCTCATCCGGGATGAGATGCCCCAGGCTGCCTCGGTGCCGGCCGGTGGGCAAAATGCGACCGCAAACGGGAATGCGACGGGAAACACGGGCAGCCTGTCGCCGACGGCCAAAAAGCGCAAGCTATCCAGCCTTCCGCTGCCGACACTCAAGGATGCCCGCGAACAAGCCGATAGGGTCATCCCGGTACTACTTGCAGTCCTGCAAGAACGGTATAAGCAGCAAATGGTCAGGGCGATTCAGGAGGACGATGATAAGATCTTGAACCTGCAACGCGAGATCGCGGAGCTGGAGAAGAAAGAGAGCGCTAGAGCTGTTGTCCAGCAGCAGCCCCAGCCCCAGCCCCAGCCGACGGTGCAACCAGAGCGCAAGATTGCTGCAACGAACGGAACACCTACGCCCTCCACTGAAGAGCCCAAATCCGCCAAACCTTTCAGACCGAATGGCCAGGTTACTCAGACACCAATTCCGGTGCCAACACCACCGCAATTACAACCACAGAGTACTGCTGCCAACAAGCCGGCAACTCCAGCGCCGGTCTCACAACCTCCGTTGCCCCAGGATCGGAGGCCTGTCCAGCCAAATCCGTCTACGCTGCCGCCTAACGTGCGGCCTCCGAGCGAGGTGAGGCAAACTACTCCTGTTAGCAGGCCTAGTGAGCCCCCGAGACCGCCCAGCGCTGCATCTTCCGGCCTCCAACATCCCCAAGCCGCTCAGGGATACGGACTCCCGCAGCCCTCTGCTTCGCCGCAACCACACTTTCCTGAAGGGAACCTTCAACGTCCTGAGAGCTTGCCTAGGACCCAGACTCCAGGACCCCGGCCAAGGCCTTCTCCTCAACCACAAACCCCGAGTACTTTACAGTGGGAGCCTCCATATAGACCTCAGCACCAGACTCCAGTCCCGTCACCTCGGCCACCTTATGCTCCCCAGCAGAATGTGAGACAGCCTGGCTACCCTAATCAGGCACAGGCCGGACACTCTCCACAGCAGCAACAGCACCAATACCCACCACCGCCAAACTATGCTGCAAACCGACAGGCTCCTCCTCCAGTGACCCAGCCACCTCAACCCTCCCGAACTCCCACTCCTGGTACTACACAAGCTCCTCAATCTGTGCTGGTGCCTCCGCAGCATGCCGGCCAGCTACCGCCTTCTTTGGGTTCCTTGCCCCTGAATGCAACTCCGGATGGGTCTGGACAGCAGCCACCGCAGCACCGTCCGGCACCAGTCATTCCCTCGACTGGTCCACCTACTTCGGCGTCTCCGGCACCGGCACCGGCACCGGCACCACACTTTCCCCAGGCACAGGCGTACCAATACCCAGCTCAGCAGGCAGTCCGGCCTCCTTCGTCGGCGGCCCAACAGGTCTCGACCCCAGTACGTGCTCCGAGTGTAATTCTGCCAACGAGCCAGCGTCCTGCGGTACCAAATCAGCCCCAGCCGCCGCCTAGACAATTTCCACCACCCGCACCGCCGGCACCTTCGACTCCGGTAGCAAAACAGCCGGACACTTCCTCAAAACCGCGCGGTCCCCCTTATCCTGGTCACCTCTCAGGCCGCGCAGAGCAACCTCAACACCAAACTCCGGGGCAACCCAGAGCTCCGTTGGGACAGCCCATTTCACAGACGCCATCGGCTGTACATACACCTGTTCATACGCCATCCGGGTCTCAGCTGATATCACACGTGGTCCGAGGCCATGGCACCAAGTGGACTTCAACCCCAACTCCCGCTACCCCTCGAATGGAGATGACAGGCTATTTCGATGTAGCCAGCCCAAGCTATGAGCCACTCAGCCCGCCTTCTCAACATGCTCAACTACCCAAATCTTCCTCGCAGCATTCTGCGAAGAAAGAGTCTCGGAAGAGCGTGTCAAAGATTGACCCAGCAGCGTCAAGGCCAAAGAGCAGGCTTTCGCAAAGCGCTCATATTGCAGAAGACCCAGCTGACGATCTTGATACCCCGGCACGAGCTATTAAGAATGAGGAAGCCACCCCGAAAGCATTCGACGACCTGGGTGGCGAGGGCGGGCTTATGATCCCGAGGAGCACCAAACGTAAGCGAGAGGAGTCCCCAGAGGAAGCGGCATCTTCGGAACCACCGACACATGTATTGTGGACTCGTGCTTTCCAGAAAGTCAGTGCCCAAGCTCTGGAACAGGTTACGAGTCACAAGCATGCAAACATGTTCGCGGGTCCGGTCAAGGTCAGGGACGCTCCCAATTATAGCGACATCGTGCTACAGCCAATGGATTTGAAAAAGATCCGGGCAGCGATACACCAAGGCCAGAGACATGCACAGAACGTGGAGAAGACGCTGTCGGATATTGACCCGAGCGCCATGAACGTTTGGCTACCCACCTCGGCGGATCTGGTTCCACCGCGCGCTATTCTCAACATAGCACAGTTGGAGCGCGAGTTGGTCCATATGTTCGCCAACGCCACCATGTACGCAATGGACCCTGATCGCGGTTTCGGCCCCGAATTTGTCAAAAAGCGAGGCGAGGACGACGCGGACGACGACGAGGGTGTGCTCGGGTACGAGGTGGACGAAAACGGGATCGTCAAGCAGACACGCAACATGTTTATGGAAGTTGAAAAGCTGCTGGGCGACCTGCGAAGCGAGGTCGAGCGTAACGCGCAGCCGGCCGGCGTCCCGCCTCTAAGTCGTAGCGTGAGCATGGTGGGCGGCGAGGCCACGGCGGGAGAGGAAGAGGACGAGCAGGCAGATGATGACGCCCCCAGTGTCGCGAAGAGGCGACGGGTTAGGGGTTAAGGGGCAAGAGGTGTTCGTAATGAATGAGAAAGTGCATGCATCATGACTCACTGAATTGGGCCACGCACAAAGGCATTACGAGGGTTTTTGGGGGAGAGGCCAAGTATCTATCAGCATTCCATGAGGTCTGTCATGGGCTTACAGAAGGGGAAGAAGAACCTCTTCGTTGTATATATTTTGCGAGGCAATGCATAGAAAGAAGCGTTCTACATACATACAATAGGAACCAGCATTGGGCAATAATCATGAACCGTAACCCGGCCTCGCCTCGCTTGACGTAGCTGCATATTGTGTATTCCTTTTCTAGATGAAGCCTGGATGTGAGGTATTGTTGGTTAATCTCATGCCGTCGAAGTTGATCAATCGGCTTAGGTAATGGCAATTGCTCCATGTGGGGTTGGAATGCCACTTTAGCAGCACTTTAGCAGCAGCCCACCCCCGACGCGTTAATTGCATACTCCCTTGTCGCGTCCAGCCCGCAAGCGCAGACGCGCTAACCTCAACTGAGCCTTTCTATGTACATAACATATCAGTCTTATGCCCGAGCCGACCCATTCAAATCCGGTATGCATGTTCGAGGATAGCATTCATACGGCCACTGGAGATCGAGAGTGTACTGTCTGTGAAAGATGGTCCCACGCAGAGTTATTGCGGACTCGGATGAGGAGGAAGACCATGACTTCGACAGTCCTCTGAAACCGGCTCCCACCGCGGCGCCTCCTGCTGCGGCTGTCCATCGTCATGATGTAGATGGCGACGCGGAGGCTCCTGAGATGGAGCCGCTGAGCCCTGTGCACCAGATCGAGGATGCGTTGCTACATAATCACGAGTATGGCCATCAACAGCCGCATCAACGTACATCTGGCTCAACGGACACCACTTTCTTCAACAACGTACATGATGAGCACAGGCTTATGGCCCAGCAACAACATCAGCAACAGCAGCAGCAGCAGCGTTCTAGCCTCATAGAGAATATCGTTCGTATGAGTCAGAAGGCGAGCGGCGGCACCAGCAGCAGCGGGGACAACGTGTCGCTGCCGCCCAAGGCGGGCCACAGACTCGTCAAGTCGTCCAACGTGTCCTCGGCCACGGACGTCACGAGCCCGGCCGTGAAGCTGGCCAACAAGGCGAAGGCGAACGCCGCCGCTACTACTACCACCCTGTCCGGGAAGCAGGTGAGCAGCGCGAGCGAGATCACGACGCCACGCAAGAGCGACGGCAAGGACGAGTGGGAAGTCCCCTCTAGCGGAGACGAGGGACGCTCCAGCAAGTCGTCGGCCAAGTCCGCGACCAAGACGTACGGCAAGAGGAAGCGAGGTAGCATCTCGAGACCTTCGCCGTCGGCGGCGGGTCTCTTCGCCGGGCCCGAGGAGCTCGAGGTTGCCGAGGTCGACCGGAGCTCGTCGGACCGGCTGCCTGCCGCAAAGAAGGGCAAGATGGTGGAGATTGCCTCTAACGAGTCCATCATTCCGGATACCGGCAAGTTCTACATCGCCCCGAGCAGCCTGACCCCCAGCCAGAAGGAGCAGTACAAAACGGTCCACGTTTCTTCCTCGGATGATAATAGTGGGCACGGCAGCGGTGGCGGGGCGGCTGCGCCCGACTTGTCCATGGCGCCTCCGCCTGCCTCGAAACCCAAGTCGAGCTGCGCGACTACTATTGCGTATTCGACGCCGAGCAGGTATGCGTCGTCGGGCCCCAGGCCACCCTGGGAGCTGGCGCAGCCTGGGCTCGATGATGACGAGCCAATGGGTATCGAACACAATCAAGAAGGGCCAGAAATCACAGAAAACATGGTCGACGTAGGTTATCTCACTATCAATCTCACTCATACTGCAAGCTAACTGTTTCCCATACAGTTGACATCATCTCCAGATATAATTACTTCTGCCAAGAGCAGAAGACGAGAACCAACATCAACAGGGAAACTACCAAAATTGCCACGACAATTGTCGCGCGTAGACGAGGAAGGCGTCCAGCCGATCGGACGGTCTCCGTCCCCAAAGCGACAGAAAGCAAGGAAGAGGCGGTCGGATGATGAGGACGAGCTGGCCGGGGACGACGACGACGGGTGGGACTCCGAGGACGTGGGGTTCCATCGGGAAGTCTACAAGCCGCGGCCCAGCCGCCGAAGATCTAACGGGGCTAGTAATAAGGACAACAATAACAATACCCGAGCGGCAGAGGCCGACCCCAACGATGACGTAATCCAGGACCTACCACCGACTCAAGATCCTCGCCAGCTGCCAGTAACAACGGAAGAGGCCAGCAGGGAAATTCCAGAAACGCCAGATATCGTTACAAAAGCTCCAGCGCCGGCTACAGATTCAGGTTTAGTCATGGTTGATGGGAAACCTCCGCCGAAGAAGCGAGGTCGCAAGAAGAAACAGCTGCCGCCGCCTTCGGCCAGTGATGAGCTGACACAGGCTCAGGCGCCGAGCGTGTCCGGAGCCGAGTCAGGCGTAGCGGACCCAGAGCCGACAGCGGCAGACCCCTATGCATTCGGAGACGATGCTGCACCAGCGGATAAGCCCAAGAAGAAGCGAGGCCGGCCGCGGAAATCGGACACTCCGGTGAAGGTCCCCGAAAAGTCCCCTGTAAGGACGGAGCAAAACACCCTTCCAAGCACGGCAGACCCGCTGGCCATGGTCGAGGAGGACTTCGCCCCAGGGGCCGCCACAAGACCATCGGCAAGGCGTTCGGCGAGCGAGGAGATACCGCCCTCTGAGGATGAGGACGAGGACGACGAGGATGACGAGGATGACGAGGATGACGAGCCGGTGGTGAAGAAGCGAGGGAGAAAGCCCGCTAAACGCCCCAAGGTATCCAAAGAGCCCGAAGTAGCTACTACTCAGGGAAGCGCTTCTCCGCTGCAGGAAGTTGACCGCAACACGAAACTGCAGTCTCCGGCGGTGACGGCAACCGAAGCCAGTGAATCGGAAAGCAGCACCACTGCTACTAAGAAACCAGCTGCTGAGCCGGCGGCGACGGCGGCTTCTTCTACTGCTACCAAAAAGACTGCCAACCCCGCGACGCCCTCGCAGCAGCCTGGCAAGGTGGCTTACCGTGTTGGGCTCAGCAAGAAGTCGCGCGTTACGTCCCTGCTAAAGATCATACGGAAGTGAGCGAGCAGTAAATCGGTAAAGCAAGCCAGTCTCCTGCATAATGGAAGACGAGCTGGAAGGAGAAGTGCCTGTGCGAGAGTACGAATAAGATTCGATGCCATCACGTGTCTATCGTGATAGCGTGATACCCAAGCTGGCAGATGGGTTTTTTGAGGTTCCTTTTTGATGGTACCGTATGGGACGTCAAGTATGTATATCAAATGGGCGCCACGGAATAGGTAGAAGAAGCGGTTGACAAGATACCCCTGGTGTGCTTTGGGCCGCGCGGTTGGTTTGGTACATGGTATGTACAGTAATGTGGCAGAGTAGGTAGGCCTTGATTGGGCTTCGAACTGTTGTCCCGAAGAGGTAGACGACATGCTACGAAAGCAAAAATGTAAGAAAAATAATAAACTCATAATATGGTCAACCAGATATCGGCATGAATCGTTGCTCGTGAAGAAACAAACTCAAGCTTGTCTCTTCTGGAAGTTTCCAGCGACATCAGCCAGCGATGTTACCACTTGTGCATAACAAGAGTAGGACACAGATTGCGTAACACATTCATCACCAACTCCTAATAGCTATAAAAACTTCCTTTTTCTTAAGTATAATAATTCTCATCAATCATTTGTAGTACATGTATAAGTGACCTATCGATCTGGTTCTACAGGGTGGACCAAACCATAGGCTAAGGTATATTCATTCCATTTTACACCGTTGGGGGAAACAACCACTCCCTCATCCAAGGGTAGGTGCGCGTGTGTGATGATACATATCCTCCTGCTGTCTCGCTCCGTAAGTGTATGTGTGTATAGATATCCAAAAACAAGGATTTGTGTTTACTGTATGTATGTCTCTCTCGCGTAAGTGTGTCATGGGCCGTCCGTCACTTTTCTTCCTCATTCCTTCCCATCCGTCCACCGGTCCCACGCCGTCCGTTTCCTCCCGCGGTCGCTGCCGGCGCCCTCGGCGTACTTGCTCTCCTCCTCCTCCCACTTGAGGCGCTCGACGCGGGTGCGGGCCAGGAACGCCCGGACAAACTTCCAGGCCTCCGTGTCGGCGAGGTTCCAGGCCTCGATGGCGTTGCGGACCGCCACGTCCTTCTCGGCCTTGCTCTTACCCAGGTCGCGCGCCCGCTTCAGGAGACCCGGCTCCAGCTTGTACTCGTCCTCCTTGGGGGGGGGCCGTCGTCGGCGCTCTGGGCCTTGAGCCGCCGCTCCGGACCCGGCACGGGCGTTTCCGACGTGCCCTTGTCGATCCCGTTGACCGGGATCGAGAAGCCAAAGTACCAGTCCAGGTCGTGCGGGACCGTCTCGTGCTCGGCCGTCAGCCAGATGGAGTGCGCCGTGGCGTATTCGTCGGCCACGGCCTCTTTGAACTTGAGGATGCGGCCACGACCGCCAAGGGGCACGCCGAGGTACTCCTTGGTCAGTTCGTACAGCCACCTGTCCCGCTCCATCGAGCGGCGGACCCAGCCAACATCAATTTCCTCCCGGAGGGAATCTAGAGTCGCCATGGTGTAGGGGTGGGGCACTGTGCCAATGTGGTAAAGACCGGAGTCGTTACGATATCTGGCAGGCGTGGAAAGCTTCATGGGTTGAGAGGCGACGCAAGGCGAGCACTTGGGCAGGTTCGGCGGGCAAGAAGTAGGCTCTGGCGTGTCACCACACTGCGAGAGCCATTCCGCCAACGACAGAGCAGGCTCAATCATATGGGTAGTATGAGCAGGCATGGGCTTGAGGACGGAAATACCCAAGGGGTGAAGGTCCTGCCATGTGTTGTGGAGGTGCGAGTTGACCAGCTGGTTCAGGCGCCTCAAACCTTCAGCGCGGTTGCGCCTGATCTCCTCCGCAACCTTGGGGTATTTCTCATCAATGATGCTGGGGGCGTAGTAGGCCAGGCCGTCGTGGGACTTGTCGATTTTGAAGGCATCGTTTGGCGCCGCATCAATCACATCCTTGGCTTCCTTCTTCTCGGGGCTTCGGAGTGCCTTGGTGACCGCATCGGTAATCTTGTTCTTTGGGCCGGCATACAATCCATTTCCGAAACCTTCCCACCTCGTCAAGTCAGGGTACTCCCCTCTCCGCAGATATGTCAGCAAGGGCTCCTCCCGCGCACCCATAGGGAGAGTCAGGTAGTCCGACAGCATGCCTCCGGCCATGTTTTCCCAAGCCAACCATCGCATCATGTTTGTCTTGAATTTGGGCTCGACCTCCTTCCTTTGCAGTTCATCGTACAACGGGTTGGCCATGGCCTCGCCAGCACCGAGGATGATGGGCTTAAAGCCTTGCGCCCACCAAGCCCGTCGCCATGTCAGCAGGAGAGCGCTCTCGGCCTCCTTGAGCTCCTTCTCCCTCGGGATCGTGGTGTCATAGTAGCAGTAGATCGGGGTTCGCTTCTTCAGCGGCGGAAGCAGCGACCGGTTCTCGTCCAGGGTGACGGACGAGGAGAAAGGCCTCAGCCAGTTCCAGTTGGAATACCAGGAGCTTTCGCCATCGGTCGAGTTGACCTGGACCGGCGGGTGGACGGCGGGCTTGAAAGGCTTGAGGAGACTTGTCGACAGGTGGTCTTTGAACTCCTGGAGCTTCGGGATCTTGGGTATCGAGGGCTTGTGCTCGGCAATGGACTTGGAGAGGCTCGGCCCCGTCGGGATGGCGCTGGGCAGGGTGAAGAACAGGGTGAAGAGGGCGAAGATGCCAATGGCCACGAGAAGCAGCGAGACGCGCCGCGGGGCGAACCGTATCGGCATCTTGAAACGCTGTGCTACTGAGCAATGAACAAAAAAGTGTTCGGATTGCCCATGCGCAGGCGGTGGCGGGAGATTATATGCCTTCGGCGGGTTCAATCCGAGAGATAGATCGGGCGGGAAATCTAGGTAGCAGCGCACGGGTCGGACGGCCACTAGGGGAAACGATTGAGGGCAGTTTGGCTGCTTGAAAGGACCGATTCGAAGGAATGAAAGAAGTTGGAAAACGGGGACTCTATCGATAACTCTTTTCGTAGTCCTGTAGGTTTGGCGATGCAATGGTAGCAAAGCCAAAGGAAAAATGCCCGTTCGTTTCAAACAGACCGCCCCCTTGATTTTGGCTGTTGGCGATGTTGGATATTCTTATCACCTAAGTAGTCGAGGTTCGTCTGATCTATCCTGTCTCGATTCAATGCGCCGGCAGGGCCATGGGTGGAAGCGCCCAGTAGTCAGTGGCGGTAGTGCATACTTGCTTGGCACAGATGGACTCGAGTAGCGCTCTGGCCAATCCACATGCAGGCAGCAGCACCCCACAATCTGTCTTGGGGGTTCTGTTTTGAGCAGTGCTACGTCAACTGCTGACTTTCACATCGAATGTCGAATATATTTTCTTCAATACGCAGTGTGTTCTGTCGGAAACAGACGAAGGTGAAACTAGCTCAATTTGACACGTATGATTCCAGAAGCTCAAGTGTAGTGCAATGTTCTTCTCAACACCCCCAAGACCAGTACCAAGACCTCCTGTGGCATAAAAGCAGCACTTAAAGCATCGAGGCAGAAATATTAGAAGCGTGTACACTGCTGTTCCCCTGGAAGCTGATGCGATACACACGTACTATTGTAATACACCACAAGGTTGACAATAGAACCTTCAAGCGTATAAGGGGTACCATAGTAATTTTACCTTTCGCTATACTCCGCACAAATGTTACGTTCGATTGGCGATGGCTACTGGGCCGGCGAAGGACATGTAGCTTGTGTACTAGAGATGTGATACGAGAGGGAGGCGGCGGGCTGTACCCAATCATGTTCTTCTCAAAAACGTTATTGATGTGATTGGGCACGACAGGAACTCAATTGAGTGTAAGGCTTCTCTCGGGAAGCAACTGCGCACGAGCAGGCGAGTATAACATACGAGTACCGCTTATTCACCGGTCATGCTTGCGAGTTAGGCCCAGTATTAAGAATACCAGTAAGTTTATAGATGATATATATATGCATTTGATGTTGAGATCTGTAAGCTAAAGACTGAACAAGAATGATACGGCATACAAAGCAGCACTCGCTTTACTTGAGCCACTTCAGGGAACCGGCAGGCCCGTTATTTGTAAGTCGCACCATTCGAGGATCCAGGGGGGAATAAAACAACACTATACCAATGTTGGATTGGCATGTTGAAGGCAAGCCGCGCAGCGAGAAACATGTAGACAAGACGGAACAGCAGATGAGGCCAGTCACCGAACCTGGCCTAAACGACGATGGTGTCGCCACCCATCTCGCCGCTGAGTTCCCGGGACGTTGGCCCTCTTCTGGGCAATCCGGGGGCCATAGTGGCCTGGGCATTTCCTCCATTCGCACCCGCGGCTGCAGGGGTGTCGTTGGGAAGGTTGCCATTACCGCCAGGCACGTAGAACCTCACTTGTCCCGGTGTGGTCGTCTCAATATAAGACTGCAAAGCGTTTCGTGCAGCTTCAACGACCTTGTTGGCATGGCTCAGGGCCTCCTCCAAAGCGGCAGCAGTAGCGTCGGACTGGCCATTGCTGGCAGAGACAGGCTTGGAGGTGCCGTTCTGTGACAACTTTGCGTCTCCGGCTGCTTTTTCCTCCAGCAGCTCTCTGATGTGCCCGTTGATCCACAGGCCTTCCAGCTGCTTCGCGCTCATGTCGCGAGCCCCGCTGATACGACCACGGCATGTCGGCTTGCCGCAGAGACAGTCGAATGGCTGGGCCATTTCCCACTCGGTGGATGGGTAGAAGAACTAGAATAGAGTAAGTTTGTTTATCCCGAACCAAGTAAGTGCGCTCTCTACAGGGGCTACCAACGGTCAATTCCTCTCCGGCTTGGATTCCATTGGGTCCGGCGATGACCTGCAAGTTGGCAGTGTCGAAGATCTACTTGGTATTAGACATGATTCTGTTCGTCAGTGCGGTGTAGGGGTTGCTGGGTCCAACTTGGACATGGTAGGACTGACCAGCGACGGTTCACAGGAATGGTTAATGTACAAAAGGTCGCTGTTCAGGTCCAGGTGTTTGTCTTTGCCGAATTGAACTGTAGCATAGGTTGGCTCATCACCAGTGACAAGGGTGCAAGGTGGAAACAACAGCTTCGCGTACAAGCCGAATGGTGGTAGCGAGACCTTGGACAAGCTCTTGGAGGTGAATTCATGCTCATTGATCATGACCTCCTGAATGTCAGGGTGAGAGGGCTGCTTCCAATGGGGTTTGAGGGGAGCCATGGTGAGGTAATAATCTGACAGCCAATATATATGGTGGAAAGCTAACACGGAGTGTCGTTCGTGGTTGGTTAACAACTTGTTTCGAGAACAGAGATTGGTCAAGTACGTGTGATTTGGCGAAGTTTCAAATAGCTGAGAAACTTTGGAGTCAGGCAAGGAGAAGGAGAACTATTGGAACTTGAGCAAACATGAGAAGGCACAACTATTAGCATGGCATGCCAGTCACATGTGTCAGCCAACCATCTTTGTCCCTACCTTGGAGACATGGCCTTTGTTTCCTGGTGCCTGCCTGGTCTGCTCGGCAATAGCTTGAACCTCTAAGAAGGCAGCTGTGGGGTTGACACTGCGGGGTTTAGTGTGAACTACTGGAGGAAAGGAGGAACAGCCACTGCGGCAAAGAGAGGAGCTGAGGAGAGCAAAAGGCAGGAGAGTGGCTCTTATCTCGAGTTCTTTTGCTGCTAGTAGAAACGGACCTATCACAGCGGCTCAAATTCCCACTTGGGCAAGACGGCCTGCAAGCCATCAATCAATCCCCGATGTCCGAAGAGGGGGGCAATTTGGGGGAAGTTGACTGCAATCCAGCCGGACAGTACTTGTAGAGGCAAGCCGGGCGCCGGGCTTACACACCTGATATGGAAAGCTGCAGGAACAAAACGTAGTGATGACTCTGATCCCATGTTGCGACTGTGATGAGCCGCGCTTACGTGCATCCCAACGTCAAGTATGTAAAAATAGATAGGTGAAAACGTGCTTTAAGTACTAATGCTCGTGCAAACCTTGAAATCGATTTAAATGTTACATTTCGAAGCTCCTCAAGTTCGAGATGGGTTCGAGAAGAGTTCGAGAAGAATTCGATTGTGGAACTCGCTTCGCTCAGACCCTCCCTTACCTCCAAAAGTTGACGGGTCATACCGACCATGAACAAGACTCACTCGTGTTTTTGAAACTGAAAGCAGATATCACTTTCATTTCGGATAATTTCGAATAGGGCCTCAACAGTCACCCTATGTCGCTATGACCCTATCGAAGAGAACTGACACTGTGCTGGGCATCAATTGACGCGTTTTGGATTCCTTACCCTTCTCCAACACGAGACCCTGAAGCACAATGCCGCAAACTGCTACCGCTCTGTGGGCAAGATTGGGTACGTGAAGTGCCGTGGTCTGCACTTGCGTCGCTTGCAGACAGCAGCAGCAGCGCTTGAGTTACCCAAAGGACCCAATGCGGCTCGGATCTTCGCATCACACGGCTAGAAAAGAGCCTCGCAGGATTTCATATATGTACGGTGGTTTCCATTGATCCTTGGCCCCACGCAATGTACGGTCCGAGTTGAATCGAACTGCCACTCCTTCTCCGAAAAAAATAGGGCCGTCCAGGAGGGGTTGCCAGGGTGCCATCCAATATCGACAACCTGTCAGATGACACCCCATGTCCATCTTCGCGTCTTCGATCGTCGACGGACCCCTGTCACTCGAGATATCGGATACCGGTCGTCGGATGACAAGCCAGCAGGCATGACATACGCACAGCACGGGATCATGCATGGCGGTTCGTGCGTTACATTCTGCAGATAAAACCCGAGCTTCTGATTGCCTTGGAGGCAAACCGCACATATCTGGTTAAATATCTCTTCAGTGGCACCACTTTCCCTGGCACCCTTGCTCCTTACAACCCTTATAATAGCCCTCGGAGGCCAATGATATGGCCCGGGTGAACGCTTGCTACGACGAAAACGAAGCACTAACTACACGAGCGGAGCGTCATGTCCCCGACGAATAGGCCCTGGCCACACTCCGCCGGCGACAACATGCCCGCCACCTCCTCGCTATCCCTTCGTTGAACAAACAAAAAGACGTAGCACACTGGTACCAACGCACCTCGGGCTCTCTTGACCGGGGGGCCAAACTCTGGTAGAGCACGTTTCATAGAGATCGCCAGCGTGGGATGTTCAACGCGCGCGGGCCCATAGGATGATCTCGCCCTACACCACCAAGCCATTCTCGCCATGTAACGCAGAAGTGACTTCATGTACCGGTTCGCTCGGGCCCTCTCGAGTTTGACCCAACGGGTGTGCATATTCTTTGGGCATCGTTATCCTTAAACCCAACCGTGCTGCATATAAATACCAGTGAGGGGAGGTGGTTCACCTGGTCGAGGATTGTTTCTTCTCAACAACACAGCTGCACCATACTGCCCGGCATCATCACAGCTACTCCCCATACATTCACGTATAGACCTCTAACCAGCCCTAGTACATGGGGCGTCTTCATCTATCAGACCAAAGCCCGAAATATCCGGAACAAAATTCACGCTACCATGTTCAACGGATGCAACGCAGAATTGTCTGGGGGAAACTGTGGACTGTTCCCCGAGGCCCACCTGAGTACTACATTCCCGGAGAACTTCAACGCTCAGTATAGACCTCACCCGCCACCGGAGCCGGAGCCACCGACCCCGCACCCTTCGGGTCCGAAGGGTAACAGGAACGCTTCCGCCGACTGAGCACGTTCGGGTGGACGACTACACGCAACAGCAACAATCATGTTTTCTCGAATTTTTGCTTTGGATGTTGTTTCTAGGATTTCCATGACAGCCATTTTTCACAAGTAAGATATGGTCCCGTCAATAGTCATCTCCCTTGGCTAACAACAGCCGGCGCAGAAGTTCTCGGATGCATTTACTTTGGAGGGGATCTGGAAATTGGGATATCCCATAGCGCGTCGGTCGGACTGGAGGATTTCCCCCGCTCTCCGCGAAGCAGTCCTGGTACGGCGGGGGCACGGCGGACGCTAGGATCGATAGTGCATGATGTAGGCGTGATGAAGGTCGTCGGTCATAGTAGCAAGCCACCCGCGGATATGTATGTTACGCTCTGCTGCATGCAGAGAGACCTGTCGTACATGTATGGTTCGCTCGTTGCCTCACTTCCAATCATATACCATTTCACCTTTAGGCATCTTGGAAAACTGCATATTTACTCCATGCAATCAAGAAGGACCGTGCATAATACGACCTGGCCGCCGACAGGACCGGTAGAATCCAATGCCACACCGGCCCAGCTATAGCTCCAGGTTCGGCATATGCCGAATGCAAGTGACGATATCGCCCTGTCAATGGTAAGAGTGATGAACGCACGCAGTAGGCCACATAGAACCAGCGGCGGGTTGGTCTGCTCATAGGTGCCTAATATGCGTTGATGGTCCATGCCGGCAGTCACTGTGCAGCGTGCGGATAGGTCTGCAGGATGGAATATGCCATCCTCGGAACTGAGATAGTTGGCTATAAGGTCAAAATGGCCATTTTGCCTGGGAATGAAGCAGGTCGGCAAGTGTTTGTTACGATGGTGATTATCACATGCTTTCCAATACACTCTTCGAGGGGGAAACCATGATATTTCTTTGGCATACGAACATCTTTACTTGATGGTGTCTGATAGCTCCTACATTCTTTACCGTACTGACGGTGAGATCTTGGTTCACTCCATGGCCAAGGGTAGATGTACCCCGTACCAGGACCCGCCGCGTGAAAACATGGTGGATCGCCACTTTCTGGGGCTGGACTGATGTCTTTGAGATAAATACAGATGGGAGGCCATGCTTTTGTTGATATGTGCTGCCTGGGCTTGCTTTTTCCACCAATAAAAGATGTAGGGTTTGCAAGTTAATGAGAATCAGCCAGTTGTACGTGCATGGCTTGTCGTCAACTGATGACATGCGACTTACTACCTATACTTCAGCCCATCGTCGCTCCGCAAAGGTATTTCCAAGCATCGTGTAAGTCTGATTGGTAATCCAAACTGCTTTGTTTCTCGCCCTAGGCTGACAAATTGCATTTGTTGTTGTGATATGATGGCTTCCAAGCCCCTAAATATGCCCCTACTGCATTGTTCGTATACTCCTGAACATTTTCGTATATATATAAACATGGGCGGCCGTTGGGCTAGCCGCCTCACAGGATAGTCCGGCTTGATCTCCATAACTTCATCACTACAATTGGATCTCAACAGTAAGAGAACGAGGTTCTATCAAGAGTTTGCTATCATTATATAAGACAATGGCGCCCAAGATCTTGATAACTGGCTTGAACGGCTACCTAGCCGGCAGGACAGCCGAGGCCGTGCTGAAGGCCGGCTACGACGTGCGAGGCACCGTCCGCCAACTCTCCACGGGCGACAAGGTCAAGGACGCCCTGGTCGCGATGGGCTACCCCGAAGACTGCGTCGAAGTGGTCGAGGTGCCCGACATGACAGTGCCAGGCGCCTTCGACGAGGCCGTCAAGGGCTGCCACGCCATCCTGCACCTCGCCGCGCCCGTGAGCGAGATCTACGGGGCAACGACGCCGCCCGAGATCGTGCGCAAGGCCACGAGCAGCACGCAGGGCTTACTAGACTCTGTGGTGGCCCACGCAGGGGGCGGGCTGGCGTCGGTCGTCTACATGTCGTCCGTGGCCGCCATGTTCGAGGTCGAGGCCGAGCCCCGCCGCCACGACGAGACGGACTGGAACCAGCTGGCCGAGCGCGCGGTCGAGGAGATGGGGACGGAGGCCGGGCCGTTCAATGCGTATTGTGCGGCGAAGACGGCTTCGGAGAAGGCGGTCTGGCGGTTTCGGGAGGAGAGGAGGCCGGGGTTTGGGGTGACTGCTGTGCAGGCTAGGTACGTGTTCCCCTTCATTTAGCTGCTCCTTCTTTCACTTTATTGCCATTTCGTCGTTCGAGATTGCCAACCATACATACCTAAGTACTCAAACTACCTAATCACTTGGCGATGCCCCTCACACAGCTACATCATTGGACCCCCAGTTGTTCCCTGGCCTACCAAGGAGCAAATCCACATCACCATTAGCCAGATCTGGCAGGTCGTCGCGGGCGTAGAGCCCCAGGCCCTGCCGACGTATCAGTCCTATGTCGACGTGCGCGACGTGGCGCGTGTACTGGTCTGGGCCGCGCTCCATCCCGAAGCGGCGGATGGGGAGAGGCTGCTCTGTTCGGCGGGACGCGGCGGCGGGCAGGCATTTGCGGATATCCTGGCTAAGTATGCGGACGGGAGAAAGGAGTGGGAAGGAGTTCGGCTGTGGAGGGGTAACCCCGGTCAGGGGTACACGGAGGGGTATGGGCCTTATCCGGGAGAGCTGTGGTTGGATGCTAGCAAGGCGGCTAGAGTGACGGGGCAGGACTGGATGCCGCTCGAGACCAGCGTCATTGAATCGGCGGAGTTCTTGAAGAGGTACTCGTAGATGTGTGTGGGCTCGAGCCTCTGAGGTAAAGAGGTCGAGTGTGCTTTGCCACGTGATGATCAAGTTTGAAAATTTAGGGGTTGGGGGTAGCTTCCTACCAGAAACAAGTCAAGGAACAAGTACCACCCACTATCGACCATTGAGGAGAGTATAGCCTCGTTGCCGCAGGATATAAGCTATGGAAGCTGGCTTCGAGCTTTTGGAAGTTATGTGCAGAACGCACTGCTTATCTTAATACCCCTTATCCACATACATGTCGTTTTCATAAGAGAACAAGCTCGGGTTTGGATCGACCAAGTTCGGAAATTCATAGGTATGAGGGCGATGCTGGTTCGAAACAACCTCTTCAATAACTTCTTTCAATGTAGAGGATATAAGAATGCCATCCATTATCAAGAAATACAATGCTGGTAGAGTAGAAAGTGATCTTTTGGGTCACACATAAGTAAATTTCCTGGTTAGACGGGGTATGCTATCGACTATCGGTGCAGACAAATTCGGTGCAGAGAGGTACCAATCCGGATTCGTCTATACTGAGATCGATTTTCTTGTGCGGCATCCATTGCTTGCAACAGGAAGTGAGCCGCTGGGTTGGCATCATTGAAATGGGTTGTGGGCCGCTTATTCTAGATGCCGGAAGCTTCTCATTCCAAAAGTCACATCTCAGTTTCCCTTGTGGGTGCGAATTTATCACGAAATCACCAAGCCCCGTATCCGGAGAGGCAACCGCGTTTCGATTCCGGAAGCTACATAGCCCGGTCCACAGTTGGCCACGAACCTCCATCGGGACGCTCTTGCACTTTGAACACTTGAACACCCATATCGTCCATTAATGTTCTTTCTCGCCTTTGGCAGTCACTCTGGACAGTGAGGTTCAGTTTTCCCATTGGTAACAGCGCCGGTGTCCTTCCTTGGCTGCCTTTCCATCCCATCTTTCATCCACCCTCTCGCCACAACCATCTTGTCTCTCTCTCATCTCCGTCTTACCAACCGACTACCCAACTTCATCTATCTCTCTCACTCAATTTTGCAAACTCGTCGCCTTCGTAGACAGGGCCTCAGACACTTGGAAGATCTTGTATGTCTACCATTCGCTACCCGCTCGCCGACTACTCTCCTTTTCTTGGTAAGTCTG
The DNA here is from genome assembly GCF_038362585.1 of Apiospora marii. NCBI lineage: Eukaryota > Fungi > Ascomycota > Sordariomycetes > Amphisphaeriales > Apiosporaceae > Apiospora > Apiospora marii. Next base: position 1,474,582 of record NW_027117377.1, read on the forward strand.
ACTTCGGCGATCTCCTAACTTGAAATTGTGTGCCCTACCTCGGTCAATGCAACCCTTCACAGCATGTCTTTCGATATGCCACCTACCAAGCTTCAGAGCACCTGTGCATCTCACTCGACAACCCTTCACTCTCTCCCCCTTCTACCACCCTATTGCTTTTTGGGAATCAGCAATGTGACAGGCGCCCCGTGACAATCATGGCTCCTCGCAGAACTCTTATCAAGAAGCTCTACAAGCGGTTGCGGACAAACCAGGACGAAGACGACTGCTTGACTGCGTATCAATTTGTGGAAATCAAGCACTACCTCAAGAATCACCGCCGCTGCCGTCACATCGTCATCAAGAACGATTTGCCACTGGATCATCTCGCTTGTTCTCTCCCAGACGACCTACCCAAATTTATCCTGTCACAGTTGGAAGCTCAGAGGCTCATTACTGACGATTCCAGACTGTCTGTCCAGGTTTGGTCCGCTATCCAGGTCATCTCTGGTTGCTTTAGCCGCGGTTCCTCGCCTTCCCGGTCGTATCCCACGCTTTTCTGTTGGCGCAGTCCCAACAAGCAACGCAGCTACTACATCTTCGCCCATCTGACACGCCCTATGGCCAATCGAAAGTACAAGGCAAGCGACTTGCTCGACTTGCGAGACGTACGTCCTAGCCAAGATATATTGGATCGAGTGCATCGGAACCCAGATGTCGGTAAGTGCTGCACTTGTGGCTTTGTTTGTGATTTCAGTTGTTCTGAGATACATATACAACATTGACCTCCTTTCCCTGCATTGAACACAATTTTGATGGCCAACGAACAATCGTTCATCTTGCCCCCATCCAAAAAGATCTCCCATTTCAAGCTCGGATTTCTTTTGGGTACTAAGAGCTCCCGCCCTAATGGGTAGCTTTATTTCGATCTGAAGCTCAATCGTCTTCCAATTGCACTTCTGTATCTCTTGTACAACTCACACGCGCTCCTCACCCTACCTTCAACAATCTCTTGTCCCGCACGTTTTTGGTCCACTGTTGACTCCCTTGTCTTTACTTCTTCTCACATCGAGGAAGGCAAGGGAAAACACATCATTCGCAGTTTTCATTCTGACCCCCCAGGGCATCGCTAATTTATGCAGCCGATGTTGTCACAGGTCTCAGAAGAAACAGCACCATGAGCGACAGTTCCAACGTCGCGATGGCACGTCGCCCTAAGAAGATCAAGGAGGAAGCATCGTCAACTGACAGCGAGGACCAAGTCCTGTTCCAAGGTCGAAAGGCCCCGCGTCCTTCGGTCATGAATGGAGATGCCTCATCAGATGCCAAGCCTCCACGTCGCACTGAGCCCGAACGCATCGCACATGAGCCTTTGTCTGCCCCAACTGGCCTTGCAGCACAGCAAAGCGAAGGATTCCAGCGCTTCTTCAAGGCTGTCGTATCTCCCACTCACGTTAGAGTGACGGCTGGTGGTCGCATTGTGCCCAACACTCGTTCCACAGCATCTCCCACATCCAAATGGGACAAGGAACTTCCCAATTCTGAGAACGACACCAACGACATTGGCAAAAGCAGCCAGCATGGTCAGCAGATGCCGGCTCCTGATCCCGCAACCTGTCAAACTGCACCACCTATTATGGCTCCTCCCATGGCCTCGCCTATGTACCCAGGCTTCCCTGCCATGTATCCTCCCATGGCTGGTCATATGCCGTACTACCCAATGGCAGGCGGCATGGGTTTTCCGTATCCGATGCCGTATCCCCCAATGCAGCCACCTGTCATGGCTGGCGGATCTCATGGTGCCATGCCACAAGTTCAGGTTCCCTCGCAAGCTCAGGTTCCTCCACAGGCTCAGGTTTCTCAGCAAGTAGAGAACCCAGCGACTGTACCAAAGCCCGAGAACCGACAGGACTCGAGAAAGCCGAAGCCAGCTCCGCTGAAGTTGTCGCCTCCAGAGCAGTTTGACCAAAACAGGCCATTCTACTACAACGGGCACCTCGTCTATCCTCCCGTGGGCTCTGGTCATATGCAGAGTCCACTCAATCCAATCACGCCAAGCCCATGCTTCCCTCATAGCTTTGCTGGCCACCCAGCGCTTGCTCGTGTTGGATCATTTGCTCAGCAGTCTTCAGCAGCCTCTTCTCTGCCAAGCCCTCACGTCATGCCTACTCAGACTAGCATGCCCCTGACTGCCAGTGCTGCAGTTCCTCAGCAGGTTGCTCCGCAAGGTCAAGGAGCTCCCAAATCGTCTGCATCGAGCCAGTTCCCTTCCAGTGCCCAGCCTCCGCCGTCTTCGATCAAGCCAAGTGAAATCACCAAGGTTCAGCTCAACTCCCTACGCTCACAGCTCAAGTACTACGAAGATCAATTGCAATACAATAAGCATCAGATTGACGAGGAAGAGACCAAGGGAAAAGTTACAACCATTCGTCAACTGATTCATCAGTTTGAGCACAACATTGGCATGCAGATGCATTTTGAAACATCCCAGCACAGTGAAAGCGACACCAAGAGCCCCAATGAGGCTCCAAACCCTGCGACAGAAGGCGCACCTTGCCAGACACCCTCACGCGAATCGAGCATGCAGGAGAGTGATGATGTGTCAGTGCCTCAGGTGCCGACGAACTCGGCAGCATCGAGCAGACTCAACAATCCTACACTGACCCATACACAGTCCATGGATCAGATTCGCCAACGTACAGTCAAGGAGCGACGTCAGGCTGCTGGAATCAACTCGTCTAAGGGTAATGATACTTCGGCTGCCTTGGATGCCCTTGTTGCACGCTTGAGTATGTCAGGTGAGGGCTCTAAGAAGAGCTCATCATTCATGCCTCCTGTTACTACCTCTTCATTTGAGCCTTCGCGAACTCCTTCTCTGTCGGCTGGAAACCCAACTGCTTTCGAGCCTAGCACCAATGCGATGCTGCACAACAATGTGCAAATGGAGAGAAGAAGCTCTCTTCTCCACCCCCAGCAGAGCCTTTGGCAAGACTTCGGATCCTACGTCGCTGGTGCAAGAGCTCCTGCGCATGCTGGGCTTGGCCACCATGTTGCGACTGGCGGTAGCTATGCTGCGCCGTATTTGGTTGGCCAGCTTCCCCAGGGAATCGCTCAAGCAGCTAGTGGCACCGACTACACGTATGCAAGAGAACTCACAGAGGAAGAAAAGCGTGCCCGTCATGTTTACTGGGGCCAGGTTTCCATCAAAGGCTCAGGCTTGCCCAAGTTCGATGGAAAAGACTTCTATCCCCCCACGCCTACCAAGGCGGCGTCTCCTGGTCCTGAACAGCCCAAGGTTCGCACTCGAGTGCTTCCAACTGGCCGCCCTGATGTGGACTTTGGGTTTGCAAAGCCGAAGCAGACTACAATCGATCCATTCCAAGCCGACAGAGACAAAGGCTCTGGAAAGGTCAGCCACGCTGTCCCGATTATCAACCCAGAAACTCGGGATCCTTTGGATTGTATCCAAACACCCAAAGCCAGCAATGGCGCCAAGTCATCTACTGCTGCAACCGGTGATCAGAAATCGCCCTCGCCCAGTCGCCGGATCTTTGATCGATCAAGGTGTGTATCGTCCCAGAGCTCATTTGATCCTTTACCCAAGCTAACCAGACATAGTACCAAATCCAGCAACGATCTATGGCATAGCATGCTGAAGAAGGGTACAGCCAGCGGTGTTGCTGTACCTAGAACAGTATCTTCGACCACTGCAACTGGTTATGTCCCTCCTCTGTCCAGTCATGGCAAAGCGTCACTCGGCCCTGCTTTTGTCAATGCCAATGGCCACGCCGCGCGCTCCCTTTTGGGCAAAGCTGAGCAGGATCCTGTGGGCATGCCCACAGAAAAGGTCGGCGAGAATCGGCCGCCCCAGAAGCAGGCTCTCAAGCAGCAGGACGATATTGCCGACTTGCATCAGCGAATGCTCCGCGATGCCGAGAGGCGGGGCATCAACTGGCAGTGAGGGGAAGTGGATTGGACCACATCCTTCACCCCAACAGTTATCGATTTCTACCACGAGCATGAGATGAGACAGATAGTCTCGACTTTAACGATGTCGTTCGATTTGGACCTGCCCTGACAAGACGGCGGGCATACACGAAACCGCGTTTCATCGGATATTCCATCATCGTTTGTACAATTAGCTTCATCTGTATGACCAAAGGTCCAGGTTTGCGAGGGCCGTAGCATTTGATTATTCTGCGTTGCATTGTTTTCGAGGATCAGATCCCGACGAGATTATGAGGAAAGGTTTGTGCTTGAGCTGGACAACCGAGCAAAGGCATGGCTCACCACCATATGCCAGCTATTGAGGATCGTGCTCAGCTCAGGTCATCACACCCAGTACTAGTTCATAGGACACGCAATTGACTTTATAGCTATTATATGATGATGGTTCTGCTTGAGCTGGTGGTTAAGTAGATGGTAAATCCAGAGATCGAGACCAAAGTAAACAAGTTTGCTGACATTATCCATGTGTGGTGGGAGCAAGGCGGAACCAACGATAGCGGTGATCTGTACATAATGGCCCAACATCAAAGAATGATTGCGAGGCCGTACTGACCCATCGCAAGGACGGCAGACTTGTTCTAGTCCAACTCCCTTGTGCTTCACCAAACTGCTTCGGTTGGGAGTTGCAACTGACAGCACGGGTCACAGGAAATAGGAGATGTAACGACGCTTCGGAATGCGAGTGCCGTATAACCTATTTTCGTCACATTACAAGGATGACCTACCAAATCCGAAAGGGAACAAAGAAAGTACAGAAGGGTACTCCGTACGAGGGAGGCATATGAAGAAATTGATTATATTGACTGATAGCATCTCGATTGAGATGTATTAAGGATGTGCCTCACCATCAAACTTCCAGCCTCATTGACCGAAGTCTACCGAGAAAGTCTGCAGGCGAGAGCTACGGCACCATGATTCATAGATTGGGCCGCTTTTTCGTTTGTTATTCGCCAGTCGTATAACTCGAAGACCACGGGTGTTTACTGGTCAACGCGTAGATATCCTGGCGGTGGTTTGGGTACATGTCAATGAATGCGATGACTGTCACGACCACTTACCTGAAAGCCGGCCCAGGGTACATGTTTCCGATCGATCAAGATCTCATGCCTGGGCCGATCAAGTATTCGATATAGAAAGCTAGATGAAGCAGATATATGATGAAAAGCCGGTCAAGTCAAAAGTCAAGTCACGAGTCGATGCAGAGCAAGCGAGCAATGAAGCAGGCTTCGGGATTGAACCTCCCATGGAGCATTTCACAGGCTATTGGTAGAAGCGAGTGAAATGGCCATTGTGTGTGCAAATGTTTCTCTTTTTTGGTTTGTGGCATCTAAATGCTGGAAAACCCAAGCCAAAGCCAAACCCTGTCTCCTCGTGTCGCTTCCAATAACCTTTTGGGGAGCCGAGGAGCCGAGTAGTCCGTTCCGCAGACGCCAGTGGTATCCTTTTTCCCTTTGTACCTCGTGTGAATGCCTTGCCCACCGAAGTGTTCGCATCGCAGTAGCGCTGCTTCATCCCCACAAGCTGGTCATTCCTCGTAGTCGTAAACCGGCTGATCTCGTGATTGTAGTAGAACGGAAGAGAGTTGTCGCAGCAGCCGCAGTAGCTAGATGGCAACAGCCGTCTAAGACTGCTGCTTCTTGCGGAGCTCACGGCCGATCTTGATGCGCTCCAGGATGTCCTCCCGGTCCTTGTCGAGCTTGAGCTTGGTGATGACGCAGTTGGAGGGGTGGATGCCCAGAGGAACGGACTGGCCGGAGACCTTCTCGCGGGTGACACGGTCGACGTGGATCACGTACTTGAGACGGTAGACGGAGGTGACCTTGCCCTCACGGCCCTTGCAACCGCCACGGACGATGGTGACCTCGTCATCCTTGCGGACGGGGATACTGCGGACCTGGAAGCAAATGCATGTGAGTACGGTGGGTTACAATGGCAATAAGCACATGAAGGCTCAACTTACGTTGTACTTCTCACGGAGCTCCTTGGACAGGGACGCGCTCATGATGTTGCGGCGGACCGAAGAAGGGGCGGAGAAGTGAGCCTTTCTCGACTTGCGTCGAGAGCTGGCGGTGCCTGGAAAAACAAGGCCATGTCAGCAAATTTGCGCGAAACAGCGACAGCAGCAGCAGCATCCTCAATTGACAAACGTACCGGAAGCCAAGTGCTTGGTCATTTTTGCTGTGGTTAGTCGAACGTGGCGGTGGGTGTTGACTGGGCGAGTTGCGTTCGAGAGGTGAAGGTATCGGAATGGGCAGCCAGCTTCAGATTTAGCGGAGAAAAAAAAGTTCACAGGGAGAATGGCAGAGATTCGGAATTTCCGCCCTTGTGTGGTGTGCCCTAACTTCTGCAAGTGGGTTGGTTGGGTTGGATTGGTTCTTTGGTTAGCGGTAGCTCAGCCACGCCAAGCCACATCACTTTTTTTTTTTCCAATTCCACTGTGGCTGATTTGCATACGGAGCTCTCCATCACAATTCCGATTAAAGCTGACTGTCTTTCGCCCCATTGTCAATCAGGCATTATAATGTACAATAGTTTGGTTGTCTTTCATCAATTAATCTGCTCAATCTGAGTGGATATACGTTCACAGCCCGCTTGGCTTAGTGGTAAAGCGCATCACTAGTAATAGGAAGCTGCCATTCCCCTGAAGGCGCAACCAACGACATGATGAGATCACTGGTTCGATTCCAGTAGTGGGCATTCTTTTTTCGACTTTTGAAATATTATTCCGAAGTTATTTTTCCCTTTCTTTTTCGCGTTTTTCTTTTGGGCTCTCTTCGAGTCTTGAAGACTGTCTCTGTCACTGACCGGTTCAAATTCCGTCCGTCCTCTTGACATATACCTAATGTCTGTTGCTACTTTAAAGAGTATTTTGACGGCACTCTGGAAGGCATGGAGATGTGGTTGGTCCAATGGCTCTGAGTGTGTGCATTTTATTTGCACACGCGCGAGATGGTCTGTATTGACCAGTGATATTAAATGGGGATAAGCAACAGTCTACAGACCACACCGTGACATCTACTCAAATGAAGCTTCAGAAGTCATCAATAAGCGGCAGCCTCCATGGCATTCTAACAGCGTCAGACATGCCATCGTCTCGCGTCAGCGACTGCGCTATCGAACAGAGAGTGTAGCGAATAGGGGTAATCCTGTAAATTGTGGGATAAGTCGTCCACATAGCTTCCCAGCCAGCTGGCCCTAGCCCACGGTGGTTTGCTCAACCCGGCATGGGTATAAAAATAACCACGGGTTTACTAACATATAACAGTCTCAAGATTAGATAATTCGCAGACGGATCGATAACAACGAGACATCAATCTTCCTTATAAAGATAAAGGGGTAAGCACACGCAAACCAGTAGAAAACGTAATAAGTATTGCATGGGAAGGCCGAATCCCTCGATATAACGGAACAGAATCCAGGGGGTGACCAGCGGTCCATTTGAGCAGACCAATGGGACGTATTCCTCGAGTGCAAGCCCGCAGTGCAGCGCATCCATTATCACAAGTCACACACCAAACAGATTGCCTGCCACCTCGACCTGCTGAGGGGGGCACTTAACATGCAATGTGGGTGGGGATGGCCCATTCATTCCTTCTGGATGATTTCCAAATACCCTGCCGACCGCGTGGCTTACCCCAGCGGTTCAGCGCGGCAAGCGCCCTTGCATCGAAATGTCTGTGTGCCTGTCAGACTGCCCGCCGTCACATCGCTTCCTTGCTACGGATGCAGCGGGGGAATGATTGACATCGATGTGCGATGCAACAAGATGGGAGGGTATGCTGAAAGGGCGAAATCCAAATATTAGGTATGTATTAATTCACCGCACTTGCCCGGAGCTCAAGGGTCACCAGGTTCTGCCAAGGTGGCACTGATTTTATGTTGCCCCGGAAGCGGGGCCAGTTGCAGTACCGATAGTTGATAAATCAGCTCATCGCAACTGCCGCCCGCCCAGGGTATCAGCCGTCTCGTTGCTCGAGGGGCAAGAAAAAAACTTTCTTTTGTTTCCGCTTCGGGGAACACGGCCAGTGTATTCCCCTCTCCAAAATTTCGACGTTTTGTGGAAAGGTGAACCGGAATGCATACCTGATGCCTGACCTGACATATGCACATGCAAAGAAGGGTGTGTGGTGTGGGTGGCATTAAATCCGATTACAATACCCATTACCAATGCAGGCCCGGGGCGCCTTTTCGCGCATCCGCAGTCCGCCATCTAGCGGGCTGGCTTGGGCTCAACTGGTCATTGGTGCCTTCGGTGCCTTCGATGCCCATTTTCTCCCCCTTCGCTTAGGGATGCGCATGACAGAGTATCCATACCCGCGCGGCCGCCAGAATTTGCAGGCCGAAAAGGGAACATTCCCACCCCCATCCGGCAGGAAACAATGTGTAAGTTGGGTGGGTGTTGCTTTTCTTTTGCTCTGCAACGTCATCTCAGACAGCTTGCTCCATGTGATTCCGCCGACGATTCCTCCTTCCCGTCGGCCCGTTTGGTCTCGTCACGGACAGGTCGGCTCTGCAGTAACAACAGGACATGGCAATCTGTGGGAACTATTGGGTCAACCAACCAAGCCGGCATGGGCCAAAAGTCGAGCCCGACATTGACAACGGCGGAATAGCGGCCGTTGCTAGCTCGATTGCTCAGCTGAGCTCTTTTTTCGTTTCTTTTTTTTGCACCTTACCACTATTAGCCCAAGCGACACTACAGTACCTATCCAACCCGACCAGGGGCATGGATCCTGATCCTGGGAGGGGGCAGTTTGTGCCTAGTATCCAGTATCCAGCGCCCGCCCCCATCCCCGTCGCTCTTGGTTAAGACGCCGGGGATGGGGATAGAGAGCTACGCTGACGATTCTTTCGGTCTGCGCCGCAAACAGTACGTACTCGGGGCCCTATACCATCTATCTATTCCCCGTTTCCCTGCCCGGCCTTGCTAGCTTGCGTCTCCTCTCTTCCCTTCTGTCCTTTTTTCCCCATATGCCGCCAAACCTGTCCGTGGTTTGTTACAGCTGCTGTTGTTTTGTTTGCTACCTACGGCCCGCGGAACTACGCTACGACCTTGAACATGGATGAACAGGGGCCCCAGCCGCCGGGGAATGTCGTCGCACATGCAGACCCTCAATCCTATCATTCGGCCGCGGAGCTGCCTCCGGCTAACACCCTCAGCCCCTTCCACATCCACCCGGTCGAGACTTTGAGCGACCTCGAGGTCGACTCCGGCCGTTCGGATACGGACTCCGCAATTGGCTCCGAGATTTCATCGTGAGTTCCTTGAGTTAACGGAGGCCATGCACCTTAAGCACAGTTAATGGGGGGCAAGCCTGGCTGACCGTTACGTTCATGTCGTCGCGTCCAGCATGTCCACATCTATAAGCCCGGCAGATTATCAGTTTAGATTTGAGGATGGGCGGCGATATCAGAGCTCGAATGATAAGTACCATTTGCCAAATGACATAGTACGTTACACAAGCATATATGCAGGTACCGACATATACAGGTCGCACAACAGCTGACGCACAGCTTGCAGCGGGAAATGGACCGGCTAGAGCTGCAGCACCTTTTGTGGATGGAACTGCTGGGTGGCCGCCTCCATCTCGCACCGCTGCAGAAGATCAACGTGACACACGCTCTCGACGTCGGTTGCGGTACTGGCAGTATGCAACCATTCATTTTCATACCTTCGTATTTCCCTTCTGTTCGCCCATACCCGAAAAACATGGTGAAATAAACGACATGCACCGCGTTTGTTCGAACCAATAACTTACATGACCATCGCGGCAACCAACAGACTGGACAATAGAGTTCGCTAGCCAGAACCCGCATGTGCAAGTCATCGGGACGGACCTGTCGCCAATCCAGCCCGAGTACGTACCAGTGAACTGCACCTTCTACATCGACGACGCCACCAAGGACTGGTCCTTCCACCAGCGCTTTGACTACATCCACGTGCGTATGCTCACGTTTGGCATCAACAACTGGGAAAACTTCATCGACCAGGCCTACCAGTACCTGCAGCCGGGCGGCTTTCTCGAGCTGCAGGAGTGGAACGTGCCGTTCGAGAGCCCCGACAACTCTCTGGAGGAGCACCACGCCCTCCACCGCTGGACCGAGCTCATGAGCCGCGCCTGCTCCAAGATCGGCATCGACCTCCGCTCCGCCGGCGAGCACGCCGACCGTATGCGTTCCCGCGGCTTCGACCATGTCGTCGAGCGCCGCCTCGGCGCGCCCATCGGCCCCTGGGCCAAGGGCGAGCGCCAGAAGCGCATCGGCTGGATGGGCCGCCGCGACCTCCAGGAGGGCATCGACGGCATGAGTAGCAAGCTTTTCAAGCTGCTTGGCGAATGGAATAGCGACAGGGAGATGGAAAACTTCTTGGCCGAGGTCAAGGCGGATGTCAACAACCCTCACGTGAGCTTCTTTCTCTCCAAACCCTCCCGCTTCTTAACACTAGCGAATGCTGATGCTAACTTGCGTTCGTCTCGCAGATTCATGCTATTGTGCCATTGTAAGTAGACGAACCGAGCTAAAACTGCTACTTACCCTTGACAGCAGGCAGAGAACTGTTACTTAATCTCGTCTTCGCTATACTAACCTACCTCTTAGGACTGTAATTGTTGGACAGCGACCTTTCGATAGCTAACTGGCGAATTTTGTATATATCAATTTGTGTATAAGGTATACGGAACATGCCAATGGGGTCTGCAAATACTGCAGTGCTGGTCCTGATCTTGGCTAGGACACACGAAGACTGCCCCTCTATAAGGGGATGGGTGTGGTACATATTTAAGGGGAACATATATATGTAGACTTGAGGGGAGGCAGCCTGTCTTTTTGCGCTTATTGACCCTTAGCTGGGCTGGAGGCGTACATATATGATCCCATCTTCTGTACAGTTTAGATCATGCCTTAGGTATCGCTGATACCCACATCTTCTGTTATGATGTTTATGGTACATATAAATTTTGACTAGTCCGGCCAGATCCTCACACCGCGGAAGTCTCAAGCTATTTATCGACGATAGCAGTCTGGAAGTTTCCGTGATCATCATACCTCGCCTCTGTGATTCATGTCAGTCAGTATATGCAGCTTACAACCAACCAACCACTGCCCTTGAACCAAGAGCAGAGATATGGAATATGGACCTACTGAAGAAGGTATAACTCAGCGTCACCGTCTCGACGCCGCGCATGTTGAGGTCATTGAGCATGTCCGGGTCGAGGTAAAAGAAGACGGGCATGTCGACCGTCTCGCCGGCGTTGAGGCGCTGCTCCTCGAAACAAAACACTGGATCTTGGAGAAGTAGGGCGCCGTCTGGGCGGGCGTGACGCTGTAGGTCGCGACGCCGATGATGTCCTTGTCCGAGGTGTTGGTTGCCGTGTAGAAGGCGAGGGCGGTCTCGCCCGGCAGCACGCGCACCTCGCGCTGCTGCGGCGTGAACTTCCAGGGCAGGATGTCCGACACCGAGGCGTTGAAGGTGACGCGGATCCGCTTCGCGTCCGTGACGGGGACGAGGCGACTGGCGGGGTCGAAGTCCGGGTCCGACGAGTCGGCGCCGCCGTGGCCCGGGGCGCGGACGGGTTGGCCGCCCCAGCCGGTGGTTTGGCAGATCTGGGATTACACACACGGGGTTAGTCTTCTTGGTTCCTTATGGCGGAGAGCGAGGTATTGGGGAGGGTAGGAGTTGCGATGGAGGGGTCGCCACATACCATCTTGTACATGGGCACACTTCCGTACGAGAAAGCTACCGTTCCCAGGATGACGCTCAGTGTGTAGTACCTATACGATTCCACCAGAGTCAGCCAGCATTCATCAACCGCTGTAATCTTCACGGTATATCCCCTCTCCGTCCCATCCAGCCCAGTCGCGGCTGTGCGATCCGATATACCCTTCCCCACCAACAAATTGTGCCAGACGAAGACCGTGGGCAGGATCTACCAACTCTTTCCCCCCTCTTCTCTCCCTTGCAGCTCTTCACCCCAATGCACCATCCTAACGTCGCCGAAGTGTAACGAGAGCACCACCTACATAGTCGTCCGGTTCTTGTACCGGTAGAACTCGTGCAGCTTCTCCATGCGGGCTCCGTGGGCATCCTGCGCCGCTTTCTTGGCCGTGCTATTCGAGACCGTCCGCCGCTGGGCCGCGCCTCCCAACTGTTTCTGCGGCCCGCGCGTGGCGTTGAGGGCCCGCCGGCACGATGAGCAGGCCCATTGCGACGTGGCCGGCGACCGGAATGTGTTGCGCAGCGACGCCGCTATCGTTCGGGGGAAGGCGTTCATGTTCGGCTACCGTATAAGGTTGGTTTGTCGCTTCTTCAATTGCCGCCTGCTGCCGGTCGTCTTGGTCGCCCCTCGAGAGCGAACGGAACGAGGGGGGTCTCGTAGTCTGTTTAGGGCAATTGGTTATACACCGTTCCCCAGGTGTGATGTCGTTCGATGATTGCTAGATGCTGTGCCCGGGAGCGAATTATTTTTGGGGTACGGCCAGTAATGGAGCCGGTTGCAGGGGTAAGCTTCTAAAAATTCGGGGTCTGGCGATCTGCAAAGGCCGACCGAGAGTGCATTCATTGGTTGGAATCCAGTTCCGCCCGTCTGGGACCCCCAGCCTGAGCAACTCGATGACGCCCGCAACATGGGACGGCATCTCAACTGACAAAGGCAGGTTCAATATTCCGATGTATACAAGTGATGCTGTTATTTCCATTCTAGATATGCATAATATGATATTTACAAGACGCCAACCCGACCCAAGCTATGCCCTTTTCCTGTCCCCGTTGACCAATGCCCGCCTGCTCCTGATTGTGTTGTTCGTTGAATTCGTAATGCGTTTGGCGTTGCTTGGTGCAACAATCCCAGAAAACACCCTTTCGAGTATCTGCACAATAAACACCTGGATCAAAAGGAGTATCACACGCACGAAATGGTCCCTCATTCCAATGCGCGGTTGGCGGCCTCGGCTATAAGTAGAATCAACAAACTCGAAAGGTAATTTGGCGCCCAGGTGTTCCATTGCAACGTGCAACCCGCTGCTGAAGCCATCTTCGTGGAATCCGTATTTGGTCCAAGCACCTGCATAACTGATACCGCGCTTGTTTTGGATGCGGTGCAGTTGGTTCTGTGCCCGCACTGCTTCGGGGTTATACACGGGATGCGAGTACGAATATCGTCCTTGTACCGTATCACTTCTTGGCTCCTGTAGCGGGTTGAGTGTTACCAACACGTCGCCGAACGGCCCCCTAGGGATGTGCTGTAGGATGTTCATGTTATATGTCAACGAGACCTTATCGACGTCTCGGCCAGTCCACGGATTCGAAAGCGTGAGGTAGTTCCACGCGGTCCATGCCTTCTGTTGCGCCGGGAGATGTGCCACGTCTGAATGCAGTACCGCCGTATTCTCGGATGTCTTAAATGCCGACATGATGGCTTTCTCCTCTGCTGTGGCCGATGGGCCAATGATCTGGTAGGCCTGATCTCCGTGGGTGGCCAGGATGACATGGTCAAAAGCCTCCATCTTGCCGTTTTCGAAGTGCAAGCGCACCCGACCATCGTCGTCGTTCGCAACGTATTTGACGGCCGTGTTGAGGAAGAGATGATTGGAGGGGAACCCTTTCACAACCGCGTCAATATAGGACTTGGCTCCATATTCCAGGGTCAGCCAGTCGGGCCGCGCAGCAACCGTGGATAGTAAGTGGTGATTCCACCTAATCAAGTTAAGTTAGTTTATGAGCACCGGTTGTTGAGTTCAGGCTCACTTACATGAACCGCACCAGGGTCACTGCCGGAAACTCGAGGCTGCATTTGTCTGGGCTGGTGCTCCATACGGCTGCCGTCATAGGTATGAGGTAGTCGTCCTTGAATGCCTCCGAGTAGCCCTCTCTGTCGAGATATTCGCCAATGGTGGTTGTCTCGTCGACACCTTTGACGCCATTGGTCTTGGCTTGAGCAGGGCCATCAGCATCAACTTTCAGTAAGTCCAGGGCAAACTGATTGAACCGGACGATGTCAAATATCATTCGCCAAAACCGGGGCGAGAAGAAATTCCACCTTTGGCAGAAGATGGCGTCAAGGCTGGTTCCTGCCCACTCGAACTTGCCCCGGTCCCTAGAGACACTGAAGGTCATCTCCGTCGGGATCGTCGGCACACGGACCTTCTTCAGGAAGTTGATGAAGTTGGCTGCATTGCGTTAGTCCTGTGGTATATAGACTTCAGTCGCTCCCCACCGTGGAGGCATCGACTGAGTTGACCTCTTAGAGTATACAGGCGGGCTTACGGTAGGTGGCCTCGTTCAGCACGATGAAGCCGGTGTCTACGAGACATCTGAATTTGTCCTGCTTCCACTCGACGGTATTGGTATGGCCGCCGAGCCGGTCGGCGGCTTCATAGAGGTATACATCGTGGTGTGTCCTATTCAGAGCCCATAGCGACGCTATACCGGCCGAGCCGCTACCGACTATAGCGACTTTCTTCCTAGGAACCCAATTAGTTGATGATGTCACGGGCATTTGGAAAATCGGTAAACTATGTTTGGGAAGGACGTTGAAGACCGAGTCAAAACGGGCGTATATAGCTAGGAGCTAAACTGCAGGGCTGGGAAGGACTAAGGCAAGGTACTGGATACTGGGTCCAAATCACGAGGAAAAAGCCAAGAAGCCGAGGATGGATGGATGGGTAGACAGGAGGGCGGTGAAGTGAATTGCTGGAGCTGAATCGCGGAGCCCCAATTCATAGTCATACGAGATAGTACAACACATTATGACAGTCCCGCGTCAATGGCGGCGACCCGAGGGCGGGCATGGCGGGAAGAAATGGCAACATCCACCCAGCCAATGCAGGCAGCTGGGCCCTGGCCCTCATGATGATGCAATGGCAGGCGTGAGACATGAGATTAAAGCCTGGGGAAACTTACATTGATTGGCTCTGATGCATCTTGGACCTGAGCGCATCAAAAGTTTGGCAGAATCTCGGGCGAACGATTGATAGCGAGTTGCAAGTATTGGCTGATAGACGGATTTCCAATGGGAGAGTTGATGCGAGGCAGAGAGAGCTCAGAGCTCAGAGCTGAATCCGCGACAGCTTGGTACTTGGTTACCTGCAAACTGGGAGCTCAGCTGTGCTTGCTTAGCTTCAGAAGGAGCTCCCGGCTGGAATGAAACAGGCAAGTAGTACCCATTGTCGGACCCAGTGACCTCCTTTTCGCGGGTCGGGCACTGCCCAGGCGCTCGGACGACGATCATTCAGTTGCTGCTACTAATAAGCATGTGAATTCCACAGCCGCCCATCTCCTATGTTTCAACTTGAACGCCGTCGTAAAATCCACAGATAAGAATAAATAACGTTGGCGGAACGGTCAATGGTCAACTCAACACATCATGACCACCAATCCGAGAGATGGGTAGCACAAGCCTCTCTTCCCGATTCGGTGCCACCCCATAATTTGCACAATCCAATGAGAAAGGGGGGCTTCGTTTGGTATCTCGGGAGCATTGAAGCCTGTACGACGCATCGCAGATCAGGCAGAATTGCATCAAACATATGTAGAAGGAAAGGCACGTTTGCAATCTACACGTTGCTGCCGCCGCACCCGGCGCATCTCTTCTCATCATGCAGAAACACGGCTACGGCATGCTAACTCTGCTGGCAAATGCAAAGTGGTTCTCTCACACATTACGATTCATCAGATATTCAAGAAATGTCGGCACTCAACGGAGTCGAATACTCACAGGCGGCAAAAGTCACCTAATATTCAATTCTTAGAAGCTCCATTTTGTCTGCCCGGCTATTTTCAACTTCATGTCCGTGAGAATCGGACAAGAAGCCTATTATTTCTGCAACCGGGGGTAAACTTTCTGGAGAGGAAAAGAAAGAGAAATTCCAAGAAGCCCGCCAGCGAGTTCGAGTTTTCTACTACGGACCGTACAATGGTGGGGCACGTGGCTGGCTTATGGTCCTCTGCTGTCCGCCTCAAACCGGATGGTGGCTGGGGAAATGGAAGAGGCTAGGCCCAATGTTGACTGAGGCAGTCCTTGTTGGGTCAGGAACTTGCATCAACCATGTGGAGTCGGCTTCAATGTAAGCAGCGGGTTCAGTCGTTATGCACAAAGTCGAGTATATGTCTGCCACTCCGCTGGCATGTAGTGCATATTATTCATAAGTCGGGCAGAATTAGATGATGCTGTATGCGATTAAGCCTCTCTTTCTGCTTACCAAATGTCCGTCCTACTGAAGTAACCTAGGCTAGTAGTACATCATTCATCGCCAACGACACATGACAAACCATTGCGCCAACTAGTAACAACGACTCCAACCCCCAGGCAACAATATAGACCGTTGGAATTTTCCTATTTCCTATTTCCTGCTGCGAAAATTCTTGACTTTCGGCGACGATAAACGACGGATACAACCCCTCGCTCCCGATCGATCCCTTGAAATCCGAAAACGAATCGAGACGGACTTGCCCGCGCAGCAGCAGCCAGCCGTCGCCCATCATGGCCAACCCCCTCGACACCGACGCCGGCTCCGAGCTGTTCAGCAGCTACGAGGCCGAGTTCAAGCTCGTCCAGGCCGACCTGACGCAAAAGCTGGACCAGATCCCCGAGCTGAGCGGCGAGCCGCGCAAGGCCGCCATCAACCAAGGAGAGCGAGCGCTGGAGGAAGCCGATGAATTGGTACGGACATAATCACATGCATACATACGGTGGCACCAACCATCACCACCCCCAGCAATACCATCAAGAACACTTTTGCGCGCCACCCGCATGATAGAAAGAGAGAGCAGGAATCAGAGGATGTCATTTACTAACTATTGCTCCCCACGCCAACAGCTAGGAGCCATGCGCCTCGAAAAAGCCAACATCCCCTCGGCCTCGCGCACCAAGATCAACCAGCGCTTCCGCAACTTCGAGACGGACGTGGACAAGTACCGGCGCAAGCTGCGGTCCCTGGCCGACGACCGGGCCGCCCTCTTCGGGTCGCGCTACACGGACAACCCGGGCGGCGCCTCGGACGCCCAGGCCGAGCAGCGCCAGCAGCTGCTGAGCGGTACCGACCGCCTCGACCGCAGCACCCAGCGCCTGCGCAACTCGCAGGCCCTCGCCAACGAGACCGAGGGCATCGGCGCCGCCACCCTCGCCGACCTCCACGTCCAGCGCGAGCGCATCTCCCACACGGGCGCCATGCTCCACGAGAGCGAGGGCTACGTCGACCGCAGCGTCAAGACGCTGCGCGGCATGGCGCGTAGGTAATGGACTTTGGCCCTTATACCCCAAACGAACAGAGAGAAGGAAAGTTTTGCTGACAAACAACTTCGCAGGATGGCTACAAATCGGATAATCACGATTGCTATCATCACCATTTTGGTTCTACTCATTTTCGCTGTCATCTACAGCAAGTTCAAATAGACGACGCAACGCGAGCGGAGCAAAGCGCCAAAGTCCCGGAGACAGCAAGAAGCATTGAGACGATACGGGCTAAGCAAGTCCTAAGGGGGGAAATCGATTACGCAATGTACTATTTTGAGGAGTTCAGGAGTTCTCTGGTTGGAAAGAAGACCATGCCCGTCGTTCACGTACAGTACATACATAATTAACATCAGCATGTGGATCACTAAATTCCATTTTGTTCGAACTTCATAAACTTTTTGTTTCTTTTCATCTCGTATCCTTTTTGCCATACCCGTACGCCGTACAATGAAAGGGGGGGTCCAAGCAAATAGCCTTGTAGACCCGGAAAGGTAGAGAGAGAACGACGATCTATATGGAAGGTGCATGAATATAAATAACCCCAGGCACCCAAGTTACGTCGATAGGGAGGGATATCTAACAAGGCGCCCCAAAACTCGGGCAAGCCGTAGACTATGGGTATCAACAACTCAACATGGCCATAACCTTGTGCGCATTACCTGCGTCCACCCCGTCGCTGGAAGTCAGGCTTTCCCACCTTGCCACCGCCGCGGGTAGAAGGGCCATGCCTCTTGTCTTCGCCAAGAGCGCGTCGGCCACCAGGGGAAATGCCGCCCCTGCCTCCCCGGAAGTCACCTCCGCCTCGGCCACCCCGGGAGTCGCCTCCCCGCCCTCCCCGGAAGCCGCCGCCTCGGCCACCTCCCCGGGAGTCACCGCCTCCTCTGCCTCGGAAACCACCACCTCCTCGAGGGCCACCTCGGGAATCGCCGCGGCCCCTGTTGACTGTCTTTCGGATGGTAGCGACTTCCTCATCGTCCACGTCCATCTCATCATCGTCATTGCCACGACGGTTGCTGAACTTGAGGCGGCCACGCTGGCCACGGACACCAATGTCTTTGCCGCGGAGAGCCGCAACATAAGCACCAACGCCGCTATCGCCGCCACCGTGAGACGGCGTGTCGATAACCATGGCGTCGTCCTCATCACTGTCTTGTCCCAGGATAAGCTTGCCGTCCATATCGGTCTTTGCCTTGGTCCTGCCGGCTTGGCGCATCTTGACGGGCTTCGTAGACGATATGCTGGCCAGTGCCCTTTTATCCAAGAGATCAAGGGGCTCATCTTCATCTTCCATGATGTAGGTGTTGCCGCCCTTCTTCCCCTTCCTGGATGAGGCACCACCCATGTCGTCGTCAGACTCATCCTCGGCCTCGGAATCGTCACTGGAATACAGAGCCTCGTCATATTCGCTCTCGAATCTGTTCTTCTTCTTTCCATTGGTCTGCTCCTCGTCCTCGTCCTCGCCCTCGCCCTTGGCGGCATCCTTCTTCCGCTTGCTGCGCTCCTTGGACTTGCGAATGTTGTTGATCAACTTGCGATCTTCCTCAGGGCAGTGCTTGTTGATGACATCTACACCAAAGCGTCGCACCATACGTTCCAAGATATGCTTGACCTTCACCCTGAAGTGGCTCTTGTGGCCATGCGACCAGACTAGCAGGTTCGGAACCATGGTAGCCAACCTCGGAAGCATCATTTCTGTGGGGAGGCTGATGACGCAGACCTTGACGAATCCAAGAACACTCCTGACGATCTCTCTGTTGCTGGAAGTCAAGAAGAGATCCATGGTTTGCACCAGGTCATTAAGCAATTCGTTGCTGAGCGACTGGCGGAATTCGTATAAGATACGAGTGATGGCAGTGATGGAGGCGGAAATCATGTGCGGAGTGCTACCTGCCAGACCAGCACTGACCATGGTGAAGTATTCTTCGATACTGGCCTTG
Organism: Apiospora marii; assembly: GCF_038362585.1. Lineage (NCBI taxonomy): Eukaryota > Fungi > Ascomycota > Sordariomycetes > Amphisphaeriales > Apiosporaceae > Apiospora > Apiospora marii. Next base: position 1,493,735 of record NW_027117377.1, read on the forward strand.
GACGGGGCAGCATCGCTCGGCATGTTCGGAATCTTGTTGTTCTGAATCGGCTTGCCCTTGGATTCCTCGAGCTTCTCGCCCATGATGACAAGGAGCTCAAATGCAGAAGTTCTTGCTCGTTCGTTGTTCTCTCGGCAGCAGATCACAACCTCGGACAGAACCGCTGGGATGAAATGCAATGAACTGTCAGGGATGAACGGGATCATGCAGGTAATTGCAGCAAGTCGTTCTCTTCGGGCAGGCACGGAGCATTTCTCAGCACTGGATAACAGAAGCCCTTGCAGCTCGTCGAACCGTTCGTTGAGCGCAATCTGTCCGTTCTCGGAGTCTGCCAAGCGCGGGATCAGCTTGTAGGCCTTCTTTTGCAGCTGAGGATCGTCGTCTCTAATGATAATGAGAGATGCGATGTTGAAGAGAGCAGCGAAGCTCTGGCGTGGCAGGTATGTAGACATCGTAATAACAAGATCCATCAGCGTTTGACTTGTCGAAGGTCCTTGTTCCTTCTTCTTCTTGTCAGCCCGGGCTGCCAAGACAGACGAGGCGGCAACCTCTTGCTCCTTGGTGGCTTCGGTCAGAGCATTTGCTAGCATTTCGCTGACACGGTCAAACGTTTCGACAAGCTCATTCTCAGGGGTGATGCTCAAGTAAGCATTGATGGTTTGTAGAATGGGGCCTCTCGATTGGGGCAGAGTCTGGCTGTACACGTTGAACATGACCGCCAGTAAGTTGCTAGCGAAGGTGCCGAGATAGGTCAGGTTCTTCTGAGCATCCGCCTTTGAGACTCGGCTCTGGAGGATCATGTCCTCCTCCTCCTCCTCAATCGCCGTGATTGCCTGGTTAGATTCAACCAGGGCCCTCAGTGCCCGGCAGACATCCAAACGCAAATCAACCTGCTGGTACAACAGGTTGGCCAGCATCTCGGCGAATTCCTTGTCAAAGGCTACCGTCAGATCCAGTGGCAAATCGCAGTATCCGGGGAGAATAGACCACGTCTGTTGCACCAGCGTTTCGTAGATCTTGGTTTCCATGGTCTTTGGCGCGTCACCGTGGTCAAGTACTTTCTGGAACATGGTTTCGCTCAAGGGAATGAACTCGGTCTTGAAGTGTTGAAGGTTGGTGTTGCTTGTGTAGTCGCGCAGAGTTGGCAGGAGCCAAGCTCGACCTGGCTGCCCCTTGACAGGCTTTAGGAGGTTGAGAGGCAGCACATTGAGAACAGCTTCCGGGCCCATGGCTCTGATAGCCTTTCCAAGGACCTCGTCCGCTTCCTTCTTGCCCATGAACGAATCGTTGCCACGGATCTCACCGACAGACTTAGCGAGGTTCAAGAGCATCGGGTTTGCCCGCCACCGCAGAGAGTCGTACATGGCACCAAACACCTTGAAAGTCTCCATCCAAGCAGCCTGGTACTTGACGCTCAGTAGCTCCTCGGTATTCTTGGCGATTTTCTCCAATATCTTTTCGTCAAAGATAGACGGCTCGAGGATGACCTGGTTAGGGATACAGGTGGCAACGAATGCGATGAGACATTCCGATGCGGAGACTCTGATGTTATGCGACGAAGACTCTAAGAATGACGAAACCATCTCGAAGAGCTCGGGCAGTTTCTGGAATGTGTCTTCCGGTTCCAGCTGAGCGGCAACTTCGTAGCCTCGCGAAAGAATAGCAATCCAAGGAGGCAGAAGCTGAGTGTCGTTTGCCGAAGGGCGCATTTCGGAGATGATCTCGAGGAGTCGGGGGAGTTTAGCAGAAGCGGTTTCGTCAGCGGCCATACCGGCAAAGATCATCTCGAAAATGTCGAAGACAGCCATGGTCATGTGCTCGTTTCCACTCTTCGCTATGCTCAGTAGGAGCTCACACAGAGCCTCGATGTTCTTGCTCGGCCATCCGCCACTGCCTGATGTAATAGTCTTGATCAGTTGCAGAGCGTGGATCAGGGCAGGGTCGTTTTCGGCATCCTTCTTCTGCTTTTTAGAGATAGCTGCCTTGTTTGCCTGCTCTGTCAAGCTCCGCATGGCAGTCTCGGCGCACAAGTCGGCAGCAGGATGATCGAGAGAAGGGCTGGGCGGAGGGTTTTGAAGGACCTTCTTCAGGGCTTCTTGCGCTCGCTTCCGTAGCTTCGGGCGGTGGTCAAGCGACAGGTTCAGGAGCCCGGCGACTGCCCGGCGGGGGCTGATCTCGTTTGTGGCAAGCTTCCATGCTGCCGAATCTTGAGCGAGCAACAAAGACTCGAGGCAGCCGACGGACGACTTCAGCAGCGCCGCCTCAGCATCGGCAAGAAGCAGAACTGGGGCGAGGAGCTGAAGGATCTGGGTGAACTTGGACCGAAGGAGCGGTTGGGGCGCATATGGAGTTATGACATCCAGAAGGTAGATGACGGCTGGTGTGAATTCCCTGTTGATCTCGCCATTCGCGATCGACTGGTTGAGGAGGGCGAGAAGGGCAGCGAAGTATCCTGTAGGGGTCCGCGGGGTGTTCTGCTCCTGGAGCGTTTCTTCGACGGCGGTCAGGATGACGACAGTCTGCTTTTGGCTTTGAAGGTTGGGTGACCGGATCTTGTCCAGCTTCTCCTCCAAAGTCGCCATTTTGTCTAAAACAGCAACAATCTTTCTTTGCCCAATGTCGGCGGCAATGTTGAACTGAGAGCTCTTTACCACAAAAAATAGAAAAAAGTTACGATAAGCCCCACCACCCCGGCTTGGTGCGCTATCGATAAGCTAAATCTTTTGCAGGTGGCTACCATCTACTGATAAGTTGCGCTTGGCGCATGTGCCCAAGTGGATCGTCCTATCGTAAATCATTAGAGGACTTGATGTTACCAGTTGCTGCCTTGAACCCATTCATTGGATCATTGAAATGTGGATGGTACCTACATAGGCTACCTATTTGGATGTCGAAACACATATGCTCTCAGCAGATCCAGGATGCTGGGTACCACAATTGTGGTTTCCTTGTTGTCCCTTGTCTTGTAAGTAGTAGTAGAAGAAATTGTGTGAGGTATCAATTGCCTGACTGCATGAAATATATTTTATATTCTAGCCGTGCATCTATGTCCATATACCCAAGCTATCAAAGGTCTCATAGTAACTTCCGAGCCTTTATTGATGTATATACCCCTTTACCTTCGGGCGTCAAGCCTCGATTCTCAACTAATATTACATATGTACCCAGCTTTCAGGGTTCCAGCTCATATAGGTGTCACAACACATAATAATCTAGCATCAGGACTGAAACCTCCGATTTTGAAGCCCGGTTTATAAACGCTCTCCTAAGGCAGCAAACCATCACTTTGGGGGGCTTGCTAGCTGAGGCGGGATTGCAGTGTTCGTACCTAATGTTCGGTAGACCTCAAGAGGCTTGCCAAATGCACCAATACTTTGGAAGGAAGGAAGACACGATGCATTACCTGCGAGCAAAGGTCACTCGTTATGAATAACCGTGCGATATTATATATGATTGGGGGTAGCCATAACCTGAAGGAAGTAATACTGTCTCAATACGCAGACACAAAATAAGGGATAGGGGCCTGGGACGTTGGAATATTAAGTAGGGTACTCCAGGACTGCATGGGATAAATACGCTAGAGATGATATAATACCACAAGGACTGGGATGAATTAGTAACACACCGTTCGCCCCGGTGGCCATCAGGAAATGCCAGCTACCAAACAGTCTTGTATTCTATCGTATTCCACCACAGTGAGTATACAACATGAACACCCGTGTCTTCCCCATGCTTTCTCGGCTTACTTGCATACATAGTCATGCCTGAATTCAACCCAGAAAAACGCCTTGGCTTTAGCACCAGTCCCAAATCAACATCCGCTTTCCCTAGACTCTGGTCTACGAGAAGTCCTCGCCCGCCTCCACAATCGACTCCTTCACGCGTACCAGCAGGGTCGTCTTCCACTTGTCCAGCTTCGACATGCGGTCGTACTGGAACAGCTTATCGGTGAAGTCGTCCTGGTTGCCGGCCTCGATGGCGGCGAGCAGGTCGACGAGCAGCTGGTGCTCGCGGTTGCTGGGGAACGTGGGGTCCATATCGCGGTACTTCTCGAGAGCGCGGTTAGCGGTGACCATGTCGCCGGTAGCGAGGTGGCAGATGCCGGCCTTGAGGAAGTAGTCCTTGACGCTGTAGCGCATGAGGTTGTTGTTGAGCGACGCGGCCGCCACCTTCTCGTACTGCTCGATGGCCTTGTAGTAGTCGGCGTCGAGCGCGGCGATGTCTGCCACCTTAAGCCAGAGCTTGTTCGCCAGGGCTGCGGCGTTGTCGCCCTCGTACCACCCGGCCGCCTCTTCGTAGGCGGCCAGCGCGCGCTTCGTGTCGGCCAGCTGCGTCTCGAAAACCTCGCCCATCGCCTCCTTGTGCTGCGCCGCGCGGCGGAAGTTGCCCGTCTTGCAGTACTGCTGGATGGAGAACTCGAGGACGCGCACGGCATCTTCGGGCGACTCCTGCTTGTACACCTTGAAGGCGTCGACCATGGCATTGGCGGCGTCGCTGGGCTCCTTCAGGTTCTGGCTCTGAACCGTCGCGGCCTTCTCGAAGGCCTGTCCTGCTTCTCTCACTAGAAAACGTGGGAACGTATTCATTAGCATCTACCCCGTACGGCGGCGTTGGGCGCAAGGCGACATAGCGCTAACTGCGGCTGCTGCGGTGGTGATCGACGTACTCATCTTCTGCATCCGGAAGGCATTGGCGGCCTCGATGTAGAGCTCGGCGGCATCCATGTACTTCTGCTCCCGGCCTCCGAAGAGACTGAAGCCGCTGGATGCGCTGGCCAGCGTCTTGTCGGCCTGTGTGTATCACCATTCATCAGCATCGCTTTCCGGATGGCGGGGTGCCCATATATGGTGGGGCAGGGTTATGCTGACCTTCTGAAGCAGAGCTCGCGGATCTCCTGCCATGTTGGATATTCTTTCGGCTGTAAAATATGTAGATGGGCGTAATCGCGTATAATCGTCCGGGTCGGTCGGCGTAGGACTTCGTTGCGCGGCGGTTGGTAGTGAAGCGTAGTCGGTTGATGTTGGTAGAATGATGGAGGTGACAAGCCACTGAAGCGACCTAAAACAATCCACCAGAGCTATGACGCTTCAGCTTCAACGTCCCCTGCAAGCGGCCAAGAACGACCCTGAAGTACACAGTTGGGCAGCTTACACCAAAAATACGGCATTGTCGGAGGAGATCTACTTGTCAGTAAAACACCTGCAGCTGTCTTGCGTTTTACTACGATTGCAAGTGCAACACCTACAGCTTCGCATTTAGTCCAGTAACTTTATACTTGACTGTCAAGCCCTTTGAAGCTATACAAGCACCATACGTGTTTACTTTGTTTAGCTCTGTCTGTCTGCGCGCTGGTTCAACTTTATCGGGCAGGCAGCAGCAGTGTAAAAAGACACTTCCAACACAGTCATGAACAGCACGATATGCGCCCAGTGCCGCCAGGCGTTACGGCAACGCCTCAGAGCCCCTTCGAGCCTGTTTACACAGTCAGCGAAAAGAACAAATGGCATTATATCCACGGCTAGACCACTCCTCGCGCAAAGGCGACAGAACCACAGCAACAGTCAGAGCGCCAACAACGATTCCGATCCCGATATCCGCTCTCTCCTCTCCAACCCCACGTGGTCTGTCCGGTCACTGCTGCCGCAACACTCTCTCACATCCGAGACGACGACCAAAGACAACGAGATCACCAGCAAAACCCTGCACCACCTCCTGCGGCTCTCGGCGCTGCCGCCCCCCGCGACGCCCGAGGAGGAAGACGCGCTCCTGACGACGCTGCGGACGCAGCTCCACTTCGTGCGCTCGATCCAGGGCGTCGACACGGCGGGCGTGGCGCCGCTCGCGGCGATCCGCGACGAGACGGCGCGGGGCCGGCGGGAGCAGACGATCGGGCTCGAGGCCCTCAAGGAAGCGCTCGCGAACGAGGACGTCGTGGGCCACAGCCGGCGGCCGCGGCGCCGGCGGGTGGAACAGGATCAACAGCAGATGAAGAAGGAAGGGCAGAGGAACGAGGCCGAGGACTGGGATGCGCTGGCGGGCGCGAGCGAGACGGCTGGGAGGTATTTCGTGGTGCGGAGCGGCAAGGGCGGAGAGGCTCAGTGAGGAAGAAGATCGGCGGCACGACGCCCTTTGCCAGGGCTGATGCTTCATGTACTGATATACTAGTCATATACCCTTGTTCTTTCTGCAATTCCCGCGGCAGACTTTGCGTGAGCTCATTTGGAGTGTTCTCGTTCTTTTGTGTCAGGAGGCAGACGGTCACCCAAGGTCTCGGCCGAGGTGGCTGTAGCTGAGTTGAAGCTTTGGGTGAGTAGGCTTTAAACAGATGGCCAAGTTCTCCTGTCCTCCGACTGGGTTCAATCTAGAGCTAGGGGAGGTCATGTCAATTACATATTCACATGTTAGTGTATATTCTGTCTCTTCTGTAGGTTGCGATTGGAGTCTCTTGAATTCGTGAGTGTACGGGTGAGACAGGAGGAATCCTAGTTGCCAGGGCTACCCTCCCCTGCGCGCCCTTGAATCCTGTAGTATCACCAAAAACATGTCTAGGAATTTCTGTATATATGACGTCGGTCCTTTAGATTTGCAGCCGTATATCAGGGTAACAGACGATGTACGAGCTGTACTGTCGATGGCTCAGCTGGTCAGGGGGTTATGTGCCCCTTGGCCAAAGCCCTACCTCCCAGGCCAGAGGATTCTGTATCGGGATTTCAGTAAGGGCCTATATGAGCCCGTATCGGTACATAGAGCTCGGCTGAGTGTTCAGCAGGTCCCATCCAGCGAACCCACATACTACCTGCGGGCTAGGTATTGTACGTATTGTACTATGTGGCTGGTCTTATGAGTAAAAGCGAACGATGAGATGCTACTTAACGAACACAGCTCAACCCATTGAACTTCCTTACGACAGAAGCAAACCATGGGTAATATTTACGCTCCCAAATCTGAAGCTTTATCTCTAAAAATAGTGTGACATAACATATTATTGACAAGGGGATTCGCACTGGTAGCCCATACGTCACCGAGAATTGCCACCTTGATACCTGTGTAGTTACCCAGCTGTGATATCACATTCATTGGTATCATTATATAAGTAGCCTCGTTTGCATTCGTTTCAATGGAATATAGATTCTTTATGTGCCGAGCAGACTATCACGTCCTTAGTACATCACACATTTCATGTAACCATATCCGTTGAATAACAACAACAACGATGGTAATGGGTTACTGAAAGTTCCAATTATATTCTGGTACAATGCCACAGCATCAGTGCTCTATTCAGTGAAGCTTGATATCGTAGGGAACTTGCTTATGGCGTCGGTATGTACAACTCGTGTCTTCTCTCATGCATATACCTGCTCTGCCGAGGCATTTTACACATCTCAGGACGATTTGCCGAATGCATTGAACGAATAGCTGTAGGTGTATGCAGATCGTAACATTCCTGTACCATTGCCCCTGACCAAGTCTCTTCTGCAAAGGGGTGGCTAGAAGTAGAATGTAAAATAGCTCAGGGAAAGACGACTTTCGCTACCACAACATGCTCCTGGAATACGAGTTTTGACATCATCGCCAGGCTGGACTCTCACCGGCGGCTCAAATTGTTTTCCTATCCTCAATGTCAGATTTCACTCGGTGATAGTCGATACCAGAAAACGCGATGATGTCTGTTTGAAAATGTATGAGAGCACATATCCTTATTTGAGGCGGATCAGTGCCGACATTATTGTTTGATGAACTGAACGATTATCTTCATGCTTGAATGTGCTATGGAGATTGTAGGGGCCGTTGTCGCTATAGTGATTGTAGGTACGATTTATCCTCAATAATACGCCTATCATTTCCAGAGCTTGGGGGACCCTTGTTCATCGGGGTTTTTTACCATGCCGAGCAGAGGTATTTGTTATTGATTCCACCCACTACAGCCTGGGTTCATCACGACAGTTGCAATATGCTCTTTTGCGTCGCTTGATAAGACTACTAAAATGGGCAAAGGGCGCATTGAAAGTGACTCTCGATGCTCTGATGGCAGTTCTGAAAATGGCACCAGTCGGGCATTGGAATGTCACGGGAGGTGTTGTTGCTCTCATACACAGGCATCATCGCTGGAGCGGCAAGGTTCGCCATCGCCCGATCATTCCGCCCCGTTCCATCGATGGTGGATTGTAGGTGCATTGCTATACAGAATTCCACCGCTTGGACCTGGCCATCTGGGTTCTCGAATAGGCGATTCAGTGGTATACGGGGACTATCTCAAGCGAGGTGGTTGGTCCATCACCAACCGCTAGAGAGAAGCCGACCATTCTCAGCCATTCAGCGTGCCGCGTTTCCCGCACATGTGCGGCACAGGTAGGATCGGGCTCAATTGAGGAATTTGGCCCGGGGCGCCGATGCACGCTACATCGTGTTTCCCAAGATTACCCCATATCGTTAGCGACGATATGCCGATCCGTTGCTGCTTCCGGCAACGCCTGGTCAAGATCGTGAGACCTCATTGGTGGAGAGAATCGAGGTCGCAACATACAGCGTGACCATTATACCCTACCGGCAGCCGGATACGAGGAATATGACATCGAGCCTATAGCAACACCCAGCAATAATGGCGCGGCAACGCAACTGACGATATTCACGCAACGCCCACTTCATGCCATGTTGACGTAGGAAGGATCGAAGCCAAGCGGTGTGACATCCTTCACCAACATACCTTAAATACCGTTGGGCATCCTTCCGAATAGTCTCCTTCGTTCTCCAGTGCATTCCTTCACAGAACGAAAACACCCATCCTATCACACTCAATCACCATATCCCACAACAAAACCACCATCAACCACTCTCCCCAATCTTTCAAGATGCAGTTCACCAGCACCGTCGTCCTCGCCATCCTCTCGGCCGTCGCCGCTGCGGCCCCGACCGCCTCGGCGGCCGCCGACTGCAACGCCACCCACACTGCGTGCCGGGCCGCCGCCAACGGCAACAACGACGAGATCATCGCGTGCGACAGCGCGCAGACCGAGTGCGTGGGCGCGTGCCTGCAGGCGCAGACCGTCTGCGCCTTCGCGCCCGACGCCAACATGAGCTTCTGCGCCGCCGAGTACGTCGGCTGCTCCGGCCTCGACGTCAAGACCCTGCAGGACTGCGAGGTGCAGGAGAGCGACTGCAAGAACGCCCCCGACGCCAACATGAGCTTCTGCGCCTCGGAGAAGGCCAAGTGCACCGGCTTCTGCGAGGCCGCCTACGGCGACTGCCGCGTCGCCCCCGATGCCAACATGAGCTTCTGCGCCTCCAAGTACGCCAACTGCCTCGGCTACAACCCCTTCTAAGCGTCGACGGAAAGGGGAGCACGGGGAGGGGCGACGAGAGAGCCCTCCTCATGAAAAAGGAGTTGGTGAATGGATGCCAGCTGGCGGTCACTTGACAACAGCAACGGTCAGGACTCACATATGACTGTGCTTGGTCGCGAGCGGGCGATGATGATGATGACGACGACGATGATGAAGATGCATAGTCACGTAAGGGGGGGTAATGATACTGTACATAACTTCGCTGCCGACAGCACAAAAGGGTTGGCTAATTTAATGTAGTGGACTCCACCAAAATGATGATTCTTGTGCAAATGCGGTTCCGGTTTGGCGGTTTGGCGACGACGGCGGTGATATCAGCCTCCAGTGTATTAGTATCTCGTCGCTTGTCCGACAGATTACCAGGTAGGACAAAAAGATAACCATCGGTGAGGAACAGGAACAACTGGGGTTGAACATGGATGTCTTGCAGATGATGACGGTATCTTTTCCTTCTGGCTGGGAACAATTTAAAGGACTTTCTCTCTTATCCCCCAAATTCCCCCTGTGTTTATCCAGAGCAAACTTGACTGTGGTACGGCAATTGCGTGAGGGCGTAACCAGTCGTTACTAAAATGCGGCTGAGGATTGACAGCTTTTTCGGGTCTCCTTACCGAAGATTGGAGGTCCCAGTGTGTAAATGGAATTGATTATACAATCTTTCAGTCAGCGACCCAGAGTATAGCTGGCAGTCCCATGGTTCGCGAGTTGACGTAGACCCCTGCCAACTCAGAACCGGAGCCTCTGGTGGTGCTCAGTGGGGCGCCGCCCAGGTTCAGAATGTCGGTTTCTTGGTACGAACCCCCTTCTCGACCCTTTCTAGCTTCCTTCTTTCAAGAAAATCAATGTCAACTGCATCCAAGCTTACGCTAGTCCCCGGCGTAATTGTGATGGACAGATGTCCACGCATCAGCTCTGTGGAGAGAACCTCAATTGCAGCTCGGGATGATACGCATGTGACGACGACGCATCCCAACTCCAGGGCCGGCCGCGTATATCGTGCCAATCTATCGCGAGAACCATGGCGCTGGTAATTACGGTAGTCGAGTGCTTTATAGGAAGTTGGAACTACGTACAGCCGAGTTTTGGTGCTACACATAACTCTTGCCCAGGCGGAATCCCGACACACAGCCCGACGATCAAGGCCCGGCGACGAGTTCGTAAGACGGTATTACCGGGCTCGTGATAGGCCCAGGAGTCTTGCTGGCGAGGTTCACGATACCGCACCTATGTACAATCAACTCGGCGAATCCAAGAGAAGTCGTCAGGGAGTACGTACGCTTTTCCATGACGGTTGAAACATTTTCCGTAAAGAAGCGACGTTCATATGCTACAATATGTGTACGGATTCCGTTTTGAATTACTGAAGTCTTACGGACGTTGTTTCTTTGGATAAAGTATCTTATTAGGGATTCGAGTAGTCAATTTGATACGCCAGTCGGAAAGCGCATTGCATGTGTACGCCCAACCAGACCGACATGCGTAGAACACGTGTGCGGACATTGGCTCTTGGAAAGATATCTATAAGAGCAATGGTTCAAGATTTGACATGTATAGCTTATGTTTGTGGGCAACACGAGGTCGTGGCAGCCCGTATGGCAGTTTGATGCGCACAAGCGAGGTCTTGTCATGTTTGGCTTACGACACGGCGTGTGGCTTTGTGGCGTCTGCCATAAACCAAGCTTTTCTAGAAGAGTCTTTGACGGTGCCAAGGAGACGTCAAACCTGCAGGAAAGATTCTGACAGGCCACATGTCATATTCCAGCCGATATTATGTAGACTGCAGCAAGGGTAGGTACACACAATGCATTGGCAAGGGACATCGGAGGTCTGCAGAAGATGCCAGCTCGGCAAGCCATTTACAACGCTACCTTAACATCGTACCTTAACCGATATAGACGGTTGGCGTACCTGACACGCATACTTTAGGTAGTAGCCCGTAGTAGTATGCAGGTCCTAGAAATGCGCCGTGTCTCGGACCTTTCAGCTCGTTCGATCTGCCTCACAAATCAAGGCACAAGGTGGTATCGGTATCATGCCCTACCAAATTCCTCCTTGCAGCCGACCAATCGTAAGGAGAACTCAATCGCAAGTCGAGGGAAGCAGGATCTACGGGTAGGATGGGGGGAAGAAGATACACCCCGCCTCGCTGTCAGCCGACATTCCGAAACCCATGGTCGGATTTCCTCCGGACTGTCGTCCCTATCAAGTATGGCTAGAGGGAGAGGACGCTCCATGGGACGGCCACCAGCCCGTCCAGTCGCCTTGCCCGAAGAGCCGAGACCCGGCCACGATACGACCTCTCGTCAGGAAAGTCAATGCAGCATAGCATCGCGGCAAATCAACTTATGTAATCAAATCGCCGAGACTTTTTTTTTCTCTTCTCAGTGTATATCACAAGCTATGTATTGGCGCTTGCTCCGACAGCTCGGTAACAGAGAACCCCTTAACACTCGGACATATAGCGTCCAAGACGGTTGATGGCCGAAGCGATGGCACACTGGCAGTAATAGATTGGACTGCCGGGACAATATGCTTCCCCTTCCACCAAAATGGACTCCATCAGCCATGATGTTGTCACCGCCTGTTTCGATCGTAACAAGGGGAGGATGCGGCACAGCTGAATAGTCGAACGACTTTCGTCAACCGTGTGCTTGTATTGCTGTCGGATTGGGTAAGGCCCGCACTGCCAGCAATTTTCTATCTTTCGAGCAGTGACTTTCCTAGATTCGACTCAACAAAGATACTCAGTAGGCGGGTTTCCAGGCGGATACCTACTCACCACAACATCTCGGACTGTCGACCCCGAACTCGGAAAGTCTTGTTGAATATCTCTCGACGGAAAGCCGTTGGGCTATGTATGTTAATTAGACAGGCCCCCAGGGTATTTGCTCCAACGTCTGTGAGCTGAATTAGTAGCGGTGCTAGTAGTGTTATACCGCCAAAGAAACGCTATCGCTTATTGAGAAGGAGCCTATCTGACACGCCTAATGCGCTTGGCAATCTCAGCGCGCACTGATGAAGAACCGCAAGCAAGGGTGACGAGAATTCCGCAGCGGGGGTTACGCCACGGAACTAAAACAACCAAGCGATCAGCCCCCATGCAAGTCTATTGATCCTGTCTCCCTGTCTTCCCCTCCATATACCTATGTACTCGTCGCTCTTTTTCCTTCCTCCACTGCCGCGGGCCCAGCCTGCCAGCAGATAGTATGTAGCAGAAGTACATAGTGTAAAACCCGTGCAGGGAATCCCTCCACTTTTCGTCCATCATTGTTGATGACGAACCGTGTAATTACATCCCGAACATCTTTATTCTAGTAAAGACCCGGCCAGGGGTTCGTCAGCTAGGGGCGAAACTCAGTCTGGCGGACTTGACGATGTTGTCTGGATGTGGAGGACGGAGTTGTCTCCCAAAGAGCAACTAGTCGGCCTCTACCCAATCTCAACGGGCAGTAGCAACCCCACTGCCGGAACGGGAAACGGGCAAGGTTAAACTACTGGTCTCGACCCCTGAGCCCTGAGCCCCAGTAAGCAGTAGTTAGCGTTTTTCTTCTCTTGGAAAGCATGAACCAAGCTGCATCCATTGCGTTAGCGACCGTTCACCGTCGCACCGGAGCGTGGCTCCGACCAGGATATCTCGAGAGTGCATGAAGTAGAGAACATTCCAATTGCCGTCCAAATGCCGAGATGCGCAGGAAGAAGGTCAGCAGGTTGTTTGAAGGTAGGGAAGAGCAGATCTCCTGGATGAGATGAGGTGCTAGATACATTGATGCATGTACGATCGTGTTGCCACTCAATCTGACCTGGATGACTGCTGGCAGAGGGCAGGCACAACCGGGAAGTTCGAGTGGTTCGTGATGGCCTTTGACAGACTATTTGGGGGCCGTGCGATGGTGGACCATGAAGATCTTATCTCAACCGGGCCTGCCAACCAATGTTTTCTTTATTACACTTGGAGACTTGTACTTATTCAGCAGTTCTTAGAGCCCCTGCTGTAACCAAGTATTTGGCCTACCACGACTTCTGCCACGACTAACAAGCAAGGAGGCAAGCAAGCCAAATGATGTGCAGTCTTTTCGCTGCCAAACCCTACGGGGCACCAGGTCCGCATAACTAATTCCCCTGTTGGGACTTCAGTAGGGACTAGTAACCGGTAGACAGTTTCCGCAAATTCACATACCCCGTACCGAGGCGGGTCGCCATGGCGAAAACTGGACCGATTTGGGACAAGCTGCCCTGGAGCGTCGTCTGATCAATGCAGCCAAGCGAATTCTGTCGCCTCTCTCGGCAACCTCATTCCTGCACTGCGCTCGGAGCCCTGCTCCTTGCCAGGCGCAGCAGTGCCCATGAAGTTGGCAGTACGTACTCACATGGCACTCACTGTACTGTAGGGCAGGCACCCAGCACCCAGCACCCAGCACCCTTTGAGCCTGGCATCCGATGCGGTCTCGTGCGGAGTGTCTCCTGGCAAAGAGCGTCCCCCCCTGGACCGCGCAAGAGAGGCAATGGAAATTCGAAGGGATGCAGGGGATGGGTCTCGAGGAGATTGGATGGCTCGACATACCGAGGAAGCGCGTATAGAAGCGCCGGATAGGATGATGCCAATGCGACCATATTCGCGATTATATATAGAGGATGTCATCTTGGCTTAACTCGAGTTGGCTTCTCTTTACCTTGGTCAAGGCACTCTCACTCCTTTAATCTAGAGCAATAGCCTCACCTCAGTCACTCTTTCCGTAAGTATACCACTCTGAACATCCCTGCGCGGCGACAGCCGTATTACATCGTTGCAGATGGATGGATGGACTCCTGCTAACTCCACTTCCTCCCAGTGAGCTCTCTAGTGTCAACCATGTTGTTCAACAAGCTAATCAGCCTCATGGCTGCCGCCGTGCCTATGGCCGCGGCAGTCGACCTCGACGGCTACGAATACGTCGTCGTTGGTAGCGGTGCCGGTGGAGGTCCCCTCGCCGCCCGTCTGGCCATTGCCGGCCACAAGACCCTCCTTATCGAGGCCGGTGACGACCAGGGCAAGAACATCAACTACACCACCCCCGCCTTCAACGCCAAGTCCTCCGAGGACGAGCACCTTGCCTGGAACTTCTACGTCCGCCACTACGAGGACGACGCCAAGCAAGCCCGCGACTTCAAGACCGTCTACGACCTGCCCGATGGCGGCATCTACCAGGGCCTCAACCCCCCTGAGGGCGCCACGATCAAGGGAACTCTGTACCCCCGTACTGGTACCCTGGGTGGCTGCACCGCCCATAATGCCCTGATCGCCGTCTACCCTCACCGGTCTGACTTCGAGTACATTGCCGAGATGACCGGCGACAACAGCTGGAGCGCCGACAACATGCGCACCTACTTCGAGCGCATGGAGGACAACCAGTACACCTCGGGTCTCATCACCCAAGGCCACGGTTACGAAGGCTGGCACCAAATCAGCCACGCGCCCCTGTCCATTCCCCTGGGTGACCCCGCCATCATGGAAATGCTGTTCGGCGGTGCCTTCGCTCTCGGCAACCTGACCCACTCCCTCTTCGATATCGCCTCCCTGCTCGCCGGTGACGCCAACGCCGACGGCGAGAAGCGCGACCAGGAGCCCGGCTACTACCAGATCCCCATCTCCACCAAGGACAACACCCGTGTCGGCTCGCGCGAGTTTATTCTCGACACCGTCAACGCTGTCAACTCCGACGGCAGCAAGAAGTACCCCCTGGACCTCCGCATGAACTGCCACGTCACCAAGGTCACCTTCGACGAGAGCGTTAACCCTCCCCGTGCCACCGGTGTTGAGTTCCTCGACGGTGCCCATCTCTACAGCGCCAGCCCTCTCTCCCGCAGCGCCAAGGCCGGTGTCCCCGGTTCCGCCAAGGCTTCCCGCGAGGTCGTCGTTGCCGGTGGTGTCTACAACTCGCCCCAGCTTCTCAAGCTCAGCGGTGTCGGCCCGGCCGAGGAGCTGAAGAAGTTCGACATCCCCCTCATTGCCGACCTGCCCGGTGTCGGCACCAACCTGCAGGACCACTACGAGATCTCGGTTCAGGCTCGCCCTGACGATGACTGGGTCGCCTTCAGCGGCTGCACCTGGCAGGGAGATGAGAACGACCCTTGCATCGAGAAGTACCAGAACCCCGGTCTCCTCGGCGACCAGGGCGTCTACGCCTCCAACGGTCTCGCCGCCACCATGTACCACAGGAGCAGCACCGCCCCCAACAACGACTGGGACACCTTCGTGTTCGGCGGCCCCGTCAACTTCCGTGGCTACTTCCCCAACTACAGCGTCAACGCCACCGGCGAGCACGACTGGTGGACCTGGGCTATCCTGAAGTCGCACCCGCGCAACACTGCCGGCGGCGTCACCCTGCGCTCCGCCGACCCGCTCGACATGCCCGACATCATGTACCACTACTACTCCGAGGGCAACGGCGAGTACAAGAAGGATCTCCAGGCCATGGTTGAGGCCGTCGGCCTCGCCCGCGACGCCTTCCACCGTCAGCCCCTCAAGGTCACCGAGGTCATGCCCGGCCCCGATGTCCAGTCCCAGGAGGACATCGAGCAGTGGATCCAGGATATCACCTGGGGCCACCACGCCTCGTCCACCTGCCCCATCGGCACCGACGACGACCCCATGGCCGTCCTTGACTCGTCCTTCCGCGTCCGCAAGGTCCAGGGCCTGCGTGTCGTCGATGCTTCCGTCTACCCCCGCATCCCGGGTACCTTCACCGCCGTCTCGACCTACATGGTCGCCGAGAAGGCCGCTGATGTCATGCTCGCCGAGCTGAAATAGAGGAGAGGCAAGCAATCAGTGTCTGTCTGAATGTCGGTACCTAGTCACCCCTTGTCAAACATGAGACTTGCCGGACGCAGCAGACGAGAATGAACAACATGTACATAGATTTTAGTCATTTTTACCAGCCAGCAACAACCAACATAGATGTAATTATGATACCTCTGATACCAACTATCACACACACCCATACAAACAATAAACTCAATCGTGCCATTTAATTTCGCCCACATTGTTTCAAGCCCCGTATATTTGTATCTTGGATGCCTTGTTGATTGACGCAGGTAACATGAGTCGTGTTGCTCACGAGTCATGGCCCGGAAGGCGGCGAGATCGGATTGCGGGATTGTCACGGCAGGTGGCTCCGTAGATGCCCACCTGTGTTGGTACACTGCTGTGCCTGTGCCTGTGCCTGGGCAGGGACTAGGTTGACCATGTATTGCGGCGCAAATCAAATGAGGCGTAGAAGCTTGGCGGTAGACAGTTGTTGAGGCTTCATTTTCTGGCAACCCCACTCGCGCGTCGCCGTTACAGTCCGTCGCAGTAGTAGTAGTCTTGCCGTCTGGCGTTGTGGGGCGCCGAAAACCGTTACAGTGAGCAGAGCCGATCAGTCAGTCTCGGTCGGTCTTCGCTGTTGTGCAGAGTTGTATGCTTGTGAAACAGACTGTCGCTCTAGCGATATGCATACGACGTAGAGATCGTTCCAAGTTAAAGAGAGAGAAAGAGGGGAAACGGCGGCCCGGTCCTGTTGGCCCAACGTTCAATCGACGTAAACATCGCCAAAATACCTAAGTTGGCGAATGGACACAAGTACTTTCCTTTTCCTATTACTTGTTCTCTCTTTCTTTTTCCTCACTTGACAGAGGCGCCATTAGGTAAACATTGTTTCATCTTCACTTTGATCTACCCATTACAATTCAAAAGTCATAGCAATTGACTAACCCGAGTTAAGATCGCCATACAGTAATTGGATCAGCTCATGGGAGGTGAGGTAGGTATCGGAAGTCAAGAATAGCACTAAATACCCAGGGATCTTCCCTCCTGTAACATGAGACGTGGACAGCTCGCAGACAGGTGTCAGACGATTAGCTAACAAGGAGACAGGCGACAGGCCGGCTTGGCTACCACGTGGGAAACAAAAGACCGGACGCAATAAGATGAGACGGCAGATGTCTCCTTACGAACCACCGCCAGCAGAGTTTAACTGCCGCTCCTGTGCCGTACTAGATTGCCGACATTCTGAAAAGAGTTGCTCTTGGTTCTGGGACAAGAGCAAGCATCTTTTCTTGGGCGACAGGGCAGTAGAAGAAGCCAGGGAAGACGACAGGCTGCGGGAATAGAAGAAGTATGTAGTAGAAGTTCCAACCCGCGACTAGTACGAACTAGCGGGTGCTAGGGGCGGAGTTCTCGACCACTACGAACAAGGACGCGATCCACATATTGACCGAGCAGACAGGGCACAGGGTTGAGGGCCAGGTTCGTACTGGCTCGGTCGGCAAGCATCGTAAGACCGAACGCCAAACGCCTGGGATCGCGACCTCAGGAGACTTGGAGAGCGAAATCTCTAATCTCGAATCTCTCCAAATGTACGGGGACGACCAAATTTTCTCAACTACAGCTACCTGAAACGCAGACGGGCAAAGATCGACGTTTCCCTCGCTCGTGTTTTATCTGATCTGCAGGTGTTTTCACCTCACCTGCATATGTATGTACGTACATGTAGGTATGTCCGGTGTGCAGTAGTTCGCAACGAGGATGCGGGTTAGGCAGTGGGTTGTTGTTTCTTGTTTTTGTTCCCACACTCCCACAGGTTCGTCGCCGTCCTGCCGTCCACCGTTAATATTCTGCATGTTCTGACACATTTGGCAGGCTGGCCTAAAACATCAACTAGGTAGGCTCGAGCTAGCTGCTGCACTGCAATGACCGGCCGATGCAATGCTACCTACCCGAATAGGTTCTCAAGGGTAACATATCGGCAATTTTGATTCGCACAGCCATCGCATTATGGTTATCGGTGATTGGCATAACGACGCTGGAGCAGAGAAACGGGCGGTGCCTCGGCAGCGGCAGCCCGTCTTACGACTGTGTTCAATATCATTTTTCACATATAGCAGCAACCTGGAGAGACAAGATGCAGGTTCAACAGAACCCTGGATCACCGAGCGCGGCGACATAAACCCAGCACAAGTGGAGATATACGAGAATGTGAATCTATAATATCTCGTTGGTAATGTTCACAAATAACAAATGATGCATCAGAAGAGCCGACCCCGCTTCTTATGCTGAACATGGGAAAGCATAGGTTCCCTTGCATACTGTCTGCATACGGCACAGATGATAGTGGTTGCCCGCCGAGAGGAACATGGCTATATCATAAGGGATATATGACAGGGCATCTGGGCATGACGTTAAAATGAGGGCACGCAGCACGGGTGTAACGGGCTTCTGCCGGGCGAGACTGCCCGGTCCTGAACGCATCTCTTGCTTTTACTCGTCCGAGTTGGGTATCATTGGGGAGATCTATATTGATGTCAGATTATGAACTGCGCAGTTCCTAGTTAGAGCCACAATGAAACCTCAGCGGCCTGCCCGTGCCACTAGCCATGCAGGCCAACTTGTCCCCTCCTCAGAGCCCTCCTCCCCTTTCCAGCTCCTCTCCCGTACCAGCAGCAGGAGCCAGAGGGACGGGAACACGATCCAATCGACACTCTGTTGCTCCTTCTTCTCTGGTCTCTTCCCTGGGGACCGGCACTAGCAGGTTGAAAAATAACGTCGTTGTGGAGGCTTGCGGAGCACTCGAACTAGTGACAAAATTTCAAAACCGCTTTGGCTGTCTGGTGATTCCTGGTGCTGCGCCTGGTGGTTCCCACTGCTTATCCACACTTTGCCATGAGGTTGCCGGGAACCCCCCTGTCTCTGGTCCTGTCCAAATCTTTGGGTAATGAATGAGCCCTGCCTTTCTTGGCGTAACCGCCTCTGCTCGACTGCTTTCGGCCGTTACATTTCCTTCCTGGGCATGGCGTGATATGGGCTAAGCTGTCAGGATTGGCCTGCGCTTGCTATCAATCAGGGCCCTGGGTACCCGGCAGAGAGTGCCCGGCACGTAACGTATGTACACACGTACAGAGAGCGGCCTGTGTCCCGACTCTCGGCCTGCGCAAGTGCCGGTTGGCTTGCCTAGATGAGAACGAGGTGAGAATATTACCAAGCAGCACAGTTCGTCTGGGGGACCTGTCACCCCTGTTCCCCTGCATATGCACAGTTGCCCATGTAGGATTTCGAATAGACGGCCAAAGCAATTGTTTGGGTCGTCGCCTGCCATCGGCGAAGCAGGCAGAGAGGGGAGAGGGGAGTAAACACAGAGATGATGAATCTCGCTCTGCCCGAAGATCGTATACGAAGATGTTTACGACTGCCACGTTTTGCAGAAGCATATTCGTTGCTACACGAAACCGTAGCCGCGTTGCCAGTACCTGGCAGAAAGCGTAACCAGATCGCCTTTCTTTTACCCTTCACTAACGGAGAAATGCCCATCTTAACTTGACCAGCATGCCCCGGTAGGTCAGAACCACCTACCGAGGCCATGACCGCTGGTCCCTCCACAACTTCCCCTGACTAGAGGCCAGGCACTGGACTAACTAATCGCTGCAAATGGGGACTGTTGTGCGCGTCGTTTGTCTGAACATGGAGAGGTGTGAGAGAGGAAAGAGGGGGTGGTAAACCACGCCTGCACACAGACATAGGCCGAGGGGGTCCAAGCTACAACATGCTACCTCAATACAGGATATAGGACGAACCAACCTGGTCTTGCTCAAGCTCTCCAGCTCTCCACATAGCTTGCTCATTAGGAAAAAACCGTGGGCAATCTGGAAATTCCAGACATGGCGGGTAGCCACCCGGTGCACATTTGCCATATCCACAGACGAAGGGTCTCTGGCCTGCCCATTTTGGCTGCAGGTCCCCCCTCCCCGGCATGGGTGGCCAAGAGCAGATAACATCGGGGCCGACTTACTGGAAGAAGGAACCCATCCCCTAGTCACCCTGTGCCTCCTGCATGTCACCTTAATATCCAACACGTCCTCAATATATGTACATATCTCCGGTGTGACGGACGAGAGATGAGATCCGAGATCTTTGTCGCTTTCTTATATATCTTCTGCTGAACGCCGCTCCTGCTCGAAACCTGGTCCTCGCTCGTGACCCCCATTTCTAGCAGGAACTCATCGACCACGGGAACTCCGGAGGAATATACGGCAAGGGAGGATCATCACACAGTCATCAAGCCACCACTTACTTCATGACGACGACGTAACGACGGGAATTTAATATATTGAGACGACAAGCCAGCTAGCTCACCGCCGCCCCTTGTCCCAGAGAGAAGCTTGAACGACGGCAACGACAAGATGGATGATTCCAAGATCGACCCCAACGTCATGAACGCCCCCATCGAAACCCGAGGGCCGGAGCTCCTTGCGATCAATATCACCTTTGCCGTCATAGCCCTCATCGCCTGCATATTGCGGGTGTTCACGAGGTCGTTCATGGTGAAGGCTTTCGGAGTCGACGATGTCCTCATGGTGGTATCAACGGTAAGCATCTTCCTGTCGAGCAGACTTGCTCAGGCTCCATCGCAACATAATCCCCCAAAAGTCTGATTCTGACCTCGGACCAGGCCTTCTTCATGGTGTACGTCTCTTTCTCCACAGCCGGCGTGCATTTCGGAACCGGTCATCACCACAAGGACCTGCCGGTGCCGAATATTCAAGCAGCAATGAAGGTGAGTTGCCGACTTCCTCCATCTCTGTTCAGGAGAGAGAGTGGCATGTACTGACAAGAAACCGTAGTGCTGGTGGATGTGTTACCTCACCTACACGAGTTCCATGATCACATCCAAGATCTCCATTGGCATGTTCCTGCTGCGGATAGCCGCCAAGAAGATTCACCAGCACATCATCTACGCCGCCATGTGCATCTCGGTCATCTCGGGCTTGGCCTTCTTCCTCGTCACCCTGTTCCAGTGCAACCCCTCGCCGTACTTCTGGAACCGATACGTGCCCGGAGAGCCCGGCAGCTGCGTCCCCTCCGACGTCATCATCGGCCTCGGATTCCTGTACACCTCGTTCAGTCTGCTGTCCGACTTTACGTTCGCCCTCCTCCCCGCCGTCCTCATCTGGGACCTCAAGTTGAAGCAGAGGACCAAGTTTGCCCTGATCCCTCTTCTGGCGATGGGTTGCGTGTAAGTTTTATCTCCTCTCCTTTACCCATATCCGAGTGGGCTTCTGGATGCACAACATCCGAGGGGTCACCAGATACTGTTTCGTTCGAACGGGAAGACTGACCCGGACGCCCCTTTTCACAGTGCAAGCTGCGCCGTCGTGGCTCGTTACCCCTACATGCCTAGGCTCCGCGAGGTCGACGACTTCCTCTGGGCCACCGTCGACATCGCCATCTGGTCGACCGTCGAGCAGGGCCTCGCCATCACGGCCGGCAGTCTCGCCACCCTCCGCCCGCTGTTCAAGTCCATCGGCTACAGCCTGGGCCTGACGACGCGGCCCTCGGACTACCCGACGGCGGGCGGCTACGCGAAGCAGCCGACGCAGCGGTCGGCGCACGCCATGCGCAGCGGCAAGATGAGCCAGAACGACGATTTCAGCAGCCGGTCCCAGTTCTCGCAGCTCGACGACGAGGCGCGCGTCGGCAGCTCGGCCGGCGGCAATTCGATCCCGCTGTCCAAGGTCGAGGTGCGCATCACGGCCGGGCGCGCCGGCAGCAGCGACGACGGCGGCGCGAGTGGAGGCAGCAGCGGCAGCCGCCTGCGCGCGATGAGCGAGAAGAACGAGAGCGAGGAGGAGCTGAGGACGGGAAATCAAAAGGTGGTGCAGCCCATAAGTTTCGTGTCCGACGAGCACCGCTAATGTTAGGTGAGAATTATAGTCGTGGAATAATAAGAGCATCATGCGAACAGTCCAGATCTCGTCCCAACGGGAAAGCTGGGATGAAGCGAAGAACAACCACCATTTCTAGAAAGAGTGTGTCGGCTTCCTTTCTTCCAACCCTTCGGCACCCCCCAAAATACTGTCTTTGCTTTACCTATCTTTGCCGTTTCTTTTCATTCCTCTTCAGTCTTGCCAGCAGCAGGCGAGATAGGAGAGCGACGTGGGAGCAGAAACAACGCAACAAAACCGACGCCGACATGGGCCACATGGGTGAAGGGCAACAGCTTTGCCATCTTCACCATCTTCTTGTAAAAATTTCGACTGTAACTATAGCATCAATTTTTTTTGTTCTTGCGTCCCGTCATGGCTATGACTTTTTTGGTTGGAAATACCCTCGTATCGGATGGCCCATCTGAGGATAGGTACATGAATTCTAGGCAGCGTGTTTATGAGAGCGAATTGATCCAACTTTCTGGGAGGATATACACATTTTAATCAGCATTCAATTCTCTTGTGACTGACTGACTTGGCAATACTGGTGTTGAGGGGCAACTTGTCAAGAACTCCGCCCATCGTGACTGTTGACTGCCTTTGAACCCGAATGGCAACTTGTCATTTCCTCGTCGTCGATCGATTGAACACATAGCACTTGCTTGCCCACAACCACGAAGCAAGTCCACGACATCAGTCACGATGGACGGTCCAACCACCTCGTTGCAATCCGAGAGACCCCCAGTTCACGGCCCACCACTCTGCAGTTCGCATCGTTAGAAGCTCCGACGTGAGAAGTGTCTTGCCGCTTACGCCCACATTGTGGTGGAGTTGGGTTCGTGTTTTGCTCGACTCCGGACGGCGGGCGGGTCACGCCATCTGCTACCATTGTGAAATTCCTCTCTTCATGCCTGAAACATGTTGATCTGTGGCTACCTGTGAAGTGGTATGGTGCGATGATAACATATAATATACGTAATGGGACTAAAAGCAATGATTCTCATCAATGTGGAATCGTCGCCTGTCCTGTGCAACAAGCAATCATTGCGCGACTTGCAGCACGGGCATCTCAGATATGCTTACTTTTTCCCTAGTGAATCGACAAACCGTTGGCCCTGGCTTGACCATCCAACCAGACTGCGCCGTTTCAAGCTAGAGTCCGCGGGAGCGCAACTCCGGCATCCCATATTGGCGCTATCGTAAATCGCTCTAGGGATTTAACATAAATAGTCCGACAGAGAAAAAAAAAAATATCATTCGTACGAGAGATAAAGGAGTCCGGTTCCTTCAACAGAAAAGCTTCTTCGACAGTTGAAACGTAATGGTACCTGGCTGCCTGCCACCAGAGCGCTTAGGCGAGCAAGGCCGGGCCACTATTGGGCTTTCCTGCATGCAGTTTGCATACCTACATTATCTTTGCTTCGTTATTTTCTCCGAGCCCACGATGCGAGGGGTTAATGCAGCAGTTGTCGCGGCGTCTACCATGGATTAGAGCCGGACAAGCTCTAGACTGCTGCCGGGGGAGAGAAACCAGGTACAGGCTCCTAGGCTCCTTGGGCTGCTAACCCGTTTAGCTGAGGCTCAAGTTGTGGTCATCGCGGTTGTTGGTTCTGATCGAAAGGAATATTTGCAGTGCAGAGGCTGTGTCATTACATCATTCCCGTCAATTAGGTCAATTAGCGGTGTTCGCGGTTGGGGGAAGCACCAGCAAAGCAGGGGAGGAGCTTCCCACCGGAGCAGGTCGTTGGTACCTGGCTCCCCCATACGGTTCCGTGGGGAAACCCTGGTCTCTTCTACATGCTATCGCGACCTGATAGCTCTGTCTCTCCACACCCCTCAATCCGCCCTCCTCCATCCCACCACATTTCCCCCTCACCTACCCACCCCCAGCCTTTTCCACGCAAACAAGGTGGCATTCATTTCTCCCAATCATGTCCATAGTTCAGTCCAACAATGCGGTTTAATCCTTAGCTCCAAAACACCTCATTCGCTTACATCGGCTTGCCTTAAGCAGACAAGCAGGCCGTGGGAGCGTGAGAAAAATATTCCTTGGTCCTGCTGCCGCTGCCAGTTCACTCCCGTACCTGAATTGAAATCCTCGTGTCTGCCACACTCCCTTTCAACTACCGGCCGCCCTTACTTTTGTCGTGAATGTGCAAAAAGACCTCAGATATATCTTAGTATTGCAGACTCGGACTATACTGGTTGTTTCGTGTGTGTGTTCTTCTCCCTCCAGATCGGGTGCGACTTAGGTGCGTGCTATTCGGCAGCCGCGGCGTTTGAAAGCCCTCACCCCCAACCTATTTACCCTACCCAATACATACCTACCCGGCCCGCCTGAATCATGGTCGTTTTCGATGGCCATGAGTACCTCACCGAGGAAGAGAAGCGCCTGAAGGAGGATCGCGAGCGCACCAAGTACTGGAAGAAATGGGGACCCTACGTTGCTGAGCGGCAATGGGCTACAGGCAAGAAGAGACTGTTGTTGTTTTTGGCCCGGCGGCCCTCTCACAATGCTAACCGTGTGTGATATACAGTCCGCGAGGATTACAGCGCCGACGGTGACGCCTGGAGTCGTACGTAACTGTCCTACCCCCTTCAGCTTGGGTCATACGCGAATGCCAATGTTGTGTGATAGTGTACTAAGCCAATGTGCCAAAAAACAGATTTCAGCCATGACCATGCCCGATCTCGAGCTTTCCGTTGGGGCGAAGATGGTATTGCCGGAGTGTCCGATACGCATGGTCTCCAGAACATTGCATTTTCATTCTGGAACGAAGAAGAGTGCGTCGATCGAGAATCTTATATACGGGGACATATCGCTTACCAGTGGCCAGCCCGTTCTTGAAGGAGAGACTGTTCGGTTTGTCCAACCCTCAAGGAAACCACGGTGAGAGCGTCAAAGAGGCTCATTTCCATCTTGACAACACTCCTGTAAGTACATTAAGGACCACCTACCCCCTACCGCTTTGCCTGTTTGCTAACGACTCTGCTAGACTGTAAGTTGCTTTGGACGCCCGCCACCGGTGCCTTTACTCACGACTATAGCACTCCTACATGAAATTCCTCTACAAATACCCCCAGAAGGCTTTCCCCTACCAAGACTTGATCGACGAAAACGCGAGGCGCTCCAAGACGGACAAGGAATACCAACTCTTGGACACTGGTGTATTTGAGGAGGACCGATACTGGGACATAGTTATCGAGACTGCCAAGGACGACAACGACCCTGACGAGCTACTTTTCCGTGTTACCGCTTGGAATCGAGGCCCCGAGCCCGCGCCTCTCCATATCATCCCCCATGTGTGGTTCCGCAACACCTGGGCTTGGGGAAGAGAGCCAGAGGACAAGAAGCCCTCAATTCAAGCCCATGATGAGAACTTGGTCAAGTCGAAGCACCACAGTTTAGGTGATAGGTATATCCTGCTATCGCCTTCGCCTGGAGTTGGAACCAGCGGTGAAGATGTGCAGCCCGAACTCATGTTTACTGACAACGACACCAACTACAACTTCCTCTATGGACAAGAAAACAAGGTGCCGTACGTCAAAGATGCCTTCCACCGATACATCGTAGACAACGAGAAGAAGGCGATCAATCCCGCCCAGACAGGCACAAAATGCGCAGCATGGTTCAACTTCAACGAGTCCGGCGGTGTTGGCCCCGGAGAGTGTGCAGGTTAGTATCTCAATCCTGAAACGAGCCGGCCTATTTACTAAGACTATGTTGTAGTTGTCCGTTTCCGCGTATCCAAGAAGGAAGACACATACCTGGACGAAGAATTATTCGACGATATCGTTGAGAGACGCAAAGACGAGGCCGATGACTTCTACTACCGACTCAGCCCTCTCCCCATGTCCGATGATCTCCGCAACATCCAAAGACAGGCATTCTCGGGTATGATGTGGTGCAAGCAGTACTATCAGTTTATCTGGGATCAGTGGGCCAATGGCGACCCTGCTCAACCTCCGCCGCCCCCTGAGCGGAAAGCCGTGAGGAACTCCGACTGGAAGCATATGCACATCGACGATATCCTTTCCATGCCGGACTCCTGGGAATACCCCTTCTTCGCTGCTTGGGACACTGCTTTCCACTGTATTCCCCTTGCCATGATCGATCCAGACTTCGCTAAGAAGCAGATTGATCTTTTTACACGAGAGTGGTATCTCCACCCCAATGGGCAATTGCCTGCGTACGTTCACCCCTTGCTTCTACGCCAATGAGCTCTCCGCTAACTGAATTATAGATACGAGTGGAACTTTGGGGACGTAAACCCTCCTGTTCACGCGTGGGCCACTTTCCGCGTATTCAAGATCGAACGCAAGTTGTATGGCAGACAAGATCTGGATTTCCTGGAACGAGTTTTCCAGAAGCTCTTGTTGAACTTCACATGGTGGGTCAACCGAAAGGACACCGATGGAAAGAACGTCTTCGAAGGAGGTTTCTTAGGCCTGGACAATATTGGTTTGTTCAACCGATCGGAGCCTCTGCCCACCGGCGGTGTTCTTGAGCAAGCCGACAGCACCGGATGGATGGCCTTCTACTGCCTGTGCATGCTCAACATCGCGCTTGAACTGGCCAAGCACCGAAGAATCTACGAGGATATTGCATCCAAGTTCTTCGAGCACTTTATTTTCATCAGTGACGCCATGACGTTCAAGTCTGGCCAGAAAGAGGAGAAGTCGCTGTGGAACGAAGAGGATGGCTTCTACTACGATGCGATTTCTTGGGGCGGCCCCTGGACCCAGCAACTCCCCGTGAGGTCTCTTGTCGGACTTATCCCGCTCTATGCGACCCTCACGCTGGAGCCGGAGCTGATCAATAAGCTCCCTTCTTTCAAGAAGCGAGTTGATTGGTTTATCGAAAATCGCTGCGATGTCGCAGAGCGAAACATGGCCAGTATCAGGAAGCGAGGCAAAGGCAACCGAATCCTGTTGGCTATGGTCAGCAAGGAGAGACTGGAGAGAATTCTCAAGCGAATGCTGGACGAGGATGAGTTCCTCAGCCCCCACGGTATCCGATCACTCTCGAAGTATCACAAGGAGAATCCGGTCTCCATGGATGCCAACGGACAGACTTTCAAAGTCAGCTATGTCCCTGGAGATTCCGACAGCGGTCTCTTTGGTGGCAACAGCAACTGGCGCGGTCCTATCTGGCTCGCTGTCAATTTCTTGCTGGTCGAGTCGCTGCAGCGCTTCTTCATGTTCCATGGGCCCAGCTTCCAGGTCGAATGCCCTACAGGGTCTGGCGATTACATGCATCTGGGACACGTGTCCGAGGAGATTCAACATCGTCTCCAGCATCTGTTCGCTCGTGGAGACGATGGGCGTCGAAGCATCAATGATGGCAACGATCTTCTTGACTTTGACCCTCACTGGAAGGACAACATGTGGTTCCATGAGTTCTTCGATGGAGACAATGGCCGAGGACTGGGCGCTACCCACCAGTGCGGCTGGACTGGTCTCATTGGCCGCATGATCCACGACACTGGGTAAGTTTGAATATTTATGAGATGCTATCGTGTTACTGGCAAACTAACTCTCGAACAGAATCAGCTGCCGTCTCCCGCAGACACCACGGACACCATCGGTGGGTATGGCGCACTACTTCGATGATGTATTCCACCGTAGCACGGGTCATGGTCATCCGAAGAAACCGCACATGCGCCGATCGTCTACGGCAAGGTCGATCAGTGCTCGGAGCGACTTTGAGAGTTCGGTGAACGGAGATGATGATGATAACCACGATGCGCGGTCCATCGGCAATAGTGTGGCCGGCGCACCTTTCACGGATCCCGAGCGTGAATCGCAGCGGCAAGAGGCCGATGCTCATATGCACCGGTACATCTCTGAACAGCTGGAGAAGGTGCAGAAAGATTCGGACGAGGACACCGGTCTCGCGGATGAGTACGAGGCTACTGCATGATTTACTCATACTAGGGAAGGGGGGTTATGCTCAAAAGGCAGATTCGGGCTTGTGTAAAGGGAACGGACCTAACAACTTATCATGTTAGTAGATCGGCACGGCGTATCAACTTACCACCTAGAGAGGACAAGATTGGGTTTCATGTGTGGAGACATCCGACTGGCTTATCGTGTGTAGACAGTCCAGATAGACATTACTGGTTATAGAGACATTTCCTGAGCCTGGTAGACCTACCTGTGAATTTGCATTTTGAATTACGCCCTAGCCGAGTCTGATCTGTCACCTGCAGTCAGTGAACCGTCCAAAGACTGAATCAAGCGACTTGGATCCAGGAGGTAACAAAAATGACTGGTTGTTTGCTGCATCTGATCCTTGATACAATCGCCCAGACGGGTGCCCGCAGCGATGAAGAAATATCCAGAAATTGTTTGGACAAGCCACCGAGCTCTTATGGCTGTTTGTCCTACGCGAGGACACCCTTCCATTTGCAGGCCTCCGATTCACGTCGCCTTGACTGGACTTGTGATCCCAAGTGAATTTATTTTTTCTTTGTCACCTACCCAGTGCATACCTGCCTACATTAGGTACTTTTGCACGCTGTAGCCAGTCGTGACAACCAGCGTTTAGGGGAGAAAGCCAAGTCAAGCATTCACTTGATCGTGACTTCCAGCACACTCATTGTTGAGGGAGGAACGACCGTCGCCGCTTCCACTTGGTTAAAAAAACGCCGAGGAGTGACTGCCCGTTTCTATTACAAGAGGACCTGCGTCCCACATCTCCCAATATGGATTTATCTTCCTCACCCGGGTCGTCTGCAGACGAAGCCAGTGTCAATAACGACAACCCAACCCCACGTACCAAAAACAAGGAAATGGGTCGTCGTGGCAATGCTACTGGTGGTGCTGGCGGAGGAGGACCAGGAGGAGCTAGCGGTGCTCGCGGTCCTCCTCCCACCAAGCGCTTCGACTTGGACCTCAGTGCCATGCTCAACAACGAGCAGCGGCAGCAGTTGCAGCAATTGATCTTCACCATCATGGACACGATGCAGCGGACCCTCCGCGACGTCTTCGACACCATGGGAACCACACCTACGACTCACAAGCTTCCAGGCGAGCCCCTCGACGGTATCCAGACACCGGCCAATACCTGGGCCATCATCCCGAACCCCCGAAGTCTCAAGTATGCCCACCTCTTTGGCATGGAGCCCCTGGTGCCCGTGGCCGAGACCAAGGACGACGAGAAAGAGACCGAGGAGAAGGACAAGGACAAGGAAACCAACAAGGAGGTCAAGGAAGGCAAGGAGAAGGAGAAGCCCAAGCCTCGCAAGGAACCCCCGAAGCCCGATCTCGTACCCCCGGCCCCCATCATTCCGCCGGCGCTGATTGCGCTGGCCAGCCAGCAAGAGGGAGGCGCCCTGGCGATTCCCCAGTCCATCGAGCAGGCGACGGCCATGATCAAGCGGGACGAGACGGATGTCATCACCTCGAGCATGGTGGATCTGAAGCGGGACGCGCTCACCCATATAGGCAAATGGCGAAGCAACATCCTGCGGCGCATGGGCGACATCACCATCAAGAACGGCGGAAACGGCGGCAATGTTGTGAGCCAGGGACCGCAACACGCACCAGGTAATGCCAGCAGACGGGGCGGTGGCGCCGCCGGTAGAGGAAGACCTGCGAGACCGAGTGGGGGTGGTAAGTTCTTCCTCTGCGGCGACCCATTGCAAGTATCCGTCTCGAATCTCCTTTGGCTTTTTATCTATTATCATCTTGCATCATCAATACCTCGCCTCACTGTCCCTGCGTACACCCATCCACTTCATCCCCTATCTTTCGAGCCCGTTCCTTGCGTCCATAAACTGACACCTCATTCCCTGTTTCCCCCTTTGTTTGATAATCTGATGTACGTGATTACTAACGTGTCAAAAAAGGTGTAAGCCCCGCGGACGAGGAGTCCAACACTGCCTTTACCCGCCTGTACCCGGCATTCCCCACGCCGCTCTCCGAGTTACCCAAGGAAAAGCGTGCTTGCATCTTGCACTCCTTGCTTCTCTTGCTTCTCGGTCTCGAGAACTACTACACCTACTCGCGCATCCTCTTGTTTTACCTTGCTACATCTTTGCATGTCCCCGTCAGCGTTCTAGCACAGGATGAGACGAGAGTGGCTCAGAGTCTGGCGCAGATCATCAAAGGGGTCACCCCCGAAGAGATCGCCCAAAAACGCTTGGAGGAAGGCAGAACGTCCCGGCGCCACAAGGGCGCTGCTAGTGCAGCCGCCCAGTTAGCCGCCCACAATGGAACCCTATCCGCGCCGTTAATTGCGGCCGGCATCGGTACCGTGTTTGGGGGCTTGGGGCTGGGACCCTCCGCCGCCGCCGGACTTCTTGGGACGATGGCAGAGAGCACCATCGCCGTTGGTAATTTGTTCGGTTTGTACGGCGCTCGAGCAACCACTAAGATGGATACGTACCTCAAGGATGTCCAGGACTTTGCGTTCCTACCCTTGCGCGGCAACCTCGATGGCGTGTACGTGGACCCCAAGGACCTGCTCCCCGAAGACCGCCGCATGCGCATGACGCTCGGCATCAGCGGCTGGCTGATGGAGAAGGAGGACGTCACGAAGGCCTGGCGCGCCCTTGGCCACCAGAACGAGGTTTACGCTCTTCGATGGGAATTAGAATCTCTCACGAAGTTGGGCGTCTCCCTCAAGTCGGCACTGGGAAGTGTGTCCTGGACCATGGCCAAGAAGGAGATGGCGGAGAGAACAGGTATGTTTTCTATTATGTCGTCCCGCACTACATAAATATTCACTCGTCACTAAACTAATATGTGATATAGTCTTTGACAGTCTCCATAAGTCACTTTGGCCCTCGGATCTTGTCAAGATTAGCAAGGTCATTGACAACCCTTGGACCGTTGGCATGGTCCGCGCTGAGAAAGTCGGCGGTATTCTGGCGGATGCGATCATCAACAAGCTCCAGGGCGAGCGCGCAATCACCTTAGTCGGCTACAGCCTTGGGGCCCGGATCATCTACAACTGCCTGATGCACCTTTCGGAGAAGCGAGCCTTCGGTGTGGTCGAGAACGTGGTGCTCATGGGCGCACCCTGCCCGACCGAGGTACGCGTCTGGGCTGCCATGAAAAGTGTCGTGGCGGGTCGCCTCGTCAACGTCTACTCCAACAACGACTACATGCTGGGCTTCATGTACCGCCACAGCAGCTGGCAGTATGGCGTGGCGGGCCTGCAGAAGATTCAGGGCCTGCACGGCATCGAGAACTTCGACGTGAGCGAGATTGTCGTTAGTCACCGCCGGTACCAGCACATGGTCAGCGCGGTCCTGCAGAAGCTCGGCTGGGAGGACATCGACAGCAATGAGGTGGCCCGGGAGGACCAGGCGCTCATGCGGCTCGTGGCCGAGGAGACGGAGATGGATCGGGTGCGGGGGTGGGTTAAGACGCCGGCGTCGCTCAACGGTCCGCTCACGGCCGAGTCCTTGGCGCACGGTATGGAAAGTCTGGAACTGAATTCTAGTTCGCAGCAGACTGGTGGCGGCGGAAAGGCTGCTACTGCCCCTGCTACTAATGCGTCTGCGAAGCGCGGCAAGAGTCCGACGAAGCAGGGAGTACCGGCAGCCGCTCCGATACGGGTCACTTCAGCCACGGCCATGGGCGGTGGTAGACCTGTGGCCCCGGTTCCCGTCCCGTCGGCGTCGTCGCAGAAGGAGAACCAACAAGAGGGGGAGGCCAAGGCGGCCGGTGCTGGTGCGAAGCAGGATAAGTAGGGACGTTCTGGCAAGCGCCGAAACCGAGGCGGCGCCAGGGGAGGAGTTGTTGGTGGTGGCAGGGGTGGAAGAGGCCGTGGAGGTTGAAGGAGCGACACGGCAAACCGAGCACGACGACAGGCATTTTCTTTCTTGTTTTGGTGTGTTTACGCTCATGGTATGCGTCTTCCCCTGTTGATGCGGTAGCAACCGAACAGGGAAGAGGGCAGAAAGTCATTTCAGTATTCATTTTTCGGACAAGGGTTGCGATGATGACGATGAACTCGGTCTTCAGGCATACGTTTCCCCTGAACATGGGACATTAAGGCCAATGAGGATGAGTTACGGAATCATAATATACGAACAAAAACGAAGGGCGCTGGATTAATGAAAAGCGAAGAGAGACGGAAGCACGGTCATCTGGCAGGATGCCGGTTTAGTAGTTGTTGTGTACAGATAGATATGGATATACCCCCTTGAGCTTTACTCTTTGATGGAAGAGAGACAGAGCTTACACACAATGATAGTCTGCGATAGGCGGTTGTACAGATATAAGAACGGCAACACCATTTCCTATACACTGCACTTTTTTCTTCCTCGGTGGTTTGGTGAGTAAGTAGGCAGGGCACGCCCTCTCGAGTAAGGGTGCTTGAACAGCGTAGTACGGCAGATGATAATAGGGGTATATATTTGGTCCCATACCAATCTCATGGTGGTGCCTCTGGCCTTGAAACCAAAGGAAGGGAAAAGAACTTGCACCTCAGAAGCAGGATACTCAGAGACACTAATTCCGAATACCGATTGAATCTCTATATTCTTCACCCATACATTTATTGTAATGTGTCTGTGTTGTGCTGTGGTATTTTGTCCGCTCCCTTCCCCTTCCCTTTTCCTCCCTTCTCCATCCCCCACCTTCCCCTGATATACCCATCGAAACCAGGGTATATTGGTTTACTTAGTTGTCTTTATCCAAAAATTCTCGACAAATAAAGTATAAAATATGACCACCAAATAGTAAAACAGAAAACGGATTTACCCCTCCCCGTCGTCGTCGCGTCAAAAAGAAGAAAGCCCGCTAAGCACCTTGGGATGATGAAAAAAGATTTGGAACAATTACTCGGCAATCACTTTTGTTTGCCAAGGAGGCAGGAGAGGCGGACAGACACCCTGTGCACATATCCCCTCGAGCGAAGCCCGGAGAAGTAGCAAGTAAGCAAGCAAGCAAGGAGGAGTATCGCGCAAGCCTCCCTTATTGCTTGGCAAACCAGGGGAACTTCTTCTTCCCGGCATCGTACCCTCCGGCGCCCTGACTTTCTACCGTGACACTGCGCTGGTAAATATCCTATGATCAAGCAATAACCGTCAGTGAAAATGCTTCTTCGTAAAAAACTTCTTAGGCGAAGTGGTTTATGACGTACCTCATCATCAATAGGCATCAAACAATCTAGGATGAGCTCCCTCGCCACATCGTGCTTGGTCAGGTTGGGGTAGGGCGTGCCCTGGCTCTTCATAATGGGCAAGCAGACCTCGCCGAGCACCTCAAACTTCTTCCAGTTGATGCGGTCGCCCTCGGCGCCCACAAACGTCATGCTGCCCTCCTCGGCCGAGACCAGATCCCTGCGATGCAAGGGCATGAAAGGGATGCGGGGCAAGGGCGAGTTTTCCCAGGCCAACCGGTAGGCGAAGTGACTCTTCTGCGTCCCCATCAGCAGCACCAGCCGCGCGAACCGCTTCTGCACGTCGGCCGGCACGAGCGCCTTGGTCTGAGCCAGGCGGTGGATGGCCGTCCCGTTGATACCGGCCAGCACGGCTGCGAGGCCGTTGTAGTTGTTGAGCTGTCGCAGCTTGAGCGCAATGCTCATGAATTTCTCGAGCATCTGGGCTCGGTGCTTGGCCTTGTCCCGCATCAGGATCATGTTGGCCACCCATTTGGCGATGTGATTGAAGTGGGTGACCATCCGGTTTACGTTCTTCATACTCCGACTCTTCTCTCGTTGCTGTGCGTTCAAGCTGACATGCCTCACGAGATCTCGAATCCGGATGGATGAGAACATGACCCAATCGATCCTCGTGATCTCGTCGGCGATATCATCGTCTGACGTGTCCATAAATATGTGATAGCGGAATTTGGTCAGAGGCATGGTGTATGTTGGGACCATAGTTGCAGCTTCTCGCTCGTAGTCTTCATACGAATGGAACTGGAACTGGTGCACCTTTGCTGTGCCAATGTCGGTGTTGAGAGAGGAAGTTGCTGATGGCCGCCGAGCAGGGTTGTGATCCTCCACGCTCAGGGAGCTTACGCTTTCGGTAATATCTGATCCTCTCGGCCCGTCGGGCCTACCCAGACTCGACGCACCGGAAGCCGAGTCCTCTTCTATGACGTCCGATTTGGCCCAGCCCGTGTCATCATCCTCGAACACGCTGAATTCGAGGTTGCGGCGCATTTGCTGTGCTGCCGCTGCGAATATCGGCTCGGACGACAAGTGCCGTATGAATTCCTCCAGCGTTTTCCGAGTCGTTGGCCTGGCGAAGTCTCCAGGGTAAGACGCCACCCACTTGGCCACCACCTCAATGATGCGGAGCTGTGATGACGTCTTGGTAAGGTAATGCACGGACTTGTCCTCCTTTACTTGA
This sequence comes from Apiospora marii, assembly GCF_038362585.1. Lineage (NCBI taxonomy): Eukaryota > Fungi > Ascomycota > Sordariomycetes > Amphisphaeriales > Apiosporaceae > Apiospora > Apiospora marii. Next base: position 1,528,107 of record NW_027117377.1, read on the forward strand.
TCCAGCCGCGTCAGGATCGCCGTGAAGAGCTCGCCAGGCGCAGCGAACTTGCGGTACAAGCACAAGAAAACGTCGGCAAAATTACTGTCTGATCGTGACATCTTGGGGGCGAGTAGCCGATCCACTAGCTCGTCGAAGGTGACCCCGGTCTTTTTCGCCGGACGATCAAAGGTCATTTCGTCATTGCGCTGTAGTATGGGTATATCGTCGTTGTAGCCAAAAGATTCGCCATCAGATTCCTCAATATCCAGGAAGGACGGCGCATTGTGGCGGTCCAGGCGAATGCCCGGAGTTCGCAGCATGCTGGAGACAGTTTGGTTGTCTTCACCGACTGCATCACGAAATCAAAGTAAGCTTCCTGCATAGCCATTGGGGGAAAAACAAGATATGTCCCTCTTACCTGATTGCGGTGGTAAACCTCGCACAAGTGACATATCTGAACTAGCGCGGCTATGCTTACTATGTTGGCTCATTGGCCGGGCTCCTACTGAATCATGGTGAGTATCGAGGTGAGCCACGGAGGCTGCTCGTCGCCTCATGCCACTAGCCTCAGCTTCTCACAGTCAGTATAAATCCTATAAACATATGATATCCCTCGCAACGGTCCGTCTTGTTCCTTGGGCCTGTCCAGGCTATTCGGAGACTCTCGAACACATCAAACGCCCGGGATTATTCAACATACCTTGGCGGTTGGTTACCAGGACCTTCAGTAACCTGAACAAGGCATTCCTTGAATTCTCAGGTTTACTGGCTGAGGTCTTGAAGTCCGAGACACACGACTGGCAAGCGGCAGCAAGCTCGTCTGAGTTGATCTGCCTCACGCTTTCGGGATTGTCACATTTCGTCGCCACAAGGACCGTAGGTAACGATGAATTGACCAGTGCACCTGCTCATGGTCAGTCTACGAACTAGCAATTGCATCTCCAAAGCCTTCAGTTGAATCATTGACTTACTTAAAGTCTGTGGTAGCTCCAGAATACTTTCTCTGTTCATGACATCGTACAGAAGCAGGACCCCGTCGATGGGGGGCATCATGGTACCGCCTATCTGCCGGGGCCATTGTATCTGCCGCTCTGGATTCACATCGAAATACTCGAGATCAAGCTCGAAAAGGGTCACTGCGTAAGGCACATTGTCTATGAAGATGCGCGCTGCAGTTGGTTGGGGCCCGGGAGCTTTCGGCAGACCTATCGCCCGCTGGATGAAGTGAGACTTGCCCACCCCATTGGCACCAATAACTGCGATGTTTATGGACTCCATGGCCGTTGTTTCGGGTGGGTGAGGGGTCTCAGTCCGAATTGACAACCCTTCTAGATGTAGTTGTTGCTATGTTTTGGCGGCAGCGCTCAACAGGGAAGCAAGTACGCCTGGTCCCGCCCGAGTGATGTATGCGCGACTGGGTAGTATTATCCTTCGAGGTAGCCGATAGAGTGCAGGCGCGGTAGCATCTCGAGGCGAAACGACTGGGTCTCTTGGTCGGCTCAAGCGGCTTGGTCCCGTCACGATGTAAACCTCGCAGAGGGAGTGACCAAGGCAGGGTATTCCAGGGTGCGTAGGCAATCACGTCCCAGTCGTGGCCACGAGCTAAGTTGTTTGTAGTAATAAGGCTCGGAACCTAGGAATGGATAGCACGTTCGCGTGAAATCGGTCGTTTCGTTCGGGGGTGGGCTCCTAGACAGGCCCTCGGCACCGACGTTGAAACCCTTGCTTGGTGTTCGTCTGTACCAAAGAAGAAGCAAGCCCAGCAAGCAAGCTTCGGAGCTGGCAGGTAAACAGTTGTGCCAGGCCTTTGTGGCAAAGAGCACGACCTGCAAGCAACTGCTGGCCTCCCTCCCCCTCTCTCTCTTCCCAACGTGCAGCTGCCCGTATCCGAATGTGACGGGAAGAGCGGGCCGAGTGTTTGGTGGGCGGCGGCGGTTTGACAAAGCCGATGCAATGGGAATGCAGTCGCCGCAGTTTTTGTTGCGTGTGTGTATATGCGCGCGATCGGGTTCGGTGGGCTTCTTGTTCAGCCGTGTTGCATGGCCAGCTGTGGACGAAAGACAGGAGCTGGTGGTGGCTGTGGCGACTTTGCGATACCGAGGTGGGATGGTTGTTGGTCGAGCTCGTTGGAGCTCTTGGCCAGCGCGTCAGTCCTGACCGGAGAAGAGGCTCGTCACAGGGTGGAGGGGAGGGCGACGGGTGGTGGGTTAGGTTGGATTATGATGTCTACAGAGCAGAGCCAAGGAGGTGTTCAATGGATTGGATTATCAATTGACCACGGTAGTTGCGGGACGACAGACAGTGCCTGTCGAATTGCGGCCTCTCTCTACGTTGAGCGGCCTACGGAAAGGTTTATCAATCACCACATGCATCAGTTTAACGGACAGTCTTTCGCATTGCAGCCGTCCGTCTCAGTGGGTGGTAGCGGGCAGGCGGCAAGCGGGCGCAGTCTCCCAATGTTCCGGTTCTGGTTTTAGTGCCAACGACCCCTCCCCTCCCAAAGTTGATCTTGATTCGCATTTCAGCCCAGGCCAGACCAAGCCAAGCGCGCATCAAAAGGCGCCACCAGGAGGGAGCTCTGGAATCAAATTGAGATTGAGCTACATAGTACATACAGATGTACATACAACTATGTAACCGGTCTCCCCAGAGAGGAGGTGTCCATCCCTAGACAGGCTCATCATCATCCCTGCGCGGGGTCATCGTAGAGCAGCAGCCCCTTGCCTTTTCTTTTTTGAATTTCTGCATTTCATATGGAGTACTGTACTGATACATGACTGACTCCTATAAATATATATCAACCTGGATGCTTAAGTAGTATCAAAGTGAGGGCGCCAACCACCAAACAGGGGGTTAAAGAAGAAACGCCCTACAGCCAGTGTTTGCTTGGTCGGGCTGAACGAGCTCAAGCCCAAATGTCGATTGGTATCTTCTTTCGTCCCCAAGGGGAACAAGGAGCGACACCAGGGCTTTCGGAAGACAAGTCGTTTGCCATCAGTCGCATTTCGCCTAGGCATTGCATCACATCCATACAACAGCCAGACTGTCGCCCGGAAACCCGAACCTGGGCGCTTGTTTCTGCGGCTGCTCATCACTGGCACTCTCCCATCACACAGCATGGTGGCTTGCATTAATATAACCAATTACTTACCTATGCATCTGTACATAGGAGTGTGTGTACGTATGTAGGGAGATGATCATTGACAAATATACCTATAGCAACCCAGACTCTGCAAACACGTGGATCATGGAAGCCAATCAACCATCTTCCACCCCACGGGCGGGCCACCTCTCCAGCTTCCTTTAGGGTAGGGCCAATGTCCTGTGGTAGCTCCGTGTATGATATCACTCTTCAATATTTTATTCCCAGAGTCTAGCTAATTCGATAGAGCATATTACTTGTGACTGAGAACAACCTGGAGATGCCTTAGGTCAGGTAGGTATTAGCACGTCTAGGTACAATAGGTAGACTACCCACCCCCATAACTCACCGCTGTCAGTCCATTTAGTGGCATGCTTCGTTGTCCAACCCTCCATTTTGACGTTCCTGGACCCGACAGTATGGTACCCAATTTCCACCTACGCCAGGTTGTTTGACAAGGATCCGAAGATAGCCTCTCGCGGAACTCAGCCGTGAAGAAACCTAACTAACGTAAACACAACCACACTGCAACATTGTACATACAGTATCTTTATTCGTTTTCTATGTCGGATAACTGGCCAATGCATATATGATGTAGCCCATGATGCAATGCCATGTCGTTTACGCAAATAGTTACGAAAGAGGTAACAATTGCTTCTCTACCATGCATCTATATCAATATGGCCTTCATGTGTGCAGCTCGATAAGAGCCCAATGTAGAGTCACAGTACACTGCTCGGTGTGATCATCGGTGAGTTGGCAGTGGAACACTGTGCCCTCGCAACGTCAGTCGCGTTTCACAAGAGCCACGCAAAGGATGCCAAAATAGTGAGAGGTGGTCAGGCGGAGTACATTTTCCACACCTTTTGGTCGAAGAAGTTAGTACTCGGATCTGCTCGTGCTAAGGCCAGTAGTCACTCCAGCTCAAGCAAAAGTCTCCTCGGAATTGGTGGCATCGGGAGGCATTTCACAATATTCTGCCGTACAAGTCCCGAAAACCCCTTCCTGGATATGTCCCTCCCATCAGCGCGGCACAGCTCATTCACCGTGGTAGCAACCGGACACCTTCCCGCCCGGTCAACTACAACAAGATCTCGCCCAGATTTTCGCCTTCGAAGCCCAGGGTAGAGAGCTTCTTGAGCTTGTTCTTCTCCCTCGACTTGTCCGTCGCCTTCTTCTCCTTGGCCATGCGCTCGACCGCCTTGAAGTCGGCCATCTCGTAGCCCGCGGGCGTATCGTCGTCTTTGTCCAGGTCAATCTCGCCGAGCAAGAGCACGTTCTCGCCTCTCACAAGGAAGATGCCATGGGGCTTGTCCGCATAGTAGCCCTTCACGGGGGAGGCCTCGGTGGCGTCCGGCAGAGGCGCATATATGCGCTCAATCGTGGATTGTAGAACAATATTTGCTGCATCACCGCTCATGCATTAGAACCAGCCAAAGCTCTCTGTTGTCACACGTTGCTCGAACCCATGGCGGCAGGAGCCAGAGGTGCCGCAGCAGCAGCAACAGAAGCCAAACGTACCAAATTGATCCCAGCTTCGCAGGATGCCTGTCAGCTTCCTACCGTCGCGCAGGCAAATTAGAAGCTTCTCTACATGGCCTGTCAGCTCGAGCATAGACGAGAGAGCAATGCGCTCGAGGGTGTCGTCGCCATACTATCCGTAAGATCGAGCAGCTGGGCTGCGGTCGTGAACATCTGGGGAGGCAACTGCTGAGGTTGCTGGGGCGGCGGTGCTCGTCCGAGAGCCTGCGACATCGGCGCGCCCTGTTGGGGCGACGGGTCGTGTATGGTTAAGTTCTCCATCATCATATCATCTGGTTGGTAGTGGTTGAGGTAAGGTCGGCTTTCTCGATGCAGTCCATGGAGAGATGTGGACTGATAACTGGGGTCGCAGAATGCAGTGCGCAGCAGCTAGGACATCTGCGTCGCGCGTCGGTTGGAGGCAGGCGTGCTTGTTTTTTTCTTCTTCGTGGTCACTGTTTACACAACCTTCTAAAGGACGTCATCAACTGGCCAATGTTAGGTCTAGAAGATCCCGCGAGACGATGAGGTTCAGTCGGAAGAAACTTGAAGCGGCGGCAACATGCAGCGTGGGGACCGTGCGCAAAGTGGGGGTGGAGGGACAGGACAAACCAAAAGCGAGCGGCAAGCATCAACGGGCGGCTAAGACTTCAAAGCTAAGACATACAGACCGTAGCATCAATACATTTGAACGCCAGTCGAATTCTTTGTACTTGAATGGTTTTATTCATGTAACTCATACATGATCTTGTCATAATACATTTGCTTCTTGTCACTCTGCCAAGTAGCATCGGCGGTCGAAGACTCTGTCATTGCGCCTGGCCAAGTTTACCTACACATCTTGTACATCTTGCTTCTCAAATAGTCGAGGCTATGAAGCTCGAAGCCCATCTTGAAATTATTTGCAATATCCGATCATTATCCGTTCCCGTCTTTACTGTGTCTATCTGCGGCATGTCATCCGATACACATGGCCTGTTTGGAAAATACCTGCCATGATTTCGTAGCCCTCAGAATCTTGTCCAGACCTTTCCAAATATCTGGCCATTCAGAAGTGTAGGTGGTTATTTACACTTCAACTGTACCATGTGTTTATGCTCAACGCGCAGCGATCTTGCATTTCTTTTTATTGCTCTTCTTCTTCTCATCCGTCCCGACGATCTCTGGACACACCGTGCCAGATAATCTAGGCCTCACGATTCTAGATTTGATACTGCGGCCTGCCAAGCCCACAATCAAGCCGACCGAGCTTAATTCTGCAACAACTCCGCAATGTTGGTGATCACCCAAACGGGATGATAGAAGTTCGGGTGGCCGCCCGGCCATTGCGAAACCCGAGGCGAACCTGGACCCAAGCAACGGTTTCAGACGTTCAACGGCCCCTGTCCGCCCCCACTATGAGGCTCTACCATCCTAGCCATCCTCGGCTTGCTCGCTTGAATACCACGGAGAGGTGGTCAAGAATAGGTCACAACCAGGTCGCGACTCGCTGCATTGTGACTGACCTGGCTCTCTGGCCAGATTCAGTGACATTCCGAGGCCCTGCAACCCTGTTCACTCCATTTCATCTCTCGTCTGAAGTTCGCACCTTTCGGGATCGTGCGCCACGTCGTTCACTCAGGCGTGGGGTGGCGACCACTGACACGACGCATCAGACGATGACTTCTCCAGCAAAAGTTGATTTTGCAACCAAGTATACCCAGGGTAAAACAACAGGCACGGTTGCTTATTTGCGTTCCTCGAGAAGGCCAACCAGTTCGCCGGTTAAACCGAGAAAGTGATCTGTTCTCGCTGCTTTGGGCCTCGAGGAAAGATTCCAATTGGTCTCGGGAACCTGAAGATCCGGATAATGAATCGATTCACTTGGCCCGTGTCGATCAGGCCTAGCTGTGAATGTGGTGTGATGCAGCAGCAGCAGCTATTGCGAGTGCTGGCAGGCAACCTGCATACGTTGAAGAACCAGTGGACCGAGCTGCTATAACGGGAACTCCCTATGTTTCTATCGTGAGTCGTTGCCTACTAGCCTGCTGACTTGCATGCAAGTCATCCTGGTCTAAATCGCTGCTGTCAATTGGACGTGACAGTCTTGGCGCATTTACTGTGCTGTTTCCGGTCGCAGATCATACAGCCCCGTCTAAGCCAGCGTGGGGCGACCATGCCAAATAGAAAGATGGGATGCACCAGCTCCCTGGTCCAAGTGGCAGAACTCTGCGCTCGAGTGAGCCTCATGAGCCCCGGTCAGCAAGGCCCCTGGAATAACGGAAAGACACCTGTCGCTGACCGAACATGATGATCGAGAGCAAGACATCTCGCCGACATGGATAATGCATGATTGTGATGGGACCGATATAGTCTAGAGGAGAGAGGGCACGGCACTTGAGCAAGTATGGGGCTTGCCATCCGGCCTGGATATCGTCCATGGTAGGGTAGGGGGTATGGATGCGACCTTTTCAAGTTACCCTTGTGACCGGTTCCTTCCAGTCTTGTTTGTCTCTTCTTTCTTCTCCCTCCTGGAGAGTTTGTTTATCACACTCATCTTTTTTTTTTTCTTATGACATATCGTCCAGGCGACAACTCAAAGGGGACCGGCGCCTTTACGAGTTATGGACTATGAAAAATGCTAAAGAGCCGGCTCTTATACTGCAACCTGTTGATCGGGCTGGCCGCGATTCAAGCATGGGCCAGTGATGGACAGAACGGAACGGCGGAGTGGTCCGGCAATCCCGCGCAGGCACCAGAGACGATAGAGGCGGTAATATGGGAGCGAGTCCAGTACATCGTGGTGGAGAGGGAGGCCGTCCCGAAGAGAGTCATCCTCGAGACTCTACCCAATCCCACAGCACTACCACCACGGGATGCTCGACGCCTACAGATGCCGAAGCCGACGCCGGCACCCCGAAAGCGACAGGACCAGGGCCAAATCAACGCGCTATCGGATGAAATTCGGAGGTTGTCGGGGTCGATAACGCAGGTCTCGCAGTCGGCCTCTTCAATATCACAGTCGGCACAGTCCGCGAGGCAATCGGCTGACCAGGCTATCCGCGAGGCAAATCAGAATGCCGACCAAGCAAACCAGGCGCTGTCCCGGACACAATCGTCGGCATCAAGCGCCGTCTCCCGGGCCAGCCAGCAGGCAGACGATAGGATCGCCCAAGCATCCTCCTCCTTCAGCAGCCAGGTATCCGCCAATCTAGCGAGCGTTCGGTCGAGCGCCAGCAGCGACATCAGTGTGGCGAGCGCATCTGCCAGTGCCAGTGCCGCCAGTGCCATGAACGTAGCAGCCAGCCAGATCCAACAGGCCAGGGCAGATGCTAGTGGTGTCAGGGTGAGTGAAAATGAGCCTTCATGGACGAATGTAAAGGCTAACCGCAAGTAGGGCGACGCAAACAACCTGGTGGCGCAGGTCCAGAGCAATTCGATCTCGGCCCAGAATTTGGCGATTATTGTGACGGTTTCCGTGGTTGGGTCCGTGATAGCGACTACCATCATCGCGTTCCTCGTAATGCGATGCCGGCGAAAGGGAAGAAAGAATGTGGAAGCGCCTCCAGGTAGTAGTATGGGTCTGGCCGATGAGAAGAGTGCCGCGTACGACGACGGCAGGCCTATCGCAGTCCTGGGTGTCCCCCCAAGCGCTGGCCCCCCGAGCGATACGTTGAAGCTTCCGGGATTTACTCCTTTCACTGCCAAAAAGGAAGCCTTCGGCAACGTCGGGCTTGCATCCAGCGACTACAGTGGGGGACAGATCCGCACTCAGACGGCCAGCAAGCCGGATGTGTACGGGGTCGGGTCTGAGAGCTTCCGGTTGCAGAAGCCGCCTAATGTCGGCCGCGCTGAGACGGTCCGGATAATACGAGTCAACAGCCGGAAGAAAGACGAGGAGGAAAAGCAACAGGAAAAGCAGCAGCAGCAGCAGCAGCAGCAACGACCAAAGGTCGAAGACGAAGCCCCAGCCCCAGCCCCGGCACCGACCCAAGCACCGGCGCCCATACAACGCAAACCAGCACCTCCATCCCAACAGTGGCCCGAACCGCCCTCACCTGCGCCTACATCGCCACTTCCCCCAACCCCCCAGCAACGACAGCAGCTGCTGGAGCCAGCGCCGCCGCTACCAATTAGATCACCGGCACGGCCAGCACCAGCACGGTCAGCTAGCGGCGCCCGCTATTCCGTGGTAACCCCGAAGACGCCCGAGTTCAGAACCGGCGCCGGTGACAATAACGGGCCCGGCTACTTCCCGCCCTCCACGAGACGCAGCAAGCGCGCCACCATCGTATCCGCGGCGGCGGGCTTCAAGTTCCGCGACAGCACCGACATGGTGTCCGACGCAGACCTACCCAGGGTCCCGCCCGAGGTGCCAGAGTTGACCACCTCCCCCGCCCCCATCAACAGCAACAACGGCGGGAACGATGTCGAAGAAGCCGCCGCTCGGCCATCCAAGGCCGGCGTGAGCATGATGAGCATGATGTCGAGCCAAGGCATGGGCCCGTCGGCGCGACCCGGCGGCTCTCCCGAGCGCCCGGGGGCCCCGGCCATCCCCACCTTGCGCAAGAGCAGCGAGGTCCTCGACCGCGAGCCCACAATCCCCTCGCTCTTGCCGCCTCCCATCATCAACCCCGCGCCCGTCGCGCCCGCCGTCCGGAAAGGGCCCAGCTTCGCGACGTTCCCCACGGCCCGGAGGCAAGGGCCGCCGCCCGCGGTGCTGAGCCGTCCGAAACCCAAGGAACCGGAGCCGGACTTTCGGGATAGCGCCGAGTTCTTTGGTGCGGCTCCGAGGTAATTCCATCTGATGATGGCAGACATCCATACGTAATGTCTTTTTCTTTCTCTCTAGGGGACTGCCGCCTAACGGCATGACCCCCCAAGCCTTTTTTCCCCAAGTAATAACTCAGCAGGAGAACAAGAAAGACGTCAGAGCCCATCTCTCTAAAGGGGATGTTCGGGGGTTGAAAGTCCTGCAGATAATCGTACCTCTTATTAGGCCCGGTGTATATAGAAAAAGCAATAATACACAGCCGATTGAACAATTCAGAACTTCAGTATACTTTTTTTTTATCTTGTTGGTAACTGGTAAGAAAGGGAATCCTCATCACCTAGTCTCTCAGCCCAAACAAGCAAGTAAATGTCTTGCATCAAATCAGGCATGCACGGAGTGTGATGGCAGAAAGAGAGGAAGAATACGTACCTTTAAGAGACTGAAGCACTTGTACGTCCATGTTGAACGTACGTACCTGTCAACGCAAGTATCGTGCTGGCGAGATTTCTCCTTCCGGCTAATCTCATTGAATCGAGGTTAGGAATCTGTGTGGTGAATAGTGTCCCCTGAGCCCCTGACATTGCTCCCCTCCTCTTGCGCGCCTTTCAAAAACTGGCTAAGTTATCGTGAAACTTGGCATCACTTTTAACATGATTCCAAAAACCAAGCCACACTGCTTAACAGCATGGCCCTGTTCAATGGGCCAAGTGAATGCAATCCACGAAGATGACATCGCTCTCGAGAATGGTCCAATTCGTAAAATCACGTGGTGTGTACCAGAAGCATTGTTGCTCATAGGAGTGAGGTATCGGCTTCGTCTATGTGTATATGCATCGCCAAACCTGTCAAACCAGCGCCACAGGTGTTTTTACCATTCCGATTCCGATTCCGGGAGGTGAGTCATGGCAATGCAAACGCATCCATCCATCTACGCCAACCCATGATCCCCAAAGTCGAAATCTTTGTTTTATGTGTACCAATCAGCGCCGTTTCATACTGTGTGACCCCTCTATCATGGCTAGCCACCAACGCCTCAGGATGCATGTTTCCCCCTCCTTTTCATGTATAGCCAAATCAGAAGTGTTTTGCTATGACTAGAGAATGCAGGAAGGATGATCTTGGGACCCCATAATGCGGAATCCATGTCTGATTCCTAAGGGAAATACCAAAGTCAAGAACGCTCAAATGCCATGCTGAGATACCGAACCCAAGCACAAGTGTCAAAGCATATAAATCAAATCGAGACCGAAAAACTCCAGGATCCAGCTCTATGCAATCTTGCCAGTCGAATATCGTCAGTAGGCAGTGCGAACAGGTAAGGAAGACCGCGGTCTAGTAGGGGAGATGTGAGATCTAGATATCGAGAATCGTCTCGGCTCCGGTCAACGTTGCATCGTGGACCGGGTGAGCGCCTCTAAAAGTTCCGGGCGTGTCTCGAGGGCCTCCTTGGCTTGTGCGAAGGACATCCAACATCTCTCCCGCTTGTGGCGCTCCGGCCAGTCGTCTTCTTCCTTGAGGACTGTGGCCTCGTAGAAGCGATAGACGGACTTGGAAGGGTCCTTGTGGGTCTTCTTGGGAGGTCTGGTCTCAAGGATATCTCCCAAGTCGTAGTTGATCTCAATGGAGATACCAGCTTCCTCCCAGGCCTCGCGGGAAGCGGCCTCGGTACACTCCTCATCAGTTTCCCATCCTCCCTTGGGGAGCACCCAGCCTTTGCGGCGAGTTGACTGGATCAGCAGCACGTACTTCTTGTCCTTAGTCAAGGGTACGACACCAGCCACCAGTCGCTCACCATTGGTGTTGTAGCCTAGCAAAGAAAGGGTCAGCTGATGTATCCACGCAAGGCCGGTCCAACCCCCCTGAAAAGGCGAGAGCAGCGTCGCCGACTCAATTCAGCACCAGTGACTTACGTTGCTTGCTGCGGCCAGTGCGGGACTCCATGGAGCGGCCATTTGTGTCGGTAGTTGTTGAACTAGATGCCATTTTTGCAATTGCACCTTGGTGAGATGTGTGTGCGAGCGGATGATTTTTTGCTTGCAGGCGTGATGAGAGTATTCCAGACCCAGTTGTGTCCAGTGGCGGAAGGGAAAGATATTAAAGTCCAAAGACGAGAGCTTTCAACTCCGGCTGGACGTAGCTGGCAGTGGGGGAATACGTTATCTAAAATTGTGCGACTTCATGATCAAAGATTGTTCAAGAGGGCAGAGTTAAATATGGTGGAATCTGGACGAGGCTACTGTTGGGTTGGTGGTAACAGGGCAGGGCCTTGAATGGATCGCGGCGAGGTGCGGTTGTGTGGGAGAGTCTGGGGGAATTGAATAGTGTAAGCCGTCGTCTGTCCTGGTAGTGAGTGAAGGCTCGAACCAGCTCAGTGAATGCTAAAGAGCTTTTGCGTTGCGTTGCTTAGTTTAGGCGTGGGTGTCAAGGGGTGGCGCAAATAGAGAGTGTGATTTGTGGTACTGCAATTAAAGGTGGTATTGCATGTACCATGGAACTGCTGGATGCGTCCAATATTGCCCGTCTAGGCCAGGCAGATGGGGAAGTGTAATGTGCCGACGGTGAATGGATCAAAATGTGGTGGTGGTGGTGGTGGTGGTAGGTAGCTGGTGGTTATGACAGTGTGTCGTTTCCTCTTATGTTGAAGCTGAGGGTGAGTGACCGGGAGGGAGTTGAATGATGGCCCCTCAAAAAAACGCACCAGACAGCAGCTGGTTAGAGCACAGCTAGCAGACAGGCAGGCAGGTGCAGCAGGTGCAGCAGATGCAGGACCTGTCCTGTATGTAGGTATGTATTGTATTGAATGCAGATGGGGGACGAGCACGCAATAAGGAACTGCACTGCTCTGGCTGGAGTAGGAAGGTGCTTGCTTGCTTTGCTTTGTTGGGTATGGATGTCAGTAAAAGTGCAGGCAGTTGTCGAGGTACATCTTTATTAAGATCAGATCAGAGTGGTCAATGTTATGTATGTAGCTGGAGGTATGAATGTATCAAAATGCCATGGAGGATGTAGGGAGGTACAGTACAGACAGACAGCAAGCAGGCAAGCAGGTCAGGTCGCAGCAAGTCCAACATGGCCTTTCGGGAAGGATTTTGACTGGGCCGAAGCTGCACCGCGTGCTGCCATGCGCTGCGCTGCTGCACTTGAGTGGGCTGGACTCGTTCGGAACAGATCCCAAACGACTGACAAGGCACCCTTATTTTCCTCTTGCACTTTCTCTTTGTTGCAGCTTCAACTGTGACGAGTGCGGGGCAGATTTTCAATGGCAGCTGGGGGGGGAGGAGGGAGCTGATTGCTCATTTGCTTACAGTTATTTAGGTAGGTTTAAATGCTCTCCTGCAAGGGCACCACTGACCAATACGAAACCCGGAAAAAAAGAATAAAGAAAAAAAATTGATAGGTTTTTGGAGGGGAAGGATGGACAGAGGCCCCTCCAACAACTTTTTTTTACGGGTGAGGACGGAAGAGAGAGAAGAGGGGACAAGGAGACAGGCGGCTCTATGTATGCTGAGCGAGTACTCCGTGGAGAGAGCAGATATGATCGGTAAAAGTAGGTTAGGAAAAGGAATCTAGTAGGCTAAGCGCGATTGTCCTCAATAGCCAAGGCATGAATGAATCAGATGCAATGCTTGCACACGAGGAAGAAGAGTGTTGTTACTGTGGGAGCCGGAAGCCCTTGGTGGCAGAACAGCCGTTGCATGTCTCGTGTGATGTGCCGTGCCATTCATACTTGTGAGAGATGCAAATCTACTGAATGGAGGGGCACACGACTTTTTGAGGGAGGAAATTAGAGTTGGCTTTTATACTAACCAAAGAGCCTGGCCACTGTAGTCTCTTGTTGGTCCTGCACGTAGCGCCTGTTCGGTAGGGAACAGGCGCCCACGCCAATCCGAATTGATCCATCTGCAGTTCAGTCCCAGAGGTAACTCGGATTCAAACACATCAAATGAACTCTTCCAGTCACTTCGGGTACTAGATAGTAGTTCTCTCACAACCTACCTATTGATGTATTTATGGATTGATGAATAACATAGGAGTTCACCACCTGGCTTCTAGAATCTAGATGGGTTAGTGAGTGGCTTCATACGTGTATTGGTAGAAGAATCTTCGTCCCATGTCAGTCGCACTTGGGCCAGCATACCCAGATGCTACATGACTGGCATCAGATCACCTTGATACAGGCAATGGCTAACGCCGAGAGCGTGTGTCGTATTACTCAAAGAGGGCAAGCGGGCTCCCTAAGGGACTTAGCGGTCTGGAAGAGTGGGAAGGCTCAGGTAAACAGTGGGAATGCATTCGCTGGAGCACAGCAAGCGTCGGCTCGCGTGGGATCAATAATAGCCCTGGTCGAGTGCTCCAGTGGTGCTTCGGGATGTGTTCTAGGTAGGTAGTGTACGTAGATGGGAGGTCGTACCTAGGCAAGTCCCTGCGAGAATAAACCGGCCAAGTCTCTTCTGAGAATCAGAGCTTTAACTGGATATTATAACAGCAGTACTCGTTTATTTCACCGTCGCGATCTGGGGTAAGCGGGATAATTAAGGCTGTTATTCCTGCGGTCGCTTGCCCAGGCCAGCTCCGGGGGCGTCGGAGTCGGCGTCAACTACATAAAAATACAGTCACTTGATTGTGTCCCACTCGAGATGATGTTACCTGCGTGCTTGTGTGAGACACATGCACTATTAATAGGGGTGCTTAAGGTTAAGCATCAACACCCTAGGTACCAGCTCCCATAAGGCAGCAGCTGCAGTTAAGCATCGGCTAGGTCCCTAAATACAGGTACAGTTATGTACTGCTTACTGCAGCACATGTCGCAACAAGCCTGTCAGGCAGCCAGCCACTCTCTCAGAGGTCACATTTACAGCGTATAAGTGCATACTTCTCACTCAGAACAACCACAACTCTGTAGGTAGGTAACATGTCAAAATGACACGACTTCTATCTTGAGGACGGGGCTATGCCATTTTCTAATCTGTTCTAATTTGTCCTTCCAATGGCAGAACATGCCTAGCCTAGAGACCCAGAAGACTATCATTAGGCACGTGTGCAAAGAATCACGAGCAATGCCAGTTGTTACCACGACATATCCAAGAAAGCTTGCTTGGACTCCAGATGGTTGCCAGCATTGATGTATCGTAATCTGAGTACCCCTAAGAAATGTACCCAGAAAGATATAGGTCTAGATCTACCTGTTGTCTCACCAGACTGGAATCGTTCCCACATGCTATTTCTGCATTTCTGCTGTCTCTGCCGCGTACCGTGTTGAACGCCTGGGCATAATAGTTCGCATGTTAGCTTAGATGGAATCTCCAAAGACCCCGTTCACTTGCCCCAGCTTCTGAGCCTATGACTTGACCCGTCAACGTCACTTTGCTGGGGGCCATGCAGACAGAGACCCCAGGTATTGGTACAAGTATGTAGTAGTCTTTTACATCACAGTGCCAAGCGGTGCAGGACTACCTTACCCAAGGAGATCGACGCTCGACCAGCAAGTTTGAGTGAGTTACTTGTGGCATACACAACCCAACCATGGGGAATTGCTCGGAGAATAAAATATCGTGACAAGTTTTCGTAAAACACCTTTGTACGGGTATTTCCTATTCCATGCGGAACTATACATGGCCAGCCAATAACCTACATCACATGGCCTATACGAGTATGCCTAACCCTAGAGCTCACAACAATGGATGGCAATCTTCTTCCATGCCGGTAATGTGAGGGCAATCATGACGAACAAGCCAAGCGGGCTTGCGTGTGGTTTGTTCGCATATAAGTTGGGCGGAGGCTTCCAAGCGTTGACGATATTGGCTGTCGGCCAGATCAAAAGAGATCCAAAGTGGGGGGTTGTCAGAGCTATGCGCCAGGAGGAGGGGAGAGTGGTGACCGTCCACGAGTAACTTGCCCGGAATGGAGCGAATGATGGGGACTTCAAGCAATAACATGCCTTTAAGCGGGCTGGGAGCCGTCGCTCATGAAGATCATTGGTAATGTCATTTTGGAGGAGGGTGCCGCTCGAGTTGGATTGAGCCGAGAGTGAAGCAAGCAAGCTCGAGCAAGCTCCAGGCACGAGATGTGGAAAGGAAGGACGAGTTTAATCGAATTCTGATTGACCGGTGATGTGCGGTTCGACGCTCCGACCCTACCCACTCAGCACTCAGCCCAATCAGCCTCCGGTAGCAGCATGCAGCCCCGACCAGTCGTTGGTCGAACTCGCGTTACACTGATAGGTATCCGGTAAGACGGGTGACTCCCAGTCTGATTGATCTGTATTGCATCCGACTAGTCTAGACTCACCCTTCCAACAACATCACCACCCTTCCCGCCCTCACCCTCGCCCGAATGCTGCGTCTCACTGCAGCACCTGTCAATCATCCCATGCTGTTGGACTGGCATTGCTGCTAGGCCTTGATCTTGCCAACCTTCTTGTTAATTTGCCAACAACCTTAACGAACGGGCCATCGACTGCGTGCCTACCTACATGTACCTTGAACTGCCCACCCGCCCCTCAGCATACCCGAGCGTACTAACGTAGGGCCGGTCTGTCTCACAGCTCTAGAAATCAGAGTGTGCATCGCATTTTCTACCCCTCGGAGCTGCAAACACTCCTGGCTCCACCTGTTCATTCATGTCCATACCGGCAGGTCCGCAAGTGCATACATACTTACCTGCTCTTACCATCGTGGTCGAAAGACAACAACACGTCGCCCAGTTCGTCGTTCCGTATACCTGCTTAGCGTTCGGTCCCGATTCGGCGTATCGGGCTTATATCAGGTGGACTTTCTGAGCAGTCAGTCGCCATCCTCGACCCAGCCTGGTTGGTTCCGAGGCTCGCTTATCACGGCTCCTTCGATATCTGACGAGACACAGCCCGCGTTTGGTAGGTCTGCAGCGAGGCTCGTAACTGGCACGACGTCATTCCATACGATCGAGTACAGGACAGGCAAACCATCGCCCAAACCCCGTTAACAGCATTATCATTATGGAGTCATCCGATGCACCGCAAAGCACCCCTGAAGATGCATTCAGCTACATATCACCAATAGGTCAGTTCTCTCTCTCTCTCTCTCTTTCCTTCTCAGCCTTTTCGGCTTTAGCCATCCCCCAAGTATCCATCCACGCGCTTCTCACCCAACCATCCGGACCCGTGCCCCAAATACAGCCTACCGTTGGCTGTCTTTGCCTGCATCACGGCTTGTGGGGAATGGCTTGAGAAGTTGCACCTGCAGGTCGATGCCAGCCATTGCTACCAGCCATTTGGTCACTCGTGTGCCGCCGCATTGCGGCTTGTCGCTCGTCTCATGGTGTTGGCCCCCTCTTCACGATGACTACAATCTTTTATTTCCTTCCATGATCCGCAAGTGCACCGCCAAAGTCGACCAACGCAGTCAGAGAACACATGAACATATTCGCCCCCGGCCAGTTTCCGACTGCCAATCAACTGCCGTCTTGGGTTAGGCATCCGATTTCTATTTCCTTGTACACCTCTCACGATGCATACGAAACACGATGCCATCGTGAAGTGTGCCTATCTAGACCAGTCACTCGCATGCAAGTCCATCGTAAATAAACGATTGGCTCTTAGCCGTGGCTGAATACGGGCAATAGAAGTCTATGACAGCCTCTCATATTATCTGCTGGCCAATGTGATCTCTCGGCTGCTCCTATCTTGTGCGGAGCATACTATATATACTAACTATCCAATTAAACACAGGATACAGGCATTCCTCTAGCTGCGGCTACTGCCGTGGCACCCCAAGGGAGCAGACTCAAAAGAGTATGTAAAGGAGCCCATCATTTTCTCAATCTCGTTTTCGCGAAGCGTTTTCTTTCAAGTCTAGCGTGCATGTGAAATTCCCGGGTATCACTCGAGGATGGACCTTCAACGGACCAGGCCGAGGTCAGGGGCTACGAGGGCCGTTGAACCTTGCTTCCTAACCGTAGAGAAAGACGACTATGCAGTAACGTAAATGCGTCATTACGGAAAGGGGTAACCGATCTCTAATACGATTTTCTAAGGTACAGGGGGCTCCTATTACATCCGTGCAACATCCATGAGCCCAGAGTATTATCAATCCTTGCTTGATCGGTACTGGCGTCGCTCTGGGGCGCTTCTATACAGACCAAACCAGCGGGAGGCTTGTTGCTCGCACTATACTCTGCGCTTAGACTCTAGCGAATTCCATGCTACCAAAGACCAGCGCCATGCCATCAACCGCTTCAACAAGCATGTATTGGGCGATGAATACACAAAGAAAGCGGCGCGCTTGTACCCAAGATCACGCGAGCAAGCCAAGAAGCGCGATATGGAGTTTGACCTTGTCGAGAGAATACATGAGGCCGAGGCGCGGACCCTGAAGAACCCACCTCAACCACTGCACGACTTTGAGATCACGCTAGAGCCCGATGTGTTCTCCGAGGAAAAGTACGCCGTGTTTGAGAACTACCAGCGGATCGTGCACCACGAAGGCCCCGAAATGATCAGCAGAGATGGATTCAAGCGTTTTCTATGCGGCTCGCCGCTACGACGTAGCGTCATCCGATCCGACGATGGCAAGGAGCGAGAGCTAGGATCCTACCACCAATGCTACCGGCTGGATGGCAAGCTGGTAGCCATCGGAGTCCTCGATTTGCTCCCCGACTGCGTCTCCGCCGTGTACTTTCTGTACCACGAGTCGATACACAAGTGGCAGCCCGGGAAACTGGGTGCGTTGCGTGAGATCGCCCTGGCGA
Organism: Apiospora marii; assembly: GCF_038362585.1. NCBI lineage: Eukaryota > Fungi > Ascomycota > Sordariomycetes > Amphisphaeriales > Apiosporaceae > Apiospora > Apiospora marii. The sequence goes on from NW_027117377.1 coordinate 1,546,229, forward strand.
CGGAGAACGGATACCGCTGGTGGTATCCCGGCTACTACATCCACACGTGTCCCAAGATGAAGTACAAGATGGACTACGCCCCGCAATACCTTCTTGAGCCCGACACTCTCGAGTGGGAAAAGGTCGACGATCCTCTTTTGGCCCGATTCAACAGCAAGGGATACCTCGAGAGGGCCAGCCCCGCAAGTGAGGAGGCTTCGGGGTCCGGAGATGGAAAAGGGAATGCTTCCGGGGGTACTGCCGAAACTGTTACCGACGACGAGCAGCAGCAAGGCGATTCCGACGACGAGGAGGAGCATTCCATTTTCGACGCCAACATGCCAGGAATCCCGCCGCTAGAGCAAATGCGGTCCGTCGATCTCGACCACATCCCTGTGCGACTGAATCGCGGCTTCTGCTTCGCCGGGGACATCTTCCAGTGGGACGACGAGGACATCAACAGCCCGGGAACGCCCAAGGCGGCCATTGCCCAGATGGTCGCGGCGGTCGGGACGGACCTGGTTGGAAACCAGACCTGTCTGGATTTTCGGCGAGGCGTCTAAGCACTAGCCAACCGACGACCCCCGACAGGGGTGTTGCTCGGTGCCGGATCGGGAAAGTGGTCGCATTTGGTCATCGGTGACAGAGAAATGCTAAAGAGAATGTGTGGGGGGCACCGACTACCTACTTTACGCTTTCTGTACATGATTTGATCGAAGGCAGTACAATGGCAAATCTTACAACTAACACGCCCTCCATTTTGACATGTCCGTTCGGCTATGGCTGCCTCGGATACCGGGGCCCGGGAGCTTCACCGAGGCTTGTTCAAGCAAATCATCGTGTGAACAATGTACCTCTGAAATCAAATTGATTGTAATAAAAATGAGCCCCTATCTAAAGTAAGAAGCACAGAAAGAACGGGTCAAGAATGCTAAGCAGCGGCACCCAGTGGTACTACCTCCTTGAAACTGGGTACTTTCGCCCCCAGCTCCTGGCACAGCTCACCCCAGACTTGGGCCTGCATCTTTTGGCCCTTAGGAGAAGTGATGACCCTTTGCCGCAACCTAGTACGCAAGAGCGCGCGGGGGGCGCAATGATTAGTCAATGGGCACGGGATGTGTGGTCATATCATGCATATAAGCTGAAAAGGAGGATGGGGACGAAACGTGGGGGTAAATTCGAGAACTACTTACTGCTTGTATTGAGACGCGCTTTTGTAGAACTGGATGAAGTCTCCCTAGTACGCCAAATGGCGGGTTAGCAAACAGGAGTTCTTACACGATGCCACGCTCCTCCCCTCTGTGTATGCGTGTGGGAGATGGGGCGCCATTGTGAAGGTGTGATGGCTCTGGGGGCGTGGCATCGAGGCGTACGACATTGTAGGAGGGGACGTAGGGTGTTCAAAAAGTCCGTGGGGGTACAAGAAGAATCTGTTTTACTCACATGCTGCTCCTCTTTGGTGGTCACGGCCGCCAAGTAGGAACGCGCTCCGTCGGCCGCGGACTTCCCGAACAGGCCCTGGAAGGCGGCCACGGCGAGCCGGATCCCGAGGCCGCCCCGGGCTTGGTAGTCGCGGGCGAGACTCGTCTTGACGATGCCGGGGCATACGATGTTCATGATAACTTGCGGACTGTGTCTGCAGGGTTAGTGAAATGCTGTGTATGCTTAAGGAGAAGAAAGAAGAAAAAGATGGACTAGATAGGGGTGGGGAGGAAGGGAAGGCAAGGGGTGAGGGCTTATCTCACGGTCCGTCATTGTCGCCATCCTTCCTGGCCAGCTTCACGAGCTCCTCGAAGGCGTATTGCAAGAGCAGCTTCGTGCTGGCATATCGGTCGGCAGCCGAGCCGAAGTTCTCGGGTCGGTTGAGATGCTCCATCACGCCGCCGCCGCCGCCGCCGCCTTCCTGGGTTGCCCATTCGTGCCAGCGGTCGATGTCGGGCTCGGTGTAGCGCATGGAGCCGACGAGCGTCATGTGGGCTGGAGAGCTGCGGTGTGCCCGCTCCGATTTCAGGTAAGGGAGTAGGAGGGCGGTTAGCAGCGTTGTGGAGAGAGTGTTGGTCTGGAGGTTTTGTTCCCTGAATGGAGGGTACGCCGATTAGCATGAGACGTTAGCCCCTTTTCGAATCGCCCCTGGGTTGAGAAGCATTGTCTCTGAGCCAAGTGCCGTATTTCTCGTTCTCTCTCTCTCTCTCTCTCTATATATTTTTGAATTCAGGAACTGGCCTTCATTTGAACAGATGGGTTCAGGAGAGAGCCCAGGCCGAATATGAGAAAGAGACATCCCACTTACCACCCTTCGGGCCCCTTTTCGTACTCGGTGCCGATCATCCCGGCATTCAGAATCACCACGTCCACGCCCCCTGTGCCCTTCTTGATCTGCCTCACTTTCTCGACGAAGGCTACGACTGAATCGTACCGGCTCATGTCCAGTTCGAAAACCTTGACCTGGCCAAGAGACGGCTTATTCTTTCTGCCTTCCTTTCCTTCCCCTAACGCCTCCGAGACGATCTGCGCCGCGGCATCGCGACCCCGAGCCGCCTCTCGCGCGGAGATGATGACCTCGGCGGCACCAAGCCTGAGGAGATGGACCGCGGTGGCAAAACCGAGGCCACTGGTGCCACCCGTCACCACGGCTGTCTGGCCGGCGAAGGTGTCTGGAGGGGGTAGAGGGATGGGGCGGAGTCTCATGTAGGCCTGGTATAATAGGTCTGCCATGACGATTAGGTGTGAGTGGATGTCAGTATGTTCTGGTTAGAGAGTATATGACCGTTTGGACACGCGAGGGACCTTGGGGGCAGTAGTAGACTTGAGGTTGGGAGTATGCGCGGATGTGTTTATTGAGTTGCTGACGAGGTATCTCTATCTCTTCAACGTTCAAGAATGACCTTGCTTTATATACACAGCTGTCCGACGAAGAAAAAACGTCTTTGCTAGCAACCCTAACTACAGAGTAAACAGTACACGATGACAAATGTCGTTGTCTCCCCGAGTGGGCGTCCAGATGTTCAGTTAAAGCGATAATCCATATTTGGGTGAGAAGGAGATGAGTAGAGGATCAAATGTCTCCGAGCTCAACGCATTTCTCAGATAAAGAATGTGATAGTATAGGAAGGTATGTATGTAAACACCTAATATCAGCCGCCGCCGGCGACTTTCTGGACGCGGGAGGTAGGATGAGCCGACTGCAGTTCACATCACCAAAAGGCGCCCCACAGCACCATGCTGAAGATTAGGTGGAGTGCCTGAGTGCACCTCTGTAGCCTTGCAGCTACCCCCTGTAAGCCACCCACTGAGACTGCCCAATTACAGCAGCTCAATGCTGGAGCTCAGAAAATCCCACTTCAGCCTCACATCAAAAAAAGAAATCGCCGTCACTATACGACAAGCGGGCTTGCAGTAGATCGCCGCTTTTCGCCCATTTTCTGCGCGGTAACTTTCTACAAGCGACAAATTCTGCGGGAGAGAAGCCAGGAACCGCAGCGAGGACAACTCAAGTTTTATTTTTGCTTTCCTTCCCCAAGAAGGAAGAAAAGAGGAAGCGCGCGCGCAAAAAAGACCCCACGCCCGCGCCAAACAAACCATGTCGTCCACCTCGCAGCACCTGCTGCTCTCGCCGGCCGAGCTCGCCTACCTGCACGGCAGCTTGAGCCTCATCACCCCGGGCCCGATCCGCCCCGACGGCCGGTCGCCGACGCAGTTCCGCCCGCTGACGGCCGAGACGGGGATCCTGCCGGGCACCAACGGCAGCGCGCGCATCTGCTTCGCCGACGGCACCGAGGCCGTCGTGGGCGTCAAGGCCGAGGTCGAGAAGACGCCCGTGTCGCCCTACGAGTTCGTCGCCTCGACCGAGGGGCGCAAGGACCACAACGTCAACACCAGCACCCCCCAAAAGAAGCTCCGGAAATCGACGAGAAAGGCGACGAAAGCAGGGGATGGAGAGAGTGCGATGGATGTGGACGAGGATGAGGAGGCGGCCGTGGCGGCGGCGTTGGACCAGGTCCGGGGATCGCCCGACTGGGTCGAGCTCAGCGTCGAGATCCCGGGCCTGCGCGACGACGACTCGGGCACCGTGTTCCTGACCTCGATGCTGACCGAGGCCCTGCTGGCGGACGGCACGTTTGTCAAGAAGCTCTGGATCAACCGGCGGTTTCACTGGAAGCTCTACTTGGACGTACGTATATCCATCAGCGCTTTCCCATTCCATCTATCTATCAACCGGCGCAAAGTGACTAACACCAACTTCTACAATAGATCATACTCATCTCCCCGCCCCTATCCTACCCGCTCCCGCTCTTGAGCTTGACCACCCACCTCGCCCTCCTCGCGACCCGGCTGCCGCGCCTCAAGTCCGAGGCCGACGAGGACCCCATGTTCGACGACGACTGGGCCGCCGCCACGTTCCTCTACCCCCGCCAAGACACAAAATCCGGCAAATCATCCTCAAAACAGTCCTCCGCGGCGGCACCCTCCTCGAGGCCCCCTATCACCCTCCTGGTCATGGCCGTCGGCGACAACATCATCTTCGACCCCTCCAAGGAGGAACTAGCCGTCGCCGACAGCGCCGTCGCCGTCTCGGTCGCCGAGGGTTCCTCATCAGGATCCGAGCCCGAGCCCGAGTCCGAGTCTACACCTGCTGCCGCAACGACCACTAAGCGAAACCTGCACCTGCTCTCCGTCCGCACAATCGACCCGCCCTCGCGGTTAACGCCGCCCGGCGTGCCCAACTCCGTCAACGCCTCGGCCTGGGGCACGATGACGGCCGCCACAGCCGCCGCTGCTAGTACTACGACACCCGCTTCTTCGGCGAGCGAGGGCGGCGCCGCCAAGCATCCCGACGCCCGGGTCACGGAGACGGAAGACGTCGTCGGTGTGTGGAAGGCGCCGCGCGGCGGTGCCAAGTTCGCCATGCTGGGCGCCATGGTCGCCAAGGTTTTGGAGAGGGGCGGCGTCGCGGAGGAGGTCCTGGATGGACTCGAGGGCGTGGAGCTGGGCTAAGGGAGAGAAGAACAGACAACGACGAAGAAGGAAAAAAGAGATGATCACTATGTAAATTTATGCGATGTCATGATACCATCCAATGCGCCATGCACAATGATGAAATGATTTCTGCCAGTCAAAAAGGGGCTGGCTGATTTACTCCACGATACTTCTACATGATTCTGCATATTGTGGCTCGCCGTTTTCTTGGAATACATAAACTCATTAATTGCGCATGCTTTGCCAGTCTAAATGACATGGTGGGCCATTATGACCTTGACTAACTGCATGCGTATCAGTCAGGGGTTGGCAGGTAGTAGCACCCAGCTTAGAAAATGCCCAAGAACTTCTTGCGCTTGCCATCAACCTCGGTCTGCTCAGAAGTGCTAGTGGCGTCGAGCACTGCCGAAGGGGCCGCGGAGGCCGGGATAGCAGCGACAACAGCCCCCTCTTCCTCGGCCGGCTTGGCAGCTTCCCCGGTACCGGTCCAGCTCTCGATGCCGTTTGCGATCGGCAGGCCGTGGGCCTTGCGGTACTCGTTGCGCTTCTGAACGTCCTCGATCCGGCGGCGGCGCTTCTCAGCCGTCTGGGCCGACTCGTGCTCTTCGTGCAGCTTGAGGACCTCGACACAGGTGCGGATGTAGTTGATGGGCTGCTTGGGGAACTCGCCAATGGGCGGGATCATCTCGGCGAAGGGCGAGTTGGCGTTGAACCGAGCCGCGAATGTGTATGCGCCCAACGACATCAATGCGCCCTAGATGATCGTGTAAGCTGGGGAAGGTCATCGCAGCACCGGCGCTTGAGAATGCGCCTGAATGTGGGAACTTACAAGAGTGATGAACATGTGGATGTGCTTGTTGTTGATGAACCAGTGGGACCATGTGTTCGGCGGCGGGGGGAGACCCGGGTACTCCTTGGTCTTCTGCGCCGTCAGCTCCTCGGCGCCGAGGGCACCTCCATAGTGCTTCGGGGTGGAGCGAGGGAGGCGGGCGCCGTGGGAGGGCGGGTTGAACTTCTCGGGCTTTTCGAGGACAATGGGCTTGGAGGGGTCGGCAGTGGCAGGCTTGGGTGTAGCGGCGGCTGGCGGCGCCTTTGCTACCGGCTCGGGGGCAGCGGGCTTCGTTGCCGAGGTGGCCGGGGTGTTCTTGATAGAAGATGCGGAGGCGGGGGTCTTGGGCGTGGCCGCCTTCGGCGCAGCAGCTTTGGTAGTGGCGGGCTTGGTCGGCGCAGTCTTTGGAGGGGTAGTCTTCGCAGCGGGGGCCTTGGTAGTCTTTGTCGCAGCCGGGGCCTTGGTGGATGCGGCCTTCGGAGCAGCGACCTTCTTGGCCGCAGTGGCTGTCGTCGTGGCCGCGGACTTTGCAGCGGCGGTCTTAGAAGCGTAGCGCACTAGAACCTGGCCGACATCCGCACTGATGGGTCGCGCAAAGGGCATGGCGCGTGCCGTCGAGCTCCGCCATATCGTGCCGTACTGCGGAAGCAAGAAGCGCGGGATATAGGAAGTAGACGGTGCCATGGTGGATGTGAATAGTAGTAGCTCTCGGCCCCGTCAACACCAGCAGCAAAAGGTGGGATGAGGTAACGATGTGGGTGAGTCGGCCCCTCAGGACAATATCTCAGCAGGGTTCACGACCTGTTTATATCAATTGGAATGTTTCGTTTATTGACATTGGCAATTGAGTCAGTCCCTTGCAAACACACGATATGTCGCGTTACGCATGAATTCCGAATGCAGACCTCATTTTCGAGTAGATTGCTATTGGCTAGTTTGGAGAGAGCTGCAATAGCAAGCAGATTTGATATTGCAGGGAGCTGCCGACTTTACTAGCTTACCTCAGCAAAAACCGCTGAACGCGGGCAGACGCTTGCTTGCTTCCAGTAATTAAAATTCGGAACCCGCGCGCGTGCCCTCGTCGCCTTAGCGCGATTTTAGACGGACACACTTGGGCGTCACGGCGTTCCTAGTTTTCGTCACTCACTGGGTCAATGCTGCGAATGCAAGTCAGTTGAGAGGTTCCAGTTTACCGAACTTCCATTAGCGTTCCGAAGAGACCCGTAACGGAGCGGTCAATCCAGGTTTCCGGGGAGTGGACCTAAACCTCCGGGGATCCCCGGTCATCTCTAGCAAGTGTGCCAGCCTGGCGTTGCCTGGCTTCGTTTGTTGTGGCCAGAAGTGTGGCTGCAGAATGCCAGAGCAGAATGCCCAATTCTCTCTGCAGGTTGGCTTTCTGGGCTTCCATGACGGAAAGACCCCTAGCTTCCCACGGTTCTTGGCCGCATGCTGTATGTATGCGTCGAAAATTGTTGACTCGCAGCGGAACGGAATTGTCGATCCTTGAAACTCTATCTTGACTGGAACCAGACGGCAGAAACGTCAAGCTGGATTCATCTAATAATAAGCCGCGCGCTCTCTTGGTAGTGAGTGCAAGTGCAAGTGTGGCTGAGAAAAGTCCGGCTGATCCCGGAAGAGAGAAAACTCTTGCGGCAACCTTGGCTACTGACCATTGCTGCATCTTCGATTGGCCAGAGAAGGCTCCACTGCGCTCCATTTCCAGCGGAAAGGGGAGCCACTCTAGCTTGTGTCTCGTGGCTGGAAGCGTCATAGCTAATTGAGAAAGTGTGCTGTACCTTGCCTTTTGGCTGTCCTTGGTCAACCCGAACCAAGAAAAATCCCGGCTGCCATAATAAATCCTGCATCGCGCTGAGCATTCCGACTTTTTCTTCTCCTGGAATTCCCATTCACTCCTCAGCCATACCACTCTGGAACAACATTCACCAACCTCACCTTCTTAATATCCTAATACACTTCAGCTTCACGCTACCACATTCCTCAAAATGGGTTTCTCTGCTGGTAGGTCATCACTCTCCCTCGTTGCGATATCGCCTCCCCCCATTACGGCTTGATCGAGGAGAACCGGTTGCCACCAATACGAAGCCATTGGACGCTCGCCTTGAAGGTGGACGTCGATTCACACTTCGCGATCAAGAAGCTACCGTTCGCCCATCGATCGCCTGTTGTCTTCCTGTCGTATTTCAAGCGCACATCCTGCGAGATCTACCCGGCGTAGCCTGCGGTATTTTATCTGAGTCGAGGCAATCACCATTCGTCACACGACTTTTAAGATACCAATGGCACATATTCAATGAGCGCATCATGGGACAGACAGGATAGCAACAGGAAGCCGTCTTCGCCCTCTCGACATCTCACAGCACAAACACTTGGGTCACTTCCAAGACTCGGCGCTGACAAGTTTCTATCACAGGTGATTCCAAGAAGGGTGCCAACCTCTTCAAGACCCGTTGCGCTCAGTGCCACACCCTGAAGGAGGGTGAGGGCAACAAGGTCGGCCCTGCTCTGCACGGTCTCTTCGGCCGCAAGTCTGGCCAGGTCGACGGTTTCTCCTACACCGACGCCAACAAGCAAAAGGGTGTTACCTGGGAGGAGAACACTCTCTTCGACTACCTCGAGAACCCCAAGAAGTACATTCCCGGTACCAAGATGGCGTTCGGTGGTCTCAAGAAGGAGAAGGACCGAAACGACCTCATCACGTAAGCTCCGCCATAACCTGCACGCACAGTTTTGTATCACCACCCAATTTGACTAACACGCTCTCCACAGTTTCCTCAAGGAGTCCACCAAATAAGCGCTTCCTCCTGCGCTATCAGCATCACGTGTAACGATAAAGACCAGATCATCATAGACGACGACGGATTGGCCAACAGTGTACTATAGAAATAGACCGTTCTGGCGCCCCGTTGGTGCAATCGTTCATATACTTCGCGAAAGAAAGACTCTCCCCTTTGATTAAGTTTTGGGTTTGCTGGGAGTTCATGGCCTCACCTACGGTCTGGCTGGGGTAGAAGCATTGGATTGTAGACATGATCGTTAGGTCCTTTAATTGAACTTGGCGTTGACTTGATCTCTACTCAAAATTTCGTTGGTTTTCCTCGGCCAGTAATGTGACATGTGAATTGGCTTTCTAACATGGGAATCTTCCCCCGAAAAATGTGATCTGCGTAATGCTGATGTTCGTTACTAATGGCCTATCAGACGACCAGAAATTTCTGCCATGTTCCCGACAGATATCCGATAGATGCCGATATGCATAAGATACTTCTTAACGCAGTTTCAGACCAGATAATGCGGAGTCATAATGCTGGTTCTAAGTTGTGCAGTAGTGCAGTAGTGGCTTAGTACCGGTACCCGAATAGATCGGCCACCGCTGATCTCGAATTTTGCCCCTTTTTAACATGTTACTTACATAAGCACGCTGAGGTATCAAACGTGCGTCATTGAGGCTTCCAGTACTATCACGATACTGCTGTACCTAGCTATATCAGTAGACTAATCAGTGATGCTCCATGTAGATTTGTTTATGCCCTTGGAAGTGTACAACTCCTACTTGCAATGGTTCTAGAAGGGCAAGTGCAGGATTGTCGAGGGTGCCAAACTAATTCTAATAGCTCACTCCTGCGAAGATTTACCATGATTTACCATTTCTATATCTTCGAGAAATAAGACCTCAGATGGATATATTCATGGCAGCAGCAACAGCAGAGGCTAGGGCGGATGATCGCCAAAGAGTTCACCAGATCCTTTGATGTTCCTTCTCCGTTGCTTGTTCAGAATAGCACTTGTCGCTTCAATTCATAGATATCGAGATTTGTTCAATGCTGTGTGACAAAGTTCCTGACACTAACAGCACACCGAAATATCCCCAATCTTGATTCGGCGATGAGTGATGCCTGGGCCAACCAGCGGAATAGCGGCGGCGGGGTAGCCCAGTAGCCCAGAGCACGAAGCCGGAGAGCGCCATTGCTGGCTCTTCCAGCGAAGCGTCTCCAAAACCCCCCGCCCCAATAAACCTCCAGGAGTGGTTATAACGACTGTGTGGTGCTTCCAGCAGCAGAAGCAGCAACAGTGACACCAGCAACAGCGTCGGCGGTGGAGCCAACAAGAACCAGCCGATGAGACTCTGGTGACATTGGTAGTGCGAGGATGATACCTTTAGAATTTATACTGTAGTATATATATATATTTGAAGGGAAATAACCCTCCCTTGGCTTGTTGAACACCCATTACACTCCCTGATGGCAAGCTCATTCAACCACCTCCTGGCCCCTGTTACTCCTAGTACAAGTATTACTACCACTACCACCACCACTACTACCACTACCACTACTACTACCACTACCACTACTACTACCATCACTGCTACTACTACTCCTACTACTACTACTACTACTACTATTACTCCTGCTACTACTACTACTCCTGCTACTACTACTACTCCTGCTACTACTACTACCTACAATTAACACCACAGCAGTAGGGTCAGCAGCAGCAGCAGCAGCAGGGGCGGAGCCGGCGGCGGCCTGATCAAAATTCTGAGCGACAGACCGAAGGCTGAATAATGTCAATATTGTTCAGCATTAACACTTTTGGGTTTGAATTCACTTTGAACTAGAAGTCACTCAATACTTTCTGGGATTAAATCAATTTCTTGCCGTTTTCCTAGTCTAGTGACATGGTATCTAATTCCACCCCTTATTCTGCAGCCTCCTGAAATGATCCGCGCTCTTCTCCGACACCGACGGCTTAATCTTGGACAGAGCCACATTCCAGTCGGCGAGGATAATCTCGATGGAAGAACCCTTGTCCTCGTCCCAGCGCTCGACGGCGGCCTTGGCCGCAGCGATGTGCAGGTTCTCGATATCCGCACCGCTGAAGCCCTGGCAGCGGGAATCGCGCGCCACGGGCTCGAGGGCGCTGAGCTGTTCCGGGGTCGACTCGGGAAGCACCGTGCGGATGCGCGTCTTGAGGATCTCGACCCGGCCGTCCTCGTCGGGCAGGTCGACGAAGATGTTGTTGCCGAGACGACCCGGGCGCAAGATGGCGGGATCGATCATGTCAGGCCGGTTGGTGGCGCCGATGATGTAGACGCCCGCCCGGCTGTTCATGCCGTCCAGCTCGGTAAGAAGCATATTGACGACGCGGGCGCTGGATTCGGCAATAGCGTCTCCACGCTTCGGCACCAAAGCGTCCAGCTCGTCGAAGAAGAGGATACAGGGCGCCGAGGAGCGGGCGCGAGAGAACACCTGCCGCACGGCACGCTCCGACTCTCCGACGAACTTGTTGAGTAGCTCCGGACCCTTGATGGAGATGAAGTTCGCCTTGGCCTCGTTGGCGACGGCTTTTGCGAGCAGGGTCTTTCCGCAACCAGGGGGTCCCCAAAGCAGGACACCTGACGGCGACCGCCAACCAACCTTGGAGAAGAGCTCGGGGGTATCGATCGGGCGGATAATCGCCAGGCTGAGCTCTTTCTGTACCGCCTTGAGAGCCCCCACCTGATCCCAGGTTGTATCTGGTATCGTGCTGAAACCTTCTCTCTTGGCAGAAGGCTGGACTCTGGTAATCGCGTCCAGCAAGTGTTGCTGCGTCACCAAGTAGCTTTCGTCGTCTTCGAAGTCTGTGTCGTCGAAAAGTGACTTAAGAGCTGACAATTGGTGCTTCATGAACTTCATTTTCGGTGTGGCTTCAACGAAACCGTCTTCAGGAGCTGGTATCTCGTCCATGGCCTTCCGGATCCGCGTCTCGTCGGCACGCTCGAGCATATCAGACACTGCCTGAGATACGACGTCTTGTAAGTCGGCGCCCACAAAACCAGGCGTAACCTTGGCGAGAGCGGTCAGATCAACATCTTCGGCCAGGTTGTAATTCTTCGTCAAAGCCTTGAGAATCTGGATTCGCGACAGCTCATTCGGTACACCAATGTTGATTTCCAGGTTGAATCTTCCAGCACGTCGCAGCGCAGGATCGATACTGTCTGGGCGGTTGGTTGCCGCGATTGTAACGACTGCTTTCCCTCCCGTTTTCTCCAAGCTCAGTTCGTCCATGCAAGTCAGCATTTGGGCGACTATGCGCTTCTCCATCTCTCGCTGAGCATTGTCGCGCTTTCCCATAATGGCGTCGATCTCGTCGATGAAGACCAGGCATGGGGCGAGGCTCTTGGCCTCCTCGTAAAGAGTTCGGATCTGTTTCTCGGACTCGCCAGACATACCTGCCACCAACGACGGGGCCGACACGGGAATGAAAGGGATGCCCAGTTCCGCAGCGAAGGTATTCGCAAGTACCGTCTTTCCGCAACCAGGGGGGCCATGGAGTAGCACACCTCTTGTCGGTTCCGCGCCCTTGGCCTTCTCCATCCATTTCTTCGCTCGCACAATCGGGCGAGCTACATGGCGGACCAGCTGTTCTATCGCATCATCCATGCCTCCCAGGTTGAAAAGGGACAATCCACCAGGTGGTGTGCGGTCCTTCTCTGCCTTTTCGGCCCTGCGCCGCTTAAGCTTAGGCTCGCCATTGGGAAGCCGTTCGTTCGTGCTGATGGCCGATTCAACTGTTGCTTCTGGTGATGATGCCCTGTCCCTCCTGGGGACGTTCCAAGATTTTGCAATTTGCTTGTTCATCAAAGAAGGATTTGTCTGTGGCTATGCCCAAGATTAGCTCGTTGAACGGTATACATGAATAATAGTTCAATGACCAAAATTACCTTCGGCGTAGGCGGCTCGGCTGGCGAGTCTTCCATCATCTCGTCCTCGTCATTCTCAGTGCGCTCCTTTTTGCGAAGCCTCATGGCGCGTTCGATGGCGTCTTCCAGCGGCCTCTTCTTCTCGCGGGCTACGCTGGAGTTTGACTTCTTGATCATGTCATATACACCGGAGATGGTGAACTTTGCAGGCTTGCTGCTGTTGCGTTCATGGTCGTCCTCAAGCTTCCGGAGGATCTGATAGACATCGCGGTCCAAACGCGTTTGGGGAGGCATGGCTTGTGTAGGCGGGTATGCCAGCCGTCCACAGTTATATGTAGTGAGAGCTAGGTTGGACGACAATCCCGTCTATATCGACGATCTGGGGACGGGTTAGAAACCATAGTGAGAGTGAGTCATATGAAGCCGGAATGGACAGTCACAACTGGGATCATTATCATGACCAATAGTTGGGATAGCATGAAGCGTGCATCATGAGAGTGTGTGTGGGCATGGGAGCTTTGAACCTACTTCCAAAAAAATCTTATGATACCTGCTCAAGGTCGCAAGTCTGCAAATCAGATTTCCTCAGGCATAAATGGCAAACAGTCGATTTAAGGATACATCCCCAGCTAACACAGCCGTCAAGAATTTATGGAGTCCTCTCCTCAAATGCAGATATCCTCTACAGACACCAGAAAACTCAAGGACTTCTCGTTCCTACACCTGCAGCTGTATTATTTTGTAGATCTTGAAAAGGCCTTTGACTTAATAAAAAGTCGAGCGCTAGTCTGAACAAGGTCTAGCTGGCTAAGGTTTCTCTGTTAGGTACTCAACCATAAGTGAGTCCCTTATCTTATCAACTGCCTTGCTTAAAGTGGCAGTACATAGCGGTACCCCTCCCCCCTAATGGCCCAGGTTCCAGGTCAGTTTAGTGCCTTCTGCCCCAGATAACCGGGTCCCCAGCAACCCACATGCACCTGCCGACCGATGACGAACAGCCAGCGGCATAGCAGGTCTATCTCGAAGCCTACAACTCCCAATTATTGAGCCCATGATTACATGCCATACCACACGATAACTTGCGACTCTAACCATTGGGTCGCCGGGGCTCTCCTACCACAATCGAGGAAAGGCGATGCGCTTTTCAGGATCTGAAATACCGGCACGTTCTACCTAGAGCGCAACAGGAGGAAGGAGAAATGGGCAACACTCCGAGCCGCATAACGGCGCAAGACAAGTACGAACCCGTCCACCGCCATATCCACCACCCCTCTCTCTGTCTTCTTCCGATAGAACACTCTCTGTCCCCCTAGAGAAGAATATCTGTACTAAAATGGTTTTCTTCTTCTTCCGGCACACAGGGCGATCCTCGACCTCAAGAACCAGCGCGACAAGCTGCACCAGTACCAACGGCGCATCGAAGTCCTAACCCAGAAGGAGACGGAGATCGCGCGGCAATGCCTGGCCAACGGCGACAAGAAGCGGGCGCTGCTGGCGCTGCGCCGCAAGAAGTACCAGGAGTCGCTGCTGGCGCAGACGGACGCGCAGCTCGAGCAGCTCGAGCAGCTGACGCGCAACGTCGAGTTCGCCCAGATCCAAAAGGACATCGTCTTCGGCCTGCAGCAGGGCAGCAAGGTCCTCAAGGAGATCCACGCCGAGATGGGCGGCATCGACAAGGTCGAGAAGCTCATGGGCGAGACGGCCGACGCCATTGCCTACCAGAATGTACGCAGTCTCTTACTCAACCCTTGGCGCCCCCTCCCCTTTCTATCCTTTGCTTCGGAGTATGGGCGCTTGGCTAACACCTTTTCTTTCCCCCGAAACAGGAGATCAGCGAGATGCTGGGTGGGCGTATATCGAATAACGACGAAGACGAAGTCGAAGACGAGTTGGAGAGGTTAGCCAAGGAGGTCAACGGTCCGCAAGAGACGACCCCCGAGCCGCTACCGGTTGTGCCTGGGCACGAGCCGGCAGCACCAGAAGAAGAAGAAGAGCCGGTTGTGTCAAAAGAGCCACAACGGGAAAGGACTGCGTTGCCTGCATGATGACAGGGGGTGCGTTTTATTGCATTGAATTGGGCGTCATTTTAAGGGGTTATATTGGCTTTCCACTGGAGCACACTGGGAATTGGGTAGCGGTTGATTTGGCATGGATATACCATCGGGTACTCGAGGTCAACAACACTGAACATCTTTCGAGGTTACGTCGTAGGTAGTAAATAGACTTGGGTGTACAAGACATCGCCAAACGTGCCTGGCCTGAATTTTCCTAGTTCAGATGCTGTATATACAATGACATACTCTCCAGTATGAACAACATGGGGTTCTACTGCTCAAGAACCCTGCGGCAAAATATACTGGGTATAGCAACTCCCTGGCCTGATGGTACTGCTCAAGACAATGCTGGTGCTAGCCAGCCAAGCAGTGTAGACCTTCCAAATGTAGAATATTGTACCGAACATCCCCATTTCAATGCCAATGAAATGCATCATGCTGCCGCTCGTAATGCGAACCACCAAAACCAATGGGTATCAAAAACAAAAACCTCTTCCTAACTCCACTCATGCAACATACTCCTGTCCCAATGCATAGGTACGCTTGTCTTGCCATGACGAGTTCCCGCCCGCTCTCGCTTCAGAGCGTGGCTTCGCTGTATGCATCCTTGCTGAATCTCTTGCTTGGTAGCTTCACTAAACTACTGGCTGCCCAATTGCAACTCGCAACTTTCATGTAACCATCAACGGACACTTAATACGGCCCGCCATGAACGGGTTGCCGATGTGGAGAGTGACCAAATCCAGGTGTTCCGGCAGGCACAATATGGCCTGGCGTATCATTATGCTCATAGCGCAACTCTCCTGGGTGGTACTCTGTTGTTCTTCGTGCTGTAGTCTGTTGATAAGGTTCCATGTTTCTTGCCGTGTCATAAGTTCTATGGTTCCCGTATTAGCTTTTGCGACGACATTGCGCCAGCTGAGCCGATGGTCAACTTACACATCGCGGAGAATGATTCGTTGGCCCTGTGGGGCATTTCCGGTCATATCCCTCTGTTCAGGGCCCAGGAATTGGGAGTGGTATCGCTCATTCACTAGTTGAGGCGGATAGTCATGGTGAGCGGCGGAGACCGTTCTGTATACCGGTGTTTCGTAAGGCCGCATTACAGGCTGCATATCCTGAGAAGTACCATACCGATGGGCCGGGGCATAGGGCGCTGAGCGCACTTCGTCATATGGCCTCGTGCGTGGCGCTGGCTCATCTTCAAGGTAGACTACTCGAGGGCCACCAGAAATGCGCCGAACCTCCTGGAAAGGCGCATCCTGGGTAACAACTCTCCGATGAGCTTGCCGATCATTGCCCACATAAAGGGGCCCACCCGCATCTACACCTCTTCCAGCGCCATAGGGCGAATCGATCACGATCGGATTGGCCCTCGACCTAGGAGGGCCAGCATCGTGCGTCGGGTATGCCGCATCTCCTGCATAGACGATGGGAGTGCGAGGACGCTGAGTATGTCTGCTCGGGGCAACATGGTACGGATCACCATGACCCTCGGGCATGTATTGAACGGGACGGGACGGTTCACGAACTATACGGATAAAGCCCGCATCTGACATTGCCTGATCATCTCCGGGATACTGAGACAGCATGCGCCGGCGCTTAGAGGCGGCATCCTCTACGTCTCCTATGAAGATCGGCGATCCTCGGCGGGCATAGCCCACTGGTTCATGAGCGATGGTGCGAGAAATAAAACGGGGGCTTTCCGCCAACGATTGCGATACGGCAGGGTAGGGGCGGAAGCCTTGGTTAATATTCACGGGCCTGTTGGGAGACACCGGCTCTATGGAAGGCAGGAGCATGTCTTCCAAGCCCTGTCTTACCGGCGACAAAGGTGTAAGGTCGTTAGTCAGGCGATCAGCAAACGACCCAACTTTGGGTCCTGTGCTCTCGCGAACACGTATGAAAGAAGACGGTTGTTGGTAAGGAACACCAACGCTGTGCCTTGTCGCGGTACGGATATTTGCGGTTCCATGTCCGCCAGACGTGTTTGGAGCATCCGACATGAACGGCGAGTGCTGCTGGTGTTGGCCTTGCTCGACTTCCAAGGGGCCTGATACAGCACCTTGATCTACGCCAGATGGAAGATGGGCAACACTGCGTGCCCTATCCATAGCGGAAGGAGCAAGAGTACCGTTGGGCTGGTTTCGACCTTGATCGTTAGTGTTGTGGTCATTCGAGAAACCTTCGGCAACAGCAGCGTATCTCCTAAAGCGCTGGGCCTTTCTGGCGGATTTTCTCTCATTCCGGGTCAATCTTCGCACTTGTCCCGGCGTCATCTGCTCAATCACCGAGGCATCGTGTCGCTTCTCTCTTACCGCAAGCGAAGGTTCTGGAGGATTGCCTTGGGGAACGAGCGACATGTGTCTTGGTAAAGCCGGGGGAGGCATAGCAGCCGACGCGGCTTCTGCGCCAGAACTTTCATCGTCTGAACCGTCTTCGCTGTCGGAGATCTCGATCACCTCACGGAGGATTTCATCAAGCTGGTCACGACCAGTCTCCTCATCACCTCGCCACTTGACGATTACATCTAAGCAGGTCTGCTCGACTGCCTTTCGTGCATTGGCCCATGTTGTCTCCCTGAGTAATTTGTCATACCGGGTATGTGTGTGCCTAATGTGAGCAAGGGCAGCAAGTTGGACACGACGAGCCAGTGGCAGCTCCAGGGCCATACCAACTTTATACTCGCCGTTGAACTTGCTGTCCTGAATTCACGCAAGAAATTGAGGTGAGCGCGACGAGCATATCAATACAGAAAAGGGGTCCCACAAACCTTTTGGAAAGCATGAAGTATGATCTCCTGGCGATCAGTATTCGGAATTCGGGGGAAAAGATCCCTCAGAACAGCGTCAGCTTGCTTGTTGATCAATTCCTGAGATGCGGGGATGGATTCGGGTTCGCCAGTCGAAGAAACTGCCGCAAGTAGGTTGACTCCATTTCGCTCCAGCATCTTGCGCGCCTCGTCGACGATCGTTCGTCTGAAATGATAACCGGCGCGGTGCATGTGGTGTTCGAGATTCTTTACGTCCTTGCTGTCCTACACACGTCGCAGCGGTATTAGCGATGGATCCGTGGCTTGTTAACGCTGGACGTACCGAGACAATGAAGATCATAGCATCCTGTTCTCGGGACATTTCCTTGCATGCTGCCGTCAGGTCGGGGTTCCCGGTAGGGACGAACTCGAAGCCAGGCGGCGGCTCTTTCTCCGTGGTTACCTGTTGGCTGGTGAGTACAATGTCTCGGGCTCGCGCGGCTTCAAACTACCTCGAACTCAAGCTTCTTCTTCTTCTCCGTGTTGTCGACGGCTTCAAAATACGACTTGTGCTTGATCTTGGCTGGCTCCTTCAGGGCATTCAACTGTGACCACACACGTCTATCATGCTGCTGGGATCTATGGAACTTGTCATGGCGATCATGGCGATGTTTAGCCTGTGCCCCTATGGGAGGGAGATGGCCCTTCTTTTTCTGTTTCGTCATCGCAACAGTGTTACGGACCTTACCATATCAGCAGGGGCGGTGCAGCTTGCTGGATCCGGTTAACCTGGATGGGCGAAGAGCGAAGAGATGAAAGAAGGAAAAGGACGATAGTCGGTGGTGACTATACACTCTCTCAAAGATGCCTACCACTTCCGACCCAGCTGGGCGCTATGAATGTGGGAACTGCTTCTTGTGGCGAGATATATCCTTGGAAAATACGAGGAGACGATATCTTGCCTTGCAATAGCAAATAGAGATAGTGCGACTGGGAAAGGGGAGTCACAGTAAATCACGCGCAATAAGAAAGCGGCCAAGATGGATGCTGGCTTTATCGGCGCCTGTAACGATGGCTGGCTGGCTTTGCTGGCAGGCTGACTGACTGGGCTTTTTGGGACAGGGGGAAAGAGTACAAGAAATGTTGAGTGAGGAATGGTCAGCAGGCTTGCCCGCCTATTCTCTCAAATCGATTTCTCCGTGTCGTCGGGCGACTCTGTGTCAAGCAGCTTTCAGAGCCTGATCAGATCTTGGATTGGATGGGTAAGAGTTGGGAAACCACTACACGCGCCCGAAACAGAACCAAGTGGTGGGTTAATAAGGCGGGAAAGGCCCGGGGTGGATTGGTGGCCCGCCTGCTCTACTATCTGCAAGCAATGAAATGATGACGGAGCTTTCCTGGATGGAGAAAGCAAGATGCCAGCACCCGATAAATGCATGGCCAGCATTGTGTTTGGGTAAGCAGCGAAGCCCGGCACAACACAGCCACATGAGCCACACAAAGCCTAATTGTACCCCCCCCCCCCAAGCCAGTTGAGCCAGGTCCCAGGCAGTAAGGCACCGACTTTTTCCGGAGACCCGTGGCTTGCACTTTGGTACTGCTCTCATTTTGCAAAGAAGCCGAGCTTCGTAGCGAGAAGACGAAACGACGACATTTCAATTCCTCCTCAATCCCGCCCAACCGCCACCTCCCCCGTCACATCGCCATGTTCTCCCGACAAGCCTTCCGCGCCGTCCGAGCTGCAGCTCCCCAGCGGACGCTTGCCCGAATTCCGGCGCGCAGCTACGCCGCTGCTGCCGCCCAGGAAGTTCGACCTCCGGTAGCTGTGTACGGTCTCGATGGCACCTACGCCTCTGCTCTGGTACGGCCACCATTTTCCACACGACCCATCCCCGCGGAGGAACCATTTCGGGGCGCTTGCATTGGGCCAATTGGGTGACAATTGGCATCAAGCATCTTGCTGCAGTTCAATGGATGGAAGAAAAAGGTCGATTGATGGAGAACTAACGCATGAGCCATTAATAGTACACTGCCGCCGTGAAGTCCTCTTCTCTCGATCCCACCGCCAAGGCCCTGTCCAACCTCGCAAACCTCGTCGAGAAGGATGCCAAGCTCGCCACCATCCTGAACACCCCTACTCTCTCCGATGCCGACAAGACCGCCATTGTCGCCGAGCTCCAGAAGACTGCCGGCAGCAGCGAGACCGTCAAGAACTTCCTGGAGACCCTGGCCCACTACAACCGCCTGAGCATCCTCAAGGGTGTTTCTGAGAAGTTTGCCCAGCTGATGGCCGCCTCTCGTGGTGAGGTCGAGATGACTGTCCGCAGCGCCACCGTATGTAAACCCCGATATCATGAAATGGGGGGAATTGGTACTAATACGATAACTTGCAGCAATTGGACAGCCGCACCCTGTCCCGCCTCGAGACTGCTGTCGCGAAGTCGCAGTACGTCGGCCAGGGCAAGAAGATCAAGCTGACCAACGAGGTCAACCCCGATATCGTTGGCGGACTTGTCGTCGAGATTGGCGACCGCACTATCGACCTCTCCGTGTCTTCCAAGATTGCGAAGATGAACAAGCTCCTCAGCGACACTTTGTAAACTATTCCTTATGTTTGTTCAAGGGGACCCTGGCATTGGGAGGTAATTGGCGAGACGTTTGCGAGCGGGTAGCCTGGTACTCATTCAGAGCGCCGCTGTGTATAGGAGTGTAGATAGACGAAGCACTGTCTCACCAATACCCTCAAAACTATTCAGCCTTTTATTTGCACCCACTACTTTCACTGTCGAAACGAGATGCGACCCTTAACTGGGCCACGGGAGGCATGTGACAATGACGAAAGAGTGACCTGGGTACGCCATAAGAACAGTGTGCTGCACTATAGCATGCAGTCTACTCGAGTTGATTTGAACCCTTCAATTCGGTATCAGTATAGCCATTAACCCTTGATTTGATCTTTGCTGCGAACCCTGGCTGGTGGTTAGCTTATACCCCGTCTGCGTCAAAAATGCATATTCCCCCTGACTGTGAAGACAGAGCAATTGCCCGAGAGAGGGGCAACACTATGGAACACATGGTTGCTATCTTACTATTATACTATGTGGATCGTATATACGGTATCACCTGTGCTTCAGCATCTACTCAATGCCAGACCGTTTGCCCTGCTGGTCTTATCTCAAGATTGTCAGTGTCATAATCTTGAGGAAAGGCCTCGCCAGTTTCGATAAATACCCAGACTACAGTAGTCTTGTACAATGGCAGCAACAAGATTTCTTCGACAGCAGGTGTAATGTTCAACACTGAGATTACACACCCTTAACACCTTCTTCGATGAGATCTTCCATGTCTGTGCCCCTTTTTGGTACCAATATGAGGGAAGTATGAGAAATTAGTACTATGTGGGAAGCTCATATGTGTACTCAAACATGCAACACTACCAAGACCAAGACTGATAAGCCAATGACAGCCCTTAATACTACCCCTATCTGTGTTCGACCTACTTCTTATCATGAGAGAGAGCACATCCAACCAAACCCCTAAGCATGTTCCACTAGGGTTTCTCTGGTTTGGGGAAGCTTCAGACTATGGGATTTGTAGTTTGCCAACCATGACATATTGTACAGTTGCACTACCTTATCTGTGCATGTCCTATGGCCAGTAACATGTGGCATAAGTCATACGTGACGAAGCCAGTCTTTCATAAAGAAGTCCTTTGATGGTTTCATCATGACCACCCGGCTCGCGCTCCTCAGGGTGACCTGCACATATCGGTCACACCGTTGCCGCTAATCTAGGTATGCAATTCTTTTCAGCATTGAAAGAAAGTGATCACGCAGAACGGTTTCGAGTTTTGGATAGTTCTTGAGAGTGTGTTTTCCAAATATAACAAGTTGGGCCTAATACATGTAAGCAAACACATGGCTGGGGTGATGTATAATATCAACGGTCATGTGTCTATATATGAGAGGCAAGCTCATCTGTAGCTTCCCTATCGTTCTGTGAGAAAAGAACAAAAATTTGTCCAGGGTTCGTTCTTGAGATCCACAGCAAGGTATTTCCACAGCTGAGCCTCTCTGTTCCGACAATCTAGGGTTACGGGAATATTTGGGAGTTCGGTAGATTGGGTTGAAGAGTGAGGCTGAAGATGCAACACTGAACTGGCTTGCTGGCCGACGTGCTGGGATACCTGCAGTGAAATCTGGGGAGGCCCCCCTGGCTCCCAAGTTTAGCTCCCCCCCCCCCCTGCTTGCGGGGCCCGTGCTCTCTCCCACTGTCCTGGAACGTCATTGGATCTCACTCGGCAACAACCGCCCAGTCAGTCCCAATCCACCCACTATTGGGAAGTAAACAACGAATTGAGCAGAGCCCCTCAACATCGATTACTGGAACCGAACCGCAGAAACCATACCGACGACATCCACCAAACCCAGCACTTGTTCTTGTCCAGCGCAGCGCGTGTGCTCTGGTGTACTTTGGTTCTCTTCGGCCCACTTGATCAGCACTTACTGCTCCTTTAGTGAGTTTGGTTATCCATTCCAACGCATCTCAACCACTCCAGGACCCTGGCGCGCAAGTCGGGAGTCGAGTCGAGAGCGCCCCCATTGATGCACGAGCTCGTGACAGAGAACTGACCAGCGCCTCCCTACAGCAGAGAGACGCTCGCTTCCACAGCGATCGACGGAGCCAACATGACGTCCTTTGTAACCACGGTGTAAGTCTGATTGATCTACGACGAACAACATCGCATGCCCACTTCCCATACCTGCCTGTCGCAACCATACAAAACGAATCCCTTGCAAGCTCTCATCACTAACACTTGTTGCTTTCGCCCCCTATGCCTAGGAACCAGCGGGCACGCAATCAATTCCGTGCGCGGCCCGGAAAAGGTGGCAACACGAGCTACCAACTGCGACAGTATGCCGAAGCTACGCTGGGCGGCGGCAGCCTGCGCAAGGTCGTCAAGCTGCCCGACGGCGAGGACGAGAACGAGTGGCTAGCCGTCAACATGGTGGACTTCTACAACCAAGTCAACCTCCTGTACGGAGCCATCACCGAGTTCTGCTCGCCGCAATCCTGCCCCGAGATGAAAGCCACAGATGAGTAAGTCAACAACAACACCCATCCACCCACCCGCCACCCAGCATGCGTATTTCAACCAAAAGAAAGATAAGAGGAACTGACACGCAACACCCACACACCCACAGGTTCGAGTACCTCTGGCAAGACAGCGAGACGTACAAGCGCCCCACCAAGATGGCGGCCCCGGCCTACATCGAGCAGCTCATGTCGTGGGTGCAGAGCAACATCGACAACGAGACGGTGATGCCCTCGCGCATCGGCGTCCCCTTCCCCAAGACCTTCCCCTCGCTCGTCCGCCAGATCTTCAAGCGCATGTACCGCGTCTACGCCCACATCTACTGCCACCACTACCCCGTCATCCGCGAGCTCGGCCTCGAGCCCCACCTCAACACCAGCTTCAAGCAGTACGTCCTCTTCATCGACGAGCACGGCCTCGCCTCGGGCAAGGACTTCTGGGGCCCCCTCGGCGACCTGGTCGAGAGCATGCTCAAGAGCGATTGACAAGGGGACCAAAGAAAAGGAGGAGAAGAGAACGCATGAAACCGCGGGAAGAGTTTACACACCAGGAGGTGAACTGGGTGGACGACGTCTCTGCAATATTCTTGGGGATATGAGGCTGTACAAGGCAAAGCACAGTCGGCCGCGGTGATGCCTTGGCTGTGCTGTTGGTTCTATGGAGGCATAGGGCAATGGGATCTGGAATGAATCCGGCGTTCAGGTTGTATGTATTTCGGGGCGTTCTTGTTTTTCCTTTTTCTCTTCTCCCCAGGCATAGCCCCGCGGTAATGACAGGATAGAGAGCAGCATGACTTTGGAGTGAGCAGCTACGAGGATGGCGGCTATAGGACGCTTCCTGGCCTTGGCCTAGTCAAGATGCAATGAATTGATACAGGCTTTAACACGTTTGGTATGATGCCGTCGTTCACCCATGAGACCCTTCAACGCGGGCAGAAGTATGCTTCAGCGGTTCTCTCATTTCATGGTCCTACCTATTGCCTAGACTCTTTACTCTTATTTGGTATTGTTCTTTTGGCCTGGAGCCATGCTGACTCGGCTCTTATCTGTTTCTGGCCCAATAGCCCTGTGTCCTAGAATGTGGAAGCATAGCTATACCTCTCACGTCATGTCTGTAAATATCCCTACCCAGTCCACATGATTGCAGGTCATATGCATGATACCACCCGCTTTCCCTCGTAACAAATTCTGAAAAGTGAAATAATGTATCCCGTCCCTGGATAAACCATCCCATGGTTAAAGATAAAAAGGATTATAAAACGCCCCGTCATATGCTGGTGTGTTCGGCCAAGCATGCTGCTTTGATGTCTCGATAATTACCTTGCATTACCGAGACGCATCATCGGTGTACCAGTGGTTCGAGAGCATCTCTCACAGTTGTTGTTCGTCATCGAAATCCTTCATAAGATTAATCTTCTTTTTGAAAAGTTCAAACGCCGAGAAGAAGACGGCGTTGACCGCGGCGGACCGGCCCATCGAGACGCCAAGGCCCCGATACATGTCCCGCCTAAAAAACTGGATCTTCGGGATGGGTACCGTTTGGCCTTTCGAGTACATCAAGGCATTACGTTGGTAGATGCTCTTGACCGAGTCGATGGGGTCTAAATATAGTTAAGCGGTCAGTTGTCATTCTTGTCTCTTGTTTCGTTTCAGACATCGCTCCACCGCAATGGAACTCCAAGTCCGTCGGTCAAGGGAGCAGAAAAGGGGGATATGTAAGGCGACCCACATATCAATGCCCAGGAAACGATACCACAAAGACCTCCTGCAACCAATACGGCAATGGGATTCTTGTGAGCGTTTGTGCCACTGAATGTTGTCAAAAGCTGCTTGCCGCTCTCGTATGTTGCGAAGTAAATGCCGGTACCCAGCGAGTCCCTCACTAATGAGATCTGTTAGAACCACTGGCTTCTATGGCTATTGCAAGTTCAGAGGACTTACTCAAATGCAAATTCAAACCCGTGTACATGCCCTTAAAACCACGGTGCTTGACAATGTTGCGCAGGGTCTGGATCGTGCCCTTGTTGTGATAGCTCATGGCAATTGCTTGTCGCTGAGGATCCACGTTCTTCTGATTGGCCATGAGTACAGACACCTGAGCGCTGAGCTTGGTGAGCTCGAATGGACCTAGCAGGACGAATATAGTCAGCAGCCGGTCGGGAGAACGCACAGTGTCTCTACCATGTCCACTCACAAGCAATGAACGTAATGCCGGACCCAGCAGTCACGCCGGCGGCCCCAAAGCAAGCAATCGTGCCCAGCGTGGGATAGGCGCCGTTTTTGTTGACATGTTGCAGTGGGCAGAAGCCGAAGTTTCTTCCCATCCAGTCCGAGTAGACGTATTTGGAGCGTTGGTATATCGAAAAGGAGACGGTTCGTACGAGCGTTACACTGGCCAAGGGAGCCGTCACACCTGCGCATAGATCGTCAGCCATGGCACCACTTTGTGTAACACAACATTCGTGCATATGCCCTGGGGAAACCAGAATCGTGCCATGAGAAAGCAATTGTTGACTTTGTCTTACCTCGGAAAAAGCCACGAACCCCTTCAGACTGATATGTGGAGCGAACGCAATCGAGGAAACCATTGTAAGGGTAGGTTTGGAGACGCGTCTTCACGCTGTCGAGAGGAAAGGCCGTGATGGTAGAGAGGACGCTGGCGGAGCTCGCCGAGACCTCAGTCCGGTACCGTTTTATCCACCTCCGTTGCTTCTCGTTGCTGGTGTTGTTTCCACTGAGCTGAGGAGGCATGGTCCGGGCCCGAAGCGGTTCGCTGGTGACATCTTGGAACTTGACTTCAACTGGCATGGCTCTCTTTCGCGGTAGACGCTCCTTCCCCAAGGATTTTCTCCAAGATCTTATTCGTTCTCCGGTGTTGGTCGAATACGTTTCAGCAGCAGCACACTGTGAAGTATACTGCGGGAGCGTCAGACAGTGGCCTCGAGTCGAGGACCAGAGTCATCAGCGAGGTCGCGATACTGTAATGGTGACGGCCCGCAAGAGCTGTGCCATCAAGATGTAGTTGTCGTACGGTATTGGGGTGAATGACGATTGGATATGGAGAGGAAGAAGGTTAGATGCGGGGTCGCTGAACGGCGTGAGAAAGATATAGGTAAATTCGATCCCGTCCCCAGGTTCGAAACAAAGGGACTACTGCGACAGCACAATAGGTGGGAGCTCAGATCATATCCATGCGGAGCGAGATGCTGAACGTAGGTAGGGCCAATTGGAGCAGTCTGACTCAGGACGGAAGCCCCCAACGCGGAAAGTTCAATGGTCGATTTGCGGGGTTGGTTGGCCGAAAGGGAACGACTACTGGACGGTACTTGGAGATGTTAGTGGTTTGAGTGCTGGGGCAATTGAGCATGCCGTCTTTGGTCGCGAGGTGGGCATGGGAATGTATGTAGGTAGCATCGAGATGGAGTGGCTCATGCCAGGTCTAAATAAGTACCTACTTTCAGACTTCTTGACTTACATGCAGTACTCGGATGGTGCACCCTGCATGCTACATGCCCTACATATAAATGCTCTCTCAAGTGATCGGTGCAAAAAGCAATCAATTATCGATACATGAGTATTGGATGATGATCCCTTGTGGTATTCAAAAGTCGTTCGTTCGCCCGCTGGGTCTGCCCATTTTCGCATTCCAGCCCGCGGCGCCTGCCCGCCACCTACCACCTAGAGCTCCAGCTCCCGACCTGCTGCCCTCACGCCTAACTCCCCTACCTTCTTGGCCGTAATGGTGCCGCAGGCGGGGGCGGCCCTTGGTCGCACAGCTGCTGAACGTCTCCACTGTGGATGTATTAGCTGTGCTACCTTCGTTAGACATGTGGGCAAGTAACGCCGACCACAATGGACTCCAAAACAGTCAAGCAGAGCAACTGCAGCAGTCATTGGCGATTGGAGGAGGCTATGCCCAGGGAGCGGTAGTTGAGTGAAACTCGTGCGATAATCAGCTCCATACGTGTGTGCTTTTCCCGGCTCCTGCTAGCTAGCTTACCCCATATTACTGTTTCAACCCAGCTTCTATCGGCCGGCTTCTATCCCGTCATGTCCGTATGCCGTCGTCTTGATCTACATACAGCCAAACAACCACGATCAGATACATCTGACTTGGTTTATGCTATTCCATAGGTGCGGAAACCCCCTATTCCAAGCAGTGACTCCCTACATATGTTCCGCTATGCCTTGGCAAACATGTGAATCTCGCCCAGCAGGAATGAACTGGGCGAGTCTCTCGTCTCTGACATGTCGAAAAGCTATCATTCCAGTTGCAAGGACCACCACACTACAGTAAGCAGATATTCTACACGCATAGCGTGTCGAATAGATATGAAGTGCACTAAGCATACAAACCTTCATTCAATATGTTTTGATTTACTCCCAGGTGTTGATCAAGAGCATTGAAGTGAAATCATCAAGGTAGATGCTACTCGTGGGCAGAGCAGGGGTCATTCCCGCGGTCGCTTGATATCAATGCGCCAATGCCTCCAAATACACATGCTGTTGCAGTTCAACCATTGGTCCCGTGCCCAATCAACGTCATTAGGCGTAATGCGCCTCAATTAGGGGATCACCGCTTATTAGCGGCAGAGCTACCGTCCATCAAATCACGTAGGCAGCTTAACTCCCAGCCAGCCACCTGCGTGTGCGAAGACTGCCGCAGGGCGTATCATCCGACTTGCCAGCTGATGAGGGAACAACCTCCTCGCAGAAGTGATCCGATGCAACGAGTGCCATGGTGGAGGTTAAGGGCCTAGGGCGAATTGGTTGTTTGCCATATGGTATGCCGCTTCTACTCCCGATTTGCGTATGCTGCTTGGGTGTTCTTGGTTGATCGGAGTCCTTCCAGTCGTTGGGGCCCAACAGCCCAATGCTAGGTACAATACGGCAGGAAAAGGTGATTGGTGTTTGTGTACCACCTCTTTGGTCTCGCAACAATAGCGTTTGAAGCCAGCCTCAGCTTTCAGGGCCATGCGTGCCTGCACACAAGAGTCTCACTTTTGCGTGCCGCGGGTCTCTCCGCACGAGCCAATCCACGACTTCGTAGCCGTGATCGACCAGTCTAGCCAGGTTGCCAAAAGGGGAGGCTTTCAAGGTCCCATGCATTCCTCGTTTAGCCGCTGCCGCGAGCTATCGTGAGTAAACATCGCGTCTATTACCGCAGGCAGAGACCCATGGATTTGTTCAGCATGGCAATCGTCATGTCGTAATGCTTGTAAGCCGTTTGACGGGCATGCTTCGCAAACTCGGTTCTACACATGGTCAGTAGAGGCTCAACAGGCGTCCCGGGGTTTTTCCTATACTCACTCCTTCTTCCGCATCAGAGCGTCGGCCTTTACATTCTTCCAGCTCGAGGGATGGGAGTAGAGCCGGTGGTAGGCAATCATCAGAAGATTCTTGAGCACCTTATGTTCAGGACCTCGGGATCTGGCAGCTGCGTCAAGGAAATCTATAGTTCTTGCCACCCCTTTAGGATCGAAAACAGCCCCATCCCCTCGGAAGGCAGCTCTCAGCTGATAGCAAGCTACATATCGAGCCGGTTTGGAGAACTGTACCGCATGCAGCAACCCTCTGTAAAGGTGGCGGTAGGCATGGATGACCTCGAGGTTTGCCATGATATGATGGATAGGTTGGCATCAATTAATAGGCGTCGAGGTGGGTGCGGTGTGGTGCTAAAGGTGTCGAAGCCGATGAAAGTGTGACGCCCCCTTAACGGCTGCAGGCGGTAACTTAAATCACTCCCCAAGTATATCTCCCTAGCGGAGCATGTCTTTCTCGTCCGCGGTAGTGGCCAATCGCCAGTTAACAACAAGTACAATTGCCGTATTCGGGGTGTTTTGCAATTTGCTTTGACTGCGGCTGCACATGAGAATAGAACACCAAGCTTTTCGTCCGGCTGGGTGTGGTTCTGCTGTGCTGGCTCGGATGGTAAGGTCCCAGTTTCCGGGCTGAGTGCACGGGCGGGCTACGAGGCCTGGTCCAACTGATTTCGGTTCCGCTGCAGAGCTCCATGCCTCCTGGGCTTCTAGCGCCGAGTCTAGCGCCGCATTTTGTCAAGAGGTCTGGGAGGACTGCGAGGTATCGTAGCACATCCCCCTAAGTACCGTACGAATCCAGCAATCGGTTCCCCACGCAACATGTCATCGTCAACCGGGATCGTTCTTTCATCGACCGGACTCCTTAAGACCGTAAACCAATATTCTCTCGATTCTGCCCTTGAAACAACACACGACCGTGTTTTTCACATGCCAGCCGAGATCCCAGCACTGGATATGGTGTATTGCTAGCTAGAAGCTGAACAGCATTATTTAAGTCTTGTCTCACCTGAGCTGCTGTATGTACAATCAGATATATTTTTTTCTTCCTCATCCCGACCCAACTACATACAGTACTTTACATTCACATGGCGTGACGACCTACCCACTTTCCACTTCGATCATTTCATCCGACCTTGCATAAGTAACCCTACCCAACCCCTCCAGTCGACTCGACTGCCGAGCTGTCCGCTGCCCAGCTGCTGTTTTGGCTGCACGCCGCCCTGGCCCTGCAATGTCGTCCATGGTCAACGACTTTATCATCGGCCCGGCCCTGCGACAAGTTCGACGTTTCTCCTTCTCGAGCCTCTCC
Organism: Apiospora marii; assembly: GCF_038362585.1. Classification (NCBI taxonomy): domain Eukaryota; kingdom Fungi; phylum Ascomycota; class Sordariomycetes; order Amphisphaeriales; family Apiosporaceae; genus Apiospora; species Apiospora marii. Next base: position 1,575,244 of record NW_027117377.1, read on the forward strand.
AGCGAACCCGAACCACGCACATCCCCCATACCGAGCCGCAAGGATACAGCACGACCATCCAGTCGGGAGGATGTGATTTCCGAAACAGAGGAGGATTCATACTTTAGAGATGACGGAGACGATAGCGCCTCGCAGCCACCTTCGTCACGAAGCTCCGTAACCCCCATCATGGACAGCGAAGCATTCGACGCAACTGCATTCCGACGGCGACCGGTGCCGACCACAGCACATAATGTTGCGTCAGATTCCCTACAGGCTATTGCAGCCATGGGCTCGCAGCAAAATCTGCCACCTCCTAATGTCGACCCATTGGATCAGGGGCACTCGCCAGCCCCGAATGCCAACACTTCAACCCCTTCACCATCCGGGGATGCTAACACTGTGGCGTCGGCCACACCTATCCCACGGAAGCCCCTACCGGAAGATGATGGCATGGGCGCTTTGAGGAGACGCATACTGGAGATTCAGAGCAAAAGCATACCGGCACCGGAACGAGCGCGGCTGATGCACGAGCTGTTGATGGAAGGCTACACCAAGTCGCAAATCGTCACTCAGGCAGTCCGGCCGTTTACTCCCTCGGGCGGTGCGAGCTGGGAGCAGACGCAATCACCGCAAGGAATGCTGGATTCGCTCAAGTTCTGGCAGGGCAACGTCGGCGAAACGCGGCCCACGGAGAAGTTTACACTCACCGAGTCAGACGTGAAGGCTACGTTCGCTCCGCTAAAGCCAGGCGAGGACGACGCGCAATATCGGCCACTTGGATGCGAGCATTACAAGAGAAACGTCAAGTCGCAATGTTCTACCTGTAATCGATGGTATGTATGCAGGTTCTGCCACGACAAAGACGAAGATCATGAGATGATTGCCAAGGATACCAAAAATATGCTCTGCATGTTCTGCGGGACAGCCCAAAAAGCAGGCGAAGCCTGCATAGTTTGCGCCGAGTCCGCTGCCTTGTACTACTGCTCGACCTGTAAGCTATGGAACAACGACCCGGACAAGTCCATCTATCATTGCGGAGATTGCGGCATCTGCCGGATCGGCAGAGGTCTGGGGAAAGACTTCTTTCATTGCAAGGTAAGCGCTGGGCCGGAAATCCACCACATAGGCTTCGACTGATTGAACTTCCAGAAATGCTGTGCTTGCTTGGCAATCAATCTAGAAAACGACCATAGGTGCATAGAGAGGTCTTTGGATTGCGATTGTCCGATTTGTAGCGACTATATGTTCAATTCGCCCAAGCCTGTGTGCTTCATGAGATGTGGGCACGCAATGCATCGAGGCTGCTACGAAGAGCACATCAAGTCCGCATACAAGTGTCCTATCTGCAGCAAGAGTGTCGTCAACATGGAAACGCAGTTCCGGAACTTGGATATAGCCATCCAAATGCAACCGATGCCCGAGAAGTTCCGGGATACGCGAGCTGTTGTGCTATGTAACGATTGCTCTGCAAGGACGACTACCGAATATCATTGGCTCGGCTTGAAATGCGCTGTATGCCGTTCTTATAACACATCTGAGCTCCAAATACTAGGAGTTGATAGCGCACAAGGCGCAACGGGCGACGCCGATACAGCAACGCCACTACCCTCGGAACAACCTCAAAGCGGCAACCCGTCTACCAGCGCCACCCAGTCCTTGGCACCCCGCGATATTCCGAGGAGGCGGCGGCACTCCTCGAACGTCTTGGACCATGGCATTGATACTTCTGGCGCGGTCCCCCGTGATATTAGCTCATTTGTGCTGCAGGAAAGACTGGTGAGGTCGGTCTCCCCCTCTCACGCTGCTGAGCGCACCATGCGCCTGGGGACGCAACAAGCGAACGCAGACGACTCCGACGATGAGGCCGGGGATTTTATAGGCTTCTGGAGTCGCGTACCACGAAGTGCAAAGCCCAGCGAAGATCAGGATGATGAATCCGAGTCTGACGACGAATCCACGTCTTCCGTGGATGATGAGATGGAGGATGACGACGACGAAGACGACGAAGAAGAAATTAGTCTTTTCGGCCATCGATAATACCGCTGGGTACACGGTATGATCAACACAAGAGCATGATAATGAGAAACGGTGTCGGGCGAAGTACAATGCATCAGCGAGTCTATTTGATCTTGGAATAACTGTTTACTGGGATTGAGGTCTTGCATGCTTTGGGATATGTTGGGCGCAAAGGACGGACACTCGGATGAAACGGGCATCAGCGAAATTGGCCTCAAGCAGCAGGGCGGCACACGAGACTGGAAGTATCTCTTCAAACTGCATCATTAGACGAACAGGTCCTGAAGACGACCTCCAACGAGTAGCACCTTTGATAATATCGCCAGGATGACACGACGAGAAGCAAAGAGGCGGGCAAGGGCGCTTGGTTTCGGATCTTCCCTCTCTAAGAAGTACCTTCTAGTGAATACAGAGTATGCTTTATAAAAATCGTGTCGATGTGAACTGTGGTGTTTGCAGTGGTATGGGTCCCTAAGGGTTGCTTAGGCCTTACTCACTTTGCTGTTCTGATCAAGGCATCTTGGCCTGGGAAACCAGACAACAGCTGGGGGTATAAGCTGTAAAGCCTCAGGGCAGGCGGCAGAATACTTGCCCATACTTGAACGGTTCCATTGCTCCCCTCACTGTATGATCGTGAAAAGTCATATTGCTAGAGCAGAACCTCCTAATCAACTTTGACACGATGGCCAAAAACTTCCGCCCCAACGTCATCGCCGCCACTGACAAGCCTGGCGGCTCAGAAGCTGGACGCCATAGTATCGGTACGGCCAAGAAAGAAGAAGGGAATGCCGATCGCCGACTGCAGCATCACCGCTGCGCTTGCTTCTGCCTGTGCTCGGTGTTGGTGATCAACACGGGCGAATGGTGCGATCATTGCTTGTGTGGTATGCATGCTTGAAGGAAGAGATACCCTAAGTAAAGACCGAAACGATCACCGAGGAGAATAGCGATGGACATCCCAGTAAACTACTTACTGCATATGCATACGCAGCCGGTTTCAGGAATGCTACGTATCGATACGTTTTGGGGAGGTATACATCTTTCGGATTGATCCCCGGGGCTCTATTTTCGCCCTTGGCGTGATAATGAGATCGCTTCCGGCTTACACAGATCTACTAGCCCGTACATATGCACATGAGTCAGGGGTGGAACAGCAAGTTCTCCATCTACCTACATACATAGGTATGTAGTATTCTGGCCGGATATGCATGCAGGCTGAATACATGTATGTAAAACGAAACGACGTTACGCAAGCTATAAGCTGGATACTTGACGGACCGAAGTCATACCGTTTCTCATCATGCTATCATCGAACGATCCTGTTTCCCCCATCCGAAAAACGCCGTTGTCAAAAAGTGACAGGAAAGAAAAACGCCGGCAAGAAGCATCCATCCGTCTATCGTAAGATTTCATGAAACAACATGTTTGTTAGAACCTGGCCCCCGGAGAACACCTCACTTTCTCTTTCGGCAGTTAGTTTTCTTCCCTCATCCGGCCCGAGCGTCCCGCTCCGCATCCTGGGCCCTGAACTTCTCCTTCTGGGCCTCCTTGCGCAGGAATTGTACTACGGCCTGGAAAGAGGGGGGAAGAAAGATCAGATCTGTGTCCTAGCAGTTATGCAGGTAGGTGAGGTTAGGTCCCAGTACTTACTGCAAGTGCCTCCGGATTGACCCCGTTCTCGATCATGGAGATACAGCAAGACAGCGTTCTACGGTCCAGATGACAGTTCTGCACACATGTAGTCAGTACAGCTTCTTTTTCTTTCTCTGTATTTGAGGCGGGAAACTCCCAATCTCATAAGGGAAACCGTGGGGTGTAGCAGAGCTTACCAGAATGGTGGAGATCTCATGTAAAATGTCCACAGCCTGTTGGGCGGCGGCCTGCTTTTCGCTCTCATGACTGCCTGCTGGGGGTGCCATCTTCGGTTATGGGAGGAAAAGAGTGTATGGACACCCTATTCTCAGACGATGTGGAATTTGTGGCAGTTGTATGTGTAGGTAGGCTCAACCGGTCTGGTATAAGTTGGCATGTAGACGCGTAGAGAGGTCGTTGCAGGTGCAAGGGCGGCGCGTTTGGGTTGGCTCTGCTTAAATCTCAGCTGGGGCCAGCTGCCCAACTTCAGTGCAGTACTGCGTTCTTAAGTCCGTTTCTGAATCACCTTTCAGGGGTTCATTGAAATCTAAAAATTGGCAGTGAATTGCTTTTTTTTGCATTCGAAGAAGCTCAGTGTTTATGACTCCTGTCTATTGGTTCTTTTTCAGGGCATTTCGGGCTTGAGATGGTTGATCGACGTTCTCGAAGCCCGCGGATTACATTCGATCAGTCACGCCTACCGGGACTTGTCTATGACCAGAACTTATGTGCAGTGCTTAACATGTAGGAAGTAACAAACAAGTATTGACATTGGATTGTATCGTATTGCATCATCAACACCTGCAGAAAGATACGTGGGGCCGTTGAAGTTAGTAATGCCTCGTACATACTCTGCGAGCCCAGGCTTTCGCTGCTCTGACTTATGAAGTGGTATCGTTTCTCATTAAATCGTAGTAGGTATCTTAAAGTGTGGGCAGCCTCTCCTAGGACTTGACTGCCTCGACGAACAACTCTCGCATCCCCTTCAGCAGGGTCGCCAGCTCCCTCGTCTCGTTGACCCGCTCCAGCACCCGGTCGACCTTTTCGCGCTCCAGCTTCGGGCGGCAGTGCCGGACGTCGTAGTCGCGCGACGATGTCGACAGCTCGAACCAGGCCTCGCGCTCCCAGTCCCGGTCGTCGATGTGGGTGTAGACGAACTTGAGCCGATCCGTCTGCCCCGCGCCTTCGATCTTGAGGCATAGGTTGGAGATCCAGAAGTCCAGCTCGGGGACGTTGAACCGCGCCTGCGCCTCGATGCGCGCCGCGTGCGCCCGCTGCGCCGCCTGCCGTGCGTCGATCTCCGCCTGCGTCTCCGTGATCTGCCGCTTCAGCTGGTCGCGCTGCGCCGCGTTCTTGTCCCGTTGTTGGGTCAGCGACGCGATCGCCGCCTGCATCTCCCGCGTCTCGGCCGCCTCTTTGGAGATGGTCTGTTGGTGCGTGTTGGTCTTTAGCTGGAGGATCTCCATGTCCTTCTTCTTCATCCGTTGGTCCTCTGTTGTACAAATATGATTATGTTAGTCGGGGTTCGCAGGTGTGAGAAGAGCATGCGCGCGCGGGGCTCAGGCTGAGAGAAAAAACGAACCTTGTAGTTCTGCGACGTTCATGCGAAATTGGTTGCGCTCTTCCAGCACGCGCTTCCGGCCCAGCTCGATAAAGGTGTCGAATCTGGCGCTGAACTTGGCCATGCGGTCGCGCAGGTCGTCGAAGCCGAAGTTGATACTCGGGAGCTGGTCCGCCATGGAGGGCGCCATTGCCGACATGGGGGTTTGGCCCCTCATACTCGAGGACATTGACGGTTCGAAGACTGACGCCATGGTGTCCTGTTGGGAGCTTCTAAAGCGATTGCGACTCATTTGGATGATATTCGGTAGTCTCTATTCCGGCGATACAGGTAGAATTTAGATTGATGCGACGACGTCGTGGTGGTCTAATCCAATGCGGGCTGGCTGGCTTGGCTGGGTTTGGGTTGGTTGAGAAATCGCATACTCGAACTCGAAGTTTGTTTACGTCCCCTGCCCAAATGGTCCCCTCCAGCCTATGGCGTTGCTGGGGGCAGGGGTAGACAGCGCACTAACTGTGGGGTTGCCAGAGTTCTTACAGAGCCAGCCAGCATGCATTTGCATTTCCAGTGGACCCTGTCAGAACTTTGCTTATTCCCATTAAAGGCTTGGTTGAGCCTATCACCTATCACCTTAAAAACCATCCATTGTCGACCTCCAGGAGTTGAGCCGTCTCTGTACGGAGATTACTTTTCTGTACTTTCCCGCAACCGATTCTGCTACCTCTCACCTTGTGACGTCCCATCGCCCCTTCCGCGTTCTTGCTCACCTTCTTGTTTCTCGCCTCTGGCTGTGTCGTAGTATGTACCGTCATAATCGATTGATAGTAGAGCGGAAATTCGACCTGGGCGAGCCGGATGGCTGAACGGCGTCTTCAATCTTCTTCATTTGGCCACCCAGGACGTCTGACATACTCCAGCTTTGGAGATGAACAGGCGGAAGAATGGGGCTGGCAATATGCAAGAAACCATGATCCAGATGGTACGCATTATTTATTCTTGCCAGCTCAATGTTCTATTGTAAGGGGCACCGGCTAACAAGATCGCAGCTCCCAGATTTGAGTCAATCATTCCTGCACAAGAGTGGTTTTCCGGATCTCACCATGTAGACGCATTGCCGGCTGGACGGACCTGGCATGTTGCTCAACAGCAGAAGAAATGGCTGCTGAAGAACCACCCAGAAGCCGCCCTGGGTGATGATATACTAGGGAATATACTCGCTCCCGAGATATCTGGTCGAAATACTAGCGCAAGGGCTTCTTGTCAGTCGACGCAGCTTGCTATTGGAGAAATGGCTGATATGCGCAGCGCCACAGCCGGATCTGGAGGAGTCCCACTTATCGCCATGGCTGCTGGGTCTGCGAGTGATGTACTGCGATTCGTCCGGCCCAAGCTCGAAGGATGGGCGCTCAATGGCGACGGCTCAACCCTCTTCCACCTGCTGGGTCGGAAAGAGCCCCAGGAGACGTTTTGGACGCAGGAAACCGGTGTCATTCTTCGCATCAAGACGGTGGTCAGCTTGAGGAGGTTCGAGCCAGTGCGATGGCTGCTGGTACAGCGACACACCGGCACAAGTGTGTTTCGACCCGAATACCAGAAGACACCAGTTGATCCCGATACGTTCATTGGGAACGGATCACATGCCGCTTCCCATGTAAACCCCAATCTGTTGTTCACGGTGCCGAAGCATCTGACTGGGTGCGATTCCCATTCGGATGTATCATTCAACCCCGGTGTCAAATCGCAACCACTCCAATTAGCCATCATCGACGAGGGAGGCCGATGGACCGTCTGGGATGTCAACGGAACGCGATCCAGAACCATCAGGCGGCCTAAGAAACACTTGGTCAAGTGCGGTAGCATTCGAAAGGGTGTACGAAACTCTTTAGCCCAGAGGTCATCGGCTGACCCGCGATGGCATCGGATATCTTGGATTGGGAATCTAGTGGACCAAGACGATGACGATTCGGACGACGAAGAAAGCTCTGGCGGGCAAGCACGACCGGCGTATCCTCCCCTCGAACGTTCATCCACATTGCTGTTCTGCAACCAGGAAATACTTCGCATACTGGACCTCAACTCCGACACTTTCCTGCCGGACCTCCCCTTTTTAGCCGAAGGATCTGACAACTGCATCCTTGACGTCCATGTCGACTATGGTGATCCACGTTATTTCTTCGTTGTTACCACGACAGCGTTGTTTGTGTGTGGTTTGTTCTCGGAACATGACTCTCTCTCGTCCAGCAGCGTCCTGAAGACAGCACTTATCCTGCACTCTACGCCGCACATGAGAGACACAATATCCCGCGATCTTCAACTCGCTGTTTCGCCTGGTCCATATTCAGCAAATCAGCGCACCTCCCTTGTGCATCTCTACTCCAGGAGCAGCAATTGGATTGACGTCTTTTGCGTAACCAAGTTTAGGAACTCGCCTAAGAGGGTCCTGTGTCACCGTGATATGATGGTACTAGATGTTCCAAAGAAAAACAAGCTCCGGTTGCAAACGCTGTGTCTGAGTCCTGTGCTTACTGCACCCCGTCGGAAGACCACTTTGACGCCCGAAGATCGCTTGTTCGTTAACCAAACCAAGCGGTACTATCAAATATTCTTTCTTGGCACCAACCTGAGTCTTAATTGTGCTCTTGGTCGAAGTTCCGAGTTGAAGCCAACACCTCGACTGCTCCCAGTTGACGGTGCTGATGATATGATACCAAAGAACCAACGACAACGGACTATCGTACGCTCTCTGGCCGAGCGCTTTGTTGTCCCAGACGCCTTTGAAGAGTTTCGCTATAGAATAGAGGGTCTCCAAATTGCGGCTGGTAACGATCTGAAGCCGCCGCCGCCGAGAGACTTGATCCGTCGGCGCGTGCAGCATTTTCATGAACTTTTGCGACAAACCTCACTCGATCTACTCCATATGCACAATAGCAAGGATGTCGATATGGACATCTACGGTGCAGCCCCGTTCGATCCCATATATGTTGCTGCCCAGGAGGCAGCTGAGGCGGAGAAGCTGCCTCTGAAGACATTGTAGGTATCTCACTGCAATCGCTTGTTTACCCATACTAACCTTTGTTACAAACAGGCACCAAATAATTCAGGATGTCAAGCTCCCTGCAGACCTTGAAGACGCAAGCAAAGAGTGGCAGGCAGAGATTGAAGGATTAAGTGGCACACACCCTGGTCTACAAATCGCAAGTATGGCACGGCCACGTCAGTCAACGAAACCGGAGCAGGAGCGTAGTCTTCTTGACATATCCTCCGAGCTCTCCAGTCTCGTTGAAGGCAGAAACCCATATAGCATTGAACATGGTATGACGCCGATTCTTCTGCGCAGTATGGCGTGTGAGAGCTTCTTGTCACTGTTTGGGATGATGTTCCGGGACGTTGCTGCGTTTGAAGTACCCGAACGTGCGTCACAGGATATCCGTTCTTCGCCGGCGCTGGGCGAGAGCATGGCCCTTAGCAGCCAGATGAGTAGCCGATCAGTCACACCCATGTCCTCTGCGCCAGTTGAACAAGCCCAGTCAGAGTCTGTGGGTGGAGAAGACCGCGCCATTGCTCTGATCAGAGCATATACGGGAACTGGCAAACCGATGCTTCCGAAGCCATCCCAACGGACATCGACTTGGGTCGTGGGGAGCAACCCTGCGGATCATGTATGGAGCGTGGACATCAACACAGAAGTCACGGAAGGGATGCTGCGGAGGGTCAAGCAGCAGACCAAGCTGGCGACGAAGCGCAAAAGGGGCGAGGCCTTGCTCCGGCTGGAGTGGGAGGCAGAGCAGGAGCGGAAGCGGAAAGCTAAGTCCTTCCGGTCGACCCAGCCCGTTCCCGATACGACAAAGTTCTTCAGCAGCCAGGCCAGCCAGCCGCTTCAGGAGCCCTCGCTGCCTCCCAATGCGTTGGTCCGGCCCTCTGCGGTCAGCATGTCGCAGCCCGTTCCTGGCGCATTTGGTGGGAGGTCCGGGTCGGAGAGACCTAAGAAGAAAGCGAAGCGGAAAGGTGGTTTCTGATCTGGGATTATGACATGTCGGATACTTATTGGCGCTAGTTGGAGCAGGCTGGGTTGGTTTCTGATAACCATGTGTGTATATCTACCTATGTATGGGACATAACCATGTAGAAAGTAGCTCTTTAAGATATTCGATTACTCTATTCGTTTCTTGCACAAGCTATCATTCTGCCTCACGTCACTGTTGTCAAGTGCCAGACCTCGTAGCCGAGCCACAGTTCGGCCGCTCCGTATCTCCGACAAATGCAATTATCTGGACCAAAGGCGGTAGGTATCACGACGGTATGGCCGAAACTCTCCAAGGTATGGACGCACTCTAGAGCAAGTTGTCCACCACGGCGCACATACGCAATGAAATAGACTCGCAAGAGGTTGCCCCTACGAATAGAGTTTTTATATTGTATCCTGGTTTACCATGTACTTCGCATAGTCAATGATATCTCCTTTAGCAATGATCGAATATATAGTAAGGTAGTGTCGCCCTCGTTTGTCCGCTTTGCCATGCCACAGTCTCCTCAACCAAAACTAGGAATTTATCACAACAGTCGACTTGTCAGTCAAAAAAGTCACTCTATCGTCCAAGAATTGCTGAACGGATCGAACCAAACGTCATTTTACACCGGCGCCGAACACACGCACACACATACATACATACCAAAGCGCATCACCCTCTACCAACGATACTCTAACCAGCCGCGATGGAGTCCGTCCCAGATGTCCAACCAGCCACAGGGGATCACGACGAGCTGCCCATAATACTTGGCATGACCCTGGGACTTGTCTTACCCACCGTCCATGTTTTCGTCGGGATGTTCTTCTTCTTCTCAATCGCGACGCGCATCAAGGCGCACCGGGATCTCTTCAGGCCGTGGCTGGACGCCCGGTACAACGACAGCAGCCTTCGCAAGCTGTTTATCCGCTTCCTCGGCATTTTGCTCTGGGAGTTCTATTTCCTGGGTCTCCTCGCCTACACCGTACACGCGAGGCTCTTCCTCGCACTCAGCAAGCGCAGGGAGAGAAAACAGCAGCGGAATGCAGACATAGAATTGGAGGAGGCCAGGCCTAAGGACGACGATGGTTTCCAATCCATCTCAGTCATTGGGGCGCCGCCTCCGTACCAGGCCCGGTGAACTTGATACTGCACATCTGTGTAAGGTATTTGGGGGATGGGCAGTTTGACTTGTGTCAGGGCGGAGGAGGACGCAGTTGTGAATGATTTATATCTCCTTGTCTACTAAGGAGGGGTGGTCTTGCTGGTCGCCACCTCCTGATATCTGGTCCGGCATGGGACACATTCCCCTGAGCACTGTCTTGCTGTTAACTCTCATGTCGAACAGTCAGTATTATATTGGGAATAATAGTCATTATTGCCTACACAAATAAAAATATATAATGTACGCCTATTAAACAGCGATCATAAATTCGCAAATTGATATAATCTAACATCAAAAGGAACAAGCATATTAAGGCTCGGATTGGAGGATAACTGCTGCATGCATGCAGTCTGCAGGAGATGGAAGTATGTACTTGGCAACAAGGTGGAACAGGTCGAGTGCGCGACCTTACATAATCCGGTTATACATGGCGCTAAGGTAGCATCGGGCGACGGGCGCTCACTCGCTTAAACTGGGAGCAGCAGCAGTACGACGTAATGCCTGCCGATAGAAATAGAATAGCCTCGTAAATTTCGACCTTTCATTCACCCACCGGAAACAACCCCATGCGCGGCGTTACAGCGACAGGGGTCTTTCTTTCAGCCTTGCCTATGTCAACGACCACGTTCTCGCTATACCCATTCTGATTGGCCGCCCTCGCCCGATTCGCAACATCTCGTGCGACAGCGGGGCCCTATAGATGGTCTACCATTCAATACTCCGGCAAGCTCAGGAGGAAATATTCAATTGAGGGGTTCTCTCGTCCTCTCGGGAAATTACTCGTTCTGCTGTGAGTGAAAATGACCAAGTGACCGAGGCCGTGTATGACGAGGAATAGTCGCCAAGATCGGATCGAAGGAAACTACTTGGGCTAGAGCTTTTGGGTATCGCAGATAAGAGAGGCTGATGCTCAAGGTCTCACTTTAGCACAATTGTTTGGGTTCTACTGCGCAAATAAAGAACAAACACAGCACACGACAGGACGTTGTATTCTTGCAGCTGGACAACCTAGGCTACATTCTTCTGATCGCCGTTGTCGTCGTTGTCCTTGTCCGTCCCGCACCTGCGTACGTACTTTTGGAAGCACCCGTTTATGCTTTGGGCCCCTCCTACAGCAAACCACCCACCCCACCATAGAATCTGGACTTGCCAGATTCAAAGCACTTTTTCCCAACTCTAAAAAGGTCGGGTGCTCTCGAGTGCTTTCGGTCTTCTTCGAGAGTGTAAAAGTTCCGTTCAAGTGGGCAATCGGCAAATTCGTCACGGAGAATTGGTATTCGTTCCGCCGGACTACTTGCTCATGTGTCATTTGCGTATAGAACATCATCTAAGCGACCGGCCCGCTAGTACCCTTCCTCCCAACGCCCGATAGACATACGGTATACCACTTATTCAACATCCTTATTCAAGCATCGGTTTGAATTGCCCAGGTATCACCTATCGAATCTGCTCCTAATATACAGAGCCTAGGCCTGACTTTCTGTTTCCTTATTTGATCCTGTAAGACACCCCCAAAATCTTCCCATCATCTCACCTCTAGCCGGCGACTAGATGGCGGCTTGAATACATACACTCGATACATATGTAGACCGGGCTGGCCCAGCATGGCAATCACTACCCCCGCGTCAATCTGCGAACCCCTTGATGAGAGCCTATCAAACAGGCCCCTGTATGCAGCCGCAGCACAACCTGTCCCAGGGTCTCATCTCGGCCTTCTTAGCCTTTACTCGATGCGGCAAGATACCTCCCATCGAGCTGTCGTCACGCATCCAACTGACCCCCACCTACCATGTGGCTGTCGTCATTCGTCTTCGTCGTTCGGGCCCTAAATGGGTATTCTGCATGAGTCGTACCTAACCTGAAGTGTGTAGGTTAGTTTGGAAACAGTCGCTCCGAGCGAGCCCGAAGCTTCTCTTCGCCGCACCAATCTCTGTCTACCAGTACTGGTGCTATCCAGAGATAGCTATACCCGTTCCAAAGGTACGATAACCACCCTGCTGTCTTTAGTCACGTTGCGCATTTCACAAAGAGGGAGAAATCGAAAAGCCACGCTCTGTTGTGCTAGGGTGGATCGGAGTTGGGTGTTACTTCACTCTGCTTGGCTGTCCCGAGTATGGATATAGTAAGATGGGCCGGCACATGACATACCTGGCACATGGGCAGCCATTTCAGGCATCCCGCCTCGGCTCCATCCACCGTGTAATATTTGTATTCGGCCGGGAACTTCTACTCACCAACAGTGAATACCACGTGCTTTTGTCGTTCACTATCATCACCACTGCTCTTTGACTGTCTTTTCTGACCAAGAATATCTGATGCCGCAGCAGCCTGCGTGGTTCAGTTCTAGGCGCCGTTAACTACATACCCTCGGGGTACAGAGAAACACTCCGCCCCCGGCAGACGAGAACGGACCCATACCAATACTTTCAAGTACTGTGCTTGGTAGCACTGAACCTGCAACAGTCACCCGTGCAGATAATCTGTCCAACCTGCCCATTGAAATACTTACCACTGCTGCCGTTTCCAAGCGGTCAATCATAGCAAGCAGCCTTCCCAGGCTTGCTGCTGGCTCACACATCACACTATGTGAGTGAACCCGGGCTGGTCATGGCGTCCCGGCTGTCTTACTCGTTTCCTCTGTTGCAACGTTTTCATTTCCTTTCCTGTGAACATGGGTCACTGATTCCGCTTTAGGAAGTTCGGTAAACAGATCCAGAAGCGCCAGCTTGAAGTCCCAGAGTATGCGGCCAGTTTCGTAAACTACAAGGCACTCAAGAAGGTAAGACGTTGTCGACACCCCCCTCGTTTTGCTGACTGTCCCTTCATCCATCAAAGTCTGGTAAACCGAGGAGAAGCGAGTTTGGGCTTAATGTACCAGAATAATACTGATCCACCAGCCCCTAAAACTCCCCCCTCTACCCTGGAAGCCAGCCACTAATAATCGTTTCACAGCTCATCAAGAAGCTCTCGGCCACACCTAAGCTCGCCGCCCAAAATGACCCCCTCCGCCCTGCCACGCCCATTGACTCGCAGTCAGCTTTGCAGGCGAACAGGGCCAAGTTCTTCTTCCAGTTGGTATGATGGCTCACATTCTGCTCTATGATGAGCGTCCTTCGGAACCTTGCTGATGCAAGTCAGGAACGAGAATTAGAGAAGGTCAATGTCTTCTATCTACAGAAAGAAGCCGAGGTAAGCCGGGCGATGCCTGTAGTAGTATCGATGCCAGCTCCACACGATACTTATCCATCTATAGCTCAAGATCCGCCTGAAAACTTTGTTGGACAAGAAAAGAGTGCTGCAGTCCCGCCAAGGAGTCTCGAGAAGCTCGACAAAATTCGCAACGTTGCAAGAGGGCTTCCAGCAGTTTGCCAATGACCTTAACAAGCTACAGCAGTTTGTCGAGATCAACGGCACTGCTTTCTCCAAGATCTTGAAGAAATGGGACAAGACATCCAAATCTAAGACAAAGGAGCTTTACCTTTCTCGGGCCGTGGAGGTACAGCCCTTCTTCAATGCAACCGTCATCAGCGAGCTCTCGGATCAGGCCACGACAAGTTTGCAGGAGCTAGGGGCATGGGCAGAGGGCGACAATGTGAGCTTCGAACAACGACCGGAACACATCATCAGCAGCCAGCATCTTCTAGGCACCGACGAAGGCGATGCAGACTCCTTGCTGCTCGACACTGCCATCTCTGGCAATCTCGATTCTCTGCGAGATTTGCTCAGTAGGATGAGAAGTACGGCGGACTCGACACCTGTTGCGGAAATGTCATTGATGGAAAGGGTGACACGCACATTCCTGGCTTCCATACACGAAGCTCCACAGGCATCACTGGAACTTCTGTTGCAGACGGGCCTCGTCGATATTCAGTCCGAGGATGACATCAACGAACGGAACTGTCTACACCAGGCTACGATTTATGGCAATGGGTTTGTCCTAGGCGTGGGTCTCTCGGGCAACGTCGCTGTAAACCGAACCGACGTTTACGGCCGTGTTCCACTGCATTACGCGAGCATGCATGGACGGTTGGACATGCTCGATGCTCTCCTCCAAGGTATGTCTGGTGGAAAGGACACCAGCCCATGACTCGATGTTTGTTGACTTGTTGTTCGCAGCCGATTCGACGACTATTGACTTGATCGACCACGATAATTTCACCCCCCTGATCCACGCTATCATACACGGACATCTGGCATGCGTTGAACGACTCCTGGCGACTTCTTCCCGGTTGGACCCCAAGTCGGACACAGATCACGCGCCGCTCAATCTCGCCTGCGAGCATGGATCTCTTGAAATCGTTGAACTTCTTCTTCGAAACGGTGCCCAAATCCTGTCCGATGCCGAGGGGCTGTATCCGCAGCATCTGGTAGCGCGTTCTGGACAGACCCCTCAGCTGCTCATGCTCCTGAAGCAGTACGGTGCTGATCTGGACCAAATCGATAAACTGTACGGATGGACGCCTCTAGTGCATGCTGCAAGCGAGGGCAATGTCCCTTGTTTGCGGGAGTTGCTCAATATTGGCGCGGATGCGAACATTCTGGACGAGAAGGACCTACCTGCCATGTACTATGCCGCGTGGGAGGGGCATCTGGAATGCATGCAGCTGCTGTCGCAGTTCCTGGACAGCAAAAAGAAAAGCCCGAAAGGTATGCAGGCGCATCTTGCGCCCATGATAAGTAGCGGGCCGATGCCCATGTCGCTCGACGTCGATGCCATCCCCGTTCTCGAACTCCCTCCACCGATCATACCTCTCCGGCGATACGGCCACAACTTCTTGGACACCAAGACTGTGGTTCAGATCAGCTTCGAGCAGCTGAAGGACCAGCCGCTGGTGTTTTTCCAGGACAGCAAATACCCCGCCTCACGTCTCACCATATCATCCAAAGCTTCCGATCTTATTCCCAAGAACATCATCCTCCCATTCCAGGAAGACACGAGGCTGGTGTCCTTCCAAGTTGAGGATCTCGAAAACTTCTCCCTTGACTTCGATGTCTTCCCCGCCTACGGCGCCAAGGTTATCGCAAAGACTGTGGCATTACCTAACACGTTCCGTGCGGTGCTGGGCAGGTCTGGTCGATGCTGCCTGCCCCTATTCGACCCGCGACTTCGCGCTATTGGCCAGATCAGCTTCAACACGCAAGTCATAAAACCTTTCCAGGGGATGCCGCTCGAGATTACCGACTTCGAGACCTACTGGAAAGCTACCAGTCAAGTCGACCGACAGCCTAATACGTTTGTCACGGGGTCTAGTCTTTCTGGAGATTTCGTGCAGTTGTTTGTCCAGCACACCAGTGACGGCGTACCCGTCCTGTGGCCCAGATGGCATATCAACTGTGGAGGTGTGGAGGTGCCTGTCGCTCGCCTGTCGTATGCGCAGTTCGGTACAGTCACCATGCAGAGCCCGAGCAGAACTCATGTTGCTACATTGCCGTCGCAGCCGATGGAGAATATTGCCGATGTGCATCGTATCCTGGCCTCCGCTGGTGTTTCGTTACAGGAAGCACTGACACTGCTGCCAAAGGGCATGCATGTGAACCTGCAAATCATGTACCCCTCGGAAGAGGAAGAGCGAGGTCTTGGACTGGGCCCAGCTATCGACGTGAACAGTTTCGTGGATGCCATCTTGACCGTGGTTTTCGATCATGCCCGATCCCAGCGCGCCCAGGTCCAAGCCCCTGACGTCGTGCGGTCCGTGGTTTTCAGTTCATACAACCCGACGCTCTGCACGACGCTTAACTGGAAGCAGCCCAATTTCCCCGTCTTCCTCTGCAACGATCTGGGCCGCGAGGAATCGACGCCCGCGCCGAGCGTCATTGAGACCAGCGGCCGACGAACGTCATCCATTAAGGAGGTGGTCCGGATCGCGCAGAACAACAACTTCATGGGCCTGATATGTTGCTCTCGCCTCCTTGTAAGTCATACTGAACCAAAACGTGCTGCGACAATTCATATACTGACGATGCTGTGTAGGACATGGTTCCTGCTCTGGTCGATGCCATCAAGTCTAACGGGCTGGCATTGGTCGTTGACAAGTCGACCGAACAGTCCCAAGAGGCGCACCCGCTTGCTGATCCGTTCCCGCGCATGCCCAAGGGCGTTGACGGCATCCTTAAGAATAACGGCGTTTTACGTTTTAACGAGTCGATTGACGTGTAGATATGGATGAAACGCGAATGCGCCGTCGCAGTTGGCAAGGCGAAGATGAAAAGATGAAGAAAAGAATAATGATTGCCCTTGCCTAAACCCACACCCCTAGATATTCACTTCAATATACCTTGCTTTTAATACGACATTCTGGGTTAACTAGATGCAATACGTGATGAATACTGGGTGTAGAGGTTTTACTTTGTTTATTCTCTTTTGGGGGACGGTGTATCTTGTAGCTGACATAGTCTACATAAAGTCATCCTCCCAGTCCTCAGAACGATCTTGGTTGCTGGACTGAGCCATGTTCTCCTCGGAGAAGATGTCGTCGTAGGCGTGCTCTTTCTGCCACTTCTTCTCGGCTCTCTCCTTCATGATGCGCGCCTCTTCCTTCTTCTATAAGTTAGGTATAACTGGTTAGCACATTCCAGGTTGCCTTCTCATATATCTTGCATATACATATATAGGCAAGAAAGGGGAGCTGAAGCAAGAAGAGGCCAGAAAGAAAGGGCGACTGAGATAGGCGCGGGCTGTGTAGACTTACCCTGGCCTGCAGGGCCGAATTGTCGCGCTTCCGCAGCTCCTTCTGGCGGTCCTCCTTCTCCTGGCGCAGGTCCGGGTGGCGCTCGACCTTGGTCTTGTTGAGGCGGTTGACGACGGCGTTCTCGCGCTCGGGCACGAGGACGCGCTTGACCTTGCGGGGGTCCTTGAAGCTGACCTGCCCCACGGCCATGCTGCCGTCCTTCTTGAGGTTCGACCAGGGCGTGTAGATGACCGTCACGTTGTCCTTCTTGTTGCCCTCGATCGAGTTGGCCTTGGTCAGCTGCGCCAGGTCCATCACCAGCGGCTCGGGGATGGCGTCCCAGGTCTCGCCCTCGCGCAGGCGCAGGTAGATGTGCGCCGAGGAGAGCTTGTCGGCGTGGAACTACATGTTTTTTGAGGCGGCATGAGCATTTTACCTTCGTTTTATATGGTAGATAGGTGCCAAGAACAAATGCATATTTCATACCCTTAAATTACAGGTTAGTACATATAAATTCCGAGCGTACTTTAATGGGATATAACGTACCAGACATCTTCCTCCCAGCCATGCTTGATCAACTCCTCATCTGTATACACAAATGTCAATTTTCCGCTGCTATAAGTCGCCTTGTATAAGGGCTGAGTGAGTTGAGTGAGGGGCATGGACTGTGCTCACTTACTCTCGAATTTGTCCTTGCCGACGTAGACGTATGCCGCCGGGGTGACAGCAGCCGACGTGTAATAGTAAACCATTTTTATCGGAAGGCGCGAGGCGGCTTGATCTGGAGAGCCGGTCTGAATCTGAAAACTGGCGAAATTGTAGGATCCCGACGCGAAGCCGGTGAGAAAAGTTGCTCTTTGGGTGAGGCTTTGGGAGAGCTGCCTGATAAGTGCGTTAATGGTCAACTTGGCCCGCCGTAAAATTTCCTGGGGGAGCTGGCAGCTGCGACCCGCCCGATTTTTTTCCAACCTGCGGTTTGACCTCCAACCCCAGCGACCACAAGGCTCCAGCTCCAACTAGACGACGACACCATCAATTCGGCAAGGGAGGAGACTGGACGGGCAATGCAGCTATAAGGCCACGACGAAACCAATTGACGAATAAACGAGTGGGAAAAGACTCGTTCCGACCCTACTCTCGAAAGCACGAGAACAAACAATACTACCCCCGCCACAACCACCAGCAAAACCCCAGCGACAATGGCACCACGACTGCCAGCCGGCTGGGCGGCCAGCCTGTCGTCGCCCTCGACCAACGTCCTCACCACCCGCATCCTCCTCACAGAACGCCACGCCCTGCTGCCGCGGACGGCCAAGCGCGGCGTCAAATACGGCTGGTCGACGCTGCCCTCGCGCTCGCGCCCGGCCCGCTTCAACCAGGTGAACTCGGGCCTGCCGGCGCCGACGGCGGGTCCCGCGGCGGCCCTGAAGCGGAAGGAGGCGACGACGCCGCTGCGCACGGGCGTGCTGGCGACCAAGAAGGGCGTCTCGGCCATGTTCGTCGGCGGGCTCCGGACCCCCTGCACCATCCTGCAGATGGAGCAGGTCGAGGTGGTGGCGGCCAAGACGCGGGCCAAGAACGGCTACTGGGCGGTGCAGCTGGGCCTGGGCCACAAGAACGCCGGCAACGTGACGGCGCCGCTGCTGGGCTACTACGAGGCCAAGGGCGTGGCGCCCAAGCGGCACCTGTCCGAGTTCAAGGTGCGGACCGAGGCGGGGCTCCTGCCCGTCGGCGTGCAGCTGCAGCCGGACTGGTTCAAGCTGGGCCAGTTTGTGGACGCGCGGTCCAACAGCCGCGGTATGGGCTTCGCCGGTGGTATGAAGCGCCACGGCTTCGCGGGTCAGGAGGCCTCGCACGGTAACTCCAAGAACCACCGCACCATCGGTACGACCGGTCCCTCGCAAGGTGGCGGTTCCCGTGTGCACCCGGGCAAGAAGATGCCGGGACGCATGGGCAACGAGCGCGTCACGATCCAGAACCTGCGCGTCCTCAAGGTCGACAACGAGATGGGCATCGTGGTCGTCTCGGGCCACGTGGCGGGCCCCAAGGGCTGCGTCGTCAAGATCAGCGACGCCATCAAGAAGGACCCCCCGGCCCAGACCTTCATCGACAAGGCCCGGAGGATCCTGCTGGAGCGGAACCCCGAGGCTGAGGCCAACCTGGAGCAGGCCCGCTTAAGGCATCTGGAGCTCAAGGAGGCGAGAAAGGAGGGTTCGATAGGGGAGGCTATGGCGGCTACTACGGCTGCGGCTACAACGGTGGCGGCGACTGAGAGTGTAACTGCTTAATTTGGACCGAGTGAGCAGGGAAGAAGACATGTCAAAATATGGGAATGTCTGTTTGTATTATATACATGTTGTACACATAACCAGGACGCCCTAAGATACGGGACTGTATGCATCGTCATAGAAACCCCTTTCGTCTGCCTCTCTGTATATGACTCATTGACCAACTCCCGCCGGCCATCCTGCTTCGCGTCCAGACGTGACTTTGCATTATGATATCTACATATATATATACCCCCGACTTCATATTTATACAATTTTTACTTCTTATTGTCTCTGGCCCGCTCACTCAGGCTGTCGACTTTGCAACGTTGATACGTACCACAGCCTATTTAAGCTGCTGCCGGAACCCCCTCGTGGCCTCCTCACGCTCCTCCTCGGTCATGGGCGTGCCGACGAGGCCCTTGAAGGGGTCGTCGCCGTCGAGCAGGTCGACGGTGCGGCCGTCGGGGAAGACGAGGCTCCACTCGGTGGTCTCGAACATGGCCTTGGCGCCGGGGCGGAAGCTGGCGAAGCGCATGACGGCCTCGTCGCAGCGCGTGCCCTTGACCTTGAAGGAGATGTCGACGCGGCCCTGCAGCTGGTTCATGGTGCCCGAGATCCACGGGATCTGGTGCTTGAAGTAGACCTCGTCGCCCAGCAGCTCCCGGGCCTTGGGCGAGGTGCGCAGGGCGTACAGCGTCGAGGCCACGACGGGGCTCGAGGACTTTTGGTAGTTGAAGATGGCTAGCGAGGAGATGGTGATGAGGACGACGAAGATGGGGAAGCTGCGGCCCCAGCGGAAGGTGTAGTCGTCGACGTCTGTGTGTGGGCAGGTGATGTTAGTGGGTAGGTAGTTCATGTTTTATTCGGCCGCCTCTGCGGTTCAGGTAAAGAAAAGAAGAAGGCCGGGGTGGGTAGACGTACGGGGTAGTTCACGGTCGCCTCGGCGCTCCATCAGGGGGCCATCGCCGGGTTTCGGCGCCCGGGTCAGGGTCCGGCGCTGTATTATCGATGTAGGGAAGCGGGATGTCGCGGAGGCGGCGGTTGTGTTTGTGGTAGTTGACGGGTTGCGCAGAGCGAGCTGCAGCGCGCGCCGGCGCACGGTTCTGGAGAACATGTTTGTTGCGCAATTCCTGTGTGTTCCAATTCCAAGCGATATAGAGTCGTCAAGGCTTCAAGTCGGATTTAACTTATTCAATTGGGCTGGGAGCTATCTCTCGATCATCATATCATCCCACTTTGGTAAGCTCTCCAAAGAAACGGTTCGATTGTCGGAGGGTCGGCCTTACTGATCGGCCGGGCCTTCTCGTAAGTACAATTTGAACAATTCCAGCAGGGGTAGCTTCTGTCGGCACTCACTGTAAGACCCTGGAAACGGACCCCGCTACGTCACTAGCAGCGCCCGCCTGCAGGCAGCTTGTAGCTTGCAGCTCTATTTGTTTGTCCTGGATTCAAGACTCTACCTAGCAATCACCTCTAATATCCAAACACTGTATCGTTCTTTGGCTGTGCATAATTCAACGACACCGTGTTGGTTTTCGAAAACCTAAAGAATTACGGAACCTCGCACTAGGTCATCCGTATCTGGTCAAGAAAACCCAACACTTCTCTCGCGACAAACACCATCCTCTCCGAGCCATCCTTCACAAACCCGTACAACAGCCAGCCATCAAAGATGAACCGAACCGCCGCCGCCGCGCGCCTGCGCCGCACGCTCTCCTACCCGGCCGACGAAGACACGCTCGCGCACGACGAGCTGCTGGCGCAGGAGGCCCTCGACGAGCAGGAGCAGGAGGAGCTGATCGAGTCGCTGGCGGCCCAGAACCGCGCGCGCAACAGCCAGTTCCGGCTGTTCCTGCTGGCCCTGCCGATCCTCTCGACGGTGCCCTACCTCCTCAGCCTGGTCCAGCCGGGCAGGCTGAACACGCTGGTCGCGATGCTGGCGCTGACGTCGCTCGGGAGCACGGCCTGGATGCTGCACGCGCTGCCGCCGGGCGAGACGGGCGTGCCGGCGCTGGACCGCTGGGTTAAGGGGGTTTCGGGCCAGCAGAAAGACGGGGGTGCGAGAGGGAGGTCGGCGATGCTGGACGTGATGCAGCGGAAGTCGCCCCTCGAGGTCTACATGCCGTACTTGAACGCGGGGCTGTGCGGTGTGCTGGTGATGACGGGTCTTGTTTCTAAGGACCATGGGCCGCAGCAGTGGGGGCACGTCGGTTTGGGGAACTTGCCGGCCGTAGTGTATGCAGTGGTCTTGCTGGCCAAGATGGTGATGGGGAGTGTCGATCCCGAAGGAGAACTGGGTGCACTGAAGTATAACTACAAGGGCGCATAGGCTATGTCTGCGCGTATCAGGCAAGGCGCTTGGGGAAAGGAGATTATGATTATTACAAAAACTACAAAATTCCAAGATAATCGTGAAAACAAGCATTTGGACTTCCTAATTAGTTGTAGCTCTCCGGGACGTATTGTGAGATTGCCAAGAATCCTTGAAAGCTGTAGAAGTAGCAGCACCGGGATATGCGTTGTATAAGAGGAGCGAGCCCCTCAGTTCCATCATCAATAAGTGCTTCAGTAACAAAGCCATGAGCCAAAAATCATGAGATGGCCAGTGTGAGATTAGAAAAGCATCGTAAAGTACACGTAATCAGGCCTTGGGTCGAAATGGCTGCAATAATTGCTATAACAGATTGCCAGTGTTGATGCCCCGTTTGGAAGGCGAGACTCACTGAGGGTTTCTTATTATTCATCGCTTGATCAGGAAGTGGCGACCCTTTCAATTCACACTTCAGACAAACACCAAAAACCAACATCACCACCACTCTTCAACTACACAGGTAAAACTCACTCGCCTGGATGACTTCGCATCTTGTTAAATCAGCCACTTGACTCAATTATCATAAGAAAACTTCATTACACATAATGTCTCACCAGTGTCACGATGAGCACGACCACAGCGGCCACGGCCACGACGAGCACGACCACTCGGACGACATCACGCCCGCGCTGCAGCACAGCCTGTACCAGCACATCGACTTCGACGGCGTGCAGACGCTGAACGAAGAGACGACGGGCTCGGGCAAGGCGGTCCTGAAGAAGACGTGGGCCGAGCGCCTCGAGGTCGAGCCCGAGGTCGCCAGCGACGCCGACGAGCAGCTCATCGTCCAGGTGCCCTTCACGGGGCAGGTGAAACTGCACTCGATCCTTCTGCGCACGTCGCCGTCGGGCAGCGCGCCCCGCACGCTCAAGCTCTTCATCAACCGCGACGACGTCGACTTCGACGCCGCGGCCGACCTGCCCCCCACCCAGGTCCTGGAGCTCAGCCAGACGGGCGACGTGCAGGAGCTGCCCGTCAAGCGCGCCCTCTTCGGCAAGGTCACGCGCCTCGCGCTCTTCTTCGAGGACAACTTTGGCGACGGCGACGAGGACGTCACGCGGTTCAGCTACCTGGGCTTCAAGGGCGAGTGGATGGCCCTCGGCCGCGCGCCGGCGCAGATCCTCTACGAGGCGGCGCCGAACCCCAACGACCACGCCCTCAAGGGGACGAGTTCCAATGCTATGGGGAGCGGTATTGGGGGACGGGGTCCTGGGGTGTAGAGACGCATGTCCGTTGGGGCGGTAAGGGGATATGAGACCCGGGTAGCGGGAAAGGGGCGCTGGAGGGTCACATGCATTCCCCTATGGTAGGGTATATCAGGGCGGTTATGGAGGGCACATGCAACCATGGTTTTTTGACTGGTTCTATCTGGTCAGTCTACTGGGCATACAGGCTCAGTCTCTCGAGGGACTGGCAGGTTGATAATCAAGCCCAACCAGACTACGCAACATCGTTCCGGGCCAAATCTTAAGATTGACACTTTCATACCATGAATATCGGATGTTCACCCCTGAGCATTTGCACAAATTTCACTCGTATCACAGACTTCGTGTTGTTCTCCCCAGCCGGGAAGAGGCTCTGGCCCATTCGAACAGGTGAATAGCCGCAAGCTGTTGATATTAGCAACACGCGGCTTGGAAGACCCAAGTAGTCGGGTGTATACACCGTGCTTAACACTAGACGACCCAACATCCAGGCTCCCCTGCCCACGTTTCCTCTCAAAGTCACCGCACAGGACCTAGAGTAGCATTGACATGCCGGCGGCATTGTTGACATATATTGTGGCAAACCCATATGAGCGGCGAGGAGAATTACATCGGATCATTATCCGATCATGCGCCATCACCAACTGAATTAGGGGGGCCGGCAGTTGATCACGAACTGTCGGCTTTGTGTCCAGGAATGGAGTGGTGCTCTTACCTTTTACCAGACTGCTGGTATCTGGCCACTCCATCCGTAACGCCTTTCCCTTAAGCGATGTGCCACGACGAAGTGCTCAGCTCTAGGAGAAGTAGCTTACCTAGGATCTTCGAGGATCCGACGCTTGTCATTGATTGGTATTATTTCCGGGCTGGGAACACCCAAAAGCAAACCGAGAGCTTGTCTGGAGGTTAGAGAGCGTACACGCCACTGGTTCGGCTACCAGGAGAGACGATTCAAAGACCCAGAGTTTCCCAGCCATATCCGCCATTAGTCCCTTTCTCACCGCTGGCATCGGCTTTAAGTACAAACATGCCTACTATACATTTCCGGGCGGCAGTCTACGAATTCACCAAGCAGTATCGCTATCCCTCCCGTTGCGACGTACGAACTGAACACCTACCAAGAGATTCCCTACTCTTCATGGTACGAAACCGTGAGCTGCTATAGAATAGACAAATACCAAGGGAGACGGCCACTCGGCCCTCCTTCCACGACGGTATCAGCGGCCGCAGAAGATATGCTCGTTTCATGGAATCTGCCGAGTTGTTGGATCGCATCTTTATTGGGCACAGTAAGTACTAGGCATATGCAAGTCTGTCACTCGCGAGCCAGCAGCCCAGATGCCAATGGCACATGTCTAAATCCGTCTTGGAATATCGCAACTGAGAAACGAGGATAGGGGAGGTTTGCGGGGTGTGCGGAGCATCTATCAGTCACCTCCCACGTTTCTACCAGGACAAAAGGACCCCTGGACTATGACCCGGTCGCCTTCTTGGGTGCTGGATCGTGATGGATGGATGCGAGATCTTATCCCCATCCTCATCCACGCGGCCACGCGCCTGGCAAACCAACTGCATACCTCAAGTGTGCCATCCATCCCGTTCCCCCATCTCCAGTCAGCCAGTCACGATATCTGAAACATACACACCACCATTTCTTGAATCTCTTTGCAACTGTGACATGGCAGGCAATTAAGCACCAGGTTCATGTAGAAGAAATCCGGACAGGCGGGTCAAACCTCAATCCAAGTCCTGATGCCAACGGCCATCGACAAGTGTTTCCCAAATGATGCAAGGGATGTCGACTCGCCCTTTACCCCGTGCCCGATAGTGGAAAACCATGATGCAAGGGGTCAGCAGCAGCAAACCCTGGAAATCTCGGCTTTCACTCTTTTGACAAATGAAACTGAAATGCCATTGACACACTTTTGAGCGAGGAAGAAGTCCTGGGAACTAACTCCATGGGCTATAGCTCATGGTCGCTTAGGCAGTGGATTTTGAGGACGACAGAAAAACGTGTCGACTGAAGAAAAGAAATGGAAAGAAATGTTTGCTATTAATACAACGTATACCAGGGAATCGACCACAACCACTTCGCCACACGCTATTATGATTTTCAGGAAACAATTTTCGTTCATGACACCTGCAGGAGGAGAAGACGAGGTCAAGGTTATGGGGTTTCTCACCTTGAGAGAAACCAATCCCATCGTTGGCTCCTCCCCTTGTAGATGTTTGTTTGCTGTGGCTTCGCGCGCGCGGAGTCCTTCCCTAGTCGTTCCTCTCAGCCCTTCTTCGCATTGCCGAGAGGGCACTGGCTCCCATTTTGTAAGTGCCGAGACCGCGAAAAAGGACAAAGTCCTTTACACGTACCTGTGTGTGACTGTTCATGTATGCTTGTAAGTGCGTAAGCATTTGTTGGCTAGGTAGATGCAGGAGATAGAAAAGGGCTGGATGATCCCTCCTCCTATCATGCACAAGAAATATATGCTTCGCTCTTGTCTTCTATTTTAGGTCGAGGTGGTGTGATAAATTACCTATCATCTGTTTTCTCTCTTATCGTTTTCCTATAGTCACTCTTTCTATGTAGTCAGCCGCCACCATGGAATGCGTCCTCCTGACCATGGCCATCTTCACCACCCTCCTGGCCCTCGTCTCGGTGGTCCTCCGCGACCTGGTCCCGCTCAAGACGCGGCAGAACCCCGACCGCGCCGACGGCCTCGCCAACCTCGCCATGGTCCTGGCCCTGGCCGAGCTGGGCCTGACCATGACGGCCAGCCTCAACGGCCTCGCCGACCTGCCCCCGCACCCGCTCCAGTCCCAGGAGCAGCGCAAGAGCTCGGGGAAATCGGAGTACCCCTTCCCGGTCCACTACGCCATCCTGTCGAGCCACTTCTACCTGCTGGCCAGCATGACGGCCAAGGCGGCCGCGTGCCTCATGTGCCTGAGACTGATGACGCAGCAAAAGGGGGGCAACGAGAACCCGGACCTTTCATCATCGTCGGCCTCCTCGCGTTCCTCCTCCCAAGCCAAGATCGCTACGTCGGCCTGGCACCGCCGCGGCTACTGGACCATCCTCATCGCGACCGTCGTCATCAGCCTCCTGACGCTGGGCCTGACGACGACAGCAACACGGGCCCGGGTCGGCGCCAAAGTGGGCGACAAGGTGGTTGTGACGGCCCTCCGGGTCCACGGGGCTTGGAGCGCGACGACGGACCTGGCGCTTGCACTCTTTCCCTCGCTGCTCCTGAGTCGGCTGGCGATGCTGGCCAAGAAGCGTGCGGCGTTATGGGGAATCATGGCATTGGGCATTATGTATGTGATTTCTTATTCCCGTTTACCTTTGCTTCCATTCGTGGAGAGACAGTACGTGTGCGTGGGTGGCCGAGGAAAAGGGGCAACACAAAGCAAAGCCAAGATTTGGTCCTAACACACATCTATCCTTAGTGTTGCAGCATGCGCAGTCGTCAAATGCGTCCATGGGGATAACCTGTACAAGACCATCCTATGGGGAACGTAAGTTAGACCATCACTTCTTTCCCCCTTACCCGCCTCTTCATCTATTCGCGCCTTCGAGCACTCGAACCGTTTGAGACACTGTCACGAAACTCCCTCCCCTAGCTGTTCCCGTCCCATCGACCCAATCTTGACCCCTTTTCCCAGATCCCAGAACTCCAGAAGCAATCCCATACCCTATCCCATACCCTATCCCAACCCAACCCAACAATTACCAACTACCAGCCAATCGACTAACTCCTCCCTCCTCAACCAGCCTAGAACAAAACCTCGGCATAACCGCCCTCAACCTCCCAACCTACACCCCCCTCGCCGCAAGCCTACGCCGAGTCCTGACGATGACGACCACCGCCACACCCACAACAACGACGATAGGCACCACCAAGACCACAACAACCGCCCCCTCTTCGAACAGACACCCCAGCCGCCCCGGCGAGGACACCACCATCTTCATGGACTCGCTGTCCAACATGCACGGTCGCCGGAAGGGTTCCACGCAGCGCGCCCAAATCACCATCCAGTCCTCCTCTGCCTCATCAGCCCGAGCAGCCGGTGGGGGAAAGACAGACAAGAAGAATAGCAACAACAGGAAGAATAAAGGAAGAGTCTTCTTGCACGCCCTGGAGAGGCTAC
Organism: Apiospora marii; assembly: GCF_038362585.1. Lineage (NCBI taxonomy): Eukaryota > Fungi > Ascomycota > Sordariomycetes > Amphisphaeriales > Apiosporaceae > Apiospora > Apiospora marii. The sequence continues at coordinate 1,602,261 of NW_027117377.1, forward strand.
GGAGCGCTTCCCCACCCAGAGAGGGCGGCGAGGCAAACCACCTAGCAACCGGAAGCCAACGGAACCTCATCTGGTGCGGCAGTAGCGACTGTGCTGCCGACTGCAGGTCGGAGAAAGGGGGCGGCGACACAGGGTCCAGCAAGAGGAGCCAGGAAGGCGGCAGCAGCAGGAACCTCCCGAGGGGCCAATGGACACAAAACGGCATCATGAAAACGGTCAGCGTCAGGGTCAACAGCGGCGAGAACTTCGATGTGGAACTTTGGGAACTGGGACGCAGTGAAAGCTGAGACTTGTAGCCATCCCAGCCAAATTAAAAATAGAGGATCAATATAAACAAAGTTCATGCAATATGTGGCATTAAATGGTGGTTATACTATGACTTTAGCTTGTATTCGTCGCAGTCAATTGCAGCATAGCCGCATCCTCTTCGTACACGGACATCCCTCCTTGAATATTCAACTCGAAACTCCCCTACTCGTGTTCCTGCCTCATTCCGCTGGAGAGGCTTTCTAGACAGGTCCCCGAGCAGCATCACCCGCCAGTACAGACGACTACATTGCATGTCTTTGTGCTCTGCCCGGCTGTGCAACCGCAATACCCCAGTACCCAGCGTTCCAGTACCGGGAGACCCAACAAGGAAGTCGGTTCTTCGTAGCAAAGTATGTAGTAAGCCGTAGATTCGAGCAATCAAGCATTGTCCCTTGCCACCATCCCCACGTGGCCTCGTTTCCAATACCGTTTGCTGCTTCCAGCAAGTAGCTTCGTGATCGTGCCAAGCTTGCAGTAACGTTCGGATAGCCCAAATGCCACCTCGTTTTTCCTCTCTCCCCAGTCATGACCCCCGTAGCCATTGACTCCATTACGTAGTCGAACAAAGAAATAGATGTAGATGTCGTTGATGTGCGGTAAAGATTTTGTAACTGCCGAAGCTAGGATGCCGTATATACGGGCGCGTGCCAAGGCTGGCGAAATGTGGCCGAGGCTGCCAAATGGATTATCATGAAGCGGATGAAGTTCTGCCCAAGAGGTGTATGCTTGTGCGTAAAGTGTAGACGGACCGCCGAACGCCGGATGACCCAACCAAAGAGTTAAGAGAAATATGGTGTCAATCATGATAAGACCAATTGCAAGAAGTCTTGCTGGCGACAAAGTAAAGGCGGCACTTGGCGCCAATAGCTGGGTATCTGTCGAATAATTTTCAGAAACGAAGAGACGGTAAGGTCAGCACAAAGTGGCACACAACCACTCTCTGGCAAAGCATGAGCATTCTCGCACGCTTTGGAACAGGTCTAAAAGTTTTGCGAGATACCGGCACTTTGCTGTGGGTAGTGCGACGGGTTCTCGATCCTCGTGTTCCGCCGAGCTGGGTTGTCGCGAATTATGGGCTGAGCTCCGCCGGCACCCTGTTGGCCTTCGCTGTAGGGGTTACCGTACTGGTCATAATACGCGTTTGTGCCTCCATAGGCAACGCCGACACCGTTCTCCGCCGAGCCTTCGGATCGACCCGTGGCGCTGTAGGACGAGGACGCATTGGACGGTCCGCGGTGGACATTGCCGTTGCCGCGGGTTTCGGCAGTCGAGGGCCCCATCGCACCGAGGATTTCACCCTCGGGCGAACGCGAGCCGTCAGACATCAGCGGTTCTCCTGATCTACTGTCAGATGCATTGCCCCAAGTAGGACTGTTAATTTCTGAGTAGGCCGCACCTGCTGCTCCACCAGACATGGTCGTGGAAGCCTTGCGTCCGGTAGACCCTCCCAGCGTAGTCGATCCCCAGCCGCGATATCCAGAGGAAGCGTCCTCCTTCATCTCGTACGCGCCGCCGGCGCCACCCACGTCGGGCATAGTAGGATCGGCATTGGGGTTGTAGATGTAGTCTTCAACCTCCTTCCTCCGCTCCTCTTCGGCGTCCTTTCGCTGCTTACGCTTCCTCCACAGGAAAATGCCAGCTACGACCAAGAGTGCTACAGCAGCGATCGGAACCACTACCGCAACAGCAATCTTGCCTTGCTGGTTCAGCCCACTACCCGACGAGGCATCACTGGACTGCAGAATGTTGCCGCCGTTACCGGTTTCGGATGGGTCTGCGAACCCGGTCGGAGTTGATACTTGAGTTGATGTGATCGTCTTGACCACGGTGCTGCCATTCTCGGAGGTGACGATGGTAGTCGGGATGAGAGTGGTGCTTGGCTCAGGCTTCTTGGTGGTTTGCTGATTCGTTGGCGATGTTTGCAGCGTAGTGCTTGGCTTTGTCGTAGGCTCATCTTTGGTCGTCGGCGAAGGCGCAGTGGTTGGCGAAGGCGCGGTAGTAGGTGCGGTGGTCGGCGCAGTAGTCGGCGCAGTAGTAGGCGTGTCTTTGGTGGTTGGCTGCTCAGTAGTAGGCGCGGCCGTAGGTGATGTAGGAGCTGCTGGTGTCGTCGTTGGCTGTTGTTCAGTAGTTGGCTGCTGTGTTGGTGTCGGGTCTGACGACGGTGAGGGTGCTGGCTCTTTGGTTTCACTAGTAGGAGCGGCCGCCGGCGACGTATTTTGCGTGGGCGACGCTTCCGTCGGGGCTACAGAGGTGGGTGTGTCAGTACTAGGGCTTGCTTCAGTCGTGGCATCAGTAGTAGCGGGATCCGACTGTGAGGTCAGATCCGCGCTCAATGTTGTGTCCGTACTTGTAGCGTTGGAAGACGACATGGCGAATTGCCTTGCGCTTAACACCCTAGGATATAATTGCCTGGTTGTTGGAGGTGCCATGTTAGCGCGTGCATAGAAAACGTGTAAATAACATGCTGAGGTGAGCAGATGGGAAAGTGAATTGATAACGAGCCGACGCGATGATGTTCAACGACATGATAGATCGTTGGTCACAACCGAGCCTAATTGACTGTTGTGCGCCAGCAAACGCTCATTGTGGTTGTAACAGATCTTGTCAAACTGGTGTGGCAGCCATCCATTCAAGGGACGATAGGACACCTGAGACGGGAAGACGAGATCCATTCGCGCGCAGCAGCGACGGACAGGCTGAATCATTGGTAACGATGGGACGAAGCTTACCTTCACAGGACTTGGCGGCGCAAGTTGGCTGAATTGAACCAGCTTGGGCAGTCTGAAAAGACTGGATGAGAGAGGTCGCGGGCGGCCGGCGATGATGGAGAGGTATGTTTCGAATGATGCGACTTGAGACGAACAAAAATTGGCGAGACAGTACGGCGCTGGCGGCTGTTCTCTCCTCCCACTATTATTAGAGAGAAGGTGAGAAGAACAGCAAGCGCTCAGGCGACGGATTACTGAGACGGAGGGAAGCGACAGGGCCAGAAACGGGCGATTAGCCAGACAAGGCAAGGCCCTGGTCAGCGTGGCTGAGGTAGTGTCCCTATCTCGTGTTGACTGCTCGTGTCTCTCGGCTCATGTGAGACGAGGCGGATTGATTGGACAAGGAGCAAGCCGGGCTAAAGCACCAAAGCAGAAACAGCAAGTGCCAAAGACGACCTGCAGTGCCTCCAAATAATAAATAATACAGCACCACACTGACTTGGCCCAGGTAGTATTATTTACTTTGCCGTCCGAGTCCGGGGTTCTGGGGAGAATGTGGATTTGGAAGGAATTAAAAAAAGGGCGGTTGAATAAAAAAGGAAGTTGTTTCGATATCGATGAGCGAGTGTATGAGTGAATGAGTAGTCCCCCCAGAGCGAGCGAGGGAGAGCGTCTGGGCGAAGAATAAGAAAACAGTGTGGGCTGGAAAAGACCGTCGGCTAAGACAGCAGGGATGTCGTTGCGAACGGTAGGATTGGGTAGGTTGAAGGGCAGCCCGATTAGGATTTTCTGTCGGGGGGTGTGGCAGTGGTGCCAATAGTGCGTCTCTCTCTGTAGCAGCAGCAGGTAGCAGCAGTGCTTGCTTGCTTGCTTGTGGGCAATTGGTCTGATTGCGTGTGCGTGCAAGGTGCAAGGCAGTGGCAGGCCAAAACTCAAGATCAAGGTAGCGCAATTGATGCAAGTGGTGCAGATGCAGTAAACCCGGTATTAGTCTGCTTGTGGGATTCGTTCAATCCGAAATTGAGATGACACCAGCAGCACCTGTCAAGTTTCAATCTCAAGCCAAGCGAACAAGCCCAAATCAAGCCTAATTTTCAGGCTGAATTCTTTGCTTTTCTTCTGACGTATTGCCTTCTTCTTCTTTCACACCCTGAGGCGGTGTACTGGTCAATTCGTCCTTTGGGGGGTAAGGATGAACGCGAGGAACTGAAGAGAGGAAAAGAGAGAGGGAGAAAAACGAGACGAGATTGTCCCGGCGACGGTATGAAATCGTAAGGGTGATCGATGATGACAGACAGGGTTACCCAGATGAATAATACTGGGACAGGTACGCAAAGGGAAGCAGGAGCCTGGCTGCTGGCCCGACTACCTCGTACTCAATTTTATTAGTCGTGCCTGGGTAAAGCGTCCCGCTGTGGAGCGCCGTGGTGTTCGTGCCTGTGTGTGCCACCAGGTGCCAGGTTTGTTGCAGGGTGCTGCTGTACAAAGTTGTTGCAGGATGATCCCCGGGATCTAGCAACGAGGCTATATCGTGCTAGACTCTAGTCTTGTCGCTTCTCGCAGAGGCGTTGCTGAAAGAGGCGATTGATCAAGTGCCAGCCAGGCCAAGCCAGGAACACTGCAAGCTACTAGTTCTCCAAGGTTGTTGCAACTGTCTGTCGTAGGGAAAATATGCCGCCTGGTCCGTCGTGGGATTGCCGGAGGCGCTCAATCGATGCGCCCAGTTTGCACCTTGTTTTCGATATACTGTCGACAGAGAGTGTCTATCGTTTGTTCGAGCCTGTTGGTGACTGTCGATCAAGTGTATCACGATTCAGGGGGCCTGTCGGTATCGAGGCTTGAAAGCGTGGAGTATATCGTGGGATCCGCGTGCGCGTGCAACGCAACGTTTCGCTTGACTCGTGCGGTTTGTCGTTTCAATTGTCGCCCTGGCTTGCTCTCCTTGCTTGTTTCGACTCGCTCAATCTGGCCGTTTTCACAGATATGGACTCTTTTATTCTGCTCCTTTCGTTTGCACTTGGCCAAAAACAATTCCCCCAGAGTTGCCGAGTTGTCCTAGCGTTGCTCTATAGCAAACTGGTGAGTTTTGGGGGTCGTTGGGAGCTCGTGTAAGTGACGGCGTTGCGGGGTATGTACTGGGTGCAATGCAGGTAGCCGATTCGTTGGTCGTAACAGTAGTCGTCGCCCTTGAAAAGTAAGGTATGTGCTGGTTGTGTCTATAAACGCCGAGGGCTACGTAGTGTATAGTCTAAAAAGCCAATGCCACGAGTCGTGAATTGCTGAGAAGGGGGGGGAAGCCGTCGTCAAAGTCTGTAGAAAGGGTTCTTCTCTGCTGTCTTCAGCTGACCGGAAGTTGCGGGCTGGTCTGAAAAAGAGGAAACGGGGGCGCCGATCTCCAGGTGTGTAAGCTATCAAGGTAGGTCAGATATGCAAGTGGGCTCAAGACAGACTCAACTCCTCCTCACATCGTCCGATTCGTCAATGTCTCTCTGGTCGAAAGCTCCGCTGACTGGAGCGTCAGTTCGTAGGTTACCAGATAGGTAATACGAAGGGGCCGGCAAGGTGAGCGAAGCAAGTAGAATATGCTGTTGTGCATGCAAAACAGACCAAAAACAAGAGGCGGTCAGATTCAGCTGATGCTATCTTGGACTGTTGTGCTATGCCAGCCACCTTCGAAAGAGGCTTGCTGTGCAGCTGGTCAGAAGGAAAGCTGGATTCTTTCAGGCCGTTACACGTCCACTCGGTCTGCTGAGAGACCAGATCTTGAGACAGAGAGCCTCATTCGGGCAGTTCAGTGGGAACCGTTCAACAAGATATCATTCCGGTTTCCCCCCAACCATCCCTCCATCCATCTATCCATCGGTTCTTGGTCGACGTACAACCAATAATACTGTTTCACGTATAGCAGCTATGACACCTTCGCTGCCGATGGGCTCTCCACATGCTTTTTCAACGTTGCCATATTAACACATGGAACATATCGTGCCAAAAAACAAGCTTTGCTCGCTCTCTCCCCAGCTCTGCCCATCGCCAGGTCTTGCCGGAAGCGAGGGTGCGTGAGTTAAGATATGCTCTAATTGTACGTCAACCCCGACCTCCATGTAACCTGCCCCGAAGCCTAGATTATTCGACGGAGGAGCACGAATCGCTTGCCCGGTGCATTGCAGGAAGAGGGTACAGCCAGCTTGGCTGCATACTACACACCGTCCGTCCGTCGTCCATACCGCTGTCTTATCAACCACCTCGCCTTCCTTCCCCGCATTCGACCCATTGCCGTATGATAGAACGTTCGACTTGGGTAGGGCGCCAGCCTATTAGGCCTATAGTGCCGTGATAACCGTCAAAGCAGCTGCCGATTCTATCGCAAACCCAAAGGTTCCAAAGGGGGCAGGAGGGTAGGCAATCAGCTGCCGGTGGGGAGTGCGTCGATGAGTAAGGGCCATCTCGCCGGGTAGTTGGTAGCCAGCGAATTTTGTCTCTGGTTCGCATATCATCAATGACGAAAAGTGCCAAAGCTCGCCTAGAAAGATTTCCACAATTGCCAAGCGGTCTTGTTCAACCAGGGACCTCCCTGGGGAGAGACGCGCCCTCTCGGAGAGCCGTTGTTTGGTACCCAATCAGAGCTGGTGCCCGGTCTGAAAGCCCAGCGACTTTAGACGGCCGAGAGGAGTCCATTTTTTGAAAGTTTCGCAGTACCCGGCCGGGCTCACAAACCGGGTGAGGCAGTGTTGGACGGATGTGTGCTCCCAATCACCGGCGTGCGTCGTCCTTTTTTCAAATACTGCTGCTACTTTATCTAGGCAAAGTCTTATTCGAGACCAATTGACACACGCCCTGAGTTCTGCCCTGAGTTGTTAGTCAGACAGCAATTTACGTAGCAGAAACTCTGTATGTAAAAATAACTCTTCACTCCACATGTAAATATCGCATGCTGGCTGACGATCCAGTCAAGACTACGATCGCTACTGAGTTTACTCGATGCGTTTTCACAAGCAAACCATCGAGTCTTCCGCTGGTTGGCGATTGATTGCAGAATCATGGCAGCTAATTGGCCCAACTGGGTTGTCCATATTATACCCCATACGGTATTATGCTACTACCCTCCCCTCGGAGGCCGGCCGACCATAACGGTTTTACCCTCAGTAACGTGCAAGGCCGGCGAAATTGCCCATGACGTGAGCAGGTTGCACTGCCGCCCGTTCGACATATTAACGCCGGACTGCTAATCATCTGAAACCTCCTTGGCCAGCAAGTCGACCAAGTTGGGGTGCTCAGGCCGAGACCGAGGCCACGACAGAGGGAGGAGGAGAAACGAAACACTGTCGTACGTCATCCCTAGTCCAACCGGCCCGGGAGTCTGGAAGGTTTTGTCCCCTGGCGACGAAAAGCCAGAGCCTCTTCTGAGCTGAGCCTCTTTCTTCTCTACTTCTGCTTCTTCTAAACTAGTCAACGAACCGCGTCAAAAGAAAACCACAATTCAAGCGACCAGAAAACTGGAGAAAACAATACGAACCTGTCTTATCCAGGATCTTCAAGTATTTCTCACACTTGAGTTAAAAGGTTTAACCGCGCGATCTCCGATCGGTACCCTACTGAATTGGATTTTATTTATGCGAACCGTGCTGAACAAATTTGAGCACGATTGCTGTGTTCGGCAATGCCTAATGTTGATCTTGGCGTCTTGTCACCCCCTTCTAGTGTGATTGCAAGAGGATCAAACTGATCTCGGAGATTGAGTCGACTGTTCCCAGCCAGCGGGAAAAAGAGCTGCCTGCCTGCCTGCCCCCTTTAGCAAGTGGGCTTTCCGCACACCGATCAACATAGAAGTGAGAGTTATACAGATATGGCAAAGACAAACCAACCTGCTAGACCAAATAGACTCCTCCATACGCACACATTCTCGAAAGCCAAGCAAACGCCTGCCCCAATTTCGGTGTCGGGAGCGGACGTCTCGGGCTGGTGGCGGCGAACCGGCCCTAAACCAGCCCCAACGATGCATGCTCGTATCTGGCCCCCCGATTTGCTTTTGCTTTTTGTTTCGGAGCCCCCAACCCAAGGGAGAGACATTTCGCCCCCCTCAGGGTCATGATTGCTGCATGATTGTCCGCCCTATTGCATTAGTCCTCGTAAACGGGGGTTGTCCCCTCCTGCAAACCCACCCCCCTACAGACCTAGCGAGAGCTGGACGCCGTTGGAAGGAATTTCTTTTCTGATCTTCCCCCAGTGAGCGTGCGGAAACCCACTACCGCAGGAGCAAACGGCGCGTGGATGTACGATTGGATTGATCCATAGTAGCCCTAGATGAGAGGAAGATTCTACCCAGCGGCAGAGAACCACGGTTGATGGCAGAACGCATGGTAGGTGGGATAGAGTACCTGTATGCTCAACGCCTACTTCGTAATATCGTAAGTGTAGGGGTAGGCAACATATATGTCTGATTCCAGTACTCATGCCCATAAGTCTCAGATAGCAAACTCAAAATGTACGCGAGCCTTAAGACATAACAGTCATGCACGTCGGCGACGTGATGAGACAGATTCACTCTTTTGGCATCAAAGTCGCGTTGATTTAGAAGTTGCCGCAGGAACGACCAGGACCGTCATATTGTATATCCTGATGACAATCACTATGCTCTATGCCGGCTTGTCAGATAGAATATACATGTAGTGGTCGCATTTGCAACTTGAGGCTCAGCGCTGTAGATACGGCATAAGGAGGCCAAGAGACGCTCTCAAGCCCACCACCTATATACACATAAGGATTTGCCACCTGTATACACATAATAATCGTAGAAGGCTCAATGAATAAGAAGAGGATATATGTTTGTTATAGTTTTTGAAATACCAATTGCACCTAAATTTCCGCTCTATATGTGTAGTGTTTATATACTAGTGTGTATTTGTATGTCAAAATAGAACGTACAAGTTTTGCGTTGGACATTGACAACTTTGCCCGCCATGCATCGACGCATACATGCATAAGGGATTCCCTTCAACGACAAGAGATGTAATAAGATGAACGCTGTGTTGGGGTATCCAGTCGCGGAAGAGCCAATTCGTTAAGAGATCCCAAATATCGCCTAAATTGCAAACCCGCAAAACCGGGCAATGGAGCGAACGGAGAAAACATTATTTAGTATGCAAGAAACATGCCCGCCGTAATCAGCCAGGTCGTAGCGCGCCCGTAGGCCTTGCGGCATACGGAGCCTTGGTCCGAAGGGGGTGAGAAGTATGAATCGTCATTCCTCAGTTTCGCATGCCCCATTGAGGCTTCAGCTGGTTAGCTGCGGCGGCATCGGTGAAGACCTCGTCACCGGGAAGGCGACTGACACGGCCGGCTCCGCCACGGACAGCAGTGTTGGCTCGGGACGAGATACCACTGCCCATGGAGCGGACACTGCCGGCGTCGCTCATGTTCTCGGGATCCTTGAAACGCTTGGGAGGAGCGAAGTCAAGACCAGTGAACGTGCTGGACTTGCGCAGGACGTGACTAGAATCTGTTAGCTAATACAACTCACATCACAACGGCTAGGGGATACTTACGGGCTGGGCAGGGCTGACATCTCATCGAAAGAGCTGGCAATTGGCGAGGCAATGGGAATGGCCAGCTGGTACGGGCGGCGCTCGCCAAGTGGGCTCTGAGATCGGCCCGCTGCCTGATCCTTGAAGGTAGGAGGAGGCGCGAAGTCGATGGGGTTGGAGATCAGGAAAGCATCGTCCCTGAGCTTGGCGGGTGTCGGCAAGGTGCTCAGAGCACTAGGAGGGGGAAGCGGCTTCTTGGGGCCTCGGGGACCACCCTGGTGGGACGCCGATGAGCCAGGTCGCGGGCTTGACATGCCGCCAAATCGGCCGGGGCCGGCGGAGGCTGACGATCCAGCTCTAGGGCGAGCACCTGGAGGACCGCGGGGACCGGGACCGAATGAACCATGTCCACCGGGGGGTCCTCGGTGGCTCGGGCCAGGCATTGGGCGCCTGTTGCTCGAGGGCGGCGGCGTCATGGCACGGCGAGTAACAGGCTCCGCGTACGGCATGACAAATGCGTTAGAATCCGGGTCATAGAAGGCGGCATCACCGTAACCAGTGTCGTAGTCCTCAACATACTGTGCCCGCTGGGGTTGCGGCACAGGTCCCTTCGGCAGAGCTGGCATAGCCGGCACAGGAGGCCGGTCCTCGTTGCTTTCCTCGAAGTACTCCTTGTAGAACGATCGGATTCTCATGGCACGGGCTTCGGGGTCGTCTGTCGCGAGCATATCGTCGGACGGCAGCGGGCGCATACCGACTGACAAGCGCTTGTTCTCCTTCTGGGGAATGTTCAAACCAGCGGGTTCTTGGACTTCATTGTTGGGTCTCGATGCTTGTCGTCCTCTCTCCTCCGGAGTATCTGGCTCATCTTCACCGACGCTGAACTGGAAGTTGGCATAGTCTTCGTACTCGGACGGCACCTCGGAGACAACAGGCTTGGAGTCCTTGCGGCCGCCTCTGGGGGTTTCGGGCAAGGCACCAGTAGGAGGCGGCGACGGCTGGTTTCCAGCGGGGCAGCGGTTCAGATCACTTGGGGGAAGAGCGGAGGAATCTCTGTTGGAAGCCATATCTTTACGTGCGACGGGAGCCGGTTCCGTGAGTTCAGGCATTACCGGCATGTCGGCGAAAGGCGATACAGGCGCGGGAACTTGAGGCACGGCAGAGTCATCGTTGCTGAAGTTGAATTCGTTCTTGCCTGGCGCTGGGGAGTGGGCCGCAGGAGGGGCCTCGGGAAGAGGCGAAGGGAGCGAGTTTTGGCGAGAGGGGATACTGGTGGTGGTGGTGACAATGGGTCTGGGCTTGAATGACGAGTCCTTGCGAACAGAACGTATAGATCCAGTTTCGCTAGTGTAGGTCTTGATGTGGCGGTAAGGATCCTCGTGCTGGTGAATGGTCTTGGCCAGGGAGTTGAGCGACTCTCGCGATTGTTGAATCTCCGGGGGCAGAAGGTAGGGGCTGGAGAGGTTCATGTCCATCGACAGTCCCTTGGTGTGACCGGGAGGAGCCATAGCCATGCCCTTCTCTGCGTTACCTCCAAACAGTGTGCTCTTGCGTTTTGTGCCCTTGGCCCCCGTTTCCGAGCCGAAATCCATCGACTTGTACTTATCGTCGGTCTCCTCCAGCTTGTGTCTGTTGGTGGTCTTGCGGTGCAAGTAAAGCAGAACGCACACAAGAATAATGACAGGGATGCTATAAGTACCATTAGCAAAGACGGTTGACCGCACGGCATCCCATCGCGTAGAACTTACACAACGGCGATGGTGACAGGCCCCGTCAGCGTACCGCCGACAGGCTTCTCACATTCCGGCGAGCTGTCTCCAGCTTCACAGTCCTTTCGTCTCAACAGATGCGACGGCATCTCGTCGAGCATGGAGGTCAAATTTGGCAGTGCGTCGCGTTGGGCAAGCGGGTTGACCGGCCGGGTCGGTACCCGTGGGCCGAGGCCGTGAACGTGGCGCGCTCCATGGCCGTGGACGTGGCGATGAACGTGGTTTGAAAGATGATTTCCCTCCATTTTTCCGACTATCCGGCTTTCTCACTTCGATCCGTCCACTCAATCTACCGTACGTTGACTGTGACTTTTCGGCAGTATATTAAAGAATTGATGATGTTGTTGCTGGTATAAGCCGAGGAATTAAGTTCTGTGTTTGATAAGAGCAACTACAATTACTCATATCAACTCGCAAAAGGTTGTCGTAACGTTCGTAATGGCGATTAGAAACGAATGCGGTCGGAACGAGAACTGCGTGTTTGTTACTTGGACTTGCTGTGGTATCGAATGCAGCACCGAATGAATGATGGTAGTTGCGGCAGCGGTGTTTGTCAAAGAGTGACGATGTGTGTATATGTCTTGCTTGGGACGTGGGTTAAAAAGAATGACTAGAAGTTGGCTTCTAAAAACAACTAAGTGAGTGAATGGACGAACGCCCGCTGGCAGGCAAAATGGCCGATAGACCTATTATTGTCAAAGGAGCCCGCAGAATTAGGGTAGGTGTGAGGTGAGGTTGAAGGAGAGATCCTGAGATAGGGAGACTCGAGAACTGAGAAAACCGAAGCGGCCTGTAAGGTAAGCACGACTAGGTAGTACTAGAGCTCAGTGAGATTGTTCGTGCTGTGGGGATCCTCCTCCTCCTTGCTCGTGCTATTACTGTACCGTACCTCCCGTACCGTAGCGACTGCCCAGACCAGACTGTTCGAGAGTCTGTACCTGGCTCCAGTGCTGCTCTGTGCTGTGTGCCAAGTGCCTGTTGGACAGCAGCGGTGGGCTCGAAATGGCAACATGGAAAGACTGGCGACTTGGGCGGGCTTGTGGGCTGTCGGTCCACTGAATCCCAGGCCTAGCGCAGGTACCTGGTACCTGCATTTCATTTCCGATGACCTTGGAAATGACCTCTCATTCGACAAATCCGTCTTCCCCTGCAACGGCTTGCTGCAAAGGGGTGCGGAGTCTCCTCAGTGGGTATGTTTAACCTGAGTGGCCCCCCTGTTCCTGGTTGTATTGTTTTTCCAATGGACGGATTGGAATTCCCGCGAGATTATCACCTGTCCTGCAAGATTCTTGCGCGATGCGATCGGGGCACTGCAAGAGACTCCAGTATGGTGAAAACGCGGGCAGGAATCATCAGGCCGTTGGACAGAGAACCGATTGATGCATTGAAGGCTTGCATCTATGTATCCATTCGAGGCTCTCTACAATGCGTGATCACTGATGGCTGACGGATGGGATACACCAGATCCATATACATGGATAATTAGAGTGTGCCAAGTCTGCGCCTATTTTCAGTATCCGTCCTTTCACCTTTCAGTGGCTGTCAGGAGGGAAGGATTGCGAATGATTGGACGATAAAATATGCAGGAACACAACCCAGTAGCCAATGCTGCCTTCCCTGTGTTCCCAGTGTTCCATGGCACTAGTCGGTCGCCCGCGTCTCCGCTCAGGGGAAGAGCAGATAGCGCACAGCTAGATCCGATGTACTCGCGCGCAGGAATTCGGGTGCATCTCTACTTCCAAGCATATCCGTCGCGAGGTCGCAGTAATTTCCCATGATGAGGGCGCCCTCTGTTAGGGGGCGTCGGTTGGGCCTAGGGCGCCCCGGCATTGACACGCGCCCACAATGAAAAAGGGTCAGAGGCGTTCAACGGTCCCACTGCTGGCAACTTGCGATAAAATGTCAATAGGAACATAGGAACACTGCCACACACTGCGCAATCCAGCTTGGGCGCTACTGCTGCTACGGCCTATCTATCAAGGGAGCCGATGGCTCAATCCGTCAGTCGCCCTTCTAGCGCCGAACTTGGAAGCGATAGATTGGTAGGGCAGCACATCTTCATTCGGTCATTGCTGCTGCCGCCGCATAATGTTCGGTGCTGGTTCCTGGGTCTGCATTGTTCTGTCGCTGGAGACGCGAGGGCTGGCCACACAGACTCTTAAGCGAACAGCTGTTGCAAGGAAAGGCAAGACGCCCTCGGATAATTAAGTAAAATGAGGAGGCATGTAGATACGGCCGGCTGTCTTCAAGTAATACCTTGTTTCTCTGGGGTGGCAGCCCGCCTTGTGTCAGATATAGTGCAGCCTCGATAGATTCAAATCCGCCGTCCCTGTGGCAGAGACAGTGGCAGACATGCCTATCTCTGCGGCTTTCCAGGTAGCGTTGGTAGCGTAGCTTGGCAATGTCGATGGACTACGGCCGCCGGACCGCTTTATGGTGATGCATGCTAAAATCGGCGGTCGGCGGTTTACAGGCTTCCATTCTAGTCGGCCCGCTCCTGAGTTGTGCAGCTGGAAGTCGATCGTCAGCTCCTCTTGATTGGCCGCCAGCCTACAGCCTCATGATCCAGATATCCAGCCTGCAAAGGCGACTGGTTTTGATGAATTGTCCATGTTTCAGTACCAGAGCAAGCATACCCACGATGCAAGTGATCGGTTGGCCACCTTAGATAGCCTGAATTACGCGAGACCCGGCCATCGAATTATCTCCAGATCGTGGGCAAGCTTAATAGATGAAGTCTAACACGGCGTACGGAGTACACACATGGCTGTCGTCGTGCTGGAGTATGCAGCGGCTCCCATGGTAGCCCTGTGCGTGCAGGTAGGTAGCGATATCGAGAACACGTCAAGCATGCGCACATGCCGGTGATGGCTTGGACATGCGCTCGGCCAAGCCCAGTAAGCCACAGCCAAAGCTGCACTCACTATCGTCGCCGGATCCATGGTATCAAAATAGCTGGCAGGCGTATAATTCGATTGACAGCTCAAAATTTAGATAAACCTCGTCACTGGAGACCTCGCCCAAAACCATGTTGCTGATTTGTGGGTCTTCCTTGTCAGACATTGAGTACATCGCTAGGATCCTCTGGAGTTCTCCGAGTAATACCCATTCTGCACAACTGCGTGCAAACCGATGGCCCAAGATGCTTCTCTAATCTTAAGGCTGGCCTTGTCGGCATCGCGGAGGGGATCGTGAGGGCTGGTGCTCGGTAAGCCGGCCAGTATTTATTGCCTAAGGTGGTAAAATCCCGCCGAGTATTCTAGAAGCCATCCTTTCTCGATCTTGGTGATGTCACGTATGTATGTCTTGTTGCCCGTCTCCATCACTTCGTGGAAGATGACCCAATCAGCCTTGCGGTTGAACATCAACGAGCTTGGGTGTGCATAGAGGGTAGTACCGCCAGCAACATTCTGGAAACTGCCATCCGGCTGCATTCTGGCCGCGTGGGCAAAATAGCCCGTGGTCAAGCATCTGCGGATTTGGTCACTGGTGGCAGGCGAGGATAACTTCAAGCTCTCATCCACTTGTATCCCAAAGCGCTCAAGGTATCGTTTCAGCTGCGCGCGGATGCTCACTGCCCGGGTCATAGCCTTGAAATTCAGACTGTTCTCGTGACAGAACCTGGACTCCTTTTTACCCTTGCCGACAAAAGTGTGGTAGACATTGAGTAGTGTGAGGTGGTCACCTTCCTCCGCAGCAAATCTACGTCGGGTTGATTCCAGCTGCTTTTTCTCGCCATCCCTTTGGACCCATACAGAGCCACCAAGACTGGTCATGGCTGCAATTGTGAGCACCTCGCTGAGACAACCGAATGAACTCGCACTCAGCAGCGTCTTCGCCATCATTGGCTCAACAGCTAGTTCTGCCATCCTCATCCCCAGCGGTTTTGTCAGCTTGGCATACTCATCTAGTGCACCCAAAGAGAACAACAGCTCGGTGGCTTTGCTCAGAAGCTCTGCCGGAGGAGGGGTGAGGTAGTTGAACCGTACAACGTTGTCGATACCAAGAGCTTTCAGCTGCAAAATAAATGGGGCCAAGTTCGTTCTCTGGATCTCGGGCACGTTCATGTCAGGGAGAGCTCGGTAGTTGTCTTCGGTGTAAAGTCGAAAGCACTTTCCGGGTTTGGTTCGCCCAGCCCTTCCAGCGCGCTGCGAAGCCGCGGCCTTTGAGACCGGTGTTGCTGTCAGACTCTCGATGCCCGTTGTTGGGTCGAAAGCCTTTAATTTGACAAAGCCTGAGTCGATAACGTAGACGATGCCGTCAATAGTGACAGAAGCCTCGGCAATGTTTGTCGAGATGATGATTTTCCTTGTGTTCTCCGGGGCTTCTTCAAACACGTACATCTGCTGCTCGGTGGATAGTCCCGCGTACAGCGGCAGTGCGAGTATTGACTGGCCGCCGGGACGGAGGTCTGCAGCACGTTCAGAAATCATCCGAACTGCACTGTCGATTTCCTCACGGCCCGTCAGGAACACCAGTATGTCGCCTTCTGCTTCCTCCGTGTGAATATTCAGTACGGTATCCACTGCCTTTTCCACGTAGTCTTCGGCCGGCGAATCCAGATACAGCACATCGATAGGATATGTGCGCCCCTCGAGGCTGATGATAGCCCCAGCCGGCTTGGTGTCGTTCCCGCCGAGGACTTGACGTCCGAATCGTGCGAATCAAAGAAACGCAGAAATTCTTCTGCCTGGAGGGTGGCGCTGCTGACAACAATACGCAACTCAGGCCTGCGTTTCATGATCTTCTTCAGTAGCCCCAGCAGTATGTCTGTGCTGATGGACCTCTCGTGCGCCTCGTCGACCATGATTACGGAGTAACGTGATAGCAACGGGTCGACGAGAGCTTCTCGTATCAGCAGGCCGTCGGTGAGAAACCGGATGCGCGTTGTCGCGGAGCTCACGTCTTCGAACCTGATCGAGTAGCCCACCTCCTTGCCCAGTTCGCAGCCATACTCTTCGGCAACCCGAATAGCCACCGTCGTGGCAGCCACCCGCCTGGGCTGCGTGATGGCGATCACCTTGTCATCCTCACACCAGCCAGCCTGCTCCAGAAATTGAGGTATCTGTGTTGTTTTTCCAGAGCCGGTCTGTCCAACGACGATGGTGACGGGGTTTGTCTCAATCAGGTATAACAAACTGTCACGGTGCTTGGCGATAGGCAGAAGGGCGGAAGGCTTATGCAAGGCCGGGATGAAGCTGGCACCCAGATCGAAATCGGCCATCTTAACGAATGAACCCGGCAAGCCTCGACGTAATGAGGGAGTCTCTGGGGTTTCAAGCTCAATTCATTCGTGGTACAGATGAGGTCAGGAGGTTGTCGTGTTCCGTCGGCCAGCCTGTCTGGAGGTGCTTATGAAGGTAGAGTTGGCCCAATCAGAGATAGCCTTCATTCCGTCCGAGATGCACCCATGGACTCCAAATATCAACCCCGATAGGATGCCTTAGATCCCAGCACAAAATACCTCCCATCAACTGCTTATTGATTATGTATCGATGATTTGATTCTAAACCTTACCTAACACAATCTGTGATCTGTAATTGGTGCTTCGAGAAACGATATGAAGTACTTCTGACTGTACCTGCATCCAGAGTGTGGCGCGTTCAGCGCCGGGTGTTAGTTGAGCTGGTGCCTTGGCATTTGTGGCTGCAAGCTGTCGTCACGGCGCGCAAGGTGACTGACGACTGCCCCTCGCCGCTCGCCGGTCGATCAATCAACCCCCATGTTCTAAGGTTACCTACCCCATGCATGATTGAGCATGAATACGCAGCCGTAGCACGCTTGCATACTTGTCTCAACTTACAAACTGTCGCAACCCCCCTCGACACCATTTGGATTCCTGACAACTACCAAATCCCGTCGCTTTCCCCTTCTCCCAACAACTATTCGACGTTCTGATCTCCCAATTCTTACGGACACGTCCACTTTTTATCGGCAGCTACAATGGCAGCAGCTCCGACTGATACGGTTGGTTCTACCACGTCCCAGGCAGCTGTCAAATTGCATACCTACGATACGACGTCAGATCACTAACAGCCCCTTCAATCGCACAGAACAAGCAGACCGTGCCCGACCCGGGCTCGGAGTCTCCCACCACCGTCAAGCCGTTCGAGATGTCCGACGACGACGACGACGTCCAGGAGACCGGCGTCCTGAGCGACAGTGGCGCCCATCAGCAGCCCACCACCACCACCTCCGCGACCCCGGCCGCTGCCACTACCGCCGCGCCCGCGCCACTGCCCGCCTCGGTCGAGGATGAGGCCCCCTCGAAGCCGCCCCGACCCGTGACGGAGCAGCAGAAGAACGAGGCGATGCTCAAGGAGGCCTTCCCCACCATCGAGCTGTCCGTCATCAAGGCCGTCCTGATCGCGAGCAGCGGCCGCATCGACCCGGCCTTCAACGCCCTGCTGGGCATGAGCGACCCCGACGCCGTCCAGAACGACCCCGTCGCCGAGGAGCGCGAGGTCCCGCCCCCGCAGCCGCCGCGCCCGACGGGTCCCCAGGCCACCATGTCGCAAGTCGAGGCCGACGAGCTCTACGCCCGGCAGCTGGCCGAGCACTACGACAACGTGGGCGCCTACGAGAACCGGACGAGGAACCGCGGCGGCCCCGGGCAGCAGCAGCCCCGGCGCCAGCAGGGCCTCATGCCCGACGAGGAGTACGAGCGCGAGCCCAACTTCATCGACGACGAGCTGCCCGTCATCCGCGAGAACCTCCGCAAGGGCTTCGTGGAGACTCAGACCAAGGTCAACTCGTGGTTCACCAACCTGAAGAAGCGCATCGACGGCGAGTACGATTCCGAGGAAGACGAGTCGCAACCGTCGCGCCGCCAGGCGCAGCCGTACCATCGCAGCGGCGAAGGCAGCCGCACCCGCAGGAGCAACGACTACGACCGCTACGATGCCGACCCTCAAGTTCTGAGCGACGATTTCGCCGGCATGCGACTGAACCAAGACGGCTGTAAGTTTGCCGCCAATATGGGTTACAGGACCTCCCTTGATAGATATATATACTAACAACATAAACAGCCCAAGGCCAATCCGGCAACCCCAATGTCTACCGACCCCCGCCTCGGTCCACGCAGTCCAAGTCGCCGAGACCAGACAACCGCAAAGTCTCGTTCCAGGAGGGCCACGAGAACATCGACAACGTCTACGACGCCTCGCCCAAGCTGCCCCCCAAGGACAACGCGCCCTCGCCCGGCCCCGGCGGCAACAAGCCCAGCAAGTGGCAGCCCATGTCCACGGTCGAGCCCGACCCGATCACGGAGCACGATCCCTTCAGCCTGGGCGACAGCGAGGACGAGCGCGAGGCCAAGGACAGCAAGACGCCCGCCAAGCACGGCAAGACCGAGTCCAAGGACATCAAGCTGGACGATGCCGAGCGGCTGAAGCAGGCCACGGCCGACGCCATGGCCGACAGCCTGATGGACGAGTCGGCGAAGAAGAGCGGCGAGGAGGCCAAGAAGGCTTGAGTTATGTAGAAGATGACAAGCGCATGGCATCGGCATCGGTGGTTGGTTGGTTGGGTGGTTCGTTCACTCGCGATAGTGTTTTTTCATTAGGGATAATGCCAGGTCAGAACATATGAGGGCATGAAGGCACGATAACAGATACCAAGGAATAACAGTACGTCGCACGACGACGTCAACGTCTCGTTTTGAATTTCTAACAGCAAGCCCCTGGGTTTCTGAACACCAAGTGTGTAATTTCTGTGATGCTCTGTTTTGTGGCCCGTGGTTTGGAAATTGTTCCTAGCTGCGTGTGACTACATATTTCAAGCACGACGAGGATGATATTCGGTCGATATGATGAGTTTGGCACCGAGTCTTCAAAGCTCCGACTGTCATGGCAGCTCAAAGTGGACTCTGCAGCACGATGGGAACTTCGCAGTGTAATGGGTTACAAACAGACCACGAGGGTGTACAATGTAGCGAATCGTTTTAGTATACGAAGAGTATATGAAAGAAGCGTTTGAATGTTACACTTGATTTGCAGAAAGGCAAGAAGTTGATGTAGATGTACAAGCCAAAAAATAATCAGAGAATCCCCCGGTACCTTTACCCCCCTTTTCCACGAAGTGAAATAAATCTATAATAATACATCTCTCTTTCGCCACCTGGACCTTTGTACACCGCCAGTGGTCGGTGTTTATTTCTCTCCTCTTGTCGCCAATGCCAGTCGAACCGAAGACTGATCGAACTCTTCTCCAGAAATGACCAAAACGCGAGATTGAGCAAAAGGGTACACCGAAAAGAAGAAGAAAAGTAGAGAAGTAAAGTAAGGAAAATTCTGAAGAGTCTAAAGGCTAAGACATGTGTGTGATAAGGGGTGTTTGTCAAGGTCATTTGACTCGATGTTGCCTGAAAGTGGTTTTGTTGTAACTAGGTGAAAGGAAAATAGACAATACGTTTATAGGTTGACGTAACTTCGTTATGTTTTCCAGTGAGCGGTTGGGTATAATAGGTAATAATAAATGATGCAGTAAAGAAGAAGGTAGTTTGGAAATGCTGCCGCGCAATGCTTCATGTTGGTGCCAATAGGAGGTTCAGGTATGAAATGCAGTAAAGTAAGTATGCATCGGTCTCTCTGAAAGGAGATTGGGGCCAGCCAGGTGAGGGAGGACAACCGTGAGAAGACTTTGCCTCATGCCAGGCCCAGCCATTTGAGTGCCTTGCGGCTGCTGGTCTTCTTGCGAGCCGACTGGTCGAGGAAGAATGGCATGTACTTGCGCTCCTCGGCCCAGAAGGCGGCGTCGTCCTCGTCCCAAGCATCGAACCGGCTGTCCACGCTGGGCTTGACGGAATGGCCCAGCAGCTTCTGGATCTTTGCCGACTTGTGGCTTCTGATGCTCCGTATGGATTTCGCAGAAGACATGGGTCTGAGCTCGTCCTCTGGTATCGGCAACTCCATTGGGCTTTGTGGCATCGACGACGGAAGCGGCAAGGAAGGGGGATCGGTGCCCTGTAGGTTCTGCGTCTGGGCACTCAACCTGGTCACCAAGGATTTGTAGTCTGGGCTGGGCAAACGGGGCGATCGCGGTATATCCCCGAAGCTGTTCCGGGACTCCTTGTGAGCCAAGGCTGGAGGCGGCCTCTCGGGAACGTAGAAAGAGGCTTTAGACATGAGAACAGACAGGACCGTCGAAACAAAAAGAGCGATTTCAGGCTCGGACACCTGAGACGTCAAAACGAAATTGGCCTTGCTGAACGATTCTGCTCCGGGAGATTGACTGCCTGGCGTGGGCGACGAAGTAACCATGCTCTTGATAGAACTCGTTCTTGACATGACGGAGCTGGCAGATCCAAAAGTCTTACTGGAAGAGAGATGGCCAGATCTATTATGGCTCCGTTTTGATTTTGGAGGATCGGGGCTCAAAATGGCAGCGATCTTGAATAGGTCCACGCCGATAAGGCGCTGCAGACACAGAACAGTAGAAAGATGCTCGGGAGCATATTCCAAGATCAAGAACCGCGTCTGGGGATGGGCTGTTATGTAATTCTCCAAATGAGGGACAAGAAGCGTTGCTAGGCGTAATGGGTTGCCGAAAGGGTTGTTCTCAGTTTGGTTTGTCAAAGGCTGAGAGGTGAAACTTTGCATAGCATTTGCTACGAGGTATCTTTTACAGTCTTGTGTTAGCTACTAAGTGAAGAACGAGGGAAGAGAAAATGCATACCTTAGATCAAGTCTTCCACTTCTCGAGACACCAGTAGGCTTTACACCCAGCTTGTCCAAAGAGCCACACACGACAGATATAAAGTCCTTGGGAACGCCCCTTTGTGCACCTACTGCCAGAATGAGGTCGACTTGTCTGTCTTCCTTGATGGGATCATTAATATCCGGCTTACCAAAGAGTGGCTCCCACAGACTGCCGGAACCAGGGAGCAGCGGAAACGTGAACTGATGATACCCAACATCGTCTGGGGTGAAATAAGTCTTCAGGACAGACCGCAATGCATTCTGTACACAGATGGCCGTTCTCAAGCCTGAAGACTGGAAATCATGGAACGTTGTCTTGGGTGCTTGCCTGGTCTCATCGATGGGCGGCGTCCTGGCCGGTGTTGGTGGATCTATCCTTTTGGGCGATGTGTGGTGTTCGGGGTTCTGGCGGATTATAGCCTTTTCAGGTGCTTTGACCTGCAGGTAGACGTGGGAAGCAAAAGGGTCATAATCGTCGCTTTGTGCTTGATGGGGTGGTTGATTAAGATCACTCTCAAGAGGCGGCGTAGCCTGCCTAGGCGCCGGGTCACCATGGTTATTGACTATGGCCGTCGACTTCCCGGATTTTGCAGACCTTGAGTCCATCTTAATGGGGTAGACCCCACGCCGGAAACCGGAGAGTACTGAATCTAGCAGCGGGATCGGGTTGTCGTCAATGAAGTGTATAACAATATCTTCAACCATGGGCAGGACAGTTTCTGGGAAGGCCTTGGATGCCATGATAGCTCCTTCCGATGTGCGCGGTGTGAGGAGCCCGCCACTCACACGATGGTCTTGGTGCTGATGCCCAGTCCAGGTGCCGTGGTCGACATAGCAGTTCTCCGGGCTTGTGGACTTGTCAGCGTACCTGCCGTTAGCAAGAGTGCTGGTCGATTTTTTCGTGTGTACCATTTTCCCATCGCTCACGACAATGTTTGTCAGGTCCAACGGAAGCGGCGGAGGTTTGCGACTTGTGCTTCTGCTGCGCCCTGAGAAAGAGCGTTGAAGTGGCTGATCCGGGCCAGCACTCGAGCGAGATTGCTGTCGAGTCGAATTCTTAGGTATTGGCAGCTTACTCTCGTAGGTGTTTACTGTCTCGCTTGATCTTGACGCAAAAGAGCGTGAAAAGTTGCAAACTGAAGCTTTCGGACCAGCGCGGATCGAGTCGCATGATTTCCCCCTCCTGAGTGTCCTGGCTGCAAACTCCGTTGAAGTTTTTCGTACATCTACCATGTACGCTTCGCCGTATACTACAGAGGGGCTGTTTGGCATAGAGCCTGACGCTTTCGTGTGCTGGCTCGATTTGCCCATCGACATGGTGCCCGGTGATAATGGGGGAACACCCGTGGCAGCTTCGGAGGACTTGGCCCACCTCGTTGCTCGTTCTCTGAAGGCCGACCTGTCCCGCGACTTGGAACGTCTGACCGGAGAGTTGCTTTTGTTAAGGCTCATCAACTTTGGAATACGTCCCTTCTGCGGGTTCGTGTTTTGGGGTATTGGGTCGCCCGTCGAGGGCCCAAAGACGTAAAAGGGGACAGCCTCTTGAAAGTCGTTCGGAAACTGCAGCACTGGGACGCTCATGCTTCGAGGCCGAACATTAGGTACCGTAAGGGTAAGGTCGATTTCATTACTCGGCTGTAGAGAAGCCGTCAGGAAGTCCAGGGTGTCTGCAGCCCTCATGGCCTGAGATACTGGGTCGTCTTTGGATCCGTGGTTGTCTCCGCAAGTTGTGTCTTCGCTGCGCTTTCCCATCAAGCCAGCAACGCCGTTTCGAACAAGGGACTTGAACATGGTTTCGGCCCGTGGCACGTTACCATTTGTATGGTTTTGGCTTAACCATCGAATGCAACGCAGCTGGGCCTCCGCTGTGCCACCGTCCATGAAAACCAGTCTCTTGTTTTCCGGAGACGAATCTTCCAGGAAGCGGTGGGCCATGTGAGCCCGGGCATTGCAAGCATCGTGGATCTTCAAAATATACGCCCGGGCATCTGGAGATTTGTCGATGTCCTCTCCAGCCAGGAAATGTTGCAGTGGTGGTATCACTAGTATTCTCGACGAACTTGGGAGGAGCTGTATCTGAGTCGAGACTAGATCTTGCGGCCCTTCAAAAGCCACCAGGCTTCCATGGTATTCGGGACTGAGCCCCATCTTGACTTGCGACGGGGAATCGTATTACTATGTGTGATTGCGACTCGGGAGTTCCGAAAGATTGCCGACGACTTGAAGCAAACACACAATTATGAGAGCCTTGTGGTACAGAAAGGAAGGGGAATTGTAGCGGTAATGAATTCCCAAACCAGCCGATGCCCTGCAGAAAAATAACGGCCACCAGCCCAAAGTCTTAGTTATGCCGCTTTGTGTAATTCAATCCAAGTGATTCTCAAAGGTAAGTGAATGCGAACTTGTAAGCCGCTACTGGGCGAGGGTTGGTAGACTTGGACGAAGCGAACAAGTGCAGAAGAAGAAGAAGAACGGTATGCCACTCATCGAGAAGCCGGTAGAAGACAATGACCAAACGTTATGTCAAAGGCCAGCAAGAACTTCCATCTTGGGAGGAAAGGGTATGCAGGACGGGCGAAGGCAGGAGGGGAAAAAAGAATACTTGAGAAGAGTTTGGGAAGGAGGGTCCGAAGAATGGACGACTTGAACCTACCCAACCCCCATTCCACTCCTACTCATGGGCTTCAAGTCAGTTAAGGTCCTAGGATGTCTGCATCTAAGCACTTCTGGACTCGGGCGTGGTCGCCTTCTGTTGCTTCTTCCTCCTCCACAAGCGCGGGATGTTGAGCATGGGCCGAAAAGTAGAGAGACAGAGAGAGGTGGTAGAGGCTATCACCTATCGCAATAACAGGAAAACGGTGGGCCATTGACGTTGTACACGGCAGAGCGGGATGTGATGATGCAGGGTGACCCTAAGGCAACGTCCCTACCCGAGCTGGGACTTAGTCCAGTTACAATTTCCTGGTCGGTGAGGCATGGCGCAAAGCCAAAGCAGACGGCCACGGGAAGATGGCTTGGATGGCGCAAAGAAAGCATGGAGGTGAGAAATTAGGCACTAGGCTCGTGGAGGGGGTAGGTATGTATGTTGAATTTGTTTGTGTGTATTAAGACCGTACCAGCAGTCTGGACTGGATCTGGAACTGCATTATCTTCAACGGTCATACCCGACATAGAGGTTCTTGGGTTTCTGGCATAAACGATGATTACCTTACCCTACTGTATGTACCCTCTCAGCAGCATTTGGCAGGCATTATCACCGCCCACGAACACCTCCGAGATGATTACATACCTAGCGGCATTTGGTTTCTGCTGATGTATAGCAACAGTTCAGATGAAGTTTGGTAAATATGAATTGCTTCTTCTGGCAGGTCGGAGCCTGCAAGGTTGCCGGGATTTTGGTTGGTTGAAGCAACCCGGGACAAATGTGACCAACACCCAGCATGCACACTCTCTCATTTGATTGTTACCCACCACATCATTTGCAAGTACATTGTTCTGGTTTGCTAAGATGCCGAACCTGGGCAAAAAGAAAAAAGAAGAAAGCAGAGAGAAAAAGCGTAGCAAATTCAAGATTATCCTACTATGCTGATTGGATGTGCGCAATGCACCAAGTACATCCTTGCAAGCCACCATCGCCTGTGCTGATCAGCAGAAGAAACATTCCCAGCAAGCATATCTGTCGATCCTGATGCCCCGACCCTTAACTCTCAAGCATGCATACGTCGGAGCGCGGAGCAAAGCCGCAGGTCCCGATAGGGGGGTATCTGGGTGTAGAAGGGGCGAGAATGCATCCACGTACAATAGGTATGTACATGTAGTGCATCAGGAAACTGGTATATTAGAGGCCAGGAATCATTGGCCAACAACTACAGAGGGCCACCATCCCTGGCTAACAAATATTCTCTGGCATCCAGCTTAAATTATCGGCCGGGACTCCAATTTCAAGGGCTGTCGATACGTCTATCTAGGTTGAAAGCGTTGGACATGGCGCTTTAGGAGGCAACTATAATTATGTGTAGGCTGTCTCACCTTTGACACGCCCTGTCCATGTGGCTCGGGAATCTAAGTTTCAACTGGTGCATGGATGATGGACGAAAACCACCTGGACACCCTGATATCCATGTGTTCATGTATCTTCTAAGACAGTTTACCCGGGCGTCTAAGACAGTCTGCAGTCAGAACCGCTGCCAATCTGGATCAGAAAGCTTCTCGAACGCTTCTGGCATTGGGATATAACTTACATTGCTAATGGCAACGGTTCTTTTTCTTGAATATCTAATATCGACCAATTACAGCCACGGATATAGACCGCGTCTAATTCTCATATAACTTGGATGCCCGTAGTCAGATTGATATATCCTAGTGGTTACCTACTTATCTATCCTGCAACCTGTTAGAGCCGAGACATGTTTGTCCTCCATCTCACAGGGGAAGCAGGTCTTGTGTTAGTATCCAGGTACTTGCTGCTGCACACACTTGCGGTGAGTGTTGGCCTATCAATCTGATGCAAGCAAGCATGGCCTTCGGCTTCATCCAAAACACACACCAAAGACAAACATTGATGAATACATAACCCCTGGCCCGGGTGAATGGTTGAAGTAAGTAGGAGTAGAAGCTAATCTCGCAACAACCTTATTAGCCACCACCACCGACCCCCCAAGGGCTTACCTCATCTCTTAAACGCTCGCTGCGTTGCTTTAGAGGCAGAGGCTGCAACGCCCACGTTTCGCCCATCAACTTGTTTGCTTGGACATTGGCCATTGAGGTATGTAGTCGTGTCGTCGTGTCGTCGTGTAGTCGTGTAGTCGCACAAGAGACCCCACCGAGCACGTCGAGATCCCGAGCAAGTGGGGACAAATCTTGATTCGCGAATTGAAGATGGATCTGCGCAGGGTCCGTAATGTCGGACTTTACACGGCCTAAATAAGAACCCAGGAAACACATCATTTTGCAGAACCGTGTGATGCATCGTTTTGTCTGTGGTAATTCGAGCCATGTGGCTGGCAGGCTTCTTCTATGGACCCTTGGCTTCTGGAGCAGGCTAGAGCTGACATGGACCCAAGCAAAGAACCCATGTTCCATGCCGCTTCTACTTAGGTGGTATGCTGGATGGTTGATGGTTATAATTCTTATCAAATCATGCATCTCCTCCAGGTGTGATTTCAGCCTCCAGTTATAGCCAGGGGGCGACCGGCCGAGGCGGGATAGAGAGCCAGACTATGGCACCATCTCGTTGCTTTTGCCTCGCAAATTCTATTCTAGCGGGCAATTACTCCCCGTCGCAGATGTCGGTAAAGCCAGTTGCGGCAAACAGCATGATTATGATTGGGATTACCGCTGGTAGGATCCCTGCAGTGCGGTCTACTTCAGAACCTGACCACAAGATTGTACCACTCCATCGCTTCAACACGAGGCCAGCACCGGGGCTGCGGGAGCCAGCACAGCACCTCCGGCAAACCACAATATACTCAAAACGAGGTCACCTCCACCAGAGCATGCTCCCCGGACTTCGGTGGTTTTTCAAGGGAGGCCATGCTTCCCACGGCAGCCAAATGGCAACCTGTGCTCGAACTCCTGAGGGCAAGTGTTGATCTACCCCGAGTCAATCTTGATTGTGCGGATGCCGGGGTTCTGTCCCTTGCTGCTTCTTCCACCGTAATGCCTATGAATGGGGACCCATGACTAGCTCGTCGGCGTATATTGCTTCTTCCAAAGCCAGGAAGGCCGCTAATCGCTATATAGCTGATTTGGCCGGGTTTCGGAGATTTTGGCATATCAGACATGCTATGCTGTTAGTAATGGATGCAAACCCACTCTCGCCATCTAAGACAATGATAACGTGGCATGTCTCTCAAGTCGTTCGTCCCAGACATCCCTGCAGAAACCACGGTCAGAAAACCTTTGGTTTTTGAACCCAGACGGGTCGGAGCATATTTCACGTGGGACCAATCGGGCGTGGACAATGCTAGATTTGACACGAGGGTTGCTATTACGGTCTCAGAACAAACTTGGGCCGCCCTCTCAGATGTCGTATCGACACAGAAGAACAGGCTAATCTTCTTCCATTAAGGCGGCCAGCTCGTCTTCTTCCTCAGCTGTCATCAGCCCTTCTGGAGCCTTTTCGTCGATAGGCTCCTCGACTCCATTGGCCTTGTCTTGTTGCTCCTTGATGAAGTTGTCGAGCGCAGTCTTGTCAAGTGACCAGACTCTCACCGTGCCATCAATCGAGACAGACACCAGCCTGGCACCGGCACCAGCAGAATTGGCCAGGGTCACCAAATCTGTAACTTCGTCGTAATGTCCCTCTAGTGCGCAATATAACTTGCCCGTGGCCCGGTCCCACACCTTCACATCCTCATCCCGCCCTGCTGTTACCAGCCACTGCTCCGTAAAAGCAACTGCCCGCACGTGGTCTCCATGGTTGATCGTGTCGTCGGCCGTGAAGCCTTTTGACCTGGACAGGCACTTGGCGGAACCGTCACCACTTGCAGTCCAGAGATCGATGTCGTCGTTGTGCATGTCGAAAGCCAGTTTATATACAGTGGTCTCGTGCTCAAGAATGGTAGGTCTGGTAGTCCCGGGTGTCTCTGGCGCATCTTCGACAATCTGCTCAACAGAGTCAAGCTTGATTCGCCATCGGCGAATGTGAGGGTCACTGCTGGCGCTGGCTAGCACCAACTCGTCGGCTGTCGATGATGCAGGGTCAAGTGCGAGGTCCTGAATTGCCATCATAGAGACAACCTGGTCCTGTATCACATGTAAACGCGAGCCGGTCTCGACGTCCCATACCATGATCTTTTTGTCCGCGCCACCACTGATCAGAATATCCTTGCCTCCGAGTTTCGTGCACAAGATGGCCTTGACGAAGTCTGAATGGCCGCTGTACTTGCGACCTACAGCTTTGGAGGAGACATTCCAGGACCAGATATCCTTATCCCAGGAGCCTGCGAAGATGGTCTGGTTTCCGGCGCCCCCAACAGCGACGCATGTCACTGGTGCTGAAGGACCCCTATAGGCTTGCTTGGTCTCCCCTGTCTGTCAAGTGGGAGAACAGTCAGGACTCAGGTCTTATGAACTGCGGCTGATAGACGAGCTTACCTCGATATTCACCCTACGAACAGAGCCTGAAGACTCTGCCACTAGAACTGAAGATGGATTGCTGGGGTCTGCGATAGCACCCAGAATTTTGGACTTGAGGGCTATCGGACTGCCGTTCTTGTTGCCTGCCTTTGCTTCTCGTCTCTCTCGCTTGGCAGCGGCATCACTGGAATTCGGTATGAGTGATTTTCTTACAACAGCTTAAGAAAATCATAAGTACTTACTCAGTTTCAAAAAACTGGTCCGGGCGAGTTCCCTTATTCATGGTGGCAGGTGTCGTGAAAACGACTTCTTAAGCTAACAGCGGGTTTGCGGGCTGAACTGATAGTCGGAGGTCTTGTCGCCGGCGGTTCGGTATAACTGTCTGCCACGACCGGATGGAGAGAACACGCTTAGTCTTAAACGAGAATTACCCCTATCGATTTGGATTGAAGCCGATACGGAGATTTATAATCATTGTAGGTGTGGAACATGAAATCGCTACCTATTTGGGCGATTGCTGGCCGCCTAGGCAGCTACGGAAAGTGTCCCTCAAGATGGTGGGTCATCCCTGCCAGTTTGCATTATGCAATTGTGTTACGTGCATAAATGGCAGAGACACCAAATTACGCGTGCTTCTTTAATTGGCGACGCGGTCTTGACGCGACTTCTTAGAAAGTATTACCGCCATCGTGGACCGACTTGTTGGAAGCAGACCATACCGGCACATTCGAAGTCAACGATTCTAAGTTGAACTTTTCGTACACTGCGATCCCAAACATTCGCACTTTCGAAGAGTCCATCCACCCGTCAGTCACCCGAGAAAACTAGCCAACATGGCTTCGACGGCGCCTCTACGTCCTCGGGCCAGACCTGCCCATACCCAAGGCACAACGCATTGCGCTTACACACCTAATGGCTCGAGATTGGTATCTGTTGGGTCCAACAACACCATCAGACTCTACAAGACCGGGTTCGACGGCGAGCCAACCAACATTGACGACTGCCAGGAGCAAAATGTGAGCGTTGATGCTTCGGACGAATTCTTCGTCGTCGGATCAGAAGATGGCACAGTCAGCTTGTATTCGATAGCCAACGCCGCCTTTGACAAGTTCCTGCTGCGATGCTCCCTGCCGATCCGAGATGTTGCCCTCTCTCCCGACTCCAAATGGTGCGCCGTCGCCAGTGACGAGCTCACGGTCAAGGTGGTACGGACCGACGACAACAGCGAGGTCCGCCACTTGAAGGAACACAACAAGCCCACCAAGCACCTTGCCTTCGATACCAAAGGCTCCACGGTCACACTGGCATGTACGGATGGCATCTTATACGTATACTCGCTCACGGCAGATGAGCCCGAGCTGATCAAGAAGGTGGACGGGGTCATCGGTGCATTGGACACCGACTCGGAGCTCAGTTCCATGGTCGCATGGCACCCAGACGGCCGTGCTTTTGCGGTACCAACCCCCACGAGGGAGATACAAGTCGTCTCCAAGAACGACTGGGAAAAGCAAAGGATCTTCGCTAGGGGCCACAATGGCGACATCACAGCGCTTGCCTGGTCCCCCAACGGAGCCATCCTGGCTTCAGCCGGCAAAGACAAGAAGATCCTCCTGTGGGAAACCAAGACTCAGTCGGTTATCGCTCGATTGGACTACGCAAATGTAATGAGCATTTCATGGCATCCTTCAGACAATCTGGTCTCTTTCACGAACACCGATGGAGAGGTTTATATCCACCCCGACTTTGTGCCTGAGCAGTTCGCTCAGATGCTGCGGCTCCCGAAACAGCCAGCACCTTTCATCCACGACCCTCTAGAAGATATATCAAACAACGCCAGGAAGGTAGATCTGAATGCTATTCCCAGCAGGCCGCGGCGAGACTCGCTCGACAGCTATGACTCTTTGATGGATGGCCCCCTGGATGGCCCCCTTCCGGAGGATGACGATTTCGTTGTTGATGATGATGGAGCTGGATATGCCTTGAACGCCAATGGCAAGCGGGCGCATGCCGGACCTGAAGGATTTGCACGCTCCAGCAAACGCCAGCACCTGGAAGCGCAATACCATGAGGCCTTTCAGCCTGGCTCCACCCCTTGGCGAGGCAACCGCAAGTATCTCTGCCTGAATCTGATAGGGTTCGTCTGGACTGTTGATCAAGATGGACACCACACTGTGACGGTTGAATTCTACGATCATGAGTTCCACAGGGACTTCCACTTCACAGATACTTTTCTCTACGACAAGGCTTGCTTGACGGAAAACGGAACGCTTTTCGCGTGCCCGCCGAAGGATGATGCTCCCGCTACTATCTTTTACAGACCGCATGAGACATGGACCAACCGCAATGACTGGCGAACACAGCTTCCCAAAGGGGAGGGTGTATTGGCCATGTCCCTTAGCGAGTCGTTCATCACAGTGACGACGACAGCCGGCTACGTACGAGTTTACACGCTCTTTGGAATTCCGTACCGTGTATACCGGCCTAAGAGCACGCCCATGGTCACATGCGCTAGTTGGCAAGACTATGTCCTAACTATGGGCAACGGACCCGTCGGTGCAGACGGCAATACACGTCTGTTGTATACCATCGAGAATGTCAAGCGTGACGAGATCTGCCAGAATGAAGACACGGTAGCCCTGCCTGAAGGCGCGACACTGAAGAGCGTATTCTTCTCAGATCAAGGGGTAAGCCAATTCAATCAAACAACGCACACTTAGGGGAAGTCATATTAACTAACAGCTGTGTAGGACCCTTGCATCTACGACTCTACTGGCACGCTTTTGACGCTCCTCCACTGGCGCCGGCCATCGCGTGCCTGTTGGGTGCCGCTTTTGGACACCACCCTGCTTCCGCGTCTCGCCTCGGGCCGCAAGCACGAGAGCTATTTCCCCATCGCAGTGGCAGACAATAAGTTCCACTGTATCATCCTCAAGGGCGGGGACCAGTACCCCTATTTCCCTCGCCCGCTGCTTTCCGAGTTTGACTTCTCCGTGCCCCTGACCTCAGAACCGCCCAAGACAAAGAAGTCGAGAGGGGCCAACGATGATGTCGACATGGACCAGGACTCTGACGACGAGGCCGACGAAGAGGGCGGCTCCTCCGAGACCCGCAAGCTCGAGCAGCAGTACCTGCTCAAGGGTATCGAGGCCTCGCAGCTCCAGGATCTCATAGACGACGTCACGGGCGACTCGTCGGGCAGCAGCGCCAGCCAGCGCTCCACTCTCGCGCGCCTCGAGCTTGACATCGACAAGACTCTCCTGCAGTACCTGGCCATCGAGTGCCGCGAGGGCGAGGACCGCGGTATGCGCGCCCTCGAGCTCGTCCGCCTCATGCGCGATCGCTCCGGCCGCATGATCGAGGCCGCCGGCAAGGTGGCCCAGCGCTACGGCAGGACGATCCTGGGGGACAAAATTCGCGAGATTGGGGAGAGGCGGGTCGGTGGGTTCGAGGACGACTTTTAAGAGGTCTGTCTGCCTACCTACTCATTGAGGCGCGTATATCTACATACAATTACCCTGTGACGAGAAATGAAGGAAGAGAGCGAGGCCTGCCACGTAGCAAGATCGGCCCAAGGGGGAAGGTCGCTGCAACGATAATGTTTCATCATCAGATGGGGTTTGGGGGCTACTTGGAGTTTTGGCTGTTTGCGAGATGGACCTGGACGAGACCAAGTATGTATGGTTGACTGGATAGACTTTTGGCAGTTCCATGATGAGGTAGTGTGTATATCAACGCATGTTCATATTATCAACCAACGACTCAATGAATATTGTAATGTCTACGAATATAATGCTTGATTCACCCCATGCAAAACAGTAAAGTCAAGCACGATAACACCCAAACGAAGGAACTTGTCCAAGATCACCAGTCTTTCATCGTGTAGCCGTAAAAGATTCTTTCTTTTCGCAGACACGTCCATCCTACAGTGTCTCCTGCCCATGCTGTAAGTCTCGAATAATCGACTCGAGGGGGCCCGTTGACGCTGATTGGAGGTCGGTTAAATCCGGGGACCTGACACGCCGCCGCCGCCTGAAGGAATCTTTGCCGGTCGCCTACATGGTGGCGGCGAGATGAGGTTGCATTCCGGGCGGCGCCCGTTGCAGGTAAGGTACATCCAGATACCGGAACCTTTTCTTTTTTCTTCAGCTTTTGGGGCAGCCGATATGTTTCGTATCGGGGCGGAGTGCAAACGAGGCAAGGAAATGCCAATGCCGGGCCAGGCTATGGGTAGTATCAAGACGAGATGACACATCTATAAATACTACAGCGTTTGTTTGCTTGCTTTTCTTGTTCTGGTGGTTTGAGAGTTCGCGTATACTGCCACAACGGGCGTTACCTACCTAGCAAAGTATATGCAGAAAAATGCAGTAACAGCTCAGCCTCGACTACGCCGCATTGCATCTCAAGTCTGCATCGCATCTACACAGCGCAGCACGATGCCGGGGGCGAGAGGCTCAGACTTTCCAGCACGTATCATATTCTCCTCCTCCGTCTGTGACTTGTTGATTCATCCGACTCGCTGACGTCTTTCACCCTTGGT
Source organism: Apiospora marii (assembly GCF_038362585.1). Lineage (NCBI taxonomy): Eukaryota > Fungi > Ascomycota > Sordariomycetes > Amphisphaeriales > Apiosporaceae > Apiospora > Apiospora marii. The sequence goes on from NW_027117377.1 coordinate 1,634,886, forward strand.
TTTGGGGCCCGCGATACAGATATAGTCTTTTTCGTTGCTTTCTGGTTGCCTCTTTGGGATGGTGTCACATTAAAGGAAGAAGCGAATGGTAGGTTACCCAGCATGGCGCAGCCCTAATCGATGCAAGCGATGTGTGAAGTGCTGCAGCGCAGCGCAATGTGCCGGGCCATCAAACTAAGGCTGCTGCTGCCGCCTTACTGCTTCTGGATGATGACCTGTCATCCTACCTACCTGTATTCTGATGGGCAGCATTTCTCGCTTCTTTCGCTTGTTTATCCGCTTCTTCGGCGGCTATTCCAGCCGCGCCAACAATATGTAGGGCAGGTATACGATATCAAATCTCGTTGGGTCTTTTCTGGCCCACTACTGGGCTGATGTACTGGTCGTATCACGTCACCTGTCAGCTTCTCATAGGGCTGCTGTTCGGCTGCTGACCTTTCCACAGCGATATGCTGGAGTAATCGTAGATCTGACTGTGAGACTCTAGCTCGATCTCCAGGTAACTCTCAAGCACCCAGAGCCAGTACAAACCGGCCTCATGGCACCGACAGTCCGAAATATCATCTCGTTTACGCAAAAAGGATGGATACATAGAGTCCGGTCAAGTGGAAGTTACATGTATTGTAGTCAAGTTCACGACTGTTTCTTTCCTAAAGCCGTCGAGTTCATTAGAATCGTCTTGATCTCGAGTAGGGTGGGAGCGTTAACGATGATGCATCTGACTCGCTACGCTCGGTAGGAAGAGACCCCAATGCCATTACGGCGTTCTCATTGGACGGAGGAGCAAGCCAACAGGATTCGGATCCCAGCTCGGAAAAGACGCGACCCCTAACCCAATTGATCCTTCCTTCCTACCTTGCCCTGCATGGCTGAGACTTGCCTGTTCCGGGCCTTCCATGGGGTCGAGCTCGGTTGTAAGGAACAAGTGCTTGCCGCGACCACCACCCCCATTGCCATTCTGACGACATGCAGCCGGAGCCAAGAGAGAGAGAGAGAGGCGCTGGCTGACCCTGCCGGGCTTGATCCCAGCCATGATCATCAGGGCCGGTAGCTGAAGGTGGGAGGTTGCCTCTTGGGGGGGGTGGTGGTGGTGCGCCTCTGTAGACTTTCCCGGAAGTTTGGTTCAGGTACTTACTTACTTCCCTTTGATGCAGCCAGCTGACATGCAGTCACATTCCAGGGTGTCGTGAATAGCATCAATCGCTCGTCATGTGCGCAGTCGAATCGACCAGTAGTAAGCTACAGCCGTACATACGTGAAAAACAAAGTATACCATCGCACGCGCAGGGCGTTGGGCGGTGTTGCTTCCTCGCTTCTGAATGTGACCCCCTCCCCGGTCCGGGACACCACTCTGCGACTTCTGCAGCCCCATGTGCCCATGGATGTACCAAGACCGTGTACCTCCACCCTTGCAAGACGGACCGTCACGATAAGGCCAACGGCTACTGAACGCCGGGAAACAGAGACCTGGCAGAGTCGCATGGATGGTGGGTTGGTTGGTGGAGGAGGGAGGGCGGACCCCTATAGCGACTGGGCACATATAGGCGCCGGCAGGGTAGGCAGGGTAGGGTTAGGAGATTCAAGGAGTCGGGGTGTCGAGGGTGCCTGCGGAAGTTGCATTGTCAAGTTAGCCGAGAGAGAGAGGGGGAAAAAAGCCAATGCACAGTATTCACTTTTTCTCTTTTCTCCAGGGACTGCAAGAGAAGAAGCGGAGTTAGTGTGCGCGTGTGTTAGTTGGTAGTATACTGCGACACCGTTGTTGGCTGCATTGAAATACCGGACAAGACTGGAGCTTGAGCCGGCCGATCGACCGGGGCGAGACTAATAGGGCAAATATAGCAGGATATCCTGCCAAGCACCCCGTTGCTGATTCATGCTTGACGTCTTTCCTATGCAGCGACGACTCATTTGATAGCGGCCGAGGGGACGACATGCTTCAAGCGTTGTGTGTGAAGCCTGACAACTGGGCGTCTGTCATGGCTTGGCAGGGTTTGAAGAGTTGTAAGTTGCAATCACATCTGGAAAAAGCCGACATGTTGGCCAACAGTTCGATGGTTGGTGACACCGCGGGTGTTTTGATTGCAATGACGATTGTGCTTGTCGAATTGATGTCGAATAGGTATACACAAGGCTACATGTATGTATGTATGCCATGTACCTGCATTTGCAAGAGCCCTATCCGTATATTGCAGACTCTAGTTGACGTCTCTTCCGTTTCTTCTTCTGCTTACATTAGTCGTTGAATCGGACCCCCTGCAAGCGCAGTCAATGACAACCTTAGCTACACGCAGTGCCACTATATGTACTTGTATAGCTGCAATGGATGTATGTAGTAATGCGCCGGCCCGTGTTTCCCAAGCTACCACCGTGGGCATACACGACTACCATACAGTACCCCCAATTTGATTGAGCTGGCAGCTGTTTCAATGTTTCCCTTTGCTGTTTTATTCATCCCCCTCCCCCTTTTCCCTCGTGGTTGGAAACGACGGATCCGACTATGCCGTATCAAACCATTAGAGACGAGAAACAGCCCCCGTAACGCCAAAACTAATACTCCGACGTCATCTTGAACCTTGGCCCTCGCCGCCCCTGCGTATCAGATCCCATGTCCGTCGACGTTAAAGTCCAGCCAGCTATCGATGGGCCAGAGGCCTTCTAGAAGTCTAGACCCGAATGGGTGGGTGTGGACACTGACGGTGCCGCGCTTCCAAAAGCCTTAATTCTCACTGTCACCTTTTTCCTTGTTGCCGGTGCGCGCAAAATGCCTCCGCCAACCTCCCAACTCCTGGGGCGGGCGGCGCCACCGGGGACCACGGGCGAGATAGTAGTAGGCGTGAGCGCCTGTCAAAAATTTCTCGATACGCCTTTGTCTGGAGCTGGGTCACCTGCCAAATTTGCCGAGTACTACTACTGCCATACTACTAATTACTACCTACCTCTAATACTATATGTATGCCGCCCCAGTGGCAAGTGGGCTGCCTCTAATCAAGCGCGTGTAAGTAGTAGCAGTGGCAGTGGTGGTAACAATCACAGGAGGATGGCTACTCATGCCACCGGTTTGACATTGTCTCACCGAGCTGTCAAGTCTGACCATCTTGTGCGCGGCTGTAGCGGTCGGCGATCCTTTCCAGAAGTTGACAAGGTACCACTGGGGCTCTCGAAGTCGTTGGAAAAGGAACGCGGCGGCTTTTCATCTCGACGACCCTCCCCGTTCCCACACCTGCATGCGGGTGCTTCTTCCTTGGCCCGGAAACGAGCCAACCATTCTTTGGGGAGGGATGTTCATGTTCATGGCCGCCCGCCCCCATAACTTTCTTTGCTGCTGCTAATAGAGAGGAAGAGAGGAAAGTCTTTCCTTGTGCAAGCATGCATTAGTAGCCCACCCTTCCTTCTGAGAGAAGGTTGGTACTGGCAATGGGGGACCACAAGGTTGGCGCCGAAGCATCAGAGAAAAACCATCGGACCCCAAATCGGTCTCGCTAGTACCCGCTGCAAGGGCGGCGTCTTTTTGAATTTTCTTCTTCTTCACTCTTTCGGGTTCTTTTCCTTCTCACGTAGGATTGCGCTGGTGCTGGGTGATTCAGATGTTGCGAGAGAAAGATGATTCGAAACCCTCCGAGAATGACTCTCCCCCCTACGCGGGAAACTTGTTTCTCATGTTCATCGCATCTTGTGGGTAAGCCGGTGCAGAGATGTCAGAGAAGCCGAGGTGGAAGAGGGAACTATTTCCTCTTTTCTCCATATTTGCAGCGAGAGAAAGAGAGAGAGCTCAGAGGGAGCTCTCCCACTCACACGTTACAAAAGCCGACCCCGAGTGCGCTAGGCCGCGGGCGGGTCCCCCTACCAGAGGTCCTTAAGCCAGGCTACTAAGGATTTAGACTTTCAGGGTTTAGCAGAGCTCGGGCTCGTCGACATGTTCCCTAGCTCCAGATGCTCCAGCTGCTGATTCAAGCAGGTCTCAAGTTGTGATCAGGGCACAAAGATGAATCTGCCCGCCGACCCCCGTGAGGGAATCAAGATGCTAGGGGAGCTTGCTACTGCACGTAAACCGTAGATCTCGCGGAAAGTCTGTCTACTACGACTATTTGTTCATCTCGTGATATTGATCTACTAGATACCTAGGGTATGTACTGGTTGCTCTGATTTCCCGTTCTGATCAATGTCTGTTCGCCATGCTAGGTTCCGTAGGTAGGATCAGCCAGGAACTGTATGTACCTACATGTGTGTGTGTGTGTGTACTTGTATAAACGCACATGTATGCATAACAGCGCAGATTGATAAACAATGAAGAAGTGAGGTTATGTACGTGCAGTCAGTCGTCAAGCAGTCAAGTCAGTAAGGAGGCATTGGTCAATCCGTTGCATTGCACATCCTTGCCCTTCCAAACCGGCAGCTCGGCCCCTGGATGCACTGTTCAAGTCCAAAGTTCTGTGCTTGTACTGCAGCGACTTCTGGAAGTACCTAAACCTCCTCCCTAAAACCCGCATCCCCTCTAAATGCTCAAGTAGCTTCGCCATCCCCCCTCTTGTACCCCCCTGTGTCTGTCCCTAATACCCAAACGGGCCCCAATCACGGACTTGATTGACAATTGACATCGGGAGCTTGTGCCCTGCAACTCACACCTCCAAACCCCCATTTGATCTCACGCCCATAGCCCGTACAAGCATAGCCAAATCAGTATCCTTCCCTGGGAGAGGAGTCTGTGGCGTGAGACGTGGTCTAGGCTCTCTGTTGTACATACTTGTTCCCGAGGTCGCCAAGTCCTTGTCCAGTCTGCAACTACCTTACCTTATTACCCTACATCCAAATACATTTGATACATCCCGTCAGTCAGATTGATAGATGCATCTCCATCCTCTCGGACAGCAACCACCACCACCCGACAAGCTCTGACGCCCCCATTGCTTTTCTCTTCTCCGCCTCGCCCTCTCTCGCCAACTGCCTGCACCGCCAACTGCATTCACCTCGCTAGCCCCCATCCGACCTGACGCTCCATGCGATTTTGATTGACGTTCCCTCCTTGGACAGGTGGACCGAAAAGTGTCAGGGCTCTCGGAAATCGGCAGGGGAGACGCAACATCGTGAACAAAGGCCCCCCCGGGACGGACTTGTTCCTTCATCAATATAATCTACGACCGATCCTCGAAGAGAAACGAAACGAACACCACCCAATTGCGACTGGAAGTAGCGATGCGGTTCGTGGCCCCCTACTTTCTCTAAGAGCACAGCATATAACGCGGGATTCTTCATGCTGGCATACTCTGTTAACGACTGCCTTTTGTTTCGTGTCTCAAGCCGCAGGTCTTTTTGCTGATATTTCATTCGTCCTGTCGCAGAACCAATGGCTACTGCAATTGAAAGCGCGCCGAGACACCCCGTTGGCAACGACCGAGACGATATCATGGGCGCACGAACCGTCCCCATCATCAACACCTCGCAAACCCCCATTATCAAGACGTCGGCCCCTTCTGAAAACGGCGATCCCATGGAGATCACGACGCCGACCAAAGACTCGAGCGGCCGTGGCTCGAGCAAGAGCCCGGACGGAGAAGGGAGCGGTTCGGCGGAGCGGCACACCAACGGCAACTCGAACGATCAGATCTCGTCGGCGAGTTCGTCCATGCCAGCTCCAGCTGTCGCGGCCGCTGCCGTGCACCAGCCCAAGATCGTCCAGACGGCCTTCATCCACAAGCTATACAAGTACGTCGTGTGAATGTGGCTTATATCCTGGTCGCCGCAAACTTGCTGACAATGGCCTTAGCATGCTGGAAGACCCGAACATACAGCATCTAATTAGTTGGTCAAGCTCTGCCGAAAGCTTTGTCATGTCGCCATCGCATGATTTCTCAAAAGTCCTAGCGTAAGTCGAGTCTTTGCCGGAAAGCTGTGCATCTGAACCTAATCTGACCATCTACCAAGTCAATATTTCAAGCACACCAATATCTCATCGTTTGTTCGCCAACTTAATATGTATGGATTCCATAAAGGTGCGCTTAAACACATATCTTCTTTTATAGGAGTATACATACAGATATGCTAACCCAGTTATAGTCAGCGACGTGTTCCACACAGGAAACCCGGAAACGGCTTTGTGGGAATTCAAGCATGGAAATGGCAATTTCAAAAGGGGTGATCTGGTAGGACTGCGCGAGATCAAGCGCCGAGCTTCTCGCCATGCCCTGGTGCACCGCGAGTACAACAACCAGAAGCCAACCCCATCGCAACCTGGCACACCGGCAGAGCCCATGCCGCCTATCCCTGACGGCTCTGACCCACGTCTTGCTCACATCGAGCATACGCTATTTGACGTCAATACGAGACTGCAGCGCAGCGAAGAGGCCGCCGCCTATATGCATGTCAAACAGCAGGCAATGATGGACACGGTCACCCGCCTACTTCACTTCAACCAAGAGCTGTCACGGACCATTCTGGCTCTGGTGCCAAATCCGAATGAACAGATTCATCGAGACAGTGAGTTTGAGCCGCGAGTGCAAATACATGGAGATAAACTAACCAGTGATGTAGTCATCAACTTGCAAGGGGAAATGCAGCAGTTACAAAGCAATACGTTCCGTCAGATGGAGCCAGAACCTTCTATGCCCGAGCCGCCCTTGTCAAGCAGAGGCCAATACTTTGCAGGACTCGAAAACCCGCCTGTGTCTCCGCGGCAGTTAGCACAAGACGACCAACGGCGACCTCCTGGCGTGCCGCAGTCGCGCGGTGCTTCTAACTTCTACCGGCCCCCTGTCCCGTCGAACCTTTCCATCAGCAGCGCGCGCCGGCCTTATGGATCTATTGGCGGAGGCGCGACAACCCAGTCTTCTCCATCTCCTTTGCGGCCACAAGCACCACCGCCTGCTCCTGTTCCTCATCCGCTGTCCAACGTACAAGAACCGCCTCCCGGCAGTCTTGCTAGGCGCCACACCTCAGCTGACATCCGTGCCCACGGGTGGCAGCCGCAAAACCCGCCGCCTTTCGGGGGATCGGGACTCGGGGCGTCGGGACCAGCGTCGACGCAGTGGCCATCGTCGCCAAGTCGGCCGCCCCCGGAGGACCAGCGACTCCGAGAATCTCTTCATACTTACTCGCTCCAAAACGCAACCCATCAGTCTCATTCACGCCCCACGACTCCACCTCCACCCCCCTTCTCGAACGGCATCAGCACCATGGACAGTTTCAACAATTGGTCCTGGGGCTCTGCGAGCAGCCGTGAAAACAAAAACCTTTCGGTCAGGGACAGCTCTGGGCCGCCCACTCGCAGGGGTAGTATGGCTCACATCCTGAACCCCACCGACACCGCCGAGCGTGACGACGAGGATGACCCTCGAGGAGACGAAGACCGCAAGCGCAAGCGGTTGCAATAAACACCGACCGGAGCGATTCCGGTTCGAAAATTCTGCATATTTCATCTTCGCACAACTTTCTGCATTTCACCCAGCCTTGATCATTGCATATTATACCTCTACGGCGGCCAAATGTGTCATTTTGGATAGAAGCGATCTAAGGCTGTATCTGTTCTCTATTTCTCAAAGGTTTCTTGTTCTATTCTACGGGAGCTACCGCGGCGGCTTGTACGACTCTTGACATGCTGATGATCACTTCTTTTCTCTTTCGGCTTCTTTTTTCATAATTGCTGATGGGCAGTGGCCAAGTCCTTGATTAATATATACCACAAAAAGCGGACAGGATTTTCAACCAACAACTGGGGTCGCGTGTTGTTGTACAGGTGCATTATGGAAGGTGGCAGGCTTTCTTTTTCCTTTTTTTTTTCTCTCTCATGGAAGCCCTTTGCTGGGCTGAAGAACCGCGGACTCGTTTCCATGCCAGATCGACAAGACACATACTGCGGCCACGTGACATGGAAACTACATGAGCTCTGCTCAGTATGGCTGGCGGAAACCGCTGCTGGCTTGGAGAGCCACATGGTCAAGAAAGGGTCCGGGGTTGTCTTATTTCCACAGGCATTCGTTGCTGCTGTGCGTTGGATCTATACGCCTAGATTTCTTCAACTTTTCTTCTCTCATGAGGGATCTTGCGGGTGCAGGCGTGGGAGCCACAAACATTGGTATGAGGAGGGAGGATCCAGTCTGGCGATGTTTAGGGAAGTTTGGACTTTTCTCGACATAGCTGTTCCAGGAAGCAGCATGGTATGGTCAAACTTCACTTTGGCTCAAACCGAATATACCCAGAATCGACTCCTGTCTGACAGAAGGGAAATGACGACACCTGCATTTCTCTGTACGCAACCCGTGAACTTGTTTGCTAGCTTGATGTGTTATGCATGTGACAAAGGTGAACAACGTGATTTTATTTTAACTCTCAGGGGGTATCTATAGTTGGAAGGGCAAATCTGTACATACGACGCCACTCAGGTATGCCATTTGTCCATCCATTAGTCGTCGCTTGGTGGAGCAGCAGTGGCGGCGGCACCCTTGGTCTTCTTCTTGTTCTTCTTCTTCCGCTTCTTTTTCGGCTGGGCCTCCGCGCCGGGATTGCTGCCGTCAATGACTTTTTGCTGGTCACCTGCTGCTGTTCCTGTCTCTTTCTCGTGATCGTCGCCATCTGCTTCCTTGTCTTCTCCAATACTCTCGCCAGGGGTCTTCGCAACAACGGCGGCGGCCTCCTCCCCCTCGTCTTTCATGTCCGTATCCACGTCCCCGTCCCCATCACCATTGACCGTAGTAGTCTTCCCAGCAACAACAGCCGCAGCAGGAGTAGTAGTAGTAGTAGTAGTGCCATCGCCCCTCCGCACCCGCTTCTTCGCCCGCCCGACCCCGCTGCGCCCCGGCTCGTCGTCGCTGCTGGCGGCGTCCTCGCCGCGCATGCGCTGCGACCGCGCCTCCTCGGCCCGCCGCTTCTTGCCCATGATGCGCGTCGCCAGCTTGCGGTCCTCGCGCATCTTGGCCACCTGCTCGGCCGTCTTGCCGCTGCCGGGGCCGTGCAGGCCCACGCCCGCGTTGTCGTCGTCCATGGCGAGGCGGTCGAGGTCGGCTTCTTCGGCTTTGGCTTGGGCGAGGAGGGCGGCGGTTTTGGCGGCGGAGGTTGGCTTGGTTGCGTTCGAGGAGGAGGGTTTGGTGGTTGGGGTGGGTTGTTGTTGCTGGGCGGCGCGCATTTTGGTGTGGGAGGCGGAGGTGGAGGAGAGTAGGAAGTTCCGCGTCCGTGACGATGTTAGGAGTTCGATCGAGTTGAATGTGCTCTGGTAGTCGGGCGCCGGGTTGGCGCCCTTCTTGGTGGTGGTTGGGCCGGCCATCGTCGTCGCTGGCGCCCGGCTGTGGTATATGCCTGCCTTTTGTCTGGAACTTGGACTCTCGATGTATGATGTGTGTAATGTAGAGAGCTGTGAGTATCGCAACGACCAGATCCCCTTCTGGCGAGAGTGCGTGTTATGCTTGCGCTGGGCTGGCTTGCAGGCGTATGTGTGGTTAGGATGGAGGATTCAAGTGCTCTTGAATTTATCTGATAAGGCGGCGGCCATAAAATTTTGGTGGGGCATATGCGCTACGCGGAGCTGCACTCCACGCCTATCACCGTTAAGTCCCTTGTCACACACTTACACCAGACTATTAAGTCAACGAGTTGTCCACTGTACGAAATGCCAATATCATTTCAGACAAGTAAGCCATCTCCTAATATGGTTCCATCGTGGGTTTCGATGAATTCTTGGTGATTCCGGATTACCGTGGTTTAACGTAATACGTGAACTCTGAAGCGAAACGTATCAAGGGAGCCCATATTGGTATCCCTTCATCACTGGGTATTGATCGGTATACGGAGAGATCATCCGTGACTGATATGGCTCGGCTCAAAAGCCTCGGTCATTTGTTTCACCTATGTCCCCTTTCGTCTTTAGGCAAATCCGCGTGGTATCCTAAAGACACTCGCGGCATATCTCCCAACCATCCCCGCTGACCATCCGCCGACAGCATTACCCCTTTTAACTCGGGTTCCCCAGGAAGATTTACTATCTGCGCCCAGCAGTGTTATTCGGGCTGGTTTCTATAATCATTTTTTGATTCTTTGCCGCAGGAAAACTACCCTCTGAGCTTATCTGCATTTACCGCCCCGGGCAGCAAACTCGACCACGGCATCACCAAACTTTGTATGCTCCCTCACCCAGACCCTCCTAAAGCAAAGCACCCCCGACCCGGGTTCATATTACGAGTTGACATAGATCTCCCTTGACCGGGCTAGTGTAGCCTAGCGGTAGTATTCTTATTTGTATTATACTTAAAGGCAAGAGGGTTCGATTCCCTCTGCGGTCACTCATTCTTATTTTTTGCCTTTTTTGCTCTTTCCCCCCTTATAGTCTTTGACTACCCACTCCCTACTTACTTCGATACCACTAGCCTCCGGAAATAGTAACTATAGATACCCATATCGACCTTTTCTCTTTTTCTTCACCTCAGCGAAAGGTACAATTTTATGTGTTCACTAGAAGATCAGAGGCCTCGACTCCGGACAGATATCAGCAGGTGAACGGTGCTTGCACAAGAGATACACCAATTATAACTCATTTTGTATTCCATCGATTTTCCATATCGATATGGATGTTCTGGGTCTTGCCTCCCTTTATTCTACATCATCCAACACGCCCCTGCAGGAATTTGTTGAGCACCCGGGAGCCATGCCTCGACAAGGCCAATAATGCAAGACGCAACCAAACAGCCTGCCTGCTCTGGTATGTCGTAGACAAACTACGAACTGTGTGCATATCCAAACCATAGAAACCCAATTCAGTCACTTTTCCCCACCGACGGTAAGAAGTAAGAAAAAGATCACGCCTCAGCACGCTCCTGATCCCTCCACACAAGCCCCTCCGGCACCGTCTTCCACTGCATCTCCCCATCCAGCAAACCCTTGACCAGCTCCCACTCCTGGCGGACCCTTCTCGCCCTGTCCTCGCTGCGGGGCGTGATGACGGCCCCGAACGGCCGGGGCATGACGAACAGCCCCTCGGTGAGGTCGGCCATGTCCGGCACCACCTCCTCGCCCGTGGCCGCGTCGACGGGCCGCCGAAAGTCGAACGCCCAGAGCAGCCGCGAAATGGCCAGGAACAGCGACCGGTCCGCGATGTGCATGCCCTGGCAGAGCCGCCGGCCCGCGCCGAAGACGAAGTGGTCCCGCTGCGTCGCATCCGTGTTCTTGGCCGCCTCGGCCGAGGTCTGCGGGTCGTGCGCCCAGCGCATCGGGTCGAAGCGGGTCGGGTCCGGGTGGCGGTTGGGATCGTGGGCCACTGCCCTGTGGTACTGAAGTGTCAGCGATTTCAAGTCGTAAGGGGTAGGTGGTACAGGCGATCTCTTACCAGACATTCCACATCACCCCCGCGCCCTCGGGGATCTTGCACCCCATGTACTCGTCGTCGCGGATGACGGCATGCGGCACCCCCAAGAGATCGGTCGGCATCCAGCGCATCGACTCCTTCATGCAGCCGCGGATATAGGGCATGTCGGGCAGATCATTGAGGTCGGGCAGGCGGTCCGCGCCGCAGACGCGGTCGATCTCCGCCTGCGCCGCCGTCACGACCTCGGGGAAGATGATGAGGGCCTGGACGAAGCCGATCAGCGTCGAGGCCGTCGTGTCGGAGCCTGCCTCCAGGAGGCTGCCGCTGCTGTAGCCGGCGATGCCGTCGGAGAAGCCGAGCTTCTCCTGCGCTCGCACGAGCTCGGCGCAGAAAGAGGGCTTTTCGTGATATCGAGACAGTTAATTCAACGAAAAAAAGGGGGACGGAAACTACAGGTTCGCGTTCCATACCTTGGCTGTGCCTTGCTGGACCCGCTTCTTGGTGTCTAAGTAGTGGCCGACAAAGAGATCGTACTCCTGCTTGTGCAGTTCTCGCGCGTAGCGGCGTATGGGCAGCAAGAAGTCGGGCAAATTACGGAGCACGGGAAACCCGTCGAGGAGGGCTGCCACCGGGGACCTGAAGACTTCGCTGAATTTCTCGAAATTCTTTTATCCCCCCTTTCGTGTAAGTAAACAGTTTGGGTCAACTCTATTAGGTAATGCAGCAACTTACATGATACAGTCTCTTCAGCTTCGGGTCGTCGTTGCTCGTGGTCCGGAATCCAAAGACCATCTGCGTGGTCAGCGAGTTGGTGTAGCGCTTGATGTGGTTCGCGAACGAGTTCGGGTCGTCGAGGAAGCCAACCAGCATCGCCTTGTTCTCGAGGTCCTGGTACGGGACGTAGGCCCGGGCGGCCTTGATGTTGAGGCCGTTGTGCATCAGTCCGCGGATGGCGCGCCAGGTCTCGCCGTACTTCTATTGTTTCCACCAATTTCTTTCGTCAGTCTATCCAGGTTCTTGAAAGAAGAAGGCCAGATTTCAAGCCGGCCTCTATCTTACCATGAGCAACACCCTGAAACCGCCGCTCACGACGTTGCCCAGATACATGTCAGGCCGCGACGAGTAGATGGAGCTCCGCTTGTCCAGCAGGTCCTTGATGGCCTGGTCGGACGACAGGACGATGAGGACCTGGGTGCCGAGGATGAGCGAGTAGACGGGGCCGTACTCCTCGGCCCATTTCTGGAACTGCAGATGGCTCTTCTCCTTGGGGACCAGGTGGATGTTCCCGATCAGCGGGAGCGTCGGGGGCCCGGGAGGATAGCCGGCCGGTCTGCGGCCGATCTTGCTGAGGCGGTAGACAGTGACGATGAGCACGGCGGTAGCAAAGGCTACATAGTAAACCGCTGAGACCGCCATGGTGCTTTCACTGCATGTAGTTTGTATCCCTTCAAACTAACTGACAGATGAGTAACATAAGTCAGAGAGATGATTCCGAGCCTGCTCCTACCTGGCTTTAGGGTGTAGGTTTTTATATTTGACTTTCATAATCATCTATCTGTGGGCAACGATATAGAACATGAACATACCGTCACGTCACATTTGCAACCCTCCCGCTAACGCTGTCAGACGGCCGTTCTTCATACACCGATTGGCTCCGTGGCGAGCCATGCCGTTTTCATGCATATCAGAGTGCCATCTTGGCGAGTTGATGACCCACGGATGAGGGGTAAAGAAGTTTGGGTGCGGAGTAGAGAAACGCAAACACCAACAAAAGGGGCAGGAAAGAGCGATCCCCAAGAAGAGTCGGACCGGGAAGTCGGATATCGGAACCTGGGTCCAGAGGTCTGGGTCGCGCTTTCACATGTCGCCCGATCCAACGTCGTCGAGTCGACTCGACTCGGCGCCCAGTCTCCCGGGAACGGATGTGTTTCAGCCGCTCTATTATATACGATGGCTTTGGTATAGGGACAACAACTCTAATTTCGCGCCATGTGCTCTATGTGATCATTTCTAGAAGCCTTGTACGGCCAAAATGACTCCCCAACTAAAACGTGGATAAAACCAACCACATAACCCGTCACGAGACCCCTCTTCACTTTGGAATGCTGACCCTGAACACCAAGGCTTGGCTATCCAAGTCGTTCCCGCTCGAGTCGGCGTAGCGAAACTCTCCCCCGTTGAGGCGTCCGTGCTGAGTGATGAAGTCATTGTCGCTCAGACTGAAGAGGAAGAAGTCACCGTCGTCTGGTGTCGCTGGGTTCACGGGGACCATGGCGATCGACTCCCACTTCTCGTTCTTGGCATAAAGTCAGTTTGACGGTAAAGGGGGGTTAAGCATGCAGAGAGACGTGATGGGAAGAGACGTAATGGAGAGGGACGTAAATAGAGAAGAGAGACAAAGGAACTCACCAACAGCCCAACATCCGCCTCCCCGCCGTTATGCAGCCCAAATCGCCCCAGCTGCGCATTCACATTGAAGTCCAACCACCCGCAGTATGTAGCAGCCGTGACCCCGTCCTCCAGCTTACCCTTCTTCCTGGACGCCGCGGCGCAGCCCGCGCAGTCGTAGTCCTTGTCCTTGGCCGCCTTGAGGTCCGTGGCCCCGCCCAAGTCCACGACGTCGATCTGCCGGTAAACAGACTCCGTCGAGTCCTCAGCGCCGCGGCCGGCATTACTATCGCGCGCCAGGACGAGGAACTGCCCGTTGGGGAGGGCGTGCATCTCCGACTGCGCCGCGACCTTGGGATTCTTGGACGGCTTGGTCGTGGTCGGGTCCATATATAGCGGCAGCGGCACGATATAGGCCGCCGCGTAGACGGGCCGGAGGGGATCGCTCACGTCGTACCGCAGGAGCCTGGTGTGGCGGCTTGTTTGTTTTTCGAGGCCGCCCTCCTGGACCGTCGCGGCCTGAAGCAGCACCCAGAGCGTCCGGCCGTCGTCGGACACGCTCAGGCCCTCGAAGCCGTGATTGTTGTCGCGACCCGTGTCCGGGTCCTCCGGGTCCGGCAGGGGCCCCGTCGCGCCGCCGAGGTAGTGCGGCGGGTTGGCCGACGAGAAGGATTCGGCGTCGTTGCGGGTGGGGATCAGGGCGTCGGGCGGCCGGATCGCTGACAGCATCTTGCCGGTGGGGTCGAAATGGTCTGGAGAGATCCCGTGGTTAGTGACTCTGGAATCTAGGGTACAACAGGGTTCCCTCACTAGGCTTGACTTACAGACGTAGGGCCCATACTCATCCGACACCCAAAACGACCCGTCCTCGTTCACGAACAACCCCTCGCAGTCGACAGCCACGCGCTGCCCACCAGGCCCTTCGCCGCCGAAGCCGTCGCCCGTGTACGTGGCCGCGGGCAAGTCGGGGAACCCCGCAAAGGACAGGTGGCCTGTGGCGTCCGCATCGAGCCCCGTGCAGGGGGTCCCGTCCGGCGCCGAGAGCCCGACCGAGTCCTCGTACCGCAGCTGCAGGTTGGGGCCCGAGGGCTCCTCGACACTGGCGTTGGGGGCCGGGGTGAACAAGACGCTGAACTTGTGGACGCGCGGTTGGAAGTTGAGCGTGCCCTCCGTGTTCCTGGAGAAACGAAACGATCAGCTCCCATCCCGTCTTTGGGGGATCGCCCGAAAAGAAAGGGGGCGGAAGAGAAAAGAAAATCTTACCATCCGCGATCCGGCAAAGACCAGAGCGTCCCCGTATAACTCCCGTTATCGAGCCTCGTCCACTGCGCCCGGTCCATATGTATAGCACTACCGAGGCCGCCTAGGGTATCGCCGAACCTGTCCATGGCGTCGGAGGCGACGAAGCCGTAGCCGGCGAGCTCGTGGCAGACGTAGGACTTTGCTGCGCACGTTGTCGCATTGACCGCTCCTCCCGGCGTCGTCGTCGAAGAAGTGGAGTCGTCGTCGGACGTATCCAAGACCCGGCCGATTACTGCCGTAGCTGTGGCCATGAGGACGAGGAGAGCGCCGAAAAGGGAGGAGAACGCCATGGTTACAGCAAGCGACCCGAAATTCTCCTAACGAAGGGTGGTTGATCGATGACAACAGGTCGGGGAGTAAGGAGCAAAGACAAAAACAAGAAAACCACAAGAGAAAACAGAAACAGCTGGTTTTAATATATCCATCCGATCTCCTGCAGTAAGTAGCCTGCCCAGCTAGCAACGGGAGTACCTACCTTCCTTCTTTCCCGGATGTGGGTGTGTGAACATCGGATGGTGGTGACATACCCAGGTACAGCACCACGCTCTCTCATGACTGGTCAATCGAGCCACCCTCCATCACGGCCAGAATAGGAAACTACTACGATCGGGCGGGCGGCTGATGTCGATCACCGCGGTGTTAATCCCTCGCTCCTTGAGGAGAGGAGCAATAATAATCCCCGCAATCATACGTCTATGCGTGCGCTATATATGCATGAAACAAGACCCATCAACTGTTATATATGACAGAGACCGGAGACTGTATTCACTTATTCTCGTACGCACATAACAAGGCCTCCAAGGTAGCAATAACTTTAATGTTGTAAGTCAAAACCCAACAAAGGGATTCGAGTGTCTCTTATTCCATGTACATTGGACCCTGTAGCCCCTGTAGAGGGAGGATTCAGGGTTGCGCATAACGTCATGCCGTCCTATGCGTACTATATAATATGCTTCTAGTAGATACGATTGATCACTGGTAGATGTCGAATTCCTGATATCTTTCCCACACCAAAAAGCAGCACTTTCCTTTCTCGAAAGTGAACGCCTCCAACGCCAAACATGCATGCATCAAGCGATGCGAATGCTCTCCCCTCCAAAACGCCAGCAATTCAAAATAGCACAATATATTTACATTATCCTTAAGACAGAGCAAAATTCGCGTGGCTTGCTCCTCTTGCCCTTTAGGACAGCGTCGCCTTCCCACCACTAGCCTTGGTGTCAGCTTTGACGCCGGCCGGGGTGGGCAAGGCTGCCGTTGCCATAGCCCTCACTGTAGATGACTCTGTCCCACCAGAACTGGCACGTCGTCTTCTGGCGCTGAGTCATCTCCGTCATTTGCTCGGGCACACCCGCATTGCCGCGGCCGAGGCTCCCCATACGTTCATTGTTGCCCTGCCCGAACAGTGCCATCTGCCCCTTTTCGGCGGACTGCGAGAACGGGTCGACAAATGGCGCCCACGTCATGTTCCCCTTGACGTCTCCGGCGTTCAGGCTGGACGCAGGGTTCGGATCGCCAAATGCGGCGAAGCGGGTCCAGTATGCATTCATGGCATTGGCCGTCTGGTTGAGACCCTTATAGGTCTTGATGGCAGTCATGTCGTGCGCAACAATTGGCGCCTCATCTCCGTGGTCTGCGCCCCCATAAGCCGCTGACCGGGCCGCGAAATGATAGACGTAAACTGGTGCCTTGGGAGTTGCAGTAGATGCAAGAGTTGCTTGCTGTAAGACAGGGCAGATGTACGCGTAATGAGCGTATGCGTCGTCTAAACGCCAGAATTGTGTACCAAAGCCCTTAGGGAGCGCCAGAGTGTATAGGCTTCGGCCCTCTGTTGTGTTGACGTTGGGGTAGAGCTCGTCCATCAGCTTGACCGAAGTTTCGTTGAGGGCTGGTATCAATCCCATCATCAGGGTGTTCAAGGCGCTGATATTAGACGATGTTGTGGGAACAAATATGGCGCCTTCATTGGTATCGAAGCCAGTAAGAATCGGGATCCGCAGAACGTTGCCCTTTGCCCACGATTCGCGGGGCAGATCGGGAACGACACCGCCAGGCCCATCGATCGCGGGCTGGAATGGCCATTGCAAAGTGCTCCAATATTTCCCGACGAGAACATTGTTAGCGCTGATGACCGTCGAAGCGGGCAAAGCTCGAAGCTTAGCAAAGATCTGGTCGTCGGGGACGCCTTCGAGACCACACTTCTGAATAAACTCCTTGTATTGCTTCTCATGAAGTGGGTGGGTGGGGTTGAAGACCGCGCGCGCTAATGCACCGCCGGACTCCATGATGGCCTTTTGGAACGGAGGAGGGTCCTGAGTCAGTTTATTTGCTGGGGCATACGAGATCAGCTGGTGTCCGATCGAGTGGGCTCCAGCGCTCAGTCCCATGATTGTGACATTATCGGGGTCGCCTCCGAAGCTGGCCACGTTCTTTCGAACCCAATTGAACAGGAACTGCTGATCCTTGAGCCCCAAGTTCATCAAGCCTTCCTTTAGCGTCACGCCGCTAGGGAGGAAACCAAGCGCTCCGACCCTGTAATTGAAGTTGATGCCAATGATGGGCAACTCGGACCAGCTGACGAAGCTGGCCATGTTGCGCTCCTTGGCTGAGCCCGAGACGAAGCCTCCTCCATGCACGTAAACCACTACTGGGAGCTTTGTGTCATTTCCGCCGATCTTGGCCATTTCTTCCGTCTGTGCTGCCCCATCGCTGGCGTAATGTGGGCGGTAGATGTTTAAGTTCAAGCAGTCTTCGTCTTGGTCGCTGTTTCTGCCAGATCTCTGCGGGCAGTCAAATCCAAAGTTTACCGCGGGGTACTCGGTATCAGGGTTGCGATCAGTCAGCGCCTGAGGGGGTTTGAAGCGGTTTTCTCCCGCTGTGGACTGGGCGTAAGGGATGCCGCGGAACGCCTGGATTGACCGTGGGTACAACTTCGACGATGGTGTGATTTCGCCAACAAAAGTGCCTTGCTCTGTTCGAACATTTACGGTTTCCTGGAAGACATAGGGTTAGCATGACTGAAGCTACGCCATTGGAGGGGCTGGTAACGCTGGTAACAGGGAGGAGCAGAAGCATCCAAAACGTCAGATGGATGTGGCAGGGCTGAGACATGACAGCAGCCTGCCTCTGCCCGTGCATCGCGGTTGGGCGAAGGGTAGAGGAAGCTTTGGGGCTCTGAGACACTTAAGTCGAAACCTTCGGCAAAGCAGGGCCCGAATTTGGGACGAATGGCCGGGATAACATTTGTCATGATAGGGCTAGTAGGAGGGACGGGATCTTCATACCTTACTAAGGGGAGGGGAGAGATGGCCGGTCTTGTACAATGCCACTATCAACACCACCAATGCAATGCCTCCAAGCACCGCGGCCGCAATGGCGAGACGAATTGCGCGGCCTGGCGATGAACTGGTAACGCGCCGATAGCCCGAATACCGCGACCACCACGGGAGCTTCTTGGCGGCCATGTTGTCGTTCTTGTCGCTGTCGGTGGCCCGATGGCCCTCGACGTCGGAGAGACTGTGATTGCTGCTACTGCTGTCGGCGGTGACTGCAACCCGAATGGAATCTCGTTTACATGCTTTGGGCGGCAGGGTGGGAAGCTTTTCGTTAAATTGCGGAAACATTAAACCACCATCAAGGTGGGTTGTTGGGAAAAAGAAGAAAAAAAGAAGAGAAGATAGGGAATCTCTTTGTCCCTCGTCGCGCAGGTGCCCTTAAGACACTAAAACACTGGCTGCTGACGTGGGGTTTCCAGCGAGTGACAGTGGTGGTTCACAATTGCGACTGCCAAGAGGTCGGTCGGACAGAGAGCTGAGCGTGGGCGTGCGGCGGGCGTTACCAGGCTTTTGGGATTTCGATTTGCGTGCCGTGATTTGCTTCTGAACCGTGTCGGGGACGTTTTTCGTTGGTACAAAATGGAATTGGTCTTGGCAAAAAGGGGACCTGTGGAGGGAAGGGGACCTTGGGGTAATATGGGTCAAGAGGAACAAAACAATGTTTGGAGAAGAGGTCTTTCTTTCTTTCCTTTATTTCCTCGCTGGGGGCGCCGACAAAGTTATCTTTCAAGTATTCAAGTAAATGAAGGCTTCGCACCGAAGGAGTCGCCGGCCGGGACAGAGTAGGGAAGGTCCCTTTGTATAGGAGGTTCGGGTTTTCTTTGGCAGGCATGAAACAAGAAGTCCAAACAACAGGAATATCCGCAGGGTCTAGGCGACAGGCCCCTTGTTATACATGATGCATGCCTGTTCGAGATGGATGTCTGTGTGTGTGTGGTGACTGTGAGGTACCGCCCGCATGTACCAAAGTGACCCAGAATGGTAGATCTAGTCGAAGCAGCTGAAGTACGACGTGGGTCAGGCTTCAGGCTTCACGCAGCAAGCAGACGCAGACACCAGATACAGTGAGACGATCTTTGGACCCGGGCAAAAATGACTGGACGAGACTGGACGAGACCGCTATAGGTGGAGGAGCCAGGAGGAGGGGGGAAGTCGCCGGACGATGGGGTCAAGAAGTCCCAGTGCTATTTAGTGCCGTCGTCTGTCGGGCCCTTCGGTCGCCCAATCCAGGTCGGGACTCGACGAAGCGACTAGCAGGCTGCAATTACAAAAGAAATACGAGCCGGCGAGCTCAGCTTGCCAACCTAGCCTCCATAAGGGCCACCCTATGATGATACATACA
Organism: Apiospora marii; assembly: GCF_038362585.1. Lineage (NCBI taxonomy): Eukaryota > Fungi > Ascomycota > Sordariomycetes > Amphisphaeriales > Apiosporaceae > Apiospora > Apiospora marii. The sequence continues at coordinate 1,654,534 of NW_027117377.1, forward strand.
TACATCATGTCGAATAGCACCCAGCACGCACATGGACCAGGAGCCCGCGGGTCCTGACAAACCGGCTATACGGCTTGGCATAGTTTAACCCAACAGCGGACGCGGCACTTGGGTTCTCCTGCAAGCCGCCAGACAGCTCCAAACTGCAGGTGATGTTACACTTCGTTAAACTTCCGAGCTATTGAAATTGATCGTTTGCGTCGCATTCGGTGCTGGCAAGCATCCATCCATCCCCTGATGACGGGAGGCTCGGGGGTTCCCACAGGCTTGTTTGTCTCTGTTCACCGTGTCGTGCTACTCGACGGACAAACATTCGTCAACGCGGTGGCTACAGAGTACAGCGAAGCGTACAGCCAGCTGGCCGAATCCTCTTGTGTAGATCATTGTCAGAAGAGGTTGGCGCGCGCCCACCTCTTGTTTCTCCCTCTTGCGCGCTCACACCGGGTTCCCTGACGCTGTCACAGAGAAAGAAAAGCGCAGCGAGACAGGGAGGGGCAGGGCAGGGCAGGGCAGGCTGTTGTTGGTTGCTGTTGGTGGCAGTGCCCGCCCATCAAATGATAAGCTTCTTGAGCTTCTCTCTGCTCCCAAGAGGAGCAATCGTCGAACCCTGGAAAAATAAGAAATAGGAGATCCGCCGTTTAATCAATCGAAACATTTCGATTGGCTGTCAGTACCACACCCAAGCAGGGGTCCTTGCCCAGTACCTGCCAAGCCCATCTAGACTCATCCCATCTTTCGTCCCTCACCATCCCCATCATGAACAAGTTCTCGTTCAGTTGTTAGTTGCCGCAGTCGCTCTCACTCAGCCCAGTCAGCGTGCATAACAGCTGAAGAATCCCACCAATCTCGTTTATATATCCATCGTGTCAACTGCATCAATCCTGCTGCGCTTATACACTTTCAGGCCTCCGTCGCGTGGTGTGATCACGCCGGTCGAATCGCATCATAGGGACACCATAGTGAGCGCACGCAGCCGGAGGATTTCTCGCAATGACCGGAGCATCGCTACCTACAAGGATACATGACTCCGGCCCCCCGTTCCCCAAAGCAGTCCCAAGAAGTTCTGGCCGCATAGCCCCCCTCCCCTAGTAAAAATACAGAAAAAGGGTCCAAGACTTGGGGGGAAGGATAAGCAAGCAGCAAGCAAGCCAGCAAGCCCCCAAGCCTCATACGCATTAAGCGGCTTCACCGTTCATCATTAGCTTATTTGGGGCTTGAAGCTTGGGGCCTAATAAGGGAGCTTGCAAGCTTGGAGTCGAGGACCAACTGCCAACATGCCAAATACACCGGCGGTAGCATGAAGATCACCGCACATCAATGATCTCATTTCAAAGTCCTACGGCGTGATACAATCTAAAAAAGCAAAGGCGGCATGGCGGGAAAAGGGCTCCCCGGGCATGCTGGTCCGTGAGCGAGCTCAGCGGGATGACTGATCATTCCCAGATGTTGATCTTTTTGTGCTTCCACCAAAGCTCTGGCCAGAAAGCTTAGCATTCGACCCGCACCTGGTTAAGTAAGTATTGCGAAGTGGCCAGAGCCAGAGACCTCAAAGAAGAGAGCTATTCAGCCTACTAAGATGAACGTAAAGTCATATCCCTAGGGCTATGAGTAAGAGTGGTATGCAACTCTCGACTTGCCAACACCGCTTGTGTTCATTGGAATCGGCACCAAATTGTCCCCGCCACGGGCTATGAGTAACATAGAACATTAGCCAGTCCATCAAATTCCCTCAAGCGCTCGTGTCTCCACTATACTCGTCGCTGTACATAGGCTGTCAACTCTTGCTCCCCCAAAAGAGCGGCTGATTGCCAAAATTCAATACGTCAGTCACCCCGAGATCTCCCAAGCCACCATGTAGGTGGAAAATAGAAACGTGCATACAACGTCAGGCAGCCCGCCCGTCCTTGGATGCGAACGATCCAAAAATAGGGACCCCAAAACACCCCTTCCAAACGCCTCAGGATTCCTGTGCGCCCCCGACATTGGACAGCGCACCAATGAGGCCGGGTGATACCCACGTGAATTCTACTGAGCCAATAAGAACATGCGTTACACGTAGAGGTGTGCACAATTGGTTGTTTCCATTGGCTAAAAAAGAACGAGCGACCCTTACGTGCAAAACGTGTTGTAGAATACAATGAAACGCCTCCCCGACCCAATTGAGCAGTGCCCTTTTGTGGAGAGGGGTCCCGAATAGTAAAGTAGATACCGTATACTCCAGTGACGATACCCAGCCCACATATGATGCCACAAGCCAGGGTCACAGTATCGAACGTCCAAACTCGGTGCTGAAAACCCTCGGAAGCAAATGCAAAATAAACTCTTTCGTACAATGAACTGATCACCCGGCTCCACCGCCCGACTCCCGACTCCCCTTCAAACTGCCGGTTTCCGCCCCAGACTTTTCTTTCGACGAAACCGCGGTCTAGTGTTAGTCTTGTGACGGTTGCCTTTGAACTCCACTCGGCGTCCTCGGTTGCGCTTCAAGCCACGAGATCTCTTACGGAGCCTACCGTCATACGTTTTCGCTTCTGCTTCTCCGCCCACTCTCGACTTCGAAGACGTGACTGCTCCGCTGCCTGCTCCCGTGCGAGCCGGGCCATGGCTTCGCGCTCGCGTCGTTCCTTTTCACGGTCTTGCGAGTACGAGTTGTCCCGCTGAAAGATATCCTTACCTCGGAGACGCTGCTGTTGCACCTCTTCGATCGACACAGAACCCCGCTTGCTGCCAAGGCTAGCCGTCGAACTTGACGTAGCCCGGCCGACCTGCGAAGTGGTTGATGGTTCTGATGTGGTAAGATGACGCCCTCGAGACTGAGACTGGTTGTTCACGTTGGACAATGGCTCTTGAGAGGCATTTATCAAAGATGCCCGTTTACTAGGGCTAGGCTTCGTTGATTTGCCCACATTCTCAGTGAGAGTCCCCTGTTGACGCGCACGACTTGTAATCGTCTCGCGCGGGATACTAGCCGGCATTGTGCCGCTTCGAATGGGCCTCGCTTTGAACTCGCGGCGTCTGCGTTCTTCTTCCTCCTGGGCCTTGAGACGCGCCTCTCGCTCTTCCCGTTTGCGACGAGAGATGGCCTCTCCCGGTAGCTCAAACTTGGGTACCGTTGGTGCCCTCGCCGACTTTGTCCGCCGAATGGTGCTCTGGGTAGGCGCAGCGGCTTGCTCCGCGGTAGCTTTCATCGACAGGCGTGCCTCTCGCTTCTCCTTGATACGCCGGGCAACAGCCTCCCCTGGAAGCTCAAAGGTAGGCATGGTAGGTGCTTTGTTGGACTTGATCAGCGGCTTCGGCGGCTGCAGGCTCGCCAGGCCTTTGTTAGTCGACTTTTTGGGCGGAGATTGCACCAGCGGCTTTTCTTCCTCCTTCAATTTGGGAGAGTCCAAGAGAATCATGGACGCCGACCTCTGCATGGGTGGCGATCTCCGTGGCTCAGCTGGCTTGATTCGATGTGTTGCTGACGCCACTGGTCTTGGGCTAGGATGGTTTATCTTCGAAGCCGCGCCAGGGCTGTGGTCAGCAGCTGCGGAGAGCGATTGCATGGGCGACCTTGGCGACTTGTCTGAGACGGGGGAGACGATCTTATCAAAATGGGCAGCTTGATCAAACGCCTCCAGCTCGTCCTCGAGCAGATCGAGAGCTGCGACCGAATCCTCAATTCGAGGTGGGGAATCGGATGGCACTCTCACAGAAGCAACACTCGTCCTCCCTCGCTTACTGTTAGATGGCGGCGAAATCTCCTCGATTCTAACTTCAGGTACATGTTGGGCAGCCTTCACTGGTGTGCCTTGCACCGCAGGTCGAGCACCCACTGCCATTGCCGTTGATGATTGCGATTCTTTCTGTGGGGTAACGACTATCGGCTCTTGATCGCCTTCTAGGGGTGTCACAAGAAGAGTGAACGTATACTGGGGTGAATCCTTCCCAGAGTCGACCTTATCAGACTGCCCAGCGGGCGGCAGAAGATTGCACCCAAAAAAGAGACTCCGCACACTTGGGTGTTTCGAAGAATCACTCTTATTTGAATCGTCTGGGGATACGGGGTTTTCTGGGACTTTGACGGTCAGTACCCACTCAAAGTTTCCGTTGCGATGTTTGGCGAGTTGTTCTTCGACTGAGCTCAGCTTGCGTGCAGATAAAGCGAGCGGGTGTTTTGAGAATTGATGAGCTATGATGAAGCAATGTCAATATCTAGCGCCGTTCAAATGTTTAGAGAAAAGGAGTTTGGTAGGTCTTCGTACCTGGGAGCTCGATGTAATGTTGCGTTCCGGCTGAGACACTAGAAGCTTCGGGCTCTGGTGGGTCGCGCTGTTCGACTTCCGGGACTGTCTCGAGTCGCTCAAAAGTATCGCGCCTGATTGGCGGCCGAGCCGAATGGGCACCGGGTTGCCCCTTGAGTTTGGCCTGATGGATGGGCCGTCCCTTGTAGTGATATATCTCCGGCGAGCTCTCTAAATGGAGCTTCTTGAGCTCAGCAGCTAGTGACTCGACACGAGTGGGTGACTTGACTTGGCGGTTCTGAGCATTCGACACAGAGACTGGCCGCAGAGGCGAGATATGGCTCTGGTTCTGGTCCAGAGCTCCGTCAACCGTGGAAGTCGAAGTGTCGTCGTCTGCACTCGAGTCGTTGAAGATGTCGAAACGACCTCCAGTTAATGCAATTGGGGCCATGGCGGGTCTTTGAATAGAGCCCATGCTAACCAGGATCTAAAAGGGGGGCACAGGGCAAGGAACAGTCGATGTCGACGAATACGGCTTAGAGGATGAACAAGATGCAAGGGTTTAAATGAGACGATGATAAGTCGGATCTCAGCACGGCTTGGGCGGCGCACCGTGAATCGCCAGTAAACGTGGTGGGGTAGCAATCGCGCGACTCGATGGCCTGGTTGTCTAATGTGAAGGTCCCTTGCGTAGAATGAGTCTTGGGGGGCACTATCGAATGAGCAAGGCAATATTCATCTGTAATGCGGATGCTGTGAGGATATTGGTCAAAATGGTCTCTGGTATTGTTGATTGAAGGGGTTTGCAAAAGGACTGGGAAGGATGGGATGTTTGCGTAAAGCAAATACGACATGGGGGGCAACGGGGGTAAATAGCTCGTCGTTGCTTCTTTTATGTGACTGTTATTTAGATCCAGCATCGTTTCTGGTTGGCTGTGCTTGCCTCGCTTGCACCCGGGATATTGTTTTGATGTCTCTCCATAAAGTCTACTGCCCTCTTTCCCCGGGCTTTTCGGTATTGCAGGCCGTGCTTCCATCCGAGCAGCATTAACAGGCGTCGAGGATAGCTCTTGCTTGAGCCTCCCCTAGCAACCGCTGACTAACACGCGTTTGCAAAGACGCGCCGCTCTCCCCTCTTGTGGTTTGCTGAGCGCATATGCAATCGACCAATGGCCTCGAAGAAGAAAATGAGCAGAGGTGCGCTACTGCTCTTCATGAAGCCACGCTAGTAACGGTCTAGGTCAGCTTCACAGTCTCTCAAGCCGCCATCATGCTTCAGTGACATTATTGCTCCGATTTGTTATTGCGATCATTGTAAGATTGAGAGCTGGTGCTTGAGTAACGGTTTGCCTAGTATTGCAACTATGTTACACATTGAGGCGATTTCCCCACGCTCTGGAATCGGCCATATGTCCTGAAAGAGCCCGCAGAGCTCAGCCAGCAATTGAGATGCAACCTCTCAGTTTGCAATGATATCAACAACAAAGCCGAGAAAGTAAATACACATCAAACATCCCAGGCAGAATGTAGATATATACAGCCTGGCGTCATAGCATAGTATACTATCACCTGCGGCAATACCGAGAGGTGCCCCACGCAAATTTGCGATATCTGTGCCATGCCATATCATGAGGATCGATCTGCCTGATATCATCGTCGAGGATCAACATCTTGGTGGCATTGGCGGGCGTCCAAGATATATCCTTGTGGTGTCGCATAAACATATCGGTGTTCTGGCAAGCATAGCCCTTTCGAGGGGCTGCTTTCCCTGCTAGGGAGGGGCATCGGTTTTGATGACCACCCTCATAGCGTAGTATGGCAAGTGCTGATCGCAAATTGGCTCCGTGGTTGTGCTTTTCTGAAGAATAGGATATCCTCGCCCATCTCAATCGGTTTGCGGGGCTCCTTCTAGTCCCTCGGCCGCCGCTTGTAGTGTTGGCGCATGCTCTGTAGGAATGCGGACTAACGTCTGCGGTAAGGGGGTAGTTTCTTCGCCGGTAGTCTCTTTGTCTTCGCTGGGTCTCGGGATCTTGGCTGCAATGACCAGAGAAGATTAGTTGGTTGCCCTTACGGAAGAGCCATGTTGTTCCTTACCAGAAGCCATGTTGATGGCACGTAAGACGTTATGCCAGTTGTTCAAAACCGTCGCGATAGCTGCCGCCAAAGGTTAGATCGCAATCATAGGCTCATGATGGTAGTCGGACACGGCATACCTTCTGTTCCGTCGGACAATGTTGACAGCTTCTGCTCCAATGATTCCATCTCGTTGGCGACTGCTGCGCTCAGTTCCCGGAGCTCTTTCAGACTCTCCAGTTCGGCCTTCTTCTCATTGATGCGGGACAGGAGGGCAGCTGACTGACCCGTCGACTGCGCATTGGGGTTGCTAGTGGTAGACCCTTGGCGCAGGTGGCCTGAGAGGGAGCGCGTAGAGAATGCCATCGTAGCTGGCCCTTGGTGACTGATGTGACCGAATTGGGCGTTGTGGAAGGCTGGAATCAATCAAGTCAATATGCGATCAAGAACGCGACCGCTTGTCGGCTCAAGTGGCAGCAGGCGGGGCTGAAAGCTGGGTAGCTGGTAACGGCTTGTTTGGTAACGAGCGAGCGCTAGGCGCGCATGCATGTCATCTCCAAAGCACCGGAAACAACATTGAGCTTCAGGGATTCTCAACTGATCATCAATAGAAACGTTCGAGAATGAAAAACCGAGTCATCTTAGTAGTAATAGAGCATGGTTATACAATTACATGCTCTGCATGGTAGATCTGGGCAATTGGGGAGCCCAATGAAGCGTTCAATGTTGATGTAATCCCCTGAGCCCTATCTGGCAGTCCATTCTTTTTGTTTTCAAGCTCACTCACCCACCAGAGCTTGAGGAGTGAGGCCGAATCCATCAGCTTCATCAGGGGGCTTACCTACATGAACTCGTGGCAACAAACCCGAGGTAATGTCTCTCGCTATGCTGTTACCCCTCTCCAGTATTTCACAGAAAATAGACCGCATACCAATTGAATCAAAATGTGCACATAACTGTATTATTTTTAGCAAGTAACTAGACGCACATGCGCCGGCAAGTAACGACTTGGCATGCCATGACGCGCTGGCTCTCGACTCTCGAGCATGTGTCACGGCAGCTGTTGACAAGGACCCCAGCAGAAAGTCCTCAACCCCCCACAGCGGGACCCAGCACCAAACCTCTTTAGGCAGTGTGTTTACAACCCGAGATTGCTTTTCCTGTCTGGTTCGAGCTTCCGCCCTTCTTGCTCACAACCTTGGAAAACTTGCAATCTTCCACTCAACCACCACTGTAACACATATCTAATTTTGGACGACATTTTGTTGTCTTCGACCACCCTTTTCACCATCCATTTTCGTTCAAGCACTGAAGGAAATTTCGTCAGTAGTTTTATTACACAGACGCACTGTCAACCCCGAATTGTCACAACTTCTTTCTAGAAGCAGCTGTTGTGGGCTCGAATCGCTGCCATGGCGCGACTGAACGAGCCAATTATGCCCACAGAGAGCTTGGAAACGCGTACGCAACCTTGCCGTCACGATGTGCACAACCAAACATACTGACGAGTCTTTGTTTATAGTCAGAAGAAAATTCCTCCGCCAAAACCGAGATATCGCCAGAATCAACTCCACACAATCATTGCGCATACGAGGCCTGGAAAATGAGTGTGCTCGCATGCTATCAGAGAATCTCGACCTTCGAGGCCAAATTTTACGGTTGGAGACGGAATTGTCCGAAAGTCGCGCACAACGCATAGCCGACCATGCACTGGAGATCAAAGAAAAAATGGAAGCACAACTCTTGGAATGGGGCTCTATGCTCGCGAGTCTCGGTCACGAGCCTATCCCGAGGCACCACTCACCGAGACTGCCGAAGAAGGCGAAGACCCGTTCGAGCATTGGAATGTGTAGCTCGCCACGCTGGAGACGCCGGAATACCGAAGAGATGGAGTGGGCAGCGCAACAAGAAGGCCGGCTTCCACCGCTCTGGGAAAATAAATCGTGTCCCCGAGAAACACTCAAGTAAGCGACTTTGACTGCCCTGACAACAGTATTTACGTGCTAATGCTTTGCAGCCGGGAAGAGATCATGGCCCTGTGTGAAGAGGCGGCAGAGGACAACGATTCGCCAGACCTTGGTCCCCCACCAGTATCCCGCTTTGTCGACGAAGACCCAGTTAAGATTGATCTCCCAACCAAATCGCCCTCAGCTATTCGAGATATGTACGCCCTGGAGGATTCGCCCTCGGCACCACCCAGGAAGAGCTTGGTCGAGGTGCAGGCCGTTTCAGTGAAGAAGGTCCAAACTTTGGAGAGCATAGAAAAGGCCGAGGAAGCTCAAATGTTTTCGGATGAGAGAGAAGAGACAATGGGATCCGATCCGGCGCCTGCCGTTGAGAACGTCGAGCCAGCGCAGCCTACGAAAAAGTCGGAACCGAAAGCAACCAAGCCTATGACAACTCCCGAGCCACCGTCAGCTTCCCAAACTGCTAAAGCCGGTTTGAAGCGAAAGGCGAGTGATGAGGACGAGAAAGAAACCATGCAGCATCCCCAAAAACGAGAAGATGCGGCCAAGGCAGTCAAGGCAGCCAAAGCACAGTCTGTCAAGCCCAACACGAAGGAAGGCGTCCCGAACCGGCCGATCAAGAGTCTACCTGCTGTTAGGAGAGACGCACAGGGCACTCCGGCAAACTCTGCGGCCATCACAGCAAGCAGGACCCCTTTGAGCGCCCGAGATGCCAACGAGCCTGTCATTTCACCGAAGAAATCGACAAAGCCGGGTTTGCCCAGCGACATCGTAAAGGCGAAACCGACTGCAAAGCGCGAGGAGCAAAGCAAGGAGCGACCGGTAAAGTCGAAAAAGAAGTCGGAGGATGTACAAACCCAGGCCCCGGCTCCTGTCGAAATCAGGGCACCGGAGGAGCAGCCGGTTGCACCGATCGTTGCCACCATCGACATTGAGGCCGAAACCATGTCCGCCGACCCGGATCTCTTCGCCCCTAGTTCGCCCGAGCCGCCGGTGGCACCAAGAGAGAACCTGAGGGACACGCCCCCTCCGACCGAGATATCTAATGATGGCGAGACCAGCAGGCCTAGCCGTAGAAATAGAACTGCTGTTAGCTACGCAGAGCCGAATCTCAGGGACAAGATGCGCCGTCCCTCAAAGCAGCTACTCGACGCCGTAGCAGGCGAGGGCAAGGTGGTACGCCGGACCAGCCAGTCGAAGCAGACTGGTGACCTGTTGTCAATCAAGTCAGAGGAGAAGTCGCAGCTATGGAAGGAGATGCCATCTGCTACAACATCTTCTGCTGCGTCGGATATTGCTGCCAGCCCCCTGGCACAGAAAATGAGCCGGTCGCCACCTTCTACTGTGCTGCCCATGAGCGTGGTCACAGACAGGAAAAAGCGCAGCTCTATGGCGGCACGGGAAACCGATGTTGCCAAGTTGGATGTGGAAGGAAATGACAGCGGCGATGTTTACGATTTTCCCGACGTGTCGCCACGTGCAGACCTGAAGCGCTCGGCGCTCGAGGAGGGCAGAAAGTCTTTGAAGTCCAGGACCGTAAAGTCCGAGAAGGCAACCACTGCTCGGAGCAACAACTCGAGGAAGAGGGCATCCATGATGGCACCCAAGACGATGAAGATGATAGACTCGGAGAACATCGATGGGGATAGTTCAAACAGTTTGTCCAGCATTTCATCCGATGCAGACAGTACTGTATCGGGTAGGGACAAGTCGTCAACGCGGAGGAGGAGCATGATGCTATAAATGACGGGTTTGGTCCCGGTGCCCATGCGCCCTGGTGTTGGATACGAGAATGAAGGTGTTCTGGTGGTTTACTTTGTCTTTTCCTTTTGATATCCTGTCTCTGAACGATTAATGCTTGGATGATGCCCCCTTTGTTTCAAGAACGAGAATGAGCCAAAATGTGTTTTCAGTTACTTAGCAATAGCGTTGGAGTACAACTGTGATTTTACTCCGGTGCTTGATACCATTTATGAACTTTTGAATTCTTACTTTCAACTGATCCTTTAATTCGATGACTGCCCTTAAGAGGCCAGCTTCTGTGGGCATTCCAGTGTATTGCCTCTCATGAACCGATGATGCCGATGGTGCCGCCCTGTATGTAGGTATGGACCCGTGTCAATTGATGTCTGAAGCATTTATCTCAATACTCTGCTCCTGGTCCCATGAGCTCTCTTTTGACCTCCCTCCATTAATTGGTGGCAGTAGTTTCTTCTGTATCCCCAAACTTTCCCCAACTTCACTGGCTTGAAGTTATTGGGCCATCTCGGTATCATGACGAAGCCCCCGTGGGCTCTACGGGTTTCGTATACGTAACTTTCTCTACCGCCACATTCTCAACCCCATTCGCGTCTTTTCTCAGCTGGTAAACGTATAGCGTGAGTGAGATTCCTTGCACCTAGAGAAGAAGTGTCGAGTTAGCAAACAACCGGTTCTCGGCTCCCATGAGCATCCCAGGAGGAGCCTTTTTGCTTACATCCATCAAGCAGAAGCTCGGTACCATCTCCTCCCCCTCCTTGGTCCAGCCGGTCGTGTAGGCGCCGGTGGCGGAGCCGGGGTTGACGAAGAACTTGTCCATGTACTCGAAGGCGTCGAAGCGGTGGGTGCCGCCCCAGCAGAGAACGTCGACGTCGAGCTTGTTGGCCTCGGCCAGCAGCAGGTCGGGCTCCGTCGACACGAGCGTGAAGCCCTCGACGAAGCCCACGCGCAGCGAGCCGTGCGTCACCACCTGCGAGAGCGGCAGCGAGGTGGCCTCGACGTCGAACCGGCCCTTGACGATCTTCAGGTCCGGGGCGATGGACCGCAGGTACTCGTACGTGTGCTTGTCGGTCAGGTTGCCCAGGCAGAGGGTTTGGCCGATCTTTCCGGGGGAGAGGAGCTTCTTGAACTGTTGCGCGATGCAAATTCCAGGGTTAGCATTTGCGATCTTATCGGGGGGTACTGGTCGCGTGGAGGCATTGGCAGCCATCTGCGACGGAAGGAGAAGGATCTAGTCTGATGTCGTACCTTGGCGGGTATGTCCAGAGCTCGGTCCGGGATGTGAAGATCACCGATGACGAGAATTAGGAAGGCCATCTTTGCGAATTATCCGGCCTGGGTTTGCTGGATCACAAGAGGTGCTTTGGCGAAAGGCGGTTGAGGTGGACAACCGTCGCAGCGTTGTCAGCGCGTGTAGTGTCGAAACGATCAACCAGCGGGGCTGCAGAAGTCCGGTAGTCTGACAACGATCGGCGTGCAATCAATCCCCCAATGGCCACACCAAATCACAATATCGCCGTTGTCTGTGGTATAATGTCGATGCCGTTTGCGAATGAAGCCGGGGCGTATCAATTGTCGGTCGGTCAGCCACCAATCGTGAGCTGCGGCGTAGGATTGACGTCGACGCTCTAGCTTCTGGACCGCGCGCAATACACCCCTCTACTGTACTGCCTACAGCACCTATCTTAGCCGCCTAGTTTGAACCCCTGTCGCAGCTCAGTCAAGCTCCAACCCGGACAGGGATCCGACACCCGAAGTTGATAGCCTTGCTTCAATTGAGCTTGCCCCGAACACGGAGCTCGGCATTGAATATCGTATCGTAATCGAAAAGTTCCATAGAGATTCTTGCTGTTGACGCCTTACACAAGCCAATTACTAACCCAGATACGAAAAGTCCCCATCTCGACAGGAAGTAGGTGGACCTGTTCAAGATAGGTAGAAAGGGGCATTTGCTACGACAGATTTTAAGCAACAACCGCCTTCAACAAGCCTCCCGGGAGCTCGTTCTATTATACCGGACATCTCTCGGCTTCCCTTGTCGTCCTGCAGAAACCGTCCAAAGTTGTGCCAATTGCAGTCGCTAGATCACACACTCGCCAGACTTGGCCCGAAACAGCAAACCTAAGAGCCCATCACTGCCATTTCCCCAAGTCAAGCTTTCGGCTCTTCCACGCAAGCCAAAATGCGGAGAGTAGCTTCAAGGACAACATTGCCCCACCTCGCCGGCAGCCCCCCCTCCTCCTCCCCATTATCGCTCCATCTATCATCATCGAGCCCTTCTACCCGGTTGTCCCTGATCTCACAACATCTCTCCGGCGGCCCTCCTTCTGCTATATCCAACCCTGCCAGATCTCGCTCTATATCTCCCATACAAACTCGCCGGCTTTCATCAGCATCACAACGCAGCATGTCTTCGCAACCTGAACACCCAACCCTCCTCATCCCGGGCCCCATCGAGTTCGACGATGACGTCCTCCAGTCCATGAGCCATTATAGGTCAGTTTTAGCTCCATGCACTTTTGACAAGCTACCCGAACAGCGTCTCTGCTTATACTCTAGCTATAACCAAATGACTATACCAACCTATACTTCTCGTGCGCTGAGCTCCTACTAATACTATGTGTCTGATAGCGAGTCCCATGTCGGACCCGGCTTCGTCGCCACTTTCGGTGACACCATCTCGATGCTTCGCAAGCTCTTCCAGACTACGGACCCCTCTGCGCAACCTTTTGTCATCTCGGGATCCGGCACCCTGGGCTGGGACATTGTGGCCGCCAACCTGGTGGAGGCGGGTGAGGACGTCCTGGTTCTCAGCACCGGCTATTTTGGGGATGGCTTCGCCGACTGCTTCGAGACGTACGGCGCTAAAGTGACCAAGCTGACTGGCACCGTGGGCGGACGCCCGCAGCTTGACGAAATCGAGAAGGCACTGAAGAGCAAGAAGTTCAAGATGGTCACCGTGACCCACGTCGACACGTCTACCGGTGTATTGAGCGAGCTGGAGAACCTGTCCAAGCTGGTCAAGAGCGTGTCGCCCGAGACGCTCCTCGTGGTGGACGGAGTCTGCAGTGTCGCCTGCGAGGAGATCCAGTTCGACGCCTGGAAGCTGGACGGCGTTGTGACCGCGAGTCAGAAGGCCATCGGCTGCCCGGCCGGTCTGTCGATATCCATGTTCAGCGGCAAGGCCATCGAGGCCTTCAAGGCGCGCAAGACCCCGCCCGCCACGTACTTTGCCTCGATGAAGAACTGGATGCCGATCATGCAGAACTACGAGGCCAAGAAGCCGTCCTACTTCGCGACGCCCTCGCCGCAGCTGATCCACGCCCTGCACACCGCCCTCACCCAGATCCTGGCGAAGCCCCTGTCCGAGCGCTTTGCCACGCACCGCGAGGCCTCTGACAGGATCAAGAAGGCCGTGGCGGATATGGGCCTCAAGCAGGTCGCCGCGAACCCCGAGGACCAGGCTCACGGCATGACGGCCATCTACTTGCCCGAGACCGTCAAGGCGACCGACTTGCTGCCGAAGCTGGCCAAGGCCGGTGTCGTCTGGGCTGGTGGTATCCACAAGGAAATCGCACCCAAGTATGTGCGGTTCGGACATATGGGAGTTAGCGTGGTAAGTACACAATCTTCTACCTTATACTCAACATCTTTCCCAGGAATGCATGCTAATTGGTTTTTTCTAGACGGATCCTGCCAGGAAGGATATTGACAAGGCTCTCAAGGCTCTGTCAAATGGCCTTACAGAGTGCGGTTACAAGGCATAAGCTGAAATGCGACACAGACTGCGGACCAGGACAGTTGGGATAAAAGGACCATGTACATTCTGGCTCGTGATAGAAAGGTAGAACAAAATTAAATGTCCGAATCCAGGCGCTCCAAGAGCTGCTTGTTAGCTCATGCTTCGTTATCTGTAACCGGGGACATCATTATCACGCCCGCCTTAAAGGGAAACCACATCTCCTTCAACTGCCTCGGAATTGGAAACTCTGGTAGGTCGACATATCTGGGCTTATTTCACTGCTGCACTGCGACTATAGATGCAACAGGTGGATCGACTGTCGACCCGTTATGTCGAGTCTAAGTGAGCCAATGCTTGTGAGACAAGGGGGGGTATTGATTTATATGCCTTGTAAGTGCTGGGTATCAATCTTTAGCTATTGGTGTAACGTCGAAGAGCAGACGCTCAAGGTGGGCCCAACTTGGCAGAATACATCTAGTATTATAAATCGGACAGAGCAAGTGTATGCACGACATCCGTTCTGGTTTGGAAAATAACTCTCTAGAACCACATAAAATCTTGTATTTTGGAGGTGTGGAGGTGGACACCAGGGGCTCCGGCCTTACTACAAAGATCCTATGCTCGCGAACTCGCGAGGTCGAACGGAATGTGAGAGATCCGGCGGCGCGGCGGCCAGGGAGATCCACAGACGGACCACCTGGAGTCACCGATGGACACCTGAGTATCCGCAATGTTCCGGTTCACGGACCGTTTGGGCGTGGTTTAAGCGAAAACAACAGTTGATTCTTGGGCAGCCGTACGGGAGGGACGGCTAAAAGCAGCGAGTATGGATGTTGCTTGATCATTTCGGCGTTAAGGAAACTGTCGTTGCTGCCCGAGTTATCGAAAGATGCTTTGCAGCCACCTGCGATAGCTCGTATCTCATTAGTTGCTGTTTCTGTCTTGAGTTGTTCTGTATGATATACATGTGTATACTACACATACTAGGTGCCTACAGCATAGTTATTTAATATGCTAGAAGATCTATACACTCTACGAATCAACTAGCTGTAAATAATGCGTATAAATACTATTCTTCCAGTACAGCAAAATGAAGCTGGCTTGGAAAGCAATCGCTCCGAGAGAGGTTCATGCAGTATCCGTGTGGCCTGCAGTGTGATGAGAAATTAAGCTCACCCGCTAGGCTGCAGCAGTATCATGATATCATCTTATGAGGTGTGTAAGTGATACCAGCATCTGCTTATGAAGCAAGCTGCTAACCAAGCCAGAACCACTCTTTTCAGAGAGATTATTGATAGGAGATGATGGTGATGGTTGGGCAGCCGAAACCTCTATAACATATTTAAAAAGAAACAGATGTATCGGGATACATGTTCAACGCAACCTGATATCTTTTGTTATGTTGTAAACAATGCACCTGGTGCCTGAGGGAGATGAACGAGGCGGCCTTCTAAGACGGTTTGGGACCAATTACTAACAGAATAATCGGACCTAGCAATCCCAATAGCTTGGGTGGATCAAGAGAGGGGCCTAGAAACGTCGTCACCTAGGTAGGTCGTGATTCAATGAGGGGCAGAAAGAGGGTTGTCATTAAAAGCGCGCGAGCGAGAGTGAGCGAACTCAGTAGCGCCTCTGACAAGACTCCGGAGGACTAACCAGATCCAGCACTACAGGATAGGTAGGTGTGCTGCCAACACTCATATTCGGGCATTGACAAAGGGAATAAGACATTCGCTCGAATAAAACGATTACTCGAAATATAATGAGTCGACTCTGTCTTGTTTATGTACTCGATTGTTGTGACATCTGCTGCCGACTGGGTCAAGGCTGGATGTTGGTTTTTGTTGGTGAAATTGGTTAGTTGAGAGTCTCTGGTGAGCTCTCATGTTTATTCACCACCACGACACCTGTAGGATAAACATGTCAATTATCCCAGGAACTCAGCCGCTTCTGTATTGCTTCTGGTAAATCAGATCGTACCAATCACGTACGAAATTGGAATACCCTCTGGATGTGACCTGGACACCGCCGAATGAACCACTACAATTGATGGTTGTTCCGTTGACATAATATTTTGAAGCCCGTCCGTCTGTCTGCCTGTCTGCTGTCAATTGGAGATTAATCAGCCCGCCCGCTGCCCGCCTGCCCACCTTGCCGTGTGTGCCCCTCACTTTTTCTGCGCTGCTTCTACCAACTACGCGCTGCCTCCATGCACCACTGCTAAGGTCACTGCTGAGCAACTGAGAGTGACTTCAGACGAAGCGACTCCACCAAAAGCCACCACTACCGCGACCTACCCGCCTCTTTCTTTGATTCGGATTTTGATACCAGCTGCTGCTACTGCTGCTGCTTCTGCTTTGCAATTTCACGAACTTTCCTCCACACTTTGCCTGACCGTAACTTCGACACTTTTTTTTCCCTTTCGCATCCAGGCCAGCACTACCAAACCACTGCATACTTTGCAGCATCTTTTCTGCACCCCTCACGACGGCCGCGCCTCGGCAAGCTCCCTCGTCTTTACCTCACTACTTCGGCGGGCGCGTACCTTAACCTCGACCTTTCGTCTTCACATCCTCCATCCACCATGGCGCCCACGATCGAGGAGCTGGACGTCATGGTCCGCTCCTTTTACGAGGGCCGCGGCGAACAGGTACGCCATTGCTTTCCCTGTTCCCCCAATTCCGAACGTCGTTATCGGCTTTGCGCCCCTCGCAATCTGATCTGCAGAAGACCAAAGTACTGACTTTTTGGATCTTCCCCGCCTCTAGCAAAAAGCTGCACAAGCCGCCCTGAACCAGGTAAGCCACTCCCCTGCTCCCTCTCTTGTGTAATGAAATGGACATGCTCTCGAACTCGGCAGCTAATTGATTGTTTGTGTGCCTAGTTCAAAGAAGACCCCGATGCATGGCTACTCGTCGACAAGATCCTAACCGATGCTTCATATCCGCAAACCAAGTGTAAGGGAATTAACGCTGCTTCGCCGTTGGAGTCGTGGTGAGACTAACAAGTCCCTAGATCTTGGTCTCCAAGTCCTCGACCATGTTATCATGACAAGATGGAAGGTGCTCCCCCGCGAACAATGTCTGGGAATCCGTAACTTTGTCGGCCAGAGCATCGTCGACTGCTCCAGCACCGAGGAGTCCCTCAAGAGCCAACGCACCCTGCTCAACAAGCTGAACCTGGTGCTCATCTCCATATTGAAGCAAGAATGGCCGCACAACTGGCCTACCTTTATCAACGAGATCATTGGGTCTTGCCAAATAAGTCTCTCCATCTGCGAGAACAACATGATCATCCTCCGCCTGCTGTCTGAGGAGGTATTCGACTACTCGGCAGACCAGATGACCTCGGCCAAGACGAGGAATCTTAAGACCACCATGTGCAACGAGTTCTCCCAGATCTTCCAACTCTGCCAAGAGATTCTTACGACAGCGAATCAGCCCACCCTGATCAAGGCGACGCTCGAGACCTTATTACGCTTCTGCAACTGGATCCCCCTGGGCTACATCTTCGAGACCCCCCTGATCGACACTCTGCGCACACGATTCCTCGAGGTCCCAGAGTTTCGAAACGTGACTTTGCAGGTGTTCACCGAGATTGGAGGCTTGACAACAGCTGCCCACGGCCAACCGAATGCCTACAGCGAACAGCTGGTCAAGATGTTCTGCGAAGTTCTCACCACTATTGCGACTATCATCCCGCTCGAGCTCGACCTGAAAAGCACGTACCCTCAAAGTAACTCGAGAGATCAGGAGTTCATACAGAATCTGGCACTCTTCTTGTGCAACTTCTTCGGGCAGCACGTCGGTCTTATCGAACATCTCCCGAACCGTGATTACCTAACCCATGGCCACTTCTACTTGATCCGTATCTCGCAGATTGAGGATCGGGAGATTTTCAAGATTTGCCTCGACTATTGGCTTAAGCTGGTCCAGGAACTCTACGAGGAGATGCAAGCTGCGCCCATGAACGAGATGGCCCCCTTGTTGATGGCGAACTCGGGAGCTCTCGACCCTAGCAGATTGAACCAGCTTCCCCTTCGGATGCACAAATACAAGGAGGTTCTGTCGAATCTGCGCGTGGTCATGATCGAAAAGATGGTGCGACCCGAAGAAGTCCTCATTGTCGAGAACGACGAGGGTGAGATTGTGCGAGAATTCGTCAAGGAGAGCGACACTGTTCAGCTGTACAAGACAATTCGGGAGTGTCTTGTATACCTGACACATCTTGATGTCAACGATACTGAGCAGATCATGACGGACAAGCTGCAGAAACAGGTTGATGGCAGTGAGTGGTCTTGGCACAACTGCAACGTCCTGTGTTGGGCCATTGGCTCTATTTCACTGGCCATGAATGAAGAGACGGAGAAGCGTTTCCTTGTCACTGTCATCAAGGATCTGCTCGGCCTGACCGAGATGAAGCGCGGCAAAGACAACAAGGCGGTTGTCGCTAGCAACATCATGTACATTGTCGGGCAGTATCCCCGGTTCCTGAAGGCTCACTGGAAGTTCCTTAAGACGGTGGTCAACAAGCTCTTCGAGTTCATGCATGAATCTCACGAGGGTGTTCAGGATATGGCTTGCGATACCTTTATCAAGATCGCTCGTCAATGCCGACGTCACTTCGTGGCGCTCCAGCCCAACGAGAACGAGCCGTTCATCGAGGAGATCGTCAAGAATCTCCCCAGAATCACGTGCGATCTGACCCCCCAGCAGGTCCATACTTTCTACGAGGCGTGTGGATATATGGTGAACGCACAGGGTAACAAGCACATGCAAGAGCGTCTGCTTGCTGACTTGATGGGAGCTCCTAACGCGGCTTGGGATGAGATCATCCGGGCCGCTACTGCAGACCCTACCGTCCTCCAGGACTCGGAAACGATTAAGATCATCGGAAACATCATGAAGACCAACGTATCAGCATGCTCATCGGTTGGCCCCTACTTCTACCCTCAGATTGGCCGCATCTACCTCGACATGCTTCAGATGTACCGTGCCACAAGTCAGCTTATTTCGGAAGCTGTGGCTCGTGATGGCGACCTGGCCCCTCGGATGCCTAAGGTCCGAGGACTTCGAACGATCAAGAAGGAAATCCTCAAGTTGATTGAGACGTACGTCGACAAGGCCGAGGATCTGCAGTCCGTTCGCCAGCAGATGGTTCCTCAGCTGCTGGATTCGGTGTTGGTTGACTACAACCGCAACGTCCCGGGCGCGAGAGACGCGGAGGTGCTCAAGGCCATGTCCACCATCATCTCGAAGCTTACTGGACTGATGGAGGACCAAGTCCCCGTCATCATGCAGAACGTCTTCGAGTGCACACTGGACATGATCAACAAGGACTTTTCCGAGTTCCCGGAGCATCGCGTCGAGTTCTTCAACCTGCTCCGTGCTATCAACCTTCACTGCTTCCCTGCCTTGCTGAAGCTGGACAACCGCCAGTTCAAGTTTGTCATTGACGCTTGCATGTGGGCCAGCAAGCACGATAACCGTGATGTTGAGGGCGCCGGTCTTAACATGTGCCTTGAGCTCATCAATAACATCGCCGAGAAGACTGATGTCCAGACGGCCAACGCCTTCTTCCAACAGTTCTTTATTACGATCCTTCAGGACGTTTTCTTCGTCCTCACAGACCCTGATCACAAGGCTGGCTTCAAGACGCAATCGATGCTTCTCATGAAGCTATTCAACTTCGTCCAGCCGGCCGAGGGCGGCACTCCCAAGATCCAGGGACCTGTATATACCGATCAGGCCCCTACTGGCACGTCGAACCGTGATTTCCTCATTAACTTTGTTGGAACATTATTGAGCAAGGCGTTCGGCAATCTCCAAGTGTAAGTTTTCTTTTTCTTTGTTCCGTTCCATCCCTCACTCTTTCCATCAACATTACTGACTCCTGAATTAGTGCCCAGATCAACATCTTCATCGAAGGCCTTTTCACGCTTAACAATCAGTATGATAAGTTCCGACTGAACCTGCGTGACTTCCTCATCTCCCTCAAGGAATACGCCGGCGATAACGCGGATCTCTATGCTGTCGAGAAGGAGCAGGAGGTCAGGGACAACCTGAAGGCCGATCGTGAGCGGCGGTCAAAGGTCGGAGGTCTGCTCAAGCCATCCGAGATCGAGATCGATGACGATGAACTGTGAGGCTGTGGATTTTCTCTATTTTCGGCGTGTGTGATACCAGAATAATATAACTCAGAAGGCACTTTTGAGGACGATGATGATTACTACGTTTTTCTTCTTCGGGTGGTGGAATACCCATCAGAATCAACGACGCCTCTGACCCACATTGGGCTACTTTTGCTAGCCAACGATGGAAAAAGAAAAAAGGGGAGGAACTGAGATAGTGATTGGTCCATTATGATGTGGACTTGAAGCATGCTAAATGCCAGGCCAAGATTACACGAGTGGGCTGTCATTGCTCTTAGTAAATAGATGACAATAGGCATTCTTGAGTTGGTGGCAATAAATCTCGACTACTCCATTTACGGTGAAAGCTCTGTTTGCATAAAGTGTAATATTACTCTCCGTAGATGATCGATACCTCCAGCTTGTTCAACCAGATATAAAAGTACTCACTGAAATAAATGTCTGGTCCCAACGTTATACTTACATTCTTCGTGATCTTATTGTACACAGACGGAATAACGAAGGCGTATCCTTGTGTAGAGCAACCAAGGTAGACTGGGTTGCTTTGGCCTGAGAGCCTCGGGCCAAACATCGGCACATCAAACTGTGCAGTGAGATGTCACGCGGAGAGGTCTGTATAGCCAAGAACTACTTTCGGCTGGCTTTTTTTGGAGTGCAGTTGGGTTAACCTGTCTTTTGCCTCTATTCCCTCCCCTTAGAAAGAGTACTACGGGGTGTACTCTCTTCTTCCCCCCAAACATTCATTACCTCGCCATCATCTAGATATGTAGGTTCTCCATCAAACCTCTCCAATCGACCAAAGTTCCCGCAACGCCTGCGCCCCTTTTTCTTATGCCGCGCCATGGAGATATCTTCCCAGCGCATCGTGCAACTCCCGGTAATCGTTTCCCCGCGAGCCGCTACCATTCGAGGTGTACGTGGAGGCGGCGGCGTTGGCGGAGGGCTGTCCCGTGACCACGCTCTCGAGCTCGTCCTCGGTGATGAGCTTGAACTGCACGTCGGCCATGCGCGACTTGACGATGCTGCCCCGGTACCAGTCAGTCCAGATCTTCTGCACCACGTTCTCGGGTTCTTCCGGTTCCTCCTCCTCGCGCTGCTCCGCCGAACCTCCTGCGGGCCCGCCGCCGCCGCCGCCACCGTTTTCGCTCTGACGCTGCTGTCGTTCCTGGTGGCGCTGGGACTGCGGCATGTGGCCAAAGTCCCGCTGCTGGTCCCATTCGCCTCGGTGGCCTTTGACTAGGGGCTCTGTGCCGCCGAGAAGGGCGTGGGTCCACTCGTCGCCGGGCGTGACGCATACCAAGACATGCGGTTGCTGCGGCTGTTGTTGTTGATCTGCTGTCCTAGCACTGCTACTACCGTTGTCGCCATCTGCTGTGGAGGCAGTAGCCGTGGTCGTGGCCGTCGGCGTGGGCGTGGGCGCGGGCGTCGCTGTGCTGCACAGGGGGAACCGGTCCACGACGTGAAACAGCGAGCCGAAGATCTGCTGGCTGCCCGTCTCGCCATACTTGAGGGCGGAGAAGGCGACGGCGACGCAGCGGACGCGCTCCGTGTCCTCCTTGCGCAGGAAGTACGTCATGGGCGAGTTGAAGCCGAAGGAGTCGTAGGGCTCGAGCTCGCCGAGCAGGTACAGGGCGTCGCGCTCAAAGTTGAAGTAGACGCGCGGATGCGACCAGGTCGGCATACCACCATCACCACTACTCCTACGGCGGGAACCTCGACCTCCTCCTGTTGCAGCGTCGTCTACGACCGGCGACCCGGAGAGGTACGCGGACCCGTTTTGGTGGTGGTGGGTCGAGTCCCCGTTCAGGGAGGCGAAGACGAGGGGCACCTTCCAGCTGAAGGTCAGCGAGTAGTGCCGCTCGAGGGCCCGGGCCCGGGCCTCGTGGTTGGCGTGCAGGATGGCGGGCACGAAGCGGCAGGCGCGGCGCGAGCTGAGCTCCTTGAGCTGCTGCGCTTCCGTAGCGCCTTGGTCGCCTTCCCCCTCGGCGTCCAGGCCCCGCGTGATGCAGGAGGCCAGGACGATGCGCGGGACGGAGGCGGCGAAGTCCCAGATCTTGAGGCGCAGCTCGGGCGGGAGGGAGGAGAAGAGAGTGAACGTGGGTGAATCCTCCTCACGGCCGGTTGGTGCGGTGGCAGTGGCAGGGCTGCCGTCGCTGGTGACTTGAAACTTGATGCGAAACCTGCACGCCATGTTGTTTGCAAGTGTGTCTGTCCAGCTAGCCGGATGCGCGAATAGTTTAGCTCTAGACCCAACCCAGGGCCGTGGTGTTCGAGATAGAACAAAGACGACTGGTGATTATATCGAGGCTAGCAACCCCTGCCTGCTGTGCATATGTATATATGCAAGTCTAGAAGCGGGACGATTGCGGTCTTTTTTTATCTGTGTTGAACGTTCCACTCAGTGGCTCAAGGAAAAGAAAGGACGGGATGTTTGTTTGCTAAAATCAGATGCTGGAAAGCGACAAATAGAAAAACAGATAGACCAATAGCTTCCTGCCCATACCACGTCACCTTTCGCGCGCAATGTATAACAAGAGAGTAGTAGTATGCATGAGCAAGTGCCAGTGCAAGTTCGGGTCGTTTCTATCCTGGGTAGGTAGCAGTAGCAGTAGCAGCAGGGGTGGATGGATGGATAGGATGGATAGGATGGGTTTCTTCGTTTGGCATCTGATTGGCGCCGGTCGACGAAACGAACGAAGTGACGTCGAAACTCAAGCTGGCTGTTGCTGTTGCTGTGGGGTTCCGAATTCCCGGGAATGGCGCGCGCGGGACGCTAGCTCCAGTCTACAAGTCTCTCTCTACCCGGCATTCCATTTATGGTAACCATCCGATTAGATCCGGTTGCTTTTCACGATAAACAAAGTGGGCTATAATGGAGGCCATCCAGTTCTGTGTCAGAGGACACCTGCAAGTCGTGCATGCAGTAGTCCTGCTCTCCTGGTCTTTGAAGTCTATATCTATCTAATATCAACAACGAGTCGGTTTCACTGCGGAAGGCATCGATTTGTTGCAATGTTTGCCCACAAAGTCACAAATAAAAGCAGATTGTAACACTTGATAGCTTATCTGCTTCATGATACTATCTTGGTCTGAGTGGTGACGTCTATAAGACTAATACTGGATATAATCCACCAGCCTCTATTATGTACAATGCATGCCGCGGGAGGTCCGGGCTAGGAGGGTTCATCGCCGTGGTTCTTCTCTGCCACTATGCAACCACCTCGGGGTATCATTTTGCTTCACCGTAATCTAGGATCCCTACGATCCCGTCTGTCATTCCGGATCATCATGGGACAAGCGCCCTGCGGCGGTCGTCCTTTGATGCCACCCAAGAGCCAGTCTGCGAGGTGGACAACCTTGGCGCCGACACCCTTCTCCCACTCGCTATTGTGATTTTGGTCGACATGCTCGATCGTGTGGCTGATGATGCGCCCTTCCCCATCGAATTCGAAGATGAAAAGTCCCGTAAACTCCTTCTTGGAACCCGAGCTCAGGGTGCCTCGCAGGGCGTGGTCGAGGTTGTGCTCTCCTTGCTGGGCCAAACTTGCACCGGACTTGTTGTTGCCCGCCGTCCTCCATTTGACCACCAGCTGCTCATCGTAGGCGCCGCATCTCCTGGGGGAATAGTATAACGGTTGCGTCGTCATGCGCTCCGACAGTATTTCCAGTCGTAGGTTGCCGATGATCGGCACGCGGTTCCATGCTATCGGCGAAGTCCACAGAGCTGCTATGTAACCAACCCTCCCGGAAACGGCCGGCAGGTACGGGTGCGTCGAGGGGAACAGGTGGAGAGAGATGTTGGGGGCGAGGATCTCTTGGGGCAGTGGCGACTGCAACAGCGAAGGAAGCCGTTCATGCAAAATTCGTAGGGCTGTGACAAATCGTTAGCCGGTTATTCGGACCACCTATCGCAAACAGCAATAATTCAATCTGCTTTCTAGAGAGACATACTTCTTCCGAGCTTCGCCCTGCGATCACCCCCCCCCTCCCCTTCCTCCGTTTGCGCTGAGACGGGCAATGGTTGTGGAATCGAACCATATGGGCGACGGATCGTGATGCGATATCGGCGGGGTAGGCGCAGGTACGGTAGCAAGAGGCAGCTGGACAGGTTTTGAGAGCGCCAGCGGCGCCGAAGCTATCACGGACGAGTTGGCAGGCGAAGAAGCAGCATATGATTGTGACGACACCGCTGGTCTAATCAGGTGCTTGGCGCGAGAGGCAGAGCTCAAAACTTGGGGCGGCGTCCGAAAGAAGCCACTGGGGAGAGACATGGGATCTGAGCCTCGAAGGCGCAATCGTGGGTGATGACTGGCATTAATCCGGTTCGGTAGTAGTATGAGCAGGAATGCGCCGTAGTCATCCGGCAGCAGACGCAGTTTAGTCAGTCTTCTAGCAGAGAATGAGCAGGTAGGCGAAAATCGAATTTGAGAGAAGCATTTATAGGGAAATTGACTACATATGATGTAAGTGAAGCTTCTCGGTTACTCTGGGCGGCCAGTCCCATGTTTGCATGTTTCCTCGCTTTTTGACTTCCCGCCGTGAGAAGGTTGCCAGCTCCAAAAATTTGGGTAGCGCAATGGCAATGGCACGACAGTCAAACGAACGGTGGTCATCAATTCAATGGACCCACTCCACTTCTCAAGGAATCCTCCGCGCGGGCGATCAACCGGGACTACGGGAAGATGGGGTTCCCTTCCAGCACTCTTTCTGAGTGCTCTTCTAGAAGCATCAATACGGCACTATATATAAGTACATTTAGGTATGTATATATATCATGGCGTTCCAGCCCCTTTATTGGACTATAGGGGTACTATGTATACATTGGAAGAGGCTCTGCATTCATGTAATTGCCTACCCAGTCAAGTAATGTCGAGAGCATTTGCAACCCAAACACCAAGCGGAACATACGGGATTCGACAAGTGGCGGCATAAAGAGCGGTTATCTTGGCTGACATACCTAACACACAACAGTGGTCGCTTTGTCTTGAGGTGGCAAAAGAAAGGTTCTTCGAGAACATGGACGACATGAAGCATTGCACTGGGTGGATGTGTCTCCTGCCAGGTCATGGTTAAATCTATCCGATACATACGATCGATCTCGCTATTCGATGCTGCTCTCTGTGCCTTCGAGAGTTGCCAACCGTCAGCATTGAGTAAAGCTGACTCGAAACCGGCCGGTGACATGTTCAGCCACCTGACTGTGAACCTTGGGCAGACGCGAAGCCTACTTATGTATGTAGGTACGACTTGCACCCCTTTTGCACCTCCTGATTGGTGCACCCAGAGACGGCGTGGCGTGCGAGGGCCTCGTGACCCCGTTGGCCGTATTCGCAGGCTTGTAAGGCCCTTTCCAAGGGCTAACAGGCGGTATTTCAGGAGGTGGGAGGTGGTTTGGTTTGGTTTAAGTTGAACTTGCTCCCAGTAAATCAAATCATGACCCAGAAACACAGTGGAAGTGGGGGCGGCATGGCCCACCGTCCGACCCTCTCTGCCTTCTGGACTGTCCTTGACACTCCCTGACGCATCAGCCTACACGCCTAGCGTGCTAGTAGGCGGTGTTCTGTTCAACCGGCTGCCCTGCCTGTGCTTCTGGCTCCCAGTGCCTGTGCTTTGGTGCTTGGGTATGCGTTGTCTGTTGACTGCGTCTGCCTCTGCCTTTTTTTCTGGCGTCCGTGTCTCTGAAAAAAGGGTACTTGCCTACCACTGGACTCATGCTGCTGACTTGATTGAAAGTCAGGCGCATGCTCTCTCTTGCTTCCTTCTCTTTCTTAACCTACCTCATCTTATCTCCATCCTCCTCTGGTTTATACAAAAGTTACATCATTGAAGATAAAGAGCCATCCAGCATCATTTAAAAGTTAGCCAGCCAGCCTGTGCCGTCGTATTTGAACCCCTCGAAAGGCCCATTCAAAAGCTGTTGTGCCTTGTCGACCCCCCGTAAACTCATTAACGTAAAGTTCCACAGCAACCGGGACCCCCTTTGACTTGCCGCTACCGCCTTCCTTTCCGTGTTTCGTTGGCTTATCATCCTCCGTTCCAACTTCAACACCAAACTTGCCATCCGCATCTAATATCTGCATCCTCTGCATCCGCATCGTCACCCGCCAAGATGAATCCTGAGTAGTATGTCTTCTTCTGTCCTCCAGCACCTGCTGCCAGCATCTGCCAGATGCTGGCTACATCGCCGACTCCCTCGTCGGCGGCCGTCGAGAGAGCAAGCACTGACCGCGTACAGAGTTACCTTCTTCTTCTTGACCCCTCGTTCGACGCTGCGCGCCCCTCCATTCCGGAATTCAATAGAAGATGCGCTGCCTAAAGCATCTGGTGGTCACTCGAGCCTCACTCTTGTGTGTTTCTCGATCGACACCTATTTCTAGGCGGTTGCAAAACACAACCAACTCAACTTGCCACAACCCGCATCACCGTCATTTTCCACCACTACCACACGACAACACCGCATCCCTTCACCATGGCTGATCAGAGCGATGACGATCTCCGGGTTGAGGTCTTGGTAGACCCTCCCATCTTTACAGATGCGGTTTGGGTTGGTGATGCCAAGAACCGCCTGGACGAGAAGCCGGTTTTCCGCACCAACAATCAGAAGCATGATGCTGACCTGGATGCCGATGTCTACAGATACGACTACCTTTTCAAGCTGTTGCTGATTGGTGACTCTGGTGTCGGCAAGTCCTGCTTGCTGCTGCGATTCGCGGATGACACTTACACCGAGTCTTACATCTCCACCATTGGTGTCGATTTCGTAAGGAGCCTTGTTTATTGCCTACCTGTTGGCCCGTGTCAAACTGACAACATTATAGAAAATCCGCACCATCGAGCTCGATGGCAAGACCGTGAAGCTCCAGATTGTAAGTGCCACTGCGCCGATGCGCTCTGTCGTTTCCAACGAGATCCCTCGTACTGACATGTGACATTGCAGTGGGACACCGCCGGCCAGGAGCGTTTCCGAACCATCACCTCCTCTTACTACCGTGGCGCCCACGGTATCTGCGTTGTCTACGATGTGACCGATATGGACTCATTCAACAACGTCAAGCAGTGGCTGCAGGAGATCGACCGCTATGCTACCGAGGGTGTCAACAAGCTTCTCGTCGGCAACAAGAGCGATATGTCCGACAAGAAGGTTGTCGAGTACACCGTCGCTAAGGTAGGGCAAAACCTCTACGTCTAGCAAGTTAAGTCGCACGTTACTGACATATTTTTATAGGAGTTCGCCGACAGCCTGGGCATCCCCTTCCTCGAGACCTCGGCCAAGAACGCCTCCAACGTCGAGCAGGCTTTCTTGACCATGGCCCGCCAGATCAAGGAGCGCATGGGTACCCAAGCCACGACCAACACCAAGCCCGGCGTCCAGGTTGGTCCCGGCCACAGCGTCTCTTCGTCGTCCAGCGGCGGCTGCTGCTAAGAGAGACACGATTCTTCTTCACGATACCCGATCACGTCCGCTTTCTACGTCCACCTTGCGTCTTGATTTTTCCTGGAGTAAACTGGTAATTGCAGGCATTGCGAAGGGTTGACTCGATGGTTGGCAAACTGGAGGGCAGATATGGTTTTCCACTTTTCGCCTTTGATGCGAAATAGACGATTTTCCCTACGACAGGATCCTCATGAGTTATAGCAAATCTGACTCTGCCGACTTGGCCAAGTTTGTTACCAGTGTTACGCGAAATGGGAAATGTGAAGAGCGAGCTGAACGAGCACGGGTAATTGTGTGAGAGCAAAGCGTGCACGAATATGGCGGCGGCACCTGGTATTCTGATCGAGAGATTGACTTGTTCGACTAGACTTGGCCGAGATGTTTTGATGTCCTTTTTGTCCCCGGCGACTCTGCATAGGGAAAGCTGCAAGTTGGAGAGAGGGATCTCTCATTTTGGGATTTTCTGTGCGTGTACGTATGACTTGCTAGCAGGCGTAAGGAGTGAGATGGGTGAGGGAATGACAGACATAATTAGGTAGACAACACCAAATCCTCATTCGCTCAGCATCATTGTTATATGATCCATGGCCTGGTCCCTCTAACCAGAACGCATCCGAACCTGGTAGACGTGGGTTTATCAAGCGAGATCTAGGTTGGTGATGAATATGTTTTTTTTGTAATGGATTTGGTAGACAGCCCTGCATCTCAACGTGAGGGGGGTCTGTGTGTTTGCTTCCCCTTGACCATGGGAGGTTTTTGCCTGTCCATGATGATAGCATGCCATATTTTGTTGCATTTATGCGGACTTTCCTTGCTGGTGGTGGATTCTTGCTTCCCAGACGTTGGGTTGATTGATTTAGATATCTGGCTCTTGTTATCAGTATCAAGATCCTTCGAAGTCAAGCACAGTCCGCCAGCCAGCTTGCCTCCCATGTTGGAGCATATTAGCTAATGCTGAGGGTTGGTTGCGCTCGTTATTTATAGAGGTAGTAGGGGGGCAGTGGACTGCCATGTCGTCAAAATCGACAATTCGAGCAATTTTCTTGTCTCTGTGTAGTCCATGCAGTGCCTGTCGTTACACGCTTCCTATCTATAGGGTATGAAGTCGAGATGACAGTCATGAACCAGTACGGAGTTTCATGGCTTCCCCCATTTTCAGGAGCAAGCATAGTAAGTGCCAATAGCAAGAAAGCGGCAATGTATGTACTGTTTTTCTCACGCGCCTTTCTGAGGCAGACTGACACCAGCGTATAATAAATACAGACATGTCATCTCTCGAACGGGCTATTTCGGGTTTCATGTGTATTGATCCCCTCATAGGAACGAGCATCGTATGGAGATACTGCTCGGGAGTAGCAGGCCTGATCTGCGTCCCACCAATATCATGGCAACGAGGTCTCTCATCTTCTTGTCAACATTTGTCTCGCTTTATACATATCGTCTTTATTGAGCGAAGAGTAGACAAGTCCTATAATTTGAGTGGAAGAGGATACGAAACACATGCTTGGCTGAGCTGGAGTCGGATACCCCAAATTGGTGTGCCTCCGTGGATCGGATATATGTCTATATCCAGGGTGCTCGGGACGCTTGTAGCGGAATCCGAGTCTGTTCTGCTTGCACGAATATCTAGGTCGGTAGATAGTACTCTTCAAAATTAACCTGGGGCGGCAATGAGGTGAGCCGTCGTCATTCCGTTGCCGGCGTTCCTATGCTGATCCTTTAGGTAGGCATGCTACATTTTCGAGATCTCTCCGGCCATCAAGCGAGATCGTCGAAAGTCCCGCGACTTGGTGCATATACTACAATCGTTCTCCACGTATGTCGGTGTCGTGCTTTTCTTCTAGGCTGGGTATAAGCCTATCGCCGTGCCTCGAGATTCAGAGTTCCATTCGGTTCCGGCGTGAGTGGCAGACAAAGTCCTTCCGCCAAGCGACACGTGATACTGGGCGCCTGGGCGACCTCTCGGGGAGTTGACCGAAATCGTCATAATGCAAATCTGCCCGCGCTTCTTCCACTGTCATGGGGAAGGTTGGCCGTCTTATCCTCCCCGTTTCTGGTGCCGAGTCCGAGCTAGTTCAAACGTCGATCTGATTTGGGTCCAGCTTTCCAACTAGAATATGTACAGATACATGAGATGGTGCAATCGACATCCAGCATCGGGTTCCGCATGTTCAAGGGGATACGGATAGGAAAGATATGAAGGAGTTAGTTCACAGGCTTCTTATCCAGGACATCTCCGCCTCCGCCTTTTACTTGACGTCTGCGACCAAAACGCCCAAGTGAAGATGCAATGTAACAATGCTTGATCGATAAACACGATGCCTACCGATATATCCTTAATAAGCCGATAGTGAGAACCACGTTGCATGTAGTTGGAAGCACCCCGCAATTGCCATGATGTTGGCTCTGGGCTTGGCGACGACCAGAGACCCCAATTATGCAGACATCTCCATCAATGATGGTCACCCCGACACCCGGTCATCCGGCCCCACCTCGCCCTTCTTTCCACTGCTACCTACCCTGCTGCTGCTGCTGCTACGTCGAGGCAAGTAAGGTTATCTAGCAGCGTACGTCAAGCAGTACATACATGCGTACTGCCTGCCTACCTGGGCCTACATAAAGGGAATCAACTGTCTGCTTACTTCTGTCAGCAGGTACGTCCGGGAAAACTCTCTTTGTTTCGCTCAAATTCGACCGGTCACAGAAGAAGAGGCTCACCTCGCTCGACGAAGATCTGTGAGCACTGAGCAACGCCTCTTTTTGGGCGTGTGATTTCTTCTAGTTCGTCCTAAGTTTCTCTACTAACAGCCATCAATCTAATAAACCCACCAGATCGAGAGACCCTCCCTTCCACTCTCGCTCTCCGGAGTCCGAACCAGGCGTGGCTCTTTTTGGTGGATCAGTTGGCACAGGCGCCTGGCCAGCTCCAGACGAAACCCTTTGCCCCGACATCCAACCAGAGCTCATCCACTGGCCCGAACTGCCCAAAACTGCCTGCCACCAAGCCGCGGATCTCACCCACCCACCACAAGGAACATCCTCACTATCGCCCGTTACTCGCTGCAAACAAAACGACCGATTTACATACTCTCTGCCCCGTGGGGTGTGATTTGTGACTAGGTTATATTCTACTGTGCACCTGCACGTACATACATACATACAGGCCAAGCCAGGTGGGTCCCCCTCATCACCCACCACCCGCATATCAGATCCCCCAACTTGATCCCCCTTGTCGCCGGGTACCTATGACACTGCCCAGTCTTACACTCTTCGAGACCACATGCTTCCTGATGCGTCATTCCATGGCCATAGACAAGTCCTCTTCTCTTGTCGCTGCAAAATGAAATCACTAATTTCTCCTCAGGTGAAGAAGTACCAGGCAGGCTATTTCGTGCACTCGATCTCTCCCATAAACTCCTGTCTTTTGAGTTCCGAGCTGCCTGCTTGCGTGATCCTGGCCCAACAAACAGTACAGGTCCGGTTTCAAACGTGCATGCGTGAGTGTATGTGTGTTGTTAGCGAGCAACTTCTTGCGATTTGACGAGAAGGAAGATTGACTGGATTGGCCCTGAAACAACTCGAGGTGCGTTACCCAAGTATACTTTCTACACCAACATATCTCTCTCCTGGGCTCTTTGCCTTTACCCAGTTCCAGTTTCAGTCCCGGCAGATCGGTCGGCCTGCTTGGGCGATGCATCCATAATATGTGTCGTCGGGTCTGCGGATGACATCGGGCCCCAGTCCACTGACTCGGA
This sequence comes from Apiospora marii, assembly GCF_038362585.1. NCBI lineage: Eukaryota > Fungi > Ascomycota > Sordariomycetes > Amphisphaeriales > Apiosporaceae > Apiospora > Apiospora marii. Next base: position 1,685,638 of record NW_027117377.1, read on the forward strand.
GCCAATCATGTCCTGCCCTCGCAACCTTTCCTTGCCAAGTGACGACCGTCCCTCTATTGGGACGAGACCCCCAAATGCACATGCTTTCTGCATCGACGCTTCTCATGCGTTCTTAACAAGCCGAGACTTCTCCAGGTTCTCCAGGCACAAGGCCCACTCTTCCTCCCACTCTCTCTGCCCTTGTATATCTATATCTGTATAGCCTATCTCCCCTCGCCCTCGGACCTTCAGCCCCATCCCATTCCTCTACCCGGCCAAGCGGCTTCGCACCTATACGCACTTACACACCTATACATACGCGTACCCTCTCACCTATGCCGAGGCCACAGTTGGCACAACTCTAGTGGGATGCCATCTTATTGTCTTCAAGATTGCCATTACTTTTACCGAACAGCCCTCCGCGGCTTGAATATAAGCACCTCTGTTTCCCCCTTGTATGCCTAAGTCAATAACGCCGACTGATACGATGCCTACTCAAGTCCGTATATTTTCTATGCCCAAGTCTTTGGGCGAAACCCTAGCTGGCGGCGGCTCTGCATCTGTACCGCGCTCAGTCCCAGACCTGCCAAGGATATCTTCCGAAGCACATGAGCAATCGACTCAGACGACGCCTCGTCCCAGTCCAAGCGATATGCCTCAGAGCAAAGGCATAACATTTGCCGCCCAGGATGACTTACCTAAACTCCCCATTCCCAGCTTGGAGCACACTGCTCAGAAGTACCTTACCGCCCTCAAGCCGCTGCAAGGCCCCAGAGAGCATGCCGAGACGAGGCAGGCCGTTCAGGAGTTTCTGAAGATAGATGGGCCGGAACTTCAGGAGAAGCTTCAGCAGTATGCAGTGGGGAAATCGAGTTATATCGAACAATTCTGTGAGCCTCCAAATAATTCAAGTGTGTGCTCGCCGAGATCCAGAAACTAAACTCTTATACAGGGTACGACTCGTACTTGAACTTTGACAATCCGGTCGTGCTCAACCTCAACCCCTTTTTCCTGCTCGAGGATGACCCAACTCCGGCAAGGAACAATCAAGTCACTCGTGCCGCCTCTTTGGTGGTATCCTCCCTCGAGTTCGTCCGCGCCGTTCGTCGGGAGGAACTCCCTCCTGACACGGTGAAGGGAAAACCCCTGGATATGTACCAGTACTCTCGGTTATTCGGAACTGCTCGGGTGCCAACCACCAATGGATGCCAGATCGAACAAGATCCCGACTCGAGGCACATTGTGGTATTGTGCCATGGTCAATTCTACTGGTTTGATGTTTTCGACGACAACTCGGATCTGATCATGGGCGAGAAGGACCTTTCTATCAACCTCCAGACCATCATAGATGATGCCGCACAAACGCCCATCCAAGAGGCAGCTAAGGGCGCCTTGGGCATCCTCAGTACCGAAAACAGGAAAACCTGGTCGGGGCTGAGGGACGTGTTGCTGAAGGAGGAAGGGTCGAACAACGCAGATTCGCTTGGCATTGTGGACTCGGCCCTTTTCATTCTGTGTCTTGACTACACGGAACCAGACACAGCCGCGAAGCTCTGCCAGAACATGCTTTGTGGTACGAACGAAGTGGAGCGGGGGATCCAGGTCGGCACCTGCATCAACCGTTGGTACGACAAGTTGCAGATTATTGTCTGCAAGAACGGCAGTGCGGGAATTAATTTCGAGCATACGGGTGTGGATGGCCACACGGTGCTCAGGTTCGCCAGTGATGTGTATACCGACACAATCCTCAGGTTTGCAAGGACTATCAATGGCGGAGCACCCAGTCTGTGGAAGACGACGAGCCCCGACCCTTGGAAGCGCGACCCTGACAGTTTTGGAGACGTTAATACCACTCCGCATAAACTCGAATGGGACATGGTGCCAGAATTGAGCATAGCCGTTCGCTTTGCGGAAACAAGGTTGGCTGATCTGATCGGACAGAATGAATTCGCTTGCTTGGATTTCAGCGGCTATGGCAAGAACTTCATCACTTCGATGGGTTTCTCGCCTGACGCTTTCATCCAGATGGCCTTCCAGGCTGCTTATTATGGTCTCTACGGCCGTATCGAGTGTACCTACGAGCCCGCCATGACCAAGGTCTTCCTGCATGGTCGAACCGAGGCTATCCGATCCGTGTCGGAAGAGTCGGTCGACTTTGTCCAGACTTTCTGGGGAGACAACCCCCCTGAACAGAAGGTAGACGCACTGCGCAAGGCCTGTGAGAGGCATGTCGCCAGTACTAGGGAATGTGCCAAGGCGGAGGGCTGCGATCGTCATCTATATGCGCTGTTCTGCGTGTGGCAGAAGTATGTAGACGAGCAGCATCCTCCCCTGAGCACGGGGTATACGAGCCCCTCGGACTATGAGTCGGAGGTGGACATGAGCTCCCCAGTGGGAAGCCCAGGGAAAGATTCTATCATATCACAGGATGGTGAGATCAGGACCCGGGAAAGAGGTGACAGCACTGGCAGCTCGCGCTCACGGGATCATCCAGTACCCTCCATTTTCTCCGACCCCGGCTGGGACAAGCTGAACAACACGATCCTCTCGACGTCCAACTGCGGCAACCCCTCGCTGCGCCACTTCGGCTTCGGTCCCACCTCGGGCGACGGCTTCGGCATCGGCTACATCATCAAGGACGACGTGCTCTCCATCTGCGTGTCGAGCAAGCACCGCCAGACCAAGCGCTTCATCGATACGTTCGAGAGCTATTTGCTCGAGATCCGCCGCATCCTGCGCATCACCAACCGCCGCGCCACCTCGTCCAAGCAGACGCGCGCCCGCGAGATCGACCCGACGAAGCCCGCCAAGGGTGTCAAGGGATTCAGGGCCCGGGGGCGGCTCATCACGGGACACGAAGTTATCCGGAGGGAGGCTACGATGGGCGGCACGCGGTCGCCTACCGAGGATAGCATGGCTCCGAGCAGCGAGGACGACGAGCTGGGTGGATGTAAGTACCGTTTTTCCTTCTTTCTGTGCCATCTTTCCGTGATCGTGATTGTTTATCTGTCGAGTCGAATGAATATGTACTGAACATTTGCTTTCTAGACGGCTTCTTTGACGCCGGTATGCTCCTGCAAGCCCTCAAGGCGCGCGGCGAGGCCTTGGACGGCGGCGAACAGAAAGCGTCCGAAAAGGCGCGGCGTAGGGACGTTGGCAAGAAGTTGCGGTTGGTAGAGTACTGATCGGCGCAGGAAGATGGGAAAGGGGGCAGTCGGTTATTGCAATCTCAACCTCTTGGCGGGAATTATGATGAGACTGAAGTCGCGTGCGGCCTCTATACCAAGGCGGAAATGGTGGTCGTATATTTTCATGTTATTTATCCTGGGATAGGCAGCAGCGAGCGTTGTTAGGCTTTAGTGATTCCCTGTTGTCTGTTCAAATTCCCATGTTTCCCGTCTAGTTGCGCCACTCCAACTTGTGCATGTCACGTTACGCCTCGTCGCGGATCTCATGGTTTCGTGAGTAATAAATGATTTGAAAAAGACATTACCATAGCCTGGATGCCATCGAAGCACGACATGTATCAGGAAATCTATAGATACGGTGATGCGCCGTGTGACTGATTATGAACATGTCCTCGAAAGGGGGTGTCATCTGGAATGTCGTCTAGAAATCAACGAATCCGTTTCACCCGACTAACTAATCCTTCCCCCTAAATGTTCTGAGCCCATATAAGAGAAAAAACCCTTATTCAAACGGAAAAAACACCCCGGACGACCAATTGCTACGCTTGCTTGCCAATCCCAACACCCGAGTCTCTGTTCCCACCCACCCCAACACTAGTGCAACTCGTGGAACTGCCCGTGGTGATTCGAGTGCGGTCCGTGAGTCCCCACAGCATCGCCGCCGGCCTCGTGGACCGTCATCGGCACATTCGGGCCGCTGCCGTTGTTGCCATACCCGTACCCGCCGCCGCCGCCGCCGCCCATGGTGCTGCCGGTGTGGTGCGGCTGGATGGACGAGACGTCGGTCATGGTCGGCGAGGCGGGGTGGTTGTTGTTGTAGCTCTGGCGGTTGTGCGGGTCGGTGATGCCCGGCGAGGCCGCGGGGCTCGGCGGCTGGACGTGGGCGTAGGCTTGGGGCTTCATGTCGCCGCCTCCCGCGGTGTAGGTGTAGGGGGGTGCTTGTTGTTGTTGCGGGTTGAAGGGTTGCTGCGGGGGCGGGGATTGGGTGGGGGATGGGTATTGTTGCTGTTGCTGTTGTTGTTGGCCGTAGGCTGGGTTATATACGGATTGGTGAGCGCCGGCCGCTGCGGCGGGGGGTGCAGTAGGTCCATTATTGGGACCGCCGCCCGGCTGCTGCGCCATTTGCGGGTAGCCGCCGGTGGCCGCGGCGATGGCCTGGTGCTGCCGCTTCTTCTTGTTGTGGTGGCGGACGATAAAGAAGAGGGCGAGCGCCACGATGGCGAGGACGGCCACGCCGCCCACGACGCCGCCGACGATGGCGCCGACGGGGATCGAGGAGCCGCCCTTGCTGTTGTTGTTATCGTGGCCTGGCGTCGGGCTGGCGGTGACGGTGGTGGGGACCTGGGTGGCGCCTATATTAACATCGGAAGTCTTCAGGGGGTTGGAGCTTGTGCTGACGGCCAGGACCCGGCGGGTGTAGCTGCGGTCGTCCATCTCGCCAAAGTACGTAGTGTACGCCCGCCCCACGGTCGTGTTGGAGGTGAATTGGCAGAAATAGTCGCGGATGCCATTAGGGTACGAGATCGTCCCGCAGTACGACGCGCTGCTTGTGCTGCGACAGGGCGTCAGGTTTGACTCATCTTTGGTATCGAGGTATCGAGAGGGAGTAACTGACCAGTAGAGATTGTAGGGCGTAGTCTGGCACGAGCCACGACGACAGCTCGAGGACAACTCTGCGTAGTCTACACAGGTGGCCCGAACGGCGCACTCATCGCCTTTGCAGCAGCCGACAGCGCCAACAAGGTTGGAATAGGTCACGACTGCGCACTTTACGTCCGTGTCCACGCAGCTATAAGCGCTGTCTGGGATGGGTGTCAGTGGATACTAGAGTCTGGCAGAGGACTTATACGGGAAAGAGTTGGAAGGATGGAATAGTGTGAACATACCTATTTGCCCGCCAACGAAACCGCAAGTATTGTCGGGTGCCTCAAGCACCGTCATGGCCTCCTGTCTCTTCGCTAATAGCTCAAGGCTAGGCGGTGCCGTGATCTGGGCAAAGCTGAAAGTCGCCGATGGTAACGAGATATCTGTGGGTGCCGCTACCATCCGCTCAACGGCGATGGCCTCTACGACTGCCCCTAGGACAGTGTAGATCAGAAGTCTCGCCATGGCCGGTACAACTCCTTCTGTCGAATATTGATGATGATCCTATAGCCACGTCCAACTGGACCTCGAATATCAATCTAATATAATCACAAGGGGGCAAAGGAGCACTGGAGTAAGTTCCAAGCGGACGGCAAGTCCCAAAGATGCAAAGGCCAAAGAAGTCCCAACAAGGTTGGGCATGAGGGGGAGGAGCCCTACCTCTTTCTTATTAGACAGATGCCTATAGGCCTCCCCTCAGCCGTTGCCATGCCGGTCCCATGTTGGTCGGTCGGTCCCTTGTCTCTTCCGTTGATCCATCTTGTTGATCTTCTAGACAGCAGCAAAAGGCGGCAAGGCGCACTTTGGGCTTGGCAAGCTCGTCCAGTTAAGCTTGAGGGGATGGGGACGGGTGGCCCGTTTCGTTCAGCCTCGGAATGGATTCATTTCCGGACTCGCAGCACGTCGCGGCTGAAAGGGGGATAGACTGTCAGTTGCGAGCAGTAAGACCTGGCATTAGGTCGCACATGGTGCAGCCAGCTGAAGAAGCTAGAGCGGAACTGGTCCGCTAAGGCCAGCCACACGAGTGACGGCGTTTGCTTTTCTGTGTCTTGGCTGGACCAGCTTTTGACTCTTCAACTATTCCCCCTTGCCTGACCGACGGCTTGAGTCATGCTGCAGAAAATGAATGCTGTCTCTGAATGTTGGCAAATGCGGATGGGTCGCCTTATGCAACATACATCTGCCTGCATAGCTGCTTGGCAGAGTAGCGTTGTGCGCAGCACATCACGAGACTATAGCAGCGACCTTGCTAGAGCGAGGCTGCCACGGAAGCGAAGCGGCCTGTAAACTAGGTAACCGCCCTGCATATATTGATTTGAAAGACAGCCACATATTCAGGGTTTTCGGGGTCGGCGGGAAGCCTCTGTGGGTGGACGGCCTAGAGCTGGTATGGACCCCGGAAAGCGAGAACGCCGCAAAACCGCCTTGCTTCGTGAAATCTCAGCTACTATCAGCTCGTACGGATAAAACCCAATATTCATTTTATCCTACCTAGCCATGCACATCACGAGAGTTGAAGTGAAATACGAGAATATACCCGTGGAAAACTAGCAACACTGCGAATGCAATAGGAAAAGAAAAGGCTTGGACGAGGACCATCAACTCGATATCGAGGGTTCCAATCAAGGATACGAATATGGTTGACCGCGGGTGTGAGTGGAATCGGGACTAAGCATGGTGGAAGTAGAAACCGTACGAGACGAGATATCTGGCGGGGAGGATTCCGCGCTGAAGCAAGACATTTGATGTCCAGTCACCAGTAGCAGAGGGACGACAGGATATAGTGGAGACCGGCTGAACAGCAACATCAACAGCAACAGCCAGTTGGTGGTACAAGTCTCGATACCCCGCTAAAACCCCAATGTACTTTCTATTTTCAGGCACTCGCGCCACTAGAGCTGGGAGAGGAAAGACACATCAGTTGCAATTGGAGGAAAGAAGGTTTGTTCTAGCTCTGCCACAAGTCACTTCCTGTGAACCCCAGCCCCGGTACCCGAACCGTGATTGATCCCTCCTTTTACAAGTCTACCCCCCAAGCAGGGACCCAATATCAAAACAAAAGGCCGCAAGGCTAGGCAAGCCGATGCCTCCATGACAGATCTGTTGCGCGTCCTGCCGGGATTTCCGACAGCCCAGTATGCCGGTCTGTTGCCCGCGCTGGAAAATAACCGGGTGACCACTGCCGAGTTGCTCACCCTCGATATTGCAGACTTGGGCAAGCGCACCAAACTCCCACTGCTGGATCTCAAGAGGCTGTGCAATGCCGTCTTGGAAGCCCTCCATGTCGAGCTGGGCGTCTCGGAGAAGCAGCCCCATCAACCCAGTGCGCTGAAGCAGACCGCTTCCGACCTCGCTCAGCGCTGGAGCACCATCAGCACCCTCGATGAATCTCTCGACCAAGCTCTGGGCGGAGGCGTCCCGACCGGCTATGTCACGGAAATCGTGGGCGAGAGCGGGGCCGGGAAGACGCAGTTCTTGCTGACGATGCTTCTCGCCGTCCAGCTTCCACCGCCTCATGGGTTGGGCCGGCCCGCCCTTTACATATCTACCGAGGCACCACTTTCCACAAAACGTCTTGCGCAGATGCTCAACAGTAACCCCTTCTTCAAAGACTTGGACAAGAAGCCCACTTTAGATCGCATCATGAGCACCGCCACCCCGGATCTCGAATCGCAGGAGCATATCTTGCAGTACCAGGTCCCCGTCCAGGTGGAGCGACACAATGTCGGCCTAATCGTCTTGGACTCGGTCGCCGCCAACTACCGCGCCGAGTACGAGCGCGGCGGCAGCCTCGGCTCTAATATGGCCGCGCGATCCGCCGACCTCATCCGCATGGGCCAGCTCCTGCACGACCTGGCGCGCCGCCACAATCTCGCCGTCGTCGTCGCCAACCAGGTCATGGACCGCATCCCATCCTCCCACAGTGGCAGCAACAACGGGGTCTTTGCTATTAAGAATAGCGCGGCAACCCCCAGATCTCCACCCCTTGCTGCTGCTGCTGCTGCCGCTGCCGGCCCATCCGCCGCCCACGCCCAGATGCCCCAGGACAGCCCGCTCGCCTCGCGCTCGCGCGGACCCTGGCAGCCGCCGCCGGGCGCCGAGCCCACGAGCAGCCTGGTCGACATGGTGGGCGTGCGGTCGAGCATGCCGGAGCCGCCGCCCGAGGACCCGCCCGCGCCCGCGTCGCTGCTGTTGGACCACCAGAACCGCTGGGTGACGGGCTGGGGCGACGACCCCTACGCGGACCCGAACCACTTCAAGACGCCGACGCTGGGCCTCGTCTGGTCCACCCAGGTCGCCGCCCGCGTCGCCCTCTTCAAGCGGCCCGTCTACGGCCGCAAGGACGTCGTCGAGGACGAGGAGACGGGCGGCGTCGTGCTGCGCAACTGGCGTCGCTGGATGAAGGTCGTCTTCGCGCCGCACGTGCCCGGCACCGGCCAGGGGCTCGAGGGGGCGGTCGAGTTCGAGGTTAGTATGGGCGGGCTTAAGAGTGTTGACAGGGATAAGAAGAAGGAATAGATGGCTATAAATAATGAGACCACGTGAGCAGTCTCTCCGAATAAACCAATTGTGCCGGATTTGAGTCCCTTAGCCTAATGTATGTGTACTTTTAAATACTGGATAAGATGTCTCTGCTAGCCGCCGTATTTACGTTGAGACAGGTCGGTCTTCTTGAGCCTTCAACCGATAACTAGTTCTCACATGTTCATCATCGTGTTTTGACTAGGTACTGTTTGTACCTTATAGCTGGTGACATCTCTAATGTATCCAAGGGACCGTGTACCGTACCCGCAAGATGCTCGGAAAACAGTCATAACATGCGCACAAAAGCCACAAAACGACCAATCGGGTTCTTTTCGAGCGGTACTTCTTCCCATTCTCACGGCTCTGTGATTTGCGGGTTGTGGCATTGGCTTAGTAGATACAAACGTCTAGTTCGCCGCCATATGTCACTTCATCAAAATTATGCCAGCAATCGCCACGCTCAAACTATGTTATTAATACTTGCTGCCTGTGAATGACTGACAGGCCAGTCTATCCAATCGGATATCATGCCAATGGAATAAGCATTATGCCAATAGCACGAAGTGATCCCTAGTGTAAACAGTACATCGTACATAATCTGGTGGGAGTAACGCTTTCGCTATTCAAGGGAATACGTCTACTTCCGTTGGCACTACTGTCACATTGTGCTAATAAACAGAAACATTGCCTTACATAGATCAATACGTTTAGTTGCGTAATCTGTCGTAATTGTCACAACTTGAGTATAATCTACACACCGTAAAGACAAACGCCATGCCATTATGCCCCGCAGGCCATCCTGCCCAAAACGCCTAGAGATGCAACACCAACAACGCTCCTACTTCTAGTTGATCGGATGTGGGAATTCGTCTTCGAGCTGCAGCCGCACGCCCACGTTCATGCTGATGAGCTCCTGAATGAGCAGCTTGGCCGCGTACGGCATAGTCATCTTGGCCACCTCGCGACTGGTCCGGCAGGTGCTGCAGTAGCCGCGGTAGCCGAAGAGGCCGCACTTCTGGCAGATGTCCACGTCGGTGCCGTCGGACGAGACCATCAGACGCTCGAGAAGAAGCTGTGAGGCGCCATATGCAATCAGACAATCACGCTCCATTTCTCCCAGACGCAAACCACCGTCACGCGAACGACCCTCGGTTGGCTGACGCGTCAAAATGGCGCGCGGACCCCGGGACCGCGAGTGCATCTTATCCTGGACCATATGCTTCAGACGCTGGTAGTAGATGGGGCCGTTGAAAATGTAGGCCTGGAGCGGCTCGCCTGTGATACCTGACGTGAAGTAGTCCTTGCCCTCCCACGAGAAACCGGCCTCGACCAAGTTGCGGCTCATCTCTTCCAGCGGATGCGAACGGAAGGCATCGCCGTATCCAAAGTCCTTGCGGCCCCGGACAATGGAGGCCTTACCCGTGAGGCATTCGAGAAGCTTGCCGACTGTCATACGTGACGGGAAACCGTGAGGGTTCATGATGATGTCAGGAACCAAGCCCTTGTCGGAAAATGGCATGTCCTCCTGGTCAACAATAATACCAACAACACCTTTTTGTCCGTGACGAGATGAGAACTTATCGCCAAGCTCGGGGCGTCTTGTTTGTCTTGTCTGGATCTTGATCAAGTGGGTGTCCTTATCAGTCTGCGTTACCATAACCTTATCGATATAGGCAGGGTCGTGGAGTTTGTACGAAACGGGGCTTTCCTTGTACTCGTCGCTCCTCCTCTCCATTCCAACACCCGGATTCGTCTCGACGGGTGTCTCCTTCTTCAACATGACGTTGCCCGACTCTACCCTCCAGCCAACGTCGGCTACTCCGTCCTTGGAGAGCGCAATGTGTTTCCCAGCAGCCTGGGATGGGTCTCTGTCGCCAATTCTTTCGCGGCTGCCGTTGTTGTACTTTTGCAGCTCGGTGCTGTATTTCCTGAAGACTTGGCATCGTCCGAAGCCCCGGTCACACGACGCCTTGTTCAAGACAAGGGCATCTTCGATATCGTAACCGGAGAAGGACATGACAACAACAGTGGCGTTGTGACCTGCTGGGAGCTTGTCGTAGTGGATAAGTTCAATGGTTTTCGAGATAACCATTGGGCGCTGAGGGTACACAAGCGTGTATAGTAGTGTGTCGATACGGTTGAATTGGTTATAAGCAATGGCTCCGATGGCTTGCTTACCCATAGCACACTGGTAGGTGTTTCTAGGGGATTGGTTGTGATGTGGGAAGGGAATTAGACCGGCCACGGCTCCAAGAATGGTGAACGGCTCGATTTCCACATGCGTATGAGCTTTCGTGATATCCTTCTCGTACAGGGCTACCAGGGCGTCGTTCTCTTCGTTCACATCCAAATATTCGACGATACCTCGCGTAAGGAAATCATCGAACGTAACCTTGCCGGCTTGCAGGAGCCTCAGATGGCTTGCTTGAATCTTCGCCTTGCCATTTTTGACAATAATGTAAGGCCGACAGATTCGACCTTCGTCGGTGGCAATATGCACAGCGGCAAGGTTGTTATTAACGTTGATGCTGACGAAGGGCGAGACCCAACCTCGGCGGCGCATGGTCCGGAACTTGTTTGCGAACTGCTTAGGGAATCGAGTCATGGCAAAAGGCGTACCGTTTATGTAGATGACATAAGCACCGGGAGCATGCATCTCGGCGCCAGAGAAACAACGTAGCGGCTCGATGCTAGCGTCAAGCGTGAACACCCATCGCTTTACCGGCTCCTCCTCGATGTTGGTCGTGATATGCGTCATGAGAGCCAAGTTCTTGACCAGACCACAAGCCTCTCCTTCAGGGGTATCTGATGTGCACAGCATTCCCCATTGGGAAGGTTGAAGTGCTCGAGGTCCAGACACTTTTCGTGTCTTTTCGAACTGACTGCTAATTCGCGTCATCATTCCCAAGGCACTGATATAACTGAGACGACTCAAGACGTGCGTGACACCAGCCCTTTCCATCTTGAACCGCTTCACGCTCCAGTTGCCCGTTTGAATCGCACGGTTCATGCCCTCGCTGATATGTCGACCATTTGCAATGATGGGTCCCAACGGATCGTAACTGGCCCGGTTGTTCTTCTTCAAGACGTTATCTGCGGCGAATTTCAGGTCCGTGAGGTACTTCTTGAACAAATCCTCAAATAGGAGAGAAAGCATTTGTCCTGCCAACTCCAAACGCTTGTTTCCGACGAAATCTCTGTCGTCCACGAGTTTGGGGTTGTAGTATGCCATAAGCACACGCCGCGTCATGAGCGCAACATATACGGCCTTCGGGTAGAAGTCCAGACCCTCAACCGGGATATGGGCAATAATAATGTTCGCTAGGGCGTCCAATCCTTCTTCCACGTGACTTCTGCGTGCTTGAGGTGCTCCGGCTCCCGGCTTACCCCTTCCTCCCATCTTCGTCCGCGCTCCAATGTAATCGAGTGCTTGTTGTTGGGTGAACACGCCCACTTTGGAAGCCTCCTCGAAATTGACAACGAAATCGTCCTGGAACCTGCCATCGGAGCCAGCAACCAGTTGCATGATCTCAAAATCCGACAAACCTCCCAGGGCCTTGAGAATAATAATAATGGGGACAGGCTCGACGAGAACGTTGTGGTTCAGGACAAGCCGGTCTTTCCGGAGAATAACGTAAGTCTTGGATTTACGCTCATGGGTAGAACTCGTGACTGATGCCTGGATGATGTTGTTCTTCTCGTCTGCCTCGACGATGACTCGGTTCTTGCTGAGCTGTTCTTGCACGAGAATCACCTTTTCTGTGCCTCCCACGATGAAGTAGCCGCCTGGGTCCAGCGGGCATTCGTTCAAGCGCTCCATCTCGGCGTTGTTGGCGCCATAGAGATAGCATTTGTTGCTTCGCAACATGACAGGGATCCGGCACAGCTCCAGGTTCCTCTGGATAACCCGTTTCTTCTCGCGGAAGAAAGCAACATCGACAAGGACCTTGGCAGAATAGGTCATGTCTCGCAGGCGGCATTCCATGGGGCTGATCTCATTCCGGGGCTTGGGGCCGCCCTCGTTGTAGCCTGGACGATCAGGCTTGGTGACGCGGATGTCCAAAAACTCGATGAAAAACGATGAGTTGGCGTCACTCCTGACCGTACGGTTGGCCTTGAGAATCTCCTTGATCTCGTGGTCGACGAAGAAGTTGTATGAGTCGATATGCTGCTTCACCAGACCTTTGACCTTCAAGAATGCAGGCAACAGCTGCATCTTGTCATCAACGGTCGAGATGGGGTCGGTGAGCTTCTTGCCATTGTAGAATGGCTCCAGAAGAGCCTCAAATCCGTCGTCCATCATGAGCGCTGGTGAAGTGATCACTCCTGATTGCCTGCTTGGATTTTTTTCGGCATTAAAAATCTCGAAGCTAGGCAAGTAAAGATGACTGACTCCATTAGTAGCTTAGCCATTGTCGTTGAAAGGTGGGGGCTCCTTCCTAGTACAGGGGTTGACTTCGCAGCTGCCCCTCCAAGAAATAAGCTCTTTCCCTCTCAGCCGTCAAGCTTGCGCACGGATCAACGCGATAAAGGCGCCATCGATAAGAAATCTACAGATGGAAGCAACCTCGGCCTCTGTGGTATGACAAGTGAATCAACAACACCGAACCGTTTAGTAGATAAATGGTCCTATTATAGTAGTACTCCTGAATGGGATGATACGGGATACACAGTTAGCAGGCGATGGGATAAGCGTCGGCAAGCAATAGGATAACTACCTAGCTGGCGATGGGGCAGTTAAGGAACAGTGGAATAAATGCCGGTTAGCAATAGAATAACCACCTACCTATATAGCTGGCGATTGTATATAGCTAGCTGGTGACTGGAGACGGGAACTAGGTACAAATAAATAGTCGGACCCGGGAACCATTCGCCATGGTGAAAAAGCCATTGATGTAACAACTACGAGCGCTGGTAAGCGTGCAAAAAGCATTAGTTGGTTAAGTTGGTGATAATCTGCGGCACTTTCCAATCACAAGAATCCAGCCCGTAGAGGTTTTTAGGGTGGCTCCGGAGCCTCTCTAGGTTGTGAGCACAAGGGTATTTGAGATGCCCATCGTGACTTTGGCGAACAGGCTTCATTCTGGCGGTATGTGTGAAGCGCATTGTATGGAATCTCATATAACCCAATACGTGCACCATTGAATATGTCGCCTGCTTGAAAGTTGGCGGTTCCATTCCCTACCGCGAGCAGAGACGTATGTCATCAGTTCAAGAACTCAACCAGAAGTACATTAGCACTCTGACTGATATTCGAGTTGTTGGTCTCGGTGATACCGATCAGAATCGGTAGAGATAGTCTCCGTATACACTTGATAGTAGTCAAGGGTACCCATGAAACACTTACACTTGAACTATATCGGCTGGTTGGTCCAACGGTTAATGCGGCTGCATAGAATTGATCTGATTCCAAAGAGTTGCGGTGGAACTATCTAACAAGTCCATCAGCCTAGTCTGCATCCTGGCACGCTTTTCGTGCGCTTTTCCTGGGCATGAGCTTGCCTTCACGATAATTCCCACTACCGTAGAGATAATCAGGCATCACCTTTTACCGGACCCCACTGGTCTTAAACTAATATAGTATGGCAGCGCTGTTTTGCAAAAGGAAGCTTCCCACGAGACGCTTCGGGCCTCTATGAAAAGTAGAGCGATTGGGTGTAGGTGGCGTATGACTGGTCATGTCTAAAGCCGGCTCTCATGTAAGAGCGGTCTGTATACCAAAACCACCAACACGGTGCTACTTAGTCTCAATGACAGGAAACATCATGCCATTTTCATAGCATGTCGCAACAAGTTTACGAGTGGAAACTTGCACGAGTTTTTGGGAGAACCCACCTCTCACAGCTCCTCCCACGAGAGGGACTTTGGCTCGATATTGCTGGAGAGGGACCCGTTCCGTAATATATTTCGCAAGACACCCAACTGTATACTATCAGATTGCATACTACGCAAGTAAGTTCTCTATAGGGGTCCGGCAACCATGCATGTACGATAACCCCATCGTATGTACGAGGCCGAATCGAGCAATCCTGTCGAAGCCCTAACGCCTCCGTGCCTGCAGGCAGCACCGTCTCCATGCCACACTGCTGGATCCATTTCTAAGAATGTCTCCTGCAGGTGCAAAAAAATTGTGGTGTTGGAAACGCACGTTTGCCCACCCTTTGGATGGGGGCCTCAGCGTTGAAATGCCCGGCACTAGAGATCCATGGGCAGCTTGGCTCCGTGCCATGCTGGCTGCTCGATCGAGATACCCACCTAATCATCACAGATGTATGTACGGATATGTCCTCACCTGTTCGCGAACCGGTCGGCGTGGAGACCTCCATTTTCTCCGAACACGGTTCCTAGATCTCGCTTCATCATCGTCACATTGATTAAGCATGATGTTAATGCGCCAGCCGTGCCGGCAGCTTACCCGTACCTCGTTATAGTTGAGGAACAGAGTCATACATATAGATATAGTAGGGTAGACGTTTGTCTGAGTTGGCAATGCATGCGATGCAGGATATCACACATACAAATCTCCCCCAAAGAAACGCAATACACGCCCAAGTGTATATACATTCCAGAACCGTGTAGAATCAAAAGACTTGGTCTGCAGCTAGTCGTCATATCTCGACACACTGCATGAGGAGGCAAGGGCAAGGGAAAGAGGGGGCGGGGAGCGGAGCGGATACCGTGGACGGAGCAATTCAGGGTCTCGACTCACTGCACGCTTGTTGATCGTGGGAACGTCTTCTTACCAATCTAAGATGGAAAAAGCATGCAAGAAGTCGGGCCAGTAGGTAGTCGGGCGGCTAGCACAAGGGGTAGTACGGTCGTTTTGCATTTTGACAGAGTTCCATTCCCGATTTTGCTGGAGCCGGATTGCGCAACACGCTTTCCTTCCCTGCTCCCCATGCCCATGCTCTCTTTCTGCGTCGGCGATGCCCCGCCTCCAACGTGCATTGATGATATATGCGCTGCAAGCCTAGAATGCATTCAGCATGTGTGTGACTTCTGGCAGGGCAAGGCAAGGTGAAGGAGAGGCGACGCAAGGCAAAGAAGAGTGTCTGATTCGCGGTAAAAGTCGGTGAATGCAGGAGGAAGCTTGAAAGACAGGAGTTCCTTGAGATCACCAATTGCCACTGATTGATGAAACCTGCAGGCTGACAGAGGGTGGCCGCGAAAGCCTTGCCGCCGATGATGAGGGGCTCAAGTCCGATCTCCCCGCCAGATGAGGAGTATACGAAGTTGTGTTCCTCTTTTTCGTTCTTTTTTTTTTTTTTTTTTTTCGTCGTTTGGGCTAATGATCATCCGATCACTGGCAGATACATCGTCCCCAAGCCTAGCCAGCCGTAGCGTGCACACAGAAGCGAATGTGGAACGCCTCGACCGAGTATAGCGATTACATAGCGTGAACGGCTACTTCCACCGAGACTTGTGTCAATGCTTTTCTTATCTCTAGTTGGCATGTCAAACACCACGTTTCTCTCACCGATGCATAAAGTGCAAAGGCAAATCTCCCCCGTGGTGGCGTTAAGAATCAACGGTCATCTCCAAGGCCATCGGCGGGAGACGGGGGAAATGGTGCTAGTCAAAAAGCAGCAAGTAGCGGTGGTGAGGCGGAAAAGGAAGCAAGGTCAGACCCGGCCTGGCACCTGGCACCCCCAAGGTAAGGTGGTAAGGTGGTGGTGGTGGGTGATATTTCGTATGAGTGAGCCTGGCGCATCTTCGAATCTCTGCTGCATGGACTCACCACACCATTGCAGCCGCGCTAAGCCATTTGACTTCAAGGCGGTATCTCGGCTCGACGCGAAACTTTGGGGCGATCAAAGGACCCTTCAATTGCGAGGTCCCGCTAGCCCACTTGGAGTGCAATTGTGCCATGGAAAATTTGGGATGATTATTATTGCCGCCGGTGGTGGTCGAGCAGGAAAATCGTCCGGTCAAGCGAAGCTGGATGACACACAATTCTCCCGCCCGCCCTAGGCTGCGCTAGCCGTAGCTGCCCCTCGTTTCGGTTTCTAGGCTCGCTCTGGAAATGACAATGAAATGGTGATCTTACCCTCTACGCGCCGTTCGAAATGACGTCCTGAAGCGGATATCGGAACCCAGATCACCTAGGATTATGTTATTCCCCTGTCGAATGATTGCTTCTGTTGTTAATATTCCTTCACGTTGCAAGCATCCCTATGGTCGAATTAGATCCGTGTATTTCTGCCGGGAGAAAGACAAGCTCGTATATATCTCCTATACATGGTGATCCCGTCATATGTAGTTGCGTTACTACCAGTCGGCTTGCTGCCCGGAAGGAGAAAGAAGTACCTAGCAGTACGTGTGATGCCGAGCCGAGACCTTACCGTAGGCATCGCGTATAACATGTGTAGAATGCCACTCAACACCCCCCGTTCGAGTTAGAGTGCAGAGTTCCAGTCGGCCTGCGACGTATGGACGGCCCCTCACTCGCAATCGACGTTCCGAGCAAGGGTGGCATGCTGTCCAACCACAGCGTTTCTTGCCTACATCCTTCTTGCATGGCATCTTTGTGGGGTTAAAAGTCAAGGGCCTTTTTTTCTATTGCAGTGAACCTGACATTAGAAGATGCTGACAGCAGGAGGCATCTGCATAGAAGGAGCAGACGACGTTTCGGTCGGCCCCCCTCTCCCCTCCAGTCACTCAGCCCCATCCTCGGCGCGATTGGAGACTGTTGCACTTGATTCCGGTACGGCACTAACTGTTTACTTGGTAAGCAAGATGCTGCCGATGATCAGCCTCTGCCTCCTGCGCAAGATGGAAATAGCCGTATGAAAACCAAACGAGGTTGATGTAAGTCATGGATGGGGCTACTTGCGTTATCCCGTCTCTGTTAGCTCCTAGGGTCCCCGCACTAGTCTGTTGCGGATTGTCACTTGGACCGCGCATCGGCCAAGGCGTAGTACGTAATGGGAAGCCCACAGTTCGGACCAGTCCCGTCTCGTTGCTAGGTCGTCGCTCACCGCTTCGTGCTCTCTGGGTTTTTTCTCTACCTCTTACTTGTACTCGGTAGCCAGTAGCTCTCTCATTGTGCTGGTGGTGGTGGTTGAGCCTGAGGGGAGGGGGGCCTTTCTACGCTGCCGGCATCCCATGGGTTTGAAGTGTGGAGTTCCCGTCTGGACTTTTGAGACCGTTGGGCATGACTGCAAGAAAACAAAGAAGAGAAAGGAAAAAAGCGTCACTCGTGATTGGCGATGAGTCGACGCGCAGGCCAACCGGTATACAATGCGCTTGATGTATACGAGCAAATGCATCTTTTATACATAGCTCTTATACCCGTAAGGGAGGTCATGTTAGGCTATTCTACATGCACCTAGAGCAACGTAGACATTCGTAAACCGTCGCATACGATCGATAGACTCCGACCCGGCGACTAGCAGCGAGACTATCTCGCCTGCAATTGTCTCAATACTAGTCAGATCTGTGACTGAGGGGACTAGCTGGCAGTTAGGTAAGGGTAGTTTGGCTGATAGTCTGAGAAATCGCGGCTTTACCAGTCATCTGGTTCTTAGGTTCGGTGTTGTAAAGTCAAATTGGAAGCCTGCCTTGCGCTGAGGCAGAGATGACTTGAGCTTATATTATCCAGGACATGTTCCACATCCACTTGATCTGAGGGTAACGAACGCCGTGACTGGGAAAGGGGACCAAATCGATAAAGATCGAGCAACCCCTCCATGAACTAATAATACATCGCCTCTGCCCAGTCTGCCTCTATCTAAAGTCGACGGTGTACGTAACATCCGGCAAGGGTTCAATACTTGCGCGAGATCTCGCAGGCTCTACCTACTCTGTACTCTCTCTCTCTCTCTCCTCGTCCGTCTACCGACTAGCAAAAGTCTGGAGTCACCCCCTGGAGTTTGTGTGTGCGGTTTTTAGACCCAGGTCCACGAACCAGGATCAGGAAGGTAACGAGCCACCGACCAACCTGTGCTGGTGCTGTGGCCCCCCAACTCCCAGTCCAGTCCCATCGGCTCTCCGACAGGGGTCAATTTCTGGGTTACTCTTGTTCCTGCTTCAACCCCCCCAAAAGGCCAAAAGAAGCACCACCACCACCACCATAGCGGCTTGATCTTGGTCTGGCTTTCGCTTCGCTTCGCAACTTGCTCTCTTTCTCGTCCACAACTCACATTCATTTTGTTGGTCAATCTTCTTGCTGTCGCTCCCTGCGTAGGGAAGCGTTTTTGTTGCTATAGTTCCTCATTTTCATCAAAGGTAAGCCGCAAGTCCCCCCATCTCGTCTCGTCTGGCCTTCGTTAGCCCGCCCGGAACCTCTGCCTCCACCTCCAGCCAGTCAAGTCACCTTGGCGACGGTTGACTCGTCTTGTGTGTGTGTGCTTGCGATTGAGGCACCACTGGAGATGGGCGCACCAAAATATAGAAGAGATATACTTGCTCCAGCGATCAATCTGATAGAAGCCCAGCCCAAGCAATTTGCCGTTGCGCTTCAATCTGCTCTGTCGCTTCAGAAGCAGAGTCTTGTGCCTGTTGTTGTGGTTATTGTTTCTAGCGAAGACACACAAGACTATCTGTCGCGCCGCCTGTCTCTGGTTATGTCTGACTTGAGTCTTTGATGACCGACGGACCAAATGCTGACCACCAACCCGCGATCCTGCAGTTTATAGAACGGCGACACGCCTGTCCAGCTCTGTACGAAAACCCGATTGTTGTAACAACAGTACGAAAACATAAAACCCACAAGAATGATGGACGATTACCGATACCGCGCCCAGCAGCAGCAACAGCAGCAGCAGTCGCCCCGGAACGAAGCGCCAATGAATTCGCTTGTGTCTCCGCCGAGGAATGGCGCTCGCATGCCTCAGCAGCAGCATGTATCGAGCCAAGACCATCGCACCTCGTTGCCCCGTCGGTTCACTACCGATTCGGGGCGTGTACCAACACTGTCCACCATAAATACCCAGCGTCCTCCCGAGCCGCAGGAGTATCCTACCGCCGTGAGTGCAACCCTGTCCCCCCGCCGGGCATCTCCGTTGCTGTCTAGCCCTGCTGGGTTGTCTTCCGAGCATGTCTCAATATTGAAATATATGTCTTGCGCTTGTGGAACTCGTGGCTGACTTTCTGCCCGCCCAGACCCAGTATAAAGCCCAATTGGTATGACACCTCCCCTTTGAACTTCGCATTGCCTGTTTTCCGGTCAAGCTTGCTAGAGCTTCTGACCTGCAAACTCGGGGTTGATTCGCTTTCGGTGGCGCCAGAAGCATCGCTGACTGTGAGTTGCAGCTGGAGAAGAAGAAGCTTGAATATGAGAAGATCCTGGAGCAGAGACGGCGCTTCGAAGCCGAGATGCAGAAACTCGCTGCGCAACAGCGACTAGAGGAGATGGAACTGTTACGTATGCAGGAAGATCTGGGCCGTGGTGCTTTGACAGGCCACTTGTCCGAGCCGACGACACCACCGGAGTATCGCGAAACCTCGTCCGGATTTCCCACCATGTTCTCTCGTCCGAACAGATATTCGACCTCAAGCTTGGTCTCTCCGCAAACGATGTTCAACCAACGTGGCAGGTCCGGTTCCCAGTTGACGTCACCCCAATCGTCGGCCATGCCATCTCGTTTTGGCTTCGACGACCAGATCCCTTCCAGATCAGTCCCAGGGTCTCGGCGCAACAGCGACGACGACGAGAAGGAAGAGGCTCTTCGTCAGGATCCTACCAGTCACCGATCCACGAATGCGTACGTATCTTGTTTCCCCTTCGAATTCGCCGTGTTTGTTGCGTGATTGCCTGCCTTGCTGTTGTGTGTGCGCGCTTGGTCGGTCTGCTTGAACCTGTCAAGGTCATCCGTTGCCATTCTGAATTAGCGTGAATCAGAACCAACATTTTCTGCGCGGTTGATGTTGGGACCCAACTTGCCTCACATTGAACACAAGGATTCATGAACATGACCAGTGCCATGGTTTTGAGCCTTTCCTCCATCCACCCCACCCTCACTCTCTACATTCACATATCCCGTTCCCTTGTCCGATAAAAGAGAACTCCTCAGAGTGTTGTCAGTCCTTGACTGTGCAAGACACCTCCTTCCTGCACTTTGAAGCTCGGTTGTTGCAGCCGAACTTGACAGAAACAGAAGACATATCCACATCATCCATCAGGTAACTCCCATTCCCTGCACCATCTACCTCCATCTCAGTCGGTCGACTTGCCTTAAGGAAAGCTCCTTCATGTATGAACACACAAGTGCTTCAACTCTCGCACGACCCTAACTACTTTGTTTTGGTGCTTGAACAGAAAGACCGCGCCCAGAGAATCGGGTCATTGTCCTGCACTTTGACTTTCTTCACATTGCAGTCTAGAACGTTGCATTCACCAGCTTGAACCCACACTCCTTCCTCTACCAAGTTTGGTGACAACCGTACCAGCTCCTACCTATCTCCTGCTTGAACCTATTGATCTTCCCATTGTCTTCTCTTGACACAAACATTTCGTCACTTGGCCCCTACCTGTTTCCTTGTGCTGACTGATATTGGCCAGACTCAACCGGTACTCGATGCCTGTTACGAGAAGAGGTAATCTCTACGACAACATTGATCAGACCAACGCTGCAGGCTTCCTCTTCAGAGACGACGATTCCGCAATGGAGCCCACTTACACCGCCGTCGATACTGGCGACAACGGCTTCCCGAAGCTGTACACACAAAAGCCAAACCCTAACCGAGTAAGTGGTTCTCTTGAAATATGTATTTCACTTCTCCTTGATTGTTATCAAACTTCCCTCACTTGAGTTTTGGGAGTTGGCGGTTGTGAACGCGCTGTGAATAGCGCGTTTGGTTTGTTGATTGTTCGCTTCGGACAATGCTTTATTCAATACACCAAACCAACCTGCCTTTCCTATTTCTGTCCCAACTGCCAATAAGCCAGGAGCAGGAGGGGAAGAACCATCCAGCTTCAGACGAGTTCAACTCTTCCTGCTTCCTCACTTTACCTCATGTGCAGCTGGAATTATTTTGTGGCATGAGCATCTGCAAATACCAACCATCCTTGGACTTGCACTATTTATCATTCTCTCCTTTCATTTGCGCCCCGGCAATTTTCCACTTACTAACACCCACTTCACATAGCTCTCGGCCTCTTCTGTCGCTGTCGATCTCTCTGCACTTGAGACGGCGAACGGTTGGAACAAGATGCCTTCTATGCACCGACACCAGCAGAGCTTGTCACAGCTCAGCTCCTCCCAAATGGGCTCAAGTGATAATGGCCAGAGTGGAGAGGGTTCTGATGCTAAGAGCATGGGAGCCCGATCCAATTTCCGTCATTCCCTTGACTTGAAGAACCACAATCTTGATATGTCCTACTACAAGGAGGCCGCTGAGGCCGCTGCTTCTTCTGCTGCCCCTCTCATGTCGCCTCCCGCAGCACAGGTTCTGACTACGCCTCCCAAGCTGCAGACGTCGTTTTCTGCAAACGACATCCCCACTGTCAAGAACCCTTCATCTGCTGTTACACCTGGCTTCAACAATAACGCCAACGCCAACGCACATGCTCAGCAGCATTTCCACAACCACAATGCTAGCATTGGCCGCATCCCCCCGGGTGCCTACTCCA
This sequence comes from Apiospora marii, assembly GCF_038362585.1. Taxonomy (NCBI): domain Eukaryota; kingdom Fungi; phylum Ascomycota; class Sordariomycetes; order Amphisphaeriales; family Apiosporaceae; genus Apiospora; species Apiospora marii. Next base: position 1,707,547 of record NW_027117377.1, read on the forward strand.
AACGCCACAGTCGTGAGCTTTCCGGCGATAGTGGCCATATTGCAGTCACTCAGTCTGCCACCTTCCCGTCGATTGGATCGGCTCTCCATGGCAATGCACCGTCCTTTGGACCTCCTGCAACCCAGGCCCAGATGCAGTCGACCCCATCATCTGCTGCGGTCTCTTCACCGGGCTCCTCCATGGGCTCTTATCCTTCATTCTTCCCAGGTGGATATAATCCTACCAGCCCCAATGGCCACCACGGTCCCAACGGCCACCACGGCCCCAGTGGCCATCACGGCCCCAGTGGCTCCCACGGCTCCAATGGCTCTCACGGTCCCCATGGCCCTCATGGTCCTGCTTACAATAACATGAACATGCTGACAATGGGAATGAACAACATGAATATGAATGGATACTCGAGCCAACCTTACACCACTGGCTATGCTCCCATGTACCAGCCCGGTCCTTCCAACAACCGCGATTCGCAGCAGCGTGTCATCAACCAGCGTCGCGCTGTTGACAGCGAGGGTAAGTCCATCTTTGGTACTATTTGTATACACTCAACTAATTGATTATAGCCATGTCCCGCTTCAATAACCTGACGCTTGATGACCTTGTTGGAGAGATCTTTGCTTTGTGCAAGGACCAGCATGGCTGCCGCTTCCTTCAGAAGCAACTGGAGAACCGAAACCCGACCGAGATCCGCCAGATCTGGCGGGAGACCAGCCCTCACGTCACCGAGTTGATGATGGATCCTTTTGGCAACTATCTCTGCCAGAAGCTTCTGGAGTACTGCACCGATGATGAACGCACTGCCCTCATTCAGAATGCATCTGCACAGATGGTTCGCATCGCCCTGAACCAGCACGGTACTCGCGCCCTCCAGAAGATGATTGAGTTTGTCTCTATCCCCGAGCATGTGCAGATCATTGTCAACGCTCTTCGTTACCAGGTTGTCGACCTCATTCAAGACCTGAATGGTAACCACGTCATCCAGAAGTGTCTTAACAAGCTATCTGCGGAAGACGCCCAGTTCATCTTTGATGCTGTTGGCAACCATTGTATTGATGTCGGCACTCACCGTCATGGTTGCTGCGTTCTTCAGCGCTGCATCGATCATGCTTCTGGTGACCAGAAGAGTTGGCTCGTTGCGCGTATCACCGACAATGCCCTCCGCCTTGTACAAGATCCTTTCGGTAACTACGTGGTTCAGTATATCATCGACCTTAACCAGCCATCTTTCACTGAACCCCTCGTCACCCAATTCGGTACCAAGATTGGCATGCTCTCTCGCCACAAGTTTATCTCCAATGTCATCGAGAAATGCCTGCGCTGCGCTTCGGAGCCTTCCCGAGACAAGATGTGCCAGGAGATGCTGAACCCGGGAGAGATGGAGAAGATGTTGCGGGATTCCTTTGGCAACTACGTGGTTCAGACCGCCCTTGAGCATGCCACTCCTCCGATGAAGCACCAGCTTGTCGAGTCAATCCGTCCCATTCTGCCTGGCATCCGATCTACACCCTACGGCCGCCGCCTGCAGGCCAAGATCCAGACCTACGACAACAACAACGCTTCGAACCCAAGCAGCGGCCAGACCACGCCCGCCGACCAGACCGGTGGACAGATCTCGCTTCGCACTGCTCGTACCATGGGCAACGGTACTATCGCTTCCGGAGGCTACCCCAGCGGCATGAATGGTGCCCCGCGTCAGGCTGCCTACCCTGCAGGCAGCGGCCTCCCGGTGCCTCCTCCTCAGCCTCCCCGGCTGAACCAGGGCTACACCTACCCAGGCGCTCCTATGCAGACTGGCAACGGTGATGGCCACTTCTTCTGAGGTCTTTTCTTTTGCAAATTGCCGCCACCCAGCTTGTAATGGTATGGTGCGAGGGACGAATGGGGGCGGCATTTATCGAGACGGCTTTTCCCGGCTGTCGTTGCGGTTTTCTATTTGGCTTAGGCGAAGCACGAACGAAATGTCTTCCACGAATCTGACGACTTTTCCTTGTTGTTCTTCTACAGACGACACCCAACTTAACCTGGCATTCGACTCTAACTCGACACTTGACATAGGTCGACGAGCACTTCACTAGCACCCACCGTTCCCTGGGTTGCGCTGTACACTACAGCTCGTTGACACCAAACTTATCGTCCCCTTTGGATTTCTGCCGGTCTTGGATGAGGAATGTTTGTGACTTGGGGTGACCAAGAACAGCATCAGCATCCATACCCAGATCTCTCAAGGCCTGTATCCCTGTATCAGGATCGCGGGCTACAACTCGCCCCGCATAGATTTTCCTAGCAGTTTTCTCCTTTTCTTTACATTGTCGTTTCTTTTTTTTGGTTCGGATGCACCTGGCATTGCGATGATCTCCGAAATCCCGACGTCTTCATGAACGTCATCACGATGGTTCACGACGACAAGGATTTGAGACCATCCTACGTGGTAGCTTGCTACAAGCACTTCTTATGCCAGCTGTCACCGACGGTTTTACGGGCAGGCGAGGGAGATTCATTGCGCTTCTTCTTCTCTTCTTCACTTCTGGGTGGCGTTAGTACACTCTCCGAAACACCAGCCATCGGCGATTCTCAGCAACACAAAGCACACCTTATTACCCCATGTTTACACCCCTCAACATACAGTATCCTCATGGCTTTCGAGGAATGAGTGATACTGGATAGACACTGCTGGGAGGGGCCTTTGTCAAGGGCGAACAAGTGGCCGAGCTTCTATCAGCTCTCGGAATAATGGGACACACCAAAGGAAGATGATGCTGCAGAAACTCTTTTTCGGGGAGGTAGAAAGCGAAGACATATCCCCAAGATATATTCTCTCTTGTTGTTCACTACGGAAACTAGGATGGCGGTTCTCTTCTTCTTTTCCATTTCGGCAACGATTGCGCCCACAGAGTTCACATGGAATGAATGGTAGCATTTGGTTGCGGCATCCCGACGAAGAGAAATTTGCACCACATGAGATTGGGCAAGATGAACTTTGGCATTCAGAGGAAGATGCCATTATTTGCGTGTACTTTTGCAGATAGATTGCTTAATAAAGGCTCATGACATAACTCTTCTGGCTTGGCTTGTTTCTGTGATATGTCTTAAATAACTGATCTTCATACATGTGAAGGGACATATACCGTCAAAGGCGTAGGATGTGATGAAGATGAATGCTGCTGGTAGGTGTAACTAGGCTACGAGAAAGTGCTACAACACCAACCAGCAGTTCGTGCCGCCATCCAGAATGATGGCCATGGGCCCGTCCATTTCCTACATGCATGGGCAGAAGGACCACGGATCAACCATGATGGATGGGGTTACGTATTTTCTTCCTTTTTTTACTCGCTCGCCTGATATCATATCGGGTGGGCACACGGTGCCCTGGACGCTTGCCTGCACCCTGCAATGAGCCATATAAGTATCCTTCTCAGACTGGCTGGGGATGTACGATGGTATCTTCCTATCGTATGTAAGACCTGCCTGCCCGCCTACCCCAGTCGGCCCTCTCTGCCACTTTTCAGTGGGACTAGTAGGATCAAATACAACACAGAGGACATTCCCTAGCTTGTCTGTCCCTTGTTCCCCGGCACACGCAAGGCTAAAAATGCAAGCACCATTGTGGAGAGAACGCAGGCAAAAGACAGTCCGGGGAAATAGACATCAAATCTAACCTGCGATACTGATTGATTTTGGGAAGACACTAACTACAGTCTGTTTTGAAGTCGGTTGTTCCCAGTTCTTCAAGGGGTAGTATATACAAGTCAACCAGCAAGCATGGCGAGGGCACGAAAATTGCTTCAGCATCGCTGCCGAGCCGCATTTGGTTTACAACAAATTTACAGTGTATAATAACGAAGATGAAACACAACAGTACTACTCGGGATGGTGGAATGGGCGGACACTTTCACAGGGCGAGGTGTATCAATGGAGCCAATACAGTCGCAGCGCACATGGGAGACGAGGAAAAGTAGCGGCTACTTGGTGATTTTTAGAATCTCATTATCATCGTCACAATACGCCATGTAGTAAACCCATTTGTGCTGCTGATCAAATGCTTTTCGTCATTCTCAGCTACCTGATTTAGACCAGCCGAGCTTTTCCCCAGCCTGTTGCATGCCCAATGAACCGTTCGACGAAGCGTAACCACGCCCCATCGCAAAACAAGGATGCCCAGATCAATCGCCCCCCTTTCACCAGGAGTGAAGTGGCGTTTAACGGTATCGCCAGAGAGACATGGTGTTGTGGCGCTTCCAGGTCTTTCTGCGGCCAGCCTTGGTCTTGTTGTAGCGGTGACCCTTGTTGAGACCACGCGACTTCTTGCCGGTGGCGGTGAGACCACGAGACTCGCGGTGCTTGTGGACGGGGTTGACGATCCAGTTGATGCGGGGGTCCTTGCGGATGGCCTTGTGCTGGGGGTCGACGAGGATGATCTCGAAGTACTTGTAGGTCGAGTCCTGGTTGATCCAGTACGAGTTGAGGACGCGCAAGTTAGCGCAGCGGCGGCCGACACGCTCCTCAGCGGTGGACTTCAGGGAGCGCTGGTACTTCAGCTGGTTAACACCCTGGTTGGTGGGCTTGCCTGTGCAAGGGGTCAGTAACTGATATCACGGCAAAAATCCCGTTCCACGGATCAGAGTGTAGACGAACCGTAAGTGGCACCCTTGGGCACGGGTCGCTTGCGGCCACCACGGCGAACGCGGACGCGGTAGATGACATAGCCCTGCTTGGCCTTGTAGCCGAGACGGCGGGCCTTGTCGGGGCGCGAAGGGCGGGAAGCGCGGTGAATGACATTCAACTGGCGGAGCTATATTGATGCAGTCTCAGCAAATGTTCAACGACTGTATAGCAGAGACACAGGTTCCCCGATCTGTGGCCAGCCCACAAAAAGGCAATTGAAAATTTGCAGTTTCGGGAGCGGGCGAGATGCGGGACAACACAGGCGTCCACATGATCATCCAGTGATCCATCCAATCGAAATGTCATTGAATGCATATGTTTGTTCGTGTGTGCCGTGTCGCCTGGTGGACTGTAGGCAGAGGGCGGTTGGGTTTTTCAACATACTTCCCAGCAGCGGACTCGGAGGAGGAATCGCAGGACATCCGACTGCTTCTTCTTCTGAAGCTCTTCGACGTACTTGAGGGCACCCATCTTGGCTGTTGTGTTGTTGTCGTGTCAGCAGATCGCAGGCCAGCTAGGTTGATCAAGAGATGGATGTGTCGGTCAAGAAACGTACCAGGTTGGGAATTATGGCCTGCAAAATTGGATGGTCGTGTGTCGTTTTGGGTTGTTCACAAGTGGGAGAGAGGTGGGAGGAATTATTGAGAAAAAAAGCATACCATTTCACAATGGGGCACACAAATTTGGGTTGTGGGTGAGAAAAATGAGGATCTAAGCCCAGATTGGTTTAGCTTGAATCAGCCCGGCTTATCGCCCGACTCAAAATGCAGTGCCCCACCTGATTCTACTGTACCCTTCAATTCAAATCAGACCTTCAGGCTCTTGGCATTGGATTGATTGAATTGAAGCAGCAAGCAGTTAGGTAATCAATATCAGAACTACCTACCCTCTGTACACCTGCGTGCATCTAACCAAGAATATGGCTGTGTTAACAAGTTGTTATTCGTCAATATGAGCAAAGATCTCTCTGCCTCTATTCTAGCTAATTGAAGTCTGTCTACAAAGTCCAGTTGCCTGGAATAGCCAATGGATACGTTGGTCTGTCAAAGGCACACACTCTCTGTCATCAGGTCATTCGTGAATCAGAGCCATGGCCAACATCGGTAAGTTGGCCATCCGCATCAACTTCCACATGGGCCGACTTCGCAAGGTTTTGAAATAGCTCAAACTGCTCATAAGCAGCTGGCCCCCAGCTGTCCTCGGGTTTCGGCTGCTGGAAGTCCTGGAACATACTTGCCGCCTTCTTCTCGTGCTCGCCTGCTTCGTCGTTGTCCAAGTCCGACGGTGAAAAGGTACCAGGGGCAAGGTGGTTGGCCACGATCTTCATGCCATGCTCCCGTCCCTTGGCGAGCACTTCCTTCATGTCTCTTCGGTCCTTCTTCCATGTCGACAGTATCGACGTGTCGATTGCTTTACCTTTTAGGGCCTCTTCGGTGTCCTTGTGCAATGCCAAAAGACTGAAGCTGGCCGCGAGTGTATCTTGCATCTGCTGGAAGAAGGCATCTCCCTCCTTCCGCGAGTCGTCGAGTCGAAGGGAAGCCACGATCTCCTGGGCGCTTTCGAGGATTGGTCCGGATTCTGATTCGGCTGGTTGGCTAATTTCAAGATTTTAGACTGTGCCCTCGCGTGGAAGTGTCTGGTCCACTTACTGTGATGCAATCTGTTCGCTGAGCGATTCCTGAGCTTTGTCTGTGGTCCCCTGAATTCCAGTGTAAAAATCGTCCATCTTCTGCTTGTAATACTTGGCTTCGTTGTTCTGTATCAGCCGAATCCATTTGATCCAATCACTCCCGTCCCTGCGACGAAGTCAGTGATGGCTTCTTGTTTATTGCCTCTCTATCACTTACTTTGGCTCTTCAGGTTCGACCTTGGGGCGCTTGGCAGAGGGTCTTGGCTCGCTGCGACTACCCCGAGCAAGCGCAAGTTGACTGCCTCCCTCTGGATTTGGTTCTCAGTATGGTAGCAAGACAGGAAGGAGGTTAGGTAGGGGTAAACTAACGTTTGGGCGCATCCCCAGCAGACTTTCTTTTCGCTGCTCGTTTGGGTGGCATTATTCAATGTCGTGGGCTAGATAGGGTGTGATGAAGTATGGACACCAAATACAGGACACAGGTCTGTATTACAGAGTATTGGGAACGAGTGGAAGAAACTTTCAATAGAAAAGAGGTAGATGGAACATACAAAAAGGTTCTTTTACCGAGACAGACAGTACTTGGAAGTAGACCTTGAGATCGACCAGCTGGAAGTCACCTAGGTAGAGGTGGGTAGCGTTCTCAATGCTGGTTTCTGCTCAGTCGTGTCTACACGTAGTCAAGGGAAGTAGGTAGGCAACATATGCAGTTGCGAAATGCAACAAAGGAAGTCACGACCAGGACTTTAATCAACAACACTCGCGACTTCCCTCCCTGATTCATGTTACGCAGGTACCACCAATGCACCTCGGTTTCTTAATAAAGCCCAGCCCATTGGATTGGGCTACGGAGATCATCTTACCAGATAGATAAAAAAAAAAAAAAAAAAAAAAAAAAAAAGCCGTTGGAGCTGCGTGGTTGACTGCACGGTTGATAAGTGTTATGATGTCTCGCCAAACATTACAATTAGATGGGCAGATAGAGTATATGAGGCAATAACAAAAACCCGCCAACCACCAGGAGGCTTGTCAACATGATACACTCCGAAGCCAATACCACCGCATAGAGATGTGATTCACATACATGTCATTATAGATGGAGCGAACAGTACGAAGCCGCGATCTTTCAAGAAAAGAATTTGCAATTATTCAGATTCCCCCGAGAGAAGCCATTGACCCATGCCATCAACTTTTCGCTATCTGAGTCCCTCCCTCTTAGTAGACTCCTTGAAGAAAAGAAAAAAAAAAAAAGAAAAAGAACAAATCCATAGTGCATAAAAGTAGCCTCTCCTCGGGCAGATGGATGGGTGGGCAGATACTACCAATCTGCCACAACCACCGAAAAGTAAAGAACGAATGAATGGAATCTTTGATCGTACAATGCTGAAAAAGCCAGCCTCCGGTACCCAATGAATGTGGAAACAAACATCCTCCTTCTCCTCCGCTTAGCCCCTTCTCGAGATGCCACACAATTACACCCGTGCTCGTGCAAAAGCCACTCTGTCTATTCCTTTCCCTGCGCTGCAAATGAATTTTTGGATGAACCGTCTTATGCCATTTGTCGTTGACGTCGTGTAGCTACCGAAATCATCGCTGCCGTTTCGGAATCCATTCTGAATCCGAGGAAACTGCAAGAAAACAAGAAAACAAAAATTGAGTATTTTGGAGAAGTCTCGCCAGAACAAAGCTGAGCCGCCGCCGCGGCCTGTTCTGCGAGCAATATCGACATGCTCGTATTCTTTCTGAATCTGGAGCAAAAAGACAATCACACCATCAGTCGTGTGCTGCAACGCTGTCGTGTATGTGAAAGATCAAGTATGAACGAGAAACTGCCAACAGAACTGACTAGCGAGAGTTCAAGGACAGGCTCTGGAAAGCACCAAGCCATTCGTTCTGGGGGACAGACGATGGGGTCTTGGAATCCTGAGCTGAGGGTGTGCTATGCGGACTTGGGAACCGGCCCTGCATTGTCTGATAGTCCGCGGTTGGAGGAAACCCAGTGGCATAAGCATCGATGCTGGGCATCATGCCACCACCAACGTAGCCGGCAGCACCTGTCCTGGCAGCGCCGAAAGCACCGTACGCAGAGTATGGGTATGCCGATGGCGGGTAGGCATTATTGGCTGCAACCCCACGCTCCGAGGCAAAGGGTTGGCTGAATGCAGGTGGGAAGGACCGACTGGCGGAATTGCCACCTGCATACGAGCCTTGTTGCTCTGGCTGCTGGTTTGGTCGGCGATCGGCGTTGGAGGGGCCATTTCCATTACCACCGCCTGCACGACCTAAGCCAACGGCACCTGGGCCGATACCGCTGGGTGCTTGAAGGCCAAGGGTGGGACTTGCGAATGACGCTGGGTTGATGGCTGACATCCAAATCCGTGTCTTGTAAATTTTGAACAAGTCCGTGACCAGAGAGTTGAAATTGATGTAGGCATCCGCAAAGTAGTAGAATGTCAATTTCTTCCAGTCCCTGTTTGCAAGTCAGAAAAGCCGAGCACTGGCTGTGATACGAGGGGCGGGAACTCACATTTGGAACTCTGCATCCAGAATCTCCATGTTAAGGCCATGCTCCTTGACCTTCTGCATACATACCCTCTTGGCCTTGGCCTCATTGCCTTCCTTTTCTCGAAGATTGTGAATTTCATGGCTCTGCGCCAGTCGCTTGATGAGCTTCGGCTTAAGCTCCCCGGCACTGGGCTCTTGGAGGTGGTGTTGACTTGGCGGGCCCATGCCACCTATAGCGCTTCCTTGCATTCCGTTTGAAGCTGCCATGAGGCCAGCGCCAGTGCCCTCTTGGGCTGCAGCGGCGTTCTGGGAATACATCATCAACCACTTGTAGTGTTCCTCGGCGTAATGTTCCTTCAACTCTTTCGCCGTCTGCCAATCAACCTCGCTTCGATCAACAGTGCCCAAGTCGGTACCTCGGTCTGCCTCCACAATGACCAGGTCACCAGGCTTCACAGTCAACCCGGTACCCTCCTGAATGTAAAAGACGTCTGCCCGAGAGCACTTAAACAGGACAATATAAAGAAGTTGATTGTGTCGTGGCTGGCTCATGCCATACATGCCCCGATGAGGGGATGGAGGTCTGTTTGCATAGGAGGGAGGCATGCCATATGGAGAGCCGTATGGATTCCCGTAGGCCGAAGATGCGATGGCCTGGTGGGCTCCAGGAACATGAGAGCCGCCAGTGAAGTAGGACGCTGTCGAACCTCTTAGACGATGATCAATCGCAGAGTTAACGTAATTCAACGGTGACTTACCAGGACCAGCAGTGTTGTAAGCCGTCCCGTCGTGGTAACCACCCATATCATGTGCGTGTGCTGCATCTGGCGATGTCGCTTCGTACTGCGATGCCGCTTCTCCGATAGAACTGATTGACCCTTGGCGTGTTGGCATATCGGCGAACGAATGCCGGCGACTCTGTGGGATCTCACCCAGTCCACCGAATCCAAGGGAGCTCTGCCAAAACGCTTTTTTCACATTCTCGAGTTTCCTATTCTCAACCGGATACAGAGGCGATCGGTTGTTGTAGGCGTTGGCTCCGTATTCGCTCATGCGCCGGCCCAGAGCTCGCTTAGATGCAGCCTCGGAGTTGTCTTGCGACTCATCAAGTTCGTCTATAGCATAATCCGATTCTTCAGGCACGGCTTCATGCACACTATAGCCGTTGCCGAGTCCGTATGCGATTCCAGTGGATGCTCGGGGTCTCAGTCGAGAGTTCTGATACTGCTGCTGCTGTTGCTGCTGCTGCTGCGCTTGTTGCTGTTGCTGCTGCGCTTGTTGCTGCTGCTGTTGCTGACGAAGCATAGCATTCTCGCGAGCAAGCAATTCGATGGTCTTTGCCTCGGCAGATTGATGGTGTATCGCAGGAGCTGAGCCACGAGGACTCTGCTGCTCGTCATCGTCATCCACCTCCTTTACCTTGCCTAGCATAGCACCTTCGCTCGACATTTCACTGAGCATACTAGGGCGCGAGGGTCGGTGCTGCAGTCCCGGGTGACCGACTGCCCGGCCTCTCCCTACCATGGAAGATGGCAGGGTTGGCGTGTTTGCGTCCGGCTCAAGCTGGCCCACAGAATAAGATTGAGAGCGATACGTCTTTGGCGTTGGGTGGAGCGGGATGGCAAAGGGAATTTGAGAGTTCGAGGTTTGATCGTTTGGACCTGGGGAAGTCTGTCCAAGAGAGCTGTCATTGCCTCCAAACAAGCCTCCGCTGCCCATACCGGGTGGCAGCGCTGACGTGGGCGATGGCAGAACCTCGCTTAGCCGTGAAGGGGGCTCCTTGCTACGATCGGTGTTCCAAATACCAGTGCCCCAAGGAAAGGAAGATGTGCCCTGGTGGCCTCTCCCGACAGTATGCGCGCCCCACCCGCCCATGCCTTGGTCCGCCGATGGGGTACTGGGGTGAGAAGCGGTTGGCGACATGGTGCTGCTGGCGAAGGAGCCTTTCCTTGGCTGAGGTACAGTGGTTTGTGACGTGTTGTTAAGCCAAGACGCGCGGCGGACTGGCTTCTGGTGCTGGATTGAAGCTTGTGGCAGATCTGTACGATGAGGATCAACCTCGTCGTCTGAGCTTGCCAAAGCTTCCGAGTCTGGTGTAGACCGGCGGACGTTGAGTTTGTCCAGTAGAAGGGACTGATTACTCGGAGCTATCGCAGAGTAACCAACCTGCCCAGGTTTGGATCCCGGGCCCGATTTGCTGTTGTTGGAGCTCATATTATATACACAAGTAGAGCTCTCGGTGCAGTGGACGAAGAGCGTTTCGGACTTTTCCGGTCAGGAATAAGTATACACCAAGGAACCTGTCTGGGCTAGTTGTCCACAGACGGTGAGAGAAAAAGAAAACGGGGCTGGCGGGTTGGGGACCTGGTGTGATCTCAAGTACAGAAAGACGCCCAAAGTCAATTAGGTGACGGTGATAGCAGGAATTGGCGTCTTGGGTGTAGTGTAGTGTATGCTTCTTGGTGACCGTTGCGAAAGTATAATCTGAGTTGGGAGTCAGTTTATGATGTCAAGGTGAAGAATGACGGGACCCCAGAACAATAAAAACAAACGGAGCAGATAACTGGAAGACGTGCACCGTCCAAAAGAGCGGGAGGGGATTCAATGTGGTGATGTGAACGCAGTGAAGAGCGTGTGAATATAAGTGTTCCAATAGGGACCCTGAAATGAGAGCTCTCCCGCAGAGCGTAGCAGCCAACCCCACTATTTACTTAGAGATCCGCAGCCCCGTGAGAAACGGGCCCGTACATGGATCACACGAGATTAGATTAAAGTCGGGCCACCCAAACTCGGCCCATTCTGATGACAAGGAACCAAGGAAATAGCTGACGCTGCGCTGCACTCACCAATGCCTGAAGCCGCAACCAAAAGGAAACTCCAAATCTATGCACAGGGTATCGCAGAAAGCCGTCTAAAGGTTGCAACTGGAGGATAGGAAGGACAATGAATGAAGGCAAATAAGTGCCGAACGTCAACAATAGACGTAGAGAGGAAGAGAGAAAGTCGATGATGGGGGCTATCCCACTATTGAATGCCGTCCAGAGGTCCTTGGGCGCCAGCCGGGACAAGCTTTGGGTCGGATACGGGGCAGTGATATCGATTCTGGAGTTTGAAGTTTGAAGTCTGAGAGCTTCGGGCGCATACTCTTACTCCCGTCTCGAGGTGCTACGCGCGTTGCGTTGCGTCCCTTGTACTGGTTTTTTCTTCTCTTTCTGACTCCCTCCAAATCCAGGGTGTAGACAAGATTCTCTTTGTCTCTCTAATCGGAAACCCAGTCTAATCGCCTTCTCTTTCCTTCTTCTTCTTGCTCTCTCGCAGACTCTCTTATCTCTCTTTGCCCTTTCTCGCGTGCCGGGACGGGGGGACTGGTCGTGTTCCCTGCGCCCCAAATTTTGTATGCGATGCTTGCCTAGTTCGGCCTCGAGGAGGAGCTGTTGCAACAGAAGAGAGCTACGCGCGAGTATAGCTTCTGCCCATTGTTGAAAGGCGTTGCAGGGTGTCTAGTCTGTCGCGCGCTGTCGCCAAGCTGGAGTGCTGTGTCGACCAAAACCACACAAGAGGGGGAGGAGAGGTGGAGGGATTCGTCGTTGCGTCTGGCGGCGACTGCTCCAAAGGTGACAAATGAGCAGGTCGAGTATAGGGTGAGGGAGGAGGAAGAGGAGGAGGAAGGTGGGAGAATTGACTAAAAGGGAATCAGGCCCGGGGAAGTCGATCAATTAAGTCCAAGTGCAGTTGGGAAGCGGGGAAATCGATCGAGGTGAACGAACTGCTGCCACTGGCCACTGGTGCTCAGGTGCTAGGTAGGTGCTCTGGTGCTCTCTCTTGCTCTGCTTCTGCGCCTGCTCTACTGGCTTCTCCCACTGTACTAACTGCTGCTTTTTGGTGCTAGCGCATGTAGCTTGCCCACCCCTGCTCGGTTCTGGCGCACGAGAGAGGGAGAGGAAGAGGAGCGTTGCAGCGGCACACACGAGACTTTGGGCGAACAAAGTGGCTGGAGGTTTTTAGCCTCGACGGGTGGTGGAGTGAACTAGGTTCTAGCGCCCAGCTCGCAGGCCAGGGTGCCCCCCCTAATGCTAATGACCTTGTGTGAAGTGAACCTGTCTGTCGTCTCTGGCTTGCAGAAACGGAGGCCCACCGCAACGCATCTGCGTTACAGTTGTGGATGTTGGCTTCGTTTTTCCAGCGCTGCTGACGGCGATGTGATGATGATGATGAGTTGCGCTTCTTCTTCTGCTGCTGCGTGGCTGCGGGGCGTGCCAACTGTATGCAATGCGCTTCAGTCCAAGAAACCAGAATGCATCAATATCTCAGGACAGGGAGCTAGCGAGCGAGTGGGATTTTTACGTACCTTGTTTCCAGTTTGGCTGTTGGTTGAGGTCTGCTGACAGCTCGCTAGGCATGTATTAGCTAGCAGTGCCCAGATAGGTGCCGTACAGATGGATGCCAGCAAGTATCCACAAAGAGCTGGGGCTGTAAGGTGAGGGATCGATTAATATGTGCGTCGGTACTCTTTGGTGCGTAGTTGTAATCACGTATGCAATGGGTTGCATCAAGAAGCAATCAAGGTCGGGGAATGCACGTTCAGGCCGGTCTCATTATTAAATAAAGTGAACTGACAGGACGGGGCAGAGTCTCTTCTCTAACCAAAACCCGCCAGTGACCTTTGACCCCGGGCCTACTACAGATGGGATGCACTTGTAGTCGCAGTCGTACTTCTTGTCTCCTCCTACCTCCTGCTCCTGCTGCTGCTGCTGCCTCATGGGCAGGGCATGCGCAGATGGGCAGATGTCTTGCAGCATCTACGACTAGGCGTGTGGGTACATGCCAATTTTAGTCGGCATCGGGTCAGGCTCGAGATCGAAGCTCGAAAGCGGTAGGCCTTGAGACGAGTCGGGAGGGTGTGCTCCAGAATAAGTCTATTGGCTGCTTTCGCTCCTCGTTTTGACAGAACCTTTGCAATGGGCCAATCCCCGCGCGGAGAAGCACATTCAACCCCCTGGAGCTTGCTTGTAGCTGTACTGGCATGCGGATTCCCATGCCAAACCCCCAGGTAACCTCGAGTACTGACTTCTCGCATTGCACCGAGGAGTATACCTGACGCGCTAAAATAAATTGCCGTCCGAGGAAAAGTGTGGGGAGGGGCGATCGGTGCTATGCAATCATGGGCAGGCAAGAACATGCCTGAGCTTGTTGGCTTCTTGCCTCCTTCAGGGCTCCTTGACAGCATCACCGTTTCGAACGGCTCAACCCCTAACCCGCCAAGGAGGCCCGTGATGATGCCCTTCGCGTTCTGTCCCACTACTCGTACTCTGCTGAACCTTGTCCCACGGATATTCCAGCCTCAATTGGAACAGTACCCAGAAATTCAAAGTCGCTTTTGCCCCGACGGCCATGGCATCGGATGGTAAGGTAAGCACCCCAAGCCAAGTCTCCAACCCGCTGAGCTAACTTGAACCGGGACACACGGAACCACTCTGATTGCACCACCACCCAATCTTGGCCAAGAAAACCTGACGATGTTGGGCTTCACGTTACACCGACGCTTCGTTGCCGAAGCTGATAGGCCCAGTCCGTAATTTACGCGTTCTGGACTTGTCTATACTACCGACATGTAGGCATACAACCTGTGGCTCATCCACCATTCGCCGGGTGGCTGTCATGACGGCGCTGCACGAATTCTCGGAGGTTGAAGGCCTCCGGCGTCCTGGAGACTAGCCACACAGATCTGACAAGCAAGTCTTACCGTGCATGCACATCAAAGCCCCTAATATTAACGTTGTTCAATTTCGGGTTTGATTTGGTCTCTGAAGAGCCCTCCAGAGCTTCGTGGGATGCCAAACCAATCAGGACTGCATTCGCCATTTTCCAGATATGAGATGGTGTCGACGATCTTTTAGGGCGGGGCTCGTACCGCAGGGGAAGTAAAGAAACTACTCGGCTGATGCCATCCTCCTCTGCCTTTCACCGAGAGGGCCACCCTGGCCTGAAAAGAACCTTCACCTGACGCGAAAGAGGGAGGCGACCCTTCTTTTGCTTGAGAGGCACCCTGGTTAGCATCCTCCGCGTAGCGACCAAGCGGAATCCTCGACCTGCATGCTTGGGCGTAGTGGTTGCAACGGGAATAATCAGTATCAGGCCATCCTCCCTACGGTTGCAGCCAGTCGGCGCCGCGTCAAGTTATTTTCGATCAATGCTGCGTCGCCGTTAAATCACCCCTCTTCGCAATACTCCACAATGCACTCTTGTGCACTGCAAGTGCTGGCAATAACATTCGCGACGCAGTGCGAGAGTGCATAGCTTTGACTGACCCTGGGGCTTATAAGCCAGAATACCTGAGTAATAAAAGGTGATACGAAGACATGCATGTACCCAGGATTACTTACATGCACGCTGTAGGTATATCTGCAAGCCACAGCATACAGCAGTCTCCGAGGAACGACCGCAGCACCACCAATGGAGCACTGTGTTCTTCCATCCAATTGTTATATCCTGTGGTATGCAGCGCATATACTTGAAGAATCACCCTCTCCCCTCACTGCCCCTCGCCGTGGAAAATTGAAGGCATGATATATCCTGCACAGCGTACGTTTGAGCAGTATGCAAAAGACCCATCTCTACCTGCCTGCCTGACTGACGGTTGCAGAAGAACGGACATCGGGGAGCAGCATTGCATCCATGCATATGCGTTCGTGCCAATAACGCTGCATCATCGAAGGCCGTGATGGAAAAGCTGAAGAAAGGCACCAACCCGTCTCAAACTCTACTGGTCCAGGGCAGGGATGGCTGCGCACTGAGCACTGGTGGATGGGAAGCAGGGGGCTAGGGGTCAGGGGCGTTTACCCCAGATTTCGAGCGAACGGTCCTTGCTTGGCCCCGATGGCCTATTGTCATTGCCCTCACCACCGCAGACCTAAAACCCCGTCAATCTCTCAAACAACTTGGACACGCCCTGGAGATCCTCGGGTGCTGCCAATCTATTTTGCCAGAGCAGTGCGCGCATGGCACCTCATGTCTCAAGCGATACAACGGATCTATTGGGGAACGAGCACAGACGGGCACGCGACACGCGACCAGGTATTTCGGTACCACCCGGGGCTCAACGTTTACGTTGTACGTCGTAAACTGACACCCCAAACCCAGCAGATGATCCGTGCCAACCCTGCTGATCCGTCCGCTCTCCGTCCTTTACTTACCAGCAGCCAGCCACTCACACCGATTTGTTTCTTGTCGAATGTTCAAGCAATTGCCGCGACGATATCGACTAGAGTCTGAAGCCGTTTCCCCCAAACCCCTGATCTCAAGCTTGGGCCTGGCTATAATTCGTTCTCTTACCCGCGCGGAGAGGGTGACTCTGGTGCGTGTACTTAAGTACACTAACGCCGCGCAATTCTGACGTATTTGCAGCGGCGGTTTTCTCCCAGGATGCCTGGACTCCAGGCACAGTTCCGCATGGGATTCGAATACCATACCGGTAGCAGGTCATTAAGTTACGTCTTCAGAAGTCTCAGGTCAGGTACACTTTTTTCAGACTTTGACGAGGTCTAGCCCAGGATGGGGTTCTGCAATGGCGCCCTTCTTGGGAAGATGTTGCATGCCTCCGATGAGCATGCAACTTGACGTACGTCTGGTTAGTGGCATGATAGAGGCGTCCCCCATGTGACCCCTCTCGCGGTTTGCCCCTCTTCTCGACATGTCGCCACGAACTGGAACTGGATTCCCTCAAACCGCGCACATACAGAGAACATGGGCGGTTACCCATCTCTGCTGGGCTGCTTTTGATAGCAATACTATCCGGGTATGCAACTAGTCCTCCAAATCTGGGGTACGTTGGACGATCGTCTTTTTCGCCAAGGGATCAGCAGACGGGACGCTGTCTGACCGGCAAGTTGCCAACCCACACCCTGCCGCGGAAACAACCTATTTTGACTTTACTCTATCAGAGCGCATGTTTTGACAACCACTGTTTTGTCGGGCATGATTAACAACGAATGATCGTGGACCCACGAGCTCTAAGGTTTGGTGCTTGCTGGTTCACAGAAGCCTTTTCCTTTTTTTCTTTCGCATTCTTATTCCCATGGCATCTTTCATCTTCCTGCGGTGAAACCTGCAAGGCCTTGACAAGTTGATGGATCGCCTACGTTAACCTAGCCAATAACTCCCAAGCTTGCATAGACTTTAAAGGGATGTTGTGTTACAGCCACGGCCCGCGACACGCTATGAGAGAAAGCCCAACTTTCCCCCCTCTCTTTCAAGCTGTCGAGTCTTGTTTTCCCTCCCTCTTTCCCTTAAAGTTACCACGTGGAACATTCGAAGTGCGACGTCTCGAAGAAGACAGAACTCAAAGAGCCCCCTCCCAACTTCGAAGAGGCTCGACTTGGTCGAAGTCTATTTGCTCTAGCCCGGGCTCTAGATAAGACGATCTTGATGAAGAGGGGTAGAGCGACTTTGTTGGTCATCTGATGGCTATTGACTTGGACGTCCCGTCGAAATCTGTACTGTAAATCATGCAGGTGAAAAGCTTTCTTTCTCATTGCCGGTGGGCCAATGCCGGGGCCCGGGGGCATGACTGATAGGCGTGGTTTTTGCGAACTCCGTATCGGAAGCTTGCCTGGTTCTGGTTCGGGTTCTGCTTGGCAGTTTGACGTGTCAAATGGGCACACAATATGATAGATGTCTTGATATCAAGTATGAAGAAGGGGTCCAGTCGCCGGCGACGTCATTATGTATATCACCTGAGTACCCGTATCGTAACCCAGCTCAGCGTAGTTATTAACCAATTCCCCCGTATTGAGAAGCTGGTATGTGGCCCTGAACGAGTAGGTTATTGCCTCTGGAACGAGTTTCAGGGAGCGAAATGAACGCTCCATATACCATAAATAGGAAGCATCGATGATAAGCATGAATTTGCGCATTAGGAGTGAAGTATACCTGTCGAAGTAGAGCTTCTGGGAAGATATCATATTTACCAGCAAAAAGAGCTCCTCCGTATGGCTCTGCCGTGCCTGCTACCGCCGCCTAACCCCTGGTAGACGAGACAGGGAGCGAACTGCCAAACACTTAGACGACGAAGCTAGCAGCAACGTCATAGAGGCTTGTTTTTTTTTTCCCTTCACTCGAGGGTTCGGTGAGCCTAGTATGCGTTTCTTCTGGCTTTCTCGGTATCCTTGTTTCAAAGAAGATCCCTCCCCTGACAGGAACCGCCGTTTGTGGAGTAAATATCCTCCCCCTCTTGGAACCGCAATCTCGCCGGATCGTCGCTGGCTACTGTAGATACTTGCCAGGAACCCGACGCACACCTGAGATCTACGCTCTCCTTCCAGGTACGATCCACCTGAGTATATAGAAAAACCACCATGGTAGGTAAAAGCGAGCTCTTGCTTGGACTCTAGGACTGGGTAGGTAAGGAGCCGAGTAAGTATCGTATCAGAAGCCACGACTTGAGTCGGTACCTTCTGTATAGGAATGCAAAAAGCCATATCAATTTGCATTAGGGTGGCCGATGTATCATGCAGCGGACGAGATCTGTAAATGGCTATGAAGCCAATTGAAGACACTATCTAATTGCTTGTGAAAGCATATAGATCCAGTCTAGGCTGCCATGTCTCTGCGGTGCTCCATAGGCACGCAGCGATCAACCGCCCGAGTTCGACAGGAGATGCGCAGGTCGATAGATGATGGAGTTATTCTTGTATTAATCGACAGTCTGCCTGGTAACGGCTGTGCCCGCTAACTGCCAATGTGCCCATTCCCCTGAAGTGAACACAGAAGTTGATCTCAGGGGTGAACACCCCGAGGGTATTGTACTTACTGTACAAGAAGAAGGCATCTTCCCAAACTCTATTGGAGGTTCTAATATACAATTTCTTACATATTTGAAATGCCTTTCCATTTTAGCCAGGGACCGAATCGATGGAGCCCTTGCCAAACGCCGAAGGTGCCGCATCGGGGCCCTTCTGCGCCCGTAACTTCTCCTCGAACTTTTCAAACTCGGCCAGGGCAATCTCCTCCTCTGGGTCCGTGACCTGGTGCACGCCTTGAACTTCCTCGATCTGGTAAAGTATGCTTGTCAGTACGTTTACCCTTGTCTCTTGTTCCTTTCAATGGGTACGCCTGCGACTGGGGTACTATGCAAATATAATATCAACTTACGTAGTGCATCAACATGCCCTCGATGCCGTTCTTGAGTGTGACGGTGCTCGAGTCGCACGTCCGGCAGGCGCCGCGCAGCTTGAGGTGGACGTGCCCGTCGATGAAGCCGCGGAACTCGATATCGCCGCCGTCCTCCTGGATGGCGGGGCGGATGCGCGTCTCAAGCAGCTCCTTGATCATGCCGACGACCTCGCTGTCGTTCTCGTCGTACGCCAAGCTGTCCTGCTCTTCCCCGGTGGCCGCGGCCACGTCGTCGGCCGTGACCTCCTTGCCGTCCGCGCCGATGTCGCCCACGGCCTGCTTCTTGCTGACCGTCACGATGTCCTGCCCCGCCGTGATGGCCTCGGTGATCAGGCTGAAGATCTCGGGCCGGATGTGCGCCCAGTTGGCGTCGGCGGTCTTGGTGACCGTGATGAAGTCGGCGCCGTAGAAGACGGCCGTCACGCCGTCGATGTTCATCAGCTGCGCCGCCAGGGGCGACGGGTACGGCGGCGCGATGGTCGAGCGCGGGTTCAGGTACTCGAGGAAGGGCGTCGCGAGGCCCTCGGGCAGCACGCGGTGGTTCGGCAGGAACTTGAGCGCGTCCGCATTGGGTGTGTCCTCCGTCTGGATGAAGATGCTGCGGGTTTGGGTCCCGCCGACCCGTCCTAACCGGCTGGCGGCGGCGGTTGTGGAGGAAGCAGAGAGGACGGGCCGCCGGGCAGCAGAGGAGAGGCGGGCGCTGGTGTGGGCTTTGCGCGAGGCGACTTCGCAGACAAAAGTGCGGGCTCGGGGAGCAGCTCGTCTCGTCGAGGTCGAAAGGAGAGTGGCGGCGGCGGCGGCGGTTGGCCGCACAAGTCGGCTGGAAGCTGGCATTGTGTGGGTATGTCGTCACAGCCTCTTACAGGGATCTCGGATGTGGTGAAAGCGCTGAGAAGGGGAGGGGCGCCTAATCCATATACATATATACCCCGTCTCGAATAGTTTTCGACCAGTCGTCTCGTAGGTGTCGGGTTGGTCGGTAATGTCGAAAGTTGGTTGTTGGTTGTAGGTTTAAGGTCGGTCGCTGTCCTCTTGGCCCTCAGCTCCGAAGCATTAGCTTGTAGGCCGAGGTGCCCGCTATAGAAGATCGGGCTAACCGTCAGAAATTTGCCGCTTAGAAATCCACCCTGCCGGATACGCCCCCCAAATGCCCCATGACGCAAATTTCTGTCTGGCATTTTTTCCACCTTACCGAGCAGCTGCTCAACCCTGAACCAAAACAACCATGGCAATGGGCCAACCAAATCACATACCAAATCCAACTCCACAGAACCGACTATCCTCTCCAACCTTGAAACGCTTTTGACTAATATATCCAGCCGCCGGGAGATTGGCTTCAGCCTTGTTCAGAGCCTTTCTGCCTTTTCTCGTGTTGTAGACCGTCCAGGGAATCCTTCCGTTAACTTGTAACCTGATAACCTTACCTACCAGCGCATAAACCTTCATTTCCTACTATTACAACGGTATTCCCAACTTTGGTCGGCTAGCAACTTTTTGCAGCTCTGCTTATACTTGCACGTTCCTGAGGGACGCACTTTGCTGCCCAACTACCGCCAGCAGCTATCTCCGTCGCCAGCTACCTATCTCCATCGCTAATAGTCATCCTATAACCGATCGCTCCAGGTTACGTGAAAGAACACTTCTAGGCTTAATCTATCAGCAATATAGAGCTTGACGGGAACCAGGGTGACCTAATGGATTTGCTCTGACAACTCCAGCAGCGGCAACTCTGGGTGTTCATCCCACATCCTCCCCATCCTTAATTTTTTGTAGATACATTGCCTTCCTTTTATGTCTTCTTGCCAGGTTGGAGACACAATCGATTGAGTCGCGATTATCCTGGGAAAATAATCGAGGTTCCTGCATATATCCAATCCTTATCGATAGGGTGAATCCCCGAGGGCATTCACGATTGTCACTGGGTTGGGTTTGGCATCAACGCGCTTATCCATAAGAGAAGAGTGAGTGAATGGTGAGCGCGTAACCACGCCTCGTTCACGGTACCAAGTGCCATTCACCATTCCCTCAACACCACCATCACGCCATTGGAATAAACACCACGAGGTCTACCTCGAGATACCTTATTCACCATGGCGCCCATGGCCCCTGCAGATCGAATCTGCATCAGTTGTGAGAAAGAAGATGGAAAGTACAAGTGCACCAAGTGCGCCAAGTACACGTAAGTTTATCGCGACTCAATATGAACCAAGATATATCATAACTAACACTGATCAATAGATGCTCGCTCCCCTGCTCCAAGGCTCATCGTGAGATCCACGACAAGGAGCCCCAGCCTACTGAGTCGTCCAGCAGCGGCCAAGCAGCATCAGCAGCAGCGGTCGCGGATGAGAACGAGCCCGAGGGCGACCACTCGCCCTTGACAAAGCTCTTCAAGAAGTACCCCAACCTGCCCAACCAGCTGCGCGCCATCGCGGACTCCACGGATCCCCCCAAGGACGAGAGCGGCAACCGCCTCAACTTCAACCCGCGCCGCAAGAAGGAGGTCTGGACCCAGGAGATCGGCCTGCAGAACGGTATGAACGCGCTGCGCAAAGGTCTCTCGGCCCCTCGCGGCGACGATAGCGAGGGCCTCCGCGAGTACTGCGAGCTCTTCAAGCACCAGCTGGCCGAGAAGGCCGAGCAGGGCGAGGACCCCGACGCGGAGCTGCGCCGCCGCGCCGCCCAGCACGACGCCGAGGTCATCCGGAAGCTCATGGAGGAGGACAAGAAGCAGAATAAGGACTAGGGTTCATGCTGAAACGCCCGCCTAACTGTCGTCCCGGACTCCCATCATCCAGTCGAACGTAGAGCCTATTACGTTCCCGCCGCAACTGCTAAAAGTTGCCATAATAACAAGAATGTAAGTATGAAACCAGTCTTTGCGACCTGGAAGTTGATTCTCATCTGACAATGTCAACAGTGTTGTGAGAAATCAGCACATGAAATGCCAAGTTGATTAGGAATGCCCTTGGTTAGTCAAGGGAATCATCACAGACCCAGAATTCGTACTCATGGAGAAGGATACGAACATACACAGATAGGCTTTCATAATAATTGAATAGTCACCTATGACAAGGAGATTGATTATACTCCTTATACGTGGTGGGTGCACCAATTGCTTCCAACGACCACAAGTTATTCCGATGCTTCCAGTGATATATCATATTGCTGATCTCTCGAGCTCGAATTTTCGAGGCAGATTCCAGGTCCAGGATACCCAAAGCGCCATCGCCCAAAGCGGTGTAGCAAGTTCGCTTCCCGCGACCATTGGACGCCACAGTATGACTTGCTTCATGCTGATCGCATCGCGCCATCGAACAACGACATGTTTAAAAATGAACAGAGGTTGTAGACATTGACATATTAAAATTTATCATTCGACGTATTGACTTCATAAGCATTCATGATAAAAACTCCGTACCACCCACTAAACACACTTTTCCCTCCCCCCCCCCTTGAATCACTATTGTGCTTCCAACTCCAGATCAACTCCAACCCAGCACCGCAAAACAAATATTCCTCTGTCTTCAGTCCCCATCAACTCAGCCGCCTAAGCCGCGCAAAGAACCCACCCCTCGACAGCGACTTGACAGGCGACGGCGTCGTCCCGGTGTCGGACGAGTTGGCGCTATTCCGCGACTTGTTGTTGGATCCATCCTGCTGCTTTGAGGAGCTGTGATGATGCAGACGCCCCGTTGACACGGACACGAGCTTGCCCTTGAGCGCCCATAACGAGTCGGCCTTGCGAAGCAGCGGGCTCCGCGGCACTTTGTTGGTGTTGGACTGCTGCTGCTGTGAGAGCTTCAGGTCCTTCTCGTCCTTCTGGGCCCAGTCGGCGCGGCGGTCGGCGCCGGTGGCGTTGTTGCGCACGACGAGGGGCTCGCCATCGGCGTCCACGGGCCGGCAGCCGGGCATCAAGTCCGCGAAGTTCATGGACCGTTGGCGCCGGTGGTTATTGTGGTGGCTCGGAGAGAACTCGCCCGACTGGTAGTGGTAGTGGTCGTCGTCGTAGTTGTGGGTGTGCAGCGGCGTGTCCTCCACGATGTCGCCCATGTTGGCCCAGTTCCAGTGGTGGTGCTGGTGGTTCCGGCTGTCGGGTAGCGACGACGACGACAGTGTGGAGCCGCCGACGGCGAATCCGTCGGCGGGGAGGGAGTGGCGCTTATTGCGGGCGGGGTTGGCGGCGGCGACGGAAGATGCAAAAAGGGGGCGTCATCCTGGAACTGGTTGCGCTCTTGTAACCTCTCGCGCGTGCTCTGGGCCCGGCGCAGCGCCCGGTTCTGCTCCGCGGGCGTCTTGCTCAGCTCGAGCTCCGTTCTCTCGGCCGCGGAGCCCTCGATGTGGAACTTGAGAGCCGGGCGCGATAAGGGGTGTACGCTGCTCATATCGGACAGGCTGGCCTTGGCCGTCGCCGTCCGAGCGAATTGCTGGGCGGCCACCTGGGGCACGTGGTGGTACGGCTCCGCCGGCGGTTGCTCCTCTTGGGCACTTTCTTTCGTCCGCAACTTCTTCGTCTGGATAGATTTGCTGCGCTTGAGGTCCTTTGCTCCGACCGCCCCATCCATCTTGGAGTCGGCGCGTCGCAGGCTCTTTTCTTGGTCGTTGGTCCCCTGCATGCCCCTTCTAGCACAGCTCGCATCGGCTCGCGGCGGTGCGATGACTACCCTGTGGCCCGGGGCTGCTGCGCCGTGTGCCGCCGCGGTTGCCCTGGCCTCGAAGAGTGCTGCTGACGATCTCGGGTAAACCGACGTCACGGCAGCGTCGACGTCACCAGCGGCACCGAAACCCGACCGAGGTGGGTCCACAGCTCCATATCCAGCCCTTTGCGCCCTCACTTGGCGTCGCGCCTCCCGTTGTGCGTTCTGCTCGGACAGAACGATGTAGAGCCTCCGTCTCAGGTCCTCAGGGTCTGGTGGTGTCGATTTGGGCGGATGTTGCGGATTCGTCCTGGCATACGGCTTGACCGGCGGCTTGATGGGCATGCTCAGGGCCAGGTCATCCCTGGGATTGACCCGTGCGAACTGCATTTTGGTAATTGGTCGGATGTACAGTCCGGTGATATGGTAGAATATGAGAAGAAGCTGAGGACGGCGAAAGTACCATGCGGAACGGACCCAACCTTTTTAATCAAACGTCCCTTCGCTAGAACAGACGCAGAAGAACTCAAGATGAGGCTCAACTCCCTCGAGATTATTAATATTTAGCAGATTTAGCAGCTTTAAGTGCCCGGCAGGGTCCTCAAGCCGTCATGCGCCAAATTGTTGACGGATTTGACGTCAGTTCCTATCCCACTGGGGAGGGGGGACAGGCAGCGTCGAAACGATATAGGGCCGAAGTTTTGTGGCTCGATGACGGTGCTTGCTCAGTTTATAATGGAGGTGGTAGTGCCCGTGGAACCGGTTCAGGGTTTGTCAGGCAGTTTTTCTCGTGGGGAATGGGTACCAAGACAAGGATGCCAAAGCCGGCCGAGACTTGTTTGAGACAGCCAGGAGCCTAGGCCTCTGAAGAGAGATCTTACGGCGAAAACAAAAAGTAAAGAAGAGAGTAATAAGATCAGATCAACGTGAACAACAACACCTTGTCGAGCGAGGGAGGGTCGGTGGGCAACCCATGTGGTTTAATAGCAAGCAAGTCACGAGAGAGGACTCAACAAGCCCGAATCCGGCTTAGAGGAGCCACGGGCGCAATCCGGGGTTGCATGGATGACCAGGCCAGGCTAGCCATAGCGCGCCGCCCGCATCGAACACCCTCCAATCCTCGCATTTGACAGGGCCCCTCAGTAATCCAGTCATTCTGCCCTCGCCCGTCCATCATTGGCCTGCTAGCAGAGCAGCTGCCTCGAACTAGCAACAGGGCTAACGCAAATTACATCAGACGATGAAATGAAAAGTAAATTCAGTCACGATGGCTTCGAGTGGAACTCGAGGCTGTTTTTTTGCTGTCCATCTTTCCAAGCCTAATTGACTCTTCTCAGCTCACCTCATCTTGCGCTTATTAGAAGGGGGTAGGGAAATAGGAGGAAGGCTTTAGACACACACACATACCTAGCCCTATCTCTCGCAGTCCAACCCCAGGGATGAGATGCATACATACATGGGAGGTCATGCATGGGGAGGTGACACACAACCTGGAGGCGGGTAGCGGTCTGTGAGGGACTCTGTCCCTTCCCAAGCTTCCTCCTCATCTTTGGTGCTGTGGAAAGGGCGGATTGGCGGGTAGTATCAGTATAGTAGGGTTGCAGTGGCACACCGGCAGGGGGGGTCGACTGTCCTACGGTTCTGGTTGGTGCATCTTCTGCCGGTTCTGTAATCATGGTGGTGCAACCTACTTTCGACGGGACTCAGGCACAGGCTAGCCTCCTTTTACGTACTTATTGGTGGTGATTGAGTGTGAAGTAACGGATGGCCCGTCAAGAGTCAAGAGCAAGCCTCTCATCAATCATGACAGACCGCAGTCGTCAACTACCTTAATTCCTCCGCAACTGCTTGAAGAAGAAAGAAAAAACCCAAACATCGTCAGGTACCATGCCATAGAAAGAGGTCAAAAACCGAAAGCCACTAGCGCTGTTGGGAATCGAACCCAACTCAGTTCATATACGACTCCCAGTAGGCCATGTAAGACACAAAATGGCCTGTCCATGTCCCACGTCAAACAGAAAGAAAGCGTCGGATGGAGCCGCGGACGATCGTGCCTGGTTCCTTGTTTTGTGTATCCTAGCCAGCCCCGGCTAGACGGGTAGACACAGCAAAGCATGAAGCACGCACACACGCGGCCGGCGCGCACTGAGCAACAGTTGCTTGCAGCTTACCTATGGAACGCAGTGACCCGAACCGCCGATCCCATCAAACTCCACCCCACGATACCTAACCGATCCAGCACAGTCCAACAACTTTTTTTGGTCAGCATCTAAGTTGGACATCGGCGCATCTGTGCAGTGCAGCTGCACGAACTGTGTCGCAATTTTCACCACAACACTGTCTCACTTTCCGGGAAAGCGCCGCAATTGAATTGAATCGAGGGCAGCAGCAGCCATCTTCTGCCGCTTGCTCTGTTCTTTTCTCGAACTTTTACTTACACCACCACCCTTTCTTTCCCCCTCAGATCTAGCCTCGACCAACTATGGGGGAGTGCTGACGAATGGGCTGCAGATGCGGCATAATATTGACGGATCTGCAGATTGGTTACCACACCACCGAACGAAAGAGGGCTACGGAGTACTTCCACCTGATTCTGGTGTCCCCAGTTCCGCCAGCCCTTTTTCATTTGGGACCATGCCATTTCCAAGGTTGGCTTTACATGTCTGGTTGGGGTGTGTCTCAGCTTCCGCCAAAAAGGGTCTGCCAGATACTCTAGAAGCGGTCCTCCGGTAACAGGCGTAGAGACACTGCCGCCGCAACGTTGCCAGGTAACGCCTTGTAGTTGATGGGCGTACAGTGCAGGTAACTACTTATTTACGCAACACAAGATGGGCTAAAAGCTGCTCATTTTCTTGTGAGTCTCTTCATCCTCTACACCCTCGATGTCGGCCGCCGTCCCTCGAGGGAATAGCGTATGCGGAGACGCTATGGATTGGCCAATTAAATGAGTCAGAAGCCGTCTATATAGAATGTGCTTCCTTTTGCTAGAGATGAGGAGGCGTCTTGCCTTTTACTTTCTACGTCAGGATTGCATTCTAGGCTAATATATTGGCGTGCTGGAGAGAGTATGTCCAGATCGACCATGGGCTAGCGATTGCAATTCAGCATGAAGAAGAAGAAAATACGGACGCAACCGAGATCGTCGAGAGAGTCTTGAGTCCAGACTCGAACGGCGACTAGGTGACTAGACCCAGGACGCACGAAGCCGCCGCCCCCTGTCCCTCGCACTAAAACGCTCCCAGGGTTCATTTAGGTTATTATGTTGCAATGCAGGCGGTGATTGGGCCAACATGCCTGCCCTCGCAGCTGCAGCACCGTTTTGCAGTTCGTAACTGGTGTCGCTTCTAGTATTAGACAGCTTCCCCCAGTCTCTGGCAGTATGCAGCCAAGATCAGAAATACGAAGATGGATGTAGCGACAACAATCCAATACTGCATGCACACAACCAAACAACAACAAGAACCAGATGAGTTGTTTTATGTTGCCCAAGAAGGAAAATAGTGCTTCTGCGATTGCACAGCTTAACCATGCTGCATACTACAACCTACATTCATAGAAGACGAGACCGTGAGCGGCCAAGCTTTTCATTGGCCCAGCGACAGGAGCAAGCTCCGCTGCGAAGCGGCCGGATTGCCCGTTTATCGAAAAAGCTCTGCTCAAGGGGCATACCAGAAATGCCGATATGTGCCGGGTCTCGCCAAGACTTGGCCTGCAAAACCCTGCTCAGTTACTGCTCAGTATTGCGAATCTCTTTTATTTTCTCTGGTATCCTCCTGAGCCAAACACCAGAGGAGGCTGCCTGGATCCTGCGCCCACAAAGTATTAGGTAGTCGACGCTGCGAAAACGAATCACAGACCAAGCATCCCTTTCCCCCGGCCTTCGAGAATCGAACTGATTTCCCACTCAAGCTGAACTATGGGATTGTGTTGTCTATAATGGCGCTACTTGGAAGCCACACCTCAAGATTCTTACCATCTACCTACTTTAGTCGCGTAGTCATTTACGTAAAGGTTGCCCGAGTAGAACATGTGGTACCAAAGCCATGCTGCCGCTCCCCATCGCCGGTTGTTGATGACGACCCCGGTGCAAGGGGGCAGCCACTTACATTGATCCCTTTCCTCGTTGATGAATCGGCCAAATCTCGCACCTTCTAACGCGAGACACACAGAACGGGGGCGGCGTGGCTTCCACCGTCGCGTCGATGCCGCTCGAGTAAGTATGTTTGTTGCCCTCCTTGAAGCTTTGAGTTAGATTCATCTCCGCCCATAGGAGGAGATATAGCTCCGGCCAGTCGAAGACCATCGCTTGGGGGGCGGAAGTTTGAGCTGTGTCAGGTCACAATAAACAAGCCTCTGAACCAGTCTTGCAAAGCCACATGGCCGCCATCCACTCAACAGAAGAGGTCGTACGAGTATGTAGGTGCACTTCTTGCGCACAACACTCTGCGGCAGGTAAAAGTCAAAAAGTTACGGGTAGGAGTATTGCCCCACCCACCAGCACCTATGAGATTGCCCCACCTTGCTCCGTGATAGCTACCCAAGCTAGCGTATTCGAGGCTATTCGCACTCGTTCACCCCCAGAACAGACATCAGGATACATGTTAAAAATAAAGAGAACATATCAGGACCTCAGCAAAAGCAGAACTGAGGCAATATATATGGTATATAGAACTCCAAACAGGCAAAAAAAACAGTCTCTCTGGCGGGGAATTGAACCCCGGTCTCGAGCGTTTAGTTGACATCGAATGTTCAATGACAAGCTCGCATACTGACCACTATACTACCAAAGACTTGATGTTGTGGTTTGTTGAATGCTGAGCCCGTTATCGGCATTTATATCCACAACACACCTCACCAAGTAAATATCCCAAAGATTTCCAACGAAACATGGATTATGTGCCACCACTCACTGTACGTAGATCATTTACCAAGAATGTTGATATCAACGTTGATTGTCGCATCGCACCATGCCCCATGCTATCAATTGAAAGGCGCATCGCATCATACGTACTGCTATAGAGATTGCTGAAGGTTTTACTTTTTCGCATTGATCCATACCAAGCACTTCAACAGCCCGTGGCTTACGGAGTATTTTCTCCCTATTCAACTTATACCAGCGCCTCCAGTCCCTCCGTCGGCCGGGGCCCGCCTTTGGACTTCCGCTCCTCCTCGGCGCCGCTGGCCTTCCACGCGCTGACGATCAGGTTGACAATGTGGTCGACGCCGACGCCCTTCTTGACCTGCGCGAACACCGTCGGGCCGCCCTCGCGCATCTTGCGGGCGTCGCGCTCCATGACGCCTAGGTCGGCGCCGACGGCCTCGGCGAGGTCCGTCTTGTTGACCACCAGCAGATCGCTCTGCGTGATGCCGGGGCCGCCCTTACGCGGGATCTTGTCGCCGCCGCTGACGTCGATGACGTAGATGATGTAGTCGGCGAGCTCGCGCGAGTAGTTGGCGGCCAGGTTGTCGCCTCCGGACTCGATCAATAACAAATCGGACCCGAACTCGGCGTGCAGGTCCTCGAGCGCCGCCAGGTTGGCCGAGATGTCCTCGCGCACCGCCGCGTGCGGGCACCCGCCCGTCTCGATGGCGCGGATGCGCGCCGCGGGCAGGGCCTGGTGGCGCGTTAGGAACTCGGCGTCCTCGCGCGTGAAGATGTCGTTGGTCACGGCGGCGATGGAGTACTTGGCGCGCAGGGCCAGGCAGAGGGCCAGCATCAGGGCCGTCTTGCCGGAGCCGACGGGGCTAGAGGCAGGGTTAGTATAGAAGCAAGCGTAGATGATAATAAACTGAGTGTGGGCTGGCTAGACGATCGGAAATGAAACCGACTTCGTGTGCTACTATTGATTTGCCAAGTCCCCCAAATACCAGCCGAAGAAGACATGCACTTACCCGCCGATGCCAATGGTGAATGCGCGCTCGCCCCAGGTGCGGCCCTCGACAATGGGCATTTCGCGTCCAAGGTAGCTGCCAGGCCCGTCGAGGATCTCGTGGGAGTGGCCGTGCTCCGCAGCGGAGATGCCCTCGTGGGAATGGCTCGGTCCGCCGTCGTGGGAGTGAGTCTGTGCCATGTTGGTCTAATTTTCCCCTAGTTTTTCTCTCGTCTTCCTCCGGCTCTTTCAAGTGTGAACAAGAGACGGCTTCAAGGCTTGTGTGAACTTGGGCAATTGCAAACGTAAGAAGAAAGATGGGAGAGACGCTACGATAGAATTCCAGATCCTAGATCCTAGAGCTCCTGCGAATAACCTACCTCATCCGACAGCTCGAACTGCGGGGTGGTGCTTATCAGGATGGCGGGGCAGGGGTCCTTATTACGTTATGTACTTACTTACTTTACACAGTACAGAACACTAAAACTTATTGATGCGGCGCTCACGATAGTATCGCTCTAGGGGCAAGGGTAGCCATCTTATAGCTTAAGCTGATCGTGCAGTCAGGCACTAGTTCCGTCGACTGATTCATGGCAAGAAAAAGTAGGCTTTGCTATTTGACCACGGGAATAAAGATAGGCTTGCGACGGCATCAACCGCCCAACACATTGACATATTGTGTCCAGCGAGTCAACCCCCTGCTTTGTGTTTATTGATACTCAAGGACGACAATCGGCAAAGAGCCATGTTACAGTGTGACGAGAATACAGAGCGGCACGTTCCGCATCTATTCCGCGCCAACTGCGATAGTCTGCCCGCAAGCCTCCTTTGGCTGTCTGTAGCTAAGCGACGGATAGCTCAGCTGGAAATTCACCTTCGCCATTTGCCAAGGCATCTAGACCCAAGCACTAATAGGAACACGAAGACACTAAAAATGCCAACATCCAAAGTGCCGCGGATCAAGCCTACCTGATATAGTGTATTCAAAAGCGTTGCTTGTAATAGACTCTACCCGAAAACCCCCCTATTATAGGCACTCCCAGCTATCAACCTCGCTAGGCTTGCGGTCCCCGCCCTTGAAAGTGCTCTTAGCCGGATACTTGCAGTGCGTATGCCGGTAAGCAATCCCGCTATCCACAGTATCGTTGGCATATTTGGTCCCGACCAGGGCCTCAGGTGCCATCCCCTTCTCGACCCAGTCCACCACGGCCGCCAAGACGTTGTGCTCGCGATCGTACGGGATCCCGCGGGCCGCCGTACTGCCCGCCTGGCCCACGACCCAGGCGCCCGGCCCGCCGTTGCAGTGGCCCATGCCCGGGATCCGGAACAGCCGGTAGAACCGGTCCATTTGCGCCGGCACGTACCCCATGCCGGCGGCGAGGTGCTCGTAGAACCGGGGCGAGTTGAAGCTGGTGATCTGCTGGTCCTGCTGGCCGTGGTAGGTCAGTATCTTGCCGCCGCGCCCCTCGAACGCCGCCAGGGAGGACGGCCAGGTGCGGATGCCGCCCGGGTCCTTCTGGCCCGCGGTGAGGGCGTCGTCGGTCGTGAAGCTGGCGGGGTCCCACGCCAGGTCCTCGAGGACGGCGAACTTGAACCAGCCTACCGAAGGGCCGTAGGGTTTGCCGCTGTAGAGGCCGCCTGCTGCTAGGATCTCGCTGCCGGGCTGCATGGCGGGATAGAGCATTGATCCGTTCTGCCAGAGGTAGTTGCTGAAGACTTTGGTGACTGTTTGAACTTGTGCATCGCTGAGGCAGTCTCCTTCCTGATTGGTTCCGCAGAGAAGGGTCTCCGCCTGGAACTTGCATAGCGTCGGGTCCTCGATGATGCCGTCCATAGCTCCATCCAGACCGTCACATTGCCTGAGGACCTCGTCGTGGATCGTTGTTTTCCACGTGCCGGCGCTGATGAAGCTCGGCGCACCCTCAGCGCCAGTAATGGTGAAGTACCTGGCCCTCGAGGAGTACAGGTTGTTGAAGTCAACAGCCGGGGCGCCCGCTACAATCCCGTCGAAGTCTTCGGGGAAGAGCTCGGCATTGTGTATCCCCTGCCGTCCGCCCAGGGAGCAGCCAATGAAGTACGACTTGCTTACGGCCTCGCTGTAGAAGAGGGCAGCGAGCTTCTTGCCGACCTCGACGGACGTGTGGAGGCTATATGTACCAGTGATTAGCTATCGGGATGCCCTAGGATGTTTCACTAGGTCGACGACTTACGACCTCCAACCAAAATCGGCGACTACATCCTCGTTTTGGTAGAACGTGTCGCCGTTGGTACCATTGTGACCATTGTTGGTGCCAACCGTCGCAAACCCATTTGCTGTGCCATATGCTAGGTTTTCATACTCAACGCCTGAACATTTCAATATGTTAGTCTGCTGAATCTGATAAGACTCGTGACAACTTAGCAGTGCCATCCATGTCCCGACTTACAGCCACCAATCCCCCCATTCCCCGTAGCCAAGAAGCGGCCCGACCAGGTCTCCGGCAGCCACATCTCATACGTGATACTGGACCGATTGGATGTCGGGATGGACATCGCGACGCGGCACAGGTCCGCCGTGACGGCCTGGCCGTCGGTATTGCACGACGGGTCGTTGTCGGCGAGCGCGACGCGGGTGCCGGCCTTGACGAACTGCAGCTCCGTGCGCGTCGCATTGCGGACAGAACCCTCTGGTCGGAATTGCAGACACTTGTTTTCAAAAGCTGTTGTCGCCCGAATGCTGCGCGTCGCGGCCAGAGAGGGCCACAAGGCGAACCCTAAAAGACTGGGCGCTGGTCTCATCTTGACTCTGCTTGTACGTCCGGTACGTGCAGCAACAAACGCTTCTGTTCCGACAGCCTAGTTGGAACGAACGACTCTCTTGTCTTTTGGAGACATGCGAGACCGCTCCCTCTTATGCCGGCTCACTTTTTATCCCTCATCTCTGCCCGCCGACTGGGGGATGGACCGGCGGTGGGCTTACGTGTGGAAAGAACGATGGTAATTTCCTCTTCCCCCTCATTGTCTTAAAGAGGAACATGACCGGTTTGTCCAAATGCCGGCCCGTGGGCCAATCAATAGTCTTCGTTCCTGCGCCCACCTCCCTATTTTGGACAAGGCGGGGGTGTTCTTGCCGATTTGCCCCTGCAGCCGCGACTCAGGCGTGCATTTCCCGATGTATCACCTCCATGGATAGCGGGAAAACACCTAGAATCATCGTCAAACTGGAAAATTCCAACATTTCTTGAAACATACTGTCACATATGGTCAATGAGCTCCAAGAATGCCAGCGAAGGGCGACGAATGCAATCGGACAAGATGTGTAAGAACCCGAAAATTGTATTATCCTTGTGATACAGTAGCCTCAGACTTGGCTCTTAGGTCTCTTTCTTTGTGTCATTAATCCATGAAACCCGCAGCAATGACTTCTCACTCATTTCTTGACCGGTGATTCAAAGGTCGGAAAAACAGCTGTATCGTTCCCCCGGTTTCTTCGCCCGGGGGCCTACTGCCAGCACAGCCTCAGGTATCGACTTATAAAATGGTCTAGAAAGCCACCCAAGTGATGTCCGTCTTCCGTGAACTTAGCTGCAGTATCGCAATCATCCAGCCAACACATCCCTCAAATTCACTTGCTCCCCCAATTTTCTCCTCCAAAGCAAATATCAGTCATCACAATCATGCATAGCTTCAAGACAGAAGTTGACGACGAGCTGAGCGCCGTGTCACAGCCACCGTCGTACCGCTCGCCAGACTCAACCCTGTTTGGAACGCGGGCACGCCATCTCGTGTCTGGGACTTATTTTCGCTGGAGTGAGCCCCAGAAACAAATCTTCAAGGCTTTCATCCGAGAAAAGTATCCAAATCACAAGGCCTGCGATCTGGGCCCGCTCCTTCACGCCCTAGCTCTAGATGGCTACGAGAGCATGAGGACTGAAAACGGCGAAAGTGTGTATCGTATTGTCGTCGAGAAGGTGCGGCGCAAGATAGCGAACACCGAAAAGTCGATGAAGTCTGACGGATTGTTGACTAACAAGACGTATGTGGTACCCGTCCCATCATCCTAATATATCTAGGGGAATAGTTGCTGATCTGACCAACAAGCGTGCCCGAGCAAGTCGTCTCCTTTAAGGAGACGTTACCATATACTGGCAATCAGACTCCCGCTATCACGGCGGCGCAAGGAAAGGGCAAATCACTCTATGATTTGCCAACTACGCCTACACACCCCTTTGTGCCCACCAGCGCCACGCATGATTACCGTATCGATACACAAAATATGAATACTGTCCCCAGCGATGAGGTGAGAGTTTATCCCCGGGAGACTCAACGAATACCATCACCGCGGACTTATGAGACCCGCAAACGAAGTTCTGGGACAGTTTATAATGATAGCGTTGGTGGTATCGCTACTACCCAGCCTATCCGGGACGGAGGCGAGGCGGTGGCGGTGGCGGTAAAAGGACGGAATGCCAAGTCGCGCCGCCGGGGTCACATTGATCGTATGTCCGAGACCCTTTTGTTCTTCGAGGAAGAACTGAAGGAGGCCCAGGAGGAGTCCGACGAGGATGAGGAGTTTCTGGGTCAGGTAGACGCAATGAAACGGGTCCTCGACAAGTTGTCGCAGAAAATGGAGAACTTAAAGCTGTTGGCCACCCCGAAGGAGTGAGGCTGTGGAGTTTGGTCGGAGTTCTGGGTGAATTTGATGTGCTGGGATGATTGCTGTTTTGTATTTCGGTTCCAAAACGTGAGCGACATGTGCTATACCTGTCGCTCTCATACAATCTGGTGGGATAAATACCAAGTATGTAACTAGAAGTAGCGCTCGCGAAACGCGTTGGTAGCTGGGAGATGCTAGCCGGATACCAG
The DNA here is from genome assembly GCF_038362585.1 of Apiospora marii. Classification (NCBI taxonomy): domain Eukaryota; kingdom Fungi; phylum Ascomycota; class Sordariomycetes; order Amphisphaeriales; family Apiosporaceae; genus Apiospora; species Apiospora marii. The sequence goes on from NW_027117377.1 coordinate 1,741,863, forward strand.
TATTGAATCAATACTCAGTCAAGGACCTAGATGGCCCATTGGGCTTGCTTTCTCAGTATAAGACAGTGTATTCTCCTTACTATCTAAGTATATTATATACCAAGCAGTCATACAAGCCCCTATCGCCTTCCTCTCAAGTCCCCCCCTTAGTTCCCCCTTGGTCTCCCCCTTAGTCGCCCCCTTAGTCGCCCGATCCCCCGTCCTCGAAACCGACTCAGCCGGCAACTCCAACGGCTCCGTGGGTATCTCCACCGGCGGCAACCAAACCTCCCGTCCGCTCAGCTCCCTCGTGGGCAAGGACTCCCCATGCAACTGCGCCTTCTCCTGCACCTCGCCGCCGCAACCGCCACAGAAGCTCCCCCGCGTGTTCGTCCGGCTCATCGGCGACGGGGTCGAGTGATTGCGATTGTTACTGTTATTCTTCAGCAGCTCCTCTTCCCACTGCCGCGCGGCCTCTTGCCGCGCCTCCTCTTCCCGTCGGGCCCGGCGTCGGCGGTGCAGCCAGAGCAGCAGCCCGCCGCTGAGGAACAGGAAGGCGATGGTACAGGCGACGCTGATTCCGCCGACGGCGCCGACGGATAAGCGCGGGGGGTTCACAGGGGACGCGGCAGCGACACCGGCTGGAGTCGCCGGTTGCTCGTCGTCTTGAGTAGGCGGCGACGTCATCGCCGCTAGCGGGGACATGGTGGTTGTCAGGAACGTGGACGGCACCGTGGCGACGTCGTTGTTCTCGGAATTGGTGGTAGTGGCCCACGCCGTCACCGTGTGCTCGACAGGCGTGTACTCAGTCGTCGTGTCCACATCGCCCCCGTCGGCAGCCGTCTGCGTCTGCACCTCCGGCCGCAGCTGCCGCAACGGCACCGTCCGCGCGACGCCGACGGACAGCGAGTCGAGCGGAGCCTGAATGAGCTCGACCGTCGCGGTCGGAAAGGGCGTCGGGACCTTGCTGGCAACTTCATGCCCGGGCACGCCGCAGGGGTCGGTGACGTTGCGGTAGGGGCTATCGCTGCCTTCGCACTGTAGCAACATGCCGGTGAAATCGGCAGCGAGGTAGTCGGCGGCCTTCTCGTCGGAGCCCTGGGCCCGGAGGTACTGTCCGACGCAGCAGAGGCAGTAGTGGTAGTAGTCGTAGAACGCGGAGCCCGTCTCGCAGAAGTCTTCCCATTCGCGACTGACCTGGCCTTTGATGAAGGCGGTATCTGTTGCAACACGAATAAAGACAGATAAGAGATGGTTCTCAAGGAAAAAGATTAGAGGGAAGGGGTATACATACTGCAAGGACCGTAGCATCTGTCTTCGATATACGGCGCATCATTGCGCCTGCGAGGCCGGTCCAGGCCCGCTGCTGGATACGCAGATGCGGCCATAACGGGTCGATCACGGTCGAACGGCGATCCAATTTGCCAGATCAAGAAGAATTCAGCGAGTACATAGAGGCATTTCGTACAAATGCTGCAAGAGCGTCGAAGGGCGATCAAGGTATCTGGCACATGATCTTTAGACTTCATAGTATGAGTGGTTTTCGTCAAGTCTAGTGCTAGTCTTGATGAGAAAAAGGGAGCAATTCAAGTGTCCAAATTCATCAGTCATAAAACGCGCGTACGCCGGGGCCGTCCCACCCAAATCTATATGCTGCAGGTATCTACTGAATGTCCTCATCCATGGCTTCGTCCTGGAACCCCTCGAACTCCTCTTCCTCCAACAACGGTCCACTGAAGGGCTTCGCCGTCCTCGGGAAAACCCGCTTGTACAAACTAATACCGACACTGTCTTGTGGGTTGATCTTTCCATCAAATGTGGCCTTGAAGTAGCCGTGCGTGCCGAGAGCTTCTCGAATATAACCGCTGCGTCCGCGCCTGGTCCACAAGGGCATGGCCTTGAACCACTCAACGTCCTCGCGGTTGAAGAACATGTACCGAATGGTAACAATCTTCTTGTTGATGTGGTATGGGTGGCCCGTAAGAATGGCACGCTTTGCGATGACTCTAGACGTCGATGGTGCGCGGACAGTACCAGTTGCTACCAGTTGCAGGGGCAAGTTTGACTCGTCCTCGTCATCATCTTCGTTCTTAGATTCCCCAGGGATAATGCGCTTAAAGAAGAGAGTAGGCACTGCGCCCCAAGTGATAGGACCCATGAACGTGGCAACAGCAGATTGACCTGGATGGAGGAATCTGCAGTATTTGTGGACGTCGTTTTCGGTGTTCCCTCCTACCGAGAACAGGGGGTTGATAACGAAGCGGCGGGGGCCGCATTGCACAATGAGTTCCTCCTTAGACTTAATAGACTGCTCGTAATCTTCCTTGTGCGTAATGTCAAAGTTGAGTGTTGTCCTCTTGTTCTCATGCTCCAGCAGGGAGAATAGAGAAATGGGCTGAGTAGGCTTGTAGGTCTTCTCCAATTCCATCGGCACAGCCTTCAGGTGCACATGAACTCGGGTACCAGGCTTCACGCCACCGACCAAAGCTCGCTTCAGGTAGTGATTGCGCGATGATGCGTAGTTAGTGACTGGCAGCAACCGAGACCAGTCTTCAGGCTCGTATGGCCGGTCTTCTTCCGTGTTCCAGGGACTGGTTCGAAGACTCTTGAGACCTCTGAACCGTTGGAGTCGCTCCCTTGCAAGCACGTGAGGGTGCAGTTCGATCTCGTCTGGGAACTCCATATCGTCTTCGACCTCATCCTTCTTGCTCGCTCGGTATGCTGCTAGCTGCTCGGCATCATCGGCATCGTCGAGCTCTTCGAACTTCTCCGATTTCGCATATTCGGACATGCCACCCTCGGTTGGCTCAGCACCAGCCAGACCCTCAACACCGTCTTCGGGTGCTGCTTGCATGGCATCAGCGTCGTCGTCGGCGTCTCTCATCTCATCGTCGTCCATCTCAGATTCGGAATCGGAAACATCGTCAAGGTACCAAGCAGCCTGGTAATTCGAGGTTCCCTTGGGCAATTTGAGAGGCTTGGTGGGCTTCTCTATCTCGTCCTCGGAAAAGTAATGGTGATCATCCAGTAAAACGCCCTTCTTTGATGTTGTCGCGACAGAAACGGCATCATCAACATCGTCCATACGGGCCTCCTCGGGTGCCAGTTCGTCGAGGTCGTCAGGCTTGTCGTGCTCAAGTACTGCAGGCTCCTCAAGAACCTCCTCTGCTCCTTCGACAGCGATATCACCGTCCTTTTGCTTCTTTTCTAACGGCGCAGCCGTGATCTTCTCAATCTGGAATGTGCCCCAGTCTCCAACCTGGATGAGTCTGTTTGCTTTCAGCCCCTTGCCACGAACGACACCGGTGAAGATGGTCGACTCCGACGGGGAGCTAGGCCACTGAATTTCGTCGGCCAACATCCAACTCCTTTGGTCCCTCCAGTGAACGCCCTTGGGCGAGGAATTGCACAACGATCGCATGAGGTTGGAGCATTCTTGCCTCGAGTCCAGGCTGTAGACCTTGTCTTGGTCGGGGTGGAAATGTGTCATGAAGGAGGCCAATGACTTTACTACGTCGGGCCTGGCCTTGGCGGGTTGGATCTTGTCGAGGTTCTGGACAACCGTGAAGCACGACGACATGCCCTGGTTCTCAACACTCCGAATAATCAGCTCTCCCAGCGCATCGACTTCGACTTCTGAGGAGAGAACGAAGATGACAAAGTCGGCAACTCTGGCGGCGTCCATGCATGCCGTCAGATCCCGCTTCAGGGGAATGTACTGCAGCTTCTGCTTGAAACGGTCGACTGGAACGCGGAAGCTGGCATCGGAGATCTCGGTTTCGATGTCAAGACTCGCATTCAGGTTCTTGATGGCTGCTGCGGCATCGGCGTCGCCAGTGAGAGGCACAACGGCAACGATGCGAGGAGCACCATCACGACCCCTGAATATAGATGTCTGGTCTTGGTGTTCCCGGTTCTTTTGCTGCTGGAGTTGTTTGGCGCGGTTGCGACGGTCGAGCTTCGACATGACTTGCTGGTGGGGCGTCTTGCGCACGCCGCGCTCGTTGGAAAGCTTGCCTAACAAGAGAATGACAATTAGCAAATGCGCTCGAAGCACAAAGACAAGGGAAGAAATGGTAGGCAATGTCTCGTACCCTTGGCCTGTTCTCGAAGGGCACCCTTGGTGGCCTTCTTCGACTTGAACCCCTTGTGGGAGATTTTGGTCGTCGGCCGGTGCGAATGCGCCATTGCAGCCGGCATCTTGCCGTCTCCGCCTGCTTTGAAGCGGATGGGTAATGAGTGCGAAGCCAGATTGATAGTCGCCCTTGGGTTGAGTCTCTGATCTCGAGTCAAAATCTGCAAAGGTCGTAGTGCGCACGCGAAATCGGTGTGGAAGTGGAGGGCGAATTGTTTTACTACAGGCGCATCGAGTATATTCGACTTCGCTCCCGCAATTACCGTTCCAAAATGGAGGGGCAAAGCCGTTGTTTCTCGAAATTTTTGTGGTTATCGATTACTATCAGTCGATAAGGACCCCTGCAACATAACCCCCACCTCCAGTCGATTGGCCAAAGGACTTATTCAATTTCAGGCCTTTTGCTCAGAGTCCCCATAGCCGCCCATAGTGGCTTCTGGGTCCGAGGGGTTCAATGCAACTCATCACAATTGCTGTTGGTTTGTACTCTTATATATGTCATCAGATAGCCTGGTAAGATTTGCCGAATGTTTCAGGATACGACTATAATCGAACCAAATACCTGTCGAACCCTTCCGCATCATATTGGACTGATAGGAGGGTAGCTCAAAGAGACGGCAAGCACAATACCGTATTGTACGGGCTAGAGATGTTTGATTAAGATCAATACGGCGTTTCAGACGTTTGATTCGCCGAACATAACATCCGATTGGATATATGAGTCCATCAATTATCTACGGAAGGTACTCCGTATTGAAGACAAACAGCTGAGTGCAAGTGGAGATCCACAGTAACGCTCATAAGCGACAGGAGTCCGGCTCCGTACAGAATTACTGGCCCCGCCAGCAGTCAGATAACATCCTTATCGGAGGTCTGTGCTCAAAATTTCCATGAAACTTTTTGGGAGCGTTGACAGGCAAATGTCCAATGGCTCTGTAGCAAGACGACATCGCGACTTATCCTGCTTTGCGCCCAATCCTCTGCCAACACACACGATTCGACACCGATACGATCGGGTCATACAAACGGATCATAATCTGGAACCTGTCGATTTGCCAACTCGCCAATACCGAAATTGCCCGGCTATAAGATGGAGGTGGACGAGGTCGAGATTGCCGAGCGGCCTTCCGCAAAGGCCCACGACAATGGTGCCGTCTCTATCAAGCGCGCCCGCACACAACTCCTTCCGAAGCACGAACGCGAGCGGTTAAAGCGAAACAAGCAGGCCCACCGCGACTACGGCCGTGGAAATGGCATCGATGTCAAGACCATCAAGGACAAGAAGCTGCGTCGCAACCTGAAGGGCCTCGAGCAGAAGTACAAGCAGGCCGCCGAGTCCGCCAAGGATGCCGAAATTCTGCTGGAGAACGAATCCGGTTTCCTGGAGGCGGAGGAAGAGCTGGAGAGGACATGGCGTGTGACGCAGAATGAGATCGAGTCCAACGTCTCTTTGGAGGCTTCCAAAAAGCGATTCGACCTCAAGCTGGATCAGCTAGGGCCGTACCAGTTTGACTACGATAGGACGGGTAGAATGCTACTGTGTAAGCGCCATCCACGATCTGTCTTGGTATAACTACGGGATCCCTTCGGCTGCCCTTTGGAGAGGCGATGTGTTCCGCTTCAATCTGGAACTCGCACGCTAACTGATTCTGCTGCAGTGGGAGGTGCTCGGGGACACATTGCCACCATGGACTGGAGGCAGGGCAAGTAAGTCGGATTCTTGACTCCATGATTTTCTGCTTGACTAACAGAGAATCTGGCAGGCTTGGCTGCGAGATAAACTTGCAGGAAAAAGTTCGAGCTGTCAAATACCTGCACAACACGAATTACTTTGCCGTTTCTCAGAAGAACCAGGCGTACATATATGATTGTAGGTTGTTGCGCTCACAAATGATCTAGCCCCACAATACCCCTTTTACTGGGTTCTGTCGAATGCCATCAGCATTAGGACTGAAGTATCTGGCTAACCTCGTTCGCAGCACATGGTGTTGAATTGCATTGTCTCCGGAATCTCCAGGAGGTCTCCCACATGGTAGGCAACAATGACGTGTTCAGGAAGTCTTGACAAATGTTGACATCAAATTCAGGAATTTTTGCCTTACCACTACCTCCTATCCACATTGGTAAGCCTCAATGCCCCTTTCTGTTCTCTTGCACTGCCTTCTAACTTTGATTCAGGGTTTGACGGGGTGGCTTAAATACACGTAAGCATCAACACGGTCACTACCATTATTGATGAGCCATAACGACTTCATTCGAGTCGGGCTGGTCCAGCAAGCACCCTTGGCGAGATACTGACCTCTCTCAGTGATGTATCGACTGGTAAGCTGGTCTCCGAGATCCGAACAGGTCTGGGTCAGCCCGTTTCAATGGCACTGAACCCCTGGAATGCCATTGTCCACGCCGGTCATGGCAATGGTACCGTAACTTGTGCGTATCAACCAACCCCTATTTTGTCGCCCCTTGGGAATGCACGCTAATGCGCGATTGTACAGTATGGTCTCCTAACAGCACTGAGCCACTGGTCAAGCTGCTGTGCCACAAAGGTCCTGTTAAGTCTGTTGCGGTTGACCGAGAAGGAAGGTATATGGTGTCATGCGGTAACGACCGAAAAATGGCCGTATGGGACATCCGCATGTTCCGGTATGTTCCCCTGAAAATCAACTTTGCTTTTCCACTATGCATGATACTGACCTATTATACAGAGAGGTGAATAGCTATTTCACGAGAACTCCAGCGTCGTCTGTGTCCATCAGTGATCGGGGCGTTACAGCTGTGGGATGGTCGACCAGTGTGACACTATGGAAAGACCTCTTTGTGAAACACCGCAAAGACCAGATCAAGGTCGATAGCCCCTACATGACGTGGGGCGGTGAGGGCAAAACGGTAAGCACATTTCCGAAATATAAATCTCCTGCGGTGGTTTGCCGAAATGTTTCGCAAAGCTGGTGGCTGACTCGCATGTTCTAGGTTGAGCAAGTAAAATACTGTCCCTTCGAGGATGTCCTCGGTGTTGGGCACGACGAAGGTTTCTCGTCAATCATCGTACCAGGTGCTGGAGAGGCCAACTTTGACGCCATGGAAGTCAACCCTTACGAGACTGTCAAGCAACGACGCGAGACGGAAGTCAAGGGTCTCCTGAACAAGCTTCAGCCTGAGATGATTGCCCTTGATCCTAACTTCATCGGCAACCTGGACCTTCGCTCGGATCAGCAGCGACGAGAAGCGCGTGATCTGGATGCCAAGCCCGTCGACATTGAGACCGATATCAAGAATCGTGCACGCGGTAAGAACTCGGCTCTCCGAAAGTACCTGAGGAAGCAACGTGCGAAGAACAACATCATCGACGAGAAGCGTCTCAAGGTGGACGAGCTATGGAAGCAACAGCAAGAGCAGAACCAAGAGAGGCGCCAGGAAAAGTCCGCCGAGCTTGGACCCGCTCTGGGTCGCTTTGCGCGAAAGGAACAGTGAGAGGACATTGCTGTTCAACCATAATTCAAAAGAAGTCAAGTTCAATGCTAGATCGGATCGCGGCGTGGATGCATTGCCATGTAGCACACGCAGCCCGCTGCCGACAAAGATTTGACTTAGTGATACCCAATTCAACGGATCATCCCAACCATGTTCACGTTTCTTTTCGAGGGGGCTGCGGATGGCGTAGCGATGTCATACCGGCACTGCGAATACCAGAGTCGCCGTTTACCGCCATCCGACGTGTCGCAAACGCCTTGACCACGAGGTGAGGCTTAGTTTTGGTCATCCCCTAAGGACCTATTCCCGCTATGCACTCTAAGGAGCTGAATACAGGGGTGCTTCAAGGCCTCTTAGCACAACATTAAGCTTTGTACACGAGAGGCTTTTCTACTCGACGTATCAGCCATTTTTGGAAACACTTGATAACCAACAAGTTGAGGGCCGGTCGGGTTGGGGAATGGAGAATGAGCGAGTAAAATGTAGTCATCAATACGAACATGCAAAGAACTCTGGAGAAAGGAAAGGCCAACGACTTCAAATGACTTGACCATATGCACAGAACAAGTTAGAATCTCGGGTGTCAAAACAAGCCTTCGGAAGGTCTCAGCCACTTGTGTTGGGAAGCGAAGCATGCCTATTAATTGCAACCATATGGCTTCTTTGATCAGTCGATGCGGTCGAGACTCGAGAGTGAGCGGTTGCGCCTGTCTCACAAGCGGTGTCGGCGTCAAGGCTTCGCTCGCACAAAGATGATTTCTGATTTCCTTCCTTCCTTTCCTACTCCCTTTTCCACCCTCCAATAGGGCTGTGGCACGGTATGACAAGTCTCTCATTAAAGCCTCCTCGTCCCTTGTGGCATGTCGTTGAATCAAGTTCATTGCCACACCATGACTGGCCAACAGGCGTCATGCCGTGCAACGGTAAGCAAAATTCGATATGTGGTGCTCTGCTGGAATCTCACAGCGGGCGCCTCCCAATTCCCAATCCCGATCTTGCGACCCCCTTCCCGCCGCCTCACACGGTCGGTCGAGCTTCAAATCTCACGGGCGGGTGGCACGGCACGATTATGCAGTGTCACCGTGTTTCGAAAGCTTCCAACGTGACGCGTGCCTGCATGTGCGACTCTGACATTCTTGTCTCAGTGAGACACGAGAACGGCACGATCAGGGCTGGCTTGCTGGCCTTTACGATGAGAATATGGAATTGCCACGATAAGAGAAGAAGGGACCGGGTTATGAACGAGTTGCCGCCCCCATCAACTTGGGGGTGGTGTTGGTGCTAGACGTCGGAGCAACTTCCCGCTTCAATATCTGGACAGGGTAGGGGTGTGACAAACAAACGTGCATGGTCTGTTTTTGGCTGAACCTCCTTGGCATAGACCAATCGTAATCCCTCCCGAAGGTCGGGTGTCGATGCTCTGCAGAAGCGACAGAGTGAGATGTGACGCTGCGAATATCCCACGTCTTTTCATTCTCGGGTCTTGATCAATCACGGGTCGTAGACGAAACTCTTGACGACCGCCACCCCTTTTGTGCTTGAACGGTGGCTGGCCCCCACGAGGGGGTGGCTTTTCCCACCTATACTTGGCCGCATACATAAGTCAGTAGCAGCATATCAACAGCGGTGACTATATGCAAGTATAACATGACATGGAAGCGAAGCGCCTTGGTCACGTTTGTTGTCACCAAGCATATATATAAAATGCCAACTCAACAGCTGCTGTTTCTTTCGTATTGGGGGTCTACTGATGCACCTCTTTCTCTTCCAACTTGCTTTGCCCGTTTCCCGAATCTACGGCAAATAGATAGCCTCATCGTTTTATCGCAATGGAACCGGCACCCGGCGTCTCGGATGTGGAGGAACACGGAAGCCATGCTGTCGAGAAACCGGCATCATCGAAGTCAACAACGACGGGGCAGCGAGACCCGAGCCATGAAGCGGAAGCTGACGTAGAGGCACACGTCGCCCAACCACCAGCTGTCGACCCGGAATGGAAGATTGGGAGGCAAGAGCTGTACATCATCCTGTCTCTCACGGTCATCAACATGGTCGTCGCCCCTAGACTCGTCCATCATCATAACGGCGCTCAAGGTGTGTAATACTATACAAGTACTAGCAGTAGTAAAATCTAGTAGCAAGAGAGAATGTGTTTTTGATGTGTAACCTGCTTACTTAATATCCAAAAGACCATGACCGTCGCCCTGGGCGCCGACACCACCCAAGGCTTCTGGATCGGCACCTCCTTCCTCCTCGCCTCCACCGTAGCCATGCCGCCCTTCGCGAGCCTCAGCGAAATCTTCGGCCGGCCCCTCTGCCTCATGCTCTCGCTCGCCCTCTTCACCCTGGGCAGCCTGCTCTGCAGCCTGGCGCACGGCGTGCGCCTCCTGCTCGCGGGCCGGGCCGTCCAGGGCGTCGGCGCGGGCGGCATCTGGATGGTGTCGCTGCTGCTGCTGACGGATCTGGTGCCGCTGCGCCAGCGGCCGAAGTGGTGGGCCGTCATCTCGCTCGGCTGGGCCGCGGGGCTCATCGCCGGCCCGCTCGTCGGCGGCGCCGTCGTGCAGCGGACGACGTGGCGCTGGGTCTTCTACCTCAACTTCCCGTTCTGCGCCTTTGGGCTCGTCGTCACGCCCTGGCTCCTGACGGTCCGGCCCCGCCGCGCCGAGAGCCTGCGCGAGAAGGTCGGGCGATTCGACGGGGTCGGCGGCGCGCTGTTCACGGCCAGTCTTACCTTGTCGCTCTTCGCCCTGTCCTCGGCCGGGATCCAGTTCGCGTGGGGGAGCGTCGAGATTGTCGCCACATTGGTCATCGGCTTTGCAGGGCTGGTCGCCACGGGTGTCTGGGAGGCCTTCTTTGCGAAGGAGCCGATGCTCAAGCACAGTCTTTTTTACAGTTGGAGCTCGAATATCGCATATTTAGGTGGTTTCGTGCAGGGGCTAGTGGTCAGTATAGCTACGATTTCACATCAATACGCCCCCGACCACACTGCTACTTGGCGAAGGAGATCGGGGCATTGACAGAAAAACCAAAACAGATGTACGGCGAGAACTACTACGTGCCCTTCTTCTTCCAATCAGTCAAAGCCACGACCCCACTGCAGGCGGGCATCAACCTGCTCCCGGCGCTGTTGTGCGTGATCCCGAGCGGTGCCGTGACGGGCGCCCTCGTCAGCCGCTACAACAACTACCGCTACGCCCTCTGGCTGGGCTGGTTCTTCGTCACCCTGTCGTGCGGCCTCGAAATCCTGTGGGACGCGGACGTCTCTACTGGGGTGTGGGCGGTATCGCTAGTCGTCATGGGCGTCGGGCACGGCATCGTGTTGAACGCACAGATGTTCGCGTGCCAGGCTATGGCTCGGCCAGGCGACATCGCCGCCGCGGCCGCCATGTATGGCTTCGTACGCCAGCTGGGCAGCGCCGTCGGGGTCTGCGTCGGCAGCACCACCTGGCAAAACGTGGCGGCGCTCAAGCTGGCCTGGCAGGGCCTGCCGGTCGACGTCGCCTACCACGCAGAAAGCTATGCCGATGCGCTCCACAGAATGCCCAATGGCGGGGACGACGATCCCGAAGACTTGAGGAAGGCCGTGACGAGCGCGTTTGTGTTTGGGTTCGTGGGGGTGTGGCAAGTCTTCCTGGGCATCTCGGGCGTCGTCTTCTGCCTCAGCTTCTTCGTCAGGCACTTCGACATGGACAAGGCCATCGAATCAGAGCACCGGATCGAGAATACCAGCGGTGGCGACGGCGATGGGAGCAGCAGAAAGAGGGTCTCCCGCCTGCTGAGGCACAAGCCTCGAGGAGCTGAAAGGCAGCCCCCCTCCAGATCTACATAATCGACATGACATAGCCACGATCGAAACAAAACATTCTCCATACACCTGTACGTACCTCAGCGCCTGAGCCACACCTCGTGTTTAATCCATCGATCGACAAGTCAGCTTTAGACACAATTAGAAACCTGCCTGTTGATGCCGTTGTTAGGCCGGTCGTCGAACCGGGGTAGACCCGTAATCTACTGTACTGCAAGGTAGTTGGCTCAGAAACCAGACCCCGAGAGCGAGACATCATAAAGTGACCGGCTCTACGGCTGTACGTAGAATGACGAACCCAGGAACCGAGGAGGCCTGAGAGCAAGCACGGATCTAACGTGAGGAGGCCAGAAGAGGAACTTCTGCTTCCGAGGGCGGGCCTAGGCCGCTAGAAGGGCCATGCAGCCGACATCAGCCAAGGCTTTCGCAGGAACAGGTTTGCCTAAAAGCTGCTAAGCTACTCGAAACGGCGAGGTGCCCAGGAGCCAGGCTGCATGCTACCAGGAGCTGCCCCAGGGAGGACGGGGTGCCGATTAACCGTTTCCCCAGCATCAGCATCCCAATGGCCCCAGTGCTCCGGCTCTACAGTAGGGGCAGCTTCTACTACTACTGTAGGAGGCAGTACTCCGTACTACTAAGGGGGCGATTATGGCCGGACGAATGACGAGAGAGAGCGCTACCGGCTACTGGCAGAAAAATAGTGAAATGATGGGATGTTTGGTGATGATGGAAGATACCCATTACTCAATGGAAAAGTGCAGGTCCCCACAAATTCCCTCTCCTTCGGTGCTTGGCTACCAGCCACAATTGGTCCAATATTTCTTGCCGCTATTTATGGAGACCAGTGACGTTGCCTTTTTCATGCTTTCTCCAGCTTTTCGTCAGCGCCTGCGGTCATGGAAAAGTGAAACCCAACAATTGCAAGACACACAGGACCAACTATTTGCTGTGCCAGCCGCACTGCCGCACCCAGGCCAGTCTAGCCAGTCTAGCCAGTCTAGGCCGCTACCTGTACGCCATGGTTGTTTTTGCTGCTTTGGTGGCTGAAGAGCGCAATTAGACTGATCTGAGAATCAGAGACCAGGCACCCGAAACCAGACCAGAAACACAGTAAGCCAACGCCCCGGACTTACTTACTTACTGTTGGCTGGCTTAGCTGGGCTGGCATCTTGCGACATGAGGCCAAGTGGTAGGAGATTGGCCCAGGGAGAGGAGAGAAGAAGCTGTGTTTGGGATTGAGCCCATGCTCGTATGGTTGATTGCCGTCGTTCGCTCGGTCAGCTGCTCGAAAAAGGATGGCGGAAGGGCCGACACGACTTGGCAAATGCTACAGTTCCCCCCGTATTCAGCGGTCGCCTTACTCGTAGCTTTCTGCTGGTGGCATGGGCAACCGAGATCGACGTCGAAGCACGGAATCCAATCGGAATCGGGGAGACGCGCGTTTGGTCTGGGGCAAGCAAGGCCAGCCAGCGGAAAAAAGTCAGGTAGCGGCCCGGAGAGCTACCCTGCCCCCATCAGAGCCTCCAATCCGCTCGCTCTTGGCCAGCTGCGGTTGCAAGTGGGTCTCAAGGGGGAGCCACCCAGGACTGACCAGGGCAACCCCCCTGGGACGGATGGAGAAGGTCGACATGGGGTGCTTTCACAAACAACCAGTCGCCTCATGCTTGTCTAGCACAGTCTCTAATTACGAGCAGCCATGTTCGATGACGAAAGCCAGGTCTTGGGAGTACAGAGGCCACTCAGTATTTAATACTCAACATCGGCCTCACTTCCAATCACTTCCAATCTCCATTCCACTCAACCTAATCTTCATTACAACAAGATCTCATCTTTCCACCATCTACTACATCAACTTCAACACCTACACTAAGTAGTACCACCACCACAATCAACCTTCAAGATGCAGTTCTCCATGACCCTTCTCACCCTGGCCGCTGCTGCCAACGCCCAGATCGCCAGCTCCATCGTTGACGAGGCCACCTCTGCTGTTGGCAGCGTCGTCTCCACCGCTACCGGCGCCGTCGGTGGTGCTGGCTCTTCCGCTGTCAGCGGTGCCTCCTCCGTTGTGAACGGCGCCTCCAGCTCTCTCGCCTCTGCCACCCAGAGCAGCGCCTCCACCACCATCACCAGCGCTGTCGTCGTCACTGCTTCTTCCAGCTCCGGTAGCCAGAGCGGCTCTCAGACCGGCTCTGCCACCTCATCCGGTGATGGCAAGACCACCAAGACCCAAGGTGGCACCGCCATTGTTGAGTCCACCTCCACCAGCTCCGACAACGCTGCTGCCGCTACTCCCATGATCGGCGGCCTCTTCGTCGCCGGTATGGCTGCTGCCCTTCTGTAAATCACCCAATTTGCAGCAGTGGATGGAGACCAATGCCCAGATCGCATGATGTCATGATCACGACATAGAATGTGCGGGCACTGCAGGAAGAAAGCACAAATGTACCCATAATACCCACGAGAGGGATGCATGTCACTCAGTTTAGTCAACTTTGGGCGCGTGGAATTTCAGCATAATTCTTTGGATATGGCCGCCTTCAGGGCCTAGCCTACCTTTTTTTGTCAGGCGTGAAAAATACCTTGCACAACATAATGATTATTGTACATAAATAAACAACGAATCTTTTTCTGACAACTTCTACTATTCCGTCATTGTATGACTGCCAAGGTTGACCATGTGCACATGACCATGTTGTACTACCACTAACCCATTATATCGAAGTTTTTGCGAATAAGGTTAGGAGCTCTTGTGGTTTCATTGTAATTCACTTGCAGACTAATACGGCGTAGATATCGACCTATTCATCATTACAATCTGTAGGTGTGCGATGTCGGAGGATCAACGAAGTAATGCGATACAGTTCAGGAAGTAGAAGGAAAAATCTTAGGACATGTGTAAATCAATTATGCACGGATAACACTGTATGTAGCAAAACTATTAAGAGACATTGGTTCTTGGGTGCATATATGCAGGTACACCAGTAAGTACATAGGTGAGTCTCGAGCTCATGCCCACAGAGAACCAGCGGCTTGGCTGGCAGCAGTCATTTATTGATCACATAATGAGAGAATGATCCTTTCCAGAAGTGATGTTCAGGAGAGGAAACATCTTTGTTTGCTGTCTCATAGGGCGCGGGCAGGAGATTGTGATTTGCACGCTGGGAAAAGGACCGTGGGGATATCAGCCTTAGGTAATCGGATGGAACATAATCGCGGCACATATGGATCAGTGCTCTGGAATATTGAAGTCTAGAATGTGTATCATGTAGATGTATGTACAATCGCCGATTGGTAACATCAAAAAAGGATATCGACGAAGAGGTTGTAGACTAACAGACTGCTGCGTATTAGTGCCCGAGGCCACTGTAAGGATCTAGCTGTTGGTTGGACATGCTTACGACAAGTGTTGTGTTCCTGTGTTATACTGTTATTAATAGAAATTACTCTGCATATATGCGTGCGTATTCGAGAGGAGTGCCAACGCGGCAGGCAGTGCTGATTGAATTGCCTTCCTTCCTGTGCCTCTTTTTTCTTTTATTTTCCGGTTGCCTGTCAAGCTGTCTCCTCCTGCATAGTGACGGCGCAGGTACACAGGGCCGCGCAATCGAGGGTCGCGCGTCGGATGGCCCCGACTCCTCCTTCCTCTCCAGCGGCAAACAAACACGCACCGGCTGTTAATTCGACGCATTACGAGTCAGGCAAACACAGTTGACCTGAAGCCATCTCCATGGCAGTATCCATGGGGCCAAGACAGGGTGGTAGGATGGTGGATATTACGAAGCAAACCATTTCCATGCTCAGGGGTCACGTGTGCATATTCCAGAACCAGGGACGCCCGCTAGTTTTCCCTTGGAGGCGTTTTCTTAGTGCGCCACCCTGCCACTCGTAGCTGCTGAATGCGACAGCTCGAATCACTCCTTTTAGGTCATGGCGGCTGGTTTGCCATCCAATAGGGAAAACCCTTTCGCAAATTGATCACCGCAATTCGTGCGTATGCGTATGCAGTTCTTGATATGGACAAATTTGAGCTGTCGGATAATTCATTTTAGTCTGATTTTGGAGGGGTCGTACGGACAGAAAACAGCGTCTTTAGAGTAGCGCGCCCCAGGACCTGCCACCTGCAAGCCACAAACAGCCTGCTTACCAGCCATTACTCCCGACTGCTGGCAGCAGCGAGGCGTCCAGCGTCGAGTCACTCAATTGGGCACGACACCTGATTGATCCAGAAGTTCTACCGCAAGGCTCTCTTGATATATTGTATTTGCCAGAAACATGCATATTGCGTCCAAGCGAAGATCAATGCTTGGCCAAGGTCTGTGACCAAGGCATTTGTTCTTCGTGGTCGTGGTTTCCGTCCCGTTGCGCGCCCGAGGAAACCCGAACTTTTATGGTTAAATTCGGCTCAATTGGCGCCGTTGGCAAGTTACCTAACCCAGTAGCAATGAACTTGACAGTGAGCAGATTAATAAACGAGTTCTCATGCAGTCCTGGAAAAGCGGCAGCCCCCTCGAGCTTGACAGCTGCCGGCCTTTTGCCGATAGCACACCAGAGCCTGGGAGCCTGACTGTCGCGCCTAGGGCATTGGTTGGACGTCTTATTAATAAGGACGCGTGAGGGACGTTGTAGTGTATAGAAGAAGGAATTCTGATGCAAATCCAATGCCAAGCAGACGGATCATGCACTCGACGAACTATACGGCCTGCCGCGGCAAAAGTCGTCGGCGGGCTGTCACTGGTCGCGGCCCGCATGCCAACCGGTTGCATCTCGAAGGTAACGTCCCCCCTTTTTAATCAATCTAGATTGAGTGACTGCGCATGCCAGGCTTCCAGAGCGCCAAAAGTCCGGGGTGCATATCCCGTACCACCTGGGACGTTAGTCAACAATAGGCCCTCCTTCCGCATTTGGCGTATCCGATGCCAAGGCTGGGATAGATGAAGCTTTTAGAATGCAGGCCATCTGCCGAGATGCCCCAACCCGGGACTTCTGCAGTCGCAGTGCCAGAGCTTAGCCCTGAGTGTTCTTAGGTAGGGGGCATATAAGGAAGCCCTCCGTTCTCCTGGGAATGGGAGGGGGGCTCTGAATCTGGGAAGTACTGGGCAAGTTGGATATCACCCTCTTCTAGGCACGACAACACCTTGACTGCCATCATGAAGTCTTTCGGAAACAGCGTGCTGCTCGCGGCAACACTGCTGCTAGGCCAAGCCATCGCGGTGCCTCTCATCAACCAGGATTTCTCGCAGGCCGACATCGACTCCGGCAAGGCCCTGGCCGACTACAGCAAGACTGCCTACGATAATGCTATGGGCAGGCTGGGCAAGAGCGACACGGGCTGTACCAAGGACAACGTGAAGGTCCGCAAGGAATGGTAAGTCGAGGAATACATCATCAACAGCCTGACTAGGCTCCCCGTTTGACCCAATCTACAGGAGAAACATACCGGGCGAGGAACGGATCGCATACCGAAAGGCGGTCGAGTGCCTGATGCAAAAGCCGAGCGTCTTCCCCGATGTAGAGGGGGCGAAGTAAGTACATCGGTGTCTGTCATCAACACACGAGATCGCTCAGCTAATATGATCCAGATCATCATTTGACGACTTCGCCGTCCTACATGTCGCCTTCACGCCGTATGTCCACAACTCGGTCAGTACATTGTCTATGAAAGGGGTACCTCAAAAACCGCCGTGCTGACACCCATAGGCTACGTTCTTGACATTCCACCGGTACTTCTTGAGAACCTACGAGCAGAGACTCGAAGACCAATGTGGCTACACAGGTACACATCCCTCGACTAACATTGTTTTTAACCCATCAACCTGCAATACTGACATAGACGCACCCTCTCAACAGGAACGATCCCCTACTGGGAGTGGGGACTCGACTGCGACGACGTAGACAAGTCGCCCCTCTTCGACGGGTCCGAGACCTCGATGGGCGGCAACGGCGAGCATGTGGCCAACAAGCCGGGCATTGGGTTCGGCGGCAAGCCCGGCACGGGCGGCGGCTGCATCAAGAAGGGCCCCTTTGCCAACTACACGGTGAACCTGGGCCCCATCAACGCGGCCAAGCCGCTGGGCTACAACCCGCGCTGCATCAAGCGCGACCTCAACTCGGACATCTGCGCCCGCTGGGCCTCGCTCTCCAACACCACCCTGACCATCCGCGAGGGCACCGACGTCGAGATCTTCCAGGCCCTCCTCCAGGGCGACTTCCGTTACCGCCAGGCCAGCCGCCTCGGCATGGCCGTCCATGGCGGTGGCCACTTCATCATTGGCGGCGACCCCGGCGGAGACTTCTACTTCAGTCCTTTGGAGCCAGGCTTCTATCTCCATCATGGTCAGATCGACCGCTTGTATTTCGTGTGGCAGAACTTGGACTGGGAGAAGCGACAGGTAGGCTCACGATGATTCCTAAATATGACGAACATGCCTAGGCAGCTAGCAACCTGGCTAACATAGCAATCAAACAGGGTATTGCCGGTACGGGGACCATGATGAACATTCCGGCGAGCCGCAACGTGACGCTCGACGACACGCTCGACTTCTCGCCCATGAACCCCAAGCGAGCTGTGGGGGAGTTGATCGACACGATTGGCGGGCCATTCTGCTATGTCTACGAGTAGCACGCCGTCTAGGGCATATAGGAGGTCGCTGAAGGGTACCAAGCATGCTAAGTTAATTCAATTCATCAGAGGGATGTTGGAATTGTGTTAGCGCTGTGGGGTTGTAATAGCCGTAGGATAGGTAGGCAGTCAAGCAAATCTAGATGGCGTCCCGGAGGTACATGCATCGTTTGTGTTCCAATGGGAACACATCGTGTTCAAGCTCTAGTTTGCTCCTGCCATACCTACCCTTTATTGGCAGGTGCGGATTTGAATGTTACACTTATGCTTAGGGAGTTGATTGACACTCGCACAACAACGATTATTACAGTGGCTATAATGGAATAATCAGACTGAACCCCATCATCCCACGCAACTATTCCATTGACCTGACATTTTCCCTCTCTTACATATTTACTCTTTTCTACCTAGATCTCCCACATTTCCGGGTCCATTTTTCACAAAGTTCGTCAGTTAAAGTCACGCCTGCTCAAAAATCTTGGCTTGGCCGAGACGAGCAACCATTCACACGATGGATTTCACCATATCTGATGGCAGCCCGTGGCACGAACTGTCTTCGCAACAGCGAAAGGCTATCGACGAACTCTTGCGTGCACAGTTTATATATTGTGACGACTGGGCCGAGTATTCGTACCCGGAATTTCACGCTTTCATCGTCATTGGCGTCTTCTTCAACTGGACCGCAAAAACAAAGCCCAATGTTCCCAGCGTTACCTATCCACAAATCGAAGAGTTCTCGTTCACCCGTAGATCTGCAAAGGTATCCCAGCCCGCCAACCCGCCGGGCCAAGAGGTCGAGCGCCCTAGTAAGATCAGGCGCACATCCGGCACCGACGCGGCTTCCCAAGTATGTAGGAACCCTGAATTGTCACATGCCTCTAGCCAATTTAACACCATCCTATCTCTTGGGTACAACTACTTACAGATGTAGCAGAGTAGCAACAGTGACAGGGCTCAGTCAAACTCTCAACCGTTTCACTTAACCCTAGCTTCCCCTTCCTCAAAACCAGGGTCCTACAGCAAGCAGATAGAAATGGTGGTAACGTCTCGAGAGACCGTAATCGAAGCCATCAATAAGGCGGATTATAGTCTTTATCGGGATTATTCCACACAGAACCGATGGATCGTTATCTTCCTGATCCGCAAGTATCTCTACAACGCATCAAGAGTCGATCCCTGGTTCCCCGAGCAGGACGGGAAACCCGGACTGTCCAGCAGCGACATCAGACCAATCCCCAGCGGATCTGTCTACATCGAAGAGGCCATAGAGGTAATGAAGGCGGCCGTCGAGAACCTGGAAGCAGCCAAGAGGGATCCTTAATGGATACCGAAAAGCCCTCAAAGGATGTAGACTAATCCGACCCAACACGAGTGAATTTCTGATTTCTACAATATATGATTAGTCGATTGCAATAGCGTTTATACGATTAAACTGAGACTCGGGTAAACATTGATAGGGACAGTGGCGTAAACATTATGCCATACACGGCCATGACCGACGTTCTAGTGTGACACATGAAGTTGAACTCACCGTTGTCGATCCGCCAGGGCCTAACCAACAAAAGGGCTCGCGACGTATCGCACCACGATCGGCATAACCGAGAGGTTTTGCTTTTCCTGATCCGCCGGTACCTCTGCAACGCGACCCGGATCGAGCCCTGGTCGTCCGAGCAGGACGGGAAGCCGGGCGTGTCCAGCGACGATATCAGGAAAGCGCCGGAGGCGCAGGACTACTCCCAGGAGTGTATAGAGGCGATGGAGAAGGCCATAGATAGATTGAAGGAACGGAAAATGTTTTTACTATCCTTACATGGCTGGGTTTACGGATATGGAAGAGGATAGCCAGTCTGACAATAACTACCAGAATTCACAGAGTAGCTATGCAGAAGGACATACGGTAGTCGCGATTTAAAACATAGTGCCAATCAGGTGAGCTCGAGGTGAAGCACAGATGAACGGATATCATACAGCAACTCTCTTGAGAGCAACTACTCTTTCATCCAATGCGGGTAAATCAAACCTTCACCCAACCCGCTTAATCTACTACCCAAGCTTGACACTGCATCTCATCCCTCCATCAAAACATACATGTAATGGAAAAACATCTCCAGAACAAGACCCAGGCAGCACAGAACACGGCCAAGTCAGCAACGCTGCTGCTTCCATGCCCTCAACCACACAAAACCAGTGGAACAACCTGTGGACACAGATAAGTCAGCAACACTGTTACTATCAATATGTCATCAACCATCCGGCAGCAGTGGAGTAAGCTGTCTGCCCAGCAGCAGGCGGCGATCAAGAATCTCCATGCCGAGTTTCGGGAGCGCACCCAGTGCTCGCCCGCGCAACCGTGTCTTACTGATCTCATGATGGAAGCCTTCTCTTGGGACGCTAGCCGGAAGCCCCCCATTCCTATCATCAGCCACCCAGATCTCGACCTGTCCCTGGACAACCTACTCGCCTCCAGCCAGGAAGCCCGCAGCCCGAAGAGAGTCAAACTTTCCGAGTCCGAGGGCGGCGAGGCCGAGGAAGGCCCGCCGAGCCACGATCTGCCCAACGATGTGAGTAGGCTCCATGAAACTGTTCCTTTCATTCATATTGATATAATCGTTATCCGAAATCAACATGGCGTCACTAACCAATTGTTCACCTACAACACAGAACGAGGCGCCGGCCCCTGCTTCAAGCCACCAGGGAGTCACCAACCCCGAGGCTATGGCACAGCACATCGTCGCCCGCGAAGCCTCGAATGCCGAGCACTATAAGAAGCAGAACATGGACATCCTCGTCTTCTTGGTTCGGAAGTATCTCTACAATGCGGACCGGGTCATTCCATGGTCGCCCGAGGATGATGGACAACCTCGGGTATCCTTCAGCGACATCAAACCCCCGAAGAATAGCGGGGGTTATCTTGACCAGTGCATCGGTCTGCTGAACGAGCTTAAATCCGCCTACGAGAACAAGAAGCGCGGCAGATCATAAGGTTGATGATAGAATGCAACCTGTGCAGCGTAGCACTGTGCATGGTGACTTGGGATTTGAGCGAACTGGACCTCAACTCTAAGGAATGTTCGCAAGCCTAGATAGAACATCATAAGATGTGGTAGCGGTAATACGATCTTCATGGCACATGCAATATCATCAGTTCGCGTCTCGTAAATCAATTCAATTCTATTGTTGCCCCGAACGGAGCCTCGCTTTTTCTACAGTTTACTCCAACAAAAATCGGAGCGCTACCTCTCCACATCTGATGCGTGTATCGGACTGACTGGGTAATGAAGAAAACACTATTCACTGTTCGCTTGCTTTGGTGACTAACTAAGGAGTCGCCTTGCTCATAGAGATGAGGCGCTTGACACCGACCTGGAAATTTTGTTAGTGACACTGTGCAAAGTGATAACAAGGCTGGAGGGGAGGGAATAAGGGGTTACATACCATCCAGTTACCACACTCCTCGGTTCTGTCAGTTTGAATCGACACCTGGAGTTGTTGTGCCTCGGGGTAGTTCTTGGCCTCCAAGAGCGTAGCGAGCTGGGTCAGCTGCTGGATGGTGTCGGGCTTGACGAGCTCCTCGTTGTTCAGGTGGTCAAAGAGGATGTTGATGCGCTTCTGGGTGTCCTTGACTTGAGGCGCAAACGACGCAGGTGCCTTGGCAGCTACACGCTGCATATCCTGGCTGAGAATGTCAACCAGTTGCTGTGCGCTGGCAGGAATGTGCGACCTATCACCCGGGGGGTGCTTGGGCTTCGCGGGTGAAGCCGCTGCAGAGCGAGGCGGGGGCGCAGGTGAGTTCCCTGCAGAAGGTCCTGTTCTCGGGGGTCCACCCATAGGAGGGCCACCCATGGGAGGGCCGGACATAGTGGAAGGCGGGCCTGACGAAGGCGGGCCCTGCTGTCCCATTGACGGCTCATACCCTTGCTGTGGCGCATAAGGGTTGGGTGCCGGTGAGCCCTGAGGTGCGGCGGCGTAAGGGTTGGCGGGGGGAGGTGGCCTCATACCCTGAGGGGGAGGAGCCATCTGGGGGTTCGGAGGCGGCATGCTCGTCTGGGCGGCAGGCGACGGTGCGTACCGGTTCGAAGGGGGGTCCACCAGCAGCAGCAGGCGGGGCGTTGTAAGGGGACGCAGTCCTGCCAACAACATTGGCCATCGGAGGAGGGTGCGGCAGAGGCTGGCCACCAGATGCCATCGGAGGTGGTGCGTATTGGCTGGCAGTAGTCGATCCTGATCGCGGGGGAGGGGCCATTTGTCCCATTTGCTGTCCCCCGCCAAGAGGCGACATCACCCGTGGGTACGCGGGTCCCTTAGGGGGTGGAGGTGGGGTCGCGGTACCCCGAGTGTAAGGGCTTTGAGGTGGCGGAGGTGTGGGCATGCCTGGCTGGACACCGTATGGCGAGTTGACTGCGGCAGTGTTTGGCGTTGGTTTCCTCGGCGGCGGCGGGCGAGTTACGATCGGGACATCGTTCCAGTTACCAGCTTCCTTGAGAGGTGGCGGCCTGTTTGAAGGAGGGGGTGCCGTTGTAGTCTTAGGAGGGCCAAAGTTGTTCCCTTGAGGGGCATAGCTACCGATGGGCGGCGCGTATCCTCCTTGCTGGGGAGGTGGAGTGGGTTGGTAGCCTTGCTGGGGAGCGTAAGGGTTGCTGGCGGCAGAAGGCGCGTAAGGGTTTGCCTGAGGAGTAGGGACACCGGGCGCTCCGTAAAGACTTTGGTGAACCGCGGATTGCGCAGGCGCAGGCGGCATATAGCCCGGGACGGTTGGGCGTGTTATTGTACCAGGAGGGGCAGGGCCAGTCGGCTGGGGAGGCATATAGCCGGGGACGGTAGGCCGAGATGTTCTGCCAGAAGACACAGCGGCAGCGGGCTGGGCAGTCTTCTTCTGGGTCGCCTGCCGGATTCGGTTGCGAGCGACGTCGGCAGCAGGGTAGGTGGTAGGAAGAAGTTCCAGATATTTTTGGGCCACATTCAACTGTCCGTGAGCTGCAACGATATCCGCATACTCAGTGTACTTGTCGTACAGAGCAGAAAGCTTCCAACCCGAGGGAAGGCCTGTCTCCGTGTCTTGGAACTTGGCAACCTGGCGGAACACAGTGACCTTTTCGATGAACTGTTGAAGGGTGCGAGCATGCACAGAGAAGGTGGTATCGCTACCCTCTGCCATGCCTGCCTTCTCAGCTTCCTCGAGCTCCGAGATCCAGATACCCACAACCTTCTCAAGCTTGGAGCCTACCAGGTAGCACAAAGATGCGTCTTGGCGGGAGCCATTCTCAAGGATCCGGTCGCCCAGCGCCTCGCACAGGTCGGGGAACTCGGTAGGATCAGCAAACGTGCACAGAGTGACCATAGTCTCTTTCCAGTCAGCAAGGTCGGCGTTGTACACAACGTCCCAAAGGTTCTTGACGATGACGGAGCTAAGCAAGCGCAGATAGCTGGGCATGCCCTCCTTCTGGGAGATGTAGGCAGCCTGCACCTTGTCCATGAGCTCCTTACCACCACAGTTGGCAATCATGAATGCATCGGCCATCCGCTTCTCATCCAAGCAAATCATAGTAGCCTTTTCGAACTGGCCCATCATCAAGGCTTTGGTGATCTGCTTCTCGACATCTGAATCGTTTTCGCCAAATAGGTGGAACGGGTTGTCCGTCTTGGCGCCCTTGGTGGCAGACAAGCTGGCCAAGAAGTCGTCACCCTCGCCCTCAGCACCATCGGAGAAGAAGGTCGATAGACGGTTCTTCTTGTGCCCCTTCGCAGCCTCGAGCTTCTCAGGCTTTTCATCCTTCCCCTCAGCAGAGTCCTCGGCGACACCATTGGTCTCTCCCTCTTCCTGGGAGAAGCCAAGATACTCGGCAATCTGCTGTCGGGGGTTCTCCGACAGCAAGGTGCTCATGACTTGCCATTCGGCCTTCTCTTCGTCACTGGTGGCTTGCTCCTTGTGCGATTCGCAGATGGCAGCGATGTCTCCAGCCTTCAAAGACTCCTCAAACTTCTCGGTGGCAGTTCCAATGTCCGAATCGACGGAGAACTGGGCGATCTCGATCTTGGACGCGCGAGGTTGGCCAGGCTGGGTAGGTACCGGCTTAAAGGTAATGAGCTTTCCACCAAATCCAAAAGTGACACCGACAGGTCTCTCCAACCATTTGGGTGCCTTGGGAAGTGTGAAAGCGGCTCCTTGTGGCTGGGTCTGGGCTTGAGTGAAGAAGTCCTCCCCGTCCAAGTTATTCTGGGTGTTGTTCTGCACAGCCGAGGGGTTGGTGTTCTGGAAGGTCTGAACCGTGATCTTGCCATCGAAGGAGGCAGTGGCTGACAGGTTCGGGTTGTGGGGGTGGAAGCGGACAGAAAAGGTCCAGTTCGTCACCTCGGGGAACTCTCCGTAGCGGGCTCCTGTGTTGGGGCTCCAGATGACGGTTTTGTTGTCCTTGCCACAAGAAAGCATCAGATCATCGTCTTGCTGGCACCATGACAATGACAGAATGCCTTGCTCATGACCTTGTAGCGTGCGTTCGGGCGCATTCGAGTTGCGGAGGTTCCACAGGAGGATAACAGGGGCGAGGTCGTCGTAAGTGGCAGTCATGAGCTTGGTCGAGTTGTTCGGGTCCCAAGCAATAGCACTGACGGGCTTTCGGTTGTTGTTAAGGGTCAAGGATGACTTCTTCGTTTTCAAATCCCACACGGTAACGAATCCGCCCGACCCGCCTGTGGCGAGAATATGCGCGACCTTTCTATTCCAAGCAACACATTCCAAGTCATGGGCGGCGGCGGTGCCGAGTCGGAAGGCGTTCGAGGGGTCGTTGACATCGTAGATGAACAGCTCTCCCTTGACTCCAGCAGTAGCCAAGATCTGAGGCCTCAATGGGTTGAATTGTAGAGACTTGATAGCACCGGTGTGCTTCGTGGTACGGGCAATGAGAGCATCTTCATCTCCGTCAATGAGCTTCTCGGCGTCCCAAAGGTCGAGCGAGCCGTTCTCGAGAGCACCGGCGATAACACCTTGAGGGTAGTCATCTGTGGGAGGACCCCAAGCAATATCGTAGAACCTAGGATGTGAATGTTAGCCCAGAGAAAGTGCCAACACTGAGCATGCGATTGTTTACCTGGAATCAGCCGCGATGCTAGCAAGTGGCTGGAGCTCGAGACCTTGTTCCTGGTTGTCGAGATCAAGATCCCACAGCTCGAGCTTGGTGTCGCCCGAGAAGTCGGCGTCGACCGCGCCAGCTCGGGTACCAGTTACAATTAAGGGTTTACCTGCGCCGGGCGACCAGGCAAAGGCCGCAGTGCGCGAGATTTCCCGCAATCGCACCATCTCGACTCGTAGTTGTGGTTCGCGGTGTGTGGTTGGCCCAAGCAACTTGAGTTCAGGGTGTGGCGGGGTTGTTGGGTGTTTAGATACGGCAGCTCCTCGTTGCCACCGGTTGCATTGGGCCTATAGACCGGCTAGAAGGCGAGACGTGGGAGAGGAAAATCAGGGTAGAATTAAGAGAGTATTTTTGCGGTCAAGAAGAATGGTCAATGATAATGCCACCTGGACATCCTCCCCTATGAGTTCACCTTGTCGACTAAGTGTCCTCGTCTGACGGCACGGACCAAGCGAGATGGCTGATGTACGGAAGGGGTGGTTCTAGTTGCCCGGAAGCCTGCCTACGCTTACCTCCAAGACATGGAGAAGTTTAGTCTACGAGTACGAGGTAAGACGGACGACGCGACTCTAGCTAGGGAATGCAGTCGTTAATTGGGCTGACAAGGAAGTCACATAATCCACGCTGACGACTTCCGAGAATTTGGCTTGTTCAAGCTCTACCTACCTACTTGGAAGCCAGAAGCCTTCATGACTTGGAATAACCCACCCACCGTAAGTGGTGGCCTAACACAACCCCCACCGTTGGCTGTGTAAAACTAAAGCCCACCCCACTCGTCAGTTGCTTGCAATTTGTGGAAGGCTGTCAAAAGCTCAAGCGCGCTGCGAATATAAAAGCTGCCTCAAGAACAACACATTTGCCCCTATTCGCACGCCAGCACTCATATCAAGATGACAGATTCGGCACGCTGGAAGGCGACAGTCTATGTCGGCGGCTTGGCCGGCATGGTCGACCAATCCAATTTGCACGACGCCTTCATCCCATTTGGCGAAATCGCGGATATCTCATTACCCAAAAATGATAAGCCCGACGCAACAGAGCCTCACCGCGGCTTCGCGTACATCGAGTATGAGGACGCCGACGATGCCAAGGAAGCCATGGACAACATGGATCAGTCGGAATTCTTCGGCAAGATTTTAAAGGTGTCGGCGGCCAAGGCACCAAAGAGCGCCGAGGAGGGCCTGGGCAGCAAGACTGCACTCTGGCAGCAGGTATGCTTTTTCTCTTTCTACGTTACTACTGATTTCCATACGATATATCTAACCCAGTTCTATAGGAGGGCTGGCTTGCCGAGCATGCGGTGGATGAGGATGACAGGGCCGCCGCAGACGGTGCGAAGGGGGCTATAGATGATCGTCCAGAAGACCCCATGCAAGGCCTCGAGGGGCTTGACGTTGCCGGACCCAAGCCGGAATAGATGGGAACTTGACACAACCCTTTTGCAATTTGTTATATTCGCATAGCGCTGGCGTTGGACGAGGAATGAAATTGAGGCGACAGGCAAAAAATGATAATATCTCTCCCGTTTCTTGATTCTTCTTCCCGCGACTAGCTTCGTTCTGCTTGAGCTATATGTACAATGCCCCTATCCTCGCTTTGCGACAAACGAAAGCCGTAAACCAAATGCTCGTTGATCTAATTCGCGCTTAGTGGTGCTCCTCGTGCTCGGCCTCAGCCGCGCGGTTTTGGCGGGCGAGACGCAGGTTCTTGTCGACGGTGAACTTGCGGAAGCTGGAGTAGCCGGCAGCGAAGACGGCGAATCCGACGACGACACCTGTAGTTGAGAGTTATGAGTATTGCGAGTCCGATTGATGCTGCGTGGGATTAGGGGATGGGCGTACCGAGGGGAATCAGCTCAGCGGGAATCTTCCTGAGCTTGCGGAGACGCTGGGAGACAGTGTGGCCTGCGATCGGAGTCAATTGGTCAGGCTTCTTCTCCAAGGTTGCTAGTTCACTTCGAGTGCAAATATAGTATCGTATGATCGCTGAGGAAATCGGATTGACTGTTTCCGCAATTGTCTGGGGATGAGAACGTACCGGCCTGATCTTCGGCCTGAATTTTGCGAAGTGTTCGTTAGCGATTGCTACGTCATGAAGGCACCGGTTCTTCGGGATTCTGCTTACGGGAGGAGCACGCATCATGCGTCTCGTGGGCATCATTCGGAGAGCGGAAGTAGGATACATCGTGGGCGATGGTCTGGAGGGGAGATTGGATCTTGGGCGTGAGATCGTTGGGGTCTTGCTGGATAGGAAGCTGTTTCGGATTGCGAACTGGAAGTGGTTCTTTTTCGCAGCAGTCTGGAGAAATGGCACCACCCTTCCCAATTGCTCGGCTACCACTCCCACCACATGCCCAGTTCCAGGCCAGCCAGCCAGCTGCAAAGGAGCTTCCACCAGAGCGAGGACGCCACGGGGTAAAAGGAGGCCCGTGCTTCCGGTGCCTAAGCCTATTGGAAGCAAGGCAGTGGTAATGAATGGTCGGAAACGGGCGGCCTGAGGCAGAAACTTCGGCCAATCGTTCGATTCCTCCATTGGCAATTTCTGGGGAGCGACAGACAGAGCTACCTTACACTTCCGACCGAGAGAGAAAGCCGTCAATTGAACTACATCACCACCCTCTCGACCAATCTCTGCCATTGAGCACCCCCGACCACTTCAACCCTTCCGAATCGCTCAGAAACCTCCAAAATGTCCGACGACGAGCGCGAGACCAAGCCCTTCAAGTTCGTCACTGGTGAGTCTTCCCCCCGACAGTGCCGCGGCTAAAGCCCTCACAATTCATGGTCTTTGCTAACTCGGACCGCAGCTGGTAAGAATCTCCCACTGTCCCGCTCCACCACCACTCCCGGCCGACCAACCCAATGTCACGGTTACTCCTCGCCTCAATGCACGTCTGTGGAACGATATACTGCCGCGATATGAAAGACGATATCGACATGGAGGAAGCTTGGTGGCCAGGATATACGAAAGATGGCCAATCGACCGACCGGCCCGCGACATCATGACGAATTTTAGCAGTTGCTGATGCAATGATATTAGGTGTCGACGCCCGTTTCCCCAACGTCAACCAGACCAAGCACTGCTGGCAAAACTACGTTGATTACCACAAGTGCATCAACGCCAAGGGCGAGGACTTCAAGCCCTGCCGCCAGGTACGAACATGATCGATACGCTATATACATCGAGGCGAAACCCTTGTTCTAACGAGATATCAGTTCTTCCTTGCCTACCGATCTCTGTGCCCCAGCGGCTGGTACCAGCGATGTAAGATACAACACATGCATTACTGGGTCTTCTTGGCAATACTAACATGCATATCACAGGGGACGAGCAGCGCGAGTCTGGTAACTTCCCTGCTAAGCTGGACGTTTAGATCTACAAGTCGATCTTACGGGAAGCAATGGCTGGACAAGCATTAGATTGTAGCAGTGGGGGTATCAATGTAGTAGTATTAGACGTCTCTGGTCAAACTAAATGCACATAAACATTTCGTTGCGTCACCAATCCACACCTGCCTCCCTGCCTGAGCCTCTCAAATAATTGCAAATCGTACAGTCATTATTTCCAGATGCGCGTTTGGTATATCACGCCTCGTCCTCGCTAGAGCTCATGAACTCATCATCCTCCTCAAAACCAGCGAAGGCCCGGTGAACAGGCTTCTTGCCTTTGTCTGCTGTTGTGGGTGGCGTTGTAGACTTCGAGCCACTAGAGGAGGCTTCAGCCACTTCCTCCCCCGAAGACTGTTCAGACGAGTCTTCCACGTCACCGGCTTCCGTCGACGTAGATCCATGTGATGTCGCAAGGTTGTCTTGGTATGTGCCCTTCTTCATAGCGGCCAGAACGGCCTCTCGTGTCCTCTCGGCGGCCTCCTCTTTGTCTTCGACCCACTTGCCATCGAGCCGGCCCTTGTTGCTGTGCTTGATCTCGTACTCTTTCTCCTCGGCGGCGTCTACGATCTTTTGCCACCTCTCCATCCGCTTCTCCCGCTCCTTTTGCTCCATCTCCGGCTTGATAGCCAGGTACTCCGCGAGCGCCTTGGCCTCGTTAACCGTGCGCAGCCGGCGGCCGTCCAGGTTCCTGCTCGAGTCGTTCTCCCGCCCTGTCTTCTTACGCTTGGACGACATGCGACCACCGGCCGCTCGCAGCTGCGATCCGAAACCTCCCTTGCCACCGCACAGCGGCGCGGATAGCCGCAGCGTCAAGAAGTCCTCATCTTGGGGGAGTAAAGAGGCGAGCTTGACGTCTCCGTAGGATAATTGCTTGTTGGACTGGGTGGTGACGATGAGGCGTTTGCAGGCATCGACTGTAAGGCGCTCGTCGATTTGCTCATAGAGGTCGGCAACGGTCTCGTCGCGTGGTATGCGCAGAGATAAAGTCTTCGATCCGAGACCGGGGATCGTCGACACGAGGACGTTGATATTAGAATTTGAAGCCATCTTGAAGGATATTGGGTTGACGGTGGCGGAGATGATGATGTTGATTTGTAGTTGTTGTCAAGGCGATGAAGGGCCTAGAGGCGGGTTTCTCGCAGCGGCTGGAATGCAGGTTTATCAACTGCTGCACAGCAAAACGCGCAGTTTCGGGCCACAGTTTATAAGTAGGAACAAGAAAAGCCTCCTTTATGTGTCTCCGAAACGAGGTATTCTCTTCATAAAAACAATCTCCTAGTCGTTTTGGCTGTTGGTTTGGACCTGCTTGCGTCGGTCGTACCAGTCTTACCATTAACCCAGATGGAGATAAGATTGCTACAGCGAGTGGCTGGGTCATTCTCTGTGGCGCAAGCTGCCAATGGCTCAAGTTTCCCACTAGCCACACTTACTGGCCACAAAAGTAACCCCACCTTTGCAAGCCACCCTGCCTGGTCTGAGCTTTTTTCGATAAGCACAAGTTTGAGCCCCAAATACATTTTGCTCCTCCCACACGCAAGTTCCCTAATTTGTGAAAAACAGTCGTGACTTTTCCAGTCGACAACATCACGACCCCGACACCCACACCACCAAAGATTCATCTTGAACACCAGACAATACCGCCAAGATGCTTATCCCCAAGGAGGACCGCAAGAAGATCCACGAGTACCTCTTCCGTGAGGGTAAGCGCCATCCCCAAATTCCGAATATCGCAAAAAATCGCCATGCCGCCCAAAACCTCGAAATTATTGTGCCCGCGATACTGGGTTTCTTAGATGCAGTTGGACTGACTTGGGATATTTTTGAACAGGTGTCGCCGTTGCCCCCAAGAAGTACGAGATCCAAAATGAGGAAATCGGCACCCGCAACCTCTACGTGATCAAGGCCATGCAGTCCTTGACCTCGCGCGGCTACGTCAAGACTCAGTTCTCATGGCAATACTACTACTACACCCTCCTGCCTGAGGGTCTCGACTACCTCCGCGAGTGGCTGCACCTGCCCGCCGAGATCGTCCCCGCCACCCACATCAAGCAGCAGCGATCTCACGCTCCTCCCCGGGGCATGATGGGCGAGGGTGAGCGCGAGCGCCGTCCTTTCGGCCGT
The DNA here is from genome assembly GCF_038362585.1 of Apiospora marii. NCBI lineage: Eukaryota > Fungi > Ascomycota > Sordariomycetes > Amphisphaeriales > Apiosporaceae > Apiospora > Apiospora marii. The sequence continues at coordinate 1,772,509 of NW_027117377.1, forward strand.
GGCCGTGGTGGTGACCGTGGTGACCGTGAGGGTGGCTACCGCCGCCGTGATGCTGGTGAGGGCAAGGAGGGTGGAGCTCCTGGTGAATTCAACCCTCAATTGTAAGGACACCCCGCCATTGGATTGCAAGACGATGCACGAGGAAGGCAATTGCTAACATCTAACCTCTAGCCGTGGTGGATTCGGCCGTGGCCGTGGCCGTGGTGGCGAGGCCCCCCCCTCGTAAGGGATTCGTCCAACCAACATCTTCATCATGAAAGTTCCATCGACGCATTTGACCGCATGAACGACGACGACATGGTGTACTCTAGGGTTTTAGGGGGATGCTGCACGGTCGCGCTTCTCTTTGCGTTTCAGAAGCTCGTGGGGAAAAATATCTCGGTTGCACTGGTGGAGTTATTGAGGAACCATGAACGCCTTCGGTTAAAAAGGTCTACGATCAGGGTCATGATTTTGCCGCATAAAGAATCAGCTTTGTCAATGAAGCATTTGTGAACACTTCGATCGCCTGCCATAATATCGTGATCGCCGATCAGCAATAGCTGCTGAGACAGAGCGGTTCTGGGGTACCTGGGTTCATTGCAGTCATGTAGAACCTAATCGGAATGAAATGCAATAAATGCAAACCTCATCGTCTCAGTTCAAGGCCTCATTGCTTGCATGTTTCTGAATAAGACAACGCTGAAATCAACGCCTGTCGGTTGCGTACGCCATGTTCTGTTGACGTTAGAGGTCTATGTCGCAATTCGCCTCAGCATTGGTGTCCCTTGAACACTGGTTATCTTGCAATTTTTGAAGGTCAATTGAGTACTGGATGAGTTATCGGTCTGCTCACGTCTCGACATGCTGTCATTTGCACCCATGCTCTATCGCATTTCAGTGTGGAGTAGGAAGCCCACCAAAATCCCAGTCAAGATTACTTAATCATCAAGATGAATCTGTGTAAGAACCAATGCCTGCAATTGCCTACCCCTACGTAGACACATGCCGTATCCCATCCGGATGCAGTCATGTTGCAGCGCGGTGTGAGACGATGAGAATAAGAATATCGCATGACCTGGTGCGATGCGCCCCCGCAGACGTATAGACGCCCCCATCTACGAATCTACACGAAGGCAGCTATACTAAGTCTCAACGCCTTCAATGAAGCTCCCGAGCTTTCTTCACGGTGCGTTCAGAGATATATAGAAAGAAAGAAAGAAACTTGCAATGTTTCTGGCTATCCCGGGGTGATGGAATCTATCTATCCAGGTAAAAATAAAGAGCGAGGAAGCCAATGGTGAACTTTGCGGTTCTATTCAGTCCTACTTTTGATGGCCATCAGCATCCCACACACCCCATCCCGCACCAGCGTCGGTGTACAGCTCCATCCCGTGACATCCCACTGGTCTCAACAAACTGACAGGCCTGCCAGACCGAACCCACACAGCGAGTAGCGGGAATCTGCGTATCAATTGGTCATGTCTATAGTGTCGATGGAACGGAGGGCTCTCGGATGCATGCAATGCCCATGGAGCCCCTAATTGAGGGGGTTTGGCTCTGATATATGACCGCTCAATTGCAGCATGTAATTCAATTAATTGCCTGGTTAGCAAGATCAGGTCGTTCCATTCTTACCTAAGATTGTTGGCGACCTTCGTTTTGGAATATGCAGCAATAATATATCTGGTGTAGGACCAGGACTCGGATGTGTTCCACTAACGCGCGTGATGGCGAGGGATATCCCCTTGATTGCCAAACACCGCAATAGAAGTGGGCACAGCTCCCGGTCAAATCAGAATATCAGATATGCTCGGATGGTGAGAGTTCACGCCGTCGAGGACTTGTGACGCGCGCAGGTAACAACAGAAGTTGGAGTATAGAATCACCCCACAACTATTGCGGTATTTGGCAATCAAGGGGATACCGAGAGTATGCATGGGTTGGTGCTCACGTTGGGTGATTGCAGCCAAAACCCTCGATGTTAAGCTTACTGGAAGAAATGCTAAATCTGTGTAAGTGTAGTCTAGAGCCCCTCCCTGCTGGATCCCCAGCCTGACTCTCTGGACACACCGCGAGATTCCCGAAGCATCTGTGGAAAGCCATCAGAAAGTTCGGAAACGTGTTGCTATCTTGGTAACTTTTATTCCACTTTTACCAGGACTGGGTCAATAACCTTTGTTCACGATAACACACTAGCCTGGGTTAGAGAATGCACTATGACGCGTGCTGGCCGACAAGAACCAGAGCCACTGACACTTTTTAGCTGAAGGTGGGGTTGGGACTTTTTCTCTGGCCTGGACTCTGGGCTGTCTGGGGTCCCACAGCGGGGGATTTGGAGGACGACTTGCTCCCTGCCCCTCTTTCCCACACGCTTCGAATGGACACAATGCCTCGTTCATCACGCGCAGCAAGCAGTCCTGGTTTTTTGGTTAGAGCTAAAGCTTTTCCATCCATGTCCATCCGTCTCTCTCGTGCTTGCTGGCAAACCCCCCGCGCTACTGTATGCTCTTCCCTGGGCCATGGATGCGACTAGGTATTGGCGAATGAATGGCTGCGTTCCGGCTGGCGCGCTGCTAGCAATGACATGACAGCGCCCCCTGCCTTATGTACCTTACTTACTTGCCTCAGGTAACCTATGAGAACTCGCAGCGTTCAGGCCGGCGCTAGGCTGTCCAACATGCAGCGTAGGCAGATACTGTACATGTTGCTTACCCCCCTTCCGAACGCCAGATGGAAAGGTGCCGAGCGCGGGATGCTGCGAAAAGGTTTGTAGCTCCCTTGGGTCTGGAGCAGGAGGAGACTGGAGACCAGAAGAGAAGCTTGAGTGAGGTCTGAAGCCCTCGCTATTAATTAGCATTTTTTCCTGTCTCCGATACCACTCATGCTCATCCCTCCCTTTGATAAATACCTAGTGGATAGCCAACATTGAACTCTTGCTCGTCCTATTCTTTCCCTCTTGATATATTTCGCATCAGATAGATCTGCTCGTCTGTGTTTTGCTGCCGCCCCATTAACCCCTTTCTTGTTGATCTTTCGCTTGATCTTCGTCGAACTTCTTCTTCTCGGATACCCCGCTTCTTGTTGTTCACATTCCTCTTTCAAGATGGCGCCCGAACTCCCCAAGACCATGAAGGCTCTCAGGTATGTCTCCGGCGCCAATCGCGTGTTCGGATTTTGGCGTTTATGCTCCTGAACAATTGGTTTCTGCGTGTCCATGCCACCGCCAGTATATGCTTTCGGTATGTTAACATAGCCGTCTCGTATAGATATGAGAAGCCGGAAGACTGGAGCATCGTCCAGGTGCCCCTGCCCACCCTCCGTGCTGGCGATGTCCTCATCAAGGTCAAGGTAAGTCGTGACCACATCCCGATATGCCAAAGGGCGGCGTAATAACATGACCCCCAGGCCTGCGGTGTCTGTGGTACCGATCTTCACATCCACGAGGGCGAGTTCATCGCCACTTTCCCTCTCATCCCTGGTCACGAGACCATTGGTGAGGTTGTCGGTAAGATATGAATCCATCCGGTGTGAAGAAGAAGCCCAGCTGATAAAGGGCATAGCCATGGCCGACGACGTCAAGTCCTTCCAGATTGGCGACCGTGTCGCTGCTGACAACTCGGAGCTCTGCGGCCACTGGTTAGTACCCCCAATCCTAAGTACCAAGCGATTGGACATTGATTAACGTTTTGCGAAGCTTCTACTGCCGCCGAGGCAACGCTCTTCTCTGCGAGGACTTCAAGGCCCACGGTGTTGTGGGTCTGGACGGTGGTTTCGCCGAATACGTTAGTTGCCTTTGTTCACTACTCCTGGATGAAAGGCTTACCCGTCCCAGTGCTCCTACCCCCAGGGAAAGCTCTTCCAGATCAAGAACCTTTCCGATGTCGATGCCACCCTGATCGAGCCCGCTTCGTGTGCCATGCACGGTCTGGAGAAGATTGCCCCTAAGGCTGGCTCTCACGCTCTTCTGATCGGAGCCGGTCCTACCGGTCTCATGATGGCCCAGTTCCTGTAAGTCTCCTGGTGCGCACCGGCCCTGCGCGCATACTGACACCAACACAGGAAGAACGCTGGCGTCTCTCAACTGACCATCGCCGCCCCGGAGGGCTCCAAGATGGAGCTGGCCAAGAGCCTCGAGGCTGCCGACAAGTACGTCGCTCTGTCCCGGAAGGACGCCACTCCCCAGTGGGAGCAGATCAAGAAGGACAACCCCTATGGATTCGACATCGGTAAGTTGGGGAAATGTCGTACGCGCTTGAACCATCAGACTGACAGCATATGTAGTTGTCGAGGCATCGGGTAGCTCCAAGGTCCTGGAGGACTCCATCAACTACGTCCGCCGCGGAGGAAAGCTCGTGTGCTACGGTGTCTACCCCGACTCCGCCCGCGTCACCTGGGCTCCCTCCAAGATCTTCGGTGATGGTAAGTCGCTGGCATCCATCCGTTGGGTTCCAAATGAGCGAATTCCCACTAATCATTTCCAGAAATCACCATCATCGGCTCTTTCTCCGAGACCTTCATGTTCCCCTCGACCGTTGACTACCTTGACAGTGGCGTAAGTACCAATACTCTCGTGATTGATGTTTTGCAGACTAACCTCTTCTATAGAAGGTCAAGACCGCCGGCATCGTCAACAAGACCTTCAAGCTGGAGCAGTGGGGTGAGGCCCTCGAGAGCATCCGCAACAAGTCTGCCATCAAGGCTTGTATCGTCTTCGATTAGATATTGCCTCTTGCTAGATCGGCGAAGCAAGTCTAGACGGTTAGACCTTTTAGACGGAACGCAGTGGATGGCAGCCCATACCACGTGTAGACATAAAGGTGGAAGGAACAGCGATTTGACTGCCAGAGTCTCCCTACCTATGTTAGCTATATAATTAGCCAGTACTACCAATCTACATCATAATTGTACCCCACATGTGCCCTCAAGGTGCTTGGAGGTTGGAGTTCCGTTCTGTACAGGGGTTAGCCCCCTCTCCTCTTGACATACCTGTGGAACCAATGCCGACTTCAAGCCATTAATCCGTCTCTGGAGAACATCGACTCCGTCGAACTCCACCATGAAGGCATGGAGACTGTTGACATCCCGTTGCTCTAATTGCGGGACCGGATTCGCATCGTGCAGATTGGCGCGCCCGGCGATCTCCCCAGATTGCTCCCGCTCCTGTTCGAGCGGATCGACCACCTACCTGTATTCACCATTGATGCCCTTGTCTCATTCTGGAAACCTGCAGTAGGTCCCTAGAGTCCAAGCGTACTTTTGGCGACTCAGTCCAGAGTACTCAAACCTAATTTCGACCGCAGGTGTTAATTCAACAACACCAGGCTGAAGAGAAACGCTTTGGGGAGCGAAAACGTCCACACGCTCTTCCACTCCTGCCCACGACTGAACGATTCTTATTATCTAATACCTGTTTCATGAGTTCATACGCATTTGAGGATACTATAATTTACCTCGCACAGGGCTAAATGACTTGTGCCGAGCGCATTCCTGGCATCTAGATGCTGAGATGTCACGTGGTTGCATTTCGATCGTCATGTTCTCGATCCAGGGCGGTGGCACCCAATGGGAGCAGCCGGCTGGCTCTCTCCTCACAAGCCACGCGTTTCACACCTCCGAAGATGTTCTGTCCGTTTCTCATTCATTGGAACAACAAATCCATCAATTGGATGCCCGTTCATCTAGCTCACATTCACGGCTATCGTTGCTATCTCAAAGATTCCGAGTTGCGCCATTAGCAGCAGCACCAACATGGATTACCGGTCCGTCGTGATAGAGAAGCCGCAGGAACCATCGAAAACCCACCGTTTTTTCGACTCGATTGGGGCCAAGCGGCTAGGGCTCGCGGCGATAGCCTGGGGCTTCATGAAAGCCGTGTTCGCCGAGGACTTTAGGGAGATGAGGTACGAAGGCATCTTCCTCGACAACAAGCGGGCCAAGGGGAGAGCCCACGACTGGCGCCCGAAAGTCTGGCGCAGAGTCGTGTGGAACCTGCCACGACCGGGCCCGGTGGCGCGCAGGATCTGGTGCTTCACGGCCCCCTTCGCGTACCTCGGCCCTTTCATCATGTACGCCGCCCACAGCGCGACCCGGGTCCGCGAGTGGGACACGTACATGACGGTGGACTGGCGGGTGCCGCCCGAGGTCGAGCGTGCCTGGTACCGCGACAAGAAGCCGCCGAGCCTTGGCCGGCGGGTGGACGAGAAGATCGCGGCGTGGGGGTATCCGGTCCTGTACGCCGCGGCGGGGTTCACCGTGTGGCCGCTCTCGCCCGTTTTGGGCCGCCGGTTTCAGTCCCCGGCGTGGCGGGAGTTCAACGAGTACCTTCGGCGAGAGATCCCGAGGCATCTACGTGCGGATTTTATCAAGGCGGACGGCCGGTTTACCTACCCGCGCGGCATGTATGTTACGTGCCTTTCCCGTATGTGGCCACTCTTTGTCTTTGTCTGGTGGACAAGGGTGAAGGTCAGGGGCAGGAAGGATGAGGCTATGGAGAGATATAGATCGGAGGGGCAAGAAGAGACTAGTAGTATCCAGCACTGATAATGATCATAGAAGCTCTTAGTATGCTGAAGGATACCTATTTATGCGCGGGCTTGACTTGACGATGCCATGCTGCAGGCCAATCGAAAGATTTGCGGCACTAGCACAGTTCGAGGCTTCGTGGCGCTTTAGGGGTTGTCTGTCGGCCTTCCCCATCGCACAACACAGCCTTCTTCCCATTTTATCTTATTATTGCACTCCTCGAAGACACTGGATAACCCTTTTAACATCACGGCGCTCAAGTCTCATCACGATCTTTCTCATGAAGTAATCCACCGGGATTCACACCATTCCAAGGCTACTTGAGGAAACTTGAGCCATATCTATTTTGTCCTTGGTTCTGGAGCCTAGGCCGTGGAAAAAGCCCTCCTTCACCGTCTCGGTTTCGACGAACGAACCTCCTCAATCAAGTACTGGAATAACTGGCAACCACCAAAAAGTAACTACGAACATTAAGACCACAATACACGGCGACGGGCTTCACGCATCCCGGAGAGGCGCATGAATCAAGCCCGGCTCCAGAGCACACCGCCGAACCCGACAAAGAAGAAGCATATCACTTCACCCGAGTAAACCCTTTATAACTCCTCCGCCGTTGACCGCTGCCACACAGCTACGACAATGGATCGCTCTCCGCTGCCCCCGCCCCCGGGATTCGTGTCTTCCCACCTGCTGCCCCTTAGTGTAGCGTACGCGATGTTTCACCCCGAGCCGGTCTTCGAACGGACTGGACGACGTCCAATAGTGCTGCGGCTGGCCTTCGGTCTGCTGATCCTTTCGCCGCTGTTGGCTGTGGCTAAGGCGGCGAGAAAGGCTGCGAAGGAAAAAGAAAGGAAATGAGGCTTTCAGCGAGGGAGCAAACGGGCGACGTTCCTGGTCGTGTGGTAGCTATTACGAGGAGGTGCTGTCAATCAGACCGCCAGACTATGTGACTGGCCACTTACCATCCTAAAGCAACTGTTTCACGTGTGACATAGATTCATCCATGGCTTGCCAATCGGCTATGTATCATGATAGGCTGATGGCTGGCGTACATCCCTGTTCAACTCGCTCGAACGAAGCCAAGCACAATAACTGTGAACTAGTTTCTGGCAATGTTGGAGGAGGCTGCTTGACATACTCATACAATTAGGCATCCATCCCGGCAGCCAGCAGAGCCATGGGGGTATTGACGAGGACCGCGGTGTTTAGAACGGGCTGTTCTATCCAGAGCCTTGTCGATGTGTTTGCTGGGGTGGTACCCAGCTCTGTGATGTTGCAGCACTAGCACATTTCAGGAAATTTCATGGCGCATTTTATCTCCCGGCCTTTTGGAAACAAAAACAAAAAGCAATTAAAAACCAGGTGCCAGGAAGGAGCCTTATGGTGTTCTGCCCGACCCCAAACTCTCCGTGAAACAGGCCATAGCATTCACCCCGCCACGCCAACTTTGCTTTCCGCGCTGCTGCTTTCCCCTCGATGACAACCAGCAGCAATATCCACACGATATCAGCCAACGCTTTGCCACCACCTCAACATGACTAGTTCTCAGGGCAGCCCCCAAGAACCAGGCGTCATATCAAAGGCATTCGGCTGGATTGGGCCGTACCCATTCGTACTCTCGGCTGGCGTCTCTGATTATTGTTTGGGAAGGATCCCACTACCGGGCGAGAAATTGCTTCAGGAAGATGGGGAACAAACGATTCGACGTGTGTTTTTTGAGTTCAAGCTAAACGCAGAGCAGAGACAAGTCGTAGAGCGAAGCGCCAAGTGGATATCACGAACCCGTTTGCCGCGGTACGCCTCGATGCTGACGATGACTTTCTTGCTGCACACCCCCTTCATCCTCTACGCCCGCTCCAGCAAGAGAGCCCTCCGTAAGTGGAACGACCACCAGGAACAAAACTCACACGCGCGAACGGCTGGAGTCGATCGTATTACCTGTGATTCTTTCGGGAACCCCTCCCCGGAGCCACCGCTGCAACCTCTGTCGCCACCTACCCGAATTCCGACGAGGGATGCAATCCCCCCACCGCCGGCGCGGGTCCAAGGCCACGAGGCACAGAAGCCCACGCTCCACAAGATAGAGGATTCCATCGCTTCGTGGGGCTACATGCCGTGCTTTGGGGCGGCGGGCCTGACAATCTTCGTGATGTCCCAATGGCCGCGACTTCAATCTGTGGAGGCGATCGAGAACTACGTACGCAACCGCGATTACCCCGAGCATAAGCGTCGTATTTATCTTGGGCTGCTCAGCGAGATGAGGTCACGCGGGGATTTCAGGCCGCTCAGGTCGGTGACGCTCTGTGCGACGGGGCTGATGGTCTCGTTGCCCTTTTTCGGCCTTGTTTGGTCCGTCGAGAGGAGAGTCCAAGCGAGGGAGGACGACAAGAGCATCCAATAGCGAGAGACTCGCCTGGTTGGGTGAAGAGCTGAGAGACTACCATCGATAACCCGTATGCCATTACGTCGATGCATGACGGCATGGAAAGGGCTTGGTGACCGGGGACAGGGAGAGAGGGGATGAAGAGGCTGTGAGCAAGGATACGCTGTACGGCCGAGAGGCGTATGGTGCGGGAACGCTGTTATGTGTTACATGAAATGTACGAATAGATAACTACGGAAATGGCCTCCACTCAAGTACATGAAACTTAGTATGCTATGCATACAAGCAATAACATCCGACCTTGTACTAGCATAGGCATATGATAATATAAACGGATTATACATTCGGCACGATAGGGTAAAGGTACGCATTGTATCACAACATCATACACCTCAAAGATTGGTTCTGCCCTGTGATCTTGCCGTACCATGGGATGTAGCCATCCCCTCTAACCAAATTACTCTGTGGACCGCCTGATCAGAACCCACTAGCTTGATCGAGTGCGAGTTGGAAGTGCCGCGCTCTTTCGCCCACATAACCCGAAGCCTTAACCAAGATCCAATCCGAGGGCGAAGAGTAAGTGTCCTCGTCCTCCTGGGGGGTTTTCTCCTTGCATTGGTATACATCTCCATCGACGGTGACGCGCTCGATATGTGGGAGCCTGTGAATGTCCTTCCACATGGCGGCCAGGTCCGAATCCAGCATATGGCGATAGGTTCGGCGCTTGAAACCCCCAATGTCAAGGTCCAGGTATCGTATGGTACTTCCCGCCGCCGCGCGCAACAGCTGGACGATCTCAAAGTACGCGACCGCCTGGCGGGAGACGATGTGGTGAGATGACGCGTCCTCGGGGGCGTACAAGAGGTGTTCCAGGGCGCGGCAGTTGAGGAGGAGCGCCTTCACGGCGTGGTTGCTGAGGACGCAGTTCTGCATATGAAGCGACCGCAGACCCGGGGGCAGCCACTGGCCCACGTCATCTGTCGGATCCCGCCACGCCTGCACGGCAGCATAGGGCCCGTATAAGTTGTCCGCGTGCGATAGCCGTTTGAAGTTCCACAGCGACAGCGTCTGGAGATTGGGCAGCGCGCTGAACAGGGGTTCGTGATCCGTCAGCATGCAGCCGTCGGGCGCGCCGAACAGGTCGGTCTCCGAGGAGAGCACCAGCGTGGTGACGGACTCCAAGGGCTTGAGGCGGCGCAGTTTCCCGAAGGCGTGGAGGAACAGGCGGGTGTCCCGGTGGGTGCCCAGCCGGACCTGCAGGCACTTCAGGTTGGGGAGGAAGCGCGGCACCAAGTTGGCCAGCAGGGACAAATCGGTGACAATCTTTCTACCGGGCTCCCCTAGTGTTTTCCATGATGTGGGCGTGCTAGGAGGCCTGGAGATATCGAAGACGCCCGGACTGAAACGGAAGCGACTGGCAACCTCGTACAGAATTTCGGGGTCCACCGCGTACAAGGGACAGGACGCCACTTCGAGGCCGCGGACCAGCGAGGCCAGCTGCGGCTTGGCCAGGATGTTTCGGCAGAAGCTGCCGAGCCCCTCGACCTCGTCCTCAGTGTTGTAGTATTGCAGCAACAGGGGCTGGGCTATGCACCGGAGCATCTTGGAGGATTTGCCGAGTGCTCGCAAGGCGTCCCGTGCTGGAAGAGTAATGGAAGTCACCGAGGCCGACCACGGAGGGCTCGGTTGTTTCTGCTCGGCGAGCTCGGCGCAGATGAACTCCCAAATTTCCGGGGGAAACGTGTGTTCGAGAAACGTGCGCTCGACGGCCATTGCGCTGGTCGCGACTTATACTGGCGCGCGCAATTGGGTTAGGGAGTGATGATGACGGTGTACTACGACAACTCCCCCTACGTTGGTCGGTCTTGTTCCGGACAACAACTTTGGAGGTTACGATGAAAGGACTAGTTCTGTTATTTACGGACTTCTGGGAGTAAAAGGTTTAAGCATGAGAAAAAGAAACGTAAGCTTTTTTCTTGACCCGTTTTCTTGCTAACTCAAATATCGATTTCAAGCTTTTACTAACCAGTTTCGTAAGCTCGAAATACTGCGAAGGCTTGATGGAGCTGGGCATACATCCGCTGAATGGCCCAGCAACGTCCCATAAAAGCGTGGGACTGGTCGAAGTATTCAACAAGATATCTCAGGACGTGCTCAGCAAGCTGGTTGGACGAGGACAAAGGCCTGATGAACCTCTGCCGACGAACTGGGACGAGGAAACACCAAAGGCACTGCGAGCGGTCAACGCCAGATACCTGGAGAGACTGGGAATGTCCCCGTTCGAGGTCACACATGGTCACTTGCCACGAGATGTCTATGAACAAGCCTATCCGAATACGAGGGAATCAACCCTCCTAAGCTCAGCCGATTGTTTCACCCACATTTCATGACCTATATACGGATCTCATTTCTGATTAGGTATACTTTGTGCGGTCTGCGGTCAAGGCATCAAATAAGGGGCCTCAGCTCTGCCTCCTCATCTGATTCCTTTTCTAGGCCCCCGAGAATGCTTTGATATAACTTCGCACACTGCTTGTACTTTTCGTACTCTTCGCACCTGTCTTCATAGAGCTCCTTGAACCCATCCAGTGACTGCTGACAGGATCTCAATGCATCTGCATATCTGTTCTGTTTCAGTAGCACCCTGGAGATGAGATGACTGGCCCAGGCACACTCGGCCCCTCCCGTTGGTCCCCCGAGCTTCTTGCTTCTAGCAAGAGCCTGCCTGTACCAATGCAGAGCCTGGGTCAACTCATCTTTAGTCTCGTACAGGTCGCCTAGGTTTCGAAGGCTGATGAGGGTGCTCCGATGTTCTTTGCCGTATTTCTCCTCTTTTTGCGTGAGGCTTCTTTTGAAGTACCTCTCACTTTCGATGAAGCGACCCCCTCGCTTATAGGCCTCTCCAAGATTGCTCATGATCTTCCCAGGGAACGCGTTTGCCCTCTCGTATCCAGCCAAAGCTTCATGATATTTATCAATAGCCTTGTCATAGCGCTTCTCGTCCAGGTATACCTCGGCTATGTCCTCCCACACCATGGCTACCTCGATATGATCCGCACCACGTTGCCGAACAGTTTCGTCTTCGCAGCTCTGGAGAAGACTATGTGCTTCCCCGAAACGCTCCGACTTTGAATATGCTCGGGCCAATGCAATTTGCACCTGAATTACTTTCTCATCCTGGAGGCTCTTCCCAAGATGACCGAGGTAACCATGAAGGGCGCGTTGTTGCCAATGAACGGAGTCTTTCCATTCCCCCAACTCTTGGTATGCACTACCGATAGAGTTCATAGTAGAGAAGGCAAGCTCGGTATCTCTATGGTGCGAGTCCTCTATCTTTGCCAAATCATCTCTGTGCATCTCGATCACTTCTCGCTGCCTTCCAAATGTTTTCAGAGCCATGGCCTTTCGCCGAGTGGCTGTGAGGGTTCGGTTGTCGAAGTGACCGTAAAAGCCTTCGTATATTTGCGCTGCCTGCGAGATCCGGTCAAGCATGTTTTTGTTGTCATCATTCCGCCAGAAGACACGGGCCGCGTCCTCCAGAAACCCCGCATCGTCATCAACAGGTGTTGCAACGAGATTATCATGGACTTGCAGCGCCGTAGCAATGTGCTCTTTCGCTCCTCGAAGACTGCCAAGATGCAAGAGACACAGTGCCAATGGACGGCCCAAGACCTTGACAGATAAACGCATTATTCCCATGCTCCTGGAATGCCGAAAAATAGCCAAGGCGTGTGGCAAAACCTGGCTAACCTCGGATCCTCGGTCTTCCCCTGGATATACACTGGCCACGTGGTCAATAGTCCCAGTGACTGTGGCAATATATCGAGTTTCGTCCAACTCCATGGTCTTTCTGAGGAAATATGCGACCAAACGATGCATCCGGTAGCCCTCGAATCCCATGTTGAACACCAAAGAATAGTTGATCAGTGGTGCCATGGTTTCAATGAAAGGAACTGCTTTCTGCTGGCCCTGAAGAAAATTTCTTGGGATGAACTCCTCACTGAGAAGAGCAATCTTGTCCAAAAGGTCCAAAGCTGAAGGGTTTGACTTTGCAAGGTCTTTGATCGTAACGAACCACATAGTCATGACCGCCAATGACGGTCTTTCACTATCGTCCCAAGTGTAACGACCTGAATAACGAAGGAACTCTTCTCTCTGCTCATCATTCTCTATGTATTGTGTCAAAAACTCCGAGACCCTGATACTGAGGTTGCGGATCTTGTCCCCGGCCTGGACCAAGGCCAGTGGATGGTTTTCAAGCAGATTGCACAAGCGGAAGAGTTCGTCCTGCTCTCTCACAGCTTCGGAAGCACGATCGCCCAGTCGACTTTCCACCAGGGCTTTGGCCTCTTCATCCGCCAAGTTAGGGACCTCAATTCCCTGGCTAGGATCGACGACATCCCCCACGACCTCACGCTGTCGTGTTGTCACGATGATTGCTCCTCGCTTGGTAGGTAGGAACCTGCGACTTTCCAAAAAGCGGTTGTCCAGACCATCCAGAACCATTACCCACGAGAAGCTCCCGGGACCTTCCATCCATCTGCGCGCCAGTTGACAAATCTCGTCCAAGGGAGTTTGAGGGCTAAACTGTAGCTTAGCCTCAGTCGCAATCTGCTCATAAGCTGACATTATGCTCTCGTCGCTTCCGGCAGGAATCCAGAATACACTGTGCTTCTCCAATGCAATCAGACGGAAGCAGTACTCGACTGCGATACTGGATTTCCTATAAACTACGTTAGAAGGAATGGACTAGAAAAGTCTTAATGGCAACCGGAGGCATACCCGGTACCTGAAGCGCCCCAGAGCGCTAGTCTTGGCTGTGTATCACGAGGTGAGAGGATGTTCTTCATTCGAGCTATTTGTGAGTCACGCCCCTGAAAACTTCGCTCGCGAAGGTGCTTCATTGTATTGATTGGATGCCCTGTACTGATGTTATTGATCCGGTCACAGACCCTGACCAGGCTCGAGGCTTGGCACATTTGGGAACCACGACTCTGATATCGGCGCATCTGATATTGGCGACTCTGAGCGCGGCGCCTCCGCGGTTGATGGCTCTGAGCTTGGCGGCTCTGAGGGTTGCGACTTTGGGACATGCGGCTTACATTTGATCTTAGACAAGGGTATGTCGACCGCTTCCCCGGACATCCTCCTGACACGTGAGGCTTCTATAGAGTCCTTCACTTTCTCTGAAGTCCAATCCTTAAGGGCCAGCCACCCGTCGCATTCGTCATCCTCAAATTTGGACAATCCTACATGGTTGGCATTGCAGCCAACAGTTCTTTCCCGTTCACCACTCAGGCGCAGCTTCGCAGAGACAAAGGGTACAACCTATTTCACTTGTTAGCACACAGACTTTCAGCTGTTGATATTTCTCAAATACCATTTGACCATTGGTTCTTAGCGTCTCATACATCGTGAGGACATAGTAGTTCTCAAATAGCTCTCGGTAATTGTCGGCGACTTCACCTGCGTACAAGCTGTTCTTCTTGCAGGCTTCGAGATAACTGTTGTTCCTGGTTGACCTGAAATGTACAAGATCAGCCAGTCCAGCAACGATCTGTGCCAGCCCCACTGTTCTTGCCCCCGAGTGTGGAGTTCCCATGAAGGTGACGGAGTGTGTGTCGAGGTAGATTGGGCGGAACGACTCATCGAGCTTCGCTGTCACGAGAGCTTGCTTGATAAGAATACCCCCAACTGAGTACCCGATCATGAACAACGGTCTTTGTCCCTTGACATCGCTTCTGCGAGCACTGACAAGCGCCAGGAAGTTTCTTGCTTCATCCTTCAAGAGTTCTTGATCCGAGTCCACGAAGGGATTGGAATTGTAGCCGTACGCCATGACTCGAGCCTTCCGACCTTCCACGCAATTTGGCAGGTAGTCGACCAACCAATTTCTGTCGGACTTTTCATGAGTCCAGGTTGACGTGGTAGGGTCAGCATCGGATGTGGTTTTCAAACCATGGACAGCGACAAAACTATGATAAATGAGCTTTTCGATTTTCAAGATCAACTTGACGATAACGCGAAGTATTACGCACTCGACTAGGACATCGTCTGGATTATCTGGCTTGTATAAGACATTGATGCGCCGCCCCTGTAGATCATTTCCTGTGTCAATACAAACCGACAGTTTTATGGGTATACCAGTGAGCGGGTCAACTGACAGTCATTGTGGCTAAACTGCGAATGGGGTCTTAGGGGTTGCTGCCGTTACACGAATGTCGTCTTGTGTAGGTAATATGAATTGGGAATCTCGAACTTACGAGGTGTGGTTGTATTATTGCGAGTTATTAGCAATAGAGGGAGGTCTCATAATTAATATAGCACAATTGTCAGTGACCAGACTGCCTTATTTCTGCTGGCTATATTAGGCAGCAACGATCCCTTCGCCCAAGACATATGCATTCATGTAGAGACCTATTACAATGAAACACACCATATAAGAACTGAAGCAGGCTGGCAGTATGCGAGCCACCTAGCGCCATTACCGCCAGCCACAAGCAGGCTCGGTCAACAGTCTAGGCGATTTTGGAAGCAAGTGGATGCATGAGCGATACTGCCTAATTATGCAAGCAAATCTTTCACCAATTAAACCAGCCAGACTCTGCATCGACACTGCTGTGCTACCACACATCTATGTCATGAGGTCTAGAAAGTGCAAAAACGTAGACTGTTCGGGCGTAACCTCTCGTATGGTGAGTCATGGCATGGGGGCTGATTTGAATTACCGCAAGACGATTGATCGAGCAAGATTCGGGCCGCAGGGCTTACCGAGTTTATCACATGTCAATTAGTTATCGGCCCATTTGATATCTGAACTGTGAGGCGGCTCTGCCCGTTTTGGTTCTTTGAGTGGTTGTTATAGTCGCGTTCGGAGCCTACTTAAGGAGTGAGTGGGAGGGCGCAGCCTGCCGATAAACACCGCACACAGCCTATCTATTACGACTGCGACCTAATGCAACCGCAATGCATGGGGCGCCCTTGGCGCATTCGATTACGAGGCATGTGGCCATGGTGGTTGTTAATGGGAAAAACAACACGGTCCACTTCAGCCTGACATCCCATCCCCCGCTTTCAAGAAACACAAAGCGCAGTTGTGGTATTCTGTTGAAATCAGCACCTATATCTGATATACGCCATTGTTGTTCATCGTTTGTTCAATGAACTAGATTGCTTCGCCAAAACCTCATACCTTAACCATTTTTACGTAATAAAGTAGCGATGTTCCGTTGCCGCGGTAAGGAACATGACAATTGTTGACTGAGCTATGCACCCATACTGACCCAAAGTGTCCAGGAAAATTGATACCAGGTTTGGACATTCGGCAGCTTCGACTGTCAATATCCTGGATCGCAGATAGAATGCAAGAATCCTTTGTTAACATGACGTCGCAGTCCTACTTAAAGGCAAGACTGATGTCTCGTAATGATGCTCGACAGCCCACAGCTGACATTATATAGACACTTTCCGAGATCCTGGTACGGGTTGGGACCACGCCTTGGCATTGCCTTTCTGAGTCGGTCCAACATGGGTTGAAGGATAGGGACACAGAGGTTTTACGAGTTAATATGCGAACATGGCAGTCTTCGAAAGCTGCTGAGCTCAACCATATTGGTCTGGCAGTGAGCTAACCCTGCAACTCATGTCGACACAGATCGACGATCTACTTTGTCCTTTTCTAACTTGATCTTTATAGGGCACTCTGGTGGCATCAACCGTAACTGCCTCGATTCAGTGGGATCAAACCAAGGGCGCTATTTGGCTCGTCAAGGGCCTTTGGTTCGGTAGCTTGGTTCTCAGTGTAATAGCTGTGATAATGGCGTTCCACCTGGGCGTTTTCATCAGCATGCTGGATGGGTCCCCGACCGGCGTAGAAGCCCTTACGAACACATTGTCACAGACCTCAGAGAGTCAACCGTCATTTTGCACGCTGTACATCCTACAAGCACCCATGATGGTACTCAGCTACGCAATCTTCTCGTTTCTCTTGGGGGTATCGATCATCGTCATGCAGCCTTTGTGGACAGCGAACTGGTCGGATGAGAGCAAAGTAGGCCCCCAAGCCGGACAATTATGAAATGCCTTACTGATATGTCTCCAGATTGCTATATTCTTCGCTTTATACCTTGTTTTTGGAGTCTCTTCATACATCGCTATATCTGTGTGGATTCACTCTTCTCTTATTAGCAGAAAGCGAAACACGACCGTCGACGGGCAATCCATGGCTTAATGGGTGTCAATTCCACCCAGAGTAGGACACGATGACGATGTGTTTGGCATGTTTGGAATGCACGTCGCGGAGCTCTACTTGAGGGTAACCCCACCATTCGAACTCACAATAGACCCCGTCGCATCCGTATTCCTAACCAGATAGACATACGCCTCCGCCACCTCGTCGGGCGCGCCCGCCTTCCCCAGCAAACTCCGCCCCACCACCATCTCCCGGATCGCCCCGCGCCGCGCGCCCCACATCTTTGTCTCGGTGGGCCCCGGCGCGACGACGTTGACCCGCAGCGGGGCCAGGTCGACGGCCAGGTTCCGCGCCAGCCCGTGCTGCGCCGCCACGAACGCCGCCAGCGCGCCGTAGCCCGGGATCGGCTTCTCGGCGACCTGGCCCGACGTGAAGATGAGGCTCGAGTTGGGCCCCGGTTTCAGGGACCGCGGCGCTAGCTTGCCGAGGAGCAGCGGTACGAAGAGCGGCAGGCGCGCGAGGTCGTGGGCTGAGGTCAGGTCGATCTCCGAGATGGGTTTGGGTTGACCTCGGCCCTCGGTGTTGATGATGTGGTCGAGGGGATGCTGTCCGCCTTGCGTCGCTTCGTTCAGCAGGTTCTCTAGCGCGGCCTCCGGGTCGGGGCCGGCGAGGTCGACGACGTGGCCTGAGACCTGGTTGTGGCCGCTGTCGCCCCCTAATCGTGATACGGCGTGCTGGACTTTGTCGGCGCTCGAGGACGCAATGGCTACTTTGGCGCCGCCGGCCAGCGCGAGTTTCGCGGCGGAGAAACCCATGCCGGAGGAACCGCCGATGATCAGCAAGTATTGTCCTTCGAGTGGCGCCATCGCTTCGAAAGCCTTTTATACGCCGTGGACCGCATCATTGAATGCACCCTGTACAGCCATGTTGGGGATGACAGTGAAATTCAAATCTTCGTGGGAGGCGTCGAGAGCCATGAGGACAGGGTTGGTGCGAAGATTGTCTGCCTTTGCCTGGGAGCGGACGGCGGCACGGACGCGGAAGACGTTCTTTAAGAGCTCGAGTAGAGTAAGAAACCCCACAAAACCAGTGGCACCGGTGAGAAGGACAAGAGGCTTGGAGAAACTGATGAGACTGAGAGATTGATGGGTGTGTATGGAGATGTTTGTAGTTCCGCTGCTTTGAAACTTCAAGTGTCTATCAATCCAGCTATTTAAGGTGCTCGCAAACAGGAATACAGGACATTAGAGTCGAATTGTCAAATTTAGAGCACAACCAATGCCACCATAAAAAGAAAAGCGGTAAGAGCGAAGAAAAGAGCAAAGAAACTGTCATCAAGGTATCGACTCGTGGTGGCCTGAGAGCCCTGTGTCGAATTTCTTTGTTCGCACAAATCCAGAAGGCTGACCGGCGACTGTCTACTTCCCCCGTACAGACTAGGTTCTCCCCGGTTCTCCCGAGACAGTTTCAGTCAGTCTGCCGAACGCCGCATGTCATACAAATCCAAAAGCCTAGCCAAGCCACATGAAACAAAAACGACCCTATGAAAGCTTTCCCTTACATGACCCCCTTCATGACTACTTTCCCCACTTTCGACTAGGTCCCTTCAAATGGACATGGATCCATCGGATGAGTACCGTACATATAGAGCCCCCTGTTCCTTCAAGTACTATACTTAATTGAAAACATATCAGGACTAGGACCCAATGCCCCAGGCTGGTACATCCTTATCCGATGATACGAATCAAAAATCCACTGCATATGATTTTGGCCACACCCATGGCGTGATGGCGTGGTATGGAGCCGTAGATGTGTCCTTGCCATCCATACGGTGCACATCAAACAGCATGTTAGCATGCATATACGATATACGATTAATGCGGCTTACACGCTTTCTATAATGCAGTCATCATTCCGCTTTTGGCGGTTTCGTAATATCTAGTGGGGCATCTGGTGATTGGCATGCATCATGATTCTAGGCCAGAGTTCTATTTGGTTATCTTTGACGGTGTCTCAGATAGTTCAACTGCGTTACACTTATCAGTATATCCCCGCAATGCGAACAATTGGACCTAGGCAATCTCCTATATAGATCGTATGAGGAAGATTCTATCATCCTTTGTCTCTAAACTCGAGAATACTGAGACAGACCTATCATATACCTATTATACATGAATAGTTTCGGCTCGACTTAGAGCCACAAGTCATGCGACCCTAATCGACACGTTGTGTATTCCGTTCACCTTACCAAGACATAAGCTTATTATGGAGAGCAACCCCGCGACGAAAAGGGGGGTCACGCCATATAGCTTGTAAGCTCTGCCGAGACCGAAAGGTCCGTTGTGGCGGAGAGCAACCAGCTTGCGACAAGTGCCGCCGATCCGGCGACAGATGTGTCTACCTTCCCACTTCCAAATCACCAACAAAAGCTGGGCTTGCCCACACCGTGCAACTTTTGAAACAGCGCCTGGGTGAGTCTGAATCATTGAGAATAACGGGACGATGTTCACGGGATCGCATACTAATGCTTGAATGTTAACAGAAGAGGCCGAGAACCAGTTGTCAAAAATGGGACCGAATCGAAGTCCCAGCAGCGCTGCGGCTCCGGCCCAACCGTGGTTTATGCCTCTAGACTACGCATCTCCGACATCATATAGAACACATGTTCCACAGCCAGACTCCCGCAACTCTTCAGACCCTACTCATCCTCAACCGGCAAACATATACCCGTCTGAGCAGTCGCAAAGTTTAAACTCTGTGTACTCGATGGATGATAACACCCAACATTCGACGGCGGATCAGAACAATACCATGCAATTCCATGGAGAAGCGGACAGGGGAAACAACGACAACTCGTTGGGCGATGCTCCTGGGGTGCTGGGATTTGCCATCCAGCCCGAGAGCAACTATCATTATGCGGGACTGATGCAAGGCAACAATGCATCCTCAAGCACGATCTCCAGGATCGATACGCCCCAGACAGGAGATACTGGAGACGAGGCCTGTGCCTTGATCCTCAACCAGCTATCTAGTTTCTCATCAGCCATATTCTGTGGCCAGTCCCAGATAGCTGGTATCATCGACGTGGTGGTCAAGTACCTTGCTTGGCTACGAAACGTTCCACCTGGAATTGCCCCACTCGACACGAGCCAGGTCCAGTGCAAGATGCTGGAAAATATTGAAAACCGGCTCCGCGAGTTGCGCGAGATGGCCGAGACGGGACACAACGATGCGTTCCGACTCATGGTAGCGGCCATTAGGAACGTGGAGTCCGACAGCATCAATGTCACACTGGACGATCTGGAAGGAAACCTGCAGAAACAGTCATCTGACTTATCGGACTTCTTCCGAACGCGGTATAATGTTAGTACAGCACTCTCAGAACAGTTGCAGGCCACCCCATTCGGGCGGCGTGACGGCAGTGTCCCCCGTGGGTTCCGAGAGACCGTGTCAGCAACTTCATACCCGCGCTAGGCAGTTCCCCTCACATTCCCTCTTGGGCAGATCAGGGTTGATCGATGCGGAGGCGCAGCTGGATTAGGTTTAGAATACACTCGTTTGATAAACCGGCGGAAGAGTACCAGAACATGTCCGTTCCCATTACATGCCGACAGAGCATCTAAATGAACGAGTAACTATTGTACATTCGATATCGAGTTGTTTTCAACTGTATGAGAATACTTTGATCTCGAAACTGTCAACTGGAATTCGGTGGTCTCTTGTTATTATCAGCCTATGAATATCTCATTTTTCGACACTTGTCCATTACCCGCCTACCATCTCGTCGGCGACGATGCGTACGTAACATGAACACTGTTGAATTATATCCCAACGGACTAGTCCGCCGAAGATCCCGTGCGTAACCAACACGGGACCCCGACTGTGGGATGGTGCCCTATCGGCCGCTATAGATGGGTTGCATCTGACTTACTCTGCAGGAAGAATCAAGCACCAATGAGATCTCTTTCTTGGTCACGCTATCCGGACCGAAGCGGATGAGTGGTGCGGGGGCTAGACGCAATACCTAATCACGGTTGATATCACCATCTGTGCAGTGCTTTCTGCCATTTCGATAAAAACACAAGTCAATGCTCGGGCCGAACACACCGATCGAGTCGGAGCTTTCTCTTTCATATCCATCAGTCAAGTTTAAAAATCTTAGTCGATTCAATGAGCATGATCCAAGTCGCAACAAAGCTACCCATGTTATTTGACTGATATACCTAGCTGAAATTAAGAAATCATGCCAGAAAATAGCCCCATCCGACATCGCCATATCCTGGCTATGTTCTTCTTGGTCCATGGAGTACTAGCAGTAGCTCTGATCTGGGGTCGACTTGGCGCTGATGGTACATTGGATCGCCTTCAAGAGGCTTCCAATGATCGACATTACCAGCTGCCTCAGACGACATCGCCTCTACCACAGGCTTACACAGGCTTGTACTCAGTCGACAGAACTCTTCGAACCGTCATTATCTTGTTCTGGGGCGCCATCGATGGGCTTTCGCCTGCCACCACGACAGCTGCACTCTACTTTGCCGGGCAGATGTTCCCCATCGCTAGTTCTATCTTCTTGGATGGCCTGCGTGTCGGCAATGGTGCTGGGATGGTCAAGACTGCATTATGGTACGAACTCATTGGGCTATTGGCCATTGGATGTGTCGGCCCCATGTGGGGGTACATGCATGTCAGGTCTTCGGCTACGTTTGCGCCTGCGAATACGCTGGAAGCTCTACAGGGTGCATCACTCCTAGCCTCACCCCGAAAAGCAATACTCTTGCTCCCGGCCTTGGTTGTTACGTTTCTTGGACCACTGGTCGTTATGGGTCTTCCGTCGGTCATCTATGCACAACGGGCTATCATTATATGGAATCTGTTCCCTGTCATTTTGGTACCTTTGGTCCGCGGCGGCCAACTGCTGTGGGATGCCCTGTCGCCAACCCCCCTGACGGCGGATCTGGCCCTAGCAAAACGTCAGCACCAGCAAGCACATCTACTGGCAGTCCGATGGCTTGGCACGGCATCTTTATTAATCGGATTCGCCACACACTTTGCAATAGGAGCCTTGTCGGTTTCCGCCCTCCTATTCCCGTTCATGTTTGCCGAAAGTTATGCGCACGATCTTCATCCTTTCCGACTCTTCCTCCCCCCACTTTCCATAAGGCAGACAACCAAAGTCAGCGATGGGCTGCTGGGGTTCATGCTATGGGACCAAATGTTTGGGTATTCTGCAGTGCTTGTTGTTTTTGTGCTTCAACTACAAAGGGCGATCCAGTGTAAGATGGCCTGGGTCGGTGATCCTTGCCCTCTACGAGTTTCCGCGTTGGCTGTCCTTGGCAGCCTCCTATGCGGGCCCGGCACTACTGTGATGGGGATTAGCTGGCTGAGAGATGAGATTCTCTACCGGCAAGAGTGCACGGGGGAGGGGGTAGTTTGCGAGTGATCTCGGGGGGTTGGTAGCATTCGTCGCTGCCAAGGTTAAGCCATGTAACCCACTGAGATGGTGTACATTCCGAGCTTGCCTTCTCGGTGCCACTTTTCCCACACGATTGTGGCATATGAAATAGCGCTGGGCTTAATTGCATTTTGGGGTATGATCACATTGGCGCTGACGGGAATTGGGTCTATCCGTGCATCTGCTGATGTATTTCGCCCGCAATGCTTCTGCGCAATGATCCTTCTCAGCGGAGTTTCAAGGTTCAATTCCACAGTACTTACTTGCTTAATGTCCCCTAAGTACGCTACCCCACTAAAGAAAGGGCCCCGGGGCCCCAGCTAGCACATCCCCGACCTAGGACGCTACTTACTCCGGGCCGTACCGTGACAGAAGCTTACATGTATTCGCTTTGGTACACAAGTACAGACATAAATTGAGACAATCAAGATTTCCGTACAACCTGTAGAAATCACGCTACTTATCCAACGTGAACGCTCACTTTCCGAAATCAATCGAACCACTGATCTGGCCTGAGGTTCGGGGGTTGTTCGGGCCCAGAAGTCGGCCGACCCTCTTGGCACGCTACCCGACATACTACCTGGTGCGCAACGGCTCAAGACTGGAGGTAGGCAGCCATTGCGCATGACCAGAACCTTCAGCTGGAACTGAGATGGCCAGAAGAGATGACAACAAAAACGTTTCTAGAGGGCATTAAGTTCAGCCAATTCCAGGAAAGCGTCAGCTAACATGACGGGACTCAAATAATTGAGTGTACCGATCCACATTGATCGGCTCAAGCCGAGAGAACTACACCAGTGCCATCAAATTGGCGAGTCGGAGATCTGTGTAGTGGTGATTGGACATCAGCATTACTTGGGAAACTGGGGTGTCAGGCTTGGCACATCACATATAAGTACCTAAACACAAACTCTCGTTTCGACTTGTTTCGCCGATTGTCAAGCCTTATGTAGCGAAGCATATCAAATATATGATTGTAAGATTGGAAACAGGCTACACGATGTTGCATTGAGCAAGTAAGTTCAGGTACAAGTGAATACTTGTCGGGGTTCTCACAAGCATGTCCTACATGTAAGGACCGAGTAAGGCGGGGAAGGAACCAGGGGTGAAAACAAGCAAACAGGCAAACAGGCAAATGTTGGAAGGGGACCTTGATCCCTGACAGCTATCTAAGATACGATGCGTGCATACCTGTCCTTACCTAGTTCGGAAAGAAAAGATAGCCCCGTTTGAAACTACGTTGCGCTCCCTGGAATCTCGGTTTCAGTTGATTTCTAAGCGTCTTGATGCACTGATTGTTTTCGATTGGTAATCGATAGTAGTGACAAACAGGCTAATCTTACGTGCTTTTCAGGGAAGGTCTCAGCCAATGAAGCACGTCAAGTAAGTGCTGAAAACAAACCAGTCGACCCTTCGCCAGACATTAAAACCAAAACAACCACTGACACGCACGCCCAAGGTCGGATCCAACAAGCACGGACACACCTTGAATTGAAACAATGTCGCCAACCACCGACGACGAAGCAAATGACGTTCACGGCGCCAGTATGCCTGGTACAGCCGAGCTCCATGGCGGAGAGAAGGTTGATCAGAATCATGATGACGCTGCAGCCGACAGGCCGAAACGGACCATCACTGGGTTCAAGGTAGGCCCTGGTGATCTTGCTCCAGGTCCAGGCTTGGGATCATTGACTAACCTGCGTATTCACACTGCCAGTGGTTCTTCGCATACGCGTCTTTATTATCAACCGTTCTGTTATTCGCGCTCGACAACACCATCGTAAGCTTCAACTAGCTTCTTCAATCAACGTGTTGCGTCCCTGACGAGTTTCTGACGCTGCACAGGTTGCAGATCTCCAACCTGCTATCGTTGAGGATTTCAAGTCGCCAGAGAATCTGGCATGGATTGGCGTGAGCTTCATGCTTGGTAACGCCACAATACTGCCTCTGTAATTACCACCAAGTCAACCATGATTTTCCTCTACGTCGCCACGGATACTAACTAGATGCCTTGTTCAACAGTGGCAAAGCCTTTGGAGTTTTTAACATGAAGTTGCTGTTCATTGTGAACATTTTGCTCTTCGAGATTGGCAGCGCCATATGTGGTGCTGCCCCCAACATGAATGCCTTGATCATTGGTCGTGTCATTGCCGGTGTCGGCGGTTGCGGTATCTACGTCGGAGGACTGACATTTGTGTCTGTCCTCACCACAGATCACGAACGCCCTCTATATCTTGCTGGAATCATGGCCATCTGGGGCATCGGATGTGTCCTGGGCCCGGTCGTAGGCGGCTCTTTCGCTGAGAGCCGTGCTACCTGGCGGTGGGGCTTCTACATCAATCTACCCATCGCTGCCGTTTTCGCTCCAGCTTACATTTGGTGTCTGCCCAGCATTGATGCCATGAAGGGCAAATCCTTGATGGAGAAATTGAAAACGCAGGACTGGATTGCCATACTCATTTTCTTGGCAGGATGTACCTGTTTCGCCATGGGAATCAACTTCGGAGGCACCGAGTACGAATGGAGTAGCGGGTCTGAGATCGCGCTTTTGGTCATGATATTCGTCTTGCTGGTCGCTTTCATATTGGTTACCATATACCACCCAGGCGTGCCTGTCGAAAACAGGCTTCTCCCTATCCAAGTCCTCACAAGATTGGAGATCTTCATCGTCCCATTCCAAGCTACCCTCGTCGCAGGTGGCATGTTCATTTCCATCTACTATACGCCCATTCTGTTCCAGTTTACCAGAGGCGACGGTGCGTTGGATGGTGGAGTCCGGATCCTTCCTCTCATTTGCATGATCGTTTTCTTTTGTCTCTTGAGCGGCGCTCTTCTTCCCAAACTGGGCTACTACATGCCTTGGTATGTTGTGGGCAATTCTCTTATCCTAGTTGGCGCTGCGTTGATGCGTAAGTTGAGAATATCCTAGGAACGATCGAGAGTGACGGTCTGCTGACATTGGATCTCAGTCACAATCAATGCGGATACTCCAACGCCGAATATCTATGGCTACACGGTGCTAATTGGTATCGGTGTTGGTTGTTACCAAAGTTCTGGTGTTGCTGTCATGTCCTCCATCGTCCCACAATCCGATGTCAACAATGCTGTTAGCATAATGACTATTGGTAAGTAACACGCTCTTGCCCTCACTTCTATTTCGTGTTATCCTGTTGACACATTCCGGGACATAGCGCAAGTTCTTGGTATTCTGGCTGCACTCTCTACGTCTGGAGCCATTTTCCAGAACCTGGTGTTGGAGAAGCTCACCACCGCTCTACCCAACACCCCCAAGGAGGACATCTTGCTGCTGACCTCTGGAACCAGTGGCAACCTCTTCAAAAGTTTGCCCCCGGATACCAAAAGCAACGTTATTCAGCAGATCACCATTGCGATCCGGTATACATTTGGCTATGTAGTCGGCACTGCTGCACTGGGACTCGTTCTGTCCTTTTTCTTGGGTGTATGTTACGTCCTCTTCAAATTTTGTTGACATGATAGATGGCTAACTGAACCTCCTTCGTAGCGCAAGAAACTCTACGGTGCCGGTGGCGCGATCGCTGCATGATCCAACACGGCCATGTTTACCGAAACAGTGGCATTCCCAAAACAATATCACAGGAATAGACAAGCACAGGACTGTATGTTTGATGCGTGGTGGTGTCAAGGTGTCAGGAGGAGGAGGCACAGAACCCCAGTTACCCGAGCCCCAGATGAGGATCAGAGTAGAGCGATGTGACAGCGGTGAAGTCATCACTGAGACTTCGTCGACGATTGTAATTCAAGTTTCTCGAGAGTGATCAGCACCTATCACGCCGTTGGTAAATGTGATTTCACAGTTTTTAGAGCTTTCTGGAATTTCATAGTCAGACTCAACGAATATCTTTCACGGGTGCGACAAACTTGCCAGATGATGCCGGATTCGCGGAATGTTTCTGGTGCTGCTCACAAGGCTAAGGCAGAGGGTCTTTGTGAGGGACACTTTACTTTTTCTTGGGCTGACTTGACGTCGGTCTGGAGTTCAAGAGAAGGAGCAAATGGGAAAAGAGATTGAAAGTAGGTGACAGAGGGCTACCGACTATTCTGATGTTTATGTCAAAGTGGCCTATGTTCGCAGATGACTTCGCCGCTCACATGACAGTAATGTAGTAGTTCATGCCACAGCGATACTTGACCAAACGCATAGCGGAGGACAGTCGAGAGATGGAGTTGACATTATCTTTGGCGCTGCGCTCTTGTTAACGCCGTTGAGACTCAAACGTGAGTGGCGAGACGTGACAGAATCACTCTATATGCAACTACAATACAAGCCATGAAACCGGCAATCCAGCCCAAACGGCTCATGAATGCCAGGAGGTTCCTAACAACTCCATTTGGCTGGATTTCCTTTGCCACTAGGTGCTCGTCGTTGATGAATGGCATTCGCCCCGATGGAAAGCCCGCTCCAACTTCAACAAAGTCCAACTTGGGCCCTCGGCTGATGATACCGCTAATGAGATCGCCGAATGTTCGCTTGGGAAGAAACGGTACTACCCAGAGTGCCAAGAACTTGTACCACTTGTTAGCCCAGGCTTGCGACTTGGTGATTTCGCTAGAGAATTTGAATATCTCCATCATGCGGTCTATCCGCTCTGACTGATAGGCAGCGAGGGCCTTTTCAATCGCCGCACCATTAGGGCGGACCCCTTGGCTATCTTGCAACATCCGGCGAAGGTGATTAGCCAAGACAGCAACTGACTCAATGCTCGAATTGCCTCCGAATGCCATATTTGGCGTGACCTAAGTTGTATTGTAACGTCAGCTACCTACAGCCGTCGTACGTTTTGATTCGAGTGCAGAGTAAACGAACCTTGTGTACCGCGTCGCCTGCCAGAGCTATCCTCCCGTTGTACCAGTGGTCCAGTACGCCTTCTTCGAGGTTGACCACACTAGCGCGGATCCGATGCTTCCAGACCTCGCCAAAGACCATAGTCTCTGATACGGGGTGACTGGCAATCTTGTTGGCCAAGTCTTGGGCGTCTTGATCAGTGTAGCGAGGGCGGTGAGGCCAGATACAGGGCTCATCCAGCCGGAAGAAGACGAAGAAGTAGCCGTACTGGGGTGTCATGGTGAACATATGGGAGTAGTTGTCGTTATGGACAATGGTCAGGTCACGCGTGCCGAGCTCAGGGATGTCTGTAGTCATGACTATGAGACTCTTCCAGTCTGCCCGAATAGCTGGAGTGAAGCACAGGAAAA
The DNA here is from genome assembly GCF_038362585.1 of Apiospora marii. Taxonomy (NCBI): domain Eukaryota; kingdom Fungi; phylum Ascomycota; class Sordariomycetes; order Amphisphaeriales; family Apiosporaceae; genus Apiospora; species Apiospora marii. The sequence goes on from NW_027117377.1 coordinate 1,800,277, forward strand.
CTTCCTTGTCAGCAAAGGGAAACGAGATTGAGAGTAATGAGATGGGAGATGAAAAGGGAGTCCACTTTTCGGGGACCGACGCACCTCTCTTCTCCCTCGCTGTGATCAGGCCAGGGGAGATCTTGTTGGCTTGGTCCCACATAAAAGTCCGGACAGTGCTATACACGCCGTCGCAGCCTAGGACAAGATCCCCCTTCTCGACTTCCCCATTCTCAAGTGTGACTTCAACCCCGCTGGCTTGAGCTCTTACGTCTCGGACAGCACAGCTGGTCCTCACCCGTGTTTTATCAGGCAAGGTATCGTACAGTTCTTGCAGAAATTGTCTCCTTTCGATGAGGAGTAAGCCAGAGCCATGACTAGGGTTGCGGCATTAGTGAACTGTAGCTAGACGGTAGACAAGTCAAGATCCACGACGTGTGAAAGAGCGGGAAAAGGGAGGGGGGCACCCTACTTTTCTTCCAAGTAGCGGAAGACGTTGTTGTTCCCAATGATCGTGCTGTCCGGCATCCGAAGCCAGTATTTACCGGGCGGGACGCAGTGCTTCTGCACTGCCTCCAGAGCCCCGACTTGATGCAAGATGCGGGACCCGTTAGGATAGATGGCAATACTGGCACCTTCTTGTGGAGCCACAGTGGCCCGCCTCTCCAGGACAACATGCTCAATGCCGGCCTTGGAAAGGATGTGGGAAGCGGCCAACCCAGCTACGCCGCCACCCACGACAATTACACGGAATGAATGGGCCATAAGGTAACTAAGTTCTTCAGAGAAGGGAGGATTTGGCTGAACGGGACCAGAGATATTTGGTGAAGAACAATCTTACTGTGACGAGGCTCTTCCTGTATGCTGGTTTTTGTTTCTGTCCGGTTTCTGGACGGCCGTACCAAGATGTTCGAGCATGAATCTCATATAATTTAGAGTTGCTCGGACCAAGCATGCACTGCATAATTACATGTAGCGGGTACAATGTAACAGAAATCCGATTCGCTGCACTGCTGTGAGGTAGATAGAATGGGCTGCCAGAGCTTCGGGGCCCGGCCGGTCCGACAGCCCCCGACCTGCAGCGGTGGTATTCGGCTCGAGTTAGCTGCAAGGACGCAAGGTTATTGGGCAAGGTCGATGTTGCCGGTGCCACCAGCATGACCCAGGCATTAGTGGTAAGATTATTTCGGTCATCAAGCGGGCCGGGTACATGAGCTGCAGACCGCGTACCCTTGTAGCAACATGAAAGAGTTTTCGACTTTCACCCGAAACAGTCTTTACGTACCCCCATGATGTCGTACCAAGGTCAAACGTCCATGATAGAGTATTAAAACCCTCCCAAACCATAGCTTAGCGGCCCATGATGAGCATCCGGTGCGGTTAGAATGTTAGTTACCCCACCTCATCTTTCAATATTCAACCTCCTATGGCTTGCACACTTCCAAAAACCTACCGCGCAGCTGTCTTTGAGGGACCAGGCCAGCCTGTTGTCATCAGGGACCTGCCACTCAAACCGCCTCGCTCAGGAGAGGTTTTGGTCAAGGTCCTCGCCTGTGGTGTTTGCCACACAGATCTCCTAGAGCAGGAGGGAGGCTTAGGCCCTGTTTTCCCTCGAGTGCCAGGTCATGAGCTTGTGGGGGACATCGTCGCCACCGGCGAAGGCATCACCCGCTTTAAGAAAGGCGAGAGAGTTGGAGGTCCATGGCACGGAGGTGAGACCTATTCCCGTTTTCTGTACTCGACATCCAATACCCTCAACCGCCTCATCGATTGGGCTGCTTTAGCTTTACATGGATCTGTAACTTATCTGCCCTACTACCGCAAACACAGGCCATGATGGCAGCTGTCGGCAATGTTGCCACGCTCTTTACCAGCTGTGCGATAATGCCAGAGTGACAGGCGTGGGCGTGGATGGTGGATACGCTGAATACGTGCTGCTTCTGGAACAGGCACTGGTTCGAATGCCCCAAGACTCGGTCCCCACCGAGGTTGCTCCATTGCTGTGCGCCGGTGTAAGCGTGTTCAACTCTATTCGCAAAATGCACGTGGAGCAAGGCAATACAGTTGCTATCCAGGGCATCGGTGGTTTAGGTCATCTTGCAATTCAATATGCCAGAAAGATGGGCTATTTCGTTGTTGCTATCAGCTCAGGAGATTCCAAGCGAGACTTTTCGCTGAAGCTTGGAGCACATGAGTAAGCTTCAACGACTCTGGGGCTCATGATGCCATGGACGCAACACACTAATCCTCACCGTTAGATTCGTGGATGCAAGCAAATCCGATGCTGCCAGCAAGCTACAGGAGCTTGGGGGTGCTGCTCTGATCCTCGCCACTGCTCCGAATCCCACCTCGATTAGTGCGTTGATCGGTGGACTCCAACCAGGCGGTAAGCTTGTTGTGATTGCTCCTGCCGGCCCCGTTGCCTTTGACACCAACCTCTTTATCACGCGTGGGGTATCGGTCCACGGCTGGCCCAGCGGGCATACTTTGGACTCGGAGGAAGCCATCAAATTTGCAAATACCCACGGGGTCAAGGCCATCGTTCAAACGTTCCCCCTGGCAGATGTAGCTCGGGCATTGGACCATATTAGTTCGGGAGGCGCCCGTTTTCGATGTGTCTTGGTCATGTAACATATGCACGGCTATGCGTGTAAGTCGTGGGTAGCAATACCAGGAGGTACGAAGTAGTGAGATATGGTATTCAACAATAAAACGAGCGTCCCCAAAACGTGTTCGTTGTGGTTGCAACTGTAAACGCGGTTTCCCTAGCATCATAACGTGCCTACTGCGTATGGCGAGCCGACCCCAGCAGTTTGTCTCTATTCTACAACACGGTGTTTGCAGCACAAGGGTTTTTGTCCAAGAGTTCATGTCTCACCCTTAGGAGACTACTTACAAATGTCTGACCCAGATAGACATTCTACGTAGCCTAGAAACATAGAACACAGTATCCATTACACAACATAAGTATCAAGCTCCAAAGCTGGGAGGCACTGGATAAGCAAGACTGAAAACCCTAGAGCAACGTAGTGTTTTCCCGATATATTCATAGCGAACATGGAAGGCAGTCAATAGATCAGTTACTCTCTATTTGATGCCTTCCAGTCAGTCGTACCTTCTACTCGTCAACTGCGGTAGCGACTACAATCGACTGTCTGTTCTCAATGGTGACTCCGGTCTGATCCACAATCACCCTGGCATTGCCCACCAGCATAGTACTCTCCAAAAACTTTAGCTTGGGATCCGACACCAAGTACTCAGTCCTCGCCACTGTGGTATATATCAGCTCTCCGGTCATACTGATCTCCAAATATGCAGAGTAGTCGGCAGCAAAACATACCTGCGTGACCAAAAGGGACCGTGGCCATGTCTGGATGTAGGTTAAAAACCTTAGAAGCGGCCGGGTTTGATGTGTCGATGATGCCAAAAGTCCGCACGTCAATCTGCTGGCCATCCTCTGTTCTGCACAAGCGGGTCAGAGCTTCTGTACTCAAGACTCACTGAGGTGGGGGCTGGTTCCCGTTGTAACTCACTGGGCGATTCCCCGGAAGTTGACTCGACCATGTTTGCCGTCTGCATCCATAGAAAACCAATCCCCGCCAAAGGTGACTACAGCCTTGAAGGCTGGCTCGAAGCCAGGAACGGTCTCTACCGTCCCGGACGGGACTTCCTGTCCAGGTTTAACATGTTTAGCATACAATGGATCCATGTTTCTCCGTTCAAGCTATGGTGAGCATACGAAGTGCGTCAGCGTAGACCCGTTAGAGCTCGGTCCTAGTCCAGTGTGAGAAGAGCGATGAGGCTATCTTGGATGATGGGAAGCTATACCAAACGGGTGGATCTTGGTCACGTCCACATTGACCTTCGTGATGATGGCAGGCTTCAAAGCCGCAAATCCAGAATTGTCCGATTGCATCGTACCTGGACTGATGGGGATAGTGGTGGAAGAGTATTTTTGTCAGTGAGTACCTTGTGACAATGTAAACCACGTTCACGACGATTGCTTTGACGTCAAAAGTTCGCTTGTCTGGGTAGCCAGGGCAACCTAAATATGTATCTAGAGCCGTTCTACCCAGCTCGGACTCGCCGGTCCGAACTTCCACCCCTCGGCCCGGGTCGTCCGGTCTGGATCCTGTGCCACCCAAACACATGAAGTCAGGATATCGGGCAGAGAGGTTATTTGTAATATGAATATGGCAATATAAAAAGTCTTTAATTGCGCGATTTGCGGAGGTAGAATTGACACCATCGAGTCTCGGTTAATTCACTACGGTACCGCCTCTAGTACCATGTTGTCTCACTTCCAGAATAAGCTGATCGTCATCACCGGGGCCGCTTCAGGCATCGGCCGAGCCACCGCGAAACTGTTAGCCAGTCAAGGTGCACTACTTTCACTCGCGGACCAAAACAAGGACAGCCTTGCAGCGTTGAGGGCCGAGATTGCCAACTCATTGGCCGCTGACGCAAGTTCGGACCGGGGCTCGGGATCTCCCATATTTACCGCTGTTGTAGACGTCCGTTCGCAGGATGCTTGCAACAATTGGATCCACGACACCCTTGCTCACTTCGAGGGCATCTCCATCGCCGGTGCCGCCAATATCGCCGGTGTCACCAATCGCCCCGGCTGTACCGAGCCCATCCCTGCGCACAAGGTAGACGACGCCGAAATGGACTTTGTCTGGGATGTCAACGTACGTGGCGTTGTCAACTCCCTGCGTGCCCAGCTACCACATATGCAACAAGGTACCAACGGGCGAGGCGGGGCCTCCATTGTCAACGCCGGCAGCATATCGGGGCTTATGGGACTGCCTGGGTACCTACCTTATGTATCAAGCAAACATGCCGTCATTGGAATGACACGCACAGCGGCAAAGGACGAGGGCCCCCGAGGCATCCGCGTAAATGCCATCGCACCGTAAGCCACCCTTCTTAGTGTGTGTGCACACCCCTTGGAACGTTCTCACTGTTGATGGCTGATAGTGGTATGATAAACACACCCTTGCTGAGGGCGGTGGCAGAGTCCCGGGGCTCCAACCCATCTCACGAGATGTTTGGCTCCAAGGCGGGTCCTACACCAGCGCTGGATAGGCTGGGAGATGCGGAAGAGGTGGCAGAGGTTGTAGCCTTTCTCTTGAGCCCCAAAAGTAGTTACGTGAACGGCGCAGTGATTCCCATTGACGGAGGGCTGTTGATGTAAATTATTATCGCGTTGAATGGAACTCCTCATTAGTCATAATCACTTCGCAGAATTTGAAGTCTGTGGTGGAATCAACTGAAGCGGGCGAAGAAGTAGATCACATGCAGTTCAAATCTCCTATACCCTAGGGCTTGGAATGATTTTATCAGACCAGAAGCCCAGGTTTGGGAGCGCACAGGTTCTCCGCCATAAACGATCAAAGACTGTATTTACACTTTTGGTCCTAGGAGTACTATGTGATCTAGTATAGACAATATCCTTCTGTGGCTTTTAGGTAGTAATGTTCAAGTTGCATGTAGCACCATTATCAGTCAAAATTTCTATTGACTGGAAGCCGAAGAGTTGCTTTCATCTCCACCCATAACCATCGGGACTGAATGTTCAGTGAGCATATCCGTAACCTCAACGCCGTACCTTTTCGCGTATGCAGCACGGAATTCGTCTATGAGCCCCCGATACATACGTGGATAAGCCGGTAGGAATAGTTCGGCGAAGGGATTTGTGCTGCGGGTTGTGTTGACGCCCAGGTCTGCTAGCATCATATCGATATACTGTGGGATTTTCAGGCTCACATTAGCCACGGAGGCTGGCCTGTCATGTGTCTGGGTGGGGGCGGAGCCGGAATCTGGCTGGCCGAGTACTCACCGAAAGAAAGTCAAAGATGGCGTATGCATGCTTGCGACCCTGGGCGAGGTACCGTTTCCGGCACCACATGTTCCACTCGGAGACTTCTCTTTCCATCTCGTCCTGAGCTGGGACCTCGTTGAGCCCTAGGAGGAAGGATACACCCCATAGTGCCTGCACCTCGGAGACCAACGGGGTGTAGATGGAATGAATAAATCCCGGGAAATACACGGATTGGTCGCCCCGGGCAGCTAGACTTGGCACAACCAAACGTCGATAGTGTCGGCTGGGGCCGTGTAGCGGGCTTTGTTGCGCCCCTTGATGGTCAGGGGTGCTTGAATCTCGAAGTTTCTCGTGCAACGAGGCCGGGATGGGCGGGTTCTTCAGTGCCGGGAGAAGGGTGTCCACAACCTCTTCGGCTCGGACATCCAACTCGGCCCACTTCTGTGCATCTCCGGGGTCCGCGGTCAGGCCACAAGCTCGCTGAGCCTCGGGGCTGAAGGTTTGGTAGGACTTGTCAAAGCCGGTGCAGAGGACAATGTAGTCGGTCGCAAAGCAACTGCCGTTACGCAGTCTGACGATATCCCTGTGTGCCAATGATTCGATCTCGGTCAGGTGAACTTTGCAGTCTCCGGCATGGAAGACCTTCCAAAAGTTGGGCACGCTGGCACACCCCAAGCCGGCGTTGGCCCAAAAGATCCTGAAGCGAACTGAGTCAGCATAGTTGTTCGCGCTAAGTATTGGCACCCGAACTTGTGTTGCTTACCCATTCCCACACGGAAGCGGTCTCAACTTCCGGGCATTGGGGGACTTGGAATACCCCGCATGCATCTCCGCGATCCAAGTAATGGTTTTCCAGAACGCGTTGGTGGCGGCTCTCCCAAGGACGGTTCTCTGCAATAGGTGGTTGGCAACTCCTTTGGTATTCATGATGCTTGAGCCGAGCATTGCCATCGCACGTGTTGAGATGGCATCCATAGAGTTGACAAGACCCATTATTGTTGGAGGCATCAGTGCCATAGGCCCAGATCCGTCTTCTCTGATGATCCAATTTACCTTTACACCGTTTTGGAGGAGAAGGAAGACGGTGTCATAGGCTGATTTGGCCGCGCCGACTACCACCGCGCTTCGAATGCTGGACAAAGCATTCAAGTGAGTGCCAGTCTCGGATGAGTGTATTACCGGAACGTCAAAATCAGAGGACTTGGGCCATGAGGCAAGAACAGGGTGCGAGGTTGCTCCCGACGCGTAGATCAGCTTGTCTGTCTCGATTGGTGGCTTTCCTTCAATCTCGAGGCGCCAGAGTCCGTTCGGGGACGGACGGTCCACTTTGACGACCTTATTGAGTAGTCTGGTTCTCCGGGCAAGGCCGTGGTCTCGTGCAAACTCATTCAAGTACGTATTGATGGTCTCTCCAGGTATGTAGCCGTCTGCGGTGATTCCCTCTCGGCGCATTGGATAGAAGGAATATTCGAAAAGACCAAACTTGATCTGCGCATAGAGGCTAGGGTATATCTTTTCCTTGTTCCAGACACCGCCTATGGACGCCTGGTCGTCAAGCAGGACAAGTCTTGCGTCTGGTCGAAAGTCGAGGTATGTTTTGGCTCCAATGAGTCCGTTCCATCCTGATTCGATGGCAATCATCAGTTATCACTTTTGACACGGATGGTCTGAAAAGGGGCGTCGATCCCACATACCAGCTCCAACTACAACGACATCAAATCGTTCTGTTGCCATGCTTCTTCTCGTTGGTATTGATTGATTGCTACTCTGATTTTGGCGAAACTCTGGGCTGAATTGCAGGTAATACTAGTATTTGACAACACCTTCTTCACCTATGGTGCCAGCTCTCTTTGCAGCAAATCTGACACGCTTTTACTCCTGGTGCCACATGGATTGTGCATGTCGATCTCGCCTGATGCAAGTAGAAGCCAGAATAACGGGGACCTCCGGTCCGAACTCGGTCCGGAGTCGCCGTAAGTGCACCGCCCGTGGCATTCCCCGGCTGACCTGTAAATTTGTTTCGCTTAAGCCCTGTCGATAGTTTACATTGTTGATAAGGCTTCGTACCTGTAAATCTGTGACATATCTCCAATTGTATCGAGCACACCTTCCTGTATCGTCCTTCGATCCCGCGAAGATTGCCTTCGACCGACCCCCTTGTAACTTCATGATGGCACCTACATCGTTTTCACTGAGTTTCATGTTCCTGGGAACCGCGGGCTTTGTACTTCTTTGGGGCCTCATGGGAATCAATGGCACTACAGGTGCTATGTTGAATGCGGCTTGGACTGGCAAAATTACCGGTGGGCCGGCTCTCAAGACACGATACACAGGCATTCAGTCATTGGACTTCGCCTTAAGTATTCTTGTGGCATTCTTCTACGGCATCATGATGGAGGAGCGCCCATACCTGGTAATCCTGGACATTGTCGGATGTGTTTTCGTCATTAATATGATGACTCTAGTGGAGAGCCGCCGCCCGACGGCATCCAAATGGCTACGCTTGTATGTGAAGCTCTGAATCTTATCATCGCTTGATACCGTGATAGAATTGCTAAATAGACGGCAAGAAATAGTCCACTCGGGTGGCAATACCTTTTCAACGGCTTTGGCCTTGCTGTCTTCTTACCTCTATACTCATATATCTTTGCCATGAACAAGTCCACCACTCTTCCTGGGCGGATACCAACACCCGAGGCACAATCCACTCCGATGACTGCTCTCTGGAGTCTACTCTTGCCAATTCCGCTCTTGGTACCCCCAATACTGGCCACATCTCCGGAAAGTGTCCAAAATGGACTTGTTCTATATTTTATGACCCCATTACTTTTCATTATCTTTCACAGCACCACTTGCATCTTTATGAGCCGCGGGCCTTCCCAATGCTTCAAGAGACCTGTGCAGGTTTCATACCAAATCGTCGGGATAGTCAGCACAGGAATACACCTAGGAATACTGGCCTTCGCCTTTTTCTCTGCCAATCCCGACTTGTCCATTGCCCATTTGTATTATCCCGACAATCGGATGGTTCAGCAGGGTCAACCGGACGCTCTCATGGCAGGGGCATACCTTTTCTCTCAGTGGGATTTGATTATCACCAATATAACCGCTCTGCTCCTGGCCATCAGCATTGATTCTGGGTCCAGCTCGGTACTTATTATGATTATGGTAGCTGCTATAGGTGGGCCTGGGGCGGCGCTGGCCTTAGCTCTCATCCATCAGGAGGATAGATTGGAAAAGAGCAGACTACGATCCGATTGAGCCCGTGAACCTGCTATCGGGGTGGCTATCACGCGCCGGCCAAGTGTCCACTGGAGCGGCACTGGCAGAAATGACGATTATCAGGGACAAGTTGTCACGTAAAGATAGGCTTATACAGCAATGAGTACATCCTGATCAAATATCTTCCAGATAACAAGTTGTTTGGAATGCAGTACTATCAATATGCATTTCCAGTGACCATAACTTCGAGGTTCTTCACAATCATGCACCACCAGGTACATAATCTGAGGATACGTGTCGGGTGATGAGTATCGACGCCAGAGACAAGGACTGATACAATTCAGAACATGATCTATCCCGGAACGACGGCGCTTTTGTTGACACATAGTTTGTGACTACGTTCGGCGGATGGTGTACAAGCCAAGCCATGGCAGCCTCAGCAAGTAGCATGCCTTCACGGAGCGGCATCCCCAAAGTGAGATTATGTCTGTTCAATTTGAGTCTCAGAACTTAACCTCAAGATGTGACACCGACTGCGGCATTTGTTTACCCTACGATGTACTACCATGTACCCCTGCGTACCTTTGGGTACCCATTTCTCTTCGCCGCAGGCAGTGTGTACTCGGTCTGAGTCACCGAACAGGAATGTTTACCTACTCAATACACGCAATGAACCACGATCTACCTCTGAATCGAACACCAAACAGGTCGTTCAGAGTCTCAACCCCCGGCCCGAACGAGTGGTCATGGGCGTGGGGACAATCCCTGTTAAATCCACGCCCATGCGCCAAATACCCACTGCTCCTATGAACCGTGTGAATTGGCTGCTAGTACATAGTCTACTTGAACTTCAGGCCGGACACGAGTCAAAACAGATGCCAGTCATCAACGGCTGACCAGAACACTTCAGTTTCATCTTAGCAATCAGATTATTGATCACGAATCGTTGCATGATTGTTTTCTCCTCCATATTACCGTCAGACAGGCCACAATGCCTACCTTCCTACAGTCTGCAGCGAATTCGTCATCTTCCCAAGCCGAGGAGACGGACATGGCCTCAGGGTCCGATTCAGGAGGCCAGCCCCCCAGAAGCGACAATGTACCCAACGGAGTGTTTGAAGATGTGAAGGAACCAACCAAAGAGCAGTTGGAACCAATTGCTGTTGTTGGAATGGGTGAGATGAGCTACCATAATTACCGATAATTCTGAGCTAACTCATGTCACCAGGTTGTCGACTTCCAGGGGACGTGAGATCAGCCAGCGCGTTCTGGGACATGATGATCAACAAAAGGACTGGCCAGACGCCCAAGGTGCCTAATTCACGTTTCAATATCGATGCTCATTACCACAAAAACAACGACCGACCCGGGAGTTTCGGAGTTCTAGGTGGTTATTTCCTTAACGAGGACCTGTCATGTTTTGACCCTGGAGTCTTCGGCATCACGCCCGTAGAGGCTATGTGGATGGATCCCCAGCAGCGGAAGCTTCTCGAGGTGGTATATGAAACGCTCGAGTCGGGAGGCATCTCCCTTGAGCGTATCTCGGGTACACGAACCGCAGTGTTTGCCGCGAGCTTTACCGCCGACTGGCAACAAATGGCATTCAAAGAGCCGTCCTTCCGCCACAGCCTCGCAGCAACCGGCGTTGACCCTGGAATAATCAGTAACCGGATCAGTCATGTCTTCAACTTGAATGGACCCAGCATCGTCTGTAACACGGCCTGTTCGTCATCCGTCTACGCGTTACACAACGCGTGTAACGCACTGCGGAACAATGAGGTTGAAGGGGCCATTGTCGGCGGTGTTAATCTTATTATTACAGTCGATCAACATATGAACACGGCCAAGTTGGGAGTCCTTTCACCGACATCCACCTGTCACACGTTCGACGAAAGGGCGAATGGGTACGGAAGAGCCGATGCGGTTGGTGCTGTCTACCTGAAGCGCTTAGCTGATGCGGTGCGAGATGGCGACCCAATTCGCGGTGTGATCCGCTCCAGTGCCGTGAACTCAAACGGCAAAGTACCGGGGGTTGGCATCACGCATCCCAACAAGGAAGGGCAAGCCGACGTCATCCGCCAAGCCTATGAGCGGTGCAACCTGAACCCTGCCTTGACGGGGTACTTTGAATGCCATGGAACGGGAACGGCGGTTGGCGACCCTCTCGAGGTACATGCCGCCTCCATGGTCATGAACCAAAGCCGTAAGATCGAGGAGGGCCCGCTCTTAATCGGCGCTGTCAAGACCAGCATCGGGCACAGTGAGGCAGCCAGCGGGTTGTCAGCCCTCATCAAGGCTATTCTGATTGTCGAGCGTGGCATTATACCACCAACGCGCGGGCTGGTCACACCAAGCACCAAGATCCAGTGGGACGAATGGCGGGTGAAGGTTCCGACCGAGATTGTACCCTTGCCCTCGCATCTGCCAGTCCGGAGGGTGTCTCTCAACAGCTTTGGATACGGAGGGACCAATGCTCACATTATCGTCGAAGGGACGGCATCATTGCTGGGCACACGAAGGCTAAGCTACAAATATATCGACAGCTGCGGGACCGATTCGCTCAAGAAGAACGGCATTCCGCAACGCGTATTACACCGGCGGCGGCCGTTTCTCTTACTCTTCTCCGCTCATGACAAGGCTACCCTTCGACGCAACATCGAAGCCCACGGCCACGTGGCGCACAAATACGACCTTCTTGATTTGTCCCACACACTCGCTGTCCGGCGTAGTGTTCTACAAAGCAGGGCATTCACTGTTTCGAGTCATAAGAAGCTCAAAGAAACATTTGGGGATATGCCAGGGCATTTCACGTTTGGCGAACACAAGCGGAAATCACTTCCTACTCTCGGTTTCGTCTTCACTGGCCAGGGAGCGCAATGGCCTCGCATGGGAGCCGAGCTCCTCGCCTACAGCTCGCAGTTCCTACAGTCTATCCAGGCTCTTGACGATGCCCTCGAGGAGCTCCCCGATGGCCCGGAATGGTCGATTGAGCAGCTACTCCTCGAGGACTCCAAGGAATCTCTCGTGCACGACGCAGAATTCTCCCAGCCGCTCTGTACAGCTGTCCAGATCGCTTTGGTACAATTACTTGCACACTGGGGTATTGCTCCAAAAGTGACAGTCGGTCATTCGTCTGGAGAGATGGCCGCCGCCTATGCAGCTGGCCTTATCTCGGCCGAGGCGGCCATCGCGGCAGCCTACTACCGCGGCAAGGTTACGCGCGACGTCAAAAGCGACGGAGCCATGTTGGCCGTAGGCCTGGGCGCATTGGAGGTAGAGAAGTACCTTGACGAAGAGGTGGCCAACGGCAAGGTTGTCATCGCGTGCCACAACTCGCCTGCGGCCGTTACACTCAGTGGCGACACAGATGCCGTGGACGCCGTCAAGTCCAGACTCGACCGCGATGGCGTCTTTGCCCGCATCGTTAGAACGAGCGGCAAAGCATATCATTCACATCATATGATACCTGTGGTGGCCAAGTACGAATCTCTGCTTCGGGCAAGCAATGCATCGATTTCGCATTACCCCAGAGAGTCGGAACTAACCCACGAGGCAAAGATGGTATCCTCGGTGACAAACAATGTACTCCCTTCCGACTCTCACCTGGATGAAACCTATTGGAGCAGCAATTTGAGAAGCCCGGTTCTGTTCAATCAGGCTGTCCATACCATTATGACCTCAGATGAGTTTGCCGACGTCGACCTCCTGATAGAAATCGGCCCCCATTCCGCAATGGCAGGCCCTATCAAGCAATCTAAAGTCGAGCTGAAGAACGAAAAGCTCGAGTATCTCCCAACCCTTTTGAGGGATACCGATAGCGCTTTGCAGCTTCTGAAGCTAGCGGGGGAGCTATTCCTCCGCGGTTATCCAATAAGAAAAGAACGCGTTACGAATGCTTATGTGGACCCGCTCCGTGGGCGGTCTAAAGGCACAGCTCGAGGGCTTACTATTGTTGATCTCCCTCCTTATCAATGGAACTATACCCGTTCACTTTGGGCCGAGAGCCGCGCCAGCCAGGAGCAACGCCAGCCCAGATACCCCCGTCATGACGTGCTGGGACAACTCGTCGTCGGCTGTTCATTGGCTGAGCCGACGTGGAGGAACATCCTGCGACAACGCGATCTTCCCTGGTTGAAGCACCATTCGTTGGGGGGTGAATCTGTATTCCCTGCGGCTGGCTATCTTGCCATGGCCATTGAGGCGATTACGCAACTCCACGAGCTCGGTGGCGGCAAAGCCGAAGCCATCGAAAGTTACACTTTACGCGACATATCGATCCAAAAGGCTCTTGTGACGCCAGATGATGACGATGGTATCGAGGTGATGCTGAACATGCGTCCTGCCACGCAAGGGGGCAGCGGCTGGTGGGATTTCAGTGTCTCCTCGGTCGATACCGAGAAGACCCCGAAAGAGCACACGGCCGGTAGTATCAAATTCAACGTTGTCCCTCGAGGCTCGAAGAAGGCCCGGAACGTGCCAATCTTCCCACAACGAGCTAGCGGCAAAGCCTGGAACCAGGCGCTTCGGACGGTCGGGTTTGATTACGGCCCTACATTCCAAGACATGGACGATGTCCGATTCGACGGCAAAGCATACGCGGCCAGCAGCCGGACTGCCATCAAGCAGCATGTCGACCCGGCTCTTGGCGAGTCCCGGTACGCCCTGCACCCGTCGTCGGTTGATTCAATCCTGCAGTTGAGTATTGCCGCCATTTACGCAGGTCGCACAAACGCCGTAGACTGCGGTGTCGTCCCGATCCAGATTGATGAGGTCACCTTCTGGACTCCTACCGAGGATCAGTTGGTGGCTAGAGAGGCGATGGCGTATGCTTGGGTTCCCAGGCGCGGCATCCGCTCATTCGAGGGTTGTGCCCAGATGACGGCCAGTGACGGGGAGCTCGTGCTGGACATGGTCAATATCCGGACTACCTCGTATGAAGCTGCCATTCCCCAGAAAGCTGAAACAAGCTTGGGCCACCAAGCCAGCGGAGCATATGGAGAGATGACCTGGGAGCTGGATATCGACAGTCTCGAGACGGCAAAGAGTATGGGAGATCTCACTTTCTTGGACCTGGCGAGCCTGATCCTATTCAAATACCCCGGGTTGAAGCTTCTTGAGCTCGGAGGCGTGAGTGCAACAGAGCTACTACAGAAGGTTCCCAACCTTGACTATACGGCCGTTGTTCCCGGTGATGAAGGGCGTGCCGATGCAGCCAAAAGATCAGTCGAGGGATATCCCAGCGCGACAATAGCGACTATTGACTTTGGGGAAGATCTGAAGTCTCAGTCCCTTTTGCCGGGCACATACGACATAGTAATTGCACATTCAGAGCCCGTTTTGTCGAGTCAAAGGTTGTTCACTGAGACAACCGATCTTCTCACAGGGGTGGATATTTACTATTCACCGACACAAAGGCGGTAGTACATGAGACGACAAGGAACCCATCCCTTAATATGCTTTTCAAGAGCAGTACAGGTTCTTCAGTATGGCGCGCGGACGGGCTGCGGTCTTGCGGCGAGGGAGACACTTTATCGAGGCACAAGGTGGATCTTGTGTATCGAGAAAATCAAGATGAAGTCACTGTCAGCGTCAAAACATCCTTAGAAGCTCTCAACTGGGAAGTGAGGGTCATGCGGCTGGACAGTGCTTCGGTGTCTGACCGAAGTGGGCAGGGTGTTCCGTCTGGCCATGTTGTCATGCTTGCCGACTTGGAGGGCCCTCTCTTGTACACGATAACCGAATCAGAATTCTCCGCCGTTCAAGCCATCACCAACTCGTCGGCGGCGATTCTCTGGGTCACGGCTGGTGGCCTCCGTGCAGGCAAGAAGCCCGAGTTCGCGGTAGTAGAAGGCTTTGCCCGAGCTGTCTCCTCGGAGCAGGCTTCGCTTGACTTTCGGACCCTTGACGTGGACTTGGAAACCGTGAGGCCGACGGACCTGGTATGGCATCTGACAAGAATCGCGCGACTCCAGGTATATGGGCAGGAAGATGCTCAAGGCTCGCGTGAGCGAGAATATCGTCTGGAGAACGGGCGCCTCTATATCAGCCGGCTTGTGCGAAATCATCAGCTGAACGATCTGTTCAACCCCTTGCAGAAACCTGCGCTTACGCCATTCTGCTCTGAAATGCGCATAACGGGCAAGGTCTCGCATGGCAAGGTGCTTTTCAAGCAGCAGTCTCTTCCCCCTACCAGAGAGACCGCAATCAAGTCTGGTCACGTCGAAGTGCAAGTCCAGACCTGCGGTCTGACAAAAGAGGGCGTCCTCGTTGTGAGGGGAAACGACTACCCGACCACTTTCAGCTACGAAGTAGGTGGTGTCGTGAGCGCCGTCGGGCCAGATGTGCCTGAGCTGAAGGTGGGCGATCGTGTAGTGGGCCTGCATGCTGGTCACTTCGATAGCTATCAGGAAGTTCGGGCAGCGATGCTCCAGAAGTTGGATCGGGCTTACGAGATGGATGCGGCCGTGAGCATGCTTACAGCTTACTCCAATGCCTTGTATGGTCTTGAAGTGCTGGCCAGGGTCAAGGCCAACGAGACGGTACTCATTCTACACAACACCGGCACGAGCGGCGCTGCTGCCATCAGGATCTCGCAGATCATGGGAGCTATTCCATACGTGGAAGCTTTTACTGACGAAGAAGCGGCATTCCTGCAGAAGGCGTTCGGGCTCAATGAGCAGCAGATCATTAGGCCATCTCAGGGGCCGATATCTACATGCATAGAAAGCCTTATGAGAGGTTCAGGAGCTGATGTCGTTTTCAGTTATGGCGGTAGTGTTAGTCCCACCAGCACGTCGGAATCGTGGCGATGCATTGCACGCTTCGGGCGGTTCATTGATGCCGGGCGAAAAGACGTGCTCCGGCGAACCACGCTCGACACGACTCCCCAGGCTCGCGGAGCCAGCTACCTACCCTTCGACCTTTTGGATCTTTATAACCACGCACCAGAGGTCCTCTCAGGATTACTCAAATCGTCGATGCAGCTTTTCAAGGATGGATTGATCACAGCACCCGGTCGTCTCCGGTCTCTACATCTTGCTGACCTCGACCAAGCCATCGTGGACTTCTCGGAGTCATTTGGTGCCATTCAGCCCATCCTCCATTATGAAGGGTCGGAGGGGTCCATCTTAACGCTCCCGCCCCCGAGACCTGTGCTACAGTTCAATCCAGATCACACTTATCTACTCGTCGGGTGCCTCGGCGGCCTTGGTCGGAGCCTCACGGCATGGATGATGAAGCACGGCGCCCGGAGGTTCACGTTTCTCTCTCGCTCCGGGGCTGACTCCGACTCCGCTTCTAGGCTTATACGGGATATTCAACAGCGGGGGGCAATAGTACAGGTGATACGGGGGGACGCAACTTCTCGGGATGATGTTGTACATGCTGTCGAATCCATTCCGGCAGATTACCCAATCCGCGGTGTTGTCCATGCTGCAATGGTGCTACGAGTAAGTCTTTCCTTGACGTATTGATATGATAATACTGTAGCAGAATGCCTGCTGACCGTCGGGGCAATAGGATGGACTGTTCCACTCCATGGAGTACCGCAATTGGAAGGCGGCTGTAGCACCAAAAGTAATGGGTGCCATGAACCTGCACTCGGTACTGACAGGTACTCCGCTCGACTTCTTCTTGGTGACGAGCTCCGTATCGGGAACACTGGGAACGCCTGGGCAGGGCAACTATGCCGCCGGAAACAGCTTTCTCGATTCGCTGGCGCACCATCGTGCCATGTCTGGGGAGGCGGCGACATCCGTGATTCTGCCCATGGTTCTTGGTGTTGGTGTCGTTGCCGAAGACGAAGGTCTAGAAGACGGGCTCAGGCGGATGGGCATGTATGGGATTGACGAAGAGCAACTCCTTGAGGCCTTTGAAGCAGGCATCATGGCGCGACAGTGTTTTGGCTACATGCCATCACATATCGCCGTGGGCCTCGATCCCGCCATGCTTCAGAATGCCATGGCCGAAGCAGGGACTAGCTCAGTGTTTTGGGACCGGGATCCGCGGTTCAGCCATCTTGTCCACGTCCTGGCTTCGGCTCGGGACGGCGCCGGGGCTGGCGAGGAGCAGGGCGCCCTGGCCACCATTTCCGCTGCCACGTCTCTGAACGAGGCCATCGGAATCGTGACGCAGCATCTCATAGAGAAGCTAGGCCGCATGTTGATGATGCCCCAGGACAGATTCGAGCCACAGGGTGGCTCAATTGCGTCGTACGGCATCGACAGTCTGATCGGTGCCGAGCTGAGAAACTGGATCTTCAAAGAGTATCGAATGGACATGCCATTCCAGCAGCTTCTCGCGCCAAACCTAACGATCCAGAAGCTTTCTGCCCAGGTATGCGCGGCGGCTGGGATCCAGTCACTGCCCAGCCCTTGATTCAGGTTATCCGCATCGAATAGGTACTTATGCACTAAAACTCCGTGGGTGCGCCTCTTCAAAAGGTAACTGTAATTGGAGCTATGGAGGCAGACTACGGGGAATTCGAATTTGCCAGTCATTCTACGTTGTTTTCATTTCATTGGGGTGTAAGGCTGACCGAAATGTTCTGGAGCTGGCTGGATAGGCGGGGTCTCTTCGAACGAGTGTCTGAGGCTTTCCATGCCATTCATGTTTATGTGGTGCTGTGCGACCCGGTTCCACTGGCTTCTGGCCTCAGATGCCATTTGGCATTACTGGAGAAGAAGTGAACACCCGCCGGATTGAGGCAGCAGGTTTCTTGCAGATGAGACAGGGGGCAACCCCGCACAGCTGAGCTCTACCAAATTCGGTAGATATGTATATAACTACCCCGCCGAGGACGCCCATTAGACATCCGCAAGAGAACATTCTCCCTCAATCAGACTCCCGTTATACGACACGAAAACAAAAGTGAGAGTTTAATCCCACGACGCATCACAAGACCAGGCGAGCCGTGACTTCCTGGGTGACAGAATGCAACGTGGATCGAAGCAAAGCCACGATGGGCTGCACCAGATGCGCGGTATAACTCCTCCGACCCTTGCCACCGCCGGTCCCCCCCTTTTTGGGGCTGCTCCCGGGCATATCGCGCGGCAAACTGCAAGATGACCTTGGCGATCTTGCCCAGGCCCTCGGCTATCTTGCAGCCGGGGTGCTGCGGCGGGTGATGGGAGCCCGACTTGGCTGCATTGAGCCCTTCGAGAATCAGGGCGGCGGTCTTGGCGCAGTCCCCCCTTGCACTTGGGATGGCGTCGCTTTCGGCCGCCAGAGAAGCCGAGGAGTCCGGCGGCTCGGGTTGGTCGGGCTCGTAAGCGCATGGTGGTGGTAACACAAGTGTACCCGAAATGGGGTTGTCTGAGCTTATCTCACTCGCCCAGTCAAAGTCGCCAATAATGTCACTCGCTTGGGCTCCGTGCACAGTCGGAGTGGTAACGGCCTCTCGATGATGCTGCGGCCCCTGTCCCTGTCCCTATCCCTGTCCCTGTCCCTGTCCGGGGTATAACTCTCTCTTCGCGGCCTACGGGGACGACCAGCACGGCGGGCAGGGCTGTACAGGCACCGCTCGTTCTTACTAGCGCAGCGGGCACACGCTGGCTTGCCCTTCTCGCAACGAACCTTGGAGGCCGAACAGAGATCACACGAGTCCTTGAGCTTGCGAGACATGGTACGCGTAGAGGAGCCAGGAGCCAAGAACGCAGGATATATTTGACTCTGCCCCCACCATACAGCTGTTCTCGATCTCCTTCGCCTCTTACCCCTCTTCGTCCTCTGCATACAGACATAACATACCATATGCTCCTTGCATAGGATAGAAGGATAGATTGGTGGCTGCATTAGTGCCGTTTCAAATCTTATGGGCCCACGCAGGCCGGACCCGACCAGATCGATTGCCTTCGCAGTCGAGACTACTTGTCGACGTGGCCATTGCTGATTGGGCTGCTCATCACACTGCTAGAGATATGGGGGCTGACATACACGGATTGAGGATACACTATACCAACCGGTATTGGTGCTCCAACGCCGGTGTGTGTGTGTTTCATTGTCAGGCCCTGCCTTGGGCGCCCACCATTTGGGGAAAATACGTTGGGGCTTCCGACTTAAGTCGGAGTTGATTTACCAGAACCAAAGCCATCAAGCTTTGCGCTGTTCTATTTCCCAGTTGGTTTTCTCGGTGTGGGAGCGTATTACTTCGGGTCTAGCTTTCTGGCCGGGCGTGGATAACCTCACAACTATTCCAACTATTACTGGGGCCCGCAAAAGGTAATCTGGACGTTTCGTTGCGTCGTCTACCGGCTGCGGGGATCGAAACATACGTTAAGGGACCGGCTATGTCGGTAGAACATAAGACTCAAGAGATGGCACGCACGCCGCCACAATATGCGGCTTACGGAGTGAGAGCCGCGGGGTTTTGCCCGCCCGAGCAAGACCAAGTCCTTCGCCGAGCTCGAGATTCGCCCTACATAAAAATAGCCGTTCTTTCTCCTCCCCTGGCCTGGGCCAACCGCAACCATGGAAGACGTCGAGAGCTACAGCGGGAGCCGGGCCATGAACGGATCCCTCGGAAAGCAGGCTGGGGTGGGAAATAGCCAAGCCACCGCCGCCAACAGCCTATCGCTGGATATGGAACTACCATCCGACCTGGGCGACGACCCGTATTTCGCGTGGCAGGACGACTTGTGGGCCACCATAGCGTACGCGAGTCCAGGGGGTGGCGACATGACCCCTCCCACGACCATGGAAACCAAGCCGGCGTCTGCGGACTCCGCGCCCCCAGGGCTGATCGTGCGTCACCGTAGTCACGGGGCTGCTTCTGTCGATAGGCGAAGGCTCGCCCTTCCTCCTCAGAGACCACCACATCGAGGGAAATATCGAGAGATTGCTGATCGGCCATGTCCTCAGGAGTAGGTTGAAGGAGCTCGAAGGGGTCATGGGCGAGATGCTACAGTCATTCGGAAACCTGGAGGGAGCGAGACGAGGTGGCGGGGACGCCAGACGCTTCGTTTCCCCGCCGCTACTGGAAGGGGTATACAGAAAAAGGGATGCGTTTCTCCAAGCCCAGCTCAGCGCGGCTTGGTGCGACCTGCCTGGGTTACAACTCGATGTACTAACAGCAACCGCGGTGGTGACGCACCGCTAGGCGTGCGTGAGCCGGCAACATAGCTCGACTCGTTACATACAAAATTCAATGGAATACGCCGTTCGTTGTCCCCCCCCCCCCAAAAGTATCTGGACAAATCCTTCATCACAACCATCATTCCCGTGCAGCAAAAGTAGTAGAGTCCCATTCTGGCGCCGCACGCTCGCTCCACCCAAACAGAGTCGGCGGCTGCAGGTTAGGGATGACGACTTGGTCACTCAGCACTAGCCACTAGCGATAGAGGGACGCATAACGCCATTCTGGCCGCTCATTGGTCCGGGTCCACTGGCCGCCGTATCCCCATTGGCTTCGGGACCGAGCTTGTTGGCAGTCCTGGCCTCGCCATTCATGTACGAAAGGATGTCGGGAGCCGTGAGCTGGACGTTCGCCTTCTTGGCGGCAGTCAAGCCCAGCTTGCCGCGCTCCAGCCGGGGGGCCAGGCCATCGATCGAGTCCAGCGTGAAGTTGTCAATGTTGATCGAGTCCTCGGACCGCACCATCCGGCGCCCTTTCAGCGTATGAAGGATAGCTTGCTCTTCGGGCGTCAGCTTCTTCTCTAACTCGGCGAGCGCCTGGCCGTTGTTTTCGTCGTTGGCATCGCCGTCGACACCTAGATCCTTGAGCTTCTGCATGAGCGCTTCCTTTTCCTCGAACGGGACGTGCGCAAAGGCCTTGAAGCAGAACTCGAGCGTCTTGGAAATGTCGGCTTGGGTCAGGCTGCCCTTGACGTCGCTGTCGACTTGACCCTGGATCACTACGACAGAAGGATGGTCACGTCAGCGAGGTGCGATAGAGGCGGCGTGTGACAGACGGTACGGCCATGGCTGCAGACTTACCCGGCCGGAAGAGCTCAAACGCCCTCTCGAAGCTTTCCTCGTCGAAGTCGTGCAGGACGGGCTGGTCCGCGGCCCGGATCTGCTTCAGCGCACTGGAGACGAGCACGAGGAAGCGGGTGTAGCTCTCGGCCGTCTTCTTGTCGTGCCACGACGCGGCCGTGCCCTCGTCGCAGTCGCCGCGGAACGCGGCGGCAATGGTGGTGGCGGCCGAGAGGCCGCCGGACAGGGCGAGGTGCACGCCCGAGGAGAAAAAGGGGTCAATGAAGGAGCCGGCGTCGCCGACGATGCGCACCCCGGGCACGGCGTAGCAGGAGGCGCTGTACGACCAGTCCGAGGCCGACTTGATGTCCGAGACGAGCTCGGCATTGGCGAGGAGCTCACGGATGCCCGGGGCGAGGTCGAGGCTCTGCTGGTAGAAGCCCATCGTCGAAGGCTCGGCCATGGCCCGCTTCTTCTCGTTCGCCAACTCCTGGTTCTGCACGATCCCGACGGACTGGGTGCCGTTGTGCAGGGGGATGAACCACACCCAGCCGCTGGCGTCTAGACAAGACGACTCGTTGTCAGCAGAATGGATGGTATGGATGCAATGGATGCAGCGGGTCCAAAACAGACGTACCTTTGAGAGCTTCAAAGTAAGGAGACCCCTCCTTGAACGTTCCCATGCCGTGCACGCCACCGCCCTTCCAATAGCCCCAGCTGGCGATGTTCTTCAGGCCCTGGTTGAATTGCCGGTTCTTGAGGTACTTGGTGCTGACCAGCCCAGCTCGACCGGACGCATCGACGAGATAATCGATGGCGATGGTCCCGGTGCTTCCATCCTTGCGGCTCCAAGTAGCGGCTACCGGACGCCCCAAACCCGGGGATTCCGTGGATCCCTCCTGGCCCTGGGAGTCGAACTCGATGGAGGTCACCTTTGTCGCGTCGAACGTCTTGGCGCCGCACTCGGCCGCGTGTTGGAAGAGCAGATCGTCGCCTTCGGACCGAACCACGTTCCAGGCATAACCGTTTTTCCCACCGGCAGCGATGAAGTCGGTGTCTGCACAACATAAGAGACATGGTTAGCTGTGTTATCTTGATTCCAGTTGTTCAACGTGGTGGGACCTACAGGTTTCAGGCCGGGACCAGTTAAAGCGGAAAGCCGCCCCGTTCTGTGTTTCAGTGTTAGTAGTCTCGGCCAGTCCGATTTACACATTACATCCATCCCTTACCTTGACATTGAAGCCATGCGCGTCCCACTTCTCATAGCCACCAATGAATTTCAGGAAGTGGCGCATCGAGGGGAGCATGCTCTCGCCGACATGATATCTGGCGAACACCATTAACATCCATCGCTCCGTCGGTCATCATATAAGTTGGCGAGGGAATGGAACTAACCTTGGGAACTTCTCTGCCTCGAGGAGGACCACATCGAGGCCCTCTCGTGCCAGGGCTGCGTATGCGTACGAGCCGGCGGGGCCACCGCCCACCACCAGAACTGTGCACTTTTGGGGAATGGCTGCCATGTTTCTGTATCGACGCAAAGCTTGTGAGAATGTGTAGGAATTCTGAGATGATGGGAAATCTTATGATTGTTGGTTGGTGCTTCTCTGCAATGGCCAGGAGGTGCCATCCAACAGGTCCTCATAAATAAACAGCTATCGCTACTACCCTGGATCCTTAGCCCGGAACCTTCGGGCTGGAGCGGCCAAAGCTCTCGGTGAACTAAAATAGAGAGATTCTTCGGGTAATTTACTGAATAATAAGCTGCATATCGAGTCTCACGGAACCCGACTTGGTACTACGCTCGGCCGGGATCACTAGACTGTGTATCCCCTGACTACCTGCTCTGGTATGTACGGGGATTTGACCAGGAGCAATCACGGGGTTTTACGGACTTTTACGTGTAACATATTTGTTTTGCCATCCCTGGCCTTGATGAAACAGTTGCCCTAGTGACTAGCTTGTGAATATCTACTGTAGGTAGTAACCCACTAGTCACCACATAACTGACTGTAAGTCTCAGAGAGTGTGGAGTAAGAAAATAAGAAGCATCAATGGTAAAAACGGCCATTAACAATGCTTCTGTGTGTACCTTTGCTAGCATGTGATCAGTAAGACTGTGAGTGATAACAAGCACGGCAAATTAGGGTTGTTGTGCCAATGATTCTTCGGAAAGCACTCAACGCTGCCGTCCGGAAACGAGTGTTTCGCGCAGGAAAGCTGACAATTCCCCGACTCGGATTCCGAAACTCACTCGCTGCTTACAATGGTCGACAAGATATGGACATTCGGGGTTTGTGTCCAAGATTCCATGCACCCATCCTGTACAGTAGCACGTCCGAGTAGTATAGGGCGACACTTAGCTCACTACTGGTCTATACTGATTAGTATTCGTCTATAATCATAGTGGTACAATGCCGGTGCCATGACTTATAAGGCGATCAAGTATTCCCGTCTGTCCTGGTCCGAGCAACCGCCCTCGCGACTTCTTTCACGACACCCCGGGCTGGCGTCACTTGCGGCTGGCGGAGCCGCTCGAGGCCGGGCCCGGGGTGGGGTATCGCAACCATGTCCGCATGTCGGCTGTCGATGGCGAGCCTGGGGCGTACGCTGGTGATATTTATCTTCTGCGCGGGGACAAGGTGGTGGGGGTGTGCGCGGGGATAAAGTTCAAAGGTGTCCCTCGCGCCATGATGCCCGTCATGTTCCCATTGGCGTCAAGAGAAGAGGAAACATCCCAGCCGTCTTCCAGCTAGCTCTCATAGCAGTCCCACCACCTCAAGAGTACCTGAGAATGCTATCAATACTGCGAGACAGAAAAACCAAGTGGCCAGAACAGATCATATTATTGCAAGACCACCCGCAGAAGACGAGCAGTCGAGCGCGCAGGAAACGGGACGGAACGACGAAGATCCTCGTATAGCTGCTTGCATCCAACTTATCGCGAGTGAAACGGGACTGGACATTGATGATGTTACCGGAGAAGCCGCATTTGCCGAGCTAGGCGTGGATTCTTTAATGTCTCTCACACTGGCGGAGAAGATCCAGGCCGAGCTCGGTATTCAAGTGAGGGCGTCCATCTTCTTAGAGAGCAGCTCGGTTCAGGACTTGGAATGCTGGTTAGCGACGCACTTTGTTTCATAGCTCAGGAGCACACTGCTATTTGATTGTTTGGCCAATGTAGTGAGAGTATCAAATCTATATCGTCATGCCTTGCTAGTGAAGATTTCCCCTCGAACATTGTCCACGTGCGCTTGCTCTGTTACCAGGGCGGGCAGATCGATGAGTTCGTCTTTGACGACGAAATCGATTCAATTTGGACCGTGGTAAGTTTCACGGTACCTACCTGATATTAGAACATAGGTGACGAGTTAATGGAATAAGGCTTAGCTGCTACTCGGCATAATAAGAGAAGGGGAAACCAATCGACAGGGTCGCACAGAATTTCATTACAGCCAGGGGAAGATGATTCATAAGGATAGAGGTAAAACTACCCCTATTTCTGCTGAATCGGACGGAAGCAAGAAGCTAATGTATACTATTTTGTATGCTTATATATCTGAAAAACGATATAAAGGCCCGGGCGATTTGATCAGCTTTCAATTTTATATGCCTTGGTTTTGGGGTTGAGATGACAAATATGCATATTCCCTCACGTGGATCTACATTCACCGCCGACGCAAAAAGCAATAACGTACCAACCACCTGGGCTAGGCAGCTCGACCTGTAGTGATGCGAGGGGTAACCCCGCCACAACGAACCACCTTGGCTACATCCAACAAGCTCCCAACCCTTTGATACTAACTCAAAGTCGCGATGTCGGTAGGATTGGAGAGATGCCCAACCGAGATCATCGACAGCATCGCCAAATGCTTAGACGTGATCGACGCCGGCAGCCTCCGCCTGGCGAGCCGCTGCCTTTATTCTAAAGCGACGTAGGCCCATTTCCGGTCCCACTTCCGGTCCAAGCGCGTGAAGGTTAGCAGTGCTCACCTTCAAAAGCTCGAAGCCGTGACGCGGCGCGACTCCCTTGGCTGCGAGATCCGCGACCTCGCGCTGGTCGGCGTCGTGAACAACACCAAGAGACTCGAGGCAAATGTGCGACGATGGCCAGGGGATGCCGAGAGCCAGCGCCATCTGGAGATCTTGCAGGAGCGACAGCGAGAGTATGAGCAGTCGCGGGACTCTGGGCAGATTGTGCAACTCCTGAGCAACGCGTTCAAAAACATTGCCGCAAATACTGCGGCGGGCAGACTGCATTCGCTGTCGCTCGCGGTCACGGTATATCGCCACGATGCCGACCACGAGCTCCCTCCCATCGACGGAGGAAGCTGGCGCCTCATCTGGCAGAGCGCAGCCGAGACGTTCCGCATCGTTTTCGCGGCGCTACGGGAAAGCCAGCTGCAGCTGGACGAGTTGAACCTCTATCACGGACCCCAGCTACAGCGCTGCAGCATGGCGGTCGACGAGCTCGGTTCTGTTAGCCATTCCGACCCCAAGCTATCCCGGACGCTGGGGTCGGTTCGTTCACTTTCCAATAGCGTTTCCGACCGGATCCTCGATCTCGCTCGGGAAGAGCAGGTATCGGGAGACTCAGCCGACGAGATCAGTAACTACTCGACTGACTCGGACGAGGACCTAAGAGGGGAGGAGATTATGATCAAAGCGCACGACCCGAACAACTTCACGGGCCTAGCGGACCTGATTGGCGCATGTCGCAATCTCCGAAACCTTTCAATTCACCAGTACGCACTGGACGACCGGTACATGCACCGCAAGTGTATTTTTGAGCGAGGCGTGGCCGGGTTGTCTACGTTGCCGCCCATCGAAACTTGCTCTCTCTCCGGGGTGCACCTCCACGACAGCGATCTAGTCGCCTTTCTGGAGAAGACGCCTGGCTCTCTCCATGCGCTTTCCATGCAGACGGTGACCATTTTGGAGTTCAGGTCCTTGGCTTGCTTCGACTGCCTCGCCAGCGGCCAGTTGCCCCACTTGGAGATCTGTATCTGGACGACTTGTCGTCTTTGGGGACCCCAATACAATTCATGGGCGTGGGAGAACCGGGGATCCCTGTGGTAGCTTCCTATGGAGGTAACACATTGAAAAGGGAGGGAAAAGAGGAGGCTCGACGGCTGATCCTATACTATCTGCCACGACCCGGGATTGGACGCTGGGCTGCCGAGAGGCAGAAGCAGTTGCGGGATCAGCGACGCGAGTACGGCGTTCCATGCCCCCACAGAGCATTGTTTGGATAGGTGTGTTGGGTCTCAACAATATTGTGGAAGGTATTACTGTTGTGGATATCTTGGCCATCCCCAACACTACTAAGACGGCAGCAGGTGCTGCAGGGGAAGAACGGATGGGCCAAGAATAGCCATTCCGTATCAGACTGAAGGCACTTCCAACGTGGGAAATACCAAGACCAATGCAATAATAAGTTATGTTGATACCCAGTAGCTATTGATATACAAACAAGTAAAATTGGTTCATGTGCACCCAAAGAGAAAACGCAGTGAAGATAAAGGAGAGCTACACATTCAACATAACGCAATCTCTCGCCACGCGCAGCCCGGATCAAATGAGAACTCTTTGAAAGCGTCCTGGTAAATCTTTGCAATCCCCATACGCTTCGCAACCTATCCGAGCTAGTCAGTACAGAGCCATCGTAATAACCAATGAGGGAGGCATTCGCTTACCTGGTGCCCCGCATCCCACTCAATGAGCAGCGCGTAGTACAAATACCACTCCGCCGCGCTCCGTTCCTCCGGGACGTAGAAGTTCGAGGCGTCCAGCTCCTCCATGTGAAAATCCCGGGCCTCGGAGATGGCCGCGAACTCGAGCAGGGTCCCCACCGACCGGGACCAGTCGTCGCCCAGGATGATGGTCCCGCACCAGTCGCCCTTGCAGTCGAGGAGGCCGAAGCGGCGCCGGCCCTCTCCGACTTTGGTCTCGAACGAGGCCGTCGACATGCTCCGTCGGGAGAGTTGGAAGTGGGCCGTGAATGTCCAGAAGCACAGGAGGCCCCTTCTCGGTCTCCAAGTGGGCAGGGTGGGGCGCGACTCCTCGAGGCCGAAGTTTTCTGAGAGCTTTCTCGGGTCTCGCCCGTATGGGGTGGACGATTCCGGATCATAGCCCGTCCACCTTGTGGTCGAGCGAGCATCTTGCTTGTCATCAGGCTCCCATGCCAGCTTCGGGCCAATTTCTTCGTCGTCTTCTTCGTCGTCTTCTTTGCCGAAGCAGTACCAGATAATCCAGGTATGATTGGTAAGCCAGTCGTGCATATCCAGCAGAGTCTTATCCACCATTGAGAGCCGCCATTCCGCTCCCCCTTCCACCCGCACCAAGACCACGTAGGCAGTACAATATCGTGTGTCAGTTCCGTCATCTCGCTTTTCTCGGAACTATCCCATAGCATGGCCCAGTCAAAGTAGGCACGGGGAAATCCGTACAGCACCGACGAAGCCAGACCAGTGCTCAACATGGCAGCAATGCCCTCAAAGGCCATCAGCCTATCACTGGCGACAGTAAGCTTTCTCTTGGTGTAAAGACTCACGTAATCGGCATATTGTCGTATGGGAATCTTGTCAAAGGCTTGAAGTGGCGATTCCCGCATCTCAAGAGACCAGACCGATTCCGTAGTCTCCAGATCCACCTCTTCCGACCACGTGACTTTGCGGCACTGAAAATATACTCGGTCATCAACGAGGATTAGAGATCGGGGGAGAGAATGCGCTCCTGGAACGTCCATGCGCGGCTGTTCCAGGGACTAGCCCGGATGCGGCTTTCCACAGGTTTCACAACCACCAACTCGGCATCCCCAATCTGCGTCATGGGCTGTGTGAACTGTCTTGGCGTATGCGTTGTCCCGAGAAGGCCAAAGTCGGCATTATCTCCTCCTGCACCACAGATGTTCAAGGAGCTGTTTCCGTAGATCTGGTCCATCAAAGAAGCTTGAATCTTCCAGTCTTCCGGATCATCTTGGATGATACAGAGGGAGTCTATCCAGATGTAGCGGAAGCCGAGACTTCCCGCGAGCAGTATGCCATCACGTATTGTGCGACTCAACTGCGTGCTTCTGGGAGAATCCTGCTTTAAACTTCCCGGTTGGTGCAAATAGTGTACGTTAGACTGTAGAGTCAAGAAAGGCCTGAAAGAGTCGCTCACCCCCCAGACGTAGCTCAGAGTAGCATATCTGAGATTCCCTTGCTTCAGCGCGGACATGATATCGACGGTCACCAAGCTGGCGGAGAATACATCGATAAAGCGTATATCACCCTGAAATCTGGGCAGCATCTGATTGCCAATGCAGAGGCCACCGTGGTGAGAGTCGCAGATGCTTAACCAGCCTTGAACCTGGGACAAGTCAAGCAGGGGACTTGCCACCTTTCGGGCTAGGAAGCTTGGGTTGCTCGAAGATTCAGTATCGGAGACAAGCATGATGTAAGTATCTGGGAATGTCTTTTTCGGGTTAAAGATCCGAAGCCTCCTCGTCACGCTATGAATGCGGGGTATATTGGTGACGGATAAACCGTTATCGTTTATTAATCGGCCGTCCAGTTGCCTGCATCAAATCAGCTCGTCGGTTCATTGCATTCGAGAAGCACACTTTTCCATCTCATTTGGATAATCTGGAACAGTGTGAAAGCATGAAAGCGGGAGACAGACTAGACCAGATAGATAAGGTCAGCAAAATCAATCCTCAGCCAGTATAATAGGAGACCTACCCAGTCAAAACAACATTGCACTCGCTCGCCTGTTTCAGTTAGGCCATTAGATCCG
This sequence comes from Apiospora marii, assembly GCF_038362585.1. Lineage (NCBI taxonomy): Eukaryota > Fungi > Ascomycota > Sordariomycetes > Amphisphaeriales > Apiosporaceae > Apiospora > Apiospora marii. Next base: position 1,828,991 of record NW_027117377.1, read on the forward strand.
ATACTTCCTCCTTCCCTGTACGTGGCACTGAGAATAAGCCAGCAGAACGAGCAAGAAGTGCACCGGTCGTAGATATCGTCGAGGAAGCCAAGACTGCTATGATCCATTCCCAAAAGTTCAACGTCCGGTGCCAGAGTGCCATGAAGACCAGGGGCACCGTTGCCTAGATGCGGCAGAAACTTCGCTTTGGAGATGTGAAGCTGCTCGCACTTGGAGCACAACTGGTCCACAGGCGCTTCCACAACCTCATCGCTATTCCCTCTCTTGACACGTATGCTGGACGAAGACGTCAACCATTTTCTTGAGTCTTTGTTTATCCATGGGGATTCAACACGTTGCAGTGTTTTTGAGAGGTCTGAAGACATTGGGTATGATTTCGTCTTTGGGGGGTTCAGATATTCTTTGAGGTGAACTTGGTATGAATCGAAACAGGTGTTAGAAGGCGAAGCTGACAGAGGCTGACAAAATCTGCAGCTGAATTTGAGCTTACTGAGAGGAGGGATGGGTTACTACACACTAGCCCGAGAACCGAGGCGGCCTTGGACATTGGTACGCTTTTCAGCGCGCCAAGCTGAGTGGAGTTCTTGGCAAGCCCAATAGGCGTATGTAGTGGATTGAGCAGGCTGCATCTCTTCAGTCTGCCTCGCAGCAAAACGGCTGTTGCCGCCAATTCTTGCCAGGTGGGTGCGCCTTGCCAATCAATTGCCCGGATCAGGGGCCATGTTGCGGCCTGCAGGAAGTGATCAGTCGCATTGTGTGCCTGTCTAGGCTAGCTGTACTACCATGAAGATTATGTTGTCCATGCATGCAATCCCGCCCCCCAGTACTAATTTGCACTTCTCAAGCAGGCTTGGCGCAATATGTCTGAAATGCCTGTCATTGGGGCAGTAAAAGCGGCAGAATAACCCTGGTGGGAGGTCGTGACTGCGGCATCTCTGTATCAGCCACAGTTTTCAGCTGAGCCGCGAGGATAACCTGAGTAAACCCCCATTGCTGTATTCAGACCAAGTTCCTGGCTCCTTCGCACTTATCGCTAACGGCTTCCAGACGAAAGCGGGGTGAAACCCAGTTGCGTGCAGACAAGCATTATTCTCCCTTCGTCTCCCCACTCCAGGTCTGTTAGTGAGCACCAATGGTGTGATGATTAGACGTTGAGACGACCGACAAGAATCGACGTCTGGGCTTCCTCGACAGCCACGAGCCACCATGCCCTCCGCGCCGGACGAGTACATTGTGCTCGCAGACTGCAAGGACAGCAACAACATCCTGCAGTCGCAGATGGCCTACTACAACGAGACGAGCCCGGCCAACAAACCACAGGACACGGCCGTGGTGGCGGCCCCCGACGGCGAGCTGGTCGACTGGTTCTGCGACGTCGCCTCGGGCCAGTTCACGACGACGGGGGTTAAGTTCAACGCGACCCTGGGCAAGAAGCGCGGGGAGGGTGACTACGCTGGGAACGGCACTAACGGCTACGACGATGGTAATGGGGGATTCCGGTGCTGGCAGCAGTACCAGAAGAGCCGGTATAAGCAGGGCCATTTCGATTGCTCTCAGGTTCTCCGCTGCGACCATCGCGCCGCCCCCTGTACGTTGAAACTAGCTTGGTCAACGGCTAACTGTGGATGCAACTATTTAGTGCCAAACGCTAATCTCACGACAGCTCCACTCCCTTCCATCTCTTGCTCGGCGGCATCCGATAATAGCAGTGGCAGCGACACCGATCCACCACCCGGGTTGGCCACCAGCGCCAAGATCGGTATTGGGGTCGGCAGTGGAGTCGGCGGACTGATTGTGGTGGCCGGAGCTGTGTCCGTCTGGCGTTGTTTCCGCAGGCGACGCCGGTCGGCTGCTGAGTTGCCCGTTGGAGTAGAAGGAGGGCGGGAGAAGGGCGCCGCGTACGCGCAACAACACATGGCGCCCAACGCCGGCTACGCCACTTACTACCACCAACCGCACCCGCAAGAGCTGGAGGCCGCGTACGGGCGAGTCGAGGCCGACACCTTCTCGCCCTTGGGGGAGCTTCCTGTCGACCATCAGCAGCACGAGCTAGAGACGCCGGAGTCGAAATACTATGCCCACTATGACGCGGACGGTAACACACTCCCTAGGACGTAAGGTGAAAATGGTGCCATATATCAGCCGGTTTGGAATGGACTGGTAGTTTCATTACATGTTAATAAACCAGCGAGTGATATTAGTCTTCAGGGGTCTTTAGAATTTCGATCCGACAAAACTCTAGTTGCTTGTTTTATACTACCGTTGTATATATAATATATAAGTTTCGTTTTATGTTCTCTTTCTATATGATTTGACTTTAAACTCAAGCCATGGGCCGATCTTCGGAGGAACCCCTGACTAAAGAACGTGGGGTATTATCTCGGACCATGACCCTTTCAAGACGAATCTTAATAAAAAGGATGGAGAAAAGAAAAAGAGAAAAAAAAAAGGGCTGAAGGTTTCGACGCTGGTCGCGGCCAAACCAGAGCAGGGCTAGTTCGGTAGAAAGTTGATTCGTACGTGCTGACATGATGTAAGCGGCGTCGCCTGGCCAACCGGATAGACCCCTGGAGCAGCCTCTTCAACCAGGTATATCTGCTTGGCGCCGCCGTTGTTCATGCTGCTGCCTTGAACTAGCGCGATCAGTATTAATGTAGCACCAAGCGGCCCAGCTGGAAATCGGCAGGCCCGTCAATCGATCAACATCACATCCTCATACCTGGTAACCTGTGGTTGTCAGTTCGCTCTCGTCTCCCGCGCTGTGTGTTTCTGATTCACGCATCTTCATCCCCATCCACCACCATGTCCGCCATAACCCCAAACCCCAGCCCCATCTCCCCCACCCCCTCCCCCCTCCCCGCTCCTCCAGCTCCCGCCCGAAGTGCGCCACCGCATCTGGCAGCACTACCTCGCCGTCCTCCACAGCAACTTCGCCGACTCCCTGCGGCCCATGCACACCTTCTTCGCCCGGGACGAGGAGATCCGCAACCCCGCCGGCTTCTTCGTCTCCCCCCTCCCGGCCCTGATGCGGGCCAGCAAGGCCGTCTACCGCGAGCTGGCCCCGCTCGTCCACGAGTCCGCCGTGCTGCGCGTCCAGCGCCCCGGCCGCCGCAACGAGCGCCGCGTCGGCTTCGCGGCCAAGGGCACGCTGCGCTTCGAGCGCCTGCGCCGGCTCGTCTTGGTCGTCGATATGGTCGAGTACGCCTACTGGAACTCCTGGCTGGACTTCTTCGGCGCCGTCCTGGTCCGGGCGCGCGAGCTCGAGCATCTCACAATTGACTGGGCGCCGATGACACCGGTCGTATACCCGCCGGCTCGGGGCCAGTGGGAAGCCAGGCGGGACGAGAAGAAGGAGGGCGAGTTCCTCGACATGCTGGGTGGATTGATAAGCACAATGCTCTGACCTACGATGCTATGCATTAATAGCGACCACATTGAAGACCAAGTATCAGATATCACATGACAAGTCAATGTTTCTTGGTTCAATTGGAGTGCGTGCATCACCTAATCTCCAATACCCGGGCGCAACAAATACCATATGCAAACTTTGCACCCAACTGGGCCTATGAATTTAGATTCACAGAAAACTATTCATCAAGTAGCGTGTGACAAGAGAGTGGAAGAATGATACGAAGACGTGCGAATGCCAATCTTGGAGGCGCGACGGGCGGAAAAGGGGGCATGCACTAAGAGTTGCTGGGCGCCCATCTTACTCGGCCTCGTCAATTGGCTCTTCCCCATCATACTCATCCTCATCTCCGTCGTCAATGCCCGCGTCTTGGTACTGCTGATACTCGGCGATCAGGTCGTTCATGTTCGACTCGGCTTCGGTGAACTCCATCTCATCCATGCCCTCGCCCGTGTACCAGTGAAGGAAGGCCTTGCGGCGGAACATGGCCGTGAACTGCTCACCTACTCGCTTGAAGATCTCCTGGATCGCGGTGGAGTTGCCCACGAACGTGGACGACATCTTCAGCCCGCGTGGGGGAATGGAACAAAGGGCCGTCTGGACGTTGTTGGGAATCCACTCGACGAAGTAGGGTGAGTTGCGCTGCTGGATGCTGAGCATCTGGTCCTCGACCGTCTTCATGGCCACGTTTCCGCGGAAGATGGCGGAGCAGGTCAGGTATCGACCGTTGCGGAAGTCGGAGCCCGTCATCATGTTCTTCGGATCGAACATCTGTTGGGTCAGGTCCGGCACCGAGACGGCGCGGAACGAATGGGCGCCGCGGCTAGTGAGAGGCGCAAATCCGACCATGAAGAAGTGAAGTCGGGGGAATGGAACCTGCATGACATGATGGTTAACCTCGGTTGTCGCCTAGTTCACTGGCATAGATTCAAGTGCGTTCTTACCATGTTGACGGCGAGCTTTCGCAGATCCGAGTTCAGCTGGCCAGGGAACCGGAGAGAGGTCGACACACCGGACATGACCGCAGAGACGAGATGGTTGTAATCACCATACGAAGGGTTGCTCAGCTTCAGAGTACGTGTGCAGATGTCGTGGAGGGACTCGTTATCAATGCAAAATGTCGCATCCGAGTTCTCGACAAGCTGGTGGACCGACAACGTCGCATTGTAGGGCTCCACAACCGTGTCAGATACCTTGGGCGACGGAACCACGCTGAAAGTGGCCATCATCCGGTCCGGAAACTCTGCGCAAGTGAGTTAGGGCCTTCCTAGATCCGGAAAAACAGACAGACGCAGCTTACCTTCACGGATCTTCGAGATGAGCAACGTGCCCATGCCAGACCCGGTACCACCACCAAGCGAGTGGGTGATCTGGAAGCCCTGCAAGCAATCGCATCCCTCGGCCTCGCGGCGGACCACATCGAGCACCTGGTCAACCAGCTCCGCGCCTTCGGTGTAGTGTCCCTTGGCCCAGTTGTTGCCGGCGCCCGACTGGCCAAAGACGAAGTTATCCGGGCCTGCCAGCTCTCGGCGTTAGTGTCACTCTCGGGACAGATAGGATGCAATAGCGGAGGATAAAAGCGAAAAGTCGCTTACGGAACAATTGGCCGAAAGGACCGGCGCGGACGGCGTCCATGGTGCCCGGCTCCAGGTCGACCAGCACTGCGCGAGGCACATATTTGTTGTTGGATGCCTGTTTGTCATGGCGCATTAGCAATCGCGAATTGGCCCAGCTGTGCGATGAAAGGTAGAGTGCATACCTCGTTGAAGTAGACGTTCATGCGCTCAAGCTGCAAATCGGATGTTCCCTGGTACCTGCATGTGCGGAATAGTATCAGCAAATGTGGTGCTGGTCGCCCAGTCCGTGACGATCCATCGGGGCGGAGCTCCTTACTGGCCGTCGCTGTCCAGGCCATGTTCGGCTGAGATGTTCTGCCAGAACGCGCTGCCAATCTGGTTGCCGCATTGGCCGGTCTGAAGGTGGACAATTTCACGCATGATGTCAGTGTCGGCACGAGCTTTTGAATTGACTGAGATTTCGTGGTTGGCGCGAGGACGTGAAGATTTGAAGTGAAGAAAGGGAACCGTTTGGGGGCAATGGAAGAAATTTAGAGCAAAAAAGCAACAAATCAATGTTTGGTCAGAAAGACGCCAATCGCCAAAGATGCAATTGTCAATGGCCAAGGGTGACAAGTCAACATGTAGGTAAGGTGATGCTGGAAATGATTGGCCGCAATTGCTGCAAACACAAGCCGAGAAGCTGCAACGCGTCCTGTTTGTGCCAAGGCAGCCGTGTTGCTGCACGCCGTAAACCCAACACGGTAATGGTGGCTTATGCGGTTGCCTACTACTACGTGCCTTTATCGATACGACTCACCGGACTGTCGCGACAGCGACAAAACCGCCGGCTAAAACGGGTTTCGGGGTTCAGATTGACGAGAACCCCGATTTATTGGTACATGAACACGGGCAATGCGGCTTTTGATAGGTAACTAGTTGATGCCGACGTCGGTGCACAAGATGCGCCCGGGAAGCGGTCAACAATGCTGCATGGCAACCGCCACACGGGTCGGAAGGGAGAGAACAGGCGGTGGCTGGTACTTGAGCTTGGCTATTGGCTAGGGACAGTGAGACTACGGTTGATCTCCTATGTAAGGGATAACGTAAGAAAAGAATGGGTTGGTTGGTTGTGCTGGGAAGTTCCTTATATAAATTTGGAGTAGTGTCACGTTAGTAGTAAACTGGGCTGGATTTGTGACAGATATTCGTCTGACCTTTTCTTGAAGCGCTGATTCTAATACTAGATATTCGTATATATCCATGATTGTATCGTGAGTCGAGATGGCCCTTCGCAGTTTCATTCTTAAGGCCTGTCCTGAGGATTACAGCCGCACCCCCATGTGACAATTTCGTAGGCACGTGGTTACTTACCCCTATACCTACCATGACATCCTCCTCTCACGAGGACCCTCCTCAGGAATGTCGTCGGCCAGAAACGGTTCAGCGTCGAAATCCGGTCCCGACGTCTCTTCCTCCTCTTCCCCTACTAACGTATCACCATCCAAATCATCAAAAGCCAAAGTACTCGTTCTCAACCAGTGCAGCACCTCGCCCCCGATGTCTCGGGCATTGTGGTGTTCCTCGAGGATGGTCTTGAGATCGCGGTACGCCCGCCTCTCCTCGTTGCCAAAATCGATCCCGCACCCCAACTCGACAGCCACGCGCTCTACCCCGTCAAAGACCTCGGGCTTCGGCGCGAAGCACCGCCACATGCCGCAAGCTTGGGCGACGCGGACGACGAGCCCGTTCCACTCCTCGGGCCCGCCGAGCGGCAGCGACTTGATGTGGCGCAGAACATGCATCAGTAGCGAAGCACCCTGCGCGTTCCCGTGCAGAATCAAACGCTTGAGCACGCCGTCGCACCACCAGCGCGAGTGGTCGTCGGCGAGGTCGTCGAGCGTCGACAGATCCTCCAGGGGCACCCCGTCCGGTGCGTCCCAGAGGACTTGGTCCAGCCGCGCCTTGACGGCGGGAAGGAGTTCAGGACACCAGCCTGCGAGAGGCTCGTGGTACCGGATCACGGCCTCGGTGGAATTGCATATCTCCTCCTGCTCCGCGAAGCCGGCTTGCTGGGCCAGGTTCATGGTCTTGAGGAAGCAGGTCCAGGGGCCGTGGTCGCCATCGCTATGATCGCGGTAATAGGGGTGGGCTGCACAAAGCTGGCAGACGCCGTAGCGGTGGTTGATCTCGTGCAGGGGGCTCGGCCAGTCGGTCACCTGGTTCCAGTAAAAGTGGTGGTGGCGCAGAGAGCCGACGCGACGGCAGAGCTCCGGGCCCGGGAGGCAGATCGGGTCCGTTTCGAAGTACTGGCGGACCGTGTGGCCGCAGCTGTAGTGGTGGGCAACGATTGTGTGGCACATGGTAGGCAGTGAAGGATGGTTATACGAGATGCTTGGGTTCAGGATGACGTTTCTCGCTTGATACTTGGTCTTGACTTATGTACAGAAGCAATGCTATACGCAAAAGGCCTTGTGTTAGCTGTTCTTTGTTCACCCTGTACAGGGGGCTAACATTATATATGCCACTTTTCTAAACAATATCCTTTGTGCTTGGACAATCCGACTTGTCATACTATGCCCTTGTCATTAATACACGTCGCTGCTTTAGCTGTTTTGCCAATTTTAGGGAACTTCCTTTCTCTCGTGTATGAACCACCCCAGCTTTGGCTGCAGAGTATCCAAGTCCTCGTAACCGCTCGTCGTCAACTCGCCGCTCTTCTTGCAAGAGATCGCCACCGAACCCGCCAACAACTCTACTTTGACCCACGGACCTGCCATGTTTTTGATCGTAACCGACGCCTTTGCGGAGCCGCCGGGCAAGTCCTTCAAATCGATTGCTTTGTACGTCACGCCGTCATACGTCAGTCCCAGGTCGACCGACTTCGGCATGACGCCCGTGAGGTTCGCCTGATCCAAGAAAAGCATAGACTCGTGACGGCCAAACCGATCCATCTTCAAATCGAGATACACGGTCCGTTTTCCGGACGGCTGCCAGAACGCGAACGCCGTGATCCAGCCATTGTAGCACCGATCAAGACCGCAGCCCATGGAGTGGATATTGCAGATGTTGTTCTAGAACTCCTCCAACTCGGGCTCCTCGGGGAAGTCAAAACAGCGCACGCACCGTCGCAAGATGGGCCTCAGTAGGGCGGCGAACTCGGTCGGCTCGTCGTCGAACTCGGAAAGCCGGTCCAGGCGCTGCAGAATGTTCTCGTAGTCGGCGCGCTCGCCTAGAGGAGTGACGCTCGGTAGACCGCAGATTGCGGCGATAAAGTAGTTGAAGTAGGCCGAGTAGGCAGCCATAGCTACAATGGATGCCACGGCGACATCGTCAGGGGTGGTCGTGCTGAAGTCAGGCAGGAACCATTGACGCAAGCTGGGGTCTAGCACGTGCTGGTCCATGAGATATCCGAAGCGTTGCACGATGAGCGGAACATCAATAACCTCCTCGGGACTGTCGACCAGAACTTCTAGCGGCTTCTTGCCCTCGTGGGGGACTATGAGGTGCCGTATCTCTTCCGAGTGCGCTTTCATGTAGCACCGTAGCTGCGTGGTGATGGCGATCCAGATATCCTCGGGCCGGATCACGAGATGATGGTGATGAGCATATGCCGCGGCAGCTGCGCCGATCAGTCCATTCTTGTGGGCTTCTATCATTTCGTCTTCGTGTTGGTCCCGCTCGTCCCCGGTTTTCCCGAAGGAAGACCGCAGCAAATCTCCGCCCTGGTAGCTGCCATCGGCTTCCTCTAGGATTTGTGTGGCTGAAGTTGCAAAAAGCTCATAATCCTCGTCTTCGTCGTCGTCGTCGTCGTCGTCGTCGTCCTCCTCCTCCTCCTCCTCCTCCTCCTCCTCCTCCTCTTCTCCTTCTTCTTCTTCTTTTTCCTCCTCCTCCTCATCCTCATCGAGACTGTCGCGTATAGGGTCCGCGCGATGGGACGAAGGTCTGACCGTGACTGGCATGACGGACTTCTTGAAAGTGCTGGTTCAATAAGCCCGTTGATTGGGTGTATACTAGGCGATATCGCAAGGGGATTAAGTGTAGTAATTCTAATCTTCGTTCATTCGCTACCATCAGTGACTTTATACCTCTTGATATGTGATTGTGACTCACACATATCCTGAGTTCTTGAATGATAGTGCACCAACAAACTCGACAGTCTATATACAGTGGGTTTATGACGCTAGGGGTATGTAGATTTGTGCGTTCCATGGAACTCAGAACACTAATAACCTCCGTTGTTGGAACGTTTGATTTAGGACTTGCACTTGACCAGACAGCGGCGGCAATAGATATATTGTGGGGTGGGTTCTTAACGCATACCAACTATCTAATTGAGATGGTTAAGTAAATGACATAAAGGAACATACTTGACTACATAGTCATCAAGGTACTCGAAGAACCCCGAGCGGTGACCGACTCTGAATATATCAGGGGACGGTATACCATTGTTATTACGCCATCAGTGAATCTGATTGGTTACGTGCAAATAGGATCAGCTCTCAATCGATTGAAGTTGCACGTTAGTAAGCCTATAGGGAAATCGGAGCGTACGAGTTATGTAATTATGCTGTGTTTGTTGGCGTCTGAATCTGTTGTGTGTTATTCTTGAGTGGCACGAGATCAAACAAGTTGGAGCGATCTGAGGATCAAGTATAGTATTGCTTAGGGTTAAAAAGCATTGAAAAAGGAGAAGACAAAGCAGACGCGATGGCGGTTTGGACTGTCGCGCGAGTCTGTACAAAGAAGCAATTACACTTCTGTGGTACGGGACAAAAAGCCCCTGACAGCCCCTAGAGTAGCGTGCTAGCGTTCTTCTCTTCCCTCTAAACCCCACTCTTTGGCGCAACGCAACGAAAGAACGGTTGTCAACAACGCCGCCCTGTATTTCCACCTGTTAAGTGACTTCCGTACGAGGTGTGGTTCAACCAGGTTGCATCGCGCCAGACCACAGTCGCAATTGACCTACTTCAATAAGTAAGCTGCCAAGACCTTACGGTGGTAGTTTCATCGCCAGAACACAAGTCGGCGGGGCTACAGGATCTTCCCCGGCGGGGAGCATTCGCTCAAGGTTTACACCCGCTGGTACCCCAAATGCAGTACACCAACCAGATGAACGCCCGCAGCGCACCCTCAACTAAGATAGGCCGCTCTGGGTATGCAGTACCGTCTGAGAATATGCAAGTCGGCCCTACGGCTGCGGGCACCGGGGCAATGCCTACCGAAGCGAGCTCCGTCCCTCCAGTGCTGTCGTCATGCGACTGAGCAATGCGATTGATGTTGAGTGTATACTATGGGTTTAACAACCGGCTTGTGGCAGGATTCCCAAGACTATTGCGTCTTGTCTAAAGCATTCGACCCTTCAAGCCAAGGCATCGAAACCGATTAAGATGCTTTACGAGGAAGACGGACGTCTCGTATTCCGGTACGATGCAGAGAAGCTCTGGATCGAACCATGGGGCCCCAACGCCTTCCGCGTCCGCGCCACCAAAGCCGGCACCATGCCGCAGGCCGACTGGGCCCTTGACCTCGCCCCGCCCGCCGCGACGGCCACCATCTCCATCTCGGAGCAGGACAAGACGGCCTCCATCACCAACGGCCACATCACGGCCCAGATCAGCAAGCTGGGCAAGCTGATGGTCCACGACGCCCGCAGCGGCAAGCTGCTGCTCGAGGAGTACCGCCGCACCCGGCGCGACCTCCTGGACCCCAAGTGCAGCTCCCTCGAGGTCGACGCGCGCGAGTTCCAGCCCATCACGGGCGGCGACTACAAAGTCACGGCGCGCTTCGAGAGCCTGGACCCTAACGAGAAGATTTATGGCATGGGCCAGTACCAGCAGCCCTACCTCGACATCAAGGGCAGCGATCTCGAGCTGGCCCACCGCAACTCACAGGCCAGTGTCCCGTTCGCGCTCTCGTCGCGAGGGTACGGGTTCTTGTGGAACTGTCCGTCGGTGGGGCGCGCCGTTTTCGGCAAGAACATCATGAGCTTCGAGGCCTCGTCGTCGCCCATTATGGATTACTGGGTGGTTGCTGGCGACACTCCGGCCGAGATCGTCGAGGCTTATGCGGACGTCACCGGCAAGGTGCCTATGATGCCCGAGTATGGATTGGGGTTCTGGCAGTGCAAGCTCCGGTACCAGACACAGGAGGAGCTGTTGGGCATCGCGCGCGAATACAGGAAGCGGAACCTCCCAATTGACCTGATTGTCATTGACTTCTTCCACTGGCCGCTCCAAGGCGAGTGGAAGTTCGACCCAACTTACTGGCCGGACCCAGGCAAGTCATCCTATGTTCATATGATATGCGACCCGTAACGAATAGTGGGCTAATTGCGAGCCGATGACAGACGCCATGATCCAAGAACTAAGGCAGCTCAAGATCGAGCTCATGGTCTCCATCTGGCCCACCGTCGACAAGCGGTCCGAGAACTACGAGGAGATGGTGGAGCAGGGCCACCTCATCCGCACCGAGCGCGGCATCCGGACCGCCATGAACTTCCAGGGCGAGACGGTCCACTTCGACGCCACCAGCCCGGCGGCTCGCGACTACGTCTGGCGCAAGGCCAAACAGAACTACCACGACCGCGGCATCCGCGTCTTCTGGCTCGACGAGGCCGAGCCCGAGTACAGCGTCTACGACTTCGACAACTACCGCTACCACGCCGGGTCCAACCTGGCCGTCGGGAATGTCTACCCGCGCGACTACGCCCGGGCGTTCTACGAAGGGCAGACGGCCGCGGGGCAGACTAACGTGGTCAATTTGCTGCGATGCGCCTGGGCCGGCTCTCAGAGGTACGGCGCCCTCGTCTGGAGTGGCGACATCGCTTCCTCCTGGGGCAGCTTCCGTAGCCAGCTGGCCGCGGGACTGAACATGGGCGTCGCCGGCCTGCCCTGGTGGACGACCGACATCGGCGGGTTCCACGGCGGCGACCCCAACGACCCGGCCTTCCGGGAGTTGCTCGTCCGCTGGTTCCAGTGGGGAGCCTTCTGCCCCGTCATGCGCTTACATGGTGACCGGGAGCCCCAGCAACCGCAGCACGGGACTACGGGCGGGGCGGGGTGTCGCAGTGGTGCGGCGAACGAGGTTTGGTAAGTGGTGACTTTTCCTCCCTTCGCATTAATTGATGCATGACGACGATTTAGGCCGCTGCCGCCGACTTGCTAACATGAACCCCTATCTAGGTCCTTCGGTGACGAGGCCTATGAGATTCTGAAGAAGTACATGCACCTCCGTGAGGATATGCGGGATTATATCCGCGACCTGATGAGACAGGCCCACGAGAAGGGCACCCCGATCATGCGTCCGCTCTTCTATGACTTCCCCGGCGACACCAAGGCCTGGGAGGTCGAGCAGCAGTACATGTTTGGGACCAAGTACATGTGCTGCCCCGTCTTGGAACCTGGTAAGCGCAAGATTAGGGTCTACCTTCCGAAGCTACAGGAAGGCGGCGGCAAATGGAAGCTGTCTGAGGGAGACGCGGCGTGGGAGGGTGGTCAGGAGGTGGAGGTGGATTGTCCTTTGGACTACATGCCCGTCTTTATAAAGCTCTAACAGTTGCGGGACTTCCTCAAATCTTTAATCGATTCATAAGTTTTGAGAACATGTTGAGATTTAAAGATGAGAAGTAAAAAGGGGGCTATGAGACGACATAGTAAAAGGGGCATTCCTGCGTAATGGAAAGACTAATGCCAGAAACAGCTGAGCTTACTCCTACCCAGCGCCCCAAGTCACTTGTCGTGATTGTTAACCCTTCCCATCCGAAGGCTGCTTGGTTTTCGCCGAGAAGGCCGGATATGGATGATCGTATCTTCTTATACACAAGGTGATAGCTAAAATAGGGCGGTACAACCACCTGCCAATCGCAGTTCGCCTTTCCTCCGGTCTCCACTCTCACTCGGCCTTCCTCAGAGCCGCATCCCCCTCTGCATAAGCGTCCACCCTATACCCAGCAAAGTCTCGAGTCCTGACCCCACGTGCGAACAAGATATCCAGCTCCTCGAACGTCTTGCCGCGCATCTCGGGCAGGCGGAAATAGGTCCAGACGAAGAAAAGAAACGCCATGCCGCCCCAGAAGAAGCCCGTCTTGCCCTTCCAGTCCCCCGCCGTCGGGTTCAGCATGTACGGGTTGACGACGTTGCAGACGATCTGGGCGGCGTAGTAGACGATGCGGCTGAGGCAGACGCTCTTGGTGCGAAGGCGCGTCGACGAGGTCTCGCCGATGATGGCGTAGCAGATGGGCCCCACGGTCAGGTAGTAGACGAAGAGCCACAGCAGCATCATGGTCGCCTGGGCGTAGTTGCCCGCGATCGAGCCGGGGCCCGTGCCGACGCTGATGAAGCCCACCGTCAGCAGGATCGCCGTCAGCAGGCCGAGGCCCCAGAGGTACAGCGTGCGCCGGCCGAGGTGCTGCATCAGCCACCACGCGATGATAGTGCCGAGCGCCGCGAGCCCGAGGCCGCCGCATGACATCTGGAATGAGATTGTGCTCGGCAGCCCCGCTTGCACGAAGAAGTAGGTCGGGGTGCCGCCCATGGATGAGCCACAGAAGGGCTGCGCCGCGAAGGCCATGCACACAATCTCGGTGCGGCGAAGTTCAACGCCGCGGAAGCAGTCTAGGTACGAAGTCCCCTCGTCGACGCGCTTCTCGAGCTCGTTGGTGTGGATCATCATAGCCACGGCCTCCCTCGCACTCGTCTTGGTCCTTGCGCTGCGCCCCGCCGTGCCAAGGCGGGCGAGGGTCCTCTCGGCCAGGTCGGGGCGATTGATGCGCACGAAGTACCAAGGCGACTCGGGCGCAAACCAGAGGACGGCAAATAGCGGGATCGGCCAGGCCCATTGGATGGCGAAGGGGATCCGGAACGCCCACTCCGTCGGGTTCTCCGAGAACCCGGCCTGGACGCCGGCGGAGATGAGCTGGCCGAAGGCCCAACAGAGGTTCACGTAGACGGTGAGGTGGCCGCGTAGCGCCATGGGGCAGATCTCGGACGCGTAGGCAGGCGCCATGGTCGCGAAGACGCCCCAGGGAACGCCGCAGAGAAACTCGCCTACGAGCAGCATGGGCAGGTTGACAGCGAAAAAGGGGATGAAGACGAAGACGGTGATGAGGCACAGCGACGCGAGCAGGACCTTGCGGTAGCCGTACTTGTGCGTAAAGTAGCCGTTCGCGAAGGCGCCTACCATGGTCCCGAGGCTGACGGCGTTGGACAGGCCGTTCTGCCATGAGGCCGTGATTTGGTACTTGCCGGTGCCGGGGTCGTACACGCCGAAGTGCTCGGAGAAGGCCGGCTGCGCGTAGAAGGAACTTATCAGTACGAGGTCGTAGCCTTCCATGATGATGGAGGTTGAGAGCAAGATTGACCACATCACGGCCCTTGGGTATTGGCGCAGAGCCTCTCGTAACGTTAAGTTGTGCTCCTCGGTATTAGCATGTTTGGCCAGCTCCAGAGTCTTCTCTAGTGTGCCAAAGGTGTGCGGCGCATCCTCGAGGGTATCTACCGCTCCTGCGGTCCCAACTGTCTTGGTTGCCATTCCAACGGTCTTTTCAAAGGTTCTTGTCTACGCCGTGAAGGTCGCATAATGGGATGGGTGACTCGAGTTGGTGCTGAGTAGGCAGTTACTTATACGAGCGACAAATTCACCCGCTCTTCTCGCTACTGTAAGTTCCAGGCTTGGATTCGCCGTGTGTCTTGAGTGCAAGGATTTGGATCGAGGTTACATCCTATCTCCAAGCTGGCGCCTGGGTACAATGACTCAAACCCGAAGATTGGTGGACAAAAAGGCAAAAAGGGGTTAGTGCCCCACCGAACAGCTCGCGGTAGGTGTTGGTACCCCATGGGGAAGTGACATGGAATGATTCTGGGGGTGCCATGCGCCAGACCCCGCCCCGCCTGTGGTAGGTATGTCCTTTCATCCTGCAGAGCGATCCTTCCCCTCATGCACCACAATGAACTAGACGCGGGGTTTAGTGTCGGTGCTATGCAAGTCGGTATTCTTAACCTCATGTTTCGAAAAGATATCCCGGTTTCCGAGAAGTTCGCTAGCAAACCGACGGATGTTCATCAGACTTCTCTATGTTGGCATTGGCGAGTGCTCCTGTATCTGGACCTGTTGATGCCCGAATATCTTCACTCCTGGGTGTCTCTCAGGGTGTTAAAAGAGACGAAGTCCTTCAGGTCCCGCAGCATATCGTTCGAGTACCAGTGTCCAAGCCCTTCGTACTCCTTCCATGTCACCTGCAGTCCCAATTCGGTGAGGGTATCCCTGGCCTGCCTGCCTGATACGACATCGACCTTGTCATCCAAGACTCCATGCCCAAGGAAAACGGGAGTCACATCCGATGCAACTCCGTCATGTGTGATGTTATCATCAGTAACTAGCTCAATCTGGTCTCTGAGCCAAGTTGCAGCTTCGTCGACCGGACGCTCCTCATTCTGGGTCTCGTCTTCGTCATCTTCGTCACGCTGAAATGGGTCGAAGTCACCATCTTCCACCTCAGGGAGACTCGTGACTAGACTACTCAGTCGGTATGCGTACGGGAGCCAACCGGCCATACCCACGAAAGCGCCCAGGGGTTCGCCACCCCAGAGAAGCAGGGCGACCAGAGACGCAGCGCAACCCTGACTGAGACCTCCGAAGAAGACATCCTTGGAACCGCCCGGCACCAAGTCAATCTCAGCGCGCAGAAGCTGATGCAGGAATGCGGTGGTCTCTCGGAGCCCCGGACCCTGTAGCTCCTCGCGTTCTATGGCCGGTGGCTCCAGATCCCAGCTGTCGAACCACTGGTGCGTGAGCGCACGCTTGTAGAGGGTGGCCCGACGCCGGGGGGCAGACGGGAAGACGAAGCGGGCATGCGGAAAAGCTGTTGCGAGAGATTGTATTTTGGACCGAGTCGTTTCTGGTGAAGATGGTGTTGTGATTACGGGAGACATGGGTGTGTCTAAAAGGGGCGGCCCAAATGCGCCGGCCGACGAGCCCCGCCCATGAAGGATAACGAAGGTCTGTTGGTGGGGTAGTGACAGTGGAGGGATGACGAGTGGCTTTGGATAATCCATGCTTGCCCTTCACAACTCGGTAGCTTCCCTGGTATGACACCAGAGAGCGCTCCGTACTCGTTAAAGGCATACGAACCATCCGAGGACCGCGATATATATGTGGTGTCAAGTGGGGCGGTGATGCGCTGGAGAAAGTGGAATGAAGTGGCACAGTTCCCCAGGAGATGTATTGGGCCCTAAAGTTTAGGCAACACACCCCTCACTCACTAACCACCAACCAACAGTGCGGGACGGAGGGTATTGCAGGTACCTCTAACAGTATATCCCCTTACCACCTGTTAAATCCACACATGGATGCAGTCAGTCACCCCAGCTACCATGCCGGTGGCCACGAACTTTCCAGCAATACAAATTCAACCACATAGTTGACAGGTTCTAGGTCATCACTGGTATACTACCATGCTCTCAGCACTTCCCATGGCGCGACAGCAGTGGAAAAGTTTGGTGACTGTCGCCAGCTAAGGGGTCATTGGTGCCAACAGCCCAATGTAGCTTGCCTCAAGGAGTAGCTCTGGTCGCCAACGTTGCTGGCTCCATGAGGAGACATTCCTCGGCTGACTCCGTTGTTGACCGCAGCTGACGCCCCGGGTTGCTTTGGTGAATATTCGTCTGTTGGATTATCGCCACCGAGCAGCCGAATGTTCTCTGCCAGAATCCTGCACTGCTTGCCCGGGTTTGATATCCCACGGACCCTAAGAAGATTACCGGTGGTGTTGCCCCCTAGCCGCACGAACGTTTGCGCAGCCTCGTCATTCGGTAGTCGATCAAGATGGATGAAAGTCAGCTCATCGTGCAGCTCATGCGACTCTGGTTATAGAGCCTCTGCCGCCCCCGCATGCATGACGGCAGGTCTTGCTTTGAAGCAGTCGCGCACCGCCCAATGCAAGATGCGTGACGAAGTCGTGCTTAGGCCGTCCTTAGAAGAGACTTCAAGTCCAGTTGTCGTAACAGTGTTAAGGTGTTTAGATGGAGTCTGCAGCACGGCTAGGTGCTCTCAGTCTGAGGATCGAGAGATCCTGTTGTTAGCGGACCAGTGTAAGAGATCTTAGATATCGCGAGCGCTTTTCCATCGCCTAACGGAGAGCGCATCATGGGAGGCCACGACTCCTCGGGCTCACAGGGGCTATCTAAAGCTGCATTGTCAATTTCGGCTTCGGAATCGCGCAAAAGTCCTTCCAGAGTACATTGCTGACAGCATAAAGTCTTCAAGCAGTGCAGGCAGCTTGAATAAGACAGGCACGATCCAAGATCACTTAATCACCCGGACTCATGTTTTGCCCGTTCACAGGACAACAGTTACCCGGTGGTCTTGCGGAGAGTCCGGCCTAGAAATCTGGTTGCTGCAAGTTGGGTAGTTGAAAATTCTCTCTTACGTATAGCGGCCTACGAGGTGACGCGAAATATCTCCTTTGGAGCGATCGCTGCCACACTCGCGGCATGCGAATGATACGGAGGATGGTAGTGAGACCACAGGGGCCGCTGGGCCTCGGTCTGCAATCTTGCATGCACATGAGGCTGTGCGCTGTAAAGCCGTCATGTTTGCCAGCTTGCACGGTGAAGATGGATGGGGGTATGCGATGAAAGTGAGATAAACGCAATAATGAACCACGGAATGAAGTTTGTCCATCACCCCCAATTCATGGTTGCACTTGCATTGATGTGATGGATGGATTTGATGGATCATGTAGGTAACCTATCCCCTGGTCCCCCTCATATACCATTCAGGTGCCATGGCTTGCAGTGATCGGTTCCAGGGACAGGGAATGCGGCCGGGGTTGGTAATAAGGTATTAACAGCAGGGATTCTTTGGTATATGCATTACGCATGGTATTTTGAAGCTGTATAGGGAGTTTGAGCACAGAGAAGGAAGGTGCAATCATGTACGGCCCAAATGGGCTGGTCCAAGTTGTAGTCCTTCCCTAAACTAGTTCAATAGAACTCGGAAAGAGCAGTCGCATGTACGAACAGATGACCCGTCAAAACTCTCGATTGTGCTGATCAATTGGAGATATTACGGATAGGCCCGTGATGTCGCGGATTCCGCACAATGCATGGTATGCGCGAAGCGTTCCTGTTTTCCTGAAAACATCAGGCCTGGACGGGACTCCAAGCTTGATTCGAGAATGAAAGTGGAAGCAGCAATGCGCTATTCTGCAAGCCACTTGGGCGGGCTCCCTCTTCCCTCAACCCCGCGCCACAGCTGGTGGTGGGTGTTGGGTGGGTTTGGCCCGAACTAATGGGGAATGGCGCGGTGCCTTGATTTTGAGCTTCAATTTTCAGCATCTGCCTGGCCGCGCGTGCGAAATCAACCATAGACTGACTATATCGATGCCCAGGGCTCCAATTTGCAACTCATCCCGTCGTCTACTGCTTTTATTTTCATCGTCTCGACCGCGGAAAACTGTGATGAGATGACGTATCCTGGGCCGCAAGATTCTAGCAAGCGCGGTGAGTGCGTGCACAACAAAAGTCCCGTCCGTCCGTTCGTCCGCCCAGACAGAACATCCAAGCTGATCCTAAGCGCATAGATAAACGATAGCCTTGCCTAAGAACCCAGAACCACTTTCCAGAGTGCCGTTCTGATGCCCAGAGATATGTCTGACAGTGAACGTACGGGCGCAACTTTTGCTCTCTGTCACCCCGAGGAGGCGCCTTCTCAATCACAGCAGTCACATGACGAACATGCCTGGAGGTAGGTCAACAAGCAGCTGTCTCATCCCGTGTAGCACAATCCATGGCAATGGCATACAGTCGCTAAGATAAGTAGGCATGGTTCCCCCGGAGCTGATCCCGGCCCTGCACGTCTGAGTGCCTCTTCTCGCGCAGTGGGTGTCTACGCCTGCCCAGAGTGCGGTGAAAAGTTGACACGCCTAGACTCCATGGCCCGTCACAGGAGATCAAGGCACCGCATCGGTAGACAATATTACTGTCGTCATCCGCAATGTAAAGGTAAAAGTCGAAGTTTTGGCCGCTTCGACAACTTCAAGCGGCACATGGAGACCTCTCATTCAATAATTGTGTCTCCCGGAAGCGCCAACGAAGACGATGGCGATGACGACGCCATTCGCGAGAGCACACAACGCTCATTCCATCCCCCGCCACCATCTTCCAGCAACGCGCCAGTCGTTCGGCCAACAGCAGATAGCCAGGTATCCCCTATAGCCGCACCAGTGAATCAGCACTCGCAATTGCGTCAGCCCAGGGCAACCCCTGTCAACAATGGCAAACCGCTCATTACCAAACCTAACATTTTGCCAGACCTTCGGTCTACGGACCGGGAAGATCTCGAGTCCCTCGAAAAGCATGAGCTCATCCGCAGACTTCGCTCCAAGCTTATGGAATGTGAGCAGCTTCAACATCAGTGTCATGTTTTGACTCTCGAGAGGGATGAGTATGCCGAAGCTTACAGAATGTCGGAAAACGGTCGGATGCAGCGCGGCGAACGAGAATGAAGCTGTCCACCGATTTTGCTGCTCGTCTGAGCTTGCAAGTCCGGCCATGATGTGCAGGGACCACGAGGTACTTGTTCGGGCCTCGGAATCCCGTCAGCGGCACCTAGCCCAATGCCAGACTTCCTTGCAGGCTCTTTGCGCCATTTCTCTTGACTTTGCTCTCTGCTGAAGAGGACGGCAATCTCATAACGATGCGAGTTATCGATTGCTAGATAGCTTTGGTACGGTGCACAGGCACCTCTGGTTTCCCGTAACTTCGGGAACTTCCTCCCGAAGTTGATGAATGGGGCAGCAATGGATCAACAACGGGCTAGCAAAGGGACCGGACCCTTCGTTCGTCCATGACACCCATTGGCATTAGTCCTAACGCCAACTGTTCTAGGGTAACATATTACTATGACGAAAACCGCCAAGACAGTACGGCAAATACGGCAATGTCACCTTGGAACTGGACGCCTGGTAATCGTTATGCGGCCGCAAAGGATAGGGACAACGAATGTGTATAGCTATCTATTGGATCTCGGCTCCTTCAAGTAAGTCATGTCGTCCGGGTAGTGTTAATGTTACAACTCGATTACCCGCCATATACTCCCAAGCAAAGAATGTGTGAGGCTACATGGGTCTCGACCATACAGGCAGCCATCACGGACGGGCGTTGCTGTTGCGTGTGGAAACAGCAAGATCAGCGGTGCTCATTGTCCAACACGCGCAGGACCCTGGGGGCCTAAGGGTTGGTCACTGGGGAACGAGCGGCGACGCGTGCATCGCCCTGCTATTTTCTCTAAAATCAGCCGCCGCGACGAACAGTCACTTGGCCCACGAAAAGGAGTCGCATTTTACCAATCTTGGTCTCGTTTATTTTATCTTTATCGCTCTGCTCAATTGGCACGGGCTCGAAGCTGCCATGGGCAAAGCGGGTCCCGGAAACCCGGGTTGGTCCCAGCACAACGGTCTAGAATCGAGTGCTGTCAAAATTGCATTTACGGGGACCACTGACAGAGATTGCGCGCGTTGCGCTCGAGCTTCTTGGCGATTTAAAGTCACGACCACCGTTTGAACACC
This sequence comes from Apiospora marii, assembly GCF_038362585.1. NCBI lineage: Eukaryota > Fungi > Ascomycota > Sordariomycetes > Amphisphaeriales > Apiosporaceae > Apiospora > Apiospora marii. Next base: position 1,849,524 of record NW_027117377.1, read on the forward strand.
CCTGGCTTGTGTGAGGCTGTAGTTCAGACACCGGGGGAGAAAGCCGGGGATGATCGTACGATTTTCCCTGATGACAACGACCTTGGGCTGTAGGGCTGTCGCGCGGCGAACAAGGTCGCAGGCTTCGATAACACCATAAGGAATGGCGTGCACCACCTCAGCTCAGCCTGTATATGGCTCAGCCTCAACCCCATCCCTGCTCTATGTAGCAGTTTACTGCTCGAAACAGTCCCTGCTCGATCCAGTTGTGATTAGCCATTGCTGCAAATTTGGTTGATCGCCGGATCTCTAAAGGCCATGCTGGCGGGCTGGTCTCCGACTGCTGCTGTGACTTGCAAGGATGCGGATCCTTAGCCATTCGAGCCATGCGGACTGGCCCAGAACCGTCATCAAGGATACTGAGTAAGTCGTCAAATGAAACATCTCATACAAATCCTACCAGAGTCTAGGTATGTGGGTATGCCAAAAATGACGGCGTGCTGCTAGTACTGCTAGCGACCATCATCTAGCTCCCATTCCCCCGAGCCGGTCTACGCTAGATTTACAGAGAAAATTACGAAGCACCAGACGTCAATGAGAACAGTGCCTACCGTCTACAGCGAGATCCGGTTGTGGTAGGTAGTAGATTCCCTGTTTTCCTGTCTACCAGTCCGTCTTCGAGGCGCGGTTGGCAGATCCGTCGCCTTCTAGCTACACTAATGGCAGCAGATATTTCCAATCTATTTGATCTGAATAAGGCTTAGTCAAGGCACATCAACCAGACTGTCGGTACTAGTGGTAGTCTGACAATACCAAGAGTAAGGGTTCAAAACAGAAAACGAGAGGCACAAAGAAAGCAAATCAAGGGGAAGAGATGGTGCCATTTCAGCTCCCAAAGCTGAACTACAGAGACAAGTAAGCCGCGGTCATAGGCAACCGCAAATATCGTTTCAGTCAAGAGCCGTGACATCTTGGGGCTTACTATGCCTTACCTCGAACAGTGTGGGCCACCTGGGTCACAACTAGCGCGCATCTCGGGAGGAAAATATCCTGCATCTGCATCGGATCTGGTGCCCTACAACAGGTAACAGTGGCCCCTGTTGAGTGGCATGCCCCCTCTCTATGTCTGTGCTGACCCCTGGGGGATCTGCAGCTTTAGAGAGCCCCGGCAGGGTGATCCAAGTCATCCGGGGTTAGTCAGGAGTAGACTGATCAGAGCGATGTTGCTACCCAGCAGCCCGGGCCCCCGTCAAGGCCTTAGATGCCCCCCACTTGGCGGCTGATACCTCATCGCGCCGCTTTCATTGGATGAGTGGTATAGTCAACTAGTTGCTGGTGGTCTAGTGTATTATAGTGCAAGCGTTCCTCTCCTACCACACGGCGGCGGGGGGCAAAGAAGCTACCAGCAGCGCCAAATAAACCATCGCAATATGGCAGTGCCATGAGCGCGGTCCGATACCAGGGATCCTCCCTACATCCACCTCGTGGGACTTGAGCGAGTCAGCACGCAACGAGAAGCCGGAACACCTCTGCCAGTCCACATAAGGAAGGTCTCCTGTCCGATCTGATCGCCGAGAGCTCAACTATAGTCCTTGGCATCCGCCGACACACTCCTTTATCAACTATCTGCCTCTCGTTTTCTATATTTCCTTTCCCTGGCCCCTTCTCTCTCTCGGTGTCTTCCTTCCATTCCTTCTTTCCACACGCATTTACGCCGACCACGACCACCCCGACCCTTCGGGCCTCTCCTATTAGTAATTATACTATAACCGGCGCCGACAGGACAGGCAAGTAGTGATCAGTCAGTCACAATGGGGGGCTTCCTTGTACCCGACACGTTTGTGGCGCAAGCGCCCAGCAACACCGACATGAACGTTGCGTCCATCATCTGGGGCATCTCGCTCGCGGCGGGCCTGTTCACGGCCTCCAAGGCCCGGAAGCAGACGTGGGGCGTGTACAAGCGGACGGGCAGTGTCAACGCCTACATCATCATGGTGTGGTTGAGCTGGACCGGTAGCTCCATCATTGGTATCGTCAGTTGGCTGTATCTTTGGGGCACCATTGAGACCTCGTAAGCACATCCCCCATCCCCCATGATGACTTGGTCAAGTTACAAGACTAACCATGCCCGTGCCTGCAGTTTCTGGCTGTTCTTCTTCCTCCTCGTCGCCTGGGTCTTCCAGGTCCAGTGCATCATCCAAATCATCATCAACCGTATCTCGCTGCTTATGCGGGACCGCACCGTCGTCAACCGCATGATCTGGGGCTGCGCGCTCGGCCTCGGCGTCATCAACGTCAGCGTCTTCTGCATCTGGATCCCGGCCCGCCTGCAAATCTCGCCCACCTTTGTGCACATCAACGAGATCTGGGACCGCATGGAGAAGGCCATCTTCTGCATCATGGACGTCATCCTCAATGTCTACTTTGTCTACCTTGTCCGCTCGCGCCTCATCTCCAACGGTCTCTCCAAGTACAACCGCCTCTTCAAATTCAACATCTTCATGATTTTCGTTTCCATGTCTCTGGACGTAAGTTTTAGATCCCATTTACCTCCTTCTCCATACCTATATAGAGTCGGTCGACTAATAAACGCCCCAAACAGATTGTCCTGATCGGTGTCATGTCTCTCGGACAGGGTTTCATCTACGTGCAGTTCCACCCGCTCGTGTATATCCTCAAGCTGCACATCGAGCTCAACATGGCCGACCTGATCGGCAAGATCGTCAAGTCGGAGAACAACGGCAGCTCGTACCCGTCGACGGGCGGCAACAAGCGCAGCGGCGGCAAGTCCGGGGGCGGCGTCGGCGGCAACGCCACCGGCACCCACAACGGCCCTCACACCGGTGGCTTCCGCATGGCCACCCTCATCACGGCGAACCGCGACTTCGACAGCAACCACCCTGCCGGCGCCAACGGCAGCGCCAAGGGCGGCATGGCGGGCATCCAGAAGACGACCGAGGTGCGCCACGTCATCGACGAGGACGCCGAGAGCCGGACCAGCTCCACCACCGAGTTGCAGAAGGACTACTCGCAGAAGGACTACGCCATGGTTTAGGGAAACAAACACTCAGATACCCAAACATCTACCTACCACCCTCTTTATTGTATAGTAGTAGTACTAGCCCCCGGACGAGTCTGGCCTACCACTCTTTGGCAGACTCCGTCCGGTAATATGTAAAAACAGAGAAAAAGAAAAAGAAAGGTCGTGTGCGACTGGTACCCAATAACACTCGTTTCAATTGGACACTTGACGCACATTGACTGGTGCGTAATGATAATACTTAATGGAAAAACATATAAAATACAATTTTTAATACGTCTTGTTTAGACTTCGAGAAGTAATCGTATCGACGAAGACATACATGTGTGTAGTGCTGAAAGACAGGTACCCTACCACAACCCAGCGACCCGTCCCATTAGGGCCAAGTATCCTACCCCGCCAACCCGCCAACCAGTAGGGGCAACACCACTTTAGCACCCGATCTGATCTCACCACCTAGGTACAATGACCACAATGGTCGCTGATAAAAATACAGGCCTCAACTCAGCCAACCCAGTCTGCTTGAAGTCCTTGGAGCATTGCGGGAAGTATGAATCACTGCCATTGGATCTCAATCGTTCCGATATTTGCCTTTCCATTTCAATCTAATAGGCTATCTAGACCCCGCCGTCTCTCATGATCAGTAGTATGAGTTTAATCCGCTGTGTCACCAGGCCCCATTTCTAGCTCTGCTGCCTTGTTCGTCACCTGGCGACCAAGGTCCGCAATGGTTGTCCCTCCCAAGATGTCAAATACAGCGATTTCCACATCATAGTCCTTTCGCATCCAGTTTCGCAGCTCCACAGCCATGAGCGAGTCAACACCATAGCTTGACACTGGCCTGCCGGCATCCACATCGTCTATCTCCACGTCCAAGGCGCGGGCCAGCCTGCTCCTTATCGCGTCAATGACGGTGCTGCACTTCTCGTCGAAAGAGGTTGCCGCTCGGAAACGAGCACCAGCATCCATAGCTTGCGACTCTGAAGTCACAATACCAGAGCCGACGGCGTGAGTACCAGAACGGCTCCTGAATGCGTCGAAGAGGGGGGTGCTCATCGACGCCGGGATCATCTCACCGTGCCTGGCCAAGTCTGCTGGAGTCACCGCTCCGACAAGCAGCTGGCTCTGGCTAGAGATGCCGCTTCGTCTGGGGAGATCAGGTTCCAGGGCCGACCACCTAGCGGGGTCACAGTAGTGATCCAGCACTGCGATCAAGTCCGAGCACCTAACTCCTGCAATGTCTTGGGCTCCCTCCCACTTCCGCCGGTAGTCTTCGCGCTCACTCACGATGCCTGCATCGAGAAGCCAGCCAAGATCCAGTGAGACCGAGATACCTTGGTACCCGTTGGCTTCGGTGCGAGCTTTGGCCAATGCGTCCTGGAATGCACAGCCGGCGGCGTAGTTACTCTGGCCCATGGCGCCATATACCCCCACCAGTGAAGATAGCATTATAAAGTAATCCATGTCGCGAGGGAGAAGAGTGTGTGCATTCCAACTTGACTGCACCTTGGACTGGAGAGCGGCAGTCCACTGGCCGTGAGTCATGTTACTGAAGATGGCATCTTGAAGTGACATTGCTGAGTTAATGCACCCTTTGATCGGGACTTGCGGGTTTGAAGAGGCGTAACTTTCCAGTACCTTTGAGAACTCATCAATAGATGAGACGTCGCATTTGGGCGTTGTTATGCAGACTCCTTCGTCTCTCAGCTTCGCTACGATGTCCGAGGCGGCTTGGGATGAAATTCCTGAGCGTGAGGGAACGAGCAAGTTTCGTGCACCTTTACGTGCCATCCACTCAATTACAACACGGCCCAACCCCCCAAGTCCACCGATAACAACATAGGTCACTTCGGCATTGAAGCGCCATGCGCTTCTATGAACCAGATATTTCTACATTCGTGTCAGCTTTTGGTCGATAATAGCCGTAATAGCAGAAGGGTTGACAATGTCCACACTCACAGTGACTTGATCACACTTCGTCCCGGTTATGACGATGCGTCCGGTATTGTTCCCGCTCTGCATGAACCGGAAAGCATTTTCGGTCTCTGCTAGCGGATAAAGGTGCAAAGGTTTGGGCCCTTTCAACAGACCGTCGGTGATGAGCTCCATCGCTTTGTGGAAGAGTTCCCCTGCCAGCTTGACGTTCGTTTTCACGATCGAGACTAGGTCCATGGCGGCGAAGGTGATGTTCTTGGCAAATGTGCCCATGGGGAGCGAAGAGTTGGCCATGATATCAGCTTTGCCAATCTCGATGAATCGCCCAAATGGGGCAATGCATTCCCAGCTTGCTCGGAGGCCCTCCCCTGCGAGTGAGTTCAAAACAACGTCGACTCCCCTTCCATTCGTTACACGTCTAACGCCATTTGCGAATGATGTGTCGCGGCTGTAGAATATGTGTTCTCTCTGTAAATGGAACTCTTCCACAAGCAGACGTTTCTTATCTTCCGAACCCACGGTCGCAAAAATTCTATCAAGAGTCAGATCCAGTAAGGCCAGAAGACAGACAATGTATATGAAATAGGAAATAGGGAAACTCACTCTGCTCCGATCATTTGAGCGATGCCTATTGCCATCTGCCCTGTCCCACCTGCAGCGGAGTGGATCAACACTGTCTCCCCCTTTTGCAGCCGCGCAAGGTTGACCAGGCTATGCCAAGCTGTTATGGCCGGGTTCACATGCGATACTGCATCAATACAAGAGAGTGTGTCGGGGATCTTATGCACGGCCTGCAGTTTGCTGCGGGGATGGCTTCTCATTGAACCGAGCATGCCCATGACAACGCGATCGCCAGGTTTGACGTGCCCAGAGCCTGCAGAGCCAACGCGTGTGACTTTACCGGCGCATTCGTAGCCAAGCTCATCGGCTCCACGGAGCTTTCCAAGGGCGATGAATACATCCCGAAAGCTGATGGGCCATGCTTCGGCTTCTATCTCCACCTCGTCTGCAAGCAGCTCATTCTGGTGACTTTGATCCTCGACAAATCGCAGTGAGTCCAGCACACCTGTATGTTCGACTTGCAGCACCAAAGATGGACCGGACCCCCATTCCTCCGTTCTCTTAAGGGGCCGTATGTGCGACACCCGCTCTTCATCAAGCTGTTTTGCATGCACCATCCGGCCGACAGTGATATGGCCATCTTGAACAATGAACTCGACCTCGGAGCAGTCTCGAGACTCGCTTCCTTTGAACGATAAATGGAGTATCTCTGACACAAAAGCGGCTACTTCAGCCTGCTTGTAAGTGTGTGCCTGGTTGATGCTGAGAGTGACAATGTGTTTGTCGCTTTCCTCGGAGCGGATTGTGCGTAACATGCCTGTTGCGACCCCACTCTGGGGATCAATTGGCAAGCCATCATTAACATCGGCTTCACCTACAACGGCAGTTTCATTGACGGATACAGAGACCCACAAGATGTTCTTCGATCCGTGAATGAGTCTTTGTAGATTCTCGAACCTTTGAGCGTCTAGATTTGTGAGCTGGGAGTACCCGAAATCGATGAGAGATACGACGACATCGCTGGGTGATGATTCCCATCCCTGCTCGATCGCGTCAAAGTCCACGACTTGCTTGACCTCGAATTCTCGTTGAAGCTCTCTTGTCAGGGAAGACTCATCGACTGAACCCCGATCAGTGACAAGTACGAGCTGCGGTCGGGCCTGGTGTGACACATCGGGCTGGCTCTGGAGCGTCAAATGTTCTTCGGGTGTAGCTTTTGCGACCATGATAGTGCCAATATGGTGTGCGTCATCCTGGAAATCCTTCAATGCAAGATCGATTGCATGAAAGCCGTTATCCTGGAGCACCTGGTTCCATCGCTCTTGCGTCAACAACGGGCTACCTTGGCGCCAGTTTTCAGTAGAAAGCCACCAGCCTTCCAGTGCTCCAAACGCAATATTGATGCATGCGGTTTGTGTTGAGGTTGTTTCCTGCAATATCAAGTACCCTTCCGGCTTCAGTAGTGCTCGAAGATTTCGCAATGCCTTCGAGAGATTCGACGTGGCGTGGAGCACGCTGCCAGCGAAGATGAAATCGTAGCCTCCGATGTCCAATCCGGGGTGCCCATCGCTCGGGTCATGCTCAATATCCCATTGCATGAACTTCATCCTGTCCAGGTGGTTTTGGAACTGGGCTTGGGCATTGCCAACCAATGACGCCGATATATCCGTAAAAACATACTCGGCGAACGAGCTACCGCCTGTTGCCTCCTCGATGTCTTGCAGAGCAGATAGTATATGCCGCGTAAAGCTTCCCGTGCCCGCGCCGACCTCGAGGATCCTTTGCCTTGGATTCTCGTGCGAGGCTATGTTAAGGAAGTTTTGGAAGCCGCCAGAGAGCATATGAAATCCGTAGACACTGGCATAGAACTTCTCAGCCGCGTTTGACGCGAACATGAGCTCTAGAGGGTTCACCTCTCCGCGAAGAATGGATGGGAGCGCACGAGCGAAGGTTGGGAAGAGTGACCACTGAGGATACTCCAATTCGCACTCCAGGATGGCGGCGTCAAGTGAGGAAAGACTGAGCTCATCGTTTTTCTCTTGATTCCCGAGTGTCGCATGGTTGTGATCAGACTGCTGATCTAATGCGTTGACATATTTGCTGAAATAAGCGGGGAGGGCGCTCATCTGAGAAGTTGAGACGGTCTGCCGGGCTTGTATGGCGGCTGAACGCATGACCTTTTCAATCTTGGGGAAGAAGTTCGCAAAGGCATGGACCTCCGAGTCATAGTTGTCCAATCGGAAGGATGTTGTGTCGCATATCTTCTGCACTTCACCCGGCGCGAGGGAACACAGCTTTGGTTTCCACGCAATGCGATACAGAAGCCTGCGGTCCACTACAGCATCGTCGTTCTTCTCTTTTCGGGATATCTCGGCACCTTTAACATTCTCAATAGAACATAATGGTGTGTTGTCATCCGCTAAAGCCCAGAAATTCATGAACGGGCCTCCTTCGTCAGGGGTTCCGTTGACGATACCAGCCACGTTCACCGTTCTGGTCGTCTGAGACCATACTTTATTAGACATCCAGACTTTTCCCATCCGGCGAGGGATCACTGTTGCGGTATCCCCAAGGTCTTTGGGTGCTGCGGCCAGCAATACCTGAAGAACTCCATCCAAGATAGCTGGGTGGACAGGGCTATCGCCTGCTTGCTCGTGCTGGGCGGGATCCCAGCTGACTTTCCCCGTGCCGGATGCCTGACCGACTGGGTCGCAGTTCGCTTCAGTCACGACAGTGAAAGATGGGCCGTACCGAAAACCGTACTTAAAGAAGCGTTTATAGAATGTTTGTATGTCGAGCGGCTGGGTGCAAGCGGAGTGGATTGTCCTTGAGAGACTGCGAATCCGCTCGTCCTCCAATGCCCTCTCGTGCCCGGCCGGTGTTGTGATATCTTCTTCGAATTGTACCTGGACCTGGGCGTTGCATGTTTCCGTCACATGACCGTTGTTATGACTGAAGATACGGAACTGGAACCATGTTGATTCCTTCGCGCCCACCCCCTGGATAGAGTCAAGGTGAACTTCCGTCTCGACGGCGTCTCGGGTCGTGTCACCGACTCTGAGCGGGGCCAGTAGCTGGAGATTTCTGAACTCGAAACCCGAGATCTTGCGGCCTGTGGTACCGACTGTTTGCCGGACGGCTTCAATGGCGATGACAAGACTTCCTGCACCAGGAACCACCAGAGTGCCAGTAACCTGTGTCCTCAGCGTTAGTCCAAGGACTCGAAAGTGTATGAATACAGATGCAGGAGGTACTGCACAAGGCATAGATTATAGATAAGATGGTTTAAGGAGACGACATATGGAGGATGGGTGTCATTTCACACAAAAACTTACATGATGTTCACCAAGCCACGGCATAGTCTCGCCACAAAGCCAGTTCCTCCATCGTGGCCTGAGTGGGTTCCAATCATGCGCCCGTCTGCCAAGCAAAAACCCCGGCGAGGCTTCTCGCAACCTCCAGTCCTTACTCATCCGCGACTCGTCCCAGTATCGGCGGGTATGATCAAACGGGTAAGATGGACAATCGACTAAGTAAGGATGCTTTCGTTGGTTTTGATGGTTTGCGGCAGTGACTGAAACTAGGTATCCGAGGCAAAACAGATTGCCAACCAGGTTAAGGGTTGAGTGTATTGGTGAAATCGAGCGCTGAATCCAGGCGTGATAGCGGAGCTGGGGACAAGTGTCCCTCACTGGTCGACGCAGAGCCGCATGGGGGCCGACCTCGACCACATCAGTGATCGTGAATGGTTTGGTCAGGCTTCCCGTACCGACTGAGCATGACTTCGTTGTCAAGCTGGTCAACTTGGCTAAGGCATGCGAAAAGCGTACAGGCGATGTTAGATTGTTGACCCAGTACTGGGGTGTTGCTAGTTCCTCTGGCCCTGAGACTTTTCCGGTAACCGAGCTAACGAAGATGGCTGAGCCTTTTCCGGAGCCCGGTGTAATGAAGCCAATACTAGCAGCGTAGTCCTCGGCCATGAGTTGCATGGACGGAGAGTGGTACGCAACCCCTGTGGTGAGATTCTGAGCAAAAATGCCCTTCTTGTCAAGGTCCTTTTTGACGATATCGACCAGGTCTACTGGTCCTGCCAGCGTGACGTTCTCCGGGCTGTTGACACACGCCAAACATACCGATCTACCGTCCGATGTATCGAGGCCAAGACCTTCCAGATACTCCGGTACTTCGGCTTCGCGAAGATTAGCGGACAGCATCGCACCTGGTGTACCAGCCACACAAAGTTGACGAGCCAAGCTGCCCGTCAGCTTTCCCCTGTAGTATGCCACTTTACAGGCGGATTCATATGACAAAGCAGCCATAGCGTATGCTGCGGCAATCTCGCCGCTAGAGTGACCAACAACGGCCGAGGGTGTGATTTTGAAGCTTTCTAGGAGGTCAACAAGACCGATCTGCAGCGCGGTGCAAACCGGTTGGCTGCAGTCGGGAGTGTTGATTCTCCCTGCGTCCGAAATAACATCTGCCAGCATCTTAGCCAAAAGCTTTACACCATCATGTAAGGGTATTTGTTAATGACTTACCAAAAAGAGACCAGTCGCACCCCAAGCTCATGAATATCTCATCAGACCTCCGCAGACTTTGCTCAAAGATAGCGTACCTCATCAAGGCCAACCCCATACCAGCATACTGGGCTCCTTGACCTGTAAAGATGAAAGCGATCCCAGTCTCACCAGACCTCACGCGTACCGGCTTCTCAGTTTCGAAGAACACCGCAGAATTCGCAGGCGTATGGTTTGTGAGCTTGTCGGAGGGGCCCCGGAATCATTTTCGACCACTGCGAATGACCTCCACGACATGATGCTCCTTCGGGCGGCCAATGTATACGCAAGCTGGTCAATCTTATGGCGGCGATTGATAATATGCTTGGAATAGTAATCGCCATACGATTGCAACATGCGATGAATGGCTGCTTCGTCTGCGGCACTCCATATCAAGAGTCTAGGAATCGATGTAGTTGGGTGGTCGCCATTTACGGCATCACTGAACGCGATGCAGCCCGTACAATGGATCTCGTCGGCTGTGGACACACTGGTTTCGTTGAGATGGGTCCCGGTAGAGATCAGATTGTTAATGGAGCGATAGAAACCGTGAATGCCATGTGCTTGCATGTAGTGGAAGGCATCGTCAACGATGACATGAGTATTGGCACCTCCAAACCCGAATGAGTTGACAGAAACGCGCCTCTGACCCAAACCAGGCCATCGGGTCTTCACAGTGGGGATCTGACGGAAAATAGTCGTACATTAGTAAGCCGCCATTTCTGCAGCTAGATATGTTTCGATGCAGGAAAGGGACATACCATTATGTTGTCCGTAGCGATGTCAATATTCGGATTCAGTGTCTCGAACAATGCTTGCGGGGGGGATTACCCCTCGTTCGATCATCATCACAGCTTTGACAACGCTGGCGGGACCGCTGGATCCTTCAAGATGGCCAACGTTCGCCTTTATGGATCCCCTGAGACCATGGGTAAGTTTGGAATCAAGCATGTTACGATGGAGGAAAGCTGGTGCTGTGAACAAGACACGTACACATATAGAGGGTTTCCAGGGGTCCGCTTCTTTCCAAATACTCCTCCAATGGCTTTGACCTCGATTGGATCACCCGTTGGCGTCCCAGTACCTAGGCGAAAGTCATCAGTTCATTTCTCTTGGACATAAGGGGGGCCTGAGTGAGCAAGTCTTTCGGGAGGTACATACAAAACACTTGGAGGCGAAGAACTTAGATATGTCACTCACCATGTGCTTCCACGTACGTGGTATGGTTCAGGTCAAGGCCCGCTTTAGCATATGCAAATCGTATGAGATCGGCTTGTGCTTGGCTGCTGGGCTGTGTAAGTCCTGGTGTCTTGCCGTCCTGATTTGAGGCCGTCGCTCGCACAATAGCTCGTACGACATCTCCGTCATGCACAGCACGTCGTAAAGGCTTCAAGTAGAGTGCAACGACACCCTCTCCCCTTCCGTAGCCATTGGCACGAGCGTCGAAACTGTGACAACAGCCGTCGGGAGAAAGGAAGTTCAAGTTGGCCAGCTGGAGAGATGGTTCGGGACTCAAAAGGGTACTGGATCCGATGACTAATGCCTAGACATGCTGTCAGCAAATTCTTCAATTAAATAGAGAGCAAAAATGGTTATAGACCAAAGTATCTGAAGACATTGGACTTACCGCCTTGCAGTTCCCAGTCAGGATACTCTGACACGCCAGATCTAGAGCCGTGAGGCCACTGGAGCATGCTGTGTCAATATGAACGCTAGGTCCCCGAAGGTCAAAGAACCAGCTGATCTTGTTTGGCAGCATGGTGGCTGCATGTCCAGAAATGATCATCCTGGGGACCGTGTCAGCATCCTTGGCTGCCATGAGCGTCCAGTCATCCGCCATGGATGCAGCATAGACAGCAGTGAGACTCCCGCGAAGTTGTTCAACCGGTATACCAGCTAAATGTGTTGTAATTAGCAAGCCATCCCAAAAGCTCGAACGAAAAGAGTAACCTGCCATTCTCAAAAGCGTGATAAGCGGCCTCCAGGGAATGACGCTGCCTAGGGCTCATCGAGGCAGCTTCCTTGGCAGTGATTGAGAAGAAAGGGGCGTCGAAAACCCCCGGATCTTCTCTCATGAAGTGAGCATAATGGCTAGGAAGCTTTGGTGAGTGCAGATATAAATGCTTAGCGGAATTGAATCGACATAGTAGAATAATGACGGAGAGTAAGTGTAAGATATGATGGGTCTTACTGTGTTTGGTTTCCTTGATTGATCGTCATGGAATGCGTCCGTAGTCGTGCGATCCGGTGGCCATTTTGTCTTGACATTGGTCCCCTTCTCCAGAATGCCCCATAGACCCTTCTCGTCGACAGCATCCTGGGGCATCCTGAATGAGAACCCAGTGATGGCGATTGGCTCCACGGGGAGCTGTTGAGCATCCATTGAGAGGCACTTAGTACGAATACTAGGAGTAGAATGTATGAAGTAATGATGAAGCAAAACTTTGGCTGTTGATGTGGATGGACCTCGGTGAAAGTGCTTCGGTGAAAGTACGTCTGAAATACCCTCTCGCTACTTGACCTTTTATACCTCGACATCGCTTAATTACTACTGACATGTAGGACCATATACAAAGTTACATTCTCAGCAGGTACCTATCTAGGTTCTCAAACTGCCCATCTTGGTCCATGTCTACGGTACTTGTCATATCCGATATGTTGCCTAATTCGTCTTAATGCAACTGCTTTAAATTCATCCCATTTCCTCTACGAGTAAGGTTGGCTTCTTACCCAATTACGTTAGTTACCCGAATTTTACTTCGATATAATGTCGGACACATTTCTGCCCAATGTTCGTGTTACCCCTTACCTAGCTATATATGTAACACTCCTTCAGGTCAAGTGCAACCCGAAAGGACGCTGCATGCTCTGTTCTCTTTTCACAACGTTCAACTACGCTGCTGAACACATCATGGACACGGCAATTCAGTATTTCGCGATCTTCGCCATCACACTGGTATGAGCTCATCCGCCAAAAGAAATTGCCTTCACTAACCACCAGCTCTTGCTGTTTCTTATTAGATCGTCTACGGTATCAGCTCTCGCCTGGTTCTCAGTCCTTTGAAGGAGTATCCAGGTCCATTGCTGGCAAGACTTACCAATGGCTATGCTGGCTGGCACGCCATCAAGGGAGATGTTCACCTCGTGACATACTTGGATCACCTCAGATATGGTAAGATCGCGGTTCAATCGACCAGTCTGGGCGTATACTTTCACTCCACCATGCTGACTATAAATATTAGGCCCTGTTGTCAGACAAGGTCCGAATCGACTCGTTTTCAACACCTTGACTGCCGCCCAGGGTAAGTATCAACCCCGTGCTCAATCAGATCTGGCAAGGCTCCTACTGGGCAGAGGACTAAAGATTTCACTGCGTCAGACATATACCTAAGCAATCGAGTCGTGAAGTCCTCGATATATGTCCTCACTCGCTTCCGACGCCGTCCAAGTGTCTTTACAGAGCTTGACAAGACAGAGCATCGTCGTCGCCGCAAGGCTGTTGGGCAAGCCATATCTGAGCGCTCGATGCGAGACTTCGAACCCACAATGTTATCCCAGATCGACGTGTTCCTTGCACAGCTCCTTCGCTCTAGCCAGAAGCAAGAAACTGTCGATATGACGACGCGATGCAAGTACCTCGCAATGGATGTTATCGGGCTCATCGCATTCGGCTGTTCCTGGAACATACAGACAGAAGAGGCATTGCGAATACTACCTCGGGCGTTCAGCGCCCTGACCGCCAGAGTGTACTTGTTCATGAATTGGCCCAAGACGCACTTCATTGATCCAGGTGTGCAGTGGTTCATCAAGGAACGCGTTGAAAAGTTCCGCAAGATTCTTGCCGGGATGATATCTGATCGGATGGCACTACCCATTGACGCGCGTCACGACCTTTTCTCATTCGTCGCAAACGATGAAGCGGTTGGAGAGATGCAACACGAAGGCATCCGGACGAGCGAACTCTGGGGCGAGGCGGGTGTGTTCGTTAATGCAGGTCAGTTTGTGACAGCCTTATTTGCTTGGTGGTACTAATGAGTCGCTTGCGGGCCAACAGGGGGTACGACCACAGGAACAGCCATGTCCGCCGTCTTTTATTACCTTTCACGCCACCCCTCTGTCTACGCCCAACTCGCCAGTGAGATTCGGACAACATTCTCTTCAGGCAGTGAAATCCGACAAGGGCACCAACTCACGAGCTGCAAGTACCTCCGTGCTGTCATCGATGAAACGCTGCGCATCTGCCCCCCAACACCCGGTGTGGGGTGGCGGGAGAAGGATCCTCTGTCCCCCGAGCCTCTCGTTGTTGATGGTCACGTCATCCCACCCGGAACTTTGGTTGGGGTGGGGACCTACAGCTTGATGCACAACCCGGAGTACTTCCCAGAGCCTTTTTCGTTCCAACCCCAAAGATGGCTGGAAAGCGGGGGCGAGGAGAGTCCCGAGGCGACGGAAGCACGAGCCGTTATGCGGCGTGCTTTCATCCCGTTTAGCTTGGGAGATCGCGCCTGTGCAGGGAAGGCTGTTGCGTACCTTGAGCTGAGCCTGACGGTCGCCAAGACAATGTGGTATTTCGACTTTGAGAAAGCACCCGGAGAGGAGGGTAAGCTGGGAAGTGGACGGTTGGGGGCCAAAGGGGGAAGAGACCGGTCAAATGAGTACCAGCTCTACGATAGATTCATGGCAGACCACGAAGGCCCGAATCTGGTTTTTCGGGCAAGAGGGGAGCATTCGGAAGAACTGATCAAGGTGAACGAGCCTGATGTTTAGATGAAATGAGTGCGTTGATTGGCTTGTTATGGATGTGCTTTTGGGTGCATATATTACATATGCATTGAACATTCGGGTTTGCAGTTGAAACAGTAGACGTGGGCAGTAAAGTGGGGTAGGTAGTCTTTCCTCTATGCAACACAGTCTTTTCCTCTAATGCAAGCTTTGGTGTGACATGAAACAAGATGTGATAAGGCTGTTGGTTCACTGTCAACCTAGTTCCCGACAGCTTGGGCTGAAGGATAGCTCCCGCCTTCCCGCCTGTGGCTTACTGGTTGCAACGCATTGGCTGCATTTAGGAATTAAGCCGTCACATATAGTGGATTCGCAGCTCACTGTCACCTGGCTACCTGGACTTGTACTATCTTTGGGACATATCGGCACGAGATGATACCCCAGGAAGTGACAGTTCAGGCTGAGCAGAAAGTGATCGGCATCGGCAGAATCGAGCGCGCACCTGTCAATATGCGCTAATCATGCTTATCACTTTCCTATATTTCGTAGCCCAAATTCTCTGCGGGTGTCTGGATACCACCCTCCACGCCTCACTTACGCGTTAGTTACATTTGAAGTAGTAGCCCACGGAGTCAACGCAATCAATCACAGTGCCTCGTTGGTTCCATTAAGTTCGACGTACGCCAGCCGGCGCTAATATTACTTTTTCCCCTCAAAGCCTGCCGCATGCCATGACTCTTCGGAGGGATTGTAATTGGCAGTGTTAAAGTGTGAGTGAGTACCTTGTACACAACTGTGGCATTGATTGGCCTGCCGGCTATTCTACCGTAAGTGGGGGCGATGCACATGTTACTTTTTCGGCAAGCGCTTATCAACACAAATGTACACCTTCGGCACATCAATGGATCGGTCCGCAGTCTTCAGCGTGCCTTCGGAGTAATATCTACCTTTTAGGACGGTGTTGGCTCAAGGACTTATCTTTTTCCAAGGCAGTGCAACACGCAGCAGGGCTTGCGGCGGGTGTGAGCTCTCAGGGTCTTTTCGACGTCCGCCTTGTTCCAATCCTCGATTTTCCTCAGATCTTCACACTCAATCGTTATCACTTGATCCTTCGCGGGAGCAGCCGTCTTACGGCATAAGCAGAGCTTTAGCGGCCTTAGCAGGATAAGCGTATGTTTACTAAATGGAAGACTGCAATTGAGAGACTCCGGTAGAATTCTGGCGTTATTCAGTCCTCAACAGAAAACCAATTTCAAGTTGTTTGTAGACAAAATGCATATAAGTGAACAAGTGGATTTTGAAATATATAGTTGAGTATATATCAGAAACTAAAGTGACAACAATAGTAAATGTAGCTAAACTATCCCAGGGAGTGACCATTCGCAAAGGGACTGTTGGGATCATGGCATCAGGCCGATGTCTTTCTCTCCGAGTCGAAACTTCTCCGTGTTAACTACCCCTACCATCAAGCCATGGATGTTGACGCTCAATCATCTGCTCGTTAGCGGCCTTCGATGCTGAATCTTCCCTTGTATCCAAGACGGTAGTCTTTAAGATAGATCTCTCCTGCTGGGTGTGGCATGGCGTTGGGTCAACAACAGCTGTGTGGATGGCGCCTGCCTCCACATCTTCCAAGTCTTGGGTCTCCATCAGGGCTAGTTCCGTTGCGGTCGGTTTCCGCACTCTGCCCTCACCTCCACCGCCTCCGATAGTTCGCACTATACGCTTGTCATTGACCTGCTCATAGTTGCAGACGTCTTGCGTGCTGTCCCCTAATCGGCTCCACGAGCGGATGACCAATACAACCCCCGAAAGGAAGTTATGGTTTTTGAAAGCCTTGGGGATCGCAGGGGCAGCGAACACCATCATTACACAGGCTGATTCGCCGTAGGCCCATATAAGGGCCACCGAGCCGCCAGAAGTTGTGTTTCCTACATAGTCGAGAACCATGTTTGCGTGGACTCTTCCAGCTGCACAGGCAACGACACTTATTGGTTAATATTAGCAAAGAATTCGGGCACAACCACAAGATCATCAGGGTTGAGTGGGAAATGGGTACACACAGCAAGCCGATGGAGAAGATTAGTGACACGCCTACTCTCCTCTGTCGTGTCATTTTCAGTTTCCAGATTATCGGTTGCGGCAGTAGCAAAATAAGGATATCCAAAAAGAGGTTGATGAAGGTAGTGGCGACGTCAGTAGATTTCTGCTCTGAGCAAGTGCCTTGGAGCCAGGGCCGCCAAATCTTCGTGACTGGCTTGCATCTAAAGATAGTCATAATGAAGGCTATAGTGTAAGCCAGAATATTGATGGTTGCCATGGCTGTGGTGGCCCAGAAGAACCAGTTCCTCTTCTTCGTTGGGACAAAAATGCTCTTCCATTCAAGAAGGATGGCCGTTTTTGCGAACAGCATGACGAACGCGTAGATGAGACGGTAGATCCAGAGGTCCTAGATAGTAACAAGACGTATTGGTAAGCCCTGATCCACTGCGAACAAATTACATCGGCAAGAGACTGACTCTGGTCCATTCGTTGGATGCTCCAAGTGTGATGTTCCACTCGTCAACCATGAAGCCGTATGAAGTTATCATACGCAAAAACATCGCAGTGAGACCGATGAACACGATCTTTTCATTACGTTAGCCCATGAAGGTTTGCTTGGGTACAAAGATGAAGTGAGCTCACGTATGCACCGAGGCCAAGATCTGCGTTGTGAATACCTAGTAAGCAGACTGATCTCGCCATCCGGGATTCATATATAGCAATAACTCACAATCTTCAAGTTTGAATGCTCGGACAACGGCGACTCTTGAGTACATGCGAAGTGATCCAGTTATAACAACCATAACAAGGAAGGTGACGACGATTGGAATGCCAATATCGTTATTCGTAGGAGGGTTGTCAAAGTTGGGCACTATACCGTCTGGCGGTTCAACAGCTGGGTGATTGGCCAGGGCCTCTGCTTGCTGGGAGGGGGTCAGTGAGCCCCAGTTGCCATAGTCCTGTTCCATGCTTGCTTGGGTGTTGACTGAGTCTCTAACTCTTGTAGGTCGGGCTGTAGCGTTTGGTCTATCCTGGTGCTCTTGGATGAGGATGTTTGTCAACTATGAACATCAGAGTCCTGGACACAACTGTAGGATTTATTCTGAGACAATATTGGCGTTGGTATTTCTTTGGCTAGAATGCCGGCAACCATCCCGAGTTGGGGGCTACGGTGCCAAGGGATCCAAGGAGGGGAACAGGGGGGCGACGTGGTGGTCGCTTGCCGCCCGGCTGCAGTGTTGCCAACCAACAACATCCGGAAATTAATGCCCCCAACTCGCTCGTCATGCCAATTTTGGAGGAAGTTCACAGTACTTAATCTGCCAGGCTGAATTAATTGAATTAAGCTGATTATATTAGTATATTAATATTTTGAAATAATAATGTGATCTTATGTGACTCTCATAAGCTCCCCGTTGGGCGTTTCAATATTTGATCGGCATTACGGTTGTCGGCGGGGGAGGTCGTACGTTACCTGGAGCTTCCCCTTCAACATCGCCCATCGCACCCCGAATGGTTCTTTTCCCCCTTTGACTTCGTTTTCACCATTGCCAGACTCATGACCGATCATGGAGACACCCAATGTTCATTCCGGCTCCGAAGAGAAGAGCGCCAATGACTTACCGGTCAATAACCATCGAATCGAAAATGGAGCCGTGATGCCCCAGGACTCAAACCTCCCTGGCGTGATGGACAATAGAGGAATGGCAAGTAACCGCAATACCGCCATCACCAGCAGCCACCTCCATGGCCTACGTCTGGTGATGGTAACTTTTCTCAATGCCACCATGCTCTTTCTAGTTCAGATTGAGATATTTATCGTGACCACGTCGTTGGTCGCAATCGCCGAAGAGTTGGGCGACTTCGATGCGGCGAGCTGGATTCTGGCCAGTTACTTTTTGGGATACGTTAGTATGTGTCCACTCTCACTCAATGCCAAAAAAGAGAAGCCCTCTTCAGAATGTCGCGATATATATCTAATGAGTCTCATTTCCAGGTTTCGTTGTCATTGTGGCCAAATTAAGCGACATATTCGGCCGCAAGCCAGTTTACATGTTCACCATCTTAATGTTCACCCTTTTCTCAGGCTGTTGTGCAGCCGCTAAGACCATGCCACAGCTGTGAGTAGTCTACTTCACGTTCTGTTCCACCCCCTCTTCCCAGTGATTCTCGAGTTTCCAAACGAACATGTTATCATCTGCTAACAATCTGTAGTATCATCTTACGTGCATTCCAAGGCGTGGGTGGTGGTGGGAGTTTCGCGCTTGCTACCATCGTGACCATTGAGATTGTACCCCCAGAGGGATACCCCACGCAAATGACTTATATGGGCATTGCAGTCATGTTGGCCCTAGTTCTGGGCCCCATAGCCGGTGGTGGCATCAGCTCTGTCACAACTTGGAGATGGATTTTTCTGTTCAATGTCCCGGTCGGCGTGGTCGGGTTCGTATTGGCTATGATAGGAATTCCTACCGGCTTCCCTCATCATCACAACAAAGCACTAGCAACTCAGCCAGCCAAAGTTTCACCGCGACGCAAGTCAGCTCTGACCAGATTGGACATACCTGGCTGTGTGCTGCTTCTTCTCGCCACCATGTCTATCGTTTCTGCGTTCCAGGAGGCCGGCTTGCGTTTTCCATGGGGATCTGCCTACTTTATCGCTCTTCTGGTCGGCTCTGTTGGGCTTTGGCTCGTCCTAGTGACCTGGGAACGCCGTGTAACGCTCACAGACGCGACCCGCGAGCCTGTCCTTCCTTGGCGCTTTCTTACCAGCCGTTCCATGGTGGGCACACTCCTGTGAGTTACCACGTTTCAAACATACATGTTCATAAACTGCGCTAACAGTTGGATAAAAAGTGGCATTTTCCTCCAAGGTGGTCCCTTGACAGTTACCAACTTGCAGATACCTCAAAGGTTCCAGTTGATTAGCGGTCTCACGAGCCTGGATGCTGGCGTGCGTCTAATTCCATTTGGAGCTGGACTGTCAGCAGGTACGATACTCAGTGCCAATGTGACCAAGAAATCCAAGATTCCAGCGGTATACAGTGTGTTGGTTGGGGCGGTGCTCCAAATTGTTGGATATGCACTTTTGGCCAGCAGTGGGTCGTATGTCGGCATCCCTCCTGCCGTGTATGCCTACCAAGTTATTGCTGGGTTGGGCTGTGGCATCAGTTTTCAGACGCTCATTCTTCTCATTCCCTTTGTTGCTGAAAAGCGCGATCACGGTGAGTCTTCATTACCATCCCGACTCAAATCCATCTCTGCATGCCAGAATCTGACTGCGATCGTTGAAGCCGTGGGTATGGGTGCAGCAAACCAGTTTCGAGCCATAGGAAGCACGGTCATGGTAGCCGTGACCACCGCTCTTTTCAACGGATTCGTGTTTCCCCGTCTGTCGGCGCTCGGAATCTCTGACCCCAATCGAGTTATAGAGACATATAGCCAAAGCGGGACCAAGATACCGCCGGAAATTTGGGATGAGGCAATTAGTATTCTGTCTCAAGGCTATAATCGTCAAATGTATGCCCTTGTCGCATGTGGTGCTGCTCAAGCTTTTTCTGCGTTACTCTTATGGAAACGGGATCAGGCAGAGATGCCGGGAAGAGAGGTGTCATAGTTAATATGAGGACAACTGCTTGTAGCGGCTTTGGGACGTGGGTTGGGCGAAATTGCTACCTGCGGCTGTTGATGAGACTATGGGCGAGAAGCAGTTGGCAATTGTGGCAAATGTTGTGCGATTCAATGCCCCCCAAGTCAGTTTGAGGATGTAGGGGCATGGCGATTCTTTTCAATCTAGAGCTCAATGATTTCTTAATAAATACGCTGCAGCGAATGATTGGATACCCGGAGCTTGGGACTGAACTCCAAGAGAGCCGTGATGTTTAGTTGTGGGATTTGAGGAATTTAATAATGCTTGCGTTCAATGACCCTGTTAAGTACTTTAGGTACCTATGCTGGGGGGTGTCGACAGATGGCTCAGTCCTACATAGTATGCTCCGGGTTAGCTGTGCACCTCACCAACGCCGCTAGCGAGATTCTTCCAGGTCGATTCTAAAACGTGTTGCCAGCCTGAGCAGTAATTACCATGAGGCATGCGTATCTTAAACATTGAAAAGGATTGGGAAATGAAGAATTGCATGCTCTTCTGCTGGCTTGCAGCGATGGGAGCTCGATTAACGTGTAATTGTCGGGTTCAGGTTAGGTTATCTCCTTCGCGACCACGACCCGCTCAGCTGTAAAACCAGGCCTGAGAGTGGGATACCACCATCCTCGCCAGATACGTGAACCTAAGTATATCGACTACATGATTTAATATACACTTGACTATGACCTGCCTTTTTGTGTTCCGAGAATATGAATCCAATCGTATAGGTACTCTCTGAAGAGCAGCAGATACGCGAAGTTATTGTCGTGCCTGCTGTCTTGCGTCATTTACTCACACAGAGAGAGGCGAGCGAGCAGCCCGTCTTCTGGATTGGGTGTCATTTTTCATGACTCGTGCGCCTAGACCGCATTCTGGGCAAGATATCCGCTCGAAACCTGGAGCAATTGTGGGAGTGGTAGAGGATCAGACATATGCGGGGTAACTGTAAGCTGGAGCACGCTTGGCGAACGCAGGCGGCACTCGAAACAGGGAGAAGGTCCGCAGCCGGTCGCCCGGATCCGAAAAAGAACCTACTAGTAGGTTCAAGCACAGGCCAGCTGGCGAGCCTATTAAATTGGAATTTAATAGGAATTAAAAGGTTAGAATATTTTAAAACTTTGGAATAATTAATATTAAAATATAATAAAAATATTATTAAAAATAGATAATTTAATAATAAATTGTAATTATATATTTTATATTTTAATAAATTAACGATCGTAATAATTATTTTTAAAAATATTTAAACTATTCCGGTTTATTTTTAATTATAATATAATAAACGACGAAGATTTTATTCCTTCGTTAGTAGGGTTAATAGCTGTATAATAAATATTAATAATATAAAATAAGCGTGTTTTTAACCGTTAATTAAATAAATAATATTAAAATAATTATTAATAATTTTTTTTTATTCGATTTACCGTTTTAAGGTTTAAAAATACTTTAAATCGAGCTAATTTAATATTAATATAGCATTAATTAAACGCATTAAAAAAAATAAGTTATTTATTACGTTATTTTATTAAATTAATAGGCTATATTTATTAATAGAGTTAAAGGATAAAATTATTATTATATATACTGCGTTATTATAAAAAAGAGGTTTTATAATATATAAAGTTATATTATAAGGGATAATTAATAAACTCTTAAAATATCGCTTTTATATATTTATTTTTAATAATTTAATAAACCGAATTTAAAAAAATCGACCTAAATTTTATCGATTTAAGGTATTATTAAAAGATATTAATCGATTACTTATTAATAATTAATTTTTTTTAATAAATAATTAATTTAATTTACGTAAATGAATTATAACGGAATTAAATATCTAATCGGTAAATAATTAAAATATTAACGAAATTAATATACGAATTAGGTACTTTATAATAAGCTAATTTATTATTATTATTAAAATAAAATAAAATAATAAGTAATACTTTATCGATTTTAAAAATAAAGAATTTAGTATTATAATTAATAAGGGATTTATTTTTAATAAAAAAATACCGGTATATATAATCTTTAAAGTTTAATTATAAATCTGTTAAGGGTTAAAATTCGATAAATAAGTTAATTATAATATTACTTTTAAAAAGGAAATTAATATATTTATAATTAAATAAATAATATTGGATTACTTAAAATATTTTAATAAATATTCCTTTTATCGATCCTTTATTTTTTAATTAAAAATAATCGATAATAAAAGGAATAAGTATTCTTTCTTTTATTAATTTAATATTAATAAATATAATATAAATAAAAATAGCCGGTTTAAACTTAATTTCGGTAAAAAAGGTATTTAATAAATATATAATAAACTTATAATTTAGCGGTTATTAACATTAGATAACTTTTTTAATTATATTAATTTAAAAATAATAAAATATTACTTTTTTTTTTATATTATATTAATATTTATACTACTATACTTTACTTATTTTTTATAATTACTAAATTTAATAATATTTTAAATAATAAAATAAAAATATTAATAACTTTTTAAATATTACGTCATACGAAGGGAATTAATTTTTTTTAAATTCGATTTTATTATAAACTTAATGAAAATATATAATATCGCCTTTTTTAAGAAAAATTTAATAAATAGTTTTAAAAAGGTAAGATTAAGCTTTTTTAATTTAAATATTATATTAAAACTTTTGCGAAAGAAATTAATTATAAAGTAAAAACCGATTCTACCTACGTTTTTTTAAATAAATATTATATTATAAAAGGTAAAAGAGTTAGGTTAATATTTAATAGACCAGCACGTTAAAATTATTAACTTTACCCTTTTATCGTTAAGCCGAAAGGCAGTTATTAATTTATAAAAAGTAATCGATATATTATTTATTTTTAAATATAATAACGATTAATAAATAAAAGAATAATAACGTCGGCGAAATAAAAAGAAATTACGAAAAAATCGAAAGATATATAAACTTATTAAAAGGTTTACAATAAATAATATTAATATTAATTAATTATATAAAATAATAAAAAAAGAAAATTAATACGAATATAATAAAAATATAAGGTAATAAATTAAAATATAACGTATAATTAAAAAGGTTTAAATTAATAAATTAAAGGAAAAATAAAAATATTTAATAATTAAAAAAGTTAAATATTATAAATTTACTAATTAATTAATAAAAAAAAAGATATAAATAATTATATCTTTTTTAATAATATAAATTACCCTTTTTTAATAAAGAAATTAAATTATAATAACGATATATTTATTATTAATTTTACGCGTTAAAAATTACTTTTCTTCATTAAAAAATAATAAAAGTTATTTTCTAACCCTTTTTTATTATAAATACTAAATAATAAACGATTTAATAATTAACTATCGTTAAAACTAAATATTATCCTTTAAATTTTAACACTTCCTCCTCAATTAATTATCGTAATTAATAATAAATATATATAAATTGATAACTTATTAAATAACGATAATAAATAAAAGGAAAATAATAATAAAAGGTTTAATTTAAACCCTCCTCGCCGGCTATAATATAATATGATTAATATATCAATAATATTAAAATAATAATAAGGTTTCCTTTATTAACAACACTAAAATTCTTATTAAAACGGCTAAAATCGATATATTTTAACTTTATATATAATAAATTTTAATTATTAACAATATTTTTATATATTTTTAACGTTCCGATTTAATTATAATATTTAAATAAATTTATAATTATAATTTTAATACGTTTTATATTTAATTTAATAAATTAAACTATTTCAAGGTTTTAAAATATTTCAACCTTTTAATTCTTACTAAATTCCAATTCAGTAAGTTCGCCAGCTGGCCTATGCTTAAGCCTACTAGTATCACAACTTTCGAGCCTTCCTCCGATATCTTTTGCCTTGTCTTGGTCGCCAAGGCGCTAGCCTGTAGGAAAAGAGGCGTTTTATTGCTCGCAGGGAGGCGGGCGAGTGCTTGTTTGTTTGCTTGCTTTCTCGTGGCAGTACCATCTATTCTATTTATGTCCTTTCTGTCCTTTGACTTGAATTGATGAACGAAGCGAATTGATTGAGTAACCCTCTATAAGCAAGGAGGCGGGAGAGAAAAGTAAGTCATCTAACGGCGAACCCAGGGGTCGTGCGCGAGGTTCTTTGTGATTAGTGAGAATGCGATAGATACCTAGGCGACCAACATCATGTATCGTCATTGGCATCTCTGCATGCCTGTCATCTGTGCTGGGCCAAAATACCCCGTGACTTGGCATCTGGGGTTAGGGGGCCTTGGCTGCTCAAGGGGCTCCGCCGACTCCGCCATGAGTGCTAGGGATAAACTCATATCCTCGCCGCGCATGTCATATCCAATCGGCCACACACCACATCTGTCGGCGTCCGCTGTTCAAGGTTCGCGGAAGGCTTGTATCAAGGATAGTGACAAGGGATGATCGGGTTGATATTGCACCGTTACATGGCTATGGAGCGTGGAGTGAATATAAATGGGTGACGATCCCCCACGATCAGCGAGCCACCTGGTCTCCTGCATTGAATGCAAGCCAGGTCCTTCCCATTCCGCTTCGCTTCTCTGAGCCGCTCCTCTTCCATCTCGAGCTTGCTTACTGTCCGAGGCATCCCACATTCCTCTTTGGCTCACAACACGTAGCCAAGTGCTCGACAATGGCGACACCAGTGCCATTCGAACCGTCGTACTATGGTGCGCCGGCAGAGGAGAAGAAAGGCCATGGCCTCGACCTCGAGGCCGCAAGTCTGTCGGAGGGAAAGCCCGCAGCCAATGCTTTGCACGCCGAACGCGCAGAGCTCCTCGCGAATCTGCCGGATCCCGATGCGGATAAGACGCCCGAGGAGAGAGCCGTCATCGTAGGTGGGCTTCTTCTACGGCGGCCAAGGGCAATTAGCTAACGCAGATGACAGGACCGTAAGCTCATGTGGAAGGTGGACGTGGCTCTGATCCCCTGGCTCAGTCTCTGTAAGTCTGACGAACTGTGCCTCAATTGCCCCCCCAGGATCCTACATGCCACGACAGATCATGCCTTTGCTGACGAAACCAACCCCTTGATTGTAGTGTACCTCATGTCGTTCCTGGACCGGACCAACATCGGCAACGCCCGCCTCGCGGGGATGGAGGACGACCTGGGCATGAAGGGCCAGGACTACAACATGACCCTGACCATCTTCTTCATCAGCTACGCGGCCGCCGAGCCCGTGACCAATGCCCTCCTCAAGCGGCTGAGCCCGCGCGTCTTCTTCACCGCCATCATCTTCGTCTGGGGCGTCACTCAGACCCTCATGGGCATCGTCCACAATTACCAGGGCCTGCTGGCGGCCCGATTTTTCCTGGGCATCGCCGAGGCCGGCCTCTTCCCGGGCGTCAACTACTACCTATCCTGTTGGTACAAGTCCTCCGAGATCGGCGTCCGGTCCGCCATCTTCTTCTCGGCCGCCGCCCTGGCCGGCTCGTTCGGGGGCCTGCTCGCCGCCGCCATCGCGCTCATGGACGGCGTCGCGGGCCGCCCCGGCTGGTCGTGGATCTTCATCCTCGAGGGCATCGCGACCGTGCTCGTGGGCATCGGGTGCTGGTGGATGGTGTTCGACTGGCCCGAGGACGCGCGGTTCCTGTCGCCCGACGACCGGGTCCGCATGCAGCGGCGCCTCATCGCGGACCGCCAGGGCCGCACCGCCGAGGACTTCGACAAGCGGCACATCTGGGCCGCGCTGCGGGACTGGAAGACGTACGGCTACATGTTCATCTACTCGGGCGCGCTGGTGCCCCTGTACGCCTTCTCGCTGTTCCTGCCGACCATCCTCAAGGGCATGGGCCACGTCGGCACGCGCGCCCAGCTGCTGAGCGTGCCGCCCTACGCTGTCGCCGCGGTCCTGACCGTCATCGTAGGCTTCGTCGCCGACAAGACCAAGTACCGCGGCTACTGCAACGCCGCAACGGTACTGATCGGCATCGCCGGCTTCGTGATGCTGCTCGCCTCGCAGAACCCGCAGATCCAGTACGCCGGCACCTTCCTGGGCGCCGCGGGCATCTACCCGACCATCTCCAACACGCTGTCGTGGGTCATCAACAACACCGAGGGCTCGCTGAAGCGGGCCGTGGTGCTGGGCATGGTGGTGGGGTTCGGCAACCTCAACGGCGTCGTCTCGTCCAACATCTACCTCACGCGCGAGGCGCCCCGGTTCTGGACCGGGCACGGCGTCGTGCTGGGGTACCAGGTCGTCGCGCTGCTGGGCGGGACCCTCGTCATGCACGTGGCGCTGCGCAAGATGAACCGCGACCGGGCGGTTGGTAGGATGGACGCGAAGTGGGCGGCCATGGGTGAGGAGGAGCGCTGGGCGATGGGGGATATTCGGCCGGACTTCAAGTATACTCTCTGAGAGCTCATACTGGAGGGGAGTGATTAAAAGAGACCTAGGAACTAAGTATGAAATGAAGAGAGCTTGTGCTCCCGATAGCATGGGGTAAATCCAATGATCATTGACATATCGAGTGCAACATGGTACAAAACCGGGCAAATCGGTCAAACATGCTCTTTCCGAGCTTTGGGACTCTATTAACTGTCTAGACGGGGTATTCGCCTGATTCGTAGAAGAAGTATGATCATATGCAGCCTGGTGCCAAACGCCGCCGCCAACGCCAATAAGAACTCCGGCCCCGGACCAAAATGCTCGCTTGCTGAAATACAGAGAACCAGAAGGAATCAAATCAACCGACCGACCCGTCGCGCACATCCTGTCTTGTCTATTTCATCCAGAACCACCGACCCTTTGGCTTCTCGTCGAGGATCTCTTCGGCGATGACTGATTCGACGCCCACGGCCCGCATCAGCTTGTGGACGCCATGCAGCTCAACATCGATGGCCTTGACGGCGTCGTCGCACCAACCGGCCCCGGCGCACCGCTTGCCCACCAAGTGCACCTTTCCGGGCTCGAGGGTGACGCTCTTGTCGATGGTGCCGTTCAGCTTGCAGTCGAAGACGCCCTTGCGCGTGTCGAGGCGGCCCTTAACCTCCGCAAAGACCTTGCGCTCGCTGCCGTCCGCGCCGCCGCTGGTCTGGATCTCGAAGCTGCACGTGCCGAAGCTAATCTCAATAGGACTAGGGTTGGCAATACGCAGCACGATCTGCACGTCGGAGGCGCCGTTCTTCTCGGACGTCACCTGGTCTACGGTGACGCGCGGGCCGTCCATGCCCTTCATCTGCATCGTCTTGCTGTAGACGATGCTGCGCGGGCCGACGCCCAGCGCTTTGACGTCGCAGCGGCCATTGCGGAGGTCCAGCACGGCCGCCGTCTCCTCCATCACTTGGCCGACAAAGTCGAGCAGGGCGGCCTTGTTGGTGATCTTGACGAGCTGGTTGTTGACCAGGACGCGGGCCCCGTTCATGCTGGTGTTCAGGGGCGGCATGAAGATCTGCCCGAAGCAGTCCCCCTTGCTGTTGTGAAGATCCAGGGTCATGGGGGAGATTGATGCCGGGACTGGGCCGGTGTTGGTGGCACGAGCATCCACCGAAATGTGAAAGGTGCTAAAAGGAGGCGAGAGAAAGTCAACATCGTGTTTCCGTCCGGTCAAATCTGCTCTGCCATGACAAACCATTCCTTTCACCGCCCTTTCTATTCTACGTTTGTACGGTTCGGTTCGGCCGCTGTTGCATGTAGCACTCACGAACGCACGAACGCACGCACACACCACAACGAGGGGAAGAAATGCAGGCTTACTTACTCTTCAGTAACATTGCTGATGCGAACCAGTGAGACATCCAAACGACTGTAGTGAAGAATGCATTTGATGATCTTATCAAAGGCGGATTCCATTTGGCCGGTGTGTGTCTGAACGAGTCCCTGGAAGCTGAAGTCCATGTTGTGTCCTTTTTTTAGTAGGGACGATAGTGTGTGCCTGCTTTAACTGGGGTTTTGGTTTCTGTTTGTTTGTGTAAACGGGCAAGTCGAGTAGTGAGGCCAAACAAACAGGTTTCTCCTCCAAAAAAGTTCAAGAGGGTGTCCCAACAATGTTCCAGATCGAAGAAAGAAGGCGATGATGGGGTGACCTCTGGGGTTCAGAATGAGCGGTGTTGCGTCCTTCTTTGCAGTGTTGTGGCCTGTTGAACCACACAGATTTGCATGATTGATTAGGGGGACGCGTGGGAGAGTGGATAGTGGGGGGTTATTTGATGTGCTGTGCACCGGCACTCGATGTGATTGATGGGTCGCCACCATGGAAGATCCATAATGATCAACTCTTGGTACAGGTAGATAAGCCTGATCGCCATAGTGTGTACAGGGGAAGGCACGATGCGAGTGCGATCGGGGAGTGCGGGTGACTATGGGTGATTGATGATCAAAAAGTCGTGAGCAACACGCGGTCCTGTCTTGGGTGTGATCCAAAATCCAGGCCTGAGGGTACGCTCACATGGAAGATTGAACGACCAAACTTCCAGTGCGGGCGGTTGATAGGCCGGCTTCGGTGAGCAACTTCTCTGTCCTAAAGTCACTTGATGCGATTCCAAGTTGGGCAGCCATAGCCACTACCGGTATAACCACCCCTGAACACATGATCTATAATTTACTATACAGAATGAAGACATAGCAAGAGACTAGGTAGCGAAAGAACGTCGCCAATTGGCAAGTTATGGGAAGTTGTGTAACCAGGCCTGGATCATGTAACCAAGGCCTAGATCAATCCAATCAATGTTGCATCTCAGCTGAGGCAATGCGCGCTAGTGGCAGGGCGTTTTGGGTGCACTAAGCCTTCCCCGCCCACACCCGAAAATGCATGCTTCTCAGCTAATTACATTCGACTCGACGGGTTGACCATAGTTCTCTCGCAATCTCTCGATGGCCAGAAAATTGTCTTCTTTGGTTTCTTCGCTTGTGAGTTCAATTGACAGTTATTGAGCTTTTGGTTAAGAAATCAGGCGAAAGGAAATGATGCTTGTTGGAACTATCGAGGTTCGCTTCCGCGTCCACAGGCAGAAACGCAATGGAGCTACTGCTCCTCCTCGCCCTCCGGCCTCGCCTGAGACTGAGACGAATGAGCCTCCTTGTGCGACTCGCGACATGGCTGATTTGGGGCCAGCTGGACGAACATGACGCTGGGCAAGCACTACATGCCATGAGGTCTCGCCAAGAACAGAGCGGAGTTACTGCAGTGACGTTGGGAAGCATGCAAATGACAGAACTCTGTTTGCTCGGATTGTCAGGCCGATGATGGCATTGAACTTTGATGAGCATATCTCCGCGGGGTTCCGCGCCCCTCTATGACTCTGTCACTTCAGCCGGTTCTCGCGACTGTGGTAATAAGCAGCCAAGGCCCAAGAGATATCTGCGATCCAGTGCCTCGCAAGGGAAAAGACCTGTCAGAGAGCACACTGGTAGCTCCGGTTGGAGCATCAACTGATGCATGGATACTAATCTCGACCAGATTGGCAGGGAGACCAGCTTATATATTGCCTTAAGACTCATGTCAGCAGTGCTTTACGCAAATTAGAGGGCTGCAATCTATTAGCCATGGGCCACTTTTCGGGTCGAAAACTACATGTAGCCACGAACCCAATAGCCCCCGTTTCCAGGGTTCCTGATTGACAATGCTGGGGTAATCCGCCATGGGCCCGTCGGGGCTCTTTGTTATTTCTCGCAGGCCCTCCAGCAGTTGCCGAGACGGGGCCAAGCGCGGATTGGGACAAAGGGGGCTCGGGGGCTAAGCTGCATAGGTGCACTTTAGAAACGAATGCGAATAGGCTGTTGGATCGTCGCTTCTTAGTGCTACGTAAGCGCGAGGGGCATGGGGGTTAGAGGATGCCGTGGCCGCGTCGTTTGTATTCCTAAATAGTAAAAAGCCACGAATACGGCTTACATACAGCCTCGGCAGCGGATGTTAAATAAAGGAATGAAGCAGAGCAAAAACAAACAGATAGAAACAGATGATGGCAGCCAAGCACGTTCTAGGAAACCAATAGTGGGAATTCCCTCGTGAATGAGGGCGTTGTTATCCATATTTATAATTAAGCATCCATAAATAATGCTGTCAGACACGAGTATTCTGGAGTATCCCAGCAGGGCAGCGTCTCATTTCAGGGATTAACAGGGGAAAGGCGCAGGTGTGTCGAGGGAATTGGACCCTGTTTGACGCCCGACCGGGGAGGACAGTAGCGGCAAAATGAACGGGAAGCGCTGCGATTCGCTCGGTAGTAGGACGTCACTGCTTTGAATGCTTGGATGCGAGGACGGCACGGACGGAACAGTGGTCTAGTTGGGCCTTGTCCTCAGCTTCAGCTTGGGACCCCAAATTCAACTTTGCCCATCTTCAAAGTGCCATATCCGAAGGAGAAACTTTGTCGTCTGTTTACATTCTTGTGGCCTGCCTACGGACGTTGTGCTGCTGCTGCTCAGATACTTGGATCAAATATTTGGCATTCCACCTCGAGTTTATGCATGTCTTGGTTTTGACTGGCTGCAAGCAACCGAACCCCTCCACAGACACACCCGCCCGCCCTTGCAGATAGGTCTTCAGCGGGCATTGAACTCGAGCTCCTTTGACAAGTTGCCAGACTAGCTACTGCTGCTGCTGCTGCTGCTTGCTGCTGCTATTTGCTACTACTGCTACGAGTTCGACCTTGCATTGCATTGATTGCAACTGCGCTGCGCTGCACTACACTCGGTCACTTTTACATCGATTTACCTACCTACGTCGTTTTTGGTCAATTCGGCCGGACTGTGCCTCATCTGGGATGACCAGTCGTTGACGTGACCCAATATGTGATTGCGCCGAGTTAACGAGTATTGAACGTTATGCTATTAGCGGGATAGGCAAGGTAACTTGACCGAAATCGCAGTGCAGGTGGGAACGGGAACACTACCTAGAAACGGGAAAGCAATGGCGTCACGATCAACTCGAGCAGCTACTTCCTGGGAAAACGGGAATAGGTGCCCAGCCATGTCAATGTCGGCAGCCGCGATCCAACACCGCGGGCCTCCTTCGCCACAGCGCAGGAATGGCACCACCACGCGAGCCCCTATGCCGACTCCGCGATTGAACGCTCCCGGGCTCGATACCCTTTATCGCGGCCCACAAGTGCAACTCGTAGACAGCAGCTCCGAAGAGGACGACGACTTTCTCGGCACAAAGCCCAAACCACCCTCGAAACCCTCCAATCGACACCCGTCGCATTCCCGATCAATGAGCCACCCATTCCCCTCTTTATTCTCAATCAAGAAGAAAAAGAACATCGGCCTCGACGAATCGACCGATGACGACTACACACCCCCCAGACCAGGGATGACCTCCTCTGGACCGAGCATGGCGTCAACATCGTCGCGCAAGCCGCAGCGAGGGCCCATCGACTTTCGCAACGGGAACTGCATGACTTGTGGTGGGCTGGTGAGGTGGCCGAAAGAGCTGGACACATTCAGGTGCACCATCTGCCTGACGATCAACGACTTGAAGCCGCTGGAGTACAACAACAGCAGCAATGGCGACGCCGCGAAACCCACGATCGCCCCGACAACACCGTCGCTCGAGCACACCAAGCATCTTGTACAAGAGAGCCTGCGCCTTTCGATGCGACACTATACGGACTCTGCTGGCCGTGCAGTAAGTCCCGGGAAATGGCCGCGACGTTCCTCCTCCCGCGGAAGCGACGACTACTTCTCCCAGCCGGCATTTCGGGAACGACATCAGAGATCGGCTTCGAGGGGCACGCCACCTATATATGTGCGCACGCCGGTCTTCGACGAGTTCCCCGACGAAAGCACCGAGTCCAATCCGCCTAGCCAGAAGGGAGATGCGAGTAGAGCGTAT
Organism: Apiospora marii; assembly: GCF_038362585.1. Taxonomy (NCBI): domain Eukaryota; kingdom Fungi; phylum Ascomycota; class Sordariomycetes; order Amphisphaeriales; family Apiosporaceae; genus Apiospora; species Apiospora marii. The sequence continues at coordinate 1,881,812 of NW_027117377.1, forward strand.
TCGACCTCTTACCCTGATCAGCGCAGTTCTGGCTTTCCTCTGCGCTCACCAGCTGCGCCTACACCTGCGCCGCCCAATCCGCTCGACCCGAAGTCCATTTTCAGACCGGTGGAGGAATACCTTATGGCCTGCTTCCGGTCTCATAACCATTTCAACGCAGCCTTCGTCGCGCAGCGTGTAAGCTTTAGCTCCTCGCGCCCGCCTCCGTTCAGAATACCGAGGAAGCCAGTGCCGGAGAAGCCCTTGCCGGAGAAGCCCTTGCCGGAGAAGCCACTGCCGGACAAACCCCTACCAGATACTCCTCGGCGAGACAAAGCGCCCGCAGCTGAGGATCCTGTGGTTACCGATCAGCTTGACCCCAGGATGTTGCTTTTGGGCAACATCGCCGAGAACGGTATGTGGTGGACAGGCAACCAGCAAGATGTGCCTCCCGGCAGAGCCAGATCAGCACGGAAAGATGAAGCGCACGCCCTCGTCACCTCACGAACGCCGCGAATCGATTGGGGGCTTGTGATGGAATGGTATCACACCATAATCAATGCTGCCGAAGGATGGGCTTCAGTGTATGACGAGCTAATACAGAAGGACCCTTCAAAGACACTGCCAGATTCCGAGCGAAGCCGCTACGAGGCGCTCGTCCTCGACGCTCAAGAGCACTTACAACGGGCATTGCTCAAGTGCACCGAAAATCTGCTCAAGAGACCAGGGCGCGTACTCAAGAATCCAGAAGATATACGCTTTCTACTACTCATCCTCGCCAACCCACTGCTTCAGTCCGGCCACAAGACCTATTCCGGAACACTCCCTCAGACTCCCCGGGAGAGGCCAGGGCCTGCAACTAGTCAAAGGGAGAGCCCGGAAAAGAGCGCCGCAGGCCGACATTCGGGGATTATCAAGCGGATCATGGGTCTCTTGTCCAATGCCCCCGAAGTGTGCCATCACCACCTGGTTACCTGGTTTTCCAGATTACCTGAGCATTTGTTTTTACAATTCAAGGACCTCATCGGGGGTTTCGTGACATACCGCCTCACACGTCAAGATACAAAGAAGCGCGAGCAGAAAATAGATGTGACAGCTGGATTGATCCCTCAGATGTCTAACAGCCGGACGAATAACACCCCTGCCACACTCCATGCCGCACTTGAAGCCACCAATGCCTCGAGGAAGCAGAAGAAGCCCCCGGAACCGCCAAAGAGGCTTCCTTACGTTGACGATTGGCAAATCAAGGCCGCATCGAAAGTGATGGCCCTGGTCTTTGCCGCGAACAACCTGACCCATGTCCGACGTAACGAGGTGAGCACCCGGCACGCGCATGGGCATCTGTTGGCCACGAGCGATTTCTATAACTCGTTGCTCGACTGCATGGACTTCAAGGCGGATTTTGAGGAGTGGGAAGCTCGAAAGGGCAAGTTCGCCTTCTGCCAGTACCCCTTTTTCCTCAGCATCTGGGCCAAGATTCAGATTCTCGAATTCGATGCCAAGCGACAAATGGCCGGTAAAGCGCGAGAGGCTTTCTTTGATAGTATCCTGTCACATCGGAGCTACACTCAGTACCTGTTTCTCAGCGTTCGCCGAGACTGTCTCGTCGAAGACAGTCTCAAACAAGTCAGCGAGGTGGTGGGAAGTGGTAGCGAGGACATCAAGAAAGGCTTACGTATCGAGTTCCGTGGTGAAGAAGGCATCGATGCAGGTGGGCTTCGAAAGGAGTGGTTCTTGCTGCTTGTCCGGGAGGTCTTCAACCCGAATCATGGTAAGTTGATACCTCATATAAACAACAGTGAATGGATGTAGCTAACCAGCCCAGGCCTATTCGTCTTTGACGAAGACTCGCAGTACTGCTACTTCAACCCCCATACGTTCGAGACTTCGGATCAATACTTTCTTGTTGGCGTCCTCTTAGGACTGGCCATCTACAACTCTACGATTTTAGACATCGCTCTCCCGCCTTTCGCATTCAGGAAACTCCTGGCTGCCGCCCCTCAATCAACTACCAGCAATTCCGCCTTTCACCAGCGGTCGGTTATGGCGTACACGCTGGATGAACTGGCCGAGTATCGGCCCCGCCTTGCCCGTGGTCTTCGCCAACTTCTGGAATTCGAAGGCGATGTAGAATCTACTTTTTGTTTGGACTTTGTGATTGACGTCGACAAATACGGCGAGCGGGTTCGCGTTCCCCTTTGCCCAGGCGGTGACCTTAAGACGGTCACGAACAGCAACCGGCGTGAATACGTTGACCTCTACGTTCGATACTTGCTGGACACGTCGGTCAGCCGCCAGTTTGAGCCGTTCAAGCGCGGTTTCTTCACTGTGTGCGGTGGCAACGCCTTGTCCCTCTTCCGACCCGAGGAGATTGAGCTTCTGGTGAGAGGATCGGACGAGCCGTTGGACATCACCGCTCTCCGGGCCGTCGCGACTTATTCGAGCTGGAACGGCTCCGACAAGGTGGCGCCCGAGCCCGAAAGCGAGCCGTCAGTCGAGTGGTTCTGGGAGTCGTTCGGCGCGGCGACCCCCAAAGACCAGCGCCGCCTTGTTTCTTTCATCACGGGGAGTGACCGGATCCCAGCCACGGGCGCCGCCTCCCTTGTCATTAAGATTACCTGCCTCGGACCCGACACAGGACGATACCCCTCGGCGCGCACTTGTTTCAATGTTTTGAACCTTTATCGATACCAGACTCGGGAACGCCTCGAGACGTCACTGTGGCGTGCCGTTAATGATAGCGAAGGCTTTGGGCTTCGCTGAAGAATGATTATGTTCTGTCGGCTGGTATCTCTCTCTATCCAACCTACTGTTATACGATGTCACAACACATTATACGGCGTTACACAATTGTTATCATTGGCTGGTCACATGGATAGACATACAGACAGAGACCATGGCGGTGGATCGAAGGGATAGATGGATATCACATGAAGAAGACGTGTAGGATGAAGAGGAGGAAGGAAGTACCATTGCATAACAGACAGTCTTATCATACCCAGAGCTAGGACTCTACACTTTTGTTTCTAGGCCAATCCAATTTCCTTGGTTCAGTTTCTGCAGCTGGTCTCTATTTCCGAAATGTGTTCTGTGATTGAATCGCTTTCGCTCTCTTATCTTGGCTTGTCGATGGAGTCGTGTCTCAATCCCAACCTACTTAGGCAACATGATCACAGCACTTCGAAGAGTATGCGCTTATTAACCAACTTATGGTCTTCTCGACCGTATTCTTTGGGCTAAATGGGAATAAGCCCAATGCCTGGGATTATTGTCTCGAGCATGGAATCGCTTCGCAAGGATAGCAGTTTCAATGAGCGCTATTCGTGTCGTCGGTCATCGCAACACTCGCTTGGGGCAATAAGAGAACCCCTACCCGATGCCATCAAGTCAGCGAGACTGCCGATTAACCGTCGTACTGATTCCAAGCATTGGTACCAAGGCACCTAGCGATTCCCAATGATAAGGACTGGACTTGTTTCCACCAGACCGAGCGCGGAAGGCTTGTAAGCTCCCCGCATAAAGATTGTCGAGCCTGGTTCTCTACGACTTCACTTGACGGGTCTGCTGTTCCTTGCCCACAACGTGGTCGCCCATTGGGGGGGATAGAGGGGTAGCTGCATGTCCGCCCGAGTCATGCCCGTCGGCGGCTCTCGCAACCTCTTGCAACGGACTCGTGCCTGTTGGATGCTAGTCAGATGCCGAGCAAAATGCCTAGTTCCTCGAATTGGCATGCAGGCCGAGGGGGGGTATCCTGCATGCAATCTGCGTGAACTGCAGCATCGTGTTCGTCTCTATGCGAGGAACAGCATCCACTACATGGACGCACATAATGATAGCGCGAACCATGGGGCTCCAAGCCTCAAACCAGTGTGTCTGGTTTGCATGTCACCTGTCTGATTAGGTGCAATCGTGCGTGACGCGGGCGGATAGTGGACTTTCTCCCTGCTTGGCCACCTCAGATCTGCTGTTCTGGGCTCCAGACAATATCGTGTTATGAAGTAATCGTACAGATCTCACCTGTTTTGAGGTTCATCTAGATTTGTCACCGCCCTCCTCCTTCAAAGCCGACCTGCTTCCTATAAGAACTAGTTATCACTATCGTCTCATCCATCGTCTAAATGACCCACTCCTGTGACTGACAGGAGCTTGAACCACCAAGATGTTCATCTGCCACGAGGCTACGCGCCCAGATAAACATCCTACTCGCATGTTTCGTCCAACCCCCTTCACCGCCAGGTTGGAAAATCGCCAAGTGCCGGTCTTTTGGGGGGTTTACTCGGGACCGAGCCGCCCTGAGGGTCTTCGCCAACATCGGGACTCAGGGGACCGCATAAGCTTAACCGACAACGACAGAAACATCCCCCTTTCCGAGTCAAGGTGTTTGTTGGCTCCCAAGGGCAACGCTCGTCTTCTTCAGGGGACTCGTGTAATACTGTCAGGGGCCCTCGCTCTGGGCATGACCGAGTGAGTAGATACGGAAGTGGGCATTGAGCAACGCAGTTGCTTCTGCTTATCCAGAAGCTCGTTGTGTATGAATCGGTGGGCTCAATGTTTCAGATAGGGGAGCGTCAAGATGGCTAAATCCTCAGTTCTCGTTGCACATTAGTGAATATCCCATCAGATTCTGCATGCATCTCGGCCACGGTGCTCGGTGTACCCACTGCATGATCGAGAAATTTGTTTTCAAATCGCACATCTGCCTTTCTGAGGAGGAATCTCGGGTTCATCGGCATAGCTCGGGGGCTGTGCTGGTATTCGTACAGCCAAGCTAGAACCACCGCCACTTGCCAGGGACAATACGGCGAACACTTTGATGGCCACCATCATGCATTTGCACATGAAATGAACAGTGCAGTACGATGTTGTGAAGTCGGCGGCCGCTGTACCGATTTTCGCCGTCTGATCTCCATGATAGTTTGATCGGAAAACAAGCGCGTTGCTTACTTTGTCGTCGAGTTTCCCCCCTTTTCTCATTACCCAATAGATGTCGTTGGATTCGCTGTCGCTATTCCTGATTCGGCAAGTAGGTCCCCTATGACGAAAAGAATGCCCTTCACCGACAAAATACACAGATAGAGTTACTAGTTCAGCCCGTAATGAGAGGCGGAAATGCAGGATACTGATCACGCGACACAGGTAGTCAGCAAACCAGGGCTTCTGAAGCCCCTCAAGCTCATGGCCTTGCCTCGTCGGCGTAGGATATCTGGGGCAGTGTACATATTGTGCATACCTCGAAGCTCATAACTCATGATAGATGAGGGACTCGGCGACCAGGGGTCGAGGATCGATCTAGTTTCTTCCCGGTCAGGATCTGCAGTAATATAGGGCGCCTCATTACCCGCCCAACGCTGGTCGGCCAAAATCATACTGCTCGCTCGGTATAGGACTTGTTCAAGCCAAGAGCTTATTCTTGGCTGTGATACCCTCACTCTGCAACTAGTTCCGTCCAATCTTAATCTGGCTTCGACTGCGGGTCGCTCCTTGGACACGGTTATTTGACGCTGTTTGTTTCGTTTCATCCATTCTCAACTCGACAATCACCCTCTCTTCCATTATTTCGACAACATTACAGCACTCTTTGCTATCTGTTTCACCTCTGAGAACTAAACAATCTCATACGGAACCGTGTTGAACACGCAGACAGGCGAAACCTCCTTCAGCATTTATAGGAAAACACCCGTCTTATCCTGGTGCGAGTCGGATTTGGTTCTCTGGCCCAATACCCAGACGTCACCCGGAGCGCCGTCCTCTCCTTCATTGGCGTTCTGAAGGTTGTACATTCAGTCGCTGGAAAGGGTCTCCTTATACAAAACAATACCCGAGCAAAATCAACACGGGAGGAATCCCACAGGGGGAGGAAGCGACGAAAACAAGGGAAATAATATTTGCTCTTACTACTCGTCACCATGTCTGGCTCGGACGACAGCGGGAACATGGACGTGACGGCCGAGTCCATCATCGCCTTGGTGGGCATCGTGCTGGCCCTCCCGCCCTGCATCGTGCTCGTGTGGAAGTGGCGCATCATCCGCCGGGCCTTGCGGAGCGGGGAGCAGACCGTGGCCGCCGAGGCCCCGCAAGAGGCAGCGCGCCATCTTGACATGGACGACGTGACGCCGATCCTGCCCCTCCACCACAACCGCCGGGCCATGACGGGGGCGTCTACAAATACCAACGCGTCGGCGATGACGGACAACTCCTCGGCGCCCTCGACAAAAACCAAATCCTCCTCGACGTTTAGCACCACCACAAATGCTTCCTCGACGACGGACGTCTCGGTTTCGTCGGAGAAGCCGTCGGCGGCGTCGTCAAAGGCCTCGTCCATAACCACTATAGACGAGTCGCCCGAGGAGTCCTCCACAGAAGAAACCTCCACCGAGACGACAAAAACGACCCACTCGTTCGCGACGAACCTGATCGGCATGACGAAGAATCTTCTGCAAGAGGGCGACAATCTGATCTCGTCGCCCCAACGTATCGAGCTTGTCGTGGTCGAGGGCAAGGTCCAGAGCATACACCTGCTCTGCCGGACAAAGCTTTCGCCGCTCTTCCGGATACCGGGTTATCCATATTCCCTCGAGTCTCCTGTGTGAGACCGGAATCCTCAGCAGCATCTTTCTTTTCACACTTTTATATACACACCACTTTATAATCAGTCTGTTAATTGTATGCTAAAGGACGACCTTCGAGGAGAATAATGGCCTCACTTCATTGTATGTTTTGATTGAGACCTGTCGAGGTGGGAACAGAAAAGGGCGTCGAATCAGAGGCCTCATGTTTGGTCTCATTCACGGTCAATACATCAAAAGTACTAGATGGCGCTGGTTTCAAGAGAAAGAAGACACTTGACTGCTAGCCTGCGTTCCGTCATGTACATAGTTACTGATAAGCGCTCGTTTCACTGTATATAGATATTATTAATCATATTCACTCAACTGAAAACCTCGGATTTGGTTCGGTGTGATGCATGGTCACATCATTAACGTGAAACCAATACCAAGAACCAACAGGCTTGATTAGATATAAAACAACCGTGAGCAAGACTTATCAGTGGTGGCTGGCAACAGAGTTACGGCAGTGGGAACGGGGAACAGTAACAGTAGTCGCAATCAGTGTCATATTTTGGTTCTTCTACTGCTCATGCATACTCTATGCAAAGCCAGATACATATCTATGACGAAAGTCCATGCCATTAATGCGCACAACACCAACTAAAGGTGATCAAACTCCTAATCTCGTACCTCCATACCTCCCCACTCGAGCACTCGGAAAGCCTCTGCATCCTCCATGGCCTCCTGATCCTGGCCAACATGGGTTACCCAGTCGACAGGCGTTTTCGAGCCATCAGAGCTAGGGTCGACACCTGAAAACAGCATGAAGACTCTGCTGATGGTCTTGGGGGGCTCGACGCCGCTGATGTAGATAGCCGCGGCCTTCTCAAAGGCTGCTTGGGGCACAAAGGTGAACTTGATGCGCTGCTCGCGGTCTCGGATGCGCTGTAAGGCCGGGAGCCAGTAGACGATGAACTCGGTACGCATGGCCACCGTGAGGCAGAGATCCTTGAGAACAGCGTCGATACGGGTGATGAATCGCTCGAATGGGAGCACCTCGTGTAGATGCTGCAGGAATGGTTGCGGGGCAGCCGGGTTGAAGGAATCCAGATCGGTCTTTGGGGCGTAATCTCCGCGCTGAGGACGCGACTCTGCCTCCCAAAAGAGGTAGGAGCAGTCAAGACCTGTCATGCCGTCTCTCATCGTGCCATCCGGCTGAACGTCGACTGTCCATGCGACGCCAGTTCTGCCCGAGTAGGCAGCTGTGAAGGGTGTGGCCAGGGGATAGAGGACGCTGAAAGTCCACTCAGGACAGAGCGTCACCTCAACTTCGACATCGCTCAGAGGTTGTGGCGACAAGAGGTAGATGGCCGGTTTGCCACCCCTCAAGGTACATACCACATGCATCTCCGAGCCTTCAGCGATCCCATAAGAGTCCAAACGCCTGCCTTCCTCCAGGTTCTTGCCTGCGAATATGAAGACCATTTGATTTGGTGGCATGCCTTCCTTGTTCTGATAAGCATGTTTCAGCTGCAAGACCGATGCCGAAAGTTTGGTTTTGAGTATCACAGTCTTGCCCGTGAGCGTCCGGACTATGATGTTTACTTCTCTCTCATGTACGGAGGGGGTTGAGGCGCGAGATTGCTTTGCAACTTGCTCAGTCTTGATAGAATCGACAGTTTGATCACGCTTTGGTTGGTTTCTGGGGATGTCCAGGTGGATGCTCGAACCATCTCGGACACCTTCCCAGGCTTCATGGTCCAGTTCCCACAAGGGCGACGAGTCGTCGCAGATATCGGGCCGATACAAGACGCGAAGTTGCTCGATATGTCGGACATCGAGAGAGAAGGACTGGGAGACCTTGGCCAGCATCTGCTGCCAAGTGGCTGGCTTGGGAATGTAAAGACGACGGTCGAGGTAGGTCACGCCGATGAACGACATCTTGGGCGGTGTTGCTGTGGCTGTCATCGACTTGAAGTTGTAGGGTTGTTCAGGTGGGTAAGTGGTGAGCAACGCGGTTGGGGGGTAAACAGGGACTTTTTAAGAAGTGGTCATGGGAGCAGTTGAATGGGTAGCTACCTGGAAACCCGACAGCTGAGGTGCAACAGCTTGGAAAGCTGCCTTTACGCGTGTTTGAATAGAATAAAATACCAGCAGCTTCCAGTTAATGGGGTTATTGTTCCAGGCTACTGAATTTCTTAACAATTATTGCCGGCTATTTCTTTGCGGTCAGTTATTTTTGAGGAGCTACAATGTCTACATCCAATTCAGGTGCCTTCTTTTGCTAAAAACAGTCCATGTGAGATACCCTTACATTCTGTGTGATGCCATTTCATTGTTGTGTTTTATTAACACTTCGCCCTTTTCATCCTGCACGTCGGCCGTTCCCCATGAGTAGTTACGTTACATCCCTGTCACGTCTCCTTTGCTTCTAGAGCAGTGTTGAAGATTCGTCGACGCAAAGATAGCTGCCTAATAATGAATTTTGTTTCACCATCATCTCCCATCATCTTCATAACCATTGTAACACCCAGAATTCAGGAGACCATGTGGCATCTTGCCATTCTGCGATGCCTATATCATTCTCCAACTTGTTGAATGCTTAGGCGCGCAAGGAATTACCAAGCCGATTCGATATCTGAACTCGGGTGCTTGGTAGAAGCTTGTGGTGCACTGTACACTCGAGCATTTCTCACACACCAATGGTATTCGTAGCTCGAGTAGAATATGACTTCGGCTACCCGCTTCCCATGGCGGAGGATGAAGACAACGACCCTCCGCCACTTTGTTTCTCTCCTACTCCCCAAACGCTGGTATCTGTTTGCGGATCCCCAGTCCTTCCTCGGCAGTAGTTCAGTCATGGAGTCCATTGTTTACGAGGGGCCTCGTTGCACAGTCTGTTGGACCTTTTCGGCGTGGATCGTGGATGGCAGTTGCAGTTTCCGTCGCGAGGGTCGCCTGGAAGGACAGTAGAGGGGATCTGGTGAGTGACTGGCTTGGCCCAAGATTTGGTCCTATTCACCTGCTCAAGCATGGAAAACCGAGTGACTTGAAGGAAGAGATGCTCTGGAGTAGTCCGGGCCCAGTAAGACTACCCACAAGTGTTGAAGAGCCGTTTCAGATCATAACATTCAATGTGAGTATGAACAGGGCACCGGAGAGGAAAGACAGGCCATTTTAGGGAGCGGTACATGGGCGACACAGCTCGACTTAATACTGAGGGATACCCCGGATTTGCAGGATCTGAAACATACCACCCAGGCCATCAGCACGAAGGATCATATTACTGCATCGAGTTCAACGAATGATGGGCAAGCCCGAGTGCGCTGCCAAGATGTGTAACACGTACGCAGGAAGAGTTGTTGGATACTACCCCATTAGGCAAGCCACCATGATGTCAGCTTGAAGCGGACCAGATACATGCATGTATTCTTGTGTTTATAAATAGACTAAGATGGATCGTTCCGTTCCCATTCTCGATACTCAGTTGTGAAACGTTCCGCTCCAGCCGGGGTGCACCGTAAGCTTGCATGGCTAGCCCCAGTGAGATTTGTGCACCCAACCTGGTTGATGGGGAAAATGATCGACGCTCATATAGTCAGTCCTTAGCTCAGCCGATGATGCACCCTCTATGTGATCCCGTCTTGGCTGATGATGGCATCCGAGAGGGAAACAGATACACTTAGCGACGGTGGAAGCGAGCTGGATATTTCAAATGGTCAAGCTTCCGTAAGATAGCTTAACCCGATCAAGCGGGCCAGTCGACGATACTTCGAGATGATTCAGTAATGGGCATCCTTCATGTTCAAAGTGTAAAGTCATATTGTATTCAATATAGGCATCATATTTTCTACGTGGTCCTAGGAGATGCTACTAGAGGGTTGGTGGAAGATGTCGACTTGCCCGCTTGTATCACGTTGCTATTTCGCTGCTGGGCTATGGCCCCGTAACACTGAAGCCATATCCCGCAGACTGGAGTAGTCAGCAAGAATAACACTGGGTCCACAAATGTGCTTATGCAGGTCGTATTGTGATCTGAGAGTATCGAGCCGACTGGGTAGGGTCCCATATCTACCCGTTTACGGGGGGCGCCACAATCTTTTGGATTGGGAATGCGTTACCATGCCATAATGCCTCATTTCGACGCCAAGACAAGATAGTGACTACAGATAGAACACTGCTTCGCTCTAGATACAGCACAGAAGCAGCTAATCTTTAAGGGTCATTGCATGTGTAAGTTAGGGTGGCGCTCATCGACCGTGGGGAGAGAGAGCAGAAGCAAGGAGCGCCGCAAACCGAGAATCTCCTCAGAACCATGGCGTGTTATGAATATGAGCAAGACATGTGTAACAGCGACTGACGACGCCACCGAGCAGAAGCAAGAGGCGTTTGTTGGAAGCGGGAGTTCATCAAGGATGCCTGTCGGCTCCTGACCTACAACCAAGTTCTTTGGTGTGCGTTTCCCAACGTGACTAGATGTTTTCAATTCGCCAGCTGGCAAAAAGAGTCGGTCCCTAAAGCGAGTGTCACGATCTTCGTAAAGGCCATGGCGATTTGGGAATCGATTGGTGTGTGATTGCGGGCATGCAGACCAGACAGCATCCGAGTGTCGATGGGGTTGTCTCCTGTCGCTTCAAGCAGAAGTCTCAAGACAGGAGTGGCCTCAGTTTGGATATTTCTCATGGCGTCAGTTCACAGTTTTGATATGTAGTCCGCATCGTCTCCGGCGCATGCGGGGGCTTTCATCGTCAAAGGTTCACAGTGGTGGTCTGTCTCCTCGTGGGGCCGCCTCATCGATCGATCACCTTGAATTACCCACACAACTCCAAAGAGTGTTCACAGAGGCATCGCCGCGATTGATGAAGAACCTGGGGGACAGCTTTGAAGTAATTCCAATTGAGTGTAAGTGTATGTATGCAGTCTGCAGTTCTCATCCGCATGAATTTGGCCAGTCCCTTATGTGGCGTGACTTGGCCAAGTCGGTGAGTTTAACATCGGACCGAGCCGGCGGCTACTGGGCTGGATCGTACGTTCAGAGCTGCTTCAGGAGCTGATGCTAGTAGGAGGACCGAAATGGCTGGCCCCATCCGTTCCCATTGACACCGCGCGCCACAACCCAAATTGGGCGGACCAGGATGGAAAAGTGGCTCGAAACGTTCGTTTGTCAGCAAAAACGAACGTCCATCCATCATGGCATGATGTTATTCGGTGGGGACCTGGTCGGCGCAGTTGCAGGATCGCGACCCCTCATCGCTTCCGAGCTGGGTTATTCGGCCCTTGTGCACCCCGGCCGAAAGCGCCAGAGAACTCCGTTACGATCGGGCGGGTTGGGTAGGCCGGATACCACCATTGACCCTGGCCAAAGTCGTAGAGAAGCTGGCAATCGTTCGATATTTCGGGATATCACGGTCAAGGAGACGCACCATTGAACGGAACCAAGTTGCGTGAATGCAAATGTGGCATATTGTTCGCGCTCGTAGTGGTAGAAGTTAGCAATTTGAAACGCGAGTATATGGGGAGTTGCTTTCGAGCTGATGGACAGTATGCGTAAAAAGCGCCGTACTGAGTAAGTTCGCCTACATAATCCCGCAAGTCAGACCACGGAGGTCCCGTTGGGCCAGAAAGTCCGGCGTCTCCGGAAGGGCGCGGAGTTATGATCTGCCAATGGACACGTAAAGGCCCGCGATGGTTCAAGGTGATTGGGAAACCGGCGGCGGGCGGCATGTGCCCTTTTTGAACGAGACCCTTGATAATCCTGCGGCGCAGGCAAACCCCTCCAACCATGGAGGGGTTTCTATTGCTTGGAGGGGCAGGATTAGCCTTACATGACGCAGGGTTTTCCAAATAGGTCTGGTTATGGCAGCACAACAAACCAGTTCGCTGTTACGTTGATACGCGAATATCGAGCCGTATTACGACTATTACGACTTCACGATGCACTTGTCCACGCATAGGGTATGTGGCTCCAACGCCGCGGCCAGTGACAGAGGACGTTTGGTCCGCGTGTGGCGAGACTTTGCCCAGCCGTATCAGCCGGCATACGGGAATTGGGACTCTGTCAGGCGAACATGGGAAATAGGCCCGTTTACATAGACAAGTCGGCCCGCAATTGTGCTAGGTCGGGTTTCGTTACCCAGCGAGCTCGGGCGGCTTGTTCAGATTGAGAACGCAGAAGAAACCCGTTTTGTTTCTATGTTTTGGAAGCAGACCGAAATAGGCCAACCTCAGGGTTCTGCTCAGGGTTTGCGGATATAGGGGCCGAAACATCTGGGAAACAACGTAACGTGCTTGGCACATGCACGTTGCCTAAGATCTGCGCGGGATTCGTTGTTTCGTGGCTGGTCAAAGGCACTAGATTGGTCCGGACAGGTATGCGATATGCAGTACGTAGGGTCCAGACATGCCCAGGCCAAAAGCTTCCAGGTTGTAGGCCCAGCAGCCAAGCGTCGCAGTGTTGGCGAGGTAGGCGACAAGCGACAATGCTGGGTCGCTGGCTGGAGGCTGGCTGTTACCAATAGGTAAGCAGATACCAGCGGGCTCCGCTATCGCATGGCCTGGCCCAGACGGTGAGTGGGTGTCATTTATGTGACAAACGTTCGATAATCATGTCCGTCCACAGGCCGGGACCTGACCTGACCTGATTACGCCCGGATTCGACGGAGCTCGCCCATGCGCGCCGCACGTTGGCATGGCATTTTGCAGGAAATCACTTGACAGTCGCATCACGGCGACGAGACGCGAATGGATCTCGGCCCTCTTTATACAGTAGAGTGGCGCCCCCGGGCTAACTAGATCTGCAGCGACCCTTGGGCCGAAAAGCATCGGGCAATATCGTGAGAGCTTCCCGCAGCCCGCCTATAGCACCAGCAGTACCGAGATTCCGGATACTGCAGCCGTACCATTTTCGTAGCAGCCAATAGCGAGGCTGACGCTCGGCTTGTAAGTTGTCACAATGGTACATGGCCAGTACAAGGGACTGTTTGAAGCCGATCTGAAGCAGCGCCTGCAAGCTCTTTGGCGTTTGGTAGCCCAGTAACCTGACAATGCCATCATGGTCCCCGAGTCCCCTCAAATTCCTCTGAAGAAGGCCCGGCCGGCGGTTTGCTGTGGCAAGCTCCGTTCCACCGAATAGGGTGATGAGTTATTTTTACCCTTCCTTACTCGTATGAGAAACGAATGCTGTGCCAACCACAGATAGCAAAAGCTACCTTGCCCTGCCTTTATCAAGGAGAAAATTTTATCAACCCAATATCCCGTGCTTGGGGCAAGCTCCTGTTACGCGCACTGTCGCAAGAGCTGGGTGTTAGTGAGAGCTGTTTGGAGACTGTACTTTTGCTGGACTGGAGCAGAGCGGGGGCGGGGGTTGGCATGGATGGGCAAGGATGGAAATTGGAATGCCCAGGCGAGATAGGACCGCCAACAAAGACAGATTAGAAGGACGACAAAACTCTGATATCCAAAAGTTGAGAAGGCACGCTATGGACTACAGTCGAACCGTTTGCCATGGTGAGGAACATAAGTCGTAGACGCTTCATCTGTCTATCCATCAACACCCATAATGCCTTTTCTCCGTTCGCCATGGCAAGCTGCATTGAGCGCATCGAATATATCGGTTGCCCCAGATAGATCCCAACTTTTAGTTGCAGGTAGAGCTGAGAGGGAGGACAGCTCAGCTAGGTAGTGGCCCTACCTGGCCTAGCGCCTTGGGTAGAGCTCCTGCTGGTTGAAGGGGGAGGGAGATGAAGTCACTGGCAAGTACTCCCTAGCCGATCAGTACAGTGCCAGAGGGGGAAGCCCCGAGTTTGTGCCTCCAAACGCACGGGTCAGTCGTGCCCCTCCTTTGCTGCGGTTTCCCAACCTTTGCCAGTGGCCTTGCTGAAGTCATCAACGCCCCCACCAAATCCGAGAGTGCCCCTCCTTTAGTTTGATTTGGCTTGTTGCAGACACAGAGGGAAATACAGCGAGCTATCAGAAACAGTTAATAAACCCTCTCCTCTCCCACGCCATCCCTCTTGATTCTTCCCTCTCATCATCAAACAATCTTCCTCTCCAACAAACCAACACCTCCATCCTACTTCCACACATCACTTCGCAAATCCATCAACATGGCTGTCAAGGTTGGTATCAACGGTTTCGGTCGTATCGGCCGCATTGTCTTCCGCAATGCTGTTGAGCTCAACGACGTCGAAATCGTCGCTGTCAACGACCCCTTCATCGCCGTCGAGTACGCCCTGTACATGCTGAAGTACGACTCCACCCACGGCCCCTTCAAGGGCACCGTCGAGGTCAAGGGCAACGACCTGGTCGTCAACGGCAAGACCGTCCGCTTCTACTCCGAGCGTGACCCCGCCTCCATCCCCTGGGCGGAGACCGGCGCTACCTACGTCGTCGAGTCCACCGGTGTCTTCACCACCACCGAGAAGGCCAAGGCTCACTTGGTCGGTGGCGCCAAGAAGGTCGTCATCTCCGCCCCCTCGGCCGATGCCCCCATGTACGTGATGGGTGTCAACGAGAAGTCCTACGACGGCAAGGCCGACGTCATCTCCAACGCCTCTTGCACCACCAACTGCCTGGCTCCCCTCGCCAAGGTCATCAACGACAAGTTCGGCATCGTTGAGGGTCTCATGACCACCATCCACTCCTACACCGCCACCCAGAAGACCGTCGATGGTCCCTCCGCCAAGGACTGGCGTGGTGGCCGTACTGCGGCCCAGAACATCATCCCCTCCAGCACTGGTGCCGCTAAGGCTGTCGGCAAGGTCATCCCCGAGCTTAACGGCAAGCTCACCGGTATGGCCATGCGTGTCCCCACCCCCAACGTCTCGGTTGTCGACTTGACCTGCCGTCTCGAGAAGGGTGCTTCTTACGACGAGATCAAGGCCGTCGTTAAGGCCGCCGCCGAGGGTCCCCTCAAGGGTAAGTTATCACTACTACTGTTCACATATCCGCTACATTTACCGAAATCTGTACTAATTCGTCATCTCCACAGGCGTTCTGGCTTACACCGAGGACGATGTTGTCTCCACCGACATGAACGGCCACAACGCCTCCTCCATCTTCGATGCCAAGGCAGGTATCGCCCTGAACGACAAGTTCGTCAAGCTTGTCTCTTGGTACGACAACGAGTGGGGTTACTCCCGCCGTGTCCTCGACCTCCTGGCCTACATCGCCAAGGTCGACGGCAACGCTTAAATCCGAGCAACATCAAAACTATAGACTGAGGACATGAGACAGGCAGGAACTCCTGGAAATGGGTAATCACGAAAACAAAAAGCGGCTAGCCGCCGTTATGATATGAATGAATAAGGATTGGGAGAACCGTGCCTCTCGCGTCTTGGGAGATAGAACAAAATGAAATCAATGATGATAAATCCCTAAAACTACTGCTGCGTCTTCACTTTGTCCATTAAGAAATCATCTCATGTGAAATCAAAGTATTGGTATGATACAAGACTCTATGACTGTCTGACTGGTTCTGCAAAGCTTCTCATTATTCCATTTTATACCTGCCCACTGAACGCCGTACTGTACTTTGGTATAAGCAAGCTCATTCTTCTTTCAACTCTTCGTATAAACCAACGAACGCCTTTCTTCAATAATCAACACATTTAGCTAGTAATCTCCATGGCATCGCCTCCCTGTCCATTTGTAACCGCAAAATCCACCGCTCCGTCCTCGCCAATCAGCCTCTTTTCCGACGCGGTCACGAAGCCGACGCTCCGGGCTGGGTCGTAGAAGAGCTTGAAGCTGCGCTGCACGTCGTCGATAGAGATCTGCTTCGCCTTCCGCTTGGCGCAGACCAGTTGCGACGTGGTGATCAGATTGCTGGCGTAGCGCAGGCCCGCCTCCTGGCCGATCTTGGTGAGCAGAGCCAGGGCATCGGGCGAGACCTCGACCTCCTCCTCCTGGGCGCGGATCGCGAGGATCTTGTTGATGTCGTCTGGCGAGTAGGTCTGGGTCTGGATGATGACGACGCGGTCGAGGAAGTCCAGGGGCAGGCCGTGCGGGCTCTTGTAGTCGGTGCCGCGGATCTTGGAGTTGCCGCGGTTTGAGGCCATGATGACAATGGGGGCCAGGTCGTCCTCGAGGGCGCGGTTGATGTAGCTGAAGCACTCGATGTCGAGCAGGTGCACCTCGTCAATGAAGAGGACACCCGGTACGATCTCGGCCTTGCCCTCCTCTTTCCACTCGGCCACCTTGGTGTTGATCTGGTCGCGGATCTCGCTGCGAATCTCGCCGGTGTCACCGCTGAAGAGCGCAAGGAAGCCCTGGGTCCGGCTGTTGATGACATCGATCTCGTGCAGGGTCACAGTGTGGACGACCTCCTTGCGCTTCTGCAGCTCGCCGTCGGGGCACTGCAGGAACTTTGTGTCGGCGCCCATAGCGTCGTAGTCGCGCGAGCGGGCGTAGGAGCGGCCGAGCTTGGTGATCTTGCCGCTGCTCTTGTCGATGCTGATGATGTCGCCGGCCATGACGCGCTCCTTGGTCATGGCGTCGATCATCTTGGCGCCCATGTCGTAGACGGCCTCCATGTCGCTCGTCTTGATGGTCAGCTTGCCCTGCTTGGCGCCGCCCGTCACGGACCGGTCGATCTGGATCTCGACCACCTCGCCCTCCATGATCTCCGACTCTTCCTTGATGCGCACGCCGATCGATTTGCGGAACGCCTGGGTCAGGGCTTCGGTCTTGGACATCTCGAGGGAGAAGATTTCGGACGAGGCGAGCGAGGTGAAGGGGACATCGGGGCCGAGGGACTGCGCCATGCCCGTTGCGATGGCGGTCTTTCCTGTGCTACAACAAAAGGAAATAGCGTATTAGCTTCAGGCGCACTTCTGTGTTAAGAGATCTTTGTAGGGATAACGTACCTAGGGGGGCCTGCGATCAAGACGGCCCGGCCGGCAATCTTGCCGACCTTGATCATCTCGAGAATCACTGCCGCCGCTCTTCGGGCCTTCTCCTGCCCTACCAGCCCTTGCGACGATTGGCGCGGCTCTAATGTGTCGGGGTCAACGCCCAAGCCTCGAATGTGGGAGTGAGCTGCGATGAGGTTCAAGCCTCGCAGCTCCTTGCTCTCGCCGACGGTCATCACGGCCTATACAGAACAAGAATGCGTCGTCAGTAAGTCGAGCTACACATTTGCACGTAACGCGATCGAGAGGATTGACAGCAATAACCTACAGCCGCCATTTTGTCAGATTTGGAGTCAACTACAGACTCTCTATGCGATCGTTGGGTGGCTTGCGAGAAGTACGTCTTTTCCTAGAGCGACAAGGTATGATTGGTGTTGGTCAATGGGCTGGTGCTTTTCGCAGATAGAGCTTTGGGACAGCTGAGGCTGGCAAAATTCAATGCTGGAATTACTGGAATGACCGCCGACTGGCACGCGTCTTTCGATGGAGCTTGGGTGTCTGTGGCGCTTATCGGGCGGAGGCTGGAGCTCTGGCTCAAGCCACACAGTGGGTACCTAGGCGCAAGTACCTACAGCATTCTGGTTGCTTCTGCTGACCCGATTCCCCTTGCAAAGACCCGGCAACCGGCAGCTCTCCCGAGCTTTGAGCTTTGGTCGCCAGCCAGCAGTTTGCAGTGAGAACCAAAATTGTTTATTCCTATTTGGGACTTATACTTGTTTGCTTTCTTCTTTTCGAGAAGGGT
Source organism: Apiospora marii (assembly GCF_038362585.1). NCBI lineage: Eukaryota > Fungi > Ascomycota > Sordariomycetes > Amphisphaeriales > Apiosporaceae > Apiospora > Apiospora marii. The sequence goes on from NW_027117377.1 coordinate 1,899,991, forward strand.
TGCCTCCGCTCAGAGTCACAGTACCATTCCATCAGCGACGGCAGTAGCGGTGAGGGGAGACGGCGAATCAAAGCAGTATCTGTTTGGTGAAGCTTTTGCTTTTTCTGCTTCTCGTACAACCTCTTGGCTCAGCTGGGATAAGAGAGCGCAGCCAGTCAAGTCGATGCCCGCACTTTCTCCTCTCTCCTAGAGCAAACAATTTGCCAGCAAGATCCGTTTGCAAGTGCAATCAAAGATTAACGAGATCTCCGTGGTAACTGCCACGGCTATATACCAGCACTGACGTTATTGCCCGTTTGCTGGTTACCTACTGTTTACTATTGGAACTTCAGGCACCTGCTCCGAACAGACGAGCAGAGGATCAATTTGATACGAAGAGGTTCATCGCGTAAGCTACAAGATTCTATATTGCGCCATGTAGTCTTTTAGACCCTCATTACTCGTTCTAGGTTTCAATCAGTCGTCGGGCGAATCTAAGGTAGGTACGAGGGCCGACTTAGGAAGCAGCGTTTGCAATTCTTTAGGAGCTGAGCCCAGCTAATCGTACGTTATTCGCAAGCCACATAATGCTGGCGCCCCTGCCATCTACAGCTATTAGCTGAGGTCCCTTGAAACAACCAGTGAGACAAACAGTTGCTCCCTGAATGGAGGTATGCGATATACGAAGATATATCCAATGTCTCCAGCGGAAAGAGCCTTGAGAGCAGCGTGAAACGTATCTTGTGCAAGAGACCGCACATTACTCTATGTTGTCAATAGTTGCTGCTGCTAGTCGCGGTCTTTCCCGACCATCCCCAGGATCTTCTGGATCTGTGACTACATCATGCAAACGCACTTCTCCTTTTCCAGGTATACCATGGGTTACTTTCGGCTTGTCGATCTCTTCTAGTAGCCCACCTTTTCCGAGGTGGTTTCCCGTAACAGCTAAGGAACATACGGGTATATTGATTGAATTAATTCACATTCATTCACGCAAAGGCCCCCATCAGTCCAATATATGTACACAAACACACGCACATATATTCAGTCACTTACACTCACACAAACACACACACACCATTAACATACCCTTCCGTCGATCGTCCAACAGGTGTCTTTTGGTCGATTCTGTATATGTGGCCACATTCCTAATACTATGATTTTGTTCCTCGTGTGGTAACCAGCAGGTCCAAGACGCGGTGTATACATGACGTCTCCCCAATAATATTTCCAAGATTTCTCGGCTGTTCAACGTCGGTGCTGATCTCGTTCACGTCATTCGCGCTGTTAGCTACAGCCATTGACCCCGGACCAGTGCCCTTCACCTACTTTTCGGGGGTTCGCAGGTTTCTGCACAGGTTCCAGCCATCGCCGAACTATATCGATACCTGTCGGGTTCGCCTGTAGTTGGTTGCGACTAAACGAGCCGTGGCGCGCCGTCTGTCAAAGTGCCGGACAGAAGACGGGGTTACCCGTCATCGAACACCCACAAATCGACAAGGCCCCATCCATACCCATACTCTGATTTATCCATCTCCCACCAACCGGCCACTGCTCAACACTACGGCGATCTCAACCCGTGATTTTATCCACACCTCGAATCTACAAAATTGTGTGTCGAGTGTGTAGCTGCTGCTGCGATGCAGCTAACATCCTCTGCAGTCACTGGCCGAAAGAGACTTGCCAGATTGGGTTGGCTGTCTGAACCTTACTTCTTCTGAGTCAACACCACGTATCGCGTGTTTCAATTGCCACTCTGCACAACACCTTTCCCGAGCCGTAGCACCATCCATCCACATTTATACATCCGTTACCACGTCTCTGCCACGAGCTGCCACGAGCTCCGTGAGACAATGCCGCCCTCCTACCCGACGAAGCAGGTGGGCTTCTCGGACGACCGACGGCGGAGCGGATACAATGGCGGCGGCGAGAACTATCAGTCCTATCGACCCCAAGACCGCGACCGCGATCGCGATCGCGACCGTGATGTTGCTCGGAGCGGGGATAAGAGCTTGAGCCGGCGGGAATCGGATCCTCGCGACTACCGAGATGACCGTGACAGGAGTCGTGACAGAGAAAGAGACTGGGCTAAGACACGAGACGATTCCCTGCAATTGAATACAAACATTCCTACGGGCCCGCGCATCCCTTCATCGTCTGCCAAGAGCTCGCCCATGAGCACACGGAGTAATGCACCGCCCCCGTTCAGATCGTCAGTAACGAGTAAGTAAAGACGGCGTGTAGAGCAACACAGTAGGGCGTGCATTTCCTCTAGCTAACACATACCGAAATAGCTCCCACCGCAACATCGGCGTCGAGTACACAGCCCAATTCAACAAGTTGTCCGCTAGCCAAGGACCCCAAGTTACAGCCAATTTTTAAAAAAGTTTGGGAGTGGCAAGACTTGATACGAAAGCGCACACTCTGTTCGGCCCAACGAGATAAGAAGAAGAAGGAAATCGAGGACCGGAAAACCAGCATGCAGAGCCTGTCTGTTGGTAACAGAAACGATAATTCATCCTTCTTTGAAGCCCAACAGCGGCTTAAGGAGCACGACAAGAAAGAATGGGATGCGCTTAACAAACGCTTTCACGACTTCGACGAGGCATATGCCGATTATGTCGAAAGCATCGCGGCGGCTATCTATTACGCATCAATGCCGAACGCCCCTAGCACACAACCGCTGGACTCATCTGCTTTGACTGCTTTCGAGAAGAAGACAGACGAGAAGTTCGATGCGGCAATTGCCTCGCTTGAAAAGAAGATGGAAGAGAAGTTCGATGCCAAGGTCGCCGCTCTGGAGAAGAAGATGGACGAAAGTCTCTCTTCGAAAACTGCAGGCTTGGAGAAGGATCTCTCTCGGGCCCAGAAGGAAATTGTGCAGCTCAAGACGGCACGCAAGCAGGCGGAGGAGAAGGCCCAGGAGCTCCAATCCAATCTAGACGAAGCGCTCAAGATGGTTGAGAATATCGACCAAAAGACCGGAGCATCGGCTGCAGAGCTACTTTCTGGCCACGCAGCTCTGGAGGCCCGACAAGAGCAATTGCACGATGCTCATGGCAAAATCCAAGAGGAGGTCACGACTTTGACTGAACGAATTTCTGATGCTGATGGCAAGATCCAAGAAGAGGTTTCGGCCCTAACGGAACGGGTTTCCAAGGTAAGTCGGGAAACTACGGGACGTGAGGCCGAAGTCGACTCCACGATCGCAACCATTCGTACTGCGATTTCCACTAAAGCGTCCACATCCGACCTTGAGGACGTGAAGGACGAGCACTCCACCGATCTGGCCGACCTTAAGAGACAGGCCAAGGAACACGAGGATCAACTGACGGCACTATCCACCGCGAAGGCATCCCCTTTTCTTGCCGGCATCAATGAGAAACTCAAAACACTGGTCGCCGAGGTATCAGTCATCAGACAATTACGAGATGATATCCAAACGGCGCTGTACAGAACGGGGAAGTTGGAAGGCCAGGTTCGGAATATGGATCCTGAAGCCCTGTTGAAGATTGTCGACGAATGGGAGTCGTGTGCCATTACTTTGAAACTACCAAAGTTGGAAGACGACCTGCAGCATCTGAGACACGAGACAGACAAGCTGAAAGGACAGAGTGGGCGACTTGTTCAAGAACCAACTCCACCTGTTCCGGACGACGGCTTGCGGGAGGAGATGCGGAAGGAGATACAGGACAGCAATCGCCAAAAGGCTGAAGAAATCGCCCAGCTGCAGAACAAGATGCAGGCCAACTCGCTTAAACTCCTTAACATGGTGAAGACCCTACTGTCTCAGCAGGGTGAGTCGACTGCCAAACTTCTGGATAGCCTAAGCGCAAGGACCGACAAGCTCGAGTCCAAGAACGACCGCAATATCGATACGCAAAACATAGAGACCGAACTTCAAGCACAGAACCGTGCTGGTTTAATGACGACTGCACAATTTGATACACGAATCCAGAACATGAAGGACGAGCTTTCCTCTCTTTTAGCCGAACAAGTGAACAGAGACGTAAAGGTACCCTGCGATGCGCTGCTGGAAGGCTTCCGGCATCAACTTGCCGACCACAACGGCCGCGTCGAGCGCCTGAGCTTGGAGGTCGGCGTGATCAATACGCAATTCAGTAATGTATGGACCCAGCCACTCTGGGACCAGATTTGCCTCCAGGTCGATCAAAACTACTCGGCGTTTGGGCCCCGGATCGACCGCAACGCAAAAAAGCTCACCGCGCTGGAAGACAAAGTTGCATTGCTGGTCGATAGAGTGGTTCCAGCTCCGCCCAAGCGGCCCGCTTCTCCTGCCGGGAGGCCGATCTCTTCTGAAGCGGCTTCGAAGAGGCAGAGACTGGGTGATAACACAGCTCCAGCCCTCAACGGTTCAGTTGGAGACTCTCGCCCTGGAGCGAACTAGCGGCATTACCTGCGAATTCAAAAGCGTAGGGTCTGAAGAGCGAAGCATGTCATTTTGCGGCGTAGCACGGCGTATCAAGGCGTCGAGCATTATACCCAAGGGTTGCATTTGATTTTGCTTTTGGGCCATTGGCCAGTCTGTTACATGGTTTTGATCCCTATCAGGGATCCAAGTGAGAGAAGGTATGGCGTGCCAGAAAAAAAAAGGGGTGTACACATGAGCCAGGCCACGTGTACATACTTTGCGCCTGGAATACCGTCCATGATATATGTTGAGTAGATGTAGGGACTCAGTACCACACCCTCTCTTGGCTCAGATGGATGGCCTGAGGTACTTATAAGCGAATGAATTCATGAAGAAAAAAGTCCATGTCTTTTGTTGAACTGGGCTATGCTATGTGCCTTGATGAATTGCTGATTTCACTTTTGCGGTCCGAACGCCATCTAACCATCTATGCTCTATCATGATCCATCGTCACATAAACCTTTTCCTCGTGTCCGTCATGATATGGTACACCCTGCCAAGCCTCTGCAAGCTTTCTCTGTCCCATTGTGTGCATGCATACCGTTTTCCCCTTTCCCGGAAGCAGCTGGCTCTGCCGTTGGCCGCCACTGCAGAGCCCAACAGTAGCATGAAAACCGTGAACCGCCGCTCTATAAGAGCTTGAGGCCGCCGGTGACCTGGTCGATGACGCTCTTGGGGCCGGGGCCGATGCCCAGGACGGTAAAGCTGCCGGCCTCGATCTGGGTGCGGCCAGCGTCGGCGATGACCTCGGCGGTCAGGCCCAGGCTGCGCGCGCGGGCCTGGAGGTCCATCAGCTCCTGCTGCGACTTGACCTGGACGGCGATCTTGGCCTGGCCGGCGCGCTCCCACTTCTTCAGCAGCTGGGCCTGGGGCGAGCCGGCGGGGAAGCGCGAGAGGGCCTTGAAGCAGGCGAGGGTGGCGTGGCTGGCTTGAGCGGCGATCTTGCCTGGGAGGTGGGGTGGGGTGGGTTAGCTATTTGTTTGCGTTTGGAGAGTAGGTAGAAGGGGGAAAGAGGAGAATGCGAGAATAGTGACATACCCTTGGTCATGCCGAGATCTGTCCGCACTACCAGCACCAGCTTGCACTCCTCGTTTGTCTTGAGCAAGTCGGCCGCGGGGCCACTGCCCTCACTAACGTCGACCAGCTTCGCCTCCTTCTTGGCGGCCTTCTTCTTGGTGCCGGCGCTCGTGACGCGGAGGCCCTGGCGGCGGTCGGCGTCGAGGCCGTTGCCCCAGTTGGGCGCGTGGTCGAGCAGGGTGTCATCCTCGTCAATGTCGGACTCCTCGGACTCGACCGGGTCGTCGTAGTTGGCCCGGCGCTCCGCCGACATGCTCGGGCTCACCAGGTACCCCCGGATCGTGAAGACGCCGAGCGCGAAGCCGGAGATGAAGGCGATGATGCTCGTCGTCAGGATGATGCCAGCCGGGCCCGACTGCGTGCCGGTGTACTGGACCGACATTTTTGGACTGGCCGGTGGGCTTGTGGATTGGGGTTGGTCGTACGTTCGGTTTTCAGGAAGTTTGGTTCGGAATCGGTGGGGAAATCGTCACGGGCTGGGGCGGGCAGGCTTGTTGGCAATATATGGGAGCTGTCCTGATACTAGTTCGTGGGGGTGTTTATTTTGTGGTTCAGCTTAGCAAGAGAAAAAAAAATAAGGTAAGAGACGATCGACGTCAATGAGGCTGAACTGAAGGAGCTTATCCCGGAAATTTTATGGACAGCTTCAGGATTTCGCCTGCCTACCTCCTGGCAGCAGTTGAGACAAGGGACGAACTGCCCGTTCTGTAGCGCTTTGCGTGCCCCACGCCTGACACACCCTCAGCCTTGCGCCGGCCTACTGGACACTGGCTGACACCTAAGTAAGTACTGGCCAGCCAGCAGCCGCAGGTAGTATCAGGGGTCATCGTAGCTACACGGGGCTGCAGTGTCCCTAGCAGCGCCTCTCAGATCGCGCGATCGCGGCATGCGAAATCGAATCCGCGACATCCCAGACAGGCTCACCTTTTATTAGTCGTCGCAAAAACCCGAGGCTTATCACAGCTGGCACGCCCTGCTAGGTGAGGAGCTCAATTGCTCGTGTCATCCAGCAATCTCCTAATTGAGAGCTCAGATGCACATCTGATAAAATCTGCCGTTTGATCTGATGCATCTACCGCCAATCTCTCTTATTCCCGTAGCATATGAGTATATGTGCCAAAGCGCACTGATAAGCTGCCTGCCTTTTGCGCAGGGCATCAACGGGATTATGTATATTGCACCATAGCACTAAATAACCCTCTCTGTTTGATAATGCGTTGCAGTACAGATCCTGCCACAGGTTTTGCCTATTGATTGATTGCACGGACGGGTTGAACCACCACTGAAATCCCAAATGGCCGGGTTTGCGTCCCCCATTGGTCGCAGAACGTGGCTCTGGAGCGAGCTGCCGCGTGATTGAGCGAGTAAGCTGCCCATTGCGCTCGGAATGACGCTATGCCAAGCTGGGAGTTGGAGAGACAGTCGGCGAGGGAAAGATAGCAGGTACTCTGTCCAGACAGACGAGTAGGACTCGCCGATTTGAGCCTTTCCAATGGATCAGAATCAGAAAACGGGACGGCATCTTCTTGTTTTTGTGGCGTGTCTGACGCTGTTCCTTGGCTGAAAGCTTAATCGCGTGATAGGCTGGCTTTTGGCGAGATACCCGTCCATCCCTATTCTGGAGGGACTCTCTTATCATACGATGGACGACACAGATGGTAGAGAACAGACAGTTGTTTGTTACGATGCTCGCAGGGCAGCTATATCATGAGATGCCTACCGTTGAGTAAGACAGAGGTTAACAGATCATGTACATCCATTACCTCAATCTCGGTATACAACCTGGTCACCACGGGCTGCTCTGCAGGCGGGTGTGTTACGTGGGGTTCTTCCCCAGGTGCAGTTTGCCGAAACTCTGATTACATGTACAGACTTTTGGCAGTGCATCGATGCTGCTTGCTGGCTGGCGTGCGTTCACAAGACTCTGGGCCGAGCAGATTTGCTCAGAGTCAAAAGCTAGGTATACAGTTCGATACACCTACCAGGTTACCAACGCTCGCATATAATACTCAGAGGATGGTATATATAACATGATTTGATCAAATTGAAGGGCCGTTATCGCACCCCATGCTTAATTGGTTAAAGGTTTTGGTGGTGGTAATGGTTAGTCAACCACCACCTTTTGACATCGGGGAAATATGCTGGGGAAAATGAGGAAAGACGATGAGCGATGTCACACCATATATCCCAGGTAGACTGACAGCGTACCCTACTGCAAGTATATGGATAGGTAAAATGCTGGAAGCAAGCCATTACTGTAGTTGCGACCTACTGTTGCACCCCTAAACTAATGCGACCCGTCATCTTGTTACTGGGGATCGATCCTCTCTAGGAGTCTAGCAGAGAGACTCATGGCGACCTCAAAAGGGTAAAGCCAGGGAACCCTAGGCCAATCAAATCAGAGGCACGGGAAAGGGAAGAGAAGAAGTTCATTGTTGTTGTTCCCATGGCCGCCCGCCTGCTTGCCGTCCGTCCGCATCCACATTTTGCCTACCCGCCTACCCTCCCACCCAGTTGTGTGCTACCACCACCACCCGCAGCGCAGTCACTGTCCTGGCTCCCCCATCCCGCACGCCCTGCTGCTGCTGCTGCTGCTGCTGCTGCCGCCTTCGCCGCTGCCAATCCATCTATCTCTCTCCTCACCTTTCGCCCAGTTCAGTTCGGTCAGCTTCTTTGGGCAGAGAACATTGTGACCTCAGGTGTCTTTTTTGCTTCTTCTTCTTATTTTGCAGCTGTTGCATGCATGCACACATGCTGTCCCATACCTGGGGTTGCTGAAGACACGACATCGATGGACCTTTTGGATGTGTTGTTCCCCATTTCTTTTTTTGGGCGCTCCGTATCGTCCATTTTCTAGCTGTATCACTGTCGGCGCCCTACGGCATCGCAGGTTCCTTGTAGTAGCGCATCCAGCATCCTTGCAATTCGGGGACCGCACCCAGTTCCAGTCCCAAACATCCTTACCGTAGATTCCTCCCGCCTTCTGGACTACCTCCATTTCCACTCCCAAGAGGACCGTACCTTACCTAGCCTGCTTTGTTCCCAGCAACCGCATACAGCATACACGATCATTACGCTACGCCAGATATACCGCGATATCGAACCTGCCACGAACTGCTCGTCGTCGTCAGCCATCCCCCCAAACAATCGCAATTGGCACCCACTATCGTCGACACCCGCGCTTCCTCGCGTCGCATGGTGCTGTGGACCTAGCCCATCGGTTCTCGCGCGATACGTGACGACGAATCTCCCGACACACCTGACGCGGTTCGTTTCGCTGGGAGATGCGCTTGGAGACCTGTCGCAAAGGCTCATTGGAGGTTGGATAAGACTTTCTACGCGGTAGAGACCTTGGGTACATTGAACATCGCCGCCCACTGCGCGCTCCGACCCGGTATATTTCATAGGGCAACCGAGTTGCACACCGAACCTCGCACATCCAACTGGTTAGTCAAGCCTGCGTAATCTCGCGATTCACTTTCTTTGTCCATTGATTTTCCGGGCTCAATTCCCCCGAGCTTCGTACTCCCAAAAGCTATTGTTCTTCCCCTTTGGCCCCAGAACCTCCCCAAACGTCGCGCCATCCGAATCCAGCTTCCCCATTGAATATGCAATCTTGCAAGCAGATTATGTCCATCGGAATTAATCATGAAGACAGGCAGTTGAAGTAGTCCTGTTTCCAGAGCGCGGTACGAGCTCGCATGCATACGTCCTTGCCGAGACAACGAACTATTCCCTTTCATGATCGTCTTGCGGCTGTGCGCGCAACACGCCAAGGTTGCATGAGAACAAAGGGAAAAGAACCATGGAGGGGACAGCGAAGTCGATAGGGACCTTAATCAACGCCTATCTGCCTGGTCACCCGCACCATCTGTCCATTTCTGCGACTGCCCAATACACGCTCCCAGCAAAGGATTCACGTCCAGACGAAGACATCATAACGCAACTCCAGTACATGACCTACCTGCACGACGTTGACCGCGGAGTTCTATTTACAAGAGCGGAGTTCGATATCCTCAAGGAGCCAGAGCTGGAACACAAGAATGCGACTTCCTCCCAAACGTCACGGACGGACCCTAACAAGCCCGTTACCAAGTTGTCGTTGAAGGATTACAAGAATAGGAAACATCAAACCGTTTCTGCGGAGGGCGAAACGCCCAAGAAAGCCGCCACATCGCTGTCCACCTCCGCCACAACAAAACAGCTGGCGAGCGAGCAAGCATCCAGTCATAAGAAACAGCCCGAGGCACCCTCCTCCGTCGCGAAAGAGATGGGTCGCGACCCGGAGCCTAGGAAGGCTCACCCCAGCCTCCCACCGAAACCCGACATAAAGCGACTCAGGAGCCCTTCGCCAGAAAAGAAGAAGCGGCCATCGGATGCGCTTGACAACGAAAGAGCCGCCAAGCGCACAAAGTTGGAAAGCCCAATGCCTAATGGGAAGGCTTCCTCGATCCATTCCAAGTCCGCGACACCTCAGATGAGCGACCGGCCAGGTTCCCATGTGAAAAAGCCGTCGAAGGATTTGAAAAGCTCAGCTATGGTGAACGGGCGATCTGCTCTTGGCAACTCGACGAAAGACGCTGCATCTCCTCGGCCGAGCAGTCAGGTCAATGGGTCTCAGAAATCGACTAACAGTAGCCACGGCACGCCTAAGAAGGAGAAGGCCAGCGTGCCTTCATTACTCTCTCCTCTTGGCTTCTCGGCGGACGACTACGAGATCACCCGACCGGCTGCAAAAAAGACCGCGGACTCGAAAGCCACCAAGAAACCACGCGACGACTCGGACCCGTCTCCGCGGAAGCCAAAGTCCAAGATCCCACCGCTCCTTTCTCCTTTACCCGAATACATCAGAGACGAGATCGATAAGGGGCTGAAAGATGGCATCTTGAAACCGAAGGTCGAGGCCTCGCAAAAGTCTACGCCGACTTCGAGTCAAAAAAGCAACGCCTCGGATTCACAGAGCACCGCGCGCAAAGGCCCCGCCAAATCCATTAAGAAGGAGAAGGAAGACACCATACATGTGGAAAGCAAGGCATCCGAGAAGAAAGAGGGGAAGAGAGAAGAGGACACGAAGCTGATCATAAGAATGAAATACCCCAAGCGACTTGCTAAGACGGTCTCACGCCTCTTGAATTTGCCGCCTAGAAAGCCGGACACTGCGAAGCGGGACGCGTCAGAAGGGATCAAGAAGGAAGAACATGCGGGCCGCGATCGATCCGTCAGTGCTGAGCCGGTGGCGACGGCTAGGAAACGGCCGCGCATGGGCCCTGAGATTAACGAGCCGCCGGCTGCAACCAAGCGACCCCGAACGTCGGACATTGCACAGCCGGCAACGCCTTCTAAGCAGAGCGTTACCATGCAACGTGTGGCGTCGAGCAGCTCGCAGGCGGGTACCCCTGGGGCTGTCAATACCACTCCAGCGCCTCCAACCTCGTCGGATCGCCGGTATAATACGCCCGCGGACTTGGAGAAGGTCGCCAAGTTGAAGAAGAGGTGTGCCGACTACCAAACCTTGGGAACGCGCCTCAAGCATGCAAGGGAAAAGTCCCTGAAACCACCACCCGGAGGCAACGCGCCGTCGAACCTCTCACACGACGATCGCCTGCACGCCATGGCAATGGCCATCCAGATTGTTTTATCTTACATGATCGGCTTCCAGGCTCTGGACGAGTCCCGTGATGCTGAGCGAAAAGCACGTGATCCATCGCACTGGAAGAGCATTTTCCCTCTGCTCAGATTGTATAGGCATGAGTGTCAGAGCTCGGGGGATGTCCATGCTTTGCTGCTCCGCCTTTTCAGTATTTGTCAAGTCTGGACGGGCCGGGCGATTAACTCGCTTCCTCTGGATAGCAACATCGCGCGCGAAATGTCCCAAAACATGAAAGACCAGGAAACCACCTGGAAGATGGCCGAACAAGCCAGAAAGAAATTGGACGATGCAAATGGCAACGGCGGCGGTGAGGTCGCCCGACTCATTGATCGACTGGGGCCATGGTCGAGTCCTGACGAAGCTACGCCTGTTGTCCTGAAGGTCCTTAAGCGGGCCATCCGGCTCAAGGAGGGTTTCACGGCGGTTCAAGAGCTCATCGACGTCGCAAACTCGATGACTAATGGTGCTCGAGGGTGAGGATGATGGCGAAGACTGTGTATTCAATCTCCACGCGCCGTCGATCACGCCGAGAACTCGACCGCCGGTTTTCCTGTACGTGTAATGTATAGTACGATTGCGACGACGTCTGATGCAAGCGCAGTACCCTACTCGCTATAACGCAGACTCTGTCACGCGACCGGTCATGGGCATTTCAAGCCACACCATTGTACAATTGACTTTCAGCGAATGTTTCAAGTTTTTATAATCAGAGGGAGAGAGGACATGCGAAGGTGTATAACTGCACATTTCCCCCGATTCACGCGGCGAAGGTTCTCTCGATGGTTCAACTGCAAGGCCCATGGGAAAAGGGGAGACTCGCATCACCTCTAGCGAACGAGTATGACCAGATTCCAGGGTACATACGTACGGACATCATGTGGAGTTGTGTAGGTGGGCGAAAAAGGTGTCGAGCGAGGGACAAGACAAAGAGTCAAGCAACAGGAGGAGCAGTGGCGGCGATTATGGCAACTGAGAAGAAACGAGCGAGCCTACTTGCGCTTTGATGATATCCCCACGGCTTGGCCGAGCAAATGACATTACATTGCAAACATATTCTCGGTTTTATTTTGTCCTTTTCTGTGAATGGCCCATCGTCGCACTTGGTGGCATTGAATAGCACTCGCCATGCTTGTCATCCTGGGAGAGGGGATGGGTTTTGTGACTGGTGTTCGTTTTCTGGGATGTAATACTCTGAGTAACTTTCCATACCTCACACCTCGGTCTCATACCCATGATTGTCTATTGCTGCGCCCCTGAAAGACGCAAGGTAGGATCGGCCTTGCGTGCGGGGTTCACATTGTACCGAGAGGCACACTTAATCTGACAACACGTTCCATTGCCCACAGCCTCTCCTTCGACTCCGTTGGTCGTTTGATCCCAGCATATGTACGGATTAAAATGGGAATGGAAACCAGTCTTCCATGAGGAGTTCCAATGGACAATATTAGGAAGACGCCAGAATGGCACTGCTAGGCGAGTCACATCATGCATGCCCAGAAGGCGACAAATTGGACGGCTCCGGCCAAAATCAACCATCCTCAACCCGATACATCTCCATACAGCAGCCTCCCCCACGTGTCCAAGACGCATGTCCCCTGGCAAGAATGCCAAACCACATTGTGCAACATATACTTAGGTTCCTTCAACATAACCGCCCCGAAGATGTCCTAACTGTTGCAGAGGTGTGCCATTTTCTACACGAGCAGGCGCGCTATGTTCAGCATCACCTCGTATGCGTTGACCTTGTACGAGACCAGCATCTGGGCGTCCGTCTCGACCTCATCCAACACCACAACCTACTGCAGGCCGTTCGCGAACTCCGAGTAGAACGCACATGGTTCGAGGTACCCAACGAAGACTACAGGAAGACCCTCTCGCGCCTGGTCGAGATGACTCCGCGCATGACGGGGCTACGCGACCTGCATTGGAACGTGTCGCGGCAAGGGACGACGGAGGGTGTTCCCAAGGCCCTCCTTGACAAGCTGCCTCCCCAGCTGCGTCTGCACACGTCGTTCTTCCATTGGTGCCACACGCCCGAGCGCGGCAGCGCGCAGTTCCGTCGGGCACTCGCCTGCCTCGTCGGAAATCGGAATCTCTACAGCCTCTGCCTGAGCATCTCGGTCGAGCAGGGCGAGGAATGCGCGGAGACCATGTCTGTGCTCAAGGACGTGCTCCTTTCGTGTCCCAACCTCCGCCGCATCCCCCAGCTGCGCACCGGCTGGTGCCACCACATGTGCGAGACCTACCCGCTCGCACCCATGGCTTCCTACGCCGGGCTCGGCTTCGCGGGCGGGGAGCGGCCGGCGGCGGCGTGGGAGGAGCTCGGCCTCGGCGAGTACATGTGGCCCTCCGTGGGGATGCGCCTGACCGGGAACCGGGTGCTGGGCGGCTGGGGGTCCCGCGGGTACCCTATCGATGCCGGCCCCGAGGAGACGTACTGGGCCGAGACGTTTGACTGGACCCGCCTGGAGCGGCTGCACTACTCCCTAGATTGTCATTTTCCGCCCGTCCTCTTCTCCAAGCTCGTCGGGCTACGCGAGTTTCGGCTCGAGCACGACTGGAACCAGGCCACGTATGAGGAGGATGCCATTGCGCGCCTCGACGACATCGTCTCGCCGCTGGAGGTCCTGGCCCTACCCCGCTTGAATGACGAGCAGATGCGCAACGAGGTGACCAGGTGGCTTGGCGCCATTGTCCGGCATGGCTCGACCTTGCGGAGCTTGACCATGCATACGAAGAACTGGTGCTCCTGGAGGGACCCGGACAGAGGCATGACCGAGCGGGCCTTGCAACTTCTGCTACCCGACGATGAGACCGGCGGCGGTCTTCCGCGTCTCGAGGAGCTCAGTCTCGACCTTGCCTGGGATGAAGACGGCGGCGGCTGGCCTTACCGAGCGCTGGACGTCATCGCCCGGTTCCCGTGCCTGCGACGGATCGAGCTGTGGTTCCGGCTGCGCCGCGGGTACTTGCACGCCCATCCGCACCTCACCGTCGCCGCGGCGCGCCACTTGGCCGGGTACCTCCGCCAGCGGAACCCGCGCCTGCAGCGCCTGGTTTTGCGTTCCGGCCTCGGGGAGTGGAGGGCGACACCGCATAGAACAGTGAGCCAACAGACACCGGTCCCTCGTAGTAAGCTGAACTGGATCGATCTCAACTGTGTTTCCTTCGTGTGCGAGTTCGTGGAGCCTCCTCTTCTGGCAGATGCCAATGACGACGCTAGTATTATCATAACATGTCCGGAATTGAGCAGGGAAATGAATTGGCGGCTGCGCAGTTTCGCATCCTCATCGCATAATGATGATGACGAGATTCATCGTCGGGAACGCCTGGTGGCAACAGACCTGGACCAGAAGACATTGCCCCTCAAGGTCGCGCTAGACGGGCCGCTGTGGGGCGCGGAATGGAAGGCGTGGTGCGACCAGCACCAGCTCGACGGGCATGAAACCACGCGCGACCGCGGCGAATCGATTCTGCCAGAGATCGCCGTAGTTCGACCTTGGGGGCGGGCGCTGAGGCATCTCAAAGACGTGATGGGCCTGGTCCGGTATGTTCTCAGAAGATGAGGACTCGTCGATGGGGTATGAAACAAAATGGTAATATTCGTTACTAACTGGCTGATCTTGCCCTGCGTTATCATCATCTGGTGACCAAATGCCCCCATTCACAGGCAGAGTCATTTCCTTCATCCGACCCTACGTCAGTCCCAAAAGCCCCAAAGCTCACCCCTTCCTTCCTTCCGTCCTTCCTCGCGCTCTTGCCTACATTAAGCCGATGAGTTTGAACCGCTCTTCTCCACGTCCATAACCCAAAAGACGGGCGGCTTCTGGCTGTAGTTGACCAGGTCGTCGTTCATGGCCTGGGCCTGCTCGGGAGTGAGCTGGGCGTTGGCCTTGTCGAGGTCGTCGCGGTGGTCGAGGTCGACCTCGATGACGACCTCGTAGGGGCAGGCTTCGTCGCCGGCCGGCGTGACCAGCAGCCGGTAGGCCTTGGCGTAGGGCTGCCACAGGCCGAAGACCCAGGGGACGTGCTTGGTCTTGTAGTAGTCCAGGTTCATGTTGGCGCCCTTGGGGTAGGCGGCGAAGGCTACGGCAGGCATGATGGTGATGGTAGTGATATTATGGTTTAGATGCTGGGTGGTGGTAGTGTATTACTAAGGGCTGGTCAGTTTATCGTGGTCGTTGGAGAGTTTACAGGGCTCACTGACGGGTAGGTCGGGTACTATCAATGACGCGATTGGAGAAAGTGGCAGATATGGGGTGACCCTAGCCCGTCACGCAGGAATCTTTCCAGAATTTATAGATCCGGATCGATCATGCAAGCAAGCTCTTGACCTGGGGTTAAGGGGAAATATCTCTAATTTTCATCCCCATCCCTATTGTTTGGTTCCGTAGCGTCCAAACTTCAAAGTCGCCTAGCGGGCTGGCGGGTTCGTTCCGCCACCCCACAAAGGAGCTCCACATAGCAGTCGATCCCGACGTTTTCTATGGAGCTAGGTAGCTACGCGCCGCTTAGCCCAGACAGAACCAAGCGGAAACGAACCATTCCGGGGTCCTGATGTCAGCTTGGCAAGTAACCCCAACTCCAGGAGACTGTTTCAACGACGGCCATTGGCTTCGCGCATAATTCATGTGCGCTTGTCAGCCTCGTTTATCGATTGAAATCGTGTCATACAGCTGTATCAAGGTGCCGTTCTATGTTTCGGCAACTACGGTAAGTGCTTGTTCAAAGTGAGTCGGCCCGAGACAGTGCTCGAACATTTTCCTTTGGCCTCGGAGCCGGCAACTTGATCAGCAGCGACGACCCACTATAGTGGAGAGACGTAATTGCGACTATACTCCTAATTACTATGCCGATCCTCGGTATATTGCACTCGAAGTAGACTGAAAACCGTGGCTTCGTGTGCTCCTCGTTTTCTCAACATCCAACAGGTACGGGTCTGCGAAAGCTCCAGTCGGCATACTTTGATACGATATGTTCAGGTTTTAATTTCTGTATATTACTGCGTTACATACCTAGGCTCGTGCCATGTTGTTCCACCATGCTTCTGTCGCAGAATCAGGACATTTATGATCTTCTCGTAGCTATCCCCTCCAAGGGATGGCTGGAAAACAACCCTACCCCTGGATTTACATACTATACGGAGAGTCCAGATCAGCAGGGCCGTGGAAGTTGGAAAAGGGCGATTGTGTCCAATCATTCAACGTGCTTGGTGAGTAGAGCGTTGCAGAGCGTTGAGAACGACGCACCGACCGTACTAAATCCTCCCTGGTCCATAGAGTACGTTGAGTTGGCAGAGTGTCTGTCTCCAAGTCATCAAGGGGATCCCGTGCCTCCACGTCTTCGTCCTCTGGCTTCTTCCCAGCAGATGGCTCGCACGTGCTGTACTTCATGTGAACAAAATCGTTCAAGTCCTGGCCTTTCAGGTCCTTGGCGAGGACCCGGGCCTTGTCGGTCTCGAGGGCGAGCTTCTGCCGCGGCGTGAGCGGCCACGACGTAGCTACCTCGACGGTGGCGGCCGTGCCGAGGGTGTCCACGGTGAGCTGCACGGTGGCCCGCATGTCGGTGTCCCGGACTGTGAACCCGTCGGTGCCGTTGAAGTCGATCTTGTCGGCGAATATGAAGCCGCCCGAACAGGCCTTATAGGCCGAGTCCATCAGGTGGGACACGACCGTAGACCACAGGGCGCCGCCTTCCGACCAGCGGGCCCAAATCTGCTCCAGCTGGTCTCGGGACGGCAGACGGTTCGTCTTGGGGCGGGCCTGGGTCATGTTGGATATTCTGACAGAAGAAGTCGTCGATAGTCGATGGTGTGTGAGATGGGTCGAGTATGAAGACGGGTGGTGTTCACATAGCCTGGGTTGCATCCTGGAATCTGGTGGCATAGATGAACCTTTTTGTCACTTATATACAATGCCATTTGGAGAATATCTCTAACAAAGGCGCTTCGTCAATGCCATTAGATGTTGGCTCTAAGGTTAGAGGCAAAGAGAAACATGAGCCCTGTTAGGTAAACACAACCCAGTTGACTTTCTTTGTTGCATTACTACCATCACTTTGTGTGATTCTCGTGCTGGTGCCAGTCGACACATGGTGCAGCCCGTAGACAGATTATTTCTCGAGTGCATAGGACTGACTACCCTCAACACAAGTCAACCAAATCTTTGCTTCATGTGGAGAATGCACTGCGAAATTAATAACAGGTTTTGGAATAGAGTGAGCTGTATTATTCTGGGAGATTCCATTTTAAGTGTGGTTGGTCGTGAATGTCAAACTGGATCCGGACAGTTCGGAACCACTGCACCTGCGAGACTAAGGGGGCCAATGAAGGGGTTGATTCTACCAGAATCTGGAGTGCCCATCAGCGCCCACAGGGCCCCAAAACAACGGTCCAAGTAATCCAAATATGATAGCCAAGTCATATTATCACTCCAGCTGTGCGAAGTGCCCGGTATACGAACGATCGCTTGCCCAAATAGATAAGGAGCCCGTGGTGTACTTTGAACACAGGCAGTATTGACGACAAAACACGTGTGTGGAAATAACGTAGGCAGGCTCTGCTGGGGCGTTGGGGGTCAACAGGTCTGGATGATTCATGAAGGCAGAGCCTTGCAGCAGGCTGAACATTCTGTGTTACATTGATGGAGATGATCGGCGTCAAAGGCGCCTAATCAAGCGCGTACCACACACTAAGCCATGGTGTCATGGTGGTGTGCTTATCAAGCCTCTGTTGCGCCACGACTGTGCCGTCTTTTTCTTACTCGCTCGCAGCCACTGGGATAAGGCGAAACGAGGCTGGCTGTAGAATCAAATGCACGCTCAACGTGCCTACATAGGAGGTGCAAAGTCAAATATCCAAAATTCTATCAGCATTGGCCCTTCGTTAGGAGCGGTCGTTTAGAAGATAGGTGATTGAATTCTCCAGGATGCGACACCTCACGGTACGCCCCCACGATGGAGTTGATAGGACCGGCATTCTGTCGGGCTTTATTCAACTTTCGTATAATCCTTTCGGCCCTGCGTAGATACTATGATCCCTGTATCGCACTTGTACATGCATGTCAGATGAGCTTCACAGCTCCCGCCCCTAGTCAACCATGCCGCCCATCCGTGATTGCATGTAGATACGACAGTGCCACACACTCATGATTCCCAGCTCCAGGCGTTGAGAGTCGCACAAGGAATAAAAATAAACCTATGCACGTTATATGTCAGGGGTTTAGACACACAGCCTGATCAACGGATATGCCTAGGGCCAAGCACCCGGGCAGAATTTCCAGCCTCTCCATCTTTCTGCTTCCGGGACTCACCAAAGGAAACCAGTCTTTTCTTCCTCTCCTTTCACCACATGGCGCTTGCTTGTAGTTTGCATGTTCTCAATTATTTCCCCTAATCCCTCACTTCGCTTTATATGGTAATAAACTGATGTATTATATTGCCTGTCTTGCACTGTTCATTATCTCCACCCTGCTCAAAACTCGACTTACTCTGTTACTGGACGTTTCTATTCACAGAAACGATTCCGTCTACACAGCCAAGATGACGACCAATATGGCGGCCTCCGACCTAAATTCGCTAGGTGCATCGCCGAACTTCCAAGGGTTTTACATAGCAGGCTCGAGTAGGTCAAACGTCTAGTTTATCCATGATCATCCAATTCTTAGCTCTTCGTTTCGAGTTTCGCTCCTTTACCCACGACGATAGCTCTTGTACTGATGACCTGCCTGTAACCATAGCTGAGGCAATCATGCTGGGTAGCACGCACACCTTCACCGTAACTAGCATAACCCAAACGGCATGGGGGTCTACCTACCTTCAAAGACTGGGTGGGGAGTATACTAGCGGCGGCACGCTTACTTTCTACACCAACGGGACTGGGCCATTCCTGACTGATATAAATGACCAAACGACGAGCTGGTAAGTTTTCGCGGACTGACACATCCCTAATGTACGCGACAGGAAGTGAGAGCTCACTAGAAGAAACAGCGGCCCTGATTTAAGCGCAGTGTCCATGCAGGTCATCTCCATATCACCGCATGTAACCCCGATCTGGACAGTCTTCCAGTGCGGTCGGAACTGGAAGGCCAACACGGTCTACAGGCGGGTGGCGGTAGGATCAACCATTTGTAAGATAGTACCCAACTCGTCCTCTGTACTCACTTGGGCTAAGATCGGCGTGTCTAGCTACTGGTAGAGCGTCAACCGCAACTACCCCTGGCACTAGTCCTGCCACCACACCAGCGACGCCTCCCAGCGGAACCGCGATCCCCCTCCCCACGGGCACGGAGACCGGGAGCACCGAACTCCCCGCGCCCGCCCCCGCGTCCTCGCAAGCATGGATCGCCGGTGCCGTGATAGGACCGGTAGTAGGATGCGCCCTGGTCGGCCTTCTGGTCTGGTGGATCACCCGGCACAGGATGAAGAAAGCCTCGGCGGCGACGGCGGCAGGATCGGCAGGGTGGACCGGTGGCCCTTACCACCAAAACCAGCCACTGGCACCCTGGCCGGCGGCGTCACCGTCGCCCTCGCATGGGCAAAACGCGCAATATCAGGGCTGGGACGCTCAGAACAAGACAAATTCGATGGCGTCGGGCGGCACTGTTGGTTACCCACAAGAGCTTTCGAGTAACCCGGGGAGCAACACGGGACATCATGGTCAAGTCTACGAGATGCATCAAACTCAACATTGAACCGTGTCAGGGAGGTATCGAGATGTGTTGAGTCGGCGTGGAGAACGGCTTTGATTGGTGGGTGAGGGTGTCAGAGTACTGGTCATGGGGTAATGTAACAAAAACGCCGCAAGAGTCCTGTAATAAGTTCAGTTTTCATGCCCGATAGAAAGAGTGTACACAGATATCATGGGATCCCGAGACTGCTATATGTCCAGTCTGAGGACCTCAAGCTCACCAAGTCCGTTCGAGAACAGGCTAACAATGTAAAGGAAGATCTAGAAGATTCGAGGGTAGGGAACCCTTCAGTCTTTTGACCATTTTCTCCGAAGGATCAATATTATTGGCATTATGGAGACCAATCGAAGGACAGGCTCGAGTAAGGTGGTGGTGAACTATCAAGCCACCTTGACACCGTGGGCGTATCATTCAACTACTCGCAAGTGTATCGTTCATGAGACGCGGCTGTAGGATCAAACCTCCCTGACTTCTGCGCTTACTATGCAGCCACAAGAGCTGGAAGATTAGTTATCCAGGGATCATTGTTCTTGGCTCTAAACTACGCCAGCAATTTTCCGGACTTGATCCCACTTTCCAGGTTGCGACAAGCCACAACACGCCCCCGAGAGCCCGAGGGGGAACATGATCGAACCGGTCGTGTATCTCGCCCCTGCTCTATTTTCGCGTCATCCTTTCCATGCCACGCTAATGCCACTGATCCCTACGTACCTCAATCACCGATGCATGCAGATAAACTTGACGAACCTGGCTACCGCCACGCTGACCATCTAATATTTGGACGTGTAGCTATGATAGTAATACTGGGGTGATCATCATCAGCTGTGATGAGCCACCGGAAAAGAGGCCAAAAAGCAAGGAAGCACACTAAGCGCCCGTATGTGGCTTGTTGTTGTCCGCACTTTCCTAGTTCCAGGATTTTCAGCAGAACCATCTCTCCTTCCCCTCTTCACCCTTCTATCTTGCGCAGGTATAATGGTTTAGACCTCCTTTTTCGTTCATACCAATATAAACTGGCATATCTCCTTCTTACTTTCATTCGTCACTTATTGCACTTAGCCCTGTCTTATTCTACTCCCTTTCTGGACTTGCCAGTCGGATGAGCCTATATCTTTGGAGCCAAGATGACGACCAATATGGGTGTCTCTGAACTCTCTGCGGCAGCCGCATCGGCAGAATTTCTAGGATTCTACGTAAAAGGCTTCAGTAGGTGAATGTTTCGCTCTTCATTATGTGGATCTCACTGCATACCGTGGACTGTTATACTGGACCTATTGACTGACCTGTTGAGAACAAAAGCTCAACCTATCATGATGGGCTCTGGTCTTACCTACACGACGAAATCATACTGGGGAGGTTATTATCGTACAGATTCCCGATTCTCCACTTTCTGGGCAGAGGGAAAATCGACAGTCCTCGTAAATGAGTTTAGCTCCACATCGACCTGGTGAGTGTCTTGTAACTTTTCAACATGTTCCTAACATTCATGCATATGAAAAATAGGCTCACCAAAGGACTAGTCCTTCCCCATACAGCGCATACACCATGATGGTGTACGATACCTCACCCATTGGATCCCAAACCCTTGGATCCGGGGCCCACGTGGTGTACGGATGTGGTGCCAATTGGGAGGCCGGTACGGTATACAGAAGGCTGGATGTGCCTAGCTCAACTACATGTAAGACCACACCGCCGACTTCCCACACAGACACTTACTCATTGTCCATGTGCCCATATGAAGCGAGTAGCCCTGGTACTTCCGCCACGTCGGCGACGCCTCCCGGTGGCACTTCGATCCCAACCCCGACGAGTACCGGAACGGACGGAAAGACAGACACCGCAACTCCCACTCCCGCACCTTCGCAGGCGTGGATCGCAGGCGCCGTCGCAGGCCCAATCGTCGGGTGCGCACTCGTGGGTCTCTTGGTTTGGTGGATCATGAGACAAAGAATGAAGAAAGCCGCGGCAGTGGCGCCGGCGGCCGGGCCACCAGCTCAAATCAACACCAGCACGTACGGCCAATACCAGCCTGGGTCGCATTGGCCGGCTTCATCTCCGCCACCAAATCAGGGGTGGGAAGCCCAGTATAAGGCAATTCCTCCACAAGAGCTTTCCAGTAATACCCCTGCGAATGTCGATCATGCTGGGGGATTCTATGGAATGCCTCACGAGGGGAGATGATGGAAGGAATTCAAATGGGGCGATTCAAATCGGCTGACTGTAGGTGAGCTTCATGTATTCAACTTCCCATTTTGTCATTTGTAAGGGGGTATGTAATGTTTTGTCGTCACATTGGAGAAGCCCTGAATCCATGATCTAGTGCTTTTGGGATCCCTGACAACATCCGGTGTGATACTTGTTTCTGATAGGGAGTTGTTGCACATATATACCGTGTCACATGTACGAATTACCGCGGTCGTATAACTTTCTTATGTACTTAGATATCCTTTTTACAAGGGTTTGGTCTGTAGCATTATGTTGGGCTGGAGTGCAAGAACTTGCGAATAACTGTCCAGGGATTCAAACATCTACTATGGGTAAAGTACAGCAATGTTTCAGGAGTTTGATATTACGATCTATATCCGAGCCAGGTAGTTGCACAGACCTGAAGAGTAACAATCACGAGATGCAATGTTTATATGCCACATAATTTCTGTATATTTCATATTTGTCTCCAACTTTTGTACTACTCACCTCGTTTTATATTTCCCTTCTTAGCCGTGATGAGACTCTTGCATCACCACAGTATCGTGGCAAGAGTTCCCCGGCACGCTGTTAATCAGCTATCGCCATCTAGCGGCGGGGAGGACTGCACAAGCAGTAAGAGATCTTGACACGCGGGATCATGTCGGCCTTCAGCTGCTTGGCGATCTCTCTCCCCAGCACGGCCTTGGCGTCGCTGGCGAGCTCCCAAGAGGTACCGACGACAATCGTGAAGTAGGTGTCGGTGGCGACCAGGTCCCTGAGCGACCAGGTGACCCGGTACTTTGTGCCCGTGATCGCGAACTCGTCAGCGTTTATAACTTGCCTTTTGAAGAGCTCATCCTCTTGCGGGCCTCCGTCCTTGGTGATCGCTACCATGGGCCACGTGGCTATGGTTTCTCGAGTGCTGTAATCCTCGCGCTCCCAGAGCTCTAGGAACTCCGCCTTTTGGGCGGCGTTTAGGATGGAGAGATCGGAACTCATGGTGGAATGATATGAGACTTTCTCTTCGAATAAGTAGTGCTGAACTGGGTTTGCGTTTGAGAATGGAGATGGCTATGATGGGCTTGTCAAGATGGTTGATTAGTAAATGACGAGAGGAACGCAGCGCATTTATGTATAGCACCTATATATATCCTGATTCAATTCAACAATGGTTTTGTTTCTTACGGAGCTTTGGGAACAAAGGGAGATATGGCCTCTATGATACCACTCTGAAATTGAACACTCTCTTTGAAAACCTAAGCATTAATGTTGAGTCGGAACAGCTGTTAGGCCGCACAACTAATGTGGTTTATATGAGTACTGAGTGTATCTAAGATGCGCCCTTCGTTACTTCTTTTTTTTGTTGCTGCCGCGTAGCAGAACAAAAGCTGCACAGGCAGAGAGTCCCAGAAACTCCACATAACGGTTTTTCTGGGTCTGGTCTTTGGGTGAAATATCAGTTTGTACTACCCCGGCACCCAACGATGTCCAGACTCCTAGAGCCCTCGTTGGGCTTAGACTCGAATGTAACGGAGTCCAAGGAAGCGAAGTTGTCCCATAGAGTGGCAGTTATTGCCTAATGTATCTTGAGTTCGGCGTGGGGTCTCAAAGCACCAGCCACAGACACTGTTTAAGGAACACACGTGCTTTCACGTAATTACTATACATTCTGTGTTTCAAAGTGATTGAGTAGTACTACTAGACTACTACAACTTACCTACATAGGCCTCGAGGCCATATACCTATATATTCTGCACCGCCTAGTCGCCTATGTCCTCTTCATTCTGCCGTTACCAACCAAGTTCTGAAGTACAAGAGATCGACTATCCACGTCTACTGACCAGGAGGATGGCAGGAACCATAAGCGAACTTGATACGAGAGCTAATCTCTTCATCGTCCAGCACCTCAGCCACCTTGTTCTCCAATGCGGTCCTCTGCTCGCTGGTGAAATCCCATGACGTAGCTATGGCAACGGTGGCGCGGGTATCGGTGGGGCGCACACCCAGGAGCGCAAACGTGTGCCGAAACCGCGATCCCGGAATCACGACGAGGGTGACGGCGTTGCGAGTGATCTCGATGCGCTTGACGAACTCTTTGTCTTCCCACCACCGAGGGAAGTAGCTGGACAAGGCCTCGCCTCCCAGCAACATGGCCGAGTTCATGAGGTGCGATTGTATGAGGCACCACAGGTTGGTCTCGCCCGATCGCAGCCAGAACGTCTGGATCTGCTCCCATTGGGCGGCGCTCAGGGCGGGAATTTCGGAGCTCATGGTGAAAGAATGATTATTTGATAGAATAGCGTGACTGAGGTTGTGGGTTTTGGAAATAGTGATGTCCGTGACAGTTCCGATGAGGTTCGACTTTGACTGCAAGTGTAGGTGGCATAGTTGCGGGCTTATATAGAGACATTCCGAGCCTTGAGAGCGAGAACACTGTTACGTATCTTCATATTTGTTTCGAAAAGTCTTGAGAACAAAGGGCAACAGGGGCACTGTGGCCGAGGTAGCATCTTTCTGGGATAGTACAATCTCTTCAAATTTTAACATCAAGGTGAATCCTGACAGCTGATTTTTACAACAAATTTATATGGTCTGATGCATTCCTCGCTATGCCTATCGTGCCTGCTAGATGAGTAACTTACAAGGAAGCCATAGTCGTCGAAGAAAAGAAAGCGTAGGTAGATGGACCTGGAGGCTACCACATTTTCTTTCGGGAATAGCTATGGCTGGGCGACCAAGATCCACTGCTGCATCTTACGACTTACCTAGATGGACTTTGCGCGCAGCAATTTCAGCTTCTGTTCCATAAGTGGCTCACACCGCTCATAGGTAATGATGATGGGCGCCTCCAACTCTTTCTCGCAGCGCAGCACCGCGGCCCTGCACTCCAGCCGGCGAATCTGCTCCTCGCCCAGCTCCCAAGACGTGGCGATGACGACGACGATCGCCCGAGAGGTGGGAAGCAGCTCCTGGATGTCAAGCGTGGCCCGGACCTCGGTGTCCCGGACAAAGAACCCGTAGTCGCTGATTACGAGCCTTTTCCGATAATAAGTGGCTTCGGGGCTCGCCTCCTTGCCCTCGATGGGCTTGCTCAAGTCAACCGGGGCGCTTTTGGTGAGTCGCAGCATCAGATCGACCCAGATGTCGTCCTGGCATGCTCGGATCCAGTCTTGTTGGGCCGGGGTCATGGTAGGACGTTCGGCGACCTCGAGGAGATTTTTATCGGATTGGCTCATGATGAGGACTAGTATTCTGCGGAAGGGTTGGAAGTCGTTTCGTAGTTGTTGTTGGGAGGACTTGAAACTAAATATAAAACAAGAAAACGAGGGAAGATATATAGTGGTCTGTTACGTTGTGAACATAAGTAGGGTAAGGTATGGATTTCTTATATCGTACTTTACTGCAACTGATAACTAAAGACAATAAAATTATTCTTCCAAGTCTTTCGAGTGTCTTTCTGCCTCTTTCACATAATGTCATTGTCTGTTATACGTGGTGGCGGGGCGCCTTCGGCTTTTTGGAGTCTTTCACATCCACTGCGTGGTTGAAATGGCAGTAGGACAAAGATAAGAAAAGACCAAAGCTGCGTTATTGTTGGATAGGGGTATTACTTGTTATGGCCCACGTCAATGGTGCGGGTAGACCCCCTTGGAATACTTCCATTGCCCCTACGCCTCTAACTCCATACAGTCGGTGAGCAATAGCATATCAATAGTCAGGCTGTACTGAGCTTATGTCGATCACAGTTAGTTACCCACCCTAGTTTGTCTTGCTACCCCTAGGGCTGCACAACTTGGTTTCTTTTTGGGATTATGTACTATTTGACAGAGTGAAGCAATAAGTTCCTAAAGTTTCTGTGATTACTTAGCTAATCCAACCACGTGACTAATTTTCCCTTCCTCTATTTACTACCAACCTTTCCTGACTCATCGTGGGTGAATCTAAGGCCCTAGATATTCTCAATCTCCCGAGGTGAGCCGCACTTGATATAGATGACCTTGATGAGAGACTCTGAGACATCTTTGTTGGAAAGCTCTTTCGGAATCGCCCGCTCCAGCAAAGCTTTCCTCTCCTCGTCCATCTCCCAAGAGTGGGTGATGGCAATAGTAGCATGGGTGTCGTCGGGGCCAGTCGCTAAGAGCTCCCACCAAGCTTGGTAATCAGCTCCGAGGGAAATGAACTCGCGCGTGGCGAAGTTCAGGTCCTGATCCCCCCATTCATGGATTTCATCGGCTCCGTGGGACACATTCCAGTGGGCGAGTGCAAATGCCCGGAGGTAGATGTGCATGCGCTCTTTCATACTTCCACTGTCCCAGACAGTTTGAATATGCTCCTGCTGGGCTGTAGTGAGAGGTCGGTCGCACGAGCTCCATGTGAACTTGACAAGAGACGCTGGGACATCTTGGGTGACAATTCCCCCAAGAATCCTGTTTTGCAGGTCCTCCTTGTTATCCGGACACATCTGCCAGGAGAGAGCGAAGGCAATAGTCGCATGGGTATCGTCGGGGCTGATCTCCTGGAGCTCCCACGTGCCGTGATAGTTGGCATCGCGGGTTGTGAGCTTGCCTCTACTAGCTTCACCATCTAGAACAGGGTTGGACGAACCGGCTTCAATAGAGACTTCATCATCAGAGTCTTCACCATTGTAGACTTCATCGTGGCGATTGTAGTGTTCCCAATGGTCCACTGCATTTCCGAGGATCATGTCCATCACAAGCCTGGACATGTTGTCCCAGGCAGCTTTGATATGATCCCGCTGGGCGGCGGTGAGAGTGAGAGTGTTGGAGCTCATGATGTCGGATTCGGGTTGAAGAAGTAATGTTGTGTGTGTGTATGTGTATGTACTGCAGTTGGATGCGATGGTTCTGATGAGAATAGGCACAATTAGCGAAGGGCGAGCCGAACTATATAGCCATGATAGGCTATGCACAACAATAGGATTGAGGACTCGACTAAGCATTTGTTTCCCAGGCTGGGAGACAAAGAGAAGTGGTCCTTCGTTGCTTGACGGGCAGTTTGACCATTTTTGACAGTGCATCATCAATGCGATTGTTAGAGGCACATAGACATATCCCTGTTTTTATATGAAAACCGCAACAACCAACTTCGTTGTCTGACCTACTTCCTCAACAAGGGAACTGGGCATACACATGTCGCAGGGGTAGCCTTGTCGTAACCCAATCTTCGCTCTGCCACAATGACGATCATCGGTATATCGTGTCGATTTACTAACCATTTCCAGCATCTTGTATTCCAAATTGAAACAATGGCGAGGATTCGGAGGGGGCCGAGGGAGCGACATGAAGATAGATTTGTGTACAGGAAGAGCGCAGGCATTCAAGTATCACCCAATGTTGGAATCTGGTATTTGTTGGTCGTTTTTTCATTCATTGGTATCTCTGTGAACGTACCCTTGGTGTTGCGGCCTCCATTTGCGTGGCAGCTTCTGCTTCCATGTCCATTTCCATACTAGCCAGTTCGAACTCACGCTCCAAATCTTCATCATCGATATCAGACTCGTTTTTTTCGTCCTCGGCCCTGGTCTGTGGTCCGAAGTAGTCCTCTTCGTCCTCATCGCCTTAAAGCAAGAGTGATTGATCCCCTCGGGTTCGGTGCGGGGAAACGTTCGTATCGAACTGACGGATATTGACCTAATCATACATGTATACTCTGTTCGAAGTCGTAAATATGCACAATAGAGCAATCGCTTACTGCCAGCTAGACGGAGGTCCAGCCCAGTCCTCGTCGCCAACTACTCGGAACTCCACGCCCTCGCCAAAATAGCCGGCGTTCTGCCATGCTTCCATAGTGCGGCCGTCGTAGGGACCTTGCTTCGGGGCTCCATCTCTGCCATCTACCCATCGGTATTCCCACATCTTCGTCGCCGCATCTTCGTCGGCCTCTGCCTTCCGTCGCGGCTCCACCCAGGGTTCTTGCGTCTCGCGGCTCCATTCTCGAACCAGAAGTTCCCGCTCCCTGTCGTAGACATCGGGTCGGTCTCGGCTCAGCAGCTTGTCGGCCGCATCCGTAATGGCATCGATCGCCTCCTTGATCCGGACCTGCTCCGGGTCTTCCGCCGCGTCCACGTCCATGGTCTCCGTCTTCATCTTCTTCTGCTTCCACTTGGGCACCTTCTTGGATTTCACCTGGCCGCGACCCAGCCGCGCCAGAGCTTCGAGCGCGGTCTCTCCCAGCTCCAGCTTCAGGATGAGCGACTTGAGCAGGTCGGACGTCAAGAGCTCGCCGTCCTCTTTGCGCTTTTGCCGCAGCTCGGCCTCGCGTTTCTCGTGCGCCTCGGCCGCCTTCTTCATCTCCTTCTTGTTGATGCCCTCGAGCCAGCGGTCGTGCTGCGCATCGCGGTCCGCGGCGTTGCGCACGAAGTTGCCCGACTCGTCGAAGCGTCCCTCTTCCTCTTCGGCCCGGAGGTTGAAGGCCTCCACCTTGGGGGCGTGTTTCTTTAGGCCTCCGGCGCCGACCTCCTCGTCCAAGTCCTCTTCTTGTATCGCGAGCGCGATCTCTTCTTCATCGTCGTCGTCCGACTCCTGGCCGTCGAGCCGTATTTGCGCCGTGTCGTGTGATCGCATGTCCTGGCCCTCGATGTTGGCGCCGTCGAGGAAGCGCACCTCCTTGCTCTTCTTGGTCGTGGTGTCGTCGACCTTGTCTTCGGTGTCGTCCTCGTCGGCTTCGGCGAACATGTCGTCCATGTCCTCGTCCTGGTCCTTCTCGGCCTTCTTGGTCTCGGGCCGAGCGCCAAACTCCTCGCGGTCGGAGTCGGAGTCGTAGCCGTCGATGTTGACGGCGCCGCGCTTGGTCGCGGCGCTGCCCCGGATCACCTCGGAATCGGCCTCGAGGAACTCGTCCTTGTCTTCCTCTTCGTCGCCGACGGCGAGCGCCGAGGGGTTGCGCACGTCAAACTTGACTTTCTTGGAACCGGGCTCGGCATCGTCTTCGTCGGCATGGTGGGCGCGCGCGAACTGCTCGCCGGCTCGCTTCGGCCGTGCGGCGCCGTATCTCGAGGACATGGTTGGAAGATGAAGTGTGGAAAGGCTAACGGGAAACAAAAACAAAAACAGAAATTGTCGTCACCATCGGCAAAGCCCCTGCGAAAATAAACCGGCCAAGTCTCTTCAGGAACAAGTACAGAATATTACTGCAGTAGTATTCGTTACTTCCACTGTTGTAATCTGGAGTAAGTGAAATATTCAAGACGGGCTATTCCTGCCGCCACTTGTCGGGTGGATTGATTGCCTTGACGATCTGGGATTCCAAGAGTCTAGGCGCTGGAGCTTGGGGCAGTAGCTTTATTTAGTGGAGATTCAGCTTTTGGCAAGGACATGAGATTCTGAAGCTTCAATTTGAATGTGGATTGATATCTCAATGATTTGAGACGGATGCAAATAATGTGGCTGTATTGGAGTGAATGCAGAACGTTGGAATATCAGCATTCTACAAGAGGCATGTTGAAGAAGCAGCCCGACCTACGTCATTCAGGTTCTACAAGCATCTTTTTGATATTGGCTGCTGCTCATTGCCTGCACTGCAGCTTTGGAAGCTTCGACCCCCTCCAAAGCTGCCTTAAAGCTCCCAAGGTCCCCGCTGTTAAGCTCATGTCCTCAGTGAAATCCCCAGTCCGGCGCGGAACAACTAAGCTAACCGCCTTCTGTCGTCATCAGCCCAGTTGCCTTCTGATTGGCAACCTAACGGAGATCGTGGGAGCAACTCAGTAAATAAGTGACAGCCAGTCACTGAGCAGTCCTACAAACGCCTAGCACCACGAAGACATACCACTCCCGATCCCTCTGATTTTACCCACCTGTCTCTGCCGTACATATCAATTACTCACCGCTACAAGCTACAAGCGACCAAAGCCAAAATGGTGAGTAAACAACAACCCCTCTGTCCATCTAATATGCGCGGTACTTGCTCAATACTGACAAAACGCTACTCCTTCTCTAGTATCGCCCAGGCTTCAACGATTTCGACCCCGATGACCCTCAATCCATGTTCATGGCAGCCCGCGGAATGTCACGAAGACCGGCGATGCAGCGCTTCGACGAGTACTTCCGATGCTACCCCATCATCATGGCGCCCGGCCCCGAGCGCCCCGACTTGAACTACGGCTCCAAGATCCTGCTACCCGTGTCTGCTCTCGACAAGGTGTCCAAGCTGCACGTGCAGTGGCCGCTGACCATGGAGCTCGTGAACGGCGCCCGGGAGACGCATACCCATGCCGGTGTTCTGGAGTTCGTGGCCGAAGAGGGACGCGCATACCTCCCCCAGTGGATGATGCAGACGCTGGGGCTGGATGTGGGCGACATGATCCAGATCAAGACGACGTCGCTATCCCCGGCCAAGCTCGTCAAGCTGCAACCCCAGTCCGTCAACTTCCTTGAGATTAGCGATCCCAAGGCCGTGCTCGAGAAGGCGTTCCGCAGCTTCGCTACCTTGACCAAGGGAGACGTCTTCAACTTCGAGTACAACGACGAGGTCTACGACGTGGCGGTCCTGGAGGTCAAGCCGACATCGGAGAAGATGGGCGTCAGCATGATCGAGACGGATGTTGAGGTGGACTTCGCCGCCCCGCTGGGCTACGTCGAGCCGGAGCGCCGCAGCGGCACGAGCACCCCGAGAAGCACTAAGGGCGCCGCCGGCGTGCTCGCTGGCGGCCTGCTACGCAGCCAGGGGACCATGGCCCAGTCCATCAACTACGACGCGCTGAAGCCGGAGTCCTCGCAGGCCGCGGCGGGCGCCCAAGCCGTGTCATCGCATTTCCTTAGTGGGGGCCACAAGCTCAACGCCAAGAACAAGGGGACTTCCACACCTCTCTCCACCACATCGTCCAACCCGAGCCAGCCGCCGGCGCCGCGACGAACGAACGGCCCCATGCCGCTGCGGATAGGCCCCAACAAGCTCTTCTTCGGCTACGACATTGTGCCCCTCAAGACCGAAGCGGACAAGGAAGCGGAGAAGGAAAACGCATCCCGGCCCCATTTTGCTGGTCAAGGTCAGACTCTACGCGGCGGTGCCGTCAAGCGCAAAGGCGGCGACCAGGACGACAAGGGCAAGGCCCCGGAGAAGAAGCCGAGTGAGGGTCGTCGCTTGGACGGGCGCAAGGGGTAAACGGGATGATGGAAAGTAACGAAGCATACCACGGCGTTCTGGATCGGGTTAAGGCCTGCTGTGATACTCAGTCAAAGACTCAGGTCGACATGACATTACATAGCATCTTGCTATTGTAGCTTATGATATGATTTTAAAACTCCTCACGATTTGACGTAATGCTCTTTTGCTGGCACCGTATATGGATTCTACATACGCTCGTAATCCTTATCATGAGACTTTCGTACATAATCACTGATAACGTGCTGAGGCTATCATCTCTATACGGTGTCGAATGCTTGGTAGACATATGCCATTTACCATAAATCAGAAATGGATCATACTTGGAAGGCCCTTAGGCGTAGGTCTCCAAGGCACGGGTTGAGTGCCTGGGCCCAGCAACCCTGCATGAACAGCCTACGTTTCCGCGACTACACCAGGCATTCAGAGACTGCCCCAGCCAACGCGACATGTCTTTATCCTCAGGAGAAAACTCCCAGGCAGGCTACACCTGCCTACACTCTATAATTAGCCTGCAGACGCGTCTCTTGTCCCAAGTCTTGAGAAGCCAACATCACACTCAGCTACCTACGTCACCTTGATCAATCCCTCGCACATCTCTCAACCATCCTCCTTTCTCGAACGCACTCCTGCTGTACCTACTCAGCCAAACCAATCAATACTTCAAGATGCCGGGCAAAGGGAAGGGGGGCAAAGGCAAGGGAAAGGGTAAGGAAGTCGCATTCGCCCCGGCCCCTCCTCCTCCCCCGAAAATGAACAACGAGGCCGAACAGGCGCTGCTCGACGTTATAATCCAACTAGGCGAGTTCAATATCCGCAATTGGGATGAGATCTACCACGAGTTCTTCGGCAGGGGTTTCACCCAAAACAAAAGCACGTGCCAGTGAGTAATAGTGGCTGAAGCCATTCGGTGTCCTTCCCACTCCTGCTCCCGCCCAGACCCGACGCATGAAGGAAGACCATCATCGCCGTATACCGGTTGAGTTGAGTATGTATATGGAGTTACTGGCGCTGACAAACACGCTTCCGCTTTACAGGACTCGATGGTCTCGAAGCCTTCGGGAACAATACCAGAACCATGTCAGAGCCATGGCTGCTGCTCAGCTCTACAACTTCCCACAGGGTATGGCTTTGAACGACGACGCAAAGGGCATGGGCTCACCATACCCCCCTCTGGATGGTAGCCCTCATCCCGAGAGCTGGAAAATGGGTTCGGAGATTGCCCAGACCGTTGCCTCGACCGTCGCTGGTGGCAGCAGCCGTGGCAGACATGCACCTCCTTCCACTCCCCTGCCCATCACTCCTCGGAGACTGCCCGCTATCCCGGAAGGAGTCGAGCCTGGAACCACTGGAAAGGATAACGAGCACATGCCCGTTCTTTTATACAATGAATTCCACCAGTACATGGGCAAGATCGAGGTCAAGAACGGCTTCCGCACCATCGACATCATCAATACTCTGCAGATTAGCCTGCCAATGGCTGTCCCCGTCTCCACCTGGCCGGCAGAGATGAACAGCAGCATGCCCCAGGAGCCCGACAATTCCGTCATCGACCCCCAAATTAACATGCCAGACCGCCACGTGTTCACGCCCCTCGGAGTTGACGGAACCACGCTGCATCGCGAGGCATATGAGCTGGATATTGATCACTACATTGAGTCGGGAGCCTTTGACTCGCGCGGTGATGAGAACCAGCCGGAATAGGCTCGTCCGCCCAATCCATGGGTCTTCACTTTGCTGCCACCGCTGCGACTGATTACGACATGAGCTCTCAGCTGCAATTGTTAGCGCTTGACATCATTATTATCACTCACCTAATGTATCACCACCGCAAGGCTTTTGGGCAGGACATGGGTTTTCCGGGGAGCGCTGGTGCCCCGGACTCACCCTTGGATACGAAGGGCTATCTTCAGGATGATTCGATCTCTGTTTGATCTGAGCGTATGCTATGAATACCATTATTTGGGTTTGGACCTTGGGGCTTGGAATCACGACGGGAGGTTATGAGTTGTGAGTACGTAGAGGTACATACAACGAATGTTGATAGATTTATGCCAGTCGCTTACTGAGTCCTTTTGCAATCGTTTGGCCATGAAACTTCAACCTATTTTGAGCATATGTGTCTGTTATGTTTGCTACCACGATCGCAAGGAGTTCAACGCTGAAAAGCCAATACCTCCTTTACCATGTGCTAATATTCTGGGGCGAAGACGTGACGCAATGTTCAGTAGCATTACCAAAACACTTGGTACAGTACCGACATTTCGAGTTTATGTAACTGACCTGTGTTCGGGAATTCAAGAGCCCACCCGTAATTCTACGGAAAAGCCTTCTTCACAGCATTAAGCCAAGGGTCACGTTACGAAAAGCAGCAGTATGTCTATGTATCAATTGGTTCAGATTAGCTACCATGATGTTTGCCTCTCTCAATCATCCAAATCCACTAGATGACTATGATCTGTGAGATGATGACATGAAGGGGACCAAAGGCTAGATCGGCTAGAAATCCCAAATGTAATGAATTCGGAGATCAATCAACACCGTCTGCCATAAATGTGCTGTGTCGTCTATTGGGGGAACAAGGGCAAGAGCGGCTGGAAATCCCAAACGTGAGTTCGGAGATCAACCAACACCGTCTGCCGAAAATGTGCTGTGTGTAAAGAAAGGAAAACAAATGTAGCAAGCAAGTAGTTGCTGAAACCATAAACCATGAACCATAATGATGAACCCATGCGAGGACATATCCCAGTGATTGCCCCGACTTTTGGTCCCCGAAGATGAACACACACCAAATTTCGTGTGTTGGTGTGAAAATGTTGTGCAAAGTGAAAGTGTCGTGTATGCCGCAAGATCCATGCTCAGACCATATCCATCCATAGTCCACCTCCCTCCTCCACTTTCCACCGCGCAGAGTAGAAAAACGCAAGATACCCTTTCCCGTAGCATCGTCCCCGGAGCTTCAAAGGTTGCAATTGCAATTGCCCTTTGGTGCTAGGAATAGCGAGGGTACTCAGTGTACACGTTATGAATTCGGGGTAGTCCATGTCGAACAGTATAGCAGTTGTGCATGATGAGACGTAGCCAGAAACTTAGGTCATGTACCAAGCCTGGCCGGGGATGGTGGGCTCGGGATGGGGCTCGTCCTCGTCCTCAGCGTTCTCGTTGTCCTCAGGCTGCTGCTCGTCCTCAGGCTGAGACTGGGCCTGCTGCTGAGCAAGGCGGTCCGAGTACTCAGGAGGAGGAGCCTGGGTGGGGGAGCGGCGCTCGTTGTTGTTGACGCCATCGGCAGAGTGACCGCGGGCAGTAGAGTCGGCAAGGTTCTGGACGTTCTGGAAGTTCTCGGCGGTCGGGAGAGCGAAAGCATTGTTGTTGCCACCAGCGACGCCGGCGCCGGACATGCCCCAGTACTCGGGAGGAGGAGCCATGGACTGGTTGCGGTCGTAGCCGTGGATGGGGTAACGAGGAGGAGGGGCCAGGGTCTGGTCGCGGCCGTAGTTGTTGAAGGGGTGGTCGGCGGGAAGACCCAAACCATTGGTGCGGCCATTCTGGTGGTCAGCAGAAACCCAGTCGGGGGGTGCGGCCATCTCACTGCAAGCAGGTTAGACATAAAACGACGGCAAGGTGATAGGAATATGAGGCAGCCTCATAAATATGGGGTCAAAAGTAAGGGCAATACTCACTAAGACGGGTCGTCGTACTGGGAAGCACGGGCACTGGTCTCAGCAGCCTCAGCCTTGACCTTGACATCCTTCTTGGACTCAGTCTTGACCTCCTTCTTGGGCTTGGCGTCCTTCTTAGGCTTGGCGTCCTTCTTGGGCTTGGCGTCCTTCTTGGTCACAGCCTTGGCCTTGGTGGCAGCAGGGGCATCGCTCTTCTTGGCGGTGCGGCGAGTCTTCTTGGGGGAGGAGGAGCGGGGACGTCATCGCCATCATCGAGGTCCTCGTCGTCGTCGGCAGCAGGAACACTGCGCTTCTGAGTGGTGCGGCGGGTTCTCTTGGCAGGAGGGGCAGGGGGAGGAGCCTCGCTGTCGGAGTCGTGGTCATCAGTGTCCTCACCACCAGCATCAGCGCCGACACCAGAGGGGCTGTCGTCAGAGGCGCTGTCGTCCTCAGAATCATCGGAATCATCAGAATCATCGGAATCCTCGTTGACCTGCGCGTCGACCTGCTTGCGGGTGTTCTTGGTGGTGCGACCCTGCTTCGACTTGGTAGCGCGACTGGCGGTGGTGGGCTTGGTGACGCGACTGCTTCGGGCGGACCGGTTGATGCCGGTAGCGGGGCTGCGGCGGGGCACGGCGCGACGAGCAGCAATAGCACCGGAGCCTGAGGCGGCGCGAGGAGCAGGAAGAGCAGCAGCACCATCGGCGGCGGAAGCAGCAGCGCGACGAGCAGCACCACCGGCGGCGGAGGCAAGGAAGGCCTGCTCCTGCTGCTCCATCTCGTACCGGGTACGACTGGCATCAGCCATGCGGATGGCGCGGCCTGAGACGTCGTCGTCCTTTCTGCGGAGTTTCATGAGATGCTGTCTGTGAGAGGCGAGAGTGGGTCAGCAAACACCATACATAAAGAATACATGATGAAGAAATAAGAAAAGAAAAAAAAGGCATGGTTCTGGTTTCCACGAGGGAACAGCGCCATAGCTGAGTTAGTAAGATGCCATCAACTTGGTGGAGGCAGTGACATGAGCTGCGTTGCTGGCTGGGAGGGATGAGGGTAAGTAAGTATGTATTTACTGGGCAGCATTGGCATTGAATGGGTAGCCCTTCTGCAGAGTCTCTTCAATGATACTGGTCCATTGAGTTGGACTGGGGTTGGCGTGCTTGTACACAGCCAAAAGCAGGTCGCAGCGGGCCTGCTCAGTCCAATGGAATCGGGGAACTCGTCCTTGGCCAACCATGGTGATGGTAGTGGCAGCGACTGAAGGACAAGAATAAATGTGGTTGGTGGTGGGCAAAGGACGATCGCCAAAAAAGGACGATGCGTAAGAGACGATGCGTAAAGGACGATGTCTAACGGACGATGTAAAAAAGGACGATGTAGATAAGGACGATGTGGAAAGAACGATGGGGAAAAGGACGTCGTGGAATAGGACGTTGTGGGAACGACGTTGTGTGAAAGGACGTCGCAATAAAAGATTCGCAAGAACGATGGCGAAAAAGAATGATGGGAAAAGGACGATGTGAGAAGAACGATCGCAAGTGAAACGCGCAGAGAAGAAGTGAGTGGGTTGGGTGTGGATTGGGTATGTGTGAGTGAAGGGTGAGATCTGGGTTGATGAAGACAAGAAACGAGAACCTCGATTGTCAACAGAAGAATCGAAGCTGCTTCTTGAATGAGATGCTGAGGGCTTGGGGAGTAAGAAGGTTGCAAGAAGAATGTTGCTCCATGGATTGTGCTGTGCCAAGCTGTTTATAGAGGACGTCCTGTATAGCGACGGATAAGGTGGGGCAGATGCAGGTACGCTGGACTGCGTATGTAGTGAATGCAGCTGTAGCTGGCTGCAAGCGCCTGGAATCGATATCGATAAGGTAAAAAAGGCATCTGTGAAGAGCGTGTGAAAGGTTCGTCACGGGTCGTTCACTCCACCACGACCTCGACCCGAAGAGGGGAGAAAAAGGGCGCGACAACGCCACACAAGGGAAGATGCGTATTGCATGGTAGACCAACCTCAGACAATCGGCCGAGTAATCATGGCCCCTTTGTTCCATGATCTCGGTGATGCCCCTGTACTGATCCATAGTTGGTTTGAAGTACTTGATCACACCAACGAGGAGCTGCTCATGCATGTCAGCATCCCAGGGGACTTTGCGGCTGCGGTCCGACTTGGACCGGCTGCGAGACATGTACCGGGTGCCGGACATGTTTGTAGTCGTCGGTGTAGGTCGCCGAAAGGGGTAGACACCGTTTATTACGGTAGAAAGTGGAAAGAAATAATCTTTATTAAAACCGTTTTGGACGGTGGAGTAATAAAGAAAATAAAATTCGGGGGACACGTTTAAAACGGTGGGAACGGTAAAAAATAATTTCGGGGGACCGTTTCAGACGGTGGAAGACGTGAAAAAGAAAAAAGGTAGGTCCGTACAAAACGGTGGAAGGTGGAGGGTGGAATAAATTGAGGATAAGTGGAAAACGTTTTTGACGGTAGGAAGTGGAAATTGCAATTGGGGGACCCGTTTTAAACGGTGAAGGTACGGTGAAATAGAATTGGGCAGAAGTGTTTTACACGGTGAAAGTTGCGATAATTAAGGTTCGGCAGAAGCGTTTTAAACGGAGGCGTTTTAAACGGAGGTATTAAAACGGAGGTATTCAGAACGGAAGCAATCAGGACGGAGGTATTTGAAACGGGGGTAATCAGGACAGAGGCGTTTAAAATGGGGGTCGTCGGTTGGAAAGGAGGTGGGACGGAGGTGATCGGAGCGGATGTATTTGGGACGGAGGTGGTTTCAACGGAGTGGGATCGAAAGGAGGCCATTTCGATGGAGTCGGTTTGGATGAAGCAAAGCATCTGAGGCCAATATTAGCGCGGGTTCTGGGACGCATAGACGAAGGTTATCGAACGGAGTGGGGAGCAGTATTGGACAGGGTGGTCCGGGGTTGGTGCCGCGTGCTAGGGGAAGTGATTTTCTTCGGGGTTGAGTTCCGTCGGATGCTTCGGGGAGGGGTGGGTTTGGATCTGAACTTACCTGAGCAATATAACGGCGGAGGGTCTTGTCGTTTCGGCCAAGCACTCAGCCATAACGACGCAGCACCAAAAGATCTTGGAAAGGCGGGAGCACTCGGATATGACCCTAGTCCTGGGCATCATGCCAAGGCCAGGCTGAGATATGCCGGGGAGATTCGTCCGGTGATCCCCAGCATGCAGAAGTTCAATAGTTGTCGATGGTCGATAAAGTGATGTCACCAGTTTGGGCTAGTGAACCCAGAGGTGACTCCGTGTTCTCGCCCCGTGATAAGCGCCCTTGTCTGTGCTGCCAGTAACGCAAAGCCGAAAGGAGTTCGGAACAGACACCAGGGCAGCAATCACCTCCGGCCAAGGCCGGCGGTTTGTCATCGTCACAAAGAAGCAGCAGCAGCAGCAACGCAGTCATGTCTCAAGCCAGCTCGGCAGCAAAAAGAAAACAAAGAGGTAATGAACCTACCTGATAGCCTCCCAAGTGGTCTCATGTCCATACGCTCGCAAGTAATCCTCGATCGAGTCCTTCTGGGCGTTGGTGGCAGTCTTGATGAGAGTCTGGCCAATGGCGGAGAGGAGCTTCTCGTTCTTCTCCGCAGTCCATTTGGTGGGACCCATGATTGCGAGCAGGTGCTGACTTGCGTGAAGTTGCGTATGTGTTTTGGCGTTGTCCGGAGACGAGAGATTGTGATGTGGTGGTTGCGGTTGGTGATGTTGTTGATGGCAGTGGTTGTTGACGGCCGGTTGTGGGAAAAGATGGTGATGAAAGAACGGAGGAAGCTGGTTTGATTGCGTCTCCGAAAAAGAAAAGGTTGTCAGGTTCTGTTGCTGCGGGGTTGTTCGGTGGTCGCCGAAAAACTCACCGTAGTGAATAGAAGGTGTTGGGCTTGTCAAAAGAGCTTGTGGAAGGAAAGGCCGGAGAGTTGCCGGAGAGTTGCCGGAGAGTTGCTGGAAGGTTGCCGGAGAGTTGCCGGAGGTAGGCCGGGAGAAGCGCCGGAGGGAGCGCCGGAGGGTGGCTGGAAGTGGAAAGAGACCCGGAAGGCGGCCGGAAGGGAGCGCCGGAGGTTAGCTGGAAGGGGAAGGAGCGCCGGAAGGAGCACCGGAAGAGGCCGGTGAAATGGGTGGCCGCAGCTGCCACAAGATGAAGTAGTATGATGACTTGTCGATCACTGGTTCAGAGGCAGTGAGAGGATGCCAGAGGAGAAGATTTTGTTTGTTCATTGATTACTACATAAAGTTTTTTGTGTTGACTACCAAGCGGGTGCATCGTGGACAATTTAAAGTAATCCACCAACAGTGCCACCACGATAGTACAAGGCCGCCAACAACTGGAAAGCAACAACTGGGGCTGGCATAACTTGGGAAGGAGCCTACGTGGTGCCTGACGCGTGTGATGCTCGCCGTGTGTAACACACACCGCCTGCAGTTTTGGAAAAATGCTGCTGCCGCAACTTGCTTTGGTTATTAGAAGTTGCCCGAAAGAAAACAAGAAGTGGTCTGGAAACACAGTGAAAGGTGGGTGCTGAAATACACATTGTTGCTGTATCGCAACAAAGGACTACAAGCCTCAGGCATATAAGAACCCAGAAGAATTTGTGGGATTATGAAGAAAGACATTGCAGGCAGCACTCAACAGGATGTAACGAGATGACAGACATTCCAGCTGGATCGTCAGTCGACTCGGTGGCCGATGATGTATCTGAAAATATTGTTCGTTGGGCTGTTGTTAGATCTACAGCATCTTGCCCCGAGAGCCATCGAGTACCAAACAAACCGACATATTCTCAGCTACACTCCATATGGGATTACAAGTTGCAAGTTATTTGCGCAAGCACATGTCCGAGTTTCACTGGGGTGGGCATCAACAAAGCATCGCTTGGAATCTAGAATCATATCACGTCACAAAGCTGGCGAGACCAAAGTAGAGCTTGGCTGTACTACTGATGGAAAAGAACCGTAAATTGCAATGTTCGATAGAGGATCGAAGTTAAACGTAATGTTACTTTGGCTGATCTTTATGACCAGTCCGGTACCCCTTAACTCCTAACGTTCCCAGATATAGAAAGAGAAAGAATCGTTGTACTCATCGAAATAGACTCGCTTCGAGGCCATGAGAGACTCTAAGGACCCAATGAGCCCACCAACGTATTCGCAAAACTGGGGCTATGATGGCCCAGCAGCCATTGGACGCCAACGTTGTTAGGCCTCATCGAAATATCTGGAGACGATCAGCGACGTGACCAGCAGTAGGATGGTGGGGGCTCAACAGCAGGCAACTTACTCTGACGGGCCATAGGGGTCGACACGACTTGAGTCTTCTTCTTCTGCTAGTGCTAGAACAGCTGCATCTTCAATCTGGTCCGATGCATCATTGTTCTCGAGCCGCTGTCGCTTTGCCGGGTGAGGATCCTCCAAGTCATCGTCATGTCCGTCTTCAGTCGCCAGTGTTAACGAGTTTGACTCTTGCACTGGGTCTTGAGTGTGATCAGGCACCGGCTCCGGCTTGGCGACATTCATCAAGCCCGCCACAGGATGTGCGACTGGACTAGGTAGGGGCGCTGGCAGTCCAGTAGGCATTGCCTGGACAGGAACGGGTTTCACTTCTTGGGAATGCGGTGCTTGGGCAGTCGCAGACATCTGAGGAGCCCCGTTCTGAGGAGACATTCCATCCCGTGGTAAACCGTCCTGCGATGAGAGCCCATCTGCAGTCGGATCCGTCGACTCAAGCGGGGCTGCAACGGGCTTCCTCGGACGGCCGCGACCAGGTCCCGGCCGGCGCGTGATGGGGTTCGTCGTTGGGTCCACCTTCTTTTGGCTGTCGGATGGGGTACCATTCGTGTCGAGCTTGTGTTGCGCCCGGCGCAGACCCTGGAAATGTTGCCTATTGGCCTGTTAGATCTCGGAACAGAGCTGTATTGAGG
Organism: Apiospora marii; assembly: GCF_038362585.1. Lineage (NCBI taxonomy): Eukaryota > Fungi > Ascomycota > Sordariomycetes > Amphisphaeriales > Apiosporaceae > Apiospora > Apiospora marii. The sequence continues at coordinate 1,940,713 of NW_027117377.1, forward strand.
AACGTCTCGTCTAACAAGTCTAGCACGTTCCGACCAGATATGCCTCACTGAGAGCGAGAGGGCCCCACATCAAGCTGAAGAGGAAGATATGACTTGACAACGACAGTGAAATGCGACAGAAGCTATTTGGTAATCACAGAAAATGGGGCAAGGTTGGAGCTACGGAGAGCAGCCGCCAAGAAAAGGACCGGCGGGCGGGCGAGCGAATGGGGGAATAAAAAGACACAAAGTAGCGCTGATATTGAAGTAGATAGGACGAGACCAGAGTCAAGATAGTGATGCAAACTTACCGGCACCCTTCATTGGTGAAGCCGTAGCCCATGGTGCGCATGTGGCCGCCAATGGTGGTCCATTCTGCACCGCTGATGACGCCAATGTTTTTGACGGACAGGATGGTGAAGAAGAGATCCTTGTCGGCCGTGTCGTTCCAGTTCTTGTTCATCTTGGAGGCCGTCTCGTCCTAACTTTTGAGCCGCCCCGAAGAAGTTCCAGACTAACAACGGGGACGAAAGTGGAACTTTGGAGAGTTCAGGCAAATGTCAGGTACCCGGCCCAAGAGTAGGACGGCTGAGAAAGCAGGTACCCTGGCTAGCGGACGGGGAGACGGGTACTTCTGCACGTGCAAGACAGGAAAAGAACCGACCAGCAGATATTGGTAGGTAATGATTGATACGAGCTTTCGGGAAATGGAGAACGATGACTGGAAGGGAACACGGGCGACACTCTTTTTGGGGGGGGGGTCTGGCTTGAGCACTGTTTGGAGCTTCGGAGCGGAGCCTCCAGCTTTGAGCTTTCGGGGATGTGGTGCGAGAAGCTTGTGTTGCAGAGGGGGGCCAGAAGCTCAGAGGGGACATGCGCTGCACTTGCTCTGTTGCTGCAGTTGGGACCACCAAAACTCGGGCTGCGGGCTGCTGCTACTGACACAAAAGGCCCGAGCTTACCTGCTAAAGTGCTTTGTGAGCGAACTCACGTGATGACGCGAAATTGATTGATCTGAGGTTGAGCTGCTTATCACCTGTAGCAGACGGTTCTCCATGTCATGTTGCATCCAACAGATCTCCGATCTCTCTCTGTCTCTACTCCGTACTCTCAATTCCACCGACTCTTACAGATACTGAACTGTTGCCGTCATCTTCTGCGCCATCGAAAAATTCTGTTCAGCCCAGTTGCAATTGATCCGCATATCTAGGACCGGTTCTGTTGGTATGTCAACAGAAAAATGTGAGCGCTCAGAAAGCCACCCCCAAGCCAAGAGCGTGGGCTCACTGGGATGAGCACTGATCCACCCAATGACCGGCGATCTCAACCCTCCCCGACAGTGCGCCAATCTTTCAGCACTCAACAGCTTAGACCCCAAGAGGAAACCGAAAAGTATCGTGAAACCGTCACGTGCTTTGGTGTATGCGACGTGACACGCCAGGAAGGATTGCTCCACCGGGCGACGCGAGTTCCGACCTCGTCATTTCTTTTCTTAATTGCTTCTGTTTCGCACCCCTCCCTCAGATGCCGGTCCCAAACCACTATAAGTTTTCACCTGCATATAAACCGCCCGCTTATCCGAGGTAGTGTCTCGTTTCTCATACCCTGGCATGGCGAAAAAAGTGTTTGCTACATTCGCCTGCCGTTCACGCCGCCTCATACTGTTTGCGCGGGCGGCACGTTCAGATCAATTTACGTACCAAACCGACACATTCGTTCACCGGACATGGAAGGTTTTCGATGGATGCCAGCGCATCCAATCCGTGCCACCCATTCGTACTCAGTCATGACTGTTGGGGAAGACCTGTTCGTCATGTTTCGGTGGCAATCTCTGCAGTCAATGATATGCCTCTCTGCCGTTTACCTTGCAGCGTGAAAAGCCCAGTGTTCGCCCCGGATGACAAGAACGAGGCAAGCCATCCGACCGGGGATGTAAGCCCGCGCAACCCGCCCATCTGATATTGGATCGCTTTCTCTGGCCCAGCCCCCCTCTTTTCCGAGTTGGGCGACTCGAGTGACTCATTCTATTGTTTCACTGTCACCCCACCGAAAGCATTCCTCGGTCTAGGGTCGATGCTAAGATCAAGACAGAGCTGGGAAAGTGCCTGGATCTGCACGTCCGATCCATCGAAAGATATCGCAATGGTTTCTGGGCTAGCCCAAGTGATAGCGGCGTTGGCCCGCAGCAGGCTCATGCAGTGCAAGTGAGCGATTGGCAAATCAATCGGACTCGTTGGCCAGTTCCAAGGAGCGGTGGCAAGTACCGGCTCGTCATGGCAGGGAGGGTAGTGCCGGACAGACTTTCTTGGTGGTATCAATTGGGAGATGCTCATTTGCCAGCGGCCAGTGACCATGCCTGGTTCGCCGTCGGGACAGGGATCAGACCCCTCCACCTGGAGAAAAACGAAGGAAAAACCACTTTACGCGGTGGGTCGCGTCGCACATCCCACCATCCCTCGCTTCGCGTCTTTTTTTTCCCACGCCATCCAACAAAATGATGCAACATTATTGATTACTTTCATGCCCGTGGAGTTGCTAGGCAACCTATCCAAGGCAGCCATACTTTTGACTCAGCTTATGCGTCTTGGGTTGCTTCACTGGTCATAAAAGGCCTTGGGAGCGCCATTCCCCCGTCGCCTCTATGCAAGCGTGTATGCAAGCACTTAAAGGCCCCCCTGGTCCCCTGGAATCCATCGTCGCCTTATCGCGCCCAACATTGACCTCTTGTCAGCCAGCCCAGAGCCATTCCTTTCCTGAGAGCGGCGAGCAAAAGGACCTTTCTCTGATGCACCCTCTTCTTTTCTTGGACTTGTACCCTTACTTAGCACACTGACATTCCTTGTAAGCCACTTATTCTACTATTTTTTCTTGTCTAGTGACAATACCACTTTCAACTGGCATTAGCCCCCTCCCTGTAAGAATCATTGGGTCCGCGCCCCACTGGGTATAGTTGGTTACGACGGCCTTAACGTGACCCCCGGAGTTCATCGGCCAAGCCCTCCCTGGGCTGATCTGACTGAGGCCTGTTACATATATGGACTTTGCCCTCCTCACCAATTTTCACACATCAACTGTTCCCCGGCTCACTTCACTTGATCACTTCTCCGCCCTGGACCTGACACCAACACTGGCTTCGCACCAACCATTTCTACTCTTCACTGGTGTTGCATATCTCATCCAGTCGAGGCCCTCGTCTCTTTTCCTTCTTTAGTGTCACGGGACACCGAGTTGAGAGAGATCCCAACTTCTAGCCACGCCGGCGAGTACTGAATAAAATCTCGCCATCATGTCGAACAACGACAATGCTATGACTCGGTTTCTCTTCGCAATCTTGAAGCAGAAGAACCTCAAGGATGTGAGTGCCTCTTGACTCGATACAGCCAGGCTCTGCTCGAGACTAATCCCCACCTCAGATCGACTGGAATGCCGTGGCACGAGATCCGATCCTTTCTCAAGAAATCACCAACGGCCATGCCGCACGAATGAGATACTCTCGTTTCCGCCAAGCCATGCTGGGACTCGAGCCCAAGCCGAGAAACAAGACGGCGGCGGAGAAGGACAAGCACCGTATCACAAAGTCCAAGAAGGCTCCCAAGGCAAAGAGAGAGGAGATCGTCAAATCCGAGCCGACGATTACACCAGCCAACACCGCAAGTCCATCCGAGCCACCTACGCCCAAGGTCAAGCAGGAGATGGCACAGACTCCCTACGACAGTCGTTTTACCCCGGGCCCTGCCTCTGCCGCCTCGAGTCCCGCTATGCCTCATGTTGTCCAGCCGCGGCTTCTCACGCCATGCAGCGACACTGATGGGTTTGCCTCGACTGCACAAGGAATGACATCAAGTCCAGCCACCGATATGTTCAGCACCCGTGGCCCCTTTGACTATGCCGCGCCACACTACGGCAATGAGCCTACCGCGTGGCCTCCGGGTCCCATGTTTCCTTCCTTCCACACCACATTCGAGTTTGACCCTATCAACCTGACCTGTGGATACCCGCACGCGCACCCTCATGCTGATGCACCCCAACATTCCCATGAACCGGCTGAGACCGAGGACGGTGGTGTTGGGATCAAGCACGAGATCTGGGAGGATCATTGTGTTTGATGTTTGCCTGCTATCCGGAATAATGGATAGTTGTCGTTTTTCTTGTCGAATATGGGGGTTTGGGTATGTTGACGCCTCGGCTGGCTGATCAACGGTCATGGGCTTTTGGATACTGTTTTAATGACGTTACGTCTCTCCTACATCACTGAGCATCATGTCGGAGTTACACGAGGAGTTTGGGGCCACAATAAGGAAGGCCAGTGAGCGATTCAATCGTTAGGTACGACCCACTAGTCGTCGCCTGTATGAATAGGAATGAGTTTAATTGCAATCACGGAATGAATGCGTACATTTGATCCCTTCTTGAACCCAATGAATGCGTTGAACACATTCCACGTCTGTTACTCGTGCCTATGAAGAGGTGCGACCTAAGGTATGGGATTGATTACAGTTTTGTAATCACGAAGCTCAACCAGCGATGCTCCTCTTCGTCAAAGTAAAGATAGCCCCGATCCATCACTTCGACCTCGCGAACCTGCACATCCCAGCGAGTCTCCGTGGCCCGGCCAACCTCGTCCCAGAGCGCCTTGAAGCTGTCGACGTTGTGCAGGAAGTTGGTCCGCACCACGCCGCCCACCTGACCCATGGGCCCCTTGACCGGGTGCTCCCGGGCTTCCGCGGTCTGGGTGACGCCGCCCTTTTTGCCCACGATCATGACGCCCGGCTTGTTCTTCAGGAGGGCCAGGATCCGCTGGCAGGCGCGCAGCTGTGTGGGGCGGTCGAAGCAGTGTAGGAACATGGTGGCGTGGACCACGTCTACTGTCCCGTCCAGTCCGACCTTGCTCAGGACGTTGTCGGCGCTCGTGTCGAGGAAGTCGGCGGGGAAGAGGGATTGGCCTAGGGGGAGGGCGTGGGCGTCCTGGAAGAGCTCTTGGCCGGACTCGAGGAGGCCGGGGAGCAGATCGGTGCCCATTACAGAGGTCTTCGGGACGCCGTCTTGGATCAGTTTGCGGATGTCCTGGCCTAGCCCGCAGCCGACTTCGAGGTAGCGGGACCAGGTGCCGGACTTCAGGTTGGACACTATCTCCGGGTACACGGGGAAGTTTGACAGGACCAGCTCCGCGAAAAGGAAAGAGCCCACGCAGGGGAACGGCGCCTAGAAGGAGTCAGAAAGCAGTGGTGAAAAGGGGTTGCCAGAACGTACCACTCGCCAAGCTTTGTTACGTATGTTGACGATATGTTCATTCACCTTTGTCTCGTCGACCCCGGCGTACTCGACTAGGAGCTTCTTCATCACGGAATCTGTTGGCGGGGCGTCCACCAAGTACCACGGGACGGTTTGGTCAAAGAATGCCTCCATACTGGTAATCTGGGCTGGAGCACGTGTCAAGTGGGTCGGGACAGGTATGTTAGTTCAACAGAGACCAAAACTTCTGTCGGGTCTGGGGGAATCAGCCCCCTATATATACGCGTATTCTACGCACGAGTGGGATCCCATGACTCCAGCATGACTCAGTCAAGCCCGATAGTTGTCCATCTTCAAGGAGAACGTATTATGCTCTGTCTTTCGAACACACTGCGCACTGTGTGATATAGCAGTATGCTAAATCTCAATCTATAGAGTATTCGATAGAAGAAATTCCAAATCGCGGCATTCCGGATAAGCAGGTAGAACCAATTCCTTTGGTCTGGAAGAGAAATAAACCAAGCACAGGACAGTTACCATTGCCCTGATGATACAAGGAGGTTGCTATTATACAGTAAATACTCCTACTCTTCCGCCTTCTCTTCCTTCGTGAACCGCGTCAACCGACTATCGTTAGCAATGTCCCTACTAAGCACCTGAATGCTTTTGTTGCCCATGATATCCAACACGGCGATCTCGCAGCCGCAGTCGCTGCCGATGTAGTTCCTGAACTCCATAGCCACCAACGAGTCCACGCCGTACGCATGGATCGGCTTGCCCGCGTCGATATCCTCGATGGGAATCGTCATGACGCGACTAAGCCGCTTGACCAGCGCATCCTGGACCAGCTCGGCGGCGGCGTCGAGGCTGTCGGCGAACTTGAGCGCGTTGGACACGGAGACGCCGCCCTCCTCGCCGGCCCCGCCGCCCGAGGCCACGTTGCCCGCCGAGCGCAGCTGCGCGAAAAGGGGCGTCTTCATGAACGTCGGCTCGGGCAGTCCGCGCGACCGGAAGTCGGCCGACGTCGCGAGTCCCACGGCGACTTGGCTCTTGCCCACGTCCGCGGCCCGCTCACGATCGAGGTGGAACTCGATGAAGCTCAAGAACTCGTCCTCGCGCACGCCGTCGTGGGCGAAGAAGAACATGGGATTCGCATTCAACATCTCCGCATTCTCAGCAATATAGCCCACGCTCAAGATATTACCCAAGTCCAAGCAGCTGGCCGCCATGCCGCGGGCGCGGCGGTACGTGGCCAGGGCGTCCTGGAAGGTGTTGCCGGCGGCGTAGTTGGACTGCCCCCGGTTGCCGACGATGCCGCAGATGCTGGACAGCATGACGAAGAAGTCGACGTCGGCGGGGACGTGGCGGTGCAGGTTCCAGGTGCCGCGGCACTTGGGCGCCAGGGCGGCCTCCCAGGAGGCGTGGGGCATGAACTCGAAGGCCGAGTCTTTGAGCTGCATGGCGCCTTGGATCACGCCGGCGATCTTGGGGAAGCCGTCCTTCTCGGCGGCTTTGAGGGCGGCGACTAGCTCGGCTTCGTTGCTGACGTCGCACTTTAGGGCTTGGGCGCGTACGCCCTTGCTCTGGAGCTCGGACAGTAGCTCGCGGGCGGCGTCGCTGTCGCCGCCGGATCGGGAGAGGAACAGGATGTTCTTGGCCCCTTGTTGGGGTTCGGCCATCCACTTGGCGATGGAACGGCCCAGGCCGCCCAGGCCACCGGGCAGTAGGTAAGTCGCGTCAGGCCGCAGCTTGGTCGGGGAGGGCGGTTTCGGAACCACCTTGACGACATCGTCAGCCGCCGCGGTCAAAACCACCTTGCCGATGTGCTTACCCTGCTGCAGCAGCCGGAACGCCTCCTCGATCTGGCTAAACGTGTACGTCGTCTGCGGTCTCGCCGCATGCACCTCGCCCCTAGCAAACATATCGAGGACCTTGGCCAAGATGCGCGCCGTCGTCGGCGTGTCGAGCTTGGTGATGGTGTACAAGTCGCACGCCGCGAACGTGACGCTCCTACTAAAGGGGAACATGTCCAGCTTGCCGTTGGCGAAGATGTCGCGCTTGCCGATCTCGACGAACCGGCCGAAGGTGGCGATGCAGTTGAACGAGGCCCGCAGCGCCTCGCCCGCGAGCGAGTTGAGGACCACGTCGACGCCTTTTCCGTTGGTGACGCGCATCACCCCCGCCGCGAACGAGAGGTCGCGGGAGCTGAAGATGTGGGACTCGGGGAGGCCGTACTCGGCCATCAGCAGCTCCTTCTTCTCGAGCGACGAGATGGTGGCGTAGACGGTGGCGCCGACGTTGTGCGCGATCTGGATCGCGGCCTGCCCGACGCCGCCGGCCGCGGCGTGGATCAGCACCGTCTCCCCCTTTTTGAGGCGGGCGACCTCGATGAGGCAGTGGTACGCGGTGCTGAAGATGACGGGAATCCCGGCGGCCTCCTCGAAGGCCATGGCGTCGGGGATCTTGGCGGCGATCTCGCGCGGGATGCGGGTGTGCGTCTGGAAGGTGCCGTGCAGGGCCGAGAGGACCAGCATGCGGTCGCCGACCTGGACGTCGGTGACGCCGGACCCGACCTGGGTGACGACGCCGGCGCCCTCGTGGCCGAAGGTGGCGGCGGCGACTTCGCCCATGGCGACCATGACGTCGCGGAAGTTGAGGCCGGTGGCTTTGATCTCGACTTCGATCTGGTCCGCGGGCAGGGGGTCTTGGTAGGCCGGCCAGTCTACGAAGTGCAGTCGGTCCAGTCGGCCGGGGGCCGAGGTGCTGAGCATGAGACTTCGGCTCGGGTCCGCCCCGAGGGGCTGGGGCTTGGGGGCGAGGACGGTGGTTCGCTGGGCGATGAAGTCGTTGACGGGCGGGGCCTCGATGAGGCGACTGGTCTGGATCAGGTCTGCGGCCGATACCAGGTACTCTGCGTGCCTGTCCGCGGGCGGGCACACCGAGACCCAGTGGTGCTTATACACAGCCTCGATATGAGTTATGCTGCTGGCGGCGGAAGGCAGGCCGAGGGTCACGAGGTCCGACCCATCGAGATCCCTCTCCCAACGAAGCGACCGCATCAGACCCGTGATCAGCGCCGAGTCCGGGTTCTCGTACGGGTCCGAGGTCAACCAGAGCAAGCCGCCCGCCGTGGTGGTAAGCTGGCGGAGGATCTCAAACTCGTCCGCCGAGAGAGTCGCGGCAAGTAGTGGGGAGAAGAGCTCCAGCGTGACGATGCAGGTGGTGTTCTTGAGTTTATGCTGTGGCAAGTCGGCGAATGAGATGACAGTGACATCCTGGAGCCCTTGCTTGATGGCTTTGACCGATGTTAATACCTCCTGGGCGAACTTGACCTCGTTCGGCGTGTCGCGAGAAACGACGAAGACCCGGGTTATCTTCTCGTCTTCATCCGGGTTCCCGGCAACTTCGGTCTCCGGCTCCGTGGCGACGATCAGGCTCTGCGCGTGCAGTCCGTCATTCAGCGAGTCACTGAGAGCCAAGGCGTTCTGCTGGAAGCCGTTCTCCGTGAGGACTTGCCTCCAAGTCTCGTTGTTGAGCAAGGGCCCCCAGGGCCGGTATGTCTCCGCCGCCAACCACCATCCCGGAAGCTGTCCGAAGCAGAGAGGCCCTGCGATGAACTCAGGCTGCGTGATCTCCTGCAACAGCAGCTTACCCCCGGGCGCCAGCAACTTACGCACGTTGGCGAGGGTATTAGTCAGGTCCTTGGTGGCGTGGAGCACGTTAGCCGCGACCACGACGTCGTACGACCCCTCATCGAACCCTTGCTCCTCGACATCCTTCTCCACGTCGAGGACCCGAAACTCAAGCACGCCGCCGTTCTTCCACTTGGCGAACTTCTGCCCCGCCTTCTCGAAGAACCCCGCGCTGACGTCGGTGTAAGTATACTTCAGCAGTCTCGCATCGCCACTACTGCGCGTACCGGAGGGACACAGAGACTCGAGGACGCAAGTCGTGGTCCCGCCCGTCCCCGCCCCGATCTCAAGCACGCGCAGGTCGGCGCCGCGCTTGTGGCTGAGGATGTCGACGTAGGAGCCCATCAGGGCGTGGACCTTGTCGGTGCCGAGGATGACGCGGTAGTACTGCTCCAGCAGGTCGTCCATGCCGAACATGAGGTGGAGCGCGTCCGTCTCGCCCCGCAGGACGGGGACGATGTTGCGGCCCATGCGGGTCGTCAGGCGGCCCTCGGGCCCGCCTTCGTTCTCGAGGGTGTTGAGGAAGTTGTCGCGGGCCGCGGGGCTCGACCGGGTCTCCTTCCAGGATGGGTCTTGGTGTATCAGCTGATTGTTGGCGAAGAGGTCTGCTTGGCGGCGCAGCCAGGTGAGGTACTTCTTCTGGTGGATGGGCAGGGCGTCCTCCTCGACGGACTTCTGCGCCAGCTCTTCCACCGCATCCGCGATGAAGATAGCCGCGGCGAGCTGGAGATTGTGGAGGCGCTCCAGGTTGACCGCTTCGGCCGCCTCGGTCTCGAGGGGCTGGACCGCACTCCGCAGGAACGTCTCGGACTGGCCCGTCTCCTCGAGCAGGTCGACGTCCGGCTTCCAGTCGAGGTTGAAGCAGATCTCTCTCGCCTCGGCGCCGCCCGCCGCGCTCTCCTGCAACGGGATGGCCTCCAGACCGCGCAGCACCAGCCGGACCGGGTTCTGTTCCGATTCCTTGCTCCAGGCGGTGATGTCCGCCCCGAAGCGCTTGTGGCTCGCCATGCGGGCGGAGGAGTGAACGATGAACTCGGAGCCCACGTTGGCTTCCATGTCGGCGCTGACCCAGACGCTCTTGATGGCGACGGGCACCATGGGCTCGGTCAGGGGCTTGCCGCCCGACGTGGACGAGGCCTGGAAGGCGAAGAGGAAGAGGTGGATGAGGGAGTCGAAGACGGGAGGATGGATGACGTGGTCGGAGAGGGCTTGGGCGGGCATGCTCTTGGCGATGTCGGGTACCTTCAATGTGCCAAGTGCCTGACCGGTCGTGCCCGTGATGTTGGAGTCGGCCGTCTGCACTGAAGTCAAGTTACGGAAAAGGGGGCCGAAGACCAGCCCGACACGCTCGAGGTCTGCGTACTGCCGGTGGATCTCGACGCTCTTGTGGTTGCATAGCTCAGCCGCTTCGCTCAGCATGGTCTTATAGGAGGACTCGCGCTCCCGCGCCTCCCGACCGGCATCGATCGGGCCGGTGGCAATATGAGCAGATGACCCCGTCTCAGCGGCAATCTGACCCCGACAGTGCTCCAACCAGCTGTTGTCGTGCGGGCTGTACGAGGTCACCTTCCACTCCCACCAGATATTGCTGTCAGCCTGCGCCGACTCGGCGAGCTTCTTCATGGAAAGCATGATCTCCGTGTCTTCCTCCTCCTGGATCTGGAGGGCGCGGGAGATGCTGATGTCGCGCAGGTTGAACCCCTTTAGCACCTCGCCATCGTCATTATCATACAGCTGCCGCAGCCCCTCGATGGCCATAATGAGGTATGACACACCGGGCACGACAATGCTGCCGGTCACCAGGTGGTCCTTGAGCCACGGCAACTCGCTGACCCGCAGGAAGTTGCGCCACTTGGGCTCCTCGCGGTTCCAATCGGGGACGACGGTGCCGAGGAGGTCGTGCCGCGGGTGCTTCCGGAAACGCCAGCCCTTGCTCCGGCGCGACTCGGACCAGTACTCTTGCGACGAGCTGTGGTTGAAGGGGTACGGCGGCAGGTCGACCAAAAGGCGGGGCGGCGGCGACGAGTCGTCCTTGCTGTCCTGCCTGTTAACCGACAGGAGCTTGACGGGGTATCCTTGGGAGACGAGCGAAGACATGGCCTCGAGTGTTGTTAAGCAGGCATGCTTGTTGCGGGTCAATACCGAGAGATACTTCAAGGCCTTCAAGTTGGGGTCCGCTTGGATTGTGTCGCGGACAGCGCCTTGGAGTGCGCTATGCGGGCCAAGCTCGACGAGGTGTGTTACGGGCAGCTCGGCGCCGCCGCCGAACTTCAGTTGTCGCTTGGCCGTGTTCGAGGTGCAGAGCTGGTAGACGGCATGCTGGAACTTGACGGGCGACACCAAGTTCTGCGTCCAGTATTCGGGCTTCGACATCTCGGCCGCGTCGATGGATTGTCCGGTGACCGACGAGAAGACTTGCACATCTCCTGATGCGGAGCCCCGCTCCAGCGTACCCATGAGAGAGGTGTACTCGTCCATGAAGGGGCACATATGACTCGAGTGATACGCCTTGCCCACCCTAAGCTTCCTCGCGAACACCTTCTGGGCGTCCACGACCTCCTTAAGCGCGTCAATCTTGCTTTCGTCGCCGGAGATAGTAAGACTCTTCGGGGAGTTATAGCACGCGATAACCAACTCGCCCTCAGCCCCCAGCTTGTCGTTGACCTCCTTGATCAGGGGCTCAACCTCGGTCGCGGAACAGCCCACCGCCAGCATGGCCCCCTGGGCAGGCGACGGCTTGGAGCTAATGACGCCCCGAGAGTAAGCCACGCGCCAAGCACTCTCCCGGTCCAGGGCCCCAGCGGCGTAGGCGGCGGCGATCTCGCCGCTGGAGTGCCCGACCACCCGCTTGGGCGCCACACCCCAGGTCCGCAGTAGGTCGACGAGGGCGATCTGCAGGACCGAGCAGAGCGTCTGCGAGAAGAGGGGCTCGTCGACGCGGCTGGACTCTGCGTCGCGGTCCTGCAGCTCCGCCAGGACGCTGAAGGCGCAGCCCAGGGAGGCGAGGTAGGCGTCAGCTTGGGCGACGCCGTCGCGGAAGACGGGGTACTGGAGCAGCAGCTCTCGGCCCATGGCGAACCACTGGGCGCCTTGGCCAGTGAAGACGAAGGCGAGGGCGGGGGTGTTGGCGGCGCTGACGCGCGAGGCTTTGGAGGCGGTGGAGGTTTCCTGGAGGGAGGCGAGGAGGGAGGCGTGGGAGTCGGCCGTGATGGCGACTCGCCAAGCGTGTTGGGTCCGGTGTTGGGATAGGGTGTAGGCTAGGTTGGAAAGGTAAGTGTCATTGCTGGCTTGCTGATGCTTCTCGAGATGATCCGCATATGTTGATAATACTCGCTTGATTCCTCCTTCGTCGTGTGCAGAGAAAAGGAAGACTTTATGGGAAGGAGTTGTCTCCTGAGTCTGCTTCTCGACCACAACTGACCCTGGCTGCGGGTTGGTCTGGTGCAGTCCTTTCAAGGCCTTGCCTTTCAGGTAGCTGGCGGCATCATCCAGAATGACATGAGCGTTCGTGCCACCAAAGCCAAAGCTGTTGATGCTGGCCCGCCTAAGGCCATCTGCGCCCACAAAGGGGGTAGGCTCCAGGGGCAGCTTTATCCCCCACTTCTCAACAGGTATCCGGGGATTGCACTTCTCGAAGTTGATGTTGGGCGGTATCACACCTTGCTCCAGCGTCAGGACCGTCTTAATGATAGCGGCAACACCGGAAGCCCCCTCAAGGTGACCGTGATTCGTCTTGCCGGCTCCAACGTAGAGGGGTGGCTTTCCTGAGGAGCCTGGCGTATTGACCCGGCGGAATGTGGATGCAATAGCGCCGGCCTCCAGGGGGTCTCCCGCCGCCGTTCCTGTGGCGTGTGCCTCGACTAGTCCAGTCTCGTCGAGGTTCAGCTTGTAGTTGGCATAGACCTCGCGCATCAGCGCCTCCTGGGCCACCTTATTGGGGAGCGTCATGGCCCCCGTACCCTGACCATCTTGACCGATGCCAGTACCCCGCACGACCGCGCGAATCGTGTTACCATCTCGTAGCGCCGCAGCGACCGGCTTCAAGATGACTGTACCCACACCCTCGCCCCGGGAGTAGCCGTTGGCGCGGCTATCAAAGGAGAAGCACCGCCCGTCGGGGGACAGGAAGCCCAGATTGGACATGCGGTACATGGTCTCGGGAGACTCGATGATGTTGACGCCCGTGACGATGGACATGTCAGACCCGCCATTGCGCAGGTCCTGGCAGCCGAGCGCGAAGGCGACCAGACTGCTCGAGCACGCCGTGTCCAGCGTCAAGCTGGTGCTCCTCAGGTCGTAGAAGTAGCTGATGCGGTTGGAGATGATGGAGGTACTCGTACCCGTGGGCTTGAACTTGAGCAGAACGTCCGGGTCTTCATTCATGATGGCCCTAGAGTCGTCGGTGAAGGCGCCGGCGTAGACGCTTGTCCGGCTGCCTTTGATCTCGTCTAGGCGAAGACCTGCGTTCTCCAATGCTTCATAGACATTTTCGACTGTTCTCAAAAGTAAGTCTTTGTCTGGTTCAAAGAACAGCATGTGGTAACTCACGAACGATGCGCTGTTGGAGGTCCAAGGACATGGCCTCCGTGCGTGTGATGTTGAAGAAGGGCGCGTCGAATTGCTTGCCATTCTCAGGGCCATCTTCTAAGAAGTGGCCTCCTTTCACCCAGGTACTCCCACCACGCTCGCTGGAGGGGTGGTAATGTGCTGAGGCGTTGTATTTGGAGGCTGGAATCGGGGACCAAGCTGACCGTCCGTTAACGAACAGATCCCAAAGCTTGGATGGCGTAGTAGCTCCACCGGGGAATCGACAGCCAAGACCGATGATGGCGATATCATCTGGGCTCGCCGCCGCCAATTCAGCATCTGACAGAGACATGGTGACTTCCGTGGAACTGGCTGCTCTAGTAGAAAGGGGGGTATCTGAGAGAAATGGTAAAGAAGGGAGTTGAACAGCAGGCCTCAGTTCGTTGGGTATCAGGCAGACAGATGTAAGAGGCGATACTAATCTAACAAGAGCTTTCTATGCGACGTGGAAGCTATATGACGATGACCGCCCTGATTCTAGAAGCTCTCCTTAGACTGAGCTTTGGAAGGGATCCATTCCCAACGATGGCAGCGATGAGCTTCATCCAGGCTCGACTATCAACTTCCAAGTCTCTTTGAGCATTGCGACCCCTTCTTCGGTCTGGCAACTCACGCCTGTGGATGCCATCACATGATGCGGGGATAGCAAAAGTACCAGAAGCAGCAGTATACCCGATCGACTATCACTTCGTACAGTGCGCCATGTTCCACCTGCCTGGTAGGGGCTTGCGGGTCGTACAAGAGCAGATTCTCACCGCTCGGCATACGGCAGGAGCCTAGTCCCAATCGACGAAGTACGTGGGGTTGAGGTGTTAGTAGCAGAGGGACAACCCCCGCCGGAGAACTGAGGCCAAGGCCGCAGGTTATCGCGAGATTGAGAACCAGTCACTGCAACGTGGCATGACTGGGGAACAAAAGTTACGCGGGGGAAGGTAACCTCGCTTCGCCTCGTTTTCCCTCTGATCACCGCTATGCGAACTTTATAGAGTGGAACACTCGAGAATAGAAAACGGACCCCGTTTGCAACCACATGGGGGACCCTGATGCCTGTAATCCACGCGAGTCATTCCGTTTCCCCAGCGTGGGTCCAGATCCCAGGGGCTGGCACTTGTGGGGCCACATTGCTGCGTAAATCGGAGTCGCCGTCAACGAAGGCAGAGGTCTGCTGCTTCTAATGTTTCAATCATACATAGCCTGTGGCAATGGGCCTGGAGTGCGCGGGGGCAAGTGTGGGTTTTGCGCCGGTGAGGGCCAAGATCCATCTTGTCTGTCGTGGGCGGTCCGCTTGTAATACGAGGAGAGAATGCTGGAGGAACCCGCGACTTATGGACCTTACCCCATACTCACGCGTCGACATGGGCAGAACCCATGGGGAAATGGTGGCAGTGGGTGGGTGGACGGGGAAATTGGGAAAAGTGGTCTTGTGTCTGGTCCATCTTGTCGGAACCAGGCAGGAGAAGCTGAAGATGAAACAAACGGGCAGATCTGGCAAAGGGCGTGCGGGCGGGAGAATACATACATTTGGCCCTTTATGTTTTCCAGGAAATTGGATTGTTGTGTACTACTCAATAGAAACAAAATAAAAGTTGCTTTATACAAGTCACCAAAATGAGGGTTCTTTGCTTGCATGGACGCGGCTCCAACACTGAGGTAACTAGGCCCCTTGAGCCCCAGCAAAGCAGTAATATCTGAGTTGTGAGATTCTAAAAGCCGCACTTCACAGATTTTCCGCATGCAAACTGCTGCTATCCGTAGCTTTCTAGAGCCCGAGTACTACTTCGAGTTCGTTGAGGGTCGCTGGCCACATCTGGAAGGCAACTGGTCTGTACATACGACCGACTTCTCCAAGTCAAAGGTAGTCAGCCACGCCTACTTATGTACTTACTTACGGACCTTTGGTTGCTGACCCGCTATCACAAGCTATACGGTTACTACAACGGCCTAGACATCAATGACGTCTTGGCTACCGAGAACGAACTGAGGGAGATCATTGCGGAACATGGCCCCTTTGACGGCATTCTCGGATACTCGTATGTGACCCACCCTTACCCCCAAGCAAGATGATTCGGAGGTTAGACATGCCACTGACACATGGAGCCACACAGCCAAGGCGGGACGCTCGCCGCCCAGTTGGTGATCCGCTACATCGTCGAGAACCCCTTCGCAACAATACAGGAGCTCCCGCTCAAGTTCGCCATCTTCATCAACGGTGCCACACCTCCATGCGTGCTGCCGCTGGGTGAAGAGGAAGCATACGACTGCGCGCTTGCCGAGTTTGAGGAAGCCGCGCACCTGTTCAAGGTGTTCAAGCCCAACGATGTCGACAATGTCACGCGCTTGAGACCGGCAAAGCTGCACAACGGTAGAAAGGTTGTTACCGATGGTGTTCACTACATGACCCGCTACAGCCCCGAGTGGGACGGTCAGGTCATCTCTATACCCACTCTGCATGTTCGTGGACGGGGCGACCATAGCGACTACGGTGAGGGACTGTTGGACTTGTGCGACCCTGCCTTGGCGGAGGATGTATTGCACATCTACGGGCACGACTTCCCTCGTGGACTGGAAATGAGCCGGACGATTGCTCAGTTGATTCGCAAGACTGCGGCGAGGGCGTGCTAGGCATTATAACGTCAATTTAAGCTATAGCGCACTGCAGAGTTCGTCCCATGTGTTACTAGCCGCTGCGGCTTGTGGAGCTAGGGTGTTGTCTGGCGAGATTGAGTTTTGGTTTCTAGATGGCTAAGTTCAAAGTCAAAATTTAAGCATGTCATGGACAACCTTGGCTAAATCGCTAGACTATTTAACTATCACTGATAAACGAATTGCACATTCAACCTTATTTCGCTTGCTATAAAATGGCGTCAATTTACAGCTTGAAGATGCTGCTTTATGATATCTTTGAGACCGGTGTATTTATGCTGTCCATACCACTTCCTCAACAACGTCAGGCCAAACTCATTGTCAACATCTGCGAGATCACGACCGATATTGAAGTTGGAAACCCCCTGGCGTCAGGAACGCGTTAGATCCTAACCAGGCATGAAGAAGGTGAGACGGGCTTGTTACACTTACACTGTTAATAACGAACGAAAGGCTCTGGTTCTTCACGAAATCCCAGACGATACGCTCCTACAGCATCTTGGTGGCGCTATAGACTTGGTATGGCGTACCCTGCTGCGTCGCGTACGCATCGGCCTCCGAGTTTCACAAGTCCTTGTGGATTCTGGACTTCTGGTTCGCCTTCGTGGGCGTGGCTGCGAAGGACGAACTTAAGTAGACGAACCGATTCACGCTCGGTTCCTGGAGTGCTGAGGTCAAGAGCGATAGGATCGCGCTAACGGCGGGCTTGACGACCAAACTAACACGGGCGATTTCATAAACTCCAACGCCCGCACCGACGCTCTGCGCTGCCGGGGCGGCAACCGAAACACCGGCGGCATGTGGCTCGGAACCAACCGAAACGTCCAGGAACCCCCGAACGCGCCCAACCGTCCGGGCGGCTACGTGAAGCTCCTGCAACGGTGGAGCGAGCACGTCCACGACACGGTCAGCGGGGGTGCAGTGGCCCGCCATCGAGTCTGGCCCGGCATGGAGGCTTTGTGCAGTGATCACGGCGTTTTCGAGGACGGTAGTGCCCATTTCGAGCCTGAAGACCGCGCTTCCGACGACAAATGGCTTCCGAAAGGTAGCCAGCGGCCGGAACTAGCTGGGTTCAGGCACTTGAAAATGTCCAGCCAGAAACCTAGCGGGTTGGCTTGTCGTAGCTATGTAGACTTAAGTGGTATGATTTCCTAAGATACTCTGCCCATATTTTACAATTAGTGGGTCTTAGTAAATGTTTCTTTTTTTTAGACCGAGCCTAAGACCACTTCCAGTATGTCACCTTTCTAAACGGAGTACCTACACTTACCTTCTACCAACTTTCACCATTCCGCCAGGTCTGCTTTCCTTACACAACTCAGCGCCTTCGCTGTACACTAACAGAAGCTATCAAGGATGCCTTCGACTGATCGCGCCTCGGACCCAGTCTTGTCCGAAGACGAGGCAGCATACCAGCGTGACTTTGTAGGGCCCGACGACCCAGAGCAGAAGTTCTACCACATCATCAAGAGGGACGATGTAGCCGCTTTCGAGGCATACCTGCACTCGGCGCACTGCTTTCGCCACCACCACACGATTCCCTACGTATTCGCGAGCAGCCGGGATGACGAAGGCATGCTCTGGGAGGTGGCACTCAAGCTTGGGAGTGTCGGCGTGCTCGAAGCGCTGTTGCAATACCAAGCCTACGACGATGGCTATTACCGACAAGACGGGGAGCGGGACCCTTGGTGGCGTGAGTGGCCCAAATCAGAGTGGCCGCACCGACTCCTCCTACACCGCGCCATCGAGAACGGACAACTCGACGTGTTGCGGGTCCTCCTGACGCGGCCCTGGGCAGACGTGCACCAGCTAGAAGAGGGCCTCACGCCAATCCTTACCGCGTGCTACCAGCTCATGTACCATCCTTGGGGAAAGGCCGGTCACGGCCGTCGTCGCCGCGGGACTGGATGATACGGCGTACTACGACCCGGTCGTCCAGTTCCTCTTGGACCACGGCGCGGACCCCAACGGCGTCGGCGACGGAGACGGAGACACCCCGCTGCACGCAGCCGTGAGCGCGAATCGGACCGGCGCCATGCGCATCCTGCTCCGGCACGGGGCCAAGGCCGACCTTGCGAACCACCAAGGCGACACCCCCGTCCATACGGCCGCCGGGATGCATCGGTACAAGAACGGGGGTGCGTGGGGATTGTGGACCGAGGACGTGCTGGAGGGGCGCAAGGAAGAGTACCGCCGGGGTCAGGAGAGACGGCGGGAGCTCATGCGGCTCCTCTTGGAGCCCCTCGGCGACGGTACCGACATTCTGAACAAGCCGAATCGCCAGGGCAAGACGCCCCGACAAATTGAACAAGCGTTGGAGTCGGAGACAGAGCGCCTACAGGCGCGGGACGAAAGTATACTGGCGGGGAGGTTGGCCAAGCAGAAGGAGGCATGTTCTGGTAGTGAGAGTGCAGATGCAATAAACTCGTAGGAAGCGAACTGATGAGGAGCCCAACAATATGGCCTCGCTTAAATTAACTTTGTACCTTCCCACCGTTATTTATAACATATCATCATCGGTATTACTACTCGAGGTTTGATCCATCGTCTTACTGTAGCGCTGCTGCGACTCTCTACCTCTCAGAGGCGATAGATCGTCGATATGTCCAGAAGAGGAGCTACAACGGCCACATGCCGTAACGGCTCGGTTTCAACCCACCATTCGGAGACAGAGGACCAGGCCTCCTTGAACACCCAGACAGAACAAGCCAACCGCAAAATAGAGGGTATCGAGAAGCTGGTTCGCCTCGAAGAAGTTCGCAACAGGATCCAACAACGACAAAGTGACCTAGCCGCCCTAAAGCAGACTCCTTTAGGCACCATCACCCCTACCGCCTGTTCCTGGCGGCTCCCTCCCGACCAGCCGGCATTGTCGTCCCCTCTGTTCCTTAGTTCCTGCTTTTGGAATATTCGCACAGAAGCCAGTCTATTCTGTTTGGTCGTAGCTATCTCAGTTAAGGTCAAAACACATGTAGTGAGCCTGTCGAACAAGAGATTATTGATAACGAAGTACTAAGATAGCAAACTGAAACACAATGACTTGCTCTCCCTATTGCGAACAATTGGTCTTTGTCTCAAGCCAACTAGAGAAAGTGATAGTTTCACCATCTGTCGATAATGATCAAGCCCTTTGGGAGAATAAACGCTGGGGGCTGGGCAAAGTTCTCTAATTGAAAAGCAGAGCAAAGTCGTTTCTAAATCAGGTGGAAGGGTTGGACAAAAGACCGCTAGATCTTACCCCTGTTTGCTCAATTCCTTGGGCCACGAGCTGCCCTTAGTATTCCACGTGAGACACACTATCAGTTGTTGATATCGGATACGATGCAGACGTAATCACAACTCTCATTTCCAGCCGTATTGAAGCAGCTCCTGCAATTGCTCTCGCCGCCGCGAAGCCAAGCGCCTCTTCCTGGCGACCCGCTCGCAGGTCAAGTTTGTTCCTTCCCCTGACGGTTCATCCTCTGAATAGTTATCCTCCATATATTTCCGTGGCAAACCATCCCCATTACGTTGGATAATTGTCATTCGGTCCCTGATACGTAACCACCGTCTTGTCTCGCTAATTTCCTCCTCATCTGTCCACCAGTCGGAGTCATTGTCTTCATTGACTTGCTCCTCCGCGGACATCTCTCCCTCGTCAGTGTACCATTCCGACCCATCTTCTTCAGCATATACTTCGTCTGCCTGGTCCATCTCGCTAACAGAGTACCTGAGGCTGTTATTCACATCTGCATCCCCGTTATCCAATAGCCTCACCCAGATGGAATATAACAGGTCCCATAAGTGAACTCGTATGCATGCGAGGGAAAGAAGCTTCTCCGTAGAATCATGTAGCTGTTCGGTATACCGAACATCTTCCACGATGAGTTGATGGCAGTTTCGTAATTCCTTTTCAGTGGCGAAAATCAGTGGCCACGACACAGGTTCGCTCCTTTTGGGTAAGTCAAGCAAAGATACCGGGTTGCCCAAGTCGTTCCTCAAGAGATTTAGAAGTAGTATAGCCGTTCTGAGATTGAGATCAATCTTGATGAAGAATTTAATTTCCTTGAGATCTAAAAGATCAATGTCGGCTCCCAGGCGTTTCTTTCGGTACGGATACGAACGAGAGGGGATGCATATCAGACGCACTAGTGGCGGATTGGCTTGTAGATTCAAACTTGCGAGCCTTCGTAAGCCATCGTAAACGAGACCCTGGGGGTCGACAAAGAGGGAACCAGCGATCTGAAGATACAAACGTCTACCACCGCTGGCTATCCCGACAAAAAGGTCGACGCTGTCAGAAATGGCGCATATCGGGTTGATTATTGTTGACAATGGTGATAAATCTGAGGTGTCTTTGATGATATATTTCAGGAGTTCAACGAAACCTGTAGCAACCCAGATATCCGTTTGCGTGGCGTTGGATGTATGATTCTTCATCAACTTCCCGTATGATACCGTCGTTGAATTTTCATGTTCCCGCTTGACGAGAACTCGGAGGCGTTTTTGTGTCGTTCGCTGAAGCCTTTGCACGGCCGATCCCGTCGTTCTTAATGACGCTATAAGCGAATCGAAGAGCTTTGCACACAAACGTGATTCTCTGTTGGACATGTACGCCACAGACTTTATGAAATGCGGAAGACATGGGAGAGGAATCTCGTGGATTCGCTCCAAGGCATACTCAAGCATGTCGTATCGGAGAATATTATCCCAGAATGCGTAATCCCGCACTACAGCTTTAGGGACTTCAATGTGTCCAAATTCATCAACATTGCATTGGAGACAGACGCGATACAAGCAATCAGTCGCACTGGTTACAGCGGACGGCGATAGAGACCAGCTTTTAGCGAGGGCCTCAACGGTGTCCTCCAGCCGCCAGTGAGTCGTGCTCCCAACACGGTAATAGAATGATGAAAACGATGGCGCAAGTGCAAAGTCCAGTATGTATCCTGCAAGCAGTTTCTGCAATGTCGCCTCAACAGGTTGTACAAAGACAGAAAAGTCTCGTAGGAAGACAGGATCGTGGACAAGGTCGTACGCTGAGCGATGAACCCAGTCTAGTGCTCTTCTCTCGTAGTCAAATAAACCGGGATATGGAGGCACTTTCCCAACAACTTTGCGTCGAGTCCAATTTTTGTCGCCGATGAACTCTCCTGGACTAAGCCACCTTGCGGAACCTGGGTCGGGCCATGTGTCTCGATTCATTTTCTCATCCAACCAGGGATACACTCTAACAATGTCTAATAAGCCTGCACTGTGGCTTCGAATCTGGTTTTCCGTCCTCGAACATAGTTCTGGTATCTCTTCTAGTCTGGTCCGGTAAGCCTGGGGTCCAATACGTGCCAATGTGATGATGGGGACTGTGGCCAACCATCTAGGAAGCCATGGTCTGTCCTTTGAATTGTGAATTAACGAGTCTGAAAGCTTCATGATTGATAGATAAAAGCCCAGCGATTGCTTCTGCAAATCACTGACGTTATCGATCAGAGACTCAAAGACCTCGCGAATGCCCAGGGGTACAGAATTTATCCTGCTCAACATTGTCACTTCGTCGTCATCGTCGTAAGCTCCTTGTACAACGGTTTGCGTTACCAGAACGGCGTATTGAAATACCCCCTCTGCCCTTGTCGTGAGGTAAGAGCTGGCGCTACCATTGTCAATCTTAGGCAAATGTAAGTTTGCCTTTTCGAACTTATGTACCACGAAGGTGTGAATATCGTCGTAGTTCAGGTCTTCCAAATGCAGTCGACGACAATGTGATAATCTGCGTATGATCTGGTTCTTGGGCCGGCTGGATACGCAGACTTTCACATGGGTATGCACTTGAATCTTCAGAATGAGATCCAAAAGCTCGTTGTAGTCTCCTATAAATTCGTCGAGTCCGTCGATGAATATGCAAACTCGCAAATAATCCCCAACCTGGAAGGCCTTGGCGATCCCGGTCGCAAGTGCCCGTGTAGTCCATACTGGGACCACTTCCTCGTTTATGGACAATGTGGATAGGATCTCATGTATCAACTGCGGCTCGGCCTGGCAGATCTGATACAGCAAGGACCGCAGCAGACCTAGGATGCTTTTCTGCAGCACAGACCCGGGCCGCCAGAAGAAGAATTTAAAAACACATAATCGGCCATTGCCTTTCCAGATGTCTAGCCCTTTTCGTGTTCGCGGATCCTCGACAATATGTGCCATCAGAGTCGACTTCCCACTTCCAAGCTTACCACATATCCAGTATGGGGTGCTCTCGGTGCATAACCACTTGTAAAAGTTGTCCCATTTGGCATCGCGGTCCGGGGTATTGCCTCTTGACGATTCAGTATATGAAGTGTCATCGGTATCTTGATCATAGAATATCCACTCCAGAGTATTAGGGGCCGCATCGCGAATGTTAATTTGGCGATGGTTCATTTCGCTGAAGAAGAGGCTGCTGAGGAATTCATCCTCACGCTGTTTCCGGATCGTTGACTCATGCCTCTCTCTCGCTGACCTTTCAGTGACTCTGTGGCGTTCGAGTCCATGCGTATCCGCTTGAGATATCTTTTGGGTTACATCAATAGTCGTCTTGTCTAGCTTCGCCTCGATCACTGTTTGCGCGGAAGCGATGTTCTCCAACATCTTTGTGGCTCTCTCTGTATCAAGTACTTTCGCTTTGCCCAAGCTGCTCATAACGCATTCGACCTTTGCGTCAAGCGACTTGAACTGCGTAATGTTGGTGGCAGAGTTCGCATGTGTCTGGTTCCTGTAGTAGTCCAACCGAGGTTAGCCCCCGAATCATAGTGCGCTTTTCAGGGGAATGAGTTCGGAATTACCAGATATCCTTGACTAGCAGCGATTCCAGCGTCTGCTCCTCCTCTTTCAGAGATCTCTCGAGCTTCTCAATCCTCTTCGACTCTTTCATAACGGGTATAGCTTCCGTGCCGTACCGATATTCTTCCCGCCCCCACGAACATCATGCAAAAGATCCAAGACATCCTTCGTCAAGCGGTCGCACTTGTTGGCGACGTTGGTGATGCGACGGGGTACCCGGCCCGCCGTGGGGCATGTAAGATTGGCGTTGGAACCTGTGAGCTCTCGCGCAAGCTCTTCTAGCTCTCGGTTACGATCGGTTGCGGAGTCGGCATTGTCGCGGATCTGGTAACAAAGTCGAATGGCCTTCAAAGCTATCCCCAGAAACTGCGCCGCGGCGGCAGCCACGCCTACGGCGGATGCGGGATCCATCGCGGTTGTGGATCAGTGCCGGGTTTCCTTGGATTGATCGAGGAAATGAGGCATGGTGGGGAGAAAGGTTCAATGTTCGGGCGGGGTCATGACTCGAGCGCTGCGGTGTGGCAGTGTTTGTCACACAAGATCCGATAGCCAATCGGGGCACATTGCCCGGGAAAACATGTATGCCACCAAACACAGCCCAGCCTATAGCACGAGCTGAACGAAGCCCTGCCACGATGGGGTCCTCAGGCACCGGAGGTTCCCAGCAGTGTCACAGCAGAGCCAATATTTGCTAGTAGCCATACTTCAACATGGCGGTTTGACAGAGACCCCATTTACCCAATACTGCCTATGTTGTTCTAGCTCTATCATAGATACCGTTCTTATGGATGCAAACCGTATTGTAGAGCTAGCCCATGGGCAGTTAGTGGTGCTTATCGTGGGAGCATCGTCATTGCTACTACTATATGGCATCTCCAAGGCGAAACCTAGTCTATCAAAGGGCATCGCGACTCTGAATGCCCGAAAAGGGGAGCTCTTCCCCTTCTTGAGAGCAGCCTGGCGCAACACACTCGATCTCAAATCGGCCCTTGAGCTTCATCGGCTTCAACATGCCGGGCAGACTGTCCGGGTACCCATCGTTGGCCCAGGGAAACTGATACTCCTGCCGGCTCAAGAGGGCAAATGGCTGATTGATCAGCCGGAAGACGTGCTCAGCATGCACCAGCAGACGGACCTGCACTTCCAAACCGCGCACAAGACGGTGTATCCGCTACGAAACCAGGCCCATGTGCATCTTGTCACCACCAAGCTCACAAGGCAGGTCGGGAACTTGGTTCCGACCTTGATGGATGAGATAGAGGTCGCCATGCTGAGAGCTTGGGGGCCGACGCCCACCAACGAAACAGGTTGGCAGGAGGTCGACGTCTTCGACACGCTACGAGTGGTCATTGGCCAAGTGACGAATCGCGTCTTCGTCGGAGCTCCATTGTGTCGCAATCGCGAGCTACTCGATGCCGGCGTCGCCTACGCCCAAGCAATTCCCGTTGCAGCCCAGCTCATCAGCCTCTTTCCCGCCTCTTTGAGGTTTCTCGTGGCGCCATTCATCACCATGCCAAACCGGGCGTATGAGAAGAAATGGTTCAAGTTGGTGGTTCCCGAGATCGAGGCACGCCTGCGAGACTATGGCGAGAAGGGTCAAGAGAAAGCGGACTTTCTGCAGTGGTCAATCCACCAAGCCAAGGAGACTGGCGATGCCTACATGTGGGAACCAAAGACCTTGGCAGCCCGCGTGCTACTCGTCAACGCAGCCGCAGTCCACACATCCGCCTTCGCCATAACGCACGTCCTTCTCGACCTCGTGGGATCCGGTGCCCAGCGCGGAGCCGAATACGTCGCTGAGCTGCGCGAGGAGATCCGCCGGGTACTAGCGGCCCACGGAGGCTGGAGCAAGCGCGCTTTGGACGACATGCACAAGCTAGATAGCACGTTCCGCGAGAGCCAGCGCTTGAACACCGTGCTGACAGTCGGACCCCTGCGTATCGTCAATGCGCGCGAAGGTGTCACCACGTCATCGGGTGTGCAGATACCCAAGGGGTACCAAGTTGGGACACCGGCGTATCAGATGCATATGGATCCGAGTATTTGGGGAGAAGATGTGGAAGAGTTCCGCCCCTTCCGTTTCCTCGCGAATGCCAGAAAACCGAGCAAGGCCGATTCCAACGACGCAGTTCAACCGGATCGGGCGAGGCAGCCATGGGTCACGACCAGTCAGGAGTATTTGTCTTTCGGAGGTGGTCGAAACAGCTGCCCGGGTCGGTTTTTCGCTGCGGGCGAGCTAAAGCTGCTACTTGCCCATATCTTGTTGCACTACGACTTTGAGTTTCAAGAACAACGGCTGCCGAACCAATGGTTTGGTACAAATCACTTGCCCCCGAAGAAGGCGACTATCAAGGTCAAGAAGAGGGAGATGGAAGTAGTTTGTTGATTCTAAGTTATGCTATTACAATGCCACATTTTACCGATCTCAGTATTCTGAACATTGTATCCCTTTGTTTTTGATGCATCTGGCTCATCTAATTGTATGTAAATGTCTTTTGACTATTAGTCTTTGCCGACAGTCAAAGTGTACCTTGTTTGGTTCACCCTGACCATTGTCCAGTAACTGTGCTGCTGGCCAAAAATGACCTAGTGTCCAAGCGGGAAGATGCCAACAGAGCGAGAGGTGCAAAAGCAGGGCGGCAGATGATTGCCAACAACCTCTTTCCCCTATTGGTGGATGCGACAATGACCATTTACTCCAAAGGAATCAATCAAGGTCATTAGCATAGGCCTTGCGGGAGAAAGAAAAGGGGCAATAGACTCGACACCGTCAAACTCAAAACCGCACAGATTTGCAAGCTTTCGGGTGGCGCCGCCCCAGGACAATCGAAGTCCTTGACTCGACGTCAAACTTGACCCTATGTAGTCGTACTTTTCAGGTGTGGAGGTTGTCTCTTCCCCCTACTAGGGTATAGATTATGCTGGCACCCTGAACGTCCCGGAAACAGCTCTGGAACGACGGCGGCAGATACCGAGATCACCCCCATACCCCAGGGATTTGCCAATTGTCACAATACGGGGTCCCCGCGACGAAAACAGGGCACCACGAGTCATGGAAACCAGGTTTCGATATACTACTTAAGCTTTTAGCTACCGACCCCTGCATAGGCGCGATGTTACCCAACCATCCACAAACGGCCCGATTCCTCCACAACACAAAGTTCCAAACTCTCCAACCACCCGGGTCCCAGGCGACGACAGGAACCAAGATCAAGGCGCAGGTTTCCCCAACGCCAAAGCCAGGTTCTCACTTGCATGCCAAATAGACACGTGGATGGTGTAAACCTAAAACCTCACCTACCAAGGGACCATCCGCACCGTAACCGGCTGGTCGATGGCGCAAGCCAGCGCCAGCCCCTCGCGCCACTCGCTGCGGTCGAGGCTCTCGATCTCGCGGAAGCACTGCAGCAGGCGCACGATGGTGTAGCCGGCCTCGGTCAGGGCCAGCTGCTGCCCGATGCAGATGCGGGGCCCGCCGTTGAAGGGCAGGTACTCCCACCCGGGCCGCCGGTGCTCCCAGCGCTCGGGCACGAACTGGTCGGCGTCGGGGCCCCAGAGGTCCGGGCGGCGGTGCATGGCGTAGGTCGAGAAGCCGATGTTTTGGCCCTTTTTGACGAAGATGGGGTATTGGCCGTCGGGTCCCTGGAGGGGTTGTGTTAGACTGAGATCAAGTGTTTTGGGGTAGGTGACCGTATGCAGGAGGGGGCAGTACTTACACCACCGACTGGGAGCGTGACGTCCCGATTAGCCTGTCTTCCGTTTAGAGGGACGATGGGCCACAATCGCAGGGCTGTCAGGTTTCGGTTTGTTAGTGACTGCTGGCATCGCATTAGGGAACCCATGGTAGCAATTTCTTGTACTTACTCTCATTCATCACCCATTTCAGGTACTTCATACTCTTCAGCGTCTCGAAGGATGCACCCCATTCAAGTCCATGACCTCCTCCCGCAGCTTCTGCAACACCTTCGGGTCCTTGGCCACGGCGAAGAAGGTCGCCGCCAACAGCGTCGAAGTCGAGTCGCGCGCGGGGATTAGCACATTGAGCAGATGATCACGGACCGCGACCGGGTCGTCCACCACCATGGCCAGCTCCTCCAAGAAGACGTACCGGCCCCCCTTTCCAGCCTTCTCGTAGCCGGGCTGATTTCGAGCCTCTCGCATGCGCATGGCCTTGGCGACATAGTCGTCGACGAACTTCTGGGTCACCTCGCAGGCGGCCAGGAACTCTTTGCTGATGTTCCAGTCGGCCAGACGCCCGAGGCGGCACCGCCGGGCGAGCTCGGTCTGCGAAAGCTTGAAGGCGGCTGCGAACTGGGCCGAGGCCACTTGGCTGTCGTTGTTGGTCAGTGTGTTGAGAGACTCGCCAAACAGCATCTCGCTAGCGGAGTCGAGTGTCTAATCTCCCATGTTAGCCAAGGAGACTGCGGACGTCTATGGGTGTAACTAACCATGCATTGAAAGAGCTCTTTCAGATTCACGGGTGTCTTGCCGTCCTTGGGAATCCGGGCCAGCATGTTTTGGAAATGCACCTCGAACGATTCGAGATCAGCCACCTGGTCGCGCACAAAGTTTGGTCGCACCCTATAATGCAATACGGTCAGACCTTGAATCAATTCCAACGGAAACACGATGGCTGGAGCTGCTTACAGAGCGCGTGCTTGCTCCCACTTTGCGCCATCACTGGTGAAGATCCCATGTCCCATAAGGGGCTTAAAGTTGTTGTATCCTACGTAGAAGAGTAAGGATCAGTCTACACACTTCGAACAAGCTATAGCCAGTGTACTTACTGTCAATACCCACGCCGAAGCTGTGAAACTGAGTGGCCAGTATGGCCTGGATGTTCTTGGGTTCGCATGTCCAATAGAAGTCGTCAAGCAACACTCTGCTCTTGAAGGTGTATGCATTCTCCTCGAACCTCGACCTCATGTACTCAAGTAGCGTGTGGTTCTTCAAATGGCGCTCTAGCTTGAATAAGATGCCGATGCCGAGAGGGTCGAGCCAGGTGATCAGCTTGTCCATGGGCGCCGGCTGGCACCCATTCGCTTTGGAAAAGCTTCGATCGCGAAGCCATACCCTAAGCTGCCTCGCTAGCAGGTACAGGGCAAAAGCACCTGCTGCAGCTAGAAGATAGATGTTCGCCATGTCTTAGTATGTCGTAGTGTTGTACCAAAACATAGCAGTTTCAACGAGGAATTGGAATAAGTCTTGTTCATCGGCACCCATCATCTTGTTGCGCGTCTTCAATGTCTCTATCATTCTACCAAGCGGCCCATCCCCAGAAACCATGAGTTGCGGTGGAACGACGATAGAGTCCCCGTATGCTGGGTAAACGTAATGGGCTTTCATCATCTGGGGAAATCTCGAAACGCATCCACATCTCCCCCACACCCAGAGACCCCGGCCCCTTCTGAAGTAGACCCCTACCCATACCCCTGCTCACAACCCTTGTCTCTCCGCATTTGAAGAACCAGGGATCAAATAGAGTTTTCGTGAGGATCAATATTCAGCTACAAGAGTCAGCAATAGTTCGCAGTGGATCTTCGCGCGGGCGATTCATGGTTTAAAAGACGGTGAATGCGACAGCATTGGTTGATAGTCGTACCAAGGCGGCCACTCCCGTTGTGATATTCCATACAGTGCGGCAACTTAGATACTCTAGATGAACTCTAAACAGCAGCAAGAAGCGCGAATTCCGCCACCGTTGCACCAATCCCATCCTCGACCCAGCACCCCTCGATCTGGAGCCGGGCGAACTTCCCACTCCACACATCATCCCCGACTGCGATCTCGGTGGTATTGCCAACATATGGCACGACTGGCGAGTCACGCTTCCATGGTTGCGTGATCGCGGTCTTGGTGTCCCCGACAATCTCACGCGTGGCATTTGGGTCGTCAAAGGTGGAGATGTTGGACAGCAGGACCCGCACACTCTTCGGGGGCCGCATGCCAAAGTCCAGATAGACCGATCGGAGGCGGGTGGGAGCTAGCGATTGTGTGTCGATGGTCAGGGAAGCTGCCTGGTTGCTCGATGCGGGCTGCCAGACCGTCCCTGCATAGCCATCGGTCGCAGCAAAGGGGAACTGTCCAGGCGAGTAGGCGTCGTCGGACCTGGCGTCGAGGCACTGGAAGACGTTTCCGGCCACGCTGACATTGGTATGTGGTGCGCGGTTCTTGATAGTAGCAGTTCCGTTAATCGCTAAGTGAATGGTGTAGCCATCATCATCATCGACGTTGCGACCTATCGTAATGGGCATGTCTGCCGCGCCGTACTGATCCGGTACCAAGCCGTCGAACAAGGCCGCATCGTGTCTCGTGATGTTGGTGTGCGTCTGATTCATCCAGAACTCGACCACGGCTCCGTTGTAGAACTGGATAGGGGACTTGAAATGCTGCAACTGGGGTGGTAAGGACGGCAGCACCACGAGGTTGGTGTCCGTCACCTTCAGTCCGAGAAACCCCGCCGTGAATGTTTGCAGCAGCCCGCCGTGCCCTGTAAAGAAAGGAAACGCCGGATTGATATCTTGGCCTGTAAGAGGATCCTTGACGGAGGGGCGGTCGACTTGCTGTTCTGAGAACTGGTACCAGGGCGCTCTGACATAGGGTTGGAAAGACTTGACCAAGAAAGTCCAGAACGCGCAGCCGGATTCGGCAAGGGTGTTTGCTGCAATGGCGTAAAGACCCCAGGTCATCGCCGGTCCGTTAGGGTCTTGCCGCACCGAGTAGTAGTTCATTGCTAGACGACGCCTCTCAATGGAAAAGTTGCGTCTGTAGTTAAAGGGGAAGTGTGAGAGGATAACGTCCGCTTGCTTGGAGATGATGGAGTTGGGCATGTCCCGAAACTCTAAGACTATGCCCTCGTCTGACGTGGGTATTGCCATATTCTCTAACTGCCGAACCCATCCATCGTCCACTGGAATACCAGCTTGCCATCGAAGGTTGGATGCTGCCTCCAGGATGACGCTGATAGCTGACGAGGTGAAGGAACCGTCAGCAACGTACATGTAGTACTCATCTGCGTCGGTCATGATGTCGATGCCCCAGGTCTGGGTTTCGTTGCGGAGCGTCAGGATCTCGCTCAGGCCTGTGGCTACTCCGTCTATGACCCCCAACGCGCCACCAGTCTCGAACCATGTGCCGTCGCCGCTCGTGTTCTTACCCATGAGCAAACCCAATGCAATGTCTGCATTCAGGTGATACTGGTACATGACACAAGGGGCAGTATTGTTGTAGCATTGTCCGTACCGTCCGCTTGTCCAGGGATAAAGCATGCTGCCGGCCTTCAGCCCATGTCGCTCGGTATTCTTTTTAGCCTCTTTGGCTCGGTTGATCCTGTACTGGGCGAACTGTCGAGCGAGTCGCGGATGTGTTGCTTGAGTAGGAGGTGCCATGAACATCTCGGCGTCCCAAAAGACCTTGCCACCGTACGTCTGAGAAGTGAGACCCCCTACGGGCAACGAGTTGCAAGCGATGCAACTCTCCGGGTGCGAGTCCACCCCCGAGTTCCATGGGAGAAGGTTGGTGTACAGGTAAAAGGCCGAGCTGATCGCAATGATCTGCAGTGTCTGTACGATGGGATCTTGCGGCATCTCTCCTGTAACAGGGTCACGGAAGTCTGCCACAGTATGGTTGTTCATCAATCTAGAGACTTCCTGTCGGTGTTTAACACGGGCGGCTTCATAGCCTCGAGCCTTTGCTTGTCTGGCAACATTAACAGCGACAGCTTCGGCTGCATCCCCGAAATGGTCTGATGAAGCCACGCCGACATACTTGCGTATCTCTGCAGACTTGACACCAGGGCGTATTGCGTATTTCTTATTGTACGAGGTGACAGCGGCTTCATTGAGAGGTAGCATGGGAAACATATGTGAGGGAGAAGAGAGATTGCTTCCGAGGGAGGCTGCGAAAGTGTCGTTGTAGAGCAAGTCTCCGTCAAGGGTGGACACGACATAGGCAGCCGTGGTATCGACGCCCGCGGGCGATACAGCAGACATAAGCTCCAAAGCACCTGGTACATAGTGCATTCTTGATGGGGTGGTTCGGAGGGCGCTTCGACTGTCCAGCTTATCGATGATCTTCGCATCGTTAAGGCCCGAACTGCTCGTAAGCGACAGTTTGACGGCTGCCAGCTGCCTGTCGGCGAGGGACAGGAACGACTCGTACTTGACCGAAATAGTCTTATTTTGTGTGCAGGTGGGAGGCCGCCATAGGTACGACCATGTTGCGATGCCTTCTTTGCTACATAGGTAGAGGTCAGTTACTGGTTCGATCTATGAGAGGTATGCTACTCACAAGGACAATCTGGACTTGAAATCACTGATCTCCACCAGGTCGGTTGACCCATCTAGCAGATCGCCGCAAGCCTCAACGAGGAGGTCCGTGAAATGGGGTAGGCCGGAGATGAAGCTTTCGCCGCGGGGGTCCACTTCGTCGGTGCTTGGCTCGCTGCCCCAGAAGCCGGTAGAGGTTGCGAATGTCCTTCGGGGCTTGCTGTACGACGGCCAACCCTCGGAGTCATTGTACCGACTGAGCTCGAAGAAGGGGCCGAGAGAGCCTTGGGCAATCCCTATGTAGCTAACAGCAATATGACGTCAGTATGCGGCCGACCTGGGATCGTGAGATGGAGGAAGGTACCTACCCGTTTGATTGTGGCACCCATGCTGCGAAGGTACCCGGCAGTGGTACAGTGGACTTCAAAGTCCATGTGGCATCGTCCCACGACACCCAGTCTGCAGGAAGGTTGAGTGGCGTTGCCGATAATACAATCGGAGCTGCAACCAGAGATACGAAGAGTCGTTTCATCGCGACATGTAAACGCTTTGGTGGTTCAAAGAATGATAGGGGTTACTGGCTGAAGACTTGAGTTGCCCAGCCTAGGATAACATCCAGAATCGCATTAGCAACATGCAGAGCGGAGGTAGAGTGCCTGTCTGATACAGGTATGGGAGCAAGCACTACGACTTAGACGAGCTGTAACTCCAGGGAATCGAGTGGTGGGCAATCTGACATGTCCCACGCTACCCGATTCCCAAGACCATAGACCGTACTTGGGGGGAAAGCCTCGGTATGCCGATTTAAAACTCGTGGGGCTTTGGTGTTCTGCACAATGACTCGTTGGGAAGACCAACCCCAGGGCAATGGACCCGCAGATCCCTGTAAGCATCCTTCATCCCTGTTGGTTTTGTTGACCCTTGTAGGAACCCAAAGAGCAGCCATTTGGCAACTGCCAAGAAAGGGTCGGCCACGCCAAGAGCCCACGGATCAATGCCAAAGCAAGCCTTTTGGAGCGGTAACTTGGAACATACAGAGGAGTAGAATGAGGGTGTGTGTGTGCGCCTACCTAAGTATTGATAATTTGAAGCCAACGCTAGCATAGCGCTCGCAGTGTGAAGTATGGTTGTTGTTCAAGATAGGATGATGTACATATTAAGCCACATTGTTGTCATGCTGTGAGAACCATTGGTTTCGCGCATGTATGGGAATCTTTGATACGAACGAAGGCTGCGCCATCGTGAATGCCTGCCAAGTCTCGCGAGCTATCAGTTGCTACATCGCGGTCATAGTCATTATGATATCCATATGAACCCTGTGTTGGAGAGAATATAACCACGAAGGATGGGATATTTTGGGGAAAACATTGGTGGATTGGTCCTCGTCGTGGAGCTGAAAGCGAGTTTCCTGTTCTCATGACATGTTGACGACCTGATGAGGTTTTGCAAGAAGCGACGATATCAACCACCCGTGGCTTCCCAATGCTTGATTGAATGAACGACATGTATCAGGGCAAGAGGATTAACCAAGACGGACAGAACACAAGAGCCCCTCAAGTAAAACTTTGAGCACTCGTCGTCGGATGACGGGGTACCTTTATCTCGTTCGCTAATATTATCGAGGCTCGACTCGAATGAAACTTCATTAACCGGCCGTCACTTCTACACAGAGAGTGCGCAGTGGTACCAACTAGATCTGATTAATGGATCTGGGTTTCGCCATTTCTTTCATCATTATTCCCATCCCTCGTGCGTTGTCGAGGATCTGCTCAGAAATCACACTGGAAAGCCTAGGCTTCGTGGTCGTCAAGTCAACCTCGGGTGAATAACTTCAATGCTGTCAATTTTCTGAGCGAGAAAAAGAGCAACCCGCTTTTATTACGAATATCCCACACTCGAGAGGCAAGTACGACAGAAAATCAGATTCCATTCAACCTTAACATTGGCCACCACACTCTTTTACTGCCAACACCCAAACCTCTCACCCCAAAGCAGCAACCCAAACCACTTCACCAGCAACATTTCTTCATCTGCCATCCTACATAATTATTCATTTGACCTCTTTCATTCACGACTACTCGAGCAAACATACTCATCTTCAACAAAGTAGCCACTTTTACCATGTCGTCATCAACCGACAACAAGAACCCGCCCAAGGCGGCAGGCCAGCCCAAGGCGACCGACCTGGAAGCCAGATTCTTCCTCATCATTCTCTCGAACTGTAAGTACCATCCCTACAAGCTCGCCAAAGTAGTTGAGACCAACTAACCATTCATGCTACAGTGAAGAGCCCTCCCCAGGTTGACTGGGACAAGGTCGCTGTACAGGCTGGCTACATGAACGGCGCCACTGCTGCGGTAAGTCAACAATTCATCAGAATTTCTTACTATACCCTGCCAAGTACATGGTACTGACAAGTGATACGTATTAGGTTCGATTCCGCCAGATCAAGAAGCGCCTTGGCATCGATACTGGATCGTCCGCTGCTCTACCTTCCAAGGTAACAAAGCGCGTGGCCAAGCGCGCACCCGCCACCAAGGCAACGAAGCGAACCAAGGTTTCGCACGATGGCATGGACTCCGACGATGACGACGACGGCAACGGCTCCCCTCTGGAGAAGAATCTTATCAAGGTCGAGGATGAGGACAAGAAGTTCGATGTCAAGGACGAAGAGTTTGACGAGATCTAGGTCGGCGGTCAGGACCGAGCCCTAGGGAAGCAGCAAGCTCTACTATTTGCGATCTGGAAGGGCTTCTCACGGGACGATGGAGATTCGTTCGAGAGTTGCGGCTGATGATTGCCTGCGTTTTGCGATTTAGTTTATGATACCCCTGCTACACAGAGAGGACGATTTGTCCAATTTCATCGAGAATACAGCATCTTTATCGTGTCTTTGTTGAATCTTCATATTTGTGCAGCGGTGGCCAAAGCCAAAATGCAGAAACTGCATGTATGCTGATTTCATAAGCCTCTCTACGTAAGAACGCAGGGCCCCATCGCCATAAGTGGATGACCCCGCTACCCTTCAATACATACAGAGACCTAAGACACGCGTAACTCACCACCACTTGATTGACTTATGTATCTAGCTAAGCCTTACATCCGCGAGTGCAAGCTGAACCCGTAGTATCTTGGACTTGAGACCGAAATTGACTTCGAGCATACCTCCGTTTTCCGTAGCCAGGTCGTCCTTCATATCACCACGGGGGAGGGACTGAAAGCTATACTGGAACAAGAACGCCAACTCGGCGGCTGTCTCGGCCAGGTAACGGGTGTTTGCCCGCTTGTCCTCCTTGATGCCGGCGAGGGACCAGAACTCATCCCAAAACAGGTCCTCCATCTCCCGCCAGCAAGCATGCTCGGTGATGGAATCGCCATCGCCGCGGAAGGTCCTCAGGTTGTTCAAGATGGCCAAGTCTAGACCGAAAACGCCGATAGTGGATCTAGTCCAGCCGAGAATGCCGGTAATGGCAAAGGTGTTGCTGTCTAGCAGGATATGGCGGTCGGATAAGTTCCCATGGGTCAGAACCTTGGGCCACTCTCTGGTTCGGCCAAACAGGGCCGGTAAGCTGTCTTCGATCCTAGCAACGACGACATCCACCGATAGGAATAGCTTAGAGGACTTCAAGAGGTCAAGCCGACGTCTGACTTCGGACTCGTCGATTCTGAAATCGTCGTCCTTCATAAGCGACATGGCGTTCCAGTTCGCGACGTCGGACAACGGCTTCCACCAGCTTCTGGCGAAGTACCTGCAAGGTAGTTAGCTTCTGGTAAGTAAAATAGGAGTAGCATGTCATTTACATACCCTGCGAGATCTTTGTAAAATTTCGAAATTCTGTGCTTGTCCTCGAGTTTGGCCTCGTTAATCTTTGGGTAGAGTTCGTACACCGGAGCGCCCGGGAGGTAACTGATCCTGTACACGATCAGCCCTTCAGCCCCCTCGCCGACATTGCCACAATACGACACATCGGGTATCAGCCGGCCGTGGATATCCTTGGCCAGATTGATAACCCTGCTGTCCAAGATGCTCCCCCTTTGTCGGAACGATAGAATAGACTTCGTCATACACTCAACAGTGTAGCTCGAGGCGCCCTGAATGCCTGCTGCCTGAGCGATGCAGCCGTTGCCAATGATGTTGCGGGCTACTTCATCGCATTCGATCCTGGAAGTGCTCTCCCTCTTGTCGAAAAAGGACTCAATAGACTCTTGGTTCAGTTCGGAACCCATCTTATACGATTTTGAGATAACAAACTTGGAATGAGGTAGTGGAAGATGCTAGGTGCCGGATCTGAGAAAGGCTGCATGATGCTGATATGTACAAGCCTTTCTTTGATACCACTGAGATGGGTTGCTTTTCCCATCGAACAGAAAGGGTGAAAGATGAGGTAGTTTTCACTGGCAGAATCAAAAGAGGCGTTCCATCAAAGCAATCAGGACAAACACTACCTGATACAAGCAACAACGGACTCTGGTATCCGTCATGATCAAGAAAGAGATGCGTCATGAAAGAATGCAGGAATACCACAGAGTCGCAGCTTGCAAACGAATTGAGTCTTGTCGCATCTCCCCCAGGCTTCCAGGGCCATGCCGACCGGGCTGGAAATTGCCAACCAACGATACTGAGCGCTGGAACTTGACGACACCAGCCCTGTTATTGACAATAATTGCCTTGAATGGCGCCTAGATTCCAACGAGAAGAGCTGAGGATGCTTTTCACAGACAACTGACTGGTCAATCTTGGGTGCACTGTAACTCTTGGCCCGCGACGACATGCTGCGACCTGGGCGCACGGGCCACCAGCACGTGAGCTGCAGCAGCAGTTCAATTGCTTGCGCCTGGCAGCAAAGCACCCATTTGGATTGGTTCCACGTCGCATTTCCCTCTCAATACGGCCATCAATGTCTTGGAGCATCAGGAATGCTCGAGCTGTTGCAAATCCGGACTAGCCGGGCCTGTGAAGCATTGCCCTCTGCAGGCTACTTGCACGGTGCCTGTCCCCTTTTTGCAGTCGTTGGTGCAGTCGCCACGACCAGCTTGCTCTTTCCAAATTCCCCAGAGAACCCCGCTACACGTCAAAGGAGGGGTGGACGGCAGCCATTTATCAATACCACCTTCTTGAGCACAGTTGAGCTTTGGTTGTCACAGCGTCGCGCCCTTTTAGATTTATATTACCATTCTACCTTGTCGTCTCCATCCCATGTTGTTCCTACTCCCCTTGGCCTTGGTCTTTGACGGTCGGCAGCCGTATTAGTCACACCCAATGTCCACAACTGGGTGCTGGGGCCACCCATGCATTCTAGCGTCCGATTCTGTAAAACTCTGCCTCAAGCTCGGCCATCCTCACGCCATCAAGCAACCGACACGATGCTATTCATGGTCAGTCACGACTCAAGCCTCCACACCGTCCCACCGCGCCCCATCCCATCGACAAAGCTTTTATCATAAGCGCCCATAGGGCACCATGATTTCAACAACAAGATCTGCCTGGTTAGCTCAATCGGTAGAGCGTGAGACTCTTATATGACGCCTCATCTCTTCCAGAGTTGACGGCCGAGTTAAAGTGGCTATCTCAAGGCTGCGGGTTCGACCCCCGCATCGGGCTCAATTCCTGATGCTTCTCGTAACAACGAGATAATCTGAACTTCTCTTTTTGCTTCTGTGCCTGCTTCTTGCGATCGAGACGGTGGCAGGTGCTTGCTGCCTGAGTTGGAACATTGAGCAATATTCTTTTGTGTCTGGGTAAGTGGGTGTATTACGGAGGTTCAGCGTGGTCAGCGACGTACAGGCCAGGCTCTTCCCCCCTTTTCAACCTCTCTGTCGCCTTAGTTGTGATGGGATATTGTATGCGATTGTGATCATTTGCGCGTAGACATCATCTCCATCCTAGCCCCTGCTGTATGAGCGTCTGGCTCCGGGCTCGCGGGCATGAGCATAGCGACACCCAGAGTAGCTGCTGTAGATGATGCATGATGGATTGTGGGTGACTCTGAAAGACACATGCTGCCTCGCAGCTGCTCCATAGATCTGCATGTCGCATTCGGTTCACGAGATACCAAGACACAATCCGCGAACCAGTGAACATACACGCACATACATCCTCAAGCTACAGTTCAGGCTTGCTCGTAAATGGCGATATGTTCAATCTTTCTCGTGGCCCTGGCAAGGAGTATCCTTCAACCGAATCAGATTTCTTCCAGCCCCTTTGATCTTTCTTCTCTGACAAAGGTTCATCTTTACTGAAGTTGTCGGCATCTGTCGACCATTGTAGATCTAGCAATGATAGCGTTGGTGAAGATGGCACTCGCTGCCGTCGGATTCAGGTAACCTCTCCCAAGTTACCCTGCCTAGTTTCTTGCCGACAAAGACATGCCCCCAGGGCAGACTTAGAAGCAAATGGCTTCCCCCAGAAAACTATGTAGCCACAGCTTTGTTCCAGGTAAAGAAGTCATGGCCACACACAAAAGCAAGAGACTCAGTCTTCGTCAAGAAGTACAACCAAGTGACATGATCTTCATGGTAATCTTTGTATTGAGTATTAATATCTATAGAAAGAGTAGGACAGCTTGGCAACACCACTTCTCCCAGCCTGTCGCGCAATAGATATATCAAGGGCGACTTGGAGTGGTGTCAATCATCTCTGGTGCCCATCAACCCACCGGCCGACATGCTCTACTGCGTGTGATCTATCATGCAGAGGGTAACACTAAAGGATCTCTAGCAGAGCCCTCCCTCAACTATAAGTCAACTGCAAACCAACTACAAGCCAACCAGGGATAAACCCGTCTTAAATCGTCCAACGTGTACTGGATAGTAGCCAATTACCAAATCCAGTGTTCGTCCGAAGTGCCGCTAGCCAGTTCTCCACGTGCCTTCCCGGGCTAATTGAATATTACGACATTTCACCTGCGCTTTCCATCAATATTGTCTACCGTTCCCACGCCGCCGCACCAGCGACCTCGCCGAATACCAAGCTCATCGCCGAGACAACAGCTCTTACGAAGTCATCGTCCTCTACCCTTTTGCCCCGTCGACGATGCCGAGAAGCTAAACCCGTTCCAGCCGTAATCAAATCACTTGATCACTAGGGCTCCACTACCGCAACAGAAAGGTCCTCTGTCCACACAGCACAATCAGCCTGGCGACGACATCGTGGACACTGCACCTACAAAAGCAACATTCTCTCCTCAACCAAATCAATTTCTGGACTTCCAGTTCTCAAACCTTCCAGGACTTTACGGACTTTACCTGACCCTCCTCACCCAGCCATACTTCGCCAACACACGTTGACATATCAACAACTTCTTCTTCTACTCTCTTCAACACCCACTTTACCTCAGCATCATCCAGACAACCGCAAAGATGCCTGCCGTAGACGTCGAGTCCCAGTTCCGCTTCCTCATCTCTTGCATCAAGCACTCCTGCAACGGCAAGGTTGACTTCGAGGAGGTCCGCAAGGAGTGCGACATCAAGACCAAGGGCGCCGCGTAAGTACATCGTCGCTATCTCTCATCTCCAAAACATCATATCGTACCGCGAAGACTTTCCTCTTTTCGCGCCCACCCTGCCCATTTTTACCTCGCGACATGTCAATGTCGGCCATCGTCGCGCGACACCAAATGGCCGTCGCAATACTTTCCAGTTGCGTAACACTTGACCTCAGCACCATCGCCGCCATCCATGCTGTCGTCGCTGACCTTATATGACCCAACAGTGCCAAGCGATACGAGCGCCTCATGAAGGCCCATGGTATTCCCGGCGGTCTTGGCAACACCGTCAAGAAGGAGAAGACCAAGGAGGACCTGGAGGAGCAGACCGCCAAGGAGGCTGCTCTCCCCGGCATCAAGCCCACTCGCGGCCGTCCTGCCAACAAGAAGCGCAAGCTCATGCAGGTTGAGGACATCGCTGACGACGATGATGAGCCCATCAAAGGTGAAGTAAAATCTGAAGATGCTATCCACGTGAAGTCTGAGCTTGGCGCCTATGCGAACGTACCGATGATGTCGCCGCCCCCGCTGCCGTCAATGGCTACTGTCGCTCCTCATCCCGGTAGGCCCGCGAACGACCATGTCGGCGACGTCCATAGTGACGACGACGTCATAGTTGTCTGCGCCTCTAACAAGACACCGGAGGGTGGTGATGGCTGCCAGCAACATTCGGTTCGCGACTCGCCAGCTTCGACTAACAACTCAGAAAATATGGGGTTTAACGCGTTCGATCATTCAGCTAACCTGTTCTCGCCACAGACGAGTCACCTAACGACAAGGACTTCCCCCTCGCCAACGGCAAGGATGAGGCCTAAGTCAGACCATGTCTTGAACGACCCCCACCATCACAATCTACCCTTTGCTGCTTTCCCCGGCCCTACCAACCCATGGTACTATCAACACCAGCACACCCATCTCCCTCATCGCCACATGCATCATCATAATCCTTCTACGTCTGGGATCTACTGGCACAACGCGACACCGCAACTGGAGGAACGCCATGACGGGGATTGTGACTCGCAAGGATGAGAGAAGGAGGCTGGAAATTGGTTGGAATTGCTTGGATGGACAACGATAAGACACATCATGAATCACGACATTGGTTGAGAATCTTGCGCCTGGGAGTTTTGGCGTTTTCTCATTTGGTAGTTTCTTCACTGCCATAGTAAATCGCACTCTGATGCCCCATAACACACTTGACTTCTTATCTCCTGGTGGAAGTGATTCGCAGTGGTTCTGTTTCTGAAAATTCTGAGATTTTGCTTGCAGGTGTCCCAAGGTGGGCAACTTTGTCTGAAGAACATTGTTACGTAGCGACTTGACATTGGCATCACGAGTGGAATACATTCTCAACCCACCCACCGCCGCAAGGTACAATAGAAATCTCTCGGATAAACGGTCACTCTTTTCCAATGGGCAATGGGATAACAGGAATAATCACTAAAACAAAGTGGAATAAACACTAGAACAGAGTGGGATAGACACTGGAATAGAAACGAATAAACACTGACTGTCACGTAGGAATCAAGGCATATATCTGGGTTCATGATGTATTCATTGCCATCGTGGTTATGATCGCCACGGGCATCTTGCAAGATCCATTTACTAATCCATGTGAGGCCATCGCCAGATAGTATCCTCGGGTAATCAAATCTTGCGTAACTGTCTCTGAATGATCCATATCAAATCCACCTCTGAAGGCGAGGTTGCAATCAACCTGAGATCCATAACCTCATTTCCTTGACCAGTTATCACTCTTGTAAAGAAGAATCCTCTTAGTCGAAGATGTGGATGACCAGTCGTTTAGGCCTCGTCACCACCGGCAATCTTGCGCTTCTTGGAGGGAGTGGGCTCATCAGCGCCCTCGGCCTCGGCGTCATCATCCTCGTCGTCGTTCTTGGCGGGCGTGACGGTGGCGACGTTCTTCTTCTTGCGGCCGCCGCCGGTGGCCTTCTTCTTGGGGGCGGCGGCGCCGCCTCCAGCGGGGGTGGAGGGGCCCTCGGCATTGTTGGCAGCGGGCTGGGCCTTGAACAAGCCGAACTTGTCGCACAGGCGGTTGAAGCGCTGCATGACGGTCTTCTTGTCCTTGAGGTCGAAGGCGGCGCCCAGGGCCGCGACGTCGGTGACCTGGGGCTTGGAGCTGGGGGTGCAGAGCTGGAAGTAGGCGATCATGTACTGCATCTCAGCGGGGGTCATGGGGGCCTCCTCGCCGGAGGAGGCGCCGCTGGTGTTCTTCTTGGGGGCCATCTTGTTCTGTTTGGCGAAGGAGATGAGTATTTGGTGTAGAGGTATGGAAGAAAAGAAGAGATGGGTCGAAATAATGTGGGGTGGAAGACCTTTCGGGACGGAGGTGGGACGGAGGTGTGATGAGATGGAAGTGTTTCAGGGCGGAGGTAGATAGGGCGGAGGTAGATAGGATGGAGGTAAATGGGACGGATGTGTGATGGGAAGAAAACTGGCCGGTGAGGAAAATGTGAATGTGAAGAACTTGTGATGGGATGACAGTTTCGATGAAAGAGGCTTTCAGACCATTTCGACGAAAGGGGTGGACAGACCATTTCGACGAAAGGGGCGGACAGACAATTTCGACGAAAGGGGCAGACAGACCATTTCGACGAAAGGGGCAGACAGACGAGACATCCATATATGAGACGAAATTTGCAGATGCCACGCCGGCGGGAGGTTGCAAAAAATCTGTGGATCGAACGGAACTTACCACTTGTGAATCTGACGAAAGATTCTTCGGTCTAACAAGTCTTGGTGATCACGAGGTATTTCGTGATCTAAACGTTGCTGATGGGACGGAAGATGGTCAGACGGAAGCTGGCAAAAATAGAAATGTTGACAGCGGGATGTGGTTGGTTATCAGACGAAAGCTGAATTGAGTAGATATTGATGATGTGACGATGTGATCAGACGAATGCTGAAGAGGTGGAGAGGTATTGGTGGTGGGACGGAGGTGATGGGACGGAGGTGATGGGAGAAAGCCGGCAGTTGTAAAAATACTGGCAGCGGGATGAGATTTCTGATCAGACGAAAGCTGAAAAATGCAGAGATGTTGGTGACCGGAAGAAGTTGGTGAATTCGTG
The DNA here is from genome assembly GCF_038362585.1 of Apiospora marii. Classification (NCBI taxonomy): domain Eukaryota; kingdom Fungi; phylum Ascomycota; class Sordariomycetes; order Amphisphaeriales; family Apiosporaceae; genus Apiospora; species Apiospora marii. Next base: position 1,982,472 of record NW_027117377.1, read on the forward strand.
TGCAGTTGTGAAGGTTGAAACCTGGCTGCAAGATTTCAAAGGTTGGATGGTAGGTGGGAAGAGGTTGAGTGAATGATCGCGTACCTGGCCAACGTTTTGACCAATTTATGGAGGGGAGCTGGGTGCCCCCCTCCGCGGTGCCTGCCGCACAGTAACAACCAGCGCCATTTAGGCAGGCGCGCTTAGTCGTCGTATGTCAGCATCGCCCCGACGATGAGGTTGGTGAGCCAAAGTGCACTTACCTAAACAACGCAGCCTTCAACGGTGATCATCACCGGGGACATTCAGGACCAGCCTGAATGTGGCATCCTAGGACCAGCCTGGATGCCGCATCCTCATGGAACGTTTTTGGTGTTTTCAATGAATATTTGAATGATGTTTTATTTGATGGAGGAAGAGAAAGGTCAACATTGCATTTCAGGTTCACTTTGGCGCCTTTATACGCGCTTCACAGGCGATTATTCTCTTGTTCCACTGCCCTCTTTCGCTTCATGCGGTTTAGCGTCATCATAGCGCCGTATTAGCGCGTTATTCTAGCCCTATCTCCAGGCGCTGGACCGCCTGTAATGCTCCAGTATGCCCTCGCCTGAACTGAGGAGGCCACCGTCTGGCCATCGAGTACGTAGGTCGACTAAGGAATCGCCTGAGCCTCGAGAAGCAACCGCCTAACCCCAAGTAGCACTACCTGATCCCTAGGGAAAGAACTCGTCTCATCTTCGAGTATAGCTTCGTCCGAACTGAGGAAGCGGCCGTCTGACCCCTCAGCATGGAACTGTGTGATCCATGGAGGCCTACTGGTCTGATGTTTGAGTACTAGGAATACTCAGGCGCTTCACGCCCGTGCTCCACCAGTAAGCTACAGCAGGTATAGGCATGTACAGCATCGCCTATTACCATTTCAACCCGCCCGAGAATACCTTCACGCCTCGTTGACGCCAGGACCTCAGAAGTCTATCCTCCTCCTTCCTCGACATCAGCACCCTCCCGTAGGTAGTTAAATACCCAGGTAGATTCAGTCTGCTTGTGTAAGACCAGATGCCTTGAACCGCAGTGGTCAATGTGCGGCCAACTATCCATCACCTTGTTTAGTTCCAGTCACACAGGCGGTTGCTTGGCTCAGAATTCTCGATAAACCCTCAGGAAGACAATATGGTTGCTTATTCTCTGGGAAACCAACTTTTCCTCACAGGCATACAAACATCGAGTCCTTTGGGTGACTACGGTAGGAGAAGGCAGACATGGCTCATGTCCTAAAGGTGCTTGTAAGACTGATACTTCATTGAGCCTCACAGAAAGGTACAGGTTCGTTCCAAGGGTTTCCTTTCGAGTTTCTGGACATGCAGTCTAGCCGTCAAACCAACCCATCTCCCAGATAATGACATTTCGTTTTGCAGGCTCCGGCACTCTGGAGTCTCTACTATGATGTAGCCTGTCTACCATGAAGATGCTGGGCGCATGGTAGGACAGACTCCTTCTCTGCCCATGATAATACGTAAATGCCTTCCATGTCGGCCTGCTGGATCACAAACAACCGAACCTGATATTACACCTACCCATATTCTCCAATGCGCTACGGCAACAGCCTATTGGCTCCCGCATAAGAAAAGACCAAGTGCAGTCCTGCCGGGTGAGAAACACGAGAAATGGAGGCAACGATGCTTTAGCAAGAACGAAGTATGTTGGCCATTACGAGACAGCTATCTACCTTCGAGCCATCTTCGCATCGAGGCACATGCCTGGACTGTCGGAAATTTTCTAGCAGCCGGCGACCTGCTTGTTGCTGCATCTCTTCCCAGTATGCATACTCATCCGCCAATGTCCTAATCACCTCTGAAGCTTGCTCAATCTACCATCTACCACTCAATCATTCGACCCCAACACAAGCCTCCTTGCCCCGGCATCATGTATCTCTTGCGAGGGATTGAGTGACCAAATAAGCGTTGCTGTTCTATGCGGCACGGTGTCTTGTCACCCAAGGTAGTACTGGTAGAATGCATATGGTGCCCATCGTGACGGTTCTTCGTATTTGTCCAATACAGTTGACCACAACTTCTTATTGAACGTGTCTGATCGGGATAACACCGATTCAAAGTTGACCTGGAACCGTGCCAGCTCGTGGAAACTAACTTGACTACTCACAATGAGTTTTTATACATGGAAAATAGCTTTGATAGCCACCTCGCCGGCCCTGCGGATGTCTCTGACACCTTGGAGCAGATAAGCCATGGGTGCGCCCGACGTCGGCAAACCGTGCCTTGGCCACCAGCTGGACAGCAATATGGGCGGTCCATGCCTCCCCGAATGCCGTGGCAACCGCTCGCTATCCAACACGGTCAGTGGGCTCTGTCGACTCGGAGAGACGTGGAGTCGTCGACACGCGCCATTGCGCACCACGACATCCTTTTCGGCTCCCCGTAACGGCGTCTTCGGCATTCGTCTATGAGATTTCTTGTGGGATAATGTTGCCCTGGGCGGTGAGGTGAGTCGTTGCTTGGGTGTAAGGGGCCGCGCCCAGCTCGAGCCCAATGTGAGGCTGCGCGACTAGCGGGGAGGATCAAGGATTGGAAAAAGGCGAATATTGCGCAATGGGGCTGAAGAGAGGAGTCGGAATTGAAGAAGAAGAAGAGGTGAAGCCTGGAGATGCCTCGGTTCGGACGTAGATAGCCTGTCATGCCGTGACTATCCATTCATGGTATTACCAGAGTAGGGCATCTTGCTGTGTTCTGGTGTATGAGGTTAGCAGTACCATCTCCATCCCATCATCCTCGCTCTCGTCTTGAATGTGCGAGTAGCCATAGAGATTGAGATGATATCTTGAACTATCAGTGATCTCCTTCACCCGGGGCCGAGGAGTGTTATTGGTTGAGACTCAGGTAGAGGAGGATAGGTTCTCTTCTGCTGAGGCACGTCGCATGAAGGGTGATAGAAGCAGGAGACATATTTTCACTTGCATCAGCTACGTGGTGAGAACTGCAGCTTCTTGTACTTGTTATTATTCTCCTGCGTGGTATCTAGTTAATAGGATAAGGTTGGGTGGCATCGTCGATACCGGTAAATACTGGTATTGTACTTTGGTATACGGGATCATCTCCCATGACGACTAGGCCGCAGCACCACTTCGTTTAGTCTGACTCGGCCCAGGTAGTGCCTAGTTACAGAGGATCTCTGGAAAGACGCCCCGAAGAGGGGGAGGCGAAGGACCCGACGGACAGCTGCCTGTGTTTGGGGCTCGGCGTCGAAGACCGCCGTCGAGGACGCATCTTCCATGACCTGGTCCGCAGCGAACTCTGCAGCTTCATCAACTTGGAGCTCATCCTCGGTATTTTCGATGGACTCCACCTCGGTATTGCCCTCGCTGCCCGGGATCGTCTTCCAGTTTGAGTCGCTCGTCGACTGATCCGCGACCATCTCACTGCGGTCCAGGTCGGCGAGGAGGGTATGGTACGCCGCCTTTGCGTCTGCGCCATCCTCGTCCGGCCCCGAGCCGGCGAGGAACCAGTTGGCCATGCGCAACTTCGGGTGGCGCAGCGAAAAGCGAATCCTCTCGAGGGGCCAGCCCAGCTAGTACAGCTTCTTCATCCTCTCGAAAGCGAGGAAGTCGCGGGCCACCGGGCGTTGCAGGTGCTTTAGTAGCGTAGTCCTGTCACTGACGGCATCGCAGACCTGCTTCGAACCGGCCTCGAGGTTCGCCTCAAACGCGGTGGCGTACTGCTCACAAGAGGCAGGTGTTGCACCACCGTTGACCAGCAACTTTTGCACTGCCGAGGCGACGAATAAGGCGTCGAGGGAATGCGCGGGCTTCGGCTGACAATCGTCGCGGGCAAAAGCGTAGCCCGGCGACCTGGAGCGCTGCGGCCGGGGACTTTCTTCGAAGATGTGGTGAAACATGTCGAATTGCTGGCAAGGGGAGATGCCTTGCTCGCTCATGGCCTTTCCCACTTCGTCCAGGCGGCGGGTCTCGTCGGCTTAATCGAGTACAGGGGGTGGTGTGGCTTGCTGCCATGCTTTTGCTCGGTTCCTTTGGGCTAGGGAGGAAGTGGCGAAGGTCGGGGTGGTGTTCTGTGAGTAATCGCAATCGGAAAGCTTGGGCTTGTCGTCTCTAATTTGCGCGATTGGTTCGGAGAGGGAATGCACCTATGTAAGTATTTGTTAGAGATTTGAAACGTTGATGGCACGGATGGCAAGTTCAAGCTGCTTGTAGGGAGAAGGGCCCATAGTACTAGGCCCGACTTGCTTTGCAACGGAGTAGCCGGTTTCCCTATTCCTCTTCAGTGGCCTTGGATCAGGTTTGCTATGAGCAATTCCACATGTTACTTGTGGCCTTTTCGACTCTACCCTTGCTGCTTTACATTTGCTTCTACCGTTCTTTACGCCTTCTAGTCGGCTTGTAACATACTTATCTCTCTGTATCATCGCCTTTATGCTGGATCAGGCGCGTCACTACTGCTTCCATTCCATCCCAGACCACCTTTCACTGCAGTGCACTACTCATTGGTCCCCTTCTCCTGTTCCCTTATTCCATTCTACCCTTTGGCTCCGGTTTAAAGGACACTTTGCCGCTTGGTTCAACGGCAGGCTGATGAGTGGTTGGCGGTCTCGCTTGCAATATCTCCATCCCTTTTCTCCCAAGTATAAATCTGTCTAGGTTACATTGGTGTAGATAAATCTACGTCATAGCTGATCTAGTCCCACCTATCCTGTGTAAAGCATCAACTGACTGGATGCCGCTAACCATTGATACACATAGGTCCCGAGATTTCGACCCTTGCCTCTTTCCGTCCGATTGGCCTCCGAAGAGTGTAAATAGTCTCCGAGGTGAGCCCAAACCCGACCATTTTCGAGGTACCTTTCCCAGGCCACTGATTGGAGTGGGCCGGACGCCACAACTTCATACGCACTCGACGACAAAGTAGAAGAACGGTTCGTGCGAAGACGCCAACATAACAAATACATTTCTACATGCATCTTTAGTCAGTCACTCGGTGCCGACTCTGCCCCCCGTAAGGCAGTCCGTCCTGCTGGAGAAACAGTCGTCGAATCCACGAGCTGGATCATCGTTTACCAAGATCACCAGACCCATCCAACCCGTGCCGGCTATTCTTTACCCGAGTTGCGCATTACTCCCCATCACCAACGCCCGTCTAGCCGGGCTCTCCATGTCTTATTTCACCGTCGGTAAAGAGCGAAGGTGGAAGACAATTTGCAAACAAGTAACACATTCAGTCCTGCACAAGAATATGTCATTACCCAAGAAATAAGAACACGGTACCGAAAGCAGGATGAACCACAACACGCGGCGCCAGAATACGCCACATTCTCAATCTGACATGATATATATACATGGTATTAGATACTGTACGCAATATATTCACATCTCTGTCCGTTCTCCCATTTGGCCATGTCCCGTTTTCCCAAGTTGGTAAGCAGGGTTTACCGAATCGCGTTTTCCCAAGATTGAATAACACCTCATTGGTTGGCCCACATGTATGTCAATCCATCTAGCGTTTTCCGGAAACTGCAATTCCCATCCCTTAGACCATTTATACTATCCCGTTTTCCCAACATTGTAATATCCACCCTTGTCCCGTTTTCCCAATGCTGCAGCCCACCATGTCGGGTTTTCGTAAGATTTCAATTTGATTCTATTTCGTTGTCGCGACATCCTACCACGACCTCGTTGCGCTTTCGGAATTTAGTTGCATGCCATGGTTTCAAGAAGTAGCAATTTTCCGCTACGATTCATTCGGCTACACACATGAACAAACGGCCATACATCGTGACTCTACACTTCAATCTACATATACAGTCACAGAGCGCGCAATCGGAGAGGATGGGCAACATCACATTGGTCAGAAAGAAACTTGTCAAGGTTCATGAAAACCTCTAAATTGTGCATTTCAGAACTACTATCTATGAAGAATAAGAAATGCAAAGGCAGTATTAGTCCATCAACCACCACGCTCAGGTCGCATCTGTGACCATACAGTCATGGCAGGATGGTTTTAGGGCAATCCATGCAAGTATGCATTTAGGCCTCCTAAGCAGGGCGAGCGACAACGTGACAGACTGGTTCCTACTTAGGAACCAGAGTGCGGCATTGTCCAACTTATACGCAAGGTCTTCGTGCTATTTAGCACTACAGACTGTTTGTTGTGCCCTGTATCGAGGCCCTGGGGCCCGTCCCATTTGGGACGGGTCGCCTAGTTGGATTCCTCTCGGGAGATGGACAATTTCTGTCCATCTTCCGAGGCGGCGGGAGGCTGTTCTTCCTCGTCGCCAGTGTCAAAACCAATGGTCTTGTCGGTGTGGTCCGGTGCGCGGGTGCGTTCAACCATGATGGCCTCGTACCGCGCCCAGACCGGGCTGCTGAGATCGGTCGGATCTTTCATCAGCGTCGATGGCGCGGTGCCCAGGATCTCGGCCGCCTTCTTGACGATATTGCCATTTGAAGGACGCCACTCGATCCATCGATAAATGCGCTGATCGACCAGCCAACAGAAGTGGTCCTCGGGAATGGGGCCACGGTGATGCAGCTCCCATAAGAAGCGACACACATGGAGCTCGCTAGCAGCAATCTCGACCTGGTCGCCACGCCAGCCTTTGACGGTAGCCGCAATGCCGAGCATCTGCTCGCGGCGGAGCCGGGCCTTTTCGCAGAGGCTAGGGGATGGGATCTCCCATTCATCAACTATCGTGCTGCGGTCCATTTTGAAAGCTCACCTTAAGCAGTTGCTCTGTTGGTAGATGAATGTCAGTTTTGTGTGAGCTGGGGGAACAAGTTGGGTTTCTTGTGGGATGGGGATCAAACATGGGCAGGATTCCAATGACGCCAGAAAATAAAATCACTTACTTGCCTGTTGCCGGGTTTCTGCTCCGAATATGAAGCAGATGAAGGTATGATATTCTTGATTGCCTGTATAAACGAAGGGAAAAGAAAAAGGAAATCAAGAAATGATTTCGATGTTTTGGCGGAAGGTGGGTTGGGTTGTTGAATTGGTCAGGTAGGTAGGTAGGTAGGCAGGTAGGTAGGTACCTAGGTAGGCAGTATGGCGGGGTGGATCGGGTTGTTGTTTGTGAAATCCAGTGGGTCGAGGTCTTGGTACATGGCAGTCCTCTCAATTTTTTGGATGCTGGCTGGATCTATTAATTTGCGTACTATCCATTGGGAAAACGGCATCAATACCTAGGTAGCAAGCAGGCTCGTTATCAACGTCGCTGGGCTGGTTGGTCTACTGGGGAATCCCTGTATGAAGCAGACCCCAAAGACCTTGCTTTCCAAAGAAAATAGACATTTTTAGATATGGTATATACTGGAATGGTCTCATGTAATGATGTACAGCCGTCTGACACCGAACATCTATCCGCGCCTCGTTGGGCAGTATGCGCGGCTTCATGAGCCACACCCCATAGGGTTTTCATATCTTCCACCTAACGCTGCAGGCTCTCCCGCGCTCGATGGCCGCTTTCTGACGTGCCTGAGCCTGCCTTATTCACATAAGTAGAAGCCATTCATGTTACTATTATGTTCCCTGGCCTGCTTCGTAGTACCCCTCGACGCCAGATCAAGAACTATGCATTATCCAGTCGCGAATCCCAACATACAGGTTCTGTCATACATGTATCCAGCGTCTACGATATTCTACCACGTACTTACAAAAGGCGACCACCCCGCCCAGCTACAGTGAAAAGAAGAGTTGGGTGAATGTATTTGGCGCCCGATATGGCAAGAAAGTATCTTCAGACCCGGATGTTAGTCCAAGGGTCTCCTATGCTGGAAGAGTATCACCGAAGATGATTAAGGGGGCCTATTGTGCGTGCAGGAGCTACACTGCCTGTGCCAAGTTCTTGGCGTCCCAACTTTGGTGCAAATGCTGCGCACGCCCTGCCAAGGTTCCCGCTAATGCTGTCAGACTCGAAGCGGCAGTGATCGGCGAGCCAAACCCAACGACATGCGAACAAGACGGCTGCGACACACAGGTTAGCCATAGCAGTGCGAGACTTTGGAGACAGAGCTACCAAACCCGCATGATTCCATATGTTTGCAACAGGTTCGAGTAGGTCACATTCGCCACTCTCAAGGATAATATCAGCGGAGAAGTCCTGGGAACACACCAGCGATGTGCATGGAGGCAACGGACTGCAAGCAAATGGCATAAGACTTCAGGAAATTATAGCAGCACAATCACCTCTGATATTCCTGCTTGAGGCTGTGTGGCCATTTAAGTGTAATTGAGGGGCTGGAAGGTTGATGAATGGCATCCCACCCCAGCTTCATCATACTTGAATTGAATGTTCAATATCCACCCAGATCTCGCAACTTCTTGCCCTCTCCCATACATCACTCGCGACGTGAACATCCAATTCTGAAGAAGTTCCTGCCTCGCCCATCTAGCAACTGATCTAGTGCCCGCATATATGTCCTCTATCTCGACACTCCAGAACACCATACATCGCATCGCCATCTACCAATTCGGGAGTAGTTACATGCAGTAAGTGCGTCTCGCGAGTTTTCTTCCCTTTCCATACATTGGCAAGCCCAGTTTGGGGTCTTTTGCGAATTTTTGGCTTCAAAAGTTCCGAGTTGCGGCCAGCCTATTGTTCGTGGAGCTTGGCCTAACCTCCCAACTCGGACAATCCCCCAAGGGAATTGCCCTCTTGATACTACCACAACAATCACCACTTATCCCATATTTGAATTTTCCAACACGAAAGCGAATTATTTCTCCTACCTTCAACCACCCATTGACTTCCCATCATCTTTTTCCGTCCATCAACCTGTCTTCTCGACTTCATCCCACAAACCAATTGGTGCAACTGTCGTCATCGACATCATCTTGACCAGCTCTTTGACGTGTCTTGGGAAGACCAGATCTCTTACAAACATCAGTCACCGAGCTGCCGAAAATCCATCCATCAAGGAATCAGATTTCACATCTCTCATCTACATCTACATACCATGTAAGTTCCCGTTCAATTACGCTCTCCCAACTCAGCATCGTTACTAACCTCTTCCGCAGCATCATGTCTTCCATCTACGTTACCAAAACCCGCGCTGCGAACAGCAGCACTCCCAACACCCCTGTGTCCGCCCGAGACAATTCCCAAGAGCTGCAGCTGCGGTCTGTTTCGAGCCCTACGTCAGCATCGGCAACAATTTCGTTTGGCGTTCGACAGCAAGGTAGCGAGACTGTCACTATGATTCACCTGTCTGCTACTGAAATCAACGACATTGGTTCTCGCTTGGCTGCTGCTCGCGCAAATGCTGAGTTCCCAGTAACCCGCGCTCCTGGTTACAACCTTGAGATCATGTACCAAGACTACCAGCGTCTTCTACATCTCCAACGCCTTCGTGGTGATCCTAGCCAGCCTGCCCCGAGAGAGTACAATGCGGCATTTGTCGAGGTTAATCGCGAGATTGCCCAACGTGATATTCAGTTTCGCGAGCAGCAAAAGAACACTGAGACTCAGCAGCGTATGGAAAGCATTCGTGAGCATCTTAATGAGCAAGTTCGCCAGCACAACGCGCGTCAAGCTGCTTATGAAGCCATCACTGCTGCTGTCAGCAACGGCCAGGCCCAAAATGTCGAGGCTTCTGTTGTCATGAACGAGATCCGTTCTGCTGTTCAGACCATGGCTGGTACTCGAACCAACAGTCCTGAAGGTGTCGATATGGATGCCGTCATGGAAGAGGTCTTTTCCACTATTGAGAATGCCCTCCTTGACGCTGCTGGTCCTCTTCGCCTCAACAACCAGCGCCTTGACCAGACCAGAGACCGTCTTGACCAGAACAACATTCGTCTTGGTAACCAGCTTGACAACATGTCTACCCAAGTTGGCGCCATGAACAACCACGTCAGTGCTGTCTCCAACCATGTTTCGGCACTTGGTGCCCTTCTCCACTCAGTCAACACCATCAACAACGCCACAAATAGTCAGATGGGTCAAATCTCTCGCGAGGTTAACAGTCTTCAGGACCTTGTTAACATGCTCCCAACCCTGGTTGAAGAGACCGTCAAGCGCAATATCATCCAATCAATTCAGACAGAAATGGGCCCCGCCCTTATCAACGCTCTGACAACCGGCCTCAAGGGTGTCTCTACACCCCCAAGCAGCCCTACTGGTATCCCCAAGAAGAAGACCCGCCGCGGCTTCTTTGGTTTCTTCAGGCGCAGTCGCAAGGGTGGCAACACTGTCACCGTCCAGTAGACGATCTTCTACACTACAACGTTGGTTTGGCTGGCTGGAAACAAATTGGTAACCACTGGCTGGAGGTTCTGTTTCTGGTATACAAGAGGGAGGCGTCACTGGAAATACAAGGAGGATTTTGAACTGTCAAATGTTGTAATTAGGAACCGGTTCTCAAGGGTCATGGCGGTACTTGACATAATATGGCTGCAGATCTCGGAACTACATAGCTCTTTCAGTCGGAACTGGCGGAGGTAATACGAATAAGAACCCCATCCTCTCAAGCTCGATTCCACCTGGTATGTACTGTGATCATGTGCTACTTCACCTCCGGGGCTGTGTGACGTGTTCTTGTGGCAGTAGGCTCATGATGATACATGGTGTTGTTCCCTTCCCGCACTACATCCATTTCATCGCCGCTTGCAATTGGAAGATGACACCGTTCTTCAAACTGACCTAATTGTACCTGAGTCTGTTGGAACTAGGAAAGTAGGGTCGTGGCTGCTACGAGAGATTGACTTTTGGCTTTGCTAACATCGTACGCATGGTATCAAAGCGTAGCAAATCGTTTCGAACTTCTGGTGACGGCTGGAGTTAAAGTCACTCGTGACAACCTTACGTGTGTGAAGTGTTGTCTCAAATCTATTATGAAGAGAAATGCGCTCCTGTATACCAATGCCAATGCCACCAGCTGAAACTCCTAGTACAAGTTCTGTTCACAAATACCTGGGTCATGTTACTTGGCCGAGTGCTTCCCCCCTGTGTTGACCACCAGACCCAGGAGTTTCCATATCAGTAAGACCCTTCTCTGCATTTCTGTGACCTTTTCGGCCTTTATCCTAGCCAATTAAAAATCCCTACATACTGTGAAGCTATAACTTGTGTGCTGAATCCGGATTAGCAATAACTTCTGGTGTAGCAAACAACAGGAGAGCCCTCTGTCAACATGCGCAATCAGGCAGTACCTGCCGAGAGATTATTCGGCACAGACCTCCGTACAGTGGTACACGGGCCGAGTGGGGTAGCTTCCCGGGGCCGAGTCGGCCTGGATAGGGGAGCTCTTTGGCCTGCATAGGCTGATTATCGACTACTGACGATACTGCGTCGACCAATCGCAAATCTGAACGCAGAAACCTCCCCTCCTGAAACATTCACTTCTGCAATAGAAACAATCACATCTACAGAATAACAATCTATGCCAAAAGGAAACGGAAAAGCGGGTCTACACACTCCTCCAGATCACCCAGCTCCTCCTCCAAGGGCATAAAAACATCTCCCACCTCCCGACCTTCAACCACGATCTCCCCCTCATACTTCTCTCCTGCAAGCTCAAGTAGAATCTTGGACAGCCATCACAACATCATCTCTTCTTTGGTTCGCAACATCAGAGCATCATCATCTACTGTTGCAGCAGCTATCCATCACGCTTACTCGCCCTTTCCAGTATACACTTGTATAGGAAACGCAAGTAACCATCCTCCTGTCTTCATTTGCCAAGTGCAATCATCTTTACTACTCCCACTTCTGCTTTCACCTGCAACGTTTCGACCCAGTGATCGCAAACCACATTCCTAGTTCTCGACATCTTCTCTGTCTTTGTATCGACAGTCTGCATATCAGTCGACTATTCTACCCACCAGATTTGATCGTCATTGGAATACGTCGATGACCTAGCAGTGAGTTAACTACCTTCTCCAATCTTCCATCCACCACTGTCTTCCATTCGAGCACCGTCTCCTAGACCCATATCCATTTCAGCCCTCTGTGGTTAAATCAACAATCACACCATCTTCAATCGCCACCCCAAACCTCACGCAACTTCATCGTACCTTGAACCTTCATCAAGAGAACCATCCATCTGAACCTTTAATGGTTTCAGCCTTCATGTTTAAGATCCTTGGATGAAACTCTCCTCTCCCAACTCATTACACCAATCTCCCCCTTCTCGGAACTCATCACGTCCATCATCTCTCACCACATTATCCTTCCTTCCGACAAAAGTTTTGCAATAGCTCTGCTATCCACTTGTCGCATTCTATTGTCTTGATTGGAACAATCAATCTACCTCCACACAATTCACCAAGTCCGCAGGCCCCCACAACTTGACCACCAATCTCTTGTCTGCTACTGACACTTGACTGCTTGCTCTAGTTTCTGTGCAACAATTAGCAGAAATTCCTCCATAGTACTTGGCAGCCAACTTATCCAGGTTGATTCATCACCTTGAACACCTCCGCCTGTTATTTCCCTCAGACCGAACCATACTACCTGATCTTGGATACTCATTTCCATCATCTACAACACCCTTGGTACAGGATACCATACCATTACAACACCGACCCAATTGATGTTCTGGTACTTGATCGCTCATCGATCTGACAAAAACATCTTGTTGCTCACTCCACTTGTTCTTGCAGCATTTTGTCCAAGAACTGTATCATCATGCCTCGTGGAAAGATGACCGCCGGCCGCGAAGCCCAACAGGCCAAGAAACGAGGAAGCAAGCGCCCGGCCGCTGCTAGCGCTACCGAGCCCGCCGCCGCCTCCAACAAGCGGCGCAAGGCCCAGGACAAGGTCATCGTCGTCAATGACCCCATCGATGATGACGACAACGACCCCGACTGGCAGGGCGGCTCCGAGGGATCCACTCCTCAGCCCGTCGCCAAGCCCAAGGCAGCCCCGCGTGGACGCAACAAGGGCAAGGCCCCAGCTGTCCACACACCTCTGGCGGCCACGCTGGAGACTCCCACGTCTAGCCAGATTGGAGCCCATGGGGGTAGGATGGTGTGGCAGAACGAGAAGAACAAGCGGCCTCCTTACGTCCCGTTAAGCTTCAAGTGGGTCAATCCCAAGAACTCCAATGCCAAGGAACCCAAAACTCCTCCGGAGGCAGACGAGAATGGCGAGAATGGCAAGAAGGTACGCAAGAGCAGTGATCGCAAGCTGATTAATTGGAATCGTGAGTACCAATCCGTTCTTCTCTATTGCACTTTCCAATTCTGACAGTCTTGCAGGGCCACGCATGCATGAGAAGCTTCTTCTCAACCTGTTTTACGAGTGTAACAAGGCGGATATCGAGCTTCCTTGGGACCGAATTGCCCACCGGGTTGACCCCGGCACCACGGGGGAGGCCGTCGTCCAGGCCCTCACTCGCCTCCGACAGACGTGCCTTGCTGAGGGCCACCTGGTCCCGCCCGAGTTGAATACCAAGGATCCCTGGACCCGCGGACTCACTCGGGTGTATCCTGACAGTTTCGATGAAAAGGACATCCTGTATTGTCGCCCCGTCGGTTGGTACGAAGAGGTCGAACACCCCAAGGAGAAGAACCCGACGGCCGAACGACTTACCTTTAACGGCACTCACAAGTTCAAATGGTCTTATACGGCCAACAAGGCGCCAGTCCCAGATGAGTGGAAGGAGGACGGAAGTAAGCGAAAGAATGAAGTTCGCCTGTCAACAGCCGATGTCATTAGAATGGCCAAGGAAGAAGAGCAGGGACATTACAATGGCTCCAGCTCATCCACCGCCACCCATTACCGCTTCGCCGCGCCTGTCTCCTCATCCACGACAGAGACCAACACTTCGGATGTGTTTGCTGACGACGATGGGGACTATGCTGAGAATGATGAAGATGGTATGGACTACAACGAGGATCAAGAGGATGAAGAGGACGAGGACGGTGCCTCGGAAGATGAGACACGCGAGATCACGCCCAAGCTGGATCACTCGCATATCGACTCGCGCCCCAATGGACGTCGGATGCCTCGTACCAACAAAGCATCTAGACAGCAGAGAGGGATCCCTTCCATCCCTGCCAACTCCCGTGGTGCCACCACAACATCAAGTCTCCGCGGCAACAACGCCAACGGCATGGCCCCCAAGGGCTACATGCGAAACCCGCAGGCACAGGCTGCTGTCCGTAACATGGCACTTGGAAATGGCCTTCCGCCCAGAAACACCATGTCCACCCTCAACAGCCCCTTCACTGCTCAGACTATGCCCCAAGTGCCTCAGCCCAACATTGCCCATGGCCTGGAAGCTTCGCAGGACTAGATCTCCCCGAACCCAGACATGATGACACAACAGATGAATCCGGGACAATTTTTCTTTGGCGGCGATGGAGCTGTTGATAGTGCCACTACTCCTTCTCAGAACCCCCATTTTACCCAGCCGATGTACAACGGCATGGCGCCTGTCATCCCCGTCGGCTTAAGCGCGATCGAGGCCAACATCGTGCAGCAACTTGAGGCGAAGTTAGCCAAAGGACCCTTGAGTGATCAAGATTTCGAAACTCTACAACGACTACAGGCGAAGGGTGCCAGCGGACAGGCTGCGAACGCCAAACCCGAGCCGGCCAGTGAGAGTCCTCCCGCGCAAGCCTCATCCTCGATCCCAGATGTCCCCGCCAGCGAATCCACCATCCAATTGAACACGGAATCCAACCCAGATGCGACTCAGCTGGAGCCAAATTCAGATGGCATGCAGTCTTTTGATTCGCACCTCGATGGCCGGTTGTCGAGTGAAGAAGAGACTTTCATTGGTAACAGCTTAGCTGCTGCACAAGAAGATATCCAGCAGTTCTACGCCACCCATAGCGATGAGAGGAATTCGGAACAGGATTCATTCTCTTTGATGCAAGAACTCGTGAGTTGAGCCCCTCGATCGTCTGCTGGTTTCTTCATGTTGCTAACCTTATCATGAACAGGATGAAACCCAGGAGCAGGAACGAGGCTACGCCTTTGGTGCGGATTACCGATGATTGGGTCTTCTGCTGTTCCCGACTCCAGCCCCGAAAGCTGTCGATCTCCGACCTCTTGCATATATGTTGTCCCTTGGACACATCAACTCTTGGTTTCTTCTTTTGGTTTCATTTTTGGCAGTCACTGCCGTTTTGGCCTAGCAATTTCGCATTGTTGGCCATCATCTTGACCATCTTTCTTTTTCTTTTGGCAGCTGAGAAACTCGGCGATGCCCTATCATTCATTCAATACATACTTCCCTTGATGGCAGCAGCAGATATGGCCCTCATCTCGATACCACCATTGAACATCGACATTTTTGGGTGCTGCCGCCTAGCACATATTCCCACGACTTTTGTACAAAGCATCTACGAGAAGACGACCTGAACAGCATGTTCGTTCTGGGTTATCTACAGAGAAAGATTATTGCCTGCACTTTGCCTCACGGTGCTTTGGCATACGACAGTTTGCATTTGCATTTTGCATCAAACAAACACACACAGATTTGGCATGGCCAGGAGGACAGGACTGCGTTGCATACACACATTTGCTTGGAGGGTGGTTTGGTTCCACGATATGATTTTTGTTGAGAAGTGGAGGACTCAGCGGGAGGAGGAGGAGACTGAGGACCGATGATACTTGTTTTCCTTGTTTCACTTGAGTTTTGCTATTGCATTTGCCAGAAGCACAATTGATTTGCATCATCACCATGTTTTTGTTTCTCATGTTTTCCCTGCTGTTGTCCAATGTGATTGGATCTGAGTTGCACATGTTTGTACACTATCTGACGATGGTGGAATTGTCTTGCCAGGTAGTCAACAAAAGTTACTGTACATACCATGTGACATGAAAATGATGATTGAGCAGATGTTTTTCCTTTTAGTTACACGATGAATGCCAGCTGGTGTAGAAGCCTGTCTAATACGTCCATGTGCACTTGATGTAGTGCACGTCGTAGGATCAGTGTCTCTTGTGACCAGCAACATTGCTTTTCTTCGTTGATTAAATCCCAGTTCTGGAGAGCCCGAAAGCACAAGGCCACCATATACTCCCCCAAACCCTGCCTGTTGACAATGGCACGGCTTGCGGGATCCTGAGCTCCCAAGACACCAACCCTGCTCGAGATCATCGCGGTAATAAACTTCATCGCTTGCGTTTTTGCGAACATGCTATGTACATACTCCAAACTCGGCAACACTGGGTTGTACCATTGATATGGCCATAGTATTGGCAATGTAGGGTTGCGGTACCAGCCATCGCAGGTTGCCTCTCGGTGTCGAAGCGCAGTGTTTGAGATCTCAGGCTATATAGCTAACTGTTGATATCGCCTCTGTTGAAACAGGCACAAGCACCAATGTGCCTTTCGG
This sequence comes from Apiospora marii, assembly GCF_038362585.1. NCBI lineage: Eukaryota > Fungi > Ascomycota > Sordariomycetes > Amphisphaeriales > Apiosporaceae > Apiospora > Apiospora marii. The sequence goes on from NW_027117377.1 coordinate 1,998,764, forward strand.
TTTCAGATTGAGACAGACGTGATGATCTAAACGCGGACCGGTAAGAGAGTGAAGTAATTTGGGGGCTGTTGACGAACACGACTAAGGACCCTACAGGCCAGAAGATGAGCCAGCGCACCCTACACATCTTCCATTCCATTGTAGGGAAAGCCGGTAGAGCGGTGTGACCCCTCCTCGTTCAGGACATCTGCCATCGTGTCTTCGTGTTGTAGCTGAAGTTTGAAGCAAACTTCTTGTACAGCTTCAGCTCATATTGTGCAGTGATTCTCACGGAAAGGCTCGTCATGAACTTCATTGACAGTGAAAGACCTTTACAACGGTCATATTAGTTAATAACAGACCACGTATTCACCCAGAACAGTCGGAGCAGTACGGGGACTCTGCGCGGGAGCTGAGTGCAGAGACAGAATAAGACAGGCCGGCAGCCTTGGACCCGATCTCGTTTTTATTAAGATGGATACACGCTCGCCATTGTAAGATGAACGGCATCACATTGTGCCGATACCGACATGATTTTAGATCGGGAACAGGATCACTCCAAGGAGATGCCGTCTCGTCAAGCAAAAGACACATTGATCGGACTGGATTCGTATCCGAGGTCCGACAGCTGAAGTGTCAACAGGAGATCAAGGCTTAGCATCCGTTCAAGTCCAAATACATGTCGTTGGTACATCTCAAAGAGCGGAAAGACCCCTGACATCACGGTGGTGACCTCCTCTAGATCACCTTCACAACTTGCCAGAAAGTCCTCGATGGGTAGATGGGGGCTGTGCTGGCAGCCACAAATTGACGCAGAAAGACAGGAATGTGAACATAGGACCAATGGAGTAATGAGCAACGAGTTTATTGAAGGAGGAAAGTGACTATAGGTATGTACAGGCAAGACACGCTACAACCATTTCACCAGATGGCGACTGGAACGTTGGACTCGTCGTTGTGAGTGAATCGAGTTCCAGAATATGTAGCCACTGACGTTGACAAGTCCTTCGCCATGAAAGCTTACACTGGGGCTTCAATGATATCATCTGTCAAAGAGTCGAAGTCTCCAATAGCCTCAAGGAAACAACTCCAAGGCGCCTTTCTGAGCGTAGGTTCCAACACTGCCATGCCATCCGCAAGGAATGGGTGTTGCTTCAACTCCTCGGCGTCCTTGAAAGCTCCAAAGATTGCGCCCAACCTGGGGCCCCTACCAGAAACCCACGCTAAGGCATCGCATAGCATCTCGAGGCGTGTCTGGCCTTCCACTGAGACTGGATCATCTCCTAAACCCAAGAGTCCAGATACTCCTGGCTGGGGTCGCCTTCAAAGAAGGACATCTTGTTGACCCGGTTCTTCAACGAATCGTGACGTGAGGCCTCGCTACCCCATTGTAGAGCCGCTTGCTTTCCGCCATGATGGCCGTGCTGGCCTATTTCAGGTTTACAAGCTGCTTCTCCATCTTAACCAGTAGCGTGCAGTGCTGGGCTTCGGTGATGATATTTGTATTCGTCTGTATCTATAGCACTATCCCTTGAGGTACTCAATTGAGAGGCTAGCACCAGAAACGGCAGAATGGCAGACTCGCAGAGAACCAAATACAAAGGAGAAATGGTGGTGTGTGGCTCCGGGCTTCGTTCTCTCCTAGCTGGCGACGACATCGAAGCTCTTGTTGTTCTGGGCTCGTAGACGCTTGATTTCCTCCAAGTGGATATCCGTATTCTTGCGCGCTTTGGAATAATTCTGGTTGGCCTTGGACTTTTCGGCGATACAGGCGTACGCGAGGGATGGAATCAGCCTTCTGGTTTCAAGGGCATCCTCGACGTCGCTGGCAGCTTCGTATAATCTAGCTAAACTCCGTCGTGCTGGGGATAGAGCATTGCAATTATTGCTCTTCAATCATAACTTTCCCCCTGCGGGCTTGGGCTTGGGGCCCTCTGGACCTTCTGAGGCAATGCCTCGAAGCACCCACCAGATGGTAAGTTACCACCCCGCTCATGGAACGCTGTCGGAAGGCTTCGAGCCACCAGTGTCCCCGGACAAACTCGACGGTCTTGGCCAACCCCACCATGAGGGGTGTTTGGCTCGAGAACAGCTTCAGCAGAATGCCATCTGTAACGTCCGGCAAAGTCTCAACAGTGCCGAACCACAAGCACAGGTGCGCAAGAACGAGACGTTCAACAGTCTCATCAACGAAGCAAGAAGCGAGGCAGGTGCCATAGCCAAAGCTAAGATTGGGTCAGTGTTCTATCCCTCCCCGCATCCGGCCAGGAACCAAGCCGGCCCGACCAGAACTCGGGTTATACACAGAGACCACCGGTATCACTGATGGCCAAGAGGTGGCCGCCGCAGACCACAGCACACCCCCTTCGTCAGGTGGCTTCAGTACACCTTACGAAATAACATATATCGGTTTGAGGGTCCGTTCCAAGCATGAAGCCCCTACAGCCCTCCTCTTTCCACATCTTTGCCAGGGCCTTGCCCACACTAATCTTGAATGAAGTATGGCCGGGCCCTCGTACCTGTAGGAGAAGCTTCAATTGCTCGAAGGGGGACACGACGGTTCGTGACACGGCGGCCGACGGCGGCCTACGCAGCCGAACGCACCACACGGCTTCTCAATGCGCCGCCTGGCCGCCGAGATATGGCCAAAGGTGTCCTGGTGCATACGACACGCCCCCTGCGTCCTGGATCGCATCGGGAGAGATTTGTTGAGCAGCTCACTCACTTGGGTCTGTGAAGCAAGAATGGAGTCGCCCGCACTGTATGATTGCACTCAGGGGGTTCCTGAGTTCGTGGGATGTCATGTCGATAAAGCTTTCTTGTTGTCGTTTCGACTCAATCGCTTCTTCTTGTCGCCTTATAGCTTCCTGTTGGCGACAGGTGGCCTCTTCTTTGTGCTGTCTCTGATGCACCACCACAGGGATAACTGGCTTGCGGCGGCCAAGCGTTCATAGCGACGTCGCATTTTGATTCTTCAATGTCGGCTCTTCCTATCATACTAAAGCAGAACTCGGTAATCCGCCAGTTGTGCAGAGACTTGCCAACTAAGACAATGTCGCACGCATATAGTCCACCCTTTCGTGCGACATCAGGTGTGCGCCCATCTCACCAACCAGCCAGAGCAGGAAATAAGCCGCAGGCCCTTCATGGTGTGTGGCTCCCTTTTATTCCACATCAATCCTATTGGCATAAACCGAGATGCCCAGCAAAAGCAGCTGACGATGCTCCGATTCTCATCCTCTACTCGATCTGTGGTACCACTCGGCATCAGTAGCACACAAACCCCATCCCTCCGCCGTCTTCAGCATGCGTAACCTCCAACGGAATTGAGTTGGTGTTGTGTAATTTCATGCGATACAGTTTCTTATACTCCGCAGCAACTTGCCTCTCAGTCGTGCCTCCTCCAGAAAAAATAGCAGACACAAACAACGGCATCGGTGCTTCCTTGAACAGAGTCGCACCTATTGAGCGATTGTACAAGCTCTCCTGCATGTTTACGCGCATTGCTGTTGCCCATGGACTCAGATCGAGTCAGGACGAGGCGGGTCGTGGGAGCCACTCGGAGGACTGTAGCCGGACGGTTGGCGGAATGACCACGGTAAGACGTCCCATCGATATTGAACTCAGCGGCTTTCTCTTTCTTGTCTTTCCTCAGATCTGGATCTTCTATCCTTTTCACCGCCGTGTTCTCACTGAACCAGAAAGTGCTGGTGGGCGTATCGTCTGGTTCTGTGTCGTCAAAGATGCAGCATGACACCAATGGGAGAAGATTTCCACCGCATGGTCGTCCCGTTTGGTGTCGGCGCACCTGATTCCAGCTACCCCTCGTCATCGTCAAGGGAGCCATCTCTTGCCAACAACCCCTGCTTCATAGGCAGCGGCCGAGATCTTCTCTTTTCAATGTCTGTCATGCCTTTCGTCACACCCCAGTGACGATCTAGGCGTTCTCTATCAGGTGTGTGGTCCCGAACTGTGACGCGACCTCCCGGGGGAACGTGTTGACCGAAATTCCAAACGCTCGCGCAATGCCAAAGTCGCCAATCTTCAGCATGCCTTTGGGGCTAATCAGGTCGCTCCTGTTGTGCATCGCCGCATATTGCCACTCGAATCCGCCCCTAGTAGACGCCAGCGCCAAATCTCTCGCCACCCAACCGACCCTTCCATCTTTGGCGACAGTTGAAGTCTGCGCATATCGACGACCTCCATTCCCGTTGTCGAGGCCCGCCTCGCCAGCCCCTTACCAGGGAAAAGCGGCCGTCCAGCGTATATCTCAGCCATGATACAGCCTGCGGCCCAGATTTCAATGCTGGTGTTTTATGTTCTGCTACCAAGTAAGCCATCAGGTACGCGGTACCACAGGGTGCCGAGCTTGTTGGAAAGGTTAAACCCCCATCGACCACTCGACCATCCGTCCCAGAAGCGTAAATGAAACGGGCTTTCCCTGACTCGAAAACGACGCCCTTCTCGCACCAGGCCAGCGTTGACCGGAATGCCAAGCGCTCGCGCAAGGCCAGTGTCGCCAAGCTTCAGCATACCCCGGGTCCGGGTCGCAGGGTATATATGGGGGTCGGGGTGGCCGCTCCCGGACTTGGCGCTAATCAGAAGATTCTGTGGCTCTGAGTCGCGATGAAGCACCCGGATTTTGTTGCAGAAGTCGATGCCCTTCAGCGCAGCGAGGGCCTCTCCCTGCCCCCACTAACCAAAGCCTTCACGGAGCCCCCGCGTGGTACCTTTGGCTCTGTAACCCGAACCAACTCTGCTGGCGCGTGCCCCCTGCCACAGGCCTTGCAGCCTTTCAGGCTAGGCCCCATCGGACGGCATGAGCCTAGAGGCCGTCATCTTGTCGACCGATCATTAAATGATCCTCAACTTTGCGAGGGTCAAACGACATGTCAACATCCAACATGAGGAGAGATGTTGTGGACGTTGAATTTACCTAAGCGATCACGAGTAAAGGGATGAGAGCTGGTCCAATGCTTCATCGTCATAGCCACCCAGTAATGTACGGCTGGCAGCAATCGACAAGTCTTAAGGGCAGTCAGCTTGCTATCATACATCAGGTCGTACGACTCCGCATACCTCTTCTAACAGTCAAGGGGTTTTCTCAACTCGATGGCGAGAGGCCGCCGACATGAGAAAGCAAAAGTCGTAACAAGGTCTCCGTTGGTGAACCCCAGCCGCAAGTGCGTCTCCTCACCAAAGGCGCCCAAGTCGAGCAATTGGAGCCAAGCCTAGCAGATGTTGCATCCAGTCTGCATCAGAAGTTGTGCGCGGTCTTCCTGCATCGACAGGACGCGAAGTCCCCATGCCCGCAGAGCCCAAAGGAGCGAAGACCTTCTCTCTGTTTAATTTTATGATTCATATCAGATGTCCCTGGTCAAAACACGGAATACCCCCCAAAAGAGAGGGCAATGACCAAGACGACGGCAATGAAGTTCACCACCACCAGAATCCAGGTGGCGCAGAAAACCCAGATCACAACAGTGGCTTCTTGCGCCAGGCACGCATGGACCGAGAGAATGAGACCTATCATCTCAGCCAGAGACTGAGGCTGAACGACCTCTGGTGCAGATCTTGGTGGTAGTATCAGATTACTTCCATGAGAACTTGTGCCAAACACCCAGGTCACAACTGTGACGTCGTGCACAAGGCCCGCATAGAAGAAGAGGATGCAGCTGAGGCGCATACTCTGGCGACCAGTACGAGGGCCTAATGCTTCGTCGTCATAGCCACTCCAGTAACGTATGACTGGTAGCGGCCACCCTCTAGGAAAGTCAGCTTCATACCGTTGTCAGTTGTGACCAACTCGGGCGCTCCCAGCGTACAAACGGACTTCCCGGTAACAGCTGGGGTCACATCTGATACGTCCGACATCGAAAGGCTTCGACTTCGTGTCAGGGATAGCCGGACAAGACGTCTCGGGCGGATGAGTGGTGCATGGGGGGACCAACCGGCGGAGACTCCGAACTGCAATTTGGTGTTAAACCCTCACGCGTAATGAAAGTGAATGGATATGAAAAGGATCCCGAATCGCAATTCCGACAACAGAAGTGGTGTTCTCTCTATCTGGGTACCCAACAGGCAATCTGTCAGCATTGATGACTATGAAGCCACACGTGGGCATATATACGTTTCTCCGCCGAGAGTCATACCAAAGTAACAACAACTCTGAGAAACTACATGGCCATGGATCCAAAGTGACTTACCACTTAAGTAAGTCATACCTCATTAAGAGATATGATAAACATATGAAATAACGATGAAGCTGCGCGTCGAACCAGCTGGTTCGTGTTGGGACGGCCCCATCGTCATTCAGGATCGTCTCCTTAACAGCCGCAAACACAAGTCGGATATTCGACGTATCTGTCGCTTGGTCAAGTTAAAAAGCTCGTAGTTGAACCTTGGTTCCGTCTGGCCGGTCCATCACCCCGCGTGCACTGGTTCGGCCGGATCTTTCCCTCTAGGGAACTGTCAACATGTGCGGATCATTGCCTTTTACAAACTGAACAGACACATGAAAATACTTACCAAGGTCCCGATGTGGGCCCTGTTGACCTGGGTGAACCTCCACAGCAAGTATTTGGTAGCGCCAGCCACCTTTCCAGGTCCCCTGGCGGGGAAGAACACTAAAAGAACATCGTGTCAGCTTCAGTATCCACTTCTGATATAGGAGCAACGGGATAGAAGCTTACCTCCGCTTGGGAGCCATATCCTGCTGAATACTAGGGATCGCATCCGGTTTCTTCCTCAGCCCCAGGCGCAGGAGTACCCAGCGACGGGCATCCCATACCTGGGGCTGAGGTTCGGCCTTGGCCACTTGGGCGTATCGAGTCTTCGAGGGCCTCTCCTCCATTTCGTTCTTATTGTTCTGGCTCTGGTGTCTGTCCTGGTTCTGGTGTCAGTTACTATTGTCCTTGCTTGTTGCAGCACGAAAGGAGATATAGGACATGCGCATGGGCAGATGCGCACTTGGCTGGTGAAAACAAAGATTAAGAGCTCATGTCTCACGTACCTTGAAAAGTCATTGACGAGCTTTGCCCAAGTCGCTGGGCTTGTGACCAGCGGCGCGCTGCATTGGGGGTTCCCATGGTGTTTGCGACCCGCCTGAACCCATCAGCTTTCATGGCGAAAAACACTATTGTCAAGTGCGCGCATCTTTCGAGGTATCTGAACGTGTTGTTCAAGCCATCACCGGCGTGCGAAACATACCTGGTTGATCCTGTCAGTAGTCATATGCTTGTCTCAAAGATTAAGCTATGCATACATTCAGAAAACAGCCCACTATGGCGCGATAGCCCTGGCTTCGTGTCGAATAAGCTGGGAGTACTGCCCAAGTACTTAGGAGACACCATTAGAGGCAGGGAATGGCCCATCTGGTGGGGGGCTGGGTAATTCGACGGGCTCGGCAGGTGAGTGGGAAGGCACGCCATCGCGTTCCTCGCACCTCCCCATCGTCGTCGCTTGCTAACGCGCACTTTCGAACATCATGCGGCCGTTCCAGATACCAAGGGATCTGAATTTATGAGCCCTGAAGAACAGTATGCCCTGGTGTGTGAATGTGATGACGAAATGCCGAGAGAGATGAAAAGGGTTTGAATGAGTGGACAGGGCGGTAGAGGGAGGAACACAGGAAGGGCAGTTGTGTGAGGATCAGCGGTAAGCTCCAGTAGACATCCAAGTTGTTAGAACAAGAATGCTTGATGAGGCATCAAGAAGTCGGATTGGTGTGAGAATGCCGTTAAGTAATGATGATGCTATAGAAGAGAGTGGTGCGTTTGTATTCGTGCGCGCTTTGTCTCTGTACGCTTCATATCTTTCGCGCTTTATTTTCATACGCTCAATGTCTTTCGCGAGCGTCGATGCTTTTTTCCCGGCTAGGGACGGGATGGGTCAGTGGACGAGACTACCGTAGCTGGCGCCGCGACATCTTGTGTGTAGAGGCAAATGTAGCTCGAGTGCGAGTGCGGCTACCCCTTTATTCCTCCCCTTGGTCAAGAGAGTCCTTGATCGGAATCCTTCCGAGCACTGGCGATCAATTCTTTGGTTTGACCCTCAGATGTGCTAGGGATGTGTGAGAGTCCACGGCAAACTCCTTCTCACCGAGGCGTTACTCCTCGGCGCGCCTGATCTTACGACCCAAAGGCGATGTGATCCTCAAAGGGGTGTGTTTACTCGATTGTCTGTCGGAACAACCGGGTCATAGGTTGAGACGCTTCATCGCAATACTGCGGAGAGAGCAGGAGCGACGAAGAGGCATCATACTTGAATGGGTGGAGAGATCGTATTCCCAGCTGCCTACCATGCGACTTCACAGCCGAATGTTAAGCAGCTCAACAACATCACTCCCGAAATGACCCAGTCTGCCGAACGGTCGAGCCTTGGCCACAGAGCGCTCAGTCTATGATTGACTGACAGAATCCAAACGGAGGGGGGAAAGAGAATGAATAGTTTGGGGGGAGACATGTCTTCAGCTGTTATTCTCTTTAGCGCACAGAGAACACATTCGAATGCGTCATGTGGTCGCATGGCGAAGATGCGGTTGTTCTTCAACACGACTGTCGTGTTTCCGCGAAGATATGTTCGGGTAGCGAGCGTTTTGGCGGAAGGCATACCTCGGTCGCAAGAGGATACTTCAGAAGCTGAGATAAGACTGAGATAGAAGCTAGAATTGATGGCCTGCTTCATATTCTTCGCCATCTTGGTCTTGATCGACCTCGCCAGCATTCATGACTGGGCTCATTCGTATCAGAGACTCACAAATCACCTTGTTTCCCTCGTTGCTGGTTCGATGCTGACATATTCGGTGGCGCTGGATCCAACCTTGGTGCTTTCGATCAGGCTCTTGAACATAGTATTCCGGTAGCTGTAGGAATCATGTCGGCGACCTCTCTGATGCGCTCGCTCCCAGGGCTGAGACTTCTCCCAGGCCTTTTTTGCCTGGGCAGGCATTTGGGGAGGAAGAAAACGATCAGGAGTCTGGGTTGAGAATATTGTTCCTGTTCTGATCTACACCAATAGATTTCGTCCCCTCTGACTTCTCCAGGACACCCGGATTGCAGATGCATCGACTTCTTCCCCGTACCATCCCCCATTTCTTGCTTGCTCGTGTTCAGCCTGCGTACCGTCTTCTCCATCGTGGTAATGAGCTCCGGTATCCGATACGGCTTCACCAGGACGGCTAGCAGCTTGGCCCTCTCGGGGGTTTATCCGCGGCGCAAGCCAACGATTAGAGCTGCTGGTAGTGTTCGCACTTCGGGGCCATCGCATCCCGCCTCCTTGGCCTCTTCGATCCGTTCCAGCCTGGTTCCGACCGGTAACGCAGTGATGGGAATCCGAGGCGAGCGATTTCGCCTTGCCCCCATATTCTAATGTAGCTCAAACAATCGCAGGTCGTCGTCAGTCAGTCGTCGGTCATTGGGTCTGACCAAGACGGCAATGAAGGTCGCGGCCGCGCTCGATGCACTAGCTGCCGGGACAATAATCGGAAACTTCGATGGTGCTTCTATTTTCCGATTCGTATCAGAACAGCCCGACAGAAACAACGAACTCACAAAGGGCAGGCTTCCCTCTCATATGGTCCATCAACATCCCGAACATTTCTGAAGTTCATCTTCTGCCTCATTAGACTCAGACATGGGTAACCCAGACAGCGTGGAGAAGCTGTAACCACCGTCAACAGCTTGTTGGTGGTCATCGCCCCCCCTTCATGTCATCGGTAGGGCGATTGGCGCTGGTATTGTTTCATTGTCTCACGTGAGGGTAAGCCCTTCTTCGCCTAGACTTCGCAGCCATGTGAGTCTGTAGAGGCCAGTCTGGCTGAATGGTGTCCCCAAATACTCAGAGCTTGGCCTTTCATGCTCTGACTTGCATCCTCTACTGCAGCCAAAGTATTGTGCACACAGACGATGGTGGAAAGGGCTGACGAAAGTAGCCCGAAGCTGCTTGAGGAAGCCGCAAGTGAGCATCTGACCTCGTCCAGGGAGTCAGTTCGGTGCTGCAGGGCAATTATTGTCATCTTAATTCCGGCCTTGATCAGTGATCAAGTCAGGGACAGCAAAGGTGCAAAGTCGGGTATAGATACGCACCTCAATCATGCCCAAGTAGCTGGCTTGGTAATGGCGTGAGCACCACAGAATCCATTTGGCAGAGATTGACGGGAGGGTCTCATCTCAGCTGTAGGCCCCTGGGGATTGATATTCTTTGGTGTATGTCAAAGGACTCATTTTGTATAGAACCATTGCCCTTCTCTCCCATTGACTGGGATTCAAGGCTGAGTCCGTGCCGTAGACTTGTGGGGTGTTCGAGAGACGGCATATGCGTACCTTGAGTAGCAGTAGTTGGTAACGTGATGTGGCGCTTCGTGGTTGAGTTTAATGTCATCCCAGGACCATACAAATCAGTCACGATAGGACTCGCAAGGCATATAAGAACTTATTGTGTGTATCAATATCTCATTCACTATGTACCATCTCTAACTATGACGCAGATACCACGAATTGGCCTTCGATGACCCTCCACCATAACCACCTTCACCCACTTGTTGAGATACCGAGAGTTACCCTGGGATACAGGAACTATCGTGCTTCATCTGGTCGCCTGAAAGCCAAGTCGTCGCGATATGCTGCCCGAGATGTCCTCCAGTACCTTCTTCGTTCGTTCTGATGTCATGTGTACTTCCGTGACTCCCGTAAATTTGGTTGGAAGAACGAATGCTGCTGGAGCGGATAATGCTTTGCCGAGGTGGCATGAGATCAAAATTGCCCGACCGAATGTAGCCACCGACAGCCAAGATTGAATTGAAACTGGGTGTTGAATTTGGTGTTATAGGGCGTGATTTCAGGTCGTCCCCTTCATCGAACCGGGAACTTATTGATCGATCAAGGGGCTGGCCTGTCCGCGTTGGTCGAGTGGTAAGTCGAAGGGGAGGTAGAAAACCCCGGTCTGGGTGAAGGGGGACGCCCCTTCCCGGACACCGTGACCCGAGCACGGGGGGTTTTCGTAGGCCCAGGTTGACGGTTCGAATCCCACCCGGGGGGATTTGACGACTCCTTGGGCTGAGCTTTTTGCTTCTTTTTGACCTGTTGGTTTCCTCTTCCTCCTTCGCCTGACCACCACCAGGATAATCACGAAGCTGCTTCACCGCACCTTCCCACGCAGAGCATCAAATGCAACCTCTGCCGGGAATTGACTGATGTGTGCCTCAACCTCCTGCCGCAGCTTCTTGTGGCATGGTCGTCTGCAGTAACCTCGCCATGGTTGGAATCACCGCCGGTCTGCTTGACGAGAACGCGGTCCTGTCGGACGCGGCCGCCGAGAGCGCGCTTGACAGCGGCAAGACCATGTTTATGGGTTCGCATGACATGACGGTAGGGGCCAGGCTTGGTCGGCTCGAAACCGAATCGGTTGAGCAGGTAGACGTAGGACTTGGTGCCATGGCTCTGGTAGTTGGGGTTGCGAATGACGCAGATCTTGCTCAGTCCCATCGATTCAATGAGGCTCTTCTGAGAGGAGAAAATGGCATCCATGGTGACTGTGGTGTATAAAGTACTGCAGAAAATATCGGTGTTGAGGGGAAATGGAGAATGGCTCATTGAGGTTGGAGGAAAGAACGATGAGCTGGTTGTGCTTGCTGGCGGACGACTACTTAGAACAAAGACAGCACACGAACTCCCACCGAAAGTCCGGAGCGGCCACACCGGATAAGCTGCTGATTATTAGGTGCCCGAGACTATTTGGCGGGGTCCAGGGCCCCAGACCACCCTGGTCTTCAGCCGGTGGCCCAGAGCCCGGCCCAGGAGCCCGGAGATGTTTGGGGGGGAACCCAGGGCCCCAGACCACCTTGCACGTAGTGGTGGCCCAGGCCCCAGCCCCAAATGGTTTGGGAGGCGGTGGCCCCCGACCACCCTTGCCGTCGGTCGTAGTCCCAAGCCCGGAAGATGATCACCCCTCCTCGGCCCAACAAACAGTTGCATAAGTTTCTTCCCCGAGCTTTTCCAGCTGCTGGAATTACCTTGGATGTCTCTTGGCATCCATGATGATCAATGAATGTGGTGTCTTGTCGGCGCCACGCCTCCCTCCCCTTCCCCCCCCCGCCCCCCCGGCCGGCCATTGAGTTCAACAGCCGCGGCCAGAGGGAGGAGCGTGAGTACAGACAAGAGATACCTATAAAGATATCTATAGGGATATCAATAAAGATATCTCTATAGGGATTTTGATTGTGGCCCCAAGGTCGGGCGCCGCCCAGCCCGCCTGCCTAGCTCTCTCCCCCCGACCGGCTGTTTGAATTCGACAGCCGCGGTCAGAGGGAGGAGCTGGTCCATCATGTGACTGTATTTGGCGGCCAGCTCCTTGTACAGGGGTTCTCTGGAGTCACAGTGACCCCCGAGCGGTTGCAGTTTGGGCAAACGATGCCTCGCTTGGTTTCCGCCTCGGTGCCGCAGCGCGATCTCATTCTCGCACGCCCAGCCCCACCACCGAGCCCGCCGGCTGCAAAGACCGTACTTCGGGCAAACAATACCTCGCTTGAACTCCGCCTCAATGCCGCAGCTCGCCGGGTTTGTCATCCTGCGATCTCTTTCTCACACGCCCTTCCCCACCAATACACCCGCCCGGCTGCAAAGACCGCATTTCGGGCAAACGGTACCTCACTTGAATTCAGCCTCGGTCCCGTAGCTCGTCTGGTTTGCCATTGGCAAGGCAGACACCGCCGGCTGAAGCGGAAGGAGTTCCCGGTCCTCGTGTCGTTCGAGAAGGAACACTTCCATTGGCGGCACAAAGTCCTTGTCGCACATCCAGGGGCATGCTACTAGGCACATTGTCAGCTTTCTGTACAAGAATCAATACAACTTCAACCTCTGTATAGGCTGTCCCGGCATTACATAGAGGGTTACAAGAACGAAGAAAGAAGTGCTGAGAACGAAAGTCGGTCAAGAACCGGCCGGAAATCGGTCGGAAATCGGTCTAGGAAGTGACTTACGAGAAGCATCGGAGATCCAGTCGCCAGTCTAGGAGCTCAACAAGGCGGCGGCGGCGAGGGTCCTCTGTTGGCATGAAGAACATCAGGCCACCGGCAGCCAGTGGTATCCAATTGCGTGTGTTTCCGGTACAAGAGATACTGCTCAGGCTCGATGATGGAGAAGCAAATATTGGGTGCGACGGGTGAAAGTCCTCGCAGTACAGCCAGGGGCTATTCTGGTGAAAGCTTGCAAAGAAGTCTTCAACCACCCACTGAAATCCCGTACCCCAGTGTGAGATATGGTGAATGTGTGAAATGTGTATATTTGTGCCCTGGCCCGGCTTCTGGCCTCCGCCCTTATCAGTGCCGCTCGATGCACATCGCTTCCTCTTCCGCCGCTTCTTCTGCTTCTGGGCCTTTGCCGTTGATTGTGCGGGAAGGGGTCTCTGCTGCTGCTCTTTGGGCCTCACAATGGACGCCCATGATCGTGCCACGGGTCTATTTGTTTGCTGGGAAGAGAACTCGCTCCCTCTGTAAGACTCAAAAACACTATATCTTCGTTGTATCGCAGAAGTAGAGAATAAAATTGCCATCCTCCACAAACAATGGTTGGCAAAGGCAGACCGGTGAGGCAGTCCGTGGGCATACGGCCCATCGTGAGAGCGGTGCTCTCGGCACCTTAGCCAGACCAAGCAAGGGGCGGGTTTAACATGTAAGCCACCAGAGTCTATCACTCTCTGACGCTTGTCGGCGGGAGGTGGGTGGACAGCATTGTAGTAGTTCTGATGGCTGCTGCTTCGCGTCATGTGATGCAAAGAGCACTCTTACGGCTCAGTCCAACGGGCATAGACGTCAGAAGCCACCTTGTGGTTGGGAAAGCTCTTGGGCAGACCACCTCTCAACGCATGAACACATATAAAAGGCTTGCTCGGGTGGGTAGGAAACCCCCTTTCGACTGACGACGGGTCTCAGGGATCATTCCCTGTTGCTCTTGTCAGATTCCATCTTGACCTCGTAGTTTTCCTGATTCAGGCGCCCGTAGGTGGTTCTCATGATCGTGCGACGCTGTCTCTCGAACTCGAAATGGATGTCGCGCCACTTCTCGAGCTTCTATTTGCGGTGACGTCGTGCCAGCCAGTTAGATGGAGCCAGTCCACCAAGTTGTGCCAATGGTCCCTGTACTTTGGTCGATATATTGACTGTGGTAGGGATTGGTACACTCGAAAGCAGGCCTGTCGCCGATCTAAGTGGTAGCCTCAATGCCAGTGAGTCCGTAAACGATAGCCTTTATCGTGGAAGTTTGACAAAAGTTTTCGGATAAGGGGTAGGGGTATATGTCGGGGTAGAGGCGGCCAAGATGTTTACATGAGCAGGATGAGAACTAGAAACGTTTCCGCGAACGCTTGAGGGCCCCGAAACGTCTCATCAACCGCCAGGGACAGTTTCGTCAACACTCTGCCAGCTTGAGAAGAGTCTGCGAGCGCCAGCAACGTCTCCGTGAATATTTGGATACCTCGAAAAGGTGCCCTATCGAGTGGCCGGATCGCCATAAACCTAATATCTTCTGGACGTCATCTGTCCTGCTGCGTAGCTCGTCAGGTTCTCGAGTTTGAATTGGCTGCAGTGTTCGCCAATACTTTGGCAGTCGTGGGAGTGGTTGTGGGACAGGAAGCCGCCCACTGTCTCCTCGCGGTTCAGACGGTTGGCGAAGGGGGGAGCGCAAGGGGCGGTCGGAGCAGACGTTCTTGGAGATGTTGACGGACAACCGAATCTGGATCAACCGTCTGCAGGGTGTTGGTGTTGTTACCGCCGCCGAGGCTCTTAACCTCTCCTTCACTGGTGTCATGCTTCGAGGTTCAGGTGTCCCTTGGGATATCCGAAAGAGCCAGCCCTACGACGTGGCCGGAGGGGGCCGCCGTCCGGCATCCGACATTTTCTGTTCAAAAGGGGGAGCCTCTTCAAAAGGGCCAACAGAGCTCCTGTAAATATCATTAGCATCTCTGAACGACATTGGTGTTGTCAAGGTCCCACGCGATGATACGTACCTCAAGGGAGGAATCGTTTTGACGATTGTCCTTCAAATGCTGAGCATGTCTCCGCGACCAAACATCATGATCACCCAAAATCACGCCGTGGATGCAGTTTAGCCTCTTGCCCAGGAGGTGAACCAAAGTGTATGAAGAAATACTCAAATTATTCCACCAGTCTGACCAAGCTATGTAGTTCACCAGAGTTGCCTCTCTATCCCTAGTCCATGTCCCTCTGCTGGCCGCTTTAGGGGTGGAATGGGGGCAGTGAGAGATCCAGCATGGAGGTGCTTGTTGATGGGGATGTTGCCTGTTGGCTCAGGGTATGGACAATAGTAGCACCGGTGGCAGGGAGTCTTGCGTCGTCTCTGTCGTCGCGGCAGCCTCTCCCTCTAAAAGGGATTCCAGCCCCAGCACATCTCAAAAACCACACACGTAGCGGCCAGAGGTCTACCATCTTGGTATATCCAGCCTTCTCGAGCCACAGCAAGTCTCAAGCACCAAGACACCCAGCGGCCAGAAGTCCATCTTGGTATATCCGGCCTCATCCAACAAAACCTGGGGCGCCAGATGTTCCTCGGTGCGATCCCTGCACGTTCTGCCACCGTCGGCACCGAACTCGATCTCCTGTTACAGGCTTCCGCCACCTGCAAGCCCATGCGAGAAACGGAAGCAGAATCGGAGGCGGAACCTCCCACGGTGCCTATTCTTTCATTCGCTCTGCCTCCTCTGTGGATGAATGGCTTTGACCTCCGGTAGGTCATCAGTGCTTCCTCAACGCGTCGGTTACCTTGTACTCAAACAAGAAGTACTATGTCTAAACGGCGTTCATCGCGGCCTCAACGCATTATGGACGTCGTTCGGCCCAAAGACAGAACCCGGAGCGAGGAAGACCTTATCGTTCTCCTCGCCAATAACAGACTCGGGGTAGCTCCACAAAACCAAGACATTCCTCAGGGTTGCTAATATCGACGGTGGTCGGGGATTGCGGGATGGCAGGCAGATATGTGGCGAGTCTCTTCCTTCTCGTCAATGGGAATTACAACAAGAGTGGAAGAGAGGCTGAGGATGGGTCGAGTATATGGATAGAGAATATCTAAGACTCCCTGTTAGTCACCTGCTTTGTATATGTGCACAGATTTCAGCCAACGTTGGGAAAAGTTCACATACCTCTGAGAGCTCAAAGACCGCCAGAAGGCAGCATAGGACACAAGCCTGCTTTTGACCTTCCGTCACCTCTGTTCGCAGAAACAACGGCTTCATGTCGCCACCATTGCGTCAGAGGCAAATGTGTGTGACTGCATGGTCGCATGGGCGGGCAGATGTTCTGAGTTCATAGACGGGTGATTGAACTGCGAGCCGGGACCAAGAGGGAACTCGGTGCCGGCATCTCCCTTGTGATAGCGGAGCACCTCTTCTACTTGAGATAGTCTTTCTTCACGGGCTTAACCTCGTTCTAAGACGTTCGTCTCGCGGCCGGGCCTACTTCTCGACGCGTTCAACGTCATCCGCACGATGGTGTCCGCCTCCTTAGTGAACGTCAGTTTCTCTTGATATCTCTCCTCCAGCTCAGCGGGAGTAATTTCGGGGGCGACATGGGTGTGGTAGCATCAGAAAGTGAAGACCTGATCGGGGACGGAGCCTCGGCGGTCAGTGGACTCAGCTCGCTTGAGAGCCTTGTCTTGCTCCCTGTGTAATGATAGCCTCTTGGCAAAAGCTGCGAGCATGCAAACGTACATCCACCTGCCCAACGACAAACAAATTGTGGCCTGGGTATCCAAGGGGCAAAATTCTGCATGGGCATCGTCAGGGGATTCGCGGTTTCTTGCCGTTGGTAAGGGGAGTCCAAGGAATTATAATGGGAATGCCAAGGGAAATGGGAAGCGGGATGACTCTTGACTCTTCCCGACTGGCTGCTCGTTGGTACCCTGAATTCGACGCCGCTTGGCTTCGAGGATGGCTCAAAGATCGGCCCGCAGATCGTGAGGTTGATGTCTACGCTTCGAGCCTCTACTCGAAACATGTTGAACGCTCCCTTTCCGAGTGTCAAAACCCGGTAGTTTTGCATCCTCGTCTTCCCCGGGTTCCAGAGGCTCTTTGAGTGCTCTGCCCTGTATCTTTGTCGGAAAGTACTTGCTTGTGTCTCACAAGATGTTTTCGGGCTTGGGATCGCGGTACACGATGTCTCTGTGATGAATATATTGTATGGCCAAGATCAGCTCGGCAATAAAACTTGGCCCTCTTTTCGTTGAAACGGCCTTCCTTCTGCAAATGCCAGAACAGTTCGCCTCCTGACATGTAGTTGGTGACCAGGAAAAGATCACCAGATGTGGCCGGGCCAGGCGCTGTAGTGTATCGCCTCGAGACCGCGGCCCGGCCCTGCCATGGTGTCGTAGCAGCAGCTTGGGGTCTCTGGGGCTAGTATTTGCCAGGTCAGTCATCAAACCAAACGTAAAGATATAATGCATGTTTACTGACATACCGCTCAGACTTGGGCCCGCCCTCCGCTCCAAATCGCTTGCACCGCAGCGCCAACCTTGGGCCTCAGATGCCGACCCTGGGCTCAGTATGCCGACCCTAGGCTCCGTGTCCGCCAGTCTTGGGCTCGATATGCGCTGATGGTCCCAAGACCGGCTGGACAGCACGGAGGTCCCGGGTTCCGCCAGAAGAGCCCAAGGCCGGTTCAGATGGCTCTGAGGGCCCAAGGCTGGCTCGACATGCGCTGATGGCCCGGACTCGGCGAGAGTCTGCAACTGGTGTCAGCAAATCTCGTCTCTTCAGAACAAGTTTCCTTCGCAGGGAAGAAGGGATTCATTATGCACCAACCTCTTTTTTCCATGTTCTTTCATTTTAAACACGCGGATGCAGTTTAACCTCATACCCAGGAGGACTCTTAAGCAAGTACTCGCAGTTTTCTTCCCCCAAATGTTTCTGCAAGTGATGTTAGCAAATTCCATCTGTGGAAACAAAGTTTTCTATTCTGAGAAAAGGGACTTGCCGTTGCACCAACCTCCATCTTCGTTCGTCTTTTCTGACGACGTGACTGCAGTTTAGCCTCATACCCAGGAGGGTCCTCGGCAGTGTATCTGAGTAAGTACTCGCATGTTCCCTTCCCCCCAAGCAGGGTTGTCAATCAACCAATCAACCAACCACCCTGCCAATGGTTGGTTGATAATGATATGCTCTTGGTTGGTTGACACGAATATTGATGCATTTGGTTGACGTATTGTGTGTATCTTGTCAACCAAATAACCACCTTGCAGATGGTTGGTTGACGAAAATATTGGTTTATTTGGTTGGTTGATTGACAACACTGCCCCAAAGAAACCAGTCATATCTCTCCTTGAGAGGTTCTCCCCCTTCAGGAAAGAAGGATGCTCTCACCTTCCACCTTCGGTCTCGGTGAACGAGAGAGCCCAGAGGTTGCCCGCCTGGCAGGTGTAGGTGAAGCCGGTGTCGATGCTCCCGCCCTCCTGGGAGAGATGGTCGGAGAGGAGAAACCCCTTGGATAATGAGGCTGTTTCTGGTTCTGAACGCTCCGGCTGCTGCCCGGCTAATGAGCGGGTCCATACTTCGCCAAGGGATAAGGGGCATGGCATTGTGTCAGGGACGTATCTCTCGCCAGATTTCGCTGCATGTTCTGGGGTATCTTAGCCGCTCAATGATAGTTCCAAGGGAAATTTGGTATTTGGTCATGTACCTATCGACGTACACCAGTGCCATGAGCCCGGGGGAAAAGCTGGTACCTAGGGGGTTTCTAGCTGAATCTCAAGTCAGACCAAATCGCTTCTTCATCCTTCGGTCGTGCCTTCTAGATCCCCGCTGATGGCCGCCGCAGAGTGGGAGAACTGCCAGGCTGGTCCGGAGAGTCTCTTGGCCATTTTTGTCTTGGGACGGCTGTGGGTAGGTGGCAGTGGGAAAGGCTCGGCTTGGTGGTCATACTTCGCCTGCTCTTCGGGGTACCGACCGAACTGGCTCGCGTCTCCTGCCCATACTCCTCCTCCTCTCGGAGATACCGATCAAACCGGCTCGCTTCTCCTGGCCCGGCCTTCACGGGCGGTGTGTAAGGAGCATCTTTATCGTCTTCTGATGCTTGGATGAGAGGGCGGAACGGTTGATGATGCAATACAGTTTTCGCCGGTGGTGGGCGGCCTCGAGCACGAGCGGGCTGTTGCGGAATATTATGTACCAAGCAGCGCCTTCCTCGGCTACCTGAGCCCAGGAAATGCAAAGTCTTGGGGGACTGGTGGTGAGGTGTCCTTGGCGATGCAAACAGAGACTGGGCTATAGTCTCGGGAAGCTGGGAAGTAGTCTCGAGCGAGGCAGTCTTAAAGTAGGTGACAAGGGGGAAGAATAGAAACAATTGTTCGAGAATGGGAAGCAAGGTTGATGGCTCGTCTGCCAATGATGCGTCTTGACAGAACGTTTGAAGGTGTGGGAGATGAGGGCTGGTCGGTCTTGTTGCCGTGTTGTTGCGGTTGTCAACAAATAAGTGTTGTTGCAAGTCCTGCTGCCGCTCGCCAGAACTGTCTGTCACCGACAAAGTGTAATTCCATCTTGACCAAGTAGTCTCGGGAGTACTGATGAGGTTTTCATTGTTGTTCTGGTCGTTTGGGGAATCCCAGTTTCGAAGGTTTGGGGGAGGTGGGACACTGATTGGGGACGTCTAGGTGGTGTTTCCTTCGAACGGCGCTTTTTTTGGCCGACTCCATCCAGTATAAGCAGCCGGTTGCCACCTTTGTCTTGCCGCTAATGTGTCTGACTTCGGGTGCTGTTCGGTTGTCAAGTCTGCAAGGGAAATTGCTCCTCTTTCCCTCGTATTCTGTGCTTCCTTCCTTCTTTCTCGCGTTTGCTCACACACTGGTTGCAGTTTAGCCTCTTGCCCAGGAGGTCTTCACTTTTGCTGCTGCACGCGTTTCTTGTTTTCGATCTCTATCAATTTATTTGCTCACACTTGCATCTATATACTACACGTTACGTTGCTGCTGAATACTTGCCAGAGGTTGATGTGTTTTCCAAAGATAGCTTTGGTCCTACCATTGGCTGATAGTCTCTCTGACAATTCCTGTTGGCTAATCGAGCCACAGGCGGGTACTGGAGATGTAGAGACATTGTTTCTCTGTAAGTGATGACTCGATGCTGGAGGAGAATTTAGTGCCAGGGAAGGTACGAACAGGGTCCATCTACAGCCGGTTGAGGGGGTAGTTGCTGACATGTAGTTGATCTTAGTGTATTGACTTCATCCTTCCATAGGTAGGTAGTGTTCAGAAATTGTTCTAGCCGCTGCTTGATTCTTAATCTGGAAGCCACGGCTTTCCAGCGAACGAACGAGACCCTTGATAGACGAAATCTCGACCGAAGTCGCTTTTCGAAGCGTTTCACGCGGAGCTGAAGTCGTTTGTGGCGGGCGGAATAGCCGCAACTAAATATATAACGACTGCTAGTCATCTGCCTTCATTGTCTTGGCAACTTCCCTCTTTATATCTACTGCTCTTCCAGTAGCTCACCCAGTGCCTCGAGGATCCTTGCTTCCAGGAACAATGCACACCCTCACAGTCATTCAGTCGGTATCGACTCTTGGCCGACCTCCACCGGAAGCCACACCGTTCTTGTCTAAATCATGTATTGTCAGCTTCGTTCGGAACCTGCTTTGAAAGGAAGGTTGCACCTACTCGCCCCCCCCGGGGAAACCCCTGGTATGGAGCATTCGTCCAGATGCTCCATTCCATTTGACGATGGGGTGCAGTGGCTAAAATTGCACACCTCGGCAGTAAGCACGTCGATGCACCTTCGCTTGATGCGTTGATGCCAATGCACAATCTTCTTCTTCTCCACTCTCACCGGAAAAGCAAGCTGCGCTCAACCCCTTTCTGCAGCTGCTACAATGTGAAGTTAGTTGAATGGCTCTAGTAACCATGGTATGAAGAGAACTCACATAGTGGTGACAATGACGCTACCCCCGACTACCACACACCCCAGTACCTTGTCTACCGTGTGAAGACACCCTTCACGCTAGTGACGTAGTGACTATAGCCACGCTTTGGCCGTCTTATGCAAAGTAGGCGGGAGCTCTTGACCAGCCAGGTCTAGAAAGGAAGAACATGTCTTCCAGAGAAGCATCGAGATGAGAAGACATTAAGGACTGCAGCTTTGAACTCCTCGCTGAAGTCTTCGGTGCTGAAGAACACCCAGTCGTATCTGTGCAGCTTCATCGACTGAAGCCGGCCGGAAACCGGTAGCGGATCGGTCGCTCAGGAGAAGAAACCGGTCCCGAATCGGTTGAGGAGGAAGTATCGTGGAACGAAGTCTCGGGCTGAATCGCATTATAGCAGGGGATCCAAGTGAGAGCGTGGCGACGGTGGGACCCAGCTCCTTCTCGCCATCATCATGTTAGCTGATTCTTGATCCTCGGAGATATCCCAGTGCTAAAAGTTCGTTGAACCTTTCGGGCTCCCCTTCCAGAAGGCAACATACATCGACCAGGGCTATGCCCCCGCCGGACTCGGGGTCCCTACAGCGGTGCTGCAGGGTGGTGCGACCGTGGCCATGGAGACTTGCCGCATGCTACGGCGCGCCGATATTTGACTTCCACGTCTTTGCTGCGGCCCTTCAGTGTGCCCACAGCCTTGCGTGCCATTTCAGCCGTAGTCTTAGAGCTTGTATCCTTGCGCGCAACAAGTCTGCTGCGTCTTTCGGCGCATACTTCAGCGGCTCTTTCACGATCTCCACGGCCGCTCACCAAAGCAAAACGGATCCTCGTCGATGCGGTCTGTGGGCTGTAAATCCATGATATTCTCGCAAGGTCGAACGAATATCCTGCCGAACTCCTACGTCCTCGGGATCGCGGGGCTTCGGATCCAAGAATGTCTCGAGCCCCGAAAGCTCTACCGTGTGCAGAAAACCTTCGTGGTTCTTGTTGAACGGCAATGCTCCTGCGAGCTGTCCGCGCTTATTGGCGAAGGCAAGTGGTTGCCCCCATGGCTCTCAGGCAGGCCTGCAGTGCGGAGGCAACATTCGTGGCTCTTGTTAAACGGCAATGCATCTGCGAGCTGTCCGCGCTTCTCGGAAAAGGCAAGTGGCCGTCCGCATGGCTCCCAGACAGGCCTACCGTGTGGAGAAAACCTTAATGGTTCTCGTTGAACTGCAGCGCGTCCACGAAGGCCTACGGGGTGACCACAACCTTCGTGGTTCTTGTTACACTGCAATGCATCCGCGAGCCGCTCGTGCTTATCGGCAAAGGCAAGTGGCCGTTTTCAGCTCCATCTCATCCATGTAGAATGTCGTATTGTCACGCTGCAGCCAGCGGATTGTGGCTTCGGATTTCCCGGGGAACTAGGGGGTGTTAGATGTCTGTTTGTCTGAACATGGATGAAAGAAGGACAAACTTACCCAGCAAATTACGAACATGTCGTTTTCCTTAATGCACTTTTGCGCAAAGGTGCGCGCGCTGATCTCTGTCCGGTAGCCGGTCTCCTCCGCATGGCTCTGCTTTGTGTCCATGGATGTCATCAGGACTGGAGGCCTCAACTTTCGCAACGGTCGCAGGGGCAATTTCGGTCGCGCCTACTGCAGCAGCTGCAGCTTCTTGCTGCTGGTCTTGGTAGGAGGACGAGGCGATCGTCGCTTCCTGTTGATGCTGTGGCGATGACGCGGGGTTGGCTGTATGTTGATCCAAGGACGCGATGGGACCCTGTACAGGCGCGATACGCGACAACCAAAGCCACTCAAGCTCTGTCCCCAGTTTGACCTTTGGCGGCTGCTTCGAAGTCGGGAACGGCCAAAACGTAGGGGGCTCGGCTCTTGCGTAGGCCTCGAGCTTCCAGGGGGTTAATAATGAGTTTACCCTTCTGCTAAGAGAGCCCAGAGCTGCCGCTGCCTCCACCATTCTCCTATGCAGGAGTCTCACGCCCACCGACTGACTCCACCTCATCCCTGTTGCCCGACCCTGCGACGATGAAGGAATGATCGCGTCTTCTTGATACTGTGACGATGACGCGGTGATCGTCCCATCTTGGCCATAGGCCGGTGAGGGGATGATGGTCGCTCCCCCCTGTTCGCAAGGCCAGGGGTCTTGGCAGCTTGGCGAGTCTCCAAGACGAGGCAAACCACCCCCTGCAAGGCACGGCCATGCCTCCTCCACCACTGCTGCTGCTGCTGGTGTCTTGGCGGGAACGTGAGGTCCGGGCCAACCTCGGGGCGATCCTGGAAGAGGAGGACCAGGAGGCCGTATCCTGTCTCACTGTCGCCGTTGTTGCGCCAGGACCTACTTTCTGGAATGGCGAGGTTTTGCTCTGTCCACTCCGGGAAGTGCCTTTTCATTGAACGAAGAGCGTTGGCGTTGGGGGCAACGGACACTGTGTCCGTATAACCGGGACAGAAGCCAATGCTGCCACCGGAGTGGTCAATGAACTTTGTGTTGTTCACCTCGTTCTCGTCGCTCCTGTGGTGGGGATCAGGATGTTCCTCTTGATGGCATCGCGCAGAGGGCCGGAACCTTCGCCTTTCATGCGGTCGAGGTACTTCGGGTCGAATATGGTGTTGCCTTCTGAGTGGTCAACGAGCTCCGAGATGTCTTCCTCCTCATCCAGGTCATGAGCTCGGCTTCCGAGAAGAGAGAAGATGGCCATAAAGATGGCATTGAGGCTGTCGGCCCGTCGAGACACATCACGAGGCTTGTTGCCATGAGGGTCTGCCTTGGCGATGTCCGTGATGACGAGGTAGTTGTTTGCGCTCTTGTAGTACTGAAAATCGTTAGCAAATCGGTTGTTGAAGAATCCCTTGGGTTTGAACGACTTACCTTGCCAATGAACTTGGCATTGGGAGACCACCCTTTGTTCAAGTGAGTCGCAGTTGCCAGTACTTGTGCTGTTGTTTTCGCCGTTGAACATGGTGCAGAATGCTCCTGGACCGACCAAGCCCCCTTTGTCGAAGTTATCATCAGGCATACCGACCACCGCCAATCGAGCCAGCTCACCAGCGACCTCGGCAAGTCTTCAGGTTGCAGCGCCAGTTTTGAAGGTACTGCTCTGTGTCTGAGTTTAATGTCATCCCAGGACAAGATCACAAGTCACAACAGGCATCACAGGCACATAGGAACCACTCATATGTGTCCAGGACTCATTCCTTCACTATATACCACTTCCAGCTATAAGATATACACAGGTTTGAAGTTGCTACTTCCCATGTCTTCCACACATATCATTGCTCGACCTTGCCCATCTTTAGCCATGACCATCCGCGGCTTCATGGAGCTGGGATCCAGATCCCGAAGAGTCGCGCCAAGCTCCAGTGGCCAAGCTTCAGCATGCCTTTGGGGCAAGTCAGAAAGTGATGGAAAGATGTTGTCGCTTGAAAGTTGCGAATAGAGACGAGGTCGGCGATTGTGGGTGCAGAAAGGCGCAAGGAGAAAATTCGGAAGCTTCAAGTCACAATGAAGCACCCGGTTTTGGTGGCAGAAGTCGAATTCCCCCTTTAGCAGCTGGGACATGAAGGACTCGGGTACTTGCACGATGGCTATGTTGATGTGACGCCCCGTTGGTGACGAGAGCAGCAGCGCCATGTCCTTGGTCTTGTGGATGCAGGTGTTGAGATGCTGTGTGCCGGGAGCCTTCAGGTTTGGGCGCCTTTTTAGACGTGGGTTTCGTCTTCTCATCGCTGCCTGGCTGATAGAGTTAGTGATTTGGTTCATCAAAGCACTTCTTGCTACCAGCACTGGGGCTATCACCGGTGCGTCTTACCAGTCTCTTGTCCGACCGATTTCGGACCGACTTTCGTTCCTCGCGCTTCTTTCTTCGTTCTCCAGCTATGTAACGCACAACCGGAATCTTCTCTTCTCGGCGTATGCTGCGGCCTTCTGGTTTCCCTGGTGCAGATGTCTTGGAGGTGGCCGGCAAAGAGGTCTGAAAGAACTCGTCACAGATTGGCGTGGTTGTTGGTTCCGAAAGGAGAGGACCGGGCGGCGCTTGGAAGGGTCTTTCGCTTCCTGCCCCTTTCTTCTTGTTTCCCGATTCCCCCTCCATCATCTTTGCATACTCACGTTCAAAGTCGGCCTCATCTTCAGGGTCGACTTCCTCGGCTTTTCGGGTGACGATGATTGCTTCATCCTCAGATTCGGATATCGACTTGTATGCCAAGTCACCCCGGCAGAAACAAAGACAAACTTCCGCCCAGGTGGCCGAAGCTTTCTTCCGGGCCTCTACATCATTGCCTGAGTTGCCCGCCGAAGCATCGGAGGGAACGGCACGCTTGGAGCGCTTCGTGGGTGTCTCGATGGCGTTGTCATCAGCGGCCTTGCCTCAGCAGCCATAGCCAGGAGAGCGAGGGCACTATCCCCTCCTCCTGGGTGGAAGCCTTGGAGGCGGCGGGCTCATCGTCCTCAGCAGACAGCTTGGAGGGACCGGCGCGCTTGGCGCGCTTAGTAGGAGTGTCGATGGTGTTGTCACCAGACGCCTTGCGCTTGGTGCTGGTCGACTTTCGGCCCTCGGGGGTGGCGGAAGAGGTCGTAGCCACCATCGGCACCAGACATTGTTTGCGGCGAGCGAGAAGGGGCCTCGCTGGGCTCTTCATTCGTACGCCCCTCTCGAGCCCACGCCCCTTTGTGGAGGAAAGCCGGAAGACGGCGCTCTTACGCATATCGGTCTTGCGCAGGCCACGCTGCAGCCCCTTCCAGTCCAGCTCCCCCTTGTGCTGGTAGTCCAGCTTCGACCACAATTGCTCCAGCCGGGCTTCGGATCGCGTTGGCTCTGGGATTCCTCCATTGTCAATCCCACTTCGGTGATCGCATCCGAAGCCTTCATGATTGGCCTCGGGCCAGGGGTGACCATCCTAGACCGATCGAGTGAGGGGCCCGGACTGAACGAGATATGCCATCATCAGACAAGAGAACATCCCCGGGATGCCTCCACCGGAAGTTGTATCATGAATGATTGACGGATCATTGGGTTTCAGGCGGCGGCGACTTATAGCTGTACGCTCGTCTTCCACATTTGATAGCGGATAGTTGGTGAATTCAACGATGTGCTTGAAATCACATCCTGCGTTCTCGTTCTCGCATGCCCAACCCCACCAATGCATCCGCCGGCTGCAAAGACCGCACTTCGGGCAAACGATTCCTCGTTTAAACTCAGCTTCGGTCCCGTAGCTCGTTTCGTTCGTTACTGGTAAGGCAGGTACGGCCGGGGGAAGCTCCTGGCAAGGCGTGGTATAGCCGGGGGAAGTGGAAGGCGGGTACAGCCGGGGGCAGCCCCTTCCACTTCCCCGGCAATTTGCTTCCCCCGGGCGATTCTCGCGGCTGCAAGCAAGCAAAGAGCAAGGGTTTCGTCTGGAATTTGAGAAGTCAGCATTCTGAATAAATACGTTAGGAAGAAATCATGGTGAACGCGTACTGTTGGTTGACATCCTTGCCCTAACAAAGACGCTTCTCGGTCGGGTTCTGATTCTCAACGAGCCCCATTGGGCTCTGGGCACCATCTCCTTCTGTGGTGCTCCGAGGGGATTGCATGACCGCCCCCCCAGCGACACCGACCTACAAGGCACGGCCATCCCTGGGCCATTTTCTGTCGCCCTGTTCATCCTCTCCTTCTCTCTCACGGTCTCTGGCGAGGGTCTCTCCGGGCGTTCTCCTCTTCATCAGAAGATGTGCCCGCTTGCCATAGAGAAAGACCAGTTCTCGTCCACATTCTCGCCCTTTATTTGGTGTTAGCGACACTCTCTAAGACACTTCAACTGTTGCTAAAGATATGAGTCAGTCTTACCTTCTTAGCGAACCGCACAATGCGGTTGAAGAACCACCATTTGGCTTCGAGTTACGTGTATTTCGATCTACCTCTATGAATCTTTGCCGGTAGCTAACCGTAATCCGGGCTGAGTTGACGGTACGCTGAAATGTGCGAAGACTCAGTCGTAGCGTTTGCGCTTCTTCTTGTCCAGGCTGAAATGTGCGAAGACTCAGTCGGAGCGCTTGCGCTTCTTCTTGTGTCGGGACTCAGCATGTCGAGCTTTTGGTCGTTGGACCCGGGCGCGATATCTTCGTTCCGGGATTGGATCCAGTCGTGGTACGACTCGACGGCTTCTTGCGGGTTGGGAACACGGGGACGAAATGCTGGTTCACTGCATCTCGGCGTGAATTGATAACGTCGGTTGTCAAAGGAGGTTTCCACTGGCCAGGTAGGACATTGTTGTGGTTATTGACCTGGTCGCCGTGCTGGTCAGGATTCTGCTGGTCGGCGAGAGTCTGGTCGAGGTGATGCTGGGCGACTCCTCTCCCGACAGCTCACTGCCGCTGCCCGAGATGTCGGCGGCGACCTGGAAGAGCACCTTGCCGAAGCTTGCCAGTGCTCTTTCGATCGGCCACGCGGGAAAGGAGGCCATACTGCTCGCGCTTGATCTTGCCCTATGGTGAATCCAATACGTTAGAAGTCGTCCTGGGATGTCTGGAGAAGCACGACAACTGCTTTTGGGGAGACTTACATAGTCCTCGTCGTGCGGCGCGATGGCATTAACAAACTCCTCCTCGCCCATGTAGAGCTCTCCGCAAAGACTCGGCATCCTTGACTGCGTGGTCAACGAAGTAAGCCCGTGTCTTTGCAGAGAGCTCTACGGGCTCCTCATAGCCCAGGAGGGACTCCTCGACACCTGCGGGGCACGGCCACCCCTTCTCCTGCAAGGCTCGGCCATCCCGGACCATGCAAGGCACGGCCACTCCCTTCTCCTGCAAGGCAAGGCCACCCCATTCCATGCAAGGCGCGGCCACTCCCGATCTTGCAAGGCACGGCCACCCTCCGCAATGCAAGGCATGGCCACCCCGTAACTCGAGCAACCTGCAAGGCGCGGCCACCATGCAAGGCGCGACCATCTTCTTCTCTGCAAGGCATGGCCACCCCGTAGGCGTTCGAAGTACAGGCAGCCCAAACTCGCGTTCACGGCGAGCTCCTCCAGTTGGAGGCCCTCCAAGACGCGCAAGAACTCGTGGATGAGGATTTCAGCCTGAGGTCTGGCTGGGGCTCGGACAGCCACCATCGACCCCATAAGGCCGGACACTGTGACGTAGCGGATACTGCTGAGGGGGCCGGGGAAGGTGAGAAGTTTGCGGATCATGGTCTCAGGGGAACCGAAATGAAGCTCGATCTCTTCCATCCATAAGGGGCCGATCTCTCATCGCATGCGTCGGCAGCAGGCGAGCAGAGAAGGGGGGGGTCGGCCGTGTTCATATGCAGGACGAGTCACGACCTCTACAGGAGTCGAGGAGAAGAAATAACGAAAGATCTCGTCGCGGATCTCTTGAGGGATCCGGTATAAGAGGCTGCCAGACTGGGGATCAGGGGGGCTGTTAGAAGAAATAACGAACACCACTGCTGTTGCTGCTGCTGCTGGCCTCTATTCGAGAGTCCAGGACGAACTGCGGCTGGTCCAGCCTCTTCTGGAACACTTCGTGGTCCTCTGGCTCATCGTCGGGGACGATGAGGTGGCTGCAGTTTAACCTCATGCCCAGGAGGGTTCTCGGCAGTATACTCTGCTAAGTGTTTGCTGTTTCTTTTGCGCAAAGAAGACTGCGCAAACGAAGGATTTGGCTGAAGAGGTGCTGGAAGGCAGTACTAGCGCTCGGCTCAGCACTAGGAGGCTCCTGAATAATCGCTTATTCCAATGGCCCAGAGACTGGTGCTGGACATGGGCAGGGTCTGGGTAATGTTTACCCTAGCAAAGCCAAGCGGAGAAGAAACTCTCCCCGGTCCAGAGGTACGTTCCACAGGCAGGCAGGCACGGGATGCATCGATTCCGGTTTTCCTCGTCATTCGCCGTCAGAGTTTGTGCTCGTTCGAGGCTGTTGTGTTGGAGAAACCAATTAGCTCGAAATCCGGTCGCGTTTCGGTCACGCAAGAGTTACTTACCTTCTACTCGAAAATAGTTAAGACCGCACTTCGTTGGTGCTAGGGTGTTTCGGGAGAACCGGCGGACAAGATTGTGAATACCTTCATGAGTCATGAAAGGGCACAAAGAGGTGAATCCAATCCTGAGCCTTGTCGCGGCGGATCCAAGCGCATAGTCTGCCGTACTCGCTGTTCGTTCGATCCAAAGAGGCATCCCGATACTTCTGGATGGACCGAATGATTTTGATAGTAACCGACATTGTTGCTCTCGAAGCCGAGTTGGTCGTCGGATCCGGGATGTTGCAAAGCCATGTTGGCCTCTTGGGGTCGATTTCAGGATGGGGCCCAAACTGAGGAAGTGCTGGGAAACCGTACGCGTCAAGAGCAGGGCCATGCAAGTCAAGGTCGCCGGGATATGTGTTGTTCTCATAGTGGCGGGCGAGGTGCTGCCGGCTCGGTGCACCCTGCGTATAAGAGCGCTGCGACTGCAGGTTCTGAGGGGCTTCTTCAACTTCCTCTGGAGTATCGAGGTTCGCCATGGGGCCTTGATCCTCATAGGCCAGGTAGGGCGTGTTGTGGAAGCTGCAGTCGGTTCGGTATTCGAAGTGGACGGTCTCTTGGTAGAGGATGGCGTGTACGTTCATCTTCAGTGCGACGACCTGCGCTGTCCCTTGCACTGCCGATACCGCCATCCTTGAGGGATCCTCACTGCCGACAGGTCTTGCTCAGGGCCATAGGTCAGCTTCTCGACGTGAGTTGGGCAGTCTGGACAAAGAGCATGTGGGTAGCCAATGTCGTGGAAGTACCACACTCGGCCTATGCTGTGACGGTGACGCGGTGGTCGCTGTCTGTTGGCCCTGGGGCGATGACGGGATGATCGCTTGCTGCTGGACAGGCGCGCTAGGCCATTCGTTGGCACCCCTGAACTCGTCCGGTCACCACCCCCTTCTTGCCATCACGCAGGCCTCTCGCGGCGGCCATACTCTAGGCCGTTGAAGTCCCAGAGGCTGCTGTCCTTGACAGAGTTGGCGGCCTTTTGGCTTGTCGGGCCATGCCACTCTCGGTGAGAGCGGCCGTTGGCGTTGAAGGGATAACCCTTCTGAAGTGTTTCCTCAATGATTGCGGTCCATTGAGATGGGCTGGGATTGGCATGTTTATATACAGCAAAGAGCAGGTCACAACGGGTCTGCTCGTTCCAATGGAATCGAGGGACTCATCCCTTCCGGGCTCTTTGGCGATTCAAGTCCCAGAGGCTGCTGTCCTTGACGGAGTTGGCGGCGTTTTGGCTTGTCGAGCCATGCCACTCTCGGGGAGAGAGGCCGTTGGCATTGAAGGGATATCCCTTCTGCAGCGTCTCCTCTACAATGATGGTCCATTGGTTGGCAGCATTGGCATTGAATGGGTAACCCTTCTGGAGAGTCTCCTCGATGATCGCGGTCCATTGGGTTGGGCTGGGATTGGCATGTTTGTAGACAGCCAAGAGCAGGTCACATCGGGCCTGCTCGTTCCAATGGAAACGAGGTACTCTTCCCTTCTGGGCTCTTTGGCGGTTCGAAGAGCTTTTCGAATCGCATGGCCTTGCCGCCGGCGCAGACCAAGTTCCGGCCAGCATTTCCAGCCCATGTCGAACTGACATTCTCTCACCAGAATACTTAAGTGAAGGAAGCACAACCTTCATCCAAAACTTCTCGGCGAGATCCCGGATTCGTGGGAGCGTCCACGGCGTTGACGTCGTTCGCATATCTTCTCGGTAAAATAATCTCGTTCGCGAACGCTTCTAGTTGTAATACGAGTAGGGCGGGCTAAGGTGTATTCGAGGGTCTTGGCCAAAGCAGATGAAGCGCCCGGGGTAGAGGCATCAACACCACCATCAGTGTTGCCACCACAAGAGATGCCTTGAGACGCAAGCAAGAGGCATTGGTGTCGCCCCATCGGTTCCTAGCTGTCTTCTCAGTCTTGGTGACGCCCAGCTCGACAATCTTCTGGCGCCGGCGGATGCACTCAAGGTGACCTTCAAGGAAGATTTTCGACTTTACCGCATACCGAGTAGGGTTCGAGTTGCTCGGCTAGCTTTGTTCGCACGCATCCAGTAAGCCGGGCTTGGGGAAGTAGTGCCTTTCGGCACATGTCGCGCCGCATGCCTTTTGAGCGCACCTTTCGTAATATGCGACACCGTATGCAGGCACTCTTTGTGTCGCTTCTCGTTAGACCGCACGCCACACGCAAGTCCAGTCGTGCCTTCTCTGTCCAGTTGAAACGAGGAACTCGTCCTTGGCCAACCATGGTGATGATAGTGGCAGTGAATGAAGGATAAAGAGGAATGTGGTTGGTAATGGAAAAAGGACGATCGCAAAGAAAAGGACGATGTGTAAAGGACTATGTAGAAAGGACGATGTGGAAAGGACGTCGCAAGAAAGACGATCGCGAAGAGGATGGTCGTATAAGGGTAGTAGGTAGCCCCTTTCAAGGCGTCTCGACAGAACTCTCGACGGGGGTATCTTGGGAGATCGGGGATTTCTCCAAAGCATGCAGTTTTCACCTCCAGAGGCAGATGGGCTGGGTTCAAGCTTCGACAGAGGCGACAAGGGTGCTGCTCGGCAAAGGCGTCCAGTCGAGTTCTTGAGCCTGTTCAGACAGTTAGTTGCGGCGAAGCTGAGGCAGGGATGTGAACTACTTGCCTCATCATCACCAAGAAAGCGTCTTCTGCTTTTCCTTCCTTTCTCCGCTCATTTTCATTTCCTTCAATTCCTTTGAGCTTTCCGCTCGAACGAAATCGTTCGTTGCGCCTGCTTGAATAGTTAATGTCATGCTGCATCGATGTGTCTCTGTATAGATTGACTTACTTCACCTCAGGCCGGGTCCATGTTGGCGTGGTCCTCTCCGCGCTTGATGTTGACGGCCGAGGTGGAGAGCCGCTTCTCGGTAGTCGTTGCTGTTGTTTCTGCCAATGGTGACTGGCGATGCGGGATGAATCGAACGCGAGGGAGCTGCGCCGTGGCTGAGTTTAGGGTCTTCCCAGGACCACAAGTCACGATAGGCACATAGGGACCAGCTGAGTATCTCAATGATGTATTCATCCACTATATACCACTTCCAGCTATAGGATGTCAACAAGCTTCCTTTGGAATCCTTGATGCAATCTTCGAGCCCCTTGGCTTCTGGATACAAGTTGAACTTCTCCAAGCCGGGTGCGCCAGTCTTGAAATCGGGAGATTTGATCTTCGTCTCTGGTGAGACGCATTTCGCTCAACCTTGTACATAGGAGAGCGATCCTGACCCATTCCATCCTTGCTCTGATGCTCGTCGCTGATTCATCATGGTTAGTATCTCGGCTTGACAAGCCTGGACAGAGGAATGGACTCCTTACCTTGCGACGAATGGTGTACCGGGGGCAGCATCAGGAGCCGCCTTGGGCGGAGGAGGCGCAACAGCCCTGTGACCCTCGGGCTCTGTGCTGGCGCTCTAGTCAGTGTTACCAGTGCTGCCACCGCTACCGGCGCCAGTGCCTTTCTGCCAGGCGTTTTTCAATGTTTCCCTGACTTGGTCATGCTGGTAAGCATTGCCAATTGAAGAGCAGGATCGATGCTGCTGCAAGTAGCATGTAATGAAATCTCGAGGCAGCCATACTGAAACCACGTTCGTAGAGTTGCCTGGCCGTCGTGTTGCTTGGCTTCTTTGCCCGGGTCAGCCCCGATGGTTCGAGGGCGCAACAGCAAAAGGAAGCAAAAGGAAGCAAGAGGGTGCAAGGGGAAGCCAGTCTTGAAGTCGGGAGACTCGATCCTAATCCCTGGCGAGACAATTCGCTCCACCTTGAACATAGGGGAGCGATCCTGGCCCCTTCCATCCTTGGCCGTCATCTCGCTTGGCTTCTTTACCAGGGTTGGCCCCGATGGTTCGAGGGTGTAAAAGCGAGGGGAAGCAAGAGCGAGGGGAAGCAAAAGCGACGGGAAGCAAAAGCGACGGGAAGCAAGAGCAAGGGGAAGCAAGAGCAAGAGGGAGCAAGAGGAATTTGGCCTGGCAGCCGCGGATGCCTCTCTCATGCATCCACTGGTGCTCGAACATGACAATATCCACCCATCGTGAGTGCATGACCCGACTACACGCTGGGCACATGTCGCCGGCCATGGTAGATCGATGACTTGGGTCCTTGCTGGCCGAAATGGGAGCAAGACAGTGGTAGCGATCAACCACGATGTCGATTTTGTTGATCGTGAAGATGAAGGGAGCCTATGCTTTCTTCCTAACACTCGATGTCAAAACCCGTGTCCCTTTGCCCTCTCCTGCTGGATGAGATGGTCAGTTCTGCGTATAAGTCGTATTGCTTGAGGTAACTTACATCGTCTTCATCACACTCGACGAACAGGTCTGAGTCCTCCTCAGAAACCTCGGTCGGGGTAGACGATCCTCGTTGGAGCCGATAAAGCTGACTTGAAGCCACTTCAGAGGATCGAGTCGTTTGTGTTTGTAACTGTAGCCGTCGACGAGCTCAGGGATAGGTTGCATGAACAGAGTAGGCTCGTCGTCGAGGTTGATGACAGGAGATGCTGTGCCGGGCAGTAGCGGGTCATCTCGAATGCAGAGAGACAGCACGAGGACCATGAGCAGCAAGCCAACAATGGTAACAAGGCCTTTGCTGCGGAGTACGAAGGGACTGCTGACAGGTATGCGTATGCATAATTGACAAACACCCGACGATGAGAATCGGG
This sequence comes from Apiospora marii, assembly GCF_038362585.1. Classification (NCBI taxonomy): domain Eukaryota; kingdom Fungi; phylum Ascomycota; class Sordariomycetes; order Amphisphaeriales; family Apiosporaceae; genus Apiospora; species Apiospora marii. Next base: position 2,032,296 of record NW_027117377.1, read on the forward strand.
GAGCAAAAGCAAGAGGGCAAAAGCAAGGGGGAGAAAGCAAGAGCAAGAAGGTGGAAGCAATAGCCAGAGAGTGGGAGCAAGAGCAAGGTGTTGGAGCAAGAGCAAGGTTGGTTGTGCCCTCATCGCCCTCGGCCTTCAGACGGGAGTTGAACGACTCCTGGTCACGGGGATCGAAGTCAGTAAACTTCGGATCATGAGTGAAGCATCGGCAACCGCAGAAGTTGATAATCTTCACACCGAAGCCTTGAAGATCGACATCGTTGCCCATGCTGGGAACGAAGGGTATCACTTGAAGAGCGACGGTTGTTGTAGGCGGGACTACCGCCGGCCTTGGCACTTGAACTGTGAAGCTGAAGTGCAGTACTTGCACTCGGCTTAGCACTCGCAGAAGCCAATGTGCTGTACTGGGAGTGGAATGGGATGCTGGAAGAATCCCTCCACGGGGCCAAAGGCTAGCATGTTGTCTCGCCATGCAATACACGATCCAGAACAACAAGGAATCGTACAAGCTTCTCTCTCATGAAGTAGAAAGAGTTGCGAGTTGCCGTGACTATCGTCGGATGGCACGTTCAAGTTCTTTGGGTCCCAAGTGGTACTCGGGAATCCTCTCGAAGAAGCAGCGAGATGAGGAGACATTAAGAACTGCGGCCTTAAACTCCTCTGTGAAGTCTTCGTTGCTGAAGAAAACCCAATCGTACCGGTGTAGCTTCTTGGAGTTGAAATGAGCCTCCACCTGGGAAACTGTGTGCATCATAGCGACGATATCCGAATTGTTGACCAGTGAAATGAGAGCAGCCTTGGGCCACTCGGGTCGGGTGGCCCATAGAGATCGGCCCAAGCCTCCATCGGATCGAACCCGTAGTCTCGGCATCTTTCCCAGCTCTGGAAAAAGGCCGGGTTGGGATACTTGAATTCCTCCTTTGAAGCTGTGATGGGGAGGAGGACTCCCGTTTTCAAGTATTCCATGCGGCTCGAGCGTCATCTTCAGCAACAGACGTCGAAGCGAGGATGCGCATCCTTGGTGCCCTCGGGGTTTCTTCGCGACTCGGGCCGGCGTTGTACTTCTCGTAGGCTTGAACGAGCCTGCCGTGTTGGCGTCGTTCTGCCACCGGCTCAGCACTTGTACGAGCGAATTGGCTGTACCCGCGAAGGGAAGGAGCGACAGTAAACAGCACAACCGAAGACCTACGAGAAATTAGTAAAGGCACAAACACTAGACTGCCAAGAGTCGAACAAGAACAACATACCTTGTACGTCAAGTTCGGTGAACCCGACGCTTATACCAAGGCTTGTCGATGTGCCCTCCTGCCGAGGCTGTCGATTTTACCCTCTTAGCAGGCTGTCGACCTCGCCGTCGCTCAGCGATGATGCTGTCAATGCATTCCTGGACACTGGAATTCACCAAGAGAATCCGGCTCCTGTCGACGGGGGCAGAAGAAGGCCCCGGCTATCGTGTCGCTTCGAGAAGGAACCCCTCGTTATAAATCAGCTTATCCGGGTCGACGGGGTGGCCGAATTCGAAATGCTCCGGGCAGTTCATCGACAAACATGCCCATCCGGCCGCGTAAACGGATTTGCTGTATTCTCCGCACGAAGCATACGGCTTTCCATCACACTTCACATCGCCGATGGAGACTGGCCGGCATCCACCACGATTTCACCTCCGGATCGACTTTCTCCAGTCGAGCCATATACTCTGGAACTAGGCTCCCGTCCACTGTGGGGGTTTTTGAGCCCACATGTAAGTGACGGCGAAGAAGCCCATGAGGCAGAAGGGGCGCGGCGGTCCGACCGGGTAATTCGGATTCTTTGACCCTATTGCATGCCGTCAGTTCATCAACTCCAGATCCCTTCATGGGGCATCTTACCAATCACTACGGAGACCGGCACCTTCGAGACTAGGGTCCCGTCCACTGTGGGGGTCTTATGAGCCCACGTGTACGTGACGGCGAAGAAGGGTGCGGCGGCCCGACCGGGTAATTCGGATTCTTTGACCTTATTGCATACCGTCAGTTCATCAACTCCAGACCCCTTCCCGGGACGTCTTACCAATCACAACGGAGACCGGCACCTTCTTCTCGAAAGCATTCATCAACGCTCTGTATTGCCGGGAGTTCTGGTCCTGACCTTTGGTCCGGAGCATCCGTCCAGATGCATCCAGTTCTCTTCCCCGCCGATACTAGGGTTCCGTCCACTGTGGGGGTTTTTTGAGCCCATATGTACGTGACCGCAAAGAAACCCGGCAGACACACCGCATGATGCGGCGCGCTTTACCGGGAAATTCGGGTTCTTTGTGGCCACGTACATATGGGCCCCCCATAGGCTCTTGCGCCTTCCTGGACGCTATCCGCGTCCGAGACGCCGTCTGCTGTCCCCATTAGCCTCCCAAGAAGCAAGCTTGTTCGACATAGTGATGGTACTTACCTGCTCCGGCCTACGCGGGCGCGCCGTTCTCTAGTCCTTCGACAACGACGTGGCGGACCGGACTGCTCTTCCCTCTCCGCCTGCTGTTGGTTCTTCATGGCGACCGCGAAGGTAGGAGACAGTCCAGTCCACCACGCCGGCGCTGCAATCTTCTCAGCATCTTGACCTTGCCCATGGTCAGCACGGTCAAAACCAGCGGCGTCTGCGTCTTGCTGATCAGTATGAGGTTCAAGCAGTGACAGGTGTCGAAAAAGAACGTATTTGAGCCGAGGAAGAGATGAGTGCAACGAAGGAGGAAATGAATGCGTTGGAGGAAAAAATGAATACAACGAAACAGAACGAGTTTCGGTTAAGTAGGCTGGATCAAGAAAGATGATAGAAACTCGGCGTTGATCCAAGGTGACGCTCTGGGATGGTGGATTTTGGGCAAGTGAAGTAACAAGGCCAGAGACTGCCAGGTGAAGAAAAACCAAGGTAAACCGGCCAAAAGAAGAAGAGCGGACTGTACCAAAGTAGTTGATTCAGACGCGGTCCTCCTCAAATGTGACGGTTCAGGGAGGGGAAATGATGGATATTGGATAAATGGCATCACAAGACCGACAGGCGAACGAAGGTCAACGTCAGGCGGTTGGACAAGAGGAACGGAAGAAGTATGTGATGAGGAAGGATTTTCAGGTGAAGGCGGTCGAGAAGAACTTTGGAGTAGACCACGTTCGAACCGCGGTCGATGTGAAATACCAAAGTCTCCAACACTGGGTTGCGAAGTGAAGAGTGGTGGTGAAGGTGCAAGTTGGGGGAAATACCTACCGGGCCACAGAATCAAAGATGCCATCTATCTTGATGAGGGCACAGATCGTTGAGGCAGAGGACATTGTGAAGGCGGAAGTGAAGCAAGAGCGGAATATGGTTGATGGCGGTGATGAAGGATATGCGAAGTGCCAACCTACCTTGACACAAATAATGTTGTGTTCCTTTGAGGGAAGAGCGGTGATGAAGTTGTGGTGGTGTGACAAAGGTAGGTAGGTGTTGGGTTCATGGAGCTTGTGGAGAGAGAGAAAAGAAAAAAGAGCAAAGGGCAGATGCGAGACATAACATATAACCTACCTGCGGAGCAAAGAATGGCAAAGGACAAGTGATGCTGATGATATATGACATACCTATTGCTGATTGCGCCTGATGCTATACCATTGTGAGCGGATGTGATGTTTCGTTCATGATGCGGTGATGTGTGACGGAGGAAAGGTGAAGTGCGTTGATGGAAGAGCGGAACGAGAAAAGATGCGGCGGCTTGGTGGCGGAGTGGAAGGTGGGATGGTGAAGTAAGTAGGTGGGAGAGTGGAAGGTGGAAAGACTGGCTCTTTGAAGAGCGTCTGCGCAAGTGAAGTTCGGTTGGCCGAGAGGGACGTTCGTTCGGGGGAAGAGATGTTGAAGTGCCAGGTGCGGTATAATAAAAAAGACCTACTTCTTTGCCGGCGACGATGAAGGTGCGAGGCGTTGAAGCAACCCTTTACGGAAGGATAGGTGGTGGTGGATAGTATAGATGAAAGATGAAGTTGAAGTTGGTGAAGTTGGTGAAGTTGGTGAAGTTGGTGAAGTTGGTGAAGTTGGTGAAGTTCTGGAAGGATGGAAGGAAGGAAGGAAGATGGAGAATGGGGGGAGATGGGTATTTATAGTCGCAGACGGGACACCCGGAGGCTACTGACCTGGAAGGATGTACCTAAGTACGTTTTGGATTCTTAGAGAATAATATTGACTCATTCACTTGTTCTACACCGCACAGTCGCCAGCCTAGAGGTATCGTGAGTCACTGTGGGTGTTGGAGCCCGGCCTTGTGGCCCTTCCAAGCACCAGATCTGGTGGTAGAAAAGAGAGAAATTAGGCAACGCAACGTACTAATGGCTTGTGTGATTGTGCTGGCCTTGTGAAGTGAGCGGCAGAGCGCATCACAAGAGATACTATGAGTCGTAACAAAGAGTCATTCGTATGATATAATGGAGTCAAGTGACTGGGAGAATAGGCAACGATGTGGAAGATCCGCCGTGATGAGTCGTTCTGGTAATTGTTGAGCTAGGCAGCGCTCAGAACATGCGTTTGCGTGTGGAATCTGCAAGCTATGGTGGCGACGCGAAGGCGTAGTGAAAATAAAGTGAGTCCAGGGGAGGAATATAGCCCGATATACAGTAGAGGGGGTTGCTGCTGTAAAAGGCAGGGCGGAGGAAACGACGATGCGATGGGAATGTGAGGTTCGTGTAGAGCCAAGGAAAGCCAAGATCAAATTCAATGGTACCATTGTGCCTTCAATATCGGCGATATTGAAGGGAGGAGTACTTGGAGGTTTGTGGGGAAGGCACGAGTGAATACTTTCGGCGAAGGCAACAATTGGAGACCAATACCAAAACAGCATGGCCGAGGCAACTGGAAGAGCAAATAGCCTCGTACTCGCTTACTCGTAGCCACAGCAGGGCGGTTTTACTTGATGGTGATATAGATGATGGCACATATAGTATAATGCTCTTTGGCAAGGCCAAGTGAGAGACAAGAAGATGACACTTGAGACGCCATAACACTCTCAAGTTGAGCCCACTTGCTATTTGAAGCAGTGGGTTCGCCTTGTTCAATACGGACTCACTCTCCGCTCGAAAAGCATGATCTTTGACTTGATCCTTCGCAGTGAAAGGGATTGTATACAGCCCGGATAATATCATACATGCAGTTTGTGAAAGAGAAGTTGAGGGTTTGCACATTCTCAAGTCTGTTGTGGCAGGTTGGGTGGCCAGCAAGTTCATGGAATAGCGTTCCTTGGGTTCAACGACTTTCTTAGATCAAGCCCATCGCTGGGGGCCTCAAAGTGGCAGAGTTCAGTGGCAATGGGGGATGTGAAACTTCTGGTGAAGGCTACATCTTTAATAAAACTAAATGCACAATCTAATGCAGGACCAACAGATTCGAAACATTTGTGAGGGCTGGCCTGAAGGTTAAGAAGCTGCTTGTCTTGCTGCAACATCAAGCAGTTGCCTCTTATTAGCAGAAAGCAAGTTTGAAAGGCCATTTATCTGCTGCACAGTTCGCAAGATGCAACTCCATCTTGGGGCGAAGCACAAGAACCAAGTGGAGAGCAAATTCCGACCTCGAAACCCCAGAAGTGAGCACTCTGCAAGCATGACCAAAAACAACTGCAGTGCAGATAAGCATATACTCGCAGAAACTTTCATATATGCCAGAATTTGCTTCGGCAGGTTGGAGGCCGCTTGTAGGCCGCTAGCGCCGCAGCGGGCGAAAATATTGCCTAATTGGGGCCCGGATGCGGCGGCAGTCGGCCGTGGTGACCCTAATTTAACATTAATTTTCGGAGGTGCGGGCCGGACCGCTGCCTAATTCTCTTTCAGGCAGCGATGTTGGGGATTGTTGCGCTCTGACAATTGTTCACACGGCCTTCACACGGCCAGGACAAATGATCGGAGGGGTGTGGCCGATCGGTTTGCCGACAGGGGCCGAAGTAGGGGAATCAGGACCGGCCGGAGGTAAGGAGGATGGTGGGCTTCAAGGGTGATAGGTGGCACACGAGTCTTGGTCTTACCTGGCTTGAATTGCAACGGGTGTTAACCCATAATGGAAACTTTGAAAGCCAAAAATAAAGTAGTGAGTAATGGCACGCCTTTGGGAGCGGTTACATCATGCTGTTGCCAGTAAAGCCTGAAGCCTGAGACAAGCTCTTGGGTTCTTCCATAGTCCAATCTAGATGAAGGTCTTCGTCTTCTGTCGGCTTGTTTGGTTTGCATGGTGTGACTTCGAGCCCGGTAAATTTTAACACAGAGTCATCCTTGGCAATTGTGATGACAGGGGACGACGATTAACACTAGGTGTGGTCAGTCCGGCTCGTACATGGTAGCTTGGCAAGGATCGCTGGTCAAAGGAGAGTGTTCCCAAAGGAGCAGTTGCCACTCAGTTTCCGGCTTGTGGCCGGCAGCACCAGTCGGCGCTACATTCAAGTTATGTACACGTATAGACGTGTAGCAGCAAGGTCAAGCAGCAAATGTCGGCAACTACTGTGGAAATGCAGTTTCATCAAAGACGAGATCGCTCGTCTCGGCATTCTCGACGTGGTGGGTGGTTGTGCGCGCTTGAGGCAAGTGATGGCAGGACAGACAGGTGTTCGAACAGATCACCCTTTTGCTGCAGTCGATCTTTTGGCATCGAAGCACACTCGAGGAGACCAGTGGTGTTCCAACGTTCATGATGTAAATATAAAAGTCAATCATGGAAAGCATGCCGGTTTCTTTCAGCCCTGTCATGCGAGAGCCATTAGAGATGGAGGTTGGAGGCTCTGCGGGGTGATGGCTGGGAAGTAGCATGCTACGAGTGCATCGCTGACAGACAGCCCTGACACGCTCGTTATGCACGGGCTTGACAGAGCCGAGGAAAGTGGCGGTTTAGCATGCAATAATGAGCCTGTACATAGAGTGGTTATGGACAGAACTGGAGCGATAACCAAAATCGAATGCAGCCTCTCCTGTGCCTGCCTTTTACGCCATGTCGCTACATCAGGGGAATGGACCTGGGACCTGGAATGACTTCGGTCAGTCAAACCAAGCTTTCGTTGGTGGGCAGGTCAGAGCTTTCGCTAAGGGGCCAGGGGTCCGGCTGCAGCTTCAGCGCTAGCTGCCGCTATCCCCGCCTATAGTGTCTTGGGCTTAGTGGGGGGTTGGGGGAAAGGAAACATTCCACATGGAAGCAACTTTCTTCTACAGAAACGAAACGTCCTTGTTCGGGTCCTAGGAAACCGATAAAGGGGGTTCCAAACATATCGTTTTGTTGCCTGCTCAATGATAAACAAGCCAATGAGTCGAATGTGCTATTAATAGTAATTCTAAGTATCAGCAGGCGAGACCCTGGAAGGCATCATCATATGATGATGGTGCTCAGCCGAGCTTACTTCTATCGATAAGGTTCTAGGCTCTTCAGGGGATCCAAAACGACAAGCAGCAAGCTTTCTCCTGCGACCGCATATGCCTGCCCGGCGTGCGCTATTTCAGACATCTAGTGAAGCACATATACGACACAAACAAGCATCTTCTAGTTTCGTTTCGGTTCATGTGTGCCAATGCTCGTGTTGGCTGGCCATGACGACGTTCAACTCAATTCTATCGCGTTCGTTTCGCTGATCAATCAATTCAAAATCAGAGCGCGGGGCCGGAAAAGGGCCGTGGTTCATTCTCCCAGCCCACCTTGGGCCAGCCACCTGGCAGGGTGGCGACCGGCGGCAGCGTGTACCGCCCGTCGCACTCGCCCTCGGTGCAGTTGAGGCCGCAAAGGCCAAAGACTTTGCAGTAGCATTCGTCTGCCGAGGGGCAATGCACGGCTTCTTGGCCAAAGATAACTAGAAAGATGGAGGTGGTGAATATACGTTCATGTCTCGGGTACTTGCAGCAGCAGACGTGGAAAATAACCAAAGTGGACCGCGCTGGTGGGAAAGAAGAAAAACTTACTGTGCCATGCGAACTCGAAAACTCTCCCGCTCAAAGCATCCTCGAGGGGGGTGTTGAGCAGCCACTGGAGGAAGTGCATGTAGTCCTTCCTCGGCCGCCGGTGTATCGCCTCCCTGGTGACGGCGAATTGAGAGCAGCAGCTCACGGCGACCACTTCGGGGACCGGGTGGCCGGGCAGGAGCTGTTCGAAGGATTCCTTGTAGACCTCCTTGGCCGACGGCATGCCACCGGTGGCCTGCTCCTCCATCGGCACCTCGTCTTCTATCGGCCGGATCTCGGCGGGGCAGCCGATGACCCAGACGCACCGGAGGTTCACGTAGCCCATCTGGCGCAGGTAGGGCAGCTGGAAGTTCTGGAGGGTGGCGAGGCCGTCATAGTCCGGGTCGTCGTTGTGCCAGGCGAAGCGCGAGGCGTGGAAGAAGATGAGGTTGTCCGAGAGGTCGTGGTAGTTGTTGACAATGTGCGTCAGGTACACCATGGCCTCGCGGCCCTTGTTCTGGGGCACCGTCAGCGCGGCCTTGGGGTCATTGACGACGTAGATGCTCTTGTTCCATTGCGGCGGCAGGTGGCGGTGGAACCAGGTGGTGTTGTCGCTCTTGGTGCTGGCGACGACGACGTCGACCTCGCGCGGCGGCGGGCGCTGGTGTTGCAGCGGGATTGGCACTACGGCCTCGCTCGCTGGTCCGAAACTGGGGTAACCGGGGTACAGAGAGCATATGAACCAGGAGAAACAGACAAGTACGGCGCATGCAACGACAACTCGGCCTAGTCCGGACCTAGCGGGGACCATGTTCGATGCTAGGTTAGCCCGAATCCGAAATCCAATCCGACAGGTTACAATGCTATAGAACGGCACCACGAGACTCTTCCCTCCATGCCGTTCTCCAACATTGTCGTGACAAAAAGGATCGGAAGAAAAAGAGGCGCGGCAAAAGTCGAAAACGGGCAGTCGAGGCTAATGTAGGCCGTCCTGGCTAGGGGCCGCGTCTACCGTCATTCTGGCAGCTGGGCTCCAGCGCTTGTGCTTGTCGATGATCCTCATTCCTTGACCCTCCCAGCGCTGGTCACTTCTCCGAACGGAAGCCGTCAAGCAAGCCCCCTACAGCGCCCCCCTGTCCAGGCGCTGCCAGGGTGGAGCGGCAGGACCCCTGGTCGCCCAATGACGATGCCAATTACTGCCACCGGCTAGCCGGCCCCTCCGTATTCACTATCTGCTACCAGGATCAGCCAGCGATTACGAGGAGCCCCCACTAGACACGACCCAACTGCCCGGAAACAATTTCCACGACTCGCCGTTTGTCGGTCGCTATCATACTTGAGCGGACTCGTCGAGCCACCAAACATATGTTGAATTACTCGGAGTATCCAGTATCCAGTATGTCAGTACAGTTGTCGATGACGGCATCTGCATCTGCACACTGCACAAGTAGGGATATCTCGATTTGGGGCATGGACAAGTCAGATAAGCCAGATGGAATTGAGGTGGGTTGCAGCGGATGATCAACGTGCGTTTCATTCGAACCAATCGGGCTCCACGACCAGAAGACGGCTTCAATTGTGTCGAGACGGACATAGCCAGAGGGGCAAGTTGCTTCCGGATAAGTTGCAGTTCGAAGCTATGAGAGCTGCCAATCAGTGGTCTGCTTGGGCAACCTCCATGAAAGCCGTATGATTTTTAAGCAAGAGATGGTGGCATGAGCTTCAATGTTCGAAGCGGGGAAGACGCGGGGGCCAAGAAGACACCAATCTGAGACGTGTGAGCTTTGCCTAAACAAACCTCCTTCTTCGTGCTGATTGGATTGACACGAGTTTTATTTTAACTATGTGAGAATCAAGCCGCACTGCATAGCGGTCATTTGGGGTGACATTTGAACTCCTTAGCTGAGCTATGATGGCGGGCTTGCAGAGAGAGCTTTGCCTTACCCACGACAATGAGCCCGACCACCATAAGGACTTCTGCCAACCAATACTAGTACCTAGAAGTAGTAGAAGCACATGGTATAAAACTTGAAGCAATAAGAGGCTGACAATTCCTCGTATGTACTCTTCTGCTGCGTGCGGACACACGGTTGATGATAAATTGACTGAGAGTGTTTCCGACACGCTGGTAAAGGGGGGTCACATAGGATGCAAGGGTGAAACTCTATGGCGTAATTCAAGTGTTACATGTTGCATGCAAAAGGGCTTCTTGCAGTATCGGCTTGATGTTGACTTCATAGTCAGGCTCGTTCTTGGTATTGGAGGCATGCTCTGCAGAAGGGAAACCCGATCTTGATTATGTTGTGTAACGAGGTGTTCCTCTTGTACATAAGGACGATTGACCCCCGCATATCTTGGGGTCACTGTAACCTCTCAATCCAATCTTCATATCGCCGCGTAAGCATCGAGGATATGCCCAACATGATATTGTACCTCGCGCTACTCTTAGGGTCACTCGCCCTCGCCTTCATGGCCCGGCGTCGTTTCTACCCCAAGCCGTATGCCGGCATCCCCTACAACACGCACTCCGCCCACCGCTTAACCGGCGACATCCCAGACCTCATGCCCCTCGTCAAGGCCACCAACGAGCACTCGGCGCCCCTCCTGGCCGTCACGACGCGGCGGCTGCGGCGGCCCCTCGCGCAGCTGCTGTTCCCGGCGCTGCGCCCGCCCCTGCTCGTCCTCGACGACCCGCGCGAGATCGAGGACGTCCTGGTGCGCCGGGGCCGCGAGTTCGACCGCGCGCCCGTCTCCATGCATATTCTTCGGCACTACTTCCCCTACGCCATGATGACTCAGTATAACACCGCGCCCGGCCTCCGGGACCAGAAGCGGGTGTGGGCGGACGCGTTTGGCGCAGACTTCCTGCGTCGGGTGGCGGCGCCCAGCGTTTACCAGGCTACCTTGGACCTGCTGAAGCTATGGAACCTTAAGGCCACCGGTCGGCCCTTTGAGGTCGTCGAGGACTTCCACAGCACGGCGTTCGACGCTATGTGGGTAGCTCTGACGGGCGAGAAGGCGGGCATCGTTCAGCACGAGATCGAGAAGCTACAAAGCCAGAGCGCGGCCTGTGGTGGTGGTCGCGTGCACCCAATTGGCCCGCCTCCTCGCGGACACCTTATAAAGACAGAAGTCGAGTACGTCAACGGCATGATTGCGAAGGGCTTCGAGTCTGTCGGGCTCTCGAGATTGGCCCAGACGTTCTCGGCCTACTTGCCCCGCCACCGCCAGTTTCGAAGAACGGTGGACACGGAGGTTGGTTTAGTGATTCGCAAAGCCGTGGACCGATTTAAGCAAGTTGAAGAAGGTCACTTGAATGCCGATGAGCACGATACGTGCATGATGGACCTGGTGCTTCGGCGCAAGGTCCTCGAAGCCAGGAAGTCTGGGCAGCCCCTGATGGATCCGACGCAGGACAAGGTCCTGCTGGATGACACGTTCATGATGATCTTAGCGGTATGCAGGGTGTTTTCTTGCCTTGGGGCTGATAGAAAGCCACACGGGGTTATAGTCTGAGATCAAAGGGGAGCTAACCCATATCATCAAACAGGGTTACGACACCACGGCCAACGCCCTAGTTTGGTTCGTAAGGTACATGGAGTCCTACCCCGAGACCCAGACCGAGCTCCGCGCGCTTCTCAAGGCCGCCTTCCCCCATACGAAAATGCCATCCATGGAAGAGATACTCGGGACCGACATCCCGTACCTAGACGCCGTATGCGAGGAGACCTTTCGGCTCGGCGGGGTCGCAAAAGGTAATTTGCGGTCGGCCGCGGTCGACACGCACATCTTGGGTCATTTCGTGCCTAAGGGCGCCGAGATCTTTCTGAACTTCCACGTCGACCACGCGCCGTATCAGGTCGATGAGGCAGTCCGATCGGCCAGTAGTCAATCGGCCGGGGCCAAGCTGACGGTCGGGGAAGGCGCCTCACACTATAGGGACATTGCTCTTCGCGATCTCGGATCCTTCGAGCCGCGTAGATGGTTAGTGAAGGACGAAAAGACCGGCAAAGAAGCGTTCGATGCGCAGGCATTGCCGCAACTCGCATTCGGCGGAGGTTACAGAGGCTGCTCCGGTAAGTACATGTCTGCCCCTTTTCCGATAACCGGCATGTTGCCTCTGGAAGCTGACGAAGTACCTTGGGATAATCAGGCCGGAAACTTGCGGCCATGGAGTTCCGTACTGTTGCCGCGTTGCTTGTTCTCAATTTCGATCTTCTGGAGCTACCGGAGGAAATGAAGACTTTGAAGGCGAACGAGAGGATGTTCCGATTGCCCGATATGCCATTCGTAAGCTTGCGGGCACTTTGAGAAAGGTTGTAGACAGCGCCCCCTTCAAAGCCAATGGCGCGTCGCAGGTAAATTCGACGCACTCGACCACAACGGATATTGCCTCCTTCTCGTAGAAAGGGATGAATAATACTATTAATATGAATGAACGCTAATATCGAAGTTAATCACACTGGTTTCCCTGGGAACTTGCTCACCACCCTTTAACGGCTGTTCTTCAAGCCCTCTAAGATGCTCGATAAGCCCACGAAGTTGAACTCTTCCACCGTTTCTTCCCATATCCGATCCGTCAGCTCACGCCCCTCTGGCTTGTACCAAACCTCGGGCAGTCTGTTGAATTGTCAGCGCAGGTTCTTGTTACGAGTCAAAACTTCCATGAGCATAGCAAGAAGGGAAGGGAAAGAACAAGTTGACGACTTACGCTTTGACAGCCCAATCACTGACAAACCCCCCATGACTCTCCGACCCGTACGACTGGACCGCGTCAATGTAGTTCGAAGCCCCCGCCTCGGCCGTCCGCGCAATCAGCGCCTGCATCACCCCCATGACCGCCTTCACCACCACGCCGCCGCCGCGGAAGAAGTCCGTCCCCTTGCAGGCGCCCGGGTTCGACAGGTTGACCACCACGTCTTCGGGATCGACGTACTCGGTCGCCAACCGCGCCACGAAGAGCGTGAGCAGGACCTTAGACCGCGAGTACTTGGCCATGCCGCCCATCGCCTTAGAGTCCTGGAAGGGAGGCAGCACCGGCTGGTGCGCTGGCACGTTGGTCGACCAAACGAGATCCGTGCTCACCACGGATAGCACTGGCGGCTTCCCGCCGGTCGCCTTCTTCTTCGCCTTGAGCACGGGCACCAGCAGCACCGTCAACAGCACCGTCGACAGGAAGTTGACCAGGAGCGTCAGCTCGCGCCCCGTCGCCTCGTTCATCGTGGGCTCCGTCGTGATCAGCCCCGCGTTCAAAATGACGTAGTCGATCCGTGGCAGCTCGGCGCCGCAGCGCTCCGCGAAGGCCTGTACCGAGCTGTACGACTCCATGTCCACGATCCAGACTGAGACAGTGGCGGTGGGGAAGCCGCGACGGAGGCCCGCCGCCGCCGCATCGCCTTTAGCCTGAGAGCGCACGCCCAGGACGAGTTGGGACAAGCCGCGCGCAAGCAGCTGGCGGGCGGCTTCGAGGCCGAGGCCTACGTTGGCGCCGGTCACGACGGCGACGTGGTCCTGCAGGCTGTTGGCGTCCTGTGGAAGCGTCTTAGGGCGGGTGAACTGGCGGGATAGGAAGCCGCGGATGGTGCCTTCGTAGGCGGCCTGTTTCTGGAGGCTGGCGTTGTCCATGGTTGAGGTGTTGGTCTTGTTGCCCATCTTGCCTGGATAAAGGATATGTGATGCTTAGGCGCTTGCGAGGCAGTAGGTAATATGGCCTCTACGAGACAACTGGATCAAGACCTAGGAGGGACTTGAAAAGCGTATTGATATGCCGACTGGAATGCAATGTTTAAGGGGGATAGATCCGTTAAATATAAGTATCAAAGAGACACTGCATGTCTATGCGCAATTACAGCAACAACCCATACATCACCAACGCATGATGTATCTCAGAGAGCTTTGTAATCGAAGGCGCTAGGCACGCCATAGCCTGTTACTCAGTGGTGAGGCTGTTCCATTTCGCGACTTGAGGCATACGAAATATGCATATGGGGCATTTCTTCGGCGTAGAGTTCGTCCATGAGGATTGGGTGCAGTTTCAGCTGGTAGGCAGATGAGGGGCCAGGACGCTGAAAACGCCTGCTGCAGCAGGGGCACAAGTTGTTCTGCCTGCATTTTTTAGGGCGCTACTCGCTTGAGCTTCCTCCCAAGCCCCCTAAGGACCCGCTATCGAATCAATTGCTTACCGATTTCCTCGCACTTCGGACCCTTGTGTTGTGCGAAGTCCGTTTATCTGACGTACTTAGTAATCGAAGAACAGCAAGCAGAGATCGTGAAAGTTTCAATGCATTGCACATATCTCGATCCTTCATACAAGCTGCAATTGACCGCCGATACCAACAAAAACGATGCTCGAGTAATTCATAATCAACAAACTGATACTCGGATCGAAGAAAGTAGATTGGGCCTTGGAAGGTGGATATGGCAGTTTCGCGAAATGGGATCGCCAAGTGCAAACCAGCACGCTGGCACGGCCAAACAGCACCCACTACTCCAGATCAACATAGATAACAAGACTTTGTCTTGACCACTGAATTCAACATGATATGTTCAGTCGCATCAGTCCATGCACGCATAGTAGATTGTTATGGTCTGTCTATACTTACGTCATGGGAGCCGAACCAAAAGTACAGGCCGGGTCTCAATATTGTTGGCACCGTCCGTATCCGTAAACCACAGAATCGACTACAGCGGCTCGTGGGCTATCCGCGCCCCAAGCCGCAATGGCGCCGGCGAAGTGACTACCCCCCACGTCGCCAAAGAAGGCTCCTAGAAGTCCCCGAGCGGCGATGTCGAGCCCAACGATGGGCACCGACATGGCGAGGTATGATCTTATGGAGCAGCCCAAACGCAACCATCATCCCTCGCGGCTCAAGGTGCTTCGCCGCGACGAAGACGGCCTGAGAAGCTAGCTGTATAACAGATCGCACACTTCTGCCGCGCAGTATCTACTCGAGAATTTGGCGCAGTCCGTGTTTGACGGACGTGGTCAATATCGGGTTTGTGTACACCTATACGGGCTCGCAGATATGGTGACAGACATAAGCCCTACCATGAATGGAAAAAGTACGCCACCGCCGAGCGCGGGGCGTAGCAGTTCTAATTGCGCAAGCCGTAACCCGCATCCCAGAGCAATGCTGCGAGGGCCGAGTCAAGTCAGGATTCTCAGGATGAAAGATTTAAGTCGCCGAGGCGATTAGGTAGTCAGTCCGGCCGGCGAGATAGAGTTGATCAATCAGCCTGAAATATACGTGGGCAGGATGCGGTAGAGGTTCCGCTCGGACATTCACGTGGTGAAAACCCTCGAGTAAGAGGATGTCAGCGCTCGAGTTCCTCCGCGACTGGACTCATATCATCCCAGCGGAGTCCGGCCGCGGCCTGATCAAGCCACCGAACAGGTACTGTAAGCATGCATCAACGTACTTAGTGGAGCAGTAGATAGCGACTGGGCATTGCTTTTCCTATAAGCAGAGACCTCGCTGTAAGCTTTTGAGGGCAAAGAGTATATATTGATCTTGATTCTGTATCGCTGTCATATTTCATGTAGGCTTCATTCGAAAAAAGAAGTTCTTTTATTCATCACACTAGATAAGATGCCTTCATACGTCATAACCGGAGTATCCAAGGGACTCGGCGTAAGTCGTCCCCTAGAAACCACAAGAGTGCAGAAAATCCGACTGAAAATGTTCGGCTAGTTCGAGTTCCTCCGCCAGATCTCGAGCGACCCCAATAACACCGTGGTGGGCATCGTTCGCGACAAGCCGAGGACTGAGCAGAGGGTGGCAGAGGAGCTGGAGGGCCGGTCCAACATCCACATCCTCCAAGCGGACACGACCGTCTATGACCAGCTCAAAGTACGCCTGCACGCACCTGAAGTCGATATGTGATGGTGCAGTTAACCAACAGATCTACTTCAGAAAGCCGCCGAGGACGCAGCTCCCATCCTAGACGGGAAGCTGGACTACCTGATCGCCAACGCAGGTTACGTCTCCATGTTCGACGGATTCCACGGCATTGGTACTCTGTGAGTGTCCCCCATCCATAGCCGTACGCTCTCAAGCTCAATCACGACGGACTACTGACACCCTGCGCGCCCGCCCCAAAACGACAGCGGCACCCAAAGCCCAATGGAAACGCAGCAAGACCTCCAAAAGTCGATGGAGGTCAACGTCTACGCCAACATCCACCTGTACAACCTGTTCCTGCCCCTCATCCTCAAGGGCTCCGTCAAGAAGGTCATTGTCATCTCCAGCGGCCTGGGCGACCCAGACCTGGTGTCCCAATACGACCTCGACATCGCCTCGCTGTACTCCATCAGCAAGGCCGCCATGAACATGGCGACGGCCAAGTTCAGCGCGCAATACCGCAAGGACGGGGTGCTCTTCCTGAGCCTCTGCCCGGGCATGGTGGACGTGGGCCGCTACGACAATGGTAAGTCGCCGATGAAAGAATCTTTAATCAAGTGACTCTAACCACTGTATAGTCACCGCTGAGCAAGCGGCTGGCCTCGGCCGGATGATGCAGGCGTTCAAGGTGTACGCACCGCATTTCGAGAAGCCGGCCACACCCGAAGAGGCCATCCGGGATGTGATCAAGGTTTGGGAGAACGCCAGTATCGAGAATGGCGACGGCGGGGCTTACCTTTCCCATCATGGGAATAAGAAGTGGCTGTAAAGGGGGTTGAGTAAGGCGTCCGTCGATTTCAGCATTTCTATGTTTAGCCATTTTCCTTTATCTTCCGAAAGAATACATTGAGAGGCAGAAAGGTGAATGGTCGGTCCATGTATCGCATTGTGAAACTCGCCAGCGAGCGACATTTGCGACAGTTGGCAATGGTCTGGCCTAGTCCGGAGATGTCGATGTATGCGGGTTACGCTGGACAACCTACCCCCACGTCAACCACAAACTTCAATGAAGACTCACATACAGCCAAGTCCAGACCCCATTGCAATGCAAACACGCAATCACGAAAGAGAAACAATAAGTAGAGTAAAGAGGTGATAATGCGCAGCTAGAGCGCGGGTATATTGAACGATGAAGCAAACTCCGACTGCTTTGAAAAAGATGCTCTTGCAAAATACTCCATCGGCGAGCTGAGTATATAAACAACATGCAATATCAACAACACACGTTTCACATGAGTAATAGCAAAATGCTTCCCCATCAAGTCTTTGGGCCCTTCTCAAGCAATTAGCGACGAGATGATGTAGAGAGGCGTCCTCCACGGCCACGCCCTCGCATTCCTCCTCTGTAGGCCACAAACTTTTTCGCCGGAATCTCCTCGTCATCGTCTCCGAATGAGCTGTCTGTCTCTTCGGAATCGCTTCCGGCCATACTGGCCAGTCGCACAATGGTAGGCCCTGGTCGCGTGACCGGTTTCGCGGGAGCTGCCGAGCTTGTAGCCGGAGGCGGTCTCGCGGAGGACTCGCGGCTTTTGGCACTTTGGGGCTCCTCTGTTTTGCGAAGGGATGAAGCACGAGGTAGTGGTGCATCTGAATCTTTCATGGGCGTGTCTTGGTCTTTCGTACCACGCGCAGATGCAGATTGAGGAGTCGAAGGCGTACTTGTGCGGTTTGAGGTAATGTTTCTGGAAGAGCCGCGCATCTTAAACTTCCTGCCCTTCGCTGCCATGCGCTCTGCCATAGACATGAACTTCGGTTGCGGTGAAGGCTCGGGAGCTGGTGGTGACGCCGCTGGTTTTGCTGCAGACTTTGGAGGACGCCCCCTCCTTCCTGGAGGTCGAGCACTTGGGGTTGACTCTTTTTCCATATCATTCGGCTTCCCCACAGCTTCCGACTCGCGGGCAAGTTCAGCCTCTTCGGCCTCCAAGTCAGCTGCTAGAGCCTCAATCGTGACTTCATCCTCGTTGACAGAGTCTTGAGCAGGTGTCGAGTCTTCAGCGTAATCGACACTGTTGAGCTGGGAACGTCGTGTAGGGCGTCCTCGTCTTTTAGGCTCTTTTGCAGCCTCTTTCGCAGCCTCCTTCGCAACCTCCTTCGCCGGTTCTTTGGCGGTTGTTTGCGGCGAGTTGGCGGGCAGGGAGCTTCGCGGCGGGCGCCCCCGACGTTTTCCCGTGTAGGGAGGTGCCGCCTCTTGGTTCAAACCAGCCACCGCACGAAATGCCTGAGCCGCAACATCCACGGGGTCACTCCCAACCGTGTCGCCGTTCTCTGCGTCTGGGTTCAACAGCCTCTTGGGGATAACAATGTCATCAAGATCTTCTTCGGGTTCTTCATGATCGGTATAAGACTGCGCAGGTTTCGCATGGCGCAGAGTAGGCCGCAGAGGGTCTACCGGGAGCGGGGCCCTTGCCGGTTTCGCCTTGGGCCTTTCCTGGGTATTGCTCGCTTCAGGAACAGTAGGAGCCTGCTCTGATGCAGTACGGGCACGATTGGGTGTCCCCGAGCCACTTCTGCCTGGCTCGCCAAGGGCACCAAGAAGAGCAGGATCGAGATTCATAAGCTGATCAAGATTTCCAGTGCGTGGTTTCTTGCGCCACGTCTTTGGACCCATGAAGTCGGGGTCGTCGTCTGTTTCCAAACGGGCCTTTCGCTTCGCAAGGCGTAAGGTCTTCTTAACGAAGTCGGACACTTCTGGCTCTCGACTCAGCGTATCTTCTGATGGCATCTGGAACGGGTCGAAAAGGATCTTGTCGGCACTATCCCCTTGATCGTAGAAGCCCATTCCCATCATCCTAGCACCAACGCCTGGGTCGTTATAACCCGATGGATCAGGATAGGCCGAGGTTTCGAGGTCCATGCCAGACATGTCAGCTGTGGGCACGCGACTGCCTGCGGTTTCGTCTTGGTTGCTCGAGTTGCCGTTTTGGACTACCGGCGCACCGTCGACACCGACCTGATCACCATACGCGTTTTCCATAGTGTGGCCCTCGATCTCATGCGGTGCATCTTCGTTGCTCTCCAGCGCTGCCAATGGACCCTTGGCCTTTTCTGCATCAGCCTGTTCTCGAAGACGCTGCATTCTCTTCGAATCTTTGGAGCGGCTCTCCTCCCCGAATGCCTTCAGCCAATTCAGATTGTGGATACGGAAGTCGACAATAGACTCGACACTGCGGTCGTCTGCAATTCGTCGCGTGTCGTGGCCCAGCAGGGTGTTCTTCGGCACATACGGTTGAGTATGGCCGGCGCGTCTGCAACTTCCGCAGTTGCAAATCCCGAGACATTTAGGGCATTGCCAATGCTCCTTCTCCATTGCGGACTGGGGCATTGTGTCAAAGGCCCTCCAAAGGACGCCATAGCAGTAGGCTTCCTGGCAGGTTGTGCAAAAGTTGAGCTTGTAAGTATGGTCCTTATGACAACAGACGTGGCAGCGGTAAACGTCTCCTCTTTTTTGTTTGCGTTTCGATTTCGGCTTCTTCTTGATCCGGCCTTCTTCGTCAACTTCAGGCTCTGGCTCCGATTCTACTTCTGGCGCGGGCTCGTTGGCGTGCTTCGTGATATCGCTCCAGGGCCGGCGGCGCAGTTGTTCCTGGCAGACCTGTGCAACGGACTTCTTATTCGACTTCCGCCGCGCAATCTCCAGGGGCTGGGGAGAATGTTCAATGTCGACAAAGCCGTCCTGCTTGATAACCATAGACCGCCATAGCTCATGCTTCTCAACCAGGTCAGACCAATGCCACTGTTCGCACCATTGAAGGCCTGAAATGCACACGCAGGATCTTCCCATCGCGTAGCATTCCATGCAAATATCGTACGTGTCCTCGTCGCCGTTGACAAGCTGCCTCACGCAGCACTTGCAGGTCAGAAACCGGTTGAAGATATTGGAACGGCAGTATGAACAGGTAATGTTCGAGTCAAACTCAATGTACTCTACGTCAATATGTTTGGGCCCGAACATTTCATCGATAAGAATCCCAGTAAAGAGACCAAAGAGTCGTCGAAAGTCGTCGGCCATCTGTCTCAAGCGTGGCGAATTCTGCGAGAGCTCACGGCCGAGCCCTAGAACCCCGACAGCTGACGTCTCTTCCAAGGTCTGCATTTCCTTGTAGTACTTCTCAAGGGTAAAGTAGATGATGGCCTTATTCTTGTACTGCTCGTCTCGGCAGACGAGACGGGCTTTGGGCAGAGCTTCATGGAGTGCGAGATCCAGCGTTTCCACGGTCGTCCGATTCCACGCGACCTTCATAGTTCTTGTTCCTCGGTTCCAGACCTGGTGAGGTGCCAGAGGTGGCACCAATATGAAATCGCCAACCTTCTGTTCCACGATGTAGACAGGGAAACTGGCCTTCTTCCAGGCATTGATCTGGGCGAAATGTTTCTCGATCTCGATGTCGTGTCCGAGCATGGAGAGGAAGTACTCGCGCACCACTTCCCTATCCTTGGTCTCTGTCATGAACCAAATCGAACTTCCGGGCTTCTCGCCGTTTTCACTGCCCGATGCATCGACCATGATATTCTGGCCCAGACTTGCACACATTTCCCTATGCGCAGGAGTGTAGGTGCCTTCATGACCGATGTAGCACATGAGGTTCTGCGCCCGCATCTCTTCGGGCAAGCTGCTCATCAGATCTCCAGCAACAGCAGCCGAAACTTCGGGGGCGCCGAAGATATCGTCTTCTCGGGTATCGGCAGTGTCGCTAACATTGTCGTTCATGTAGAAGACGTTCGGTGGGATAACCTTCCGCAAATGGTCATACCATTCTTGGGGGCAATCGATATCCTTCATGTACAGCCTCTGCCGCCGTTCGTCTCGGAAATTCGTGGGACTCCATTGGTTCGTCAGTTGTCGCATTGACCGTAGGTAATGCCCAGTGGTCATGGGAATATCCGACTGCGAGCCAATGTCGCGGACACTCTCCTGCTTTTTGTCGTGTGTCTTCTCGAGCCATTTCGCACTGAAGAGCGACTCTGGCAACACCTTGTTCCAACCCTCGATCACGAGTGGCCGACCACCTTCGATGACATGTAGCTGTACCAGTTTTTCGAAGCCAGAGGCACCCAGTCGTCGGATCTGCGCTAGGTTTATACGGACGACCCAGTCGAAGTTGGGGTTTCGATCGACGATCGCATGGAGGTCCAGATCGGGGGGTATAGGGTCGAACTTCGCTTGCGGATGTAGCGCAGTCGGCATCTTGGCGAGCGTTGCTTGCGTTCTGCGTTACGCAAGTGCAGCAGGCCTAGGTGGTTTTCGAATTGCTTTCCAGGGCGAGCAGGTGCGCAATCGATGTCAAAGGGGATGTCGAGCACCGCGCCTGCCAAGTGGGTGGGAGGTAAATATAATCAAGAATACTGGGTTGGAGCCGTTGCAAGTAATGTACACCTCCGGATTACCAAAGCTGACAAGATGAACAGCGATGCATCGCGTAAACTCCAGATCATCCAGACCTGTGATGCTTGATGCTTGATGCTTGATGCTCGATGGTCCTCGCTAGTCGTGCAGTTGCGATTTCAACCTTGTCTCCGAGTTGCGCAACTTGCCCGTGGAGGTGCAAGAAGGGTGGTTGCTGAGCGCGGTTCTTGCTAATGCGATAAGATGCGCGGGACCACTGCGAGAAAGTATGTATGTAGGTATACTTACGTAGTGGAGAACAAGGCGCGACGCTGTCGAGACCCCACTGCGTGGGATGAAAGAGCAGCACTTGAGAGCCCAAACGGCAAATAAAAACACGCTAGTCTTCGCGAGGGATCTGCACTAGCCTCAACCACACTAGCCACTGACTTGAGCATCAAAGATTTGAGAGACATTCGAGAGATGGATTTGCTGACGAAAAGAAAGAGAGAGAGAATTGCGGCAACCTTTCTTTCTGCCAGCTAACGAACTTCCGTATGGCTTGACACCAAGTTCAGAGAGGCATATCCTAAGATCAATTGGTAAGTTTTATCAATCGTTGGTTCCTCCCCATCATTTGGGCATCTTGGCTTTTTGCTCAATTCCGTGTCTGGTTGATACCTTGAGACTCACCATACAGTGGGGCAACTACCCCTTCTGGATGCGGCATCGCAATGTATCTATAGATATTCTATTGATATAGATATACTTCGTTTCGGGAGATGGCGATATCGAATGCCGCAGTTCAATGATCGTCGTATTTGAAGCTGGTAATCTACTCAAGCTAACATCCCAGTAGTGCCATCGTCATGTTCAGGGGATGTAGTGCGGCCCTGGGGAGGCGAATACTACCAAATTCGAAATTCGTAGCTTCCAAACCCAGTTGGGCTTCTGGTCGAAGGTCGGGATCAAGTACTTCTCGGCTCCTAACGCCAACAAGGCCAAGCCAGTCACGCCCAACTTCAGTGTCCTTGTTGGCGCCCCGGCATGTCATCCCTTTCCATGCCTCTGCCAAGCAATTGGCCGCCAGCGTAGAATCGACTTCGTCTCCTGAGACACCAAAGCCGTATTCGCCGCCCACCACTGGGCTTCTCTCACGTCTGCCAGCATCATGGGTGCCGTATGCCGAGCTGGTCCGTCTAGATAAGCCGGCGGGAACATACTACTTGTTCTTCCCATGCATGTTCAGCACGCTCCTGGCCGCTCCCATGGCTGATCCAATCACTTCTCCCTTGACCGTCATTGGTACGACCGCGCTCTTCTTCTCAGGGGCTCTGATAATGCGCGGGGCAGGCTGCAGCATCAACGACCTCTGGGACCGCAACCTCGACCCGCAAGTGGCGCGCACCCGACTGCGTCCCATTGCCCGAGGCGCCATCACCCCTTTCAAGGCCCTGACGTTCACCGGTGTACAGCTGCTGGCCGGACTCGGAATCCTCCTCCAGTTCCCCTGGGACTGTTTCTTCTACGCGACACCCAGCCTGCTCTTCGTCGCCTCGTATCCCCTCGCGAAGCGGGTCACATACTACCCGCAGTTCGTGTTGGGACTGACCTTCTCGTGGGGCGCCATGATGGGCTTCCCGGCGCTGGGCGTGGACCTGCTCACGAACACGGCGGCCATGACGGCGGCGGGCTTCCTGTACGCCAGCAACGTCGCCTGGACCGTGCTGTACGACATGATCTACGCCCACATGGACATCCGCGACGACGCCAAGGCGGGCATCAAGAGCATCGCCCTGAAGCATGACGCGGAGACCAAGCAAGTCTTGTCCGGCCTGGCGGTCGTACAGGTCGGCCTGCTCGGCGCGGCCGGCTGGGCTGCTGGTGCCGGCCCTGCCTTCTTCATCGGCGGCTGTGGAGGCGCTGCCTTGACGCTGGGCTACATGATCCGCAACGTCAACCTGAAGAATGTGAAGGACTGTTGGTGGTGGTTCGTCAACGGCTGCTGGATCACGGGAGGGGCCATCGGTGCCGGTTTGGGTGCGGACTATCTCATTCAGTACTCAAATCAAGAAGAGACCGAGAAGGTCGCTCAGAGCTAGATGCCAAGAGTGATGTCGCCTGTATTTATAGATCCGGGGTGGGTTGTCCGTCTATAGAACTAGATCTGGCGTGCTGTACGATACACGTACGAGTTGGGAGGCAAGCTAGACTTACAGTCATGTAATACCACTCCTCCCTTATGAAACACTTGTTCCAGGACCACGTAAGATACATCTCTTCATCTCCTCACTTTCCGAAGTGCTCTATGTACAATGTTGTACGCGTAGTAAATTTGTTGAGGCTTCAGTTGCTCCACCTTTCTTGAGGAGCTGCGAAGCCTTAATCTGAGCAGCCATCAACTTTGTGGAATGATGAATGCTAGATGTGTCTTCTCAGCAAGTCTTATCCCTTATATCAGACCGGAATTAACTCCATATTCCATGATCGTTCAGGTAGCATTGCCTGGACCAGGACCATATTGGTTTCTGCTTCATGGGGGCTGCCTGAGATAGTCTACTGGCCAGTTTACATTGCAACCAAGTTATTATCTCTAGTACTTCACAGCCATGACCAGAAAGTGGGGTTTGGACCTGAATACTCAGTAACAATCTTCCATATTCTCTCCTTCGCCATGTTTCGATGTTAAACCATTACAGCCGCTGGTTCCCTGTTCTTTGTGATATGCCATGATACGCTAAGCACAAGGTGTCCTCCGGCAACAGAGGAACCTTTCCGGGCTACTCGGAAGCCCAGTGACTCAAGTACTGTAAACTAACATGAGTAGTGGTGAGGTGACATAGACGGTTCATTGACCATGGCCAATGTCCAAAGCACCACCACCGATGGTGGTCCTCACAACCTGAGGACCTAGTGATATAAGACCTAGTCAAAATATTACAATACTAGTTTTAGCTTGCTAACACATGGAGCAGGATACTCCTCCATTCTCCTACATATAGGGATCCGGGTTTGGATATGACACCCGATGACTTGACCCTGCATATTGCACATTTTGTGATACCAAGTTTCTACGAATTCACCTTGAAGTATTTCCTTGATGTGTAAGGAGACGCAATTTGAAATTTTGACCAGGCACTAAATTATGTCTGGTAACTCCATAGGTAAACATTTAATTGCCAAACATGTTTGTTTTTCTACACACCGACTCTCACTGTTGCAATTCTTCACATATCACAACTTCAACCCTAGTATTTCCACTTCGTTGATCAATCAACAACTAAAATAGCCTATGTGAACAGCATATCTTCGTTGTTCACTTGGATGGACTGATGCAGCTTGGGTATGTTCAAGTCAATGTCGAGTTATATCGAATCCGAAATTCCAGTTTCTTCGTAATTATTCTGCATCTAAGTTGTCGACGAGAAAAGGAACTCAAACGTACAAGACACAAGTGATGAGCAACGTACTACTATGTGTAGCCGCAGCATAGTCATTGTTCAAGTCTATTTTGCGAGTTTTGCTAGCATGTTCGTTATTCAAAGTGTTGATATCTGAAGTAGTACGCATGCGGAAACCCCAAACCACAAGAAGTCCTACAATTTCTACAGCTCCAACTAAACTCCCACTGGACATATTTGAAGCTATGTATTCAAAATGGCATTGAAGACGGGGGTGATAAGAACACGTCATAGTGTGCTCGACATTAATGATGGCATCCTACAGCTTATGAACACCACTCAGCCTCGTAGCCTTGTCCCCTAGCCAGCCTCATCCGGACTTGATCTCTCTCATCAAGGTTTCAAAATTGAGGCATTCGTCCTTATGATGCACTATGGGGTCATATTGCGATTTTCTTCGAGTGGAAGAGGCCTTCTCCAGCTAGAAATGGTTTTTATTCTTACGGACAGCAAACCATCATGATGTCTTGTTTTGGCGCAAAGCCAGGAAATAGGCGTCGCATATCCAGACTCCTTCGGCTTTAGATTAAAAAATGATTTTGCCATGTCATGACAATGGTATCACATCAATGTATGCTCTGCGTATCTCAGCATGCATGCATTCTCATTACGATGTCAAAGAGGAATCTGGAGGTAAGTCATGTAAATATGTCATCTAGATCCCGGCTAGTCGATAAGTGCGCTATGAAGAAGTAACACAAAACCGAGAGCCGGGGCTCAGAGTAGTCGTTATTCATGCATCAATAACAATCTTCACTCATGTAACATGCATGGAGAGACGTGATCAGGAGGGTATCATTGAAATTGAATATCGAGGCGCTCTGAATCTAGTAATCAAGTGCACAGGCTACGCATGCTTTGCACTGCCAGGTGGCGTATCTTCGCCCCAGACATCTCTGCTCTCCTGTTCAACAGTATGCATGGCGACCGCGACCTCTTCTAGCTTGGCAACGACATCTCGGACACCCTGGTCGACCCTGCTAAAGTATTGATCGTTGGCTTCTCTACGCTTACGCGCCAGGAGGATGTCGGTTTCCGTCTCTTCCTCCAGCGCAGCCCCGAACCGGTCAGCACCGCGCCCGCTGCTCGACGGCCCAGCAGCACTGCCTGATCCGATGGTGCTTCTCCCCGGATCTGTTGTACCGTCCTTCAGGGTCGCGCCGGGAGCCATGTTGGATGCAGCCGCGAGGCCCATGCCGCCGAGCGTGCCCTTCAGATCTCGCACCTCTTCGGTCCCGGCACCTGTCGTCTCAATCGCGTCGTCCGCCTCGCTTCGGGCCCAGGCCTGCGCCAGGGCAATCTGCGCCGCCCGGAGGTCTGCAAGCTTGCGGTCGTGTTCGGGGCCGAAGACGTGCGTGCCACCCGAGGCCGAGAGCTCGACCTCCTCAAGCGTCGCCTGCATCTCGGCCCAGAGCGCGTCGGTTTTGTCGACGGAGCGGGAGGAGTCGCCGGTGTGGAGCCGAGGCACAGGAGCGCCGGCGCGGCCACCCATGTTCATGGGATTGAGCAGCGAGGGCTTGCGCGATAGCGGCTGCATTTGCGGCTGTGTGGTTGAGGATGTGGTTGTCGGAGCTAGCGGTTGAGAGGCATTGGAAGGCATGGCGGCACCTTGGGCCGCGGCACCGGCTAGAGAGACATGGGACGCGGAGGGAGAGGGGGAAGGGTGGGAAGGGTGCAGAAACAGAGACGGTGGAGGGTCTCGCGATTTACTTGGCTTCAACTGAGGCTGAGACATGGCGAGTCTGCATTTTGGCTGGCAAACAAACAGACGCTGCAGCAATGGTTGGAATGGAATGCCTCCGTACTTCACTAAAGTAGTGACGTCGGGGCAAGGCTGGAATTGGGGTGTTGAGGCGGGAAGCTGCGTGTTAGGGGGGTTCAAGGTTACTTGCTTACAGCACCTACCATCTGGATCTATGGTGCCTGGAACCAACAAGGTAATTTGCAGGCGGCCTGCACATTGGGTCATGGACTGGACTATGTATGTTGAGATAGCTTCGCAGGCAAGTAAGGTGACTACCGATGGCTTGGTCAATCGATATATTCAACTGCGAAATGTGACGCTATCTGTGCCCATGGTTCCAGGTTGGGTTTACTTGAAATTGCGTGGTGCACCATCAGAAAGATGCTGGCAGCTCGAAAGCACATCTTTGCTGACTGAAGGATGCCGTGCATCAATTGCAAGGTGGGTGGGTTCCGGGTTTGTTTGGTGGGGTACCTGTGGCATGCCCAAGCTTTTTTCTGTGGCTGTCCACAAAATTTGGATTGGGGTTGAAATTCCAGCCACACACCAAAGCCACAGATACTGATTGCCGCACTTCAAAATTCAGATCTAGGGTCGAAAACCCTCGGCCAGCTAATTTCCATTGACGGACTTGTCACTCTCAACCTCGCGAACTTTGCAGATAGCGGAACCCTTTCGACATACTCACATCGACAACAGCACCCATCCGCCGCGATCACAGTCATAAATCGGTAGGTTTTTCCTCTCCCATCCAGGCGTACTCACCTTTTGCCCATTGCCTTTGCGATCGCATCGACGAATTACTTCGATCCAACAACGACACCCGCAACTCCAATCGTCGCATCCAAACATTCACACACACGAACCAGTCCGCTAATTTCGAGTCTCGTCCACAGCCATCATGGGTAAGGGAAAGCCTAGAGGATTGAACGCTGCGCGTAAGCTGCGCATGCACCGCAAGGACCAGCGCTGGGCCGATCTGGGATACAAGAAGCGTGCTCTGGGTACCGCTTTCAAGTCCTCGCCGTTCGGTGGTTCCTCCCACGCCAAGGGCATCGTCCTCGAGAAGGTCGGTGTCGAGGCCAAGCAGCCCAACTCCGCCATCCGAAAGTGCGTTCGTGTACAGCTCATCAAGAACGGCAAGAAGGTCACTGCTTTCGGTACGTCTGCCCCTCGAAAGATTTTCTCCCTCCAAAGTGGCGTGTGGTGTGGGGCGCCTCGAACGATGATCGAGCGCCCACACGACCGTCTACTGGATTTACGACGACATTGATGGACAAGACACATCAATGCCATACAAGCTCGCGCTGACCATGTTTCCTTTTCTCTCTAGTCCCCAACGACGGTTGCTTGAACTTCGTTGACGAGAACGACGAGGTCCTCCTGGCCGGTTTCGGTCGCAAGGGCAAGGCCAAGGGTGATATTCCCGGTGTGCGATTCAAGGTCGTCAAGGTGTCCGGTGTCGGTCTGCTGGCCCTGTGGAAGGAGAAGAAGGAGAAGCCCCGTTCTTAAGCGATCGACAGGCTACGGGAATGCATTATTCGGGGGACGACGATACGAGCGAACGCAAAAGGACTGGCAAATTCATTTGGGGAATTATGGAGTCATAACGGCTGCCTTGCTTTTTCCATTGGCATCAGAGGGTTCGGTCCTTGATACACCCACACTCACATAGGTGGACGCGATCCGAAAAATAGAGATTCGCTTTACCATCCTCATGGAGAGTCATCTGTGCCGAGTACACTATGCAGGTGCTTCGCACGTTTGATCAGTCACAGGCGTTAGCCGGAAATGGACAACTTTTTGACATGGTATCCTGACGTTCCAGTATGCCACCAGTCCTGATGATCAATGTGTATACTGCAGCTATCGTGCGTGTGGAGGTTACGTCGCGAATCGCAGTTGCTGTCAGGCTACCCGTCTCACCCGCGATCATGTTCCTGAATCTACAGACATTGGCATGCAATCCACCTTTGCTCTCCCGTGAATCGGTCCAATATGTCAACGTCTAGCTAATCGCTGGCCTACATGAAGGGGCATTGCGGGAACCTTTGTTTTCGAAGTCATGATGGTGCCATTTCTCATCCCCGTACACTGTCATTTATCCCACCATGGCCTCTGCTTATTTGCGTATCAAGAAATTTGCCCACGTTTTGGTGTCGTACGAAGCAGACATTAGCCGTGTCAAAATCTCCGGGCTTTTCAATTGGCAACGCAACGCAATACCCCAACCCAGCTATGTTTGGTTTTTCCCTACGTCACATTAGACGTTCGACGCAGCTAAGTTGGCTGGCTCCAGTTCCACCGGGTCAATCAACAGCGGGAGCGGAGTGCAATAACATATGCGCATAAACACAGCAATTCGTTCTTGTCCTAGAATCACATGCGAATTGCAGCACCTGTATTTTCTCTGTACCACCAATAGATAAAGATCTAAACAAGATCACTTACTCATTAGTGCGGCTGGATATTTGGGGGGTTGCTCTTGGGGCCACTTTCTTCCTGCACGTAATTACCCGGTCCTGGGCCAGGTCATGCTTCCAAGGAGCCCCGAATGATAACGGCGACATGGATGCCAATCAGGCGCTGCGGCGATGTTGCCTTCATCTAGCACACGTGGTCTGGAGAGCGATGATCTCTGCAGCGCAGTGTTGGACTATTCTGTCTTGGTCGCTCCACCGGCTATTTGGATCTTGCCAAAGCACCCAGGCAGATATTGCCAAGAGGCAATATTAATTAAGAATAGATGAGGCTCCTGCAAGAATATCATCGGCAGTTGGAAAAAGAAGGTTCGGGCCCTGCCTTACGATACTTGCGCTCGCAATTGGTGCCAGCATCAGGAACGCACAAAAGGGGTGACGTCTGCTGGTGTTCTAGTTCGTCAATCTTACACATCATCTAGGGTCTCACTACACATTGTTCAACTGTTGCCTCCAATACCCAGAGTACTATATCTACAGATAGCTGGTCACTGTTAAATCAAGATGCACGGTCTCAGGTTGTTATTCTCTTCGTTTACTCTGGGCCTCCTATTGCTGGGCCAGGCCCACGCTGCTGCGACGGGCTTTCCACGATCCGCGCAGGCGTGTGACGCCACTTGCACCCAGTGCACAGAGACCGAGGCTGGTGACTCGCGTTGCTGTCTCGAGGGCTGTGGCTATGGGTGTGACGACACGTCGGTGGTCTGGGACGAGTGCATAAAGGGTGGTTGCTGTAAGTAAACGAGCGCCAGAACAGTTATTTGAGGCATATCTTGTTATCAGGGTACGAGCTGACCGCCCCGTCTTCAATTGCATAGTTGACTGGCAGCGTGGGCAGTCAGAGTGCAATCTCTACCCGTTCTGGGGCCTGGCTTCCATGCCCCTTTGCGGCCGCTGCTTCGAGGCTGGATGCTCGACCAACTACACTTCAACGTGCCATGACAACACTGCTGCACGAGTGAAGCTGTAGTCTATACGGAGTGCAGCGAATTGTCATACGCAGGATACTACGAAAGTGCACGGTTTTGCAGCAGAGTGGAGGATGCGGCCGCCGATGTTGTTTACCTGGATGTGCCATTGGCAAAATGTGATGTCAGGCTATGAACTAAGTACGTACATCGGGAAAGGCGTGAAGGGAAATGGGAGGAAACACAGGGGTATCTGCGGTTGGTTCTCGGAGATCCCATGTCACCCGAATACTCTTGGGGGTTGTAAACGAAGGAACAACATCGCCAAGGCCTTTGACAGTAAAACTTCAGATGACAAGAAGTCGACTGGTTGGATTTGATGTTGGAAAGCCCACGCTAGGATATATACCTGCCAATGCATAAATTCCCTGCCCTGATCCTAATATTCATCCGTCTTACTGCCAATCCATCTCCTCAATACGCCACTCACGTGTAATGGACCCCGTATACCACCTGCAGTGTTCTGAGGTAGCAAGTGCAATCAAATCTCCCCATTAGATATCATTTAAACCTGAGTTCACCTTGTCCGGCCGGTTTTGTTTCAAAGGCACCAGCTAGCCCTTTCGATATCTTCACTTCCCGTAAGGCAACTTCCCCTCGAACTTAGCAGTGACAGGTGGAATTTGTTTCCTTGTTTTTATGGTAGTCGCCGACGAGCTACCTCCCACTGCTTAAATTCCATTTTCCCCACCTAATACCTTTAGTCGTGGCTTCCAAACATAAACACGTCTTGTTGAGCAAGTCACTGGCCTTTGATGTGACCAGAAAGCTCCAAGACTTCCGCCGAGCAAGAACCCTTCGTACAAGAACAATTACCACCAAACTCCCCATCAATATTCATCCGATCTCTTTACCACAGAACACTCGATTGCGACGCATCATTCTCTACTTGGAAGAAGTAGCCGCACAGCACCTTACACCATGGACGTGTTGAAGCCCGACCCTTATTCACGTAGAGTGATAGATTCTGGGTACATGATATTGCTACCACTCTTGTTCGCCCAGCAGCTCGCCTCTTGCGTCACGAACGAGATCAACGCCTTCCGGTTCAAGTTCATCAGCCCTGGCCATACCGCCCTCGCCGTCGGCGTCTTCTACCCGGGCCTCTGCTACGCCACGCAGCGCCTGAATAGCTGGGCCGACGGCGTTTACGAGCGACAAGTCCACATGAGCCGCAAGGCGAAGAAGGGCGAGCTCCGCAACAACACCATCCTCACCGCCAAGCAGAAGGAGGAAATGCCCAAGTTGACTCGCGAGATCGGCTACATGGACCCCAAGATTGCCCCGTTCGCCCTCGCCCTGCTCCCCTTGAACCTCCGGGCCAGGCTGCTGGACCGCTGGCTCGCTCCCGCCTACCGAATCTGGTTCCCGGCACCACGCCTTGGCCCCGCGTTCATGATGCTGCGACAGGCTACCACAACTACCCCTTTCATTGGCCTATTGGCAGTCTTCGCTGGTAAAACGCTGATGGGGTATAAATCGGAGGCAGACAAGCACCAGGAGCGAACTCTGTAGAGAGAGAGTGTGTGGAATACAACGAGGGTGGAATACAGTGACTAGGGCGGTTTAAATGGATAGAGGGGAACCCATTTGTATTAGAAGCCTGCGCCCGCCCCCGAATGTGGCTGGATATTAATAATACAACTCCGCATGCGAGTTCACATAAACATACATATCTCCAATCCGTCTCCAACTGCAAATTCCCTAGTGCTGTAGTTTCCTACTCTCGTCTTGCCATTCCAACTACAGAACCCGTCCAATCGGCTAATAGAACCTAAGATAATACAGGACCACCTTACAGAGGCCGTTCGGTCTCGTCACGCACATCTCTAGCCACGCGCAGCGAGTTACGAGCGTGGATTATCCCGACGACCCCAAATAAAGCGGTCGGATAAGGGTATGGCTGGTAGATGGCGTGGTGCAAAGCACGGTAGACATGCGGGACCAGCTCCTGCTCTATCAGCCGATGGACGTACAGGCCCCGGAGATGCAGGGCGAAGAACGCGTTCCAGACCGCGGATAGCCACAAGTCACGGTGGACGGACTCGGAGCTGGCCTTCTTCTTCTTCTCCTGATCCCTAGGAGCAGGCAAGGCCGCCGACGCACGGTGATCCCCACCGATGGCCGAGGCAGCTGCCTCTTCATATTTCCGGCGCCATTTCTCGGAGGCGGTGTCGGCCCAGGAGATCAGACCCCTCGTCGTCATGAAGACGCCTGGGTAGAAGACGGCCACGGCCAGCAGGCTGTGACCGGAGCTAATGTACCGCCACCGGACGGCCTTGGACTCGGCGAGCACGCAGAAGGTGCTTTGCAGTCCGACCACGACTATGGCTGCCTTGTCGAGAAAGTCGTAGAATGTTCCCATGGTGTGATTGGCAGCGGCAAGGTATGGCAACGATGCAGGATAAATAAAAGAGTGGATGGTCAACCAGGTTGCTTTTGAAGGCTGATGGAATCAATATCATGGAGGATGGGTTACGGGTTTCGAACCACATCAGATCATTCGATTGGAGGGGGTGGGTATCTTGCATATGAGTGGGGTTTTGGGGCGGCGGTGGCTGAACCCCTTTGTTGGTGACAGCTGGTATATGCGCCCCTATAATTCGTCAACTCTCTGGAGCTGGTTCCTGTATCCCCTCCAGAATACTCTTTGACTACAAAGCATGTCGTAATCGGATCGAGCATACAGTGCAGTCTATTATCAAAAAGCCCAGCTAGAAATTGATTGGCCACGCACGACATGACACCAAAGATCAGGCAAAATTGAGGATTGAGGTCTTGATTGAAGAGCATTGTATTTCTACGGTAGAAACTAGAACTCTTCTTCCGTTTCATTCCTCTTCCATATGTCCTAACTTAGGTAGAGGTCTCATCCTGGCACGCTCCGATAGTGTACATGGCTACGCCACAAGCAACTTCCATGAATCCGACATTGTATTTGCGGTAAGAATCGTACGTGCCTGGCGTATCGTTAGTCATTTTTTATAGTTGCAGGAGTGTTGATGAAGAAAGGGAGTTGGGCGACTTACAACCGTCTCTGAGTTTGTCGAAGACGTCGTGGCATTGGTCAGTGCACCCGTCAGTACTGTTGCCGTCGAACGAGAAGTGGATGTCCTGCGTAGGCGACGTTACGCATTGATCCTGGTCGGTGGAAAGAGGCTCGTGAATCTTCGAGCAAAACGTGTCAAACATACTGCGCCATCATTATGTATTAGCAAGTGCATCTTATGCCCCAACAGTAGGGTGTGGATCTTGGACCCTTGCAAAGCCCGAAAAAGGGGTGGAAGAGAGGAAGAGAGAGGCGGAGCGGAGCCATGGATGGTAACTTACGAGCTCCAAGTACCGTTGTCAAAAGGTTCGGGGTCGTCAGTCGCATCTTTCACACACACAGGAACGTATGGCTGCGGGATTTGGTAGTCTGCAATCAAGTCCTCGACGGGGCCGAAGTTATCCTCCCAGAACGTCTGGTCGCCAATGCTGCTCCCAGAGACGGCGCAGGGGCACCCGGGGAAGTCGCCGCTCGAGCAGGTGCCGTCGGGGCTGCCCTGGCAGCTGTCGCCGACGCAGGGCAGCGCGTAGGTCGGGCAGCTGCTGGGCGTGACCACGCTCGAGGGCGCGGCCGAGACGTCGTAGGTGCGGGTCGGCTCGAAGATGTCCATGGTCTTCGGGGTGGCGAGGATCTTCCACAGGGTGTCGGCGACCTCGTAGACGGCGAAGAGGATGGCGACGGACACGGTGATCTCGAAGAAGAAGCTGCCCAACGTGACCTCGATCAGCTCCATCTCCGCCGATATCGCCATCTCGTTGATGATCATCTCGGCCACCGCGTCTTCCTCCATCAGGGCCAGGGTCTGCTCGCCCTCGACCAGCGCCCCCGCGTCGGTGCCGGACGCCGAGGCCAGCTGCATGTCGAGGTCCGCCGCCTGCTCTCCCCACTCCATATCCTCGCCCAGGAGCTGCCCGAGGCGCCCGCCACGCCGCCGGGTGCACGACGCCGCCACGTCTGCGCGCTGCTGGTGGATTCGGGGGCGTCGCTCGGTGTTGGCACTGGAGGTGTCCTCGTCGCGGCCGGGCAGGGGGTTGCAGTCGGGGAGCTGGGGCAGGTACTTGGCGATGATGTCCTTGATGTGGGGGCTGAAGGCGACCTCCACCACCCCCTCGGCGGCGTTGGCCACCTTGAAGCCCTTGGGGATCGTGGTCTGCTGCACAACGCCATTGGTAGTCTTGTTGATGGTGGCCACTCCGAAGTCGGTCGTGGCCGCAATCCACTGAGCCCGTCGTCAGTCAAAGCTGGCCAGGGGAGGGCCTAGAATATCCACAAGTCACTTCAACGTACCTTGGTTGATGTTGTGTCGCCGTAGACAACTTCGGACAGGTATTGTGTGTCATCACCGATCGAAGCACGGCTAAACGAGCAAGCACTTCAGTTCCTCTTCGTAATGTAGAAAAAGTCAGTGTATGCTTCCGATGCCTACTTACAGCGAGGTAATGGGGGGTACGTCAACGGGGTTGATGCCGATCTGGCCTGTCACCGTCGGGTTGATAGCATCTACCGGAACGTGGGGCGTTGCGGAAGGAGGCGAGGTCATCGTTGCATGATGAGTATGATGAGCCTGCGCACAGGAGAGGAAAAGTGCCACAAGCTGAAACAGGTACATGATGGTCGGGAAGAGCTGAGCTTTTTGAAGAGTCTTCTTGAGAGGGACGAACTGTACCGAGATCAGAGATGGTAACAGCTTTCGAGGGTCCGAGGAGGGGAAAGTCTTGCTATTTATAAGAAACTGTGTGGCAAGCTGCGTGCTAGCTGCGTGCTATTCAATGGGCAGGTTTACTTGTACGAATATTGCAATCAATAACTCCTTTTGCCGCAGGCTTGATCTTGTCATGCGGCACTGACACAAATACAGCTGTTACCTCCTGTATATCGTGATTCACTTGATGAATTAAAAGAGGCAATATTACGAAAATGGTCATGTGTGACGAATACCAATTCAGGAACAATAGTCAATGTAAATCGTGACAAACTAGTCCGAATTGCATGCTGATTCACTGAACCAAGGCCAGCCACAAAACATATAAATAGTTGATTTCTCTGCCTATCGTTGCCTCTGCACATCTTTGCCAAACCGAACCTCCTGTACCACGCCCCTGAACGATACCATAAAGCACCTCGCAATGAAGTTCGTCCAAGTCATCAAAGTCATCCTGGGCTTCCAGTTTATCACTGGGGCATTGAGCGAAGGGCGGTACCTAATCGACACCACGAGCTGCAGTAAGTGCTGACACTTGCATTCTGATTCATTTTTCTTTTCCTTCTATGTTCGGGCTTTTATCGTTCGATTTGATGCGAGCAAAAGCTGGCAGAAAGACACTTGTATTCTCGATAACAACACCTTTCGAGTTCATTATGCTGACCATTTTAGCTGGCGACTTCTACAACGCCGTCAAGGGCTATATGGACTCTGCTCAGAAGTGGGCCGAGGAGATATGCGATATCCTCGAACCCTATATTCAAGACCCCTCTCAGAGGCCCAATGACCGCTTCATGGACCTGGCATTCAAGATGTTCGGTAATAATGATCTTCAGACCATGATGAACGTTCACAGTAAGATCTCCGCCCAACCCTTCTTGGCTCCGTACAATCCATGCTAAGCACCGTGTGGGCTAGGTCGGTTCGACAGAATGCGTCGATACGTGTATATCACCACAGATAATCGGAACCCGTGGTGGACGGACCAGGAGAGAGACCCTGGAGATCTGGTAAGTGCGAAATCCTATCCTTAGGTGAGCCTTGTTTTCTCAATCGCGATACTCTAGGAGATCTTCTGCAGCGCGGACCACATCGTTCATCAGGACAACCCAGCGAGCCCCGACGCGGCCTGGTGGGACATCACACGCGATAGCCCCGTTGACAACGACGACATTGCTCTCGGCCACAAAGACCCCAAGGGTACACTCCTCGCAACCGCGCACGTTGCCGTGCCCGACGGCGACCAGGAGAAGTTCCCGCAACACTGGTCCGAGTACATTGTGATCAACCCGTACAAGCTTCGCAAGGCCGTCGACAAGGGGACACTCTTCGCTGACAAGCGCGTCCGGAAGGCCAGCTCCCCCAGTCTGCTGAGCCGGATCCGGCGCGCGTACAATTGGCATTGGCATGACATCACGCCGGTAGACATACTCAAAACCCTCGACATAAACATGATCCATGAGTTGAGCCATCTCGTGGCCTGTGGAGATGCGATCGACGTGAGAGGCGACGATAGTTACGGGTGGGACAACGCTCTGGCTATAAGGCAGACTGATAATTCTGGTAAGCATGGAACAGGCCTTTCCACCCAAAAGGCTTTGGCAGGGAACCTGGATGGTGTGTATGCTGCAAGGGGGCTGACATTCGAACCGCAGAGACCCTCACCTTCTTCGTCATAATAGACCAGCTAAATCGCCACTACAACTTGGATGTGGACGACAACGGGAAGATTGTCAAGATCACTTGATATGGGGGCTTCGGGACACCGATAAATGGCCTCGGCAGTCCGTAACTCAACAAGGAGAAATGGAGACCAAAGAGTATTGCTTGTTCGGCGGTTGTGGCCAGCGACGATCTTGCTATACTCGGGGCAGGACTCGTTGTGTACGCATGCCATCATGAGGGAAGCTGTGTGACGCTACGCATCCCCTGTTGCGGAAGTAGTATTCTACAGATATGACGATCGTAAATACACGATGCTTCCGCTTGAACCACTTCGAGTGGTTAGGTTAACAGCCAACCACGTCTCGCTCGCAAAACAAGCATAATGCGTGAAGTGGAAACTGATGCTAGTATTACAGTCCCAGCGAAACCCAGTTCCATCCAGGCGTCATAGTTTCCACCGAATAACATTTCAAGGGCGGGCCCGTGAAGATGCCAAAGCTGTATTTGAGCATATAAACCTCGTTTCTACTTTGTCTTTAACACATCAGTCTCCACCCCAGTTTCTGAGTCAATCTCGGCTTTTTGTGCCTTTTTTTGCCCATCAATATGTTAGACCTCAATCCGCAAACTTCCAACCCTTGCCAATTTGCCATCTTGTTCTGCATTGCTACCATGGCCGCGTGGATAGGCGCTTCCGCCGGAGCGATCACAGTCTTCGGCTGGCTTAAAGCTGACAAGCGACACAACCATCCTGATCCGTACCGTCCGAGATCGATCAAATCCTCTACAGAGTCGGACAGTCGAAGGAAGAGCCCCAGACATACCAGGAGATGGACACCCAAGTTTGGATGGTGGCCAGGGAGCCGCGCAACTTGGGTAGAGGAGAGAGAAAGGCTGGTCGCCGAAAAGGAAGTGCTGGCAACGGAGATCAAAGTGCTGCAGAAGGCGAATAAAGAAAAGGAAGTTCTGGCAACGGAAATCAAAGTGCTGCAGAAAACGAATGAAGAACTCCAGAAGCGGCTCAAGAACGAAGATCCTCAGGCAAACCCCCAGAATCCGTCCCGGGGCGCCAACGACAATCAGGGTAGCCCCTCAGAAGCAGAGCACCCTTTCATAGCCATGGCTCGAAGCCTATCGCCCGACGGGGTGACGGAGAGATACAGGGAAGTCGACCAGGATCGGCGCGAGAAACTGCGCGAAGAACGCGAGAAGCTGGAGGATGCTCGGCATACAAGCTGGGAGTTGCATAAAGAGCGCCTTGCCCATTTCGATTATACGTACGGTTACTGCAACGAAAAACAGTATCAAGAGTTCCTGAGAGAGCGCCGGCAACTAAGCGATCGCGGCGACGAAGAGTACAAGAAGCTCCAACGAGCTGAGAGGGACTTGCTCAGGAGGTGTAGTAGAGAGTATGACAAGCTGTATGCGGCTTATAACAAGGCTCACGCCATGGCATGTGAGAGACGCAGGTAATAGAAACTGGAAGAACATGAAGACCTGAAGGACCGGGATGAATCACACACTTTGTCTAACAGTGGGCAGACTGGCTACGGCAAGATACGTCCTAATCAATTCAGGGGTTATCCCGCCACCGACGACAAGTCGCTACTGCTGGAAACATGTTTCGGCCTGTCACAACTGGGCTGTGCCAAATTGATCAGATAACAAACCAAATCACATATTATGGTGTCATTTCTTGTGTATGGACCATACAGCTGCGCTGAACATCCCCTGTTGAAGATTCCGCCCCCAGAACAACCATTCACTCGATAGTACTGACACGCAGCCGCCTTGACCCCCTGAAAATATCATCTGTAAGGGCTTCCTGACAATCAGGCAGTGTCGTAGAGGAGGCGCATAATTTTACGGTACACGCGACGCGGATTGTGGAACTGACAACCAAAACGGGGCTCAAAGACTTTGGTTACCGCCGCATATGCCTCTTCTGGCATTAGATACTGCTTTGTAACACTGCCGCCTCCGGCCGGCTTGGCTGTGTTACCAGCACTTATTCTCGCCATGACCCGCGGCTCGTTCAGCTCGTACTTGTGCCGACGAGTCAGATGCTGCTCCATCGGCTTGGCCACCAGCTTTCGGAGGCTGTACCTCGCGATATCGTTCTTTTGGGCAACGTTTGCCACCGACTGGGACAGCAGCTCTTCGTCAGCCGGCAGCCCAAAGGGACGCGGGCCTTTGGCATCGGCATAGTCGGTGGCCACCTTGTACATGTGCGCCTGAGGCTGGCCTGGCTCTTCATGGCGGAGGTAATTGCGGTTGCTACCGGCCGAGGCGTACTTCCCGAATCCCCATCCATCCGTGCGCCAACCCCATCCCATGTCCTTCAACAGAACCCGGTCATTCTCCGCCAACAGCCAGCTCAGATCCGACTGGCAGTGTAAGTAGACACAGACGCGGTAGATCTCCAGTGCGATCTGCCGAGTCTCGTGGTTGATGAAGAACAGTATAGATGCTTGCGAGTAGACGACACCGTCGATCCTGATGCAGGGACGGATGCGGCGTTCATCTTTGGTGAAATCGATGAAGACTACCTGCGGTTTTGAGGCTACCTCCTTCCAGATAGCAAGGCGTATCTCCGCCGGAAGATAGGGAATGGATTTCCCCTGATGAACCACCTGTTCTGTCTCCATAGTGGGGGTTGAATACTTGTTTTGTCGTTGGATTCAGACTGGGAGAAGCCGAATGACCACCCGGACAGTGAAGAGATTCACAAATGTCAACGATGATGAATGTTGCGGAGGTATCCATTCCGAAGTCGCTGTCATATTCGAGCAATTGAGAACCTCTCTCGCCCGCGCCAGTGTCGTCAAGCTCGAGAAGCTCATCGTGGCTCTACCGTCGTCCCCTTAACTCAGAGACGATGTCAATTAGCCCAGCAGAAGCTAAAAGAACTCGCAGCGAGCATGGTTATCCCCATGGCAACAAAGGCCAAATGAAGCCACAATTTGCCTCGAACCCCCTCAAAACAGGCCAAATAGCAACATGCCGCTGCAAAAACAGTCCGCCGCGTGTGCCTTAGAGTCGTTCTCTCGAGCGATTGGCTCGGCCTTGGTTAACTGACGAGATCATCTATGCTTCGACATTGTGTCTGGAGGCAAGCGAACACCAAGCTTGAGTCCCTAGACTTGAGCACTTCTCAAATGAAGGCGAGCCATGTATGTATCCCAGGGGGCCACTTGTGTTCTGCTTTGTCCTTGTTTCCATGGCGGAGGTCAATCTTGCTGCGCCGTTGCTACGCCTCATGAATGCATAATTAGTGGGCATCCAGCAGTTGGTTTTCAAAAGGGGTCCAATTCAACATCCTGCTCGGCAATCATTGGAAATACTCTTGGCATGGACGTCACTGTACCATGCTCAACTATTTTGTCCTTGTCGGCGGCGATAAAAAGGCAGTTGGCATCTACTTCCCCCCCAATTTAATCGTTGAAATCAACATTATCACGGTATCGCGGTTGCATTGCTAATGGCCCTGACAGGTTTGGTTTACCGGGATTTCGGAAGGTGTGGACATAAAGTGGTCCTCCCTGTCAAGCAGCTAGCTTGACAGCGACAGTCGTCCCATGCTCTCTCGTTCTCGTTAGTGGGTGGCCCCGTCACCTATCAAAAATAGCGAACAATCTGGTCATTCGTTGTCGATCCTCGGCGGCGAGTCACACAGGCATATCAAAAGAGTAAGGAAACACAAACACATGGGCAGGGTCTCTCGCTGCAACTGGAGGCACCTCCATTGATCAATGCATTGCTTTACTACATTAATTTCCTTCCAATACAGTACTGGGCGGGTACCCTACTGCGGGTGCCGTATAACCGTACCAATGAGACAGCCGCTTTGCTCGCTGCTCCATTGCGGCTGAAGTCCCATCGCTATTGGTCTTTAGGGCCAAAAAGATGCTCCGGCTTTCCACCCTTCTCGGAGCATTCTGGGTAGCAGCAGGCATGTCTGCCTGCCCGCCCTGCTGGCATGTCGTCGCTTCTCTAACAGGCCGCCGCCCCAATGGCTAGGCAGTAGTCAGCTTGGCAGCTACGCCGCCGCCAATACTTTACCTAAAGTAAAGGCGAGCCCTGCCACGTGCTAGGTTCGCCGTCTTACATGCTCCTTTCCCTCGTTCGTCAAATTTGTCGCGTCGTTTGGTTTGTTCGTTCTTAGCAAGCATCTGTCAGTCGTTCGTTTCCTCCCGGATCATCGTGGTTTTTTGGTGTCTTTGCCTTATTTCTTCCTCTCCTTCTACAGTGTTTTAATTACTTGATCTTCTAGAGAAGAAGGGAAAGAAGCCTATTATCTTTTGATGTGGCTATCGCCGTAAATTTTCGTGACTCAGGTCGCAAGCCTAAGCCTTAAACCCCCACCACCGACACCACTACCCGCAAGCCACCATGTTTTCCATAGCGCAATTGCGCTCGCGGCGACTGTTGCCCATCTTCGTCGGGGTGGCGCTCACGAGTCTGGCGCTGTATATTATCGTCCGCCTGCTCGCCTTTGCGCAGCTGTTTGGCAAACTCGGGCCCCACGCCGGCATCGAAATCACCCAGCAGGAGGTCTTCCAGTTGCACAACAATGTCTCCGACGACCCGCGCCCGGCCTTCCCCCGGATGATCCACCAGATCTTTCACAACTGGGCGGAACCCGGCAACCACGAGCTGCCTGAGGATTGGGCGCGCATGCGACAGAGTTGCATTGACAAGAACCCGGGATGGGATTTCAAGGTACGCTTTGAGCTGACAACATCTGGGGGTTAATATATCGCAAGAAATGCGGCTGCTGACAGTTACTTTGTGGAACAATTAGCTGTGGCATACCGAAGATTCACGTGTGTTCATCGAAGACAACTATAACTGGTTCTTGCCGACGTACGACAGCTACAAGTTCCCGATCCAGCGAGTCGATGTCATGCGATACTTCCTCATTCGGTATTACGGTGGCATATACCTCGATCTCGACAATGTAAGTTGGGCAAAGACACCATTTCTTGCGCAGCGCGCGCATTAGGAACGGGTATGAAGGAGCAATGATAACTGACGGTATGTTTGAATGGGTACAGGGCTGCGAAGAGAGTCTCGAAGCGCTCCGCTACTTCCCCGCGTGGACCACAGACGGCGGCCTGGGCGCATTGAGCAACAACATCATCGGCGGCCATAAGGATCACCCCTGGCTTGTCATGATGACGGACAACCTCATTCCTTACCACTGGAACTGGATTATGCCATATGCTATCGTCATGTATAACAGCGGCCAGTGGTACCTGACGGCCATTTGGGAGAAGTACCACTCCGTACTGCGCGACGACGGCACCATCCCCGGACTCGAGGGCAACGACTGGAAGAAGTTGCACCGAGTGCTCATGGACGGCCGTACGGGCGCCGACCCATGGGTCTTCTTCAACCACGGCGGTCATGGCGGCACGTGGGGCGCCGGCGACGATTGGCTCTGGGCCTGGCTCGGGTTGCACTGGATGGAGGTGGTCGCCGAAGTAATTGCGGCCATCATCTTCACGATCGTCAGCTGCGTGTGCTGCGTAAGATGTGTAAGAAGGCGGCGACTGCGAAACAAGGGATACCAGAAGGTTGGCACCG
This sequence comes from Apiospora marii, assembly GCF_038362585.1. NCBI lineage: Eukaryota > Fungi > Ascomycota > Sordariomycetes > Amphisphaeriales > Apiosporaceae > Apiospora > Apiospora marii. Next base: position 2,074,067 of record NW_027117377.1, read on the forward strand.
TCGAAGAAGTAGAACTCGGGGAACGCGTCAACGGCGGGCAACGATCGACGAACAATGCCCAACCTGAATAGAGAGCACGGCCCAGAACTGGGATGGTATCGTTCAGCGACCGCCCCGCGAGTCACCCGTCGCGCCTGAGTCTCTAGGAGCGCCTGAATGGCAATGTACGCCTGGATCGCAAGGTGCGGCACGACTGAGCTTTAATAATCAGCAGGAGGACTGCTGGAAATAGGCATCGACGCCACAAGGGCGGCTCATCCCTTCCCAGGAACAACTTCCTGGACACCTGATTTCAGCTCCACTGATACCCAGCGATGATTTGCGAGCACCATATCGACAGGATTGGAAGAGCGATACGACGGGTCCGCATTTCGCCTCTTGACGGCCAGCGACTGAGGCTACTGTTGAGTTATTGCTTTCTTAGGTCATCCCTTTGATCAATCTCAATACCAACATGCCAGCCCTAAAGCTTGGAGGCCCTCCTTTAGACGAGGATGCTCGACTCAGTTGATGCATTATCAGGCGCGGGCTGGGAGGTGATTATGAGCATAAGAGCGAGGCCATATTGGCTCTGCTTGGCTGGGTGTGCTCTGTTGTTTATGAGGGAAACTCATCCATACAGATAGAGATAATACCCGATTCGAGAGGGTGTGCACGTATAGTCACGATGTACATTACAAGCGTCTCTGGTAATGCCAGGGATAAAATTCAATATAAACCAGTTGAACATATGTCTTTGACCCTGTCATCCGCGCCAAAACCGACCTATTGGTATCGTACATCAACTCCATTTGACCAATGGTATCTAAACCCAGAACGGCTAATTTCCCAAAACACCCTCACTTCTTGCTCGAAAATAGTCTGACTATACAATCCTAATATCCACGATCTTGTTTCCATCAACCCTGAAGAACCTCTTACCGTCGGGGGCTGTGAAGGCGAAATCCTCCCCGTCCATGGCGCCGTACAGATAACAGTCCCCGACGAACTCATACGTGGCGTCGGCCATGTTGAGCGGATCCGAGCCGGAAGCGCCACTTTCGGCGGGCTCGCTGGCCGAGCCCTCTTCGGTGGCTTGTTGTTCTTGCTCTGGATTGACTACTGGCCGGAGTATGTACGGGAAGAACCCTCCGACTAAGGCAGTGACCAGATCGCCTGGTCGGACTCCCGGCTTCACCCCCGCTGTTTCCATCGTGGTCGCTGCTTGCTCTTCTCCTCCGTCTTCTGCTCCTTCGCGTCCGGGGATAGGGGGAAGGTCGCCCCGCACCATCTGCGACACGAGGTTGGCGGCGTTGGGGTCCCTTGTCGTGAGGAACTGCTGGAAACCCTCCAACATGGCTCTCGCCATGGGATCAGCCATCATCCGGCTTAGGTTTGGCCTCCTCGGCTCGCCATCTTCGGGTTGGTCATTAGTATCATCGCCTTCGCCATTACTACTAGACCGCCCCCCTGTTGCTGTCTCAGTACCCTTAGCAGCAGTAGCAGAGGCCCGCTTCTGCCGCTCCGGGACCAGCTTCCCGTCCACCGCCACCACGTCCTCGACGGTGGTCATGCCGAAGCGCCCGTCCTCGGTGCGGAAGAAGCGGCGGCCGAGGGCGAAGTGGTGGAGCAAGTTCTCGTAGCTGCCGCCGTTGCCCGTCAGCGCCACGAGCGACATGGCCTCGGGGCTGGCCTGGAACCGGGCGCGGAGCTCGGGCGTGGGCGACTGCAGCTGCAGCGGCGTGCACTCGAGCAGGGCCAGGATGCGCTCGTGCGCCATCATGCTGCGGAAGCTGTCGCCGACGGCGGGACCGGGGGCGGTGTCGTCGGCCAGGGTCGCTTCCATGGCGGCGCCGCCGCTGTTGAGGACGAGCGTGCGCCAGAACCGCTCGTTGCGCTGCGCCTCCGTCTCCCAGGCCGCGGCCGGCGGCAGCTTCTCGAACTCGGCGTAGCAGAGACGGGTCAGGTTGCCGCCGTCGAAGACGGGGGAGACGTGGGCGACGCGCGCGAGGCCGTAGGCCTGGACGTGGAGGGCTGGGCGGGACTCGTCGCCGCCGTCGGAGACTGTGAGGGGCTTGACGGGCTGGAGCGCCTCCCACCACCCGCGCATACCCTTATTAGGAGACCCGACATGGTGGTTCTTGGGGAAGGTGGTGCCGAAGTCGGGGACCCAGCTGGGCAGCCCCTTTAGGAGCTTCTGGCAGGGCGGGCACTCGGCGAACAAGACCATCAGGTCCTGCCGCTCCAGGACCGTGTAGCGGGCCGCCTCGGTGAAGACCTGCTGCGCGCTCTTGGTGTAGTCGATGGCGGGCAGCGGCTGGGGGCCCTGACCGTGGGAGGAGATGCGCGCCGAGGGTGTGGCGATCTTGAGCATAGCGAAGACGTTCTCGCGCACGTCCTTGGCGCCGCAGTCGCGCGCCGTCTGGATCATGGGGAACAGCTCCACGCTCTGCCCCAGCCGCTTCCGTCGCTCCGCGATCTCGATCTGGAACACCATCTCGAACCCCTTCTGGACGTGCGGGAGCATGGGCACGCCGCCGAAGAACTTGCTCCGGAAGAAGGGGTAGGCTCGCGAGGCGGCGACGTAGTTGGGCCAGCGGATGTTGCTGCGGCCGCGCACGACGATGGGGAGCTTGGCCGAGACGATGTCGGGGATGGTGTGCACCGACGTCCAGTAAGGGGCGCCAAAGACGCTGTCGATGACCTTCCACAGCGCGAAGTCGAACGAGTGCAGGTCGTCGTAGGGACAGTCGTGCAGCCGCGTCCGGATGTCCTGCAGCTGCTGCAGCGTGGCGCGCGTGACGGACGTGTCCTGCGACAGGCCGACGTGCAGGCAGGCCTGCAGGTAGCGGTTGGCCATATCCCGGATGACGTCGAAGGCCCGCGCCGTCAGCGCGGTGTCGTCGCCGCCGCCGTCGGGGCCCAGCCAGCAGAGTGTCTTGTCGGCGTTGGCCAGGATCTGCCGGATGAAGGGGCCCTGGGCGTTGCGCTCCTCGACGGTGCGGCCGACGAGCAGGTCCGCCCAGACGTGGCGTGGCTGCTCGCGCCGGCGGAAGATGCGCAGCGCCTCCTCGAGGGCTTTAGGGATCTCCTGCTCCGCATCGTCGACCAGGACCTTGCTGGTGGCCTCGGCTTCGTGGTCGAAGGAGATGGACTCATACGACGTGTTGGCCAGAGGAGCGTCGGTGAGAGTCAGGCGGATGGGCGAGTCAGGGTCCGCGGAAGGTTCCAGGACCGCCAGGCGCGCTACGGCGACGGGACTATCCTGGCTCACGAGCCTGCTGAAAGGGTTCTCAAGGGAAGACATGGTACGGCGTTGTTGGATCTACCGAGTAGATACAATATTAATACCAATTGAGCATATGCATATAGTTGATCAATTGGTACCAAAGAAATCTCTGGAACATACATAAGAAAACAAATGCCCCTTGTTCTGGCGCTTGGCCAATATGGCGCCGGGCCAGCGACGGCCTATTTGTAGTCGCCTCGCCGTCGCAAAAAGAAGTGCATTTCGGGCGGCCATTGTCCAATTTTAGGTCGTCTCACCGGGGGCCTCTAGGCAGAAAAGCCCGCTAAAGAGAGTCGGCTAGGCAGGGGGCGGGGCAGCTTGGTCCTTTTAGGCCTTGGCTGCCTAGGCTGCTGGCTGCTATTCCACTTGCAAGCTTTCAATCGTGGAGAGGAGATTACAAGTCAGCTTTTTGGGACAGGAACCTTTCTACCTGCAAGCAACATCATGTTCTTTTATATCCTGGATCAATTGATTTCATCGTATGTTCATCGGACCTTAGCCTGTTTTGAGAGGAAATGAGAAGACTACGCGAAATTGCCCAAAGGTTCTTTCAATGTCGCGGCCGCACCTTTGCCGTGTCCAACGTTACCTCCTTGCTTTGCTTCGAGTACTTACTCCCAACTGCATCTTGCCCCTGAACAAATCTCCATCCCGCCAAGACTTCCACAAGTAAAGGGCGACACCAAAATTAGCAACAACAAATGCATGGATGTCAAGGAATCAAATTGCGTAAATACTACCTAGCTCAAATACGGTTATATCGCTGCTAGAATAACATATCCCCTTGATGGCGATAGTGCTGCGATTGGTATAGTATTACTGCCCGTGGATAATCACCAGGCCACATCATCCAATGAAATGATATAAAGTAAAATCAACGGAATACATTCTGCCAATAGCACCAAGAGATCCCTAATATATACAGTACAGCATAATCTGGTGGGAGCAGCGCTTTCGCCATCAAAGGGACAATTATCTCGGAATCCAAAACAACGCAAAACCCATCAAATGACGACCTGGTCGTGTGGCAGCGGTTGCACAAACATGCCGCGCGGCCGTTCCTCGTCGAGCTGGGTGTCCGACAGCCGCGCCGCCTCGGACCCCCGCTTGAGCATCTCCTTCTGGTACGCGCTCAGGGCGGTCTTGATGGACTCCGCATCGTCTTTGTCCTCAATGGACGCCACCGCCCGCGCGAGGTTCAGCCCGTCCTGCATCGCGTGGCAGCCGCCTTCTCCTCGAAACGGGGTCATGGCATCTGGATTGGAAGAAGCATCGTCGGCACTCTGTATCTAAGCATTGAAGGAGTAAGTGTCAAAGGGGATGTGACTTACGTGCAGCGTCGCCCAGCAGGGTAACCCGGCCCGCGGGCAGCGCGTCCTCGTCGAGGATGAGCGTGTAGATGGTAATCTGCCGGCCCAACATGCCCTCGACGGTCGTCTCGTCGACGGTGCGGCGGAACTTCTGCGGTAGGTCGGCCGTGGTGCGTCGGACGAACGCTTGGAACTCCTCCTTGGACGCCGTCCGCGTCCAGAAATTGTCGAGGTCCGTCGCCACGCCCTCGTCCGTCCACAGCAGCGTGAAGTAAAAGTCGCCGGACTTGCTGTCGGGGGTCACCTTGTTGAGACCCACGAAGAGGTGGTACTTCTTGCCGTCGTCGTGCTGGGCGTTCTGGAAGTCGATCATGTAGGACGAGTGGGCCACCTCCAGCTGCTCGACGAAGAGGGGGCCGGACAGCGTGCACTCGCCGCTGACTGAGGCTGTCTTGTGGCGTACCAGCTTGTCTTCGCCTTTGAGGAGGTGTTTCCTGGCTGTGATACGTGGGAAAGGATTAGTCGGGTACTAACGACAGAACCGTTTTGAAACAGCAAGACCACATACTGGGACTATGCACGCCCTCAGCGCCAACAACGATATCTCCTCTCGCTTTCGAGCCGTCCTTGAAGTGGACAGTCACGCCGCTATCGTCCTCCTCGATGCGCACCGCTTGCTTGTTGAACTGCACGTTGATCTTCGTAGATAGCCAGTCCCGGAGACGGCTGCGGTTGGCCCGGACCCAGTATCCGGCGCCGTTGTCGCGGTAGCCGAGCTTTTCGCCATCAGGGCCGTCATAGAAGGCGATCTCGGGCATGAGCTTCAGGGGGTTCAAATGATTGACCATCCCGAAGTCCGGCATGTCGTCGGGCATGGATGCGTGGAGGTCCTCGAGCATGGTGTGTAGGCCCACCGCCCAGCCTTGGGGTTGTTTATCATCCTTTGCTTTCTCGAAGACCTCGAACGAGATTCCCTTCTTGCGCAATGATTGGGCAAGTGTGAGGCCCCCGAGGCCAGCGCCGAGTATCAGCACATGTGGTGAATTGGATGCGGTCATCGTGTTGTATGTAAATGTATATACCGCGAGGATAATGAGACGAATGTATGTTTTGGTGTAGTTAGTTGTTACGTGGTTTGAAGCTTTATCATCGGTATGAGCCTCTCGTTCTTATATAGTAATATCGCCAATACAATCCAGTATCTCTGAGTATGCGAACCGATCTGCACACTACAAATTCGCTAAATACATCGGAGCGCATGGTCGCATAACTCGGCGCGCCCCGCGCTTTCGGCAAAGTTCAAAACTGCGAGTACTCCGCGAGGTGGAGCCAAGACAGCCAGCACGGAAAAGGAGTCGTGGCGCCGCATAGACTTATCCGGGGGCCGCCTAGCCAACCTTGCTGGGGCCCGCCTCCGGTGGCACAGCACTGCCAGACTGCCTTGCAACGCCCGTGGGATGGTGATTCATCGATTTCTTTCCCGTCAAGCCAAGCCTTATGCAACAGGAGCTTTCCTTGTCTTCATTGTCCTAAAGGGGTAATTGTCATATCCCTTCTCGTCCCTAGTCGCAATGCCAAGTCGTCAACCCTGGCCAGAAATGAAGGATTCCAATCTAAGCAATTTCAACACGATATACGTAATGTGATATTGCTTCGCAGCTGTTGGAGGCTACAGACCGCTATCGGCAAAGCGAAAGGACGGAGGCCGCTGATGTTATCAGGTTTAAGGTAGTAGTGTCTCACAAAATCCAGCCATTGGATTGCTTTTGAAATGCACCGTCAAAAACAAGGTACAGATCTTGAACAACCCCCAGATCGTAGTAGCGTGGTACAGTAGCGGTTATGGTGTCCTGCTCTTGGTTACGTCACATCACCTTGCACATTTGCCTGCTAATTTAGCAACACCAACGGGCGCTAGCTAGCTCGCCTCCCTCCAGCGATAAGGTTGAGTAGTGTCGGCAACTTCGCGAATAGCTTCCTCCGGTGAGGCTTTGTTACCACCCACCGCGCTACCCAACTAAATCAACAGACCTCCTAGATGATACTTGCGCCATCGTTGATCGAAATGTTCAAGCTGATTGCCCTTCCATAGCCCAAAATGGTCGTATTAGTTTCAGGATATTTCGTTTCTACTGCCTGATTTGACATCGATCCCAACTCAAGTAACAAACCACTAGTTGCGGGTGATACGGATTCTCGCCACCAGAGTCCCTCCAAAGTCGTGGGATGTAAGAGGGGCATGATAATCAGGATCATTGCGGTGTACATGGGGACACCACGAGCGGTTTTATGGACGACTCACTCTAACCGAATAGCGGCTTCACCATCCGCAAGCTCGGGGATATTCTTGATCGCTTGTCGAGACTACTCCTGGGACGAAACGAAGCGATGACCCTCCTTTCTCGAATCATTGTGTTGGTCATAGACATTCTTTCTGGTGATATAGCGGATACTGCCTATGTGCTTCGCGAGTTTGTCGAGATTCGCGTTCCTGTGCTTAGCCAGCGCGCCTTGCGGTAGACGCGGACAGCCAGCGCCATCATCTCGGAGATGCGATGACTAGGAAGGGGAGCAGTACGACAGTCGTTAACTCGAGCATCAGAGATAGGAAGGGTCGGATGCCTTGCGGGATTGTCATCAGAGATGATGGAAGACATTTAGGTACGGGTAGTGTCAACCGGAAAGGACCACTACCAGCATCTCCCTCCCGATCTGCGGGTGAACTTCCGAGAGTGAATCAATGAATTTTCTGTCCTCCATGATTCTGTTTGCTAGGACTTCGGACCATTGTGAGAGTCAGAGTATAGTCTCTCTGGTGGATGCAGATATATTGAGACTGCTGTTATGAATGTTGCAGTTTACGTACAATTATATAGCTCAAGAAACTATCTCCATTACGGTATGTTAAGGAATAAGTCGCAAAGTTCCAAACAAAAATCGCGATTCTCAAGACGAGGAACGGGCTGACACTTTGGAGAAGGACATATATGAACTTAATAACAATGTCGTCGGACACAAGGCGACGATTAAAATACAGTTTGCCGCGAGAGAGCGGGATGATTCCTTGAGATATCACATAGAGATAAGAATATATCTGCTAATGCACTAAAACTATGCTTAATCAGCGGTAGTGCGACCCATTCCCGTGGTTCAGCAACGCCGCATTAGAGCGAGCCTCAATTAGCCAGGGGTGATTGCTGCTGGTAAGTACTAAACCAGGAGCACGTACGTCATAAGGAAGAATGAAAAGAATAACAACATCAACGCAAATCTTCAAACGGTCCTGCGAGTCTCTCGTCCATGGCGAGGTGCGCAAGCGCACGGCAATTCGTCGCGTGCGCGATCCGATTCGACCCGAACTGCGATTTTCCAATTTGACTCTGCAACTCTGCCGAGCGACGTTGCTACTCTATCCGAGGTTCTATCTGAAGTTCTCTGCGGCCGGCGTCTGGTCTGAGATCTCAGATCCCGGCGGGCGGTCCTTTTTAGGCGCGAGTCGTGTCGCAAGCTGGGCGCTGATCATTTGTCAAAGTTGCAAGGAAGAGGGGTTTGCTCGAATGCAGATCATGGCAAGTTGACGCGCGCAATGGTGGAGTGAAGTGCGATTTCAAAATAGATTCTGCCGAAGCTAATAAAGGACACGAGAGAGAGTCAAGCCCACCGTCGAGCACATTGCGTAACTGGCTGTCAAGGCTTGCGGCGGTGTTTCATGTGACATTGGCAGCCGTGGCAGAAACCGTCAGTCGAGCCGTTCGTGGCGTGGTGGGGTTCTCGCGACCGTCTCAACTGTTTCAGCATCCCCTGTGGGAGATTCGTTAGACCAGAGGGTCCTTGCTTGTCATGTAGCATCAGAGGAAGCAAGTGGCCTCTTCCCCTAATAAGGGTCGAGGGCTTGGCCGGGAACCGTGCTTGAGGCCTTTTTCCTCTTTCGTTGTTGTTGTTGTTGTTGTTGTAATCATTGTTTATCATATTTTCATTTCTTGATGGCCTGGAGTCGACTTTGGAGGAGGAGCAGATAAATACCTGCCATTAACCGATTGGACGAGAAGTCCCCGAGACGCAAGCCGTCATGTTCTTTTCCAAATCTCTGTTGTTCGTGTCGGCGATTGGAGGGATTACGCAAGTCGTAGGGAAAACACCGGTCGGCTTCACGCCAGCAACCGATTCGGATTTGATCGTGACTTATGGCCAAGTCGCGACGCAGGATGGAGCGGAGGTAGCGGAAGATGGTACGGGTTCAGCATCCATTCTAGCGCCGTTCAGGCGTGATGACGCTCAATTGAATTGAATTGACTAACGCGAATTGCAGCCGTCACATCACAACCGAGTCTGGCGACCGCGTCAAAACTACCGGGATCGAGCTACGCCATCCTCATGGTTGACCTGGACATCCCCGTGAACACGGATCCGCACACTCTGCTCCACTGGATGCAGACGGACCTGACGCCCGCCACAACGGCCACCACGCTGGCGACCGGCGACGGCAAAACTACTAGCGTCTTTGAGCTCCAGAACACCAAGAACACCCCTGCGCTCGCCGACTACGTCTCCCCGGCGCCGCCCGCCAAGAACCCACTGAGCCACCGCTACGTGCAACTACTGGTGGACACAAGTAACCTCGGCGCGGAGGGCCTCGAGGCTCTTAAGAACGCCACATCGGAGCGTGTAGGGTTCGACGTCGCGGCAACACTCGCCGCCGCAGGCCTCTCCGACGACGACGTGGTGGCGGCCAACTCGTACAACGTGACGAACCCCGGGCCCGCACAGGCTGACGAACTCAAGCGGGAGGTACCGGAGATGCGCAGGATGGTGGTGCGGGCGCCGGAGCACTGGGATGCGGAGTGGAAAGTGCGACGACAGGACCAGCAGCAGCAGGCCACCAAGACTGGCGAAAGCAAGCAGCTCCCTTCGACGGTGGTGAAAGCAAACTCGACGGTGGCCGTGGGCGTCTTCGAGCGGAACGGGACCATTATCGTCGGCGTGTTCCCCGGGGGTAACAAGTCGACTCCGTCAAATGGCACGGCTCCTACGACCGTCCCCGTGGTCGGGAGCGCCCCGTTGACATTGCCCTCGGCTGCTGGCTGGACGACGGGAGTGGTCTGCTGTATTCTGGGACTGATGTTCTCCTTGTGATATTAGAAGCTTACTTAATCATTGTACGATACCATTGGTGAATATGCAGAATAGCCGTGTGCGGCACCTTATCCTGTCGCAATGTACATGAGAACTGAGACGTGCGAGAGTTGCAAAGCCACGGTGATGACGATGGCGATGATGCCTTTCGACGCCACGGCGGTTGCCTTGTGAGGAGAGCCTCTATTCAGGCCCAGAGGCACCGCATTACGGTAGATCGGACATGCAGCACCTCCATGGCGGCCCTTCAACGTCAAGTAGCGGGATTCCGCCATTTGACCTTGCCCCCCTTCATGGAAATGAATGACGAAATTCAGCCCTGCAACATGCATGCACCAGGCCCGAAGTGCCAGTATTCCAGCCAGGGCTCAAGGCGCCCGCCTCCCAGACCCGAGAGAACGGATGGAATTGAGGAGCTGGCAGCTGGTATCGAAGATCACGACCGTTCATGGGTGCGCATACAGGCTGAAGTAGGCAGAGTAGGTAGGCGAAAGCACTTGCTTACGTAGAGGGTGCTCAGCATTTACCGTAATAGGTTGCTGGTCGCCTGGTCGCACAACATTAGGGTGACGCCACCCACACACAAGCTCATGCTGTGTGTGAGGCACGGAACGATAGCGCGCGAGGGACTGAGAGAGGACCCGAGTTACACAGGCAAACGCAAGCGTTGCGTAGATTGCACGTGGGTCGATAATGAATCCTTCTATGCCCCCCGTATCTAGGCATTGTTCAATGTCGACGGCTGCTTCGAGAAAGGGCGTACCTAGGTATTGATGTGTATGTAGTATTGTCGCATGGTCCCCAAGAGTCCCCGGCCAAGCTGCGGTTTCTCTCGCCTAAAGGACTCTGTGGGCTACATTGCGACGCTTAACCGCACATGGTAATGACCAGCCAACATCAGCTCCTCTTATCCTGCACGGTATCTTTGTGTGGGTGGGCACTGCGGAGGGCTGGTCCCCAAAAGAGAGGCGCGTGAGGTTGTCGCTGATTGGACGCGTGGACGCCGGCATAGCTGGGTCTTGTGTAACCGCAATACTCATTAGCTAGGTAGCCAATTGCTCCTTCTCCCCGTCAGTCGTCTTCTTGTGTAACCAGCACGACTTACAGTCCCCATCCCCTACCACCTTCCCCTCTCTCCTCCTTCGTGTTGTGGAACCACGACGGCCAATTTTAGGATCTGACAATGTGGGCAGCGGCACGCATGGGCGAAAAGTCTAGAGTTGCAGTAGCAATGGTGGCTGGCCCTTCCCGTATGACTCCCGTGCCGTGCTTACCCTGATAGAAGTTCATTATCCATACAATATTGTCCCCAATTGTCACAAGTATGGAAATAACCCGGGAATTCTCCCCCGAGCGGCGCGCAAGTCATCGAAGGCGAAGGCGCGGCTTGGGCGGCGTGGTTGATTGGCAGTAACGCAACCAACTGCGCGCTAGCTGTCTTGGAGGGACGCGCGCGCTCGTCTTCAGAGGGGGTGGTGGTGCGTTGGTGCGTAGTGGAGTGGGCACAAACCCTCACTCATTGCATAATTCTTGCCCCCGCAAATGAGGCCGTATGGCAGGTGCATACAAGAAAACAGCCCATTTCAATTACTTAAGTAATAACGATGATACCACCGCGGCCTGCACGTCACTGAAGTAGGAAGCAGCCATCGCATTCGTACCAATCATGAGGTAGTTGACGAACTGAGTGCGAGGAAGATATTGGGTCGGAGACTTTGCCATCTGACAAATACAGTGCATGTAACGGGGCAACCCAGGTTCCGTCCGGTGGTAAGCATCGTATTTCTTTCAGTGTGTGTGTGGTCGGCAGGTCGGCCACGTGCCAACCGTTACACAAGAGCCAAAAACCGCCCTCACGGGGGGGAAATAGTCTGCGATGGTACCCATGTTGCTGCCGCTTATTTTCTTGTGTAACAAGCTGCTTTTACTCGCGCGGAATCACCCTGCATTAGCGGACGTACTTTGCTAGGATTTTGGGGGCCAAGATGCAGCACATAGGTACCAGACCATGCCCCCTACCCCTACCCCCTGTCTTCTCTAGGACTCCCGTCGCAATACCTACCACTACATAGAATACTACATACTACTCTAGGTTATTACAACCCCAGTGACCGGCGGAAGATTCCGTCATAACATTCCATTCATAGCCATATGCGCGTGGGTCCTTTGCCGTGGCACAGCAGTTTTCATGTGGCCCAGCTGCCAGCGTGCGTTTGGTAGGCAGCGATTTGAGCCTATGTATGTATCTGCCTGCCTGTTTGGCTGGGTGGAGTGCATCTACATACAAGAATCGTTGTCCCACTTGAGAAGCATCGTCCATGATTGGCCTGCTCGTTCAGTCTTGTGGGATAAAATTTAGCATCTCACCATCCGGCCTAAAACCACGGCCAGCGCAGGGAGGGTCTGACCTAAGACCAGTACTAAATCTATAGGGCTGAGGTATATTCTATGTACCACATGAACCCGGTTATACTTTCGGTAGGACGATTAGTCTCATCTTCGCGTTGCAGATGCATTTAACGTTGGGCAGCTCGTTTGGCACTGAGAAGGTGACTTTGACTGTGTTTTTGTAATTATAGTATCTGATTATAATAGGGGTGATATCTAATATGTGAATTGGCTCAACGTATTTAGTGTTAGAGGCTGAGTCTCGCAAAATCCCATACTTATTGCCGGATCCATAGCATTGAATGTGGTAGTGTCAAGCTGCTCGGGCTGGCCCCAGTGGCGAGTTGGATATTTGGGATGTAAGGGGCACGGCAGACGGTTCAATATGGCGTCTGCCTGTGCCAGGTCCAAGTAGGTCGGACTAGTGGCATGGTGGTCTTTGAAGATATCTGGCCCTTTGTTAGCACACGAGCAATGCACAATAATGCATCGATGTAGAACTTACCGGCCATAAGCCTTGGAAGATACCAACTCTTCCCGAACTCTTCCAAAAATGCGAGCAGCGAAGACTCGAGCTGAGTGAGGCTGCCCGGTGGAACTTGCGCTTCGGGCTCCGACCGTTGAAACAAGTCAAGCACCATGAGAGCGGTGAAAGCACTTATCGTCACTGTCGGGTTGGCCCGGGGCAATCCGTGCTGACCCCAGTGGGAAACCAGCATGGCCACCTCACGAGAGGTCTCGGTTAGCGCGGCCCAGTCGCTCGTCCACTCCTCGCTGCCCACCGTCAGGCCCGTCGGCATATAGACGGCCTGTCGGACCGCGTGATAAAGTAACACATTAAGGAGTCGCTGGCTGTACTCGGCGTCCGTCTCGGTCTGTAAGGCGTTCCGCGTCAAACAGAGATAACGAGGGGGCAGTGAAAGCTTCAGCGAAGCCAGGTCATTCTTTAGCCGTGCCGTCCGCAGCATTAGACGCTCCGCCCCCTTTTCGGTCCGAAGACGCACAAGGGTGCCGGCGTCACGAACTGTGGCTGCCATAACCAGGCCAATGTTGATCCCCGATGTGTGCCTTTGTGTAAAGGCCTCTTGCGTAGTTCTCCACATGTTGCTCAAGTCTTCGGCCAGAAATAGCTTTGGGAGTGTGTGAAAAGAAAAGTCAGGGCTGGGGTCTTCACACGGTCGTCTTAAGAGAGCAGTGTTGATGCTCTCGTGGTCAACGATGGTGCAAGCTCCCGATGCCGCATTGACGTAGCTATCGAGGGTGAAGACACACCACCATGCGTAGCGCCAGTCTTCTATTTCGTGTTCTGTGGCCAGCCTTGTGTCGTATGCGGAGCAGAGATTGGGGTTTTCAATCTGATTCAAACCCAGTGCATGGGCCTTTCGCGTAAGTCTGCCGACCCGCATCCAGGATGTTGTCCCGGGGAACTGTCCGAATTCGTAGAATGCCATGAGGCACTCTAGTCTGTAATGGCACAAGTTGCCACGGGACATGCTGAGGTCTTCGTCCGAAGTAGTCGAGGCAAGCAGAGAAGCCAAGCACATGTCAACACAGTCCGTCGTCCAATTCGGGACCGAACCATGGATTCTGGCTGTGACGGCGGCCATGGCCACAATGAGCTCGACACTGATAACCCCGGCACTATATTGCTCCATAAACCTCTCTCTATGGAACAAAGGCAATGCCGGGTTGATCTCGTCGAAGTACGTACAAAGCCTTGCAGCACATCAGTAAAGTTGAAAAGGGGGGGGGGGACAAAAAAAGGGGAAAGCAGGGACTTATCCCAGCACGTCAACTTACAGGCTGCGCTCTTCATATGTGTCTAGCGTGTAGCCCGGGAAACGGCTGTGGTCTATCGCTAATGGCACACCGAAAGGTGATGAGGCGGCGCTGAAGTCCGCAGTATCAAACGTTACCAAGGAATCACGGTGACTGCCATTGCTGTTGCTAGCAGGGTGCATCTGCGGCGACGGAAGTCGTCTCGTCGGCGGAGGAACGACTGCTTGAACCCTTGTTAGAGAGGAGGGTGGAGGCATGAAATTCATGCATATGGTGCAAACGTACCTGAGATCTTGATAGCCTCGGAAGGGGGAGTCAAGGTCTTGTTTCGCCGGGCGCCGCGTGGTGGGCCCGGCTTCTTCCTCTCGGTGGAATAGACGCACGAGAAGCCGCCTTCAGAACAGCGGGAGCATTGCGGCCGCTGGAGATCGCCTGAGCCGTTTCGAACAATGAGTTAGCCAATCTACCCGAGAGGTGACATCGGAATTTGCAGGTGTGACGAACATTTGACCTTTTTGCTGTTTTCGAGTAACACGATAGCCAAGTCAGTGTGGGTTCGTTCTATAGGTAGTTGCTCCGGGCTGGGGTCTGGGGTTGATTGGAGGACTGGGGCCGACATACCGGATGCACCGATCGCATACGCGCCCGTTCAGCATCGTGTCGCTCGTCTTCCGGCTATTCACTCTGGTGGTGGACGGCATGGTATGTATGCAAATGGAGGGCCACTCTCATGTGACTTTCGTTTGACGATTAGGGAACCAGACGGCCAGCAGTGAGTATACTGGTTATCAATAGTTGAGAAGCAAGGTATTGCAGAACCAATGTCCTGGGGGACGTGGTCGTGTATTTCAATAAAACTGGAATCCGGCCTCAGGTTTTCTGGTTCTGGACCCAGGCGCATACAATGTATGTCAGCAAAGCGACGGCGGCTCCAAGCGAATTTGAAGCGAAACAGGCGCGAATTGGAAGCGAGTCGATGTGACAGTGAGTGCAGGTGTGGGAAGCGGGTACTTGATGCTAAGTATATAACAACAATGGCATTTGATCCATGACACGGAAGCCGAGGCGGAGATTGGATTTAAGGTACCGAGGACGCAAAGGGTTGGGATCGATGTCGTTCAATAGCAGGCCAAGGTTGGGGTGGTCGCCCGCAAGGATGATTAAGGGATCAAAGGTCAACGTAAGAGCAAGACTCGATTTAAAGAGATGATGGCTGCAAGTCCACTTCTTTTCCTTCAGCAAAAATCACCCCTCCCCTGCTCCCCCCTGCTCAGTGGTGCTGGTCTGGGTGTCCAAGCCCCCTGTCCAGAGCCACTTGTACGATAGACCCCTGTCAGCCTGTTTTCCCGCCCCGTTGCGAGAAACCTTGTTCGTCGTTTTCCTTAACCTGCCCCGGCCCCTCCCCCCGGTCCCCTACCTAGTAATGCCCCCAACCCAAGCCCCGCTTATGCAATCATGACAAGGACAAAAATCGAAGCACTGACCGAACCATTCGACTCGTTCCCGCCAATTCGAGACGACGAGGAGGCAATTCCCGATCTGGCAGCCAGATGCTTCCACTTTGATAAGCCCCCTTCCTCTGCTCGTTCTGTGCCGCAATCTCGAAGTATGCCTGATTTGTCGTGGTGGGTAGGATAATGAATGAGCGACGGTTATGTTGGACCCAGCCATTGGAGGATTCCCCATAGCCACCGATGCTGTACCACCTCGGGAGCCACGCTTCTCCTTTCCTTGGACCTTGGAGACTGAAGGTTGCCCTCTCTCAATCTCTCTCTGTCTGATTTTTCTTTCAGATTGAGTGTTTTGTGTTCCCGGCTATCATGATCGTAGGTATGCAGTGGTTGCACCTCAATCAATTCGTTCCAGACTTCGTGAACAGGTACCCGGCGTCTACACAAGCACTGAGCATGATCCAGCCGGGGCCTTGAATCGAGGCGGAAACTACCTTCATCCACAATAGGGTCTGTCAAGAGAGATCCCCATCAACAAGGCGCACGATCAAACACGATTTCCCTAATCTACCCATGCTTCTGTAACCGTGCTTCAGTGAGCCCTTGATTCGATTTTGGAGCCAATGCAAGTAGCCTTGATTGAGCCTTCTCGCTTTATGGTGATCCGGAGGAACTAGGTCTTGGCGCGTACTTTTGATATGGAGCTGTACCCGGTTATGTCGGCCCTCGGATTGGCTCGGAGGAACTAGGGGGTCCCAATCAAGATGCTGTATATCGTAGCAAAATTGCCCTCTTGGGACTAGTCATGTTTGTCACGGCCGACTAAGTAGTATAGCCATCTTTAAGGTTTCACAAACCTCAAAGACCCGTCCAATAAGAGTTGGACAAGCGACCCGCGCTTAAAGCCGTTTAAGTCTTCGTACGTACTGACGAAGCAGACAAACATTTGGGGTGCTGCTGCGGCTGCGGCTGCGGCTGCCTTTCCTCCTCCAGTGTTTATCGGCGACCACTCCGGCACGGCGAGTCTTCGGTTTCACGTCTGGTGGGTCCATTCCAAATCCGAATGCGAGTTGAGCGTAGTAATAACTTGAATGATAGTAGTCGCTTTCCCTCGACTAATGACCACAAGCAGTCAGTGGCGTTCCCAAGCCAATCATGGCCTGCAAATAAGCACTCTACTTCCCTGTCGTGCTTCTACACCATGCAAGCCGTACGAGAATAGCTGTTCTCTGGCAAGGTTGAAAGCGTGTCGAAGTAGCATTCTGTCGAACCAAAGGACGACCCAATCTCACTTGACCTTTGCATGATCTTGTCTGTATGTACGGTACATGTACACTGCAGTATACTTGCAGACAGCCCGTCCAACCACGGGACGCCAGTCGCAAGCCCTTCTCTCGCACTCTCTAATTCCCAGTGGGTGGTGGTGTAGGTGGTGGGATGCAACCTCGATCTTCTCGACGGCGCTTCTGCCACCTAGCCGACGCTTGGCGAGCCCTTAGCCACGTGTCTGTACCGGTCTGCCCCAGGCCCGGATGATGTTTCGGAAGTCCCAAAGGATTTGGGGGTAAGCTCACGGACGCAGGGGGTTTGGTCGTGATTGGCGAGCTTAACCTCAAGGCTATGGGTGTAGCTAGGCGACCGGAGTGCAGACTGGCTGACGTCACAGAGAGTTCCCGCTGAAAGCCTCTATACCCAGAATGATGGAAATGCAGTGGGCTACACACGAGTGTCTGCAAAATAGGTTACCGTGGTGAAAATTCGCTTCGCAGCCAGCCAGCACGATCTTCGTTTCCTCCAATCAGTGTTCTGATCAAAATAAGGGGAGTATTTCCCCGTGGCATGCATGCTTTCTGTTATAACTCCAAGGGGCGAAGCTCACGAGATAGCCCTACGGACGACCCCTGGCTGCGAGATACATGTTTGAATGTAGTCATATGTGCCTGTCCCGCCTTTTGGAATGGCTGATTAGGCCCAAGTAAAGCCTCCCCAGGCTGGAATCCAACCCCAAAGTGTCGGGGTCTTGGCGATCGGTTAGCGACTTTGCTAAGCTTCATGAAGCATGAAGCCGCTGTGCCAGGGCGAGACCATTCAACCTATAGGAACGGTAGGGCTGGGTTTCTGTACGTTGGCGGCGTAGTGTTCACGTCGTGTTCCAAATCGCCTGATCCTTTCGCTTTCGCTAGGTCGGCGTGTCATCCACCGGAGACCGGCCATTCCAAAACGAACTGGATATATGTTGAAGCCTTGGGGGCCAAGAAAGTCCGTTCTTGCAGAATGTAATACGTACCTGTGACCAAGCCACGCCTCAATTCGATTTCATCAACGGGCCTGCGGCGGTGGCCCATTAAAAAGTACCCATGGGGGGGAAAGAGCGGAGCAGAGAACGACTACAACCCTCGAGTAGCACAAGCAGATGGTGCGCGCACCATGGCCAATGCGGATAGGCGGCTGGCCGGGGTTCGTCCTTCTCGATCTGGATATGCGTTGGTAGCTTGCAAACGAGGAGACGGAGAGAAGGGGAGAAGGGATGTTCTTCCTGTTCATGTGAGATTGCCCACTACGAGGCAACCAGCAACCATGGAATGGGCTCACTTGGCTTGCGTCGGCTTGGCTAAGCGAGGCAGGCTGCAAGCCCGCAAAAAGATAAATAGCTTATGGCAGGCATGGTACTGTGATTGGTCCGCCCGTGTAGGCTGCCTGAAGTCGCCTAGCGTAGATGCTTACTTGAATAGAGCGTGGGATGCGGTATTCGATTGGGCACTTTTATGCCTGCAACGAATACATAGCTGAACTGAGTGTAGGTGGTGCATTGATTTGGGGCCAATGTGGTCTGCATAATAACCGGCCTTGGCAGTCCTGTTTTCTACTTCTGGCCTAGGCTGCATTAGCCTTCTTCTTCTTCCCCCAGAGATCCATCCATGCGCCATCTGGCAGCCCAGCAAGCAAACATATGCTCGGGGTTGCTGACGAATCTCGGCTACTATGCCAGGCATTTGTAATCTGCAATTGCACATGCGGTGTCTTCCAGTGGCTGGCTGGCTGGCTGGTGTTTATGGTTACAGGGCTTTGGAGCCTGGCCCCTGGCCTTGGCGCCTTTTATTCCCGCGCGCGAGTGCGACCCGGTGCAATGGGCGGCACAGCAAGGCATGGTGTCATCATAACATGCTTTGTTTTCTATCTGCCAAGGAACATCGACTCCATCGTACGTATCATGTACCTATCGTCTCATGCCCAGGATCGGCGCGCCATCCAAGACGAAGGCGGCAGCTGGCAGCCACGAGGCGCGGCATCTTCCATACTTTGGACACCCAGATAGTGCTAATCGAAAGGGCTATGCCGTTCCTGGCACGCCGCTTGTAGTCAAATGCAACGACGCCGCCGCCACGCAACCAACTGTCGGCGAATTTTCCATATGGCGGAGCCTTCGGAATTCATCGCAGTTCTCAGCAAAGTCCGGCCCGTAGCGCCTACTTACTTACACCTACAACGTATCACTCCCCTCTACCCCCCTAGAGGCGCAGGGAGCCCGGATGCAACAACAGAGGCATCTGTGCCGCAAAATTCTTGCCCTCTGATTGACTTCCGATTTGATGCCAAGTCAGCCCAGCTGAAACTAGACTCGCGGACGGGGCAGGCCATTTGCCGCATAGCCATGCATGATGATGATGGTGAACCTCATCAGCAGTCGACGATCTTTACCCCCGTAAGGCAGGCTTGGTAAGCGGCGGATGCTGGTGGTGGTGGGAGTGTGATGAATCATACTATGTATGGACTTGGTGGCATCAGTGGGCTTGCGTGGCATCGAATGGAACAATTTGGCAAAGATTCTGATCCGCTTCGACGCAGTGTGATGTGCCGCCCTGCCCTCCGTTGCGTCCGAACTCTGAGCCTCGCTCAGAATATCTCTGCTACTTGGACACACCTGACCAGTGAAAAGTGAATGACGCAGACAAACCGGGTCGAAAAGGGGGGTGAGGGGACTGGGTTGAGTACAGTGGTCAAGGGTGCATTCTCAACCTTCGCTCTGGGTGTGATAGGGCAGGGGGCGGGTATCAGGTTGACAGTGGGATGACTCAAGCTGAGTAGAGAGTAAAGACACGGCACGACCATTGGCCATCATACATCCTTCCTTCGTCAGTTATCTCCGTCCTGCTAACGGGCGGGTGGGTGACCCTTGATGGAAGGTGAACTGAACTGGACTGAAGTAACTCTCAATTCGCGGCAATAATTCTCATCAACCGTCGCTCCAACCAAAAGATTCCGTGTCTGTTCAGGGAGTGCCTTGGATTTAGCCGGGTCGTGAGCCGACCCGGTCAGCACTCTTTGTTGGAATAAGGTACTGACTCACCTGTCCGGATTCTGCAGGTACCGTATCGGCCAGGCGTCGCCGTGCTTCTTCGTTGAGCCCTACGATGTGTCTGTGGGATAAGCTGCTCACAGGGCTGCGAGCCTCTGGTTTCCACTACTGGGGCTGACTAGGTTGGCATTGAACCCAAGCTAGAAGTCTGTGTCCCTCAATTGCCTAGTGCTTAGACAGGTTCGAAATGACGGGGATTCGGCCATGTGGCAGGGTAGGCGCCTCACCGAGGGATATCTAACGACACAGATAAGATGCTGCGGTTCGCGGTAGCGATGACTGAGCTCACCACAGAAGCTCCAACATACCTTGCGGGACGCCCATCCATCCACGGCTCAGGGGCTGGGTCCCCAAGATGCCATCCAGAAAGAGGTTGCAACAACAGTATTTTTAGTAGCCGCAAGAGATAGTCTCTGATGAGCCTCCACTCACAAAGACCAATTCGAAGAGGGACTTCCTAGATTTTCCTCTGGTCTCGAAAAATGAACACAAGTTGCGCCGGGAGCACGTGCATGTTCAGGGGCAGAGTTCCTCCGGAGTTGTGGGCCCGGTCGGTATCCCCAAAACAGCCCTGCCCCGCCCACGTCCTGCCCTCTGCCTTGCCATCGACTACGATATCTTGACGTAGTGGGCATGGGACCATTACCTTGCGGTGCGGATCGAGACGGGGGTGGATAGACGCTGTCTTTAAGCGCGGCCCATCGCTCCGCAGGCAGTGGTTCTCAAGCGGGGAGGCGGTAATTACACACCTATTACTACACCCACCCCATGCTCCATCTCATGCGCGGTTCTTTTGTATTTCATTAAACGCCAAATCAGTCTATCAGAAACCACGCGCTATAGACCCACCAACAACACAATTATAATGCAGGCGAGAGGAGTCGTATGAGCACCCGACTGAAAATGGGGGAGATTGCAACCTTGTGACAAAGGCCCCTGTCAAATACCACGCGAAAAGGTACCGAGACTTTTGCGACTGATGCTTCGGTCAGACGTGAAGACGGTACTACAACGACGACTACTGAAAACATTCAGATAGAGTCCAGTAAGTTGGCCACTGGTGGGAGAAAACATTACATGAGATCCGTTCTATTAGATGATGGTAGATCGCAGCGAATAGCCCCGAGTTCCAGGTGCTCCGATAATTCCAAAATAGATGTCTATGGCGGAGCATACATGCCTTCGCCTCGACCCATACGAAGAGAACCGATATTACATGATCTATGCCACTACTGCGGCCAAATGAGTGGCACTCATTCCACTTTAGTACCACTGAGGCACGACTAGGCAGCTCCATAGGGATGATGAGAGAAAAAGAAATCCTATGACATCTACTTCTTCAATGCCTCGATCTTTGCATAAATGGCGAAGCTACCTGAGAAAGGCCTCAGCAGGTCGCCTCCTGAATGCTCTACGACACTCTTGTGGCAATGACATGCGGGACAGGGACATGTTCCTAGACCCCAAAATTGTAAAAGATCAAGATAATGCCTTTAAAGGGGGCAGGACCTGGCGAGGCCAAGTAACGCCCACTGAGAGGCTGATCCCCTTGCAAAATCTCGTCAGCTCCTCCTCGAGTCACTTGAGCTTGTCCCCGAACATCTCTGGGGCCCTCTCTGTCATACTAAATTCTCTAAGAACGGAGGCGACAGTCCCGCACAGTTGTTATATCTCAAGCTTCTGAGTGATATTTGCACTGGCGCTGTCGTCCCTTTCAAACAGGATTGCTGACAGAGAAATATACCTGCTTTGTGTCTTTCGTTTCTGCTGTGCTGAACTGCCATCGAATCGAAGGTCAGGGAACAACCGTGAGAAGGGATACCTACAGGTAGTAGTACACATCGTCTGTGTTCGGCGGATAAGGCGTGGAGTTGCGTTGCAAGAGGCCACACTATCCCCCAATGTGTATAGGTTCATCACATATAGTATGATATGGTGAAACCTCCTTTTGCCCTTGGCATTCTTCGCGTAACGTCTGTCACATTGCCCCTTTATCGATTTCTCCATCACCCGGAGCTTCAAAGCCTTTCTCGTCATGAAAAGCGCTGCACCGTGCTGCTTCGCCGTATATGGGAACGATAGATCATGGTCTTCGGATGTTGGAAGGGGCGTTGTACAGGTGTATTGGTTAGAGTCGAAGGATGGCGCAAAGGGTCGGGTACTGGTACGCCGAGAAGTGGAGGAATTGGATCTGCATCGAAGCGATTATGTCCATTGTGGTTGTCAAGTAGAAAATGAGCTTCTTGATCGAGACCTTGTTCATCGAATATCACATGTAAAGACCGTCCTGCTGGACATTAGATAGCCATACAGACGCACTTAACCTAACGCATGCCTGAGCCCTGATCGGTTTCGAAATCATGTACAGACCATTCCACGATGGAAGGTCTAAAGAAGGACGGGCTGTCACGAGCCACAATGGCATGGTGTTGTCGAGTAAGTGTTAGCAGAAGCAATTTGAGAACGATGGCAATTTTCAACTTGGAAGAGCAGTTCGTGGTCCGAGTACCGCCTGACCAAGGTGGACAGAGAAGTAATGAATGAGTGTTGACCGATGGAGAATCGTCGAGTGCCCGGGGAAATCCAACCAAGCGTGAGTTTCTCCGATTAGTGCTGAAGCGTACGCCGTTGTCGCACGGAAGAATCCATGTGACGCATCGGCGAGACTTCCTGCATCTTCGCAGATCGACTGGTACAGACGCAAGACTGTTAAGGACAACAGCATTAAAATATAAATAAGTCGCCCCACGACGGCGGGCTTGTTGATATGTATCTACCTAACTTCCTCGCACGCGACGCAAACGGTCTCGCGCAGGACATCCATCATCATATGAGCAACGAAAGCCTCACGGTGAAGAACGCACTCGGAGTGCCACCGTCATAACCACAACTTCGCCTCATCTCTCAAGCCACAAGAACGCCAGTTCTGCGAGCCCAGCGCGGGATCTCACATGCTCTGCGACAGCACACACGTCTACGAAGGGTATATATACGAAATGCTCGAAAGGGACGTAGGGAAACGTAACAAAAGAAGATGTCCAAGGGACCAGAAAGAAGACGAGCCGGAATCAGCTCGCGACTAGTAGCATCAGCATAGAAGCCTCCTTGTCCAAAAGACCCTGGTCTAGGGGAAAGTGAGGGATTGAGGACAACGAAAGGCGATAATGGTGCATATCACGCTTGGAGTTCCTATCTCCGAGGAGTGGCTGCGATGGGATTAGTATCCACTTGAGCTCGTATCGGAATGACAAGTGCCACGAGGGCATCTAGGAAGTCAGCAGTGCTTACCATTGACCATCTGTCTCTGCTTGTTGAGCCAGCTCTTAGGGGCGTCACCACGTCGCTGCAAGACGACATGGTTGCTCTGCAGGCGACTGGTCAAGTCGTACCAAGCTGTGGCAATCATGGCATTCTCCCGCTGGAGGTTCTTGATGACGATCTCCTGCTGGGTCTGGAGACGTGCGGGGTTAGTATCACAAGTCCTTCAACATATATGCCAGACACGGAGCTTATGCGACTTCACACACAATCGCGCATGTAGACAGGTAGGAAGGAACAGATATTGTAACCCATTAAGATCCGGCGTGGGAAGAACCCAGCTAACCCACGAGCGCAGCAACCTCCGTGTGACGAAACGCTGGCTAACGCTTGAACGAAATAGAAGAGAAGCAAGTGGACATACCTTCTGAGCACCTTCTGTTGTGCCAGCTCTCAGATCCTTGTTGGACTTCTCGAGGTCGTGGCGTTGCTGCTCCGATTGGTCCAGTTGCTGTTAAAAACACCACGCATTAGTTGTCCATACCCATATACACCATCATTGACCAGCATGCGTAGAAAAGAAAACTCATCCAAGGGACTTCTTCCTGAACCAGCTCGACGCCCAGCCACTTGACTTGGGCCTGGCTGGTGCAGAACTCGGTTGAGTGTTCGGGGTGGCAGGAGATAGAGAAGCAATCATGCGCCTTGGCAGAAAGGATGTCGACTTTTGACCCATAACTTCCGGAGAGGCACGGCCACTCGAAGGTCGGGAGCCAGACAAACTCGGTGACGGACTCTTGGTGACACCAAATGAGCCGTCATCATTGAAGTTGTAAGCATAAGAGCCCTCCTCGGGCACCTCCTGGGTCGTGGTTTTCCCTATCCCAAAAAGGCTGAAGATGGATCGATGCTTGACCTTGACACAGTCGAACTCGCCATCTTCCTCGGTATCCGAGGAGCCTTCCGACGATGGCTGGGGATGACAATGATGTGAAGAAGCAGAACTTACCTCGCTCAACTTCTTGTACCGAGCTCGCAACTTCTCCATCTTCTCGGTCGTCTTGACGACGTCCGGGTTGACGGACTGGCCGTCGATGGCCTTCTGAAGCTCATTGTTGGCGGTCTCAGCTTCCTTGCGGAGCTGCTCCTTGTCGATCAAGGCGACGACGAGCTGTTCTTGCCTGGAATCATAATCTCCCTTAAGGATATCATACTTCCGGCGAAGGCCGTCGAGCTCGGCCCGTAGCGACACAGCCAGCATGTTGTCGGTCTGCTTGAGCTCAGAAAGGACATCCTGGCCGTCCTTGGAGAGTGCGGTTACTTGGTCATCAATGTCAGTTTCATTCACACCGCAATTCATCAGGTATTCCATGTAGATTATCTTACTGTCGCCTCGAGCTTCAACAACTTCACGCTCCTTGTCCCGGAGCTCAGCTTGAAGGGCTTCAAGCTGGCGTCCAAGGTGCTTGGAGCGGTTCTCTTCGGCGAGTACCTGCTGGCGCAAGTTGGAATATGCTTCGGCCCTGATGAAGTTGGTGGTCAGTATATTGAGTTCGCTGTTCACGTCCAGGGCTGCTTGTAGGGCGTTGACCAACCCTTCGCCGTTCATGTTGTTGATCAACGCATTGAGAGATTCTTGCCCAAGCGTGTGCCTCTCGAATAGCAAGTTGTACTTGTCCTGAAGGGCCTTCCGGTGCTCGAGCTCGGTGTCGATTTGCTGCAAAAGTTGACCTTTCTCGGTCTCGGTGCCGATACTGGCCTTGAGCATCGCATTCTCGGCTTGAAGACGAGATACCTCGATATCCTTCAAAGAGACGTCGCTAGCTGAGTTGCCGTTCAACTCGTCTTCTAGCGATAGGGCCTGGGGTCGGGCGGCGTAGGGCGTCTCGGGTGGCGCTGACGGGTCAAGCATCATGACCTTCTCTTGCAAGTCCATTACCATCTCCTCGTCATGCTTCGCCTTCATCTCTAGGTTCTCGGCGTGTCGCTGCAACTGTTGGATCTGCATGGTGAAAGCGGCCCTCTGGTCCCGGAACTCACTCTCCTGAACTTCATACTGGCTCATCTTCATGGCGTACTTGTCGTTCTCGGACTTCAACTGGGTAAAGTGCCTCTGGACGGCCATCATCTTCTCCTGCTCCTTGTAAATCTCGGCGCGCTCGCCACGCAGCTTCTGGACCTCGTTCTCCAGAGGGCGCAGAGTCTCGAGCTTTTGCTTCAGATGCTCTGCTGTGTTGGCCTTCCTGTTGAGATCTTCGTTAATCTTCTTCAAGTCCTCGTTCTCGCCAAATAGCGGGGCCAATCGCTTGTTCTCGTTCTCCAGTCGTTTGGCCAGCTGCTCGAAGGCCTCCTTTTGCATGCGGAGCTCCTCCATCTGTATCTCGAGGCTATCAATGAGCCTGATCTTCTCGTCCCGTTCTCTCCTAGTCCGCGCGAGCAGCTCCGAGTTAGACGCACCCGACTCCAGCTCCCTTTGCAGCTCGTCTCGCTCTTGAACGGTTTCCGAGTGTCTCTCCTTGAGCTCGTCGTAGCTGTCTTGAAGGTGGTCGTGTTTTGTCTTGAGGTCAGCTGCCAGTCTCGTGTATCTCTCGTTGTCGCGACGGAGGCGAGCCATCTCAGCTTCGAGCTCGTAATCGGTCTCGGCGGCAACGTTAGCCGCAGGGGCAGCCGGGGTAGATGTTGCAGCACTCGATGCATCTTGGCCGGCCTCATGTGCCGCTGCGCCCTGGTTGATTCTCTTTCCGGAGTCTTCCATGATCTTCCACAACTCTTGCATGCCGGCGGGTTCGAGCGTCGACTGCATGCCCGTGAGGACATTCTGAGACAGCTGGCTATCCGTGGAGTTCACACTAGCAACTAGGAAGACCGAAAGGAGCTGGAACATGCCTTCTGGTTCCGGGTGCTTGACAAGCGACTGGAAGTCGATATCCTTGACCAAAATCTCGGCATTTTCGCAGTTTCTCCTTATGAAGTCGCGCAGGGCTATGTGTACGATATGCAGGTTGCGCCGCCTGCCTTCGACAGGACGGCCGCCGGAGGAAGCGGCTATGGAGAGGTTCTCTTCGAGCTCGGCAGGATCGTAGCTGGAGTCGATGAGGGAGAGGAGGTCGGAGAAGACGGCACCGTCGTAGAAGTCTTCGATCTTCTTGGGGCCGGGCTTCTGTTTGCCTTCGGCCAGCATCTTGGTAGTCTGCGTCGCGATGGGGTTAGCTTGGGATAACTGCGATGGCTCCGCCGCAGCGGTAAGGAGGTGACTTACCCAGTCCAGCAGGACATCCTGGCGCGCCTGGTTGAATTTGCTTCGCGGCATCTTGGTTGGTGGTTCCGGCTCGCGGTCTGTTGTTACCACGCTCTTGTCCGTCTATATAGGGAGGTGTTGAAAAGGAGGGATTCAAAGGCAATCGCAGCCTCGCGGGCAAGTCGTGTTGTCTAGCGGATAACGACAAGGGTGGTTCGTGTTCGTGTGGGGAACGGGCCGGACGGTAGTTGCTGTAGCTGCGCGCTGTAAAGTACCCGACGTTCAAAGACAAAAAGAGCGACTACTGAAATGAATAAATAAAATGTTTGATGAGTGTACAAATAAATCTAACGTGTGCAACAGGCAATTGTTCTCCTTCGGCCAGCGACTGAGGGGAGGGTTATCAAGGGAAGGAGTAACGAGTCGGCGACAAAGGCATCAAAGGATCACCAAGGATGACGAGGTCTCATTCTTCTGGCGGGCCTTAAAAGGAGAGATGATCAATGCGAATTGGAACTTAGGTGGGCTAGATGTTTCGGGCCACAAAGCGCATTGTGTGGTTTCGCCAAAAGCCACGACACGAGGGAACGACCCAGGTTGAAATTTGACAGCTCTAGCCTGGGCTAGCCTTTCTTTTTGAGTTCGGGGACTGATTTCAGGTCTGCGCGGAACGGTGGTGCTACTTGGGAATATGCAGAGTCGAGTCAAGCGTCACAACGCCCCTTGCGTTCCCGGTTGGAAAAGACGTGAAAGACGTCAAAGGTGTGTGTTGCAGCCGGATGTCGTTGTCGCTCCCGAAATTGGAAATATTGCATCAGTCCAAAGGCAGAAGGGTCTTGGCTCCAGGCCTATTTGATGCGGGCCGGGGTCGCTCACTGTCTTATCTATCAACCCGAAACCCTGCGCTAGCTCTTTTCAGTCGCTGCAGGACGTTTTTAGCCAGGGGAAAGCATGGGACTAGAGCGCTGGAGGGGCTCGAGCCAACGCTAACCACGAGGATTGAATGCGCTGAGTCGCTGACAGATGCACCTATCCCTCTCTTGCTGCAGCTCAGCTTTTGATGTATGCCTTCAAGCCCGTGAATGTGTGTTTCAGACATACTACGTACGATGATAACCCTTTTGTCTCAACAATGACCCATTTGACACCTGTCATTTGGCAGCTCGAGGCTCGAATCACCGAGGCTCCCGAACACCGATGGGTTGGGCGGTTGCATCCGCCGACAGCAATATACGACATACCCCGCGCCATCATATGGGTACCAGCAGCAAGTAATTCCAAGGGTCGTGTTTCAACTCAGCTTGCCGATTGCTACTCTATCTATCTATCAACTGCAGCCCTCCTTCATTGTCACCATCCCGACTAAGGGGTTATGCACGCCCAGCACAATACGTCAACAAGTGGTTGGTGGTTGTTCGTCTAGAGGGCGCCCCAACCCCTAGCAGCAGCTGGCCTTGAATCAAACTTGACGATGAACCCATCTTGGGTATTTTAGGTGCATCTATTTCGCCGCGTAAGTTTTCGTGGCATTGGGGCGCCGCCCCTACTGCTTACATCTTTCCAAACCGAGGTGGGAGACCTTATCCGACCTTTCCGCATTGCGTCTATTGGCGTATCTATTTCGGCAAGCCTTTTCCCATGCTTGCTCGGATCCGGGGTATGGCCCAGGCTCGTCTTTCTCACGCTCGAGGCTCTCGGTAGTGTCTTCTAGGATCTCCGTATTTGCACTACTGAATACATAACTCATGACCCCAGTCTACTGTCAAATTTTTGAGTGCATCGTTTTTATTGTTGTCCTGCTTCATGGGAGGTCTCTGATTGGCAAAGACGATGCGTGCTTAGCCTACTGATCAAATCCAGCAACCCAAAAATGCAGGAATAGGTGCGAAGTCATCCTCCTTTGCTATCGATGCGGGCCAATGATTCTTCATCGAGTCCGCAGCAGCGATCCCGATGTGGAGTGCTGATCCTCAGCCGCTGCTCCGGGTCAGCTTCAGCGTGTGGCTCCCCGTCCCTTTGTCGTGGTTGGCCGGCCCGTCCCGGATCATTGTCCCCAACGGCTGCCAGCAGAATCGCTTTACCTCTGTACCGCTGTCATAACGGGCCTTTCTCTTGAACGACCGAAACATCTAGGATGTCCGAGAACCTCAGTCTTGGTGGCTCACATTGCTAGATATCTTACTACTGTCCTGAATAAAACCCCAAAATCGTAAAGCACCATTGATACCTCTTCCTCCGTCCCCAGATGCAGTTCTCACTCCTATGGCTTGTGTCATGGCTCCCGCCGGCGGATATCCACCGGTGAAGGCCCCCGTGAACAAAGGGAGACCCATCTTCTCAACTCTGGCAAGCAGTCCCGTTACCGTCTCACCGGAACCACGCCCTCTCGCCCATCCACCTCCTCCCAGTCCTTGAGCGCATCCAGCAGCATTCCCAACTTCCCACCCAACCATTTGTCGCGCAAATCCTCCCACTCGGCAGACAGCCCCTCATGAACTGCAGCCAGCCCCCGACGATGAGGTCAGCATACGCTGGAATCTCGTGCCCATCCACGTGAGGACTTTTATCGTGACTGTGCTGGTTGCTACCTGGCAAACAAAACCCGAGCTTTTCGTCCAGCACCCTCTCGAACTCGCTTAACATACGGTTGCGGAGCTCCGACCCCAGCGGGACTTCGAGGTCCTCCCACTTCTTGGCCTTGCCGTTTTCAGGGAACCGCCGGAGAATGACCGTCTTGTCGGACTCCGCCGTGCGCGGGTCGAGCGACAGGTAGAACTCGGCGAGCGGCAAGCCGTACTGAGTGAACAGCTCATCCACAACGGAGTTGAATACATGATGCAGCCCTACGGATTCATGTGCATCTCCAGGAAAGAGAGAGTAAGCAGATTCCCACCCGTACCAATATTTTATGTGCATTGCGATTTCGAACGCGTTGTCCAGCACAATAGCCTTTTCACCCCGATCTACGACACACGGGTTATGAAGGATAGGCAGCGAGGAAAAGACGTTCCTATTCTGGTTCGCGCAAATGGCAGGAAGACCGAGTGACTCGCGCGTTGTGCCCACTTCGGAAAGAGGTACCCAAATCGTGCGGTACGGGGCTTTGACGTAGTTGAGCGCGTAACTTTAGATGGTTAGAATAGGGCGCGAATCCTATCGAGGGTCTCGAGACTGAGAGGGTGGGTTGAGACTAGTATTGCGACATACCGTATCTTCCACGTGTGCGGGTTTGTTGGCCAGGCCGCCGGGTCGAGGATACTATCATAGAGAGTGATTATGCCTTTACCGGAAGGATGCATGGTGACGATTAGCGAGGTCAAACCAGTGTGTCAGTTATCTTGTCTGAATTGATATGCCGCGAAGTTTGCAGAACTCGATGTCTGTCTCTGTCCTCTAGCATTCACATTTGGGAGGGAATTTGTTGCGTTTTATACACGCCGCATGAGAAGTATTTCTCTCCAAGTGACAACAAAGGGGATGCATTACTGGGTATGGAGCATTTACTAGAACATGAAATACAGCCCGAGAGCGCGAGCCACACCTTCAGAAATTACGAGAAAGGCCAGGCACTTCCGCGCCCACGTCCTTAACTCTGCGGCTGTGAGGTGATGAAGTCACGGGGACTGAGGTAGGTCTACGACAATCAACATAAGTTACCCTGTAGCCATCCCACGACAACCTCGCACGAGGTCCCGCGACTGCTACCCTGTATCCTACCCTGTGGCACTGCCGCTCGCTACATGTTCCGCTGGCTGAAAACTTACTTGCGACGTAATAACCCTACATTTCCTCCGATACATCAGCTTGAGGATGTAGGAGGAAATCCAATTTACATTGAGTGAATAGCTTCTGGGCCGCTGATCATCAGCGCTGAGGTCCAACAATTTTGTTATCTCCTTGACGCACTCAACAAAATAACCTAATATCACAACTGCTACGCCTTTCTTCTCTGTCTGCCCCGACTTCCTCATATAGTCGAATGAGCTTCGCCCACGTTGCTGCCAGATAACTGAGGAGGACCGCGACGCGAGGCAGTGGCTGCTGTAGTCACCAAGCAACTTTGCGATTTCGGCCTCAAGGGCAACGTGAAAATCACACCTGGACCGATTGTAGGTACAATAGATGGTGGCATGGTGTCTACAATATAGGTGCAGGAAATAAGTAAAGAGTCTTCTGCTTCTCCAGAACGTGGAACTATGATGATCTTGGGATATGGCTGCTAAGAACAGAAGTGAATGTTGAGTAAAGCGTATCATTCTTAGGCTCAATTAATCGGGATGTACCATCCTTCTTTTACGCTCCCTTTTCATGCTCTCCCCATCCTCCAGCTCCATTGCCCCAGGAAGGCTTGGCTCTCCAATGTTGTCTCTTTCTTCGAGAGCGAAGTTTCTACGATTGAGAGACTTGAATCCCTGCGTACTGAAGATCCCAGGCGTAGGAGAGCATGGCAGGCTTCGCACCAACTCGGTAGTAGCTGAACAACTTGAACCCGGCCGCCCCTCTGTCATCAAATTCACAGCCCATAAGATCGAAAAGACTCGATGCTAAAACCTCTTTGACACCCATACAGTGAGACTTATGGACATTCTCGAACAGACCGTGGACCATGGAGGTCGTGGGCAGTGTTTCTCCAAAACACCAGGCTCTTCCATGCTACATGTATGAAAGATGCGTTTGCTAACTACGGACTTTCACAGAAAGAATTCACGAAAAGAGGTACTGGACTCTGTAAAGATTGTTATTTATGCCTAGGGATTCTTGCTACTGTCGCATAGGTGGTTATTTCAATTCTAGTTACAGTACAGTTGCTGCTCCAGGACGTAATCCTGTAGTGAGCCTAGCAGCCCCCCAAAGCTCTTCTGTTCCGTGACCCGGCTCCGATCGGGCCTTCATATTATTCCCGTGCCGGAATAAAACCGGCATTATTCGACCCACGTCACCGCCCAAGTTGTAATTGCCCAGGTGAGGTATCGATGTAGATTAGATGAGCAAGAGCTCGGGTAGCTCTCTCACAACCCACCTTCCCACAAGAAAAACACAGGAAAAAAGCACCCAGCTGCATCTGGTTCCCAAGCTTGAGCTCTGTGGTCAACTCGAGGGGAATTTTTCCAGTTTGCATTTCTGGTCGGCCCTTGTCCATTACATCGTCACTCCCGTCGAAGGTGCTACTACTGCGCCGTCTCGACCTTGCTGGCGGCTCGATTTCGGTTGCGTTTCCCTACCCTTCTTTCGATTCAGACCAAACGTCCTTGGCAGAAACCAAACACTCGCAAAGAGCAGGTTACCCTGTTGGTAAGTTCAATACCTACTTTCTATCTTTGATCCTCTTGATGGCGCACGCATTGCTTCCATCGATCAACGATCGACAGTCCAGTTATTCCAACTACCTGGGATTATCCAACGGAAAAAACATCCGTTTATTCCAATGGCAGCAAGTGTTCTTTAATATGTACAGTACGGCATAGGAGCAACGCTTTCACCATTAAGTGGACATCCAATTACCTATTATTATAGATGGCTAATATGTTGTTGTACCAGGTCCTTGTATCACTACTACCAGCGCGCTGTAGACATTGTTCGCCATGCCAGTCTCCTTCCTCGATCTCCCTCGGGAGCTCCGAGACGATGTTTACAAGGAGCTCTTCCTAATCGAGGATCCTGTACGACTATTCATCTGTGAAAAACCATCTTCCCCTGAGGATGAGTGGTATACTACCGACGACGATGACGAAGATGATGAGGATGATGAGGAGGACGAGGATGACCACTACCACTCCGTGACTGTATGGAGCTCTGATAGCAGCGACAACAGCGACCCGAATGCTCTGCCCCTGTTCAAGAAGGAGACACCTGCCAAGGAGGGATCCCCTGTTCTCTCTGACGAGCGTGATTCGCTCGTATTGGCTACCAGTTCAAGAGTATGCCGCTCATCCCGTTTCCGGAAGGAATACTACGATGACAAGAACGCCTTACTTCGAGTCAACCGCCAAGTCTCGCAAGAGGCACGCGAGTATCTCTACTCGCACACCCAATTTGTGGTGAGCCCCGACTACCGCCTCTGCTACGACTACTTCCCCACCTACCCCTTCTGGGGTGGCGAGGCCCTGAGAAAGGCAGACGGTGCCTGCGTTCTGAACATCTTCTTCGACACGATCGGCATCAACGCCCAATACACCCGTCACTTCTGGTTCACGCTGTCCGGCTTCCTCGAGTGGGAGCTCCTGGGCATGTGTCTCGCGCTGCACGACCGCTGCCCCAGCCTCCAAAGCCTGAAGATTGCCGAGGGTCGCTTCCTTGATCCCGAATGCGCGCTGCACCACTATGACATCATCTGGAACCCCGTCGGTAGATGCTTGGTGGACTGGATGCACATGTGCCCGGAGCTACTGGCTGAGTTCTTTGAGGAACTCGCCAAGATGCTTGGACTTGATCGCATCATCCTCGAGTAAACCCGGGGATTCTCGAGTAAACATGGAGCGAAAGTCCGTCAGATGGTCAAGGTTGGGCACAGGAAAGCAGGCAGTGTGTTATGTGCGGTTCTCTTGTTGCGGAGAGTCAGGATGCTGCGTTTGGAACCATCACACCTGCTTGGGCGATGGCTGTTGCTACCTATGTGTTTTCGTTCTTGTTTGACGGATGGGCAAGCAATTTGACAGAATGTTACTACAGTAGAATTCGTTTATTCCACTGCTGTGATCTGGAGTAAGTGGAATAGTCAAGACAGGTACTGTAGATAGAATAGAGAAAATAGGGTTGATTCCTGCGGCCGCTTGCGAGTTGATGAATGATGATATTGTGTCACTTATATTTTCTCCAAAACTAACAGTGTCACGGTGGATCTTCGATGGGCCAAGGCTGTCATACATAGGTCTTGCAAGTATGATAACCTAGAGCAACCTGTTGCGTGCTGTTCGATCTTGGTAGGGATCCGGATTGCTCGCATAAATGCATTGGGGGGATGCTGCATGGACTTGAATAAGTTCCAGAACCCAAGACTCCCAACGGTTAGAATAAGAAAGCGGGCCCGGCAGGCCAGCCTCCTTGGCTTGAACGGATATCTCCATGCAGCTTGGCATCGGCTGCAGAGACTAGGATGGCGTGCCTATTATGTAAGGCGATCAACTTTAACGAAAGGAAGCTCGATGATCGCCAAATCAGATATTGTCGCCTCGGAGCCGCTTATTTGGTTGACGGGCAGGATTTTACCGTCCTTTAAGGTTCCATGAACTACTTCCTTTACGTGGATTCGACGACGAGCAGTAGATGTCACCCAAGAGCATGCAAACATTCAAGGATGAGAAATCCATTGGGCATGACAAAGACGGCAAAAATGAGCGAGGAAATTCTTGAGTACTGATTCTATTAGGTAGATACGAAGGTATTCCCTCAACTAGGATGGGCAGCATTTTCGCAGCAGCGATCGAACTGCCGCGAGACCATGACCGAGGTACGACTCACGGCATCTCGAAAAAGCTGATTGAGCCAAGTGCGTTCGTACCCGTCAAAAGAAAAACAAGAAATAATGTACCCAAAAGCGATGACAACCTGGTGCTGCTTCGACTCTATGATATGCATTTAATTTCAAAGCCCGGATTGGAGCCCAAACGCCCGTGGAAGTGGCGGGTCCGGTCCACCTTGTTTTGTCGCATTGCGAGTTCGTCGGCCAGGTGTGTTCAATCGATGAACCGGTTTCTGTGTTCACCACCATGGGATACTGCTTCTGCTTTCTTGTTGTTGCTATATAGTCGCATAAGGGGGGTATATATCAAAGTCGACCGGCGGCCCTTCAACGTGCCCAACGCGGTTGGTTGTTGTCGTTTTTTTTTTCTATCGTGAAGATCGTGAAATGGCGCTCGGCGCCTACGAGAGGTTGTTGGAGATCTTGACCTCCTGGTCCTCCTCGATGACGGCGTTGTACTCGGTGCTCCAGGCGGTCACGCTCTCGACAATCTTTTGCGGTGCCTTGGCGGCAAAGCCCCTGCGGTGTCTTTGTTAGCAAATGCCTTTCGCTAAAGCTTATTTCGCCGGGGTTCCGAAAACGACTCCGTAGAGAGCGAATGAACCATCGCTGGGGAACAAAGGGGCGGACAGCGGGAGAGGAACGGCGCAGTCACTCACTTGAAGAGCGTGTAGCTGTGAGTAATCACGCCACCGGCGTTGGTGATCTCGTCTTTGGCGCGGGTCATGACGTCCTCTGCGGTTTCTTGAGGGAAGGTAACGATGATGCCCTTCTGCACATCAACGGCGACGGCACCCTGGGCGACAGCGAGAGCTGCGACGACGGAGGCGAAGAAACGCATGATGGCTGAGGTGCTGTTGTTTGCGTTGATTGATTGATTGATTGAGCAAGGAGGTGCTGGAGTTCGGCGGATGCAACCGATCTCGTTTTGTACGTAGGTGGGTCGTAGTGGATGATCACCGATTAATGCAATAAAGGATTATTGTCTCGAACGTATTGGCTTTGTCCAAATATTGTTTCGGGGTCAACGAATCGTTGCGATTGGAATTGAATAGTGGTAGTAGTTGCGATGATGATAAGTGGAAGAATGTAGAGTTGGTTTAATGCTGAGCGATGGCGGGATGTTGCGACTGGAGGCGCATGAGAGCCGTCTGGGGGGGCTTGGGGCATGTTTGACCAACGGTGCTGATCCTCCACCCCCTCCACCAGCCAGCTTCCAGAACCGCCTCCCCCGGCAGTCTGCCGTCTCACCCACCCCACTCTGGCCAATCCAGGGTACCTTCCCAGGCGGGCAGCTGGCGGTGCTTAGAGGTACTTAAATCCAAATGGCACATGCAATCTGCGCAAAGTGCAGCGCCATATTTCGGCCGTTTGGGTAGGTTACCATTTGGGCGTCCAGAACTCCGCATTCCGCATTCCCAGCTTCCG
This sequence comes from Apiospora marii, assembly GCF_038362585.1. Classification (NCBI taxonomy): domain Eukaryota; kingdom Fungi; phylum Ascomycota; class Sordariomycetes; order Amphisphaeriales; family Apiosporaceae; genus Apiospora; species Apiospora marii. Next base: position 2,109,136 of record NW_027117377.1, read on the forward strand.
CTAAAGGAAGGTGCCTAACTCATCTGGCTTAAGGTTGTTTTCTCGTGGGCCCAGAAGAGACCCTGATTGTTTGCATCTGACTGTTTTGATTTAAAGATGTGTTTGCTGATACCCGATCTGCCCCATTGAAACTTGCGAGAAAGTCTTCAATGTAAAGGTGATCATGACCATCCCGTGCCATGCATGTCTTATATAACTTCGATTACCGAATCCCGCTTTAGCTGATTTACTGTACATACGAAAACAAGCCACCAGAAGAGCCGCCGGTGCCTCGACATTGGTGTCTGAGTCCGTCACGTGACCGTATCATTGTTTCGGCCACTCACTTCCGGCGAGGTTCCCCTAGCGCTGCCACGATCCTAGTCCAACCGGTACGTCCAAGACACGTGTTTCACGCAACCGGCGACCCTCCTCCTTGTTGAAATATCGCCCCGTCCGGAAGCTGTAACATCCATATTATGTGAGCAATCGAGATCCACGTGCAATATTGGGGGATTGAAGAAGAGACAAGGAAACTCACCTCCATAGCAAGCTGCCCAGTGCGATGTTCCTGAGCCCATCGAGGTACTCCAAAACCTGCTGGTCGAGGACAGAGCCCCAGCTCGGCATCGCGGCCACGGCGCTTGACCATCGCTGATAGCATGCGTCCAGCATACGGCCGGCCTCGTTCATGGCGCTTTGCAGCGACCAGCCTTGTGCCTGGAGGATGCCTATGACGGAGAGCTCTTCGCCTTGCTTCTGAAGACACTCCAGGAAAGGTCAGAACTTGTATCACAAATCACGGCTCTAGTAGTGTGGAAAGTCAAATACGAACCATGTCTTTCTTGTATGACAGTATGTCATTGTCCCTGGCGATCGTTTTCAGCTTTGCCCGGTCCCAAGTGGGGGTTACTGCACTTACAGTAGTACCAAGTCTATAGCGACCTCCCGGCAGTCCTTCAACGACTGGTGGTCGATGACGTAGTCGGGCAAGTCTATACCGAGCGCATACTCGACCAGGGCGATACAGGGCATGACGCCGATGGTCCTGCGGCTGCTAAGAGTTAATAAGGGGACATGCAAACACCTTATGGGAGCCTGTGGCCTTAATACCGAAAGTCCAGATAGTCGTGGATGGACAATTCCGCCACGTCAAATTGCCGGGCGTGCACCTGTCCCAATACTCCAAGCATGTAATGTTTCATGTCTTCGAGGTTGCTTGCTATCAGTCTCTTGAAAGAACAAATGATGTTTCCAGGCTGGATTGGGAGACGAAACCACCCACATTGCTTATAACGGTGTTGCCATCTCGGCGAAGCCCTCTAGAATCCTTTCTTAGTATAACTCCCTCAATATAATGTGGCGAGAGTAGATACCTTTTTGAAACTGTGCCAGCTCACTTGAAAGGCATGTGACATAGGGTCTTCATCTCGAGAGATGTCAGGGTAGTTATCGTCGAGAACCGACAACGTTTGGATAATGTTATTGGCTGCTTCGAACACATCGTCTTTGAGATGGCCCTCGTCAAACTCTTCCCGTGCGGGTCAGCGAAGATGTCGAATATGCCGGACATAAGAAAAACATGGAACTCACGGTCATCCCAAGGAAAAGCCTGGGCACACTTTGTTAGCAAACACACCCTTTGATTCGATTCATATAAGTGAAGTATATCGCTCACCCAGTGCTGCCAGTCAACCATAGTACGGAGGGCTTCGGCATCGCAACGGGGAGCCCACCAAGACACCAAGTACGTGAAGTCAGCCCGGGTGTTTCGGTGAGCTGCCCCCTTATCATATCCCAGCGTCCTGCAATTGCGAAGCATCATGTCAATAAGCTCATAGTCGAAATAGCGAGACGGCCGACTACGTACTTTGCAATCCAGAGATCTGCATCCTTCTTGACTTGTTCGTAGTGGGGGTTTTGAACGGGATCTACCGATAGTATAGACGTGAACAAGTCGGGTATCACCACTTCTATAACATCATCTTTCGGCGTGGAAGACGGCATCTTAGATGGTAAAAGGTCAATTCGACTCTGCTGGACTTCCGTCAAGTTGCTATGAAAGAACTTTGAGTCTAAAAAGTCGTAATGAAATGCTAGAATTACGAAGGTAGGTTAAGGTGAAGCAAAGTATTTGTTTACTTGATAGAACGTTGGCTGGGCCCAGGCTATACATATACTCATCAGCGTCATCGATCCTATGTATTTATACCAATGTACTGCTTCAGAAAATAGAAACGGCGCTACTCTCATCGCCACCGAAATCGGGGTTGCTCCTCAGGGACCCAGGGATAACACGATGGCTTCCTGCGGCGCAGCTGAATCCTTGGTCAGATGTTCACTAATTAGGCCACAACGTCAGCCGAGGCAGAATACCGCTATACTACCACGACGCTAACATGAATAGCAAACATAACCAGGCTCCCTATATTATCTGCGATAGGCCAAGATACCCCGAATCACATCATGTCTCCCCATGTTCGTCAACCAACGGCTTACTTTACCCCAAATGTCGGGTATCGAACCAATGAATCACCATGATGATTTCTTTGCCACGCGATGTGATAACTTGTTCAAGGAACCTGTGCTGACAGTTTCGATACGACCCGAATTATGCAACCATAGTTGGACGAAAGACAGGGGTGCCACGCCCCGGGCTAAGCAGCAGCCTTCCTTTGTGCTTACGGGTTCTCACATGGCTATCCACTCTGCTTGCCGAACCGACCTATCGACGCCACAGGACGCCGAACTGAAGACAGGCAACCATGATTTGGCTTCCTATTCTGGGCCCGAGAGACAGATGACTAAGATAGTTCATGCAAAAGGCCTTGGCAACCCTAGCAAAAGCTCGGAGTATTCCCTGCCTTGTATCATCAGGATTTCGGTAAGGCGGCTATGGTTCTAGAACCATATAGGGCTGTCAGCATGTATTTATGACTAAAAGTGACCAGGATACAACAGTGGCAGGGAACTGGACGCCAATGACATATCTGATCATCTTTAGGTCGTCAGGTTTGAGAAAAGTGCAAGTAGTTTGAATACGGCTCTCACGAATTGTTTCCATATTTAGATCGAAGGAACCATTCAATCATTCGACATCGGGTCATAAATAGGCCAGAGCAGCATCACTTGGGTGAGGCTGGTTTTAAACAATGCCACAAACTGATCTGGGTTGAGGTTGAGTGCATTCGCTATCCGTCTCCTAAAGAAAGAGAATCTGTGTACTAGCAAAATCGCAGAACGAGAGGCGATGCGTCCATAACTCAAAGCATCACTTCTCTTCACGCCACAACACCAACGCAACAGCTACCACCAAATCTCTTCCTCTGGGTCGTCAAGATGGATCATTACAATCGCATTGGTAATCAGGCGCCGGCAGACCGGCTAACTGTGCGCATCCAACGCAGCCATCTGCGATACAGGCATAGCATCCCGAATCATCAAAGCATTTGAGGATGCCGTTGTCGTTCACGATGACATCGGCTATAGTCGACCCGCACAACGTCAGTACAGATCTTGCGGATCCTTAGGACCGAATAACGGTGAAATGCTAAAGCCAACTTACCAAGATTAACCTCGCCATGATTCGTCGCCTGTCCGGGGCCTTGACTGCAGTCCGCACTGAGAATGGGCTGGGGCTTGGCCTGGTTATGGTCCAAGTAATTGACGACTTGGCGGTTCTGACAGGTCTGGGAGAACATGCCCTTAGAAGCAGGCGCGAGGTTACCACCGTAGTTGGCATAGCAGCTGTTTGTTGGTTCTCAGGTCAGAAAACGGTCATACAACAGGTTATGATTTATCCGAAGAATGGGATAATCTTACTCATCCAGATTCAGAGCGGAGGCATAAGATGCAGTTTTGGCATCACAAACAGCCATGAGCTGATCGCCATTGTAAGACCACGAGCTGCAGCTGATGTTAAAGGGCGTCGGGTCGGCCGCGGCAAAGAGGCATGCCATGAGGGCGAGTGCCAGGAAGCGGAGAATGGAAGGCGCCATATTGCTCATGTTGATGATTGTATGTGACACTCGGATTTTTGCTCTGCGCAAGTGTGTGTAGGTACTTGATGTTTGAGGTAGGAACGCTGGTTAGGGCAGACAAAGATTACCTAACCTGTTGAAGAGGTACCTGTCAGAGATGGCGGTTTTGGGGTGATGGCAGAGAAGGAAGGGATGAATTAAGCATGGGTGAGAGGCCAGTAACGCAAAAGGTCAACATGGAAAGCACGAGGCTTGCCTGTCCCAGGTGTGGGAGCTACAAGTGCCCCCAAAGGCCGGTGTGTGCAATTCAGCTTGGATAATCTATATGGAGAGGCTTCGAATTCGAATCCCACCTACACAATAGAAAAGGCAAAGCGATAGCATTCTAGTAATCATTGCCATGACACACCTTGTTTTTTCTCCTCTTTCTCTCTGACTATTGCTCTCCCTGTTGAGGTGACATGGGGCAGAGAAGAACGACCAACGACCAACAATGTTGGATTGCAGACGCAGTCAGAAACGCCGATCGGTGACGTCGGATGCTATGGTAGCACAGCTGCGGCACAGCCTTTGGGAAACCGCACACAAGCTCGGGTGTGCCGGATTCGGTTGGCCCCCTGCCGCCAACAATGTGGCACAATCCAAGCAAGCCGGCAACCCTTCAATTAAACCAGACACCTGAAACGGGATGAGGAACGTCCTCCGTGCATCCTACGGATATTCAAAGCATACTTTTCACGAACAAGAAATGCTGCAGCTTGCACCGGAGTCAGAATGGATTCGAAAAAGTCTGGTGTTGTTTGCTCGGCTGCCTAGATGTTGGTCATGGCGTACTGATGCCTCCCTGCCTTGACATCCATGCCCTGTGCCCCCTTGGCCCCCAATGCCACCTTGAACGGAGTCGACGCCCCTGCAGTGAACGCCAATGTAGCTAATTTAAAATCCAGTTGCTTATCCAATCATTCCCATGGGATTTTCCAACTCCATTAGAGCCTGGCCCGTACCTATTGCAAATATGCAACTCCTCTCTACACCTCGGACTTTCGCGTCGAATCCGGCGTCGACCCGTAGGAGAACCTCGTCCCGTGATTGGACTCCACGCTCTCGCGCCGCTCAACGGCGAAATCGGTCCGCACGACGATGCCCCCCACGCCTGCTTTCGGCGGCCCCGCGATCTCTTCGTTGCCGGCCGCCTTGCTGCATGTCATATCCCGCTCGGTACTGTTGAGGCTGTCGCTGTCGTCGTCGGTCTCCACGATGGTCGGCGAGACCCGCAGTATGGCGGTACCGGACTCGGAGGCGTGCGCCTGGTGCAGAGCCGCCGCCCGGGGCTCGTCGCTATCCCAGCGCATGGCCGGGGGCATCTCGTCCAGCGACAGCGAGTGCGGCCGGGCGGCGGCGTGACGAGACCGGCGCTTGCCGCGGTCCACCACCGTCGTCGACGTTGTGGCTCCGGTCGCCGAGGAGACGGAGGGGGAGGGATGGAGGTAGTACCGGACCATGCTGGGGAGGAAATGGATGAAGAAAATCCAGATGGTGGGGATCCCGGCGCAGATGATGGCGCCATTGCACTCGACAAAGGCCAGCGTGACGTTGATTTGGAGGACATATACCCTGAGATCGAAGTAATGCGTCAGATCAGGGCTTTCCGCAGCCTCGGCCAGTTTTGGGACCATGCGAAGGAAGAATGCGCAACCCCATATGCCCGCGGCATTCGGCCTATGTGTTCGCTGATGTTAGACATCTCGCTGATTGTAATATCACCATTAGACAGAGTAAGTTGAAAGGGAAGTTACCTACATGCTACATATTCCGAATAAAGCGATGACGGACGCTTTCTTTGCCACCCGAAGCTCTAAGGGTAGCACGATGGCAGCAGGTATGACCAAACAGCTGAGGTCGGTGAGAATGTTTATTGTATACCAAAAAATGGCTTCAGGTATCGTAGCGTTCGTGATAACCTCGGCCAACGGCGGTGCAAACCCGAGCCCTTCGAACAGGATGTTGAGGAGGACGTATAAGGCCACGAGAACGCTGACGATAGTGACAGCCCATCGTACCCATCTAGCTCGGGAAAGACGAAGGTGGAACAGGAGGATGGAGATTTTGATGAAGCACAGACCTAGGCCTCTGCCTGTGCTTGCTACATATTCGTACTGGTGATAGCTCGGTTAGCTCATAATGGAAGGGATTCAGGGGAAACAGTCCTTCCACTTACCACATGTGACCTGCGCATCAAGTACTCTGCCTCTTCATCCGACTTCACGAGTGCCGCAGTAAGAAAGTCACGGTAAACTAATATATTTGCACGATGCTTTCGTGTCAGACGCAGTATCGTAACATCGGTTGATGAGTGTGATGTTGAGCTGGCGGTAGCTGACTTACAAGCAATGGAGAAGCCAACAAACACCCACATGAAGATGCAAGCAGCAAGATATAGGTCTAATGGATGGCATTAGTTTCTGGAGTAGGCGATGGGAAGACCCCAAGATCTTCTTACAGTCGCTGCCATCGAGACTTTGTTGTCGGACTTGAAGACGGGTGAAGATTCGAAGTGCCAAAATGACAGTGGCCACGACGGCGGTCGTGACACCAACGATATCCTGAGGCGGCATAATCATTGGCCTCAGGTGCAAGCGCCCTTGCAAAGCGATGGGTAAGGGAGGATTGGGTTGACGATCCTAGGTCGCAATCATAGGAGCGAGCGTTCGTTGGCAGTGGCAGTTGCCCCCGAAGGCCGTTAGGAGATCATAGAGTAAGGGTTATAGAGGTGGGGAGAGGAAAGACGCAACATGTATTGTGATTTGTTATGGAATGAGATCTCGGCAATCGAAAGTTTAGATAAGGGGGACCGGCTGTATGCCCCCCTCGTCGTAGCTGAGCTTTCCCAAGGGTAGCCCAGGGGACTACCGGCGAAGCATCCGTGGAAATCTCTTCCGTTGCATGAGCTACCGTTCGTTGAGGGCCATTGTGGTTCATCCCTTGCTTCGATCGAGGGACAAAGAAGAGCAAACTTGACCATCAGTGCATCGTGAAGTCGCATGTTTGCTTACGGCATCATATCATGGGCAGCAAACCATGGCTGATTCCGCACGCAGAAAACTGAAAAGTTCAGTAATCAGCACAAGAAGGACGTCCACTTGCTTTCAGCATATTGACCACGAATTCGACCTTGGACGAAGATCGCTACTGCAATCGCTCAACTCAAGTTTGTGAGGTCGAGAGACCAAAGTCATCTCACACGAGCAGGGGTCCTCGGGCTATGAGAATTAGCGTACCGTCCCGTCGGGATATCAAGCCAGCAAAGCGAGCGGCAAGAGAAGAGTTAGACAAGCTGCTGCTTCTTTTTGCCGATCTCCCCACTGCCGTATGCAACCTTTGTCAGTTCTAGACTAGCACTTGCAGTGTGATCGACGATTCCAACCACACCACCTTCAATCAGTGCATCAGACGGGACTCGTGTCAAGACTAGCAGCAGCCTAGTATCTAGCATCTACCGATCCCTAACCGCAGCTAACATACAACGTGGCCAAGGTCGTATTCCTCTTGGGCAAACTTGTGACGTACACATCGGGGCTTCGTCGGGGCTTGCACTATCATTGGATAAATGCCGCCACTGAAGCGCACCTAATTGCGCCAGACTTACGGCTGAGCACCAACAAGATTTGTATATGGGCTTTGCTGGTGGCCACACGAAAGCCACAACCTGGCCAGCTGACAGCCAGTCTATCAAGCATGAGTATGAGCCTATTGAACAGAGCGTGTTTGCAGGTCGGAACATACCAGGTCTGAGATGAACCCGGCCCGTAGCAGCACCCGAGATTAATCAATGTGATATCGAACCGATAAACTGAGCTTTGATTTGGTCAGCTTTTGAAATGAGGGGCTGGTGTCCGCTTCCAACTGATGATGCGATTGGAACAGCGATATACCGCACGCTTTGAGCCCTGATAAGCACTGCCTAACCTATGACTTGCTACGTTGTCCGTATTCTCTGACTCACACATTTCTAGTAGTATACCATAGACTGTGACTGCCAGTTTCTTTTCATCCTAGATACATGTAGCTAGGTTCATTCCGATTATTCAATATGATGACCCCTATTCAGCTCTTCCTGCCAAAATTTGGCCATCCAGAAAGTATCTAGTGCCCTAGCTTCTCTTGCCGAACTTAACTTGGACCATCTTCTAGGACTCAAGAGATAAACGTTTCAAGACCATGCAGCTACCATGTTTGTCCCAGCTCCCACAGCATGTAACATATTTGGTTTGGTCATCGATTTGCGGACGCTGTCTCATGCACATGGTGCATAGAATGGAACTCATCAGAGCTAAGGAAATAACACATAAAACCGGACCCTATTCCCTCACTCATGACCACCTCTAGATGTTAAAGCATTGATGCCTGTGTGGCCCAGCTACAAAATAGGAGGGTCATCACGATCCATCCCTCCGACCAAGATCTTGAAGAGGTTGTCGCGTACATCCTTTTGGTTGCGTACTTGCACATGAACGACAGCGTGTAGTTTCTCTTCGTAATATATCTTATTTTTAGCCAGACAGTTTTCGTAATTCTCCCTAGCCCGACTGTGATCGCGTTTTTCGTCGAATTCAATGAAATCCTCAAATTCCGTCTTGAGCCTAACGTTGTCTATTCGAGTAAGCAGGCCCTCCGTGGTGACGTCGTCGCCGAGCTTACCACCTCTTTCAGCGTCGTGGGCCATCATCTCCATGATCCGAGCTGTCAAGTGCCCCGTTGTAGTTTGTGTCGTTGTCCAGGCTAGAATCGATTGCTCCAAACATAATCTTCTCAATATTCCTCTCGTCCAAATCCGCAATCGAATTCACTTCCACATAGTCAACGATATCGAGCGTTTTCTTGCAATAGGACTGCTTGCCCTCAGGTTCCGACTTCTCGTCATAGGCTTTCTGGGCCCTTTCGTACAGTACATCGGACCCATGCTTCAGACACTCCTCAATCTTCTTCTGGACCGAACCGTTCACTATATCCAACCCTTCGAACAGGGCCTTTGCTTTTTGATCTCCACCGAGCTGGACAAATGCGATGCCACAGGGGCGATATTGCCTTTCGTCGACTTTGATGGTACTTCTACCCCTCGCAGCGACTCGGACCATTGTCTCGTTGACAAGCTTATCCAGTCCATCCTCATGATTTAGTGACGCAGCCCCTTTTGTGATATATATGTTGCTCTGAGGTGGGCCATGAGGTTCGAGAAGATGGACATCCTTGAGAGACTTGGTCAGCGAGTCGAAGTTGTCTCTCTCGTCACCAGGTTCCAAGCTGGCAACCTTTTCCGCGAGCTTCTCAGGGTCATTTAACGGAACTTCAAACAACGACGGACCCGCACCTGGTTGCAGGTAATAGAGAGTGGTCTTTCGGGCTTTCTGTTCAATCGCAGGGCCTAACTTCGCGACGATGCCATTGACTAGCTGGCGATCGCTGCTTGTGAAGTATTTGCTGTTATCGATGAATATGTGGAAATCGAGCTTGGCTTTCATTGTGAACTGACTTTTAGGTGTGTGGATGTCAGAACCTGAGGTGGGAAGGAGCATAGCTTTTAAGGGAGCTGCGATAGAAGTATAGAGAAGCTAAGGTATCACCTGAGAGGGTACCATATTACCTTTATCCCGTTTGTTCCAGATTCGTAGGAATGGGTGTTGGTCGTTGTAGCAAGCCTGTAAGGCTCCGTAGTACATTAATTTTGCTGCAAACAGATGTGTAGGCTAGGAACGAATGTTGGTGATACCCTGTACGACCCGGTGGTCGCTGCAAACGGTAGCTCTCACGCGGGGATAGAACCAACTAGATATAGTGGTTTACTACAGAACAGAGATTCTCGTAATGGTCGTGTAGGGTATTTAAATTTCAGTGATGAATCAATACTGGTCCATATATCGGCGACGTGAAGACCATTGTTGGAGTATTCTGCCCCCATTCATAATGATACTGGGACTGAAATATGAGGGTCTCATGGATTTTAGGTGGACAAATGATCCAATCTATACGAATGTATTGACCTGCCGTTTTGAATTAAGCAGCCCAAAAGATGGTACGAAAACAACATTGCAAATGAAAAGGAATGGCCGTGTTTGAGAAATACCCATGTTCCTCTGTCCATGACTCTACGTCCAGTCTGCCTGACTACCGACATTTTTCCCACCCTGAAGTACAACTCGTGGAAGACTCGCTATAACTGCTGATCCAGATCGGGATCAACCGCATCCAAGATGATCTTTCGCTCCATTTCCTTTACATATTCGGCTGATTTCAGCTCTACATAGTCAACGATATCCAAACATTGGGCATAATAGGTTTTTCTGTTATCTCTGTTGAGGTAGTGGTCTCTGACCTGGGCGCTAGTTTTGCGCTCTAGGTATGATTGGAACTCAATCTGGAGGTCGTCGTCGAGATGTTTGAATAAACCGTGAGCCTCATTGTTGGCACCAATGCGCACAAATGAGATACCGTATGGGCGATACGGCTTCTCATCAAACACCTTGGTTAGGCCAGCTGATTTGTCTCTTTCAACGATCCGAACCATGGCCTCGAATATGATGTCTTTCAGTTCCTCCTGCGCGGCCAACGGTACGTCGCCATTGGTGATCCAAATGATACCGAGAGGTGACGCCCAGATTGACCTATGTCGTGCTTGATGAGAAGGGTTCTGAGAGTTGCAATATTATCCTCTCTGCTAACATCTGGGTTCTCGAGTAGCTTAGCAAGGGGCTCCTTCACACACTCTTCAAGTCTCTTGACCATGGTTGGGACATCAAGTACGTCCAGAGTGCTAGTCTTGTCGGTCAGTATGAGGGAGTGAATTGTTGGAGGCATTTTAGTGATAGAATTCGGGGCGTGACCACGTTGAGCTATATCGTACGTATATGAAGTCAAAGTTACTGAAGTCAGTTGGGCTGCTACATAATCGATACCAATAAGACCCCTTATATATGGGAGTCAAGGCTGCTTGCTGTACTTCGAACCAAAGGGAATCTCCGTTGGAAGTTCGGGAAATCACCAAACATTTTTACAACTTGTACAGGACTGCAAGCAAATGCCCACGAATCCTGTGTTAGAACTAATACACCCGAGTTGATGTACAACATGGGAGTGCAGGGGAAACAGTCCACCGAACCAACTGAGCAGGGTGAGCAACCTGGAAATCACATTCTTGGGCGAGAGCAAACACATCAAACAACAAGGTGCCAATCACTGTAGGCATTGCAGAGAGGAACCAACACGAGCTGTAACGTCGTTTAGGATTCCAAAACCGTCTTTTCCGGATGGCCTAATTAAGTGACATCGTACATACAAAACAGTCAAGCTCGTAGAGTCGTATGATACAGGTCGTTGGATTACTTCCCCCTAGCACCAGGTTCCCGTACATCTCATGCATGAAGGCCAAACAAAACAGGGGGCAAGCGATACTCGTTTTTGGGGACATCGAAAAATCTGCCTCGGCGTACCGGGCTGACTCTATTTCATTGATTCATCGATACCCTCTTGAAAGTACCCCGATATTGGTTGATATTGCAAGTTTATCGGCCAGCCAGCTTGCTGAGGATACCACCGCTCTTCTTCTTGTCGGCGTCGAAGACGTTCAGCAGGCTCTTCCAGACCTGGCCGGGCTCTTGGCTGGCATCGATGGACTTCCAGATGCCGGTGTTCTGGTAGTAGCCCACAACGGGGGCGGTCTGGGCGTGGTAGGTCACGAGGCGCTTCTTCAGGGCCTCGGCGTTGTCGTCGGAGCGCTGAACCAGGGGCTCGCCGGTGATGTCATCCTTCATGTAGGACTTGGGAGGGTTGAAGGTGCTGTGGTAGCTGCGACCCGAGGCGGGGTGGACCAGTCGGCCGGTGATACGCGCCACAAGCAGAGCATCGTCGATCTTGAGCTCAACGGCGTGTTGCAGGGGCGACTTCTTCTCGGCCAACATCTTGTCCAGGGCTTCGGCCTGGGGGATGGTACGAGGGAAACCGTCCAGAATGAAGCTGCTGCATGTTAGATTGCGTGTCCGCGGAGGTACCCTCGGGGGAAATTGGCTGCACATACCCTCCCTTGCATTCCTTGTTGGTCTCGAGCTCGGCCTTGATCATGCCGATAACGATGTCGTCGCTGACCAGACCACCAGCATCCATGATCTTCTTAGCTTCCCGACCGAGGTCCGTCTTGGCCGCGATTTGCGATCGAAGCATGTCACCGGTTGCCTTTCGAGTATCGTTAGCAGGTTGTGTGGTATTGTCGCCGGGTCGCGCCGCCTAGACTGTACGCACCAAGTGGCAGCACGAGAACTTCTCCTTGATCTTGGGTGCCTGGGTGCCCTTGCCTATTGAGACACAATCGAGTTAGTGAACCGGCTACGTAATCTGCCAAGTCGCACTGTCGTTCAGAAGCTTACCGGCACCGGGGGGTCCCATCAGGATCATGCGCACGCCATCGGTGGACTTGACCTCGCCGGTCTGGCGCTGCTCAAGGCTCTGGACGCGCTGGTCGAGGGATGTGACGACATCGCGCAACCGCTGGATTTCCTGGTCAATGACACCCATTTTTTCTGATAGGGGAGCGCTGGAAGAAGAGCCGGACCGAGGCGATCGGGGAGGGTCGAAAGAGGGGAGATGGAGGGGTGGAAGAGCCGAGAGGGTGGGAATAAGATCTGTTGTAGAATGGGAATGAGCAAAGAAGAGAGGAGGAAGGGAGAAAGGTTCGAAGCTCCGAGTCTGGAGGTTTGCCCAGGTCTTTACTTTCGCTCTTATTTGTTCGCGAATAGCTTTCCAAGCCCAGGACAGGGAACAGGTTGCGACAAGAAACCCACCCAGCAATTGGGGCCTGCCAGTGGCTGCGGAACTGGTTTTCAGTGGACCCGACGCACAACCACGAGGCAGCGAGGGCGCCCGTTAGCGGCCTTCGGTCGCCTGGAGCTCGGCTAATCTTTGGAATCTGCTTAGGTTGGCTAACTGCCACTGACAGGTACCTGGAGTGAGTGATTTGACGGCACTGCATCATCTCTTGGGAGAGGTTCAACAACTTCCCTTGAGCCGCTGCAGGAAGGGCGAGGATCGTCGAGAACACAAGCACAACCAACGGCTTCCCCCCTTTCGATCTATTTTAAGGCATCACGTCTGATTTGGACAGTTCATATCAGACCATCACATCAAGCCTCGAGGTCCACTGGTAGCCCATTCTAACTTGCTTCCCACGTACGGATTCGGCATTACTGTGGACTATACGTTACATAATTGTTTTCTGGAATCTCAGCGGTTGGACGTTCAAGCTTTAAAACCGAGATCTCCGGTATTTGATGGATTGAACAGATATGTTATTGGTGTTTCCAAAACAAGAAATATTATGACCGATCATTTGACTTAACGAGTGATATATACATACAGCCTTGGCCACGAGCATTTCTGATGCAGTCTGTTTCTGTAGACACATCCCATACATGGCATAGACGAAATGTGAGTAGAGATGCATGCATGTGCAGCGAGCCGCGGTCATTCCTAAAAATTCCCCTTCGTCCCTGTCGGCCGGTAACGACGGAGTTTCATGTGAGCTTGCCGTCCACGTATTTCTTGGATCTTACACAAGATGGACGGGGTTAGTATGGCCGAGGTGGGGGATTGCAGCTATCAGCCACCACAGCCACAGAGTCCGATGAGGCGGAAGCTTCTTCCCTGAGCTTCCGCCCGTTGGTGGGGGCAGTCTTCGGGTACGTACCTCGAGCTTAGGCAAGGCAGCCTCACCACTACGCAGCACTCCGTACAAGCTGTGGTGTGCACTGAACTGGCCCATCATCAATCGGATCATATCCTCAGCCTTCTCATCCAGCCAGCGCCAGCCCAAACCACCACCTACCACATCTCCCATCCTCTGCAATTCCATCATTACGTCCGCTTCTTGCTGAACCCTTCGACCCAGCGGGGTATTAGAACACATACGGACGGATCGCCACGATGCCCGCCACCACCGCCGAGACTCTCTCGTTTGTCTCGAGAAACGTCACCGTCGCCCCCCTCGTCCTTCTTTCCGTCGTCGATCACTACAACAGAGCGGCCAAGGGCACAAGGAAGCGAGTCGTCGGTGTTCTGCTCGGACAGAATGATGGAAAGAATGTCAGAGTCTCCAACAGTTTCGCAGGTACGGACAATGCAGCCCACCAGGACTTTTCGCGAATGGACAGCCAGGTCGCACTTTTGGGGACATCCCGAAGCTAACATGCAATTCTCCCATAGTGCCGTTTGAGGAAGACAACGATGACCCTTCAGTATGGTTCCTCGACCACAACTACGTCGAGAACATGAACGACATGTTCAAGAAGGTCAACGCCCGGGAGAAATTAATAGGATGGTACCATTCCGGCCCGAAGCTGCGCGCATCGGATCTCGAGATCAATGAGCTGTTCAAGCGCTACACACCGAATCCGCTACTCGTTATCATCGACGTTCAGCCCAAGGAGTCCGGCGTACCAACGGATGCCTACTTTGCGGTGGAAGAGATCAAGGACGTAAGTAGAGCATACATTCCACCGCCTACGGACCCAAAAGCTAACAAGAACCAGGATGGCACAACCACCTCCAAGACCTTTGTCCACACACCATCGACCATTGAGGCCGAGGAAGCAGAGGAGATTGGTGTAGAGCACCTGCTTCGCGATATCCGCGATGTTGCTATCGGCACCCTCTCTACCCGAATCACGAACCAGCTGCAATCGCTACAAGGCCTTCACCTGCGACTGCGCGAGATCCAGACCTACCTCCAGAAAGTGCAGGACGGACAATTACCCGTCAACCACGCCGTGTTGGGCAACCTGCAGGACATCTTCAACCTTCTGCCGAACCTCTCAACACCCAAGCCTACTGCTGATGGCAAGCCCGGCAATGCTAGTGAACTGTCGCATGCCATGAGCGTCAAGACCAACGACCAGCTGCTGGCCATCTACCTTAGCAGTCTGATTCGCGCCATCACTGCCTTCCACGACTTGATCGAGAACAAGATCCAGAACCGTCAGCAACAAGAGGAGAAGGAGGCCAAGAAGGAGGAGGCCGCGGCAGCATCCAAGGAGGGCGACAAAGACAAGAAGGAGGGCGGTGCCAACGGCGTGAACGGGGAGACGACAGAGAAGAGCGGCGAGAAGGAGAAGAAGAAATGAGCACCATGACAAGTGATGCGTTACGGCGTTCTGGTAATGCATTCTGAGATGGCATTATGTATAATAGCCTGATACTAGACGATATGGACAGTCCGGTTCAGGCACGTTAGGCTAAAAATGATAGAGCTTGGCCATGATGACGATAAGTTCGTATTTTCGCATATTGGATGCGTGATGCTATCTGCTTGTGATATTATCGATCGACAGATCGCGCTCTTCAACCCCGAAAACAACAAACAGGCGTACTGTAACAGCAAATCGCATCCTTAACTCCGATCATCGCCCAGGGGTATCTCAAGTTCTGTGTCTCGCAGCCACCTTACATAGTATTTTTGGCCTCGGCTTTAGATACCGGCTACCAGTCCGGCAGCCTCCTCCTTCACAACCTCCCTCTCCGCCACATAGCCACCCATGACGCCCTGCCACCTCTCTGCCAGCACACACGCGAGGAGATGCTTGCAACACGGGACCCCACCGGTGCCTACTACGACGCCATCGCCGTCCTCCGCGGGGACCAGGCCATCCCGACTCATGCTGCCAAAGTCCCAGGCGTCATCCTTCCCCTTTTCGTTTTCGTGCCCTTGCTGACGCCTTTTGTCTGGATACCGCCCACAAGGGGCATCGTCGCGGCGGCGGCGAGACGATGAAGAGGAAGGGTGTATGCGATAGACCGGCGCGTCGCCCTCGGCGGGGAATGCCGAAAACGCAAAGGCGGCGCAGCTGCAGTTCCACGCCCGGGTTTGGACGACGTAGGTCGGGCCGGCTCCGCCTCCTCCTTCGGCTAGGGCTTCGACGGCTCGTCGGCCGCGGCGCGAGGGCTGCTGGGCGGAGCGGACGAGGTAGAAGTAGTTTGGTTCCTGGTACGGATCCTTATCCTCTTCTGGTAGGGCATCTTCTTCTGATGCTTCTGCTATGTGGTCGCCCTGCGGAGCTGGAACCGCAGTGGCAGCAACATCGACCGGGATGATGCGGGTCACGAGGCGCCGGTCCAGCAGGTCTAGGGCCGGGAGGAGGACGTTGGGGTAGAGGGTGTGGAGCGTGGCTAGAAGAGGCCTGGCTTGGGGAGGGAGGGATCTTAAGGGGTTTGGGGACGGGACTGGCTGGGGCCCTGATGCTGGTGTTGATGGGGCGAAGCTGGATAGGGTATTGATGAGGGACGTGAGAATGGCCCTTGGCGTTGGGAGCGTTTCGGCCATGGGATTTCTTCGGATTGGCAGCAATCTTGCCCTGATGCCTCTGAACCGGTATGATGGGTTGCAGGCGATGATTCAGCCCGATTCGTATTTGCAGCGGAAGCCTGCGCTCCGCGAAATCACTTATTCGATGGTCTTTCGGAGTGAGAAGGGATGGTAGTAGTACAGAGATATGCCCCACTAATGCCCGCCATAATTGACGACGATAGGCCGCAATTCTCCCTACCTCCAGCAGTTAAGCAACTTCATGCAACCATCGACTGCTCAGCCATACATATATGTACAATAACCCCCCCTATTCATCCCGACAGCCAGGAAACCAATACCTTCAATCTCCATATGCCCATTTTTTCTGACGAGGGGAAAGCTGTATCTCCATACCCCTCATGTAAAAGACCGAAAGGAGGAGGCCGAACCACGCGAGCCAGAAGGCCGGTGTCCGACATGCGTCGCGCCATATCATACCGGTGTCTGGCTGGAATAATCTGTACAGATATCGTATGTAAGTCAAGTGCATAGCGACACATTCTTGGGCGGCTCTTTCGCGTCTTTTATATTTTCGCGGCAAATGGCTTGCGTTTGTCCGCACACGCCCGTCTCCATGATAGATGGCAGGCAAGAAACTTACATCTGCGCAATGAAGGCGAGGAACGCCGCATTCCAGAGCCCGCCGACAAAAAGCCTCTGCCCCGTGACAGGTTTCAGTATGAAGGGCCCTTCTTCTTGCAAGGCGTCCGGCGCCGATGAAGTGGTGCCCGATTTATTGCTGTCGGGCTCACCGTCCTTGCTGCCGTTCGCCTTGGGGGAGTATATTTCCTGCCCCCTGTTTCCTCCTTCCCTCTCGGCTATCTGCTGCTCCTCTTTTTCTTCCTCGTCGCCGCCGCTGCTACTGTGCCCTTCTTCTTCCTCGTCGCTGCTGCCGCTGTGCTCTTCCTCTTGGGGAGGATGGCCTTCCCGGGAGGCCGGCGTGCCCAGAGGATTGACGCTTGACGACGCGATCGACACGTTGCGGCTGTGCCGCTGCTGCTCGGCTCGCTCCTTCTGCTGCTTTTGCCCCTGCTTCTTGCGGCGGTCATTCTTGTTGCGACCCATGTTCGACGATGTCGTAGTGTCGTTGAGTACCTGCGAAGCGGGCTGCTGAGACGATGACGGCTCTATGACAGTAGGAGTAGGAGTAGCAGCAGCAGTGACACAATCGCGATTGGAGCGCCGCGAGCGCTTGTTTCGTCGTTGCGCCATCTGCCGGGACTCGTATGCCAAGTCAGAAAAAGCAGGCGCGATGCTTCTTGGGACGGTCCTTCCCGCTGGTTCCAATGACTATCCCACGGGTGCCTGTCCCGTCGTTCTCCTTCCTTGACAAAGTAGTTGGCCGTGATTCACACAAGGCAATGGCCAATATTGGACAGAGAACCTTCGCGATGCGATACCGTAGTAGTATCGATATCCCGGATATCTGTTTTGTCTCGAATACGTTCTGGACTGCCTGAGATCCTAATGAACTTGACTGACTTGAATCGAGGCGCCTCGAATAACGGCCTTCACGGTCATAGGGTGAGATAGCTCTGATTTCATTTGTTGTTGTCTACGGAGCACCCTTTCTTGCTACGAAGTGCTTAGTCTTCAAAGAAAATGCTCATTGTTGCTCAATGCCTACGTAAGCCCAAACCAGCTTTGGAGCAATATGCCGTCCGTATCTGACCGCCATGGCTAAGGAAGTTGGCAATCTACTGAACTCAAGCATCGTGTGTTGGTTTGTGCAGAGAGTTGAAGTTCGTATTGTAAAGAAAGGTAAAGCAAGCGCTCCGTAATCAGTGCTGATCTATGTCCACTAAAAAGGGGGTAAGGCGTAAAATGTGGCTCAGTGGCCAGCGAGTGGCCTCTGACCTCCCATGTTCAATGGAGTGGCCGACCTACTCAGTAAGTATAGATGCATTACCTACAGTCTCACAAGGGGGCTTCAACTCGTAGTATAGTAAGTGATTAATCTAAGTGTTTTTTTCTTATATTGCAGAGTGTGAACCTTGGGATATCTCTATGTAACATTTGAATCTTCACGTATTTTTGTGGCCCCTAGGCTGTGCCTCCATCTTTGGTTTGGTACACATTAATATTCCAGATTACACCCACTCCTTCGGC
This sequence comes from Apiospora marii, assembly GCF_038362585.1. Taxonomy (NCBI): domain Eukaryota; kingdom Fungi; phylum Ascomycota; class Sordariomycetes; order Amphisphaeriales; family Apiosporaceae; genus Apiospora; species Apiospora marii. Next base: position 2,127,586 of record NW_027117377.1, read on the forward strand.
TCCCGCAGCACCTCGAGCAACCGCGACTCCCGGCTCTTCGGCTCAGGCTCGTGCATGTACGCCCACTGCGCCGTCCGGGGCAGGCTGATCAGGATGCTCTCCACCCGCGAGCCCGGCGTGTTCAGGCCGAAGGCGGTGCCTCGGTCGTGGACCAGGTTGAACTCCACGTAGCGACCGCGGCGGATCTGCTGCCACTCCTTCTCCTTGGCTGTGAAGGGCGCGTCCTTGCGCTTCTCGAGAATGGGCAGGTACGACGGCAGGAAGCTGTCCAGCACCGACCGCACAAAGGCAAAGCCGTTTTGTGTATCCACGACGTCCTCGTCCAGGTCGTCAAAGAAGATACCGCCGATTCCTCGGCGCTCTCCTCGGTGCTTGTTGTTGAAGTAGTCGTCACACCAGGCCTTGTATCGGGGGTAGTACTCCTTGTCGTGCTTGTCGCACGCCTCCTTCAGTGTGCGGTGGAAGTGGACGGCGTCCTCGTCGAACAGGTAGCTCGGGGTCAAATCACTGCCTCCGCCAAACCAGGCGGCCTGCGGTGTGCCGTCGGGGTTCATGGTCTCGAAATACCGGCAGTTCATGTGCACGGTCGGGGCCATGGGGTTGTGGGGGTGCAGGACCAGACTCAGGCCGAGCGCGTAGAAGTCGAGGTTGTCTACATCCTTGACGTTCTTGTGGTTTTGGCGCATTGCCGCAATGCCGCCCTTCGTCAGGGTACCGTACACGACACTAATATTTACACCGGCCTTCTCGAAGACGTTGCCATCTTGTAGGACACAAGAGGTACCGCCTCCACCGTTGGGTCGCTTCCACTCGTCCTGCTTAAACCGGTTGCCGTCGATTTGTTCTAAAGCGAAGACAATATCTTTCTGCTTCTGTCGGATGGCCTCTTCCATGCGAAGGCGCATGGGCGAGTGCTCGTTGATGCCCTCCTCTTTCTTTAACCGCTCGTCGAGGTCGGCGAGGGTCCGCGCCTCGAACTTCATGGGATCTTGGTAGGCCTGTGGATAGAGAGAGTTGGGTCAGCCATTGGCCCTTCCAGGACGGTCCAATTGGGAGGGAGGAAGCTTCTTACCATCTGGTAGGCGAGTACAGACAAGGTGACAGCTCCGACAGTAGCGAAATGGACAGCGCGGGAGGGCGTTTTCTTTGCGTTCGAGCTGAAGAATCGTCGAGGCAATCGTGGGACAGCGACGGCCGGCCGCAGCCTTAAGAAGGTTGAACCACCCCGCCGGGACATGGCTCCGATCAAATGACTGAGCTGAGCTGGGTTACAAGGAATCCAAGGAAATTGGCACGAACGATAATGAGTACACAAAGGAACGACGGGAGGAAGTCGGGCGAGAAGGGTCTTGTCGCCCGATCATTGCACAAGAATCGAATGTTAGTCAGGTGTTTGGCCTGTCTGGGGGGGCAGCCCTTGGCAAATAGATTGACGGAAAGCTTCGCTGGCTAATTGAAGGCTAGTACCGCTGTACCTGTCCCAGCAATCAAGCCAGCGAGGCCAGCAAACGTAGCGGCCGGGGCCACCCCCCACCTGGCCACTAGAGACTAGCCGACCACTAACCTGGATCCCATTAGTGCGAGAGTGCTGACCGTCGGCAAATCACCAGCGCCTAATTGGCCCGCGCTGCTGGAATCCAGCGCGTCCAGAAAGGCCTTAAACAGGACATAGTCAGCAGATATCACCTGGATCGTCATGACCTCTTTCTCTTCTGAGCGCCGCCCCGACCGACTATTCGCACGCGCAATTGCTTGTACTTGCCATTGCCAGATCGATCGAACTTGTTGAGGACGCCCAGCTTCCCGATCCAGCTTCGTCGTCAGCTGCATCGTCCGTTTGCGGCGCGCTTGTAACTAACCTGGCGTGTGCCGCAGCAGGGAATGGGCAAAACTTGCCGCCAACGCGGCAAGTTACCTCGGAAGCCCAGGATAACCCCGTCGGCATTACTGGAGACCGGCCCCTTTGCTCCCCTTTGCTCTGGCGAGCACGAACCACTACAGTCAGACAATCCTGTCATAAACAGAGCATTTCCCCAACTATCAGACGCTTTGCTGAGCATCGAGGGAAAAGGGCTCTGCTGAACATGATGTGATAGCTGAGCCCGTGAGTAAGATGTATTGATGTATATGATGGTCGCATTCGATCGATCGGATTGCACCCGCCCACCCCCTAAACGGCCGCGGCAGCTTTTCCCCCTCGTTGCTCTCAACTCCTGCTTTCTACGCATTCTGCCAATGCTGTTTCATCGCGATAGGCTCTATGAGATTTTGCGAGACAGCGATATGTTATCTTTATGTAATTGGCTGCCTGCATTATGTATGCAAGAGCGCTGATTGGTCGGACTTGTCGTGAGAACGACATCATTGCCCTGGAGTCGGGGACCTTGATGGGCAGCCAGGGGCAAAGCTGCACACGACATGACCGTGTATATTTCCCGTATAAATAAAATGGCAAAAATGGTGTTCGGCTGTTCTACAGAATGCAGATGACTCCAGATCCTTGGTGACTGACTACGATTTTCCCCTGAGAAATTTCTCCAAGTAACAATGACACAAGCAAAGCGTAAGAACGGCGGCCAGCCCGAGGCAACAGCAGGCAAGAAGACAAAGGGATCGACTGAAGCTACAACAACCCTGAAGAAGGCTGCTCCCCCAAAGCCCCTTCCAGTGACCCTGTTGTCTGGCTTCCTCGGCAGTGGGAAGACCACGCTGCTCAACCATATCTTGAAGGGCGACCACGGCCTTCGGATCGCTGTGATCGTGAACGACATCGGAGCGTAAGTCGACTGAACCCCCCTGACGAGTTTACAAGCCAAGCAACTCGCTAACATATATTGACTCTAGCATCAACGTCGACGCGAAGCTAATCAAGCAGTCGAACCACCGACTGACCAAGACCGAAGAAAAGGTCATCGCCCTCCAGAATGGCTGCATCTGCTGCACCTTGCGCGGCGACCTGCTCGAGGAGCTCGTCCACCTCGCCGAGCTGGACCAGTTCGACTACATCGTGATCGAGAGCAGCGGCATCAGCGAGCCGGAGCAGGTCGCCGAGACGTTCGACGAGCAGTTCTCCGAGACCATGCGCGCCATCGACCAGAACGCCGACGGTGTCGATCAGGAACTCGACGATGACATGCGCGATGTGCTGCGCCGCATCGTCGACGCCGGTGGGCTGGACAAGTTCGCCGTCCTTGATACTGCTGTCACTGTCATTGACGCCTTTACTATCATGGGCGACTTCAACACGGACCAGCTCATCGCTGACACCCGAAAGGACGTCGTGCCCGACGAGGACGAGCGTACGGTGTCGGATTTGATGGTGGACCAGATCGAGTTCGCCAACGTCATCATCCTGAACAAGACGGACATGGTGACTAGCAAGGAGCTTGCCTCGGTCCGGTCCCTCATATCCAGGTTGAACCGCCGTGCCACGGTCTACGAGACAAGCCTCAAGCGTGCTGATTTTGATGTCAAGAGCATTCTCAACACCACGATGTTCAACCTCGAAGATGCAAAGGTTCGAAAGACCTGGCTGGAGGACTTACACCACATGACCATGCAACAGGTAAGCAACCCCTCCCCTCACATCGACGCCATTATATCATGATGTTGACATATTGCCGTAGATCAATGGTCGTAACAAGATTACCCCGAAACCGGAAACGGAAGAGTACAACGTCCGCAACTTCATCTACCAGAGACGCCGGCCCTTCCACCCGCAAAGGCTATGGAAGCTCATCTACGACAAGTTCATCGTGCAGCAGCAAGACGATGAGGATGAGCCGTCCAGCAGCGCCGAGGATGACGAAGACGGCGAGCCGTCCAGCAGCGCCGAGGATGACGAAGACGGCGACTCATCCGACATCGACAACGACAAAGAATCTGATGGTACCTCCGGCGATGATGAAGAAGATGAGGAAGAGGATCTGAACCCTCCCTCTAACCAGGAGATCCTGGCCAACAAGAGCAACCACCCCCTACTAGCCCGCCTATTCCGCTCCAAGGGAACCTTCTTCCTCGCCACGCGCCCCAGCTACCAGGGCCAGTGGTCGCAGGCGGGCGCCATGTTGGCGCTGACGGGCGGGGACCCCTGGTTCTGCACCCTGCCGTTCGAGGAGTGGACGTCGGGTGACGACGAGATCGACGCCATGATCTGGCACGACATCAAAGGGGGCGAGGATGACGATCATGGTGGTGATGGCAGCAGCAGCAGCAGCAGCAGTTGGGGCGATCGGAGGCAGGAGATCGTGTTCATCGGCGAGGACCTGGATGTCGAGGGTTTGCAGGCGCTACTGGATGAATGCTTGCTCGACGATGCCGAGTTCGCTGCGTGGGAGGCCGTGATGAAGATGGCGCCGCTGAGCGATGAGGGCAAAACGGAGGCGCTGCAGAAGGATTTTAATGATGGGTTTGCGGATTGGGTCTACGAGAATGATGAACATGATCACGGAATTTAAAATACCGGGCACTGTAGCAACAAGTGAGATATGAGGAAAGATACTTCAGATTAGTAATTATCGACACAAGGGACTGCACTTCAAGCGTATGTATGGAAACAAACGAAGCAATAGGAAATGAGTTCAGACCAACGGAAATATTGGTAATAGGCAATTTTGCATCAGTTATTTTAAGCATCGTGCTAAGAGGATGACGGTGGAAGTGCAAGCCTGGGATTATTCTCATGAGAGCATGGAGACAAGTGAGGATCGTGAGAAACCCGACTTTGCATCAAGATTGGGCTTGTAGCAGACACGGGTAGGAATAAGAAGAGTATTTACTCGTGATCAACAGTAAGAAAAAAGAACAAAAAATTGATCCCCTTCTGCCAGCTCGCACGTAACAATTAGTACCGACATCAACTTCACAGGTATATACGTGCTACCCTAAACCGAAGCCGGTACGATGCCTCCTGTGAACGCCTCCGTAATGGCGCAGTACTAACTGCCGTGTACGAGCCGACAGGCAATCCCTCAAAGTCTTGTGGTGTCAAACTAGGAGGCCAGAGGCCGGAATCGAACCAGCGTTGCCTAATAGCAAATCCATACACACTACCACTTGACCAGAGAGAACATGTCTACCAACTGACCACCTGAGATCCTTGGGATGATTTGATTGTAGTTGTACCTATATGCCTTGGTAGGCACTAGATAAGATTGCTAGCCTGTAGGATTGGTCGCCTGGCCGGCCTGCAAATGGGTGGCCGGAGCAAAGCTTCACCTATTTCTCACGTACTCCCACCCATTGAATGTAAGCTAGATGTAAGTACTTACCTATTGAATATTCCTGCCCATTCAATGCAGCAGCCCTGGCTACTGCTATAAGAGAAACCATTTGGCCTGACAATCTCCCACGCTGTGACTTACTCGCCAACAACACCCCAAGGGCAGTGCACCACAAAGCAGCTTTTGGCCACCATTTTTGGGCATTGGTGTTTTGTCGATTCCTACCTTTGTAAACCAACGCCTCCATCGATCAATCCTACAGAGTCAAACACTTTACATCTGTCCTTTACGCCCGTCATCCGTTCACAAGCAACAAGATGGGCCTCCCGTTGCTGAAAGAATTCCTCTACCATTGCTTCGTCAGTGGCTTTCGGTGGAATACGCGCCGCCGTTGGAGCGAGAAGCACCAGGCCTACATTTTCTATTCCCTTTTGAGTGCCGATTACTCCAAGCCACTGATCAAAGGCATTGTCCAATCCTCTAAGCGCAAGGATGGCAAAGGCATTCCCAACCTTCGAAAGGACACCGTCGGCGATTTGTTCGCTCTGATATGGAACTGCGCCGCCGAAAATGTCAAGTTTTGCAAGGATTTGACACCGCGCGAATTCTTCGCCGAGTGCAAGGCCAATTACGAATGCGCTGATACAATCCCTGACGAGGCACTGTATCAATTCACCCTGCGAGCCATCCATGCTCGCAACATCTTCAAGGAGTACCAGCAGCACTGGCAGAAATCGGAGGGTACGGCCATGAGTGAGGCTATCGACAACTTCATTGATGCCTTCGGCAAGGAGTACGACATCAGGTACGGCATCGACGAGATGGAAAAGCCATTTCGGGAGCGAGATCAGGCCAAGATCGAGGCATCTATGGCAATCCGGGGCAAGAATCTAAGCATCCGCAACCACTACTTACCAGTTCCCCTCGTCAGCGGTGATGGCGATGGTTCACCAGACAACCGCATGTTCGTGGACAAGGAGTACACTGAGGAAATGGCCCGTCGCGTCGCCGACACCACTAATCCGGCCGCTCAAGTGCCCCCTGTCGACGGCCAGATTGGCCCTGAGCAACCTTCGGCAGACGTCGAACCCAGCTGGGAGTTTCCAGTCGATGTAGTCGATTCGGACGACGAAGCAGATTATGAGGATTGGGAGGACGGATTTTTGGAGGGGCTGGAGGATGAGGTTGATGATACCACTTCGGGCAACGAGGATATCGCCAACAACGACGCCGAATTGGACAATTTGGCTGCAAACCTCAAGTTCAAAGAGGAGGAGGATTCTATGGAGCTTGATGGTTAGAAAAGACATCACGACTCTGCCGGTACAAACGTCAGCGTTCGCAGACGACCCGAATCCACCGTATAACCCGGCCGTCCGAGTGGGGTTGTCTACGGACTACGTCGTTGGCCACTTTCTCCACATCGGCCGGAATGCAGAGAACACGTCTTCCGACAGTCGAATGCTCGCGGGACAACACCCCCCAGTGATAGCCTTGATAGAGATCAATTTACATCTTGCGTGGATATCGCAGTGAGACTTGCTATTTGAGATCAAAAGACGTGAGTAGGTATAATGGTCCTGTAGTTCCTGACTGAAACCGAACCAAGCGCTTGGGTGGTGACGGTGCTTACTGGCTGCCTGTCTCCACATATTTGCCCCAGCGCAAACTTCATTTGGACGCCGCATCAGTCATCCAACAAAGCCGGAATTAATTCTCCTGATCTCCAATCCACACCCACAACGACCTTCAATCGCAAAACACCAAGTTACCGTACCTCCACAACCACCACAAACCGTATCCACGCAAACGCACATTCGCACACACAAAACTTCGCAATCATGGGAAAGGTTCACGGAAGTCTTGCCCGCGCTGGTAAGTCGACGACCCCGCGCACAAAATCAATCCCGTCATCACGCGACCGGGCGCAACGCAGCAGCTGACACAAGGCAACGCAGGCAAGGTCAAGTCTCAGACCCCCAAGGTCGAGGCCCAGGAGAAGCCCAAGACCCCCAAGGGCCGCGCCCACAAGCGCGACATCTACACCCGCCGCTTCGTCAACACCTCCGACGCCCCCGGCGCCAAGCGCAAGGTAAGAGCGACCCCGACGACAGGCATCGCCGTATTGCGAAGAAAGAGCAGAGAACTAACCGAAGCGTCGATATTGCAGATGAACCCCAACCCTACCGCGTCTTGAGAACGCCCCGACTCCCTCACAAGAACGAAACGCTCGAAGAACACGATGAACTGCTACGACGGCGGTAGTGTCTAGACCACGCGGAGCCGAGGATGTGGTGCACGTCTAGGTACATGGACAAAGAGGGGATACGCCCCGCTACTTCCGCGGATGATTCGGCAACCGCGAGGAATTTGATAGGCCTATGGAGGTGGCACATGTGCCACATCGGCTGCCGTAGCAGAGCAGTTTAGTGGAGGACCTCTACAGTCCAGGGCCACGACTGCAGGCGCAGGAAAGAGTTGGTAAATAGAAGCCTATGGCAGAATGGAGTTGCTTTGCTAAAACTACTGTGGAATACTCTGATGTGACTGGTTGTCGTGTGTTGCCCGAAGAAGCCGCAAGCGACCGCAGGAATAAACCGTCTTGATTATTCCACTTACTCCAGGGAATAACAGTAGAATAAACTAATACGATTGGAATAATAGGTGTTTAGTAGACCTGCTTATTCCTGGGGAGGCTTGGCCGGTTTATTCTCGCAGGGGCCTGGCCGTTAGCATAGAAGTGGTCGGCTTTCGTGGGGTCGCTGGTGCTACCGCAGATAATCACATTAATCACATCGCAGAAACGAAACGGGTTGTGGCATAACCAGCGTCAATTATGCAATAAATTTATCCGATGAGTCTAGTCATACCAACGAATCCCAACATCGCAGGCGTTCGTCGAATAATAGTAACCTGAAATGGCCCCGAGCAATTACATGACCCCATGTTCATGTACGCAACATAAGAACCCTCACACTCCCAGCTCCTTGCGACCCTCGTCCGCCTCCTCCTTTTCCTGGAAAGCCCGAACAATGTGTAGCCGCTCCTCGGCCCCCGTGAACTCCAGATGATGCCCCTCGCACCAGCCCATGGCGACGTCCCGCTCGCTGGCCCAGACGCAGCGCAGGTACTTCTCCGGGTTGAACGACACGGTCCGGTAAGCGCCCAGCTCGACCATGAAGGCGTACTTGCGGCACCGCGGGCCCGACGGGATCGTCAGGTCGTTGTACCCGGTCGTGGCGACGACCTTTTTGGCCGCGAGACCACTTGCATTGAGGTCAGCCTGATATTTACGACATAGAAGGATAGGATGGCAGCATAACTTACGTTCCCTCATAGAGCTCCCGCACCATTCCATGCAGGATCGTCATGTCGCGGTTCTCACAGAGGTCGCCGGGCGTCTCCCACTTGCCGCCCAGGAGATCCGTGCCGGCGCGCTGGACGAGCAGCACCTTGTCGGCGTCTGGGCTGAACACGATGGCGCTGACGGCCAGGCGCTCGTAGTCGTCCGTCTTGTTTTTCAAGACGGGCCGGGCACCGCGGAAGGCGCGGTGGTGCATGAAGAAGGTGGCGACGGCCTCGGTGTAGGCGAAGGTAGCGAAGGCGACAGATTTACTCGCCTGGTTGTTGCCGCTACCACAGTTGATCTTGACGAGACTAGAATCGGTCGGCTTGGCGACCTGGGCATCGTGGTCCTTGGTAGGGGAAGCGACTGTGGGTGTGCTAGTGGCTTCGACAGGTTGCTCGTGGTTGGGCGTTTCCTCAGCCGTGATACCAAGGCACTGCATGAGCTTGGCCTGAGAGGCCGGGTCGGGGTTCTGGGATTCCTGGCGTTCCTTGGCTTTTGCAGCGAAGCTCTGAGCAGCATCCCTGAGCAGGCCGTACAGAAAAGCCTCGTCGTCCATGGTTGAGTGGGAAGATGCGCGTAGTGGCCGAATGACGACGTGGGGAGCGAGACTTTTGGGGATATGGGCGATGGTGTTCTCAAATATTTACAGAAATCGATTGGAGGTCTCACATCCAAAATAAAAAAGAGTGAGCAGCTCTCAAATGTCCTTCGCCAAAGGATGAATGGGTGCGGGTGTCCGATTCAGCAAAAGACAGGAGTGGATAATGACAATCACCAATGTCCCCCTATCAACAATCAAGTCAACACAACCACTTGACAAGCGATGGTTCACATCTTTTGCAAATGAATACCTTCACACATAGGTTTGCATTTTCTTTCGCGATTTTGGATCGATTGTTTGGGGTCCTGCTACGTGGGCAACACCGTGTCGTTGGCTAGGCGAGGCAATCGGGCACCGAGTGACAGCATCATCATTGCGGACTCGCTGCCGCTACCCTTATCCCTCGGCTGCTGCGTCTTCACCGCATTGTACGTCGCCTGAGGCCAGCTGTGAGGGCATCAGGCCGCTGGTCGCGAAAAGTATGTAGTCAAAGCGCATCTGGACCACGCAACTGGTTGATTGTGCGTCGTGTAGTTGCAAGGGGCGCCGATGCTCTCGAGATCCCCCGACAAGGGCTCAGATAGGCCGTAAACCTAGGCGCTGTTCCTCCCCGGTGTTAGGAGGCTGGCAGATCCTCGTATACCGTTTTCCAATAACCTGGTTGAGTGTGGCATATAGCAATGATATTAAATGGATATTATGGAAGCACTGCATACTCTTATTTTTAGGTTTCCCTTTATTCAATTTTAATTCTAGAAAAAGAGTAATATAAAAATAATGCGTCCTTAATTAAATATCGCTCGGTATACTCGTTAACAAGCATGTCCGATTTAACCGAGAATACCGTAAGGCACCCTAGACACCCCAGGGACCTATAATTATTAAGGCACTGTTACTTCTAAAACGGCTTATGGAACCCGACCAGGTCGCCGCGGCTTGCCTGTATCTCTGTAGGTGCAGATCAACACTATAGACCCGTTGTGATACAAGGCTGGATTTTGTTCAACTCCTCCAAAAGTTCATCAACCAACTTCTTTTGCACTCGTTGGCCCCATTTACCAGTAACTTGACACCTGGGTCTAACTATCATTTAGAACAGCCATATATAAACAGAGTAGGGGTGCATAACTCACATTTCGATCCGGCAATTTGAAAGGTATTGTCCGTTCGTCTCCGGGCCCGCCAGTAAGCCGTGAACCAGGACACGACTGCCTTCTTCAGCCGAGCGGGCCAAAATCTTCTCGAACACCTTGAATGCAGAGCTGTCTGCAGATTCGTGGGCAAGATTGGACTTGCAAAAGCTTGGGTTTGGTGTATTGATAATTACGTCCTCCTTCCCCGTGGCGCTCGACCTTGCGAAGAGCTCGCGTACGGCAAAGAGGACGAGAAGCTTACTCAGGGGGTACCGGCCGCTCATGTCGGCTGTTTTCTCGTTGTTGAGCCTTTCGATGATGCTTGGGTTCTTGTCGGGATCCAGCTCTGCCAGGGGGGCCATGTTGTACAGGGCACTGTTTGGTATCACAAAGCGACACGCGTGCCCCGTCGCCTTCCCAGACTCGCGCATCTTGGGCAGGAGGAGCATGTACAGCAGGAAGGTGCTGATAAAGTTGACATTCAGGGTCTTCTCATAGCCCTCACTCAGGCTCCATTGCGTGGTCATGACGCCAGCGTTGTACAACACGCCATCGAGTCTTGGAAGCTGGATGGAGACCCGGTTGGCGAACGCCTTGACGGAATCGTAGCTGTCCATATCGAGAGGCCAGACTTCAATGGTGGATGGGGGTTGGCCGGTGGTGTCAATGATCCTCTTCTTGGCATCTTCACCTTTGGCCAGGCTTCGTACCCCTAGTATCAATCTTCCCACACCAAGCCGTGATAGGTGAAGACTGGACTCGAATCCAAGGCCGCCGTTGGCTCCGGTCACGATGAAGACTTGCTCGAAAATATCAGGACCAGCTTCCGTAACAGGGAGCGTGACTAACAGTTTTGATCCTATCAAGGACTTCATTCCGTATAGCGCTGAAGTGATAGACATTGCTGGTCGTGAATTGCTGGGGGGCGAGGTGTTTGTGAGTGCAACGGTGTGTTGGAAAAACTGGGGGACTCTAGAGTAGTGGAAGATATCTTATGACTATGACATCCCATTCAATAGAAGACTTCAGGGACGAAAAGAACCTTTTATAGCCAAGTTGGCTACTCTTAAGTGACTCTGTTCGTTCTTCCATTCACACATGGAGTTAGGTAGCTCCAGGTGCACAAAGTTTTATGCGCCGCTACGATTGCACTAGACGATGCACAAATACCCCTGAGATGCGATGTATGACGCTAATTGGCTCGGGGATAAATCAATTAGTGGGTAGCTTGGGGGACGGGGTTAATATCTCCGTCCTGATGATTGATCACACGTGCCAACGACAACAAAAGGACCTACTGGACTTGCCCAAACAGAGTCAAAGCTCATTGAATGCAGACCATCTCTCCCCGTGATACTAAAAACATATACGCCAAGACCCATTGACTAATCGATGTCTCATTTCCCCAATGACTTCCCTCGATGGCGTTCCCAGGAGGGTCGAGAAGCGGAATCGGCCACCCGTCTCATGCGAACCTTGTCGGACCCGCAAGTACGTGAGCTTGAGGAAGAGAGTATCCAAGTACCCTGAAGATGCTAACGAGTTCGCCGTACTTCCCACCCCAGATTGAAATGCAACCGCAGTCTACCATGCGACTCCTGTACCAAACGCGGCAAATCCACAGCGTGTGCTTATGCGCCCAATGCCAGCCGAGCCAGGCCAGAACCCAACAAGTCCCGGGACATGAAGGACAGATTGAATGCCCTCGAGAAACTTGTGTCCTCGTTCCTGGCTGGTGAAGCACCTACTCTAGCCAGCCCATCGGCCACGGCTGGGAACAACAGCGCGGATACTGAGACGAACCCGACACTCGTCAATACTCCACTGTCCGAAAGGCATGACGACTCGATCGCAGCAGATGTTGGTCTCACTAGGCCAAATGGAGATGCGCCGCTTTCTCCAGAGACCCCTAATCTCCAAGAGATGGGAGACGGCCAGGTGAATTACATCGACCCCAGCCATTGGTTGTCCATCCTCGACGACATCAAGGAGGTACGAGAGCACTTATCCGTCCCGAACCAACCTATGGCGCACAGTGTCATGGCGCTCGACTCAAATCACATAACGCCAGACGCTACGTTCTTGTCTATGCCGGCTCAGACCTTGAACCTCAGTGATGCTCTGAGCGCTTTGCCGGCCCGACCAACTTGCGATAGGCTGATCTCTTGGTACTTCAACGCCCGTTTTATGGTCTTGGGTATGGAATCCACCTTCATTAACTGTTTTATTCACCTGAAGGCTGATCCATGTTTAAGGTGTTGTACATCCTGCCAAATTTCAAGCCGAGGTAAGTCTGTGGTATACTTCACTCGTTGAAAGCGAGGCTTTGCTTACCAAGACCCCAGTACACAGCATTCTGGGAGTCTCCTTCCACAGCATCGCCCTTGTGGGTGGCTCTGCTATTCTCCATTCTAAGTATCGCGGCAACACTACGACGGGTATCAAACATCACGGAACCCGCTGGCTCAGTCCCCCCTATCAACATATTTCAGCAGATCACTGTGCAATGCTTGGTTTTGGGGCGATACACCACCGCCAATGCGCACGCTCTCGAGGCGTTTGTACTCCATCTCCAAAGCGGCTTCTTTTCTCTCGACAGACCACCCGTGGAGTTATGGTTTGAGATGGGCACCGTGATCCGGCTGGCGTTCCGCATGGGGTACCACCGCGACCCCAGCAAACTCGCGGGAATTTCGCCATATGATGGTGAGATGCGGCGGCGGGTCTGGCTCAACATAGTCCAAGTGGATGCGTTGATGTCGTACCAGAATGGGTACCCCAGCATGATACCTACCGAGTTCTGCGACACAGCCGTACCACGAAACCTGGAAGACTCCGACCTGCGTGTTGATATGGAAGCATTGCCGCCATCCAGACCACTCAACGAACAGACACCCGTTCTGTACGTCATTGTCAAAGCTGGCGTCATGGCGGTTTTCAAGAAGATCGTTGCCCACACCCAGTCGATTTCTGTCAAGCCATACGCCCAAACGTTGCTACTGGACCAAGAGATGAACCAGGCATACAGTGCCGTGCCGGACCTGCTGAAGCGGCGAGATATCAACGAGTGCTTTCTGGACCACGCCGTACTAATATGGCAGAGACGCACAATCGAGCTTCTCTATCTCAAGGGTCTGATCGTGCTCCATCGAAGATACATCAACTACGAGCAGCAAAGTCCAGACTTTGAGCCCTCACGACGGGCTTGCGTACAGGCAGCGCTCGAACTCCTCGCCCGCCAAGCGGAGGTCCACGAGGCTTGCGTGCCGGGTGGCCGGCTGTATGAGGATCGATGGATCTTCGCCGCGCTGTCGGTGCACGACTTTCTACTTGCGGCCATGGTGATCTCTCTCGACCTATCCGTCCGCATGCGGTCCGGTAGCCAGCATATGTCGGGCAGTGAAAGTGAGTACCAACAGCTTGCTGGTAAGGAGTATAGGGCGTTGCAGGTGTCTCAGCGAATCTGGGCTGCCAGCAGTACTGCTTCCCCTGAAGCCAACATCGCGGCATTGGCGCTGGACCTGATGATCAAGAAGGTGGCGGAGAATGACACCGGCCTCTTCCTCTCCCATGATGCTGGGCTTGCGGAGATGGACTTTGCCTCAAATGCCGAACTGCCTTATGCGGGCGCAGTATCCCAAATGATCGACGGGTCCGAAATCATCGATTGGGTAAGTCTGACTCATTGCACAATATCGCTTCCTGCAATTTCTAATGCCAGGAACAGGGTCTACTCGACCAATATCTCCAAAACATGGATCCTTCGATCTTGGATGCGACTCTTTGACTTATCGTGGCACGTTATAATATTTCGACTGGTATTTCCTATTGGCATCGTATTCTAAAGCGGGAATAAATTCTTGATAATATCAGTGCTTCTCATAACCCAGATCCATGATCCTAAATGTATAATCGGTTGCTGGGAGAAGTATTGTTAGTGAAATAAGCCGGATTCGAGTTACGGTCACGGGGTGCAAGCAATCCGTGGTAACTACGAACTATAAAAGGGGCGAAAATGGCGAATCCAGTCCAGCTATACAAGTCCAAATCAAAAGCGATGTTTACCGGAGAAACTTTCTATTCCCCCTTCCCCTTTTCTCTAAAACACTTCCTAAAAATATAATAGTTCAAGTTCCCGACAAGATTATTTGTCTTTCATTACTCCGCCTCAAACTTTTAGGCGGAAGGACAACAAACACCATTCAACCTACGACTACACCCTTCACAATTTCGCCTAGGGATACTCATACTCAACCACCACCGACACAATGCCCGTTGATCACACATTCCCTCCCGAGCTATGGGTAATCATATGCACCGAACTTGCTGACCAGCAAGATCCACGCTTTCATTGGAAAAACCCGACTGAAAAAATCGAGGAAGCCCGAACAGCTCTATATTCGCTCTGCGAGACCTCCAGAATGCTCCGGTCTATCGCCCAGCCTCTACTACTGAGATCTCGCTGTACAGAAGAGGAGCCCGGTGGATTTCTCAGTCTTGGAAGAAACATCCTGTCCAAACCACGGTTGGCCTCATTGGTGCGATGCATCAAAATCGCACGAGACTACTCAGATTACTACGGGGAACTCGAAGACCATGAAGAATATCCTATACTGCTGGAGGTCGCCAATCGCCTAGGTTTTGATCCATCCCTATTCTCTACCGGCCTTGGAAGACCATCTGGCCTATTCTCTATCAGCACCGGAAGACCATTTGGAGCCAATTTGCCACCGCTGCGCCAATTATTACCATCCTTCCTCCCCAAACTGAAGTATCTACACATACAGCTTCGTGATCACGACGCGCCCTGTCGATTCCTACAGACTCTGCGAAAGAGGTCCGTCATCACGCCCTTCGAGTCTGTCACAACCCTATTGCTGGAGTCGGCCGCGCTGTTTTCTGACCGCTGGGTTCTCCAACGATACAGCCCCTTACTTGCCTTACTCCCCAATCTCCACCTGCTGTCTCTGTGAAAGTGTGGCGGGATACTTGCGGCAGGAGATACCGGTCGCGAACAGTACGATTCAGGCGAGAGTATTGTCGATTGGATGCCAAAAGGACTACAGTCGATCCATTTGCGGGATTGTATGCTTAAAATCCCAGCTATAACCACACTTCTATCTACCTGTCATTCGCTGGAGAACGTTTTCTACGCCCCAAAAGAAGGCATCTTTACTGTTCATCCTGGATATTGCCAAGTCGTTCGGGCATTACGCGGGTCTAAAGATACCTTGAGGTACCTAGATCTTGATATACGCCATTGTAAGCTTTCCTCAAGGCTTTTCGGGGCGCCCTGGGATGGCAATTTCAATAAGGACCTGGCCGAGATGTGGCAAGCTCTCCAAGAGTTCCCCCATGTCACGTACGTCTCCGCCAATGGAAAGGGTTACCAAAAGAGGGATTCTGAGCCCTTCGATTGGGTCTGTTTGAAGAACACAGACGACGTCAGGTACAGGACTCTGGATTTCCAATTCGCCATGGAGCAAGCAATGGGGTTTTGATCAAGCTAAACGGAAGTGGAGAAACGGACTCTGCATGCTTTGTCAACGCTGGAGATGCCGGCCCCGAACAAGCCTGAGGCTTCTGGTTAGCCTGTTGAATTGCTTGTTTTGCTGGAGTCAGCCCGCGTCTGCCTGAATGCAGGCACCATCAGCTCAGGCTAACAAGACCCTGCCACATCAACACACCACCACACTCAATCAATCAACCCCTGTCATCTCAGACCTAGGTGCCCATTGCCTAGGCACACCCTCGGTCGCATGGTCCGTTCCGCTGGGTTAGGCAATGCTATTGCTTAGCACAGGTTGGTTGGCCCACCAGGACTCGGCTACTGCAACACCCAGAATGCTAAAAAGGGCTTCGACGGAATTTGATGTTGGAAGCAGCAATTATCTAGTTAGGAATCAATGGCTAAAGAATCCGATTCAAACCAAAACTTGACGAATCTTGCAATACTGAATTTGTCCCGATATGGTGGCCTTTCCAGCGAGGCCCGTTGACCACAAGAGAGCACGGCCGGGGGCTGATTTGAGGTGGCTAAAGAGCCGCAGCTCGCTCGGTCAGCTGCTTGACATCACTCGGATAAGGCATTTTACACCTTTCACCCCCCGAACATTGATTGTTTGTGATGCCTGTGTGGCGACTTTCCCCACCAAGCTCCTCGCGGGTTGCGGCTTAACGGCCTCGGAAGAAGCCACAAACTCGAGGCATCGAGCTGCTCAGAATTGTTGGAAGTGACCAGGGACACCTTGCCGAGAGCCGGGCCGAGCTGCACGCCTGGTTGGATAATACAAGATCGCGGAGGATCAAGTGGTACACCTGAGGCGTAATCCAGGCTAGACTTGCCAGCCATAACCACCACCAGGGGAAGAGGCGCGAGTGGGTGACAATCGCATCTTTGAGCTACCCACGTGGTATTCCCTTGCTGTTGCGTTATCATGCCAGTCTATTGGCGTGGTGCCGGTGGTTGGTAACGATTGTGGTGGTACGAGCCCATCTGCAAGCTCTTCTCGAGGACCAACGCATCGCCAGATCGTTCGTTAGGCGTCCTCTGTCGCCATGAAGCAGCAAAGGAGATAGAGTCATATCAGTAGAGTATTGGGCCTCTTTTTGGCCTCAGTCCCCCATCTTCCATCTCTGAATCGCGGCTTATATCTTCAGTTGGATTCCCAATAGTTTTATCGTATGTAGATAACATGAAAGATAAACAGTCATACCGTTCATCTTTCACCGTCACCACCGTCTTTCAACCCAGCGCCCCTCGTCGTCATACACCCTGATTTCCAAATTGTGTCACTCAACCTCTCTTTGTGAGAGGCGTAAGTATCACAACTACAGTGCATTGGAAGATATCTGACCAAGATATCTATAGTATAGACTCAAGTCGCGCTCTCTACCTCACGGCAATCCCCATGCGCTACTGTGGACCGAGATCAAACCTGTTGGGATCCATTTGGCTGCTTTGACTACCGGTTTGTAAGCAACATGACAGGCATTACATATGCAGGCCAGAGGCTGATGACACGTTTAGCTTGCTAGCTTGACGGATGATAGACCATCAATCAAGCGGAGAAGCATGTCCGATAATTTTGAATGGGATCCAGCATGGGTCGATAATCTGAACACAGACTTGCACTTCAATGGAGGTCGGGCTGCAGAATGCCTTGTTTCGCCCTTTGACATGGATTTTGGCTCTCCTATTGTTGGCCCGTTTGACTTCAGCACCTTCAATACCGGAGAACCACCAATACCCCAACCGAATTACTTGTTGGTCAATACATGGCTGCGAAACAACTATTGGGCCAGTTTGCCATATGGCCAGATCGCACAACCAGCAGAGCCAGGGGAAATCTATGTGGGAGGTGGGCAGCTTCCGCCCCCAAGCCCCGCGCATGCGCCTCTGATCCCCCCAAACCCCATGGGGCATTACAGCGTCGCCAGTCCTTCGTCGCCGAACTCTTCCCACAGCGGCCCTGGGCTGCAGTACCAATGCAAAGTACTTCACTGCGAGCGCACCTTCAAGAAGTGCAACGACTTGAAGAGACACTCCATCACGGTCCATAGAGACCACCACCATTACAACAACAACATAACTAAATGTTACCGGTGCCCTTGCGGTTATTCCAGTGTGCGCAAAGACAACTATCTGAGACACCATTTCGGAGACAAGCGCCAACGAGCGAAGTGCACCAAAGTTGCTGAGCAGGTGTCCTCGGACAACCCTTTCGAGTGCTTTTGCGAAGAGGCTGACTGCTCTGCCTCAGCACATCTCCTACACGTTACCGGGTGCACCTTAGGGCACCATGGGCCACCAGGCCGTCCCAGGCGTAATCGCTGATTGCTCTGGGACAATAGCCGATTATTACGTTTGCGGAAACCAACGACTCAGAGTCAGCTGCGACAGGGGGTTTAAGGGACGCCACCACATCACCCCTCATCACTGGCCCCCACGATCGCCAGCTTTCGTTGGTTTCTGATGTGCCGTTCCTATGAACGGCTGAGGAATCAGTGTTATTACACACTGCTCTCTACGACGCTTCAGTTTCCATGGGCATTGCGCCTTTCAACTGACTTGATCCTTTTCCTTGGCGTTATCTACATAGCCACATCAAGGCTAATCACTCGCTCGTTTTTGGGACGGTCATTCGGAGTTATTCTGAAATTCCCTTCTCAGTGGCTTTCCGCCACTACCACACTGCGAGCCACAGGCTATTGCATCTCAAGTACACGCCCCTCCCGGGTTCTGGAGAGTCTGATAATCCTCACCTATGGGTGTGAGGATACTAGGACATATACAAATACATTTGTTCAATGACATAACACTTTGAAAACGTAGTCACATTTAGAAAGTGATTCGAAACTGATCAGATTTAAATTCACGTCTTTTGTTTCTGCCGGGGAGCCTTGGTATGAATTGAAGAAATGTCCAATTCCCCTTGGATAAAAGGCCAACAAATCAACGGAACTCTATGCCCTGATACACGAGGGACATAGCCCAGGTAGACACGTGCATTCAATCTCATTGGATTGTTCTCTGCGCCATGTTTGCTACTATTTCATTCGTGATCTAGACAGTAGGGCAGGTCGGAGTTGAATCTTGACTGGCAGGTTTTACGATGCA
This sequence comes from Apiospora marii, assembly GCF_038362585.1. Taxonomy (NCBI): domain Eukaryota; kingdom Fungi; phylum Ascomycota; class Sordariomycetes; order Amphisphaeriales; family Apiosporaceae; genus Apiospora; species Apiospora marii. The sequence continues at coordinate 2,146,511 of NW_027117377.1, forward strand.
TCTATCTTCTCGTCTAGACTGTCTCACTTTTTGGCAAGCTCGGAGAGCAGGATCTCGCATAGAACCTGCCCAGCTATTCATACAAGTTTTCTTGCTGGCACACATGCATCATCCGAGGCGCATTTGGGGGTTGGAGGTCTGCCTTGTTACTTGGATGTCAGCCACCAGGACGTGCATGGCCCCTGTAGCACCCCCGCTTTCGGTTGGTTAGAGATGGTCCGGGACAATGTTTCCAAGCCCCGTGATGCGTCGCTCGAGGCCTAAATTTCCATTGGTATTGCTACGGCTCTGCAAAAACCCTTTCATAATGGGCCTCGAAAGTGATGGTACCGACTACGCGGTCTGAGCTTGCCGGGAGTTTGAACGGAGAGTCAAAAGGTCGCTTAGCTGAGCGCCGAGGCCTATTTCGAGGGACCTAGTGGCGGGTTGGCTTTATTGGAGCCCAATGGGTGCCCTACTTGTATATAAAACTCCATTGGTGCGCGATGGCGGGAGAGGCTTTTTGAAACGGCCAGATATTGAGTATATCCTCTTGAACCACCAACCGACGTTATATTTGACTATCTCGGCCTGTTGCACTACAGTCTTATATTTAAACTTCCAATACGATCCCAAAGACCGACTTGGCAGTATTGGACTGAATCAAAAGGCCAGAACGGCGAGGATTGTTAAAAGATAGGGGCCAGTTTGAACTTGATATAAGATCCTGTCATCAGGTACGTGCCATATCCAATTTTCACTGGATGTTGGTAGAAAAGGGGTCTTTTACTGACTTTCTCCCTGAACAAGAGCTCAATTACCGTGAACCCATTTGAAAAACTAATCTAATGGCCCGTTTCACTACAGGAGTCTGCACCAAAGACATCAGCACCGCATATTCGGAGTTGTTGGCCCAAAGGGCTCAGCCTATCCTGCGCCCAGTGGACGATGAGTTCCTCTCCACATCACCAAGGGGAATCAAGCAGCGGGAAGGCCGCTGGGTCAAAAGGGAAATCCGACGCAAGGAAGCCGCCAAGAGAGGGGTCGCCGCATCCGCCGCGACAGGCTCGGGGGAACCATGGACATGGAGGAACACGGACTGCCCGAAGCTCAGCCACAGGAGATAACAAGGCTAACATGGGTCGGCTTTTGCAGCGTGTGGCGCGTTCAATAGTGGTGTAGAGCCTCTGTTCTTCTTTGGGGCGGACGGACGGAGTGCAAGATGGGAACAGTCACTACAGAGCCCAGCCAGATGGACCCGTGCCGCTATTTCCTGGCCTGGTCTTGGGTATCATGCCATGCTTCCCCTGTATCCTAAGCTCTTTTACCAATCTTGGTAATTATTCGGTTAGAGATTGATTACTGGTATGAAAGAGTTGGTGATTGTGTGACTGGGCAAACACATCACTGTCATTACCTCTGTAGATACATTACCTTCTCGTTTCAATCAAATGCATGTTATCATAAACACCAGAAATTTCACCCTGAAAGCTCCCTGTACTGAGATATTGGAGTCAGAATCATAACGTATAGGGGTTAATGTCTCCAGCAAATCTGCCGAAAACCAGACCCAGCGTCTTAATTTACTGACTTAGTCCATCCGCCGCCACCGAATCTTCAAGTCCCGATCCGGCGGCATGGCCCCCGCTCCACAATACCGCAAATCACTCTCAGCCCCGCGGTCCGACGGCGACCCCCCCGCCGTGTTGGTCCACCCCAGCACCTCCAAGTCGAAACGGAAGATGACTGTGGCGACGGTGGTGAAGATCTCATGCTTGGCCAGCTGGCGACCGGGGCAGATGTTGGCGCCGCCGCCGAAGGGGAAGTACGCCGCGGGTGGTCCGGCCATGGCGTACCTGCGCTCCCCCTTCGACGTACCTGATATGGCGCTCCGCCCAGAAATCCGAGGCCGGGTGGTCCGTGGCGGCCCAGACGGACTCGTCGTAGTGCGCGATCATCATGGGTACCTGCAGCAGGGAACCCCTTTCGACGGTGGTTTTGCCGTTGTCCAGGGTGACGGGCTGCTTGACGTCGCGCACGATATTGAAGTTGATGCGTAGGCGCAGCGTCTCGGTCCAGATGGACTGGAGCAAAGGCAATGCCACCAGCTTCTGGTGATCGAAAAGTGGCTTCCCCGTTTCTGGGTCCCTGGTCGTCGCCGTAGCCACCTCCTGCCTCACTGCCTGTAGCAGGCTCGGGTCTTTGATGATCTCCATCAACATCCACATTGTGGTTGGTATGCTGTTTGAATTCAACCTATAATACTCCCCAAGTTCATGTTAGTCGCATTAACAACGAAGGTTTGTGGTAAAACCCTTAGAACACCACTTACGCAAATACCAGCGCACCCAATGTGGCAGCTATCACTTCGTCCCTCCACTCCGTCTCTTTCATCCAGCGATACATTTCACGGACGGCCCGGCCACCGAAGTGGGGCTCCCAGTCCGCGTCTTCTTCAGGGGCTTCCCAGTCGAAGCCGTCAGAAGCGGCATCCAGCCATCGCTCCATAGAACCCACGAAGGCATCGTGGGCCTTGGCGGGTTTTGAGTTCAGCCACTTCGGTAGGCCCATGACGAGCTGGAACACCTGTTCGTCAAACGCCCACAGACGGTCGACGAAGTCGGGGTTCAGCTCGATGAGGCGGGGACCAAATAAGGTTGTGATCAAGGCTCGGGTGACCTCGTAACGGCATAGTTTCTGGATGCTGACGGTGCTCCACTCACCTGCCGGGTAGCGCTCAAACAGCTCGTCCAGATTCCGGTAGTACATCTTGATCAACGGCTTCATATACTGCGGCTTGCCCAGGTACTCGGCGTAGATGTGCTCGTAGTTGTACCAAAGCCGCTGGCGCGGGAGCACGCCCTCGGCTCCCGGGATCGGGGTCTTGGTCACGCCTGAGCGGTCCGCCTCCCAGCGCCGGACTTCGGCCGGGTTCATCTTGTACAGCGTCGGCAGGGCATAATGGGTCATCTGCTCCTGGTTGGTGACATCGTGCACCAGGTCGCGACCGAACACGGCGCGGACGTTCTGCTGGCCCGTCACCAGGTAGACTGTCTTGGGGCCAAGGGAGAAGCGGAGGATGTTATGACAGCCCCGCCGGAGTGCCGCCTGGGCGCGTGTCATGAACATGTGGTTGTTGAAAATGAATTGGAGGGTGTTATAGACGCCAGGTATGGGGTCGCTGAGCGTTTGCTGAGAGGACGCATCCTTGGAGGCGGCTGTCTTGATTCGAGACAGTAGCAAGACCAGTCCCAGGCAGGATGCTAGGAATATAAGCAAGGACAACGGGGAAAGCCTGAGGACCTCGGGCAGGGCCTTGGGGAATGCCCATCCCGGGGCAAGCGCAGCGATGTTGAACATGACGATAGCTTTGAAGAAATAAACGGATTACACGGAGTGAACATCCTCGGAGAGGAGCAAAGCAGATTTGGCTGCACAAGCGGCTCAAGTCCCTCCGAGGTGACTTTGCTGCTCCGGTCAACACCATCGTCCAATCAGACTCCTGGGTTGTGTCCTCATCCCTGTAACGTCGTACTGCCCTTACCCACCCCTTGCATCGGTTCCTCTCTTTTACCGCCTTCCGTCTGTGTGTACTTGCTTTGCAAAGCGCAGCCACATCTCGGAGCTCAGGAGATCTAAAGACCTCCTACTAGGTACCCTTTTGGCTACAAACCATGGATCATTTGAATGTTGATCCGACCTTCATCAATTTGAGCCTGATGCCCTCGGGTGGCGCTTGCTGCTTAGATACCAGGAACCGTCTAGCAATGCCGCCATTGCAGTCAACAAAGCTGAAAGAAGGTCTGCTTGGGGTTTAGGCAACGATATTATAGGATATCATATTGAGCGCTCTGGAATGATGCAGGGTGGTTCTCTTTGATCGCCATGAGTAGTAAGTTCAAGAGCTTGCGACCAGGATATGGTCGATAGGATATCTGCACGTCTCGTCAAAAAGGGGTGCATAAGGTTTTGCCGATCGTTAGCATAGTCCCACGAGCGCCTAACTAACCACTTGGATGCATTCCCAGTAAACTCTAAGCAAGTGCTTTCGGCCGAGTTTGGGTTTAGCATTTCAGCCCTGCGTCTAATGCGACGTCTACTGACGGTGCACGGTCTGCCTTTTGGCTACGCACCCGTCCCGACAGCAACACTGGCTGAGTAAGTCTAGGCACCTATATTTCAACACCAATTGCTTTATCCAGGCAAGGACGAAAGCCCCAGTGGGCAGTGTGCGTTTGACTAAGAAGCTAGTTCGGCATCCGGCAGACCCTCCAGCCAATTGGGTTGTTAGACGAGGTGGTAGTGGGGCGGTGTAGTAATCTCGGGAGATTGCAGTGACTGGCTGAAGACAGAACGCTTGTTGTGTTTTTATACGGAAGATGCATTAATAACTTTCATTCAGGGCTGTCTAAGCAATAAACCAGGGAGTATCTCAGCCCCATACTGGCAAACGATGGAATATACGATGAAAGGCCAGTTGCAACGAAGCTAGAGACTATACTAGATGCTATTCATAGAACCAAGCTAGCTGACCTAGCACTGTCCAGACTAAGGCCTTGTCAATTGTTTCACGGTCTATGCCTCTTCAGTGATTACTAACATTACTATACTGACAGTATCATGAAAAACTTGAGTATACTGATGCCTTGAAATCAGGTGGTGGTAACACTTCATCAAGCTCTGCAACATCTATAAGAACGGCTGGTCTTGCCTCTCGTTTTCTCTTCCTTCCTCTGTCTCATCATCACCACCATCACCAGCATCTTCCTCATACTTCCTCATCAACATTCGACATTCCAGATTCCAACAGAACCAATCCAGCAGTCCAGCCAACAACAGTCTCCTCATATCACATTTCAACATCACCTTTACCATTCTCCAAAATGTCTGTCCTCAAGAACATCATTGTCCAAGGCCTTCTGGCTACCGCTGTTGCAGCTATGCCATTCGCATCTGAGGGCTCGACTGCCGTAGATGCCGGCAGCCAGGACGCCGCCAATTCTGTCTGGTCGCCTGCTCTTGTGGCACGCAAGAATGCGGACAAGTGTGAAGCCCACATCGCCATTGATTGTAAGTTCTAAAGATATCCCCTTCCCCTTCCTTTTGTTCCCTTCGGCCAACCAGTATAACTGACTAACACCCCCTCCCAGCCTCCAACGGCCTCTGCGGCGCCCACTGCACGCAAAAGTACAAGATCAACATCGTGGACAAGTCGGGCGCGGCCATCGGCAAGACGTACGACTGGAGCCAGGTCGGGGAGTGGGGCGCCACCAATCCGGCCAAGAAGGTCGAGATCGCCACGACCAAGAACAAGAACCTCTTCGTCGACGGCTACCTGCCCGGCGGCATCATGACCAACGACGACAAGTGGCGCAGCTCCTTCACCCTCTCCTACGACACCCAGGTCTGGAGCTCCCACGAGTGCGCCAACCACAAGTACAAGTCCCCCCGCGTCAGCAACGGGCACCGCCACGAGTTCGACCTCTGGTGCGAGTTTGACTGCTAAGAAGCAGTTGAGATGGGGCCACGCATTTCGGTTTGGGGTTGGGTTGGGGGTATTGGTGGGAAGGGGGCTTGGATGGCCTGGTGAACTGATGGCAGCGGGTGTTTGATGGTTGATTTTTATCTTGTTGGGTTATATTCTTCTTCGGTGCTTGAGTATGACTTGTGTATCTGGTCACTCCTCACTACTTTGTTTACATACTTTGTCTGATTCAGAGTTCTTGTACCATGCTCCAGTCGTTACTATGAAGCTCTTCTTTCGAATACAGATACTCGTTCTATGATTTCCTTCCCTTTCTCCACCGTCTCGCCATTAATAATTTGCCAATGCGGCAAACGGCGTCGACGCTAATGGGATGCATCTCTCGTATACTCCACTAGTAGGCCCACAATACGAGAACTGTCAAGCGCATTTCGCAATCCAGCTCCGTCAACCGCAATCTGACTTGGGTAGCTGTCCTTGATACCTGACCAACTATATATAGTCGGATAACACGTAAAGAAAACCGGCAGCTCTGCAAACCAAGAATGAGGCTCATCGACTGCCGCAGTGAGCCTTTGCTGCTCAAAGAATACTTTGGCAGCCCCACGGATCCCTTCGCCATCCTGTCCCACACCTGGGATGCCCAAGGAGAGGTCACTCTACAACAGTTTGCCAATCTCGACTCGCGGACCTCGGTCAAAGGCTGGGACAAGATCGAAAAGACCTGCCGGAAGGCCCTCGAGTGCGGCTACCACTACGTCTGGATAGACTCGTGCTGTATCGACAAGACCAACAACGCGGAGCTCACCGAGTCCATCAACTCCATGTTCCAATGGTACAGCGACGCCGGCCTATGCCTCATCTACCTGAATGACTTCGATGCCGGTGACGCCGACACTCTACGCCATGCCCGCTGGTTTACTCGGGGATGGACGCTGCAGGAGACAATCGCGCCCCGCGCGGCCTACTTCTACGACAGCTCCTGGCGCTTCTTCGGCACGAGAGATTCTCTCTGCCAGGAGCTGTCGTCCATAACGGGAATAGACGCGAACATATTGTCGCCTCCACCTGGCGCCGACATTCGCAACTTGCTCGCCGACACGCCCGTCGCCCGCCGGATGTCGTGGGCCGCGTCTCGGCAGACGACCAAGCTGGAAGATACTGCTTACTGCCTCATTGGACTGTTCGGGGTCAATATGCCCATGTTGTATGGTGAAGGCGCACAGGCCTTTGTCAGGCTGCATGAAGAAATCATACGCGACAACAACGACCTGACCCTGTTTGCTTGGACCGCAAAGATGGACAGCCATCCCAGCTCGGGCCAGCAAGGCAGCTCTTCAACGTACCGCGGCATCCTGGCCCAAAGCCCCGCCGAGTTTGCTGGTCTGGGCAACCTTGTGCTCGACCACGATCTGCAGTACAACTCGGACTACTCCATGTCCAACAAGGGTTTGCGAATCCACACCTTCATACACCCCACCCAAGGCTCAGAAGATGTCGTGATGCCCCTGCACTGCCACACGCAGGGAAAAAACGGGCAAAAGACGCCGCAGCTCGGCCTATTCCTGAAGCACGAGCGCGCCAGCGTCTATTTCCGGGTCCGGCCGCACACGCTGGCCACGCTCCCGGAGCACTCCCTGAACTCGGGCGGGAACGACATCTTCGTCTCCAAGCGCTTCAAGCCGCGGATCGCGCCGGCAGTGGCCCACAACGCGCTCGGCGCCGTCTACTTCCAGATCAAGGGCCTCGAGGACGGCGCCGCGGTGCGGCTGGTCGAGACGGGGCCCCGGGAGCTGTGGGACGCGCAGAACCGCGTCTTCGTCACCAGCGGCCTCCGGAGCTTCGTCGCGTTCCACCGGTTCCAGCTCGTCGGCAACTACACCGGCATTGTCACCGTGGCGTGCGGTTTCTCGGAGGATAACCCGACGCAGCCCTGGGTCCACATGGAGGATATGCTGGGCGCCCTGTACCCGGCCGCCAGCGCCAGGGACTATCGGGCCATCGCCCAGATCGGGGCGAGCAAGGGCAGCCTCAAGACTCGGAAGCAGGACCTGATGATGCTGGTGGTGACCAGCAACACGATGAAGGCCAGGTTCGGGGTGGCCAAGCTGCAGTGCGAACAGCGCACACGCAGCGATGGGGAGACGATCCTCGTTGTGAATTTGGAGTTGAAAAAGAACAATGCTGTGTTATTCCATTTGTTTAAATAGGTTTTACACAGTGGAGTTGCTCTTGGGAAGTCGGTGTTGGGGTGTGCTCTTACACCCTAGTCGAGTGTATTGGGTTTAAGGTTCAGGGGTTACCAACGTCTACATACGCTTAAGCTCAGGAATCGTTTCTCTTGCCCAACTATGGATTTCGGAGATGCAAATTGCAAAACCTATATCAAGTCGCTTCAACTACAACCTGCCTCTCCAGACAGATGTCCAAGTAAAAATTCACTTATTTCATTTACATAAACTACGCTACGAAGACCCTCCCAGGACAACAAATCTCATCATACTTGTGTGAACAGCCTGGAAGAAGGATCACTTCACAGCTGGAAAGGTCTCTTGAATCGCCCAATCTTCGATTCACTTCTCACGCCAATTCCATTTGAAAATGGCTCCCTTAGGGCTCTCCCCCTTAGGAGACCTCACAACCCCCAGCGCCACCACCAACGCTCCCCGGCAACGCTTGGTCTTGCAGGACCCCCTGAACCCAGCCAGTCCTTCGTCGCCATTCTACATCGGCAGACCCATGCCACAACCACCGCCCTCGTCTCCTGGGCCTTTGCCTTCGCCTCTTCCTGAATGGAACTCCGCAGGGACGCTCGCGATAGTCATCACCGCCTACACCTGCCTCTGCAACGCCGCTGCGGCGATAACCATGGACCTCTGGAACAAGGGCAAGCGTCCGAAGCCGTGCTCGCGGACGCTGTCGGTCCAGTGGATCGCCTTGTTCGCCATCTGGACCGTCGCGCTGCCCGTCGTCCCCGTTCATTATGGATTACAGCTCCTCGTCCGGGCCTTTCTGTACTGGCGCTACTCTATACCTGCGGACACTGCGAACGCGGACGACCTGGAGGGCCAGGACCTAGAGCGACACATCGACACCCTCGACACCACAATCGAAGGTAACCGAAGCATGTTTCGCCGGGCCCTGGTCGCCTACGTCGGCCTGCCGCCCCTCCGCGCGGGAAAACTGTCCTGGGCCGAAGAGAACCGCTGCCAGCGCTTGCAGGCGCGCGAGGAACGGCGGGCGGAACGACGAGCTCGGGCAGAGGCCTTCTGGACGCTGCCGCCCTACGACGGGGTCGTGCTGCCCCCGTACGAGACGCTGGTGATAGAACCCGAGGCCGGCGTCGGCGCGGCGGATACTGAGGCCACTGCTGCAGCACCTGGCCAGGGCGGTAACGACGGGGGCTTTGCTGAGGAGAGGGTCGTCGGCGGTCGCGAGGCTTCATTTTATGCGTCTGAGGTGGGCGCTGATACGTTGCAGTCGCCTCCACCCGCTTACCACTGTTGAGGGAAATCCTGAAGAAAAGGGGGTGGGGATGGGGAAGTTAGAGATCCCATCGGACCTATCTTGACCTTTTTGAGCAAGTTTGCAGGCGACCGCTCAACCACTAAATCTGGCTGGAATCGAAGTCTAAATGTCACAACCATAGTTTAAAAATGAAGTACGTCTACCTTGAGTATGTATAAAACATTTTCATCTGCTTTCAAACCACCAACGCGCATGCAATCATAAACTTTACCTTTCCATTTCCCATCGGAATCTGCCAAATCGTAACAACAAAATGTCGAATCAGCAGAACCCCGAGTTCCATTTCTTCTCCAAACTGCCCCCGGAGTTGCGGCGCATGATCTGGGACTACGCCGTGGCAGAGCCGCGCGTGGTGCACACTAAGGGTTTCTACGATCGCGCGACCAAAAGATGGAAGTCACGAGGCACCAGAATCACCGTCTACCCCAGGTTCTCGCCGCTACACGATACTTGCCACGAGGCGCGTAGGGCGTTCCTGGCGTCGCCCGGCCTCGTGCGGGAGACGGACACGGAGAAGGGGTTCGGTGTGGCGTGGCACCCCGACCGCGACTTCCTCATGTGCCATGATACCAGCGCTAACAAGCGCCGTCGGTTTGAGTACGGTTATATCCCCTGGTGGGATGCCATCGATCTCCGCAACAATGATTTCCGCAACGGGTTGCAGGACCCTGCAAGAGGCCGCTACAGTGTTAGGAACATCATGTTCGATCTGTACCAGTTCCATAATATCTGGACCGTAACCCCTGGTCGGAGGCTTTTCCCGAATGGTCACCCAACAGAAGACGTGGAAGGCAACATGATCGGCGGTTTTCCCAACGCAAGGATAATGAAGCTCGTTCCCGGTGCCAAGTTTCGTCCGGCGACCAGAACAACGCGGGCGTCTCGGCGCGAAACCGTTCTGAAGCATACTGATGACCCTGTCGATTTCAAGGATGCTTGGGAAACGATTAATGAGCTGAGAGGCGATGGGCCGAAATCAACTGTGGGATCGGATCGGATCAAGTTGTCGGGGTCGATCTCCTGCCGCCTCTCCTCTCGGTAGGGGCCTCACGAGCGGAAGTATAAAGGCGTCAGTGCGAGGAGCTAATCAGAGTTTGCCTCGGTGAACTCTCTCATCGTTGGTTATGTTATGTATGGTATTAGCTCGCTCTCTTTGCGTCTCTTTCACTGTTGAAATAACCTGGTAATGAATTCTAGAATAGAAGGTTGACCCGGGCGAAAGAGAAACCTTGCCCAAGAGCATGACTGTTCAACCAAGGTTCACCATTTCCTGTCCATTTGTTCGTCCTTAGCAAAGCTTCCCTAGCTTTGAAGTTATTCTTCTTCTTTCAACATCCATCGCTACATCGAGTCGTTGTCTGTGTACCTACACAGTAGCGAATCGATCACATTTACATCCGATTCCAACTGCAACACCAGTGATCAATCCCCACAACTAGTAACTCCCACTTTCCTCCTTGGAGTTATACCACATCCCTGAGAAAAGCTCAGTGCACCAACCTAATCATACTCCGCGAAAATGTTCCATCCCTTCCCTAAACTGCCCCCCGAGCTCCGGCACATGATCTGGACCTACGCGGTGGAGGAACCCCGCGTGATACGTGCCCGCGCCCTCTTTGACGATGCGGCCCTGGAGTATGTAAAGCGCACAAACCCTTTCAACGTCGCTACCCTCGCCCCCGCCTTCCCGAGCACAGTCGTCTATCCCAAGTTTTCGCCGATACACGACGCCTGCCACGAAGCCCGCCGGGTCTTCCTCGAGTCGCGCGGCCTCGCCCTCCCGGAAGCGCCGACGGCGTTTTGCCTCGGCGTCGCGTGGCATCCGGAGCGTGACTACGTCATGTACCAGATGTTGGCAGGGCCGACTACGGCGAGCCGCGTCGGAGAGGGAGAGGGAGAGGGGGGCGAGACCGGTTGGGACGCCGCCAATATCGACAAAGCCGTCTCTATATGGCGGAAGTCCCTCCCGGGCCGTGAGAGCGTCCGGAACATCATATGCGACCGGGAGGACTTTAACGCCGGCTGCTGCTTGCACACCTCGCCCCTCATTTTCTGTCCACATGCGGCGTCTATGGCGAGGGTGGTATTGTTTGCACAATTCCCCCGCGTGCAGACCATGCGGCTGATCGACGACGGGCTCTCCCCCACGGGAAGCCGGAAGCCGAGGACATGGCTCTGGGACATACAGAGGATTTCGAGCGGCTGGATTGTCTACGAAAGTTTTATAGAAGGCTTAGGAGGCTTAGAATTGGTGTTATCTTAAATTCACCGCATAGACATACCGGCCTGGAGAGCGTCATCCGTCATCGCCGGGAGCTGCGTGACGACAATGGATGGGTTCAGATCAAAGCTGTGGACCATTGGTCATCTCTCTAGGCAATGGATATTATTCTTAACAATAAGGATCAATTGGCATACTTTATCCTGGTACAGACTGTACCCCACAATTAATATCAATGGTTGTGCCACTGCAGAATTCGCCCCCCAAAGCATCTCCCAGGCTTGGCAGTCCCGACGACCAATAGCCCAGCTGGTTGGCTCTCTCGGCCGGGTCTGGGTCTTCAGCGTTCGCGGGCGGGTCCAATACCACTGTAGACAGGGAGTCGGGTGTAGCCACGCGCAGGCGGGCCCTATGATTGGCTCACGACAGTTCCCGACAGGGTCGTATAATCTGCAAGAGTGCGGCACGTAACAAAAGGCCCACGCTGAAGAATTTCCTTTACAGACCCTAAGCACTAACCACGGCTTCCAAAGAAGACGACAATACCGCACGACCCCAGGATGGTCTTGGTCGCACGAGCTCAGGTGACTCCTGGTGCTCGGACAACCGACTCTCTGGGCCCCTGTCGCTAGCCTTGCACGACGGACAAGGATCCAGTTAGCGATACCGGATACTCCGTATCTGGAGACGCGTACATATGCAAGCAACAGCCCAAAGCTCGGGAGCCTACATACGTCCGGACCCTTTGTGTGGCCCAACCCCGCTTCCTGCTTGTACGCTGGAGATCAAGACCATATACTCCTGTAATCGTCTCCACTACAAAAGTACACTGCATTATACAATGGGTCCACATCGCGAATGTACCAGACAGTCGGTGACAAGTTCTAGAATAACCGCCTGAGTATATATATATTCGGGCCCAGTCGTAAATCCTCCATGCTCTTGCACTTTATTGCCAGGCTTCTCGTCCATTCTGACAGTGACGTCGTGGTATTACGTCCACTCTTTTCGTGACCAGTCTGCGCCCTGATCTGCTCTGCAATATGCCCGAACCGCCCCAGAAGTCGGAGCAGCGGGCGCTGAGAGTGGTAATCGTCGGTGGCGGCACCACGGGACTAGCCCTGGCGCTGATGCTCGAGCGGTTCGAAATCGACTACGTCCTGTTCGAGGGCCGCGAGGAGATCGCGCCCCAAGTAGGCGCCGGCGTCGCCATCCAACCCAACGCGTACCGCATCCTGGACCAGCTGGGCCTCTACGACCAGTTTGCCGCCACCTCGACCCCGCTGGAGCGCATGAGCGACTGGTGGCCCGATGGCAACCCCAGCGCGGCCAGCGAGGACGTGTCCTCCCTCTATCAACAGGTGTTTGGCTACCCGCTGATCATCATGGACCGGCAGCAGGCCGTCCAGAACATGTACGACAAGATACGGGACAAGTCCAAGGTCCACGCGGGAAAGAGGGCTCGTCGCGGTCGATTTGTCTGACGACAAAGTCAGTATCAAGCTGGACACCGGCGATATTGTCACGGGTGACCTTCTTGTTGGCGCCGATGGAGTGCACAGCGTCGTTCGCAGCGAAATGTGGCGGCTCGGGAACGAGAAGATACCGGGTTGCTTCAAAGGCGAAGGCCCAGACTGTAAGCATGACCATTCTACCGCAACCCGAACCGAACAGAAATTTGAACTGACCTTTCACAGCAATCACATGCCAGTGGGCGGCGCTATTCGGCATCGCCGATCTGGCGGACCTCGGGCTCCAGCCCGGGGCAAGTATCACTGGCGGAAAGGACCAGACCATGGCTTACATGACCGGCAAAGGCAAGGCCTATTTTGTCCACAACCACATCCTACCCAAAGAGCTGCGAGGTAGCGAGATCCGCCGCTTCACGGAAGCAGACCGAGACGAATACGCGGGGGAGCACCGTCACGGCCTGATCCAAAATCACATCAAGTTCGGTGATTTATACAGAAACCGAGCCAGATCTGCTTATGTGCCTTTGCAGAAGTACGCCTTACAGAACTGGCATTTTGGCCGCATCGTCTTACTTGGAGACACTGCTCACAAGCCACACCCGGTGACGGGCCAGGGCGCGGCCATGTGCTTCGAGGACGCCGCCACCTTTGTCAACCTCTTGACCGCAAAACTCAGCACTGGTTCACATCTAGACTCGGAGCGAGTTGAACAGATGTTCAGGGAGCTCGAACGCCTTCGGGTTTCCAGGACGACAAGCATTGTAAAGGAATCATTTCTCGCCCAATCCATGCAGTCGTGGCAGAATCGTCTCATGAAGATCATCTACATGTATGTCATACCCAGACTTGGCGTTGACTTCACACTGGCACAGGCCATGAAGACGTGTTGTCCTGCACCAAGGCTGGAGGGACTGCCCGTGCCTGACCGGTCAGCACTTGTTGGTTTTAATGACTGCAACCCAGAGCCGAGTAACCCCATACGACTCCTCCTCAAATGGGCAGCCTTCGCTGCCCTTCTCCTCTCTGCTTTGATTACCGGCGTATTTGGGCATGGGCAGGCAGAAGTATCCAACTTCGCGGAGCACACTGTTGAATGGGATCGCATCAGCGGGGTGTTAGTCGTCATGCTCGTCGAAGGATGGCGCCGGAACAACACCATTTCGTTGCCCCAATGGCCAGTCATGTGGACTATTTTGGGCGACTTCCTCCTGGGTTGGCAGAGAACCGTGCCACTATTCCTCCTGGTCACGTGGCTCTCTCACTCGAGGAGTGGGCGTTTTGAGTACACCCCGACGAGCCGGCCAATGGTCCTAACAGCCGGACGTGTACTTCCCGTTGCCTTCGTTCTCGTCAACTACGCTCCGCGTATTGCGGCAAGGATGGGCCATCAGTTCTGGGACGTTTTGCAGCCGCTCGCGACACTTGGTACGATATGCGTTACCATCTGTTCGTACATATGGACAGAAAGGGGGGTCCCTCCTGTAGAGACGCACATCGGCCGAGATCGGCGTGTCTCCGACTTCTTCGAGCATCACATAGGCCACCTGTACATGTTTTACTCTCTCGCGTTTGGTAATATGGCGATTTTGCCCTTCGACGTCGGGTTGTCGTCCGTTGTAGTGGTCTCCTTGATGAGACGCTATCTGACGGACCTGGCCTTCCTAGTCGGTACTGTGTCTGAGGTGTGCTTTTACACTGGGATGGGACCCGTTTCCCTGGCATACGTGGCCATGGTTCCTGTTTCATTCTTTTGCTTAGGTCCGGGTCCAACATATGTCGCTGTCTGGTGTTGGCGGGAGAGGCGTGTACACAGAGAAACGCAGGTTATGCTACAGCGTAGGAGATCTGACAAGTCAGATTAAGCGGTATACGCCGGGAAGCGATTGTTAGCGGCGCAGATGACAGGTTTTTAACATCATTAGCGTGTTTTCTTTGGATCTCGTGGGATGGTCGGGTTCGTGTGTACAGGACAAGTGAGTAACACTTCTTTCGCTCTTAGATACTTGTGGTCTATATAGTCTATTGCGATAAGTCATTTCTTCTGGGCGCTCAAGATCGGCTAGCCTTGACGAGGAAGGCTGTGGTTGAACCGGGTGACATGCGAAACGGTTCCTGACCTATCACCCGCATCAAGATGCGCGAAGCCAACGAGTGCATCGTGATTGAGACGAAGCAGCTCGACTCGTTCTCGAAGATGTCGTCCATGGCAATTCGTGCCCGTAGAATATGCTCCTCGTCCGTTTCGCGCCTGTCGGCCTCGAACAGCTCGTCGTTCTCGGTGAAGCCGGGTTCGATCAGGTAGGAGGGGTAGTGTTCCTGAATCCACGACTTGGAGGACCGTCGGTCGCACGTATGCCGGCCCATTCGTTCGCGGAGGTACTCCTTCACCATCGGCCGGTACGGCTTGCCCTGAGAAGCCGCGAGGTCCTCAAAGGAGAGGCGTGCCGTTTCCAGGCAGCGCCGCATAGGGCTGCAATACAGGGCTGGCCAAGGCATCTTTCCTTGCTCAATCAGTCTGCGCCAGATCTTGCCATTATCGGAAGCCTCGCGCATCCCTTGGTCAGTCAATGCGGAATCGGCCCAGACTGCATCGCCGTCTCCGTCTAGGAGTGCCCAGTGACTCTGTGGGTCGTTGGTTAGTACACTGCAGTGATGAGAGAATTCGATCCAGGAATGCATACCTCCCAAGCTGGAGTTCCCACCTTGGCCTCCATAACATTGTGAAAGCCCTGACCGTGGCGACCTACGTACAATACCTTGTACAGCTCGCCATCCTTGGCGTTGCGGTTGAGTTGCTCCACGTGGTTTGCGAAACGTTGCCAGGGAGTGAGATGGGTGTCTTCAGTCGAGCCGGCTTCTGTGGCGTACGTTTGCGGAATCAACCCGAGGTCAGGGTGTGTCGTCTGGGATGATCGATTAGTTAACAATTCCCCGACGGAATGAATTGATAACGTACAAGGGCGTAAGTAGGCTCTTGCTTCATTGACGGCTGTGTGCTGAAAAACCCTCCCAGGCATTCAAATTCAAAGACCTTCGGCCGTTCCTGAGGGGCTACCATGATGATGATCCAACTTTACTCTAGGATTGAACTCAAAGGGGAAATTGTATGGCGAAGAAGGGTGTATGTTTCCTACGGATCGCATGGCAAAGCTTGAAAGAGTTGATAACTACATGCCTCGATTTAGATTGACACTGCCCCACCTCCACTCAGCCTCAAGCCAGGCTTTCCTGTCAGCCTGGGCTGACGAGTTGTAAAAGGAATTGAGTGTTTCATGAAATCTTACATGCCTACATATATACATGTATATGTGTCAGAGTATAGAGTGGCGCGTATTATCTGCGAGTATACCTGTATGTCTTGACGCGGTGGAGGCATAACAGCCAAACGTCGTCATATGTTGTGCGTTATTTTCCTTTGACATGGACCCTTTAAAGGTCCTGACGACAGCGGGGTAGATGCACAGGCTATGCGGCCTGGCAGCAGGGCTGTTGGGCTGTCAGCTTCAGTGCTAAAACTCTGCGGGGTTGGTGAGATCTTAGCCACCATGCGGAGCCAATATCAGCTCCATCGCGATTTATGTATTTCGTTCGTCAATCAATTGATCAATCGAACAGCCAACCGCCGGACTGCGAGAATCATTTGCGTAATGCTAGCCATCTTTTGAATCATGTTTGTACATATAAAAGAAAGTACGTCGAGAAATGGTCATCCCAAGGTCATTGGGATTTTGTAGGCAGCTACTCAGAAGGAACTATCCTGATCCAGAAGCCAGCATCCAACTGGCAGGCAAAGTGGTGTCAGTCAATTACCGGGCCCCTGAAGCAACATGAAATGATAGCCCGGCAGCCCGGTTTCCAGAACAATGTAGAAGCGAAGAAGGCACGCATACAGAGATTTTTCATATGCCAACCAGCCAACTTACCTTGCCGATACTGCCCGGAAGGGTACGCCTATGAGGTCATGGATGAAACGCTGGAGCTATAGTGGGGTTCTTTCAGCAGCGGGAGCTACGGGGAAGCCCCTCCATTGTCAACCAGGTTTACGCCATGATGACGGTATGCAACGAAGGGGCTACATGGCTGGACTACATAAAGAAACACGATGGCCACTGATCGTTCGACCCTCAAAGAAGCTCATCATATCACTCAAGCCTACATATAATTACCCCTCTTCAACACGACCCGATCCATCTCCAACCACCAACCTATCAATCATACAGTCAGCAGCAGCCACGCAGCTTTGAACACCATCAATATGTCCGGCGATAAGTCAATCATCGACTCCATCAAGGAGGGGCTCCAGCCCAACGACGCCCGCACCATGGGTCTCGGCTCCGGCCACCCGGGCGCCTCCGCCAACCACGGCACCACCGTCACCGACACCCTGACGCCCGGCACCAACAAGAAGGGCGACAGCGACTTCGGCTCGGCCACGACCCAGATCCTCAACGCGACGGCGGACAAGGTGTCGCAGACGTTCCAGGGCACGACGCCCACGAGCGGCAACGACACGGTGATGCCCGGCACCGACAGCCAGGGCAACAGCAAGCTGGGTAAGGAGACGAGCGGCCTCGCCAGCACCATCGCCGACAAGGTGTCGGGCGTCTTCGGCGGCGCCTCCCAGACGACAAGCGCCTCGGACACGCTGGCGCCCGGCAGCGACAGCAGGCTCGGCCAGGAGACGAACCAGATGGCGCACAAGATCGGTGACGCCGCGGAGAACGGGCCACGGACAGGTGCCGCCAGCAGCATCCTCGCCCCCGGCACCGATGACAGCGGCCGGAGCGAGTTGGGAGGAGAAGTGAGCGACATGGCCAAGTCCGCGAAGTCCCACGCCCAGCAATACAACAAATAGATGGCGTGTTCGGTCACACGGTAATGGGAAAGGATGCCGCCTGAGACAAATGGTGGATACCTTGAATTCCCATTACTGTGGAATTGTACTATTACAGATACCACTCACATTCATACCCCACCCACCACTCATCGACATACCGTCGATGCAGTGAGACTCTCCTGTAACCTAAAGTAAATCCAATGGTCCTCAATCAATCAAACTTCAATTAATTACTGATTTTGATCCCTGCTGAATATGTGATCCCTCTGACAGAGCGCAATCTTTTCGGTAGGCATTCAACATCTCTAGGGCGCTTACTCTTTAGACATCCGTCACCGGTATCAAAATCGGACGGAACATATACCCACCGTTTGATTATATGAGCTCATTGGGCAGTGTATCTTCAACATCCTTATTGTCATCCGACTCGATTTAGAATATGTCCACATTCTCGAAGATGACCGTCTCGATCGCTCGCTGGACGGCCGTATTATACGGGAACAGCGAACGGGCTGCGCTTCCATCCATATGATCGATTCTGTACAAAGTAATGAGATATCTATTAGACAGTGTGCTTGGATCTGGGTATAACATGTTTCCCTGAGAAGACCTACGCTGCGTCTGTGATGCAAAGACGGATGGCATCCCAGAGGTTATCCTGGTCCGCTCTCGTAAGGAACTTCGCTGCACTCTGGTCGAAAATAGGGCGGACAATGGTCATCGCCCGGCGCCGTATAGCGTATAGCCGCTAGAGACGGTAGGCGAGACTACCGCTAGTCAAGGACTCTTCAGCGGGATTCTCAACTTCCTCGTTCATTCGTCTAGAGAGTCTATCTCATAGTGCCGTAAAGACTAGCGTGAGTGTCCCGGGGTCATACGACGAGCAGAGTATTCTAACCCATAGCATCCCGAGACAACGAATAGAATAGGTCACCTATCCCTCTGTTCTACTCTATCGTAATTGGTAAATGCATCCTAGTAGATATTTGTGTGTGAGTGATTTAATTTCTATATGGGGCTATATAGAGGGACACCCCTCAATGCGTCTTTTCGAAATATCGTTACAGACTTACGAAGCCATATATCCTAAGAAGATAAGTTGATTATCTATTTAAATGTTAAAATGGGGAACCTACATAGTACGTGAATGTATATTTATCAAATAAACCTATACGTCGGTAAAAGATGTAAGCTTGCCGTGTTAATCACTTATTAATCCCTTTAGATTACAGTCATATGGTGGCTACAGAGAACACAATGTGGCCGCTCCCGTTGTCCTGGTAAGCAGTCACTACTTGATGCAAACTTGATGACGTTTTCGGTCTGTGATCATCATGTTATGGTCATCAGTCTAGTAGTAGACAGAACAAATACATCCACTGTCGTCCATGGGCAAGGTGGATGTGTTGTTCTCTATCAATAATCATGCATTCACTAACAGAGAAACATCTCTGTGACATGTGAATCGCATTCGCAGACCGACCATGCTATACCAGCAGAAGGTATGCGGGAGGGGAAACGCTTGTTTTCATATCAGCATTGCATGACAAGGTATCATTCTGAACTACGGTCGATGATTCTATTACCATGTCTTCCGTAGGTAGCTCTTCAATGCAGGCTTATGTAATATAGCTTAAGGATGGGGACCGAATGATCCATGCATATACAAGGCGTGCATGTCCTATCCCAACGAGCGCGAGCAAAGTGCAGTCTGATACGTGGGCTTTCTGGCTGTTGGATTGTTTAGCTGACTATAAGCAGGCAGATAATGGATCACATATTAAGCCACAGATCTACCGATATACCAATGTCAAGTTGCACTCTCCGGGCAAGGAGTAGCACCACACTTTATTCGATTATCATACCAAGCCACTTTGCCATGACAAACGTGTCAAAACTGGCCAAACTTACTTCACTACGCCAGCAATAGACGAGAAACCCGTATCGCTGGAAGGTAGGTGGTAGGCCCACATTGCATGTGCAGGTCGACTGACCCTTTCAGCAGCAGCACAGGATGTGAGAAGGGAATGTTCTCAATCTTCCGGTTTCCTCGGGATTCGTCGATATAGAACAACACATGATCCCTGGTGAACGATAACCCCTCGCCTACCAGAGTAGGTAGTTGCAATGCCAACGAGTCGTGTAGATTTCGTTGAACGTCAGGGGGTTATGTGGCACGTGGACATGTCCAGCGATCCGCCAACATTGCGTCTAGAAGCGCCTCACCCCATCAAGAGGTTCAGGGGGAAATATTTCGCGACGAGCCTATTACCCTTTTTGAGAAAAGATGGGATGAAAAGTAGAGCCTCCGTTTCATTTTGAGGTGTAGTGGATTTTCAAGGCGGCGAGCTGCAGGAGCGGAGTTGTATTATATGTCGTCGAGTTCTAATAAGCAAAAGATACACTGCATGTGCGGGCTAGCGGCCGCACGCTGCGCACATCAGTCCACCCAAAAAGCTGAAAGGTGGTGTAGCCAAGCTTCTTCGTGGGCAGGAGTGGGTGTGGTGGTGGGTGTGTACCACTTGTTTGTTCTACGGGGGCGACGGCCGGAGGGAAATCGTCCGTGCCTGTGCGAGGCCCCGGAAGCAGTTAGCGAACCGTTGTCAACTCAACCTCAGACCGCCTAGGTCGGCTGCTAGGTCCCGAGACACGATGCTACGAGGAGTTGTGGAGGGCGGTCCGTTTAGGAAACAGCCTTGCCGGTAAGCAGTGAGTGGTTGCGTTTCTGGTTGCGTCGGCTTGAAGATCACCACCCTTCGGATGATCGTACGTGACTTGCAGATCTTGTGATGCATCTTCAGATGCTCGGGACGACATTTCAGATATGTACCAATCTAACCCCGCAAAAAAGCTAAGAGCGCAGTGTTGGAGCAATTGAAAGGCATGGGAACAATTCGAGTCGCTATCGTGATCCTCGTTCCAACTACCTGCGGTTTGGGTAGAAAAAAAGGAAACAGCAGCATGAAGATGCAATCACCGAGGAACTTCCTTTTTAGGCGGCCTTTGAGAGGATGGGAACGGCTCAGCCTCAAGCACGCTAGGCGATATGGGACGACGGCCTGCTGGGGCAGCCGCTAAGAGATCTCTGCCAGGGGAAGATTTTAGCGAATGACAGGGGCGTCCGGGGCCTGTGCAGCGCTTGGAGGATCGTCTCAAACAGCGGGTTGCGGGTTCGTCAAGGTGGCCACGACAAACATCCCCAAAGAAGCAAAAACGGTCATCACAACGTCTCCTATTGGCAGGACCACTGACCCGCTACTCAGAGGATGCCGGCACCCTTCGTGATAGGACGGTTTTATATTAAGTGATGTTCCCGTCACGGCCCCGTCCACCGACAGTGTGGCCCGCAGTCCATCCTCAGTGGAGGAGGAATTATGAGCGTCCATGGCCAGCCAGAACTTGGAGTTCTGGAATGAAGCGCTGCAAGATCCCGCTGGCAGCCCGCATGTTACATCGGTCGCCTCCGGTGGGGGCATCTGATGACTTTGGGAAAAGGCCATGATATAGAGAGATATATAATGGCAAGCCGATCCGGCAATGTGTTGGTTGTTTAGAGAGTGATTCCTCAGTCCAGTGCTCCTATCCATCCTACTCCGTCCAACACTTCTCAGCCAAGCCAAGCCGCCACCGCAAACCCTTCTTTAAGATGCGTTTCTCCTCCTCTATCTTGCTGGCGGTGCCCACTCTCGCTTTCCCGGCTGCACTTGGACCTAGGGCCGGCGATGCCAGCATCAAGCCGTGGAAGGCCGCAGGGCCAGACGACTCCCGCGGACCTTGCCCCATGCTGAACACCCTGGCAAACCACGGGTATCTGTACGTCTAGCCATATCAACCTCCCCCTCTCTCTTAGCAAGATATACTCTTGTCCGTAGCAATCATAATTTAGCCCTTTTCGCTGACAAAACCTTTGTGACCTACAGCCCCCACAACGGCCGCAACGTCAGCGTCGACAACATCGCCGACGCCATCTTCGCCGCCACCAACTGGAGCCGCGACTTCGGCCTGATCCCCGGCGCCGGCGCCTTCAAGGCCCTCGGCGTCGCGACGGACGGCACCATCGAGCTGAAGCAGCTCGACAACCGGACCGCGGGCATCGAGCGCCCCGCCTCGCTCGCGCGCCCCGACGACAGCAACACCGTCTCCCCGGCGCGCGTGGACTCTGTGCTGGCCGACAGCGAGGACGCCAAGTACATCAGCGCCGGGTCCCTGGGCGCGTCGCGCGCCCGCCTGGAAAAGGCGTCGCCCCTGACCGAGGCGCAGCAGTCGCCCGCCCGCGGCGAGGCCGCCTTCATCGTCACCCTCATGCTCGACGGCGCCGTGCCCGACGCCACCGCCGACGCCGAGGGCGCCGCCGCCGAGGCCCCCAAGCTCCGCGCCTTCAAGGACTACACCCGCGTCTTCCTCGCCGAGGAGCGCCTGCCCGTCGAGCTCGGCTGGACGCCCTCGGAGCGCCTCGTGCAGTTGGCCGACATGTCGCCCGTGAGCGCCGCGATTGCGGCGGCGCAGAAGGCGGCTGTTGCTTAAGGCGCGCTTCTGACGTATCTTATCTACTTACTTGCTTTTCCCCCCTTTGAGGGTCTGATGAGGAGTCGGAAAGAGGGTGCACAGTTGGCATGCTGTTATTGGGAGTAGGAATAGCAGCGGGTGTCAGACTATGAATTAGATGCGTTACGAATAGAAATATAAACACATTCGAACTCCCAAAAGTCCCTGATGCCGAAGTGAAGCAAGGTAGGCCCTACCTGCGTGTAAGCCACAAGAAATGCCGAAACCAAATTGCAAGAGAAGCTCCGTATCCGTGCGATGGGGATGACAACGCCACTCCACATTTGCGCAACTTTCGCAGGTCCAATCCGTCGTGTTCGTAACTTAAGTGCAGACAGAGGCCAACAACTATAGTAATTGAATCGGGGATTTCTCGTTTTCCGAAAAGAAAGATGCATTGAAAACCACGCCCACCCCTCTCGCTAGTTTCCAGTTACCGAGTCTATTCCCAAGCAGGTTACCCGCTTCCCGTTGTTAGTGCGAGGGGAGGATACGGCGACAAAGCATGCGCACTGACACGGCCGGTCGGAAAAGTCGAGATGTCCGGGGGAGACGCATCATATCATACTGTATGTCATGAGTACGTTCGTTCGATCCGCACGCAACCTTAAGACGGGTTCTGGCCGGTTCCCAGTGGTGGGTTAGCTCTCGCTGATTTGGTGTATTCCGACCGAACTCATAAAGAGCGCCGGATATATAAGAGGTCGGGTTTGGTAGCGCTGGTACATAGTCGCCAATACAGCCTTCGAGCCTTCTTGAATCATTTACATATATCCAACTGAACCCGGCGACATTGAACATTATACCCATTCGTCTGAAAAACTACCGTCCCGCCTCCGCCCTATACATAACCAGACCAAACACACAATGTCTCTAGCCGCCACACCCCTCAACCTCGCCGCCCTAGCCTGCATCGCCTCCGGGTCCTGCGCATTCGGTACGTCGTCCCCATCCCCCGAGCAGTAACAAACATAAACTAACCCCTATAACGCAAAAAGGCATCGGCCTCTCCGCCTCCCTCCTCACCATGCCCGCCCTAATCCGCCCCGACGTGCCGCAAGACGCCCTAGTGCACCAATGGCACAGCCTCTACCGGCGCGGCGCCGCCATGATGCCGGCCCTGGCCGGCGCGACGACGCTGGGCTACTGGACGGTCGCCTACAATCAGTACAGCGCCTCCTCCCCGTCCGCCGAATGGCGCGGGTTCGCCGCCGCCGGCGCGCTGGTCCTGGCCATCGTGCCCTTCACCTTGGCCGCCATGATGCCGACCATCCGCGCGCTCGAGGCCTCGATGGGCGGCGCACAGGGGGAGAAGGCAAAGACCATGAGCCGTGGGACTGCCGAGGCGCTGCTGAGGAAGTGGACGCGATTGAATGTGTGGCGCTCCCTGATCCCCTTGGTGGGTACAGCGTGCGCCGTATGGAATCTGCTGGCTTAGGCGGGAGAAGACCGATATCATGATGTAAAAAAATATAACCACCAGCCTCGAGCTCAGGATGCGAAAGTACACACATGACGGAATGTAGATAGTGTTCACAATTGTATAAATTCAATCCTCCACTATTATGGGCTGTCTTTTGGTTTCGCAACGCCAATCCATGCAACAAAACGCCTATGGTATATCATGAAGCAACAGTGCGGAAACGCCCGAACGACCTGGCTTCGCACACTGTCACATATCTAGTATCCTCCTCGTCCGCCTCTTCCTCGGCCACTACCTCGTCCCCGACCGCCATCCCTTTCGCCTTGTCGGGGTTGGCTTCCGTAGGCTCTGCGACCCTGGACCTTATCTCTACCCATGCTGGCGCCGAGTTGGATATCGATACGGGGTGGCGCGTTGAAACCAAAGCTCTTGGCTACCTTGGCGAGGTCGAGCTTGTTGACGTCGAAGATGCTGCGCAAGCTGTGGCTGGAGTAGGCGTGGATATAAGCTTTGAAACCGTCCTTTGCCGATTTCTGCATTCGATATATTAGCACAGGCGATAAGGCAGCACAGCGATGGCCAGGAAGCACTTACGTTAAGGTAGTAATTTTGAGAGACGAGCTTCTCCAACTGAGATTGGATGTTGACAATCTTGTTGGCAGGGAAGTCGAACTCGGTGATGGGCACCCGGGCCTCCTTGAGGTGGTGGAGGAACCCAGCTTCTTGGGGTTGCAAGAACTGTCAAATGGTGAGTAACTTGAGCAAAGAGTTGAAAGAGAATAGACAGTTTCCAAGGATTGACTTACCATAAGGGAACGTCCTTGGCCGTTGCTTCCTCGCGCTGTACGACCAACACGGTGGATGTAATCGCGAGGGTCATCGGGGGATCGAACTGGATGATCCAGTCGACCGCCGGAATATCAAGGCCACGAGCTGCAACATCTGTGCAGATGAGCGCTCCGGTCTTGGCGTTGCAGTATTCGAAAAAGGTTTGCGTGCGCTTTTGCTGTTTCAGGTTGCCGTGAAGCTCCAAGACGGGAAGGTCGATGTAGTTGAGGAGTTCCACATAGTATTTGACCGAGTTGCAACTGCTGCAGAAGACGATGACCTTCTTCTTCTGGTTCTTCTTCAGGAAAGAGAATAGTAGCAGGAAACGCTTGTCGGCCTCGCAGAGAACGTAGCCCTGCTCCAACCCTTCGACTGTAGAGAACTTCTGCTCCTCCTCCACATTGATAAACAGGGGGCCGGGCCGGAGAGACATTCGCGCGAGATCCTCGACCTTGGTGGTTTGTGTGGCGGAGAACAGCATGCTTTGTCGGTTCTCGGACGGCAAAATCTTGATGATCTGCTTCATTTCATCTTCGAAACCAATCTCGAGAATTCGGTCGGCCTCGTCGATGACCAATGATCGAAGGTTCTTGAAGACGAAAGAGGAGGTGTTCTGAAGATGATCGAGCAGTCGGCCGGGTGTCGCGATCAAAAGGTTGACTCCCTTGGAGAGCTTCTCGGCCTCGGCGCGACGGTTCGCACCACCGATGACTACACCATATGTCTGTGAGTGGTGCTTCATGAGTTCCCGGGCGACACCAAAGATTTGAAGAGCGAGTTCTCGGGTGGGGGAGACGATGATGACACCAGTTCCGTTCCGGGGCTTGAAGCGCAGAGCAGTCAGCATTTCGATCGCGGGGATCAAGAATGCCAGCGTCTTTCCGGAACCAGTCTTGGCAGCACCGAGAACATCTCTTCCAGCTAGCAGGGGCGGGATAGCTCTCTTCTGGATGGCAGTCATGTTCTTGAAACCCATCTCCTCAATTGCCTTCATCGTCTTTTCGGAAAGGTTCAGCTGGGCAAAGGATTCCGCGTTGAGCTCAGCGACGGGCGGTAAAGACAGGTTGGCGCCGCCATCGGGGAGGTCGTTGTTCTCCGATGCGTCCTTTCCATCTTCGGCCTCTGCAGCGGCAACCCTCTTGTTCAGTTCAGAATGCTCATCCTCGTCAATCTCGGCTTCGCTCTCAGCCTCCTTGTCGCTGGAAGACTCGACCTCGGGTTCTGATTCAGGTTCGACGCGCTTCACCTTCTTGCTTTTCGGGGCAGGCGACGTGGCAGACAGCTCCTTCCGCTTCGAACTCTTGACTTTCTTATCGGTGGGAGCCATGGTTGCGATGTGTGGAAAACGGTCGAATTGGGGATGGGAGACTTTCTCACCAAGCGAATGCCTGGGCGCTGTAGTTTTCTTGGGGAACTTTTTTTCTTATCGCCTATCGCTTATCACCCACCTAATGCACGCTCGATTTTGCCCCGCCCAACTTACAAGTAGTGGGACCTCCATGGTTGCCAGGGTCTGGCCAGACAAGCCAGCGAAGAGGTCACATGACTACCTTCAATTGAACACAACAACCGTCGTCTCCTTAATCGCTAATCTATGGGGATGCATTTTCTTATTCATCGAGGAACATTTCAAGTGTAACTATGATTCTCCCCTTTGGGGCCAGAACCTCCATCATCCTGCATTTTGACCCCGTCATTTGGCAGTGTTATGTTCCGAGTCGACATTCAGGAGCAACTTAAATTACAGGTTTGATGGATAGCATACCCTGTAAAGACCTGGTCCTCGGTTTTTAAGCCAACATGTTCCACATAAGCCCGGTAGTGCTGGATCAGGATATGAGGCCTGGCCAAGGCTTCGGTGTAAGAGCTTACACTCGTGCAATTTATGGTACTGGCAGTCCTCGTGATTTTTCTGGTATATTGATGCACGAACTCCTCGTGCTTCTTGTGCTCGTGGTTGCGATTCGAGTCGCCCTCGTTTTTGAGCCGTCTGCCGCAAAACTTGCCGTCTAAGAATAGTCTGCCCTTGGTGACTCCTTTTTTCTGCCGGGGTGATTTGGCATACGTCAGGAGAAATGGTAAATCGAGAACTTGACTGATCGAGGCAGCCTACATAGCCTAATATTATTCATCTGTCTTTTTCATCATGCCGATATTTGCTGACTTGAGCTCGCTTCCCTATCAGCTTACATGTGGGGTTTTCGTCGTATATCGTATCACTTGCAAGCAGCGGTGCTTCTGGCAGTTGAGCCGCATGGGTTTAGACAAGAAGAATGGATCCGTATTTGGACGATGTTCTCGGCACATATTCATCGTTACTGAGTCGTTCTTCCACCGACCGAGTGAGATGAGAGGGTTTGAGCATGGTCAAATGTGCAAAAGATAAGTGATCAGTTGATAGATGAAGGCGGCCCAGCATGGAGAACGAAGGAAACGCGTGACATGATTCTCGCCCCACGACGAAGGCATTCTTCACATTTTCCATGCTTGATCTCGATGACATCAAATGCGGCAGCTTGGCAGCCAGTATTACTTCAGCACCGATCCGAAAACAGCACCAATATTCCATTCGTCTACTTGGAAGACGGAAGCAGGTCACCCATGTGCCGCCCGTAATCTGTACGGCGTACATGTGCGAAGTACCTGCGTCTGAGGTAATCCTCCCGCCTGCGTAGGAGCTGAAAAGCAATCTACCCCAGAATTTCAACACGTAAGAATGCCGCGCACGGGAACATATGCGACCAATGGGGATTTGCTCCAGGATTTCGACACAAGACTTTCCATCCGTAAAGATAGCAATGCCAAGCAGCTGAGCCTTGCAATTGCTACTTCAAGGCAATAGTGACGAACCACCCGTCTTAGCAAGGTCGCTATACGATGCGTACCTTGTCTGTACACTGTGAGAAAACGCCACAATATCACATAATTGAGCACCTTTGCACACACAAGCTTAGTCCTTGGCGTTCAGTTTAATGAATATAAAAAAGAAGAGCCAACACCGGTGCATTAGAGCTGAATGACCAACATCAACCAAAACTTATCGAAGTCTTCAACATACCAACTCTTCTAGCTCTCACACATATACATTCAGAATGCAGTTCCCTACTATCACTGTTCTCCTTATTTCCGCTGGACTCGCAGCAGCCCAGGACCCCATTGTGTGTATCACTGCAGCCCCTGAATAGAAATCGACTTCGATAGTGCTAATCACTTATGGTACTCGACAGGGCAGCCTCCATCCCGATGGGAAGTGCTTGACGAAGATTTACAACCCTGTCTACCTCGATACGTGCCACAATCTCGAGAACAACAAGTACGATCGCCTCGATGATCCCATTGCAGCGTAATCTGCTAATAAACGTGCCCAAACAGCTCCGTCGACATCTATGCCCCCGGCTTCAACTGTTACGCTCACAAGTATGTTCCCATCAACCCCTTCTGGTACGCTCGCTTGACCTTCCTCTAATTATTATTATCCGCAGGCTCGCGGGCTGCCTAGACGCTGGCGAGCCAGTCAAGGTTAACGAGGGCTGCCACCACGTCAATGAGTTCCCAAACGCGAAGGCTATTCGCTGCCGCAGCTTGTAAACCATTCATCCAACCAGTTGCTGAGGATTATCTGCGCAGATTGGTGGAGGAACGGGCAAGAAACGAGAGATGACTTGCAACTGAGTTCCGAGATGAACATACGCTTGGCCAAGCCCTTTTTTTGATAT
Source organism: Apiospora marii (assembly GCF_038362585.1). Lineage (NCBI taxonomy): Eukaryota > Fungi > Ascomycota > Sordariomycetes > Amphisphaeriales > Apiosporaceae > Apiospora > Apiospora marii. Next base: position 2,174,545 of record NW_027117377.1, read on the forward strand.
TTGGGTCTTATTTCAGATATCTAAACCACAAGTTAGAAAATGGTATAGTCGATACTCGAATCAACTGTTTCCTAGCGTACCTAGAACCAAAAGTTTACGTAAAAGCCGGAGCGGGGAGTCCTGCCTCGTTGTCTCTGCGTTGTACAAGACGGAGCTCATGGCCTCGCTTGTACTCCCTTGATGTCAAAACCACCGACGTTGGCCCTTATCTCGTTTACTGTACGCCGCATGGACTTGCCTTTTACAGAAGGTAGCTGCACCCCGGATGCAGCTTGCAGGCTAGCCCGCCCCGTTAGCGGCGTGCTAGCCCAATCAACGGGCCTCGATTGGTGACCCGACTATCTCATCCACCCGCCTCGGAACGGAGCAGCTCAACCTCACTTTGACTCAGAGGCCGGAAGCGAACCTCCACTGAAAGGAGTTGCCTGGGCCAGCTATAAATCGGGTTTCTTTCGTCTCGTTCCTGGAAAGTATCGAGACAAACTCGTTCCTTGTGAAAATCCCCCAAGACATCCTGCGCCTCTATCACATGAACAAAAGAATCGGTGCTTTAGCCGAGCAAGATTCGAGACACACCTAGAGTAGTTTCAAGCAGCAAAGACACGACTCTGTTCTAGACATAGGAGCAAGATGCCCGTCCAAGACTTAGAGTACCCGAAGCAACCCTTCAGCACGGTCCGTCGGTACGACAGCAGAGGTAGGCGATCATCAACACCTCCAGTACTCCCATTCGGGGCTGCACATTTGGTACTGACCGCACACATTAGCCACCTACTCGCTTGAGCAGATCCACCAGATCATCAACACCAGCCTGCTCGTCAATGTCTCCTTCACAGTCCCAGACACGCCCTTCCCGCAGACGCTGCCCATGATCGGGCAGATGGGCTCGTTCGACCGGCCCAGCGCCGACACGGGCGACGTCCTGGAACTCTACCTGCACGGCTACGTCTCCTCGCGCATCATGAACCTTTCCCGCAAGAAGGACGATGCTGAAGCTCCTCCAGACGCTGCTGCCGCCGAGCCGGTCGGTCTGCCCGTCACCGTCGCGGCCAGCCACGTCGACGGGCTCGTCCTGTCCCTGACGCCCTTCTCGCACAGCTACAACTACCGGTCCGCGACGCTGTTCGGGTACGCCACGCCCGTGACGGACGCGGCCGAGAAGCTGTGGGCGCTGGAGCTCATCACCAACAGCGTGGCGCGGGACCGCTGGCGCAACACCCGCGTGCCGCCCACCGGCGCCGAGATGCAGAGCACCAGCGTCCTCAAGGTCAAGATCGCCGCCGGCAGCGGCAAGATCCGCAGCGGCTTCCCCAGCGACGAGAAGGCCGACGCCGGGGACGAGGCCCTGCTGGGGCGCGTCTGGACGGGCGTCGTGCCCGTCCACACCACGCTCGGCGGGCCCACGCCCAGCCCGTACAATCGGGTCGACCCGGTGCCGGGCTATCTGGCTGACTACGTCAAGGGGACTAATAAGTATGCGGAGGAGACGGCGCTGGAGCAGATGACGAAGCCTATGGGGTCTAAGGCAAAGACTGGCAACTGAGAGGCTGTTCTGGATTAAAAAAAAAAGGAAAACAAATTAGGCGTTATCCGTAATTTAGGGTTGTAATTTTGAAATTTCAAGCACGAATACACATTATCAAATGTCACTATTTGGGCAGCATGTTAGGCTATTAGGGTATCGAGAGTCCCTATTGTCGTGAGATTACTATTGTCATTTAACTACGGATTAGTCCGCAATTTTCTTTGCGCCTATACCCAGAGTTTTGTCCCCGTATCAAATGTGACGAGACATTCCCATCTTCGGTCAAAGGCCGCTTGGGTAGCCATTATCGTAGCTATTCACATCAGCTCCTTGGGCAGCGAGTCATCGGCCTCATCACCATCTTCCATGTCAAACTGGAGCAGTTCGAGGTTATCGGACAGGACTGTCTCGACAGCGCGGGTGACCATCGTATGGTAAGGGAATAGCGTGCCCGGGGCGCTATTGTCAAGGTGATGGTTACTATTAAACATTAAAGTAGTTAGAGGCTTTGTTTACCGACATTCATTACGCAGAAATGCGGAATACTTACGTTACGTCCCGAATACATTGCTGGACTTCCTCCCAAAGGCGATCTTGGTCATGTTGTCCGAGAAACGATGCGCTGCTCTGGTCGAATATAGGACGCGCCATCGCCAGAGCTCTTCTGCGCATAGCCCATAGCCGCTGGGGACGATGCGCGAGGTCGCCGCTGGTCCAAGGCTCTGCAGCGGCCGTATCCTTGTTTTTGTTTCGTCTCTGGTAATACTTTGTCAGAGGACGGCCATCTCACCGTAGCCCAAAACGCTAGGGGGTTTACGTGACTTACCATCTTGAGCAACTGGTTGTCAGCTTCTCTTTGTATGAGTGGGTTTCTGTAGTTGAGTCTCAGATATACTAAGTCCAAAGTTGTTCGGATGAATTTCCGTTGAGCCAGACACCACTGATGAGATATGTGGTTTGCGTATGTCGAAGCTCTCCCAGATTTTAGACGCCAGATTCCGCATCAATAGAAGTACAATCAGTCGGCTCCACCCAAATATTTCTTTTCATTATTGTCATATTACTGTGGTTATTGATTGTTCAGACTTGTTGAGAATTTCAGCACGCTGGGGGCTCCTTACTATGCATTGTAAAAGTTGATTGAGGTGCTTCGTCTGCTACTTTGACATCACATTCGTGTCACAAGCAGAGCACCTTCGAGCCTATAATTCTTATTTCATAATGAGGTACGAAACACCGATTATAGATTGTTAGGGTCATTAATATGTATTACTATACATGGAGTTGAAGCAATTTATAGTGGACGTTCACATGCATGGAATAAGTGTATCAATTACGAAGGGGGGATGTGACTCTTTAAAAAGTGTTTGTATGGTGTAGCACGATATGAGTCCCATCTATAGTCCGTCCGTATCATCGGTGTACTATACAATCATCATGATATATAGCAGAAATGCAAGGAGAGGCCCGTTGATTGCCCCATTACCGTTCTGTGAATCATTGTATTCCGGTCGTAACCCCAAACAGAACGACTCTGTCCCCAGTGACAGTGTCTGCTGCCCTCTTGGACGAGGCACTGTGAATATCATACGTATCTTGATATCTTATCTGAGATACTTGTCGAGAAAGTTCAGGCCACAATGATGCAGCATGGAATATTTGATCCGGAGATTATGGCTGGATTCCTATAATGACCTTTCTAGTTTCAACTCATTGCCGGTCTGTCAACTAATAAACGCAAACAGGAATATACCATAACAAGCAGCCACTACCGTCAGACTCAAGTTCCTTGAGTGGTCAATATGGTGTTAGCAACAAGCCTGATAGCCGTCTACAGAAAGTTCCCCAAGGAGCTATTTAGGATTAACAACGACCCTCACATCAAGCTTCGTCCCTGGACCCCGAACCGGGGAATCTACGATATTTTTACCACCAACGGCCAAGTCAAGCCCAAGGCCACCGATCCGTCCGCTTATAGAGGTCAATTGTCATAATTATCTTCAGGCTTGTTGTACGGTACCAAATTGACGCCGCCCTTCAGCTCCTAATGGCGCATCGATGCGCCCCAATTCGCGCTACCAGCAGTCGATACTGTCTTGGCGCTTCAAGGGAGACGATGTGGTGGTGTACGCCATTCCTGCCCGTAAGAAAATTGAATGAAACTTCCAGAAATTGTATTAGCTCATAGTGCTAACTTGGAAAAGGAACCAAATTGCCAGAACAGCTGCTGCTGGTCCATAAACGATTGGATCACTACTCCCTTCAACCGGCCGTGGGCATGGCTTTGGATGGCAAGTCCCCCCCAAACAGAACTACTACCTCGCATACTGAAGAACTAAACGGTAGAATCACTCGTTTCATGATGACCCATGGAAGGGTTTCACGAGAGAACAATGGCTTCGAGCTTATCCCAAGGCAACGGACGACCAGTAAGCGATAATGGGTGACCGCTTTTCACGAGCATTCTATGGATCAAAGGCGCCCTAGACTGGAATGAGAGGTAGCACGTGCAGCAATGATTGTTGGGTGGCCAGAAGGCGTGTTTCGGAAGTGCCTAAAACTCAGCGACGGACCTCCTCCCTAGGAGAAGAACTTTGGGATCCAGTTCAAGAACACGGTACCTCATCAGCATCTTATATTGCCGAAGTGGTGCTGGCGAGATCACTGGGACTGCTAAGTAGAAGCCAAGTTGAACGTAGCTGGAACGGAATTCAGTCTCTCATCTTCTAAGATCATCTCGTACAACAGATAAGAACATAATTCTACAGTGGGCAAAGCTTGCCGAGCATTAAACCAATAAACCCCTCTTTTCATTATTTCTCACACAGGGGCCAGAGGGACCCCTTACGTTTTATACACGAGTCTCGATGACAGGATCATCCACCGCCCCTTTCCTCTGTCCTCGACTCGAATACAAGTATCAGTAAAACTATATCATCAAGAATATTTCGCGTTTCGAACCAATGCTTGCTCTTTCTCTATGAGACTCTCCATATGCTAGAATGCAAACGCAAAGTAGGGCCAGCACATCAAAAGATCTTTCATCTCTTTCATCGGGCAAAGACTCGGACCGAGCCGTCGCCGCCGCAGCTCACTACCCATCTGCCATCATTACTCCAAACCACGTCGCAGACTCCGTCCCCTCGCATGATGCGGTGGTTGGTGATTTCCTGAGTGCAGCTGCGCTTCTCCAGACTCCAGAATCGTAGACTCGCATCGTGGCCGGCGGAGACGAGTTCTCTGCCGTCGGGCGACAGGGACAGGGACGAGATAGAGGCGGGATGTGCCAGCATGTTGTACGTGCATTGACCTGCTTGACTGTTAGTATATCGATTTATGGGACGGTTAGGGCTTGTGTTAACATACCACTGTTGGCATCGAAGAACCGGATGAAACGGTCTTCGTGGCCGCTGATGATCACGCCTTCTATGCCACTGCCCGATCCGCCAACCCCACCGGTGGGACCTGCGCCCCCTGTAGATTGGTTATCTTCATCACCAAGTCCGTTGCTGGAGTTTTGATCGAGCCCGGCTGTCGTGGCCACGATCGAGTTGACGCTTGTTGCGATTGTTCCGTCGTAGGTCTCAAGGCTCGCCATGTTACCAATCTCTTCACCGGTCCGCGTGTCGTAGATGATGATAGCTGCGTCTGAGTACGACACGACAAAGGCCTCACCGTTGCCCGAGAGCGGGGTAATGCAAGTAGGACTGGCCTTGGACCCGTTCGAACGAGATATGTCGTGAATCAGAGTCGAGTGGAAAGGTGTGGTTGTTGTCATACTGGGTTGCGGCGAACTGGGGAATTGGGAGCCAGAACTCATCGAGTTACCCCGGACACGTCCACTGCCACCCGCGCGGCGACCCGTAGGTGCTGGCTGTGGTGATGTCAGCTGGGGAGGCGCGCTGACGGCCCATACCTTTACCACACCATCGGCCGCACCAGACACGAGCAGGATACGATCCGGGGTACCGTGGGCATTGGTCTGTCCAAAGACTCCGCCGAGGGTCGTGGGCAAAACGCAAATAGCCCAAACAGCATCCTTGTGGCCATCTAGGGTTGCCTTCGGGTCAACCCTCCCGCGTTCCCAGACTCGGATAGATGCATCTTGTCCACCCGAGAAGATCCACCCATCGCCTTGAGCGCGTCCACCAGTCGAGAAGTTTGGTGATTGTGACCAGGAAGTCAGGCACAGTACGGCCCCTGCGTGCCCTCGGTGGGTGAAGTCTGCCGTAACGTCGAGATCCGAGGCTGCCGCGTTCATATGTGTCGAGCTTTCACGAGGTATGTGGAAGCGTTTGACCAGACCATCGTCACCTGCGGTACAGATTTCGGGCTCGCCGGGACTACCGCCACCAGAGAAGATTACAGTTCGTACAGTATTAAGGTGGCCGCGGAGTCCATAACGTAGTTTGAAATTCCCGCTCTCGGGCTTCTGCGACAAGGAGGTCAAAGAAAGCTCATGCTCAGAGCTCTTTCTGCGCGACAACGACGTTTTCCTCCGGTGTGAAGTAGGCCCCTTATTAGGAGACTTTGGCAAGTTATCGGCAGCAGGGAAGACATCTTGATCAGGGCGGTGAGTCGAGGAGAGGGTTTGAGGAGGCTGTGAAGACGTGGTTTCGGGGAATGAGCCTTCGCTGAAGTCCCAACCGTCCGCATCGTTCGAATTTCGCTTCTCCACAGTTTCTTCGACCGGCGCCTGACGAGGGTATTCGTTTACGTGGTTTTGCTTTGGCATCGCTTCCTCGCGACTGGTGACAGCTACACCGACAGGAGCTGGCCATTCGTTCGGGTATAAGTTCGAGGCATTCTCCCCAGACCGTACCATGGGCGCAGAATGCAAATCTTGGGCAGGTTTCGCAGGCCCAGGGAAGGCTGGATTAGGTGCCTGTTGCATCGGCGGCGCATGGTGATTCATATTCGGCTGGGACCTCTGGCCCTGCTCTTTGACTTGATTTTGGTTCTGGGCATTCAAGCGCAAATTCTGGAATGCAACGTCCATCTGATGCAGGCCCGCGGGCATCCCATATTCTCCCTCGCGTAGGTCCTCCATGATTGGTAAAGGTGGCGATTCTCGAGGCGGCATTGGGTTGGCTGGGGTGATCATCAGGTATGTGAACTCCGCCTGGCACTGGTCCAGGAAGGCTCGCAGGTGGTCGCGTTCCTCGTCCTCCTGGGCTCGCTCGCCCATCATACCCTCAAAGCCGGGTATTGTTTCTTTGGGTTTCTCGTCAGATGCTAGGATTGCGTTAGTACAACCGAAGTGCCACGCAGGGCGTCAAGGCGATACGTACGGTTCAACTTCTCAGCTATCAGAGAGGCGCGATCGATCTTAGGGGGCTGTTTGACAGCGTGTTCGCCCTCGGTTGTCGTCGAGCCTGCCGCCTTTAACTGCGCAGATTGTTCCTTGACTTTCTTTTCGAGAATCCCGACGTAGCGTTTCAGTGCCTTTTGGGTTGCGTCAGCTCTGCGCGCAGAGCCTTCCAAAGCCGCTATGCGTCCCTTCATCTCTTGCCGCTCGATCTCCCAAGCGTTCCTATCGCGCTCGTGCCGATGCCATTCTGTTTGCAGGAAGCGCATGACACCTTGCAGGGTATACTCCGTCGCATGCGGCTGATGCATGCCGTTCGGCCCCTGCCCACCCATGTCCTGTCCGCCCATATTGTTTCCTCCGTTGCCGGCGCCCATGCCGGGCACCTGCTGCCAGCTCATGCTGCAATGACCTCCCCCTTAGCGCCGGTGTGCGGCGGCGAGGATTCTTAAGAGACGTATTTCAGCGTGCTGGGGTCTATCGTGTACGCCGCGGAGCCGATATATTGCATGCGTTCGACATGCGCTATAGTTGTTCGAAAAATAGAAAGGTCGTTCCGAGCGGGCCACGGGTCAAAGCACGCGATTGCGGTTCGATGGGGCTGGACGGCAGCAGAGTATCGATGAGTAACAATGACTCCAAATGTGCTGTAGAGGTTTGTTTGATGCAATGCAGACTCAGCAGCGGCAGAATGTGACAACGCGAAGAACCCTGACAGTCGGTCGCGGTTCGGGCAAAGCTACGTCGTTGCCGATCGTTGGGGGCACGAGCAGAACGGGGGACGGAAAGGGTCGGGCGTCGTAAATAAATCGTAGGTCGTTACTCATTCAACCCAATTAGTTTAAATGAGAAAGCCTCGGGGCGAAATAGAATGGATGGAAGGATTGACGGCGAAACGAAAATAACTACAACATCATCCAACCTGGTGGTGTAAAAGGGGGCGATCTCTATCAAATTGGATGACACAAAATGAAAATGTTGCGGCGGTTGGACGATGGGATTTGTTTCTAGTCGTTGCAGCTACGTTGCGTTGCCTTGCTATAACCAGTGCCAGCCCAGCATTGAGTGATGAGCTGTCTTGTCTGTCTTTTTTTCGCCTGCGACTGCAGGGGACGAACAGTGAGCCAAAGCTCCCCCAATGGCCCTGGCCCGTCTCGGCTCTGGTGTCACTTCCCGCCCAGCGCCTGGAGAACACAAAGCCAATCAGAAGCGAGGGGGCTGTTGATGCCTTGGAGCCTTACCTACCTACCCCAAGCTTTTCCTCCCAGGCTTACTGATTACCCCTGGCCACAAGCAGGGTGCCCGTTCGTTCATTTCACATGCGTTCAGCACCTCAATATACTGCGCGCAGGATCTTGGATGACGCAGAGTATACTTGTTGACAGCAAGAACCACAACTATGGGGAAAACATCAGGCGAACAGTATTTTAAAACTCTCTCCCTCATCTGAGCATTGATACTTGGCCCACCGTCCAGCTTATCCGTAGTAATTCGCTGCAAGCCAGCACTGGGGTCGACGTGCTCTGATGGACCGTGCGTTCTACAATTGAAGCCAACATGAACCGAAAAGCCCGGGGCATCCTGCACTGACTTGAAACCGAGCTTGCATCTCATCAGCCTGCACCAAGCAAATCGTAGACTTGTAAATCAAACACAAAAGCGTGTAACTATCGACAATATCTACAGGAACTAAATGGACACGCAAATCTATAATATACCGGCATTCAATGGATGGGTGTTTGCTTATTCCAATTCGCACAAATCTTGCACCAAAATACAGAGCTTTACATTTAGTACCTACCTAGATGATTGAACAGAAAGCCCAGAGGCGGCTCCTTCTTGGCATACACAGATGGGATACAGACAGAGCATGGATGGAATGGAATGCAACTCGTATGCTGCCTTTGCATCACATACCGATGGATGATGAAGATCAGATAAGCCCCATCTACGCCTGGAAGAATGCAAGCGTTGATTACTCATCGACTGTGGCCGTAGCAGTTGAGCTCTAAGAAATACAGGTGCAATATGCGACCCACCTTGAAGCTCTCCAACCAATCAGGGGGACTCCGAATAATGAATGTCACCCGCTGGTTAGCATTGGCCACTGGGAGTCCCGACAATTGAAGCAGCACCAAAAGACCCGGCAGACTTTCTCGAGAAGACGACATCACAAGGCCTCAACCGCCGCCCACCACCACCCCGTCCTGCATCCTCACCCCCATCCATATCTCCCAATTCCGTCGGGACGATACGATGCTGCGACGATCTCTAGCTCGTTCGGCTTGGCGGACCAGCAGGCATGCCGCCAATGCCTCGCGAGCTTTTTCTGCGACAGCTCAACGACCGGCCGAGGTAGAGCTCACGATTGGTGAGTGACTTCCTCAATGATGCGTACCGTCCCTGAAAAAACGAATTGGCTGACAGATTGGCTTCTAGATGGCAAGAAGGTATCAATTGAAGGTAGGACAAGCACCTCGGAGGTTCTGACACGATCGTATATACTGATTTGATGGTAGCCGGTTCTGCTTTGATCCAGGCTTGCGAGAAGGCCGGAGCCACCGTTCCCAGGTTCGTCCCATTCCCGTTTCCGGAAATCGAAAACATGGTATACAAAAATGCTGACAATGTGTAGATACTGCTATCATGAGTACGATCCGACTACGTCCCTCCCGATAATCCGCCGCGACTCCCGATGCTGACAAAATGGATAGGAAGTTGATGATTGCTGGTAACTGCCGCATGTGCCTGGTCGAAGTCGAAAGAGCACCTAAGCCTGTGGCATCATGCGCTTGGCCTGTCCAGCCGGGTATGGTCGTCAAGACCAACTCCCCGCTGACGCACAAGGCACGCGAGGGTGTTATGGAGTTCCTGCTGGCGAACCACCCCCTCGACTGCCCCGTCTGCGACCAGGGTGGTGAATGCGATCTTCAGGATCAGTCGATGCGATACGGTGCCGACCGAGGGCGATTCCACGAGATCGGCGGCAAGCGTGCCGTGGAGGACAAGAACATCGGTCCCCTTATCAAGACTTCGATGAACCGGTGTATCCACTGCACACGATGTATTCGATTCTCCAACGACATTGCCGGTGCTCCGGAAATGGGCTCCACCGGCCGTGGAAACGACATCCAGATCGGTACCTACCTTGAGCAAAACCTCGACTCCGAACTGTCCGGCAACGTGATCGACCTCTGCCCCGTCGGTGCCCTCACATCAAAGCCCTATGCTTTCCGGGCTCGACCTTGGGAGCTGAAGAAGACCGAATCTATCGACGTTCTGGACGGCCTTGGTTCCAACATCCGCGTCGATTCTCGAGGCCTCGAGGTTATGCGTGTTCTCCCCCGCCTGAATGACGACGTAAACGAGGAATGGATCAACGACAAGACCCGCTTTGCCTGCGACGGTCTCAAGACACAGCGTCTGACCATGCCTTTGGTACGACGAGAGGGCAAGTTCGAGCCTGCTTCTTGGGAGCAAGCTTTGATGGAGATCTCTGCTGCCCACCGCCAATTGCAACCCAAGGGTGATGAATTCAAGGCCATTGCCGGTGCTCTGACCGAGGTTGAGTCTATGGTTGCCATGAAGGATCTCGCCAACAAGCTGGGCTCCGAGAACCTTACGGTCGACATTCCCGCCGGCAAGGGCCCTGTTCCTCACGGTATCGACGTTCGCGCCAACTATCTCTTCAACTCCACCATCTGGGGTATCGAAGATACCGATTGCATGCTCATTGTCGGTACCAACCCGCGACACGAAGCTGCTGTACTGAACGCCCGCATCCGTAAGCAGTGGTTGAGGTCTGATCTTGAGATTGGTGTGATTGGCGAGACCTGGGACTCGACTTTCGAGTTCGAGCATCTCGGTACTGACTACGCCGCCCTCAAGAAGGCTCTGGCCGGACCGTTCGGCAAGAAGCTTCAGTCTGCTAAGAAGCCCATGATTATTGTTGGCTCTGGTGTGACTGACCACGCCGATGCCAAGGCCTTCTACGAGCTCATCGGTGGTTTCGTCGACAAGAACGCCGAGACTTTCTTGACTTCTGAGCACAATGGTTACAACGTCCTCCAGCGTGAGGCCTCGAGAGCTGGTGCTTTCGAGGTTGGCTTCGTCCCTCCCTCTGAGGCTGTCGCCGAGACCAAGCCCAAGATGGTTTGGCTTCTTGGTGCCGATGAGTTCAACGACGCGGACATTCCTAAGGACGCCTTCATCGTTTACCAGGGCCACCATGGTGACCGCGGTGCACAGATTGCCGATGTTGTCCTTCCCGCTGCCGCCTACACCGAAAAGGCTGGCACATATGTCAACACCGAGGGCCGTGTTCAGATGACCCGTGCTGCCACCTCCTTGCCCGGTGCCGCCCGTACCGATTGGAAGATCATCCGTGCTGCCAGCGAGTTCCTGGGTGCTCCCTTGCCCTACGACGACGTCGCTCAGCTGCGTGACAGAATGGTCGAGATCAGCCCGGCTCTTGGCGCCTATGACGTTGTTGAGGTGCCTGCTCTTCAGCAGCTCAGCAGGGTCCAATTAGTAGACCAGAACAAGGGTGCCAAGTCAACTGGCGAGCCCCTGAAGAAGGTTATCGACGATTTCTACTTCACCGATGTTATCTCTAGAAGGTAAGGACTCCTCCCCAAGTTAACCTACATGTATAGACTTAAGACTAACCCATATGGACAGCTCCCCGACGATGGCGCGATGCTCGGTTGCCAAGGCCACCGGAAACCCCGACAACAACCTGATGGCATCCGGCATGACAGAGGATAGGCCCATGGGCCAGGTCATGTACGGCGCGTAAATGAAGACGTTGTATTTAGAGAGAGATGAGGATAAAAGTGATCATTAATTGCACTTTGTGAGGCTGGTCAGGCCCTGCGTGTTTCTTTTGTTACCTGGATGCTTAAGACGCATTGTACTTGTACATATACCGCGGAATCGAGGAGTCGTAGAGAAAGTACATAAAGTATCCAGAACAAACCATCTGCGTTTTCTTGACCGTGACACTGACATGTTGCTGCTGCTCTGGTGATAGGTTCTAACCTGCTTTTGTCGCTTAAGGTCGTGTTTGTTATAGTCCACAATAACATAGATCTTCAAATCATAGTTCTTTTGAGGTATGTCCTTGCTATTCGCACCTAGACTCTTGAGCAACCTAATCGCTAAAGACCGACTCATCAAGCACGCTTCTTAGGAGCTACAACTGCATTGCATTGCCCTCTCGGCCCGCGGCACATCACCGACCCAGCGCGTTTCCTCCTCCTTGTTGCCCACGTAATCTACACCATCCAGCGTCCGGCCGGCCCAGGAGTCCTCGAACGGGTGGAGGGCCAATTGCATGACGCGGTCCAGCACCTCGCGCTCGCCGTCCTTCTCGACGCGGCGGATGATCTCGTCGAGGATCCAGCCGCGCGGGACGAAGTTGGGGTTGACGCCCTGCATCTGCGTCCTGCGCTCTCCGTCGTCGGCCGCTTCTTCGCTGCCCCAGTCCTCGACGATTCGGGCCCGCCACTTGCCCAGCCACTCGCCGATGCGCTTCCGGCCGTCCTCCTCGTTGGCGCCGGCGACGCCGGCGAGACCCTCCTTGTGGAAGAAGATGCCCGCCTTCACCTCGCGCGCCTCCTGGGTGTCGAGGTGCGCCACCTTCAGGGAGCTGAGGCGGCGGAAGAAGTGGTTGAAGTCGAGCTCGAGCGACTCCATGGTGTCCAGCAGCTCCGAGAAGAGCTGCTCGAAGTCGGTCTCCTGGGAGGTCTTGAGACCCAGGCGCGACGTCATGACGCGCTTGTACTCGGCCAGGAAGACGGCGCGGTACTCCTCGCCGGCCTGCATGATGAGCTTCTCGGCGCGCTTGACGATCTCGTCCGTGTCGGCCTCCTGGACGCCGTCCTCGACGAAGGTCGGGTCGTCCACTTTGGCTCCCGCGCCCAGGAGCTCGCCCAGGGCCTCGCCCAGCCGCACAAGGTTCCACCAGATGATGGTCGGCTGGTTGCGGTACGAGTAGCGCAGCATGTGGTCGTCGTGGTTGGGCGTGTAGGACGGGTCGAAGTTGTCGAGGAAGGCAAAGGGGCCGAAGTCGATGGACAGGCCGAGCACTGACGTGTTGTCCGTGTTGAGCACCCCGTTCATGAAGCCATATGCCTGCCACTTGGCCACCGTCAGGGCGTTGCGCCGCACGATCTCGCGGTACAGCCGCGTGAATCGGTTCTCGACGCCCTCGGCGGGGCCCTGCACTTCGTCCTTGCCGACGCCGCGCGCGGGCTCGGGCGAGTCGGCGGGCTTGTCCGGATCCTCTAGGCGCGCGGGGAGCGATTCCCACCCCTGGCGGGGACCGAAGGCGTCTTCGGCGACGTAGGTGGCTAGCTGCCGGATCAGCTTCCGGTCGCCTCGCGCCCGCAGGATGTCGAAGTTGCCGAGGCGCAGCCAGCTCTGCGCGAAGCGGCATACGATGGCGCCCGGCTCGACCGTCTCGCGGCGCACCCGGGTGTCAGGTAGCAGCGTCAGACTCAGGGCGCGCGTGCTGGGTATGCCCAGGGCGTTGAGCGCCTCGCTGACGACGAACTCGCGGATGCTACTGCGTAGCACCGCCTTGCCGTCCGCGAAACGGCTGTAGGGCGTCAGGCCGGCGCCCTTGAGCTGCAGCTCGTAGCGAGTGGGCGGCTGGGAGGAGCCGTTGTCGGAAGAAGGAGGGGTCGTCTCGAAGAGGCTGATGGCCCGGCCGTCGCCCAGCTGACCTGCCCAGGACCCGAACTGGAACCCGCCATAGCACTGCGCCCAGGGGTAGCCGCGCCCTTCGGCGTCGGCCGTCTTGCTGTTCTCGGCGTCCCAGCCTTGTATCTTGTTGCCCGCGACGGTGTTCAGGAAGTCGTCGCCACCTCTCTCGGGGTCGCGCACGGTCGCCGGGTCGATGCCGAGGTCGCGGAGGGCGGCGGGCGAGACGGCGAGGAGCTCGGGCTTCTCGACGGGTTGCGGGCGCACCCAGGTGAAGAGGGCATCGCGGACCTGGCGCGGGCCGATCTGGTCGCGCGGCGTCTTGTGGGAGTCGGCGGGGGTCGGAAAGATCGAGTCGGCCGGGAGCTTGGAAGTGAAGGTCCAAGTCTTTGGGATGTCGTTGATAGACGAGGCGGTTGTGCCTGTCGCCGGGCGGCCGCCGCCGCCGTCGGCCTGCGACGACTGGGTGGTAGACATGAAAGCAGATCGTAGACGAGGGAGCCGGGGTAGCGTTCGAATGGTTTGGCGGCACGTAAGAGCGGATCGAGGGAAGAGCATATGGAAGTATATGTCTAGGAGGTCGAAAGCTTGCTTGTTACCTAGGTAATGTTGTAGGTATAGTATCTGAAGGGTGTTACACTCTCAGCGTGCATGAAAGCGTATATCGAACTGATGCTTTGGGCCAAAGTAAGGCGAATCAATTCTATTAAATGGTCGCTACAGAGATGCGTGTTGTACATTTACAGAAAGACATCTTTTCAAAACATATTGTTGGGCCGAGGAGTTCTGGTTCCGATGGCGATAAATGTCTTTATCGGTAATGATGATGATGCATGGTTTACATGCGAAGCCACTTAACAGCTCCAAATGAGCGGGCAGGCGGGGTTGAAAGCTGCCCTCATTAGTAAGGTGCCTCAGAAAGGTAGGCGGTTCGACGATCCTGGTGAAGAAGGTATATCTTCAATATCAACTGGGACCGAGTGATTGTCGGTATGAACTGCGCATCTCAAAATCTCTCTGGCTATGTCCATATCAATAGTTCAACGGTTTCCTGTGTCGGTTGTCGGCTGCGATGTGGATTTCCAAGTTGCACGTTCTTAAGGGTTTGTTACTCCAGACCTACAGAACGGCACCCGATGCAGCCGAGTGCCGGCCATGCAGTCGCCGACTGGTCTGTTTTGGGGTCACAAAACGTCATTTGGGAATCCTTATTTGCTGTTTGGCCACTCAGAAGGCTGCTGCTCGCATGCCGGCGCGACTAATACCGGCGCAAGCAATGATTCGTGCATATGTCTTGCATACTCGATTTTGCTCTTCTGCTACAACAACTCTCGACTCGGAGCTATATGGAATCGCATAACATATTGTATCAAGCTGCTAATGAAATAGATCAGCGGTATAGTAGATAGACGCATCGGGGCTCGTCTGGACAGAGTTGATCCAAGCAGTGCCGTCTTTCTGTCTAGGTAGGTCGCCCAAGATGGTACGATTTACGATATTCCATTACACTTACGGATACCGATATTTTAAACTCATCGGCATTGGGCCATCCGGGCTGTTGCGTGGCCATGACAGCTGCGTGCATAGCCTATAGCTTGATGAAAAGGAACCAATGCGGCAGCCATGTCCTCACCTCCAATCCTGTCGACCGCCATCACCCACTGCCATATTGCGGAAAAGCCCACTTAAGATGGCGCTTTTGAAGCATGCCGACTATTTCATCCACACACTCTTACTGACGTGGTAGACCCCACCTATGCTACTGGCACCGCTATCGTGGAATGTTGATCAGACAACATTCCCATATGTATGCTTCATCGTTTCAAAGCTGACGTACGACGACAACTACAAGATACTATATACTATAATAACCCTACCAGTTGAGAACAGGCTCAACTATCTAAAGAACTATATTTTCTTCGCTTTGTTTACCCAGAACCATTTCATCGTCTATCCACTCAGCCAAAATGAATTCTATGACGTCGGCATTTAAGCCAGATACTTCTGGGAGCGGACCAAAGCAAATGGATTATATCCCACACCTCAGACTTAACGACGGCAACGATATACCCTTGGTAAATACACTTGTTGAATCAATTCTTATTTATGCTAACACTGCTAATCATCCACGTCATTAGCTAGGTTATGGCTTGGGTACAGCCCGAGCGAATATGGATGGCAATAGTGACACGAACGAGATTGTGAAGCTTACCGTCATGGCCATCAAAAACGGGTTCTACCACCTGGACGGCGCCGAAGGTAAGATTACAATGACGACGGGGGAAAAAATCATACGGAGATCGAAAATTGAATTTGTTTTTTGTTGACTGACATCATGTGGTAGTCTACGGCAACGAGGAGCAACTAGGCGCCGCCATCAAAGCCGCTGGCGTGCCGCGCGAGAAGCTCTACGTCACCACCAAGCTGAACGGGACCAAGAAACAGGATATTCCCACGGCCTTCGCGGGGTCCCTGCGAAAACTGGGCCTCGACTACGTGGACCTGTACCTGGTGCACGCGCCGTTCTTGGCCGACACGCCCGCGGAGCTGCAGGAGGTCTGGCGCCAGATGGAGGCCATCAAGGCGAGCGGCCGGGCGCGCTCGATCGGCGTGTCCAACTTCCTGCAGCCCGACCTCGAGGCCGTGCTGGCGACGGCCACGGTCCCGCCCGCCATCAACCAGATCGAGTACCACCCGTACCTGCAGCAC
Source organism: Apiospora marii (assembly GCF_038362585.1). Classification (NCBI taxonomy): domain Eukaryota; kingdom Fungi; phylum Ascomycota; class Sordariomycetes; order Amphisphaeriales; family Apiosporaceae; genus Apiospora; species Apiospora marii. The sequence continues at coordinate 2,190,792 of NW_027117377.1, forward strand.
GGGACCCTGATCGACTTCCACCGCCAGCACCACATCGCCGTGGCGGCCTACGGGCCCCTGACGGCCGCCATCAAGGCCAAGCCTGGACCGCTGGACAAGGTCTATGACGAGCTCGCCAAGAAGTACGGCGTCCACCCCGCGGACATTGCGCTGCGCTGGTGCCTCGACCAGGGGATTGTCACCATCACCACCAGCTCCAGCGAGCAGCGGCTCCAGAGCTACCTGAACAAGATCCCCAGCTTCAAGCTCACGCCTAGGGAGGTTGAGCGCATCGCCGCGGTTGGCCAGGAGAAGCACTACCGTGGCTTCTGGAGGAACCGGTTCGCGGAGGATGACCGGACATAAAAGGGGAAAGGGGGCCAGGGAAGGAAGACATATACGCACCATTGCAACTGATACATAATCTGCAGTAGTTAAATGGTTGATAATCTTTGCAGCTACGTATGCAAGTCTGAGTAGTAGGAGTACTATACATATGTCACTTTTGAATCAGGGGAAATGCTTTTGGAGCCCATGTAGACAACAAGCAACGCATAAAGTAGACGTTGAACCAATTGGCAGCAATCAGTTGATCGGCTTGGTCTTGTTATGTATCGAATTTGTTAAACAAAAGACACGGGGTATCTATCATAGCTCATCATCGGAATCAGTCTCATCGTCCGCTGCGGGTACAGGCGTGGGTGCGGGCTTCTTGCCCCTCGACTTGAAAGGCAAGGTCCTGACTGGCGGAGGTGCAATATTGCCACCAGCCTCAGGCTCAGGCTCAGCAGCAGGAGCCGGTTCTTCAGACTGCTTCTTCGCGGCTCTTGTGGAGCGTGACGCAGTAGCAGTTGAGGCCTTAGTAAATTTTGCCGGTGCCGGTTCCGGGGACCCCTTAGACGCCCGCGACCGCGTGTTCCGTGCCGGCTTCGACTTTGGAGCTGGCTTGGGCGGTGCTGCCTCCTCTTCCGAATCCGTTGCGTTATTGTCAGGCTCACTTTCCGTGGCATCGTTATCCGTCGTCTGCCGGTCATCTGTATCTGGGTCTGGTTGCGGCCCATTGCTCTGGTCATCGACATCCATTTTCTCAAAGCCGCCGTCGCTCTCGTCGGATATGGGCTCATCCTTGATCTTACGCTTCGAGGTTCTCGAGCCGCCTGCTTTCCTCATGGTGCGCTGGCTTGCGCCGATGTTCTGCAGTTTCTCCGGGTCAACGTCGGCCGACTCTATCAGCCTCTGCTGCTGGCGGATTTTGAGTTTCTTCTCATTCAGGAGATCCCGAAACTTTTCCAGCAGCACGCTCTCGTCGTCATCTTTGGCTTTAAGGAGGTCTTCAAATTGGCTCTTGAGCTCCTTAACAGATTGCTCTAGTTCTTTGACCTTCTCTTTGGCGGCTCCAGCCTCTTGTACCACCTTCTCGTGGTCCTCCAGGATAGATACGCACCAATCAAAGGGTGATATGCCGGGGTTGTCATCGGACTCCTCAAAGTCCTTTAGTTTGATTGTGCCCAGTCGTTGCTGATGATGTATTAATTAGTAAGCTTCACCCACTTAAACTATGTCAGAGGCCGCATCAGGACTTACAGCAATACCCTGGATGTTCTTCCGGAAGTGTAGCGTGACTTCTTCGTCCGAACGCAGCTCTACCTTGATCTCGACATCCCGGGCGCTCCTCGTGGCATCTTGCGGGTCTACGAGGATCGCAACCAAGATCTGCTCCCACTCAGCCTCGGAACAAGGCGCATTCGCGGCCCTGAACTCCTTGATACGGTTGTGACGCGCTGTGTGGCGCAAAAAAGCAAGGCAAAATGTCAGCCCTTCATAAATCCAAGATCAGGGTCCAGCGAGTCGGAAATGCAGCTACGTAACGCATGAATTTGAGAAACGGGGATCCGGGTCCGACGCACTGTCGATCATAGCGGAGCCCGCACCATACGGCTGACAGAACAGGTACTAATAATAAGATGGGCAATATATTTGAGAGGAGCCGGCTGCTTACTTTTTGTTTCGAATGCGCTGGCCCCGTCGGTGCCTCGAATGAGCAGGTCCAGCGGCTTGGATCCGTTGGACTTTGCTTCCAGGACAAAGTTGCCGCTTTCGGCATCACCACATGGCAAGCGGAGAATGCGCGAGCGTGGCATGTTGTGTCGCTGCTGTTATCGGAAGCAGCTAGTCTTCCCGAGATGCGTCTTCGTCGTCGCGTGGCGTGGCCTAAGCCCGGTCCAGAGGAATCAATGACAGCGTTTCAAGTGAGTTCCGCGATAGGCGGTATGAAGTGCGCTGCGCTTCGTTGCGGGTGCGTAAGTATGTAAGATGTCGTGTCAGTTGTGGTTCTCGTTGGCTGGAGATTGCAGGAGGAGCCCTCTTTTTCCTTGGTACTCCGGCCAACGACCTGCGGGGGCGCCTGGTATGATGTCGATAAACAACAAAAATGAAACCTGTGATGACATTCACCCGGCGTTTCGACTGCCGTGGATTGATTCTGGACTTGCTCAGGTTGAATAAGGAATCATAGCCCGTCGCAACTATTACCGGCGATCCCGGTCACCCAGTTATAGCTGATGTTCGACAAGCTTTCGGGCCACAGAACAGGTTGCATGCGATTGTCACAAGCCGTTCGCAGGTGGGTTGGGTTGGGCTGAGAATACGGCCACAGCTTCCAATGTTCAGCTTAGATGCATGCAATCGGGAAATCGTTCAATTGAAATAATAAAAAAAGAATATTACTCTACCTACTTCATGAAATTGGCAAAGGAAATGCAGGCAGTATTTATCGAAACTGTAAAAGTCGTCTGAAGTCTGAATGAACCCCATCTCTATGCATTCCTCTTGCACCAAATTCCAGGCAGCTGTAGGCACCAACAGCTCGGTTCAACCAATTGGCCCCCAATCGAGCCGAGCTGGAGTGGCAGACTGGAGCTCTCTCCCTAGACCCCTGATTATTTCAATGGTAGGGAGTTGGGGACCTGTAAGTCATCGGTGCCGGACGATCTAAATCGGCCGCCCGATCCACACCAAAGGCCAGAACTCCAGACCATAAGGCGGACCTACCTGAGCCTCAATCAAAACAATCAATGGTGCAAATTTCGGGATGGGCAAATCGTTAGATTGTCGGAGCTGTCTGCATGGAGATAGATAGATCGTCCGTCACCAGACCGCCACCATGTCAAATAGATCACACACATGCGCATCGCATCGCATACCGACATTTTGCAAAAATGGGAGAATGACACCCTGCAGGAGGAATGTTATGCATTGGTATTGAAATCCCAGGGAGTGAGGGGTCACAGCCGTCGAGGGTCTCTCTGTACGCGATTCCACGCGCTTTTTTCGTGGTGACTTGGGTGTAACACCTTGAAACAGGTTTAGCGTACGGCCCACGTGATACACGGGCTGGACGGACCAGAAAAATTCAGAGAAGGGGACCCATCAGATCTGTGCGCCCCTGGGGCCTGCTGGTTGCTTGTCCACTGGCCATACCCTTAGCTGACCATAACTGGTCACTGCCCCAGCACACGACCCGCCATCTTTCCAGCCACTCAACCTCACTGATCGCATCACTGACACATTGCCTACAACGCTGCCGATTTCCCCGACCTCCCTCCCCCAAGTCTTCAATTCATCGTGATTGCCTCCCGACTTTGAGACCATTGAGTGTCCGTGTTGCTTCCAAGTTTTGGGCTGGGAAAATCCAAGAGACCCTGATTTGACTGCCCAGCGTATGGAATGACCTGCATCCACACGCAAGCCCAGCTGCCCCCCAGACTCCCTTCAAGACAATCACCTCGACGTTGATTTCACACTACAACGCGCGCTGCCTTTGGAGCCAACATTACCAACCTTTTGCCGTCCCAAATTTGCGACTTTGTCTCTACCCACCACAACCTTCTGCGACACAATTATCGACCTCCCGGTTTTGCGACAAGTCGAGACGCTTGCCAATTACATAATAACAACAACACCAAAGAAGCACTCCGTTTCTTCTTGGATGCACCTTTACCACTTCCGACACGCCAATCCCTTCGGAACCTTCGCGTCGACCCGACGCACCCGATAGTGGGCGTCCTGCAGGACTTCAGCCAGAGAATACGACATCCGAATACACCAATCGAAAATGCTCTTGGGAAGTTGTCATAGTTGCTGAGGAGGATATGACATCGTGGCTCTGCACGTCCAATATTGAGCTTCACATTTGGTAGCCTCGCATGACTATATTCTCTATATAGTCTCTACCTCTGGACTTTGGATACGGCGATACCTTTTACAGGTATCGAAATCGTACATTACACTCACTTCATAACAACACAAGCGGCAGATAGACCCGTATCTTCTGCAAGCCATCTTTGCAATAAGCGACAAAGCTGCCATCATCCTACGAACATATGTACTACAAGAACAACACCAACCGACGTCATGGATACTTTACGACTGAAACCCAGGGCCCCGGTGGAAGAGGAGGTCGAGAACTGGGACGACGATGACTTTATGATTGATGACGACCTTACCTTTGGTAATGGGTCAACTGCGGGCCACGGAAACCGGCGAGACAGCCACAACTCGTTCAGGTCTGACCGGGAGTCGCTGGGCGGTGACGAGGAAAGACTTCTTCATTTGCCTGACGACGACGAAAAGTCCACACTGGACGCCATAGCTGCTGTCACCAATGCCGGCATCCCCATCCCCAAGAACGTACCGCCATCTGCACTTATGGGTGGCACAATCAAGCGACTCGGAGGAAAGAAGCTTAAGAAGATCTACCAAGAAGATTGGGGCGATGACCTGGAGCTACCCGCGCCAGGGCAGGCCCTACGCATCAAGCAACCTGACAGCTCCCAGTTCCCCGAAACCTTACGCCAAGTGAGTGGTGGAAGCTCTGCGGCCCCGAGCCCTGTCAAGTCTGCCACGGCCAGTTTCACCCAAGATACGCCTCTATGGGACAGCCCACCAAAACAGCTCGGCTCGCCTATGAGCATGGACATTTCGCCAAAACGACTTGCGCCGGCCGCGGAAATCTCGCCCTCCAAGAAGAAGCTCGTCATGCCCGTGGACCTGGATAGATTCCGGGATAGCGAAGATGATGACGATGTGTTTGGCGATGGCGATTCTACCATTAAAGCATCCAAACTGCGGGCGCCCATGAGAGACATCTCTACCATCACACAACCCACGCCTGCAAAGCCGGATGAGGGCGACGACTTTGAAGCTGATTTGGAGCTTCCTTCCAGTGGAAAGCTCAACCTTTCAAGTCGCCGAGACATTCCTCGAACACCTGCTCTTAGCAGTGGCGACGAGTTCGATTGGTGTGAGGGTAGCCTCGGAACAAGATTTGGCGGTACACGTCGACAAGACGCCTTCTCAAATCGCAGCTCAAGCGTATCTGCATTGAGCCCTAGCATCTCGAGCTCCATCACAGCCGAGAGTGAAGACGAAGCTCTTGATGGGATCGTTTTGCCTAATGGGCCGCTCGACCTCACTGAGCGACTCAAGCGTCGAAAGCAAAGCCGGTCGCCCGAGAGGGAGCTTGATACTAAGAGGGTGTGCCCATCCAAAGACTCTCCCCCGGAGACCCCCGGGCTGGACAAAGGAGACGACTTGGATGGCCTTGAAATTGGCGATGGCGACGTCTTTGGCTCAGGCAAGAACAGCATGCACCGCAACGTCCGACTGAAGGACATCCGCCCTATGAGCCCTGCACGTCCCAAGACAGCTGTGTCAATCACCTTCAGCAACAAACCAGGATCCTCTTTAAGCGGCTCCCGGCTCCCAAGACCTATGGGCCATGAACGCTCTCTGACACAACCATCTTTGGAGCCTGTTTCCGAGAGTGGAGGTCCTATACCTTCGCGCCCGGCAAGAAGACCCCAATCGCGGCTCGGCCACTCCAGCCACTCTTCAGTCTCCAGCCTCCACACGCCGACCACACCCTCGTCGACTACGTCCTCTGTTCCTCCTACCACCCCTCGAAGAAGAGAACCCAGCCAGAAGGTTTCGACCAGTACATTGCGCAACGTAGTAGAACCCACTACAACAAATGCTCAACTTCTTCGCCTTAAGAGGTCCCTACCAGTTTTGCGTGGCGCACCACAATCACCGGCCCGCCCACTCAGCGGACGATACGACCGACCGCCCTCTAGAGATAGGCCTACGTCTTCATTGGGCCCCAAAACACCGGTTGAAAGGGCGAGGGCGTCACCATCATATGAGGGCAGTGCAGCCCAGGCTAGGAAAAACTCGGCTCCTTTTCTGCCCGCCGGAGCATCCAGCTTCCAATCCCAACATGTGTCCTCCAAATACCCACGGACTTTACGCCGACACGACTCCGACGCTGGACCGGACATCAGGCCTCTGTCAAGAACCTTCTCGAACTCCACTTTGAGATCGCCTAGCCCCCGTCGATTCCGCCCTGTCGAGAAGGCGGCTGCCGAGCCATGGCACAACCTTAACAAGCCGCGTCGGGTTCGGCAATTCGGTGACGGATCTGAACTTGATGCTTTTGACGACTTGCCAACTTCGGCACAAGCCGAATCGAAATATGAGAAGGTGCCTAGTGGCAGTGGGAACCGGACGAATCTACGGAACAAGCTCCACCAAAATGTTCTACCCGGTCGCAGCACTCCGTCGCCCATTTCTCCGTTTACCCCGGCCAAGCCAGACTACCTACCTCACTTTGCTCGCGACACGGCTGCCAGTCGCAATGCTAGGGAAGCGAGTCTGGCGAACCGTGCCCCGCACAACGGGCCCCTTGCTCCCATTACATCTCAGAGATTAGGGCAAATCTCAACTCGGGGCAATCTACACCCCCACAGCCACCACAGTGGCACGGCCGCGCGACAAAAGAAAACCAAGCGGCCTCCACAGTTGAAGCCCCATCTGATAACTAATCTGAACCCAGCCAAGGATAGCAAAGGTATGTTTCTCTCCATGCAATGACTCGAGGCTCGCGCTAACTTATGGCAGTTATCAATGGTATGACCTACAATCCTGACACGTACAGGTGGGAAGGCAATGAGAATGCACTGAGCGCTTTTGAAGTTCCTGCCTCATCGCCTTCCACTGCGTCCCTTTCGCATTCCATACGCGAGAAGGAAGCCTCGACGCCGCGGCCGATGCTCATTCAAGCAATGGGCTCGAGCAAGGGTGTTCGCCGCGTCGGTAACATGATATTCGACCCTGACATGTTCACCTGGCACAAGGTCGACCCAAACACTACACCTACCATGGCGCGACCGGGAGATCCCATGGACATCGTGGAAGAGGACGAAGATCCTTTCAAGGACATCCCCGACCTCGAGGATAGGGATACCGAGGGCGGGGAAGGCGGCACAGGCCAAGTCAGCCAGATGCACGATGATTGGCTTGTTGGCGAAGAATTCGACGTTGGGCCTGAATTCGTGCGTCGCCAGCGCGAAGAGGAGGACCGCTGGCGCAAGAAGTGCGAGAAGTGGGTGGGCACGGTTGATCGCGACAACGATGCCTGGAGATGGGCCATTCGCGATATTGTCACGGGGACATGATTTTACACGACATCATTTTTTACATGCATTTACGGCCGGAAAACCACTTACGACACGACTCGTCTGAACGCGCTCAGTATTTTGGCGTTTGGATACCATACGACATTTTTAATATGGAAAGGAAAGGAGTTCTGCTTCGTCGCGGGGTTCAACTTTTGATACCCCATACTTTGTTTTAATATGCCTTGGTCGAGTTTTTTCTTTTTCTTTTCTGGCATTGGCCGGGACATAAGAGGCAGAGGGCGACCAAAGTGACGATAGAGGAGGAACTATAGCAAGCATCTCGTTTGCTGGGAGGAACATTGCTACGTCGCCTTCGGATGGCTCGATGAGCGCGACATTGGCCAGCTTCTTTGTTGGTTGTTGCGGCTTTTCGAGGGACTGTGACGACGGTGGCATATCTGGCATCATGAACTTGGCTCATGAGGGGAGGGACTGAACGAAACTTAACGACTTGGAACGAAACGAGACTTTTATGACATCGATGGTGTATCTGTAACATTATTTTCGCAATCGACCTTGCGTCCATTGATAGACAAAAAACGGGGAATGGGAGTTTACGTTTGAATATATGAGTATATGCGACCGACCGATTTTGTTTGATGATTGACGTGACGTTCTCTTCTGGAGATCATGTGTGACCTTTATGTGCTGATGGCGGCAAACTGTCTATGTAATCTGAGAGCAAGCAAATGGCCTCTAGCCCTGCTCGAGCCGCAACGACCTGAGCTTCCCAGATAGGAAGGTGCCATTGCCATGTCTCTCTTTCTCAGTCTCTCTCTGCTTTCGGGTCGCCACGATAGCGGCCGTATCTCAGGCCTGCATTGGCTAATCGGATGCCTGTGGCTACTGAATCGAGCAGGTGAGAAAAGGCGGGCAAACATGCAGATGTGACTTGGCATCCCGTTTGATTGGCCGCTCCGCATATCTTCAACATATTTGAGCGGTGCCTCGCATCTCGCCTATGCAAGCATCCTGAGTGCTATCGGTGCGCACGCGATCCAACATATATAAGATGATCCGACCTAAAGAGCTTTTTGGTGTGTCACCTCACACTTTCACACTGCAGAAAGGTCGTCAAGTCGCCTGTTTTCTTCTTCTCCCTTACTAGACCTCAGTAGGGGGAATAAGTCAGATTGAGAGAGACAGCAAAGCATGATGGGCTTCAATCGAGGATCGACTGCCTTCGCGGCGGTCGTGACCTTGCTCACCACTAACCTGGTTTGGGCGGCTCCCTGCGCCTCGGACCCTTTCAAAGTCCTCGATGCGCAGAACTGGGTGAACCCCGACGACATGACGTGGGCCGACTTCAAGGCGCCGCCGGGCGTGGACTGGGCGGACCCGTCGCGCAAGGGCTCCGAGCGCAACTTCAACATCGCCCTCGTCACCATCGACTACCCGGATAAGGCGTTCGTAGTCACGGGCGCCCCCAACTCGACCATCTACGGCAACCCGCTCGCGAGCGCGTCGGGCATCCAGCGCGCAGATGTCCCAGGCTTCTACCGCGACCTGCTCAACAAGCCCGCCGAGATCAACCGGGGCCACACCCTGCACGAGTACTGGATGCAGGATTCGCTGGGCCGCTACGGCGTCGACCTCACGGCCTTCGGCGCGTACGCCATGCCGGCCAGCTCCTTCGAGTACGGCATCGAGGACAGCATGAACAAGGGGTACTGCCCGGCGGGGTACCGGTGCGACCGCGACATCCGGGCCGACGCGCTGGGCCTCTGGCGCGCCGACGTGGGAAAGGAGACGGCCGACTCGTTCGAGCTCGTCTTCATCCTGTCGGCGGGCCAGGACGAGTCCTCGACCTGGCAGGAATTCGGCGAGATGCGGTTCCAGAGCCGCGACGACGTGCCCGACGCCTTCGGGCCGCCCCCAGGCATGGACGGTAATGGAACTGGCGCCGCCCTGCCCAACTGGGCCAAGACGCGCTACGTCGATTGGTCGTCTTGGGCTGCTGCCTCCAACATCTGGCCCAACGCCGGGGACGGCTCATCGACGCAGGGGGAGAGCTCGGGTATGGGGACCTACGCCCACGAGCTGTCACACTTGCTCGGAATCGGTAAGTAATGCTGGAGGAATGCACATTGGGCGGTACCTTGTCTCTCTCAAAGACTAATATCGATGCGAACAGGCGATAACTACAACAACCCCTATGGCAATCCACTGCGTCGGGCTTTTGCTGGCCCCTTTTCCATGCTTGACCGCGGCTCTTTCAACGGTCCCGGCGGTAAGTAGATTGTCATATGCATGGCATCACTACGTTAGATATATCGATAAGATGACTGACTGTCCCTTTCGAATAGGCCCTCACACGCGCTGGCTAATCCCTCCTACCGAGGGTGGCTCCATGGGCAGCCTGCACAGCCTGCGCGACAAGGCGCAGCTCGGCCTCGTCAGCAACTCCAGCATCCTCCACCTGTCGCGCGAAGGTCTCGCCACCTCGGGCCTGGTCGTCGCGACAGTGACGGCGCGGGCCGTGGACCCGGGCCCGAGCGGTCTGATGGGCCTGCGCATCGACATGGACGCCGACCGGTCCCCGCCCTGCTCGATCGCGACCGACGTCCTCTGCGACGGCGGCGGCTACGACCACTACCACGTCGAGGTCGTGGACCGCATGGGCGCCGACAGCTTCCAGCCCGACCACGGCGTCCTGCTGTCCAAGACGACCGATAACGGCTGGAGCCAGCCCTTCATGTGGACCGTCGACGCCAACCCGCAGGACATCGGCCTCGTCGACTTCGTCCGGCCCAACGGCACCGACGCCTACATCACCATGGGCGACTACCGCCAGCTGCTCGACGCCCTCTTCCACGCCGGCACCCGCTCCGGCTCCCAGTTCGAGCACGTCGACGAGGCGAACCGGCTGCATTTTTACGTTGTGGACATGCACCGCGACGACGCCGGCGTGCTCAGCTACACCGTCGCCGTGCGCTCGCTCGACGGTACCGCGGTAGCGATGAGTCAGCGCGGTGTCGGGCTCGCGGAGGGGTCGGCCAAGGGTGGCAGCGCCACGGGCGCCGGCGTCACTTGCGCGTTCGAGCTGAGCAACACCGGGACCTTCTCGGGCGAGGGCGACGCGAGCCATCCGGATGACGCGGCGGCTTATCTGGATTCGGACGTCTACCGTCTCAGCGCCGCGGTCGAGGGCGAGGGCTGGAGGGTCGAGGTGCCCAACGCCCTGGCCGCGGTCAAGTTTGGGGAGTCGGCCACGGCCCAGGTCGCGGTGGGCGCTTCGGGCGAAGCGGCCGCTTCAGCGGCTGTCACGCTGACGGCGACTTCTGAGTCGGATGAGACGGTCGTGGCGACGGCTAAGTGCAGCGTTTCGAAGTAAACTTTGATTAAAGTACTAAACTAATGGTACATTTATTATCCATGAGAATGCAATTATCAAGTTGTATGCCTAATCTCCCCTTTAACATCGTGCAAAGACCGGTAAATCGAAACCTTTGATCCGTACTTGCTGCAGGTCGAGGTAGGTCGGTATGTTCTGGCTCTCATTTCATCGGATGTTCCCTAAGGGCTATGTTTCACAGTTCAATCACAAGAGGCTCGTCTCCCCTGAGTGACCGCCATCTATTAGTAGACTCCAGTATATCCCAACACCCCTTAAGCAGACCCCGGTACTTCTGAAAGAACCCCGCCGAGACCTCCCACCCGTCCGTCCGCCACGGGTCTCGCCAGACAATGACCCCGGGCTCGTCCGTCCTCACCGGCCCGTCGCACATGCCGCCCGTACAATCGTTCTCGAGCTCCTCGATATCAAGGTCACCCCGAGCCGCGGCCTCGAGACAGTTATCCCGCAAGCGTGCGCAGGGGATGACGTCGATGCAGGCCTCGTGTGCCACGGCGAGCTGGCGCGGCGTCGGTACCAAGGACTCGGGCAGCTGATCCGGGGCCGGGAAGGTCGGCAGCGCGGCGTAGAGGTGGTCGCAACCGGTGGCCCGCTGCGAGAGGATGGCCATGTTGGTGACGATGGCGCGCAGCACGTTGAACTGGATCATGGGGATCCGGTGGTCGGAGGACAGCTGGATGCCGCTGGCGGCGAGGGCGCGCGCGAAGGCCATGGCGCGCGAGCCGTAGGGTGTGCCGTCTGGTGCTAGACAAGAGACCTCGATCTCTACTGATTGAAGTGCTGCCCGATTTGGGTAAGCCATGGCGTTGGCCGCTTTGGCAGCATCGCGAGTAGCCTCGGCGACTTTGCGTCTACCTGGTACATCAAATCAGTACAAGGTGATACATGGAAAGCATCGCTATCGTAACAAAGGGCAAAGACAGACATACGATATGCCCTGACATTGAGTCTGTTCTGTAGTTTCCGCCTTTCCTTCGCGTCGGTGGTTCCCCTCCAATCCTCCCCTGCTCTAACCTGGTCATGACTTTTCATTAGAAGTCAACCAACAGCATCTGGTGTCAAGCCAACTCACCCCCTGGAGAACAGGGACCGCAATACGACTACCGCTCTTTAACCGGGTAGCTGAGACGGTTTCCGGTGCCATTCTTGTGGCTTTTAGAACGCGCGACATGGAAGCTATGAAGCTGAGTTTAGGACATGCAGCTGGCTTACAGCTTCGATGGTTATGAAGAGGTTAGCTCATCCGAGGGCCCTCCCTTGCATCGTATTCTAAATACGCCATTCATTCGCTCATACAACTTGCTTACAGCGCTAGTAGATCATTCGAACCAGTAATGATGCGACTTCAGCTCGGATCCTGGTCCTCCCTTCCTTGTGTGACATACCCGCCACCTGATGCAGCAGCAGCATGCTTACAAGCCATATTACGCACAACTTCTCTCATCCAACACAGATAGCTGATAGATAGATGAAATCAAGGTATCGACACCGTAGATATAAATGTGTCGGTTTCTTCTCTCTGATAATGAGGTGTGTCCACGGAGCAAGCAGCAGCACAAGCTGGTCGTCCATCCCATTTCAAAAGATCGACACACTTTCATTGTTGACAACATGTCGACAGGTATGCTGCGTCACTACATTCGCTCTCAGTTCTTCACGAACCTCCCTGTCCCCAGCAAGGACCTCTCAGGCTATACCATTATCGTCACCGGGTCCAACCAGGGCATCGGCCTAGAAGCCGCCCGCCACTTTGTCCGCCTCAAGGCGGCAAAGGTGATCCTCGCCGTACGCACCGTCTCCAAAGGGGAAAAGGCCAAGCGATCCATCGAAGCATCCACAGGTCGTCAGGGTGTAGTGGAAGTTGTAAGCATGGTCCACCCAGCCAACCTGTCTATCCATCATATCCCATCGGGTGAGTAAGAGCTGATAGAACACTGGACCCTCGTATGCAGTGGCCCCTGGACTTGTGCAGCTATGCCTCCGTCCAAGCCTTCGCCGAGCGCGCGACGACGAGACTGGAGCGGCTGAACGCGCTCGTTTCCAACGCCGGGATCAACATCTCGGCGTTCGACTGGGCCGAGGACAACGAGTCCATCACCACGGTCAATTATGTCAGCACCTTCCTGCTGGCGCTGCTCCTGCTCCCCAAGCTGCGCGAGACGTCGCTCAACCACAACAAGGACGCCGTGGCGACCTTCGTCGGGTCTTTCCTGCACCTGGTCGCGCGGTTCGAGGAGCGCAAGGCCCCCGACATCCTGGAGGCATGCGCAGATCCCAAGACGACGGACATGTCCGACAGGTAAGGCGAGAATCGATCACACCCATCTCTTCGAGGCCATTGATCATACAGTGCGATGCGATGATTGTGGTGATGATGAATGAGTAGTTCACTGACTGCTTGCAGGTATAACACCTCGAAGCTGATGGAACTCCTTGCGACCCGCGAACTGGCGGAGCAGCTGACCCGGTCTGCGAAGCCCGGCAACATCCTTGCCTCCATCGTCAACCCGGGCTCGGTGCGGACCAACATCAACCGCAATCAGCCGCTCATCTTCCGGATGATCGTGTTCGTCGTCCTCCTGGTTGTCGGCCGTCCAGCCGAGGTGGGCGGTCGGACTGTGGTGCATCCCTGCGTGGCCGGCCAGGAGTCGCACGGGCAATATCTCGACAATTGCGAAGTTGGAGTGTAAGTTGACAACAACAGAATTCATCTAAAACGTATTCAGATAAAGGGAGTGAAAACTGACTCACGTTTGTCTGATGCAGCCCTTCGGATTTTGTGAGGAGCGAGGAGGGATTGGAGACACAGAGGAAGCTGTGGAAGCAGCTGCTCGACAAGCTAGAGCATATCCATCCTGGGATATCCGCCAACATCTAGCAATCGGGTTTAGCAAACCGGCGGCTTAAGTTTCCATCAAGAAAGCGTGGGTAGATAGCCTAGGTAGAGGTGGACGACTACCGACAACAGGTAGATACAGAGAGGGGTGGGCGTCGGAGCCGGACTACAAAGTGTCAAGAACGAGTGCAACGGGACGGTACGTAGCAACCAAATTCACTGTGCTGTTCTTCTCCGGTGTTGTTTCGATACCGTGTCTCATTCGCGGAGACCAGTGTTGCAGACGAACCAACCATTTCAACCTTATATTCAACCAACCAACCAACAGCTCTCTATTAATCAACCAACCACGGCCTACTGGAAAATACTGCCAACTAACCATCTAGTCCCTTTAGTTGCTAACCAATTAATATAGTTAATATAGTTGGATTGAAGCCGGAATATTACCCATCTCACGATATTCCTATGGTGTTAAGGGCCGGTCCTATGGAGCTAGAGGCCGATCCGACGAAGTATTATTGTTCCGGAGCCTTTATCGATAACCTTATAATGTAAGACTACTAGCCTTTTCGGACCTAATCTCGGAACTTCAAGCTCCATCTCCCGAACCATCCCTCGAGCCATCATCCCTCGAGCCATCTCGAGCTCATCACCACTATATTACATCACCATATATCACCATCCATTACTATTCACCATAGTTAAATTTAGCTTCGCCGGCTTCGCCGGTATCACACTCAAAAACAGAGCCTTGCCGGCGTCACCGTCGAAAACAGAGCCTCGTCGGCGTTACCGTCGAAAATGAGGCTTCCGCACGGACCACAACACCAAAAATCATCACGAGATACGAACCAACCAACCGTCAACCAACCAACGCCCTTTTAATCAACCGTTTTATCAACCAACCAGCACCGAATCGGCGACAGGGGTAGTACCAACCAACCAGCGGTACGCTGGTTGGTTAGTTAGTTCATATGCAACACTGGCGGAGACCCTTTGCGTCCTTAGATACAGACCAAGATAGTGCCATATCTAAAGCTGATAAGTTGCCTTCGACTGCCCCAAGGAAGTACAACCAAGTACAACCCAGAGTTTATTGGAACGTCGCCTCCCATAAGTAGCATGAAACCTCGGACGCTAGATGGCTGCCCGTGCACGCAGGGCTCCTAGTTTCCCCTGAAGTTTACGAGCTACCCCTATTTCAAATGTGTTTGGCAAGTCAAACAGGGGTAGCTCGTAAATTTCAGGGGCAACACCCGTATGTCATTCTCCAGTAGCCAAGACTGCCAGACAGTGGCTCAAGTACACGTTGTCCCGTCATCGACTCTACACTGGTCAGCTTTCAAATGGATGAACAAATAAAAGTAACTTGATTGATCTGGACCTCTAATCTATATATGAACTTCAAATACGCCGTCTTGGTATCATCCGCAAGCCCTGCTTGCTTGCTACTGCTGCACCAGAAAACTAAAAGGAGAAATCGATCAAAGTTTCGAACGCAGACCTGCCGATGATGTTAGTAACCATCGCTGAAATGTATGGAGAAGAAAGCCGTGTGGTTCGATATGACTAGTGAAAGCAAGAGTCAACTTACGACCAGTACTTTGACGGGTTACGTCAACATCCTTAGGATTCGGGAACACCACGACAGCCCGACCCGTCAGGGCCCCCATCCGGAGTTTCTCGTACGCCTCCGGGATACGGTCGAACCCGAACTTCTGCACGTCGATCCGGAGCTTTCCCTGCCGCGCTAGCTCGCAGACCTCGCGGAGGTCTTGACGCGTGCTGCCCAGGCTGATGGCGAACTCGCAGCTCGTCGCCAGCCGGGCCCAGCCGACCTCGAGCGACCCCCCGGGGTGCATGCCCACGAGCAGGATGCGCCCCTGGGGGCGCGAGATCCGGGCCGCCAGCTGCAGCGTCGCCGAGCTGCCGACGAAGTCGATGATGACGTCGACGCCGCGGCCCTGGGTCAGCTCCATGATCTCGTCTCCGGCTGCATTGCCATCGTGGTCGTCTTCTCGGAAGAGGACGCCCGAGTCTGCGCCCACCTCCCGCGCCACCTTCAGGCGATCCTCGCTGGTGTCCACGGCGTAGATCTGCGCCGCCGAAAGTAGCTTGACAAACTGCACGCCGTATGAGCCCAAGCCACCGATGCCGATGATAGCCGCACTCGTTCCCGGCTTGAGGCGCTGTACCGCCGTCCGGACGGCATGGTACGCCGTGACGGCCGCGTCGGTCAGGGGCGCGTAGTCGACGGGATCCACGCCAAATCCGAGGGAGATGACCTCGGTCCGGGGCGCGACCAAGAACTCGGCCAGGCCGCCGTCGCCGCCGCAGCCGCGGCCCGTGGCGATGGCGCCGCGCTTGAAGGCCTGGCAGTGGTTCTCCATTCCGTCGGTACAGGGACGGCAGTTGCCGCAGTGGGGCATGTGGTGGACGACGACGGCCTCGCCCACGGCCAGGTCCGTCACGTTGACGCCCCGCTCGGCCACGTAGCCGGCGTTCTCGTGGCCCAGGACGTAGTCGGCGTCCACCGACGCCGCGTAGGGCTGGGACCCGGGCTGGCTGTCCATCATGTCCAGGTCGGACCGGCAGAGGCCCGCGGCCCGCATGCGGATCAGGATGTCGTTGGGGCCGGGCTTGGGCTTGGGGATATCGACGTACTGGCCCGGTTGGCCCCATTGGACGAGCTTGAAGGCCTTCATCGTTTCCCGGGGGTTTTGTTCTTCTATGATACTTATGAGGACAACTTTTTGTTCACTCAACAGAAAAGGGGCAAAAAAGAGCCTATATTTTTATATGAGCCGCAGCACAACGTGTTTTAAAACTATAATTTGGTTCACTTTCGAAACAACAACCATGCGATAGTCCGAATTGGGTGCTTTTATAACCTACCGCGATGCCTTAGATGACTGTTCGGGCATCGCGGAAGGATGACGATCCCAATGACAAGAGCGGTGGGAGACGTCTTGCCTAGTCTGGGCGGCAAGTCGGTGTTCTTGAGCCACCCATTGGCCATCAGCTCGCGTGGTTGACTAGAAAGGTTGCACCCAAGGTGGCTCCAGGATGGGTTGCTAGTGTTTTGCACCCATTTCCAGTTTTCTGATCGACTAGCGTAGGCGTATAAGTTTGCAGCCCCACGCTGGGCCGGGAGCGAGGGCGAATCACGGCGGCTGGTGTCCCGTGCACGGGATCTTTTTCTTTCTTTTTCTTTTCTATTTGCCGTGAGCTTTTCTTCCCGACCCCTCCACCGGGGACCCACGAGGACGCCATGGGGATTACACGGGGCTCATGTGACCTTTGTGACACGGGCTGACAAGTATATACCAAGATAGAACCAAATTCACCCTAGTGGCATCAATGATGCAAGTTCCGTGTGTAAAAACTCAGCTCCGGGACGTTCAAGGTATATCAAGGGTAAGCAAAGTCATTCATCGTGACACAAAGAGCCGGGTAGTCTCACTCCATCGGTCAGTCCTAGAATGCGCTATTGTCAGCTTCTCGAGGACTTGGATAATCACATGCCCAACTAAAACGGGATTTGGCAATCAGCCGACTCTGGAAGCCTCGATAAGACCAGGGGCAGAATCCTGATTACACTCAGCAGCTCGAAGAATCCGCCATCAGCTCGCTTGGAATTCGCCCCCAAGACATTCAAACAATGCAATCGTGACTTCCAAGACTAAAGCAGAGGGAAGGCCAAGTACTCATTTACAACAAAGCACCGCGCCTCACGTGATCCGATTACGTCAAATGTAGCTTTCGAGATTAATTCTTTGAATGTACCAAACTGTACTGGGTTATCAGATACCTTCGCTTTGGGCCTAGGAGTATGAGGAAAGTAAGGAGTCACAAGCCTTGCATATCTCATTTCAACATATTGTCTAGCTTCGCACATCTATAAGCCGTCGGAGGTTGTGCATATAGCTGTGCATCATATCTGTTACTATATAGTCCAAAATTTCCCCTCATGTCATCCTAACTGAAACTAGGAGTGAGAGGAAAGACACTATACAAACCAGTGGTCTCAGAGATGACCTGGGATCGTCCCTACAGTAAGGTTCTGCCAGTATGCCGGTTGGGCGCCAACTGAGTGCTACTCAACTTTATCCAATATCGGATAGCCAAGCACCGGGCCGGTTACACCCTCTGTGGTGTCGATACGAGCTGCAGTGCTATGAGCTCAAACGTGCGCACAAGGCGGTGCACATATGCAGCTCTCTGACCGCGAATCATCTGGTGGCTATTAATAGAGTCTTTTTGTTCTTGTTACTGGAGTCGGTTTGTTGTTCTTTGTTCGTCGAGTCTTTTTGTCCTTGTGATTAGAGCCCTTTTGTCCCTGTTCTTGTAAATTGCCCACTACACGTAAAACCAAGCATCATCCCTTGGCATTGAGAAAGTACCGGTGCATTTTGTTCCCGGGGTTCCCCTTTGAACTTCAATTCTTGGCAACGAGTTCCTTCTCAGCATTCTAATTGTTGTCATTATCGTTCTTCGAAATGGATCATTCAGGCCACACTATGGACATGGGCGCTTCGACGACGGAGACTGCGACAGCAGCTTCGTCCACCCCAATGTCGATGGAGGGGATGCATAGCCATGGAGGCATGGGCGACTGCAAAGTCAACGTGAGTTCCCTGACGAAATTCCGAGAGAAGAAGACCAAAAAGGGGCTATGAAGGCATCTAGCAGCGACAGGAGAGCTAAACGAGTGAGTGTGGCTAACGCGCATACAATCGACCCTAACCAGATGCTCTGGAACTGGGACACCATCGACGCCTGCTTCCTGACCTCGACGTGGCGCATCACGACCCAGGCCATTTTCGCCGGCACCTGCATTGGCGTGATCTTGCTGGCCATGACGCTCCTGTTTCTCCGCCGCGCCCACAAGGAATACGACGCCTATCTGCTCCGAAAGTACGACAAGATCCAGGCCGAAAAAGCCCTCCAGCAGAACGAACAACAAACTCGCGGGGTCTATCGATCCACCGCCCTGGAGCAGGCCGTACGAGCGTTGCTGTATACTCTGCAATTCGCGAATGCGTACATCGTTATGCTGTCAGTACATTTTTCCCCACTGGGTCGCCCCCAGCAAACGAGCACGGAAACCTGGGATGTTGACTAATTGCGGGATCGATCAGCTTGGCTATGTACTACAACGGCTACATCATTGTGTGCATCTTCATCGGCGCCTTCTTGGGTTCTTTCATCTTCACGTGGGACGCATTGGGAAGGTATGATGATTACCCCTGACTCCCAACATCATATCATTAACCCTATAGGCAGTGCTAATAAGGCTTCTCTCACCAACAACAGAAAAGGAAGTGACGCTGAAGGAGGTAGTGCGTGCTGTGGATAGGGACCAGCTTTCGTTTGGCAGCAAACTCTTCGGTCTAGCTGGAATTGCAATCTTTTCCCGCACGGGAGAGATGGACAGGGGTATTAGAGCGTGTATGGCCAGATCGCTGGTGTCTACACTCTACACCAATGATCCCCGAGTCAATTTGCCTGGGGTGAGATGCCCTACAACAACTTCCATGACAATGGGAAGCAGTTCTCAAGAATCAGGCGCAAGTCAAAAGTAGGCTATCACCACAACTCTCCCAAGGACGACGAGATATCATGGACATATTAGATCAAACTAGACGAAATAATTCATTAAAGCTCCCCCGTTATCCGTCTATGTATGCGAACGGGCAATTAAGCTGGGTATCCTGAAGGTAAAACGTTCTCTAATGTAATTACAGGCAAATGGTAGTCTCGTAGGCGAAAATAAGCCCCATAGCCGTCTATGCACAGCAACCCAAGTTGGCACACTTAGTCTTGCCACAGGTGAGCCGGCACGACGGCGGGACCGCGCGGCGGCGGGCCGCCCCGGCAACTCCCGACGGGTCCGCGGTGGCGGTCTGGGCCGTAAGCTCGATCGACCCGGCGTCGTAGACGGAGCCGGGCGGCGGCAGCTCGGGCTGGAGGGTGACGGAGTGGATGCCGTAGGCGTGCAGACACTCACTAACCGTCCTGGCGAGGCCCATGAAGCTTTCCACCGTGGTGTCCTCCGGGACCGAGACGTGCGCCGTCGCGATGGCCTTCTCCTGCGTCAGGGACCACAGGTGCAGCTCGTGCAGCGACTTGATGCCGGGCACCTTCTCGATGTCGTGCCGCACCTCCTCCACGTTGACGTTGCTGGGCACGTGGCCCAGCAGCACCTTGCCCGTGTTCTTCACCAGCGGGATGGCCGTCAAGAAGATCATGATGGCAATGGCCATGCTGATGGCCGGGTCGGCGTACATGCGCTGTTCGCCCTTGACGAACCAGATGATGAGGGCGGCGACCATGACGCCAATGTTGTTGGCAGCGTCTCCCATGACGTGGAGTAAGTCGCCCATCATGCCGAAATCGAAGCCAGGCTTGGTGTCCGTCTTCTTCGTGGTGTGCAAGTGTTCGCCATGCACGTCGGCACCCTCATCATGGCCCGAGTGCGAGTGAGAGTGGGCATCACCGTGTTCGTGTGCGTGGTCGTGGTCGTGGTCGTGCGGCTCGTCGCCGTGTTCATGGTCATGATCGTGTCCGTGATCGTGTCCATGGCCGTGGCCATGATCATGACCGGCATGGTCGTGACCGACGAAAAGTGCGCTGATGATATTCAGGCCGAGTCCGACACCGCCAATGATGAGCACGAGCTTGGGGTTCTCGACAGCTAGAGGCATTTTTAGTTACAGCCAGAGCCAGGTACATTAACCGATGTTCGAAGTAAAGGGCGACTTACGTTGTATGGTGATGAAGCGCTCTATGGACTGGAGGAAGATGCTGACACCAAGAGCCACCAGGAAGACACCATTGAAGAAGGCACCGAGTAGACTTGCTCTTTGCCAGCCAAACGAGAGACTCGGCGAGAATTCTTCTCGCTCGGATACCTGTGGGCGTGCATGTGTCAGATACTTGTCGCCTTAGCTCTCAGTGTACATCAGGGGCTGCTTACCTTGAAGGCTGAGAAAGCGACAATGAAACCAATCACATCGCTCAACTATAGTAATCAAATCAGTACGGTGCTTCTTTGTAGGCGAACGTGGATAGGATGCGAGATGGGGCAACATACGTAGTGAAAAGCGTCGGCAACTAGAGCCAGAGAGACTGTATAGAAACCCACTATTCTTCAAGTTAGCCACGTCGGACGCAAACGACGGTGGAGGGTATGCTAACCTGCTATCTTGGCCACGAAAAAGGTAAAGGATATGCAGATGATGATGGCCAGACGCCTCGATTTGGTTGATGCGAACCCCATGGCGATGTGCGTGGCACTCTGATCCGTCGATCTCAGAACGAGATGTAGTTGGCCTGTAAGGAAAAATGGCAGAGATCGCTCTAAATGTATAAAGAATGTCGTATGCCAAGATAAGAAATACGTGTAGATCTTGTCCCAGAAGCTTGTTTGACAGGTGTTTGTTGTTTCTAAAGCGAAGGGAACTTGCAGATACTTATTTCCGGAGATGTGTTGCAGCGCGGAGGGTTTTCAGCAGTCAGACTCGGGGGTGCAAACACGGGCCGCGCATCGGTCTTGGCAATGCCTTGTCAACCAGTTCCTTTTCGGGTCAATTGTGCAAGAATCAGTGACACGGTGGTTCTGACGGGAGTGAAACCTTGCGTGGTATGACCAAACGCGGGAGTTGTGGATTTCTGTCAGGAAATGTCCCCGTCAGGGGAGGGCGGAGGCTTTTCGAAACGCTCCGTCCCAGCCAACGTGAGATGCGGACACCCGATCGCCACCCCACGGAGGGCCGAGTCCCAAGCCCCGCGGCTCCACAACCATCACCCTTCGTCCTGTGTTTGTTGAAGACGTGAAATCATATACATCTTTTGAACCCACCAGATCTTTAAAGTCTCTCGGACTCTCCTCAGTAATTTCCCAATAAGTCCCCCCCCCCCCCTGTACGCCGGCTTTCTATATACATGCCAAAAAGCCTTCTCGTGAAGGACAGGGTATCCCACACTACGCTTGAAATCTATTATACACCCGAAAGCCATGGTCTTCGACCTCCAAACCACGATATGCTATATGTAGCGACGGGGCATCGGCCTGTCGCTCTTGCATAATAAGTACGCACCAATCAAACAAGCTGACACTTGGGTCGATCATCAAAGTTCACTCAGCATCGCGGATATGGTGACGCCAACGCCTCGCCCTCAAGCACAGCCTGCAGCTCCTCGATCGAAGCCCGCACCATCCGAACCGCTTGAAAGCATAAGAAAAACCGTCTCGGGTCGTCTGTCGTCGCTTTGGGACATATAGCATGCGAATGTTGGGAAGGCCTGGAACACCCGGACGCATCTTTGCTTTGGCATGGGCGGCCCTTGGCACATTGTTCGTGGCCCTCGTTGTGCAGCTTCTGCTGCCTCTGTGCGAAATCGTCGCATATGGCACTGAGGTTGGTTGCATCAACTCGAATTCCCGACTTGAGTAGCGCCAGGTACTCAGCGCTCCCGACTCGAAGTTCGACCAACGAGTCGGGGGATGCAGATGGGCCGTGGCCCAGGGTAAGGGTTTGCTGTTCGCTCTCCTTGCCAGCCAGTCGCGTCTTCTGCTGCACGAAAAACTGTGCATAGGAGCTTGCGATGTTGGAAAGCAGGGCGCCAAGAAGATAGACGTTCCCTGTGACTCCCCTGTGACCTTTGCCCGTATCAAAGCACACGTCGCATGTCAATAGCTTTTTGGCCACTTGTGCTGCCTCCCGCAGCGACCGTAAAGGCTCCAGGCCCTCGTGTGATTCGCCCAAGATGGAAAAGTGCTTGTGGGCAAGTATTGCACATTCGCAAGGCCCTCTCCTCCCCGATGATGATTGCGATTGCGTGTCTTGCGGATCTCCGGCCTCGCCAGTTGGGGTGGGAAAGTTATCCCAGGCAATGCTTGGCGACAACTGCGATGCTGGATTGGTCCAATCAAGCCAAGGCACATTGTCGAGAAAGGCCATGTCGAACTCAGGCATGGATGAGGCCGGTTGCACCAGGCCCTCGGCTGGTGAGGGGGTTGCCCTCGTGGGGGCTGGAATCTGTGAGGCGGATTGCTCGGGAGGACTACTCGCGAGCGGGCTGTTGCTGCCTGTTGTCAACGAGGCAGCATCATTGGGTTGCCTCTGGCGACGAGGCCGTCCGATCCGCGCGACATCAGAGTAGTGGCAGGGGATGACGAGGCGGCCGCAGCGTTGACAGACAGGCGTGCCGCCAGCGCACTTGATCTTGCGTTTCCCTGTAGAGTTTCGGGTAAGTAAACTAGCGTGCAACCAGGCTGGGGAGGGCCTGGGAGAGGCCAGCGAAACTAACTGCAAGCATCGCAGGCGGCGCGGCGCTTCAAGGGCTGGTTGAAGCCGTTGTGCACGGCGGCGGGCGCATTGTTCGTCATCATAGTTTCGGACGAACCCGAGCAATTGTTTCCTCGGCGAGTCTGGGGAAGCAATTGCTTGGCTTGGGAGCGGAGGGTTTTTGGGAGGTTAGCGGAGACAATTGAATGCGAAAAGTCTCCGCGTCCAACGGTACTTGAAAGACTCCCCCAAGTTAGTGGTTTCAATGCCGCCACGATCCACAAATCAATTGGCCCAGCGCCCCTTTGATCTCGGATTTAGTGGACTTGTTCGTTCGACTCGGTTCGGTCGAGAAACGTCGTTTCATGGTGACGTTGTGCCGGCACCAACTGGATGACAGACAACAACAAGAGATGACTAAAGCCAAGGTCACCACTGCATCTTTCGCATAGCATGCATCACACGTGCACGGCGACACTTCAAATCGTTGGGTCAAGGGATTATAGCAGATGAAGCAATTAGCAGCATCAGCGTTCAGTGGGAATGGCTATGCTAATTCATCTCAACCCTTTGCAAATGCCCTCGACTCCATTAGGATGGACTATGCGGGGTAAAACTGTTGTTCATCTCGTTATATCTTTGCAAGTTCCCTTTTTGGAATGAACGATGTCAAAAGTCGACATGGAAGCTCCGAACTCCGCCATCGCAACACAGCATGCATGACTTGCCATTCCCAGTGCGGCGCAAGACTCGAGGGTCACCATACCATTTGCCCTGTCATTGTTGACATTTTCCGGACAATCACAAACGGAGTTTGCTCTGGCTTCGTACTCAATATTATCCAGCTAAGGGGTTCTGTACAGCCTCAAGCAGTTAATCAATTAGTTGCGCAAGCAAACACGGCATTGCATTGTTATGCACAGATGAGGTTAGCAGTTGGGCTGCACAGAGCTGTGGGCACTTTGTCACCTCGCTAGCTGCAGCCAACCTGCCGCGGGCGGGCGGGGGCTCTCGAACCTCTGCCGATCCCCTGGGCGGGCCGAGTCCGCTACGTATTCCTGCAACGAATTGACACCTTTTGCGAGAGCACACCCTTTCGGTAGATCAATCACATTCGTAGAATTTTTCTGTCCAGTGGTGTGGTGTTGGGCGAGTGCGTCGTCGAGCCGTGCATGCAGCATGGTGATCTGCCTGCGGGGTTGTGCCTGAATATGGGGGGCCACCGAATTGAGCCAGAGTGCTGGACTCGCAGTGCGACCTCGATCAGCAGTTGCGGATGCTGATTGGGCGGTAGGCGAGCACCCCTGGCCAATGGTCGAGCCCCCAACTTCTGTAGCCGCTGAGCCTCCGTGTTGGTTTCTGGGTCACTAACACCTCATTGGGGGGCCAAGCCAACATGCCAAGCATCTCGTCACTGTACTGACTTTTTGACTACATGCCTTTCAGGGGGGCGGATCTAATGTGACGATAGGCAGCATGGGCACACCCATGATCTGATCAGGTGCCCGGCATGATTAAGGGGCCGGGCCCTCCAAGGGCTACCGAATTGAATGTTATTCCCCCCGCTTCATTAACACATTGAATATAACCACTTCCCAGGTCTAGTCGATGTGATGTCAAGATGTGTTGGGCGAGATGCAGTTGGACGCCGCCCATCAACCGGCGGAGATCATTTTGAATCATCATGGCTAGCATTGAATAGTTGGGGTCAGACCCGAAACCCTCGCCAAAACTAAGTATATAACCTCACTTCCCACCTCGCAGATCTTTTTGTTCCTTTTCCTCAACCACCGTCAACCACCGCTACCCACCTACCTACCTACTCCCAACCTTCGCAAGGTCTATCGCTACCTACCACGACCTACTCCCTTCAACTCTCACAAGATCCTTTGCTTCCTACCTACGCAAAGAACCGTCACCATGCAGATAGTAGCCATGTTCGGTCTGCTGCTCCTGCAGCTCGCCTCACTCATCGTCGCCAGTCCTGTCCGAGCCACGCCTGTCTTGGCCGCGCGGCAATCCACTCCCACCTGTGACCTGACCTTCACCTACCCCACCCTGGGCTCCTGCTCGACTGGCTGCTGCGGCTGGGGCTTCTACAACCTGACCGAGACCTCTGGCTGGCTCTGCCAAAACACGGGCAACTACGCTCCCCAGCCCACGACCTACCCGGACCCCGCAGGCTTCGTCAACGCCTGCAAGGACCTGCAGACCACGCTGGGCGACGACTACTTCACCTGGTGGCTCACGTCCGAGACGCCCAACATTTGGTACGAGGCCAAGTCCAACACCGGCTGCAGCCTCCAGTTCAGCTGGGACCGCGCCATCGACAACGACAACGACGGGCCCCATCTGGGCAACGGCGACCTGGCGCAGATGCTGGCCGAGGGGATCACGGCGTCGGAGGACGGCACCAAGGATGCCCGGGGCTACTCGACGTGTTACAGCTACTCGATGCAGTGGCGGATGGTCCCTAAATAATGACCTAGGGTCGGCTGAGCGAAGGGCGCCGGATACCGCCGCGCCATGGTGCAGATACCCCCTAGTGCTGACTACCGGCACTATACAGTACTTTGGTGGATGAAAAGCAAAGGGCGTGGCCCAGACACATCACTCTTCATACTTCTCCAGTAGATGTGTCGTTGAATTAAGCATAAAGTCCGTAAACTGTATCTCTTCCTAAAGTGCGCCTAGTCCAGCCATCAGACGACAATCTACCATTTTAACTTGTACCGTTTTGTAGTGATAAGACTTAAGTTGAAATACTAATTTCATTATACGCTTGATATTATTATTAAATACTCTCCCCGTACGTAAAGGGGCCTTCATGTTCTCTCTGCATCAGTATCCCCTTTCCCCTCACCGTATTCAAGTGGACTGGTCTCGATGCCAGGAAAGTCTTCTCCGCGCTGAATAAGCTCGGATATGAGCGCTGTTCCAAGGACAACCAGTCATGTTTTTCGTTACCAAGCGGATGGTCTGGGAACTTTCGCCGCCATCATTTAACTAACGCAATGGAGGCGAATAGTCATCAATCATGGTCGTATGGACAACCTGCCGCCTGTCCCTTTTCCCCATAGCTTGAATAGGGCTTGCCTCACGCCGCTGCCCACCGCTCTCTGGCTAACGGGCGGCGCCAAATCCCCCAACGGACTGCTGCTACTACGGGCAAACGGCCCAGGGCTGGTAGGCATGGCAATTTAAAATGAGGAAAAAGCGAGCTCTATTTTTGGATAAAACAAGCCGGTAAAAAGGTCGCAAAACGGTAAAAGAGTCGAGCAACAGCCAGCTTATAAGAGCTTCTGGTGGCGGATAATGCTCGCGTTTCGCTCAGAGTCCTGGAGAACGATAGTCGAGTTTCGCGACGGACCGCGCGAGAGAGTTGAATTGATCGAACTGTCCGAATTTTGTCCCGACAAGAGAACGAGGATCCGAAACTGTGCGGACGACTTGGCAAAGCACTGATAATAACCCGTAGGCTAGCCCACCCAGAACGGGACACTTGGGCTCCTTTCCTTTGGGACAATTGCAGTTGTCGCAGCCGGCGCTGGCGTGACACTCGACCTTGGAGTCCGGGCGGTGTCGTCGCCGTTGATGTCGACAAACTCAATCTCCTCGGGCCGCTGCCTGATGCCCGACGCGTCCGCCCCCGGTAGCAGCCACCAGTCCGTAAGCGGCGTGCTGGAGACGAACTGGATGGCGTACATTGTCGTCGCCCCGCAGTTGGGGTGCAAATAGATATACTCTTACACAGTCCTAATCAAAACCCGGTGATATATGTTCACTGGCTCCCACTCTGTAGATACATATCACGTGATAGTACGGTTACTTCCCCGGTGGATATCCGGACATGTTTGCAAGTGCCTAAAGCAGCCGATACCACCCCCCAAATTGTCAACGTTCGCCCCCCCTGCCATGTTGCACCACATTTCTCAAAAACCACACACACACACACACACACACACACTATCGACTGATCACTGCCCCGGAAAGCGATATGGCTTCCAATGCCCCAGACTTTCTCGGCTATCCCAACGAGATCGTGTTTTCCATTCTTACTTTCTGCTCTCCTGCCGACCTTCTTAGCCTATCTCGGGTCAACAAGCGACTTAACGAGCTGGGAAATCGTGTTATCTACTCTAGCGTTCAATTCACGTGGACGACATTGGTGACTCCGCCTGTCATCATCTTCCTGCGCAGCATTTTGTCAAGGCCGCAGCTCGCCGAACATGTCCAACGCCTCACACTGGCAGGTGACGTGAGCTTCTACCTAAGCCCAAACTGGACCACCCCCCTACCAAAGCTGTCATGGACCGAGGCAGAATCTGCGTTAGACCTAGCCACCGGCCTAATCAACCAGCTCCAGCTCCCCTATACCGAAGACTGGATCAGTGAATTGCGCGAGGGAACTATGGATGCGACTGTGGCTTTTCTCCTTGCTCGGCTCCCAAAGTTACGCTCCCTCGTGGTTACAGAGAACTACACCAGGGAATCCGAGCGTACGGGAGCCATGTTTCGGTCCGCCTTGTACAAAGAAGCTCCAGTCAGCTGGCTGTCTGGTTTTCACCAACTTGAAGAGGTATCCGTCACTAACTTCGTCTGGTACGGGACCTGTGGGGATGCCAATACACCCCATCTGTTGCCATTCTTCTATTCACCCAGCATTCGATCGCTTAATTTGTTGTTGGACGACCCCGCCACGTTTGCCTGGCCTGCGGGGACACCTAACATTATGAACCTCTGCACTTTGAAATTACAGCACGTCCGGGAACCGGCACTGAAGTGCATCCTGTCTGCCACTCCAAACCTCCGAGTGTTGGACTGGGAGTTCGTGCTTTCGGAGTGTCAAGTGACTAAACAGGCGTCACAACACCTTCTTAATCCCGCTCTGGCCGACCTCGACGTAATTGTCGATGCCTTAACCCCTGTCCGCGCAACAGTGGTGGACTTGACGATCAGAGCTTCAGTCATACGCACGACAAGTCTTCTTGAGCCCGTGGTCCAAGTCCGCGGCTCCCTCGCCGGGCTCGTCGAGTTTGACAAAGTCGAACGGTTCGCGGTGGCCCTGCCGTTCCTGGCCGGGGAAATCATACCCAACAATGCGTTTCGGATCTCGGAGCGGGTCCCGAGGAACATACGGACGCTAGTCATCCGGAACGACCTCTACATCTACACCGACGAGTTCTGGATCTACACCAACGGGTCCTACTCCCTCGAAAACCCCGACTTCGACCCCGACTGGGACGAGATGGCGCTCTATCAAAACCTGCGGTCGTGGTTCTATGAGTGGCGGGGCACGACGAATCCGCACTTCCGCCACCTTGAGATGATCGTCATGGACGACTGGGCGGATCAGGGGATGAGACAGACCCTGCGGGACTTGTGCGCCGAAGACCGAGTCCAGGTCGAGCTGACGTTTACCGGCAAGCCGTCTTGGCTCATCAACTAGCCGCGCGCTCTCCCAACGCTCTACGGTGAAACTTCGGCCTGACAGTATATACCCCTGGATATAAGCTCGTATGGGGAAAACTCAGGGGCTGGTGAGAGCTCCATCAGTCAAGTCCGTTGTCGAGCGATGAGAGACGGTGGTGTAGGTACGATGTAGGAAGAGTAGTCTCATGGCGATTTACTGCGGCAAAAGCGGGCGGACAGGTCTCAGGGGAGAATCGATCAATTATATTGCACTTTGCCAAAAAGGGCTGCTCGATTCTTCAACGAATCACAAGATCCCTTTGCACTTGCTATCAGTGATTATGCCTCGGCTGATTTTCGAGAGAAACATATCAGGGGCTCATTCAGCCCCAAAGCCTAGCCCCGGGGCCATGCAGGGGGCCAAAATCGATATAAGCCCTTTTGGGACGGGATGGCGCGGTCTAATGCAGGGGGTCTTACTGTCCTCGTCATAAGTGCACTTTCGACACAACGGTTCTCCACCTAGATGTAAATGGAATTCAGCCCTTTTTCAGGATCGCCCTATATGACCTGTTTGGGGAGCCTTGTACACAATAGTTTCTCAATGCCCGGTTGAATAGTGATGTTGGTGAGCCGGCTCTCGTATCCAATATGCAGCTTACTCAGGGCGGAACTAGTTGACGTGCTGACTTTGATACGAGTATGAATTTGGAACATTTGGGACTAAGTTGTGTTTGGAGACTACAATGGAAATGCCGATTTAATCCTGAGCCGCATCCATTCGATCAGATGACATGTCACATCCAAGTGCTAAGAAAAAGAAAACTGCTCGCGGCATGGCGCCATTCTGTTTCCCAAAAGCTGGGGGGCTAAAAACGGCAGGACGCAGGACGCTTACTATGTACTGGTAGGCTGTTTCCCGCCCCGATCCTGAAATGGGGCGATCGCGGGTTGACCCCTAAGTTTGGCCCTCGAGCTGAACATCATTGACGTACTAACTCTTCCTGCGCGTGCGCCCAAGTAAGCTGCAGTCACTCGGAAACGCCAAGGTTGTCAGGGTAGGCTGACTAGCTACCAAGACCGATGGGCATCAACAAGATATTGACTACGGAATATAAGACATCGTCATCTTGTCCTTCTCATCAAAGGATTCCAGAAGATTCAGTATCGACAACATCGACGCTTAATACACCACCACTGCTCCCTTCCGGTTCTAGCATCCATATCCACCTTGAAGCAAGAATAATGTCCTTCTCCAACCTCGCCGCCTACGGGCTCCTCGCCGCCGGCGCCCTGGCCTCGCCCCTCGACCCATCTCCCGCCGTCGTCAAGCCGCGCGCCGACGTCTCGCTCCCCGGCCTGCCGGCGGGCTGCATGACGTCCTACAAGGGCATCGCCTGGGGCTGGCTGCCGGACGACGAGCACGCCGACAAGGTGAACATGGCGTCGCTGGCGGGGGCGTCCGGCAAGAAGGGCTGCTTCTTCGGCGACTACTCGCACGTGCGGGGCGCCTCGTACGACGGCGGCGACATCACGGGCAAGGCGAAGCTGGCCGACGGCGCCGTCATCGTGCCCT
Organism: Apiospora marii; assembly: GCF_038362585.1. Taxonomy (NCBI): domain Eukaryota; kingdom Fungi; phylum Ascomycota; class Sordariomycetes; order Amphisphaeriales; family Apiosporaceae; genus Apiospora; species Apiospora marii. The sequence continues at coordinate 2,220,760 of NW_027117377.1, forward strand.
CCATCATGCCCGACGGCGTCAGCTGGAAGCAGGTCGACGCCGCGCTGGCCGGCAAGATCGCCAACGTCGCCAAGGGCTTCGCCGACCAGGGGCTCACCGTCTACCTGCGCTTCGCCCACGAGATGAACTGCTACGCCAAGCCCGGGTGCGCGTCCCCGGCGTACCCGGGCGGCCTGAACTACGCCGACTACAAGGCGGCGTGGGTCAACGTGGCCAAGGCCTGCCACAAGGTCAAGGGCTGCTACATGATGTGGTCGCCCAACGCCAACGACCAGGACCAGCTCGGCAACTGGTGGCCGGGCGCTGAGTACGTCGATATCGTCGCGCTGGACTCGTACCCGCAGGACCAGGCCAAGATCGAGCAGGGGTTCGGCGGCTCATTCGGGAAGGTCCATGACGACTTCGCCAAGAAGTACAACAAGCCCTTCATGATCGGCGAGACAGGCTTCGCCGGCAGCCAGGCACTCAAGACCGACTGGGTCCGCAGGCTCACCAACGTCGACCTCAGCAAGTACCCCAACTACAAGGGCGCCATGTGGTTCGAGTCAGTTTGACCCCCCTCCCTAACTACCCCTTTTCTTACCTCTACCCCCTCTCCCCCTCCTTCCCCCTTTTCACTGCTACTCCCTCCTACCACTCATACTTATCGAGACGTGAAAAAGAGAAGAGAGGTATAAGATATATCGACTGACTTTCATAATGAAAAATCAGGTACAACAAGTACGAGGGCGGTAAACAGAACAACTTCTATGTTGTCTACGGCCACAACAAGAAGGAGATCGATGCCGTGGATGCAAACTTCAAGTAAAGAGTAATTTGTACCACAACCCTCACCTAGTCAGATGTACAGAAAACCGTTCTACTTGACATGGATTTGCTTGGCTAGCGTGCTGCCTCGCCTTTGCATTATGTTGTTCGATTCTCTACTGTTTGGAATCGACTGGAGGTTATAAAGAGAATCATGGATGTCACTCGTTACTAAAACTGCACAACACGTTTTTGCTTGGTTGCATGCATACAGGAATATATAACTATATATGTATATATCAGCCCCAGTATCAGAGATACTGAACTTGGGACTGAGTTGAAAGACGGTTTATAACATGTTATTGATAACCCGAGAAAATAGAGCAAGAAACATATTTATTTGTACTTGCATCCCATGGATTGCGGACTCACTAGGGAACGAAATTAAGCAACATAGTGTAGCGGGGAAAGCCAGAACGATGGTGTCAAGGTTCACATGCATTCAGTCACAAAAGTCACAACAAATAGGCAAACAAGTAATTCGATTCTCAACCCCCATTATCTTCAACTATTGAAGCCGATATAAGGTCATATACAGGCTCGGCTCCGTTATACTTGTCATCAGATCCCAAGACATGAATTCGCTGAAAGACTTCCTCATCAAACGCGGCGATGCGACATCATAAAAGTTTGTGTGCCCAAAGCAACCCCCCCAGAGAAGATGGGAGTAGCCGGCGGAGGGAAACAGTCAAGCCCTCCGCGAGCCTCCCGAAAGTTTTATTAGAGTTTCTGCATCACGACATTGTTTTGTCGCTTACAGAATCTTTCCGAGGAGACCACCGGTGACGGGGACAGAAGACCACCGGCAAGACCCTCGACGTCACCGACGAGGCTGGTGACCTCGGGGACGACGCCACCGGTAACCTCGCCAACAAGACCAGTAGCGAGCTGGACAACAGGGGTGACCAGAGTGTTGACGAGGCTGAGAACAAGCTTGAGCTCAGGCTTCAGGGTGACGAGGACATCATCGGTAACCTCGCCGACAACACCAGTGACAGTAACCTTGACCTTCTCGACGATAGCCTTGACGTCCTTCAGGAGAACGGGGACGTTGTCGAGCTCCTCACCGACCAGGGGAACGACGGTGTTGGTGACGGTGCCGAGGACGAGGCCGAGGACGCCGTGGAGCTCAGTCTCGACGTTGCTCAGGGTGCGCTGGACGGTAGCGACAGTCTTCTTCTGGACAACATCACCGACGACGGTGTTCTTGAGGTCGCCAACCAGCTTGGCTAAAGAGGAGGAAACGGGTTAGACACGGGGCCCCCAAGTAAAATCGTACCAGAGAGTCAAATACTTACTGACGGTGCTCAGCTCGTCGGTGACGGTGAGCTTGACATCAGCCACAGTGTTGAAGACGGTGGAGACGGCGTTGTCGGCGCGCGGCTCGGCAACGGGAGCGGCGAAGACGGAGCTCATGGAGAGCGCGGCAAGGGCGGTGGTGAAGAACTGCATCTTGACTGGTTGTTGGAAAATCGTCAAAAAGTTGATTAGGATTAATAAAGAATGACTAGGTTAAGATGGTGCTAAGAGAGCGACTGAGTGAGGAGGCGGTTGGCTGGTGGGATGGAGAAGGGAAAAGATCAGGATCAGAGTTCGCGAAGTCCAAGATATATACCTCTTCGGCCACGATGCAAGCCCCTTAGCCTGAGATTGCGGGACATCCTCGTCTGACTCCATACAGACCAACGTATGTACATACAGTATCGATAAATGTCGTCACTACTATGAGGGTTCCCATGTTGATAGGCATTCATTCTATCCCAATCCACCTGCGCTGTGCGATCCCCACGTCCTACCAGGTACCAGTAGGGGATGCTAGACTGATTCCTGGAAGCCTCACGGGCTCGCAGAGAGTCAGTCACAGGCGGCACACAATACAACATGGGTGCCGAACGTCTGGGAGGAGTGGGCCGCCGGGGTCGGGCCCCGGGGTCCCTGGCAGGTTCGCGGTAAACGTGGTTTCTGAATCTGGAAGTTAAATGACCTTGCCTGCTTGCGGGGGTAAGAGGCCCCCGCCGACAGGCACAAGGGAAGCCGATCACAATCTAAATTTCTAGCAGGCATGCCCGAACGGTATTCCAGGATTGGGTACCCAGATAAGCCAGAAAGGACGTGCTCCCAGAAGCAGAGAAGAAGAAGCTTCTTGCTGAGGAAACACTGCACGGGGCGTGCCCTCTGCTTTTGTCCAATTCCGACAGCGATTTTCGCTGAATTGCGGGTAGGTAAGCCAACTATCGCTCGTCTGAGGAGTCTGACACTGACCAGCGTCGCATTCCACCCAAGCCGGCAGGACCTTCTTCACGTCTTGGTCTGTGCTGATCGACCGGGACGCTACGCTGTTTGGTTCGGCCGCATTCCGCCCACCTGTCAACCATTGTCCGGACATCTTTGTTTGCACAGCAGTGAGTAACTCTGTGAGTGGGTGGTAATCTTTTAGCAGGCGGTATGACGTCAAATTTGGGAAAAGGCGAGAGCGACAGGTCGGCAGGTCCGTGTTGGGCTCTGGTCAAACATGCGATTGCTATGAGGAGGGCACACGGTACACCCAACACCAGCAGGGCCGGTTCCTGACCAGGACAGCCGATCCTCAGGGTTCTCAAATTGGATGCTGCAGGTTCCGATTGAGCCCGTCGAATAGGAACAGATTATGCCTACGTCAAAGTCAGCAAAAGCGCAAAACAAGACAAGCGCATGTTTCTCCAGGCGTTGTGTGTTGCGTGGTTTCCTGCCGGTACGTACGTGGGGGACCAGGACCTTTGGCGCTAGAGTCGCCAAAAAGAGGAAAGTGCCACTTTAGCATCAATTTCTTAACGGCGTTTGCCATTTTACCAGGCCCGTTGGCCCCCCTCAAGAAGCATCTGCCCCTGGTCCGGTGGGCATTCAAAGAAGGTCCAGGGGCACCTTTTTGGGCCACCCAAGGCAGTGCTCAAGGGTCTTGGGGTCCTAACGAATTGCCGGTGGGGACCTGCAGAATGCTGTGCCCACTGGTTTCTGTCCCTGACAGGTGACTTGCCTTCTACGACCGGGTAAAAGTTGGCAATCGACCAGAACCGTCATTTCAGGTGAGGGCAAATTTGACGATTGTAGAATGCTGCGCCGTTTTCGCCCCCAATCCTGCAATATGCACGTCGCGAAAGGAGCAGCTTGGCAGTAAGACTGGGGAAACGCATTGATATTGGCCCAACAAGCAGACAGGCAAGCAGACAGGTGGCAGGGTCGAGTCACTTGGCGAATACCGCTTGGCGATCGATCAACCTTCGAAGTTGCACAACATGGACAAACACACACGCGATTGTCATCATGTGCATCATCCGTGTCCCCGAAGCATGCCGCCAAAAGCCCAAAGCCAACCACGTTTACCGGGAACGAGTGTCCAAATAGACTTGATAGCCGATCAGTTGGTTAACTGCTTACTACAGAGCGCTAGAGCCACGCTGGGCTGAAGCCATTGGAACCGCTTGCAAGTAGTGCGCGATGGTTGCACATCAACAGCGGAGCAAGCGGAGAGGTTGACTGAAAGCTGCCGTCTATTCCTCTGGTCTATTCAACCACGCCCACTGGCACGCTTGCGTCTATGCCAAGTCAGGAAAGACGTGAATCTGAGCAGGCTTGGCCCGCGTGGATAGGAAACCTTTGCCCCTGCTGATCCCCTTGTCGAGCTTGTCAGCATTGAAGCAGGGGCTCGAGGGCTTGTTGCCTTGGCGCCACTCCAAATCGCTGATGATATCTGAAAGTACATACAGTATGAGGGAGGGCGATATCTACATGTGTACCAAATACTATCTCGCAGGTCGACGGAGCATTCCTTGACCGCAGATTGGGCTTGATTGGCGCACTGAAGAAAACACCACTCAACCGGCTTACCGGCTCATTAAAGTGGACGGCGCTCTCACTTTGCTCACCTCGTCGGTACCTCCTTAGTCGGTGATCGTCCACTGCCCGGACCTGAAATCTACAACCTATCCACCACTCCGATCATTATTCCACCAAAACTCCTGTTCAGTGTCTCCTAATGCTTGAGAGGGGGATTCGAGCTTAGATGAGGATCTTCTAGAAGCTTCATCGATAGCCAACTCTAAAGTTTGAGCCAGGCGGCACTCACGCAGGCCTGGAACGGGGCCATTCAAGATCCCTGACTCTGATATGCTTCAATAAGCCGTCATTCCGACTAGACCGCCCTGTTATATCGCATAGGTATTCTGTCATTATCCAGTAGCCGATGCATCTCTTACCCATACCCATAAGCTGGTGGCTATAGGCATGGCTCATCAATAGTAGAAATGACGCGACCCAACTACTTCCATCTAGGTCATCGGCGACTCCTTGGGCAATATTTGGAGATATGGATCAGCATTTAAGGCTGTACCGAAGGCAAACTAGCACAGACCATCGCCGATGCTTCGAAGGGGCTGGGTATTCCGGACTGTCGGTCATAGATCGTGGCACAGATATGGAATTGTAAACCAGCACCAGCTAGGAGGTGAAATTCAATGTCCGCAACGACATCAACAACGACAACCACAGAACCGGGTGACGAACCTATGCCCTCTCTTTCGCAATTCAGACGGATTACCGAATCGCCTTCGATAGCGGCCTCCTGTCCGGACGCATGCAGAGCAGGCTGGTTCCGCCCCTTTCCTCCCGCGTCAACGCTCGAAATGGCCTCACCACCCGACATCGATATGCCTTGCAGCAGACACGATGAGCAACATGTATTCGTAAACCAACTCCATGATAATCCAAAGAGCAAGTAATTGGTTGATGGGCCACCGGGGACGAAATAATTGGCTCAAAACTAGGGCCTTCGTTGGACACAACGTGTCACATCAACCCATCAAGTCGTCTACTCTTGAGGGATACCCTGGAGGTCAGCCGTACTTATTTCCCCCGCGCGAGGGCCCGGCCCGAGAGTGAGGCATTGCTGAGGCAGATCGTATATCAATCAGGCCAAGTCGAACTGCGACGCTGGTCGACCCGGAGATCACCACATCAACACCAACTTCGACGTGGCAGGAGATCCATTTTGGTGTCTCAGGCAAGCACGCTTCATGTTCGAGACATGCTTGAGGCTGCTGAACCAACCCCGATCAAACACCAAGTCCTGCGCCGGTCCAGCTGATGTACCACTAGGACGATATATTCTCGATAGCATTTGCCGTCCGGCCCCTCGGAGCATCCGAATGATTCATCTCGTACACCGAGCGGGTGTGTCTTTGGGTTTGCCGGGAACACAGAGTGTATCGCCCAAAGAACGATACCTCAGCACGTAGCATCAGCGCAGGAAACGCCCGGGGGTTTCATTGGCTTGCATCCCCACACCGCTGTTGGCTTAGCTTGTTTCTTGGGGGCCTTCAGGATCGTGGGGCTTCCCAACTTCTTTCTGGGCTTCCAGGATCTGAGTATGCTGTTCGAAGTAGAGTTGTTTCTCATCTGATGCCAAAATCTGGTGATAGCATCAAAGACTCATGGGTGACATTCAAGGCTGAGAAGTCGGTGCGGCTCTCTTCCTCAATTCACGTGCGCCCGATGGCTGGGTGACGTTGACAGCAACGTCGCGGCCGCCAAGTGGAGAAATCTGGAGAATCGTGACTAAGTAGCCTACTCCGCTTGTGACCTCAACTCTTGTAACTTCCCTTTTGGGTCCGTGAGTATAGACTACGTAGCTTGGTAAAAAGCCTCTTCGAGATTCAATAATCAGGTTTCTATACAACTTCTCCGCACACAACACAATATTTGACTTCTTTTCCCTCTGCTTTGAACAACTCTGTCCTGAACGACCAGCCGTAACGCACACCAAGAAACCCCTCCGCCATCATGTCCGAGAAAGTCCTCAGCCGCGTCAACAAGGAGCCGGGCGCCGGCCTGCAAGCCGTCCTGGCCGCGCAAAAAGGAGACCGGCGCGCCGGCCCCTCTCGCCGACCCTTCGGAGGACGTACGTACATGCCATGCCATCTCATCTTTCTTCACCACCACAATCTGTGCCCTTAGCTAAGACAAACCCCCCACAGGCCGAAGAGGTGAAAGCCCAGTGCGACACCTTCGTCCTGGACTCCTTCACCGCCGACGACGCCTGGGAGCTAGGCCACCTGCTCTACGCCCGCCTGCTCCCGCTGGTCGCCCAAAAGGGCCGCCCCACCCTCATCTCCATCGCCAGCGCGACGGGCCACGTCCTGTTCCAGGCCGCCGTCGGCGCCGGCACGCAGCTCGACAACACCATCTGGATCGCGAGGAAGCGCGCCACGGTGCTGCGGTTCGGCTGCTCCACCTGGCTCATGCACTGCAAGTTCGCCGGCGACGAGGAGGCCTTCCGTGCCAAGTACACGCTGAGCCCGGACCTGGCCGCCGGCTACGCCATCCACGGCGGCGGCGTGCCGATCCGCGTCCGGGGCTGCGAGGGCGTGGCGGCCGTCGTGGTCATCTCGGGGCTGAAGCAGCACGAGGACCACGGCGTCATTGTGGATGTCATTAATGCGAACTGGAAATAGAAAGAAAGGCAATTTCTTGTATTCACATAAATAGCTGTACACCTATGCAAAGCCCCGTTGGGTGTATAGAACATTCACAATTCAAAAAACTGACCGCAACATTATCAGACATATGTGACGCTCGTATTGGTATTTCATTGAACGCTTAGCCGAATTCTCAAGCTCTTTGTTGCAGAAAATAACAGACGCTGGGGACTATAGATGTTTTAATAAGAGCACCCGCTCCTCTGCCAGAATTCCAGTATTCTGGGCCAATAATGCGCCACAACTTATCCGTTCCACCCTATATACACTGATGTTTCGTGGGCTGTGACAAAGGAAAAAGTGGTCAGGTGTATGGACCGAAAAGAAACGCATCTAACCAAGCACCTCCTGCCAAATTATTCCAATTGGGCCAAGGGAGCGAAGGCTCGTGATGCCAGAGTATAACAGCAAGAACGAAGAGCCACTGGGACCAGTCCTCTCGATGCCTAAAAGGAAATGAAGAAATCCTCTGTACTGTACATATTCGACGTATTCGTATCTTGTAGATATGAAGCGATGAAGCATGCTTGCTTACCCGAAGGGAAACACCATTTCATCCACTAGACGCTGGACCATCGTGTCTACGTCCGTGGCGACCTGCTCGAGAACCATCCGGGCTTCTGCGACGGTATCGGAACTCTTCGAGGTACCAGAACTCTTTGGGGTTAAGTCCCTGATCCAGGCAATGATGTCGTCCACGCTGGCGTCGGTGTAAAGATCCCCGGTCAGTTCACCTCGGCACATGGCCGCCACGACGGCTCGCTTGCGGAACTCAGAGGGGTGGTTTCTCAGCCGGTTGGCAGCCATACGGAACGACTTGGTGGTTCCCTTCCATCCGAAGGATTCCTTCTTCTCGTCCATGAGCGATCGGATCGCAGTTATGACCTCTTCGCGCTTTTTCAAGTGGTTGAGCATAACTATTGTTGATTTTGGTTAGATGATTACCTCCCAGAAGCGCATGGACTGATCAATGGATCGGGACTTACTGCAAGCGAATAAGTCCTTCGTGTTCATCTCGAATTCTGTGCCTTCCCATGACAAGGAGCCAAAAGTCCAATAGCTCGTTTTGGCTCTGACCAGCCTGCACTTGCGGACAAAGTGTCTGCTAGCAACAGTGAACATCTCCCGATGACTGAACTCCACACTGAGCCTCAGCGTACACGGCCACCCCACGGTGCTTAGGCTGGCGTGGTGGTCTGCAGCCTTTCCATCCTCGAATTGCATCTTGAGCTGAGATAGGAAGTTTCGAGCCCAATCCTCCATCATGTTCAATGCGCCGAGCTTGATAGAGACGATCGTGAGATCATGCATTTTCGCCAACGGCATAGCTGAGAGGTCTGGCGCATGGCCATGGGCAACCCCGAGGATAAGCTTGAAAGCCTTGAAGTCGCGCTCAGTAAACTTGTGCCGCAGGTGATCGGCTTTTGCGGCATTCTTCTTTCTTTTGACCAACTGATGACGCCAAGATGGGCATTTCTCCTTCATGACTTTTGATGAATAGGCCAGGAGGTAGGTCTTGGTTCCGACCTCGACTGTAGCATAGTCATAGCTTGAGTCGTCGGCGAAGCATACCACCTCTTTCATGGGAATTCTGCAGTGTGAAGCTGGCCGCATCACGTACGCCCGGATGGCGGGTGTCATGTCATGGGCATCGCCACTGTTGAAACCGACATCCTCCAGTTCCTAATAAGATGGCAAGGTGTCAGATTTGGGAGGCACATAATAAGGGTGATGGGGGGGAAACTTACTTCCTCGAATTGCACCTTGGCTCTCAGGATACTGTCGAACAGCGTCCTGCGAAGGGGAGGTGTAGTCTTGTTTTGGAAATGCTTGCGCTGCTTTTCTGCGATGATGGGATCCTTGGGATCCTTCATTTTCCTGTGACGGTAGGATTGGCAGGAGATAACAGACTGGCAATTGAAGCAATTCCAGCAACAACGTTAACTTCGGTGAAAAGAATAGCAGATATCGACGAGTGAAGGGGGTGAAGTTGTTGTCGGCGATGCAAATGCTCAGCAACTGTAGGGTGCAGGTCTGTGGATGTAGGATGGTGGTCCAGATTAGGGCATCGGCGACAATGAATTAAGCAAGAAACGCCTAAGTCGCTATTGTCGGGCCCTTGGGAAGCTGCATGGACAAACGATTTGTTTTTGACAATGCTAAAGTCCTGCTGGAACCTGCCTCCTCCAGCAGTGCGCCGAGTTTACGGAGTGCTGACTTGCTTGTCACGGTTCAAAGTCTGGCGTTTGTCCTTCTAGAAGAACTCTTTGAGGCAGAAACAGACGGGAGGGAGCATACTAAAATCTTCAATTAACCACAGCTTATAATTCCCGTTTGTCATATCTGCACTTCGTCCGTGCTTGAGCAAGGAATACATCAATCTAGGAAACGCTGCTGGTCCATTGCCTCGTTGTACCAACCGCAATGCGAAAAATACTCCAAATGACCGAAGGTGAGTAAGTAGATACCTATATAGCATGCACTCTTCATCTTGAGTACATCCCCAAAGCGCTGCACCTTCCGAGACAGCACTGTGCTTTAGCTCCCTCATTCCGGCCACCCCAGCAAACCAACCGCCGTGCCCAGCATGAACGGCAAAAACACCCAATGCCTCATCTCCCCACCCCCAATGACTGCCCGACTAATAAGCCCGTCTGCGAAGGCCGTGAAGCACCCGCAGAGCGCGACGAAGCCGACTAGCTCCCGGTCGCCACGGTAGCCCGCTGTGATCCCGATGACGCCGAGCGCAATGTTGCGCACCCCTTCCCGACGGATCAATCCATGGACCAGGTCCTTCTGCGTGGTAGTAACAGCATTGGCTGCGGTGGTGGTGGTGGTGGTGGCGGCACCCGGCTCAGGTGGTCCAGATGGAGAGGGAAACCCCCAGAGCTTCAGGGCATTTTCGGGTTGGACGAGCTGGTCGATGCCCGTCGTCTGCAGCATGATACTGAAGAGAGAAGCAGCATTGGGCAAGAGGGGCCAAAACGTTGATGAAAATGAGCTGGCCATAATGAGCCTTCGTGGGTGAATGGGTGGTTTTAACTGTGACTGGCAGCTTAAGAATCTTGCTGGCTTGTGATTTTGATGCGAAGTTTCTACGAGCAAACACTCTCTTTCGTGGTTATCTGGATTGTCGATGATTGTGAAGAACAGGATGGAAGCTGAACGATTGTCGTTAAACGGGGGCTTGCTGACAGGCTGCCGCCCCCCTGATCTAGGCTGAATCTGGATCTAGCGATTTGGTCTAGTCAATGAGACATGCAGCAGAGCAGCCACCCGTGAGCTGGCCGACAAATATTCCGGGATACTCCAATTTCAATCCGCTTGATTCCAATTGCCTACCTACCTACTTAGGCCGATGAAATCTGCACGTAAGGTGGGAATCGGACCCCCATCACCCAGTCGGCCGGGACGATTGCCGGCACCCCCACCGCCCTCAGCCTGAGCCTTCCGGCGCCCATGCCCATCTCGCCCCGGGTGTAGTTGCAGCCCACCCGCTGGCCAGTCGCCGCGACCACCGCGTCTGAAGTGGGCGTCTTGCCCGTACACCTGCCGCCGGGCGGGAAGATGATGTCCTCCAGCATCGTCCTGTACCCTGCGATCTGGTTCCCGCACGCCTCCCAGTCCGCGCTGTAGACCGCCAGATGGTTTGCCAGCATCACCGGCGGCGCCGTCGTAACGCTGCTGCTGCTGCTGCTGTTCCGGAAGAAGAAGAACCGGCGACCGGGACCGCGGTGAGAAAGAACCAGGGGCTGGCTGTGGCTGTGGTTCTGGGTCTGGTACGTCCGCTCGCGCACCATGTTGGACATGGCCCAGCGGCCCGCGTCGGCAAAGTCCTCGACCAGCGAGATCCTGTGCTGCTTTACCAGCGAGTCGTTGGCCGCGGTCGCGGCATAGTCCGTTGGAACCTTGGTGTCCTTGTTGTAGAACTCGATCCACTAAAGACCGACCAGTCAGTACAGTCCCAGAAGGACGGTGTGGCGTGGAAGCACATGCCCGGGAATGACTCACCTTGGACGAACTACTGAGAAAGCGCTGCTCGGCAGAGTTCGGCTGATCAGACCCAACTACCGCGTCGAGTATGTGACTGAATTCATGCACAGCCACGCCGAGACTCATTTCCGACAGGAAGGCGGTGCTGGCGTTCAAAGTCTCAGCACCGATGCCCACCCTCTTCTTGGCGTAGCTTCCGGGCGCCAGTATAATATGGGTGACGTACTGGCGCATGCCCACGGGGATCTTTCCCAGGACCTGGTTAACGACAAGACTGTTAGCGGCATTTCCCACGGAGACCCCGGCCGGTACCGAATCGATATATTGTGTACATATGTACAGTAGACTGTTTACCATCATAGCTTCGTCCCAGCCGATCCGGGAGTCGTCATAGCGGCAGATAGTCCAGGGGGCGTCGCAGTCGCTGTAATAGACGTCGCGGGCCTCCAGCCTGCTCATGTCCAGAGTGGCGGCGTCGCTAGTCCCAGGGTACGCACGGCAGACAGCAGGCACGATGCCTGCGGGCCAGGGGCGGGTTTTGGGCGGATCGTACTGGTGGTCCGGGAGATCGCCGCGCAGATCCTGCTCCTGGCGGGATTCGACCCGGTTGTAAGGGGGGTCGATCGCTGTGGGTGGAACTGATTGAGCGGCTTGGGCCAGCAGTACCAATAGGGGTACTGCCGCTGTGGCCCAAGCGAAGGGATAAGGGTGCATGCTCCTGAAGATCTGTGTCCCCAGCTCTGATATAATTGGGTTGCTTCTCCTTCCTAGGGGATCGAGTTGGAGCTCGACCTAGCGAAGACATGTCTAACATTTGAGGGTGCTTGACTGTCCAGTCTTGATAGAGGACCTTTCATTGTTTCCACTGTCTGATTGTTCGGGTTGGTTATGATGTTTGTAATCTGCATTGCGGTCGAGCAGTGTATGGTGGGATTCGCCTTTGGATATTTTGAATCCTATGAGACAGAAATAGAAGACCCAACTGTAGTGCCCCGAACGTTCCGAAAACAGCCATGGACAGGGCAGAGGGTGCTGTTTGTTGGCTATCTGGAATGTCGCAAAACCACCAACACGATATTTGGTCAACATCATTGTCAGCATGAGACCCTGCCTAGGTAGACAATGGGGAAACCTATCCGCCTGACCCAGCAAAAGCGCATGGCCTGAATAGGCTGCAACACTTTTTACCGACACGGAGACGGAGAATGAAGAATTATCACATGAACGCCCCGACGGGTTAGAAGAGAAGTTGTTGAATGCTCGTCGCATCTTCATATTACTGTTCAACCCATCGTCTGCACCAACAAATAAATGATTTAGAAGAAACTAAGTACACAAACGGCGCCGTAATCAGGCATGCATAATGAAACTACACTAATAAATTCTCAGTGTGGTCATTTCTCCTTGACCGCAATCTTCTCTAGAATGCAGCAGCCAGGAAAGCAAGCATAGAAATACCCGCGGCCGCTCCGCTGATGGCAACGTTGCGGAAGCCGGCACTCTTGCCCTCGCCGGACTGGGAAGCGGCGCTGCCGGTGCTGGTCTCGGATCCAGTGGCCGCGTCGTTGCTACCGGCGGTGTTGCTAGCATCGTCCGCCAGGGGCTTAACAGCAAGGCCAGTGATAACCTTTCCATCGACGTCCTTGATCTCGTGGGTGACCTTGTAGTCGGAGATCTTGACGACCTTGCCAACGGGCTTGGGCTTGACACCACCCTCAAGGATCTCCTTGGTGTTAGGGGGGAGGACAGGGAGAGTGAAGTTGTTGTTGAAGCCCTTCTCCTTGATCAGGCTGGGGGAGCACTTAGGGGGCTTGACAGCGTTGCCCTTGGCCTTGACGCTCTGGACAGACTTCCAGTCAACCTTGCTGTACTGGCTCTTCAGAGTCTGGAAGTCCTTGAGAAGCTTGACGCTGTTGTCCTTGCCGACCTCAGCGAGACCGAAGTTGTTGGGCTCCTGGGCAAACTCGTAGACGACACCGCCAGAGAAGGTGGGGGTCATCTTGTCTCCGTAGATGGTGCCGATCTCGGTGAAGATACGAGGGGAAGGAGTGTTGCAGCCAAACTCGGAGTAGAAGATGGGGACGGAAGAAGACTTGAACATGTCGACCAGCGTGTTGTAGCCCGAAGACTCGAAGCTGGCATCAGCACACCAAGAGTAGCTGTTCAGGGCGAACATGTCAGCGCGGGACATGTCGTCCTTCTCGCCTTCAATGGAGCACTGGAAGTAGTTCCAGCTGTCCTCGAGGACGTCGCGGACGTCCGCAGCGGAATAACCAACGGGGATGGGGCGATCAGCGTGGTTCTTGATGTACTGCTTGAGATCACGGGTAACAGCGCGGATGTACGGAGGAGCAGTGCCACCTTGCTTAACGTTGGAAATGACCTCGTTTCCGGAGAAGAATCCAAGCAAGTTGGGGTACGACTTGAAAGACTCGACAATGGCGAAGGTGCGGTTGAGGTAGGTGTCGTAGTACGAGGTCCAGGGCTCCAGGCTGTTGAGCGACTCGCCGACGAGGGGAGAGTTGACGTCGATGACCATGTACATGCCAGCGGCGTTGAAGATGCTGGCGCATTCATCGTGGTTCAGGTTGGGGTCCAGGTTGTACACACGGATGGTGTTGATACCCAGGACCTGCATGAGAGCGGCATCACGCTTGCAGACGTCTCCGTTAGAGAGAGGGTCCTTGCCGTGGCTGGGGTCGTATCCAGCGCTGCCACCAATCTGGTAGGCCATGCCCACGATCTGGAAGACATCGTTCGTCTTGGGGTTGACGAACTGGTTGCCACGAGCCTCAAGGGCAGGGACAGCCGCAGCAATGGTCGCGCCCAGGGCGACGAGAGCGGATTGGAGCTATGGAAAGAAACATGGTCAGCAGGGATTCAAAGACGAAGTAGAAGTATGTCTTGGTGGCAGATGGATGGCGAGGGGATTGAAACCTTCCACCTAGAACTTCAAAAAGCCTGCAGATGCATTGCAGGATGCATCCCTAGCAGGCTCGCTCTCATTCTTGGTGGTCAATTTTTTGGTCCCGTTCCATGTAAGCTAATCGGGTGATCGACGTTATCAAGGCCGATTGGCCTCGCATGTCACCCCGCGGATCAACCACCAGCTTAGGTAAGACACCTGGGCAAGTGGGTTCCGGTGGTATCTCGACCTCAACTGCAGATTTGATAGGCAACTTACAAGCATCGCGAACGTTCAAGCGTGTGGGATACTGGGACTCCAAAAACCGGTGGGAAAGGTCACTTATTAATAGACAGCCTCGCGTCTTGTCGTCACCGCGATGGATACCGTTTCTGCCGAGTTTTCCTTACTGGCTAGCTTCGCAAGCGCAGTGGTGACTGGTGGAGTTTCTTGTTCGTATCGTCGCCGTTCGGTCGATATCCCCAGTGGGTTCTTCGTAGTCGACAAGAAGCCAAAAACGAGGTCCAAAAAGAGTTATGACTGATTCGCAGAGGGAGTGACTGGCAAAAAGAGAGAGCAGAACCGAAGCAATGCTCAATCGTACAGTAAAATGGGGTCTCAAAGGAGGGAAAGAAAGCCGCAGGGAGAAAAGTATGGCCCAAGAAGGATCCAAGCCAAGAGTGAAGGAGTGACTGCTGGTCAAGCGACTGGAAGGAAACAAAGTTTCGGGACGACACGATGGGAAATAGCAGCAAGGCCGGGGCTGGTTCGCCATAGGGAGGGAGCCATACTAATACTTATTATTAGTCGGCAAGCGACCCCCGACACCACCACATGCTCCTGCAACTTGATGCGACGGGATGCAATGAGACGAAATGGGGACCTGACGCTAAGGGAACCATAGTGGCACACCGTCAGATGGGTTGGACATGGGTGCGATGGCCTCAATGGATCGCTACTGGCCTCGCATTATTGGACGCAACACAAGCAGCACCTCCATTTCTGTCTCGTGTGGCCAGGGTGCTGGGTAAGTGCGGCCGAGATGGCAGCCCAGTTCCATCCACTATCCGTTGGGGACCATCCACTGCTTGCCCTTGTTGCAGAGGCCTGTGATGGTGGACCGGGAGACTCCACGTTTGAGATTGCTTGGCTTGTACTGAAAATGTTCTTCATGCCGCATTTTGATTGCGCTCCATCAGGGATGTGCTGGGTAATCAATCGCCTTCGATCCGACCTTCTAAAACCACTGCAGCTGTTTCTGAAATCCCTATTTGCTGATCTGCCAATGGCAAGCGGCGCCAAAGATAACCGTTAGTGCAACGATGAAACTTGATATCGACATGGACCGCCAATTACTAAGTAGAGAACAACGGCCAATGACATTGGAGTCGCGGTTTAATCAAGCATCCAAACCCATGGCAGATCTAGAATCCTTTTTCCTTGTCTCTCTTGGCCGACAACATTGCCGGGAGGAGCCACTCGTGAACAGGACCTCTACACCTCTATCCGTATTGCAGACCGAGAACATCGTATTAGGTCGTCAAAATAGTCAAAACGTACATGTATCCCATGCATCCTGTTAAAAGCCTACTGTGGTACGAGATGGGGTGCGCTGCATGCTGTCCCAACTAACAGACACGTGCGCCCTCACCATTGCAGGCATCAAAACCCGTATTCAAACTTTACCATGTAGGATGTATTCGTTGGATACCATCGTGCGATCGGCGCTTCCAAAAACGAAAGATAAAAAAAGAAAAACCCTCGACTTCAAAAAGCCATGTCTGTCTACCGCCCGTTCTGATTACCGTTAGACACACAACGGCGGTATTATTATTGGCGAGTGCTTCCCGAATCGTCTGCCCGGACGGCAGGATCCATCCATCAACACGAGATATCCTGTAATCCTAATATTTCAGATGATGAGTAACAACTCTCGGGAGGTCCAAACCATGATGCCTCGCACAAGAATATGACAGAGAGAGATCTCACGATTACTACAGCATCTCGCGGCATGAGGCATATGCAGTGCACCAACGACGTCAGTGGTTGTCGGTAGACCCTGCGCGTGCAACATTACAGCGGGAACATGAAACGCTCAAGAGCAGGGAGCCAGATGCAAAATGTGTCAATCGCAATTCTCGTGACTAGCGAGAAAGAGAACTGGAGCGGGCAACAGCCTGGCGGAGAGGCCTCTTTCTTCTGCGGAGGTTTAATTTTCAGGGGGGGTTAAAACGCCTAGGGGAGAAAACAACTTTGCGCCTCCTCCTGCCTCCTTTGCCCCCTGTTGCTTGCCAATGAACCTCGAAAGCCGAGAGAATGCCAAATGCCAAAAAAGTTCAATTCCAGCCTTTCTCCACTGGTCCAAACGCCCAGGCGGGCCACCCGAACGCCCCCCTTTGCTCTGCTGCTTCTCGTCTTGGCCTTGGAGGGCTGGCTGGCGGGTTAAAACGAAAAGGCTCAGCTCACCGCCTACCTAACGGTTTTCGGAGCGCTTGAAGCCCACCGGCCGCCGAGTTTCTGCCAGCGCCGTCCTGACTGGCGCTATGCCGCCTTTATTCATGTAACATAGGAGGAGGATCGTTACCGGCTGAGTCACCGTAGGATAGAATTTATGAAATTCCATCTCCGAATGCTTCCCCGACTCCGTCCACTCTGTGCCGGCGCTCCTCTACGTTTCTCTTCTACCCTCCCATCCCGCTCGTTTCCCCGCCTCGGTAGATTCGCAGGCACAATGGCACCAAGTAGGTCAACCCCCTCCCCCTCTCTCTCCCCCTTAAACCCCTGGCCGGCAACCTTCCGGCGGCCGTGATGCGCGCAAAACCAATGTGACAAGTACGCCCATCCCCCCGCGCTGTGGCTCGACGAAAAGCGTGCGACGGTCTCAACTTATTAAACAATATTGTGTCCCGGCGTCTCGTCTACCTGCCACAGCATGGGAGGTTCTACAGCCCACCGACGCCGACCCTCCTTCTGCGCGCGCGCGCGCACAAGCATGTACATACATCATAACTAACACGCGCAACCCCACCCATCGCAGCCGGCCAACAACAACCCACCGACCGCCGCCCGCTGGTCATCTCGGGCCCCTCGGGCGTGGGCAAGGGCACCCTCTACAACCGCATGTTCGAGGCCCACCCGGACACCTTCACCCTGTCCGTCTCGCACACGACGCGGGGCCCCCGCGCCGGCGAGGAGCACGGCACCCACTACTTCTTCGTCCCCATGGCCGAGTTCGAGAACCTCATCGCCCAGGACGGCTTCGTCGAGCACGCCAAGTTCGGCAGCAACCGCTACGGTACCTCCAAGAAGACCATCGAGGAGCAGACCGCCAAGGGCCGCGTCGTGGTGCTCGACATCGAGATGGAAGTAAGAAAGACCCACCTGCCCGCCCCCCTTTTCTCTTGCGACAATAGGTACTTTCATATAAAGAGAGAGAGAGCGCACCTTTACTGACGTTTTGTTCCTCTTCTGCACAGGGCGTAAAGCAAATCAAGGCTTCCGGCATCGACGCCCGCTACGTCTTCATCAAGCCCCCTTCCTTCGAGGCGCTTGAGCAGCGCCTCCGCGGCCGTGGCACCGAGACCGAAGAGGCAGTCAGCAAACGCTTGGCCCAGGCCAAGGTCGAGCTCGAGTATGCTGACACACCGGGCGTTCACGACATCATCATTGTGAACGACGATCTTGACAAGGCATACAAGGAGCTGGAAGAGTACGTCTACAAGTCATAGAACACATACAGGCATCTGTGAACTCAATACACACGAGACGAGGCTTTAGATGTGGTTTCAATTAGTCTTAGGCTTGGTATAAAAGTGAAGGCAGCTCCTGCGCAATACTACAAGGAAATAATAAAAATGTCTCGGACTCCCCAGTCTGGAGAAAATACTGCCTGCTGTGCTTGCTTTCCCAACACGTAACATAACAAGGCTTGAACAACCCAAAATTAGGCCAAGCGGCCATGGATATCTCTCGAATGTCGCCTCTCTTCCTCTAACACTGCCCCAGATCTATCAGACACTTTCGGGACTATAACTTTTGTGGTCCGCTATCAATGTCTTCGCACGTAAACCATCCATGCGACTATTCGCAGAGTCATAAATGGGACAGGGTGGTCTTTCTGCCTCCCATAGTAAGGGACTGAGCGAAGAATACCTCGGAGAATGTGTGTGGCCAATGAATGATGGCATTTAGTAGCCGTTCATAGTCATGCGGTTCGAGTTCCTGCTAAGCTCGCGATCCGCGGCAGGGCTGATAGGTCGGCTGCCATGGCCTTGCGCGCTGCTCTCCTTCAGGGCCAGCAGTTGCTTGGCACGGAAGGTCTCGTAGTGGATCTGCGAGGTGGTCTCGATGAGATCCTGCAGATGGGTCCGGAGCAGGAAGTTTCGCAAGTAGACGAACTCGCAGTGGTTCTCGTCCTCGACGTTGATGACGCCCCACCGGTTCTGGCGTCCACGAACCTGCTTACCGTTCACGATGATGGACTTCTCGGAGCCAACAACAGCGAAGGGCACAAGACTCTGCAAACATGGTTAGCAAGTTGAAGCACCAAGCGGGCAGCGGCTGAATTACCTTAATCTGTGTGTTAACAGAACGCTCCTCATCGTCCAACTCCTCGTTGTCGTAGGGGTACATCTTAAGGTTGTGGAAAGCGAATTCCTCCTTGATGCGCTCCTTGAAGGCTTGTCTCTCCTCAAGAGTGAGGGAGTCGGCCTTGGCGATGACGGGCACGACGTTGACAACATCGGACAGCTTCTTCAGGACCACGATATCAATGGGCTTGAGGGAGTGGCCAGAGGGCTGGATGAAGAACAGGCAGCAGTGGATACGGGTATCCTGGATGTATCGCTCACGCTGAGCAGTGAGTTCCTTTCGCAAGTACGCGGAGTGCTGATCCTTGATATACTTGACGATAGGGTCCCAGCAGCGGTCGTTGTTGACGAGGTCACCGTAACCGGGGGTATCGACGATGTTGAGTCGCAGACGAACGCCGTTCTCCTCGATGATGTGCGATACGGGGTGGATCTCGGTGGTGGTGCGGACGGGCTCGTCGGGGAGCAGTCTACCCTTGGAGTCGATCAGGTGAGAAGCGAAAATGGTGTTGATCAGAGTCGACTTTCCAAGACCAGTCTGGCCTGCAAGATGGAAATCGGGTTAGCTACCATCGCACAACTTCAGTAGCCATGTTCATTCAATCGCCTCTCGCAACAAAAACGTTGACCAGAATGATTGAACATGGCAATAGACTGGGAGTACTCACCAACGCAGATAACGTTGAACTGGAAACCTCTCTTCAGGAGCTTGCGCTCGATCTGGGAGGTGATGCTGTCGAAACCAACATGGCCGTCGGGGAAAACAGTAGGGGCGGCCATTTTGTCTGTATTCTGGTGGAATGGATGTGACTGTATTAGGGATGATGAAGTCCAAGTCGAAGAGGTAGTTCTGTTCCGAATCCAAGAAACAGCCTAGGGGCAATTAACTGGATAGTAGAATGAATGAGCGGGAAAGGGGGCAAGACGCGAAGTGAAAGTGGAGTTTCGGTAAAGTTGAAGATGGGAAGACGAAGGTGACACAAGAGAGAAAGGGTAGGAGAGTCTCCGAATTGAAACGAGGGCGATGGGAGTCCCGAATTAACGCTGTTGAGAGTTCCTGCCGTAGGTTTCGCTGAACTGAACTTGTGAGAGTTGCAACTGTCAAGACGAGGGTGATTGACTTCGGAATTCGTGTTCACCTGGTCTTGCACTCTCTCTCCTAAGGCACGACGGGTACGCAAATAACACTAATTTCCGCTGCAAGGTAGGGGAGCACTGGATGGGCAGGTGCCGATGGGTGCCAGATGCGAAATATCGGGCTGGCTGCTAGCCTGTCGCTTCTCTTCTGCCGGGACGCCAGCCGTGGATTAAGGGGTCGAGGGTAGGTGCGGAGCGCCTATTGGCTGGAAGCTGTCTGTGCGCTAAACCAGTCTGAGTCTGGAGAAAAAGAACGGGCCAATTTCAAGGGTCGCAGTCGCCTGATGAGTTGATTTGCATTGAATGAGCTTTACCTAATTGCGCTGGAAACTTTTTTTTGATTTGCGCAAAGGTGGTCCCAGGTTGCTTTGCCCAGAGGGAGCTACGCTGGAGCCCAAAGCACAGCACGGCAATCTAAAACCTCTTTCGCCGACTCCCTCACGTGGAGCCATCGATAGACAGCAACGACCGAAATCTCGTGCGCCGACGTCAATTGCCCCCCGTTCGACACCGATTACCAGGAAAGAGGCACCACAAGCGCAATTTGCAGAACCAGTCGAGGGTGCTGCATCAATACAACTCGCTCACCATGGCTGCGATACAGCAATTCCGGTTCGCCTCGGCAGTGTCTTCGCTACTACCTCGAATGACCTCGACGACATTTGCCTCTTCCTTCAGGTCCGCAGTTCTCTTCTCCCATCAGACGCGGCAGTCGCCATACCCGTCATGGCCGTCGCTAGCAATTGCGATTCCTGCGGCCATCCAGAGCATACCCGGTCTGCTGGGTGATATCTGGGAAGGCATCCTCAAGGCCGTACCCAAGAGCAAGACCTCGCATATGAAGAAGCGACACCGACAGATGGCTGGCAAGGCGCTCAAGGATGTGAACAACTTGAACAAATGCCCTGTCTGCGGCCACACGAAGAAGATGCATACCTTATGTCCACAGTGCATGGGCAGTAAGTTGATCCATCCGGACCCGGCTATGCTGGGCGACTGGGTGCATAGCTGACAATGCGACAGAAATTCAAAATATGTTCCCTAACACGTCGGCGGAGAAGAAGATCGACCACGCATGAGCAACACATGATTCGTAGTGTCAAATGAAAGAGGATAAATACTGCATCGGATTGGCGTTCAAGGTCGGATTATACACATGACCTTATATTCATAGCAGAAAGCTCTGTATAAATCAGGTGTATCATAAATGAGCACTGTATACTATATCATGTACATGGAATCATTGATACCAGCTATTGCGGCTTGTGTCAGAACGAAGTCGAATACTTTCTATTGCTGTCCCTCGTTGAGGTGGTTCTTCGAATCTTCGACAAGGCCCATATGATTCTTTGATAAGTGATGCAATGCGATCCAAAGCCCGTGCTCTGGACGTGGACCCCCACCAAAAGCAGAGGGAACAGAATCAGCCTCGATTACGGCCAAAACGAGTTGTTCGTTGCCAGTGCTGCAAGTAGGGACTCTAAATACGCATTTTATTGCGGCTGGTAAGTAACCAAGTTCCAGGGGTTTTGTCTGTGTGGCATTTGACAGAATACAGCACGCATCATTCTTGTTGCGAGGTGAAGTCTTTCCAAGGTGCTCTCGTGCAGATTGCCCCACCAAAGCTTTACCATTTACATTATCACCACCGTCATCAAGCGAGGAGTATCAGTTTCGTAGCACTTTGCGCGCCTGCTCTCTCAGTCAACAATATGGTATGGGCCCGAAATCTCGTGATGTGAAGGGTCATTTCACTAAGATCTTCTTCAGTCGAAGCAATATCTTACCGCGCATACGGTGGACAACGGTAAGCTTCTCGCTTTGTTGCAGCCCCAAGAGAGGCTCTGTGTGGCATGCTGTCCCATCTACTTACTAACTTCCTACAGCCCATATTGCCAACATATTTGCGATCGCCGCTACGAAGACCGCCGTCCTTTCCGCTTCCGGTTCCTCCAGCCTGAACATCCATGCGACAAACAAAGATGCATACCCCCTGGTGCAGTCCATTTCGAATGCGCACAAGCTTGGATGCCACCACTTAGCCGTGTCGCGCGATGGAAGGATCGCCGCCTCCATAGGCTTTGCCGGCGATCTGAAGACCTGGAAGGTTTCTGATACGGGCTCCGGTGACTGGGAGCCTTATGTTGAGGTCGCCAACGGTGGCGAGAAGAACGGCGAGGCGTGGGCGCTTGCGCTGAGCGAAGACGGCTCTGTTCTGGCAACAACCACCCACAACGGCCGGGTTAATGTATGGCGGTTGCGGGATGGTTCGAGCCAGCTGGCCCAGCAGTTTGAGCCGGGCTCCGTAGTCACAAGCGCCTTTGGCATGTCGATTGACATAAGCCATGACGGCAAGTATACGGCGACTGGGCACGAAAACGGCGCCGTCTACGTTTACAACAATGAGTCGGGTCGAATCGTATATCAACTACCTGGTAAGCAAGCTATTCGACTGTTAAGGCCTGCTTTTGTACTGACCAACTCCCAGGCCTTGCAAAGCCTGTCCGCGCCGTCGCCTTTTCGCCCGCTGGAACCAAGCTCGCGGCTGCTGGAGACTCCATGACAATTGAGCTCTACGACCTGCAGTTTGGCGAGCACGTAGCCCAGTTCACAGGCCATACAGCATGGATCATGAGCATTGACTGGAGCGATACGGGCGAGTATCTGCTCAGTGGGGCATACGATGGCAAGGCTAAAGTGTGGTCCATCGACAAGCAAGCATGCGTCGCCACCCATAGCGAGACGGAGCAGGCGCTTCTCAGCGTGAAGTGGTTACCAAAGACGGGCATGAACGAGATGTTCTGCACGGCTGGCGCTAACAAGAGCTTGACGTTTTACCGCGAAGCCACGGGCACCGCCTAACGACCGCAAGGATTTCACGACATTGCATTACTGGGCATGGCGTTCATGAGATGGCTACTACATGTATCAATGAATGGAAAGGGGGCCATTCACTTGCATTGTACTGAGTTTAGAGGGCATGATGCATCAATCAATCTTGCGAGCAGCTCAACTGGCTGGCTCCTACCATCCTAGTTCTATCAATGTTCGTGACAGTAAACCAAGTTGAACATATTTTGCAGTTCACCGTCAATTGAGTATACCATGGCCACTTTTAAACCTATCCGGATAAGTATCATTTGAACTTCAGTGTAAATACGACACACACATACATCAATAGATTGGTTCTGTATAGAATCGAGTTGAGTATTTGGCAGCAACAAGGAAGTCACGTGTGCTCGTACCTTCCTCCGTTGTCCCTCCAACTCTAGGTACATGTAGTAGTTTCCCCAAATTCCCCCAACGTCATTACCGCATTCCACAATTCTTAGGTCCCCTGCGTCAATCCATCAAGATCGTAGGGCAATAAATACATTTGATACACTTATTACGGAGAACAAGCCGTCGCAAACATCATTAGAGAAGCAACCTTACTATCTGCGCATTGGTTACTCGTTTGCATACGCAATTGATCACAAACCATATCATTACCCCCTCAAATTCCCTCTCCTCGCTATGCCTGCCACACGCCGCAGCACCCGCTCTTCGTCGCAAGCCGGCGGGAAGCAAGCGACGCTGTCCTTTCACAACCGAGTGACCAAAGCGGTCCCGAAATCGAGCAAGGACGTCGTTTCATCTCCCTCAAAGCAGTCGCCCCTCGCCAAGCACGTCGTATCCGCTTCGCAAGAAGCCGAAGAGCAGGCCGCGCCCGCCAAGGAAGACATTATCCTCGACGATGCGGCTGGTGTCGAGTCTGAACCGGAGGAGCGTTCGCCGGTATCCGAGCAGGAGGATGAGGCTGTCAAGAAGACCGATGCCGAGCTGCGTGCGGAGAAGATCACCGGGCGCCAGGTCGACCAGTATTGGCGCAAGCTGGAGGGTGAGCGCATCGCGAAGAGAGTGCACCAGGAGGATCTGAGCCAGGCCGAGAAGGTCCTGCGGTATTTCGATGTCAGCTCGCAGTACGGTGTAAGTACTTCGTCCCGGGGGAAAGCTCACAACCGTCTTTGCTGTGTATTCTGGTTTTGCTGACGTCAAACTACTTAGCCTTGCGTCGGAATAACACGTATGAGGCGCTGGCAACGAGCAGATAAGCTCGGTCTCAACCCGCCACCTGAGGTCTTAGCTGTTCTCCTCAAGGAAGAGGAGAATGGAACCAAGGGAGTCGAGAGGGCGCATATGGACGCCATACTGAACTCCACGGCCGTTGGTGTTTCCTGAAAAAGGCTGGGAAAAAGGCTTTCTGCATCATGCAATGCCTTGGGCTATCCGAGACTTGAGGCTACGACGATCTTGCCACCTACGAACTAAATGTGCTCTGTGTATATGGACTTGGCTTGCTTACGGGCGTTCAGGAGTTTGGCTTTCATGGGGCTCTTAGATAGAGGTTCCATTACGGCAGGGGCTTTCAGGCCCCAGACTGGGTTTCGACGTGTACTATAGCGATCACGACAAAATGCGTATGAATTCAAACAAAATATTTGTTCTTGTCATTTAAAGCGTGGTAGAGTTCTGCAACAAGATGAGAGAAGGTGGAGATGCCGCTGGGCATGCCGTGGTCTTTCGGGTCCTGGCGACGACCAATGCAGCCGTCTGTACATGACCCTGAACATGAGCAGAGCTTCGCCAACTCCTCTTCAGCTAAACCCGATGTTCAGAAACGATCTCAACGAGGGCGACGGCTACTGCAACCCTACTTTACTGTAAATTGTAAAGTACACAAGAGGGTGTGAAGTCGCAGCTATCGTGTACTGTGGGAGGGAGAACAACTCTGTATTTTAGATCTATGGCCACGACTCCCTGCCTAGGATTCAACTTGAGCATGTAATCTAGTAAGCTCAAACATTATGCTCACTCGTGATCATTTATAAATGCAATGGCGTCATAAGACATCCTCAGAGCTTGGCCAAGAACACAGGCGCAAGCTGACTCGTGCTCGTTTCGTATTAATAGCCATATCAGAGAGGCAAGTATAGTTGATGCAAAACATACCCTTACTCGGAACTTGCCGCTGTCAATTATAGCTGGCAATGGCATGAAGCTATCGCCGCGCCATGGTGTGATGTGCTTCGTGACTTGTTTTGGCCAGGCACTACCTAGCCTAGCAACATAATGTCTCCCAGCTACACGGTGTGGTTTGATTTTTACCTTTATCTCGACCTTAGTATCGATTATGGACAGGAATAATGTGTGCGGAGCTGCGTGAATGCCAAAGGGTTGGCCATACCGCCCAGACCTCGTAGGGTTCTAGATTCCATGACAAGTGATCAAGCCTATATACCACAGTTTTATCATGAGGCGGACTTGCTAGAGACTCTTCGTCGTCTACGTGTATATGAGCTCATCGCGCATCCTCCCTTTAGACATGTAGATAACCTCCAGCACAGCGCTTCGATCAGCAGCAACGTCAACACTCCGTTCAAGGACCAAAAGCCATCCCTGGTACCCTATTTGCTCAGTTGCCTTCCACCAACCGGCTTGCTCTTTTCATTACGTTACTCCCTCCCCTCGATTCGACAGCAACATGCAGCTGGCCTCTGTTACCATCACCCTTCTTGCCATGGCCTCGGGCGCGCTCGCGGGAGTGGCCAGTACCGCCAACTACGACCCCGGTCTCAAGATCTTCAAGCGCCAGAGCGATGACGCCGTGTGCTGCTGTTGCCAAGCGAACGGTGGCTGCGTGAGTGGCATCCTTTCTTTCCTCTGCCCTGGCCAGATTCCACCTGCTGTATAAAATAGAAAAGAATACTGATCATCTTTTTTTCTTCGTCGGCAATAGCTTTGCGAGGCTTCCCAGGGTCGTTGCGGATCGGACTGCGGCATCATTGGCTGCGTCTTTACCTGCTTGAAGTAGGGTGTCGGTCTGCGATCCAGGGGGTACCATAGAGGATGGCCGCTGCGCGGATGATCTGTTCATAACAGCAGGTTTTCAAGGGCGGGATACCTTATCAGAGGCTTGCAGGCCAAGGAAGGACTGGAAAGGGGACTGGGCCGTTTTCTACTGGGTTCGATACAGGTGGTTTAGCCCGATGATACATATCGACGTATGAATGAACAAGCAGTGTTTCTCAGGTGCCTAGTAAAACCGAGCATTGTCCAGACAGTTGCTTAGGTTCGAACTGGCCAAAGTTGCCCGTTCACCCCTTCTCCCATAACGGAGCCTTCTCATGTACGCGGCCCAGCCCAGAAAGCGTGGAAGTGAACACGCAACCGGTAACTACTAATCATCACAGTTTCCGTTTCGCGTAAGAGAGGTACCGGGAACAGAGGGTCTAGTACGGCAGTGCGTGAAGATGAAGTCATTCGTATCCTTACTACATGGCCACTGTCTTCGTTCAGCGATCAAGGAAGACAGTGATGGCGTTGGGTCCAGGCGAGAACAGCCTTTTCGTCCATCCATGACACGAGTCGTACTGAGCCAAATCATTATGTATCACTGGTAGCATGGCCCTGCCAGTGTATGGAGCAAGAATGTCTGCAATAGACCCTGGACCCCCCGGGAAGGTATGTGGGAAACATGCTATCACCGAACGTCTGCAGTTAATTACATGTATTGGGATGTCTCCAAGCAGACGAGGTGCAGCGACGGGAGTGGTTGATGAGCATTGTACGAAGAGATCAAAAAAAGTAGAACCCAGAAAACATCACCTGGGTGGCATGGTATGATTAGGACCATTGCTGCCAATTAAAAAAATTAAAAAAGAAAAAAAAAATGCAAAAAGCTCAGATAGGGTATTCGAATGCATGTCCTCTGGGTTGACCTGACGAAAGCCATCGCTGCTCCTCAGTGGGTATGCAAGGGAATTTCCTACCTTACGAAAAACCGAAGTTTTTACAACCAGACCAGGGTGGCGAAATCCCTGGCTGGTGATGGAAGAAAAGGCAGTTATTTAGATATTTAAGAGTACCTCGATAGCTGTAGGCGTTGGGCCTACCTGCACCTGGGGGCTCACAGCTACCTCACCTCCCACGCGCCCCAAGCAAGCTCCCCTAAAGCTCCCCTTCTGGACAACCCAATCACCTGCATAACAATGAGCTATTGTAGCTCAAATAGAAAGGTAGGCAACGTGCAATAACACCATTCGCAGTACGATTCTCTTCGTGGGCCAAGGTTTCCATTCATGTCCTCCATCGCCATCCCCTGGCACCTGCTGAAAATCCAGTGGTGAACCCAGTCGACACACACATGTACTAGTACCATATGCTCCGTGTCCGGTGATGGGGCATTGTGTACTTCCCTTCCGCTTCCATCTGCTTCATGGTGTCGTATAGGAAGAAGTCAATCAGGATGGCGTTCACCTTAGCCTCTGGATGGCTTCGGTTGATATCCCTCCTGAGCAGCTCCACGCACCAGATGCTACAAGCTAAGCATGGATGTGTTAGTAAGTACTGACGAATTCTCACAAGCCAAGTCTGTATCTCTTACCTCTGAGCTGAAGTTCATACGACGTTCCACTCTCGATGATATCCCCTTTGCTGATCATGGCCTGCAGGGGCGGGCTGTACGATATACAGCCCAGGGTTGCCAGGATCTGCGGCACGCGGTAGTCGGCGAACATCGTGATCTTGTCGATGTCCCTGAACTCGCCCCAGTCTTCGCCGTTGAAGCAAGCCCAGACATCGGCCACGAATATCTGAGCGCGCTTGAGTAGCCGTATGGGTTTCCGGTGGTTTTCGAACTTGTGCTCGTCTCTAAAGCAGTCGAAGTCACGCGCAAGCATGTTCACGAGCTCTGCGGCCGAGCCATCGGCAACATCGATGAGATGCGTGACGCTGCACGAGTATTTCTGCGGATAGGGGTTGGTTCGGGTTCATTCGAGCATGCTGAGCCCCTTGCAGAGATAAAGAAAAGGGCAAGAGGGAACGCATGACCTACCTCGTACAGCACGTTTCCTGCTTCGCGCAGACACTTGAGGCGTTCCTCGAGCAATGGCATCTCTTCGTCAGTGCAAGACCGGAAGACATGCCGCAACGACTCGAGGTTGCATTCGTCCTCGCTCTGCCAGTAGTGCGGGTCGGTGATGGGGATACCTTGAAACATTGATCAACAATTCCGTCATGGGGCTGAGTGTGCGATCAATTCGAAGCAGAGCGTCATGACGAAACGAGTCGACCAATGAGCAGGACAGAGTTGCACACACCTTCCTCCAAGGCCCTCTGCAATGCGGCGACGAGGCTCCAGTAGCCCGTCCAGGTCTTGTCCTTGTAGCTGATGGCGAAGCGCTCGTCTTCGGGCTTCAGCGACCAGAACGAGAAGTTCAGCAGGTCCATGGTGAAGATAAAGGCCACGGTCGACTCATCCTTGCTCTTGGGGTGCAGCTCGTGCTCGGCCCAGCTGGCCGTGGAGAACCCCTCGGACTGCATCTTGGCGTGGATGATCGCCGCGGCGTTCTTGCACGCCCGCATGTCCACGGCGACGTCAATCGAGTTGTCGTAGACATACTCGGCGCCTTCGAGGACACCCGTCTCAGCCTCGGCGGAGAGGTTGGGCTTCCCCTGAATGTGCTGGCGGAGGAGCTCGAGCAGCTCGGGGTCAGCTTCGTCGTCCGACATTGCCAACGAAAACGTCAATATCAAAGACCGTTATAAGCGACCCTTAGCTGCTGTCAATTCCGTGTATGACCGTTCGAAGAATTGTATACCGGGGTTGTCATGGATTCGAGGGGCTTAAAACATGGAGATGTGGAATTCGAGCCTGACCTCGAAATTTGTAGTAGCGGGTCGGAGTTGGAGCATCAAGCAAGCACTTAGCAGCCTTGTTAGATTATGCATACATATGTACCTACATGGGTATAGCACTGAACGAGTACAGCACGAGATATCTATTTGGATACAGAGTCGATGAAATGCGGCAGTATTAGCGACTATATTATGTTGCCTCGCAATACTACTATCAGACATTCAAAATCGTCAGACTCGTTCCGCCCCCCCTCTTCGTCACTTTTACAGGCCATGTGTGTCAATGGTGGTAGAGTTCCCCTGCAGGCTGAAGTGTGCATGAGACCAAACCAATTGCAGCAACCACTACCGTACTACCGTGCACACCCTGCTTGCTTCCCAGCAGCAAGCCAGCGCGTTTGGGGCGTGCAGAAGGGCGTGTTCCATTTTAGACCCGGGTCCAATTCCGTCACCGGGGAGCGGGAAAGAATCCGAGTCACTGTCAACGTGCCCGTGAACCCCCGTGGCGTAAGGGTAACCAGAGCACCCTACCGATGTATTCCATCAAATCGTTGAACACGAATCGGCTAGATCGACTGGGTGTTGATCAAGTCTGGTAATATTCGTGATGTTCATCCAATCGAATGGACGTCGGGTTGATTAATCGGGAAATGTTCTCAATATTAGGTACATCCGTTATACTTTCAAGGTATCCCGTCAACCTGGTGATTTATCTGTATTAGGTTGACGTGCATTCGGTCTGGTGTGTCGGGATCCTTGATTGATGAGGATCAAAGATAAAAAAAAAAATGTTTGCTCAACAGAGTGAGTGAGTTCATTGATTACAACATAACAGGCCTGCTTCTGTACCTGTACGGGGGCGTGTGCTCAGTGACGACGGAACACTCCAGGTATCCACGTACCATTCTAGGCAGGTACACCAATACCTGTACACCTCGCGGCGCGGAAGCTAGCACACTGGAGCGTAGCACCCAAGGCTCACACACCTCGCGCCATCCCATCGAATCGAGGCTGAGAGAGTGAGCGCCTGCAACTTTTGATTTATTAACCTAGACACGACTAGATCTGCAGTTTCAACCATCCAGTCGTCTCTTTTCACCTTTGCGCCTGCTCGCAAATTCCCGTCACGACTATTTCTCCTGTCGCGACACACAAACACACACCCGCCATCCTTCCTTCGTTCATGCATCCCACCCGATCCATGACGGCAACTGAAGTGGGCTGGAGCTGTCTTTAGTTAGGTATCTCACTACACCATGGCGCTGGCTCCAACAAGTCGCGACAGCTACAACTGCCAATCCTTGACCAAGAGCGTCAATGACGATGTCAAAGCCGTAAGTATATTCTCTGTCTTATTTCTCATTGCCGCTACGCAGCAGCCAGCATCTGCGCGCCAGCTTTACGCCCTGCACAATGAGCTGTCTGCCTGCGCATTGCATTGCATATGTCGACCACCGGCGCAGGCGCAAACATGGCAACCAGCTCCAACAACCGCGCGGCAGCACCTCTTTACCAAGCAACACCTTCGCACTCTTAGCAACCCAGTGTTCCTCTGACTGCTACTGTCCACCATGGAATTGCTCGAAGCTGCCGATCCTGTCGTTTTACTGACCTATGTCTCGCAGGCCAAAGTTCTGATGGTCGGTGCCGGCGGCATCGGTTGCGAACTCTTGAAGAACCTCGCCTTGACTGGTTTTGGCGAAATCCACATTGTCGACCTCGACACGATAGACCTGAGCAACTTAAACCGCCAATTCCTCTTCCGACACGAACACATCAAGAAGTCTAAAGCATTGGTACAGAAGCCCCCGGGTGAGGTGGTGTTGTGGCGATGGTGAGTTTGTGCTAACCGGCTGATAGGTAGCGAAAGAGGCGGCCGAAAGCTTCAACCCGAACGTCAAGATCGAGGCGCACCATGCGAATATCAAGGATGCGCAATTCAATCTAGAATGGTTTCGCGGTTTCAACCTTGTCTTCAATGCGCTGGATAACCTGGAGGCGAGACGCCATGTCAACAAGATGTGTCTGGCGGCAGATGTGCCCTTGATCGAGAGCGGTACGACTGGTTTCAATGGTCAGGTCCAGGTCATCAAGAAGGGCGTCACAGCGTGCTACGACTGCACAACAAAGGACGTCCCTAAGTCGTTCCCAGTGTGCACGATCCGAAGCACACCGAGCCAGCCTATCCACTGCATTGTCTGGGCCAAGAGCTATCTTTTGAACGAGGTCTTCGGTGTTAGCGAAGACGAGGCAGCTTTCGACCACTCGACGGATGCCGACAATGCCGAAGAGATCGCGGAGCTGAAGAAGGAGGCCGAGGCGCTGCGAAGAATCCGAGAGTCTGTTGGCACCGCAGAATTCCCCAAGATGCTGTTCGACAAAGTATTCAAGGCCGATATCGATCGATTGCGATCCATGGAGGAGATGTGGCAGTCGAGGAAGAAGCCGGAGCCTTTGGACTACGACGTCCTGAAGCCCAAAGCCCCTGCAGTTACTCCGGAATTATTACAAGACGGGCAGAAAGTGTGGTCTCTGGAGGAAAACCTGACGGTTATGAACGATAGTCTGGAACGCCTGAGCAAACGAGTGGCTGAGCTCAAGGCAGCTGGAACAGCTCAGCCCACCATCACGTTTGACAAGGATGACGAAGACACTCTGGATTTTGTCGCGGCAGCTGCCAACATTCGGTCATCCATATTCGGCATCGACCGAAAGTCTCGCTTTGACATCAAGCAAATGGCTGGCAACATCATTCCAGCCATTGCCACTACAAATGCCATCGTGGCGGGTCTTTGTGTGCTGGAGTCATTCAAGGTACTCAAAGGTTGTTATGAACAGACCAAGGAGGTAAGGAACACAACCCACATGCCCTGATTAGGACCAAAGCTCATACATAACATCATAGGTATTCCTGTCACCATTCGCAACCCAGCGTCTACTGAGCGCGGATAAGCCTCAGCCTCCGAATCCAAACTGTCCGGTCTGCAGCGTTTACCAGACGAACGTGTATGTGGATCTATCACGTGCCACACTCAAAGACCTGGTGGCCGATTTCGTGAGATTGCAGCTGGGTTACGGTGACAAGGAGCTTGCCGTCAGTACGGAGGCTGGTGTTCTTTATGACCCTGAGGAAGAAGACAACCTTTCCAAGAAACTGGGCGAGCTCGGTAATTATACTCTTGGCACGTACTATGTGATGTTATTCTAACGCTACTCTACAGGAATCAAGCAGGACACTTTTGTGACCATCGTGGACGAAGACGACGACGACGTCTTCGTCAATGTCGTGCTGAACATCCAAGAGGCGTAAGTTATCTTACCCCCAAACTAGACTACAGTCAACTGACTCCCATTCCAGCAAGGAACCCCTCACGGATAAACCCATCAAAAGTCTTGAGCCTGACCAAGCACCCAAGATTCCTCGCAAGCCCAAGAAGGAGCCTGCCCAGGAAAGCAATGGTGTACACTTGGATGGCGATGCATCAATCAAGGACCTGAAGCGCTCCCGAGAGGACGAAGGCGATGTGCCGCCACCCTCCAAGAAGGCGAAAACCTCCGGCGCAGATGATGACGACGTCGTGCTCGTTGGTGATGATGGTCCGAGCACTGGGGCTATCGTTATTGACGACTAGTCCATACGTGGGAGAAGAATCCGACAAATCTTCCGTCACGTAGCGCTGAGACCACCGTCTAGATTGAGGACGGTATTGTGTGCATATGAATTCTTAACAAGGAACGCAGCAGCATCGGCGACTTCTTCCGCCGATCCAAGCCGACCCAACGGGATGAGGCTTTCCAGATCGGCCGACTTGGCGATGGCTACAATGTACATTAGTGAATACATTTCACCTCGAGGAGAGCCGTGCATGGATGAGGGCTGGCGGCTGGATTGAGAATTTCTGGACGAAATGAGCAACTTACAGGCGGTCATTTCGGTCTGGATATACCCGGGTAGGATGACGTTGATTCGGATGCCGAATCTTCCCACTTCCCATGCCAAAGCTCTCGTCAAACCTAGGACACCGAGGTTAGATAATTAGATGAAACGAGAAAAATCTCGGAATACTGAAACACATGACATACCCACGATACCTGCTTTTGATGCCGCATATACACTTGCGCCCCTTCCGGCGTGGGTTGCAAGAAGACTGGAGATGTTCACGATGGAGCCTATCATGTATGTCAGTGCCGTGCGTGTGGCAGTATAGGCTGTGATGGTGTGCTTACCGGATTTCTGTTGCATCATTTTCTTGACGACTTGTTGGCAGCCCAGAATGGTGCCTTCTAGATTTGTGTTTAAGATCTCTTTCATATCGGGCACTCCAGTATTGAAAAGGAAGGAACTCTGAGTAATGCCGGCCGCATTGATGAGAATATCAACGTCTCGCTAAAGTGGACATACGAGTTAGTATACTTCGGCCTTCAATGTATTCCCCCTTTTTCCCCTCATGGGTACTTAGGTAGTTCCCTGGGACGGGACACTTTCAAAAACATGACCGATCGGGTTCATCTCTACGTACTTTATCCGACTTCATTTGTTTTAACATCAGCTGCCAGCCCGTCACGTTGGCCACGTTGAACGCAAAGGTGGAGTGTTTCGGTGGCACGGCCAGCGGCGCGAGGCCGGGCTTCAGGTCGAGGCTCTTCAGCGCCGTCTGCAGCCGCGCCTCGTCGCGCCCGACCAGCGTGATGCTGGCGCCCTCGGAGGCGAAGTGCTTGGCGATGGCGAGGCCGATGCCGCGGCTCCCGCCCGTCACGATGGCGTGGGCGCCGGCTAGGGAGCGCATCGTCGTGTACTTGCTTACTCGCTCGCTTGCTCGGCTCACGGGGGAGGCGTGTCTACTTCTGGTGCAACGGCTTTGGCGTCGTCGTCGATATGACAAGGCAATAGGAGACAGGACGTGTATCCTGGTCCCTGTAGAATGCGGGTTGTCACGTGCAGCTGGTTTGCAGGTTGGTTTGTTGTCGGGATGATGATGCGATTATACGCAAGCCAAGATGCAAAGTTAGACCCTGATCGTGCTAGTATTCTGTCAGCTTGACGCAGCCAACTTGCCGGCAGTGTGCAGGTCTACATACGTGAAAAAAGCCAATGGACTGGCTGGCTCCCTGGACGAAGACACTACAAATCTTTGAACTATTTTATATGGAAAACACCAGATCCCTAGTCAGTGACGTGAAGGATGCACGATGGTGCAAGTGAAGTGTGGACATGTATGTACATTTGTACTTGCATTACATGACGGCAGCAGAAGACTACACCAATTCGACGACATGTAAGTGTCTCATTGGGCGACAGGGACAGGTGGTGGTTCACTAACTATGTATGTAGAAGTACCTACAGCTTCCTACCGTTCAAGGTTAGCTAGCATTAGTTTTCAGGGACGGATAAGAGGCCAAGCTGGGCTCAGCGCATTCATTCAAAACGTAAAATCAACAACGGAGCAATCGGAGGGGTCAGACAAATAAACAACATACATCATCGCCAGTACTCTTACACTCTACCTACCTAATATCAATGCGCAATAACTTCTCTCTTTCTAATACCCTTCTCTTCTGGTCGGTCCTGCTACGGTCGGGGGAAAGAGGATTCGCCGGTGTCAAAGACGGCCGAGATTAACATGAGAAGAGAGACCCCCGGTTTTCTTTAATTGCTTTCTTGACCTTTCCTTTTTGCGGCTGCCGTCGTCGTTTCGAAACCTGAGCACGAGCATCCCGCATCCCACCTTCGCCGACCCGAACCCTCTTGAGCAACCCAACTACTCGTGCGGCCCGCCCGCAACCTGGGATCAACACGACTCCTTCTGCCCTCCTGTAGTACTTTACTCATACGACCGTCCGATGTGCTCGTCGCACGCCAATGGCGCTGCCGTGAGCGCCGACTCGAAGAAGCCGACCGTGAAGGCTAGCGATGGAGAGAAGCCGCCTGTGATCGACGCTGGATTGCGGGATCTAGACCACTGTACGTGTAGCCACCCACCACCGGCCCTCGCCAAGGGCCACCGCGACTTATACTGCCTTGGAAGAGCAACCTCTTCTGCGCGACTCACGAGAGGGGCGCACTTGCACCCGGGCGCAATACCTAAACTTTCCAGGCGCAAGCATGCGTCTTACATATACAAGTCCACTTTCGCTGACAGCGCTCCCTGCGACTTACAGACAAACGCATCCTCTCACCATGGCGATACGACTTGCGACAGTGGGCGTTGCCCCTGATCAGATGGGAGACGCCCTACCTCGCCTACCTACAAGATACGTTGCGCACGCCGGCGCTCGATAGCTACTTCGCCATTACTGCCAACCTGGGCACGCATACCTTCTTCATGGTCGGGCTGCCCATCATGTTCTGGTGCGGCTTTGAGTCGTTTGGCAAAGGGTCGGTCCCTCCTCCGCTAACCTGCTCGCGGGTCTTGTGTTGACAATATGCCACAGCCTCGTTCGCATCCTCGCCTGTGGTGTCTTCTTCACAGGCTTCATAAAAGATCTCTTCTCGCTTCCCCGACCGCTGTCGCCTCCCTTGCAACGAATCACCATGTCAGGCTCCGCCGCCCTCGAGTACGGCTTCCCCTCGACACACTCGGCCAACGCCGTCTCGGTCGCGGTATACGGTCTTCTTTGCCTACATTCACCAGACAACATGATGCAACCAAACATGAAGCTAGGACTCGAGATCTTATCCTATTTCTATGCGGCCAGCATCATCTTTGGCCGCCTCTATTGCGGCATGCACGGATTCGTCGATGTGGTTATTGGTTCGATCATGGGTGCTGTCATCTCTCTCGGCGAATTCTACTACGGCCCGCCTCTGAACATGTACCTGTACTCGCGCCCCTTCACGACTGTTCTTTGGGTGGTGCTCGTCATTATAGTGTTGGTGCGCGTGCATCCTGAACCCGCCGATGATTGTCCTTGTTTCGACGACAGTGTCGCCTTTGCGGGCGTTATGATTGGCCTCGAAATCGGCACGTGGCACTATGCCATGGCTCCGCATGGCCAAATTCGGTTCGATCTCGAAGGTCTCGGCTGGCCCGTTGTGATTATGCGCATTATAACCGGGGTGATGGCAGTGTTTGTGTGGCGGGAAGCGGCCAAGCCCATCTTGTTGAAGTCCTTGCCGTATTTATTCCGAATCATCGAGACATGGGGGATGAATCTTCCCCGCCGCTTCTTCATGCCGGCCTCCAAGTATAAGAACATTCCGCTCCGTCTGCGGGTCGACAACGTCCTGCCCAACGTCAGCGACTTCCCCAACTTTGTTAACAACATTCGCAAGGGCGGCCGCGGTAGGTCCGTGAGCATTGGCCCGCAGAGTGCGGCAGACGCGTACGAGACGCTAGCCTACCGCGACCGCCGGCGGAGGGAGAGCAACACGAGCAACACGAGCCGGGGCCTCCGCAGCAAGGAGAGCATCGCCTCGCTCCGAGGGACGAGCCCGAGCCCGATAGCAGTCAGCGACGAGAAGTCGGGCGCGCGGAGCAGTGCGATAAGCGGCGGCCACCACCACAACAAGCTCAGCGATTACGAGCGTATGATGGGCGAGGGTACCGTGATGATATCGCCCCCTGAGGAGGAGGGCGACGACCCGACGCTCATTATCGGTTCACAGGACGAGATGAGCGAGCGGGAGGTCTTTGCCCAGCTTATCAAGCCGAGAGTGAGGTACGACGTGGAGGTCGTGACGAAGTTGGTGGTATATACTGGTATGTGTCACTCTTTCTCTTTTCCAGGAAAACATTTCCCCTTTTCATTCTTTATCCTTTGACGGCACCGCTTCTCGTCAATACGAACTGGCAAAGAGGGCAATCGTATCGCTTGTCTTCGGGCTCGAGTTCCGATTTGCGCAGGTCGTTAAGGTTCAGGCAAGCTGCGGAAGCGCCGGGTCATACGACGTGGGGCTGCCGCGTCACGACTCTCCGGCACTTGTTGTATTCCACTCCCCCTGAGATTGGATTCCACCACTAATACGAGAGACTGTCTAGGCATCGCCCTGATCGCCGTAGATATCGGGCCGCTCATGTTTACTGTCATTGGTCTGTCTATTTGACGGTTGCCATATCCGGCAATTGCATTTAGGGCCCCGGCAGCGGACTGACTAATGACGGAATGAAATATTTTCAACAACATAGCATGCATGAGAGCCTTTTGTTTCTTCCTTCTTCTTCGTTTCTATTGGCTCCCCTTATTCTTGTGGGAAGGGGAAGCTGGTGGTTGGTGTCAGAACATGAGTCTGAGCTGACATGCCCGCCGGCATTGGTGCGAGGGGCTTTAATTAATTGGGATGCCCCTCGATTTGTATATACTTCTTCAGTTGGGGAGGCGCATCGTCGTAGTCTTAGTTCGCAAGCACGTCTCGTTCGGCTTTCTTGGTGGGTATAGACTCCTGTATAGATTAAGAGTTGACTCCTGAAAACAGTAATACCAAACAAAACACTTTGTTCGTTATGGTTTGGGGTAATTTGACGACGTAAAAGAGCATGACTTATGTGAACATACTCAAAACCTTACGCTGGCTGCTGTCGGCTCTTTGGCCGGCGACAGAGGCGAGCGGTGGAAGGGGATATAGGACGTCCGTACTGGGAGTCTTATAACACGGGAAGTGCTGAGAATATTCTCAGTGTAGATTGGCGAGTTACTATAATGTATTGAAGAGAGCCCCCTAAATGGGACGTATTCAACCTAATCCTCCCTGGCAATAAACCACACTGGATCCCAAGATGAAAGCTTGTCACACGTAAATAGCTTCACACCCATCATACGTACACCCATACACTCCAGGCAGTTGTTGCTGTAATGTTTTCTAGTGCCCTACCCTTGTTTTCTTATATATAGGAGTAGAGGGTGTTCCACGTACCATTGCTCGTTATACTTTTTGTACGTCAGCAAAGCGAAAATGTCACGACTCCTTACCTGCAAGTAGTAGGCTTAGGCGATCGCCCGATGACGCGAAGGTCGTGGCCCTTGCACCGGCATTCCAGAGCAGCAAATAGCCCGGCAGGCCCGGCACCGACGATGAGAATGTTTTATGTCTGAGGGAGGGCTCCTCGGCGGGGAGCTGGTTCAAAGAGGTCTCGGATCGGTTCAACTCAGATTCGCTGAGAAAGGTCTGATGAAATAAAGTTGCTTGGCCAAGTCGGGCAACCAAAGAGGTGGATAGACAGATTGCTGTGAGGAAGGTTGCAAGTGTTGGTGGGGCGGGTTTACTTATTAGAAAGCTTGATCCCGAGACGGATGCTTCATTTATATGCATAGCCCTATTCTTTCCTCAGAGTCACGCTCTCCATGGGTAATCGCGGAGGATCGAAGAACGGGACGGACCTTCAGATACTGTCGGTTTGCTTGGTGAGGACTGCACTTGGAAAGATCTTACAGATCGGATATTTACAAGAGCTCAGAGGAAACCAACAACCCCTTCAAATCCAGCCGAGTCATCACTCATGAGTTGGCCATTGGACGGCAGCAGACCATAAGCATTTGTCGTCCATAAACCAATCTCATGTGGTTAACATATCAACCGCAAGAGAAACAACTTGTGTTTCTTTGTTCACTCTTCACGTCAAGTCAAGCCCGGGTTTCAGGTATATAACACAGATAAGTTGTGAGAAGTAAAGCATATGTTGTATGAGTTTTTATTACAGAAAGCACGGCCAAAATCGACCTTGTGATATATTGTCAAGCGCCGCCAGATGTATTTAGTCTATCCATAGGACATCAATGAAACCTCTTTTCGAAGAAAAAGATCTCGTATGTATGATAATCGTGTACCAATGATGTCAATCCCGCCAAGTCTGAGGGACTTAGAAGAGAGTGGCAGCACCGACAGCGACAGCCACAATGGCAGTGAAGGCAGCGGAGAAGGCAACAGAGTGTCCGGCGCCGGCGGTGGGGACGGGGGTGCCAGACGAAGCGGAACCAGCCTCCGAGCCAGAGCCGGAAGCAGGGGTGGAGCCGGAAGCACCGGAGCCAGACTCAGAGCCAGAGCTGGAGCCGGAGCCGGAGCCAGAGCTGGCGGATCCAGTGCCGCTGGGAGAAGAGCTGCCGGTAGCAGAGGCGGTACCCGAGGCCTTAGCAGAGCCCGAGGGAGAAGAAGAGCCCTCGGTGGGGGTCTTGAAGGTCTTGGGGCAAGACAGGTCGAACTTGGGGGTGGTGGACAGGTTCTCGGTGATGGCGAAGGTCTGCTTGTTCTCGCCGTTGGAGTCGCGGAGGTTGTACCAGAAGGTGGGGACCTTGTTGAACAGCTGACGGCAGCCGATCTCGTTCCAGTAGTACTTGGCGTTCTCGACGCTGGGCTGGGCCTCGTCCCACTTGGGGCCGGCGGTAGGCCAGCCGGTCTCGGTGACCCAGATGGGCTTGCCGCCGATGGCAGCCTTGGCCTTGTTGAAGGCGCTGTCGAAGCGCTGGCCGGACTTCTCGATGGAGTTGCCCTTGCCGGTCTCGTAGTAGGGGTACTCATCGAGACCGACCCAGTCGACGGCGTCGATGACGGCCTTGTTGGTGCTGTTGGGCCAGACGTCCCAGGTGTCGACGTGGCCGATGGGGACGTTGGCGAGCTTGCTGTCGGCGAACTTCTTCTTGTAGTCGCCAATGAACTTGACGATCTGCTCGGGGCCGTTGCCGACACCGCCCTTGTTGGCGCGGCCGGTGGCGGAGTCACGGTAAAGATCCTCGCTACCGATGGAGATACCGATGATGAGGTCGGTGAGCTTGTTGCCGTACTTGGCGACGGCCTTCTCCAGAGCGCTCAGCTCCTTGTCGATGCTGGTGGTGCCTGAGGTCCAGATACCCAGCAGGATGTTGGTCTTGGTCTCGATGGCAGCCTCGAAAGCCTCGATGGGGTCGCTCTCGGAGTAGGCCTGGATGTTGGTGTACAGGCGGACCGAGTTGAAGGTGCCGGGGGCGCCCTTAAGGCCCTGGGCAGTCTTGAACTCCTGCAGCCAGTCGGCCTTGAACTTGGCGGAGTTGTCGGTCTTCATCGCACCGGAGTTGAAACCCATCCAGTTCTCGGCGGCGACGCCGACGGCGAGCGAAGTCGCGGCAACAGCTGAGGCGACCTTCATGTTGGGTGGTGTTGGTATGAACAAAAACTCGAAAACGATTGGGGCGGCTTCGTTGGACTTTGAAATAGGGCGCTTTGTTGGTTTGCTGTAGCAAAGCACACAAAGACGCAGGAATGGGCTAGGGAGCGTGGTTTGCTTGAAGAAGCTTGAAGGAGCGTAAGACTGAGTGAGCAAAATGGCTTACTCAATCGAAGGAAATATGCAGTTGATGTACGAGACAGAACTGAGGAAAAAAAGAGGGAAGAGTATAAAAATAACGAGGCTCTAGTGTAGGTAGAGAAAAAGAGGGAGGTCCGTCCTAGGGGAAGCAAGCTGATGATGGAGTCAATCCAGTTAACCTAGTGTGGACGAGAGTGGACGAACGCGAGACCAGCTGGGAACTGGGGGTGCACTACCGGGGGCACCATGCC
Organism: Apiospora marii; assembly: GCF_038362585.1. Lineage (NCBI taxonomy): Eukaryota > Fungi > Ascomycota > Sordariomycetes > Amphisphaeriales > Apiosporaceae > Apiospora > Apiospora marii. The sequence continues at coordinate 2,260,843 of NW_027117377.1, forward strand.
CCTTCCAGGCAGGATTTACAGGGAACTAAGATTCAGGAACAGGCCTTTCTGCCCACTACCAACCGTCTGATTGGCGCATGTCGGGAATCTGGGCAGCGTGGCAGTGCATGCCAATCCCGGGACGCCCTGCCTCCCTACATACAGGTACTCCCCCGGAACCCTTCTAATCTTGCCTTCCGCGCAGAGCCAGCAAGCTGGAGACACGCCAGAACTGACCACCGCTGCCACTATTGTCCTTACTGTCATTAGACTTTTGCTCGTGTCCAGCACTGCTGCCAAGCCACTAATGGCATACGATGTTTCCTATGGATCAATGCATTTTGCTCCTTTCTGAGGGTGTGTCCTGGTTGTGCCAGTGCCAGTGATTTGACTGACGCATGTCAGTCAGACCTAAAGACAAGAAGCAAACAGTCAGCCGTTGCTTATTCCTCAACCGTACGCTTGCTTGGATGGCAGCGACGCGAGCGAGTTGTTGTCCCTGTGTGTCATTTGGTTTGGCTCGCTTCCAGAAGCCGTAGCGGTCGCTCGGGCTGCGATCGCCGCCCAAAACAATCAATCAAATGTCAATCCGGGCGAGGCCCTCGATCCTAGTCGCTCATTTCGTCCCAACCCAGGGTGGCCGTTGTTTCAAAATTCCTCCCATGTCATCATCTGATCGGCACAACGTGGAGAACAGACCAGTAGAACAGACGGAAACTCTATATGGGCACAACTAATTCGGATTGTGTGCAGGAGGCTTGGAGGATTGGATAGCAAGTGATTTCGTCTATCTAACCTACACGCGCCGTGCCTTGTTTTCCGACCGATACATACTCTTAGCGGCAGCCTGGGAACGCTACCTACTCTGACATCGCGTATTGTTCTGCTTCCAGATCACCAGCAGGCAGCTTCTTCCGATGTCAAGGCGATGCTTATCGGAATAGCACACCGCAATAATTAAGGCACACGGCAGCTGATGCCCATGATACTATGCTGGTTCTGCACCGGTGGAAGTTGCCGTGATGATTTGACGGGCGGTACTCCGTAATAGGTGGTATTAAAGTGCGACTCTCTTCTCAGGCATACTCCTTTATATAGTCCTCCAGCCGTACGGAGGTCCCCTTTAAAAGTAAAGTCCCCCCCCTTGTCACCACCCCCTGTCACAACCCTTATCAACAATCCCTATATACAACCCTTATATACTCTTACCGGTTATTTACCAGCTAATTCTTTTTCTCTTTTCTTTTTTTCTTTTTTTTATCCTTTTTTCGGCTAAACTTTCTTTTATACTACACTACTATAATGCCTATAATTAGAGGTATTATAATCGATTTTAGTAACTTAAACTATTATAATTATATTAAAAGCTATTAATAACTAGTTATAGGCCGATATTAAGAGAATTATTGGTATAAAATAGTGTATTATTAAAAAGTTATATTATAAAGTTTTAAAAACCGGATTTAACTTTAATACGAGGCTATTTATATTATAAAATAAATAGTTCTCCGATAAGGCTAAGATCGGTCGTCCCTTTAAATAAGGCGATAAGCTGAACTAGATAATTATAAAGATAGTAATAATAGACCGGTATGGCTAAAAAAAGATTATTATTTAAATTATAAAAGAGTTTTATAAGTTCTTTAATATCTTTAAATTAATTATATAATAAACCTTTCGATGCCGGTTATTAAAAAATTAAACTAATAAGGAAGCCGGGGTTAATAAAGAAAATAAGAACGAACCAGTTTAACTAGTACTTTAAGCACCGGTACTAGTTGATAAAAAACTAAAAGAACGTTATTTAATTTAATAAGATTAATATAATCTTAAATTAACGTTAAAGGGGTTATTAGATTTAGAGGAAGTTTAATAAAGCTTTAAATAAGAATTATATTTATAAGAAATAAAAAGGTTATTTTAAATTTATATTTTAAGGGTACTTTATATACGATTAGAAAGGACCCTATTATATATAGTTTTTAAAAACTATTATTTAAAAAAAGGTTGTTATTAAGGTTATTACGAAATTAAATATTAAATTAAAGTTTAAAAAAAAGTGAGATTAAAAAATAAAATAAATAAGTAAACTTTTTTTACGAAATTTATTTAGTTAAAAGTTAATATAAAAGTTTAAAAAGGATATTAGAAAGTTAAACCGGATTAAAAAGGGGGGGATTAATTAATAACGTTATCAAAAAAAAATATTTTTCTTTAAGCTTTTTTTTTTTATTAAAAAGTATATAAAAGAAAGACTAGGTATAATAATATAAGAAAATAAGGTACCGGTTTATTTATATTAATTCTAAAGGGTTATTTACGACTTTTATAAAATAAGTTAGTTATTATAATATAATAATTTATTAAATTTAAATACCATCGAGCCTTGTTAATATTAAATAAAAAGGAAGATTATTAAGAAAGGGCTTTTAAAAGTAAGAAAAAGGGGATTTAAGTATAATTTAATAGTTAGTAAAGAATCCTTTAAAATATTATTTAAATTTAAATTAAAAGGATCCCTCGTTATATCGAAAAGATTATTAAGTTAAAAAGAGGGAACGAATATCGCGAGGGAGAACTAATATAAAAGGTAAATTATTTATTATATAAATTATAAATTTATAAATAGAATTAAAACGGTTAAAAACGCGATAAAAATTAATTAATATATACTTTGTATATATTAATTATCTATCTGCCAGCTGGTGCCGATTGCAGGGGTGTATTATATTAGGGGTGTTAAGTAGGGGGGTGTCGACAGGGGGGGGGACTTTATTTTTGAAAGGGACCTCCGTACAGGTATCAATCAACATAGCATATCACTGACCACTTCATGACAAACATACACAAGTACTAGCTCTCCAAAGTGCACGCACGAGTCTTGCTTGCCGAGCCACCATCTGCCTGCTGCGTAGTTTTGCCGTTTACTTTTCTATCATGTATCATTGTCGCCATCACACATACATCCAATGTCAGAACCATGTGGTATATCCGTTCTGTCTGCACTCCGTAAAAAGCGACAGTCAGGAGGCGCGTCCAAGCGCCAGTGACCCGTGTGTGGGCAAAATCCACAGCCCTTCGGACTCCCGCGATCCCGTACCGTACCTACTTTCTCGATCAAACGTCCAACGGACATGTACGGGTGTCAAGCTTGCCGGTTTTCCAGTGTGAATATGAAGATGCCCACCGAAGACCCTCCGGACCGCTAAAAATAGTAATGGGAATTGGAAAAAATCAATTTCAAATGTTCTCATGTGCCGTATCAATCGTGTTAATCGGGGCCTCATTTCTGTATGCATGCATGTACTTACGTACAGGACCCATCAAGCAAGCTCTGTTCACCATGGCGTCCGGCTCGGAATACGAGCAAAGGAGAGCACAGGGGACAGGCGATGTAGGAATCGAATCAGAATTGTTGAGAGCCAGCTGCGATCGGCAAAGGCTCGAGAACCATTACACGATCACTACCTACATCTTAACTACAAGGGCGACAAAGGGCGATCAACCCATAGAAGAAAAGAAGTGTACTATCGACCCAACACCCGTGCTCAGGAACTCGTTCCAAGATACCAATAGGTCGGCTCAGCCAGCTCTCTCACTGTAAGTGCTGATCAGTGTAACGCCTCAGCCTGGCAGATGTTGGGAGTTCAAGTTAGTAAAAGGAGTGTCCGTGTATATATTCTGTGTCTATATACTTTTATTATATGCAATTCAAAATGTCCCATTACATGATACCAGCGATTTTCCCCCCTGCACATCTCCCAAAAGCCCATAGTGCCACAATACCACTAATAGACACTCTATATTGTGCCCCTGAAGTCACATATAGACGACATGGGCACAATACCCCTCTTCTTATGTGTATTCCCATCAAAGCAATAATGCCATTGGTGGCAGTTCCCCCTTCCATCCGGGGCTGTGTCCGTAATCCTGACCTCTTCAGGTGATCAAGTCGACTCTGACTTGGTGTACACGAGGATGCGGCTCACTCCACCACAGATGCTGTTGAAGGTAGACATAACGCGTTAGCCTCCACGTCAAACTTTTGCATACTTGAAAGGGAGAGTCGCTGTACAGGATGCCCGATCCGATCTTGAGAGGTGACATAGCAAGAGGATCCACCGTCCATGCGGAAGAGAGGGCGTATCCGGGGGTATAGGGGGAGGGGATAAACAAATGAGCGAGCAGAACTTACGCGGCAGCATCACCAGTGCAGCTCATGTCGCACTCTCCGAGGTCGATGGGGTCGAGGGTGGGCTCTGTGTTGGAGCACCAGCACTCGCTGCCATACTCGAGGCCGGCATAGGTGTAGCCGCCGACGGCGCACCCGTCGATGCAGTGCTCGACCGTCATCTGACGCCCATCCATGTATCCCGGAGGGTGGCTGGGAAGGAGACGGTGGTGGGCGTCAAAGTCACTGTGATAGAGCATCAGTATGTGTCATAGGTCATTGGGTCACCGATCAAGTCTGGTCACTAATAACAGGGAGCGGGAAGAAGACTGACGCATAGCATGTCGCGTTGGCGTAGTCATGCCAGCCTGGCTCGATGGTCGCAGGACCATTAATAACATCGTAGTTGCCCTTGTAGAAGAGGGTCAGCGCGAGAACGCCGCCGCACTTCTCCTTCTCGTTGCCGGGGCAGGGCATGTTGCAAACGCTGGGGTCGACGGGGTTATTGGCGCCCGCGACCGCATTACCGCACCCTTTTCATGATCGGGATTAGCCTCATCCTATCTTTATGCCGCCGACCTACACTTATACTAACACAGGCAACAACAGGGGTCACATAACGGTAGGTAGTGGAAGCAGGCAAAAAAGGAGTAGCGTTAGAACATACAGCATTCCTTGCCGAGCTCAAGCCCGGCGAGGTTGAAGCCTGCGATGTCGCATGCCCGCTGGCACTCCTGGGCCGAGTTTGCGTCGCTGGGTTCGTAGCCGGGTGTGTTCAGGGCCCTGACGTTATCGACGCCATCGCTATTGCACACGGAGATGGTGTAAGTCAGAGTCGACTGGCTCCCTGCAGTAAGTAGGCAAGCGTGTTGTTATCCGCATCACTTACCTCCAGCAGCTATCGGCAGCAGGACTCCACCAAGCTCTGGGCTCGATGTTGCGTCCAGGCAAGGGTTGCGGAACGGCCTTGGCAGAGACGGCCAAGGAGCCGCCGAGCAGGGTAACGAGAGCGGTCGCGTGCATGGTGGGTGGGATAAACCGATGTTGTTGTTTTTCCTGTTCTGGTTATTCTGCTTCCTATGGGCTTCGCTGAATCTGAGTGAGGAACGATGGATGATGATCTTGTCGTCACTGGACCCTCGAGCTGTCTCTGTCTATATACTATCACCACCGGCACTGAGATCTCTCATGGGGTACCTCTCTGGCAGTGTACATTGCTACAGAATTACTTGGCATGTGGTTTAGTTGGCCCGGTAGACTGTGAAGGTCTATGATAGCTTTGATGTCCGCTGAACTCAATTGCAGACCTGATTACTGAAATGTTCTAGAGCGTGCCGTAGCCTTGCTGCTATTCGGAAGCGATATGCAGCTATACACAATCTTGGTACGCTTGAAGCTATCGATCGCATGGGACTATAGTATCTCAGCCCCTCGATTGCGGGCCGAGATCGAATCTGGGCCAGGAAGACGGCCAGCCTCCTTTGCTTCAGATGGCGCTTGAGTGCGGATGTATACACATTACTCCTCCATGTGATGTGAACTTCTCGGGTGTGCCGCGTTGGGTATCACCTGGCCAAGAAAACCAATTGCGGTGGGTTTCCCGGGTCACTATCCATCGCGTCGAGTCTACAGGATGCATAGACTCACGGAGCTGGCCGCGCCAGCCACCCACGCCTTTATGGGTACTACGCGTGGTTTTAGATGACAAGCGATTACAGAAGACGGCAAGGGTCATATTACAAGTTTGTCTATTCGTTGTCCTTTGCTCAAAACCATGCAATGCCTTCTAGACCCAGATCGAACAGCCACCGGCTTGTACCTGGCATTGAGAGCTCACGCCACTGCATGCCTTGCGGTTTGGCCGAGGCCGATCTAATTCACCAACGTACATAATCATAGAGCACCACTATCACCCGCTAAAACCCGTCAATTGTAGCCGATGACCCCGTCATGTCTTCATCGCTAAGTAGGGGTATCTATCATGTCTCCTTATCTCCTAGCTTAACCCTGGAACTCCTGAATCTTGGCCTCCTCCCACTTGCCGGGGACGAGAGCCAGAGGCACGATACCTGACACGTGCATCTCGGGGCCAAAGATGTGAGCAGTGAGGCCGAGTTCTTGTGTCGCGGCCTTCATGTTCTTGAGACCTTCTTGGTAGTTGGGACCGGCACGTCGCACCCAGATCTGGACATTGTGCTCGTTCAGCTGCTTGGCGTAGTCGCGCAGAGCACGGATGACACCCTTGAACGTCGAGGCAACGTTGGTGAAGTTGGCAATACCTCCACCAATGAAGAGAACCTTGCCCTTGGGGTCCATGGGCGCACGGAGCATGAGGTCGAGAACCGTGCGGGCGTAGTGGTAGGTTTGCGACTCGGTGGGAGCACCAGAGTACTCACCGTAGTTGGCCAGGTCGTCGGCGAAGCCAGCCGAAGCGATGGCATCGGCGTAGACGACGGAAGCACCACCACCAGCGACCAGAGTCCAGATGCGGCCGTTGCCGTTCAGGACAGTCAGCTTCAGGGAAGCACCAGTCTTGGCATCGAGCTCGGCAATGTAAGCCTCCTCCTTGGACAGCTCACGGCCGAAGGGAGCAGGGAACTCCATGGGGGGGCCGGCGTCAATGCTAATCTTGTCGCCCGCAGAGGACAGAGCCATGATGCCCAGGTTGGCAGGCGAGCGGGCAATAGCCCACTTAACACCGCACTCGAAGTCAGCAGTCTGATCGAGCTTGGCAGCAAGATCCAGGAAGTGAACTTCAGCAGAGGTGGCATCGGCGTTGGGAATGACCACCAGGGGGTTGATCTCAAGGTAGGTGAACTGGCAGTCGACATAGACGGCGTACAGGCGCGAGATGAAGTCGACCAGGACATTGTGAACACCCTGAGGAACCTTCTTCAGGAGGGTTGAAGCAATCTCCTCGTTGGAAGGGTACTCTGACAGATCAACAGGGATCAACAGCTTCTCGGCCTTTGCGTCAACATCACCAACATCGACACCACCCTCGTGGGTGAAAAGAATCCAGTCGCCCTAGTTGTACCAAGTTAGTCACCATGCTCTCAAGCATATGCAAATGGGTAAACGATGCGAATGTTGCTTTTAGTGCTACTGGGGACGGGGTTGTTTCGGGGTTATACGCGTTTGCGGTGGGTGGGTTGCCTTCATGAATGAGGAGTGGGTTGCCCAAGCAAAGCGGTTTAGCCTCCGTTCGTCCGTAGACTCCCTGAAGTTTGCGCTCCCGGGTGAACGCAATAAATGCCTTCACAACCACTTGGTATGAGAGCACATTAATTTTGCGACACAACCCCGGATCTATCCTCGGCCCTTGAGAACGATACTTCATCTTCAACAACCCACCACCCAGTCTTTTTCTTTCTCTCTTTCTGAACATGATGTTCTGTAAGAGCATCCCACCGCCACAGCCTGATTTGCGATGCAGAACCGGCATATTGGCTTGACGACATACGACTGAACCAGATTGGACTAGAGCAAGGAATTCAATCAAGGGGTTTTTCTACTCACTTCTCTGACGGAGTTGATGTTGATGTAGTATTCGGTGTCGGAAGGGTGAGGCACGAAAGGCTCAACCAAGAACTGGCGCAGGACACCCTCGACGTGCTCAACCTTCTGGGACTTGCCAGCGCGCTCAGCAATCCAGGCCTTGGCCTCGGGCCACGGCTTGTTCAGGGCCAGCAGACCGCTCTTGCCTCGTCGCTTGATCAGCTGATCGGGCTTTGCGACGAACTTGGCGTCGGCCTGGAGGAGCCAGGGGTAGGTGACCTCGGCCTGGTCCAGCACGGCACTGACCTCAGCATCCTCAGGGAAGTAGAGGGATGCTAATCTGGGAGGAGCATTGTGCGTGGTGGGCTTGGGCAGAGGGGTGGGCTTGATGACGGGTGCCCGGGTGAGGTGGTAGTTGAGGATGGCCTTGCCGTCGGCCTCGAAAATCGACTTGGCGGACATTTTGTGGGAGATTCTGGAGGTTTGCAGATGAGTCTGAGTCTGAATTACTCAAGTGTGGCTCTTTTCTGTGGTTTTCGAGAGAGGAAATCGTCAGCAAGATGAGCTCTTGGTGGTAAGCATCCAAGCAAGTGGTGCTTGTCCGTCCTAAGTGCGAGTACGTGCAAGCGAGACAGGAACCAAGGACAGGAGCCACCGTGGAAACTTCCCACCGGGGTTGCAGCGTCTTTATTGTCGCCAGCGGATTTGGCTATGGTGCGCGGATGCCACTTTGCAGCAGCAACGCCGAGGAATGGGGATTCAATGGCAAGAACCGGAATCTTCGCTTACCTCTTGTGCAATAACGGCAGCAGTTCTCTCTCAAGTGGGAGGAAGCTGGGAAGATACGATCCGATGGCGGGAAGAGAGTGAATTGGCTGTGACAGTTGGAAGACTGGACAGCAGAAAGGAACACTTGAAGAAGTGGGCAGGCAGTGTCTGGAGAATCGGAATTGAGGGCAGCAAGAACGGGGATGTCATTCGAAAATTTCGAGGTGCAATGGATGAATCAATGGGAGCTCTTCCCATTTGGTTTGGGCCGGTTTTGGGGGGGTATACTTTGGCTCTCAGGGCCCCCCCGTCAACTGGCGCAACGCAAGTGCGTGGAACCGTTTTTTCCCTCCATGGTCCAGTGCAGGCAGTGCGTGCGCGTTGCTTCTCGCTCTGTTGGCATTGGCATTTGGCATTTGGCATTGGCCGGCCTTGCAGCTACTACTTTGCTTTCTGCACTTGCTACCACACCGTACCCGGACAACTGTGTTGCTCCTGCGGGCTGTGGGCGTGTGAGCAAGACTCTCGCTCTCTCTCTCTCATTCTCTTTCCTACTCCATCACCCCTCCTCCCGCCCCCCCCCTTCTGGCTTCCTTCCCAAATCTCAATCTCACTCTTTTGGAGGGGTCACGCTAAATCCAGACGCTAAAATCCAATGGCGAGTGCCCACCGCAACTCTAGCATGGAGTACCGGCGCTGTACCTGTCCCAACCCATTGGGGAATCCCACTCGGCGCTGCTGACCCCGGCCCTGTCAGCCACGGCCGAAGTACCGAATACCCCAACAAGAAACCGCCGTGCTCGGAACATTGGCGCGCAACTTCTGAGGTTGTCTTCGAATAACCACTCGGGGTAACGAAGCGGCGGCCACCACACCACTTCGTATCATGGTTTCCTCCCACGAGGGAATCTAATCGAACCCGCAGGATGTATCTGACGTGCACTGATCTGCCTGAAGACACACGGGGCTTAGGCGGGTGTGCATTGGCAGCTTATCTTTCGATGGCTTGCTTACAGTGAGACACGATCAAGCTTAGAATCCTCATCGGCGCATTATGCACGCAAGTAGCGGCAACGGGTCGGTCATACCTATCTGCAGATTTATCACGTTGCTAGTTGCTAGCTTCAGCTATAGAGAACAGTTTCTCCTTTATCCCGTTTAGTTTCAGATGAGCTGTTTCGAAAGATCAGCCTCAGGACAGATCAAAAGCAACCGGTCCAAGTTGGGATGAAACTGCCTACCAATGTCCGAATATGGGACGTTTTTGGGGATGCTCCGGACTCAACGTCCGGGAGGTCCGCGCCCAGTTGTCAGGCATAGTCATCACCCGGTTGATTACCCAAACAACGTATATTGAGGGCCTTTTTCGAGACATTCCCGATAGCGACTCCGAATGCGAGGGGGCAAGCGTCCGGAGTTTGTAAAAGGTTGTCAGCTTGAGATAGCCCGAGCCTCTATACTCCGGGGCTTTTCCGCGGGGTTCGTTCCTGCTCGCGGGAAACTATTCGCGGTACCCTGAGTGCGATGCTTCAATCGCGTCTATTATGGGTAATATGTCATGGGAGATCTGACCCGTTCGAGTGAACGAATCACCGTCGTCTCGGCGAATATCTCGTCATCATGGCTGAGTGGTGTTGCTCTCGGGGCTTCACAGCCGTTGGCTGGCTATCAGTATAGCAGCAGTATAGGGCAGAAGTACCGGGTACTTCGGAAAAGGCGGGGACTTGGATACTCAGGTCCGTCGACTAAGACCAGTGGCCAAGTACCCAAGCGGTTCCCGGGGGCCCGAAGCCAGCCAGGAAAAGATGGCCAGAAAGTTCGGACCCCTGCATGATCCTCAGGGTCGATGGAGGGGTCCTCCCCATCCTCAACTCCAATTGACTGCTGGACTGCTGGACTGCTGGCCCATCAGCTTGGGCAGGCTCGAGTCGGTCAGCTTAATCAGACCAACAAACGCAGCCCACTCACACACACGCACACACACACTTGCCCAAGGACTAGCGGTCCAGCATAGCGCACTGGCATAGCAACAAGGCGAATCCAGGCAAGCAGCACCGCCAAAAACCGACCTTCAACAAGTCTAGGAGAATTTTACCCCAACTATTCTTCCGAGCGAGATTGATGGCCAACTAAACTGTACTGTACGACAACGGGTACGGGTCCAACTGTTTGAGAGCTCTTCCATGAGATTGCCGTTTGCCGTGCAGCACCGGGTTCGAGTAAAAACAAAACAAAACAAAACAAGACAAAAAATAACGGCATTCACAACCGGCCAGGTCGTTAGTTAGGGTAAGCTTTCAGCAATCGAACCCAGGAGAATGGCGGCATCTTCCCGGTGCAGCTGCCTGCCTCTGCATGACGGGATTGGATTGGGGGGCCCCTCGCCGCTGCATCCCAATTGAATTCCCAGCACTGCAGGTAGTCGCTACTCACTAACAATGAGCCAGGCAGGCCCGATCTGATTGGCTCACCTCTTTTGGCACTGCCTAATCTTGACTAGCCCCCGCGGCCAAATATCGATCAATTCAATTTGAGCGGGCTGGAAGCGGTTTTAGTTGTGCTCTGCATTGTCGTTCCTGGCGGGCACTTGACTTTACAAGCTCCAAGTCTGTGCAATCTTGGAACCCCCCCAAGTTTTGCTCCATCCCCGTCGTCGGTACCCATTGCAAGCCAAAGTCGACTCTCAGTCAACCTCGAAAAAAAGCTCGACCTCCCTCCTCAATCTGCTTCCCCATTTGAGGATTATCCATTCATTCCGCTTCCTCCCACTTCACTTCGCCCATTGTTGCTTCATATACCCTCTGTGCGAAGCTCAGAAGACATTTCGAGGATCAACACACTTGTCCACTCTCAAGGTATGTATCCTTTGCTTTGCATTGTCCTGCGTTTTGCTGCTCCCCCGCCGCCCTGATCTGGCGTTGCTGCGGTGTCTTTGGTGGGAAACCCCAGCTGGCCCATCCCAACTTCCTCGCAGACATTGTCTCTCCTGGGAAGGACTCGGGATGGACTTCACAAAAGGTGGTGTGGTCGCTGGCCTAAACCGAGTCTCAATGACCTGCCGGATTTCCTCCCAATCGTCCAGACCAACACTTCGTCCTGATATTCTGACGAGAGCCATTCGTATTGCACTTTCCCAATTTTGCGGGCCTCTCCTGTTCGTTCTTGCGTGGCTTTGGGCAAAGCTTCATTTTGTTCTTCTTTTGAAATCATATGCCAGGAAGTTTGTTGCAAACCATTCACTAACAGCATTTGTGTGTTTGAACAGACCTACCATTAGCCAGTCCTGAGAAACTCCACACGCAAGATGTCCACGGCTACCACAAACGGTGTCAGTGGCACCTCCTCGGCCGGTGGCCTCTCGGCCAACGACAACATCACCCGGTTCGCCGCTCCCAGCCGACCTCTGAGCCCTCTCCCGTCACACGCTCTCTTCAACGACAAGACGAGATGCTTTGTCTACGGTCTCCAGCCCCGTGCCGTCCAGGGCATGCTTGACTTCGACTTCATCTGCAAGCGAGCAACCCCCTCGGTGGCCGGTATCATCTACACCTTTGGTGGCCAGTTCGTCAGCAAGATGTACTGGGGAACCAGCGAGACGCTGCTGCCCGTGTACCAGAAGGTTGACCAGGCCATGGCTAAGCACCCCGATGTTGATGTTGTCGTCAACTTCGCTTCCTCGCGTAGTGTCTACAGCTCCACTATGGAGTTGATGGAGAACCCCCAGATCAAGACCATCGCCATTATTGCCGAGGGTGTCCCAGAGCGAGTAAGCTTATACCCCGTCTTTTGCTAAACAACGGCATCAAATACTGACTCCTTGTGAATTAGCGAGCTCGTGAGATTGCCCACGTTGCACGCAAGAAGGGTGTCCAGATCATTGGCCCCGCCACCGTTGGTGGTATCAAGCCCGGCAGCTTCAAGATTGGTAACACTGGTGGTATGATGGACAACATTGTTGCCTCCAAGCTGTACCGCAAGGGCTCCGTTGGCTACGTCTCCAAGTCTGGTGGTATGTCCAACGAGCTGAACAACATTATCGCTCAGAACACCGACGGTGTCTACGAGGGTATTGCCATTGGTGGTGACCGCTACCCCGGTACTACCTTCATCGATCACATGCTGCGTTACCAGAACGACCCCGAGTGCAAGATCCTGGTTCTGCTCGGTGAAGTTGGTGGTGTTGAGGAGTACAAGGTCATTGAGGCTGTCAAGCAGGGTGTCATCACCAAGCCCATCGTGGCCTGGGCCATTGGTACCTGCGCCAGCATGTTCAAGACCGAGGTTCAGTTCGGCCACGCTGGTTCTTTCGCCAACTCTCAGCTCGAGACTGCTGCCATGAAGAACAAGAGCATGAAGGAGGCAGGCATCCACGTGCCCGACACCTTCGAGGATCTCCCCCAGACCCTGAAGATCGTCTACGAGAAGCTCGTTAACGAGAAGGTCATCGTTCCCCAGCCCGAGCCTGTTGTGCCCAAGATCCCCATTGACTACTCGTGGGCTCAGGAGCTTGGCCTTATCCGAAAGCCTGCTGCTTTCATTTCCACCATCTCTGACGATCGTGGCCAAGAGCTTCTGTACGCTGGTATGCCCATCTCGGATGTGTTCAAGGAGGATATCGGCATCGGTGGTGTCATGTCTCTGCTGTGGTTCCGCCGCCGCCTCCCCGACTTCGCCTCCAAGTTCTTGGAGATGGTTCTCATGCTCACTGCCGACCACGGTCCCGCCGTGTCTGGTGCCATGAACACCATCATCACCACTCGTGCCGGCAAGGACCTGATCAGCTCCCTGGTTGCTGGTCTCCTTACCATCGGTTCCCGATTCGGTGGTGCTCTGGACGGAGCCGCTCAGGAGTTTGCCAAGGCTGCCGACTCTGGTCTCAGCCCCCGTGAGTTTGTTGACTCTATGCGCAAGCAGAACAAGCTCATTCCCGGTATTGGCCACCGTATCAAGTCGCGCAACAACCCTGATTTGCGTGTCGAGCTTGTCAAGGAGTACGTTCTTGCCAAGTTCCCCAGCCACAAGCTTCTCGACTACGCCCTGGCCGTCGAGACTGTGACGACCTCGAAGAAGGACAACCTGATCCTCAACGTGGACGGCTGCATTGCTGTCTGCTTCGTGGATCTCATGCGCAACTGCGGTGCCTTCACGCTGGAGGAGGCTGAGGACTACATGAACATGGGTGTCCTGAACGGTCTGTTCGTGCTGGGTCGCAGCATCGGTCTGATTGCCCACTACCTCGACCAGAAGCGTCTGCGTACTGGTCTGTACCGTCATCCTTGGGATGATATCACCTACCTGCTGCCCACCCTGGGCACATCCGGGTCAGTGGGTGAGGGCAGAGTTGAGGTGTCTGTCAAATAAACGCGTCCATGGAATGTACAGTTATTTGACTTTTTATTGGCATGGGGTAAAGGGAGCCTTGCTTTAGACGGGATCGGGGAAACAAGCAAAGTCGTAACAGTGTAGACCTCTCGGCAACAACGTGGCGAGGGGTCTGTTCTGTACAAGAAGAATATATAACATCCCAACGATGAGTGGCCTATTGAGGACCACAGCTAATAGACCGTATGACTTCTACGTTGCGTATACCATGTCAAAGTATTTTGCCCGGTTGACGTCAGACGCCGTAAAAGATGGCAACCCCTGTGTCAATTGTCCTTGGCGAAAGCTCGCCTTCCATGCCTGTCTATGTTTAGGGATGTTATATTGCAAAGATGTAGCTCTGTTCAACCAGCCAGTACTCAGTTAGCATTGCGTACTCTTCATCTCCTTGAAAAAGAATTCGGACCGTACATCAGTATGTAGTTGGCGGAATGCGGAATAGGGGTCATTGGGATCATGTACGTACCGGAGAGGTAAAGAGTTGAGGTAATCGATAAGCCGGCAAAATATCGGCCCTTCCCCAAAAAGTTCCCAAGCTTGACGATGCTGTACCCGACTTCCCTACGTACCTAGTGTGAATCGAGATATGTAAATCACCCAATTGGCCCTTTGAGAATCGATTGATACCGCTGTCGAGCTCAGTGCCAGTACCTGACAGCTCGAAAGGTATGCACAGCTCTATCTGCCGTCCAGGCGTGCATTGACCCGGCATTAACAATTCCCTGTTGCGCAGGAATTCCCTTTGGTTCATCCAGCCATCTCCACCCATTCTTCTTTGCGCCTCACCTTGGGATCTCTCGGATACCCTCCTGTAAGCGGCCACGGATCTAGTCTACGACGGGTGGACGAAAATACAACCAAAATACGAAAAACAGCTCGCTCGCGATCTAAGCAGCTTCGGGCATAGACGAGAGAGCAAGGGAGAAGCTCATCTTCTTCGAGTGCAGTTCACATCAATCACACACACAAGATGTCGGCGTCCTACTTCCGCATAACCCTCCACCGGTCCGCCATCGGCCTGCCCGAGCGCACGCGCGGCGTCCTGGCCGCCCTGGGCCTGCGCAAGCGCTCCCAGACCGTCTTCCACCCCGTCGAGCCCCAGTTCGCCGGTATGATCCTCAAGGTCAAGGAGCTCGTCCGCGTGAGCGAGGTCGACCGCGCCCTCTCGCCCAAGGAGCTCCGCGAGGAGCGGAGGCCCGAGCGAGGGTTCTGGCTGGAGAAGGCGGTGCCGCGGTGAACTTGGGATGGGTCAGGAAGGAGGCAAGGCGGGCAGGCGATTTGACGACTGTATATGAGGGAAAGAAGGATGGAATAGGAACGGCCGGGTTCGCAGGCTATGGGAGGAGAGAAAGAAGAAAAAGCAGTGCGGATAGAGGAGTTGGAAAAAAGCCCAAGGAGGACAGGGTCTTGAACTGTCACCACCTTGGCTTCTACGACAACAATCATGGTTACATGATGAAACGAGCAGAGGGGAACCAGCATACGCCCTTCTGGCCACATCTTCACAGATAAAACCTACTTCTGTCCAACAACACAAGCTGTAACGATATGCATAAATGCCTGTACATCTGCTTAGAAACTGTACAATAAAATGACAAATAATTCAACACAGGACCAATGCCTCATGCTATGCTTGTATATCTAATATCTTGGGATTCATTTTCCTATTCTTGCAGTTACTGAATATCTGTGCTACTTTTTGTAAAACCGGCATACGTATGGCCTCCTATTTGCTGGGTAATTTTACATTAGACATATGGAAAGAAAGGGAGCCAGCTGGGTGAACCGGGGCAACACTCTGACTACAGGTTGAGATCTTGTGTGCACAGTTACCAAGCTTCTAGACAACACCAGGTTTACATCACCAACCTTACCAGAAGGCCAGATGATTAGGTATGTGGACAAAGAGGGGCAGAAGGGAATCGAAAAGCTTAGCACCCTCTCCGTACACGCATCAAATATCGGAATCTATATCAATGTTCATCGCATTGTGTACTGCTGCCCTATGGCCTCTATTCTTAAGGACTATCGATCCAGTATTGTCTGATCGGAATTATTGGGTGCAAGTAACATGCGGGGTGTCCTGTTGCGTCCTTCGTTTGGGAAACCATTTCCCGTTTCTTCAAGACGCGTGCTGTTCTGCTACGAAAGTGTATGTATCTCGTGCTTGTCAAACCCAGGGAGGGAAAAAAGACTTTGATGCACCTTGCAAAGCCGTCGTTGATCTCTTCTGCAAGTGTGCAGCGACGGCTCTCACTATAATCGTACAAAGTTCTGACAGAAGAACCCCAAGAGAAGAGGTTGCGTGCATTTATAGTGGCGTGGGGCGATGCGCAACGTACATCGCGGCCTTCCCATCCTCTGGGCACTAGTTCTTGGCCTTCTCGGCGTACTCGGCATTCGGGCTCTCGTACTCGCTGACGAAATATGCACCAGCGTTTCTCTCCAGCCACTGACAGAACTTGCTGAGCTCCTCACGCAGACGGTTGACAGACTGTTGGTCCATGTTGGTCTGAGCAATGAGCTCGGGCAGGCTCGCTGGTCATGATGTTAATAGGCTGAAGCAACACATATAGCAGGGTCAGAATAAACTTACTGATAAGGCGCATAAGATGCTCTGCGCCATACGTGTCGCAGGGGGTCTTGCCTTGGACGTCAGGTCCACCAGTCGTCCACTTCTCGCGTATCTCGGCGTATTGTGCGCGCTCGAACCTAGCTGTGCATTAGTATGGTTCCTGGTGTACAAAAACATTGTCAGAGAAAGCACATACCGGTAGAGCAAAATTCGACCCAGGGACTTGTCAAAGTACTCCTTCAGGCCTGCGACAGTCTCCTCCAAAATGTCAATGGCGGCAGACCCCTCGGTGCGGCGCGGCTTCTCGTAGGCAAGGTAATCATCCATGACCTTGGAAACGGGCTTAGGGTGTGGGATGGGGACAAGTTGGTTGTTCTTTGTCACGTTCTCCCAATCATCCACAAGGAGACCCTTGAGCATATCCGGGATGATGATCTTGATGGATGGTCTCGCATAGAAAGCTTCCTCCTGTTCAGGCAATACATGTTTAGCACGGCTTCTAAGAATCTCTCCTACTGAAGGAATGGGGCCAAAGGTGAGATGAGAACCAAGAGTCAGCGCTTGCTTGAGGACACCACTCGGCGTTTGAGGGGTTTGGACAGCGGTTCCCATGGCCTTTTTGGCCTCTTCAATGAATTCCGTTCGACCGCGTAAAGCCTCAGGCGTCGAAGGCTGAGGAACTTCATCGTGACTAGATGACTGAGGAACCGCATCATGACTGGATACCTGAGGAACTTCATCGTGACTGGTTGCTGGCTTTTGCGCCGAGCGTGTACAGCGTCTTCTTGCCACCGAAGCTACCGTGGCGTTTGGGGCCTCTTTCATGGTCCGAGCCTTTTTGAGGCTGGCCTTCTGCTCCTCGCAGGCTTTCTTCATCTCTAGGCGCTTGTCCTTATGAATGCCAGCTACAGGGATGTTGACACCAGGATCCATGTGTTTGTACCATAGGGCCATCTCTGTGGTGCTGACTTGCCGTTTATCGGCCTCTATGAGTTTGGGATGCCTTGGCTTATCGTATATCGTGTACGGGGCATCAGCATAAGAGATTCTCAGCTCAGGAACTTGCGTTCGTGTAATTCTGACATATTCGCGGCCGGGAGGTGGTAGTTTTGCAAGATGGTCCGTCTTCTGTGCCTCCCGAAAGTACTTTTCCTCCTTTCCCGCGAATGTCTTGGCGTGTTCCTGAAAGGTTTGACGGGTCAAGCGGGTCTCTTTGGTGGCAGTTGCAACCGGCTGATTCACTGCTACCCCGTGTTCATGGTTGGCATCCATTGATTTGCGACGCTTAGTAGGAGGTGAAGCACCAGACTGTCTGCGCTTTGCTTTGGGCCGACCTTGTGCAGTAGTTGCTTTGGCAGCATGTTCAACCTTGGGGGCTGCAGTTGCTGGGCCAAGCTCTGCAGCTGAAGCCATAGAAGCATTGTTGGCAGTAGCACATAAACCATTGCTTACTGATGTCGATTGCCAAGAGATTCTAGGAGATGAACTGCCTTCCTCTGCAGCTACTGGGAAATGAATGTCCTGAAGGGACTCCTCCATGGCTCTTTCCAGATCAAGCTGCTCTTGCCTGGCTCGATGTCGTGTGCGGTTTGAGCCTGAAAGAGGTCGACCTGCTTCTGATTGCGCTTCTGATTGGGGTTGATATCCAAAGAATTCAAGTTTCTTGCCAGCACGCACCGGGCGCTCGTTGTTGATGTCTGCACCCATCGTGATGGAAGGACGAAATAATTCAGTTGGTGATTGGATCTCCATGGTACGAATGCTGCAGGGAGCTTGAGGCACCAATAAGTGATGGCGACAGTGTAAAATGATGAAGATCTCACAAATATTGAGAAATTTGTCAACAATGGATGTGGTTGAAGGAACACGACGCGCTTGGAAGTGAGGCTCGATCGTGTCGGTTGCAGTTCCCAAATCGCAGAGTTGTGAGATGAGGGAGAAGGTTCAGACAGAACCAGAGTTCACCTCTCAAACTGTGAGTCGGATCCCGACAAGACTGAAAATCGCAACTGACAGAAGTGATGTTCACAAGTTGAAATTCGAGGCAGGTGAGAAGCTCGAAGTCGCCTGGGTCAAAAGGCAAGCTTGCTCATTCTCCTCAGGTGTCAACTTGCCCAAACAGCCTACGCGAAGTAGGCACCTTTGATCCCACCTTGGTACACCAAACCAGCACAAATTTGAGGCTTCGGGTACAGCTTGGTCTTGAGATGGTGTAATGGGTGGGTCAGGTCAGGTCAGGCATCTCTCTGCTGGATCTTTGTCGGTCCATTGCCATCATCGATTGTACCAATGGTCTCCCGGTTGACTTGCCACGCTAACACGATTGTTGATCTTGGATGCCTCAGGGGATACCCCGCAACAATCGACCTTCCAGGTGAGGTTGCCGTGTTCCGTGCAGCTCTGAGTACCAACAACTCTGGGTAGTACAATTGAGTAATTTTAGCGCTCTGGAGGAGCAAGGCCAGTTGCCAGTGGGCATGTGAGTCAGGGTATCAGAGGTCCTGCTTCGTCGCTGATGCCCTGAAGTCACCTGAAGGAGTAACCCGCCGATGGTGAACAAATGTACCATACTACATACACTTGAGTACTGGTCTTCGGAGGTTGGGCACACGGGCGCAGACCGAACATCTTTGTCTTCTTAATCCGACTTGGATAGGAGAACCAATCCAGTGCAGATGTCAAATTGCGATGGATTCCGGCCGTTACCCATACTGCACGGAGACCCCTGACAGCTTCACTGATTGTGCCGTGATGAACCCATGAATAGATACCGCCTCTGATGGGGTGTGTTTCAACCTTTTTGTTGTTTCTCTCCTGCAGATGCTCCTGGCTGTGCAGAAACACACGCAGAAGGTGCAAGACGCGGCCTGGAGAGATGCTTCCCGGACCTGGGTCAGAGGTTCCCTCGAGTGGCCCAGCCTCGGGGCCCGCATCACAGAATAAAACCGTCTCATCTCATCTCACCTCATGGGCAATGGCCACTAGGACTGCGTGGGGAAGAAGAGGATACAAGAAAAGAGAGAGAATAGGTAAGGAAAAGAATGGACTCACACTTTCAAGCTCATAGTCACGACCACGTCTGGGGCCCCGCCCGGCAAACGAATTGGTGGCGGCTCGCTCCTCACTGCCGCGCGCCGAACTCATCTCACTCTCGCCGGGGCCGGCTGCCTTGCCGATAGCCTTCTTGGCGCTCTTGCTGCCTCCGGCGTTTCTAAGCCGGGCTGCGGCCTGCAGCTGGGCGGCCAGCGTCTTGTTGTCGTCTGTAAACTTGCGGATCCGGTCTTGGGCCACCCAGTCGTCCCACGAGGCCTTCCAGCCCTTGTAGTGGACACGATACTGCGCGTCATCAGGCTTGATGCTCTGGGGGTTGGTATTGGCATGGTCTGATGCGCTGCGAAGATCGGTGATCTTCGCCTCGTACATCAGGTCGCCATGAAAGCAGAGGACTTTCTCGTCCTTGGCGAAAGGAGGCAGAGGGGCCTGCTTGGAGGGCGCCATTTTGAGACGTGGTATTCTATGTACTTATTGTCAATGACTTGGGATTCTCAAGAAATGTCTTGGGTATCGCCGCGTGTGAATATACCAGGTGAAAAAAAAGTTGTAAGATGCAAGTGCAGTGATTGAGGGTCGAGCTTTGGCGATGCGCTGGTTGGCAACCAGATGGACTCTTTTGACTGGATGAAGGTGGCTTCCTTTCCCAACACCGCAGATTGAGGGCAACTACTAGTAGGCGGTACCCAGGGAAAGAGGGAATTGATTATTAGCTCATCAAATAGTGTATCGTAGACTTTGGCCAAAAGTACGATGCCTCGGCGACTGGAAGATCTACTCTCAATTCATCAAATATTCTGGGAGTATTCAGTTCTCTGCCTTCTCCCTCAAGCGTCCCATGGCATTTATGAGTAGCGCCTGTTAAGTGGTTGCAGCTGCCGGCGAGCTCGGACACGCGACGCGTTCTTGCGACTTTTACTACGCCAACACCCCTGCAGCCCACGGTTACACGCCTTGGCCCGCCAGTCTGCTTCAACACCAATATCGTGCAATTGCCAAGGTTGGCCATCTCTCACAATATCTCTATTTGCACAATTCCCAGCAACTTCACTCCAGTATATGACATTTCGGTAACTTTACGCGCCAAAACAAAACGGCAATGGCACCCACCGAAGCTGCCATCCTGCAGAACTACCTGCTCCTCCCGTCAAGCCTCCCCACCATCCTTTCGCTCCAAGACTTCACCTCGTACTTCCCCAAGTCGCAGCGTTCCTCCCCACAGATCCGCGCCCTGTACCGCGACCTTCAGCGCCAGCGCAATGCCGTCGTAGAGACCGTATCCTCCAACATCGATTCCGAAGTCAAACAGGGACGGGCCCTGCGCCGCGCCGTAGCTAAAGCCCGGCGCGAAGCCGAGCGAGGCGAGGGACAAGATGACGAAATCGAGATTGAGAGAAATGTACGATAGCCCTCCCCTTTGTGTATGCGCGACCTTAAAACGAGTGACATTTTGCTTCTGTGACCATTTGCTAACGTGGCATGGCTGATCGCAGTTGTTCGGGCCAACCTCGAGTACAATACGGCCGAAGAAACACACGCTCATGACCATCCTCCCCGAACTAGACGCTGCCGCTACCGATATGGAGCAGGAAGTCCAAAAGCTGGAAGAGGAGGAAGCCGCATTGTTGCAGTCGGTCAAACAAACAGTTGGCAACATGAGCGATCTTCGCTACGGTCGGTTCTCCAACTCAAAGCTTCAAGGTGAAGTTTTAGATGGCCTTAACAGCATTCAAGAGGTCTGCAAATCAAAGACGTGAAGCAAATCATCATGGCTTCTAACATTGCCGCATTACGATTGTTGTACGGCGACCAGGACTATTTCGACCAAGGGGCCTATCCCATCCGTCCAAACAACTCCGCCCGGGTTATCAGGCTCGACTATAGCCTTCCATTATGATCGGATAAAACAGAGTCCCAACCCATTGGTGTGTTTGTTGCTAGCCAAAACACGATTCTACACTACAAACACCTTCCCGTATCTACTATCTATCGGGGAACGGCCTGGCCAGTAGCGGCAGGGCGGCGGGGAGCACCACCTTGTTGACCTGCCATACGGTTGGACCTGGTAAAAGTGTCAGCATACTACTTGGTTGTCGGGACAACATAGCTGTACTCACATCATAGATCGGCTGACGAAAGACAGCACGAGCATCAGCAACCAGCTGGGGACGACGTTGAAGAACCACAGGACGTAGCCGACGGGCAGCGACAGGTTGTTCTGGGCCCACCAGCCGTTGAAGGGGTGGAAGGTGCCCTGATGTAATTGGAAGGTCTTCTTGTAACCTTCGGCGTGGCGCGCAACAATATCATCACTTGTAGTGGTAGTCAGGTTGAACTTCTTGACCCAAATGTCGATCGGCGCGGGCTCCGGGAGCATCTCGAAGACCCAGACGGTGCCGGTCGGGACAGACCATGAGTTGCACAGAACGGGCTCGTGCTCGCAGTTGAGGTACCCAGTGTGAGGGGCATCAGGCAGGAGGGCGAATTTGCCAGCGGTTTCGTTGAAGGCTTGCTCAATCTTCTCGCAGTGACCTACAGTCGCACGAGTCAGTTTCTTTGCTCCGATTAACACGTGGGTCTGAAGCTGTACAACATACCGAAGCAAGTCTTGTTTCCACCAGTGATGAAAACCCAGTACTCCTCGGGGGTAGTGCTGCCAGGCTTGACGTCGGCGTAGAGAGTCTCCTTCCAGTTGTTCAGGGTCAGGACGTCCATCTTCATGGAGCCAATCTTGGCCTCGGCAGCGTGGACGGGATCGGTCTTGCTGTGGCTCGGGATGTAAGACTTGAACTTTCCGAGGTACTGCTGGAATTGCGCCTGGTACTCAGGCACTTCCGCACTGGCCAATGCCGGCAGGGCCAGCATGGCAGCAGAGGTCACGGAGAAACGCATCTTGGCTGTAGGATAAAGAATTGGACCGTGTATAATCAAGTCTTGACCAAAAAGAAAGCTCTGATGGATTCGGGGGAGGGAGCTTTGACGCGAGCAAAAGCTGGGGTTTTAGGCAAGCTGCCAGATATGATGTAAGCGAAGTGGAGAAAGACAGCACTTGCAGTTGATACCAATCGAATGGATCAAAGATAGGCAGAAGACTAGGAGCAGTAGGTAGCTGATGCTATCGTACAAGTAGAAAATTTGAAAGAACTTGTAGGATGCAACGAGATCGGTGAGAAATGGGAATCAGAAAGTAATAGCAAAAGGACCCTGGGCATTTTCTTCGTCGCTGAGACGAACCAACTTTCCCACCCGATTACCTAAATGAGGGTCCATCCAAGCCTGCCAGCTAAGCTCTCTCTTCCCCAACAGCAGTTACAAGCGGGGATAAAATCCCTAAGATCTGGTTGGCCCGGCGAGCGAGCATTCATCCCTGCAAAAGTAACTTGGCTTAAAGTGGCTTGCATCTACACCACTAGCCACAGCGTCTCAAACGCGTTCAGTCAACCGCGACGGCAAGCTTCGAGAGCGTTCTGTATATTACTTACAATACCCGACGTACCTTGTTAACTTTGGACACATGTGAGGTCCTCATGGTAAGTCTCTCTCAATTGCGCTTTTTGGAAACACTGCTGACCATTCACAGGCACCCGAGACCGCCAATCAAAAGCGCAAGCGCGGCAGAGGTGCAAACGCGTCTCGAGACAACGAAACCGCGTCGCAAAGCCAGTCGGGGCCGGCAGAACAATCATCAACAGCTCTGCCCAACGGAGGGCCGGAAGCGCCAGACATAGAGGAGGATGCGCGACCAAGAAAACGTGGTCGGCCGGCCAAGGCAGTGCAGCCGGAACCCGAGCCCGAAGTCCCCCCTGCACCTGAACCAGTGGTAGCAGATCCTGTGCCGACTGGCAAAAAGAAACGGGGGAGGCCCTCGCTTGCAGGTGGGAATAAATCCTCCGAAAAGACCGAGGGCGCGGCACCGCGAGCCAATGGAGACCAGGGCGCAAGAAAAGGAGGGCGAAGGGCGGCACCAGATGACACCCCGAACGAGCCAGAGGTCGAGGCAGAGCAATCACAGCCAAAGCGACGGGGACGACCTCCGAGAGCAGCGAAAGCACCAGAGGAGCCAGAAGGCGAGGCAGAGGAAGCCGACGATGAGAACGAAGGCAACTCGAGCCTCTTGCGACGCAGCGGGCGCGACCGCCGGAAAAGAGGAGACACGGCCGAAGACGCTACAAATCAAGAGCCTGAGGCCGAAGAAGCTGGGCCGTCCCGCGACGTATCGAAAGGAGGGCGCGAACGGCGATCCCCAAGAGGCGGCAAGAAAGCGCAAAATGCGGCCGAAGAACAGGACGGCGCTTCCGCGAGGCCGCCGCAACGCAGGAGAGTCAATGCCAAAGGTCGTCCCGCTTTAGAGGACGTCCCTGACGGCTCGCCAGACCATGCTTCGACGCCCAGGCCAAAACCTCGAAAACGCGGTCGACCTTCCTTACAGCCTTCCTCACAGAAGGAAGCAGAAGTGGAACCAGAAGCGGAACCAGAAGTGGAAGAACCAGCAGAGGTTACCCAGGTGAAGCAGAGAAAGCGTGGGCGACCATCACTTTCCAGCAGGGAGGTAGAACCCAATCCTAAATCGCGGCGGCAACGGAAATCCAAAGAACAGGAGCAAGTTCGGGAGGAAGATGCTGAAGCTGAAGAAGAACCAAATTCGCCAGATGCTGAGGCGGCGCAACCAGAACAACGATTCGAAAAGGCTCAGAGAGACGCGACGGCCCCCAAGAAACGGAAATCGAAACATGCAGCGGCAGTACATGCTGGGGACCGATCACAATCCCCAGATCCCGTAGAAGCCCCTTTTCGTCAACTAACCACGCGAACCCGGCGCGTGCCCCGCGACATTATCGACAAGAAATGGACGCCCCTGGACGCGACGTCCATCTCCAGCATCAACGACCTGCTCAGCTCGGCCTCGCGCCCCGTGCTTCTCCGCCTCAACAACCAGCAGCGCCACGCCCAGGCCACGGCGGCGCTCAATATCGTCCGCCAGAAGCTGCGGACCAAGCTGTCGCGCGGCATGCCCTTCCCGCCGCCGTCGACAGGCGGTAAGCGCGAGGACGAGCTGCAGTTCGAGCGCACTGTCGACGGCATCCAGTCGCTCGAGGCGCAGCTGGACCCCTTGCTCCACGGCGTGGCGCTCCTCAAACAAGAGAAGGAGCGGGCCGAGCGCGAGCTCGACCGAGACTACCGTACCCTCAACTCCCTGAGCGCCAACGCGCGCTCCGAGAACCGCGAGCGCCGCGACCGGCTCCGCAAGATGCACGTGCTCGTCCCGGAGCCACCGCGGCACGAGAAGGGAAGGGACGCTAAGGCGGCCGCGCTCGGCGACTTGGCGCCTCGCGCGCCCGGCGAAGAAGGAGGTGGCGGCAAGGTGTTCGTCGGACTCGAAGACGACGACGAGCTCAGGGGCCTGGCGCACCAGGTCGGGAACCACATGGAGAGCATGCGCAGCAACCTGCAGCAGATCGAGGGGGTGGCCCCGGCCATTGCGGAGAGCAGGGCGGCGTTGAAGATGGTGCTGATGCCGAACTTGGATCCGGCGGCGTACGAGAAGGTCCTACTTGGATAAGAAGCAACGGATAACTGCCTTGTCTAGATAGTTTCTTTCACGCTGGACAAGATAATTTTGCCTCGTGGTATCAGAGATGGCCGTTTGTTTATATGGGCTAAGCAAGCGTTGGGCACCGGACAGGAGTTGATGTAAGGATAGGTTCTGGTTACAGTGCTGGTTTACTGTTTGTTGGGCAATGGCGTCTCTTATACCATTAGAAGAGCATGATGATTTTACGAGTATTTCCCCGTGGAGGGTGGTGGGCAGAATGAGCAAGAATACATACAGTTCCTGGCTGCACGATGTGTAGGTTGGAATTGATCAATATTACTGTGCGATACATACACAGTAAAGGGCAATCACTCTGGTCTCTCACCTATCCTACTCAATGAATACCTCCTTGTCGAGCACAGAAAATGCTCGCTATACAGCTGGGCATTTGCTATGCTAATGCGCTAGATAGGCTCACATCGCACGCCAGTACATGCTTCCACTTAGACACTGCCCCTTCCCCTCCTTCCCCAATATCAGGTAGCCATACTGGGGTCGGAGGTGAGGTAGCCAGTGAAGGGTTCGCGATGCAGACATAGCAACAACAAGGCGCCACAACAACTGGTTGCGCAGGAATGGCCCGTGACCGACACAACTCTACAGTCACAACTCGGCATGCGCCCGTCACGAGCATAAACCCGCATGATATGACAAAAACCAGAACCCCGCCGCCGTTCTGGATCCCAATATAACATAGGGTGGGAATGGCATCTATCCGAAACCGCGAAGCCTGTCACCAGTCCTTACGAACCAAAACAAACTTGCGAGACCGTTTTGTTTGTTCCTAACCTTAAAAGGCTGTTTATGGCGTTTGTTTCCGTGTTTCTCCACGTTTATTCCGTTCCTTCGCGTGCCGAGTCATGTCTCAGACAAAAAGCAGTTTGCCGGGAGAGACAAAACGTTACGAAGGAAAAACGTGACTGACTTGAGTCCTCGGGACGGGCCGCACCAAAAGATTTCGTCATACACACGGGGCGTTTTCCCAGACCGACGACAAACCGTCAACGGACCCTAAGCTTGACATCATCAGTCGTCTTTCCCCAGTCTGTGTATAAGCTGATCTATCTAATACTTTGAGGGCAGTCAGTACAAGCGCAAGCCGGCCTGTTGATTACATAGATACGAAGCAATCAATCATATATTCAAGAAAAAAAGTCACCGCCACAAGGCATTATTGAACGTATTTTAGGATTTTTTTTTTAACGCACCGAAATCTCCATTGAAAGGTCTCCCTACATACAAGAATCGAAAGTTTGCCCGAGGCCCTTCCCTCTGCGCAAGCACGAGAGATTGGAAAGACGCCTGTGTGTCCATTGCTACAAAGAAAAAGAATTGTCGATCCCACACTAAATCCGCGCTGCTTCTCCTATCCCTCAAATGCACCGCCGAACCGAAGAGGTTTGACACATCGGTTAATATCCAAAGAAAATTTCAAGAATAAAAGTCTATAAGGATATTTTGGTTCGTGAACTCGTCGTATGTTTGAGTGAATATACAACGCTATTTGACCGCTTGATATAAAAATTCAAAAAGAAACCCTCCTCAGAAGTAGTGAGTTGGTTTGAAGATTTGCTTTTCTTAGTTCATGCCGTGGACGAGGTAGCCGTTGTTGCTGGAGGCGCCGGTAGGGCGGGCAACACCAGCAGCACCGGTCGACTGAACGAAGGTGCCGTTGGAGGCACCGGTGGGGTAGGGGACAACGGTGGCGGTGGCGGAGACGGTCACGTTCTCGTCCTCGGCCTCGCAGTTGTCATCATCACCCTCGGCACCGGGGGCAGCGGGCTTGTCAGAGCCAGTGGCGGGCTGCTGGGGCTGGGTAGGGTAACCGGCGTTGGAGCCAGTGGCGGGCTTGTCAGAGCCGGAGCCAGTGGAAGGCTGCTGGGCACCGGGAGCAGAGGGCTTGTTGGAGCCGGAGCCGGAGCCAGTGTTACCGGAGCCAGTGTTACCGGAGTTGGCACCAGTGGCAGCAGCGGCAGGAGCGGTCACGTAGACGGTCGAGGCGGGAGCAGTGACGGTCACAGTGACGGGGGCGGCGGGGGCAGGGCAGTCAGCGGAAGCAGCGGCGGGGGCGGCAGGGCAGTTGCACTCGCTGCCAGGGGCACCGGGGTTGGAGGGGTTAGAGGTGCCGGGCTGCTGGCCGTTGGGGGTCTTGCCGTCGACGGTAGGGAGAGGAGCGTTCTGGGTGGCAGTGGAGGACTTGGCAACGGTGACGGTGCGAGTGCCAGTGGTGGTGGAGGTCATGGTGGTGGTTCCCTCGGGGCCGGCAGGGCCGGTAGGCTTGGGGCCGACGGGGTACTCGTTACCGCCGTTGTTCTGCTTGCCGGGCTTCTCGGGCTGACCGGCGGGGGAGTTGCCCTCGGTCTCCTGGGGGGCACCAGGGGCGGCGGGCTTGGTCATGGTGACCTTGGCGGTGTAGGTGGACTTGATGGTCTTGGTGACGACCGACTGGGCGCTGGAGGGACCAACGGTCATGGTGATGACGGCGTCGGTGGTGCCGACGGACATGGACACAGACTCGCCAGGCTTGGGGGCGTTGCCAGTGGGGGCAGGGCCGGCGGTAGTAGGGACGGGACCGGGGGCACGGGTAGTGCCGACGATGTAGCCGCTGCTGTGGGCCTGGACGACCGACTTGGAGACGGACTCGGCAGCAGTGACGGGGCAGACGGTGGTGTAGAGGTCAACAATGCTGGTCTGGACCTTGGTGACCAGGTCGGAAGCGGGCATGCTGCTCATGGCCGCCGTGTTGTTGGCGTTGGCCGGGCAGTTGGTCACGGTGGGAGCGCAAGAGACGACGGTGTGGTAGTTGGTAACAGCCACGGTCAGGGTCGTCTGCTGGGCCTCAGCAGCGGGGGGAGCCGCGACGGGGTAGGCGTTGTTGGTGCCATTGTCACGGCGGTAGAAGCGAGGGGGAGAGTGGAAGTGACGGGGGTGGTTGTACGCGGCGGAGGAGACGCCGGTAAGGAAGCCAAGAGCAACGGTGGTGGACTTCATGTTTGCGGTTGGAGTTGATTAGTTATTGCTTTTTTTCGGTTGTCTGATCTCGAAAAGAGAGTGATATCGTTGCCGATAAAAGAATGAATAGTCAGTCGAAGGAGCGAAAGTCGATTCCGCGATAGACACAGTGACCGTGAGGAAAGCTGGGAAATGTGTGTATAGTTGGAATAGAATTGAATCGGGCGAGCTAAGCGCAAGAGACGACAGCTGGTTTCTGAAAAGAGGGACTGGAGATAGACTCGGAAAAAAAGAGAGTAGAGACGCCTGAGGTGAGGAGGAGAAGAAGATCACGACCAGAGAGGTGCGGATGGCCGCCCTTTTTACTTTGGTGTTGAGCGTCCTCCTCTACTGCTCCTCCCTCGCCCTGGGCGGCACCCAAAGGCCCTCCCGACCACACAAAGACTGGCTACCCAACACCCATGCCCATGCCACCACCGCTAGCACCACCACACACCACACAGACAAGAGAGGCACCACCAGGCCTGCGATAGGTCCTTGGCATGAGGAAACACCGCCCTCCCCACTTGGAGCGGAACGGGCTTGGTCCATTAAGGACCTGGCATTGACTCCACCCGTCAGGGCCATACGAAAACACAGCAGCCAGAACAGACAAGGACCAGGGTCCCAGCCTTCTAGGCCGGATGCCTAACAAGGGTAATCGAGCGAAAGGCCGTGGACGTGAGGGGGTGCTGCAACAGTACGGGAGTACCTACCTTCCTGCCAGGCTGATTGATTCTGGGCAGAGAGCAGAGCAAAGCCCCTGAGTGCACCGAAACCCTGTCGGAACCAATGCAGGTACGGCCAGATCGTGAGACACCTGAAAACTCGACGGGCCAATAGGAGCCTCGCACCCACCTAAGCGAGTCGCGACGGAATGGGTGTGCGGGCGCGCGAAAATTACTTGTGCAGCCGACGCTGTCAGCATCCAGTCTCTTTTTTGGGTTTGCTTAAAATACCGTTTCCGTTGTTATATTACGTCTGAACGTTAAAAATAACGAGAACAGCGTCTCGGTCAGGGCGACCATCACGCCTGCCATCAGAGCGCTCCTTGGGTTTTGCAGGGAGAGACTGGACTGCTGTCGAACTCAAAGAGAGAGGAGTAATTAAAATAAAGATCAGGTAGCAGGTCCATCCAATTCGATCGATCGGTTGTTATTAGCCGCTGCGGTATATGAACGTGTCGATCCGTTTGTGATGCCTACTACTGCTACTACTAATGCCGACCGACCGACCGACTGACCAGTTTGTCGATGGGGTCAAACTGGGAGACTGGCTACTGGGAAGAAGCTTGGTCGGTGGTTCCAGTCACCAGTGAGCACGGATTGTTGTCGGGAACGCACAAATGAATGGCCTTGGCCGTTCGCCTGATACTTTCCGGTGTTGAGGTTATCAAGTCCTCGGGTGTGTTTTCTCATTTACAGGTGCTAACTTCCATGTTGTGTTGTCATTTAACTGGCTCTTGGGCCTTGGCCGTCATCATGGCAGCTCTGCCTGGATACCCCAACTCAATTGGACGGCTTATTATATTATCATCGCGAGTAAGCTGGATGCCGTACCAGTACGGCCGCCCGAGTAATGGACTGGTCTGTACCATGTCGCTTACCCAATCAACGTCCCCGCTCCATGGATCTACCCATTTGCCCAAGATGACCACGTTGTACATGTACCAACATTTTTCCGGACATGCTGCCTTGGGCAACCTACCCAGACCGGCGCACGCCAGTCAAGACTCAAGAAAGGGTTGTCGCGAAATGGGACGCCAGGAGATTGTGAAACCCAGAAAAGAACTGCGCGCGTCTGCTGCGACGCTCGCTCGTATTATTAGTCACCGGCGAAAAAGCAGGCTGTCGTCATTTTAATTCTGTGCCGCGACACAAACATGCAGATTACACGCACAGATGCAGTCTTCTGCAGGCCAGGCCAGGCGAGGCCTACCAGCATGCCGCCGCCTCTTTCTTCTTTCTGCAGTGAATACACAGACATACTCATCAATACAGAACACGGGGTCCTTGGCCGCCGCCACCCGTGAAGCGAACATTCGCGAATGAGCCGAAACCTCGCTTGATCTCATGTCTTGTTAGATTAGCTTCTCAGGTGGGTATCCTGCGCGCAGGGTGCATCGCCATCGACACCTCGACCATGGAACTGGCGCGGAAATGTGTCGAGAGAAGGGATAGCTGGAACGGCGGTCGCGAATCGATTCATATGTTAGAAAAGCCTGGCACCTGGTGCCTGGGTTGGGTGTTTAAAAGGACAATGTCCCACTCGCGCACAGCCTGGGCCTGGAACGGAGGAGTCAGTCAGATCAAGAGGGAAGCATTCCCACGTTTTTAACGTGCTACTGCTACAGAAATAGATCACGTCAAGTCAGGGGTTGTCGCACAATCTCCAAGCTGAGAGGCAGGGCGTTGGGCGTCTAGATGGCCAGACCGATAGCTTGCCTGCTGAACGCCACTGTCTCTCCTTAAAACATCACGGAAAACGGTCACAAGCCGCGGTCGGTGACAGATGCGATCTCTCCACCGCCTATTTTGCTTACCCTTGCTCGCCCAGGCATCACTACCGCCATTTCTACAATGACATTAACATTAACATCTAATCCCACCACTAATACGATCCCATCTCATGTGTTGTTTACTGTACTGCGGGTAGACACTTGCTAACTGGAGTGCTAACTGAGCTCCCATGGCGCCACCCCATCGAGCTAGGCAAATGGGGCATGGAACTAGGCCAGAAGGCAGAAAGAAGTTTGCACCGGACTCTGCCGCCGGCTGACGGAAAGACCAACGGTTGACCCCTGACCAGAAAACCACGAACGCCCACAGGATAAAGGCCGGCATTGGAGTTCCGGATGCGAGACGTGATCAGCAAAAAAAGCCAAGCTGCCTCCCCTCCAGCAACCCCAGGTCCCCCGACCGGCCTGGTCCTGTAATTGCGTGCGATCGTACCTGCAATTTTCCCATTCTCTCGCTGTCGCCCACTTAATCCAGGCGGCTTGCGTGCGATAGAGTTGACGGGTAGATCATGATTGCCCTTGCATCCTCAGCACAGAGAAATGGGTTGCAGCAGCCTGCCAGCACCTTGCACCGCCCGTTGAATGATTCCCACTTCATCTCCGTTCCAGGGCTCCAGGGCTGCCGAGGCAATTTTACATAACTGGTGAAGATGACATTACCCACAACAACAGCACAGGCGAGATGACTTGGCTCCTTGGGAGCTTGGTTCCTGTCGGGAGGGGGGGCCCAGAGAAGACCTCCTTCTCGAACGTTGATCGACCAAGATGGGTGAAAGAGTGAATTGCCCAAATGCCCACCGAGTTTCGAGATTCGTCACCACTTCAAGACGATCTGGAAATAGTTTTCCCAGATTTGTTTCGCAATGCCATGTTGCATTGGAACCTCGCAGTCGCAGTTCCAGACGGAGCCCTGGAGAAAACCACACTATGCGACCACTAAAACAATCTGTCAGATTGTGTCTGTCTAGGTACCCGTCTGCCCGTCTCCTGCCGCCTCTGCTGGGTTCATCGGTCGGGTGGTCCGACCGACACTTGCTTGAGCTTTCTGTCATCCCAAAACATGCTCCTGCTCTGCAACGGTTCTGCCATAACTGAGGCAGCGTCTGGTCAATGCTGGGCTGCCACTTTTTTCCCAAATCTGCCAATCTGTCATCCGATCCGTAAATCATGCGAACTGCTCGTTCCAGACCATTGAAACCCCCGTCGGGCTCAAGGTCGGCCCTGGCAGGAACTGGCAGGTTGTTGGCAGGCTGCCTGCCGCCTGGGGGGAAGGGGGCAGGGTTCTTCTTCTCGGTCACTTAAAACCCCAGTCCAAGGGAAGGGAAAAAAGGGGGCCCTCGTGAGTTTCACCTGGCCGCTAACCCTCCCGGCGCTGTCGGCTCTCCGTCAGTAGCTCGGTCAGCCTAGCCTCCAAGTCTTTTATTTTCCCTTCCCTTTCTTATCGATCTGCCAGGGCCCCCATGTCTACATCTGTCGCAGACTGATTGAGGCTGCACCGTTTCCAGAGTAAGCAACCTCGCAACCTCATCAAAGACACTTTGCCCCAGCCGCCGGTTCAATTCAGAATCAAAGTCATCATATTAGTAGGTATTTAACAATAATTTGAGAAAGCTGGCATCGATGAGGCCTTCCATATCATAATCGTAAAATCGTGTCAGCGCCACCTACTTTAAGTTTAGAGTATCTGAAATGAAGCAAGCTCCATCATTGATGTTCAATCTTCTATTTTCAATGCAAACCAAGAAATGGAGTCGCATCGTAAACATGCAAGGCGCCATACTCAGAATCAATAGAACTTGGTGGCTTATCATCATCCGGAGATTGGTTTAAGCGACCCAAGCGAACACCCGGTTCATGTATGCAAACATATCACATCTGGTTAACTCGGAAGGTGTGTTCATCCACTTGTTATTATTTCTCATTGTGCCCGGTTGAAGGGGGCAGCTACGTAATCTACATTGACGACATCATGTCGCTTCTTTCTCGAAAGAAGAATCAATCTCACTAAAACGCCATGCTTTCCTGGGTACCCGTTGAGGGACCTCCTGGTATCTTTCCCTTTCCTTTAGATGCTCTCATTGTTGAATGCTCCCCATAACCTTTTTGCCGTGATCCTGTAGAATTTTTTGGTGGCAATGATTCCACTGTAGAAACCAATCCGAATAACGCCGATGTTGAGATCGAAACAAATGCCTTGGGCCCTTGAGCTCCGATGCATGTTCCACAGAAATGGCAAAAGAAAATCAGCCGCTCGATTGCGCTCCAGGTAACATCTTTACCCGGCTCCCCTCATCACGCAAGTGATGTATATATTTATTTAGCGTACTTCGCACGGAAGAACTTGGCCGCGTTGACCATGTTGACCAAGGCCTCCTTGGTCTCCTTCCACTGACGGGTCTTGAGACCACAGTCGGGGTCGATCCACAGCTGCTCAGGCTTGAGGTACTGCAGCATCTCCTCGATGCGGTCCTTGATCTCCTGCTCGCTGGGAATACGAGGAGAGTGGATGTCGTAGACACCTGGTCCGATGTGACGGGGGTAGGCGGAGTCAACGAAGACACCGAGCAGCTTAGCGTCAGACTTGCTGTTCTCGATGGACAGCACATCGGCATCAAGCGCGGCGATGGCGTGGAAGAAGTCTTGGAACTCGGAGTAGCAGAAGTGAGAGTGGATCTGAGTCGAGTCCTCGACACCAACAGTGGAGAGTCGGAAGGCCTTGACAGCCCAGTCAAGGTAAGCCTCACGCTCCTTACCGGAGCGGAGAGGAAGACCCTCACGAAGAGCAGGCTCATCGACCTGGATGACATCGACGCCAGCCTTCTCGAGGTCAACGACCTCATCACGAAGGGCCAAAGCCAGCTGCTCGGCCTGGACAGACTGGTGGACATCGTCACGAGGGAAAGACCATCGCAAGCAAGTGACGGGTCCAGTCAACATACCCTTCATGGGCTTCTTGGAGACGGAGACGGCGTACTTGGACTCCTTGACGGTCATGGGGGCGGGACGAGAGATGTCACCAACAATGATCGGGGGTCGCACGCAGCGAGAACCGTAGCTTTGCACCCAGGCGTTGGTGGTGAAGGTGTAGCCGTCAAGGCGCTCACCGAAGTACTGAACCATGTCGTTACGCTCAGGCTCGCCGTGAACGTAGACATCCAGGTCAAGCTCATCCTGGATCTTGACGTTCATGTCGATCTCCTGCTCAATGAACTTGTCATATTGAGCCTCGGTGATCTCACCCTTGGTGAACTTGTTGCGCTGAAGACGGATCTCCTTGGTCTGAGGGAAGGAGCCGATGGTGGTGGTAGGGAACAGGGGAAGGTTAAGCTTCTTCTGCTGCTGGGCAATTCTGGTCGAGAACTCCGACTTGCGGTTGTAGTCAGACTCGGCGATCTTGGCTTGACGGTCCTTGACCTGGGGGTTGTTGGTTCGCTTCGATGTGGCGCGAGCCTTCATGGACTTGGCATTGGCCTCAAGTTCAGTAACAACCGCGTCGGCACCCTTTGTGACGGCCTTGGCGATAATAGCAACCTCCTCGACCTTCTCGCAAGCGAAAGCGAACCAGTCCTTAACCTCTTCATCCAGCTTGCCCTCGCTAGCCAGAGTGTGGGGGGTGTGGAGGAGAGAGCTGGAGGTAGCGACGATGACACGCTCCTTGCCAAGCTTCTGAACAGCGCTCTCGACGGTCTCGATGGCGCGCTGGAAGTTTGTCTTCCAGATGTTTCGACCATCAACGACACCTGCGGACAGGATGGTCTTGGGGCCAAGGGCACCAATGACAGTCTCGAGCTGCTCGGGGTTGCGAACAAGATCGATGTGCACAGCGTAGATGTCCTTGGGGACGGCCTCAAGGTTGTGGACGATGTCACCAAAGTAGGTGGTGAAGACGAGCTGGGGGATCTTGTCACCCAGGCTGGCGAACTTCTCATATGTGGGCTTGAAAGCAGCCTTGACCTTGGCGGGAAGGTCGAAGACGAGGGAAGCCTCATCGATCTGGACAGTCTCGGCACCAGCTTCCTTCAGCTGGGTCAAGAGCTGCTCGTAGACGGGCAGGAGCTTCTCCAGGAGGTCAATGGGGTCGACGCTCTGGCCCCGGTCGGCCTTGGCCAAGTGAAGGAATGTGACGGGGCCGACCAGAACAGGTCGGGTGATGATGCCGGCCTCCTTGGCCTCCTTGAACTCGGCAACAGCCTTGGGGTTGGAGGTGAGCTTGAAGGTCTGGTTGTCCTGCAGTGTGGGCTTGACGTAGTGGTAGTTCGAGTCGAACCACTTCACCATCTCCAGACTGGGGACATCGACACCATCCTTCTGGTGGCCACGACCCATGGCGAAGTATTGGTCGACGGGGTCGAGGTTGGAGGTGGTGTATCGCTCAGGGACAGCCTGTGGACCATTGGGTTAGCATAGCGCTGTGGGGTGGTGGGTATGGGAGTGGGCTTACACCAAAGTCCTGGATCTGGGCGAGAACATGGTCGTACAGGGCGAAGTCATTGCTGGGAATGATGTCGACGTTTGCCTTCTTCTGGATGTCCCAGTGTTCCTTCCGGAGTCTGCTGGCCTCAGTGAGGAGTTCGGCCTGCGAAATCTTGCCGGCCCAGTATGCTTCGGTGGCCTTCTTCACTTTTCAACAAGTTAGCATTGGTTTTGATCATTATAGGTTCATTCAATGGAATAAACGTAGGTTTCAACAGTAGTAACCAGGCATTCCACTGCTCGTACTGTTCAACCCGTTCGTCTCCCACGGGATAAACGGCCAAAACTCCTCCAAGATATCGCCATCGTGTAAGATAATTTGCGTAGGAAACGGGTATACTCACAGTCCCTGGCGGATCCAATACGTGGAAACCCGAGCACCGCTGATTGAACCATTTTGACGATGGTGATTCTCTTCTTCAGTAGGAGAGATATGGTGGTGTTTGTGTTGGGACAAGAAGAAAGTGAAAAGTCGTGGGAAAGGGGGGTTGTCCAGCTTGAATCTTATAAAGGCGTGAGCATTGCCAAAAAGCGGAGGGCGGGGTAGCAACAGGTAGGTCTTCGCTAGCGCACTCAACTTTTAGCGCACACCCCCGCCTGCCCGCTGTGCTTATTAGTACCTATGCTGCAACTGTTGGCAACCACGGACCTAGGCCAACACAGACCTAGACCCTGAATCTGTAAGAACGAGATCGGTGCAAATGCAATTGGGTCATTACTTAACCTACCTATCAATAGTGAAGCCCTCAAATTGTCCTCCAAAAACAATTGTGTCAAACCATTGCCAATTGCTTCAATAAGTAGTCTGGCGTGTCATCCTCAGTCAAATTAAAACTCCGGCAGCGTCACTCCCAATTTTTCCAATAAAAAGTCGCCGACGAGAAAAAAAAGCACGCCGTCTGACGTTACTTTCACTAGTCCCTATCGTTCCTGCGGCATCGGAGTCAGTGGGCTTCAGAGATACTGGATCAATACACCGCCCTACCACCGGATGAACCCGGTGTCTGGAACTCTCTGCTGGATGGCTGGAGCCTGCAGGTGCCCAGAACCAGAGGATGGCGAATTCAGAAGTTGTACCCCCCTCTACCTGTCAGCTTCCAGCCACCTAGTGACGCCGAGTTTTCGGGCACTATTGCAGTTGCGTGATGATGCCATCCTCCACCAACAACGACGATCACTTGCGTAAGGGTCCATTGCTAGCCCTTACAAGCCTGGAAGATACTTCGACTATACTACGTAGTATACACTGTTTGTCTTGTTTTGGAGGGCTTTGCTGTGTGGCCAGTTGGTTGATTCTACGAAACGGACGGAAAAGAAAGAAGAAGAACAAAAAAAACTCGTACTACTGCTGCAAGGCGGTTGGGAGGCGTCACCCTCGTGCCATATACCCTTAGGCCATTGGCTGGATGTCCTCTAGCCGACCCATCCGAAAGCTCTTCGTGTATCTCTGCTATTCGATGTTGAGGTATTTGCCCCAACCGACGCCAACTTGCTTGTTGTTACATGCTTGGCCACGTGTTGCGAAGTATACATCTATCATGGAAACTCAATTGAAGAGAACCGCAGAGAATGTGTCGTTGAAGGGGCTCGCTTTTGCTCGCTTAGCATGCGAATCTACTCGGTAGAGACAGAAGCCAATGTAATCTGACAGCTCGATGCACATAAGACATCAAAAGTCTAAGTCCTTGCCTGCTTATGCAACAGACCGCCGACATTGGGTTAACCGAATACGCGATAGATAGAGACGCAATTGCACCACCTTCCAAACTACCACTGGCGAATATGCGTTCCAGCTTGGTACGGACATGCCAAAGCAGCTGCACTCGGGTTGGACTTTCCTCACGTCGTTCCCGAGAAAATGAACACTGCGTAGGTACGATGGAGATCACTTGAAAATGGCTACGCAAAGGTCAACATATCCAGCTGTTGGCTGGAAGGTCTATGTATTGCCGCAACCCATTGAGCGCCGCTTCAATTCGAGTGCGTCGAGTCTTCTTGGAGATCCATGACTAGCTTGTAACGCCTATTCCCTTGACATACTTCGTTGTGCTTGAGCCGAGCAGAGCGAGGCTATGTCTCTACTCTGTTGCTTCCGTATTCGCAAAGTTTCTCCCTCGAGTCCGCAAGCTTCGACGTCGGAGGCAGAGTTACCAGCTCGACCGGCCCCGGTCAAACTCTCCAACGTCCCCTATTCAAGCGTCCCAAGTAGAGTCGGACCCGCCGCCACGACCAACCCCCCAGAGGCACCCTCGCGAATACGCACTCCCATGAAACAGTCTACCGTGGACTTGAGCAGCCTCGAAGTCGAGGACTCTGACGATGGCAACGACGGGGGACTGGGGAGCGCCAGACACTCCAGTACGAGCACCCTGGAGGTCCTGAAGGCCAAATTCATCAGACGGCTCTCTCAGCTTTCGGAACACAGCAGCGGCTCAAGACATACCCCATGCAGCGAAGGCGAGCTTGCCCGGCGCGCTGAGCTGAGGCGTATGAGGCAGAGGAGAATCGAGGAAGAGCTCAAGGACGAGCAAGAGGCCGAGGAGAAGACTCTTCCACATGAATACCGTGGTTCATTCAATCACCATGGCGGAGAGCTCCCTAGGGGTGGCCCTCGCGATGCTATCGAGTTCGGCGTTACTGATCCTGAAGGAGTCAAGTCCGTCCGCGCTTCGCTCCACGGCGCTCAAAAGCTTTCACGAAGTACTGAGGAAGCGATTGCTCTGCCGGGACGACGACGTAGTCTATCCAACGTAGGCTCGCACCAGCGCGACTCTTCAACCGAAAACAGATCGCTACGAGAATACAAATCGTTGCCAGACATGCCATCATCGCCTCGACTACAGCCCGTCTACCTGCCGAGTGTTTACAGTTCCAACTCTATTGCTTCATGGCGCCTGTCATACAGTGCCAGCA
Organism: Apiospora marii; assembly: GCF_038362585.1. NCBI lineage: Eukaryota > Fungi > Ascomycota > Sordariomycetes > Amphisphaeriales > Apiosporaceae > Apiospora > Apiospora marii. The sequence goes on from NW_027117377.1 coordinate 2,298,755, forward strand.
ACATTGTTGGGTCTCTAAAGCAGTCTATGGAATCGACATCAAACGTCCCCATCCAGGAACCAATCGAGGAAATAGAATGCGAGTCGCCATCTGCTGTCACCCCGAAACCTGGAGATCATGTGGACGCCAAGCCAGGAAAAGTAATTCCACAAATAGCGAGCAAGCAGGAACCGAACGATGTGAGCGACTTAACCTCCCCTGAGTTTGAGACAGCCGCTACTACATTTGATATGGGAAAGCGTGGCTCAGCCCAAAGCACGACCAGTCGGCAATCTCCTCTTGATATGTGGCTCCAAATTCAGGGGCTGGAGCTGTCCCGTTGCTCTTCTTCGGATCCGAGCCCCGGTATACCTGATTCCAGCGATGAGACCAAAGCTGTCGTCAGATCTCCCAGTACTCGCAACGATCAGCTTTCCGCCATGTTTTCGTCTCTGCCGAAAACCTCGGACACCCCTGAGCTTTCTGTTGCTCGTCGAGTGCCAAGTCCTGAGTTATCGGCGCAGGGTGCAGCATCAGGGGCAGGTTTGGCTCCAGTGTCCAAAGATAAAGGGGATATTCAGGAGGCCACTGATCATAGCTCCGAGGAAGATCTTGGGATATATACACAACAACGGAAATCGATTTCTAGTCACTACACAACACAATCAAGCAACGCTAGGTCACCGCCTCCACTGTCTGTCACGATGACACCAAGTGGCGTGACGTACCGCGGAATTTACATCACTCACCCTACGCCAGATAGTAAGTCTGCCTTTCTTGTGATAGCCATCATCGCCTATACTGACGCTTGTATGCAGGGCCCCCCAGTTCTGCTCGGAGTACTAGCAATGATGGATCCGACACCAGCTCATACAAGACAGCCCTAGTTGAAGCTTCCAGGCTGCACCCTATAATAGAGGTCAACGATAGATATCTTCGCCGGCCCACCGACGAGACAGTATCCTCCATGCAATCTGAGACGGAGAGCTTCAAGCAAAGGGAGGCCGAACTATTGTCAGTGGCAAAGCGCTTCGCCGGCACAGACGCAGGTCGCTTCCAGGGCAGCCACACCGTTAGCAAATTCCGAGAGGAATTTGACGCCCCTAAAAACAAAAAGACGAAACCAGCCATACTCTCCAAACTCCATCTTCCCAAAATGTCGAAGTCAATCCGGAAGAAAAGCGAAAAGCCAGTTCCATTGCATCAAGACACCCACCGGAACTGTGTTGCGGCCGCTCTTGACGCCAGCCAAACTGCTGCCGCTGGACCAAACGCCTCATTGGTGCACCAAAATAACATTAAACATCCACCCGGTCAACGGACATTTGGAATACCGGAAAGTGCCACAAATATCTGGCAGCGAGCAGTAAGACTCGAAGCGGACAGGCGCGAGGTGCTCCGCCGCGATAGGGAAAAGTTCCATGCTTCTTCCAAGACGGACTTGTCTCCAGAGGAAAGGCCTCAATCTACACCAGTAGATAAGCCTCTGAGCCCCCTAGTGAGAGTTACGCGGGTGAGTTCCTCTTCCGAAATACGCCTGCCCCTGAGAACATCAACGCCTCCCCTGGCCTGGGCAAGATGGCCTTCGCATACACGTGCGGCACGAAATGGCCCGGCACAGCAACATGACAGCATACGGCCCAAAGACTTCGCTGTGGCTTAGGGCTCTACAGGGGAGACCAAGTGGCCATCGAACAAGGACCAACACCAGGTCGCCTCGGCCGAACCCAAAGAACGGTCTGAATCACTGTCGGGCAAGGTCAGCAAAGCGATACGGAAAAGCATAGCGAAGATTATGCCCAGTAGCGATGGGAAGATTGGACCTAGTCCAAACTTGGCTGTTAACACTCAACACCGCAGGGAAGATGGCTATCTCGAGTATCCTGAGTTGGAACTACTGCCGATGGCTGGCGGGTACAAAGAGCTCGAGGCACTGGAGCGGCAGATTGACCACATCAAACACCACTCTGAGGCTCACCCGATGCCAAACCCAAGCCCGAATCGCAGTCCTAAGATACCTCTGGGCCAGCGTCTCGCGGACGAAGTTCACAGGTTCCAACACGGTGATCGAGCCGAAAGCCCCGAAGCGAACGAGCTTCATCCCACCACACTGCCACCACCAAAACTGGCCACACCGGCAGGAAAGAATTTCGCAACCCCTCGCGTAATCTCGGAGGTGACTACCCATTTCGCGACGCCAAAGTCTCACATGTCATACGAGGATTGTGTTCCCAAGCACATGCTCGACGATGAAGGCTCCTCCAAGAGCGACGACTCAGTTAACGTGAAGAGATCCATGTCCAATGTCGAGCACCGAGCCTTTGGCCAGCCGAAGTATGGAACCTGGAGCGGCCGGACCAAGGCGGAACCGGTCTTGCGGAAGAGCACACATGAATTCGGGGTGGAGTTGGAAGAGCTGTTGGCGAGGGAACGGGACAAGACAATGGACGCTGGAGTGAGGCGTGATGATGCGAAGTCGCCGGGGGAAAGCACGCCTACCACAACTCATCATTAGGAGAGACTCAACAGCAGGCTAAGGGAAATAACGTCATTATCTCAGTCTATGTGGTTTAGAGGGAGAAGCAGGAGTAGCATGTGTGACACGGCTTGTATTGCATTTACAGCTTCAGGCCCAAGCTGGCCATCGACTTGCATATCTAGAATAAATACAAGGAGCCCATATGAATATGATTTTCTCTCCTGAGGGCGAATGCCATCTGGTTCGTCCGGAGACTTACTCCTGTCTGCCATTGTTATTTACCTACTCATGCAAGTACTACGTAATCTGAAGTGGAGGAGGTAGGGAGGACTCCGATGATTGGTGCGCCACAATGAAGAGCCACAATTCCTTGACGGGGCTCCCAGCCACTTCCGGGGAAAGGCCGACGTAATCTGGTACTGTATTGGTCGTCCCGAGCTTTACCTTTACCTTGGTTTAGTTGATAGACTTCAACATCCATCTCGTTAAACCGCGCGTACAGCTCAGAGCTACAACCATGGCGCCATCACAGACGTCCATGTTCCGCTCGGCGGACATGAGCATGGTGCAGCTGTACATATCCAACGAAATCGGTAGAGAGGTAGTAAACGCCTTGGGAGAGCTTGGGCTGGTCCAATTTCGCGATGTACGTCGTCATCACCATCCAGCTACTTACTGCCTGCATCGCGACTAACTTGCATCACAGCTCAACGGCGAGGTTACCGCCTTCCAACGCACCTACACACAAGAGATTCGTCGCCTCGATAATGTCGAACGTCAGCTGCGTAAGTATTTGATGATTATGTACCCGATGAGACATTAAGCTGATCAAAACAAACACCAGGCTACTTCCATCACCAGATGGACAAATCCGCCATCCCCGTCCGCAAGCTCGACCTAGACGTCGATACCCTTGCTGCGCCCACCACCAACGAAATCGACGAGTTGGCTGAACGCAGCCAGAGCCTCGAGTCGCGTGTCCACCAGCTCAACGAAAGCTACGAAACCCTGAAGAAGCGCGAGGTCGAGTTGACCGAATGGCGCTGGGTCCTGCGCGAGGCTGGAGGCTTCTTCGACCGAGCGCATGGAAACGTCGAGGAAATCCGGGCATCGACCGAGGACGACGATGCTCCTCTTCTGCAGGACGTTGAGCAGCATAACCAAGCCCCCGATGTCGAACGCTCCTTCTCGGGTATGAACATCGGCTTCGTTGCCGGTGTCATTTCGCGTGACCGCATCGCCGCGTTTGAGCGCATTCTTTGGCGAACGCTGCGTGGTAATCTCTACATGAACCAGTCTGAGATCCCGGAGCCCCTTGTCGATCCCACCACGAACGAGGCCATCAACAAGAACGTGTTCGTCATCTTTGCCCACGGCAAAGAGATTCTGGCCAAGATCCGCAAGATCTCCGAGTCGATGGGAGCTGAGATCTACAACGTCGATGAGAACAGCGACCTGCGTCGCGACCAGATCCACGAGGTCAACGCACGCCTGAACGATGTGCAGAACGTGTTGAAGAATACCCAGCAGACTCTGGAGGCTGAGCTGACTCAGATCGCGCAGTCTTTGTCTGCGTGGATGATTCTCGTGACCAAGGAGAAGGCCGCGTACCAGACGCTCAACTTGTTCTCCTTCGACCGCCAGCGTCGTACCCTAATTGCTGAAGGATGGTGCCCTAGCAACGATCTACCTCTGATCCGGTCCACCCTTCAGGACGTCACCAACCGGGCTGGCCTCTCTGTCCCGTCTATCATCAACGAGATTCGAACCAACAAGACGCCCCCGACGTATCTGAAGACCAACAAGTTTACTGAGGCCTTCCAGACCATTATCAATGCCTACGGCACGGCTTCGTACCAAGAGGTCAACCCTGCCCTGCCGGCTATCGTTACATTCCCTTTCCTGTTCGCCGTCATGTTTGGTGACTTTGGACATGCTGTAATCATGTTGGCTGCCTCCCTGGCCATGATCTACTGGGAGCGCCCTCTCAAGAAGGTCACCTTCGAACTCTTTGCCATGATCTACTATGGTCGATACATCGCCCTTGTCATGGCGGTCTTCTCGCTCTTCACCGGTCTTATCTACAACGATGTCTTCTCCCAGAGCTTCACCTTCTTCGACAGTGCTTGGGAGTGGAAGGTGCCAGAAGGTTGGGAGCAAGGAAAGGTCTTGACTGCCCAGCTGAGGAGCGATTACCGTTACCCGTTCGGTCTTGATTGGAGATGGCACGGGGCTGAAAATGACCTTCTCTTCAGCAACAGCTACAAGATGAAGATGAGTATTATTCTCGGATGGGCGCACATGACCTACTCTCTTGTTCTTTCGCTGTTCAACGCACGCCATTTCAAGAAGCCCATCGACATCTGGGGCAACTTCGTGCCCGGCATGATCTTCTTCCAGGCCATTTTTGGCTACCTTGTGGGCTGCATCATCTATAAGTGGTCGGTCGACTGGTATGCCGCCGGCCAGCAGCCTCCGGGACTGCTGAACATGCTCATTTACATGTTCTTGAACCCGGGATACATTGACATTCCCCTTTACTCCCAGAATGTTCAGGCCGGTGTCCAGAAGTTCTTGCTTGGATTGGCGTTCCTCCAGGTCCCCATCCTTCTCTTCCTGAAGCCATTCTATCTCCGATATGAACACAACCGTGCGCGCGCCAAGGGCTATCGCGGTATTGGCGAACAATCGAGAGTGTCGGCTCTGGACGATGAAGACGGTGACGGCCATGTCACTGGAAACGGCCGCCTTAGCATGGACAGCGAGGATGGTGAAGGTGTTGCTATGATCGCCCAGGACCACGGTGACGACGAGGAAGGCCACGGAGAGTTCGAATTCAGTGAGGTTATGATTCACCAAGTTATCCACACTATCGGTATGTTGCCCTCCCCCTACCTCTCGAGGCACAAGATTTACCGCTAACATTTGACCACAGAATTCTGCCTGAACTGCGTTTCCCACACGGCTTCCTACCTCCGTCTCTGGGCTCTCTCCCTGGCGCATCAACAGCTCAGTAGTGTGCTCTGGACCATGACCCTCGGCCCGACTCTTTCCATGTCCGGTGTCATCGGTGTCATCGCCATTGTGATTGGCTTCGGCGGCTGGTTCTTCCTGACCTGCGCTATTCTGATCGCCATGGAGGGTTGCTCGGCCATGTTGCACTCGCTTCGTCTCCAATGGGTCGAGGCCCAGTCCAAATATGCCGAGTTCGCCGGTCATATGTTCACCCCTTTCTCCTTCCCCGCGCTGTTGGAGGAGGACGAGGGGCTGACCGAATTCAAGGGCTAACATTAGCTGCGGTTGTACGTTGTATTAAAGTCGTTTGTTTAGCGGAGAGTCATCATGGGCTCGTTGTATTGCTGTAGTATTAGATAGATGTACGAGCTGTTTGTAGTATTGTATCACTGGTTGTTCAATCAAATCGTCGACGTTCCATATTCAGGTATTTCTCTGTCATTTATCCTGTCCACCAGCTTCCCAAGTGTCAGCCTTTAGGTTGATAACAAATTTCTCCAGAACCAGCTACTCTGAATAAGATGAAAGCCACCAGGCATGATATGCTCTTTTGATGTCCGTCTTCCAACCAGACGGGTGTCTCTAGTCCCCGGATATCTGTGGATGCTATAGGGTACACTCCAACTTCTTGCAACAGGACTCGATGGCCAGAACCTTCTATATTCTCTACTGTTCACCGCAAGCGAGGCGGCCGGGTTTATCCAGCGGCCCAAAGATTAGTAGACACCATGCAGTCCCACCGCAGAGGGGCAAACGCACAAGACAGGATGAAGATCGTCATCATGGGGTGATGTTCATAGCACATTGCCTGCAGGATTGAGGGGCTCGTGATACGGCAGTTTACCTGGACTGACCAAAGCAGAAACCGTGAAGCAAATCTGGTTCATATGATAAGATATCCCAGTAACGGAGAGCCTTGGAATGTGTGTTAAGTCTGATAATGTCTACATCAGACATCTATCTTCAATGCTCCCCAATAGGGGAACCAACCGGTTGGTCAACGGCATAACCCTCCCTGAATGGGCTGGGCGCAGGTCGGCTACGGCAGATGGCATCACGAAGTCTGCGGCTCAAATACATATGCGGTGGGAATCCATCGGAAGCATGTACGCAGGAAATTGGACAAAACGGACTTGGGCGGACGTATGGGCAGCCACCGGACATGAGGTAGGGTAACACAGCAGTAGGCTGCTTGCTTCCTCGGATTGTATGCCAGACCGTGCCGTGCTGTCTCGGTCTGAGGGACAGACGAATGGGATCATACCGGCGCTCTGCATAGAGGTGATAACGAGTTGAGATCCTTTCTATATGCACTCCCTGTCTAGACGCTTCTATCCTGCTACCCACACAGTTCTGGCTTGACGGATCCGAGGAAAGTATGCATGCATGTAATATGTGCATGTACATTTCGATGTCTCGCTTGCCATTCGTGCTTTATATATGACTTGCTTTGGCCGCGAGGTGTGATTGGATATAGCTGCCGTTACTTCTTTGTCGAGGGGAGTCGGGTTCTGGGCCGGGGTTTTCATGCTTGGCGATCCCCCTATGTTTTGCCGAGCATAAGGATAGGGGAACATCCTATTGGCTGCAAAACTGGAAGAGCCCAGCGTTGGCTCATTCTCTATATCATGTGAGCCAGCGTTGACATTTTGGCCTTCTTCGTATTCTCTCGTAACCGCAACCATGCTTCCGCCGCCGGGTATTTTGCCAGGCTGTTGTTGCATAAGACGTGTTGCCCTCGGGGTACGAAAGGTAAATGAACGTACGCCGGAGCGCCACTTCAAGGCGACCGTTACAGCACAAGCATGCACCATTAGCGAAGTAGAACCAATCGCTGGATTCGAATGCAGCTTGGTGCTTCTGCTTCGTAGTCAGGTCTTTAAGCGAACGCCCAAGATATCCTTGACGACCTCATCATGGTATCCATTCTGAAGCGAGCCAAGCTCTGGGCGATGCTACATATGCCATATGAGCTAGCGTGGCTTGCGTGAGGGACTCGTCAAGCCTTCCCCAGCTTGAAGAATTTCGAGCCGCCTGGAACAGACATGCTATATTGCCTTTGTACAAGAAGCCGCCTGGGATTCCCCTGATACTACCCATGACGTGTCGACCAAGCCGTGTGGCCTACGAGACCCTTATCACCCAGACGGCATAGCACGCAACGAAGCGTAAGCCTATCCGTACGATGTCGGATGCTGGGGACGTGGAGCGGAAACACTCATGCAAGCGGCCGGTATGTGGGGGAGGGATCACCCCTGCTGTCCGCTGTCGCGCCCTAGCATAAGTTGCCAATCATCAAGCGCCAGGATCTTCGGACCGGGATGGATCAATCTGTCTCGAACGCTGACCGATTAAATTGGCGAACAAACCGACTCGCTGAGTAGTTGATGTGGTCAGGTTCCGGTCAAGTATGGAGAATGCAGTTGACAGCGCGCTACATATGCGTCGACCAATATGAATGGCAAGACTGAACACGGGAGGTGGTCTACGGTCGGTCGGGGTTTAAGGTGATGTGGCACCTGTGAAGGATGTCTTGTTTACGAGAAATCAATCATCGGTGAGACCTCTCGCTCGTTCTTGATACCCTTTGCAGCGAAGCAGATAACATAGCAGCAATGATTGTAGATCAGAGCGCCAAGTGTGCATGGAATGGAATCAACTCATCTTGTGGGCGGGGGTTTTACAAGATCCCAACCCGAATGACTTGATACCGAAACTTCCTTGAACACCCAACAAAGTAAGGGGAGGTCTCATCAGTATTTTTCCGCCGCCCAGGCAATCTGTTTGGTTCCTTCGGGGACATAGCAGAGAATACCTCCCAAGCTGGTCATTTCTCGCCGACAGTCCCTGGGATAGAATCAGGAGGACTTGGGCTAAGGGCAGGCTTCCATGTCGTTAAGCAGGTATTGTAACACTGCAAACCTAGCAGCCATCTGCCAGGAAGCAGATTTCCCGCCGTGCCCCCTCACGGACGAACATGCTTGGTCCAGGAGGGCGGGGCGGAGTGAACGGACAGCCTTCGGGGTGTTTTCCTCTCCTTTGTGCGGGCTCATCATGCAGTCATGGGAGTTGGAGTCGGAGGACATGGGTCGTAGGGAGTGCCACCTTGGGCGACTTGCATACATATCCCGAGCTTATTGGAGATCCATGCCACTGGTAAGGGGCATCGCAAGGACTGTCCACTTTCCCCAAATGGTGCCTAGGGTCACTTGTTTCTTGCCGAGCTCCGAAACAGGCGAGGCCGGTAAGAGCCAGTCCGAATGCCATGGCCAGGATCTCATTTGGTTGCCGTACTCGATGCCTTCACGGACACCGACTCGACGTTCGGCGTTAAGAGGTGCAGGACCTGCCGGAGCGAATACGTGGTCACATGAAGAGAATATAGAGGCGTGATCGTCCTCCTGGAAATTCATAATGGAGACGAGCTGGACTGGCAAACATGTACCCCCAACTTCCCAAACGCAGGCTGCATGTAGATATGTCACATGATACGTGCAGATGGACTACCTTCGTCTATTTTGGAGTGCTTGGTGCTAGAGACAAACTGGGTGTCAGCAATATGCGAGCATTCGAATTGGGGATATGAGCTACACCGAGGAAACGAGGGAGGAAGGTCCAGGTGCATGGCATTGGAAGAGCGCGGAAGACTGGTGATGGAAATAAACGCGAGAGATACCAGTGCATGCAGTGATCAGCAGCAAGGGGGTGGGAGGGATGGAAGAGGTGAGAGAATTTGCTTGCCAAAGCGCGTTGGGGTACGGAGTACTGATCCAAGAACGTCCGCTGACCTAATTAGCATGACCGTTGCAAGTGTGTGGTAGAGTGTGGTAGAGAAGCTGCAGACGCAGCCAGGGTCCTTTTCGTGGTTGCCCCCCTTGTTAGTCGGAGAATTCGGTTTGTATTTGGCGGCTTTTACATGCGGCGGGCGCTTGGATTGGAACATTGATCAACGCCCCCCTGCGAAGGCCTACTTTGCGTGTGGTGGACTGGCCTGCATCCCCCATAAAACATTGGGACCTTACCGACTATCATGATTAGCCTCCTGTTACATGAATGAATGCACTACACGATGATGCAGGGAGAAGCCGAGCAGGCAGGCAGGTTGTAGGTTGATTGCACTTTCTGGCTCTCGCGCCCTCCCTCGTCAAATTTGGCTGTCCCAATAGGAACACTGCCGTCACAAAAGACACCTGCCATGGTTCGATTCATTTCCTTTCCGCAGGCTGCCGTGACACCTCACTCAGGTTGACATGCCCACTCTCCATGTACGTCAGGCTTGTAACTTACATGATTAGCCCCAGCCCACCTTACGTGCATCTATATCGTAGCATTTTGCCATATGTACCACGCGTGGCAGCTCTTGCATTCCCATACTCATTGGCCCATCATCTTACCTCTGCCTCTGATGATGGTGTCGAAGCGAGCTGCTCATTGCTGGCTATCCTTTCCTGCTTCACTGTGAAAAAGGTGGCCAAGCGGAACGATATGCTAATTGTCGACGCCGGGTAAATATCCAGATAAGTAAAGTAGTATGCGTGTACAGAATAGTGAAGTGTGATATCGGAACCATGCATCCTCACCGGCTCTCGCTCATGGGCCTCTATCGGCTCTATAGACGATAGGCACGGAAATTATAGAGGCCTGCGTGATACTCTGCCCCGGCCGATATCCCTGAGACGATCGATTTGTCCTCTCACTCCACCTTTCTGGCTCGCGGCGGGACCCAACTACCCCAGTTCCATCACACGGTGCTAAACAGTTCTTAAAGCCTGAACTTCCTACTCATTTCTATTGTCCGTGGACAGGGCCTAACACTTATCTTTTTTCTTCTCTCTTTCTGTTTCTCTTGCCGTCGTCTCCCCTCCAGCACAGCCAGCATTATATCAACCTTATCCGCTCGAAGCTTCCCCAGACCACCATCATGAGCCAGCCAGGAGGAGGAGGTTTATATAAGTACCACTGCAGGTATTTCTATACAAACGACCCCTGCGAACAGTGGGTTTACGTGAACGGTAGCACATGTGCCAAATGTCTTGTAAGGCTTCTTCCTCCGTCGATACCGTTGCTTCCTGCTTACACAATAGGTCAGGCAAAAGGAAGAGAATCAGATGGCGCTGTGCGAGCAGCGGCGTGGCAACTGTCGAGGGAGATTTCTGTACCACGGGCTGAGCATGGCATGCTCTACTACAGCCTGATGGAAGTCGCCGCCGGAGGGGCGACTGGTAACGAATGGACCGTACGGCATAAGGGCAGCCCCGACCGACAGCCCGGGGCAGTAGCCCAAGTCACCACCACGAGTGCCGTTCCAAACGCCACTCTGGTAACTAGGGGAACCTGAGCCTACCTATCTGGGGAGGGCAGAAAGGGAAGGGAGCAAACGGGCGGGCGGGCCAGGGTGTCGTGACCTGTCTGTCGTCGTTTGTGATGTGTCACTTGTTTTTCTCCTTGTTCTTCGTTTCCTTTCTACGCCCATGTTGCTTGCTGCAAGGCGTTCGGTTCAAGAATGTGAAAAGGCTCGGTCACATTGTAATTGGCAGGATCAATAATAGGGAGACAGACTGTCGGAACGAAAGCAACTCTGGAGGCTCTGAGCCTGTCGTTCATTTTACCGGCTAGTATTGGCTGTTAATTACGTACTACTACCCAGTCTAGCAGGGGTACCCAAAAATACCGTGATATCCACCACGCCAGACCCACCGAAAGCAAGGACAGGGGTGAAGCATAAATTTGGAACATCACATCACCACCATACCTGGGGAGAAAGTAGATGATGTACGTTTGCGGAGGGCGGACGGCATCAAGCGAAGATGATCACACGATGTTTATCATCCCGCCCTTGCTCATGTCATGCGCTTGTCATTACCTCGGAGTCGGCGCAGATAAAAACCGCTATTCAAGAACATCCCAGAGTGATCCAAGACTACCTAACCTACATTGTTTATTACTAGTACAACGTCGCCAGCGTTGGATTTAGCATCGAACAAGGAAGGCCCAGCGGCTGTCGAGCCGTCCCTACTTTAGTCAGAGTGGGTTCAAATGTTCCCGTATTCTGACAGCTGCAGTCCAGAACCAAATACCCCCACTCCATGGCGGACTGCCTGATTTGTTCGTGCTTGGGGGCCAAAAACGACGTGTCGTCTGTGGGAACAACCAGCCACTACGACCCTGATAAGTTGCAAGGCACCGCACTCACTTTCCTCTACCACGGCGGGAAGAGCATGATTCGGCACCGGCATACCACCTTGAACAGAAAGCGGAAATTCGCTATGTTTGCTGGCTGCCCATATATAGAATCCATCGAAGATCCTTCATAGGAGTCGGCTGTTTCGTAGCTTATACCTACGCATTCGGCAGAAGAAGCTTCGCTCCAGACGGATGATTGCGAGATACCGCCAATAGTTACAAAACTCTGGCTGGTACAGGCGATGACCGGAGAGAAAACTGTCCACTACTTAAGTAGGCGGTCTACTACCGCGAAAGAGCCACCACACAAGAGATCATGGCATTCAAGATGAGAGCAGACCTCGCAGTTCTGATGGCCAGAGCTCCAGCCGGCAGCCGTCGGCAGCGGAAGCCGATGGGAGGAAGGAGGAAAGATGAAGGACCCTCATTCTACGACCAGCGTATGCATCGCTATGCTTATCGCGTTTTCGCCTACATGGTTGGATCCCCTTCGCAAGCCAATGACAGAGTGTGATAGGGGGCTCCCTTCCTCGGAGGCTAAACCGCCCGATATCTACCCTGTTTCCGTCTCGGCTCGAGGTGCCATCCGCCGACTGGTAAGCTTGCCGTCTCCCAACCGACGTGGAGTCGGATGCGGAGTTCCAGATGCCCAATCAGACCCGTATCGCCCTGCAAAAACGTCGGTATCCGTCACCCTGCTTCCTGGTCTCCGCTTTACTGTCTCGCTTCTTATAGTTGACATACTCGCATCCATGCCCTTGCAGACAGAAACAAAACGTGGCATGGCAAGCCAATTTAAGACAAATATCGGGTCTCGCTACCCAGACGGGTTCGTTATCGCAACCTCTGTCACAATGGTGCTTAGGGGCAGATGTCACCCCCATCAGCACTGGATCCAGCCAACATATGCCCGGCCCCAGACTTTGGAAGTCCGGTGAATTAGGGAGACCCACCCTGTCAGTGCGGTGCCGATGCAATTAGTCCAGTTGATATGGCCTAATTGGCGGAGGCCCAGTAGAGGGATGCTGAAGAAGTTTCTTCGTTGAGCACTCGTGCTTATTAGCCCACCTAGAAGGTAGACATGTGTGCCTGCGATGTACTAGGCAGCTCTGCTGCATCCACTCATCCCCTTTCAATGACAATAAGCACTTATATACTAAGCCATAAGTGATAGATAGGGGTCGGTCATCAGCATGTATACTTAGTGAAAGTGGTTGACCTCCCTTCATACTTGCTCAATATACTCACTGAAAGGGAATGCAACAAATATCACGTATGAGTTTCCCTGGTGATCTATTATGAGAACAAGGTACTTTGTTAACTTGGACGTATCACTTCCCAAAGAGGCAGATACGTAACAGGTTCTCTAGCATCGTTCCTCCTCTACAAATTCAAGTGAGTTAGGAAAGCCGAGGATAAGCCAAATATCACCTAGGCGGACCGCCGCGATCTTTTCAAAAGTCGGAGGACGGTTTGATAGAGCCCAGATGAGGCCGTAGAAGCTAGCCTCATGATCCTCTTACATCTGGTATCCCGGCCGTGATATCGGCGACGGCCGACCCCGATGCTTGCAATGCACAGCTCTAGGGGGAACTTTCCAATACCCCAAGTTGCAGCCGGCGATCAAGATGATGGTGGGTGCCATGTTTCAGAAGAAACCGTGATGCACCGTTCCAACGAACCATGTCGTCCCCAAACCTTGATGGCGCCTCGACCACCAATCCCCCCTTTCTACCCGAAGTAAACCAGACTCAACTGGGGTTTATGAGCTGTCTTGACAGGATATTCCCTTGACCGGGCCGGTGTAGCCCAGCGGTTAGTATTCTTATTCATATTATACTTAAAGGCAAGAGGGTTCAACTCCCTCTGCGGTCACTTTTTCGACCCCTGGAGGGTACTGTACACCTTTCTTTTACTGTTGATTCTTCATGCCTTCTTCCCTCATTTAACCCAGTTTCAGTTGATTCAGCAATGATGGTACTGCATCCCTGAGCCGTGAAATACGTCCGCAGGGGGAAGGGAAGCAACTGCGCTCAATTTTGTTCGGCTACCAAATGTCCCGTCGATTAAAGGATAAAAGGAGTAGGTTGGATAGGGAACTATAGCTTCAACATCTCACCTCAAGTTAAGATTCGAACGCGTAGGCCACTATGTCACATTGTCTACAAGTGTAAGGTATGTATGTCGAGGTCATTTATCATCATGATATGTTCATTAGTGGTAAACTGCGCGATGCGAGCACACCGTATGCTTTGCAAACTAAGCGCTATGATACCAAGAAAATGTCGGCACACGCGAACCCGCGTGAGCTCAACTCCCCGAACGCCTAATCCGATATACTGCCTGTTATATGCAAACCTAATCGTACCTCATAAGTAGCTTTCTGGAAGACGCACTTAAACTATCTCGTCCCTTCACCACTCGTGGGCATCGTTAACAATAACAGCAGTCTCATTAAGAAAAAAATATTTCCAACGAGTCCCCCCCTTACATCAGCATGTTGAAGGCCAAGGCCAGTGCGAAGAGGCCAAAGGCGGTCGAGGACAGGGCGCTCTGCTTGGGAGCGGCGTTGTCGTCGCCCCAGCCGCGGCCCTGGAAGCTGAAGCTGACGTTCTGCTTGACGCTGGGGTTGTAGCAGTTGCCGCCGACAATGTCCAGATTCTTCAGCTCGTCGGCGACGTTGAAGAACATGTACTGCTTCTGGTCGAGGCCCTCGAAGCCGGAGGTGTCGTAGGGGAACAGGTCCTTCTCGTCCGTCGCGGTTACGTTGCGGAGGAAGATGCACTGGACCTGGCCGGGGTAGTCCTTTGCCAGGGCAGGGTACGCCTTCATGACGTCCGAGTTGGTGGTGTCGCCCATCAGGATGAACTTTCGCTGCGGGAATGTCTGGAAGATCTTGTCCAAGAGAAAGCGGCGGATTTGAAGGGTGGCCGAGACATCAGAGAAGTTGAGGGGTCTCGTGTCAAACGATCCCAACGGGTAGGTCTTGTAAATGAATCTACACGATCTGTTAGTTCTCCCACGCTGCTAGTTGAACTCAACACGATGAACTTACTCCATGTAGTTTCTGGTCACCTGCTCAGGAGTAGTCGTGAGGTAGTGGAAGTGGAAATCCGGAATGCTCGCAGACCAGTTGGCGTAGATCTCGGGCATGTTCATCCAGGGGGTAAAGGGGCGAGCGAACGAGTTCAGCAGACCCTCCTTTGGCTGGTAAATCTTGGTGATGCGCAAGATGTCGTCGATGTCGGAAATAATGGTGAAACCCGTGGGGGGTACCAGGTACGCCGTCGCGTTGCCAGACATGGTGCCGTTGACGTACATGTTGAGGGACTGTATCGATTTTGTGGCATTTCCCGCCATCATGTGGCCACCGTTGGCTCCCGTGGTGTTCTTGAGCTTGATGAAGGTGTCAAAGTCGCCCTCGAGCGTGGTCTCATACGGCAGGGTGATGACCTGGGCACCTCCCTTCGCATTGATCACGCCGCCAGTGGAGCCGGGGTCGACAGAGACATCGTTCTCGAAGTGAACAGTGACGTTCTCGTCGGCTTGCTGCACGACATAGATGGATCGGGTCACATTCCTGGCCTGGTCTTGCTGGCTCGGGGGCAGGTCTTCGATGTCGGTTCCAATCAGGAACCCATTGGCAAGCTTATCAATCTTATCCTGCTTTGCGTTGGGCACTTTGTAGACGTTTCCGTGAACCCGAACGTTCCAGCCTTCGTCGGTCCAGTTTGCGTAAGCACTGGCAGTAATTTAGCATGCTGCCTTGGAAATCAAGATTTCCTCATCTAAAGGGGGGAGAAGAAAAAGAAGAAGGAACAGAGAGCTTACGGGAGGTTGAGGACTTGAGTGGGTGTCGCCGCCATGGCCTCGTCATCGACGCCGAGCGACTTCTTCACCTTGTCCTATAGTTTCACAATATCAGCATGGTCTCGAGCCACAGGAAGTATTTTTTTCACTTACGCCAGTCGGGAAGTCTTGGAAGAATTGCGGCACGCCGGAGACGACGTAGCTGCTCACATCGCTGCCCAAGCCGCTGATCACGCTTTTAAAATAGGTGGCGGGCTGGAAGTCGCGCGGCACAATGGGCGCGGCGGTGATCATCGGATGAGGCACGGGTTCGGGTGCTGGTGCCGGTGCGGCCAGAGCCACGGCGGCCCAGGCCGTCAAAGGCACGACTGTGCGAATGAAAGACATATTTTGGCGATCGTCAACCGGGGTTTGGACTGTTGACTGCTGAGACCCAGATTAGGTGGTGCCTGCTTGGGGGGAGAAATGGGCAATCGAGCAGCAACAAAAGGATGTTGACGATGTCGCCGTGTCTCGCGTCAAATTCCGAGAGCTAGGAACAACACTACGAGAAATTGCAAGAAGAAGTGGTTAGAGCAACTGCGCTACGTTCATATAGGCGCGATGTGATCCCAGCAGGGGAAAACGAGACGAAATGTATGGGATTTCATTGGTTTGTCCAGTTTTCAGATGGCTGGCTCCTTTAGCCAGGGCCGACTTCCAAGTTGGCTCTCGCGAATGATGTCATACCGGGTGTTTCTGAGCAACGGTTTCAAACTAGCTGAACTTGGATTGCGTACAGGGTACCAGATCCACGTTTCTCCCCTTCTCTCTTGTTGTCAAATTAACACACCCACTCAGCCGTGATGCAGCCCGTTCTTTAGGTGCCGTTTCATTCGTCCTCTACTCGCAATGCTTACTTCTTGTGAGGCCTCATACATTGCGTTGGCATCAACCCATCTCAGCTCGATCCAGACCTTGGCTTCTGTCATAATGTAGCGTACCACAACAGGCCATCCTAGTCCAACCAAACGCGTCCAGTATCTTCACTTCAGCCTTGTCTCCTGTTTGCTTACCGCCCCTGTATCGTTTTGGGCGAACCCCAAGCGACCGACACGCGATCAGTAGAGCTAGCTGCATCTTTCCCCTTTGGCTTGGCATACTTTTTATCTATTCCAAGCCACTTGATGCATCCAATCGCCTGCAGAGGCTTGCTCAAGTCTCAAGGTTGATACTACGGCCAAACCTTGCGTAAAGCTCGACCTTAAGTTGTGTCATTTCGTCTCGGATCGTGCCCATCTTGTCCTCCAGAGCCGACACGTCTTCCTCGATCTTGGTGCTGGATGTTGCGAGCATCTCTTGCGCTTGCTCTAGGGGAACATTGAAGAACGCATCGCCGATCTTGTATCTTTAAGTCATGTTGTGTGGTCAGCCATAGCGCTTTTCGAATGCATGTCCGTGAATCGTGAATGTGCAACGTGGCTGTGGAGGGCGGGCCTTACGGTACGAGCTCGTCTTCGTCGGCCAATTCCAGTTCGGTGGTGATGTCGTCGAGTTCTTCCTTCTCCTTCTACAAACACCTTTCGCATCAGCAAAGTGGTCGAAGGGGCAGTAGAGCCAAAGATCAAGAAAGGGGCCGACGCACATGCTTGACCTTGAGCTCCTCCTCAATGTTCAGCTCCTTCTGGTGCAGGCGGCTAAACTTGTTGATCTTGTCCTGGTCTTCGCGGCGCACCTCTACCTCGTCGCCACCCGCGACCTCCTCCTCCTTGGATAACTGCAGGGGCGCATGACGGTCAGCAAGCGTGCGCGATACGACAAGTACGGGACAGATGACAGCGTACCATACGACGGTTCATTATGACGGTTTGGTGCGGCGCCGACTCCGATCTGGGTGCTTGGGCGGGTTATATGAAATTCGGTAGACCGTAGAACAAACAGCTGGTGCTATCCGGAAACAAAAGATAGCCCCGCGATTTGAAGGTGGGGCAATTCAAAGCTGTAATTATCGATTGGCCTCTGACCTAATTCGGGGACTCTAGCATTCCCAAGCTCTTCTGGACATGACAATAACGTTTGAAGGAAAAAAGAAGTGTCCATTGAACAGGGCTGCAAATATGAATAATACTTGGATACAGATCGTACAGCGATGAACATGCCTTCCTGCCAGGCAGAGGAACTTACTTCATGGTAGCAAACCCATCACCCACAAGAGGTGTGGTATAGGTCACGCATATCCATGAGTCGTAACCTACTTACATACGCAAATGCTTTGTCTTTGATATATGGTCTGAGTATAAATGTAAGTCAACTTAGAGTTATACCCGTTGACGATAAAACAAAATTTCAGGCGACTGCATAGGAAATGTGTGTGAGACGCTGGAGATAATGAAGGTAACAACCAGCGTTGGCGATTCTATTTTGCCCATGAGCTGCTCGTAGCTAATAGGTAGAAGAAGCTGAATATTTCTCCAAGACAAACTGGTGGCCTTACAGCCGGGATCCACCACCCGCTATCTACCGTCCATTTGAATTTTACCACCTACTTCCTGAACTCGTCGGCACATCCTCAAACTTGACCTTTGGACTACTCGAGTAGCAGGAGAAGGCGAAAGGGCATCTAGCTGTTTGATCCTTGTTGTACCTCTCTACATAGATACTATGGACTTGTGATCTCTTTAAGCTTTGAACCTCTCTTCTCTCCCTAGCCCTAGACATATTTTGACCACCAAAAAAATACTTTGCGACGAACACAGCATTTCCCGCAGCCTCTTGCACAGCCAGAGTCGCGATGTCTCAAGAATATATGGATCAGACCAGCGAGGGTTACGATGATGTTCGCCCAGTCTTTTACATTGGCCAACATGACTCCGCCCGAAGCGAGCCTCCTACCGATCTGCAATATGGGCAGATTCTGAATGCGGGTGTAAGTGACCCCGAACCCAACGATCTAGGTCCCACTATTGACTCCCTACATACAGTTTGGCTTCACCACGACGCCGGTCACCAACCATCACTTCCACCAGCGTATCAAGGACTTGGTTGCCACCAGTGTTGCAGAATGGGAGAAATCGGAGCTTCCCAGCTGCCACCCTGATCCCATTGTACCCCCTTTGACTATTGAGGATACGGCCCTCTTCCCTGACACATACACGAGTGGTCTCGTCGCCTACTCGAGTCCCTGGATTGATCTGTGTTCCTCGAATCCGGTTATTTCGAGTATCTCGAGACAGGTACTCAACCTCGAGGTCAACTATGCCAACTTCTGTGGCATTCGGAGCCTCATCGTCCCTGGCCCGCGAAATGACGCCCTCAAGGCTGGAAGTGGCCAAGGAGTTGCTCAGTTTGGCCGCGCCATTCAGGAAGCTCTTGTAATCGGGACTCGCTTGAACTTCATCATCCACCTGCCCATGTACCGTGAACCTGGACTTGAGGAGACCATCGAGAACCTGTCCGCCGCGCTGCCCAACAAGGAACAGCCCGAAAGCGAAGAACCAGAGGAAATCGACATCTTCAGTACTTGGGACTCGTGGAATGTCATACGAACAGCTTGCACGTATGATGGCAGACTATTTGTCGGTAAGTTTTCCACACTACGATCTGCTCAGGACGTGGATAGGTCCCATCCCGGTTGTAGTGCATACATAGACACGCTGCTAACACACACGCAGCTGTACGAGTGCCGCGGGTTTTGCCTGAGAAGCAGGTCCAGACCAGATGGTTCTCTGAACCACTGCAGTATCTCACTTTCGGTCCTTCTTCCTTCCAACCCAACAAGAGTGGAAACCCGTCTTTGAGCAAGCACCACCAGGAAATGATCGGTTCATACATGAAGTTGAAGCATGCGCCGTATTTCCTGCTTTGCGATGTTGGCCCGGAGCTCAAGGATAGCTCAGAGGCGCTGCAAGATCCCGCAGCATCAACCGAGGAGGCTTGGCCTTCACTTTCGGACGCCTCGCAGCAACCTACAAGGACAGCACCAAAGTACTTCAAGGCTAACCCCTACGTATCCTATATGCGCCATGTCGAGAGCCAACAGGAGCCGTTTTCGGCTCTGGAACGTTCCACCTTGTCGAGCTTCCAGGACTGGCTGCAGTCGCCGCTCCAACCCCTTTCCGACAACCTCGAGTCGGTGACCTATGAGGTCTTCGAAGGCGACCCAGTCAAATACAACCAGTATGAAGCAGCCGTCGCAGAGGCTCTGAAAGACTGGGCTGAGCAAAGCAAGCCAACCTCGTCGTCCACAGGGGAGGTCGTCATCGCAGTCGCGGGATCCGGTCGTGGACCTCTCGTCACCCGTGCCCTAAGGGCCAGTGAGACGACCGGGGTGCCGGTCCAGGTCTGGGCCGTTGAGAAGAACCCGAACGCCTACGTGTACTTGCTGCGCCAGAACCAGCGCGAGTGGGGCGGACGCGTGACGGTCGTCAAGACCGACATGCGCGCCTGGAAGGGCCCTCTCGTGTCGGGCACCGCCGATGAGAACCCCGTCTACGGCAAGGTTGACATCCTGATCTCCGAGCTCCTAGGCTCCTTCGGCGACAACGAGCTCTCGCCCGAGTGTCTGGACGGCATCCAGCACGTCCTGTCCAAGCCGCACGGCATCTCGATCCCCAAGTCGTACACGGCGCACATGTCGCCCATCTCCACACCCCGTATCCATGCCGATATCGCCCAGCGGCTGCCGATGGACCCGCACGGCTTCGAGACGCCCTGGGTGGTGCGTCTCTTCCAACTCGACTTCGTTGCGGAGAAGGTACCAGGCCACGCGCGGTTCCAGCAGGCGTGGGAGTTTGTGCACCCGCTTCCCGACGCCACGATGGCCATGGTCGACGCGCGACGATCCGGAGGTGTCGTCGGAGGCGGCGGTGGGTCCATGGCCGGCGGTGTCGGTGCCAATGACCACAACTCGCGTCATTGCCACCTGACCTTTGTCTGCCGGTCCCGCGGCGTGATCCACGGCCTGGCTGGCTACTTCGAGTCGGTGCTCTACGCGCCTGCGGCGGCGGACAAGACTCCGGTCGAGCTGAGTACGCTGCCGAACAACATTGACCGCAAGAGCAAGGACATGATCTCGTGGTTCCCGATCTTCTTCCCCCTTAAGGTAAGCTTCGAGTGTTTCTATAACATGCAAATCACCGGAAAACTAACACGTACATGCAGCAACCGCTTTACTTCCCTCCTGATACGGAGCTTGAGGTCAGCATGTGGCGACAGACAGACGACAAGCAGGTCTGGTACGAGTGGGTGGTGGAAGCGTTCGCCTGGGTTGGCCCAACGCAAAGGATCAAGGTCGGAGGCTCTGAGATGTGCAGTAGCCGAAAGATCGCCTGCTTGATGTAAGTGACAATGAGATCCACCGGTAGTACTACTTCCTAGCACGAAGAGATGGTAAGGGGGATCGAGGATGGAAATTGGGCATGGGCTTGATTTTGATCATGGGTATGAGACATGCTATAAAACCACGCAACCACCATTTTCCGTTTCTTCTTGTGAAGAGTACACGCCCAGCCAAAACCCCAATGCTTGCTTATGTAGTGCATGGGCTGTCATGTACTGGGAAGGACCCAAGCCTAGTTTGATCATTCGCACATAGCATAGCTTGTGGCGGTGGAAGAACCCGTATCGCCAAGTCCCGAGGTATTCTCCATCAACAGCAGTCGTGACACGGTTCTCGTCCTCCTTTCCCTCATTGACGCGTTTAAGCTTGCCAGCCAGTAAATACTCCATACCATCAAGTAGGGAGGGTATCGTGGCATTGCTGTCCTTTTTCGCCATCAGAGTAGAGCCAGACTCCTCCTCGAATGTGAGTCTTTGCTTTGGTTGTCGACCCGCGTGTGTCTTTTTCCCTGACCCCGATCAACCATCCATCTTCACGTCGCCGCCTTCCCCTTGGCCAGCGCCCTTGATCCACAGAACGTTGTTGCACCGGATGAGGATCTGGCCGAGGTCGCTGGTGAACTTCTGGTCGATGAACTCTTGCGCGCCCGTCAGCTGGATGTTCATGTAGCTGTCGATGCTGACCAGGCGGCCCTTGTACTCGGTCTCGCCCCACTTGAGTCGCACGACGATGTCCTTGTTAACACTGTAAGGCAACATCATAATCAGTCTTCAATCCCAAGTATTGTACGCGTCTCCCTCTTCTGGTCGCCCTATATTGCTGCGTCTCGGTCGCGAAGCGCCTTGCGGGAGGAGTGCTGGGCGAACGTAGAAAGTAGGATCGAGGCGGTAAAAAAAAAACGTACAGGTCTTGCAGCATCGGCCGCGGGTTAATGGGCATAAACTATGCGAATGAGTTAGCATATAGTGTTCCATCAGAGGTTCTAAGTGGAATTGCCATTACTCACACTCATATTGGGCGATTTGTTGGGCGAGAATTGGGAGATCTCGTCGTTTCGTTGTTCACTATCGCGCGCGCCTGATTTGGATGGAGCTTGACACTTCTTAGGGACTTTTCGAGCTTTGGGATGGAGCGTGGGGCTAAAAAATGATGACTAAGGCTGGCGTCTATGTCAGGTCCCACACAAAAAGATGCATGCATTACTGTATGCACGGTTGGGGCGATGCATAACTCTGAAGAAAGAAGAGAGGCACCACGGGGAGGGGGTTTAGTCATGATGCAAGGCTCGTTTTCATTATTGCGATCTCGGTATCTCTTTCTGTAGATTTGGCCCTTCTCAAGCTCTGCGGATCTCCCACTTCAGATCCTTGATACTGACTTCGTCGTTGGCCTTCTCGTCGTAATCAAACCATTCTCCATCGTCCAGTTCCACCTCCTCAAACTTTGTGCCGGAATCCAGGCCGTCTGCCAGCCAAGGTCCCTATACTCGCCTCGTCAGTAACACAATTAAGAGATGTAACATAATAATTAAGGCGTTATCTCACCTCGGCATGGAATTCGGTGAACTCCAGGCCGCGGCAGTCGAATTCGAGGATCGACTGTCGCTTGGCTGGCTCTCCCTGCTCGTAAGCCTTGGGCGGTGCCAGGATGGAAGCAGAAGACTCTCGCTGTATAGTTCATGGTCAGATGCTATTCTTGTTTATAACCATGCAGGCTTGCGGAGTGCGCGAGACGAACCTTGCAGTTCTTGCACTTCCATACAAAGTTGGCCTCGCCTCTACTGCCGCTCATCTCGTTGTTGTCCTGAGCATTTACGATGAGCATCAATTCAACCGTTTCCTCCTCTAGTGTTAGGAGCATGTTGACGTACGAATCGGCTCACGCCCACGTTATTGGGATGCGTCTCTCGGCATGACGTGCACTGGACCGTGAAGGTATACCAGAAGGGGCTGTCCTCGGTGTCCTTGGGCCGGAGGTTGGTCACGCTGCGGGCTGTAAGCACATGGTCGCGGTCTATACATTGAATGGATCCGCGACATACCCGTTGAGCTCGGCTGTCAATGCAAGAGTAAACATCGTGAATGGGAGTTAAGTTATTTGGCAACTAAGAGTGCGGAGGTAGAGAGAAGCTGGAGAAATTGTACGATGAAGCATTAGCTATGAGATAGCCCCGTAGAAACCAGCTTTAACATTGATTGATTAACATCCAGTACAGAGATGTATGTACCTACCTTCTAGGTAGATCCCCAACTCACAAATCTGGTTGTCAAATGACACTCAGCCGAAATCAATGTATCTTCCTGCCTCGATCAACAGTGGCTGTTTTTCTCATACCTATTAAACATCATGGTATTGGTGTTTTATCTGCTCAGGTGTTGAATATTGATGTTCACTTGACGTACCCACTAACCTAGGATCTCTAGTGACCCTGCCCAGCGTGCACTGACCTCCCTACACCCGCTCAGCTTAGCCAAGCCAATTGACGAGCCGAGTTCACAACTCACGAGGGACTTATCGATTATTTCAACACCCCTCGACGGAGTCTGTTGTCGCCCGTTGACCATGCCTTGATAATGCACGCCATATGGTCTCGAGCAGCCCAAGCCCAGTCATTCTGTCGCTGTAGAGGCTGCCTTCACTCTGCCACCACCATAACCCGACGAGCTACGACTGCTGCATCCCGACGAAGAGTGACAGCCGCCGACATCTTTACAGCATGCTACACGACGATACTAGGCACGGCCGCCGTGGTCGACGCCCACAGGAAGGAGGCCAGGAAGAATGAGCTCGACGAGAAGCTGGATCGGGCCCGCGCTGCTTTAAGTAGCCTTGCTTTCCGAGACGCCCCGAACCAGAACGAAGCGTCTGCTTGCGAATCCTCAAGTGCCCCCCCGAGTTCCGCCGAGACACCAATTGGGACATCACAGTTTGAGGCCGGCATCCCATCGACAAGCACGGCGTCGCTCCTTAAAGAATTGGGCGACTTGGCCGCTAGCACGTATCGAAGCACCACACACTCGTGGCGCCAACGCCAAGTCGATTGGGCTGCAGTTGAAGCAGCTATCTCAGCGGAAGAGCAAGACTCAGACATTCATCTTCGGCATCCCCATACGGAAGTGCAAATGGCAAGGACTACGCAAACGATAGAGACATTAGTCGGGCAATTACTATGGCAATGCCGGGCATCTATGGACCAGAAGCCCCATAGCACACAGTTGGACGAGAACCAGAGGCAGGAAAGCATACTCGACGAGGTAGAAAAGCTCCGGACCGGTCCTCATTATCCAAGTTACGAGAACCCTTTTGCCGACGCGGGAGGGGCTGCTGAGGCGCGAGCTCTCCTGAGCGATTCCTTCCGACGCATCTTCGATAAAACCGCCGACGTTAATGAAGTTGTGGGAAAGATATGCCACAACTTGCTGCTGTCGAGGACGCCACCCAACATCCACAATTACAATGCATTGATTGCTGGCTTCAACCGCATTCAGCGTCCAGACCTGGCGCAGTCAGTGGTCGACTCTTACATGGCTGATACCAGATGGCCCGCAACTCAGCAGACAATGGTATGCTTACTCAACCATGCAGTTGCTGCCAACGACATCGAGCAGTTCCGGAATGTTGTGCGTCGAATGCGAGGTGTGGCCGAAGATGGTCTGCACTTCCGAATTGTGAGCAAGAGCGCCATCTTCAACTCGCATGGCCTCTTGTGGGCCGAGGTCCACTGTGCATCCCGCAAGCATGCCTGGGTTGAGCGAGCCAAACGCGGCAACGATGTTTTCAACTCTCTGATCCAGGGATGGCTTCATTTCGGCAAAGTTGGCACCGCCAGCATGTCCTTTGTGGCATGCCTCCGCGAGGGCCGTTTTGTGTCCGTCGATACGATTCAAGATCTCCTTTCTCAAGCTCTTTCTTCTTTGGACCAACAAAGTGCGCGAAAACTACTCAAAGGGCTTGCCAGGAATTTTGAAAACTTCGCGGATATGATGAATATCATCTATAACAGCTCACCAGCACAGGTGGCCCGTTCAATAGCTGAGATGTTCTACTCCTTATTCGATCTTTCCGGCTTGCAATATGCCCCTATCGCCGGCGGTGTAAGGAAATCGATCAGGATACTGTTACGCAAACTTAGGTCGCTCCATGTCGTCACACAAGCCAATATTGAGCTTGATGAAATAGAGGAAGCCTTCTGCGAAACCAACAAGCCGTTCGGCACATGCAAACCGTACAGCAAGCGGGTATCTGATGCGCTGGCGGCTCTTATTGAGAAGCCGCACATTGGTCAAACAGATGCTACGGCGGCTCTTTCTAAGGAGTCGCACAACAGTCAAATAGAGGACATGGCGGCGAAACGTATCAGTGGCATTGGTGCCTTAAGTGCACTATTACAGCAATGCGATTTATTGGAGAAGAGGACATTGAGGATCGAGGGCCCATGCCAAGGCTTCCGTCATATATGCTCACACCGGGTTTGATTGTGATCCCCAGTCTCGCCTGCCGCCAATCGACCTGCAAAACCGCGAGTGGCTCAATCAGTATCCGGCTGTCTTTCACGCCCTCCGGAGTATAGATCTGAAAAGGCTATCACCCAAAAAGCTGCGGCGTCAGCTACTGCTTGGTTTGCCAGACCAGAGGCTGGCCAAGCAATTCGAAGACTTTGCATGGTGGAAGAACGTGGGGTATGGCGTACTCATGAGCTTGTACCAAGACGGCCCAAATGCATCAGTACGCGTAGGGGCCTACGAGGAAGAAGCATCAGCAACTGTCGCCCGAATCGGGCGACAAATTGAGAATAACGAGGACGCAACAAGAGTCATTTTGTTTTCTTACTTGAAAAAACAAGCCCAGTTCGAGTTCAGGGAAGCATACCCCAATTGGTATAAGATGCCTCTTACCGAACTCTACGAACATCATATCCGGAGGCTGAAGGAGTTGAAGACCCCGTCATTGGACAAGCATTCCATTGTCGAAGTGGAGGAAGATGAAGCCGCCAGCATGACCAAAGTGGCTGGCTCCCCAGAGGCGGCACTGGTTCTCGCACCGGGTATCCAGCAGCGCCCATTGGCAGCATCAGGAGAGCTGGTCGTGCATAAGCCTGCTCGGCTGTCTCTGAACGATGCGAGACCCGCGCCAATCATGACCTGTCCTGAGCGGCAGGTGCAGTCATGCCAGCAGTCGCATTTTTACGAAGCAGCCGCCATGGCTTGATCTTACATTTTATTATTGGTGTTATACATAGTTCCAAAGCACGGGCAACCACAGCTGTAAATACTTCAATAGATGATGTATATTTGTGTCAGCATCCGTATCAACCCCCACCGTACATTCCCTCGCCAGCTGTTCTACGGACGGGACAGTCAGTCATCCCACTCTCACTCCTTGGGATAACACGCGCATGCCTGTCACTCGGGCAGGAGTCAAGTTGCCGGTAAGCTATAAACCCCTTTTCAGTCTGAAGAGACTAAAACACATGACACACTTAATAATGTTATATAGAACCAAACAGAATGGACTGTGTGCATGTTATCCCAAGGGGCGCGAGCCGGTAGTCGGGGCCTGACTGCGCTAGATCACGTGAAGGAATCGATGTTGGGGCTTACGCTAACATCCAATTCTCATTTCTTACGTGAATAGTGCCAACTAGAACAAAGCTGGGGTATGTCTTGGCAAAAGCGGAATGAAGCACGGGGTGGCGGGCGGCTACCGCGTGACCCTACCTACCTGCTCCCAGATGAAATGAGATCCGACCGTTTAAGTCTGGCTTCAAGAGTCGGTGAGACACTAGACACATGATGAGGTACGTACGATGGCGAGTCTGACGAAACATTTGGGTGGGTTGAAGGTGGAACGGAAACGGACAAAACGGACAAAGTTGGAGTTTAAAAGGAAAATTTCGATAGATCTTGTACCTGGCGCTTGACATGCTGCCGGGGCAATTACAAATCGCCCAAACGGGGAAAAGAGAAGATTCTTCGCAACTTGGTCGCGGATTTCGTCATCGGCCTGCATGACTCCTGTTGGCAGGCGAAAAGAAGGTCATTAGGCACCTTTGGGAATGTCTAGACTTGGCGGCGAGACAAGCAAGATGACCCCCCCGAAATAGATTTACGGGGCAGCCGGGTGATGTACCGATAGGAGGGGTGCCACAAGCAATCCAATTACCAACTCGCATTGGCTCACGCTGTGAACCCTGAATCCGTACTGGCCGAATCCAGCTCTCACGCGTGTACTTTATTGAGCCTCCCACCTTCAGGACCACCAACCATTAACGAGCTCCTGCCAAGGTTCTGTTCACCTTACTTACACGTACATGCCCATTGGAATTCCACCACTCGGCTACCAAATCGGCCTCTGACTTTCGTTCTTTCCCACTGCCCCCGGGTCCCCAATGGCGATAGAGTCGCTGTCTTTTCCTAACACCACCTCTTTTCCCGCCGGACTCTCATAACATCGTCCCCTGGCCGTGGAGCCAACACACCTATGTAAGTGAAAGAGAAGAAGAAGAAGAAGAAGAAGAAGAGCCAGATGCTTTACAGCTTGCAATTCTCAGTCCTGGCTAACTGGTGCTAGAACCATAGCATTTCACCTAGAGATACAGAGACGTATCATCAATAACATCATTACCGCGATTCGCATTCGCCGCAACAGCATTTGCCCGAGCACCCGTTGATCATTGATACTCGGCCGCGGTCGGACCCTTGCTCAACCATACGACATGAAGTTTGGCCGAAATCTTCCGAGGAACCAAGTCCCCGAGTGGGCGGCTTCGTACATCAACTACAAGGGCTTGAAGAAGCTGATCAAGGCGGCTGCTGCCACGGCGACGGCGGGGGAGAACGCAGATCTAGCAGGTGGGCAATAACCCTCCTCGGGCGTTTACCGAGGTCGTCCGCTTGGTCAACCTAACCCTTCCCCACAGAGTTCTTCTTCGCGCTGGACCGCAACCTCGAGGATGTCGACGAGTTCTACAACAAGAAGTTTGCCGAAGCGCACCGCCGCGTAAAGCTTCTCCAAGACCGATACGGCAGAAGCCCCGAAGTCATATCCGACTTGGACGATGACGAGGTCGAAGAGCTGATGGGCGCCCTTCTCGAGCTGCGAAATCAGCTGAGAAACCTCCAGTTCTTCGGCGACATCAACCGCCGGGGTTTCGTCAAGATTACGAAAAAGCTGGACAAGAAGATTCCCGCCAACACGACCACCCAGCACCGCTATATCACCACCAAGGTAGACCCCAAACCGTTTGCCAAGGACCACACTGCCGTCAGGCTCGTCAACGAAATCAACAAGTGGCTGTCCGTCTTGGGCGACTCGCAAAATCTGGACGACAACGCATCAGACAGATCCGCGCGCTCTGCGCGATCCCTTGGCCGAGCATCTGTCAAGGCCAGGTTGGACATCCCCCAGGCTACACTTGAGATGGTCGATCAAGCTATAAGATCGGACGATGTTGCCGGTTTGCAAAAATGTTTGACCGACGCAAACCTAGTCAGCCTGGATCCCGCCCCGCAGGCGATGCTGCTCAACAACCTGCAGCGTTCCATCTCCTCCCGCTCAAAGGCGTGTATTGCGTACTTACTACAACAAGTCAAGTTTCTGGAGGAAGTCGATGATCTGAACGATCGCAATTGCATCCACCGCCTTGTCATCCAGATTGGCCGAAGTAAGTCGGCAGATGCTGGCGATACCGACTCCAATACCGTCTCTTTCCCTGTGGGCTCTCACTTCAACAGCCATTACGCAACTCCTGCCGGTCGCCCAGAAAACGGAGTCAAGGAAAATCTGCTAGGCAAGGACGATGAGGCTGTGCAGATTCTCATGTATGTCCTCGACTGCTTGCAGCCTGAGCAACGACAAGCTCTTGCGAAAAGAGACTCCTTGGGCCGCTTGCCACTGCACTACGCGGCGCAATTCGGGTTCGTCGTACTCTGCCAAATAATCATGTCCAAGATGCAAGAATGGGGCCAGTTTGAGGTCGAGAGCGGCATTGACGCCCCTGAATGGCAAGATAAGGAGGGCAATGCGCCACTTCATCTTGCTGTGATTGGTGGCCATCCTCTTACAACCAAGGCCCTGCTCGAAGGGGAAAACTGGCGTGGAGGTAGCTCGACAGTCGCACACTCTCGCGGCGATGTTTCCAAGTCAAGTGTTGTCCTCGCCATAGCGGTGAAATCCAACTTCACGAACATCGTAAAGATGCTTGTTGAAGCCGGAGTAGACATCAACTGGCAGGATGAGACGGGAGAAACTGCCATGCACATCGCTGCTAGGTTCGGCCATGTTGACATCGTCCAAATCCTCCTCGACGGTACGGATGGGCAAAGAGTTAACCTGGAACTCGCCGAGAAGTCTTTCGCCTGGACGCCCCTGCATATTGCGGCTGTGGACGGGCATCTACCTGTGGCTCAGCTTTTGGTGGAAGCCGGAGCTGAAGTCAACAAAATGGACTCTTTTGGGTGGACGGCCAAGGAACACGCTGCCCTCCGTGGCCATATGCCAATTGCTGATCTACTCTTGGAGAACATGGACCCTGAGACGTTGGGAAGCGCACCTGACGATCCGGAGCCTCCTTCCAAGAATGGCACTTCACCCACAGAAACGTCATCGCTGGATGATCGACGCTCGAATGGCAGCACACGCACCGCAGAGCCTGTCAAGTCTTTCGGTCATCGTTACCTGAAAGACTCCAGCTTGGTTCTGGTCAGTCTGGGGTCCATGGACATACGCAAGAGCACAGAAGGTGTCAAGCTGGATCGTGTGCCCTTGGCAGAGGCTCATAATAACCAATTGGACACTGCCCTCTCGGTTGTGATTTCGGCCCAGGGCGCCACTGGTGAGCCTACGATCATTGATCTTCCGGTCCACGACAATATCTCAACAGAGCCTATCCTGTTCCATACGCAGAGCATTTCCAAGGTCAAGCTTATGTTCGACATCGTGCCCACATACTCTGGAAACGAGAAGCATAAGGTTGGACGAGGAGTCGCTCTGCTTTCTTCTGTACGCCCCACCCTGGGCAGTAACCGCATGAGTCTCCAAGGCGACGTTTGCGTACCAATCATGGCGGCAAACCTAGAGGTTATCGGAACCGTCAACTTCAACTTCTTGGTCATCACCCCCTTCTCGCATCCTAACATGGAAGTCAACTCCCAGCAAACATATTGGAAGAAGATGTCATCGACTATGGTTTTCGGCCACCGAGGCCTTGGTAAGAACGTCGCCACCAACAAGTCGTTGCAGCTCGGAGAAAACACGATCCCCTCCTTCATCGCGGCAGCCAATCTTGGAGCCAACTACGTCGAGTTTGATGTACAACTCACCAAAGATCACGTGCCAGTCATTTACCACGACTTTTTGGTCAGTGAGACTGGCATAGACGCGCCTGTGCACACCTTGACGCTGGAGCAGTTCTTGCATATCAACCCAGAAGCCAAACCGCGCAGTAACGGGCAAGAGGCAGCCAAGAAGACCACGGTCGGAAGGAACATCCGCAGTAATTCTCCTGGGCCACGCCAACGATCTCTCTCCATGGGCTTTGCTGGCGAGGGTAATGGGGAGCTTGATGAACGCATGAAGCACACTCGAGACTTCAAGGAGAAAGGTTACAAGGGCAACTCGCGCGGAAACTTTATCCAGGCACCCTTTGCTACGTTGGAGGACCTCTTCCGAGAACTTCCAGAAAGTGTCGGGTTTAACATTGAGTTGAAGTATCCGATGCTTCACGAGAGTGAGGAGCACGACATGGACATCTACGCCGTGGAACTCAACTCCTTCTGCGACACGGTCCTTGCCAAGGTCTATGACTTGGCCAAAACCCGCAATCTCATCTTCAGCAGTTTCAACCCCGATATCTGCCTGTGCCTCAGCTTCAAGCAGCCGAGTATACCCATTATGTTCCTGACGGACGCCGGTTGTTCGCCCGTGGGCGATATCCGAGCAAGCAGTCTGCAGGAGGCTGTGCGGTTCGCCAGCCGCTGGAACTTGCTCGGCATTGTCACTGTCGCGCGACCGCTGATCAACAGCCCGCGCCTCGTACGAGTTGTCAAGCAGAGCGGTTTGGTGTGCGTCAGCTACGGAGCTCAGAACAACGATCCCGTCCTTGTCCAGGTAAGCCCATACAAGACACGACTCACAAAATCTGTTTCCTTTACTAACAGTTACCCGTATAGCGACAAGTCAAGGAGGGCATTGATGCGGTCATTGTTGATAATGTGCTGGCTATTCGCAAGGGTCTCACAAAGGAAGACGCTGCTAGGAGCGCACAGGTCATGCTGGATGGTTCCCAGGCGTTGAAGAACGCTGTGGCGGAAGTAACGGCATAGAGGGGCGCCGGTAGTGCCCCAATTGCAGCTTCGTCCGTTGACCTACGGTGTTACTGTACGTAAAAAAAGACGTTAGAGATGAATTCCCTGCATACATAGTTCCCGGCTGTAGCTGCTGCTGCTGAGGCGTGCTTGCCAATGCCTCTTGGACGAGTCTCACAAATGATGTCAGAATGAATTGCTGCGAGTCTTTTACACTTCGATCAAGGTGAAATAGGTTACAACATACGTCAAGGAAGCACTTGGATGTGATGTGATATCCGCGCTAAACTTGAAATGGTCGATTAGTAATAAGCGCTAAACGTTCCTTCCGCGGGCCATATTCTGCCGTCGCCATCGTCACTACCTACCCATCCATCCCGAGTCTTTACCCCAGTCACGACTCTCCAGACCCCAAGAGTGAGTTGCAGTACTTCCTAGGCGCTGGGGGAAACAATGTTGCCTTCTCATTCAATCTTCCCCATACGATTATCTCGATAGTCCATACCATTGGAAGCGACTGCGATTGTCGCCGCCCGGGGCAGCCCGCTTCGCCTTGATCATAGGCCCATTTCGATTACTTTCCATCCACTGCCCGCCTCTACCTTCAAAATCATCACCACCATTCAAATTTTGACACAATTGCACTAGGAGCCGCCCGACCTCGGGTCGACAACGCTGTGCATTATGGCGTTTCAAGCGCCGACCCTTCCGAGCCTCGCCGCTGCAACCACCGAGCTTTGGCCCTCGATGGCTACCACTCTGCTCATGCCCTTCCGGGCGCCGTCATCGCCTCTGAGCCAGATGCGGTCCAAGGCTGAGTTGAATTGGTCAGCTACCACGACGCGGTCGCACGCGACCTCGGCTGTGCAACCCGCCAAATTCGAGCTGCCTGAGTTCCTCCGCGACCCTCGAGTCGAGTCTGCTCTTGTCCGGGCTGCGCCCGCCACCCCGCGATACATTCCATCTGTTTTGAACATCCACAACTCCATCTCTGGCATGTCTGGTGGGGCCCTTCTCGCCTCTAACCCGGTTACGCGCCGACTGTACTCTCAGAGTCTCGTCGGCCGTTCTTTCTCTACTACGTCATGGTCCCGCGCATCGGTCTACTCCGGCCCGCTGGTCGGTATAGCTACTGCCCAGCGCCGCTCGATTCAGACCGGAGGCTTGTCCAGAAATCTTCTTGCCCATATGGAACAGACTGCGAACAGAAACCCTACAAGTGCTACCGCTCAGAATGCCTTCTATCAGGCTTTGGTCAAGGCCAACATGCCTGCGATCATTGTTGAACGATACCGCTCCGGACGATTTGCCTCCAATGCCGCTGCCGATGAAGCCTACGAAAAGGCTTTGTCGCTGCTGAGCCCCGGTGGCGCCAATGCGAACGAGCTTGTCGAAGACAAACTTCCCGGGGACCTCACGCCTACGCAACTCCAAGCGGTCAAGCAGGCGCTTGCTGCTCGATCTCGTGGTGGAAACCTGGCCGTGAACAAGACTGCATCGAGCACTGGTGGAAAGGACGGCCCTCTGCATGTGGTTGTTGACGAAAGTTTCGGGAACTCCTTTTTCAGATGGGTCAAGTTCATTCTCTGGTTCTGCCTCATCACCTATCTCAGTCTCGTTATCATTACTATGCTTGTTGAGAGCTTGAGTGTCTTCAAGCGAGCCGGCGGCACCAAGGTTGACAGTGAAGCCAAGGCCGAAAACCAGAAGACCAGGTTTACCGATGTTCACGGTTGTGATGACGCCAAGGAAGAGCTGCAAGAAATGGTCGAGTTTCTGCGCAACCCGGATAAGTTCTCTTCTCTCGGCGGCAAGCTCCCCAAGGGTGTCCTTTTGGTTGGTCCTCCTGGAACCGGTAAGACACTCTTGGCACGAGCCGTCGCGGGCGAAGCCGGAGTCCCTTTCTTCTACATGTCTGGCAGTGAATTCGATGAGGTCTACGTTGGTGTTGGCGCTAAAAGGGTTCGAGAACTCTTTGCCGCTGCCAAGGCAAAATCCCCGTCCATCGTTTTCATTGACGAGCTTGATGCTATTGGCGGCAAGCGAAACGCTCGGGATGCCACTTACGTCAAGCAGACGTTAAACCAGCTCCTCACTGAACTTGACGGTTTTGATCAGAGCAGCGGTGTGATTATCATGGCTGCTACCAACTTTCCCCAATCTCTGGACAAGGCATTGACGCGCCCCGGTCGTTTCGACCGCCATGTAAACGTGGAACTGCCTGATGTTCGTGGCCGCCTTGCGATTCTCCAGCACCATGCCAAGAGGGTCAAGGCTTCCAAAGACGTTGACCTGAAGGCTATCGCCATGACTACTAGTGGTCTTTCGGGAGCCGAGCTCGAGAACATTGTCAACCAGGCAGCCGTGCACGCGAGTCGGGCCAAGGCATCATTTGTCTCTATCAAGGACTTCGACTGGGCCAAGGACAGAGTTATCATGGGAGCCGAGCGCAAGACTATGATCATTACCCCTGAGGAGAAGAGGATGACAGCTTATCACGAAGCTGGCCATGCTTTGCTCATGCTGTGGAGCGGAGAGGCGAAGAGCGCAGCCAGCTCTCTCTACAAGGTTACCGTCTTGGCCCGTGGCCCTTCTCTTGGGCACACTGCCCCCCTTCCGCAGATGGACAAGTACTCCTTCTCGGTTCAAAACTACCGCTCCATGATCGATGTTGCCCTCGGTGGCAAACTGGCCGAGGAAATCGTCTATGGCGTGGACAACGTGAGCAGTGGTGCTTCTAGCGTAAGTTGATGCAGTGAAAGATGGTATGGTACAATCTACTAACAACACGTGCTCAGGATCTCAAGAGCGCAACGCATACTGCTTTCACCATGGTCGCAGCTCTAGGCATGTCCAGCAAGCTGGGACACATGGACTACGCCAGTAGATACGAGAACCTCAGCAGTGAAACCAAGGCCCAGATCGAGGCCGAGGTGCAGCGCATCTTGAACGAGTCGTACGAACGCTGCAGAAAACTGCTCACGGAACGTCGCAAGGAGCTTGATCTGCTCGCACAAGCTCTGGTCGAGTACGAGACGCTTGACAAATCCGAAGTTGAGAAGGTGATACGGGGAGAGAAGCTTCCGGATCGTATCTCTGTGCCTAAGGGGCCCATGGTTGTTCCGGTACCAGAAAAGACGCCAGCCCCTGGCCTACCGTCGCCCGGTGGTAGCGGTGGCGGTCAACAACCTCCCCCGCCGCCCCCAGCTCCACCAGCCCCTGGCGGATTCCCATCCTGAGTGACTGGCCAGTTCACGCAAGTCATGAATAGGAAAGGAAAGGAAAAATTATCGGTTGGGCTTGCGGGGTATGGGAAAGACTTGTAGATTTGAGCCTTTCCTTACGGCTAAAGAGAGCATGGAGTAACGGGACACAGTTTTTTTTTAGATTGCGCTACGATGGTCGGGCAATGTAGGCTTCCGTGCAGGGCAGCCTCTTCACCCCAAGGAGGAGTTTGGAGAGAGTTGCTCGGAGCGCTCTTGACGATTCGGGGGATGGGGAGCTCTTCCAAAGCAGCGATCGTTTTACGAATGATGTTGTGTCAGCGACTGCAAAATGAGAAAAAGCACATGTGGCTT
This sequence comes from Apiospora marii, assembly GCF_038362585.1. Lineage (NCBI taxonomy): Eukaryota > Fungi > Ascomycota > Sordariomycetes > Amphisphaeriales > Apiosporaceae > Apiospora > Apiospora marii. The sequence continues at coordinate 2,333,420 of NW_027117377.1, forward strand.
GGCCACGGAGCTGGTTTCCACAGCATTATGGGCAGGCAATAATCATCGGGTAAATAACGGAACGGGGTCATGCCCACAGACGGCCAGGCTCTCGCCAGCGACGCATCATGCATCATCCCCCTCGAGGGGGTCTCTTGAAAGTCCTTTTTATGGCATTCAGTGTAAAGGTAGTTTTTTCTTCTTTTGTGCGGTTTTGGGTTGTGTAAGACAGAACACAATATATCCCTCGCCTCTGCAGTATGTACGTTTATGTCAGCAAATTCCCCCTTCGAGTGACACAGAAAGCGGGAGAGCTCTCGTTGATTGATGTGTGATGTGTGACGCGACGTGACACGACGCTGACGACGACGTCTGATGGTCTGTGTAAACAGGCGACGACGGCGGACGGGAAGCCGGTGAGATGATCCGTTGTTGCTGATACGATGAGAATACATAGGCTGCTATTACTATGGGATCTCGCTGGGTATATTGCGCTCCGCGTTTCAGACACACAAGCTTTGCAAATAGCCGCCGGCATAGGCGACCGCGCCCGTCCTATTGATTTCGCGTGCAGGCGTTATTTTGCTCACAACAGGGACCATTCCGCCTATTCCGCGCGCACTTTGTTGTTTGGAGCCGGCCCGTCTACCCTGATGGCCGACCAACTTTGTCACGCTTTCTTATAGCAAACCAGCCACCAGGCAGGCAAGCGAGAATACCGCATCTCACCAAGCCAAGATCGTCTATCTGCCTGTCTTCTTCACCATGCATGAGACGGTGGGCTTAATATCGTGACGGGTGTAGTGATGGCATGTCCAAATCCCATGAAAACACCCCCATCTCCGCCCAGCCACTCACTCGCTCCCTTTCCTCTTCTTCTACCCCCTTCCCCCCGGGTCACTACCTCTTTCTTCTTCCTCTTCTGAGATTGAGTTGAGGGGAGAGAAAGGGGGAAGAGGGACTCGTCTATCCGTCCGTTTGTTCGCTCGTTGTGCTTATGCAACCCTCTCTCCCTCCCTCATGTCCACGAGAAGGGAAAAGGCCTCTCTGCGATAGTGTCCGGAGAGACAAAAAAAGCGGCTACTTGCTCTCCGTTCGGCCGATGAGTCCTAGTTGGAGAAGGCCGTTCGTCACTGAGCAAGTCTGTTCTTTTTCTTCCTCCTTCTCCCCCTTGCCCGAAGAAGGATGGGCATATGCAGCTCTGCCCGCCTCTTCTTCTCTTGCCTAAGACGTATGCAACGAGCAAAACAGACTGCTTCAAATCCATTCAAGATGTCAGTTGAACAATCCTCGTCTCAGGAAAACATCAAGTTCATATTCAGGAACGCGTTATGTAGTTGAAGGACTATTGATACACATATCCAGGGTCTCGTTTCAATCAATTCATCAAAAGAAAATTCGGCCGTTCAAAACAACTCTTGATCTCTCCTTCTCCATGCTTTGGTCCATATGTCCATGTATTCAGAAAAGGGAAGCATCGTCTTCTCAACTGAAGAAGCTTCAGACAAACGTCGAAATTTCAGCCACGTCACCGCACCATCTCTCTTTCTCTTACATTGAGCTCCGCCCTTTCATCAACTTCGTCAACGTCCTCCACAAATGGTATCAATCCCCCTGATGAACCAGAGCCCTCTCTCCAGCCTCAAGATACGAAAACAATCAAGAACAAAAGGAAACAAGACAGAGAGGATGGCTGCCGAGGAAACGTCAAAGCACGCCACCGAAGATGAAATCCATAAACCCAAAATGCCGTTCACTTTTTTTCTTCTTCTGCCAAGTCATCATTTTCCAATGAGACCACTATTGTTACATGGGTACGACCCGAGCTGCCCCTGATCTGTCCTTAGACGAACCCTTCGATCTTCCTCAGCCTCGCCGGCTCGTTTCCTCCGCTCGGTACCCCGCTCTCGTCGATTAATAAATTGCGCATTACATCGTTCAATCAAATTAGGAGCTGTCCACGGCGGAAAAGGGAGACAGACATGGGAGATATGCCGGTGCCTTCGTGGTCGATAAAGATGAACCCGCCCTCCCGTGAATCAGTCTGGTTGACCTCTCTGCTCCGAATTACTATGCCGTGGGTTGTTGTTCATGAGGAGTGAAAAGTCGGTATGGGTTCATGCGCCAGGAAATATGTTCCTCGTGGTCTTCGTGGGGTTACTGGGTTTGGAACCGCACAACATCTACCCAGCGAAGAGATGCCAATCAAAACAAGAGATATTAAGCAGCCTTGGTGAGCGCCAAGGCAAGAAACATGACGGAAAATCAACGAGTGCCGCCCGGCCTGATGTGAGAAAGATGGATGATGCCGAAAATCAATGTGCAATGCACGCTGCCCAATGATGGAATTAAGGTGAGTGGTGCAGAGCGACCAAAGGAACGACGCTGCCAGGTGGTGATGGCGTCGAGTTGTATTAAGATATGCCAGGCTGTTTGTTTCCGGGAAGCACGGCAACACTGCATGTGCGACGGCCGGGTTCGGAAAACAATTAGAAACAGCGCGAGCGTCGTGCGATGACTTGGCTCGTTGGGGATAGTGAGCGTTACATGCTCATGGGTCGCCAGAAAAGCAAGGACAAGGGGTGTGAAACCCACATCCTCACCCGATCGAAATCATACGGTGCTGTAAGCCCGCGGTATATGGTCGCTGATGCAGGAACATGAATGAGGCGCTAACGATGGTACTGGGTGTTGTACAAAAGTCTCAAAGGACTTCTCGAAATTACTATATGCCGCTAATGGTGGCCAATGGCGGTGGTGGGTATCGTTGGGGTAGACCATCATACGAATGAGGTCCGGGGAAGCTTTCAACAAGTCCGCTTTCATTCCATTACATGGTTTCGAGCCGGGCGCTGGGCATTTGCATCGATGGGTCGTCGAAATCCGGCTTGATGGCCCACGGGTCATAGACTCCCGAGCCGTATGTGGGCAGTTGGCCGATGGTTGCCACTTCCACCGGGGCTTGGTAGGCCACGCCGTTGTACCAGTGCTCCTCTTGCTGCGAAGTGGGCGCTTGCGAGGGAACAGCTTGGGAGGCGGGAAGAGGCTGCGGCATCTGCTGGGCGTATTGCACCATCGGCTGTTGCGGGGGGTGCTCTACCACTGGTGATGTGCTGTGCAGGGCGTAAGTCGCAGTCTGGGCCGGCTGGTGGGTGTAGAAGCCATCTTGGTGGGCAGAGGGGCTGCGGCCCGATGCGGGCGAGAAAGTGCTCGGGCTACTCTGGATCGATCCACCAAGCCCGGCAGCAGTGTATGGAATCTCCAGCGGCAAGCGCTCGACTTGCTGCCTCGGTACCTGGTATGCTGACATTGGGTTTGTGTTGAGTGTGGCCACGCCGGGGTTGCTATGTTCAGTGACATAGTATGAGTGCTGTGGCATGCTGGTCGTCCGGTGGAGCATCTGTGCGCCGGGGTGTTGCTGTTGGTGATGCTGTTGATGCTGGTGTTGGTGCTGGTGCGCTTGTTGTTGTTGTTGCTGCTGCTGCTGTTGCTCCTGTATCGACTGCCCATGGTACTCATGTGGCCCCGAGGAGACGCTGTGCCGGTGGTTGAATTGTTGCATGCCGTACCCAAGGTGTTGGCCGAAGTCGGCAAAAGAAGCGGCTCGGTGAAGACTGTGGCCATGGACACCAGGATGCAAGCTCATGCTTTGTGGCCATTGCATCGCCGACAACCTAGGTGTCGTCGGTGACTCGCCTCCATCCGACTCGGAGGTACAATCGTCTATTTCAGAGGAGTGGATGCCTCGTTGGTGAGAGCGTCGTTGGTGCTTAACCATCGTGGTCTTCCGGCAAAAGCTCTTCAAACATCCTTCGTGGGCGCACTTGTATGGCCGCTTGCCCGTATGGATTCGACGATGACGCGCAAGACTCGATGACTATCATTGGAGTTAGCAAGGTAATGGGTTCGGCCGGCCAGTTCTGGTTCTGATGACTTACGTCTGAGAAGCGTTTTCCGCAGCCGATGTGTTGGCACTGATGAGGTTTCTCGCCAGTATGAGTGCGAATGTGAACTGTCAGGGCACTCCGTTGGATGAAGCTCTTTCCACAGCCGGGGGTGACACAAGAGTACGGTCTCTCGTTTGTGTGTATGCGGTAGTGCCGTTGCAGATCCGATTTACGATTGAAGCTCTGTGTTCTGTGTAAGCCAAATGAATGACAGCAGGACTAACAGAGCCCGCGTCTGTATGTCAACATACCTTATTGCAAGATTGCCAGTCACACTGGAAGGGGCGAGCCGTAGGCTCATTCTCCACAAGTTCCATCAACTCCATCTCTTCGGTTGCTGTATAACAAGAACCGAGTTCCGAAAACAAAGTATCTGGGCGAGCAGATTCGCAGCTCTTATAAAGCCTTAGGGATGTTAGGTTAGTGGGGAAGTCTTGGACCAGGTGAGGCAGCTGAGGAGGCGAGAGAACAGGGGTAGCTTTTGATGGTTTGGGAGTGGACTCGAAGTGGAGGACACCCTTGCTCGGAACGGTATGGAAGCCGGATCTGATCAATGCAACGCTGTAGGATGAAGTCTATGCGTTTCCTAGCGATGTCGTCCCAAATATTATCGTGTTGATGTTTGACCAGGTAATGGACAGGGGCTGCGGGCAAAAAGGCAATGAATGTGGAAGACACCGTGCAGCGTCCAGCGCAGAAAATAAGGGCAACGGCTGGGTCCTTTCTGGGGTATTAACTTCCAAGGAAGGGACGGAGGAGTGAGGAATATATGACGAGGGACTGGGTGTGATGACAGGGCAATGCAACAAAGAGGCCAAGAGCGCTGAGTGTTTATTATACACGGCGGCCTGAAGAAGACGTGTAAGTGGGGGTTGTGTGTCGGAAGGAAGAGGCGCTGGCCAGTCTGATATATCGTGAAAAGAGAGACGACCGGCAACCGGGGGAGCAGATGGTGATTTGTTTAAAAAAAAGGTGGTCCCAACTTACAGGGAGAAACAGAGGCCTTCCGCGCACGAGCACTAGAGGAAGAATACGTCGAAGTCGTAAATTAGCAGTCGAGGGGTGACTAATGCTGTGGACGAGCTAGGTAGCTCGACTAGTGAGTGAGATGATGGCTGATGTGCGTCCTGCAGGAACAACGGAAGCGTATGTGAGCCAAAGTGGAAAGCTGGGCTGAGTGGCGCGTATGGCCTTCTGTTTCGAAATCCAGGAACAGGAAGGCGGCGTGTGTTAGGTTCCGGAAACGAGAAGCATAATTGGCCCTAGTAGATAGACACAGCTGGACGATCACCGGACTTCTGAGCGCTCAGATCTGGGACGTTGAGAAACCGGAGATTCTGCTAGTCTGCAAATATTCCTTGGTCTGAAAGTATGATGTGTGGGAAGACCAGAAGGTAGCAGTAGGGCAAATAGTGCCTATGTTCTGGCTCTGAACCGTCTCACCCGTTGAGAACACACTGGGGTTTCCGCGTCGATGTCCAATTGGGCTACTCGAGGGGGGTCCAGGAAACACAGGCGGTTCCCTTCTTCAGACCTGTGGGTGGGCTGATCTCTAATGTTTGTCTGAGATGGAGATATGTTCGAATGGTTCTGCGTCAGAAGCGGAATATTGACTCGCTAGAGCGTTCCTGACTGGTGGTTGATACTTGGCCGGAAAGGTAAATCCACGAGGTGATGACGGTAAGACGGGATGGTCTTATCTCGTGTTGCTGAGTCGGAGGTGTTGACAGGACGACTGCTTGAGGGAACTTGTTGTTGTGGAAGTAGGTAGTGGTAGTGGTGGTAGACCAGGCCAAAGAAAGCTCGATGGCGTCCTTGGGGATTTAATAAGTAGTCCGGGCCTAGGAACCAAGAGGAGGTTTATCGTAGGTGCTTATAGGAGGACCCGCCAAGGAGCAATTTGAAGAGGGCCCTATAACCCAGGCTGATATATATCAGACAGAATTGTACCCGTCCCTGATGGGGTCTGGTTTGAACGAGGGTCGCGGCTGGCTGATACAGAGATACTTTGCCGGTGTTCCTCTTGGGTAGGTACTATAGAACGAGGGAAAGAGAGGGACTGTGGAGTCCTGTCGATCGAGAAAAGAATCAGAATGCTCGAGCACCAGGAGGAGCCAGTGGGTTGTGTGTGCCTGGGCAGCTAACAATCTAGTTGAAGGGGGTTTCGAGGCGGGCAAGTACAAGCAGTAGCAGCAGATGGCGTGTACTGTACCTGGTGGGAAAGCAGGCTTAGACCAGCGGCGATCTCCTCGGGAACAATGAGAGAGATATGTGGGCTCCTGGATCAGAACGTGGCAGGCGGCAGCTGACGAGATCAAAAAGGTATAGCGTTGAGATTAAATGTCGAGTAATTATTGATCGGGGAAGCAAGACGTGTGAGTACTGCTACTTGAGTACTCCCAGTAACTGACGAGTGTCCAAGGTGAGGGAGGACGTATTTCTGGGGACGCCCCTGGTCCTCTCACACGCTCACTCTCTCTTGTCTGAGCCTTTGATGTGTGTAGAAGTACATTCACTAGGGAGAGATGGGTCTGTGTTGTTGGAAAGTCCGTGAGTTCTTGGATGGCGTGTAGCCTACAAAACGGTCGAGCCCCGGGTTGGTTGTGGGTAGCAAGTCACCAGCATGTAGCCAAAGGGACGGCTAATAAAGTAGCTTTCAGGGTGTCGTGTTATGCGATGCGATGCGATGCGCCGGTAGTTGGAGCGAAGAATGCTGCTTGGCTGGAAGAAGAAAAGAACAACCTTAGTTCAGTTGCAACGGCGGCTGGTATTTGTTGTTTGGCGATGCGATGCGATGCGATGCGATGCCGAGGAGTGGGAGCCGGGCTCCTCTGGAAGAGAAACAGGTGTAACGAGCGGTAATAATAATAGCTTCGGACTGTACTGGCCAGAGAATTCAAGAAACAACGTAGCTGTATGATCTACATATTAATAGGTCAAGTCAATAGGTAACATGCAGTCAGTAGTAGGTATGTAGGCAATATGGCCTGTCTCTCTCTCTCTCTCTCTCTCTCTGTTTCTCTCTCACAATTCCTCAGAGCCGTCAGAGGCACTCAAGTGCACCCCCGTCAACCCTAGACCGGGTAGTTCCCTGCGCGCCCCTGCCCTGCCTTACGTGGGTACAGAGGTACATGGTTTTCACCTTCTTCAGCAGCAGTTCGTCTGGCTTCTGCTTCTGGGCGGGGGCGCACATGGTTAGAGGATGGGAAGGGGTCGGAGGCAGGAGGAGGAGGGACCGGTGTGTACCGGCAAAGCAATCCCTCGAGCTACAAAGTCTTAGCCTACAGGTACTTGAAAAGGTACATCAAGGCAGGGGGTGGTGGGTGGTCACTGGTGGATGGCGACTGGGATCCATGGGTACCAACCGGCACGCAGGAGGGTCAGGGATGCAGGGATCACTGATAGAAACTGGGGAGGGGTGTACCTCTGTGCCTTTTTCCTTTTTAGTCCCAAAGGCCAAGGCAAGGTACAAGCTGATGGAGCCCGGCTGCATTCGATGCGGGGCAACTTTTTCAGTGACTGCAAGGTGGAGGAGGGTTGGTAGGTACAGGTAGTGCTCAATTGCAGTGGTGCGTAATGTAATGCACCAAGCCAATTTCATTCCCGCCTACGTACTGCTCACCTGGCATGCAACTTCGAGCATCATCGTCGCCATTATTAGGCAAAGACGAGACGAGGTCAGGTCAATCTGCTTCGTCTTGCTGCTACTGCGTGTCTCTCCTGTCACCTGCTGCATGTCACAGTAGGTAATCATAGCCCGCTTCCAGTCTAGCTTGGGGGGTCTCTTCCAGAGAGGCCTGGTGTTTCTGCTGCGTGCCCCGCTCTGCCCTCCTGTTGATTACTTGCATTCGGCCATGGAGCAGCTTAGGGAAAAGAAAACTCTCGTTTGGCATTAGTTGGTGTTCGCGTTAGATGGGCAATGTCGTTCATGGTTCATGTCGGTGAGGCAGGCAGAGATTGGGCATGCTCAATTCCGTTCGATGAATCCAAACAGCAACTCCGTAACGCTGCCACTGTTACTCGCCAGATCCCACTTCTTGCCCACACCAATAAGACAGCCAATATACCGTTATGCTGGCAACAAAACCTAACCCAGCCCAGTGAGGGCTTCTGGGTGCAGGTTAAATCCGATACTCCTGCGCTGCGTGGCTTGTGTACCAAGGTACTTTGCATCGCAGTGGTGGCACATACATCAGCCTTTCACTAATATCAACTCACAACCTCACTCGGGTGGCCGGAAATGGGCCTCAAACAAGATCAACCTGATGAACTGCTAATCCTTGGCCACTTTGCCAATCTGCCGTGATTGTACGTAATCCAACTTGCACCCAATGCTGGAAGACAACGACGACATATGATATGGACCATGAAACTGTAATCATAGGTAGATTGAAGACGCAAAGAGCAATGCCAGTGCCGAATTTTCCCACTTATCGATCCACGCGGATTCCTTAAACTAGTCGCATACCAGAGTAGATGCCAAACAGTTCGTCTCGGAAACTCTATGTACGTCAAGCGGCACGCTTATTCAAAATTGGCAGAAAGAAGATAGCCGGCCACACGCAAAGCGCGGGAGAATTGAGTACATGCATTTGCATATTGCGTCCGTCAAAACGGTTGCGGTGACATCCCCTCCAAGCTCCCAGCAACAAGCTTCAGCAATCACAGTTTGGAGGGGCATTGAGGAAAGAGGGGCCAGACCTACGACATGTTGACACCAAGAATTGATTTTGTGAACTCATGGTACGTTACGTAGGTGGTATAAGGATTCAATCAAATCCATGAATGAGGGGTCTCGTCCTCCAGACGGGGGAGCGGGATGGGGACGGCCGTAGAGGGCGAGGAACAGGCGCACCTCGTCCGATCCCCATCCCATCCACCCAGAAACATACCATCATAACTTGTTTGAGCTACGGCGCCAGTCTACATATGTGCCGCGCCCTCGACTGGAGGAAACAAACTCCAATGACAACGGCCCCAGCCTCTGGCAGACATGCGCATGGCGACATGAATAGGTAACATCGGGCATTATCGCTTGTCTGCGGCCAGTGGCCGATAGAACGCTGCCTGCCGTGTCTGTCTGATTATCCTGAGATTGGGTTAACTCGGTTCCCTTCAGGTGATGCCGTCGAATGGAACCACATCAAACTGCTCTCTGCTGTTGCTGGAACACACTCGGGCTTTCAGGCAGAACAAGAACAGGACATGAGCGCGAAAGAAGTGAGACCCAAGATGGGAGGCCCGTAAAATGGACCCTGGTGAATTCACTACAATGCCAACCTTCAGACTAGACTGTATACACAACAAACACAGCGTGCGTCAACAAGAATTGCGACAGACTTCTCTTCTTTCGAGATATTGGTGGGGTTGACGGAACTCAGAGTGCGGCCGATATCGATAGCATCAATTGCATTGAGCAGCATCATGTGGCTGTACCTCCAATGTCGTTTTACCTAATACTCCCAACATTACACCAATTGATGTAGGTATATTTTATTTTATTCTAATTAGGTACCCTATGCAGCTCAACTGATCAATCTTAGCATTGCTAACATCATCAGGTCCAGTGATCTCTCGTTCCTGAAATAAACAAATAAAAAAGGCGTGTTTCCCGCCTGTAACCTCGTTACCCCCCATTGCCTAGGCAGAGCAAGAAGCGCAGGTCACGCAGCTGTTGGTAGGAAGATTAGCACGAAGTATATCGGCGGATTATTAAGTTTGATTCGTCAGAATCACTTCTCAATTGGTTGGTAGCAATGGCCAGGCCAATCAATCTTAACGAACCGTCTCCTATCCCGATAATCCGGTACCGCCAGAAACTAAGCTCACACTGCAATCTGTGCAAGCTTTATTGGTGTCGCAAGCGATCATCTTCTTAGAATTTGGTGTTTCTGCCCTAGATTACGGTAGCTTCGGGTTAGCAGATCGCCATGTTCGCAAGCGAAGAAGGATGAAAGATAGCGGTGCTCTAATTATTATTAGTGGATGGTATGGTATTGTTCTTGTTGTTGTTGTTGTTGTTGTTGTTGTGAGGGCCCAACAGCAAACCTGGCTCATACCTAGCATTGCCTTACATATATACTACCACCTCGATTAAGCAACCGAGATAACCAGAAAGTCGAACGGGAGCGAGCCCAAGAGTTGGCCTTGGCCGGTCACGTCGGTCGGGAGGCAAGCGAAAAAGCTAAAATGATTATTAGGTGGTTTGGACCGGGAACACCCCACCAGCTACAGGGTTCACGACACAATTGTTTAATAAGAAGCAAGAAATCCCATCAGGTACATTCTCTATCCCAATCAGGCAACCTGCTGGCCAGGGCTATTGTTTCAGAGGCTGAGATAGCTAAACCGCAACTAGCTCTCCCGGCCACGCCCACCAATCTGTTGGCGCGAACTACAAGTACGTTGCCCCTCAGTTCTTCTCTTTTCCATCCTAGCAGCTGTTCCGGAACGACCTTCCACCATCCCCAGGACAAGCCACCGCTGCACTTTTGACTCCTTCACCATGGATGTCATAATATACATCACTTAACCTAGACTACGTACTGCACCTGCGCATACACGCCTCCTCCCTCCTGCTTCTCATCCTTTGTGCGTCTCCATCGTATGTTACATCGTTGTTTTATTCGTTTCTGATGTCATCTTGGGCAAACACCACAGCTGTGACTTACTCGGCCAGGTTTATAGTTGTTAGGCAGGCATGCGGAGACATCTAGCGTCGTTTCGAGTCGCTTGATAATGTCGACTACCGCGCTCCTACAGACAAACGCACCACCACTGCCGAGCCGTGACGCATTAAGCACAATCAAGGCATACGATGACACCAGTATCGAGAGGACTTGAGAAGTAGCACACCTCATCCGGCACCACCACTTCACAATGGCTACGGTATACAGAAGAAGAGAAGGTTCAACGACTTTGTGGTTGAAACTCCCAACTGACCTGCACAGAGCAGATCTATGCAATGCGACGTCAGGTAGGTCAGTATATTGGTGGGCTGATGTGCGAAACCCGGCAGTGAGAAGCTTGCACATGGATGAACACCTTATCGCCTCATTCGTTCAATCCCTCTGTTGCAGTAGCATGATTGCCATCAGTCACTACAGGTAACCTCAAGGCCAGGATGTGGCTAGCGAGGTGAGCTGTCAGGTCGTCTGGTTGATATTTATTCTAATAAAGGGAGGGGTTTCCAATGCGAAGAAAAAGCCCGTACGCTTGGCAACTGCAGCGACTGTCACACATCTTTATGACAGGCGTTCTAAAGTTAGCGGCAAGTATTTGGTAAGCCTGGCATAGCCGACCCACGTAAATTAGTGCTCGCCTGAAACCTATGATCCTCGTCACAAATGTACATGTGTAGCTGCAAGCACCGCCAGGAAACTGCACCCAAGCTGCAGTAGTGCTTGACTGGTGAAGGCCTCCTAGCAGATACGAAGCAAGGGGCTTTGGTGAGGGGCAGACATTGCACATATGCAGCTCGTCGGATTGTTTGTCGGAGAGAATTGCGAGATCTAGATTTGATGATCGTGCAGAGGTTGCAGAAAGGAGTCGATTCGCGTTGCTTGTGGTCAAGATAACCTTATACTACCTGCTCCAAACAAACAATGCTGGAAATCTCGGTTGAACCAGCTCGGGCATATACCATTTGGTCCGTTTGTGTGTGCATCCTACTATCTCAGTAGGCTGTGCGTAGCCGGCCATGGTGGCACGAATCAACGGCAGCCAGGGATGAGGCCGATATCGTATCCTTGCTCTTTCCGGGAGCCGGCGCACACCCGCAAAACCCTTCACTTCTGTTTCCTGCTACCATCGTGCCCAAAAACGTCTATGCACGGGTGAGGAGGCACAAGCAGGCAGGAGTGTGACGGACCGAAAGCGCGCCGCATGGCTGCCTCGTACAGGAGGCGCTCTGCACGCCTTATGGTGTCGGATCACGTACTGTTTTTATTAGGTATTTATTTTTTCACGATATGATTAGACGAAGGAAGCAGGCGGCAGGCGGCAAGCGGGTGATTCCTTCTTGGCTCTGTTCAAGCGCCAAAACAGGCTTGAAACAAAAGCACGTCATTTGAGCAAGAACAAATCGAAATGCGGGCGATTGCCTTCGATCTTGCCTCGTGGCAACCACCAGCTCTGGCTCAAACAGAAAAGGCCTCCCGGGGGTAGTTCCGACCTGAACGATCTGCTAACAGGGCCTTCTGGAAGTCAAGTTCATGCCGGCACAACAGCCGAGAGCGGTGAGCGAGCCATTGAATTCCCCTATTCCACAATTGGATTCGGCCATTTGCACTGACCCCCGGTCCATGCCAGCCCCCCCGCCGCCGCCCGCACAATTAAGCTAAGAAGGTGAACACAACAAGGAACAAGGGGTTGCACAAACGAATGGCGTGCACAAGCTGCAGGGCAGCAGCTGTATTACTGTGACGTTGGAATATTGATGGCCTTCCGATTGGCTTCTAGCCTGCCTCGCTCCGCCGAACAACTCTTGTTCTTTGTAATGAATGTAATGAAACCCAAGGAGAGAGCCACTATGCTGCAACACTGACTTTGCCTTCTCTCTATCATTCTCGACCACAGTGTATATCGGCGAAGAAAAATAACAATACATAACGCAAGAGCAAGAAAACAACGGGTATCTCTTACACATTACCATAACGCGTAACCCCCGTATTTCAAAAGTATATTAGATAGCCTTTTTAAAATTTAACGGGATTATTTATATACCTTATTATATTAAATTAATAAAATAATAACTATAATTATATTAAAAAATATATTATTTCCTTTATTAATTAATAATATATAAATATATTTATTTACTTAAATATAATTATTATTTTAATAAATAATATTAATTAATTTAATATAATAATAATAGATTATATAATACTAATTTAAATCCTTATTATACCGTTATAATATTATTATATCGTTATATTACTATTATTAATTAATAACTATTTTTATATTAATACCTTTTTAAAACCTTATTATAATTTTTATTATATAAATTTATATATAATATATTATTTATTAATTTTAATAAGGCTTTATTAAAAATAATTTCTTATTATATATATTTAAACAATAATAATAATAATTAATAATCGTAATTATTCTATATATCGTAATTAATATATATATATATATTTATAATTTTATAATATTTATAATAAAAGTAACTTATTTAATTTTAATTTATAACGTAATTTTTTTAATATATTATATTTCTATTTTTTTAATTATAATAATAATTAAAAAGGTAATAATTTTTACTTTAAATTCTTATATATTTTTAATAAAATTTCGAAATTAATAATTATTTTTAATTAATATAATTATTTTAATATAAAGTAACTTTTTTAAATAAGTAATTATTTTATAAAGGATAATTATTTTAACTTAATTATAATAATTTAAATACTTTATCGTTATAAACTTATTAATTTAATATAATAAACTTAGGTTATTTATTAAAAAGGTTAATATTATTAGGAAAGGTAAGTTTATATATTAAGGTAGGTACGAAAAAATGGAATTATAGCTATTTTTTTATTGCTACTATTTTTATTACCTAGCAGGGTCTCTAACATGCTTTTTAAAAGGGGGGGTCGCGCGCTATGGTATATATGTTACCTAGAAGGCCCCATATCACACACACACGCAGTACATTTTAAATCCAACATTCTAAGTGCACAGCAACCATGGCTAGTGGTAATGCATCGGACCTGCTGGGGCATGCACAGTTTGTGACCACGCCGCATGGCAGCGCAGCGCAGATCTTGATGTGTTGGGAGCTGCTGCAGGATATATTGCCATAAAGAGCAAGTGTCAACAGTCTGCATCGCACCAGAGTATGATGTCGCATCTTGGTGCTTCAACAAGTAACCTATCTCTGGAAAGATTTACATACATGTATGTAGCTAGCCCTTCAAGCTAGTAGTAGGGGCAGGATAGCAGGAGACTTGTAGTAGTTCACCATGTCAGATAGATTGATAACGGAAACGGAAACGTTGAATAGCACCAACGCCTGGCACGTGCATGACATGAGATGCAAACAAGGGAAAAAGGCGCTCTGGCCGCTGAACCATTCACTCCATGGTGAATAATTAGCCTGATGACCGAAGGACTTGCTCATAGGCATGTATGTGCAATGCTGCTCGGTGTTTCCGTCACAGAGTAGCATGGCAGTCTCTCTGCCATTCTACCCCGCAAAATGGTAATACAAAGATATGGAAAAGAGCACATGGACATGAACCGGCAAGACGTTCTCCCCCGCCATGCAATGCGAGAACGGGACAGAATGGGACGGTCAAGCCTACTCGACGCTCGCAGCTAAGCGATATATGCGCAGCAATAAGAACGGGCGGACAGCAACGCACGTATATGCATAAATACAACAGCTTGTTGGCCAAAGGGCACAGGGGAGGAATACACATGCACGCACGGCTCAGTTCATCCAATAAGGTGACACGCCTATACTCCATGAGACCTGACTATCTGAGCAACTATGTATTCACCACTGGTTCCCTATCGCTCTCACGGGTCAAGAAGAGCAGAAAAGTACATACTCCAGGCATTGGCGTCTGTGGGACGGCTCAAGATGGATTAACCAATCCCTTTGTCATCCACGGTGCTGCCAGGCGAGCGCAGAACAACCTCGCATGCACTTCCATCCGACGTACGGCCTTGTTGCCCGGAATACATAGCATCAGACGCCAGTGACCCCGCTTAGATGGGTGACAACTATGTTTAAAGTAGTAAGCAGATAGATAGTCAGTCCCAGAACAATGGCGCCATCGATTCTCGTTGCGATAGCAATATGTAGAGCTGACGACATTGGTGTCAAACCAGGTAGCATGTCCTGTTCTAGAGGAACGCCATTGCGGCTAGCTTCTGAGCCCTCCCGTAATCTATGTACTTGCTGAAAGGGTCCTAATCCAGCGGGGCGAAAACGTGTAAGTCAGGGAATATGGAACGAGCTGCATGGATGATGGTTGATCGGGGAGTCGGGCTAGCTAAGGTAGCCAGCTGAGAGCCACTAAATTCAGCAGCCGTAGAAGCGCAAAAGCAAAGAGAGAAAAGAAAAAATGTCATGGATGGTACCGCCGGATGTAGCCGCAGCGCAGCCCTCTGGGCGACACCTACGCCTTCATCTCCGTGCTCAATGCGAGACCTCGGTCCTAGGCCTTCAATGTCCGATATGCTGTAACCTTGCTTCCTGCCACGACTGACCTCGTCCTTACTGCTATCCGCTTACGGACCGAACTCGGCTTACATTTCCAGGGCTAGCCACATGCCTAGGCCTGGACAGACCGGATAATGTCGAGTGCTACAGACAGTATCGTGCACGATCACTAGCTGCAATTCATCCAGACGACAGCTTACGGCAGGCAGGGTTAGGATTGCCACGTCGTCAGTTCCAGCGATGAATCACGGGCAATAACACATGAGCTGGTATGGGTGCGGGACTGCTGCAACCCCGGGTATTATGCTATTTCTGCAAAGACGATCCTCCACTGCAGCCCAAAGCTGATCTGCCCATGCCGATAAACATCTTACAGTCCCGATCGCATTAGACATATGATGGTACGCCTCGGAAATTTTGCAGTTCAATGGTTTGCAGGCTGCCGTGGGCGTCATGCGCCGGCGAGGAACGGGATGGAGATGAATCAGCATGCTCGTGTGCTTCTGACAAATCCGGGAGTCGAATCACAGTTGCGCGGCATATTGCTTCACCTACATGTTCTCATATGCCGCCCGCCCCCATACCACGACGGCGCAACCCTTTTCGTCCAGTCTGCCACTAAAGCTCCTTGAACTTGTACCATTTGGTCCGGGCAGACAGGGATCTGCCACACATCAGTGCTGCTTGATGTGACCCTCCAAAATAGCAACGCCTTCCTCCCAGGTCCTTCCTTGGCAGCCGCTTCCCCACATTCTGGAGACGCATGCCACATTGCGACTGCAACTCACAGCATGAGCATCAAGGCCCTGATCATTTTGCTGGTCCGCATGCCTCCCTCCCTTTTACCGTTGATGCATCCATTTGCGTCGTAAAAGAGGGAGGTCACCAGATTTTCAGATCGCAGAGCCCGATTCAACCGCCTTGGCAGACCCGGCCAGTCGATGAGGAATACAACATCAGACCTTTTTACCCCATTTGCTGATTTGCCAATGGCTTCAGTCCTCCCTGAAAACCATAGCCGAAGGCTACCTACCATCTCTTGAAAGGGTGTCAATGATCTTGGTTAAACATGACCTGCAGGCCAATGCAATCCGGTGGGGCAGGATTGCCAGAAAAAGAAAACTGACGGTGCCGGCACTGCCCAGTGCCTCGACTACCTATACTGCCGCCCAGTTCCACCATCACCAATGGCGATACCCCTGGAGAACACACAACACTGCCCACTAGGAGGTTCTGTACATGTTGCTCCGGGGCGAAGGGTTCCCGCCGCAGCAGGCGCAATGACCGCTTCGATGCACTCCAGACTGTATTGCAGAGCCCGAGGACACGGGATCTCAGATCGTCAACGACGATGTACTTGGAAGCGTGGCAAGCCGGCAGCCTAGTGCTATGCTTATCGGTTGCTGGCCGTCGTGAAGGACACCATTGCCGGCACCGCCTAAACATCACGACGTCCCTGAGAATCGGTCTCGAACCATCGCCTAAGCAGCATGAGACGGGTAGGATTTGTCAACGAGGTGTGGCAATAAGGTACGCGCTCTTACAACGTTCACTATTGCTGAAAACAGCTCGACTTCTCGCCACATCTTGCCTCTGCAATCTCCTGAATACCCACTGCACCTGCATGTGAGTGTCATGCGCGAGAATCATGGCGAATGAGTCGGTCTGTCTTCTGGGCTGTCCACATGTGCGATTCAGCCTCGCCGGTCATCTCAAGTCTGCCGTTTCAGCACTGCGAGCCCCCTCGCTTCTGAGGCAGGACACTGAAACAGGAGGGATAGTTCACGATGCAAACCCTTAAGCATTCGGCTTCTTCGAATCCCTCTCCAAGGCGCAGCCTGCGATGGCTATGAACAGGAGGCATGCTCCAACGTCAAAGCGCTCTTACGCTAGCAGTGGCTACCCGCCTGCCGCCCATGCTTGCATTGAATGGAAGGTCCAGCCTGTGGAACTTGAACAGGACCGCGCACAGATTGCCTGGTGTCACGAGAACACGGGACGAACTATCTTATCTCCTTTGGCTGAGAACACTTTTAATAGATCCTCACGACATGCGGTATTGTCAAGTTCGGTAGTTGTGCTGCAGCAGCACTACCACCAGACTGATACCAGGTCATCTCTCGGGAAGCTGTGCCCTTTGAATCTAGCGAAACCGAGCAGGCTGCACTTCAAGTCTATCAATGAGTGCCACGACAAAATTATTAGGTATTGGGAGATTTGAGTGGGTGGCTGCATGGAACAATCTTCAATGTTCACCATAGATGGGGACTACCTAGGGCAAGCGTTCAGTTTCATTCCGGCCTAGCTAGGTGCTAGGCATGTGACTGCCGACGCCCATAAACTGGGAGTATTTAAGCCGCGGTCAGGAGACGCGACTTGTGGCTTCACGACAAATGGAGTCAGTCCTACAGGCAGGGTTCTTTTTTTCACACTACTACGTACAAGTACAATCTAGTCAACCCCTGGCAGCCCACGGAGAATGCCGTGACTTGTTCAGATTGAGCACACTCCGCCGACCGTGGCAATCCAGGTAGAGGGTTGGCCACCCACACAAGCGTGCGACTTTGCTGTGCTCTCTGCTCGGAGCCTTGTTGGCCAGAATAGGGCATGAATGAACATGATTGCGCCTCTCTCCGTGGCTCATTAATGATTGAGCAGACGGGCTTGTGTTACGTTCTCGACCGAGGTTCCATCGGCATTGCTCTGCCGACAACTCACGGACCAAGTGTTCGCGGATATATGCCGCTGTCATAGGCGCCAATCCCTGGCTGAACCGGGATTCTGTCGGATATCCAAGCCAACATCTCCCAGCCGCAATTCCGGCTCAAGCCACGACATGCAAGCAGCCCAGATAGAACATAGAGTTCAGTTCCGAAACAGGGCTGATCCCTACAGCTAACATTACTCGCGGTAACACGACAATGCATCTTTGAAAGAATACGCTACTTGCACGGGAACCCATGCGGCGGCCTGCCCAGGTTTGCGGTTGCGGGATCGCGGCGGCGGCTCGTGGCAGGGTGGTATTATTGCAGGGTGCGATCGTGACAGTGGCCCCACCCGGCAATAACTTTGACTGGACAACACGAGCATCTTGCCAGCCCACGACGACTTATTTCTTCCAAGGCCAGCACGCTCCTGCATAGACCTCGAAACTATTCCTGGCATCGCATCGCATCGCAATTGCCTATGGTGGACTGGAGCCGGAGGAGGCGCAGTTTCAATTCGACCAGCCCGCCAAACTACATGGATCGATTCTTATGTCGTCGCTGATCGCTCGGGCAATCATTGCGGTTGCAGAAGTTCCCCATCGCAACCACCGCGAAGCTCGGTCAATTTAACATTGGTATCTGCTTAGCTCGACGGTACAGGTACCGCACCTCAAACTTCGTCAGCGGCGGCCGGGGTGTCGGTTCCGTTGTCCCACCCTGGGAGCGGAAGAGATATTGAGGCCCCTCCAAGGCCCAGACCCGAAATCTCTCAGCACCCAATTCCCACGATGCCCAGCGCAAGAGGTCCGCTTCCAGCAGGGCTCCCAAATCAAAGTTCCAACGGGCTCTCCCTTATTTAAAAGGGACCTCCGGACTGCGCTGCTGCGGGTGGATATTCGTGCATGGCGGAAGGGTCTGAGTCGCTCCCTGCAGCCACCCGCATACACAGTACAGTGGACGGGATATGCCATGGCCACAAGGAGCTTCCACATGCTGCAGAGCCCATAGGTCGGTCCCCTTATTCAAGCTACAGACCATCGCACCGCGGAACGAAGGCTTACCCATGGCGAGCCACTACCTTTTTTGTGACCCGACATTCGTCCCACTATGGGTTACCAGGACGCTGACTAATGGCGAAGTTTTCCTCCCGTTTCACGTGGCTGCTCTTTGAGGCTAGTCGTCTTGAAATATTGGTCCAAAGGTGCAATATATTCGACTTTGTCCGGCAAGTTCCATGTAGACCCTCGTTGGGCGTGGGCGTTGGGTTCAGTGTAGCAACAAGCCACGCCGCTCCCCGAGACACAGACATTACGGCGGCTGGTTCTTGTGCGGTTGATGTCTAATGCGGAAATCTCCTCGTCAAAAGGCCCCTTCATGGATCTCTCCTCCATAACGCTATGGCGCATTCTCCAGAAGTGAACTGCAACGACAGTATGTCACCAGCAGAAGTATCCCACTGACAAGAAGGAGTCAGGCACCGGTTCAGAGTAACCGTGCTACGGCGGGTACCTGCTTGAGATTCGCACCATGTATGTTCTGAGATACTACTGACAGTACATGGTGTGTGTACCAATTGCGATGATTCAACGTTGTATCTTCAAATACCAGCAGCCGCAGAAAAGACCAACGGAGCCGGTGCCTGGTGTATCCACGTTCAGACGTACTAAATGCTTACTTCAGCCTGTCATGGGCTCAGTCAGTTGCAAACATGGTCGACAGCCGGGCAATCTCGACACGGCGTAATATCTTATATCGATGACATCCAATATTTTCGCAGGGTCGCTTAGAGCTTTACCAAGGCCAACCTGGCCAGCGGAATCGCTTGTGGGCTTTTAACTACTAGCGAGTTGAGGTGGGGGTTTGGCTATCTTGCAGCTTGCTACTTACTAGTTCATGAAAATGGGCAACCCCCGCCCATGCGATGATCTTCACTCGACACCACCAACACTGACAATCTTGGTAATAAGATCGTTGGCATGTACAGTAGCGTCTAAGCCTCCACGTAGCAACGAGGTCAGATACAGTACATGATTGCTTCCTGCGCCCAGGCTTCTGGGGCCAGTCGAAGCAGCCGCAGCAGCCACAAACATACATGATAGGCGTTGCCGAGAGATTGCGAGTCGAGATAGAAATTATGCCAGGTTGCCCCGAACAGTGCCACATTTTAGTCGGGGCAGTATGCTCTGGTGTTGCTTTGCATAATTGCACAGTTCATGGGCTGGCCTCTGCGATGTCCGAGAAGGATCTGCTAATTACCTATAGGCAGCGGCTTATAGTCCTATTGGCCTCCCGATTGGTGCGTTGGATTTGGGTGGTTGACCTGGGGGCAAGGGGCTTTGCGCATCGGCATGCGGCAGGCAAGCATGGTCACTCTCGGTCTCGTTATGGAGCTGGATCCCTGTTCTCGCTCCGTGATAGCTGTCGCAATTAAGACTTGAGACAGCTCAGGGTTCAGGGACAGGGGCCGGAAGGGATGATGATGATGATGGCTTTTCCCTACCAGCGTAGGTACTTCCCCCATAAAATGCAACGGAGCCAGTAGTCTAATCAGGTAGGTCGATACAGAGTAGGTACCTGGCTGATGTAATTGATGTATACTCATGTAGATACAGTAAGTCTGCCTATGTAGATTTGGTTAACAAGGCCGATTATCATCTCCACCGATCGCGGAACGACGACGACGTGGCGGGTGGATGAATGATGAAAAGTCGCAGTAGTATGATCTACGATCTACAAAGTAGGCAATGTGAAGACAACATGCGACGTAGTAGTGGTGGTGGTGGTTACGAGGGAACCATCATGCGTCGTGGACTGTTGTGTGTCCGAATGTTTGATCGGACGCGCCCTAGGTACCTAGGTTAGCGGTAGAGATTTGCTGTTACATCCATCCATACTAGCAAACTGCATCCAACGATATGACAGGAATTGTTCTCGAAGCAGGGCTAGTGCTGCTATCAAAATTGCATATGATCAGTCACAAAACTGTCAACTATAGGCGGGGGAGGAGATCCCATCAGAGGGATAAACATATATTCGTTTCCGACCTTGATCTTATGAGGCTGTTTGTCCGGTCGCCTGTCGCTTGCGTTGCAACCCCGTGTTCCTAACCAGCCACTTGGGCCCGTCGCCGCTGGATGCCGTCGCCTGATTTGGGCGCCTTGGGTAACAACAAACACGAGGTTTATCTGATTTGTGACGGGCCATGGCCAGTGAGCGATCATCGTCATCTCGTCGCCGCCGGCGTCTCGTCCGCCTTGTCCGGAGGCCTAGGACAATACGACACTACTACAGCATGCAAGGGCCACCCGCATTGGGCTTTAGTCACCGGACCTGCTTCCTACAGCCAGCCGGACAGTTAGTTTGCCAGCACACACTCACGCAACCTTCTTTTCCACCTGAAGAGTGGTATTCGGACCTGATCTGATGCACGACCCGGGGACGCGATAACTCAAAAATAAATTGCAATCGCTACTATTAACATGGTATCTTAATATATATATTATATACTTAAAGTATTTTCCTATTCAAACACACCGCGCGCGTACACAACCCCAAAAACACACACCGAATATTTCCTGTCTTTCCGACTCGTTACTTTTTTCCCCCTTCTACGTAGGTATTTCCCTTTTTGGGGCTCCGCCCTTTCACGTAGCATGACTGCTACTCACGACGCACATCACAGACAGGACTTGACGTACGTGCACTTGCGATGTAACGGTTTTTTCCCTGCTGACATCCCACGCCAACGCCTGGCGAGTAAGTGGCGCGCATCCGCGGCAGCGCGGCCACGAAACGATTGCTCTCTTGGGAATGGTTTGTTTCCCCTGGGGGCCATCCGCACCCGCCCTCGCGCGTTGTTACTTCGCCCATCTCTGACCCTTTCTGGCCCATTGGTGATGTTTCGTCAACGACTCGCCGCAGCGTTACAGCACATACGGGCGCGACAAATGAACATCGTGACAATCTTGACCTATAGGAGCCCGTCCGACCCTGTCGGCACTCGAGCGCGATGGAGAGAGGGGAGGGGTCGGGGTGGAGGACGATGATGCTGTTGGACGCGGATGGGCGGTCCCTTTCTGCTACGTACAGGCCATATTCCTTACCGTAGGTATCGTTTTTTCCTTGCTACGTGCGACTCGACTTGAAATTTTGCTCTGCAATGCAGTTCCGCCGCCGCGCGCGCACCCACTGTCCATGCTGGGTACTTGGGTCCCGTATCGGCCGGATCGGTCCCCCGCGAAACAAGTAGAACTGATGCCCGCCAAGGGGCGGACGAACGAGTCGAGGTAGGAAGAAGGTGAAGAAACCCGGCACCCCCTCACCTTCTCGGAGGAGGCCAAAGAAGAAAAAAAAACCTGGTTCACGCACTGTAAAGAGAGGAACTCGGCACTCGGAAGAAAAAAAGAAAATCATGTTCGTTCCCCCTCTCTCGTCTCAAGATGCAAAAGATCAGACAGGGCTCCATTAAATCTGTCACCCAAGGATAAGCACACCTGAAGTAATCAAAAGGTACATTGTTGATTCTGCGAGGTTCAAGCGGACTGGCAATCAATGTGTGTTATGAAGATAGCCGGCATTTAGGAGTTGGGAGGTGGTGATTGAAGGTAGCCATGCCGAAGTTAATTTTCGACAATTGCCTATTCCCAGTCGTAAATTGCTATAATTGAAACATGTGTTGGGTATCGGAAACCGGTGATCAAGTCGGGATTGGGAAAGAACCTTGGAAAATATGGAGGAACATTCTAAAACAAGTCTCTGACTTCCCTTTTCCAACTTTGGTCAATCAATGGATGGATGGATGACTGACAGGTAGGCCCCCCCAACTTGACCCCAACCACACATCTTTCCTCTGTACCTGCATTCGGAGGCTGACTGATGCTCCTTGACGGTTGTCGGCATTCGGAACCACCCCCCCAAGAACACCTTTTGACAGCTTCAGGTAAGGTCCGCCCTGTTTGGCCATACTACTACTGTACGTCTTTTTTCTTCTTTTTTCCTTCTTCTCCGTATCCACTAACGAACTCCCAAGCCACGCGATGCAACTGGTTCGCATGAATTTGGGGACTGGCTGACAGTGACGGTAACAGTGGCAGTGGCGCGCCTTGCTGCAACTGGATTGGCCATAAATTACCCTTATCCCCTTAATTATTAAATACCGCATTAGAAATGGGATCGGTTTTAAATTAATAATATAATTAAATTCTTTTACTTTCTTTTAATTTAAATATAAAATATATAAAAAATTAAAAATTAAATAGTTTTAATTTAATTTAATTAATTTATTAATAAAACGTTAATTTTTTTAATTTTTATTAAAATATTTATATTTATTTTTTAATTAAGAAAAAATAAAGTTTTTAACTTTTAATATTAAACTTTTTAATAATTATTTATAAAATAGAAATAAATAATATATTTTTAATAAATATAAATTATATATTTTAAAATAACGTTAATTAAATACTTTTTAAAAAAGGTTTTTTAAATAATAATTTATATATAATATAATCTTTTATTTAATCGATTTTAATTTAAATATATAATAAAATCGATAGAATTTTTTTTTTAAATTTATTTATTATTAATTTATAATTATTTAATAATATTTCCTTTTATAAATTTAAATTAGAAATCTTCCTTTTATTTCTATATTTTTTATTATATTATAAAGTTATATATATAATATAATTTTTAAATAATTTATTAAAGATATAATATTAAAAGTTTAATTAAATTAATTTATTTTTAATATTATTATTTTTATTTTATTTATATTTATATTAAATTAATTATATAAAAAAATATATATTAAAAAAAAAATATTTTAATAAATAAAAATATTAAAATCGATTTATTTAAATTTTTTTCTAATATATATTATATATAATTAATATAAATAATAAGGAATAAATAAATAATAATATAAATTAATAATAATTTTATATTAAAATAAATAAATATTTTAAATAATAAGATTAAAAAAATTAAACCTTTAATAATAATAAATAATAAATATTAAACCCCCTTTTTATTATAACCTTTAATTATAACTATTTATTATCCCTTATAATATAAAGTTTAAAATAAACCTAAAGTTTATAATAATATTATATTTAATTATTAAAAAAGGAATTATTATATTTATTTATATTATACAGATTTAAAATTTATTGGAAATTATTTATATCGAATAATAAAGTTTTTAAAATTAACGTATATAAATACCGATTTTATATAAATTTTTAAAAAAAACTTTTAAAAATAAATATAAATTCTTACGATATATATTTTTTAAAATTTATAATTTATCTTTCTTTTTTATTATATATATATTATTATTTCTTATTTTAATCCCTTTTATATTATTATATATTTATAATATTATTTATATTTTAATATTTATTTATATATATTATAATAATTATTAATAATAATAATAACGTTATATTATACGCGTTTATAAAAGGCGCTTTTAATAATTTTAATAAAGCCGGCGTCGCTATATCGATAATTAAACTTTAATTTTTTAAAAAATCTTATTTTTATAATTATTATATCGTTTTTAATAAATTCGACTTTAAAATATTCGAAATTATATTTAATAATATACTTTTTAAATTATTATAATATATAACTTTTTATATATATAATTTATATATTATATATAAAGTATATAATAATAAAAACTATTATTAAAATTATTAAACGATAAAAAATATATTTATATATATATAAAACGAGAATAAAGTTTCGGAAATCGCGAAGCTTTTAAATAAATTTAATAAAAATCGATATAATAAAATTACGGATTAACTTAATTAATTAAAAAGAAAAGGCCGTTATTAATAAATAGGAAATAAATAAATCGAAATTAATAAATAATCCTTAAATAAATATATTATTATTAATTTATTATTAATCGATTATTATATAATTAATTAATTTATATATTTATTTAATCTAATTTATTATATAAAAAATAATAAATTTTATATAAGTTTTCTTTTTAATATAAATAATAAATTAACGTTTTTTATAAAACTATTAAAATCGATTAATTTATTAAATTTAATATATTTATTTAATAAAAAATTCAAGTTTAAAATTTTATACTTTTTATATTATAATTTATACTTTTTTTAATTTATTTTATTTTTTATTTAATTATTAATATTAATATTATTTATATAAATATTATATTAATTAATTAATTTTAAAATTAATAATACTTTTTTAAAAAAAATTTAAATTTATTACGTTTTAATTAATAAAATAATTTATAAAATAATTTTAAAAAATAATTTTATAATTTTAATTAATATAAAAGTTATTAATAATTATTTTTTTAATTTAATAATATATTTTTTTTAAAAAAAAAGTAAAAAAGAAAAGTATTATTATATTATTTTTAAATATAAATTATATATTTATTTAAAAAAAAAATTTTAATATATATTATATATAATTAATATAAATAATATAAAATAAATAAATAATAATATAAATTAATAATAATTTTATATTAAAATAAATAAATATTTTAAATAATAAAATTAAAAAAAATTAAACCTTTAATAATAATAAATAATAAATATTAAACCCCCTTTTTATTATAATTTTTAATTATAATTATTTATTATTCTTTATAATATAAAATTTAAAATAAATTTAAAATTTATAATAATATTATATTTAATTATTAAAAAAGAAATTATTTATTTATATTATATAAACTTAAAATCTATTAAAAATTATTTAAATAATAAAATTTTTAAAATTAATATATATAAATATTAATTCTATATATATTTTTAAAAAAAACTTTTAAAATTAAATATAAATTTTTATAATATATATTTTTTAAAATTTATAATTTATTTCTTTTTTTTTATTATATATATATATTATTATTTTTTATTTTATTCTTTTTTATATTATTATATATTTATAATATTATTTATATATATTATATATATTTATAAAAAACGCTTTTAATAATTTTAATAAAGTCGGCGTTATTATATTAATAATTAAACTTTAATTTTTTAAAAAATTCTATTTTTATAATTATTATATTATTTTTAATAAATTCGATTTTAAAATATTTAAAATTATATTTAATAATATACCTTTCGAATTATTATAATATATAATTTTTTATATATATAATTTATATATTATATATAAAATATACGGCGATAAAAATCGCTATTAAAATTATTAAATAATAAAAAACGTATTTATATATATATAAAATAAAAATAAAGTTTTAAAAATTATAGAATTTTTATTTTATTTAACATTTTTTTTAATATATATTATATATAATTAATATAAATAATAAGGAATAAATAAATAATAATATAAATTAATAATAATTCTATATTAAAATAAATAAGTATTTTAAATAATAAAGTTAAAAAAAAAATTAAACCTTTAATAATAATAAATAATAAATATTAAGCTCTTTTTTTATTATAATCCTTAATTATAACTATTTATTATCCTTTATAGCATAAGGTTTAAAGTAAACCTAAGGCTTATAATAACATTATATTTAATTATTGAAAAAAGAATTACTCGTTCGTACTATATAAGCTTAAGATCTATCGGAGATTATTCGTACCGAGTAATAAAATTTTTAAAACTAGCGTACGTAAATACCGGTTTTACGTAGGTTTTCGGAGAAAGCTTTCGAAAATAAGTATAAATAGAATTTTTATTAAATTTAAATAAATTTAATAAAGGTCGATATAATAAGATTACGGATTAATTTAATTAATTAAAAGGAAAGGACCGTTATTAATAAATAAAAAATAAACAAATTAAAATTAATAAATAATCCTTTAATAATAAATATATTATTATCGATTTATTATTAATTAATTATTATATAATTAATGAATTTATATATTTATTTAATTTAATTTATTATATAAAAAGTAATAAATTTTATATAAGTTTTTTTTTTAATATAAATAATAAATTAACGTCCTTTATAGGATAATTTATTAAAATATTAATTAAGAATAAACTTTTTTTAAAAATACCTTTTATAATTATTATATTTTTAATAATAATTATAATATAATTATTAATATTATTATTATTATCGATTAATTCGATTAAAAAAGTATTTTTTAAATTTATTATTTTATTAATTTAAATAAAATTAAAAAAAGGTTTTAAATTAATTAAATTTATTATTTTAAAATAGTTTAATATATTATTATATATATATATATTTAAAATATTAATTTTAATAAAAAATATTACTTTTATAAATATTAGAAAAATAGAGATAATAATATTAATATTAATTAATATTAAAGTCCGATTATATTAAAGTATTTATAAATAAAATATTTAAAATTAATTTAATTTTAATAAGAAATTATTTAATTTAAAATAAATTAATTTAATTTTATTTATTTAATTAATAATAAATTTAATTATTAATTTAATAGCTTTAAATATTAAAGTATAATATATCCTTACTTTTAATACGGTATTTAATAATTAAAGGGATAGTAAACTTTATTATAGCCTTTATATATATAATATGCGTTAAGCATTATTAGTATTTCCTCCTCCCCCTTACCTAAATACCCGGATACCCATAGCTTTAGGAGGGTAACAAACTCGGTACTTGGGTTTGTCTCCTATTCTGCCTTCGCCTGTCTAATTAACGAGTGGTTCCTGTTTGAGTTGGGGAGATTGACTGCGGTATGGCTAATGCACCCGGCGGGTGAGTCAAAATGCAGGCACCACATGCAGAGTGGGCTCCTGACACCTTGGAGAAGGGGGAAAGAAGAAGAAAAAAAGAAAACTCCCCTTTCCCGTGCATCGTAGGTACAGTAGCGCCGAATAGGATTTTTCCTTGCCATTGATGATTAAGTGAAATCTCTTAATGATAAATTCTTTTTTTTTTTTTCCTCCCCTAGCTGCAGGAGTTCGCAGTAGGTTCGCATGAGGAAGAGTGGGGCGACTCAAGTGCAATATCCCCCTGCAGCTGATAGGCTGTCGCAACAACATCACCACATGCACCTCTTCTCCTTTTGTCTTGTACACATCATGAGCTACATTACATGTACTGAGCCAAAGTCATGAAGAGATATGTTGACTCAGGATAGTATTAGTTAGTATAGGTCAGTGAATGCAAATAGTAATGGATGATATATATAGTTGATCGGTGTCGCGTTCAAATTACGTGGTCTAGTATTACGAATCTCAGAGCCGGATCGTAGGCTGATGTAGAGTTTCCCGCCGTCGGTCTGCCTCCCGTGTAGAGATCCTTCCAACTAACGCCGTGAGCCGCAGCAGTAGAAGCAGGTCCAAGATTCAAAAGAAATCACCCGACGTGATATCATACACCTGACACAAAAAGCCTTGCTTAGTAGAGTTTAGTTTACCGGTTGAGTGCTCTCAGGGCGGTTGCTTTAGGCGCTTCTCGCCAAACCAAGTGTCGCGATTGGGGCAGAGAAGGGACGATTCAGGCTCGTTCCCCGTCAAGAGGTTGACAGCACCCGTGCTGTGCAGGCGGGCAGAAACTATCGTAGGGCTTCTCGTCGAACGCTCGCTGAACACACGCTGAACACACGCTGAACACAAACCTTCGTTCAGCTTATACCCGAAGGGTCTTTTGAGTACGCAGCCGCAGTAGCTGCGTACGGCCCTGCGTCTATTGGTAATACAGCCGCCCCGGCTGCCGGCTGTGCGAGGCGCCGTTGAAGTCTATCCCAATTCGCCCCTAGCCCCTGAAAGCTGAACCTGTGACGTCTTCCAAGGCCGGTCGGGTCGGACTTTATTCTTGTCTGCTGGCTTGGTTCAAAGTCTATGGACATAGACGGTCTATCTGAATCAGTATGTGCCCATTCTCACGAGATTATTTCCTTCCAATTTGCCGCTCCGGTTGACGCGTCTAGCATTCAGGCTGAGAGTCATGTCGATGAGGGTCAGGCAGAGGGCGGAAGACGTCACGATATGGCCTCGCCAGCCGGGCCCAAAGCAAGTTGAGCAGGGCCTCAAGATGTTGAATGTGCCCGTTTGCACATCCCGATGCTCTTGAGTAGGTTAAGGGAATGCATAGAGTGCTCGCCTAATAAGCCTCCCTAATGCAGAGTGCGTATGCTCCGCTGGCAAGAGTGCGCCAGCTTGATGGGAATTGTTCGCGATGCGTCGTTATCCCCTTTGGTCTCAGGGGCCGACGCAACCGCTGGCCGTTCCTGCATTTACCCCTTCAGGCCGCTAAGTGGTTCTGTACTGCTACTTCTCCAATCTTCTGCAGTACCGGTACATGTTCAACGGGCATGCTTCGGACGTGATTACCATGGGTGCTTTGAAGTGTATGTATGCCCAAGGTAACATTGCAATGACGTCCAAATATAGCTCTTGGATATTGGCAACGGCAAATATGTCATTTATTGGACTGGTGAACTGAACTTGGTACGCGTGGTAGCTACTTACACCTGATACAATGCCATGCCTTGTAATCAACCAAGTTCGCCTGTCTGCCCAAGCTCCTTCGCAGGCACACACACGTGGACAACAGCATTTCCATGGGAATACACAGCTTGGGACGTCGCTTATCTATTAGCTGGATCGTATGTTAGTCTGCTCTGGCTCCTCAGTGTGGTCACCCGTCTACGACTGTGCTCAGGTGATAAAGCTGTGGAAGTCGCCGTTGTCGCAAGGGTAATTTTGGGCTCTGCTGAGTTTAAGATTGCGACATGGAGGCGTTACCATGGTTGGCCGTTGCTGGTCGGCACAGTGTCCGTCTCGTGTTCCAGCCCAGCTGAGAAGCTGGCAAGGACTTCCAGCGCGGAGGAGGGTACATGCCACTACACGGTCTCTGCTGAGAAGACGGGGCAGTAG
Organism: Apiospora marii; assembly: GCF_038362585.1. Taxonomy (NCBI): domain Eukaryota; kingdom Fungi; phylum Ascomycota; class Sordariomycetes; order Amphisphaeriales; family Apiosporaceae; genus Apiospora; species Apiospora marii. The sequence goes on from NW_027117377.1 coordinate 2,363,116, forward strand.
ACGGGGGATTCTTGGGATTGACTCGTGGGCTATTTCTGTGTCTGGATCTGGGATATGCATGGAGCGGCTTGTGGGAACCTGGCGGCTCTGGAATAAACTTTGGCATCTGAAATCGCTGATGCTTAACCCACCCAATGCTGATGGAGACGAGATGAAATGCCGAGCGACTATGGACGTGACTGGAGTATGGCCGGCGAGAATGGCTTCACTGTACCTGTAGACTAGAATAGATCGGTTACAGCGGCGTCTTTTTTCTTCTTCTTTCTTTCTAGTGATGGACGCCCGAGTTAAAGCTAACGATGGCCTCTCCCATTTAGGTCTGCGTGTATTCCACAATGGGGGAATTGCTAGCTGAACCCCTTTTGACTGCAGCAGTGCGTTGGTGTTGATATATTCGATTGTTCTATGCCTTCTTCGAAAATAGATGGCTTCGGAATGACTGCCCAGATTGAGAGACAGCAGGCCTGCTCCCTTGTTGGAGCGCTCTTGCTTTCCTTCTTTTTCGTACCAAATGCCGCGAGCAGTACCGCAAGGGCGAGCGAACCAGTATCTGGCCAAGTCTGGATCTGGACGAAGTCGCTACCAAACTTGCGCCAACCCACTCCATGCCCAAACGGGCAACAATCCCATGTCCCTTGATCACTGCCACGATCATGCTAAAAGGGGTGTAGATCTGGTGGCAGAATAGCAGTGCGTAGATCCAATTGGCAAAGATGGGGTTCGATGGATGTTTTGTTTGGCCATCGTGTCGTGGAATCCCACATAAGTGACATATGAAGCCCGCTCACATCCATCCAGTCAGTCACTGCTCGCTTACAACAGCGACTGCCGGCGTAATTTGCGACTGCCGGCTGTGCGTGATTTGGAATCTGTCGAGGCTAACAGCTAGTTTCCGCACGCGACGAGGCTATTTCTCTAGACTCTACGACTAAGGAGGTAGTAGGCAATGTGACATGACGGGGCGAGACCAGCCGCCTCTATCAGAGACTGAGACGCACTGGCAAGCATTCCCCCGCGATACCCTTAAGGTACCACCACGTACGTGCGTAACCTGGCCGGAGCGGGAGGACGGAACGGGTTGGAGGGAGGGAGGCCAGCAATAAGTTTATCTAGGTAGACGAGGGAGCCGCTTTCGCCCGCACCTCCACTACCAATATTCCATAGAATCCGGTTCCTGGCTGGCTGACTACCTACCGAAATGAGTATCGATACCTGTGCTGGCCTCGCATGCGCGCGGTGGTTTTGCAGTACCAGTAGGCCCCGGTGGGCGATCCCGGGATCCAGGGTCCAGAGCGAAAAATATAAGGTTGCTGGCAATCTCCTGCGACGGAAACTACGTAGTAATCCATAAGAAAACGGGACGATGACTCGAACTTGTTCGAGAGCGACCAGCAAACTCTCTTCTCCACAAACCGAACGAGGTTGCTGTTCGGATCGACGCCCATCGCAATCGCCAAAACCCCGGAAGGCAGGGTCTCCCAGTCCTCCACAGCGTCCGGACCCGGGACGCAAGGACTTCCCCTGCTGGCGCCCGAAGTGCTGCTCCCGCGATCTGTACTCTCTTCCCTTTGCAGTACTTAGAGTGCGCAAAGTTGGGACCATCCCGTTTGTCGTACCCCGGGTTTCCCTTCTTTTTTTCCTTTTACCCCTTCCTGACTAAGTCGTAGATCTCGCTAGCGGCATCATTTTCCATCGCTGCACTACCGTTCAATTCAAACGACGGCGTCATCAGTACCTTGATGTCATGGAAGAAAAGCTTGCTCGGCGCAAATGGACAAGAATAGATAGATGCCGATCCCCTGTTGCTAAGCGAAAGGAAGGGACATATTCCGTTGACCAATCATTCGTTTACAGCACGTATCTAGTGAGCCGGACTAGCAACGCTATTGGTATACTTAGAAAAAACTGCCGATCGTCTACTCAGATAAATGGGCAATTCCGCTCGAGGCGGAAAACGACACGAGGCCCTAAAGAGAGCTACAAGCCGGTAGCTTCATGACGGCCGGGGAATAACCGGGAAAGAAGATGAAGAACGTCGGCGATGGGCTTGCGCGCCTCCACGCTTCTCCCTCGCTTGCTTGCAGGTGTTTGTTTGTCACGGTGCCAAAACATGGTGGCGTCTTCCTTTTTCTTCTGACGCCGGCTTGCCGGGAAATGGGGGATGCGCCCCTCGACGCCACTTGGGACAACGGTTTTCCCCTTCGCTTTGGGTTTACAGCTTCTCCCCCAAGACTAAGGAGAAGAGACGACGACCGTCGCTAAGAGCCCCGCGGCCATAGAATCTAGCCTCAGCTTCTGCCGAGCTGGATGCTGGGTAGCGCGCGTACGCATCACCCCATCATCTGTCGTGTCGAATTCTAGCCTCATCGTTTCCTGCGAGCGCCCATCCGCTCCAAGCCAAGGTAATTCGCGTTACGGTACTAACGGTAGACCGGACATCGGATTCGACGGCATCTCCCAGTAGCAATATGCCGGGTCGATAGCCACGTCGGTGGATGTGAATGATCATCTTATTGAGCCCCCCTCCCTAACGTATTAGGGAAGCAAAGGGATGGCGCCGTAATAAGGGATACCCATTTCAATGCCCGTACTAAGCTAATGAGCGCTCTGCGTGTTTTCCCTAGACGGCGTAACGGCGCCAGCCATGCCAGTTTTAGCTCGTCGAGGGCAATTTCAAAACACGCTGAAAACACCCTCATGCGTGGCGTTCGGCTTGCAAACCTGACTCAACTGACTTGGTGAAAGCGACGAAGCTGCAAACAATTACCGGTTAGTCTCCATGCGCAAATCCTATTCCCCCCAGGCGGGCTCTCTCGACTCAGCGAGACGAGACCCCCGATGGTGGTCCGTTTCAGGGCTGCCAACGCTCTGGTCTGATCTAACCTCCAGGAGCCCACCGCGATCACTGACAGTGCGGTAAGACGTTTTTGCCTGACATTGACACTCAAGACACCTGCCGTGCATGAGGCGCTCCGCCGGACAAATCGACGATACCACGTCGATAGGCCCGCCCGCCCACTCGCTCGTCCACGCAGTATTTCCACGAGCCAGCTGCAGGGCCAGCAGCTAGGTACTGGATTCGCCAAGCGACGCTTTCTCCTTCCTGGAGGTAACGCCCGTCCCGCCGTGTCCGCGCCCAGTCTGTCCCGTCGTAGCACTCATCACGAGGATCGCGGCCTACGTAGGTAGCAGCACTACTGACCTTGGTCCTGCCAGGACCACCTGGTACATATCTTGCATGGTGGGGATACCGTCCTGAGAAAAGAAACACGCCAAAAGCGGCATTGGCACAGACTTGATTCAACATCTGTTCGTGAGTTGGAGTAGGTTTGGCACCTGCGGCAGTCTGAGCTGAAGTGGTACCTGCTATTCCTCATCAGTCGGGTCCTGCATTGACGGCATTCGCCGACAAGCAAACCCACAGCAGCTCCGGCTTGCTTATCAAACACGGGCGGCTGGAGAGAGCTAGGCGATCTACGCGGGTTCATTTGAACGACGTTCTACAGTCATCGTGGGTACAAGAACCGCAATCTCTGCTGCGCTTGTCTAGTCAACCCGTGGTTGCTGTTGCCAGGTACTCTCGACGTATGGGCAGGAAGTATGTAGGCAGCCCGAAAAGAATCGTGCGTATGTTGGGCGCGTTCCATAGCAGAGAAAACATTACAAAACCCGCGTAGCTAATGCGCCCGAATTGAGCCGCAGACTGCTGCGGTGCTATCGCTTTTGAGGGATCAAATTACACCTGACGTGCAGTGTCCGAGCAACGGACCAAGAAAGCCATTGAGCTGGTTCGCGACAACAATGGATATCTATTTCTAGGCACATGACGATGGCCCCTAGACCATGGTGGCCGTAGCAGCCGTGACTTCTTCGCCTGTATATCGATTAGTCTATGGCTACCATTAGAATAAGACGTACGATATGCGTTGGCCGGAACCGGAACGAAGGTCAAGTGAAACGCCATTTTTAAATATCCGTTATCGATGATTGTTCCGGCGGATCTATCACGGAGTGACTAAGGGGGAACTTCCAAGACCAGACCAACCATCTCATAATGGGATAAAGCCTTCGCTCGATTTTATGCACAGCCAGTCGACACTGTTGCTGTATTGAAGATTGGCGTCGTATCAATGGTATTCGCAATCTGGACATACCAAAGAAGGGCTCGTCAGTCGGTTTTTTTTTTTTTTTTTCACCGCTACAACCTATGCGTTCACCTCTACGAGCTTCTTTGGGACATTCGTAGAGGGGCTTGATCTGGAAGTAGACGACAATTTCCGCTTCTCGACTCTGTTGGACATCACTCACGATCCAGTGGTCTCCTATATCTGGTCCAAGGCATGCAAGGACTTGCTGCAGGGTGCTGATCGGAACTAGCTGTGGCCCGCTGTACTTCTGGCCTGCGTACGGGGTGATTTAATCCGTGGTGCTGCATTAAATCGGGTTTGGAGCCGAGGTCCTACAGCATCATCTCGCCGTCTCGCGACAAAGAATGAGGCGGCATGGGAGTTTCCTCGGTGAATGGAGTAACTCGCGTCTGCAGGCGAGAAGTGATAGGTGGTTTTGCTTCTCACACCGCTGATACTCGACGACTCTCTGGTTGGCAAGGAGCACGATCCACCCCTTGCCCTTCGTTCCAGACTTTGACCCTGGCCAAGATGCAGGGATTCATATAATCCTGGATCTTCGTGATCTCCATGGGCCCTCTCAGCAACCCAGCTGGGCGGAGGAACATATGGTCTGACACCTTGGGGAAAAAAAGGCTTGTCGTTGTATCAGGGTTCGATGAAACGACCAAGTGGGATTTCCACCACAATCTTCTGCGCGACCCATCTGTACCTGTACCGCGCGAGGCTCAATTTATTTAATTGAGTCGCAGCTACCGCCACAAGGCTCAGGCTCAGGCCTGGGTGCCGAGGTGTTGGGAATCACGTAATGATCCAAAACAGGCCGCCCCGTGTCCCGCGCTAATCACATCATCGTGGATTGTGTTGACTTGTCGCGCGGAACGGGCGCCTGTCTCTTATGGATGAAACAGCAAGGTGCGGGTTGCCTGTTTTCTTGGGTGGTGCAGTGCGGTGCCCTGGTTGCTTGTCCTGCGTGCTGATCTCATTATCGGGACTGGCCAGCCGCAAGGGTACAGTAGCTTTCAACGGCGAACCAGATCTTTCAATTAGTCGGCTGGCTGGCTGTCAAATCTGACAGAATGGGTAATGGGTTGGCCTTGGGCCTGCAGGGGCCTATGCAATGTAACCCCTACCACACTTCGACGAGTCCGCAACAGGCCAACGGGTTTCTTTTTTTGGTCGGATTTCAGCCCTTTCCTTTTTGCTTCTTCTCCTCCTTCTTCTTCTCCGAGAGAACCTGTCGCAAAATTCCCATGGTTGGCGAGCCATAAAAAAAAGTGACTTGTTCTCACCCAACGGAGGTACTTTGACGATACTTGACGGCCAGAATAGCGCGACTCCTCCCCGAGAAGTGGACAGGCTGCTAGTTAATAGCCCAAGAAGTCGCGTGGTAGGCGATAGATGGCTGATGGAGGGAGCGGAAAGACGGATCTTGCATCGTAATATGCAGGGAGCGATTTGCCCGTGTGCATATCAATTTCCTCCTTGGCTATAAAAATATAATTTGCCTGTCAGCTGAGTTGTTACAACTCGGCGGCTTCTTCGGATAGCGCAATGCGCGACGTGTGATTGAGTACGGAGTCACGCGGAGTAACTGACTATCCGGCTGTAGTAAAAGGCAGTTGGGCTGCTGTGGCATTAGGTCGACGATGAAGATACGGCTTCGGCGTAGAAGGTGCAAGCCACATGTTGTAGTAGGAGCGAAAGTCATAAGCAGAAGGCGATAGGCGTGTAGGTCGGCGATGTTTCATCTCATTCGTTTCATATCACGGCTGTCCTTGGCTATTCAGCCTATCGCCGATAAGCGCAGTGGGGCATCGACGGCCTTCAGTGACGTGATGCCTCCAACCCCGCGATTCAAGTGGCATAAACGCCGATGAGAGATGGCTGCAAGCTGGCTGTAGGAGTCGGCAGTGTAGCTGTGTTTATATATCTCTGAATAAAAGTTGCAGACATTGAGACACTCGACAAGGAAAGCAATTCAGAGCCTGCTGAATATAAACGATCTGTTGAATACCAAGAAGAATTCCCAGTATACCCAACTTAACCATCACAATGACCAAAGTACTGCTTACAGGTACGCACGCTTAAAGTCCCTCATGTGATTTCGACGTAAAAGCACTCACCGCTAACACTATTCACGCATAGGAGGATCTGGCTTCATCGCCGGTATGTTGGCCCTCGAGATTGCAGCCCAAGGAACGACAGGGGCCTTCGCTAACATGCTATTTCTATAGCCCACGTCCTGGAACTTCTCCTTCAGAGAGGGCATGAGGTTGTCACCACGGTGCGATCTGAGGAAAAGGCGTCCAAGATCCGCTCTGCTCACCCGGATGCAAAACTATGTTTCGTCATTGTGCCCGACATCGCACAGCCCAATGCCTTCGATGAGGTCACCAAGACACCAGGCCTCGAGGCAGTCATCCACAGTGAGTGAAGAATCGTGCCCTCAGTTTGTGGCCCGCCGGTGTTCGTGAGATACTAACCATCGGACAGCCGCCTCGCCTTTCCATTTCAACTGGACTGACGCTAAGACGGAGCTGCTCGACCCTGCTATCCTGGGTACCACGTCCGTCCTCAAGGCGATCAAGCAGAACGCCCCCGGCGTCAAACGCGTGGTCATCACGAGCTCCTTTGCCTCCATCCTGTCGGACGCGGGCCTGAAGGACCCCAACAAGGTCTTTAGCGAGGCCGACTGGAACCCCAGCACGTACGAGGACGGGCTCAAGGACACCAAGGCGACGTCGTACCGCGTGTCCAAGACGCTGGCCGAGCGCGCTGGCTGGGATTTCGTGAAGAACGAGAAGCCCAACTTCGACCTGGCCACCGTCTGCCCGCCGCTCGTCTTCGGGCCCGTCGTGCACCATCTCAACTCGCTGCAGGCCATCAACACGTCCAACGCGCGCTTCGTCGACGTGATGCAGGGCAAGATGCGCGACGAGATCGCCGCCACGGGCGTCCACTTCTGGGTCGACGTCCGCGACGTCGCCCTCGCGCACGTGCAGGCAATGGAGAAGGCCGAGGCGGGCGGCAAGCGCTTCTTCGTGCTCGCCGGCAAGTTCAGCAACCGCGAGATCGTCGACGCCGTCCGCAAGAACTTCCCCGAGCTCCAAGACAAGCTGCCAGCCGAGGACGCCAAGGGCGGCGACTACCCCGAGGGCGGCTTCCCGGGCTACGACAACTCGCAGGCCACCAACGTCTTGGGCATCAAGTGGATTCCGCTCGAGAAGAGCGTCGTCGATACGGTCAAGAGTCTGCAGGCTGTTGGTGCTTAGATCAGGGGCCAGAGCCAACCATGGGTTAGAACTGGGCCAAGTCACTATATCGTAACTGAAAGAGAAGAAGAAATAGTGCTCATCAAATCAAGACTGTCTGTGAAAACTGCTTTTCGTTGCATTGTCTAACCCACCCGCCCACCTAACATAGCAATGCCTAAAATAGTGATACATTCATCTGGTGTGCCTCGTCTAAAAGAGCCGTGCCTTCACTTCTCTTCCCTCACTTCACCTACATGCCTAACTCCTTGATAGATATCCAGCTATTCACCACCAAACCGAGGTTACCCTTTTTGTTGCCAAACTCATTTAATCTATAGAAGTAGCAGCTCATCTGCAACCTTTTAGTAACTACCGCCCAACTTCTCCAGATCCAGCTTCTTCAACGTGACACCAGACCCTCTCTTACTGCGTAGGTCTCCCTGGTTGCTGCCGGTGTTTGCCAAACTTCTTCTCCCGTCCCCGGGGCCGCTCCAGCTGCCCCAACTCACGTGAGTGCCGTGTTGGGCTGACTCCCTCGAGCTACGGAGACCGGACGACTGGCTAGGAAGTGGGACGACGGCAGCTTCCCTGTCCGGTTGCTGCGTCTGTGGGGGACTGTGGCACGATGGTGGTGTCGCCGTAGTTACTACGGGTGTACCGGATAATAGGGGTGACCGCGCCGGTGAGTCAGGGGAGCGCGGAGAGGAAAGGGGCGAGACGGAAAGGATGGGGGAGAGCCGAGACGACACGGCGGCCGGCGCTGGCGGCATGATCAGCGGGAGCGAGACGTGCGGGTGCAAGCGATGCGACAAATTTAAGGAGCTGGTGGAAGAAGAAGGAGGCGACAACGCAGTAGGAGGGGGGCGGGGCAGAGCCCAGGTCGGTGGTGGGCCCGCGGGCGTGACGAGGTCGGGAATCTCGAGCGCGGGGCCTGCGTGTGGTCGGGGCGGCCGCGCCGGGTATGTTGATGATGATGGCAACGATAGCGGCGAGAGAGCGGTGCGGACAAGGCCATTCTCATTGGAACTGGTGCTGCGGCGGAGCGCCACGGTCTCGGCGATGGTAGAAGGGCTGTTCGGCGCGCCAAATCGGATACTAGACTGCGCGGCCGTGGTGGCGCGCCGCTCGTGTCGAGGCGCTAATTTTCTGGTTGTCGGGGCGCTGGCGGGTGCGCAAGGGAACGATATTGTAGTTGTGTGAGGGGAACCAGTCGCACTCCCGTCAGAGGCTGTCGATTCTGCGGGAGGAGTAGACGGTGGCGTTGTTGTCATGGTTGTTGTTCTTGGGGGCCGCGGAGGAGGGGGGAGGTATCTGCGGTCGCTTAACCGAAGCGGCGGCGGAGTTGAGGGTGTGGTCTTGGACGATGATGACGCGGGCGGCGTTAGAAAAGGGGGTACATGGGAGGTTTGCGGAGACCCGGAGTCAGATCGGGTATCATGCTGGGCCGGGGTCGGGGGAGTTCTCCGGTACCCTTGCGTGTTTCGCCGCCGCCGTCGCATGAAAAACAGACCGATGGCCAGCAACACTGTAGCGAGCGCCGCGCAGATGCCTATGGCAGCCCTGACCCCGGAACTGAGCTTGTCAGAATTTGATGTTGTGGCATTGGATGATGTTGGACTCGTTGTCGATGCACCTGATGCGGCGGTTGGTTTGGCGGTCTCTGCCGGGGGAGGACAGGCGGGGTGGTTATTACTGAAGCTGATGGGACCGATGCTGGCGTGTTACCCGTAATGGACGTCGAGGGGCTGGAATTCAGCGGTATCAAGAGCGGTACCGAGCCCACGCAGGTGGCCTGGGGTGGTCCGGGGTCGTATATATCGTCATACCCAATCCTGTATAGGAGTCAGACACTGTCCCCAGCATGGGGGCAGCAGTATAAGGCTTACTCTCGGCATTGATTAATTATTAGATCAACAGTAGCTGAGGGGCGTTAGATTGTTAATCAGTGGTGATGGTGGCACTACTCACGACTTTGCCCAAGCGATTGGGGACCCAGCTCAATATGCACACCACATTCGGTCGAGTCGCAACAGTAGAGGTCCCAGAACCATTCGTGCGATGAATTTCCCGTAAGGCTTTGGCAGGCTTCCTCATAGCTGGCCCCCTCGCGAAGCCCAGGTAGACTCATTAAGAAGCTCGTCCTGCATTGGCGCATACACTCTTGAGGATCCGGCGAGTAGAAGTCCAGGGTAGCCGTGGACTCGGCGGCTGGTTCTCCAGCTGGCCCAGAACGTCTGAGCAGTCGATCCTTGATAACCGCATCCATTTCAGCACCAGTGAGCTGAAGTTTTTGTTTCATTCGGGGTTATATCTCTATCTGAGACGTGGAGAGACATGGGTGAAAGAATCATATTAGGGGACAGAACTTCGAGAATGAAAGCATGCTGGTCTATATGGCGGTGAGGGTTGCGAAACGAGTGTCATGAAGAACGAATTCTCCGTATGGCTACGGTGAAGGCGAGGCAAGACAGTGCTGTCAGAACTCCAGCCGCAAGCACCAATCTATACATGGATCTAGTCTCTGCAACTGCGCCATGTCGTGGGGGCTGCACGGTATATATTCCGGCTGATGCCATCCCATGCCCTCAGCTTTGGGTTACCATGCCCAGAGCCATGATGCCTCCTCCCACGACAGCCCGTCGCCTCCTATACCGAATGCGAGGGGGGCGGCCTGACAAGATCAGAACACCCAGACAAAAGAAAGATCTTGTGCAGACTCTTCAGTAAGGACAAGCACGGCTCACCGCGTAGGACGGTGGCTGCGTGTACCCGATCCCGACGAAAATTGCGTTCCTCGTATGGCGTTGAGGACGTGGTTACACAGCATCGCCAATAGAAGCTTGAAGAACCTGCTACCACCCGTAGCGGCCTTTTTGGGGGGAGGAGAATGAGCTGAGAGGACCGACAAAACCGGGCATTGCCCCCCGTTCCAGCAACCAGCGATGCTGCATACAATGCCATGTGGTGTTCCGAGGGTCGGCATAGGCGGCTTGCGTATAGAAAGAGAGCATTGAGTCGCGCAACCGACTGCAACCCCCACACCGACCATGACCATTGAACATCGAGGAAAGCAATCCGAGGCCCTCTCCAGCCAGGCAGGCGAGCTGAGTTCCTGAATAAGGCAAATACCGCGCTGGCAGACCGAGGGACACCCGTAGCGATGTCCAACCATTGCCATTACCGGTTCGCATTGGCCACACAGAGTGATTGTGTTTACCCATTGGCTGGGCCGTTCGTAGCCATCGGGTGCTCCCGAGGACCACACTGCGCTTGTGCCAACGGGCATCCTCACAACGAACAAAGTAGCCGCAATTGGCTACAGACTCAGAGCTGAACCCGGTGGCCGTTCGATCAGGGGCCGGCAATACTGTTTCCGATCTCGTCACAGTCGCAACGGAGCGCTCTAGCCTCAAAAGAGTTCCCTCCAGACCTGGGTGAGTTCAGCATCTGTCCCCGCATCGCAGCTGTCCAATGGCTTTATCGGTTAGGCGAGCCATCACAAGAATACCGTAGTACCTCTCAGGTATCTCAGCTGCGTGTGAAACTAAATGGTGGCATCTGGTGTCAGAGAACCTCTTCTGCATTCGGTCCTAATGTTTGCTTCAACCCTATACAGAGTAGAACCCCCCTCAAGATTGTGATCAGAGAGTTTGTCCCCACGTCTCGGGTGCCACTTGGGATACATACTGTTTCCAAGCTGCATGATCGCACAAGTCGTATGTCGCCAGAACCGTTGGTCATGCCGCTGATCTTCCAAGTTCCATGGACCCAACTGGCTTGATATTGGGGTCTGTGTCGTGTCTTGAGCAAAGTGGCTGGCTCGGTGCGAGCAGCCGGTAATTATGAGCTGGTATTAGTCGCGAATCATTCGAGCCAATGCGGCTCCCGGCTTTCTCATGACTGACGGGGGCCTTAGTTGCCAGATACACCGCCTAGAGATGCGGAATCGGTGTCTTGCTTAAACTTGATCATACAAGCACCCTGGCCATACCCCACGTGGACTGCCGCCTTGCTTAGAATCGCCAGAGACTCAACTCGCATATCCTAACCATTGACGCCTCCTGACTGCTGCCGCCTGCAACAAAGACATTGATACTTATTTATAGAAGAATACGGGCCTGACTTCTACACGATGAATGGGTTCTTACCCGTTAAACAAGGGTTCAACGAGTGTGCCTCAGGATAAGAACAGAGAGGCCCCCAAGATGAAAGGAACAGTAGGCCCAACTGTCCGGGCCTCAGCAGAGGTCTGGATGGTACCCGGGGCACTTTCTAAAGCAGTTTGCTACCACTTTGAACTCCCTGATCAACGAATACGAGGGAATTGTGCATACATCTTGCCCCTGACTCCGAATGGCTGGCGCTACAGGGGTCTTCTACAAATGCATTAAGATTCCGATAGGTAGCAACGTCCTTGTGAGAACTGCCTGCAGCTGGCAACAATAGTCGCGTTCCTTGCATTCCGATAGGACGTCCTCGAGAGCTTGGCACATCCATTATTTGCAGCCTCATGCAGCGAGCACCGGGGCACAGAGATCTATGCATACGATGCTGTTGCCAGCCTTGCTACTTGATACTGAGGCATCTGTCAATATCAGTCTTGTAAGGCAGATAGCATGGTGGATGGAGAGGGGAGAGGAATGAGTGCTATGAAACCTGTGGCCCCGATCAAGGACGATATATATGCCATGCTTTTGTCAAAGGTGTATCAATATTATACCCACAAAAGCAAGCAACATACCATGTTCCATGTTTACACAAAAGGCAACCGGAGTTTAAGGGACATGTCCCGTTTCCTGGATGACTAATAGCTCAGTTCTTCTCTGGGTTTCCATTAGAGTCAATGGATAGAAGTATTGGAACTATCAAGTCTCCGTGGGAAGACTCGATACTCAGTGACCACTTCTTAGAATATTATTAGCATTTGTTATATAGTGTGTACCTCAAAATGTCGAGATTGTGTAGTTCTGATAATTTGTGAAATGATCGAATGTATGCCCCAGGTTTTGAAATACTTCTTTCTTAACGCCTTGGATTCCACTGCTAGATGGAAGTGCAATGCACTGGGGAGGGGTCCTCTGGAGCAAGAGCATTACCCCACCATAGCCCATAGCTGCTGGTGCCTGTGCGTGCTGGCCCGACCCACCATTTGATCCTTACCGCGAAGCGCTATCTGAGCTTACACATCATAGTTGCCATCATAGGCCCGGTATCAGTGGGCAGGCAGTAACTCATATTCATCAGTCTTGACTGACATCTTTTCCAGCTTTGCTGCTAACGCTTCGCACTTGTTATACACATAGAAACTGCATTAATCCTGTCCTAATAGACCCTGCTTTAGGCTCAGTGTGCATTTCGGACTCTTGCCGACCTTCCGATCGCCGACCTTCCTCCCAACCAAGCCAGCCGCCCGCTGACTGGGAACTCCCAGAATCCCCAACGACTCGGGCCATACCGACCATATTGGCACCCGTTCAAGAACACCTAGGACGCCGATTTTCCTGGCGTCTATTCTATCTACTGCATCTGTAAAATCATACAGTAGGGAAATAGTTCACCATGGACCCCAACGAGCAGCAACCGGAGCCGACACTGCCTCCGGCAGAGCAGGTAAATTGCTATTCTACTGCAATCCCGTTTTCAAGTTCATGCGACTAACCATGGGATTTTCGCTGCCGTAGATGCGCCAGAAACGCCTTGCGATGCTTAACCGAACGTCCAACAACGCTTCACCGACCAACTCATCGAGCGCTCCTCCGACACCGCAGCCAAAGCCGGCAGAGGCAGCAAAGGCGAGCCCAGCGAGCTCCGAGAGCAGCAGACGTCCGACCCCAACACAGCCTACACAAGCACAGAGCAGCTCGAGCCTGTCATCAGGAGCTAGGAACAAGCCTGAAGCTACACCTAAGGGACAACGCGAAGAAGGTATCGTCAACTCCAACTCCAACCCCAGCAAAAGACCGTCTTCTGACAATCGTTCCCCAGCCCCGCCGGCGAAGAAGATTCAAGCTAGGGAGGAATCGCTTGAGGATTGGGCGGATAGGACGCTTTGCGACATCTTCCGTGTCACTCTGAACGAGACGCGCACGCACGACAGCCATGGCAGCCCTCTGATGTTTCTTCTGAATCTTCGAGAGGAGCTTCATCAGGGTGGCGAGCCCTTGAAGCTCAATGCTCAAAACATCGACCAGGCCATCCTGGAAGCCGCCAGTACCGTGCCCTCTTCTAAACCAGTCTTGTCCTACCTTCTACCGGCCTTCAAGCGCATAATCAAGGTTGGCTCGTCAGCCCGACGACCAACTCCCGAGAAACAAGCTGTTCTGGACGAAGCCAAACGACTTTGCGTGAGCAATTGCATATTTGCTCTGACTATGCCTGAACTTTTCGGGTATGTGGGATCCTGCGCTACTGAAGGGATTCATTCTTGATCGACTACTAATGTGTTCTCATAGGAGAGAGCCGAACCATAACCACGACAGCTTGGTTCCTTATCTGCTTCGTAACGCCGAAGTCGAAGACGGGATCTGCTTGGATTTCTTCAACGAGGCCGTTGAGCGTATGAAGGATGATGAGACTGTTGCTCCCATCTTCACAGATGCCATGGTGGAGCTGAGCCAGAGACTTGCCACTAAGACGATGAATGAAGACTACAAGACCTACGTCAACGTAAGTACACTCATCACTCGAAGAGACATGATTCTAACAAGATAGGTCTTGGTCACATACGCGCGATACCCAGCTCTCCTGCAGGCATTGGCTGAGCACCCTCGGTTCCTAGTCGAAAACACTGCTGGAATGACAAAAGAACAGCAGGCTGTTTCGACCGAGACTCAAACTATCCTCGGCCCGTTCTTCCGTATCTCGCCTCTGCAGCCAGAAGTCACAAAGACTTACTTCGCCAACCCACGCCAGCTTGATACCCCACAGATAAGGAGTCTGCAAAGTACATTACAGATGACGCTCAAGGCCCACCAGTCCGACCTGATTAGCATTGTTAACCATTTCGTGCGGGCGGGTGAGAAGGCGCGGGGCCGTACCCTCGACTGGTTTGCATTTGTCATGAACACGAACCACAAGCGTCGGGCCATGCGAGTTGACCCCAGAGAGGTTGCCTCAGACGGCTTCATGGTCAACACCACAGCTGTCTTGGATCAGCTATGCCAACCTTTCTTGGATTCGACGTTCTCCAAAGTCTCCAAGATCGACATCGATTACTTGCGTCGGAATCCACGAGTGGACGTCACGGATGAAACCAAGCTGAACGCTGACCAAGCAACGTCAGACGCATTCTACGGACAGATAGCCGAGGGAACGTCCAATTTCGTCTCCGAAGTCTTCTTCCTGAACCTCGCCTCTCATCATTATGGAAGCGAAAGTATCAACGCTAAGTTGAAAGACATGGATCGTGATATCAAGTACTTCCAGAAGATGGAAAAGCAAATCAGCGAAGAGATGACTAAGATGGTTAGTGTATCACCTAATATCTCATTTCACGCAATATCTAACATCTACAGACCGGCTTCCACAAGATACAGGCTCAGGTGCAGTACGATAAAGTTGTGACTGTCCTTGAGAAGACGATGGCATTGAGGCATTCTATCGAAGGCGTGCTCACAGACCATACCACGCAAGGCTTGTCTTTGCAATTTATGCGTTGCGTATCCGTCTGGCTCCTCCGAATTGCAAGCCAATCGGATTATGTTCCGGGCAAGAAGCTTGAGCTTCCGCTTCCAACGGAGATACCTGATCAGTTCAGCTGTTTACCAGAGTACGCCCTTCAGGTAATAGTCGAAAACTTCAAATTCGTGCTCCGGTGAGTGGAAGCCTGCCTCGAAATAGTGTCATCAGCTAACCATCTGTCTAGGTTCATGCCAGAGATCATGGTGTCGGCTGTCGGCGACGAGACTGTAGCACTCTGCATTGCGTTCTTGCGATCTTCCGGGTACATAAAGAACCCTTACCTTAAATCCTCTCTCGTCACAGTTCTCTACGCTGGGACATTCTCTATAGGGAAGCGATATCCCCAAGGAATTCTAGGGGGGCTCTTGATTGGAAGCGATTTTGCCAACGAGCACTTGCTTCATGCTCTGATGAAGTTCTACATTGGTAGGTGTAAACTCGAGTTCTATAGTGAGCTGTGCTAACGAAAGTAGAATGCGAGCACAGCGGCGTCAGCGTTGGGTTCTACGATCGGTTCAATGTCCGATACGAGATCTTCCAGGTCATGAAGAGTGTCTGGACTACAAATTCGGGCTACAAGGAGCGACTGAGGACGGAAAGTCGGGTCAACCGCCAGTTCTTCATCCAGTTTGTCAACCTGCTGCTCAACGATGCGACGTACTTGCTCGACGAGGCACTGTCTAAACTGGCAACCATCCACGAGTATCAGAAAGAACTGCAAGATGTGTCCATGTCTGCCGAAGACAGGGAAAAGAAGCAAGGTGACTTGGAACAGGCGGAGGGTCAATGCCAGAGCTGGATGCAGCTGGTTAACGAGACCATGGAGATGATGAAGTTGTTCACCGAGACGCTGACCGATGCTTTCACCATGCCTGAAATCGTCAGCCGATTGGCAAGCATGCTGAACTACAACTTAGACACCATTGTCGGGTCCAAGCGAGGCAACCTGAAGGTGGAAGACGCCAAGAAGTACAACTTCGACGCAAAGACGTTACTTTCAGCCTTTGTGGACATCTACCTCAACTTGGCGCAAAAGCCGGCATTCATTGAAGCCGTGGCGGCAGATGGAAGATCCTACAAACCCGAGAACTTCCACGAGGCATCAAGGATCCTCACAACCCGGTCCTTGAAATCGGCCGAGGAACTTACTCGTTGGGATGTCCTGAAGGAGAAGGTGAAGGAAGCAAAGGATATCGCAGACAAGGCCGAGCTTGATCTGGGTGACATTCCCGAGGAGTTTGAGGACCAGCTGATGGGTATATTGATGACAGACCCCGTCATACTACCCTCCAAGAATGTGGTGGACAGGACCACCATTGTCCAGCAGCTTCTCTCCAACCCTCTGGACCCTTTCACCAGACAGCGGATGACGATTGACGACGTGGTGCCCGACGATGCGCTACGGGCCCGGGTGGACGCGTGGAAAGCCGAGCGAGTCGCTGCTGCTCGCAAGAGTCGGGATGGAGACCAGATGGATACCACCGAAGGATGAGCCATACCATAGACGCTATCATAGACACTTGGTCGTGTCGACACGATGGGGCGATGGAATCGTAGGGTTCAGGCCTATGTAAGCCTAGTATATGTATGGAAACGACTAACGAACTCAATCATGTTGAATGGGCAGCATAGTCTTACTATGCCGGGTCGTTTGTTGTTGTCTACAGTCTGCGATTGTCAATTCGCCTCCCGCTTTTCCTCAATAGAGTAATTTCCTGGCAGTCGGGCCTGATGAAGCAGTCAGCGATGCATGAAAGTGTGACAGTTAGGCCGATGTTGATGATGAGGCTTGCGTGTCGTCCACCAATTCTGAGGCGTCACATCGCCGATTGGAAAATGCCTGAGCTATTTTGATAATCCCACTCGCCTTGCTGAAACGTTGACAGCCCTGATTTGATAGTTGAGTCATGCCCTGCGGTTATTGATGCCTGACGTGGGACTTGTTGCGAGCTTAAGCCAATATCCATGTTGCGGAGAGTGGATTGTGATGTTCATTGGATGGACGCATCCTTGAAAGTCAATTGTGAAATCTCCTATCCGCTACATGTTTTGGGTGTATTTAAGACGGCTATTCCCTCCAGAATTCAACAAATTTTGTCATCTACTATCATGATCATCTCTGGACACCATTTGTTTGGACCCCATGCTCGTGTTGCCCAATCACTGTTTTCCCGAAGAAGCGGTTAGAGCCTAAAGACGCCAAAAGAATAGTGTATGGTATCAATGACTGGCCTCGACATACCTATACAAAACCTACACAAACACACATACATAATATATTGGTATAATCATATATTATCGCTGCGTCCCATCACTCTATCCGGAGACTGTCTTTTCCTTTACACCATACACGACTGTTTTGCCTGCCGCGTGCCTCCCCTATTGCGTCTTGACCTTTTGGACAAGGGCTTCCAACTCCAGCTGTTTGGCTTGCAAACGCCTCGATATTGCCTCCTCTGACGATCCACTTCCTGAAGCAAACATCTCTGTGACGGTTGACTCACTGGCAAGGTAAGTCTCCAGAGTTGCAGATGAGCCGTCGCTGTTATATGATGCCCTTTTGTTATTGAACTTTAGTGATTGCCTCATCGTCCATCCGGGATGCGCGGACTGTGTGCGACTTACACGCCACCCGATTGAACGGACATCCTCGTCGCTTTTTGAGACATCTTAGCCCCTTTTTATTCTCTGTCTATTCTATTGTTGATGTTGGAGGGGCTCGAATGAGATGATCAAACTTGGTACAACCGAGACCCAAGCAGGAGATCACGATCACGGTATTTTGGCTTTGAGAATAGGAGAATAGGGGTAAGTGCAAATGATCCTGAGGTTTTGAGTTGATCTTCGTCTAGTTTGGTGAAACCATCGAGGATCAGTAACGAAGTGTCATCGCCTTTTATTCCCAGTGTGTGAAGCTATTCGCGCTGGGGCGCACAGAGAACCGGCTCAGTACGACCCCATTCCCAATCGGCGCATGATTGTCATGTCCAATCCAAGATGGGCAAAGGGCAGGCGAGCAGTGTGTTCGGGTTGACGTCTTTGTGTGCGGGCGAGCCCCCATCTGCGCAGTTGCTCTCGCGCTCTCCGGCTCACCTTTGCGCTCGCGGGCGCTGCTGGCCTTCGCATCGCGGAGGCGCAGGAGCTGTAGGCCGGGAAACGAAGCTGACTGGATGACGATGTCGGTAGCTCTCATGCAGCCCGTACCCCCCGATGATGGCTGCTCTGCGCAATCAGCTTCGAGCCTTTCGCTGCACGCTTGATTGGCGGCTCGGTTCCCGTCGTGCGCATATCTCCACCAGTTCGTTTTGCGCAACTGCGCAAAAGCCGGCGCTGAGCATAAAATGCCGTGATTACAAGCCCCCGAAACAGGCCGTTCCTCCAGCTTTCTTCCCCAGCTTCTTCCATCTTCCCATTTCTTCTCAGCAGGCGCCCACAATTTCATCGTGAGAAAAGAGGGAGATGTCCATCTAAGTGCCCCCTCCATTGTCTCTGACCCCCCCTATCAAGAGTCGTCCGCGTCTCGACAATAATAGTCTGGCTCCACTTCCCCTTTTCGAAGCTACATTCTGTTACCGGCAATGTGCTTCTGCCAGCCATAGGACGTTTCGCTCCTCACAAATAACCTACCAATCAAAATCAATGTCCACGAACGATGCTTGAATACCTCGTGCAACCTGATCTCGTACACAAACTATTATTGCAGAAACGATCCCGCCACTACCCAAGTAGCCCTGCCAGGCGCCCACTGTTATCCCCTGCGGAACTCGTCGAGTGGAAAGCAACGGCCAAGAAGCTTGCGGCCCAGTTCACGAGTCGTGCGGTGCCGGTACGTCGACTGAAGAAAATTATGGTCAGGGGCCGGACCAGTGCAGCAGCATCGAATCAGTTTACGCAATCACTGCAACTCGCCAGCGGGTCCGGAAGCGCCCAAGCAGAGCAACACGTAGGGACCGAAGTATGTGCAGCAGAGTTCAAGGCTTCCGACGCAGCACTGAACTCGCTAGGGTCTGAATCTGGGCAACGACAACAGCATACTTCGCAGAACTCCGGATCAATCGACTCTATGGAGAAGGGAAGGACTTCCGGCGCTGCTCACAAATCCAGCAAGGGCAAGTCAAGCAGCAAGGGCGAACGCGCATCACTGTCGCCCGAGCAATATCTCGTGATCAAGAGGCAAGAAGCAGTCGAGAAGGTGATGGCTGCCTTCACTGAGAAGCTGGCGGACGAACTTGCTATCATCACCCATGCGTACGAGTCCTCTGGCGGTGCGTCTGGTGGGGGTTCGTACAGCGGCGGCGGGGGCGGTCTCAACTCGGGCGGCGGGAGTGCCGGCCGCTCCTCGGGCCGGGGAAAGCGCCAGTTTGACGACGGGGAGCGGAACGAGTCCTCGAATGGCGACGGGAACGGCGGCAACGGACAGGACAAGGGAGGAAACAAGCGGGCCAAGACCGAGGAGAACCCGGGGCCGTCGTTCGTTTGTCCCTTTTTCCGACACGATCCGAAGCGGTTCTGCCATCTTCGCACTTGCGTGGGACCAGGGGTAAGTGGCTTTGCAAACCGCCCCTTTCTCTCCTCTCGGAACATGCGCTAATTCTCACTCACCCTGCAGTGGAAGACAATCCACCGGTTGAAGTAAGCTTCGTGAGAAATGGCTTTGGTTTTCATGTGCATGCTGATACATTGCCCGTAGAGAACATCTCTATCGTAACCACCGGCTGCCCAACAATCCCTGTCCCCGCTGCGGCGATCCTTTCGGGGATGCCAAAGCCCTGAACGCCCACTTGCGTTCGGACAACCCTTGCCGCAAGAAGGACATCGCAGCCGCCCAAGGGATTGACGAGCAGCAGGAAAAGCGGCTCAGAGAGCGTAAGCGGGTCGGATCCGCCGTGACGGACGAGCAGAGATGGCGAGACATCTACATGATCTTGTTCCCCGAAGCCAACAAGAATAACTTGCCCAGCCCCTGTAAGTTTCATGACCAAGCGCTGTCATCGTATACAAAGCGAATGGGGGAGGACGCGTTACTGATGCGTTCCAATGCAGATTACGACATGACGGACGCCGAGGAATATGCCAAGACGAGCCAGCACTTCATGAAGTACAAGAAGCGCATCGAGAAGGAGCTGCCCGTGTTGATCCGCAAGAAGGTCGAGCAGCAGTTCGCTCACGTCGGCGAGGAGCTGATTGCCAACTTCGACGCCTTCGTCCGCGACGGCATACAGCACATCTTCAACTGCCCCACGCCCAAGTCGGCGTCGGCGCCGGGCTCGCCCAGGAGCTGCCGCCAGTCCCCGGCACCTACGACCCCAGGGACACTGTCGTCGCCGCCGAGGAACGCGATAGTAGGTGGAGGTGGAGAGCTCGGCTTCGAGGGCTCGGGCGAGGGGCTGGACTTCTCCTTCCTGGACGACCCGGACCCGCCGTACATGTTGATCAGCGGCCTCGACGTGAACGGCTTCGTCGACTTTGGTAGCATTCCCGCGGACTGCCTGACCCTCGACGCCGAGTCGGACTCTGGCTACGCTTCGACTGCCACTATCAGTCAGCATCTCGAGGTTAGCAGACACTAGATTAGGTTCAACTTTTGGTGTTCCTCAAGGTCGTTCGCACATTCATTGGATTCGTTCTTTTGTGTTACTCATCACTTCCATTTCCGTCCCTGGAGCGCGTCAGAAGCATGTCGCTTTCAAGCGCGCTCGTGTCTATCCTTCAGTTATGTATTTGTTTATCATTAGTCGTTCGGCAGGGAATATACGAGCGATGTGTTATTACTTGTAATTGTGCTGCACCAAGTAAGAAATGTGTGCTTGTTGAACAGGATACCTTGTCTCTTTTGTCATCGCGCATCAAGTTTACTTCTTGACGCGTTCACGCGATGCAGAGTTGTTTCTAGGAACGGGCCGATGTGGCGTCCCTTTTGTGAAACACCGAAAAACTGGCTCGCAGATGCTGCTCCCCTCCACGGAACCACGTGCCTGCTGTTGTTTGAAGGGGGGAAGGGAGGGATAGGGAGGCGGCAGTTGTCACACAAAGATGACGGCGCTGAAGTGGCGGAACCAAACTTCTGGAATCTGCTAGATCTGAGACAAAGCCGTCGTAGCGGGCTGGGAGCCACGAATGCTAAAGTGCTACACGCGTCAATCGCATCTCAGGTCTCGCTTTCTGCCAGCTTTCAAGACATTCCCACTTGCTGGCGGCTGGCTTGCCAGCCGCATGAACTCGGCTCGCGGAAAGCCGGGTGCTGTGCCGTTGTCGTAACGAAGCAGCATCATCATCATGCTGAGTAAGGAACGGCAAGGTCATCAACGCAGGGTTTCTTCCATTCGTCCCGTCGTGGTGATATATTGAGCATGGGTTTCATGTGAATGTGGAAAGGTCAAACCCTCTTCAGAATTATCGTCCCTTTTCGACGTCAGAAATTAACGGGGTCGGCGCCCATCGGCGTTCCAGGGTCTAGAGTTCGACGGACCCAAGCTTCTGATGAGCAAAAGAATTAAAGAGACGATGATCATACGCACACTAGGTTCAAGGATGCTGCAAGGTCCGAGCCACCGCTGGGAAAACGGCCCGCCATATGTTTTATGTTATGAAGCCGGTGTATGTATATGAGAAAGCCGTGGTTGGGATTGAATCG
This sequence comes from Apiospora marii, assembly GCF_038362585.1. Classification (NCBI taxonomy): domain Eukaryota; kingdom Fungi; phylum Ascomycota; class Sordariomycetes; order Amphisphaeriales; family Apiosporaceae; genus Apiospora; species Apiospora marii. The sequence goes on from NW_027117377.1 coordinate 2,384,814, forward strand.
ACATCAATAAGGATAGTCGAACCTGGCCAGTATAGTTCTATAAGCCTCTTAATCGATAAACAGGGACAGAGACGCTGGCGGCTCTATACTATTATGCATGCTTGTTTATGGTTTCAGCGGCTTCGCCAAGGATACCGGCTACTATAAATATTCTCTACCGAACATATGGGATTAATCGTCAAGCGATAGAGTTGAACCGTGTGCTTGCGTGATAACTGATATGCGTGCGAACAGGCGTTGCAGAGCAGCAGAGTGGCTTCGGCGAAGGGGAGTTGTGATGACAGGTCAGATAGTCGAGACGACACCTCCAATTGGGAGTCAGTGCGAACGACGGAGGACCCTGTGCGTTCCTGCTGGAAATAAAACCGGCTGGCGGGCAGGAGGATGAAGCATCTGAGATTGTTTCACGAATAGGACGATTTGATGTGTGATGCGTCGCAAGTCAGTCTGCGATTCTGTGCTGCGATGGAGGTGGGTGGGTACGATATACTGATAGTATTTTATATGATTGCAGGTACTCCGTAGCAATTGATCCAATCCCGACCACCAACGCGACCGACCGGGGCCTCGGCTTATCCCACGTTTTGTGATGAAGCAAGGAACAGCAGCAGGTACCTGCACTAATGGGGGCCTCTAGGGGGGCTACCTGGCGCGCAGATGGGTGGTCGACCCATCTTGAGATTGGGCGCCTCCCGATTGGGACCCAGTTGTGACCCGTGTTTGATTGATTAAGAGACCATCCCTCCACACTCCTCTCGACGCCATCTTCAGGGGAGGGGGCTAGAAAGAGGGACGCATCTTAAACCGTAGCCGGTACCAGGCGATGAAGAATCAGGTACAGGCACAGGCACCGGCAGAGGATGGATGGATGACGGATTGAGGTTGGCAGGAAAAAGGTAAGACATAATATAACAACTGTGCCTCTTTTTTTTCTTGTCCCGTTGCCACATGCCTGGCGTCAACCTTCTCGATACAGGATCCTGAGAGGCTGACCGTTTAATTTTGAGTTGATCCCAGGAGACAGAGGGCCACTTGCAAACTAGACTCACGCTGCCAAGTGACAAGACAACATTGAACGATTCGATTGACCGCGTAGCTACATACTTCATATCCGTTATGGGCGTGCATCTGATCCCTCTCAATCTATTACTCACTTCCCATCCAGTCGGTTCAAGTATTGTTATTGGCCTTTGCCTAGTCCCTGTTTTTTTTTTCTCTGTCCCTTCCCTTCCCGACTTGTTCGCCCTCCCAAGATTTGCGTCCTGTCGCTTATCAGTAATTTTTTCTGGAAATTGAACGGCATCTACATTCCTTGTAATCTCTCTCATTACGGCCGGCCTTGATGGTTTCCACGCTGCGAAATAATCCCCAACATCACGCACCAACAAACCCATACAACAACTTGCAAACTGACCCGACGTTGATTCCCCTTTGGTCCCCACTAGATTAGGTATCCCGCCCACCTCCCTTTGAAGGGTACCTGGCCTACCTGCTAGTGCATGCCGTCGAAAGATTTGAAGCCAACAATTCAACTGCTTGCACCTCCAGCTAGTACTTTCGCTCCTTATCGTTGGTTTCGGCGGTTGCAGTTTCACACATTGCACTGCGAAACAACATCCTTCACCACGACCCGAGCCGACCAGCCTGTCTGTCTGTCGCTCTGCCGAACCACCACCCCCAGGCAGACCCTTACGATCACGAAATACAGTATATCCATTTATTACGATTAATCCTTCGAGGGACCGACTGCCGCAAGCGAAAGAGGGAGAAACAGGAGGAATACACGCGGCAGCCACCTGCTACGACCCTCCTATACACTCTCCCCGCAACTATAAGCATATCGCCTGCTCCTCCGCCGCCTTATGCAATTGACCGTCTTCTCACAGTTACGGTGCGACCAACAGCTTCGGTCGCTTTAGACCAATGCCCTGGCAACCGCTGACCCGTATCGCCTTTGCTGTCGCGACATACCCATTCAGCACCCAGTCCGACAACGAGCTCCCCCTCGAGATTGGCGATGATCTCTACATTATCGAGCAGTCCCAGGACGGCCAATGGCTTCGCGGCTACTTGCTAGCACCCCCGTCCTTACTGGCGGGGTTGACAACGGCCAAGGGCCAAGCACTCGAGGCCCGCGTCTTCTCGGGCATCTTTCCGCGCAGCTGTGTTGAGATTCGCGAGGTTCTGGGCGATGGCGACGACACATCCACGGACGACAACGGGAGCTATCTGGACAGCGACGAGACGCCCCATGTCGGCAGTGACTCGGGCAAGAGCGGCGTGACTTCTATTGAAAAGAAGAGGACTAAACCGTATAATAAGACAAACGGGTTGCGTTTGGAGTCGGGCGCAAGTATACAGACAGACGACCAAAATGGGTTGCCGGTGGCACCATACAAGCGAGAGCCAGGGGAACCGAAGCCACCTGCGCCAGTTCCCATGCTGAAAGTCGGCGACGAGACACCCACTTCGGCCTCCGAACCCCTGATCGACGAGATTGCCTCCTGTTTGCGCGAGTGGCATTCGAAGAACCTCCACGAGCTGCTTCTTGCGCGCGAGTACTCCACGCTGGAGAAGCTCTCCCAGCTAATACATGGCCTAGACTTCTCCCGCCGCCAGTTCCTGCATAATGTGCTGACTGCGCACGAATACAACGACTTACGCGAGAAGACAGTCTGGGATCTCGTCAAGGGAAACAAGCTCTGTGGAGGAGAGGTCATTGTTCGGGATCCCGCCCAGGGTGGACGTGTCCTGACGGGCGACGACTCAGTGGTCGATATCACGAGATTACAGTCCTTGATGAGCTTATTAGATGAGCCGCCCAAGCCTCATGTCGAGTTGACTGCCCTGCACCACCTGCTTGTCGATGTCAAGAATTTCTCCGGCTCGGCCAGCGAAGCCACCACATTGGCGGTCTACCTGGTCAGCAAACCGCTGGGCGGTTTCCCGACAGCATTGTCGGAAAGCTACATTGTCGATGTCCCACCTGGCGGAACCATGAGCCAGATGGCCAAATCGTCACAGATGCGCACCCTTTTCACCGATTTGACGTCAACCGATATTGGCGACGCTTCCTCGGCGGACACGGAGCTGTATCTGGTGATCAAGGTTCGCGCGGCCCATCAGATCGCTGTGGGCAAGCCTATGTCGCGATCTGGTACAGCGCCGCTTGCCATGACCAACAACAACAAAGATAAGCCAACTTCAACCAGTGCAACCAAGTCTTCTAGGAGGAGTTTGATGTGGGGTTCTACAAGGTCGGCTTTCTCTAGGGGAGGACCGCGGCTCGATGCCCTCTCTGAGCAGCCGGAAGAACAGCGACCGGCGACTGCATCGGCAGACAGCCAAGACGGAGGCCGTGACCGTGCACCCAGCTCGTCGGGGTCAAGACCCCCCCGTTCTTCGTCGGATGCCTCACAAACGACACATCTCACAGCCGACCGATTAGTGGGAATGGGGGTATTAAAGCTGAACCAGATAATGAAGCATACCGAGGAGACGGAACATCTCATCAGTGTTTGGGCGCCATCCACAAATCTTACCCCTGAAAAGGTCGACCACGACGAGGGTTGGGATGAGCTCATCATCCACCTTTTAGACAGCAAATCTGGACAATTTGAAAAGTCGAAGAGGGCGGAGCGCCTCCAAATCCACCTGAGGCCATTTGATAATCCTGATGCCGATGCGCTCATCAAGGCGACGCCAACTCAGCTTTCTGGTATTACCAAGACAAGCAAGTTGGGGTTCGCTGGTGCGCCAACAAAGCCAAGATCTGATATTTATGTGACTATCAACCAGGCTTTTCTTTCCCGGCAAAACCTGATATCGCGATTCGGAGGCAGCGCGACTTCCATACCAACCCACATGACCGGCGTCAATTTGATGGTCACCATGGAGGTGCGCCGCAAGTCAGGCGAACGGATAGAAACTTGCATTTTTGCATCCTCAAACGGCGAACCTGTCACCACCTGGAAGTCATACGCTGTAGAACGTGGCGAAGCCTGGAATCAGACACTGAGACTATCACTCGAGCCCGAGGACGTTACGAATGCGCACCTTGTCATGACTATCACAGACCTCCCGAACGTGCCATTTGCAGTTGCCTACATTCCCTTGTGGGAGCAACAAGCTTTCATCAAAGACGGCCCACACTCCCTTTTGTTGTACAAGCTCGACGAGAACACGCAAACAGCACAACCAGGGGTCTCGGGTAGGGGCGGCTACCTTTCGTTGCCCTGGAGTACCAGGGGCGAAGCAAGCGATGTTACAGGCCCTCTTGCGGCTCTTCGACTGGAGACGTATCTCTGCAGCACCAAATTTTCGCAAGATCGAATTGTTCTTGGGCTCCTGAGGTGGAAGGAACAGCCCAAGGAAGACATACCCGGTCTACTCAAGCAGCTTATATTTGTTCCCGAGATCGAGGTTGTCAAACTGCTCAGCGATGTTCTCGATGCCCTATTTGGTACCCTAGTCGAGTACCAAGGCCAAGACGAATTCGAAGATCTCGTCTTCACTGCACTCGTTCGGGTTCTGGGCATTGTTCACGATCGTCGTTTCAATTTGGGCCCTCTGGTAGATCACTACGCCGAAAACAGATTCAATTACCCCTTCGCGACACCGTGCTTAGTCAGATCCTTCACGCGACTGCTTTCGAATCCCACGGACCCGGAAACCGCGAGGAAACTACGCGCGACACTGAAGGTAATCCGCCACATCCTCAAATTTATTACACACGGCAGGGGTCAGCAAAAGGCGAAGGAAGCAGGCATTGGCATTACAAGTACCAGTCCTGGCTTCACGAGGCATTTGCAGACCATTTTCAAAGCACTCGACTCCATGATGCGGAGCACCGCTCCGGTGCTGGTAGGCAGCCAAACACTGGCTGTTCAGCACTTCCATTCTTGGTTGCCCGAATTAACAGGCCTGCTTACTACTGAAGAGATTTTGCATATCGCCATTGACTTTATGGACTCGTGTTCAAATGTCAAGGGCAAGCTGGTGCTTTATAAGCTGATATTGATCATCAACTACTCTAAACTGGATCTCTTCTCGCACCCAGATCAACGGGCAGCCCTGAGTGCAAATACCGTCCGGTGGATTTCACCCCATTGGGGCCAGGCAGATGAGGTGAATGATCAATGGAAAGAGCAAGTGCGACTATGCTGTTCGGTTCTGGCAAGTCAAATAGACTACTTGGGAACTGAGATTCCTGATTACATTCCGAAAATCCTGGACTCCTATATCGCTATCCAGCAGACGGAACTCAAGCCCAAGTCTCGACTTTCACTGCTTTTCCCGTCCTCGTATCCATTTCCGAGCAAACCCATCACAGAAAAGGTCTCCTTCGATGAGGCTTTGATCGAACTTTCTGCAGTATTATCGGCCATCTCGAACTCGCCTAGTGGAATGCAGCTAGAGCTAGCTGATGATGACCTTGGCTTGCTCATTGACAAGTCTCTCCATGTTCACATGAGCATCCTTCAGGGCGAAGCTTTCCCTGCGACATGGCTGAGCATTCACATTTTCCACCACAAGTCAACGATGAAGATACTCCAGTATCTCTCCGGCATCTTGCTCGAGTCTTTTCTCCCACACCCCGATGAAGCAGAAGGCTTCAGCACCGAGTTGTGGAAGATGTTCTTCACCACTCTGCTGAAACTTGTGGGAAGCGGTTGCCTGGCCCTCGAGATCTTCCCAGAGCAGAAACGCAGAGCGGTCTGGAAGATAGCTGGTGACGTGAGAGTCGACGGCGCAGATCTGCTCCGGCGAACTTGGGAGGCAATTGGCTGGGAGGCGACTGCCGACGAGCGGTCCAAATACGGCCTAGTTAGAATGGGCGGTTACCAAGTCCAATACGTCCCTGGTCTTGTTGGGCCCATCGTCGAGTTATGCCTAAGTGTTCACGAAGGTTTGCGGAAGATGGCGGTCGAGGTCCTGCATACGATGATCGTCAGTGAATGGACCCTCAGCGAGGATCTATCTGCTATTCAGACAGAGCTGATCGACCATCTGGATCTTTACTTCAAGGACAAGCAGATGACGGAGAGTATTCTCCAGAAGCTCTTCATTGGCGAGCTGCTGCAGCGGTCCCAGCCTTTGCAGGAAACCGAGAACGAACTTTACACCGCCCTGCTTGAGATGATCGGTACCGTGGAGGAATTCCTGGATCTTCTTGTCGCAGTCCATAGTGGAGAGGCCACTGGTGCAGCTTCCCAGCTCATCAACCGCTTGCGGCTCATGGAATTCTTGCGTGACATGCAGAAGGAAGAAATATTCATCCGCTATGTGCACCAGTTGGCCACGCTACAAGCAGATGCGAGAAACCATGCTGAAGCCGGCTTGGCTCTGCGCCTACATGCAGACCTGTACGAGTGGAACCCGGTCAAGATGGCCCCTGCTCTCCATGATCCAGAACTTCCGGGCCAGACTCATTTCGAGCGTAAGGAGCGTATATACTTCGACATGATCAAGCACTTTGAGGACGGAGATGCGTGGAGTAGCGCACTGGCCGCTTACAAGGAGCTTCAAGACCAGTATGAGAACAACATCTATGACTTCGCCAAGCTCGCACGCACGGAAAGGGCAATCGCTACGATATACGAAAGCCTGGCGAAGAGCGATAGACTAGTGCCCAAGTACTTCAAAGTTGTGTTCAGAGGTCTTGGATTCCCACCCACTATGCGGGCAAAGGAATACATCTACGAAGGCTGGGCTGCTGAAAGGACGTCAGCATTCACAGACCGCATGCAGGAACAGTTCCAGTCTGCTCAAATACTCACCTCTGGCGATGTGGACAACGATGCCGAGGGCCAATATCTGGTCATTTCGGCCGTGAGCCCATATCGAGATCTTAACCATCATGTCTTCCAGCGAGCTAGGGTCCCGCAAGCCATCCGGGATTATCTGCTTTCAGCTCACCCACAGACTTTCTCGGTCTCTTCCAAACGCAGCACTTCGGGTCCTGTAACTGAACACTACGCAGAGAAGGCCGTTTATACCACAGCGGAACCGTTCCCTACCATTTTGCGCCGTAGCGAGATTGTTGAAATACAAGAGATCCGCCTTACTGCCAAGGAGACTGCCCTCGAGCGCATTGTACGGAAGACGCAAGAAATGACCGCCGTCGAGAAGAGATTGGCTTCCGAGGACGATAACGAACTGGCTCGACTCCTGGTCGATGCTATCGCCATTTCCACTAACCCCACCTCGGATAACAGCGTTGTGCGATACCGCGAACTGCTACCCAAGCCGGAACCGGATGAGGACGAAGATGAGATAGAACTGGATGCCCAGGAAACCGCGATCAAGATGGCCTTGATTGACCATGCCATCATGATCAAGAGATGCCTCGCAAGCTTCTCCCGCAGCTCGAACAGGATCTTAGCCAAAGGATATGAAGATCTTCATACGCGTACGTTGGACCCTACCGGATGAGAGGAGAACACCCATTGTGAACACGGCTGACTTTCCGCAGCTTTCGAATTGACCTTTTCCCCTGAGCTTGAGATCCTAAGTCCGCCTCGGCCGGCGCGTGACCCCATGTCATCAACCCCATCGCCGATATGGCAAAGATCGTCTCCAACCACCGAGACATCGCCTGGTGGCCAGGCGTTTGCAGCTGGGCTGAATACTAACAATGCGACGGTCGAAGAGGCTTCTGCCGTACAACCCATCTCGGTGAAGCAGCGCGGGACTCGTCTCAGCTTCCTCGGTGGCAAGCGCAAAAGCTCGGTTAGAGAATTGAACAGCGACAGCGCACTCTCGAGTGGGGAAACCGAGTCTGATGGCCTGAGCAGCAGCAGGGGCAAGGAGGGAGGAAACCGGATGAGTTTCTTCCGCGCACCGACAAGCGATGGCGGTACTGGCAACAACGTGCACAACTCGCCGCATGGTGAAGTAGTCACGGCGGATTGGGCGCAAAGCACGGACCGCAAGAGCAGCGACGTGGTGGACGTCTATGACCACAACGACGAGAAGCCGTTTGGCGGCCCGAAGCTAGGGAGTGTGCGGAAACGACTCAGCATGCTCCGGCTTGGCGGGAAGTGGCCTCACAAGGCCCACGGGCCGATGGGGGGCGTCGACGAAGAATAATGACGGCGGCCGACACGATCGTCCATCCAGACAGACATAGCCGGTCGGCATGTTGTTTCTGCGCACTTTACACACTTCACACATTCCGAGGAATGAAAAGAAATAGGGGGATCTAGGTGTTCTGGATATGATGGAACGAGGAGGAGGGAGGTACCAGGATCGCTCGCATCTTCTTTTTTTTCTATCTTGCGTGGCCGGGAGCGTTTTTTTTTTTTTTTTTTTTTGCTTTTTTCCCACATTGATTCCCAAACTGCATCGCAAAGTCTTCCCTTTTGTTTTTGTTTGTTTTGTCCTACTTCTCTTCTGCTTCCCACAAGCTCTATTCCCATGTTCTGCGTCATGTGTGCGTATGTATGTTGTGTGCACGCGGCAAGCGAACCGAGCAAAACGTTCTTTTTGTACAAAAATGGCATTTTGTTCCTTCTAGGGAGAGAAAGAGAGAGACGGAAAGGGGAAGGGGGACTTGGTATTATACCACTATTTTTTATATTTTTATATATATACCTCACATAGCCAAGTCTGGAGGAGGAAAGGGGCTGGCTGGCAGTTGTGTGGCTCTCGGCCGGCAACAATGAATTGAAGGACGGCTAGATGCCGGGGAACAGTGGAAGGCAGGAGAGGAGAGGGGTTGCTCGAGTTTTGGCTTTGCAGCATATGTACAACGTATAAATCATCATGACTGCTGTCATGGGCATATCATTCAAAGTATAGCGGGCGAAGTTTGTTTCTCGGGCAAGTAGGAGCAAGCTCAGTCACATACTTTACAAAACCGATACACAACACAAAGAAAGTCGGTCTACAGAGTATTGCCATGTCTGATCGTTTGTTTTTGGAGGAGGCAGGGGAGGCAGGGGAGGGGATTTCGCTCGCTCGCTCCCTCCTCTCTCCTCAGAAAGTTACAGAGTTGGAGGCTGTTCTAATGGGCCGCCGATCACTCCCGATCACCACGGGATGGGGGATGCTGATTGGTGCGACAATTGACCCTGCAATTCCTACCCGTCCCGTGGTGTGTTTTGTCTAAAATGTATCCGTATATGCACCTATTTGACAAGTATCAATTTCATCCTTTGCGAGCTGGTGGGATGAGATCAGGAGTGTTATTTGATGGTAGGGTCATCCAAGCAGTCAATTAATTGATCTGTTCAACTCGCAGGTGTTTCTCTATTTATTCAGTCTTATGCAGGCAGCAATGAACACAAGCGGTTGCAGGCAACACTTGGCAGGCACGTTCCTTCTTCCTATGCTAAGATCCTGAGCAAGCAAGCACCTTGATAGACCCCTGACATTGGAGATTTGGTTCCTTCCCCATCTAGCATGCAGTCCAGTCACCCCGCCAAGCAGCTAAGGATTCCCCCAGATGCCCGCTCCCCCCTCCTTGCTCCTCCTTGCTCCTCCCCCGTACGATCGAATCGAATGTCCTTCTCGGCATCGGACCCTTCTAATTAGCTTACCTGGTCGCACTCCACGTGGGGCCTGGCAACCTGGCAGCCTGGATTTGTCGGCGGCCTTGTTTCATGGCTTTCGTGAATTCAGCCTGTAGGATTGCGGCCAGTCGAAGCCTGTATAAGTAGCCGGTTCTCCCAGGCTTGGCACGCTCGCGCTCGACGCATGTGGTTGGGCCGGAGGCATATGATCCCCAACCTAGCCAAAGCTTGATGGGGGAATGGGTTCCTGCCCTGCCAAGCGGCCGGTTGCCCGTAGACGGTAATCGACAAGACGATACGTCAGCTACATACCAACTAATGTGCGTCTCAAGTAAACGGGCAGCTAGAAACCAACTCCAATTCCCTCCCTCCGTCTTTCCCGTTTTTGTTGGGTTTTTGTTCTCATTTGCCTGGATATTTCGTTTCGTCCCGTCTACTGTTGTTTTCCTAGGAGATCAAATGTGAAATCCTACGCAAAGTCAGAGAGCATAGCATCTTTCATCCCGGGGCAATTGAACTCACGGAATATACCCATTCACTCGCTCGCCCATTGCCCGCTGTCTGTCTCTATCAATCTATATTGCGCAACAGCCACCCGCGCGCCACCCAAATTGCTCTGCGGCGGCCATCTACCGAGCCCCCACCCCCCACCGGCCATGTTGTTGTTGCTGCTGCTGCTCCGCTAGTGTTATTGCATTGGTCATGTTGGTGAGACATTTCCCGGGCCGGCTCGTCTCAATGCTGTCCCGGTACCTGGCCGTGATTCTGGCGGCCCTGCTCGTATTTTACGTCGTGCGCGAGCCCATCAACAAAACCGTCTCGCATCTCCACGGTCACCGTAATGCTGCGGCAGCTGCAGGTGGTGCCTCCAACAATGTCAAGGCAGGGCCCAAGGTTCTCCCCTTCGCCGGACCCGGGGCGGCGACCGACCCAGAGGGTCAGACTCCCATGGCGGAGGAGATTCCTTCATACAACAAAGTGTATAAGCCCGAGCCCGAAAAGTTCGAGGCGATTGAGGACCCTTTCCCATGGTTGACGCACAACAGCAAGATGCCGCCCGTGCTCGACAACAACCTGCCCCCGGAACCGCATGTCCCTGAGCCCACACCCCTTTTTATCGGCTTCACGAGAAACTGGCCCATGTTGCTCCAGTGCGTGTCCAGCTACATCGCCGCAGGGTGGCCCCCTGCCGACATCTACATTGTCGAGAATACGGGCACTTTCCGATCCAACAAGGACGAGGAGTTGACGTTGCAAAACCCCTTTTTCATGAACCACACCCAACTAAACATACTCGGCGTCCATATTCTTCAAACACCAGCCCTGCTCAGCTTCTCTCAACTTCAGAACTACTTCTTGCACACGGCCCTTCAGCGCGGCTGGCCGCACTTCTTCTGGAGCCACCAGGACGTGTTGGTCTTCTCGGACGAGGAGGTACGCAAGAAGGACCGTGACCATGACCATGACCACGACCCCTATGCGACCCTCTACGAGCGCGCCGTGGGTCTCATGCGCTACCTGGGCGGCGAGGACAAGCCGCCGTGGGCCACGCACTTCTTCGCCTACGACCACCTCACGCTGGTTAATCGCGACGCCTACATCGACGTCGGCGCCTGGGACACGCACATCCCCTTCTACGCGAGTGACTGCGACATGTACCTGCGTTTGCACTGGGCGGGCTATTGGCAGCCGCAGAGCGAGGCAGGGCTCATCTTCGACGTCTCGGCGCCCCTCGATGACGTGGGCGCCCTGTTCCGCTTCCCCGGTACCCACGCCACCTTCGCAGGCGGCCAGACAGGCCTCGACCCGGGCCACGCCATGTACGAGGCCGAGCTTGAGCGGGAGCGCGATCTGTCGGCTTGGGTCGACCGTGAGGGCGAGACATTCCAGCACCTCGTCCACGTCGCCCAGCGCATGCAGGATGCCAAGTGGGCCGAGCAGGGCGTATTCCGCAACACCTGGCAGGCTCGCCAGCGCGGCGGCCACGAGGAGCCCTTTTACCGCGACCCCGACGGCTTCTCGGCCGGCCTCGATACCATGATTGAGGCCGGCCGGCGCGTCTTCGCTGACAAGTGGGGACACCGCGGCTGCGATCTGCTGGACCTCGGGATCGAGGTCGAGGACGCGTGGCGCTTGCAGCGCGACTGGGACATCAGCGAGGGTCCCGGCAGCGAAGGCGGATCCTGGGGCAAGGATTGGATGGGGGGTGGCGATTAAGAAGAAAAAGGGGGTCGACGACCGTCAGTGGTGCATGTGATTTCTATCTCGACGATGCGTGTGTGTATGTATATATGGGAGTATGTTAAATGGGAACGGAGTTATAGGGGCTGCTTTCCTTTCTTTCAGCTTGACATAGGTAGGTAGTAGGTTGGTATCGTTTTTGAATAGAGATACCTGGCTAAGTGAGGGCAGTCATTTTTGATGGTCTACTGGAAGCAAGTGTGCCCAGTTTATAGCAATAAGGTTAAACCGAGTTCTACTCTAAAGAGTTTCTCACGAGAATATACATCTTTCTTCTAATTATGTTACGAGTCAACTACGCTATATTAAGCCTTTTCTTTCTTTTTGTTTCTTTTCTTTTTAAAACATCCAATAATCTTTTCATATTCAATCATGACATAGCATAATCTGGCTCGATAGCTCACAACACAAGGCATCATCCGCTCATAGTCCTCTGTCTACATGTATACGAGCACGAGTAGAACAACCGGGCTTGACTTTCTTCTTATTAATAACCCCCCTATATAGGAGAAACAAGCCCTACTCGACAGCAACCTACAAGCTTTATTCGGTTCGTAGTGGCCATTTCTCCTTGCCGACTGCTCTCGGCAACCAACAAAACGTACCAGGCCTGCCACGTTGGCCAGGACCTGCACTGGAGCAAAGAAGAATATGTAATCCACAGACCGCATGTGCCACCACCTTGGCCCCTTGCCCCTCATGCGAAGATTCCCTTGATGACGTCCCACGCATACAGGCCCAAGCTCATGGCGCCAAAGCCGACGAAGGGCACCACCGTGTACCAGAAGAAGAAGACGAAGCCGCCGAAGCGCGACGTCACCTCGAAGAGCTCGCCGCGCATGACTGCCAGGGCCATCGGGCGGTCGGCGAAGGGCCCCACGAGGCGGAACTTGGGGTTGAAGTTGCTGCCCATGGCCCAGCTCCAGAGGGCGCGGGGGCCCTGGCGCACCATGAAGGAGAAGGTGGGCGCGGCGCCGATGTCCAGCGCGAGCTGGTAGGCGTAGCTCTCATGGTCCACGCCGCCCTTGTCGTGCGCCAGGTCGCGTTCGCCGCGGGGCCGGAGCTGGTAGGAGATGACGTACGGTTCGACGGCGTTGGTATCGTGGGCGAAGAGGGCGAGGTGCTGCTGTGGGGTCTGCACATACTTGCCTCCTCCGTTCTCCTCCTGCTCCTCCTCCTCGCCGGCATCGTGGTTGTGACGGCGGTGGGCCCATTGGATCAGGCGGAGGACCCAGAGCTGCGCCTGCATCTCCGCCAGGGGCGGGATAGCACCGAGGTTGGGGCGGGCGAAGCCGATGTATCCGACGGTCACGTCGTCGGAGCTGTACACGCCTCGTACGTCGGCTTGGTCCAAGGTGGGCTGGAACTTCTCGTCGAGGAAGGGGAAGGTACGTTCGTAACCGGTGCAGCAGACAACGACGGTAGGCTTATAGTTCATATCCTTGACCGTCTCGCATTCCGGGCGGCCTGTATCGGGGAAGACCCAACTTCCGTCGTCGCGGACATAGGTAGGCCAGGGGGCGAGCTGGATCCGCTTGCTGCCGACATCTTCAATGGGCATCTGGCTGACGCATGCTCGGATTCGCTGCCAGATCGTGTTCTTGCGCCAGGCAGGGGAGATATAAGACATTGCTCTGACTGACTTGACAAGGAAGACTACGGTCCATGCGTCAGTATTTTGCCTTGCAGTTTGAAGGGGTGTCAGTGCCACTTACTACCATCGATGTGGAATCTGTCCTCGTCGTATTCGCCCACCCACTGATCCATGCCATATTTGGTTCCGCTAGCGATGTACATGAGCAACTGGACGACCCAGGTGTAGTACGTCCAGAGCTTGGAGCCGCGCTGTAGCTGGGGATGGCAATACGCCGTGTCGAACAGACTTGCTACGGAACAGTCGATGGGTTTGGGGTTGTCGGAGCCACGCCAGATGCCCATTACTGTCGGCTCGGGGACTTTCTGCACGGATTGACATGAAACTGTTAGCTATTGTATCTCTACTTTCGTGCTGCGCCATCTGCGAACCCCTGAAAAGGAGTTCGGCCTTGACAGGCGGGCGATACGAGAGGGTAGCACGTGGTGAAAACATACCTTGGGTGCTACGAAGAAACCATTTTTATGGCACAGCATCACGGACTCGACGCCGTCAGTGGTAACCGCGAGGTGTGATATATCCATGGCGGTCTCGCCCGCTCCGAGGATAACGACATGGGGGCGGCAGTTGGCCTCCGGAAAGAAGTCCCGGCGCGTCTTGAACTCGGAGGAATGCAAAATCCGGCTGCAGTGTTGGATGCCCGGAATACGGGACTCGGCTGGCTTGCTGTGGAGGCCGTTGCAGATGGCCACGGCGTCAAAGTGGTGATCGGCCTTCTGGCCGTCGCGATGCTCGACGGTCAGGGTGTGGCCATCCTGGTGAGGCGGCTGGGGCCCGCCGACCTTGACCACCTTGACACCGAGACGGATATGCCGGAAGAGATTGAACTCCTCGCAGTAGTTGGTCAAATACTCGACATACCTCTGTGGGCTTACAAAGCTCGGATCATCTGGTCCAAGACGATAGTCTGAGAAGGCCGTCAAGTACTTGGACGAGACCATCTATCGTTGCCATGTCAGTGCTGCCATACTGCGGTCAATGCGAGACGCTATGGGATATATATACTCACCTCGGCATCCTCGTAGATCTTGTCCACAAAAGTACCGCCGATCTCCTCGCCGGCTTCAAACAGAGTAACATTGACAGGCTCGCCGCCGAAGTACTTGTGGGCAGTCTTGAGGAACTTGAGCGTGACCAAGCCGGCCGGGCCGCCTCCGATGACGGCAACTCGGAGCATGACTGTGTCTATATTCCCTGTGATTCAGGTTGTCTGTGGTTGTTGTCAAAAGGCCGGTGGCTTGGAAGATGATTGCTGGGTCTGGCTGCAAGAGCGGCCGTGGGGATAAGAGAATGTGTCTCGATGAAAGGAACGTCAGGGGTGAGAGTCCCGGGTGAAGCGGACGACGAGATACAACAACAACAGAGAAAAGGGCGATCAATGTGACGAAAGACGGTATTGGCTACCAACGACTGGAAAGGCTCTCGCACAAGATGTCCAAATAAACGTGCAGAGGCTGGGTGAGTGGGTAAGTGGGAATTAATGAAAACTGACACCTCGTGAACAAAGAAGTAATTCCGTCCACGTGGAGGTGCAAACGGAAGACTAGCCCTATCGTCAAACTGGCCTGTGTTGACGTGTTGTGCAAGATATTGGGTCCGGTCTTGGGAAAGAGCAACCTTTGGTCATTGATGTACGGGTACTGTCACGGGGTGTGTCACGGGGTAAGCGTTCTAAAGCGTCGGGAGGGACTAGACCGCATAAGGCGTTGGAACTCGGCGACGACGACACCACCGAAAGACTGAAAGACTGCAAACATAGACGTACTTGTAGATATACGCGGAAGTGATCGGACAGGCAAACAAGAGATTCGGGGGTATGTATACACGATTACTGCATCGAGCTTGTCAAGGAAGGATTGGCCCCCAAAACTATATCCACTTCATCATGTGCAGCCTACTTGCCATTCTGTCCGTATAACATCTGATATGCTTGGCCTGCATCTGGGCCGTCCCCTCCCAACATGCTTGCAGTGGAACGATACCCGAAGGGATCCCGAATCCCACAAAGAGAAAGACATGTATTTATCCGTAGATAGTAATCACCACAGCTGGTAGGACAAGAGGGGACCAGGATGAAAGGTAGGGTGGGTGATGGTGGTTGCCCAGCTCCAGCCGCTTGAGCCACGCCAAGGATGTCAGCTGAAAGACCGAACCCCTGCCCGCTCCGAGCCGCCGTCCTTGGGCACGGCAGGTTCGTCAAACTGCAGTATGCCCTCAACCGACGGGGTTGCAATGGTCCGGCGGCGGCGGCGGCGGCGGCGACATCTGTGCAAAGCCAGCCCGAAGCAGAAAGCCCAGGTTTGGTGAGGCAACCCTTTTCGCCGGCTCCTTGCAGAATCTCCCCTTTCATAGTTGCACCAGCTGCGGTGATAATAGCACGGCATGGGCCACTCCAGCGCAAATAACAAACAACTGGTCCATGTCCGACCAGGCCAACTGTAACCCCCGTCATTGGCCCGAGACCTTGCCGCGTGACTTTGGTGCGGGATTGGCTGAGAGAGTATTCGTTCGGGCTGTCTGTCTGACCCAATCAACATCGTTCATTCCGTTGATTCTTCACACTGCAGCTAGCTAGTCAGAAATTTCAAAGGTGGCCTAACAGACATAATCCTGCCTCAGGCTTCTGGAGATTTTTGCGGCATTGTTTAGACTGGCGATTTGGGATCCAGTCAGGTATCCAAGCTGTGCTGTTGCTTCTGGTGGGTTGTCCTAGATGGGCTGCCCACAATCTAGTAGCAACAGGATAACCTTGAGCAACACGATGCCTGATAATAATGGAATAACTGGTACCAACAGGGAAGCTGGGAGTACCGGAACAGTTGGGAGCAACGGTATAGTTGGGAGTAAAGGAATGGCTGTCGAATGTAAGACAAAATAACCAGTCGCGGACTAAGAGGCAGCTGCTTGCTACCTATTGCGCAACTCATTGCAGATAGGCCATCGAAATAAGTTTCAATATCACCACAATTTCGCCGCAGAACCCTTCCAGTGTAACAATCACGACTCTTTTTTTATTATTAAACTACGGAGCACTACTGGGTCATCGACACACCGTTGTCTGATGGCTGCATGCTGGTCGAGGGCAGTTGCCTCGCCGCCTCGTGACGTCCCATCTGCTGCAGGAGCGCGTCCATCACCACCAGCGAGGACATGGCTTCCACAATCGGCACTGCTCTCGGCACGACGCAAGGGTCGTGCCTTCCCTTAGCGGCCAGAATGCCCTCCTTCTCTCCGTCGTAGGTGGCCGTGGTCTGAGCCTGGCCGATCGTGGCCGGAGGCTTGAAGGCCACGCGGAAGTAGATGGGCGCGCCGTTGGTGATACCACCCTGAATGCCACCCGAGTTGTTCGTCTTGGTGGTGAGCTTCGGTCTCGGGATGCCGTTGCGCGCAGCGCCGGACTCGGGGGCCGCGGCTTCGGCGGACCGGATGAAGGGATCGTTGTGGATCGAGCCGGGGACCTCGCAGCCGCCGAAGCCGGAGCCGACCTCGAAGCCCTTGGTGGCGGGTATGCTCAGCATGGCATGGGCGAGCATGGCCTCGATCTTGTCGAAGCAGGGCTCTCCAAGACCACTGGGGACGTTCTTGATGACACATGTCACCGTGCCGCCGATACTGTCCTCGCGATCCTTGTACTCGGCGATCAAGTCGGCCATCTTCTCGGAAGCCTCCTCGCTGGGGCAGCGTACAGGCAGGAACTTGTCAACCGTCTGGCGGTCGATCGTCTCGAGTAGCTTGAGGAACTCGGGGTTCTGGCTCGGCGTCGGGCATTCGGCAGTAGGGGGGAACATGTGCATGTTGCCGACCGACGTGACGAAGGCGGTGATCTCGATGCCGTAGGCGAGCTTGAGGTATTTCTCGGCGACGGCACCAGCGGCAACGCGGCCAATGGTCTCGCGGGCAGAGGCCCTGCCGCCTCCACTGCTGGCCCTTATGCCGTACTTCTCTTGGTAGGTGTAGTCGGCGTGGCTGGGTCGAGGGAACATATCCATGGTCTGGTTGCCGTAGTCCTTGGGCCGTTGATCTTCATTCTGCACAATCATGCAGATGGGGCTGCCGAGGGTCTTGCCGTTTTCGGTTCCCGACTGAATGGCGACCCTGTCCTTCTCATTGCGCGGTGTAGTGATACTGGACTGACCGGGTCGGCGGCGGGTCATCTGCGGCTGGATGTCCTGCTCGGTCAAATCCATGCCGGGTGGGCATCCATCGATTATACAACCGACGGATTTGCAGTGCGACTCGCCATAGGTGGTGACCCGAAAGAGTTGGCCGAAAGTCGACATGTTGCTGGCAGGTGTTATTCCGTATTACTACCCTGAGTAGTTTGGGACAGCGGCGTGGGTGTATGGAATAGCTTCGTGGGAATTATTTATACGGTCAAGGTTTGCTACCATGGACCGATATTCGGTGAGCCGAGAAATTTTGGGAGTCATGGAGGGGTCGCGATTGACCAATTGATTACCCCACTATACCAACTTGTAGGAGAAGCCCGTCATAAACGCAAAGTCCTTCCTTCCGAATCGCTGGAATCACCAGGGGTTCGCTAGCCTAACCTTAAGTCGGTCCACTAAAGAAAAAAAGCATGCAGGTAAGCAACTACACGGATGCACGGTTACGCCAATAGGAAACTGCGACATCAACATGCAAAAGTCGACGCGCAGGGAATCTGACTGTCCAGTGGGTTATGCCGAATGGACTAGGGAGTCACTGCCGAAGTCCACTACAGTAGATCTGCTACGTACCTACTTAACTTGTCAGATTAAGCTGCGCATGCCATAAGATCCCTCCGAGATCGTCCCACATGAACATTGGTCCGTAGTCTTTAGCAGTCAGATCACTCAAGTGGCCTTGCCAGTGGCCTCCCGGAGCTGGCGAGGTAGTAACAATGGCTTCGGCAGCTCGGACGCTCGTCCGGAGCCGCCACTTGCTACCGCAGTGCACCACCCCCTTATCATCGCCGTCGCCCGCAAGGCAGCCGTGGCGCATAAGGGGCAACTGTTGTCGCCCCGTTCCTGCATGGCTACCACCACAGCCGTCACTAGTGCACCGGCGCCTCTTCTCCGCCGAGGCCGTCGCGCACCCGACCAACCGGGTCCAGATCTACGTCTCACGCAGCCACAACCCCTACCTCAACCTGTCCTTTGAGCACTACCTCCTGCAGAAGTCGCACCCTGACTCGGTCGTGCTGCTCCTCTACACCAACCGGCCCTGCGTCGTCATCGGCCGCAACCAGAACCCCTGGCTTGAGGTCGGGCTCGGCGCCCTGAACCGGCCGGAGCTCCTGGCACCGGTGTCACGCGTGGATGGTGAAGGAGGCAGCGGCAATGGTAGCGGTGCTGACGCGGACACGCTGGGCGTGCAGCTCGTGCGCCGTCGGAGCGGCGGCGGCACCGTGTTCCACGACCTGGGCAACGTCAACTACAGCGTCCTCTGCCCGCCGGCGGCCTTCGACCGCGACCGGCACGCGCTGATGGTGGTGCGGGCGCTGCAGTCGCTGGGCGTGTCCTCGGCGCGCGTCAACGAGCGGCACGACATTGTCCTGGCCGACCCCGACGACGCGGCGAGGCAGCAGACGTTCAAGGTGTCCGGGTCGGCGTACAAGCTGACGCGCCGGCGCTCGCTGCACCACGGCACCTGCCTGCTGTCGACGCCGAACCTGGACCGCGTCGGCCAGTTCCTGCGGTCCCCGGCCGAGCCCTACATGAAGGCCCGCGGCGTCGACAGCGTGCGTTCACGCATCCGCAACGTGGGCGTGGGCAACGCGGCCTTTGAGGAGGCCGTCGTCGCCGAGTTCGGTGCCATGTACGGCAACGTCGACGTCGAGACCATCACGACGCGGGACATCGAGGAGATCCCCGAGGTCATGCGCGGCTACGAAGAGCTCAAGGTGAGCTAGCTAACCAACCCCCTTTCGACGTCTTGAAGGCTCTTCCCACCCGCACAGCAAAACACTAACTTGGTTGGTAACGATAACAGTCGCTGGACTGGATCTACACGCAGACGCCTCAATTCACCTTCTCGACGCGCTCGACCGAGGACGACCCCAGGCCACGGCCGCCGCTGCCCGACTACCTACCTAAAGATGTATGTTCGCACGTCCCCCGTTTCAGAAACCCTTTACTGACTGGAAGGTTTGCTCAGTTTGACCTGAGTATCACTGCCCGCCATGGACAGATTACGGAGGCCAAGGGGGCGGGCGTTGAAGCTTCCGCTCTCGACTCCGTCTATCTGCACAAAGTAGATGACTGGCGTACTCTGATCGGCGAGGCTGCTGGCTGCTGGCTCAACGGAATATTCGGCGCTCGGCCCAAATGAGAGAACCTGACGTTGTTTAATGGCTGATGTGTGTACGATTTGGTGTTTGGCATGTATCATACATATACGATTACATAAAGTCTATAGATTTGCTTGTACTGTAGACGCAATGGTGGCTGCTAGACGGGGTGGACTCGGGCTGCTTCAATACCCAATTTTCCTCTAATAATAGACAGGATTTTTGATATCATGAGGTCGCACTTTGCGTTTAGATAACATCTTATTTTTTATTTTTATCATTGAATCCACTCGAACTGTCTCTCTATCGACTTGAGATGCGAGTATTTCTGGCGTATGCCAGTGTATGCCAGTAGATCGCGAGATCATACCATGTCTATCCACCCCCCAGGGAATAAAGGACTCCAGGGCCGGCAAAGGCCGTTTCAAACCGAGCCCTCAATAAGCTTTTCCATCGTACAGACCATTTCTCATCCATCCCCGATCCGCGCGGGAAAGGAGCAAAGTCCATCCACATGAGAACCTTGTCGCCCCGAAGCAGTACAGTACATTGGTATTGTGATCAAAAAAAGAAGAGGAATAGAAGATGTACAAGTAAAAGAATATATGGATAATAATAATAATAATAATAATAATAATAAACAAGAAACGAAATCCATGTTTGTACAGACAGACCAGCCGCTCACAGAACAGATTGTACAAATACAGCAAAAGACGTCGATCCCCGTCTGACGATGACCAAGAAAGCAATCCTAACACAACCAGTGGTGAATGTGGAATAAAATCTTACAATCCAAGGAAGGCAATCTAGCCGCCTACAGAACAAAGTGGAAATGGAGTACTCAGAGACAAAGAAAAAAGGGGTATCATAGTAGTAAAAAGGAGAAGGTCGTACACATCGGCTGAAGTCGCTGGCTCCCTAGACCGCGGAGTCGTTGGCACGGCTGGCGTGTACCGGACTATTCAGGATCGGGAACTCGTCATCCCCGTCCTTTGTCTTCTTCTTGGTCAGCCTCCGTATGCTCTGCCGGCTCATGCGCACGACGTAGGTCGAGAAGTCGGGCCAGGAGCTGTTCCGCGTGTGGGCGGGCTTGGGCTTGGGGAAGTCGTGGAGCTTGAACGTCATGCCGTCTTCCTCAGTGCAGGGGCTCAGACAGGAGTCTTCCAGGTTGGGATAGTTGGATTTGGTCACCGGGGCTACCTTGGGGTAGCCGCTTCCTCCAACTCGGCGACCGCCCCCGATGCTCGGCGTAAATGTCCGCGATGAAGTCGACGGCGACGCCGCCACGGATCCCCGCTTGGACCGGCGTTCCCGCAGGCATCTGGGAACGAATGTGTCGTAAATGGTGTGGCAAAACGTCTTCGTCGTGCCAAAGACGACAAACACCACGAAGCTCGCCGCGCATCCGGGCATAAAGAGGAGAAAGTCGAGCCTCGCTCGCTCCCCGCTCAGGTCCGCGCTGTCTCCCAGCGCGCGAATGCTGCTCATCGACGAGAGCTGGAACATGATCTGGGCGAACTCGAAAGCGCTCAGGCAGAAAAAGCCAACGGTGAAGCGGATCATTAGCCAATTGTCATAGATGCTCTTCGGCTCCGTCACGGCGCTGTTGATGGTGGGTTGACTGAGGCTCAAAGACGTAGATGGCGCGGATTTTCCGTATCGTACGTTCCAGGTCAGGAGATGACGCTTCGTATGGATATATTTCCCCATAATGAGTAGCAAGGCGATAGCCCCCAACGCAGGGCTAAGTATAACTAGCACGAGTTAGAAAAAGGTGGTCCATAAAGAGGCTTGAGGCAGACAGCTGCTCACGATTGACATTGGCAACAAGCAGAAAGGCCCAGGCAGAAGCCTGGATGACGTCGAGCTGCAACAGACTGATTAGAACTACAGGCAAGGTGACAGCCAGGATCTTGGCCGATATATTGGTTGATGGCCCGATCTTCTTCAGAAATGCTATTTCGGACCACCCATATATAGAATGTGTTAAAGCGAAAGCCCTATGATAATATGTGAGCCCCGTCATCATTGACTTGAAGATAGAGAAGAGAGAAGAGATAGAGTGCGTACCAGCACAAGGCAACCAACGCCTCGACGTTGTACGAATAGTATTCTAGAAGCAAGTCAGATTACAGGTCAGGGAGGGGCCAGGGGCCAAGGTGACAGCAACGTACGGACGAAGAAAAGACCCAGATCCAGTCCGGTGGAAGGGCCTGCCACTGCTACGACGATGCTGTTGCTCATGGCGACGGCGGTGTTATACTGATCGATCTTGATGTTCCTCCAGTCCGCGATGGTATGTATTTGCTGTATGATGCTCGCCAGGGTGCTGAGGCAGGTGAAGTAGCCGAGCATGGCGACATAGGAGCTTTTCTCGCGGTGCACCCAGACCAGCCAGATGAGCAGAAGGCTGAACAGCAGGCAAACAATGGAATACACGAGCACACCAACGGCAAGGGGGATGACTTCAGGAAGTAGCGATGCCCCCATCTCGAGTTGAAGCCAACAGTCAATGTCATGAGGCAGGCGTTGATGGGCAGGTGGTGATGGAGGAGACGGAAAAGAGGCGCGAGGACCGCGAATGGGGACGAGGGATTGGACAAGCGGGATGTTTGCCGGTAGTTTCGTCCCAAGGATGGCAAAGATGATGTCGTCCAATGCTCTAGTCCTCTACTGTATAGGGAAGCCTCGAGATGACAGACTAAACCGGGGACCAGCCCGTCGTCGTCTCATCCCGCGTAGCAAAGAAGCCAGGCATCCTGGGTGCGATCTGGAAATTTGGAGGAGCATGAATCGGGAGTGCAAGGATGGCGGAAACCACGAACCAGTAGGTTAAATACTCGCCGGTCCCTGGCAAGCGCTGCAGGTGTGCTGCAGGTGCACCTGATTTCCAGGCCGAAGGTGGCGAGATGATCGGTGGAGAGGGCCCATCTGGGCGGTGCACACGCTCGGGATTCGATGGATGGGCATGGCAATGGACTGTTTTGATAGTAATAGATAGAGTATATCACGGCCCTGAAGAGGCTGTTGTTTCAAGACTGGTAGCGTTGGCTGCGACTCTGCGACTAGCCTAGCCCACAACGGAGACGCCAGCCCAGAGCCAGCCGGGATCTTGGCCATGCAGCATGACGGAACATGCGTGTTATTCGCCCGCCCCAGCAGGACCCAGCAGGACCCAACAGGACCCAGCAACTCCCCCCTTCCACCACCCCTGAGTAAACTTTTCGTTTGCGACAAGCCAATACCAGATACCCGGGTGCAAACACATCAAACATGGCAAGTGACCATTCGTCACCCTTCTAGAACGTCGGAATTTAAAAAGAAACCAGTTCACTGTGTGAATGTACGACATGGCAAGTGGCTGACGTCTTGTTCTTCATCAATCATCTACTACTATAAATAACCAGCTGGAAGACTCCGTTCTATGCACATCACCCCGTGACCCGCAAAATGGCCAGGTTTGGGGACACAGACAGCACAGCACAGACAGTCTTGACACTGCTGTGATGCCGACTTCCCTACTGTTGCTGTCTAAGCATCCCATTCTTTCCTCTTTCTCTCTCCGTCTGTTGGTGCTAAAAAGCCCTGATGCATATCTTCCGTTTCCCATCCGTGCACCGACAATAGAGGTTGTGTTGTACGCAGAAATATGTTTCCGTGCAATGCGGCTGATCAGCTGCACCAAGGCAGGTCCGCCTCATCTAACCATGATGGAGAAACCAGCCCAGTCCCACTTTGCCGGGGAGGCTCTTTTGTCTGTAACCGTCCGTGCCCGCTGTGCTCTCCGTGTCATTCGTTCAAAAGGTCAAATTAGGGCCCAGTGCAGTTACTTTACTAGATTGCATTCTCTAGTCTCCGGCCGTAGTAAACAGCTTCATGGCCAATGTAGCCTCTAGTACCGTGTGCCTTGCTTGCTAGATGAATTGCGAGGGCGTAATATCGTGTTTCAAAACCAACTACCTCGGCTCTCAACGCGTCGCTTTCATGGCAGCGCGCCGCCGCATCTTCTCCTGGACGCTCTTGAGGGCCGCCTTCACGTCTGTCTGGCCATCCCATGTCGAAATATCGTAGTATACGGGTGCAATGTCCTACACACAACAGTTAGCATGGCAAATTCGAAGGTCCAGATGAGGCGGATGCACTTACCAAGAGCCACTCCGGCTTGATACCGGTGACTGTGCGGATGTACTGTTTGGTAGTGAGGACAAACTCGTTGTAGAGTACCCATTCATAATCGGTCTGCAGAACCGTGCTGGGATGAAGCATAACAGCCTGGTTGTTATCCTTCATGGTTCGGTAGATCTTACCGTTGCCTTCTCTCTTGGCAACTTGCATGAAGAAACCAGCCACGAGCGCACGCCTGATGTTGGAGTAATAGTTCTTGTCGTTGAAATCAGTACTAATGAGTTCAACTTCGTGGGTTTCCATGATGCGCCGGAGCTGAGTGCGGACGTTGTCTGCACTCTTGAGATGGCGATGCGAGAGGTAGTGTTGATGGCACCATTGCTTGACGTCCTCACCGCGGCCTTCGGCACCCTTGAATGCATGGTACACATTCAACATGGTCAGATGATCACCATCAGGATGTCGGAACTGGTTCTTCATCTCGTCGGCTTCTCGACGACGGTTCGCCGGTCGTACGAAGATGTTGGGCACTGACAACAGACCTGTAATAGAGAGAATCTCGTTGGAGCAATAAAACTCGGGACTGGAGATCAGCATCACGGCCAGGGCGGGGTCCAGCGGGAACTCGGACGCCATGCTGCCGAGCTGTGTCAGCTCTCCCTCGTCATCGAGACAGGCCAGGTAGTTGAGTTCTTCGAGAGCTCGCATCATGGTCTCGGGCGCAGGAGGATCCATGAGATCGAAATGAACCAGATCCTCAACTCCAAGCTTCTTCAGCTCCAACACGGTGTTGGCAAGGTTGGACCGGAGGATTTCGGGGTATGTTTGCTCAATAAGTTCGTCTTTGAACGCCTTCTCGGTGTAGAGACGGAAGCACTTTCCAGGCTTTGTTCGGCCGGCACGACCGGCACGCTGCTGGGCCGAAGCCTTGGAGATGGCGGAAACCAAGAGAGACTCGACACGAATACGAGGGTTATAGATCTTCTGCTTGCTGAAACCCGGGTCCACGACGTACACAATACCATCAATGGTCAGGGACGTCTCAGCAATATTCGTCGAGATGATACACTTCCGTCCAGGCTTGCCACCCTTCTTCAAGGGCTTGGGAGCAGGATCGAAGATCTTCTGTTGCTGGTGAGGCGGCAATGTACCGTAGAGCGGGTAGACCATCATAGGCCCACAGTCTGCCTCCCTGATCATGTCATCGACCTCCAACGAGATCTTGCGGCATGTATCCTCGATTTCCTCCTCACCAGTCAGGAAGAGCAGGATATCACCTTCGGGTTCGGAAGCGTGTATTTGCAGAACGGTTCGGATGGCAGCCTCGACATAGTCCTTTTCGGCTTCCGGAGTGTAGTAGATCTCGACAGGATGGGTTCGACCAGGAACGGCCAGAAGAGGGGCCTCGTAGAAGTACTTTTGAAACTTCTGAGCATCCAAAGTTGCAGACATGACGATGATCTTGAGGTCAGGTCGGCGCTGGGCCAGCTGTTTCAGCAGAGCCATCAGGATATCAGTAGCCAGGGTACGCTCGTGGGCTTCGTCGAGAATGATGCAGCTGTAACGCGACATCATGTGGTCATGCATAGCCTCTCGGAGCAGCATACCATCGGTCATGTACTTGAGAACCGTTTTGGGGCCTGTCCTGTCTTCGAATCGGATGCTATAACCGACCTCCTCTCCGAGTGTTACATCCAGCTCGTCGGCCACACGTTGGGCGACCGACATGGCAGCCACTCGTCGAGGTTGTGTACAGGCAACAAGCTTGTTGTTCAGCTGAGGGAGCTCGTCGTACAGGACGTACTGGGGGATTTGAGTCGTCTTTCCAGAACCGGTTTCACCGACAAATACGAGGATCTGGGATTTATGGTACATTTCGAGAAATTCCTCCCTGTTTCACACAAGATGTGTTAGTTCGTGGTACGATATCGAGATTATTGGGCGGTTGAGTCGCCATTGCTTACCTTTGCTTGGAAACGGGTAGGTCCCTTCTGGACTTGAGGATGTTGAAGTACTGGGGAGAATGCGGCTCGCCGGTGAAGGGGTTGTTATCGCCATCTTCGGCCTTTGCAGCCTGCTTCGCCGTCGTGGCCCGTCGCTCGAAATCGTTGAAGGCCGAACCCGTGGGCAAGCGATCGCTATATCTCGAGCCGTTCTCCATGGTGTTCTCTTGCTGCATATGGGCCAAGTAGGGGTTGTTTGCGATGCCTTCTTCCTTCTTGACTCGTTTGGCAGAAATCTCGTCTTTTTCGGAGGCGAGGCGCTTTCTGTCGGAATCACCAGCCATGGTAACGAGGACGTAAGTTTGTTGTGTGCTGTGGTGAAGCTGGTCGGGTTATGCTGCTAAATTTCCAGGCGCTGCAATGGACAAGGCAAGGCAAGTCTGCGATAACAAAAAAATAATTGACTGCGATGCGATTGATCTAGGAAAGGCCCCGCGCTAACGCGTATAAGTGGGTCGACCTATCGAAAGGTGGGTAGTACCTGCCGTACATAGGGGACTACCTACCTATGTACGTTGTATCAATTACAGCTTCTCAGTCCTCACATTGAGCACCTAGAAAGACCATTCGTATGCCACATGCGAATTTTGGCATACGAGCCGTGCTATATCAATACCTATTGCCTACATACCTAATGCCATGGTTCTTTCTACGACCCAGGCAAGGAATTGAACATGGGCATCTTCAGAACCATCACAAACCATCACTTTACACAATCTGATCTGAAGCAGTGAAGCAGCACCACTGCGCCGTCGCTTTTATTGCATGTCATATTACAAGATCCCTCGCTGTCCCATCAACATTGCCCTTGACGTTCCCGTCTCCTATGTAGCTTCTGATGGGGGCATCCCATGCGGTCTGAGTAATATACAGGGTATAGTGGAAACCCCAACCCTTATTCGCCTTCCGTAAACATCTCGAGATGAAGAGAGAGAACTAAAAGAAGAAGAAAATGCAACACAACAAGCGCAACCTGTGAGCCTCGGCATATACCGGGCAGGGACGAGAGCCACCGAAGGCAGACGGGAGTCTATGTTGCATGGTGAAAGCACTGTTTGCTGATGAGTGGTGCAGAAGCAAACCACTACTATTGCATCCCCAAAACGCCATCCCCCTCTTGGGAACACCGAACGATAAAAAGAAGGGGCTAAAAAATCAAGAATGCTTCGTGTGTCATTCCATACCAGTGGCATTCATCCAAAGCGTTTGCTTCCTGCCCTCAATTCATTAATCCGTGAAGTTGTCATCGAATCCCCACCACTGGGGTTTTGTAGAGTTGACCGGCGGAGCCAACGCCTTAACGTGCAAAGTCCGAGCCACTGGCTCGCCGGGCGTTCATGATTATATCTTCCACAAGTGCCTGTGACTCCTCGGGAACCTCAGGAAAACCTTTCGAGTGCTGTGGGACCGGGGGTGCAGACATCGGAGACTCTGTTGATGGATGATTCATTACAGGGCTTTGTTGTGCATGGGCTGTTGCCGTTTCGGGCTACGTCTATCAGTCTCGTATTCAATCCGATTGTCGCAGAAGTGGCTCACTTACAGAGCGAATTTGGGTTCCCAAATTCTGCAAGGGTTGTGGAGGACCGTGGCTCTTCGAAGGAGGCGTGCCTACTGGTTGGGCTTCAGCTGGCTGTGGCACCCTGTTTGGCTGCGGAGGCTTTTGTATTTGTTCCCATGGCCGAGGAGGGGGGACAAATGTTTGTCTAGGAGCTGCTGATTGTGATTGGGCGCTGGCGGGGTATGTTGACGCCTGGTAGCCATCGCCAATCTGGGCAGTGGGGGTCGGGCCAGGACTTGCGTTGTTGGGAACGGCGGGATAGAAGCTCGGTGAGCCTCTCTGGGAGTACGCGTCTTGGGCATGCATTTGCGGCTGCTGGGACAGTGGTTGGGCCGGCAAGGCTGCCATGGTACTGGGTTGAGTGGATTGTGGGTATGCTTGCCCAGTCGGCTGGTCATGCATGGGAGGCTGACGAGCTTCAGGCAGCCCTGGGCTACAGTGTGTGATATAAGGCTGCTGCGTTTGTGGGTACTGTATAGCCTGCGGTATCGTCTGCGACTGTGTACAAGCAGGTGGCGGGCTCGTCATCGGCGCCTGGTTTTGAGCATGTGTCGGCGGTTGTGCTTGCTTTCTTTGCAACATGGCAGCGTAATGTGACCGAATAGCAGGATGCAGTTGGGCAGCTATTGACGAAGGGTCCCACGACCCATTTGGAGTGCGCAAGCCGTCCTGTCCGGAAGTTGTTGTTTCACTATTTCCAGTCGCAGGGGATGGTAGTTGATAGTTCGCGGCGGGGGGATTCGCTGCTGCCCCGGGCACCGCATGCGAGGGGTGGGATTGAGGATGACCGGAGTTGGCTGTGGAACCCTGTCTACTGGATGGTTCATAGCGTGTTCCACTGGGTGTCGCCGGGTTGCCCGTGGGCTGCCGCTGCATAGTGAACAAAGCTTCTGGGCTCTTCATCAAATGCGCCCTCAAGTTACCCTCATACCCATTTGTAAAGCCTCCCCAAGGTGCATACGGAGTTCGATACTTAGTCGAGTCCCTACAGGATTAGTATAATAATGACATCTGAGAGAAACTCACAACTCACCTATTGTGATGAACTTGGAAAAATGCATACTTCTGTACGACGCTTGGAGGCGCAGGTCTCGTGATTGGCGGGAGCTTGCCGACCTGAGGAGGCCCGTGTATACCCTGACTCGACGCCGACGACGACGGCCTTATCGCCGAAGAGGTCATCGGAGTATTTAGGGAATTCGCAGAAGCGGTGGACAAGGATCTTGCCCGGGCCTGTGCCTGGAACAACTGCCCGTTCTGTGGCGATGGAGAAGGCCCAAGACCGGGGGGTTGCATAAAGCCGAAGCTGAATGGTGAGCTTGAATTAAAATCATATCGAGCGGAGGCATACGTAGATGATGAGGTTCTGAACCGCGGGTCTGAACCGAATGGCAACGACTTGTTTCGCGAGTGGGCTGCCTGATGCGTGCTCTTGGGCAGTTGCATGGATCTCGGTGCGCCCTGGGGCGTGTAGGCTGGCTTCGCCGGCGCAGACTGCGCAGACTGCGGAGTATACGGGTTACCGACAGGTGATGATGCGGTCGGCTGTGGTGTTGGTAGCACCGTAGTTTGTGGAGTTGACTGAGGCGTCGTATACGGATTCGATATCGGCTGCTGGGGATGAGGCGGCCTCGCGCTCGGTTGCGGCGTATGCGGTGGCAGCGGCTGGTATGGTGAGTAAACCGCAAAGGTAGACGTTGAAGTAGGAAACGGCCTTCCATTGGGCATGAAACTCTGGTTCGTATACGGGATGGGAACATTCGGATTGGCCAGCGGTGTGACCGGTTTCTTCGGCTTGTATTGGTAAGGCTTCTCAGACCGGCCATTCGCCGGAGCTTGTCCATGCTGGAGCGGGTAGGTGGGCGTGTACGATTTCCGCGGTTGGGACGTAGGTGGCGCCAGTGGTTTCGGGATAGTCTCCAAGAAGTTGCTCTTATAATTGTGCACCGGCTTCTTGGGGTTATCCGTATACTGAGCCCGGGCCTCGGTAGATGTTCTCCCCAGATAATACCAGATCTGATTCTCTTTACTGAGGTCGACCTTGGCCTGCGCTTTGTTAGTGCACTCCGTAGTGTTATGGAATTCGGCCCATGTGCAGCCTTCCACAAAAGGCTCCTCTGCCCGGGGAAGTTCCTCGGTTGCCAGCTTAGTAGCCTTGATCTCTGCTTTCGCCTTCCGGGAGGTTGGCATTGGAACAGCGTTCGGTGATGCTTTGGGCAGATGGTAATCCGCGGCATCCGGTAGGAGGAGCCATTTCCACTCGACTTCGACTCGGTCACTGATCATTGTTAGCTGTGGGGGTTCAATGTTACTGTAAGTTTTGTAGGCTTCGCACCCGTTGGGTATTATCTCCACGAGTAATGTTTGTTCGTCATGTCGATTCTCCACCACAACCCCGGCAAAGATTTCCCCTCTGTAATACTGTAACTGTGCAACATCTCCGCGTTTGAGAGCGGTTGCCGCTTTCCGAGTCTTCGGGCACTCTTCCAGAGCTGGGCCGTCCAGTTTCCGGTCTCTCTTTGTTCGGTGGAATCGGCAGCTGAACTCGAAGGCTTGCTCCTTGTATTCTGTGCCGTCCTCACCAAAGATGGGAACCTCACCCTCTTCGACGAAGACGCCAGCCGCCGCCGCACAGGTGGCATGGTAAGACCGGGCGCACTTTCTTTGCGAGCACTGCACGCAAGCACCACGTTTCGAACGACAGTAGAGACATTTGAGCTCCAAGCGAGCCTTGCTGATGTTTGCAGCATTGGCAACGACTTCTTTGCCCTCAACAGTCTCAATCCAGGTCTCGGCTCCATAAAGGGCACAAATACGATGTGCCTTGCGACCATCGTCCGTGGGTAAGAGTTCTGCATCGAGTAGAGTGTTGGGGCACAAACAGCAGGGTGGTTCGACTTGCGTCTTGACCCGTACACGTAGACGGACCTTCTTGGCTTTTCTGTCACCCTTGTCCTTGAGTGTCCGCTTGCGCTTACGGCCAGGCTGCTTGAGTTTCACCACGTGAGACTGTGACGCAGCCAGGTCGGTCTCGTCCTCGTCGTCCTCTTCCTCTTCGTCGTCCTCGTCGTCTTCGGTCTCTTCAAAATCTGTCTCTTCCCCTCGCAATTTGCGCTCAATCTCGTACACATCCACCCATACGCTGTCCTGAGCCTGGGCGCATTCACAACGCTTCGCAATTTTGCCCATAGGCAGCCAGGAGTCAAGCGCGAAATTGACGGCCTCGGCACAGTTGTAACCAAGGTTATATCCGGAGTGGTAGCCATAAGGATAGGTTACCACAAATTCTCCAGGATATGAGACGCACTTGTTGACCTTGATGTTGAAGTACTGTTGGAGGTGGTTTGGGGAGATCAAGAAGGCCTTGTGGCGGAGGAACTGGTCGCAGGCCTTTGCATCAGTCGGCCATATGCTCTTCATGGCAGCTTCGAATCGGCGGGCATCTCCTTGAGAGATGCTGTACCACTGTTTGGGAGCGCCAAAATGGAGGTAGTTGATGCTGTAAAGATCCACGTCCTCCAGGTGCCACGCGAAAGTGGCCTTCCACATGCCCAGATAGAGATACGCAGTATTGACGCCAGGGACTTTAGTTCCCAGCACATCCAGAAGATTAGGTAGCTTGTTGAGATTCCAAGCTGTCGTATCCTCCGGAAATAACGTGCCGGGCAAGTCGGCGCCGTATAGTGGAGCTGCGTAGGTAAGGGTCTTCCAGTATATCCTCTCCAGCTCTTCGCACCTTTCGGGCGTGTAGTCTGAGATGTCCATGCGATAATCCCAGTCCTTGAAAGCTTCTTCGTCGATTCTGGCGGAAGCTTCGCGTTTGGCATACTTCCTTCGCGCGGAAGTGGACTGCGTTTTGGCTTTGGCTTGTCTACTTCCTCCCATTCTCCCTACCATGGGGACGGGCTCGTCATCCTCATCCATTTCGGCGCCGGGGTCTTTCTCCACCGACTCGAGCACGCCCTCATTCGGCTTCGGCGAATCGGGAGTCGATGAATTGTCCTCCTGGTCTGTGTTGTCTTCTTTGACAATGTTCTTTCGTGCTCTGCCCCTGGTGTTCCGACCGCGACCGCGCGAGCCTGATGCCGCGGAAGTCCTAGGTTTCGGAGGCGCCTGGGCACGGCGCTCACCTCGTCTTGCGGGAGGTTGATGCTCGCTTTGGTCGCACAGCTGGCGCCATTGCGGGAGGTTGTAGGACCGCTGGTGCAGAATGTTTACTTGTCGATAAGTGCCGTTTGATCCCATAATGTCTTGTTTAATGGGTTCCCGTACCCGCACCTGCTTGACCATATCGTGTAGCTCCGGAAGTTCGCTCTTCCACTCCTCGGGTGGTATAACCTTGACGATTCCAGATCTCATACCGTACGAATCGATCTTGGTCATCTATAGAACATGTTAGCCCCGGCACGACTCCATCGATAAGGCTCAACATACAAATTTTTTGAAGTCCTTGAATTGATACATGGTTGGCCTGAAGACCGGAACAGTACCGGACCATTCTGCTGGAATGACTTCGCCGATGTCATCTTCTTCCTCCTCCTGCGCTGATGCGTCTGGTTCCTCCTTCTTGACTTCATCTTCGTCTGTGGTTGAATTGGGAGCCGTCGGTGGGCGTTGGATTTCGGATTCGTCGAGGTCGCTCAGCTCGGAGTCGTCGCTTCCATCCAATTTCATGGCATTGTTGCTATCGGGCGGACTGTGTAGGCCACTTGCGACCTGGATCTGAGGCTGCTCCGGCGCGGATGGCGCCATCGCTTTGACCGACATCTTGTAGGCCACTACATGCGATCAGTGCACATGGAAATTCGGGAGATCATTGGGCGACCGTGGTAGCGTTGGGTGAGAAAGGCAGAGACAGCGTCGTCGCAACGAGGATTGAGGATTGACCGAGTGAAATGGGAGTCGGTTTAAAGCGGGATGGGGCGAGGTTGCAGCGCAAGTGCAAGTGCTCGTCGAATGAGTGGAGTCGGTTATTCTCCGGTGGACCAGCTGCGGATGGGCACAGGCGGTAGGTACGTAGAACAATCGGAAATAAGAAATCGAACGATTCTCCTCGGGGCTTTTGCGATGGAAGAAAAATAAAAGGTGAGAACGTTAGTTTATTCCGTCGTCTGAGTGCCGAGGATGAACTGAAGGAAAGTACATTAACCGTGGTTGTTTTTCGCAGGTACTGAGGTGGAGATGGGGCTATTGTCGAACGATTCCATATTAGTTGTTGAATGACCTAACCATTTAGGTATTTGTACCTATAGGTGAACGTTTTGATACGTCAGGTCAGCAGCAGCAGCAGCACTTGAGCAGGCATTGATCCCATCTGGGCGTCTCCGATGGAGGGACATGCGCCTGCACTTCGGTTGATCAATTAATTCACCAGGAGTTAATGGCAACTCTAGGGATGCAGTCAGAGTCAATTTTCCCCATTGGTAAACATGTTTTGCAGCAAATCATGCTTATGTCGGGTATTGATCGCTTTATAAATCTTCATAAATCTCCAATGTTCAAGTGCCCTGCCCTGTTGATTCAGGATTATGTACAGATTTCCCTACGTCTAAAAACATGTGTATACATGTGTGTCTCAGGCTTTGGCATATTCATATATTGGAGTGGTGGAATATATAAATAATACAACTGGGCGCCTGATAATTATATCAAGTATACAAATTATACGGTATTGGTTGTTATTTATACCTATCTATCGTTACAGATTCTATGTTCAATTAAGACGTCGTTGGAAGATTCATACCGTACAACGGGCGATGTTGTGTCGGAATGGCCCAAGCTTGAGTCCACTACCCCACGATAACCTTTTGCGGCTGAAGCGCAACGACACCCGCGCAACTCCAGTCTCGCGTCGTCCCTCGCCGTCTCTTTCAGCAAGCACGCATAAGCTGCACCCGAACCCCCAAGATATACAACCAATTATGGCACCTGGCCAGAAAGCATATCCGAGAGCGACTGTGAGGAAGATCGTAAAGGCGCATTCGAAGTGTAACGTTAGCAAGAATGTCGATGTTATGGTGAGTTGGCTGCAAGCCCCCCAGACGCGTTTTTTGAGAATGTAGCCTAACAACTTGTATGTGTGCGTGCAATAGGTTTTTCTCGACTATGTTCTGTTCATGCAATCGTACGAAGCTCAACATCGTTGACAATTGAAAGTAAGAGGACTATCTGACAATATGTGGCAGACTCATGAAAGAGGCTGCAATCGACTCGAAGCAAGCAGGCGAGCGTGGAGTTAGTGCCAAGAGCATCAAGAAGGTGACGGCTGTAAGTTGGCAACATGGCAAGCATCCCTATCACGCACAAAGCAACCAACACACAATCGCAGGACACACTTGCGAAATTCAAGGGTTGAAGACTGCACGAAACCAATAAGCAGAACAGCTTTCGAGCATATCAACCCCCAACTGCCACCCTCGAACTCCAAGTGATACCCACCATCGAGGCCGGGGTTCAGGAACACAAGCTACGAGTATCACCATCACCAGGGAAACAGACCGGCATCAACATTAGTTGTCCCCCAAAACTGATATCCCACGCCCACCTCGAGGATACATGGAAAGTATGCATGAAGGTGGTGCGCGGAATTGCAGCTTCATCAACATTCGTCTTCCAAAGGCACTATGGACTGAAAGGTGTCCCAGTGATGCCGGTACTGCCCAGTGCGGCTCGGGTCCCGCTATAAAGCTAAGTTTGATACATATGTGACGGAGCAAGGGCGGGCGGGGCTGTCGCATGCGTCCTAAAGACAGGAAGTGGAGGGAAAAGTGTTAGTTGCGGCCGGGAATGCAAGAGACCACCTGGCTTATAGAAGTTCGTGGCATCAAATTGACACACGAGGGTATGAATGAATACAATTGCTGCCGTATACCTATGCATGAATACCTACGTTTGTGGTCTCTTTGCTGCAAGTTGTGTGATGGGATAGATCGGCGTAATGACATGAGATGCAATCGGAAAATGTGGCTTTCCTCCCAAGTCAGGGATTGATTGAATGCTGCTTGGACCCTGTTCGGCGCGATCAATGCGATCAAACATGAGGCTTGTTCCGTCCAGTCTGGCCAAATGTTGCCGTTTGTGAATGTGCAGGCGTTTAGCGCGCCCAAGACGATGGGCAGGTATCCTGCTACGTACTTAGAGCTCCAAAGAGCAGCTGCCAGGGACCAATCTAAGATCTGAATCTCGAGACCAAACGCCAAAGCTCTTTGCGTCCCAAAAAATTCTACCATCCCACTTCCGGACCCTACACATCTCGTAGCACCTGTACAACACTCTGCATTCCTTTTCCCGACCACCCAAGTCCTAGTATTTTAAGACCAAATCTATTCTCGTGTAACAATCCCTCATTGCAGCTCTAGGTAAACCTCTACCTGGACTCGCCACCTTTAGTTTGCGACCCAAACCTCCATCCTCCCCCACGCCCTACCAGCTCGGCCCTCCCACCCGTCAGAACGAAACGGTTGCGCATACGTCTTGCACTTGACCGACACCACCTCCTCCTGCTCCGACCAAGAGACCCTCGACCAATCCTCCACAATGCCTTCTTCCGCCGTGCAGAACCCCGTGGCTCCCGTGGAGTCCAAGTCCGCCAAGAAGAAGAAGGCCGCCGCCGCCGCTCAGCGCACCGATTCTCCTGCTCCCAGCGCCTCTGCCCCGATTTCCGTGTCTGGTGACGATGCCAACGAGAGCCCTTATGTTCGTGAGCTGCAGAAGTAAGTCTTGGCTCGCCATGTCTTTTCCCTGGCCTTGGAAACTGACTCGCTGGCCTTACAGGAACATCCGCAACATCAACAAGAAGATCGTAAGTCAACATACCATCATGCCACCAGCACTTTGCATGCCCCTCAGGTCAATGCTAACTCTTTCTTCTTCTACAAGTCCAACGTCACCAAGACACATGCTTTGATCGAGCAACACAAGGGCAAGTCCCTTGAGGAGATGGTCGCTGCCAAGATCATCAACGCCGATCAAAAGTCCCAGGTGCTCAAGAAGCCTCAACTCGAGCTCCAGCTCGCCCAGGTGGAAGAGCAGCTTGCTCAGTACAAGAAGGTCGACGAGGAGTACCGAACGAAGAGCGCAGCCGACAAGGCCAAGGTTGAGAAGGACTTGACGGAGAGACTGGAGAAGGAAAAGGCCGACGCCCTGGTAGCTGCCACCGAAAAGGCTGCCGCCGATGTCAAGAACGTACAACACGACAGCCTGCTGGTCCTCACCCAATTCCTCCGACTGGCTGCCGCCAGACGATCCGAAGATGCTGATGCCACTGCCGACGAGAACATGGCTCTGGAGGGTGTCCTCCTGAACGTTTACTCGGGCGATGAGAACGCTGTTGCCACTATGATGAAGCTGATCGAGGGCTCCGAAGAGAAGACCAGAAGCGTCAGCGGTGACGAGCTTCAAACATCCTGTACGCCCATCGTGCAGTGACGCCTTCTCGTACTTTCCGCAACTAACAAATTGATAGTCGCCCAGGTCAAAGCTGCGTCCGTCGCTCACATTCAAGCCTTCGCTGCAGCTGAAGAGCCGGCTCCCGAAGCGGCCGAGACCGCAACCGATGCTCCCGTATCCGATCCTACGGTCGTTCACGCTGGTCTCACCGAACTCGAGGCTACGGAGACTTCATCCCATATGGCGAACGGACACAATGAGCCCATCCCCAACGCCAGCATCAGCGATGATGCCGCAAATGCTGCCGCGGAGTCGCAGTGGGATAACACTAATGATATGAGTGCTTCTCAGGAGGACTGGGTTAAGGTGCCCAGAGACCCTCTGGAGACGGACACTGGCTTGACTGCCACACCCGCAGCCTCGGGTCCTGTCCAGTCATGGGCTGATGACCAGCCCGAGAACCCTCCCGAGGTATGTGTTCCCCTGATTGCCTAGCTCATGTTGCGCAATGCTAACATGTGCAATAGACCCTTGCCGCTCAAGCAGACGACGGTTTCCAATCTGTCCAGCGCAACCGGCCCCGAGGCCATGGCGAAGGTGGTGAGCATCGTGGTGGACGCCGAGGAGGACGGGGCGACTACCGTGGCCGCGGCCGAGGTGAAGGCGGACGTGGACGCGGTCGCTACAACGATCGACGTGGCGGTGGAAAGCCATCATCCTAGAGAACCTCTCCACAAGTTCCCACTGGCCGTGATAACAGCGGGTCTCTCCCGTTCGTTAGTTACGCCGGGGTTTCGCTGGTAGAACCGGGGGTGAGAATGGCATACACCCAAGAAGAATAACGGGCTTCTTGGCAGGGGGGAGAGGATCTGTCCCTATACGATGTGAACCCCCGACCAGAACAACAGGACCGGATTGGTTCTTATTCTGGTCAAATCGCTAGCAAGAGATCGGTCTGGAATCCCCTTCATCCATTCCAGGAATTTGGTAGCTAAATGTAATATCACCACTGTGCCGTACCGGTGCAAACCAAAAGCTTGTGTCCTCAGAATGTTCGTGACATGTGGGGGTTTCTTATTTTGGGTATATGTGAGGCTGCACGGCGACCACTCCTTATAGGTATCCTTTCTCCGTATAGAACCAGCCCCAATGAATTTGCGGGTTTCGACCCTGGTAAAGAAAGATCCTCGGGAACTAGTCAAGTTACAGGGCCCCATAACATCGTCATGAAATGAGATAATTTACAGGGACTAAGGAGAACCAAGGACGGGCATTAAGGACATCAAAACATCAATTGGATCTATTTGAACACGCATGTTATGTCCGATCCGTTCAGTATCCATGTCAAAAGGCGACTAGAGTTACAACAGTCTGACTACCTCTATTCGCTGCCCCCAACTTCTCAGCGAGCCAATTGATTCTTTTGAAGTTAGGACAGGTAACCGTTAGCCCGGAGGAACTCCTTGAGCACCTCGACATCTCTTTGGCGGTAAGCGGCGCGTCCGCGGATGGAGTCCTTGACCTGCTCCAGCGAGCGGTCGAACGCGGCCGTGTCCTTGCCCTGGAAGAAGGCCTCGATCTCGTCGAGGTACTTGGCGTCGGTGAACTTCTTGAGCGAGAGGCGGACGAAGCGGTCGAGCACCACCGGGTTGGCCATCTTGGTGGTGACCTGGTCCCAGTTCTCCTGCATGAACTGCCACTGGAGGATGCGGCCCTTGGCGTTGCCGGCCAGCGCTGTACTCAAGTAGTGCATGTCGCCGCTGGGGATGGAGTCGGAAGCAGCGGCCGGGGGCGACAGGTTGAACAAGAAGGGGATGCACTTGTTCTTGAGGATCTCGACGTCGCCAATGTGTCCGATGGAAGAAAGGCACATTTCTCGGCCGTCGACCGAAGTAGTCGTCTCCCACTCCTTCTTTAAGGCTTCAAAAGCCGCCGCGGGGGAGCGCTTGACACCGGCACGGTAGACAACGCTACGCAGGTCGGGGCTCAATACTTTGCCTTCTTTGCTCCACGCCTCGAACAGTTGTGTTGCCTTCTCTAGTACCCTTCATTCGAACCGCATTAGTATGCGTATCATGATATAGCATAGCATTGGAGTGAGACTTACTTGGGGTGGCCATTCACCACAGCCGTTAACAAGAGTCGCTTTCGTAGCAGTCCTGTAAGGAAATCCTCTCCAGAGGCGGGCTCCCATCCGACTCTTTCGACCGCGTCATTGATGAGTTTCAGGGTGAAGTTCTCCAGGCCCTTCTTGATCTCATCGTTATCGCCGAAGACAGACTTGACGGATCCAAGGGTGTTCAGTGCCTGGTTCCACACAATCTGACTCGTTTCGGCTCCGAACCCTTGGAGGAATGCCAACAGAGCTGGAGTCGTGCCATAACCAGCAGACGCAAGATCTCTCGCCGAGCCAAGTGTAGCCACTTTGTCCTCGATAGTAAGCTTGTCCAGTTGGGTGCCGAGCTTCGCCAATCGAGCGGGCGGGTAGTTGGTGCGATAGAAGCCAAATCCGTTGTGGTTCAGCTTGTAGAAGTTGTCGTCGATCTCTCGAATGGTCTCTTCTTTGGTGGTCAGAGCAAGACTCTGTACCTCCTGAGTGCCGGCCTTGCCCTGCAGACCGACAGGCACCCACCAGGTTGTCTCGTCCTCCTCAGCCTTCACGTCCCCGGTGGACAAGAATCGAGACTGTCTAACGCTGATCTGGCCCGGTTCCTCGGCGACTGTCAGCAACGGGAAACCAATCTTCTCGATCCAGTTGGACATCAGCGAGGCGACATCAGCCCCAGTAGCCTCGGCCAAACCGGCCCATAGTGCCTCTGTCTTGGCATTGCCATAGGCATGTTTCTTGAGATAGATGGAGACGCCCTTCAAGAAGTTCTTCTCTCCTACATGGTTTGCCAGCATTCTTAGAGTCGAGCAGCCCTTGAAGTAGCTGATTGCGTCAAAGATCTGGTTCACATCCAGGGCATCCTGGACCGGGACGTAGATAGGGTGGGAAGCGCGAATCGAGTCAAGCTGGAAAGCCGACTCCATTCCATCACCGACATATTTGGCCCAGACGTTCCAGTCAGGGTGGAACTCGTTGACAGCGTACCATCCTACCCAGGTAGCAAAACTCTCGTTCAACCACAGCTCGTCCCACCAGTCCATTGTCACAAGGTTTCCGAACCATTGGTGGGCAAGCTCGTGTGCCACAACATAAGCAATGCGCACCTTGTAGGCCGCATCCGAGGTCTTCTCGTCAAACAGAACTGCAGTGGTCCTGTAAGTCACAAGGCCCCAGTTCTCCATTGCTCCATGTGTGAATTCGTGAACTGCAAGCAGATCGGCCTTGGGGAGAGGATAGTCGATATCGAAAGCCTCCGAAAACAAGTCAATCGTCTTGGGAGCATGCTCCAGAGCCCATCTGCCCTGTTCCTTGAGGCCCCGAGTGGTATAGACACGGACAGGGATCTGTTTGCCATTGTAGCGGCGCTCGGTTTGACTTTCAACAAACTCAAAGTCGCCCAAAGCCCAAGCCAGAAGATAAGTGCTCATTACTGGGGTTCGTTCGAAAGCAACATTCACGAGACCTTCGCCAGTCTTGGTGGTACTCTTGACGGGCATGTTGGACAATGCCACCTGGTCCTCAGGTACTTCGATGGCAAAATCAAAGGTGGCCTTGAGACGAGGTTCATCGAAACAAGGGAACGCACGACGAGCATCGCAAGCCTCGAATTGAGTGCTGAACATGTAATGGAACTGGTCATCCCTTGGCACCGAAGCAGCAGCAGGCACCACAGGCTTGTACTTGCTCCTATAGAAGCCGGCCATATCGTTATTCAGGATGCCCTCAAAGGCTATCTCAAGGGTAGCCTTGCTAGTTGGCGGGATCTCCTGAGCGAAACTCAATGTGGTACGCTGTTTCTTTTCATCGTAGCTGAAGGTGGATGTCTCCCAAGTCTGGGTGGCCTTGGTGTGCGAGACGGTCAACTTGGCGGATGAGAGCTTAAGCTCCAAAGCATTGATGACAACATCCTTGGTCGACTCAAGGACTTCCACATCGATACTAATGGATGGTTAGCATGCAAGTAGACAAACGAAGAGTAGCAAGGGGGTGTAGGTATGACGGGGGTGCCGCTGGGTGGATGGGCCAAGACATGTCAATAACACACTTCACTTACATCACTTTGCCTTGGTAGGTCCAGGCCTTGAAATCCAGAGCGGACAGGGAAAGGTCGTAGTGAGACGGCTTGATGGCCGTGGGCAGGGTGTCTCGGTCCGTCATGATGGAAGAGGGAATAATGGGAGAACAGTAAAGCCTCGATGAGTTGGAGAAAGGTCGTCGAGATATACCCGCAGTCCCCAGTGTTGCAGACGACCGGCACGAGAATTTGGAATATGAATATGGACTAGCACCAATCAAGGGCCTTGAGGTGTGTCTGGAAAAGGCAGGTAATATAGTGGGATCCGAACGGTATTGGCGGAGGGTGTTTTGGCAGAGTGGTTTTGCTTTCTCCCCCGCACTCGTTTTGGGTGTTTGGGTCACGAAGCGGGCAACCCCATTACGCCATGCCGTTGCGCCGTGGCTGCGCATGGCCATTGATGTCAATTAATTTTGGCGGGCGACCGGGCGGAAGACGGGCACCAACAGTCAGTCCACTTTAGCTTAAATACCCATATGTATCTGTAGGTAGATTCCTTGAAGATGCAGCTCTCGCATGAAACGAGGTTACATCATGTACCACGCAGCACAATGAGAGCTTGCAGGCGCCAGACCGGTGTACGCAATTGGCTGGCCTTTGACGCCGATATGATCTCAGGAGGCGGACGCTGTACGTTGTTATGTTAGGTAGGGTCTACTGGATTAGGGGCGATGGAGGTCTGGGTTACTGCCGGGACTACATACGTAGCTCTGGTGGATGGAATTTCGTTACGCGCATAGACTATTCCTGTAGCGGGATCGCCGTCGCCCAATCTAGGCGGCTCTGTGCATACATCAACTGCATATTTGATATTGGTGTAGAGCAATACAACTTCACCTACCCAACAACGGCCTCGAGTAGTAAACTACATAAAAGTAACACTTGATGGCATCAATTGATTCATCTAATTGAAACTGACGTCTACACAGGTCTAGCTCTTGTCGCCGCACCCTATGCTTTCTCCAATTCTTTCACGCCAACTGTTTTGATTCCCCTTGATAGCTGACAGCTGACAGCTGACCTACGCCGCTCACTCACTGCTTGTACATATCTCCTTACACCTTGGCTTCACAGCTCATGACTCCCCATATGAGAGAACGTTGACTGAGGAACACATATTGCAACCTGTGCACTCAGCGAACATCGCTTTTTCTGGGTGTAGTCTGTTGCAATATTGATAGACTGTAGCAGGAGAGGAAGGAGCCAGCCAAAATGGACAGTCGCCGACAGCTCTTCGGTGCACCTTCTCGTCTCGATCATCCCTCTCTGCAGTCGTCCCGACGACCTGACAATAACTCATGGGACCAACTTGCCCCGTCCCAACCAGCTTCTACTCTACCTCCACGATGGGGACAAACCGGCCAAGGTCAGTCACACATATCATTCACTTGCATTCCTGTTCTCTTTTGTCAGATTCACGATCCCTAAAGCTCCCAATCTCATATGGGAATTGCACATCGTCTACCTCACTTTCATTCAAGCCGTTACAGCAAAATATTTCACATACCCTCATCAACACGTTGGCAATGTCAACACCACGTCCCCGGGAAACCTCGCTGCCCCCGGCTGCGTCTGCCAGACAGCAGCCGGCGGATATACCGATTTACCAAGACAACTGGGATCCATCTAACCCCGTCGAATATGAACGGTTGCTTCGGGCAGAGTTGGTTCCTCGACTGCAATACTTTGATGACGATGACAAAGAGAATTATCCAGAAGGTTCTGATCATACTGACGAAGAGTCTGAAGATTCCGGAAACGAAGATGGTAGTGAAGAGGCAGAGGATCTGGACCGCGATCTCGATGAGAACGGCGAGGGGGCTGACGTCGACCCTGACGAGGAAGAGGGCGAGGAAGGAGATGACGACGAAGAAGCCCAAGAGGACGAGCTGCCCTTTAACGCCGCGGCAGTAGGCCTGAAGGAGATCAGCAACCTTGCAAGCTTCACCGTCAGCAGCTACAAGCCGGGCTGTGGTGTCAGAGAGCTCCGCGATGATGATATCAACCTGTTCTGGCAGTAAGTCGAATCCCGGGCCCCTCCGAACTGGAATATAGGTACTGATTGCTCGTGTAAGATCCGACGGTCCTCAACCTCATCGTCTGAATATCCATTTCATCAAGCGTGTTGAGATTCGCGCTCTACGGCTCTTCCTGGACTACGAACTCGACGAAAGCTACACACCTACCAAGATCCAGATCACTGCAGGCACTGCCCCGCATCTCACCATTCCATTCACCACGATGGAGCTTAACACGCCTAAGGGATGGATTGATGTCCCCATTACTGGTGCTGGTGGTGGAAAAGACGGGAACTCATTATGCTGTTTCTTCATCCGGATCATCGTGCTCGAGAACCACCAGAATGGCAAAGACACCCACGTTCGCGGGATCAAAGTTTATGCTCTGGATGACAGTGCCACCACAGCCGAGAACAACCCGGTCGAGGATATGGCAGAGGCCATTGATGACTACGGGGGCCGAATGGGCCGGCGAGGCGGTGCTAAGCATGATCACGACGCCAACAGCAAACCTACGACCAAAAAGTTTGTGCCGGGAGATGGAGGGTTGACCATACCGTATTTCATGAGAGAGCCGGAGATCCGCTGAACTGTATTCTGGAAGATGCTCTTCTGTTGGGCAATGAATGGCGATTGCATGGACAAAATGCATGATTAGTCTGGGCGATTCTGATACCCTTTTACATTCTGAGAGCTGCCACAGTACGATGGAAGGGGGACGATCCGGGGTTTTTGTCAGACACTCATATGAAGCAGTGATGTGAGTGTTACGTGCCCATAGAAATGCAGCAATACATCGTCTAAACCCACAAAATCATATCCTTTTGGGCATATGTCTGTCTTGTGTTGAAGTGCTTTACGAGGACCCGGAGCGGTCAATCTTACGTAATGGGCATTGCGGCTCAGTTCCTACCATTCGCCGCAATCTGCCGATGACTCCTTGACCCTTACTGAATTGCTATTTTGTCTGGCATATTACTTCAACATGATCGTGCAGCGTGTGTCGGTATAGAATTCCATGTGAGAGGTGGTGAGCTAGGGGTTCGGAGGGGTGCATAGGTGGGACCCCGGCCGTTCTCCGCATCCCGGGATCGAATCTCCAATTCCCGCGCTCTGACGGTCCGCTCGAAGCGTTTGTGCCCAACATCCATTCGTTCAACATTTCAAGAGTCCCTTTCATAGATTGACAACATCACGATGCCGGCGTCGGATGCGACAGACTCAGAAAACATGGTATCCCCTCGACAGCTGCCATCCAACCTAGTGTCCCACTTCACTCAAGCACTGAAGACGTTTCAGCTATCTGAGACGACTTTCAGCGTTCTGTGCTCCGTTTCGTCTTCGCCCCCCTGCTCTGACAATGGCACCCAAGTAGCGGTACCGAGCCCGCCGACGCAGACGCCCGGGACGCTGGTGGTCCTGGACTCGTCCTTCAACCCTCCTACGCTGGCGCATCAACGCATGGCCCTGTCGGCGCTGGCAGACCAGCAGCAGCCGCAGCAACAACAACAGCGTCGTGCCCCACGCGACTCGCGCGTGTTGTTACTGCTTGCAATCAACAATGCAGACAAAGCCCCCAAGCCCGCGGCGTTCCCCCAGAGGCTGGCCATGATGTATGTGTTTGCGCAGGACCTACTCTCGGCTGCCCGGAGTCAGAGGGGTCACTACGAGGCCGCCGGAACCGGCTCGAGCATGGGGGACGGAGAGGAGCAGGATGCAGTGGACATTGCGGTCACGACAGAGCCCTACTTCCACTCCAAGAGCCACGCCATCGCGACGAGCGACTTCTACGCCGCCCCCGCCGCTTCCAGCAGCGGAGCAGTGGGAAAGGAAACGACCAAGATGGAACAGCTGTACCTGACCGGATTCGACACGCTGATCCGCATCTTCGATGCCAAGTACTACCCTAACAACACGATGCGGCAGGCGTTGGACCCGTTCCTATCGGAGTCGCGGCTGCGCGTGACCATGCGAACGGACGCGGACTGGGGCAGCGCCGCGGACCAGCGGGTGTACCTCGAGGGCCTGCGGGACGGCAAGCTGGAGGCCATGGGCGGGAAGCAGGAGTGGGCGGACAAGGTCGAGCTGGTCGAAGGTCGTCCGGAGG
Organism: Apiospora marii; assembly: GCF_038362585.1. Taxonomy (NCBI): domain Eukaryota; kingdom Fungi; phylum Ascomycota; class Sordariomycetes; order Amphisphaeriales; family Apiosporaceae; genus Apiospora; species Apiospora marii. Next base: position 2,428,881 of record NW_027117377.1, read on the forward strand.
GCCAGGGCGAGGACGTCATCAGCAGCACCAAGGTCCGGGGCGCCGTGCAGAAGGAAGACTGGTCGGCGCTTCGGCGCCTCGTGAGCGACGGCGTCAGCGAGTGGGTGAAGACGCAGGGGCTGTACAAGGAGGAGTGATGAAGCACTTCTGCATCCAAGGTCTACAGCTATGGAATAGAATTAATGATACACGACACACACGATACAAGCAAATAGTTCAGGCAAGTAAGCTGACCTATATTGGGAGTCTGAGGAGACACAACTACCGAAGTCTTGGAGCTCGGGCAAGCTCCTTTCTCAACCCACGGGAACACTGAGCCACTCCAACGAGTGGACCATGATATGCTGCTGGCATTGCCGGCAAAATACTTGCTCGGCCGGAATATGTCAAGATAAAGCGGGAAACTACCTATCCCTACCACCCTGTTCGCCATCTATTGAACAATGGCCTGCCACGGCAGTACTGTTACTTACAGCCAAGTAGGTGGCATAGTACGCCAGCAACATCCGATTTCTCAAACATGGAGCATATAGCCGTAGATTATATGTGTAATGACGTTCAAAAGAACCTACCTACAAGGAAGATGTGTGATCACAACGTAATTATACTAGAACTAGCATCTTGCTAATATGTATCATCGTCCCCGATGGGGACTTGGAAGTGTATTTTGGATGCGTATGTGTAATGGGCACCGCTTTCCTGTACGGAAGACATCAAAGTCTATTAATCTGTACATTTCTCCTAGATATGGAAAGGGTGGTGTATCCATCCAGACAGCAAGTCGGAAGAACATGACTGGGCTTTGATCGAGACGACAAGGTTTTGCTTCGTGTTCTGGATGGATGACAGAGTTCCTTACCTTCAAGTAGTCTCAGAACACCAGACTATCTTAAAAGTTGGATTACATGGGAGTCCCAAAATTATGTCAAGGCGTGCTCAGCATCCATCAAGCAGCTCAGCTTCAGGTGCATAGCATAGTGCATGTGCAAGTTGATACATTGTAGGAATGCCCTCACAAAACCTACACCTCTATTATGCATTGTACCTCCATGGCCAAGTTGAATTGTGACGAAATAACATTATTCACAAGCCCATCAGGTTCCCCAGGGACCTCGGTCCAAAGCATTCAATTAGTCAGAATATTCACTTCGCGAACGGGTCAAACCGAGTCAATTCGAAGCAGTTTTCCTAGCAAACATGTACCGGAAGGTGCAAACCAGGTGTGTAGTGCCAAACAAAGTCCACTGGCGAGAAAAACTGAAAGAATTCCGAGCCAATCAGATTAATTCGTGGCCAAGTTGCCCCCACCGGGGTGAACTCCGATGCCTGTAGCTGCCTTTTCTGACCAATGAGAAAAGGCACGGCACTGAAAAGAGCTTATTGAACAGGCTGAATTTTCACCTGGGTTGCTCCCGTCCCCTACCCGGCTTCTGGGCAGGCTGATCTGGGGACCCACAGGGCCCTGAGCAAAGGGTATAAATCTCTGCTCTCCCTCCCTCCATTTCGATTTTCTTTTCTCTTTTTCTCTTCATGTCGACAATACTCTAAAGAATCATTTCTATAGTGTTTGTCCCAATCTCTGTTTTCTCCAAAACAGCTACAGATCCGACCCTGGTTGATGATTCCTATCCCTGCCGCCCTAGAGTGAAGAGGCATTCTTGCCATGGTTACCCTCCCAGGTTTCCAGATACTCTCGCACCCTCCGCAAGGAGGGCGGTCGATGTCCCTTTCACGAGGGCTCGGCTGTATAGAGAGTGGTGATGATCTCGACCCCGATTTGTCACGGTCTGCCTTCGGGCGCGTGGCCGGGGTGGGCGGTGGTGGACGTCTGACAGGCGCGTTTTTATTCTCTTTTTCATTGCTGGCCAGGGCTCGTCCTTGGCAGTGAGGAAGAAGATCCCCCACATCACACAAAACTCAAGCTGTCATTCCTATGGTGGCATAATGGGTTCCAAATTGGTACACCCCATCGTGGTGATCAGCATGTCAGCAGTCATGCAATCTCCAACTTCATACTGCGAACGGCCATCCTGTCACGAATCCAGCTCTGGATATTTATGAACTCGCCTGCTCTGCCAAGGTCCGCTGCAACGAGCCACAGGGTAATCTCAACCTTGCATCTCGGTCTGACCTGTAATGCCATTGCTTCGTAGAATTACGAGACAAGTTCGATCTCTATTTCTTCGTGTACCTCGTCCTCATGCCACAAACGCCGGTTCCGGTTCTCGAGATGCTCCATGTTTCCAGGTGATAGTCCACCTGACCTTCTTACCACCTTTGCCTCACGATTGACATGCCCAAGGTCGTGTGTAGATTAACATTGCCTACATTATGCACCTACGGCTGTTCACCAGGGCAGCTTCAACCACACCACCGTGTCCAAAGCGGGCGGGCAGGCAGCTTCATCAAGCGTTTGCCTGGGCCCAATGGATGTGTACATGACCGGCTGCTGACATTGCTTGCAAAGATGAGAACCCAATCATCGTTTTTTATAGCACCTAGGCGAACCCAGAGAACGAGACTTACATTTGGAAATTTGAGCTGTGCCGGTCTGCTCTTCTGTACCTTCATTTGCTAAACTCGTGTATACATTCGGGTTCCTGCCCATTGAGGCTCTCAATCTGCCTCTCCCTGCCGCTCTTCGACGCATCGTTTATGGCAGGAAGGGGTTCAAGAACTTTCACCATTTGAACACATCCAGAGGCTGGTTTACAAAGAAGGCAGCTCCCAAGGGGACGACCAGTGCAATCGTGACATAGTCAGTTTAATGATGGCACGACCTGTTAAGAATAATATATGTAATGAAAATGAATTTAATAAGGCATAAACATCCTCATAATTAACTATAACGAAGGAATCTAGTAAAAGCAACGCCACATAGAGGTATTCTAACAGAAACATAATCCCACACGCCCAAATCAAATCAAACAATACTCTTCAAAACGGGATAACGAGATACCCTTTTCGTGCAGTTACATCGTAGTGATGAACGGCAGTCCGTTTGTGACCCTCTTCCCACAGCTTCAAGGGGGTGTCCTAGATCAGCTACCCATTTTAAAATGCGACTCCTTTGGTGCTGTGCCCAATAGTTTTGTATGTGGTCCAGTCCCCTGACTGGGCGTTGTAGGTGTCGAACCTGCTGGCGGTTGTGTCGAAATTGTTGTCTGTGTACCCGGAAAAGTAGAATCCAGTTATGACAACGAGATATGTCAACAAGAGAATGCTTCCTTTGAAGTAGTTGCTCTTGCCTTCGCCATACACGTAGCTGAGTAGGAATACGCAAAGGATGACGGTCACCATGTCCCACTGGGGGAATAGCAGGCTAAACGTGTAGTGGGCAAGATCGGGATCCTCAATCGTCGGCATGATAGGATACACCGCGGAAAATAGGACGAGAGCAGGAATTTGAAGGAGACAGACTTGAAGGGCGTATGCGGATCCGATTTCCATGGACAGTGCAATGTTCCCGTTCATAGCGAATGAGATAGCGTTCTGGTGACAAGCAGGTTAGCATGGCCACATAGGGGCAGGTGAAGAGTCATTATCTTACCAGGAACTCTGTAGTGTTTGGGACAAGGGCGAACAGAGTAATCCCAAGGAACTTTTCGTCAATGGCAAAATTTTGCAATACTACATCCACCGTGTCGACAAGGATCTCAGCAACAATGGCATAGAGAACTGTGGCACCCATCAATATGACAGCACTCTTCATCCGACTCCAATTCGGTGCATCGTGGCCACCGGGTGCCTGGGGGGTCTCTGCTGCATCTTCCATATCAGGTATCCCACTGTTGCGCAGCGGGGGTGGGCGAGAACTAGCCTTGTTGCCAGCGTTCGAGCCAAAGGCGGACGTGCGACGTGGAAGACGTGCATCGCGAGCGGCAATAGCAGCTGCAGTGGCTGCGAGTTCGGTCACACCTCGGATGAGATTGTTGTTCTCTTGCTCAGAAAAGCCGGGCATATGGACGTTGGAGCGAATACTTTCGTTGTCACCTCCGTTCTTGGGCGGTACCATGTGAGGGGTCTGCATAGCACCGTTGGGTGGAAGAACACCCGAGGGTTGGCGTGAATGGTGTGCACTTGCTTGACCCGACAACCCAACCTGCTTCAAAGACTGCCCAAGGATACGCTTATAGAGGTTGCTGTCACGGATGTCTGCTCCGGTGGCGTCAACAGAACCACCATGCTGCTCAGATATGCGGGCCATGTGTAGGTGCTCTTCGTTCTTCTTCTCTTCCACCTCCGTGTTCCAGATAACGGCTGCATGGGTCCTTAGAGTGAACCATAGTCCAGTGACATATGACAGGAAGAGGCAGGTGGCAGCCGCATAACAGTAAGGGCGAACTGCCTCGAGATAGAAGCGATCGTCGACCTTGGGCGTCTGAGAGAAATAGCAGCGGCGGCAATCGCGGTCCTTGTCTTTACTTTCGAGTGATGGGCGATAGTCGATACATTCCGTGCAACTGAGCTCATGAGTGCCGTAAATCTGGTAGAACAAAGTGGGCCCAAAAGCAGCCACGACAGCGAAGAGAAGCATCGTCGAAGTGACGCCAGCAGACCTGGCATTAAACCGTTGTGTCTTGCGTTTAATAGCGCCAAAGCACATGGAGAGGCCAGGGAGAAAAAGGATGCCTGCGAAGATACTTCCAATAATGCTACCCTCAACAAGTGCCCCTTTGCCCTGGTTGAGGGCTACACAGTAAAGGAACACCTCAACGATGGTGGAGAAGAAGGCGTTGATGGCGGCGCCAAGACCCATGGAAGACTGAGCAGAGATAGATGCAACTGCCTGCCCGATGAAGTATGCCAACGGGATGATGGACAACAAGCCAGCTACGAACAGGAAGCCTGGTGAGGTGATGAAGCCCTCAATATGCAAAACGCCCTCGAGAACAAGCCAGTCGAAGATAACAAAGACGACAACGGCCATGAGGTTGATGAGGAAGATGTTGGTACCGTCAACGGTATACTTCCAGTATTTCGAGCCGACTGCCCTGTAGGTGCAGAGGAGGATAGAGGAGTAAGCGCCGTCGTTGTTGCGTGCCTGAGTTATGTCCGACTCGAAAGACAGTGCTAGAGGATGCCGCTTAAGATGATCAAAGAGGAGCATGGTGACCTTGCCCATCGGGATCCAAAAGACCAAGAACCAGCAAATGCCAGAGACGAGAATCAGCGAAGGACCGATGAGTCCGTAAAAGAAGATGAAGAAGATGACCCTGCCAATGTTCCATTGACCTCGGCCAAACATGCGTCTCTTCATACGGCGACCCTGCTCTTCGATCTCTGCGTGGTGTGTATGGCGCCCAAGAAGACTGTCGGTCTCACTGGGCTCCGAGTCGATGCTTCTCCTGGACCGGCCAATGATTGACCGGCTGCTCTCAGGGCCGAAGAAGAGTCGGCCATACTCGAGGTCTCCGTTCTGCCACTGCTCGTATTCACTGATGCTTCTGCCCTCTCCCTGATCCTCATCCAGATACGCCTCATCTTGCTCTAGTCGGACAAATTTTCCAAACGGGTAAATCAAGTAGCCAGCTAGGCCCCATAGTACGCGGCCATAGGCTCTGCCGCTGGGCGTGGCTGCAAACAGAAAGCATACCACAGCACCAAGGGCAGCGATAAGAGCCATCCACCAACCGAAGGCCAGCGTCCAGATCAGATTGAAGAACAGAAGCCAGATACTAACATGGCCTCCTGGCGACGAGTGAATATCGCCTTCTGCCGTCTTTTGGACGGAGCGGTTCTTTTTGTACAAAGCGGGCTTCCATAGCCGAATACCGAACGGATGTGTCTCATTGATGGCCTGTTGGCGGTCCTTGAGAGTGAAACTCTCTGCATCGCTGAGGTCGTCATCGTCATCGTCATCGTCGTCGTCATCATCACCATCGTCGACCGGCGTCTCATCGTCTTCCATATCGGGTTGCTCAGCCTCACCTGAAGGCTGCTCACTGGCATGGTCCTCTTCCAGGCGTTCCTCTATGCCGCCTTCGTCTGCTGCATCACTTCTGCTCGACTGCACCCGCGATAGGGCTGGGGCGGCCATGGTGCGTCGTCGAAGGGTCGATGGTTGCCTAGCAGAGTCGGTGTTGTAGGATGGTCGGGGCGACGAATAGCTCTGCGCCCTCTCCGCGGTGACCTCCTCGTCTACCTCGTCAACAGCGTCGTCGGTCGAAAATACTCCTCCTCGATGGGGCGCTTGGGTATTCGAAGAAGCGCGGCGCGGCATTGGAGGCTTCCGTGGACGGGCTCTACCGCGCTCTGGGCCCAGCATCGGAGAACGTAGAGGTTGTTGGGCACCGGCTCTCACATGGGCCGAATTGCTGAGAGAGGTTGCATCGCCTCCATAATATGCACTGCTGCTGCCAGCAGGAGGGGGGGTTTGCAGAGTCCCTGCAGAAGTGACATTACCTTCAGTTAGCCCATACACGAGTGACATCAGATGGAGGACAGGGACCGGTTGACTCGAATCGATGCGCTACAAGAGATTGAGTTTAGGGACGCGACATACCATACGACGAATTATCAGGTCGCCTCCGCACCGTATCTCCAGATTGGTAACTTTCCGACATCAGAGTGTCTTCTCGAGAAGCAGGCTCGGTGTGAATGTTGCTATGTCGAGTGTCGGTAGGAGATTGCGAGCCCGAGTCGCCTTGGTCGCGGGCGGGTGGATCCATACTTAGCGATCGCGTCTGTGTTCCAAAGCGTTGGGCAGAAGAATACCGAGGGACTGGAGACTGCGAACAAACCGCCGATAGCTCAGAAGCAAGCTCCGGGGAATGTAAGACAGACCTTTTCGCTGTCTTGCACCAAGGGCGAAGAGAGGAAAAAAGAAGAAGAAGAAAAATCACACGAAATGATAGGGTCCGCTTGGAATGACGAGGTTACAATCGGCAGGGAGTCCGAAGTCAGTACATAACTCCGGTGCTGCTTTGAAACGAAGCAATTCAATCAAGTCAACAGCCAAAAACCCCGAAAGAAATGAAGATTGGAGGGACAAGGCCTGGAAGGTCAGCAGCACTTGTTGTACTGGGAAGAGGGGAGGTAGGTGCAACTGAAGTAATCGGTAGGATTACCAAGGATAGCGGGAGCCAAGACAACAACAAAAAACCAAGCCGGCTCCTTCTTCCGGGCGTATGTCTGTAAGCCTGTCTATTGATCTGTCTGTACCTATGGTCCCAAGCAGTAGGCCTCGGAAGTCTCAGTTCTCAGCCATCACGGCATTTTGGAGGGCGGTCATGGACTTGATCAACTGAATCGCACCTGCTCCTCGTGATTCCATGGATTTACAGCAGCACGGTATCAGCTGCAACTGTCTGCGATGCAGCTTAATCCCTGCCCCGATGGAATTCCATGCTTGGCCCTCTGCTATACACTAGTCAGAGTAGTATTATGGATCAGGAGCCCACTTCGCTGGGCCCGTATTCTGGGTACACTTGCAGCCAGAACAACGTCCAGTCGTTCATCACGTTTCTCATCAATATTGACTATGCTGTTCCCAGGAAAGTTTTCTCGGGTGGATGCCTTGAACGGCATCGACTTTTGAGATTGACGATTTCCCCAGATGGCGCGGCTAACCCAGATGGCTGTGTGTGCTAAAAGGCTCCAGTCATTTCAGCGATCGCGCCCATTACGTCGTCCACTTAGACGTGGAATATCTACTGCAATGCATCTTGTGCTCGGGCACGCATGATCACACTTGGGGTGACGGAATAACTGCATACAGACGGCTACACAATGGAGCCTCCCCTCACCCCCCTCCACGAATCCCATTCGTAAGCGCCTTTGTAGGGGTTCTCTCAGTCGGTAACTCTGGCACAAGTGAACTTCACTGTGCATTGTAGACACCGAAAGACTGCAAATGCCAACGGTGCCAAGCCACTGCAGTCCACTCGCTTGCGTCCCTGGGCACTGGATAGACGGGTTGCGGCATCGCCTTCTCGGTTACAGGGCAGATAGACTCTCCTCGAAACATCACTAATCAACCGCCTCTGAAGTATGAACTCTGTATGGTCTGGATTCCCGAAGGCTATCGCGGCTGCTGGGATGGCTTTGTAGGTGCTATGTACTGCAACCCCATTCGCTTTGCCTAAATGGGCAGGCCGGACAGGTACTACCCTGGCCTGCTGGCCTCGGTGAGGCTGATGTACAGTCGAATCCTTGAATTACGAAATGCAATGATACATAGATGAGTCAATAAGGTGGTGTCTTCATGATCAACCACAGGGACGCTTTGTACAGGTCTTTTACACATCGCTGCTGCAGTCAATTTGTTTGTCGATTATAGACAAACATAACTCTATGGATGATAGCTGATTGGACTTGCACCAGCTCATGTATTCTGTCACGAAAAGTTTGACTCAGTTACTATCAAACAAAGATACAGGCAGATATGAGAACTCAGTCAAGCAAGTTGCATGATAGATAAGGTACCCGATGTGTGAAATGTAACCCACCTCAGGTAAGGTATTCTTCCACCATGTTGGCGGGGAAGTCACCAGCCACTTGAGCCACACTGGCTATCTAGCCACATAAATCGCACTAGCATTCGATTGGGACCCGAGCTTCTTAGGTAAGCAATTGCTCCATGAGCTGTTGTCGCCATCGTCGTCACAGCCTAGAGAGCCTTAGAGCTACCCACGCCCAGCTGCCATCTTCATCAATAACAGCGACGCCCCGACCGAATCCCTTTATCCTATTCCCAACTGCCGATCTCATCGAATCCCACCGTCCATCACACCCATTATCGGAATTTCTACCGGACGTACCAGACTCTCCGGAGCTTGCCAGCAACCATGGCTCTCGACAACTACTATGCCAACAAGATCGAGGCCATGAAGCTCGAGATCCTCAAGGGTCAAGCTGTCCTGCGCCGTCTAGAAGCCCAGCGCAATGACTACAACTCGAGAGTGCGGTTATTACGAGAGGAGCTCGGTTTGTTACAACAGCCCGGCTCTTACGTCGGCGAGGTTGTCAAGGTGATGGGCACCAAGAAGGTGCTCGTCAAGGTCCATCCCGAGGGCAAATACGGTACGGCGCACGCCCACACAAAAAACATCATCGTTTGCAGGTTTTACTGACAGATCCGGGTTTCAGTTGTCGACGTTTCCGACTCCGTGGACATAGCAAAGCTCACAGTAGGCAAGCGTGTGACGCTACTGTCCGACTCCTACAAGCTGGAGAAGATTCTCCCCTCCTCAGTCGATCCCCTGGTGTCCCTCATGATGGTGGAGAAGGTTCCCGACAGCACCTACGACATGATCGGTGGTCTGGACCAGCAAATCAAGGAGATCAAGGAGGTCATCGAGCTGGGCCTCAAGCACCCCGAGCTCTTCGAATCGCTCGGCATTGCGCAACCCAAGGGTGTCCTGCTCTACGGTCCTCCGGGTACGGGAAAGACGCTGTTGGCCCGAGCCGTTGCCCACCACACAGACTGCAAGTTCATTCGAGTATCCGGTTCCGAGCTGGTGCAGAAGTACATTGGTGAGGGTTCCCGCATGGTGCGCGAGCTGTTCGTAATGGCCCGTGAGCATGCCCCCTCCATCATCTTCATGGACGAGATCGATTCCATCGGTTCTTCCCGTGTCGAAGGCTCGTCCGGTGGTGATTCCGAAGTCCAGCGCACAATGCTGGAACTGCTCAACCAGCTGGACGGATTCGAGCCCACCAAGAACATCAAAGTCATCATGGCAACCAACCGTCTAGATATTCTGGACCCTGCCCTGCTGCGACCCGGTCGTATTGACAGGAAGATCGAGTTTCCCCCGCCAAGTGTGGAGGCGCGTGCCGACATTCTGCGCATCCACAGCCGCAAGATGAACTTGACCCGTGGCATCAACCTGACCAAGATTGCCGAGAAGATGAACGGATGCTCGGGTGCCGAGCTCAAGGGTGTGTGTACCGAGGCCGGCATGTACGCCCTGAGGGAGCGGCGAGTGCACGTTACGCAGGAAGACTTCGAGCTGGCAACAGCCAAGATCCTGAACAAGCACGACGACAAAGAGGTTTCGCTCCAGAAGTTCTGGAAGTAAGCTATGGGACTTGGTTTCACATTGGAAAAAGGAGGCGGCTTGCCTGCTGCCTGCTGCCTCATGTACCATGTATAATTAGTAGAGATGACCACGGCCGAGCTACGAGGGGATTGACCGGCTTTGTCAATCAAAAGTGCTATGCAGTTGACTTCCTCCCAAATTAATGAGCAAAATATGACAAGTGACTTTTTCTCTGTGTTGGTTAGTTCCGGGCTTTGTTCGATATACAGGATAGGATACGATTACGATGAAGGAGCAGCCCTACTTGAAGCATCTGTCCTGGTTCATCAAGCAACGGCCGCCTTGTAAAGTAGCATTTGCGATAAATGTACAGGTAGTTTGTTTAATAATCATGGGTCGTGATTTCATGTAAGTACGTCCAGTGTAGTGTTGTACACCTACATCGTCGAGGTGCGAAGCAGATCAGTGCCCTACCATGATCCGCCTCGCCGCCAGCCTCTGAAAGCATACATAGAAACCATCCAAGGACCTGTTCGCCTATTTACCTCCATGAATCACCTAGGCCGCAAAAGAAAGCTGTGCTATTTCATCTCAGTTCGTTGGTATGATATCAATAATGGCTGTGCACGTATTCTTCATGACCGCCACCGCATAATGCAAACATAGCCGGTCCATGTTTTGAAGCTTCGATGCTACGAGGCCCTTCCGAAACCAGGAATGCTGCCTGCTCTCTCTTTCTCCCTTCTGGGCTTTTTCTCGATCTCAAGCCCGAAAGCCAGACAATGTGGTGATGATATATGATTTGCCTTATCCATTGAACGCCATCCAAAACATCATCAGTCGTCCTCGTCGCACTCCGTAACGCTGCGAAGTGGATGTTCGTGTGCTACCTGTGTACAGATGCCAAAAAGCCCGTTCTATGCGTCAATTCATCCTCGGAATGGAGATATGCAAATTCAAAGAGTAATCGAAGACCGTTTCGATCGTCCTTCCTCTCTTTCCCCAGTGCTCAATGAATGCCCACCAACTAGTAACTACCTCCTGGCCGGAGCCTCACTTTCACTCCGAATATGCCCCTTTTTCCCGTTGGCTGACTGAGCGCTCTTCTCTTGAAGCCTCCAGACCCACTCGGTGATGGTCTCGTAGCAAAGGACAAACTGCCTTAGACTCTGCACCATGCTGAGCCTCTGGCTTCTAAAGTCCTCCACCGTTCTCGCGATCAAATCAACCGAGTCATCGCCGACCCAGCTAAGATCGAGATCCGTACCGCTTCCCCCTCGGGCGGAGGGAGTTGGGGCCATTGGCTCTGATGTGGTAACACCGTCCATGCTGATATCACCTTCGTTATCCTTGCGTTTGTTTGCCGACAACGAGGCAATACGCTCCCGCTTCATCATGTCAATTACGCTGTCGACTGTGCAGAACGTTCCAGTGCGTCCGCATCCGGCTGAACAATGAACAAGCATGGGCCGCGAGTTACTGTCGGATTCCGGCTCGTTGTACCAGTTGGGCGTAACGCCCCGTTCAGTAGCGACAGACGCCGCAATGGCATTAGCATCAACAGGGAGGGATGCGCGCTGCATGACGTTGGCCAGCTCCACGAGGGCGAGAAGGTGGGACGGCTGAGCGGGCACGCCGAAATCAGGCCATGACGGATAGTCGAGGTGCGTAACCTCTCGCATCGGTGCAAACGGATGAGAGGAGTGGGACAAGGCAAATTTGCGAATGACCACATACGGCGTCTCTGCTTGGGCCGGCGCTGGCGGGGGAGGATTGGCCGAGCCCAAGACTGTCGCCGTGTTGGCACGGCGGCGACCTGCTTCTGCTTGACCCGACGAGGCCGCAGGTGTCGATTTGTGTTTATCAATGTCCAGAGACACCTTCTTCTCCGACAACGGCCTCAACTTGATAGGACCGTACTCTCTGCCGTTCCAGTAAGGGTGACATTTCAGCTGACCACCCTCCGATTGGGCAGTAAGCATGACAATAACTCGAACATCTTGGTCCCAAATGACCGACCAGAAATCCTACATGAACATAGTCAGCGAGCAATTCGATACGAGTAGATCAAAGATGGCGGGGTGCATACCTCAAAAGTAGCTGGTAAAGGTCCTTGGGATGCAATATAGCGCTTCTTGCTTCGCGAAGCACGGACGTGGCTGGCGTTGATGTAGTCACAAGACCCTGGTGGTTTACCAGCAAGGACCACACGAGCATGGTCGAAAGGAAGGATATCTTTGTAGCGGTTCTTTACCCCCTTTTCGATGCCGGATAGCGAGACACTCGAGGTCGCTTTGCTCGGGGACGCAGCGTTGAAAGCGGAATATGCTTCCTTCATGCGGGCCTGCTCTTCGCGTTCTATCTTCAAGAACTTGTCCGAGACCATCTTTCCGTGATCCGACTTCGCAGTAGCATCGCGTAGCCAGTGCGGTAGTGATTCGAGATCAACATTAGCAGGCACGGCCACATCCATCTGCCCAACACCGTCGGCAAGATCCATGTTCTGCCTGATATTGCCAAAGAATGGGTTTGCGCCGTTTGCGGCGGTTGGGAGCGTGACACCACCAATAACGGGAGCAAATGTAGGTCGTCCTCCATCATTGTGGGCGACGGGTCGGCCAGCTCGCTCATGGGCCGGACGACGGTCGATCCAGTCAGGATATGCGGTCGCAAAAGCGTTGAAACCGCCCCTCAGCAGATACGCATTCGCAGAAAACGATTCAGCAACGAATTTCTTGAACATGTTCATCGCCGATAACGCATCGCGCTTCTCGGAGGAAGCAGCATCATAGATGATGAGATGCTTGGCCCCTCTCCATCGGGAGAACTTGTCCTGGTCCTCTTCAGTTTGCAGTGTTTTCTGCAGCTTCTCGAGATTGAAAGTGGCTCGCTTCAATAAAGTCGTAGGGATGCACAGGTTCAGTGCTCCTTCGATTCTTGATTGTGCGTAATTTGTAGAAACCCGTACATCTAGTAGTAAGTAGTCACTTTCGGGTGAGTTCTCTAGAATGTCTTTCAGCTCAGCTGGCATAAGGAGGCTCGGGCCGCCATCGGCGAGCGCAGTCGGTAAAGTCTCCGAGCGAGGATGCGAGAGAGCCGGGGAAGGAAGGCTCATCTTGTGCTGAGGTAGTGAAAGCCGCGGGTGGGCGTCCTCAACTTTGGAGAGGTTAGAACGCCTCATCGGTTGGAAAGGAGATTCGGTCTGCGCCGGAGACGCATGCGTGGGCATGTCGAAAAATGAAGGCGCATTCAGAGAGATCTCCGAGTTCCGCTTTGAATCAGAGGAGACATAGGCCGAATCGTGCAGACTCTCGGAGTCGATATCCATTCGGCTGCCAGTGGTCTCGCGGGAGCGGCCCAAGGGAGGCCGCGACACATCAGACATTGTTTCGCTATGATTGGTCGCTCTTCGTGGGGGTGCTCTAGGCCTCAAAGAAGACGGTGGCTGCATGGGAGCGAACTGCGAGCTGCCAAGACTGAACGACCCTCCTCCCCTGTTGAGGTCGGCCTGGCGCCTGAACGCCTCGAAATCGGGGTTGGCATCAAGAGGCACCTGCTTGGGGATCGCGGCCCCGAACGATTTGACTGACGATGTGGGCGGGCTCCAGTTCTCCCGGGGCATAACAGCCGAGTCCCGCGGGTCGGCGCCAGGGTCGATGTTGAGCCCAAAATAATTCGGACTGGGCGATCGCACATCGGTGGGCACGGCCGGCGAAAGTTTGCTCGAGGGCGGGTAAGGTTGGCCGACCGAGTGCGGCATGCGCGGTGAGGTCATGGGTGTGGTAGTGGACCGGTTTGCGCGAAAAGATTGCGAATTGGACTGTGAGTGGCGGGTTGGGTGCGGCGAGTGGTGAGAATGAGACGAGCTCATAGGCGGTCTCGAAGACGTCTTCATCGTATAGTGCGGAGTTGGTGTTTTCGTCGTCGTGCTCGTTGCGCTGCGGTCGTGGTCTCTGGAATTTGTTGGCTCGGGCGCCATTACTTTCTCAAATAATAACTTTTTTCTTTTGTGTGTCTCTTTCCCCCGGAGTCTCCTTGCGTCAGAAGAGAAAAAGGTCGGTTGTGACCCGCGCTCTACTTCAGACTAGACATGGCGATGATGCTGTAGTAATTCAGTTTGGCGAGCGTTGGTTTGTGTGGGTTATGTATGGTATTCGCGGGGTCTCTTTTCCTTTTTCTTCAAAAGAGTAAAACAGCTAGACCGTCATTAATCGAGATCAACAAAAATGGTGGTTTGTGGCCTGCTAGACTGTTCCCAGAGTCAGAAGTGGCCAAAAAGGCTGGTGGTGAGTAAATGGTTGTGGTGGTTGTAGCAGAGGTAACTAAAAGTATGAAGAAGGTCTAGTTGAACAGCTAGGAGGACATGAGCGAGCGAGCAAAAGGTATGGTAAATGCACTTTATTCCCGAATCGAGTGGCCACAGAAGCTCAGCTCCTTATGGAAACAGCGGCACAGGGTCGAAACACGAAAAGAGGGGGAAAGAAGGGTCTATCAGAAGACCCTGAGATTCCGTGCGGTCTGGGCCTAGGCGATCTCCTGGAAGTGCGTAGGGGCTTACTCCGTGGAATGGGGAGACGGGCTCGAGTTTTTGTTGAAAATAGCGAGAATAGGAAAGGGGGGGCGTGGTTGAAAGACAGATTAGAAACATGGGCAATCCAGCGAGAGCAGATGTCATACATGAACAAGAGATGGAGTCCTGGGCTCCTGATTCGCCGGCTCAAGGGCTTTTGGCGGAGCTGAACGAGGGTGGTAAGGATCTACAAATAAACGGTGCAATGCATCGAGAGAACAAGGCACAGGGGTCAATTGCGTGACGGGTTTCTGGGAAGTAGCACTACATGGGACGGCGGTTTCTAGCTAGCCTGCCCAGCAAGCCAGCGAAAGCCAGGTCATCGTGACAGGAAAGCGGTTGCATCTTGTCCGTGGGGGGCAAAAGAGACCCATAGGGCCATGGGCTAGAGGCTACCTACTCTCGCCAAATGCCTTGGGCTGCTATGCCTGCTCCATCTCGCCCTGGGTGGTTGATTCATTTTGGAATGTGCCCTGGCTGGCATATGAGTCGCGAGGCCGATAGATGTATCTCGACCCCAAATATACCTGCTTACCTGCCGAATGCAGAAGCTGAGGTCGAGTTCGGTAGGCGGCAAACTATGACGAAATTGGACCCTGGAAGGCTTGCCTTTGAACGATGTGTCAGGTGTGCACAACCCTATCATGTCGCTACAAAAAGCGTCGACGCCAGTCAGCAAAGCACAAAGAGCTATCCAGTGGCCGCCGATTATTCATCCATGCCGTTCATTCTGTTCACACTCAGACGTACAAGCAACATTCGGAATCGTACCATTTCAGGTTCTCGAATGGGTGACCATATGTACGTCGCGGTTCCTTTTCTACGGCAGTGGGTGAGTATCGCGAGATGGTCCCTGAAGTCAAGTCATGTCTTCTAGATGACGTGTTTGGTTAATAAGGGGCATTGGTAAATCCGAGAGGGACAATCTGTGCCTGGCGCTTGAAATACTTTTCTCTGCGGAAACAGAAGAGCTCCAGGGGAGAACGCTGTTCGCCAACCGAGAGTTACGGTAGTAGGTTATCGGGCAACGTCCGTTAGTCTGGCACCCGGCCGTTTCCTTAGGATTACCAACCCTCACAACCAAGTGTACCTACCTACCTGATGTAAAATTCGCAAATGATGATACTACTAGGGTAAACGTGCCAATACACAGGTTATTGTGTTATACTTATATCCCCTTTACGTCCTCAGATTGCGTGCACCTAAAATAGAAAACGAGCAGAGAAATAAGCCAACGTAGCAAGTATTCATTGGCCTAGAACACGAATCCAAACACCCGTCAAGGTGTGCCAATCGCTTGTAAACTTTAAACATCGAGCGGTCGAGGTCTCTTGGGCATTCCAAGCCTGAAACCCCAGGCAGGATATACCCCGGGCACCACCCAGTTATTCCTTCGTCAAAGCAGCTTTTGCTTATGACGAGAATCGGTTTCCCGAAATTGACGTCACAGCTCAGTTCCGGGCAACAAACAAGGAGCAACAAGCCGAGGAGGAATCAGATGAACTCGGGGACCACAATGGCGCTGTGTCTCCATGCCAGTACTTTATGTGTTAAAGCGTTGGGCTCAACTCAACTCCGACTGTCCGACACAAAGGCAACTGGCCAATCAATACCTATCGACGGCGAGGGGACTCAATTCAGGCAACGCGATAACACCGAACACTTCGATATGGGAGAACAATAGCAGCATGCAGGACCCCCCACGCATGAAGCTTGGTCATACCGAGGTACAGATACTTTTCTATGCAGGAGTAGCACGGCTTGTACATGCGAATTACAGAGTCCAGACTGTCAAGTAAGAGTTGCCTCTGGTTGATCGACGGTCAGCAATCCCTTGAAGTCCCTACAAAAGATCCTTGATCCTGCATTTCTAGGTTTGCCATCGCGTTCGAGTTTGCAGTTTTGCAAGCCAACCAACGATGATCTACATAGCCATATCGACCTACCCCTCTCGGTAGGTAGACAGGGAGGTTGCACATCTTCAGGTGAGGACTAGCCCAACATGGCCGTATAACTGCGGATCTTTCCTGATGCATGTGGAAAGTTGAGAGTACCTACCTATGCTTTTCCGACATCATGTACTGTAGGGTCCCCCACAAAGAGACGGCCCTCGAGATGATCAGTCTTGAAACATAGGCTGAGACAGTTCTTAAGCGTGCCGCCGCCTCGTTCTTATTTTCGGATAGACCTCGAGTGTACGTACAGGTCCTGCGAGCAGAATCAGCGAGAAAGAGGCACACGTTTCAATGTGCTTTCCTCACGCTGCCTTGCCTGTACGAAGACACATCAAATTTACCGGTCATTTCAGACCTTTGCAATCCCAAGCAGAAAATTCGTTCCAATGCTTCCACTTGACTCTAGCGTCCGTGTAGCACGTGTCGGGCGATTAAATCTCCATCTCTGTGCTTCTCGATTCCTTCAGGAATGCATCACTACCACGTCACTTTGGTTATCCAGCCTTTCCGTGTGTGGTTGGTTGGGCGGTGTGGACTTTGGTTGCCCCGTATCTCCGGCGATTGGGGTACTTGCGCCGATACCAAGGGCCTGGGCCTTCGCGGAACTGATCGTCGTTCAGAAAAACCCATGGCTATCATTTCACCAGCGTCAGTTGACAGGCGGACTACTACGGACTACAGTAAGAAGCAGCGGATGATCCTCATATATCCCCAACACACACGTCTGGGCTAGCAACGTCTAAGCAGCCAAGTGTGTGGCCAACTCTTGTCAAATTCGCCATTCGAATAACTGCGCCGGCGATCACCTCCCCCTTGCCAGAATCCCTTGGCCCCTCCTGATTTCCCCATGCGCTGTTCCCGATTTTCAGCATGGGATTCTAGGATTCGGGTGTGTGAGCTGTTAATTCCCCAGTTGGGCTGGCCCTTATCGCCACACTCGCTCAGGCAGGTCACCCAGACTTAGCATGTGTCTCTTTCCGTTCGCCTGGCAGGGGAGAGTTAGAGTCGGGTACCGCTCGCTCCCTTGTTGTTGTTGTCTTATCAGTAGAAGTCGTATCGCCTTCAACGTTGTTCCTAGACTTCTGCCCATTTTGAAAGGGGAAGCGGCATAGCTGATCTATTTACTTGCCTAGTAGATTCTGCCGTTCCGCCGGATGTCTTCCGATGGGAAATGTTTAGGGGAGGCTTTCCTCCGTCATGCACGCACTCATGGCAGCAGTGCCTGTCAAATCGTGCATACCAAGGAGATTTGGCCAGTTACGTTAAGAATGCGGGGGGTGCCTATCGCTTCTCTATTCCCATGTTGTCTCGTATGCAAGGTCGAGGTCTAGCCAGCTGGTTTGCGGGATCACTTGACCAATCCACTTTGCAAACCAAGCGAAGTGTGGCTTACCCGGCGTTAGCACGTAGGTAGCTGTCGGCCAACGGGGATAAAATAAGGAAAATTGTCTTGAAGAACGTGGGTGGGCAGAAGAACATTGGCTGGCCGGCTCTGAGCAGTTCACCAATGACTGCCGGGCTGATCAGTGAGTTGGTTGTTGATGTTCAACCCCCTCGGAGACCAAAAGACTCGCTACACGTGGTTAAGATGCTGGTGAGCAGAGACGATGGTTGCAACAGTTCTTTGAACGGTGAATATTAGTCGTATTCCACTAGATTTAGCGAGCGTTCTAGGCTTTAGCAATCCTATCGGCAACTGCGTGAAGCACCTGCTTATGTAGATGCATGTATATGTACGCGCAATGAGGCAGTCGGCCCACCATCGTAAGTGCATGTATACTTCGTTCTTCAGCCCTGCACACGTTGAGAAGCTCCCTTTCAGCATCGGTGTTCCCTTGGAGCCTTGGGAGCATATCGTGACATCGACTAGATGGAGCTCATAGGTCTTAATGGGGGCGCATGCGACGATGTTTCATCGTCCGCGCCGGACAGCTCAGCTGAGTGGGGGCTTTCGCTCTCTCGGGATTGAAGACAGCAATAAACAGTCCATTTCCTCGGCCCTTTCCACGCGGCCTCTCTGGCATAAACCTGCACTGGCACCCAACGCAGGATATCATGCGTTTCTTGGGCCGTTTTCTAACAGCCTTGACTGAACCGTCACAACCGGCCCCGTGTCGCCTTGGCTCGTGGCTGCAAAGCCTAGGGGAGAAATCGCCTCGCATACTTTGCCAGACTCAGCTTCGCGCTCTCTCGCCCGCGGCCGCAGGCATTTCGGTCCTGGCATCACTACTCTTATCTCGTGACAAGCGAAGACAGGGAAAAGTTCGGTTGAAATTCAGGCGAAACAAGGCAGCGCCCACGACCGGGTTTCCGCCGCCTGTTTGGCTGCCTCGTGTTGTTGCCCGGGAAGCAAGACACTCCAAAAGGATTGATTTCGTCCCGAAAAATCAAACCCCCATCCCGACCAGCTTGGTTTCCTCCAAGAGGGCTCTGGGCGAATAAACGACACATCCATCAAAGAAGTACGGTGATTTGTTCTACTGGTCACGCTACAGTTCTCTCCTACACATGCTCTTAGTCTCTTCTAGGGTATGTCAGCCGTCTTGCCCTGCACTAATATGCATAGGAGAACATCGGGAAGAGTTCTCACAACTATAGGCTCAGCAAGCCTACACACTTCAAGAACCGCACCCTTTCGAAACCAAACCATGCAGGCACCTATCCAGCGAAGCAGCTCACTACAAACTACTCAACGGGCCAAGTCACTTCTTGACCCAATCATCGAAAGACAGCATACCAAGGCATGTTGCCAGAGCGCCGATATCACGCTGGGATGCGTGCCGCCACTCTGGTGAAGCTCTGCAGGAAGGCCCGGTAGACGTATCGTCTTGGAGATTCCGGGTACGTATTTCTGGCACACTTATCATTACCAATGCACAGCACGTGGGAAAGGGGCCATCAAGGCAACCAAAAGGGACCAAGAAACCGTCAGCGCAGAAAAATGTATGGCGTTGTGGTCTTCAGCGAGCTTGTTAAGCAGCGTTCATTCTCAAGATGTTTTTCACTTACCGGGCAAAGGTATGGCAAGGTCTACCAACGAAGTCCCGTGTACACTCTGGCCCTCAGACTCGGTGGATTGGACTCCTTGTATTCTCTACGACAGATGGAAATACTTGACTTGACGATCTGCGTGGTGATGGTGACCGCCTCGCTTTCGAGCTTTTCCATTTCCCATTTATCAGCCGCTGACCCAAAATTGGCGCTACATCTCCGAGGGTCATATGCGTCATGCGTTGCCACAACGGTGGGCATGATGCGTGTATGTTTATCGTCTTTGGGTCAAGTCTCGATTGTGTGACTTGCAGAGAGACTGTCCGACCTGGAAACCATGTCAGCCGGGTTGAGGCTCTCGATGAGCGCGATACTGCATTGAAATCTGCTTCACGGACGATTCAGGGTGTCTATGCTAGATATTTCTTTGACACGGCTGGTATCACATGGGCCCCTGGTATCGATGCATCGTCCTGGACATGGCTTATATGCATATCTGGATAGATCATATGAACATCGGTATCCGAAATGGTATGCTCAAACTGAACATGCTTAAACTCCATTACCACAAAAAGGGCAATGAGTAGACCGTTTAGTCAGCAAGAGGTAAAGGAGTAGAACGTTCGAGATGATATTGAGATCGAGGCTAGACAAGGTAGATGGGAGATGGCTAATTGCCTACCTAACATAAATGGATGCCGTGTATACATGCACTTATGTAAGCCATATGCCGACTACACGCACAGGTACCTACATTAAGAAAATCACACACGTGAACATCATCTGTGGGCTCGGACTCGTTGAATGCATGTGCAATCATGTACATATCTATGTACATACCTACAGTTGAAGCAGGTTAGGTATTTGGAATTTGACCATATGTGTAATGAGCTAGCTTGGTATCTACCTACTTACCGTACATGCGCGTGTATTCGTCCGGACGCATTGAGTTGAAGCATGTTTTGAAATGTTTCGCGCAGATTGTTTCAGCTGTCCCCCCAGCTGGAAGACTTGAACGCCCTATCTACCTAAATTTTTGCCTCGACATTAGCGCAGCAGAGGCGCAGGTGCGCAGATGCACTCGAGCTTTTTGCATGCGTTGCACCTGCAAACGGGTAATGCAGGTAGAAAACCGCTCTTTCTAGTTAGGCGCTATTAACGCTTGCAGCCAGAAGAGCCCACCTAACCCAACTAAACACGCCCAGCGGCTCCGCGAGCCAGCCTCCCTCGTGCCTCCCCCCTTCCACAATGCTACATGTACAGTACATTACCCCAATCTCCAAAAAGACCCAATTGAACCCAACGCCTTCTGAATTTGCGAGGTTCGTTCATCAATACATGCATGGTATCGGGGCAGGTCTTGTCGCCCAAAGTCTGGTAAGATTTGTCGTCATCCTTCCTTTTTCTTCACTTGACTTCTCATGATACCCTTTTTATTATTGCAATAAGTAGACACTTTGCGGGACGTGGTTATTGTCGTCGTTATTGCAAAAGTCGCGACAAACCTTCATTCGTTCTCCCCATAGGCTAGAGCCTAATCAAATACCTGACGTTCGTTTCCCCATCTGTTTCTATCTTGCGCTGCGCTTCGCAAGTGGCTTGCCGCCGGTTGCGTGCTCAGTGCCTCACTTGCTTCTGTTTGAGGCCCGTGTTCCGACCGATTTGTCCTGAGCTGTTTGACGATACAGTGTTTGTATCAAGTCGCCCGCCCACCTGACGAGCAACAGGGGCGCCGTCTGCGCTCCGTCGTTGTATGATACTTCTTAGTCTTGACACACCCTCCATCATCTTTACCAGCGTTACTTCGGGAATCTCACCGTCTATGTTCCTCCACCGAGAACATCAGCACATCAGCGACCTCCTCCAGCATACACAGCCAACGCCATCATGCATCGCGTCTCGCCAGATCTAACCGATCCGTCTCGGAATATCGAGGAGTCAAATGGCGACCCGTTGCCTGCTGCCCTAGACTCGGACATGGAACTGTCTCCCCCTCTGGAAGAGGAGGATCAGGAAAGACAGTATACCCCACCCCCACGGATTGCCGCACGTTTCTACCGTCCGACCCAAAACCGCCGCAAGGACTCCGCCGCCTCGTCCCGTAGGAACTCCATTTCCTCTGCACATTCACGCTCGTCCCATGGCTTCAGCCGTCGTGATGGTCCACAGAGCAAGTATGTTGCTCAACAGTTGCGCCGCGCCTCCATATTAGAGGACCGCAAAGCGCGTCTGGCCGACAGGGCCGCTCATGCCGAGAAAGTACGACTTAGAGCCGCGATGGCCAAAGCCGGCCAACAAAAGATATCCAACTCCGAAGAGCGCGCATTAGCTGCTGCCCAAGCCAGAGAGAGCAAGCTTGCTGAGATTGTGGCCGCATGCGCAGAAGAGGTCAAAAGAGCCAAAGCTGTCGCCGAGTCCATGAAGGAGAAGAGGGAGAAGGAACTCCGTAAAATGAAGCTGCAAATGGAAGAGCGCCATGCTGAAGCAGAGAAGAGGCGGGAGGAGCTGCGTAGCAAACATACTTCGAAGCGATCAAGGGGTCATAGCATGACCACCAAGAAGCCCGATGTCGATGATCTACCCGATGTGCCAGGGCAGGAGGAGCCGGAGCCGGAGCCTTCTGCAATGACGGGCGAGGATGCTGCATCTAAGATTCAGTGGTGGTGGAGAGGCCTACTCAGAAGGCAAGCTGTACAAAAGTTCTCGGAACTTGGTCTAACAATCGACGGCGTGAGAGACACTTCGTTTGAGCAAGTCGTTGATCTGCTTGCCGAAGAAAACGTTCTCATGACTACGGCGCTAGTACTTCGTTTGTGTGGCTTGAAAGAGGGCGAAGCAGGCTCCGTCAACGAGATGGCCGCTGTCCGAACTTTCCTGGGTGCATTCTTGATTCTAGGCCACCCCACCCAGGTGCTGAGTAATAAAGATAACAAAGGGGACCAGGAGCAGGTTGGATCCTCACAAGGTCAACCCATTCCTCGTGACGATCTGGCTAATCCTCAGTTGCAGGACCTCGTCGGCAAGGCTCGAGACCTTCTGATCTCCTTCGAGACTATCCTGTCCAGGCTTACATATCTCAACAACTATACGCCGCCTCCAGCGCTCGAAGGAGCCCTGCCAGAGGCCTATGCCACATTTCACAATGCATTCATTGCATGGAAAGCTCGCGACTCGAATGCCCTCATCGAAGTCATGATCTTACAGTTTGTCGAGCTCGACGCAATCTTGCAGACTGTCCAGGATGGGACAGAAGAACATGTAACCGAGTCATATCGTCAGAGCGTCAAGGACCATCAAGTCATGTTGATGGTCCGGATCAAGCGCCTTGCAGGTGCTCAGCAGGGTAAGAAGTTGATCGTCGACGCCATCAACGAAGCCAGAAGAGCTCGCGCGGCCAACAAACCAACTGGAGACACGAAGCCACGAGCGACTGGGGATTCCCTCGGCCGCGATGGTTCCGCTGCAGATGATCACACAGCAGCCGAGGAGGAAGTCCTAAGAAGCCTAAACAGGCTCACACCCCCTTCCACGCCGCAGAGCAAGCCGCAAAGCAAGGAACTGAAATTGGAGATCCCTCATATGATATACCCTCCCATCCTACCCGACAACCGCGTCATCGTTCATGAGCTTGCAATGAATCGAGAGTATCGGATAGAATATGAACATTTTCAAGAGCAGCATAAGCTACGAATGGACCCTCTCTTCCAGGATCTGAAGTCCGGCACAAGGAACGAGGAAAAGGAGTTCCACTATCTCGTCGTCATGGCGCATTACATCAAAGACCGCCTACAACATCTAGTCAAGGATGGTTCCCCAATGTACACATTCATTGGCGAGATCCTAGACACCGAGGTGGCGCAACGGCAGTTCTTAGCAGGCAGCTTCTCCTACGAGAAGTTCTTCTCATCCATGGGCGCATTGCTACCTAAACTGTGCGCCCCCGTCCGCGACGAAGAAGTAAAGGAATTGGCCGAGAAGAAGCTCGCAGAAGGTCACGTTGTTGACCGTCTCGAAGCGCTCATATCCTTCATCGACGCAATGCTGTATGATTATGCAAACTACATGATGCAGGTAGCGGCACCGAGCTTGCTTGAGCATGCCTCTTCATACGAAACCAAGCGATTCGCGGAAGAACTGGACAAAGGCACATTCACACTGGCGCAAGCAGAGGCCTCTTGGCGATCCGCCCGCCGTAAAGTACACACCGAGGCTATGCGTCGCGACCCAGAGGGGGTCAACCATCCAAAGCTGCGACCCACGCCAGACAAGATCTATTGGCAGATGCTGCTGGACGAGTTTACACAACCCTCACCAGACCCTGCAACTATCCCAGAGCCGCTCGGTTTGGATATCAAGCGACGCGCGAGACTGGGACGGCAGACCTTGCAGATTGTGACTGCAGGAGCGATTCTGTTACAATGCAAGAACATGCTGAAGCGCGATGTGCGTACCCCATGGAGAACAGAAGCTGGGCGGATCTTTACAGTGCTTGAGGCTATAGATGACAGCAAGAAGCCCTTGGAGCAAGCTGCGGCTATCGATGGAATCATGGCAGCTCTCGAAGCGGGTCGTTCTATGCCGCAAGCTACCAAGGGCCATATTCGTGCTCTTGTGACAAAACTCCTTGTTGCGAGTGCCGAAGCGAAGCGTCTCAACTCGGAGCCAAGAGAGCCCGTGCTGCGATTGCTGCTCACTCGTGTGAAGGGGCATATATTGTCGAGGTTGCAGGCGGGATCTGCGAGCGAGAAGGTTAAGGCCACGAGCGCTGCTGGCGAAAAACTGGCGGGACTTGGTCTGCCAGAATTCGTAGAAAGGGTTAGGGAGATGGTGGAAGAGACTGCCAGAGCCGGCGCAGTGGATCGAGAGGCACATGGCCTCTGGTGGGAGACGGTTGCTAATCAGGCCGACAAGGAAGCCGCGACTTCGGCCTGAACAACTTTGTATGAACGTAGAAGCATGGCAGTGGTTTTGATATGGTACGGATGGTTTGCTTTCGGTTCTGCGGCTCGTCGCTGTAGCCGCGTATACGCTTTGCGGGATGTATTGTGCATATTTGGGACTTCTGGTACATAAGGTGGCATGGAATTGGGCAAGGGGCATCGGCGTTTAGGGTGGCTTTCAGGGAAATTACCTCTTTGCTGGATGGCTGCTTTCCTTCCATTTTCTTCTTTCTTCCTTTTCTGCTGGGAAAGCGATTATGCATGAGATTAACGACATGGACTTTGGGGCTTATCGGAAATTTGCTATTATATGAAGCGATGACCACTGGGGTTTTGTATGGTATCAAATACGATATATCGCTTTGACTTTTCGCTGTCGTGTGCTCGAACCCGGCCGGTTGAACGTGGCCTTGTAATGCCGTTTTCAGGTAATAGCAAAGTGCAACACAAAATTATCAATACGAATCTCGTGAAGCACAAGAGTATTGATTCGACCGAGTAATCACAACCAAAAGCAATGCGGTCACGATTGCCTCTTGTCTCACCGTCCATTTTGCTGTTCGCAGTAATGTAGGTTAGCATGTATTCCTACAGGGCTGCTTAAGTGGTCACGTGGGTACGCGCTTGACCCGGCAGTGGAGGCACCGACAAACGCGATGACTAGCAGCCCGTCTCTTTGTCAACTATTGACATATTCAACCGACCAAAGCCATCCATTAGAGAAGGCTCCGATCTCACTGATTGGACTGAGGGAATGGGCCAAGATCCTTACTCTGGGCAATACTTAACCTGAGGGGTCGTCATAACCCTCGCTACACCGACCACCCAGTTGAATGAGTTCATTGATGTCAAACCCCACCATTCTCTAAACTTCATTCAGTACCACGGGCCAAGATGGCTGCGTCCGAGCTTACAGGTACTAGCTGGCTATGGGAACCTGTCAACTATGACTTTTGCTAAATATATCACAGAGGCGGACACGATCCGCATCCTAGTCGCTACTGACAATCATGTCGGTTATGGCGAGCGAGATCCCATACGGAAGGACGACAGCTGGAAGTCTTTCGATGAGATTCTTCAGCTTGCCCGCAAACAAGACGTCGGTTGTTCCGCTAAGCCGTATGAGCTATTTGCTGATTGACAACCAGGTTGATATGGTGCTGCTCGCCGGTGACCTTTTCCATGAGAATAAGCCTTCAAGGCCCGCCATGTTTCAGGTCATGAGATCGCTACGGAAGAACTGCCTGGGCATGAAGCCCGTCCAGCTACAGTTTTTAAGTGATGCGGTCGATGTATTCCACGGCGCTTTCAGTCATGTTAACTATGAAGACCCGGATATTAACATATCCATTCCCGTGTTCTCTATCCACGGCAACCACGATGACCCTTCGGGAGATGGCAACTACTGCTCGTTGGACCTTCTCCAGGTGTCTGGTCTCGTGAACTACTTTGGGCGCGTCCCCGAAGTGGACAACATATCGGTGAAGCCGGTTCTCCTGCAGAAAGGCTCGACCAAGCTTGCCTTGTACGGGCTGAGCAACGTGAGAGACGAGCGCATGTACAGAACCTTCCGAGACCATCACGTCAAATGGTTTCGTCCCAACGTGCAGACGAGCGATTGGTTCAACTTGTTGGCGGTACACCAGAACCATCATGCCCACACGGCTACCAGCTACCTGCCCGAGAACGCACTTCCCGAGTGGCTAGACTTGGTGGTATGGGGTCATGAACACGAATGTCTTATTGACCCCACACTCAACCCCGAGACGGGCTTCCACGTTATGCAGCCTGGATCCTCGGTAGCAACGTCTCTTGTGCCTGGCGAGGCGGTGGCCAAACACGTTGCCATTCTGAACGTGACAGGGAAGGAGTTCAAGGTGGAGAAACACCGTATCAAGTCTGTTCGACCATTTGTGACTAGAGAAATCGTACTCGCCAAAGATGACAGATTCAAAGCCTTAGCCAAAAGAAAGGACAATCGGTCGGAAATCACACGAAAACTGATGGAAGTCGTCGAAGAGATGATCGCAGAGGCGAACGATGATTGGGCTTCGATACAAGACCGGAACGAGGACCAGGAAGAGGGCGAGGACGAAGAACGTGACGAGGCGCCGTTGCCATTGATACGCCTCAAGGTCGAGTATACACCGCCAGAAGGCGGCCAATTCGACTGTGAGAACCCACAGCGTTTCTCAAACCGCTTTGCGGGAAAGGTTGCCAACACCCACGATGTCGTTTATTTCTACAAAAAGAAGACCATCCAGCGTATGTTGCATTCGGACCTACTACGATGGTACTTTTATACTGACCCTACCTAGGCAAGGAGAAGATCGAGGAGATATCGGAAGAGACCCTAGCCGAACTGGGTCTAAACGCCATTGAAGTCGACCGTCTCGTCGCCGAGTACTTTGAGAAGCAAACGCTCAAGATTTTGCCACAAGCACCGTTCAACGACGCAGTAACGCAGTTCGTGAGCAAAGACGATAAGCATGTAATGGAACAATTTGTCGATGACCAGCTTACCACCCAGGTCAAGCAGATGATGTCGCTCAACGACGATAATGATGATGACGAGGAGATACTCAACATCATGAGGAAGATCAAAGCCCGAGAAGAAAAGCAGTTCAAGGCCGGAGAACTCAAGACCAGACGCAGAATTGTTAAATCAAAGCCCGACGGTTGGGACTCGGACCTCGAAGGTCACTGGGAAGACCAAGAGGGAGTTATTACGATCATAGATGATCAGGGTGACAAGCCGCAAACAGCGAAGGCCCAAGGTCGAGCCAAAGGAAGGAACCAGGATGATGATGATGACCTGGATATGGATTTAGACGACGAGGTTGTAGAAGACACAGCACCCAAGAAGAAAGGTCGGCCGGCCAAGAAGCCGGCGGCTAAGGCTGCGCCTTCCAAAGCAGCAGCGAAGAAGGCCCCTGCCAAGGGCCGGGGACGCAAGACAGGGCCTTTTGTGGACGAGGACGATGATGAAG
The DNA here is from genome assembly GCF_038362585.1 of Apiospora marii. NCBI lineage: Eukaryota > Fungi > Ascomycota > Sordariomycetes > Amphisphaeriales > Apiosporaceae > Apiospora > Apiospora marii. Next base: position 2,456,313 of record NW_027117377.1, read on the forward strand.
ACGACGATGTCATCATGGACGACGACGACGACGAGCCGCCAGCGCCTCCACCGAAACGGGGAGCAGCCGCAAAATCGCAACCAGCCCGGTCTCAGCCGACCCGGTCTCGGCCGGCGCGAGCAGCAGCCGCCACTACTTCGAAGCGGCAAACCCAGCTTAACTTCTCGTCGCAGAAGGGGTCACAGGCGAACGCGCTAGAGATCAGTGACGATGAGATATCGGACGACGACGACGACCCGTTTGAGACGATGCCGACGAAGAAATCGACAAGGAAACGTTAATATGATATGATGCATGTCTTATAGCATTGGGGACCAGATGGATAACACTTTGCCTTCATTACTGCCCTTATCCAAGCCTAAATACATAAAGTAGGTAGAAACTGTGGAAGAGATTGGGTAGCCATGTCGCTCTAGCTTGCAGCGTGCACTTCACTGGCTTCCGTCAAAATAAGTACCTGAGTTAGGTAATTTTCATAGCTGATCCCCGAATTGAGAACAACTTCATGCCAGTAATAAGAAACCAAACGATGTCTACAATGATACTTCTGATCTTGAGCAAGTATGTTGCTGTACCGTTGCGCCATTGGACAGGAGCCAATCCCGAGAGGGGACCCCACCGCTTCCCAGGCCCAACCACTCGCTCCGACGTTTAACCGACCCAGTTCTGGCCTGTCAAAACCAAGTTTTGGCGCCGAGAATTTTGGGATTTTTCTTTCTTCTTTCCTATAACAAAATTGTACCTGAGCACACTTTATTGTAGGTGAGCTTGAGCAAGGATCGTGATTAACCTCGCGCTTCCTCTGCTGTCAATCGAGTCTATCCTCTATCTTGTGCCCTAGAGCATATATAACTACGCCGTTATGGAAGCATGAGAGGGACGCCTTCTGGCTCTCGAGGATCTCTGCCTCTTACCGCCGGTCGTAACATTTCGATGTCAATAATAAATGTCGCTTTCGTAGCAAGCTTGCCAAGCTTGATAAATGCATTGAGGGAAAGGTAGCTGCACCCTACAGATTGTCTGCCGTACGTACCTACGTACGTGCGTGCGTCCTTCACATATGGAGATATTTTATGCCCTTCACGGCGCTTTTTACCCAACCCATAGCACATCCTCTGGATCTGAATGGATTGGTGTCTTTTGGAGACATTCAGATACCTGGCTATCCATTTCTCATTGCTAATCTAAACTGGCACCCACACATGGCAGCGTACGCATGCTACTTTGCGCGGAACTCGTGAACGCAAAGCAAAGATAATATGCATTAGGAACAATACAGTGGATAGCATGATTGATGTCTGCATACACTGCCATATACGCAGTGCTATGCTACGCTCAAGTGACACCCCAGACACCCAGTACATTCTTCCTGCCTCCTTCGACCTGGCCTGGAGCGCGGTCGCGGTCGCGGTCGCGGTCGCGGTCGCGGCTCTCCAGCCTCTTCACCCTTCGCACCAAAAGCCCGACACAGAGGGGCCCGAGGATCGTGCACAGGGCAATGGCCCATGTGACTATCAAAAAGATCTCGGATGGCTCCTCTCCCGGGGTTGACGAGGTGATGGGACTCGACGAACTCCGAAATATCCCCTTAGTCTCGGCCACCGAGGAGATGAGAAAGCCGATCTCGCCCCTCGCGACCATGGCGCAGGACACAATGCCCGCAGGGTAGAGCGACAGAGGATTTCTCGGCTGGCTACTAGACTTCTGGGTCTGCGAGGCTGGTGGTCTTGAAGCTGTTGTTGCCGCTGCTGCTACTGCGGCGGTATGCCGATTAGCTACTTCGTTTGCCTGGCCACCAGACAAAGTCGGCTCAGTGCATGGCTCTCGGCCCACCTGAATGCGTGACTCTTCGCCCTCTCCTGGCTGCTGCTGTGTCTGATGGACCAATGCTCCCGGCTTGATGCTTTGCAGTAGGATGCGGGCGGTACGGGATGCCGTCGAGCGTATGCCCCCAAACAGGCCGCGCGCGGAGACGGGGAACCGGATGAGCCAGGCACCACATAAGGTCTTACCCAAGGCCATCAGTATCGCGTAGATGATGCCGCGCCACACCACCGGACCGCTAAACATGCGAATAATGGGGATGGAGAAGCCGATTGATGCCTGTTAAGTATTCGCTGTAAGTCCATGATACGAGGCTGGTTGTCGTAGGGTGAATGGGGAAGAGAAGACGACATAATATTAAAACGTACGAAGAAGAAGGGCTTGAGGATGCGCTCGACCGAGTCGCCGTAATACGTAGAATACATGTCACGGCTATCATTATTACTAGAATCTGCCGCCGGGGCCGCCGAGCCTGTGGGCGACTCCAAATCCGACGAACTCGCAAGCAAAGCAGCGCGCTCGTCGCGCCACCAGCTCGCCACGATGCCCGCCAGGTACGCAGCCAGCAGCACCGAGGCGCCTGCGTAGCCTGCCGCCGCCACGAGCCCGAGCAGGACTCCCGTCTGCACGAGGAAAGCGCTTTGCCCTGCCTGCAGCAGGCGTGAAAGTACCGGGGACTGCTGCTCCTGCTCTGCTGAGTGCTTCACCGCGGCCATGGTCTTCTTCTTCCTCCACACGTACGCCATCAAGGGCCGCAGCACGAACCGGCAGGCCAGCGGGACCACGACCGCGAAAGCGACGGAAACGAGAACCGGCCTAACCACAATGGCGGGCGCGATATCACCAGTCCCGCCGCTGCCGCCGCTGCCGAGGCCAGCCGATACGATCTGCACCATGACGAGCCCGACGACGTCGTCCATCATAGCCGCCGTGCTAAGCACACTCCCCAACTGCGTCGACGCCAGACCGCTCGTGCTCAGCACCGTAAACGTAGTCCCGAGACTAGTCGAACACAACGCCGCCCCCGCCGCGAACGCCTGGAGCGGACCAGCCCCCGCGAGCGACCCCAAAAGGAACGAGAGCCCCATGGGCGCCGCCACGCCCGTGAGCGCGACGCCGGACGCGAGCGCGAGATTCGCGCGCATGGTCGGGAGCGAGCTCGCCGCGCCGCCCTCGAAGACGACGAGGACGAGTCCCAGGTAGCCCAGCTGCACGACGGCGCGCTCGGCGGCGCCCGACAGCCACCCGGCGCCCGGCGTGCCCCACGCGACGCCGACGAAGACCTGGCCGACGAGGCCGCAGTAGAGGGTGCGGTCCAGGACGGCGTTGACGAGGTTCAGGGCTAGGAGGAAGGCGGCGAGGACGAGGATGTCCTCGAGGCCTGGCTCATGGTACGCAAGCGACGCCGCGGTCATCATTCCCGCGTTGCGTTCAACATAAACATGTAGTTGGTAGTAAGAGTAGTTCTTTAAACGTCCATAGATTCTCGAAGCAATCGATAATGTAAGCAATTACTTAGTCACAAAGAGAGAGAGACAGATAAGGTCAAGTCAAAACCGTGTCTGGCCTAGTCTTGCGGCATTTGCATCGCGTTCGTCTTTGATAGAATATAGAAGGGCGAATGGGTTCCCAGGGTTGGGATAAAGTTGCGTTTAGTGGCTTGGCCCCCACACCCGCGTGCGTCATGAACACGGTATAGAACATAGTTGGGCTATATCAACATGAGATCCCAGCATGAGTTGTAAATAAGAGAAGTGCAGTCAGGGGGGAACGGTAAGAAGAAAACTACAATAGGTTTCGCTGAATACCGGCCTAGGCTCTATCTGTAATGTAATTTGCCAACTTCTTCAATCGCTCTCTAGCTCTTTCGGCCAGAGCACCTCGTGATGCCACAGTGCCTTCATCATTCTAAAAAGAACCAGACACCACACAAAAATCAGGATCGCTGTCATGACGCAGCTGTAAATCTTCAGCCCCATGTTGTCGAAGGCTTTGGATAACGCTGATGTTGCTGTGACCAAGGCCGTATTGGGAAAGACAAAACTCCACCATGTCATCTGGAAAGGCATGGTGTGCTCTTTGCGCAGGTATTTGTGAAGTGACCCGACCGATACAATGAAGAACCACTTGCTCAAACCCCAGAGCCAGAGTCCCATCACGATCGACAGGAACTTCAGACTATAGACTGCATACATGCGCCCGTCCATGTCCTGCGGCAAGATGAGGTCCACCTGTCTCCCCAGAACAACGATGCCGGCACACGTAAACCCGGCTGGTCCAATCGATATGAATACGCCGGGTCGTTGCATGTCTTGCGGCAGCTTTTGCGTCATCAGACGGTACAAGAAGGCTGCGCACACCATGAAACTTATGAGAAACCCGGTCCCTTGGACTGTCAGAGCACACAAGGAAATTGCCACCGTATGAATGACCGTGTCCGAATCTTGGTGAGTCACGCTAGCGATGAGGTTGGTAGCAAAAGGTGCGGCCAGAAGTAGGGGGTAGGCCGGAAACACCCATACCGGAGTCATCGTGTGTATGGGGAAGATCCTAAGGGCAAGTTAGCAGCTAGAGACTGGCGGGTTCGTAAGGCTCGTGGACCGAAGAAACTGACTGTGTCGACCAGAGTATCAAATACATGCCACAGCTAGCTGTGACGCTCACAGTGATGTAGACCCAGAAGAGCACTTCGACGACACGCTGGAGCCAGGGGCCGGTGTATGGCATGCCATACTCGCATATGTTGATCAAAATGATGCCCGCTCTTGCCAACACATGTTAGAGAGACACTCGACTCGTATGTAATACTTGTACTTACGAAACAACCTAACACGGTAAGCTAAAGGCTCTAGATCGCAAGAGGAGAGGATGGGGATGCTTACCACAGCTGGAATAAAGAGACATTCCATCTGGTCCGTGAAGGAATGTATAAAAGCACCCGGGGAGAAAGTGAACCTCATGACAGCGAGTGCGCAGTTGCCCAAAAAGAAACATATGTTAATCATCATGAAAATGAGACCAACATAGTATAGCCACTTTGCATCATAGGGCACTATACTTCAGTTAGATAGAGAGCAGCTATCAAAGCTTCTGGGTCTCCTCACAGGTATGGATAACATTGGACACACCCCCTGTGGCCTATAGATAATATGAGAAGAGGTAGGCATTGGCAAGTTTGTTTCCTAGCTTACCATAGTCTGTCAAGCTGTTAGCGTACATAGAACTCGACATAATAACGAAGATATTTGTCGAGGGGAGGGATGCCCTACCATGGTGAACCAGTTCCATTGATGGCAGCATATGCGGTCTCGTAAGCCAACTTTGGCGGAGTGGCCGCCCTCCTTCTGAGCATTGGAGAGCATCTTGGCCAGGCTTGCCGGGTTGGGAGCTTGGTCGTGGTTTGAGTTCAAGACGCGCCTCTCGTGCAAAGCTGACTCGTGAGGGCAGGCTCCCGACACGAAGTGCTCCTCGCGCGGCGTTATGTAGCCATTGACAGCCGCCTCGACGTCTAAGTTCAGCGGTCGAGGCATCCTGATGCACAAAAGTCGTCGGGCCCCCGAGCAAACAGGCGGGAGACGATGTAGAGGCCGATGAGGGCGACGGGTTCCACATGTGCCAGTGCGGACTGGAAGTTGACCAGAGTTGTCACGAACACGACAACCTGTAGAACAATCGAGCCCACGTTGGAGATGGACATGACCGATAGTTGTATGGTGAATAAGCGTCTGCGTGACGGGGGGGTGTGCAAAGATATTCAGATTCAGGGTCGGCAAAGTGGAGCCGTGCTTGCTAGCTAAGTGCCAAGTGAGGTTTACCGAGTTATCAACGACGACACCGGGGTTGGGCTGCTTTGGTGGAGGATAGGGCGTTTGGGCGTGCACGTGTGCTTGCTCAAGCAGGTATCCTGGGCCAGAACTTGGGGAAAAGGGTGAAGATCGATCAAAAGATGTGGGTGAGCTAGGTAGCTCTGGCTCTGTGTCGAATATTTTTGACTCGTCTTAGATCGATCGGTGTTTGGGCGAAACAGCCGGGTGCTGGGAATAGAAGGCAGGCGTCGTTGGGTTGTGCTACCACGTAACTTACCACTCGCTCTCTGTAAGCCGCACAGAACGGAAGTGACCAGTCAGCTTAAGTTACACTTGCCCAGGTCCAGTCTAACAAGGCAATCTAGATTGGAGTACGGGCCTCTTTGGGCTACAACTACGACGACCACCACCGAATAGACTCATGCAATTCTATCTAGCCAAATTCAACCGATTAACCACGCTGGCTCCTCGTACGTGGCTAGCAAGCACCAAGGAAGAAATCGGCCTGGTGGATTAGGTAAGTGCTGTCCGTACTGTCCCTCTGCTGCTCGAAACCCCGAAACCCCGCGTCATCGGTTGCAACGGCAAGGATGGAGTTGGCTGGGGGGGCTTTCATTAATACCCTTGAACACCATCAGCCAGACCATTGAACCGTTTCTACTACGAGAGCCACCAATCGTTGATATACCTACATGCATGTAGATGGACTTTGTTCATATGAATCGCAAAATCTGTCTACTGTAGTTGTGACAGTTTCAGCGTCTGTCCCAATGTGTAATTGTGCATGCACTTGATTCCTACATTGGCATTAGGTCTCATGCACGCAGCGGCAGCATGTATCAGTAGCTTTTCTCAGATCTGGTTAGGTTAAGTATGTAGTCTTGAAAGTCTTCCCAGTCAATGACACCTTGGGGCAACCAAGGCGGGTTCCAAGCTTCTGGCTCTTGTTACCAATGCGACACTGAAGTCAATGCCTGAGACTGCAATTATGTAATGGCCGGTGGAGGTGCCTTTCAAGAATATGCACGAGTCTATCCCGGTTGATGTCACTTGCTCCTCCGGCGTCATGATCATGGGCTGTTCTGACCCCAAGTTTCGAGCTTTTGGTTGTGGGCCCAGTGGATATATTTCTCCCTCCGTACGCAGGAGGTCACAAAGCCAGCTGCCAGCTTAGAGCTTACTTGTAGGTATATGAACCGGAGGGAGTCGTCCCCGTGTAACCTACCACCTACATGTACCTAGTGCAAATCAGCAACGCTTGGAAACCACCTCTCCTCTCCCAACATTACTGTACTATTTTGTAGGGTAACGCCTCAATTCTCAACTAAACCCTCAACGGACCCCCAAACAGAGACATTGACAATCCCACCGAACCCCTCGCTCGACTCCCTCCGAGTCTGGCTTCAATTTTGGACCTTCCGGCCACACAGAATCGCTGATCAAGATCCAGCAACAACTTGGCCTCGGCTAGCCGTCTGACTTCGGTTACCTCCATTACCGCAAAGTTGAACATTGCATTCGACCCTGGCCTTGAAGTACCGCATCGCACCCCACCCACCACCATCGGCCGTGTCGCATCCTGGATGGAAAGGATACGCACCGATTACGCTCTGCTATAGTCGCGATAGTGTTTCACCAGAAACTCTTAACCCACGTGGTGCCCTACAACTACAATGTCCTTTCGCCCACGGTCCTCGAAACGATGGTCTTTAAAAGACTCCTATGGTAAGTTTTCCATGCCATGGCCTGACCAGGCCTGCTTTACATGAGCCACCAGGGCCTCGTGTGCTGATCAGCTGTTTGTACCAGGCTTTATCGCCAACTATGTCGAAGCTCAAACACGCAGAGCGCCGGCGCTGCACACATCGCAACCCGCAAAATCCTTGCGTCGTACTCCGTCGCGTTGCCTGTCGGTCACGCGAAGGCTTAATGACACTTCTGCTGCTGAGTCTGGGGCTCCCGAAGAGCCGCCTCAAGACTCTGCCTCGGCTGCACAGGCGCAAGCTGTTCGACGCGGCTTCCACAACTACTTCGTAACACATCTTCCCTCTTCGTCTCTACATCCAGATTCGCGTATATCCGGTCCGCACCACAGGCTACCTCGATCCGCCGCGACGCGCTATGTGCCCACCCCAGGGTCGTCGCCTGCCCCTGCGGCTGCGCCGCCCAACGTTTCAGCAAACCGCGACCTCACCGTAGTACGGATACCGTTACGCAGTGCTAAGCATCACTTCGGAGTCGCCGAGTCCCGCGGTCAGCGGCCACACAACGAAGACACAAACCAGGCTGGGACCATAGACATGCCATCATTCGCGAAGCGTACACCGATCAGCTTGGTTCGAAGTGCCATGAACAAAAGCGGAGAGGCAACTCCGGCAGACAGTACATTTGGTGACCCCCAGATCTTCTACTTTGCTGTCTTCGACGGCCATGGCGGCAACCAGTGCAGTGAATTCCTACGGGAAGAGCTGCATGGCTACATTGAGGAGGCAGCAGGCGAGTTTGAGCTCAAAAGTAGCCTCAAAGGCAACAGGAAAACCAGAGAGCCGCAACTAGTTCCTACTCCTATGATGAGAGACAAAGATGCCGGCGGGGCCAAGCAATTGGGCAGCGTGGATTTGAAGGGATCTGAAGAAGTCAAGGATAAGGCTGAGATACCCAAGGCAGACGAGCATGGCGCTATCAAGGAAGTCGACAACGCCGACGCCATGGCTGGTTCCAAGCCGGAACCTGCCGAGGGTAACGAGTCGAAAGCACTCAGATTACAGAAATCCCTTGTGAAAGAGTATAAAGACGCGATCGGAGGATACTTTCGACGCTTTAACCCGCCCCATTTTGGGTTGCGACGAGAGCCAGATACCCCTGAACCGCCTGTCACGATAGAAGCTGTCCTGACGTATGCCTTCCTCCGGGCCGATCTGGACTTCATCAGGGCCCAAGCTCGTAAACCGGATCCTGATGACCCGTATGTTTCGGATGCCGCCGTTAACAATGACGAGATCCTAGGAGCGCCTCATCACGCGCCCCCTTCAGGCCACGGGATCGGAGGCGGGAAACGATTCAAGGGAGGCTCTACTGCTTCTATTGCTCTGATTTCCACCCCAACACCTGCGCCGTTCTGGCATCCAGCGGCTACTAGCACATTGATTGTTGCCCATGTAGGAGACACGCGCATCTTGCTTTGTGAGACATCCACAGGCCTGGCGAAGCCCCTGACTAGTGACCACCACCCCAGCTCGCCAAGCGAGGCCCAACGACTTCGCCGTTACACGGCCTCTTTCATCACCGACTCCTTTGGTGAGGAGCGCATCCAGGGGCTGGCCAACTCGCGCGCCTTTGGCGACATGGGCTCCAAGCGCCTGGGCGTGTCGGCCGAACCCGAGATCACCAGGACCGAGATAGGCCAGGCACAATACAGCTTCATCGTGCTCATGTCGGACGGCATCTCGGGCACCCTCAGCGACCAGGAAATTGTGGACATCGTCAAGGAGGCCAAGACGCCCGAGGAGGGCGCCACCGACGTGGTGAACTACGCCAACGAGGTCACGAGCAACGGAGACAATTCAACTTGTCTCGTCGTCCGCCTTGGTGGCTGGGAGAGACGGAGCGAAGGCGGGCTCGGCAGTTTGGGTACTAAGGAAATCAGGGACTATCGGCGCAACGAGGCTCTCGACCCTAGAAGGGGCCGCAGATAAATGCTCCTTGCTGTAGTAGCGATGCCAAGTAGTTGCATACGGGCAATATGATACGGGTTTGGTAGCTTTCTGTATTGGCAATGAGCATGCCTTATAAGTCGCCATTAGACTTGAATAAAATGGATATGTATAACCCAACACTGAGAACACCTTGAGTTTTGTATGCTGGTTGATTGAATTTCATCGCTTTGTCATTCTTATACTGGCCAAGAAAGGGCATATAGTTTGCCGTACATGTAATATACAGTACACTCAACACAAGGCATCGCATCAAATCATTAGAACGAATCCCCCCAATGGCCCGGCTTTATCTCCAGTGGAATGAAAATTCTCGTCTAATTAACCATCTCTTGTAGGATAGCATTACGCCAATGACACCGAACAGTCCCTGGTTCGTACAGTACGGCAACCATTTACAGGGGCCAGCGCTTTCGCCATCGAGGGGATTGATCGATATACCATCCCAGGGAGATCACCTCGAGATGCCCATCTTCTGCAGCCTCTTACAGCTGTGCGTCTCGAACGCCTTGGCGACGCGCATCTTGTCCGGGTCCGGGGAGAACCAGCCCTGGGCCTGGTCGTGGAGGTCCTTTCGCGTTCGCAGCTCGGCGTCGCACTTGTAGCGCAACTCGTTGGTGAACTGAACCTCGGCCTGCCGGTCGAGCTGCTTGAACTGGTGGTCGTTCCACCCGGCCACCTCGGCCGGGTTGATGTAGTAGTCCACGTGGTACTTGGGCGTCCGGCGGTGGTGTGTCAGGGGCGGCTCGCCCGTCTCGAACTTCATGGCCGGTATGTTCGACCGTGCCTCGTCGCCCGAGAAGATGGACGTCAGCAGCGGGAACAGGAACAGGAATATGATGGGCAGCAGCGACACCAGCGTGTCCCAGCCCGTCGTCTCCCGCTGCGGGCCGGGTGCCGCTTCGCGTGGCCGCCGGCGAGGCTGGCCGCCGCCCATTTGATGTACACGGAAACCTCTGTTCCCGCCGAGGTTGAAAACAAATTGCGGTCCCGTGTCGAAGCCTGTTGCAGACGTATCTTTGTCAGTCCTCTGCAATTATAGTGTTGCAGTTGCATATCCCCAGCTGCCAGTGTAAAACTCACCTCCAAAGGGGGCCCCCGAACCCGCCGCCGAACCCGCCGCCAAAGAAGCGCTGGAACATTTCTTCTGGGCTCATCTCCTCCTCCCACATATTACCGCCGCCGAAACCCGGGCCGGGGCCCCCGCTTGCCGCCCTCCCACCAAAGCCACTAAATGGATTACCCGCTTGGGCACGGGCGCTCTCGAAGCGTGAGTCGGGGTCGGTGCCGTAGCGGTCGAACTTTTCGCGCTTCTCCTTGTCGCCCAGCACGCCAAAGGCGCGGCTGACCATCTTAAAGGCCTCGTCGGCGTGCTCATGGCCGTTCTTGTCCGGATGGGTCAGGAGCGACTGCTTGCGGTAGGCCTTCTTGATGTCGGCTTCGCTGCATGTCGTCTTGACCGTCTCGATGCCCAGGATGTCGTAAAATGCCGTCGGTTGACACCTCCGGATCCGCAGCACCGCCGCTTTTTGTTCCACCGTGTACTTGCGCTCCTGGTTGCCCTGGTTGTGCTCCCGGTGCTTGGCCGAGCCGTTCGCGCCGCCCGCGTCGGCGCCTGATGCGGTTGCGCTGGGCATTGCCGCGGTTTATATTGGTTTCGTGTGCGATCGCAGTGTGTGGTGTTGTGTCTATATGGCGTGGTCCTGATGATGGATAGCCAAATGCGGTTTTATAGCGGGCTGCTGCTGCTTGCGTCGTATATAGTGAGTGGACGGCTGGTTCTCTTGCCGTTGTTAAAACAACCCAGCTTCGCTTTGGGAGGCTGATGCAATCGATGTTCCGAGTGAATGGCAGATGGCTTTCGGTTAGTAGAAATAGAAAGAATAGGATGATCTCCAATTGGCGGTGGTGGATTTTTGGCAAGGCTCGGAAGTACAGAGAATATTGGATGGAGTCGATATCTGGTCAGAGACGCACTACCCTTGCTTTGCTTGCACAACACCACGGGGACAGTTCCTGTCATTCGATTGATAAGTGCAAAGTGGCTTTTCCTGCGGGCGACTCAGGCCATGCTAGGTGGTCGTGTGTGGCTTGTGGCGAGTGCTGGAGAACATGGGGGGCAACTAAGGTAGCTGCAGATTCGGTACGTACCTCCTAACCTTTGAAGCTTGCTATGACGATGATTTTATCCAGCGTCGCTTCACTGAGACCTGTGCAGCAAGTCTTGTTAGCGAATTGGACGATGATAACTCGATAATCAACCCAACAATATTTTGGGCAAAATAAACACTCGAACAGACGAAACGGCAGGCTATAGCAACGGGGCGCTTCACAAGACACCGTACATTTACCCTCCTGTCTTTCAACTCGCCATTGGTCTCGTGACACAAGGCCCTTGGACAACCTATCTTCAATCTTCATATTTGATACCAGTGTCCAGCTCACAACCATAATTCACCATGGCCACCGAACCCTCCAAGACCGCCCTATCCACCCTCTCCGCCTGGGGCAGTAAGTCACCTCCTGCCCTTCCCCTTCACAGTAGAACTCAACCCACTGACCACGAACCCTTCCCCCAGCCCACTCCATGGCCCCCACGGGCCTGGCCACTCTCATCACGGCCCTGCACTTCCGCCCCCTGCAAAAGGCCCCCATGCTCTTCGTCCCCGTCCTGCTCTTCTCGAGCTACATCAACCTGCAGGGCTTCAAGAAGGACAGCGCGGGCCTCACGGCGGCGGCGAGCGGCACCTACGCCCTGCTGGCGCTGCGCCGGAGCCCGGCCTCCTTCTTCAAGCGCTTCGGCGTCCGCGGCGCCGTCCGCGGCACCGCCGTCGTCCTCGGGCTCGCCAACCTCGCCGGTTGCGGCTGGGTGTACGCGACGGCGGACCGCCGAGCCGAGGAGGAGGACAGGAAGAACAACCCCAGGTGGAGTTGAGAGGAGAAAAGGGTTTGTGCCTGGGCACTTGTGTCAATATATCTACCGAGGGAAGCCGCGAGATTACTATCAGAGGTGGAAGCTTAGGGGGCCAAGAGGGACGACTGTCTCTTGTAGTTCTGGGGCATCAAGCCAGTTAAAGACCGATGTAATGACACTAGGTCGAGTAATTTCACAAGATAGGATCGGGCCACTCGAAACATATACATATTTCAATGTGGATTCGCATACAGAAGTGATGCGCAGAGCAGAAAACAATTTCTCACATATCATCCCAAACGAAGTATTTTGGTCATAAAATTTATTACACAGATGAAGCATAGCTCTTCTAAATATCTCGGTAAAGGAAATCGGAGAGTTCCATGTCTGTAGCCTGAGCAACAATCCTCCCCTGTAAAAGCAAATCCGTAACGCCGGGGAGACATTTCAGCACTTGAGTCGTCTCCATGCCGAATTCTGTTTAATGCTGTCCCGTAAGTGTATCGTCCCCAAGCAGTTGCCTTGCGCCATGACGCCACATGTTGATACAACCAGCTCTGGTTTTGCGCCTCGGCTGGCCTCAGTCGTCCAGGCCCATCTATATCTATACAGGCAGCTTCACTATATGCTCACACCTTCTTCCACTCTCTTGAGTTCAACTCCCACGTTTCACAGCGATGACTGTGTCTGGGAGGAACAATACAGGGTCAGGACCCAGACCACGAGGCTGATAGCCGCAACTATCGTAAGAAAGCTGAACTGCCGGATCCCCTGCGGGTGCTTTTCGCTCATAACATGCTTCAGGCTTGTGAGTTTGAACTCATTCAAGTACTTGACGTCAGACTCGCGTGCCTTGGGAGCTGCGTATTTCTCGTACTCAGCAACAACTGAAGCGGTGTCCCAGCCGCTCCATTTCCGATAGACGCCCACTACGCAACCAGTCCGGTGCTTTCCGTGGTTGCAATGGATCAGGGAGGGGATGGTATCTCCGGTCCGCAATGATCTCCATGATCGATCGCATCAGGCCCATCGGGATCTCGGCCTTTTTCGTCCCCACCATGTCGAAGGTCTTGTGAGTGATGCCATTGCCGTTGATGAACTCCTGGAAGCCTTCTGGGAGGTCTTTTTGCACGAGCGTGACAATGGTCTTGAGCTTCAATTTGCTAAGGTAGGCAAAGTCCTGCGCCTGCGGATAGCTGCTGCGGAAGACACCAGGGATGACGCAGCCGAAGTTCAAGGGCAGAGGGACCGCCGAAGACAAAGCACGGGCAATGGCTATGGACTCATTGGCCAGGGGTGTTTGCGTTTGAACCTGGCACGTGACGTGCTTGTTGGCGACTTTGAGGGCCTTCTGTTGCCTCAAAGAAACATCTGATGTTTCTGGGGCCTCCTTTGCATCGATTGCTTGGCTGCAAATTTGCGTGGTAGCCATGGGAGCAATGGCGATTTGATGATCTGGGGATATGACGGTTTCCATGGACTGCACCTTGGCACAGTCGGTAGGTTGAACGACGGTTGTATCAGACATGTTGAAGCGTATCAGCTTTTAGCGACGTGTTGAGAGTAGGATGTTTTATAATCAGAATGCGGGACGGTGGAAGAGCGCGTAGAAGCAATCTCCGACAGACACAGATGGTTCGAAAGATTCGGACAACTGAGGTCTAGAGACGGCCATCAAAGCCAAGAGTGACAGTACAATTGAGTAAGTCCATCTTGAGAAGTATCGCGGGTAGTATGGATGAAATATACTGGAAGTGGGAAAAGCAGTTAGATCAGGATCGTTTCTCCGATCTCGAGCATTGACGGCAAGAAATAATGTCGAGGGTTGAGGCAGGGAATAATAAGTCGTCAACTAATCTGGGCAAAGCCAGATTTGTAGGAGACTAGGGTAGGGGGGAAGGCTGTAGGCTGGAGCGTGGGGTTGCTGTTTTTGGATTTTGCGTGGTATGGCCGCAATCTCCGACAAACCAGCACTGTATTGACGTCTCCCAAAACTTAGGTACTGCAGGGCCTTTATGGGTACCCCAAAACCTCTGCCAACATTGAAAACCAACCAGAAACGGGCTCTTTCACAGTGCTGGCTTGGCTTTCCCTCAGCAGCCAGTGTCCGAAAGAGTTGGTATTGTTTTTTTTTGTGTGGGCCGCAGCCTGGAGCGCCGCAGAGTGTGTGCACAGCGCACCAGACGTCGTGTAACCGAAGTTATTGCTAGGATTGAATTTGAGAAAGAGCTTCCAGGTTTTTCCGATGCTATTATGTGTACTTTTATTCTGATTAAGTACCTCTTGGACAACCAAGCCCGGATGGAATGGGATCAGGACAAAAGAAAAGAAAAACATTAGCCAAAAAAAACTGGAGGAAAACAGAGCTTCCAACCTCCACCCCACGACGACTGACTGTCGCGTGCGCGTAGTTTGAGTTTGTTCGGCCCAATCCTTTTTAAGCCTACGTCGGTGATCCTTTTAGGGGAGCCTTTAGGGGATCCTAGTAAACCGACCGACCCGGATTGGTGCGTTGACCAAGGGATATTGGCAACAGGAAGGAAAAGCAGGAAAAGGTGAACAGGACCACCCTATCGTCGTCTTTCGATGGCATGGTCTGGTCTCGGCTTGAAACCGCCCGTTTCGGTGTTTGTGTGTCGATCTGGCGTCACTCTGTTCTTGGTCGCTTTTTCCTAACCAACACAGCACACGCCAAGCTGGAATGACGATTGCATAGCATGAGGACTATTCCTACAAGTCCGTCAAGCCGTGACAAATGTGAACATTAGACAAATCATCCAAAACGCGGGGCTCCAACCACCAGCTGCCAGCCTCCCCAGACTATCGATCAATAATATTCATCGGCGCCTTCCGAGGCCTGAGGATTGCGTCCAATGTTCAATCCTTGGCTCGGCTGATCTGGGCTAACCAGCTTAAGGGTCGTCACTGCTTGCTTCTGCAGGAGGTACCTAGAGTCTAGACCCCATCGCCAAACGCTCTTTTGAGCACTTGGTAAGCGAGACAACACCCTCAATCTGTGTAGCTGGCGGCAGGGCGGCAAGCGGGTGTCTAAATCCAGTCGAGTTTCCTGCGCACCCATAATTGCATGTGAGAGACAAGAAAGAGCAAGATAGACGGAAATGACAGCTGGCCGTTCTCTACCTAACCTACTGTATGAACCATCGGCACGGTACACTAAAATCCGTCACTTACCAAGCATGGTCTGATATGACGTAGGTTAGCTTAGCACCAAATGGAGAGACGACCCAGCTTAGTTATATCCGAGTTGTATTATCCTACTACTTACCTACGACTACGCTACGTGTGCGCAGCTCTTTCGCCCCGTCGCTTCAGAATTGCAGCGTTTGCTGGGAGTTGCGGTACGCAGGAAAATGGTGAGACCTCGCAGGCTATTTCAGGGTTGTTCCAGTGTCCTGTCAACTCTGTGTGTCTATGGTGAGGCAGTGTGACTCAAAGACCCCCACGCAAAGTGAATTCTGTACCGTACTTACGTGCCCTATGTACATACATTTGATGATATGATGAATCTTCGACTGCCAGCTCTTTTTGCACACCGTGACCCAATGCATCTACGTCTACGTCTACGTCTACGTCACCGTCAGTAATGCTCGCTCTGGCTGAAACTGCGCCCTTTGATAGCCTTCTTCGCTGCATCGCCTAGATCGGAATTTCCTTTTTCTCTCCCCGTCCCCTGAAGCACAGTGGCCCTGCCGCCAGTCCCGTTCCAAATTGCAACGCCGGGACTTTCCGGGGTCCCCATGGTTGCACTGTTCCCTCCCGCGCGGCAGTCAGTGGGTTTTACCGTTTCAGTCGCGGTCACGCTCGCCATTTCCCAATTCCGCTTCCGTCTCCAGCTGTGTCCCAGGTCCACCTGGAAAGCGGCTCCGTCGGTGTGAAATTGGGAAACTGCCCCTGGCGCTAAGGAGCCCGAGCTGCTGTAGCGAATTCCCGAATTTGTCCATCGCCGGCAAGGGGATTAATCTCGCTTTCCCGTCAAAAAAAGTCGATAGCGTTGCTGAGTCCCACGTCTTGTATTGGGGATGGCAGATACAGTACAGATCACAGGCCCCCCACGGGCCTGGGCGTCACTGCGACTATCGAGTCAGCTTCGTGTCACGAACGGTGGATACCTGACTTGTGCACAAACCTTCCACCCTCCCGCCTAGGGGATATGTCCCGAATCCCGTCGAGACGGATTTACTCGTAGGCCGTAGTCCCCAGCATCTCTCAAGCAAATATATCCATCATGCTGTTGGGTTTGTCATGATATGTAGTTGTCGTCAGGTCGGCGGTGGGAGACCCAGCACGTGGACACGACAGGCTGCGAGCAGGCGAGGTTCCCGTCATACCAACCGCACGCAACACACCACCCTGCTTACTCCGACGTAGGCAGAGAGCTTGCGTGGGCAGGTCACATTCACTTTGCTGGACCGTCATGGACATGTGGTCGATCCGGGTATGGCTCGGAGTCCGCGTGCATGATATGCAAGTCTGACCGTACCTCCATGGAATTTTGGCACCAAAAAATGGTGGTCAGCTCTTTCGATTACTCAATCTCTTAATGTTGCGGGCGAGCCGCACCGGCGACACGACCGATGGCATCTGAGCAACGCCAGCAGCCACAACTCACTAATACGGCAGATCAGATTGGACACGCCTTTATATTCCGAGCCCCGCTAGTGTACGTCGAAATGAAGCCACCCCCTTGACGAACGTCTAGTCGTACACGCACACTTCATAGTATGCAGCTTAATCTGCGCTTTTTGGAAGAGACAGGCCCGCCGGCGTGATACAAGACCGCCCGCGCCCGCCTTTGATGAACGCAACCGAACCATGCCTAAAGCGTCGCTCTCAAGTCAGCCATGAACCTCTGCTTCACCGCTGCTCTGCGGTCACCGAGCATCTCCTTCATGGGTCGCGCCGGCAGACCTGACAGCACCTCGTCCACGAGCATGACCACGTCCTGGGCACAGCCGAACGACAGGCTCCAGCCCGCTCCGCCCTGGCCGTACGAATGGACGATGCGGCTGCTTGTGTTGCGCAGCTCGCGCTCGACCCTCACGTTGCTGCCTCTGAAGGGCCGGAGGCCCTGGGCCAGCGGGTAGTCTGGGTCGACCTGGGCGTTCTTGAGGCAAGGTAAGAACGCCTCGCACCTCCGGCGCATGCGCTGGATGATAGGGCTGTCTAACGTCAGATCCAAGTCCCACTTATGCGGCTCCGCTATGCCGCCAATCAGCAGGATGTTATCGTTCCTCGGTACCAGGAATATGATTTCATTCGAGTCGTGGACGGCATCTGCGGTAATGGTCAGGGCAGCCTCGACCTTCGGGAAATCCGAGCCATCGTTGATGACCCGAATCAGCCCGCCGCGGATTGGGTAGACGCTGGCGTCGCCCGCCAGGACCTGCCCTTGTAGGCCAGTACAGTTGATGATGACATCTGCGTCGAATTGCTCGAGCAGCTGTGACTCGACGTCTAGCAGGTCCTCCCCGATGGTCTCCGTGACCAGATTGGCGCCCTTGCTTTCGACGAGCTGCATAAGCCAGTCCATGGCTTTGTCCGTATCAATGATTGGTGCGATCACCTCGTAGGCATCTACTGCGCCATATGATGGATCGACATCGCGCTCAGTCATCAAGTCGGCCCCGCGATAGAAACCCCGGACGCCACTGGCCATGATCTCTGCCATCTTGTGGTGCTGCGCCGCATCTGCTTCTACGGGGGCGGGGAAGAAGAAGTCCGAAGGCATCATGCGGACTCCTGAGGCGTCACTCAATGCCGGGATGGACGCTATACCATCCCAGATGTGATATGCCGTCATGCACCAGCGCTTCGAGTGAGCAAGTGAGATCTTGTCGGTGTGGGATCCACACACGGCCGGGGGGTATTCCCACAGCGCGCCGGCAATCTGCGAGGTCAAACGCTGCTCGCTGTTTGCCCAGGAGCTTCACACAAAGAATTAATCATCATCCACTTTGGTATACACTCCTTGGAACTATATGACTTACGAGCTTAAGACAGTGACGCGGTATCCACGGTCAAGCAGGACCCAGGAGTTGACGAGTCCGGTTACTCCGCCGCCGATGACCAAGACATGCGGGGCGTCCGGGGTGGGGGACCGGAGGGGCTGCCCCAACGGCGACAAGTCTCTCCATATTGTCAGAGGCATGTTGGGTTGTTACAAGACTTTGACAGTCAGTCTGTGGCCACATGGCAACGAAAGTTAGTTACAAAATCCATCAATATGGGAGAAGCGGAATCTCACTTGACAGGTATGTAATATCCTTTGGTACAACGAAAGGAGTATACGCTCTCTGTAGTTCAGGGGAGGGACGGATTGGATAGTTCTTGGATCTCTGTCTTGACCAGGAAGGACTTGATATAATGGGGTCGAAGTTGACGTGACTAACTCGATATCAAACAGTGAGTGATGGTCATAAGAAGACTTTGGACAATTGGTGATTCAACATAGGATAACAAGAAGCTTTTATTCGCATAAGATATGATACACTAAGCCTCTCGTCCGTTGAAGGTTGTGACTCTGGAGCCTCCTTTTATACATGCCTCCTGTCCGTCCTCGAGGCACCCAAGCAGTGTCACTCACCGCTTCACCTCGTAGTCAGCCTACGGGGCTCGGCCATGACTGTACTTACCTATATCCCGGACTGTATAGGTATATCTCGAACGATAAATAGACTTACCTCGAAATCTCACCTCCAGGGACTTTTTCCATGAAAAGGGGGTGGGCCCAGGTCTTTCGTTGGCTGCTTCATCCCCTACAGGGCTGCTAGCTAGCCTGTACTCCCCATCTAGTCCCAGTGCCATGGATAAGGAAACCAGTCAGTCAGATCAGGTCTCCATCTCTCTATACGTCTTGTATGCTCGTACCAGAGGAGGCATGGGTCTGGTTCCGAGCAGGTATGGCCTATTTTACGCGTCGTAATATGCAGCCTATGGAGGGCGTCTTGGATTGCAACGTGCATATTCATTATTATTACGTTTCTCTCGGTTCCTGATATCAAACATGCCATAATGAGAAATAAATACTGTTATGGATGTAAGCTATGTATGTAGTCTGACCGCTTACATAACATATTTATATTATAATCGACAAGAAGCCGATCCAGCATGTTTTTCACGATTGGGCGGACAGCACTCCCGGCTGCGCCGCCAGTTCGCCTTCCTAGGCACTTATCCGGCTCGTTACTTTCAAACTGGCAAAAGACTACAGGTTCAAACATGAAGGGGGGCCACCACCAGTCATAAGACTGCAACGTATCGTGCCAGCCCTGCTACGGGGCTAGTATCCTTGGGCAAAGTCCAGCTTGAAGCTATCCGATATCAACGTCTTCCGGCCATCCGTTTTGTGTAACTGGCAGGATCTCTTTGTCGGTTACTTACCTTCTATGTGCCGAACCGCCTGCCGGATACCATCATGCTGTATCTATGTGACAATGCAATGTAATTCTGCATCACACTCGAGACGACCATTATTCGAAGGACCTCGTCCCCCCTCGGTGCTGGTTACCGGTCTAGAGAAAGGCCGCATTTGTGCGACCCCTCCCAAGAAGCTTGTTTTCCACCCAAGGCCATGGTAACGGCTTTCCCTTCTCCAAATTGGCAAATCAGTTGCAGGGAGAAGTTTCCCCGCGGGGCAATCTCAGTAATCATATTGCTTCCTATGCAAGGGCCGAAGACGCAGGGTCTCAGGGCTGGGCAAGGAACTTTATAGCAGGACCGTTTGCCCGTTTCGGTACTGATGCATGGTTAGCTGGTGGTATTGTGGCTTTCCTTGATAACGTCTGGAACATCATTAGTATACTCGGCATCAATGAAGCACATTGTGTGTCTTCCTCCTTTTCTTTTGAGCTGCCGTTTTGGTCGACGGGCAGGGGGTATGACGCAGCCCCCCTTATCGAATCCCACAACCAACGATCGAATCACAGCTCGATCGGAAATGCCTTCGGAAATACTCGAATTATGCAAGATGCATTTGAGGGGGAAGGGGAGATTGATCGGCAAGGTTGAGATCCTACCTGCATTAATATTGATGGTGGTGGCAAGGCTCTCTTCCTATATGCTACCTGTGCATTAAAGGCCGCAACACACAAGGACATGACCACCACCATGTAGCGTTCAGCTGTCCAATGTTCTTGTAGGGGCGATGCAACAATGCAACCACCTAGTTGCTAAACAACGTGCCGCAAGGTTCGAACGTTGTCTATATTGGACAGGAGTGGCATAGTAGTCATAGCTCTGGATGCTTACATAGAACAACATAACAACCGCTCCGGGTGGTGCTTGTAGCTGTCGTACGTCTGACGAGTAAAAGGCACGCTCATGTAGCGATACCGCCACGTGTACCTTTGTTAAAAGGTCACTCAGGGCGACAAAGGAAAGGGCTGGTTTCCGCCTTTTCTGTGCCCGATGGTGCGCTGAGTGTCCAAGAAGACGCACATCTGGCAGAAGCAGAAGGGCGGTGACTAGGAAGTTGACGTTGCTGCCTTGGGATCCGAAAAGTATCGGCACACCGGACCCGATTGCAATGCGGTGTCGACATGGTGAGCCCGAAATAGGTTGTTTTGCCTTTGGGCGGGCCCATGGCATGCATAGGGCTGACGCCACGGCTCACTGCTTGCTGCATATAATCACGAATGTCATGCCAGAACACGAACGCGCGTGGCTCGTGACATGTGTGAGCGGGCCTGCGGTCTGTGTCACAAAGGGGTAAGCAGGATCGTCAGGGTGGTACCAAGGCATGACATGCTGGAGAGATATAGAGACTTCACATCTGAAGAATTAGGTAGCGAGACAAGGTCACCGAGACAACTCGGACCTTGCCCGAAGTTGCTGGGTGAAGTTGACTCGGCTTGCCCGGGCCTGTAGCCGAATGACAAAGCCCGGAAATCGGCTGCGCTACCAGAATGATCACAGTTGCCACGCCTTCGGGCCGCGTTGCCATTCCGTTGGTTCTGGCCTGCTTCTTGCGTCGGGTGTTATGCACCTACCTCTTCTCAGACTTGTATCGCTGATCCACCTTCGTCTTGGAAGATATGAACTTGACCCTTTTCGACCCCTTTACTTGTTGTGGTAGCCTGAGGTGATGCCCCCTTCGTCTTTTCAAAGCGGGTCGCCGGTTGGACCAGTGCAAAGACCAAGCAGCAACGTCTGGACGTCTTGTGACTTGAGAAGGCGAGGCCTCATTGGCCTGCTGGTAACTCTCTGGCATGCAGCATATCTGACCTGCAGTAGCAAGTGATATGCATAGAGTGCATGAAAATACGCAGCATGTGTGGCTTGGTTGGTCTGATTATCTTTGGTGGCGCAACTGACAACTGCGTCGGAAGGCGACCTGTATCATTCAGCTCTCAGCTAGATTGACATAGATTGGCCCAATAAAAGAGACCAGTCTTGGACCAAGTAGGATTAGCGAGTGGCCCAACATCTGATGCACATCGTGTTCAGATCAGGAAAAACAGGGCCTCGTTGCGTCAATCCAAGAAGTGTGCCACGGAATAGATTTCGGGATAGATGGTCGCCTCAAACCTGAATGAAGCCTGCTGCATATCTGTTTCGTAACCCATTATCGAGTCTGCGACATTCGTGTAATTGGTAGTACGAGCGCGCAAGGTATGTTGATGTTGCAAACAAGACGGGCCTCCAAAGTTGGATGAGGTCATCGTCTTATCCAAGGTTGCCCCTCCAAGGAGCTAGAAGCTAGAAGCTAGAAGGCAGAAGCTGATCTCCTTACCAGACGCAACCCCACCTTAGCTTACATCGCCTCGCCTCACTCATCATCTCACTCTCGGAATTACCCCGCCACCCAACAGGATAGATGCTAAGGTTCGACGAAATAACAATCTGACATTCCAGTCCTCCAATCAACAAGATTCCCTTCTTCCCCATTCCCTCAACTGCATACTGAGACACGAACAAAGTCTTGGGTCCTTGGCGTCGATCATCTTGAGCGCACACAAGTAAGCGAGCGAGCAGGCAACACGAGCTTTGGTTAGCCATGGCCGTCCCCAAGCTCGGCTTCGGCAGTATGCTGCTAGTCCTGGCCATCGTCTTGGTGGTGATGCCAGGCAAAGCGGCTGCTTTTGGAGCTGGCAACATCCCCTCGATCGCCCAGGTCGAAGGCCACAACTGGCGCCATGGCGACATTGAAGATATGCTCAAGACCATCGCCTTCCTTCACGGCAAGAAATGGACCACGCTTCTGGTGCAGCGCACCTACTTTGGTCAGTCGAGCTGCTCACCCAACCAACCCCCCTGCCAGGATACAGAGCTAACACGCAAAGGGGTCTAGGCAATTGGCTGCGAGACTACTCTCAGGCAGTCGATGTAGGCAGTTTGAAAGGCGTGAATGCCGAGACCATTCGAGTTCTTGTTTGGATCTTGTCTTTCCTGGCAAATGGCTATGCGACTGAGGAGTTTGAAGTCACTGCGGAACGCCTGGGTGTCTACCGTCCGGAGGAACACATCGACAACCCCCTTGGCTATGCTGATGGCAAGGATGCTCGCGAGTTCGACAAGCGTCTGCGCGGTCCAGTACAGCCGGTAGAGACCGAAATTGACATGCGCACTGGCATGAAAAACTACATCGCTAATGAGGCTGGTGGATGGGCAACCAGTGTCGGCTACCTTCGGAACAGCATTGCCCGCAGCGTTCACTACGGACGGCTGTACACTTCCGGCTCATCTCGTAAGGGAAACGAGGACGATCTCTGCGAGGCTTTGAGGTGCCTGGGACAATCGCTGCATTGCATGGAGGACTTCTCGGCCCACAGCAACTACTGTGAGCTGGCCCTCCGTGAACTTGGTTACAACGAGGTCTACCCCCACTGCGGCGCTGCATCGCAGATCCGGGTCAACGGAAAACACATCTATCCTATCGTTACTGGTACCTTCGGTGGTGTGGACTTCTTGCACTCTGTACTGGGTGAGGCAAACGACCACTTCACACAGTCTGAAGTCGATGAGATGAACTCGGCGCTTTTGAACGCCCAGATGGCCACAAAGGGCGAGGGCGGCAGCGGTTCTCGTGGATTTGGCGGCCCCAGCTCTGCAAGCAGTTTCGTCTCGCTGGTCAGCAAGCTTCCAGTCATCGGTAACGGTTTCGCTTCGGAAGCCCGCGATCTGCAAAAAATGGCCGACGAGCAGGAGAGGCAGAACGCGATGTCTTCCACTCGAGGTGGAGGTGATGGAGCACGCAACACCAATCTGGTTCCCGGTATGAGTGAGAGCTTTGACCCCGTCAAAGTCGCTGGCCAGATCTACCCTATCCTGAAGTTCCGTGACAAGATTGTCAAGTCCATCAACAGGGGCATTGCCAAAATTCCCGGCTTGGAAAGTCTGCTCGAGCACATCAGCGAGACACTGACTGCGTTTGTTCTTGGTCTGCTTGCCCCCTTTATCCGACCCATCATCAACCAAGTTACCAAGGTCCTGAAGGATGGATCTTCTGGTGTTATTGCGACAAGTGCCAACGCTCAGCTTGAGCCATGGAGAAATCCCAATTGCACAGACCCAACTCACTCGATGCTGTCGAAGGATCACTTCACCAATGTTCTCAACCCCTGCGCTGGCCGGGTCGCTGCTACAGTTCTGCAATATGCTGTTCCGTAAGTTCCCATTGTGTTCATTGATAGATCATAGACTAATTGGGCGAATAGTCGTATCTTGTACGCTTGGGAGAACCCCGGCGTACCTGTCGACGAGGTCGTCAACGATGTCACCAGGGCATTCCACCACCCGGCTCTCCGTGACGAACGTACAGAGATTCATCGTGAGATGTTCCAGACCGTACGCAAGTGGGCTGACGAGAACCCCCGCCGCCATGAGTTGAACCACGTCCTCGGATCTCAAAGCGTCAAGGATGGGAAGAACCATATCCTTCAAGGACAAGGCAACAGCAATAGGGGCCATTCCCACGGTGGCGGCATCTTTGATGGAGGTGTCGGGGACATGAACAGCAACAGGGGCCATGGAAGACCAACCAACTCGCTCTGGAGCAAAGTCGCGACTCGTGATTTGGATGCCATGGGTGCCGGTCATGGCGGCGGCGTCGGTTACATGGGTGCCAGTTCACCAGAGCCCTCGCATGCCCCCTCGAATACTCGCCCCCCGGGCAGCTTCGGGTACAAGACCGATGCACAGCCACCCAGTGGAGGTGCGGCAGACTCCTACTACTCCGGCGGGTCCGGCTATCAAGGCCAAGCACCACCGGCTCAATACGGAGGCCCCCCACAAGGATACGGGGGTCAGCCGCCCCAGGGTTATGGTGCGCCGCCGCCGCCCCAGGGTTATGGTGGCCCGCCTCCCCAGGGCTACGGAATGCCGCCGCAAGGATACCCGGCTCAGCCGACCTACGGCGCACCGCCTCCTGGTTGGGGTCAGGGTCCTCCGCCGCCCCAGGGCGGTTATCCGCCATATGGGGGCCAGGGCCAGTGGGGCGGTGGTGGCTACCGGTACTGATCAGCCATACCCTCCATAAGTAGGCTGGGGAAGTTGGATCCGGAGGGTTGAGAATAAAAGGGGATATATGGGAGGCGTTTCTTGGTAATATTTCAGGGTGGGAGGTGACATATATACCTAATGAGAGAGCAGCTATGCAGGTAGCACTGGTGGGCGTTTTAGGAGGGGGTGGGCGGATGGGAGGTCGTATACCCTGCCAGAATACACGCGTCTTGTTCCATCTTAATTTGAATGCCAACCGATACAGCACAGGTAGAGACTGAATGAATTCATCTGCTGGATTGCCATTAATGAAGATGCCTATATGGTCGTCAAACGGCAGCAGCAGCAGCATCCCATGACCCGGGTGCTGGCATGCCGCGGGAAGTATGACATTGGAAAAGTGTGGGTATTGCTCGATAGGGGCCTCGCGGCGTGTCATCACGAGCCCAGCCCGGATGCCATGTACGGGACAGGACCACAAAAACCTACTACTGGAATCATAACACGAACGCGAATGGTATTTTTGGGGCGGAAAGGGGGCGCGCATGGTTTTCTGTTGACAGTGGCACTCCCCCGATGAATGGGCGCATCCCTAACCAGCCAGGTTATATTTGCCCGTTTCGTTACAACAACGCCATTTGGTTCGTATAGCACCAACCTCTCGTCTCGTCTCTCCCAGAACGCCCAATTTTACTGCTTGCTGTGCTGCTCGCTGGCTCATCTCTCATGCCGAATAGAAAAGGCAAGCTCTACTATACAATACAAATGGTCTACGGCATACAGAGAAGCGTGGACCAAAACCAGGACTGACTATTCTGGGCAACATGTCTTTTTAGGATGTAACCATTTTTCTTCTTCTTTTATAGCTTGGGCTTCGTAGTAGACTTGAGAGGGGTCGTGGCCTCCTGGTTTACAAGAACCTCGCCCGTCTTCTGGCCGTTGCCGAAGAAGATGACCTGGACAGTCAAGTCGTCCCTATAGGCAAGTCACTTGTCAGCAAGAGAAACCAAAGGTGGTGGCAATCTGGATACATGTAAGTACTTACCGGTATCGTCTCGACATGGGCGAGACCAGAGTCAGCAGAGCGCAAACCTGCTCCTCGTTCTTGCCTCCCAGAGCGTTGCGGATGAGATGTGTGGCGACATTGCTGTCCTTAACAACAAACCGCTCCTTCTCGTTGGGGGAAATACCCCACTGCTGCAGTCGGATGGGCGTCTTCTGGCCGTCGGGGCCGTTGCCATCCTTGGTCCCCTCAACGGGCAGGGTCTGTTTCGAACCGAAGATCTTGGACCAGACCGAGTTGAACTGCGAGTTGGAGCCCTCCGTAGCCTGGGTCTCAACCCACTTGCCGACGAGGCCTACCACTTCCTCGTTGGTCAGCATCTCCCAAAGACCATCCGTTGCCATGACAAGGAAGTCACCACGCTCGGGCTGGATCTTGGTAGTGGTCACCACGGGCTCGGCCGTAACGTACGGAGGAGTCTTAAGGTGGGGTGAGTAACTGCGGCCAAAGAAACCCTTTCGGAGGCGGTCGGAGACATCTCTGGTCCATTTATAGCTGGCATCACCGAAGGCCCGGGTAGGTTCCAGACCACCAAGGACTCTGCCGTTGTGTACAACACGCTCCTCGCCTGGGTGAGCTTTGCGCAAGCGGGCAGCTTCATTGGGGTTGTTGCCTGTCTGATCCTCGGAAAGAGGGGTGGCCGTCCACTTGCCGGAATCGCTTCGGCGTCCCAACACGGCTCGCGAGTCACCAGTGCATGCCACACGCAGCGTCTTCGAGGCGCTGTCGTAGAACGAGAGCAGGGCGCACGAGCCTGACAGGGCAGGCCCCAGAAGCTCGGCCGCAACCCGCTTCGAGTTGGACTTCAGAACCTTGTCTACACTTTCGTGGACGATTTCGTGGTCCAGGCGCGTGAAACCAAGCTTCATGGCGGTGTCGATGGCGTCGGGCGAGGGAGGGGCGCCCAGCGCCGTAGCCGCCTTGTAGGTGGTGTTGAGCTCGCGGGCGACCGAGGTGATCAAAGTCTGGCGCAATTTGGCAGAGGTGGTCCAGCCAGCGTGGCCGTCGAAGACGCCCCAGAACATCCAATCGTTGGGTACCTCTCCAGTCTTGTGGGTATCGCGCGGCGTGACCTCGACAATTTTCTCGGCATGGTCGTCCTCGATGGGATTGTTGCTTGCCAGCTGGACGATATCGTATCGCAGAACTCCCTGTCCCCGGTTCACCATGTAAGAGACCTGGTTGTCCCGCAGCTTCTCGGTGGCTTGGTCGGGGGTAAGCATCTCGAGGATATTGCCACCGCTGCCGTCGGCGCTCTTGGCGATCGGGCCCTCGCCGACAAATGTTCCGGTGTGTAGCTCGTCTGCGCCCACTACCAAGACGTTGCGGGTTGGCGCAGCATTGTTCGGGGAGTTGGTGGCGCCGGTCGAGTAGGGGCGCACTGCTGCGGCTTCGGATGAGGGGTCACCCTTGTAGGAATACCAGGCGCCGTAGCCGACAAGGCCCGAGACCAAAGCAACGGAGACTCTTCTGAAGTACATGGAGGACTGCAGCGGCTCACCTAGAGCATTTTGTCGCTGCTGGGATCGGGTCGCGTGGGTCGAGGAGGACGAGGAAGAGGAGGAAGACAACGATCGCAGGCCGCCGAGCTTGGTGAGGCCAGTGTTGGCGGTGCAGTGGTGCTGCAGCAGTAGACCAACCTGTCGCGTGCGTACGTTTCGGGGCAGGCCTCGGACGGCGGTTTGACAGGTTGTCCGGAAAGCTCTCACGGCTGCAAAACGCATTTGGACCCGGGCAAGAAAGAGCGTCCGTGGCTCTTATAATCCTTGAATGGAACTGTTGTTTGGAGGGAATCAAACGCGCCGTAAAGGTCGAACGGAGGACGACAAGGTTAAGGACTCGGGTGTTTGGTGGGTCAAGGACGGATGAGGAAAGAGGGTTTCAATGCAGGCAATCCAGTCGAAGCACCAATCGGCGGGGAGGTATTGGAGCTCACTGGGGCTGCCACCTAATAGCGCTGGGGATTTGGGAGACATCCCCTGTAGTCTGGACCTACAGTGGCTGGCCAGTGTACAGTACCAAAGTACATACCTAACCTAGCTGACCCGATCTTTTGTTCTCTTCGATATCCGGGACTGTCACATGCGGAGCCGTCCCGATATCAAGCTGCACCACGTATTAAGAAGAAGTATGTAAAATTCGTCAAATTCTTGTTCTCATCATGAGCTGAGATTGATTCAACAAACGGTGAATAGCCCGGCCTCAAAGCACGATGAACCCAAGCGAGGCCACTGCCTCGGATCCCGTGGCAAACGCAAGCCAAACCCCTCCTACTAGTGCAGCACCCTCCGGGAGCGCCAACATGGATACGGGATCCAACCAGAACACGATCTATCGTGCCTTCGATAGCTACCCCTGGACCAAAGATCGCATTTTCCAGGTAACTAATTGCCTTTTCCGTTCATGCCATGCTGTCTTTATTCTTGCCTCAAAGCGTGTTTGGTCGGATGCTGAAACGGACATACCCCAGGAACAACTATCCAAGGAGCTGTATACACAACATGGCTCCAGCCCGGCGGAAATAGCGCTCTCCTGCCGGATCAGGCGATTCGAGGACAAGGTCAACATCAAAGTAGACCCCGCCACGTACCAAGCCTACCGCGACGAGGGCCCGAAGCCCCAGGTAGACCTGGTGCCTCAGTTCCTCCTCGAGCAGGAGCGTCTCCACGAGGTAAGCTGTCTTACCTCCTTGGCTGCTTGTGGCTGAGACCTGATGCCTTCTTAATTTTCCTTCTCAGCCGGACCTACGGAAGCGCAGATACGCTGCATTGACAGGAGACTGGGGTGATGTGCCGGCCGACCAGATCCCTTCCGGCCAACTTGCTGATCCCGCTATTGGAGGGCTGACTGCGCCTCTATGGCAACTGGCAGCCCCCAAGGCCGATTTGTATATAAAGAAAGACGATCTGGCTTCGGGAGACGGGGGAAAGGAACCGTATCCCAAAAAGTTTGAAGAGATCATTGAATTTCTCCAGAGTGGGAAAGAGATTCCTGGCATTCAGAAGATCCCCGACACTGTGATCAGCGATCCGGTAAGATGACTTGTCTCCAGGGCTTACACATATCCCTGATATCATTTGTCTTTCGAATTGACTGACCATATACCCAGTCGATAACTACCACTACCGGTCGCCCAGTACCCCTGAAGCCGTGGGAGAAGAGACCCGCCAACTAGATTATGCTTACAGGCCATTACTCAGTTAGCAGGGTAATTAAGAAGCGCCATACTTATATATGTGTAGCACTATCTGGCTAATATTGTGTACCTCAATTATAAGCATCAAGTGTTGGCATCTTGTTCAGGTTTTGGGCCCATTCTTCACTGAAGTGAGTGCTGTGGGTGCTGTCGACTTTAGCTGCCCGGGGCTTAATGTAGCGGGCCCTTGGACAGCTTGAAACCAGTCACCATGGTCGCATCAGTCTTTGAAGTCCAGGGTACCCAGGAGAAATCATTCGTTCTTCTAAAGACTGGCTACCTCGATCTAACCGTCAATGCCATAAACTGTTCCAGACTTCTCCTAGTCATAGGGATATCTATCTTCCTTGCCAGAATACACAAACAAAACAGCTCTGAACACAATGCTAAAGATTCTATGAATCATTTCTTCTTTCCTCGACTCTACTCCCATCCAATCCCCCCCTTTTTTTCTTTTTCTTTTTTAAAACACACGCAAATCAAAGCCTCCCTCAAGCCTCAGTATGTGCCCCTCCATTGAGTGTATTTCGTACACCAAGCAGGTTACACCGACAAGTCGGTTGGTATGTTGGGCCATATGAAGAACCAGTTAGAACTGAGAACTGGAGATGGACGACAAACGTGACAGAAAAATGGATCATCAACGCAGGAAGTATCGGTTCGTCCACCGCTCATCCAAGTGGTGGTTTCGGTTTGAGGGTAAGCGAGGTATGATCGATGGACGCCCCAGATGCTCGACTTCGTATCGCAAAAACCGTAAGGATGATGTGTCCAAGGCACCATCGACCAGGCAGTAGCCCGCCGTGGTGTAGGATGTCATAGACGTATGATTCTGTAAAAGATTTCCTCAAGATGCTCAGATGTCGGTGGTCCCAAGGCTGAACCGATGTGAGATGTCTAGTTGCTTTTGGAGAAGTCGAAAAGAGTCGAGATGAGAGGACGCAATGCAGAACGAAACGCCAAGGTCGGCGAGGTATCGATACAACTTTAATCGGTCACTTCATGTGGCCGTCGAGATTATGTATTACTGCTGACTGGTTCTGTTAGACTTCGTCCATAGAGGGAGGGAGATCATACCTCGCTGGCAGGGAATGAGCAGTCGGGCGACTTACTGAAAGACCAAAATGGGGTTCGCTCGATGTATGCGAACGCATGGCAAAATGAGCCGCTCCATCACTGGTATGAACGGCTCCATCTGGCGTTCTGAGGCATCCGACCTATGTTGGTGGTGACGCAAGGGCCGGGACGGGTGGCCACAGCAGGGTTGGTGCAAAGCATCCCAACTCGAGAGCCAAACTTGGAGCCTCGAAGTGACACCATGTGCTTACGAATATGAGCAGTAACAATCTCGCGATGCTGGGGGCTGGCATTGGTGAGGATGTACTGAATCAGATAATTGCCATACTGGTCGCTGGCAATGTCAATCAGCGGGATTCGAGGTCGATCCACACGACCCTCGCAGACGCGGTCGAGATAGCGAGCAAGAAATTCGGGGCCACCGATCTTCAGACACTTCTCGACTACCTTGGATGCGTATTGGTCCATACTGTACTCGGCTGCAAAACGGATGACATGATCGATAGCACGGCTGCGGTCGGCAGGTGCACCATGCTCGCAAATATGCTGAATGCACCAGTTCCCGAACTGCCCATGGGCAACGATGTCGATGTTCTGGAGAACCTCCTCAATGCAAGGTCGCTGTCCGCATAGTTAGCCACCATACTCGTAAGACAGTAATGTTTCACCTGCAATTGGGAACATACCTTGTCCTCTTCAAGACAATTCTCGAAGATGTTCTGGACGACCAAGCTGCCAGTCTCGCCGAGGGCAACATCATGCCACATACCCTCCAAAGCATCGTTGACATACTTCATGATCTGAGGAGGTGACTCGGTCCATCGAAGTTCAAACAGCTTCTGCCAGACATGGCAAGCGTAGCGGTGGATAACGGTCTTGGGAATGTCGCGGAGCAGTTCGCCAACCATATGGCACTTGTAGTCCTCTGGGACGGAGTCAAAGGCCTTCTGGATAACGTGACAGCCAAAAGGATCCATCGAAAGGTTCAGTGTGTGGCCGCGAACGGCCTCGGCGATCTTGATGACCTGTTCCGGGGTACCATGCTCAAAGCAGCGTTGCACGAGAAAATTGCCGAAGCGGTTGACCATCAAAGCATGGGCCTGAAGGATGATCGCATCGACAATCTCGTACTTCTGATCCGGAGTGCCCACCTTGAGCTTCTGCTGGAGGAAGATGGAGGCCTGCTGATCATTGTTGCACACAATCTTGTCGACAATGTACTTCCAGTTGCAGTTGACGTTACGGTCCAGAAGGCGACGGTAGTTCAGTGGTTCGGTCGTAGGTAGGTAAGTTGGGCCTTCCGTTGCCACAGGCTGCTAAGTATCACATGTCAGTAACGATTCTTGGGTGATAACATTGAGCCTGAGCTACCAGATTTACTTACCTCGGTTTTCCATGGACCTCCAGATGAAGACGAGGTAAACTCGGTGGCCAGGGGAGACAAGGGAGTGCCGACGGGAGCTTGCTGCTGGTTGGCGTATGGTCCCATGCCCAACGGGTATTGGCCGGAACCAGGCATGTTTCCAGCGCCTGCATCGAAGGGCATCTGACCATAGTTGTTGTAGCCGTTGCCGTAACTGGCCTGACTGCCGAAGGATGTTGAACCAAAACGGCTATCGTGGCTACGGCCACCTCGTCGGCCTCCTGGAGCTCGGACAGTCATGTCATTGTAATCAGGCGTCAAGCGATCATTGCGATACAGATCGCCAGATCCTCCGTTGTAGTTGACATGGGGTTCCATGAAGCCTTGATGACTGTTGCGAGGACCCCAAGCGCCATTCTGATGCATTTCATTTCCAGAGTAGCCGTTCGGGTTCTGAACCATGCTCTGGCCAGGTCGAGAGCCATTGCCCCAGATAGCACGCGCTCGGTTGAAACCATTCGCCGAATAAGCCTCGCTGATATCTGAACGAGAGTCATCAAAACCGTTCCAGTTGTTAGCCTGTTCTCGATTCGGCTGAGGGGGAAGGATGGTGCTTGGTCCACCAATGGCAGGGCCGCTCGGAACTTCCTGTTCAGTAGCATAGTCACCTCCGGGAATGGGCGGGCTAGAGCCGAACTCCGACTTGACGGGCTGGCCCTTGAGGTTGCTGATCTCATTCTGGGCATCGGCCAAAGCTTTCTTCAAACGATTGACCTCGTCTTCGCTAGACTGACCAACGTTCGTGGCGGCACTGGTTGGTCGAGTCGAGGGGGCAGTCGTGTCGAAGTCCTCCGTGGCGGGCGTGTCTGGCATCGAATGGCTGGAAAGATGATGGCCTGGGTTCAAGTAGGAGGCACCATGGGCCGCAAACTTGTAGGCCTCTCCCTGCTTCTGTAGTTTGGCAGATTGCTCCGTGAGGTCAGCAAGGAGTCTATCCATAGGACTCGAGTCGGGAGTGCCAGAAGTGTCCGAAGGACCCAGTGCATCGTGGTTCAGCTTCATCTTCTTCGCCCACTAGTTAGTTTTCTTATTCTCCGAAGTGGGTGATACGTGATGACAAAGTGACAACGATGGGATGCGTCAAGGATGCTGGAGAAAGGGTAACCTACCTTAGGACAGCTCTGATTGACCAGAGAAGCCGTGGAGATAGTCAATGACTTCTTGAGAGACGGCTTTGCCATAGTCTGATTCTAGGTTGTAGCTTGTCAGTCCTACTCGATCATCCGATGTATCTACCTAGCCTCGGAGTTTGGGAACAATGCACTTGCAGATGGTGTTGAAGGGTAGCACAGGCTTGGTCGTTCAGAAAGGGCGATGTAAAACCATACGCAGATAGATGCCTGCTTGGTTGCTTGGCCAAATACGTGGATGGGAATTGGGGTGGGAACAAGGAGGAGAAATCAAACCTGCTTACCTCTACAACAGCCGAATCGACATCGACATGCATGATGTTGTCCTCCATGGTCACACTCTTGGATGCAAGAGGTCGACGGACGACCGGTGAGCCAGTGGAAGCATTGCCAACCATCTTGGAGCCGAATCTGTGGATTGTTGGACTTGAAGTGGGATTTTCTGCACGTTTGATGACCTAAGTTCTCAAAACAAAATTGCAAGATGGCAGATATGCCCCGGATAGCAAGCAGAATAGATCAAATATGATGGGAGAAAGGGAAGAAGGAAAGGGAGTCTCGGGTCTGGTGGAAACGCAGTACCGTGACCGTGACCGGAGTTGAGATGTGGTGGAAGATGGGACGAGCGTGAGAGGAAGATGTGAAGGTGACGAGAATTATTCTGATGGATTACAGCTGCAGTGGTAGCTGTAGCTGTGGAAAATTTGCAAAAGAGGGTAGGTACCCGTACTTGCTTGGATAGCTGCGTACAAGCAGAAGTAAGAGCTCTCCGGGGCCGTTCCTGCTTCCTTGTATGTCTCCTTTGGACTAAAAGGCGAATGAGCTCGTGGGATTAGGTACAGAACAAGCCCCGTTGATACTTTTGGATGTTCAAGTGTGAATTTGGCCCCGGCCCAATCAACAGCGACGGCCACTGTGTACGGAAACTGCTCTCAGAAAAGGGTCTACTTGGTATGGCATCCAGCGGTGCGTGGTCTTACCAACGTGCATTATACGCCGTGATCTGCATCACAAGGAAGTCATAAGACTCTTGCTGGGGTTATAGCATCCAAAAGTCAGGGGAGATGCACTCTTCCATCATTAGGCCGAGTCCAGGTCAACAATGTATGAAGTTGCAATGACAACCGCAATGCTACTCTCCAATACATACTGTTTATTGCAAGTCATGTTGAATGCAAGATGCAGGCCTATGCTCTTGTTAGGCGCGACCTTGGCCTGGATTTGTGATTATGTCATATTCGCTTTCCATTCGAAGCTCGATTCTAGGAGATAACCAACAGGCAACAGAGTGGGATGTGGCTTTCCCCATCATAGTCAACAGGGGGTTTTGCCTCCCGATAGTAACGCATTGGCACGGCACCACCGTTGCAATAAACAAGCCTTGGTGCCGAGCTTGCAAGTTGAAGCATTTTCCCTTTGCTATGCCACATTGGCAAGAAGGGAACAGCTACAAGGCTGTCAATGGGGTTACGAGCCCCTATATGTATGGTTTTGTGAACATAGGGGTGATGTTAACATATTTTGTTTGCCGTTATCGGGTACGAAGGGGTAGACTGTCTACACCATATAGCCAACACCCCGTGCAAATCTATCAGAGTAGAACATGCATCTCTGTAGCAAAGACAACCCTGGCCTTTCCCAACTACTGGATTGGAGGCTTCGCAGAGCCTAGCCAACACCAGCCCTAGCTGCCCTTGTCGGAGTGCCTGAGGGATCATTTCTATGCCCGCGTTTTGTATGAGGGCATAGCCAAAGCTGCCACATGCCTAGACTGTTGTACATATATTACAGGTGGTCGTAGTTCTGTGCGATTGCTCATTTCTTTCCTCGCTCCGGGACTGGTAGGGGTTAGCATTGCCGATGTGCGCTTGGGTGTTGTTGTTGTTGTTGTTGCTTACCAGCTGGAGCAGTTCTCTTCTTCTTCGGCGGTTGCTTGCCTCGTTGACGCACACTGCAGAAACCGTTAGCCGGGCGCTCAACAACCCATCACTGTCCAGGTAGCTACGAACCCTGCAATATGTTCCTGCCAGTCTTCAAACTCCTCGTTCACACCCTCCAGTTCGAGATGCTTGAAGTCCTTGAGGAGTTCGTTCAGGCTCGGGCCCTTCGGGGGGTAATACTTGGCCAGCGAAGGTCCTCGTAATCGCTGTCGCAGGATTTTGTTGCCCATGCGGATTCCATCGGGGTTGTACGTCGTCGAGAAGATTTCGCATTGCGCCTGCAATTGGTCAGTGTCGGTGCCTTGGTAGTTCGAGCAGTAGCCAGTATACGGACCTTCATGAGGCTCAACAGCCTCGCTCGTGGCACTGCCATCTTGTCCAAAGCATGGGTTTAATGGATTGCTACGATGCAGTCAAGTCGTCGCGAACTAAAAGTCAATGTACCTCGAAGCTCAATTGCGCCGGCCACCCTATCGATAAAAATGGGCCCGCATCATCACAGTGCGTTCAACTAGCTAATTCTTCGGCTACACACTGTCATTGGATTCCGTAGGTAAATATCAATCATGCATACATGTACATGTATCTCCGTGTAAGTATATAAAGCTCATGGGTGTCGAATAAACAGTCGAAGCAATATTGCTTGATTCTCATGATTCCCAGTGCCTAAGGTACTTGCTGCCTACCGTGTATTCAATGGCCATTCAATAGGTATTCAGCAAACTGGTTTTTACAGTGTACTAGACGGCTGTCCTATCGTTCGGACTGTGTGTGGTTTCAACGGATATTCCGTTATCATCCCTAGCACAATTGTAAAAAAGCTCTGTTGAATTATGTAAGCAGAAGAAATGCCTTTATATTGGTAGGTATTCAATTCTCAAGAAAATTCAATCTGGGTTATTGATAGGATCTTCGTTTTCTATCGAGTTATGGCCTCAGGGCCGGTTTGTTCTCCCAGGGATAATTTACCGTACAACGGGTGGCTCGTGCGTTGGGAATCAAACATCATTGCCAGTTGAAATCAAACAACATTATTTTTTTAATCCTGAGCAAGGCTGACATCCCACCTCTGTCGGCTGCCAAACTTATCTTGGTCACCATATCGTTAACGCGTGCTGATCACTCACTGCAGTGCCCACGATGTCTAAAAGGCAGTTTTCGGAATTCTCTGCTGATGTAGGCGCTAACGCCAACACCAACAACGCCAACGAAGCCATCTCGGCAATCATAAAACATGCAGAGGAACTTTTGAAAGCAGCATGCGCTCTAAAGCAAGAACTTGCTTCGGGCAAGCAGCCAAAGAACAGCAATGCTGGGTCCATCTCAAAAATCAGCAGAGATTTGCTCCCTGCTGTGACGTACTTTGCTGGTTCTTCGCCTGCCCAACAGACGGTATCGTCTAACAAAGCCCCCAAGCTGGATGAGTCTCTGAGACTGCCTAGTCCTACTGGCCTTACTGCATGGACACCAAGTGACAAGTCCTTCGATATGCCTCCTCTGCCTCTCATCAATGATCCTGTATTGGACAAAGCAGCTTTCACTCATTCGGGGATGATATCGAAGCCTGGCGATATGAGCTATGAGAGGCTCGAGTGGGTTGGCGATGCCTACCTCGAACTGTTTGCGACGATCTTCATCTATCACACGTTCCCCAAACTACCGGCAGGAAGATGCTCCCAGTACCGTGAGTCCTTGGTTAAGAATGAGACGCTTTCCAAGTAC
Source organism: Apiospora marii (assembly GCF_038362585.1). Taxonomy (NCBI): domain Eukaryota; kingdom Fungi; phylum Ascomycota; class Sordariomycetes; order Amphisphaeriales; family Apiosporaceae; genus Apiospora; species Apiospora marii. The sequence continues at coordinate 2,492,580 of NW_027117377.1, forward strand.
ACGAAAGCTTATGAGCTGGACAAACGTATCATCTTCCCCCCGGAATTCGACTTCGGAAGCAGCATCGCCGGACACGGGGCCAAGGCGAAGACACACAAAAAGGTTCTCGGGGACATATTTGAGGCCTACATCGCTGCTGTCATCTTGGGAGATCCAGAATCCGGCCTAGTACGCGCCTCGTCGTGGATGAAAGCACTCTGGGGCAGAGACCTTGCCAAAGAGATCAAATCCGAATACAACAGCCGTCAGAATGCTCAGCAAGCCGCAATTCAGGCTGGTACTGACAATTCCGCGGGTCTGCCTGCACCTACCACGGAGGATGTCCATCCCAAGACAAGACTGAGTAAGAAAATCGGCACGAAAGGTGTCAGAATCTATTACCTGGATGAGAATGATTCCGTTGACAAGAAATCAAAACAACGGAAGTTCACCGTAGGTGCCTATGTGGATGCTTGGGGCGAAAGCAAAGTACAGCTGGGCACCGGCACTGCCCTCTCCAAAACAGAGGCTGGGGCCAAAGCGGCCCAGAATGCGCTGGAGAACAAAAAGCTTATGAAGAAGTACGAGCAGAAGAAACAGGAGTGGGAGGAGGCTATGCGTGCTCAGTTGCAGTACGATTGAGGCGCGTACAGGTATCAATACCATAGGATATAATACCCAATGGATAAGGCAGGTTACGTGTATACATGCATATACGCAACTGTTTTGACTGCTACCATCTCATGTAACCATCTATCTGCACTTTTCGAGCAACACAACCAAGCTGGTCGGTCATTCTCATCATGAACCAACATTTTTCTGATGTACACTGGGAAAGTTTTCATGTTATGGGGTTCGACGGCGGTTAGTAAGTATTTTCATGTTGTATCAGCATCAATGTAAGAAGTGGCACATCATGTATATCTCCGTAGTCACCGTTGGTAGCAATGTATTAACTGGAGCAACAGCAGCTCAGTAACCAATTCCGGCCTACCTAACGGTCACCAAAATACCGATATTGAAAGGTAACTTACCTAAGGACTATTCGTTGATCCCGCTTCGGTGGTAGATTCGCATTGACGCGTCAGTTGATATGGAAGCATTGCTAGACGTCTGATCTGTGGCTCAACTGGTATGTGCCGTCTGAAGAACGTCCTTTACTGCGGCATGACCGCTTCACAGTTGTCTTCTGCCCCGGGAAAACATGTAGGGGTAGTCGATGATACTTCAACGATAGACCATGTAAGTTCAAGTTGGGTAGATGAAGGTCGTGATAGGTGTAATGCGTGTGGGGCTTGTTGGTCCTCAGGTGAAGTTGGTTGCTCAAATACTCAAGCCCCAATCACAGTATCATTTTTGGGTGCCATTTGTGAATGGGAGTTTGAGCTCAGGCCCGAGGTTGAGGGTATCATGAATAAGCCGGCAGGTTATATCAATATTGACGTCTTCGTTTTCACGTGTACCTCGGGATGAAATCAGGAGCCCCGCGACAGGGGATTATCGGATTGGCAGCCCTGTCAAGTGACACGGATGTTGGGGGGGCCCAAGGGTAGCCCTGCCAAGCGTCCTTTTGCACCGAGGCAATGGACATTTTACTGCAAGCCCGTACAGCAATTTCAGGCAGGCACTGTCGGGGACTAGAGCGCCTACCACAATTAGCCCGTACCCCGGATTCTGGGTACTGATTGATGATAACATTCGACGCATGGATCAAGGTACCTAACCCAATATTGAATGTTGAATGCATCGCATCACGCTGTCACGCTTATACTTTCCCCATCAGACTTGCACATCTCCTTGGGAGTCGCACAAGACCGATCTGGAGTGTTTCTGTTTGCTTCGGCCCTTCTTGACTGCACCTACCTACATATCTTCAAAGTGTTTGATTTGTTTCGTGCTGTACAACATCCAACCATCAACCCGTTTTGAGCTATCGGTGCCTGAGCCCGGGTAACACTGCCGCTGCTGTCCGCTGTTTCTACAGACCCTCCTTGCCTCCTGCTTTTCCTCATTAAGGTTGAGCCAGGCCCCATCGCAGCTCGTCCCGGGGGTCCGTCGTACACTTCCATCCTCGGCTCCACCAAGCTCTTTAGGTCGCGATAAGGGAGCCGCGAAGCCCAACTTCATTACTACATGCCACTACATGCTCTCGCTCCCTCAACGCATGTTGGGGCGATTATCCAGTCCTGATGGCCGACTCAGTTGGTAAGTAGTTCTCTACCCGTGGCGTTTGATGGGATATTGTGTATGCACAGCTCTCTGTGTCGCCGAAATGATGTTCCCGTATCCATCTCGGAACCAACCAGCCCACACAGCCCAGGATCCAAGACTCCAGCATGAACTAACAACGTCCGTGATCAATCTAGACCGAGTCTTCGTTCATGCACTCAACACCGTAAAAAGGGTCCCCAAAACTGGCGCGTCGCGGCCGCCAGCGACCGACCGACTTCGGCTATATGGACTCTACAAGCAAGCGATGGAGGGGGATGTGGACGGTGTGATGGAAAGGCCGTCTGCAGCAACACTCGGAAGTGGCGTCAACAGCGACGAATTGCAACGCGAAAAAGACAAATGGGACGCTTGGAATGCGCAGCGTGGAATCAGTCGAACCGAGGCCAAGAAGAGGTACATTGAGGCGCTCATCGAGACTATGCACCGATATGCTACGACACCGTGAGTTATCGCGCCCCTCAGACTCATACTGGCCCACTCGAACAACAAGGGATGATATCGGCGGTTGACTGACAAAAAGAACAGTGATGCCCGAGAGTTAGTATCGGAACTAGAATTTGTCTGGGGCCAGATCAAGAACAATAGCTCGACCACGTCAGACTCCTCGCCAAAAATCAACAGATCGACCGAGCTGCAAACGTTTGCCAAACCAGCAACCGGGACAGAAGGGCCGATGAAGGTGCTGAGCCCGATGAGCGAGGACGATGCCGCAGAACAGGAATACCGGGAACAACACCAAGAGAAGGATGAGGGCGAGGGAGAAGGCGAAGGGGACGGTGAATACGTCAAGAAAGGCGATAAGTGGTCGCGAAAAGTAGAAAGAGCCTTGGTACGCCTCTCGGCCGAAGTCGCAGCCTTGCGCGAACAGATAACAGCTGGGAGAGAGTGGCGGACCAAGAAGGAGAAAACCTTGAGGGCCCGGATAAGCTGGCTGGGGTGGCTCATCCTCAAGCACGTGATTGCAGACAGCGTGATATTGTGCATCGTCCTGCTCTGGATGAGGAGGCGGAAAGATAGGAGGTTGGAGGACTTGGTGCGGTCCGCTCTCAAGCTGGCTCGCGAATACGCGAGAAACGTGCTGCCGTCAAGGTGAAGGAGGCATTTCGAAGCTAGGAGAACACCCAAGCACCGTGCCGATCGTCCTTTGCGGCTACAGATGACGAAGACTGTTGGGGCGCCGCCGGAATTCGTTGGTATCAGCATCGAGTATCTGTCTACTCCCGAGGTTTAGTTTTTCAAATCACTGGGCGCTTCCAGAAGTACAGAGCGGCTTGAGCGTTGCCAGTCATCAGATGGTCATCAACCGCTGGGGCTTCATACGCCCTGGTCTCTTTTACCATCATCGACGGGGAGGCGATATTCCTACATTGGTTTGGCCCTTGGGGTTATGAGAGCTTTCCAAGGAAAACAGCATTTCACGCATACCTACTGTCAGGTGTCAGTCATCCCCCAAGATTCCATGGATGACTCATGGTGGTGGGCTGGACCCCGATACTTCCCTCATCTCAAAACGTGAGAAGGAGATGCTGTGACTGTACGGTACGTGTTACGATGACCTTTTATTTTACGCAGATTCAATGACATACATACATAAACATATAAGTATATAATTCTAGATACTCCCAGGTACATATAATGTAACTTACAAATATCCTTATATGCTGGATTTGACGCGTGCCGTGACTGATTTCATATTGTTAGACCAGAAGCAAAGCTATATCTAAAGATCCCTGAGCAGCAAGAGTGCTTTTGTTTTAACCTCGTGTTTACTAAAAGTCGCTTCAGCATATCTTCGAGTACGATGCGAAGAAAACCACGCTAAGTGATTATGTCTATAGATTAATGTGGTAAAAGATTGAATTCCGCCTGCCGTAAGTAATGTCAATACCTACGACCCTGATTACCTAAGTGGGCTCACCAGGTAAGTGGGGTGGGTTTCCTTTCTAAGTGTGGTGAACACCTCACTTACAAGACTTCACAGCACATCAATTTCAGAAGGTTATTTGCAAGAACTGACGAGTTGTTGGGACACCCGATTAACATCTGGTTCGTTTGGTTGAAAGGCGCGTAATTGGCGACGGAGAAGCGGGCCTGACTGAGACTGGCTTGACTCGTCTCGTAGATCGGATGGACCATGGTACAAAGTGAGCGTCGTGCTTGGTGCCACAGAGTCTCGATCAAATCGCAAACACTCCAGATTGAGGAAGGAGAGGGCGAGAATCGACTTTGAGGTTTTCCCACAAACAAGCAGTTGAGCTTGGGTCCTATCACCACTTAGGCCGGATCTCAGACAGAGGTTGGGTGGTCATCTGTCCCGAACTTCCCGCTTTGACAATCCCGCATTGTTTCTGTCCGTCTCCGTGGTGTGACAAACCCATCCACAACCTGCCATGCCCATCCGCGACGGCTCCCCGCCCGCCCCGGCTCGGAGCAGAGACGACTCAGAAGAGGAGGACGATGATGACGATCACGTCCACAAGACGGCCCGCGCGAACGGGAAACGACTTGCCGGGGACGGCAGCAAGAGTGATCCAGACAGCAGCCACGGCGGCGACGCCATCCCGCCCTTATCGTGCTGGGCGCCCGCCATGTTCGTGCCCGCCAAGTTCGACTACACACAGCCGCAGCAGTCCGCCCAGGAGCAGGAACAGCTGCCCCCGCACCAGCGGCTTAACAATCTGCTGGCCGACCTCGACGCGCATGCCGCGGCCGTACGCGCCAATCACGCCTGGATGGTCGGGCGCGAGGCGCGGCGCATCCAGCAGGACACGGTCCGGGAAGAGGCCCGGATCATTGGGATGGGCGAGTCGCTGCCGCGCTCGAAACGTCTCCCGCCCAGCGACGCCGAGGAGGCCGCGCTGATCCGGAACATGGCGGCGGTGCCTGCAGAACTGCAGCAACAACCGCAGAGGCGGCAATCCAATCCCAATACCATCCCCGCCTTTCGCCGGTCTTCCTACAACCGTAACAATAATAGCAACAACGCCACCGGCGGTGCCGCATCAGACCCAGCAGCCACTGTTAACATACTGCCCCCCACCGAGGTCAGCATGAACTTCTCGTACCGCGATGTCTCCGCCCTGACCGCGGACAAGCGCGACACGCTGCGCGAGGCCGCCGTCACCAGTGTTTTAAATGTCGCTAGAAACGCCATGCACAGTGCTGACTGGTACTCGAGCGTGTGCCTGAAGAGGCGGAATGACAAGATCAGGGACCACGCGAATGAGAAAGCCAAGAGCTTTGCTCAGCAAGACACAACGGGACCGTCGGGGAACCAAAATACCAACAAGTCGATGACTTCTTCTTCTTCTTCTTCTTCTGCGGCGATGACTGAATCCGCGAGCACAAGCACAAATACGAGTGGAGGTCTGCCGCGGAGAGTGAGCTTTGGTGGACTAGACGGGACCGCCGATGATGGGGGGGATATGCCTATGGATCTTGACTTATGAGGGCTTAGGATGTGCTCTATCTGAGTTGGAGGGTACTGAGAGGACCGAGGGTGTACACTCTAGAAGGCTGAACAGATGATACCCTAGGCCATGGTTTCGATGATTGGCCTGAAAGAATGATTGCGTACCTATATGGGCATACATCGTACAGCAGTCTGTCGTGAAACAGAAGCAGAACATGGCCTTCAATATAAGTGATGGAGATGGCTGACTTGGCCAGCTCCTCTTAGATTCATGATAGCTCCTTTTTATTTGGTGACTATACAACTACGCACAGTGTCTACTCAATCTCCTCTATCAACGGCTTCGGCCTCCGGGCTCCTTCATCCTCCAACTTGGGCAGATTGACCTCGAGCCCAGCAATCCTCGTAAACGCCGGCCCCGCGTCCTGTGCCTCGGGGAGCATCGCCGTGACCTGCCAGTTCCGCAAGCTCTCCACGACATCCTGGGCGTGCTGCTGCACGAGCCCGTCGTTGTCCGTCTGCGCGACGTACTCGAGGATCTGCACAATGTGCTCGCGACTGGCGTCCGCGAGCCCGAAGCCCAGGCGCCGTCGCTGCTCGCGGGCGTCGGCCAGGGCCTTGACGAAGGTCAGGATCAGCACGATGGCGGCGCGCCGGAGGATGGCCTTCTCCATCTCGGGCTCCATAGTGAGGATGTTGACGCAGAGGTCGACCGAGCCCTCGACGAGCGTCGCGCCGATGCCCGCGATGTTGGTCTCGAGGCCCACGAGGAAGATGGATAGCGCGGAGCTGCGCATGCGTACGTCCTCGCTGCCGCGCTTGCTCTCCCATCCCTGCAGGATCTGGGCGAGGATCTCGTCTCGCTTCTTTTCCTCCTCCGTCTGTTCGTCTGCCATCTCGTTGCTGAGGTCCGGCACTTCGCCGCCCCATGCGGTCTTCGCCGCTCTGTTTTGCCGTTCGCGCAGACGTTCTTCCCGGGCCTGCTTCTCTTCCGTCTTGGGCCGATGGCCTCGGCGTCCAGCTATAGAAAGGAGACTTTCCGCTGCTTGCGAGGCTATTTCGCCCGCGAAGGTATCACCAAGCCGTTGTATGACTTGTAGGATCGCCTCGCCAAAGCGGAGTCGCGTGTCGACGTTCGCTTCCTCGCTGGCGTCCACGTAGCGCTCCAGAAGCTCCTTGATGACAGACTTTGGATGTTTCTCGGCGAGCTGAACGAAGAGCTTCATCACCCGAAGGTTGATATAGTCTTCCTCTTCAGCTAGTAGAGAGGAGAGCAGCACCACTACGCCCTGTATGTCAAGTATGCTGCTATTATTCCGAATCAGGCCTGAAATAAGATTCAAGCCCTCGGAGCGCACCGGCGGAGGTGAATCGGCTTGAGTGATGTAAGACAAAGCCAAGTTGTACGTTTTGCGATCTTCGACCTGACGGTCCGTCGGCGCCGTTGGGCGTTCTGACGGATCATCCACTTCATCTCTGTATCTCAAGACAAGAGAAAGGTTGCGTGCAGTTTGGGAAAGTTCCCGGTGATTATCTTTGGTGATTTTGTCCAGTGAAGCTTCAATACTGCTAAGGAGCTTGCCATCAGCCTCTGTCTTCTGGAAACTTGGTGCCGTGATGACGATGTTGACTAGACTCAGCGCAACCGACGCGCTGTCGACATTGTCCGGGGAGGCGCAGAAGTCAGCCAGAATGCGCTCTGACAACTCCAGCATCCCCTTAGAGTCTGCAATCAGCCTATCGGGAATCTTATCGAGCATGGTCTGCAAGACTTTGGATTGTACAATCCGTAACGCTGGGTCTGCGTCGCCATCCGACGCCATTGTGAACTGAATCCCATCGGCCCTGTTTTGATGCTTGAACGACTGTTCAAACAGTAGCAGAAACAGTTTGGATGTATCTGCTTCGGATGCTGTGGCTTGCAACAGCTCTATTAATGCTCTAGATTTGATTTCCAAGGAGCTCCAGTTCAGTTCTGGTACCACCGATGCGGACTTGCCACGACGTCGTTTGACCGTAATACTCGATTTGTCAGAACCTTCATACGTCCAGTGAGCGTCGTCTGAGAGATCCCTTCCATTACACAGGAGGTTGTCAACAACCAATGAATACTTCTCTGTGGAGCCCGAAATCTTCAGGTAAATATGAAGTAATGTCTTAGCGGGTTTGCAAAATTGTTCCAAGCATGCCTCATCAGTCTCAGGCCATGAAGACAATGTCCACAGAGGGAGGATTAAAGGGGCAAGGAGCCTGCCGGTCAACCCGGGATTCGGATGGGCATTGAGCAAGGCCGTCAAACGTCGTAGTGCTAGCGCAAGCTCGTCTGGCTGAACAATGGCCGTCTCTTTCTGTAGATCCACCACTGCATCGGGTCCTGCACTGAAAACTAGGGTCTCAGACGCGGGCTTCTGAGTTGATAAGGACGGGTTGATGACGGCGACCATGGGTTCGGCGAACACTCTCCACCCGGGGGAACCCGGTGCACCGAACTGCTTTCGGCCAAGGATACCGTATCCAATGATGTAGGCTGCGGCTTTGACGAGATCGGCGCCTTCCTTGCCATCCAACAGTTCGAGGAGCTGAGGGGCGATGCCAGAAAACCATTTATCGGCTTCAACACTGGCCGGGTGGGACGGCAAGGAGGCCCGTCGCCATCTTTAGAGCTTCGAGCGTGATATTCGCTCCCTGCTTCTGGGGCGCAGCCGCTTCAGAGGTCTTCACGGTGCTGGACGGGTGGGAAGCGAAGACGAACTCTATCGTCGCTCTTACACCGTCTTGCCGCTGGGGCATCAGAGTCAAAAGGTCCATCAAATGCAACCTGAGCCATCTGGGCACCCGATCGGGTTTGATCAGAGCATTCAAGGCTGCTATCAAGGACGATGTTCCTGTTCTTTGGGGACGTTCAGAAGAATGTCCTTCTGGTAATGGATTTGAATTGCTACAGCCTACCTTGATAAGAGTTGGCTAAGCTCGCGCTGTCCCTCGGAACGGGCGCCATCGTCGCCGTCCGGGTTGAAGGCTTTCCTCCCGACGCTCTCTATCGACGAGACAAGCGACCCTTTGGTCTCCGGCTTGTTTTCCATGATCGGCCTTCAGAAGCGAACACGCTGGTCAAGGGGTAATCAATAGGAGTAGTTGTCGGATTTGTAAGGCGGCCACACAATCGAAATATCCAGCCATGAAGCTCTGGGGTGTGGTAGTGGCATGAATAGTGCTAGTGGAGCATGCCTAAAAATGTGCGTTTGCAGCTTCTAAGAGATTCTGTACGCAGCTGCTAATCACGTCAATAGCTAATGTAGGTATGTAGCAACGAAGCCGCTGTCATTCAATGCATCAAATTGATTCATCCAACATATGGCTGATACCTGCCTAGGTACCTAGGTCTAGTTTTAACCCAGAGATCTGCCAAATCAAAATAGGATCTATCTGTACTCTGATCCAGTATTCAAGCCACCCAATTATGGAAGTATTGCTACCTGTCTGATAGGTAGGTACTTAACCTATGATGGCGGGCAGACGCCTGAAAGGCACCCTGATAGCTGATAGCGCCCCCACTTTTAGTGGTCGTTGCTATGCCAAGCACTCCCGATATGTTAAACGCGTCTTCAAGCGCGTCGGAAATGCTTACCCTCCCTTCTCTTCTTCATACCTCCGTCATATCATCAACGCACACCAAGAACCCTTTGGTCAGCATCTGAAATAGGGTCGTTGCTGGGAACTTCGTTCGAGATAGGAATAGTATCGTCTATGGCTTCTGCTTCGTTTCACTCAAGGGAAAAGCTCTCTCGCCACCGTCCTGGAAAGGGACGACGGGCATCACACAAGTTGCACCAAACGCCTACCCCACAGTCCTCCGACTCCCGTTTTCCGCAAGGAATGTCTTCGGACCCCATGGTCGGTTCTTGGGCCTCCACGCAACACGTCGCAGCTCGGGGTCGCAGCGGGCCTGATGTGCTAGCCGCGTGAGGATTTGTTGCGGCAGGAGCAGGGACCCCCAGCCGGACTGGGCTACCACAAGGCCGGCTACTGGGAACGCGGTTTCGGAACTTAACCCTAAGCACACACTTGGTTCGAGTCTTGCGCTCCACAGTCGTCCGGAATTCGCCTTCTACGCGGGCGGTGGTTCTCGTCATGTCATGCTCTGCTGCAAAGCAGGGCGTGTTCAACCGGTCCTGCCGTCAGCCGAAGGGTGATGGGACATTCCAGACGCCCCCCAGCGGGACGAGTGAGGGCAGGCACCATGAGTCCAAATCGGTAAGAACTCCTGGCCTGGAGTCGCTCGTCGGAGCTTTGCCACTGGAAGTCGTACTCTGACCAATATGAATCGTCTCGGCGATGGCTCTGCTCGACGTTGAGAGGAAGACGTATGCGGCATGCTTTAGATTCAGGACTGTGGAAACCTGGATATCTTTCCAGGGTGGGACGCGAGGGAGAGCGCAGGCTTGGCCACATACAGCCAGAAACATCGAAACTTCACGTACAGACCTCGTGTCCTATTCGCCGGCATTGCATAGTCTCCTGTAGACCCTGTGTAAGCGATGGACATGCAGCTACAACAGAAGTTTCACCTTGTTCTGACCATCTGCCATCCTGTATGCTTTGAGTACCCTCTAGTCCCATGTCAGTTCCTCTCGATCTTGCCAGTCCTCGGCCAATCCCGAACTGGTCTGCATTCGCTTCCGCGTCCACTCCTCGAGACTAGGGAGGGGCCTCCTGGGTCCTCGTGCTGGTATTCGCCAGGCGAGATACTCCGGTGTGATTCGGTCAGGCGCATTAACCAGAGGTGGTAGGTGGTGTCCTACCGCCAACATGGACGCCAAACCCTCCCTTGGTATTCGCTTGAATATTCAACGGATGTGCCTCGTCGGTGTCCGGAAGGGCTTATGTCGAGATGACAGCGTGGCTTTTACTGATGTCTTTTGGCCATGCGGAACTGCCCTCCACGCGACATTTTTATGTTCGAAGGAGAGGAATCAAAAACTAGTCTTCGTGGGCAATGCATTGAACAGAGAGAGCTCCTTTGAAGTGGCAGGCAGCGCCAATACCTTACTGGGCCCCGACTCCCGCCTCGACCGTGTTTGGGATGGTGCTGGCTAGATGAAGAGTGCATGTTGTGCTGTTGAGGCTTGATGGTCTCTGAGCAGCTTCCGGCAGCTTGGCATGAAACAACACTGGGACCCATCTCGAGTTGGTGTCAAAGCTGAGTGCTTGTCCGGTATTGTGGATTGACTTGGTGCTATTGTTGCACACAATTTTTTGATTCACTGTTCGAAGTGCTACTTCTGGATAAACGCATCGTGGCTGCTCTTTGCCATCCTGATGGATGAGAGCAGTCCACCCCCCCCCCTTTTTAAAGATAAGACTCATCAACCCTTCCCCCAACGTTCCAAACTCTGTTAGCCATACTGACTCGGTGTGTGTAATCAGTCAAATGTACATGCTATCAAGCAATACCAATCTACCACATTCATATGAGCAGAAATAAATTATAAAAGAAACATCAAGCAAATACTAGAAGACATAATAAAATCCCCATCGAGACAGGGTTGATTTCTCCATCGTGACCGATGCTGACAACGCCCCAACAAGGCATGCGTGATATTACGCTCGCGTAATGCTAGCACCAACTCGTATGAACATGCGGTCTCGGTATCCGAATTCACTAAACCTATCTACTTCACGATATTGGGAACACCATGCTTTGCCTGGACGGCCACTAGTCATGACATGCTACCTGCCTCCTTGTACAAATGGGTATCTCCTGCCGGTATATCGGAATTCAAAGCATTCATAGATTATGGCGGTTTGCAACCCGCTCGATTCTGATTACTTATTCGGCATACTACATCATGGCCATTGATTGGAAACTGCAATAGCGAGCCCCCGGCGAGCAAGTGCTTGTCTGCAACGGTGCAGCTTCGCCTTATGGCGTGTTGACATGGCACGTCTGATCCTGATCAACAAACTCCGTTCAAAAGACTACTCTTACTACTTGCTTCTCGAATATTGATCCCACAATGGCCTTCATCGTATTGACCGCACTCATACCCGAAATCGCTCAAGTGTACGATGTCTACTTCGCAGCGTTCAAGCACGAACAGATCATCGGGCATTACTTTTCCAACGGTATCAATCGTGATAAACATCGGCAGCATGTCCTTGACCAATGGAACAGCGACCCGGACTCATACACCTTGAAGGGCGCCGAGCCAGCCGCAGGGCTCATTGTCGGCAACCCTAACTTTCATCTAGGATTCCAACATATATGGGCCTTGCTACTTCTTAATTTCAAGGTAGATTTGGATAGGGTACCATATCATCTCGTGGGACTAACACCAGACCGCCAGTTAACAGCCAGATGTAGAGACACCGACTCTTGTAAGCATCCTTATATCGGTTGAGTCGCTTCCTATGAAATTCGGCTAGTAGACGACATCAGAAGCCATGTCTCCCACGTACATAACCACAGCGACTGCGGGTCACGGCGGTGTAACTTTCACACCGAGTTGCGGGCAATGGATCCAGGCGACTGCCTCGATGGCGCCGATTTCCTGGGCCTCAACCCTCAATTGGGGGATTCGGGAAGACTGCAGCAGGGTCTGGAGCGGCGAGGATTACTGCATACGGCTACCCGACGGGCCGGTTTGCGTCGTGCGAACCGTGACCGTGGTGTCAGAGCGTGTGAAGCTTGCAGTTGGTAGGGAGGTAGGTAGTACGGCGACTGCCCGTGCGTATGCGGTGTGAACCGTGATGGAATGGGGAGAGACCGTGGGTCGTAGCGGAGAAAGAGGAGGGGGTCAGAGAGGGGATTCTCAGTTCATTAGCTACGTATGTCAAGCAAGCAACATGCGGGCATACCAGCCTCTGGATTTCTTCATATCTCACCGAGCAGATGTCCAGACTTGCATCTCCGGCACTGAACAGCAATCACGGTGGACACAAAGTCGTACCCGTCAACCGTTAGCATCCCTCTACAAATGCCGCAACGGTATAATTTGCCAACGCATCGGTGCATGCATGTATGGACAGCAGACAGAAACCTCTTCCCCACGATGGACTCATGTATGAGCCATGCTGCTATGATCACGATGCACCAACTTCTCAACAATCAACAGGAAACGTTGTGGGAGTTTGTCAATTTCTGGAGACAGGACCATTCATATGCTGTTCGGGTATCAAGTGTAACGTTAGACTACGAGATTTGCGCCATAACTTATGAGCTGATAGCATATGGGACGATTCGGATGCTCCAGAAGTGCGCAATGATCATGTCAGCTCTGTCTGTCCACCTCAGTGTTTGCTCTGTGGTACTTTGAGTTTGACGAAGCTTTTCGGAGGCCCTTGGGGGGTTGACAATTCACAATTCATGACTCAACCTTACCTCGAAGGGGAACAAGATGCCACTTCGGTAGTCCTAAAACAAGACACTCGCATATAGGGAATCCAAAGATGGCAGATGGAAAGACTGATGACCATGCGCGCTGACAGAGCATTGAATTGAATCTCGACAACAGCAACACTAGCCACGATAGGTCGAGCTTCCTTTGCCACACATGCACAGCCACATGCACACACACGTGGGTGTGACGGAATTTTTCTGATCGGCGCCCCGGCAATTAAAAAGGGCTCCGGCAGATGATGACATCTCGGGAAGCAAACAGGTTCCAGAGTAGCTGTGCCAACACGGTCCAGCACACTGTGTGCATCCTTTCGTATTATTACGGGATATGCAAATGGGGGTTGGGGGTTGTCTATGCTTCCCAAGGGATCTCAGGGACCAAGAAGGGGACCAAGCCTTCCATGGAAAACGACTGGAAGGGCATACAAGTGACCCTTGCTCAGCTGAAGAGATGACGAGAAGGTAGATCAGATGTCGACCTCGAAGCTGCAAATTGGATGTTTCGTTTCCACCTATCCGCTGCTCCGGGCACTCTATTCTACAGGGCTGTGAAGTCGGCGGTAGCGCCAAGAAGGTTTCGGACAGCTCGGGACTCAGTCGCTGAGACAGCCAACCTGCCAGCGTGAAGAGTGAGGAGTTGCGCTTTTTCAGCCTTACGATTAGGTGCTACGCAGGTTAATTGGTTGACAGCTTGGCAGTTATCTGCCACGCCCTACTTGGGGCGCAGGTGAAACTTCATTTGGGTAGTTGGTGGTCTCGACTGCCCGACGCGCCCGCACCTGCTCCAGGGCTGTCTACTGGTCTGTCCTGTAGCCTGGCTCCTGGATGGCCCCTTGGAATTGGCCCGACTCCAGTTGCAACTTGCAACGCCGGTTTTTGTGACTACAGCTGGTAAATTTCCAGATTAAATTCGGGCCAGTTGCCAACACGGTGCATGTGAGTGAAACGATCTCGTGGGGGCGATCGCCCGCTATATTTGGATGGTGGCAGATCCCCCTGGCATAAAGCCTGCATGACTTCCAGGATGAACCATCAGTGCCGAAGCCAACTTTAAAGAAAAGACAAAAAAAAAAATCGCGACTTGGTTCTGACTTGGTGACCGAACCGCAGCTATGGTAATTGCGGTGCTGTCCTCTTGCTGAGCCATGATCACATACGGACCTGTCCGGTTGGTCGCATTCTTGGAATTCTTCCGTGACCAAGGAAAGGTGAGAAAATTCGACATGAGAAAAATGGGTTGCCGGAACATCCGGAGCGCCCCGGGTGCGATCGGCGTGGGCATGGCGTTTCAAAGAGGCCGACTCGCCGGTGGAGCCTTTCGAGGTTGGAAATGTCTCACGGCGCACGGATTGGACATTTATGCATCGAGCGTCAAATCGACGAGCTGGCTTCTGGCTGGCTGTCAGGCGGTGGCAGTGTGGCCAGCAAATCTATTGCTCAATGCCTTCAGTCCGATCTACGGTTCGGAGTAATCAAGCAATCTACCTTGGACAATGACAGGACAGCAAATGGCAAGGGGGCGCTTGTCGGGTCCGAATTTTAGAGTTGAGCGGATGGGCTGCCTCCCAGTGCAACGGAGTCGCTGGGTAGAGGCTAGAGCAGGCACCAGAAAGTCTATCGCACACTCTCAGGCTCAGGGCAGTCAGCCGTTGCGGTGGTGGTTCTGTAATGAAGAAAGTTCTCAGGCGTCTGGCTCAGCCATCCGCCAAGTGGACCGGAGCAAATCAAACAGCACAACTCACCTCCTCGTTGGTCCTGGATCGGGCAATTTCACAAGAGATTGGTGTGGTGGCAGTGCTGAGCCATCCTGACGGTGGCAGGGTGGTCCTGTGCCGCCCTATCAGAATCCCATCCTGTGTGAGCCCGGCTCGCTTCTGCAGCTCGCTTTCGCAAGCGAGCCAGAGGACAGATTGCCAGGCCGTCAAGAGTCGTCGTGTTCCAGTATCGTCAACAAGCAAAATGCCAAATAGGCAGACGAATTCCAGTGCCGCTGATAGGTGAAGCAAAGGAAAACACCGCTCGCACTCGCTCGGCTCCCGCACCAGCCATCAGGTATCCTTCTCGTAAATGCGAAGCACACAAGAGCGGGTTTCACTAGCGGTACTAAAGTGGTGCTGCATTATGCACTGCACGCACGCACGCACCGCAAAAGCAAAGCAAGCTCGAGAGATATGCTCATTGCTCGCTGGATTTATGTATCTGACTCTCTCCACGGCTGGAATATGACCTTTCCTCGAGCAAGTAATCAAGTAATCTAGGGCCTACGAGCAAGTAAGTGCAACTGCATCGGGTGGAACACGATGTTAGGCCGATCCAGTTCGTATCCTACGTTTAATAGCCAATAGCTCGGGTCTAGAGCCGGCTGTGATATCGCACTCTACTTTTGATCGCCCGACTGATGAACAACGCAACGCAAGGTTCGATGGCGGTGGTTGTCCTGTCCTGTCCTGAGGTTGGGGAGATTTGTTTACGAGGTGAAACACCTCCGGGCCTCGACATAGTTGGGGGGTAACAGCCAGCGCCCATTGGTTCGAATTTCGCGCTGCCTGCAACCTGCAGCGAGTATACGTCGTCCTCGTCGTCTTCGCCATCGTCATCCGCATCACACCGCTGGGTACGGCGCCGGACGATTTGCGACTGTTATCGCTCGATGCTCTGTACGGCTTCATGATGCCGCCGCAATAGGAAAGAGCCAAGATGACCCAGCGTCGTCATCGTGAAGACCGCAGGGAGGGGGACGGCATAGGGTGGCTCGGAGGAGGGGGGATAAGCAGCTCGGAGCATCCCAGACGATAATAATAACACAGCTGGAATCCATAACTTGTACATGCACAGCTCGCACAATTTGTACTGTAGGAAAAGTACGCCATTCTGCCAGATCAGGGCTGCTTGTGCAGAGCGGATCCTGCGCCCAGGAGCTTTGTGGTCTCGTCAGCAGCGCCAGCGCCCCCTATTGGCTGGGCTAGCAAGTATCTGTGTTGAAGAGCTTACGCGTCCTTTTCCACGGGCCAAGATGCCAGACCCCTGTCGAGCTGCCGGACGGGGGCCAAGTTGTGCCAAGCCCCTGTGCTGCCCACCTTGGACGGCAAGTGCCCTTTTCCCCAGGCATCCATAACCCCCAAATCCCCGTTCTTGTCGCCTGTTTGTGCCCGGTTTCTGTCACTCTTTTTCCCAACAACGAAACACCTCTCTGACATTAACTTCCAACAACCATCAACAACCACACACCACACCACCTTCCAATACCATTCCCTACGTTCGTTCCCATCTATACCGATTGCAACACCAACAACAAAACAACAACAACAACAACAACAACATATCAATCACCAATTCACTTTCAATCTCCTATCGTTAAACCGCTTATCAGTTAGTCGGGCCCGGAGCCTTTTGCTCACAGATTCAACAAAAAACAAACGACACTATGTCGGCGTCCAGCCAATCCACATCCACGAGTCCCTCGAGTACTCAACCTAGCGCTGTGGTAGACCCCTTGGATCTGCTCGACTTTACCGATTACGATGGGCTTCCCGATGGAAATGCCTACAACTCTCCGTCGCTGACCCCCGAGGCTTCCGTCAAGCAGCAGTTCACCAGCCGCCAGTCCCCCATCTCAGCGACCGCGTCAACAATGTCCGCCAACCAGACAATGTCTGGCCCCAGTCACCAGTACGATCAGTATAAGCAGCAGACGCCTTTTGTCCCGGGTGCCCTGGCGACCACTCTGGCAGTCAACCAGAGCAGCGCGCATGTTGGATACGACTTGGAGTACATGTCTACGCAGATGAACACGACCGAGGACATCTTCGACTTCAACTCCGCCCCGTCTCAGAACTCGCTCAGCAGCCCCGAGATGGACATGGACTTCGAGCCCTCGAGCGACGCGTCGTTTTTCTTCAACGAATCCACCGTCAACCCCAATGCCATTGCCGGTCACGATGCGCAGTCGATGGCTTCGCCCGCTGCGGTCACTAGCAATGTCGGCAGGATGTACCCTGGTATGCACTCGCAGGCTGCCGCCATGGCCAAGGCTCGCCAGCAGCAGCAGCGTCAACAGCAGATCATTCAGCAACAACAGCGACAGCAGCAAAACGCGAAGCAGCAGCAGCAACAACAGCAGCAGCAGCAGCAACAGCGACCCAAGAGTGCTCAGCCCGCCGATCCTTTGGTAGAGCAGAAGATCACCCAGTTGTTGAACTCGATGAGGGCTCAATCCTCTGGCGCCGATGGCCAAGGCAACTCGCCCCACCTCAATGTCCCCAAGCTGAAGAAGGACGAGGAGGATATGGACGAAGACGAGAGACTCCTGAACAGTGAAGAAGGCAAGAAGCTCAGCAGCAAGGAGAGACGTCAACTCCGCAACAAGGTGTCTGCCCGCGCTTTCCGGTCTAGGAGAAAGGGTAAGTTTGATCATATATTACTGTTCCTGCCTTCGCGTACTAATTCGACTTCTGTAGAATACATCTCCCAGCTCGAGGCTGAGATCGCCGGCAAAGTTACTGAGAATGGCGAGCTCCGCTCTCAGAACCGTGCCTTGTTGGAAGAGAACAGACGCCTGTCAGACCTGACCCGCATGCTGTTGTCCTCCAACGCCTTCTCCGGTTTCTTGGATAACCTCAGCACCAACCCTGCTGCCTCTGCGCCGCAGCAACCTCAGCGGGTTGAGCAACGCGTCGAGGAGACTCGCCAGGTCCCCAAGGATGTCAACCCTTACTCTGCTGCCCAGCAGCAGCAGCAGCAGCAGCAAGTCAGCATGGTCATGGTCCCCGAACAGACTATGGATTTCTCTATGCTGAACCTGAACTCCGGCGATGCCTTCAACTACCAGCCCCAGGTGTTCACTGTGATGGAGACCCCTGAGCTCCCCGAGTTCAACGCTGATGTCTTGGCCGGCAAGAGCTCCGATGCTGCCTTCGAATCTGAGACGAGCAAGGTCGAGGTTTCTGCCCTTGAGGCCCCTACCCTGCTCGAGTCCACCAAGTCCGAGTTGTCCGAGGTCCCGCTCACTCAGGTCACCAGCACAGAGACTGTTGCCGCCGACCTCGACGCGGACATCTTCGATGACGACGCTGCGCCAGCTGTTTCGGAATCCAAGGATGACTCGCGCACAACCAAGCTTTTTGTTGGCATCCAACCCGAAAAGGTCTTTGCTCGTTTCGAGATTGCCGACGCTGCCGAGGAGGCTGATGCCATGTCCGCCAAGGCGCTGAGGCGAGTGCAGCGCATGAGTGCTAGCATGGAAGCCGCAATGGAACGGTTAGAACGTCTCACTGTTGGGTTGTAATTGGTTTTCTATTCACCATTTTTTAATATTACTTGACGAAGGGGGGAAAGGCGTTTTCATTATTTGGTCCCGTGGAAAGCGGAGGGACTACATACATGCCACATGTATTCATCCATGGATATGGATGCTTCTCACTTGGACTGTGACATATGAATCGGCGTTCTTAGCGTTCTTTGGAGATTGGATATAGCTTTGCATATCAATGATTTGCCTTTGGAGGTTGGGAGGGATACCGGATTGCAGCTCAAATGACTGCCACATTAGACTAGCCGGCCACACGCCACTCGGCCTGAAAATGAAACCACATTATGTAGTAAAAGCTGCAGTTTTTGCATCCTACTATGTGGTTCTTCCAGGCATTCTTATTTCACATCAGCAGTATATACATTCATATATATATATGACATAGTATGTGCAGCTTCATGCAATATCCATCCCATGTCTGTATGCTACGCCCCGGCTCGGAGTCTTTGGTTGGTTTAGCCCCCTCGGGTCCGTCCAAAAGACCGCTGTTGTTGCCGGCTATATGCAAGGGGATGACTTGCCTGCCGCTGCGTGCGCGCATACTAAGCTGCTGATACAGGCAGGGCACACACTAAGCACTACAGAGCCTGTCTACGGAAGACGAATAAGCGCGGCGTGGTTAGGTTAACCTAGATGGTGATATATATATAGTTTCGGCTCTAACGGCACATGAGATGAGAAACCACTGCAAGTCGTTTGGCTTGACTGGATCGAGTGCTGCCGAATATGGGATACGGGGCACGAGGCCGCCATGCATCAACCTATTTGCAGACCTTTGTCCCTCGAGACCAGCCGCGCTTGGTCTGGCATTAGTGGCATGGTTCGTTTAGATCCGGGCTGTGTGCGGACGACATGTGTTTGGGGCGATAACAGGGCGAGATTTCTTTCCCATTCGATGATTCCGATATATCTATCGTAGCGTAGTTGGTACGGAATTGAAACGTACGCCGGGCCCCGCCGGAATCTGGCAACTGATGGCTGTTTCTACTATGAAAGGGGATGACATCACCATCTCAACACCGTACCCATCAATGATCGTGATAGAGAGCAGGAGACAGGTCATGCCCGTCTTCGCTCTGTTAGGAATCCGAAAGCCTATCCCCAAAGTTGCGGCTTTACAGTTCAAACTGAACTGATTCATGTTGGTGCCGTTGCCGCTCCGTTGTCCACGACAATAAACACGGCCAAGGTATTACTTAACCGGTGATTTGGCCATGGGATAAACACAGACCTGGCCTTTTCTTGTCATCATCACAAACAGAGCCTCTATAGTAAAGGGACCTCTTACGGACGCTCTGAGTCACCTGGCAGCCTTCCGCAACGTGTCGCCACAACCCCCCTTAGGAACAGCAGAGGCGCCATGGCGAAACCCGGTAGCGAACTGTCCAGCCCAGTTTCGTCTGAGACCACCTACATTTTCAGCTCCGACCGGGAAACCGGGCGGGAGTATGGCCGTACTCATCACCATGGCAAGCTTCACAGCAAGCTCCATGGCGGCCACCGCGGCCGGGAGCATGGCCGGGGCCCCAACCAGCGGCACTTGAACCAGCACCACCACTCGGTCGGCTTTTGGGATAGGAGTATGGATAAGGTCCGGGCCCACGTTATCCAGATGTGGCTCAAGACAGGTAAGTTGGCAACACTGTCGATTACGCTCTGAAGATCTCGTTGAACTGACGCACACGTGCCTCGCGCACACCAGTGCTGATTCTTGTCGTCTTCGTCCTTTCAGTCATGTCTCTGTACTGGGCCGTCCTGTTCAAAGCAGAGGCGAACATGAAGAACTTAAAGGTGGCCGTCGTCGACTTCGACGGCCAAGCTGCCCCGTACAACGACATCGACCCCTTTGTAGGGCCGACCTTGACCCAGATGGCCCAGGAGGCGGCCGACCTTAGTGCGCACCCCACGCTGGGCTACCAGGTCATCCCGGCTTCCGCTTACGGCTACGACCCCATGCAGGTCCGCCAGGCCGTCTACGACTTCCACTTCTGGGCCGCCATCATCGTCCAGGCCAACGCCTCGTCCCTGCTCCAGTCGTCCCTGGCCGCCGGCAACGGCTCTTACGACCCCTCGGGCGCCGTGCAAACCATCTTCGTCTCGGCCCGCGACCAGAACACCATCTTCGAGTTCGTGCTGCCCCAGTTCGAGCAGCTGGAGAAGCAGTTCATGGCCCGGTTCGGCCCCGCCTGGGCCCAACGGATCGCGGACAACACCTCCATCAGCGCGGCCATGATGTCCGCGGCCCCGGCGACCGTCAACCCGGCCGTTTCCTTCCTCCAGATCGACCTGCGGCCCTTCTCGCCCGCCGCGGCTACGCCCGGTGTGTCCATTGGTTTGATCTATCTGATCATTATCGCCTTCTTCTCCTTTGCGTTCTTCTTACCCATACATACGGTAAGTGGCTCGGCTGTTTTGAGTGATATCCCGCGCCATAATATGACATCCCGTGCCAGTGGTAGCAACTGACTAACACATACGGCTATTCAGAAATACATCACGCCACAGGGTCATCCCCCGCTTCATTTCTGGCAGTTCATCATCTGGCGGCTGTTCGCATCCATCACGTCCTACATCTTCGTCTCCCTCGCCTACTCGATGGTCTCGCTGGCGTTCCAGATCCCGTTCTCACACCCGCCGGCGTCGCCCGTGGAGGTGGCCTTCAACGCCTCGGCGTACGGGCGGGGCTCCTTCGTGGTGTACTGGATGCTCAACTTCGTGGGCATGATCGCGCTGGGCATCACGTGCGAGAACGTGGCCATGATCCTGGGCCAGCCGTGGACGGCGCTCTGGCTCATCTTCTGGGTCATTACCAACGTGTCGACGGCCTTTTACAGCATTGACCTGGCGCCGCGCTTCTTCCGCTGGGGTTACGCCTGGCCGCTGCACAACATCGTCGAGGCGTCGCGCCAGATCCTGTTCGACCTGCACCCGCGCATCGGCCTCAACTTCGGCGTCCTCTTCACCTGGGTCGCCGTCAACTTCACCCTCTTCCCGCTCTGCTGCTACTTCATGCGCTGGAAGATGGAGCACGAGAAGCGCAGCGCCGAGCGCAACAAGGACCGCTACGTCGTCGAGACCTTCGACGGCGCCAAGGAGTACTCCAAGAAGGAGGGGACAACCCGCCGATAAGGCGACGAGGCTTCATGAGAGGCATGTAAATCGAAAGCAATTGGAGTGAGTGGCCAAAGTTGACGAAAAAAATTGGAAATCTGACATGTCGCGAGGGAGGTCGACGAGCAGGAGGCGTGGATGGTTCGTGTTACTGTAACTATATACCCCTTGATGGCAGCAAGCGACTGTGATATTCCAATCATGCTGCTACAATATAGTGCTCTGAAAGTCTCAATACTGATACATACGACCATATTCTGCTGAATACTAGGGATCCCGTCCGCTCTCCCATATATAAGCAGCAGAGAGCCTTCTTGCCTATGGGAGAGCGGACGCGCGCCCTTTTGGCGGGGGTCGGCGCACGGGCCTTGCACCACCAAGACGGAGCCCGGACGGTGTCGAGGGGTTCCCGGCCCCCAACACCTACCGTTTTCTTCTCCCGGCCTCGCCGGTCGGCCGCCTCTTGTACCTTTCGCTCTCCGCCTTGCCGGTGTCGTCTCCCCCCGGTGTGTGGCCCGCTCTGGCCGGGCGTGCATGTAGCCATGCCCCCTACCGCTGCCTGGCCGCCTACTGGGATGGGCCAGCCCATCCCTGGAGCGTTCCTGGGTTGCGTGCTCCTTTGCTCGCGCCCGGCAGGCTCCAGCTTCTTGGTGCGAAGCGCCCGTTATTACGCCACGCTCTCCTGTCCGAATTGATATGGCTGTCTTCTTTTGCTCTCCTTCAATTGTCCGCCTTTCTCGACCCTTCTTACCACTCTGATAGTATCAATTGTCCATCACCTTTCAGACTTCGTCTTACCTCCTTCCCGTTTACGCTCGCCTCTTGTGATACGATGGACCAGGTCGTTCTAGAATGCGTAAAGGATGCTTTCGACGACGACGAAGAGCTGGACGAGGAAGCGCGCCGCGAGTGGGAGGAGATTTGTGCACAGAAGCCGCTCACGGCTAAGTCCGAGGTGGTCACCTCCACCGACAGGGAACGTGCGAGAGCCTGGGCTCGATGGGAGGCGTGGGTTCACCCCTCTGTATAACTTCATGTAGCTACTAACAAGAGGTTGAAGTTACTGCAAGAAGATCCATCTCAAGCCTGGTAGGCCGTGGGTTGCCTTAGTGGAAAACCAGCGGATACGGAACGCACCAGCCGATCAAATCTTCACTCGCTTCCTCGAAACGATAGCCAAAGATTCTACAGTGAAGAGACTCACACTCGGTCCGGAAGAGTTCATCGAAGAGCCCAGAATTCACTCCGCTAGAACAATCAGCGGCCTGTGGAAGACGTTACGTGGAGTGGCGAAGTTCATGGTGTTTGATCCGCTCGTAAAACAGTTCCCGGATCGCCGCTACCTGTATACGATCACTGGAAAGTCTGGCGAGCGTACTGATACGCCAACTTGGAAGATTACCAAGGTACGCGGCTGTCCACGCCGACAAGCACGCTTGATTGCTGACTTTGCTCTGCTCTCAGTGGATTTCCGATACGTTGCCCGAGTTAGGAAACTTAACGCGGGAGCAGACGTTTGTGAAAAAGGAGATGACCGCCGAGGACGTTATCCTGCATTTGCATACTCTTTGGTATCGCGCTTCCGATATCCCTTGCAGCCCAAGTGACCGCGTGGCCTATCACACGGCTGTACTCGTACTCGCGTGTGGTGGCTTTCGCAGTGGAACCACGCTGCAGATGCCGTATCGAGATGTCGAATTTGTGCTCGTGCGTGATCCTCAAGACCGTTCGCAAGCGAAGCTTGTCGCGTATATCACCATCAACCAGAATAAGCAGGCGACCAATGTTATCCGTAAGGACCAGAAACATATGTAGGTAGTCCGCTGCGTCCCAGTCTCTTGTTCCTAAGCTAACAACCTTTTCCCCAGGCTCACATTTGCGGTGACTATTGTACCGAGCAGGATGCTCTGCCTTGCTCGATTACTCTTTGCTCGGGCTCTTTCAGATAAGTCGTTCAAAGACGAGTTTGAATCTCTGGAGCAGTTGCTATCCCAGGCGAAGTTCGAACACGTAGAAAAGATTCAATTGCCCTGGAAAGCGTCACACCAGGGTCGCTGCATCATCCCGCTAGCTTATCATCAATTCTGGACTATCTGGAAGCGCACTGTCTTGGTCACTGGAGCACGAGATGCCCACCAGCGACCATACTCACTGCGCGTCGGCGCAGGGGGGCGATTGGATAAAGGACAGTGTAAGCTTCAACACTACCCTCTGGGCTGGCCTATTGGTTTACTGGTGTTCGCTCCGTTCTCCTTCGTCTACTAACTATCAAGACAGTGGATGGCACTCTTACCTCCGCTATGCGAAACTATCTGCTTTCGCATTCTACGAGGGTGTTCGAGCAGAGCTACCAACCACGGCACTTCCGGGATGACGTGACTCGCCTCTGTTTCGGAGAACAGGTAGGGGACCACACGGCTCTGTTTCAGGTGATACAGAACTCTTCCCTGGAAAGAGACCCGAATGCACCGCTGGATGCCACAATGGAAGACTATGACGCATTCGAGAAGCGCCGAGACCTCACTGCGCTCCGCAAGCTCCATTCTGAGGTAGGACAAGGCCCTGGCGGGTGGGATAGCGACGAGGCCAGATCGATTGCGTCCAAGATCCAGTGGGTCCGAGCGAAACTCGCTTCTCTGGTCGTCGAGCAGCGCAGGCAGGAGTATTTCTATGAGGCGGATCGGTTACGTGCCCAGGGTCTATCTACCACTGCCTTGGTGCAACCCGAGCAGTGCTCTGATAGATCGAGCTCTATGCGGGGCAGCGCTGCAGCTGAGGAGATTGGGAAACTCTTTGAATTGTCTCTTCAGATGGAAAATCCGGAAGAAGAGGATTGGCGCAGCTCCGTCTCGTTAACCGAAGTCCTCGAACTGTACCTTGGCGGCCGTGGTAGAGACGTGGAACTGCTCCTGGCAGAGGCTCGGCCTGCTAGAGCAGTCGAAGAAAGCGCAGTAGCGAAAGCGCCTCTCGCAAAGGACTGCAGATGCCTCCTTTGTAACGGGTGGTTTTTTTCGCGCTACAGCCTTAGCAGACACAACACGAACATTCATTATCGCAAAGGAAAATCGGGAAATCAGTTCACGTCACGCTTTCGATGCCCGGAGTGTCGCTCTACGGCACAGAAGGACGTTTGGATCGAGAACGTAATGCATTGGAGCAACCATACCGAATCATTCCACGGCACGAAGTGCTCCCCCATCCCACCTGCTGGCGCTAGGGAGGAGAATAGGGCCTGGCTGGCAAAGTGCGCGCCTGGCACTGAAAACTGCCCTCCGGGTCGTGGGGGCATGAAACTCGGTAAGGGCATGTGCTATATCTGTCTCAACGAGTTTTCGCAGGCAGGCGGCTTCTATAATCACTGGGCCAAACATAAAGCGGTGATTTTCCAGCAACCTTTCCCCTGCCCTGCGTGCTTCCGCGAAAAGAACCAGGTAGTTCCTATAGACGGAGCCAAAACGTGGTACAGCCATCTGGTCGAGGGGCACGAGGGCGGTGGCCCGTTCGGTTCGCTTCAGGATCCCGAATGCGTTCCGAAGAAAAGATCTCGCGCAGAACAGGAGCGCTCAGCTCTGGCCCAGAAGCTTCAACAACAGCGCAGCAGGCCGCGAGCGCGGCCTCCGGTCTTGCAACGCGGTCGTGAAGTGACGTCTAATGATTGTTTGGGAAAGAAGGGAATCGTCGGTGATATGACCTTGATTGACCCTCGGCTGCACTCCGAGCACTCTGCTCAGAAGTAGTTCCGAGGGACGAGCGAGCCTATCGCGAGTCCTCCGCTGCGTTCCTATTACCGAGTGTATTAGAAAAGATTCCTAACACCTTCATCCAGTTGAAAATGACGGGGCAGTTGATCCGATAACCTAGGAAGTCATAGGCTCGGTTAAGCCTGGATGTACGACGTGGCAGGACTATAGTGGGGTGTATCTACACCGGTACCTATCAGGTCTAACGTGGGGTTGTATGGAGCTGATATGGCTAGGAACCCAAGATATAGAAAAATACTGTTACATCTTGTTTATAGAACTGTTTAAGGTCAATACAGAGAGTGGCTAGATGACTTGCTATTACTGAGCTTAGACTTGATAATGCGGCAAGTAGAAGAGAACTAGTGGGTGGCTGAGGTAAAAAGCTGCTGGTAATTCTGATACAGCTTGCTAGTGTTGCCAGAGCTGCCTGTAGGTGGGTGGATAACAGTGCTTGAACTCGCCGTTTGCCGTCATCTGGCCCACTTCTACGGTGCACAAGGTGCCCTAAGGCTTTGAATCTAGCGCGAACTCCCCCGTTACACACGCTAAATTCGCGGGCCAGTTTCGCTCTGTTTACCAACGCCGTCTTAACGGGGAGGACATTGCTTGCGCGCCCACGCAAACCCGCGTGTATCTGAAGATCACGATTGGTACTGCGACGAAGTATAACATTTTATAGGGATACATACATTTACGCTATGCGTGGAGGACTAACGCTGGTTACTACTAGAATAGTGTATACGACGCACTACATAAGAGTCTTGTAGCCACTTATTAGCTACTTGACCACCATAGGGCCTCCCAGCGCATGGCAAGCATTAAATAATTAGCAGCCAGGTTGCCTCAGCTGAGAATAAGGCACTCTCGGGACAACTGCGCAGCTGCTCTATGCCTTGGCTCTCCCCAGGATGGCTAGCGCTTACATTATCGATCAGGGGCTGAACGGTGCAGAGCCTCGAATAAAAAGCACACTGGCCGACCCCTCAACAGCAGGTCCGCAGACCACTAGTCTTGCCTTCCTGCAACCCAGCGTTGCGATCTGTAGACGGGATCTGTAGATGCAGACGCCCGTCCACGACAGCTTGCTTCGCATGTCGCCGCCGGTCCTGCCGCGCCATGGCCAGATCCGTTTCCGCCTGCGACTTCACCGTCGGCTGGGTCTGCGCCCTGCCTGTCGAGCTGGCCGCCGCCGCCGAGATGATGGACGAGGAATTCGCCTCCCTCCCCTCCCTCCCGACCGATTCGAACCTCTACTCCTTCGGCCGCATCGGCGTCCATAACGTCGTGGCGGCCTGTCTGCCCGCCGGCCAGATGGGCACCAACTCGGCCGCCACGGTCGCCAGTCAGATGCAGCAGAGCTTTCCGTCGCTGCGCTTCGGTGTTCTCGTCGGCATCGGCGGCGGCGTCCCGCGGCTCGACGACGAGATCGATATCCGGCTCGGCGACGTTGTGATCAGCCAACCGGCTGGGCAATATGGTGGGGTCGTCCAATATGATTTCGGGAAGACGAGGCCCGACGGTCGCATCGAGCGCACGGGCAGTCTCAATGCACCGCCTAAGATTCTTCTGAACGCCCTGGCTAAGCTCCACGCCAATGATCTACGGGGCAAGACCCAAGTCCATTCGCATCTCTCCAAGCTCACATCTCGACCGAACTTCGTGTCGCCGGGCCCTGACCAAGATACCCTCTATGATGCATGGTCGACGCATATGGCCGGGGCGACCTGCGCAAAGTGCCGCCCGGACGATGTGCTCGACAGGGAGGCCCGCGCGACGGCCGACCCGGTCCTCTTCTTCGGCACGATCGCGTCCGGCAACCAAGTAATGAAGGATGGGCCGACGCGCGACAGGTACAGCCAGGAGCTGGGAGGGATCCTGTGCTTCGAGATGGAGGCCGCCGGGCTGATGAACAGCTTCCCCTGCCTCGTGGTGCGCGGGATCTGCGACTATGCGGACGCGCACAAGAACAAGCGGTGGCAGCCGTATGCAGCAGCAACAGCGGCAGCCTATGCCAAAGAGCTGCTGTCTATCGTTCCACCGCTCGCACCAGGCGATTTGAATAGGCCTGAGAATTGTAAGCTAGAGGTGTGAGATGTAGAAAACTATATTCAATGAAGAGTCTAATATTTCTCAGCTCGTCGGAAAACACATTTTCTTGTCCCGTTCAGCCGGAACGAGAACTTTGTGGGCCGGGAAAACATCCTGGGCCAGCTCCTGGAAAGGCTGCCTCCGACTGCTCAGCCAAACGCGTGCCAGCGGACGGTCATCGAAGGTCTCGGCGGCATCGGAAAGACGCAGGTCGCCATCGAGGCGGCATACCATGTCCGTCAGGCGCATCCCGACTGTTCGGTCCTCTGGGTGCCAGCCGTGGACATGACCATGTTCGAGAACGCCTACCGGGAGATCGGCCGAGCCTTGGAGGTGAAAGGAATAGAAGACGATAAAGCGGACGTTAAGGCGCTTGTGAAGGCGGCTCTGGATCGAGACGAGGTGGGGCCATGGCTCCTCATTATCGACAACGCCGATGATGCACTGCTGCTGACCCACGGGCAACTGATGTCTCACTTACCATCTAGCCGGGCCGGTTCGATCCTCGTCACGACCCGGAACCATCAAGTAACGGTTCGTTTCGAGGCTCGGCAGGGCGTGCACAAGCTGATTCGACTGAGCGATTCCGAGTCCGAGCGGCTACTGCATCAGGGCCTCCAGCCGAGCCAGATAGGCGAGCCCCAGAGTACGGCCGAGCTGCTGAGCTACCTCGCCCATCTGCCTCTAGCGATCAGACAGGCCTCGGCCTATATGACGCGTCAGATGAACGTGACCGTGGCCAAGTATCTAGAATACTGCACATCCAGCGACCAGTCGATGATCATGATGCTCAGCAAGGACTTTGACGACCAAGACCGATATCAAACGATCCGGAACCCAATAGCCACGACATGGCTCATCTCCTTTGAGCAAATCGCACGGGATGATCCGCTGGCTGCGGCCTGTCTTCGGTTTATTGGTTACTTGGAGGAAAAGGATATCCCTGTATCTTTGTTGCCCGCGGGCGCGAACGAGATAGAGAAGAACGAGGCCATCAGCACTCTGAGGGCGTACGCATTTATCCTAGATCGTGGCACACCCAACCGGTTCGATGTGCACCGGCTTGTGCGTCTTGCCATGCGAAATTGGGTGAAAACCCACGGAGAGCAAAGTCAGCAAGTTACGGATATCATATGGCAGCTTTTTGAGGAGTTTCCATGGCCAACGCACGAAAACCGAGATATGTGGACCTGGTACTTGCCTCACGCGCAATCGGTGTTAGGGTTCAGGGACGAAGGTAGGGAAAAGGATACATTAGGGTCGTTGCAACATAACGTTGCAGAATGCTACAATTTGCTTGGAAAGTACGCGGCGGCGGAGGAGATGCATCGGCGGACACTGGCGCTGAAGGAGACGGTGCTGGGCCGCGAACATCCCTCCACACTCGACAGCATGAACAACCTGGCAGAATCACTTCGACAGCAGGGAAAGTATACGGAGGCGGAGGAGATGCACCGGCAGACACTGGGGCTGAAGGAGTCGGTGCTGGGCCGCGAGCATCCCTCCACACTCGGCAGCATGAACAACCTGGCACTGGTGCTCGACAGGCAGGGGAAGTATGATGAGGCAACACAGAAGCAGCGCCAAGCACCTGTCGGTCATGAAGACACATTGGCAGAGGAGCATCCTCGCACACTCAGCAGCATGAACAGTCTGGTAGAAGCATTCAGTAACCTACGAATCCATAGCGAAGTCAGTAAACTAAAATAGAAGACACCCGTCGAAGGGATTCGAATGCGGCTGACTAACGGAAAATTACGCATGGCCGTGTCTCCCAGTCGTGGACAGTAGCTGGAACCTGTGGCAGTAGGCAATCATCGTTACAATGACATTGCCGCTGCATTAAGCAGCAAGGTGGAATTCCATCAGAGTCATATCACGGAGTGTCAAGAGGGTCAGTTGGCAATACTAAATATTGAATACCTGGCCCTCGCGTAAATTAGTATTCGCGGCACCAATTGTTGCAGGCTTGGGTGAGCACGGGAGCAACGGGCAAGCTTCTGGACGAATCGTTTCTCGGAGATCTGATTGGGAAGGCCTAGTCTACATAGCGCGAACAGCTTGGCTTACATGAACCCACTCCGATCCGAAGGCCTTGACTTTCTCCGAGTGACCAGACTCCTTGGCAAATGCGCTTGCTCACGTCTGCTGTGCCTTCTGTATCTATGGCTGGTTTGAGTCGCGCCGCGCGTGCCGCAGACCCAAGGAGGCAAGGCGCCCAGGATGCCGCTTGGATTTCCAGCAGCCCAGACTGTAGCGAGCAACAGCTAGTGCTACCTAAGCGTACGCGTTGGAGGGGTATTCGTGGAAGCCATTATCCGAAAGAGCAGCCACCCGGTAGAACACGCTACGCGACGCGTCCGGCCGCGACTTTCAGCTCCTACACCTTTCCATCTCAAGTCGTGGCGCTTCCACTCGATCGACGGCCAACTGCTCCAAACTGCTCCTCCGTTCCCACTGTGCAGGAAAGTATTTCTGTTGCACGTCCAGCAATCATTTCCGCTTCGTACGTGGCGCGAGAAGGGTTTCCCTGGTAGGTACCTCTTCGTTCGACGTCCCGCGGAAGCCAGTGTGCTTCAGCTGTCGCCGCTCGTCGTAGCCCCAGCCTCGCCGCTCCTCTGCTCTAACAGCGGCTACCGTCACTCGACAAGATTGCGCCTACGAGACCCTCCGCCGCTGTACCTCTTTCATGCTGTGATCCCGCCGTCCAGTAGCCCAGCCCGAGTCCTTACCCGGATGCCTGGCGTGACGATGGTCCTCGCTGTCGATTGCGAAGTGCTGCGCAGCTGGCCTGGCAGAGCGGTGTGCGCCCCGGACATAGCCATCACGACCACACAGCACGAATCATAGACGTCGACCACGGTTCAAGATAGACGGCGGTGGCGACTGCTGTGTTGACGATAAATAGTGCGCCGAATTGTCGCCCCTAGTACGGTCATGAGCAGCATACTCGCCAGCGCTTGCGATCTGGTTGCGCGTTCTGTATGCGTGTCCTTGCCGATACACGCTTCGCAACTCAACGCGGGCCACCGGTGCTTCAGCGCCGTTATGCGGCCGCGGGACGTGTACTCTTGGAAGAAAGGGACGCCGAAAGTGGATATGGCACGGAACAGTCAGCAATCGTCGAGACCAGGCTGTGTGCAGGGAGGGTCGGACAACAGTAACACGCAAGATGATAGGCATCCTTCGATCCATGCCGTCCTTTGTGCTACACTTGTATCCTTTCCTTTTGTCAACTGTAGGGCCATGGAACTTCGAGCGTAGCACTAGACGTCTCACAAGCTAGGCTCAAATGTTCGAGGGGTCTCGTCTATTGTCACACCCTAGCTGGGTCAACTGGTAGGCCTCCATGTTCGAATAGACGCTCGGAAATCGTAGCATGGCCCTGTTTCTGAGCCCGCCACGAAGAAGACTGGTCGAAATTGTCAGCAATCCTGATATCAACGTCAGTAACGCCTAAGGGATGTGCCGCGATATCACTGACCGAAACAAGCGGCGATCGATAGCGGAGTCGTGCCATAGTGATATCTCACGGTAATATTCTCATGATAATATCGCCATGTTGTCGAAGTAGTAGCTCATGTACTGCACCGAGACGTTTTGAATGGCATAAAATAAGGGTGGCCGTTTGCCGCTATGTGAAGCCAAGGTTTGGCCTTGTTCCAACAAGCAGCCGTACCGCGGCCGCATGCACGAGAGCGGTGTCCTGTCTGCATTCAATTCCCCCGTCGCCTTGCTTGAGGGCCACAACGCTGCGCCTCCACCGATGGCATCCAGGGTCGATAGCCTGTTGTTCGTTGCTGGAACGTTCCCCTGACGGTCTTCGAGGTCCATGGTGCGAGAGATCTATTCCATCGCTGAGTTGGCACGGGTGTTTTCAGACCTCCATGGCCGCTCCCATGTCAGGCCGCCTGGGCAGGGGGGATACGCAAATTATAAATATCTGTTCTATTCCTGTCCCCTCCCCGATGTGCTTCTTCCCATCTTCCCACGCCCTTTTTTCTACCGCATGTATTTTCACACACGACCTGAGAACACACGTCTACCCCCGACTATCTGGCTAACCAACGTGATGCCAACCTCCAATGAGATTGTACCGACTACTCAGTCTGTCGATGTGGACTTCGGCAGAATCGAGGGGCTCTATTGCGCTCCCAGCAAGGAGCGTGGCCACTTGATCAACACCATTGCCAATCCAACCTTGACAGGGAATGCCACCATGTTCGACACCACCTGGAAGCCAGTGTGGATAGCTGCAGACGGAATCAAAGGGGAAGGTGTCCCATACCTGTATGAAGTTTTGCATCTACTTCGTGGCTGCTTTCAGAAGGGCACCAGATGGTCGCACGATCTTAGGGTGCGCGGAACAGAGACTAGGGGGGGACGTCCCAGTCAGGGTTTTGGGGTCCGTGGTAGCCGAAGTCGATGGATGCAGCAAGGATCGGTTTTTGGTCGCATTCATAAGCCCCAAGGTCGACCTCCGAGAGTGGAACGGCTCCTGATTCCAGTATGGGCAGAACCTTGTTATGGGCCATTTATCAGAGATGGGTGTTCCAGCGTGCAAGGCAGAGCCTAAAGAACCCCCAGCCGCCGGCGCATGCCACCCTGTGGGCTTCAAGGCAAGCATGCTCGACGTACCCGGCTCAGAGATACCAAGCCCACATTCGCCTGTATTCGGGGTGAAGGACTTGCGGGTGGACAAGGACGCACCATCACCTATGGACGGTTACCCTTCTGACAAAGCGCACAGAGGTGAGCCGGAAACAAGATCGTGCAAACGACAGCAACCATTACCGCGATCTACAACTCGAAGGACACGGAGGAGGAACACTGCCGGGCTGGGTGGTAGCTTCAGTGCTCACTGGCGGGAGAGAGCAGCGCGAAGGGAAACACAAGGTTGGCGTCGACGGCCAGGCCATGCCATCGACACATCTACTTCTGCAGCCTAGTCTTTCGCCACTAATATCGTCGTTATTAGCGGTGTCGCCGTAGTACTGCGGGGTTCAGAGGGAGATGGATGCGCGACGAGTGAGATTCTTCTGTTATTCGGATGGTGGTTGGGTGCTCGTCGGTGTTGGCAGCAGGACGCGCTCGATTACGCCCAGCAGCTCGCTGAGATATCCCGTCTTCTTCTCAGTACTGTCTTATCGGTCTGGATGTGTTCGATCTGTAAATATAATGCAGATAGCGCTCGCATATGTAGAGCAATTCACCATCGGGCGATTTCTGGATGAAGGGCACCCGGCAGCATCAAACCAGATGGTGATCCTGGTGTTTGATGCGCAGCGGCCTTACGAAGAACAGATGACTGGGTTGCCCACGAGCCTAAAATAGACGAAGCGCCTAATCCACTCTGAGTCTACGTAACACTAACGGGCGAGATTGTGCGCTTCCAGGACGTAGTAGTATGGGCCATACGTGACCATGTCTAGTTGATAGAGAAGGAGGACAAGCCAGAGAGGAGTAGTGCATGCGGTCTTAGTGCATAACGAAGCATTAAAACGGGGATACGTGATAACCGTACTGGGTAGAAAGGGCACTATCGTTTGCTCTTCTTCCGATAGATGCTCGGAAGACCGCGCTGTCAATCTAGTTCGCACGAAAAGAGACTGCTGAACGGAATAGAATTCGCGTTTAATGGCTGTCCAGTACATTGATGCTTATCGTTCTTCCGCTGACACCTACCTCTAATTCCTGGTACGACTTTCTTAGCTTCGATGCGGGGACAGGCTGGAAACATCGAACAAGTTTTGGGTGCATTGGGCTTTCGTAGTACGAATTACCCAGGCCATGACTGTGCTTGGCACTACTAATAGATGGGGCTCAGTCAGACGCGAGTACATGGTAACTTTATACCTCGGCATGAGGCGGCAATTGCTCAACTCGAAGCACACTCTGAGTCTAACTATATTTCGCCAGCGATGAGTCTGATCCTTCAACAGCACTTCCACCCAACCTGGGGTGATGTCCCTAGGAGCCACGGTCGACAAGTCATGCCATGATCCCAGGTATGGCCCGCGTTCGTTATGCACGTAGGCGTCAACGGCACCAACAATAGCCACCACCGGAGTATGCCGGAATAATGCTGTACCACACGAGAAGTAGCAGTGCATATCTAACTTCCATACAACTAAGGCAGATGATTATTGTCATCAAGTGATGAAGACGAAGTTGAGCAAAACTGTAATACCATCTCGAGGAACTTCAACCGCCCTAGGTGCGACACACCTGGCTGGAAGCGGATTCCCACGTGGAAAGACTGGAAAGAGGAACTTGGAGAGATCTGTGGGGATATGTTCGATTTCTGACAATGATAATGGTCTCCTGTGGATGCTAGATAGAACTAATCCTTGATGAAATCGCCAACAAAGCTTCCAGGCCCTTCGGAAACGGCTGTAAACATTGCGCCGCGGTCAACTGCTATGGTATGACCGTCAACATCTTCTCCCCGGAACTGTCCTTCTTGCTTGTCCCAGGACATCCATACTGGCATGTGACCACTGCTGGGACGAATCTTGAATGACAACTCTGACTCGCCTGTATGGAAATGTTTCCCATCTATAACTTTGCCATTGAAATCCTTCCACTGGCCAGGTTTGCCACACCGGCGAGGAACCCGCTTGTATGCTTGGGACTGCCGCTCAACCTCTTCGACAGAGAAGTTGAACTTCGATGACCTCACTCGCTTCCTAGGAGCTGCTGGCGACCTGGGCTTTCTCCTCTTCTTGCGCCCTTGCGGTTGTCTCGGAGTATCTGAGGCGTGTGTACCTCTCTTTCCGAGCTCGTTGGACTCCTCTTGACAGTTAATCATCTCTAGTCCGGAGTCAGATGGCTCTCCGCAGGGTGACAATAGGATGGCCTCCTGAGTCACATCACCGCCGCTTGCCTCATCCAAGAAAATATGTACACTGCTGCTATCGTTGAGGTCCGAGAAGTCGATGGACCAGTCGTTAAGGCAGAATGGTAAGCCGTAGAATTCAAAAGGGGAACCAATAAAACTGGAAGGTGAAGTCTCCATGATTTTAGGCCAGCCAGTGAAGCCAAATGGTTCACTGGACCAATCAACGAAGGCAGAAGAGGCGTTGGACCAGCAATTGGAGTCGAACGACGATCCATGGTTTGTAGGGCTCCATTCAATTGTGTGTGTAGCGCTGGTAGGAAGGTGCATATGACTGTCTTCAGGAATGTAGGTTGGGAGGACCTCATCATCACGCCGGAGCATAGACTCAAGGGCGGACTTCTCGTTGTCGTTGAGAGAACCATAGAACGAGTCTACCGTCCTTGTAGGTGTGGAATCCATAGTTCGTACTGGTTCGAAAAGATCAACATGAAAGTAGAGATGAAGAAGGAGAGAAGAAGAAATGGAAGGAAGAGCCTGAGTATATATATACTTGTAGCCCCTATCCAATTATTTCCTCGAGCCCATTGCTCACCAAATGCTACCCTCTAGAGACTAACCAACAAGGCAGCCGGTTACCTCACAAGTCAAAGCCACCAACTTCTGCTCGCAGCCAACTTGAACACCAAGAAAACCAAGGTTCGGGGGAGTCTCGTGATCGTCGATGTCATGCATGCCCGCCTTGCTTGACGACCAAAAGTCAACAAAGCTAATAAAAGGGGTGAGCGGCCGATCTTCATAGCCCACCACATCCAGGAGCTAACCGCTGTGGCCGCAACAGTATACCAATCAGCGCCTTTGAGATCCATCGAAGTTCTCTTCGGACTCGCCCATACGTCTCCCAGTACGGCCATCACGGCCAGCATAGCCTGTCTCAGCTGGATCCAGGCGCAGCCTTCTATACTCGCCAATAAGTAGCGTCGGTACCCCTCAAAGGCCGTATTGGCGGGCGGGCCTGAGACTGCCCATCCCATCACAGCCTGTCTCATACAGGATTCGGATGGGGGTATGCTATATATTCACCAATAAGTAGCCTCTGCACACCACCAAGTCCGTGTTGATGGGCAGGCCTGGAACAGCCCACCCTACCATAGGCCGTTGCAACGGTGTGAAGAAACTATTCTTGTCATGGCTAGCGACAACATCGCCCAGTAAGATGACGCTATTCCACTCTTTTCCACGGAGTCTCAAGCGAATAAAAGCAGCACTGACCGTCGAGGCCTTAGGCTGGGCCAGTTCGATGCATCCGGAAAAGGGGCTATCCGTCAGCCTGAGAGCTATTTCGACTTGTGACAACTGGGTATGTTGGGCGCTTCTTCTCGCACAAACGTCAACATCCAATCGTTAGACTTCGATCCAAGTTGATATTGTGGACCTGTAACACTATACCTACATCTATCTCCGGACCCCCTTGTTCCTATTCCAGAGGACCTTGTCCCCTAGCTTAAGGCGCTTGCAGCCGGTGGATGATTTGACGTCGAGAAGACGACCACAGACCACAGCCTCAAACTCCTGCAAATTAGAGACCTGGTGCCTACTGTACATACACTTCATCCCTCTATAAGTACCTCGGCCTTCTCTCTTCCCCCTCTCGGCTTCTTCCTTCGTCAACTCAACCCGCTCTACGCCCAGCTTCAACTCTACCCATCGTTCTCCCTAGCAGGGCTATTTAAACTCCATTATACCGGAACATTCCTTCGAAAACATCACCTGCCGTACCATCATATTACGCATGGTACGACCATGGACTATAGCATACGAACCACCTCTCCTCCTGGAGAAACAACCATGCCGCATCGAGATATGACTCTCAAGGGTTTGGCTTGCAGACGTTCTTCTCGATCTAAGATACAGACACCGAAGGTTACGGCCGCTGGATCCTGGCAGCAACTCATATCACAAGCACGACCCTCCGGTCAAAGAAAGTACAGGCGCCGGAAAGCACGTCTCAATAAGACTAGTCAGTCGAATCGATGAAGAAAACGACGCATAAGCTGACATTTGGACAGAACGCCCCCGTGGTTCGCAGGTAACACATCAATCCAATGCACAGCCCAAGGCGAATAAGTTCTTGGACGAGGAGGGATGGTTGATAATGCCTTCTCTTGAAGAGTTGTGTAGCATGTCTCATACTGACCTAGATGAGCTTAACATCGCTTGGCCTAGGAGTAAGTGAGAATGAGCTTGGAGAGGGTGGTATGGATGGAACCATTGTTCGGCATAGATACTACAGGAAACACTGTTAAACCCGACATCAATTGTTCCGTAACTCTATCACCGGGGATTCAGGTGACGTGGAGATATTAGATTACCTTTGTTCTCGATTAATGTCCTCGGTATACAATAGAATATCGTGTTCTGTGCATATTCGGGTGGTGGGTACAGATGGTAGATGGCCCCGTGGCTCTTGACTAACACCCCGATAATATATTCTAATAATCAATCCTTGAAGGTCCTATGTGACATTACCTGTGCCAATTGTATCTCGAGAATAAAATTTTCAATTCCTTGTATTCTAGTATGATCCCTCCCGCTACCGCACAAGGACGTGATGGATGTGACGTTTAGATGTGGATGTCTCTACGACTACACATGACGCTCCATCACCTCCATTCCTTGCATCATCCCAAGCTGAGGATTAGCAGCGTTGCATCGAGGCCGAGACCCCGAACAATAAGTGACCTGTTTCGAGCCTGGTCAATGAGGGTCAGCCTGTTTGTTGTCTGCTTAGGAGATACTAAGGGTGTGATCGGCTCGTTGTTTCTACCACAGCTTCAAAGAGTTCACTGCCTGGCTAGCGCATTGTAAGACGTCGAGGGGGAGGGCTGGCTTGGGGAGAGCTCGCAGTTAGCAGCTGATAACGATTCCCGATATATACGGCCGTACCCCTTGCTATAGTGTAAGAACAGAACAGAGCCGCGAAGAGGCGGAATGACCTCTAACCCCGTGGTCTGCTTCCTATTAAGACACAAGCATCCAGAGGCGGCCCCTGTTGGCCTGGCGATACTGGCCGAGACCTACAAGCTGGGACTGTTCCGGTGGCTGCTATTATCGTCAGAGTTGGCTCGCAAGAAATTCCGGGTGGGCAGGCCAGTCATGCGCTCGACAACTAGGCGGTCACAAGAGTGCGGTACATGGGGAAGGGCCTGGCTATTTAAACTCTCGACTTCCCCTTGTCGATACCTTTCGAACTTTCCCTCCTTCATCACACATTTTCTTCCCCGCCCACCACGCCTGCATCACACTTCTTCTTTCTAGACCAAGGCCACACCTACCCTCATTATCAATCCTCATTGCCAAGCATGCCACCAAACGCCACCAACACAGGCAATGAGTCTGCTAGCGACCATCTTGGGCCGCACTCAATACCCACACCTAGTGAGCCCTCGCCACGCATCCCTCGCGGGTATTGCCTCGTCCCCCGAGACAAAGACTGGGCAGTCAAAGACATTACCAGCCCGAGCCTCGTCAACGGAATTGTCAAGGTCAAGGCTACGTGGAACAACGGCGCCGTATGGCGCGACTCGGCCCGGAAGCACGACCTCGCGGAGTTTGCGACGGACACCGTCGGCAGTTTTGAACTTGCCTCTATTAATGGTCGCGGAAAGCAGGATGGAAGGAAAGTTCTTCTTGTCAGTTATTGTGATAGTATGGTCGAAGTGAAGGACCTCGGTGGATACTGGCTAAAGCACGCAAGGAAACTCGTCATCAAGAAATGGGGGAAGAGAAGGGGGGAGAAGATTTGGAGGCGACAGCTCCGCTACAAGCGGCAATTTGAGGGCAACATGTAAAGACTCCCGAGGTAGCTATCTACGGTCGGCGAAAGGGCAAGCTATATCATTCCAATGCATCCTTGGTGCTTGCACGTTTGCTTTGAAGCAACTATTCAGGGGCTCGTAAGGCTTGTTGTCATTTTAACGGTGATTAACCAGAGCTGGAGCATCTACTTAGACCGCGACGGATGGATGGCGCTGTGGATCGTACACCGCCATATTACGGTTTTCCGTACTAGCCTTGTAAGATAGAATGCTTCTTGTACATCTACGTACCATCTCTTCCCCTGCTTGATGCCTCCTTTAACGGCAGCTCACATAGACTCAGAGTGATAGCTGGGCATGAGCCTCACAGAAGCACCCCAACCTGCCCTGGCGAACGTAAGGAGGAGCAGGTCTGTTTTGCGCCTGGGTTGGGTGCCCCTTTGGTTCAGGGCATGCGGAGCCAACGGTAATAGTGAGTCACTTTTGGTCTAGTAGGTGACAGGTGAATGTTATTGAAGCCAAATGCCAGAAAGTCATTATATCAATTTGTATACTCTTAAGACCCTGTTGACATTCGTGCGTCGTACTTGCGAGTCTTTCAAGTGAATTGTATGTACTAAAGCTAGACAGCTACGACCTGTGGTTCGGCTCTTTTTTCATTCTCCTGATATACCAGAACTGGTATATACACAAGGCAATCGCCATGGAGGATAGATCTAGTACAGTTGTAGCTAAAGCGACCTTTCCCACCAAGGGCCACCGTCCATGCTGAGCTGTGTAGATGTTGATGACAATGGTCAACAGACAACTCATCGAGTTGAGAAGTCCGGGGCTATTTTACATGAGCGGATGTTCCATCAAGAGATTCAGGAAAACGACGCACAGAATGAGATGGCTTAGCAGCCAATCATAGTTTCCTCTGAATTTGTACCAGAGCCACGTGGTCCCGGTGCCACCAATTATAAAACAGGCCACAGACACGGGGATAAGTGATCTTTCCAAAGTGATAAGATGTGCCAAAGGCATCGATTCCACATTTTGTAGCGCCTGTGAATGGCGTAGAAAAGAAAAAGTCCCAGGAAGGATAAAGAAGCCTGCTAGAGAAGCCAGCTGAAAACCGCCGCAAGCAGGTTAAACCTGTTCCCAATTTCTCTCGATGCAAGCACCATGGTCTCGTATGACGAGGTCATGATGACTGAATCTAGGGATGCAAGGGTACAATCACGTCTGATGTGCCTGCCAATTGGAAAGGGGGATTGCCTTGCCCGACAATCTATACATATGCGTGGGTTTCTTTTCAGCCCACCGAGTCTTGATTTAGACGCCTCGTATCCTGCCCATGCCGGGGATGGCCTGCGGCACGGCCGGTCTCTAATAGAACCTGGGAGATGTAACCACGGCGGCTGTCGGATTTGAACACCCGAAAAAGTCCAAATGTAGCAACCACGGCGGCATTCGGCCGAACCCCACCATCCGGTGTTGGCATGCGCGCGGCAGCGCGAAGTAACACAGCTACTTAATCTAGGCATCCGGGAAACAGTCTCTTAGCTCTGGAAAGATTGGAAAGGGAAATGGCTAGCCTACCATCGGATTGCCCAAAGGGTAAGCTGTTCTACGTCTGTAATATCAACCAGTTCCGTGGTTGCTGTCCGTGGGATCCATGCAGCGATGCAGTTGGTTGCACCAAACATCCCTTGCCGCATGAACACTCCATCACTTCGTCTATCTCGTCAGTTGCTACATCGGCGACAGTGCCAACCGTTCTTACATCGGGAAAAGAATCCCCAACGCCCACTACCACCCTACCAAGCTCGTCAGCTGGATCAAATGCAGGTCTTTTCCCAGACAACCAGCCCGAAGAACATACAAACAACCGAACAACAGTATTCATTGGCGTGGGTGTTGGAACAGGCATGCTTCTTCTTCTTTTCAGTTCTTTCGCGATATGGTTCTGGATGAGACGACGACAGCACGTCGACGATACCGCCTTTGTGATGTGTACAAGCAATACTGACGAAGGTGAGATGTCATCTCCTAATGCTGGGTAACAAGCTCACAAAACAGTGCATTCAGCAACGCGTCAGGCACAGCAGCCTGCGCGAACAGATCATGTCGTGCGTCCTGTACACAACATTTCGTTGGTGGAGTTGCCAGCGGATGAAGTCCTAAGGACTTCAGATCCCTGCACCAGTCGCCTCCCACTAGTGCGTCAAGGGACGAATGCTCCCAATGTCGAGTGCGTCACGAGCTGGTCTCAGTTCTAGTACGCAAGTATATCACAGAAGCATAGGGTAGATGAATCGACTCGTGCTGAACCCATCCACGTCCTAGACTTGCCAAGCTGCGATTTGAAATCCCATAAATAAAAACGTGATCGTAGTGACTATAGCCTATAGCTCCAGGCCACCCCAATCTTACTTCGTCGACCGGCGGATCCTCTGCGGAGACTTTGGTGCTATTGCCTGGTGTGAGTCTGCAGACCTACACTAATGGAGCATGGTAGGGGCGTACCACACTGCCGGAACTTAAATTGACCTTTGGATTACGTAAAGAGTACTGGTAGCTGACTAGGCGGGGCCGTTTGGAGTTGCGAGTTACCAGGACTTGGTCGCTGACTCTTCCTGGTAACGTCGCGTCCAGTGCGGCTGTCTACCAGTCACTAACTCCTCGGCGTGACTAGTAGCGATGGGCTCCACCAGGCAGTTCCCAGTAGCCCCGGCTTCTGCTCAATGGCTACTAGTCATCTCCCCGCCTTCGCTACTGGTCTTTCCAAGGCCAGGGCGTCGACAGGTACCAGGAACTTTGCCCTGCGCATTCTTGGCCATGGGGAGACGCACGCAAGCAAACGCTACCTACTGAACCTACTCGGAGACCAGCTTCCCACAACGCTACCAGGATCCCGCTGGCTCAACGCCCATTTCTGCTTGTATAGACAATGGCAGTCACGCGCTTACGATGGACATTTCGAAACATGGGGAATTCAATTGAGTCCTACATACTCCATCCAGCTGTTTGGTACCGCGTTCTTCATAGCGCCAACCATCACGCATCCACCTTCGCCTTCTTACTACCCTCCTCACCGGGGTCGTCCACTCTTTCACGCTTTACAGACTCTTGGCCCGAGGTTTCAGCTGGGCCTGTGGTAATATTGTGCCGAACATTGTCCTCCGGAATTTTCGGGCAACCGACGATCGCACGCCGGGAGATAATACTGTACAGCGTTACAAACTCCCTGGCCGTCAACCCGGTTACGAGAGGCTCCCCGAGGCGTTGATTATTCTTGTCAAAGGTGTCCTTCTCTACCATCAACTTTTCCCAACACACTAGGAGATGGACAAGGCGTCTCCTGGTGTTTTCGTAGCAAGAGTTGGTAAAGTGCAGGTATTTTTTCAGTGTTGCCTGTGCTGCTTCATCGTCTTGCTCCCTTTCTGCTTCAAGCATGGCCTTCTCCTCGTCGAAAAGAAACCACGGGCGAGAAGGGTTCGAGACGATGCGAAGGCAATCCGTAGGACGGCTCCCTACCCGCATATTGCCCAGTACTGCTGATGAGATCGCTGCGATTTGTTCTGCCATGTTGGGAATATGAGGGTCAGGCGGCAATTATGGTCCAAGATGATACACGTATGAATGGCGGCGCACAAGTCACACGGCAAGTAGTGGACAATTGTCAAATAATGGCGTATTCTGCCACTTTATGGAAACCGCCGCGCGCATCCTTAAACCCGACAATAAGAACCGGCGGTAAAAAGTCCCTATAGCCATGACATCGTCTTATATTAACCACGTCCATAACAGCGTTGTCCCGAATACGCACTTAGAACCGCAAGACTTCGAAGAGTGACCCGTTCGTGAGATCCAACCCCTCTACAGAACGCCTTTTCTGCGCAGCACTGGCAATATCCCCACAGCTTCCAAGTCCCCAACCAGGACTCCCTCCTGGCAAGCAGAACCACGTTACTCAAGACTGTCGACTCCCTTCATCGGGTGGTCAGACGCAGCCTTCCATGGTCCAGCTTTCGGTCGGCCACTCGCAACATTTACGTAATTCACAAGGAGAGTAACAGAGGAGTGCAGAGGAGCGGCAGTCGACAAATTGGATCGGACCCGACAGTCTGGTCCGCCCTTGCCGCGCTACTTTAGTACTATGCAAAGGCAATCACGCGCTTATGCGGTGCCTAGAAGACTTCATTGGTTTATATACGCCAGCTATCAGAAGGTCTTGCATTGTGTAGATTATCATCTTTCCACCTTCTCCTTTCCGTTAACATGAATGTCGATCGATCCCTGTGCCCGATCCGGAACCACAGGAAAGCCAATAAGCATACGCCGGGCAATAATCTGGTACAGTACCACAAACTCCTTTGGCTCAAAGTATTCTTGACGTTGTCCCAAGTCAAAGTTTTCCTTGTCTACCATCATCTTTTCCCAGCATGCTAGGAGATGGAGAATACGTCTCCTAGTGTTTTCGTAGTAGTTTTTGTCGAGCTGTAAGAATTCACGCATGGTAGCTCGATCGACCTCTTTCTTTACGAGATCCGTCTCTTCTTCGAAAAGAAAGTAATCCCGAGGCGGGTTCCATATGACATCCAGACAGTCACGAACACGACTCCCACGCTGCATTTTCTCGAGAATTGCCCGTGAATGCGCTTGGATCTCTTGCAAGTTCGCCATAGTCGACACGTAAGGGATGTATGCGGATCGAAAAGTAGTACAGGGTACTATGAAGGGGGAAGACAGCGCACAACATGCACTACGGAAGGCAGAATTGTGTGTTCATTGAGCAGGCAAGATTGGGTATTTCTAATTATGTATGGAGGCTCGGGCGCCTATGCTCAAAGTCGGGAATAAGTACTGGCGGCAAGAAGACGCCGTCGTTACGAAGGCGCCTTATCTTAGCCATGCTCATGATAGAGAGTATCCATTCCGCATATGAATGTAGAGCATCACAGCTTCGAAAAACAGCGATGTGCTCTTGAAGCTTGCTGTTTCATCTAGACCTTGCCCTGACAGTATTCACCATGCCTTCCCAACCCCCATGTCCCCGGTCAGTAGTACCTCCTGGCAAGCTGAACCAAGCTGACCCAGACGCTAGTTGCACTACCCTGTTCGCGCCATTCCTTGGTACAGGGCATGCTCAGGTATTCGCGGCCCACCCCGACTGCTCGGCCTCTGACAGCCGTCCGTCCGTCATGGATAGCACGCACAGAGCATCGCTACGTCGAG
This sequence comes from Apiospora marii, assembly GCF_038362585.1. NCBI lineage: Eukaryota > Fungi > Ascomycota > Sordariomycetes > Amphisphaeriales > Apiosporaceae > Apiospora > Apiospora marii. The sequence continues at coordinate 2,535,731 of NW_027117377.1, forward strand.
CACGCAGGCGTGAATCAACGAGGTTCTCCAAGCGCCGCAGAACCTACATCAGAGGAAGTCACAAGCTGTCAAAGGATTGCAGCGCTCAGGTGTTTACGGTGGTGAAGAAGAATAACAAGTTTTATGTGTATAATTCTGCGCCTCAAGACGTCGCCTGGCCGCCAAGCTACGCAGAAATCGTACGATCCCAGTCCCTAGTGAAAAGGAACACCAACATTAACACACACATAGTTAAGGGCGTATCCTGTGCCAGTGGTACATACAGCAACGGACTTCGAAACAAATGGAAATGGCGTTTAGGATGAACGTGCTCAGAAAAGGAGATATCACATGACATTAGCGGTACTGCCTATAATAGATGCCAATCTTCGTGAGCTACTGTATGAATTACATGATGCTATTCTCTGTTACTCCACCGACGCTTAGGCGGCAGCTAGCCCCATTGCTCGGAAACGTCACTCGGAAAAAGAAGTCGCAGTATGCTCGTCATTGCAATGAACAGGTGTGTTATACTAGGGTGAACTCGTAAGTAGAAAGAAGTCACCGGGTTATAGTAGACTCACGCGGATGCTGTCCGCCAGCAGCAGCTGAATTCTATCCAGCCGGAGTTGTAACTGACGGCATTCCTCGAGAAGGAGGGAGACACGAGCGGTATGCTCTGCGGCTTGCTGCGCGCGCTCAATGTCCAGAGGCCGCAGGTATGGCCGGAAGCGCCGGGATGGCCTATGATTAGGGGCGGCGACTCGGAGGGGCGGAAGACGACTGGTGTTCATTGTGTCAACAGTACGGCAACGATCACTCTAAGTCAGATAGACAAGCTGTGTCTGGGTTTGTACATTCGATGAAAGTCATGCGAGAAGTGGGAAGGGCAAGAGAGCATGGTCGCGAGAGAATAGAGCGCTGGGAAGTGGTATTTGTAATATCAAGGAGGAAATATCAGACCACCGCAATTATTCCTAACATCTATACAATTTGTTGACAACAAGCCGAAAGCAAACACATTCCTCCTCCTTCCCCTGGGAAGACACCACCGAAGGCCTAGACGCCTATAGTACACGACTGCGCTGTGTGGATGATTGTCAGGGTCGTAAAGACAGATAGAGCAGCCATGTTGGTGCTGATCCTTGTCCCACGGCTCACCTCGAAAAGCGAGGCAGCCCCCTTGACCTCGGTGGCGGTACTCGTCACAGAAGTAGGAGGCGCATCGCTTCTTGTACTGAGCGTGCTAGTCCGTTGGGTCGTGTATGGGATTACACTGCCGATATCGGTCCGCGTCGATATGGTGCCGGTGCCGGTACTTGTCGTTGTCGTACCGATACTCGTGCCGAATGTTCCACTTCCCGTCATAACGGAAGGGTGCCCAGACGAAGTCGCCAACTTACTAGCAGGGGTTGGACTCTGGGCTGTACTTACTGCCACCTGCCCTTTTCCCATTGTAGCCTCTGGCGAGGTCATACTGGTCGGTTGTGGAGTAAGCGTGGTTGAGCTTGGCTGGTCGGCTCGTGAACTTGTCGATTGGATTGTGCGGCCAAATGAGTAGCTTGTCGAAGTCGTTGTGAGTGTTCTTGTCAGAGTTGTTGTGAGTGTACTTGCCGAGCTTGTGGTCGTAACAATGCTGGTACTGGTCTGCACTGCTTTGAGTACACAACCAACAGTCCCTGGAAGCTGCAGATCCATAGCCGGGTCAGCGAGCCCCCCAGAAACTGTGGCCAAGAAGCAATGTGGGGTTTGCCCAGAGCATTGCCTTGATAAGATTAGCGACATCACGCAGCACGAACTGACGGGGGTGTGGGGCGCATCGACAAACAAACCATGTGACATATGCCTCCCCATTTGGCACGCCCGGGGGCACGACGAAGCTCATGGACTGTTGACCAGGGCAGTGGATTGGCTCGAACGAGTACGACAACTGAAGGAAGTCCGAGTTGGAGAACGACATCACGGAAACGCAACGCTCACCGTTGCTCCTATCACGTTGCATTAGCGCGACACAACGAAAGGGTCCGGGACGCCACCAACACCGCAGCTACAGTAGAGATGCCGGCCTCCAACGCCATCGGGGGTCCCGAGAGGCAAACACTTGGCGATGCCGCCGGTAGTGCAGCCCAGACAGGCATTGCTACGAGTAAGATCTTTTTCATCATTGTGTTTTCCGAGGCGCAAGATGTTAAGAGCGAGTGTCATTCCTGGATGCTATCCAGCGCTTAAATACCAACAAGCGATGTGCTATGTTCCAAAATAGGACTCTAGTGTGAAGCGCCTTCAGAATCTGCTGGCTGGGCTTATAAATGGATACAAAGGGCATCTGCCATTCCCCGTTACCATCAACCCCGCTCCTGAATTCAAACCCAACACAACGACCAAACAAGGAGACAATAGCACTACCATGGACTTCTCTGCTTTCGCCCAACTCGATCTCCCACCCATCCCTGAGAATCCGACCATGGACTTCGATCTTTTTGGAAGTTTCAACAACCAAGACATGTTCAACCCAAGTACCTTCGACAGTCTGCATCCTGATTCCACTACTGAGACTGCTACTGCCAGTCTTGATAGGTTCGTGGCACACATCTATCTGAATGGGATCAAGCTCACAACTAGAGAAGAAAGTTAGACGACATATGCGCCCGCCTCAGCCGTGTGGAAGAGGGAATGGCAACCAAGGACCAATTGGACCAAGTTGCTACAAGTATCGATCACGGATTTGAGTGTTTAGGCCATGCTGTGAGCGAGGCGATGCAGTCCATCCACAAGCTTCGGGATGGTCTACGTAATTACACTATGATGTTCTTGAAAAGTATAGGGGTCTCGGATGGTGGGGAGAAATCCAGTGCGAGCGTGGCGGCAAGGACTAGTTGAGTTTAAATTGAGGACAGTCAGCTCAATGACATGGCCCTGGTCCTTTCGCGAAGTAGATATACTGTAATGGAAACCCAACTCTTTAAACGTGACCAACCTATCTCGCTGCCCTTGTTTGTCCTGCCTCCAACTCTCGCTGATTTACAATCATGTCTGCCATGAGCCATGAGAAAAGCCTCCCACCTATCCCTACCGTGCCAAAAAGGGCTGGGGTGCACAATTTTCCTCAACGCTCACTTAGAACCCCTGAGGATAAGTTGAAGCTTCTTCAAAAGGAAAACCAGCAACTATGTCGCCAGCTAGATTCCATTCAAAGTCAGTACGAAGCGAAAGATCGGCAGGTTAGGCATCTCGAGGCGGAGATCGCACGCTATCGTGAACAGTGTAATAAGCAGAACAAGGCAGTTGAGCACATTGCCGACACGATTGCCCTTGCTTTCCGAGATTATCAAGACATCACAGGAACGCAGCCTTCGACCGAGGTAGCGCGGCAACCGAATACCGTTGACGAGGATTCCATCACGTACGCCGATGTGATAAGCGCCTGGAGTGACTCGTCTCTAGAATAGAACCTTCGCTACATGGTCTAAATTCGAGGCCATGTTAGGAATACTTATATACATGTGTATGTAGTTAACTTGCCTATTCTCACTCTTAGACACTTGCGTCCTCGTCTCATCCTTTGTGCTCGCCACGTCACTTCAACGCCTTATTAACAAATATCGACTAAAAGACGAACTAAAAGAGAAACCATCAAGACGCAATGGGGCCCATTAAGTTTGGCATAGCTGTCGTTTGTGCCTATGTGGTTTCTCAATCGTAAGTGTAGGCGGCAAGCTGGTCGGCGTGGAATCGAGGTAGCTAACACTATGAAGTATTGATCGAAAGATGGAGGAGAGACAGCAGAAGCAAAGGAGCCATGGCAAACGACGGCGCCGTAGCTCAAACCACTACGAGAGTGGACACAGCACGACTACTACAAGCACTACGCGCTCAAAGGTTGATTGAAGTTCCAGTTGCCTCATCAATCTCGGGGAACGAATCTGGTAGCGGGGCTTTTGGTGATTCTATTATTAGCATAGTCTCTTGGTAGTACGAACAGCGGAGAGCAATTACCCCTGACTTAGAGTCCTTAACGGTCGAATTTGAACCCCAATATGATATGCATGTGTTATATCTGGATACTGACCTACCCCATATAGCATACGCTGGGCGTTAGGTAACGGTACAACACCGGGTGTGATTCTTGAAAAAGGAAGCGATTGGCGTTCGAGTTTCGTTTTAGAAGGACCAGTTTTTGGCGCCTGGGTACAAGATCACTTTTCCAAGTCTCTAAATTCGGAACCCGAGCCGCCTGTGACCCCGGCTCAGATTGAACACCCGGGTGATGTTTATATGACGGAATTACATACCCGTCTGTCGGCCTCCTCTATAGTCAAAACAACTGGTTCTGTCCCACCCCAAAAATGGCTTCAATCATTTGCAGTGTCGTCGATTTCGAATATCTAGGACTCACAGGCATGCATGTCTCTCTTCTGTGTAGTTGCATCTCGACAGGAAATCAAGACTCATTTGAGGCATGCACTGATGCCGATGGCCGAATCATGAAGTGGGAACCTTCAGTCGCCAGCGGAACTGCTACACACAATACCGGAGTCACTGTGAATACCTCGCAGTACTCAGAGGTTCAACTCATCTTTGCGACGGGTCAATATTTCGGACAAGACAACACTCCATGGGCTACTGTTCGAGCCCATCTCGATGCAGTCAAACTTATTCAGTCAGTCACACTACAATTTGGCCCTTATAACGCGACATACAGCTTAAGATGCGTTACTGCACCCATGCGCTGCTTTGGCAAAGATTTCTGGGAACAGCCGTCGAGAACGCACTGCGCTGCTTCACTTTGTCCGCCACAGACAGCTTCACCGACGATCAAACTACGCGACTCCAGTTTGGAATCTGCTACGGAGGGGCCGAGTGATCTGGTATTCCCTGTTTTGGATGCAGTCCCGAGAAAGAGGAAGGCGGAGTACTATCATCGTGACGAGCCTCCACGAAAGAAGAGACTCATCATGTGGGATAACTAAGCTAGGTGTTGTTTTATCGCTTTTTACTGTACTGCAAGTTGTTCCGGAACGAAGTTACCTTAGTCAATTAAGCTATGTTGGATCAACATCTCCTATTCTATCACCTAATCATGTGTATAAGCCACGAAGGGAGGTCTCTAGCACGGCTTATTGGAAACGCCTCGAGCCTAACAAATACTACAATAAACCTGTGTATGCCATTTGCCTTTATTTAACGAGTTATAACCCTAAGCCCGAGGCCTTCGAAAGAACTATCATACTGTCCGCCTTTTCACTATCTTGAAGGGCTTTCTGAATTCGTGTACCTGAGCTACCGCGCGCTTCTTCGCCTGCTTACGGGGTTGTGGGCGACGTTTCCGTTGAGATGGTTTTTGCATCTCTTCGTCTCGATTCAATGATAGCGGCTCCACATCACTGTCGCTGCTGCTTGACGGATCATCTGGGACGTAGGAGGCGGTCGCGGATCCATCGCTCGACGCGGCCGATGTGGTGTTATCCACGTAAGGGGACAGAATGTCTAGCTCGGCAGAAAGAGGAAGCGGATCCATCTCCGTGACCCTAACGCAATAGCGAAACGGACAACAAAGAAGAGTAACCATCTTGGATTCGCCCTGGAGTTCAATGGGAATTGATGACCATCGGGACATGAATGCCGGTCTAACGTCAACGCTGATACGATAGTGGTGATTTGGGGTGAGGTCAACCGCAAGCGCCGTGTTCCTCTTGTCTTCCGGCGAACTGGGGCACCAGACTGTAATAGGATCGTAAGCAGTTTCGGCCTCGTACGAAAATGGAGATCCCTTGACTTCCAGTGTTACCTGAAGTCCAAGGAGTGGCTCATAGTGCTCGTTGAGGACTTGAAACTTTATTGGCGCCATTTTGCCTGTCTTACAGTTTGGCCTGGGAGGAATAGTGAGATACACTTAGCAATTATTGGGTAAGAGAAACACAAACCGTAGGAATTGTATCAGACTCTTGATATGGGTCATGAGATGTAACAAGCACTCTATTGCCCTCTATAGGGTTTATCTTTAGCCGTATGTCCATTTCGAACAACTGCACTTTTATTGGCCATAAAAATAAGCGCTGGGTAGATGCTAGAACAAGCCCCTTTGTTCCTATTCGTATTCACTGTATCTCGAAAAATCTCTGTTGCGCTATAAGAGGATATAGTATCTTACAACTATGCTTTTCATTTGCCAAGCTGGACTAAAGAATAATTTTCCAATTCCCTCCTTCCAAACTCAGCAGGATGAAAGCGACTCTTGTATTAACTAGTTTTTTCTTGTTTTGGAGCTCGTCTCTCGTATCAGCACAAGTCGATAATAAAGCCACTCTATGCCTATCCAGCCCCGCAATCCCTCTTGAAGCTGGAGTCTCTACGGTGACTACACAGTTAGACAGCCATCCCTATCAAAAGACAAACGCTGACTTGGATCTAGCATTAGTCACCCTTTCCAGGGGATCTGCAGTGCCACACTCGAGTTCGCAGATATTCAATTTCTCCCGGTCGTCTATTCATTCGAGATTACGAGCTGTGAAGGCCTGCAACTCTTGACCTTGATCACACCTCAAGATGCACCTAACGGAGAGGCCGCAATCACCTGGTCCGTTGTCCCCCGACTCTGTCCAATACATACTAACAAGACACAGGAGATGCACCAAGGCAGGGGTTTTGGGCTGCAATCAGGTCATGATCTATAATGGGCGCAGTAACCAGAATTTAGCGACATCGAAGAAGGGCACTATAAGGTGCATGCCCAAGCCTGCCGCAGCTGGTACCTCCACCTTACCAGTCCCATCAGTCCCATAAAACAACGCGCCCCGCACCTCCTATCAACGCTAGATATTATTAGTATGAGGACTAGATAAACATAATTTCTATTGATAAACCAATTTGGGGGTCAAAAATATCATCTGGTTTGAGGTGTGTACAAGACGCGGAACATGGTTACCATTAGCTACCCCTCCCCACTCGTGCAGCCCTTGTGCATCCCTTGTGCATATCACGCACATGCTTCTCAAAAGACCTGCGTGTATAACATCAATCGCTAGTGAGGCAAAGGTATCATACATGATTGGCTGCTTGCATCCTTACTAGAGCGCTTAAGCTAGAAGGTTGCTTCTAGGTTGTGATGATATAAGTCGCAACCTCGAGTGGCAGTTCTTTCAACTTCTTCTCTTCTATAATGTCGTAAACGATTTGAGTATTCCCGCAACAGACACGCCACAAGTTACGAAGTCCATTGTACACGCACAACAATGAAATTGGATGTCTTCAGTTTGCTCGCCGCACGGGTGAGGTCCATCACAACATGAGCCGCGCGGATTGTGTGATGAATCGGAACAACAGCCAGGGTCTTGATTTGTTGGTATTACCAGGCTTGGCATTTTCCGGTAAGCACCACTTGCTCGATGACCACGACAAAGCCTAAGCTTTTAGGTGCTACACCGAAGCTTCCACACTTCGCGGAGCCCACAGGAACAAGCGTCACGTCTCTTTGGATAAGGACCGTTGCCTCACGATATCGATGTACGGTTGCGGCAGGGTACCATGAGGCCATGCCGGACAGTCCAAAAACTTACCAGTCAGTTCTCGTCGTTAGTCCTCAAGGAGAGACGCTCCCGAGTGGTCGACACCCACTTCACTGTGTCAGTCCACCGACCCCTGAAGATATCGACAACTGTGACGCCGGGCATATACCTGGTATTGAGCTAGCTATCGTTGCATCTGGTAAGTGAGCTGGACGATCGGAGAGAATGTGTATCGGCCGAAACCTAATTAAACAGTGAATGATCTTACGTAGGTTCACCCCGGACTTGTAGCGATTCTTATTAATACAGTATGAGCACCTTGGAAGCGTCTACAGAGCTTGCTCACCGCATATCCGATACCCAACCAAACACCGTCATGTTATCAACAGCAGAAGCGTCAGTGCATGGCCTGTCCAGCTTTGGGTCTGAGCCGAATGAATCAGACTGGGAGACAGTAAGCCGGTGAATGAAAGGCCTGGTGCCCTTGATAAAGCGCAATACGCAACATGAGACCATTTTCGTCTTTGCAAATTGCTCTGTTACTGAAAATGGATAAACGATATACACAGGTACTAGCGCCATCCTAGGCATCTAACGCGGCGAGGTTAAAGTCTATGGCATTCTCAGTCGAACCGAAAGGGAGCTTCTAGTGGTTGACACGAGGGATAGACCAATCTGTACTCTCCGGATTTGACCAAAGACCCCTCTTACTTGATGAGGCCGGTCCCTTGTTCCCAACCGAAAGCAAGAAGCCCGCCTCTTCTAATCCCAGCGAATCCTGTGGACCACGCCAACGACGTTTCGACGCCGCACCCGACCACTCTTACTCGAACATCAAGGAGTCGGAAGCTCATTTCTCAGTCAACAAAAGATGAGAAAGACGAGACATGTGCATCTGCTATCACCACCTTTGCAGACCTGTCGCCGATGCTAAATCCCTATGGCTATACTCATGAACGCACGTGGCTTTCTTCGTCGGGGGGGGGGGGGTAAAAAAAACAAGCTCATCGCTTACCACGGCAACGGCGTCAAAACTGTAGGTCGTAGATCTTGCTACATTGTCAAAGCAGTTTGTCGTGCAGGCTGTCGACATCCAGAATGCAATGTGGTCTTCACTCAACTCGGATCAAGGGGCGGACGGTTTGGAAATGCTAAGAGCTTCCTTCTTTTGATCTGCTGAGCTCGCGGGGCTTGCATTATTGAGTAATAGCACGGGTTTTGGTTTATTCGATGGGACTAAAATATATTCCATGCCCTTGATCATTGCGCTGCGCAAATTCATGTATACGTAAATGTCCAATTGAAGAGCTCGGTAGTCCGAAATATCTGTATACCACAAAATTATGCTTCCAATCCATCATCTGTTTGTGAGGTCGGCCGTACTGGAATCACCGGTGACGGTAGAGCGAGGGGAGGCGGTTCCTGGTATGTCCACGACACTATCGGAGGTGCAGATTGCGTACAGCGGCAGTGCAACAGAAGTTTGGGTAGGCATAGCGAGGATTGAGCTTGCCCTTCTGAGTCTCGATAGGTATAAGCAGACATGAGTGCTTGAATTCCTGTCGGCTTGGGGAAGTATCGGGTCGTGTAACTGCAAGAAAACTCGTTCATGTATAACGCAATGGAGTGATACCCTGAGATGGCCAAAGCGAGCTCTAAGCAGCATACGGTGCTCCATTCGTTCATCCCGGCGGTTATGAACGAGATCCGAGCCCGCGCGTCACCCATTATGAAGCCATGTTCTATGAAATCTTCGCAGAACTCCCATCGAGGAATACCATTCACGTCGGTTACGCCTTGGTATCGGGTTGTGATGGCGTTGCATTGGTGGGTGAATTCGACCATAATGTGAACGCCCTCGATACCAGTATGCTCACTAGTAAGAACTTGACATGATATAGAAGACATGATTACGAGGGCTAGAAATGACTCGATATATATGCTTTCGGATAGAATGGGAGAGGCTGAGATTATTGTAGGATAATAGGAAGGTGCTAAGTCAATTCAACACGAGTCCGTAGCAAACCCGTTCCAAATCTTATAGTACACCAGTCTGCCGCATTGCAAGTCGTGCTTGAAGGCGTGCCCAAGGTGGCCGATGCGCCGGTACTAGAATTAACAGCAACGGTCCAAGCGATCAAGCCCGGACCGCCCGCCCCCCAGACCGGGAAATATGCGCGCGGCAGCCCGAAATAGCATTAACCATGAGTCGAGTAGCAAGCGTTCCAGCCCCCGCCTCCCCCTTCTTTTCGTATTTCCTATCAACTGAAAAGAAGAAGAGCACGGAGATACTGTCGAGGGAATCAAAGATTTCTCATCTCGTACACATGGGCGCAGGCTAATCTGCTACACTCAGATTTCGAACAGGTACGATTATAGTCAATAGTCAAGCTATGAAGGCAAAATAGAGAGTGTACTGCCAGAGTTCATTCATCTCTTAAGTGCATTTAACACTCCAAACATATTCATAAACGCTGTAGTGTTCTTATCGACGGCATCTGATCCCTTCTCAGCTTCCGGGCGATAGTCAAGTAACTGGTCATGTACTAAGTTGCTGAGTCTGTATGGACACCGGCTTATACTGTGTGGGCCACTACTGAAACCATCAACTTGGACATGAATGGCAGAGTCCAAAGACATGACTTCTAATACGAGATTCCGCTGGAACGGCTGGCCCTTCCGGCAAAGATCCCATAGATCTGTCGGGCAAAGCTCAGTCTCGGTGAACTGGGCTTCATCTCCCCGATAGAGGAAGCATGCGCTCCTGAGTCTGGACTTCATAAGTAGATCCATAAGCCCCGGCCCTGGGGGGACGCGACATAATACCCTCACACTGCATTCCTGGGGAAAGGTAGTTGGCTTGGTATCGAGTTGGATGTAAAACAGGTAACATATGAGCTCGACAGATAAAGGCGAAAGTGACATGCTGTCGAGGGTATACCGATCGGCGCGTACAAGAATGTCCGTGTTTGAAGAGTTTGAACAGACTTCTGTAAATTCGTCAAGCCTAGTCAATTGTTAGATACTTCTTTATACGCGGGAAATGATACCGACGTCTCTATATGCGTTGCGCAGTTCGAGAAAACCCCCCTCTTCGTATAGAAAACGAAATCGACGCTGCTGGTGTTTCCCACCGTATTTCCCACCGTGTTCAGGTCCCACGCCAAGCCTTTCCCGAACGTAGCTAAACCGGCCTTCGATATTTTCGCGGACTTGAGATTTTTAACATGATACTTGCAGTCCGAGAGAGTCCATTTCTCTACGAATATCGTAAGCGCAAAGTAGATACCTATATGAATCAGTTACTGCACTCATGCATAGGCTACATCAACAAACCGGTTTCCGACGCTATGACACCATCAAAGTAGTCTCTTATGCTTAGAGAGGATATATTCAATTCTTTCCTCAGACAATTGAGGAAACTCCATATATCTTCAGGACTTGTGCCACCGACGTGGAGGAGCCTCTCGCCAGCAGTTAGAGGTTTGAGTGCTAACACGTCAGTGTTTCCACAACGGCAAATAGGGCAAGTCTGTACCTTGAAGTTCCAGGCTCCCAAGTTGTGTCCCCAGGTTGCTACGCAGAGTTGGCAAAGTCTATGACCACATTCAAGCGAGTACTTGAAGTGTCGTACGAGGCAAATGCTACAAGCTTTACGAGACAGCGTCGTTATCAAGCCACTTGCTCTGAGCAATGCGATATGGGCAGTTACGGGAGACGGGGAACGCACGGCGGCGTAGTCAACAAACCGTTCTTGCACCAACTCGCCAAAGTGGCTCAAAGCAATGGTTTCCTCCAATCTAGCGACAACGTCCCGGTACCGCTCGGCGAAAATAACATCGGGGCGGAAGCCTGGGTCGCATTAGCTGGTTTATGAACGATTGAGGGTGCACGGCTTACGGTGGACCTCGGCCCGATAAGCATCAACCAACAAAGCCGCGGCAGTGAGGCCGACCGCCTCCAGACTTGTTAATTTCGATTCTCGAAAATAGAGAACTAAATAATGGTGCATTTGTGGATTCACGGGATGGGTTATGCTTGCTGCGTGGTAGATGTTGAACGGCACAAACCGGTGGCTTGCGTAGTGACTGATGGCGGCCTTAATGAAGCGCTCCAAGTGCGGGGCTGGAAAGTCCAGCCCATCCTGACGTCGGCGCGACACCGCCGTGCGGAACGCGTCGAAGACAAAATTTCGGATGGATACACATTCCATGCCTAGGGGCAAGCACTTGATTTCGAAGCATTGCCGAACAGCAGCGTCGGTTCGCGAACGGGTATATGGTATTGTGGGCTCTGATATGCTGAGCTTATTTAAGAGATTGGCAGACGTGTACAGATATAGCTCCTTCGGCTCGGGCAACAGCTTCCGGTTGTCGAAAACCAAAATGACAGTAACCAGGGTGGTTGGCGCCTGTCTCATGGACATCGATGTCCATAGGACCAGGAAGTCTATAACGCCAGGCAAGCCACCCAGGTCCGAAACGAAAAGCAGCACAGAAGCTGCAAATGGCAGTAGCGTACTGCAGTAGAGTGAGAAGGCTAGCTGTGATATATCGGGTGATCGGTATCTTAGCTCATGTGCGACGTAGTGCCATGGTGCCGGGTCCGCTTTCACTCGACTAAGTTGATGCGCGTTGTGTATCTCGCAGTCCAATAGCGCATCGGTGGTGAACGGCAACGCCGTAAGTCTGACAGACTTGCTACCATCTCCGTATCGGAGAGAGAAATTATCAGAGAGGAATCGTCTCTTTTGTGCGTCTCCGATAGCAACAATGATGCCTGGCGATTTCTTCTGAGACCGATTTAAGTACCTGTACGGACCGGTAGACTCGATGAGGAAAGGTCCACCAAGGCCCGGTGCACCGGATTTGAGCTCGAGCCAAGTTTGACAAGCCATTCCGAATAAGAGGGCAAGGGTGGGGTGAAGACCTACGGGAGTGCATGTGGGCTTCTGCCAGCATAAATGATGGATGGCCAGATAAGCGCCGATCCTAAAACAAGACACAATGTACGGGTGCTCAAAACGAACGAACTATGATATCTTATGACCGTCAGATGCCTGTGCTAAATGTAACGTCTGCAAGATTATCATCTTCCTCTTCTGGGCGTTCCGTTCCTTCTTCGAAATATGGAAAGCGATTGCGTGGGCATAATCCAAGTGCCCGTCTCGTTGCTCACGTTTAGCCCCACGCCTGAATTTCCGCAGGCGTCCATACAGCAGTACCATAGCCAAGAACAGCTTCTTAGACTAGACTGGGGTGCCATTCTAAAGCTGGCCGAAACGTTCCGCGCAGGTCACTGTTCTCCAGCCAAACCAGACCATCATATGCGAGGTTTCGTCACTCCAGAGCTTTTAAATGCCATTCTCCTGTCTCTCGGGTTGTCCCAGGACGAGTTGATCCAAAAGTCCGCCAAGGAGCAATACCCCTTCGTCTCGGGGGACTTCCAAATCTGGTGCATCCAAGGCCTGCGGCGGGCTCTTGCTGCAAAGACAGTCTTCCAGGCGAAGGCATGTTGGGTAGTCAGGCTGTTTTGTAAGCCCGCAGGTAAGAGATGCGCCTGAACGGCAAGGCTGAAGGCTGAATGATTGCTAGGACCCGATCGAGACTTGTTCATCCGCAACGAAAGCGAGGCATTTCTCCAAGAGGTCTCGTTCTCAGATGGCGCCATCTACCGCAAGGTTAGACACTACGCTGATAAGAAAGACTACGCACAGTGTTATAAATGGATCCGGCGCCTTTCTACGTGTAAGCGAAAAAACCTTTTGCACCTTCTTAGGCAAAAACCTCTATCGGACAAGCCGGACAATCAGTCGATAATCAAGGCCTTCGACCTCTTGCTTCCATTCACCGGGCTCTGGGATGGCTTGGAACTTGGAAATATCCACAAGCACCTCGCATTGCATTGCGACGAACAGATCATTCATTTTATCCAATACATCCGTAGATCGTGGAATCAGATCTTCCAAGGCCTCGAGGCATTCCGTGGGTTGGTAGATATCCAAAGTGTACGCATTCTACAGTTTAAAGCGCCCTCTGCGAGCCAACACGACAGAGAACTTATTACTAAAGCCATGGCCGATGGCCAGCTATTCCCACTTATCACAAAAGTTCAACAACGCAAGCGACTTTTGCACAACATTCTCTCACTTACTGTAGTGATTCCCAGCATCAAAACATTCCATGAGAACATGAAGTATTTCTCCATCGGTGCGAAGATTATACAGGAACATGTTGGGGAGAATTATGTAGCAAGCCGCAGAGGACCACGAATTACTCTCATGCGACTTGTTCTCCGTGATTGGCGTCAGCCTGCTGGCAAGGTCGAGAACGGTGAAGGTCACTACTACCTAACCGAGGGGCCGATGACCGAGCAACTAGCTTATACACAGCTATTTCTGTCCGCATTACGTCACTTTCCGAGGCTCAGCAACGAATCACCTCGGCAGGACAGACGCGGCGAAGTAATGAACGCAAAGCTCGGCAAGGAGCAACTCAAGCGATTTTGCGACGGTGCTAGACAGTTGGGATTTTGTAATCCAAAGCTTGACCACCCCGCCCAAGTCGGTATTGCTCCTGATGAGGGGGACCTACTGCATGGAGGGTATGTAGATTGGCGTGGGGGGAAACCTTCGATTTCTACTTTTCAGGAACTTCAACAATCTTCCTTTTTACCCATGCTTTACGAATGTCGGTCCAATCCCACCACACCGCGTACTTTATTTATTCAGAACGATTTTATCAGGGGCTTCTTCGGCGCGTGCGATATCAAACCGAAGCAAGTGTCGGGAGACATCGATATGCCCACGGTAGTGGAACCCTCGACTTTCGATGCACAGACTGCGCCACCAATGGACCTTCATATGTGCGAAGTTCAAGGCGACTTAATAAATGAGATAAGCCACACCAACAGCGACCAGCATCAACCTACCGGGCTCCCGTCCTCGAATTTCGACCCAGCAATATCCACTGGCAGGCTGCTGAAGATGAACTTCCCAAAAGTGCCGCAAGCGCGAACCGGCGTCTCCAAAAAGCAGCCGAAGACGAACTCTAGCCGACGAGTGTCCACTGTTCTCTCCGGAAAGCAGCGAAAGCTGAAGCTGCCTGAGATCGTTCGTGAGCAGACTTCGACCATAAGCCCCGGCTTAGCTCAGTCATCCAAATTACCAAATCGCCAGGTCACGAGGCCAACTCCACGGATACCGGAGTCTAGTATCGATACAACAATGAAAACGGACCACCCGCAGCCTACCCCAGAATCCTCCAACATTATAAACAGCGGCCTGGGTATACCATCCGATTTACCAAGTCGAGAGATTGCTAGGCCAACTCCGCAGAAACCGAGGCGGTTATTGACTCCACAGCAACCACAACGCAGGCCTAATCCTTCATTGCAAGCCGAAGCTTCACAAATCACGTTTAAACCAGGCACCAAGCGGCGACTAGACAGTCTTACTTCTCACAAGGTAGGAATACGGCCGGCTGTCCTGGATGGCCGTTCGAATGAGAAACGTGTGAGGCTAGATTTGTTACGCAATAAAACGCTACACCCAGATGAAGAAGATACTAGAGAGCATGAAGCCACCGAAGCCCAGGACGCCAGTGTCATAGAGGACATGCCTCATTTGCCATCGAGAGAAGCCGTGCGCTCCGTGCCTGCGCGACGAATACCACAAATCCCTGATCATACGGGAACCCCAGGCGCCAACATGCAGCAAGGAGGTATCTTGTCGCACACTGGCGCACCTTCCCGAGATCCCCCGGAAAGGACCAGTGGTGATGATCCAACAGCAGTGGTCAGCCCTGTTAACGGCCAGGGCGGGGAAACCACCGAGCCACAAGGGAACGGTCAATCTCAGAACAGGAGCCATTCACTAGCAAGAGACGTCATGCACACCAAGGATGATAACCCGCAAGCCACACATCGTTCCTCCGCGGATGAGCTCACAACATCGGTTTCAAACCGCAGAGCCGGCGGTGTTTTTGATGGTTCTTCGCTCAACCAGCTAAATACCACCTCTTCCAGTGGAAATCAAGAAGCGGGTATTAGCGAGTCGGGAACAATAGCCACGATCCAGGTGCAGTCTGAATATGACCTGTTCACAGATGAAGGCTCCATCAATGATCAGGAGGAGCCCGCTGAGTCTATATCACCTACCAGCGACGATTCAATACTTTAATGAGAAATGCTTTAAACAATATACAACTAATCCCAATTCTCTTCAAAATTGCATCCACCCTTATAGAAGTAAAGACAGCCTGATAGGCTCTTAGTGTTTATACTTCTAATAGTCCCGAAACAGGTTTTATTGATTCAACATTTTATAGAGCTAACGTTATAAAGCGAGGTAAATGCTACATAGTTAGATATCAGATTAGGTGATCCGAAGTAGATTAGTATGAAATTAATCTAATACTAGTTATGTTATAGCTATTGTAACCTCATCGTCTTAATCTCCGATAGTGACGTACCATCGCCAAAGATGTCATGTGCTAAAGTCAAAAGCGACTGTCTCTTCACGCTTGATATGAGAACTGGCGACCTGGCACTCGTTTTCTGAGGACTATTAAACCCATGAATGGCCGCAGCAGGTGTTTTATCCTGTTCAGAGTCTCTACGTATAAGGCTAGAAGGGTATATGTAGTTTTCTGAAGGCCCTGGTCTGCTCTCGGGAGGGTTGCTCTCTGGCTCTCCAAGGAGGAATGGCATCAGCGTTTCTGGCGCGAAGCTCTGGCCGGCGAGCGCTGGGGAGGCGGAGAGTGGTGAGCTTTTTGCAGTAACACTCGAGCGGACTGATGGAGTGCTTGTAAAGTCGAGTGCCAGAAGATCATCCAGGCTACTCGACATATCCGATATCAATGTGGTAGATCTCTTTGGACTGGATTGATCGGTGGCTGAGTCCGTCGCTTCATGCGGATTATCGGTCCAACCTTCAAGCTTGAAGTCGTCAGGCCCGCAGGTATAATGGACGTTCCACGTAGTTTGATCAAGAAGTATCCCAGGCCGAGACTCATAGGTGCTAACCCGGCCATTGGCTCGGATAACAGCCGCGACTTCGTACCCGTAGTACTTGTGACCCGTATTGGCCTTCTTGAAAATACCCCTTCGGGTGTTGGCGATGCCGCGAGCCCGGTTTTTATTGGGTCTTGAGCGGCGAACCATTTTTAGACAAGTGAGTCCTAAGCAAGGGTTTAACAGAATGTGAAGTTGATATACGAACAAGGGAGAGCTGAGCGTCCTAATTTCGAAATTGTCGCATCGTGGCGACCTTTGGGAATATAAACGGACGAAGACGCCGTTAAACATCCCTGAACCTGTGCATTTGCAAGCGCGCCGGATGGTCTAAAAGCGGATATGTGGTTGCAAGCGCCGGACTGTCTATTTCTGGGACCGCCAACCGTGTTACCGCCGTGCCGTGCCCGCCCCACTTGTTGCCGTCGGGGCGCTTATCGCAAGGCCGGTTCGGTCGGCCCTTCGGTACCTTAAGAATGGAAGACCCAAGATCCAACTCCCAAGAGGGTCCGAGCCTGCGACATGTCCGACTCAAACCGTATTATTGTGGTAAATCACTCAGCAATGGATATCACTCAGTGGTATGCCGTTGCGCTTGGTGCGATCTTCTTTGTGTTGGTGGTCTCCAGACTGGAGAAGCTCGGCACTTCGTACGCCGGATCTAGACTGCATATACTCTTGCTCCGTCATCTTCAGCATCGTTATCTTCCCCGTCAATGGTTCGGTATAACCCGCCTTGAGGCAATCTTATTGTCCGTGTACCTATCAGGCAACTTTCTGGCATTGTTACTATTCTACGCAGACATCCGCGACATCGAAAAGAGAGCAGCAATCCTAGCTCTCACAAATCTCACTCCACTGTTCTTCAGCGGCCAGACCCATTCGATTGCTGATTGGCTTGGGCTATCCATGCCACTGTATCAGGCCATGCACCGCTGCTTGGGTAGAACAGCAGCATTTCATGCGATCTTACATTCTATACTCACCCTGACTCTCCGCCCTCGCGCGGGGCTTATTCTTACTTCTGGTGCTTCCGTCTGTCCCCAAGTCACCTCCGTCCTATTATTCATCCACTGACATCTTTGCAGGCAGGAGGATGTGTCGCGCTTCTCCTCAGCCTGCCTCTGATCAAGTATCTGCTGATGAGGTTCGGAGCTCGCACATCCAAAGGAATCAAACCTGTACTGCGACCCCGGGCGCACACGGTCATCGCACTAAGTGCCTTATCGAGTGCGTTCTGGCATGTCACTGTGCTTCCCCAGGCCTCTCCAGCCACCAAAGGAAGTATCCTATGCGCTTGCAGCCTTTGGGCCATCTTAACCTTGGCCAGGATTTTCAGGATCATTTATCTTGGGACGTCTGTCACAGTGGCTGCGCAGTCACGAAACGGAGACATGGTACGAATCCAGGTTGATACGAAACGTCGCGTCCTGATCACGCCCGGGTCCTACTTCTATCTCTTCTGCTGGGGCACTCTCTGTGTCCACGACATATCTCAAGGGAGACCTTTGATGGCTATACCGGCAGGTGACGATGCAGATGCAGCACTAAAAGGCGCTCTATCTTTAACCTTCATTGTACCGATCGGATCGAGCCCAGGGCTAGCCAAAGCGTTACGCAAAGGAAACCGTTTAATTCTTGACGGCCCTTACGGCCAATCTCCGCCTCTGGGGTCCTTCGAAAATGTCATTCTTGCGGCTCGGGGTTCTGGTATCCTTACAGCCTTACCCATGGCTACGTTCATCGCCTCACGCAAAAGATGCGACAATCTTAGTCGGTCTCATCTGCTCCAAGTACAAGAAAGATCGAACATGCAAACCACATCAGACCCAGAATCAGAGACCAGACGTATGGATGAAGTGCCTAGGCGACTTTTTCGTGACCTCACGCGAAAAATTGACATTTACTGGATCCTAGATTCAAACTCCGATGAGAACTGGCTTGCAGCCCAGATATCACAGCTGCAAATGTTAGATGCGGACAGAGTGAGTTCAAGTAAGCCCCTGATACAAATTTATGCTGATCAAAAGGCTCTCCTATTCCTTTGGTGCTTTTACCCAAGCCCGAGGACTACCGAAGTGCCGTTTAGTATAACAGATCACTTCCGGTGTTCTTACCCGTCGGATCCGGACCAGTTCAATGAACAGTTCCTAGAAGAGAAGGTGGAAGAAGAAGCCATGACAGCTGGCGATACAATTCTTATTGGTAAGGGCTTCATCGCACCGCAATAAATTTTACTGATATGTTATAGCATGTGGCTCGAACGAATTCACAGATGTTGCCCGAAAAAGCATGCTGCGAGTATGGCAGAAGGGATATCCCGTCCGGTTTGCTCGACTTCCATTGCAAAGTTCGTCTCGACAGGAATAGATTAGAACCAAATTAAGAGCAGGGTCTCAAATAAAGCTTTCTGTATTATAAGGTGTTACTTTTGGGCAAGCGCAGACTGGAGGACAAGGAGGTCAAAGATAGACTTGCTTATAATGAACAACGTCCACCACACTGATCTTTATACACATATAATCTCGGGGTTCCTGTCGAGGTCTATTGCAATAGCTTTCTCCAACCCAAAAATCGACGAATCCATATTTGTCTTTCACAATTACTATTTACATCAGTACAATGGCAGACCAAGCAATGACAGGTGAAACTGCCGCCGCTGCCGAAGCAGTCGCCGCCGAAGCCGCTGCCCCTCAGACAGCTGCCGACCAAGCCGCCGCTGTCGAAGATGCCCTCAAGGTAGTTGCCGCCCGGAAAATCGAAGGAGATCCCAATATCGTAAAAAAGGAGGAGGAAGACGAAACCTTTAACCCCTTGGGGTATGTCCCAAATACACGCGGAGCTTCGGAAGAAGCTGATGGCTGGGACTTTGGGGAGGACACGCTCAAATTACATAATGAACTCCCATATAACACAGCCAAGGAAAAAACTAAGGATTACAATCACATAACCCTGACCCGAGATCCAGACACCGATCCAAGTCTGGGCGTCAAGCCAACAAGAGGTAAAATTCTTGGCGTACTGAAGTTCCGCGGGCTCCTGTTCGTGGCCCTCCCATCGCTGAGCTCGGCAACAAAGAAATTAGCACGAGGTTGCCTTGTATATGGCGCAGATTACCCACTCGAAAAGGAAGCATTCCTAGCTGCGCAGCCATTGCCCATGTCATCCAAAGGTATCACGGCGCTGCGGGGCACTGACTGGAGAAAGTTCGAACCTATTGCGACCGGAACCGATGGGAAAACCTGGTATATACTGGGCCGTCCGGAAAACGCGACAGAAAATGGCCTCTTTTCTCGATCGACCTTAGACACTGCATTTGGTCGACATGCCACAGATATGATCATCAACGTACAACGCAAAAGGGTTGGCCAGGCATTATCGACGCGGACTCAAAGACTAAAGGTCCTAGAGGGGGGTGCTGAGTACGTCAAGGATGCTTTTGGCAGATACAATTTAGGCATTCCAGATGATTTTCACATGCCTGGTTAACCACCTGTGGGGATGGATGGAACAAAGCGAGGGGTGTTCACTTTATAGCTTGCTCACCTTAAACATATTGTATTGTCACTGCGTCTTGAGCTGTAGCGAACACCAGCCGTGATGAGACATGTATTGATTGGCTCGGACTACGTATGAACTAGTTACAAATGCATAACTTCAACCCAAGAGAGTCCTACAGCAACTGAAGCGAACGTTACTCTAGCGTGCTTGGCCCCACCAACAGCGGCGTAAGCTGCTAAATATAGCCGGCAGCCCCGCAGAGCCGTTCATGAGCAAGCCGTCATAATGACTCCGCATGAGAACAGGCCAGTAGTAGGGTAGATGCCTCTAGTAATCGTTCTTGGTATACATCCGGCGTCATCTACAATTCCGACCATTCAGTAGGTAGTTACCCGAGAAGTTACGGCATACAGCAGTCAACGGTACGCAGTGGGTAGAGGATAATCACGCCCTAGAAGACGATTTGAAATTGTGAGAACTACCAAAATATCCCATGAAGCTTGTTCATAACGTTCGTGGGTCCATTCGCACACTCCAATATGATGACGAACGCAAGTCGTTCTGGCTGGGCGATCTCTCGAAGGTGCACCGTCTCTGAATACTCCGAGGCAGATAAGTCTAGGTATGGCAGTCTGAAAATAGATCCTCCATAGCTCAACTCCCGATATACTGCCCCTGGCGCTATACGGTCACACTCTGCTGTCCATGCCAGCGTGGTGCGATGCCAACCCTCCTGGCCATAATCCTGTCCCTGGTCGTGCCATTGCGTAGGGCACATATCGATGATCGGGAGCCTTCCGGAGGTCGCAGTCTGAGCCCAGACGAGTTCGATCCCGTTTTCGTTGGGTATATCGGCTCGCCTCCATAGTACTTGAGGGAGGAGCGGCTCTTTATACGCGACACTATGAGGAAGAGGAATAACATTGTTCTCGGTCCAGCCTACGTTCTCCTTGGCTTGTCGAGAGGCGCGTGACGGGCCCCAGATGACATCGCCTTCCCTTGTGACTAGAAAGTATGCCCTTTCGTTGGCCTGCCGTCTCATATTGAACTCGCGGTCGACCCCGTACCGTACTCTAACCGCCAGCCACACCCGTAGCGTTGAGCGCCGCTTGCACCGGAGGGGGTCGCGAAGCCTGGCGAGCCATGCGTCCAGATCGCCGCCTACCAATAGAACCTTATGACCCTGCAAAACCATTTGATTGATCCAGTTGGAGTGCTCAGGCATATCTCGCTGTAATTGGACGAACCTGGCTTTGATACCGGCCCAATCGGGTTTGTCGAAAAGGCCGACAACAGCTAGAAGCACGGCTGCGTCCGAGCCGGAAAGGTGCGCCAGTATGCCCCTCAGAGCGGGGTAACACCGTATACAGACATCTTCGAGCATGCTCCGCTTCTCCATATCGTTTAAGGGGGTCATCTCGGGGGGACGCGTAGCCATGCTAATCATCACTTCAATCGAAGTCAGCAAGCCGCACGGGAACTGCCGATAGCCCGACATTAAGTAACCGTTCTACACGTTCCATGTCCGAAAACAACCAGCGTGTGCCAGGTTTAGTACCTAAGTTAGCCCTGTACTTTGGCGGCTACAGGTGAGCTTACGTACTGTGGGGCAAGCGTGCAAATGTACGCCTGCTGTAAGTAGACTAGTGTGCA
Source organism: Apiospora marii (assembly GCF_038362585.1). Taxonomy (NCBI): domain Eukaryota; kingdom Fungi; phylum Ascomycota; class Sordariomycetes; order Amphisphaeriales; family Apiosporaceae; genus Apiospora; species Apiospora marii. Next base: position 2,557,381 of record NW_027117377.1, read on the forward strand.
CGAGTCGCTTAAGTCAACGACGGCCGACTTTTCCCCGGAAACAACAGGGACATCTTACCGCTCCACGCTTCGAAAGCGCTGGGAGGAACACGCACGATGGAGCCTACGCCTACGGAGGTGGAGGGACTGCCGCTCCTCGACCCAGATAGGGCGAATCAGGTAGAAGAATTTTTGCGATCCTTCCGCGACTGCCACGACGAGGAGGAGAGATACAGCTTGTGTCTGCGCAAGCGCGACCAATTACTCAGTGCCAAAGACCTCCTTGAAATCGAGTTCGCAATTTACGACGAGATATTCACCAAGTCGGCGACGTACATCACCGATAAGAACACCAATGTAATATGGGGAGACTTTACGCGTACCGCGAACCAGGGATCGAAGAACCGAGCTAGGCTACGAAAAGAGCTACAAAGTGCAGCAGAACATTGGGGAAAGGGCCTGGTTCAACACTTAGCCGTCGGCCTGCGAGGGATAAGCTTTGCCATCAAGTTCGCCTCGGCAGCAAGACAACACCGGCACTGGGAGAAAGAAGCACTGCCCAGGTTGCAGCAACTTGTCCTTCGACGAATTCAGATATCCACGTTTCGGCGCAGCTACCCGTTCTCCATCGAACCGATCGATCTAGATAATGCGAAAGCATGGAAAACGCAAGACTCCTTCGTTAAGACAAAGGACCCTGATAATGCCGCGCTTCCCTTCAGGACAGTGTGTGCGGAAGAACTCCCAGCTGGTTACACCTTTGGTCCTTTTGGACTCATTGTCCCGGGAGACGCAGCCGTGCACGAGCCCAGCGATTCTCGACATAGCATCCAATTTCTGTGCACGGCAAGCAGCCATCCGAGCGGGGAGGCCACCCAGGCCACGAAGGCGGGCGATACGGGCTCTCCGAGTAACACACGAGGAAGCACCACAGATAATACGAATACAGACTGCAGCAGTATCGGAAGCGGCACCAGCCCCGACACTCGGGAAGGCACCGCCGAGACTTCCCTGACCACAAACAGTGGAGGAGAAACGAGCGGCGACGAGGCGGACGGTCAAGACCCAAATCGTAGTGGGCCCACAGGCGCCTGGCGAACCGTTCCCGTCCCAGACCGTGTCACGCCATGGAAAAGTCTTCGAGACCGGACTGGACACAGCCAACCACACGCGCCCGTGACGAGGGCTTCCTTGTCCTCTACGGGAAGTAAGAGTAGCTTCAGAACCTCGCGGAAGAAGAGAGCTGCTTCTATTCCGACGAGGCACGAGATAGACACAGCACGACTGGAAACATTGGCCACCAAACTATCAGCATTGGCACGAAGTAGTTCGGCGGCATTGCTAAGGAGTTCTGTGGTTCCTTCGAAACGACGGCGCGCCACTTCGCCGTCGCCAGATATTCCGCAGCTCGACGTCCTGAGAGGACACCTGGCCGTGGGTAAGGTGCACGGTGGCTATAACCCCGGCGCGCGTCCTGCGTGCGATTGGCAGTTGGATGAGGCATATCGTGCTCAAGCCATCGCCGAAATACACCAAGATGCCCAGAAAGACTCGAGCAGCCGGGGCTCTCAAACTGCCAGATGCCTGCTTCCAATTCTGCAAAACTGCAAGCATCCTACTACCAACGACAAGCCTACTACAAACAACAAGGACGCGATGCCTGAGTTGTATCTCTTGGATGGGCACCAGGCCAAGACGCTTCTTGACAAGATCACCCCCGATATACCGATCATTACGGAGCGGCAGCAGCCCTTTCAGTGGGACGATCCAGCCAGGCCCATTCCCGAGTTTTTCGATCGAATGGAGGACCACGGCCGTATGGTCTCAGTACAGATACCCTCGCTCCAAGCCAACGAAAGCTCGTGCGAGCCACGGAGTATACGGCAGGTGTACGAGCGATTTCTCTCCCCGGAAAAATCGGACGATCCGTGGAATGTTCTCGATTGCAGTTGTCCCGTGCCTTCTACACTGCCCGACTTCTTGGCGGGGCGAAATTGCCAGCTACTGGCCCAAATACGCAGAGCAGTATTAGACAAAAACGGAAACAGTGCCGGAAGGACGGTAGCAACTAGAGAAGAGTGGGCAGAATGGACAGACATCGAACGCTGGGCGCTCTTATCCGAGGGGGGACATTGCACAGCTGCCCATATGGATAGTCATGGTCTCGCTACCTGGATAACGATCCAAGAAGGCCATTTCGGATTCGCATGGATGTCGCGTCCGACTACCAAGCAGCGTCAAGACTGGATGGACGACACCGAGTATTACGATCAGGAACAGAAATGGCGCTACTGGGTGCTCAAGCCCGGACAGACCGTCTTTTTCCCTTCTGGTACGATCCACAGCGTATTCCGGATTCGGCAAACACAGACACTCGGGCTCGGGGGTCATATACTTCAATGGTCCGGTCTTGAGCAGTGGATCGATGTGGTCCGCAAGCAGGCCGAGGTCCCGAACAGTACGAACGAGGATATGGCTGATGTCTGCAAGTGGTTTCCGGTGATCGAGGATCTTGTTCGAAATCGATTGAAACGCGCCGAAGCCCTAAATTAGCTAAATATGTGGAAACTGGCTGTCCAATCATGAGTGGTATGGAAATCGTAACCCATGTTGGTGTACAAGAGCGGACTATTCCCAGGCCGAGAGGTGTTTCGAGCAAATTCAATATCAGTATCAAACCAAGCGACAACGTCCCTTCATCCTCGCACTTCCTCTGCGTCTACTATGAGCAAAATAACCGTCTTGCCACAGTTAATTAGCGTGCAGAATCTGAAATATTCGATATCCCGATAGTTCTCCATCGCTAATATTGGTCGTGTCGTGGCAAGCTTGGCTGTTGCTGCACTCTTCGGGCCTACGAGATATGCCTCTATCATGCCGGAGGAACCGCATCCTGGCACACCAGCCTGGGGGCAAAATTGGCATTGTCAGGTTGGGTAAGAGCTTGTTTCATTGAGGATCGAGACTCGGGCTGGCCTGAGAACAACTTCGCCGCATTGGAATACGTTCTCCGCGAGACCCAACTTCCCATGGTGAATTAATTGATGAAATACAAGCAGCTTGCTCTGTGATATGAATTAATCTAGTATATGTAAGGTCGCAAGGTTTGAGCTTTTATTACGCCGAGGTCCGCTGGAGCTTGCGGACCAAGCTGCCGGGACCTACTATGCCATCAAGATGTGGTGGAGAACCAACTAAAAACTCCTGAAGGCCACTACCAGTATGGCTTATCACGCCGTTTGAGTTACGGTCCCTTTGTGGTGTGGGAACATCAATTAATAGTTGCACAGAACCACACCGTGAAACCATTCAAAATAATCCAAGCCATGAGGCCTTCAACCGCCGATCACTCGGACTGGGCCGAACATGGGGAGCATGAGATACCAGGCACTTAATTTGGGTCACTCCACACACCATGCCACGCCATTGTTTACGAGTAGAGTATAGGTCCGCCACGTAACTATCCAGTTCGCGATGCGTATGTGATAGAGCTGTTGAGGAAAAATTGAAACGGAAGCGCCAGGATGAGTGTGCGGCTGGTTCATAGAGCCGCATGTAACAATTCACACTGAACTCGTTTCACTGCAAGGGCCTGAGTGACTCTGATATTGGCTGTTAACAGATAGACTTCTGAAGAAGCGCCCTGGAACAATAAGGCTGCGGGGTGCTTGGGCCAACCGCCCCCCGCGTAGAGTCGGCGCATAGCGACCAAGCCAGTTCAAATTCATACGCCAATAATAGACCCTTCCCCTCAATTCGCAGTGCCTCTGTCTGTATGTCATAGGAGCAAACCTCCTAATGACCCCAGCTGCAGGTCCGGTAAACGGAACCAATAGTATCACGTATCCTCCTACACTGCAGAAGACACCGGGAACTCCGTCGACTAGACATGAACCGGCATAAATTAGTAATACACAACCGGTAGAAATACAGAACGGCTCACCACGTGAGTTGATCATCGGCAAATGTACATACTGAGATATATCCATTTAATGAGCACAACTCCCCACACCATATTAGGTTGAACGTAAGCAGTGAAAGGGAACCCTGTGAAGCACATCTAAAGTGTGAATATTGATTGGAAACTCAGCGCTTCTGTACGCTGTCAAAAGGCTATGCACCGCGATTATGGGTTGAACAGTCGCCCGGCAATATGCAAGCGTCATGGCCGTTATGCAACACCCCATAAGCTCATGCGAATGTACATTTGACTTTGTCGATCCCAATTTCAACCACTTGGATCAAGTAGACTGTCCAGCAATTAATATTTTCTTCGTCTAGATGTTGTTATACATTGGTAGAAAATGGGGATGTACCCTGATGAGCTGAATATATGTCTTACGGGCAGCGTGAGGTTACCCTTATCCCGTGGCGGGCTTGCCGCATGTTGGGCATTGTAGCTTTTTGAAACCCTTATCCCCGCAAGTTTCGCACATCGATTCGTTCTTAGCGAGCTGGACAGTGGAGTGGGAAAATATGTCCTTAGATCAACCGAGACGGACGCTGTTGGCGTTATGTTGAGCGAAAAGGATACTGTAATGGCTTGCCCACAGACGATTGAAGTTACAAGAGGGATTATTTTATAAGATTGGGCACAGTCAGCTCAGGGCGGTATCGTTTTGTGCGGCAGTACAAGAAAAGCCGATTGGTAGTTATCACGTGCTTATGAGTTAGGTAGGATTAGTTCCGGTGGGTTTGCCGGCCCACACTAAGGTTCCGTTCCTTTCCCCATCTTTGCAATTACAAGTATGTCGGCCAGTGTCTATCAGGAGCAAGAATGTACCTGTTTGGCTGGATTTCGATCGATTGAAGGATTGGATGCTCATCTTGAGGAACATCGTGTTAGTAAGCCGAAGTTTTGGTGAACAGATCTGACCTTGAATCAGTCTCGAGAACGCTACCACTTGATCGAGGCCCAGAAATGTCGAGCCCACGCAAAAGTCAGCGACGCTAGCGATGACGGCGACCACAGTAGTGCTCAATACGAAGAGAGCGCGCTTACCACATCTCAAACACGGAATACTCGGAAACCACGTCTTTGTCCTCATCCGAACTGCTATGGTCAACCAGAGTTTAGATCAAGATTATCACTTCGCCGTCATTATTTACAACGTATATTCCCATGCGAATTGCCTCGGAGTGATATGTTAACTCCAAATGCAGATATCCCTTGTTTTGAACCTTGTGTGGCTTGCCCCGAGGATTTCAAATTAGCGAGTCAGTTCATACGACATATCGAACAGCGCAACGACCAGCAGCATAATCAATTATGCAAACGAAAAGCAACTTATATAACAGAAACATGTCAGGACTTGCGCGACGCAGCTGATAAAGAGTTGGAAAGTATGGAAAAGGGGATGAAAAGACCAATGGTCACCTCTGAGACACGGCCAGTTCGACGAGCCAGGCCGACTCATTTCGGAGCGCCTGCGGGGAGCTTGGTGGTCCAAGATGGTACTGCTACACCCTACCCTTTTGGTGAGACTAGCTAACATCGTTCCAAAGAAACTCTCTCTGTAATGGAAGCGCCCTCAACCACGATGTTCAACGCACAATGCTTGAACATTCCACAGGCACCTTATGACTCTTCCATGCGTGAGATCGAAATAGCTTCTATACTCAAGACCCTGAACTATCCCCAAGGAGGCGAACCTTTTTATTATCAGGGCGGCGTCAACTGAATGTCTGTACTTCGCGCAGAGTTATTGAACACAAAGTTCAGTCTGATGTTTTCAGTCTTCTTCTGCATCTCTGCAACCTTTTCCTTTAGCCCGGGTAGGTTTGGCAAGGGCATTGGCGGTAGCATGAACCTAGCAACCAAATCCTCTGTCATGAATATAACGGTGATTGCGTACCCTCCACAAATCTCGCGACTGAGCCGAGCATCGAGAGCCACCCTATAGAATGTTAGACCATGCAAATGGACTATGAAGTGTTAACGTACGAGCCACCCCTGGGAAAGGACTTATTGACCACTTCACAGCCTGCCTCGTGAAGTGCTGATCGTGAGGATTCGCGCGTTAGCCTTGCCCCTTGTTCTGCCGAAAAGAGGTGAAGATGAGACTGGGCATAGTAGTCTACATGCGATCCTTTGGATATCAAGTCTACCATCAGGGCGTGTCGACCGGCATCGCGACCTCCAAGGAAGCTTTCAATATGACCTGGTAGTGCTCCATATCTGAGACAGTGTGCAAGCACACATCTTTTATTGCCGAAAAACCATCCCACGATGGATGCGATTCTCTATAATCCAAAAGTTAGAAGCTATCGTGCGAGGTAGATGAACCTGCTCACCGAATCACCTAAGATGTGTTGCATCAAGAATTCCAAGCCCTCCGATGAATAAAAAGGAAACTCTTTCTGTTCAAAGTTCCAGACATGTTCTCCAATATTTGCATCGCCCAAATCAATGAATCCTCGTTCAAGAAGGGAACTTCTTGCGAGCCGTGAGAAATCGCTTGATTCCATAAGGTCGATGCGTTTCTTTCTTCCACGTCAAAACTTTTGATGATGCCATTCGAGGTAGATTGCGATACGTAGGGCGCTCAAGAGTCGCAGCCCCGCTTAGGAGCCGAGGCAGCTCAAAGTAGTAGGCGGTGAAATTGGATGACTGCTCATACACATATAGGTCCTCTCATACCGCTGTACCGTTTTAAACAGTACTCCTAGCGTCTTACAGATACGTCTGACGAACATACCGTGAAAGTAAAACCATTGGCATGTTGAATCCATGCTTACCGCTAGCAGGTATCCTGGATTCGTGGTAGACCTCGATGACGCTAGCAGGTATCCTGGATTCATGGTAGACCTCGATGACGCTAGCAGGTATCCTGGATTCGTGGTAGACCTCGATGACGCTAGCAGGTATCCTGAATCTGTGATAGCCACTCCAAGGTACGTTTCGTAGAGTAGTTTCGTTCGAGCAGTGCTTGGCAGCCGTAGCCGAAGGAAGGCACGGCGCATCATGTTACTACTTTGGGAGGAAGACTAAGAGTTGGCACAGCTTGGAGTGAGTATGTGGTAACATTGATAGCCATTGACTTCGAGATGCCCATACAAAACACCGTGTAGCGAAATGCATATGCTTGCTCGGATAGCTATTGGTCAGTCCTTCAACCTTTGCCCTGACAATAAGACTTGAGTGCGAGTATTAATATCCTTGTCGGCATAGTGACGTCCTAAGCTTCTCGGTATACCAAAGGTGAATCCGGGATATAGATACATTGACTACAGGGGATTGGCAAGGTATCCTATTTTGGCTCCTGACCGGCAGCACAAGAGGTCCATGCCTCCCATGGCTCTTACAAGGTTGAAGAACTGGAATCAGTCCACCTGGATCTACCCTAAACAAAGTGGGGAAAACGTCGTCATGCAAGCCATTGCAGCTCAGCGAATCTCTTCCCGGGACAGTATGCAGCGGCTCGATCACCACCCCTGACCAAATAAGGTTAATGTGGATGATGGTCCTGTCCTTCGACTTCATAGGCCGTGGGAAGGCCATGAACACATAATGTTGTTACGCAAGCTATTGAGGTTTGCAGCTCGGGGGTCAATCAATTCGGGGGTCGAAGGTGAGGACTAAGTCGGTATAAGTCTCTCCCATTTCTGCTCTCCGGAATCCATGAGCCATATAGTCTGTTCACGTTCTCAAGCTTTCACTGAATATTGCCCAAGTCTGCATCGACTCCCAGAAGATCAAGTATCCCCTCCCTACCAACGCACACCCAGCAAGTATTACTTACCTCCAAGTACCTCATCAGATCATCACTAACCAAGAAATAAGATAGAAACCCTGCCCTTCTACCGATCCGTCTCATTTGCCAAACATCATGCCAGGCACCAACGAAGATCATGAGAAGGAGGAGAAATCAGGAGGCAGAGAACCACGTGAATGGCGGTGATAAGCCAGAAGAACCTCAGGAAAACCAAGTCACGGCGGAAGACTTTGCGGTCGATATAGACGAAGTCATGGACAAAACTCGTGGTCATACGGGCCTGTTGTAGCCACAGGTTGACTTCAATCGATGGCAAGTTGGCTACGGGGGGCAACCCAATCCTGTGTAGCAGTTGTATGGACAGTTACATCCTATTGACACTGCAAAGCGTATCGGCGAAACTATTTTCCGTCGCAAACTACGAATGCGATATCTGCCGTTGCCTCATTAATGCCTAAACACTGCCTTGCCTTCTGAACTTCCACCTTAAAAGCCCGTGATCACCCATTCAGTAAATACCCAAAACTCTTACTTTTCTTCTTCTTCCCAACACGATTTGGTAGCGGAAGTATGAAGTCCTTCATTCCATCAGCTGAGCTGCTCGAGCGTCTCCAAAGGATTGCTTCCTTCGACATCAGCCCGAATGCGATTCAGAAAGTGGAATTCGAAGACCCAGAGAAACAGGAGTGGAACAACATGTATCGAGTGACTTGGCCAGCAAGTTTTCAGGGTTTCGTTCAAGAGACCACCAGAAAGGCTATGGATGAAGCAGTACGAACCCATTACTACCCCATTCTGCACTGCTGACTTAGAAAGAAATCGCAGATTAAGGAAATAAGCCCGACTTCCATTGGGTGGGCTTCCAACACATACCAACTCCGTAAAGGGGCTGTCACCTCCAAAAACAGGGTCACTCTGATTGTTCCACTTGTAAAGCCCTCAGACGACTCTGCGCAGATAATTTTCAAGGGGGAGAAGGACCCTGTGGTTTGGGAGCCGAAGTTGTATCTACTTGACCGGACAGATGGATTTCGCCTGATGAGCGGGAGACTTTTCTATATCGGAAGTGGGTCTTATGAAGAGAAAGAGACTAGAAATTAAAGCTACCACACATTATCTATTGCGAATGGCATTCCACTCTCGTCCATATCGACGGCAAAGTCCCACCTAAAACTATCATGCCCCTCTGGTACTAAAGACAGTGCTGAGACATCATCGAACATGTTCGGAATTGAACCAAAATCTATATCAGAGCCGTGCGCAGGTTGTGTTACAGGTACGCACGCCATGTTGTTGACATCCGTGAGTAAGGTGCGAGTATTCGCAGAGACTGCCACACCACTAGCGTACCCGATGTTGTCTCGATAGGTGTCGCTTCCTGCACCTGTTTGTCCTTGGAGGTTGGAAGGCGCCCGCGTGGCTGACTGGCTCATATTCCCACCTCGCTTGCGTCTTTTGGAGCTGGAGTCTATTGCTGTCTGCGCAGCAACGTACCAACATCGCTTTTCTTCGGTCCAGGTCAGAGAACCAAGACCCTGCGGTTGGAATTGTGTGAGAGGAATCACCTGGAATTGACCGACGCCTATGCTGGGATCGTGGTCGGACAGCCTTTCAAGGCCCAAATCTTGACACAGATCCGTATACCTGTCACAAGCTATGAGCCATGTATCCAAAATGAGTGATAGATGGGGACTACTCACTTTCTGCCTAGCAGTCGGTGCAGCACGGCGGCTGGATTAAATAGGTGCAAACTCTCAGGGACGTGAATATCCTTTGTGAAAATGCCATCGCAAACTTGTTTCACGATAATAGATGCGTCGACATCCGTCCACACCTTTGCAGCACTCCATCGAAAGCCGACCACTACCCTTATTAGCGCCATCTTCTCTGCGAAATCGGTAGTACTGACCACTGTATGCTGAGTTAACGAGGAGACCCAGAGGTCCTACCACCTCGGCGGCGGCGTTGACCAGCTTATTGATCATCATCGCCGATCTCTCACTCCGCAGTCTTTCTTCTATATTAGGTTCTGCCTGATGTTCTTTCCTTTGCAGGACCCAAAGACATCGAACAAGATGATCCAAGATCCAGTCTTCCACCATGGCCAGGTTTTTGTTTTCTGTTTTTATGCGCGAAAGCGCGTGTATCGCTGTTTCCAGATTGTTTTGTCTGTTCGGGAGGCTAGGTCGGTCACCCGCAAGACCTTCCCAGTAGTTGTGTTGAGCGAGTTTTCTCATGCCCTTCTCGAACTTTTGAATTGCAGAGGAGGCAGAGGATGCAGAAGTATCCCCTCTGAGATCGTTCACGATGACATCTGGACGTTGCGAATGGTGCTGACCGCCGGCGGTGTTGGTGGTCGCGCATTCACTTTCGATCGATGCCGTATCATTTCGCCATGGCTCGTCCACAGTAGAGGACTCGTCGACGTCCTCTCCAGGAAGAATAGATTCAATTTCACCCCGTCGCTGTCGGCACTCCGAACCAGAACTTGGACTAGGGCCTCTACGACGGTGCCTGTCTCATTCAGTGACGCCTTCTTAGTTTGGATTAGTACTCACCCGGTATTAATCCATTCCCCAGATTGGAAATGTGCATGATAGAATTTCCGAATGGCCTTTTCTTCGTTCTCTGGAGCCTCATCGCAGCACGGTTGACTCCATGAATCGCAGAGTGTGAACTCGTCTCCTCGAACCTCTGGTACGCACGCAGGGCGTACGTGGATGGCAACTATCACCCAGTGATGCTGTGACGGCACAAGAAAGTAAAACCAGCTCTCCGGGGTTTCTATTGTGACTGTTGTCACCTGTTTCTCTAACAAGAGAGTATGTGATACGACCATTGGATTTGCTTGACTGGGTTTGCAATTGGGCGTTCGGAGACAGGTAAAGATGGAGAGGAAGGCTATACCCGCATACCAACAATGGAATTCAGGAGACGCGGGTCATGACTGACCCCTGTCGACTTTTTTCGAAAAAAGTTGACAAGGGGGCCAACCGCTTGGCCGCATTTTTCCATAAAGCAATCCGTCGACCACATCAACCCGAGCCCACCTACATGAGACCACAGGGATCATCGTTCCTATCACCGAGCCGACACGATGTGCAGCCACTCAGTCGATTCTCATTTCCGTCTCCTGTCGGTGGATATTAGTACAAGGTTCGGCAGGCGTATGCATGGTGTCTCTGATATCGATATAAGTCCCAGAGCCTTCCTGCAAATCTGCAACGACGTACTGGGCTACTGGTTACCCTATTCGCCTGCCTACCCCTTCCTTGGATCTCAACTATGGATAATGCGCTACGCAGCCCTTCTTTAGCACTTGGCCTCTTGTTGTTGGTCGAGCTTCTCCATGCTGGTTGCCTTCTTCGGCATTGGTTGGCTCACCGACGTGCTCTCCAACCTCCCAAGGATCACAGGAGACTGCGCTTCCTTTTCATTATTGGTTGCGTCTTGAACCTAATCTACCTCGTTGCAGGCTGCCTCCTGTTTTGGCGGGCGGCCCAGAGCGACGTCGTATGGACCGGGCGGCTTTGGAAATGGGCTGTCTGCGCCATCCTGTTCGATGTACGTGGCTCGATCCTTCCTTTCGCACAGGCTGACATTCGCAGTCCGCATATGTTCTGCAGTTTCCGGCAAGTCCAATAGTCCATCGATTCGTTCGTGCTCCCCACCACAAGAGCCAACCCGACCTCTGGCTCGTTCTTTGCCTCGTCGGCCTAGAGCTCCTCTTCCTCATTCTACCATTTCTTTTCGATCAAAGGCTCCTCATCGCTGCAGCCGCCTGGCATGGTGTCTGGACAGGGTTATGGTCCTGGGACCGGGTACGGCTCTTAGCCATTGCCCTCCAATTTGGTGGCACTGTTGGAATTGGTCTGGCGTACCACTTCACATTCTTAATTGTACGTTTACTCACGCCTAGGAAGGAACAGTCTGACCATGTAGGCACTGATTGCCTCTTTCTTAATTTTCTTGCTCCAACGATCGTCAGCGGTACATTTTGAGAACATCGACTCCTCGTGGGAACTGGACCCACGAGACAACGGCCCCAAACCTGCCGTCAAGCGTTTACATACACGGAAGAAGAAGTGTATCGGCCTTATTGGCCCAGGAGGTTGTGGCAAGACGACTCTTTTGAACAATCACATTCAAATTCCAACAGTATGTACAATGTCGTCCATGGTGGCCGTAACTAATGTGCTTTGCAGGTTTCTGATGATCAACTCACCATAGAAGACATGATGCCTGTTACTTGTATTATTGATGGGACGACAGAGCAGATAGACGTTCTCGATACGGGAGACTGGAACATTTTTTGCATGGTAGATCAGTGGGTAAAGATGGCTGACATTTGCATCATACCGTTCTATGACGAAGCATCCTTCAAAGCTATTCAGGGCTCGGAAATCCCCCAAGGGTCTAAGCACAAAGTCATCATTTTGTTTGCGCTACGAAACCACACAGCTAAGGAGACAATGATGGAAGAGGAGATAGCATTGGAACTCGCACGGAAGTATGGTTTGTTGTATCAGCGCGAGGTAGACGGCCCTCCACTCACGCAAGCACTGGCGGTGTTGAACGCCAAAATGGCGAATGAGCCTGGGCGATCAGTTTGAGGATCGGTCCTTGGAGTAGTTGGCAGACGAAACTGTGCGTATGGGTATGAGAATGAATACGACTATTTCCGTTCCATTTCGTTGGGCTTCTTGGCGAATAAACAGAGACGATGCCCTCCTTTCAACTGCCTAGTATCAACCACCTGGATCTCGACTCGCTGTCTTTCCACAAGCGAGCTGTAAAACGTATGCCATTTCGTTGACCAAACAGCGGGGGCGAGCTCTTCCAAAGCGCCGAAAACAATATGTGCCTCCCCCTCCAACGTGAGAAACGGAAACCCACCGCTGGCTATACGAAACCCCCTGACTTTTCCAGGGCCAAAGGTAGGTTGACAAGTGATGACTTGGGCGGCAGACAACCCGTGGTGGCTGTTGGGATCATTGGTAACCCCTGTACCCTCGCCAGCACCCCTAGCTCAAAAGCCAAAGAGGGGGTTCGCCGATCCACTTTGTCTATCGAGTAGAAGCCCACGGTGTGACGCAGAGCTCACGCGTACTGCAAGGAGTCAGCTCTGCGTCAGTGGCTGGTTGCTATGCACCCTTTCGTTCAAGCTGTGATTGCAGCAGGTTGCCGTAATTCGGACACTACCAGAAGGTGGTACACTGTAGTAGCTTTGAGTTTCTCCTGGGGCAGGTTCCTCCCTAGCTAGACTTTACGGTACAGGTGGCTGGGGGTCGCAACCAGGTACACGGCACTAAGGAAACTCATACAAGCCTCTTGTTGAGTCACTATGTGATGGCGGGAGAACCAAATGATGTCTTGTGTCTCATGTGGAGTATGAACTGAACAAAAATGTATATGATGCCCTGTTCCTCTCGCCCGGCCTATGTGGCCTTCTCGCTCCACGTCGCCCCGATATTACTCAAGCCATGGAGCCGTCGTCAAGCCAGCCCATGCAGAAATGCTCATCGCTGGAGACCGGAGAACCACCCTGGGTGCACTGCTTCTACCCTACGAAGTATGTCAAGATACTAATGACGGCCAACGGTCCACGCAATGGAATACATTTGATGGGTGGTCCGACCTCCGACCCTAGTTTCTGCCTTTTGGCAATAACACTCGACGTATCAAGGGTAATCAAGCGAGGGTCAGTTCAGGTGATATGGAGTTCTGATCACGCCCTGGTGGCAACCCTTTCAAAGAACGCGTTACTCAAATTCCGACAGAATGCAGTTGGTGGCACCGAGGTTTATGGCCATCAGATAGGGCCGATCTACCGAAATCACCGTGAGTATCAGTCCGTTTGGGTTCAGGTTGAGGGCGGCATCTTGGTCAGTGATATCAAGGTAAATCCCCCGTCGCGGCCTTCTTGTCAGCCAAAGCTCATTCTTGTTAGGCGTCGTCAGAAGAAACACAGAAACTATTCGCTCAGCTCGTGGTCCAGGCCTGCCTGCCTCTGAAAGACCAATCACGCATTATCCATCGCATAACGGCTGGGCACATTACAAAGCACTGCCAAACCATTTTCCAGGACGGGTTGAAGACCCGTGACGAAAAAGGAGACCGATCTAAGCTTCACCTGTTCGCCTTGGTCCGCCGCCTTTTCGAGCTGGCCGGAGGCCGGGAGGATCCGTGGCAGTACCATACATGCCTTCAACGTGATTACGCCCCTGACAGAAGCCTTGTTCTTTTGGGCTCTTTCGTCGGTGCATATGGCTCTCCCAATCTGCAGGACCTTAGAGTAACCCAGACACTTCAGTTTCTGTCCGGCTGCAAGTCCTTCGAGAATGAGCGTCTGACAAAGGAAGTCCTCGAACAAAGGACTCGATTGATTGTAGGAATGCTTGCCAATCCGTCACCAGCCGTAAGAAACCCCCAACAACTTCCTGCTCTTTGACTTTCCTGGACCAGGACCTCCCAGCCGCCTTTCTAGTGGGTCTTTCACGCATCAAGTGCGCTGAGTTTCGCATCTACAAGATGGAGACTAAGCTCCAAGTTCCGATGCTTGAAGACAACATCACGAGTGCCGGGTTCTTTCTCTGCTGGCGATCTTGTTTTGATCCATCCGTCGAGGTGATTGGCTACGTAAGGTCGCCCGAAGGACGGCAACTCCTCCAGCCCCATTTCGATACCCACTACGAGAAGTCTGATGTCGGTCGCCTTGCCATCTCATTGCTCGTGATGCATTGGTTCTTCTATTTACGAGGCACTGACAACAATGGTGGAGAGATACAGTCAGGCGTTGACTGCCTCAACAGCTTTTGTTCACTGCTACATGGCCAGGAACTTCCCAATGCGCAGTGGGTTGTTGCAAAGCACCTTCGTGCTCTGAAACAGGTGTTCCATTCGTTGGTTCCCGAACTTTCTACATTCTTGCAGGGCTGCGGCACGTGGACCAAGATGGTTGGTGATGATGTAGAACCAGTTTTGACAGACTTCTGGCAATCTCGCGTTCATGGTGTTCCGTTCAAGGTGGCTTTCGACAAGGCGACTGTTCCTTGTCATGGTATTCCCCATGTCATATAATCTGCTAGATCTGCTTATTTCATCTGTATTTACCAAGATGTCACAGGCTGGGCGATCCTCTACAAATCCAAGTACTTTCTCCCTCACCCAGTGATCTATCTTCGCTTTCTGGTCTAGAGTCTCTCAGTCGGAACCCGATAACAATCTGATTATCCGCTGCGCTTACTGCCTTGTATTACCAGCATGTCACGGCCTTTGTATGGGCTGTACATGTACCTCTTTTCAACACTGGGTGTTCTCTGGTGTTCCGGCCCCCTTCTCTCTCTCCTTAGCCCTGTGGGCAACACTTCAGCCGCAGTAGTGCATATGCCTCGCGGTTGCCTACTTAGCCAAGTCGCCCCAGAGGAGGCGAACCACATCGACTGTAAGAGCCGCATCCAGCTCCTCAAAGGTATTCCTTCTCCCACTGCCCCTGGCCATAGACTTTTCTCCTTCCATGTTTACGGCCACAAACCATCCCATGAAAGCGTTACGCCACTACCGTGATCAACCCTTGTAGCTTCTATCATCTATCCCAGTTTCACCTAATCCAAAATGTCTGATCATGACGAGGTCCATAAGGTCAATCATGCTCGCCGTATTGATAGGTGGGTTGCAGAAGCGGGTGACCTCCACCGGCCAACACGAAGCCAAAATCGACAGCAACCGCTTTCTAATGATGGCTCCCTTGCTTTCACTGCGACGACTCAAGTTGGGAGGCTACGGAATCCAAACGACTCAGGTCACAGCTCACCGCGCACAGGTCAAACAAAGACAACAAAGTCACGACTAGAGGTTTGCGAGGAGGATTATACATACATCCCACAACTCAAGACCAAACCCATCGACCACCTTCAGCTGGTCGCGGAAGTGAAGGGAATCTATGCTGGCTTGGTTATGGTGGAATCCAAATGTATCGAAGTGGACAATGCGTAAAACACCCAAAAGGATGCCAAGCTGAACAACGAGCAGTGGCAGGCTCTTATCGCTTTGCACCGCACCTTACTTTACGAACACTATAATTTCTTTTTAGCCTCTCAGTATCCGACAGCGAGCTTATCGTTAAAAAGACTTAGGACCAAGTATTATATGCCAGGGAGGATGTGGAAGCACGGGATCCATACCTTCCTAAAGTTATTAAGGAGTCGTTTACCCGCCTCCCTGGAGCATATATTAACGTTTATTTACCTCGCATACTCGATAGTGGCACTCCTCTATGAGACCGTCCCGGCTTTTACAACGACGTGGATGGAATGCCTAGGTAACCTCGGTCGGTACAGGATGGCGATTAAAGATAATAATATACAAGACCGAGAGGTCTAGACTTTCGTGTCAAAACGTTAGTACTCGAAAGCCTCCGATATCGTTCCAAAGACTAATCGGTTATACCATCACCTCGCTATTCTGGCACGCCGGAACGTGCTCCAGCAGCTGTTTCACTATTCAAAGGCCCTTTCCGCTCCGAAGCCCTTCGAACCGGCCTAGGAATCGATCATGACTTTTTTTGATCCGTTAATAGGTTTTAATAGCCAACGTTCGCGTCTCCTTCCCATTAACTTCGCTTTTATTAAAGCTTACGGTATTATGTTCAGCGGTAAACTTAGCGATGAATATCAGCCTTCAGTAACAGACTTCCTCAGCAAACTCGATAACCACATTAGTAAAACGACTCGGAGATAGATGGAAAGCGGGTAAGTAGTTTACATAATTCGGGTGATGTGCAATAGTTAACAGTAAACAGTTACTATATTGGAATTTCTAATTACTGCGCCTTGTTATATTAGGGCAAAAAGAGTAGCTTCATCTATCAGACAATTCGGCCCAAAAAACCAGACAAAAAGGAGACGCAGGAAAACTACAGAACCAGAACCATTCCCGACCCGAATAATAACCATAATATAAAAGCCCTAAAACAGGCTCGTTATCTTACCGAAGGGACGTGCCGCAAGGTTTTCGCCAGATTTGCCGATCCTAACATTCTACCCTACCTTCATACTATACTCGTATTCCATCGCTACCTAATTCTTTACCCCTCGGCTATGAGTTAACTCGAGGCTACCTTCCCTTAGAAAATGGTCTCAGTGCTTCTGAACACCCTCCTCCCTTCGTGCCGTGAGTACGAAAGGATCCAAAGCCATAAGTTTCCCCGGCCAAACAAACAATCACCCAAACCACTCCCAAAAAACTTCGCCCTCCGGGGTCTACTATGGGCCGACAAGTACTTTCCGTCGAACTGGTTCTCCAACGACAAGATCGACGACGATGAAAAGTACTTGGAAGTCGCCTCGATGACGGATGAGCGGAAGGAAAGAATTCTTTAGCTAGGTGTTTCTATTGCGCGACATGATAAATGGCTCCTCTACGACGAAGAATTTCACCGATTCTCGGTTCCTTCTCGATTTGAACAAGAGATCGATATTAACATGAACGTTGACCCCGACGCAGCCAACGTTTCAGACCCATCACGAGCTTCCACACCTGCCTTGTCTTCGGCCGGCGACGATGCCATTCGCCAGGCAATGCATGCTGACGAGGATATGACTGAGATCGGCGATTGTATCACACAGCAGCAGCGACAATGACCTGGCCGAAGTGGTGGTCATCTCAGGCCCCTGTCATACCTTTGCGGCATTCGTCTCACCAAGATTACTCCTGCAAGCCCCGATAGATAGCCCGACCCCTTTTTGCCGATTGGCCAGTCGCATGTCGAGTAGTAGCAACCACTTCACTGCTCCCGGCAGATCACCTTAGCTAGTTCGAGTAGAAGCAACCACAATCGAGTTCCTCCTCACGTTCACACAGTGCCGCCTTGAATCTGACGGGTACCGGGTCACGTAGCGGCCGGGTGGCGGGTGCACTCCACTCCCTGTCCCGTGTGGATCGAACCCAGTAGCGCCGATTCTCAACCCCCTTTCCTTGGCGAGCCATTCCCGGGAAGTACCTTGTTCGGCCACGTCCAGGAGAACTGGACTTGCTTTCTTCCTCCGGAGACCAGCAAAGCGCCCAGATGGCGTGTTGTATATAGAGCGATGCTTGCAATTCCATCTCACAGCCCACCCAATGCAGCATCTAGTCGTCTGCCTCTTCTTTCTCGTGTACCGGCAGCCTTCGATTTCCCCTGTTCATCATGTGCGACTACACTCAGGTAACCCCGGCCCCAGCCCTGGCTTGCAACACGACCTCGAGGTAGGCTGAGACTGATCTTGCTCAGGTCGAGTACTCGTGCGGCCACTTCCGCTTTCGTGTGCAGCGATGGTGCGCTCACTACGAGCGGACACACCGCGTGTGCCCCCCAATATTACCACAGGCGAGTTGAGGTAGGAGGCTGGAATGATGACCGTGGCGGCGCTTCGATACAACGCTGACAGCTCCCCAGAGGCGATGAATTATGCAGTCAGTGAACTGACGCGCGCGGTCCTACCTCACTAACAGTTCCCAGCCGATTGTCGACCTCACAAGCCCGCTCCATGGGAACACATGATCAGACGAACTGCCTGAGCTGGCTAATACGTCTAGCAACGCAGTGGCCATCGGCTGTTCGAGTGAGAAGTTCCAGAGGCGAAAGATCAATTGGTCGTGGCCGGTGTGTATGGGAAATGACCACGAATGACACCTTGACCCTTGCTACGGTAAAATGGTCGAGATCGAGCCATGGCATCACCAGGGATGGGGAAGAGCATGCAGTGTAGCACGTCAATCAAATAGAAAGGGATTTTGATTTCACAACCAACACAGAAGGCATATAGGGTCAGATAGCTTCTGGAAAGTCACGACTTTGTCTTAACCATATCTCTTCATAGCTCTATTGCTATCTTGCATCATCTGAGACTGAACAAGTGACATCATGGGGAATAATCACTGTACCCATCACTTCTATCAAGTCCCACACTACCCTTCGTTCGTGGTCCTGCAACATAAGCCAAGCGCGCCCCTTTAATAGATTCTCGAGTACAAGTACTGCAAAACGGGGTTTATTGACCCATCACTAACGAATAGCATCGCATGAGGAGACGCCAAACGGGCCACCGAATAATACATACAAACGCCGCCGAAGATCAGGGCGTAATAAGGAGACAGCCGCGGCAGATGCTGTATCACTTTCAGGAAGTGGTGTGGGTCCGTGGGCGTATCAGTCACAAGAGCCATTGGGCGGCAATGGCAATGATCGGAGATTGGGTTTCCCCCATGGTATTCACGGAAAGCCCTGTCATCAGGAGTACTTTGACAGCGGCAAGTGAGAAATTCGCTCGACTCGGAGGAAAGCTTTACTGATGAGCCCCGGGACATCAAGCGAGAACCCTATCCCGACCCATCATCAGCTGGCGCGGTCCATGGACATCCGTATTTTGGATCGTCCCTTGTACTGATGTATCCCGCGCCATCTTCTCAGCTCCTGCTCCATACCTGCGGGTAAGTTTCATTACGCAGAAAATGAGTTGCTGAGACCCGTCGAACGGATTGGGATGGCGCCGCGGACATAATCTACCGTTGATGTTGAATACGGAGAGGCAGGTCATGGCTACTGTCGACGGATTACCCAGCGAAGTCTTAGGCAGCATGAACCACGCTAGGATGCAATTAGCAGCCCCCTACCTCACCGCACGCTCCGAGCCTGCCGGTGGCGTTTTGTCTCGAGGTGGCATCTCATCTGACACCCAGAGCTTGCCAGAGCCTGTGTCTACCCGTCAGGACCTTCAGGACACTAAAAGTTCACCTGTGTTGGAGGAAAGCGGCAGCCTAGGCGACACAAAACCGACAATGAGGGGATCCGGATTCGCCAATTCGCCATACCTTCAGCTAGCCGCCGGGCGGGACGTCCCAAATTCAGCGCCAGGGATTGTCCAACCTGTGTTATAGAAGTGAGCCGCAGCTTAATTTCCACCATGAGGGCTGGCGCGGTGAAGATTGAGCCGACGACCTTGTCAAAGTGCATGAAGTGGTAGTCTGTCATAAGACGTGACTATCGCGCTCATTGTTCACACACAAGAACCGCCCCAGACCGGAAGCTCTTTTACACCTGTTACCTGCCCTTCACTCGTCCTTCATGGCTATGCGTTGTCTTGACGATAGCTCAACCTATACTCACCACATTCCACCGTCTCGATCGACCGGACCTCCTTAAAAGTGCAATGCAGAACGAGCAATGGCACCTTATCAAAGTCGAGTATGGGACGTTAGCTACATACCAGGTCTCAGATGCAATACAATACACGGTTTTTACTAACCTTGGTATGCCGTCGGCGAACGTGCCCCCTCCATATCCATTACCTGAACTCCCATACTGTCAGTTACCCGACACCCCTGGATTCCAGTCATACGCGCCGCAGCTTTCCGATCCTCCGATGCCCATGCCCATGCCCGATAAGAATTACCGGATGGAGAGTGTGCAAGCCAGTCCCCGGTATGAATTGCCACCTAACGTTCAGAGGAAACTTGGCAGCACTCCGGCGAATGACACGTTCTCACTTCATCCCTCCAAGTCCACGAGCTTAGAGATTGCCAAACCAAAGAGAAACAAGTGCTGTGTCTGCAAAAAAGAGGTTTTAGACCTTAAACGCCACATGCGTATCCATACCGGCGAAAAGCCTTATGTGTGTCTTCCCAACTCAGTTGTTGAGTGAGGTTTTCTCTAACCCGAAGGAAACCAGTCCTGCAAGCACCCCGGGTGTGGCAAGTCTTTCGCTCAAAAGGGCAACATGAGGGTAAGCGTTCTGCATTCTCTTTGGATTCATGAGTCAACTAAATCTACAGACTCACGGACGTCGACACACTGGCGAGAAACCACACATCTGCATGGTTTGCGGCAAGAGATTTGCCCAGGGTGGAGGTCTTCAATCGCACACACAGGTTCACAATAGGACCAAGAGGTCAACTGCAGAATCGGGAATTGCAACATAAAGTTTAAGCACAGCGGAGCCCTCAATATATTTTCGCCTCCTCTCCCACGGAACACATAGTTGCTGCTGATGCCAACGCTCTCTGATCTACACAAGGCCCACCAAAACAATTTTCACGCCCAGTACATTATGGAGTTGACGGTGAAGTTCGCAAACGACATCAACGCCCTGGCCGATGAAGAACGCAAGCTCTTTATCGAGTTCGCCGACGTCTACAAGCATCTCAACAAGGGAATCAAGGGTCGGGGAAGTGGCCATCGGGCCGTGGCGGCCATACACGACCACTCGGCGCCGCAGCTTGCACTGCCACAGCTAATGGGAGGACACACTGATCTACAACATGGCTTGTAAGGCGACATGTTCATGGGAGACTTTTCCCGTGCTATTACGATGTTTATCTTTCTCCTTTATCTTTATTCCGTCTCTTCTTTGGTCCTCTCGCGACTAACCATAATCTGTAATACAATCCGCATATGAAATCTCATACAGCTTCGCTGCGCTTGTTCTGCCTGTGCATGCACACGCAAGCATCTGTAGGCCTAGTGCATTTCTTTGTGCAAGACAACGCCATGCATGCACACTTGGCGCCTTTGTTGAAGCAATCAGGCGTGAGTAGACGGGCATACGCCTCAGGCAGCCTGCTGGCGCCATCGCAGCAAACGATCGAAAGCAAACATGGCTTTGCCCAACCCGAACTGGATCATGGCGCATGGAGGCTGCATATGACTACGTTGTACGGGCCATGTTGTGTTTGCCCCTAAGCGAGTACCACCGACCGACAAGGATGTGGTTTATGAAGTCGACACCCGATCGCGGTCCCGAGAAGCCCAAATAGGGGCCCTACCCCATAATCACAGCATGGGCCTGCACTCCAGATGTCTGTCAATTGCCGATCACCCCACAGTTCCGATGTCTGGAGAAAACGTTATCCCCGGAAGCGACGACTGGCAACAGCACGCCCACGATGAGGTTTTCGGCCCTCATTCCATCCTGCCCTACTACTACTATGGACTCGGGTTGGGAGGGTCTGGTATACCGACAGTAAGGCCTGAAACGTCGCTTGCCACTCCATATCCTGACACCAATCTGACAGCCTGGCCAATTTGCTATCCCCAGTCAACTAGTACACACACAAGAGTCTGCTGGAGGCTACGGCTATCCGGTACATCAAGGCCTCGGTTGGGACTGTGCCGCCCAGTCCAGCCAACATGGCCAGCTGGCACAACCATTCGCCCAACCTCAAACAGAGGTTTATGAGGGAAACCTGACTACTACCCATGATGGCCTGCCGCCGGAGACCCCAACTAGTTCAGAGGCTTCACCTAGCCATGAGATTGTTCCTGCCAAGAGCTCAAAGGAAAAGAACCGTGTCGCCGCGGCTAAATGCCGTCAAAGAGTCAAGGAGGAGAACAATGTTCTGCTGGCCAAGGTAGATGCTTTGCGCGGTAAAAACGAGGCGTTGGAGGGTGAATTGAGAGGCCTAAAGGAAGCGACGCGATCATTGACACTGGAAGTACTCAAGCACAACCAATGCGGTGACAACAATATCCAGAGATTCATTCAATCGCGAGCGTACAAAGTCGCTGGCGGTGGAGGCGGATGCTGACTGCTTCGATGAGTGGTCGGAGTAGCGATGAAGATTCACTTGGATGTATTGTAATGTAGGTAGACGAGCCACCTTTCGGCACATCGATCCTGCTGTGGCCACCGCGAATCCACGGCTCATTTATGATGCACCGTTGGGGACCACCTGGCTGGACATGTGACTCTGTATCTATGTAATGGTACTGTACCGCCCGCGCCGCTTCATCGTTTCTCTCCATCATTCGTTCAGCGCCAGTCGAGTAGTTTGCTGTCTATCTCTCCCACTATGAGCGACAATCCCCCAAAACCAGGATTCGACCCAACTGCATGGGCTGCCGACCCTGTGGCGTATGCAAAGCAGCTGTCAAACGATGGGTCGTTAAGTAGTCTCCAAGAGGAACTTGTGGCTAAAGGACTTTCGGGGCACATCCTTCCCCATGGCAACGAGAAAAAGCCTACTTTCACCTACGTTTCTATACCGAAGGATAGTGCCGATGCAGTCTGTAGGTGTATGGATCATTTCAGTCACGACCACTCGCTAATGTACAGAAGGCTCACATCTCAGCGAAGAAGAAGGGAGGCTGATGAAACGGTACGAAGAAGGGGGCTGTTACATGGTGTATTTTCCAAAAGACAGCCAATTCGCGCGCGAGCTCTTTGGGTAGGCCGAGAAGGCGGCGTTCGTTCGGACATGAGGAATGGACTGGCTTATATTGAGTACGAGTTTGTGTTCAAGATCTAGATGGCACACCATGAATCCACATAGTTGCTGTTCGTAGTGCAAGTGCCGCAGCAAAGTATAGCGAGAAATTCAATGCGTTTCAGGGTCGCCAGACGCTGCACGTGGTTTGGAGGGTGGGAATTCGATGCTGCATGCTAGCAGGGGCGTGGTGTGGAGGATCGACCCACTGATCGATAAGATATAGATCGATACGATAGATTGGCTGGGCTAGCACACTAAACCCGCCTCGGCCCAGCGCGTCGCGTCGCGGTCCTCGTGTCAGAACCCGGCTGCAAGGTACTCAGCAGGTACGCAACGAAGGGGGAGCCACCACGAGGGCAGGATACCATCTCACCACAGCCCAGCACTCTATCGTTGCCTCGATTGGTGTTATTCTCCCGGTACACGATGCAGAGGACCGTGCGAGGTCAGCTGGAGCCACACATCTCCTTCGGGGTGGAACGCTCCAGGCTGGTGTCACTGCGGTGCGCGCCTGTACCATCACGGCGCTCCTTGCGACGCGGACGGACACCATGAGATGGGAGCAGACTACATGGGCAACCCTTGGATGGTGGTAGGCGACGCTCGGTGTCGCCGTACTTCTGATCAGAACGGTTGCCTGGCTTGCTCTCGTGTACTTACCCATTGTGTGGACGGCTCCCTGCGTTCGTTCTCGGAACCCTACAACTTGGACGAGGGAATCACTCCCACGACACAAGAGCATGTCAGTCTATGAGAGGAGTTCCGGCACATGCGTAGTCATCATACTACGCGCGGAGTTTCGTGTTCGGCCGCCATACCCAGGTACGAGCAGAAGCGGCAGGACCACGTGATCAAAGGCCTTTGACTTCTGCCTCGTCTATATGAGTCGGACATTCCGCCACCCAGCTCTTTTCCGCCTCCTGAGCAGGTTATTCTGCTGAATACGGTCCATATCTAAGCTATTTGCGTAGCATATCGCGCCTACCACTGCCTTGCCACAAACAGCCACCGTCTTTCCACTCATACTCTATTTGATTTCGCCCTTCCATCCCGTGGCCTCCTTCCATTGGCACCGTTGCCAAATGCTGAACACCCGTGGCATGGATGACAACGCGCGGAGGCAGACTGGACCGCCCGTCAGTGCCCCTTCTCAACATATGGTTCAGCATTCCGATGCGCAACGCTGGTCGAACGGTACCGGCGCAGGCAGACATCCGCCTGGTCGAGGCATGGCAGGGACGGTTGCCTACAGTAGTTACTACCAGGAGCCGGTTGCGGCGTTCTCACCCGCAATGCCGCATAGCACAGTGTTGTACCAGTATGGGCAGGTAACACGAGAACCACAGGATACTGGCACATGCAATCCCTCTCTGGTGTACAACATCCCACACACAAGCGTGCAAAGCACCGTTTACCACACGAATCAGCCTTTTCCGTTGTGGCAACGAACAGCACTACGGAGGCCGGCATGTATGGCCGCGTCTTATCTCCTAAGTGAACCAGCCGACACGCGTACGGCGCCTGCTCTCCCAGCTCAAGCTGTTTCATCGGGCGCCTCGGAAGTCGATCCACCAGTCCCGGCAGAGGAAGGCGCAGTGCTTGATGGCCAACGTAGCGCTGCATTAACCAGCGGAATTCCACAGGCAAGTGAGGCGCCAGAGGAACAGGGCGATTCAGCCTCTACAGAAATGGGCGAGGCATATGCGCAGTACCAAACAACCATCAAAGAGATTTTCACTAACATCCACAATGGCGTCCTGGTTTCAGCTAGTGAATCCCTAGTAGCTGTTTCCAACTGGTTGCTCTCGAAAGTCACGGAATTGGGTATGTTTGAGGATTGTCTCTATACTAATGGCACTCCTGCTGACAATAGACTCTCCAGGTCTGGCTACCGACAACCCCCGACTATACCATGACCGCATCAAGCTGTGGCATGATTTCAACCATGCATGGCTAGCTCTACTACAGAAGCAAAAAGACATGGTTGGCTCTGGGATCGCACTACAGGACGGCCAGACACTCGTGAGAGAAGAGAGCCTCAAGAAAATAGGCAAAGAGATGGTACGGCTTTGTGATAAGATCGAGAATCTCGGCCTTGTCGACTACGAGTACGGTGTGTGGGAAGAACCCATTATTGAGAGTATGCCATCTCTGTAACTCACCCAGCGACGCGGGAGTCTTCGCTGATTTGGAACCAGTTCTTACTGAATGTCTCGACCTCTACGAGAATTCGGACGGGTCCGGCGACGCATCCCTTGCGAACCCTTCAGCCTCGAGGTAATATCGCTCTGCGTAGTCGCTCCGAGTGGCACACTTGTCCCTGGATCTGATGGATCCCTATGATACGGAGATTGGGGCAAAGGGTGAATGTCATGGTCATGTGACTCGGGAGACTGCTATGTTCACCTTAGCAGTCCGGCCTAGGTCATCTGCACGAGGTGTCGGATACACTTGGGAAGCAGGCATATGCACAGCAAAAATGGGATGCAAGATGTGCCGCGGAAATGCAGATTCTAATAGCATCCTCGCAGCAGAAATATGTCCCGCGATTGTTCCTGCACTAGCCAGCTGGTCACTTTATTATTCGCCGTCATACCCTCTATTGGCTACATACCTCGATGCAGTGCAGCCATCAGTGTCATAAAATTATAAAGGCTCCGTATGTTGTCAAACCCTCATGGTAACGTGTATGCCGGGGGCTTTTGCGTGGCAGATTTTGTGGACGCCAACAGGCCTTGTCCCTGCCATAAAACATGGAATGTCTCCGTGGTGCGTGGCTTGCATGTGGCAGAAGCTTTGGGGTATCGATGAGCGATCATCCATTACGTATTATATGGTGGATTTGGGTGGATTTGGGGAAGCTACCGTCTCATGTATAAGTCTCGATGTGTAGATAGAAATGAATCCATCTGCTGGTTGATCTCTGTTAAATTCAGAAATCGAACAGTCATCGGACAAGACGATCGACACTTTCGCCATAGACGAACATGGCTCTGTCACCTTGCTTATATCGGCCCCTGGCCATCTCCAGATGGCTCTCCGCGCTGGCCGTACCTCCTAAACGGCAGGCTTCTGACGAATGGTAGGCCCCTGAAGGCCAAGGAAGCGCTGGCCCCTTTCCGCCGCACGCACCCTTCCGTTCTCGATATGCCTGTGTGAGCTATACACAATGTCACAGGCTTGGTATATAGTCAACCCAAAATGGTACCAATCAGCATCGAAGGGAAAGGCATTGGAGAAGGCTTGCGCAATTCAGCGAAAACAGTTATCCATGCAAGATCCTTTTATCGAGTCTTGGGCACTCGACACTCAAAATCCAGGTCGTAGGGGTGGACAGTCCTTGAAGACTGTAAGAGTGAATTTCCCGTAGAAGCAACCGGTTGCGTACTGCTATTGGTTACGTGCTTAGTTTTCCGGCGACTTCACGACCTATCCCCATCTTAAGAAGTGCCCAATGAGGGAGGAAGAAGAAGTCACTTCGCACTCGCCTCGTGGGACCTCCTGCTATTGGCAACCTTGTGGTGGCCCCCTTGTCTCCAATCGAAAAGCAAAGCCACAGATGACTTGCCCATGACATACCTATTTATAGGAATCCTTCTTCCAGAATTCGCAGTTGTTCCTTTTCCTCTCTTCATCCATTCTCACTTTTTCTCTACATCATAATCAGCAGCCAGAATCATGAGTGACAACTCCAAGAACCCTGCTGGAGACAACTTCACCGACGAGATGCGGGATCGACAAGCAAGGGGAAAGGACCCCTACGGTGGTCCAGAAGCAGACAAAGGACTCGGCAGCGAGTCATTTCTATCCCAAGAACGACGCCTTCATGCGGCTCAAATGTTGGATAGTCCAGATATGATCCAGTGTGAAGCGCTACGCAACGGCGATGTAAGCCCCAAGCAGCCCTCATTCTGCACGCTGGGAAGCAACTGACCTAAAAGCAACTTGGCATACAGTCTGTACCGAATATACGCTGGAGATATCAGCAAACCCTATGTGGCTTTCAGCAGGAATCTGTACAATCCACTTCCGCAAACTCGTCAAAGAATAAGTCCAGACGCGGGGAGAAGTACTAGCTATTCGCCCAAGGTCTGACCTATTCTCCCCCCTAAGATAACTGCACTGGGCGCAGGAGATTGGTACCGTAGCATGGCTGGATCCTGTATGCGAATTGTGACGGTCTAGAGGTGCGCGGTTGGTTGATCGGGAGCGGAGAGGGGAGGGCGGTAGAGATGCTGGTTATAGTCTAATATAGCTTTGAATATGACCAGAATTTGAAACCAGTTTGGCTATCAAGTTGCACTGATGCTAAATCAGTCTGCGTGAAGTATCATGTGCGTGTAGCGTATTTTCTTGAGGTCAATGGGGCCACAGCCTTGGGGCCTCGGTGGGTCATCATTGTCGCCCGTCAACGTCGGCGTCACATTATTGATGGTGACGGGTTATGGCCGACGACAAGTAAGGTAGAATTGATGCGGAGAGCAATGTCGACAAAGAGCGGCACCTGGCCGGCACAGGGCGGCAGCAGTGCCAATTTCACAAAACCAGCCAGTCCTTACTAGACCACGGTCGACAGATACATGTAACAGTGCTGTAAGCAGGGGACGGTGGCAGGTATCTCTGCTAAGGCTCCCCGCTTTCACGAGTCACAACGCACTATGACTATGGTGGCGGATAGGGCTGACTTCTTTATTTCCCATACTGCTTAGAAGTAACTAAAGAAACGAAGGTTTGGATGCTTAAAGGCGATAGAAAAAACACATACATAACTACACGGCCGAGCCGCGTAGCCCACGATTGTAGTGCTCTAAAGACTCGGCTGAATTCTCAAGAGCCGATTCCCCACGACCTTGCCAAACTTTTCCACCACAAGCTTCCTTGCTTCGTTCATGCTCTCCGCACCGTTTAGGTCCTTGAATTCTACCAGAGAATTGGGAAAGCACACTTCAAGAAGCAGGGTTATTTCACCGTTGTGCAATACCACCTCCCAACTTTTGAAGGTTTCGATGCTAAAGGTTGTGGCTGCCTCGGGAACAACGGTATCCATACGTGTATCGTAGCATGACTTGGATGCTGCAAAGGTGGGGATATTGACGGCTAGGTTTTCTGCAGCCGCCGGCTGGCCTCTGACTTGGGCAAAAGAGACCCATACTGGTTTCCACGTAACGTCGAACTTGATCATACCTTCTTCCTCGACCGGCTTGTCAATCTTGGCGAGCGGATAAGGGAAGTCCTGCGGGAGCACGCAAGACAATCTGGCATCGTGGAAGTTCAGCCCCCCTCCCGTAAAGTGCGTAGTAGCGGTGGGGATTCGCATTGCCTCGTAGGACCCAACCTCCGAAATCACAGTGATCATGGAAGCTGCTGACGAAGGCGACAGTCTTCCGGCTGTGGGCCTGTCGTGGGTCACCACTGTATGGCACGGAGGAGAGGCATTCTGTCTTTGGCGCTTGGGCGGAGGAAGACCTCCTTCATCCTTGGCAGCCTCATTTTGGAGACTCGCCTGAGCTGCTGCAGCATAACTCTTTGGCGCAGACGAATCCCCTTGCAGTCGGGCCTTGCGTTTCGGGCTGATGACCGCCCAGCCATCGGGCATGCAGGTAATATCAAGGGGCTTGAGATACGGGTCTCTGGCAGGATTCACTGCCTTCCCAGTCTTGTCATTGACAACTGGTAGTCTGTTGGGATGTTGATGAAAGTCAAGAGCCTGGCGGTCGTGACCACCTGCCCCGTTGTCCTGGGGATCACCGGAAGTGCTCTGTGCCGACGTTCCAGGCATATTCTTCCAATCTTCAAGACGTTTTGCGAAAGATTGGTACACGCCTAGGAATCTCTGCTGTGGGGCTGTTGTCTGACATGCCTCGGCGGGGGGCGTTTCCATGGAAGAGGCTGAGCTTGAGGTGTCAATGGCCGATAGACCAGGGGTGAAAGAAGTTTGAAGCCGAGGCGGATCGCGCAGAGTTGCTCTGCCGGGTCTGGTGAGTGCATGGGTCGTGTGGTTGCTGCCCAAGTTCATGAGCATATCCTTCGCCTGGTCTGTAACCATTTCGTCGCCGACAAAGATAGGAAGCTTGGCTGCAGTTTGATTCTTGGAAGAGTTCCGCGGCCTGACGGGCTCAGGGGTATAGCTCGCCGTTGTCTCCATCCCAGGACCAGCTGTCTTGTCGATGTGATGAACCTCGTGGGTCTTCGACAGCGGCATATTAGAGACTTGGGTATGGGCACCAGTTGCCTGGCGGAGCGAGGTGTGCTTAGAAGGGCAATACATAGTACTAGCTGCTAATGGCAAAGCTCGATCTGTTGGAATTGAGATAAGGGGCAAAGGGTTGCTTTGCTCGACTATGGTCTGCCGAGTAGAGAGCTTACAAGTGTAGCAACTGAAGAGAGCACAAAGACAGGGTAGGTGGAGGAAGAGAGTTCGACTAAGGTGTGTTGATGAAGAGACAAGTCAGTGAGGCAAGAAGGGGTAGGAAGCTCTATTTATATTGGTTTATCCCTGTCGAGTTTGTGCTTCCTCCTGTCGGCCTTTCGATCAGTCCGCGGTCTCGATGACCGGTGACCTCAAAGCATAGCCCCTATCAGAGCCCGAGTATGAGATAGCAATCGCTTAGGCTTCGATACTGATATCCCTGATGCTATCAACTGACAGTGGCCGCGGCCGTGGCCTGAGTCGAACCTGAGATGGCTAACGGTTTCAGGACTTTGGTGAAGAAGATGCAAATATAACGCTGCCAAGCTATCGCGCTATGTTAACCTGGGCCCTTTTTTTCTTATTACGCCATGGACTGCTTCACTCGGTCTCTAGTCAATATTAATTGTACGTACCATATAGGAAATTCGAGATCTAGCTGCCGACTGAGTGACTAGCCTCATGGTATATTTCCATCTATAAGCAGATCCGACTGAAACAGGTGTCATGGCATAGATCGTGTGCCTGGTGTAGGGACCAGATAACGTCCAAATTGGCACTGATACACAGGTAACGTCCATAAGTAGGAGGCCACCAGCTCGGGGTCAAAGATGGGCGAAGCGTCTGAGGCTTTTATCTGAAGTTAAATAAGATAAGTGAGCAACATTAGTACAGGACTGTTGTTAGAAGCCTCCAAAAGGCCCTTGACGGACTGTCTTGGCAGCTTCTTTTCAAGCACGGCGCTGATGTGAACAAAACGATAACCCATGTCGACAAGGATCTAGAGAGCCCACTTTCCATCGCGTGCGATCGGGGTAAAGGGATGATCGCAGAGTTACTGCTGGCGTTGAGGGCTCCAACACGAAAACCAGATTGTTCGGATGTACGAAGCATGCCGCGTGGGTTGAGCCCCTATTCGCGCACAGCCCTCACGGCTGCCGTTTTGCCTGCCACGAACCCTTCCACAGACGCCAGATCCCGATATGCAAGACGAAGGATCAGTCTAGAGTTGCTGAAATCGGGCGAAGATCCAAATCAACGTTACAACCACCGAGGTCCTATACACAGAACCTCCTCCCTTCTCTTCGCCCTAGTATTCCAAGGGCGCTACTGGGAAGCGGAAATGCTGCTAGATAGTGACACTCTCGAAATTGATACGCCCACATCGGATGGTCAGACGACACTTAATTGGGCCTTGTCGCCTCACCATGGTGCCCCGGACTTTGCCGCTTTGCTTCTATGCAAGGGAGCAGCAGAGCGAGATCGCCAGTGAATTTGTCCAAAACGCTCCTGCCTTCATAGTCCATCTGGTAATAAAGAAGAACCAATACTATGTACACTTGGAAAACTAGAGTCTAGAGGACGCCTTGCATCGGAGCACAATACACCAACCACTCGAGTCAGAGAAAAAGCGACGTCGTCTTTGCTAAGCATGGAAATGGTGGACTTGATGGCATACACATGGAGGCGCAGGATGAGGACGCGTTCTTCCAGTTGCGCCGTCATGTTCTGAAGAATATACTTTTTGAGAGAGCTCCAGATAGCTTTCAATTACTATTTGCCACACATTCCCGATGTCTGGGGACGTTCTCATCCTTGACAGTTAGAAATCTTTCTCTTCATTCCACCGTCCCCCATTTCGGACATGTATTTTCACCTTGAAGGTAGTCACTTACAATCTGTTCCAACACGCACACGCTGGTCAGATAGTAGCAAACACATCGGGGCAGGTTCGAAGTCGCTTATAACCTATTCCAACACATATACGCTGGTTAGTCGGCACTAAATACCTTGGGAGCAGTGTCGTCATTACTTACACCCTATTTTAATACACATACAACGGTGAGTCGCTACTAGACAGCTCGGGGGGGAAGTCCTGTAGTCACTCACGATCTGTCCCAACACATATACGCCGGTTAATGGTCCCATAAACATTCGGGCAGGGTCATGGTCACTTACACACACGCCGGTTAGCTGGTACCACACACGTCGGGGGGGGGGGCGGTACGCTATAGAACAGTGTTGAACAATTTTCCCTAACCGGCACCTGGATTATATGCCTTGTATACCTGGATACCTCCTTCAATGGCTTGTATGATGGTCAATGGTGTCGAGATGAGAAACAAAAAGACAACAACCCAAAACATCCACCATCGCTCATAGTTGCGATCATCATGCCACCATTGGGACAGCGTCCTTGGTGGCGATTCGTCAAAGGCCTGTTTAAGAATAACTAAGCGGTCGTGCCAGTACTTGAACTTCTCGAACTGCCGCGCGTGAGTTCGCAGAGTGCCGCAATGGACGACGTGCTCGTCAATGGCGTCGGTAAGGCCGTATCCGCGCCGCAAGTTCTGGAAGAACTTGACCTTTTTCCTGGGCGATCTGGAGCGTGTGCCAAACTCCGCTTGAGGGAAAAGTAGAGAGATGGTATTGAGCGTCTCCCGCACAAAGTCTTCAGGATACAAATTACTCAATCAAGGTCAGACAGGTCTATTAAAGGAGTAGCATGAACTTACCGATTTTGGTGCTTAAGGAAGGTTACTTGGTGAAATACCTGAAGTGTCGTGTCATCATCCGTAAGCAGGAGATGGTCTGCCAGGTTGCTCGTAAACGAGATCTGGATGCCAGCGACGACCCATAGAGCCCAGGCATCAAAAGTTTTCTGCAAGCGTAATCGGTCAGCTTTCAGTGTTGTCGTTTTCGTGAATTGGCCGGAGATGAAGTCCTTAAGAGTGCCACTGCTCCATCTCAAGTTCTCAAGGGACGACATCTCAGTAGGATTCCGGCCGATAGACACCAGCACACACATCCGAGAGAGTAAATCTAGAGATGTCTGGGCTCGTCTTGCTGCTTCATCTCTGTGGGCTTGAGCAAGTGGTGCTGGAGGAAGTATGGATGATAGGATTTCGGTATGATCTTTGCCTTCCAAAATTCGTCGGATCAAAGGAGCTGCATCGGCATGGCTCCTTATGGTGGTATGACGCGCATTCTCGCTGAGTGCTAAAACGTTCCATTGTTCCCAGCAATATATGATATACGGCAGTGAACCCTGGAATGGCACTGGGCCTGTGGTGCCCCAAATAGTTCGCAGGATTTCCCACAGCTCTCGATAGTCCTCATTATCGTTAACCCATTTGGCGGCAGAATCCGCCATTGCAGAAGGTAGAATAAGATTGAAGAGGTGCTTTTCTGTCCTCAAAATATGTAAAGAGGGAACTTCAAAAGCAATTAAATATTGGGAGCCCTTCAGGCAGGAGCATAGCCTCCAATACCGTTCCGTCCTTTCATTGGCGAGTATTGATTCAGCCTCAAGCGGGGTACGTGATGGCTTGTTCTACCACTTTGCACAATTGCCTCCTTGAATACAGATGGATCAGACAATCACACAAGAAATACACCCAAGTCCGATTCCCAATATGCTGCGTCTTGAAGCGCAGCGAGTGATGAGATCCTTCGCGAAGAGAGTTCGACACAAACAACCTTGCCCTCACGACTGGTTCGGCGAAGAGATTCGCAACGACGACCGACTAAAGAATCGCAAAGCCTGGTTTCCCACTGGGAGCCTTATCGAAGACTTCACGAACTCGGTTCGACCTGACCTGGATCACGCTTTAGAGGGTGCTGGGCTCACTGCGAAAGGCATCTTCCTTAACCTTTACCTTTGTGGTCGAAGTAAAGAAGAAGCCGAAGCGACCATCTTTGTGAGCGGCACGAAGGATCCGCCTCTGAAACAATATGTACGATATGTTCGCGACTACCTGGAGGATAAGAATTTGACACGTGCTTACAATGTTGGTGTCGGTTCATGGCCGCTTGAAGTCAAAGGACCCATCAGCAATGTCACTTCCCCCCGGCAATCATCAAGAGAAAGGAATACAAGGGGAGCGAACTCCTGGCAATCAAACAGCTCCAGCAGCCACGAATTGGAGACCCAGGTCTACTCATCCGACCAACCTCTTCGTGCAGGATCTCGATTATATTTGGCCAAGGCTGGTGACGCCATTCTATCCGGTGGGATCTCTTACAATGGCACGGTCGACCCTGATATGAGTAGAGCAACTGCAGGGCCTTTCCTCGAACTCGATAACCAGCTCTTTTTACTTTCCGTTGGCCATATCGGCGATCAGTCAATGAATCCAGATCAGAGTCATGAAATCTGTGTTGACGATATTTTCGACGCTGCTGAGCTGGATCGTTGGTTGGGGGAAGACAGCAGTCAAGGCTGCGCGGAACACATTGAGAACGGGCACGCGTACTTCGATGTACAAGAGGATGATCATCATAACTCTATCATATCGGGAAATGGTTCGGTTTCAATTTTTGATTCCGCCCTTTCCAAGCCTGCCCTCGACAGTAAGATGGCAGTACAACCAGATGCACCCGCAGTATCGATAGATGGGCGGACGGCCACAATGGATCGAGACGCCATACATCACATACATTCAGTTGGTCCTTTAACCTTTTGGGGATCCAGATTGGATTGGATTTTGATCCGATTTGATGCAGCCACCGACGTGTCTGCCGAACTGTATAAGAACGAGTTAGTCCGAAATGGCAGAACGTTGCGTTTCGACACGATAGCGACCATCCCCAACAAGGATTGCCCAGTTTTGATCTTGTCATCTAGATCTTTGCAAGAGGGGTCTCTTAAGAGCAGTATGACATTGGCATACTATAGTGGAACCTCATCACATAGGTTAGGAATCGTGCGATTGGAGCGCGGTGCCATCCAAGCGGGTGACTCAGGATCCCTCGTTATCGATAGAACGACTGGGGCGATATACGGGCACCTTATTAAAGCTGAGTCCAACGGCGAGACAGCCTATATTGCTCCAATGGAAGATATCGTCGAGGAAATAAAGTTGATGACTGGACATACTTTATCTCTCTCGATCCATACGGATTTGCGGCACGAGATTCTCGACGAGAAGCATCCGAACACGATTTCCAGCATAGCAGATCTCGCAATTACATACCACGACCAAGTGAAGTATGCGGAGGCTGATGAGACGAAGCTGGACGTGCCGCTGATAGAGAAAGATGTCAAAGCCGCAGTCGATAACAGAGAGAGTAATAGATACAACAGGACCGAAGTAATAGCTAATCTCGAAAAATCTATCAACTTAGCACGGCAGGCCGTCGATACGACTCCTCAAAACCATCCCGATCGGGCTAGGTTCTTACACAACCTTAAACTTCAACTTAAGAATAGATATAATAAAATAGGAGCAATAAATAATTTCGAAAAATTAATTAATTTGGCACAACAGGCCGTCGACACAACTCCTAAAAACCATCCTAACCGAGCTAAATAATTAAACAACCTTAAACTCCTACTCGGCAATAAATCCAATAGAACGAGAGCGATAACTAATCTTAATAAAATAATCACGATAGTACGGTAAGCCGTCAATATAATACTTTAAAACCATCCCTACCGGGCTATATATTTAAATAATTTTTAAGTTTTTTTCGGAAATAAATATAATAAAACGGAGGTAATAAAAGATTTTAAGAAAATAATCGAAACGGCGTAACAAATTATTAATACTACGCCTTAAAACCATCCCGACCGGGCTAGACGTTTAACCAACCGAGGACTTCTACTAAAAGACAGGTATAACAGAACCGGAGTAATAAATAATTTCAAGAAAATAATTAAAATAATATAATAAATAATTGATACTACCCTTTAAAAACATCCTAAACTAACCGGACGTCTAATCAACCTTAAAAATCGATTCGAAAATAAATATAATAAAACGGAAATAATAACAAATTTCGAAAAAGCGATTAAAATAACGCAATAAGCCGTCGATATTATATTAATAAATAATATAAACCAGGTTATAATTTTAAACAATTTTGAATGTTTTTTCGGGGAAAGGTATAAAAGGACGAGAGTAATACCAGATTTTGGAAAAACGATCGAGATAACGCAACAAGTCCTTAATATCACCCCTTAAGACTATATAAACCAAACTATATATTTAAATAACCTTAAAATTTAACTTAATAATAGATATAAAAAGACAAAAATAATAACTAATTTCAATAAAACGATCGAAATAACGCAACAAGCTATTAATATTACCCTTTAAAACTATCCCGACCGGCCTAATTATTTAAACAGCTTTAGAATTTAACTTGGGAATATATACTATAGAACAGGAATAATACCGGATCTTAATAAAATAATCAAAACAGCGTAATAAGCCGTCGCTACTACGCCTAAAAACTATCCCCACCGGACTATATATATAAACAGCTTTAGAGTTTTCCTAAAAGCCAGGTATAACAAAACGGGAGCGATAGCGGATTTCGAAAAAACGATTAAGACGGCATAACAAGTCGTCGCTACTACGCTTAAAAACTATATTAACCGGGCTATATATTTAAATAATTTTAAGGCTTTCTTCGGAAATAAATATAATAAAACGGAAATAATAAAAGATTTAAAGAAATTAATCGAAATAACGTAATAAGTTATTAATATCATCCTTTAAAATTATCCTAATCGGGTTGCGTATCTAAATAACCTTAAAAATCGACTCGGGGACAGGTATAATAAAACGGGAGCGATATTAAATTTCGAGAAATCGATTGAGTCGATATAATAGGCCGTCGCTGCCACTCCTAATAACCATTCTTACCGGGCTATATCTCTAACCAGCCTTAAAAATTAACTCGCGATTAAATATAATAGAACAGGAACGGTAATAAATTTTAAAAAAACGATTAAAACGACGTAATAAATCGTCGATATTACCCCTTAAAATTATCCTAATTGGGCTAAATATTTAAATAACTTTAAAATTTTATTTAAAAATAAATATAATAGGATAAAAATTATAACGGATTTCGAAAAAACGATTGAAACGGTATAATAAACCCTTAATGTTATCCCTTAAAACTATTTTAATTAGGTCGCGTATTTAAATAACCTTAGAATTCAATTTTAAGACAGATACAATAGGACAGGAGCGGTAATAAATCTTAAAAAAATAATTAAGACGACGCAATAGGTCGTCGTTACCACCCCCGAAGGCTATCCCGAACAGGCTAAGTATCTAAATAACCTTAAAATTTAACTCGGAGGTATGTACCGTAGGACGAAAAAGATATCGAATCTTAAAAAAACGATCGAGGCGGCGCAACGGGCCGTCGCTGCCACACCTGAAAACCATCCCGACCGGGCTCGACACCTAAATATCCTTAGAACTTAGCTCGGGAAAAGGTACAGCAGGACGGGGGTGATGGCGGATCTGCAGAACTCCTATCAGTCCCACATATCTGCCTTCCACCAGAACACGTCTCCTATATATGAGCGAATCAGTTCTGCCCAGCATCTTTTATCTTCCCCTTTCGTTTTACACGACCAGGAGCATGCTTTACAGCTTGCGTCGGAAGCAATTGAGCTGCTCCCCCAACTTACCCCTCGTGCTTTGCAAAACGCCGACAAGCAGCATCTCCTCGTCCAAGCAGCCGGGCTAGCTTCAGACGCGGCTGCCCTTGCAGTCCTGGCTGGAGAACCTGCCAGCGCCGTCACCTGGCTCGAGGCGGGCCGTGGTGTTCTTGCTAGTGCTCTTCAGGAGATACGGACCGATCTTTCGAGTCTTCACCAGAACCATCCTACACTTGCAACTACTTTTGAGGACTCCCGCCACATCCTAGACGCCCCTACCCGATCTGAACTCAATTTGGCCTATGACACTGCGGATAACTCCCTTCGAAATGATGTCGATCTACGCCGACAGGCTCAAACGCGGTTAGAGGAGGTCATTCAGCAGATCAGAGAACAACCCGGCTACGAATGGTTCCTTCTTCCCCCAGCCGCAGAGGAACTCGTGGTAACGGCCACGCATGGCCCGATCGTGCTAATTAATGTGAGCCGCCACCGGTGTGATGCTTTGATCGTACAAAGCACGGGGATCCAGCACTGCGAGTTACCGAGCCTCACATACCAAGATATTCAGGAGCATCGCAAGTCAGTTTCATTGGCATCCCCTTCTATGCTTGAGTGGCTTTGGGATGCGATTGTCGAGCGTGTTCTCGATACCCTACACCTTATGCAGGGTATGTCTGCCGGACCTTGGCAGCGGTTATGGTGGATCCCAACTGGACCACTCGTCGGCTTTCCCCTCCACGCGGCCGGATACCACACTGCGAGAGACGGGCGGACAACGCTTGACCGGGTAGCCTCGTTATACGCCACCTCGGTGCGGTCGCTTATCCCTCTACGCCAGCAAAAGTCTTCGGAAGCCGCCCGAGGACTCGTTCTTGTTAACATGCAAGACACACCTGGCCAGAGCTACCTTCACCACGCAGCACGGGAGATTCATCAAGTAGAAGAAACATCTCGCTCGCTTTGTTTAACAGTCACGCAGCCGGAAAAGAAGAAAAAAGCCGTGCGGAAAGCGCTACGTGAATGCCAGATCTTCCATTTCGCCGGCCACGGCGGTACGGACGCTAGACATCCGCTGCAAAGCAAACTACTCTTGACAGACTGGAAAGAGGATCCGCTCACGGTAGAGAGCCTCCTCGAGATGGATCTTCAACATCACGCTCCATTTCTCGCTTACCTTTCGGCTTGCGGCTCTGGTGAAGTTCGCGACGCCGGGTCGGTGGATGAAAGCATTCATCTAAGCAGTGCCTGCCAGCTTGCGGGGTTCCGACACGTAATTGGGACGTTATGGAGCGTGGACGATGCGCTGTGCGTGACGATGGCGAGGCTGACGTACGAGTTCCTAGCAGAACAGGGTCTCAGCGATGAGTCTGTAAGCTACGGAGTTCATTCAGCGAGCCGGTATCTGAGGGACGAGTGGGTACGTGAAGTACGAAAGAGCGAAGGCAGCCAGGACGAGGGAGGCAATCAGGGAGATAGAGGCAACCAGGATGAGGAAGGTGGTGGATCAGACTCTCGCCGAGGTGCCAATTTGGTGGGGACGGCTGAGGCGAGCGCCGCGTATTGGGTTCCGTATGTTCACTATGGCGCGTAACCCTCTCAGTGATAGGTATAACAATTTTTGTTTTCATTGTGCCTCATGGACGGTTTGATCTCTTCTTAACTAGACGCTACTTTAAAAACAGCCTCCATACATTTGCAAATCATGTGAATTCGTGCCACCAATGCAGAACCAGTCATTCATCTTCATCTATATAATTAGGCATAACTGCTGCTACGCACTATTAATAGCGATGTGCAGATTTGAGGGAAGCGGCGTGCGCGAGGTATTTCAGGACTTTTGGCTGACTTTCTTCATTTGTTGCCAGGTGTGACATCCCATCGGAGGTTCCTGAGCAGGTAACACGGATCGGGAGCTCAGAAATTGCCCGCCCACTATCGGTGCGCCAGGCGGACACGTCGGGGCACGACACCTTATCTCCCGTCTAGAGCACCCAGAGAACAATAAGTGTATGTTGTCCTGTCACTGTCATGGCCACTGTGCAAAACGTACTCTCGTTACTTCGTAAAGACGCGCCTCCTTTTGATGTGACGCGGAAAGGACTCTGCTGGCGGCGGTACCACAGTATATGTTCTTTAGGAACGAGTAGGCAGTTCGACGCGTTGGCCGTCGTGAGCCTTGCCGCACCTACTGCTCCAACCTTGCGACTAATTCCGTGGAAACGGATTAGGCTGCGAACACGAGACTTTGCCAAGCTAGGCTGCCATGACACACCGTCCCCGACAGCCTGGGCTGAATCTTCCCCCAGAGGCACTCCTGGCGTAGCATGGTTGCGTCGTTGACGTTTTCTGCCGTTCTCGCCTATCACCGTCGCACTAAAGGCAAACACCAGTGCATCACTCATACAAAGACCAACGGTCTGCCGGAAGAGCTTGTCACGGCCCGAGCATGTCGGATTAGAAGGCGATTCATCTCGATCGCAAGACCTAGTGCGGCACAAATCTAGCAGGACGATGTGGGCCTAGAGCGTATGCAACTATGCCGGCGGGTGAATTCATGGAAAATCGTCTAAAACAGATCATGAAGACGAGGCGCGATAGTCGAATTTTGCCTGCCGGGGGTAATGCGGGCATTGAGGCGTTGCCGCAGGCCTACAGCCGACAGCAGAGTCGTGACTTTTATGTTCGGAGGGTGATCGCCTTCCAATTTCGGCGTGTTGGCGGCTTTGTGGCGCTCCCAGTTTGTCTATCCAACCAACACCCGCTCGTCTTCATGCAGCGTCCTCACTAGTTGTCAGTAATTAGTTCATCGCCCGTGCTGTAAGCATGTTCTGGCAAGTCATGTTCGAGTGGCCTATTTCCGCCCTGAGGCTGTCCCACCCTTGTTTTTCCACTTGGAGGCGACATGGTGGGACGTCCAGCTCCTCATTCGGATGCAAGAATTACATCTTGAGGAAAGAGTACGGAGCCTAGTCTTGTCTCAAGAGCAACCGATGTGAGACTGGACCGTAGGTGAGCCATGGGCAGGAGGTGGTGGCTGGGTAAGCCCCTCGCTGCAGGGTGCAAACTTAGATGCAAATGTCTGCGGGGAGGCCTGATCAGGCTGCAGGTTCTCGGGCGAAGTAGAAAAAGCCACGGCATACAGCTGATCTTCCTACGTGTGCAATCACGATAAGGCTGTCGATCCAGAACATTCGGGCTGAACACGCATTTCCTTGCTTATTAAATCTCCTCGGCTGTTTCTCAACGCTGCCGTCCCTGTTGGCCTGCAAGATGGAACACCTCCGCGTCCTGTGGTCACAATGCAGAAAAATGCAACCTGTGCTTTTGAGCGAGGCAAAGCCGGACCATTCCGGCAGGCCCCTTTGACAACCTCACGCAGCTCAGCATCCCTTTCCGGCCTTAAGATCCAGCCCGGATCTGCCTAGCGACTAATTGATTACCCAGAGGTGGAAGCATAGTGGTGGGTGAGCCATGCACAACTCCACTAGTCCAACTCTGATATCCCTCCATGGCCCGTCGGCTTATTTTTTCAGCATCATTGAATTTCCCTTGGCCACGGAGTACCGAGGCTAAGACCGCCATTGTCGTGAGCATTGCCATATTAACATCTCTTGAGGTTTTTTCTTTCGCCTTGAATGCTTTCGCGGCTAGATCGTGTGCTGTATTGTAATTGCCTTCGTGCTATAAATACTACGCCGTATTTGTAAGTAACCGAGCCCATTCGTTCGCTTCTTCTTTGCCAGGAGGCTCTTTGTCATACAAGGATTCGAGGTGTGGTATTAATTGTTGGCACTTCGCCCGGTTTGGAAAGTCGCCTGTAGGGAACTCCTTCGCCATCAGACTGAGAAATTTGCGTGCCCACGCTTCGTCATCGTAACGCGAATATAGCCAAGCTCTCGTGCAAAATTGAACGAGAGCATGAATCGCATATGCTTCGTCGTCGCCAGCTACTGTTACGAAGGAAAAGCTCTGTAACAGATCAATATCATCGTCAAAATCTCCGTCCAAGATGTCTTCCTCGGTTGACAAGGCTGTCTCTTTGTACTTCCGAAGCACCCAATCCGGAATTCCATGAGAGTGAAAAAAGTTCATAATGGACAGCAGATCCGCAGCAAATGGGCTTTCTGCTCGCATGCTTTCAAATGATAAGCGCCAGGTAGTATTCACGGTATTGGATGCGCTACTATCTCGACGGAGATCTCCCCAATCTCGGTCCAGCAGGCTTCCCTTACGCCTCGCACTCCTGCGGAACTCATCGAGGTAGCTGCGAACTGTCGTTCGAGATCGCCGGTTGATGTAGGCAGCAGCCTGAGTGATGGCAAGTGGTATGCAGTCGAGAGCATCTAGCAGGTCAACCATGTCATCATCGTTCGCCGTGGTGTGTAACTTATTCTGAAGTAGTTGAAGCGCCTGGTCTTTCGCCATTGCCTGTACTTGGAGCACATGGCGGGTATCACCTACGATCCTCAGCGCGGCGTCCCTGTTCCTGGAAGTGACCAGAATCGACCCGTTTCGGCTTTGGGGTAGATAGCTCCCGAGCGGTGTTGACGCATCCTGCAATCTCCGCTGGGGAAAGAACACCTCGGCATCGTCGGCGTTATCGAGGATAAGGACCCATCGGCCATTCCCTTCGTCGCATAGCCAGTTATTCACAAGCTGGCAAACATTGGCGTTCGGATTGCTTCGCCCTGGCAAGTTGAGCCTTTCGGCGATGCCCCTGTACGCTTCTTCGACGCGGGGCGCTGTGCTCGCATGTATCCAGAAGACCCATGTCTGTGGCCGGTCATCGCGCACTCGATACGCGTACTCGATAGCAGCTTGTGATTTTCTTTCGAGTGTTAAAACTGCAACTCATCCCAGCAAGAAGGAGGTATGTACCCTACGCCGCCAATACCGACTAGTGCTGCCCGAGTCGCTGACCCGTTACACGTCTTCCTGATCCACGCTAGGATCTCGGGACGATCGACAAAATTCGGGTCCCGGCTGAATGGTACGGTGGAAAAGGGTTCAGACTGTTGTCTTCGGTATCCTTGGCGGAGGTCAGTGGCTATGTCCACGACTGCATAGAATCAATTACCTTCAAGTTCCTTTCGAAGCCGTCTACAAGCATGTTCTTGCCCCTCGCCGTAGATGAGAGGCATATGGATATCGAAGATGCCCAAGAGGCAGTACGCCCGGTCCTCGGCTAGCTTGGTCTCGCGGTGTTGGGACCAAGACATCCGCTCCTTGATGCTAAACTCCGACAGCGTGGTGCCCCGAAGAGCGGCCACTGGGATCTTGGTGATAGTATGCAACTGTCGCTCTAAAGACGTTTTGTCTCCAAGGTATTGCCCATCTACGGAGAAAAACTCCACCGCGCGAGGAGCGATCAGCTCTTGGAGCGTCCAGCCCCGGGTGAACCACCGACTTCGCCGGAAAGCCTCGTCCCACGTAGAGGAGTTGTCGTCGCGTTTCATCGCCACATCTGACAAGTAGACGTAGCATTTCTCGGCATCGCGATACCATCGAAACATGGAATTAATCGATCTGTTCAACTCGACCTCGCTGTCCTGATTGATACAGCAACTGTCGACCCAGAAGTACTGCAGTCCATCCTTTGCAGCCTGCTTCTGGCAGAAGTCGATTTTTCTGTAACCATGCTTGGCGTGCGCGACCTGTTCCCTTATATCGCTCAATCGAACTTCCTGGGCATCGTCTTCCCATGTATGTGACAAGATAGCGTAAGGAGGGATAGTATGATGGAGGTCCTCCGTGAGCGCGAACCTACCGTGATCTTGGACATGCACCGGAATCGAATCAGAGCATCTGCATGAACTTCGTCTTATTCCGGCTTATGCCCTTGCTCGTAACCGTTCGTTGCGTGGCACCTAGAACGAGACCAAGGACATCTACAAGAACCCGAACCAGCGACAACAATAACGAGACTACGACGTTTACTAAAAAACGCTAAAAATCGTACCTCGGATAAAAAATTCCGACGCGAAGAGGAATAACGCCGACGCGAAAAGGAACAACGCCAACGCGAAAAGGAATAGCACCGACGCGAAAAAACCGAGAAACTCGTTAAAAAATTATAACCGTAAACGTTTTCGTAATACTTTAAAGCGTATTATTCGTTAAGTTTTATTATTTAAATAATAATTAATTGTTTATTAATTTATATAAAAAAAACGATTAATTTAATCGATCGGTTATACTTTTAACGAATTATTTTATAATAAAATTTTTTAATAAAATAAAAACGTATATAAAAACAGCTTATTAATAGCCGTTTTTTTTATTTTTAATTTAACTTTTTAATTATTAATTAATTCGTTTATATTACGTTTTTATTTAATTTTATTAATAATAAAGTTAAGCTTTAAAACTTTAAATGTGATACGGTTAAAAATATAATTCGAAAACTATTTATTAAAACTTATTATAATTCTTAATTACGATTTAGTTTTAATTTATAAAAAAATATTTTCTTCGAAAACTATACGAATTTAAACAATAATACCTTTTCTGAGCTTATAAAACGTATCTCTATCCGCGATAAAAATACCGCCGTATAATTAATTATATTAATAAAAACTTATTATAAAGCCCGCGAAAAAAATAACCGAATAAACTAATTTTATATATTTCGAAATAAACACGAATAAAACGCGTTTATCGTCGCTATCGAATATAAGCCGCTATATAAACTTACTCGGAAAAAAATCGTAATCGGCTTTAAATCGAAAATTTAGCCGCAATAAAATATTATTTACTAAACTAGCGAAAGCTTCGAATTTACTACGAAAAGCTTCGCTACTACCGTCGTAACTTAATTATTTTCGTATATAATTAGGCAAGGCGTACAATACGGGTACGTATACATAGGAGAAGTCTTTATCTTCCTGATAGAAGTCCCCGAAGAAGACTACAATGGGGATGCCGTCGAACGGCCTCTGCCCGTCGTCGCGGTACTGCCGGAGCCGGCTGTCCACCGCGGCTAGCGTCAACCCGCCTACCTGGTTGACCTCGTCGATGACGAGCATTACTTTGCTCTTCCACCGCAGTTTCTCCTCCTCCGAGATCCTCCTCGGCGGCCCGCTATCGTTGCCGAACCCGATATTAGCTGCCGAGTGTATGGTGACGCCGCCGATCAGTGCTGCCGCGTTCCCGCTGGCGCCCGTGAGCAGTAGCGTGTGTTGGATACGTTTCAGTCGAAACATATCCCGAAGAGCGTGGAAGACACGCGACTTCCCGGTGCCGCCTTCGCCGCCGACGTATTGCAGGTGCTGCGGGCCCTCCTCTTCTTGAAGCCGTGGCCCGCGCGCATCTAGGAAAGCCGCTGGTAGCAGTACTGCAAGGGACTGTTCGTTGTTCAGTGTCCACCCTCCCATCAGCGCCAGAGCCACGTCCGTATACGTAGTATAAGGGCCGACCTCTAAGCGGATCTGAGGTCCCGATACAACTGATGGTAGGTCCATCCTCTGCGACCCGGAGGCGCTGCCGTACCCTGAATCCTGTATCTGGGGCATACCATCTACACTAGCCCCTTGGATGCCGGTCACGGCATCGGCGTCCTCCTTCTTCTGCATTCTGGTGATGCCCTCGACCTCTTCCCGACTGAACAGGCCTATACCTCGGAGCGGTGAGTCCTGTACCCAGCCTGTACAGTCTCGGCCGTACTGGGAAAAGGAATCACCCTATCGCTTTTCCAGCCCATCCTATCCCTCTTAAAAATTACAAACGACAGGTATTCGTACAGGCATAAATCTGCCAAAACTGGTCCACGGCACCGATATGCTTCCAAGTGCGGCAGCTTCCATCCGTTCTCGTGGAGATAAAGGGCTGTCCTTCTGGTTTTCCGTACCACCGGCCGACAGGATTTTACCTAGGTCAGGCCACTACCTGTGCGCTTCTAACCGCGGGTAAACCACTTGGTTTGTTGAAAAGAGAGTTTCTATGTCGATCGCGATGGTTCGTCGGTTTCGATGCCCGTGTTTTTCGAAATATCGGCAAGATATACGTAGCATTTGGTC
Organism: Apiospora marii; assembly: GCF_038362585.1. Taxonomy (NCBI): domain Eukaryota; kingdom Fungi; phylum Ascomycota; class Sordariomycetes; order Amphisphaeriales; family Apiosporaceae; genus Apiospora; species Apiospora marii. The sequence continues at coordinate 2,602,150 of NW_027117377.1, forward strand.
GACTGCTGATACCAGCGAAACATCGAATTGATAGCCTCTAAGAGTTCGGATGCGTGGGATCTGTTAATGTAGCAACTATTTACCCAAAAGTATACAATATCATCGTAGGTAGCCTGTATTGCTTAGAACTGGAGCTTCTGGTAGCCTTTCTTATGGAATCTTGTATTTTTCATAACGTCTTTGAACGTAACCTCCTTATCTCCCCAGGTATGCGAAAGTATTACGTATGAGGGGAAATCCTAGAAAACCTCGGTAAGGCTAAAACGGCCCTCTGCTTGTTGTTGTAGAAGTCGTATGGCGATCGAGGAGCTGCCTTGAAGAATCAGATCCGATATTTTGGAAGGTCGCGATCATCTTGGTCCAGAGGCAGGCCTGGGCTAGGTTATCCAAGTAGGCCAGGTAAGCTGGGCTGTGCCCGCTGAATAAGAACATTCCAGCACAAGGCATATTGCAGCCATTGTGGGTCGCGATAAGGCTGACCCAGTCACGGGAATTGCAATGGTGTCTGGGATTGTAGGCAACACTAGTTGCAGAGTGAAAGTCTGTCGTCTCCTAAGTAAGGGCAACCTTAGCCAATAGTTAAACGACTACAAGACAACCTGGACATTCATTGAAATGCCATTTGACCATATGGAAGGGTCATATGCAGCAAATGATATTTCGCAGAAGGCTCTTGGTGGCAGCCCAATTCGTGTGGATAATGGACGCTTTGTCGACGGCTATGGCCGGACCCTCTCGCTGCGGGATCTGAACCTGTCAAGCGCCCGCAAGCTACCCACCAAACCCAATGGGCTCTCACCCCTTATCCGCCTCCTCGTCACCTGGGAGTCCATCGCGCACGCGGGCCCAACCCAGCCACGGACCTTGACAATACATCTAGCTCATGGGGTGGTGAGTGCTGACGTAGGCAGTGGACCACTCGCTACAGCAGCCCACTAGAGACAGGTCGTTAATCCATGGACAGAAACATATCATGCACTTCATGGCGCGATGGCTGCTCGTCTCTCAAGAAACTTGGCTGACGAAAAGGGGAATCCCTCGTAGCCCATTGTAATTGTGTAACTAATAACTTCCCGGCGAATATGATGCACTCTCACAGTCCTGATGCACATCTACTAGGGATACAAATGCTTGGTTGTAATGTCGTTCCCATTGGCATCCTGAAAAACAGTAGTGTAGTGAGGGTAAGAGCCTTTCTTGCTGGGATGCTCGGTCTCACTAAAGTCTATATCAGTATTGCATGCCCGTGTAGCAATACAAAGGAGTAACTCACGTCATGATAGCTGTTTTGGCACCAGCGGGCACTTCGGCATTTTCAACGACTTCGAGGAATCTGGCCTGTATGCCTTCATCGAGAAAGGTACGCTTCCAACAAGCGGTCTTGGTTGCATACTTGACATTGACGGATCGGCCACCGATTACGACCGCCTTGATTAGAGTACTGTTGATCACCTTACTGGACATTTTGGATGTCTGACCACACTTTGTTTGGGCTGAATGCTAGTGAAGTGTAGTTGAGAGTGGTTGATAATTTGTAACACAATTCGAACTTGGTCAATAAAAACCATCGATTGGAAAAGAAAGATTAAATACATCTTAAAATATATGTGATATTAGTGATAAGGAGCCTAATAGGAGATAAGAAAATTGAGGTAAGAAGTGGTGATGAGAAGTGGTGATGAGAAGTGGTGATGAGAAGTGGTGATGAGAAGTGGTGATGAGAAGTGGTGATGAGAAGTGGTGATGAGAAGTGGTGATGAGAAGTGGTGATGAGAAGTGGTGATGAGAAGTGGTGATGAGAAGTGGTGATGAGAAGTGGTGATGAGAAGTGGTGATGAGAAGTGGTGATGAGAAGTGGTGATGAGAAAAGGGCAGGACTTCGGTACATCAGCCTCAAGCCGTATGTTAGCCACGACCGTCTGCTAAGATACCACTCCGGTCAAAAGAAAATCCGAAAACATCTGACGTAATGATGACCCCCGAGCGGACAGCGCGGACATAGATGTAAAATATGAAGCAAACTTACCATGCCTTGCTTTTGGCTAATTACTCAACTCACTTTCTCAGTAGATCCGATTTCCCTCCCTCGATGCCTATCAATTGTTTTACCCGCCAAACATGCATCAGTCGGCTTGCCCATACAAGCAGCAGAATGGCATCCACTATAGTGGGTACATCCGGTCGCGTCTATGTTCCAGGCGAGATGCTTCAGCGTCATCGCGAGGCCAATGAGCTCAGCATCTTCAAAGCCGAGTACGTTTTCACAACCTTATCCATGAGCTTCAACACATTTCTGAACCATCTCACTCAGCTCCGGGAATTCGTCATTCGTCCTCAAGCGCGTACCTAGACCATTCTACGATCAGTCTTTACGCCTCGCAACCGAGTTTGCAGGCTCCCATCGGCTACGAATGCACGTTGATTGCAACCAGGATGAAAGCATTCTGATATATCCATATTTTAAAGGCACCCTGCTTGCCTTGATTCAGGAAGAGCCGGACTTCCCTCCGACAGAACGAAAGAAAATTCTGCGAGGGGTAGGAGAGGCAATACAAGAACTTCACCATAAAAACTGGATTCACATCGGTAAGCAGCAATCCAGCAACCGAAATTTAAGGTTTCCCACTAATCAAATTATCTCGGCAGATGTGAAACCTGATAACATTTTATTGAATTGGACTTGCGACAAGAACGGCAACAAAACAGTCACTGATGTGGTTCTGGGCGATTTTGACATTGCTTTCAAGTTGGAAGGGGGAAAGCCCCTTCAGACCCCATATGCAATAGGGAATGCTATGTGGCGAAGCCCAGAAGGTCAGACTGGAAGGGGTGTGACAAAGGCGTCAGACATGTTCTCGTTCGGGCTAGTAGTAAGTAAACTGTGTTCAAGTTCAAGGATTTACGCTGAGTTTTGTTCACAGTGCATATATACTCTTGGGGGTGGAAGTCTCTTGCTCTTGGAAGATTATCAGGAACTAATAAAACTTGGTATATCGCCAGAGCAAGAAGTCCTGACTCGACACTTTGCTTACTTTGGCCCGATCTCTGACGGGCTTCTTGAGTGTGTCCACGATGAAAAATGGTGTTACGCTTTAAAGGGAGCTTCAGAATTGGCCGAGAAGGCAGTGAAGGACAACTCCAAAATGCGATTTGAGCAATGGGGTGAGGAATTGGGGCTCGAGGCAGTGGATATGATATCTGGATTGACAAATCCAGACCCAACAGCCAGGATAACGATAGACCAGGCTCTAACGCATCCATGGTGGCAGGAGACTACTTGAACACTTGTTGGAGTCGTTTCAGGGACGGAAGCGATGAGAACTCATAACATTATATTCCTAAGTTGGTATCGCCAAAAAAGCCGCTACCCATCAACTCGAGGTATTCTTCATAGCAGAAATCGTTTTCAGGGGTCATCCATCTTCCTTGGTCGTTTTCGGCCAAGTGATAATCGCTTCCGGAGGGTGTAACTAACGACCCAGTAGTGTCAGAATTTAACAGCGTTTCATGGATTGCTGCGAGTGCTGGTACAGTATTGGTTGAATCAGTGAGGTCAATATATGTCGCTTGCCCCTTATCGCTATCTGGAGCTCCTAGAATTCCGAACCCTGAAGATGACAAGTCGAAACCTGTTGGAAAATTAGTAACACTAACGAACCAGGCCAATCGGACAGACAGACCAGCAGCCTCAGTTCCCGAGCCTGATATTTCATCGTTCGAGCTGTCCTCGCAAGACTCTGCGGTAAACGAGATGCCGGCGTCTAATGTGATGGGCTGACCTTGAGGAGCTTGTTTACGTGCTGTACTCAATGCTCTATTCAATGCCATCGTCAAACGCATATTCATCTCTGCTTTTTTACTCTCAAAGAATTCAAGCCGGCACCGGTCCTCTTCGTTAACCAGGCGGCGTTTCTCAAACTTCTTTTTACACGATTTCTGCCAATGCGCAGAAAGCGCTCCTAAGTTCATTTTCGATTTGAGACAGCATGGGCATTGAAGATACTCTTCGTCCGACTCTGGATAATCTGAATCGACATTATTAGCTGTGCCGATTATATTTTATAGCTATCACTTACGGACTAAGAAATGCCGTAGAAGGTTGAACTTAGATGGGTATTGCTTCTTATGCTCACATCGCGGAAATGGGCAGACATAGGTAGCCTCATTCCCGGCTGGTAAACTAATATTTTCATCGTTCGTTCTCGACAGCAGTCGTTTGATTTGGTTTGACGAATCTGAGGGCATTGGTGTCCCTTTTGTTAGATGGGACGAGACGAGATGCTCTACAAGCTTTTTCGCGTCCTCGCAGGATGCGAAGCAGTTAGGGCAATCCCATGTCGACATTTGCGGATATGGATACGTGTAATAGAATTTGAGTGGTTTCTGGGGGTGGGAGAAATTATAAACCAGGTCAGAAATATAATGATTGGGGTAGTTTTCGAATCTGGGCGAAACGACATGGAGATACCTATATCACGACGGTTTCTAATGAGCTGAGCCATCACACCATTTGAACAGCAATCACATTAAATTTAAGCTAAGCACCCCCTTAACGAATCAGCCCCCCAACGGATTAGCCATTTTACACCTAAATCTTCAAATCTTCATTTATTTATAGGTATTATATTAAATCGAATAAAATAGCTAGAAATGTAAATTAAGCTTTTATCTATAGTTCATTAATAAGCTTAATATTATAGAATAAATACTCTTTTTTATTATTGATGGAACCCACTAGGGGGTCCACCGAAGGAAGCTTCCATAGCCACGCTAGCTCTGGAAAAACAGGCGGTCAAAGGAGGCAGTATGAATTGACTCCCCCATTAAAAGGACCCTGTCAGGTCCTAGTGGATAGACCCTCTCCTCCTTCCTTCTTCATCTATTCTTTAATCCACTATTTAACGTCACTCCTCTTCGGTCCCCTTAATTATTTATCAAGAAGGTACTGAGTATTTAATAGATAAATAACTCTTTATATAACTAATATTTTTAAGGTTTATTTTATATATCGTAACGTTTATAATATAATTTATAAAATAACGTAGTCTATAATCTAGTTAATAATATAGTTTAATTAACTATATCGTAAACTACGTTATTTAAAATTCATCAATAGTTATATTAACTTAAAGGAAATATATTAATATTTTTTATAATATAATTTCACAACTTTAAATTAGTTTAATAAATGCTTTTAAAAATCTAGTATTTAAAAAGTCTATAGCTGATCTGTTGGGGGGCTGACTCGAGGGGGGGGGGTGGTGCTTGACTCATGATGTGCTATGTTCGCGTCCTCTTAAGGGGTATTTCCGATTATCCCCAACAGATATTTCATAACAGAACCTAGCCACCTTCCAAAATCACCCCGTTGACTGCTTTACTGACGTTCCACACTTGCTCTTTCGAGTCCAAGGCAGTAAAGCGAGGCTGTCCAGTGGTTCATAAGGGTAGTTGAACGCAGTAGCGTCAGCGCTTATGTCAGGCTTTCGTCGTAGTACGTATATCACTTACTAGTGCGTAACCTTAATAGCCGCTCTCGCTCATGAGTTTCTCTCCATCCATGACACGGTAAACAACGGGCCAGGCCAGCCGCTTCAATTCTAATGCACGTATTCAGTTATTACGCTTCAAATTGAATGCAGACATGACCCCAAGACCGACCTACCCGTAGTTGCCCCAACCCGTACTTTGAGATATGTCGCGATGGCAAGCTGCACCAATGGCCAATGGCCATCACGATATGTCTGAAAGCTGGCATGATTCCGCACAAGCGCGCTTACTACAATCGCTCTCTAGCATATCTTAGACAGTTGGTTCATTTATGGTGCTTGCATGGAAGTCAAAACAGCCTGTAGGGTTGTGCGTGTTTATCTCTCAGTCAGTATGTCATTCTAGCAGAGGTGTGTCGTGCCGGTGTAAAACATTACTTGATACTAGGCGCACACTCACTTATCCATGCCACTCTCGAAACCTAACAAACTCTGTAATTACGACAATATATGGACAATAAGAGGGCGTTCTATCCAGACAGCGACTAGTCTCTGCATCATCGCAGCTAGCTATACTCAGCGTTATTGATGCTTCCGCCTAGACGCTAGGATGACAAGTGCTCCGTCACCAATCTCTCGAAAGTGAAGGTTGCACGGGAGCTCTTTACTGCCCTACTATGACAGGAAACGGACCTATGGACTCTTGTTCCGTTGCACTTCTGCCACTGTAGATCCGTCTATGAACTTGGAAACCCTGTCCAACACCTTCTCTGTTGGGCTCACTCCTGTGTTGCACCAACAAGGATTATATCTAAGCATGAGAGAACTCCATTTATGGTACTTTATTGGCAGAATTGCTGGCAAGTAGTTCGACATGTGCATCCCATCTGGTCGGCCGTTCCGAGGCAGGATCATCGTTCTGCAAATGCTTGGACACCATACAAAAGTTCGAGAGATCACATCCTTGTCGGCGAGGGGGAGCTCGATTTTCAAACCGGCGCGACGAGGTTGTATGAGCACGTCGTTCAAACATTCAGGGTGGTTGGTGGCCATGATCAGAACTCGGCCGTCGTGTGTGGCTACCGTGTAGACATCATCGTTGTATCTAATTACTGCTGCTTACAGAAGGGATACACTCATCAAAGAGCTGACGGCATCCACCCAATGTTAAATGGTCCAGGTTAGATCGGTAGTCACCGGTCCGTATCTAGCAAGCTGCTATTGTCGTAGGTGTACACGATCTTCCTTCCTCTTCTGAAAACCCACGATATTGTCGGCCTCAACGGCTAAGCACTTCCAGATCTCCGTAAGCGTAACAGCGCATCTGAGTTCCCAGAACTGAAAAGAATGGTAGGAACAGATCCACGATACACACTCAACTAGCTGTGATTGTACAACTCGTTCTATTTGTGAAGCACGTGTTATCTCTCGGCCTTCTCCCCGGCCGATACCTCGTATGTCATCGCAAGGAGCAGCAGCGAACTTCTCGAACTCCAAGAAAAGTTCAAAAGCTGTGCCGTCAGGGTTTTCTTCGAGAAACCGGCTTCACCGCACCATCATGGCTCTTGGTATGGGTGTGAGGACTCGAGGAAACCTGAACGTGCCGAGCCCCTTGTCGACAGCCACCAATTGAACAATCTTCTGGGCTGGGGGCCTGCGCGGTGGGCGCTGTTGAGTCGGCCGGTGGACGAGGAACGGGGAACTGTTGTTAGTGGGGCCATTTCCTTTCTGAGGGTTTCGTAGGTCGCTCAAGTCAAGCACCCCCTTGACGCACCACCCCTTCAACGCACCAGCTCAATATTTCTCTATTATTTCACTATTTTATACAACATCAAGGGATACGATTCGCCTGACCAGGCGCTGGCGGTAACACAGATGCCTGCCCCTGGAACGTCGATGGCTACACTCACATTCCCAAGCCAAGGGGATGAAGTTGATATGTCGAAACCATTATATTATCTGAGACATCAAGCCAGGCGTATGAAGAGACCGGGGCCATCCGCTTCAGGTAACCTTCCCGAAAGGGCAAAGCCAAGTGGGTACGGGTCCATGTCACAGTACAGACGCACATGAGAAGTCCTGATCAGTGGCTATTAAAGGATGATAAAAGCAAAACCAGGACTATGGTTTGGAAAGACTGGAGTCGGGATATGAGTCGGGGTGAGGCTTGTTGGATCTACTCCGGGCAGAAGACGTTTTACTACACCTATCAGAAATTGCGTTAGCAACCCCCCCTCCTCCCCTCTTCAAGGCATGTTTTCCTTGCCACTCTCTATAGCCACGAAGGTATGGTGCGCAGTACGAGTTTTATTTTAACGGTGCAATTATGAGCTATGGGGGTCCCGGAGTTTCGGAGAGGCAGGACTTCATCGACTAGTTGAATATGTGTTTCCTCTGCATTTCCTAGATTTGAGAACCAGACGTGCATAACCGTCTTCAAACCGGAGCAAAGCCAACCATCTTCGCTGTGTCTATGTTCCTCTGCTGTGCCACTACTCTTTCGTCGCCCATCAAGATCCTAAACCCTCCGAGGGAGGGAAAGGCTGAATGACATAGCCGTTACGTAGTTGGGGAACTTGCAAACGACAAAATCTTTGAATGTGGTGCCATTGTCAGTGCTGAGCACTTTACCACTTCAGTCATTAGTGTATATCAATGTTCATCCAACATAGCTTACATGCCGCAAACAGCTCATCTATGTGGGGGAGAAACCCCACTAAAGCCTGCGATCTCCATTGGAGAACGGATTAATAGTTTTCCCTGACACGGAACATATCATTGTACATATTTGTTGTGCCACGTCCCACTTTGTTACAGTTCCTATATAGCTACGCGGAGGGAGAGTGCTAACGGCAATGTATTCAATTGTGGTACAAGCGAGTCTGAAAACACGAGTTGCCAGGTCAACCCCTTGGACTCTCGGGTACCGGGTCCCTCACTCTCGACGTATGGATTTAAGAATATGTCCACACCGCTTCTAAAAGAAAAAGACTTAGAAAGCAGTTTCAACGGCGGCCACCTTCCAGCCCGGCAAACCCACAGCTCGTCCGGTAACGTGCAATTCTGGACGTCGGCTCGGGACGGAATCCACCCCGATCTTAGCAGTGGATTTAACAGCGGGGGGCGGGAGGGATTGTTATGGATGTCGCAGTTGTTCGCTCATTTAGGCAGGCGTACATTTGCACGCTTGCTCCACACCTTTGCTTACCCAAGAGCATGGGTCAAATTTAGGCCTTAAACCCATTAATACAGCAACGGATCCAAGATCGGCAGTCTACAATGACCAACAAGGACGTGCCCACCAAGGGCGTATCCAACAACAACATGTTCATAATGAGACTACAGGCCCACAATAACATGCTCATAGTGGCAGCCCCAACGACATGTCTACAATTAGAACCAACAAGGACGTACTACACTAGCATGCCCTTGAACCCCAACAAGGACGTGTCTAACAATAACATGCGCAAGGGCAGCCTACCAACAAGGACATGTCCACAATCAATCATATTCGTACCATGACTTGTCTATAAATGGAATCAACAAGCTGACAACATGCGCTAACGAAAGAGGATGTTCAAAGCGACCAACACTAGTAAACATGGAATGTTCAATCCCATCGCACCAGAGCGATTGAGTCGTAAGGTATCTGTGAGACGGGATTGCCTTTAATTTAAATCAAATCCGGCCCCAGGGTCTAAAATCGGATCTGAGGATCATTCGAGTCTTAATTTGGGGTTTGACCCAAGCCATCTGACTTGCGAACACCGTGACTTTGCATCTCGTGCTTAGAACGAGCTGGATGAATCTGAGAAAGACCAGTCGCTCTCAGTAACACTTGCCGCCACCTTTCATGAGAACAGCTTCTGGTTAGAGCAGTCATCTAAACCACGTGCCCCAAGATCCCTAGAATACCATATCCTATCGCAACCACGCAGGCTCGATGCCCTTGTAGTTTCTGATTGTCTTTAACAGGTGAGCATACCAAAAGCGAGAAGAGGACATTGTTTGTCTTACCTCGCTATCTGCTGGAGTTTGCAGCTGTAAATAGAGTCGCATGTATGCATTCTGCCAATACCGAGAGCTGAAACGGTGCTGCTCTAAAGACGATTCATCGCCGAGGCGCAGGGGTGATGACGGAGAAATTGCTCCGGTATTCCTTACTACTTGTTCGCACAGCCTCACGTAAGCAGAATGCCAAAACCGAGAGCTGGCCCGGTAGTGTTCTAGTAGGGACGACGGGTCATTTTGGACAAGCCGCAACGTGAACGGCCGCTTCCAACGAGGATCAGTGGACGAGGCTTGGGACGAAAGATTCCCTTGCAAGGGAGACGATGGAGGGGTAGGTGGGAGCTGGGAAGTCATGATTGCTTAGGCCAGAGCGAACATTTGCATTTTGAGACCGGCACTCAGCCCGGTTTTATACACCGGGGCCGTGCTTAGCGCCGTCATTTGTGGGTCACACGGAGCCGGACAGAAGCGATCACGAATATGGTTGGTATTATTAGCTGCAGCCCATCTCCTTCCTATCCCTTCAACCCCGCTTCTCTACCTCCAACATAGCCTGTGGTGTTTTCGGACTCTCCGGAAAAGACGGAGTGGCTCTCTGCTTCGGTGTCAGTGTGCTCTGGAGTTTTATGGATTGTGATGCACACCTTTTGCATGTTGCTACCAGTTGCGGCACCCATAGCTTTAATGTGGTTTGAGAGGATCTGAATCTGACCAGCCAGATCATAAACATCCGAGTATGCTTGAGCGTAGGCCTGTTGCCAGTGTTGTGCCACTGCCTGGTAGTGTTTCACTTGAGCATAGAGGAAACCTATTGTCGCGGGTGTTGGAGGGAGATTGCTAGTTATAGTCGGTTGGGCTTCCATGGCGTGATCCTGCATTGGATTGTGCGTTTTTGTTGGGCTTTAGGTTGTATGCGACGAAGTTCGGGCGAGACGCAGCATTATATAGACGCGGGACGGGGCCTTGGGGCCTTTCGCCGAGAATCCCCCGCGGTCGGCCTACGGGGGTAAAAAAGGGATGACCGAGCCGGCTTGCCCTTCCTGCACGGAGATCTGGTGGCTCAGGCTCTCCCCTTGAAGCTCTAGCATACACAAAAGCCGCAATTACGTAATAGATTGCTGCATTCGTGCCTTGGTAAAGAAGTATTGCCGGTATAGAGGCTAGGAGGAGTCCTATTATATGAGAATAGTGAGATTGGTGCCAGGGAAGCCTGAGGGCTACGTGGTGCGGCCATTCCCAGAACAAAACCGCTAGGGCATTCAGGAGGTTTGCGGTTTGGAGAACAGGCACTGGTCTCACGAGGGGGTCCAATGCCTTCGTCGCAAAGTCCCAAAATACCTTGGGCCAGAAGTAGCCGTGCAACGCCGCAGCAAGTTGGTAGCTCGCAGCACTCAGACTGAGCAGCCGCGCAAGAATGTGTAAAGCCATTGCGCCAGCTATCGACGAAAGGAAAGACGATGTGGGTTGACTCGAAGACTTAAACAGGCATACTCTCATTCTAAATCAAGACCTGCATGGTCCTAAAACCCGAATCGAGGCCTTGGTGATGGATTTAAATAATCATTGATGGCCTACCCCTGGATTCTCTCGCTAAGAGGACAGAGCTTTCGATCATGGACAGTCCAACAGACAGAATGGTTTTGGACAGCGAGGATCCAATCGACGAGCTCGCGGATGCCTTGCATGAGCTGCAACTCGACCGCAGCGCTACCGAGTCCCCGAACCGAATCATGTCGCTAGCGCAAACCGTCGTTACAAGTGATACGATTGAGTTCTTCACGATGCACTATGAGGCTGCACTTATTGACTGGATGAACTTGCTAGAAAAAACCAAATTACCAAGCGATATAGATACTTCAGACGCAAGAGTAACGACTATATTCCAAACACTTGATACACTTATCTCCGGTACACAAGGAAAATATATATCGAGACTAGCTCATGTCCAGTTACTTCGTGTTTTTGACAGCCTCGAGGATCTTGTTGCTGCGGACCGCAGCTCCGGCTCTGTTCGGGCAAAGCATGGACTTACGAATCTCAGTATCGCGATCAATTTGTATCAAGATGCCCAGACTACCCGCGCTTCTAGGTGCCGACTGCATGAGAAGCGACGTGCAATCAAGCGATACGCAGTGCTAGCGGGGCCGTCGCCCATTATTCTTTTGCTCTATACCGATATAGCGGATAAAATAGTGTATGTATTGAGCATTCGTTCATTTGCACCGCTAATGAAAAGGAAAGAAAGGACTTCGCCACTATTGACGAGAACGCTTTGCGGCTGCTTGCTTTCTATATTCACCAGAATATGCCTCCAAAGCTTCTTCGCACTTGCATATTCCTCGCTGAAACTGCAGAATGGTCGTTACGATTAGGCCAGCCATATAATCTCTGCGAAATTAGGAACCGTATCGTAGAAATCTGCAGCACCGCGTAGCTTTACCTCTCCTATCCAATGTATCATCTTTTCATCGTCCTCTTCAATCTGTGTACATGTGATTGCCTATGCTCACAAAGTGTTGTGCTAGGTCTAATTTTAACCCTTGTGCGGTCTTCGGGCAGGTTTATTTTAAGCCATTGTGATAGTCCAACAGATACGGCGCTAGATCACCGCGGCGCTTAGAGATCATCACATTGCATGTGGAACACTTAGCCGGCCTATCTTCAACCTTGTCCGGCTCCGCTGCGTCCGGCCGCTAACTTGTGTTTCCGTGGAGTGCTACCTCGGTAACCCCACCTGCTCCGGGCCACCGGGCTATAAAGTGGGCGACCTGATTCCGTGGTCGTCCACTGTACGCCATACACAGTGAACCGCATAGCTCCGATCGCAACTCAATCGGCACCTCTACATAATAATTACAATGCAGTCGCAAAACTTACCGTCTTTCTCCGAAGTCTTCCTTACCCAGCACCTCTATGAATTCAAAACGGACCGTTATGACCTTCCACCCATTCTGACAACCATACTACGTCAACAGCAACTTGAAGCGTCAGACAAGAGTCTGCCTATCGCCAAACCTAGCATCTGTCAGTGTGCTGCGAAGGGCATGTCTTGGGATGTCGAACAATTCACAAACCCACGAGTCGGTGAAGATGGTGTGGTGCTTCTCACTGCACACTGGGAGGACACCGTCGTCCGGGTGGACGATCTTATCACAGGTTTTGATAGCTGCAAGAGTCTGATCATTGGCATGCTCGGGGAGAAAGAGTGGCAAAGGCAGCAACAATATCTTCGTAGCAGGAAAGCCCCAAAACGGAACCGTTGCCAGAAGAAGCAAAAGGGTCTGAGAAGAGCAAGGGCCTAAAATAAGGGTAGAAGGTTGCTTTCAGCCTGGCTACGCTTTTGTGATTGTTCATATAATGAGATCCTGTGGTAGTTAAAGATTGAAGTACTCTCTAGTTGTGTGATCCTCATCTACCAACTGACACACCACTTCACTTGTTACAAAACTACTCTAAATTGAAGTTAGCGAAACAAAGCTACGATGGGACTCCCTCAAATGGAAAAACACGAGCAGATCCTTCGGTTTCTAGCTGAATCACGTCCATCTCTACTACAGCAAGTCTTTGACCACATCGACGCTAAGAACTCGCCCTACGAGGAGCTAAAGCTTAACGAAGACAAATCCTCACTCTGGCTTGTGTATCACTTCGGAGCTGCCTACGAGTACGCATCGTTTTGTTCAGCAATTGAACGACCCCTTGACGAATACCTAAATATGAGAGGCCATATCCTTGCCTTGCTTTTCATGTGGGAACGCATTACAGACGATGCATTCCACGTTTTTGAACACGGAAGGCCTCGGCCTGAGGATACACTACCCTCCGGCTTGACACCTAAACAATGGCTTGTGGTTCGAAGATTTATCCTTACAAGAGCCAAGTTTGGCGGCATGATTCCTGACCCAGACGGAAAATATGGCGAAGTCTGTGTTCCTAGCGAGTTCAGGAAAGCGCTGTCCAAGGCGGCGGCCGAGAAAGCGGCGGCTGAGGAAGCGAAGTCGACGGCAAAGCCCGCTGCGCCTGGGCCGACTATGTTTGGAATTCGTGCGAAGTCCGATAAGTCTATGTTGACTGAGAACAGCCTGTTTACAGCCAAAGTGAAGGCCAATGAACCTGGGTTGACTAATTCTATATTCGGAACTACCAAGTCCAATGAGCCTACGTCGACTAAAAACAGCCTTTTGAAAACTAAAGCAGAGCCCGCTGCGCCTAGGCCGACTTTATTTGGAACCAATGTCAAGTCCGGTGAGCCTAGGTCCACGGATGACGGCAACAAGGGCAAGGAGGTTATCTGAGGAATCTTATGTATATAGCACTTCTCCATTCTACTCTCCGTGCTTAAATTTCGCCGTCCAGAAGGAGTATATATAGAGCATCGTAATTGGCACCAACATGCATTCATTTTAGCCGTGAGTACCGCTATTTCCCTTCCACAATGGGCACAACAGCGGCGGCGCAGCCCTGCTTATCTAATGTACTTGACACATTCGTACGCGCAAGCTGCAGTTCTTGCGTAAAGGGGTTCTTGACTGGCCCCTTGGTCCCCCGCTTTCTCTTCTGTGCCTGTCTGTTTGGGTTTATTGATGCGAGTGGCTCGCGGGTGGGGATCACCGCCCTCTCAAAGTCGATCAGCGTGAAGCTCTGATGCTCGGAGTCATATAGTATGTTTCGTGCTTCTGCATCGCGGTGAAGGACGCCAAGGTGATGTAGCCTGGTGTAGATGTCCATGATTGCGTGTAGAGTTGTTGGTTTCGTGACGCGTTCCGCGTACTCGAATAACGGCCTCCCCCCCAGCTAAGGAACATGAAGTGCGTGAAGACACCACAGTCGTAATAGTATGGCAGAACCAGCTCTACTAATCCCAGACACACGGGCACACCCCGTCCCTGCATAGGCCGAATCTTGCTGTACACCGTTTCTTCGTGGCACAAGCGAGGCAAGTCCGGTTTTTCCATGCCCTTCGCCACCAGGGTGTAGCCGTGGGAGGAAAGCCGTACCTTGAAAAGTGCCCCTACCGCACCCGCCAGATACAGCGGAGCGCAGTCTGCGTCGGAGCCGCGGTCTTTGGCCAGTTGGTCGCGGGTCAGACGGAGGAACTCGGAGCGATCCACATGCTCGCGCGTATGATCCTTGGCATTCGGGCATGCCGAGTCCATGGGCCCACCCAGGGCTACTCCTAAGAGACACTGCGGGGTGCAAAAGGGTCGATCTTGTATCCTCTGCTTTTCGACTGGTCGCTTCCCCTGATTTCCGCCATCTTGCTTCGCGCCTGGCTTCTGCGTTCCCGCCGTTGCTGTGGACCTCGCCGGACCGCTTCGTCGACTAGGAGTTGGAGAGGGCGCCCCCTCCTCCTCTTCGTCGTCACTCTGGTGCGGAAGAGGATCCTGCGGCCGTTGACAGCGAGATCGAGTTCTGATAGGCGACCGCTCGAAGCCCTTCCAACGCTGCGGCTTATACGCGGACATGGGCCGCTCCTTGCGTATCGTCGCAGGGATGTCCCTCAGGACATCGTCGTACTCGACTGCCCAGGTACCAAGGTCCGCCGTCGCGTCGTGCCAGGAGGCCGGCGGCGGCTCGGCACAGACGGCCTGCAGGATAAAGGCGAAAACCTGCGCGACGGCCGTACGGTGGAGCCTGGTGGCGTCGTCGTCGACGACGTCGAGATTGGGTACCGCTACATGATAATAAACGGTAGTAGGATCCTGCGGAATGAATAGGAAGACAAAGACTTCCCCCGTATACACGTAGCCGTACTAAACGCCCTTACTAATTATATACGAAAATAGTTAAGTTACGACGGCGGCAGCGAAGCTTTTCGCGATAAATTAAAAGCTTTCGCTAGTTTAATAAATAATATTTTATTACGGTTAAATTTCCGATTTAAAACCGATTATAATTTCTTTTTAAGTAAACTTATATAGTAATTTATATTTAATAATAATAATAAGTATATTTTATTTATATTTATTTTAAAATATATAAAATTAATTTATTTAATTATTTTTTTCGCGAGCTTTATAATAAACTTTTATTAATATAGTCGGCTATATAACGATATTTTTATCGTAAATAAAAATACGCTTTATAAGTTCGAAAAAAATATCGTTATTTAAATTTATATAACTTTCGAAAAAAATATTCCTTTATAAATTAAAGCTGGATTATAATTAAAAATTATAATAAGCTTCGATAAATAGTTTTCGAATTATATTTTTAATTATATCGCGTTTAAAGTTTCGAAACCCGATTTTATTATTAATAAAATTAAATAAAAACGTAATATAAACGAATTAATTAATAATTAAAAAGCTAAGTTAAAAATAAAAAAAATAACCGTTAATAAACTATTTTTATATATATTTTTATTTTATTAAAAAATTTTATTATAAAATAATTCGTTAAAAATATAATCGATTAATCGAATTAATCGTTTTTTTTTTAAATTATTAACAAATAATTAATTATTACTTAAATAATAAAGCTTAATAAATAATATATTTTAAAATATTATAAAAACGTTTATAATTATAATTCTTTAACGAATTCCTTAGCTTCTTCGCGTCGACGTTATTCTTCTTCGCGTCGAAATTTCTCATCCGAGGCACGGTTTTTAACAGCCTTTAGCAAATATCGTAATCTCGTTAGTTCGTCTGTCGCATCCATGGTACATTATGAATTTCGGATTTCGAGATGTAAACAAAGGAAAGGAATGGATAATGTTAACGGATTCGCTTCGCAAAGCTCCACTCTGCGCTAGTCTCCAAAAAGCAGCTTACAGCTCTTTACATAACCCCAGCAACAGCCTTCGTATTATAAGGCCCTACAACGCGACGCATGCACGGGCTTTCGAGGTTTACGGATAAGTAGTGAAGGCCTGGCTTGCACAGTGTATGCAGCCCTCTCGCTGCTTTGCTAAATATACCTTCAGCACTGCTTCCCCGACGAGCTCCATCCAGCTTTCCCATGATTACATGACCTGTGGGTCGTTCATTCTCGGCATTGGCGGCCACTCCAGCTCTCCAGCCACAAGCGTCGTCCACAGAGTCGGAACTCGGATCCATCGGCTGGCTCGACCTCCAACATGAGCTCCAATTGGAGATACTACCGAAACCTGGGTGAGCAAATGGCGCTGAGTTCAAGAGCTTTTCCAGGCTCTTCCCGGTTTATATAAGTCCACAAATTCCCGTTGTTCAGTTCGTTCTTTTTGATTCTTCTATTCCCCCGAGTTTCCATCGGCCCGCAATGGTCCAGCCCTGCCTCGCCACTAGTGGTGCCACCTGGATAAACTCCCGATTCGCTCCATCGACTGCTACCATGAGCATCTAGACTCGTGACCCCTGCAGAGAACGTGCAAGCCCCATTGCGACCCCAACCAACTTCTAGCCGGCATGGTGCCATTCGAGCCGGTCGACGTTGGACATGGCACTAGACGGGCGGCTAGTGGCCCAGTCTTTTTTAGCGACATTCCGACGTACCAGTTCGTGACAGCACAGGGACGGGTGATGACTACATGCCTGGGAACAGATGACCAGGCTCAGCTGAAGGGGTACACTGGGTTACGTAACTTAATCAGCTCCATCGTCTGGTGGTGCTAGCCTTCGCAACGACGGCAATTAACGTACCCAATAAACAAGCAAGGCAATCGCTTGTGATGTGCGTCTTTCTCATGCCAGCGCTCTGGTGCTCCTGTGATACTGTGTCATTCGCCAACTTTCCACGTCTTGATAAAATGGGCGAACAGGACCAAACGGACATGACTGCTGGTAGCTTTCAACATCAAACCCGCTAGCATAGGACGAGGAGGTCTTGCTTTAAGTGCCTTAACTTGGTTAATTTAGAGGGTCGAGGTATTGACTTGGAGATGTGTGCTAAGTACTGAGAATCAAGACGGGCTTCCGATGGATATCGTTCTCTACATAGTTAGGACCCTAGTTTGAAGTGAATAAATAGAGGATTGCTGAAGAACACGGTCACCAGAGTCCAGAAGGTATGAATGCCATACGGATCCTCGCTAACCGGCGCCGGTGACGGCTGGTCGCCGACCTCAGCCCCTAGTCATGCCCCACCGGCATCCCCAGGGTCACCGTTACACTGGAGGTTCTAGACAGATCAGAAATACTTCCAAGTATCCCGAGGATACGAAGCATCGGATACTGGCCTGCAGTGTCTGCATAGATTAGCCTTCGATTGCCGGTACTGGACTATCGTTCTATACGTATCACCAATGATGATTGACCAGAAGTGATTGTGACTGAGAAATACAATGCAGTTCCAAGATCGCTGTTCCTTGGCTATCCATCCCGTTTTGGCCAGCGGGCTAGCACACCTTTACCTATTTACCCATTTACCCAGCGCCGCAGCCAACAGCCAGCCAACAGCCAACAGCCAACAGCCAACAGCCAACAGCCAACAGCCAACAGCCAACAGCCAACAGCCATTTCGTACCACGGAGGAAAATGCTGCTTCATCGATTGCGCGCTTTAGGCATCGAACACACACAAACTGGAGTACTCTCAATATTGACTTCTACCAACCTACTCAGGATGCTTCTCGGTTTGCCGGACGAGCTCCTACTTTTGATTCTTAGGCTTGTTGATGAGGGTGAAAAGAGCGATGACATCTCGGCCTGCCGCTTTGTTTGTAAAAAGCTTGCACGGATTGCGGAACCCATTGTATTTTGGCGCATCGTTACGTACCCCTCAGAAGGCGCTTGCTCGCGCTTGCTTCGAATGTCAGAATCCCCGCTACGCAGACATGTCACCAACCGCTTCTGGCTTTTCGAGGGATTCGACGCCAACCTTGCTGCATCCCCTGCATTGTTTAAGTCTTGGTTACTTTTGCAAGACAGCGGAATCCCCCACGAAGCCGATACCAAGTCCTGGCTCAAAGACACATGGGCGCGCTACCGTGCAGGACATCAGTGGGAAGTGGATTTGGAGCAGAGTTTACAAGACACCGTAATTCTTGCCGCCGCTCTTGGTCGTTTCGAAAGGCTACGATGTGTGCAAATTGCGAAAATATGGGATTCTGATGCCTATGATGAGGACTCACGCCCCCCCAGGCGTCATGCGAGGTCTCCAGTCGGGCATAGGATCTTTACCGCTCTGGTGACCGCTCTCGCGGCTTCTACGATTACATTGGAGGAACTAGTGCTTGGGTTTTACCCTTATGGTCTTGTAAACGATCACGGTCCTGTGGGTATCATTCAGGGTCTTTCTCCAGCTTATGCCAAGCTCTATCGAAGAGCCTTCCGCGGCTTGAAAAGTCTCCAAATCACACTGCCCTGGTCCTGGGATGACCGCGCCGAAGCAATCAACTACGCAGGGCTGGCTACGCTCATAGGCTCCGCAAACGAACTAGAAGAGCTGCACATGGAAGCAGACGAGAACATCGAACTGTCGCGCCCTGAATTCTTCTTTCAATCGATTCACGTACCCAAGCTGAAAGTATTGGCCCTAGCGAACATTCAATACAACAAGGCAAAGCATCTTGTTGACTTTGTCGAGAACCACAGCGCAACTCTGAGAACGCTAGAACTCCACGCTGTTGCACTCAACGAGGGTTCCTGGATTCCGACACTCGACAGCATGCGAGATTTGTTGACACTCGACTCTTGTTCGGTTTGTGAGCTAGTCGATGATTCTGACAGCATTCAAGGTGTGCCTGATTGGGCTGTTCAAAACTTTCTCTTGCGGACGGGCAAGGTGGACAAAGCGAGTGAGCTTCCCCATACACTTTTGGACAGCACAGCGTTAACTACGCTCCTCCAGTCATTTGTTTCTATACCTTCAGGGTGACAATACATGTCCGAAACGGGGGACGGTGGAATGAAGAGAAAGCTTTCGAACTGTCAGGGATAAGAACGTCCCCAGATATCGGGAATGTGTGGCAAATAGTAATTGAAAGTTATCTCGAGCTCTCTCAAAAAGCGCATTCTTCAGAACATAGCAGCGCAACTGGAAGAACACGTCCTCATCCTGCGACTCCATGCCAAACTTGGGGGAAAGCATCAACCTCGATGTGTATGCCATCAACTATACCATTTTCATGCTTAGCTAGGACCCCGTCGCTTTTTGGTAGTAGTGATTAAAAAACAACTGAACATGAGTCCTCCGTACGTCGGCATACCGATGCTTAACAGGCTAAGCTTAAGAAGTGAATCAAAGGCCCACGATTGCTCTCTCCATCCACTCCTCCGCACTCCCAACAAGTACAATCCGCCCTATCCGACTGATCATAAAGCATCCAGTAATCCGTTCCCAGGTTCCTGAGCCAAGGATACCTCCATCTAGTTCTTCTTCGCATAGGCGCGGATGATACACAGCTGGATACATAGCTTGACCACACCGCCTTCACTTTCGTTCCGTTCGACTGAGCCAGAGCTGAGACGGCTTCTGCCCAATTCAAAAATAATGGGGCGCCCGTCTCTCATCTTCATAAGGATTGGCCGCTCGGAAGCGTTTCGATAAACAAGTAGAGCGGTCCATACCCCTAGAAGGAGCAGAATTACTCTATCCATGTTCGTGACCAAGGGATTCATCACCGACAGGTCGATAAGTAGCCTGGTCATAATGGCGATTGGAACAATGGTCACCAAGGGTGACAGCTTAGAAGAGCTTCGACGGAGCCAGCAAAGTATGACGACCCACGGAATCGTGAGGCAGCCATAAGCCGTGTCCACGATATCGAGGAGAGAGATGGCCTTGACGTCGATTGCGACCGTGGGAGTAGTAAGGCTGGCCAAAGACATGACTGGTGGTCTTGATGTTGATGCTAAATGGTGAGTCTAGATAGCAGAGAAACAAACGGTTTATATGAATGAAGGTAGGAGTGAGAATCGTGAAGGGCTTTGGGTTTATAGATGACTGTGTTGAGATTGTTGAGAAAGGGGAGATCTACAAAGCATTTGGGGGAGTTCGTTGGTTTTATAGGTAAACCGGCCGTCCGCTCCAGATGATCTGCCTTGCCATTTGTACATAGGCGCCCCTTTAACTTAGGCTGACTTGGGCACTCGTAGCGCATTCATTGCTATACCTGGTCACTATATTGGCCTCGTCACTTCCAGGTGGCGGTGCTACTGGCAACGCCTAGCCCAACCATTCCACGGATTGCTGGACTTGAAACCCATCGAACGCGTCAGGTGGCCAACGCTAGATAGGGGCTTACTGCTTCCTGAGCGCATGGACAGCTGGAATGGAGATATACCGGCCAGGCGAGCCCGTCCATTACAATCATATCGAACTAGTTGGTCATAGGCCATTGTGACATATTTCAGACACTACAAAATAGAACTAATAAAATCATATTTGCCTTGTGTTGCAGAGGTAGCCGAAGTGGACTTCAAGAGCGCCAGAAACGTGTCAGAATATAATACATTGACAGTGGACTTCTAAGACAGGCTGAAAGCACAAGACACATGTTACGCCGACATCATCGGCATATTCCGAGTGCAGTGACAAGGATTGCCCGTAGACATCTATAAAAAGGGCCTCAGCAGCACCTGTTCCTGCTGAGAATTTTGAATTATACACGAAAAAACATCCGGTACTATGGATCTTTCTACCTTGCAGCGTGTTGCCATGGGCATCACGCTTGCTTTGAATCTCATCACCGTCTCTTTCTCTGTTTTCCGCATATGGAAGCTGAACTTTCGGCTTTCTACTGCCTCTGATGCCTATTGTTCTCAGTATATGCTTCCTTTCTCGCTCCATGCTGGAATGCAAGTCAGTATAGCTATAACGTCGCAGGTTACCTTTGCCATTTTGTCATGGTCGTCCAGCACTCGCTGGACATTACTGTTTGCCGGCTCAGTCGTACTATCGAGTATTTCAAAAGAAGTGAATCACATGTGGCATTTTGTGTTACTTCAACATCCTACTTACGAGTCCAGAGCATCTGGGCCGTTGGCTCAGCTCAGCGAGGACGGCCTAAATTCAACCCACGCCTATTGGGAGTTATACTGGCTTCTTCAATCCCGCTGTTCATCACCGGGATTATCCTTGTGGAAACAGTCCAGCCTTGGGACAAGGTAATGGTTGGAGCTTCTGTCCTTATCTTTCGTTCTTGGATGATTGGGGAGTGGATTCAGATCAATATGATGACTGTAACGAACAAGTTGGTAATACAGACGAACCTGGCGATTCACGTTTTGGCAGCCCTGGCAAGCATAATATGCATAGTTCCATGGTCACTACCTAATGCGCTTTTGGTAAGTTGACACAATATTATCTTGAAAGATATTCTGATAAGCAAAGGCTTTGGCTTTAACGCACGCGATTCGAGACTTTCTAGAGAATATACTTAATAATGGGGGTTTTAGTTGATTATCAAACTTGGGGGGAGTTCAGGCTCAGTACATACCACACTCAGAGGCTGGGATTTTTTGGCTTGGCAGACGCGCCTGAGCTCGCTACATAGAACAGGGTTTCATACGTAAATCAATTATATGTTGTATTATATACTATTATAATCATAACTCCCGAGAGCTTATGCCTTATCGGTTGACATAAAACTTCATAGCCGCAACTGAACCAATCCTGAAGTATACACGATACCCTGAGGATTGTACCGTAGGAGGCTTTTCTGCTGTTCCGAGCAGCCTCAATAATTCAAGAGCTCCTCACACTCACAAAGCAATGGGACCATTTTCAATCAGCGCTGGGTCATTGCCGTGGCCATGGCGTTTCGTAATGGCCATCAAGCTTCATCGTCTGCGGGTCAAAATCGCTCCCAGGTTGTAAAAAGTCCTGCCTATCGATCAGGTTGTTACTGAAAGAAAGTTTCTTTGATTCAATCTATGCAGATTGAAACTTCCTCAGACTGCTCTTGATGGGATGGCCACTGCCTACCTAGAGACCCTGAAGAAACGATGTTATATGGTTCAACGCTTCCCCAAAGACTCTTCCCAGGCTAGGTACCAAGACTCTTGCTGGTAACCAGAGTACATATATCTGTACAGCCCTCACTTTCCATGTACTCGATCATTCCGTAAGAATCGGCGCTTTATGAAACATTGTAGGCTGCATCATAATCACTGTCTCGAAGGAAAGTGATAGACTTAGAAGTAGTGTCATCATTAATAGGGAAAGGCACTAAACTTCAGGAGTTCGGGCAGACCATGCTTACCAGAAAAGGACTGAGCAGGAACCAGGTCTTCGGCAGCGGCCCTACATCCCGGTTTAGAGTGGTTGGAGTTCTTCAATATCTTACAGGGGTGGGCACCCCTATCCAGCTTAGAAGCACCTGTGAGCACTTACGAGTGTTCCTGGAGGCCTCAAGCCTTGTGGGTTCTTGAAATATCCTTTATAGCTTTTTATATGCTTCTTTACCATGTGTAGATAGGTACAGCTACGCTGTCCTTGGCCACTAGGGTACCTGTTACAAGAGCTCACCAGGGGGAAAGGGGGCTTGCATGGCTAAACATAGAACTTGAACCCTAGCATTCTATTGCCTTAGCGTGATTTCAGTGCCAACCTGTTTCTCGATTAAGTATTAAAAGGCTCTTTGCGCACATGGTTGAATGTCCCCTTTCTTCCCCATTATCTCCATCTTTATATCCACTGTCCACAACGCAGTCTTGCGACAATCCATTGCAGCCATCACCTATCAGCAACTTTCCCGGCATCTTGGACACCAATGGAGTCAATGAACGATATGAGGTAAGCTATTCTGTCTTGTCCATGGTTTCCTTATCTTACGAATCCATAGTTCTGAGCAGGTTGTCCCCAACAAGCTGTCCGACCCATCCGAGTGTATGAGGGCTTACCAGGAACCTGCCGAGCCCGATACCCCGACTTCTGTCGCCAGCTCAACGCGGTATAGAGGCCTACCAACATGGGTCACCGAAATTAACGAGCATGAGTGTCACCCAATCAAGCCTCTGCAGAGCTTTGAGAAGCATTTGGAGGATAGTGAGCTTCAGAACCACGAGCATGATGTGAATGAGCTTGCAGAATGGATACAGAGTCAGCTCCAACACATTCTCTACGAAGAACCTGATCAGAATCTGGAAGGGTGCAAAACTGCACATCATTGGAAAACGCAAGGCAGCCGCCACAGACCTCGACGGTCCGCACGCATCCGTCAACGAGAACTCAAAGCTGGGACATACTATGGCATACGACGATCGAAACGAATAGAGAAGAGGAGAATAGAAAGACACAGATAGCTTGATAGTCACATCAGCTACAAGAACAACCCTTATGTTTTCTAGACTGTCTGGTGAAGGCAGATGCAGAGTTGCCAGATACGTGTCACAGATGTGCCGTGACAAGATGGCTGATCTGGCTTATCTTCACAATCTTCTTTTGTTTGATATTGCAAACGTCCTGGTAACCTGACTACGGCATACCGCCCCTAGTTGTCGGATGCGGACAATGACAACCATGGCTCGCCATCCCAGCCATGTACCATATCCTACCCCCTGCGCCCTGGAAATAGGTCTGGCTTGCGTGTCATAACTGTTGACCACAACGCAAAGATGGCTGTCCGATACCTGTTCGTGTCAAGGCTCTATTGCTTGCTCACTCCCCTTCTCACAACCGATTGCGCATCAGGATGTGCAGTTTACGCTGCGGATAACATCTTCGACCTACGTATTTCTTGCCGATGCTTGTGTTCCCCTTGACGTCCAGTTCCACAGTTACAACAGCGGTGTGGCACTTATTGAGATCTATGCTTGAAGTATTGGTCAAAAGCACCAAGTAGCGTTTGGCGGCGTCACTCCATGGCGAGCAAACAACGCCTCTGGTCCCACCGCTTCACCCTTGCGTTTGCTTCAATAGAAAGGGATAGATGGAAAGTTTGCTTGGGCCACCCGATGCTTGACGAGAACATGAATGCGCGCAGCGAAGCATAAAATCCGACGGCACATGCCCTGTACCAGATTGTGTTCCTCATCGTCCACATCCCACAGTCTGGGCAGGGCCGGAAATCCAATTGTAAACATCTTGCTTACCAACCACGCACGAGCGTAAACATGGTGCACTTTTTGCCTATGGATGAGACGGATGCTGCTTTGCAGTACGAGGTTCCAAGTCCGTCGCCTATAGGCAGTGGTAGTATCCTAGCTGACAATCCCTAGAACATGGCTTGTGTTTCCTGTTCCCTCTACACCTACAACCGGTTCCGCCTCTGTATGGGGGCTACCTCAACTCAATCCCTTGGAATGGTTGGGTGCCTTTGGAACTCGGGTGGCCCGGCTGCGTCGTGATGCCAGCCAATGCGATGGTGTTATCCGGGCAGGGTATTTACATGGTTACGCCGATGTATTTGCTGAACGATCCAGTGCACCTGTTCGCGACGGATGTCTATCATATATTGTAAGGGTGTCTGTATCGGATGAACATCGTTACCGCATTTGGTGCCCCAGTTAACTGAGTTTCTCCACGACAGTCAATCTTTGGTTAATAAGCAGACAACAATTTAAAGAGCTTGCTCTTCCACTGTCATTCCTTAGTAATATGACCTCTGAATTCATCAATACCCAGATACTGAATCGTCCTCTTGAGACGTTTGCGTAAGAGCCGGGTGAAGTACCCAGTGACAATACGGGTGTAATTCTGCATCAAATACACCGATCCAATCTATCAAACTATAGGCGCAGATATCAGCTAGACTCCTCAACTTCTGCCTAACCTGCCTGACCTTTTGCTGTCCCACTAGTCATCATTGCAAATGTCTGGTAGTTCAATGTTCTTTAGTAAAAAGCTCTTTCCCCTTGTTACGACAGTGCGGATAATATCACGGTACTCGTGTTGTCCATCCTATACTTGATTGAGTCTCAGCTCACCGGGTACTGTCAAACGAAATTCAAAGGATTAAAATCCGCTTGGAGGTAACGTTTGGAAAATAATTGTACCTGGGAATAACTGTTTAGCGTGAAATCCTGAACTAGGGACAAGAACATCGAAATACAGTTCCTCCCTTTCCAAGTTTTGAAACTCGCATTGGAGTCTATGGACACCAGTGTCATCTTTCTGGTTTACAATAACCTTTGACGGGGCTGTATTTCTAGATTATTCCGCTCGTGCAAGGTCTGTCGAAATCGGAACAAGTGAGCAAGTCTAGATCTCTCTTCGTCGGTTTCTCCTTGGGATTTCCAAGCACATGAAACCTACGAACTAGGCAAACTTCCAATCGATTTTATTTCATTCCATCTATAAGTATCATTTGTTTCTACAACGATTACGCTTCGTAGTCAATCTGTCTCCTCGACCATCAAACATATATGGCTGCAATAGCAAAAGCAATCCTTTCATTCCCTGATACCCTATACTCTTTAAACTGCTCTCACGATCATATTATCCGATCTATTTAATATAAACGTAAATAACTCCAGGACTACGTTCAATCACTTCGAATACCGGTATATTATTAATTAAGTCACGAAGTTTAGTATACCCATAAATGCGAGGGTTAAAGCCCAACGTTTACTCGGTAAAGAAATCGCTAACCTAAGAGAGTAAGGCCCATCCCTCCTTGCCCGATGCCGCCTGGATAGCGGCCTGCAGTAATCTTCTCAGTTCGTCCCTGTTATCCAAAACTCCACTCTTTATACGAATATTCGTCACCGGGCCGGCTTTAGTATTACCAGACTAGGCAGTAACAGGGCCGGGAGAAGCGTCTTTTCCGTTGGTGGGGATGGTGGTTGAGTCAAGACGGACTTTTTTATTGTTAGCTGGAACAATATGCATGGGAACCTTAACTCTCTAAGTCTCGATATACCCGGATAACTCTAATACTATAATACTTCTCCCGCCGTCCACTGTAATACGTTTGCAAATAATTAACTTGTCATAACGGTTTCTTAATGCCTTTAACTTTATAAAATTAGTATAAGAAGCGATAATATCTAGTTAAACGATAGGATAAAATAAAAACGCTTAGCTAATTTTAAAGGTAATAATAGTTTTAAAAAGTGTTTTATTATATTCAGGCTTATTTATACCCACTTGGTAGCCCTCTAAAGTTTTATACTATATTAAAGAGAGAAAGCGATAAATAAAGGTGGCATTTATAAAATTAATAAACTCAAAAACGAGGTGTTACGACCTGGCCCAACCATGCGGCCCAGGACCCACCTTACGGCACGGCCCTACGATACCCCGAACCTCTGCACAAGAGACCCAGCATAACTCCAAGCCACACCCGTCAGCGGAACTCCACCAGTCAGCAAAGCCCACTAGTCATCACAACCCCACTAGTCAGCAAGACCTACGACGACCAAGCTACGACGATGACCAGCACTACGACGACAGGCAGCACCCGATGCAGCCACTCCAGGGCAGGCAGGAATGGGCAGGCAGGAATAGACAGACAGGAATGGACAGACAGGAATGGACAGACAAGAAAGATCACGTGGTAGTGGCTCAGGAGGAATCACTGAGCAACACTAAGCATGATCAGCAGTGATCACTAAGCAACACCAAGCGTGATCAGTGGTGATCGCTAACCAGGCGCAATCAGTGAAGGAAGGATTGGATATATAACGATGGATATTCCCTATGTATTCCATATAAACACTCTCTACTTCAGTGATCAATCTAAGCATTAATCTAACCCATTAGTAAGGCAAACAGCCTTAACAACTCTATTGTAAATACCTTCAAGTCTACGCACCTCAGTCATCTTTATTCCTACGGCTATTGCACATTGTATCGATAGAAGTGGACTTCTATCGCACGTTTAGATACTCTCTCGTATTGCCCAACATAAACCCCAGTACGTCTTACTAGGTTTCCTTTGGAACCCAGATAGCGTTCGTTACACTTCTCTAGTTCATCGTAATGCCTTTGCTCTCAATGTAATAATGCTAGGTTATTAGCGCTTATTAACATACTCAGGTATCGCTTCCTTAACACTTCTCTCCCTTTTAATGCCTGCCGGGTTAAGATTATTGCTTTATTATAAATTCCTTAATCTCGTTATACTAATGCTAAGTTATTTATACTCATTAGTATATTAGGTTATTATATTTCTAACTGTTTTTATTTTCCCTTTAAAAATTTCTTAATAAATTTACACTACTTTTTTATACTTCGCTAAGTTTTATAAGATAAGAGCGAGATTACCGCAATTATTAACGTATTAAAATGTTATTAGTTTAATAAACTTTAATATCTCTTTATAGCTCGTTAGTTTACTTTTTCCAACATTATTAGATTTTCTTTAACTATAAAATACTAACGCTAAGACCGCTATTATTGTGAACATTAATATATTATTATCTTTTAAAACCTTTTCTCTTGTTTTAAATATTTTTATAGCTAGGTTTTATATTATATTATAATTACTTTTATATTATAAATACTACGCCGCATTTATAAATAACCGAGCTTATTTATTCGTTACTTTTTTATTAAGGGGTTTTAATTTATATAAAAATTTGTATTATAGTATTAATTATTAATATTTTATCTAATTTAAAAAGTCGTTTATATAGAACTCCTTCGCTATTAAGCCGAGAAACTTATATATTACGCTTCTTTATTATAACGCGAAAAAAGCTAAGCTTTTAAATAAAATTAAACGAAAGCATAAATTTTATATACTTTATCGTCGTTAGTTACTATTATAAAGGATAAGCTTTATAATAAATCAATATTATCGTTAAAATCTCTGTCTGAGATATCTTCTTCGATTAATAAAGCTATTTCTTTATACTTTTAAAATATTTAATCCGGAATCCTATAAAGGTAAAAAAAGCTTATAAGTAATAGCAGATCTATAAAAAATAGGACATCTTTACGTATGCCTTTAAATGATAAGCGCTAAGTGATATTTATAAAGTTAAATACGTTAATATCTCAACGAAGATCTCTCTAATCTTAATTTAATAAGTTTCCCTTACTTTTATAGAATTTATTAAAGTAGTTATAAACTATTAACCGAAGTTACCAGTTAATATAAACAGTAAATTAAGTAATATTTAATAGTATATAATTAACAGTATTTAATAAATTAATTATGCCCTTTTTATTTAACGTAATATATAACTTATTTTAAAGTAATTAAAGCGTTTAATATTTCGCTATTATTTAAACTTAGAATAAATAACGGATTTACTTACTATTCTTAACGCAGCGTCCTTATTCCTAGAAGTAATTAAAATTAATTTATTTCAACTTTAAGGTAAATAGTTATTAAGCAGTGTTAATATATCTTATAATCTCTACTTAAGAAAGAATACCTTAGTATCATTAGCTTTATTAAAAATAAGGACCTATCAATCATTCGCTTCATCATATAGTTAGTTATTTATAAGTTAATAAACGTTAGTATTTAGATTACTTCGTATTACGACCTGGCCTAACTATACAGCTTAACTCCACTCCCAGCACGGCCCTACGATACCCTGAATGCACCTAAGCCTCAACATCAGGTCAGACCCATTAGTCAGCGCTTACGATCCACCAACGATGCCAGTCATTAACTAGCACGACTAGGACAAGACAAGAACGACAGTACCAAATGGCCGGTAACGAATAGTTGGTACGGAATGGACAGCCCGAGCAAGATGACCATCGCGGGTCACGTGAAGATAAGATAATCAGCGACTCTCGAGATCTCAACAAGATCCAGAGAGCCGGCTCGACGAAATCTCGCGAGAGCCACGATATCCGCGAAAACCCAAGGACATTAGTGAAGAAAAGATTAGATATATAACGATAAACGTTTCCTATATATTTTATATAAATACTCTTTATTTTAACAATTAATTTAAGTATTAATTTAACCTATTAGTAAGGCACATTGCCTTAATAAATTTATTATACCTTTAGTTAAATTCTATGATTAATTTAAAGATTTTACTTATTATATTAAACGGACGTATTTATTTATACGTTTAAATACTTTCTCGTTTTAACTAATATAAACCTTAGCACATTTACAAGGTTTCTTTTAAACCCCGATAGCTGTTTATTATACTTAAGTAAATCACCGATTTTATTAAAAAAAAACTATTTATATTTAAATAAATTATTATTGTATTTTATAATTATATTTAATAAGTAAATATAATATTCTTTAAACTTTAAATATTATTAAGATATAAAGTTAATTAACTTATTTAATTCAACTTTATTATCTTAATTAAAATAATAGTTATTAATTTAAAAATACTATAGTTTATCCTTTATATTATACTTTTAATAAATATTGATTTTTTTATAGCTATATTTAACGTGCGCGACTTGTTTCGTTATATCGCTTAATCGAACTTTTTATATATTGTCTTTTTATACATATAATAAAATAGCGTAAAAAGGGATAATATAATAAAGGTTCTCCGTGAGCATAAACCTACGTAATCTTAGACTAGTAAAAAGCGCATTTATATAAGAAAAGGAATGAGAAGCACGAAAACAACATGCTAAGTAGTACGTTTATTAAGCATGTAAAAAGAAGAAAGCTTTAAATTGTGACGGGTCAAAATCATATTACGGGTTGCACACCAGGGCTACGCATATCCGTGGATGTAAAGGAGTGCGTTAGACTGCTGATTAACTACCCAACAACGTAGGTACTCACTGTGGGTCCCCTAAGCTACAGCCGGCACTATTGCCCTATCAAGAGGTACCTTGATCACCCAAATTGGTACCACGCTTTTTTTTTCGCCTTCACGTACAACGCGTTTGTCGCAGTTCCAACTCAAAGGCGCCACAAATATACCAATACCAATCTCGAAGATCAGCCTGTCACACGGAGAACTAGTATTGGCTCCTTGATTGCCATGCGTTGTTTGGATCGCAAGACTTTTGGAGGCTGTGAGAGAAAGGTTTCTGATTGTCATGTTGTCAAGTCTTGGGTCATTCACTGGCTGAGTTTCCCTGCTTATATGCGAATTCCAGGACAATAGCCACCATCGCGAAAACCTCTTAGCCCGTGACCTTAAACGTTCCACTACCACCATCTCATCGGAGAGCCCCTCCTCATTATTGGTCTTTTGGTACGATCATAAGCCGCAATTAGATTATCTGGAGGCGACGCTTGGGTCTGCAGCAACTGCTAAAAGGACTCAGATTCCGGTCTTGCAGCTGGTTGAATACTGCGGACGGGCATTGGCATTGAGCTAAGTAGCACATTTTAGAGCGGACGGCCTGTTAATACTTTCTCGACTTTTGTCTCTAACGTTTATTGAATTATTTGGTTGTCCCCGAAACTAATACCCTATATATAGCTAGTATTTTCATAAAGTTCGAAAGGGAAAGGAGCAGATAACATCTATTAAATAAATGAGATTGGTGATACCTATGGAGCAAGCGTGCAAATGCACGCTTGCTATAAAGGGACTAGTATGCCAGCGTGATGGCTTACTATTCCATCCGCGACGTACAAGATTAGGGCCACCAACTGACCAGACGTTATTCGCAAAGCATAGACGACAAAGAGGAAATATTGGCCTCAATACCAGCACCTGGGAAAGGTTCCAAGAACTTCGAACCATGTTTTTCAAAGTGGTGTTGCCTACCTTTCATCCCTTACACAGCTCCCTTCGCCCAGCATGCACCTATGCGGCGTGTGCAGCCAACCTATGAAGCAGTTAATTGTCCGCATAAGCAAGAAAGTGCAAGATATCGTTGTGGCCAACAGAGACGACACGCTGGCTGCCAACCAGACTGTTGACTCGTCTACCGCGACTCGTCCAAGGCACTGTTCCGGCCGCACCTCGTGGAAGATAACCAGATAATTGGCAGCCCCTCAGTGATATAGCCGATTAGTACCATGGACTCGACGTCTGCCTAGTTTCGACGCGTGCTACGCATAGTCAATTATCTTGCTGCTCTACTTAGAATGGCCGAACTCCATACAGACGTTTAGACCGTGGCATGGATTGGCCCCCTCGAGATTGAGTCACAGGTAGCCTTAGAAATGATTTATTATTAACACCGTGGCCGATTCCATATGGGCCGCGGCGATGACTACGTGTTTGATGCCGGTGACATCTTTGGCCACAACATATTTGTTGCGACGCTTCCGGCGAGCCAAGAGTACAGCACCGTCTCGGCTGCGATGTTGGCGAGCTAAGTCAAAATAGTTCTTCCCCAATCTCTGGTTTGGCCTCCTTGTTGGCGTTGCTGCAAGTCTCCCGAGCCTTTCGCGCATCCCGCTGCGCGACATTCGACTGGGCGGCATATTCGTTGCCCTCCCGGAAGGTGACAGGGCGGGCCTGGGCGCTTGTAAGCTTGAGAAAGAGACTACGGAAGACGGCTTTCAGCTGCTGCGCCTTGGCTATGTCCTGACCACGACCGAGACGGCTATCCGATCTGTCATCGCAGAATTAAGCTACACGCCTTGGGTGACGTACCGAGGGAAGCCGTTAACCGATGGTGTTTGGGGACCCGAGATGTAAAGTGCAGCACCGAGGCAAGATGAAAGCGGATGCAAGATATTTTGTAAACAGGAACTCTTATAGGTATTTCTATAGCAAACAGCAACCTCTGCGCAGGCAAATCCAATTTGGTCGGGCGGAAGGGTCAAGCACTGCGATTGGCCAGCCGGCAACAAAAGCTTCTGTGCTAATTATAGTTCATCGGCAGCTGTGGATCAAAGCTCTAGTGTTCGCTGGTAGTTTCAATAGCACCGTGTCGGGCCTTTTCACCAAAGGAAATCGACGGTGAACTTCAGCCTTCCTAAGTGCCTAGATCGCCAAATACCGGATGTAAGTAAGACAGAAAAGCAAGATAATACTTGAAAATACCGTCACATAAGTGAATTATCGTTCCTAGCAGCGGGGTTGCCAGTACGCCTCCTGGTTGGCTAAAATTCTATCTTGCGGTATCCGTCTTTTTGCCGTCCGGTGCCTTCTGTGATGTCCGCGAACGCGATCTCTTGGTCATCGGATCCCCACGTATGCGACAGGATCGGGTACTCCGGGATGCTGTGGGCCAGATTTCTAGTTAAACAAAACATCCACCAGATCAACGTTACAGAACGTATAGCAGTGTTTGGAATACAGATCAGGCAGGCGTAGAAGCAGTGAGAGTTGCCGGAAGGTGGAGGTAAGATCTTGCCAACGGCGAGCAGCAATGCCGCGCTACGTGGCTCGTGCTCGGCCATGCTCAGCCATGCTGACTCTGTTTCTGTTTTCCAAATAGCGATGTCAAAGCCACTGAATTGAGTCACGCAACAGCCTTAAGCGACAGGTTTCTATGTGACATGTCTCCTCGGCACTATAAAAAGACGAACGTGGATCCCTGCAGGATGCTTTTGCCCCCCGACGATCTGCTGAAATGCAACGGATAGTTTGTACGCAATCGCCGCGGTTGGGCTATGCCAATGATTTTGATCACTTAAGAGTGAGATGCCTGGATTTTGCCGAAAGACTACTTGATGAAATCCCACACCGTCCACCGTCCACCATCGCATCTCAGAGTTCACGAAGGTGGTTCGTTCTGCTTATTGAGATTAATCCATATACAAACAACGAGTCCAGAAAGCGAGAGAACAATACTATCTTATTTTAAACTAATTTGAACGGATGCATCAATGACGTTGAGGGCATCTAAAAGCTGCTTCGTGGCAAATTTGGCCTAGATGTACCAAGCTTCCTACTTGTTCTACAACCTCATCAGTATCTAATCTCCTGCAAAAGCCGAAAGACAGCCTATTAGAGCAGGCCAACAACCACGCTGGGCTGCCGCCCATGCCGGTTGGCCGATATGGGATATGGGATGCAAGGCTCGCAGAGTATGTACCCCGATAACAGTTGAGATACGAAGAGCCACCTAGGTGCAGCTGTTCTCGCTTGGATTGGGCGGAAGGGTGGCAGACAGTCTTTCTTTTATTATTTCCGCCCACGTGGCCAATCAGGAAGGCTAGTAAGCGCCCAACACCATTTGAGACATCTAAATCATACAAAAGTCAATAACGTTCCGTAAGCCGAACTTCCTAGTGTAAATGACCTTGGTTGTTCGAAGCGACTAGCTAGCCAGCACTTGACGACCAGAGAGCTTCCCAGGAAAGTGGGACAATACCCTACGAATAAATCCTCTGGTGACACGAAACACAGAAAACGCTGGCTCACTCAGTAAATAGGGTGCACGGTGGCGCAGTGCCGCTGTATGTCGCTGCGCAACGGGTGCTTGCTCGTTCTTCTGTGCAGGAGCTTCGAAGCAGTAAACTTGCAAGTCACAGTCAACGCGTCTATTTAGCGCGTTTTTGCAGTGAGGTGCTGGTAGCTTTTGTTGGAACCACAATCTTTAAGTAGCAGGGCCTGCTACCCCTCCTCGCTCCATTGAATAGCCTTTCAAAAGCCTGGCTTCAGTCTATCTACGCGCTGTTTGCCTCAAGCATGCCGTGATCCGTCTCTCATGCGGTGTCTGTTTACCTTATGTTACGACCCCACGATCCGAAGCCGAGACCAGCGGCTCAACAGCCGCACCAGCCGCCGAACCCCTCACCGCCACAATAGACTGACAAGAAGACCAAACCAACAGAGAATGGGAATCTCGCAAGGAACGTGACCCGAGAATTCACGTAACGGATCTGAGGGATCCGCGATAGATTCAGCAGATCCATAACATCATTAAGGGAATGGCAGGACATGAGGACAACAGTATTTCGTAGGTAAATTAGACAGTCATTACCCCAGTGATCAATCTAAGCACCTATTTCACCCATAGATGGGTTAAAGCTTTACGCCCTATTGTGAAGCACCAATTCTCCAGCACAGTCAGTACCTTGTCAATCAATTACCTTCTGTTGGTAGATACCTCTCCTCACTTCTCTGCAAGTCTACCAGACTCTAGATGTATCTAGGTTGTTCCATTGCTACGCTATCCACTTCTGGAGCGGTCTATAAAGACCTCACCTATTGTCAGGCTTTAGAAGTGGAAGGTCAAGGAACTTACACAATACACTCGTTCATCCCATCAACACCTTCCACTAAGTATCAGTAACCAGTGTTCAGGATAGGCAACGAAGATTTTGCCTTTGGACGCTTTCTATCCCTGAAAGTACAAACCCTTCATACGCTAGATACTAAGAGATAGCGTTCGCAAGGCCAGATAGGTCTGTCAGCAGCTTCAGTCCCCTTGACATGACAATAGACTTCATCTACTTCACTATGCATCCTAGACTACTTAGTGATTCCGCCAGGTTATTCACACTGTCGAGTGTAAAGGGGTGCTCTCGGCCCAGCACTGTCTCCCTTAATGCACCTTCCTTTCTTTTCTTCCTTTCTTGGCACCCACTGTTAGTGCCAGCCCGCTATCTACTGCTATTTCCTTAACAGCCCTCAAACGGCGCCTCAACGCCAGCCCAGAGGCCAAATGGACTCTGGGACCATCATCGCGATGGCCTCACTTTCCCGTGAGGACACCACCGATGAGGTGATGACGGGAAA
Organism: Apiospora marii; assembly: GCF_038362585.1. Lineage (NCBI taxonomy): Eukaryota > Fungi > Ascomycota > Sordariomycetes > Amphisphaeriales > Apiosporaceae > Apiospora > Apiospora marii. The sequence goes on from NW_027117377.1 coordinate 2,636,998, forward strand.
CAACCCCCCCCGGCCACCTCGAAGAAATGACTCCTACTTATACGCATAAGAGGAAACGAACGGGGCAGAACGAGGCCCCTGCGAACGGCCCACTGCGGAACCGGAGGAAGGTCGACGACACTCGAGAAGCTTCGACGACGGAAGAAGCCGCGCTACGAACCACGGCCCAACCACACGGCCCAGCCTCGGACGCTTTGACTCTGATCCTGAGCGATATGGACAGACGACACAACACCCGACGATCGGTGCTTGCTAAGATCGCCCACGCCCTGGACACCATTATTGAAGACTGCCGCGAGGAAGACAAGGAGCTAGCTGCAGAGATTACGAAAGGCTTTACGGCGTTCCTACAGGCCGAGACCGGGGACAGTATTAGCCCCCACCCGAACGAACGTCTACAGGAGAACGGCCCGGCCCGTGCGGAGCCTCTTGCGGCCCCCACGCGCAGCTGGGCTGACGTCGCTCGAGCAGACCAGAGCCACCCACCTCAAGAAAACACAAACAAACAAACCCAGCAGACCCAGCAAACGAAACAAAGAGAGGACCTCCGAGTCCTGGCCAGGATTCCCGAAGAACATCGAGGCTGGGCACACAGCCAGCACAACTTCGCCTTGCGACAAGCTGTATGCAAGACTCTAGACCTATCTCTTGTGGACATTCCAGATGTCTACCACACGGCCACGGGCGTTGCAGTTCGCCCGAGAGACAAGGAAACGAGGGAGAAACTCCTCCGAAGGAAAGAGGAACTGGCGCGAAGCCTACGAGCGGACACGGTCGAGGTCCCAATCACGTGGGTGAACTACGTGGTCCCGGGCTGCCCGACGCGGCTCTCGAACATCTTCGGCAACACATTCGAGACCGACACACTCCTGCGAAAGGAAGTTATTACGCAAACCGGTGTCGAACCAGTAAGCGTACGCTGGGCGCGTCAGGAATCGCCTCCGGGAATAAACAAAAGGTTGTATATCGTCTCGTTTTTACAAAAAATTCGTCTATTTCGGCTTTTCGGCGTAAACAGGCCCGCCCAGTTAATTAAAAAACGAACGCTACCTAACCGACATAACCCAAATTATTAAAAATACCACCTGAGCCAAATATATACGCGAACGAATAAATATAAAAACTATAATACCTAACTCCCAAAAAATTATAACCACTCACAACCGTACCAAAACCGCCCGCGATATACAAACTACTATAAGCCGACCTTAACTAGTTATGAAAACTGCCTAATAAAGCCGATTATAAAACACAATAAATTAATACGCCCAACGCGAAATAAACTAACCAAAATCCGCTAAACAGGAAACCTACTCTACAAAGCAGCCTAACCCTAAAAAATAAATTAAAGCGGTACCACATAAAAAAACATTAGCTCGAAATCAAATACGCTAATTACCGGTAAAAATAACGCCGAAATAATTATAAAAAACCCGACTCACGCGCCTATAAAAGCTGTAAAAAAACTATTTTAGCCCACTTATAAAAACAAATTAAAACGTAGCTAACGAAATATCCTACATATTAACTATAACGTAAACGATTATATAACTAATATAAACCATAAATAAAACAAATTATTAAAAATCCTTAACATACAACAAGCTAAAACGGCAAATTTTACAAATAACGCAGGTTAACGTTAACAAATCGCCGCCAGCACATATAACTTTACTACAACAATACTAAAAAAACCATATAAACGTAATCCTTGTATAAAAACCATCCGTCATAAACAACAGCCGGAATAAATTCAACTTGCACCCGAACTATATTACTTACGTCCCGATAAACAATTAAAACAATATCACTTCTTAACCTTAAATAATAACTTATATTAAAACAAATAATAAATTTAAAACAAAATAAAAATAATTATAAAAAACTAAAAACCTTTTATAACTTAAAATCAACCACTAAACCTTTATAAACATATATAAACCCCCATATAAACTACTAAGCTAAACAATATAACTCTTTTTAAACTTACAACTACTACCTTACTATATAATTATAAAAAACTTTAACGCATAATATAACGCCTAAAACCTAAACGTACCCTAAACCTAAAACAAGGGTATCAAAATCCACAATTAAATTAATAATAATAAACTTAACTATATCGAAAAAATTAAAATCCTAACACACGCAACGAAACGAACCATTAACTTAACCTTCTTAAACATTCCCTTCGCCGTAATAAAAATAAACCCGAAACTTTAAACAAAAACAAACCACGAAATAATCCAAATCTTAATCCTTTAGCCTAACCACACATTAAAAACGCAGTTTTAATATTTAATACCAAAACATAAACTTATAACCTTTACTAACACGGTTAAATTAAATATATAAAACCTTATGCCACTTCCATTAATACTAATAACAAACTAATTAAATCAATAAATAACCGAAATCTTAAACCTTTTACAAAAAGTATTAAAAACAGTTAAAAAATAGCTAATAAAAAATAATCACCACGCGCCGTAATAAACTAACACTTATTAGAATATTCGAAATACGTTCCAACAAACAAAACAATACTATTAAAAAAACTAAAAGTATTTAAAAAAACAAAAACGCTTTTTTGTAATAATCTAAAAAAAAAACAGAAATACTAGTAACAACAAATCAATTCAATTTAATTTAACAAAGACCTATATAAAGTAATTCGATAATATAAGTTATAGCCTGTCCTATAAACGCTTCTTCTTATCATTAACAATAAAACGATTAAAAACACGAAAAAAAAAGCATACGTCTTACGCAAAACTTTCTTAAAACAATTTACGAACGCCAAAAACTTCGAAAATAATCTTTTAAAAATTCTGACAATACCACGGCGCGTCCTCCCCTAAAACACCTACATCTCTAAAAAAGAATTTATAACTACCACAATAATAATCAAAAACACCTCGCCAAAAACCGATAATATTTCGATACAACTATTAAAAACATACTAACATACCATTAAAAAACTAATTTAATTTCTCTTTTAAACCTACCTAAAAATAAAATATTACCCATATTCGTTCCGCATAATCAAAATTATAATACTACGAAAACCGAACAAAAAAAACCTTTTAAACCCTTACTCTTAACAACTAATCACCCTTCTTTCCTACCTCGAAAAAAGCTTCGAAAAACTCGTCGCGAAAAAAATAATAAATATTACGTTTATATACAAAATAATTAACCCATAATAAGCGAACGCCCTATTAATATAAACTATTTTAAACCTCCTCGCTTATTTAACATATAAAATTGAATATTTTTTAAAAAATAAAAGCACGGCTTCGATTTTTACCGTAAATATAAAAAGTATATTTAATATAACTTTTAAAAAATAGCTTATATTTTAAATAAAATAATAAAACTAAACTACTTAATTAATAAAGTTTATAAGCTCCTTTATAAAAAAAAAATAAATACAAATCTAATTCGAAAACATTATAATAACATTATAAACGATTTAATACAGCCTGCCGTAAAAATTCCCCACCTCCCTTATTCTTTTTTTTTTCTTTATATTATAAACATTCTACTCGAAAATATAAAATATCGGTTTAAATATGTAAATAATATTTATTTTTACCGAATAAATAAATCCCTCTAAAATAACGCATAATAATTAAAAATTAACCTAAATAACGTCTTTAACTAAAACAAAAAAAATAAAATTACGATTAACCCGGAAAAAAATAAACTCTTTTACTTTATACGCGTAAAAAACCCGGAAAATCTACCTAACGTCATAACATAAAGTTATAAAATTACTATATACGTTATAAACTAGCCTATATAATAACTCAGCGTTTAATTTAATTCGAAGCTCCGGTTCATAGAATACGTAAAAAAATAAACGGCATAAATACGGATCGTTATATAACACTTTCAAAGCTTAACAAACACCTGACGAAATCCTTCGCTAAAAGCCCTCCGAAAGGCCATCTTCACCTACGTCCTCCCCATCCTTACTTATAAGGCCAAAACATAATACAAAAGGCGTACGAAACCCCGAAAAATAACAAACCGGCAACTAAGTTTAAAAGTATTAACTTAATAAAAAGTATATATAAATAAAATAAATAAAGTTTTATAAAAAGCGATTTAAATTATACTACTTATATAAAAAATAATATTTATAGCCACACTATATAAGAATATAAATATTCTAACGGCACGAATTATATTAAAAATAATGTATTATTACTTCGAATAGCGGCTTTAATTAATAAATAAAGACTATATATTAACTGCGCGGACGGCGTTATAGCCTTATTCATCAGGCTATGGCTACGGCTCTTTATAACTTATATAAACTAGGCTTTAAAAAACGGCTAAACTCCTACCCAGTTTTTCGAAACCGTAATATTTTCTAAAAAAATATACGCTAAAACCGAAGCCGTAAAAAAATAAAAAGATAACGACGAAAAAGTTTATAACGTAATAATTAATATTTCTCGATACCTATTTTATTATTTTTTTAAATAAATTAAAAAAACTTAATAAGTTAATAAGTTAAAGTTTCGCTTTATATAAAAAAAAACGGAAAATAACTTAAAAAAAAAGCCGATTAAAATTAACAGAAGTTTTTAATAAAAAAGTTATTAGGGTATAATAAGGTCTATTTTAAACTTATTGAACAAACCTAAGTATAATAATTTATGTTTATTTCGATAATATATTAATTATTTAAAGTTTTATAAAAAATATGTTAAAAAGTTTATAAAAAGCTTTCCTCGTTTTTTAAGAGTTAATAATTATAGCCGACATTCGCGTTCGTTGGGTACCGGGCTACGAAAGGATTTAAAGGAACGAGGAAGCCGATAAGCTCGCGAAAGAAAAGGCGGTATTTTTATTAAGCCGTTTTGTTTAAGCTACGTACGCGGGCGTAGGAAGGTATCGAAGAACGATTATTTAGGAATAGTTTACGAAGTGATGAAACGAGGTTTTTTAAAGCTATAAGCGTTATCGGGAATTCGAATTTATCGAAGTTACGTTTAAAGCGTTAAAAGAGTTAAACTTTTTTAAACGGATATTTTATAGCTTCTTTACGTTTCGATTAGGATACGGAAATTTTAATTAATATTATAAAAAATTCCGATACTTATAAAACGATCGATACGTGTGCCGAATATTACGAACGTTAAAATATTTAATATATTATCGAAAAACGAAACGATATTAAGTTTAATAGTTAAAGTTTAACCTCGACTTAAAAACTTTATAAAAATATTAATAGCGGTTAATATATAATTTAAAAACGTTTTAATTTTTTATAATATTAACGAAATATTATAAAAACGTATACTTATTACTAATAAATAATAAAAGATATTTTATATGAAGTAGTAATTATTAAAACGGAACGAGCGCCGAAAACGAATTCGTATGGAAGAATTACGGAAACGGTTTAATTAAAGGATTGTTAGTAAGTTTAATATGCGGGATATCTCGTGTATATATAAATAGACTCTCGCACGCTAGATGCCCTTCGGGAGGCGGGATACTATCTTAATACGGCGATAATATATCTAGTCCAGTCTAGTCTCCTTTAATGCTAGTATCTTCCGATATAATTGTTCGGCCTCTTTATACTTCCCCTGGCTATTTAGCACGAGTGCTAGATTATTCATACTATTTAGAGTATCGGGGTGCTCTCGACCTAGCACTATCTCCTTTAACGCCAGTGTATCCTGGTGTATTCTCCCCGCCTCCTCATACTTCCCCTGCTCGTGAAGCGCATTCGCAATATTCATTTGGCTCCTAAGGGTGAAGGGATGCTCTCGGCCTAGCGCCCTCTCCCTTAGCGCCAATACTTTCCGATGAATCTGCTCCGCTTCCTTGTTCTTTCCCTGCCTCCAAAGCACGCGTGCTAGGTTATCCATAATTAGAAGTGTAGAGGGATGACCTAAGCTCCGCACTTTTGAGACCACTTCTAGCGCTTTCTGGCAAAACTTCTCAGCATCTCTATAATTCCCAATCATTTTACTCCCCTCTCCGGTGTATAATAGTACTGTCCATAAAGGCACCGGATCGGAGCACTTATTTCCTAGCTCTAGTACAGCTTGGGTATGTGGTAAATACTCTGCCCACACTTTCCGATTCCCGTGTTGTGGCATAGGGAGTCTTTCTGCAAGGCTATGGACCGTATTTGTCACCTGTGTCTCTTCCTGGCCATGCTCGCGAAGCCAATTACGCATGACAAGGCGAACGAGACGGTGGACATCGAACTTGTCTGGCACATCGTCTGATGGAACTTCTGGCACCTTCCGCTGCAGGAATGCGTATGCTTCAAGGGTACTGATCGCCTCGGAAGTTGTTCTTTCGCTGTCTCCCGGTGGAAACAACGTGTTTGGGATGTCTTTCTCGGCCAAGTAACAAGCAAATTTGAGGTACTCGGCCGCTAGAGGCTTGTCCCGGGCGATTTGTTTAAAAGAGATAAGCCATGTGAGAGCTACAGGATTTTGAATGCCTTTATACCGAGCCTGATCGTTGAAGTCTTCGCTTAGAAGCCTAATTCTTTCTTCGTTACTTAACCGGCAGAATCTAATATATCTAAATATCGTTACGTCCGTATTAGATGCCATATACGCTTCGGCTTGCTTTATCGCTAAAGGCAGGTAGGCGAAGTGGTTAAGTAGTTCCGTTGTATGTTTAAGCTTACTTATTTAACGATTTTTAAGGCGTTAATACAAAAGTTGGCGTGCTTCTGACTCATCCGGTTCCTTAAGTCTAATCACTTTACGAGTATCAAGTCTAACCGCGACCTGGTGGTTCCGGGTCGTAAACAGAATAGAACCGTATCGGTTATAAAAGAAACATGACATAAGCTGGCCGTCGGTCAGCAGCAGCATATCGTCAGCGTTATCGATAATGAAAAGCCAAGGTCCCACGCCATCTCGACTCAGCGCAGCCCCCACGAGGGCCTTCACATCGGTATTTTCCTCATCTACACTCTTCACTCCTATAGCTCGGCCGATCCCCCTATATGCGTTCTCGAACATGGTCATGTCCACAGCCGGAGCCCTTGTCACTCTTTGAGTCAGGATTCGTTTATAGGAAGAATTTAAAGCAATAGTGCGGGTCATTTTAGCATTGTAAAGCTAAAAAGGAAGGATATAAATAATGACGGAATACATTATGAGGAATCAGTACTGGATGTGGAAGAAAATTATTAAGAATTGCTTACAGAAGACGGAGCAGTCAGGATGCTCCTGACGGACACGATAGGCAGCCTCAATAGCCACCTGGGTCTTCCCAATGCCTCCGAGGCCTTCCACGGCGATCCTCTGGCAATCGTTACTGTTCATGTTTGGAGGTATTCTGCCTAGAAGTTGTTTCATGACGGATTCCCGGCCAATAAAGCCTTCGTTACGTCCAAACGGTACGATGAAATGAACTTTTCTCTTAGGCTCTAAGCATAGTATTAGCCACTAGAAAATGATTTGAAGATCTCGCGTACCTTCTGATATTATAGAGTTGCCTCGTAACCGTTTTTGTATTTCTTCCCGTAATCGAACGAATGCATTCTGCTCCCCTTCGCCGTAGATCAGGGGTAAGTAGATGTTGAAGACCCCAAGTAGAGCGTACGCCCGATCCTCGACACGCTTTGTTGCACGGTTCCTCATCCAAGAGAATCGCTCATGCACGCTAAACTCGGACAACGGCTTCCCTCGAAGTGCATTCACTGAAATGCCTGTGATCTCCTGGAGCACACCCTCTAGTAATGCCTTGTCACCCAGCCGTCGGCCTTCAACCGAGAAGAAAGTGACTGATTGTGGGGCGAGCAGTTCCTGCAGCGTCCAGCCACGCGAGAACCACTTGCTTTTCCGGAAAGTTGCATCCCACGATGTATGAAGATATCCTTCTTCTTCGCCGATACGTTGCGAGACGTCAGAAAGATAAACGTAACAAACAGCAGCGTTCTGGTACCAGCGAAACATCGAGTTTATTGCTTCGGAAAGCTCTGTGCTGTTTGACTTGTCAATGCAACATGTGTCAACCCAGAAGTACTGCAAGCCATCCGAGGCAGCCTGCTTGCCGCAAAAGGTGAGCTTTTTGTACCCCTCCTTCTGCTGGCCTGCCAGGTGCTGAATGTCTTGGAAGGATACCTCTTGGTCATCGTCTCCCCAGGTATGTGAAAGGACGGCATACCGAGGTATGTTGTCGACGAGGTCCCTCGTCAGAAGTAAGCCCCCCTCTTTTTGAAGTTGCAGAAGACGCATGGCAACTCGAAGTAGCTGTTTAGACAGAGACAAGTGAAAGTGAGTGTCAAACTCAAGGAATGCGAGGGGTAAGAAGACTAGGGAAGGCCTGACTGTGCTTACGGCACGTGACTATTGTGTCACACGCATCTTCGTACGGCCAGCCAACCAGCCTTGCTACTTCTACAATTCTAGAGCTGATATCCCATGCAACTCCCCCGTTTGTATCCGCTGTTATACGCGGTATCGATGCAGTTGGTAGACAAGTTATAATTTAAGTTTTCACTGATGAGTTGAGCGCTGCAAAATCGCTTTGTGAAAAGTATTAGATTTCTAATGTGGATCGGTAACTTACCTAAGTCAATTTGTGGCCTACCTATGACCAGGCTGACGAAAGAGTGCAGCATACGCAGGTATCTAATGAGGCTTCTAAAGCGCGCTCTGGTCACCTGATACACATCTACCATTGACGGCTTTACTTTGACATAAGATTGATTCGACCGCAAAAGCTTGAAACAAATGTATCCCTCACCCGGGCCATCTTTTACCGGACAATGTCGAAGGCATAGAGTCTCCCGGCATAGAAAGCCAATATGCTTTCAAGTGACGGACACATAGGGTATTGAAGCTACTGCTAAGAAGGCGGCTGACGGAAATGCTCCAGGAATAAATACTACCTGTAAGCAATCAGCTAGGCGACGGTAGGGTCCGAGGTAGCGGGGGTTCAAAGCCTTAGTTTTCGCATTTATCTACCGGGTATTTTTCATGTCATATATACAGGTCTTTGGTGTCTGAGCGTATACCAATTCATCCCTTCTGAACATGCGCTCACTGCATGGCGCACGTAGGCCCGTCCTGAACCTTGATGTGCCTCCATCTCATGCTGAACCATGCTACAGCGTACTGCCAAATAAGATTGGTTGCTCACACTACCAAATACCGCTTCCAATAACGGTTTCTCGCAATGTAGTTGAGTACGAAGCTGCAAAGGCCGAATAACTAATGCCATATAAGATTGTAAAGCATTATTAGCCAAGAACGATCGGGATTAAAAGCGACTACATCTATTGTGTAATTGCTATCACGGGGCGTCGGGCAGGTAATAGGATAGGTGCGTCGTCTCCAGGTTCTATTACTACAATCTGTCAACCCCCTAGCTGCTAACACCCCCAGCCAATAACACCTCCCTTCTTCAGATGAATATACTCCTCCTCCCCAACTTCCACCATATATAAAAGGGGTCAATTCCCATCCGATTTCCAATTGAAATATACCAACATGTTCGTCTTTTCTTCTTCTTTCCACCAGCATGGAGTTCACATACGAGCAACGCCTCGGTAAGGTTGTTTATGCCGTCCTGGATGGCGCAACGCAGGCACACGCGGCCCGCGCCAACAAAGTCGATCGAGGGGCCCTGCGAAACCGTATACTGGGATTTCCGACCAGAGTCAAGGCCAATCGGTCGATGCAGCTCTTCACACCAGACGAGGAGACTTTCCTTGTGAAATGGGCCCTTTTCCAAGCCAGTCTGGGCTTTGCTCCAACCCACGCCATGTTTTGGTTGTATGCGCAACGCATCGTCCTCCAAAAGGGGCTCGATTACCGACTCCGCAAGCGATGGGTGCACCGATTTCTCAAGCGTCACCCGCCCCTTAAGTCCTTCAAAGCCAAAGCCATCGATTTGCGGCGTCTCCGATGCACATCAGACGAGACCGTGCGCACCTTCTTTCAACAGATCGATGATGATATCATCCGGAACGTCCCCCCTCGCTATTGGTTCAACGCCGATGAGGTTGGGAGCTCGATGGCGCTGGAGGGGAGCACTATGGTAATCGGACCGGCCGCCTGCCAGACCTTGATAAAGCATGACTCGGCAAGGCGAATGGATCACCGTTGTTGAGACGATCAGTGCAACAGGCCGATCCCGCCCCCCCCTTTGGTGATTTTCAAGGGGCATTCGGTCCAGCAACAGTGGTTTCCAGACGATGAGGTTATCTGCCCCTATGAGGACTGGACTTTCACGGCCTCCCCTCGAGGCTAGACCTCAAACCCCATTGCGCCCAACTGGCTGAGGAAGATCTTCCTACCCCTGACCAAGCCGGAGGAGCCTGAGATGTGGAGGGTACTGGTTCTGGATGGACACGGCAGCCACATAGATCCCCCGTTCATGGTGGCCTGTTTGGAGAAGTGTTGGCTCGTGTACGAGCCATCCAACAGCTTTCACAGTGTCCAGCTCCTTGACGTCGGTCCTTTCAGTGTGTTGAAAAGGAGGTTTAAGAGGGAGCTGGAAAAGTCGTGTGCAGTGACGAAAGACAATCTAGTCAGGAAGGGAGACTGGCTGAGAGGTTGGTCGGCGGCAAGGGAGCAAGCCTTGACTCCGCAGATGATCAAGAGTGGCTGGGCGGCCACAGGTCTGTGGGCGCGGAATATCAACAAGCCCATAAACAGTCGCCTCCGCCGGTCCAAGGCAATCGAAGAGGCCAACGAGGCCGAAGATGCCGGCCGGGTCCAGGAACCAGAGGCCGGAAGGGTCGAGACACCGAAGGCCATCCGGCAGGTCAAAGGTCTTGACAGTGCGTTGGTTAGGGAGGACGTCAACAGGACTGGATCAACCAAGAGACTCTTATTTTCCAAGGTCGGGACGATGATCGATGATTTGAACGCTCAGGTTACTCGGCTGGAGGTAGAAAACGCCGGTTTGAAGGATGATCTGGAAAGAATGAGGGTCAAGAAGAGGAGGAAGGTGGAAGGTGAACCCAGCGAGACCTTTAAAAGCATGACAGATGTGAGGGAGACGAAAAGGGGGATGAGGGCAAAAAACCACCTAGGAGGAAGCGTGCACCGGTCGTGCGTGAGGGCCAAGAAATTATTTTGAACGCGTGTGGTAGTGAAGGAAGTTCAATTCAAGTGCGCGCGCAACGATCCATGTAAATTAAGGGTTGGGAGATTACATGTGTCCATTCATGATCCAGGGTGATGACCATGTGTTGGTGGTGGGAAGCACCCTATCTAACATGCTAAAAGGCCTATGTAGGGTCAAGCCACATGTGACAAGGGCCTAAATGTGGCTTGTATCGTATTCCGCTAATAATTGACTATGGCACTTCTGAGGGCTGAGGGCTCTGGTTGAACTCACTCCAAGAGAGGTGATACGTGAGGTTCATGTGCGCGAGGACCAAGGCCTTCGAGGGCTTTTATTTTCTTCAAGCGCGGCAGCCCTTGGAATAAGACCTTCTCCAGTTGGTTATGCATGTGACACCACATCACTAGCAATCTCGGCGCTGGATCACTGAGAAGGTTTGCGCATGCGATGGTTTGCACGAAATGGAGATGGATCGCGTTAGATGGATGAAAAGCTTAATTGTACATAAGCTTTTCCTTTATGGCTACAAATACTATCCTAGTCTCGGATCCTGTATTGTAGCTCCTTGAGCTACGTCCTTGTCATATTCGTTACCCCAACCAGACAGACTGTAGTAAGAGAGCCTGTTGTCACTGTGCCTACCCGGTCCGCCTGCACCGCCCGTGACAGGTGTGATGCAAAACAAGGTCATTTATTGGGTGGGAGCGAAATGAAAAAACACAGGGTAGGGCAGGGAGGACTGGCTTCAGTGAATCGGGTGTCAAGTCATGAGAGCGACCTATTAAAAGGCTGGGTGTATATTTATCAGGGCGTCTGGTTCGAAATTGAGCGTGATTGGCCACTCGAAATAGTAGCACCTGCGAAGTGAAGGTACAAGGAGAAACGGTGGAAGAGTCTGTAAATCGTAAAGGATAGTGTACGGTACTAAGCACCGTCTTCATCCGTTTTGCTTCAATTCAGACCTTTTTGGCATGGCTCGTGCGGTGGTGCGGCGTCTTCCCTTTCTGGAACACTTTGTTGCTCAAGGTCGGCATCCGCTCTCCTCCCAGACAAGAGCTTAGAGAGCCGAATTAGTACTAGGGTCGGTGACGACCTGGGAATCCTCGGTGTTGTATGTGTTATGTCTTTTTGTTGCACCCCGATAAGCCTCTTTTAACCATATCAAATCGCCATCCTGATACATGCGATGAGTTCTCTCTTCCTCATTCCGGGCTCCTGCTCGAGGACGAGGTTGGTGGCTCTGCTTGTTCATTGCGGATGTCCCGTCTGAGTTTTGGCGCCGTTGGTTTGTGTCCACGCCACCATCCAAAACGCTATGCTTTCCCACAGTCTTCACCCCAACGCAATTTTGAATCAGCACCTGACGGGCCTTCTCATGAAGGAGCAGCGGTGGCGAGCCCATCACCCGTCGACTCAATGTAGTCTCTTTGTACCACATGACCAGCATTTTGGAGAAGTGCACTGCCCACATGCAACACTGGTTGTCCCCGCACTGCGAATGATCGCAGCCGATGCGTGTGTATCTTTGCGTGAGCTGCCGTACTTGTCCTTCCCGGAGAGTTTCGAGTTTGAGCTTCTCGATCTCGGGCTCTACCCTCCAAAGCAGATCGATGACCTTTTCCATGTTGGTTTTGAAGATAGGAGGCCCCGTGGGCTTCTTGATCCTCCACGAACGCTTAGTGAGCCAATTCGTGACGCTCACGAAGGTGTACACGTGTGTCGCGAAGGCCAGCCGCAGTCCTAGCTCCTGAGCTATCTTTTTCTTAGCAGAACAATGCGCGTACAGCTTCTCCCAAAGATCCTGTGCGAACGCCTCAGGGTGTTGTTGGCTTCTGAGAGACATCGCGTTTAGATAATCGAGCTGGAGGAGGACAGCTTCTTGGCTGTTAGGATTCTCATGGCGGCAATAATAGTGATACTCCGCTTCAATAGAAGTACCAGGAAAAGACTTTTCGGATTTCTTGTCCCGTATGGCTTGCTGTGTAGTCATCCCAAGTATGATAGTCTCTCCGCGACTATCAGGAGACGAGTTCGTCGTCTCCAGCATTTCTCGCATAGCTTCTAAGCTTACATTGTAAGCCCATCTCAGATCTTCATTGAAAACCTTCCTCCTGGCATCAAATGGTTCTTTAGTATCAAGCCACATCTTGACATCCTGATGTCTGACACTCAAAGCTTCTTTGTTCTGGGTGAACGTTCTGAAGTGCCCAACGAGCCAAGCAACGAAGTCCATCAAGGCGTGCGCGGGATGGAATGCGGATAGCGAGTTCCTGATACGCTCAAGGTAGAGCCCAAATATGGTGTAGAAATAAGTATCGACCTCGGGGACGCCTCTGATGTTCAAATCCTTGAGGCTCATCGCTATTTTCCAGAAGTAGATGATGAGATTGGGATCCAGACGAATGACAGAGGGACCAATTGCCCCCAAGAGTTGCTGTAGTGAATAGCTCAGACAGCTCATGACACCGCTCTGAGACAAGACACTGATACTTTCACATAGTTGGAAAAGCTCCGGCCAGGACCAGGTCAGTGTGACGGAGGGCTCTTGGATAGCGACGAAGTGGACGGTTCCGACTTTCCATTCACGTCTGCTGTGGCCGAACAGTTCGTAGAGAGATGCTCTCGAGTATTGAACGAAAGCCTCCCTCGAATCGATGGACTGCGGATCCTTGTTTATCATGCTCAGCAACCTATGATAATGGTCCCCGACGCATTTGGGTCCCGTCGAAAGCTTTGCCTTCTTCCTTGGTAGGCAGCCCCCTTTGTCCCTCATGTCCTGTACATTGCCACCCAGCTTATTCTTAGCAAACGAGTCTGCCCACTCGTTATTGAACCGTGATGAATACATCTGTTGACTTCTTAGGGTCAGTGTCTTGTATACATAGTAATAAGGACGCAGCCAGTAGAAACTTGGGTATATCTACGTTGCCTTGAAATTGTAACACCTTGCCATCACTTCCATCAGATCATTCAAGCTTCGGCCGTCTTTGATGTATATACCATACATGATGTCTCGAAGTCGTCCCCAGTCTCTGGAGTCCGGGCAGGCCTGGGAGTCCATGGTGTCCTGCCCAATGGAGCGCTGAGAATCACCTGGATATGGCTGATACGGCGCTGATAGTGCCATCTCAGACCCGTTCACGCCATTGCTTAAGTCTAGGCTATTCTGAGCTCCATGAGCTGCACGCAAATGTTGGTAGAGAAGGGCATTGTCTTGCGAATGCCAGTGTTGGGTGGCACGGGCGTCAGAGGTGACTGCAAAATCATTCGTAATACCAGAGTTCGTAATTATTGTTCTGTGCGCAAACTGTTGATTATGACCTGGTACTATGTTGTCGGGCATCGTTAATTCGAGGATGAGTTACAATTGATGCAAAGCAACACTTGGAATGGTGGACACTGGAGATGATGCAGATGGATGGTTGCTCAGGCGTAAATGATGTGGCGCCGACGGGCTCCATGGTGCAGTAGAAAAGGGGCAGTCAATTGCACGCCTCACCATTGCTTCTCGTATCCAATAAAAGTGTCCGATCTTAAATATTCGGGCATAAACGGGAAAGCAATTGAGTGGCCCGGGGCATATGCAGTAGCCCCGCGTGGAACGCAGCCTGCAGGATATAAGGCCGCGTGATGAGAGTCCCTTCGACACTGCATGTCTATAGACATATTATTGGTCTGGACTGTTCCATCATGCATTGTACGTGTAGCCAGCTTTCTTCGAAACCCTTCAATCACCCGTGGCTATGATCCGGCATTCCATCTCTGTCAAATTCCCTGTGCGTGATGTGTGTATATGTCTTCCTCCAATGCAATCGACCAAATGTCTATAAATATGGCCTTCAGTCCGTACTGTGGTGTTTTGCAGGATCAAAGCACACCAGCAGCGACATCCTCATCACCCCTGGCACAAGCCATTGGAGCACCTAAATCCTGCCATTCCCTGACCATAATTGTCTATCATGGATCCATCTCAGTCCAGCAACAGCTACCACCGTGCCTTACAAGACGTCACCCAGGGACAGATTGACCGTTTCGGTCAGGATATCCAAGGTGAAGGCCACAACAAGGCAATTGCCATCATCGCTGTCTTCAGTTCTGAGGAACGGATTCAACCGGTAAGACGGACAATCAAAGGAACGGGGCTTAAGTTCTGGAAATGTAAGCATGCCTCTTACCAGACTAATCACTTTTTCAATATGTTGTATACATACGTCAAGGACCATGGCGCAGCGATGCTGACCAAGTATGACACATCAGCCAGCTCCTATATCGGGATCACCACTATTGATGGTCTACAGCACGAGATTAGGAGCGTCAGGTCCGACCCCAGGCGCTGCCAACTAGTCATTCTGGTTGACACCGCGATCTCGGAGATCGTATTTGATGTCGGTAGCAACATCAAGGCTCTCAAGGTGGCTCGCTGTGGTAGCAGCAAGCATTGTCACCGTCCTCTTTTGATCGACGGATCCTCGACGTTCAACAAGCTACGCATGGATGAGTGGGAAGAAGGGCTACAGAGACGTGCGAGAAGGACGCAAGAGAGGTCGCTATTCCTAGGCCCTGATGTCTGCATCCAGATCGACATGAGCAGAGCCTCCTCCTACCTCGGTTCAGTCGAAACTCTGTCCCCGGACCAACGCGACCGCGCTGCAGCTCATCTCGAGCAGATGCAGAATGTGGACCTCACGGGCAGTTGGTGGAAGCGTTGGAAGGGGCCCGTTGCCGGGCTTATGGGTATCCTGAGCGGCGGCGGAATGTTCGCCGGCCTCGGCGGGTTCAGGGTGATGGCAAGGGGCATGTACGTCAGCTTCAGCCACGGCAGTACCACGTTATCGGCGGGATACGGGAGCCTCAAAGCCAGCGGATTGGTCATGGCCGTAGGAGGTGCTGCGCTGGTTGGAGCTGGTGTTGGACTTGTTATATATTTTATGCCCTGGGAAACGTTCTTCTCGTATACCCGAGACTTGTTCCAGAAAGTCTGGGGTGCAGTGAAGCCGTTTTGGAACTGGCTGGTGGCTAAATGGGATGGGCTGCTGGATAGCTTCAAGCAATGGCGTGAAAATGCCAGTTCCCAGGGGACGGAGAAGCAGCACCACTCTTATGGTTCGCATGGCGGCCTCCAATGAGTGGTGTGCGGATGGTGCGTGTGTATTGCGCACGACTGGCACTTGGTAAATTGTTCCATGTTACGTTTAGACTTGGGATGTTTCGTCTTGGAGAATGAATTTGATAGTAGGAAGTTCTATTTGCTTGACATTTCCCGTCACCACGGGAATTGGTTTTAGATACGAAGTACATTTAGTCGGATTTCAATTCAAGCTCTAATTAGTTGTCAAGGGTTTGTGTTCTGATGCAAATGCCTATGAAGACTCCTCGAACCCCTGTCTACCCATATCCTCTCTCCATAAGTAGCTCAGCACTGAGGCACGACACAAGAACACCAGTGCATGCAAATCAGGTCATGACAACCCACATTCTCTGAAACGGGCTCTGGTAAGCGTCGACCAATTTGGCTCTAACTTCATCTGGATATTCCAGCGCGCCCAAAGTAGGAATGAACTCAATAGCCTCGTATGGCGACTCGAGAACTCTGAGTGGCTCTGGCAATGGTCCCAAGTCGGTCTTGGCTCGCTGCAAACTGGCACTGGAGACAGCGGAACCGATGGCCTGCCCGATAAGTGCGCCAAAGAGGTGAGACATCACAAGGAGCCCAGCTCCCAGGCCCATATCGTCTACGAGCTCCACTCTGGCTTGAAGCTGCATTGTGGTGGTTGAGAAAACGGTACCAATGCCGACACCTCGAAACACTTGGAATGCATGATTCATAGCCATGGAAGTGTCTCTGCCGACCAGGCTACACAGTCCTAGGAATACAGCCGAAAATAACTAGCCGATCTGGAGCTGTAGGCGGCATTTACGCGTATACTGCATCATAATTGGGGCCAGGAAACTGAAGCCAAAAGTTACGCAAGCAAGTGAAATGCCCGTGATAGCTGCTTGCAGCGGAGGCTGAAGGAAGGCGGCCTGGAAGAACAAGGAGATGTACAAGACGAGTGAGTACGTAAGCATCCAATTCAGGAGCCCCGAGGCCAATGCCGCACCGAAGGTTCGGTTAGAAAACATCCGGTGTGGGATGCGCGGCTCCACCGGCCTTGCCTCGTAGATTGCGAATATGGTAAGTACAAAGAGACCCATGATCAGCGGTACAAGAGTTTGCCAAGATGTCCAAGGAAACAAGGCACCGGCCCAGCTTAGAGACAAGGCGAATAGGGTCGTGCCGGAGGCAAATAATATCATGCCCAATATATCGAGCCGACGGATCTTGGAGCCAAGAGCCAGGTCGATCGTCTTCAGGCGCAGAAAGACCCAGGCGAGGATGAAGGCGACTGCACAAAAAGGCAGGTTGATCCAGCCGATCCAGCGCCATGTGACGAACTCGATGAAGAGAGCACCGACCCAAGGGCCGGTCAGAGTCCCCACGGCGAGCGCAAGGCCCATGATGGCTAGTTAGAGGGGCCTCTCCCTCAGCGTGGTGACGTCCGAGAGGATGATGGCTTGCAGCACATTCAGCCCGCCGCCCCCAAGGCCTTGCAGTAGCCGACCGGCGATGACGACGGGCATGCTATTGGCTACTCCGAATACTACCGAGCCCACGGTGAAGGACAGAATGGCCAGTAACAGCGGAACCCTGCGGCCAAAGACATTAGAAATGTTCGAGTAGATTGGCTGCGTGACTACGACGCCCAGAATGAAGGCGATGCTGGCCCAGAACGGCTCCAGGGTCGATACATGTAAGTGGTTGGTGATCGTCTACTTTACTCGCCAGCTCGTGTCTTAACAGTGTGCAGTGGTGGGTGAAGTGAAGACGTACTGGTGTAGCCACAGCGAGTGTAGTCGAATTCCATGAAACCAACGGTAGGACGAGCGCCAGCTTGAAAATGGAAAGGTGGAATGAAAGAGGCTTCTTGGGCCTGGGAGCCGCCGACAACTGCGGCGATGGAATCGGCTGGGCTATCATGCTGGGGATTTGTGAATATTATGACATTTGGGGGTCTCGAGATACCAGGTCGTTCATGCGGAACGGATAAATAGAGCACATATCATTGCAAGCAAACAGTAGATAGACATGTTGCATATATTCAACAATATTTTTGGATACAGAAGCGAGTTCGAATGCGAACCCCTTGCCTCAGCTCTTGTGGTCCGTCATCGTGAAGCCCGGCATGCACGGCGGTCCAATCCGGTGTGCTACCCACTTGAAACCCGGTTTACCGGATGGCCTCCTCGGGCCTTGGCTACGTAGAGCAGCGATCTCCTGCTGCGAAAGATCCGCCAACCCGACCGCGTATTGTTCCTGATGGTATCGCTAGCAGGGATCCAAGGATACCACCTACTGCCGGGGACCAGTCAATCATGTGCACATCCTTGAGAGTTCAGGTAAGTACATTGCCTGCCTACTAATATGGCATCCCCGAATTGGACCTTCGCTCCAGATCCTTTGGGCGGACCCTGGGTGCATTCACGGAAGAAATGACAAAACTATGGACAATTGTTGATTGGAAGGTGATAAAAAAGTAGTCGCCAATTAAGGGCAGTTGTTGGCTGCAAGGGTTTCTGAAAAGGCAGCCACAGCTACGCAATTGCCTGCCCCCGGCTGTAATATTTCCACCGTCGCGTCCCTGAATCCCTCCGACCAGCCGAGCTCCCCTCGCCGTTAAGTTGACTGGTGTGCCCAACCCAAAGACAGGCAGAAGTTGAGGCATGCCTTGCTGACCCCTTAATCTCATCATCAATATGGTTCGCTTGAATTTTGATCCCCAAAAGGAAATCCCCGACCTCTCTGGCAGGGTCATCCTCATCACTGGAGGTAAGTAAGCCTTGATTGTGTAAAGTCCTATATTCTCCTGCATTTCCCCTCGCGAGAGTGACCCGAGATCGCTTACGTGGTTCCCGCGCCTACAGGCACCGCCGGCGTGGGCAAGGGCACCGTCTTAGAGTTGGCGAGCCACAATCCGGCGCATATCCTCTTCACGGGCCGTAATGCCAAGGCGGCGGACGAAGTGATTGCCCAAGCGCCGCAGGGCGTCAAGGTGACCTTTGTCGTCTGCGACACGGCCAACAACGCCTCGGTCCTGTCCGCGGCCCAGGAAATCCTGTCCCTGGTCCCGGACCGGCTCGACGTGCTGGTCTGCTGCGCCGGCATCATGGCGAAGCCGGCCGGCGTCAGTGCCAACGGCTATGAGGTCCACTTCGCCACGAACCAGCTTGGCCACTCCTTCCTCATCCGCAAGCTGCTGCCCCTGCTCGAGAAGACGGCGGCGCTACCCGACGCGGACGCGCGCATCGTCATGGTCACCAGCCTGGGCTGGAAGGGGACGCCGCCGGGGGGCATCCAGTTCGACAAGCTCCAGAGCGAGCAGAACCTGTTCGCCCTGGGCCCCTGGCTGCGCTACGGACAGAGCAAGCTGGCCAACCTGCTGTACGCGCGGGAGCTGGCCGCCCGGTACCCCCAGATCACATCGCTCTCGATCCATCCCGGCGTCGTCAAGACGGCCCTAGTCACGGACCTGACACTGGCGCAGAAGATGCTGGTCTATGCCCCCAACGTCGGAAAGATGGTCACCCCGGAGCAGGGCACGTACAATCTTCTCTGGGCGATCACTGCGCCGAAGGAGAAAATCAAGACTGGGGGGTTCTATCTGCCTGTAGGAGAGATCTGCAATGACAAAACAAAGCCGAGCGAGGACCCCGAACTGCAGAAGCGCTTGTGGGACTGGACAGAAGAGCAACTTGCCAAGTATGACACCTAAAGGTTGATGGGAACCGCGCATGCATAGATACAAGGATATGAGACAGCTTACTAGGCTCTGTAGGTGTACTGTCGGTACGTGCTCTGATCAATCTACCTTGGGGGGTGGGCGAGTGGTCGGAGGGTTTGCACCATATACTTTACGTTGACATAGTTAATTTACTTAGATGGCGTAAACCCATTGCATTCTATCTCCCAAAATCGCACAGGAATGGAAAGGTAAACACTCCTATGACTAATTATGGTATAAGTCACGATCAAACAATTCAAAAGCAGTTTTGGCGTCACACACATTTGCGGTCAAGAGCAGGATAGTTTTTGGGAAGTCCAATCCATGGACAGGTAAATTTATATGTACAGCTATATCAATATAGACAAAAAAGTTCGTAACTTCATGATTCGTGCTTGCTTCTTTTTTCCACAGCTTATAGGAGAACAAATCCTACAAGAAGGAGGCATCAATCACACCAAAAGCCCCAGCACGTTTGTTATTGTCTGCCCATGGCCGCTCTGTATGTACCATGGGCTGCCGTTGTTGTCGTCGTAACGAAACGAGGCGCTTAGCAAGTGAAGACCTTGGGGCCCGGGTTCTCGTAGCTGGTGGGGACGGGGTAGTAGAGGTTGAACTTGATGCCGGGGTCGGTGGGGCTGTAGGCGCCGGGGAAGGCGACGCCGGCGGGGGAGCTGGAGCCGCCGCCCTCGACCTTGATCTGGGCGCAGCTGAGGTAGAACTGGGCGCCGTTCTCCTGGCCGGCCGAGTGCAGGGCAATGTGCTCGACACGGAGCAGGTACTCGCCGTCGGCGATGCAAGGGGGGATGGTGGCCGAGACCTCGCGGGCGCCGTCCGAGGGCCAGGTGAGGCCGCTCTGGGCGAAGTTGGGCTGGTCCTCGTAGATCTTGAACCAGACGTCACCGCTGCCGTCAAAGTCGGCGACGGAGCCGGGGGCCTTGGCCATGTAGAAGGCCAGGGGGCCCGGGTGGCCAATGTTGGTCTTGAAGCCGACCTTGTCGCCGGCCTTGACCGACATGGTCTTAGCGCCCTCGTTGCCGGGGGCGGCCTGGTAGCAGCGGATGGCGTCGGACTTGACGTTCTCGACGGGGCCGTTGTTCTGGAAGTTGGTCGTCTTGCGGACGTACTCCCAGTCCTCGGTGGTCTTGCCGTTGGCGACCAGGGCAGGGAAGGTGTAGTGGGCCGAAACGGCCGAGACGAGCATGGTGAGGGCAGTGAAGGACTTCATAGTGGCGGTGTTGTTGTTGTTGTTGTTGGAAAAGCGATTGTGTTATACTACTAAGTAGTTCGAAAGAGTGACTGAAGTAGTGAATGAATGGTCTGGAGTTTGGTGGTGTGTTGTGTGTTGACTAGTGATCAGAAAACAAGACAGACGGCGAAGCAACATGCTCTTATACCGTGAACGACATCCATATCTCCAATGTGATGGCCCCTGGTAGGGTGAGGCTCACAGAGTCACAGTCTCCATTGCCTCGGGAGCTGGTATGGGTAGTGGCCGTTGCCGTGGACCGACACATCCCAGCGTCGATAATTCCACCACTGAGGTTCTCGGGTCGAATGGCAGGTAGATTAAACCCGCTGCGTTGTGTCGCATTTCAAGCGCGTAGCCCACATTTACTGTGGGGGGTTGGCAGCACAGTCGTCGATCATGAAACATGATGAGTTTGGATGCAATCAATCGCAAGCGCCCGCTCCCGCTTAGGATGCGACAGGAATTGCCGATGTAATGAGCAAGGGACCGGCACTCCTACCTCTCATGCCCACAACTTGGGCTCGCAGGCCCACGCCAAACGTCTTGAGCCTCCAATCCACACGTTCATCCCTTCGTGATCTCACGATTCCTGGCAACCTGAGGCGGCCCTCCCCACATCTTGGCATCTGTTCCTGGACGACCTCAACGACAGCGAGCACTGACCCGGCCTGCAAGACCCAGTTATCCAATTTATTCGGAGGTGAGAATGGATGCAGGATGCGACATCAACCCCGAAGCGGCTCCCGAAAGCCTCGAAAGCGTTGCAATGGATGCAACCGCGCCCCCAGAGATGATCGGCAGTCAAATATAGCAACTAACGGCAGCTTGGCGGTCAGAACCGCTTGACTGGGATTCTGACGACTTTCTCCTTTCTCCTTTCTGCACTGGTCCTTGGCGGCTCATGATAGCGACGGTGATTTCCACCTGTCAAATGACAGATTGGCTCCCGTGCCTTGCAGGGAATCTGCAGCTCTGAAACATTGTTCTCTGCGGCGCATGTGCGTGAGCGGCACACTTCTCATGGCAAGTGTGATGATTTAGCATCACATCGTACGACGGCGGGCTTTTGCATCGAATAAGCAAAGAACGGGGGAGGAGTTTCGATCCGTGACCCCAGCCACTTGCAAAACACAATGGAGGAGGACCCTCCGTGCTCAGCGCCTCACTGTGGGTAAAAATCTGCCGAGGCTGAGATCCAACGGACCAAGGTCTTTTGATTAATTTTGGCCGACATGAAAAACCAGACTTCGGATGAAACAAGAATGCTTACCCAACCCATTGTTCAGCATACCTATGACGTACTATTGCCGAAGGGCACATCGTGAGAGGTGAGAGAGAGAGAGAGAGGGAGAATGTTCAAACGCTCTTGATGGGGTTTTCTGCTGGCTCTCACGCGTGGAGTACTTCTATCGGCGGCGCCGTTGTCAATGCCGATGCCGATGTCGACGCCGACGAAGAACCAGTGTTCAAACTGCATACTGGCCGGTTCAGGTCGAGTCGCAATGGAACATTCCCAGAATTCGAACATAGGACACACAAATAGCTCGGCGACATTCTGGAACCGACAGAGTATAGACATGGGTGCATTCACATATAGCGCGCCTGGAAAGATAGAGCTGAAAATAGAGGCTGTACGATCAAGCGTGCCTCATACGATGTGATATATGAAAAACAGATTTATCGCATGTACACACCCGAACTTACTCTCGGGTAAAATGCACGCCCAGTTGACCCGAAAGGTGACACTGTAACTTGAAATGACTACCCTAGCTGCAACGGTAAGTGATGTAGGGACACACGCCTTCTAGGCACGCTGCCGAACATCAAAACATTCAAGTATTTTCCATCACCCCGCTCGGGCCGAAACCAGCTTTCACCCATACATACATACCTAGTACCTAACAACTAGCTCCGTTTCTAACAGCATTGGGACAACGAACATACATCGATTTCTAGTGCTAGGCAAGCTGCCAGGTTGTTCGCACTTGTCGTTGATATTGTTTTGGCCAACACGACGCCACATTGCATGCACAAAGCTTGGTAAGCGCCCATCTACCGGTGTGAGAACCCGAGAGCGCCTCTCAAGCAAGCCAAGTACAACGAAGTTGCTATTCGACTACTCGCTCAATGTGACCGGCAGTATTCAGCCGGACTCAATGATCATCACGCTAGATGTTGGACCTCTTGGAGGAGAGTCGGATACAGATCTTACTTTGCCAATCCCTTGGGCCACCAGGGATGAGGAGAACATATATATGCCCAGGCTGCCAAAGGTCATTCCAAGATAACGGAGGCAAGGGCGGGCTGTTCAGGTAGGTGCGTGGCGTTCGTCGACTGACCTTGGCGTCGCTTGGCATGCCACGATCATCTCTACTCTGCGGCAGAGCGACTGGTAAGTGGGCGAAGAGTTCTTCTTCTTGGTTCCCCTAATGCCGGCTGACGGGCTATTCGGGCCATTTCTCCCTTTGACCGAGAGCAGAACCCCATCCGTTCCTTTCTGGCATCGTCGCTTCTTTGGGCGAGACAGCAGGGCTCCAGCGACGTTCAAGCTGAGAGCTTAGTCATGGAAAAGCAAATAAGGGGTATAAGCCAGGGCGGAACTGCAGGAAACAAAAAGCCACTGCTATGCAGCCCGGCGTCCTCCATTGGCTGCAAAGTCGGCGAGATTACGCAGGCTTCGTTTTGGCTGAACAATTTCCGCCCGTCCTTGCACTGGGAGCCTTATTATTCTTGCTTGGGATGCATGAGGCCTTGGAGCTGAACGGGGAGGCTGCGAGGAAGTTCCGCCAAGCCTGTACTTGATCTAAACCCAGTGATCTGGTTGCTTTAGGCAATATATCCGCTGTGCTCGCCTACGATTTCGCTAATCCTACTGGTCCTCTTGACCCAATGACCTGGCTGCTCTAACAGTGGCAGACAGGTTTCTCCTTTAGAGTTCGAGTTCTAGGCCATTAGCATTGGGGGACCAGACGCTTGGCACCAGTTAGCGTGGGCGATATCTACGAACCCCAGATCCTTGGCATGCCACCATGCCATGGGACCAATGAGATTGGGTCTTGTCAACTATACCCTCTTCGGGGCGCCAGCCCGACAGCATCGCATCGCTGGCTAAGCTTGCCTCCCCGCAAACTCAACCGCTCGCTACCTACCTGTGTGGAACTTTCCCCAGATTCCCCATGGCGGAGACACGAGTAGTGAGACGGCAGGGTCTTGAGCTAGACACGACTGCTGACCACCATGGGCAAAAGAAGAGGTACAGTAGACGAGGGCGGCAGATGTTGGCGCATCTCAGGTGGTGGTGTCCGCTTTCCCGACTACTGCTGTGCCTGTCCAAGCTGGGCTACCATTAGGGATGACCATGACCATAAATGACCGCGGCGAGCTCTGGTTGGAGCCAATACAAGCAGCATGATAAAGGGCGAGAAAGTGAGAAACGAACAGGCAAGGGAGAAGTGGCCTTTGCTGTAGTGTGAAGGAGTCTCGACGGTGAATTTGCGAGATTCGAGCCAGCCAGGGGGTACACAGCATGTCGACTATCGGTATTCTGCCCCCTTGTCTGGCAGTATGCATGTCTTTAGTTCCCTAAGCTGCGCCAATGTGCAACCCCAAAGTGCCAATATCCGGTACGTATTTATTCTTTGATGGTTCCAATACTATCACACCTGGGCCTACACCATTCAGCTGTCCTGGGTCTTCTCAGTTCTAGGGAACATGGAGTATGAGTCGGAGGGTTTGTTCGGACGAATGGCCGCGACGACGCGAGCGAGATAACAGGAACCCCCCTGGTACTGCATATAAAGAGGCTGCAGCCTCCAATCGGCCCCAATGTCACACCAAAAGCAAGACAACAAGAACAACGCGGCAGTCGCTGGGTTTTTGTTTTCTTTTGCTTTCCCGCCTTGACTGAGACAGTTTACATACTTTAGGTCCAGATAAGGAACACCCTCGCTGGAATATCTTAGAGGGCCGAGCGACAGCACTAACTTCTTCATTCTTTTACTCAGGCCAGTATTCTTGTAACATCGCATTTCAGGATGGCTGTTCACGATGAGGTCGCCTTTTCGGGCGGCTCCAAGACCCCTAGCGAGTCGAAAGGAGAGGTCGAAGTCGGCATGATCGAGAAGACCACAACAACAACAGGAACAGGAGGAAGCAGCGTGCCCTTCGACACGGGCGCGACTAAGCGGCTGATCCGCAAGATCGACTGGACTCTGATCCCCTTCTTGGCGCTGCTATACCTGCTGAGCTTCCTGGACCGCACTAACATCGGTAACGCGCGCCTCGCAGGGCTCGAGAAGTCGCTGGGCATGGACCCCAGGAGCCTCGAGTACAACGTCGCCCTCAGCGTCTTCTTCCCCTGGTACGTCGCCGCCGAGATCCCCTCCAACCTCGCCATGAAGCGATTCCGGCCCTCGGTCTGGATCCCCACCATCATGATCGCCTGGGCCGTCTGCTGCACCCTCATGGGCCTCGTCCACAACTACGCCGGCCTGCTCGCTTGTCGCATGGCCCTGGGCATCGCCGAGGGCGGTCTGTTCCCGGGTATCACCTACTAGTGAGTACATAGACGAAACACACAATCTCTCTATCGCCCCTTCCTAGGTGTCTGATTTAGCCTGACATATGTGTGCGCGTTTCCGTAAAGTATTACGCTGTGGTATAGACGTCACGAGTGCGGCCTCCGAATGGCCATCTTCTTCTCGGCTGCCACCGCAGCTGGCGCTTTCGGGGGTCTGTTGGCACGCGGTATTGTGGAACTGGACGGCCGCGCGAATCTCGGTGGATGGGCATGGATTTTCATTATTGAGGGTATCATCACCTTCATCGTGGGTCAGTTATACTGCTATCAGTCGGATTGTCCTCGTCAGTTCCTCAAGTGCTCTGCTAACACTGCAATCGCTGATGAAGCCATGGCTGCTTTCTTCATTATGAACGACTATCCGGACACCGCCAAATTCTTGACAGCCACGGAGAAGACGGAGGTCATGCGACGTCTGGAAGAGGATCGCTCATCTCTGGCTGATGAGTTCCACCTGAAGTACTTCTGGGACGCGGTCAAAGATTGGAAGATCTGGGTGCACATGTTCATCACCATCGGAATTTACACGCCTCTGTCAGTATACTTCACCAACATTGCCCGCCCGCCTACATGGCGAAGATCGCATGGCTGCCTTCGGTTTCTGTAGGATCGGAATGGATACATACTGACTTCTTGACTGTGCATCTCAGATACTCCTTCTCCCTCTTCCTCCCGACCATCATCTCCAGCCTGGGCTTCACCAACGACAAGACGGCGCAGCTGATGACGGTGCCGCCCTACATCGCCGCGTGCATCTGCTGCATCGGCGGCGGGTACCTGGCCGACCGCCACGGCCAGCGCGGCATCTACATGATCTTCTTCAACTGCGTCGCCATATTCGGCTTCATCCTGCAGATCGCCTCGTCCATCAACGCCGTCAAGTACGCCGGCACCTTCTTCGCCGCCATGGGCATCTACCCCAACGTCCCGCAGGGCGTCGCCTGGAACGGCAACAACATCGGCGGGTCGACGAAGCGGGGCGTTGGCATCGGTAAGCTTTCATTGAACATAAACTTCATGTAATACTTGACACCCTATACTAACCTCTTCTTTTTCGTTGTTTTTTGTAGCCATGCACGTCGGCTTCGGCAACCTGGGCGGCGTCATCGCCGGCTTCCTCTACCAAGCCAAAGACAAGCCCATGTACTACCCGGGCCACGGCACCCTCATCGCCACCGAGACCATGTCCCTGATCCTCTGCGTCTTCATGACCCTCTACCTGCGCCGCGAGAATGCGCGCCGCGACCGTGAGCACAAGGCGCCCTCCGCGTACACGACCGAGGAGCGGCTGCTGGAGCGCGAGAGAGGCGACAACGCCTCGTACTTCCGGTACACTATCTAATCAATGACTGGATTGGTGTGCGCTCTTTTTGCACGTTTTCTTGACCGGAACTGGATAGAATTTCGAAGAAGAAATCTTCCATGCATAAGATTTACTATGATAAGGACAGCCGATTTGGAGGATCGATGGACCTGGTGGCCGGATACATATATACGTATATAAGGGGTATATGGTAAGAGTTATGAATATATTGGACAGGGATGTCATAGAAAGGGGTCAGGCAAGTAGTCGACATAAACCATTGCCATAAGAACATGTTGGGTTGATAGGCTCCAATTAGGATTAGGTTATAAGTTTGCCCCTATCCGCTTCAATCATTGCTCGGCATCCCAACCCGACTTTCTACAGGTCATGATCTACATGGTGATACATGGCTAACAGCAATTACCAAAGCAACTGCCTTAGTCAGCCATGCCTGGGGATTGGAGGACGTGCATGGTAGTATGCATTGAAAAAGGAGGCTGTTTGTAAAATTGACATTGATATTTCTCTAGTCTTCCTAACAAATCAACCAAACCCCAAGTCACTAAACACGCATGATTGACTTTCCACAACGTCGTCAAGAAGATATTCGCTTCTTCAGTCCAATCTCCAACCCGAGGGGCTTCCGCAGGAACCCCTCGCGCGTCTCCATGATGTCCTGCCGCAGCACGACGTCGTACCGCCGCGCCCACGTCGCGCAAATCATCTTCATCTCCATCTCGGCGACGTTGCGGCCGACGCAGGCGCGGGGCCCGTAGCTGAACGGAATAAAAGCGTTGCGCTGGCGGGGCGTGATCTCACCGAGCCAGCGCTCCGGGCGGTACTCGTTGGCGTCAGGGCCCCAGATCTCCGTGGAGTGGTGAATCGAGTACGTAGGCACGCTGAGGACGGTGCCGGGCGGGAAGTGGTAGCCGCGGATTGTCACGCCCCGCGATCCAGGGGGCACCTCGCGGGGCAGGCCGATGCCCGAGGTCGAGTGGTGGCGCAGGGTCTCGTTGATGACGGCCTCGAGGTACGGCAGGTCCTTGACTTGTTCGAACGAGGGGGCGGTGGTGCCCTCGGGGATGGCCGCGTCCAGCTCCGCCTGCAACTTCTGCAGCACACCGGGCGTGCGGGCGACGTGGTAGAGCAGGGCGCAGGAGGAGTTGCTGGTGGTGTCGCTGCCGGCGATGAGCTGGGTCAGCGCCTCGGCGGCGAGCTCTTCGAAGCCCAGAGGCTCCCCCTTCTCGTCCCGGGCCTCCTGCAGCCGCTTCAGCACGTCCGTGCGGTTCTCGTCGGGCGGGTTCTCCAGCCGGCTCTTGACCCGCGCGATGGCGATGCCGGCCAGGTTTTCAACGGCCTCCATGCCCTGGGTGAAGAATGGGTCTGGAAGCCACGCGGCATAAGGCTTCAGCTCCGGCAGCGTCCCCAGAGTGGCCGACACCTCGCCGCGGCGGTTGAGAATCTGCACGGCGGGCGCGTAGATAGACGGCTTGTTCACATCCGTACGAACCTCGGCGATGTCGGCTCCTGCCTCCAACATACCGAATGGAGCACCAAAGGCGAGATCGCCGATAGTGTCAAACGCCACATAGCTGGTTGGTACTTGGTATTAGCACCCGTAAAATTGAATATTTCGATGAACCAGGCCAAACCGCCAGCATCGTTCAAAGGGAATTATTAGCTTACTTGAACCACTCGAGACAATCGACTTGGGCATATCCGTCAGACTGCCGCGTCCTCGTGGCAATGTCATCCCACTTCTTGACAAATGTCTCCAAGTTCTGGTGGACGTATGGCTCAAACTGCCCAACTGATTTCGGGGCAAACGTGTGCGATATAACCTTTCTCTTGCGAGAGTGCTCCGCCCGGTTTCGCGTATTGAAGAGACCGCGGCGAATAGAGACAAATGCATCATAGAACGAACTAAGCTAATTGTTAGCAGGGTTGTGCAAATCCAAAGATACGAAAAGCAACTTGTCGTGTGTGTGTAGTCTTACGATTTCAGGAATCCGTTTCCGTGCCCATATATGATCTGGATGGCCTCATCATCCGCAATGCTCACATGGTTTGGCTGGATCCGGACAACGGGGCCGAGTTTCTTGTGAATTTCATCGACAGACAGGTAGCGCTTGCCTCTTCGGCAGACGTAGAGCAGCCAGAGGTTGGTCCAGGAGGCCGGGAACGGGGCGGGGATCTTCCTCAAGTGGCCGAATGTGGTGAAGTAAGGGACTGCGTAGTAAAACACAAGAGCCAAGGGCAGCAAGGCAAGCGCCCATGGCGAGTAAAACAGGTGTATCAGCGCCATGCTGAGTTGCTCCAGTTGAGCTTCAGGCAGTAGGGTTGAGGCCCCGGGGGCTTTCGGCAGTTTGTTTGCACTGGATTGCGACGGCGCTACGAGTGATCCTAGTGAGGTTCGGGGGAGATGGAGAGGGGAAGAGAAGGTTGCTGGTTTACGCTAGATGCCAGGGTTTTGGACACTCTTATAGATTGGTGATGCTCTTGCGGCCAATAACGTGTGCCCAATATGATGCTTACCTGCTCCTTCTCCTGCTCCGACATCGATATCATCATGTCCCCTCGATCCTAGATGCCGGCATGGCATGTACCCCTCACATGCCCTGAACCCGCGAAATGCCTCTCGACGGTGCGTTGCATTTCGCGCTTAGCCAGGGGGCGCGCGTCCGACTCTCCGACTGTGGACTGTGGGTGGGTATGTCACTATTGAACAAGTATGGGGAAAGCTGGGGTAGGTACCATCGTTAGTTGCAATGAACTGGAGCATCAACCAGAGTCCCACCCCGGCCAAGCAATGACGATCTAGCAAGCCATGGCTCGGGAGTGCGCCCGGCAAATCAGCACCACGGCGAGCGGGGGTTCACACAATCGCGAACAGCGAGCCCAGAGTGAATGAACCAGCGAAGTCCCGTCAGATATTCGGTGGATGTTATCTGAGATGGCCCCAAATCGCCCAGAAACGTGTTTGCGTTTGCGATCCGGAGACTATAAAGAGTTGCACAAAAGGCGGGTAACCTGAGGTCATATCTGATGCACCTTATTGATACCTATCGATAAGCAAAACACATTTAACTGCATGCAACACTGTCACTCTAACCATCATCATTATCATCATCATCAAAAGATGAGACCAAAACGAACTTGACTAGTTCCTGTATTCTCTAGGTTCATGTTTGAATGGAGGCTATCTGGGTACAATGTACAAGACGACCCTGGATATCTGTGCTAAAATGAACGACAACGGTGGTGTAGGGAAGCCCCTAAGCGAGGCCAGAAAGGCCCGACACCAGCAGCACAAGCGAAAGGAGCAACCCACCACCCACTGGTAGCAACGACGCACCTCCGCTTCCGCCGGTGGGACTTGATGCTGCCCCACCACCGGGAGCTGTTGAAGGCGATTCCGTTCCCGTTCCCGCGGGGCTTGGCGTCGCACTGGAGCTGGAGACCGGCGTCTCAGTGTTGTTGCCAAACGACACCAGTGACGACTCGGTCGCCTTGTGCTTGATGGGCGCCATGCGAATTTCGTAGTGGTCCAGGTCGTACACCACGTACACAGACCGCAGGAACGTATCCCCAAAGCCGCACTTCCCACTCTTCGTATTCTCACACACTCCAACACCCAGGCGGCAGTAGGGCTTGCCGTTTCTCATGGATGTTTTGCCCGTGCTGGCATCGACATACGTCACCGCCAGGTCCGAAAACGGGACGGAGACGTTGACTGGATTCGTTCCGTTTCCACCAAAGACGAAGTCCAACGATCCTGGAGGTTTCTTTCCCAGGCCACAATCGACTTCGTATCTATCGCTTGCGGAGTCGTATTTCGAACCAATGGACTCTACGAGGACCTTGAATGCGTTTTGGGGGATATGAAGGAAGGAGGCGCCAAGGTCAAGATTGGCATGAGCCGGGAACTCCGATGGCGATGTCGCGTTGAAGGTGCCACTCTTGTTGGTAACGCTCAACGAATCCCATTGGACGACTGGGTCGGTGAATTTCCGCACAATGGGAAGTGTCTTGAGTTCGCCCTCAAATTTGGCCCGGTCGTACCCCCCAAAGAGGAGGCTGCCGGTCGTCGCATCTAATCGCAGTCAGTATCACAAAGGGTGCGGGATCGGGGGTAAGATGGGCCAGACTACGTACCGACGCCATCCATGTACAAGCTGTATGAACGTCTCTGAATCTTGCCTTGCAAGACAAGTTCGTCCATGATGGTAGGATACTCCCAGCTGCTGCCGTGCGGGCCCGCGTCGGCGCTGTCACTATGTCAGCATGTCTGCACCTATCCAGGAGATCCAGTGATTGGACTTACGGGAAGCCAACGCCGATGATACCGCGGGTGATCCCGTCAGCGGTATTGGCCACGGCCATGGTGATGTTCTTTAGCACCATGTTGCCGACCTTCAAATCGTCGGCGAAGTATTGGCCTCGGATTTTGGCGCCGTCCATATAGCTGATCTTGAATTCTGGATACGACGATATGTTGACATAACTCTTCGAGTCGGCAGGCTTGACTGCGAAACAGGTCAATTATCTCGCATGCCATGCGGTCGGTTTGCAGCACGGATCTTACACTCTCCGCCCACGCACGAACTCCAGGCACTACACGCGTTGGGCCCAAAGGCCCAAGTCTCAGCGCTGGCTGAATCGACCTTAAGGACCAAATCCTGCGGCGGATTGCCCATTGATATGTTGACGGTAAATTGCCCATATCGTATGAAGGCGTTCCCTAGTTCCCACGGCACCGTGTCACGCTGGCGCATTGCTTGGCCGGGGTCATCGTATTGGCGCGCAACAGGCAGCGACACGACGCCTGGCCCCTCGCTGGCTTGCGCGAAGCCCAGGCAGCATGCCGCCAGCAGTGGAATGAGTATCGTCATGGTGCTAGCGATAGCGATAAGCGATAGCAATGCGGGAAACTCCAAGCTGGCATTTACCGCGTGGTGATGTGGTTAATATAGCCGTTCAGCTGGGCCCACCGAGCTACACCTTAGTCTTCTTCGCTTAGGCACCTATCGCGACGACCTAGGCAACCGAGGAAGGGGCGCAGCAGATTGGCCAGTCGAATTAGCATGCAGCTTCCTCCCGTCCCGTGGATTCTGCTACTATTAATATTTTGGAAGTGGAAGTGCCGGTCGCTGCTTCATCGTGAGGCAGAAACTCACATATGTAGCAGGAGATCTTGCTTCTTTTTTTTGTTTTGCTTGCTTCACTTGGAGGCGCAGGTTGACCCATTTGCTTACTATGTACACTAGGATGGCCATTGCACCTCCTCAGCTCAATCCACAGCAAGGCCCTTCATTTGGTCTAGTCGCTGTGATTTGGCAAGCGGCCACAAGAGTTACTGTATCAAAATCTTTGATGCCAATTTCGGCCATGGCTAGGACTGCATCGCCGAAGGATCTTATGACGAGCCCATAATCTTCTGAAACTAACGGTGTCGATCTGTATAATATTCCAGAATGGGAGACAGGATATTTTATCGATTCTGCCGTCAAGCTGCCATCTCATTAGCAATTTTTGCATCATATCCCCCCTTTATTATACTGCCAGGATCGCTTTATCTGGGTTTTACAACATATAAGCATTGAGATCGCGTTACCTATACCTCATATTGATCCCAGGCAAGGACAATTGATCTAACAAATAACGTCGTTTACACGAGAACCCCTGGAGGTCGCATTGAGCACTCTGCAGGTCTTTCTTAACGTTTGAAGCCACTGGACAATGACTTGTTGTACTTGCACAGTCCTGGAAGAAAGAACATCAAGGACTTGGATCTACAATGAGCTTCAGTCCAAATTACGGCTTGACGGCGCCATACATTTTAGGGGTTCCTGGCCTTTGTAACTACCCGGCTCAAATAGACTCAGTTGCGCCGAGAATGTTCTTGCCCGAAGCTATTTGCACAGTTAATACTCTTTCCCGCAGCGAGACACTACAGTACTGATGGCGAACATGTATCCAGACGCAACTCCGATGAAGCAATGTTCTATGTGCCAAAGGAGATTGAAGGTGGTTCGTTTCGTGGACGCGAACGGAAAAAAGTACAGTAAGTGCCTGGCTTGCCGAGAATACGTAAGCCGTGTCCGCAAAGAGGCAGAGAAGAAAACAGAGAAAGTAGTAGACAAGGGCCATGGGATTCTAGGTAAGTGGTGGTACAGGAAACGCTAGGTAGAGACATCGAATCGGGCTCATGCTATCCAGTTAAACACAGGTAGAGGTAAGTGAAATTGGACCACCGATTTGAGAAACGATATGTTTGGCACCCACCAAAGCTCTATACACACAACATCGACGTCCGATGTGCGTCTAAGTAGTACCGACAGATAAGTAAAAGATCCTCTGATGTTTACCTTGTGTTCGAGTACTGACGGATACCTGAAATTGGATGGAAGCTGCGATTTGCCTTTGTCCTCAATCAATGACCAATCCTTTATGAGGGAGTCTTCCCCAGGGGTCAAAGAAGTCGAAAACACCACTTCCTTGACTTACAATGATAGTAATCTGCTCGTTAAAACTTGAATACGCTTACTGCTGTTATCAATTATCTTTCTCGTGCTACATCCTCATGTGCAGTTGTCGTACTCAGCTTGACGAACAATATCCCAGAGTCTATCGCTAAGAGAGTCTACCAAAAGTCGAGTACACCCCGCAAGACCTGTTATTGGGTCTCATAGATAAACCAGAACGCACTGCCCAGTAAACATGGCGTTCAATGAACAAGACAACCGCTTCGTCGACTTCATTCGCGTTCTCCACGCGAGGGCCCCCAACCTCACCGCATCTCAGATCCTGGAGCGATGCCGAATCAATTTCGGCCGTCACCCGCCCATGCAGGTTCAAAACTGGCTATACAAGAGCCTCGGCGATATCCAGAAGGCGCGAGAGGGTATACAGAACTACATGTAGCTATACACGACATAATATTGTAGGGGGAAGGCGAGCGGAGAAGGAGAATGGTGAAATAATTAAGGAAGATACAATTTGAAGCGCAATTATTCATTATATGGCGTATTAAACTGACCCGAGTGACCATCGCTAATGTTGCAACCCGTTAGGTCGATATGTTTGCTGTGCTTGGCACGCCCTTACGAACTCCACGCATGCTTCCATCTGACAGATCTTGACATTTCCACTACATACAGAACGGCAGTTTGACACATCATACTAACAAAACGAAGCGTTTCCTGCGGTGAAATAGCAGGCAGGGAAGCATTGGGCGACCAGGGTAAAAATCAGTCCATATAAAGTAACAATATCCGCGATAACCCCGCCGATTATCACAAGGATCATTGTGAGGTGGCCGAAAAGGAGGTCCGGCAGCTCGACTACTTCCAGCGCGCCATCGCGGGCGAGTTCTTCGGCTTTACCATGTCGGACCACGAAACAACCGCCACGGCCCCGGCGTGGGGCATGAAATACCTGACGGACCAACCGGAGCTGCAGGAGACCCTGGGCGCCGCCCTGCGCAAGGCGCTGCCGGACGCTGTGGCGCAGCAGCGGTTGCCGACGTACCAGGAGTTCCTCAGGGCGTCGGTGCCATAGCTCGACGCCGTCGTGGAGGAGACCATGCGCCACGCCAACACGATCGCCTTCGTCGCGCGGAAGGCGATGCAGGACACGACGGTGTTGGGGCGAAGCGTACCGAAGGGGATGGGCGTGCTGCTGATGGCCGACGGTCCGGGGTACCTGGCTTAGCCAAGCATGCACATTAAGGCGGACGGCGCCGTCGCCGTGATGCGCAGTCCCGGGGCGCGCCCGGATGGGGGCAAGTCCTTCACCTGTCTCTGGGACGACGCGAACATCGGGGTGTTCAAGTCCGAGCGCTGGCTGAAGAGGGACCCCGAATTAGGCACGGAGAGGTTCGTCCCCATGGACGGGCTGCGAGGCTGCTTTGGCAAGAAGCTGGTGCTTCAGGCGCTGAATCTCTAGGTTGCCTTGTTTAATTGGCACTTCAAGCTACTGAAGACGTCAATGGAGCTGAACAGGTACGATGCTATGCAGAAGTTCGTAAGGGAGCCGACGCAATGTTATCTCCTCCTGGAACGAGCCGATCTCTAGCTCCTCGTAACTTTTCACGGTTCTAAGGGTACGTTTTGGAACCGGCGAGATTGGTGGCCAAATGCTGAGTAGTATGTTTATGATTGAGCAAATGATACGGTGCCCTCTAAGTGGTCATTGGTATACTTTGATTTGGGCATAGAATCCGGCGACTAACGTAAAATAAACCAGTAAATATTCAATAGCCGTGGCATGATATACCTTTCGAGAAAGCAATGTTTATGCGCAAACACTTTCTATCCGGTTCAGGTTGTATTGCTAGTCCTCATGAAAGCATCATACTAGCGACCTGACCAAGTCATTTGCTAGAATGCGGCCCAAAATGTCGAACATTGTAGCCTACAAGTGAGTGGGAGTCATATGAGAGCGGTGATGGGCCGTCAATGCAGGTTGGTAAGATGTTGTCTTCAACAGGAACTCGAGGGTATTATATTGATAAGCTTGAGACAGAAACTCAGCACTATGTTTATTTGGCCATTCCGTTTCGTCTTCTGCCACCGGATTTGCTTCTTGAGATATGGTTCTTCAGAGCGGCTCTCGTGTCGACCAGACTGCGCTTGTGCTTCGACTTGGCCTTGCCCAAGGTCATCAAGAAGTTCTTCTTGCGGGCCTTCTCCTGGTTGGTAGTAGACTTGCCCTCGGCGTCCTTCTTGGACTTTCGGATGGCCTGCGTCGACTTGTGCTCGCCTCGTTCGCCCTTGCCTTCCATGGCCTTGGCTATACGCTCCTCCTTTGTGTCCTTGCGCAGCCTGGCGGGGGCTTCGATCTGCTCCGCCGTCAAGCCTTCGTCGAAGTGTCGCGGTCCCTGGTCTCCCTTGCGCTTCTTGTTACCCATGGCCTTGTCGATGCTCGCTTCCAAGCGCAGCTCACGTAGTTTGGCCAGATCCGCGGGCGTTAGAATCTGAGTAGTTGCCAGCTTCGACAGCTCCTCGAGCTCCTTAGCAGCAGCTCCTTCGTCTTCGGGCTCTTCCGACGCGCGCCTCTGCTTCTTGGGGGCTGGTTCATCCTCGTCCTCGGAGTCGCTGACTCTGATCCATTCACCGGAGTCACTGCTTTCGTTTGAAGCGACCTCCCAACCATCGTCTTCCTCCTCCTCCTCTTCGCCGTTGTCATCGCCATCTTCCAAGCCCTTTTCAGCTCGCTTCCTCTTCCGCTCATCTTCTTTCCACTTCGCGAGTAGCTCAAGTCCCTCAATACCACCGACCTCTTGCTCACCGAACTTCTTCTGTCGTTGCTCGCCGCTCTTAAGGTTCATAGACGCGGTCTTGCCGCGATCCTTCCTCTGAAGCATCTCAGCTGCTTGCTCACGATACAAGGATCGCAGACCACGCGCAGCCATTGAAACTCCCTTATCTTTAGACTTGATGTATTGAACAAGATCTTGCAACAAAGTGTCCGTCATAGCCAAAGGCTGTCTCGCGCAGATCTCTCGAATTGCGTTGAGGCCGGCCGAGGCCACTTCAGCTGCAGATGCTTCACTCACAAACTCATTTGCAATTTTCTGTATCAGAACCTCCAGCACATCGGGAGGCACGAGTTCATGCGTAGCTTGCGCAAGGCAAGCCAAAAACGTCGTGACATTTTGCTGCCTGGGAGTAAGGTGCTTGGTGAACCAGGAGTACAGAGAGAGGAGAGTCAGCTGGTGCAGACCGACCAGCCTCGTGATAAGTTGCAGGACTTGCAGCTTTGACTCCAAAGCCATTCTCGATTTGCCATGAAGATGCTTGGAGAACAGCGCTTCCGAGAAACCTTGAGGATCGTGCAGAAGATGCAGTGCTGAGAAGTTGAGAGGGTGAGGTGCGTTCTTTTTCTTATTGGCCCTCTTCACCTTGTCCACAGCCTTGTCCAGAGCCTTCTTCTTCTTCTTGGACTTTTTGTTGATACCAATTTGATGCTTGACTTGCTTGATATCGGGTGTATCCTCGTCACTGCTTTCGTCCTGCATGTCTTCACGCTCCTGATCACTGCCCAGGAAGAACCGGACACCACCAACCATAACTTTTTCGTTGTCGGACAAGCAGGCCTCCTTCATGATGGCAACCGGTTTGGCGTCGGTCCAAAGCTGGCGGCGCCACATTTCGCGAGTCAACTTGACCGCCCAAAGACCCTTTGAGGATGTTCGGTCGCTCGTAACAAGAGTGAACAGGGCATTTTGCACTGTGCGGTTCAATTTGTGGTTGATGTGCTTGGTATTGGAATTCCGCAGGTCGCTAAGAATCTTGGTGAAAAGCAGATGGCGGAGAGACTTGGAGGGCGTCGAGACAAGGATCGGGAGGAGGGTAGTGAGCAGATAACCAGAGTCGACTACGTCTTTCCTTCTCAGAA
Organism: Apiospora marii; assembly: GCF_038362585.1. Taxonomy (NCBI): domain Eukaryota; kingdom Fungi; phylum Ascomycota; class Sordariomycetes; order Amphisphaeriales; family Apiosporaceae; genus Apiospora; species Apiospora marii. Next base: position 2,674,428 of record NW_027117377.1, read on the forward strand.
GCACCAGACTGGTGACTATCTTCTCTCTCAGATCGGACTCGAGCACAGCGTGATGTTTCGTGAGCGTCTCCTTCAGGCCATCGGCGAACCCGACAGTGTGCTCGGGGTACACTAGAAAGGACTCTGGTCAGTACTGGTGCCGCGACTGCAACTGCAACAGGAGGCCGGCCGGGTTCCAACTTACGATCAGCACAATGCGCAATCAGGTCTACTAGTTCCCTGTACGAGATGAGGACGTTGGACTCGCTGGTGACTGGGGCAGCGAGAAACTGATCTCTTGTTGACTCATATTGGTTCCATAACTCCAGAAACTCTTTCTCGTAGGCCTGGGGATCTCGCCTGATCTTGTACTGCAAAGTCACCAAGTCGGCTTCCGTCTTCTCAAGAGCAGTACGGCCCATGGTGATGTTGTTGTTGGAGGTGAATCCAACTTGGTTGGGAAATTTCCTGCTGGGGGGGGGGGGGGACAGAAGATGGTATACACAACAACCACCACTGTAGGTATGGCTGGCGAAATTTCGATTGAAAGCTTATCGTGCCGCGATAAGAAACTTTTTAGTAGGCGCATACCCCTGCAAATCCCTGCGCAGGAGGGACATAAGTAATGTGGGGTTCTGTTGCGGGAGCTTATTTGGTGGGGGTTCAACGCCGCCTGCGTACTTGACACAGACAAACAGCCCAGGAGGCCTTCAACTTCCCAATACTCTAACCGATGGAGCGGACACTGGCCCAGGCACTTGATGGTCTGAAACTGGTTGATGGCGAACCCGACCATCATGCTCGAGAGGCCAACCTCTCCTGTCTGGTAGAAGGTGGCTCACTTACGACCAATGAAATACGTTTGCTCAAGGACCTTTTGTCGCGGTTCACTTTACAGACTGACATCCTGTCAAAGCTGCCAGTTGAGCTCGCTATTGCCGTTGTAACACACCTACAGCTCCGCGACATTTGGTCCTGCCTGACAGTCTCCAAGTCATGGAGGTCGAGGCTGATGAGCGAAGACATCAGCCGTGCATTAGCAGATGTCCATTTTCCCTCATTGTCCTACACGTGGGGGAGATCTGCGCGCCGTGACAGCATCACTTCGCTATTCCTAAGAGCGGTGCGAACCTCGCTGTGTTGTAGCAAGACACCATTTCGCTCGGAGCTCGTGAACAAGTTCTCTTGGAAACAGGAAAGACATTTCGCTATCAACCCAGAAGAATATGATCGCTACCCAAAGCCCCTTAACGACTCGGGGATAGCTTGCGACTCCCTGTATGCGCATGGTCGTATTGCCTGGGCATATGAGAGCCACACATTCGTCATCGACTGCTTCAACACTTGGAAACGCAAGATTTTCACCTCGCCAGATGCGAAGCTGTCCACGTCGGTTATGCAATTAGAGGCGTTAGGATCTAAGCTTTTGGTTGCTAGCGTGTTGAAACGGTCTTTCTTTGCCTGGGACATCGAGACGGGCCGCCTGGAACGAGTTAAACTGCCGAGCTGGGTGCAGACCTGCACAACTGAAGGAAGCCGAGTAGTCTTCGTCACCAGAGACAAGCAAGTTTTTGTTTGGAAATATGGAGGGTCTTTGTTATCTGTTGATGTAGCAAGCATTTCACCACCGTTGGATGATTTGAAAGCGACGCCTGTTGCCATAGCACACCCAAACGACGAAGATACCATATTCATGGCAACTAGAAGAGACACTGCTGATAGAGCAGCGACTCTTGTTGTCTATGAGTTCAAGCAGTTGAAATTCGTGGAATCCTACGAAGGCCAATTGCCTGACGATATCAACCTTCAGTCCACCACGTCTGGATTCGGGGAAAAGGAGGTCCATTATTGGGCAGACTTCGAGAAAACCAACTCGTATGGGTTGTATGCCTTGTGCCATTCCGATGTAGGCAGGCAAAGGCAGCCCGATCAGCACGCTGGATGCATCTGCACCACCCAATTCGACATTTACCACAAAACGTTCGTTGAGCAACGGTTCGAGTTGCCGTTGTTCTATCCCAAGACAAAACACCGCGTATGGAACAACTGTCTTGTCTTTGGAGGCATGAAGTGGCTCGAAGACGGAGAAATCACCGTGGTTCTTCACCAACCTGGCTTGGAGCAGCATCGGCGAGCGTCTAGGAGAGGAATCCCGTGGCTGGACACGGAGGCAGAGCCTGATTTTGAACATTTCGACCCCCATCCCCGAGCCATCATCCACGACGACAACTTTATGATAGCACTTTTCTACAACGGGTATGTGGTATGGCGTTTGGACTCGAAACCCCTTCGTCCGAAAGCAACAGCCCCGCAGATCCTGTGAAGCAAGACATCTGCAACTTTAACTTAGGAGAGGTCCTCAAAACTTTGGACTTCACTACTCAACGAGAACTTATATATATATATAGCCATTGAATTTTGATAAGAGAATGGAGGCTAAATATCTATTGAATATTATTGGTGCTGGTTCGTCCAAGCCCAAGCCACGAGCCGATGTGTGCCAGGCACCATCCCCAGCTCCTAATGCGCTTTCCCACTGGAACCAAACACTGTTCAACTCATGCAGAAATGCATTGAGAGTAGTAGTCATTCTGGACAGCACATTTGGCCCCAGATACGCACTTCGTTTCCCCGGTGTAGCCAATACCTCCGCATTGCCCATACAAAGGCACACCTCCAGGTGCAGCAGTGGGGGTTGAACCTGTCGATGTGCTGGTTCTTGTAGTCAGAGTCGTCTGCTGCGCAGCAGACGAAGTTGGCTGAGAGGTCGAAGTCGGCTGAGCGGTCGAGGTTGGCTGAGCAGTCGAGGTTGGCTGAGCAGTGGATGTGGGCGCCGGTTGAGGATCCGACCCACCACTTCCAGCTGCACAGGTCGCAACAGCGCCTCCGGGAGCTTTGTAACTCTCTGCGTTGAAACCGTTGTAGAAGTTGGGGATGTAGATGTTGCTATCCGATGCCTTGTAGGCGCCCGGGAGCGTGATCTTGGGGCTGCAGTTGGTGCTGCCAGTGCCAGTGATCTTGAGTTGAGCACAACCAATATAAAACTATCAAGGAGTTCGTTAGGATATAATCTAGTAACTAAGCGAGGGCTGTTGAAGTGTGCATACCTGCGCGCCCCCTTCAGTCTGGGCTGCATGGAGAGCCAGCATCTCGGAACGAAGCTATGGCAAGTGTTAGCAATAAGTATGGAAACAGGCATAGCACATGCAGCTGACTTACCAGATATTCACCACTGGCGAGGCCCTTGGGCAGCGTGAAGGACCGGGTCATGTCGTCTGCCCCCATGATCTCGTTGGCCCATTTGCCGTCGACATAGTTCTGCTCGTCAATCTTGATCCAGCCGGCACCGATACCGGTTGCTTGCGAAGCATCGTCAACCGGGCCGTAGAGCATGTGGGTGATGGGGCCGGGATGCGAGCTCTGATCCCACTGGACCTTGATCTCCGAGCCTTCTTTGGCCTCAACGGTCTTAACTCCTGAGGGGACCTTAGCGCCATTGACGTTACAAACGATGTCGTCGCTGCTAACGTCGGTCTAATATAAAACCAAGATATTAGAAAGAACTCCTAATGAAGACGGGTTGCTGGTAGTAACCAATGGTCGAAACTTACCACTGGGCTATTGCTCGGCGGCATCCGAATGCCGACATCCTTTCCGGGTGAGACGCCATCTACCCAGAACTGGTGGAAGTTCTGGTGCGCAGTGGCGACGGCGAGAAGAGATGCAAGAGCGGCGGTCGTATACATTGTATCGATTTGGAGTCTGATGTCTAAACTCTTAACGGTAGAACTATTTGACGGCTCGGCGTCTAAGATATATAGACATCTCTACATAGATACAGAAGCTATCAATTTCCGCGAAGTACTCTATCATTGGCGGGATTTGTTCCATCGTAAGACTGCTAGTGAGGCCATCGTCACTAGACGGACCGCGAAACGACAACTACCGCCAGATGTCTGCAGTCCGACGAGCGCCCGTCAACCAACCCAAAGGAGTTTTCGGGACGTGACCCATTCAGTAGAGATATTCAGTACCCTGTGCTGAGACGTAGGTCCCCTGACTACATAGCTTAAAATTGTTAGGACTGCGGTGTTTGACATGCAAAGCGATGTTTTGAAACAGCTACTGCTAACATTGGGTGGGATGCTAGCAATGACATTCGTGGATAATTCTGCGGGCTTGGGGTCCGGACCATGATCTGGTTGATAATGGGGAATGGAAGTGGGTTTTTCCAACGGTTCGCCAAGGCGGAACGAATCCCTCCACACCATCCGTGTTCGGAGATGAGGTTGCCTCGCGATCCTCTTCAAGGATAAGGCTGAATCTGCTCTGTGGCTGAGAAACGATCGAGCGTACTTTTCTTTTATTCAAAAGGCGCAGGCAACTCAGCACATGCTGAAGGACGGACACGACATTTATCGCATTGATGGCGAAGGCGCTGCTCTCATCAAATTATTCAATGGCCAGGCAGGGACTATTCGATGCCATTGGCATGCTGTTGATTCCACTGGATGAGCTGGCTTGTCGATCTTTCACGAATAATGGCATGCCAAAAGCAGCGCTGTCGCCATCGAGGGGATGTTTGCAATTTATTGGCCTATGCCGGTCTAATGAACGTGCTATGCTACCATTACTCGGTATCGGTTGTGTAACTTACATGTGCGATGACGCAATTCTACAAAGACAACATCCTCCTGAAATGCCATGCGACAGCCATGCAACAATGCGATAACGCGACAATGCGATAAGTCTGAACCATCTGAGTCGTACTTCCACAGCGTTTAAGTCGCCAAGTCGGAACCCTTGCGCCAACTAGGGGTCGTGATAATGCATATTATGGCTGTAATGCAAAGTAGCGTATTATCGCAAAATGATACGCTACTACAAGAATATTAGCTATAATGCGAATAACGAAACTTAAATGATTCACCGGCCACATTCGAGCTACATTCGAACCACATTCGAGCCACATTCGAGCCACATCGGCCGCGTTTCGAGCCACATCGGCGGAATGGCCGCCGGTCGCACCAGTCTCCCCTTCGTCGAAATGGGCATCGAAATAGCCGGGAAAACAAGCCAGTCGCGACAGTGATAAGTTTAATACGACATCGTAAATGGGGGTGTTAGCAGCGTTGAAAATGTATTGCGAGGGAGGGAGAGAAATGCGAGGTTGCGAGGGGTCGTACGTTAATCCGCTCGGACTTCTATAACCTCATTATCTCGATATCGCCATTATGGTAGCAAATACCGCTAAAACGCTATTATAGCATAATGCGAATCAGAGATTTGAGACCCCTAGCGCCAACGGTAAATACTCGGCATGTGGCAGCTACGCAAGCACATCGGATACCGGGGAACTCGATTCTATATATGACTCGACATTAGCGACAATGGACGTTGCGCTGAGTCCGCGTTTACAGAGACGCGTATTGGCAGATGGCATAGGACCCTTTTCGCCTTATGTACTACCGGACTAAGATTCAAGAGCTTATCAACCTCAACTTCAGAATGCCCCTGAGCAACCTACTGCCTTGGGAATGCAAGGTTTGAGATTACGTTCCAAGAGAGATCTTCGTTATTGTCACAAGGTCACGGTTGGACGTCAGCAGTTCAAATAGTCCCCAAGATGTGGAAATACGGTAGGTCTAACCAAGCACAACACCAATACGTCCACGTTTGTCTTGGGAGTCTGGGGCGCCTAGCGAACCGATAGGCGGGGGCCGTTGTTACATGTACCCTGATTACTGCCCTGATTTATGACGCCTCACTGCAAGAAACCCACTAAAGTGGCCTAAGAGGATGCTAGCTCATAAGACTGACGTGCTCCGATATTAGGCACTTCCAGTGTCAGCTGGGCTCACGATGACCTTGGGAATCTAATACCATCATCCCCAAAAAGCGGAATACCAATCCAATCAATATTCTGTTACAATGACCACATGAGCATTTCGTTACCACTGCATGCGCACTTAAAGCGCCCCTGAAAGAAAGCAGATGCGACCTGCGCAATAAAGTCTATCGACCATCCTGCGCGACGGATTCTCCAGTTTGTGTTTGACCCCGAACGACCCGACACAACGAACGAACCTTCCACTCGCCATCGCCATGGCTTCCACTTCCGTATCAGACGACCGGGCGCCGCTCTTACGGCCCTCTTCTCCGGCATCGACTCTTGGGCCGTTGAGTTCAAATAGCTCTATACTCGATGGATCGAGAACATCCTCCTACCGAGCCAAGACGCGCTTCTTGCGCACGATGGCCTTCATTGGGTCGCTACTGGCCGCCGCTGCCGCTGGCACCATCACGGTCTTCTCGCTGTACGGCCCCAGCTTCCAGTCGCGCCTGCGCTTCACGCAGTTCGAAATCAACGGCGTTGCCAGCGCTATGAGCCTTGCGCTATACATTCCAGTTCCCCTGATCGGATACATGTGCGACCGCACTGGGCCGAGCAGGATCGCCCTGATTTCAGCCGTTCTACTGGGTGGAGGCTACGGGCTCGCGGCCGGACTATATCGCCGAGGAGACATCGCGCTGGGAGGGCTGGGGCGCAAGGACCCTATATTGTTCCCCTTCATGGTGTTTGCATTTGTTCTTATCGGTGCTGGCACCGCCTGCGTGTACGTCGCATCGGTCACGACATGCGCCAAGAACTTCAGCAAGGGGAAATACAGAGGCCTGATGCTTGTCGCCCCCATCGCGACCCTTGGGTTCAGCGGCGTGTTGGTCAGCCAGGTCGCAAGCCGGATCCTGTACGAGAAAAACGCGGACGGTTCGCGAGGCGAATTCAGCGTCTTCTATTTCTTTGTGTTCCTCTCTATCTGCCTGACCTTTGTTGGCCTGTTTGGCACTTTTACTCTTCGAATTATCGACGAGGATGAGCTCATAAACGAAGCCGTGGAAGAGCTCGAGAGAAGTGGTCTCCTCGAAGGAAGCGAAATCTTCCGTCGAAGATCCACATCTGGTTACGGTGTTGCCAGCGCTGGCGAAGACCCTGAAGACGGCGGTATGATCAACCCGACCAAAGACGACGACGACGAAGACAACGATGCCTTGAAAAAGACATGGCTGCTCAATAGCGAGACGCGCCGCTTCCTGTCAGACCATACTATGTGGTGGTTTGCTCTAGGCTTTTGGCTCATAATCGGGCCAGGCGAGGCTTTCATCAATAACTTTGGCACTGTCATCGGAACTCTCCATACACCTCATATAAGTGAGAGTATAACGACTCCGGCGACCCACGTATCGATCATTGCTGCTACCAATACCGTGGCTCGTCTTGTTGTTGGCTCCTTAAGCGATTTTGCGTCGCCGAAGCCGCAGAGTACCCACCCACAGGCAGGCTTACACTTGTCGCATACAACAGCAGGCCAGAAATTCTCCATTTCGCGCATCACACTGATCGTTACGGCGGGTATCATCATTTCTTTGGGTACTCTCATACTGGCAACTGGAGCTATCCAGGAACACGGTGATCGATTCTGGATGGTGTCCAGCTTGATCGGGGCTGGCTATGGTGGCCTTTTCAGTCTTATGCCCATCATAGTCACCATCATCTGGGGCGTGGAAAACTTCGGGACCAACTTCGGGATCGTCGCACTGTTTCCTGCCATCGGTTCGACTATGTGGGGTCTGATTTACTCGGCTGTCTACGAAGCCGGCGCCAACACCTCTTCCCCAGCTACCCACTCTGAGGACGATACTTTCTGCTACGGCAAAAAGTGTTACTCTCTCACATTCTGGGCGATGACTGCTTCTATCTGGGTGGGGTGTGGAATGATTCTTTGGGCATGGAAGGGGAGGAATGGCTGGGCTCAGCGCGGCGTTGTGATATAGTCGGCCTTTTCTCTTGCGGCTGGACCAACTTCTGAATTATCTCTAGACTGTAAATACTCCCACGATGTTTGTTATACACACTCTAGTCGGTAGACTAGTTTGCCAATACTCAACGACACCGGCATTTTGACTACCTGTTCCAGTATCTACTCCACAGGCCAAGCTGAGCACGTGGGCACCAGAAAGGATCGGCGCTGGGAAGTTGCAGGAATCCCCAGGCTTCTGGTAGATCCAGATGTACATTGCGAAGTGGACTTCCGTATTTGGTATGACGACCGAGGTCAAGTGACGTTAGCCTAGAATCGGAACTGCAACCGCAAATCGCAGAACAGCACCCTATTCACTCTTCAACTCCATGAAGACATCAACTGTCCTCGTGTAAGCATTATGGGTTTTTCTGTCGAGAATTGCAGTTACGATCGGATATTCACATGCCATACGCGGTATACAGTAGAAGGGGACGGATGCCTTTTTGGGCTGTAAGCCCAAATCACGATTTATGCCGAGCTACTAGTAATGGTGCTTCGGGAAGAAGCAAACGTCATGGCAAGGATGTCTGCGGTGAAGGGCTTGGCGCCACGCTTACTAGAGGGAAGTTCTGTACGATTTCATTACCAGATTTAGATGGCCGTCTTTCGTGAAAGAACCGAATACGACATGCGAGCAAGCTATACCCGTCGAAGACCTTCTCGGCCGAAAAGAAAAGGCACATGGGAAACTAAGAAAGCCATGGGCAAGAGAGTCTGTGGGAAGAGAGGGTGTGAAGAAAATCCGGCATATAAAGTAGGTACGGTTATGGTACCCAAGATGGAAGCATGGCGTTTACTGTGGTGGTTGCCAACTAGCTCATGTATAGGTAAGCTTGTATAGAATCCTCCACCTCGTGTGGGGCCACTGTCATCCGAAAGGGAACAGTAACACCAATGGAACGCATCACTAAAATGCCCGGCGGCAGGCAGATTGCGGGGAAGACGATGCAACCTGGTGTTTTTTTTAGGGCCATTCTTCAACGCCGACCTGTTCGGATCATGATGACCACCGGACATCACAAACATTTCATGCGTGTCGCGGTCCTTTGGCGGCCCCCAGCCAACCAAGCCTCCCTCTCCGCCGCCCAACACCCAACTTGACAAATCACCAACCACAACAACACACACACTAACGACGATATTTTGATCATCTTCACACCATCCTCGACGCCTAACTGCGCAACATCCGGGACATGCGCCGAGGGGCCCCCCTCCTTTCGCCCATTCCGTAGCCACTCGTTCTGACTAGTTCGTAGTTCGTGGTAGCGCTGCCTCGGTTCACGCCTTGATCTGCAGGCACCGAGCGCGTTGGGGACTGTTTTTCATGTGGTTTCTCGGGAGGAATGGATCGAAATGAGACGAGGCACCGCTATGTGCCATGTAAGAACAATCACCACCAACTGGTCAATATTTCATGCATTCCCTACTACGAGGTGTTCGGGCGGAAGTGGCAGCAGCTCCCGCAGCAATAACAAGCCTGCAGTCAGCCAGCCAAGCAGCCTAGTTGCAGGGACCCAAGTAGGTATCATTTCCAGACCCCGTTTAGCAGCTGTCCTCAGCTATATGGTTGGTGCTTCGATCGACCTGGATCCTCTCCTCTGCCGGGAAAAGCAAATGTACGAGCGGGCTCTGCGGGACAGAATAAGCGGGGAGGTGACGGGACTCTCCATGCTGCTTGTTTTCCTAGTTTGACTCCAACTCCCGCTACGCCGGCCCCCAGAGCTAAGTTGGCGTTCGGAGCTGGTGACAATACGGGAAATACCTGCGACCGCAGCCACATCTATTTTCTTCTTTCCACCATGTTCAGGGCCGGAAAGGCCGTCAGCTGGTCGAACGATGGTCTTCCCAGTAAACAAACACCCAGATTGGCCCTAGACGACCCTCGTCCTACCCTTCAAGGTAGGCAAGTAATACCTTGTGACAAGTCCAACTCGCTACTTGGTTACCTAAAGGGGACAATGGTGAAGCCACGAGTCAAGGCGCGCTATAGGTTATAGCTATAAAGATCGCCATAAGTCCTGTTGATCCGCCATCATGTTGTCTTGCCTGATTCATGGCCACCGCCCTGTGCCTCTGATATATCAGCTTCCTCCCTCGCTCCTCCCTTTGCTCCTGTGGGGCTTGCGAATTGCTTGCACAGTTTCTCCCCCTTGGCCTGTTCTGGGTTCAGCCTGCTCTCGCTTCTCAAGTTTCTTCTTGTAGACGTCCTCGACATGAAGACTTCTTGGTTCTCGGCCGCCGTCGCCGCGGTGCTTTCGGGCTCGACACTCGCTCTGCCTGCTCCTGTTCCTGCTCCCGAGCCTATTCCTGTCCCTGATGCCACCCTGGAGGCTCGTGTTGTTGCAAAGACAACACTGGCCATCCCCGCGGGAACTGTTGTTGGCTCTGTATTGGCGGGTGTTGAAAACTTCGGAGGTTAGTACCTATCAGAGAAGTCATGCCTTGCGTATCAGTCATTGTTGTTTACTCCGGCGAACTTTGAGATATCTTCGACCACCCGAGGATCGTTCCTGGAAGTTCAAGGACCTTTGTTGAATTCCCTCGAAACTGACTATCACTGCCGTTATAGGCATGCCTTTTGCGAAGCCCCCAGTGGCTTCCCTGCGCCTGAGACCGCCCCAGAGACTCACCGAGAGCTTCGGGACCATCGATGCCACCGGTACTGGGCCCTCGTGCCCTCAAATGTTCTTGTGAGTAGCATCGCGACAGCTCAAGTGTATACAGAAGCTAACCCGGACATTAGCACTACGGGTGGCAACGACTTCATACCCAAGGTGATAGGTAACCTGATCAACACCCCGTTATTTCAGGTCGTCACGCAGCAGACCGAAGACTGTTTGACGATGAGAGTCCAACGACCTGCTGGCACCAAGGCAGGCGACAAGCTTCCGGTCTTCTTGTACGTAACACTTTCCACCTTTGTGAAAGGGTTTAAATTAACCTAAAATTAGCTGGATCTTTGGAGGTGGGTTTGAGTTAGGGTCTCCGCAAATGTACGATGCCACAAGTCTGCTGGCCAGCGCGGTTGCCCAAGGGAAGCCCTTCATCTTTGCCGCCGTCAATTACAGAGTCGCGGGCTTTGGCTTCCTGCCAGGCAAGGAGATCCTGGCGGATGGGGCTGCCAACTTGGGACATCTTGACCAAAGGTCAGTTCTCCTTTTTGAACCCACCCCAATTTGCTTAGTCACTGCAACCAACTACATACCATGGCTTCCTCAAAAGCGCTTTACTGATGACCTTGCAGAATGGGTCTTGAATGGGTGGCAGACAATATCGAGGCTTTTGGTGGTGATCCTGAAAAGGTCACCATCTGGGGGGAGAGCGCTGGTGCCATTAGTGTCTTCAACCAGATGGCACTCTACGATGGTAACAACACCTACAATGGGAAACCGTTGTTCCGGGGTGCTATCATGAACAGCGGCAGCATCCTCCCTACCGACCCCGTGGATTGCGAGAAATGCCAGGTTGTGTATGATATGGTCGTCAGTACAGGGGGCTGTTCGGGTGCCGCGGACACGCTCGTGTGTTTGCGCGGTCTGAGCTACGACAAGTTCCTGAATGCGGTCAACAGCGTGCCCGGACTCCTCAGCTACTCCTCGATTGCCCTATCATACATGCCGCGGCCGGACTTTACGGCGCTAACAGCGAGCCCGGAAGTACTGGTACAAGAAAAGAAGTACGCCGCGGTGCCCATGATCATCGGCGACATGGAAGACGAGGGGACCATCTTTGCCCTCTTCCAGGGCAACATCTCCACGACGAGCATGCTGGTGGACTACCTGAGCGACCTCTTCTTCAACAAGGCCTCGCGCGACGAGGTCAGCCAGCTGGTCGACACGTATCCGGCCTCCATCACGGCGGGCAGCCCCTTTGGCACGGGCATCCTGAACGCCATCTACCCGCAGTACAAGCGGCTGGCGGCCATCCTGGGCGATCTGGCCTTCACCCTGACGCGCCGGGCCTTCCTGGACGTGGCGGCGCAGGTCAACCCGGACGTGCCCTCGTGGTCGTTCCTGGGCAGCTGGAACTTCGGCACGCCCATCCTCGGCACCTTCCACGCGGCCGACATCCTGCAGATCTTCTACGGCGTGCTGCCCAACTACGCCAGCCGCTCGACCCAGACCTACTACTTCAACTTCCTGTACCATCTGGACCCCAACGGCGACGGCGCGGCGTCGACGGGGCTCCCCGCCTGGCCCCAGTGGAAGGCCGGCAAGGAGCTCATGCAGTTCTACAGCGACCGCAGTCAGCTCCTGGTGGACGACTTCCGGAGTGCGTCGTACAACTTCATCACCAATAACATCGGGTCGCTTCGTGTGTAAACGCTGCGGCTATTATTTGGGTGTTCCCCCTCCTGGGCTTTCTGTTATGATGTTACGAGGAATATGTTGGAATGGACTGCTTGTTGCACAATTTGGTAACGGTATGGGGCACAAAGCATCATGGAATCATGCACTATGAGTTATATACATACCTACAACGAATTAACTCCAACCACATCGAAAGTTGAACCAGTTCGCTATGGCATGAAGTGACAGATGACTGGCCGTGGTCTCCAGCAACTACCTCCTCACTGGCATGAACCAGCCACCCGCCCAGTGCTGTTGGCCAAGCTGCTTCAGGCTTACATCTCCGGACTACAGACGGCAGCCATGTCAGGAGTAAACCTTGGTACCTAGGTATATGCTTATGTCCGGGGCCGGACGAGCTCTCTTGGATTCTAGTAGCATAGACTCATGAAAGATACCAGTTGTTTTCTGTTGGGCGACCTGGACAGGTTGTCAAAAGGCAATATTGCAGATATATCGTTTCATACTCAACGTCTGTGATCGGAAGTACGCATGTCCAATGAGCCGAATGCAGCAAGCGGCAAGACATACGCCAAGTAGGGAATTGATTGATTGATAAAGGGATTTTGCTTCTACTGGCATTTTCGTTTGCCCATTTTCTCATTGGTCCTCCGGGGCTAGCCAATTAAACTACGGCCTTACTTCATGGATGTGCGGAAGGAGGGACTCAAAACTAGCAGATTGAATTGAAGCAGGTGCTCGGACGAAGTTTGGTCAAACTCAGACAATACTCGGCTACCTCGACAACGGTCTTGTCCCTTCATTTTGCTGCCACGTCTAGGTCGTTCGAAGACTCTTCTAGTCAATACGTGTAAGACACCAATATTTTGACCAAATTCAACGACGGCACACTGCAGCGTTTTGCTGAATGCTGTTCTCACGTGGATGACACTGTCGCCCGGATATCGTACCTATCGTCGTTTTTTGACGACCGTTGGACGCGGAGGATATCCGATATATAATTGCGCATGGTTCCAAGCGAAGGAAGGGTCGTCCTGATCCCACTTCTTGATATGTATAACGGCCCACTTACGAACGAAGGGTCCGCCAGGGTTCGCGGAAGCAGGATGGAGGCTCCGGGCCAAATATCGCCACCCCCCGCGTAATATGACCGCACGGCCGGCGGATGAGGGTGGCTGGGAGACACGATTGACGGATCGGCTCCTATAGGTCTGAGTGGCGTTCCTTCCTCGCACCGACTCGATCCATTCTTTCCCCTTTCGATGCTCTGTAGCGAAGACACTGAAATGAAGCGACGGTCTACTTGGGCAGGCCAACGACCACGTCTTGGCTATTGGCAGATTCCCTTTGCTTGCGAGTCGTAGTCCTCTCCGCGTTTCATTACTTTCTGACTGGCACTACCTTCTACCAATACCTGTTGATACGGTGTCCGCGGCAAGATGGGCGGTCACCTGCATCTTGAGATGCTAGCAAGGTCACACATCTACGGAGTGTCATGGGCGTGGGGGAAACATGCTCTATTCGAGGATGCTCCACGCTTATCCGTCTCTCAATGAAAAGGCACGAAATATATGTGATCAGGAAGTTCACCGTTGTTGGTAAAGTTAAAAGTGCAGACGCTCGGGCGGCACCCGTCAGATGTCTTAGAGTGACGGTCAGCATTCCATGTGGGAGTCGTTGGCACCCACCCCACGAGGCCCCGGACACAAGGGGCCAGGCACGCACAATGACGGACTTCGTCTCGCAGGGCTGGTCAAACAGGTTCTAGGCGGCGGCCATGTCATTCCATCATGATTCTTAATGTTTCTGTTTCCGCTTCCTTGCTTTCTCAACCCCTATAGAGCTGCACTCGACGCAACATATTAGTCTGTTCACCAGTCACCTTCGCGCCCGACACCCAGTACCACCACCGCCGCCAAGATTACCTGGGGTATCTTCTTCAAGCACCTGTCGACTTCGAGGATGATATAGTCGCCGCCGCGATGGACAACTTACAGTTCAGCGAGCTCCAGAACCAGCGGCTCATCATTGCCGTGGTTACAACATGCATCACATTAGCGGCAGGGTCTTTCGCGCTGCGCTTCTATTCGCCGATACGTCAGGGAGGCTCAAGGTACTGGTTTGGCGACTACTGGATGGCTGGCGTTCTGCTTCTATCTCTCGGCATGAGCGCCAGCGAGTACATAGGTGAGCAGCCCCTTAGCTGAGCGAAGTTGTAATGTACGCATTCTCACATTACTCAGGGGTTCAATATGGTTATGGAACCCATGCAAGCCATCTGGATCCAGCTATGGTTATGGGGTTTAAACAGGTACGAAGGGCGCCACGGTCATCAGAAAAGTTGCTTACATGTATGGAATAGAACCTGTACGCGTCCATGCTTCTTTGGACAATCACCACCTTCAGTGTCAAGATTGGCATCCTCCTATCCTACTGGCGCCTGACCCCGCCGCCAAATCACGCCGTGTTCCAAAAATGCATCCTCGCCTTCGCAGTTTGCTCGATAGCCTTGCTCTTTGTCAACTCTATAGGCTTCGCCGCACAGTGCCTACCCGTTTCGAGCTTCTGGGCAGCCAGCTTCGGCACAGCGCAATGCCTCAACAGGACCTTGTTTTTCTACGCCTCCGCTTCTCTCAACTCTGTATTGAACATTGGGCTTTTGGTGCTGCCCTTGCCAGTGGTCTGGTCCTGGCAAACTTCAAGAAGACGGATAGTTGCTTCGGCAGTTCTGTTCACATTCGGAATTTTGTAAGCATTTACTCCTCCTCCTTGGTAACTCCCGTATAGATACAGCAATGCTGATGGATGTTCCATTTCTAGTGCCTTGGTTGCAAGCATCATCCGCGTTGCAGTGGTCAGTCTCATTGACTGGGACGATGTGACCTGTAAACCCCCCCCCCCTCCTATGTGAAAGAAAGAGAGGGTTGCTAAACGACATCAGTCACGTTTGTTAGCTACAACATCTGGGGCGTCATAGAAGTCCTCGTAGGCTTCACGTGCGCGAACATCCTCTCAGCAGCCCCCACAATCGCCAGATGGCTGCACATGGACGATGACGACTCTGCGGCACAGGATTATCGAGAATTTAGAAAGGCCTATATCAAACGCCAGAACAGCAACGGGACCACCGCCGAGACCATGGCGCGTATTCTCGCGACTCCCAGTCCCGGGCCCACCCTGATGAGCCTGACTGGCATGAATGGTCTGAACGCTGGAGATGACACGTCACGATGGACTAACACACCTACTCCTATTTTCTCCTCTTACAATAGCTCCTCCATGGCCATGGAACGGGAACTGGAGCGGGAGAAACAACAGCAGACGACTGAGGAAGCCGGTGAGGAGAACGACTCGATCCACGAGCTGATGAACCAGGGCGCACTCATGGGTAGCCTCCGCAGCGCAACGCCGAGCTCACGATGCGGGACGCCTTCATCGATGGCGGCGCCCGCCTCGCGGTGCATAACTCCTACGACGCCTTCCACGCCATCGACCCCCGGCGGGCCGATGTACCTATCCCAGAACCGCCTGCGGCACCAGGTCTCGCGCATCAGCAGCCGCTCCAGCGTGCGGTCCTCCTTTGGCGACATCCAGGTCCGCCGCGTCGTCGTGCTGCGGGTCGAGGGCGTCGAGCCGGGCCACCGCGGCCAGTCCTTCGAGACGCACGTCACGAGCTGCGACGACGTGAGCAGCTGTCACTCGTCGGTGAGGGGCATGAGTACCGAGACGCCGTCGAGCTGACCAGACTTAATGATTTGCTCCTCACAGACAGGTTTTGTACTACCACCACTTACTTAATACTCTTATCTTACATAATATTAGACGGCGACGAGGGGAGAGTGGGTAAAGGAGATTATACCCCGGAACGATATTTTCTTTTGTACATATAGATATACCACGCAGACGGACTTATGCAACCCATTTTCTTATATATCCTTTCAAGATCAATCTGACTTGGATAAACGCTTGTAAAATTAGCAGTACGATAAGAATCAAGAATCGAATCAAACAATCGTATATTCCGGCTGTGACGCTACGCTAATGCTTTCCTATTCCCATCCCCCCCCCCTACCTTTCGACTCTTGCATGCCATCCTCCAAAGAGTTGTCCAAGAAAGTCCCCTCCATGCGACCGAATAAGGAAAAGTGTGTGTGTGAGTGTGTGATGGGGTATCTTGGCTGGCCTAATCTATAGAAGAACACCATCCCGGATTCAAGAAAATGTAAAGAAAGAAAAAAGCAAACAATTGGAGAGCTGTCCCGTTCATCCGTCTAATCTTATCTCCTCTCCCCCCGACTAGTAATAATACCACTCTCAGCCGAGCCCGAACGTCGCCTCCTCCTCGGCAGGCGTCGGCGTCTTGGACATCTCGGTCCTTTCCAGGTCCAAGTCCAAGCCGGCAGCGCTCTGGCTACTCGCGAAGGCGGCACTCTCGCTATCCGCGCCGGGTCTCGGGCTGGGCATGGGGCTGGGGACCCCCGACGCCGTCTCCTCGGTAATAAGCGCGGGGGCCGACGTCGCCTTGTGCTGGCTTTGCAGGTTGTTATTGTTCCGACGGAGCTGGTTGAGCTCCTCGCGCTCCTTGATGAGTCGCTTCTCGGCGTCGATGGCCTGGCCGCGCATGTCCTTGACGTCCTCGCGGCGGACGACCTTGCGGAGGCCCTCGGAGGCCTGAATGAGGCCGTCGATGCTGATGGCGTGGTTGGTCATCTGGTGGTTGATGTACGTGTAGACGGCGGCGGGGGCGTCACACTGGAGCAGCTGGGTCTCGTTGAGCTTGAGGAGGGCGAGGGCGACGCGGAACAAGAAGGTGCTTCCGTCGTTGATACAGAGGACCACGTCCCAGACGCGGAACAGGGCCTCGGCCGAGAGGCAATCCGTGAAGACACTAAGGAACCACTGGAAGGTTAGGGCCTCGAGCTCGATGCACAGGTCCTCGAGGTGCTGCGACAGCTTGGGCAGCACATGGGCCACGTACTGGCGCAGGACCTGCTGGTCGGCCCGCGACGCCATAAGGCTGTGGTCGTAGTAGCCCTGCGGCAGAATCTGCTCGATGATCGAGGTCAAGACCCAGAACGCGTCTTCGGTGGAAGGCATGATCAGGAGCAGGTTCGCAGCGATCAGGTTCATGCCTTGGCAGTACCCGACCTCGTGGTTACGTCTGGAGTAGGCGAGCAGAACCTGCTTCAGCTTGCCAACTCCTGGGCCCTTGCGGAAGAAGATATTGTCCGTCAGCGTACGGGTGATATCCATCTCAATCTGCGAGACAACCGAAGGGTCGTCGTCCTCGGTGGATTGGGCAACAAGATCGTCATAATAGCCCGGAATGCGTAGAGAAAGAGCGCCCGAGCATTCCGACCAGATCTTGGGCCGGTTGGCCACGGGGATGCCTCCCAGAACCAGGGCTTTGAACTCATTCCACTTGTTCCGGCCAACCTTACCTTTGACGCCAAGATCAGCGACGCCAATGGTCTCTCCGTCGGAAAACTTAGCCTCGGGAATCATGACAGGGGCCTTTTGGAAACGAGCCTCTGCAGCAGCGGTGGCCGCCGCGATGGCAGCTTCGTCTTCGCGGCGCCGTTCTGCTCTCACTTTGCGCAAGAACTCATTCCAGCGTACAGTCTTCTCTCGCTGAAGAGCGTCGTGTACATCGCTGAGCTGCTGCAGTAACAGTTTTACCGGCTCGGCGTCTTCTTTGACCAGGGTTGCAGCAGCGGGTTCATCGTCGGGTTTTGCAGCTACTTCGATGTTGAGAGCAGGGGCAGCACCTAGGGGAGGCACAAACCCACGTTCGTCCGAGGATATCACAACGGGCGACCTGGGAGCATCACTACCGTCCAAGACTTGGATAGCTGATGCTGTGATGGAAGGGGTATGCGAAAGCAGCTCTGTAGGGAACGTAGCCGTCTTCAAGTAGTCTTGCCAACGTTTGGGTTTACCCTGTTCCACAGAGCCCTCGCTCGAGTTTGGCGTGCCTGGCCTATCGCCACTGCCGGCGTCGATAGTTGGGCTGGTATTGTCATCCAGCATGTTGGGAGATATATTCGATCGCCCACTGGTGAGCATTTCAGTGCGGCTGCCCCTTTTCACCTGCCGCGCCATCTTTGCTGCTTCCCTCTGCCTCTTCTTACGGCGCTGGTCGTAAATGAACCCGAAGCGGTCAGTAAGATAGTCGGCACCCATATAGTTGTTATAGATATGCGTCAGCGTCGGTGGCTGGCCTTCAGGGGAGAAAATCGTGTCCATCTCGACAGGGCCGTACTTGTCAGGACGGGTAAGCGAGGGGCTAGGAGGACTTGTACCCATTGTGTCCCACCTCTCATGCGGCTGGCTCCGTGGTGCAACATTGAGAGGGGCTGGAGTTGGTCGTCGCATGGCCATGAGTGATTTGGGGCCGAGCTGGGTAGAAACAGCTCGGTTTGAAGCGTTCGTCTTGACGCTGGTGCTCGAGGCTGTTCTCAGAGAACCGCCATGGCCTGTCGAGCTCGTCCTTCCCCTGATAGAGTCGCCGTCACGGGCAGTCTTGCCGGCTACTAGCTGTAAAGCCATGCTAGCAAGAGACCCAGACTGCTTCCTGGGTACTTGACTTGAATGCATGCTCGAGGCCCTGCTGGAGCTCCTCACCGAGCCGGAATCGGGAGGGGTGAAAAGATTCTCCTGGAGCGGGGGTCTTCGCTCCCCGGATGTTGGGGCTCGCACAGCCGAGCGAGCTTGATCGCCATTGAGGCTGCTTGCGCGACTATTCCTTTTCGATGTGCCGCTTCCCAAAATCCAGTCTTTCCAACCTCTCACGGTGCCTCTCGCCTCATTGTCTTTGGGACTAGATAGACTGTTCCCTCTGATGGTGGCATCTCTGGGGTCTCCTAGGACATAGTTCCCATACGACACCGAATCCTGCATCGCATCGTTCATAAGGTCCGACAATTCCCCGCCGCTGGCCTTTTTCGATTCTTCCTGCGCTTTGAGGTCTAGTTCGATCGTCCGCAGTCTGGTTTCGAGGTCGAGATTGGACAAGCCACACTCGAGTATTATTTTGCGCAGCGCCCTCTCCCGAATGTCGGCCTTGCGCCGGAGCGTGGCAATCTGGTCATCGCGTTGCGCTAGGTCTTCGGAAATCTGGCGAACGAGCGGCACGGCTCCTTGCTTGGCGATGAGTTGCTTGATATGCTCGTCGGGCGCATTGTGAAGCGCGCCGGGCACCTTGCGGGTCGCCAGCGGGGTATCTTCGAAGAGGGCATTTCGTGCTGAACTTTGGGCCGGGGTATCGGAGGAGATCAGCGTGTCCACTATGGAATCGACGGACTGCGGGTTGGACGTCTTCCTGGGCGACGAAACAGGCGCGGTCGTGGCTGCTGCAGCTGTCGCTGCAGCCTCGAGGTCAGGCGTGAGGGGACGCCCGAATGACGGGGAGCCCGGGGAGAAGGAGGGAAACGACGTCAGCGACTTGTCAGACGCCGCAATGGAGGAGGCCGAGCTGGAGGGCTGGGAGGTGATTTTGGCGCGGGACCGGGATTTGGCGCGGAGGGTGTGTCCCCTGGAGCTCCTGATGGAGGCGGTTGATAGCTGTGACGTAGAGCGCTCGAGATGCGCTGAGGGATCGGGCTCCATTTCATGGCATGGCCCATCAGCATCCAGGTTGCAAGCGAGGGCGGTAATAGAAGGAAGTTATCTGGGTTGTGCTGTCTGTGTTGGTAGCAGCAAGAGAAAGTGTGTGCATGCTTGAGACATGGCTCTGGGTGTGTGTGTGTGTGTGTGCGTGTGCGAGTGGGTGGTCAATAAAAACAGAAACCGAACAGTGACGGCTTGTGATGCATGGCTGCTTAGGTTCAAGTGTTCGGGTATTTGGGGGGTTAATGTTATGCAAGTGCATTCGTCGACCAGTTACACAAATGTCGTAGGCTTGAATTTAGTTCTGTGTTGGTTGGCTAGGTAAGTTTGAGTAAGTTCCAATAGTGCTAGTCGATAGGCTGCCAGCTGCCCCGGATTTCGATCTAAGGTTGGTACTCGGTCGCACGTAGCGCGTTTGGCGGGCGGGCAGGTATCACTGTCGCTCCCGGGCCAATCTCCCGCTTGGCTTGCATAGGGCGGACACATGCACTAAACTTGGACTGCAATGGGAATGCATGCCAAGCAGCTGCCTCCTTCAGGGTTCCCTCAATGTTCCGTAGTGGGTCTCGGGGTTCACAACTAGGGTCTGGTATTTTTACTCCAAGCCAGCATCACGGTTAGTCATTGATGGATTCCATCCGTCCAGTAGCTCAAGCAAGGGATTAGTCAACTGGAATTTTGGGCTCTGTGTGTGTGTGTATATGTGTATGTCAAGACCTCACATCCAAGGGCTGTTCTATTACTTTGCTATTATTACTTCATTGCATCTTGTCGTTTCGGAACCCTCTCTCATCTCAGCCAAAAAGTGCTATTTGTAGTGCCTATCAGGTAGGACAGCCCCTGAAAACGTCCCTTCGCATAACATAGCCTCGAGGTTCGGTCTTCAGTCAAAGTATCTGATAGTGGTGATAATAACGACGAAGTAATCGGCGGTGAAATATGTATACATCGGTGGAGCCATAGTCATAGGATAACGGCGGATCGGGAGGAGCAGTGTCACCAACGGCACGTTCGTATGATGTATCGACGGAAATGCAATATCCCTTGGTACACAAGACCAACAGAAGCCGTCAAGCCGAGAAGTATTTCCGATCACATGTTACAATTTTCTAATGGTATCCGTGTGCTTATCTTTCCTTCGCAAACATAGTGAATACCTACCACTGTGTATGCAGCTTTATCTCACCACTACGGAGAAAACCAGGTTGAAACGGTGTACTATAATATCAGGATTTCACCCAGCTTGGTCAATACTGTTGGTACAGGCAACGCAACCCCAGACGCATAAGGCTTCGCTTGGTTCTCTTGCACTGCTTGGCTGCCTACTTGCAATAGGCTCAACGTGCAACATTTTGGATGTCATAGTCATCTCAGATAGCCTGGAAGACAGTAGCTTAATTGGTTGGTCAGTTTTTTTTTTTTTTTCTTTTTTGTTAGCTACATATTCGAGTCACTGGAAACTGCAGATGTGCTGCTACTGATCGCTCTATGGCCCTTGGTCTCTCATCCAACAGAAAAAGACAATGATGGGAGTAGGTTGTCAGTTCTGGCCTCGTACCACAACTTGTGCCTTTTCCACCATGTTTGTTCTTCCTTCCTCTCCTCTCACTTGGCAGGCGTGATCACCGACGTTGGTTCTGGGTGTAATCCTAGGCCTGTATGTTGCCGCAGTCGCGATCCTTACCGCATTGCATCATGGTGTGGACATTTCATGGATATAGGAGAAGTATACATTTCCTTTCCGTCACGGCTGGTCCGTTCTCTCGATCATCCGTTTCAACTGGATAATCAACCACATCGTCGGAGCTCCCGTATTGTATGAACATGGGCGCATATAAAGGGCATCGTCACGCCAGACTGTCCGTTACATTGGGGCGGTCTGGGAGTTGGTCGACAGTCACAACATCCCCCTAACACGGCGACTAATGTTTTTTAAAGGAGCCAGCCTCGGATTCTTGGCTTCTACAGTGGCTCGCGGCCAAACTGTGAGCATCTTCATCGTCAGTAGGTTCATATCGATCGAACATCTGTTTTGAATGTATAAATACAAATGAGTCGTTTAGCGATGTGTTTTCATTGGACAGTGTCGAGCGCAACAGCTGTACCTTCTTCGGTGAAACATGGGCAAGACGTGATGTTGGCAGTTCCGTCATCGTGACCGAGTGCATGTTCCATGTGTTGGGCATATGTTCTTTGAGACTTGTGTAAATGGAAGGCGGCGTTGAAAGAGTAGGCGCATTTGATAAGGAATTCTAGAATATGTGTTTGTCCCCTCCTGGGACACCCTGTTTATTCCCAAGAGAGCAAACGCCAGATCTGGTGTTCATTCGTTATTATTGTAATGTCTAAAGGTGAAAAGCGTATCATTGACTTTGTAGTTAAACAAAGGTTCAAAGCAAAAGACGATAAAGGTGAAGAGCACGACGTGCCTCGTTCACACAACCATGATTAGATTCTAGAAAACCGCCTCTCCGTGACCCAAGTAGTGTGATAGTGGTCGCGCCGACGAGCCCCTGGTTGCGTCGATGAACCCCTGGTCGCCGATGTAGTTCTAATCGCCGACGAGCTCCTAACTGCCGATGAGCCCCTGAGAACGCGGCGATCCCCATTGATGATGCAGGCTGCAATGGCATTACAGAAGCAATTAGTGGCTTTGCCAGTCTGAGAGCAAGCTCCAAGCGCGTCTTGTGGTATTTTTGACCCAATTCAGTGTGACTAAGTGCACTCTATCAGTGCTCTTCGAGTGACCACTCGGTACCAACCTTTCACCTTTCGTTGAGGTCGCCCAACTCGCAAAAGCTCTTTCAGCTTGCTACCCTCATCCAAAGTGGCGTGAACTGTCTCTCTTCACACCTCGCTCACCTCTACTAATCAGTCCAAGGTAACTTCTGGCAGGTTCTGGCATCTCGAGCCCAGGCAAGCAATAAAGCAGTACCCTCTGCTGGTAGGTTTCGGGGGTGTTGCATATCAGAAGCGTCGTACCCTGTCTTCCATTCTTTCACCCAACTTGACTTTCAGCAGTCCATACAACCATCCACACACTCTCATAACGGTCGGCTTTCATCTTCCATCTCGGGCCTTCCAAATACGTTTTCATGAAGGCTACGACTGCCAACTAGAATTCATGAATGATCGCATTTACCCCCGCCCCCATCCCCGCACCTTTCATCTCATTCACTCCCCTCTTATGGTCTATACATAAAGATCAAGCCACTTACTGACAGCATATCGCTGTTCTATTCATTATGGAAAGTTGGACAGCACTTCGCGCTGTGTGCGCGAAACCTGACTGTCCAACCAAGGAGGTAACGGTCCACTGTCAACGTTGCGAACTGGTCAAATACTGCAGCGACGACTGTCTCGATCAAGACCAGGGTAATCACCGGGCACTATGCGAATCCCATCAGCGAAGGAAGGATGCTTCTTACATGACACACAATGACGCCAGAAGCCTGGTGGTCCAAGACGAGAACGAACCATATCCTCACGTTAACTCGGATGATGTCCACAAAGCACCAGCAAATGGACAAGAACCAAGACTCTTCTCCAAACATAAGGTCAAGAGCCTCATCACTCCCAAAGATACCCTGGTGGGGGATGAGATCAACATCCAGATCAATGGTAAGTCTATCCAGTCAGTCACTATCTCCTTGACAGCGAAAGCATTGCTCCCACCGAATTATGCGATACTGTATATATCAGGGATCACTTGATACCATTGGTATGATGTGTATTCCGATTAGGTACAATAATACCCCATTGGTCATCCACGGTGAGTATTCCACGAAGAGCAGCGCTTTCGCCGTCAAGGGGATGAGTATACCCTCAACATATTTTCTAACAACAATACAAGGTTTCGGTGACATGGGGCTTTTCATTGAGACGTTCTTGTCGGTTCCCCACGGCTCTAAGACAAAGTTCAACTTCTACATGGACGAGCTGAGCGACCTGGCCGCTGCCCGGGTGTTTGTCCTCCTATCCATGGCCAATACAGGGGGCCACTACGTACAGACGGCCGAAGCCATATTGCATTATTGGTATTCAGCGTTTCTGCCGGATTGGGTGATGATAATCCTCGAGAGACATGCCCAAGCCGCCGTGGTGGACGTACAAGCAGAGGCTTTGTTGGTTTCTGAGGAGGACTCCGTTAACTACAAGAAAGATTGTGGTTGTGGTGACAAGTCAACAACTAAAGTGTTTGAGATATGGTTACCAAAGCCATACACTCGCGATCGCTTGATTTATCTCACAATCCCATCTATGATACCTCAGAGTCGTGCTATACTGCAGAGATCTCATAACATCAGCGGCCGGCGAGCCAACATCGCAAGAGAACTCTCCGCACAGAGAGACCATCGGGAGTGGCGCACTAGCCGGATGGAATACTTGAGAACGGGAGTCCTCCTCCCCATCACAGCTTCAAAGGAGGAATTCAAGTATCCCAACCCGGCCTTTTTCCCGAGCTGGGAGAGATGCCGAGACTACGGGTTCGATCCGATGGAGGCTTGGCTCGATCTCTACGGCCCCCCCAAAAACTCGAACGTGCCACATGACGATGTTCACGGCAACTTCTTCTATTACATGAGAGAGAAGCTTGTTCGGTTCCTTGTTGCCCTGGATCGCGTGAATAACTACAAGATCACCATATCCTCCCATCGTCCTCCGGGATCCGCTATAAATTGGAATATGAGATGGGCGAGCAACCCTACGATGAAGGTCTATCATTTGGACAAACTCGACGATCTCAAGCACCTTGACGTGGCCAAAGACATCAAGAGCTTACTCTACTTGGACCATGAAAGAAAGAAAAGTGACTCATCGCAAGGCACCAAAGTCGAAGATCTTCCAGACGAGCATCCCGAAGAGGATACCGGAGTCACAGATGACCAGGGACTCATCCCCCAAGATTGCCAGCAAGAAGAGCAACTTGAAAAGAAACGCCTCAAGAAGTTAGAGAAACGCAAGGCTGCAAAAGCGAAGAGGAAACTGGGAAAGGCGAATGCCTCTAAATTGGTCAAGGAGAAGACTCTTCAAGACTCGAACGCAGACGACAGCCGAGGCAAAACTACAACACAAGCCCCAGGCTCAGGAAGTGGTTCATCAACGGCATCATCCGCAGTTGTGTTTACTCCGTCGAGTAGCTCAGGAGTATCCGAGCCGACTCAACGGCCGAATCAGCAACTTCCTTTGGCGTCACTTGCCGCCGAGAACGAGCAGGGACAGGATGAGGAAGGACTTGGCAAGGAAAGCGCCGCCTCCACACCCACCACTGTAATGCGAGATCAACCCGCCAAGTCATCCCCAGAGAGTAACGGGAATGAATGGATCACGATTTCAAAGAAGTCGAAGCCGAAAAAGGCTACGCAACCTATCCACTTCAAGGGACAGCCTACTCCGACGCCTACAAAATCCTTCCGCCACACCGCATCGACCAAACCCCTCACGTCGTCCTCCCTCAGTATCAATACGAATCCCGCTTCGGATCAGCAAGCAGCAACAATGGCACGAAAGTTTCGAGAGGAACGAGCGGCGCGCAGCAGTCCTCCGCGCCGGGGACTGGATTTCTGGGACAATTTCGCCGACGACCCCGTAAGCACCCCAGGTGAAAAGGGGCTGGGGCATATAGAGGAAGCCGAAGCTAACGCAGCTCCGAACTCGCAGCCTTCTCCGATCCAATTGCCGCGGCTGCCTGACCCTGTGCCTCTGGACGGACCTGCGCTTGGGTTGTGGATAGAGACGCCCGCACAAGAACCCACAGAGGAGGCCATATTGGAAGTACCGGTGAATTCCGCACAGGAAACAGAGAAGCCCGCACAAGAATCCACAGAGGAGTCCGCATTGGAAGCATCGGCAGATTATGCACAACAATCACCAGAGCCCGCCCAGAACGACCCGAGCAATGGTGAAGGAACTAATGGTCAACTCCCGTCAGTTTCCCAGGCAGTCGTGGACACTCAGGCTCCGGTTGCTATCCCAAGCAGAAGTCCGGAAGACTACATTCGCTCCGTCCCGATAATCAAATTACCTGCTCCTCTTCGGTACACTTCGAACCCGTATGAGCTCATCGTTCATCAGGATACCAAGTGGTGGCATGGTCGTTTGAGGGCGACCATCACAGCCAAAGTCACTTTCCCGCACGTGCCTGTTGACCAAGCCGGCAGAGAGAATGGAGATGGCCAAGCTGGTTCCTCTCCAGCTATAGACCAAGAAGCGGAGCTCCCGAACGAGACAGACTTGGTGGCAGATCCGGTGGCAGACCAAGGAACGGAGCACCCGAATGAGACCGACCCTGTAGAGGATCCAGTGGCAGACTCGGTGACAGATCCGGTGACAGAGTCGATAGCAGAGCCGGTAGCAGAGCCGGTAGCAGAGCCGGTAGCAGAGCCGGTAGCAGAGCCGGTAGCAGAGCCGGTAGCAGAGCCGGTAGCAGACAGCCACACAACAAACCGCACGACCACAAGCGGAAACGGCAATGCGGAGAACCGAGACACTGTCGTCGAGACCGAGGCTAGTAACGATGTGAATACAGTTACCGACGCACCAGTCGTGGAGCCTAAGATGACCAAGGCCCAGAAGAAGTCGAAAAAGCGCAAGGAGGACAAGGCCAAGGCCAAGGCCAGAGCTAAGGCCAAGAAGACTAGAAACTCGGCTGCTGCTACGGCTGAAGCTACGGCAGATACTGCGGACAACACTGCTGCCCAGGCTTCGAACCAGGCTGCAGTGGCTAGTGGATCTGGAGCTGAACAGCCCTCTGCTGATCCAAGCAGGTTCTTCAACAATCTCGACATCCTTGCCACGGCCGCGGCTATAGTTAAGCGAAATGCCGAGCGCAGCGGTACTGGAGAGACGAGCGCCCTCCCCGAGCAACCTGCTATTTCTGAATCCATCGACCAGGTCGACGGCAGCCCTGGAAACCCCCAGGTCCCTGCTTCCCCTTCCTCGGTCCCTGTCCCCCTCTCCCCTGTTCCTGGTTCCCCCTCCTCGGTCACTGTCTGTGCCTCCCCGACCCCGTCCATGCCAATTTTCCTCGAGAACGGCACGCGAGTTCGTGATGGATACAAAGTGTCTGACCTCACCGAAATGGAGAAGAACACTTCGCTGACCTAGGAGGAAGCGAAGAACCCTTCCAAGCGTCGTCCGGTCCCCTGGACCGCCGAGGACCTAGCCACTGTCGACGTGACGCCGAGTCTCCGGGGCCCGGCCTTCATCGAGCCCTCCAAGCGAGGTTCGTTCTTCCCTGACATGTTCCCCGATGATTATTACTATCCGGGCACGTCCACATCGAAGAAGGATTAGGTCAACGAGGAGGAGAAGGAGTAAGCGTGCTGCCTACAAACCATCTTGGTGTCGCAGAAGGAACGGCCTGGGTGGCGTTGGTTGAATCGCCAGGACCATCAGGTTGAATAATATGACCCAGGAGAAAGCGATTGGTTCATGGTTGCAAGGCATTGTTTAGATAGTATGTTTGAGTAGACATTTCAGCGAACGAGATGATAGATACACCAACCTAAAATTCAGGGGCGCTATGCAATCGAGAGAGATCACGAATGTGTGGTCCCATGTGAAACCGCAGCAAAGTGACACAATCTGATGGGTTATAATACTGTATGACCGAATGGTCAAGTCGTGTACGGTCATCCACCAGAAAAGTTGCCAAAGGGGACCGGGTTGCTCCGGATGTTCACAAACGAATTGTTATGAAGCAACGCGGCAAAAGCCGTTGGGTTGGAAGTGGACATGTACTCCGTAAACATCGATGGAATAGGTGGCAATGCTTTTGGGTGTGCTGTGCCACATGCCACGTGACGATTGGTACACACTATCGCAGAAACGCGAGTAGATCTAGCATGGCAATCGTTCTAGAATGAAAAGGAAGGAATAAGCAAAGACAGATGGGCTGTTGAATTACAGTAGCACAGCTGTCTGGCCACAAGGCGGGAGAGCTCTCGTATCTCACTAGCCTACCTACCTATGTGACCTACCCAGGCAGGCCGGACCGCTAGAATGAGAAAATGGGCAGACGAGGAAAAGGGGCGGTGTTTGTGTTCATTTGCCATCGAGTCGCCATCCGAACTCTCTTCCATACGGAAGCGAGCGGGTAGCTACTACGTCGTAATTTAGGTGAGTAGGTACCTCTTAGTTAGGGTTCAATTAATTGACGAGGCCTGGCTGTGGCCTGTAAGCCGGCAATACCGCGCCGCACATGGCACAAACAGACACATAACAACATCCCACCATACCTCAGACATTGCCCCTTAATGGTAGCGTCTATGGTAGTCGCTGACGTGGACGTGTCCGATCTGATTTGAATGATGTCACTGTCACCCAGGCGGGCCAAATGGTAATGGGAGTTTCAAGCTTTTCTACCCGAGCCTGGCTAGCGTGCGTGTACCATAGGCGGCCTCGCCTTCTGTACGAGCTACGGGAACGTGGGAATCGTAGTTGGGACTGGTGACAAATCTGGAATGAGCGCCCTCCCGACTCACTTACACGTGCTCCCCTTGTCTCTGCACTTGCATGAACGGTACAGAGGAGGAGGAGGAGGTAGGAAAAAAGCCTCATATATTTTGCTATAGGTAGTCAGCCAAAAGCAAGGAACGGCATGGATAGGTATGTTGGCTCTCGAACGAATAAAAAAAAAAAAAAGGAGTCGGTGACTGGCCGGTAGATATCCCCGGGTGGGCTCTGAAGTGCACCAGCTAGCGAACCGCAGCAGCAAGAGTGGGATGGCTATTCGGCCTTCGGAGGCGTGGATGGGATGTGTGGAATCCCAAAGCACACCACAGTGACCACACCCACCAGATCGACCCCTGCAACCCTGCTAGTGCCCTGCCAGTGGAAACACCTTGTGCCAAGCTTTTTTGCCAACCCTCGCCGTCCCTGCCCGTGCCTGCGATGTTGGGCTGGCCGGGCTGGCCTTTGTGCTACCCCATGGTCGCCAATTACACACATAAACACCGTAACCCTGACAAGTACTGAAACGATGCCTGCCCCAGCATCCTGTACGCTTTAGGGGAGACGGACACAAATGGGCATCGACTCGGTGTGTCGTGGGGTGACTACTCATTTAGTCACTTATTACCTCGCTACCTATCAGAACTGGACAAGACGAGCAATCGGCTGGTTGCGATCGATGTGCGCACTGTAAGCTGGCCTGACACCGACACCGACAATGATACCAGACTTGACACCAGCTGAAGGCCCCCAAACTTCCCAGAGGTCGGTTTTCTCCTAATGTTCTCTCTGAGCTGGCAGCAGCGCGTATATAGTGAATACACGTGGGTATAAATAAAGCCCTCATTTCGACCTGCGGAAGCAGCAGAACCTCGCCCTTGACATTCCTTCCGCCCCTCCTGATCCATTGCTGATTGCTGATTGCGGTCAGAAGCAACTTTGCATCGCACGTACACACACATTACTGCTACCCCGCACCCGCACCTTCCTGGCATCCATTGACACATCCATCCCCTCAAGAGGTCGGTGTAGGTACGTAGCTTCCTTCTATATTGCACCTGCAATTTGGAAGCGTGCCTCCTTTATAGTTGGCGTATAAGTCGGCCACAGCCGTGAGCCGTCCACGCTCTTGCCCTTTCGTTCTTATACCGTTCCTACCGCCCGCTCTCCGTTCTGGTTAATCCTCTTGACCTTCAACTTACCTTTTTTCAACTCCCTTCTCTCGCTCCCTCCCTTTCGACTATACAACACGCCCCACAGCCCCAGTTGCGTATACTAGTTTCCCTAAACAGCCAAGATGGTGCACCTCGCAAACATCCCCAAGGACGGCGAGATCAAGGATAAGCTCCCCGATGCCGTCCAGAAGATAAGTTTGCAGCTCAGCAACGATGACGACTCCTTCACCACGAGCGTCTACGGCTCCCGGTTCGCTGCCGAGGACCTGCCCCGCCACGAGATGCCCGAGGGTGAGATGCCCCGAGAGGTCGCCTACCGCATGATCAAGGACGACCTCAGTCTCGATGGCAACCCCATGCTAAACCTGGCCTCCTTCGTCACCACCTACATGGAAGAAGAGGCCGAGAAGCTCATGACCGAGTCCTTCTCCAAGAACTTCATCGACTATGAGGAGTACCCCCAGTCTGCGGACATCCAGGTGAGTGGCTGCTCTGTGCTCTGACTCTCCCTCGAAGCAGGTGGGGTTCTTTCCCACTACTGCAAGGGATCCGACACAAGTGTACCGGAGCACATGGACGTTTCACTAACATGCGCTTTCCTTTTTCCTTTTCTTCTGTAGAACCGTTGCGTGTCCATGATCGGACGCTTGTTCAACGCGCCCACCGAGGATGGTGACGCAGCTGGTGCCGTTGGCACTTCTTGCATCGGCTCTTCGGAAGCCATCATGCTGGGAGTTCTTGCCATGAAGAGACGGTGGAAGAACCAAAGAAAGGCCGCTGGTCTCTCCACGGAAAACCCGAACATCATCGTAAGTTTTCCATCCCCGAGAGAAGCAAACAAGCAACGCCATACACCATCAGAGTCTATGGGTAATGCCTGACAATGATGATGATGATGATGTGAAAGCTCATTTCGCTGCGGCTGTGTCCCCTGTCTCGGCCGAGCGTTGCTGATCGTGTTTCGTAGATGTCCTCGGCAGTCCAAGTCTGCTGGGAGAAGGCCGCAAGATACTTCGAGATTGATGAGAAGCTTGTCTATTGCACGCCGGACCGCTATGTCCTCGATCCCGAGGAAACGGTGAACCTGGTCGATGAGAACACCATTGGTATTTGCGCGATTTTGGGAACCACCTACGGTAAGCTCGAGTGATCACCGAGTTTCCCTCTCTGTTGCTAACAAGTAATGCATCTGTAGTGAGTCATTTACCCCGGAGTTGGTCACAAGGCCGACCTAGTGTCATCTTAACCGTCTGTCGTTTATACAGCGGCATACTCTTCACGAAAGCCAAAGTTCGGCAACTGTGAGTTTGCGGCTAACGAGAATGATGTTTAGACAGGCGAGTACGAGGATGTGAAGGCCATCAACGATCTGCTGGTGAAGAGAGGCATGGATACCCCGATCCACGTTGACGCAGCCAGCGGCGGTTTCGTGGCACCGTTTGTGATGCCGGATCTGCAGTGGGACTTCAGACTGGAGCGAGTAGTGTCGATCAACGTATCCGGCCACAAGGTACGTCTGGCATATTGAAGTGCATTGCCAAATCCTGAAGAAACTAACCGGATTCTAGTATGGCCTTGTCTACCCCGGTGTGGGATGGGTTGTCTGGCGCTCTGCCGAGTACCTGCCCCAGGAACTCGTCTTCAACATCAACTACCTCGGCGCCGATCAGTCAAGTTTCACACTGAACTTCTCCAAGGGTGCCAGCCAGGTCATTGGTCAGTACTACCAGTTGATTCGACTTGGAAAGAAGGGCTACCGCGCCATCATGAGCAACCTGACTCGCACCGCCGACTACCTGTCGAACTCCTTAGAGGCTCTGGGCTTCGTTATCATGTCAAAGAAGTCGGGAGAAGGCCTGCCTCTTGTTGCATTCCGCTTGAACCCCGACCACAAGCACGAGTTCGATGAGTTCGCCCTGGCACACCGACTGCGTGCTCGTGGCTGGGTGGTTCCGGCCTACACGATGGCTCCCCACACGGGTCAGCTGAAGATGCTGCGTGTCGTCGTCCGCGAGGATTTTACCAAGAACCGATGTGATGCTCTGATCTGTGATATCAAGTACTGCATGGAGCTTCTCGAACAAATGGACCGGGAGTCGGTAAAGAAGATGGAGGCTTTCGTCAAAACTCACCATGCTACTAACTCCTCTCAATCGAAGCACAACCACCCTCGTTTCGCCGTAAGTCAACCCCAACCTCTGCCAGACTACCACGGCGGCACTAGGGCAAAAACTAATCGTCGTGTTTAGAACGAGAAACACTCCATTCAAGGTAAACATGGCAAGACTCACTCTATATGCTAGAATATCCTTCCGAAGTTGGGAGCGTGCAAAGGCTTGATGAGTCATGACAGATATTATTAGAGCGTGGATTATACTGGGTGCCATGTTCCAAAGGCTGGAAGATAAAAACTGCACTACGGCGGGATACTATATGGGTTGGAGCCCGCACGGGCGCATGTAATGCACAAATATTGTAGCGTCCGCGGCATATATACGAGTGCCGAATATACAGAACCGGCCGTAGTTAGTGTCTTTTCGATGAACTGTTGCACGCCTGCGGCACTCCACTCCTATTCTGTATTAATCCATCAATGACGACTCTCGGTGCTTATCGGGGAGACTGTCATCCACCGGCTGCCATTTGTCCATGTCTCAGAAGGCATGTGACGACGTTGCTGCTGGTACATGCATGGCGCATGTGGACTGCGACTCCTTCTGCGTCCATTCCCACGCGAAAGCTCCACCTTTATTGTTCTAAATCCCGTCGGGCCTACTGCCGAGCCCCTGACTGCCGTCCACACAGCAATCCCTGCTGGGCTAACAAGATGATCCAATTTCCCGGCGTCTGGGACTCGCGGCTCCTCTTCCCCGTTGCAAACGCCTTGTGATCACCGCAACTGCCATGGAAATTCGGGATTTTCGAAACCCAGTAGGACGCATGTTTATGCCTGTTGTTCGGTCGCTAGCCAGGTGGGCGGGCAGTGGGGATGGTTTCTCTCGTTTCTTGGCGCCAAACCACCGCGTCGGCAGCGCTCCGAGCCCGAGCGCATGGTGCGTGTCCATTTCCATGTAACCTCGCGAAAAACGGTGGGCTCCGCAACCAGTAGCTCTGCTTGCTGGTACAAGTCGGTACAGTACTGTGTGTAGCTGGCTGGTGCCGGTATTGGGTAGATTACCGACCTGCCGACGCCAATCGCAACCGACGCAGCGTGTCATTTATCCTTGGTAATGTGGGAAGGCCACACTCATCCAGATCCAGGGGTTTAGTGGTACATCATTACACGCATGATGATGTTCGAGAACAGGTTTTTTTTTTCTTTCTCTCTCTTCCTTTCGTTCTTCTCCTTCTTCCGGGTTCTTTGGTTTGGTCCATGTTGTTATTTTGAAAGAGAAAAGAAAATCCGAGTTCTTCGCATTGGGATGGGTAGATAGACAGGTCTTTGGATGGATAAAATTATACATATCCCCATGCCATCCTCATCCACCAGCCCACAGCCCCGTGGACTATGCCAGGTGTGTATGAACATTACGTAAGCACACAATACATCATCTTCTTCCGCACGCCCTTTCAGACCTCTCTGTGACAGGAAGTGGATGGCTCATGGGTGGTGATCGTGGCCCTCCTCCCTTGACGCGGGATCGACCGACATTGACATTCCCTTGAACCCAAGCGGGGACTCTGGAGACTTTCGGACCTGACCCGATCCTATAGTGAAGCTGTAATAATAACCCCACCGCCCCCCAGCAGCAGCGTCCCCCCGGTTTCCCACACCCGTAATCATCCATATCCGAAGGTCGACTCCTCCAGGCGCAGCAGCATTAAGAAGAAATCGCAAGTTCCTCATTAGCGTGGACCTTCTACCCCCACCCCTCCCCCTCCCCCTCCCTTCCCCCCTCTGCCCGCCATTTTCTTCTTTCCATTGGTGGCTTTGCGCCGGCATATCGCTGTAAGGGTATTCGAAAGCGTGTGTTGATTTTGTTGGTAGGTAGTGCCCCGCCCTTCCTCCCCAATCGGCCCTAGATAGAGAGGCTGTTTGCTGCAAATGTTATGAAATAGTCGAATAATGTGACGTTGGTGGCTCAAGTATGTAGTAGGTAGTAATGAAGAATGAAGGAGATGTAATAGATTGAGCAACTACATCTGAGGAGGTCGGCCATAGCATCACTGAGAAACCGGAGCCTCCGTCTCGCCCAAGAACCCACGACGACCGCACGTTTTATGAAATGACAATAATGATACAGTGATTATGTTGATGACGCCCCTTACGTAACCCTTGATTGAGGCTCGATGTAAAATCGTCACTAAGAAAAAGGGGGAAGAAAAACGAAAGGGCATGGCCGCGCTCGCTCGTTTCATGAAGTTTCGTGAAGTCCGTAGGGAGCTTCCCTTGTATTCCTTGTTTCCTTTTGTATTTTCGGCCGCCTCTATTCTGATCTGACGAGAGAGCGAGCTCTCAGATGATATTGGCGATGCTGATTCGCTCCGTATTCCGTTTCGCGGCGCTTGGCGCCGGGCTGGCGGACGAGCCTTCGTTCGGGGGCATGCTGCTTCGTGGGATGCTCGGTCCTGAAGTCGATTCTATCTTGATCGGCGGGAGCGTATGAGACGCATACTGGGAAGTCGGGCTCCAGGTTTCCGTCGCCAGGCCTCGTAGCTGCCCGTCCAGTCGATCCCAACCAACCCAGTCCCGAACATCTTCCGCACTTAGTCCAGTCCGGTTCTCGGATCTTGCTAGACCACCCGAAGCCGAAGCCACCGCGGGCATCGCATCGCGTTCAGCCCCTACCCAAACCCATGC
The DNA here is from genome assembly GCF_038362585.1 of Apiospora marii. Taxonomy (NCBI): domain Eukaryota; kingdom Fungi; phylum Ascomycota; class Sordariomycetes; order Amphisphaeriales; family Apiosporaceae; genus Apiospora; species Apiospora marii. The sequence continues at coordinate 2,708,617 of NW_027117377.1, forward strand.
AGACTCAACGCCTCCCTGCAAGTCGGCGCTCAGGTATGCCAATAACTCCTCATCCCTGCACAAAGCCTCCTGGAAAGCGGTTGCAGGTGGCCTCTGCGCGCCAAAGCCGGGGACAGACCGAGGAAGATACGCTGCCACCTCGGCCCGCTTGCTCGCCACAGCCGAAAGAAACAACGACAGAAACCGCCCGCAGGGCACGGCCACATCGCGCCGAACATCTATCGACTTGAGAGCACGGATGCAGACTCCTGCCAGTTCGTGTTGTTCCGTAATCACCAGAAACAGGGCCGATCTGAAGATATGAGTAGTGAGCAGCGCCGTGGCCGTGTCAGCAAGAGTGGCGTTGGTTCGAGAAATCAGCTTGGCCGTTTCGGCGGCAGTGTAGCTACATTGGGCGATGGCGTTCGATCGGATGTCGGGAGGGCATGTTGGGGCAAGATTATGCCGATGAAGCAGTAGTCGAGTGCTCATAAGATAAGCCATTGGCATCAGCATGTGAGGCGGAATAGGGAGAGGGTTTTCGGGGTCACAGGCTGCCGGGAAGGCCCTCTGGCAGTTGGCGAAGTGCGTATCAAAGTTGGATAGGCGGGTTGGCGTAATGGGCAAGGAGCTTCGAGCTTGCACAATGGCTGGTATTGAGCGGACAACATTAAGAATGACATGTAATGAGTGGGTCAGGGAGTCGGCGTTGAGGGGATGCACCGGCCCTTCGGCATGGAGATAATGGTCGTCTATCGGTTCTGGTAGTGCAACATCGCAATCGATATCGTTAATAAGGGATGGGCGGCCCATATCGAGGGACAAGGTTCGATCAAGGATGTAGATTGACCACCATACTCGCCGCCGCATGTCGGCCTCGAGCCTCGAGGGAGCCCCAACTTCAAGGTGCAGACTCATGTCCTGTGCCATCTTCACTGCGGTCCCGAGCCCGGTCCAGGCTGCCGACTTCAAGTTCAGTTCGTTCAGAACTAGCGAGGTGATGAACGCTGTTCTCACATTGTCGAGGCTGAAGTCGTTGTTCCAGGGGTCGACCAGGCTGCGCGAGATTTCCAGGAGCTCGGTTGCCTGGTGGACACGGTCTGGGTGACGTTCACTGCTAAACAAACTTCCTCCTGCCAAGATTGCGAAGAAGGTCGACAGCCAAGAGGCCGACATGCGTTGCAGACCAGCGCCCTGGTAGATTTCGTCCACTTCGCGTTGTAGCGTTGGCCAGTGCAACAGAGGCATCATGACATGAACCGCACCATAGTAGGAGTGCAGAAGCGCCTCCGTAACAGACCTGGGTGGCGGAGATGGAAGCCGCACCTCAGCTGGAGCAGCCATTGGTATTTCTCGATAAGGCGCCGGTGGCTTGAACAGCCCTTTCGAGATATTCCGGACGTTCGCCCGTGCCCTCGATGGATCGTGATGTGGTGCTGCTCTTTTCCGTCGTTTAGGCTCGGATCCGATTTCTGGGATGGGAATAGCCAGCTGATCGACGCCCTCTACATCCAAGTCCATCTGGCCATCTCTGTCGTTTAGGAGGCGTTTGAGCGTGTTGTTTTCCCTGCGCACACGCTCGATCTGCTTCTCGAGATCTTGCACCTGCTTGATGGAAGACATTCGTCGATTCGTCTCCTTTGTGAACTGGCATTTGACATTGCGACTGGAGCACTCCGAGCAACTTGTCGTCTCTGTTGCGTCGCATTTGACTTTCCTTTCGCGACAGGCATCACAGCTTTTTGGGTTAGGGAGTTAGCAAGTAGTCGGGCAGAATGCATCGGCTAGGAAGAGAGCGAATCTGAGACTTGGAGGTCGAAACTCTGGATCATGCATCGATGGCGCAAGATACACGACATGCGCATCAGGGCTATCACCAGGCCGCCCCTCAGGGCTACGCGGGTTCGGGTTTAGGCGAGGTAGGAGTTTCTTACCTGGGATCTTTCCTTCTCTGGCGGTATGCACGCTTCTGTGCTTGGACGTTGGCGGAAAGCTGCGCGTTTGAGAGACCCGGAGTACTCGCCACCGAGTCATTAGAAGGAAGTGAATCTCTTCCCATTACCGATGACGCCGTCCCTGGGGTATAAGGCTGGAATGCCGACTGACTGACGGAGGGTAAAGGTGGGATGCCAATGGACTGGGGAGCATGGGCATGAGCATGAGCATGAACACCGCCGGACCTCGCACTTGTGCTCATCAAGCTGCTGAGGTACTGGGCTGGCGGTTTGGGCGAAGTTGCGGACGAAACTGAAGACGAGTCGTATGACCTTGTGGATGGATTCGGAGATCGAGGAAAGGCATTGTGTGACGAAGTTGCCATCGTGGGCAACCTCAGTCGCCAGAGATCCGTGGTCTGATTGGGCACAGGTTCCAAGGACTCCCCAATAGGTCGGATCCCGAGAGGCTGCCGCTCAAGGAACATGCAGTACGGTTATTGGCGAGTCTCGTGGGAGGCGTCTTAGTAGTTGGGTGTGGACGGCCACAAGGCGCTACTGTTGGTGTAGGATGTACCAGGGGAGGGCTGATATGCAACCAGAAAACGGCGAGTGGGCTGGGCTGGGGGAACCCCCTCGTACTAATGCTACAAGAAATTCGGAACCGCAAAGGGCAAACGTCTCTCGAGTGTGTTCGTCGAGGCGATCTCAGCGGACAGCGCCTTGCAGCGTTGCAGCGTTGTGCAACTTGACAGCCGCTATGTCCTCTCTGGGTTTCCGCGGTATGCTCGCCTGACCGAGCAGCGTCCCGCAGGTTTCAGGGTCCAGTAGGCGACCGGTTATTGTGAAAGCGCCAGTCGGCCTAGAACGAAACGGCAGCTGGGCATCGATTGTGGCGGTGGTTGCGAATTTCACTTTGGCGAGTATAATATTGCGATCCCCCAGGATTGGCCTCTCGACGCGGGTTGCCTAAACAGGAATCCAGATAGCGGTGAATTATGTATGTTGTTTGGAAATGTACCCTCGACCAAGGGAACCACGGCAGAAAAGCAAGGACCGTCGATAACAGCAGCGTTGGTTGGTGTATACGCACGCACGCACACGCACACGCACACACACACAAAGAGAGAGAGAGGGAGCGATGAAGTAGACTGCCTCTTTTTTTCCCCGTCGGGAACAACGAAGTTAGTAGAAAAGTGCCTACGAGAACGGGCGGCGACGTGAAAAAGGGAAGATATAGTGGTAATAGCAGTAGTAACAGTAGTAGCAGCGGCAGTAGTAACAGCAGCGGCGGCGGCAGCAACAGCAATAGTATGGAGTGGCAGAGTAGTGGTGGTGGTGGTGGTGGTAGTAGTAATGGGGGCAAGTCTAGTCGGTTTGCGGACGGCCGACGGTAGTCTTGCCATGTACAATAGAGTAGCTTGCCCGGGACCAGGCCCCGGGGCTCTCCGTGCGCCAAAGCAAAAAAATCGGAAATATAATCTGGAGGGGTGAGCGAATCCTTCCAGAGGTGCGTATCCCTGCAGATGAACAGGACAAGAGTGGGAAGAGGGAAGGGAACAGGGCTCGGAGTGATGTTCATCGACCAAAATCGCTAACGTGTTTCGAGCGGAGGTGGGCCGTCCTGGGTTCATGTTCTGTTCTAGCAAGTAACCTCGGACCAAGTCGACTAAAAAAGAGGAGGAAACCCTGGGCCCCGAAACTAATGTAATGTAAACCTCGAGGAAAGCATGGAGGCCACGCTGCGGCGGCGGCTGCTGCTGCTGCTGCTGCTGCTGCTGCTGCTGCTGCCGCTGCTGTCACTGCTGCCGCCGATGGCGAATCGGCTACCCATTCGAAAAGAAAAAAAAAATTAAAGGTAATGCGCCAGTGGACTTGACATATGCTACCTACCTAATAACCTACATACTTTCTACCCGTCCGTCCCTCTTCCTCTCCTCTGTGTGTTATTAGCTAGGTAGTCTTGCCGGGGCCCGTACTTTGCAGAGACCAGACGAGACTAGGACGTGAAGACAAGCACTATGCCTGAAGGGCCGGGGCAAGAGCGGCCATTGGTCAACATCGACCCTCCATCCCATCGGTTTCCCGTCTGAGGTCACCGGCCCTCAGATCAACGATTGCATTGATATATCTCGTGGGTGGCGACGGTTCGTACAGTAGCGACTTTAGCTATCTAAACATCCGCGCCCGCACACACAACTCAACTCGCGCGTCCGACTGAGCATGGCCGTCGTCTGGGCGCGCATATCAGGAAGGAAGACCTGTTGGCATGCAACCTTGGGCTCTGCTTGTACTGTACCGTGTAGTCCGCATTTGATGTATGTTAGCGTTGGATGGCGGGCTAGGCATGTCGAGTCGGCATTGCATTGTGTGTGCTATGGGCAGCCCCAGTTAGCGGGACATAAATCAATTCGAGATGTAGGTACACAGAGCGCTGGGAGCGAGCGACCAATCTCCACCGCCAGTCACTTCCAACCTACATAATTGCAAGGGTGTTTTTTATGTATGATTGTTCCTATGTATGTAGAGTAGAGTACGCCGGCCTGGTTGCGAACAAGCAGCAAGCACCAGGCGCGCTTTGCTTTATATATATATATATATATATGTATCTGTAGCACACGAATAGTATCCAAGCTGCATATCGATATATTGATGTTTGTATGCAGCTTTGCCTACTGCAGGTATGCCGGAGACGAGGATGCATTCGACCCAAATGAAGATCGCATCTTTTGGACGAGTCAATAGGTAGAAGAAGAGGCAAAAGAAACAGAGGTACTTTTGGAGTGGCCATCCACCAGTCGGTCGGGACCTGGCAGGCAATAAACGCGCCATACACAGCTCGTCGCTCCAGTCCAAGCGATGCCCCCGGCCTCGTTATAAGCAGGCATGCCGGTCCTATAGAGTAGGATTGTGTATCGCTGCACGTTTGACACGACAGGAATGGGCTATTCAGAGAAGAAAAGCAAAGGATAGACATACCGGCTCTGACGGTAGATCAAATTCATGCAGAACCAAAATGGAAACATTTGAAACATAGCGAGCTAGCCAGTTGCCGAATTCTATTCTTCCCGCATGCCACACGAAACCCAAAGGGACGGTGAATCAAAACCATCAAGTCATTTTTATTTTATTTTTTATATGGGCGGGCGTGAGTGCAAGTGTGTGTGTGCATGTGTGCGGTGTCTGCATGTCGTCCGGTCCATAGTAGCACATTCGCCTATCATATTGCTTCTGTCGGCTCGGCGCAAGAGAATAATTGGGAAGAAAATTGCAGCTCCGACAAGTGTCGACGTGCTAACAACATGCATCTACTCTAATCTTGCTTCTTCTTACTTTCCCTCCCTCGCTCGCTCTCTCTCTTTCTCTCTTTCTCTCTTTCTCTCTCTCTCTTCCCCTTCTCAGCTCTTCTTCCCCTTTCCAGTCTAGCGTTGAGTGGCAGTGGCATGTACCGAGTCTATCTGGCAGGGGACGTCTTACCTTACTCGCCGAACACCGTCGGATCTCATTCCTTTGCACCTAAGGGCGGGCAGATGTGCGAAATAGCGTCTCCAATTGACCGGTCCCACTAACCGACTCAAACTAGCACTCGCTTCCATACGTCGATGCTTACTTGAACCAGGTCGGGCACCTTGGCTGACTCCATATTTCCCAAGTTCGGTGCTGCTAAGGTACATTGCTGCATACTTATATAGGTACATTTGTCCTGATACCTATCTCGTCTGCACGTACCCCTCTCTCTCTCCTCTCCTCTCCCTCTGGCCCCGACCTGCGTTGGGAGCAAGCATGGCATGGTGAGGCACAGGATCTGAAAAGAGGAGTATAGCTAGTAACAACGACAGCCCTGCATATTGGTATTGCTAGTATGGGCGATCATCTAAGTACAGTGCTGGCGCGCTCTACGGGATGGGCAGGGGTGGTATCTTCCGTTCGGGCCTAAACCCACTCTCTATCCAGGACGTACAATTTCATGAGTCGGTGAGGATCACTGCTATGGTAGGGAGCATGACATTCATGATGCCATCTATTGATCTACTTGGGGGCCGCTGAACGCATCTTGCCTGTGCGCTTCTATACGCAAAATACGCAAAGACTGTGTCTGGGCTGAATTTGCAAAATCCCCGTTTACTGTCGGTGATTGGCCTCTACTCTGCTCTACTTGACATGTTATTACTCAGGTATATAAAATGCCTACCTGATTAAGTCGAACACTTCCAAGCTTGGAACCGACATGCTTAGCGAGCCTCCGACTTGGACGCTAGCCGCTTAGTTCAGTGACGTCCCTAGCCAGCGTGCCCGACAGCGTCCCCCTCTGGGGCAGTGCACTATGTAGGCGAGGAGATCCCGGCCTTGTCAAGGTCGCATTGCAGGCCGGTTCCGCGAGGGGGGAAAGGGTGGGTTTTCCCAGACAACCAGCCTACGAGGCTATCAGGTTACCTACCATCTTGTAACAATGCAGCGCTTGCCTGGACGGGTCACCTAGTCCAATGAGCGATCTCAGATATCCGACCGCTCCCGATCTTGCCTCTGGAGATCTAGGTCTTTGCGGACAAAAAATCTCTGACGGGCACCGGTAGTTGCTCAATAGAAGCCTCTGTAGCTCTTTCCCATGCGTATAAGCTAATCTTTATGCATGCATGCAATATATATGTATACATGTTCTGGTCTGGGAGAGAAAGAAGGCCTATGGGGGCCACCGTATTTCCGTACGGTCTTTCTCCCCCCCCCCTCTCTCTTCCTGTCTCTGTCTCTCTTGCAGCACGCAGCCCTTTTGCTGTTTGAAACAAAGAGTCAAGGAGCATGCCCGTGGCCGAATCCATACTCGGGCTCCTCGAGCAGCAGCAGACAGGCTGGTATGAACAGGCACCTCGGGAGCTCCATCGCTATCCCATGTCCAGGCGTTGCCAAGCCCTGCAAGCCGAGGGAAGTCGTCGTCCGGAAAGCAAACAGGGCAGTGGTGACCAGAGCCAACGGGTCACAACACCCCTGCTTTCGAGTGATTGAGGCTAGAGCGGGCGAGATCCTATGTCGCAAGGGGCAATCATCGACAGCACAATCAAAATCCAATCCACGAGACTTCTGGGATGGTGACCGGGGTTCTGGTCAGACCATCTCACCACGTTGAACTTTGTGGAGCTGGGATATCGCTGATGCCAGATGCATTGGAGCAGGTGTGACTAGACCCGGCCAGCTCATCCCGGAAGTAGGTTACCTGTATGTAAGTCGCCAGGGGCTGCGGCGGCTGGCTGGCAAAGGCCGAGCAAGAGAAAGAGAGAAAATGTAAACATATGTTGATCATTGCATATTGCGTGCCTGCCATGACCCCAATTTGCAAGATTGCTTTCCAAAGGGCCGCTGCCAAGGACTCCATCACATACATCTTACATGCCTGCGCCCCCCAATCGGTTAGAAAATGACCTAGATGAGATGACGAGAGCGATCGCTTCCGCGGCAGGAGACTATTGCGATGCTGCAGCTTGCGGGTATAGCTCGCTCTCCACATTTTCTGGCAGTCCTGAGAGTCAGTCCTGGGAGTCAGTCCTGGTGCTTCGGGGGATTCGGTCTCGGGGGAAACACCTAGCTGCCTACATGATGCATGTCAGTTAGTCAAAATGGAGAGCCCCTCTCTCTCTCTCTCTCTCTCTCTCTCTCTCTCTCTCTCTCTCTCTCTCTCTCTTTCCCTCTCCGACGTAGTTCGAGGTCGATTGCGACGGGAGTGTTTGCTTCAGCCTTCCGATTTTCGCGCCAACTACCTAGGAGGAGACAGTAGCCCAGAAGCGCATACTGTACGAGAAAGAAAGAAAAACAGCTACGGGATTGTCATATCTCCTAACGTGTGGGTTTGTAATCCACAATATCTCACCTGCGTTTTGGGAACTACACACCTGCCTGGCCTGGTCCCGGTTGGTCTCGAGGAGAAACGCGATGAGAAACATTCGGAGCTAACAGGGTGCGTCAATTTTCTGACATGGGGTTTCAACTCAGTTGCGGGGGTCCCCTGGACTATCATCAGCCAAGACGGAGCAGCCTCCGACCAATACGATAGAATATCCGCATTTACATTAGCCTTTACTGGATTGCTACTTGCTGCGGTACAGTGTAAGTAATGCGAGGAAAGAAAAAACAAAATGAGATGCGGCCAAGGGGGGTGGGGAAGAGCGCGTGATGTGATGCTGCAAGCCAACCTGCTCTTTGCTGGATGCGAACAAGACAACACAGTCACTGCAGGGGTGGTTCTGTGAAAGTACCTCATATGGGAGAGCCGGTATCAGATAGAATTGGGTAATGCAACGAAAGCCCTTGACGCTCCTCTCGTGGGCTTGGCGGCAATATAACATCCGCAAAGGCCGGCAGGTTCTGCCATTCGGCCGCTTAACCCAAGCCGGCTCACGGCGAGATTTGGCCATGCAGGCTATAGTTCAAACAGACAAGGCGGCCACGGAGCTGATTACCGGTGATGGGGTTCATGACCGTTGCCGATGGTTTCCTTTGAAGCCGCCCAAGCCAGCCCAAATCCTACCCTACCTACCGCCACTAGCCTAGGCGCCTAGGTCATGCTAAGTTAGCAACCCTAGATTCCGGCCTACTCGCTAGCTGACCCAGAGCTTTGGGGCCACCGGGCTTGCCTGTCCTTGACAGTCAACTGAATTAAGGTATGTACAGTAGGCAGAGGAGCAGGCTTGTTAGGTGTAGGGCTGTACTACGCCATGCCTGGTACATGCCCGAACGATGCAGTTGGTCATTTCTATCGCGGACCTCAATGATTACAATAGGAATGGCGCCGCCCGTGCTTCCAAGAATCCATACCTATCAGATGACTCGGGTGCGGGTGATAGCAGTGGCGTGCACATTTGGAAGTCCAAGGGTCCACACATCGCCCATGGGCAGGCACTCGTCATCTCCTGGAATTCAGGTATGTTGTTGATCGCAAGGAAGGAATGATCCGGCACATTCGCCCTTTCCCATCGCTTGCTTATCTTGGTTAATACCCAGGTGGATTTCTGCAAATGAGGAAGGAGAAGAAGAGAAAAGAAGAGATCCAAGCAGCCGTTGCGCGCCAAAGACGAACCTCAAGATGCGGTTGCTTGCCGACCCTAATTTATCCTCCATATGCCTGAAACACTTCTAGAAAACTTCCTGTTCGGTTTGCTTCGATGGCCGTCTGCCAAAGGTGAGGCACCAGGAAACGTGCATTGCCGCTTGCTATGTTACCAGGGGCTCGTTTCAACCTTGGGATGCAGATCTTACCTTGCCTTACTTGCTTGCTCACCTGCTCGCCTGCTTGCCTGCTTGCCTGCTTGACTGCTTGACTGCTTGACTGCTTGACTGCTTGCACGCGTAAGTCTAAGGTACAGTAGGCGATAACAGGTCCCAGCTTGCTTCTTTGTATCCGAGTTCCGGCCTCCTAGCTGCGGCACCAGCCAGCCTCAGGCCATGATAACCATGCCGTCACCCACTTGATGGAAAGCGTACTCGCCAGAATCAGGCAGCATACGTGTACACCACCTCACATGCAGGCTCTAATGCACAGCTGGACTTTCCCGGGCTGACTGTGAACCCCCTGTGGCGTCGTCAACAACAAAAACCCCATAATAATGGGAACTTCTAACGGGGGGTTCAAGAAGGAAAGCATGTGCAGAGCTAATGTTCGGGATGAACAACGTATCGGTTTTCTCCGGTTTCTACTTGGTCAAATTTCAGCCGCCATCCTCCCATCAAGCTCGCCCAACCAGATCGCGCCGTATGCCAGGGAATAGTCCGTACTTTCGGCATATCCATTGCACACGTGCACACCACAAGTGGACAGGGGTGATGAGTATTTGGCCGAAGCTATATTGTACAACTTGGTCTTGGTTAGTTGGGAGAGTTGGCTCATTCGGGAGGGAACGCACAGTGCAACGGCTTCTGCCAAGACTGCAACCTCCAAGCTTTCCGAGACTCATTACGATGTAGTAAATGCTGTGGTAGATGCAACGAAGCCCGCTTGCGCGGGTTCCGGCGTCCACTCGTGGCCAGACGTCGAAGGAATACGAAGAGCTTCTGGAAGCCGTATGCTCATGCCGCTAGCCGTTGCAGCGACGCAGAGATTCGACCATCTGTTCAACGCAGATCATCGTATTGGCGGCCGTTCGCATGTAGAATGCACCTATCCCGCGGCTCTGCGCTTACAGCGCCATTACATATTCGCAGCATTTGGACGCGTCCTATCAGCAAAGGGCACGAAAACACGTTAGTGTAAGCTGCGGCCAGACAATAGGCACCACGTTATCCCACGATGCCGCAGGGAGCCGGCCATCCTTCCCATGGGCGAATACGGAGTCCGAACTAATAACATTTGTACAGTGAGTGCGTATTTCCCATCTACCCAGCAGGAGACACATGAAGCGTTCGGGGGGGATTTGGAGGTTCAGTGATGGCTTGGAGTAAGCGATTCGAGAAAAGTCATGGCCCAGATACAGTCAACGGGGCTTACAACATGACAGGCTCGATCGGCCGAGACGTCATTCACCGGTCGAAACTACTGTCCCTTGAGCAACCATCCTGACGAGGTCGTGGGAGCCAAGATGTGTGTTGGTCGAAAAGGGGAAAAAAAAAATACACCAGATGTGGCCAATGACCCCCTTCTGTGTATCCTTTCCCGCGTCACCGCTCTCTCTCACCAACCCCTTCATCTATCCCCTCCACTTAGCATTGGTAGGATATCCAAGTTCTTGCTTGTCTGATAATCAAAATCAGTGAAGGGGAGGGGGGTTCCTAATGGAGCCTGTGGAACCGAGTTGGCCCGTTGGGATCAGTCCGATTGCCGAATCTCTGGAATGCTGCGGGAAGGGAAGAGATCGGCCCCGCAGCCCACTCCAGGGGCCTGAGACACGGGCGACACCCTTTTTGACTCTTTGCCCCGACGGCAGAGAGAAAGAGGGTCGCAAAGGTTGGAGATGGCACACCCCGCGAGAATGCCTTAACAGAGCTGTTCTATACCTACAGTAGGGTGTTACCGTCGACTAATGTAGGTATAGCCTGTACCGACTTTTGCTTTTTTTTTCTGCTTCAATTTCTGTACGGCCCCGCCTGGCAAGGAAAGCGAAGCCCCCATGCAATGCATCGCTTAAAGCGCGCGACGCATCAAGCATTCCTTTGCTCGCTCATGCTATGCACTGAAATGCGGAGAGGCGTGTGCGCCCTACTACCAATTATGAGGTGGCATCCTTGGTTGCCATGCAATGAGTACAATTTGCAAGACGAGTATTGACTGACAGGTCACGTTTCACATTTGCCGAAGAATCAATGATGGGTGCTTACTACTACGCAGAGGGCAGAGGGCCAAAGAGGGGAGGAAGAACAAAAACAATGATCGCCGTCCCAGGAGCCTATCTAGATCTGGTGCACGGCGGCATGGAGGCCTGTGCAACGGTAAATGAAAACCAAGCTACAGTATCTGTGGTGCCGAGAAGGCACTAGACATAAGCCTTTTCAACCGATTGGCATCGGGTGGCTTGGAAGAGTAGTTCCAGGTGAAGGGGGTAGGAAGCCGGAATAAACACTGTTCCCAGTAGCGGCCTGTGACCGCGGTATTGCTGTTTGTCGCCCTTTCTCCCTGCACAGCGAATGAAGGAGCGAGCTCTGGCCATGGAGGCAGGTCTCCGAGCACGTCGAAGACGGCGGATAGGCTGGTTACACCCTAGGGGCCGAGACACCATGCTTCTCGCGTGCGGAGGTGTCACGACGCAGCTGTACGTAACCTATACCTGGTATTGAGTCGACCGTGATTAATAAGGCGAGACACACGAGACACAAACATCCAGCAGCGGCACACCTTACCTTAGATGGCTCGTGAACCCATGCAGTGCAACGGCCGAGCATGTCTGGGCTGTCAAAGGGCTGGATCCAGTAAAACAAGTTCAACGGCGTCTCGCCTCTTCGCTTGCCTCGGAGCAGGGGACCATCCCGATTCGCGCGTAGAGAACGCAGTTAACGCAGTTTGGCCTGCTCATGCCCCTGGGTAAGTAGAAGTCCCCAGACTGCCATACAGACTTCGATGCATTATCGGGTTTGCTCCTTTTTGTGGTGGAAAGGGAGATGCGTCTGGTGTAGATGCTGGTTTCGACCAGTACCCATTGCCCGTACGTACTACACTTATGCGCTTGCAGCACAGTAACCTAACCTACATGCTGCATCCTCGAGCTCGCCTGCTTTTACCCATGCCGCACGCCCGCATGAAAAGATGAGGAATTGGGTTACACGGCAGCGACACCTGCGTCGGACAGATGACCTAAGACATGTTGGGTGGAAGAGGGCGAAAAGAAGAAGGGGCTTGCGGCGGCTTACCTGAACAAACCTGACCACTGACCACTGACCACCACTGACCTCGACCTGAAGCCACTTGGGGTTAAACTAGCGATTTAGGTAGGGGGCAGCTAAAGAGTTGATGGGGCCAGGTGTCAGGCTAGGAAGTAGCTCCTGCCCGCCAATCAGATGCTGCGCGCGCGGCTTGTTCGCTACTCATGTACTCTACTTTGGACCGACTAACATGAATCTCCAGAAGAGCTTGCCGAGATAGGTCCAACTCAATTGGCACCTCACGGGCGCAATGTCTGTTCGCAGCCATCATGTCGCCAGTGCCAGTGCGGGATTCCCCGCTTCTTCAACCTTTGTGCACGCCAAGTGCCAGCTAATGTTACATAAATACTGCCCGGGCAGTCCTTGGGGTACAGTCGCAGTCGCAGTCGCAGTCCCAGTACATACACCTGAGATGTGCTGCTGCATTGCACGTCAACTATCTAGCGTAGCTCGAGTTAAACTAGGTAGCACTGTTTTTCAGGAGGTAAGTAGGTCCTGAGTACTTGTAGGTGCTTTGGCAGGAGGCCAAGGAGGCAAGGAGGCAAGGGGGGGGGGGGGGTATAATAACTTGGCAGCAATACCCGACGATCACCCGCAGTATTGATGCTATCAATCGGTCACTTTGGTTGATCTCGTCCAATTGGTAAATCTTCAGCAATCTTTCCAATCCGTCAGTCCCCTGGGCCGTGCTTGACGACCCACGACAAATAACGGCTTACAACTGACAAAGGCAAACAGTTCGTGTTTGTCCCAAGCCTCCTCCTGACTGAGCAAGCAGGCACGCAAGACGCAAGGAAGCGCACGAACGACCTAGCACCTAGTACCTCTCTGAGCGCTCTCTCTGGCCCTCTCTCTGGCCCTCTCCCTGTCTCTCTTTCTCTCACTCTCTCTGTCTCTCCCCCTCTCTTTCCCTGCCTGCCAGTAGGTACTTCATACGCGTACATCTCCCCCCCCCCCCCCTCTGCCCCATGTGCTTGACAAGGTTAGGTCGCATTTTGGAAAGTAACATCGGCATCACTCAGCATCCCTGGTAGACCGTAGACAGCAGAAGGGCGAAAAAAAGCATACATGCTCCTTGCATGGGGGCAAGCAGGGTCAAGGTCTCCAGCGCTTCCCTGCTGACAAGCATCGGACTGGGCCGCATCCCCCGAGGCTGGTAGATGACCACAACCTGCTGCTCGGGCCTGTCGAGTCATGTCTTGGGCGGGTCTCGAGATCCTGCCGTCAGAAAAAAGAGGACCGGTGGTTCTGCTGCACAGTCAGTCTGTCTAGCCTGTACATACAGTATCAAATGCGAGGCCTGCTATGGAGTTTGTACTGCCTGCCTACTCCGTACGTCGTCGTCGTAAGACCTACGGCCTATCAACCAAGCTGGCAATGCCGCTTTCCTATTCGCTCTTGCTTCCCTTTCGGCCCTCTTTCCTTCATGCTGGCCGACGAATGCGGTTTGCCTCCCCTTTCCCACCAGGCCGATTGTAGCGAGAGTACGGGTATGCGTGGTTTTATTTGGTTTCGATCGACATAAGCCTACAGGGTTTGCCAGTCTCCAAAGCATGCCAAATCTGCCATCCTATCGCACCCCCTTCCCCTCCTGCCTGTCTGCCTGCCTCCCTCCCATGCCTCCTCGGCGTGCCCGCTGTCTCGGATCCGGAGCCGAAATTCGTCCAAGGTCAACGGGTTGTTCGGTACTGGCCTCCCTACTGCAATTTCGCCTCAACACCCTGAACCATATCCTTGCCAAACGTTAATCCTACGCGAATCAGTGGTCTCCCTCCTTCTCTTTGCCTTCTTCTTCTTCTTCTCCTCCTTCACCCTCCCTCGCGGATCGCCCCTCGTCCTAGCTGACACGATATCTGCCCTGTTATTGATGATGATCCTTCCAGGATTTCCTCCCGGCGTGTGTGAGCCGCTCATTCTAGCGTGGAAAAGAGTGTTTTCACCACCGATCTGTTAACTGCATTTGGGCCTGCGGGTGTCGCCGAAAAGATGCCGTCTATTTTCTTGGGATCAGCACCCCCTTCTGTCTGCTCTTGTGACACCAGCCGCATCCCGCTTCAGATGCGATTGCTGCCCATCGAGAGTTATAGTGGTTCTATTTCCTATTCCCACTTGTCGAGGATAAGGCGGCTGGGCAAAAACATCCGGCAGCTGTAAACAGCGGTTGCCGACGAAGTTGTCCGACGCAGCTCTACGATGGCAAGGACCACCACGAACCTGGACTTGTGTAGAACACAAGGTTGAGACTGAACAACATTTGCAGTCAAAAAGGACTCATTTGAGGTAGTACCAGCGCAACTTGAAGCAGAGCTGTTATTTGTGACGAAGTATAGTACATATGTTATATATGTGCGTAGCACATAGTCGTGGATGGATATAGTAGTACGAGGTAAGAATACCTAAGTAGGACCGATAAGAAGAATTGGGTGACTAGTACTAGTAAAAGCGCCTCACTAGGGGCCAAAAGCCCCGACATTGTGCGACCCCTCACCACCAGAAAATCATCGCCAGCAGCAGCAGCAGCAGCAGCAGCATCATGTGCCAAACCGCTCTACACCCCTTCCTCGCGGCCCTGCCCAAATGTGAGCACCACATGCACATCGAGGGTTCGCTCGAGCCCGAGCTCCTTTTCGAGCTCGCGGCCAAGCACGGCATCGCCCTGCCGTCGCCGGCGGTGGACCCGGCCTACGCCTCCGTCGAGGCCTTGCGCCAGCGGTACGAGGCCTTTACCGGCCTGGACGACTTCCTGGGCTACTATTACGTTGCCATGTCCGCCCTTGTCGACGCCTCCGACTTTGAGCGCTTGGCCATGGCCTACTTCACGCGCGCCGCCAGCCAGAACGTCCGCCACGCCGAGGTCTTCTTCGACCCCCAGGCCCACTCGGCCCGCGGCGTGAGCCTGAGCACCGTCGTCGAGGGCCTCACGGCCGCGCGGGAGCGCGCCGAGCGCGAGCTGGGCATCACCTCCATCCTCATCATGTGCGTGCTGCGCCATCTGCCGCCCGCCGAGGGCGTCGCCCTCTTCGAGGAGGCGCGCGGCGCCGGGTACTTTGGCAGCGGCAGCGATGGCGAGGAGAGGGACCAGAAGCAGCCCGTACTGGGCGGCATTGGCCTCGACTCCTCGGAGAAGCCGTTCCCGCCCGCGCTCTGGACGGAGCTGTACGGCGCCGCCAAGGAGGCGGGCGTGCGGCGCACGGCGCACGCGGGCGAGGAGGGGCCGGCGCAGTACATTGTCGACTCGCTGGACATGCTGGACGCGCAGCGCATCGACCACGGCCTGCGCTCCGTGCTGGGCGGGGACGAGGCTGTCACCGACGCCCTGCTCCGGCGCCTCGTGGACCAGAAGATCATGCTGACGCTGTGTCCCCTGTCCAACGTGCGGCTGCGGTGCCTCGAGTCCGTCGCCGACTTCCCGCTGCGCAAGCTGCTCGACCGCGGCGTCCGCTTCAGCATCAACAGCGACGACCCGGCGTACTTTGGGGGGTACATCCTCGAGAACTACTGCGCGCTGCAGGAGGTCTTCAACCTGAGCGTGCGGGAGTGGGAGTCTATTGCCAAGGGGGCCGTCATGGGCAGCTGGTGCGCCGACCGCAGGAAGTGGGAGATTCTCCAGGAGATTGAGAACGTTGCGGGGGAGTGGTCGGTGGGATTGGGGGAGCAGTAGACTACATGTGTTTATCTAACGCCAACCTATCCCTTCACCCCCCAAGTTCTGAGTGTCAATGTGATAAGATATTAAAAAATAGATATATGCGTAAAGGGATTGCGAGTTTAAAAGACGAGAAGTACATGTGACACCCGCGCGGCCTGGGCCATGCTGTGAGAGTTCAAACAACACTGGAAACTGCTTCTAGGCCATGCTGGCGTTCTGTCCAATGCCGACATGCGTCTTAAGCTGAGTACTGCGTCTAATGCAACGAGACACAGAGTGCAACGTTTCGGTGTTTCTTGCCTTACAGTGTAATCGTTGGTTAAGTACTCCAAGAAGATGAATCCATTGGCTAAGTAATTAATGGCTTCTTGGTATAGATAACAATTTCGAACAGAATCAACCGGCCAGTTTTTTTTCCAGTTAGATAGTAATCAGCGAAATGAATATGTGTTATTGGCAGTTTGATGAGTCCCGATTTGTACAGTAAGGATGGTTCGATGGCAAAGGCCCTCTAACATGAGGGGATACATCAACCGCGCTCCCGATGCCAGGTATTTTGCAAGTTGTACAGAAGGCATGTCTCATTCAATTCATGTAACATAGCTAAACGGCTAAACCATGCTGAATAAAAGTACAATAACCCCATTGAATCCATGCTCCCTGTTCAATCATCGTCGTCACCTGTTCCGGTAAGAGGTCCAGCCAGGCCCTGCATTCTGCGGCCGAGGAGGTCGTCCGAGCTATTCAGCTTCACTATACTCTTCGACTTCTCGAACCTTGCCTGGCCGCGCTTCTTCTTGGGCGTGCCAGTGTGATTGCTTCCTCCTTGTTCCCCATTGACCTTGATGGCCGGGCTCGCCGGCCCCGCGCCCTCGCCGTTATTGTTGGCCTTGTCCTCGCTGATGGTCCGGCCGCGCATCCTCGTCATGCTGATCTCGAGGGGCTTGTCCTCGTCGCCGCTTGACTCCACCCGGTGGTGGTGACGGTTCGACCGGGAGGCCTGCTCCTGCTGCTTCTCGCGAGCCTCCGCCGCGTTGAGCAGGTCCACGGCCCATTTCGCGCAGCGATCGATGAGTTTCCAGGCCGGCGGGTAGAGGGTTGGGAACTGGATAAAACCGTGGCTGATTCCCGGTATCAGTACCACTTCCGCCACGTCCTTCTCGTCAAAGTCGGATATATCGTGGAAGCTGCCCAGTCCCTGAGAGGCTCGCTGCGAATGGTGTGCTTGCTTCACCTTCCGCAGACGTCCTGCGAAGATCACGGTGTCGTCCACCAACGGGTCACGCTCGCCGGTGAGAAAATGTGTCTTGGGGAACTTCTGCAGCAGGATATCCGGTGCCAATATGGGCGATAGTAGGTACTCCTGGGAGAAGTCCGGGCGGTTATGAGGACCGACGTAGAGAATGATCATAGCCCGCATCATCTCTGGCGTAAGGACACGGTCGTTGAAGTACGAAATCATGGAAGCCATGGCAAGCCGAGTGCGCAATGGTTGCGGTCTATATGACTTGGAATCACGTCTGTTAGGGGCTGGGGTGGCCGGGGGTAGCTTTGTCCATTCTCTTGGGTTGGCATGAGAGTACTCTGGGTGAGGACTTCGCATGCCGTCTTCATCCCCTGCCCCATTCTGCTTCAACGTCTTAGAGCTATCCATCTGTGTCGGCGTATCATCCTCGTCGTCGGATTGGTGCGGTGTTCCGACGAGATCTGTGTATTGCGTGCTTTTCCGTTTGAGGTAATCCTTGTTCGTCACCCGCATTCTTCTATCCTGAACCAGAGACATTTGCTCATCCGACATCCAGTTACCGATATTCATATCGAGGCCTGGGTAAATTAGTACAAGCCCATCCGGTATCGTCAATTCGGTCGGGCTGATCCCGGGGTGCTTTTTCGTGACTATAGTCTCGATAATCATGAGCGTCATGGCTGTCGCAAGATTGCCTCCGGCGCTGTCGCCAGCGACAACGATTTTGGGGACTTGCCGGCCAGACATCCCAATGCATCTGCCTCTGCTCTTGACGATGGTGGTGTAGACATCGAAGCACTCGTTCAGGGCGTAAGGATACGGGAACTCCGGTGCCTTTTTGTAGTCCAGACTCAGGACCGGCAATCCCGTCTTGCCAGCCCAAGAGAAGAGCTTGTCGTCGTTAGTGCGCGGGTCCATGGCAACGAATCCGCCACCCGGTATATCCAGGATCATCTTGTTGATGTGCTCCAAGTCGGCCACAGGGCCATCGTAGTACAGCCACCCCGAGACCGGCTCTTTGTAATCGCTTGTGCTAGGCCTGGGTATGCGGATCGCTCTTGGAGGGTATCGGGTGAAACGAGGTCGCACGAGGTTCTGGAAGAAGTTGAGGTACGGCGTCGTGGATTTGTTCCAGCTGACCCGAAGGTGTTCTACTGTGAGCAGGGCCCTGACCTTGCGAACTTTCTCGTCGGCCCGCTCGGCGGCGAACATGTAGAAAACGGAGAAGATCACGCTCGACAGATCACGCAACCACTTGCTCTTGATCTTCATGGCCGTCCAGAAGCCGGCGTCCAAGGCCGTCATGACCCAAGTTGCACGGAAGTATGCGGCATCGTACATATTTGCCATGGGCTCGGGACTAGCGAGCCCGACAAGCGTACTGAAGTTTCGAGCCGCATACAGATACATCATCGTTAAGACGACGGTCTGCCATGCTGAAAATGATTTGGAGGACAATTTCGACATCAGGCGAATGATAGGAGGGCCATGGCGAGGGCCCCTGCATGTCGTTAGTATAACAGACGTCTTCCAACAGTCTGGAGAAGCCTCACCGATAGAGGTATAATGACCAGAAGGCCAGTACGCCCAAAACTTGAAGCCTCCGCGACTTTACGGACGGCCTGCCCAACACATGGTCTATCATGTTGAGATATGGTGCGGTAGTAACATGGAGAGGGTAAGGGCTCGGTAGCGATAGGTATAAGGGGGCGACTCTTGCCCGGCGTCTTCGAGATGGGCTGAAGGGCGAAGTCAAGGAGTATTTAGGCGAGGCGCAGTACGTCCGGGCAATCTCAGCGCATCCTGTTCCCAGCGATGCAACACCCGAGTCAGACGACAGAATCCGACAAGATGACGACTAACGGGCTAGTAGTAGTAGTGGTATCTGTAAAAACAATACACCAGGAAAACCGAATGAACATATATCAACACGAGGGCTTAGAATTGGGCTAGATAGGATATGTTGTTGTTTGAGGTAACAAAAAGAAATGCCATGATATTCTGTCCGCCCTGAGGCGCAACCGTAGTCATCTTCGGACAAGCACATGAGTCCCCAACCTTGATGATGTACAGCGTGATCAGCTGGGGAAAGTAGGAATGAAAGCCGTGAGTGGCCGCTGAGAGCCATGTTGACGGGCCACGGGCTGCTACTTTCTTACACGTACCCAGCTAAGTGGTTAGTTTTTAGGTACGTTTGCGGTTGACATGTGAAAGTGGAATGCTGGGCGGCATGTCTTGTCTGGTCGCAAGCTGAGTTCCCCCACGTTTCCACATGCAAAACTGCCCCCAACTCCCGTGCCTTTGGAATGGAGGTGGGCCCTGATGGCTGAATTGAGTGCTAAAATGCCCCGACGGCCGACGGCCCAGCGCCTGGCGTTCGGGGGAGGGAGTCAGCCAGAGGCTTGTCCGATTCGCTACGAGGGACATTCTGCCTCTTGGTGCTTGGGTAACGCTCCTGCCAGAGCGCCATTGCGTCATGGGTTGCTTAAATGGAATATGACTAAAACCCCATCAAGTGCATGCAGGTTTTAGTATTCTATGCAGTCGTACCTGGCACCCAATGTCATTGACCACAGACCTCTCCCAGCATTGCCGTGCGAGTCATGTCGACTACTCCAAGGGAACTGTAAACCAAAAGCGCAAGTCAGCTGGTCCCCTTTGTGTCGGGAATTGTGGAACGAACCGGCTCGTCAGGTTTACCAATCGACAGGTCGCATCGCAAAAGCCATCAGAAACGACAGGATGATGGCCAGGTTATTGATCAGTCATGTGCGTCGCATGTAGTCAATCAAAGTCGCCGGGGTTGTGATGTCGGAAACTGTACCTTACATGAAGCCAGGATTGTTGTTCGCACCCAGTAACCCAAAGTGTGTCAGAAGCCGATGCCGGAGACGGGACGTTGGTGCCAGTCGAATTATTAGCTTATCGATAAACCTGACAGTCATGCATGCGCATTGTGTGATATTTTCTGCGCAGGACCCGTAGGCCGACCGATATTATTCTCGCAGTCTTCCCCGTGAGTCGAAAATACGATAATGTCTTTCCGATTGCCTGCGCGAAGGCTCGCGGCGGCCGCCGGTCGACGCTACTTGTCGGCATCGTCTCCGGCCGCAGCGGGTTCCAACCTCTCCCAGCAGGTCAAGCAAGCCATTGCGCACGATGCCTCCGTCCCGAACCCCGACCCCGCGGAGGACTCTGCGAGCGCCGCCATGATCAACGAGCATGCCAAGTACATGCTGGCCACCTATGCCCGGCCGCCGCCGGTGTTTGTGAGAGGAGAGGGGTCGTACTTGTATGACTTGGAGAACCGCAAGTACCTGGACTTCACTTCGGGCATCGCAGTCAATTCGCTCGGCCATTGCGACCCCGGCGTTTGGCATGTCATTGCTGATCAGGTCAGTGTTTGGAAGCCCTTTTCGCTCTTTAAAATTGAGCGTCATGGCCAATCCGGGGTCTTATAATCCACAAGAGGTAATGCTTGGTGGGCGGCAAAGACTAACAACCACTAGGCCAAGACATTAATGCATGCCTCGAACCTTTACTACAACCCCTGGACAGGCGCTCTGTCGCAACTCTTGGTCGAGAAGACTCTTGCGTCCGGAGCAATGCACGATGCGGCAACTGTCTTTATCTGTAACTCCGGGTCCGAAGCCAACGAAGCCGCCATCAAGTTCTCGCGCAAGGTCGGCAAGGTGCTAGATCCCTCAGGGTCCAAGCACGAGTTTGTCTCCTTCCACCAGTCTTTCCACGGCCGAACCATGGGTAGCTTGTCTGCCACGCCGAACCCCAAATACCAGGAGCCTTTCGCACCTATGCTGCCCGGCTTCAAGTACGGAACATACAACGATATCGCAGGCATCAACGACCTGGTGACGGAGAAGACGTGCGGTGTGCTCATTGAGCCCATCCAGGGCGAGGGTGGTGTCAATGTCGCCAGTGATGAATTCCTGATCGCTCTTGCGAAACGCTGTCGCGAGGTTGGCGCGGTTCTCGCCTATGACGAGATCCAATGCGGCATGTCCCGCACGGGTTCTTTCTGGGCTCACGGCCACCTGCCCAAGGAGGCTCACCCGGATATCATCACCACTGCCAAGGCGCTCGGCAACGGTTTCCCCATCGGCGCAACCATCGTGAACAACAATGTGAGCGAGAAGATCAAGATTGGCGATCACGGCACGACGTTTGGTGGAAACCCAATGGCGTGCCGGTTAGGCCACTACGTAGTATCTCGCCTGGCGGACCCCACCCTGCAGAAGGAGGTAGTTGAGAAGTCCAAGGTCTTCACCGACCGGTTCGACAACATGCGTCAAAGCTTCCCGGAGCTGATCTCCGAGGTCAGGGGCAAGGGCTTGATCCTGGGTCTCCAGATGACCCAAGACCCGACCCCAGTCATCAAGGCTGCTCGAGAGCGAGGGCTCCTGGTCATCACCTGCGGCACCAACACCCTCCGGTTTGTGCCCCCTCTGACCATCACCACTGAAGAAATAGAAAGCGGTCTAGACATTTTGGAAGAGGCCATCAAGGCTGCTATGTAGACAGCGTAATGCAATGAAAAGGCAATTGGATTTCAGCGTTGATTTCGCATGTTATACATAGACAAGAGCGCTTGCACTGGATCTTCCCTATCTACGATCAAACCTTCTGTTATTTGGTACACCTCGATGATATATTTTGGCGTATTACACCCACGATAAATCAGTCTCTTTCGATCTGCTTTCCCACAAAGGGTAACCCAGCTCCATGGCTTGGTTTGAATGCGAGAGTGGCGACAGAAATGCAGTCATGTTATAATTGCGGTGTCTCGCTACGCTAATGAATACATGAATGCCCCAAACAAATAACCAGGCAACGCTCAAGTTGTTTTTGAAGAATCGAATAGTCGAATACAACGCTCATTTGCCCCTTACAGCGCCGCAGCAAATTGGGCAGCCGTGTTGGCATCTTGACCGTAGGTCAAATGGGGCTGCAGGATGAGGTTGCCGCCGGCACAGATGTTATCACCCTGGTGGCAGATGACCTTGGTCTTCTTGACACCCTGGACAGCGTCGCCGTTGTCTGATGGTTGCATGAGTCAGCGCCGGTATAGGAACGGGGTGGTGGTATCCTGTGGGTGTGGACGGGAGAGAGAGCTTACCAGGATCGCCGAAGATGACGGCACCTGCTACCTTGCTGGCGGTGGCGGCCGGGAGCTGCTTGGCGGCGTTGTGAACAAGTTGGCCTCCCTGTGAGTAGCCGGACATGACGACTTTGGTGTTGGGGCACTTGGTCATGGCTTGCTGTACTAGTTGCGCCCTGTTCATTTGGTTCACGATACTGTCAGAAACGGTAACGACATGGATTTTGGGTCAAGGGATAATGGATGAACTTACATCTTGGCACTTCCGTTCTTGTCTCCTCCGGCCAGGAACCCGGGGATATCGGCCGGATACTCGACACCCTGGACCGCGAGGTCGCCATTGACCATCTTGGACAGCGCTTGGAAGAAAGGGGGCCCGGCGACGGAGCCGACGTTGCCAGCCTCGGTCGTCCCGCGGGCGAAGATGACGGTCGTGCCCTTGCAGGCCCCGGACAGCCCGTTCTGTGAGGTACTGCTCAAGCTCTGGCGCTTGTCGACCGGCGACGCCGCGGATAATCCGACCAGGGCCATCAAGGCAGTTGCTGTGGAGAAATGCATTTTGTGCGTGGGATATTATAACAGATACGGGGATAGAGAGAGAGAGCTGGCTCGTCTTCTGGAAGGCTATCAAGGGAGTGCGGGATGAGTTTGGTTGGCTACCGACAAGATCTAAACCACGATTGGGAGCGATAAACACCCAACTTTATATACATGGTGATGTCGACATGATATCAGCTACGTCCGAAGTTTCATCGTCTCATCGAGCTGAAAACCCGGGCCATCACCAACGGTGAGCTACCTGCTACGTGGTACATTGGAAACTCAATCGATTTCGGCACGGGGTTCCCCTTCATCGTGTCAGGTAAAAACTCGCGAGCCCAGCTGAAAGAAGCAGATTTCAGCGGATTTCCCAGGACCAGCCCAAGTCCTTCACGGAGGTCTGATGTTGTTAGTAGGTAGTTTCGAGTCGAGCTGCTGTCTAGCGCTACTGCTGTGGATCGTCAATCTGTGCCGGATACCGAACCCGTGGTCCTCCCTCCAAAGGTGCTAGTAGTAGGTAGGTTTCCAAACCGCGTGCCTCCGCCGGGAATATAGTCGTGCAAGAGCGAGCAGCCTCGACGGGGAAATTCCGGAGATGCGATTGGCTAGCACTATAGCCTATGGACCGGACGGGGGCTAGTGTGGCTTGCTGTTTCGGACGAGGTGAAACCGCTATGGAAGTGGTAGTGGCTGTTTGTGGGGCTCACCTTTACTAGCAAAGAAGGGCGCGCATTGAATTGGGCAGTCTTCTCGAAACCAACTTACTACGCAGAGGGGATCATCAGATTGGCAGAACCTCAGATGGGCGTTTTCTAGCATCATCCTTTTTTCTGGGAGCTACCGGGTAGCTAGCTTGTCTGGCGGTTCGCGCCAGGAGCCAAAACGGGCAATGAGCGCCGGCTGGCTTCTGTCGCATCAAGACAGGATGGGGAAATCCCGAGGCTCATGCATATATTCTCGGCGCAGAATATATTGATCTCGTCGAGCCACTTCCTTGGTATTTGTCCGTCTGCGATCTCACCACCGCCACTCATGGTCGCAGTCAGCTATTACCCGCCTTGATTACCAGAGTAGAAGCACACGATTACGACCTTCCACAATCTCAACCTAATATACGGTTGACATCCGATTTAACCATACGGATCATACATGGATCCGCTACAGCCGCGGCTGCCGTTTGTGTCAACCATGGGCTGATCGAGAGTCCCTCATGAGGAGATACAGAGAGACACACGCGCCGAAGACTTTGCTCTTATCTTTGGAGCAACTAATGTCACATCCCGAAAGCCACAGCTGCAGGCGTCGGCAATAAATGGATGGTCGGCAGTTACTATTCCGTTCCCCTCATCTGGGCAAACTCTACAGCGGCTATCTTTTCTTTCTCAACAGCATCAGCATCAAGTTTTGGGGGATTTTGCTTGGCGACCTCACATGTCCAGGTACAGGAAATGATGAGATCTTGTGCAAACCCGCTAGATGGTAGTGGTTCAGTTGCGAAAGCAATGGCAAAACCCAAGCTGCCCGTGCCTAGGTTAGATATATTACCCGGTATCTCGCACTTGGCAACTGTGGCATGAGATATAGTATCCATTATTTCAACGCACGATGCTACCAGGAGTATACGCAGGTCCGCCAATCGCATGCCAACCGGCGAGTGGAGTGGATATTCAACCCCTCGATGTCTCCTGGCAAGGCCTTCCATCTGCATTTGGCCATTCTCTCTGATTGGACTCGCGCAATCATGCTGTCGCATTGGGGTTATTGTTATATGACTTCTCCGCATGGTCAAGATGAGCCATATCTTGTTCATGATCACCTCGTCTTGGACTACGTAGCTATACAGCTACTAGGAGGCCACATCTTTGGGATATGTGGAAATAACTATAAGTACCGGTTATATGTCGTATATGTCCCATGCATCAGCCTGAGTTTTGTAGTGCTCTAAGTTGGAAGAGCACTTGGCCATTGTTTCTCTGGACTTCTGCCGGCAATGTTTCCCCGTCTGTTTGGATCTCTGGTGGCGCTCGCTGCCACGACTGCTGTGGCACAAGACCCTTCTGCTAGCTATGACTACATCGTCGTGGGTTCCGGGGCGGCAGGTGCGCCGTTGGCGGCCAACCTGGCACGAGGCGGCCAATCGGTTCTCCTACTAGAGGCTGGAGATGACCAGGCGAACAATCCTAACATTTCCTCGCTGGCCAACTTCAATCTCGCTACCAATGACGACAAGACGCGATGGGACTTCTGGACCAAGCATTCTGAGGATCCGGAACGCGAGCTCAAGTATCTGCACATGGTCTGGAGAAAGACGGATGGCGGCTTCTACACAGGCGTCGACCCACCCGAGGGCGCCAAGCAGCTGGGTATTTGGTATCCGCGAGCCGGAACACTGGGGGGATGTGCCATGCATAATGTAAGAAGCCAGAACCGAAAAGTTGACATGTTGTATTGGTGAAGACACACAACCCCCTAACAGTGAGCTAGGCCGGTGTATGCGCCCTGCCCGCCGACGCGGACTGGGACATCATCGCCAACAAGACGGGCGACGAGAGCTGGTCGGCCACCAACATGCGCAAGTACTGGACCAAGATGGAGAAGAACGAGGACCTGCCCAAGGGCACCCCCGGGCACGGCTTTGACGGTTGGTTGAGCACCACCATGGGGGATACTGCCTGGGCATCCGAGAACAACGACATGAAGACCATGGCCCAGCAATTGGTGGAGGCCACGGGAGGCAACAAATCCGATATCGCTACCTTGGCCAAGAAAGATATGAACTCGCCAGATCCCAACCGAGACCACGATACCGGCGTCTTTAGTCTCTCCGCCCACGCGAACAAACAGGGCATGCGCACGGGGACTAACACGTACCTCAAGGCCACTCTCGCTAACTCGGCCAAATACCCACTGACCATACAGCTTGAGACCCTCGTGACGAAGGTGCTGTTTGATGAGGAAGCCAAAGAGCCGACCGCTATCGGCGTCGAATACTTAGAAGGCAAGTCCCTTTACTCCGCCGACCCGCGCTACGATCCCAAGGCGCAAGGCAAACCAGGCCGCGCCTACGCCAAGAAGGAAGTCATCCTCTCGGGCGGCGCCTTCAACACGCCGCAGATCCTGAAGCTGAGCGGCATCGGCCCCGCCGCGGAGCTCAATACGTTCGCCATCCCCGTCGTGAAGGATCTCCCCGGCGTCGGCGAGCGCGTGGCCGATAACTACGAGAACAACCTGCTGGCGCTGGCGGCGAAGCCCCTGAATGGCTCCGCGGGCCCCATCTCGGTCATGCTGCGGACCCCAACGGCCGGCGGGGGCGACGCGTACGGCCGCAACATCTACGCTTGGTGCAACTCCTTCTCCTTCGAGGGCTACTGGCCCGGCTACCCGACCGAGTATGGCCCCGCCGAGTACGAGTGCGCCTTCGTGCACATGAACCCCAAGTCGCAGGCCGGCTACGTGCGCCTGCGAAGCGCGGACCCGCGCGACACGCCCGAGATTAACCTGCGCTTCTACGAGACGGGCGCGGACCAGGACCTAACGGAACAGCTGGATGCGGTAAGTACATAGTCGGTGTAGCCCAACATCCAAAGTCCCCTCCCCTTCCCCCCAGATCTGTTCACTACTGAACTTACATAACACCACCAATCCCAAATGGCCAACTAACACGCCCAACAGATCAAGACGTTCCGCAAAGCCTTCGCCTCGGCCCCAGCGCCCATCACCCCCTTCCAAGAACTGCACCCGTGCCCCAACACCACGCTGAGCGAAGAAGGGGGCTGCAGCGACGCGGAGCAAAAGGAGTACCTCAAGCTGCAGGCGCACAGCCATCACGTGACGTCCGGGTGCGCCATCGGCGGCGACGACGACGCCATGGCGGTGCTGGACTCCAAGTTCCGCGTGCGCGGCGTCCGGAACCTGCGCGTCGTCGACGGCAGCGCGTTCCCCGTCGTGCCTGGCGCGTTCCCCGTGTGTCCCACTATGATGTTGGGGGAGAAGGCGGCGGAGGATATACTGGCGGAGGCTTGAGGTGGGTGGTCTACGGGATTGGATGGGGACAATGGGCAGTTGGTTTGGTGGAAGAGACAACAGCCATCTAGACCGGTTGGATCATGTCAATATACTTACTAGCAGTCCCACCCTTTTGAATAAAACCTGGGCCGCGCCGAGGAAGATTGTTGTATATCCACGTGCGTATGGCGGATGCCCGTTTTGGAAAGCCGGGCTCCGTAAAAGCGCTTTGATTGGATCGCCAGGTGAGACTGAAATATAGGTACATGTACTTACTTTCACTTACACGCCATATTCGTATTCTTGCTGTGAGACATGTCTAAAATGAAACATCTACTCTTACAAGTCTAGGGCAGACTTGAACAATTGCTGCTAAGCACCGCAACAATCTTTAACTTGGCAAATTTCAAGGACACAGGACGATACTGATGAGGAAACATGGAGCTGTTTTGCATGCTTGATTGTTATTTTTTCGAGAGCTTTTGTCTATCATCTATACCGAATAAAGGGTAGGGGCTAGTTAGATCCAGCCTGTGGTAGAACGTCATTTCTCGCTCGATATGTTCTTATGCTCCCTCAGCCTTCAGCTCCTCTTCCACTTGCTTCTTGACGAGCTCGCGAACAGCCTTCCAGTCGTTCTCGACCTCGGCAATGCGCTTTTCCTTCTGTTCTAACCCGACAAACTCCGAAGGCAAAACTTGTTTCTCGAAATCAAACCCGCTCTCGTCCTTCAGGGCCATCTCGACAGCGCCCGCGAACTTGGCCGGGTGAGCAGTAGACAGCGAAATGTGCGGTGTCTGCTCGTCCCGTTGCTTGGAGCGCGCAGCCGCGGCAACACCAACAGCCGTGTGGGGATCTAAGACGTAGTTGATCTTGTTGAAATACTGCTTGATGGTCTCCACGGTCTGCGAGTCGCTCACCCGCTCGCTCTCAAAGTCGCGCTTGGCAGCTTCATGCACATCCTTGTAGACCGGTCCAAAGCCGCCACTGGTCTTGAGCTGCTTAAGCCAAGAAGCGACTTCTTGACCGGCTTGCTTCTTGTTCCATTCGTCGTCCATCTTCGCTGACGCCGCAAATTCGTAGGCGAGATACCACAGCAGTCGCTCGAAGTTACTCGAGACAAGGATGTCCATGGCCGGGCTCAAAGTCTCCTTGACACCTTCCGGGTCGGCTTGGACGCCATCTTGAGCCAGTCCACCTTCTGCCTGGGCGCCGCTGACAGGCTTCTTCTCGTACTTGCCAGTCTTCCAGAAACGGTCGAGGATATCGTTCTCGTTGGTGGCGACGACGAACTTTTCGACGGGAAGTCCCATTCGGTGCGCGAAGTAGCCTGCCAGGATGTCGCCGAAGTTGCCCGTGGGGACCACAAAGCGTACCTTATCTCCAACGTTGAAGTTCGATGATGCCTTGACCAGAGAGAAGTATGAATGGAAGTAATAAACGATCTGAGCAAGAATGCGAGCCCAGTTGATGCTGTTGACCGCACCAAGGTTAAGTGTCGAGTTGATGTCAGGATCAGCGAAAAGAGCCTTGACGATATCCTGGCAGTCGTCAAAGGTACCGGTGACAGCCAGGTTGTGAACGTTCTTGTCCAGCACTGTCGTCATCTGAGCCTCCTGGATAGGGCTGACTCGTCCCTTGGGGTGAAGGATGAATACGGAGACATCCTTCTTGCCTCTTAAGCCGTAAATAGCAGCCGAGCCGGTGTCGCCACTTGTCGCGCCTACAACTGACAGGTGGTGTCGATCTATATTGCTGTGAGTGATTGCTCTTCTGCGTTTCGTCAGGGGACGTCTGATTGTCGGAACCCACCTCGTCCAGTTTTGCCTTCGTTCTTCCTCGTGAGGAAATACTCAAAAAGATTGCCCAAGAACTGCAGCGCGACGTCCTTGAAGGCGAAGGTCGGGCCGTGGAACAGCTCGAGAAGGTATAGGTTGTCGTGCAGGTGCTTCAGGGGAGCGGTTTCGGGCGCGCGAAATGTCGAGTAACTCCGGTCGATGATGCCCTTGAGGTCGTCGCGGGGGATTTCGGTGGGAGAGATGTAGAGCGACAGGACTTCGAGGGCAAGGTCAGCGAAGGAGAGGTCCTTCCAGCTCTGCCACTGAGAGGCCGAAGGGATCTGCTCTGGGATGTAAAGACCGCCGTCAGATGCGAGACCCTTCAGCACGACGTCTTCGAAAGAGAGCTACCCAGTGTCAGTATGTTTCCAAGGAAATGCGAAGCCTGTCTGAAAGGGGCAGCAGCTAGGTCATCGTACGTCGTAGTCATCACCCCGCGTGCTGAGATAGCGCTGGGGCGAGCCACTGGAGGCTTCTCCGTTAGTAGTAGCACCGTTCAACATTGTGGAAGTGTCACTGGACTTAGACAATATCCAAAAGTTTGCAACAGAGTATCCCAGCAGGTCAAGAAAGACTCGTAAAGATTCGTTCCGGCACGCAGGAGAAAAAAATTAAGACGGTTGCGAATGAACCTAGAAATAGACTATGAGTAGGAAGGAGGGCGATGGTCGCCCGAAAATCGGCTTTGCCCCGCACTAGGCTGCTTTTGGCTTCTAGCGCTGGCGATCTATGCGGACAGGGTCAACGTTCAGGGTCACTGCAGCCAGGCCAGGTACCCAATAGGCGTCTTGTCTTTTGCATCATCTTCAATTGATCCTTCTCACTGATCGATCTCTTCTACCATCTACCTCTTCTCGGTATTCCAACTTGTAAAGCCTATGGAATGCCATTGTATTTAAAGTATCCAAGTGTCAATCATATTTTTAACCACATTTTTGCCATTTCCCACCATCGTTATTATCCTTTCATCCATATCATGACTTCGTATGTTCTTTTAGATCCGTTATGTTGTCGTTACCTACTGTCTCTCTCGCTCTCGTACCAGCTTCGATTCGCAATATGCTCTGCGAAGCTCATCTAGCTGTGGACGATGATCGTCTACGGCTCATGATCTCGGCCTTCTTTTCGGGGTTGACGGTGGGGTCGTTTACCGGGTCACCATCGGCGCCGGGGTTGGCCATCTATGCACTGTTAGTAACTTTGCAGTTGTGGTAATGTAACTCATAGCGTTGCTTACCTCATACTCCAGGGTCTTGATGAACATGTAGAATGCCACTGCGATGATGGACCCTATAAGTGGCCCGATCCAGTAAATCCAATGCTCGGCGTCGAACGTCAAGGTGACGACGCATGGCCCGAAAGAGCGCGCTGGGTTGAGCGAGCCACCAGTGAACTGGACACCAACCATCTCGGCTATGAACAAGGCCATGCCGATAGCCACCGGTGCAAGGTACGTGGCTTTGTGCTTCTCCTTGGCCATCATGAAGATGGTGAAGACCAACTCGGCCGTCAGTATAGCCTCGATGAAGACGCCCTGGACCTGACTCGTACCGCCGCTCAAGGTGGTCCGGACATTAAAGTTTTCGGGGAACAGGAATCGGACCACCACCGAGGCGAGCAGAGAGCCCAGCATCTGTGCGATGAACAAGCAAATTGCCCGCGTGACGGAGATGGCTTTCACCATAACCATGGCGAGGGTCACCGCCGGATTGAAAAGGCCACCGCTGATACGGAAGAAGATCCATACATTGACCATGAGTGACATGCCAAAGATGACCGAGATGTACAGCAAGACCGAGACGTCAAACCCAGTGGAGCCACCAGTTGTCGTGTTGCTGTCCGAACTACTGTTGGCGTCGTTGGCTTGGGATTGAATGTTGGCCACTTCAGTCCCGGCGAAGGCAAAAAAGAGGAAGAGCGTAGTCCCAATGAATTCACCCAAGGTGGCGACGAAGTGGTTCTTGAAGTTCGAGTTCATCCATTGAGTCATTGGCAGACGGAGGACTTGCATCTTCTCTTGGTCGCTCAACTCTTTCCAAGTGGGAGCCCTCCGAGCATAGCCCATCTCCTCGTCCACGATTGGACCGTTCCTGTTGCTGCGTGTCTCGTCGAAATTGGCTTTCGATGGTGTATTCTGATCGAAGTCGCTATATTGACGGTTCAGGAAAGCACGGGGAGGCCGGCTTCTGCTAGCTCTTCGGGATGGCTGAAGGTCTGGGTGCCTGGGCTCTTCACGTCCCCGAGGGATGTCTCGGTCGGCGAGGTCATTCTCGTCCCACCAATCGTCCCTCTCACATGAGTTTGAGATACGGCCGAACCCCCCAATGGGATTTCCAATCTGGGGAGGTCTGCTCTGAGGCCGTGCCGAACTGGCTCGTCGAGGGCGGCCTGCGTCCCCGGATTTGGGCCGGGGGGCGGATTTTTGGGGCTCGGTATCCGAGTCCGAATTGCGCTCAGGGACTTCGTGAAGGTCGGAGGGACCACCGGGAATTCCCAGTTGTCCGGATAGGGGCAATTGCGGGTCGTGGCTGGAAGCCATCATGAGTGGTTCTGATTATTGTTATGGGAAGGGCTGAAGACGAAGTCCTTTGATGAACTGATGAGGTGCCAAAGGCTATATAGGCCAAGCTTGAAATGAGGTGTGATTCGTTGGTGGGTTGCTCTGGACAATCCGGTCTTAACATTGGACGAGGCTTCCTCTGATATATATGTTCTTTCTAACAGCGCCATACAGGCCTTTCTTGGATAACCAACGTGGTCGAGAAGGCGCAACTACGTCGTCGATCCAAGGACACCAGCCACCTGCATGACTCCATCAGCTCTTGCCAAAGTACTTCGTGGATCCAAGGTCAGGGTTTCCAAGTCTTGACTCAAAATAGCCAACGGCAATACAGAACTTCTTGGCTCCATGGATAGACCCTGAAGTCGATCGCTGCATGTCGTTGATCGGGACACCTGGAGAACCTGGTGGTGTAGTCGGTGATCGTGGCATTGGACGCCGCAACGCACGAATAAAAAGTCAAGTGAAGGGAATGACGTGAGCTAGACTCGGTCTGCCAAAAGCAATATTCAAGGGAATATCCAGGCTGAAACAGACCATAATGCCGAGCACCATGCGTGGTTGGAGCCAGCCAGTTATACCAGGTCAGATATGCGTTGGTTGCTGGGATCATCGCGGCTCAGCTGAAAGAATAAGAAAAACCTGCCACTGAATTAACCACCACAACACCCAAAAAACCCCGACGACGTTATTGGTGGCCGCCGAAAATCGTACACCTAAATAGTAAGTCAGCGCAGACTTCAGGCCAGTCGCGGCTTTCAGGCACAACCAATTGGTGCCGGGTTTTGTTGGGGTTCAACACGGGGGTGGCCAAAGTCACAAACTCCGAATGAAGCCGGGAAAGAAGGAAGTTGCTGCTGACACACGACTGTGACCGGTGTGTCGGCTTCGAGAACGAAAAGAAAAACGTGGTTGGTCATGTCGATGCAACGCGTGTGGTAAGTAGATGGATATTCGCCTATCTCGAGGTCGAGGCTGAAGGAAAGATCAAGATCCTGGAAGGAGACGGGGCACGGTGTGCCCGCCAGGTCTCCTCCATCGTTTCCTCCTGTTCGAAGCCGGAATACCAACCACCGCATCCCAAGACTCCACGGCTGCCCTTTGTCTTCATTCTCAAATGTGCCTGGTCACGATGGATCACGGTTAACAAGATTCCGGGTGGAATATGCGTACGTGTGCTGTCGCTGTTGCCGCTGTCGCCGTCTCCGCTGTGACTTTGGCAAGCTGCATGGTGATGGGTAACGCAGATCCTTTCATCTATACGCCGGTCAGAGGACGAGGAAAAGCATCGGTAACATGTAGTAGTGCTTACACGCTATTCGCTCGCATGTAGGCTCATTGCTTGACAGGCGCGCTCAAACATAACACACATGGCAAGCCGCTATAGCCAAGTATCAAGAGGAGAGACATTACGGCTACGAGCGCCACAGCCGCTCAAGACCACTGCACATCATTCACCACCGTTGCAAACCACGTGTCCCTGCGTTATCCCCAAAAGTGAGACACGGAAAGAGCTGTCTATGCAGCCTGCTCGATCCGGGCCGTTATGCATGTGCTTTCCCTCCTTCTTAGCCCTTCGTCAGTGTGATCGTCGTCCACTGCATTGCTTCCGTCCTGCAGCATGCTGTTGAATAACACCGCTGGTTTGATGCTTCGCAAAAACTGACTGAATAGAGATTAGATCGACCTCGGACGACAATGTGCTGGAAGGGCTAGGTATGACAAAAGAACTGCACGAGTCATTGCCGAGGCCAGCCACCACGACACGGCCTCATGACTAATGGCCGGGGGTAAGCCAGCTTCTGCCGATACAGTTCATTAATGCAGTCAGCAACCAATGCGTACTGGCAACTTCGCCCTAGGCAGCCCCAGGCAGCCCCAGGTCGATCTCCCATGCGGCCATACCTTGGGCAGATACAGATATACTACTACGGGGCTGGGGGTCCGATTTCCTGGCAGCGTCATTGGGCACCGAACCGCTCGTCTTGATCTACATGGGATGCCTATCTGGGATCGTCCAAAGTATAACGACCCCTGACCCTGTGGGCACGCGCCCTATCCTCCGGGCACTGGGACGGAGGCTGGTCCGGCTGGCCTTTTTTTCTCTTACGTACCAGTATTGCTGTGCATACGACTAGTATAGGGGTCCCAACAAGGCTCAAAGAAGAGACGATGGGCCTGGGGAAATTTCGATCTTGATAAGCTGGGTATACTCTTGAGGATCTCGTCAACGTCCGAAAGCAGGGTTGGCCCCTCATCTGGTAGACCTTTGTGGTTTGGACCGCATGTTCAGCCGGCCCCTTTTTGAGAGGCCAAACAATGCAAGCTGACATTGAACATATGGTTCTTGCATTTCTCGCAATATTACCTGCAATATACCGATAATCAAGTCGCTCTGCTGGGATACCCTCTAGGTGTGTTGTGACGGCGAACTGAAGTCATCAAGTCAACCTGCGGATGCCTAAGCAATAAGGGAAACCCGCATGGTCGAGCTTTTGGGCATCCTTATCAGGCACATTCTGTTCGAGACATTGCCCACGCTCTTGATCGAGATCACTATCACTCGAAATTCGTCGGGCTCCGACGGAAGAGAACCGATGCCTGATGTCTATTCGCCCAGTACCTATTTCTCTATGGGCCCATTCCCTTCTCCCATGGATGTCATGTTTTTTGAGCACACAGAGATACCTGCAGCTTACCACAGAAGTCTCTTACATCAGAGGTTGTTGGTCTCTGTAAAAACAATAGCAAGTCTTTGCATCATCTACCGCTGATTGCTCCTGTGAGTTGTCACTCCCATCCGACTGAATTTTTGACCACCCTCTATCGAGCATGGAAAAACCACCCCCAATGTCGAACTGCCGTTTAGTTCCACGTCGTTGTTGAGCACCTTGAAAGGGAAGACACCTGGGACTGATTCACAACCGTCTTGTTGCGTTATACCCCAAACTCCATTATTAAACCCCCTTTCTACATCCTGCGAACCACCATCTGCCTAAATGGCGTGCTTATGACATAACACCAATTCAAACGAGCCTCTAGCGACCCATTTCCCTTTCATATACGTGACTTATATTCATGTTGATCGTATTGATCATCCCTTGGGCCTACAAACGCCGTCAGGTTCCAGTGGTCGCCACCTGTGAAGAGTGATATTATGCAATGCACTGTAATGCTGCAGAATAAGCGCCACATCCTGTTGGGATATCAATATTGTTTCGCAACTCACAAATCAAGTACATACATGCATGAGTTTGGGACGGAAAACTTGGATTTATTTCAAGGCTGTTATACTGTGATTTTTGCCTCGCTCTTCGGTCCTCGAGTTCCGAAAATGGTGCTTCCTACCCGCACTTCACTGCTGCCCATGGCGATTGCACCCTCAAAGTCCTCACTCATGCCCATGCTCAGCTCCAGCTCCCTGTCCAAGCCCAACTCCTTGACGACCAAGTCGCGCTGGTCCCGCAAGCACGTAAAGTCCTCGTTCTCGTTTTCAGCCGTCGTAGCCACACTCCGAGCAATAGCGCCGATAGTCATGAGGCCCAGGAGGTTGAGATGGGGCGACTCCTCGACTAGCTTGCAGAGCGCCACCGTCTCTTGCCCCGGAGGGCAGCCGGACTTTGACTCTTCGCCCGAAGTGTTGACTTGGACATGGATGTTCAGTTTAGGGGCCTCTGGATTTGTGGCGAGGAGCTTCCCGCGGTACTCATTGAGGACTTGTGCCTTCTTGGTGGTGTCGACACTCGAGACACAGAACAGGTTGGGGATCTTGGCCAGGTTCTTGCAGTGCCCTGTATGCGTCATTAGCATCCAGGTTGCAGCCCTTACGCCTATTCTTCTGCTTTTGCAAACTGAACATTACTTACCTGACTGTAATCCACCAATGAAATGCCACTGTATGCTTCTAGGTAGGAGCTCTGCCTTCTGACTCAGCTCCTGGGCATAGTTCTCGCCGAAGTGCAAATGAGAAGTCGGCGGCTGAGATAACGCCAGGATGTCGTTGGCGGGCTTCAGTTTCGAAACTGCAACCAGACGAACCTGGGTGTGGGTGTGCCAAAGGGTCAGTTCGGAGTCTGCTTCTCGATTTGCTCGTCCTGATAGTTCATCATGTAGACAGTGTTTGTCAACCTACATTTCTGCCCTTGGCTACTGCGGCAACACGCTCGCTTATTCCGCCGAGCTGAGATATCAGAGCTGCAGCTCTGGACGGGTCAACCTTCATCTCGGTCTCACTGGCCATCGTATGTGCCAATATGTATGACAATGATGTGATGATGAGTCAGGGAAAACTTGGTAGATAGCTGAGAGCTAGCCGGATATGCAGTCAGTCCGAGTCTACACAGGTGCAGTCAGATTATGTCTGGTCTGGAAGTTTGAATTCACGATTTGCTGGTATACTACCTACGTAGTTGCATGAGGTGGTGAGTGGAATCAGTGGATGGACCATACTCTTGCTGGACAGCGGAACCACTTCCGTTAATGTTTGCAGTGCCGCATGCACCAGCGCGACAAACAGTGGGGCCATTGGATTAGATTAAGGTGCTACCCAGAAAAAAGTACTAAACTTCACTGTTTGTATCTCCAGTACAGACTCAAGCAGTCCATTGATATCGGCCCTGGAATAATTCTAATTTGACGTTGAACCAACGGAAGGATTCAGTCATTAATCGTTTTTTTTTGTTACTCCAGTTGCCCTACACGGCCACCATTCCACCCACCTCGCCCAACGATGGCGGACCCTCTCTTGACCTCGCTCTGCGGCATCTGCCACATGCGCGAGCCCAAGTACAAATGCCCCCGATGCTTTGCCAACACCTGCTCGCTCCCCTGCGTCAAGAAACACAAGAAATGGTCCTCGTGCAACGGCGAGCGCGATCCCACCGTCTACATGCCGCCATCCCAGCTGCGCACCGACGCCGGCATCGACCACGACTATAACTTCCTGACCAAGATCGAGAGGTCCCTGGAGCAGACGGAAAAGCTGCTGGTCAACGAAAGGGGCATCCTGCCCGACCTCTCACAGCAGCAGCAAAACGACCGGTCCCATGGACCGCCGCACAAGAAAGCACGTTTGAACAAGGGGCAGAGTCGGGGCCGCACGACGCTCGACGGCGGCTCGCGATCATGGGCGAGGGCAGCGATCGGCCGGCTACGCGCACTGGACATCACTGTCAAACATCAACCCTACGGCATGACCAGGCCCAAGAACAATACGACATCGTTCAACAAGCGAACGCAATCCCTTAACTGGCAGGTTGAGTGGTGTATTCTCGGCCCGGCGACTTCCACCTCCACCGAGACCTCCCGCGTCCAGCCCGAAAAGCTTCTCAGTAAGACTCTCGACAGCGTGCCCATTTACCTCGGCTACGCCGACTGTCGCGAATATCACCGGCGGTCGCAAATGTCCAAGAAGGAGAAAGAGCAGGAAAGGAAGCAAAGGCAAAGTGACGACGCCGCAGAGGTGGAGGTTGACGACACGGATGACATTCATACTGTTTTCGGCGGACAAGACTGGGAGAATTCAGCCTGGGCAGCGGCGGTAGTGCCCGTCCAGGACAAGAGCGGCGTCTGGCACACATCGACGATACTAGGGGATCCGAGGAAGCCCAGCGACCGGCAAAGGCGCGCCGAGGCCACCAAAGACGACTACCAGTTCTATTACCACGTGCCCGGGACGCCTTCGCGCGAGGACCAGAAGCTCATACCCGTCAACCCCGACGAAACCCTTGCCTCTGTACTGTCGGGCCTGGAAGTGCTGGAGTTCCCCTCCGTATACGTCACGCCAGCCGGCATGCGCCTCCCGCAGGGTTATCGACGGGCGAACCGACCCGCCAACAACAGTAACAGTATCCCCTCCTCCCGAGGGAGCGCTCGGCTGCCGCAGAAGCGCAAAGGCGAAGACTTGGTTGAGTACGGCTCGAGCGAGGAAGAGGGCGAGGTTGCCGATGAGAACGACACCGAGGAGCTGGGAAGCGACGTAGGGCTGGACCCGGAAGACGACACCACCAGTAGCTCCGGTTCTGATTCGGATGAGGACATGGACTAGTGCCACAGTGACTGTAGCACGGGCTGTAAGAGTACCTACCAGAGCGGATTGCCTATGATATGCCAAATGTTTGGAGACGCCGCAGCAACCATGTCTGAGATCAAACGGCTTCATTGCCTAGAAATGATCCAATAGGAGTTTGTACATAGTCCACTTGGGCAGTGCTTACTTACATGTACTGTACTTCGAATGATATGAGCAAAGAGATACCCTGACTTGTTCCCAGTCCTTGAACCCAGCACGCGTGAAAAGACACTGCAATGCTGCATCTATAGTAGTACTGTGAAAGGAGTGTCCTAAAATTCAGCATCCAATCCACTTGATAATGGGATATGAAGTCTGATTGACATTGGGAATGACGGACTCCTGAAGGACTTACGCATACTACAATTCCAAGTTTACAACGACAAAGTCGCAACTATGCTCATAATATTAATACATCACTTGTCCAAGGAGCCATGGATAGCTTGATATGGCGCTTGTATTAACCACTGTGGTGGCTCACTCAACTAGCTATGTACAAAGCGCTAGTTGGCTGTGTGCATCAAGACTATCTGGTGGACTGGATTTCTCCGTGGTGTACCTGCCATTCCATTACAAGCAGGGAAATCAAGTTGGTATCAGCGCACTCTCGCTCCTAAACCATATGCTTTCCCCCAAGTTTCCAAGGCTTCCCAAGCCTCGTTTTTATATTTGATCCGTGACAACTCCTCGTAATCATCGTTAACGCCTTGTTTCGTTGTCATTGATCGTTCGTGAATTGGCAATCGCTCTGAGCCCTTCTCAGATTGTTGCCACATCTGCTGCGTCCATGCCATATTTTACACACTGTACAGTAAGACTGAAGAGTAGGTATGTGGTATCGCTGAGTATGCAATGCCTCAAAAGACCATTACTGGGCTGGGCCGGCTTCTCCACCTCTGGGTCGGAAACCACCTCTGCTGAAGCCACGGCCTCCACGGGGTCCGCCACGACCGCGGCCACGGCCTCGTCCACGGTAGGATCGGTAGCTACCATCAACGCTGCCTTGACCAAAGGTTTCCATGTTCTTTCTTTGCTCCTCGCCGCGCCACTCACGACCACCAGGCTTCTGGCCGCCGCTTTCAGATCGCTCCTTGGACTCGCTCGAGATGTTGTCAAAGAATGACCGCGTCTTGTTGTAAGCTTGGGCTAGGGCAGGGTCTTCGTCCACTTCCTGGACCTCAGGGTCAGGTCCGGGTCCGTTCGGTGTCTCGCCGAGAGGCGAGCCAGCAATCGCCTCCTTGACTAGATCTTGCTTGTTGAACTTGGCATTAGCCACCTGGAAATCGAAATCGGTTTCCGGAACGTCAATTTTGCCAGCTCCACCAGCGCGGTTGCCCCTGCCACGGCCTCGAGTGCTAGGCCCACCTCGAGTAGTGGTAGCATTAACCCTCATCTCGTTGACCTTTTTGGTGAGATTGTCCATGGCATTTCCAGTTCCGTTAGGAGCGGGTTGTCCAGCACCAGAAGCTGCCGATGCATTCCCCAGTTTGGCCATCGCTACAGCCACAGCATCCTTCGCCTGCTGTGTCGCATCACGAATGCTTGCAGCAGACGGAGGGGCATTACCCGTCGTCGCGGGCTTGATAGAGGCCGCAGCAGCAGTTATCTGAGGTGCAGGTTGCCCTGAAGGACCTGCCTTCTGAGGGCCAGTAAAAGGAACAGCCGGTGTCACGCGGTTGTTGTTTCTTGGACCTGTGGGGACGTTCTTCTGCTGTTGAGCGACCTTAGCAGGACCGTTGGTGTTGAGCGACTGCGCAGTGGCTCTTACCTCCTCTACACTGGGCTTCGAGTCGACAGGTGGAGTGGGCGCCGGTGCAGACCCGGGGGGCGGTTGGGTAGCAGCCTTTTGTTCGGATGCCGCCTCGCCTTGTTGGGGGGTTCCAGCTGGCTTCGGTTTCTCAATGCCAGGAGGAGCCCCAGGTCCCGCGCCAATCGGTGTAGGCTTATTACTATCCTGCTGTGGTGTTCCTCGCATGCCTTGACCAGGCGCACCGGGGGCGCCGGGGGCACCGGGGGCGCCAGGAGGACCATGGGGTCCGGGAGGGTAACCGAAGTTGTTCCACGGGCCGGGACCAGGTGGGAAGCCTTGGCCAGGAGGAAACCAGCCGGGAGGAGGGTAGTGCATGCCACCAAATCTTGGGTCCGGGACAGGGCCAGGGCCAGGAACTGGACCAGGACCACCGCGGCCACCCCAAGGGCCGGGACCAGGCGGGGGAAAGAAGCCAGGTCCAGGTGGTTGCTGGAACGGCGATGGGTAGCCGCCCTGGTTGTTAGGCCCAGGACCGGCATTAGGAGGACCTGGAGGACCTTGGGGGCCAGCTGGGCCAGCAGGACCGACCGGACGAGCGCGAGCCTAAGCAGTAGTCGATCCATGTTAGCAATGTATTCAGGGCCCAAGTGATTGCGGTGCATGCATGGAAAACAAGGCTTGCTTCGTAGATCAGAAGGAAGGCAACGGAAATATCGACATGGG
Organism: Apiospora marii; assembly: GCF_038362585.1. Taxonomy (NCBI): domain Eukaryota; kingdom Fungi; phylum Ascomycota; class Sordariomycetes; order Amphisphaeriales; family Apiosporaceae; genus Apiospora; species Apiospora marii. The sequence goes on from NW_027117377.1 coordinate 2,748,362, forward strand.
AGTTTGTTTGCGCAATTCCGTCAAAATAGGTTTACATCCGAAATGTTTCATCATATGAAGCTGGTGTTGGTAGACAGGTGTGGAAGATGGGGCCAAACTTACACCGACAATAGCAGGGTCGTCCGGCACAGCGGGAGGCTTGTTCTCTTTGGAGCCAGGCCCCTCCTCGATGCGTAGATCCTTCACGTCGCTACCACGGAAGACGATGTACTCGTAGACTTGATCTGATGCCGGAAGCTCCTCCTCGGGGTTGCCTCTGCGCCCCTCGGTACCGTATGATCTGACATTCTCGAGAGACACTGTCGACTCTTCCGAATTGATCTCGTGTAGTATACCCGAGTACCTGAATGAAGGTGGCGAACGGTCAGTTGAAAGTCAGGGAGTAGAGAGAGCAGCGGAGAGGAGGGACTAACCTGATATCACTCTTTGAAATGAGTGATATGCGCGAACTGCAATGATGGAGTCAGCATCGATGCCACCAATTGCTCGCAAAGCTACACGGTGAGCTCCATGATAGATGGCTGACGATGCGGAGGCGGATGTAGCAAGCTACACCAGCGACAACCTATGCTATGCTATGTTGAAGACACATACCCCAAGAATTCAGACATTTTGCAAAATCTGAATGCGCAACGGAGCGCGATTTGTATGAATAGGAGGAGGGAGGGAAAATGTAGGAAAGTAGAATAGAAAAGACAGAGTTTGTGGTGTGGGAAAATCAGAGAAGCCCGTGTGGATACATCTGGAGCTGGAAGAGGCTGATGAGTGGAAGAAATGAAAGATGTTCTGTTCTTTCCGTGCGGCGTGGGCTGGTGGTTGGGGCGGCCCCACCACAAAATTGAAAAAGCCTTCACTAATTGGCACAATCAATCAGCTCCAAATGCATGCTAAAGTTTAGGTAGGAGGTAGGCTCGTAGGCTAGGTGCTAGGCGTACTGTAGCTGTCTGCCAGTCTGCCATTCTATTCTCCCAGTCATGAATGGATGGGATGGGCGTGCAGACAATCAGGATGATTTTATGGATGTCTTCGGCCAGTCGAATGACTTCTTTTATTCACACATCGACAGTACTGACTCGCAACTCGTCAGGAATAACATTCAATATTACGGAGGAAGCGCAATAAGATGTATCCATCTCTACCGTGCCAGTTGCTTGCTACCTACCTACTTGCTACCAGCCACACTACCCACATTAGCAAATGCGGGCAGCGAGCTGCATGTACAGTGATACAACCCTGGTCGTTCTGTATTTCGTAGGTACTTTGAGGATGACATGAATCAGGAGGAACAAAGTACATCGATGTATTGACGTATGTGTGACCAGTCGTTTACCTGGTAGCAGTACTGGTAGGTATGAAATAGTCCAGGGTGCATAGCTTACTAAGGTAACCTAACCCAGGCACTTTTTTTTTGTTCGCAGTATGACGCACACCGGGCTCTTACTGCGATCTACCCCACCACAACACCACTACTTATCGCAACTTCTCCCACTTTAACCATAGGTGTTCTGTCTTGTTGTAAGACTCGGATGACGACCAGTTTTTACGAATTGTCCAAAGCACACTCCCGAGATCGCCACCATGTCAAGCAGGCAGTTACGCAAGCTGCAAAAGCAGAAAGAGCTGGAACAGCTGCAAGCCCGCACGCAAGAAGAAAGTGGATCTGAGAGCGAGGAAGCCCCAATACAGAAATCCAGACCAAGTGTTTTCTCCGGTTTTGCGGCTTTGGGCGGCGCCGATGAGGACGACTCCAACGATAGCGACAATAAGGAAGAAGCCCCAGAGGAGGAGCCGGAAGTAGTTGAAGTCATCAAGCCAGCCTCAAAGAAGAGCAAAAAGAAGAAGAAGAAGGCCAAGAAGGCAGTGGATGAGACCAACAGCAAGAATGTTCCAACTGGTGGAAAGGCGACCGCCCCAGCCGACGATGCCGACGAGATTGACCGTGCGCTCCGTGAACTCAACTTGGTAGCCAAGTCAGCCAAGGATGGTTCCGATTCTGGCCCTGCAACCGCTGCAGCTACGAAACCCTACGAGCGTATCTGTGAGCTGCTGAGCCTCAACACTGTTCACCTCAGGGCCATCAATGAGATGCGCACCCTTTTCGGCCGTGAGGCGATGGCAGCAGCAGAGATGGAAGAGCAAGAAGACGAGATGAACCGCAACCGTCGTCGAAACCAGCGCCAAATGAGAGAGAATGTGGATCTGGAGACTTTCCTTAGAGGTGTTCCGGGCAAGTCTTTACCCGAGGTCACCCTCCGTCGCAATCCGTTCTTGCCTGGTAAAGAGACATGGCCAAGAGCAGCTACCGACGGGCTTACGATGAAGCAGGTGAAGGACGGGACCGTAGAAACAAAGTGTGGCACTGTCGAATTCGGCTTCGCACACGACCAGAACTACAACAACCTGGAGCGCCAATTCTTTGCCCTTGCACAGATGTACGAGCCCATGCAGCTGGTGCATTTCTTGCATCGTCACCCCTACCACGTTTCTTCATTGATCCAGGTCAGCAAGATTGCAAAGCAGGATCAGAACTCGTCTCTGGCTGCAGATCTATGTGAGCGTGCTCTGTTCACCTTGGGCCGCGTCTCGATATCTACGTTCCGCCAAAAGTTGGTGGAAGGCAAGGCGCGACTGGACTTCCGGAGGCCGGAAAACAGGCAATTCTGGCTCGCTGGATACCACTACCTGAAGAGCTTGGTCATGAAAGGCACTTACAGAACAGCCCTCGAATGGACCAAGCTGATACTGAGCATGGATTTGGCCGATCCGTATGGTGTAATTCACTTCCTGCACCCCTTGGCCATCCGCGCCCATGAATCGAAGTGGTTCATAGATTTCTGCGATTCGGAAGCGTTAGACGTGTGTGATACAGCGCAAGACTATATCCGGCAGACCCTGGTACTTGCCCGTTTGCAGCAGAAAGACAACGCGGGTGCCAAAGCCCTCTTGATCGAGGGTATGGAGCGTCTGCCGTGGATGTACAGCTCATTGTTCAAGGCCCTTGGCCTCGACGTCCCACGTGCTATTTGGGGCACGGAGGCTAGAGACGAGCACGAGAACTTATTCACGGAGCTTTATATTCACCAGACAAAACCTCTCTGGGACAATACCCAGGCAATCGGACTGCTAAAAGAAGCTGCTGCGTTGGCCCAAAAGCCGTCAATGGATGCCCTTGGACCTCCGCCTGTTGCTGGGCGGAATGTCGGCCGGTTCGTCTACCTGGACAACACGCCCGCTCTCATGGGTCTGGTACCCGATGGAATGCTACACAGTTTCCCGAATTGGGACTTCGATCCTTTGCCGCCAGCCCAGGAAGAAAACATATTCAGCTATGAAACTCAAAAAGTCCAATGGACTCCTGACAGGGGTGCTGCCAGTAACCCCATGCTGGGTCCACTGCCGAACGGTGTCGGTCGTCGCGAATTGGAACAAATGCTGCAACAAGTCATTAGAGATGGCGCCCCCGAACAAGTCCGCCAAGCTCTCGAGGAAGCCCTTGGCCACAACGGCCAGGACGCAGACGTGGCCGGTGGGGATGGAATTGCAGACGACGAGCCAGAGCAGGACGCCCAACAAGCCGGACTCTGGCAGAACTTGATGGGTATGATCTGGCCTGTACGAACGTTACACGACGGAGACGACACTGATAGCGACGATGGGAGGTACATGGGTCCGGGTGGTTGGCCTAGCGATGACGAGGACGAGGACGACGAGCTGCCGCCTCTGATAGCAGAGGAGGCTACTCAACCACAAGATTCGGGAGGCGCGAGGCAGAGGGATCCAGACAATGATGATGATGATGACATGCCTCACCTGGAACCTGCACGGTGAGTGGACAAACCGCCACGAGCTACGTAGTGGATAGACCCGAATATAGATAACGATGAAGACCACCCGTATTTGTCCCCTTTCCGCTACTTGCTCCTAATTTAGACCTTGTCGGGGCATAAGTCGGGCTACTGATCCACCGGATTGTGCTACCGGCCCGTTCCGTTCTATCAATGGCAGCTACATACGACTCAGTGGGTACTTGATCAACCAAGCTTTCTGGTGCACCTGGAGATGTGCAGTGTCAGCATGCAAGTGACGATGCATACCCAATGTACCTATCATACATACAAGCTTACCTGCCCAACCGACACATACAGTTTTCAAGCCATTTAGAATTGACCCGTCTGAAACGACTTTTCTAAGTATTAGGTTGCGCCTTGTTACAATAGCAAGGGCTGGACGATAACCTGTGGATGTTTCAGACCGCGAAAACTTGCTCATGTTTCAGCATGTAAGTGCTCCGGACGGGGGTTATTTCACCACCAACCTCAGCCAACGCAGAAGCAAGCCCGGCCGAAACCACCGGAGATTGTCAGGTGTAATATTATCAAAGCTGAAGCGCTCAATCGGCCACCTGTACGCACAAGTTTGAACTCATGATAACATCCATTGATTGATTTCTATATGCGGGCGTTTATGTTACCTTTTCTAGGAGTATTCCGATACCTATGAGAAAGAACCCCACGATTCAAAAGGCACATGGCGGGGTAAGGGTACCTATTGCGTCTGTCGCATTTGCATGACCATCAGTGACAGCCGGTAACCAACCAGATGCTCCTGTGGCAGCCTGTCAAGATTGTGAAGCAACACCATCGTTTGGAGGGGTGGCTAACGAAGATGGGGGAGGGGCACAAAGGGGAAGGGGACTGGATGCATGGGCCCTGCCGCCGCCCTGTTCCTTCGTGTTACTGGAACTGGAACGGGGGAATTGGAAACTTGCTCATCCGGATTATTAATGCCTTTCTTTCTCCCATGCGCCTGCCGCCATACTTTACTTGGATCACGTAAAGACTCATAAGAAAAAGAGAGCACTTAGGAAAGACGTGTCTTTTTAAAAGTGCATAAAGAGCCTGGTCGCGCCTGCTCTGTTTCTCTCTCCCAGTCTATTTCCACTATCTTCTCGTCGCCAACCTTACCATCTTCCATTGTGAACAACCCCGCAACGCCATATATTCGGAAAGCAACCCTTAAGTCGCCAACCATCAACACTTCCTACACTACATACCTGCACATTACTTCCACCACATACCCTTTGATATCCAACACACAAGCACCAAGATGTCTGACCACACCTACAAGTTTGGCGTGCACATGACCTGCGGTGGCTGCTCCGGCGCCATTGACCGCGTCCTGAAGAAGCTCGATGGTAAGCTCCTTATGCGTTCCTGGTTCCCCAATCGGTGTCGCTCCTTTCCCCCCTTTCCACTTTGCGCAATCACGCTACCCAAGAAGCACGAGATAGCGGGCAGCGAGGGAATTTGATATGAAATGACATGCGCTGACATCTTTCTCTCTTCCGCGAATTGTAGGCGTCAAGTCGCACGAGGTCTCGCTCGACAAGCAGGAGGCCATTGTCGTCGCCGAGCCCGGCCTTGACTACGAGACCGTCCTCCGCACCATTAAGAAGACTGGAAAGACCGTCAAGTCTGGCGAGGCCGACGGCGAGTCCAAGAGCATCGAACTGCCCGATGCCGCATAAAGGCGCCCAGTCAACATGACCCGTCCTCTCCTCTACACAAAGTACCTACCTAGACAGGAAACCGCGGGGGGTAGATGCGAAGATGGAGCCATGACCACCCGACTCGAATACTATCTTGAGCTGCTGCCAGAATCCGCAGCGCAAGCTCGGAAGATTGGCAGATAGCTCGGTATAGGTACGGGGCCGACTTGCGGAATCGAGAGGGAGAGTTGAACGTATGGACGCGAACGGGGTGACGAGCATAGCATAGCGGCATCATTTCTCGATATGATGCAATGGTATTTCATTTGGACGGCTGTCTCCTCAATGACGACGCGGGATATATATCTTGGAAGGGAGTTTTCCGGCTTGAGGCTTTTTCGTAGCATCGATATTACACGATGCTGCCTATCAATAGAAATCTGGTCCAAGAGTTCATTGGAACTCTGCGCAACTCACCCGTTCATCTTTTTTTCTCACTGCCTTATCCTCATGTTCAGGGATAGTGAGTGTACTGCTGAGTGCTGGACACCTCAAGTATAACTGCGTTTGATTTGTTCCGAGTTGCGCAGAAAGCGTCTCGCAAATATGGTTGGGCGAGCGTCTTGGCCCAAGCTGTACACCACTGTGCTCTAAACACCTGGGCTAAGTAGCTTTTTTTTTCATTAACTCTTCAGACTATACGGGAGGGAGGTGCTGCTACCTGCCTGTATGTCCAGTCGTCTGAATATGTGATCTTTAGGAGCCAGACGTGTCTCCCTTTTTTGCTTGATCTACCGAAAGTCACATTGATTTCGATGGTAGGGTCGGGATAGGATGTGTCGGTGCGCGGCATGACTGGAAAAGGTCAACCAAATGCCACACAGAAAGTATGGGCGTTGCCTTTCACCTCAAGGTATCACATATGGCTGTGGTGTGTACAGTGTCTACAGAGAGAAAGGGGTAACGCGCCTTGGTATATCAAAGCCAAGCTCTGTGTGCTACCTTGGCTGACCTCCTATTTCCGGAGTTTGTGCGGGTGAATTCGTGACCCTTGAGTTCGTTTCGTCAAATTCCCTCTCTGTATCGTCTTCCGAGAAGATTTTGTCATGGTCCATGCGACGGAGCAAGTATTTCAAGTCTTTGTCTGGCTGTTCCTGCGGTTCTTTGACTGGGGTGTTTCTGGAACGGTTGGTTGGCGCTCACCACGCATATCAATATTGGCTAAACACTGCTTGTCTTCTGGCAGGGTACGTGAGCTGTCAAGGTGATAGGTCACAGGAAAGATAAAGGGGGAACACATTCAGGGAGGGGGGTATGACAGACAACATGAGTTCGGAAACAGGATTAATAATTAACGACGTAGGCCATCGACTTCTTCAGTTGTGCCTCTGTTTATGGAACGCCATTGACCACCCTGAAGATGAAGAAGTCGCAAGCAAAGGGAAAACGGCGTTGTTAGCTTGCTCTTCCCATGATCGTTTGCAGCTGAGGTAGACACGTGTTTAGAATAGCCGCGTGTTGACAGAGGTCGCCTTTGTGTTAATGGTGGGAAAATTGAAGGCATGTTCCAAAATCTTGTCTGGCCACAGCATCTGTTTCTCTCAAGATCCATTATTCTGGCCCTCCTTGCTGCCCTACATAATAAGTGCTTGTAAGTACGTAGCCATGCCCAACACCCTCTAGTCAGTCTCCCACATCAGACCTGTTCGCTGTCTTGCCCTTTTTCATCTTGGCTGATCCCCCTCTTCTCTTCTTCGTTAAGTAAAATCCCATTGGAAGCGGTTTTCTGTGTCCTTTCTTCTTCCTTCATGGTAGAGGCGGAGTCACTTGATCTGCTTAAGGAGCCAGGGCCAAGACCAGGGCCGTGTAAACCATCATCATCTTAGTCATTGTGCTTAAGTCCGTGTTTTTTTTTTTTTTTTTTTTTTTTTTGAGAGAGAGAGAGAGAGAGTGTGTGTGTGTAATTGTTGTCAGCAGCTTAGTCACTTGTCACCCGTGAAGATGATCGACCCAGAAGCTTCAATGGCGGACAGTAGGTAGTTATAGCTCGGGTACCAAGTCTGAGCCGACCATGGCATCGACTCAGAAAACACATGACAGCATGCTATCTTTGGTGAAAGAAGTGGTACAGGCACTTGAGCATTCTCGTTGGCGTCCCCGCCGGCTTTCGTCGACTGGTTCAATTTCTCCCTTGTTCAGCTGGCAGCTGGTTTATCACCACATGGCCGACTAAAAGGGGGTCTGAATAGGTCTTATGCTTATTGACATGGATGGTATAGGATTTGCAACGAGTATTCAATCCGACAACGCCCGGAAGACAGTTCAAAGAGTTCTCTGGTATTCGTTGGCCCTGCTTGGAATATGAGTGTGGTATGGATAGTGAGATTTCCTCTGCTTCAATGTGATCCCGCCATAACCCAAACCACAAAAAGGCTAATGCCACGTAACGAAAGTGAGGAACGAACAATTTTGACCAAATCCTACCTACCCATTTTCAAGGGGCTCTTCAAGAGACGCTACTCACCGCATCGCAGCGTTACATAGCTCTACACGTATGGCTGACTGTCTTGACAATGATCATCGTGGGTTCTCCTCAATGCGTGGGATTTGTTTCTGGATCTTCTAAGTGGCGGCGATGCCGAGAGCCGTTGACACAAAGGCAGATCGCGGTGATGATCACGCCTAAGCTAGGCTCTCGCCAGCGAGCCAGCGGCGTGTTTCCGCTCGGACGACCTGGGCGCAGCCCGGAGTGTGACCACGTCGCTGTTTCGAAAGCAGGATGACGGAGTCGAGAGCAACGGTCACGATGCAAGGCTACTGCGTGTATGCGAGAAACCCAGACGAATATCCCGCCGGATCTCCCAGGCCAGCGTTGAGAGATCCATCAAGCAACGCGGCTGTGCAAAAAGCACCCGCCTGAGACGCGAAGGAGTTGTCACGGGGCCGGTCCTGCGATGTGATTCCCAGCCCGATTATTACCCTTCCGCTTGCCTGGCCGGTCAGGGAGACAGAAGGGGCGGGCCTTCCAGACCTGACCCTTGCAATATGGAAGCATGTACCATATAAATATACCGCTTTAGGAGCCAATGGCTGGCACTTGCCGTCGGCCGTGGCCCATCGTGTGCTGCTTTGACGAGAGAAAGATGGGCCGGCAGCAACCCCATCTATGTACCTAGTAATGCAATACAGTTGTTTGGTTGTTTTTTTCCCCGAATGGATCGATCCGGGCTAGTCAAAATAAAGGTGATACGTTAGGTAGGTATGTTTGTCTACTAGCCCTTCTCGAGGTAGATCCCGAATGACGAGGTTGGGGAAAATGTTGTTATTGACCCTTGCATATTTCTTTTTTTTACGGGTTTGACTAGCATCTGCAACGGCCGACAGGGATTAATTGGGCATTTGCGCGGTGCGGATGCGCCCATTCGGCCGTGCCGAAATGTGCTGGAATCCTTTTTAGAAGGGAAAAGAAGGTCTCTCTGCCGTTGGCCCAGCCACCACCAAAGCCGTGAGCCGTGCAGCCTTACCGACTAGAGACAGGCCGGCAGCGAGAGTGGTCAGACAAAGGGAGAAAGTCGTCCGTCATACCGACCAGAAGGGCAATGACGATCGGGCAAGATGACTGGTATCATCCCATTATTTCCGCTGAAGGGAGGTTGCATTCGGATTTGCTCCCCTGGATGGGTTGCGGCGGCCGAGTTTCCAAAACGACGGATTCTCAAACGACTTGCCAAGCCGGGAAACTACACGTGGAGCCGGATGCATGAGCGGGCAAAGCGGACGGATGGAGGGAATGGGACGCTTTCGATGGCTTTTGTGGCTCTTTCATCTTGCTCTCTTTGGCTCTCTGCCGTAGCGCCATGGGCAATAGGTGTCAGTGTAAGTGCAAGTGCAAGTATACACCCGCGAGACCTTACAGCAGTACCTACAGGCCTACCATCCATGCCTACTACTCGCCTACCTATTCTGGCTATGTGCTCACAAGTTCCCACAGCATTGCGCGTCATATTATGGTTCGCCTGCTATTGCTGGGCTTCTACCGGGAAGGACCTTGACCGCAGGGGAGGGAAAACGGGCTATATGGCTTCACGTATTGTGGTAGTTTGGGAAATTCGGCAATTTGGGCTGACCGCATGTTGTTTGGCGCGATAGAAAGGCCCTAGGGCGACATACAGTAGGCGGATAGGTGCGCGAGCAAAAACAAAGAACCGGTAGTGACTACCGAAGGAAGAGAGAGGCAAAGCGATCTGCCATCTGCCTAGGCATCTCCTATACATCGTCTCCACTTACCGCGTGGCTCCGTGGGCAGGCGAGGGATTGTCGCATGTGATATGGCCATTTGTGTGCAGTGTGCCGCAGTTGAGGTCGTCTGCAACAGCTTTCATTGCATGGCATGCCTCCGGGATGCACGTCTGGAAGATCGACCCAAGACCCAAGACCACCAACAAACGTGCCAGAGTGGGGGAGGCGTTATTGTTTCGCTCGTTTTCCTCCGAATGGAGCCCGCTTGCCCAACAAACCACCCACCATCTGCCCTCCCCTCTCCGCCCGAGGCCACGCCCTGGGTGATCGGCGGTTTTGCCCATCGCTTCGGGAAAGTATCAATGAAGTGAGACAGGGGGGGTCGTCTTGAGCAGACCGTCACGTGGTGGTGAACTCTGTTCGAGATGCGGTACCTTTGCGCAGGTCTCTACATTCTACCTACCAAAACAGCCAGAGTCGCTTGTCGGGTAGGTAGCAGTTGCCAAGAGCTAGAAGATGAGAGTGCTGGGGCCTGGTCCCAATGTGCGGTAAATCGGCCTTCTTCAGCCCCACGAAAGCGGTCGATCAACAAGCCCATGATCCATTGATGGCATTCGACCCGACCTGCGCAAGTGTCTGCATCAGGCGAACTTTCGGGGTTTGAGGATGAATCAATCGCTTATCGAGCTAAACCCCGAGTTAAGCATCAGAGAAGAAAGAGTGAAAAAAAAAAAAAAGCGGAAGGGGCAGCAACGCCTACGTGCTTGCATTACTTACATACCTGCATCCATGGATGTTGATGGTCTACCTCCATCTTACTACAACCTAACTCGACCTAGACCTAGGCTGACCTAATAATCTTTCTTTAACCCGAGCCTTGCCTCTCTACCATTAGGTAAAGGCGCCCCTTCGTCTTCATCATCGACATCCATCTCCAACTAGGTCTCGGACTTCGATCGGCCGAATCGCTGGTTATGCATAACCTGGCCCTGTCACTGTCACTGCCACTCGCCTGTCTCGCCAGATGTACTGTTGATACTTCAAGCCAACGAGATCTTGACTGTCCAGGACGGTGACCATAGATCAAAACCATATATCTACTAACTTAGTCTGGGCCGGGTTCTCTTGATCGCTGAGCTGGGATTGCGGGATTGAGACACGATATACCTACGCGCGACGTGGTTGTTGTTATATTTCAACGGTGTTGAGGAGTACATACCATTGTTCGCCGCACCCCCAAATGGCCGACCATGGGACGCCGACGCCGACGCCGACGTCGACCCACGACCCCGGATCCGGCCACGGAGCTGCACCTGCGCGAAGTGTAAAGCGACCACGACCGGTAAAGTCTTGCATGTAAGCCAGCTATCGCCATACATGAACCACTTGCCTGCCTGCATATGCCTAAGTACGAATTTCTAATCCATCGCCACCACCCTTAGTGAGTGTCGCAAGCGCAAGCTCAAGTGCGATCGTCTGTTGCCATGCTCACAATGTCAAAAGTCGCAGCGCCACTGCCGCTATGCTCCCGACGGTGATGCTGCCAACCTGTCAGATGCCTCCGACGCTGAGGTCTCGGAACGCGCCTCCAAAAAGAACTGCGTGCCTACGAGTGCTGCTGCCCATGAACAGACTCATAGGAATCGGGAACGGCCCCCTGCAGGCTCATCTCAGCATTCGGTGCTGGAAGACCACAGCGCCAGGCTTGATCGACTAGAGACCATTGTCCTTGCGAATGCCGAGAAATCAGTGTACTCGAGCCCTCCTCTGCGGCACCAGCCCCTCACATCCTCCTCCCTGACTATCCGGGGCCTCACGGTCAAGGGAGGCTTACGGACGAGGTTCTTCGGGCAAAATAGCACCCGCGTGCTACTCAACTTGGTAAGATCTGTTCACGCCTATCCCACCAAGCCCAATTGCTCATCACCCAACAGTTCGATGAGTCCAAGGAATTCATGTTCTCTAGGAACAAGCCCCGTGAAATCATGGAGTCCTTTTCCGACATCCAGAAGATCCACAGAACGCTCCAGGATGAGCAGAGGAAGGCACTTACGCCGATCACGGTTTTTGTGGACAGCATGACCCCGATCCAAAAACGCATGGCAGATATCCTGCCGAAAAAGGCGGTTTGTGACCAGTTCCTGCAGATATATCTCATGGCGTCCGAGTCTATCTACCGAGTTGTCCACATCCCGTCCTTCATGAATATCTACAATCGGTGGTGGGAAGGCAACGTGCAGTCCGAGTCGTTCCTACCCCAGTTACTCTCGATACTCTGCATAGGCTACCGGTTCATTGGCATGGGCAAAGGCCTGCATCCGGACCGAGACGGCGTTCATATACCCACTGCCTGTAGTCTGGTCAGGGGCTGGCTGGATAGTCTCCGAGGTAAGCAGTTGGTGGATTTCGGCACGCTGCAGGCTGAAGTGCTGCTCCTGCTAGCACAGCGCATGATCAACCCCAAGAACCAGGAGACATGGACCCACCTCGGTCTGATTGTGCGGATGGCCATGACCATGGGACTACATCGAGACGCGTCCGAATTTCCTCTCAAGATATCCCCGTATTGGGGCGAGCAAAGGAGGAGGCTGTGGTACACTATTCTGGAATTGGACGTCCAGATGTCGACGCAGTGCAACTTGCCGGTCTGTGTCCGTGATGGGGACTTTACATGTCGGGCGCCACGGAATCTCAACGACGATGAGATTTACGTAGACATGCAAGAACTCCCGGAGTCGAGGCCGATAGACCACATGACCGACTCGCAGATCCAGGTGTACGCCTCGAGTACGTTGCGCTATCGTTTTAAGGTAGTGGATCTCATCAACCGTATCGACAGCCTGGCCGACTACCAGCAAGTCATAGAGTGCGGCACCGCCTTGGAGCGTGCCTTGGACGACATCCGCACCGTGGTACCTCGAATACTGCCTGCCACCCCCGAGGAGAGGAACAAGAATTGGGCAATCCGGACAGTCTTGGACATGCACTGTCGCCGTGCGCTGTTGAACTTGTACCGGCCGTTCGCGTTGAGCACACCCGACGTGCCTCAGCAGATCTTAGCTGCTTATCTCCGGTCTTCTGTGGCCTTCCTCACCTACCTCGACGACCTGGATCCAAGCACGGAAAGCTACACGCAGCTCTGGCATAGCCATAATCTCGTCTTCCGGCAAGATATACTGCAAGCCGCGCTGAGCGTCTGCTACTACATCAAGCACATCATCGCCGCCAACAACGGCCACAACAACAGTAGCCATACCAAAAACAACGCGGCAACGACACTCCACCCAACCATCTGGCACCCGACACGAACGCAGCCCGAGACAATCGAGGAGGCATGTCTGCTCGCGTCGGAGAGCTCCATCGCGCTTGCCCTGCCACGCCTCGTCCGCGTGGTCGAGAACGCCTTCAACTCCAGTGTCCGACGCATCCGTGAGATCGGCACCGACCTGAAAGACCTTGTCATCCTGACGGTGACGCTGAGCGTCTGCCGCGGCGGCTCCGTCCAGGAGGTGCAGAAGCGAGCTCTCGATGGGCTCCAGGTCATCATCGATACAGGGCTGCAGTCTATGCAGACGAGCCACGAGGCCATTGCCTCGCTTCCTGTAAGTGGATCTTCTCCGCCTGTAATTCGGTTTAATTTCTTCTCCAAACTTTGCTTCAAGAAGGAATCCGTCTATCTCGGAAATGTCTATGCTTCTTTCACGGTAGCTAACCAGTGGAGACGCAGACGCCCATGTCTTTGACAACTATGCAGACGCCTCCAGGTTTTGTCAATCCTGTGCAACCTTTTATCCTGAACGATGAGCTTCCGAACGTGGTAAGTACTTCAATGAACAACACTCTCGCAAAGTTGTGTGTGCGACTATTGCTGACTTACTTCAGATACCCGATGATTTTGCGATGTGGGATATGGAGTTCTGGCAGCCGCTGTTGCAAAACGGCACCATGTAAACCCTTTAGCTACGGCGTTGGTTGGTATAATTGAGTTGACAGGTGCCAGCGATGGCCTGTTTTAGGTTAGAAAAGGGGAGGTGAGTATGGGTGCATCCCCCCATGTCTTGGGGTTGATTTAATCATCGACATTTTATCGCCACCAAGAATCACATACATCATGTAGATGCACAAAAAGTCCGTGTGCATACCTTATTTAATGAATAATACCACATTCGCTATCATATGGGACCAGTCGGATTTACATGCAAGTCCAGGCTTCGTTGTGTTTGAATTCACCCGTCAGCTCTTCCAAGAGATATGCTCTGCTTTTTGCTCTCTCAGATAACCCGTACATCTTGTTAATATGTATTCGACCTAGTGTGCAGTATCTGTGATGTCCACAGGGTGCGTCTTGAACTTTCTCGCTGGCACGTTTTGCGCAAAGAGTATATCGAGTTCTTCGTACGTCCGCCCAGCCGTCTAAAATTGTGGGTGTCAGATCCGATATCAGGTAGCACATACGAGATCTATAATAGTAATATAGACTCACCTCAGGCACGCGGAAGAAAGCCCAGACGTAGCAGAGGGCAGCGAGACCCCCAAAGAAGAAGCCCAGTTTCCCTTGCATATTGGCCTTTATGTTTCCAATCAGAGCGTCAGCCATCACAGAACGATGTTTTCCCTTTGTTAATTCTTGGAATCTATGTTTTCTTCTTACCTCGTCGGGATTGATCATGTAGGGAATGGCCACCGTCATGGCGATGCCGACGAGCGCCTGCGCCGCCGTGGCGACGGCGATGGTCTTGGACCGGACGCGGGTGGCGGAACACTCGCCCAGGATGGTGAAGCAGACGGGCCCCACGGAGAGGTCGTAGGCGAAGTTCCAGACGAGCATGAGCGAGGACTCGGCCCAGGCCACACCGGCAGGGCGGCCGGGGATGCAGTCCAGGATGCCGATGAGGAGCTGCAGGACCACCAGCGCCGAGAGGCCGTGGAGATAGATGGTGCGCCGGCCGAAGCGGGTCAGGAGGTACCACGAGATGATAGTGGCGACGAATCCGACGGCTGATAATGTTGCAAGGTGTGGTGGCGCGGGTTAGTATGGTTTACATGTCCAAGTACCCATATCGGTTCATATCCGCTACGGTCGAACTCACCTAAGAACCCGATGCCCATGTCAAAAGCCTTGTCGGTGGGAAGCCCGGCCTTTTGAATGTCTCGATGTCAGCATTGATACATGAAATCAGGGTTTAGATAACGGGGGCAAAGTTGGGGGATCAATAGAAATAAGAAAGGGGTGGTGGGTAGCTGCTTCGGGAACTCAAGGTACTACTAACCAGTTTGAAGAAATAGGTCCCATAGTTAATGAGGTAGATGCCTGTATTGCAGAGATGAGCGACTTGTCCGGCTTCAATCAGTAGGTTCAAGTGATGAAGACGTACCAGAAAGCACTTGTATACTGTAAACGCCAATTGAGATTTCTGTCCGGCGCGCATTCACGCTCCGGAAACAGTCGCGGTAGGTGCTACCCGCCTCGATCTCCTGCTCGAGGCGGTCCGTCTCGGTGATGACGGCCAGGGTCGCGGCCACGTCGACCTGCTTGGAGGCCAGGCGGCGGAGGGCGTGCTCGGCCTCGGCGAAGCGGCCGCGGCGGACCAGCCACCAGGGGCTCTCGGGCACGAAGAACATGCCGGGGACGATGACGGCGACCCAGAACCACTGCAGGGCGAAGGGGATGCTGTAGGCCCAGTGGTCGCCCAGTTTCGACGTCCCCGCCGTGACGCCGTTGGCGAGCAGCTGGCCCATGACGAAGCACAGGTTCGTGTAGCTCGTCAGGACGCCGCGCAGGGCCAGCGGGCACACCTCGGACGCGTACGCGGGCGCGATGACGACGTAGCAGCCCAGAACGAGGCCGCCTAGCAGCTCGCCGGCCAGGAGCACCGGCAGCGACCGCGCGAAGAACTGGATGAAGATGAGCCCGCCCGTGAGCACGACGCAGACGCCGAAGGTCCGTTTCCGGCCGAACAGCTCCATGGGATACGCCGAGATGAGAGCACCGACTACTTGACCAATGGGGTTTCCCATGGACAGGCCCGTCTGCCAGGGAGCACCTTTTGGGGTTCACTTAGTGAGTCACCGTTCACTTTGTAGGAGGACTTAGCTATTGTATAGCGTAGGTATACTTACTGATGATATACTTGTGAAATGGATCCGCATTGTCAGATTAAGATAGCTTATACACCCAAAGTGGACGAGAGAGAAGAATGGATTCAGCAAATGCTTATGCTTACCTCTCCTTCATACTCGTAGCCAAAGTCTGCGGCGAATTGCGGCGTCGCATACAAGTTGCCTAGGAGCTGCGGGTCGAAGGCCAGCATGATGACGCCGATAGAGACAAACATGGACCAGCCTACGGCAGCCGGGTAGAGCTTGACAGCCTGCCAAAACTCGAGGCTATGCTCGTGCTGGATGGCCTCGGCAAGGACGACATGGTCGGTGGTAGTGCCACCACGCTTGGGGTCACCCGCCGGGTCGACTTTGGCCATTGCGACTGGGGCAGCTGCCGTTATCAGCGTGGTTGTTGAAATCTCAGCCCCTTCTCTTTCTTCAGTTGTAGTGCTCGTAGAACTACTAAACTGCAGAAATCACGAGCTCAATACGCTGTTCTCGCCAATACGCATGCAAGGGGCAAACTAGGTGGGTGGATAGGTACAAGAAAGCAGAAGGGGCCAGGGCGAGAACTGACATTTGGCGGCGGCACGCAACAGCGGAGACATGCCGGGCGTCGTCGGTTCCTGCCTCCATTGTAGGTAGGGTGGCCAGGCTACTTATCCTGATGATCCTCTTTCTCCTTCCCTTATCGAATAAGCAGGCATGCCGTGCCGCGCTGCAGCCGGCGAACGTAGCTGAATTTAACCGGCGCACCCACACAGCAAGGAAGGACGGCTGCTGTTCCTCAGTTATCTAAGCAAAGATTAGTATTCTCGAAAGGAGAAACCAATACGACATATCGGCCAGTGATACGGGAGATGCAGGCAGAGAACGAAGTAGTGTTATTACTGGATAAAATGGCCTGGGGGGGGGGGGGGTCAAGGGGATTGGGTGATTCGATGGGAACGTTACAGCGAGGAGTGGTGGAGTAGGAGCTGCGAGGTGCAGCAGCTGGGCAGCCAAGAGCTACTGATCCAGTCGGCAAACTACCCTGTAAATTAAACCCCAAGACCCCAGAGTCGTTAACAGTGAAATGGCGGGGTATCATGCCCAGCCCGAACGCTAATGCAATGGAAGTCTGCAGGTGATGCATGACTAAGTATATTTACACCCGCTTGTAGTTTTTATATACTGCAAATCTGTTTACCAGCCAACTGGATATATATAGTTGGTCGGGATTGCCCCCTATTAAGACTCAGGCCAAGGGATGTATGTATTAGAGGGATAAGGGCAAATTATCATAGATGTATAGGTTGGAAGCTAGCTGCTATTTGTCTCTAACTTGGGGCGACAACAACAACTTCTCCCCGGGCATGACCTTGCAAATCACAGTCCCCGAGCCCGTATCGAGCTCGACATGCTCGAACCCGTCGAGTTCCACGTGTCTCTGCTGACCATCGATTTCGACGGATGTCAGCTGCTGGTGCCAGGCCTCTTGCCCTTGCGGACTAACGGCCGTCTGGACGTAGAAGGTAGACCCGCTGCTCCGCCTCCGCAGCGAGCTGACCCGGCTGAAGTTCGAGCCTCCCATCGTGCCGTCGCCCTTCGACATCCTCGAGGGCGCGTCGAAGTGGACGAGGAACCCGCTCTCCGGGTGGTGCCTTGGCTGTCGGGGGGATGGACCGCGGCTCCCGGAGCATCTGGAGCAGCGTCCGCCCGTCCTTTAGGAAGAACGTGGTGATGGGAAGGATGTTGGCCGCCATGATCAAAAAGTTTTGCACCAATCTGTTTCACCCCCCCGCAACTGTCAGCAACGAGAACACTATAGGTGACATAGAGAGGCGTGTCATGTATAAGACAAGGCAGCTTACACTGTGAGGATTGTGCCGACTGGTTGAGGCAGAAACCTGTTCTCGTGGGTGGTCAAAGAGACGAAATACATCTTCGCCATGATTGTCAGAGCGATGCTAGCGAAAAAGGAGACATCACAATTAGTCATAGAACTGCTAGAGGGGAAAGAGTAGTACGGTCTGTCCACGGACTTACACCATATTCGCAACCGAGAGAAAGCAAAAGCCCCATTTCAGCCCGCGCCGTGCTGTGGTCGAGTTCTGGTGTACCACGATCAGTGTAATGAAGGCCATGTAGAACTGCGAGAACAAGTCGAAGACTTTGGAAGAAAAACACCAGGTTAGTACGGTTGGCCGAAGGACAAAGGGGGCCTCTCGAGAAACAGAGCGCCAACTCACTGCCTTGTACGTATTCGAGACTATGCCGCGTGTGCAAAGCCCAGCACTGTCCCTCCGATCCCGGGGTCCAGAAGCCCGACATGGGCTGGCACTGGAATAGGGTGGCGGCAATGAAGGCGAAGTTCACAACGCAGATAACCAGGATCTGGACCTCGAGGACGCGCCGCCAGATGTCGTGCTGGAGGAGTGGCACCAGCGAGATGCATATCGCCGCCTTGGCGCAGGTGGCGCTGATTATCAGCCAGGGCTGCGTGAAGAAGTCGGCCTCCAGGGCGGCCTGGGGCTTGTCCCAGTTCACCGCCTCTATTATGATGAAGAGGTTACTAACGCTTCCCAACGCCTATAGCGGAGTGGGAATGACAGCATTCATGGTCAGCCAAGGAAAGCAGGCAGGAGGTACGTAGGTAAAGGTAGGTGTGTGAACGAATAACAAGGTCGCAGACGATGAGCAACGAATAGGATGATGATGGGGGCGGATGTGTCATAGATTATCCAATGCTTGCGGGAGAGTAAGTGCGTGAGCGAGGAAGGAGGGGGGGGGGGAGGAGTGGTCCTCACCATGGCTAACCCGACGAAGCGGTCGTACCAGTCTGTCTCTCGCTTGTCTGCCCGGTTCACGAATATCCTCATCACACACGTCCATAGCGCGATGACATTGGTCAAAATCGACACCGCCAGCAGGATTTTTCCTTGATCCGGGGCGGTCGATAACACGTTGTCATCGTCGGGAACGGTGTCCAGCATGATGGCATAAAGGACAGTAGTAACCACCAAGTGTAAGCTCGGGGGGAGGGTTGATGACGGTCAGGAATTGGGTCACGTCGATGATGAGCTAGTTGTGCTGAAGGCTCCAGATTATTCATGTGCTGGGTCTGGTTATTGCGTGGTTTTAGGTGTGTATGTGTGGATGGCAGACAGTACTCTCTGCTTTCAAAGTCGTCGATCTTGTTTATACGGCGATCTTCGCCCTGTTTCTAAAGTGTATGGACCGAAACACCCCCCTGGTGAGATGGTCGAATGTGAGAGGAAGAAGAAAAGAAGAGCCGCCGGTCACGATTCTATATAATCCACGCTTTGTCGACCTTTTCGAAAAAAGAATAGACTTTGGGGCAACACATCAACAACGGCACTTGGTGTGTACATATGCACGCTTGGCTCGGGATGGCCTAGAAACAGGTCGCAGTCGTGGGTAGGGATTGGTACCAGTGCAGGTGATGGATGATTTAACCCAAATATAGTCCCCATCTCTGAGGTCGTCCCTCTCTTCCCTTCTCGCCCAGAGACCGATCGTATCCCGCCCGGGCTAGACCAACCAACAGCCCTACTTTATTGGGTTTCGGCTCTCGAGCCAGTGAGGGTACGTCCCATGCTCACGTATTCCACCAGGGCGGATACTGTGGACACGCGATGCTTGTTCATCGTCATAGAGTTGATTGAGACTGGCCATACATGGTAGGAGGCCAGGAGCGAGTCCCAACGGGATCCAAGGGGACCCAGGGGAACCCAAGGGGACCCAAGTGGGCGGTGCCGTGGAGTTATTTGTCACTAATGTGCCTTGGTTATCTATCTGTTCCTGATGTTGCAGCCAATTAAGGTTTCGGTAGTCAACACGTTGCCACATGGATGACCCCTGTAGAGTGTGTATAGCATGTCCGGTTTAAGGGGCCGTGTCTGGGCTATTCGTCCCCGATTGTCGTCAGTGCCGTCATTTTGGTGTACATCTGGAAACCAATCATTCCCGGGGCTGTCGGACTCACGAGCGCTGCTTTACAAATCGCCGCCCGTCGTTTAGACAAGCAATACTTCTCCATCTAACCGTCAAAACACTTTGGCCGCGGGCGGACGAACAATGCCAAATACGACAAGTATTCCGAGACTCGAATGTGGGGGATCGTATTATGCAGGCCCGAAGCAGGCTTTTTGACAGGCAGGTTGCCTGATCTTAGGTTTGCACGCATGAGAAGGCAATGCATTAATGCTTCGCTTGGGATGTCGAGGTGTGCAAGAGCTGTCGGCGTTTGATCGTCCCCTGCACCAGAGGCTATTAAAGGAAAACCCAGGATTCATCCCCACAAAAGAACTGGCCGTCTCATCTCGTGTCTGATGACGTTTCCAGACGATAAGCGTCCATCGCAATGAGTCGCTCTTCACGTGTTGCGATACCAAAAGGGACGGGGAACTGGGGCTACATAGGCAGAGATAGGTCGGTAAAGGGAACAATTTGCTGGCATTGAGGCTACAACCAAGCGAGGGTATAAATTACATACTCTGGGACTCGTCACACCACTGCTTCTAGAATCTGGCCTCAACCTTCTTCAAGGTATCTTGCAATGCCCATGCACTCGACTTGCTCTTGCTGCGAACGGCTGCTGCTTGGGCTGCAGTGAAGCCTTTGGCTTCGATAGCAGGGTTGTAGCCCAGTTGGTTAATCCTGCCGATCGTGGCGGAGTCCAGCTTCGGCGCCTCACTCCGGTCTGGTCGGCAATAGACAGTCACGACAACGGCTCCCCCCAGCCCCAAATTATGTTGCAGCGCATATTTGGTGTGGGGGAAGTCTCGGTTGTTGGCCCATCCCCTGAGGTGCCAAACTAGCTCGGCGCATTGCGCAATACCAGTAGCACCGAGAGGGTGGCCCTTCGATATCAGACCACCGGAGGGATTGATGACCATCTTACCGCCATAAGTGATATCGCCATTCCGTACCATCTCGTGGGCCTTGCCCTTCTCGCAGAGACTGAGCGCATCGATGGTGATCATCTCGTTCGCAGAGAAACAGTCGTGGAGCTCGCACACCTGGCAGTCGCCGGGACTGACACCTGCCTCAGCCAAAGCAGTCTTTGCTGCGTAGCTAGACATATCGAAGCCCATCAGATCAATCGAACTCTTCGAGAACAGGCTCGGGGCATCAGTCGCAAGGCATTGGCCAGCGATGAGGACTGCACGGTCCTTCAGGTGCGGCCTGGCATCAAGGAATTCCTGTGAGACCAAGACGGCCGCGGCGCCGCCATCCGAGGGTAGGGCAGCACTGCAGCTTAGTAAGAGGCTCGTGGATCATGGGCGCCTTCATGATCTGCTCATGTGTGTAGACGTCTTGGAACTGCGAGTAGGGGTTCTTGCCCGAGTGCAGGTGGTTAATGCGGCCAATCTCGGCGAAATCTTCCGGTTTAGCGCCATACCTGCGGCGGTGCTGTGTTAGGGGCTATGTAATTCATCACGCGTCGGGGGAGGCAGAACCTACTTCTCCATGTACTCCCGGCCTGCGTTGCCGAACATCTGAGCTGCGCCGGGGGCATTGGTGATTCCTCTGGTCTGGGCCATCATCATGCCGGTCGTGCCGGTGGGGTTCTCTCTGTCATTGAAGAAGCTCTGGAGACTGCCGGGCATCATCTTCTCAAAGCCGACCACCAAGATGCAGTCGGCACCGCCATAGGCAATGGTGGTTCTGGCCATGGCAAGACCGGTCGAGCCGGTTGAGCAGTTGTTGTTCACGTTGACAATGGGGATCTGGGTCATGCCGAACTGGTAGAAGACTCGCTGGCCGCAGGTCGAATCGCCGTAGCAGTAGCAGGCAATGCCCTGCTCGACATCATCGTAGTTGATCTGAGCATCTAGCATGGCTTTGACTCCAGCTTCGAAGCCAAGCTCGGTGTAGTCGACCTTTCCGCGAGGCTTGATGAACTTGGTCATGCCCACGCCCAGGACGTAGACGGCGCCTTTCTGTTTGGACGGCATCGCGATTGCCTGGCACTTGGTGCTGGATTTGAGAGACAATGTAAGTAGATGGCGTGTTGGCAGTGGAGTGACAAGTGTGTCTCAATTGATGCCGCGATGTTTCGCTGTCGAAATCCGGGGTAATGAGTGAGGCTAAATATCTAGCTGCACGGGTATTGATTTAGATGGTTCGTTTTGACCCGCTGGCCGCTACCCCGTGGAATCTGCGCGGTGATGCAGAGGGGTTTGCCCGTTGAACAGGAAAGCGCGGGGAAGAGCATGGACCGAGGCATTGTCCAATTCGGTCATAGTGCAAGTCGCGGAGTCACTCTGATACTGCTGTACTGACGGAGCGACCTTTGGTGCAACTACACTGATGCACCGCGTCGAATGCACACCGCGGCCGCTAATATCCCCGTCTGCGAAACATGCAAATCATTCCCTGTTGGCTGCCGAGGTGCTCATGTTAAGCTTCATGCATGTAAGTATGCGCTGTGGAAGAGGCGTGCGGGGCGGCAATTGACAAAAGGCCCAGGGAATGAACTCGGGGCGATTTTTGCCCCTTCGATTTCTACCAAGTCCTGTGGGCAGGTCGCCGTCCATCTTTCACTATCGATGAACGATGAACAGTACACCTTATTTGTCTGCCCGGGATACATTGATATACGGCCCTTACAGGATGAATCCCGGAGCATGCCAGATTCCTGATGCCCGGGCAGAACTGACTGCATTTTCTTCTCCTGCCAGCATGTAGAAAGCCGATGCCTCCCGAGGTTAAGCCGAACGGCTTACCTAATCCGACCCGCTTGTCAAAAGACCAGGGCCGCGGGCGCACCCACCGTTTTTGGCACGACTGCCACAAAGGGGAAAGTGTCTGCCAATAGATCTATGCTGATAAGATTTGAGTTGAGATGCACTAAGAAGATGACAAGTCAGGTCCCCACTCCGCGCCTAGAGCTAGTCCTCGACATATCTCCCTATACTATATAGATGCATATACTCGTCAAAAGACAATGATCAACGGATCGAGTCGAGACCTAGCTGAGAAGAAGCCCGGAATTTTCTCGATTAGCGCAACCTTATTATCAGATCCTGGCCATCGAAGGATGGGGATTACTCTGCCTCAACAGGTCGTAACTTACACGAGCTCCCCCGGGTCCTTTCTTAGATTTCCTAAACCTTTGTATAGAAGTTGGCGGTCTCTCGCGGCATGATTCGCATGCACCGCAGGCCAAATAGGCAGGCCCCCTGGCCTTGCCCAGAGCTGACGGAGGACTTTTCAGGGATCTCGAGATTCCCAGTCTTGCTCGTTTTCCACCTCCCTGGTTTCGTGGCTCCATCGAACCATTGATCGCAAGACCCAAGACCCCACATGGTACATACTGCACATGAGAACCTTTGTGGCATTTTTCATTTCAATACTGTGCTATCCTCCATTTCTATGCTAACTCCGTTGTAGTTTAGTCTGGCAGTATACCGCAAGGATTGGTCGGGGTCTTCTCCGTCTTGAAAGCGCTTAATGCAACGCATCTGTTCTGTTCAGGTGGCAGCGGAACTTGCCACGTCGAGACCGGGTATGGGTTTGCATACTGTCGCTCATATTACGAGAGAAATAATAATACCGGAGCGTCCCGCGGATGCTAGGTGGCGAGGTAGCCTGCAGATATGGTCTCAGGTATACCAAACATGAAATGCATAGACACGGGAGCGCTATGCTCAAATACGGGTGTAAGCGTAACCGTGTCTCCCGAAGTATACCTTCTCAGACAAGTTGGCTAGGTTGGCAGTCCCCCAAATGACACAACTTGGTGTAAAACACATGCTGGCCTGACTCAATCGTACCAAGAACTTAAAAGACTCCGATACCTGCCTAGCTCCATTCCTACCCGCGGTACCGGCAATTCGTATAGAAGAGGGTCTGCGAGTTACGCCATCCGTGGATACTTTTTCGATATCCAACTGCTAATGTTATCACCGAAATTCGATGCTCACTAATACAGGTCCTCTCCGGACTTTACGCGCTGCACGGCATCGGAGCCGGTCCACTTGAGTCATGTTCAGAGCCCAGGGTGAATTAGAATGATAGATCTTTTCGAGATGACACCTAGGACACAATAGGGTAGCACCCAGAAGTGGATTCAGCCCTAGCCTTGGGCTTCTTGGGCACTAGGACGCGAGACGGGGGAAAGCAAATATCTTCTGCGCAACCTCCAAGGTACCCTGTTTCCTTTGCCTTGGATGGGCTTGCTTTTCCAGCGGCTCAGGGTTGGGGTTTGATTGGTGATGCCCGCGCGGACAGAATCCGAGATCTATTGTCCAATCAGGACACCCAGCTCTAAGCGAGCTGGATACTCTGCTGTGCTACATGTAGGCTTGTTCTGTGGCTGATAAAGATAGCCAAGTCCATGCAAAGAAGATGAAGCCCAAGGCATCCGGAGTCACGGTCTTCTCGCTCTAGGATTCATCAGCTCGAGTCTGGTGCGGGTTGTAGTTTACGGTTACACGAATCAGAGTCCCCCCCCCCCCCTGAGATGCAGACGCACCAATCAAGAGTTCGCGATCCCTAAAAGCCTCGATAGATTGAAGTATTTAGTCTCTCCCTGTAGCAGTCCTCGGTTAGTACATATGCATGCGACACTATTGGTGGATCAGCCGAAGCGGAACGAGGTCCCGAAGACTTACAGCGTGTGCAGGCGAGAGTTTTGCAGAACCGACAGGTTCCAAGCGGAGCCGGAGGCGCCTCCGCCATCAGAGTTCAAGGTTCATTTCATCCTTTGTAAGGCTGGCTGTGTCCGCCCGCCATCTCTTCTGCACGCACAAAACCCAACCCTATTCCGACATCGTTCTTGTCACTCGGCTTCTTGTCTTCTAACCACCGCTTCCATTCCAGCCTCCGGAATATCCGGGACGGAGACGGACCATTTGTTCGTACGGTATCGATGCTGTACACGAGCGCAATACACTGGCTCGAAGCCTGTCACTACCTACCCAAACGATTCTATCCGAGTCCATCTTCGAAAAGAAACAACCTCGCAGCATAGCTTCCTTTCTGTTCCGTCACGCCGTCAAGTGATGACACCGTTCAAGAGGGCTTGGTGCCTCCTTGCCATAGGACCGTCCGCCACAACACACTATTCTAAAAGCAACTCAAGCGCCAGGACATGGGATAGACACCCCTCTTCGCTGGCACAGGACGACTCAGCCTATAGCCGGTCCGACCTCGACGATCAAGCTACGGTTAGCTAGCTGCCAGGAATATGACCCCAATCCCATCGTTCCCTACGACCCAAGCAAAGGATCGCCCACTGGAACTATACTCAAACATCGACGAGACCCGACTACTACAAGCGGGGGTTGAAGAACAATAATGGATCGAGTGAACTTGAGAACATGTGTCCATGCAATCATCGAGATGCGGAGATGCGGTACGCCATCACTGCTCAACAGCATGCGTGGGCCTCTGTTACTAGGTGAGGAAGTACAAGCGACCTGCAGTAGCACCATTACCTGGTATGGCAAGGGGGAGCAAAACTCTCCCCAAGGACTATACTACGAACCAACTCGAAAGTCTTGGACGCAGCCTGATAAGGGACCCGTGGATTGATGGGGTTGCTAACATACGGTAGCATGTCGGATGCCGCCCGACGTTTCCTTGTCCGGATTTCCTCGCTGGCGTGGTTCTGGTCATGCACAGCCAGTAAAGGTTCAGAACTGCGCACGGTGACGATGAACCTTTTTCCCCGTCCTTCTCTTCCTCAGCGTCTCCCTCTCTCGTATGACTAACAAGTGTTATACATACGAAAGTCGGATGTGGAAATGCATCCGGAGCCCAGATCGCAACACCTCTCGCTGGGCTGATGTGTCTACTTCTGGCCTGGCTTTGCCTCGCTAATTGCAGCCGTTGGAGCACGGGGAAGGGACCAATGCGCACAACCCACAGTTGCAGCAGGGCCAGTCGTAGGTGAGTTGCTCTGCAAACCCGATTCCCCAGACCGAGCGAAGTGAGCTTTTGAAACGCCTGACGTGAGGATGACTCCAGGGATAGAGCTAATTGAGTTTGGTAGGGTGGTTTTTTTTCCAAAAGAGAAATTCAAAATCACGCAAGGAGGGCAACAGACGATACGATACTGGCCTCGTTACGCAAAACGTGCATTTCCGCCTAGCCCGGATTGATTAGTGGCGTCGCAATAGCGCCGTGCTGCTGTTGACTTGGACCTGAGGAAAATTGCGTGGTGGGTTGGTCAGTCCGATTCTGGCTAACTTAGTGGGTTCTCTGGAAACGGGACAGGACAAGAACGAGAGACCAGCTTCGAGAACGCCCAAACTCTCCTCGCTCGCACAGAGCTTACCTTTCTCTTCTCATTTCCTTTTCTTACACATCTCCCTACACATGTGCTTTTATAGGAAGCAAAGCCAGCTCCCGTGGCTCTCCGCCGGCTTTGCTGCCCTGGAGCCGACGGACGTCTCTTTTGCTAGGCTGGCAGCATGGCTACAAGCTTCCTGCCCCCGTCAGTCAGTAGCACCTCTCCGCCGTTTGTGCTAAAGCTACTGTCCCCACGACAAGGGGCGCTTACATGCAACCCCAGGAGGGGTGACCTGTTCCGGATACGTCCGGCATCCGCTCCGCTGTCCTGGTTTGAGCTACCGGAAAAGGTCTTGTTCCATTGAACTGGGTCTGGCCGCGAGGCTCGACAACTGGAGATGAAGCTCGACAGTACCTACCAAGAGCAGCCTAATACGCACACGAATTGGGCGAGACATTCGAGGGCAGCATCGAAGATACACTATTGCTTTGTTTGACACGCCGCCATTCACTCTCTAGCATTTGCCGTCGTTCGCCGATTGCACAGGGCACCTGACCAGCACGCAACGATACCCAGGTCGACGATTTACCGCGGCCCATCCTCACTGCAGCTCACAGCCTTCTCGCACTTTTCACTCCATTCTAGCATCCAAACACCGGGGCGGCTACGGCTTGTCGCGTGACTTGGCCAGACTAACCCGTATGCATTTTGAACCCAATCGATTAGCACCCTCGTTTATCTCGACCATCGACCATACCATGACACTTGCCCTTCGTCCGAGGCAGACTGATGGGAACTTCGAAAGAGATATGGTCCCCACCGTTCCTCACGCCACAGCCGCCGCCACTTGCACCAGCCTCACTATTTCCGCGCAGGGTTCTGGGCGACTAACATAATCCATCGTGCGGTTCAAGCGCTGGGAGGACTGCTCGTTTTGGCTTGCATTGGGTGTAGGATTGCCAATCCCGGTTGTGTCGCCTGGGCATCGTGAGCAGCACGCCCGAGAAGCTGCCACTTGCAGGTCATGTCGCGTTCGCTGCGCCCATTGCTGCCCGCCGGCCGTGGACAACAAAATAGCTCCGACTCTTCGCCTACTCCCCAAGTACCCAAGCGAACTGCCAGCAAAGCCGCCTGCGAGGCCTGCCGCCGACGAAAGTCCAAGGTTATTCTGCCCATCCTCCACGGAACGGTTATTTTCTGTGCACGCGACTGACTGTCCACTGCTTAGTGTACCGCTGAGCGACCGCGGTGTGCTATCTGCGTTGAACGACAGACTCCCTGCGAATACAAAACCCTCCCGACGGAAACCCACCTCACCGCGCAAAAGCGACGATTGACTGACCTCCAGGCAAAATGCGAGGCCTACGAAAATCTCTACACCATACTCAGGAGTCGACAGGGGCCCGACGCCGACATCGTCCTGCGACGGATTCGAGCCGGCGACGATGTCGCAGCAATCGTGAAAACCATGCAAGCTGGCGACCTCCTGCTCCAGCTCCGCCTGCGAGCCCCGGACCGATTCCGATATGAGTTTCCATACATACGAGAGATGCCACCCACTCTGGACGGCGACTCCTGGCCCAACCCGTACCTGGGATCGACATTGCATCAAAAGGCTTTGATTCACCCCTCGCCAGGCCAGTCGCCCGCCAATGATCTGGAGTCGATCATGTCGGATGAGTCACAAAGGATGTTCTTGGTGCCCTACCACACGGTTGTGATGGCCGATCCCAAGCTCGAGTCGGCCGATGTGGCAAAGTGGACGGCCGTGACCCCCGACAACTTGCTGCTGCGCCGGCTGTTGAAACTATACTTCATCTTCGAATTTCCATTTCACCCCTTTTTCCACAAGGACCTTTTTCTTGATGATTTGTTGAGCGGGGACCTTCGATTCTGTTCGCCTCTTCTCGTGAATGCAGTGCTTGCAGCAGCGTGGGTAGGTTTCCGTGCATCGTATCCGTCTTGTGGCGAATCGCTGACTCTTCATAGCACGGAAACAGCGAGTTTAAGTCTCGGGCTGCTTATTGGCATCCTGATAATATGGGATATCGATTTCTTGCGGAAGCCAAACGACTCTTGGAGCTCGACCAGGGGTCTCCAAAAATCACGACCGTGCAGGCTGCTGCGATCATTAATTCGGTTTGTATCATAAACGGCATTGACGAATTGGGATGGCCATTTTTACTCAAATCTCTGAACCTGGCACAGCAGCTCGATCTCTTCGTTCACAGCCGGGAGTCGAGTCGTTTATGGCAGATTGTTGCGGGTACCACAGCCTGGAGTCTGTTCAACTGGCAAGCGTAAGCAAGACATCACTGTCTTCTGGATTTCCCGAGATACTAAGACCCGCGTGCAGTGCAGTCTGTTATCACACTTTCAGGCCGCCTTTGGTGGAGGCGCCGCCTACCTGTCCACTGCCGAACCCTGACGCCGAGCCGGATTATTATGGTGATGTGCGAGTCAAGTTTCCGGGGAGCGATGCAGCTACAAGCATTTCCAACGGCGCTGTTTTTAGGGCAATCTCAGAGTTTCGCATCATTATGAATGAAGTTGCTCAGAAATCGTTCAAGGAGCCACAGAGTTCAAGTTACATAACGCTAAGTGACGCCTATGGCGCCTATGGTAAACTGCAAGCCTGGTAAGTGTGCACTGTCATTTTAGCATCTACCCGGCATGTTCCCGCGTCATGCTGGCACCCTGTGTAACATAGTGCATCTCCATTGGCCTCGTACTGAACAAGACCAGGTACAACCAGCTTCCGGAGGCTCTGACCCCTGATCGAATAGCGCTTCCAAGCCATTTAAAGCTTCAGTGGGTTTGAACTGTCCTGCCCTCCAAAACTTGTGTACTTTATTCTAATCAAGATGCCCCAAATCAGTATGCATTACCACATACTCCTGGTGGGTTTGTTTGAACCGTATACGCCCATCGAATCGGTCAACAATCAGCCTGCCCCGGAATTGATTGTAGCCAAGTCCAAGGCTTGCTTCGAGACTCTCGTGCGCATCTACTATCTTCGCCACGGTTTCGAATCTTATGACACCACACTGTTGCAGTTTCTGCCATTGCTCGCGTTCGGGACGTTGGGCGAATTACGAGGTGCCGAGAATAAAGATTTTGACCCTGAAAAGCGGAAAAGCCTTATCTCGACACTGGTTCTCTGCGCCAAGGGCATTTGGGAACAAGGGCGGAACTACTACGGCGCAGAAGCCGTCTTTCATTTTCTCCAGGGCTCATTGCGCCCTGAGGATTCTGAGCTCTCGGATATCTTGAAGCGCGAGGTTGCGAGCTGCGACGACGAGGACGACCGAATGGCCATAATGATCCGCGAGGTTCGGTCGCAATGGCCTATCGGGGTCTACAGCGCCACGAAGGAGCCCGTGGACCATTCGCTGCGCGAATTCATCCGCTGGTTGGAACCACAAGCTACCAAAGGCAAATCGACCGACACCAGTCGCTTTCACCTGACTGCCAATGGAGGATGGGTCAGGTACCAGCCATAACCCCCAGCAAACCACGCAACGAAACATGTCCAAGAGGCTGGATCTTGGATTATTTTTGCGTTGTGAACTTGGGTCCATCTTTCGCGACCCTTCGAAACGGTCCCATTGTGCGAGATCGAAGTCGAATTTGAGGAAAGCACCCTGCTTGCCAAGGGTAATGGCCCTGTATCAATTTGACAGCGGATCACACCCGGAACTAGAGTACCGGCCCAGGAGCCGATTGATATTTCTTTTATTATTGAAATGGAGCAGTCTACGACCGAATAGTCTCTCTGATTCAGTGGCAATCCTCCAGCTCTGTGCGCAGGCAAGCGATACTGGAGCTATCCTCGCGTTGGCCTGCTTGGAAATTGCAAGCCCCCGTACGCCACATGGATTCCTACGGAACCAAAAGACTCTCGTGGCCAGGGACCATAGTCGACAGTTTGATCGAAAGTGACGCCGTGGAGTGTGGAACTGAGCCGGCACTTGAGTGGACGTCAAGGCAGAAGCTTAACCCCCTCAGAACAACCCCTTCGTTGAGCATTTTTGTATCATCTTCAAAGGGGAGGGACGAGCGACATCTCACGTTTTCCGAGAGATGGATTTGCTCATTGGTCAGATTAGCGAGATTTCGAAATGCGACGTTATATATCACTTCTTTGGCAATCCCGATAATAGCGAGTTTGTTTTAAAAGGATTCAAAAGCTGTTTGCGAACATCCCGAAACATTTACTTTTGATTTTCTAGATACCTGGCCAATATCTTGTTCCCGCCTGGGGGAAATGGCCGTTCAAGGAGACGTACATGCTTTTTAACCTATGTAGTAATAGAGGCGATGAGAATTGCAACCAACCGAGGCGCTGTGAACCAATGAGGACCCCTCACCTACCTACATCTTAACGTTGCGTCGGGACATGTGAGCCGACTTTGCAGGGGTGAGATATATATGCCCCTGTCAATACATACCATCGGCTCTGGTGCTATTGCTTACCTCTGTGCCCCATACATCCTCTCTGGAAATGCTGGCTCATACGAGATAACCCCAAAAGGAATATCTTCATTGTATGGATACTCGTATGTAGTCTCTTTACTGAACATGTAATAGAAGTCGAGTGACGTTCATAGGCACGCATGTAAGTACGGTGAAGTTGTAGTGTAGACTAGAGCCCCTAAGGATTTGGTGGTGCTTTGGTTCAGCCACGCACCAGCTGTCCACACAGAATCTATTCCTGCGGCTTATATACCGGAACGGTCTTGCCGTCGTAGACGTTCCCGCTCTCATCGTACGGCGACTCGTCCTGGGCCGTCGCCTTCCAGGCACTTTGCCACCTCCGGCAGCACGCCCTGGCCGCCCGCCCTGGCCGCCGGACCCGACCAGCTTCAGGTTGGGCGGCGAGACGGGACGGGTCGTCTCGTTGTGGAGGAGGCCGGCGTACGATTGCGAGTTGTCCACCGCGGCCAGGTTCGGCGGGTCCCGGTTATTCGCGTGGCCCGTCGCGTCGGCCGCGAACTGGAACACGTTGGCGCCGGCGTCGTAGCGGCCCAGGGTCGGTAGGGCCCAGTTGTGCTGCGCCGTGGCGAGGATCGAGTAGTGCGTGTAGAAGGCGCCGTCCTCGGTGCCCGCGAGGCCCCGGGGGACGCCCGGGCCCAGGAGCAGCGAGACGATGCGGTTCGGGTGCTCGTAGGTGTCGGCCTCGTCGTACGTGAGATGGATCACCGTGCGCTCTTCTTTCCAAACGGGATTGCTTTTGCCCTTGTCCTTGTTCTGGAGCAGCGGGAGCAGGAACTTACGCGCCCACTTGGTCGCGTACTTGAGCATCGTGTTGTGCCCGTCGTTCAGCATGTCGGGCGACATCATGACAAACTGTGGGACGGCACCCGCGGCGAGGTCGCGCTCAAAGGCCTCGAAGGATCGGAGACGGGCCAGCCGTGTGCCGTTTTTGTTGATGCTGTCGAAGGAGGCGAAATGGCTAGCGGGCGGGTTTCTTTTGTCAGCGCGTTACTCGAAAAATGAATTTGGTGTAACCACCCTTCGGCAGATTTTCTTATAGGGAGCTAATAGGATCTTGTAAAAAGCGCCATAGTGCGGGAAACCCTTACTTGTGCTTCTTCACGTAATCCCATGTGCCGTTCGCATCGAGACTGAAGTCGGCCAGGTAGCCTGGGCCGGGCATGCGTTCGAAGTAGCCGCCCCAACTGATGCCGCGCGTGTCGAGGAGGTCCACGACGGTCGAGACATTGTCGGGCACGCGCACGCTCTCGTCGTGGTTCAGGCCGAAGTAGTCGCCGGCCACGGCGGCAAGATAGTTGGGCTGGCTGGGGTGCGTGTTGGCATAGTAGCGGGTCTGCAGGATGCCGTGGCGCTTCAGGTCGGCAAAATCGGGGTCCTGGATTACTTGTGCAAAATTCTGTGTCGATGGCGAAGAAACAGACAGTTGTTAGAGGAAGCACGGAAAAGCACAGATGGAGATGGGGGACGATGGCCGGCCTACCTGGTTCTCGAGCCAAATACTGATGAACCGATCGAAGACCCGCCCCGGGACGATGGCGCTATTTGCGGGCGCTAAACCCACAAGGAAACCCACTAATAGGGTTACAAAGTTATTCGGCATCGTGAAAGAAACCTTAGGTACTAGACAAGCATGGCCAAGTCGCACTCGGTATCAAGCAGCATGGACAGCAAGCAATCTAACAAGGTCATAAAACCATGAGACTCTTTTCTTCAGACGATGAATGCCACAATTCCGATTACAGGGGCGGAAAGTGAACCATGATCTACGCCGCTCTGCTGTAGGCCAAGCCAAAGCGGCCTTCCACCTACTCAACAGACACTCAATTCGAAAACGCATGTCTTTTTACCTATACCTGAATGCAATTAGGGGTTACGAATCTTGTATATAATTGAGCAGCACTGATACTTCCAAGTTCCTGTTCCATTTCGGTCATTTGAGGTATCGTTTCTGTTGGGCCTTATGCCTGTCTTTCTGTCTTAGCAAAGGACCAGCACAGTGCAGCGCAGCACAGCACTGCTGTTATCCCTTGAAAGGCGCGGTGATTTTGAACGTGCACAGCCAACAACCAACTATTGCCTATATATAGATTTTGCTGATACTCGGCTCAGTTTTTGTTTAATCCGAGGAACCCAGAACAGAGTAAGCAAATGGGTCTACGAATTTCCCTTTGGCGTACGTGTTTGTAGGATCGGGCAGTATTGATGTCAGCAATAGTTGCTGGATGCTGGGTTTGTCAGCTCGCGGTATTTTCGCACTTGCTCGGAGTTCCGATATGTCCGAGCGTGAGAGTTGCCTACTGCTCCGAATACCTTCAAAGTCAGCAAAAGTCCCCCCAGGGTCATACGCCCATCCGTTCCGATCCATTGTAAACTCTGCTGCGGTAATCTTATCAATCTTTGATCTTTCGGTCCATTGTCTTGGCTACGTCCTTGGTTGCACTGCTCCGAGCTTGCCACCGCCCACCTGCTGCTGAAAACAAGCCAGCCATAGTAACGATGGTGGACACCACAGACACTACGGCGGCAGCACCGGGAAAGATCACCCATCCGCTCCACCAGGATGGCGGACACGACGACGATCACAACGACGAGGGCTCTCATTCTCATGATGATTCTGCTAGTCACCCACCTCGGAAACGACAGCGGGTCCGGTTGTCTTGTCTAGAGTGCCGCCGCCGCAAGTTGTCTTGTTCAAGAGAGCTCCCCTGCGATCGCTGTGTCAAATCTGGCACTCCCGAACGATGCAATTAGTAAGTGTAACTTCCTGTGCGTTGCAACGTTCATGGTTTGCATGAACTTTGCTTGCGGGGCCGGGCTGGCCGGGCCTTATATAGGTACATAAACGGCCGGCCCAGGCTCGTAGAGTTCCTCGGCCGAGGTCGCACTTGCTCGGCGATATACCCTCCATCCTTCTGTTACCCCTTTCCGTCCCGAGAAGTGTCCTGCTTGGTTTGTAAGGACATGCCCCCATGCTTAGTAACGTTGGCAATGCCCCAACGTTGCTTTACGGCATTTGCCCTTTACCGTCTATCACTTGCTACTTGCTGCATAACAACAGCCATAACATTTCCGTTGGCTTAGTCACTCTGGACATATGATCACATTAGACTGACAATCTAATATAGTGAGGCACGCCCCCATGGAGACGGTACAGTATCTGATAGAGCATCCTCGGCTCTTCTCTCAGATCATGGCCATGTCTTACACGCCGGGGAGAGCTCTCATCCCCGTCGGGATATTGAGCCGTCTGTCCTCAGAGACGCTGCTCGAGACCATGACAGGATAAGAAGGCTTGAACTCGAAGTGTCTCAACTGCGGAGTGCCTTGTCCAAGCAGACATCGCTGGATGGTACGACTGTAGCCTCTCCGTCGACTTTGCGAGATGCGCCCAAAGAAAGCCCGGCCGCTCGAGTCGAACCACCGCCTGGTTTTTCCAATGAGCCCTCCGACGGCCTCGAATACAAATTTGTGAAGGGCAACCAATTCAAAGCGCGATACTTTGGTCCCCATAACTCCTGGTCATCTTTCTACCAACTCCGTAAGCGACCCTGATTATTGTTTTGAAAACACTTGATCAGTACATGAGCTCCTGTCCCTTCTCTTTGCTTGATATTCCGCAGCAAAGCCAGAAACCAATGCTGATCTCTCACAGATGGACTCATGCCTTTCATGCAAGAGACAGCTGATCAGTGGTTAAGACCACTGAATATCACCAAGAAAGACCGAGCGAAGCGTAAAGAGGACCGTGACAAGAAGTTCCTAGAGCCCGATGCCTCACTCGAGGCTCTGCTCCCTCCGAAGACGGAAGTTGACTTGCTCGTGAACAAATACCTGGACCATTTCGAGCAGCTTCATCGCATCATACATATTCCGTCCTTCTGGCGCGAATACAACAGTTTCTGGGACCCTACTACTCCGAGATACGCCGCTTTCACTGCCCTGGTCCTCGCTATACTGTCAATATCAAACTCTTTAGACGAACAAGCGGCCAAGTTTGTCGGCATCAAGTCGAGTTCGTACCAGACGGCTGAGAAGTGGATCAAGGCCTGTGATGTCTGGCTGGAGAAACAGAGTCAAAAACATCGCAAACTCATCCACTATCAGATTCTATGTCTCCTGCATGTCGCCAGGAGAATCAACGTGATCAAGAAAAAGAGGCAGTGGGCATCTTCGGCTGCTTTGGTGGCCGACGGTATCTCGGTTGGCCTTCACCGTGACCCAGACTCCGTCTCTACCAAGATAACTCCCTTTTACAGCGAAATGAGGAGACGCCTGTGGGCCACCATCATGGAGTTTGATATCCAAGCATCCTTTGAACAGGGTCTCCCCACGATGCTGAGTCAGTTGGATATTGAGGCTAGGGCGCCCCGGAATATCGATGACTCTGCTTTCGACGAGGATTCCGAGTCGCTCCCAGTATCTTGTCCCTCGGACAAGTATACATTCGCCTCCTATCAACACATCAGCCGACAAAGCTTACAGCTAAGGCTAGAAATGAGTCAAATCCTGACTGGGCCTGCGCCGCACTGGGACTGGGACCAAGCTACCAAATATCGTGATTTGGTTCTCCAAGAGATTGATTCGCTGCCCCCCTTAGACCGACTATCGAAGGACAAGGATGCCGCCTCTCAGCCCATCCTCGGATACACGCTGCTCCACCTGCAACTAAAACAGTACCTCATTCCACTACACCAACCGTTCCTGAAACTCCGCCAGTATAACTCGAAATACCAGGTGGCTGAATACTTCTACTACAATGCAGCCCGGGACCTTGTTCTCATGCACGACCGTCTCTTTCAGCAAGAGATGAGAACACTCTATTTCTTGCGAGATGATGCATCAAATGCGGCAATGTGCCTGGCCCACGTTTCACTCCTCCAACCAAAAGGTTCGTGGTATTGGAAAGGAGACAGTTACCGGACCCCCTATATATCTATCCCTGCTGCCTTCGTCAAACTTAGCTGAGTGTGCCCCTTTGCTGACAATGAACACAACAGACTCGCCCGGCTTGATTCTTTCGAATTCTGCTGAAACGATCCGGCTCATGGAGAAATGTCTTGTGATGAAGGAAGATCGAATACTTCGACTTGGAAACAATGACCCCTGGGGCTATTCGTCTCTGTGTGCCGCAATAGGATTGCTGGAAACACATCTTGGCATCAAAACCCCGGATGCGGCCAAAGCGTCGTCGGCGGAACGATTCATCAGCCTCCACTACAAGCTCTTGGCTTATCAGATGGTGGACGGCAGTCCCAGCAGTCAAGAGCCGTATATCGGGCCCAAGGTACGACCAGAACCGGCATATCCATCGTCCGAGTGGAAATTTGATACTAATACTCTTCGCGATTTGTAGCCCAATACTCCCGCCTCCATGTACGGAGCGTCGCCGTTGAGCTCCTCCCTCGGGGCTATGACCTCGGCTACGGTAGCGCCGACGCCTACCCTGCCGCCTCTGTCCATGCCGTGGATCATGCCCATGGCCACCGATCCCAGCCAGTCGAACCAACCTTTCGGCCCGAACCCGGATTACAACCTCGACTTGCTCGGCACGGATTTGGGCGACTTGTGGGGCGTTGATTTTAGTGACACTTTCCTGTGAGATGACTAGCGGTGGCCGCACTGCCCGCTGATGCAGGTTGATTTGAAATGGTAATACGAGTAGCAAGAGGCACGTTTCACGGTTGTGTGTAAGAGCGCGTGGGCCATGGGAGTTCAAAAGTAGCTATACCACTCTTCAATTATACTATTGACTGTCTCATACGGTCTTTCCTCAAACCATGGGTCTCCTAGCTGATTATCCCGTGCGTGGTCTATACCTGATAACTTTGTGAAAGAGGATCAAGGGGTAATTTCATACGATTATGCAGGAGGCACCATTCTAACATGAACGAAAGCAAACAAGCTGGAGAATATCCTGCGCCGTTCCTGAATGCCCACACTCTCTACCTTACTCTTAGTATAGATAAACCCCTCCATGCGTCCCATCAAACTTGCCTTCCTCCTCTAGGTTTCTTAAGCACGCCTTGACCCGCTGCACCATCTTCTTCCCGTACTCCGGGCCCAGCGGCGGCATCGCGGCCGTTTGGCTCGCCTTGAGAAACGGTATCTTTGTCGTTGCTGCTGTTGGCGCTGCCCGAGTACGTAGCAGCAGTAGTTGCACCTCCTCGTCTATCTTCTCAATAGATCCGTCGCTATAGGCGCCTCCAAGAATGATGACCCGCGGACGCAGTGCTTCGCCCGTGCCGTATCGTTTGCTTCCTAGGTGACTGCTGGGCATGGAGGGCGCCTCGCCGCTCAGGATACTGGAGATTTCACGGCTGGCGTTTTCGACGTCGAGAATGAGGTGTACGACTATAGAGGTGATAAAGGTAACGATGAGGTTCAGTCTTCTGGTGGGTTAACGTGTATGGGCAGCCCAACCCCGTCCCCCCTTTTTCCCCCCTTCGTGCCTCTTGCCACTATTCATCTCACTCCCTTTCCCATTGGGAAATGCATGGTGATGCAAGGAAACGCACCGTCGTACTCTGGTTTGAGGCTCTGAATCATTCCGGCGCCGATTTGTTCCGTCTTGCAGCAGACTATGATGGGTATTGGCTCTCTAAAGCTTTGCTGGCTGGCGCTTCCTTCGTCCATGATGAATTTCAACTATGGCTAACACTATACCAAGAACAGGTGTCTGTTTCTAACTTTCGACAAGATCACATAGCTCCATTTACAGGCGTATAGGTAGATAGAGAAGAGATCATTCGCTTCTTATTTTCCTATTTCTTTAGGCATCTACAAGCAGCAGGTCACATGCAATCGTGAGGAGTAAAACAGGCGGACACGCCATGCCAGTTCGACTGAAGCTTGCTGCTGCACGTTTCGTGTAACGAGATGAGGAATTGCTCGTCTCGGATGAACCGCACCCAAACGTGCCGCACCCAAGTAACAACAGCCCGAAACCCCGATCCCCAAAGAGTCCAACGAGTAACAAGTCGGCCATTCTTTCTTCTTCCTATCCTGCAGAGGAGCCGCCATGTGATGCAATCCCTTAGTAAGGGACGGAAATGCAAAACCCCCTTACTGCATCGGATGTGTCAGCGCTTATTTCAAGCCGCCTCGGTGAGGTCTGGGGCGAGTCCAAACACCACCAATCAGTAGGTGAGCGACCGACTTTTGCCGATCCTCAAAAGTGGCATTTTCGGCGTTTTCAAGAACAGTGAGGTCATGTTGGGGGTGTCCCAGAGGGCCTCCGAAGGGTCAGGGAAGCCGTGATGTTGGGTCATAAGTAGCGAGATGGGAACAGCACCCTTGGCGGCGCGCAGAGACCTGATTGGGGGGGGGTTATGTAAACCCCAGCACGATACCACGGCCCGACTGGCCGGTGAACAGTACGGCGTGCTCGACCGTGCAAGTGCCGGCGAGAAAGCGGTTGGCGCCATGACATATCAGCACGAACGGATAAAGCATGTCAGCTGACACATCCATGCACGATTGTTATGGAGGGTATCATCCAGATCGCATACGCACACCTCAGACGCCCAGGGGCTCCGCCTTCCAAACCACGGAACTATGTATATATGTGTAAACTCGACGAGTCTTGTTAGTAGCCTAGGACGATTATTCGAGAGCAGCGAGGAATAAGAAATGCATATTGTTATTTCTAGTTTGAATGTATATATAAAAGTATCGCTTCGTATAAGTTTTAAAGACTAATATAAAATATTAGAAGGGTCGTGTCGTTCGTAAATGAGGTAATCCTCCAAATCATAACACAAATTTCCATCTATGAACACCAAAACATCATTATTCGGCCGTTCACCATACAACACACAAAAGCACACGCTAGGAGAAATCAACACTTCTTCGTCACCTGCCAACCCGACAGGTGGAAGCGAGCTAAGCCGAACATAGCCATGGAAAGCGTCGTGACGCAGGCGGCCCAGGCCTGGGCGCCCGTGAAGCGCCCCTCCATGGCGCCCTGGAGGGCGCCGCCGATGGGCGGGCCGGTGAGGGAGGCGAAGGAGACAACGGCAAAGGCCATGCCGAGGCGGGTGCCCACCATGTCGAGGCGGTCGGTGATGCTGGCGACGGTGGTGGGGATGAGGCACTGGAAGGCGCCCGCCGAGATGCCGTAGAAGACGGTGAAGACGTAGTACTGCGGCACGCTGCCGACGGCGAACCAGCACCACGTCACAATGGTCCAGAAGAAGGCCACCGGGATTAGCACATTAATGGGGCCGATGCGGTCGGCCACCAGCGGCGGGATCACGCGGAACGGCAGGCCCGCGCCGTTCAGGATGATAATTAGAGTCGAGGCCGTCGAGTAATCAAGGCCCAGGACTTCGTTGCCGTACGAAGCAATCTGTTTTTGATTGTTAGTCATCTTTCAACAGTCTGCTTTTCTCATCGCGTTGGGGGGAAAACCTGGGTGAGTAGTACTTACATAGTAGAAAACATAGTAGTTGGCCCACATGAGACAGAACAACCCGGCGACGAATCCTACATAAACAACCTCCTTGAAGGCGCTAAGATCGATCAAAGGACCCGACTTTCGCGGCGGGAGTCGTGGTCTCATGAAGGCAAAAACGACGGCCAGGCACCCCAAGTTGATGAAGCCCAAGACTCTGGCCGTCCAGCCGAAGCCCAAAGCGGGAATAAGCTGGCGCACAACAACGGGGTAGATCATGCCGCCGGCCGAGTTGCCCGTGGTCGCCAGGCCTACGGCGAGGGCGCGGCGATCCTTGAAGTAGGTGGCCACCAGGGCCAGGGAGGGCGTGAAGAAGATACCGCCGCCGATGCCGGTGAGGATACCCTGGGTCAGCATGAGACTCCAGTAGCTCGTCGAGATACTCATGAGGAACATGCCGAGGACCTGGAGGACGGCCCCGACCAGGAGAGTGGGCAGGAACAGGCCGGCGTCCAGCAAACGGCCGGAGAAGGCGCCGATGATGAGAGTAAGGAAGGTCTGGACGGAGCCGATCCAGGAGATCTGGGAGGGCGTGTTGTCCATGGTCAGCGTGTAGTGCGTCTGGAACGCACCGAAGGAGTTGACGTAACCCCAGGTGGTGAAGATGACCAGCCAACCGCAGGCGACCTGTGTCCACTGTGACGGATCCCACGTTAGCAAGTAAGCACGCAAAAATCAGGGCAACCCACTGGGGCTCAAAGCGGCATCTCGGCGCATTCTTGGCGACGCCCGTATAAGCATTATGGGGTAGATTAGGTAGATTACTTACAGCCTTACGGCCGCCATCTGGTGGAGGCGGCGGCTCGGGTAGGTCCCGCGTCGTCATGTGCGTGGCTACTTGGGTGATGGCATTAGAGGCGACCCTACGGAGATCCTCAGATACCCGTGGTATGTAGCCTCTCTCCCGGTCCTCGAGAGCCTCAAGGCCCCGCCGTCTCGGCTGGGGAGCGGCGGTATAGACTCTCCATCTGTGTCGTCGGGAGCCTGTGAGTGGATGGACGTGCCCAGAGCTTGGGTTGGCGGCGTCTCGATGATCTTTGGCAGCGAACTATCACTTTTCTCCTCGATTATTCCCATCTTGTCACACAGCCTGCTTAGAACTCAGAAGGGGAGAGAAGGAGAGGATTATAGATGCACCACCAGGCTAGAACGCATCAGCGAGCGAGCCATTATTACTAAATAATAGCCACCGACCACTGGCGCTGCTGGGGAGTGGATTCTTTTTTTCCTTGCCTCGCAAACTCCATCTTTTTTTAAGCACTCGCGTTTCCCATGGTTGGGCCAAGCCCAGTCCACTCAATGCAGTGGGTTACGGGGTGGCATTAAACCGAGCAAGAAAACGCGAGCGTGGCGAGCCATCCCATGTGCCTGAGTCGCCCTGATACAGCGACAGGATTCGGCCGTCCGGTCGTCGGCCCCAATTTACGTACTGCAGGTGGTGCCGACGGAGCATCGATGGCCACTCCCTTGGGTAAAAAGTGGATGGCCTGCTTATAAGCCACCCACCCCAGTAGCGTCAGATAAGCGTATCGGCATTTACGATGCGACGTCTGAATGGTCCTGGAACTGCGAATCTTGCTGCTTGGCATCCCGACTGCGGTATCCCCCGTCGTGTCCCTAAGAAAAAGGGTGCCTGTGGCCCGGCAATGAGAGGTGGAAATGCAGAAATTGCAACTTTCCCCGGCCTTCCGCGCCAGAACACCCCGAAACCCACAAAAAACATCGGTGTTTTAATGGGCACGTCGATCGTGGCGGCAGCCAAGGACATTCCACCGTCAGTCCACGGGAGACCACCATAGAACGAGGCGGCACATGATGATCGGGGCAAGATTAAGACGTCTTGGCTCGTAACAGGCGTAACTTGCTTCCCCGTATATTAGCCTTGTTCACCTAAGGCTTTGTTGCGCATAGTTCAAAACCACCTGTAGATTCATGCATGGAATTCGTCTGGTGCTTCTATTTATTCTCCAATACATCTTTGAGGTTGATTTGGCCGCTACCCCTCGGCAATGGTTGGGCTTGGTCCTCTGATTCCTTCCAGC
This sequence comes from Apiospora marii, assembly GCF_038362585.1. NCBI lineage: Eukaryota > Fungi > Ascomycota > Sordariomycetes > Amphisphaeriales > Apiosporaceae > Apiospora > Apiospora marii. Next base: position 2,789,428 of record NW_027117377.1, read on the forward strand.
CGATCATGTAGATCATACGGAAGGTTGCAGGTAACGTGCCGTCTGCGTTTCCATGAAGCTCTCGATAGATGGCATCTGCAGCCAGGAGCACGTCCCGCTGGATGGCGCCCATCTCGCGACCCAGGACGGCGTTGCTCTCACCCATGGCCTGCAGATCCTGCATAAGGGCAAAGGAGTCGGGGTAGTCGACAATGATGTCATCGACATCTACACCGACCATCTTGAAGCCCGCTCGTTGTAGCAGACCGCCACAGTCGCGAGTATCGGCAAGTGGCGAGACGTGGGGCGATATTCCTCCCCTACGCTCTTGCTCCGCCAACTGCAGCGAGGTGCGCAGCTCGAAGAGAGTGTCCCCTCCGAACATGGCACCCATGAATGCGCAGTCTGGCTTGAGAATATTGTTGATCTGTGACAGCATGCCGGGAAGGTCATTGATCCAGTGCAAGCTCAGAGAGCTCAGGACAAGGTCAAATGTGTTGGCCTCGTAGGGGAGGGTCTCTTGGCTGGCCAAAACCTCGCGGGTCATGTTGATCTGCTGGTTGAACGGCTCGTCGGCGTCGCGGTAGAGCATGCTCTCCGAAGACTCGGCAGCAGTCAGATGTTCGATCTTTGTCACCAATGGATCCGACTGTGGCATGTTCGGGTCTGAATCGGGGTTCGGGGCTGTCAGGGCTCGGGCGACATTGCACGAGTTGGCGCCCACGTCGAGCACGCGCGGATAGCTGCGCTTGATATCCAGCAGCCTCTCGCACAGGCGTATGGCGACCTCATCTTTCAAGTAGTCGGCGACCCGGCTTTCCTCGAGGTTGGAGGCGGCACGTTCTTTCTGCAGCCATTTCGTCCGTGTGTTGAAAACTTCGTGAACGGGGGGGGCCGGCCGTGGTGAAGGCGTACGACCGCCGAGCTCCAGACGACCAGCAGCTAGCTCTCAGCCCTTTGGCTCCTCGCAGGAGTTGGAGTCGCGAGACTGTCCAATGCATTGTCCCGGTTTAATTGGAGAACCAATTCACATTCTGACGCGATCTATGGCGTCTGGATTCGAGAGACGGGAGCTTTGCGGGAGCTCACAAGTTGTCGAGATGCGAAATGCAGATGGTGCTAACGGCCGTGACGTCGAGACCGACCGTACCAAACACTAGCCAGAGCTGAGCCTCTAAACCTTACAGTGGGATGCAGCCAGTCAAGCTTTGATAATACGTGCTGGGCAGAGACAGGTGGAGCACAATTAGCCCCCCGAATATAAGCTGTACATCCCCTACTGCTACCCTTCTGCCATCATCTGTCGGGCCAATGAACAGGCATTTTTGCCGCCACAGCTGATCAAATCCAGGCGTGCCTCGCCAACCGGCCGCATGTATTCTGGAAGGACTTTGGCAATGCGCTTTGAATGCTACTCTGCTTATGTTTCCCTAGACCAGCCCGACCAATTAATAAGAGAAATAAACGAAACAATTGGTGGCGCACTGACAAGACAGATCAGGAAGCCGAGTGAGCGGGTGATTGATCAACACGGGAGAAGGAGGAGAGAGGGACAACCACTTTAATTCTACCGCGTCGCCCATGCTGCTGCTACTGGCACCCCCATTCGTAAACCCAACCCACTTGCACAAGCTATACAGTCAATTCAACCGAGAGCCATTGATTCCTTAGCTGGCTGGGCTTCTGTATTGCTCCAATCTTTTCGTGAACAGCGCAAGAACCAGAACCGGGGGCCTTGCACCTCAATTCCCTTGGGCGAAAACACACCCAGGCCATATCCATACCAAAGAGGCCCGCGACCTTAGCGCATCCCACTTGGTCGTGTTAACATTAACTCTAGCTGCTCCCGAAAGTTGACGGGACCCCTCGACCCCCGGTCCATCATCAACCTCAACCTCAGCCCTCCGAACTTGCGAGCCCCCCAAGCGACACCAGCGCCCGATCGCGAGACCATGTTGAGTGAATAATCGACACATGGCAAGATAGCCGCATACGACCGCGCGCTTTCTGGAATCTTCCCCCGCCCTGTACGATACAAACCTCCCCCCGACACGAAGCGACACCCCCGAGAGATTTCATGGTAGTACAACATATAGGGGTACCCTAGCGACGACATCATGGCTTCCTCAGCAGCTGCCGGCTTTCTCGGCCGATCGGGCAGCAGCAGCTCGAACATGCGCGGCCTCGTCCAGTTCATTGCCGATCTGAGAAACGCGCGAGCTCGGGAGCTGGAGGAGAAACGGATCAACAAGGAGTTGGCCAATATTCGGTGCGTTGGTGTCGAGATGCTGCGACTGAAATCTAAATACTGACCAGCCATAATCTTATAGGCAAAAGTTCAGAGGTTTGTCTTCGCACGCGTCCAGACTCGGTGTTGTAGATGATGCGCCTGAAGGATAGAGTATTGACAATGAGGTATCGCAGATGGCAGCTTAAGCGGCTACCACAAGAAGAAATACGTTTGCAAGGTATGTCTGCCCTCCGGCGGCGCCCGGCTATCGTGATGTTGACCCGTCAATGCAGTTGCTTTATATTTACATACTCGGCTGGAACGTCGATTTCGGGCACCTCGAAGCCGTAAACCTAATCTCGGCCAACAAGTACTCGGAGAAGCAGATTGGCTATCTGGCGATGACCCTCTTCCTGCACGAGAAACATGAGCTATTGCACTTGGTGGTCAACAGTATAAGAAAGGACCTGCTCGACCACAACGAGTTATTCAACTGCTTGGCCCTACATGCGATCGCCAATATTGGAGGCAGGGAGATGGGTGAGGCCCTAAGCCACGAGGTTCACAGGCTGTTAATTTCTCCGTAAGTCCAGTATATCCGTGTTGGCGCGACTGTATGCTAACATGCCGCAAGTACATCAAAAGCTTTTGTGAAGAAGAAGGCGGCTCTGACACTGTTACGTCTGTACCGCAAGCACCCGGATATTGTCCAACCTCAGTGGGCGGAGCGAATCATATCCTTAATGGACGACCAGGATCTCGGAGTAGCCCTTTCGATCACCTCTTTGGTCATGACCGTCGCTCAAGACAACCTGGAGCAATACAAGGGGGCTTACGTCAAGGCGGCATCACGGTTGAAGCGGATACTTATCGACGGTGAGGTCTCACCAGACTATCTCTACTACAAAGTGCCTTGCCCCTGGATACAGATCAAGCTCTTGCGCCTGCTGCAATATTTCCCTCCCTCGGGTAAGTTCGCATGCTCCAACACCACGAAATTCTAGACTGACACTTTTTGTAGAGGACAGTCATGTTCGCGGTATGATAAGGGAGTCGTTGCAGAAGATCTTGAACTTGGCCATGGAGACCAACAAGAACGTCCAGCAAAACAACGCACAGAACGCCGTTCTCTTTGAAGCCATCGATCTTATCATTCATCTCGATACGGAGCACGCTTTGATGAGGCAAATCTCGACGCGCCTGGGCCGCTTCATTACCTCTAGGGAGACTAACGTGCGGTACCTTGGCTTGGAGGCCATGACCCATTTAGCAGCCCGGGCTGAAGATCTTGATCCGATCAAGCAGCATCAAGATGTCATCTTGGGATCCTTGAAAGATCGAGATATCAGCGTGCGCAGGAAAGGTCTTGACTTGCTATATAGTATGTGCGACTCAACCAACTCCGGGCCCATTGTGTCGGAACTCTTGCACTACCTGCAAAATGCCGACTTCGCCATTCGCGAGGAAATGGCCTTGAAGATTGCCATTCTCACGGAGAAGTACGCCACGGACATCCAGTGGTACATCAATGTGTCGTTACGCTTAGTCGCCGTGGCTGGCGATCACTTGAGTGATGAGGTATGGCAAAGAGTCATCCAAATCGTGACGAACAACGAAGAACTCCAGGTCTATGCTGCCCAAAACACGCTGCAGCACGTCAAGCAGGATCATTGTCATGAAACCTTGGTCAAAATAGGGGCATACATCCTTGGGGAGTTTGGCCATTTGATTGCGGAAGAGCCGGGATGCAGCCCTGTCGAGCAGTTCCTGGCTTTGCAAACCAAACTGCCGGCTTGCTCCTCCAGTACACGGGCCATGATCCTCTCCTCCTTTGTCAAGTTCGTGAATCTCTTCCCAGAGATCAAGCCGCAGCTTGTCCACGTGTTCGACGTCTACAGCCATACTCTGGACTCGGAGCTTCAGCAAAGAGCGTGCGAATACCTGTCACTTGCTAGCATGCCCACAGACGACCTGCTGCGGACAATCTGCGATGAGATGCCACCATTCCCCGAACGACAATCCGCCTTGCTGTCCCGGCTGCACCAGAAGCATGCCAACACTAGTGATAAGCGTACGTGGGTCGTGGGAGGCAAGTCGGCAAATGCGGATGCAGCGGAACTCAACATGACCAAGAACTCTGGGCTTAAGAGGACTTTCAGCACCAACGGCCCCATGAACGGTGCAGCAAATGGTGGCTCCAATGGCCATGCCAGCGATGACTTGGTAGGACTGGACATGAACGCTGGTCCCAACGAGCAGAAATTGCTCAAGGTGCCCAACCTGGCCAGTGCTGCGCATCTGTCACCTGGCTGGGAGCAAGGCTTCTACAAGCTGTTGCTTAAAGCCGATGGTATCTTGTTCGAAGACGGACAGATACAAGTTGGAGTTCGATCTGAATACCGAGGGCAAATGGCTTGTCTCATTCTCTACTTCACCAATAAGACGCCAGCCACCGTCAGCGGCTTCACAACCACTTTGGACCTCGATACGAGCGAGAAAGCAAAACTCACCTGGGACATCAAGGCAATGCCCGATAGCAGCATTTCACAGGGGGCACAGACACGACAAGTCATCATGTTTGAATGCAAACAAGTATTCGAAAAGGCACCAACTATTCGAATCAGCTACCTTGCTGGTGCTCTTCAGGCCTTGACGCTGAAGCTGCCGCTCACTGCCCACAAGTTTATGGACCCAGCGGAACTTGCAGCGGATGACTTCTTCAGGAGATGGAAGCAAATCGGAGGCGCACCGCGAGAAGCTCAGCAAATCTTTGGCCTCAACGGGAACAAAGACGTGATGGAAATCAGCGAGAGCTTTGTCCGCAAGACGGTCCAAGGCTTCAGATGGGGCGTGCTGGACGGAGTTGACCCCAACAACAAGAACCTGGTGGGTGCCAGTGTTCTGCACACATCTGAAGGCGGGAAGTTTGGTTGTCTGTTGAGACTGGAACCCAACTATACTTCACAGGTAAGATGCTCTGATACGTCCTTGTACCAACCAAAAACTAACACAAGCTGCTACTAGATGATTCGATTGACCATTCGCGCCACTGACGAGAGCGTGCCTCCGGTAATGCTGAGGATGATGGAGGAGAGGCTGGCTACCGGGGTTTCGATAGTACCGGAGCTCCACGAAGGGCCGACCAAACAGGATATTTCGGACATGTTTAGCAACGTCATGGTATCGTAGGATAATCTTGAACATATGGGAGGCCGAGCAAAGATGGATCAACAAAAAGATGTTGTGTTTCTATAATAGGAGAGAGACCAGGCACCGGCTTCTTACTGCTTTCCCACAGCCACAGCGACTGGCGTTCTGAGCTTAGGGCAGGGTAGGGTGCATAGTTGTTTGAAGTTGATGCAGACAGATTGTTCGAACAGTCCGGTTCGCCTGGCTCTTGATCGGCTACGGGCCGCATCCCGGATCCCGTGAAATGTGATGGTTTGCGATACGTGGGTGCCCGCCCAAGTGTGTGGGTTGTCCCGAGCCGGGGAAGATTGGGTTCGGTCAGGTAGGTAGGTAGTAGGTAAAGCTCATGTGACGACGGTGGGCATTGTTCCATCCTCAGTCTACACATGTGCTGGATTGTTCTCCCTCTCCCCCATTAACAACAATAACAACACCCAATCAAGGTGGGACCTGATGAGGTTGATCTGATCTAAGTGATTTTGTTGCAAGTTTGCTACGTCCATTGATCAATGCTTCCCGCCAGCGTGCAACTTGATTCATCTGACTGATTATTCCACTGGCGCTTGACAACTTTTCTCGTCGGGTAGTCACCTCGTCTGTACCACGGCCAAACATCTGTTGCAAACAAAGTCAACTGACATCCGGAGCGACTCCTTCTCCGCCCTCTTGCTCTCTCACCTCTCACGCCGAGTTTGGATTTCAGCTCTTCATCAATCCATACTGCCATTTGTAACAAAGCCAGTGTGAAACCCTCAAACAACATGCTGTGGAACAAGTTCCGATCGGTCGAAGACAAGATCAAACGGAGTCGGCACAAGGCGGCCTGCGTCGGGGTCCTCATGATCTGCGGCATCGTCTTGGTGATGGTCGTCGGTGCGTTTTCTTTCCTTTTCCTTCAAGTCATGACACCAACCAACTTGTAGTGCATCAGCTAACCATCACGCATGTACAGTTGGCATCTGCTATGTGGTCTTGGATATGAAGGGCCAGTCCCCGAAACCCGTGGACCAAACAGATGTCGAGCCCAACGGTGCTGAAGAGAAACAGACCTGGGTCCCAGCCGATGGCCTCGATGGTACGTGACTGATCATGATGAATCTGGTTCCCCCTGGTCTATTTGGTGGATTCGACGCTGACGTTCTTGAAATTGCAGACCAAACGATTACCCTGCCTCTCCTCACCGACGATGGTACTCGGCAGAGGCGAATGACCGTGTACTCGACAACAACTGTCTTCGTTTTGCCGCCGTCCACAACCCCAGCACCTCCCACCATGACAACGCCGCCCGAGGTTTCCAGTACGGTGGACCCTTCTTCTACGGCGGTCATGACTGGGAATATGTACTGCCCCGATCCTCAGCGCCCCAAGGTCTTGACTCTCTGTAACTGGGTGCACACGCCCGTGCCTGGCATGATCGGTGCAGACGAAGTGCTCGGCACCAGACCTGCGGCCTCGTCTGCAGGCAGACAGTCCGCGACCAACCCGTTTGTCACGATGAGGCTCACGCTTTTTGATCTCTGGACTTATGTCATGCGGAGCGTAACGAGCACTGTGCCGTCATATGTTACCACTATGCGACAGGAACTAGCGACAGACTTCGGAACCCTACATCTCTGCGCTGCCACAACCAGCGAGCTGTGGGAGAAGAGCCTCGAGCTACAGGGGTCCCTGGACGATGCCTTGAAACTCGTTCGCATGCAGCAGGCATTGCTGAGCTCCCAGGAGGGCATCATCGAGAGCCAGCGGCTCAGTCTGGAGCAGATGGCTGGATTGCTGGCCTTCGTCCAGGATCAGACTGCAGCGACGCGCCATAACACCACCACTACCTCTACCCAGGAAAGCCCCAAACATCGGAAGGTGATGTGACCGAGTTGTCGGAGGATACGAGAAAAGAAGGAGAGGGAGAATTGGTCTCTGTATGAAAACGCCCGGCTGGATTGGCGGAGCCGACATATTTTCTTGTAGGGTTTATATTTGGATCGATACATCGACCGGATCCGGAAAGCTTCTGTACGCATGTTGGACGCACGAAGCTGAGCCTTAGTTTCTATGTACATAAAATGATTGATACAGGTACTCATGCCACCGACAAACTCCCGACAGGATCTATGTGTGTATTGGAAATCTCTATGTAACTGACTGTGCATTACAGATGCGGAGAGGGTTACGGCCTCAACCGACAAGCATACTCAGAAGGATTTGTATCAACTCTCGTTACCGCCTCCATTCATATTATGGGATACGACATACGCTGCAGTGCGACCAGGGCTGCAGTGCTGATTCCTCATGTCGTTGAACGATCCAATACATCAATACGAATCTCAGTTCTTCCTGCCAACCGATATATATCCCCTTTCCATTCAAATCTCATTAAGACTCTAACTCCTTGATACTCTTTACCTCGCGAGCAGTCTTGGCCTCGGAGGCAGCGTTCCCCGACTAACCGCATGCCAACCAGAATATATTATTTTTCCGAAACCCACCGGCGCCGAGTTCCTCGACGTCGAGGCCCACGCCGTGGTCAACTCACACCCACGCCACAAGCATTCACCATAGTCAAAGATTACCCCTCAAGCACGCCGCCGCAGACCTTCTGTAACACCACGGTGACGCACACGCATCCAGGCCAATATGATCGCATCAACACCTACATGTGGCTGTCCTTGCCCCTGCCAAACGGCGATATTGACGTCAGCGACACCATCGTCGCGGGCGTCCTGTGGAACGTTGTTATAATGAGCGTCGGCGGCGGCGGGTTCATGACGAGTCTCCGGATATGAAACCACGCCGCCGGACCGGTGCGCCGCGAGCTTCGACCCGCGGAGGCTGGCCGGCGAGGAGTTTGTCTGCGGGGATAAGGTGGCGGTGGCGGTGGCGGCCGGTAGGACGAAGCTGAAGATGACCGATGAGGGCACACAGGTGGGCGCACAGGTCGTCAAGGCCGTGTGGGAAAGCTGGTATGCCGATAACAAAACCGGCAACGACGGAGAGCGCACGCTCATCTGGCTGGGTCCGGGCCATCAAGCAACGATGGGGGACGCAGCCAAATGGCTCAGCACCACGTGCGACTTTGAAAAGGAAAACCCGCCCAAGTACAAATCTAGACCGCTCGGTCTCTTGACACAGTGGCTGCAGTGCTTCTCCCGCCGGACGCACGGGCCCTCCGGCGAGACGACGACCCTCACGACTGCGGGCCTGAAGCGAGCGCTGCACGCGTCGCGGCAGGGGTACGGGTCCGGCCTGGGCACGGACAACGCGGATGTGTCGACGCTACGGGCGTCGGTCGCCAGCCAAGCTGCTCGCTCCTGTGGCACGGGCCGGCCGACGAGACCATCCCTATTCGCAGACGCGGACGTACTACCACGAGGCCGTTGTCGCGGCGGCACCACACAAGGACGTCGACGACTACCTGCGGCTCTTCGAGGCGCCCGGCGCGGGCCACTGCGGGCTCGGCGGGTTCGGGTTCCGCCCCCCCAGGGGCTGGTCGACGCGCTGAGGGCGTGGGTCGAGGAGGGGAAGGCCCCTGAGGTCCTGCCGGCTCGGATGATGGTGGCGAATTCTCCTCCTCTAGGTGACGACGACGATGACGACAACAGGAATGGTGGCTCCGATTTGCGGCGAATCTTGTGCAAGTACCCGAAGCGTGCCGAGTACGATGGAAAGGGCGATATTGCAAAGACAGAGAACTTCCGCTGCGAATGATGCGTCACATGATTGCAAGAAGGTCTCAGATTGCGTGTACATGGAAATAGCTACGTATGGAAGTACTATGTGAATCACAACTAACAAATTGCATCTTCAAGGTAAGTGTATGCCCCAATAGACTCCAAATGGTATTGTATCGTGACCGAGACGGCTGGTAGCAGAGAATTCATAACAGAAGCCGAGGCATTGAACGCTGATTTTGTCCACGTAAGTTGAGAGAGGGTCTGCCATGAAAAGGGGCATCCAGATACACCTTACTACTCATGTCTGATTGCATTTCAGCAGAGTAGGCAACGAAATATCTCACAATCGAAATAAAACATGTTCGATAGTAATTGACTAAAACCATTGATGTCTTAATGCCCAGCAATTGATATGATGATCCTCAACTCTACGTTACGTTGAGCATGCATATGTTACCTGATAGTGCGAGTAATTCACCAGCCAGCCAGCCAGCCGACCATTGTCAAATATTAGGGTTCTATTAAAGGACGGCACGACTACTGGCAGCATATGAAAATGAAAGCAGGGCTTGCAGGGGAGATCAGGAGTCATCTATGCCATGTTTAGATACTTCGCCCATGCAGATTGCGTAGTATGCTCCCTGAATATCTATCTACACGGCCAGGAGGCGATCCCGTCACTGAAAAGGGGCCGGTGCTACGATTACGCCACAAGATTGGACTCAAGTAAACTCATCTGGTAGGTCATTTCCTTGAGGGCTGCTTTGCACGAATATATGATATCATATGGCGTTGAATTCGTTAAGGTTCTGTCGTCCAGTCTAAATTACGTGCTGTCTATGCTCAAACCTTGCGCCAGTCGGTCATGCATCGGCCTATGCTGCCCAAGCCTGCGATGTCGATAACCTTTTCGTGCCAACTGAGAATTACGCTCATGGCGGCGCCTGTGGACTCGTTGGTAGAGCCGGGCCGCGACGCGACCTGGCTGAAGCCCGTCTGTTGGGGCGTCAGGGTGCTCGGGGTCCGGCTTCCCGCCGCCCGCGGAGCAGCACTGGCTCCGGCAGAAACGGCCATGCCCTTGTACCTGTAGTTTCAATGGTCCGTCAGTAAGCCATAGGTTGCATTTTTATTAGATGCCCCTTGTTTGACGCAATCCAGCCACGTACAGATATTTGATCAAGACGTCCAGCAGCTCACTGCCGCCTGGTGACTGGTGGATGCGCTCCAGCATCGGCGACATGTCGCTCGCCTTTATGGATTGCAGGACCTCGGTGACGGTCTGCAGGTGTGCTTCCTGTAGTAGTGTTCAAGATGACGCGGTCAGCCTTCTTCGTTCGATCTACACATCCTCGAGTCATCATCGGGCAGTTCGCAGCAGCCCCTTGAAGGCACGGACAGGGATCGAGTTATCCCCGTGCCACATCTTCTGAAGACCGAACAAGCGGGCATCATACCTTTGCACCTTCCGAGCCATTGTAGACGGGCGTCTCTAGGCAGCCTCGCAGGGCGCCCTCGGCGTCACCGCCTCGCAGCAGCTGGCGGACCTGGGCATTGAGCTGGCGGACGTCGGCCTCGTCGATCTCGGGGAGCGGCGGGTGGAGCGTGGTGGTGTCGAAGTTCTGCGAGGAGTCCGGGTCCAAGGCGTCGATGTTGATGGTGCGCCACGCATCGCTCAGGGACGCCGAGGTGTGCTGCTGTATGATCGACATGGTTTGTTGTTTTCGAGGGTAGGAGCCGACCGGAGGTACTGCTGCTGCTGCTGCTGCTTGCTGGCTGTTGCTTGCTGCTTTCCGTTCAGCTACGTATGCGTTGTTCGTTGCCAAGGGAGACGAATCAGGTGACTCGTTATCGTGCAGCTGATAGCTAGAGGGCGTGAGGGCGTAGGGGGGGGCGTGTGTATTGCCGCTTTACTGCCACACTCCCTGGTCAATCAATCAATGGTGTATGTATGGTGAGGAGGTCGTTGCCGCGGTATGCGTCTGCAGGATTTGGGGGGCCTACAGTGTTGGATTGAGGTGAGGTAGTGGGGCTTGCTGGCGGTGATGGAGGAGGTCGGAGTGGGAGTTGGCTTGCTGGCAGCCAGAGAGACCTTCCCCAGTCGCGTGCGGGGCGAGGCTGCTAAAAACAGTCAGCAAGCCACCGGCCACCGCCAAATCAGAGCTGCCACATCAGGCTTGCCCGCTCCATTGGCAGCTGGCCAGGGTGCTGGGTGAGGGGCTGAGCAAAATTGTCGTCGCAGACCTGCACTTACACCGACCTGCTTGAATGGCCTATTGGCTCCCCGACGGACTTCAGCATGCAACCAGTGTCGAATTTCAAAGGGTGATACAATGTGAGTCATACGTGCGCGGCTCTTGCATTGCATTAGGCGGATGGATATTATCAATTGATGTCTCTATACAACTACGGTCTTGTACTGCTACATGCGCCGAGTCGTGTCAAATAAGAGACCCGCGGCTGCCAGTCGGCTATTGATAGGAAAGATTTCCAAGGATAAAGGGGGAGAAAAAAAAAACGACAGCTACCCAGGCATACCAGGGGCATAGGCTACATTAGTTCGGGCAGGCAGGCATTTTGTATTGGGTTTCTGTGGTTCGTATATACCATCAAATCCATCTTCGTACATGAACAAGCTGCACGACACGTAGTTATCCATCAGCTAACGAACGATTCTCGCTTCATGAGGATCCGATTTGTTGAGGTTAGGCAGCAATACTTGAGCAACCAGAGAATGACTAGGTCAGCTGCGAAAACTTCTCCGCGACATATGAAGATCCGATATGGTAAAAGTAGCAAAGTGGTGGTTTTGGATGCCGATAGACACGCACGTGATAGGCCTGCGGTGTCATACAATTGATGGTTGGTGTTTGCAACATTGGCGTTCGCTTACCTAGGTATAGGTTGGTCTAGTCTCGCAACCAATAGGTTTGCAGCAAAATCTGGCAGCAGCACCGCTCCTATCAAAACCCGTTCTCACAGGGTCTTGTACCGTTCCCACCCCTACATGGAAGCTGAAAAACAAAACAAAAGAGTTCTGCAGGGAGCCCTACAATTGCAGCTCGTATGCGCATGTGCTGGTACCTGCTGTCTCCTGTCTATATGCTGGATGACGGAGGGCAGAGTCCAATAACCAATGTACGTGACATACGATTCTCCTCTATGGGCTCAAAGAAGTGTCTCCTCTGCCCTTGCATAAGCCACGTGGAAAGACCATCCCATCTGCAAGTTGCAAACCGGTTTCTGCACCGGCACACAGTTTAGCGAGACAATCAATCAACAGTCAATCAAGTCGAAAATAACAGATGTAGAATGAGTACAATACCATACTAGAACGTACGTTGTGTGACATCACGTAGGGTAGCAGTAACAATACATAGACCGCCGATTACAGCCAGCACCTGTAACTGGGAGCGGAATCGCCGTGGGAACAAAAGGGGGCGGGATGCAGGCTCAAGATCCCGCCGTATTGGAAACGGATTGAGCCCCCAGCTCAAGGAAAATTATTGGATTCGTCCGGATTGACCACCGGCTTGCCGGGTCACATTGGGCTGCATAGGCGGTAACACTGGACATCTGGCAGTCTGACCCATTGCCCAGGTTGCTAGGATTGGCAATATGTAATGTTTCCAATCAGTCCGAATATGGCCTCTCCGTGCAGGGGCTACGATTGTCCTCAAGGTGAGAAATCGCGGTTCACCGAGAATCGACGTGTCCACCTTGCCCACACACCTTGGTAGCATCAACCTGCCATTAGTGAACAGCTCTCAAACAAGGCTGATGCCGGTTTTATTATGGCGCCCAGGGGTCGAAAACAAAGACGGTGGGCTTCCCAGGGCCCGTTTGGGGATCACCTGTGGTGCGTGGCATGGGATTTGTGATTTCACAATCGTGCTCACGTCGTAAGAAATGGGTGGGTAAGCAGGCGCCCTTCAAGCCACCCGAAATTTGGTGCACAGAAGGACGGCATTGAGCCGTGGAGGCGAGGCCGTCTTTGACGGGCTGCGACGGGGAAAGAGGCCGCATCCCGAAACGTGTCACTGCTAGGAACATCCTGGCAGCCAACTCGGCCAAACCCAGCACCGTTCATCCCAATGTCATCAATGTCAGTCCATCGGCCAACATAGCCGCAGATCATCCCTTCGTCCTGTCTGGTTCAGGAATCAGGATGGAAAAAACTTTCGCCTTCTGCGCCGGGGCTGCCAACCGGGGTTCCAATGGCCTGAGCGGCCCAGGATGTTTGCTATATGCGACCCAAGGGAAAGGGAAAAATTTTCCTATCTGATTAGCGAGATGTCAATAGTATGGTAATATCAGAATACCGGTATGTACGTGTGTAAGAGTTGGTTTCAGGTGCTAAGGCTCGGGACGGTTCCCCGGTGACGGCGCCACGAGGTAGAGTAGGAGGCCCGAAGATTGGACTGGCATTTTCCCCTGCTCTCGTTGGCGGACGCTAGCCAGGCTGCCTGCCTTGCATGCAACCGATTCCACCGCCGCGGCTGTCTGTCTCTTCGCCAATGCCTGTTCGTTCTCCAACCGATGTAGCTGTACATACAGACACTATTGCCGGCAGTAGTAATAGACAGGAAGGGGACGGATGACATCGTTCCCCGTATCGAGAACCGACACCGACCCGACACCGACCAATTGAGCGGTGTAACCAATATTGACGTGAAGTCGGTAAGAAAGCAGACAGATGGCCCTGCCAGGGTGCAAGCCATCCTAAGTAACATCACCGCGCATATTGTGTGTACTTGACGGGCTTGCAGCCGGTGCGATAGGTCAGGAGGTACCTCCCTCCAGTAAACAATGGGTTTTGTTCTCTGAGATCAATGCTTAACCAGTGGGGGTCATGCAGGACGGTTAGGTACTGTAGTACCAAAGGTATGCAACGTGGCTGGGGGAATGGTGCAGTGGAGCATTGGAACGAAGCTAGAAAGTGCAAGGAAGGATTCTGGAAGGCTTCCCAATCTGCTACAACCTAGGTACCTTTGCTGGTCCGGTCCGGATTTGGAGGATGGATGGATGGAAAACAAACCCATCCACCGCTGGTTGGTCTTTGCAGACGCATGTCCAGACATAACCCTGTCCTGCAGGTGGAGTGCGCTTTTGGGATCCTCCCTTCTTGCTCACCACGTCACCACGTCACTTGGTCCCCCCCCGGCAAGAACAGAGACACAATAGGGGTCCTGGCCCAAATACGCATCCACCTACCAACACCGGCAGCGATATCTCCGTAACGGCATTTCCAGAGCCCAGACTTGTTGTTACACCGCAGGAGAGGCCTGTGTGCTTTTGTTTGTATGTTACCCACGATTCAAACATCGCATCGAAGATCTTGCATTGAGGCCACGGTATACTCATTCATGCCGTGGCATGGGCCGTAGACGTGCCAGGAGCCCCAATCTGCAGCCGCACAAAAGCAGACTCCTGCCTATGAAAAAAATTTGTATCCTACCGACATGACATCTTACTGCATATGCATGCTGCATGTACAGACGGTCACTACCTTGGTTGTGCATATGCGTGCATACCCAAGATATCCATCCGCACGAAGGCCCGAACATTAAGCGGCTCGCAGCTCGGTAACCCATTTGCTCGGTAAGGACCGTAAGGTCGATCAAATTCTGCCATGCATGGGGGATCATGGGTTTGTAGCATGGAAAATCGATGGTGTTCGAGCAGTGGATCGCTCTCAGGGACCGCCGGCTGTCATTTCGAGATTAGAAGCCATCGTGGAGGCCGGCAACTCCTTTGCTCCTTGGTGCGCTCCACGCGGTAGTGGATATGACTGTCAACATAGCCGTTAGCTGCAATCCCAGTCACTGGGGTGAGGAACTTTAGAATCTTTCTAGAAGGAGTGAATGAGGCCTGTGTGTTTGGCCTTGTACAATGAAGCAGGGCAGGCTTGCTCGGTCCGTTCATGTTGGGAAGTCGTCTACCTGCAGAGTATGCTGTACGCATGTACGTTGACGTGTCGGCGCAGTCGAGTGGATTATACTATGTATGTGTTTTCGGCGGCCGAACCGCTATGTTTACATACGTTAACATATCATACCAGGAATGTAAGACATCCGTAAGCACCTTATCCACTGGCATACAGTAAGTAGAGTAAGTAGAGTAGGTAGACTGGCGATGATGACCGTATACTCGCGCTACCGGTATATCGGCACACCTCCTCCATACTGCTGGGCTGTCCGGCATGTGGAATAGGATGTACAGTAGGGGTTAAGGTTAGACTGCGTTGCATCGCGTCCAGCGAGGTCGAAGACACATCTTCCCAATCACACATACTGGCGTCATCAAATGGCAGAGTCTGCGCTTACTGACCCGAGGCAGTTCCAATGACCAACACCACCGAGACATCAATCCAGAAAAGGCGACATATGTAGCCCAGCCCCAGGGTAGGCGGTTTGCTCGAACCATACCGCATGTGTCGTTGTTTCATCGCCTGACGATTGGACGATGCGTGCATGGATTATCTATCCTTGAGATATCCATTCCACTATTAATTGGTGTTTCGACTCATTGAAGCTATTGTATGAACGCACCACGCTGCGCCTGGCGCCTGGTGGCCATTGAAAGGCCTGTCGGAACAAACCTTCTCACCCCATCAAGTCTCAAACTGTCTGATGCTGCGACCAATCATGTACAAGAGACCGGATGGGGGCACTTCACTGAGCCTCGCATTTCTCAGCTGAACTGCCAAAGACTACCCAACGTATCAAAACCTACGTGTATCTGTAGCAACTTGAATCTTGCTCTACTTACAGACTGCGAGAGTGGTTTACTAATCCAGTTCGCCACCTTTTGCTTTTCGTTGCACGTCAAGTCCGGACTCATTCGCGGCTGGTCGATCCGTCGCTAGCACAAATACCTCCATATTTCAATGCTGTTCTAATTTCCCCTGAAGTTTCATGCCTATTTTTGACTACTTCTCTGGGTACCTGTCTACAATGCAGACTTTCGGTGGAGCTTCCCCGAGCTTGGCTAATGCAGGAACAAGGCGCGGTTGCTGCTCAGAAAGGCTTCGCTCCTCCCTCCCTTACAACCTACCTAGGCCTAGCCAATGCTGAAGTACCGGATACTTTCTCGAATAGTCCAACCCCAGCCATGACCTTCCTGACCTATCAGTGCCGAATGAAAACAGCGTAAGGAGTTTTGAAAGTCCCGGCGGGTTTGAGCAACCAACTCAACAAGACAACAAGAGAAACGCCCTCCTCCTGCCATGCAAGGCTCAGTAACCTGCTAAGCCCAGGCGCCATGAGATCAGTCAATGCTTACAAGCAGGACACACCGAACGCTCTGGTGAACATGAGGCCTGCCCTTTGCTACTAGCACCTACCTAGTGGTTCTATTATGTACATACTTACCACTTTCCCCTTAGTCCGAACCTGGGAAGGTACTTCGGGGCGCGACGCGAGGAAATAGAATGGAGAAATGGGAGAAGCTTACTCTTTGTCTATGTAGGTAGGTACCTAAGCTAGGTAGGCATCGATTGACAGATCCCGCGGCCTCCTTTTCCATCCGTAGCTTCAATATTCTGGACGTAGCATCTAGACTAAAGCCTGGGTCTGGCCCAGCTCCTTGCCACTACACATCAATACACTTACACAAATACACGGAACAGAAGAAAGTATCAAGCTCACATTCTGAGTTATCACAAGCTTTTTAGTTTTCATTTTGGTGGTCGGACTGCATTCTTGCCCAGGGCAGCTTGATTGCGTCGAAGAATGTTGGGAAATTGCCGAAGGTGTATTATCAATGGATACATCTCGTAGCCAAGGTGGTATTCAGGAAATTTTTTCTTCTGGAATTAAGATCTTTGTGACCGGTTGTTCCATCATCCATGCTAGTGGAGATGCATGGTACCTGTACGGCGCTATGTCATTGACATATTCCAGCAAACCTCGTTAATCGGAATCAAGCCAGCCCATTCCGCATGCAGCAGCCTTCTAGAAGCACCTGAGTGCCTCTTTCGGCCACCTGCCCTTCGGCGATGGGGCTAACCAAGAAAGCTAATCTAGGGGCTCGCGGACGCGGACGCGGACGTTCGTGATCTTTGTTGTTTGTTTCTATATGATCCGCAAAAAAGCGATAATGGGCGTCCCCAGTTGCGCGAAGCGAGCACATCCATTGCCGGTTTCGTCTGTGTTGACGTGTGTGGTGGTGTCCCTGTGGTGTCCTGTGTGTCCGGCCGGCCCGTTTGCCCAGGCTTGCAGCACTCAATACTCGTGGGTATCGGCTTTTATTGACGTGAATGGGGTCGGTCAACTGATGATGCTTTTCTGGCTGGGGTTGGAGTCTGCAAACCGCCTATGGAAGAGACCCATTTGGTGACCTTCCACCTACTACGCCCGTATCCTGCAGTTGTTCGAGTGGCACAAGTATCGTATTGGCACCCGAAGCGGGACGACAAGCAATCCAGGCGTCCGCCCATTCCTAACCTTGTTTCGGAAGACGAGCGCGCTCCCAGATTCTGTCCCACCTCAGCCGGCTGGGCTGACTGGTTACCGTACGGGCTTGTGCATACATGACGACGACGACGATGATGCCGGGTCGCAAGTGACATTTAGCCCGCTCCGCTCCGCTAATCTCCGAATCGCCATAGCAGGCACCTCGGTATTACCTATGGCATATGTTACAACCAACATGAGCGGTGCCGCCTCGTAGTGTAACGGCCGCAAGTTTAATGGGATAGCACAAGGGCAGGTGGTGCCTGCGGGATTTCAGAATTGTTCCGGCATCCAATAAGCTAAACTGGAGGATGTTCCATTTCATGATACTCTACTACCTACTGAATCCCTAGTGTCGAGTGACTGTTTCGGGCAACCCATCGAAGACAGAGCAGATGCAACTGGTTCAGATGAACCGGCCGAGCGTGGAAATGCCCCGCTTTGCAGGTGGTAGTAGTGTGTTGGTGGCATCATGCCATGACTGCAACCGTGGGATTGGCAGGTGTGCGTGCTGCCGACTTTCTCTTCCGTACACTTTATGGTGTTGTTGGCTGACAAGTGCTACGCTGTCGTCATTTTGATACATACCGAGGCAAGTAGTATAGTGACAGGCGCGGCCATTATACTCGCTTCAATATTATACGTACGATGGGAATTGTTCAACATACTGACTGAAACACGGCTTAGCGCCGCGACCCTATGTGGTGGTGATCGCTAGGCTTTAAAAATCGAGTCGCATTACCCATTAATCGCTACGACCGCTGAGTAGCATTCGACTGGGTTGCTGACGTGCTAATACATCCGCCTCCGGTTTGGAAGAGCAAATGCAAGTCTGATACTACTATAGCCCGCCCTCCAGCTCCCAAAGGCCATTGTGCTGGTCAGATGCTTACGTTATATTCGACGCGAGCATCAAAGCGGACTGGACGGGTGCCAATGAAGGGACTTTCGTGCGTCTGACCTACCTACCTCACCCCTCCCCTACTGTTCAGTTGACGAAACCAGCATTTGGTGATCCCCTCCGGTGCCGAGTCAAACATTGGATTTGATGTAATCAGGGGAGGAGTATACTATAATTGACTCGTCTACCTTGGCAACCCATCATACATACAGCACATACTGTAGGTTCGACGGCATAACCCGCAGTACATGAAGTCACCACCTGTGATTAGTCTCTATGGGTACGCGGGAGCTAGAAGAAACTGACTCCTCCATGTCGTGTCAGCCTTCCATCCAATGCCTCCCAAGGTGGTATCAAACCACCATCTCATCGCAAAGTCCAGAGTAGGACACCAATGATTGGGACTATCGGGACAAGACACATCTCGTAAGATATATACGAAGCCCTTCATCGCGTCACTGGCTCATCGAATCCGACTTACATCGTCGTCGTGAAACCTCGCGCCACCTAAAGCCAAGCACAATACAGGAAACACATTTGGAACCACGATCCATGTTGTCAGAAACCCCGCGGCTTGCATGCATGTATGCATACCTAGTCAGGAACAACTGCAAGAAGAGAGGTCCCAGTTCCTCCTGTGCCTGATACATTCCCAGAAATTTGGGCCATGGCAACCTTCAGGCAATCACCATGTAGGTAATGCAGACTAAGAATAGACATTATCGAATGCGGTGCCTCCGTTCACGACACCAAATCCGTATTCTGTTTTCGACTTCTGGAATCATAGCTACAACACGCATGGCATCGATAAAGGGCTATTCTCGTGGCGTAGTTCTCTTACCCAACTATTTGGCAAATACATGTATTTTGCCTTTGTGCCACTGCCGAATGATGGAACTTCTGCCGTGGCAGTTCGCATCTCCCAGATGTGGACTTTTCGGGACGGAGAACAAGATGGAATGATGCTGTGTCACCAAGACCAAAGGCCAAAGGGACCGACCACAAGTAAGCCGTAGGCGAACGCGCTGATGTCTTCTCTGACTGGCAGCCCTCCCGCAGACCATCCATCAATGAACCCCAAAATAGTAGCGTTAGCTGCGCGGCTGACATAGCCGACACCACGTGTAGTTCAGCATGCGATAAGCCCAGGCACGGTAATTTTCTTCAACATCATCATCATACGAGCGAGCTACGGTTTGTCTCTCGACCGCCAACTGAACTGACGGCCGGATCGGGTGAATCGGGAAGAGGCTCACCAGGGCAACACGTCAAGACTCGCAAGGCACGTTCGTTTTCCCAATCTCGCACCTTTTTATTACCTAGGCTAGGTATTCTGTCTTCCGAGTTCCCCTAGTTCCCCGGCGACCCGCCATCGAACCGTTTCCTCAGAACTTTGTACCCCATGTCGTTTTCCCCCCTTCCACCCTCAAGCACAAGCATAGCATCACTTTTTCTTTTTCCCACCTCCCAAGGTATCATTTCCCACGCGGCAGAGAAAGTTCTGGGCCGATGAAACCAACAAAAACTTTGAAAAGATTGCCAATCAAGACGTGGTCCCCGGCATGGTTTCTTCTGCAAATCTGGAGACAATGACCGCTGTTACTTGAGGAACTAGAGACACGTATGGAGCCATAACAGTCTGGCCCCGACATCCACCTCAACGGCACTTGCGAAACTCAGCAAGGCTGGGCATCAGACGACCGAAAGTGGACTTGACCTCGCAGCATTGTTCATCGCCAGGCCTGATGGAAGCAATGGTGGAAGCGTGGAAGGGATAGAAAATATTCGAGAAAAATTCGAAAGTGGGCGCGACCTGGTCTAGCGTGTCGGGCAAGGGAATTATTACCCAGGTGGATCAAGCGTACCGACAACGAAAAGATCACCCCATAACCCTGTTAGCCTGTAGGACAATCCCAGGACGACATTTCAAACCCTGTGGCATTATTATTCTCTGGCAGAGGCCGATGTTCAGGGGTGGGCGGCCAGTCGGTCAGTACTGGGTACCTCTTGTACCCGACATACCCTTTCCTGCTTGTCCCAACCGGAGCGAAGCGTTAGGCGGGCTGCTGGTCCACTAGGGAAATGGCCGCCACTAACCTACAGGCCTCCTCCACTGTAGTAGGGGACAATTCCGTCCTTGTCGAACAACCCCCCCGGCCCGAACCAGACGACTGCTGCTCCCTCTCTGCACTCAATAGTCGGTCGAACGAAGTGACTGCTCATCATGGGCAGGGAAGCGCGAGGCAAGTGGGCATGCGTATCTACTTGAAGCTCTCCGAGTATCAGTGACGGGGCAGGGACTGATGTCCAATCTCATTAGTTACGCAGGTAAGAGGCATTGAAGCTGTAATCGTTCTTTGCAGTAGGTTAGTTACTAGTAAAGTGGCCGGAGTTGGTTGGCAGTTCAGTTAATTCAAAGGGTCTCGCGCTCTAGCGACAAGTCTAACACGCGCCCGCACATGGAAGAGGTAGGTAGGTCGTAGGTACTGTATTGAGTGAGCGCCTTGCCTGCCTGCATACACTAGGAAGCAAAAGAGGTATGGGGTGGGCTAGGTACATACCTGCTTCGTGTTGTACCATAGGGCGATGACTTGGATCCATTTACTGACGTCTGTCTGTCCGGCCGGCCCATTGAATTGTTGTCGCCCAGCTCATGGGCCAGGAAGTACCGCTACTTTGGATTATCAGACTACCTTAGCATGTACCGAACGCCCCAAACGACTGAACGGGGCATCCTCATGTGCGCTAACCGGCCTACCCATGCACCCGCGGTTGACTTGGCTTGTCAAGGTGGTTCCCTGCGATGGCCAGGTACCTCCTGGGTCTCTCAATTTACATGCGTGAAGTTTGAGAGCTGGTAAATGAACCACCCTTTTCCTTTCCCCTTGGAAAGCACACACCCCCCTTGAGAAGGCCAACACGCCCTTGTGTGTCTTTTTATAAGACGGAAATCTACCCCCTTCCCAAGGCCCAAATTTCAGAGGAGTTTTTCCTAAACCATCAATCGGTTGTTTTGTACAATAAGAGTTCCCAGTCTCTCTCTCCTCGTCCCCTCTCTCATATATTGCTATTCTGCCTGTATTTGAAGACAAAAGAGTCGTATATCTCGCCGACGCTCCTTGTTGTACAACTACCAGTTCCAGCGACACTTCCTTCCTGCACTGCTTTAAGCGACTTTGATCCACTCCTCCACCTGCAGCAGCCAACGGTAGCATTTCCAGCTCCCGCACCAGCTACAGACAGGATTTCAGCATTTGCTTCAGCCCAGCGAAAACTTGCAGCCGCCGTACCTGGCATTGCCATATCGTTCCAAGACAACGACAATAATCCAGCTCTTTTTTAAGACCTCATAATCCATCTGGCTCCCGAGACTAGACTTGCGCGACCCTCGCCAAAAAGCCGACCTCCCAGCAACTATACACAATAACAACAATACTTTGGTCTGCTGTCTCATATTCACGAGCTTTCGGAACAGCCTCAGCAACCGACAACCTCCTCACGTCCAAAATACCAACCGGTGCAGATCAAATCCTCCTTCGGATATATATCTTGGTCCTCATCCGCCCTCGACGCCTTCGGAGCTGATATCATCCATTAATTGGCATACACACCCGTCGCCATTGGCTACCACCTCCCATTTCAGCACTCTTACTGAAAGTAGCCTGCTACCCGACAACGCAGAAACCCCTGCACCTGCAGCATCATCGCCTCTTAACCTCGCCCAATCCTAACCCACGGCATCCCGCGCCTCCAAGGTACATATCTTCTACGTCGCACTACGAAGCCTAAATTTGTGAGTCATGCCACACACCTGGGAGAGATGACTACATTTCTCTCCCCCTTTGCTCTGTTTGGCCCTCGGTCGCTCCCCTGCCACCGGGCCTCGCAATCCTGGTGATAAGGGAATGGCACCAATGCCTTCCACTACACGGCTTCTCTGCGATCCGGATCCCGATATAAGGTTGCATGTGCACTTTGTTGGAGTAATGTTTGCTGACCATGGTTTTGTTTCAGCAACCCACGTCCCGCATACAGATCACCATGTTTGACTCCGAGTTGCAAAGCTTCGCCAACATGGGCCGCGGTGCATACGACACAACTGGAGTGCCCAAGCCTCCTCCCCGGCCCAAGCCATCCTAAGAGTCCCAAATGCACGCACTTTATGAGCAATTTGGACCAATGCGATCACGACTCTGGCTTTACTACGCTACGCCTAATACGAGGGACCTGGCCAACCCTCACTTTGTCGAATATATCGCAACACCAGCAACAGCTCCACCTACGCGAGTGTTGGCGTGCCCGCTCCGAATGGTGGAGTGTGCTCGCTAGTGCTTTAATCGCTTGCGCTTCGACTGTACAACAACTTTTTGACTGCAATGTCAGTACGCCGATATACCTTTAATGCACCATCTTCCGATCCGATACGATATACACTACTTCGGCTCGCCGCCGCCTCGATGCAGCAGGGAATGAGACGCTATATCTCACATGCTCTGCACTTTCGAACCACTTGGACTTGTTTTTCACCACGGCGTTACTCTTAGACTGGCAACGGCATCGGGTTTCTTTTCTTTTTTTCCGGCCACACCTCAGGGTCTTGGGAGTTTGCGCAAATGGCGCCTTCTCGATCAGCACGCCTCAGAGCCCTGTGCCACGGAGTCCACGGCTCTTGCGAGAGCTACAGAGGCAATACTCTGTGCACCCCCGGCTACTGCAGCGCACCACGACTGGCCCTCGCCCCTGATGGTGGCCTCTTCCGCGCATGTCACACGTTTTAATACCCCTTTTCAGTTCAGCACATGAATTGGTTTTTATGGTTGTGGACACAGCACACAATGATTGGAATTTTCGGGGATATCCCCCTTTTGCGACGGTTTTCTGGTACGGTTTACACAAAAGGGAACTGGGCTGGGAAAAGAATCTCGGATTGGATCGCATATAGACTTTGATTTTTCTGTTTGTTTCTCTTTTTGTACCCACTAACACCCACCCAGAGCTCTTCACAGAGACTGGGTATTCGGATGGTGGCATGTCTGTACTCATATTGCTTGGTTTGGGTTACCAGATACGTTTCTGGATTGATCGCCATTGTCGTTTGGACACCTTTACAATGTGTGTGGCAAGGAATTGGGAGGAAGAGCGACCCTGATTCAACAAGCGATTTTCATTTCATGTTTCGAGGGTTGTCAGCCGTGTGGTTGGTCGCTGGGCTGGCACCCAGGTTGATGAAGATACCCCCTGGTTTAGAGAGTATAGCGAAGAGCGCACCGATCGATACCTAGAGAGAGAATTAAGGAACCAATTACATTTTCACATATATTGCAAGCAAACATGGCCCAAGTGACTGAAGTGACACGAGAGTTGGATAGTAGTATATGAGCAAACGACATTTCATTCAAAGAGCAATGTGGGAAAATCTACCGCCACGCCGCTAGGGGTAAGTAGTGTTTGCTTCTTTCCTATAGGTTACCAGGAATTTGGTTGGAAAGATTTCAGCTTCAGAACGTCACCAATCGCATCCCCAATTCAAGTTAATGGTGCCCAAGCAGCAATGGCAAACAGAAGATTTTTTTTTGCGACACCAATGGAAAAAAACAAGACTTTTGCAAGAGATCCGAGCGTGGAGGGGCAAACAGGATGCGCCCATCACAATTGATCGCATCCCTTCCTCGAAGGCGGATAGAGTTCCCTGACGTGCGCATTGTGCAAGCATCCCTCTCTCAGACAGCTACCTACATGAGACAAAAATAGAGACATGCATAGGCAATTGGCCCACGGCACCCATCTGCATATGGTGGGATAAGATTTCATCTCGCGCGATCTAAGGGGGGAAAAGAAACGAATCCCACTCAAGAAGCATCAATATTCGAAACTCAAAAAATGACCGGTTGCGCAAATCTGTCATATTTTTTTCTCTGCTCCTTAACCACCCTCCGCTACCGCCATCGCATTCTTTTTCTTTTTTTTTATTCCTGGGTTCCCGCATCTTAAGGGGACAGAGACGGCGCAGCAATCTCGTGTCGCCGAGAGAGCGAGCCCATGGGCAGACAACCCAAATAATAATAATAATGACGACGGACCTGCTTCCACTTCGGCTCGGTCATTCAGATCCGATCGCCCTGGCTTTTGTTTTCGACCTTGAGGCATTGAATCCCTCAATGCTCTCCCCCATTCCAGCCAATCTAGGTCACTTGTCTACACACATTTGTCGGTGTTAAGGGATAGAGCCTACATGCCTACTGGCTAAGGTTAGGAGGGGGGCTTCGAGCCAACTGCGAGGCTAATGCAAGGTTAATAAGGAGCGCATGATCATGATTCCCGGAAACCGTTCTCTCGGGTCGCTACAACGAGAGCTGACTTGAAGAGGAAAGGCGGCAGGGCGGCAGCAAGTCCGCTACCGCTAAAAAGTTGGAGGCACTTGTCAGGCAGGCCGCTAAAGCCCAAGTATCGAATGTAGATGCCATGTACATTGCAGCCAGGGTCAGATCAGGGCCAGGGCCAGGGCCAGGGGGGAGGGGGGAGAGAGACGAGAAGAAGAAAGGAAACAAAGCCATAGAAGAAAAAACTCTTCAAACTATAGCAGGCCGCTGATATACAATGGATTGATTGATTGATGAATTGCTTTGCCCTTCTTACATCCGTGCCATCAGTCATTATTATCACATCCGACATACCGTTGCACTCCAGTTCAGCTTCGGTGTCAGTTAGATTCATAGGGGTGGTATCAAATGTATGTAGGTTGGGTTCGGATGCGTGACCGGAACCATCCGCCCAGCTAGGCCCGAATCGAGAAGTCATCGTCGTACCTTCTACTTGGAGCAGGAGGAATCGTCGTCCCCTTGGCCCTAGAGCCTAGGCAACCGACTTCTTCATCTTCTTCCAACTTGTTCACCTCCGACCCCCCTGATCAACATCATTACGGGTGATATACCAGCCAATGCCCTAACACCTTGCACCCTGCGCTAACCACCTTCCTACTTCTTCGAGAAGAAACAAACAGACGAAAGCAGCATGGTGTCAATTTGACTACTTCCCCACAGTCCATCCCTGATCATCACCATCATCTTTTTTTTTGCCCAGCACCAGTTGCCGATGACTCGTAATCCCGGCGCAATCATACCCTTTCAAACTTTCTGTTGGACCACACACACACAGGTTGCCGGGTAGCGATCCCGCCTGGTAGCTTATTTGGTTTTTTTTTCTTCTCTGCCTCGTCATTTCGTTCTTTCTGCGTCTGTTTGCGACGCCGCCAGATCATACCTATTAATTGATGGCATACGGGATCGGAAATGCAGGCAGCCCAATGCGCCATCTCGCCGATTGATGCAGGTACGGGCTGGGCTGGCCCTGATCGGGTACTTTTTCCCCTTTACTTTTGCGCTTGGTCTACAATCTATCTACCTGGCTAGCTAGGTACATACCTTACATCCAAACCAAATTGTCGAGGAGCCGAGCCGATGCGCCGCGCCGCGTCGTCTCCCAAATGGAAGTGATCCATCAATCTGAGCGGATGTCAGGAACCACGTACCGGTACGTCCAAAGTACTGTAGGTACAGCGGCGCTACCTCCGCAATATCGCACATGGAAATTTACCTACCAGACCGACATTACATATCCAAATGTAATATGTACCGTACCTCTCCGGCTCTCTTCTTTCCAGTCCCGCCTTACCTACCTACCTACTTATGGACAAACGAGCTCGCATGGTTCCGCCACGGGGAAGCGGTTGTGTCCCTTGGCGGGTTTTTGGGAGGCAGGGATTATTTTGCTTTACGTTCGCCGTCTCATCCCCGGCTCGTATTTTCCAGCCAATCTGTGTGTGCGTGCGTATGCGTGCGTGGGAGATGGTTATCTTGCTTGTGTGATGACTCGACATAATTGTGCGCCCTTCCTCATTCCCGGAGTAATTTGACTGAACGAGCGAACGAATGGGTGTTGGTCCTCCCAGCATGGTGGCAGTTGGGTACCGGCTGTGAAGCTACTGCAAGCCCTTTACCAGCCAGCCCTGAAATAGAAACAGCAAAAAGATGGCCGTTCCAACCAGATAACCCAATCAGCGTTGGTCCTCCCTCTCAGGTGTGTCCAACCTTTTTCTTTTCCTTTCTCGTGTGGGGGCGACGGCGGCGGCGGCGGCGGCGGCGATGTCCTTTGCCTTCTTATCGTTGATATCCTTGAATAATATTGACCACGTCAAACAATGTGGTTGTCAGCTCTCAACTACCTCTGGGACCGAAGTTATCTGACACTCGTACGCCAGGTCAGCCATGACAATTGTTTTTCGCAACTTCCGCATTAGTAAAGTGTAAGATGCGTAAGCTGACGCATATGTCATCTCATCCCTTGGGCAGGGAGATGGTTGCAGCGTGGGGTGATGATGGTCCGGCCTTCCTACCTCCTGGGCCGACCCCCCACGAATGCTTTCCTCCTGATACAGGTAGAGCAGAAGAAGGGGTCGCCAGTCCTACTCGGCTGGCCAGCCATTGGGACGCGCCCTATCTACGACCCATGTACAGCTAAGATTTAAAATCCCAGATCACCCTTCCCTGCACCACCCCAATCTTCCAGAAGCTTTCTGTCACAATCAAGCCCGCCCGGGGAACTCCGGCAGCCACCCTACTGTTGTGTACAGTCCTGGCTCTTGTGTCATAGGGGTATAGAAAATAAGGTCGGCGTAGATGAAACACGTGCTGTGCAACATCTGGTATACGTCAAAAGCCTGCCCTCAGTCAGATATGCCCGCCACCAGCTCCCAACAGGTTAAGGTTGTGCCGATGCCGATGCCAAACCCCCTGCGTGTGTGGCTACGTGTATAGCTGCAAAGTAGACATCAACCATTCGCTGATATTGCTATGCTACTATCCGTTGGCTTAGGACAGAGAACAAATCAAGGTAAAATTATCGGAGAAGACGTAGTGCGACTCCACGAAAAGCTGACCATGATATCTAGCTTGCTCTAATTATACGACCTTTTCTGCGCGTGCGCGGTCTTCTACTATCAGCTCGTCTATTCTTCCTTTTTACCCGGCGGCCTGGTAATAATCTTCCGGTGCTGCTGGCGAGGCTGGCTCTGCTCTACCCTGCCCTGCCCTGCATTTGCAACATGCATCTCCCGCAGATACGTCGTGTATGGTTCGACACGGGTTTCTGATCGGATGAACGAACGCACAAGCGCCAATCAAACCTCGAAGCGGGAGGGAGGACAGCATATGTGTATGTATGTGCGATCGGGAATGATTGATCGTTTTTCTTCTCCTCTTGTATGATGTGAGACGCGAGATGGGAAAAAGGAGGAACGAGAAACAAAGAACAACGCCACCTACTAGAAAACCACGTGGAATTCCGAGTCTGCCGCGCGCGCCGTCCTCACACGCCCCCTCCCCCTTGAGCTGCAGCGTTCGGCTGATATCCCGTGTTTTGCGTTTGTGGTTCTTTCATTTCATACGTATGCGGGTTCCCGGCCGAATGGCCTAGACCCCCTTTATGTCGACCGCGACCAAGGGATCGCTTCTTCGCTACACTAGCCTTTGGGGGGCGGGAAGACGAACGGGTATGTAGCTTCGCCCCCTCCCCAGCAGCAATCCATTGCAAAACCTCCACATGTATATTTCTTATGCGGAACAAGTAAACGCAAATAATCAGGAGGCAAGGGTTACGTGCCGCGTGTGCGTTCGTTCGTTCGTTTGGGCGGGTTCCTACTGAACATACGGGAAAAAGCAGGTACACCCGGACCTTCTTCCGTTACGCCAACCGGAACGCCCCCCTTCTGCTCAGATCCGCCGCTGTGCATCAACGCCGAGAATGATCGCCAATACATTAGGGGGTACTTTTTATTCTTTTCTCGTGTCACTAAAAGATCTTCAGCTGTCAGGAAAATCGAGATCGTCGGTAATGTGCGTGGCAAGGAGCCCTGGCCGGCTACGTGACCCGGGAGGGCCAAAAAGTTTTCGTGCTAGATATGCACGTATTGGTGCTGATGACTACTACCCTGCAGACAGGCTATGGCCTAGTAGACTGAAGAGTTTTCCAGCACAGCTGATCTTTGCGCTAGAATTCGACTTGATTTGAGCGTGGCACAGATATTCGCTGTAGCTCGTAGGAATACTCTTGTGTCATATAGCAACCCGCTTTCAGAGAGGAGAGGCAGCGCCTGGTGACAGGAGCAACGCACGAACTCGCGGCTTGCAAGAGAGGAGTCGAGCCCCTATTCGCTATGAAATCATGCGGCGCATCATATGATATTCATTGGAAGCTTTCCTCCATATTGATAAAGTGCCCCTTTAGACATGTAGCAATGTAGAAACCAGTGCATCTTGACTGAATATGAGTCCTACTCTAGGCATACAGGTCCTCAAAGCCCGTCTGGTGTCGCATATGAGTTAGGAGGAAGTTTGGTGAAGGGACAACTCAACAATAAGACATGACTTGCTTTTGACTTGAGTATCAATCGTTGCAACGTCGTTTGCAGTAGTAGCTCCTCGGTATACATTCGTAGCTATGTTTTGTGAATTCAGTATTGTATGCTGCAGTCTTCCCAGCGCCATCTTGATGTCTATCGAATCAAATCTCAGAGTAAACGTCACTGGACACCACTGTTAGCTGTCTATCACCATCAATCAACGCACCCGGGCCTAAGCCCCGTTCACTGATAGGGGGCATGCAAATTTTACTCACGTTCTCCGCACAAGCGGCATCTTCTGCCGCACCTGTTCCCACTGGCCGAGGTCGATGTCCACCAGCCCCATCTCGCCGACCGCCCCGTCCTCGGCCTCCAGCACCTCCTCGGAGGCGTCGCCGGCGCTGACGTCGCGCACGCCCTTGAGCTCCACGACGACGCGGCCCCACGGGTCCACCACCATGCTCCGCCCGTAGCTCACGCGCCGGGCCCCCTCGCCGTGCCGCCCCACCTGCGCCGCCGCGACGACCCAGCTCTGCGTCTCGATGGCGCGGCTCCGCAGCAGCACCTCCCAGTGCGCCCGGCCCGTCGGCACCGTGAAGGCCGACGGGTACAGCAGGATCTGCGCCGGCTCCTGGTCGTGCTGCTGCTTCCGGGCCGGCGGCGGCTGGGTCAGGTACAGGGACGCCTCGGGGAACCGCAGGTCGAAGCAGATGAGGCTGCCGATGCGGCCCAGGGCCGAGGGGAAGGGCGGCGTGAAGGCGGCGCCCGCCTGCGTGTTGGCCGACTCCCGCAGGGTCGCGTAGTCGAAGAGGTGCAGCTTGTCGTACGCAGCCTTCTCGTTCAGCGAGCCGTCCTCGTTGATCCAGATGGTGCGGTTGTAGAGCTTCGTCGTCACCGCTTCTGTTGATGTGCTGCTTTCCGGTAACGGCTGCTGGGGCGCCGCGGTGAGCAAGGGGTTCACGACCGAGGACGGGGCGATGGCGGCCACGGGCACCGGGATGTGGATCCCGACGTGCACCGCGAGGGAGTGCTTGGCGGCCGCGGACTGGAGTCCGGTCACGAAGGGGGAGCCGGCCACGGGTTTGGCGAGCGCGAGGGACTCGGCTCCTGAGCCTGCGATGTAGTCTGATGCCTCTGGTAGGAAGAGGACCTGGGTGTGGGGTGACGTCACTTAGTCAGCTGGTAGATAGATATGTTGGAACACTCGATGTAGTGTAGTGGCCCGTCCAGACGTCCACGAAGAAGCTCGATATTAGGGACAGACCTTTGCACCAGCAGCGGCCGCCTTGGAGACGAGTCTCACGCACTGCTCCAAGTTATGCGCCATGGAGGCGGTTGAGCATATCTGCCCCACAGCCTGCTATCGGTTAACGCCATTGCCCGACAAGGGAAAGAAAGCTGCCGGAATGCTCACTGCAATCGCCATGGTTAATAGTTGCCAGTCGTGAAAATTGATAGTCTTAGTAATATCTATGCCCGGCTGCAGAGTTGGCGTTGAGCACGGGATGTTTGGTTCGTCAAGTATCAAATTGTTGTTGGGGCGTAAGTGCACTCCGGCGATAACGAGCCGAGGATTGCGGAGGTCGGCGCCGCGTCTTGGTAGTGGACCAGCCCGATACCGCCGATATTAAGCCTACGACCATGCCATCTGGACAAACCCACATCCAGAAAGTATTACCTTGATGGGACCTATTACGTCTGGCACTTGCTCTCTGTTTGATGGGCTGTGCGCCTTGTTCGTTTCGCAATACGTGGAGGAGAAGAGATGGGATGAATTCGCCCTAATTATAGGTTTCGCATTGTCGGTGGCTGCCCACAGACAAACCTCAATTTAGCTTCAGATATATAGACTAAGATACCCTCATAAAACAGATCATTGCTTGGCATGTTCACGAGGGTTTGACCAAGGGTTTGACTGATCAGTGAAACGCCACGGTTGGGCCTGCCTTTCTGCGAGTCAACTGCATCTCTCTCTCATTATAGTATGGCTGAAGTCGTTTTCGTGATTTGTACCCGTACAAGACTTGGTTGATTTAGAAAATGTTACATCCAACTGGGAGACCAAGGCGTGTGGAGGTTATTCCCCCGCGCAGAACTGCTAAAACTAGAGTATGTATCACCCCCGTCCGAACGCCAAACGCCACTTGGCTTTTTTCTCCTTCTTTCCATAGATCCACACCTCCCCCCCTCTATCCCCAAAGCGGTGCCGTGACCTCGGCGGCTCTCTCGACGACTGCCCGGACTCGGTCGGCGAACACCCTGTTGGGGCACTCGACCTCGAGGTCCTCCAGCCAGACCGTGGCCACCATCTTGTCGACCTTGATCGTCACACCGGGAACCGGGATGCCGATCTTGTGCAGCCGCTCGATCTCGGCCTGCTGCCGGGCCTGCAGCAGCTTCTCCTCCTCTTCGCCGTCGTCCGACAGCTCCATCGACGCCTCGGAGCCCGCATCCGCCTCGCCCTTGATCGCCTTCTCGTCCTTGGTCGGGGGCGGCAGCTTGGGGAGGGCGACGGGGGACACGGCGTCGGCGCCAAACTGGGCCTCGAGGAAGAGGAACAGGCGCTCGAGGCGCTCCTGCGGGGAGAGACGGGCGTGCAGGTTCCGCGTCGGCAGCTCGTGCGTATGCGGGTTCTTGCTGGCGGACTGCTTGACGGCGGCCGGGCTGCACTCCACCGACAGGAGGACGGCGATGATGGCGTCGGCAATGCCGTCGTTCAACATGTTACCCTCCCACTCCAGCTCCACCTCGCCGTTGTTGCGATAGCGTACAGTGACACAGCCCATGACAAGGTATGCGGCCATGGTCTGGGTAATCTCCTCGTCCGCATCCTCCATCTTTTCGTCCCCATTTTCCTCTTTGGCTCCATTGGTCCCCCTGTTCTTGGTTTCGGGGAGCTCTTCAATGCTTCCAAAGGTCCCCTCCAAAGCCCATTTGATGAGATCAATGCCGGCCGCGCTCAGCGTGAGGCGTTGCTTGCAGGCAATCATAGACGTCGTCAGGCCCGCGTATTCACGCAGGTCTTCAGGATCCACGACAGACATCTTGAAGTCATTCTGCACGAGCACGCCCGTAACCAGGGGAGCAGCGTAATCATCTGGCACGTGATGCTTGTTAGGAGGTGGAATGGCAGCCAGTTTACCGACGACCTTGGCCGTCTTGTCGGCCTTGAAAGGGATGCGTAGTTCCTCGCAGTTGCGAGGACTGAACACCTTGGTTTTCTCCTGTTCGGGTTTCCCGCTGTTGAGGGAGAGGAGTTTAGACTTCAGGCGCATCATATTGTGCTGCTCGCCATGAACAAGGATCTACTATAGGTTTAGCAACTGTCATAGGAGGGGGGAAGGGGATGTAAGGGACTTACCACGACTGGCGCTGCAACTTCTTCGATGAACTCCCTGTTCTCATTGCCATCAACGTGAGCCGCAAAAGAATATTCCGCGACAGTACACCGTCTAGGGATCATGACTTTCTCTCCATCACCACCTGGCCCTCTCCTAACACCGTTCGTGTTCCTAGACATGACTGCGTGTATTTGGTCCGGCTCTGTGACGATGTGTTTTGCCATGGTACCTTCCACGCTGTAACCGGTGATGATAACACCGTTCTTCTCGCTTGGGGCCCAACGTTCCAAGAGCTCTCTGCTTACTCCGTTTTGCAGCATACCTGGACTGGCCAACATGACGCAACCGCCAACATCGTCGAACCTGTCCAGATTCTTCAGGGAGCGAATATATTTGAAGTCCCAGGGCCCACCCTTACCAGCTCCGTCTCCAGCAGCTTCGGCCTCGGCCATTCGCTCGCGGAACAGTCGCTTGATGTTGTCGTTCATAGCACCGACATATGTCTGGTAAACGACCATACACTTGCGAGCCAGGTTACTGGCATAGTAAATGGGGATCTTCTGGTATTCCGAGTGCTTGCCCCAGTACTCGTCCAGGATGAGCAAGAGTTCTTGGGCTCTGCCCAGGGCAAAGACGGGCATAAGCACTCGCCCTCCGCGGTTGAGAATACCAGTGATGTTCTTCATTAAGGCTTGCTCTCGCTCCAGACGGGGTACGTGACTGGCGACACCATATGTTGACTCGGTAATAAGCACGTCGATCTTGACACCTTTTGGGACCTCGGCGGAAACCAGATGTCGATCCTGCTCTCTAGAGTAATCGCCCGTAAAGAAAATCTTCAGACCGGCAATCTCAATAAGGAACATTGCAGCACCAAGAACATGACCGGCAGGATAGGGGGTGATCCGAATAGAAGAAATGGTGTGTGTGGTGTGATAGTCGATAGCCTCAATTTGAGGGAAAGTGTTAAGATGGTCCTGTTCAGTGTATACCGGTTGCGATGTTGGGTTCGACGAAGTGTTTCCCACTCGTACGCTGTCTTGAATCAACCATTTGTAGATGGCCTTGGTTGGATGCGTCATGAAGACGCGCCCTCTGAAGTTGGTCTTCGCTAGCACATAGGGAAGAGATGCTGCGTGGTCGATGTGGAAACTTTGAGTAGATCAGCATATGCAGCATCCCATATGGGGCCTATGGTATAGCAGGATATGTGGAAGAGCATAGCGAGACATCACGGCGGTCAGGACGACGGGATAGAGTGGGCAACATGAAAAAGGAATAACTTTATTGCTAGCTGGATACATTCGCAGAATCCGAGTCCTGATCATCCAAGGATGCGACTAGAAACTGGCGGGATCTTCTTCCAATGGAGTTTGCTAGGTCTAGGAAGCCTCCTTGCCCTACGAAACCCGCCGTGATGCCTTCGAGGTATGCTCTACGTATTACAAGTGGACAGGGAATGGGGGTTCAAGGGCGCTTACTGGCTGATAAGGAGAACATCTACTGTACTCAGATCGAAGTCGTCGAAGAATGGCAGCGCAGCCAGGCCATCATAGGCAGGATGCTGGCCAGCATCAAGCTGTTGGATGCGACATTAGCATGTGAGCGCAGCGTAGGCAGCAATAAGGTAGCCGTACCATGACAGTTTTGCCTTTGTATTGAATAATGTGACAGGAGCGGCCGACTTCGTTGCCACCTCCGAGAGCGAGGAACATGAGCTCGTCGGATGGATCGACCGGTTCCTCGACCACCGCGGCAGCCATGCCCGCCGCCTTTCGTTTGGCAGCCATGGTGCAGGAATTGATGGGAGGTGCGAATTGACGTCGGGATCACCTATTGATTGTTCTGGGGTTAGGAGATTGATGTCGGAAGCCAGCTCTCTCTGCTGGCACGCTTGAGGTTGTCAGGTTAGCTTTGATCGCGCATTGCCACAATCCAAAGCTCTTGGGGTGGTCTGGTGGTCTTTGAGCGGTAGTCGGTCGGGATGGGGCTGGCTGGAGCAAATGGCATGCATGGGGCTTGTCGCGTTCACGCGCGCTCGACAGGGACTTTAGGTAGAGCTCGTAGAGGCAGATCGAGCTTAGACCCACATGGCCGAATCTTCGGATTTTTCTAAGTGCCGGTGGACTCGTAGACGGCCGATTGTGGCAGGACTGTGTGGCTAGAAGCTGATTAATAATCTTCAATTGATCTCATTGACGCTCTGACGCTTTGGCCTTGAGAGCAACCAGCCACAATCAATTGCATCTCCTGGTCGTGCAAGGCAGCGAAATAAAGTGGAACCAGGAAGCTGTGACTTTGAGTTTGGTGACTTGGGGACCTTCCCGCGAATATTCCTCCTCACCTCAAACTGTTGCCAACCTACCGATTCCTGCGACCAACCAACATTACCACGAGCGCCGGCTGTCGCGTCGAAATCGCATCCGGATATATACCTGCTTCCAGTTGCACCCGATTTTCAAGAGGCCAGCTCGACGGTGCGCAATCGTCGGATGGGGGTGTTTACGGGATCTCTGTGGTGACAGGCTTCGCCTGCGCATCTGCTTCCCGCGTGTGATGAAGAGTTCTGGCGGCAGTAGACGGTGCCCAAGGTGCTTTTTGAGGTGGGTTTTCTGATCCGGTCTTCAACCACTGGAACCGCGAACCTTCCGTCCTGACGGACTTACCAACAACCTTCGAAATCCACGACTATTTAATCGTTTACAACTCCATCACGTACTCGCACATCTTCTGGTCAAGACGCATAATTTCCAGCCATCATGTCGCAACCACAACCAACCGCGCCTGCCCCAAGGGCTTTCCCCCCACAGCAGCAGCCGCAGCATCATTCTCCGTCTCCAACAATACCTAATCAGCAGGTCGCGTATCCCAATTTGCAGAAGCCGCCTCCTTCGCGAATGTCGCCAACTACTGCCTCGCATTTTTCTCAAAGCTTTCCAGGTGCGAGCCCTGGAGCTGGAGTAGCCACTCCAGGTACATCAACTCCGAATGGTCTACCGTCACCATCTCTTCCTGCGCATAACTCGCCCCATTACAATGCGCAGACAAACTACAACCAGCACGCCCAGACAAACGGCCGTTCGACACCTACTCTAGGCCACGCGCCTCATCCACCACCTATGCACCAGGCGCCTCATCATCAAGGTCAGCCAGCAGTCCAGGCCGCGAATCGACCTGTGGGCCTTGCCGCCAGTCACCCAACGCACGCCACGCCGAACAATACTCATCCCATAAACACATCAGTATCTCAAGGTACTGTGGGAACGCCGACGGCCGCGATGTCACCTCCCTCGCAACAGCCGGGTACACCAGGTGCGATGCAGAACCCTCAGAATGCTTATACCAACGCGACCTTCGCGACTGCCACCACCCCCATGGGCCCTCCTCCAGCAACACCATACACCAACGATGCAGCGCGACAGGCGCCCGCCGTCAAGCAGGCGCCCGCCAAGGCATTTGCGTACGATATGGACGATACGCTTGCGGGAACAGGTATCAATCTGGACGAGGAAGAGCAGTACATGAACGACTTCGAGTCGCGGGCTGGGTTCGGTGCTTTTGCACCTGGTGGAAGAGGAAGTTTCTATGGTGCCGGACCTGCGAACCAACCAGTAGAGCCATCACAATCGCGGACACAAGAAGAACTCGTAGCAGAAACTGCAGATCGCGAATGGAATGCGGCGGCTCATCGCCTGGCCCTGTCGCGACTGCACGAATGGAAGGAAGAGGGTTTCGTCGCTCCGGCGATGCTTCACCATCGGCTGGAGACGATTGCCAAAGCAAACAACCTCGAGCTCAACATGGATCCGAAGCCGACAAAGGAACACATGCCTCTGGGTCGCTTCACTCAGCCTGCTAACCTACCTAAGCCCAGCGTGACGGTGAAAGTGGATCAGGCTCCCAACGGCACCTTGGTGCGGACAGTAGGGTCCATGATTCCCAAAGAAGCGTATTTGATCGACCAGATTGCGCTGCTTTCCCTTGCAACCAAGGAACGTATGGGCGAGCTTCTTACCGATGCCCACGTAATCGCTTGCTCGCGGCAGCAAACTGCCCACGGCGCGGTCCCACCCGAGTGGGCCGATGCGGCTCTCTCGCCTGCCCTGGCCCAGACGAAAAGTGCAGTCAGCCCAAGCACTAAGGCGCAGAAAAGTAAGGAATATCTCAAGATGTTTTTTGCATTCCCACTAATGGCATTGTAGGACCTGCGGACGAGATGAGCAATGGCCTGCCCACCCCCGTGTCGGAAGCTTCTCCAATCAACCCATTGGTTGATGCAATCGTTGGTTCTGGCAAGATTGTCCGTAATGCGGAGGAAGCACGTCTAAGGAAGCGACAGAAACGCATGGATTCCGCTACAGACAAAGAGAAGAAGGAAGACGGAACTACGTCAAGATCGGGATCGGTGGCGCCCGGCACGCCCGGCTCCGTTGCACCCGAGGCAGGCGACTCGAAGCCGCTCACAAAGAAGGAGAGCAAGAAGGTTGCCTCGAAGCTTGCGGAAGCAACCAGCAGCACAGTGAACTCGACCCTCAGTCAATTCATGGGAGGCAAGAAGAAGAAATACTCTTGGATGACGGGGGGCGCGGCAAGCGGTGCAAGCACCCCCAGAGCGGGCGGGATGTCGGGGGCACCGGCAGGCGGTAGTCGAGGTACGGCTAAGGGTCCTCTGACACAAGGGAGCGCACACCATCTCGGTCAGTTCCGAGAGAGTTCGGCGAAAGGCAAAAACATCCAGCTTCGAGATTGGGTGCACGTGCTAGAGCAACAAAGGACCGAGCAGAAGGCGCTGCAGGAGGCATACAACAGGATGGACCGTTCAGATGCCGGCGATAAGGCAGTGATTCCCGCCCCTGCTCCGGCCCCTGCCTCTTCCGCCTCCACCCCAGCGCCCCAAAAACCAGAGCAGACTACCTAATCTTTTGAGGGTAGGAGCGAAAGGGCGAGACGGCCTTATTAAGTTGTCATGTATTATGTCACATTATTCTGCTACACATCGAGCCAGGCGTTATATTCAGGAGGGGCATCAGGGCAGGCGTTGATTTATGATGATTGATGCCGCACGCTTACTTGGACAAATTAGTGGCTGGAAAGATGATAGCGAAAGGAGCAGCATAGCAGAGCAGCCCCTCGTCTCGTGCCAGGTTTTAGACAGACCTAGAAGGCATCATCAGGGCAGCGCAATCAGAATAAAAACACAGTAATCTCCAAGTGGCTTCTTCCCCGGTGTCTTGGTGCTGTAGGGCAAAGGATTCGCTGTGGCATGTTACTCACGATATCCTCGTGTGATGGCTTATACTGCGCCAATTTCCACTTTGATAAGGCCATGTGCGGCAGATTCTATGGCACTTTTTCGAGCCATGACTTGAGTAGTGTATTCGCTCTGATGGTAGTGACAGAGCGGCAGTTCAATAACGTCCTTTTGCCAGGGATTATCACTGATAGTGAAGTCAAAGACTTGTGGCTATGCTGGGCTATGCAAGCATTAACAATAAACTTGGAGGTGTCTGTGCCCCGCACCGAGCGGTAGTGGCTGTTAGGGATGACTCTGAGCCACCTCGTTGGACCAAGGCATACTCGCATGCCATTGGTTGGGGGGCTATGTGAGAGGCTGAAGTCATACCTTGTGCCTCAGGCTTTCTCAGTTCAGGTATGCCTTGAGAGCGCAACCAATCACACGACAACAGGCTGATTCATGAAGTGATAAGGTAGAAATGCAGTTGAGATCTCGTCTTCGATGGCGACTCTGATTTTGAAATATAAAGTATTTACTTCGTCACTGGCACGCATCAGACAAATGAAGCAGAAACAGGCAGCCATTTTCGAGGTACAAACACGCCTCTTTCTACCTACATATTCACCACCTGACATTCCAGTCAATTGCTCAGCCAGCAGTTGCAAGCAGCAAGGCCTCAAAGGTGGTTTTCTGTGTTACGTACCCAACCTGACCACCAACGAAGCGTATATCGCGCTTGCCAGACAAACTTAATCTTGTCCTGGAACCTGCTCTTTGTCCCTGCGTTGCATAGCCACCGCCCTAGCAAGTGGAAAGAGGTTGCCATCCGTACTTGCAACATATAGAACAACTTGTCCACATTCCTCTCGGGTTAACGGCGTCACATCAAGTACAACAGTCAAGCTTGGATTTTGCCTCGTCCTATCCAGACGAGAGCCAATCGGACTTACCTGACGACCACAATACCCATAATGGATCCATCAATTTCCAGCAAGCGCAGCAGTCGCTTCTCGCTGTCACGGCTCAACCCGTTCTCAAACAAAGAATCCGTCTCGACGCAGAGCTCCAAGGGATCGAGTTTCTCCCTCAGTCGTAGTCTGAGCAGGAAATCTACCAACCAGCCGCAGCAGCTGTCACAACCGACACAACAACCTGTTACGACGACACCGTCCGGGGCAGACCCTCCGCCGGCATACACGGAGACGAATGTCACATCCTCAGGTGCTTCTACCCGCAATCAAACCACTTCTAGAACAGGTGCTTACCCGGCTCCATCAGCTGCGAATATCTCTACCAAAGATGACGAGTTCGCCTTTCTGTCGTCCTTTGACACCGTCTTCCTCATCGACGATTCGGGGTCCATGAGTGGGAGCTCATGGGGCGAGGTGCGGCGCGTGTTGAAAGAAATTGTTCCTACCTGCGTGGAGCATGACTCAGACGGCATCGACGTCTACTTCCTGAACCACAAGTCTGGCGAGCTGCTCGACAAGGCCAGCGGGAAGGCCGGGTCCGGTTACCGTGGTATCACTAGCGCGAACCGCGTCACAGAGCTCTTCCGAGATGTCTCGCCTAACGGAGGCACGCCGACTGGTTCAAGGCTGGGGCAAATCATTGATTCCTACATGCGCCGCTACCGTAAAGTGGTCGACGAGACTGAAGATATCTATGCTATGAAACCTATCAACGTCATTGTCATCACCGACGGCGCATCGGGTGACGACGTCGAGTCTCCCATCGTCAGGGTGGCGAGGGAACTCGACGAGCTGCGTGCCCCCGTCTACCAGGTCGGTATTCAGTTCTTCCAGGTCGGCGGGTATGTGGAGGCGGCCAAGGCCCTCAAGGCACTGGATGACGATCTCCCCAACAGGGGCGTCCGCGACATTGTCGACACCTGCTATTTCCAGGCAGGCAGCAGGGGAACTCTCACATCTCAGAAGCTTCTGAAGGTGGTATTGGGCGCGGTAGACAAGCGAATCGATAAGAGCGATACGAGAACTGCCGAACGGAGAGTTTAACATGTGGGCGAGGGTGTAGAAATGCTTGTTGAACGGCATCATTTTCTTTCTATGGTGCTGGAATTAGACTTCTTCTCCGTACAAATTTCCTTGGTAGACAGGAAATCCCTCCAGGCGGCTGCAAAGCAAACTCAATATCAATTTCTAGTGTTTAATGGCACAAGCGGCCTCGTTCGCTTATCAAAAGTGATTGCAAAATTCGGGACAGGGATGGGGACGGGGATGAGTGTTGTACGGTTCTTCACAGTTTACCCGGATAATGTAAGCATTATAATGAATGTATTCATTTATTTGATACAAGCTATTCCCGCAAGGTAGTTCTTGCCATAGCTTTGAGCAACCCTCTTGTAAAATCATAACCAAAACCACCAAATACGAGTCCTGCAACGCCTCGTGATGAACGCCAACAAATATCGTGGTCAAGATGGTGAGTCCCGACACAGTCCGCACACTCTTGTATACAACCTAACGTCCTATTCCGTTGATCCTTCGTCGGACTACATCTAAAAACGACTTCTGTCCTTGCTTGCTAGACATTGGCTGGGATAGTGTCAGCAGATGCCTCGTTTTTATCACCAGATGGATGCAATAAAGAAAGGAGCTCCCCGCTCCCCGACTTACTTCCAAACCAGGACTGATCACCTCATCGCCCTCGGCACTATAGATGGTCACCACCTCCTCCGTCGTCGCCTTGGACGGCGCCAGCAGCGATCGCGGGCGGGCGAGGTTGGCGTGGTGCTGGTGGTACTCGTCATTGCCGCCAACCAGCACGACGGGGCCAACGCCGCCATCCTCGGCTGTCGTGGCCATGATGCCCAGCCGCGCGTGCAGCACGTCGTCGCGGACGTCGCGCTCGACGTACAGCTTGCGCCGACTGCCCGGCACGTACCGCCACAGGGGGAGACACTCGACCCACTCCTGGGCCAGGACCGGGTCGCTGAAGACGAAGTAGAAGCCGCCGACCCGGCTGGCGCCGGCTCCCGGGCCCGCCAGGCAGGCGACCACCTCGGTCACGCGGCCGGGCAGGCGCAGGCTGACGTAGCGGCCTTGGGCTTTGCTGGCCAGGTGCTCGGTGTGGTGGATCGTCTTGGTGCGGACGAGCTTGGCGTACTGCTCCGCTTGCTGCGGGCTGCGGAAGCCGATGCTGACCCGGCGGCCGCCGTTGCTGGTGCTTTCGAAGACGACCTTAACGCTCAGGAGGGGTGGTTTTGGTTGTTCATGGTGTTGTTGTTGATATTGCTGCGGCTGTGGCTGTTGTTGTTGGAACGGCTGCTGCTGCGGTTGCTGTTGTTGGTAGTACGGGTGGAGATACTGTTGTTGTTGTTGTTGTTGGTACTGAGGTGACTCTGAGGGCGGCGATAGGTAGTAGCTTGGAGCGTAGGTGCTCATCTCATCTCAGTACTATGGCTACAGCTGGGGCGGATGATGGGACACGGAATGGCGAAATCCGTTTTCCTTCGTGGTTGAAAGTTCCATGGACGGACACACTTGGGGACACCAGAATGATAATGACAAGGACGACGACGACGACAACGGAGGGGCTTGGGGTCGAAGAACATCTACGAAAAAAGTCCTACTACGTCGCACTTGGTGGGGGAGAGAGGGGGAATCCGGGAACAGATAAGTCTTTTCTCTTCCTCCCTCTCTCTAATTTTGCTTCTACTTGCACTACTTTGTAAGCTAAGACAGCCAGGCAGCCAGGCAAGCAATCGCAGCTTGCCATCTCGATCAACCATTGAATTCATTCGTTGGCATATCCTACGTTAAGCACTACATAATGTATGCATGTCGGGCCAATAAATATGGCCCCCTCCGGAGCGAGGCAGGCAAGGGCTGGTTAATCTGGTAGGGGGCCTGGTCGCATCGGACTGCCCCGATACGGCCATGGGGGACTGCCAATCCTGGATGCCACCCAAACGGTGCCCAATCAGCCACTGACGTTGGTTGGTGATAGTCTGACATGGGTGGTTGGCGGTGTTATTTTGCTCGTGGCACTGCTGTCTTGGTTTGGCGTCTCGATCAATCCATTCAATCAAGACTGCATCAAAAGCAAGGAAGCAAGCAAACTGCCGCGCTTGCAATAAAACGGCGGCAAACGAATAGAGGTCACAAAAACGTGTTGTAACACGCGCCGCGAGATATTAGGTCAGCAGCACCGCAAGAAGACTTTTTCCCCCTTCACTCCGTTCTCCATGGCATAACGTGGAGATAAATTTCGGTGAACCATCTCTTTGTCTGTACCCCAAAGTAAGCAGAGGGCGCAGGAAAACCACACCATCATCCATCGCACAAATCATTGGGCTTCCTCTGGCAACCCGTGATGACGAAGCACAAGAAGCGTGGGTGATACAGAGCTGTAAGCATGAATGCAGGTATTAGTCAATCAGGTAACCCGAACGCGGCAAACATGAAGGGGGCATAGAAGGGCAGAA
This sequence comes from Apiospora marii, assembly GCF_038362585.1. Lineage (NCBI taxonomy): Eukaryota > Fungi > Ascomycota > Sordariomycetes > Amphisphaeriales > Apiosporaceae > Apiospora > Apiospora marii. The sequence goes on from NW_027117377.1 coordinate 2,831,268, forward strand.
GTGGCTAGCTTTGCTAGGGAGCAAACCACCAACTCTTCCCCCCTACTTAACATCATCACATCACATCACATATAGTCATTCTCTGAAAACGTTATCGGATCCCATGAATAATCGTCTATTGACCATTGCCCTAGTATCCATTGCTCTCTCCCTCTCAATCTCTCATATGCTCGAAGTAAGGCGAGAGAAAAGTAGAAGAGCAGGCTGCAAAATACTCCCTAGCCAGCCTGAACGGAACAACTCGAGCACTGAAGAAGACCACAAGGAAACACAAGGCGAAAACCCTTCCCCATTAGAGGAGGAGCAAAAGCCAGGCTTCAGAGCAGCGTGCTCAGTGTCATGTTCCAGCACAGGACCATCGTGTGCCTGGTTTCGTCGACCAGCAGCAGAAGAGCAGCCAAGGAAAAGAAATCAACGCTTGAGGCTGTAGAGTGCAGTATCAGCTCACTAAAAAGAGACCGACTCCTATAAAAGCCTTTCCCATGTTCTCGCTTGGTCAACGCCCGAATACCAAAAGCCCCTGCGAGAATTGGCCATATGCATCGAGGACGAATGATCGAATAACTGCCATGTCAGACAGCCCCCCATATACCATGTCTTTTCTTTTTGCCGTTTTCGTTCTTTTTTTTTTTTTTTTTTTTTTTTTTTTTTTTTGGTTATCCTTTTGTGAGAGGGCAGGCAGCCACATCTATAGCCTTTTGAGCCGTAGCATCCATCTTCTTCACCCGAGTGCGAAGACACTGGAAACGTTAAAGGTCCAAGGGCTTTAGAGAAAGGTTGAAGCCCCCGAAACAGGCCGAAACGAGTCATTTTGAGGGTTTTGAGATAGAAGACAGACAAAGTGAGTATCATTTGCTCTTCAACCCTGTAAATTCGCCCTTTCCATATTTCCTTTCTGGGAACCATCTTCATCCTTGATGTTGCTCGTCACAACAGCATATATAGCGTGTTGAGCTACCATGCCAGATCTCAATGTGTCGCGCGTTGGGGCGACCGTGCCCCCCCTCTCCCGTATCATCCTTTGTCAAGAGCCTGGATGAGTTGGGGGGAGGAACCTTCGCATGAGATAACGGCTCTAGAAAAAAAGGAAAAACCAGAAAACCATGTGTAATACTCCAACAATAAGAGTGGCGTGCTTACCATCTCTGCACGCAATTTCCCAATCCAAGGGAACTCGGTTGGATCGGGGAAAGTTGACAAGGAGGTGTGCCTGATCATTTCATGACCAGGACGTCCGCCTTCATCAGCTCGTGAGTGCGGAGGGAGTCGGGATTGCGATCGTCACGGAGACTCAGCGTAGGGCTCACCACCAGCATGACTCGCCACTGACTGTACTGAAGTTGCTCGGGCGGGATCTCCAGATGGTTCATGGGTCGCATCTGGCCATTCGAGTACTTGGAGCCGGTCTCGGGGAAGAAGTAGTGGACAGTCATGGCAGAGGTCCAGAGCTTAGACGTGACGGTGAAAGCGTAGTTCATGATGATGCGTAGGGTCTTCTGGGCGTCCTCGTCGCTGGTGGTGCAATTGCGCATGGGGCGCAGGATCGTGGACAGCATGTTGACGTGCTTCATCACGGATCGTTCACGGAACTCTATACCCTCGTGGGAGTAGACAACGTGCTTGATCAACTTGGAGTGGTCCTCAATCAAACGCTGTCGCTGGACGCCCTGGGGACGACCTCCGTTGGCTGCGACGATGAGAGTTAGTTATTTCTTTTCATTTTTGCCTCAAAATGGGAAACATTGTGCTAGCGGGGCAACTTACCATTACCAGGGAACTTGGAGCGCATCTTTTCTTGGAGGGCTTCCAGGTGACCGTCCATCTCGTCGCTGAACTCGCGGAAAGCATCGGGGCTGATCAGACAGTTGTAGAGGTAGTCGACAACGATCCGCTTGATGACAAAGTGGCGACACTGAGGATCGCCGAGCAGGTGAGACATGTGGGTAGCGCTTTGCATGGGGTTAGGCAAGCCCATGGCCAAGATGTAGTTCCATGTGTCGGGGTGGCTTCTGTGCAGCATCTTGTCGACATCATTGAACGGCGGGTTGCAGTGCTGCGTAGCAACGAGACCCTCCATCATCTCGTACAGCCGACCAAACCCTTTCTGAATGTCCTCGGGTTCCCAATCGACGACACCCTCGTAGTCATCACCCGTGGCGATCTTCTCACTCAGTCCACTCTTGTAGGGCGTCAAGACGTTTGAGATGGACTGGTTGCTTTGGTGGCTCACGAGACCCGACTGTCCCGAGGTAGATGCCGAGACGGAATCGACTCTTCGGTTGCGAGCCGACTGCTTCTCTGAGCGGTAACCGGTATCGTAAGCGCGGGCATCCTGAGGTGGCATCTGACGACCAAAGTTGGGCTTCTTAGCCAACGGGGTGAGAGGACGCTCAGGGACATTGCCAGGGCCAGCATTGTTGTTGTATGGAACAATGGTGCTGGCGTTGGAGGTAGGAAACTCAGGCATGGGCATCTTGCCCTTGCCCTTGTCGGTCTGGCCAGCGTTGGCTCGCGGACCAAAAGCAGGAGCAGCCGGGTTGAGACCAGAGCTGCGTCGAGGGTTGTTGTTGCTGGAGTCTCCAACCTTAACCAGCTGCATGTGGTTGTCACCCGACATGCGAAGTGCCTTGATCTCTTCCTCGAGATTCTGGATCGTTCTACGTTAGTACGAACGAGTGACAAAATAAGAAGGGCAAACGAACCTGGACTTGTGCCATGTGCTTCATGTCTTGACCCTGAAGCGTCGACTTCAATTGCGCGTTCTGAGCCTGGGCATCACCCAGACGACCTGCCAGCTCGCCATTCTTGTTCATGAGAACTTCACGGTCCTTGGCCATGTTGGTGTATGCAGACTTGAATTCGTCAATCTGCTTCTTGCGTGCCAAGAGCTCCTGCTGAAGGCGTTCCATGTTGACGCGAAGCTCGCCGGCCTGGTACTGGGCCTTCTGGCATTCGCGGTTGGCATTGTGGAAGAAGGCGTTCAACTCTTGACCGATGGTGATGAGCTGGTTCTGGACATTGTTGGCCAGATCGGAAGAAATGCCAGGAGAGACGCGGATGTACTGCTGAATGGTAACGAGACGATCCTGCATATCGGCGCATTCTTGGAAGGGCTAAGTGGTAAAAAGTGGTGAGTGACCATGGTGTGAGGTGTGGGTGATGCATGTACTTACAATAGCACCTCGATTGTTGCCAACATGACCAACGGCATTGCGATGAGGTCTCTGGACAGGAGGAGAGGCCATGAAGTTATGCTGGGAGCCGTAGTTCTGGTGACGAGGCATGGCAGTACCAGGTCGCGGGATCTGGTTACCGAAAGCGCCATGCTGCTGGCCAAAATTGGAAGGACCAGTGCTGACAAAAGGATTGGGGCCCTGGTTGGCCAACTTGTTGCCGCCCTGCTTGGCGAACTGCTGGCTTGCGCGAACCAAGGCGAGCTCATCGTCAGAAGGCGAGTCCGACTTGGAGCTGGCCATCTGGCGATTGCGGTCGAGAGTAGACGACGACGACGGGGGTGAATGCAGAGGAGCGCCGCCTCCCGACTCGTCACTGGAAGTCTGCGAGTCAGCCATGATGATTCTGTGGTTTCGTGGTGTAAGTCTTCTCGCGACTGAGGAAAATGAAGCGTGTATGAAAGTCTGATGGGAATGACACAGTCTGGTCCGGACCACCCAGAATATTCTGTCCCACGTGAACCAGGATTCCGAAAGCAGAAACAATCCCGCGGAGGATAGGCAGTGCTTGAGGAAAGAAAAGAAATAGCGGCGGGATATGAGTGGTTAAGAAGGTGAAGTCCGAAGTAAGGTGCAAAAAGGCAGGTTGTGAGAAGTCCTGCGATTTTGCAAGTTACTGCGGAGAGAGAGGGAAAAATGAATGTTGCAGATGAACTCGAGATGGGATGGTGGTAAGAGTAAATCAAGTTCCAATGCGAGGTGGCCAAAGTAGCAGGTTGATGGTCACCCAAGGAAACCAAATGGAAACCACTGGGGAACAATGGGCAGGATAATAAACCAAAATAATCAGCCACTGCTTGGGGTGTTGTTGTGGTTGTGGGAGTGGTGGAGATGGAGCGTCGAAGTTGGGGTTCGGCGATTTATGTAGGGGGAGCTCGAGTGAAGGCATGGATTGTGGGACAGTCAGTGAATACAGCTGGACAATAGCAATAGGCAGGCCTGAATTCAATACCAGCTTGCCAAAAGACAATCGGCCATTGTATTTACTAGCTGTTGGCCACCACCTGCAAGCGCAAGCTCCAGACACGCGTGTCGATTTTGTAAGGGGGGCTGTCATTGCGTAAATTCCAGGAGCTGGCTCCATTGAACATAACCATGGGTATTGTTAAGCCATGCCCCTCAAGCCCCCCTATAAGCAGCGTGCTAAAGCATCGCCAAATTCCAACATCGTTGACGTGATGTTGAATTATACACCGCTGAAAAGACTTCAAGAGAACAGTAGGAAACTTATGAAAGAGCTGCACGTACCTTGGCAAAGCATCCATGGTGAACTCGGTAGCGAGACTCGGACCCGGGGGCGTGATGGCCGAGATGGCGAGGGGGTCGAAGGCCAGCGTTATCGGGGAATCTTCCTCTTCTTCGTCATCGGCCTGGTAGCCGCGGTTGTCGTCGAAGCGCACCCCGACCCCCGAAGGCGACGGGACCGGGAGCGAGGGCAGTGGCAACGCCAGACTCAGGTCCAAGTGTCTGTAGCCTGGCTTGGGGTCGTCCCCTGGCAACACGTTCGGTTTACGAAGCTTCATGGTGGGCTGTAGTTTTGTAATTAATAAGAGCATTCAACAGTCATAGGGGTATGCAGTGGTGATGTGAGAAGAGCCCCAACCACTCTTGCACTTTTTGATTAGAAGGGGCCAAGAGTTGTTGTGACAGCATACTCGAGCGTATAGTCGAGGTGTATAATCGAAACCCTATAGCTCAAGAACGCAGTCGACTCATGATGTTTCAGAGCGGATAGTGACTCAAGGTTGTGCGCAGATCATCCGGAAGAGGCACGGGGTAGGCACTCTAGGGTTTTCTCTGGCGCCGCTCCTTGGAAGGTGGCATTCCAAGGACGAGGGGACGAGGCTTGCGGCTCTGTGCGAAGGAAGCCACCTTCACGATACAGTGAGGAATGGTGAGAGATAGGGGATGTGTTATTTTCCTTTTGGGTGAAGTGAGAATATGGGTAGTTGAGGGGTGCGCTGGCGCTGGCTGGCGCCGAAAGGGGTACTGCCGTACAGTAAGAGCAGAAGGCATTGACGCTCTATAGATTGCGCGCGTTCTGGAAAAGACGGAAGTCTTTACTTTGTCACTGTTGTAGCTGAGGGCTGGTGCGAGGAGTGGTGAAGAGACAGAGACAGATCTTAACTTACTTTGTCGTTGCTGCTGTTGCTGCTGTTGTTGTTGTTGTAGTAGCTGAGGGTGCGTGCGTGGAGTGATGAAGAGACAGAGAGAGAGTGTGTGTGTGCGTGTGCGTGCGTGTGAGGGAGGAAGAGAGCAGAAGGAAGAGAGTGAGGGAGAGATAAAAGGAAGAGGGTAGAGAGGGAGGGGAGTGTGTGAAGTAGTGCGGGTGGTGGTGAACGTTGTGGGAGTACGAACCTGGTCTGGGAAAAAGTGGTTGCGTTTTGTGGAAGTTCACGATAAAATATGGCACTGTGGGTGTAGAAAAAGAGATCGGGGTTCGACTAAGCTTGGAGCTTCAGGTGAATATGAAGGGAAGGGCTGGCCACAATAGGCCAGTCGACGAGCCTCATCGACGACAGGAAGAGAGCCGTACTGCGTCACTTCGACTGTCTCGGCGATGACTAGCCACAGTGTAAGGGCGCCGATGTTTAGGCTCAAACCTTGAGGGCATCGCCGACGACAAGGTCACACCCGGACTCAACAGACCTCCATGGGAGGTGTATAGGGGCTGCTGTATAGAGACCGAGACCGACGACCTCCCAACCGACATCTCGACCAAGTCAGCATAAAAGTGACTGATAGGGGGTCGTGATGTGGTGAACTTGAGAGCAGATCCCTATACTCGTAGAGAAAACCGCCCAGTCCAGTCTACAAACAAAAGCACGCCCGCCATCTTTGGCCAGGGGGGCCGGCTATGCTTCAAAAGATTAGCCATTGTCAGACAAGCATTGAGATGAAAGGTTACCAACCATGATGGAGTGTCAACGCTGGAAACCGAGCACGGGGTATCGTGGAAGAAGACACAAGAGACCTCACATCAAGACGGCTCCCACCCAGCCACACATAAGTACATGTACAATATTCCTTTGTCAGGTAATGATGACAACGGTAACAGGAATAATATATAAGAAGCCGCATGCCTCGGTGATTCACATCAGAACAAGAAGGTAGGGCCAACGCCAACGCCAACAACAAAACAAATTCAAGACGAAAGAGAACAGTATCAAGAAATGGCATGATAAAATGTGTTCAAACGCTTTATACGGGCTATAAGAGGGGCAACTCCCATTGTATAGATATGTCAGCCTCTGATTGTGGGTATGTACCACTTCCCTTCCTGTTCCATTAGCTAGCTCTCGGGAGTTGATGTACATCCCAACTCGAGCCTTCCGAGTTGCCATTGAGAAAACATCAATTTAGGATCCATGCAAGTATGTTATAGCATCTCAGGAGGACCAGGTATCGAAGACTGACAGGAGAGCTAGCATCCTCAATTATTTCCACGGGGCCGTGGTACGTCGAGAAGTTTGAACACGTGATACTGCATAGATAATAGCGACCTAGCAAGTGTTGAGAAATCGACTTCAATGTTTCCAAACAGTCGAAACAGCTCTGAAAATCACTCCATGGGTGACCTAATGAAGAAGTATCGCCCACAAAAATTAGAGTCTCGACTAGCCGGTTCTTTGTTATCATGGATAATTATGCGGGCAGTATTCTTTTGAGCACATAGCGCCTGGCCTTGCTAGTGGGCCGAATATTCATGCGCATCCATGAGAGACGGGGGGACCTTCGCCAGAGGCTGCTGTGGTAACATAATTGAGATACTGTGGGAAACAAATGGAGAAGGCCATTTTGCTGGAAAGTCTGGGTTTGTATTATCTCAGGCCAGTAGGCCCCGACAAATCGACTGGTCCTGGGTAGGCACCGCCATGTTGTTGGCGAGAAGGACCGTTCTGGAACGACTTGTTGAATACAGATGTCAAGGTGGTGGTGGCCTTTATCCTTCAAATTGTAGGAGGTGTCGATGGCAATGCAGAGAACAGATGCGGGCTGACTCATACGGAGATGAGAGGATCGGTTCAAGGCTGACTGGTTCGCGAGATGCGACCAGGGCCTGACACCTGTCGTGTTGGCCGTGTGTTTTTGGCTCCAACACGACAAAGCCATCGTATTCTCCCCCATCGTGCGTACTTCGGCACGACAAGGCAAGTGATAAGCCGTCTAGCTAGACTTGCCAATCCACTCGTAGTTTACCAAAACATATATTCGTTGCAGTGGCTCTGCGAAATGAATTAGCCACAATTTACCCAAAGAAGACGGCGCAAGAATTTGAGCCTCTGAACTCCAACGGCCATGATCATCAGCCCTCTGCTGCGGTCGGATTACGGGGTTGGTTCACGAGGATTTGAAGATGAAGTTAAAGATGGAAAGAATTGAGTGCTAAAACTACTACTAATCGATCCCGGATAGCGCCGAACTGTTGAGACTCGATCGTCATGAGCTTGAAATGCAGGCGGTGAACATGGGCTCGAGCCCAGTACCGCGACCAGGGCCGCTAACACGCGTTGGTTTATTATTTCTGCTGTCGAAATCAGTGTGAAGACCCACGGTCTTGTTATCCGTGGGAGATAGGGATGGAACCAGTCGAGCGCCGAACCATGAATACGTGAGCTCAGATCGCTGTCAGCCAAGAAGATGACGCTGAAGATGATATTTCGGATGCTTCTCGTGCAATTGGATGGTGGCTGAGGTGAACCTGAGCGAGGGCACATTTAGTATCAAGTCATGAATTATGTATGTATTATCTAACTTACCATCGAAGGATCCTAGAGGAAGTGTTGTCAGGCCACAGTATTAGTATTTCAGATAGCCTTGGTGCGTGAAAACAAACTGCTGTAGACGGCATCCACAACAGGTGCGGCGCTGATCATGCGTCCGCCAAAGTACCGGCCGTTCAAACCCTTGATTGCGTTCTCGCCGCCTTGGACCTTGTCGAACTTCAGGTAAATGTCGCCCTGGGAGTTGGGGTCTAACGAAATATGGACAACATTTCCATATTTGTCTGTGGCTTCCTGTCGAACGTCATCCTCAAGTTCCTTGACCCAAGCTTCACCTTCTTCCCTAGAGACAGTGTTAGTGAATGTATGGCTAAGGACCAGCATGGGACAGAACATGACTTACTCAGTAGGGTCAAACATGTTGTGCAGAACAACACAACGGCTCGCCATATTGACGTTGACGGGTAGAGGCTTGGTCTCCGTTTTGGGCTTCAGAATCTGTCTCTCATCGCGACCACCGTTAGGAGCTTCATCGGTTCTGGCAAGCTTACGCATTAAGGCGTCACGGCTGTAGTTATTGAAGTTAACGCCACCAACATCGGTGTCGTCCAGAGCGCTGGCACCAGTGGCCTTGTCATTGTCTCGAGCTCCAGCTCGGTCGAAGCCGGCCGCTTGGGAACCTCGGCCACCAGCACCGGAGAATGCGGAACCCTGGAATGGTTGGTTCTGACCCTGGAATCTCTGCAGAAGATTGGCAGTTGACTCGGGGGTAAACTTATCGTTTCCAAGACCGACACGGATCGGGCGGCCGGCAAGGTCAAACCCATTCATTTTCTCAAGCGCCTCTCGTGCTTGGTCTGCTTCGCGGAACCTGTGTCGTAGTTAGCAACTGAGGCAATGTTATGAAAGACCAGAGATGACTTACTGTACAAATCCATACCCACGACTGCGTCCGTTATCGTCCTTCTGAAGCTGGACGAACTCGAGCTCGCCGAAAGGCTCGAACACGTTCTGCAAGTCTTGTTCTGTGATGCTGAAGTGAATGTTGCCGACATACAACCGGTGGAAGGGGATCGAGTTGGTGTTGCCAGAGCTGTCAGTGGTGCGTACTTGGCGGTTCTTCTCGGCTTCGGTGAGTTGGACAATGACCGGGATACCTAGCAGTTTCTGACCTGTGAGTTGAAGAGCAGCAGTGACGGAATCTTCGGCTTTGAATTCAACGTAACCGACTCTGCGTGGCAATGTTAGCAATGGTGTCTCAAGTCAAGGGAAACATGGAACAAGTTATGCATACCCCTTGGATCTGCCGCTAATGCGATCCTTGACGATCTGAGCCTCGTTGACTGGGCCGACTTTCTCGAAGAATTCCTTGAGCTCTCTCGTACGGAGACGGGCAGCTAGCTGCTGGACGAAGACGGTCCTGCGGTCACGCTCATCCTCAGTTAGCTGGGGCGTGCCATCTCGCTTGGGAGTACGTCCGCTACGGTTCCGGTCGTCATCCCTGCCGCCTCGGTGGTAGCTGTCGCGGTCGCGGCGGTGGTCGTCTCTGGGGCGGTAATGGCGGTAAGGAGAGCGGGAGCGAGAGCGATCGCGGCCGCCTCCTCGACCACCACGATAGAAGTCGCCGTCTCCTCTGTGACGTCGTGAGTGTCGGCCATCATCACGGCTCCGGCTTCTACGCCTACTCTTGTGGCTACCTGTATCGCTACGCGGCGTAGCTTCTCTGTCTTTGTCGTCGCGGTCTCGGCGGCTGCGTTCGCCGCTGCGGTCACGCCTCTTGCGATCGTGGTCGCGGTCTCTGCTGCTTCCTCTGCCACTGCCGCGCTCTCGGTCGCGACGATCGCTGTGCTGGGATCTAGGTCTCTCATCGGCTTCAGTCATCGTGGTATCCTTGTCATCATTCTTGGTGGCGGTCGCATCAAGCAACGCCTCAACATCGAGAGTGGCCATCTTCGAGTGGTGTCTATCTCACTGAACAATTTGATGCAAGATAATTCAGGGTCGCGACTTCCTCCAGATAAAAGTTGTAGTGGGACCTCAATTCGCGACGGCTCAAACAGGATGGTTGTCAGGGGAGGCGAGCGTTTACGAGAGTAGGTGGATGAAATGCAAAGTGGTAGCTAGTGAGCAATAGACGGATCGAACAACTTATGGGTGATGGATGCCTGGGGTATCTCCTGTGAATCTGGTAGCAGGCGGAGATGGTTGATTAAACTGCGGCTGGAAAAGAACCTTCAGCAATCAGACAGGCGGAAAGGCTGAGGTTGAAAGTGGGTGGTCCCTCACACGAAGATCCTTCGGTGGAGCCGATTGTTAAGCACGGTTGTTCCTCGGCTCAATTTGGTACGGTTCGATGCAATCCAGAAACGCATGGGCTGGATTAGTCATCTGGGCGAGGCAATTCAATGGAGATGGCACTTTCATACAACAGAGGCCACCTGTATCGAAGACTCTGACACCGAGTGACGAGCCAGACTAAGCCAATGATAGTACACATGTTGAACAAGTTGTTTTCATGGAGTGTGCCATTAATAAATTATTACTCAGTGGTGCAAAGATGTGCATCACTGCGATGGCCTTTATGTGGTTCGCGAAGTGAAGTGAGACAGCCCCCCAACGCCACCAACGCACTGCCCTTAGGGGCCTATGTCTTATTAATCCATCCTGAAGCCCTGAAAAGCCCAATATGTACAGGTGAAATATCTCATACTCATCAGCTTCGTCTCATCGGCAATTTGCTCGTTCTACGTGGTCTTGACCGACATCGGAATCTCGGTTCCGAAGACCTTGTCCCAGATGCGGCTGCTCACGCCGAAGCCGTTCTCGTAGTCCAAGAAGTGGTGGGCAAGATGGTGCTTCTTCAGCTGCTTGTAATAGGCAGGTAGGTTCTGGTGGTGCAAGAAGTAGTGGGTGCAGTCGTAGCAGATGTAACCAAAGATGCCACCGCAGAACACCGCAGTCGCCACGTGCCAGTTCCAGTAGAAAACGGTGTGGGCCAGCTTGTAGAATGGTGTGGCCAGCGCCGCGAAGAGAGTCGGCGGCATGACCAGGCGATATTTGTCCATAGGCAAGTAGTGGTGCACTCCGTGAAGAAGGAAATGCAGCGTTAAGCCAGCTCGGTTATCAGGAAGGTAACTACAGATTGTTCGTTAGCAGCCAATTCGATCAAACGACACATTGGGTAACAGGGCAACTTACTGGTCCAGATGGAAGAGGAAACGATGAAGGATATACTCGACGAGGGTCCAGAGGAAGAGCCCAAGGCACCAGTACGCGGCAACAGAATCCCAACCGCTGAGACCCTCTCTCGAGATGTAGGTACCATAGAGGACGGGGGGAAGCCAGACCGTAGGCACAACCCACCACGGAGTCAAACTGATAGGTTCCAGGAAGTTGCCAAACAAGGGGGCACTCGCGCCGCCCTTGTAATGTCTCGGGCGGTGGACTTGTTCCAGGTAGAACTCCTTGCTGAAGTTTCCGTACCAGACCTGCATCAGCAGAGGCTTGTTCAGGTCGAGGAACTTGTGCGTCTTGTAGTCGGCGTTCAGGTCGGTGTCCTTGCTCAAATCCTCCTCGCAGCTCATGCCTGTGCGCGGGTGCACGTACGGCGAGACCTTCTCGTTGATCTGCTTGTCGCCGGCATTTTGGGTCTCGGAGCTAGTTGCAAGCTTTTCTTTGACCAGGAAGCCAACGAGCGATTCTTCAAGGACCTCGTATGCGGAGTCGGAGTGCACGTGGGAGTCCTCGTCCTTCAGGATATCGCCGACATCCTTGGCAGCATATTCGAGGATATACTCGGGACCGCCGGGATGGGACTCGAGGAAGTCGGTCAGATCGTAGACATTGCGCCCGACGGTGACATAGAGGGACTCGGACGTGTTGTGCGAGTCGACTTCGGCCTGGGTGAACGTGGGAAGCGTACGTGCAGGCATCGTCGCGAGTGGCGGACGAGGGTTTCAGCTGCAGCTCGGAAAGGGGGCGGTAAATGCAGCGTCAATGAAGACACCGAGGTTTTCGGGTTGCTCGGGATGGCTGTTTTCAGATAGAAACAGCTTAAGGAAAGTTGTTGTAGTATCGTTCCTTAGAAGAATAATGAATGCTGTACCAGGTAGTGCGAAAAGAGCGAGCGCATAAATGGCAGACGGTGAAAGCAGAAGTGCAACAGTCTGAAGAAATTCAACAAGAGTAGCAAGCCTAGGATAATAAATAATAATACAAGTAACCACTAATAAACGACCTAGTACAAGATTTTAGGGGTTCATTTACTAGAAGAGATTGAGTACAAGCAATGGAATGATCGCCCGAGAGTGGCGCTACTTTTTCTATATGGGCAAATGGGACGGCAATGCACCAAGTTCAGACCCCGATCAGAATCCGTGGCAAAAGGCGGATCGGTAAGCGATTTAGCGATATAGCGGATCAACGAATTGACGAGTCGACGAGTTGACGAGCGCGATATATAGGTAGCACTGGATGTTTCAATTGCACAGCCCTGAGCTTTATTTCAATACTAGGTACAGTAGCCTTACTTGCTTCTAAGCTATAGTAGTTCCCGGCGAATACCGCCCACGTCGTAGATTTGCGACCTTGCAAGTCTACTCGCCGCAGGTATCCTCTTTCCATGCTGCGAGCCACCTCCGACCTTCTGGGCAAACCCCGGTTTGTTTCTGTCACTCTCTGCCCGCAAAATCCTCCCAGCTGGGTTGACCGATGGAAGCCTGGCGCACATGCTTATTGCCTAGTTGTACGGGGTAGAAACAAACAACCATACGGAATGAGATTAGCAGTCTTGTCGGTGGCAGCATCGGTGGTCTGACAGTCGCGCGACCCTCTGCGCTATCGATCAGGTTCACGATAGTTATCCGGGCGCGATCTACACGCAAAGACCACAACCGGCAACCGCTTACGCCATCTCACTAGATCTGACCCTTTGAGACACGTAAATACAGCCAAGTTGGGCTGTTATGCACGTGCATAAAAAACCGTCTCGAGTTTTATCTACTCGTCATCGAAAAGCATACTATCCACGTCGGTTTCCGTTTGCTCTCCGGGTCTGGTATATCCAAGACGGATGTACTGTGTCCGCACTGTACGTGAGCAGATGATTTGGGTTGATCTAGGGAGTATTGGACGAGGTACTCCGTACTGTTTGACACTTTACCAAAGCGACGCGAAGTGCGAATGCGAGGTGTGCCGAAGTGCTGCTAGTTAGTCAACGTTGATTCTTCGTTCTTGGATGTCTCCCTGCACAGTACATAGCAGTGAAGAACAACTGTTCTATCGATTCGCAATGTTTGGTGGATTCTATTGCCTGCCTACAACTATGGCATGTGAATTTGTCAAATTTGCCTCCTGATGCGCCGGGTATTGAGCCAACCACCTCCCCCCCAGAAACTCCACTTGAGTCCATTCCCAACTCCATGCCATGCAAAATTTCGATGCTGTTCCTGGCAGAGCTGTACGGAGAGCCAATACAGTATATCCCAAGGGCATTAGCCGTGAAGCCCAGAAAGTCTACCATTTTCCTGTACCTGTAGTCACCATAGCAAAGCAGTACCCCAAAATACCTAACAAAAGACATGCCAAACGTGATGTATGATTGTCAGCCCAATCAAAGTGCTGCCATAGGCGCCATGCATGACAGTCGAGCTGCTATCCATCCATAGCCTCCATAACAAGACAAGTGCTGCCATAACCTGCAACGCTGCAAGATTCACGCAAGAAAAGCGCAGAAGGGCTTGGGTTTTGCCCTGTTGGATCTGTGACTCTGCAAGGTCGATAGCCAGCCGCACCGACATGGTAAGATTGATGATGATGGCTCCAAGAGCCAGGGTAGGGGCGTACTCCTCTTGTGATTGTAGGGCTGTTATCCAAGCCCATAAAGCAACAAACAGTCCAATTAGTTCCGCCATGCGCATCCTGGTATTGTTGAGTGTGCCATTGCTATGAGACACCTGGTTGGGTGTTCCGAAGACACCTGTCCTGTATCTGGGTGCACCGGTTCTACGGCTCTCTGGTTCGGGACTCAGACTGAACGACCCCATCAACCTAGATAGACCCTCCGTAGCTTCGTCCTTTGCTTGAGGAGCATGAAAACTCGACTCCCTGAACACCATATTGTTTTGTGCCAAGTCCCGGGCCGGGCTTCCGATCTCAACAGGACCTCTGCGCGTGGTCGAGAAAAAGTTTTCCGGAACGTCTTTAGGGGAATCTCGGATGATTGGTTTCATTGGGGGGTTGCGTACACGCTGCGCAGGAGTAGTCGGTGCCGGGGGGATTTTATACCAAAACGGACCTGGCTTGTCCTCTATTGGTGCATCGCTAAACCGTGGGTTGGGATTCTTGACCTTGAAAGGATTATGTGTGCTAAATGCTCGATGCTGCGATCCAGAAGGTGCCCAGTCCATCTCATCGCCGTACTGAGCTACTGGAGGCTCAGGCTGACTATGCGCGGCTTCATCGGAGAGTCTTAGAGAACCGAGACCAGAAACAGCCGGGGCCCGACGAGGGTGTAGTTCAAACGACCCTCGCAGCGGCTGTCGTGCCTGGCCTACGCTTGCCGAATGACGAAGAGGTGAACTCAAGGCAGTGTGTTCTTGGCGGGCCTTATTAGGTCTGGAAGGGGTTTCCAGAATCTCGTCCAGGACACTTCCCAAGTCATCACGCCTGCTCGGTGGTGGAGCTTTCGGCTCATCTGCCGGAACTAAATTGACCGGCTTGTTTGCCCCGAATAGGGGCGTAGTGTCGTAACGAATGGCTTTTCCAGACAATGTATACACCTACTACCTGTCAGTCCACCAATATGAAGAAGATAGATCAACGTCGTACTTACATAAGACATCAAAATCCCTATCACGAGATGCGCTCCTAGTTGCGCCCCTGCCGAGATTCCTTTCGAGTCATTGTACTGTGATACAAAGAGGCAGGTGAGCCGCACGAAGAGAATAACGAATTGGTATGTGTACCATTGGCCAACGCCTAGGATATGTGAAGTGAACCCTCGGATAGTCTGCTTGAACCTTGGGTTCCATGCAAAGGAGGCAAGGCCTAGGCTGATAGACCATCTTATGTACCGGTCGGCGCTAGGCGAGAACATCAAGGCATAGTGACATGTAATTCGTAGAGGGGCAAGGAGCCAGTGAGTTGAAGCAGCAATATCGTCATCTTCGACAAATAGTGAGCAAAGCACAGAAGCATGCCAGCAGAATTCCAGGGCGAAGGCAATATTCCAGGCCAAATTCCCGGCGGAATCCAGCACATCCAGTGCGCCGCGCTTCTTGACCTCGCGCCGCCTGGCCCTCGTCCGATCCATCACGCGTCTAAGGTGATCGGTCTTCGCAGTGTAGCTGGCTTTATTGAGCTGCTGTTGCACCTTGGGCTCGCACGTGGCGCATACCTGAGGGTATCTTTGCTCGAGATCGGCCCGCCATTTTCGGAAGGCTCGTACTCTGTCGTTGTACTCGGGGTCGTTCTGGTCATCGGGGAGCTCGAACTGGCGTAGGGCTTCGGTGTAGATGTGCTGGTTCTTCAAGCAGGTCGCGCAGAAGATGGAGTCCATAGCTGAGCCGTCTGGGGACGAGGCGGACGGTGGCACTGAGCTTCTCGAGTTGAACGATACGGCATATTGGGGCGCTACAGCCGGAGGAGCGTCCAGGGAGGTTGAGGTCGGCGGATCTGTGATGTCTCCATTCTAGAGTACCGCGGGATCTTGGTTAGCAATCGGATGTCTGATTGACGGGACATTGCTGTCGCGTTCTACGTACCTCATCTAACCAATTGGTCGCTTCGCAATGGGAGCATAGAAACGATTGACGGCCATCGAAGCGCAGGTTGGTTCTCCTCCCGCAATAGAAGCAGCTCAGGAGCTTCCTTGACCGGAGCGTTGGCATGATGTGAAGCTCCAATCAAGGTGACTGACCGAATCAGTGGTGGGATCAGTCATCAGATGTTGCTTCTCAAATGTTAATGTTCCAATTTCTCTCTTGCATGTGCAATTGCGCAAATTTGTCAAAAGAAAGCAGCACTTAAAGCTGGCTGCAAGCCACAGTTGCGCCTGGGGGCAAGTCTAGGATCTTGGATGCTTCGAGGCCTAACTACCTGATGAGGCAGGAGGGAAGCGATGTGATCAATGCTCAGCTGCCTGGGTTTACGTGATGAGATGGCAAGACGTCACAAAGACCACCAGGCGAAACTAGACCCAAGCCAGACCAGAAGGAATAGGTATCCTAGTTACTTACACACACCAACACGTCAAAATACCTAACATTGAAGGTACGACACGACAGCAGGATGGAGCCTCAGTAAACAACCAAAAGTCAACATTGATGGAATTGGTTCGAAGCTGCATACGCTCGAAGGCTAGTGCACATAAATTTATCAATGCTCGGGGCAGCCACCACGGGGTATGATGCCGATGTTTCACCGGCTGTTGGCGGCTAACATCCGCCGCGCTAATGCGAACCGCAGTTCCCCTGTGAGAACAAACAGGCCAAGTCTTACAGATAGAAAGCCTGCTACATATTCCTGTTCAATGGGTAGCCACCACAACAGGCCTTATAGAAAATTTCGAATTCGAACACTAATATCGGTTCGCGAGTCTGAGTAGTGTTTCAGGTTGTTTATTTCCTGTGATAATCAGGGATAAGTGGAATAATCGTTGTGAGTGCGTATGTGTTAGTGAGCAAAGCACGGTTTATTCCACTGAACTCATCATGGTCTCCCATGCAGTGCCATCAGCTTCTGCTGTCAACGGTCAGGTCGGGCAGGAAGGAAACGGACTTCGCCTGAGACATGACAACCAAACATCACAGCCGCAAGGAAATACTGACAATACCAGGAGTTCAACCACCACAAGGATCATCAATATGCATCTCTCACTATCAAATTCCGTTTACCATGCAATGCTTCACAGTATAGCTATTGCAGCACTGTTCGTCGCCTTCGCGTGCACCTCCAACGGGGGCTTTTCTTTCCTCATGAAAGCATGCACTCTTGTTCTGCTGTTTCTTGTTACGATCCTCGACCTCTTCACGGTATGGTGCCTATGACTCCTGTGCTCCCGCCTCTTGCTGATTGCCGAAAAAGCTTCGACACAAGTATCTGGTTGCTTGCGGCAAGCAACCTCCTGGAACTGACTGTCATATCGACAATGGTTTCCGCCTCTACTTCGCTGGATCGGGAGGGCACACTGGAGAGCTTCTCCAGATGCTCACCCACAGCCCGCCAACAGACAACATCCACCGAATTTGGGTCGTCTGCCATGGCGACGAGACATCACGCAAGAGGATTATTGACTGGGAAGACAAGAGGAAGTCGGGCAAATCCTTGGTTAGTGGCTATGAAATTGCCACAATTCGACGGGCTCGCGAAGTGCATCAGCCCTGGACCACTGTTCCCATCAGCGCAATTCTATGCGCATACGATATTTACAAGGTCCTAACCAAAGGATACCCATACCGGGGAACTCAAGGCAACAGCAAGGAGACACTAAGCAGCAATGTTGCTGAAAACGATTACCCCCAAGTCATTGTTACCAATGGCCCCGGCACTGGTCTCATCATCGCAGGTGTGGCATGGCTTATGAAGATGTTCTGGCGACTTCCCGCCAGGTCTTGCAAGGTTATCTTCATCGAGAGTATTGCTCGCGTTAAGACCCTGAGTCTAACTGGCAAACTCTTCTACTACACAGGCATCGCCACTACCATGATCGTCCAACACAAAGCGGTTGGCAAGAAGTACGGTCTCGATGTGGTAGATATGCTCACTGCTCGAGAGCTTGGCAATCCTGGCGACGACCTGTTCCCAGGGTTTTAGATATTAAGCGAGACTTTAGTGGTATTTGAATTCATAAGAGCGGCTACCCCTGAGCTTCTGTTATTAGACTCCAGCGATCACATGTTATAGTTCTTGATAAGTGCGGCGTCGGCCCCGAACGAAATCAATAGGCATTGGTAGCAGGCTAGTTCGTTGAAGAAACCAATAGACAATGGTTTATGCAGATAAAGCTCGTTTACCCTAGTCCAGGGAGTTGGCGCCCAGGCTCCATGTGATTTGCTGTGTGGTAGGTATCATGAGGCTATTGCATTCGGATGCTAATAAACAGACCCTGCAAATCAAGGCTACGGGCACACAAGAGAAAGGGGCTTTGTACATTTTGATGCTTGTACATGTATATTACATAAAATACAATTTGTTCTAGTTTCACGCAGGAGGTATATTGGCTGTGGATTCGAGGTCTTCTCGCAACGAGTCCACATCCAGATCTGCTGCGTCTGCGCCGCCTTCGCTGGCGTCGAACGAGGTATACGCAGCTGTCTGCTCTCCCTGGATCTTCTCGATCTCCCTGGTGGCCCATCTCTTCCACCGCTCGAACTGCTGGTCCTCCAGTTGCATACCGACCTGCTGGAACGTCTGGCCGAAGTACGCGCCGACCATGCGGGCCTCCTCCTGGGCGATTCTGCGCTCGATCTCCTCCTCTTGGCGGAGCTTGTAGAACTCCTTTCGCACCTGGTCGTAGGCTACGTCTTCCGTGATGCCCGGGATGTTCTCCATCAGATACATTTGGCGCTGGACAACACTGTGGAAAGCACAGTTATTAGTCACGAGTGACCCTTACATATAATATCCTTTTTGGAGCGCCGTCACTTACCATTCGCCGCTCAGCGGCATGCCAGGCTGCCTCAGACCCTTGCTCCAATCGCAGCGGAGGGCGTCCTTGCCGTCCATCTCGATGATCATCCGCGGCCGCGCCAGCTCCCAGGGGTGGTCTGTGTAGAACTTCTTGCGCAGCTCGTCCTCCTTGTACACCAGCTTCTGCGGCTGGAATAAGCGGCTCGCCTTGCGCGCCCGGGGGTTCGGCTGTCTGTGCTGCGGCGGGAAGGGCCGCGTGAGGATCTCCGAGGGCGGTATGGACTCAACCACCTTGTACCAGACGGGCTGCTGGATGGCGAGGCGGGGCTTCACGCGGTGGTCCATCAGCGTCGTGACGGTCTGGTACACGCGCGCCGGCCGGATCTGGCGCTGCGCGGGCCCGCGAACCATGGTCGCAACTTGGGAAAGGGCTGAGAGGCGCTCAGCCGGTTGGCGACAAAAGGGTTCAACGGTTGCGTCGACGTGGAAGAAAGGGCTACTGGGGCGCTTTCTTCACCGGGGTGGTCTGAATTGGTGCCTTTACGAGGCTCTAGACATCGGCAGCGGGCTCGAAATTGAGAGCTCTCGTCGGTGGCAGCAATCTTCCGGAACCGCCAATGGAAATTTCAGGTGGATCCGGTCGTTTAGGCGCATCTTTACAGGCCCCCTCGATCTCAATTGGTCCCTTATCGATAATTGCACCACCACTCCCACTCCCACCACCAAGAACATTAGCTTAGCTTAACCCCGGCCTGTCGGGCCCGTGTCCTTCTAGATCGAGAGCTTCCCTGAAAAAAAGTTGCGACTTCAAGCTCCGAGGCGAATCTACCTCCTCCTCCGCCCTCGATCTCCATACCGTTATACGCCCTCTCTCTTCTACCAATTTCCGCGACGTCCCACGGCCCCGGCTAATGTCGCTGCGTTGTTAGAGCTGTGATGACGGGACCAACATGCTGGACAGCTCATGAAAATCTCCGGTCGAATTGACGGGTCGATATACGGCGCGATACTTTGCAGTCGACCGCGACCCTGCCGTCAAAGCTCTGTATCAGCATCGGATCGCATCACGACAATCGCCGCAGCAAATCAAGATACTGGTAGTTTTAGGTCTTCGGTCGCTGCACATGCTGTCCCCGTCGCGCTCAGGTTGTGGCAAGATGCCAACAACCCACGGCTCTCCCTCCAGAAAAGTGGCAGGCCAATTTCGAGCCAGGGGAGAAATTTATCATCTGCACCCTATTCCACTGTGACGAGCCGGAGCGGCAGACGACCGTTGAACCCAGCCTATTTCACTTCTCACCTCCCTCGCAAGCAAAAATGGAATCACACATGCTCCGCCGCTCCTTTAGAAGAAGAAGAGGAAGTCGATAGTCAAGCTCCTGCCGATGCCCAGAGCGTTGTTCCTTTCACAGCACATCCAGATCCACATGTGTCCAGGGAAGAGCTGCTTGGTTTTCTTGACTACTATGACGATATCAGTGTGGAGGAGCGTTTGGAGTTCTTGAAAGATCCGTACATGCGGAAATATGCTCCGCCGCCTGAGGATACGAACCTCAATGTCTCTGATCGCCTCCATGAGCTGGCAGCACCTGCACCCGAGGAAGTGGAGCGAGGGTCCACAGAGGATTTGAAGATAGTAGCAAAGTTGAGGGCGGCTGTCTATTCAAGGTTACTGCGGCCGCATAGTATGGACCTGGAGACGGTATATGAACTCTACATGCTACTGCCTGGGAATCGGATACCGTATCTTTCTGCCCGTCTGCGCCATAGCCTTTTTGCTGCTCTGGGCATCACCGAACGGAAAAACCCTAAGGCCATGCTGCGTTACTTTAACGTGGTAGCCGATACGAAAGCAGCCGGGTTTGCGCTGTCGACGGCGGAGTGGAATACGGCCATGTCGTTTGCGAGTCGTTACGTGGGAACTTCCACCGACGTGGAAGCGGAGGCTGCACTTCATTTGTGGCGAGAGATGGAAAATGACCTTGGCGTCAAGGGCAACGAAGCTACGTTCAACATTCTTTTCGACGTCGCATCTAAGGCCGGGAAATTTGCGCTCGCCGAGATGATTTATCAGGAGATGAACACACGCGGTTTCCGTTTTAACCGATTCCATCACGTCAGTCTCATCCACTTCTTCGGCCTCAAACAGGATGCCGGCGGTGTCAGAGCAGCGTACCGTGAGATGGTCGACGCAAATGAGACTATCGATTCGATAGTCCTCAATTGTGTCCTGACTGGTTTGTTGAAGTCCGGAGAAGAGGCTTCAGCTCAGCGGCTCTACAAGAAAATGAAGGCGACCGACAAAAGGTCCAAGATCATCCCCGAACGCAACTACACGTTACAGAAGAAGATAACCAAAGTATTCTTGATGTTTGCGCGTCTTGCACGAAAGCACCCAGACCTGCAGCCGGGCTTTCAGAGCACCAGTATCACAACACCCGATCTGTACACATACCGCATTCTCGTAAGCCACTTCGGTATTAGGCTTGGGGATATAAACCGTGTCGCCCAGTTCCTGGACGAGATGAAGTATTTCCGAGTCCCGCTTCACGGCAGCGTGTTTCTCGCCCTTTTCAAATCGTTTGCCCGGCATGGAGGCGACGGGTCTGACTGGAGCTTACAGCGACTCGACGGCGTCTGGAATGCGTTTCTGGATGCCCACGACGCCGGCACAGACGGCTTGTATATTAGCACATGGATGGCCATGTGGATTCTTCGGGCCTTTGCCCATGGCACAAAGTCTCAGGACCGCGTCCTGGGGGCCTACGAGGAGCTCAGCTCCCGGTGGGACCTAGACGCGCAGAACCGAAGTTTCATGTTAGAGTTTTTGCACAAGCTGCTCAGCAGGAGCGGTTTGTATTTATATCCCGGTCCTCGATGATGGGCACGGGGGTAACGACTACTGCATTGGGTCCCGGGCATGGGGGTTTATTCTGGGCGCACATAGACGATGAAGGAAAGTGTATATTAAATATATGAAGATGGAGCCATACCTGGAGGGATACGATTATACGGATGATACCACCACCTTTGATGAATACTAAGTCAAATACAAGACTCGGCTTACCCTTGATCTGCGTGATTGTATTTCAATGGCATCACAGCATTGCATGGTCGCCGTCTGGCCTACGTTGCCTCTACGTCGCCTTGCTGTCTCGCCTCGAACCGGCCACCAAGCTCCAGGACCATGTTCTAGGGCACGATTTAAGCTGCTTACCTTGCCGTCGTTATTAGAATAAGGTTAGCGTGCCACGTGGGAACGCCAAATTCCCCTTTTAATAAAGGCTTATTACCTATAGGTAACAGAATCGCTTCACACAAACGGGCAAGTAACGCACAAAAACGCATTTCGGTTGTGCAGAAAGAAATTAGTTCGCGATATTTCACGATTCCATCTTGCTACCTTCTAATCGCGATCCATCAAATTCCTATAAGCAGCGGCCTGCTCCGCGCTCGGCGAGTCTTTCGCGATATCCTTCAGCTCCTCGTGGCCGTTGATGTTGGGCCCGAGACGGACGAGCTTGAACTGCTCGTAGAGTCCGCCTAGAATCCGCGTTCGTTAGTTTTGCGTCCGCGCTACGTTCTTGTGAAGAAGGCGTGACTCACCACTCGCGTTCTTCTTCTCCCGGATCGCGGCGACCTCGTACAGGCCGTCGTACCGGAGGCCGCACCGGGGCAGCCACTGATTTTGGCCGCCGCCGGCCGCCCTCAGGACGCGGACGGGCTTGCGGCTGGCGTGGGAGGCGCGCAGGGCCAGGCTGCCGCTGCTGGCGGGGCCGAGCTGGTGCGGGTCCTTGTTCTCATGGGCGCGCGGGGCCGAATAGTACATGATGACGCCCTTGTCCTGGTCGAACTCGTGGTAGAGCGAGTTGCCCGCCACAATGGAGTAGGCGCCAGTGGCCTGGCTTCCGTGAATGCCGGCTTGGCTGGCCCCGTGCGCGCCGTGGTGCAGGGCGACGAACCGCATCGCGAACCACTGGCCGACCGACAGGCCGTTGTGACCAAAGACCTTGCTCGATTGGTGCGGCAGCCGCGGGTTCAGCATGTAGACGCGTCGGCCGACAGCGTTACGAGTTGAAATGACTCCGTGCATGATGCCGTTGGTGCCAAACAATGGATCGCGTGCGCCGGGGATACTAATCTGCACGGCTGGCGCCTCCTCATTGGCGTTGTTAGAGGTAGCGCCCCTTGAAGACGGCGCTGATGCTTGCTGCGGCTGCGGCTGCGGCGGGCCTGTGCTCTGATCATCTGCTTCCGCTCGGTCTTCGCTCCAGTCCTCCTCCTCCCACTTGGCCACCAATCTGGCTGCACGCTCGGCGACGTCGGCAGGGAAGTGAAATCCAGGCACGTTCATGAGCGCCAGGGTTGCTGCCACCTTTGACTCCTTGAAGATGCGGTGGTTCATCTCCAGCCTGAACTCCAGGAAATTTAGGTAGGGAGTCAGACGGGCAAGTCTTCGTACATCCTCCGGGTCGCTAGTCGGGACCTGCTTCTTCCTTTTGCTCTTCACGGCAAAGTTTTTGATCCCGATGTGCTCTTTCTGCATACCTTTGATGCAGTCGAAGTAGGTAGGGTCATGCTGGGGAGTCGGGATGTCCAAGATCTCCAGGACATCCTCTGTGTCGCTGTCATTTCCGGCGACTTTCTCGGTGTCATTATGATCATCAGTGGCTGATATGGCATTTCCTGCCTCTTCTGGATCATTGGCTGTTACCGAGGCCGTTCCAACTGCTGCAGGTTGAGTTGCTGCTAGGACATTCTCTGTGCCTGCTGGGTGTTCTGCTTGATGTGCGACTCCTCGGATACGCTGCTCTGTGCTGGGCCTTCCTTTCTCGCCCCCGTCCAGCTGACGCTTGGCGAAAGCCTCAGGGCTTCCACTCCGCTTGCGCTTCAGCTGGTTGACCATGATGGATGATTAATACTGTTCAAGGGGTCCCGAGACCGATAACGAAACGAATTTCGGTCGCAGAAAAAGAAATCTTCAACTCGGGCAAGGGTATGACAACGAGTTGTGACCGAAAAAAGAACGAAATTAGAAATGCGAATGGATGTATACTAACGCCGCCGCTGGATTGGAAAGAGATGGGAAGTGAGTGGCAGAGCAAGATCCTTGGTAGGATGGATGGGGGTGAGGGTGAAGGAAGGTGAGGTCTAGTCGCGTCCAGGTCACCACGGGGTCACCGCGGTATAAGCCTTTGACGCGTCTTGACAGGGAAAACTCCGCGACGACGAGGTAGTCGTTGCCGATTTTGTCGTGCCGCTGAATCTCGTTAGCGAACCGTTCATGGCTCGTTCTCGTATTTACGCCCGTGAACGAATGCATCACTTACGACGTTAATGGACTTGGCGTCGGCGGACCGCCCTCTTGTTCGGGAATATCGCGGATTGCTTTGTTAGGTAGAAAAGTTGCTCGGTTCCAATGCGCCCCGGTGTCCGCGTCAACTGAAATACGAGTATAGGCAGTATGGAGGAGGACAGTGTTGAAAAATGGATGGTTGGAGCGGTATCTCAACTTCCAATATTCGAAGCTTCACGAGGTAGGGTGTTGAACAAGAGGTTGTGCCTGGCCAATGCAACAGCACCCCACGCTAGGAGCATGGCACTTCAAGGAAGAAGCAAGGTACCGCCCCGTACCACTTACCCCGTCCCATCTTTAGATGCACACGCTCTCTCTCCCCCGCACCTCTTATATCTAGTTGAGATATGGTGCATCGGTCGGTCTGGGCTGTAGATACACCGAGGGCCCGGCCCCATTGATTCCCAAGAAGAGGATATCATCGTTCGAATCATCCAAGGTCACGATGGCCGGGGTGGCGTGGCGGCCGCGGAGAATTGACTCAGTGGGCTACAGAACGCTAATCGGTATCTCTACCGGGGGGTCACAACGCTAACAGTGGTCCACCAGCTGTGCCGGGGAGACCTCCGTAATCGAGTAGACCTCTGGGAATTAGGGGCTTGCTGCAGTGGAATGGCTGCTAGCTACATGTACCTAATGAAGCAGCACGCAGAGCCGTGTAGATTACTTGGTGAGGATTACGCTGTAGCAAGAGTGAGGTTCACGTGTGGTTCGGGGTCCAAGAGGAAGCGGAGCCGGATCCGCCCATCAACCAGATAAGCCCTACAAAAGATGTTGCAATGAGGGACCAGGCCGAAGGTTTCATGCGGCAGTGAAATATGCCCCGGGAGGTTGGGTCAGTTCGTCCGGTTTTACCCGGTAGCGAGCCCCTTTCGGCGTGGCGTGCGTAACAGCTGTAACTATCACCCGCATGAGCTGTGACTAACTTGCCCATACAGTGAGACAGTGTGGTCAATTGAAAGAAGCCAACTGCTACAGCATGAATACATGGGAATAGGTGATTGGCAGAACATGTGTGTGACGTCAAAAGGCTTACTAATTTAACACAAGGGTTGCCGGTATCGCGATGCCTCTTTTGAATGCAAGCATGCCATTGATGCGGGATGGCAGAGCAGGTTTCCGCATCCATGCGCCCCCGAAGACGACACAAGTGAACTTTCACTAGGTATGCGAGCGTGCAAACGGGCAACCCCCGCCGACTTGCTCGCAAGGGTATATGCAGTCTTTTGCAAGGCAATTCAATGTCCGTTGATGGCCGCGAACGCCATCCACCCCGAGAAGAAGGACCGTGAACGCTATTCTTCCCGAGAAGAAGAACCGCGGACGTGATTTATCCGGAGAAATTCCCAAGGGAATGACGTCCGACCGGTCCGACCGAGCGAAGCCAAGAAGGACCGCGGGCGACCGCAACGACCACGACCGCAATTGATCCCGAAAATCTCTCGAGGGAAAGGCGTACGGACGGTCCCGACCGAGCCACAGGCTAGAAACGTGTGCGCAGCCGTTCGAAGCTTCATGAGGAAGTGCACCCGGGTACCGGGTCATTCCCTCGTATAAGCTATGCATTGAAAAGGGAGACACAGTGCGTTTGTTCCACCCGAGCATCCAGCTGGCATAATGATGTAGTGGTATCAGCCGCCTCGAATGCTTGCACCTCGGAGGCTAGCCCCGTGTCCATCTTGTGCTTCTGGTTGGCTATTGTCCACGCATTATACCTAGACGCCTTGGCTTTCGTCGGAGTCAAACCCCAAGCAACACGATCCAATCATAAGGGGAAAGATACAAGCACTCAGAAGCATGCTGGAAGATCTGTCGACTAGGTGGGGGCTTGCAGGTAAGTCTGAATGTAAACGAGCCCCCAATGAGATGCAAGGTGCGTTTATATTGATGAGCCCCAATGTGCAACCGTATCTCTGAAGATTCAGGAGGCCGAGGAAGCCATGGCGGCTTCGACACCGTGTTGATGATCATGTCGTAAGGCCCGGCCGCCCCTGGGCCCACGAGCCATTACCTACCACGGGCACTTTGTTCCGTCGTGGCTGAAGAACAAGCCGTTGTAGTCAGGGGTCGAGTCATGCAGGACCTTGAGGCAGCCCGAACAAGACGTCTCAGTGGACAGACTTGGGAGGTCAGGTATGTTTTCCGCAATCCATTTACCAATGCCGGCGCCCATATCAGTGGCGCCGACATAGCCTGCATAACCGTATTCCTGTTAGCCGTCTGGCCTAGGGTCAAGGATGCGGAAAGGGAAGAGGAGGTTCCTACCAGGGTTCATCAGGAAAGTGGTAATGCCGTCCTTCTTCAAGGTGGCACTCCACTTGCGCGTCAACCTACGGCGCCCGAAAAGTGGTGAGTATATTTATCTGAACTACAATGTATAACGGGGTTGACTGACATGTTGAGCGCAGCCTTGGCAACCGAGTAGGCATCACAGGGGCCCACGTTGGCCCCGCTGAACTCGAGCGACCCAAGAGCCGAACTCAGGACCATGATCTTCTTGACGCTGCTCTTGCGGACCAGCGGGCTGAACTCGCGGAAGAGGTACATGGGCGATGTGACGTTGAACTCCATCTCGGCCTTGAAGTCGTCCATGTCCCTATGGAAGACGGTGCGTTGTTAGTCAATGCTGCGGAACCCAAAGACAAAAACGCAAAAAGGAGTCGTACAACTCGTCGAGGCTCTTCAGCGGGCTGTAGTTGACGCCCGCGTTGCTGATGAGGTAGTCCAAGCCATTGGGAAGCAGCTTCTGCGCGGCCTCGGCAGCGCTGTGGACGCTGTCCGGCTCGGTGACGTCCAGGCTCACGAGGTGAAGCTGTCCGTCTCCGTGCTTTGCCTTAAGCTCCTGGAGACCGGAGGACTTGGCAGGGTCTCTGGCAGTGGCGATGACGACATTGTCGGGGTTTTTGAGCTATCCGTAACGCCTGTCAGTCACATGGACAAAGGACGACCTGGGTGTCATGGCTTTGCCAGAGGGTCAGAGGCAAGAGCATCGCCTTACCAGTTCCGTCACGAAGCCGAGGCCAAGACCACGGCTGGTACCGGTGATGAGATAGGAAGGCATGACGATTATGATATGAATAAAGTTGTTGTTCGTGGTGAGTGTGTTGAAAGTGAGGCACAGAAGAGGTTGCTCCTGTCGTCGGCTTGTTGTCTCACGATGAGATCTAGCCCCGTTATATATCCATTTTTTGAAGAGGGCCACAGGCCAATCCTGTACGTTCCTCAGCCATGCCATTGGCTCTTACTGCTTATGAACCCCATGGAGCTGAAAATTAGGCTATATCGTATCTGGACTCACGTTCACGTATCTGTGGAGCAACTTGCAGAATGCCATGGTAGTCCGCAACCGGCGAGGCGGCGTACCGAAGAGTCCGCAACGGCAAGCGTCTTACTAAACCCGAGGAGGCTCCTTATACTAGTAAGCCATCGCCCTGCAGGAACTGCAGACTCCGAACTGTCTAGACTACATATGTAAGGAGACATTGGCTGCGATGTCTGAAAAGATGCCATTATCACAGAATATAGTCAAAAGATCCGTCTCGTTATTTAGAGGCTGTATTCCTTGTAGTCATAAACAACAACTTCAGCTGACTATTAATTAATAGTCGCTAAATCCAGTAGCATGCAACCGTTGGCTAACAGACATGGCCCAATTGAGTCACCGGCGAGGAAGCAAATAGTGGATACGAGTCCGCCAGTCACACAGCCGGAATGAATAAGACGGCCTGTCAGACGGCATTCAAGTTACACAACAAGAAGCTTTTCATATTTACTGGAAAATAAGAAACATACACCGACTATCAAGCTACAAAGATGTAGATCCACCTGAAAAGAAGGAAGAGAAAGAACCCAAGCATGGCCGGCAAGCGCACCAAAGCCACCAGACAACAAACCCCCAACAAAGGCGCCGGACCCGCCCAGGTCCTCCCCTATCTGTTCGTCGGCCCGCAGAACACCACGGAACCCTCCATCGCGGCCGCCGCGGGCATAACGCACATCATTTCCCTGGGCTGCCGGCCCAAGCATAACGAAGATAAGACCGCGAACAACGCCAATGGCGCCGGCGCCGGCGACGCCAACCCCAACCGCCTTGTTGACATCGCCTACCACCACATCGGTATCCAGGACAAGACGGAAGCCGACCTCAGCACTGCGGCACTGCTCGTCGCGGACATCATAAGCAACGCGCGCAGCCGCCAAAGAGATGGAGGTGAGGCCAAGGTGCTCGTCCACTGCATGGGCGGCGTGTCACGATCACCATCCGTGCTAGCCTACTATCTGATGCGCGAGGAGGGCATGAGCCTCCGCGGCGCGCTGGGGATCATTATGAAGGCGAGACCGGCCACGAGACCAAACGATGGGTTTCTGAGGCAGCTGAAGGAGATGGAGATGGAACTGCGTGGAGAGTGCACCATGGAGGAGGTCGAGTCACTCCCACTGGAGACCAGGAAACGGAGCGAATTGTTGCTGGGTGCGGACGACATGGGGGAGAAGCCAATTCCGAACTCCGATGAATGATAGCCCGAGAACTGTCATAACAACGGCACATGTATACAAACGTCGACAAGGGGGCGAGGCACGACATCAATGACCGGTATCTGTCTACGAGAGTATTGTAAACACCGACGGCAAACACCTGATCTTCGAGGGCATATCAGTCATGGGTCTATTTCCTCTGAGCTCTATGACCGACAAGCTATCACTGTTCAACCATCAATAACGCGGCTACACCCATGAACGAAATCAAGCTATATGAGCTACATGTCTTACACATAGACACCCGTTCGTGCTGTTAGGTATCCCCTAGTTGACTCCTCAATACCGCAAGGCAATCATCCCACACCTCAGCCCCATTTGATTGATGTGCGTCGTTCTTGTAAATGTCGCTCAAGAACACCCCCGTCTTGCATGAAATGGGCTAACGA
Organism: Apiospora marii; assembly: GCF_038362585.1. Lineage (NCBI taxonomy): Eukaryota > Fungi > Ascomycota > Sordariomycetes > Amphisphaeriales > Apiosporaceae > Apiospora > Apiospora marii. The sequence continues at coordinate 2,860,135 of NW_027117377.1, forward strand.
CAGCGCGAAATCGAGCCATTTTTGGCTGGTTTCATCCTCATTACTTCCATACAAATCCAGGCCATGATTAAAACAAGTGGCTGCCATCCATTCTAGTTCAAGAGGAGGAAACGGTGTCTTCGTCTAATGAGATGTCAGTGACAGAATACCAAATGCAAGCTGCTGCTGACGACTTACCGATGCTGCTTCTTTCACGTACCGGCAAACATATTCAGCTACGTTTACAGACAGCTCTGTCTTGGACGACAATGTGACTTGCACGAGGCATCTCATATACTTCGCAAGTTTCTGGATGTCGAAGCACTCCAACCTCCATATCTCATTGATCAAAACGCGCAAGGTCGAATGGGTCACTGGTCGTGCTTTTGGTTAGTCGCGGTAACATGGAAAAGTTGTCCCGCAATCGCTCATACCTTGAGTAGGCGGGCCTTCAGCTCTGAGGATACAGTCTGCTGCAGCCTGTAGTGTCTCCACGTCCTGACTTGTTCCCATCTTGCGAGCGATCACCGACAGGTCATCCCATCTCTTCAAACACACTGAAGCCTCAAAATCGAATACCAGCAATGAGCCCAGTTTAAGTTTGAGGTCTCCGGCGGAAATTTGGTCGAGACCAGTGAGACAATCTGCATACTCGGAATCGTAAGCTTCGACATGTTTTCTAACCATCAGGTAGAGTTGTAATTGTTCCTCGATGTTGTCTTCGGAACGAGCCAAGGCCGTGTACGTTGTTGCTAACATAAAGTTGCAAAATAGGCGTCGGAGTGCCAAGTCTACGGAATATTGCTCTGGCAAGTCCTTCGGGTAGTAGGATATAATCGCAATGCAAGATTTGTAGAGACTTGCAACAAAATGGAGACTCCAACTTTCCGTATACTTGAGGCCGGTGTTATACGCATTCTTGCAGAACCAATCGAGTTCTTTGATAGGAAAAAGCTTCGAACCTTCTTTATCTCGTATGTCTCGCTGGAGAATTCTTGTCACTGTTCCGTGTAAGTAACCTGTCGACACTGTCTGCATCTGCCTACTCACCTCCTTCGAAAATGTGGCACAGGTCTTCAGCTAGCAGTTCTCTATCGATATCTGCCGAACCGTCGGACAACATAGACATTTGAAGGCGGATGATGACTCGAAGCAAGGCCGGGAGATGGATAGGACTGTCGGCGTTGAACTCATGCTTGTCAGCCAGAACTTTGAGGGCTTTCAAAGCAGACAATTTGTCATCGCTGGCGTGTGCCTCAAGGCAACATGCGTATAAGAACTTGAGGTCCGACGAAGACGATTGGCTGATACGCTCGATACATTCGGCAGCCATATCCCAATCACCACCTTGCACGGCCAACTTGTGTGCCAAGTAGATAGTCATGGGTTGTTCTTTGGCAACATCGCTCATAGAAAACAAGGCTTCTTTTGCCCCGTCCAGATCATTGCGTTCAAGGGCGCATAGTAATAGTTTCCTACACGAGTCGGTATTGTGGGAGTGGCCAGGAGAAGAGCAGTACTTACCTCGCGAGTTTCGCTGCATTGATGGGGCCACACTGACAGAGAGCTGGATGAAGTGCAAGTTGGCACCACTGCTGAGCCATTTCAGGGGTCCCTTGGTGAAAGTTGGATTCGATTTTCTTCCACAGCAACTAAGACTGGTCAGCTTCGAAAATTCACTGGGAATCAAGACTTGTGTATATAGTACGTACCGTGATGATGCCAAGAGCGGCATGAGCTGCTAGGGGCTTCTCCGACGACTGTTGTACTTGATCCAACAGGGACTTGATGCCATTGACAGTCTCTAGAGAGTCACGCTGGCTTGTTGACATGTAGACACGAAACGTAAGTGCACGCTCAACCCATTCATCCTTTCGTGATGGCAGTACGTGAAGCTTTATAAACTCGTCCATGACTTGGCAAGCAAGAGCCGGCCCTTTGTCATCCAACTTGCGAATACGACTGATCAGTAGTTTAAAAGTGGTATCCGACAAATCCATGGCTCTCATAGTTCTCCGAAGCACGTTGGCATAGGTGTTACTGTCAAAAACCTCACCTGGGGCTTTCACAAGAACATCAAGCCGCAAAAGTAAGACGACGAGTTTGTCGCCGGCTTCCGACTCGAGATAACCTACTAGATTCTCGGCTTTTTGAAGACTCTCTGTAGTATCCAGTCCGAGAAAAGCCCGTACAAGTGCCTGTGAGGTAGTCAGCTGGAGCTCAATGCCGTCCCTTGAGAGCATCTCAAGATCCTGACTCCTAAGAAAATCGTATGCTCGCTCGAGCCATTTAGTTGCCATGGCGAAGTCTTGTTTGCCAAGACAACTTTCTCCAACTTCGTAAAGAGCATCAGCAAGAGTCTCGGCAGTTGAAGGATCTAGCCTGTGTCTCAATGACTGGGTTTTGCCGTATAAATGCTCGGCGACGTCCAACCGGTTCTCTTTCCATGCCTGTCAATATTTGTCAGAACCTATCGGCGAGCACGCCACCCTGGGCAACCTACCAAGACTATGCGAAGAACAAGGTGTTCTGCCTCCAGCCTTTTACACAGGCCTAATTCGTCTTCAGGCAGCTGGCTCTGCAGATTATGCAACAAGCCGTTGTAATCCGCGGCTTTTTGCAGAGCACAAAGCGCGAACTCGAGCTCGCCGCCCTCTGTGTGGGTTTTAGTCTCGTATGCATGCATAGAGTATCGGGAGGATACAGCTGCGGCTTACCTATACATGATCTGCCTGTCTTGATTGCCAATCTGAAGATGCGAACGATAGCATTTGACTGCTTCTCTGCCTTCGTGTCAGGCAAAGCCAGCAATAGGAATGCGTATATCCGGGCCAGGAGCAGCACTCTGCAGTAACCGGAGGAAGCTCGCTCGCCCTCGTTTCGCCTCTTCCGAGTGCAAAGATTCCACAGATTTGTTCCCGTTTCCTCGAGCTGACTGCGGGTGTGCATGTCAAGAGTTCGCGGCGTGTATGTCTTGATAGCAAACACTTTGCCTTCCAGTTTTTCGACCAGATTTCGGTGCTCGCTTTGCTCGCTCATGTCTGTTAGCTCCGCGACGAAAGCGCGACAAGAAGCTTCGTACTCGTAATCAGCAGAGGTAAATTTGGACCCAGGTATATTGCTAAGATAGACTAACAGATGAATGAGTGGGTGCGTCTCTCCTTGCCCGGATCTTTAGCAAGATCATTGTGCTTGGGTTGCGCTGCCATGTTGTAGCATGTAATCCCAGGAGAGATGCAGCCAGATACTGCAGAGTCCAGTACGTCTCGCGTTGTTTTTGTTGTTGTTCTTTATGTCGTGGACAGATCATACGTGCACACAACAGGGCGTACGAGCTCGAGGTCACAGGAGTCACAAGAACCACAAAGTTGCGGTCAGAGACCAATGGCTGAAGTGCAATTGGAATCTAGGGACATCCAATTCAAGGGGGGAAAGAGTGGAATCAATTGTCTTGTGCAAGTTTTATCACTACCTAAAAAATGAAGGTTGGAAGGCGGCTAACTCATGGAATTTACATGTTGGTAGGTCTCTGGTTGCACTTTCCCTGGCAGTGCCTTAGGAAGTCGCTCAAATATTCCGCACCTTCCGTGCTCGGTATCTGGTAGGCACACCAGAGTGCGCTTGAGACATACACTATGAGGATGTGATCTTTTCGGAGCAATTAGAAATTGTATGCTGATATTTGGTAAACGTGAGTAATCTGAGATTGTTCGAGCATCGGTCAATCACCGTATTAACAGTTGTGTGTTGGGCAAGCCGAACCTGGTCAAGTTTGCACATGCCAAACAAGAACTGACCAGCTCCCTAGTCTTATCGAGTACGTAACGAGATCCTGCTCAAGTATCCGTCTCGTTGATGCGTTGCAAAGGAACTTGTTGCATTGTGTCCAGTCATCACGCGCGTGTCGCAGGGGTATCTCCCAAACTATCCCTCTGGGGTATATTCTAGCAAAACGACCTGTAATACAAAATAGTACGATGCCATCGTGAGTAACGACCAGCCAGTACCAGTGCGGCTCCGCCCATACATATATCCACTCTAGATCCTCCACACCTGCATCTCTAGTACTGGGCCTTGGGGGGCTCCGACTTCTATAGACTGCCGGGAAACCCGTGGGTTACGTTACTGAGAGGGGTCGTGAGGGAGAAAGTTTCCGACGATCAACGAGGGTCTGGAACAGTGGTCAGCTAGAGCGAACGCGCAAAGGGAGCGCCACTCCCACGGTAATAGTACACCTACATCTTGTAATCATCTCTGCGTATCATGAACGAAAAGCAGCAGTTGACAATGGGGTCCTTGGACCGGTCATCTGGGCTCTTGAGCGCGCAGGCCGTCAAAAGCGTGTCATGCGCGGGGTCGAAGGCAATTGTTCCAAACTCTTCCCAATATCGTACTAGTGACTCTTCCGTCAAGATCTGATGTAACGAGATCTTGCCCTGTTCCAGGGTTAGCCACGACGTGGAAGATGGATGGTGTGTGTGCCACATGGGGCAGAGCATCTTACATCGCGAAGTTGTTCAACCGGAACGTGGATTAGCTCGGCCATTTCCTTGTTGCCCCTGAAGATCTCGCCTGTCCTCCTCCAACAACAGGCTGGCACCGCCATGGCGGCAAAGACTCGGTCGTACTCCAACAAGGTCTTTTCGAACCACATCTCAACGTAGATCAGCTCCATATCGGTGAGGTTGTGCATCTTTTCTCGGAACTTGGGCCGGAATTGGTTCAGTTGCCGCAGGATCTTCTGCTTCGATGCCGGGGCAATGTGGCTGTCCATATACGTGCCCAGGCGGGCATACCCCATGATGTAGTTGAAAGGCTTCAGTAGACCGGCATCATACTTGGCCTTGAGCACACGCTGCATACGCTCCTCAGGAGTGTCGTTGCCAGAGGGATCCGCCGCTTGCAAGTAGAACTCCCGCGTCTTGTCGGCAGGGATGACACTGGTAGGCCTCGGGATGGCTTTTCCTTGGTCAGCGTTGGGTGGAAGCATCGAGCCATTGTGCGCTGCGCTGGGGGGCAGCATGGCGTTGGGGCCGCCTAGAAAGCCTGCCATATCGGACTGGTTGTCTCTAAAGGGATGATTTGGATCTCCAGGCAGTGCGCCGCTGTCATCAAGCAGACTAGTGTTGAGGAACTCGTTGAGCAGGTTGAATTCATGGGTGACCTCAGGGGCCAGCATATACTGAGGGTTATAGCTGTGCATGTCGTGAAATTGGTTTTGGGCGGTCAACCAGGCATCAGAAAACCCGGCAACTATACGATACTCAGCTTGCTGCGGGTTTAGACGCTCATAAAGGTTTTACAGGACCTACATTGGTTCATGCTGCTGCTAGAGGCATCGGCCTGCATCCTGGAAACCGGATTCGGTGACACAAGCTGTAGGGGGTTTGTCTGGCCCAATGCGCCTGTGCCGAACCCAGCCTTGGTGCCTTGGGAAGCCCCAGGGCTCTCGTAAGAAGGTGGGCCCATCGTAGTAGAAGCGCTCTGGTCTATCGAATTTCGCGCCAGGTCCGACTGTACTTCTGATTCGTCTTGTCCTGATGCACCTTGGGTAGGAGCAGTTTTGGACTTCTTCGAGTCCGGATCACGCGGCTCGTCATGACATAGATGCCCTATATTCCGCTTGATACATCTCGTACAAGGCCTCTCCTAGATGCGACAGCAATTTTTAGTACGTTCGTTTTCTCTTTTGCGCAGGGCCAGAGGCGTATATTTCTCAGCCATTGGCGCCGCAGGAAAAGATCTTACATACGAGATCGCAAGTCATGTGCTAGTTGGCACGCAGGCCGGCACTGTTAGCCATATGTCACACCAAAAAAGCTTCAATACGCAAAAGAGGCGCAGAGCCATGTGCAAGCTGCTTCAACAGGGGTCAGGAGAGCGAGTGATGTTTCCGGCAGCGGGAAGGCAGGCAAGCAGGCAGGCAGGGGGGATCAGGTCTGGACCGTGGACAAGGTGGGCATTTCACGCATACGCATACACGCAGACGTGGATCCAATAGTGAGGATTCGCAGACCATCTCGAAGACTTACAGATCGACGACAATAGACACAAGCTGTAGGAACGCGAGCCAAGATTAGCCCATGACCACGTTGGGATACGACCTCAGGCACCCAGCCCAGCCTGAGAAGGGGGCATCGAAAGGCAGCCGGAGAATTTAGCAGCAGAGCACAACATACCGTGATTGACTTTGCGTCGTTTCCTTGGGCTCTTATTGGCACCTTCCGGCCCATGGGTAGGCGTGGTGCTGCTTATGGGGGTGCTATCCTTGGACTTCGTAGCAGCATGATTGCCGTTAGCAGTATTGTCGGATTTCGTGTCCTTGGCGGCGCCATGGCTCTTGCTGCCATTTGCCTCCTCCATTTCTCAGTTTTCCTGCTTCAGACGCTCCGGTTGCCTTGTAGGCAAAAAGCTCCCATTGGACCTTCAGGTTACGCAATGGGCCAGTAGGTCGTGGGTCATGAAGGTGAAGGCCACGGCTTGGTGCAGCAGTCTTGCTGATCTGCCTGTGGAGGTTCCGACAGCCAGATTTTTTCCTGGCGGTGCTCGATGTTTTTTTTTTTTTTTTTCGTCCTTCGCGCTTTGTTTTTCCTTTTAAGCGGAGGTTCAAGCGAGCTGCGCGATTTCCCACCGCAATGACAGACGTTCACCCTGAAAAGTCGAGATTATCCTCCGTCTATCGATATATACAATGGCGAGGACCAGATATCAGGATCGTGCATGCGACCAAAAGGAAAGAAAAGACGTTGAGAAGGTTGTAGCCATTTTGCGGCGCAAAGGTTTCCTTGTCAGTCCCACGGCTACGGTTGAACCTTCTTAGCTCAGCCAGCTGCCAGCGCGAAAACTTCTTAAGTTAGGTCGCTTTTAATAGACAATTATTACCTGCTTACCCTTACCTAGGTAGACGGTAGAGGCCCAGGCAATTGCTCAATTGGAGTACCTAGGCTGAGATGAGAGACCCGCCAAAGGGAATCAATTTCATGGGCTGCGCTGGCCGAGTATACGTGTGTGGCCAGTACATGTCCTGCTGCAGCGAATAGGCGTATATCCGCCCACAGGCCCAAGTACCTACCTGTCTCTGCATACTGCCGGACCAATCCATAATAAATGAACCTTGGAACCGTAACCCACACCCGCATAGCGAACCGAGGGGGGAGCAAAAGCTGGAGGGGAATACGGGATGGGCTAACGCGGGGTTTACACCATGCCAATCGTATGTACGGCAGGCTCTTTTAATACGCCCGTTATCAATGTATGTCCTCAATTAGACACATGTCTAATGTACATCATACACCACCCCGATTAGCGACGCCGTTGTTGTAGGGACAAAGTTGATCGCATTGGTCTGAATGCTTGCTGGCAGCTCGTTCTGTTCCTGACGGCTTGCTTTCTTCGTGCATCCGTATGCCCGGCCACCTTTTTATTGACTGTTGATCAGCACCTCGGTCCGCGTCTCTCTCTCTCTCTCTCTCTCTCTCTCTCTCTGCATGTGCGCATCCATCTGTATAAGGGGCATTGCATTGCAGCCCACGCGACACACGTAAGGATTGCGGTGGGCTCTTCACGAATTATGTAACCGCTATGTCAAGACCGCCTTTTGGCCAGACTCGAGGGCCCAGAGCCGCCTTGCATGATCCTGCTTCATTCAATAGGCGGCGGGCGCACATAGTTCCAGGTAGACAACCGCGTGCGACCTGCTGGGCTGTCTACTTGCGATCGTGTACACCGAGCGCTGGTGTAGCAATAACACCATGGCACTTCTACCTGTAATCTTGACGTGGCGCCCACCAACCTCCTCGTGACCGTAAATAGGTGCACATGTAAATATGTAAAGCACCAACGAGATCCAATGCAACCCTAGCAGTAGGCACCATACCTACCTTCTGTCTCCATCTAGGTGAGATGCATACGAATATAAAGAGGCTTCGATTGTCTTGGCACCAATCGTCCAACTTGCATGAGTCAGTAGCCATTGGCATCCTCCAAGGGCATTGGCCGCGCATACGAAGCTCGCTTTGCAGTCGTCTGCAGGAGGCTCAACGTAACGGATACATAAGGAGGTCGAAATAGGTTAGGTATACACATGGCCTGTCTGACCTTCGACCTTGACCGTCATTGTCATTTTCCTCTACCTAGGTGAACCGGGGGGAGGAGACTGAAACGCCCCTCCGAGCGAAATCCTTCCTTATCAGTCTCCTTGGCTTTGCTCACTGTGATGCCACAATTCCCACTGCCTGAATATCGTGTGCAATCGCAGTCGATAACTGGCTGTGCTATGCCGTACAGCCGACCAAAGTCCCGCTCCTGTCCAAAGCCCACCCCTGTCCCGATGACGACACTGGCAGCATGACCCAGGCGACCCAGACACACTCATCCCAGGCCCTTCTTATCAAATCCATCATGATTGAGTTGCATCCTGTCAACTGCGCAGGTCTCAGATAGAGACATGGACGAAGCAAGCCCCCTCTACGGACAAAAGAGATGTCATGGCGCTAGTTGAGAAAAGTATGGCAATGGTCAATACCTAGTAGATAGCTAAATGGATGATGGGCTTGCATAGGTGCAAAAGTAGGGGACGAATCCCCAGTAGAGTCCGAGACATGCATGCAAGTGCGATGGGCATCTTCTGAACCTTGCCGACTCGGCTGCCTCTGAAGCAGAATCCATATTGACAGAACTGCCACATGTGCGCAAACCGCGAACCCCATTCACACACATTGAGTTGCCTTGGCTACGTAGCTTTGGGTATAGCGCACCCTGTAGATCACAGCCTTGTACGCCTTGTGTACAGTTAGAATTTGACACAGGGGGGCAGGGAGGCGTGCGGTCCGTTGTCTGGCTGCGCCGCGAGAGTAAGAGCCAAAGCATCCTAGGCTTCGAACGGTTCAGCCCGAAACCATGACGATCTTGGGAGTCTTTCTAAAGCGGACCGTACGTACGGAGTAGTGTGGTTGGTTTTTTCCCTCCTCGCGTAGGCAAAAGCCAATAGTGGCAGGAGTTATTACTGTATGCACAAGACCAAGGGCAAGCCAAAAGGCAAGCCGACACGACTCGGGTGGGAGTAAGAAGGGATGGTGGATACTGGCTGACGCTTGTATCGGCCCTTGTTGAAACGGCCCCTGTGCAAAGATAGCAACAAGCAGCCAAGTGAGGAGGGAGCTTAGGGAAAGCCAGTAAGCTCTTTTCTACGCCATGCATGTTCCATGGTTTTTGGTTATGGGGCCATTTAATATATGGGATGCTGGTGGTCTCGCCAAAGATCCGTCAATTCAGGTTACAGAACATCCTGTCCCCTGTCCTGCAAGGGTTGGCGATGATGTCGTGCCATTAGCTGTGGGTTGAACCTCGAATATACCCCCCACAGTATCTCTGTTAAAGTTGACTCTCCTTGCCCTGCCCCGTCCTGCAAAGCTCCTGTTATTATTTCTCCGTCTTTGGATCGCAGGCATTGAAGGTTTACCCTCGTCCATTTCTCGATAGCGGTTACTTCTCCTTCGGGAGTTCTCAGTTGAACTTCGCGACAGACGTCACAATCGACCACCACAATGCGATTGCAGTGCCTTTTTCTGGCTTGCGCGGTCCCAGCGACATCTGCTGTTGAATCTGCGCAACAACCGTTGGTATACAAAGAAGTTACCACCTCGATACTGTATACCGAACCCGCAAACACCACCAACAGTAAGCATACTTTGTTCAGCAGGCCTTGTCGAGAATCCATATTGATTAGACTTCTCTCTGCAGACATCATGTCGGCGATGCCTTCAACCAAAATCAACACAACAAACACATCGAAAACGATATCTACTGCCGCGGCCGACCTGCCTGCGCCAGCTTTAGACAAGTCCATGTTCAGCTTGATTGTCTTCGGAGTCGCTGGGCTTTGCCTGCTGTAGGCCGCCCGCGTTGCAAGCCATAGGATGGCGGATATGCGCACGAGAACGACGCAAGACGAGAACGAAATATGAGATACCCACTTGCATAGGCACGGAGTTTTTGGGGAGGACGGGATTTATTGGGGCGGTTTTTTTCTTTATTCAGAAGGCGTTCATCTAGGAGGGCACCTCGATGTCTCAATTGTTTATCATGGCGTTCAGGACTGAGGTTCTAGGGTTGATTGCTCAACAAGCTGAAGCTTCGCAATTGATGTTTTCAATTTTCCAAATAATGTCGCTCAGAGATCTCCTGTCGCATCTTGGATACGTGTTGCTTCGGACCGCGGCAATTGTCGATATCGTGAACTGACTCAGACGCTGCGCCGGACCTGGTCTGGATCTGAGGACTGATATTCCAGCAGGCCGGTAGTCTACATTACGTGAGCCACGAACTGGCGTAGCGGAAGCCCTTGGCGGAGTTCATCGGATTGGCGGAGTGAAGTTGCTGGTGAGGCTCAATGAGTTGACACCGTCGATCAAGCGGCGTAAGCAGCCGTGGCGCAGAGCTCTTGAAACCTGTGCGGTTCATTGGCATGTCTCAAAAATTACTCGGGGTGTAACGAGTATTCACGTGTGAGATCCAGAAGCTCAAATGCTCTCTTGCATTGCCGTGTAGCGGATCTGCCATATGATGCCTGGTTGTGGCTCTCCACGTTTGTTCAAGCGGCGACGGGGACCTGGTCTACGGGCTGCTCGGGGGCTTGAGGGTCCGGATCAGGCTTGGGTAGGTCATCCTACAGTGAAGAACATTGTTAGCTCTCGAACACAGCAAATACAGCCTGTAGACAAGGATTCCTTCTCAAAGTTTACCTTGTCGTAAATAACACGGATCATAAGACTGCAGCTACCACAGACGGCAATGTCGTTGGATTCATCCTGCAAATCTTCAAGTGCGATCTGGAAACGATCGCCGCATGGGCACGGGTAATGGTATATCTGTTGCGCCTCGTCGAACTCCATGTCTTCGATCTCGACCTCGTCGTAAACAGCGATCTCCTCGTCGGCCGACATGGTTGCAAGTAACCTCGAATGACTTCTGGAAATGGTTCGTTTATTTGCGGTTTGGTTTATTGCGTCGAGTGTCGAGAATGCGGAAGTGTGATGAGTCTTAGTCGACAAGCGATGTAATTTTTTGGTTCAGCGTGCCCCGCGGCCAGCCGGCGCATTATCAGTCGCCCCTCGCTGAACAAAGTTGACAGACAGACCAGCCACACGTTGCCACCTACCTCCCTCATCAGCCACCTTTGCGCATTCCTTAGGCACTGAGGAGCAAATGACTGGCACGCTGGGCTGCTGATGGGCAAAAGCCTGGGGTAAAAGGAGCTGACAGTCCAACGCTAGCCACATCAAGTCTACGCTGGGTAATGGGTAATCTCTTCCCCAGACACGGGCGGGAAAGCGCTGGCAATCACATGCTACGGGTTGCGCTGCGTCACCAGGCCCAGCACAGCGCCCAGCCAGTAAACGAGCGCGGACAGCTAACCGTCTTATTCCATCCGCCGAGGGATCTCACCTTCAATGTCCGTCCGTTCCCAAAGCACGAGGTCCGGCTGAAGACGAATGGCGACAGGCTCTCCCATTTTACGTGCAATCACGTAGCTATTGCGCAGGAATCGCAACCTTCATTGCCCCCTTTACCCTCTTCTTGTTTAGCATAATCGATTGATGCTTGATCCGTTCAGTAACGTAACACAGATGCCGGTGCCTACCTGATGCTTGAAAACCCACCCCTCCATCTCCATCCATTCCTCGGTTAGGCGTCGTTGGAACATCGCACCGCGCTTCATCGCTCGAGAACGGATTGGCTACAACGTTGTTGCTATCGTTTCCGACATGGCGGCTCAATCGAAACTTGTCCTGCCTGAGCGGTCACTTAAGAAGGCCGTCGCGCAGCTGACAACCCTATACATCAAGAACCGGACGCGCATATCGCGTGCAGTCTACCTCACCCTCCTCGTCGCTCTCGTCAACCGCGTGCGCCATGCCATCTCGGAGCAAAAGGCCGCCTCGGCTCGCGAAGCCTCCAAGCGTCGGACAGGTACGACATCGAGCGAAGGGGCAGATGTAACGGCCAAGAAGAAGGTCGAGCTCAACCGCGAGTTCTTCCGCTCCCTCCTCCGGCTCATGAAGATCGTGATCCCCGGATGGCACAGCAAAGAAACGCGGTTGCTTCTCAGCCACAGTCTCTTCCTGGTTATACGAACTCTGATCAGTGTGAAAGTCGCCGAGATGGATGGTGCGATTGTGAAGGCGCTTGTCAAAGGCAACGGCCGGGAGTTCCTGATGCGTATCATGTGGTGGATGTTGATTGCGATGCCTGCCACATTTACCAATTCGATGCTTTCGTACCACCAGGCCGAGCTGTCGCTCAAGTACAGGACGAGATTGACCCAGCATATCCATGACAAATACCTATCACAGCTGACATTTTACGGCATCTCCGCCCTGGATGACCGGATCAAGAACCCAGATCAGCTGATTGCTGTCGACGTCGCCAAATTCTCTAATAGTTTGGCTGAATTATACAGCAATCTAGCCAAGCCTTTACTGGATATGGTATGCAGACACGTTCTATCCCCCAGTCTGTATATGGCGACTAATACGTGCTAGACAATATACACATGGTCCTTGTCGAAGAGCGTAGGCGGAGAGGGCGTCGTGTTCATGTCACTACTCGTACAGCTGTCTGCCGGTGTTATGCGCGCTCTCACGCCACCATTTGGTAAATACGTAGCTGACGAAGCGCGGCTAGAGGGAGAATTTCGGTTCCAGCACTCGCGGCTCATTGACCACAGCGAGGAAGTTGCACTGTACCATGGACATGAGGCTGAAAAGGATACGCTCGACAAAGGCTATTTCACGCTTATTAAGCATGTGAACTACATCTTGCGTCGGCGGTTCTACCATGGGGTGATGGAAGACTTCGTCATCAAATACTTCTGGGGTGCACTGGGACTTCTTCTCTGCAGTGTCCCTGTATTCTTCAAGCTGCCTGGTCAGCTTGCTGGCGGAGTTATTAGCATGGGCGACCGGACCGAAACCTTCGTCACAAACCGCCGAATGTTGCTGAGTGCCTCGGACGCGTTCGGGCGCATTATGTTTTCTTACCGAGAGATTATGGAGCTGGCCGGCTACACATCACGTGTTGCTTCCCTTCTCGAGGTCATGGACGATCTTCAGGCAGGCCACTTCGAGAAGAAGCTCGTCTCTAGCTCGGGGACTGCAGAGCATGAGGCTGTCCTTCAGGGCCGTGGCAAGGTTGTCGAAAGCAAGAATATACAGTTCATCGACGTTCCTATCATCTCACCGAACGGCGATGTTCTCGTAAAAGCACTCTCATTCACCCTGCGCCAGGGCGATCATTTGCTTGTTGTTGGCCCTAATGGCTGTGGAAAGTCCAGTCTCTTCCGCATTCTTGGCGGCTTGTGGCCAGTGTACGGAGGCACCGTACACAAGCCTCCCTTCTCGGACATCTTTTATATCCCACAACGACCTTATCTCTCCCGCGGAGGCTTGCGACAGCAAATCACCTACCCCGACAGTTTGCGCACGGTACGTTCTCGCGGTGTCACTGATGCGCAACTCATGGACATCCTCAAAATTCTCAGCCTCGAGCACCTCGTCGACTTGTATCCGGAGGGCTGGGATGCCGAGGCAGAATGGCGCGATGTGCTGTCTGGCGGTCTGCAGCAGCGCGTCGCCATGGCACGGCTCTTCTACCACAAGCCGCGATACGCCATCCTCGACGAGTGTACCAGCAGCGTGACGCTCGAGACGGAGAAGATCATGTACGATAACGCCAAAGCACTTGGAATAACCCTCATGACTGTGAGCCATCGGCGGAGTTTGTGGAAGTACCACAGTAGGATTTTGCAGTTCGATGGACAGGGTAACTACGTGTTCACGAAACTCGACGCCGACAAGCGGCTGAAGCTGGAGGATGAGAAGGAAGACCTCGATGTTCTGCTCCGGCAGGTGCCGGAGATCGAGAGGAGGATTGGGGAGCTGACTGCCTGAGACTGGGGTATGGCATTTTCATGTCACAGACTAGGTTGTATTAATAGCTGCATACTCGTGGATGCAGCAGTGTTCATTGTTCTTATCGAAGATAAACTGCTGCAATATAATTCATCTTTCTCGGGCAATACCTTAGTTTTAACCTTACCCGGTTGCTGTGCTATGCATAAGATGTTACCAAGACTGGCATCTGCATACCTAACGCATGTAAGTTGGCGTCCAGGCTGCGTACGTGTCGGAACTTTACTCAGGCTTCAACGGTAATCTTTTCGGTCCGACTTGATTCGTACCCGGTTGTGTACCTGCTACAAGACTCATCATTGCCCCGAACATTAACCAGCCACCAGTCGTCTTCGCCTTTTATCTGTGACCCGACTTCCCCGCCTCCGACCAGACTCCGACCTCCTTGATGTCCATCTTACCCCTATCGGGCTCTTTGGGGACGATTAGTCCATCTGCAGCGTCTGGAGACTTGTCATTTTGTAATAACGTCTCGTCCACCATGATAAGGGTTACAATGAATGGCTCGTCTTTCTGTATAGCCATTCTCTGGTCAGCACGATAGACTAGGGTTTTCCGTTGGTATTGAAGTCAGGGTAATCAATCATTCCTCCCTCGGTCATTCTATAGGGATGTTCGTTGACGCAATGGAGTCAATCCTCGAGGATGCTGTACAGAAAGGAGCAACGATAGTCCTGCATACGAGCTGCTATGTCATATAAGATGTTACCAGGTGTATCCTGTCTATAGCTGTTGGGACGTTCCACCATTCACATCCGAGCACCTTCCCTACACTGGCGATTCGGGTCTTCTCGATGTCGAGTTTCTTGCACCATCGCATACGCTCGTTTTTGGAATAAATGCCCAGCCAGACTTCCCGTCAGTATCTCTTCGTGTTACATGTCACACTGGTTAAGGGACCGTTCCCGCCACTACCTTTGGGGGGCCGCCCTACCGCCGAAGAATACGGGTGACAACACCACACCGCCACCTCCACCCCCATTTAAGTCCCAGAGCAATGGGTACGGACTTGCTGACATATTAGGGGGTGACGAGGGGGATAGGCAGTATCCCTGAAGCGTTGGGCTAGTGCCAGGGCCCGGGGAAAGGAGCGGGAAAGCCGGGGGCAATGGCCCGCAAGGCGAGCCCGGAAGAAACGGAGCAGCATACGGCCTCGCTCCGGTTGACAAAGGACCCCGGAGCGATACACTCCACGACTCTCATCCTCCGAGCTAGGTACAAAGCAGAGTGATGGTAAATGGCTTTAATTGTTGAGATCATCTCACTTCATAATGTACGCTTTTCTTCGGTGCTCACCAATGAGTTGCAGTAGAGGGACGTGATCTGCCCACGCCACGGCATTCTCTGGCATGGTCTTTGAGGAAATAGCCCTGGAAAGCAGTGTTTTCCATTCACTTATTACAGGGATGGTATAACACTTGCCAGAACTCTTTTTACCCTCAAAATAGCTTGCTTTCAGCTTCAGTCTATTACGCCCGTGTTGATTGAGCCACTTTGGGGCCATTACCACACTTCAAGGGCTTAGAGGATATACACAAATGCAACAAAACTTGTTCTAATAAAACTAGGGACCTGAAAAGGTCTTTCAAGTATCAGTCGAGCCTTGATGCAAACCCCAGTGTGAATCATTATCCCATTCAGCACCACAATTGAAGTCACAATGCCATTTAGAGTTGATATGCTCAACGGTTCTCAACAAAGTTTGAGCTCAGTATACGAGTCACAACTATCAGTACCAGACTATATGAAGCACATCCACCTCACATAACATGGTCTGCGCAGCCCATCTGAGGAATCAGGTAGCCGTTGGTTCGCTCTATAGTAGAAGAGGACGTATACTTTGGTTTGCACTGCCTCGTTTGAGCAAAAAAAGGAAAATTTAATGATTAAGCTTCATCTATAACCAACATTTACATATACCATCGGGCCAAGTATGTTGCTACCTCGGGCCTGCGCCTTACAATACGAGCAAATGACTCTTCAGGCAAAAAAGTTTAGGCCCGACCCCCTCTTTTTCCTCGTTACTATATAAAGGCCCTCCCCCTTTGGGCAATTCTTCTTTTTCTTTTTTCTTTCTCATAGTTGTTCGTTCTACAGAGTGCTCTCGTCCTCGACATCTTGGCAAACATCTCCCACCTGTCTTAAGCGACTTGCTGTGCCACACTTACATCTTCTTCTTTATATTCTCTAAAGAATCTTTCTCAATTTAAATCTAAGCGTGTCAAAGTATCACTCACCATGAGCACTGTTGCTGTCGAAACCACTCTGAGCTCGTCCACTCCGGTGGCGAGCCAAGACACTCCTATAACTCCTCCCACACCGAGACCTACTCAATCTACCATGGCCACCAGTGATGTCACCACCAAAGACACCTGGGAGAGACGGGACATCGCCTACCTCAAATCTCAGGAGGAACTCGAGAAGGAGTTCCAAGAGGTCATACTCGGTCAAGAACTTCACTGCGGTGCCACCGGTCACCCCTGTATCATCATGGACATGTCCCCCAACCGCCAACACGCCCTGGTCACCACCATCAGCTCATTCAGCTCGGGCCCGCACAACAACTACCTGCCCCCCTGGAAGCAGACCTGGCACCGGGCCAAAGACCCAGACCGCTTCCGCTCCTTCGCCGGCACCGACCACTACAGCGCCAGTCGCAGCTTTCTCTACCTCGAGGGCGGGCGTCAGTTCCCCAAGAGCCGCACGGCCTGGGTCTACGCCGGCTGGGCTCACCTGGTCCCCATCGGGGCCCTCAAACCCTTCCTTGTCAACAGGGGCGCCACGGACGCGGGGACGAAGAAGCTCAGGCTCGAGATGCAGAGCTGGATCGACCTGTATGGTCACCAGTGCTCCGTGACCTCGACCAACAACGACTTGTTCAACGACGCCAAGCTTACACCGGAGATCTATCTCCCCAAGTCGCCGCCTAGCAGTCCCGAGCGTCAGCAGAGCAGTAGCAGTAGCAGTAGTCCCCTTTCTGCATCCGCATCTCCCAGAAGCCCTCGCAAACAGTCACCACAGCTGGCCAATAGCAGCTCACCTAAGTCTCGGGCAATCGCTCCAGCCCCGGCCAAACATTCTGTGTACGAGAACGTTGCTGGTGACTTTACCAACAACTTGATCTGCCAACAAACGTACCAGAACGTCGCTGGTGACTTTACCACACAGCAGATCTACCAACAAACATATCAGATGTCACTCGTTTACCAACAACAGACCCCGCAAAGTCATGGTACTTGGGCTCATTATCCACAAACCCAACCACAGGCCTGCGGTCAATATCAATATCAACAAATCGCCTCAGCTATGCAGCCGGGCCAGCAGCTGCAAGCTACCTCCTACCCGGCGAGCACAGGGGCATATATGTCCAATACTCACTTCGTTTATTAAGCGGCCCTGTTCATTTCTCACTCAAAAGACAAAACAAAACAAAACAAAACAAAAACAAAAAACAAAACATCATCTACAGCGTTGCAACCTACATTGGCTCTGGGAGCATTCTCATTAGACCCCTACATTCCAAGCGTCTTTCGAATATTTGGCTAGCGATCATCTGCTGAAAGAGAGAGAGAGAAGATCTTGCTTGCTTCAGCTTCAATCGCAAATACACTCACATACTGGCAAAACCTACACACCCACAACGTACTACTGTCTACACACACATAAGCGTTGGCGATTTCTAAGCGAAGCAGTTGTTCACTTGCAGTGTGTATCAACCTGCTTGTTTTCTAAGACAAGAGGCTCGTTGGAGTTACTACTGGGGTATACCATTTGGGTTTTGGGTCTTACTGGAGGATTTATGGATGAAGGGTCTCATTGGAGATTTGTGATGGAAATTTGCTGCTGATTTGCAGCCGGGCCTGAGTCCCTGATGCATTGCATCCATATTAATAAACAACATATCCCCAAAAAACTAATGCAGTCTTCTTGAATTCGCCCATCTTTTGCATGAGATATACCACGCTGAACTGAACAAACTACACTTGCCCTGCGTAGTAGATACCCTGCTCAACAAGGAGAAGCATATTGCCACTTGGCTCCTTCGAAAATCCCGATGAGCATCACAGAGAAGTGTCCCGTAGTTTATGTGATATATTTTTTTCATGTTTGTACATAAGCCAAAGCTACCATAAGATGACGCTATGCAATTTTCCCATGCTATGCTGTAGCGCCCTTGATGAGCTTTTGTTGTTACCCTTGATCCCATCCCATTTGAACGCCGCCAAATAAAGTAGAGAGAACGGAAACCGTTTGCGCCAGAGATGCATTCAAGGTATCATCCAGGTATCATCCAGAAGTCGTGAAATGCGCTAAAGAAAGGAGAAGATGAGGAAGAGATGAGCGGAAGAAATAAAAGTCCGCAAGGAAACCGAGCCGTTTCTTTCCCAAAGCCCCATCGATTGGCGTTTACAACTTTCGCTTAAACATGTAAGAGCCGTACATGCCGCCAACTTCGGCACTGGCCATGGGTATCTTTCGCATGCCCCAGAAGGAGGCTCCCAGTTTCCAAGATCGCAGGCCCGAATCGCGAGGTCCATCTTCGGGCGAGTGCCGCCGGACCATCCAGGCCCTACTGCCAAACTCCGTGACCGTCCAGCCCAGTCGCTGCAAGGCCGGTGACTTCGACAACCTGCCGTAGAGGGTATCCGTGACCTCTATAACCTCCAGGGGTGCCGAAAATTTCTTCATAACGGAGATGCTGTTGCTGAAGAGGGTGCTGAAATCCAACTCGGCGGCCGAGTAGTCGGAAACGTCAAGATACTTCAGGGTGTGGGGCACCCAGTCGAGTTGCATCTGCACGTCGTCGTCATTCTCGTCGGGAACGAAGAGCCGGTCGATGTCCGTGAGCCTCAAGCCCCGACCCAGCGCAAGCTCCTCGAGGTGCTTGGTCAATGGTCTCAGCAGGTCGATGTGCGAGTCATCCATCTTGCTCCCCTTCAGGCTCAGTGATCGCAGGGTGGACGGCAGGATGGGGAGAAGGCGGGTGACATCTTCAACGTCCAGCAGCTGGTGGCTTCGTGCGTCGGAGGCGACACTGAGGAAGACCAGCGACCCACTGACTGCGGGGTGTGTGGCCAGAAACTCCAACACCACCTCTGGACTCAACAGTGCACACTTGGCCAAGTTCAAGTGCGTAATTCTGGCGGTGCGAGGAATGGACAGGAGGGCTTCATCTGTGATGCGGGTGCCGGCAACGTCCAAGTGCGTTAGGTTGCCCAAGGTAGGCATGAGTGACTCAAACACTGCGGATGGGAGGTTGATGCACTTGTGAAGAGATAGGCGGGTGATCGCAAGGCTAACCGGCAATTCGAATTTCGGAATGGCCGACATGGCAGCCTTGAAGTTATTGGACGAACATCCCGTGAAATCGACGGCCTGCAGGCGCGGGAGATCGAGGAACAGCTTGCGCAGAACGTCCTCGTTGATCTCGTCA
Source organism: Apiospora marii (assembly GCF_038362585.1). Lineage (NCBI taxonomy): Eukaryota > Fungi > Ascomycota > Sordariomycetes > Amphisphaeriales > Apiosporaceae > Apiospora > Apiospora marii. Next base: position 2,879,518 of record NW_027117377.1, read on the forward strand.
TCAATATGCTCCTGTGCCAAGAACTCGCGCAGATACGGCGTGTACTCCAGGCACTGCAGCAACGTCTCGGGGGTCAAGTGCCGCGTGGCAGAGCGCTCTTTAGCGGTGGTGAAGAGTGTGGTAGGGTTGAAGTGGCTGAAGTCAAGCCTTCGTACAATAGTGCCCAACTCCTGGTTCTGGGAGACATGAGCTAAGAACTTGCGGAAGATCCGCGAATGGGGAATAGTGATCTTTCTGTACAAAGCATGGAGAGTGGCCGTGTGCAGCGTCTTGGAAGCCAACAGCAGTGACATCAAGTCCACATTGCGAGCAGAGATGCCATTGGGAGGTACATCCAGCACGAGCAAGTCAATGATAGGGCCTATAGTTGTCTTAAGTTAGTGATATACTTCAATGCAGAGAGGGGCTGGTAGTTGATATCAGAGTCCAGCTTACCGAGTAATTCCAAGGGCAGCCTCTCAATGGGGGCTTGACCTGCTGTAGGCCGTCCGGGTACCTTGGTCGGGGTGGGCTTGTTGGTCACGGGGGGAGCGGACCATACAATCCTCAAGGCCTGCAAGTCGCCAAAGCTGCGGCTTGCCTGCCTCCCTCTGACATCGATCTGCTTCCATCCTTGGAAGCCGTCAGCAGCAACGGCAGGGAACCAGCAGCCATGGAGCTTGCTCTGGGGCTGTGTCTTGGGCGGTAGGAACTGTCGTGTAGTAGTTGTGGTAGTGGCCATCTCCGGAGGCGGCGACGACAAGGGTGAAGATGATGAAGATGAAGGTTGATGTTCGTCGTCTACTATGGCGGCCTCTGCAGCAGGCTGAGAGTAGGACGAGACTTTGGTACTGGTGAAAGTCTGGGCAAGATCCGAGTCGTTCTCTCGGACAGAAGAGAAAGAAGAGCGACCACTGCTCTTGTTATCTGAAGAAGACCTTCTCTGGCTAAGGTCGGAGCCTTCCATGGTGCCGTGGTAGGGGACGGGAGCAGATTTAATAGAACCCTGGGAGAGACAAGGCTCTGGCCGTGTGATGTCCGGAATATTGCTCGATGTTGGGACCATGGTGGGTACACGCGCCAGAGGTAGACGAGACGAGGGTGCGTCTGGCGGAAATGTAACAGAGCAGCCGGCAGGTCTAAAACCCCATGCAAGTCTTATTTGTTATTTGTGTTTTAGCTTCGAACCCAGCTTGTTTGCCCTCCGTCCGTACGGCAGGTATAACAACGAACGATGGCCTGCAGGAAGGGGGAGGAGACTGTCTGGGTTACAGGGCCTTTTGCGAGGTCTCAACCGCCGCAGCTGGGAACGTTGCGGATCGATCTTTTCTATTAGTCAAGGTGCTAGCCTTTTAGGTAATGTATTGCTGACCAGATGCGGGGAAACAATCAAACGCGACGGAGCCGTAGAAGCGTAGTTTGGAATAGTCCGTGACACGGCAGAAACGAGGGAGTCGTGTTCTAGAAAATGCCCAGGCACCAGGTGTGTGATGGGCGGGATTATCTTGTTGTTGTTTCTGGGGGTTTGCTATTGGGAGTGCCGAGCGAGTCGGTATGAGGTAGGTAGGTGCCTTTTTCGGTTACGTTACGTGTAGTATGTCATGTTATGCCATGTGTAATATGTGGATATATCTGCTCGGGTAAGAGAACTCTGGGGGCCGTATGTCACCGCCAACTAACTGGGTGTACCTGACTTATACGGATATATAGCGACAATACCTTACCCTACTTTTACCAATAATAAAAAGGCTCAACAAAACAGAAGGCACTCACTCAGTCACTGGACTGGGGGCGAGAAGATGGAAAGAAAAAAAAAACGCCATGAATATGCGCCCGCCCCCAGGTTGCAGGCCGATGAGAAAGCAAATTCGGGTTTCCATTAACAACGGATTGGGTAATGGAAACCAAGGAGTCATTGACCTTTGTTGGTCACCTGAGCAGCAGGTCCGAAATAAGGCCAAGCTGCCAACGGGGTTGTGGCAAGAAAGAAAGGAAGGAAAAAAGAAAAAGGAGGGAAAGGCCGCCAAGCTAACTGCTTGCGCATTATTTCTATTGGGTCAATCTTAAGTAATAGGAATCCTACTCGTAGTACGACATCCAGGGGTGAGTATTACGCAAAGGCGGAAAAAGCTGCCCATGCAGCCTATAGCATCCGACCTCCAACCCATCCTACACCCAAAACCACCTAGACTTTCCCTGCTGCCCTGCGACTAACCTTACCTCCGGTACCACATGCGCAGCCGAAACCCCAATTAACTCGCTTTTTTGCCTCTGTCTCAGTCTGGAAATCCGGGGTAGCCTAATGCGCGGCGGCTCCCTTAAAAACCATGCCCATGCAGCAATGCTGGCAACTTGGAGGGGGGTTAGTGGTTAGGGAACTGATTGTCCAGTATTACTTCATGCCACATTGAATACTCGACCTCCTTCACCGGATTACATAAAATAGGGCAAACATAGCGTCATAAGACATCATTATTGTCTGACTTCCAACCTCTCACATCTTGACAGCCAACAGCGAACAATAAAGAGCAAACATCATCCGAAATAGAACAAAAACACGAACCAACGTATACCTGCATGCAAAGTATTCATAACTGCATACTACCGTAATCCGCTGTAGCCGGCCTGACGAGACATCATTTCCCGCCCAGCCAACTAGCCACATAGGATCTGACTATGTTGCCTGACTGACTAGCTGCGATATCGCATACAGTTGCTCGTTCCAGTCAGTACCCGCCAAGTTCACGCCTACAGTTAGGGCCCGCGACAAGCTTTCGTCCCTAAACATTGGAACACATCAGACCGTTGTCAATCATCAGCTGATGGGATGGCGAGGCATGCAGCATGGATCGTATAGGAGCTGAGCGAAAGGAGAAAGTCACTGACTGACAAGTGACCGACAGAAGAGTAATCGTAGCCTGACTCTGCCGTCACCCCGTGTTACATGGGTTCTTGGGCAAAGAGAACCCAACAACTGACAAGCCCGGCTTGAGAAGGATGAGGGAGGGAAATAGGGGACTCGTGGCCGTTGCCAACCGAACCATACGTACGAACCACCAGCCAGGCAGCGGGGCTCGAGCAGCGCAATCCAGCTCCTTCATCCACCTGAAGCATTGCAATTCGCTTCACGTGGGCAATTGTTTTGGCGCTGGGCCAAATTGTCTATTTTCTCCTCGTACCATGTGACCCCCCTTCGACGGGGCCCCTCCTTCCCCCCAGACCAGACCAGGGGGGTTTGATAGGTCAGGGTAACACCCAGTTACTGAAAGGGGTAATAAGTCAAAAAGCGAAAGAAGCAGAAGAAGAAAAAAGGCACTATTACCTACATACCTACTTAGAAAGAGCGCCTATGAGCGAGCGAGCAAACGAACGAACGAACGAACGAACGAACGAACGAGCGCGCATCGTTTAGAGCCGCTGCCGCCCCCCCCTCTTAGCTCTCCGCCGCCCCCAGCCAACTACTGCACTGCAAGTACTTACCTGCAAATCGATCTGGGTTTACTGACAAGTAACATAACGGCGCCAGCATCGGAAGTTGCACTAGCCCTTGCGGCGGCTTTCGATCCGTTGTCGACTTGCGTTGCGCAACCCTTCATCCCATCTTCTCGCGACTCGTCCGTATCCCATTTATTCGCTAGCGGCCGCTGCAACATCCTTCTCCTGTCCAGCCGGGCAGGTGTCCTCCTACAAGTATGTACAAGCAGGTAGGCAGGCGATGCGGTCACCAGGCGTGCATGACAGGATGCGCACCTAGCCAATCGTCGGATCCTGTCCAGTCCGATCCAACACAACAGCTGAGCTCACGCAATCCCTGCAGCCAGCGGGTAATGGGTTACACAGGAGGCACCGGAAGTATGTAATAGAAATTGGACCATTTCCTCGGGAACAACAACTCCCAGTTTTGCATCCTTGGGTCATGGAATGGTGCCAATTCATTCCAGACATCACCAAGACACAGCCAGACCGACATCGAACTTGCATCACATTTGGAGGCCAAGACGCCCATTTCGCCAACTAACCGTATTCGCACAAAAGATGACATCTTCAACTGACTTGAATATGTGTCCATTCGAACAATGTGTGTGTACATACATGCAACCCCCATAAGAGGCCTCTACCCGACAAAGCATATTGCAAGCATGCTGGGACATCCAGTCCCAAGTGCCCGCAGCCCCCCTCCATTTATAATTCCCATTTCATATCCTCATTACGCCTCGTTGGAGTGCTGTTGCTGCTATAAAAGGTCCCCGGGATATCAACATTATGATTTATCCAGACGACGCAGGTCTTCGTTCCGCCCGACGCCAAAATCGACCCCAAATAGGCCTCCCAGTGCCACGGATGGCCAGAATAAGTACTTAACAATGTGCAACGCTTGCGCCATGGAGCAGGTATTTGGTTCCAAATACTGTCCTCGCCAACGCCTGAACTCCTTCAAATGTGACTGTGATCGCTCGATTTTATACCGAAAAGACAACTAGATGCGCCGTGATCCAAGCGCTCACCTGCCATTCACCTTCTTTCCGTTCTTCATGCGATTTTTACAATTGTCGCAATACCATTTAGCTGCAGGGAAAAGGTTAGCACCCGAGGTATTCGCTTCGACTCATAGGAGGCGACTGTGAACTTACTACTAGAACTTGGTGCCGACTTCAAACCAACACACCCAAGATGGAACCATTCCTTCTCGCAATCGTCGGCATCGCACGCCACCATCTCTCCGTAGGAAACACCGTTGCAATAACAGTATCGTGGCTCGTTGGCATCGATTTCGCCATCCTCGTCGCCATGTGCACTGCTGTGGGCATCCTCGTCCACGGCCTGAGCTGCCAGTGTAGCTTGAGCAGAAGCTCCTTTCTTGTGACTCCGCTTAGGCTTGTCGGTCTGCGCATTTCGCGCTGACCGTGACCTGGCCTGGTCAGGGAAGTTCCCCAAGGCAGGCGTCGAAGGCTTGCTTGCCCGACCACTTTTGGTCGTAACAACTGTGGTTGTGGTCTGGTGTGGAACTGGTGTACTGTCTGCCTTGGGTTCTGTATCGTCCTTGGCCACAGAGCTTTTCCTGCTCCCGCCCATAGCAATGTTTGTGGCGATACTTGGTTGCGGTGTATCCTCCTTGGGGTGTTCGGTTTTGACTGGCACAGGAGTCTCTTTCGTGGGCTTGGCCTCTGTTGGAGGCCGCGACCCGTTCTGCGCGGGGTTTGCATCGGGAGTAGGGGGTGCTGCGCCATTAGGCCTGTTCGAAGCTGATGAAGCTGGCCGGAGTTTCGTGTTGTCAATGTTTGATGCAGTCGAGTTCTGCCGGGCTCTTGAAGCGACTGGGCGAGTCGCAGCAGCAGTGGGAGCAGGCGAGCTCCGCGCGACGTTCTTTGGGTCGGTAAAGTTGGGCAAAATGGGGGAAGTGGCTGCGAGGGAAGGAGAGAGGGTGGAGGGCAGGCCGTTTTTACTACACCGAGTCAGATTTACAATGCTACGTTTTCGGAATATCACTAATACGCACCTTTTCTTTGCTTGGCCATTGACAGTTGGCAGAGCTTTGCGTTTCTTGGAGGCTGGAGCTGCTCCTCCAGCTTCTGGCGTCGGTGTTGCTCGAGGGCTGGATGTCTTCGCCTTCGGTGCGTTGTTGCCGAAGACGCCGCTCAATGCCCGCTCCATAGGCTGTGCGCCGTTGGTTGCCTTGTCTTTATTGTTATCGACCTTGCGCTTCTTCGGTGCTGGATTGCCGTTCACAGGAGGCCCATTGGTGATACCCAGCCCAACGGGCGCGTTTGTGTCTGCCGCCGCCTTGCGTGACTTGCTGCCGTTTGCGGCCCTTTTGCTCGGCTCGTGTTTCTGTTTCGTAGTATCGTGATCGGCATCGGCATCGGAGGCGTGTTGCTGTTGCTGCTGCTGCTGCTGCTGCGTTTTTTGACCCTTTCTTGCGGCAACGGCTTGTTTTCTCGCGTCGCTTCTAGCAGCTGCCTCTTCTGCGAGCGCCTGGGCGGCAGCAGTGATGGCCTGGGCACCGTCGCGGCGCGATCTCTCGGCAGCGTTTGCTTTATTGACCCTGTTCTCGGGATAAGCCCAGTGTGTAGCACTACCGTATTTGGCTTCCTCGCTAAATTCACTCTCGAGGTGGGGCCAGACGTCGTCGGCGCGACTCAATTGCTTGGACAGCGCTTCGTTGGCGGTCGATATGACGTGGTTCTTTTCCTCGAGCGATACCAGCATTTCTTGGATCTTCAGAGCAGTATGGCGGAACAGCTGACGCCGAGGGAGATTGGCTGAGTCGTACAGCGAAGCATTGTAGCTCTCGTCGGCTGAGGGCGCTGGCGGCAAGCTTCCATTTGTGCCGAAACCGGTCGAGCTATTCTGGGCGCTCATGGGCGCGGAGCCGGGCGCGACACTGCTCGCATTGTCGGTGGTCGGTCTCGGTTCGGGAGGGTTTGATTTGAGGGCAACGTCGACGAGCTGGAAGAGTGTGTCCTCTGGGGCAAAGATCTTGGCGTCGACCTCTTTCAATAGGGTGAAATGGCGAACGAGATCTTTAGGAAGGGACGTAATGGCGTCGGTGAAGTGTGTAATAGCAGGGAAAATGTCGATGGGCTGGTCGTGGGCATGCGCCTCCCGACCGGCCAGGACGCAGCACCGAGCGCGGATGCTGATGATCTTTGGGGATTGGTGCGTGCCTGGCGAGCTGGCTGAGCTCGGCGACTTGAAGAAGGGGTGCTAGAGCTAGGCCCTGCCTCTGGCTGGGAAGGCTTTGCGGTCCTCATGTTGGACTGAATTGGGTGAAGATGGTGGGAAGGTTTGTAGGAATTTTTTCCTGAGTCGTGACGAGCAAAGTCGTGTCTCGATCGTACTGGGGGAGGGACGCCGCAAGAGATGAAAAGTTGGATCTCTCGAGCGTCGCGAAAAAACAACCTAGGGACCTCGAAGTCTGGGATGCACGAAGAGGGACTATGTCATATTGCAATAGAAAGTATGAGAACCTATGCGCAGAAACACATGATCGAGGGATGCTACTGGGAACGTAGAGAGGGGATGCGCAGAAAGCGATCCAAGTGACCAGCTGCAAAAGACCTTGGGTTCGACTGCAACTGCTCGGGAGAATGGTGGATGGGATAGACCTGGACTTGGGACAGGATGGGATTGATTTGATGCACAGCGCTGTTCCCGGCACAGCACAAACACGCTGCACCACTAAAAGCACTGCGACTTATGGGCTGTTGCCAGTCCTGGACTAGCTACCTTCACCTTTCTCGCGCATTGCGAACAGGCGAATGGGGGGTTCAAGTTTATCCGAGCTGATAAGATAAGATCACTCGCTATGATCTCATCCCGGCTTTATGCAAATCTTCGCTAGAAAGGGGCCGGCCATGGTGACTGACCACTCAAGACTTAAGGTTAGTTGAGCAGGTCGATCCACGGCATAAGTGCTACCTACGTACCTATTAGACTACCGTATTATAAATCCTATACTCAGCCCTTATAGTAGGTAGGTAGTTAGTCTATACATAGCCACTTCTCTGAGTACCTCAAAGCACACTGGCACATTCAGGTGCACCTATATTTGTGCTTCGATACGGTAAACTGTTCAGGGATATGTTGGAAGCACATCTGTTTTATACAGGGTTTTTATGTGCTATATGAAGTATATACTTCTGAGTTGCCTATGATCTACATAGGCGTGGTATAATGCAGCCTGCAACCTGCAGCTACTATAACATTAAGAAGACTGCCCGACCAAATGCAACTCCTGGGGGTGCTCAATCTATAGACGCTAAGGCGCACCATCAAATGCAGCAGGAAAACTGTCCACTGCCGAAGGAAACACGCAAAAGACTGCGCTGATGCTCTACTCTCGAACAAAACCTCGCTACTGGCAACCATGCTCGTCTTTACTCCGTCTTGAGCCGCCTGCCGGACCTACCCTCCCGCTCCTTCTTCTGTCGCCACTGCCACTCAAGGAGCACTGGGATGAAGTGCCACAGGTCCATCTCAGGCCAAAAACACTTCAGAAAGAAGATGTGTGTGTCTTCATGACACTGCCACAGCATAAAGTCACTCAGTCGCATCACGTTACTAGTCCGGATGAAGATGTCGAGCGGAGGGCAGTCGGCCGTATACATGTGGCTGTTGATAGAGTCCACCGTGATCGACTCTGCGTCCTTGAACGGCATCGCCTTCCCCTTGCCTTTTGCTTCCGTCCGGGGCGAACCTGGGTTGAGCGTCGTGGTGGACGACACTGAATCGTCCACGTCTGACTTCGCAGCCGGGTCCGGCGACTCCTCTCGGAGTGAAGTGGACGATTCCGTCCTTTTTGGTTGTTTAGATCTGATCGTCTCGGTAATCCTGGCTTGCGAGAAGGGCGTGGCTGGGGGTTCGGACGGCATCGAGAACTCGTCCACCGTGGCTTTGATGGCTGCCGTCATTTCTGCTCGTGAGGTGTATGGGAAGCAAATGTTGAGTACCGCACTAAAGTTTAAGCCGTTAGCCCAGTTCACCGACGTTCCAACGGCGGCAGTCCTCATACTCGGTATTGTGTTTAGTCATCTCAATGGCTCTGTCGACAAAAGGCAAGACGTCGTCAGGGATCATGTCACGCTCTCCCAGCACGCGAATACCGGCGCCATATCGATCGAGTAGTTCCCCGTGCTGGCACAGCTGTTCGAGCTTGAGCTTGGCCATCTTCATCAACCCGCTAACTTCAGATTTCGGTCGGTTGAAGTTCTCGATGCTGAATGCGTAAACGGTGACAACTTTGACACCGCATTTGTAGCATACTTCGAGTACCTGTTGGAAGGGGTCAGCAGTCAGTTCCGGAGCCTCCAAGTCTGGCTGTCGGCGCATCTACCTTGGCAAGGGCCTCGAAGCCCATATTGTGACCTTCTATCGTCTCGATATGGTTGTTCTTGGCGAACCGGCGATTTCCATCCATCTCGAAGGCGACATGTTGCGGAATCGGGCCCTGGCGCAAGGTGCCAATGAGCATTTCGCGGGCCTGCCTAAGAGCCCACGATATGGGTGGCAGTGTAGCAATCCATCTCTGGACGTTCGCATCCGCTTTAATAGACATGGTACCGGGTGTGAAGCGCAGAACTGGATCGAATAAGCTGTCGCGTAGGAGTCAAAATGAATTGGAATATCTCGTCGGGCTGCAGTTGGTCGTCGCAATGCTTGGATATACTGGCTGCGACAAAAGAAAGAACGGGTACGAATGCCTGAGGTGGGCTGAGGCGATGTATGACTCTATTCGTAACACATAATGCTGTTGCTTGGTCCCTTTTCTTCTTCTTCCCGACAAGGCACAAATGAATGTTCTGTTGAACGCGGACAGACTAATTACACAAACAGGAATACCAGCAGGAAACGAACGGAAGGCGACTAGTATTTGTGGTTGCTAGAGGCTTGGAGGTACTGTGGATGTCTTGGTTCATTCTTGCGTGGTGTGGTCAAAAACGTTGCCTTCTTTGGACGTGGACGGTACGGAGCTTGGGCCATTTTGTCATTGGTTCATTTCGCCTGTCGTAACTGCCTACCCTTGCCCTGGTCATCCGGTCGTTCTTGAATTACCAGCCAGACCTCGGTGCTCGGGTCAGAGACACCAAAATCGTCAAGATCGTGCCATTAAGCAGAATCATCAAATGGCAAGTAGCGACTGAAATCCGGCATGGGCATAGCGGTCCAGATCCAGAGACTTTTCCTAGTAGAAAGAGCTCTGACTCCTCACCCATCACACATCATGATCGCAAGCTGAGATATCAAGGCCGGCATCCTCCGTGCAGCTGGGCGTCCCCGTGTAATGGATTATGATGTACCTACATGCATGTATGTACTTACCCGTAATATAGGGCTGTCCATCATCATCAAGAAACTTCTTTGTCCACCAAGTCATACGTAAGGTACCTACACTCTGTTCCGACCTGCTTCACTCGCTCATACACATTGATGGGAAGTTGTACTCCCAGGCCAACATGGCCAAGTCGTCGTTGCTTCTTCTTTGCGATATTAGGTACCAAGGGATAACCAGAATTGATGGACACCTGGTGGTGGTTTACCACATTAACCTTAGGTGCTGTGACATGTGCTTCAGCAAGAGCGGGGCTCCCTTTAGAGGACCGTCGCAACGCCTCATTCGCTAGTTCCCAACCACCCTTGCGCTTAAGGACAGACTGACAATTCAATTCGCTTCGATTCAATGACCTAGCCTCGCATTCTAACACTTCGACGGCAGTAAGGCTGGAATAACCTCCCACTTCTGATGCCACGTCCGTCATATACAGAAAGCATCTTGCATGACAATACCACAGTGCATTATATAAGCACGCCCGCCCTTACGCCCTTGCCGTTTACCCTATCTGAACCTCACAAGTTCTTCTGGCCACAGTCTCGTCCTGAACTCTTGCCATGACAGTGAACAGGTGACGTGGTATCATGTCTTTTACGAATGCACCCATCTCCCGCTGTCTTGTCTATGGACTCATTGGCACATCCATAGCTGCCAGTCTTCTGGATGTCAAGCACTACTGCTACATCCTCGTCGACACTCACCTCTGGAGGTTCCATCAGACATGGCGGGCGTTGATATTCCAGCTATGCTACACCAACTCCTCCGAAGTGCTCTTCGCCGGCATGACGCTGTACCATATGCGAGCAATTGAGCGTTTTTGGGGTTCAAGGAAGTACGCTGTAAGTTGGCGGGCGATAACGGTTGCCGGTAGTCGGCCTGCGCTTTTCGTCGGTAGCTAACGTAACCGCCAGTCGTTCATCATCGTAACGCTCATGCTGACGAGCATTCTAACCCCTGGCATCCTCGCCTTCGTCCTACGGCCACTCACCCTCGGTCTTTTCAACTATCTCCCAGCGGGACCGACACCGGTGATATTTGCGGTGCTCGCCCAATACCATGCCATGGTCCCGCACATGTATAAGTACCGGCTGGCGACGTCTTCGTCTGCGCCGGCAAATGGGCAAGTCCAGGGTATCACCTTCTCTAACAAATCGTACATCTACATGATGGCCGGCCAGCTGGCGCTTTCACAATGGCCGGGATCACTGCTGGGCGCTCTCATCGGCTGGTTTGTGGGGTATTCCTGGAGAATGGAAATCTTGCCACGATCATTGACGAAATGGCGGCTCCCTGGCTGGATGGTCGGTGTCCGTACGCAACGACGAAGCGAGGAATTCGAGGGCTTGAGACGAAGACTTGAAGGGGAGGATGCATCTACCGCCACAACGAGCGGCGCGCAAACAGGAGAAGCTGGCCGGCGTAGAACCATGGGTCAGCAGTTCATGGACACCTTCCGAGGCGCTTTCTAGAAGCACCTGTGCATGTTATAACATATTGTTCAGAAGTGGCTATCTACACGTTTCATTCGTTCTAGGCAACATGCAGCTAGAAGCGCTGGGCCCACGAGAATAGTATATGTATGCAATCCGTTGGGGCATGCGCGCACTGCACTGAGATCAACTCTTGGTCGTCTCGGATGACAACGTGTAATTGGTATACCAAATTGTATCATAGCCGTAGTGAACCAAAGTGACTGATAAATCAACAACAATTATTATCAAGTCGGTCCTGTGGTGTCAGCCAGTTCGGAGAGATAGTCACCACCAACCTGGGCCGCTTACTACAAGTACGTACGTACGCCTCTCTCGTACAGCCCTGCATACAAAACAAGCGTTGATTGCATCAGCTGAGCCTTGACAGCCAGCCCAGCAAAACTGCAGCCTCCCACCCCAGCAGATAGGCGAAATTACCGACATGCACGCACATGTATATATATCCAATATTTCCCTCTCGGCACAGCACCGACGCAACGTGACGATGCGTGTAGATGAAGCACTACAGTCGATTGCACACTGCCATCCAAAGATATCGAGTGTCCTCCCGCTGGCGAGGTCTGTGTGTGTACATACATGTGTGATGTGTTCGGCCGATACCCGTCCCGCACAGATGTGTGTAGGGTCTCACTTCAAGCTGTGCGACTGTCCAATTCGCAACCTTGGTCTTACTCTTCCTCGTACTCTGTTCGACCCCCGAGCCTCTCTCCGACGCACACGCCGTACACGCAGCATCTGGCAGTCAGTAAGCCATTGGAGGTGGCAATGCTCATCACGAGTGCCGAAGCCAAACATTATTTATAGAAACGTCTTGTGGATTGGGTTAAGACGACTGCGGGTTTCACGCGTGCTAAGTCCATAGCAGGTAGTAAGCAGCGTGCAGTAGGCCGTAGGCGTAGTCGACGAGGCCTACGAATGAATACGCAATATAAAAAAACATCTGGGCGGACGTTCTCCCGTAATTGGGGCTAGATAGTAAACAAAACAAAAAACCTTGAAGAGCCCAAGACCGATTTGATTCACCAGGTCTTATGAGACTATTGCCTGTCTGGGGGCGAGCTGGATCAGAAGCTGGGTATCCCGCCAGTCCGGGTTAGGTTGGAGTAGTTACTGTAAATGACAGATTAGCAGGGATGTAGGGGGGCCATAGGGGAGCCGGAATTGCAGCAGTGTTCCATCCTGTCAGCCATTTCTTATTTTACTTTCAATTTCACATCCCCCCTAACGAGTAGCTCTCTGCGCTGACCCGCCGGGACCTGCATAAGCCGCCAATCCTCGAAAGTACCCGGAGCAGCATCTGGCGCTGCTACAATACCTTTTCAAAACGAAGCCCGCATGGGAATGGATTTCCTTCCACACCCCCATCATCCCATCCTTGTCCATCTGTCGTCCAACCCCATACTTGTAATAATCAACCGCCGGCAGCAGAAGCCAGCCTCAATTCCTCCTTTTCCTTGCACTACCACCTTTTCTTCGATACCGGGACCCGTTGCTTTTCGCCATATTTGGCTCCCCTCCCTTCCATACTATAATAAGAGTCTTGTTGGATAATTATATTTCGCATTCCTCTCAGCCTTTGTCTTCTCGCGCGTGTTCGACAATCTCCGCGTTCCCTATTTGTGTACCCCGTAAAAAAAAAGTACATAGCCGCCCGGAGATTAGGCCCTCGAGTTTCGCGCGCCTCCCAATCCATGGTACGGAACCACCGATCGATCCAGTGACGAACACCAAACCGCGAATCAGGCGGAATAAGGGAAAAAAGAAGGAAGCGAAGATAGCAGATATAGGTCGCTACGAAAACTATACCATGTCTTTGCCTTAACGACGAGTGCGACCCATTAAATCTTGTTATTGTCGTTGCTAGGAAACTGTAGTGGCACAAGATGAACGGCATCTCCAACCGAGGGCCGGGTGCCAATGGCTTCGATGGAGGAATCCGACCACTGCAGCCGTTGCGCACAAATCAGGGCCCGAAAACAAATATGCCCGCCGACCGCTACAGGCAAGAGGGTCCAAATAGCGACATGCGCTCCAAGCCGCGCTATAATCCCGTACGATACCATCTCGAACCAGACCCGGTGGCCCCCAACGTACTAATTTGTTCGCATAGATGAACCCCGAGAGAGTGCAAAGCTCGATGCTAGTAGACCTGAAAGACCCCGTGCAGGTACATCTGCTTACCGAAACTGCTATACTCGACAGCAAGGAGTACGAGATCCTGTCCCAGGAGGAGGTGGACGACTTGAAGAAACAATGCCAACTCCTCAACCAGCGGATAGAACAAACGCGCGCCAGCCTGGCCATCCAGTCCAAGTATCGAGATGCTGCCGTCTCCATGGCCAGGCTATACTCGCCGAACAACCCCACACGAAACCTCTTGGGGGAAAAGAGCGTCTACAGGCGACGCCGCTCGCGAGGCGGAAGCTGAGCGAGAAGCGATACAGAAGAAATGCGAAGACTTGTCCTCGGAGCTCTGGCAGTTAGAGAAGCGCGCGATGGAACCTCAGAAAAGGCTGCTCGAGCACACGGCCGGCATCCTGCAGATGACGCACAAGGTTGCCAACAAGGGCGTGCTGACCCCCAAGATGCCCTCGATGAACGGTATACCTGCGAGCCCCGAGAGCATGTTCACCGGGTCCAACGGCAGGAATAGCCTGGAACCGCCAGACGACTTGCTTTTCGACGAAGCAAGCTTGTACCAATCGATCGAGGACATGGCAAACTTCGGTCCTGCGATTCCACGGGATCATCCTAAGAAGAACACTATAGAGATCCCCCTGAAATCGCCTGTCCGACAACAAACGAAAGAATTGACGGAGGAGAGTGAACGGTTGCGCATGGAAAACATCCAGCTGAAACAAGAAGCGGACTCTCTTAGGACACAGCTACAAGACGCTCAGGGCGGCGATCCCAATCAGTGGAAGCTAATAACCGACACGGAAAGGAAGTTGGAAATGTTCAATCAACAACTGCAGGAACTTGTGAGGGCCGCGGATCCGGCCAAGAATAACGGTTACAAAGCACCCCCTTCTGGTCAGCTTGAACCCGGTGATATGTTAGGCAGTCACCTAGACTATCTGGAAGGAGCATTGGCCGAGATCAAAAGCAGCATCGGCAATAAACCCGAAGCTGCAGAAGCGATCCAAGCCGCCAACCAGCAGATCCAAGAGCTTCTGTTGTCACACGGCAGCGCTGGGTATCCCAGCCCTCCTCAGATGGATGCCGATCTGAATGACCAGTTCGATTACTTGCAAGACGCTATCCGCGCGGCAGGGCAGTCGTTGGACCGGGCCGCTGCGCTCGCGGCCGCAAGCTCCGCCGACAAGCAGAAGGACGACCAGTCTGAAGCTGTTCTCATGGGCCTGTGGGATATAATCCAGGCGGGCCTGGCCGATGCCGAGCAGCGCAAGCGCGACCGCAGGAAGACGCGCTTGGACAAGGGTATCACTGCCGAGGAGGAAGACATGTCTGACAACGAGGGCTACGACCCCAACGAGACTTACTCGCTACAGGCTTTCTCCGCCAAAGTACAGTGGCTCTTCGCACAGGCTGCTGGCCTCAAGGAGAAGAAGGGCGTCCTTCAACGGCAGATCAAGCAGCAGCGCGAGCTGAACAACAAGTCGGACGTGGAGAAGGAGGAGGCCATGAAGGCCAAGGACGAAGAGATCGAGCAGGCGCGTAGCCAATTGGCCCAGGTGGAAAGGGAGGCAGACGGCATACGCCAGCAGCTTTCCGATACCCTCACGGAGCTCGACACAGCGCATAACACCCAGAAGCAAGGGAACGCGGAACAGGACGCGGCCATCAAGGAAGCCACGGATAAGCTCAAAGAACGCAACGCCAAGATTGCGTCTCTGGAATCCGACAGCCGGGACATTCAAATGCGCCTGACGACGGCCGAGACCAACATTGCCATCATCACAAGGCAGCTCCAGGAGGCCAACGAGGCCAAGGGCGAGGCGGATAAGGCCATCGTCGCCAAGGAGGCCGACGTCACGGCCAAGACGGACGAGCTCAAGTCAAAACAGAACGAGATAGAAGAGCTGATGGGCATGGTGGCCGAGTTCAAGATGCGCGCGACCATGGCCGAGGCCGAGCTGGACGGCGCGTACGGCAGCCGGCGGGAGCGCGCCCTCGAGGCCGCGGCGCTCTACGACAAGGACGGCACCAAGCAGCTGCAGGACAAGGTTGCCGAGCTGACGCCCCGCGTCGCCGAGCTCGAGACGGAGCTGCGTGGCACCGTCAAGGACCTCAAGGACATCACCAAGCAGGCCATCGACGCCGAGGCCAAGATCGCCGACCTCGAGGCCGAGCTCGACAAGACGGCCCAACAGGCCCGTCGCGAGAAGGAGGAGCTTCAGGAGTCTCTCGACCGCGAGAAGCTCTCCCGCGGGGCCCTGAGCCCCGGCATGCCCCTATCCCCCGGCGGATCGCGCAGCAGCTCCATCGTCACGGACTCGTACCGCGAGGCCCTCCGCTCCGAGCGGAAGAAGCACGACGAACAACTCAGGGTAAGCACTAATGTTCTTTCCTCCCTTTCTCCTTCCACGTTATCTACTTCTGCCCCTTGCCCCCAAACATCGACAAGCAACAGAAAAGCTGACCATTCATTAAACAGGCCGAGCAAGCAAACCGCAGAAAGCTCGAAGAGGAGCTTCGCGCCCTCAAGAGGGCCCAAGGCCCCGGCAAGAGCCCCCTCAGCCCACGGGTGGCGTAATTTCGAGGGTCTTTTCTCTGCCCTCCTTATACCAAAACCAAACACACTTCCTCCTCTATCTGCAGGTTGTGTCAAGACCCTCACGATTGTTACTCGTTATATATGACTCCACCCCCCTTATTTATACTCCTACCTACATCTCTATTACCACGACGACGTCTCTGACCGGGTCAAACACATGACGTACCCGGCGCTTCATTTTCGCCCATTGCATCCAGCTTAGCCTACTACCTACTTGTTCGCTTGTACGAATTACTCTACCTCGGCACACGACCACAACCCACTCAACCCTATACCTATTTACCTACCCAGCCCTTTGCCGGGTACAAAGCCTATTTATTTTTGGGCATGTGAGCCTGTTCACTCACATAGATTGCGCTGCTTTCTTTCTCTGCTTCTTTTTTCTTCTGGCTTTCTTTGCCTTTTGGGTAGATAGGGGGTTATTGTGGAACACGGGGAGGTTCTTCTTGGATATCATGTAAACACTTGCATTGGTTGGTCTGGGAGTGAAGAAGATTGTTGGATCCTTTTATCTTGCTGCTTGTTATTATAGTACATATTTGTTCATTCGGGTTGACAGGTTAAGAAATGGTAACAGCCGGAGAGGTGGGTTAGGCGAGCACGCTTCGCATGATGATGTGTATGTATCTTACGTTTTCAAAGAGAGCCAATATGTTAGGCTGACACATTGGTCATACCCTTTGCCAAGCAGATTAGGTGTCTACCAAAGAAGCCTCTACATTGAACGTGACCCAAGTAGAAAGGAATATCAAAACTATGCAACAGCTTCACTTTGATCGATCATAATACCATTTGAACCAAAGCCATGCGATATTTTTATGTGAGAACCATCCATATACGGTAAGATGATCATTAATATATTTCAGTTGAGTATCATGGAGATACCATAGCGAACACGGCAAGGCAGACTTGGGCAAGAAGGTTTGTATGCTGCTACCAGCGGTATGTTCTATTATCAATAGTGACTTCGTAGCAAGAAAGCCAAATCTCCACTGCCTGGACGATAAGCGTCCAGGCCTGGGTATCTTCAATCATCCGGTATTAGTGGCCCAACCCCCGAGCCTCAACCCCTCTTTGTACATGATACAGAACCCCAACTGACAGGCATTATTGTGAGTTCGTTGCGTCGTAAAAGCGATGGTACCTTTGCTTCATCCCCACCCATCAAAGTCCATGCATGAAAAACCAATATCATTATGTCATCCGTCATTGCCTCGCGCGCCAAAAATGATGTACGTGTAGAAAGGAACAGCTCGTAACGTCTTCGAAGATCTCAGGAAGCTATCATCGACTTTACAGCATGAGCAGTCCGAAACCGGCCGCAGCGAAGAAAGCACCGGGTGCGACCGTCTTCATGGCAGCGGGGTTGTTGGAAGACGAGCTGGCAGGAGCCTCGGGCTCGGTGGTGGAGGTCGACTCAGCCTGGGTCTTGGTGGTGAAGGTGCTGCCATCGGTGGTAACGGTGGTCTCAACCTCGGAGGTGTTGGTGGTGACGGAAGCAGATCCGGACTGAGTCTCAGAAGGGTTCGCGCTGCCACTGCCGCTGGCGCCGCTAGTGCTGAAGATGGTAGACTTTCCGATGGTGGAGGTGATGGATGAACCGTCAGACTCGATGGTAGTCAGGACGTCCTGGGTGCTGATAGGGACGGGAACGCCACCAAAGATGGTGGTCTGTCCGACGGTGGAGGTAATGGTGGATCCATCGGAGGTCAGGGTGGAGAGAATATCCGAGGTTGTCACGGCGCTCTGGGAGCCGGAAGCAGTCGCAGATGCCGATGCCGAGCCGCCAGTCTGGCCGGTAGCCATCACAGTGGTGGTGGCAGAGGGGTTGGAGCCAGTGACGGAGCCAGGGACGCCTTCGATGTCAATACCAACGGCGGCGCACTGGTTCTTGCCGAACGCCTTTACGGCGCTGGCTTCCTCCTGCTTGGGGCAAGCTTGGTCTGCGCAGTCTCTAACTCCGTAGATGAAGTTCTTGCTGGAGCACAGGCAGCGCCAATCACCGGACTCGCACTTGAAGGCGGAAGCCTGGTTCACCATGTTGGGAATACAGACGAGCTACATCGAAGCAGAGTCAGCAATGATGGGTCGAGACAGCCACACATCCTCCCGGGCAGTCAAATGACGACCAGTGGAGGACATGCTCGCTGAGTGAAGGGGAGAACTTACACCACACTTAGGGAAGTTGTCAGGCATGGCCTGGGCCGAGACAAGGGCGGAAGCACCCAGGATCATAATAACACTCTTCATTTTGGCGGGTTTGGTTGGTTCGAGAGATCTGTCGACGAGAACGTGTGAGTATTGTACGGATGTGTTTAGTCTCAACAGAGAAATGATGTTCGAAACGGTGCCAAAAGAGGATGGGCAAAAAGGCCTGTTCTGCAGAAAGACTTGTGGGTGTTGCGGATGCTGGGCCGAGAACGAAGAAAGTCTGGATGTTGGATTGTGTAATGGAGGAAGAAACTTGGAAGATGGGAGGGAGTGGTTTGGAATTTCAAAAGGGCTTGTTCGGAAGTATTTGTCTTGGGAGGGACTTAGGCAAGCAGTAGGGAAGGTGCGCTGGTTGGCGAGAGGGCTCTCTGACAAGATGGTGTGTGTGTACAGAGAGCGTCTCAGACTATTCGCGGCAGGTGCAACTGCAAGAGGCTGGAGCAGGTGTGGATGTGTAATTGCAACATGGGGTATAGGGAAGGCGCAAGGGAAGGAAGGGGCCGGCAACGCTTGAAGCTAGGCCTCCCCTCCCGTGTTCCTGAAATCTGCAGGTCCGCCCCGGCAGAAAGGCAGGGAAGTGGGTGAGCGTCATGGTTGACTTACATCTCTTGGTGATTAGTTGAATTATTAGGTAAGTGGAATTAGAGAGGCAGGCTGATGAAGAGCTGAGTGTCCTTGAGCTGGTGTGTGGTCGAGATGGGATATGGTAGAGGAAGGGAAGGGCAGCAGGCCGTTATATAATCCCATCGTCTGTTGTCTGCGAGCTGGCAAGCGGTGTTTCCTTGGTCCTGCAACCCAAAGTCAAGCCTGTTCTACAGACCGACGATGCAGGCCAGCTACGTAAGTCGTGTAGTGACTGCCCTCTTTTTCCATGGCAGCTTGTCATTCGCTACTATACCCAACCCATGCTATACCGGTTTAAGTTGCAGCCGCTAGCAGTACAACCGTGGAATTGCACCAACCTCCCTCCTCCCCACTTGCCTCTGGGCTGCCCCTGTTCCTTTACTTCCTGGCGCCCACATCCCTGCCTAGCATCCGGGCATCGACCTCCCCGGCGAGCCATCTCTTGTTAGTAAACACAGCTTGACATCAGGATCGTTAAAGTTTTGTTTCCCGCCTGCCCGACCGCCCGCGAGCAAGCCTGCATTTGCTTGACAGGTTCAATAGATGGCTGTAGCTTGCCCGCCGTCCATCTCGGCCTCCCATTGCTGAGCTCATTGTGGGGTGTGACCCGTTGTCCGTGTTCTGTTTCCCACGCGCGAACCGAAGCCACGACTACATAGACCCCTGGCAGGCCCGGCTCGTTCGGGCTAGTCTGTGTCTTGGGGAATCGGGGAAAGAACAACATGGGCATGGTTGATCATCCATGATATCAACTGGAAGTGATCCATCAACTGCTGTCCGGCTCGGCGCCATCGAGGCAGATCTCCGATCCCACGGTTGCGACGGCTTCGACTGGTATCAACAGTGCTGGAAGAAGAAAGCACACCAACGTCTCCCAATCTACCTGTAGCTCTGCATCAACCAGCCTTGTTTCCTTCTTTGAACTGCACGACACGACGTAAGGTATGCCGACAGAGGAACAATTGCATGTCTGTAAGTGACTGTTTCTGAGGGTGTCGCTACTGTAAGGTAAGGTTGGGCCTTGTCTTTTTTTCCCAACCCCGGTCGCCTACCACTTCTCTGATCGCGAATCGCATGGCTCAAACGTCGGTCTTAATCCATAAGATTTGCTCAACCGATAGAATGCACTACGACCTAATTTCCCCTGCCATTTCCCGTCCACCATATCCTGTTTTATGCCTGGCCTAGCTCTGATGGACATAGAGTCGTGCTACCAGGCTCATCTTCTTATTCGAGCTCACCTTCCTGACTGACGTCTTTCATTTGATGCAGCACTGACCAGTAGTATCATTAGATGCCCTCGTCACTTTTGCGGTGTCTCTCCTGCCTAGCTGAAGATAGATAGGGTACATGCAATTACGGCTGGTGTGCAGCAGCATGTTTCACGGAAGATGGGTTTCAAACCATCGCCCGCGCCTGCAGTCCCAGCCTGTACTTGCTATACTTCCTTGAGTGGTAACAAACTGCATGGCTATGGGGCCTGTTACATTCGTTCCTGTACAAGATATCGGATGACAAACCATTGCTACACATACGATGGCTGGAAGAAAATTTTATGTGACGGGCCGGCATTGTCCACCGACTTTCTCACGAAAGCTACGCAAAACAAGGCACAGCCATGAATTTGCTTCTGGAAGAACTCATGGCATGGGTTGAAGTCAAGATTTGCCGATTCTGGTGGCTGGAGCTTGGGTGTTGGCAAGAGCTCATTGGTCAGCGGGCCCTGCAAAGCCACTTACTTGGTTGGGCCTGGCTCGAGATTTTTCATTGATGCTCAACACTGAATTATGGAGACTGTCAAACAGAAAAAAAAAAACCGGGAAACGGACGGTCGAAGGTCGCAGTGACGTGGATCGACGGCCTGTCCCACAGGCTGACATGGAAACAGCACAACCTCGACAACGTGTAGGTAGGTAGGTGAAGGTTGTGACCGGCACCCATGTGCATCGATTCTAATCCCCGATCAACGATAGCAGCTGCCAGCAACATCAACATCCAGGATACGTACGTTCCTCAGCACATCATTGAAGTCCAAGTCAATGTCAATACTAGTAAGGGGTGAATGTCAGGAATTTTGGGCTCACAGCTAGCGCATCCGCAAGTGCCAGCAGAACGAAGCGGTAGAGTCCGCATTGATGTCATCTACTTGCCAGAAAGGGAATACATCTAGACTGTACACCCCACCTGAGCACTCAATCCAGCCATCCCTGTGGCCATGCACGGCGATCCCTGACTGGAGATCTCTCCAATCTCTCTCGACGCTATGCAGGACGGGGCCCGTCGTCGGTGCCGCCCGTTGTCTTCGTTCACTTATTCACACAGCAAGCACGCTGGGTGCTGGGTTGCCAGCCAATAAATATCTCTCTCCACTGGTAGGTAGACTGGTGTTGTTGCATGCCTGGCAGCCAAAAGTCGCGGGAGCTACCACTATCTAGCACGGGTTCTGCGGGCAAGTGCATGCCGATTGCTCCATTGGCTCAGCTCAACACATGCATGTCGATTTCCGAGTGACGAAATATTTCAATATACGACTAGCACCCCTCCCTCAGCCACTCCGCCTTTCTCTTTGGCAGAGCAAGGTTCAGCTTGCAATCAGACAGTCGATCATCTTGCTTTCTGTCCAATCCAATGGAGGCATGCCTCTCCCCACCACCCATGGCTGCTAACTTTGTTTCTACTCTGATATGTAAGGTCTAGATCTCTGCAGCTGTTCCATTCATCGGCCTATTAACCGCAAAAGTCTATCAGTGAGGGTTGAGCATCACCTGGACAACGACTGCAAGGATGCCACCAAACCATGTCCCGTCCTCGCTGTGTGTAAATACCCAGCGCCCTCCACCTCGGTGTCAATCTGGGTCTTTCTAGTGCAAAAATGACGAGATCGACAAGACATCCACCACGGCTCCAGACTGGAGGATAGTCACATCAAGTAGTGATCAATAGTTGAGTTACTGCTACTGGGGCCGGCTTACGTACAGCTAGGCGTCTGGCTCACAACAGCTGCCGGTTAATGACAGTAGGCAGAGGCCTCCATTCGCGAATCTGCATTGCCGCCCTCTTTCCGAGCAAGGGAAGGACGAGGAGTTGCTGTCTTTTCGTTAGGTGAAACCCGACTGGGTATATGCAAACGGTGGCCGACATAACAGGACCCAATTCGGGTTCCCCGCTTGCCCCGACAGATGTGTTCCCGTCGCTTCCAGCGATTTCAACGCCCACGAGGAAAGAAAAGAAATCATGTACAATAGTTCTGGGTCTATGTGTGAATATGTGTGAACGCTGATCTACAAGTGCTGCCAGAGAGAACGGTATTCGGGCTCAACACGGGTTGATATGTCACCTGGAATGGGGTTCCTACCAAACCCGGTTTGATTAGGGAATGTTGGGACACGATCTGATTGAGCATTGCCATGGTGAAGACGCCCATCGTCTTTGGGGCATGACGTCTCGCTGGAGGCCGCAGCCCATTGTCCTGCTTGGGTGTTTCATTGCCTCTCACAAAGGAGCTTACCTGCCTTGGTGGCTACTCAGTCACATAACCACACTGGTCCTGTCGTGTGGCGAGGCTTCGTAATGTTGGATAGAGCCATACATATGTGTGTATTGTCGTAATGCACAGATACCGTCCAGTCCAGCCCAGCAAAGGTTAAGTTGCCCTTCGCGTAACCTTGGCCATGCTATGCCACAACCGCTTTGGAGAAGAGCCTGGTAAGGATCGCCACGGATACATATTTTATTGTTGCTGTGTGACCCTATACGATCTCGATATCCACTTCGACGTCGCTCAAAGGAAATTTGGCCGCCCGGTTTGTGATCGCGACAAATCTCGGTAAGTTCAAGCTTTGGTTTCCTATCACGGTTCCACCTACAAATGACCAATGTCCACCTACCGGTAGACAACGCCTTGTGTTTGCGAAACACGGCCAGCTGCCTCTCCCCTTTCTCTTGTAGCTACAATATTATTTTTTGGAGCTACAGGATATGCCGTGTCGCTGCTGCCACACCAGGCAAAGGAGAATAAGCATTTCGTCATGGGGATAATCGCAGCAGCGGGTAGAGTTTATTTTCACGTGGCTGGCCTGTCGCGCCGAATTTCATCCGAAATCGTGGCACAGCGCCATCAGCTTCTGCAGGCCGTGACCGAGGACATTTTTCTGTTGCGAGACATTCATGTCTCGTCTCGCACTTTGACTCTCGCTTCCATGGTTCAATGGGAGGTGAGTTTTGTTCTAGAAGCTCAGCCCCTCGGTTCAGCCCCCTGACGTGGCCCCCCTTTATTACCTCATAAACATAGGGGCAAAAGAATGCCCAAGATGAAACCAATTTTTGGGTTGGATGACTTGGAGGCCCCTCTGGTAGCGCTTTCTTTTTGTCTCTCCCTTCGGTCCAAATTAGAAGTACGGTAGCAAAACTTGATGAGCTTGAGGCAATCGCTGCCTGAAGGCTGTCCCCTTCTTCGGACTGAACTCGGGGAATTGTAGCAGTTGGTGATAGGCCGGCACGGCGTACACGCCTACGCTTCTCGTGAGGTTGCTGCCAAGTTCGCTGGAGTAATTGCACCCAACGACTTTTGGTGTTATTTTTACTAATCTAGAGATGATCATATTTACTACCTCCTGAGGTACTGGAATGACGAGGAATGATACGTGGGTCGAGAGGGATAGCCGATAGGATAGGAAAAGACACACCGAAAGTCACTTGGACATAAGGAGTATTCTTACACAGAGATGGAGGTATATGGCATCTCTCACGTCTTCAAAGTAAGCAATATACCACAACCTGAGGAGCAAAGCGTTGTAATTAACATCACAGGGAGCCATAATTTGTTCATTTAAGTAATTGTTCATTGAGCTCGCAAGCAGCCCTGCCACCATGCCCATGAGAAGCACTGCGGTAGGCCAGGGACTGACTATACGAAAGACTAATACAGGGGACCAAATTTGCCCAGAGCCTGCGAGTGTATCTCTCTGCCATAGAAAAAAGCAAACGCAAAATGGGAAACATAAAACCTTATCCATAATACAATGCATCGATGCGTCAACGTTCAGTACCTCCTCGCTTGAGAGACCTCGCACCCAGACAAACCCCAAAAGCCATCCAGGGGCATGGGGGGGTTGGCAGTAAACAAATCCCAAAACATTATGTATATCCATCATCAGCCGTCTCATATCGTCATCTCTCCTCCTAACCCTATCGTTAATATGCAGCGCTTAACCACTGCACATCACGCAAGATTCGGGGTTCTCAATGCTGCCTGTAAAGTTTATCAGTTGAAAGAACTCAAAACGCTTGATCTAATCGGATGATGGGGCAACTTACAGGCCAGTACAGCTTCGTTGTAGATATCAAACTCACGCTCCTTGCTCTCATCACCCTTGTCCTCTTCTTGGCCGGGGGCCTTCTTGGTCTGGAGAACTGGCTCAGACTCGTCCTTGACCTTCTCAGCCGGCTCGGTAGGCAGAGCCTTGGGGCTCTCACCCTCCTCTACGTCAGCCTTGAAAGGGACCGACTTGATAGGCGAAGGTGCAGGCTGCTGTACCTGGGCTGCGGGCGGGGGAGTAGTGGTTGGCGTGGGCATGCCCATGGGACCGCTGGCCAGGCTGTTGTGCGACATGGGTCTAGATCCCGTAGCGGGGGAGGAAGGGTGAGATACGTAGCTGCCGGACGGGGGTGCTCGCTTCTTCAGGGCTCCTATGCGTGAAACTTGGCTATCCTCGACCTTCAACTGTTCCTGGTCCACAGTGAACTGGATAGGAGCAGCAGCAGCCTGCGTTCTCAGGTAGTACATGCCCGTCTTCAAACCGAGCTTCCATCCTGCGAAGTGCATGCTGGTAATCTTGCCCATGGTGGGGTCGCGCATGTGGATGTTAAGGGATTGAGACTGGTCAATGAAGGCGCCACGGTCGGCAGCCATTTGCACAACAGTTCGCTGTGAGATTTCCCAGACAGTCTTGTACAGAGCCTTGACCTCGGCCGGGATGTTGGGGATGTTCTGGATGGAACCACCCTCGGCAATGATACGGTTCTTCATGTTGTCAGACCAGAGACCCATGTCGACGAGATCCTTGAGCAACCAGGGGTTGACAACTTGGAATTCACCAGCCAGGACACGACGCGAATAGATGTTGGAGGTGTAGGGCTCGAAGCACTCGTTGTTGCCCAGAATCTGGGACGTCGAGGCAGTGGGCATAGGCGCACACAGCAAGCTGTTGCGGACACCATGCTGCTTGATCTGCTCCTTCAGAGAGGCCCAGTCCCAGAGATCGGAAGGTGTGACATTCCACATGTCATACTGAAGAATACCCTGGGAGACGGGAGAACCCTCATATGTGGAGTAGGTGCCCTCGACTTGGGCAATGGTCATGGAGGCGGTCAAGGCAGCGTGGTAGATGGTCTCGAAGATCTGCTTGTTCAACTGCTTAGCCTCGGGAGATTCAAAAGGCATGCGAAGAGCCAAGAAAGCATCCGCAAGACCTTGAACACCAAGACCAATAGGACGGTGACGCATGTTGCTGTTGCGTGCCTCAGTGACGGGGTAGTAGTTGACGTCAATAATCTTGTTCAGGTTACGGACGACCACCTGCGTGACTTCGTGGAGCTTCTGGAAGTCATACGTGCCCGAGTTATAGTCCACAAACGCGGGCAAAGCCAGCGAAGCCAGGTTGCAGACAGCGACCTCATCAGGTGCCGAGTACTCGATGATCTCAGTGCACAGGTTGGAGCTGCGGATAGTACCCAAGTTCTTCTGGTTGCTCTTGCGGTTGCAGTGGTCCTTGTAGAGCATGAAGGGGTTACCAGTCTCGGTCTGGGCCTCCAGGATGGCGTACCACAGCTTCTGGGCCTTGATCGTCTTACGGCCCTTGCCCTCAGCCTCGTACTTCTCATACAAGGCCTCGAACTCGTCACCATAGACATCAGCGAGCCCAGGGCACTCGTTGGGGCACATAAGGGTCCACTCTCCGTTCTTCTCGACACGCTTCATGAACAGATCGGGAATCCACAGGGCAAGGAACAGATCACGAGCACGAATCTCCTCCTTACCGTGATTCTTGCGGAGGTCAAGGAACTCGAAAACATCAGAGTGCCAGGGCTCCAGGTAAATGGCGAAGGCACCGGGGCGCTTGTTGCCACCCTGGTCGACGTATCGAGCAGTGTTGTTGAAGACACGAAGCATGGGCACGATGCCGTTGGAAGTGCCGTTGGTGCCAGCAATGTAGGAACCGGTGGCTCGAATGCGATGAACATTGAGACCGATGCCACCCGCCATCTTTGAGATCATAGCGCAAGTCTTTAGGGTGTCGTAGATTCCCTCAATGCTGTCATCCTTCATGTCGACGAGGAAGCACGAGGAGAGCTGGGCCTGGGGAGTACCGGCGTTGAACAGAGTAGGAGAGGCGTGTGTGAAGAACTTGCTCGACATGAGGTTGTAGGTCTCAATGACCTTCTCAACGTCGTCTCCCCAGATACCCACAGCAACACGCATGATCATGTGCTGGGGTCTCTCGGCAATCTTGCCGTTGAGCTTCAGGAGGTATGAACGCTCCAGGGTCTTGAAACCGAAGTATTGGTAGTTGAAGTCTCGATCGTAGACAATAGCTGAATCGAGCTCCTCCTTGTGCTTCATCACGCACTCATAGGTCTCCTTGGCAATCATGGGTGATGCCGTGTTGTTCCTGGGGTTGACATAGTGGTAGAGGTCACTGACGACTGAAGACCATTGCTTCTTGGTCTGCTTGTGGAGGTTGGACACGGCAATGCGTGCAGCCAGAATGGCGTAGTCTGGATGTGTGACGGTCATATAGGCAGCGGTCTCGGCAGCCTAGGGAGCATTATGGGTTAGCAAAAGCAACGAAACCGGGTTGAGATCAAGAAAACTTACCAGATCGTCGAGCTGTGCAGTGGTGACACCTCCGTACACACCGGAGATGACCTTTTGTGTAATGGCAACGGGATCGACATGGTCGGCGTCGAGGCCGTAACATAATCTCGAAACACGGGCAGTGATCTTGTCGAATTGGACACGCTCCTGGCGTCCATCTGTTCGATTGTGAGTCGACTGCAGCAGGAAGATAGGGGGAGATATGTTACATACCACGCTTCTTGACATACATGGCGAAGAAGGTTGAGTGTCTCCTGGCCCGTAGGAGATGGATAGATCAGTTAGGACAAAGGATGTATGAGCAAAGTTCCAGAGCAAAGTATGTGTTCTAGTTGGTCAAGCCCTAGAAATCTGCAGGCAGGAGCATCTACTGTGGGAAGGGAGTAGACGATGCCTGTGCAGTAAAAATGTTGCGTGTTGTTGAGTAGAAAGTTGGGGTGTTGGAGGAACAACCGTCGAGTTTGCAAAGGCGGGCCAATTTAAATGGAAATCGCGTACAGGCGCGCCTCTGGATGGTGGGAAACGCGTCGCAAACAAGCTCGGATCAATTGATTAATGTGAAGACACCTAGAGAGGTACATGGAATCTCCTACAAAGACGCCAGAGGCCGGGGGTATTTTTTGCAGGCGCATTAATCAGCTTGACAGGGGAGGGATAGGAATCGGATATGGGATGGATGGGCTTTGGACGCCTGTTAACACGCCAATGGACGCGCTTTTTCGCTAAAAACCACTTTACGCGCACATTGGTGGGGTTGGGCTCGGGGCCTCTTCCATCCACCCCTCTCTTGACAAGCCGACACTGACAGTCTCTCTATTTGACTTTCGCTGGATGATATAATCATTGCACGTGTCTGAGACCTCATCACATCAATTGATGCCCTCGAACCCTATCATGAGCAGTCTGCAGACCGTCGTTACCCCTGTCTTGTAACTGTAGCATATCCACGCCAGTCCGCACCGTCGCATTTTTCGATGCTGTTGCCAGGTCAAGCCCCACGTACCCAAGTCTCCGTTTCCCGGACAGCATTCTGGGGCCTGTAGAGATTTCCCGTCTAAGGATTATAAAGCACTCTGTCCCTCCAGCCGCTATATGATAAAGCCGAAGTCTGATGGAATCCTATAGGCTGCTATAGGTATGTCTGTATTGGTAGGTAGGTAGTAAGAGCAGCAGCCCCTGCTGCACTTCCTCTACCAGCCCACCGATTACTTTGATGGATGGTAGGGTAAGGCGCTCCTCCTCGATCAGCGCCACTACCAGGGTCTACACCAATCTTCCATCATAGAGGACAAACAAGACCATACCTATATTAGGCACTGCATGCACTATAAAGTAGGTACGATTGGCGTGAATACGGTATCTCATAAGGGTGTTGTGCATGCAAGTCAGCCTGGGCGGGCTGCATTAACACGAAAGCACGTGGTCAGTGCATACATACCTACATGGGTAAATCGATACGAAACTGCCTGCGTCAATGGCCGGCAGCTAGTAAAACGACTGGCTGGTTCACAGAACACAGCCCTATATGACTATTCAGCTGAACCGTGAGTCACCTTCAAGACCTGTATGTGAGATAGATCAATGCACCTATACCATGTACAAAAGTCGATGATACGACGTAGTTTCCCGTTGCTCGTTTCTTCCAGTTTTGGAGCTAGATCTTTTTTCCCACCCTGTTCAACCCGCTTTTGCGCAAGGCCCATTTCATCATCGGTTTCTACCATGGCGTCGGAGTTATCGCCGTCCACGTCGATACTGACCCCGGCCCCTGAGGCGGCAACTCAAGCCCCGGCCTACAAGCCTCGCTATATTGATGTACACTCATGCAAGGCGCTCAAACTTTGATGGTACTGGCTGACCTCTTATCTGTAGATTGGTATCAACCTTGCCGACCCCATCTTCCGTGGCAAACACCACGGAACTCAACGGCACCCAGATGATCTCAGCGCCGTGATATCGAGATCTCAAGAGGTCGGATGCACCAAATTGATAGTCACGGGCTCCGACTTCACAAGCTCTAGAGAGGCACTCGAGATAGCCCAGCAGTATCGTACGTGTATTATGTCCATGTTGTTGTGGAAAAGCCCCTCGATGACTGACTGAACGCAGCTGGCACTGTCTACACCACGGCAGGCATCCACCCATGCTCCAGCGCCATCTTCAGCAGCGCCAACAAGCATGAGGACACAGACGGCCACACCATGCCGTGTGACCCGGACCCATCGGCGCCCATCCCCGAGGACCACGACCCGGACCACGAGAAGACGCAAAAGATCATCTCGGACCTGCGCCAGCTGATCGAAGACGCCCGCCAGAGCAGCGCACCGGGGTCCCTCGTGGCCTTCGGCGAGTTCGGCCTGGACTACGACCGTCTGCACTACTGCTCGCGCAAGATCCAGCTGCACTCGTTCGCGGCGCAGCTGGACCTGGTCCTGGCGCTGAAGCCGCAGCTGCCGCTGTTCCTGCACTCGCGCGCGGCGCACGCCGACTTCGTCGCCCTCCTGAAAGAAAAGTTCGGCGACAAGCTCGAGCGCCTCGAGCGCGGCGGCGTCGTGCACAGCTTCACGGGCACCGCCGAGGAGATGCGCGAGCTCATGGACCTCGGGCTCTACATCGGCACTAACGGATGCAGCTTCAAGACGGCCGACAACTGCGCCGTCGTCCGGGAGATCCACCTCGGCCGCCTCATGCTCGAGACGGACGGGCCCTGGTGCGAGGTACGCCCCAGCCACGAGGGGTGGAGACTGCTGGTCGAGCAGACCAAAAAGCAGCAGCAACAGCAGGAGCAGCAGTCTTTGTCCGAGTCGGCGACACCGGGTACCTCGACGCCCAGCTCAGCTGCAGCTGCGACCGATGCTGCCTCGTCCGCGACCGGTAGTGGTGCTTCAACCCCCAGCGGCCCGAAACCATCGCAACAGCAGCAGTCGCAGAGGAAAGGCAAGAAGCCTCAACAAAAGAAGGAACCAGAGCTTCCCGAACGGTGGAAGACGGTGAAGAAGGAGAAGTGGGTGGAGGGTGCGATGATCAAGGGTCGCAATGAGCCCTGCATGATCGAGCGTGTCAGCAAAATCGTGGCGGCCATCAAGGGAGTCAGCGAGGAAGAGGTCTGCGAAGCGGCTTGGAAGAATACGGTTCAGGTGTTTGGATTAGACGAATCAGTATAAACCTAGATTTTTAGACAAAATGCGAAGTGAATGGGATTACCTCCCAAATGTGTCATTAGACGGCTGGGCGCACCGGCGCTGGTAATTGAGGCCCACAGTCTTGCCTCGTTGGTTTTGCTATTGGATTATATACACTAACGGATCTCTTCAGTATCCCAAGCCATGCTGTCCAACTGTACTGATACATCATTAATCATACATCATGAGAATTTGGCGGTATGTAGAAGTTTACAGCCCGGATCCCTTGTGACCCCTTATTCTCCCATGTCGCACAGCCCCTATAGTAACACCTTCCTCGCCCGTCATCCAGCCCGGCATCCGCTCACCGTTCACGATACCCGCTTCTACTAGCTGTCGGATACCAGCGAACACATGATTGCCATGGAAAGTGAGCCGCACCTTGGGCTTCCAGCCTCGGGCGTCGTCCGCATCGTCGTCACCGTCTTGGGATCTCTCAAACGCAAAGTCGGCCCCACTCCTCCGCCCTTTGGTGTTCTTGTGCTGTTGTGACGAGTTTTCGTCTTCTCCGTCTTCTCCATCCTCCCCTCTCCGGTGACCGTCTGTGAAGGCATCTTCAACCAAAATGTCGACGCGTTCGATGCCCTTGCCGTCGTCCGCTTTTGCCGAGTCGCCGAATCTGGCCTGCGCCACAAGCCTAGCCCGTTTGGCTTCTTGTCTGTACTTGTCCTGGGTGGTTTTCGTCGATAAGGCGCGCCTCTTTCGCGCACCGCCGGCCAAGTCCTCCGGCGCATCCTCATCGGAGAGGGGCGGGGTGGGCAAGACCGGGTTGAGCGGGGAGTCGGTCCGCCTGTTGTCCTCGGCGGCGTAGATGGACCAGCCGCCGCCGGCCGCGTTGGAGCGCCCGGCTCCCTTGACGTGGAGCAGCTCGGCCAGGTTCCGGGTGGCGTGGCCCGCAGGGCGCAGGGCGTAGCGCTCGCGGGGGCGCGACATGGCCTTGGGAATGCCCTCGACGATCAGTGCACGCAGGGACTTGGACTCGCCTGTCGTGGTGGCGCCCGTGCTTTGCGAGTTGGACAGGTAGACATGGGGAGATGCATCGGGAAAGGCGATGTAGACGGTCCGGGACGCGTCGAAGCTTGTCGCGGCACGCTCCCCCGTCCGGTTCGAGACGGCCAGGCCCGTATTGTAGGGCGAGTCGAGGATGAAGATGCGCAGCAGCCATAGCGGCATGCCCTCGGGCCGGTCCAGATTGTAGTGGGCTTTGACATCCGGCAGGACCTCAGCCTGGAGGTTCTGCACGAAGGTGGACGGGTGGAATCGCGGGATGGCCATAGACTCCTTCTCCAGCTTCTGGGGACCCTCGGCGGCGTCTTCCGAAGATGGCGTCTTGAGCCGCTGGACCTTGTAGGCGGTCCATTTCAGGGAGCCCGGGTGGTCGTAGAGGTACTGTATGTCTGCCATTGCCAGCTGATATAGCGTGACGCCGTTGCGCCAGTCTCCTTCGACGATGCGGTCCACAACCTCGCGCTTGCTCCCTTTCCTTTGCTGCATATCACTGTAGATCTCCCGCAGCTCCTCCAGCGAGCCGGCGGGCGGATAGAAATCATCGTCGTCGTCATCTCTACCTTGCAGCAAAGGTGGACACAGTGACTGATTGGTCGGGTCCAGCCAGTCTAGCACCATAGAAAGGAGAGACGGCCTGGATAGGCGATTCAGCAATTTGACCACCGCACTGTTTGAGGTCTCTACTGGTAATGATGATGGCAACCTAGCGGTTGTGGGCACAGAAAGGCGCGCCATGTTCCTGCAATCGCTTCACTCGTTGGGTGTTGGACAGATTGGTGATACTGGTGGCCGCCAGCAGCAGCAGCTAACGCGTCAAAACGCGTCAGACTTGTACAGAGTAAGACCTGCAGGTCTTCTTGATTGCGAACGAAACTGATGATTCTACCGTCAAGTGGTGTTGCGGATTCCACCCTCTCGTTTTGGAAATGGATACAAATTGAACAGATCATGTATCATCGGTTGGTCGCGTCAATGCTTCACTGTCGCCCAATCTTGATGTTGAATTGGATGCACATGTTTACAGTACATACATGCAGACGATGCATAATTAATGCAAGCTTAGCTAAGCGACTAGCAACCCCACAAACGTGCCAGATCTAGATCACTTGGCATGCAATTCTGGCACAACCAGTGAGTGGTGACAGGGGCACATTCGCGAGAAACCTGGTTGGAGAAGGTAAAGAGTTGGTGTCTTGAAGTAAGTGAAATGAAGATGTAACTATTTTGCTATCTCCCTTGTCAAAAGCCACGTACAGGCGAACTGATGCAAATTACAGCGTATACCTTTCCGCAAGTGACCTTCAGCAGCCAATAGTACTGAGGCTGGACCCTAGATGCATAGCTCTATGTACTCTCCGGGTCTCGGCGATTGGAGCCCGATTATAAATACCTAATTAGGCATTCTCAGCCGAGTTCAGACACCGGAACTGCTTTGATTTATAAGCCAGCGGGAAGGACATGACCGCGAAGCTTTACGAGGACAACAAAGAGAGGCACTTGCTCGAAAGTCTGGCGGTGTGCGCAGCTACTGAGATGATGCACAGTCTTTAGTAAGGGGATGCCGGGAAAAGAGGCTCTACTTATAATCCATTTTAAGGCAATACGATGCGATGGAGAAGGTCCCTGAGTTCGTGTCTTGTCCAACACATGATCAGACCCCAGAATTCAGAAGCTGGTGTGTCAGGGTTACGTATCTTGTATGTGTAACGCCGGATGGTCGATAAGATAGACGCAAGGATCTTTCGGGTTCCCGTCATCATACTGTAAGTCCATTCACAGTCCCCTGAAAGACGAAAAATAGATCGCCAAGCTGCCTTGCAGCACAAGCATTGCGAGCTAGCTGGTGGCCCTGTCGAGAAATAGCCTGCTTTGAAATCAAGTCGAACCTTACTGTAGGTACCTAGTATCAAATCAATGATGCAGGTCAAGCCAGGTCAAGGTACTTCGTAGCTTGCCGTATACAGCCGATGGGCCACTCCACCTCCAATCAATGGAGGGCGCTGCGGTTAAGCAGGCTCGGGTGGTGGGGAGAGCGGAAGAGGGGCATTTGGGGACTGGGCGCTGTCTTTTTTTCTTTCTTTTTTTACCCCATCTTTCTCGCGATGTTTGTTGCGGGTGGTTGCTTCTAGCTGATGTTCGTATATCAAAGAAGAAGAGTATAACTTTGCGAGTATTAGAGGTAGGTATTCTGATTCGCAGTGTATTACTCTATGCCAATGCACGTGTCCTGGTAAATATCAGCACCTAAGCATGCGCGAGAAGCCAGGTGCCAGGCCATGTGGGCGCACTTCTTACGCCCTACTCAGGAAGTACTCTGTAAATTAGGCCGCCGAGGCCAATCAGGGCTGCCGCTTGCCCGCCATCAACCCCACGCTTACGGGTGGTGCCACTGCGCCTTTTGTCCATGATTTGACTAATCCTTGATCAATGATGGAGTCGTTTTACGGGTGAGCTTGACGGTATTCCCATCCGACTCAGGAATGAACACTAGACTTCCTTTCCTTCCCTTCCTGCTCCTCTCTTTTGCTCCATACCACTACAACAACCCCATACCAGCCTCTCGACAGCGTTTCGAGACTTGAACCACATACTCCCGACGACAACTGCACCGCATTGCCAATTGCTGCTTCTGGTTTTGAACTTGCTGCACACCTCAAACCTCTGTCGACTCACAGCAGCAGCCGGCTTTGTGCGAATTTCGGCTACGGACTGCTTTGTTTCCCGACCCACCTTTGGCAATCCACAAAAACTTGAGGCTTCGAGCACATTTCTGGCCAGCACCGTCAAGTCGGAGGAAAGGAGGGAAAAACGACCTGTCGCGGACTTGCGCAGGATTTGGATCATCAACGCAGTATAGGCGACTTCTCGTGTGGTCGCTAAGGACTGGCAAAAATGTCGCTTTACAATGGAGGGAACGGGGGGCGCCGCAATCTCAACTTCTCCCAATACCTCAATAATTTGAACGAGGTCTCGACCCAAGAGACGTCTCCCGAAGAGACCTTTGCCGACGATGACCTCTCCATGTTCGCTGGGGATTTCATCGATTGGAGTCACACGCAGCAGCCCGACTTGCACGCGCCGGTAGAGGCCGAAGTCAGTGCTCAGAACACTGATGCCGTCGCCGCCACCACCACTGCGGCCCCGGCTGCCAACTTGGCCTTGGATTTCACCTCCCCTGTTGCCGGTAAGTTGACGAGAAAATGCATCGTCATTCTTCTTCTTCTTTCTTTCTTTTTATTGCACTCATTCTGCGGGGTTTTGCATCCTGCTTCACGTCTTGCATGCTTGGCTTCCATTCGGCCATGATCGCATCGAACCCCCGCATTGGGTGATTATGCTGTGCGATGGTGACTGGGGTTTGGAAATTGCACATGCCCTCAGCATCAATCGCCGCCTGCTTCCAGCAGCAGGACGCGTATTTCTTATCACGGAAGAGCCAACCAATCTTGTCGGCCCTCTCCTTATACCCCACGCTACCTCATTTTATTCCTTGATTTTTTCGTCTGGGATGATTGGCAGAGCCCCATTTTACATGCCTTTTTGAGCTGCATGGCAAGTGCCTCGCGGGCTTACATACACATTAGCCGAGCTATGGCGCAATCGACGCTATGGTACCATACCCCGTGATCTCGAGCTGTATGGGGGGAAGAGTTCAGTTCATCGCTGAAATCCACCCTGGGATATCGCCATGGCGCTCACTGCTCAGGTTCTTGCGTTGGTGGCTATCGGAACCCGTCAGAGCTTTGCCATTGTTTTCAAATGAATAGCCGAGACCTTATCGACGCCGCGTATCTTCGTCATAGGCCTCCACTGACATCATGCCTCTAGACGAATTCGATTTCAACTTCGCCCATTACCCAAACGCGCCTGTGTCGTCATTCACAGAGGGCTTGAACCTGCAGCCGCTTCAGCCAAGCTCGCAAACTGTCTATCCGCCAGCGGCAGCCCAGCAAAGCTCGTATGGCCTCCCGTCTGAGGCAGCAAGCAAGCCAGCAGCCCCGTCACACCCGGCTCGTCGTTCTCGGCAGATGAGTCTGGAGGAGCAGTCTCGAGTCGCTGCCGAAGAGGACAAGCGCCGTCGAAACACAGCTGCCAGTGCTCGTTTCCGAGTCAAGAAGAAGGCTCGCGAACAGGCCCTCGAGAAGCGCGAGAAGGAGCTGGGCGACGAAGTTTCCGAGCTCAAGAAGCGAATCACGCACCTTGAAACCGAGAACAAGTGGTTGAAGAACCTCGTCATGGGAAAGCTGGACGACAAGGATGGCAAGGATAACACCAAGTTGCTTGCCGCCCTCAAGGATGTAGGCAAGGAACCAAGTTCCAATGGTGAAAAGGGATCGAATGCAACAGAAGTCGAAGCGTCTAGTTGATGCATGAGTTTGGGTATTGGGCCACGATGACCGACATGCTAGAGGCGTTAGCGGGGAGGGATTATTTGATTTATAGGAAGGATGTAGGCCGGCAACAATTGCGTGTGTTTTTCTAGTTGTGTTATCTGTGCTGAATAGGACGAGATATCCGACTCTCGCTGGCATAAGATGGAAACATGACAAAGCCCCCTGTATGGAGTATATGAACTGATGATGGCTGTTGTGAGAATCTATATTAAACCATAACTCTATTGGTTTCGTCCTATCCTGAGTTGATGACACTTTTACTCGCTTTCCCTGTCAGATGATCAGGCCCAAAGAGGAAAATGCCGTAGTGTGCAAGGCGAAATATCGCAATGACTGATGATAGTACGGATACTGCATCTGCATCGCAGCTTCTGTGCCTACGTCTATGCGTATTGGATGTGTCAATTCCATCACATGATCGGCTCCTCCGTTGTCTCTTCCAGCCAAGTGGCAAAGACCATCTTGAATTGCGCAACATTCACCGTGAGAAATCTTTGTTATACACATAGGGGGCAAAGAGACGCACGACGAACAGATTGCAACCAATTGCATCTATAATAACCAATGAATGATCGCTCCCGGCGTATGATTTACATTAATTCTACGAGCCCTACAATAATGTTGTTCGGAGCCGAGCCGAACTCGCAGTACCACCCCCTTTTTCATTTTCTTACTGCTTTCCAGCCTCCCCCTCGGCGGCGGCAGGGGCCGCAGACTTTCCGTCCTCTCGCAGCTTCTTCAACCGCATCTGGTTGCGTTTGCCGATGATCCGGAGCGTGTTCTCCCGCTCGAGCTCACTCATCTCGGCCCAGTTGCCGATCCGGCTCATGGTGCCGTCCTGGTGCACCACCATCGGGCCCAGGTGGTCGAGCTTGAGGCCCTCGCCGCCGACTTCCAGTTGGCGTGCGGCGGAGCCGTCCTCGCTTGCTGCGGGCGGCTCCGGGAGAGGGAGTGGCTGGTGATTTGAGGGGGCTGCTTGGTCTGATGTGGTGGTGGGGGTTGATAAGGCGGTGCCTTGACTCTGAGGTGTGGTGGTGGAAGAGGTGGAGGAAGACATGGTTCTTATCCGTGCCTGTGGTGAGGGTCTGGAGAAGAGGGTAGAAGAGGTGATACTGGGGGGTGTTTGGTGGTGGTGCAGCAGTCCTCTTGTTGCAGATGGTCTCAGGAGGATGTTGTGAGGTAGACGTAGATATCTCATGCCTGCCTTTGTGTTGAGCCAGACGGTATAATGAGAATGAGATTGCTGTAGTAAGTGCTACTTGTAAATTGCCTACGCCGATTGAAATCGAGTATAAGTCGTTTAGAGCTTCTAGAATCCTCTGGTTGGGTTGGGTTGGTATAAGACCCGTCCAGAACGCTTCTTATTGGCATGGGAGTATTTTCTGATTGGGCACGGAAACTGCTAGAAATGGCTCGGCCCTAGCCACAATACCACAGCCACTACTGTTTACTCGCATTAGCCACGAAGCGATGCTTCTTTAAGGAGTCATGATAGGAAACAAAGACAAGACACTTTGTTTTGCACGGATTGGTTCTTCTCAGCTACATGCGTATTACGGTTATACAGTCTCCAATTACAAGAGTTGAGTTTCCGTCCCAATCCTATCATGTCCAATCTCTTCCTCATCGAATTTCCATCTCCACGTTACAGAGCGAAGAAATCCAGATTGATTTAGTAGGGCAGGGGGTCAAGGTCGAGTCCCTCAACCGAAAATTTGAACGAGTCATTTCTGGTAAGAATTATGATATTAGCAGGAATTCAATGGTTGTGATCAAAGGAACAGGTGCAGCAAACGATTGTAAGTTAAAGAGAAAACTGCGCGAACCATACCTCGAGTAACTGCCAGCGGCGTCGAGGTCCAAACGACCCCTGATGCAATCTTCGAAATCGACATCAGCGTAGATGATGCCGTGGTCATCCTCCCACTGGGGCCCAGCAATCACGTCACCGGTAGGTGCGACAATGCTCGAGCCACCACGCGATAAGAAATGGTCAGCGGCGGTAGCCATCGACTTCCCCTTAACAGCGGGACCGCCGGTGGCCTGCTGCTTCTGCTTCTGCGCATCGTCCACGGTCGAGACATCGACCCCCTCGTCTTCCTCCACCACCACGTCTGCGGCAGGTACAGTCTTGTCCTTTCCGTCGCAAGGAAGCACGATCTCGTTGCCGTCCTCGTCGAAGATCGACTGCCTCCTCTCCTTCCTCGCGCGGGATGGCGAGGAGGAGCCGGAAGTAGTAGCAGGAGCAGCACGCGGAAGGGCGATTTCGAACCCCTCTTCGGTAAGACACGAGTTCCGTCTCCTGGTGGTGCTGCCATGGTGGGCCTGAGGCGGAGAAGCCACCCGAGACAACGGCGACTCTCGATCGTGAGGGGCTGCGGCAGGGCTCGCCGCCGAGTCGATCTGCTCGGTTTGTTGTTGTTGGCTGCTGCTACTGCGCACACACATATTGGAGCTGACGACGAAGCAGCGGCCCTCGAGCGCGACGGTGCGCATCAGGCCGAGCCAGGCGTCGCGGCCGTCCGCGGTCGGCGCCAGATACAAGTTGATGTTCTGCTGGTATAAGGACTGGCGGAGCAGCGGCATGTAGTTCTCCCAGCAGATGGCCGCCGCCAAGTTTATACGTACACCGCGAATGGTAGTCATTACGGCTTTCAGGGTAGCCGGTGACCCCTGGGCCCAGATTAGGCGTTCGGTTCCAGTCTATCATTGCTCGACTGGTCAGTCTCGTGTTCAATTCCCAATCCTCGGAAGCAAGCTGAACTGTATAGCCTTGACAAAGGCTCAAAAAGACAGGAGGCGATGGCCAACTACGGTCATGAAGACTCTGGTTCTCCTGGGTCTTGTATAGTTTACACAGGCACAGCATGCTGTACCAACACCAAACGTGGCCTGGGCAGAAACTCTGGACAAGTATTCTGGCAACTAGCATCCGGAAAAGCTGCCCACTGGTTTGAAATCCTCGGGCAACGGTTTTCCTTTTCCTTCAAGATACCCACTCCCAAACTTTTGTGGTGTACTTTGAAGGAGGGTTCGGGCATTGTTGTAAAAGGGGAAGACATAAGTATATATACATATGTTTTGGAATCGGTAAGGGAGTAGAAAGAAATGGTCATGAGCCCCTCTGGCAATGACCGGCTTCAATATCAAACCCAAGGTCGCCAAATAGTCGAGTATCCCATTTCCACTACCAAACAAGCTCCGTTGTCCACCTAGGAAAAGGAGAAGCATTAGGAAGGAAGATGCATGACTTACTGGCTGGACCTTGCGCCGTTTCCCAATGATTCCTTGGGTTGGCGAAAATATATACGACAGAGCAGTACAGAGAGCCGCCCGCCCTTTCGACTAGCCCGACGACAATAAAGACGCCCGTATCCCGCGCGATGCGCTCGAGCTCCTCGCGGGTCCCGTCGCCCCGCTGATTCTGGGCAGCCGCGTCGTCAGCAGCAGCCTCTGGCTGGTTCCCGGGCAGCTGCCGCTTGACCCAAGCGTCCCCGGCACCGGCGCCGTTCCCGATGGTGTCGCCCAGGTCGACGGCGGCCTGGAAGTAGCGCAGAAACTCATCGCGGCCCTCGTCAGTCCGGGCGCCGACGCGGCAGCCAAAGTCGGAGCCGCGCGGGTAGCCGCCAAGGTAGGCCTCGGGCAGCAGCAGCAAGTCGGCTCTGGCCGCCGCGGCGCGCGAGGCGACATGCTGGAGCTGGGACAGCGTAGCCCGGGTTGTGGGCTGGGTCGCCGGCGAGGCCGTGGCCAAGCGAATTGTTCCTTTCGTGGGTGCGCTCATCTTTTTTCCGTGCGCGTGGTGAGGGGTTAGATGGATAGTACCTGTATATAGGAAGGTTATTTGAGGAGGTACTTAGCAGTAGGGAATGCAAAACTTAAGTTGTGGTGCAGGTGATCGGTCATATGTTGCGAGGTGAGGGGCTTCCCTCTATTTAAGTAGATCTTGTAAGTATGTAACCTTACCTAAGTAAGTAAATGATGTATGTATGCCACTTACATGCATACGACTGATCACCACCCCCGCCGGTCCTGCGGGATTGACATGGCTGCTGGTACATTTCGCTAACTGTATATACCGCCACAAAGAGCAATATCATATAAGTGGTTGCAGTCAATGCTATTGCAATGGTCTTTGAAGGGGGTTGGTCTACATAGTCTCGTTTACGGTGTGCCCTTTGGGTGTTCATTGGGTTGGAATCACTCAGTTGACATATGTAACGCTAGGGCCTTCGTCTCAGCTTGCTAATATACTTTCATTATGTTGCCTCGAGAGCCGTATGAAAGTAGATCTTCGAGACCCCTGTATGACGTAGGTTAAAAGCATGTACAAGCTTCGCGGAGGCTGTAGGCGATAGCGATGGTGTTGATATCTCAATAACACCTTATCATGACTTCTAATTTGCTTACCAATAGCACTCCAACACAAACTCATGGGATGCTGTTTTGTTCGCAAAGTGCTGCCATAGCGGCAGAGGCTGCTGCTATAATCAATCTTGATT
This sequence comes from Apiospora marii, assembly GCF_038362585.1. Lineage (NCBI taxonomy): Eukaryota > Fungi > Ascomycota > Sordariomycetes > Amphisphaeriales > Apiosporaceae > Apiospora > Apiospora marii. The sequence goes on from NW_027117377.1 coordinate 2,919,351, forward strand.
TGAATCCAATGTTTGGGTATCTTGTTGTTTATCGTGACTCTCGAGTTCCCTTGGTGGTCCCTTGCCCCCATACCCAAATTCCAACGCTATTTCCGATCTCAGAATTCACCCTGTTTAACCCCCTTTGCCTACCGCCCCAACTCCGTGAAGCGTGTTCTAGAAAACTTTGCTTAGAACCGCGGATTTGAAATCTCCCATGCAGCCGTAGAGCCCTACCCTACATTCTCCCAACGTCACCGTTATTTCTCCCGGCCTTCGGCATGGTCTGTCGAGACGACACCTTCGGCCTTCTCGTCACCATGCTCTCCTTCGGACACCTCGAGAGGACTGGCGAGAGGGCTGGCGACTCCGCCAACACTTCCACTGATGCTGTCTGCTCTGCCATGTCCTAGCAGCCCACTTCGTACGCTATTGGCGTCGCCGGCAATACTCTGTTTGGCATAGTAGCTATTCCTTTCGCTCGGTAAGGTGGGGACAACGCCCGTGGCAGAGTAGATGCTCGTCCGCTCGTTGTTCGCAATGCGCGAAGTCGTCTGGTGCAGACCGGGTGTATTTGGGATGCCGCCACTGCCATCCACATTGGCACTCAGCACACTCAGTGGCAGGCTTTCTCGAGAACCTCCCCACAGAGATGATGGGGCCAGGGCGCGCACCGAAGCATCCGTGTCAAAAGACCGGCGTCGGTGGCGGTTGCTTGACGAAGCCAGCGTAAGGATGGACGCATTGTCAGTCAAGAGGTTGTTTGCCGTTGCCATATTGTAGGTCGTGGGGTGCCCCCCAGCGCCGTGTTGGGCGGCCTGGGCCTGGGCCATATGAGGAGGTATTGCCGAAGCAGGAGAGGCCGTGGGAAACGGCTGGGTATATTGAACTGCTTGTAGGTTGTTGTTGTTTTGGTTCGCAGCATGCACATTATTCGCATTGCCATTGGCGGCCATGGATTGAATAGTCGTCAAGGTCGTTGTCAAGGAGCGTACTGAAGGGGCGGGCGACGAAAAGGTACTGTCTCCTCCCTTTCTCGAGTCCAGTCCGCCATTGGCGGTCCGGCTGGTTCCCGCAACGGACGAAGCCATGTGCGAGGGCGCATTGATTGACAACGAAGCATCGTGTTCGGTCGAGACGGTAGGAGCGGTGGATCGCGGAGGCGCAATGCCTTGCATGGAGGAATGGAGCGACTCTTGGCTACGCGAGACTACCGACGTTACGCCCGTGTTATTTGTCGTGAGCGAGGGGTGGCTATGATGGTTTTCCGATGCTCCCACATGTCCCGATTGCGGGTAGGGATTGTTCAGTTTCGGCCCTCGCTTCTTGGAGGCTTTGTGGTTCCCATCTCTTTTGGAATGGCCGTGTCGACTGCTGCCCGCCTCGGCTGACGAGGAGCCATTCTTGAAGTTGGCGAGCTTTTTGACCCAGTTCGAAAAGGGCCGTCGGCGGCCTGTCCTCTCCTGCCCATCTGGTATCTCGTTAGAACTGGGGTCCTGAGGATGGGCATACGGTGAAGTAATGGTTGCGTGGATGGAGTTGTGCGCTAGTACATAAAGCGGGCACTTACCAACAGCGCGAGTCGGTGATTCCGTCATGGCCATTTATACAGTGTTCTGTGCAAGATATCGGCGCCCCGGGCGATGAGTACCAAGTCGTGATGGCAGAGGAAGGTCAGAGGCAGCAGGAAAATGATGGTGACAGTAAGAGCGTTTCTGTCGCGGCACCAGGACCAGGAACGGGGAAAGATAATCAGGCACTGGCGGCACAGCCACTGGGGCTCCAGAGGACGAAGTAAGAGATGGATCTTTTGACTTTCTTGGGCTTCGCGCGACAGAAACCTAGAAGAGGGCGCTTGGTGCCTGAGCTCGAGTGACGTGTGATGGTAATACCGACGTGCCAGGTGGTGTTGAATGAACCGCGCTTTCGTTGCCAAAGTCCAATCGGTGCAGCACCGTCGATCGCACAAGTAGGTCAGGTTGGTTGCTGCTGATGAGGTAGGTATTCAGTCAGTCGCACGGAGTAGTAGGCTCGTCGGGAATTGGTGGATGGGCCTGTTGCAGTGGTTGAGCGGCTAATGAAGTGGTCCAATGGAATGTTGGGATGAAGGAGGTTCAGTTTCCTTGTGCATCAGGTACCCGAAGTTGTGTGGTCAGATTGCTGGGTCTGTCGATGAGAATCGCATCGAGACCCAATCTGCCAATCGTATTGTCGCTGGACGAACGACCTAAAAGACGACTGGTGATCCAGTCCAGTCTCGGGGGCTCGGGTCCTTGACACTGTGGGTGCCAGGCCTGCGGAAACCGCCCGCAATGCCACCCTGTTTGGCACCTAACAGGCCAGCGTCCAGGAAATACAGGGGGGCCAGAAGGGGCAAAAGTGGCTATCCCACCGTCCCATCCACTGCGTGGGTGCGTGACAGGGCAGGCTGACACGCTGACTACGAGCCAATACGGCAATGGGCCCAGCGCAAAACCCCAAAGCGCCCCATTCCGACAGCCCGTCAATGGCTGCACTGGCCAGGCTCAGGCCTGAGGTTGCGTTCTAGGCCCCCCTCCAAAGTCCAGACCCTGAAAGGAAGTGCATTCGTCATAGCTTCAGCAGCTCGCCCTGTCCATACTTTTCTAGGCCTTAGATAGCATCGCGACGCCTACCTATAGGCACGTGATTCCACCAATTCCTCAGCAGAGTCGTCACCACCACCCACATCAATAGGCTTCTCGACGAGCTAATCAATATTCATCCCTCCCGGCCCAGACCCCCGGACTTTAATTGGTGTTTAAGCACGGAATCGCAGACGTCTGATTCCTGTCCTGGATGCTGCATGTGTCGGCGCGGCGGATCTACACGCGCGCCACAGATTGAGCTGAGCTCTGCTCAGACCTCCCACGAGCTGTCATCGCATCACAAGATGGGGCACGGAGATCTAATCTCTCCCTCGCCATGTCGATCCAACCACTGCCACCTGACGTGGCTGCTCAGATCAAGTCCTCTATCACAATAACCTCGCTGAATGATGCAGTGTGCGGCCTGGTAAAGAACTCCCTGGATGCCAAGGCAACCAGAATAAATATCTTTGTCGATTATTCCCGGGGTAATTGCACAGTAGAAGACAACGGAGACGGCATACCTCCTGCCGAGTTCCGCGACAGCGGTGGTGGCCTTGGCAAACCTCATTGTAAGATCCAGAGTTGTCGAGCGCCCCTGAACCCCACTGAGCTTCGGGACTAACACGCTTATCTGCAAGGTACTTCGAGATTCCCGCCTCTCCCCGATCTTCATGGAAGAAGCGGGACATTTTTGGCGTCATTGGCTGCATTGTCACTGCTCTCTATAACGTCCCTTCACCATGGGCATTATTCGCAGAACACAGTCAAGATCCATAAATCAGAGGTCATAGCACGCCATACTCCATCTTTGCCTGATCAAAAGAGGCTGTCCTCAGGCCATGGTACTCGAGTGACAGTACGGGATTTATTTGGGTCTATGCCTGTTCGGGTGAAGCAACGAGCTATAACTACTGAAAAGGGGCAATATATTAGAGATTGGGACCGGCTCAGGTATACTCTGGCAAGCCTTGCGCTTCCTTGGCCGAATCCTGTCATCATTTCTGCCCACGACTCTTCCCGTCAACAAAGCATTGCTATCCGGAGCAATGGAACTGTGATAGAAGAAGCATCGGATAGGGCGCGTCGCTCTCAGCTAGTCTCCCGCATTTCCCGGGTGCTCAATACCGCTGGTCTGTCAGAAGAAGTCTCCCCTGAATCCTGGGTGGCTCTTAAGGCTTCGTCAAGTGGAATACAAGTCAATGGTGCTGTCTGTTTGGTACCAATCGCAACTAAACGCATGCAGTTTATCAGTATAGGGGTTGAACCGCTTTTGATCGAGCACAACTCCAACATTCTGTATGACGAGATTAACAAAGTATTCTCTAACTCCAGTTTCGGAGACCAAGAGGACTCCGTTGATCTAGACGAAGATGAAAAAGATCGGAGAGCCAAAGACCGGCGATTCAAAACAGATGGCTACACGAACAGAGAGCTAAGGGGAAAGAGAGGAGTTGACCGATGGCCTATGTTTTATCTGATGATACGTCTCGGCAACTCAGTCAACCCCGTTCAGGATATTGAAGGTTTCCTTAACGAAGGCCGGCGGGACCTAGAGACCACCACTGACATTGTCAGAGCTGTTGTTACCGAGTTCTTGAGGAGACATCATTTCCGCCCAACTCGTATTAAACCACTGCAAAGCAACCTTACTGGCTCGTGTTTATCAGAAAAGGCTAGAACCAGTCCTAAGAAAAACGACAAAGACAGGATCGTAACTTCATCGAGAACAAGTCAGGCCACCGAGGATGGCGTTGAAATTGGTTCCCTGCCTACCATTGGCGATCTAGCAACGACACGACTTCATTTGCACACTGTGCACAACAGATCCGATCCAATCTTCAGCGGATTCACGGGATTCAAAAGTGGGCGGCGGCTTGCAATCCAATCTAAGACTACCGAGTTGAAGAATGCAGAAGCTCGACCTGATTTGCAGCCCAGTCGATTAACAACTTGCGGCTCGCTAGATCAGCGTACAGACCCGCCACTATTCGACTCGTCGGGAAGTCTACTTCGGCCCCCTTTTCTAGACGCTGAATCCGTCAACGACACATCTTTTAATAATAGATCGTTGGCTTGCCAATCCCAGCAATACTCAACAGGGCCTGGAGGAACAAATGAAGATGGCTATATCCTCTGGACAAATCCCATGACGAACCAGAAGTCTGCCGTAGATTCGCGGACGGGGTTTATAATACCACCTGAAGAGCAACCAGAGAAACCACATGCATTGGGGACCAAAACACTCCGCATCCCGACGACGAGGTCTATGCAGCCACGACAACTCGATACAAACAGGAAGACAGATACATGGGTAGCAGATTTGCTGTCTCACTGGCGTAACCCTGTATTCGAAGCCTCAGAAGCGCCAATTCCCGCAGCTTCTATCTCTTCTACGTTTCCGAGCTCATTGAATGATGCCATACCAAAGAGTATTCAGGGTTGCAGATGTAAGCAGGACAGTAGTCTCACGCGTCTTGCCAGTGTCGAAGGGCGAGTTTCGAAGGAAGCATTAAGGGAGGCCAGGGTGGTCTCACAAGTCGACCAGAAATTCATATTTGCAAAGGTCCCTTTACAGGATAAGCCTTCCCACGGGCCTATGGACAAGGAAAACGCCCCTTCACTCCTTGTCCTGGTTGACCAACACGCGGCTGATGAGCGGTGTCGCGTGGAAGCCTTGATGGAGGAATATTTCGATGTTGAAACCCCAGGCGCCTCGCAAGGCCCCCTAGCCCGAACTGAGCTCCTTGGCCAAGCTCTCCAATTTGAGATCACGGCCCAGGAGCGCACATTGTTCGAGCGGTACGTTCCACTGGGGAAGCATTGGGGGATCATTTACGAAATAAGCCCGAGTAGCACGGCAGATTCCAGGCGCCGTGGCCAGCACCTGCCGTCTCTAAAGGTCACCCGCCTGCCCCCAGCGATCATTGAACGGTGTCGACTCGAGCCCCGGCTTCTAATCGATTTGCTTAGGAAGGAGATTTGGTACCATGCAGAACACAACAATAGTTGGTCTGTGCAATCGTTCCTTCAGGGCAGCCAGCAAAATGACGGTCTGGGGCAAGACTTGCACTGGCTCGCGAGATTCCACAGATGCCCTCAAGGCATATTGGACATGATCAACTCCAGAGCTTGCAGAAGTGCTATCATGTTCAATGACCTGCTCTCCTTGGATGAGTGCCAGAGTCTTCTGGGGAGGCTTGCTGACTGTGCACTGCCCTTCCAATGCGCCCACGGACGGCCGTCAATGGTTCCCCTGATTGACATGGGCAACCCCATTCTACAAGCGGATGAGGCAGGCAGCGATGGAAGCTTTGGTAAACAATTCAAACGCTGGAAAGCAGGTAAGCAAATGGGTGCTTAACACACATAGTTATAAGATTTAGATAACCTCTCTGCCTATCACTTTATCTAGCGTTATAAGGGAGTTTACGGATAATATGTTATGATACCCGCCAATAAAAATTTCCGTTGGAATTGGCAACCTGGATTTGAAGTCAAGCTCGTGTTATTCAGGTGACCCCGGAACAGCTTCCTTCGCCTGAGCGCCAAAGCCACGCACCACGTGCACAGCCACTCCCTCCGTACTCCACGCTCCACGGGGGTGAGCTAGCTCCACACCAGCAGCCCGAGTGACGACAGCGGCCTCTAGGCATCTTCAATACCGCGATAGCGAGCGCGCCATGCTACCGTGATAAATCCACTCGTTCGCTCAGATAACTGATCATGGCATTGCTTTTGGTAGGTACCCGACATTGCATAAATTTATTATCACCGTTGTCTAGCAGCGAAACTGACCACAGATTGTACCGTGCAGTGGAAAGCATTCGACTTCTTCGAAGTGAGCCAGGTCAAACTGGGCGACGACGAGACGCGGTCCTTTTTCGAAAACAACGAGATCTCCAGCGTCTGCTCCGGCTCCGACAGCCTCTTCCTCGGCAGCTTCGATGGCTACGTACGCATTATCGGGCCGACCTGGAAGGTGGTCCGGAGCTTCCTGGCTCACGAGTCTGGCCAAATAACACACATGCGCCAGGTTGAAGGCACAAGTCTCTTGGTTACTGTCGCCGTAGGTCAACCTAACGCCGATTTAATGGGTAAAAAAGGCTGATAGGCAGCAGGAAGATCTGAGCAGCGAGCCGGTCTTGAAAGTTTGGGCCCTCGATAAACCGGTCAAGAAGACCGGGCTTCCGACCTGTTTGAGCACGCTCAATGTGCATAATGGCAGGAAACAATTCCCAGTAAGTCATTCTGGATGGTTGCGCGTTTGCATTTGCGTAATGGGGGTGCTGACATGTCCAGGTTTCTGCCTTCACGGCCCTCGAAGACCTCTCGCAATTGGCAGTAGGGTTCGCGAACGGAGCAGTCACAGTCATACGGGGCGATTTAATCCACGATCGAGGGACGAAGCAACGCATCGTATACGAGTCTGAAGAGCCAGTCACTGGTGTAGAGTTCATAGGCGAATCGAAGGCGAACACCCTCTTCGTCGCAACGACGTCCCGACTCCTGAAATTGGTTATATCCGGCAAAGGCCAGGGGCAGCCGCCTCGAACTGTCGAGGACTCCGGGTGTGCTGTTGGATGCATGACGACCAACAAGAAAGATGGCGACGTCATTGTGGTCAGAGACGATGCCGTCTATTACTACAAAATGGATGAAAGGGGCTTGTGCTTTGCTAACGATGGGGCGACGATGTTGGCCTCAACCTACCAGGACTACGTTGCCCTTGTCTCGCCGCCTTCTTCTTCGAGAGATGGCGACTCGAATAATATGCGGCGTAGATTTGGTGGCGGAAGCACCGAATCGCTCTTCAACGCCTCGACATTCACTATGGTTGACCCCAAGCTGCAAATTGTCGCGCATACCCAGACCCTGATCTCCAAAGTGAAGCAGATGTTCGAAGTATGGGGTGATCTCTTTATACTGACCGACGACGGCAAGGTCAACCGATACCATGAAAAGACCCTTCAGCAGCGTTTAGAATTACTATACCAACGCAATCTGTATCCGCTGGCCATCAACCTGGCCAAAGAGTCAGGCATGGATGGGCAACAGCAAAATGTTATCTACCGCAAGTATGGCGATCACTTATATCAGAAAGGCGACTACGACAACGCCATGTCTCAGTACATCAAGGCCATTGACAATACCGAGCCGTCGCAAGTCATCAGAAAGGTAGGCTTTTGTACCAAAGAATAACACATTCAAATAAGCTAACATGCCTACCTAGTTCCTCGATACCCAAAGGATACATAATCTGATCGAATACCTGGAGGAATTGCACGAGCACCATAAAGCCACTGCTGACCATACAACACTACTGCTAAACTGCTATGCCAAGCTCAAGGACGTTGAGAAGTTGGAAAAGTTCATCAAGTCCGAAGGAGACCTCAAGTTCGACTTGGACACGGCGATTACCATGTGCAGGCAAGGGGGTTACTTCGATCAAGCCGCCTATCTAGCTACGAAACATGGAGAGAATGAATTGGTTGTCGACATTCTGATAGAGGACTCCAAGAACTATCAGGACGCTCTCGACTTTATCTGGCATCTGGATCCCGACGCCGTAGGTGGTCTTCCTCTCATCGAAAGCGCTAAGCTGATCAACATCCCCAGGCATACCCGACTCTGATGAAATATGCAAGAGTTCTTCTAGAGCATTGCCCAAGAGAAGCGACGCAATTTTTCATTGATTACTACACAGGGTCATATAAACCCAAAGTCCATGTAACAGCTCCAGAGCGACCTCCATCACCCTCCGGTGGTGCACTTGGTGGACTTGCCACCGGAACTGCAAATGCAGTGCAGAACCTAACCAACTTGTTACCCTTGCCTTACATGAACAGCTCGAACATTTCCACGCCGCCTTCTCAGGGGGCCGGCCGGCCTAAAGTTGGCGACGGTGAACGGACAATAGATCCAAGTATGATCGAGGCTCCTCAATATGAAACGCCAGCTCCTCGTACTGCGTTCTCGTCATTCATAGACCACCCCGAGGAATTTATCGTTTTCCTTGAGGCGTGCCTGAAAGAAGAGTACCTGAAAGATACAGATAAGTCTGATTTGTATACAACTCTATTTGAGATGTACCTGCACAAGGCCAATCAGAAGAAGGGCGAGGAGAGAGAGGAGTGGGAGGCCAAGGCGAAGAATCTCATATCCGGGCGAGATATGCCAATCGAGAACTCCAACATTCTGCTGTTGTCACATCTGTCAGCCTTCCGCGACGGGACGATACTTGTCAAAGAGCAATCAGGCTTGCTCTTTGACATCTTCCGCTCCTATACCAGTGCCAAAGACACTCGTGGCGCCATCAAGGCGCTGCGCAAGTACGGGCCCGAAGAGCCACAACTCTATCCCGCTGCACTTGCGTACTTCACCTCTGATCCGGCCGTTCTTGAAGAAGTGGGCCCAGACGAGTTGGCCAGCGTGCTCAAGCGTATTGACGACGATGGGCTCATGGCTCCTTTGCAGGTCATCCAAACACTGGGTGCCAACGCAGTCGCCACCATGGGAATGATCAAGCCATACTTGACAGAAACCATATCGCGCGAGCGCCGCGAGATCGCGGCGAACCGCCGACAGATCAACAGCTTCCGCAAGGAGACGGAGCAGAAGCGCGCCGAGATCGCGGAGCTCGGGGCGAAGCCGGCCGTGTTCCAGGCGCAGCGGTGCCCGGGCTGCGGCGGCGCGCTCGAGCTCCCGGCCGTCCACTTCCTGTGCAAACATAGCTTCCACCAACGCTGCCTGAAGCAGGGCGGCAACGACGGGTCCGAGACGGAGTGTCCCGTGTGTGCGGGCAGCAACATGGCGGTGCGCGCGATGAAGCGGAGCCAGGAGGAGCGCGCGGACCGGCACGACCTGTTCAAGGACGCGCTCGGGAAGAGCAAGGGCGACGACCGCTTCAAGACGGTGGCGCAGTGGTTCGGGCAGGGGGTCATGGGGAGTGGTTCGGCCATCGAATAGGGGATGGAATAGAATGCCCCGGTGACGACGTCTACAACCAGTCTGTACTTATTTACTCGTACTTGATGAAGAATGAAGAATGATGAACATTCATGGGTCATGATACCAGCCATAGCCAGCCAGTGGCCTTCATTGTTACGAATACTGTTACTTTTACGCGTAGCTTGTGATGCCCCGTATGACTTGCTTTGTTTAGCCTGCATTTGCTTCTTGCTGTGACACAGGACTAGGGGTGTGTGTTGGTGGCGCTCCGTCACTCTGCGAGTTCCCGTACAGCATCTGCCGAACACAGAAGCTGTCGATGTAATCAAAACGCCCAGCTGAAACCCGTGAAGAGTCTAGTTCCACATGCACAAAAACCAATAACCGTTTCTTGGCGTTCATGTTGCTTCTGGTACGGATAAGGAAAGCCAATCAGAGATTATCTCTTGGGTGCGGCTGAAGTTGAACTACAGACGGGAAACGCCACGCCATGGAGAGGATCAGCTGGATGCTTCCAGGAGCCCTCCTTCGTGAAAAAAAAGAGTGTTAAGATAAACGACTTTCGGAGGAGTGTCAAGTTGAAGTGTCGATGAGAGTGACATGGTGCTATTATAGCTACACAATCTAAGCTCCTTCGTCTTCCTCCGCCCATCCTCTTGGTACTAGTCAGACTTGACGTACCGCAACCGCTGCAGTATCCAAGTACAGACAAGAGTCGACAATGGATATCCCGCCGCCTATTCCGCCTCGGCCACCGGGGTACGAAATCCACACTCCCACTCCGCCCAACGACAATCCGCCGTTGCCACCAAGACCATCTCCTCAGCACCAACAGTACCAGCAGGGTTCTTGGACCGGCTATGCCCAGCCTTCGTACGCTTCCCCTGCCCAAGGACCACCACCGCCGCCGCCACAGACCGCGTCGTCGGCCCCTGGTGGGGGTGGCGGCACATCAATGGGCAGTAGGTGGACGCCGTTGTTCCACCCGGACGGCGCACCCACGCCCCTATTCGAGGCGCTCATGGCCGCCTTCTTCGGGCGTCTCGATCCCGGCCGCGCAGGGCATATCAGGCCGGAGACGCTATCGGCGTTCCTGGACTTGAACGGGTTTCTTACCGAGGATAATATCTGTACGTTCTTGTTTTGTTGTTGCTTTGTTCTGTTCCGTCGTGCGTGTCCTGCCTGTCCTTCTACCTATCATTTCCCTCCCAACAAGCACTGAACCCGAACGAAACGACACAGGGAAGTCCAATCTCAAAGACGGCAGCTTCCTCTACACGAGTGAGGACATGGCCGACTACGAGCTCAAGGCCTGCTGCGAGGCCTGGTACTTTGACCACAAGACGGCGGTGCGGCACCCGGGCCGGAACCAGCTCCCCTACGGCGGCATGCCGCTCCTGAGCCTCCAGGGCTTCACCGACATGATGGCCGTCGAGTCGGCGGGCGAGCCCGAGCGCGCCTGGCGCGGCCTCGACGCCGCGCTCCGGCATTACGGGATCTGGCCGGCCATGGGCCCGTTGCCGCGGGAGGTGTTTCTTCAGGTAGGCAGACAGAGTCGTCCACATCATTTTTATCATTTTCACCCCTATCAATTGGCTAGAAGATTGTCCAACCCAGGTCTGTGATGTTAGCTGACATTGTGCTCTTGGATTCGCAGGATATGCCGCGCCAGCTTCAGCAGCGACTTGAACAGGTCAAGATCCGGAGCCACCGCGCTGCCCAGGAGAAACTGGATGCCGTGCGAGTACAGACCCAAATACAGGCACAGGGCCGCGAGGTAAGCTGTACATCCCGAAAGACGTATCACTTTCACCCCCTACACCCGTGCATCGCCCGTCTTTCTCCCCGCTTCCCCAGAATTTTCCCCATTGTGCATGTTCGGTTGATAGAGACCAGTTATGCAGTGTGATAGGCCATGCCTTTCTACTGCTGCTGCACCGAGATAGCCGAATATGCGATCTCTTTGATGTCCATCCGTCCCAAGTTCTCCTTCTGTGTACCGCCTTCCCCGGAGATGCTCCACCACCCCCGAATTCCGCTATCCCTTGTAGATTAATAAGGTGTACCTACCTGACTCGGTGGCTGACCAATGCGAACGACACACCCACACAGGCTGCACTGGACCTTATCGATGGCCCTCGTTATGTGCGCAGATATTACTAGGATTTCCGCCTATCAACCCAGTCCATGGGGGCCCCATGGGGATGGTTACTTAGTTATTGGTTTCGGATCAGGAGGGAAAGAGTGGCTTCGGTTCGGTAGCAAATTACAAGGCGATGACGAGATCATGATTGTCCCGTCAGGAGATTGCGGCGGCACTAATTCAACGTTGTGCTTTCCCTGGCCAACGACCATCACAGGATTGAGTACGTTGTCCGTTCCTGTATTTTTTTTTCTTCCGGCCAGTGCTTTTGAGGCAGTTACCTTTGTGTCCTCTTGAGTTTTATCACCAAGGGGGTGCTCGGCAAGTTGGAAAGGTTATTTCGTTTCGGAGCATATGTAAGCAGCACTAGGATCATTTGTCCCGGGCTGTGCTTCCGTTTTGCGCGGTATCGCGAGTCAGATATATGCACCTCTGCCCAGTTCCTTCCTTTCGGGTCCATTTCGATCGATTGATCTGATCACCTTGAATGCAACGTTGTCCTCCATTGACAAACGGGTAATGGTGATGCCCGACTCCAGCCGCGGGCGCCATGATATCTCCGGGTCGTGACGAATCAGTTGGCGCGTCCTTGACGCACTCTCGGGGCACTCTCCGCGCTGCGGTTGCCAACGACCGCTAGTCAAGCCATAGCAAGTCGGCGATAATGGACCGTGTTCTGGATTTCACACAGATCAAATCCACACATATACCAATGACAGCACCTGTCTCGATGATCCCGCTTACTCCCGATCACAACAGGGGAATTAAACGAACACTACTGTAGTAATAGCAGGACTCCTTATTCTTGGAGAGTCGTGACCGGTTTCTTCTCGTAGAGGCTTGACACGCACTCACACACACAAAACGTCGTCCCTCGGATAACCACCGGCACGATGCCTTCGAAGCTGTTTCCCATATTTCGCGAACCTGGCCAACAAGCGACCTATTTGCCGTCCCAGTACTCCGTAGGCAGACGCCAAACCCTCGCGATGGTGAACGGGGGTGTGCTCGCACCTTGATGACACATTTACAGCCACAATCTTTGCTGAAAGTCTAATCAGCCTGGTGTGTCTCGTCTCGCCCGGAGCCTCCCTCCCTAATTGTTAGCCTCCATTTTGGCGGTCCAGTATATTTGTAGTTTCTTCCGCTCGGCAACCTTACCCCAGCCGCGATCCAGTAGAGCCAGGAACGTGACGGGCCCTACGGAGAGAAAGAGTTGCCTTTCTCAGCGACTGCCCCTCCACCCCTCCATCTCGCGCGAACGCAGCGGAGAGAGGAAAGTGGAAAAGTAGCGTCGTTTCTCTAACTAAGCGACATGAGACATCCAACATCGTGACAAAGGATTAAAAGCTTGGTACTACTGACACCCCCCGAACTCATAGTGTGGCTGCAAGACTAAGGGGGAGAAAGTGAAGGGTGAGACTGACCTCGACCTTTCACCCAGCCCCCATTCCGCCAATCAACGTCGGACGGGCGGAGGTGGTGGCGCGGACGACGGCGTCATCCACGGAAAAGTACATTGCTGGATGTGTGCTACCCTTGACAAGGGAAAAGGTTAAAGTAGTACATAAAGTGTGGCTGGCCTTTCGACTTCTTCGTCTTGGATGCCTGTTAGAGTGTGTCTGTGTGTAATTGTGTGTGAGTGGGCTTGGACTTGGGCTTGAGCTGGGGGGAAAAACAAGAATGAAACCTAGCAAATCATCATGGACAACACGGTGTGGCTCGTGTCATTGGGGTTGTTGGGAATCCCGGGAGGGACGGAGAATTATCACATGTCGAGGCGAGGCTTATGTTCCCAGCAAGAAAAAAACAAACAACCCTCGTTCTCCTAGTCAGTGTGGCAGCTTTCAATTCTTGAATTTCTTTGTTGAGACCCGGCGCGAAAGAGGCAGCTACAGTGCTTGCCTACAGAGCTGAAAAGATATGGTTTCACTTTTTAGTTGGGTGTGTGGCTTTTGCAAGTGCCCCGATGCTACGTTGAGCCTTCTTGGCCTGGACCATTCTTCCGTCCACCACTTCCGCTCGCCCTGGTCGCCCTGGGATATTGAACGAGACGAAAGATAAAACAAAATAGTAGAGACCTCCATGTGCAGAGAGGGGCCGGCGGCGGCGACAGGCCCAAAGAATGGGGGGTATGTACCTACATACTGTACCGTGCCGTACCCCATTGGAAGCCGGAGGGCGAGGATTTAATCGCTGACGGAAATGGAAAGTCTAGGCGACGGCCTGATAGTCGTGCCACAATCGATTTGATTTGACGCGGCAACAGCACGACCTCAGCACATTCAATCTTATCTTCATTGCCTTGCATGCGGCAAGCCGATTTGCATCAGGCTACCAGAGACACTAGATACCGACCGCCTGTAGCAGCAGCAGTGGCCGCATCTTATCTTCAACGGAGATGACTAGTAAGAGGGATGCGGGTCGAACACTACTAGATTTGCATCCCCGTCTGCCCAATGTAGGATGACGTGCATCTTGACTGTCTCGGGAGGCCTTCTTCATCCCTTGTTGGCATCAATCGCGCGAGCAGGCAAACCCGGTTAACCCGAGAAAAAACGAACTTGAACATACACACTTGGTGTTCTCTAACTACCTATCACTTTCCATACTACCTACCATTTCGTCGTCGTTCGCTCTCATGCTATGCTATTACTCGTCCTGATCTGCGACTAAAAGATTTACGTTGGCGTAGCACCAGGTAGCGCTGCTGACCATGCATACTACTATATATACAAATCACATTTCGGTCTCGGGTGTTGCTCTCTCGGCCGGTTTCCCACTCGATCTGCATGCACATCTGTACGTGGTACGTGCGCACATCCAGGTGGTTACATCATGCACGGAAAGCGGCGCCGTCTGCTTGAGGAGGGCTTTCAGGTTCTCCAATGAGCCTACGGCTCATCATTGGCAGAGAGAGAAAGAGAAAGAGAGCGATGGGCACACGGTCAATACGACGACGGCCTTAGCTTTGGGTGTCGGTGCTACTCCAATCGAGATAGACAGAGTGCGTCGGCGCCAAGCAATGTGATTGGACAGGTTCCCAGGTGGTGGTGGTTGATATTCTTCTCCCTTTCTCCAAAAAACGATGATGGCGTTGGCGACCCCCTTCTCCTCCCCCTCCCTCCCACTTCGGCCCACCGTTACCCTCTCCTTCGATATGCCTCAAGATGGGTGCAAATGCTTTCTCCGCATTGATCGACCTGATCAAAGACTTGCGTACATATGCAGAAGGCGGCTGCAGTCGTACAAATACGTAAGATATCACTAGAGGGCGCTAAACTAGTCCGGCGCCATTGCCATTGGCGGCAGAGGAGGGCAGGAGGGTGGGACTGTTCTAAGTATATCGATATCGATTTGGACGAGAGGGCGCATGGTGCAGCACCTGCGCCCATCCTCGATGATTACATAAGGTAAGTATGTAGACACCAAATCGGCATGGTTCCTATCGGTTGAAGTCCCTAGGCAGTTCCAATGTCTGTCTGCCGACATGTGGTTTGCTGCTGGAATATGGAGACGACCTACAGTACTCCTCTGGTCATCCCAGTGTGTCCTCCTGCTCCAAAGCGTCATCGTTGCTTGAGATTCTATGTCACATCCTTGTCTAAAACCCCTCAGGTTCAGCTGGCTTGCTTGTAGGCAGTATACAGCATCATCTCCAAATCCAAAGCCCGACGCTCGCCTAGAGAGCCAATATCAATTCTGGGCAACGGCGTACTCCCTCTTTCTGGCCAGCTCGGCAAGGGGGCTCGCAAGATATTGCCAGTGCACCCGGGCTAATGTTGATCTCTACAAATCGCTTACGTTCAGCCCAGTGACAGAGAAGCTAGAGCCCAGCGCGAGTGTTGTTGGCCCAATATCTGAATGGTAACGTAGTCGGCGTGGCTTGCTGAGACCGGCTGTCGAGGGTCCATTCGCGTCCTGCAACCATCTGGTCCAACTGGCTGGATGGGTATTGACGGCAACAGGCCAACCCAGCGAGGCGTGATAGAATGGACTAGTACACCCGAGTTGCCTGCCTGCCGGAGGGTTGGTTGTACGTATGTACATGCAAGGTTGACGGTGATCCGGGGGTGTTCTTTTTCGTTTGCATATAGGTATGTACAATTTTATATAATGTTGGCTGTTTCCATATCAAATGACCAATCACCTGCAGCGTATGAGAAAGAACCGTCGAACTGGGTGGTGAGCCCGTCGCCCCCCTAGTCAGCAAACATATGACTGAAAACTGACCTGTCATATTTGTGATGTCCAGAGAATCTCGAACACAGTAAACAGCCGCAGTCAACGGCACGGCCGGCCATATGCGTAGCGAACGACGCCAAGCCGTAGACACACATGCGTGTTACAAACACACACACACATATCGGGTTCACGTAGCTGCAAGCTCCCCAACTTCGATGGCGCTTGGGGCGGAAAATCCCAAATAGAACAAGCGGCTCGTGGATTGTACTGTAACACCGAAAACCGCCATTTCCCCGCGAGCTTTTATATTGGTGACGAGTATCGCGGGGAAAAAATTAAGGGCATCCCTCGCTTGGGGGTAGATCGGATCTTGGCAGGATTTCACGGATTTGCAGGGGGTCTTCTTTGCCCATGTCTGATGTAAGTCGTCCTCCTTCCATTTGTCGGAGCATCTTCCATCCACACTTCGGCCATTCGTCAGCTGCCATGCGCGAAGATGTGGCAGTCACCAACTCCCACGACGTTATAGAAAAGCCAGACAGGCCCGATATGCTGCATGAGATCATTGGGGAAAGAGGAGGAGGAAGAGAAGGAAGTCCTAGGACTGAAGTCATCTCGCGGAGTAAGATCTAAGCAGCAATTGGGTGTGATGGGACTAGCGCTGGATGAGGTATGTACGCACCAAGCAAGACCACTTGGTGTCGTTGATCCCCAGAGACTTGGATGGACTTGGTTTAGAGCGATATGCACCCGGATTAGCATCGGGTATAGCGTCCTGGCTGGTCTAGCGGTACCTCTCTCATCCCTGCGCCATGCGCCTACGCCCCCCTCCGCAACTGTTCCTGAATTCACCCAGGAAGACACGCAGCGCCTGTCAGCATGTGCTCGACCCCAGACTTTCCATTACTCTCCGAAATGTTTGTGATGAGAAAGTGGGCAAGTTTGTGCTTTAGGTAGGTGATTTGTTCCGAAATGGTGGCTGACCCAATGAACGGATGCAACATCTATCGGCATGGGCATTGGCCTAGTCCAAGATGCGTCGGGCTCTGTTCATTGGCTGGGAGCTGAGGGGGACGCGACAAGTTCCCTCTTTGGGTAACCGGGGTCTGGGCTGGCCTCACAAAGTGACGATGCGCTCATGTCGAGGGGACCAAAAGAAAAAAAGTCTTAGCGGCTGGCGGACTTCACGACTATGCGGCCACACCCGGATCGGACCCATGGCAAGCGGTGCCTCGTCTGCTTTTGGTATACCGGAGTACCCTCCCCTCGAGGGTCTAGACCGCGGTCCACCGCCCAGTTGGCTCGATCGCAAGCCTATTCTTGATGCAATCGTGAGTTTTGACAAGAGTGATGGGCAGGGACGGAGGAGAAGGAGAAAAAGGAGACCCGGCGGCGCCCACCCCACGGTCTCCTCTATTGGCTGCGGGCAGAGAAGCGTGGCCC
This sequence comes from Apiospora marii, assembly GCF_038362585.1. NCBI lineage: Eukaryota > Fungi > Ascomycota > Sordariomycetes > Amphisphaeriales > Apiosporaceae > Apiospora > Apiospora marii. Next base: position 2,936,658 of record NW_027117377.1, read on the forward strand.
TCTCAAGAACCAGACATTGATCATGGACCGACCCAATCAACCCCTAATTGCAAACTCCCTCGATGCAGTCGGGACGTAGTATCCATCAATGAACTTGAAGGTGAGGTGGGCAATGATACCCAACCGGCACACTCCATCAAACCAAACTACAGTAGGTACCGGCGCACTTACACGTCAAGTCAATGGAAATCTCACAGAATGCCATCCATGATTCTTGCTACACACATACGCCCTGATACCATAGCGCCTATGTGTGTTACTTACATCCATATGCAGTACATTGGGACGACGGCCATTTGCTGCCGCGGTTTGATGTGATTGCGGCCAATGTTCGTCAATCAACTTCTTCAACCCCAGAATGCTGCACCCCACTACTAACAAACCCGACATCAGGCGGGGAGTTTCCTTTTTCTCTTTAATTTTCTTTTCCGGGCGTACATTCAGACCAAATCCCGTAGCTGACGGGCTACATGTTGACTAATTAGTTGTTTAAACCGCAAGTAGACAAGACCCGTGTGTCATGGAGTGCATGTAGTCCTTCCTTCACCCTGGACACAAATTATTTACTATCGCCAGGCGGCTTTTGGTCAATGAATCGACCAGTACGTCCCCGTCCTAGCCCAACCTGCCAAGCTTGTCGCATCCCGAACCATCAGCCCAAGGCTCTTGTGTCGATCAGCAGGTTGACCCCAATGGTGTAGTGTAGTAATAATGTCAAGGGTGTATGATACAAGCGTGTGCTTGGCCGATCGTGAACAGAGCATCATCGAGTCATAGCTCTCTGGTACGAGATCTGCCGTACGCAGGCATGGATTAGCGAGTGAGCAGTTGGATGTGTATGCAGTCTATCTTCCGTCGTTGTGATTCGTTGTTCCTCACGACCCGGGTAATATCTCGATCTGATAACCAAATTGGCGCGATTTGATTATCCTCAAGCAAGAGTTGAAAGGCATCAACGTCGCTGGGCTGGATCACGGGAGGCGACGAGTCAGCTAAGAAACCAACTACTGTTCCGTACGTACCTACACTTTGGAGCGCAGGAACAGAGTGGCAGGGTTGGAACTCTGCAGTAGCACCGCCGACAACCCCTCCAATGAAGTGCCACAGGTTGCTAGCAGCTTTGAGCCGCTTCCATTCCTACTTGCTACCACCGCCGGTCTGCCGACTTACACAAGAAAAGAAAAGCCTAGGAAGACCTTGACTACATAAATGCAACTGCAACTGTAGCCGAGTTCTGCAACAGTCGTATTGTCGCCATGCCGTACAACCGACCACATCTAACCAACATGGTCTTCGCCTTGAAGACGGCATGGAGATTCCTTATCGTCGCCGCACGCAGACAGAGGCGGCATTGCTACCTGTGCATATGTACATAGCCAAGGCTGTATGTATCTTACGACGGATGTTCATAGGCAGGTAGTAATATAGGCATAGACTTCTGGTACCTGGCGTTTTCTGCAAAGGTCATTGCATTTAATTGGGTGATTGATCAATGGGAAGCGGCCGGACCACGGCGCCGACATCGCGAGCTGCATATCACTACAAAAGCTGCATATGCTGCCAAAAAAAAATTAAAAAGTTCTTTTCTTTTCTTACATGCTTAGCCTGCAGAAACTGCAATGCATAACTCAGGAGAGGAGGGAGGCCAGCCCGTGCCGCCGGTTGTTGGCGGTGATGATTGATTGCTAGCCATTGCTCGATCGCAAGTTTCCGGGTGCCAAGCCATGCATGACCCGGAGTGGCATACTCTATACGACTACATGCCTCCATAACTTGCCTAGCAAAGGATACCTAGATACGTAGAAACAGAAATGCATCGGGACCCATTTGAGCCAGCGAGCCAGCCGGGCAGGTCCAATCAATTAATTCGAACGCATACATACATCATCCTCTCAGTCAGGAGTCAGGAGTCAGGTAGATACGTAAGTATGTAGATAGCCACAGCTAAGACAGAGTGCCCCGCCTGCCGCCAATTAGCTTCCATGTTCCTGGGCAATCCTGAGGCCTGACCGTCCTATAGCCCTTGGCCCCCCTTGCCAATCTGCCCCCCAATCCCCTGCCAAACGTACAAAACATGGCACGTTATCGAAACCTCAGGACAGTTCCTCTTCTTCCGCCAAGGACCCAGACTTGCGCGGTCTGGGTTCACTGATTTGCGTCCGGAAGACGTCACTCCTGGTTAGGTGGAAAAAACCGAGCGCAGATCGAATGCCATCGAATAGGTATGAGATATGAGGTGGTACTAATATGAACCGACAGCAACAGCATTGTCATACCTGCCAGCCTGCTTTTCCAGACCCCAGCGCGTTCCCTCGAATGTTCTAGTGCAGCGGCTCAGCACAAACTCGAGGCCCACAATGTCGTGAGCCGCACGAATGTTGGGTCTATCGGAGCCTCAGCTTTAACTACACACGTGCACGACTATAGTAAGTATAGAGATAAGGATAATTGTTATCTCCTCGATGGCGAAAGCCCTGCTTTTGGCTATTAGTACAATACATCCTCTTATGCTCGATGTTATCTCGATCGCGTACGACTTCCCCCATTATCGTTATGTTTCTCGCTTCCTGACATCGATCTGGCGATCGTGCCCAGCGCGGATTCGCGGATTCCGGTATTGGGCCAAGGTGGGAATCACTAATTGCATTTATAATAGAGTTTTAACCGCCTGGACAGCCGCCTGAACAAGTCTCCATATCAGAAGTTTATATGAACCGCTGGTAGCCAATCCAGCAAGCTCAAGCTGCCAGATTATCTGATTAGTATATCGTCCTGTCCGATCCTAGCCTAAAGGACAGCTCAGGTAGCCATGCTGCAATCCGTTGAGCAGTTCCAGTGTTCGCTCCATCCAGCGACCACAAATTCAAGATGGAAGAGGAGGATCCAGCTTCTGGATCCAGGGCTTGGCATGCTGGGTCGCCCAGACAAAACTCCACCAAAGGATGCCCACCCACCACGCCAGGTCTCCATCCACCATCGCCCAAATTCAATAATGTACTGTATATAGCTACCGGCTATTCGATTCGACGGAAGGGGGAAAACAAGATTTGTTTCGATAGGAGAAGTTCCAACACGCGCCTGCATCGCGAGTCACTGTATGTCCGCTTCTCCATGTCGGACATGCATGTGCATAAGCATCACATACCACCCGGCGGGCTCTTACGCCCCTTGCCTACCTGCTCTGGGTACAGTATCTGGTATGTATGCCGTACATATCGAGGGTTTGGAGCATTGTATCCACGGGGACGGGACGGGAGTTTGGGTGCTACTGTGTATACTGTACAATATATCAATGTTTTTGTTGATCGTTCCATAATTCCATACAAAGCCCACCGAGCAACATACAACGGACGATACCTACATATTGCTGCAACCCCTTCATCTTGTGGTGGCCTAACCTAGGGGAATCTATGGTCCTATCGTAGTAGGTACACACTTTGGGTCGCGATATACATACCCAACTCTCCATACCCTTTCAAGTACTACTAGATTGACAGTATTTTATATTGTCCAAATATCAGAAAGTAGCGAGTGATTGGTCTGGTAGCGTCTGCACCTGCATCTGCACCCGGCTTCTTTTCTTGAGATGCAACCTATCTCGAGTACATACCTAACATATTTGGTGGATGAGATCATGTTTAGGAAGATACGGGCGGGAAAGGTGTAGGTAGTAGGTAGGTAGGGCTCACTAAGTATTGAGGGAGAGGTACCTGCGAGCACGGGACTGAGGATGTATGTACTTTCTCTCGACTTTGGGCTAGGGGGCCTTCGTCTGGCCGCCAGAAGTAGTGTCGAAGTCCTCCAGTAGTGCACCCACCACTGTTTTTTAGTGGAAGTACCTACGTACACGCTTGTTGGTGGGCTGGCCTACCTAGAGGTCTCCAGCATCCAGCAGCAGATGGTGGAACCTCCCCCCTCCCCCCCCCCCAGCAGAGGGACCGCAGAGGGACCACACCCAAGACGACCCAGGACCCATGCATTGATCAGTTCCCTGCCCTCTCCTCCTAATACCGCCTGTCCAGTCCTGCTCCAGCCCACCCGCTCGCTCACTCTTAACACTCTCCTCCCACTTGCCCGCCCATTTTCGACCGTCCGTATTCGCTGCCAACAAGATTCGGTCGTCTGTTCACAAACTCCCACCCCAAGTTCTGATTCAGTCGATAGTAACCATTTTTTTAAACTTCGGTCTTTTCCCCTTCTTCTACTACCTTTCAATCCGGCGCTGTAACTTTGGCTTCTTCCACTTCTTTTTGACACTCTACCTTACCAGGCTTCGACGCTTTTTTTTCTCAAAACCCGACTTATTAATCCGCCCTGACAGCCAATAATGACGTCCTGAGGAGGAGGGGGAATCGCCAATCTTCGAATATTTCGCCCGCCTCCCATTGAAACAACAAACTGTTTCTCCCACGCAGCCACCACCGGGCGAATTCCAAAACAACAACAAAACAACAATTTTCTATCTATGCGAAATAGGAATCTTACCATGGTTCAATGACCCTTCAGCATGACGGCTGCACCAAAACGATCCACAACTCGAGACAGAAAGATTCGACGACGACGCCGCCGAATACCTACCGAACCACAATGGAGCCGCAATCATCATCCCGACCGGGGCAGCAGCCCCTCCAGAGCCTAAAGACTGAGTTCTCTTCGCAGTCTCATGTCCCCTCCCGGACCGCAAGCAGTACTCCGGTATCTTCGCCGGGGCTCTTCAGTCCCAGCAACCCGCGCCCCGCCCTCAACTTCGCAACCCATCCCGCGTCGGATGCCTCCACCCCAGTTGCGATGCACAGCCCCTATTTACATCCCCTACAGAACCATCGAGTCCGAGAGTGAGTATTATGTGGTTCCCCTCTGGTTAGTATGGACGGAGTGGCTGAGAGTCATCTAGGACGCACAAGGCATTGGTGGATCTCGACTCGATGACCGGCCGCAAGATCATCAACCAGTACGAAGTTATCGAGGAAATCGGCCGTGGAGTCCACGGCAAAGTCAAGCTCGCACGAAACCTCGAGAATGGCGAGAATGTCGCCATCAAGATCGTGGCCCGCTTCTCCAAGAAGCGACGCCTCGGCAAAGTCATGGCGCTGTCGCCCCAGGACAAGACGAAGAAAGAGATTGCCATCCTCAAAAAGATCCGCCATCCCAACGTTGTCGCGCTTCTCGAGATCATCGACGACCCCGAACTCAAGAAAATCTACATGGTTCTTGAGCATGTCGAGCTAGGTGAGGTGGTCTGGCGTAAGAAGGGCATACCCGCGATATGCAACTGGGAAAGGAGACGTATCGAGAAAGAAATGAGCGGTGAGATGAGCACTGAAGAGGAGGAAGCCTACGTTCAAATTCTTGAACGCAAGCATGCCTTGACCGAGCTCAAGCGGGCGAGAATGCAACAGAAGCAACAGCAGAGGGGACCCGAGGATTTCTGGAGCATCGAGTACGGCGCGGCCAGCGAAGGCGATCCGTCATCCCTGCCACGCGTACTATCTAGAGATGCCGTACAAGGTTCATCCTATGGCGGAGAATGGAATTTCTTCTCTGGCTCGAACTACGGATCGAGATCAACGTCCCGCGCTGTTACGCCCATTCCATCCGAGGCCGATCTATCATCCGTCGGCGCCGACTACTCGAGTGACGTAGAGACACCTGGGCCCCTGCACTCACGACCAGGCTCAGTGACTGCTCTCGAGGGTACCATGTACGGCCCCTATGCTGCTGAGGAAGCCATGAACCGTGGTCGATCTCCCAGTATGGCCGATTCGATAATCTCCCACATGTCCTCTATCGACTTCAACACCCAACCGCATGATCCCTTTGCAGATGACTATTCATACGTGCCTTGCTTTACGATCGAATCTGCACGGGCTACATTTCGGGATACAGTCCTAGGCCTGGAATATTTGCACTATGAGGGAATCGTGCATCGTGATATCAAGCCCGCAAACCTCCTTTGGACCAAGGACCATCGCGTGAAGATCTCCGACTTTGGTGTCTCCTACTTCGGTCGACCTATTCGAGATGGGGAAATGGATGAATTTGTGTCGGAGTCCGAAGCACGCGATTTCGACGACGACCTCGAACTTGCCAAGACGGTTGGCACGCCGGCATTCTTTGCACCCGAATTGTGCTATACCGACGTCGAGTGTGAGCAGCCGAAAATATCGGAGCAGATTGACGTGTGGTCCTTGGGGGTTACTCTATACTGTCTGATCTTTGCTCGCATACCGTTCATGGCCGAGGACGAGTTTCAAATGTTCAGGAAGATAGCAACAGATGATGTCTATATTCCGCGACGACGCCTCAAGCCCGTTGATCCCTTGACATCTCCCGCGACGACGTCACTCTATCACCGTGTTAACAACGATCCATACCGGGATGACTGCGAATTTGCGTACGAAGAGATCGACGACCTTCTTCACGATCTTCTGTCTCGCATGCTCATCAAGAACCCTGAGAAGCGCATCCGGTTGCGGGAAGTGAAGCGTCATCCCTGGGTCGTGCAAGGCATCGATAATCTCCTTGGTTGGCTCGACGACACAGATCCTTCACGACGGACTGCTGGCCGTAAGATCCAGGTGGACGAGCGCGAAGTCTCTCGGGCCGTCGTGCCTCTCACTTTCCTGGAGCGCGCCCGTTCGGCCGTGAAGAAAGCCGTGGGCAAAGTCATTCCCTCTCATCGCCCGGATGCCACAGTAACTAGGAGAAGAGCGGCTAGTAGTGCCGCCAGCTCCGCCGGCGACAGTCCACCGAACGCCACCGCCGCAACTTCACCCTACATTCGAGACAGCCGCCGTAAGAGTCTCCGTGGCGATGACTATTTTGTGAGTGCGAAAGATACAGTGGGACATCATGAGCATCCTCTCTCCCAAAGTGTAACGGCTAGCCCACAAGCATCCCCTCTTGACGACGATGAGGACCGCAATGCTTTGAAGCACAGTCAAGTACACTCGAGTTCGGTAGGCGGAGATCTTAAAGGCCAATCAACCGGATCCCACAGCAATTTTAACGCAAGCCCAGATGCCGCAAATCGGTCGCCCTCGAGGAAGACGACTTCGCCCGGGAAGGCTTTTTCACCGTCACACATACGCGCACGCTCCGTAAACAGCAACTTTCTTGTCCTGACAGCTGCGGGTCGTGAATCGCAAACGACACCAGCAAGCCCTGCACCCATAGCCTCATCCTGCGACGACCCCATTGCGGCTCTACGAAAATCCCGTGACATGGAGTCTCTCGAAGACTCCTCACGGTCACGCTCAGTCGATCGTGGCCTATTTGCAAGGGAGGACAAGCGAGCAGAAGCGAAAGTGTCTTTAAGTACTGCCATGGCACCAGGCAGTGTGGAACTGCCGAAACGCCCTACACCCCTTCGCATGTCCGACGCCGGTAGCAACAATGGGGACGCTCTCACGGTATCACCCAAGTTTTATTCGCCGAAAGCCATCCGGACCTATCACCATGCTGCATCCGGATCCGACTCTAACCTTTATGCAAGACCATCGTTTGTGGCCGCCTGCTTGGACGAGCGGCCACTGACGGCTCAAATGGTCCTGCAAATGGATGCAAAGACGCCGCCCCAGCGCGTCTACAAAGCCTCCACCCCAGAATCGTTTGCCCGAGCACAGGAGCAGATGCAACGCCGCCAGCATCGGGAACATGAAGAGCAAGCAAGACGGCAGCAACTCCAGGCTTCGCAACAGGACGTAGACCCGGCTTGGGTTCCATGTCCTCCATCGTGCCCTCCATCCCCTGATGATGAGTGTCCGATGGAAAAGCCGCTGCCCCCGTCCAGATCTGACACTGTAGGGACGGCAGTCACATCGAGCTCAGCATCGTATGGCAACATTAACACTCCGTTAACTAGCCCCAGCGTGGCAACGAGTCCGGTGCGCAAAAATGACTCGCCGATTTACCGATCCGACCCATCGCTTCCTGCTCTTCTCAGTGGCGCCAGTTCTGTGTCGGCGGACGCCGAGGGTGATTTCTTGCTCCGCCCGGGCTCTGTCAACCGCCCTTCGCTCATTGACACGACAGACTCGCTCACGCCACCAGCGCTGGCGAAAGAACCCATGTCTGGCTTCCCTCTTGAGACTCTCGAGGACGAGCATGCATTCCACCTGCGAGCGGCCAGCTCAAGGCATGCTATGAGGTCATCCTCGGTATTCTCCTCGCAAGGAGTCGACGACGAGGACAGCGACAGCGATGAGGGTTTGGTCATGATCAGACCCCGCAGAAGGGGGGTGAGCCAAGACCCGACCAGCCAACCTCCGTCCAGATCCAATACGTACATCAAGCGGAGAGACACACAAACTAGTGTGGGCAGCACGGAGACCGCCAAGAAGGTTAACATGCAAGCCGAATAAATTAGCCTCAGCTACGACGTCGCTTCACAGCTTTTTTCTTTCCTCTTTCCGTTTCGGCGCATCCTGCCGTAGAAATTGCTGCACGGGCTTGCATCTCGACTGGTTGCGCAAGATTCTGATTTTCCTATGCCCAATGGCTTGCTTCATCTCGCAGAAGAGAGAAATTCATACAACAGAACTGGAGTTTTATTTTATACGTCGAGGGATTGATAGGTTTAGCACGCATCTGATCATGGTCAGACTGAATGATGGGATGAGATACGCGGTTACGTGGGCAAGCAAACAGTTGAGGTGTTATGTGGTGTGTTTGTTGTTGTTGGTCTTGTTTCCAAGGGCGTCGTCGTAGCGGGCAGTGGCAACACGGGCCTGTCTACCAGTACAACATCTCCACCTCCTCCCTCTTATGGCATCAAGGCGGCAGCTTCCTTTGTCCTTGCTGCTGCCTTCACAGCTTCGAGCACATAAAAATGAAACATGGGCACGGGGCGGAACACTTGGTGGCATTCTGTTAGCATTGCGGACGCACCGCTGATAGATAGAATAGTTTGGCATATCACGGAGTTTACTCGTGCATTAATTAGTATAGCGAACAAACTTTTCTCCTGTATAGAGAACTGAACTACAATACTCTTTCACTGCTTATTGTGCTTCGCTACGTGACATAGAAGGTGGCCGAAACATGTATCAATGGGCAGACACGATAGGATGCGATTATTCTATGTGTTTGGAGTCGTCTCTTCTCATTATTAATAACGTCATCATGCCATCCCAATTGCATGTTATCTAGCCCTATAAAAACAGACAGAACATTAAGTAGCCAATACAAAGCCCCAAGCTCGACCAAAGAACGCCCCAAGGAGTGTGTATTACAAGAACTCCCTTTGCTTGAACCCCCTCCTTTTTGGTAATGGAACCATTCGAACCGATCCGGGTCCGCAATGCCATACGCCAGAAGAAAGAAAAAAATGACAAAAGTATATCGCAGACGCCATTTCCCCCTAAGTCCCTAATAACTAGTACTCATACAAACGTAGAAGTATACACTTTTTGTCGTGGTTGTTCGCCCACTAAACAAAAATCAACACGCAAACTCCTTTGTTACCCAGTGGTTTTGTTTCATTCCCTCCTCCCCCCCTCATGGCTTCTTCAACCGGTGGAAAGGGTGGTATCTCTCAAATTGCATAACGTCATGAGATGGTAAGGGGTGTAGGCGTTCAGCCGCACACACACCAGACAATCCCTTTTTGGGTTGGTTGGTTCAATTTCTTCTTCCGACAATTTCATCAAACAGTCGCCTTCTGGGGCTCGGCAATGGCCCCGCACGCCGCCAGGGCAGTCCAGACGTCGTCCCTCTTGGTGACCTCGTCCCGCTGCAGGGCCAGGCCGTCGAGCATCTTGAGGCGCGGGCACGACTGCGTCATGGTCAGCTCGTGGAGGCGGCGGCGCTTCTTGGTGCCCATGTCCAAGCGGGCCGCGTAGGTGGCGTCGCGCTCGCGGCTGGCGTCGGGCAGGGTGAAGGGGTCGGGCAACAGCGGCTCGGCGCTGTGCTGCTCGTTGTTCTCCGTCGACACGAGCGACGAGCGGCTGTGGTGGGGCGGGTAGAAGCCCAGCGTGGCCGCGTTGTCGCGCAGGTCCAGCTTGCTGAGGTGGGGGAACTCGGCCAGAATGCCGGCGGCGGCCTTGTTGACGTCGGCCAGGCGATTGCCCGCCACGAGCAGCTTCTTGAGGCGGGGGATGTAGCGCAGGGCGGCGAGGTCTCCGAGCGCGTTGAAGTTGAGGTTCAGCGTGCGGAGGTTGGGCATCAGCTGGCCCAGGTTCGGGGACAGCGACTCAAGGCCGCAGTTGGCCAGCTCAAGCAGCTGCAGGTTAAGAAAGTCGACCCGAGGGTCGAAAGTCGTGAGCAGGTTGCCCGACAAGAAAAGCTTGCGGACCTCGTATATCTGGGTCAGGAAGGCCATGTCGAGGGCCGATTCCCCCTTTTGCTCACGCAGAGACAAGCTGTCTAGGCGTCGGGCACGGGTGAATCCCGACAGTTTCGTGAGACGATTGCGGTCGGCATGGACCATACGGATGCCAGGGAAACCCGCCATATCGAGTGACTCCATTAGGTTGTCCGAAAGTTTCAGGTACTTCAGACCAGTCGTGACCTGGCCCTCGGTTGCAGCAAAAGACTCGAGGCGGTTGTTGTCAAGGTTCAATGTCGATAGGGAAGGCAGCTGGTCCAAGTTTCTAACTGAACGGATTTGGTTGCCTTGCAAGTCGAGTTCGGTTAGGCGGTCCATCCTGGCACCGTCCATGTTAACATCCTCAATCAAGTTGCCGCGGACCCGGAGAACCTGTAAACTATCGTGGAACTTGATACCCTCCAGGCTAGTGATGTGGTTGTTGTCCGCACGAAGGTTGCGCAGATGCACCAGATCCCTGAAGGCGTACAGGCTGTCAATCTCGTTGTTGGAAATGTCAATGTATTGCAAGTTCATCAAGTGACCCCAAGCCGTGAGCCCCGAAAGACAGTTGTTGGCCATCTTCAGATTGCGCACGCTCTGGGGCACCCCGTCAAGGTAAGAGATCGAGTTATCCGAGGCGTCGAGAGATACGACTTGACCACAGAAGTCGTCCAGCTTGTGAAGACTTTGCAACTGCTTGCTGCTAACGTCCAGTTCTCGCATGGAATCCCAGTCGGGTTCGAATGGCTCCACCTCGGTGATTTTCTCGACCAGCGTTCGAATGGCCTGCGATAAGACCTTCTTCGACTTGTTGCCGGTGACAAGGTAGTCCTCGCCTACCACGTAGCTGACCTCCAGACCGAGGGATTGGTCCCCGTGGTTCATGGTAAACTCGGACAATGCGCTAAGAGACAGGTTGCCAACATGCTGAGCGATCACTGGCGTGGCAGACTGCCCAGGATAACGTATCGCAGGAGGACCGGGCGTGATGATCAAGCTGATACTGCGGTTCTTGTCGTCGTCATCTTCGGGGATGACCAAACTGGATTCGCCGAGGATGCTGAGTTGTTTTTGCTCCGATGCATCATGCTCCGTAAGAAGAGTCTCTTCGTCTTGTTCGTCAATGCGAGAAATCGGGCGGGGGAAAAAGGGCTGCGCCTTCACCGAGATATTTCTCGCGTTTCGGGACCGACTTCTGGATCTTGATGAAGTAGATCGCGTAGTCACTGTAGGTCCAGGATTGGGATGGCGACCGCGCCTCATGGAATCTGCAGCAACACTTCCGATAGATCTATCCACGGTGCTGAAGCTATCTTCCGTGCTGCTACCATCAGTTCCGTGCTGCGGCAGATGATCCTGGATGATGGATGCAATCGGGGAGGAAAACGTAATCGTGAGATTCTTCCGTCGAGCAGGGGAATTGGCGATTCTATCCTCGAGGAGTGTTATTTCGTGCTCAACATCTTCCGTGTCGACAACTTCTTCCGTCACAACCGTCTTCATTTTGGACAAGGTTTCCGTCTTATGGCCAATCATATTCTCCACTTCCAAGCTTCCCCGGGTCTTGGTTGACGTCTTTCCGCATGACGGAGGGGGAACGAAGTCTTCCCTAACGAATTCGTTCAAGTCCTCAAGCGGTGCCGTCTTGAGCTTCAAGTTGAGCTTCTCTCTCGTCTCGTCCACCGAGAGGTCAGGGATGCTAGCAAAGGGGTCGTCCTCGCTGTCCTCCGATGGGTTAAAGTTGAGCACACGCTCCTGAGGTCGACGTGTCTTCACCTTCGTCCAGACATTCTTCTCTTTATCCAAAACCATATTGCCAACCTGATCACCAATCAGCTGGCTCACCACGTCCGGTGCGATCAGCCTTCTCGAATCCGAGCCTCTAGAAGACCCGGTTCGCGCAGAACGACCCGAAGAGTTGAAAGAGGAGCGGCTGTCATGTGAAGGGTAGTCACTGCTCGTACCGTTCGTAGGAGCCTCGGGGTTGCGCGAGAACCTGACGTTAGGCGGCATATCGCTAATGATGTTCTCGTGACCGAGACTGCTTTGGCGCGATTCATTGGAGCGGAGGCTGCGCTGGATCTCCTCCTTGATCCGCTTGTCTTGTTCAAGGGCTTCCTTTGCAAGCCCTATAGACCGCAACGAGTAAGTGGCGAGATCTCCCATGTCGCTTCTTTCTTCGTATTGACGGAGCTTGTCCATCAGCTCGGGATCATCCTGCCGGATGGCTATGCGAGAGACTTCGGGGCGACCCTCTCGGCTTGGCGGCCTGGAGAATGGCTCTTTGGTCGAGTCTTCAAACGACGACTCGTCGGTACCCGTAAGCATCGACTCCCGTTGCTGTGCACTTTCGGACTCGGATTCCTCCACACTCGCGAGTCCAGTATGCGGTCGCGCTCTGCTACGGATCATGGCCATGATCTTCTCAGCCTCGTTCAAGAAATCCTGAGTTTTCATGGAGGTCTTTCGGGAGCCATCGGCAGCCGAGTCGGAGTCTTGGATGGAAATATCAGACTCGTCCATCGGGCCAGCGACCGTCCCGTACGGTATATCCGCCAGGGGTTCTCTATCGCGCTGTATCGAAGACCTTTGACTGGGTGTGGGGGTGCGAGGCCGCTCGGCTTGCTGCGCCATTAGGAGCGCAGGGTTGATTGGACGCAAACCATCCGACCAAGAGCCATGTTGCCTATCTGCTATGGCACGCTGCATGGTATTGTGAGAAGCCTGCACCGGTACTACGGCGTCATTGTGCTCGTTCAAGCCGTAGGCAACATCAGACTTGTGCAATGTTCGTCGTCTCTTTGGAGTGGGATCTTTCGAAGGCGAGGTTCGCGGCCGCTTGCTTTCCGAGCCGTCCCGTTTTGGGGTCATCAAATTGTTCGCGCCCTGGGCCTGCATCGGCATATCCGTCCGGAGAGCCAGCTTCCCATACTTGGAGCTTTCTGTCGTGGTACTGGATTTGTTTCGCCGGCGGCCCACCATCAAGGAGTCGGCTTCCGATACAGTGGAGTGTTGGCTCAGGTCAAATTTTATTGGGCGGCTCGGAGGGAGTGGGCTGCTCTCGGGGGCGACGTTCTCCTTGTCAGTCAGCGTCGAATATTCCGGGGAAACCAAAGAGAGCTCTTCCGCAAAGGAATAGCCGTCAAGGGCGCCTGAGCCGAACCGATTGAGCCTCTCATAAGTCTCTAGCCATGGCTTTCTTTCAGCTGTTTGCGGCCTCCGGGGACTGGAAGTAGGCGCAAATCCTCTATTGAGCCCGGACTTGGAAGGGGATGCACCAGGCGATGCAATCACTGATTCTTCCATCGAACGGGATGGGCTCTCGGTCATGGGATCCTCGAACTGGCTGATTCGCCGTAGAAGAGTTTGATTTGTGAAGGTATCATACGGGCCGAAGAGTTTCAAGGGACTGCCGCTAGTGGGTTGACGTGGAGCCTGCTTTTCCGGACTTGGCTTCGGAGGCGGCATCTCGGTGCTTTTGGACGAAAAAGATTGTTGCTTCTCTTCAGCTGACGAGAACCGATCTGTACGCACAGTCGGAAACTGTTTTGGGGTGCTTGCCTGCAGAGAGGACTCTGGAAGCATTTCAGATGTATCTGTATGGACCGGCGGGCTCAATGGTCGGTTCTTGAATGAGCCCTCGACCGAGCGTCCCCCTCGCCGAGTATTGAGATAACCGCCCTTCTTCGCGTACTCCCTAGAGCTGTCTGCACTCCGAGCAGCATTAGATCCTTTATCGGATTGTTGGTCCATCTGACTGCTCGGGTCCGAGTCGAGAATCATTTGGTTTCGGCGCAGCTTCTGGAGACGTTTCTTGAGCTGGTTGGAAGATAGCTCCATCGGCGCAAAGCTAACTCGACCGTCCTCGTTTTTCCGAGGCGAGAGTAATATAGGGCTGAAACTCTCGTTGCGGCCGTCACTCTTGCCTCCAGCGCTCTTCGCGCTCACTTTGCGCGACGCGTCTAGGTTGCTTACAGGGCTCGGCGGTGTGGTTGAAATGTCACCGGAATTTGGGTTTTGATTTTGGGCGTTATCTTCCGTCTTGGATTTGTCCGCGCGACCGGCTGCTTTGTTGAAGTTGTCGATATTCATTGCGAACGTGATGCCCTTCTTTTTCAGCTCAGCCTGAGGTTCCGCGCTATCGTCCTGCAAATCTTGTAGAGAATCTTCCACCGAACGTTGTTCTTGTTGCTGGCGGCGTCGTATGTAAGGCGGCGGGCTTGAAGGGAGGGTTGTGTCGTTTATTGTATAACCCTCGCCCTGTTCCTCGGACCTGTCCCCATCTGGTTGGTCATCGGAAGGTGGGCGAAAGATGTTTTCCAACCCGTTAGCGGCGGAGCTGAACAAGTCCTTGGTTTCGCCATAGGACATTTCGCCATGCAACAACCGTCTCCTCCACTCGGGTATCGAGTCCGTGTCTTTGGTGGGAGACGCGCTTTGCGCCTTGTGTACCGTGTTGTTGTTGCTGTTGTGCACTACTGAAGCAGCAGTGGATTCAGAAGCAGAGCGGCTCAATTGGCGGCCTCGCTGACTGCTGGTCTTTGAGATCTGTGCTAGGCCGGCGAGCCCCCGTTGTGACGATCGGATGTTTACGTCGTTCTGGCTTCTTTCGGCGAGGACATTTAAACTACTATCATAGGTTGTGGGCTGCGACTTTCTAGAGAGGATGCTGAGGTGCGGTAACCGGTTTGTAGGGTCCCGCGTGCTGGCTTGCCTCGAGTTGGGCTGTGAGGGAAAAGGCGATAGTTGAGCTTGCGAATTGTCGGACCTGGGTTCGGAGACCCAGTCCTCTGATAAGGAATCGAGCCAAGCGTGAGACATTGCGAATAACCCAAACTCAGAAAAGAGAAATACAGATTGCGCCTTAGGCGTTCAGCATGTCCCCATACAGAGCAAGTAATCAGGATGAATTAATGTTGTAGTAGAGTGTTTGCGACCGCGGGTCGGGTCCTAGGTTGGGGGAGGGGAATTGGCGATGGGCTGTTGTTTATGGCGGCACGCGTTGGTGGGTAATGGAAATTGCTCGGTAAATACGTATATAATGGGTTCACTGAAGAAATCGGTTTCGAAGCAGGCAGCAAATATAATTAAGCGACGAGATAGGTTGAGGCCTCTCCATACGAAGTCAATTCAAGTTCAAGGTGCTGGAGCTTGGAGGAGAGGGTAGGGTAGCAGTATTAATTGAATGATGTGATGCGGCTCTTCCTGTCGCATTCCCACAAGATAAAGCAAAGGCACCAAGACGCGATTTGAGAATTGACCATGTTGCGACCCAATCAACAACCGGTTGCCGATCTGGACTGATCTTTGCGTGCCGGTTGCTAGAGCGACGAGGCTAAGAGAACGAACCAAAGCGTGCTTTTTCCTCCGACACGGGCTGTTAAGCCTGCCAGGTACTCCATATTTGGATGTAGCATGTATAGAGGGGAGGGGTGTATACTGGGGTGTACTTTCACTCAACTGGAAAGTAGGCCGCATCTGACATCACCGGGCGAGTTCCTTATCTTCGTGTCTCTATTCTGGAGTTGCCGCCAGAAACGAAGCAGCCTGCCACCCGTCCCGTTCTCTTTTAGTTTACCTTCGGATAGTAGTACCTAGTGCTTTCTCAACACAAAGACTATTCAACGCTTTGACAATAAGGTGCCTAGATCTAGGTAGTTATCCTATTTTGTCGCTTGTTGAACCTGTAAGAAATTAATGATCCCTTGGAGATAGTTATAGAAACAAACTATCACTAAAATTGTACCTGCATCTCTTGTAGTCCAGCAAAGATTAGTGATTATTGAGATTTGATTGATGTTCTGGAGGGATGAGGGGCGATTGATCTGCGCTAGTCTGCAACAGGATCCAACCACTTTACGCGAGGGCGCGTGCTCCGAAGTTGGGACCGCGTTCTCTGGTCAACCCAAAATGCCGTCCACCAGTGGAGCACTTGCTTTGACATCAAATCCATTTGACATGGGCCAAAGTTGATACAGCCTCTAAATCCCCGCCCGTTTCTCTCTTCAGTCCAACAGTGCCGCAACAGCGTTGAGTGATTTGGCTGAGCATGGAGGTGTTCCAACTCTTTTCTGTGTGACCTTCCCCGAGCTTCGAACAGTACTGTCGGAAAACGAGAAAGATTCGGGGAAAACATCAACATGGACATGGATTGGTGGGAGCAAGCTCAGCCTCGAGAAGAGCCCCTTCATTGTGCTGCTCCTCAAAACACTGAAGATATTCTGTATCTGGGATCCGACGACGGCCTCGACGATGCCACCAAGGCTGCGAAGCGACGACGATATGAGGAAAAAGGACGGCAATATTTAAGGGGCAGACCTCTCCGACTGTTTTCGGCATCCCTGCGGGGTCCTTTCGAGAGATCCTCTGGCTGGCAGAACCCCTGGCTCCCCAAGAATGGCCCTCTGCCCGATTCCTCGGTTAGACCAACCATTACCAAACCCGCTGTCAAGGCATCCATGCGACGGGATATCTACAAACTCGAGGGCCAGGCGAATTCGACGCCAGGGACTAGGGGATCTATGCGATGTCACTTGCCCAGTCCAGAGAGCAACCGCGATCTGCAGCTGGACGACTTCGATAACCTCGATCCCGACAAGCGGTCCCGAATACAAAGCTGGGCGAAAAATGTAACCGGTGCGCCCGAGAAAGACAGTTTTTGGGCCCCAGCCCCAGCCAAATTGCAAACTCTAGACAATGCTACCAACAAGCGGCCTGCTGGAAATAACTGGCTCAAAAGCAAACTGTCGAAGCGGCCAAAGTCGGACCACCCATCACCAAGTGCGCTGATGACTCCCACCCCCGCCATTCCAACCGAGCCGATCCGGGAGACCACTTCGCCGTCATCCGCCATTTCCCATGAAGCTTCGGGTATGAACCAACGACCCCTACTTCCGGAATCGGATACTATCACCAAACCATCCGGTACTACCCAAGGGATGGATCAGTCTGTTGAAGAATCCTCCCAAGCAATTCCAGAGAGCAACTATCCAGGGTTGGAACAACTCCCGGCTCCGCATTCCTCACCCAAGATTCTGAACCCCATGTCTCTGAGTCCATCAGACGCAAATGTACTAGGCAACCTGCCTGCTAGTAACGATAATATTTCCGATACCTCTAGCGAACTTTCATCACTCAGGAGCTCTGAAGTAACTCCTGCTTGCCCCACGCAGCATTCTGGACGAGCCGGCGGTCTACAAGACCTCAACACTGCAGACACGTCTCATGGAACAATTGAAGAAGCCACTACTAGCGAAGATAGTCACACAGAGGAGGCAGACGTTAATTTCGAAAGCCAAGTGGACCAGAGCTTCCATTACAAGACACGCCCAACCCGAAAGGACGCTCCACGGCCGAGAACCGCAGAGCCTGCAGCAACTGTTGTTCTTTCGCAATTTACCCAGACGGGAACACCAGTATCCGAGAACCATCAAGATTCTGTAATGTTCAGGGCTCAGCAGACACCGAAAGGCGAAATTAATGGTACCTCAACTCGGAGCGAAAGATCGATCTCGATCTCCCAAAGGGAATCTCAGTCTGTTGCAAAGGCTCCCAGTGTGGTTGACAACGAAGACAATCAGGAGCAACAGAAAGTTGAACCGCCAAGGCCGCTGGATATACCCCCATCAACGGCGACGGCGGACACAAATGCGGCGCGCAAGATCTCGGCAGAACAGGATCACATGTCAAAGGGTAAGGCTGACGAAAGCCATCTTCCTACAGACCAAGACGCCACCAGCATAGACCACCCAAAGTCTATGGCAGCGATGGGAGGTATACCCGAGAGTAAGGCAACGTGCTCCAAAGGATCGTTCTCTAGTACCGTAGTAGATGGAGACACGACTCTCGTTGTTGATGCGATGGACGTCGATAACCAGCAGCACAACGCAAGTGCCTTCCACCCGCCCGAAAGATTAGATGTGGTGAAGTACGCCGAAAGTGCTCCATTGTTGCCTTCATTGGCTGCGAAAGCCAGCTCACTGGTGGATTCAAGGCAATTATCTGTGGAGAAGCCGGTGTCCACCAGCTCACCGATATCTTTAGAAGGCGAAAAGCATGGCATGATAGGCAATGCTTCCCCAAGGCATAATTCTGACGACGAGGAAACAGAAGTACACATTCCATTGTCACAGATGGAATGGGGCATCGGAGAGCCAGTACCGAACTCCCCTGGTTGCTCGTTCTCGGCTGCAGTAGCGAGATCCCGGTCTCCTTTGTCTAGTGAAGCAGTTGAGAACGTGGCCGGGTATTCCGATCAACACATACTTGATAACAACCTGCAGCAGGAACTGTTTACAATGCAGGCTGAGCCTGAGCCGACCACTGCAGATAGCATTATGCATATCAAAACGGAGCCGGATGGGAATATATCCGCCCTCGATACCAGCAATGGCAACATGGCAGACTCTGCGACATCTGATTTAAACGAGAGCGCAATACGACCCTCTCAACAGAGCCCATGGGGGATGGTCATTGCTGACGCTCTCTTGGATGTCAAGAATGAGTTCCAATCAGCAAACAGGGAAGCACCTCAGCCCAACCTTATAACATCGCCAAACACAACTTCACAGTTGCCATCGCAACAGCAGAGCCCTTGGGGTGGTGTCGAGGCTCAGGCGACTGTCAGACCTTATGAGTCGATATCAGTAGCATCACTGCTCAATGCGTCCCCTCAATGGCCACGAAGTCAGCCTAATGATACCCCCGGCAATCTTCTACACGGTCGTGTGTTATCTGCTTCTCAGCCAGCCGAAACTCCTAACAGCCTCTTGCGAGACAATGTGTCATTTGCTTCTCAGCCTAACGACACTCCGTGTAGCCTTCTGCGAGACGGTGTATCGTCTGACGCTTTTGGGACCCCGCAGGCAGCCCAGACCAGAGAGGAATCGCCTGAACCCGAGTTGTCGGTCAAGTCGTTTGCTAAGTTCAATACACCCTCGCCGAAGCGCAGGCCTCGAGGCTATAAGCATCCCAGAATGTCGGGCAGTCGTCTACCAAGCACGCAGGTGCTACTTAATGCAGCGGACAACAATCCGTGGGGCACGCAAGGGTCACGATCAAATCGTCGCGTCTCGTTTGCCCCTTTGCCCTGCGAAGAGAAGGGAGCTACCAACATGACTTCCCCTCAAGCGCCTCGGCCTGCCTCTCCTCCGCCAGCCGTAACTCCCGGGGCAGGTGACGATGATACCGATTGTCGATTTCAGAAACATTTCGACGCGATGAAAACCCGCAGTGATCATCAGCCCAAAGTAGGCTTTCATGAACGCCTCTTACCAAGCGAGTCCCAGCAAATGCTCATGAGCCCTGAGGTCGGTGCAATGGCAGAAGCATTTCGAGAGGCAGATGGTTTCCGTGTTCCGGATTTGCTTGTGCCAATGGCGTCATCCCATGAGGAAGAGGAGGCACTCCCGGTTGATAGCTTCCAGAACGATGGACCGGCAATTGGCGTCCCACAATCGCCATGGCGCGAGGAGAGCCAAGGGCTCGATGCAGTCGCTGAAGTGATGCAAAACCTAGACG
The DNA here is from genome assembly GCF_038362585.1 of Apiospora marii. Classification (NCBI taxonomy): domain Eukaryota; kingdom Fungi; phylum Ascomycota; class Sordariomycetes; order Amphisphaeriales; family Apiosporaceae; genus Apiospora; species Apiospora marii. The sequence continues at coordinate 2,956,486 of NW_027117377.1, forward strand.
ACTTTCTCAATCCGCAGTGGGGTGAAGAGAGTGATATGGGTATGGCACTCTGATTCCACAAGTAATTCGCTTTTGGGGGGTCAGTCTGGCAGGCCAGTATTGGGTGATTATCACATGACCGGTCATCAGCATTATGGTGTTACGGAGAACCGGCGGTTGACGATTTGGAGGCTGTTTACGATACCCATTGAACGAAGACATCGATCGCATGGCAGGAGTTAAGGTATAGGTGGCGAGCGCACCGGTGTTTCAGACCTCCTCGGGATTGTTTATGGGTACGGTAATTCTGACAATGAAGCATTTTGGAGTTGTGAATAAGAGCGGTAAGGTACACAAATAATAATATTATCCAATTGCTGTTATTGTTGGATGTGCTTCTTCAAATCATATCCGTGGGATTGTAAATGTTTCATTCTTCCCCAGTACTTCCAGTATTGGCCGACGCTGATAAAACATGTCAGCAGCGAGGCGATCGTCTGTAGCACACGTCACACGTCTACTGTCCGTAGCATGTGAGGGTGTATGCACGGAACCGATCGGGTTATCGCAGCGACTGATAGTCGACATGAACAACATCGTGGTAAGAAGTTGAGCTCTAGGTATAAGCAATGTAATGTGTAGGAGGCAGGTAGCACCTGCCAACACAGCAAAGCAACACCATTGCAGGTGTCGTACCGACTGGTTCATACCGTCTTCACCTTGTGCAACCAGTTCATGGAACTTTCCCTCCACAAAACATGTGCTGGTGCTGTCTTCTGCTGAAACCCAACGGTGACACCCCTACCCTACTCAGAGACGGCCATCCAATAACCGGGGGGCCTCCCAGCGCGGCGCTTAAAGGTTTGCCGGTCGAAGCACAGCATCCTGAACGTGTCGTGCCGCACGCAACCTGCATTCGATATATCAAGCCTTGCATATATCCATACTGCACTGTGAGATGATCATACGGTTACCAAAAACCAAACGTGTATGCTGTTACTGGAGCTGGAGTGAGACTCTTGGCAACTGGGATAAGGCAATAAGATTGGTTCAATGAAGCTTAATTGGCCCCCAAGTTGGGCCTCCTGCCTGTCGCATCCAGGCTGCAATTTCCTGGAGTGTTCCTCAAATGCCTTTCTGGGGGCGAAAGAGCCCACCTATGTCTATCGCAAAGCAGTAGAATGCAACCGCTTAATCGGAAGGTATAGGGCGATTTTTCTGGCCCTTTAAGTTGTACATATAACAACATTAATAGGGTAGTATGTGCCAGGCAAGGGACCAAGGCCCACCACCATTTAATCGGTTTGCTGGGTACATGCATTTGGCATTTACGATCCATGACCTCCAACACACACACACACACGCGCGAGACTTCCCAACCCCAACGAAGTGCTGCCGCCGAGGCCCAATGAACATTGGTTCCTGGTTGAGCCTATCCTCTCTCGTTCCTCCCCCCTTGTCCTGGCATATGCGTTTGTCATATCGACGCTTATGGTTATTTTGACAATCTCATCCCCACTGCGCCTCGCCATCTTCCATGGCAAAGCCGAACTATCACTCTGCGCTCTTTTCTTTCGCCATGGCATTACGAGTATGTCCTTAGGCGCTAAAGCAACCTTTTACTGTTGATGGATTTTTCAAATTCTTTTTTGAGTCCTGCTTGTTATTTCTCAGCAGTTTAACCTGGTTGTACCTTTTTGTTCGGTTCCAAATCAGCCACTTTGACGACTAACAGGTTGGGCCATCACGACCCCAACTGCGAGTGCTTCGGATGGAGATGTTGAAACAGCTGCAGGGGAATTCGCTCCCTTCCATATGGCGTAGGCCGCGACATACCATAGCCCTTGGCGCGTTTCTCTTCCTACTCGCCGTCCTTTACTTGTATAAGCCGCATTATCACCACATTCCCGGCACATCCCCGTCACATGCGCAATATCAAGACCACTCATCAACCGTGGTAGATGTGGCGACACCGCCGCCCCAAGCCGGCTCGCTGATCGCGAAAAAGATTTGGCAGATATTCTTCCCCCAAGATGGCGCTGCAGAGCAATATGTTGCAAATCCAGAGCTTCGCGACACCGCAACGTGGATCGGCATGAACTCGGGCTATCAGTACCGCCTGGTGGGACGCCAGTGGTCCGATGACTACGTGGAGATGTACTTTGCCCATGATGAATCGCTCCTCGATACCTACCGCTCCCTAACGCAGCATGGCTTGAAGTCAGATATCCTGCGTTATCTGCTGCTGTCCCGCGAGGGCGGCGTCTACACCGACATTGACACCATCTCGCTGAAGCCTGTAGACCTCTGGGTGCCGGAGCGGTACCAACGGGACGCCCGCGTTGTCGTCGGCATCGAGTTCGACCGGCTGAATGGCCCGCCCTGGGTCGAGATCCCGCACGACCTCCAGTTCTGCCAGTGGACCATCGCCGCCGCCCCGGGACACCCCCTATTCCGTGCCATGGTCGACCGCGCCGTGCAGTCGTTGCACGAGCTGGCGGGCCTCCACAACACGACCCTCGCTCGACTGCAGCCCACCAACTTCGAGACGGTCAACTCGACGGGGCCTGCGGCCTGGACCGACGTCGTCTTTGAGCACCTCCAGCGGGTCGACCCCCAGATCACCAACCTGATGAATATGTCCGCCTTGGAGGAACCCCGACTCGTTGGCGATGTCTTGATCCTGCCCATCGACGGGTTTGGCATGGGCCAGGCGCATTCAGGCGCCACGAATGACGGAAGCATTCCCGATGGGGCCATGCTGAAGCATCTATTCCGTGGCTCGTGGAGAGGGAGCGCCTAAGCCGCATATGTCTAATATGTGATGTAGTTTTCTTCGAGAAGACGAAAGCCAAGTAGGATTCAGAACAGGCATGAAAACCCGAACGGATAGATCTGCGGGGGTTGCACATTTCTCTATCACTACTACTATACGGCAAGTGCGCCCGAGCCAGTCTCCGCGCATGTGCCGCAAGGATCCGACGACGGCGGCGATTGTATAAGTACTTACTCTTTATGGTGTGTTGTCACACCAAACGGCTGCATGTTGGGTAGGTATATCCAGGCGTTTATGGAGTCCAGGGGGGGAAGGTTGGAAATAGGAAGAGGCTAATAAAAGCCATCAATGCGCGATATCCTAGGCTCAGAATCACGCAACAATGTACATACGAGCCGAGATGTGGCATACTCGTTTCTGACTTGTATTATATGAATCACCAATATGATCATCTCATGGATGCCTTTATCGACCTCATGGGCACGCCTCTATCGCTACCGTGGTGAATCTCCAGACGCTGTCATCTGAAAGTCTCAAAACCCGACTTCGGCTGGCTTCGGCATCATCAGACCGCCAAGAAAGCTTAGGTGGAATATCCCGGGCATCCTAACTTTAAAATAGAAGTTTGCTATATTAAGGTCTGGGTGGACTGTTATTATATTAAGCCGTGCAGGCAAGAGGCCAGAAATATGGCCCCAAGGGAAACATGTTGAGGGACAGACGTTCATGCCAAGGAGTGACGGCATGGCATGACCTTACAGACCAGGCCTGGAGTCAGACTGACGTCCTTCGCATTAGGCTTTTGGACGATCGAAATCAGTACAGATTGCGATTAGGGCAACGGCCGATATAGGATTCAGCAATACTCACTCTATCACCGAATCCGAGGAAACGGTCTGGACACGCTTGGCAATCGACACAAGATAGCAGGTGAGTAAAACACTCTCCTTCGGTAAGAGTTGTGTGATTGTTAGTTATGTTCGGAATTCCCGGTAGAGTAGAAGCTTTCTTGACTGTTTTGTCGTGTTGCTGATCTTCGAGTGTAAACTCCAAACTGCACTTTTGTTAAGTGCTAAATATGGAGTCTCGACACACGCCCATCAAGTTGGGTGGTTTCACGTCACACTGTCTGAACCAAACCAGCTCTACCTGAGTTCGACGTTGGATCATCGACAACGTCCAGGAATGTCGTGCTATTGGTGCATTGAGGGGCCGGTTGCGGGTTGGTAACGCGGGTGATGGCGTGGAGTCACAGCCTCAGGGGTGGCCCGGTTGCAGCGTTCATGACTCGTGCCGTGTGTCCAAGCCACCCCCGTCTACGCCTTCAATGCCTCTGTAGTGGAGGACAACGATCCCCTTGCGACAACGCAAATTGGCAAGTGAAACCTCCAATACGCATATTCAACTTTATCCGTTTTCCGGTTGATCATCCAGATGTGACCGGACTGGCGGAGGGTCCGAGCCATGGGAGCAGAGTAGCGGTAGGGGGAGGGGGAGGGAAGTGAGGCGGACAGGAAGAAACGTCGCTATCGTCGATCATTCTTTTTTTCTTTGCACCCAATGCCAACGACAGGAACAATAAGCGAGCAAATAAGTTATATATGGCGTTTCTACCATCCCCCCACGACATCATTCACCAATCTACGCGAGACTTGTCAGAGTTGTCGTCGTCCAACTGCGCGCCTCTCCTTCCGCCACCCCACGTCACGACGATACACGACGCTGGAAAAGCAGCAGCAGCAGCAGCGCAATGGGGTGGGTCGAACACGTCGCGGGACCGACGTTGGTGCTCAGCTTGCTGTCGTCCCTGGCTACGGGCCTGGTGCTCATGATCTGGCTCAGCTCGGTCGCCAAGCCGGTCGTCAAGGGAGGGGCCGCCGAGAATGCACTGCGCGAGGCGCTGGTGCTCAACTTGATGATAGCAGGTGAGTGGTATAGCCGGTTGCCCTTGCTGCGCCTGCAGTTCGGTGGAGTTTTTATGTTGTTGTATGCTGGGATGCTAACAAAATGGCACAGAGTTCGTCAATTCGACAAACAACAGTGTATCGGGGATAAGAGTCGTCACTTCGCACATTCCAATATCAACTGGGCCGCTCTGCAGTCTTAATGGCTGGACCGGTCAGGTTTCAGTCCAGGTATGTGTCTCCCCGGAACCCAACCCGAGATATATATTGTCTACGAACCATATGACTGACAAGTGTTGAGTAGGCATCCGATTTCTCTATATTCGCTATAGTGCTGGTGACCCTCTTGACATTCAACTATTACACTTGGCCGATGCGAGTCTCCAACCTCGTAAAGCTTGGCGTGTGCTTGTCGATTTGGGTCATCCCTCTTACTACAGGTATGTCTCTCCTAGTCATACCATCATCTAAGGCAAAGTTCGGTGATGCTGACTATGAAGGCGTTCAGGAACCATCGCTCTGGCTCTGAACAAGATGGAGCCTGCCTCGGGGAACTGGTGTTGGATTGCCGGTGACCCTCCGTATCTGCGCTACGCCTTGGGGCATGGCTGGCGCTTCGTCATTTTCGCAGCTATCATTGTTATTTATCTGTACATTTTCATCAAGGTCATGCTGCGGGTTCGGACTCGAAAGAGGACGAACAGCCGGAGTGCGCAGCTGGGTCGGCCCAAAATAAGGGAGATCAGCTGGCCATCGGCTACTATAGTATCAGCAAGTGAGTGGCACTACCTACGGGTTCAAGGGGTGTAAGAGAGAGAGAGAAAGTCTGTTGCTAACACAATTTCCTCGAATCAGAGGATCTAGAATTCCAAATGGACACGGTCGAGACGCCCAGCCGGGAGGAGTTCGCCATTCGCCCCAGCAACACGCGGACCAACTCGCAGCGCTCGGTGGCAGGCTCCGCGCAGCCCACCGGCGGCCGCCAACATCACTTCGACACGGAGCTGCGGCACTGGCTCGTGCTTTCGATCTACCCGCTGACCTACATGCTGGTGTGGATCCCGGGCCTGGCGAACCGGTTCGTCGAGCTGCACGGGGACACATCACAACTCCTGTCGGTGCTGCAGGCGACGACGCAGCTGACGGGCTTCATCAACGCGCTGTGCTACGGCTTCAAGGAGCTGCACGGGCGCGTCCAGAAGAAGGCGAACGTGAACCGGAGCCTCGCGGAGCATAATAATCAGCGCTGGGGGTTCACGATATACCGGGAGCTGTCTTAGGAGGAGAGTAATACCGATTTTTGTCATGCTGCGAGGTTCGAAAGAACAGTAACAGGAAGAGAGAGACATGGACCAGAGCATGCAAGCGAGCGAGCGAGCGAGCCGTTGATTTTCTGATTGCTTTTGGTTTGTTTTCTCCTGAGCGAGGAGCAGAGCGATACCTACGGATGGATATATACCCGGACTTGCTTTCTTCATATCGCAAAGACCACGATCTAATGAGGAAGGCAGGCGCAAAAGTGATATTCGTGCAAAGCACGCACTTAAATGTACCGCTACAGCGACATGTTCAATTAGTTCTCCTTCTAAGTCTTTCTTTTCCAGAAGACTACAAGTTTCTGCGGGTTTAGATACAGTTGTACTATAGAAGATTGTCTGTCGGGTTATTGTGGATGAAAGGTATTTTGTAGGCTATTGCCAAACCCAGTTCCGGGCTTTTATAAGCCATGTGAATCCTGATACGAGACCTTCTTTGATATATGGATTATTCGGAAGAGGGCGGGAGGCGGGAAACATGGAATGTCCACAGGCGGAGGCACCGGGCTCGGATTGTATCGTATGTTCGAAGTTAATCAACCGTCATATAGGTATATCAGTGGCGCGGATATAAGTTTAGTCACTTTGTGGTGCCCCTTATATGACATTATGTAATCCACGCCGGCAAGCCAGGGGGGCCGCCTTAGCCATTCTATATTCCACGTAACCTTTTGGATATATGACAGACACACTCCAGCGGTCTGACGCAAGATGATCGGCCCTGCATCAGGCAACGGCCGTAGGAATGCGCAGTGTTCACGGAATGAGCAATGAACAGAGAGACTGCATTCCAGCTGGGCGGTCAGTGGGCTATATGGTCTCGAAGAACATGTAAATTACCGGATCCGCGGCATTGAAGTGAGCACGTTGACAATTGATTGGCCATGAGGACATCTCAAGCCCTGCGAAAAGATGCATGGTGTCGACCGCCTAAGCAAGCCCCCGGGTGCACTCTTCCAACGTCCGGCATGGCTGGCTTGGCTGCGGTCTCTGTCTCATTTGGTTTATGTCAACATGCTCCCGGGGGCCAGTTTCAGACAACACCCATATGCTGTCTGTGTACAGGGCAACAACGTGTTGCCAGCCCGACAATGTTTGTATACAACACCAAGCGGGCTGCTGGCACGAACTTCCCGGAACCACTTCCCGCGTGGGGCCGTTGGAGGAAAACCCCCAGACCAACAAGAACATTCTTAGTGTCGCGATCATCAGCTACTATTGTAGATCACCAGCTAGACTAGACCATTCAGAAGGCTGAACGCTCGCACGCCTCAAACTGGACACTGCCGCCGGCGCCAGCTCCCTAGATGACATGACGGCACGGGGGCAACGGGCCAATATACGGGGTCTGCAATATGCGACGTACACGTCTGGGTGCCTGGCACGACATGACATGGGCTGTGGTGGAACTGGCGCGAACGTCAATGTTGGCATGTGTGTACTATACTTACTCGGAAGTATACTTACCTAAGAGCAAACCAAGAGGAGCTGGCTGATCCGCTTTAGCCTGTAAGATCCGGGGAAGGCGCAACGTGTCGGGCATGCCCAGGGCAATTCGGACGCGGCCCTGGGCCTAAATTCCAAGAGAGCTAATGTGGATGTTGCGGTCAAAAGGAGAGACAATCAGAACCAGAAATTGCATCATAAACCATGTTTTTTTTCCTGAGAAGACGGAAACTTAAACGGGCAAGATTGGAGAGGGAGGGGGGAGCTGCGGTTGCAATAAGCATATGGATGAATGGTGGTGTGAGAGTGGGTGTGAGAGTGGGTGTGTGAGTGGGTTCCCTATCGCCGACTTACATGTCAGTCAGTACATACTTTAGGTGGTAGTCCTTCTTCTGTTCTTCCGTTCTTCTGGAAACGCCGTCGCGAGCCGGGGTGGGTGTCAGTAACGTACTCCGTAGTGGGTGAGAGGATGGATCGCTGGGACGTTCCTGGCACTACTACACAAACAAATCAACCTATGGGGGCTCGGGGGACTCCCTCATGGATGGAGATTGGGCTCAGTGAGGGAACGGCCTGAAGGAGTTTGGTAGGATCTCGATCAAGAAGACCCGGTAGTGACGGCTATCGGGCCCCATTGCACGGCAGCTCGAGTTCGAATTAACTTTCCACATGCTCAGATCAAGCGCGAAACAATCTCATAACCCGGGTTATCGACGCACGTGGCTGGGGAACATGTAACTTGATGCGACTTGACCCGCCGGCTCTGCTGTAGCATCATCAGTCTAAGCAGGATATGGCGTGGACATTTCACCTCTCTGGCCTTCTTCTTCGCCTTTGACTGTGCCTGTGCCTGTTACCTGTGCTGAGCCATAGTGTTCAGTCATGATTGACTCACTGCATGTTGAGATGACAAGTGAATATGTAGAATCAATCATATGCAGGTCTACGTGCTCGGGACTGGAGTGTTACGTAGTCGAGAAAGCATGTTCATCCCTTCATTTGTGAAAATTGAACATGCATCCTGTTGGAAGCAAGTGCTTCGTTACCTGGGCCGGTATTGTTTGACAGGTACCACCTACCTTGAGGGGGGCACGGAGCTCCGGCATCGCTCCACTGCCTAAGAATCCCCCAATATTAGTTGCTAATTTCAGGGTAATGGTCGCCAAAAATCAACCCGAGCCCAACGCTACCTGCCTGCCCGCCACCTCTGAGGTACTGCCGTATCAGGCTCTCTTTTTTTCGCTTTCCCATTTTCTGACTTCTCACATTTTCCCACCCCATGAAAATCCGCCCCCCCCCCCCCAAAAGCGCTGATATCATTTCCCTTTCCACCCATACGATTATTATTCTGTGTGCGGCTTCACCCGTCCATCATTCGCATTCCACACCCCTCCTTCCCCCCATTCGAGTCGAGAGAGAGATAGCATAGCGCCCAGGGTCGTCCCACACCACACACACACACACTTCACACGCTGTTGCGAACCATCCCTCTCTCTCCCATTTCTCCTAGCATTCGCCAGATGTTTACCTCATGTCTAGCCCGCCTTTCCACCCCGAAAATGCCGCATGTGCTGCACCGATGAGCCAATCTTCTGATCTGCATCCTGCACAGCCGGAGCAGCAGCAACAGCAGCAGCAGCAGCAGCAAATGCTTATCGTGCCCAGCGCAGCAGCAGCACCACCAGCAGCACCCTCACAATCATCACCATCACCTCACCCTCACCCTCCTCACCCTACCACTTCTTCTACCACTACCAGCGCTAGCACCCCGGGCGTGGGTTTAAATACAGCAACGGGCATAAGCAACGTGGTGGCAGACGTGGATAGCGCGAGTCCCAATCTTGAACCTGAATCTGTAGCTGTAACCGCTATCATTGGGACCACGAATGACACCCATACTACTTCTACCTCCCCGGTTCCTGTATCTCATTCCCATGTACCTCTCCCTGCCCATCCCGCCGGCAATGTCTCGCCTGCGGGGCCAGGTACAAGTACTTCTTTGCCTAATAGTACATCTTCCATATCGACCCTTTCTTCTTCTTCTGAGTCTACCACCCCAGTCGCAGATCCAAGTAATAATAAAAAGTCGAGACCTCCCACTGTCTCCATCAGATCCAATGGGCCTTCGTTGCTGACCCAGGCGCTCGCTTCTGCTCGAGGCATTCCTCCTAACCAATCTTCCTTGCCGTCCCATACTCAACAGCAGGATACGCGACGTCCGGAGCAAAGTCCTACTCGTACTAACGACGTCGCCAACAACAGCCAGCCCAGGAACACTCCGGATACGCCTTCAGATCGGCCCTCAAACGAATCTCGCGATGCCTTGCCCAACCAGTGTCGCGGCGTGTCCCTAACGCCGTCAGCCAACTTGGTCCACGCCTCCACGAGCCCCGAGTCGTCCGCTGCGCAAACGACGTCGCCGGAAAGCAATACTATGCCTGCCACACCCCTACGCACGCCTGCCATGCCGGCGTTGACGGACACGCGTTTCGATTCGGCCCATGAGTTCGTGTCAGACCCCAAGGGGAGGCCTAGATCCCTGGAACGAACATACAAGGAGATTAGGACTCATCCCACAGGCGCCAATGGAACCACCAACGGAGATGATCATGCCTTCTCTCAACTTTTTGGCGACGAAAACCAAACCATCGTCACGTCCAACGGCCACACGGTCCCTACAGATACTCGCGCCCAGTATAGGACATGGAGGCAAGAGAGGCAAGAGCGTACAATCTCAATGGGCCCCGAGAAAGCCTGGTCAATTGGCAATGGCGACCTGGTCGACACCGAAGCTGGCCAAGTGGAGAAGTCCATTGCCGAAGCCTTAGCAGGGGTGGAACCCACGCGCAGTCGCAAAGCTAGCCACAGTCTTCGCTTCTTTAAAGAAGGTCTGCCCGATGGCCAGGCCAAGCGCAAAGATGCAAGAAACGCGTCGAATCACCACGAAACCAATCTGACCTTGTCGTCTGCTCACGATGTCGCCAACCTGATAGATCAGGAGGTCCGGAGTCCCCTTTTTCCGGGCAGGACCAACTCATTCCCCTCTGCCAGCTCTGTTGTCGAGTCGCCGTCTGAGGCGGGGGAAGCACCTACCGATTACTTCAGTGTGAAACGAACATCGGGGGCCTTTGACGAGGAGGAGCAAAATCACGACCCAACAGGGAACCAAGAGTCACCCGAAGCTGGGCATGATACACCCGATACAGACGCTACGTTGAAAGATGGCATAACACAGCCACGAAGGGGCTTGACTTCTACGGCTGATCACGATGAGACACCCGAAGAAGGGGAGTTCTCCGGCGAAGAGAAGATATCTTCAGCTGTATTCGTGCCACATCAAGGCTTGGAGGGAATGAACAAGGCCCAGCCGCGAAGGGAAACGGCCGGGAGACCGGCGCCAGTCCATCGAGGCTCTAATCCGGAGGGCCCCGGTCCCTGGCTTGTTAAAGCCAATGAGCCCGAAGGCGACGGACACCCGGGCCATCATGAGCCTGGACAAACCGCTTGCGACAGCGGCGACAGCGGGTTTGCCAGGTGCGCGGATGGCCTAGCTGACCAAGAGAGTGCGATCGAAGACGACCATGAAGACGGTGAGAGGGCGTACGCCCCCAGTAGAACATCTCGTGCCACCCATGAAGACCTCGTTCAAGTGCATGACCACCAGATCGAGCCTGCAGCACCTCTGGAAGCGATTGAGCTCATACCTTACAAGCACCAGGTCGGTGGCCATACAACATTGTGGAGGTTCTCTAAGCGCGCTGTGTGTAAGCAATTGAACAATAGCGAGAATAAGTTCTATGAGAACATTGAGCGGTTTCACCGCGATCTTTTGCCATTTCTGCCAAGGTTAGACCACCTTCCTCTCGAGAGTTTTCCCGTGATGCTGTCTTGCATTTCCTGCTGCCATTGGCGATTTTGAAAGAGTTGACTGATGAAATTTGCAGATATATTGGTGTTCTCAATGTCACCTTTCAAAAGCAATCGCGGCGCAAATCGATTATAAAAAAGGACGAAAGCCTGGGCACCGACGAAAAGGAGCTCGATCACACTGTTCAGCCAAATGATGACCGGCTACAGCCAGAGGTGCTTAAGAATACACTCGCCAGCACAGTGGCCGCTAAAGAACATCGCAGAGTCATCAGCCAATCGATGCAGTCTGGGCCAACACCAATTCCAACTGTGACATTCGTGGATAACCAGCACATTCTTCCTCGGAGCTTCTTGCAGCCTTCAGGCACAAGCCCTCCACTGCGAGCAAGGAGCCAATCTGATGCCGCTGCTTGTTTCGACACTATGGAGAAGTCCGACGAGAAACGGGGAGTCAATGGTGAACTCGTACGACGGCCTACACTTGAGGATCGCCATGCTAAAAGCTGGGGAGCCACAACTGTCAATAAACGGCTGCGGAATGAGGTATTCAATGATGCGTTCTTGAAACAGCCCATCGCGGTTCAAAGGCATCAGAGACCAGCCTCGCATCAGCGCTCTATTCCCCGAAGGCATGCACATCCAGGCTCTATACGATCCAGTGCCTCCGATCCTGCATTGGAGCGATGCCGAGCCGAGCCAGGCAACTCTGTCGAACTAGTCCACGGCCACAGTCCTTTGCGCCCTATGCCTCAGCTCACTCAAACCCAGAGCGATCTTGGGCTGGAGGGCTGCCACCCGGAGGCTGACCCCACGGAACAGGTCAAGGATGTCACAGGAACTAGTGCACCTGAGGCTGACACAATGACCGATCAGTTCCCGCACCAGCGGCGCAAGCGTCGGTACTCTGGAACTGGCTTAAGAAGAAGACCAGATGATGTGTCCGGAAGTCGTGGCGCACTCAAGTACTTCGAAGACGTGGATGACGCTGGGTATAAGGGCGATGCGGAAACCAACGGAAGCCACATCGTCTCGTCGACAGAGCCGGGGCAGGAAGAAGAGATATTTACCATGGCACGATCCAATCACTCCTCCGCAGGCCTGTCCGAGCTTCCCAGCCCAACCTTGGAAGTCAAAAAGATTCCCAGGCCTGTCAATCCCAAGGAAGCCCAAACACGGCAGGAGTCTATCAAATTCTTTCTGCTGCTGGAGGATTTGACAGCGGGCATGAAACGCCCATGCATCATGGATCTGAAGATGGGCACGAGACAGTATGGAGTGGAAGCCACCTCAAAAAAACGAGACTCGCAGAGGCGAAAGTGTGCGGGAACAACCTCCCGAGAGCTAGGTGTCCGCGTATGTGGACTACAAACATGGGACGTGAAAGAACAGACGTACCTCTTCAAGGACAAGTACTACGGTCGCAACATCAAAGCAGGCGATGAGTTCCAACAAGCGCTAACCCTGTTTTTGTCCAACGGCCTTGATGACTCCAGCGGCCCATGACATCTGCAGCCAGCCCATGCAGCTTCCATGGGCTCTCAAGTTCATGCAGCATTCCTGCAGTTCAAGCGTGGCGCTGCCAGCCACTGATCACCAAGGGACACCAGCGTCAGGAGCGCTGCGATATTGCGAGATGAGAGACATCAGCCAGCCGCGCGTGCCATTTGCGTTTTCAGCATTGCTGATGCTACGAAATCGGAGCCAGCAGTGTCGGCTGTTGGGCGAGCCAGCACGCGCTTCCGGCATGCGACCTGTTGGCGATTTATCCCTGTCGATCAGACTGGAGCACACACCTTTGCTTTGATGCTGTGGAGGAGCAGCAGGTTGGCACTATTTGGATGACATTTTCTTTCTAGGGGACTGGCATCATTCCTACCTGGATATTCCCATTAAGCAGACCCTGGATATGATGGCATTTATGTCTCTTCTGCTCCATTTTGCTTCCAGGATCTGCAGCAAGGTGGCTGCACCCACTCGATTGCCCATGCCTGCATGACTGTCAGAGCTTTCACTCTCAGAGATGCCTGCACAAAGGCAGGCGTTTGGCAATATCGTCTGTGTGCGAAGACACATACGATTACGCTGCATGCCATTGCGCGCCTGCGAGTCGATTCATCGTATCCTCATCCAGTCTGCGCTATTTGTTTGTTAGCACACGCGTTAATGAGATTGAAGATGTTCGATATATAGTGACGGCTGTCGCTGTGAAGATATCGTGCATTGCTGTTTCTCTGAGAACGAAAAGTATTCACATAAACAGAGCAAATTGGGTATTTGAACTCAGAATCAGTTTTTTGCGACATATTCATTTCCACTCATCATATATTTTTCTGCTATTTGTGACCACCATTGGATGACACCAAACTGGATATTGGCAAATATTCCGCACTTTAAGATATTTGCACTGCTGTCATTCCACGATAAAAGGGCTGTCGCTTCCACAAAATCGCCTTATCATCATGCCCGTGTCCCATCTTTGGAGTCATACATATTAACCCTTCTGGTTTCAACTACTAATGAGATGTTTGTTTGGCTTTCCAACTACTCTTCTCATGTTTGGAGCTTTCTCACATCATGCTTTATGAGCTACTCATGAGATACTAACACTTTATTGCTTAGTCTGTTCATTATTCAGTGGCATCCATGTATGCATGGAGGACAGTCCATTTCATGTGAGGGCTCACTGCCACCCCTGCATCCTGGCTGGAGACCGTGCCGAGATGCTGTGTCACTGCTGAGAAAACATGCTTTTGAGTGGCTGTTTTGTTCCTGACTGAGACTCACCAGGCGGGTGGACTTGTGGCATGCGAATGAGGGAGCCTGATGAGGGCAGCCAATTTCCTTTCATGACTGAAGCAGGCTGAGGATCAAGAGAGGAAAAGGTCGGGTTTGGAGAGGTGACGATTGAGACCTTGGCATAGTGTCCGAGCAGCATTGAGAGTTGATGAGATCATTCGAGATCAATGCGACGAGCTTATGTTCTTCCAAAGAATGAGAAGATGAACACTAGATGACATGATATTGGAGAGTACCATGATCACACACTAAAAAGAAGAAGCTGACAGGTGAAAGACTGTCATTTGGATGAAGCATAGTGTCATGCTGTGGTTGTCATCAGAAGAGATTTGATGCCATGTGTTGTGATATTCATCAGGAGGATGCACATACAGTAGCAGAACGAGACATGACAAAAGAAGTGTCAAAGCAGTTGACATAGGGAGATGACCCCTTCCTGTATGCTGTATCTTTCCTTGATCCTGATTGTTGTCAGCGACTCATTAAGGCCACCATAAAGGAAGGTGACAGCCAGGCCAGGCTACAATGCTTCATTCGAAGTTTGAAATTGCCAGAAAAGGAGCCCGCGCTGGAGCAAACCAAAGACTAGGATGTTGGCCTTTAACACCGATGGAAAGAGGAAGCGTACAGTCGCCACAGCCAGCTGGTCAGAGTGTCCTTAGATTCATCTGAGACTGTGGCATCCTGCCAGGCTGAAGGTTGTCAGTCCTGGTTTGATGCCGAGGCTGAGAAGGAGGACGATAACGACGATGGGTGGATGGGCCACTCGCTCAGTGTCGCAGCCGATAAGTTGGGCAAGGACCTGAGCTATCGCAAAAAGGCGGACGAGGAGCTCGTGGTGATCGACCCACGTGAAAAGGCCAGAACTCTCAAAGAGGAGAAGAAGGCGCAACAAGAAGCCAGGTCCGGTGGCAGCGGTCGTGAATGGGACCAGGCCAGGAATCAGAAACTGGCCCGACAGAGCGCAATGGCTGGCAGGGGGGCCCGGTAAAATTTTCTGCCCGCCTCGTCGATCCGCTATACTAATCACGATTTCCATCCCCTCGGTATGTGCGGGTCGGGCGGATAATGCCGAGCATAGTGGAGCCTGTGGTGTCCACGGAGAGGTAGAGAGCAGTGCTGTAGCATGTAGGATGCATTATGATACCCGAATTGAAATTGAAGCTATTCAGAGATGCGCGTAGAAAAAATTTGCTCTGCTACTAGTACGACGAATGTTTGGGTGGGGGCCTTGAAAATCAACCATTGCTCGTCTTGACACGCGTCTTGCTATCAATAGGTCACGTCATGGATTGATTTCGTGATCGTGATCGTGATCGTCTACTACTACAATTCAGTTCATGAATGCTGCTGGCTGCTTTACCAAGAAGTGACAGCTATTGCTACACTAGTAATGTCAATCATGCCATGTCCGTTCGTAGGAGACCGTAATGCCGGCCCATGATCACAGCAAACTCTATTTCCACCGCCGCCGTATTTATAGGAGCTCACCTCCGGAGCCTTTCATTGGTCTGACGGGGGATCCTGGCGCATGTGAATGGGGCAGAGTGGCCTTCAGGAGCAAAAGATCCCCCCGCTGGCAGAGAAGTGAGAGCCCGGAATCATAGATAGCACCTACAAAAACCAGATCGCCAGAGAGAATATAGTTCAGGGGTAAGGGTCCCTCTTGAAACGATTTTGTATAGAAGAGGCCATTCTCACCAACATGGGCGTCGCTTCGTAGTGGTATGCGACTTTCAGATCCTGGCAGGTATGTGGGGGCGAGGTAAAGAGTTGGAAGTGTTACTACTACTGAGGGGCGGGAATAGCTACCTCCTTCATGTTCGTAGGCCTGGAGTGGTAGGCTACATAATTAAACACAAAATAACAAGGACGAGGGCAGTATTTTTGCTCCGGAGAAGACGGTCAGAGAGCGAGGGGAAAGAGATAGATAGAGCGACACATATTCAACAAATGCGAGGCAGCGAACATCGAATTTCCACAAAGCGTTTATCATATGCAGAGTTTCTCTCATCCGAAACAGCCGTTCGTTCTGTGCCTCCTGCTTGCGACAAAACCATATCATCCCATTGTATTGGGCCCATACCGCACTCACTCCAGCTTTCATCGCTTCCACTGTCTCAGTCCTGTATGTACAAACATACTATGTACATAGTTATGCCTTCTAGCTGAGTTGACTGACATGTATACCCAGCCTTGAAGAATAAGGCACAAGGCGGGAGTGAGACCAGTCTGGTGTACGGCCGTTAGGAATCTTGAATCGCGACCCTTCCAATACCTGTTTGGCTGAGCCGCATCGCCCTCTTTTCGACCAGTTGCAGCGTTACATGTGCAGGTGGGCTTCGGATTGAACGGTTGTCGTTGTTGGTTGTACTAATACTACGCAACTTTGCAGGACTGTGTTGAGTGCTAGACCAACAGCATTCGAGATATCTACGGCGGCACCCGTCAAACCCCTGCGAGAACAAACCGGCCAAGTCTTGACCATCTCGAACGACTATTATTCCGGTCAAAGGGCCTACAGCAAAGAAATATCTTGTATTGCTTCCGTGGCGTAACCGGGAGCAAGTGGAATAATCAAAGGTACAAAATAGGTGCTGTCAGTGGGCAATCCGGTTTATCCCACATAGCGGTCGCTTGCCGTGCGTGTCCACTGCCCTTGCCTGTACAGTAGCTCCGGGCCCGGCTCAGCAAAGCAGCAGTTACCTCACCGTCCGAAGCGCTCGTCGCAAAACTTGAGCCAAAACAATCTCTTTTTTTGTTCCCCTCTCAAACGGATAACCATCGAAGCGGAACAAAAGGGAAGAAGAAACCAGGGGAGTGCGCGAGACACCGATCCATAAGCCGATAGAAGAGAAACTGCAACAGCTGTGGTCGAATCTGCGCTACGGGCTGATTGTTCTTTTTTCTTGATATTCGCGGCACTCGATTTGATACATCCGGCTTTCAACGGTACAGCAGAAGAACCATTTTTTCTGTCTTTTCTATAGACGACGACATCGCCAGACACAAGCGCGCCTGCCTGGCTGTCTCGAAGCTCACGCCAGCATATACCAAGAATCCGTTCTCTCACGAGCGACGTTGACTCAATCTCACCTCTGCGCTTTTGTCCATATATTGTGCCCGTGTCTCTGGTCTTTGATCTACATACTTGCGAAAAACCCGGGGGGAGATATAAGGTCTGCTCACTTCAGCCAGTGTGGGGTGATCGCTTCGTGGGTGTGGATGGTCGCCTATCTTCTCAGTCAACAAATCATTCATTCAATTCCACACCGAGAAACCGAAAAATCAATCCCTGGAATCGATCAAACTCGCTCTCTGTCTTTCTCCGTCGACTCCGGCACATAAAAATTTCCACTTCAAGCTACACAGCTGCGAAATCCCACGCCGCCTTTCTCTACTCGATTGCCCGCGCGCGCGCATCTTTCAATCCTCCCGTCGAACCGCGACGGCCGCCCGCCCGGTTAAGCGGAAACCCAATTGACATCACATTGCTGGAGCCTTGCGTAAGGCAATAGATGACAATTTTGCTAGTTGCATCAGCCTTGTGTGCGCATCTGTGCGGTGCAGTGCCGCTGCGGGTGTGGTAGCAGCCTGATTGTTGCTCTATTACTCATACGGCCGCTCGAGGGTACATTGCATTGCAGCAGCCGCCGCCTGGTTGTTGCTGAATGCCTTGGGCGCAATCTGACGAGAATAGAAAGTCGGCATTCCAACCAGTTCGGGACCCGCCTACACCGAAATACGATACCCCTCCATATTAGAATACAATAATAGCCTGCGACGTCGTCCGTAAATACAGTCAATCCAACTTTCTGCGCAGCTTGCATCTCAATTGGAGCCCGGTTGCGCCTGCCAGCCTTAGCTGCATTTGCGATTCAGCGAAGGCTACCACTGTCTCGAGAAATACGCCCAACTCCACGCTGTACGACGACTTCGCGCCCTTCGATCTTGAATACCTAGCTACCGCAGTCCGAATGCTTCAGGCCGGGCTTCCTCCTCAGTATATACATATGAATGTACCGATGTCGTCGCCGAACCCAAGGAAGCGGCCAGCACCGGGAAGCGCACCAGCACCTACGATGCCACAACATCAGCAGCAGACCTACTACCCCCCGACGAGTACGCCAGATCCCATGAACGGATGGAATGGAAACAACGTCAACAGCTTCATGGATAACTCCAGCAACAACTTAAACTACCCCATGCTGTCGCCGCCTAGCCAGTTCAACCCCAGCAGCACGCCTGGCACCACACCGTCGACAGCACTGGCTAGGCGTGGGAATAACAACCAGCTGGTGGTCACGAACCACTTCAACACGCAGCAGCAGTCTGACGTTTGGGCGTACGGTGATGAGAGTCTGGTAAGCGGCTTTCCGTGTTTATTCCCCATTATCCCAGTGTCTCCCGAGGGAAGGAGTAACTGTTATTGACACCGAAATCCGATAGGTCCCGCAACAAAATAGCACCAACGCCGGCGAGGAGCATGACAACATCGAGGTGCTCGAAGAGCGGGCTCAACGGGCCAAGAGGGAGTCCCAGTCCAAGCGGAAACAGATCCCTCCGTTTGTCCAAAAGTTGAACAGGTAATGAAGGCTAATCAATTACTCCCACCCTGACGATCATGTCACTAACTTTATATACAGCTTTCTGGAGGAGTCTAAGAATACGGAGCTGATCCGTTGGTCAGAGAAAGGTGACTCTTTCATCGTACTTGACGAAGATGAATTCGCAAAGACACTCATCCCGGAGCTGTTCAAGCACAACAACTATGCCTCCTTTGTGCGTCAATTGAACATGTATGGTTTCCACAAGAAGGTTGGTCTATCAGACAACTCGATGAAGGCAAGCGAGCGCAAGAACAAGAGCCCCAGCGAGTATTATAACCCTTATTTTCGGCGCGGGCACCCTAATCTCTTGTGGCTTATCAATAAGCCCAAGAGCGGCAATGCGAAGAAGAAGTCATCAAAACGGCCTGAGGAAGGAGATGGCGACAGCGACGAAGATGGAGTTATCTTGGATGAGGGCATCAACCAGGCCTTCACCCCGCAAGCCCCATCGACTCGTGCTCTGCCGGCACCCGAGTCCGGCCCCCTGCAGAAGAAGGACCTTGCTCTCGTTCGCGACCAGATGCAAAACCTACAGCAACAGCAGGCGGCCATTGCCATGCAGATCACTCGTCTCCAAGGCCAACACCGCCAACTTGCCGGCCAGGCTAAGCTCTTCCAGGACATGCACAACCGGCACGAGAATTCGATCAATGCGATCCTAACATTCCTTGCCAACGTATTTAGGAAGCCGCTGGAAGAACAGGGGGTTGTCAACAACGTGAATGATCTCTTTGCTGGCATCATTCCCAACTTAAATATGCCGCTCAGCGGCCAGCAGCAGCAGGGCAGTGTGGTAGATTTGAGCGAGTGGGAGCAACAGCAGCCGGCGCAGTCGACGCCCATGTCAACACCGGCCAAGAACCGGCCTCGTCTGCTGCCATCGTTCCCTCAACAGGGTGTTCCGCTCAAGCGATCTCCTTCTGCAAGCGCCACGCCGCCCCCTTACGCGGGTTCCCAACAACCGCCCATGGGCACCGTCACCGAGTTGTTTGATCAACCGACCGACGCCGCCAACACGCCCTCATACTTGGGACAAAATTTCCAGTCAAATCCACAGGAAGGAATGATGCGAATCATGCAAGATGTCAACACCAATGCTGGAAAGGGCAACAACTCTGTCGACCTTCCCAACCTTGGTGCCAATGCTTCGAACTCAATGACCGACGACCAGAGAAACCGCATGCTTAGCCTTATCTCGGGCGCTCAGAGCAATAACGGATCATCTCCAACAGCTTCTTATGGCAATCAGCCTCAAGGCTCGGCTTCACCTGTCCCTGCTTCGACAGGCTCGGCCATCTCCCCCATCCTCCGGTCGGCGGCGGCATTTC
This sequence comes from Apiospora marii, assembly GCF_038362585.1. NCBI lineage: Eukaryota > Fungi > Ascomycota > Sordariomycetes > Amphisphaeriales > Apiosporaceae > Apiospora > Apiospora marii. The sequence continues at coordinate 2,976,511 of NW_027117377.1, forward strand.
CGCCGCCCAACGTCCAGGAGATGACCCGAACCCAGGATGAGATTGACCAGCTACAGAAGCTACAGGAAGAGCAAAGCCAGCATATAGATCAGCTGCAGAGTATGCTCGGTCCCTACAGCCCCTCGGGCAAAATTCCCGGCATTGAAGATCCCAACAACACCAGCTACTTCGACGAAGGCATGGACTTCTTCCTCGACCCCAACGCCTTCCACGGTGACGGCCCGACCAACGATTTCGATTTTGGCCCTACGAGTGCCGACCCTGTGAGTTTCGACCCGTTGAATGATCCGCTTCCGCACCATGACTTTGGTGTGGGCGGCCTGAACGACGGAAGTCGGATCATGGAGACCAATACCCCGAGCCACAAGTCGCCAAGCCCTAACGGGACCGAGGAGATATTGCGCGAGGATTTGACTGATAGCCCTGGCCGTGCACACAAGAGACAGCGGAAGGGCTGAAAGTCCTGCGGGCTGGGGTACATTGGATGATACCCCTCCACGGAGTGTAACGGTGCGGCGTGCCGAGATCACTCGTGGGGAAAGGGGAGACACATCCATCCCGTTTTCTCCTCAGGGCTGATTGTTCTGACCGGCAAGCATGATTGGGGCAAAAGGAGGTGTTACTGGGAAGCGTCTAGGTCTTTGTTGTTGTCAATGTGTTCTAGCGGCTGGCGTCAAACTGGAAATGGATGGGGAGGTATTTTCGTTGTAATTAGATGTGCCCGATATTAGCTGCGATGGGCAGGCAGGTCAACCTGGCAGGGTTTAGACGGAAGGAGCTACTACTATCTCCTACGGAGAAATGGGATATGCTCTCTTATTACATCGCATCGGCTTAGACGATGGAAATGGCTACGAGGAAGAAATTGCGAGCCCATGGCTAGGAAAGGACTTTCGTCAAGGTGGAATAAAATCAAACATTTCTGCTCTTGGTATAATACTTCCCATGAATGTATCGTGTGTGACTGGATAAACGTCGTTTCAATGGCAGTCAGCACTTGTATAATGAAATAACCATTCAATGGGATGAGCATTACTCCAATGACACCAAGCGAGCCCTGGCACGCATAACACGGCATAATCTGATGGGAGCAGCGCTTTCGCCACTAAGGAGATATTGCTTCTCGTAATTCTCGTGATGTTGTCTACTGTGTAATATTTCTGTACCTGAAGTATTTTATTTTCTTTTTTGGCCCATTCAGCCATTCTATGTCTCGTTAACCATGTTTTCCTTATTTCACAGAGTGCTGGCGGGCTCAGCTGGCTGGGCCGAGGGCTCATAGCTCTTGGCAAACGTGCTGGCGACGATGAAGGGGAAGCACGCCGACGCTTCCAGATAGACCTTTACATGATCGGCGCCAATCTTGATCTTGCCCCAAGAGACGGCCTCGTCGGGCCGGGCGCCGGCGTCGCTGCCGTCGAATTCCTGGGCCGTGTTGATGTAGACGGCGCTCTCGGCGCCGTTACGCATGAGGTTGGCGTTGGCGATGTGGTGCTTGATGACGCCGCCGCCCAGGATGATCATGCCGGAGCGCTCGGCGCGCACGGCGATGGTGTTGATGCGGCGGATGTCCTCGACGATGTCGACCTTGAGCTGGCGGGGCGAGGCCTTGAACGTGTGGAAGTAGAGCATGTCGCCGAGGCTGCCGTCGGTGAGGGCCGGGCAGAAGACGGGGATGTCGTTCTTGTAGGCCCAGTAGTAGACCGAGGAGGGGTCGTCGATCTCCTTGCCGAGGCGGTGGATGATCTTGGACGGGGTCCAGTTGATGGGGGTCTCGGTGTCCTTGGAGGCCTCCTGTTCTTCCAGCAGGGTGTCGAGGATCGGCATGAGCCAGTCCTCGAAGGCGCAGTAGTTGGCATTGGGCACCATCAGGTTGCCGATCCGGTTCAGGCCCTTGGCGCGCAGGTCCCTGCCCGCGGCGCTGAACTCGGACATGTAGGTGTCGCCCAGGCACTTGATGAAGTCCTCCTCGACGCCGCCGGCCGTCGTCACGATGGCGCTCACGTGCTTGTGCTCCACGAGCCAGCGGAAGATGCCCCGCAGGCCGGACGAGATCATGTTGGACGTGTAGCCCAGGAAGATGGTGGTCTTGGCCGGCGTGGCGGCGGCACCGTCGGCATCCGCGGGGACGTCGCCGCGCCATGTGCGCATCCCGTTGATGATCCGGACCGCCTCGCCCATGGCGGAGGCCTGGAACCCCATGAACGGCATCGAGGTCATGACATCGTCGACGGTGATGGGGCGCCCCGAGGCCAGGAGGGCGTTGAAGTCGATTTCCTGCACCTTTTGCGCATCCTGGGGCAGCTCGTCGGACGGAACCAGCACCGCGGCCGTGGCGCCGGAGGGGGGCTGGTTATCCCCTCCGGTTTGTGGTTGCGTTGATGCCATTTTTATTTTTTATTTTTCGAAAAGAGTGTTTTTTTTTTTTTCTTGGACTAACACCCCGCGCGCACTACCGTAGAATCGAATTATCCCTCTTTTGCGACTGGGTTAGTCTATGCAGGTCCCCGAAAATGAAACTGGGGCAAAGGCGGATTGACGTTTATGGAATCTTCCCTTCAAGACGATCAGTCCAGTCTAGATGATATTCACTTATTCGGTATTCTCTGTTGGAGAAGTATTTATCTATCGGACATGCTGTCGAGGTCGTTATTCAAATTTTGTCTTTGAGGAGAGCCCTGGAAGAATCGCTAAGCGACCCATATAATGAATCGAACCACGACGGATGGAAGTCGCTGAGGTAGCAGATTCTTCGCAGTCGGCCCAACACCCCTCAATCTCAGATGTTTGGAGGATGTAAATCGTACATACAATACCACACGCTATACCAAGGTAGAGAAATAGCATTGATGCTCTCAAATATCAATCCATGCTATGCCAGTCGCCAGTCGCCAGTCCTTCCCACGAATCTCGAAATGTCATCATCACCAGCGCCCTGGGACCCTGGAATTGCATCTGGTGTATTTCAATGTGGGGCTTGTGACTCGACCCGTCACTTGGCAGACATTTTTCCATCGAAGAGAGAATTGGCGAGTTGGGTGGGGTCCCCATGATCAAAATAAAGAATTGGGGATTTTGGATGTGCCCAAGGTTAGGTACACATTGTCGAGGGTACATTGCCGTCAGCTTGGTGTTAGGTCGCCTTCCCAGACCGGCTCGTACGATCCTCACATACGCACTTAACTTGAATAGATGCTTGGTCAATTTGATCAAATGTCCATTTGATGCCATGGCATGTGTCACAGAGAGGCTGGCGCATGGCAGTTGATACGAGAGGACCGAAACCCCCGAATTTAAAATGTTCTTCTAGTTGCGCAAATAGAAGAAAGGCTAGCATTTTAGGCCCAGCGCAGGTGAACTTGTCCGTCTGGGACTCGCCGTGAGCTTCCGAGCCTACTGTACAGCTGGCTACGAACCCAGCGCCCTTGCCTTATCTTTGCGGCCTTGCCAGCTTGCCTGCCTGGTTCGGTACGCTGCGACCCCACGATTCGCAGATTTGAGTCACTGTGTCATGTCCCATGCCCAGTCGGCGTTTTAGGTCATACAAGGGTAAGAAGAACCGCGAGTGGACAGTACGTACTGTACTTTTCTGCCTGTACATTTCGTTGCTTCTTCTTTCGTTCAATTATTTTTACATCGTCCGGTCAGCCGATGTCCGCAGCAGTTGCTTGAGTCATCTTCGTTCGATTAATCCCATCATTGATGTTTATAGACTTTTGACAGTTGTTAGTAGGCATGTTTACAAACTTTTATCGATATTTCTAGACATCGTGGCAGCATGACTTTGTGGATTGGGTGTAGGTTCAAGGAGGGCCCCTAAGCCATGGTACAGTCGACGGATGCAGTGCCCGGGTGGTGGCAGATTCTGCAGATGCGGGCGTAATGTTCTGAAGAAAGAGTGGATTCGAGATTTGGGCTGCCGATTTTGTTTTAACGTTGTTAGCGCTGCTCTCATTGATCCGTTTGATGGATTTCAAGGTTCCAAGGCTTTAAGGAAGGTTGTTATGTAACGCTGATAGTGCTACGCTACCGCTGCCTGTTAGGTACCTCCCCAGGTGCCAGGAGCCAGAATCTCTACCTCCTAACCTGCATGCGAGCCCGTACATGACCTACATACCACCTGCAACCTTCAATGGGCTTGCTGATTGTGTTCTCAAGATAGGTAGGTACCACGATAGCCTGGGTACATCGTCCAATCCATCCATCCATCCAATCCAGCCCCCTTCCCTCCTCCATCCATCAATGGACGGCGCCGATTGGCAGGACTGGGGGGCCTGCCTGCCCGTGTCGTACCAGACTGCAGGGCTGTTATGCGTGTTTGTGCCAAAGCTTGGGAGACAGATTTGAGGTAGGGGCCCGGTACATCGATACCTGGGCCGGCCCTAGGCAGAGATTCGTTCATGTCCATCCCCTCCCCCTGCTCGGGCCTAGCGTCAAGCACCTAGCGCCACGCGAGACAACGGGTATGGTTGTACTTGGTAGGTGTGTGTGGTGGTGGTGTGTGCAGTGAGAGTGTGTTTGTGCAGAGGTGTTTTCGAGATCTTCAATTTCAGCCTCTTCAATCCTCTTTCAAGAGATTCCACCCAATACCTGCGACCGCTTCCAATCACCATTACCACGCCCAATGAAGGGGCCAGCAACATCTTAGGGGTCGCATTCTTTTCTCCAAGAGTATCTGATACCGGTTTGGATCTCTCGATAAACTAGGCGGTGGCATCCAGGCCTGAAAAGCCCTTGCCGGTGCTTTTCTTCAATTCAACATCAACCACCCGATCAACCTTCTGCACCACTATACCCACCTCGACCAGCAGTGTCTCGCGCTCAAATTCTCAACCTCAACTCCGGCGCATCCACATCGAACCAGCTCGCATGCGAACTCAATAGAGCTGTTCCATATCTTGGCTGTCCCTGAGCCCTACTGGCCATGTACGTGTCTTCGAAACCTGTTGTTACCTGAACCCTACCCACTCTGTTGCATCTACATGAAAATTGTTGTCGCCGCGCCTTTTGTCTTCCCACCATGTATTCTTTTCGCATTCCGTCCGTGATTATGAAGGGCAAATGCCAAATATTCTACCCTGTAAACGAACCTATGGGCCTCGCCGCGGCCATCCCGGGAGGCCTAGTTTCTCGCCTACGCGTTCTTCTCCTAACCGTTACTCCCTTACTCATCCTCCAACGTGTCCTAGGGCTTCCCGCTATGCAGGGTCAAGATATGATGGCGATTCACGTCGCTCGAGATCGCGCGACCGCTCCCCTGACCGCTACAATGACCGTGCTTCGCAATATAGCGACGGAGGGCCGCGGCGGACTTCGGCGGAAACCCGCGTCAACAATGCATCCTTCCAGGCCAACCGAGATGGATTCCGCGACACGCTCCCGCGGGACACGCCGCGAGGGCCCAGAGCGCTTATAGACGCACCCAGTGGTCCCAGTCGCGGTGGAGATTTTCGTGGCCGGGGTAGAGGCCGGGGGCGTGGGTGGCGCGACGACAGCCGTGACCGTGGACGTGATCGCGACATCGATTTTAGAGACAGGCGCGATGGACCGCCCTACCGAGACGAGCGGAGTAGAGAAAGGGAACGCGACTGGCGCGACAGAGATAGTTTTCGAGGCAGACGGCCCTCGCCCCGAGGAAGGTCGCCACCGTTAGGAAGGGATTTCAGGGACTCGAGGGATCCGCGTGATGCACCGCTCGGGGTGGACGCGGAGCGAGCACGAAGGGGCTCAAGGGATGGCCCACTTTCCGCTGGATCTTCCAACTCCGATCCTCCATTTGGACCGCAATCCTACCGAGGCGGCTTCGGTGGACGAGGCAGGGGAAGGGGACGGGGCGACTGGGGAGACCGAGGCCGCGGCAGGCCATTCTACGAGGATCGGGATCGCGACAGATATGGACCCGGACCCAGGGCTCGCTCTCAGGATGGGCGCTTCCGGGACCGGGACCGGGACGATCGAGATCGTGAAGGTCCACGATTTATGGACAGCGATATCCGGTCACGTGATTCTCGAGATGATCGTGAGGCTCGCGAGCGTGACATGCGCATGAAGGTGGATCGAACCTCCCATGAGCCGCCGCAGTCTGCGAGAGACGTTTCGCCTCCTCCGATTGCACCTGCCGCGCCGTCTTTTGGGTCTGTACCCAACAGGACACCATCGATATCCGAGGCTAATACTGGAACGGCCAAGGCGCCTCCAACAGGGCCTCGGGCGCTGAAAGATGAACGCCCTCCTACCGGCCCTTCGGCAATTTCCGAAGCACGACTACCGCCCACCGGGCCGTCCAAAGCTGCTTTTTCTGAAGTAAGTCCTGCGATACCCTCTGGCCCTCGAGCACAACGACCTGGTCCTTCGTCCAAGCAGTGGATTAATCCAAACCTAAAGCGAGGCCCGGAGTCACCCAAAGCTAGCAGGTCGCAAAGCTTCGTGTCGTCGAGTCGTTTCCCCGGATTTCGCCCCGATGGACCTGGAGACCAGCAATCCGAAGGCGACAGAAGACCCCGAAGCAGCGACACCCAGGCCGACTTCCAGTCGTCAGCATCCGATGCCCCGAATCGAGGGACCTATCGTATGGAAAAAGGCGAGGAATTCGACAAGGGCGAGATCAAGGCCAAGCCAGTCGGTCCCCAGGGGGATAGAGATCACAAACCCGACGAGACCTTCAAAGCTCAGGAGTCGCCCACATTCGCGAAGCCAGGGCGTAAAGGGGCGGATATTGGTATGCAAGAATCCACCAAGGACATTTCTACGGACAAAAAGCCGCCTGTTATAAGCGATGAGAAGCCCCGTGTTTCGCGAAAGCCCACGCTTCGCACCCACCAGGTCCGAGATCACAAACGCCCCCATAAAAAGATTAAGACGCCAATCATCGAACAAGCATCTGACTCCGATGATGAAGAAATGGGGGATCATATCGCCGACCAGATGGGCGAAACGGAGGCAAAGCTCAAACAATTGGAAACTCGAGAGGATTCTGTCCCTCTGGATGCAATTGTCCGTCACGTTTCGATATCCCTCGAGGCCGTCAACAAGCTTGTATTCGAGTCTGAAGGGTTATTGGCCATGGTGGGACCTATTCCGGACGGTGCAAAAATCCCACCGGAGACGAAAGTTGAAGAGGTTCTGCCGCAACCGGAAGAAGCTCCGGTCGATGTGGTGATGGGGGGACAGGAAGAGACCGCGGCATCTGAGCGACTCCCTAGTGAAAAGCCGCCCAGTGAAAAAGCGCCTAGCGTAAAGGCGCCCAGTGAAAAGGCGCCCAGTGTCAAGGCACCCTCGGAGAAAGCAGCTTCGCCAGTGCTATTGAAGTCCCCCCTGCCCCCAAGTCCAGCCAAGGCGGAAGTACCTCATCCTTCTATCGAACAAGATGTGGACATGGTCGATCAGCAGCCAGCGGCTGCTGATGAAAAGCCAAAAGCAGATGAAGGTGATGTGGTTATGGAAGATATCGTCGAAGCACCAAAGGCAGACCAAACTGCGACCTTGCTAGGCGTACCCAAGACTGACCGGGCCAACGGGGTTGCTTCTCCCAAGTCTCGAAGATCCTCCCTGTACCCAGGCTATGAACCTCCTTTGTCAACCGATCGCAGCAGAGGTGCAACCAGTACCCCAACACCTGCGGAAGATGACGACGAAACCGACATTGATGATATGGACTCGCGAGCTCTTGACACTGTGCGTGTTCAGATGAATACTCCGCCACTCTCGAGCCTACCTGATTTTGACGATAAGCCGTGGTTTGAAGACCAAAACTTCGTCAAGTCTTTGAACACACCTGCTACCGCATTCAATGCTTTCCTGATGCAAGACTTTGAAGATAACGCCATAAAACATTTGCCCGAGAAGCAGAGGCTGCAGAAAGAGTATGCGGAGAATTACGAGGCGTATCTCCGTTTTACCACCTCCAACGACCCGGCTGCTATCAAGAGCCGGGACAGGTTCACTCCTAGTTCGTCTGATGCACCATCCCATAAGGTCGGCTGGAACGGCGAAGCCAAGCCTGAGTCGACTAGGCGCAGTAGATATGCATCAGAACGCGATTTGGAAAGAATTTTGGAAGAATCCAGACGGGTCGAGGACGAGAAGCGAGAGCGGGCGGAACGAGCCGAGAAAGAGAAGTATAGAATCGATGCAAAGGAGGCCATCCCTCCGCTCCAGTTTCAAACTCCCGAAGAAAGGGAAAACGAGTTCTATGTGGACAACACGGGTTTCCTCGAACCTAACGAGATTGTGGCAGCATGGGAGGTTCTACCACCGGTCAACAACTTCACTGACGAGGAAGTCGGCCTCTTTGAGAAGGCTTATCTGGAATTCCCTAAGCAATGGGGTAAGGTTGCTGATCCACTGCCAAACCGGGACTTTGGCACGAGTATTCAGTTCTACTACCTGAAGAAGGAGAAGGACGAATTGAACCTCAAGGAGAAGCTCAAGAAACGGCCAAGGACCCGTAAGAGGGGCCGTGGCAAACAGAGATCAAGTGCCCTTGTTTCGGAGCTTGGCAATGGCGACAACGAAGTGGAGGAGAACCACGAGATGGGCGAGAATGGTGAAAGGCGACGCCCTAGACGAGCAGCTGCCCCCACATTCAACTCTGAGGCCACGCCGGCCACCGATGGTGAGGCTACAGGGACGTCAACACCAAGCCGCCGAGGTGCCAACGGCGAGAAACCAGAGCGTAAGCAGCGTGGTCGCCGTGCTGCGAAAGACAAGGAACAGAAGCAACAGCGTGCGAACCAGACACTTGCAGCTGCACCATCGACGCCCGCAACCACTGCCAAAACCAACCGTTCGCGCTCTAGCTCTCGCGTCCAACCTCCGGCAGAATGGGCAGCTCAGCAAGCCCAGGGGGGTATGCCACACGCACCCAACCAATTCGAAGCTACCCCAGGAACCTCGGTCATGCCTCCTGTCACTATACCGGCGCCTTTTTCAGCAGCGAAACCGATTGTCAGCCCGGAGCGGGCCATCCCATCGCCCATCCCCGGCCCTATCTCGGAGGTTATGGCCCCACCCAAGTTGAGACCGGAACCACCGCAACCCTCAGTGATCACACCCTTCGATATTAAGCAGCAGACCCCATCCTCTGAGCACAAGGCGAATTCTGGAGCGTCGAGCTACTGGAGTGTACCGGAGATGGCGGACTTCCCGGCTCTGCTCGGCTCGTTTGGAAGTGATTGGGCCGCTATTGCTAACCACATGCGAACTAAGACTACGGTGATGGTACGTCACTCGTGTTCTTTTGCTATTTTCCCTAATGCTGATCATCTCTACAGGTCAAAAACTACTACGCCCGTAAGAAGGGGGAGAACCCAGAGTGGGAGGGTGTGGTGACCGAAGCCGAGAGCGCGAAAGCGCGTGGAGAGAAGCTCCCAGCGCCCCCCACGCCTACTCCAAACGTCAAGAAGCGATACGACACATCGACGCCTACCAACCGCCCAATAAGCACGCCTGATACGCCAATGGAAGATGTGCCTCCGCCTAAGATGGAGCAGCCACCACCAGCTCCACCGGCACCACCCCAGGCCGGTCGCTTCAATGTACCCATCGTAGCGCAGCCGCAACCGGCGGCCCAGTCACCTTTCTCTCAACCCCCACAGACACCGCAAACTCCGCTGGTAGCCCAACAGGCTCCGGCAACAGCTCCGCCGGCTGTCCAGCCGCTTGTCCAGCCTGTCACGCAGGCAATGTCACCTTCGGTGCGGTCAGTACGTGCACCACCGTTCGGATATCCCGAGGGGGAGCGCGAGCCTGCTCTCCAGCAACCCTCGCGAACTCCACTAGTCCAGAAGGTATCGCAACCTTCGACCCCTGTTGCCGAGTCTCTTAACATCAGACATCCATTGCCTGGTTCTATGATGGACACTCAGCCCGACCGACAGATGGTGGAGCTGAAACCCGCAAAGGAGCCACCTCGTCAGCCAGAGCGTGCGCCCCCCTTGCGTGTTAAGCAGGAACCAGGTGTGGGATCGCCGTACGAAACGTTCGCCCCTTCGCCGGGTCCGGGCCGCATGCAACCTCCGAGACAGGAGAACTCTCCCATCATCCGGCATCCAGACCCCCCGCGAGCTGCGCCCCCGGTCTCGCAGGCGCCCTTCCAGGCTATTCTCCAACAGCCACCTACTCGTTTCTTCAACGATATGAACCCCTCGCCTCCTGCTACGCGACCCCTGTCCGCACTGTCACGGTCTGTGGCTGAGCTGAACAGCCCAGGAGAGCACTTCAACTCGCCGCCGACACAGCCAACTCCGCCAGCTACGGCGTCTATGCCGCCCCGGCCCGTCGAACGAAAGACATCAAGCATCATGTCGTTGCTCAATGACGACCCTCCCCCGCCAAAGCCAAAGAGAATTAGCGAAGTGCCGACAGCGGCGTCGAAACCATCACCAACGCCGCCTCCGCAGAATAATCGTCCTCCACCCCCTCCGCCTCCCCCGACACACATTCGACGCGAGCAGCAGATGGCAGAAGTATCGCCTTATAATACTCCTTATGGTCGTAATCCGCCTCCAGCGCCATCGTCCATGCCATCGCTCAAGCCCCATGCCACTGCCTCGCCGCAGCCACAGCACCAGCCCCTTGGCACGCCCAGGTACATGGTATTGGATCCTCAGACTGACCGAATGGAGCGCGATCGCGAGTATTTTGGGCGGCCGCCGCGCCAGTATCCATCTCCGCACCAGCAGGCCATTAACTCCCCGCAGATCAGTCACCCATATCCGCCTCAAGTCCAGGCGGCCCAGATGCCTTACCAATCTCAACCCGGCTATGGCTATGGTGCACAACAGCCTCCATCCGCCGTGTCGCCGCCACCTCACTACGGGCAAGTTCCAGTCACACGTGCGCACGAACCGCCTCCACCGCCGGGGCGGGATATGGTTCGGGAAATGCCACGGGACATGGCCCGAGACATGCCACGTGATATGAGAGCTGAGATGGCCCGTGAGATGGGTCGTGACATGGGGCGCGACATGGGCAGGGATATGGGACGGGACATGGGACGGGACATGGGCCGTGAGATGGGTCATAGCCGAGATCTTAGTCGTGAGATGGCCGCTCGAGAGATGGGCCATAACCGAGATCTCAGTCGCGAGATGAGCCGTGAGATGGCTGCTCGGGAAATGAGCGCCCGGGAGATGAGTGCCAGGGAGATGAGTGCCAGGGAGATGAGCGCCAGGGAGATGAGCGCCCGGGAGATGAGCGCCCGGGAGATGAACGCCCGGGAGATGAACGCCAGGGAAATGAACGCCAGGGAGATGAACGCCAGGGACATGAGCGCCAGGGAGATGGGCGCTCGGGAAATGGGCTGGTCACATCCTGCGCATGGCATGCCGCCCCAGCAGCAACAACCGCCACCTCAAGGCTGGGGAGCGCCGAAAATCAGTCAGCCCCCGCCTGCTCAGTCACCTTGGGCTGCACAGCATGCATCAACGCCTAAGCCGCCTCATCCCAGTAGCTCTGTCCCGCCACAAGCTACCTGGGCAGCTCCTCCCGCCCCGCCGCGAGGACATGACCCGAGGGATGCTATGAATCTGCGCGATGCACGAGACCTTTATCCTCAACATCGGCAAATGCAGCCTCCTATACCTCAATACGCGCCAGTTTCTCGAGCTCCTGAGCCGCCGCCATCTCAGACTCCCGTGTATCCTAGATACGCCACGCCAGTGCCGGGCAGGGATCCCCGTGACCCGGGCCCGCCGAGGAGCTACACGCCGAGCGCATACGACGCTCGGAGCGCCTACGCAACTCCGGTCCAGGATATGCGTGAGGTACAGCTTAGAGAACAACAGATGCAGCAGCAGCAGCAGCAGCAACACCAACAGCAACAACAGCAGCACCAGCAATCAGTTCTTCAGCAACAATTGCGACCTCAGGACCGCAATATGTACGATAGTCGCCAGCCGCCTGATAGATACGGGCGCTAGTAGCGCCTCGACGTCTCCGGGCAGGGTGACCTTCTCGTAAAGTCGAGACTTGTACTTGTAATGCGCCTCTATCTAGTTGTTCCTCATGCGTGCCTGCATCGTAATTTGATGGGTGCAGTGATTATCTCTCTTGCAATGCCGTGGGGGTTCTGCGCCAGAGAAGCCAAGTGCTGAAAGCTGAGGCCTGTCTGGATCAGCCGGCTCTTTTCCCCTTTTTGTCTTATTTTTGATTCTTTCCGGGAGGTTACCTGTCCAGCGCTCATCAACGAAGATAATTTGGGGGTTCGGTGGTCGACATTTGTGATTGTTGCATAGCTGGTTCTCATGGGGAGTCCTAGTGTCTATTCGTGTGTGTTTTACCAAGTCTGTCTTTATTTTCATCTTTATCTTACTATTGACGATTGTACATTTTATCTTTTGTCCAAGTTCCCGCCAATGAGAGGATCGTTGTTTTCGCATGCGGCGTTCCCAAGGAAGCGTTGTCCGGGCCTTTTGAGTATGGGGGAAGGAAAGGGGGTTCATGATCCTCAAAGGGACCGATCCCAGGGCACACACAATTTTCACAACTGGGAATGGATGTGCGAATGGCCGGAGAACATTACAGTGGCCCTCCCTTCACCACTCCTGTAAGAATATATACCCAAGATACATGCAATTCATGCACGATTCCTAGCACAGCCATGTTTGTTCGTTTTCGGTGACTGAAGGTGATACGTGACGTGACACATAAGAGCAGCTGCAATATCGTGATATTTCTTGTTTATTTACAGTGCCCCTCAGCCATGTTGTAAAGCAATGGCATCCCATGGTGGGCATCGTGTGACTCACGTCGCCGACTACCTTACATTGCTGAGTAATTCATATCGCCGAGGTGCTTTACTGCATTCAATGTTTTTGTCCTCAGTTATTGAGGACATTCGCAACCACCGCCAAACCTGCACCCACCAACCCCACCACACTGAACCCGAAAAGGAACACAGGTGCCCACGAACCCGGCCTCGTCGAGGTGGCCAAGATCTTGTCCATAATATTGTCTATACTCTCCGCCATTTGCACGTCGCCAAAGTTGTCCCTCACACGAGACACGCCGGCTCGTGACATCTTGGCCAGCTCGTCCGGGGAGAGCTTGCTAAGCACCAAGTCCATGACCTCGGTCCACTCGCCGACTTGGGCCGGAGACCGGAGCCAGCCCGTCTCGCCCTCGAGGACCGTCTCGACGGGACCACCAGTGTCGGCGGCCAGGACGGGCACGCCCACCAACATGGCCTCGAGGGGCACGATGCCGAAGTGTTCATTGGCCGGCGTGTAGACGAGGAGCTGCGCCGACTGCAGCAGCATGTCCTTAAGCAGGGCGGGCACCGACAGCAGGAACAGCACGTCGATCTCAGCAGGCACCTCGAGTGCCGTTACCATGGTCTTGGCCGTCGTGTTGGTTAGGCCCAGCGAGTCGGCCAGCTCGACCAGCTCGCGGTGGTAGCCCACATTCTCCGGGATGCGGGGGTCGTATCCGCCCGCGACGACGAGCCGGACGCCCTTCCGCGCCGAGGGGCTCAGGCCGGCGTACGCCTTGATGGCCAGCGCGACGTCCTTCTTACGCTCGAACCGGTTGATGCTAAGCAGGTATTTCATGCCACCCCACAGCGGCTTGTCCGTCTCAATCTCGTCGCTCGTTTCGCTCTTCTTAGACTTGGTGTCGACGCAGGGGTAGACGGTCTCGAAGTCGTCGTTACCGCCGGCGCCGGCGCCGCGCTGGGCCGCGAGGGAGGGCCAAGTGCGCCGGACGACGCCCTTAGTGAAGTTGGAGTTGACGGCGATGGCGTCGGCGAAGCTCATGGACCACTGCTCGACCCAGTCGAAGGGGACGCGGTAGGCGCGCTTCCACCAGAGCTGGCGGCCCTGGGCCAGCAGCAGGTCCGGGAAGTGGCAGTAGAAGAGGATGCGGCCCGAGGGGTAGAGATACTGCAGCAGGGGCAGGCCGGCGCTGAGCTGGTCGATGAAGAAGGAGTCGGGGGAGAGGGTGTTCAGTTCGGTCGAGAAGGAGGCGATCTGCAGGATCAGGTGCAGCTGCCGGAGAATGGCGCAGAGGATGCTGAAGCGGGACAGGATCGAGGAGGGGACGATGGTGTTGCCGCGGACGCGCACGTCGAGGGTGCCTGCACACAGCAGCGGTTAGCAAAGAGGGGAGGTTACGTGGGGAGAGGGAAGAAGGCATACCATCGCGGGCTTCGTCAAAGCAGTGGGTAGGATCGCAATGGCTGGTGAAGATGACAACCTTGTGGCCGCGGTTCTGCAGGCCGACGGCGGCATCCACGACGAGGCGTTCAGCGCCGCCGATGCCGAGATCAGGATGCAGAAAGACTATGGTTTTGGCCTTGGCGGCCGGGGTCTTCTTTTTCTCTCCTGCCATGTTGTTGTGTCATGGCAATTCCGATCGTTGTGTTTGGGTATGACGAACGGAGAGACGGAGGGGTCGTCTATAGCTTCCCGACCCGAGCTTCTAGTTTCTAGTTTGGAGCTTTCCAATTTGTCCTCTTCAGCCCTAGCAGAAGTCGCAGGCGCCCCACCATGTGGCATGTTCCTTCCCCCGTCTTCGCCAAGACAAGGGCACCCCGGTCATTTAGTGCATCTACGTAATGCCTATAAATAGGCATGCCGGCATTGAGGGAAAGGGCATATATGGCATTGGAATGAACAAGACAGGCCGACCACCGACTGCATACTCGTGTGACTAAGCTGCAGGCATACATCCAAATAGGCACAACGTTCCCGTGTAACTCATGACCAGCATGGATATTAACAGTTATGCATTATCTCGTATTATAGAGACTACCAGGATCAAACGTGTATTGCATCGCTCGCAATGGATGCATCCGGCAACTCGTCATTACGCATGAAACAAAGCGCTATCGCCTCACATCTTCCACTATAACTCCCGTCCTTCCATGCATTATCGCTTCTCAGGGTATCAATGCAAATCACAACGTCCCGTCCAGCTCCGGACTATCAAGTGTGTCCACTACCCCGCGCCTTGGTTGGTCTGCTCCCATCCACAAAGTGGAAATCCCAGTTAGGGCCAAGGTTCGTCTCGAGGGGGTTGGCTCGGGGGCGCTTTCTAGATTGAGATCGTTGATCATTCGGATCCTCCTGTTTTGACAGGGCTTCTTCCGTCTTGGTCCGTGACGAAGCGTGTCGGCGTTTTGTTGTTGTTTGCCGTCGGCGACGGTAGGCACTCTGAATGCCAATTGCGTCTTGGTTGCCCTCGCGGTAGTCCTCATCGATGTCGTACTCGTAGTCCTCGTCATCATCCTCGTCCTTGTCGTTGGATGGCTGTGTAGTAGGAGACGGCATCATCGTAGGGCGGCGCTTCTGCTGCTTCTCTGGGCTGAGGGACTTGGATGGGCGGCGCTTCTGCGGCTTCGCCGGGCTGGGATATGCTTGAGAGGCTTCATATTCTACTGGCGGTGTAGCCATTCTGGTGTCGTTGATGTTACCAACAGGCCTGGGAGTGCCACGTACGTTGGACTCCGGGAAGTCTTCAGGCAAGATGGAATTCCGGTTGCCCGGTTGGTAACCTTCTACGGCCTTAGTCTGCTCGGGCGAAGCTCGTGGGGCGACGGCCTTAGTCATCGCTCGTCGGGATGACTTCGCGGCAGAACTGTCCAACGGCGGCGGTGTCTCCTTGGAGCAGGGCAGGACCCCGCGGCTCATCTTGCGCTGGAATTCCAACCCAGCTTCAAGCTGAGTCCAGGATGCTTCGGCTCGCTCTCGACTCTCCTGGACAATTCGACCCATCCGGGCGTTCAGCCACTCATCGGCGTTCTCGGCCGTGACCTCGTCGAAGCCCAGCTCCTTGTCAATGGCGCGCGACTTGCGCTCGATCTTATCCTTCCAATGCGGAGCCTTGGTCTTGGAGGAGGATGGCGCGCCCGACCCTGATATCATGAGCGTCGTGAGTCTTCTCGGAGAAGCTTACCATGTTGCAGACAGCTAGATATGCGCGCGACTTACCTGCGTGGTCCTTCTTCTTGTCAGGCATCGTGGGTATTTGGTTGTCGGCAGGTTTCGGTGACGGTATCAAAGTAACTCGAGAGAATCAATGGGGATTGTTGATCCAGTCAAGTCGCCTAAGTCGTATGGGTTTGTATGTGATGATGATCATGTTTCTCCCCCGTCGTTGGAGCTCTTGCCGTTGGCTATTTCAAGGATACTGATTATTCCAGTGGTGGCGGAGGAAGGCACAGGAATCTTTTCTGGTGTCTGATTATTCCACCTGGAAAATGGAAAGCTTAACCTTTTGGATTGAGCTGGATTGACTGATTTCCTTGTCTACGAAGGCCCTAAACCCACTCGACAATTATTGAATCTGTTACAGCAAGCTGAGAGCGAGGGCTTGGGACGACTCAACCTTTCGAACCGTGTATGGATCTTGTGCTCTTGGTATGTTCGGACATCTCTTGTCGTTTTCCAACTCCCCTAAATGCCTTACCCGCCCGCAGCTGCCAATTCGACATGTTTTCAAGTTACAAGTCGAACAGCTGATATATTAGGTATGCTTTTGTCAAATAAAAGTTCAGCTCATGTTCGGTATCGATATCCGGTCTCGTTGCCAAGCAAACTCTTGAAGGAACGGGCTACCGATGTAGACCAAGCTGTTGAAGCACTCAATGGAACAAAGGGCCAATGGAGACAGGGCCTTGTAAGGTTTCTCAAGCGCACTTGCAGGATTTCAAGAGCACCTTTCGAGACCTGGCAACTCTTTTCTGGAATATATCCTTTATCTCGACGACAATCCGAAATCCAGCAACGGCAAGATAGACGATGCGAAATGGAGAAAATGAGAAAAAGCTTGCAAGATGTCCAAACTCTCTTTTTGGAGTTTAGACCAGTCGCGGTACCATACTGCCGCAACATGGCTTTTCTGCATATATCGCATATTTGCGCGTTCAACGGCGATACAGTGACCGGAATTCAATCATTACCTAGGTAGGTGAGCAACGCTAAGGAGAATAGTCGTCGGCAGTGACGGCCTGGCTGGCTAGTCAAGTTCTTTGCTCAACTCCTGCTTTGCGCCATGAATTGGATATAAATTACTGTTATATTCGCCTTCTTACATCATAATATGGGGAAGGCCGTTATCGTATTGGAAACGATTTACTCTTCTTGTAGAAAGAAAAGGTTAATCGTTCCTGGGGAGCTGCGAATGACTTGCCGGACCTTCACTATCGGTTAGTCCCCTTTAGGCTATTGATGTTCACAATTGCTCATGCGCAATGTGTCTTAATACACATTACTTCGAGGTATTATTGTTACCTTGAGATAATGTCAGAGTACGTAATGAAAGCGAGATCTTGCGTCTCCGAGATACTCTCTGAGACGCTCTCTGTGGCTTCTGTCGGGTCGCATCCCGATGCGCCAGTGGTCGCTACGGCCATTGCCAGCGGGTACGTGCTCATTGATGCGGATGGCGTGACCACCCCAAACCGCGTCACTACCCGCACCGGCGATCCCTCACAACCCGGCCTGTTTCGCGGCAGACTAGATCACGGCTGTACCATGGGGGTGTCGGCTTACCTAGAATAGATCTCACCTACTGATTAGTTACTTTTGCGGGATGTCGAGTGAATGGGGCAGGATTGCGTGCTTGTCGGAACCCCTTGCCCATCTCCAAACTTTACCCCAAAGCCCCCAATCCAAGCCAATCACAGCCACTGATTGACGGATTCCGTGATATCTCGATAATAAGACAATATATGTGACCGTCGGTCGGATGCCGAGAAGTGAGGGGTGATGGGCAGTATATACTTGAGCGGCTTCGCCTTACGGCCATCTCGTTGTGTACCTTGCATGCCAATCAGATAGACACAGCACAAGACACCGTCCATATCATTGTGTACAGAACCTTCGCCCTCGCTTGACCCCCAATATGGCACCCATTGCTCTTGAAGCCGACTCACCTGTTGTCGATCATATCGACCAGCTCAAGGCGGCTATCAGACACCCAGATCACAATGTCTTCCCGGACGGACTGAAGACTTCCGGTACGTCTGGCAATGCCTGCTCCCAGCCTATCTCAAGCACGTTTACTAACGCACCCTCGACAGGCCAACACCCTCCCTTATACAACAAACTCTACCCATACAGCTCCTTCCCCAAATCCATTTCCGGCCCAACAGTATGGAACCCAGAAGACTATTCCGACAACCCCGAGAGATGGGTTCACCAGTTCTCCGCCGACGAGATAAGCGAGATCTCGCAGGCGGCTGATAACTTCATGTCTTCCAAGGAGTCCTTGACGGGCATCACCAGAGAAAACTTCCCCCTTCCCAACCTGGCACCCTCGCTACAGGCCATGCGCCGCGAGATGTTGGATGGCAAAGGCTTCATACTGTACAAAGGCTTCCCCGTAGAGCAATGGGGCAACCACAAGTCGGCCGTTGCCTACATGGGCCTCGGCGCCTACATTGGCTACCCCGTCTCCCAAAACGGCCGCGGGCACATCCTCGGCCACGTCAAGGACCTCGGCGACGACAGCACCCAGATCGACAAGGTCCGTATCTACCGGACGAACGCGCGGCAGTTCTTCCACGCCGACGACTGCGACGTCGTCGGCCTGCTGTGTATCGCCAAGTCCGAGTTCGGTGGCGAGTCGGACGTGTCCTCGATCCACCACGTCTGGAACATCCTGCAGGCGGAGCGGCCCGATGTGGCCGAGCTCCTGACCCAGCCCGTCTGGTACTTTGACCGCAAGGGCGAAGTGTCCGAGGGCGAAGACCCCTACATCCGGACGTCCGTGTTCTACCTCGAGACGCCGGACCCGGCCAACCCGGACCGCGAGCAGCGCGTCTACTGCAAGTGGGACCCGTACTTCGTCAAGAGCCTGGCGCGCTTCTCGGACCAGGGCATCATCCCGCCCCTGTCCCCGCAGCAGGCCGAGGCGGCGCAGGTGCTCGAGGACACGTGCCACCGCGTCCGGCTGCACATGATCCTCGACGTCGGCGACATCCAGTTCGTCTCCAACTCGCACACGCTCCACGCCCGCACGGCGTACCGCGACTTCGGCCCCGACAGCGGCAAGCCGCGCCGGCACCTCATGAGGCTCTGGCTGAGCGTCCCGGAAGGCGAGGGCGGCTGGCGGCTCCCGTTCTGGGACTCCAACGAGAAGAAACGAGGCGGGATCCAAGTCGATGACACCCCTCCGGTGGCCAGACTGGATGCTGATTGAAAAAGAGTCACATTCGGACCGGACCAAATATGTAAAAACAGTAAAACCAAAGCAGTCGAAGCGGTGCCCTGTTCAGATGGCAGGCTATGATATTAGAACTTGAGATCAGATAGCGGTATGATCAGCTTGTCGAGTAGTTGCTCACTTGAGCAACAATGAATAGAATGGAATAACAATCATCAAATCAAACTAGTGGAATCCAAATCTCCAGGTCTTATCTTGCCAGACTACCTAGTGATGTGTGTGAATGGCTTCGGTGCTACATATGTAAGTGTAGTTGAAAGTCCTGGGTGAGAGGGGTTAGGCTGTTTGTAGTGAACGTTTTAGGGGTCACCCCACTGTACAGATTCCCCGTAGGTTTCCAGTAGCGTTAGGTCCGGGCGTGTCCAGCCAAGCCAACTCATGGGACGAACCCACTGCCCACTCTCCCGCCTTTGCGACCTCAAACACGCATCATTTATTTCAAGCCCAATCCAGCATCGACATCCGGCATCGCCCCTTAAAATCGCCATTTCCAGCCTCTACCACAGCGCTGCCCGAGACACTTGGGCATGGTATAGATAACCCAACACCCTATTGCCTCGCTGGCAACGGTTGGTTTACTGCCATTCGACACGATGGACGCTCCCCCCGTCAAGCTCGCGGACCTCCTCCGACACCCAGACGACCTCGACAAGCTGCCGGCGCTGAAGCTGGAGTTCACGCGAAAGAAGAATGTCATCGACTCGCAGCTCCGGGGCAGTCTGCGTGACCAGCTCGAAACCATCCAGACCGGCATGAATGGCTTGACCGAGGGCCAAAAGACGGTGCAGGCGATTAAGGAGGAGATGACCAAGATCGACAGGCTGTGCTCCGAGTCCCAGATCATGATCAAGGACTTTAACAACATCAACCTCGTCTCCCAGGCCCATCGCAACTTCCAAGCCGTCGAGGCCATGCGCAAGAACCTCGAGATGTTCAACGAGCGGCTCAACGGAGTTGAGAACATGCTGCGCGAGGACGAAGAGGACCGGGACACCATGCCCAACCTGCTGGCCATCCACTACGAGCTGACCCAGCTACGCAACATTCGCGACGACGCCATGGAGCAAATACAACGTGCCGACGACCCGGGCCTACAGTCTACCTTGGAGGACTACTTCTCGAGGCTAGACGACGCCATCGATTGGTTCGACGAGCACATCGGCCTCGTCTCGGTCAGTCTGATCGACCTGCTTATTGCCGACAACAACAGTCTAGTGGTACGGCTGGCCCTGATTGTGGAGGCCGAGGAGAAGAGCGACCAGAGAGTAGAGGCATTGCAGGAGGCTCTGAAGGACCACAAAGAGATGGCCACCAGGTTCCAAAGCATCACGGACGGCGCCAAGACGGTCCGAGGCTACAAGGGCAAATTCATCAAAGCCATCAATATGAGCTGCCAGCAGCAGTTTGACGAGATTAGGGAAGATTTCCTGGGCGACCCCGAGGGGTTGGCCAAACTCATGAAATGGTATTTCAACGACCTCAATGCTGTTAAGCAAGGCATGGTGTCCCTGATGCCAAAGAAGTGGAGGATTCTTCAGACGTACGGAAATATATATCACCAACTCATGCACGATTTCCTCGTGGGCATCATCGATGACCCCGAGGCTAGTTCTGCGAACACTCTGGCCATCATCAATTGGCCGGAGCAGTATTACAAGAAGATGAAGAAGCTGGGGTTCGCCGAGACGGACCTGACGCCCCACGTCATTGACAACCGTGAACAGGAGCTTGTGCGAGGCTTCCGAGACCTCATTATCAAATTCCTCGATGAATGGATTGATAGAATCTTTGCCCAGGAGACGAAGGATTTCGCGAATCGCAACACGGAGGGCTCGAATTTGGATAGCGACGAATACGGATATTTCCGCACTAGGAACCTGGTCGACATGTGGCGCATGCTGCGAGAACAAGTCGACGCGGCAGGGAATTCGCAGCGAGCTGATGTAGCGGAGGGAGTGATAGACGCCATGTTTATCCGTCTGCGCGGCCGCCAGCAGTCCTTCCAGAAAATGCTCGAGGAGGAATCTCTCAAATACGAACAGGGCAAGGTCCCGGAGCTGGAGGGTCTGACACCGCTGCAAGACTGGTTGGTTGCTACTGCCAACGACCAGATTGCGTGTATCGACGACCAAGAGGAGGATGGCCGCTTTGCCTACCTCACCAGCTTCAAGCAGAAGTTTGAGCCCGTCGTGACGCAACAGTACATGGAGCGCGCAGACGGCGAGATCGAGATGCTCCGAGATGGCTACGTCGACTTTAGTACGTGGTGCATCACCAAGTTCGTCACGCTGGTCATGGCCGTGGACTTCAAGGACGCGCTGCCCGTCTTCTTCACGCCGGGCTGGTACACGAGCGCGACGATGAAGCAGATTGTCAACACGTTTGAGGACTACCTGGCCGACTACAAGCCGGTGCTGCACTATTCGCTGTTCGACATCTTCACCGAGGTCTTTGCCGAGGAGCTGCTGGTGCGCTACCTGACGAGCGTGCGCAACAAGGGCGCCAAGTTTCGACGCACCGACCCGTTCCAGGACAAGATCTTCAACGACATCTCGACGGCGTTTGAGTTCTTCGGCAGCCTGGCCAACCCGGACGTCGGCAGCTCGGTGAAGCAGACGTGGCGCGTGCTCGAGCTGTTCACGGACCTCATCATGACGGACAAGGAGGCCGTCGCCGACGTGTTCGAAAGGTTCAAGACGGCCTACTGGGACCTCCAGCTCAGCTGGGTCGAGGCCGTGCTCCGCTCCCGCGACGACTTTGAGCGGAGTATGCTCAACTCGGTCAAGGCGCGCGCGGCGCAGATGGACGTCGTGAGGGGGGCGGAGTCTATAATGAGTAGGGTGAAGTAGAAGAGCGAATATACCATGCATGACCATTATTAGAATTATCTTATATTTATGTGGATTTCTTTTTGACATATCCTCTCTGCTTACATATGTACTAGACTAGTTGCGGCTCATAGTCGCAAAGTGACCATGGATCTCTTGGGCACAAGTACCGCGTACTCGGAAGACGGCGATCTGCTGTTTCCCAGGGTCTGCGTTATGGACGAAACTCTGGTTAGGTTGTTGTCGTTGTTCGTCAGCCAGATCTCTGGGCTGCTGCTGCTGCTATTACCATCACCCCCCTCGACGACAACCCGCACGTTGAGGTCGACATGTCCATTGTTAACCATCTGTACGCTGATGGTTCGGCCGTCGCCACTCTCAGCGCCTATATCATCCAGGAGGAAGGCGCTGGTCCCCAAGAATCCCCGGTCCGTCTCCGTATCGACCCGGACCGCGCCCGGCCTCACGAAGCGGGAGAACTGCGCGAAGGCCCAGAAGCGACCCGACACACTGTACGTCGCGCCACTACCGTTACTCTGCTGTATAGGCAGCTGGATGAGTGCGGAGTTGGTAGGCGTGGGCTCAGCGCCGATCCAGTACAGCCAGGCCGAGACGTTGCCGAAAACCAAGGACTCCTGGATCTTGTTGGCCCAGCCGATGCCCTCGCCCGCCTTGCCGAGGTTGTCCCACGCGGAATTCCAGCGGCCGTCTAGGTCGGCCCACTCGGTCTGCCAGACTTTACGAGTGGTCTGGAGCGGGCGGTTGGGGTCGGCCGAGTAGGCGTGCGCCGAGTAGACGTCGAAGAAGGCAGCGTCGCCGTCCCCATCCGCCTCGTTGAGCTGTGCCTGGAGCTCGGCGAGGATCGCGGCCCCTTGCGTCCAGCCGGTCGCCTCGCAGCAGACGAGTCGCACGTGGCTGAAGCCCTCGTCCCGCATCGTCCGGTGCAGGATGCGAGCGAAGTCCCGGGCCTGAAACCCGTCGGAGAGCATTGAGGCGTACGTCTGGTTCAGGTCCGGCTCGTTGAGCCAGCCGAGGTGCGTGATCTCGATGCCCTCGCGCTCGCGATAGAAGCGTAGGAACTGGACAAGGTACCGCGCGTACGCTTCCCTCCAGTCGCCGCTACCGCAGCACGATGAGGTCGTTAGCCCGCAAAGATGCCCCCCGTTGGAGTCGTCCCCGTTGGTCTTCATGTACCCGGGCGCCGACCAAGCGTCGGCATAGATGTACTTGAGCCCGCTCTCGCCGCCGCCATACGAAAGCGCCTCCTTGGTCAGCCAGACCTGGTCCGCGTCGTACCCGTCCCAGACGTAGTCTGGCTCCGCGTCGGGGGACCCCGGCGACGTCGGCGCGATGGACTTCATGAAGTCGCGGTCGTACGAGGCGGAGGAACCGATGCCGTTGCGCAGGATCGTGGCGCCTGCGCCGGCCGCGCGGTCAAACAGCAGGTCCAGCACCGCCCGCTGCTGCGCCGGCGGCAGGCCGAGCTTGCCGTGCAGCCATGCGGCGCGCTGGAAGGCTTGGGAGAAGCCGAAGCCGTCTATGGTTTGGTATCGCTGGTTCAGGTTCACTGTGACTTGGGCTGGGAGGCTGGCGGGGACATCGAGGGCAGTGATGGGGTATAAGTGACTGGCGAAGAGGGCCGAAATTATGGTGATGGAGAACATGGTTTCCCGAGCGCTCAATAGGCTCATGGAGTTTCGTCCTAAACGGGTGATTGGCTTCTCAACTGCTTCGCTATTACAGTTGCTGCCATTTTCCGAGACATTGCAACCGAAGTGAAGAGGATATGAGTAGGAGTATGGAAGTACTTGGACGACGTTATATTAGCCTGAATCAGCTGTTGGGGTATAATATACGCTATTTCACATAGGTCAATCCCTGCATCACAGCATCAGTTTCCCCGCCTTGTCAACGACCACTACATCTTCATGTGGGTTTTAGAGAAGGTCATTATTAACTTATTCAATCTTGTAGTAAATAACGATCTACTGCGATGCCTTTTCATCATTAGAAGTCAACTTCTAACGCCGTATAAGATAGAGAGAAATGAATATAGTGTCTTGGGCAACCTTCAAAAGTAGAGATCGCCGTACTGACCCCTATAGCAGCAGAAGCGCTTTGCAACCAAGACTGCACCGTAGCCTTTTTAGCTGACTTAAGCCAAGATGGATTCCGGAAGAGTAAAGCTCAGCGGGTAAGCCCGTTTCAGTGCTGTTGTTTGCTCAGCTCCGAAGTCAGCTCAGTTGTAGTGCTATAGCTGGCATTCGATGTCAGACTGTCGCAGCCTCGTGAGCGCGGTATTGAATCAGCCGTACTCATTTGGTCAATAGCTGTCGGTGATGGGCTGGATGTAGGATGACTAGTTGGAAGGATGGGCTGACCGCCACGGGTTATCTGGGCATTAATATGCTTGGCAGCCAGCTTGCCTTTCATCCATCCTATAACTCGCAAGCACCATCGCCATCTCTTCAGAGTGCCTAACGCTAGAATGGCGACTGCGAGCGTAACGAGAACGACGAAGAATACGATAAGAGGAGCCGCCGATGTGCTGCATAAAGAGGCTGCGACGAGAACCGGGAGGAACACCTGCGAGTGCGGTTAGTACTCGCAATCTAAAACCGGGTGTAAGTGAGAAATACGAAGTTGACCCAAGTTAATATTCGAACATCTTCTGACATCGTTTGCTGTGCCTGTGCAAGGAAGGAATGGAACTAGACACGAAGTTAGTCATGGTCAGATCAAGAGCTTACGCTTTGCTGAAAAGGAGACGGCTTCTTACGTCACGATTGTGTTGCTCATGCTCGTGGACGCAGCCTTTTTCGAAAACGACTAACTGATGACACAGTTCGTCGTGCAAGCGATCTAGGTCAGCGATCATGTCATGGATGCCGACTAATGTCTGGACAGCGTCGGGCCCGATGTTGGTAAGGGAGCCTGTCTGGTACAGGTACCTGGCATCTTTCGAGACAAAAAGTTGCCACGAGGCCACTGTCTTATACAGAAGTCTTATTAATCTCATAAGAAGATCAATCGTGTCGGTGTTCCATTGATCAATTCGTCTAAGTTTGGACCCTCGCTCTTCTGCAACTTTTGATGCCGAATTGGGGCTGGTATTCGGGTGCTGGAACAACTTGTATACGGCCTTGCATTGCTCTTTCTGAGTGAAGTACGAGGTGGTCAGCGTGACCGGTAGCAGCCAAGATACGGAAAATTGTTCGTAAACATCAGAAACTTCATAGGTTAACCCGTTCAATAGAAAAGCCCAATAGTAAGATTCATTGTCATGCAGAGTCTCAGTTTTGGTTATACCTTGCAATTTTTAGGACAACTTACCCCAATCTGCATCAATTCAAGTACCTCAGTGACTACCTTCCTCCACTCATCGCTGACTCGGACCATTCTGGCGTGAAGGATACGGAGGAAATAATGCCTTGGACATGCGACCGGTTTGTCTAAGTCCTCTTTGGCGAGCGTGAGAGGGTCGCCTGCAAATCCAGATGCCGAATCTTCACAATACTGCGAAGCAGACTCTCTGCACTCCGGTTCATCGAAGTTGGTGTCGAACAAGCCGTATGCTGTCCATCTGGCAGAGTCATATCCGTGAATGAAGCAGGAGAAAGTGGCCTCGCATAGGACGGGGGTTTCGGTACGGCTCGCACTTCGACCATTTAGAACCGAGTCGAAGGTCAGGAACGCTAAGTAAGTGCATCTGGAACGCTCTTTTGATGGCCCTTTTGCATCAACGACGGATGGCACTGCGCGAAAGACAAGGAAAGGCATCTGAAATAGCATGTTGAAAACAGCGACACCTTTTGGCTAACATAGCAAACGCCGTTAGCATAGCTCCCCTCCTTCCAAAACACAAAACTCACAGGAACACTGATGGAAAACCGAGGTTCTTCTGACAAGCGGTCCGTCATAAATTCGATAAGAGGCAAAGCCTGCGGAACAGAAACCGTCGCGGCAAGCACAGCCATGCTGTACCGATCCGGGTCTGTGAGATAGCTACATCGGGAATCAGCGAATATAACACAGCAGTGCCCAATATGATACCTACATGATGCGCTGGTCTGCCCGAATCCTACGTGGGACTGGCAGAGCATCTGATTTATCACATTCGTCCTCGATAGCTAATGGGGATGTGACAGCACCAAATCTCTTAAACCATATTAGTTAGTAGTTAGCATACATCTTAAGCCGTGACCGCTAAAAGAATCATAAGATTAGAATCATCGAATCAACTCACCGGCACACTGAGTACCTTATACAATCCGCCAGCTGTAAGTGGGCCATCACTTCTGCGTCCAGAGCCATCTCTATCAAAAACTAAAGCGACATGTTCTTCCCTATCGAGGGTAGCTGATGTAAGCTTGTTTAATTTGAGACCTTCACATAGTTTTTGTAGCGGCTTCATTCCGTATGCCCATCGGTCGGAGTCTTCGTAGGCCCTAGATAAGACACTCATGACATCTTCGCCCTCGTTCGAGCTTCTTTCGGCGTCATCCTGCAAGTACGAGCGGTTCTCCTCGCTCAGACGCAATTCTCGCCGACACAGAAACTCATCTTTCCATCTGTATAGCATTGGTCTGAGCGAATCAATCATTCCGCCTCCAGGGTCCATCAAAGCCTTGTTGGTTGAGTCTGCTCTCATCGTACTGCATGACGTTAAATCAGAGATTAATGAACTGCGACGGAACAAGATTGACCCACGGTATGATGTCTTTAATGACCAGTAACACCAAGGCAGCCGATGACCCCTTGTTCAGCAGTCCGTGGATTGTACAGATCGAGGTCCAGATTAAATATATATTCGCTGAAACTGAGAGCCGAACTGTATGTGCGTGACGTCTACCAATATTCATCCACTGAAAGAGTACGAAGAGATCAACTTTTATTATAACCACCTGAACGCCAATTCCGCCCGACAAGTATGTTGATGTGTGTTGAGATTCCAGTATTCCGCCCTGCGTATATCGAGTAACAACAGTATTCTTGCCCATGGCGGTGTATTGGCTCGTAATGGGTCTGGTTCGGGTTTATCTGGTTGAGATTTTCTGCACCACACAATTCGCGCAACGAGGGACACCACAATAGGTGCAATCTTGAGTTGAAATGCCAATTCGATTCTGGCCGCAGGAGCACTTTCGTAGTGTTAGCGAAATGAATGGACATGATAGTGTAAATATACTGACACAGCTCCAAACCCATACAAATTTTCGTCTTGGGGGCACACTTTTGATTGGGATGCCGTCGAGGAAGGGCGGAGGTAAGCTGTAAATAGAGATTGGCAACTCTAGGATAAGCCGGAAAGTCGCGTCGGTGAGTGCAGTCTTCCCGAAAGAGGCGTCCTGGACGCCTTTGGTTTCCAGCACTGGCGAGTCCTCCATCGCCCCATGGTCCAATGGCGAGAGACATGAGTAAAAACGATCAGGCTGCAATTGAATCAACACAGGTAGTCCAATGGCTCCAAGTGAGGCTTCCTGACCGGCACTACATGCGATTGCATCCACGTCACGCTTTGTGCGCCTGAGCTTGGTATCACAAGCACATCTGCAGGTATCCATCTCCAAGATTGAAAGACCACTGAACTCATGCGATTCCTTGCGCCACTTCGCGTCACCTCCTTGCGATTGTATTCCGCGTCTTCGCCATCGTCAGTGCACCCAATTCTGCAACATTTCACAAAATTTTGTGTTGTGACCTTGGCCCAGGGGGGTGGCCATACACTATGAGCCACAGGTGGCTTGTGGGCAGCCACTGACTCCCTCACATCTTAGCTCAGTACCAATGCTATTGTGAGATCACAATAGTCGACTTGGCTCATCATCGTCACCGGTACCGAGTATGAGGATAAGATCTGCTGCGGTCCAACAGTTTCCATCAACAGTGGACTGTCAACGCCTGCAAAGCTATCATTGCAGCGTATCGAAGCGAATAGCTTAGACCACATGATCCGAGGTCGCTGCAAGGAAGATTGGTAGCACAGGTGACAAAGTGTAACTAAGGGATTGTTGTCTAGACCCAGCCCTGAATCTTGGTTAAGCCATGCTCAGCAAAGTGATATGTGATATCATACTAGGGGCCATGATGATTTGACGAAGAGCCGACACAAGAAGAAGCGGGCAAGTAAGAGACTGACACGACTACTATCGAAGATAGTGAAGTAATCGTTTGACCGAAAGAAACAGGGCGGGGAGAGGGAACAGTTGGGCAGCGATGTGTGTCGGTATGTCTCAGTGAGAATGCGGGCAAGAAAGCCAAGGCAGAGTTGAGACTTCCGAGTTGAAAACACACATGTGAGGTACCAAACTAGGCAACCGGCTACCTAGTAGGATTCAAGTTCATTGCCCAGTCCACCTCACAGCTCTGTCGTGAGGTACGCAGTGTAGCATACTTCAGTAAACAGGTCAGGCGGCAGAAACAACATGAACTTGATGTTTGGGGGAAGGGGGAGGGGCAGGCTGGAATAACAACACTGGACGCTTGTCAACTGTCACAAGTCGCGCAAAGGTGCCTACCAATAGGGAAGTCAGCGCATCCGCAACCAAACTTTGCCCAATAGACAAGTCCGAACTGATCAGATGCGAGGATTCGACCAAGGCCGCCCAAACGATACTTCGGGTCGCTTTATTATGCGATCTGATCTCTTTTTTTGCCGTAAAGGAGGAAAATACTTATTTTTGAATTAGAGGAGGTAGATGATTCAATGGTGAGTGAGTGACAGACAGACATTGGTTTAAAGCAACCACCATAGCTTATTCACGGTTCGGCTTAATAGGTGGATCAATCCGGAGAGGCGGGGCAGCCTGGGTAGCCACGGCCCTGCAGGTGGAGGGTTTAATTGAGGCAGCAGTGGCTGTGCCCTGTTCAGCCACATAAGTTTTGGGTGCAGCTCAAGTGCGAAACGAGCCATCAATAGGGACAGCATATTTGGTCGTCGACTGGTGCAATTGACCCTCGCCAGCACGCTCAACGATGTTCACAACCCTCGCGCGAAGGGCAGTAGAGAGCCCGATACCCCTCAGGATACGCAATGCCGCGGCCAGAGCATCGGCCCCCGGCATCTACGGCCGCTATACGCCGAAGAAGGTCTGGCCGCCCGACTTCTCTAAGCTCTCCGAGAAGGAACAGTTCCGGTTCGAGCGAAAGTACAAGCGACGGGTCAAGCTCGCGACAATGCGGCCGAGATGGGACAAATACGTGAAGCTGGCGCAGCTGTTCAGTGTTTCGGGTAGGTTGAAACCGACGAACCCTCAGCAACAGGCAAAGAACTAACACAGGGGCCTCGCAGGTGTGGCGATCTACAGCATTCTGTTCATGGAGTGGAATACCGAACAACAGCCCTTCCAAGGAGTAAGTCTTCCTCCCTTGTACCCCCATGCGCTTCCTTCCACCTTTGATGGGACTAACTTGTGTGTTTGTGAAGATTCGAGGCCGATTCTGGGGCGCTGTCGACGCCTTCTCTCCCAACAAAAGAAACGAACGACGAGCTGTCGAATAACGGACCGAGCGCTATATTATGTATAAGATGTCTGCATTGCATTTTCTGGGCGTTTTCAGGCTTTGGGAGGACACCATATCCACTGGTATTCTATGCGATTGTACCAAAACTTCAAAGAGCCATACCAGTAGTCTCAGGCTGCTTCCTGGCTGTATGCGCCAATTCTCAACACACCACTTCTGATGTGATAACTCCCGAACTCCCATCCATACTCAGTGTTTGTAGGTACAGTCTTCATCGCCCCGGCCAGACAAATGTGCCTCCCAGTCCAGCACCAAGCCCTGAAGGCCTGGCTTCGTTGACAGGCCTCTTCGCAACCGTACCCTGGGCCTTAACGCCGGACACGATGCGGTCCATATTTGTCTCGATCACCACGCCTCCGACAATCATTTCGCTAAGCGCCGAGTGCAGGGTTTCGAAGTTGAAGATCAGGTCCAGTTCGCACACATTCTCAAACAGCTTGTCAAGCGACTCGACGTAGACCTGAATCAAGTCGAGCAGCGCCAACGGTGACTCGGTAGACGTAGATATTATGATGAAGTACAGAGTAGCATAGTGGCGGTAGGTGACGAGCGAGGGGACGTCGTTGTGCGGCTCGGAAGCGGAGTGGGAGGTGCCGGAAGCAGCGAGGATGGGGGGCAGCGGTAGGAAGTTGCATGCGCCGTCGGGTCTGTTGGACACGAGGGTGAAGATCTCCGAGATTAGGCGTTGCTGTATGCTAGTCTCCTGCGGTGGGCGTCAGTAGAGCGCAATACGGCGTATTAGTAGGAACGCATGCAGTCACGCACCAGCTGGGTGTAGAATTTGGTGAGCCGGGGTTGGCCCTGGCCATTGAAGACCAGCACAGCGTTAATCATATCCGGAGGCGCGTAGATGTCGGACCAATTCCACGGCCTAGGAGAAGGAGAGGGTAAAGAGGTCGGATTATGCGCAGAGCCGATGTTTGGGTGACGGGAGAAGCACGAACCACACCAAAAGATAGAGCTTGTTTCGGGAAGGTCCACCAATCAGTAGATGCAGCCAAGCATGCAATATATTGATGCAACACGGGTGACGGGAATTCTATCGCCAAACGACGTACGAGAGTCCTTGCAGCAGATACCAAATACTTGTCAGTACTCTTTCGGGAGTAGTTCCGAACTCCTCCTTTCCCACAGTCCCCTGAGGTTGGGTATGCACGTAAGCTGGAGGGGTTGAGTGGCTTCGAGTAGCGGGGTACTACGGGCGACCAGCGGCTCCGCCGAAGGCAGTGTATGTAACGCCTGCTAGTAAAATCCAGTGCAGCAAATTGATCGAGTGGGCCGGATGAATCATATCTCATCTGAGGTAAGCTCAGCCAGTAGCCAGGATTTCGCTGAGCGCTGAAGTCGGATGTGGGACCCCGATCGGCGCACGGACGCATGCGTTGTGTTCCCTTTAAGTGGGATCTGACCACCCCCAATCTGAATGGGAATCTCCCTTTCTTCTTCATCCACCTCTCCCGAGACAACCTGCCCGGGAGAAATAAGCCCGCCGTCCTACAGTTGACGGCGCCAGTACAATCACTCAGGAATTCAACCCGTTTTACCTCCCGGCCTTGAGTGAAGGCCGCAACACCATACCAAAATGCAGCAATCAACCGTCACCGTCCAGTTCGCACCGTCGCAATCCACCATCGGCTTCTTCCAGCCCCAGCAGTGGATTATGGCCTGCGAACCAACATAATCTCCAGCCCTGGGAGATCTCTGTCTTTGAGCCGACAGACTTCTCCCTGTATGGGGTTGGGGACCAAGTTGGGAACACTGGCTCTACATCTGCTGATTGGCTAACGGGCATTGATCACTTCGGGCTTGATGTCCCAGATGTGCAATGGTCCGGAAGCCTTCAGCCCCTTCAAGAAAACGCATTTGACTTTACACAAGTGTTTCAGAATGACATCTATGGTAAACATGAGCCTACAAGGTACTCTCATCTTGGTGATGTTGCCACTAACCTTGAAAATAGACCAACTACTTCTTGCAAACAGCACGCAGCCACCTGCGACCACTAGCTCTTCAGCATTCCCCGTGTCTTCTGCTCCTCCATCATTTTCCCCTGCTCTTGCCGCCTCACACTCCCCTACCCCTGAGTCCCAGTCCCCGGACTCTTCTGGGACACAAACAAACTCGCGCAAACGCGCCTCTCCGCCAGTGGATTCTAGTACTGCTCTGAAGCGGCAGCGCAACAACGTTGCCGCTAAGAA
Organism: Apiospora marii; assembly: GCF_038362585.1. Taxonomy (NCBI): domain Eukaryota; kingdom Fungi; phylum Ascomycota; class Sordariomycetes; order Amphisphaeriales; family Apiosporaceae; genus Apiospora; species Apiospora marii. The sequence continues at coordinate 3,008,228 of NW_027117377.1, forward strand.
GTATCGTCAGAAGAAGATTGATCGTATTACTGAGCTGGAGATGGAACTCAAGGGTGTTCGGGATGAGCGTGATGATTTGAAGATCCGCCTCGCACGTCAAGAGGCCGAGGCATCTGCACTCAGGTCGATGCTTCGCATGAAGGCTGGGTCGGAGAAATGAATTCATTAGCCGATGGTCAACGAAGAGGGGCTGCTCATGCCAAGCTATGCTGACTGGTCTTCATCAGACGATGTCGGCTCTTGGTTTTGTCACTCATTTGGCCGTCGCAAGTGACGGTTCAAGTCGGACCAGGGAACGTGATTCTGTTCATTCATGGAAGAACGATGTAGGAAAAGGATGAGGGCTCGCCAGGGTTTAGGTTCACTTACGAGAATAGTCGTCGAAACACTTCTACCAACCACACTTCGCGTCTGATCGTGCCTGAGTGAAATGATTTGAACATTATGAAGTAAACCTGCCTGTGCCTAAGGGCTCTTATATCTCCATTGGTTGATATGATGGCATTGGATATCAGAATGAATCATCTTGTTTTGATCGATATCAAGGGGAGGTGGCATGCCCGGTACGCTGTCGTGTAACCTCCGCGGAGCAGTCGAAACCCCCGGGTGATTCACTATGAATCATTGGAGAAGATGTGGTCGTTGCACGTATCGTCCTGGCATTGCCAGTTCAGGGAACAATTGCATATACGAAGAGAAGAAATGGCCAATCAATTTATGTCCAACCTCGGTAGAAGGGTAGACATTGTTAAATGCGCAAAAGTGCCAATGATTCGGACTACCAACCTGCAAGAGCCAGCCCATTTCCCTCCCACCCCCTTTTCGAGCCCGGTGATGGTGGGCGTGATCTACGGTTCCCAGGTCTAACAAGTATTGTGGCTATCGAGTGTGGCAAACGGACATACCTTAATACCTATCAGTTATATGCTAGTTACTTGAAACAGTCTACATGTATGTGTTTCCGTGGGTAGATGCCTAGGGCTTGTCCCAAAAACATGAGATCCTGTAATAACAACAATCAACGTATACGTCGTATACCTTTGCCACGATAATTTGTATAATTGACATAATACATAAGTATACTCACTGGCATTATCCCGAAGCTTTCACGGCAATGTCTTAGTCGAGCAAACCAATATCAGGTAGGGGAAGGGGCAACAAGCTACGTTTTTTTTTTTTTTTTTTTTTTTTGAATTCAATATTATATTCGCTATTTATTAAGGATGCCGAGTATTCACTGGCGATGTCGAAACTCATGGCGTACTAGATATGTTTTTGGTACAGAGTAGACTCATTTAGTAGTTTCGTATTTGAAATACCATTAGATAGAGTCGAAATTAATCATGGATGTGGAGATGTTGAATCTCTACCCTGGGCCTTACTTGTATATATACCCCTGAGGACCATTGCAGCACCCCTCTCATCACCAGAGCCATCATATTTAACAAATTGCAACCCTTTTATGGGAGAGAAAATCAAAGCCCCGCCAATCCAACCCGTATCAGAGTAGCAACCCAGACCCCCTTTAATTCCAATGGTAGTATCCAATCCAATGGGGGGCCCGGATTAACAAAGAGTCAAAACCATGTCTGTAGGATTTGGGCATGTGGGCATGTAAGGCCACTCGCAACCCGTCTCACCTGGATTGCAGACGATCTGGCAGTTGGTGTTGGGCCAATGGCCCACGCGGCGCTGAGAAAGGAACGGGTCGCCGTCCACGGCGCTCAGGTCGTACCAGGCAGTACCGCCCTTGACTGTACAGGTAGCAAGTTAGAAAGAGGAGCAACGATCAAAATTGATGGGCCCTATGGTTATCAAAGACTACAAAATTGTATACACTTGATACACTCGGAGGAGAAAAGGTGACGGGTGCTTGTCAGTGAGTGAGAGTGGTTGAGTGGCCTGAAGGAGTTACATAAATGGACGTACTGGCGCCTTCCATCTGGAAGGGGTGTGAGAGACCAGCGTTGTTGGCACACTTGAGGGAAACGCCGATATTGTCATTGTGGATGTCCTGAAACGTGGCGCTGCTGCCGCCGCCCAGGGCCCGGGTGACACTCGCTGTGCCGTCGGTTTTGGCGGATGCGCACCAGATGGTGAAACCACAGTGGTTCTCGACACGAGTGGCGCCGGCAAATACAACGCTGTTCTCAGCAGCTAGGAGGGAGGTGATGAGAGCAAGGATTCCGATGGTGAGCTGCATGGTGGGACAGGGAAGAGAGGCTGAGTATATATGAAAGGGGTTGGAAGTATGGCTTGAGAACGAAGGCGAAGATAGGGGATGGTAGATATTGCCTTGCTAATGTTGCCGAGAATGTCGATATGTTGAAGTCTGAGGATGAGGATTAGAAGGTGGGTTTTATATTACCATCTCTTCCCTTTTCTGGTGCCGTATAGAATGATTCCCATTCCACAACAGCATTTTCACACCACGATGAATGCAAGGAGGTACTCGAAGTAAAGAGAATCCACCTTAAGACTGCGACAGGCTCTACAGGTCAAGGATCACGAAGGGCCTCGATACAAAGCAGGTTTGCGAGCTTTTTTTTTTAGCTCGGAGAGATTCAATCACAATACCCGGCCAGGAAGGCCGGACGATTCTACATCATGGGTTCTCAAAGATCCGAGAACACCGAAATAAGAAGATATATGATTAATATACCTCATCATGTATATACTCCTTGCTTCTGAGTGACCATACACAGGCCAACCTCTTTTCCAAATTCACTCAGTACTAAGACCCGCCCATCGCCGCTCGCGGCTAGCTGATGAAATCCTGACTAGTGTAATCAGAACCTGTATCATTAGGGACTGTAAAAGTCTCCTTCAGAAACCTGTCGCGGAGTTTTTATTCCAGCCATCATGATAGAAATATCAAATACATCAATGACTTCACTTTGTAAATTTCTCCAGGATGTGGAATACGGACACAGCATAGCGAGTTATATTGGATATCTAGAGGACCTCTGATATGAACTCCAGGCTGATCATTAATCCTATATGAAGTGGAAGGCTCTACATGCCGCGTATGCAAAAGAGATACACAGGGGACGGTAAATAATGCTGCGCTGATGGTTATCCCCTTTCTTCTGGACTATGCGGGATGTGTGTTACTTGACAATATAATGCATAGGTTGTGTGACTCGGTTGGGATATGACAAACATTCAACTCTGAAGCTGCCGTGATGAGATATTTCGCATTTTGGACTCCCAGTTTTAATGTACCCCTTACAGGAATACCATGAGTGACGATTTGTTGGGTAGCACTACGTACAATGTTTCCTGCATGATCGTAATCTATCCCTATCCCTAGTTTGCTACCGTGAAGGACTGGACCCGTGTGGTTGGTGCCGATCCCCATTCGGCCGTTCCAAAGATGTTGTAGCCTCAAACGCTTAAACTTCCGTTGTTAGTGACGGCTTGTGGTCCCGGGTTCCCCAGGGAGCTCGAGCCCCCCCAGCCCCGGAAGACGACAATGGCTCTTGTTTTACTGCTAGGTCGAATTTTCACCCCAGTGGCATTCTCCTTCCATCTGAAGCTATTACTAGAGCCTGGATTCGCGGTTTAGTAGAATAGATACATGAACAATCTCGCTGCGTATGGCATACCAGTGCAATGATACTAATCAGAATGGATGTGCCCAAAACATTATCTATCAAGGGCCAACCTGGTCCGAACCTAAACTCAACCAGGATTTCGAGCATCATACTTGCTTCGTCTCGTTAATCCATGGGGTCTTTGTGTACCGTTCGCCTTTCTAAGGGGAGCCATTCTGAGGCTTAGTAAGGATAGGAACGCTTCCGAGCCAATTGGGAATGCCCCGATACACTAGCTTTCGCAGCGCAGAAAATCGGGGGCAGATTTACTTCGAAAACATCCCTAGCGAGTATGAATGAGGCGTATGCCTGATACAAGAGATAGTTGACCCCTAGCATTGTTAATGTTTTCGATTAGACGTCTTTTTTGAGAATGAGGGTGTTGCAGCAGAGGAGTGGGGTCTCGGTAGCCCCGGGAAGGTTATGGACGCGGGAAACTAGCCGGCGACCGGTAGGTAGACTTAGCAATGGATCTGGCCAGGATATTACGTCGACGAGCTACAGTTGCTGTTAATGCTGACAAGTGCGGCACAGGAAGAGGGGAGCTGCGGCACAACGTCGCCGATCCAAACCAACCATTTGAACAGTAACAGGACGGAATCAACCTCCCACCTACACGACTAGCACTCGCGTATCTCTAGTTTATTGACCTTGACGAATATCGCTACTTGTTTTCAACATGACCATATCTGTTGATCTTAGCCCGAAGCTCTCCGAAGAGGGTTCTGTTGTACTCCCTGGTGGCGAAGCCTTCAACAGTTTGACGAGCCGATGGAGAGAATGGCACGCGCCTGAGGTTGTCGCTGTCGTGAAAGCGGCAACTGAGGGCGATGTTCAAGAAGCAGTGAGCTTCTCTTCTTCGTAGGTAAACAATTGTCGAGTTGCTAAACTCGATCATTTCCTAGGTTCGGTATGCAAACAGCCACGGGATGCCCTTCGTGGCACGCTCCGGAGGCCACGGCGCGACAGAGGCGCTGGCGGCGGCGAAGAATGCCATCCAGATAGACTTTCGAGCCATCAATCACGTCAAGGTGTCCGCCGGCGGGAAAACAGCAAGGATTGGAGGAGGTGCCACTGTGAAGCAAGTCGTTTCCAACTTGAGTGCCGTGGGAAAACATACTGGTAAGTTCTCCGTTCAGATCAGGCCGGTCTGATTTGGACTGATCGCCAAAGTAACGGGTATATGCGAGAGTGTCGGAATCTCCGCACCCATCCTTGGCGGGGGCCACGGCTGGTTGCAGGGCCAGTACGGACTGCTTGCCGACCAGATCATCTCTGCGCGCTTGGTTCTCCCCAATGGAGACGCCGTAACCGTATCCCAAGAGTCCAATCCAGATCTATTTTGGGCCATCCGGGGTGCTGGGCATAACTTTGGTCTTGTCGTTGAATGGGAGTATCGTATCTACGACGTCAAGAATCCGAAGTGGTCTTACGAGATATTCATCTTCTCTGGCGATAAGCTCGAGGCACTCTACGAGCTCACTAACCGAATGATGACAAACCAGCCACCGGAGGTAATTCACTGGGGGTATATCATAAAAGTCGCCGAAATCGACCCGGAACATGTACGTGAATGTGCACTTAATGATACTAAAGCTTGAGGGCAGCACTGATAAGTTCGTAGCCGATTATCTGGTATGCCATCATCTATGATGGACCAGTCGACACAGCTCGCGAATACGCAAAGCCAGTCCATGACGTCGGGCCTCTATCCGTCAACGCCGGCGAGGCTACGCAACCCGAGCTAGCCGCCTTGACTTACATGAGCGAGGGCTCGGGCGGCTGTGCGTATGGGTTCACGTCGCTGCGCTACCCCATCGGCCTCAAGACGTACAACACATCCGCCCTGCGGAAGGTGTACGACGACATCGACGAGACGTTCCGGCAGGTGCCGGCACTGGCCGGGTCGTTTTTCCTGCTCGAAGGCTACTCGACGCAGGGCGTTCAGGCCGTGGACGAGGCGAGCACGGCGTTCCCGCACCGCAGTGATGAGATCCTCGTCACGTCCTACGTTCAGTACAAACCCGATCCGGCGGTCGACGGCGTGGCGCAGGAATACGGTGGCAGGCTGCGGAAGCACCTGCTTGAAGGCAGCGAGGACCCAGAGCACCTGCGGGCGTACGTGAACTATGCCCATGGTACAGAGAGCTTGCAGGAGATCTACGGATGGGAGGAGTGGCGGCTAGAGAAGCTGAGGAGCTTGAAGGCCAAATGGGATCCAGAGAACAGGATGCGTTACTATGCTCCTATCGTGTAAGGCAAGTGTCACTCTCGGACCACGAATGGAACCTGCTAAGTTGCGGCCATCTTCGGATTCTTGTTATTTACTCTGTAACCTTTGCAGTCCGTGGAGAAGAAAGGGTGAAAGGGGATACGTGTCATGACTTAACATTAGCATTTGTGACTGCATCTAGATACACCCAATGTTTATGCCACTTTTCTTAGGAGCAGCACAGCCCGGATATTCAACACGGTTTCCCAGCACTATTTCGTTCAACTTAGGTGGATACAGCAGGTGCGTTCTGGGTAGAGTGCCTTCCTTTTGTATGAACTCTTGGTTGGATGTCACCTGCATCGCCCAGATGGGTTCCGCTATTGTGTGTTTCTGCCCTCGAAGTTCGCCAATCCAACTGCATTCAACATATCTCGTTCTATGTATCTCTACCCTTACTTATGAGCGTCACATCAATCTTACAAGGAAGCTTGTTATTCTGATCACTTATTCAAAACCCGGCGGAGACGAAGGATAGGAGAAATGATGGCGAAGGTTTCCCAGAGTCACCATTGGGAACTCTGGTCGGTTTTTTCGGCAGCTACATCACGGCTTCGCAGGCAAGCAGTTATCCTTCTTCTTGGCCTGGTCTTGATATGGATCTCATCCCTGATCTACCTGACGTCCCTAACGTCTCCGAAATCCCCGGAATCTCTGGAATCCCCAGGCCCTATTGCGGCTTTGGTACAACCTGAAATACTCCATTGGATGTCTCCTTCCGCGGCGGCGACACCATCTCTCATTCCACGCCAGATATGGCAGATACTGTTGCCAATGCCTGAACGCGTGTACGCAAAAGGTATTTGGGAGGCACATGATCACTCGTGGCTGCATATGAATCCCGACTACACTTACACCAGAATCGGCGCAGAAGGTGCCTCGGACTTCATCAGCGAGCATTTCCCCGGCCGGTCAGACATACTCGAGACGTTTAGGGCTATGCAGAACCCAGCAATGAAATCTGACTTCCTACGCTACCTACTTCTTCTTGCCGACGGCGGAATCTACACCGACACGGATACGACTGCCGTGAGACCGATCAACGAATGGGTACCGGATCGATACAGAGACAGCGCAAAGGTACTGGTTGGGATTGAGTGGGACGTACGAGACGAGGAAGACCAGAAATGGTTCGTCTACCCCATACAGTTCGCCCAATGGACCTTTGCTGCTACTCCCCATCACCCAATCATGGAGGACTTGGTAAACTCCGTGCTCCGCGGCATGGAATACTATACGGCAAAATACCGAACCACGATCGACATGCTAGACTTGAGCAGCCAGGAAATTGTCGATACCACGGGCCCTACGGTGTGGACAAGAGCCGTCTGGCGTCACATGCAAGCACAGGAGCCGTCCTTGACCGACATGCGGAACCTCTCCTTTTTGCAAGAGCCGACCTTGTACGGAGACGTGCTCCTGTTTCCCATCAACAGCTTCGGATCCGGCCAGGCGCACTCTGGCAGCTCGAGTTCCACTGAGGATGCTCTCGTCAGACATCACTGGCAAGGTTCTTGGAGAACCGATGAATAATTTGGGTCTTGTTGTGTTGGAGTCGGAGGGTGCGTATTTGGGATTATAGGGGTACGGCGTTACAAGACAATGGCTCCCAGTAAGAACACGGCGAGTGATTGGAGGCGAGTGATTGGAGATGACGGAGGAACCTCATGCTTGCCTTGCTGTGTGTGCTTATAACATCAATAGTCTAATATGATTAATGTTCACTGACATCAATAGCACAACATGCAGCCGCCCATTAATAAACCAAACAACATTGAAGTGACGGCCAAATTGATCGGATACCTGGTATTCGGGGGCTGAAGGATTGAGGAGAATCCAGTCTGGATGGCCTGGGGTACGGGCTGACGGGGTACCTTGATCTTTATTTCAATAGGGACTTAGGGAAGGAGCTTGGGCCCATGCTGATAGGTAGCGGTAGCGGGGAAGTGGCGGGCGGGCAGGCGTGTGCCTGACAGCTTCGGGGCGCTAAAACAATTGTTGAATGGAGCTTCGTGGGGAGCTTCCCACCTGACGCAATTGTCAAATGCAAACATCATTCTGCGGTTCACAACATCTGCATCAATCACGCGAGGCGTATGAATTGACACAACCCTTCACTTAACAAGGGAGACCAAGCAGTAAAACATAGACTCCCCATTTCTACAACCTCACTGCCTGTTTTTGGGTTTCTCGGAACCCTTAAATCAATTCCTTCCACAAAACACCACAACTTTGTCACAATGACCCGATCAAGCTTCGGCAGACTCGGCCGCCTCGCGGGCCGTACACTTCAGGGCCGCATGGCTGGTGCAGGCGCCAGCACACGATTCTTGCTGCCTCAGAAGGCGCGTATGGCATTCAATTCCGCGACGCCTGTCTCGCGAGCCCTGTTTTCCACGACGTCACGAACCGCGAAGCCCCTCTCCCCGGAGGAGCTGAAGACCGCCAAGCCCGACGACCTCACCGACGCAGAGTACCACGAGCTGTCCGACGAGTATCTCGAAGTCCTACTTGCGCATCTGGAGGAGAGACAGGACAAGTCTGACGACATCGATGTCGAGTACAGCGTGAGTATTCTCCCATGCGCCCCTACAGCTGTTGTTTCCCGCGTGGGCTTGAAGAGTACGACTAACGACCTGCCTGCCAATTTAGTCTGGTGTGATGACCATCAAGACCAAGCACGGCGACTATGTCATCAACAAGCAGCCTCCGAACAAGCAGATCTGGTTGTCTTCGCCCCTGACGGGCCCGAGACGCTACGACTGGGTGGTCGTTAGTGAAGACCAAAGCTCCAAGCAAGACACCGCTGTCGGTGCTTGGGTGTACCTCCGTGACGGATCGTCGCTGACCGAACTGCTTCGCCAAGAGATCGATGTTGAGATCGATCCCTACGGGCAGGTGGAATAGAGATCCAAGAGGCACTGGAGTATGTGAAGGAGTATACAAGGGCGAGACGCCGCAAACAACCGTACGATGAGCGGTGTCTCGGAATACTCTTTTACCGGTTGACGTGTATAATAGCATCTCTTGCTTTTTTTAAGGAGTACTGAAGGGAAACGGCAGGGATAACACTTGGCAGATGCGTTTACAGGCATATGGGTTGGGGTGATTGAACAACAATGGACTGATGTCCTTGCAAGCGTATGAATAGGTGTGTGTATTGAACCATTTTAGCGAAACCCATCAAAAGACAAACATTACTCGAGACGCCTTATGCCATGCCGTTCAACTTCGACCGGCGAAGTACAATACATACAGTGAGAAGACCGACAGCGCAGAGGGTGTTGAGCCAGGCCACAGACTTCACTCAACATCCGTCACCCTATCGGCCAGTGCTTGACCTCTTTGAATCCCGAGCCCCGGAATCCCTTTTCTTTGAAGATTTCGAGGGCCTGCTCAACTCGCCAGTTACCCAGAACCTCTCCATGGTATCGGTGTGGTTGGCGTATCCTGAGAGCTTGTCGTGGCGTGGCACCCGATTCAGAGCTTCACGAAAGGCCGAGCTGCTTTTGGAGCTTGAGTTACCTCGGGGTCAGCAATGATGTATGATGCGGGTTGCAGGGCGATAGACCCGGGACGTGGTTTGAGGTCTTACCTGGAATGCCCGTTGCTGGAACTCGATCGGTTCATGGTGTCTGCTGTACTGATGCTGTGCTGTTGCTGTATCTACGTATTTGGCCCAAGCGACGACTGGACAGGTTGGCAATGCAGTGTTTGGTGATTTATATCTGGATGTTGATATTGGACTGGTTATCGTGAAGAGGTACAAGGTAAAACTGTTGGAATTGCTTGTCTATTAAGATGATTTTCTCAACGAATCGCTTCATCGTGAACACCAGTCGACCTTTAACTCTCTTTATATACAGGACTTATAGGGGTACCATGGCCCTCGAATCACGAGGTACATAGATAGTAAAATGGAAAAATTGAAGAGTCATTTGTCCTGGACTTGAAACGTGATGGCTTGACTGAGGTTTATGGAGAGGGAAGAAGCGAATAGCTCCTGTCCCGAAATTCTGCATCATCAATAGCGCGGCGCCGGAATCTACGCGTAAGTGTATATTGCAGTGCGCAGCGGTTACACCTTATCGTGGATGACTTAGTCTTTCTAGTTTTGATCAAGGCCTGTTGAGAGCATTTTGAGCACTGGTGCCACGTCAGTTGGTCATTCCTTCGCGCTCACCACCCTAATCTGGAACTACGACGTCAAAAGATAGCCTATACGACTGTTCCCTATGGCCCTTAGTCTTCCGTGACGGAGAGAGGTTCGAGAACCTAATTCCCCAAGTAGCCAACCGGATGTCGGAAGTGGTACCTTGCATGTCGGGGGTCGTTCCTGGATTAGGGTGATGATCAAATCCCGGGGACATCAACAGCGCCGGTGGCGAATTTGGATATGGAAAATCCACTTGCAGATAGACAGACAGACATGGCGCCAGCTTCCGAAACTATTTGACTAAAATGAAGATTATGAACAGTCGTATGATTAGGTATATTTTCCTTTCTTTTTTTCTTCCACCCTTTCTCCTCACAATTGTGTACTTTTTTTGACAATTTGATGACGAAGGGGGAGCAAACAATTGCTTTGAGAGTCGGGATGATTGCCCGGCCCCAAATCAATCCAACCAATGCGGATCCCGGAGTGGCAATGACTTGAAGGGCCCGCTTGCTCCGCCGCCCTACTGTGGCCGGACGTCGTTGAATAAGGTACGAGCGCTTGCTTCGTCTGGTTGCAACACCAAGATCACAAGAGGAATGCATCCAGTATGAATGAGGCCCAATCAAGCGTTATTGTGAGCCAGTGGGCAGAGAGAGTGGGAGGAAATGGAAAGTGTAAAAGAACCACCCTGCATCAAATCGGCTTGACTGCCTACCTACACCCCGGTTTACCATGCACAGTCCCGGACCAAGTCGTGATGAACGCGACCGGCAACCGTCAGAGCTATGCTAGTGAACGCTGAGCTGGCAAATACTTGGCATGGCATCGACAACATGAAGCGATTTTGATCACTTTCGAAGCAACAAAAGTTCGGTGAGACAGACCGGCGTCGAACACCCTACTGTATGCTCTAGGTAGCAGTGCTCGCTGCCTGGTTGCCTGGTTGCCTGGTTGCCTGGTTGCCTTATTGCACTAACACCCCATCCATCACCCTATTAAGTCCGGGATGGAAGCCAGATCGACATATCTGGAAATCTTCTAGAGTACTTGGTTTTTACACATTGCCGGGTCTGACGCTTCGAGGCATACAAGGCAGATGTACACAGCCCATTGTGCCTTTATTCTGGCCAGTCACGATCTGGAGGATCTTGGACCATTTCTCACAGCCCCAATGCTTCGCATACTCAGCCCCACCACCCACCACGACCCGACCCACGGCAGAGCGAAACAATGACATCGATGAAGAAGCTTTGATTGATCGAGTACCGAAGACTTCCTTTGCGACATGGGATACGGGTTAAGACGATTCACTTTTTGAAGTCAAACATAGAACACTATGTGTTACTTGCCTTCAGATCGGACTAGGACCACCAGCACATAGGGTGGTGATATATCCACGATAGAGCATTTGGTATGGATCTTAGGGTGAAAGGCATGGGGGTCAATTCATTGCATCTGCAAGCAGGTTGGAGTGAGACGGCTGACTGGTTGCGGCCTCCGTTCCTGGTCTCCCGGGTTGGGCGAAGTCGAGTCCAGGTTCGTTGTACATCCATTGCGGCTCTGGGAAGCACATCGACCAACAGTTACCCCTCCCTCACCCTTCAGCAAGCGGCCACCCATCCAACCCATGTGCGGGTATGGCTGACCAGCTCACTCGCGACCCTCTCTCACACACACTATCAGACACACATCCTTCAAACATAACATAAGCGCCAGCCTCGCCCGGAAATGGCTGACAGAATTCCCTTCACATCTCCCGCACGCGGTTACGGTTGAATTGTGAACTTTTGAGCGATCAATTGCTCGTTTTTAAAACACCGACCCCTCTAGATCTGCCTGTTTGGGACATCTCGTCTTGGTGCATCCTCACTTATACAACCTGGTATTCATGGATCCCATGTCGGCGGTATCACCTGCAACAAGCTCCGCGACGAATCGTACCAATCGAGGCGGCCGACCGAAGGAATGGACAGATCCACGGGCTCGTAGGCTTGCGCGGCTTTACGTTTTCACTAGCCTCAAGGTCGAGCAAATACTCGACCTTATAACAGACGAGGTCTTCACTCCAGGGTTGGTGCTTGTTTCGTTCAATCGTAATACCCACTTGAGTTTGCAGTGCAACTTATACTCTTTTTAGCAAGGAGGCAGCCAGTAAACACCTGAACAAATTGCTCGGCAAGGATCCTCGATGGATTCGACCCAAAGACGTCGATGAGCAACGAGAGCGTATCGATGGCCTCAAGAAAAGCGACCGAGCGAGAGGGAGTCGGAAGCACCGCTGCCACTCAGACGACCAACACAAAGTCCAGCATGGTACTACTCTTCAGGATGGCTACTATTCACAGGTGAAGGCCGAGTCGGTTGATGGCGCAACAATTACGGCGTCGTCTGCACCTTCACTTGACGAAGGAAGAAGCGAGCAGCACGACCTATACAATTGGAATGGCCCGGATAGCATGCAGACCGTCACCTTCTTCAACAGCTACAACAACGCATCACGCAGCTCATTAAGTCGATTATTATTCAAGAGCCCCACCCGCCAGGGAACCAACTTCACCACGTCTACCGATTTCAGCAACTGCAGCAGTCGGGACGCGTACCATTCAATGCGAGAGAAACTCGAAGCCGACCCCAAGTACGATCGTTCCGACTACAAGGACATCTTCCGCGTTCTCAAACGCTATACCCTCTCCGCTGATGCTACCAGCCAAAAATCCCAATCAAGCTCGCCTGTTAATCAGCGACCATACGCCCAGGAAGACCATCTGGATTTGAATCACACTCTTCCCAGCGATTTCTTGGATGTCGTGCCTCTTCTGCAAGAGGAGATCCTCGATATCACGTCCTGGTCCGACCCATATGGCAACACAAGATTCCACCAGCTAGCCGCAGCTGAGTGGTGCGAGACGAGACTCGTTGGATTCGTTCAAGAGGCTTCGCATGATCCGCGTTATCGAGCTACCTTGGCTGCAACCAACACCGCCGGACAGACCTTACTTCACGCCCTTCACAGCAACTGGTTCGGCAACGAAATAGAGTTGAACAAGCTTATCACTGCCCTGAGGCAGGTTCAATTTGATTTCTACATGACTGATGTCTATGGCCGTTCCTTCTTCCACATTCTTCGGCAGCACAAGCTTGGATCTGAGCGGATGAGAAGCATAACCCAACCGTTTGATCTGAATACCCTCAACCGACGTGACGCCTTTGGAATTCGTCCAATGATTGTGCGTGCCTCCACAGTAACTTCGCTCCAGGAGACACCCGCACGTTTAACCATACCACCAACGGATGCCACTCAGGCCAAGGTGGCTCAAGAAGCTCATTTTCTCAAGATAATCAACCAAATACTAGTCAGCAACAACAAGCATACGGTAGAGGACCCCCAGGGCCGTAACGGACTCCATTGCCTGGCGGAAGTGAAGCTGGGAGTAGGTGCAGCCCAAGGACAAGTCCCACCCAATCGCTCAGCCAAGCGCAAGATTGACTCGAACGACGAGCCTGACAACGTGGTATATCCGTTGAGCAAACGCGGCGAATTTCTCGAGACCTTGCTGGCTGCCAAAACGGATGTGAACCACTACAGCAACAACGGCGATACCGTTCTTATGGCGTTCATCATCCATACCCAGGACGATAACGAACACGATGATTTGAAGTTGATCATCAAACGGCTTATTGATGCGGGCGCGAAGCTGGAGGCACGCAACCGGAATGGCGAGACTGCTTTGCAGGTTGCGGCGAGACTCGGGCGCAAGTTCATCGTCAAGGTCCTGCTCGAACACGGCGCCAATATCCACGTCCGGAACCATGAGCGAGTCAGCATCCTGGAAGACCTCGATCGGCACGTGCAAGTTACTGAAGACGAACCCGACTTGTACGCACGTCTGGAGGCTACGCGGGCGATGTTTACTGGACGCTTCGTGAAGACCCGGCCGAGGAGCCGCTCCGAGCAGTCGCCCTCTCGTGAACAAGAATGGGGCGTTCGACATGGCTTATGACCTTCCTTTTAATTCGGGCGTTTTTTCTCTTTGCTTGACATGGTGTTTAGGATTGCCCCTGGGTGTACGCGCGCCTCCTAGAAATGTGCTTGATATCATTCGAGCCTGGTTCCGTCTTATATCTTCTTGTTTCAATTGCCCCTCATTCATGGCTTGTATATATACTCCGACTCTTGGTTTGATTTTCATGACACATATTTCAAGGATACCCTTTGGCGTACCAGCAGGTTTTGGCGTTGGCGGGGTTGTATATAAAAGGCAAGACATGTTGGGCGTGGATGAGTACTTACGGGAAGTTTGAATGCAAATTGCCTACCCTACCTCATTTGCCATATTTATTGACTGCAACTATTTGCTATATATATAAACCTTGAACTTCGAACCTGAACCTGGCTTCTTGTTCACGATAAGAGGCATATGCGACTCCTCCATGGTTGCCCTATTCCTTGTCAGATATCTCCAAGAATGCGCTAAGGTCTTGAAGGCCGACGCAGAGATTGGATGGCATAGCTGCATACTTCGTTTATTATAGCTGTGCAAGGTGACACAGCGTCCAAGTCAAACAGTCGGTCGTGCGACCCCGCTTGCTTTGATATGAACTTCGTCGCAATTGTTACCTTGTTCCATTATCTTTCTGTACGGTTTTTCATCTCCAGCCTGCTTAAAAGCCCCATAGTACGCCCCGGAGGATATGTACGGCAAATTCGGTATTCACCATACTGAAGGGGAGCGTTCTGCCCTCCAGGCGGCGACCAGGAACGACGAGAAGCAGGATGAGAAGTTCGGTACACAACACGATCAGACGGACATGCACCGTCTCAATAAAGCACAACAACTTCGGGTGAGAGAAATTTCCGTCGTTCCCTTTTTTTCGTGTGATTTTGAGAACCTGGAAGGGTCACCTTCGAGTTGTTAGAGAGCCTGATCGCTGACTGAAGGCCATTGACCGTCCCGGGGCGTGTCCCATAGCGCAACTTCCGCTTCGTTTCCATTGTTGGGTATGCCGTCATCATTGGCAGCAGCTGGGAGTTCGCTCTCATGTCAGTTCATTCTTCATAGGTGTCTCTTCTGTTTGGTGAAAGTTATGAGCATAGGAGGCATTAGCCAAAGAGGGCGCTAACACATACGTGCTGCTGACCCAATCATCAGAGTAGCGGGTATCTCAACTCTGAATGGAGGTCCCGCTGGTGCCATTTGGATGTTCTTCGTCACTTGTGTTGGCTTGATGCTGAGTACACTTTCCATGGCTGAGATGGCGTCCATGTGAGTGTCTTTTACAGAACTAAGCGGAGCATAAGTTAGTGACCACAGGCGCTAAATTGTAGGGCTCCTACTTCAGGGGGACAGTATCACTGGGTATCCGAGTTCGCGCCGCAGCGGCACCAGAAGTTTCTGAGCTACATGGTCGGTACGTTTTACAGACTGGTGAACAATACATAAGGACGTACCCCTGCGACTGGCTAACATGTTGACGTGGCTGATATGTACACATAGGCTGGGTCAGCGCCCTCGGTTGGCAAACCGCATTGGTCGTGACCGCATACACCGCATCGCAGCAGTTCGAGGCCCTCATCGCCCTGAACGTGCCGTCGTCGTACCGCATCCAGGGCTGGCACGGCACCCTCTTAAGCATTGCCGTCACCATCTTCGCCATTATCTTCAACACGGCGATGGCGCGCAAATTGCCGCTGTTTGAGGTGCTTGTGGGCGTACTGAACGTGCTGGGCTTCGCGGCCTTCCTGACGGTATTGTGGAGCATGGCGCCGCCGCAAGATGCCGCCAACGACAACGACAACAACACCCGTAGGAAAAACGAAGCTTGGACCGAGTTCCAGGACAACGCCGGCTGGGGAAACGTGGGCCTCGCCACCCTCGTGGGCATCCTGGGCCCCTCGGTGACGCTAATCGGCGCCGACTCGGCCTGCCACCTGTCCGAGGAGGTCCGGGACGCCTCGTGGGTGCTGCCGCGGTCCATGGTGGTGACGGCGGCCATCAACTACACCGTCGGCTTCGTCATGACCGTGACCGTCATGATGACGGTGGGCGACCACGCCAGCGAGCTGCTCGACTCTCGGATGGGTCAGGTCTACGTCCAGGTCCTCCTGAATGTGACGCAGAGCCGGCTGGGCACGTCGGTATTGACGGCGCTCATGGCGGTTTTGTTATTGTTCTGTGCTGTGAACGGCGTGACAACGTCGTCGCGGCAGCTCTTCGCGTTCGCGAGAGATAATGGGCTGCCATGCTCGAGATGGCTCGCTACTGTAAGTTGAGTCATTCACACTCGACCAGGGTACGACAGGGGCAACGTTTACTGAAAATCGAATTTGGATGTTAGGTTCCGGCCGATAGGGACATCCCCCTGAATGCCGTAATGACGACTCTGGCCATTACGGCTCTCTTGTCCCTGATCATCATAGGCTCGAGCATCGCCTTCAATGTCATCGCCGCCATCGGGCAGGTCGGCCTGTACACCTCCTACATCATCACGCTCGGCGCCATCATCGCCAGGAGGTTCTCGAGGCGGCGGGGCCCACTGCCGCGGTCACGCTTCGACCTGGGCCGGGCGGGCTTGCCGATCAATCTCGGGGCCCTTGCCTTCCTCATGGTTATGTTTCCTTTCCTGTTCTTCCCGTCGGCTCCCAACCCTTCTCCGGCCGAGATGAACTGGTCCTGTCTTGTCTACAGTGTCGTGGTTGTATTTACCATGATGTACTACTTCTTCAAGGGACGGCACGTCTATCAAGGTCCTGTGGAATATGTGCGCAAGGATATTTGACGGATCTCTTTCTTTCATGAAAAGACTTAAATCAGGGGCTGCATTGAGCCAAGCGATAATGGGGTGGGTTGAGCTATTTGTTCAGGGGTAGTAGTGGACTAAGGCTAGCAGACAACCACACCCAGACCTCGAACATAGCGCTCTAAAAGCCCAATGCATGTGTTCTCGTGAGTGACTTTGTTCTGAATGTCTCTTCTCGGTATCTCAATATACTTCAGGGGCCTTAGGCGAGAGACCGCATCCTTCTCTTAAACTACTGGTAGTGGAGGGCTTTCGCGGGAGTAAGTATCCAAATCCTCAAGACTACCATCCGCTAGAAACTGATACATGTCAATGCTGCAGGTGCTTATAATTCAAAGCATATTCCGTTATAACACTAGATCAGCACTCCACTCTTCATTACCGATCTCTCCTACCATGTCAAGCGATCGACAATCCACCTTTCCGGGTTCGCCGGATTGCTGTCGTACGCACTCCGTAACATGCGCCGTAAGGCAGAGTTCCGTATGGTTTGGCTATTAGTCGGACATATCTTGAATTTTCCCGCAACATATGACCGGGTCTCTTGAGAATTACCGGCGACTGACTCCGGGCCACCGGCAGCTGTTCTCGGCCGGGCCGCCGACGTCGCTTCATCGGCCTCGCGCAGCGTACGGAAGATGCAGAAGGACAAGGCCGGGAAGAGCGTGGGATGGCCGCCATCGAGGATGTCGGGGCGGTCAGGTGGGACCAGGTCGGGCGTGTGTTCGATGTGGTTCATAAGCCAGACGGCGATGGCGACGCAGCTGATCTGGGAGAATCGGGGATCCATTCACTGGTGGGTCGTGGCCTTCATGTTTCTCAGCGAGTTGTACTGGACGTGTCGTATGGTCGCCGGCGGCACCGCCGGGAACGCGTTGGCCACTCCGTAGGAATAGGGGCGGATGTTGGCCCAGAACGTCTGGATATCCGCGAGCCGCTGTGGGCCGTTGGCATCACGCCAAGGGTCATGAAAGTAGATGATGTCGTTCTGTGCAAGTGTGTGTACAGAGTAAGTTACAAGAACTCCAGCCGGCGTACCGTAAGGGGCCAAGCAAATAATTAGATATACGAGCATATCCATGTAAAGCTCTGGTCAATGCTCTTGTGGGCTTGGCTGAGTTGGAGCAGAACTCACCTTACGATCCCAAACCGACATGGTGAATACCTCATTACGACCTGAACCTGCCCAATCATGTCTATGAATCCAGCACAACAGGCGGTAATGTTTATGATTTGGCAAATAACGCCACCGATTTTGCGTCAGTGTCACTGAAGGCCAGGGCCCATTGAGGTCCCGCATAATATGGCCAGCTGGTTTGCCATTTGTCAGCAGGGCCGCACTCCTTAGCCGCGCCCAATTGTACCCGGCCGGCGGATTGTGAGGAACTAGAATCGTCGAGCTCGTGCCTTTGTAGTGAAATAAGGCCCACTGTGACATTTATCGAAGATAAACAAGGGGGTTTCAGCCAGAAGGCCTGCTTTGGAGATCAACAAGATCACCTACTCAGGGATCATGCTCAATGCGTGTAGAGAAACGGAGCACAAGGGCACTCACAGGCTGGCACTCGCGACTTCGGGCGTGTAGGTTGTAGGCATTGAGCGCCTCCGAAATGCTGCTTTCCATCAAGTAGTTGGTGAAACCGAGGGTGAAATCAGGAAAGGCGTTCAGGACCGCAAGGAACTTCTTCATCCTGTCGTACTGGGGCTTGGTAAGACTGGCTTTCCTAGTAGTTCCTTGACGAACTTCCAGCCTAGTAAAGGGGTGTGGAGCTGCCTGCGACACGATGAGTGTGAGGAGACTTAACCAATACGCAGCACCTGAAAATGATTCTCGACTCACCCAATAGGGAATGGCCTAAGGATAAGGGCACCGTTGCCCATTCCAAACCGGCACGGGGTACGGCGGGTATGGTGGATTGGGAACAAATGGCTGTACATTGTTACCTTGTTGAAATGGGAACAGTTGGGGGTTAACAGCATTCGGCGGGTTGTTAGCCATACTGACGACACTCAGGAACTAATACTCCAATGATCATTTTGACAGAAAATGTATTAAGTAACACTTTCGGTCGTATGTTGACCTAACGCACTGTAAGATACATTGCACAATGACGACTGAGTTTCCGCAAACAGCCACGACAAGGTCATGGAGTTACCGGCCTGTCACGACAAAGGGGTTCCTTACAATGCCACCGTGACAGCACTCCATGGTGTTGTTGCCAATCGCTAGATGAATGTTTGAGTTGTTTGTTATTTATTAACTGATAGGCGTGTGAGCTCTGTAGTAAATCTATTGTCAGTCGATTGCTTCAGATAGGCAATGTAAAAGTCTGGCTTGGAAGGGGAAACAGAAGAAAGACTGACAGTATTTTACATGGCGAGACCCCCTCGCCGCAATTATCAATCATCCTCCATACTTGCTAATCGACATGTTGACTGTCAGCTTGGTACACCGGGAGCTTCTCAACCAATGCGACTAAAACGGCAGCCATGCGCTCGCGGGACTGCGGCTCAGTCGTCTGCGTGCGAAACGCCAGCGCGGGGCGCAGATTGCCATCGTGAAGGCTGGCCTGGGGGCTCAAGTAACGCTGAATGCTGTAGTTACGGTCGTGGACAACTTCGATTTCGGGCCGCTCTTGGGGGGTGCTTGACTGCTCCAGCTCACTACAGCAGCTAAAACAGAAAACGATCGACACATTAATTGGTATAGTTCTTGTGGTTCGTCAACTCCGTCTCTATCAAGGGCTTCCTGCATTGAGAAAAGTCCAGTGAGAAGATTTTGGTTGATGAATAAGTAAGTACGGATCAATTGGACATCGAGCATCAAGATTCCCATGTGGTGAGGATGGGATTTGGGCTGATTTCTGCATGACCGACCATGGGGATTTGATCAAAGTCATACTTATCAAGATAGCAGACCGCGGCACAGGTGCAGTTGGCAGTGGTAGCGGCAGGGGTAGGCCCAACCTGGTTGGTTTTAGCGTCCTGGGCCGCCATCAGAGCTGCTTTTGGCGGGCTTTATTAGTGTTCCAACACGGCGGGGTGGACGCTGGTTGGTGCGCTGTAAGCATCCGTTCAGGGGGGCGTTGGGCTTAGAGGCAGGTACTGTACTGGTTGTAGTGCAGTATGACTCGGGAATTATCACAAAACAAGCAGTATAGATGATGCTGAACTTGATGAGACAGACTGCGGAATAAACGATCGATTCAGGTTTCGATGAGCATGGAAATTAAAATCTACGTAGATCGGGCCAACGAGACCAAGTCTGCTCTCCTCCGGGTTTATATGCCGCCCTCTGCAGGTGCAAATCGACACCAGATCAGACACATGCTCCCTGCAAGGCCTTTCTTCCTGGCGCCTCATCTCAGCTCGCCAATCGATGCAACTTCGGCGGCAATGATGTCACGGGCGTTCTGCCGATTCCTTGAATTCGTTGGCATTTCTCACAATTGCTTACTTTTTATCTCGAAGGTCAGGCCCAGAGCGTTCTTCGGAAGCAAGGAAGGCATCAATCATGGTGAGTCTGCCTATCTTGACGGCGCCGAGCACGTCTCTGTGTGCCGATCCCCCACGTTCCTGCCGGCACCGGAACACATCTCTGGTCCATAAAATCTACCGTTCTCGTATTTTAGCTACGGCATCCGTAGGAAAATGCTTACATTGCCCGGCTGCGTGTTGTCAAAATGGCCTGATTCACGGCACAGTCACTGGCCAGCCGACTTCATGGCGGCCCTACGTATCCATTCGAGGGTCACGCTTTCACCCAAACATTTCCTGTTAGAGTGATAGATCTGCAAAGTATTGACAGCTGCCGAAGGAGATATTGAGAGGTGGAAACAAGCTGTGGTATGAGCCAACCCTCGCTGGCCTTGGGTGGTTAGGCAGACTGCTTTTTGTTACTGATTCTTCTTCACCGAACATTATGACGTCGATTTTGAGTCTCAAAATCCATAGCAACATGAAGGCACGATTAAGAGATGACGTACATCTGCCATTGGGAGAAACCAATCGTAACATTACGCGCCCTCCCGTTTCCCAAATCCTGATGCCAGGATAAAAAGACGGGGTCTAGAAGCTCTAGGCCTGAGCCGAACCCAACAATATGGTGGCAGTGCTGGCTCTGCCTCTGGTTTGCGCGCAGTCGCTCTCTTGTGTTGTTGATTGAAGCCGTTGAAAGAAATGATGTCACAATCGATTGTCTGGTGTGAGATATATCCAAGTGAAAAATGCTTTCTAATATGTGTATTCATCAGCCATCATCCCGTAAACGTAGGTAAACAATAATTGGGAGGAAGTAGACTTGAGGGGTGATCACATGGCAAAGTCATTTCCGATTGAGAACGTAGCGAATCTGATCCCCAAATCCAGGGCTCACTGGACCCTGACAGGGTCCTGCCAACCCTGCCGCAAGACTAACAGCTTCGCCAATCACAGGCAGATCTACCCGAACCCAACCCGTCAATACCCCGACACTTCAGATGCCAGTGAATACGTCATACCCATGAGAAGGTCTTGCCTTGCAACCTCATGGAATTGAAGCGAAAGAAATGCGACTCAGACAGATCCAGATTACCTGTTGCTGGCTGCATCTTTGGATATGCCAAGCCGCTGCCATGCTTATCAGCAATACCCCGAAGCAAGCGCGTGCTGTCCGGCATCGCTTTGCTGACGCGCTTGTACACCGAAATTTGGTGCCTAAATCAGTCAATTAATTTTACCATTTCACTAGTAGGTACCTGTTGGGTTGCGCAGTCACAGAAGGCGAGGCACAGATCGTTGAAATTTGTATGAGCTTAAATATCAACGCTCAAAATCGCTTATTTCATTTAGTTTGCTAGTTTCCCCCCAGGAACAGTACTAAAGTTTGTTGACAATTTCCCATATTCCGACCTCGAGTGGTTTCGACCCCTCGAGCTTCTTAGCGCACGACCTTTAGCGGCCGGGGATGCGGAGGTTCTGGCCAGGGTAGATCATGTCCGGGTTGGAGATGCCGTTGTGGCGGGCGAGCTCCTCCCACGAGCAGCCGTAGCGCTCGCCGAGCATGCGGAGGGTGTCGCCCGACTGGACGGTCACCGTGGACTCGCCGCGGGACTCGTGGTGACGCGAGTGGCGGCTGGAAGATCGCGAGCGCGAGCGGCTGTGGTGGTGGTGGTGGTGACGGTGGCGGCTGCCCGACCGGGATCGGGAGCGGCTGCGGCTCCTGCGCTCCTCGCGGCGCCGGCGCTCTTCCTCTTCCCGACGCTTCTCCTCCTCCTTCTTCTCGTGGTGCTCCTCCTTCCAGTCGCCGATGGCGTCCTGGCCCTTGTGGCCGGCGAAGGCGCCAATCAGGGCGCCGGCGACGGTGGCGACCTTGCCGCCGCCCATCTTGTTGGCACCGAAGCCGCCGGCAGCAGCGCCGGCCATGCCGCCCATGAGTCCTCTCTCGCCATCGCCGCCCTCACCGCCGGGTCCTCCAGAGCCGGGCGGGCCGCCGTAGCCGCCTTGCTGGTGTTGAGATGCAGGGTTGTTGTAAAATGATGAGGCCTCGCCGCCGCCGCCGCCCTGGTAACCGCCCTGCGGCTGTCCGTAGCCACCCTGTTGGCCGTAGCCCTGTTGGCCGTAGCCTCCCTGTTGGCCGTAGCCTTGCTGGCCATAGCCGCCGCCTTGGTTGTTGTCACCGTAGTAGCTCATGGTGAATGATGTTGTGTAATGAAGGTGTGTCTGTAAGTTGTAGAGGAAGGAGAATGTGGAAACTCTTGCAAGTCCTGAATAAGTAGACTTTGAATTAGGAAGGGACGAAAGCTCACGTCCTTTTAATATTCAGGCCACGTCCCCCGAGTTTACGAGAGGTCGGCAAGCTGGAGCCCTCAGCCTCCCTTGGGGTTGTGTGGCTCAGCTCGCCATCGAATAGTTGTACGGTCTCGCCGGCTATAAAATGCCGGAGACAGTGGGTCTGATGGCGGGCCAGGCCCCTTGAAACCCAATCGGGCTCAGCGAACTAGAGCTTCTGGTGGCGGCTATCGCCCTTAGCCCGGCCTTGGCAAAGGGTCCTGAGAGGCTCCAGCCTCAAACCTACCCCTGGCTGCCACGCAAGCCTGTTTCCGGATTCGTAGCTCGGATGACGCCCTTGGGCTGGCAGTGTTCTGATCAGCCTGCATTCTGGCCTGCAAGGTGGCAGGTTTGCGCGCCCGGGACAACGGGGTCGGAATGGGTTGGAAGGGAAAAGTTGGAACACTCTGACAACTCAACTCTCGTATAACACAGAACGCTGTGACACTATGACACCATCAATCGCAGCAGACACGGGGACACGTTGCGTTGACCGCTATCTGCACTGTTCTGTTCTTGTTTGGTTTTATGGCCCGATCTCCGGAGCAAGCGCGGGCCAAGCAGATTAGCTCAACTCGCTGTGCTGTGGCGCGATCTGCGACAAACAGCGGCAAGTCGTGTGTTTGGTGACTTCAACAACGTCCAACAGTACCCAATACCTTCGTTTTTGACATGTCAAATCGACAAGGTTTGGGTTGCCAGACGGCGCGTGCGCCTGCATCTATGGAAACTGTAAGTAGCCAACCTACTACTACATATGGCAAGTGCCAATGTCATTCTGTCAATCCAGGTTGGGTTGGGGATATCCTTATCGCTCCTTCTCTACTTTTGTACGATCATGCTCGCGAGTCAACCCCGACTTCTTAAACTTTGAGGCTTGACGGATTGGAGGCCCTGCTCCAGGTTGCCTGTTGACAATATGATCGCCGTTCACTGAAAATGGACCGTACAATCTTCTCTTGCCTGCATCAACTCACAGTTCTCGCCACAGGCAAAGACACAGGCGAAGCCCAATAGTCTGATACATATGTATGTGATTCCTCTTCCGGCTACGTGGGCAACCAAGTGAACGGCAAACGCTAAAGTAAGCGGTGTAGTTTTGGTGGCTCGGATACAGATCAAAAATGTCCCTTCACGTGGAAACGAGGCTTGTTCTGGTCGGTCCACGATGGACACCCCATTTCTCATTCTTTAACGTGGCAGGGAGGGAGGGGCCCGCATGCTCGGACCCCTCCGGGCCCTCGGGCGCGGCGCGGCCGCCTGCACACGCGCATCATCAACGAGCGGGCTGCATTGCTCACGCGGCACGATATGAAAAAGAGCTTCCTCGTCTGCGCAAACTCATGGATGATTTGTACTCGCTGTACTTGTGCATCCCGACGGCGTTCACTCGAGAGCTGAGATGTGCACGGAATCAAAGGAGCTCGCCTCACTGAGCTTGCAACCACTGGGCGTCGCCAGAACCCGGTCCGGACCGGCATCTTCTCCACCGTCATCCACGGGAACCTGATCCATTCTAGTGACTTCGCGGTTGAAGCACTCGATATGCATGATACGGTCGTCCACGCTAGGCATGGAAACCCGAGATCTGCAAGGAATGGCCAATCGTTCCATTGCAACGCAGAATTGAACGTCTCTTACGAAATTGGTGACCGTAGCTGAGTGGATCAGCTTCAACTGCTATCCTCTGTGTTTAACCACACGTTCAAAGCCAAAACGTAGCTGGCCGTCGTGTATGTCACTAACATCAACACCATTTCAGTCATGGTTAACTCCGGTATCGAGCCTCCTCAAGAATACAGCCAGGGCTGGGCCATCGCCGCCACAGTGCCTCATTCGAAGCTTCATATCATGCCGGCTGCTTGAGGGCCAATCCTAACCCAGCCTTTGCTGCCGGTCGCCGGATCTTCTAACTTCTTCACCTATGTGAGATGAGTCATATTTCAAACGAGGTTATTGCTTCTTCCGCGATGGACTCATAGTAAAAGTGCAAGAGCTAGGAATTCAATTACTACTGAGAAAACTGTTTGCGCAACATCCAAATTTATACATACAAGCCCTGTCGCGTCCTCTCCAGTTGCTCCTTTCACTCCAGCCTCTCCTTCAGCGCCGCCGCGATCAATGTCATGATCATCTGGGGCGTCGGCCCGCCCCGCAAGGGCTCGAGCGCCGCCGGGTCGTGCAGCTGGCCATGAGCACGAAAGATGGCAACGTCGCGCCCGGCTTGCTGGAGCCGCTCCCCCATGGCCTCGGCCTCGTCGCGCAGGACGTCGGCGGAGCTGGTGACGATGAGGGACGGAGCGAACTTGTTGGCCACGGCGTCGGACATGTTCGTAGACGGGCTGGCAAGCTCCGAGGCGCGGTCCACGGTACCCGCGGGGGCGTACTCGTCGACGAACCGCCGCATCAGCGCTATGGTCAGGAAGGGGCCGTCCCAGAACTCGAAGCCGCTGGGCGTGGGTTGTTTGTGGAGGTAGTCGAGGGTGGCCATGGGGCTGATGAAGACGTTGTAGGGCACGGGCAGGCCTTTCTGCTGCGCCATGACGTTCATGTTGTAGATGAGGATGCCTGGACGGAAGTGTCGCCGGGTGATCAGCAGATGACAAGAGAAAGGGTCTTGGGGTATGAGCAACGATGACAACGTATGGGCTTATGACTTACCTCCGGCGCTGTCCCCAATCAGGGCGAACTTGTCGGGGATGAGATTATGGCACGACCCGTTATGAGCCATCCACTCGAGGACCTCGAAGCATTGTTCCTGCTGTGCGGGCCACTTTGCTTCGGGTGCCAGCGTGTACTCGGGGAAGACAACAGCATAGCCGGTGCGTAGGACGAGTTCAGTCACCATGCCGTCATACATAGACATGCTGAACAAATGGCACAAACTGGTTAATATAACCAAATATCCAAGCTACTTGTTTGAAGAGGGAGAGTTTGTTGCTCAACTTACCTTCCTACCATGAAGCCGCCTCCGTGGACGTACAAGATGTAGGGAAGCGGGCCCTTGGCCCCTGTCGGCGTATAGATCCATGTTTCTGTCCCGCGCGCTGCCGGTGTCGTGATCTTGTTCCGGTCCACCCCGGGCAGCTGTTCGTGCTCGTTCAACTTCGCTAATGCCTCGCGTACTTCTTCCACGGGGAGTTGGTCCAAGCCGGGCATCGTCGCCGTCAAATCGGCGAAGGCTTGGTTTTGGGGGTCGAGGTAAGCTTGGCCCGTCATGGTGTCTGGTTGCAGAATAATCTCGATGAATTGTTAAATGCGGTGAATGTTGGGTTGTGGGACAGTATGGTTTGGGTTGTACAATGTTGCTCCTGTTCGAGTTGTGCAGTATGAATATACATATATCAGTTTGTCGCCCCTGTCTAAGCCACGGGAAAATCTATCGCAACGACAGTACGGCGCTCTACATCGGGCTTATGCCTAGAGTTAGTCAGCTCGTCCAGAAGTAAGACGTGTGACAATAGATTTTACAACCGAATGGAGGTTGAGTGAGCAAAGAATCCTAGCAAAGGATCCTAGCAAAGAATCCTTCGAGGTAATCTGCTGACATTTAAGTGCGGCCAAGATATTGGGACATGTAGTCCTACCTACGGTAAGAAAGAAAAGAAAAGGGAAAATGAAATTATATTGTCAAGCACATATGACAATACAACTGCCGGGGAGCCTTGTCATGAATTGAAAAAAAAAAAAAAAATATTCCCGGGACAGAAAATGAGCCTATCCGATCACAGGGTCGCCCCGATGGTTGGTTACACGCTGACAATCATACACGATGCTTACAAAGCTGCACATGATAGCCCCTGTCGCCGGTTGACTCACATGGCATTGAGCTGAAGCCGGAAGAAGGAACATTTCTCAAGCACAGAACGGGATACTATATGAGGGAGGTCCACCAGGCTATGCGTGCTTGGCTTGTTGGATTAGACTGCAGCCTCGGACAAACTCTTGCCTCCCAACCTATAGCAACCGATGAGAGTCGAGGCGTGACATTCCATATTGTTTGCCGATGATGACTGCCACTCGTTCGAGGTCGTGGTGGAGGAGCGATGTTGGATTGTGTGATGGAGCCTCAAAAGCAAACAAGATATATGTGATAGTCACTATCACGTCTAGAGATACTACGCGCGAGCTAAAAGTTCCCAATGCAGTTGGGGGCGGTATCCGAATATGCATGTACCCACTCACGTCCCGTCACGTCGACCCCCGTCGCAACATTCGATGTATTCAGGCGGCACTCCCGATCCGCCCACAAAAATTGCAGGCGTTCATTAGCTGATCTTGCTACGCTTGCTACGCTTGCTACCAAATAATATGCCGTGTCGATTCTCCTGTGGGGGCTGCAGGGCTGAAGCGGGTTCGATATTTTAGCTCTGCATTTCCCGCCGGGGTATTGCTTTTGCCAGGGTAAGACACTGCGAGGAGAGTGGGTTGCCAAGACGGAATGCTGAGGGGAACCACCTCGCCCGCCAATCAGTCAACCGAGACAGAGAGCCTCGGTCCTTATCGTGCTTTGTGTTATATGAGTCTTACCAACCGGCCTCGGGGTATTTTCGGAGGGTCTATCAGGAGATATGTAACTTGAGGAAGGATAGAAGGAATGTAAGATGATACCCACGTGCTGGCTACTGGATGAGTAATATCATCCATTCATAGCCCCATTGGCATCAGACTTCATATGCAATATACATTTGGGTCAATGTCACATTGAACCTGATACGTAGAGGTTTCCACGAGCCCGTTGCTTCTCCTTGACATGCATGCAGCTCTCCGCATGCTGTCCCACATCACTATGACGATACTATGTTGTGCAAATCTACGTGTCGACGAGAGGACTCTTCTTGGCCGAGACATGCAGTGCGCAAACTAGGTTAAGATCTGCCTTGTGCTATGCTGCCGAGCTGTATCTCGGGATCTGGTTCCCCAAGCTCTGTTGGGAAGCTGTTGATAGACATGGAGTATAAGAGGGTTGTCTCCGGGGAGAGGAGAGAGGGGTGAGGGGAAATCTCCAAGCGATTCGCCAAAAGGGGCTCTGGTATGTTGCATTGCTGCCGTATTGCCGTATCTTCAGGAGAACCGAGCAAAAACAAAAAGTCTCGTATGAACGTTTGAAAGTAGCTGGTCTTTCGCCAAATTCGTCCCTTTGATGTTACATTTCAAACTCGACTGAGAATAGGTCCTACAACAGCAATATTTTCGCAATGTTCGCCGATCTACTCCCTACAAACCGGGACACATGGCCCATCTTGGCAGCCGTGGTGTTGCTAGCCATTGTGGGCTCCAGACTGAGAGCCTACATCAAGCTCAGGCACATTCCAGGCCCGAAATGGACGGGGGTATCAGACATCCCTCACATTCGAGCCTTTCTGAGCGAGAGATGCTGTAGCTGGTACACCGAGGTTAGCGAGACACACGGTAGGTGACGAAAGGGGTGTGGTTTTCACTTGCTGCACCCTACAAGTGTGATATATGTACTAACTATACGAACGCTTTTCAGGGCCTATCGCCCGGGTCGGGCCCAACACGGTCCTGACGTCTTCGGCCGAGTTCTGGGAGTCGGTCAATGTGAAGCCGGGCTACAAGCGGTCCAAGTGGTTCTACAACGCGGCCCGGTTCGACTGGCGCCGGGACAACTGTTTCACCATGATCGACGTGGAGCAGCATGACGCCAGGAGAAAGAAGATGGCACCCGGGGTAAGCCACATCTTTTACTTTCCCCTTTTCTGACTACTCCTCCCCCTTTAAACCAAACATTTAGGCTAAACTTCTTTCCAATCAAGTACTCTGGCCGAGAAAACCTCGAGCTTGAACGCGATGTCGACAAGTGCGTCGCCAAGATGGTCCATCTTATTAGCTCCTACGCCGACAAGCAAGGAAACAACACCTTTGATCTCGCCAACAAGCTCCAGTTTCTGACCCTGGACGTCATCGGGCTCGTTGGATTTGGCAAGTCGTTTGGATTGCTGGATGTGGACGCCGATCCACATGAGTTTGGTAGGTAATATGTGAACAGCAACGATTGCCCCCTTTTTGTAGAATTTTGTGTTCATCTGTCTTTCCTGAAAGCAACGGATGGATGGCCTTGTATTAACCTTATCTCTGTCGGTAGTTCGCTCCACCGAGGATGGCCTCCGCCGCATCAACAAGCTGATGGCCCTGGGCCTGAGCTGGACAAACCGCGTCCCCTTCCTGGGTCCATCGGCGGAGCCCGATGCCGAGAAGGCGACGGGGTTCGACAAGATGTTGACCATCAGCTCGGACATTGTCGGGGAGCGGGAGAGGGTGTTCCGGAAGAACCTGCAGCAGGAGTCCGACAGCAGCAAAACAAAGGAGCGGGCCGACATGCTGGCGTCCTTTATGCGCAACGGCCTGTTTGGTGACGAGCTCAAGACCGAGTCGCTGCTGCAGATCGTCGCCGGGTCCGACACCACGGCCGGGGCGCTGCGGGGGACCATGCTCTACCTCATGTCGCACCCGCGCGTGTACCGCGCCCTACAGGAAGAGATCGACGCCGCCGTCCGCGACGGCAAGGTGCCCGGCGAGGATGTCATCTCGTACGCGCAGACCAAGTCGCTGCCGTACCTGCAGGCCGTCGTGCGCGAGGGGATTCGCATCTTCCCGCCGCTGACGGACCCGTTCGCGCGCGACGTGCAGCCGGGCGGGGACACGGTCATGATTGACGGCCAGGAGGTGTTCCTCCCGGGCGGCGTCAGCGTGATCCCGAGCTGGACCGCCATGCATCGGGACCGGAAGCTGTACGGCGCCGACGCGGACCTGTTCCGGCCGGAGCGCTGGCTCGAGAGCGAGGAGCCCGACGCCGACCGGCTGCGGGCCATGCGGCGCACCAACGACCTCATGTTCGGGCATGGCAAGTACACCTGCCTGGGCAAGCCGGTGGCTCTGATCGAGATACACAAGACTATTTTCGAGGTAAGGATATTCCGAGTGGGCCCACTCACTCTACCCCCTTTTTCTTTCTCCATATGAACTCGTTCTCGGGTTTCTTGTTATCTGCTGAAGAATCAAATACAATTGCTAATTCTGGGTACAACTGCTGTGCAGCTGATGCGGCATTTTGAATGGGGTCTTGTCAACCCGCTCAAGCCGTGGAATGCTGCTAGCCTCATGGGGCTATGGTCTATCAAACACATGCACGTCCAGGCTGCCAGACGAGTACCGTCCGGAGCCTAAGTGAGCCGTAGGAAGACAAAATGCTGCTGGTTGTAAACAGGCCCAGGAACCACCCAAACATGCTCGTCGTATTTGATAGCGGTGCCAAGACAGATGTGGATATTTAGGAAAGTGGTAAAGGGGGAAAGAGGAAAGGGGTAAAGGGGGAAAGGGGAAAGGGGAAAGGGGAAAGGGAAAAGGGGGGATGGAGGAGATTAGTAGTATCGCATTGACCAAGAGTTTGTGTCATGTAAATCAGACCTACTTCCTGGCTAGAATCAAATGAGGTTTCCTGTCTTTATAGCCTTGCTGTGTAGGGAAGAATAGTGTATCAGCGGGCAGCTTATTGGTCCTTTTCACATTACCCCTTTTCTCACAGTTCTCGCCCGAAAAGAACAGCGGAGGCGTGCAATCCGTAATTTTCAAATTCAATTTTGCGAGTATTCAACGCTCATATGCCACACATATGACGCGGAGCGACCGAGAGCAAACAGGTAGTCGTGAACAAGAGGGAGCCCAGAACACAATTGAGAGTGAGGATGGTTCCGAATTTCAGGGGTTTGATGAGGTTTGTATTGTCTTCTATAAATTTCCACCATTTTCGTCCTTGCAAGAATATCCGCCCAGGTGGTGCTGGAAGCCTGGCTTCACGGCTCCTTGGCCTCCGCTCTTGAGTGTTTTCATAATCACAACCAAGAACTTGATGGGGTTTCATAGCGGCAAGTCAGACGAACGCTTACCTCCCGCTTCAAAAGGAGGACGATCAAGGTCGCCAAGAAAACATCGAGTTGATGGCAACGGGAGACGGGAAGGAGAGAAAAAGACGAGACGGCAAGGAAGGCTTGTATTTCGGCAATAATCACCTTAGTAAGCCTGCGGGTAATCTTTGGCTATTCTATTGCTTGGCTCCAATCTCACGAACAAACACGGGCAGAGTCTTGGTGTTTTGTTCGTTTATCTCAGTATTTGGAAGAACATTTCAAGTCTGCAACAATCACCACCTCCTGCTACCCCCTATCTACATGCATTGCAGACACGAAGAGGAGTGATGCCTCTTCACAAATTCCTTTGGGCCTTCGCGTTTGAGATTTTGGTCCGAACCGTTTGCGTTTGCCAAGCAGAACGTGTTTGGGTTGTACACACGTTTTATATATTATCTCGCATGTGGCACTCAGCAAGACAGACGAATTGGTAAGCAAAGCAGATGACCATTCCTTGCGCCGATCAACAGAATCCCCACTCTCTCTGAGACTCGATCCAAACTCACCAAGCAGCACTCTACACATCAAGCCGGCCCCAAGAGCGACCCTCTTACTCCCTCACAAAGCAAATGCCGACCAGCCGCTTGGTGGACTGACTGGTTTTCATCGTCGATGGGCCATTTGTGGGCATCTCCATCAACATGAAGACGATATATGATCTGCTGTCGTGTGCATTCTTGGCCGTTATAACAGGGCCGATATAACCTGCTAAAATTATCCGCCGTATCCACTGCGTGAGTCGTGACGTTTGTACGGCAAATGGTCTAGAAGCACTGGACTAGATGAAGCGACTCATGAAACCGGTGCACGGTAGATTAAAAGGGTTCTGTCAACGTCGCATGATGGCCGTGGTCGGGTGCTAGTGAGAGCCGCCCCGGTGGGCTAGCAATTCCATATACTTAGCCCCCTGTGGAGACCAGACTAATAACTTAATCTAGTACTACTGCTAGCCAGGGGACATCAGCACCGGCAGAGAGGGTAGTACATGTAAGGCTTATCCTGAGAATCCGGGGGGGGTCAGATAAGAGAAAAAGATGGCCGCCGGAACGCCCATCCTCTGCCTCTCATTTGCTCGGCTGGTTGGGTCATCTAACTCCGGCCAAGTCGAGCGTTTGGGCTAAATCGTCTAACGCTGCCTCGTCCAATCTCGACGGGCGCCGTTGCGAGACGAGGCGCTGGCTGCACACTGCACAGTGCACGTCCATCCGTCGTGGGTTGATTTGATCGAACCTTCCTCCACAAGTTTGGCCCTAGTGTCTTGCCTCTGTTTTATTGAAGCTAGCTAGCAACACCATCAACATCAGTCCCCAATCTTCGCAATCACGGGGAAACAGACACACAAAAATGTTCAGGGTAGAAGAGATGAAGATATGCAGATGATCAGTGTCACGTAAACACGGGATCGATCGCGGAGAACGTCATGACGACACAATAGCGCCAAGCTGACATCAGAGTCCCGCAATGTTACGACGAATTTGAGACGGGACGACGGCTGCGCCTCAGACGCGCTGGTTGATGGGATGAGCAGAAAACCTGCCATGCCATGGCATCTTGGTCTGCGTCAGCAGCTAATCAGTTCGATGGAGGGTTCTGAGTGACAGCAGTCTGAAGCGCCGGGAGTGGAGGGAAGCCGTCGTGAGTTGTAGGGGACCAAGCTCGTTCTTGTCTGCCCACCCCACACACGACTTGTCACCCACATGCAACGTGGTATTTGTGATGTAGCCGTCCCACGTCTGGGCCAGTTTAGTCTGGTGACGGGCTCTTGCGACTCGGCTGATTTGTGACTTAGCGTCTCCGCCGGACTTGCTGTTCCTGGCGGCCGAGTCATGGAGAAAGAGACGGGCAGACGGGGAACGACTGGTATTCCCATCCCACTAAGAGATATCACTACTACTGCAGATCCAGGCCACGCCAAAAATAAAATGAGGAAACAAACTTTCCATGAGCAGGAACCATTGAGGGCATCCAGCCACTGACCGGTCTTGCCTAACAAACGACAAAACCGCGCCTTGCAATGCGGCAATGCCACCATTGCGGGAAATCTATTAGACTTTGGGCCCGGCATGACGCTACAGATGACTGCGGCCCTGTTTTCAGGGGGCAGTGATTCTTTTTGCGAGCTGGCTATGCGAGAGCCATGCGAGAGCCATACCCCTGGTTGGCGATGGGAGGAAGGGTGCATCCCCGCAAATCTCCCTGGCCCATGTTTCATCCAGCCCGTCGTCTCCCTTAAAGTTCGAACCAAACCCTAGGCTGCTAGTGACCTCAGGGCTAGGGTCATGCCGGTTCAACTGCCCGGTGCATAGCTGCATACCAAGCCCGGCGATCCAGCCCCTTGGCCTCCGGCAACGCCATATGGTCTCAATGCTAGGGAACTGTGGGCGCATCTTACTGCTATGCTATGTGAAAACGTGGATTGCACTGCCCAAAACATAAATACCAACCCTCCCGTCGAGCTTTGGATAGACTCTTCTTTTGCTCCTCAGCACCCAGCTCCCAACTCATACTCTCTCTATCTTTCCTTTTCTGAAGCTTTCAAATCTCCTTTTTCTTTTCCCGATTTTCCTTTTGCTGCTCTCCTCGCACCCCAGCAACCGCTATAAGTCTTATACTCCTTACTTCACCCGTACGGCCAAAAAAGACTTTCTCGCAAACAGACGTCTTCTGTTTCCCTGTTTCAACCTTTCCAAACAAAAGACTCGTCGCCTCTTTCATCCTTCAAGATGCCTCGCTCTCGCAACGACAGTGCCTCCAGCGTCAGCAGCGTTGGCAGCCAGGTCTCCTTCCAGCTGCCGACTGAGCTCTCCGTCCGGGACCCCATTGTCCGCCGCGCTACGCCGTTCCCCTTGTAAGTATATATATCTTGGCAACTTCTTGAAAACACCCTGTCACAACAAGCAAGCTGACCAATATTCTTCGCAGCAAACATCAGAGATCCGAGTCTCGGGAACAGACCCGGATGGAGCAGTGGCCCACCGTCCTGGCCAGCTTCCCGCCGATTAGCAGCCGCAAGTAGAGTCTCTCCGGCACTACTGTGCGGACCACCAGGAGACGGAAGCAGGCCATAGACACACACGGATGTCCTTTTCGATTCTTGCTCCGCCCTAGAGGCCCGTTCTTTTACCTCTTTCTTCATTCCTCTCTGGGAGACTTGTTACTTCTCTTCTTGCCCTGGAGGACACACACATACACACCTTCACTTCATATACATCCATACTATACCCCTTTAAAAGGGGGCTTCACGATCACTATCACGACCTCTAACGACACGAGTCAATATCGTTATCCAGCACCATCACCAGAGCGGTAAACATCCAAGCAAAACCCTATGCACATATGCTTCTCAGATGGATCTACGACACGAGACTTTCTCGCGATGGTGGACTTCATGCTCCACACCCATTGCAGGGGGGGATGGACATGAAAATGACGCTCTTTTTTCTTTCTTTTCTCTTCTCTTCTTCCTCTTCTTCAATGACTTTCAAACCACCCACATAAACAAGAGCGCACCTCTGCCTCTGTTTCTTCTTTTTCCCTTTCTTCTCACATGGCAACAATTCTATTCATTTCTCGGCTTTGTACATTAGCTTTTTGGGTTGCATCATGGGGAAAAGCATGCAAAAATCGGAAAAAGGAGAAATCAAGTTTTGTATAACGAGCAGAAACCAGGCACTCTGTTTCAGCAGCAGGAAACGGCGAAAAACCAGGGGGGTCGCGCCGGCTTCAGATATGGTTAGGATACGGGAGGATGGCATGACACGGCAGGCTTTCCAGGGCCTAGGCGGGATTGGATCTTTGTTCAAGTACCCCTTGGACGCTCGTTACAACCATACAATGAAAATCTTTCTGATTACCTATCTAGCATATATCTCGAACTCTTTGCCAGTGACATTATGTACTATTCAGACCTATCTCTGACTAACATCTGAAATATCCTCTCTCTCTTGAGACACAAATGATCACCAATCCTCTATCTATTATTACTGGGTTACCAAGAGCTTTGATGCGCTGCGAGGATCAAGTTGGCTGATCCCCCCCTGTTCCAGCAACCACTTGAGGATCCAAGGGAGCAGTGACTTCTTGGGTCGTCTCATCCGGGCCATTAACGTTGCTCTCAACATTATCCAGTGTTGGGACTGAGCTAAAATCAGAATGTTGCCCGGCGAGACCATGCTCACCAGCAGAACTCGATGTACCGGTTGGCAAAAGCGCTGGGACTGGCTCTACGTGCTGTGGATTCCTGGGACTGGTTGATGATGATTCTCCAGGTGACATAGCAGCTAACGACGCTGCTTGTAACATCCTGGCCTTTTCTTCGCGCTTGATACGGTCTTCTCTCCTTTGCTTCTCGATCAGGTTCGCATTTTCCTCGCTTATCTTCCTGTAACGCTCATTCATCTCCCCTATTCTGTGGTAAGCCTACGTCCAATGTACTGGCCCTCGTCTAGTTGACTTCGAATTTGAATAACAAACATTGCATGTTTAGTCGGTTTAGAATGAAAACTATTGATGGCTTACCTCGGCTCATTATACTCCTGTAGGTAGGAAAGGCGCCTGGCATACAGATATCCGCAGCTTCTGATATGTACCCACCACCGAATACAACCTTGGAATCAAGGCTGTCATGCACTAGGAAAGTAGCAGTGGCCTTGACTTCAGTATCGGATGACCAAGTCACACCAACTCGTCCGAGTGGAACTAGGAACTCCCCCCTTGGTCCCAAATCAGGCTGCTCAGTATCCATCGGCTCGATTTTGAGCCTCAGCTCTTAACCAATTCTCGACGAATCCAGTGGTTATGAGAATCTGAGTCTAGAAATGCATCGATTTCTACATCAGGTTTATCTTGACCAGTATATATACTGATGGGGATTGTCAAAGGCTCGGCAAGGCGACTGGGTTTGCCCTTCTTGACGACCAGCGTGGTCGATTCGGCTGTCGGTGGTATTCCCTTTGGATCAGGTAATTCGCGGTTCGATTGTTTGGCTGGCTTTTTTTGTTGAGAATCGATCAAAGGGGCTGGTACTTTCGGAAGATTCAAAGTCGTATCTGTTGAGTCTGATTCTGTTGATTCTGTCGTAGAGATACTGCGTGTTTCCGCCTCAAGTTTCTGTGATATATCGACAATTGCCGCTTGGATCTGACTCGTCTGTGTCTGGACTGCTTGAAATATGTCAATGGATATTTGCTCAAGCCGACGTATCTGAGCTTTGATTCCTTGGATCTGAAATTCTAGTCCTTGATGTCTCTGGCTGGTTTTGGTTAGAATTATGAGCCAAAAGCACGCCAACGAGAAAAAGAATCGCCTACTCCTGAACTGCATTCAAGTATATGTGAATATAAGCCTCGACTTCGTCAGTTATGACCTCGAATTCCTTTGGTGATGGGCGGCTGAATAGGGTGTTCATCGAATTTTTGCCGTATTTTTGGAGTTGCTTCGTGAAGTCTTCGATGCGTTCCTCAAGTTTATGGATGCCACGCGGATCGATTCCATACTTCTTAAGAAATGGGTCATCCATGCGTTTCAACGCCGATAGACGCGCACCACATCTTTGTACCTTGGCCTGCTGAGTATCATACGCCGGCATAGTTCCAGCAATCTCGCTGAGACGCTCCACTAGCCCTTCGAGCTGAGTCAAATCCATATCGTGAAAGTATCAGGGTAAAAAAGAATTGGAGTTGAGGGGAGAGAAGATAAAGCCTTTTGTTGTGTGAGTTGAAGCTCGGCTGGTTTTACTCGCTGCCGCAGCACCTCACGGCGGGCGGGGAAGGCTTGCGCTCTTGTCCTCGATTGGACCGGGAGAATTGCAAACACCTTGCGCAACAGAGCTCAGCCTGGCTTGGAGGCTATGTCAATGTACAACTTTTTTGTTAGTTCATATCAATTCTCACGACTTCGCAGATGTTGATGCTGACCCCGGTTGCTTCAAACCAGAACCACAGATCGCCCCTTGCACTTATTACAGCAGATGATGCAGGATTCGACAACTGTATAGCGAGAGACATCGAGACGAACAGACCATACTATCTTCGAAAGCCCAAACGAAACGATGCAACCTGCGCCATTAGACCCAACTATTCCTCCCACTCCAGCCGCACTCGAGCGAACAGGCTACTCCTTGCTTGCCGAGCTTATCTCAAGTTCGCCTGGAATCGCTATATTTCGAAAGTTCGGCTTGCTCAACATGGTCAACCTACTTCGCTTGCAGGCGGAACTGGTCGCCTTGGAGCAGCAGCTCGACGTCGCCTGGACTGAGGATCGTACTGCCTCGACTGACAGTGAGGACAATAATCGTGACGCGGAGGATCGCCGTCTGTACGGTTTTGACTTTCGGCATATGCGAGAATGCAAGGATGAGGGCAAAGACCCGATTCAATTGGATTTACTAGAGGAAATTGGAAAGAAACTAGACGAATACAGTAACTACCTTCTCTTCCGCCTAGACCAGACAGTGAGAATAAAAAATGCTGACATGGATAATAAGATAGAGCACTTCAGCAGGTCTTGGCAATAGAGAGCGCTGTTCGTCCACTGCGTTCTGATCATAAGTTCCTAGAGCAATGGCTCCTCCATAAAAACTTCCTCCGGGGTTTTGAAAGCACCACATGGAGCACCAGAGACCAAAATCCAGACGACTTCATCACTATCGCACAGCCCACTGACAAGATAACATCGATGCTCAGTGGACGGATCCTCGATATGTACGATAAGGTGTTTGGGGGACGCCGAGAGGTCAGTAATAGTATACACCTGTTGTCTCTCCATTTCTTCTGTAGCCGGGTCCTATTCCCTTTCCCACCCCTTAGTAATGTCAGACCAAACACTCTCTCAATTGATCAGCCCCCCTTTCCCTGCAAGCTGACCCCAAGGATAACTGGTAGACCATCGATGATCACGTCCGTGCCTACAGCCCTCAGACTATATCGCGCGTTGGTTCCGCCGCTGTGGCCGCGCTGTCGTCCACGCTACCGACGCTGGCAATCCTAGCACTGTACTTCGTGAGAGACATGGTGACACGCATGGGGCTAGTGATCCTCTTCACCACAATTTTCTCCATCGCTCTAGCCATATTCACCGACGCTAAGAAGATCGAGATCTTCTCGGCTACTGCTGCCTTCGCCGCCGTTGAGGTCGTCTATATTGGCAGCACCTCAACTGCTAGTGATGGCGGCAGCGGTGCGTGAGAAGGGCGCGAAAGGGGGGATTGGGCTGAAGAGGATATATTGTGGGTATCTGTTAGATCTCTCGTTATGATGCTTTGGTGCCCAGAAGGTATTTACTGGAGATAGATAGCATGTTGCTGTTTCAATTTCAATTACGATTTCTAAGTATCATACAGAGATCTAGAACCAAACACCAATTTAAACCTTACTCATTGCGTCCTACCCAGTTACGTCATGCGCATTGAGCTCCTCTCATAGTCGCAGTGTACCATCGTCACTCACAGAAGTTGCTTGGTGAAGACGCCCGTAGGATCGTACTGCTTCTTCAAAGCCTTGAGCTTGGCGATCCTCTCCGCTCCCTTGTAGCGGTACTCGAGCGGATCCTCGCGGGAGGAGTTGGTGTAGGAAACGAAGGCCTCCTCGTGCGTTCCTGCGCGCGTGGCATCCTGGGCTTTCTTGTCCATCGCGGCAACGAACTCGTGGTTTGCCGTGTCGGTGTACCAGCTGAGAACATTGCTGTTTGAGGTTCCAAATCAGTACGATGCCGCATTATTAGAGAGATAAAAGGGACAGGGAGGATAGATTTACAGCCAGAAGTCCACCTTCTCATGACCAAAGGAGGTCTCGGGCTCTCTGTGTGCCTTGCACGGCGAGTGCCATTCGACGGTGTACCCGGAGCGGGCGGCGTCGGGGCAGTTCGCGACAAGCTCGGCATGGAGCTGGGCCAGCTTTTTAAAGTGGTCCCGGTTCCAGCCATCCGGCAGACCGTTCTGCGTGAAGCGCTTGAAGTCGCCCTTGGCGCAGACCCAGTCCAGCTGGTCGCTGTGCTTGTCGAACGTGGACGGGAAGAGGCCCTGCTGCAGCGGGCCGACGTCGACGAGCGGCTGGAAGAGCTTGGCTGCTTCGTCGGCGGAGCAGAAGACCTGAGGCGCTACCAGCAGCACCTGGTCCTTCAGCTCCGGCGGCGCCTGGACCACCATGAAGTGGCCCGCCGAGGCGTACTGGTTGTTCTGGAAGATGTTCTCCAGGGCGGCGCAGACCTCGTCGGTCTTCTCCGGGGAGAAGATGTAGGAGCCGCACATCCGTTGACCGTCGTCATTGCCAAGCAGGGAGTACGGGTACGTCTTGATGGTGAGCTCCGTCACGAGGCCGAAGAATTGGCCGGCGCCGCGGAGCGCCCATAGGAGTTCTGGATTCTCGGTCGCAGAGACGGTTACCAACTCCCCTTTAGCCGTGACGAGCTTCGCTGCGATGATATTCTCGCTGCCGTAGCCAATCAGCGGAGTATAGATACTGATGCCACCCCCGAGGTAGTAGGGGATAACACCGACCGTGTTCCCGTTTCCGACCGCTGTAAGAGAAGTTTAAATATGAAGATGGAAGGGGGTGGCCCTCAATGTGGTAATTGTCGCGGACTACATACCTGTGAATCGCTTATGCGGGTGCAAGGCAGTTTGCAGCTCCTTCATCAAGGTGCCTCCCTTGACTGTCGCCTCATGCGTACTGGTGTCCAGCGAGACCCCCTTATAGTGGCTCAAGTCGATAATAATGCCTTCTCGGCCAATGGTCGACCACGAGCTATGACTGCCGGAAACAGGGACGAACGGGATTCCAGCCTGTACAGCTATCTGGACAGAAACCACGATGTCGCCCTCCTCCACAGGCTGAACTATGGCAAAGGGTACTTTCACGTCAAGGTCCGACCAGCGCTCCATCGAAGCCTTGAACTCCGCAGCCTCCGGTTTCATCAAGAGCTTGGCATCTGTGGAAAGCTTTGCCGCAAGGGCTGCCAGAGAAGTGTGAAATTTACCCATGGCGTCTTTGGGCGATTTGATCTGTCGACGGTGATAGAAAGTGGGCGAGAGAGTGAGTGTATGTGCTGCACATCCGACACGATCAGAATTGCTGTGTGCATTTTAAACAATTCCGTCTAGCTGCGGCAAGGATGCCGGGAACGGGCACCAACGACTGCTTCCTGATTACTTACTACTACTAAAACCACTAGTATGGCGGGAATCACACACAAACCACATGTAGCGGCGACGGCGGCAGCTCCGCCGTCGTACTTAGCGTTAACTCCGATGCCTTCCAACTCGGGTAACACCCGTCAAGTACGTCGAGCGCCAAGGAATCAGATCTATGTAGTTGGCACCAGTCAGACCCCAGAAACCCCCGCCAACCTCAGGCCCGTAAGCGATCCCTTATGTGCGAGCCAGTAGTTAAATGCGGTTGGAAATCCGACTCATCTGCACCTTTCAGTCCTGTAATCTCTCGATCTTTCGCAAGCCACGTGTATGCATTTTAGATATGTTTCTATGCATAGGGGGGAGCCAGAGCATCCTGAGACACCGCGCCGAGAGCGACCCTAGCATGCGACTACATCGGCAGTGTGATTCTGCCGCGGATCCTCGCGACAATGACCTTTAAACTCGTTGGTCGCGACCGGAGGAAGGAACAGAGACAGAGGGAGAGGGAGAACGATATACCCGATGGCTTTATCATTGAGGTTTTTGGAATCAGATGTGAGCAGCATGGCTTTCATCCAGCCTCAGTCTCCGGCTTCCTCCTCCATCATGCAATAGTTTCCCTGATGACTGAGCCAAACTCTCAGTCGTACACCGAATCTTTCGAGAGCCGATGTTCGCGGTTGATGCGCGGTGATCTGTGTCGTATTTGTCGGTCGCAAACAAACACTGAAGGCCCAGGGGTAGCAGCATCTATAGCGTGTTACATGAACGCCGCATCTCGCGATACTGCGAGACACGATCACGCGGGCGACAGTATACACCGACAAGTATAATGAGGTGGTCTCTTCCGAACTAGTCCGTTACTCGAGCGGCACGTCATCACCAACTTACAAATACGTGACCAGTGACTGAATACCTACTCTATTGTGTGGAGATGCTTCCCGACTTACAGTATTCCCATTCAGAAACCCATCATTGCGCCCCACAGCGTAACCGCAATCAACCATAACTACATATGAAGCCCCTCGTCTTCCTCGCCGCCCTCCTTGCCTGCAGCTCCTCGCTCGCCGAGGCCTGCACGAGAACCTGGATGTACTACCGAACGCAGACGGACCTCGCCACGAGGATGAACACCACCACAGCCTGGTACGAGGCCTGGGACGAGGGCCAACTCGTCTGCAGCGGGCGCAATGTCACGGAGAAAGAGCCCTATTTCTCCAACCGGTTCGCAGACGGTTGGTGTTATGACTCCGAGTCCGCCATTTGGCTCTACGCCGGCGGCAGCACATCAACCGCGACCTACTCGTACGGCGGTAAGGCTTTCTCTAGGGCTTCCGTTCAAAAGCCGCACGAGTTGCTGTTCTAACCCTGCTAACCTGAGTTCCTGCTAGAATCGCCTAGCCATGACCTGACGATCGTGAACATGACCGGCGGGGATCGAGGGGTTCGCAGTAGCTGTGGCTGCAACCCCGACAATTGCACGACACTATGTTATGAATGGGAGATATGTTTCAATAGCGAGCAAGAGGACTGCGAAGACGACCGATGTATGTTGTGCGGAGTGGGGAGTATCAGTTGCCCACAATATTGATACGTTGGCCCTTCATGAGGAGGCATGGTTATAACATATAATTAATTACCTAGTTCACCTTAACCTTGACAACGATTGCCCACCCACTCAGACTTTCGAGTAAACCCATCTCGCTCCGGCATCTAAAAGCCACCTGTTCTGCTGTGACGTCCATTTGGGCACCTTCATTGCGTGGCCTGTAGAACCCCGGTCCTGTCGAGCCCGCCACGTCGCCCCCAGCTACAGTGCCTCTTGGTCCTCCTTCTTCAACAGACGTCGCCGAAGGGGTGGATGTAAGCATCTCCGTGCTCGCGTTGTTCTTGCGTCTACCAGAGCCCCAGCCCCAGCCCCTGCTCTTCTTCTGAGCTGGAATTTGTTGCTCTACGGCTTCCTGCACCGAGCTCGTGGGTTCAGCTCGTGTGATCCGGAGCGCTTCTGGTAGTTCGATATAAGACGCAAGGCGGTGCGCCATGTCTTCATCCTTGAACCAAAAATTGCTGGATGGATCGTCTCTCGAATCGTCGAAGGACGAGGACGTCCCAAAACGCCCCCAATCTTCAAACTCGCGACCTTCAACCCATGACTGATCTCCAGATTCTGCAAACTTGAAATCGTTTGGATTCTTGCGGTCTCCGCCCTTCTCTTTCTCGTCTTGTCTGAAGTCCACTCGCGCCACATAGCCTATCTCCCCCGCGGCGCTTCATATCGTCCAAGCCACTCAAGATGGCTTTCTCAGGCACTGCAGCTGCCGGGACAATGGTCAGGACTGCCAAAGGTACCGAGTGTTTTCTTCCCAAGTCATCAAGGAAGGCATCAATCTCAGGGTTTATATGATGATCCACCATCCATGCGTCCGTCTCGACCTGCTGTAGGTTTCGCAACTGGCGGTTCTGACGGATGCGGTCCGGGACTGCACTTAGATGGGAATGCAGATGTGATGTCCACGAAGCAGGTTGGGAGCTTCTACCCGTCGCGGAGCTTTCACTCGGGTTGGCAGAGTATGGAGGTGGTAGTTCCTCCGCCTCTATGGCATTGAGCTTATTCATGATGAATGTTCCGTGGACTGCGAGCTCTGACCCTTGAGCATGCGACTACCTACAGACCATTCCAATATATCTGTTTTCTCTTGATCGCAACAGCATAAGCGGCAGATCAGGGTGTGCGACCTGGGGGGGTTCTCGTCTCTGGAGCATGAGCAACGGTAAGAACGCGGGCTAATAGAGGAGGACCAGAATACTCTTATCAATTCGAGAACGTTTCTGGTCTGGGGTTTAGAAGCCTCTTCGCAAAGGTACCGAACCAGGTTGGCTCATGTGACTTCCAGAAACAAACTCAAATGTGCTTGTTGCAGCTGTCGGGTTTGATGTTAGATTGGAGGTTGAAGTACAGCCACGGGAACGCCGAAACGCAATAGGCAGGCCCGGTGCTAGTGACGTCGTTTCTTTCGGGAAAGCCAGCGTTTGGTGACGGGTCAAGAAGGTGAAAACTGTTGCTTTGACTCACAGCTCGCGAGGAGAAGTGAGCAAGATTGCAAGAGGTTTGTGTATCTGCCTACCTGTGTGCCTTCATGTAAGCCACGTGCCTTAACAAAGCAACCAGACAAGCCGCATACCCGGCGAGCAAACCAATCAGAGGGAAGCTGGTCTGATGGTTCTATCATCGGCCGCATTAGGAGTGGCTGTGTCTGATAGCGAGTCTTGGCCGGTCACCGATCACCCCACACGGTACCGAGGCTCTGTTCCCAAACGTCCGGATTGTCAACCTTGAATGTGGCTCATCTCGCGCATCGCAAGACATGAGATTCCCTAGCGCATAGTAAGCATATTAGCCTGCAGTCACAGTCAAATGGACAGTGGAGGCAGGAACATGCGGGGAATGCGCCTGGAGTACATATGCAGCATCTCATCGAATGCGCAGTTCGCAGCAATTGATACCTATGCTAAGAGTAGGCAGTAGGTGTGTTGCCTATTCCAAGCTGGCAGGTTCGGTTCGCCGAGTTCGCTTGCTTCGCCGCTCAGCTAAGTGGGGAGTTTTTCGGATCATATCACACAAACCGTACGAGCTGGGGACTATCGACAATTACGCCGTGTTCGACTGCGGGGCCGAGCTGAGCGCCAAGATGAACTTGGCCGAGAGCGAATACCGAAAGGACGCCACTTGCCATGGCATGGATGCAGCTCAAAGAAGCAATTCCCGTTACTGATACCGGTTATTGCAAGTTGGGCAGGAATGATGCCTAGGAGTCCTAGAGGTGGAAGGTGCATTATTGTGTGTAACATGACCTGATATGATGCTGCTGACTTGATGCCCTACAGGAGCGAATGGTGGCAAATGTTGCCCCCTTCAAGTAAAGTGCACGCTGGACTCCGGTCCGCGTATCGATTAGATAAATCCATCAGGAGCTATCTTGGATGTCCGCGGAGTCGCCTGAAAATGCAGTGGGAGAGAGGCATGTAGATGCAATTGCAAGCTGCGGCGCAGTAGTTCACTTGTGGGTGGTGGCTGCCGAGGGCCGAGTTACCCTTGGAAGTTTCGAAGCTACTGAACAACAGTGGATCTTAGTTGCAAGATCCGGCGGCCGATGTGGGGAATATATCCTCGCTAGAAGTTCTCCAGAACGGAAAGAACGGGGCAATCCGGAGCGTCCAACCTAATATTGAGGGTTCAAGACAATCAGGCAGGCACATTTGAGAGCCTTGTGACCAACATGCATAGCCCCTTGCCAGCGCCAGGTACGGCTTGGCGGGCGAGGCTGGAGTATCAGCAATCATTCCAATGAGGCAGGGATGTCTATCCATATGGCATGTCTTGCAGCAGTTAGGCGTATCCGCGAGCGGGCGCAATGGTTGGCCGGTTGGAGTTGTGTGAATATATAAGTCGCCTGCAATCCAGCTTCTATTGCTGCAATCCAGCCAGAGCATATCGTAATATTCATGGAAACCAGATTCGTGACACCAGAATCACGAACACACCTAACCAACACCACATCAACACGCATGTAGTTCAGTGGCTACATGATATGTACTTGCACCACACACAACCTGCTCTTTCCTGGTACTTTGTTACGATCCAGGGGTCATTCTTTGTTTGCAGGATAACCTAGCCACTTTACGACAACTGGTAGACCGCAAACCTTCTCACGGTTGCCAAGCTCATTGTTCTTTTTCTCGAAGGCAAATAAACGTAAGTTGATTACTAGGAATCTCGACTTGATTACTAGGCACATATTTAAACCTGCCTTCTTCCCCGCCCCCAAGAGTCCATGCGAACGAATAACTTCTGACACCAACCCAGTTCATACCTCAGTGCTGTGCCGGTAAAACGCATTGGAGCAGCATCTATTATTCTAATATACCCCATCCAAACATCCATAATCCGCCAAGATGTCCTACAGAATCGCCGCCCCCGATGAGTACCTTGCCATTACTGGCATGGGTGTCTCCAACCTGCTTATCTCCAAGGCAGCCTGGGTATGGCCCTTTCAGCGGTGCCGACGCTTCAGCGTCCAGCCCCATGACTATGCTATGAACTTGCAAGCCATGACCAAGGAGAAACTTCAGTTCCTCCTGCCCGTCGTCTTCACCATCGGTCCGGACGTCAACAGCCGCGGCGCCAACGCCAAAGGGCACAA
This sequence comes from Apiospora marii, assembly GCF_038362585.1. Classification (NCBI taxonomy): domain Eukaryota; kingdom Fungi; phylum Ascomycota; class Sordariomycetes; order Amphisphaeriales; family Apiosporaceae; genus Apiospora; species Apiospora marii. Next base: position 3,053,120 of record NW_027117377.1, read on the forward strand.
GAAAGTCACACCCCCAGCTCACAGCCGTGATGGACATAACCCCATCCACGATGAGGACAAGGGCGACGCCTTGATGAAGTACGCCATGCTGCTTTCTGAGGCGGAAACCGATAAGAAGGCTCAGAACACCCATGGACTGGACCAAATCGTCAAGGGCATCATCGAGGGTGAGACGCGAGTCCTCGTCTCGAGCATGACCATGGAGGAGATCTTCACGGAGCGTGAGGAGTTCAAGCGCCGCATCTTCCGCAACATCCAGGTGGAGCTAGACCAGTTCGGCCTCAAGATCTACAACGCCAACGTCAAGGAGCTCAAGGACGCCGTCGGCTCCAACTACTTCCAGTCGCTCTCCCAGAAGGCGCACGAAGGCGCCACCAACCAGGCCCGCATTGACGTGGCCGATGCTCAGCTCCGCGGTAACGTGGGTGAGGCCCAGCGCCACGGCCAGCAGGAGCGCGACATCGCCAAGATCAACGCAGAGACGGCGGTGGCCAAGACGGACCGGGACGTGGAGCGCGCCAATGCCATCGCGAACCTCGAGACCAAGAAGACGATGCTCGACCGCGACGTCGAGATCTCCAAGATCGAGGCGACCCGCGCCACGCAGTCGCGCGACGAGGACCTCAAGCGCGAGGTCGAGGTGAAGCGTGCCGCCGCCGAGCTCGAGCGCCTCCGCGCCACCGACGTCGTCAAGGCCTCGATTCAGCGCGAGGCAGCGCAGCAGGCCGCCGATGCCAAGGCGTACCAGGTAACGGCCGACGCCAAGGCCTCGTACGACAAGTCGGTGCGCACCACGGACGCCGGCGCGTACAAGACCCGAACCGACGCCGAGGCCTGGTCGCACGCCGCCATCACCAACGCCGACGCGAAGTTGCAGAAGGAGCTGAAGGAGGCCCAGGGTACGGCCGCCAAGGCCGAGGCCTACGCCAAGATGGCCCAAGCCTTCGGCGGGCCCCAGGGCCTGCTGGCCTACATGATGATCGAGAAGGGCACATACGTCGAGCTGGCAAAGGCCAATGCCGATGCCATCCAGGGTCTCCAGCCCAAGATCAGCGTCTGGAACACGGGCGCTGACGCTGGCGCCGGCAGCGGCGACTCTGCTCAGCGCGACAGCGCTGCGACCATGCGCAACGTCTACCAGATGCTGCCGCCGCTCATGACCACCATCAACGAGCAGACGGGCATCACGCTGCCCGAGTGGCAGTTCGGCCGCATGGCCGGCGAGATGAGCAACGGCGGCGGCAAGAACATACAGGGGCCCAACGGGGAGAAGCACTAGGTATGTCGCTCACGGGAGCGGGAGATCAGTGTACACTCGGACATATGAAATGAAGCCCCCCAGCAACAAAGACGAAGCAATGGGCAGTACTGCTCCGGTTGATGGACTCGACTACCTTGGAATCGAATCGGTGGACGACAACACGATCGTTTCGAACTTTCCTCCTGTTTTTCTTTGTCTTCAACAACAACAATAACACCTCAACAACCGCCCCTCGAGCAGACGAACTTCCGTCTTCTTGATCCTTCTCTGTCCCTCATGGCCATTTACGCATTTACGCATTCTAGGTGTTTCGTGTTCCGGCCTCATTTGGAAGGCGCCATGGGATGAAGGCGTTGGTTGGTTGGCTTCTCTGTCGTTTCTCACATACCCCTATACCACTTTCTGCTTCTTATTACTGTAGTCTCTAGTTATCATGATTCGATAGACATGCTTTATAGAATAATGCGACGCAGTAAACTGAATATCCCTGATCCGAATTGATGTGATGATCAATCGTTGGCACTTGACATGCAGTAGTAGAAAACCCCAGCTTTTAGGTGGACAAGCTTTGTCTAGAAGCTCTTTTCGTTAATCATTCACTCGTGGTGTACGGGTCTATCTATCGGAAGTAAAACCATGCTGGCAAAATTGTTACTCGTGCAGGGTAGCACGCCCCTCGAAAACCTCAAACTTATGTGCGTTGAAAGTTATGTCTTGTCAAACCCTCTCCAAAGACGCTGACTTCGTCCTTGCCAATTCTCGAACTGATGTCGTTCCCTATTTCCCCGTCGTCATAACCCATGATATGAAATACCGATGCGAATGCCAAAGCGATTCTCAAAGTATACAAGTCGTGCTGCGTATGCCCGTCGCATACGATCCTTTCGGTACCAACTCCGGTACAATGTCTCGCAGATGAACGCCCAATGTTTTCTTTCGTATAGCCGCATCAAAAATCCCATTAAACCGCGAAAAACGTGCAAAATCCAGAAGCCGCGAGGCTCTTTGTCTGATTGATGCCCCTTCCGTTTTTATCTTGTTGGAAAAAATCAACAGATCATCCAGCCCTTCGTAATCTTTCGTTCTCTTCATTCTCAGCATTCCTCGCAAACTCGCGCCAAGCCGCGCTGCGAGCCAACACCACTGCTGGAGTATCCTCAAGTTCACCACCACCACCACCTGTTAACCCAAGATTCAGCAACCAGTTCCCCAAAGCACGCAACTCTGCAAATTATTCCAAATGTGCATGGGCTATCGGACAACGCCAACCCTACCTTCCTCAAGACACCTTCTCTTCCCAATGTTTCCGTCGCGACTCGACTCGCGGTCCTCGGAGAAGCTCGCGTTAAGAACCTCTGTCAGGACATCGCGTCTACGCTTGGGAGACACAGACTCGGGAATAGGTGTAAGGGTCTCTTCTTCGAACATCTCCATATTATGCTCGTCGAAGGGGCCCGCGACCTCTCGACCGAGGGCCTGCCCAAGTCGCTCTTTAAGACCCATGACAGGCCAAATCGGAACGCGCGCGTAGTCAATCTTGATCTGCGCATCGCCTACCGGCGCCTTATGCGGCTCGTGGAACATCATCATTGAAGCACCTGGAACGGTTGCTGTGTAGACGATGAAAGCGTCATCTTCCTCGGATGTCGTCATCAAGCGAACCTTGACGTCTCTGGGCGCGATGTGCGCCCCTCTCGGGCCATCACCATACACTGACTGCTGGGCCATGGCGATGATGACGGCAACGAAGTATTGGTCCTCGTCCAAGTTGCTCGGTATCAAGTTCTTGGAGCGTAGCATCTGCAGCCGGTGTACCGGGCCATTGTATGATCGATTGGGTCCGGGCGCTATGCGAAAGCAGTTTTTGCGAATGTGGTCGAGATTGCTTCGGCTGACATATGCCAGCACTGGCGCGTCGCTGGCGACGTTGACGTGCATAGATGAAATCAGCTGGCTGGCCGACCGATTTGACGCCCAGGTTGTCGCTGAATCAAATGACATCGCAGCATCCGGATGCCTCCAGAGAGCTTGACACCGAACAGCTTTTGGGTAGAAACGGCCACCGAACCGCAAATCCAACTCTGCGCACGTCTTAGGTTTCGAGAGATGGGTTGGGAACAGGGTGGACATGACATTTCGAAGGGCGCGATTCTTGGTCAACATGTTGCGCGGCGTCTCGGTGGATGTTAATGTGTCTAGGTCTCTGCCTAGGGCGACAATCGTGGGAGAAGTGCGCGGTGACCTCCGCGGCGAATGCGTGGATGTAGGTGTTGGCGTCTTCTGTGGCGGTAGCTGTTGGAAGCGGCAGTTCAATAGCTTTGGGTGTAGATCGGTCCAGCAGATGGGGAGAACGAAGAGGGAAGTGCCCTGGTAATCGTGAAGAACATCCCAAAGCGAGCCGACTTCGGGAGTTGTGTGTTTTCTGCGCACCTTGCGCGACCGCTTCGTATCTATTATGGTGTTCATGGTGGCGGTTGCCATCTCTGTATGAGCTTTGTGCTAGTCGGGAGTAAAACGCGACGGGTGTCTATAAAAGTCAGGACCTTGGATACTGATGGAGGTCAAGCTTGGAGAATATCCGGGAGGAAGAATGCAAGGATATACTTACTAGTCCGTCTTTATGACTGAATGTTCAGAAAAAGCAATCAAGGTGACCGCCTGATTGGGAGTTTGTGCTCAGGCACACCCCTTGTAGCTGCGACAATTGGAATGCTATGACGCGCTTGGACTGCCAGGGACTAGAGTGCCTAGATTGACTCGCGCAGTTCGGGTGTAATGAGTATGTACGTGTAGGTAGTTATATTTTCTTGGTAAATCGATTGGGAAAGGATAATGATGGTCAGATAAGATATCCCGGGGAATGATGGTAAAGACTTGATCGCGAATTGTGTGCGTGCATGTGTTTACTGTGACGAGTTCGAGACGCAGATCAACCAGGGAGAGCGGGAAAACGAAACCAAAGTGAAAGACCTGGAGAAGGGTGGATGTGGGCGCGACGAGGGGCGGCCAAATATACACACAAAAGAGGGGCGTGTCGCTCTGCTTGTGTCGATTCGCGCTAAATCGCCAGATCACGTTACAGCTTTTTCATCAATTTGAAAGGTACGAAGTACTTCGTCCGGGACTGTTGGCTGTTAGGCTCCAGTCCAGGATGGTCCAGGATTGGGGGATTGGGGGGTCGGACGAGACGGTGACGGATGCGAAGAGGGAGACACAGCCGGAACACAAATCAGTCGCTGGCAGGCTGGCACACCTCTGGGCGGGCTTGGTACCACCCTCCGCGCTTCCGCATAAAACCGGCTTTTCTGTTAGCGACGCATGACCAGGAGTTGGTGTGTCCGAATCTGACTGGCAGCGACAAGCCCCATCCACCCATGTGTGGCTGCCTAAGAGAATCTGCTCTTGCCTTAGTCAGCGAGGTACTTCCAGCAAGTACCGAGCGTGGCGGTGAGTCAGAGCCCGGGCCGGCAAATAACCGAGCAGGGAAGTGACGTCTCTCACTATCAATTTCCCAACCCCGAACCGCCGCTCCTGTTAGGGCGGTTGTGTGGGGCCAGCGTCAGCCTTGGGCCAACAGCATTGAAGCAAGGAGCCCCTCCACTGGACGAGTAGCAGCCCCCCAGTAAGGCAAGGCAAGCACCAAAGGAGAGCTCCATCACTTACGTGTAGTACACCACGATACCTTCAACCATAGCCATTGTACAGCTTGAGCATCACCGACGATTTCGGTGACATCTCGCCCAAGATGCCGGTAAGTTAATATTACACACTACAACCATCCCCACTACACAGTCTCGATTACAGCCCCCCGATGCCGACAATGCAACCGACTAACTCGGCCCCCTGGCGGGCAATTATTATTAGGCCTACAACTCCATGTTCAACGAGGACCCCAACCCTCCGCGCCTGATTGGCAACGTGCCGCTGCTGCCGCTGCGGACCAAGACGCGCGGGCCGGCCTACACGCTGCCGTTCCCCAACCCGCCGCTGGCTCCCCACGAGTCCCCCGACCCGGACGCCGAGTCGTACGACATCCTGGACGAGGTGCTGTCGCTCTTCCGCGCCAACACCTTCTTCCGTAACTTCGAGATCCAGGGCCCCGCCGACCGCCTGCTCATCTACGGCATCCTCTACGTCAGCGAGTGTCTCACCAAGATCCGCCCCCAGCACGGCGTCCGCGACGCCACCAAGGAGGTCTTCAACACCGCCCTTGACACCAACTTCTCCATCCCCGGCGACCCGGGCTTCCCTCTGAACCAGGTGAGTTATGATTCTTTGGGTGAGATTGGTTGTCTGTATATGGTTGCAGTTATGGCCAGTTAAGACTGGAAAGGGGGGATATGAGAGGAAAGAGATATAATGCCAGAATGTTGGGAAACTAACAATAAGACAGATGTACGAGGCCCCGCGGGATCGACAGGACGCCGAACAACTGCGGCTATATCTCTCACAGGTGCGACAGGAGCTGGCGACCCGGTTATTAGCAAGAGTATACGAGGAAGGCGGAGACGGCAAGCCGAGCAAGTGGTGGTTGAGCTTCACCAAGAGGAAGTTTATGGGAAAGAGCTTGTAGAGAAGCAGCAGCATCCGCAGCGAATCCACGTTAGATTGTTAAGGGATAAATCGAATCACAATAAGCACCTCCCAGATCGCAGGTCAACAATTTGTATTGTGTTGTGTACAATGCTGGCAAGGCTCTATTAAGGGGTATCATGATTTATGATCTATGTACAGACCAAAGCCAAGGTTTGGACGTCTCGGCCTGATCCCGCTCGCCCAACATCATGCCTAGGCATGTCTAATCCTTTCTTTCGACTAAATCTATCGAGCGGACTTGCCCTTCTTTGTCCTGCCTTTACCTCTCGCTTCTACCCTGCCCTCTGCAGGCTTCACCCGCCACGCCGTAAAGATGTAGCCATCAGCGCCACCTTTGCTCGTCATCAAGGGATGTGTCCGCCCAGGCAAGACCTGCCACTTCCGTACCCTGCTCGTCTGCAAAGCAGCTCCGAGCACCAAGGACGGGTTCAGTGGGAACTCGTCGGTCCCAGCCCACTGCTCTAGCTCTTCGGTGGTCTTGCCGATGGCTTCCTCAGGTGGATCAGATATCCAGGCCGCCCGTCGCGCGACACTGTAGCAGTCCATCAGCGCGGTCAGCGGTTCCGGCGTCTGCGAGTAGATAGCGATAGGTGCACCTCCGGCCAAGAGAGGTACGGCGTGGCGCATGATGGAGGTGGGATCCATAGTGCTGGCCACCACGAGGCCCGAGAACCCGCCGGCCCGGGTGCGGTCGACTACGTGGCGGATACGTGCCCATCTGCGTCGCTTCCGGTGATAGTTGCCCCGGCGGTTAGCCTTCCAGGCCTTCAACTCGTCGGTGTCGACACTCGGCGGTTCGTTGGCGTAGGTCGAATCAGCCGATGGATCCAGCAATTGTAACCAGGACAACGTCATCAAATGTCGTGCAAGCGGATGTGTGAGACTCTGCGTGGGGTTCGTATTATCAAAATCGTAGTAACGGAGGAAGCTGAGGTTGGGTTGAGAGTTGTGATGTAGGAGCGTCATCGTGTTGCGATCCGCATAAGGAACGGTCATGTCGTCCTTATGTCTTGGGTCTCCTGTCGGGTACTTAACCCGCTTCGTGACGATATGTTCTTGACCTGAAGCGTCGCCGGCCACAGGTGGTTGCGCTTGCTCCGCGGGTCGAGCCTGTGGTCCACTATCTCCTTCACCTTCAGCGGGCTCGGCCTGGCTTTCCGAGTCTCTCCGTCGTTTTTGTGCAGGGTTGATCCCGTCCTCGTTCTTCTCAGAATACAGAACACCCATGCGCTCGGCCATGGCCGCCACAAGCAGGCCTCCCGTATCATCAACGACCAACCAACGACCAGTAGTGTCTTCAGGCTTGGTAACGGCTTCCACGCCACTTGCGGCCGCTTCCTGCTCTTCCTCGTTCAGGCATCGTGACTCGCCGCCAAAGTGCACGTTGGCCCAGCATCCCAAGAGACCAATCATTTCCTCGCGCAGATCCATGATCTTAGCAGGGTCCTTTTCCTCCAGCAACCAATAGTCTAGCATCGACACATCGAGGGGCAGCACGGAGAACCGGCGGATGTACTTTTTCGTCTTCAGCAGCTTGTACTTAGCGAGCGAGTACTCGGTCTTTTGGCTGATGGCCGAATGCGACAGCATGAGCTTGGTGATGATGTCGCGGCCGGCGTCGGTGACGTCCTTTTTGAGCTCCTCGATCTGCTCCATGGTCAGGCTCTGGCGCGCCTCGGCGTCCAGCTCCGCGCGGTCCGTCTTGGCGACGACGGCGCCTGAGTCGGCGTCGACGAGAGCGTACTCGACGCCCGTGGGAACCACATCTCCGATGTCGTCGCCCTCGGGGCCGGGGCTAGCCGAGTCGGGGGACAGGAACGAGCTCGAGGATAAAATATCGCTGTACAGCTCCGAGGCGGGCACGATGCGCAGGCGATTGAAGGTTTCGTTGTCCTTCTTATCCTCCAGCTCGTACGTGATGTGGTATGGTCGGTGGATGATCAGGTTGCTTGGGAAAGATCCATACTTGCCGAGGGAGATGGTCCTGTGAGCAAGAGTCAAGGTCAGTGGTGGGGTGGGTGGCAATGGTAGTTCGGAGAAGTCTTACGAGTTTGGCGTGAGCTGGAGCACTCTCAGGTTCTCGGATGGCAGCTTGATGGCCACCCAGGCGTTGGGTTCTACCAGCGAATGCATTGTTGCGCTGGTTACCGAAATACAGAACGAAGGTCTGGATGTTCAGATAGAAATTTCGTAAGTTTAAAAAAAAAAAGATCGGCAGCAGGTAGCTGCATAATTGAGATGCCCCACTCCTCCACAACGTGGGGTAATAGTACGGCAGCATACCTCTCTTTGCCTTACACGCTGCTGGTTCTTCTCGATAATTAGACTTTCACTTCCATAAAGTTGTCTGTACACCTACCTGCGGCCTGTAAATACAGCATAAATCGAACATCATACATCCAGGATATTTGAGATTCTACCTAAAATATCACTTATCAGCAAAAACTAGATAACAGTGGTCGTGGTGACTCTCAACTGAAATTATTCGAAGGGAATGCCACATCTGACGTGTACCTAAGCTATGTATGTACTTGATGGTATCTCCCCAAATGCTGTGTTACCTAGCGGATGGGCAAGGAGGCAATCAGTTGCACGCATAGTACTCATTCGGCCAAAATATTGTCTTTCTGTTCTCGCCCTTTGCCCATCGAATCGACGTCTGATTGACACCGTTCCGCATTTCGCTCTTGGGTGTAAACCCCAGCTCTTTCCCGAGTATCCCTAGCGCTCCATGCACTTCGGGATTGGGATCCCAAATCACAACTTTCAGCAACTTTCCTTCCCACGAGAGAACTTCTTCCATCGCGCGTAATAGGAGCTCCTCCAGTGCCTGCTTTGTCGAATCGGGATTTCCATACCCAGGCTTCACCCGCAGGATCTTCAGCTCCTTGCGGCTGAAATCCTGATACCACAGGATCCATGTGTCGGCCTCCCCGCACACAGCCCCTACGGCCTCGACCTCCCGCCCCTCGCACCAAGTGAGGCTTTGGAGCTTAGCCATTTCCTGATACCACTCCAGCTGCTCAGGGATCGGCAAGGTAGTAACGAGGGAAGTATCCGGGGCCAAGTCGTAAGCTTCGACTTGCGAGCGCAGCTGCGCGATGTCGCGGTTGCAGAGATCAGGCATCTCGTCCGGTCCGACCAAACGAGTCGGCAGAGACTGCCTCTTCTCGCGGTTGCGCTGCAAGGCGTCTCTGCTCACGCCGGACGGTAGCTCGAAGCTCACTTGCGGCGCGGGCAGCAGCTCCCAGCCGAGCTTTACGTAGAAGGGGCCGACGCTGGTGTAGAGGGTTGTCACCGGCGCGGCGCCGGGCCCGTCCGCCCATTCCCCGGCTTTGCGCATGAGGAACGAGGCGAGGCCGTGGCCGCGGTACTTCGGGTCTGTAGCTACCATACTGATATCGTAACCAGTCGCCTGCTGCACTCGCTCGCCGTCTCGTATGAGCACTTTGCGCCGGATTGTACGCAAAGAAGATGCAATCTCATTAGGCGCATCGGCTCTGTAGAGACACCAGTGCCGGTACCCCTTTTCACTCAGGAGCGGCAATTGCTCGAGCTGCTTCTCAGCAGCGACCCAGAGATCTTCGGGGACCGACCGCACGAACGTGCGGCCCGCCTGTTTGAAGCATTCAACTCGCTGCTCCGGGGATGCTTCGCCGAAAACAACCTTGATGGGTCCATCGGTGGGCGTATTGATGATAATACGGTCATTCTGGCTGGCCATCATTTTTCTTCCTGCTTTGATCCGGATTCTATTCGAAGCAAGCAAGTCAATAACGAGGTATGCTACAAATTCAGTCACCGCTGCCTGGGAGAACGGCTTATTGTTCTCTTATTTGTTCGGCAGTGTTGCCTGAAAAAGGCATACGTGGACGAATGCGTAAGCACGCGTTTTGGGAAGGAGTACACATATGATATTAGCCCGGCCCGGAGGATCCTGTGTATGAACTTCGCAATCTATATAGATATACGGCATGATTTTCGGCCGACGGACAGCACTCGCATATCGGAGTCGCATTTTGATCCTTCGTTCGGGCTATACTCCACTCTTGATGCGTCAAGGAAATAGAGGTAGGTAGTTCAGGGTGGCAGCGTCTGTTGAAGAACACGGTATGTGTCCTAATGCCAGCCATGCCGATAAGCGAATTTGGCAGCTGAGCCGCAAACGCGTGCTCTGATGGCCGGTTTATCCACATGACCATAAGAGGAGACATTTACTAACTGAATCAAGCAGGTCATTATGCAGCGATGTCGGAAAGCATCAGATACGTTTTCAATAACAGACTTCAGGAACGATATCTTGCTTGGTGTCCGTTAATCAGTTCATTAACAACTGCTAAGCGCGAGCACTCGTCATTAGTCTCTATATGTCTTTTGATTCGTGCAGAAGCAAAACCGAGAACCCGGAGCACAACATACTCAGGGGTGAGCGCACCAGACATCTTTATCCACGCAGATCATCCATGTCTTTTTCACGAACTCGCCGCAGTTCGCAAACACTTTCCAGCACCACCCTCCCTCAATAGTATCCCTCTAATTCGTCCAATACCTCGTTGCAATACTGGTCCGCAAGCTGGTTCTGCTGCCGGGGAACCCAGACGTAGCGGACCGAACCGAGCCTCCGGACGAGGTCGTCGAGCGCCGACGCTTGCTCGATCAGGTCCCGATTGGCGACCTCGCAGCCCCGGGCGTTCTGCCATCCGCTGTTGGACCACTTGTAGACCCACGTGGTCATGCAGTTGACGGCGTACCGCGAGTCCGAGTGGATGCGGACGCGCGCGCGCGGGTGACCGTTCAGCTGCCCGTAGCGCTCCAGGGCCCATTCGAGAGCCATGATGACGGCTGTGAGCTCGGCGCGCTGGTTGGTGGGCTCGGGGTTGAAGTAGTCGGCATAAGGGAGCGCGAGGGTTCGGTATTTGTTGGAGTAGCGCTCTTTCCAGACTGCGGCGGCGGCGCCTAGGACGCCGTAGTCTTGACCGTTGCGCCGGCAGCCGCCGTCGACATGGAAGACCATATCATAAACCATATTGGCAGAACTTTGCGGCGCAATCACGAGGTCCTGGGGGAATATGTTGAACACGAGGTCTTTGCGATGAGCGTCCGCTTTCTCCGAAACGACGAGCTGGCTCCCTTGTGGTGAGATGGTAAATTCGTATTGGTCACCTTGGATTGTGAGTATAGACGGCATGGAGACTTAAGAGTTAATGCACCGTTGACCAGCTTCGCAGTGATTGTCGAGACGTGTAGCTGGGCTGGGTAAGCTGTTGCTTTCAGAGAAACATCTTTTCGACGAGAACTGAGTTAACCAAACAACTGGCCTTCTATCGGCCTGAGTAGGAGCTTTCCAGATCTCAGAAGCCTCAAGCTGCTTCTCTCCCCGGTCGCCTTTGGTGCCTGATACTGGGTGGGCTGTGGGAACCTGAGAATTTGAAATCGCCCGGCAGCGGTTGGCCGCATGGCCACATCATATCACGGCTTAGACAGGATCTTTATTTTCCAGAAGACTCTGGGAAGATGAGTTCTTTGAGTAATCGGGCAATACAACGTTAATAAGTAGCCAGTATGCCCTTTTTTCGTAACAAATCTGGTGATGAAGTTCCTTTGTAAGTATCGCTTCGCGAACCTCAGGTGTCCCTGACAACGAGACAACGTCGCCATGATGCTGATGTTGCCTGGAGCTATGTCTCAGCCCCTTTTAATCCTCTAAGTCGGAATCAATTTGTTTACGAATGCGGCGCATATAGGTACGTCTATGTGTCAGAAAGTATTGGCTGATACAAACACCATTAAGTCTCTGACCAGATTTCTCAGTCACTCTGTTTACCTTATTCACCTTACACAGGGTCTGATGAGCAGAGTGACCATTTCCCATGTACGGATGACGAGGACACTCATTGAGATGCTAGGGGTATCTTCCAATCCTGCGGATATATTCGGCCTACTCGTTCCAGGTATCTGCAAGCCACACACTGTTAGATTCTTCTTCGGATGAGGGAACTGTATCATTGAGCGTCCCTGGGCAGCATATTCGTACGGCGTCGTTTTATCAGCAGCAGAATGCTCTTCCTTGAGTCAGTTATTGCTCGATATCTCTCGTTGCACCTGTCCCGTAGTAGCCAATGCTACACTGCAAGATCGGCACTAGGGGTATCCCAGGAACCCCCAATGGTACTGTTGCCAAGCTAATCGCCAAGATAACCTAGGTCCGAAAAGCAGCCAAAACTAGAGGTGCACCCCAGCTCTCAGCTGGCCGGGGACCTTCGATTACCGGGAATCTTGAGAAACGTGCCAGACGTCAATCATCTTGACTGGTTGCATCTAAGATGCCTCGCCCAGCCCAGCTGCCTCATTCGGCCTCGCATGTCCGATTGCCTAGATCGACCACTGACCTATGAATCTCATTGGCCGTCCTGTCTTGGCGAACTGACCGTCCACTTTTCATCTCCGTGTGCCGAAGATACGGAAATGGCAAGCCAATGCATGCTGGGGGTTCAATGAACCTGCAGCAATCGATACACATATATCAATGGCTTGTTCCAACGTACTCGACGCCCCAACCCAGCTTGGTTCTCGCGTTTCCTTAAAGACCAATCCGCCGGAGCCAGATACTATCGAGCCACCATGAAGGGAAGTTCTCTGTTATCGTGGCTAACCGCCACCTTGGTCGCCAATGTCTTGGCACTCACTATTGGAGAAATCAACGGCGACCGATTTTTGTCGCCGTATAACGGGCAAGACGTCACCAACGTGACGGGCATCGTAACGGCGAAGGGTCCCGAAGGCCTCTGGATTCGATCCGTCAGAGAAGGCTCCGACGATCGCGTCTCGGACGCCGTCTACATCTACGGCTCTGCGCTCGCTCAGAACACCTCCATCAACACGGGAGATGTCCTCGTGCTGAGTGGCAAGGTCAGCGAGTATAGGTCGAACAAGGACTACCTATATCTGACAGAGATCACTTCACCGAATGTCGCGGCGATTTTGGAACATGACAAGCAAGTCGTGCCGAAAGTCATTGGCAAAGATACCCTCAGCCCGCCAACCGTGCAGTATACGAACCTGGACGAAGGCGATGTATTTGCGGTTCCGAACAACAAGAGCCTTGTCTCGGTGGCAAACCCCGTCTTGCAGCCGGAGGAGTACGGCTTAGACTTCTGGGAGAGCTTGTCGGGCCAATTGGTCACAGTTAAGAGTCCACGAGCTATTGGTAGGCCGAACAGATACGGCGATACCTGGGTTGTGGGTGATTGGGCCACATCCGGCGAGAATGGCCGTGGGGGTTTGACCACCACGCCCAAAGGTGCGTTTTATCATTAATATCAAGACTTAATAGTAGAGAGCTGATCGAAGTCATAGACAGCAATCCTGAGGGAATCGTCATTGGCACACCCCTGGATGGCTCCAAGAACCCCACCGATACCAAGCTCGGGGACACACTCGAAGATATCACGGGTGTGGTGTACCAAGCGTTCGGCTTCTACAGAATCCTGCCGTTGACCAAGGTCACCGTGGTGGGCTCTCAGGAGCCTGCGCTGCCACCCGCGACTTTGCTTACCAGCGACGGCGTGTGCTCCGGCTTGACCATTGGCTCCTACAACATCGAGAACTTCTGGCCGGGCGACACAGCCCACGTCCAGGCCGTCGCGCAGCACATTGTGGACTTCCTGAAGACGCCCGACCTGATCTTCCTCCAAGAGGTCCAGGACGACAACGGGGCGACCGACGACGGGACCGTGAGCTCGGACATGACCCTCTCGACGCTGGCGGCCGCCATCGAGACCGCAAGCGGGGGCGTCGGGTACAACTTCACCTACGTCGCTCCCGTCAACAACCAGGACGGCGGCGCCCCCGGTGGCAACATCCGCACCGCGTACCTGTTCCGCCCGGGCGTCCTGGTGCTGCGGGACCCCAACCCGGCCGATTCGACCACCGCCAACGAGGTCCTGCCCGGCGGCGCGCTCAAGTACAACCCGGGCCTGATCGACCCGACCAACGCGGCCTTCACCAACAGCCGCAAGCCCCTGGCCGCGGCGTGGCAGACGTTGGACGGAAACAACACCTTCTACACCGTCAACGTGCATTGGGGCTCCAAGGGCGGCTCTTCGTCCATTCACGGTGATGCTCGACCCCCTGTGAACGGCGGTGTCGAGGATCGCGTTGCACAGGCGGAGGTTACGGCAGTAAGTTTTTGTTCCCCTTAAATATTTCTTGTCTCGCCAATTCGAAGTGTCAAATCATTATGTGCAGTTCAACTCTTGAGACGGCTCAATTAACTCCCCCCCTTTCTCCCAGGACTTTATTGCTGCAATCCTGGCCGAGGATCCTGAGGCCCATATCATCTCGTCGGGCGACTTCAACGAGTACCCGTTTGTCAAGCCCATCACCGAATTCGAGTCGCAGTCTCGGATGGAAGACCTGGATGTCGTCGCCGGCATTGACGTCCTCGAACGCTACAGCTATCTGTACGACATGAACACCCAGGAGCTCGACCACATGTTTGGTGAGTAATCGGATATCTATTTCATGATATTCTCAGTCTGGAAACAAAGAACGCCCTACTAATAACTCTCGACGGTAAAAAGTGAGCCCCGCGCTGGCGAAAACGATGCCCCAGTTCGAGCACATTCACGTCAACACGTGGATTGCCTACGACGATATGGTGTCGGATCATGATCCGAGCGTGGCCAAGATGAACTTGTGCAAGTATTAGCGCGACTTCGATCCGACAATTGAGTAGAATATATGTATTTGCACCACCATTTTTGCCAAGTTACAATCCATTGAGGGCGCGTAATCAAGTAGGTTATGGTTCCTCCGGCATTGGCCCAAGTGATTTTGGCCTATATATTCCAACTTCAATCACGAGACTTACCTCGTCGTATGGCAGCTTGTGGGAGCGACAGCCGAATCGATATATACTATGCAGTTTTCCAAATGAGTTTTGGAATGTTGCAGAAGCCACGGCGTTGTCGTTGTGATGTTTGGTATCACCAGGCAGGGTTGACGAACAAAATCAAAGCACTTGCCATTGCCGAACCACTTGATTTTGTATCACCTCTTCATGAGGCTCAGCGTTTAAAAACAAACCAATTCTATATGTAATGCCAACTTCATAGAGCGTATTTGTCGATCAGGCAGCACCCATTGCTATCTATAGGATCTACGGCGAGCCGAAGTAGGCAGCGACGCCACAGGAAAGTAGTATGCTTGCAGAAGGGGCTGTTTCTTCCCCGCATTGGCGATGCCTGCCGGGGGTGACCAATCGCCTTCGAGAAAATAACGAGCAACCTCCGACCGCGTTGAATTGATGAATTGTAACCTCCTCTTGTACTTCGTCTCCAATAGTCGATCATAGACGTACAGATACCTGCCGCCGATAATGGCCCATAACCTTCATCTTCCCCTCGAAATACTTCTCGAGATCATCCACTATACATGTTCAGCTATCTTCCATAATGTGGACCACAGGTTCATGAGACCGTGCCTAAAGCACGCCGTTAATCTACGTTTGGTTAATAGTAGGTTCATTCTCCATTATGCTCCTCCTAAGCAATTGTTATGCAAGCGCAGGTTAACTAAGTCTCGTCGTTACGTTCTGTCGTGTACAGGAATGTTTGATGAAGTGGTCCTTCCGATCTTGCATGTCGAAAGAAGTGTACTCCAATTTCACCATTCCTGGGCAAGACCCTTCTTCAAACAGAGCAATCTGTTTGCCCCCTTCGCTGCCAGGATACTCTACAGCGAACAGGGACAGAAGAATGCGCCAAGCAGTTTGCTACATCGTGTGCTCGACACGCTCGACGCCGCCCCCTCCAGAGACGAACGGCTAAAAGCACTGGCTATTCTGTACCGGCAGGCGTGCGACTGCATACAACCGCTTCCTCAGCCGTCCTGGCCCAGTTGTCGTATGCCGTTCACAAAAGAAGGCTATGGGTACTCACGACCGCAAACGGACCGCAATTCGGAATTACAGAGCCACTTGGTCCCCGCCGCCATTCTGCTGGGAATTCCTGAGCCCTGCGAAACCGTCCTCGCCTCCTCCGAGGTAGCGGGTGACGACGCGCAAAAGCTAATAACGGAAAATAGCGAGCATTTTGGCACGCCGCTCTACGCCGCTATCAAGGTACACCGAAATGAACTGGCCCTCAGCATCTTGGGCTGGATGAAGCGAACAAACCGCAGGGACTCGCGCGACTGCATCCGCGCTGCGGTAATTTCAAACAACACGGTCATGTTGCAACCGTTACTCGAGCACTCCCGGTGGTTTATAAGAGACGAACCCGACGATACGAGGGACGGCCTGGTAGAAAACGAACGCCGCACTTTGTGGGGAGGTCTGGCCGAAGCGGCTAAACTTGGCCATGTGGTTGTGGCATCTTACCTCTTCGACCATGCCCGAGAATTCCATCCGCAGTTGATCAACGACGACTATCTCCTGACCGAGTCTGTACAGTATGCGTCGCTATGGGGGCACATCAACTACCTCGAGCTGTTAATCCGACAAGGGGATGTTGACCTGGGGGCCCGGCTTCACGAGAACGGATGCCGCGCGAACTCTCTCATGATAGCCGCCTGGAGAGGAGACAGTGACCTTCTCTACTGGCTCATCCGCCAAGGTGTCCGTTCCGGGAGTGCTGATGGCGAGTTCAAGTGGGGTCCGATCATGGCCGCCATAGACGGCGATCAGCCCGAGGCCCTGCGCATCCTTTTCGAAGCCGGCATCGGCGTGACCATCAGCGGCGATGACTGGGACGAAGACTTCTACCGCATCATGGTACTACAATCAAATAAGGTGTTCCGATACCTCGTCCTCGAAACGACCGTAGTTTCCCGAGACCCCCCTGATCTCAACTATTGGATGGCCAAGGCATGTGCCTGGGGGAATCTCGGCATGGTCGAGGTCCTTTTCGAGGCCGGCGTGCCAGTCCACATTCCGCTAGGGGTTGAGTGTCTCGACGAACCGGAAGGGGGCACGCCCGTATGGACGGCGATGCATTTTGCCTTGGCCTCTTCCATGCCCGGTGCGAAGGATATCGCTAGTAAACTGCTGGGGATGGGCGTGCCGAAGCCTATGGAAAGCGATTATGAATCCGATGTTATGGGCGGTTTCCGAGAGGGCCTGTTTGAGCCCGACTCTAGAACGTATTGGTCTAGCATGCCGCACAGCACAAAAATCGGATGGACTTGAGCTCGGTGCCTATCGATACGCATGCGAACCAATGGTGCCAATGCACAGCTATTGCCATTGTCACGACATCCATAGCTTCTGGCGCTTCTGAATAGCCGGCGGATATGGAAGCCAAATTTGAGTGAAATGGCCGGCTGAGGCTGACTACTGGTGCAATACCGTGTGTATAAATCTGTCGAAGATCTTTGCGACTAATTGACGTTTGTAACGGTCATCCAAAACAACTTTTGTCCCAGAGAGATAGCGGGTTTGTATTATCGAATGGTGGGTGGCGGTTGCCCTTTCGGCACGAAACCTTTCCCTTTCCCTTTCCTTCCAGGCAAGGCTCCAACGCTACCCTGTCGTTCAAAGCTCCTTCCTCCATTGGCTGCAGTATAGGTCCTGCCTTCGGAAGGACACATCATACTTTGAACTCTTTACCACATGTTATCGTTCCTGGTTTCGTTGTGCGAAATATGGATTCTAGAGGACTGGCTACAGAAACACCTAGCATGCAATGCGTATAATGCCTTGCGCGTGTTACATCGAACAAGACTGATCATACTTAGATAGGCATTGCAGACCCTAGGGGTTGGCATGCTTTCTCGCTCTGAGGATGAGGTGGATCAAGAGATTTGAGTTCAACGACACCCATAGTCACCACATCTCAAGCTTCACTTCCCCTCCTACTTGCGAGGGTTTATTTATCGTATCAACACGTTCTCCCATTGACCGGGTCGGTATAGCCTAGCGGTAGTATCATTATTATATTATACTTAAAGGCAAGAGGGTTCGACTCCCTCTGCGGTCGCTTAAAATTTTCCCTTTATTTTTTTTTCTTTGAGATCATTTTTTCTTAACTTTCCCACATTACCCCTTCATGATGAATGGATTGGCCGTCCCCATTGTCTCTCCTAGTCGCGTAACCTCAGGCTCACATTAACTCGACAAATTTCCGAACGGCAATGCATCGCCCGAAATCTGCAGGTGGGTTGGGTAGGTTACTGCTGGTGGTCTTCGGGCTTGATCCATTCCCAGGATTGGAATTTGGCATCGCCATGACGCCAAACCTTCGCGTCCTCCTCTTCCCGGTGTTTCGACTCCTCTGCCAGGAACTGCGTCAGGTTTCCCTGCTTCTCCGCCTGGATTTGTCGTCCGGCCGCACGAAGGTGCCAAATGCTTCCGGATGCGTGTTTACGAATCTTGACAAGACTCGTGTTCTCGTAGGCCTGTATCCAAGCCCCGCGGTTGGAGGGATTGCTCGAGTCATCGACGATCAATCGTGATACCGATCCATCCACGTCCTGAATCCGCCATACGGCATCGTCTCCACCGTACGGGAGCCCGCCAAGCCAGTCAGCACCTCTGACGGTACAGGCTTTGTACAAACGATCTGTGAAACGAAGATAGCCATCAATATCGTCGACGCCCTCGAGACTATGCTTGGCGCTCGAGATGGTGCCGTTGCCGACCACCGTCTCCCATACACAGCGGGAGCATATCCCCGTTCGGATAGCATCATGGGCGCCAGCGATTTGGTCCCACAGTGGTGCATCGCTTTTCGGCGTCAAGGAAGGAGCAGGTTTCCCACTTGCGGGTTGCGTAGTTATTGAGATTGGTTGGCGCTCAAGCTCGCCAAGCAACGGCTCCAAGGACGAAAGTGTGAGTCGGGTATCAAAGGCCCACTCGGGATGGTGGAGCTTGGCGAAGATGGGCGCGCATGAAGTGTCTTCGGCTGCGGGCTTTCGGCAGATGTTCTTCCTCGTTTCTTCGGCCTCCTCATAAGCAGCAAAAAGGGGGCCGGCAGTCGCATGCTTGTCGATGTTGTTGGCGCGGCAGGATCCAAGGCTGTCCTGATTGCTTGCAATCGCATCTGTACATTCTTGTCGGCAGTACGATTCGAATAGTGGGTTTCCAGGCTCAAGGATGGAGTCCAGTTGGGTTTTGCTGAGATGTATGTCGCATGGGAGGGTTTTGACTTGGTTTTCGAGGGCTGACAGGCATTTGTATGCATCGTCTCCCTTGGCACTGATGGAGTCCAAAGCCTTGTGGATGGCAGGGCGTACTCCGTCGGCGGGTGAAATAAGACCGTTTCGAACCGTCCAGCCGTAATCGCCCGCCGGCAAGCTTCGCCAGTCAGCCTTCAAACCTCCTTCCTCGGTGTACCTCCGGATCGCATCGTTCCAGATCTTCTCCCAGCTTTCCTTCTGGCAACTTTGACCTGCTTGCTCCACCCGACGAAGGTGTTCGGGGAGCGAAACGGGGACATGTGTGTCAGGGCTCAGCACCTGCGAAGGCTTCCATTCGTTCAGTATGTTTGCAAGCCAGTCCAGAGTGCAAGAGTCGCAGTTCTTTCCTCCTCCATGGGCCATGAAGCTGGATAGGCCTGCCAGACTGGTATGGTTCTCACCATCGTAGATCCCCCATCTCTGTACCATCTCTTCCATGCAATAGTCGTAGCGGCTATGCTCACTTGGTCTGCAAGTGTAGGAGTTGCGATGGAGAAGGACCTGGAGAGCCTCTGCCGGACCACGCCCTTGCGAGGTAATATCGAAAGGGCCGTTGTAATCCTTGGTGTCGAACACTGCAGCGGAGCATTCTTTGGTGACCTGCGCCGCCGATTCGGCCAGCTCTTTCCGGCAACCCGGTCGGCACAGGTCCGGAAGGTACTGCACCAGCTGCTGGGTAGCACCGTCCCAGTCGGGGGTGAAGATCTTTTCGTGGCAGTTTATGGAGGATAGCGAGTCCCATGCTGCCCGGCACCCTTCCGAGATCCCATCTTGTGCTAGTGGAGGGTAGTGCTGCGGGAAGTCCAAGCCCCAGTCGACACCTTTGACGGGTCCCTGTGTTACCGTCGTATCGGCGGTATTATAGCACTGGATGAATTTGAGAAGCCCATAGACTCCGATGAAGCAGAAAAAGATTATGAGAAGAGCATTCACGAATCGTCCGAGGGGGTTGACGTAGTTTGATCTCCTCCCGCTCCCGCCAGCCTCGAGGTCGCCAGAGAGATCCTTGGTGTCGCCATGCCTATCATGCACACTCGTGTCGAAATCATCTCTGTAAGGGGAGTACGGTGTTAGAGGCACGGCCGAGGCTTCGTCAAATGTAGTTGGAGCCATACTCGCTGCACAGGTCGACACGATATGCTCGACAAGCCAAGGGAAAACCGAGATGGGTGACGATGAGGAGTGAACATGATGGAATCTGCCATGTCCAGATCGATTGGGATTAGGGGAAGCTCAGGCAGCAGGCATGGCATGGCCCATCCGCTAAGTGGGCTAGAAATGGGTTCTATTAGATGGGAAATTGGCAGTTGACATCGAACATCTGTGCTTTTACCGAAATTGTAGCCATACTATCACACCATCGACACAATAAAGCGGTGAATGTGGACTACTGAAGACGCGAGGCCGTACGGGTCTGATACGGGCATCGTTCGGAAAGGGTTGCGTCGGTCGTCGTCCAACGGCGAAGAAGCCGCCAAACTAACGATTCAGCCATGCCATGAACCATCCGCGTTGTGCAAGTCGTCGCGTTTAGGGGGCCGGCATTTAGCGGCATTTGTTCACTAAACCACCCCCTGAATTAGGTCCCACCCAGCTTTATCGATTACCACCCGCGACCCTCGAGACCCACCCTAATGGAATTCCACCCCACGCTTGAGAAGCGCCAAGTGCTGCAGCTACAAGCCTTGCATCTGAGGCTTGAGGGCTTAGGGCGGGGGCAATTGAATTGGACAGCAGCACGTTAAACCTGTCTGTCCATCGTGAAAGTAACCTCACCCACCAAAGCCATATCCATCACGTCTCAAGATACGACAGACAAGCAAAAAAATACCGCCGCCATGTCTCACGCCCGCATAGAAGAAGTGTCCGACAGCGACGATGCGTCCGACCCCTCCGAGGGAGACATTGATGACTTTGCCGACTCGGACATCATGCGCCAGATCGTGCCCAAGGCCGCCCCCCAAAAGCAGCAGCAGCAGGAGCCCCAGCTCTACAACCCCGCCCCCGCGCCCGTGTCCTTCCCGGGCACGCAGCAGCAGTCCATCACGCCGCAGGACATCGCCCACTACCAGTGCATCTACCCGATCTACTTTGACGCCTCGCGGACGCGGGCCGAGGGCCGTCGCGTCCCGGCCTCGCTGGCCATGGCGAACCCGCTGGCGCGCGAGATCGCCAACGCCTGCGCCGCCCTGCGCCTGCAGCCCGTCTTCGAGGCGCACAAGCTGCACCCGCAGGACTGGGCCAACCCGGGCCGGGTCCGCGTCCCGCCCCTCAACGACGCCGACAAGAACACCAACAAGAGCATCAAGAACAAGCACCACCTCTACATCCTCATCGCCAAGTGGATGAAGGACCGCGGCCCCACCACGGGCGACAGCGAGGTTCTCCGCCGCGTCCGCATCCCCGGCCTCCCCGGCATGCCCGAGGACGGCAAGCCCTGGCCCAAGCCCCCCGTCCCCCGCGGCTGGAAGGTCAACGAGCTCGTCCCCGCCTACAGCGCCGCCATGACGGGCGGCGGCGTCAGCGAGAACGCCCTGCGCGACATGATGAAGGAGATGGGCGGCATGGATGGTATGCCAGGAATGCCCGGTATGCCTGGTGGCGCTGGTGGAGCTCCCGGCGGCGGAATGCCTGACATGAGCAGCATGATGAGCATGCTGCAGGGCCTGGGAGGAGGTGCTGGCCCGAGCGAGCCTGCTGGTGGTGCTGCCGGCGGCGGCAAGAAGGCCAAGAAGGGCAAGGGAAAGGCTTAAGAGTAACATGCAAGCTGCACGCCTAGGATCCCCCCACATACTTGCTTCGCTTCGGCCTCTGTGGTCCACCTGGAATTAAAGAGATAGCAAACTTACTGGTCAGTTTCGGTTAGAAGGCACTTCACCTATGGCATCACGATACCATAACCTTCGGAAACGAGGTCAAGCTGAGATGCATAGGCTGAACCCAATTCAATACACACATTCTCTTAACTCTCTGATCCGTTTTTGACATGACAAATATTCACTCTGAAGAAGGAACGTAAAATAAATATCTCTTGTGTTGTGTGATATTAGTGATACAACTACAAATGATATATGTATGACATTGGTCTGGGTATCAATCAACAAGCTCCATGCTTTCTGCTTGGTGCCCATGTTTCCGCTCTTCCTTCGTTACCTAATAAATCTCGTACAACCCTTGTTTCTCGTTTGCTGTAAAAGTTGATGTAGTGAACTGAAATCGAAGAGTCGTTACGCCTCGACCTTGCCCAAAACACCCTCCCACTCCCTCGAGCCAGCAATCTGAACCTCGCCCCCGGAACCGGGCACCATCTTCCCATCGGCACCGGGCATGCGGATCCGCAGCCTCGCGGCCGCGCGACGCTTGATCTCCCGCTCCTCGCGCGCGGCGGCGCCCACGGCGGTGGATTTCTCGTTGGCCACGACCGTCCGGGCCTTGTCGAGCACGTCGTCGCGCCAGCCCTTCCAGGAGGCCCAGTCCTCGGCGCGGCGCGCGGCGTGGTACTGCGGCGACGCGCGGGCCGGACGCCAGGCGAGGCGGGACTCGGCTCCCGCGGGCAGGGTCTTGAGGTCGTACACGGCGGCGGACCCGGCCATCTTGAGTAGCTCGGCCAGGACGTCCTTGGACTCGGCCGTGACCATCTCGCGGCGCTGCTCGGCAGGCGTGGGCTTGCTCTTGAGGAGCGGCTCGGCCAGCCAGTTGTGCTGGTGCAGCTGGTCCGCGGCCCGGGCGCGGCGGTTGTCCTCGCGCAGGTAGCGCACCGCGGCCTGGAGGGAGGCGATCTCGTTGCGGAGGACGTCCATCTCGCGAGCCGTGGCGACGGCACGCTCCTGGCCGGCCTTTTTGTTGGAGCCCGCGCCACCGGCCGCGCTGCCGGCTTCGGTGAAGGCCTGCGAATCGCCGGCCACCTTCTTCCACTTGTCGCGGTCGCCCTCGAGCGTCTTGAGCTCGCGGTCTTGCTTCTCGATGTCCTCCTTGAGCTTCGCCATGGTGTTTTGAGCATCAACGATCTGCGCCTCGAGCTCCGTCATGCGAGCCGCCTTGGCGTTGGCGTCACGCATGCGAGCCTCGAGAGTTTCGATCCGCAAGTTCGAGGTGCTAATGTTCTCATCACGGACGGCGACGGCACGGCGGAGGTCGTTGTAAGACTCCTTGAGTTGACGCAGTTCCTCTTCGGCATCGACAGGAATGGTCTTGAGAGCCTTGAGCTCTTGTGCACGGACGATCCAAGGCTCTTGACTGCGATCAAACTCTTGGGTCTGGGAAAGATCGGCACAAACAGCGGCCAGGTCAGAAATCTGGCCAGTGAGTGTTCGCAGCTTCGACAGGTACGAAGAGAAAAGGTCCGTCTCGCTAGATGAGTATGCCGTCATGACAGTGCGGTGGACGGTACTGGAGATGTCGGAGTAAGACAGAGGCTCAGTGCGGCCCTCCTCAGACGTGAGAGCATGCAAGTCCACACCGATCTTGCGCGACATGTCCGCGAGTTCTTGAGTGGCAGACTCGTACTGCTCGAAGACCTCACCAGTATCTGTCGTAAGCGACAGGTGTCTCGACTTAAGGTCTTCCAATGACCGCACAGCCTTCCCAACAATGACCTTGGCACTTCGGGTCTGGCTAACGACGGCATCTACCTTGCGAGCGAAATGCTGGGCAAGCTCGTCGTCCTCCCCATTGGCAGGAACAACGCGCTGCACCAAATCCTTAACGACCGCAAAGGTAGCAGCGGCCGACTCCAGATGGCTCTGCATCATCACAGTTCTCATCTGGACATTGTCGGCGAAGCTCTCCAGGCCATCGGAGATGTGAACCTCGCCGAGATGAGTCATGAGAGCAATGGTGCGAGACAACTCGCTCGCGCATTGCTTCTCCTTGAGCTCGTCACGTCGCAGGCCATCAATCCAGCCGTTCAGTGCTCTCTCGACAGGCTCTAGTTCGAACAAGGCACCGTCGTACTTGGCAAACTCCTCCAACGTGCAGTGGCTGATGGCGTTGACGAAACGGTCGCACATGGATGATACCCAGACAAGTTTGTCCAGCGCATCACAGCCAGCAAAGACGTCATCTTCGTGACCCGGGTGGCCCTGTCCAGTAACACGCTCCTTGATGAAGCCATGAAGAAGATTGGCCTTGAATGCGAGTCGTCGGAATCGCAGGAGTGCAAGTACCGAATTCTTGTCCACATCGTAGGTCTCCGGCAAGAAGAGCTTGACGATCTGCAGATGTTGCTGCGCTTCCTGGGCATCCATCTTCTGCAGCTCCAGGTCAATAGTCTTGACCTGGGTCTTGGCGGCCGAGAGTTGTAGCTTGAGGTTGAGGTCCATCATCTGTCTCGACTTGCTGTTCAGCTGCTCGGATTCGACCTCGTTGACGGCATGAGAAGCACGCATGTCTTCGAGGTCCGTCTGCAAGCTCATAACCAATTCTCGGAATCTGGACAGCGTGTACTCCATGTCTTCGATGTTATCGTCTTGCTGGCCCATTCTCCGAGCTTGCTCGGCGATGATAGTATCTTTGAAGTCCATGTCCTTCTGCATCTCTTTCTCATTTTGGACGTGGTTGGCCTCCAACTCATCGTTGATCTCTCTCAGCTCTTCCAGCTCTTCGATGGTGGCATTGAGCTCCTTGATGTGCTCGCCTTGAGTGAAGAGGTCTGAGGAGAGCTTCTCGATCATCTCCTCAGCGGCGTCGGCATTGTCGAGTTGCTCCTTCAGATCCTCGACGCGCATCTCGGCTTCGACTAACTTCTCTTTGGCAATGTCGTATTGTTCTCTGATTGCCGCGTAATCGGTCAAATCGCTCTGCAATGACTTGAGCAGCTCTTTCGACTTTTCATCTTCCTCCTCCTTCAAGTCTCGGAATCTGATGAGGGCCTCTTTCAATCGCTCGTTCTGCCTCTCCAGCTGCATCCAATTGGTGCTTTGTCGGTCTTCGGCACTTGTGCCCTTCTCATATTCTGCCTTTTCATCTCGCAGGATCTCGTTATCAAGTTCCAGCTCCTCGGCCTTCTCCTTGAGAGCGTCCAGTTCAGCCTTGAAAACTTCAGCTTCCTCTTGGGCCATTTCCCGGTCCAGGGTCGCCAACTCCAAGATTGAGTCATGCTCAGCCTGTAACGTTTCAATGCTCCCAAGTCTATCCTCGGCCTCCTTAAGTTGTTTCCGGAGACTAGAGTTCTCTTGCGCCGTAGTCTGAAATTTCCCTTCGATTTTCTTGTTGATGCTAGCGAACTTGTCGTGCTGCTCCTGGATCCTCTCCAGCTCTTTCAACTTTTCCTTGTCTTCAAGTCGCTTCCGCTCCATCACCTTAAGCTTCGTTTTGAGGTCCTCGTTCTCTCTGGCCAGGGCATTGTTCGCAGGCGGCCGGGCAGCGCCGCTCGCCGTCCGGGAAGCGGGCGTCGCGCTTCCAGGCGTGGTCGCTTTAGAAGCGGCGGGGCCGGTCAACTTCTCCAGAGCCTGGGTCCGAGACTGCACGGGGCTGATCCCTTGCTCGCCGTCGCTCTTAAGAGGCGAGCCAATATCGGATGATCTGGTCCCGAAACTGCTCTCGTTCCCTGACAACGACTCGCCAGATAGGACGCGCCCTCCTGCGGGGCGCGAGACTCCTCCGCGACCTCCTCGAGTGGCAGTAGATGAACGACCACTTGCGGTTCTTGCAACCGCTCCGCCTCTGGCTGTAGTAGACGACGTAGATGCTTGCCTAGTGCCTCGAAGCGGGGGTAAAGCCGGGGGTCCCATTGATCCTCTCGAGCCACCGCCTGACGCTCCTCGTGTTGGTCGCGTACCAACGGAGGACACTCGTGAATTAGAAGGAGTGCCGGTTCGCGAAGTCGCTGTGCTTGCTACAGGATTTGTCCCTAGCTGTTTCGTCGGTGACCTTGTGGGTGACTATTGACATCGAACACAGTCAGTAACTTGGCTCCATTCAGAGGGGAAAGAGCAATTGCGATCAAGTACGAACCCTGACAAGGCTGGATGGCCGGCGCGTTCGATTGACCGGGCTCGGACTGGGGGCATTGAGACTGATCCTCCTGGTCATCTGCGGATCTGGGACTGAGGGCCGCCTCGTCCCGGTAGTAGCCGTCATGCTATTCGGGCGCGTTGCTGCCTTGGGGCGTTGTTGCGGCGGCGCGGGTTGCTGTATGACGGAGATGGTGACCGGGCGCACGAACATGCCCCGGCCCATCTCGCAGTCGAAGTAGCGCTCCCCCTGGACGGAGCCATCGTTTTTGCCGCCATCATCGTCGAGCTCGACACCAATCCAGTCGCCGGACGCGAAGTGCGTCTGGCCGACGAAGCGGACGGTGGCCTTGCGACCGTCGGTCAGCTCGACGACCTGGCCGACTTTAATGCTGGACATGGTGGTCGTTGCGGCAGCGGTCGGATCCAAACATCAGTTCCTCCGCCGTACAAGAATTGCACTGATCGGAGGCTTATTCGTACATTGTCGGCCCTGTGGCTTGGCGGAATCGGATTTATTGCGGTTGTGCGTTGACGTTGGTGATGTTGCACTTCCCCCGGAATTGATACGCGTCTTTGTTTGAATTGGAGCAAACCGGGAAGCTTCAACCAGGGGTTCGTTCGCAGGAGCTCCAGGGTCATACAGTGTTCAAGACCCACCCGAAGCAGTTCTACTGTACTGAGACACTGTATAATCACCAACAACAACCCCAACCCTGAATAGGCCAGACTTCATTGTATGCAATTCAATCAGCACGACAATCGTCGATAATTACTTGCACTCAAAGATGCACATTGTCAATCAACCCTATTTCGTCCTCATCCACAGGGCGAGAAATTAGCAATCGATGGTTTGGAGGATAGGCAGCAATGCAGCCTAAGGTATATCATACCTCCCACCCCAAGCATTCCGTACCACGTCTTCAGCCTTAGGAGATATCACGAAAGAACCTGTCAGCCAGGTCTCTTATATAACACCATACCGGCCGGGTATTTTGTTTTACGCCTTTGATGCCCCTGGCCACCTAGATTGTCATTACAGGCAAGAGTGTACGGTACATAAGTAGGTATATTCGGAGTTTGCATTAATACAATGCGTGCTACGTACAACAGCTCTGGCTTTGTATTTTACTACCTACATCCCATCAATTTATCTGCAAAACCTCATCCTCAATCTCAATCCAGAAAAAAAAAACATTATTCAAACTCTTCTTTTGACATCGCCATTACTCCAACCCCGTTCTTTTTACACGGACGGAAACTTCACCCGGTTACCGGTTTCTTCCCACCCCCAGCAGCCCTAAAACTGCCGCTGCGCACCCACTCCATGATCTCGAACCCCAGTCGACGCTCCAGCCTCTCATCCACATGCACATCAGTCGCAACTGCAGCCGGGGCCGGGGCGTCTGAGGAGGTGGTGGTGGGCGCCGCGGCCGCCGCCGCGCTGGTGGCGGCGACGACGGGAGTACCGGGCACGCGCAGCACCACGACGGCCGGGTTGGCGAACTCGAGGCAGTTGTTGCCGCGGACCTCGTCGGCCGACTGGCACAGCTTGACGTAGATGGTCAAGTCCGGCCCGACGATGCCGCGCCACAGCGTCGCCACCCACTTCCAGTGGTCCTCGGGCTGGTACGCGTCCGTCATGGGCAGCGCGGCGGCGTAGCGGTCGCTCTGGGTGAGCGAGTAGCCGGTGCCGAAGACGGCGACGGGGACTTTGCTGCTGTTGCTTGTATCCGGTGCGCTAGTAGCTGAAACGGAGGAGGGTTCTGGGGGTTTGGCGGCGGCGGCGGTTGCGCCAGACGGAGAAGTTCCTCTGATGGGGTTCGCGGTGATAAATTTGATGACCTCCTCAGAGGTGCGATGCCACTTGAGCATCCGGCCGATGTAATTCGCCATGGGGTTAGACAGAGGCTGGCTGTTGCTATGTTGCACAGAGCCGGGCTCTACAGTATTGCTGCCATTTGCGTCCTGGTCTGATGTGGTAGACTTCGGGCTGCTCGAGTCCCCATGGCCATCATCATTAGGGCCATTCCACGTTCTCACCACGCACTCGCCCGAGATGCTCAGCGCCTTCTCCACCACGGCCGCGACTTCTTTTAGCACTCCGGGCGCCGCCGCGGCCCCTTCGATAGCAATGATGGGGCCTCGGGTCTCGAACGGGGGCGTACCTGGTGTGGGTGGTTTGAGGGGCGGGCTGATGACACGCAGCATATTCAGCTTCAACATGTAATTCTGTCCCCAGTGCGACGGCGGTGGAGTGGAGCTATGGTGTTGGGGGTGTCGTTGCTGCTGTGACTGCTGGGTTGTCTGCTGAACTTGACGCGCCACTTGCTGATGCTGCGGTTGCGATTGCGCATGCTGCTGAGGCATGCCATTCTGCATTATGCCTAAGCCTGTCACGGCGTTCGGGTGGCCACTGCCGGGAGCGGCTTCTACAGCCGAGTTCATATTGGGCGAGTTCGGCAACTGGGTCTGCAATGGTGGCAGCCTCAGCGACTCGTCAAACGCACCGCCTGGCCGAGATGGAGTTTGTACCGGGCCTGGGTACGAAATGGAAGGGCGAGGAGGAGGCTGCATCTCCACCATACCGTTGTTACTCGATCGATATGGTGCCTGTGGCACGCCCCCCATTCCACCACTTGTAGGAGGTCGCGGCAGACGGTTCGCTCCCGCCATGTTCCCTTGGTATGGCCCAGGCGGTCCGAAGCCGCCACTGAAAGAAGGCCGGTGGTTCAGCTGTTGCCCGTGTGCTTGCTGTGGGTACCTTGGGTCGCCCGCCCCCGGATACGGGGCATACCCCATGGGCGGCGACCCCGGCATGTACGCGCCGCCCCCGTTGACGCGTCGCCGTTTTGCCACGGAGTCTACGTGCGTGGGCGACGACATGGACATCATGGCGTAGTCCTCTTCGATATCCCGCAGGTGCGGCTGTGTGTAGCGGCGTCCGTGACTGTCGACCGACATCATGCTAGCGGAACTGCCGCGGCGCATCAAGTGATCCGTCTCGATGACGCGCGGATTCGGTGTCATGTACGCCGGCATGTGACCAGGGGGTCCCCCTGCCATTGCTGGCGTATGTGCGGTTAGAGGCAGCGGTGGCGGTGGTGCGGCTGCAGCAAACGGCGTGGATGGTGTCCGTGGTGTCGCGATGTAGCGGCCTCCGCACTTGTTGCAGCGGCTGGGGTCTTCTCCCGCTGCTGTGGCCTTGTGTCCAGCGCTGTGCGCGTTGTTACCGTTCTGGTTCTGGTTCTTCCCGCCCCGGCGCGGCTGGTACCGGTAGTCCGGGTACTGGCGCTGATGCCTTACCTTTTCCTCCTCGGCGAGCCGCTTCCACGAGTTCTTGACTTCCTCCGGCTGCTCACGCCACTGCTCTCCGATCAGCTTGGAGATGTCGGGGTTGGCAAGTCCGGGGTTCTTGGCTGCTACGATGGCTTGGTAGTGTTGACGGTAGAGAATGAAAGCTGTTTACCCAACGAAGAGTCAGTAAAAAGAAAATAAAAAGGCTTCTTGTCAATTGATTGCTCAATGGAGATTGGAAGATCGAAATCTAAGGCATGAACCGAAACGCTGTAAAGAAAAAAAGTGAATAGGGGCTTAGGGTGTATGACAACAGAACGAAGAATGGGATTCTGTAAGCCGACTAAGGAGTCTTAGTCCCTTTCATGAATCCCTAATTCACCTGTTCCTTTGCTCTATGCAAGGGGCAACCCACAAAGAGCCTAGCCAAGAAGCGGTGGCCATCTCGGGTCATTGGGCAGTGCCCCCTGGGTAGGACAGGTGTACCATTCTTGTTGATCAATCGACAAGGAACTATTGTTCAATACTCACTGCCAATCCCATCGCGTGGCCATGTACCGGCTCGTTTGTGGCTTTAGGCGATGTCTAGAAACTGACAGAACAAGGGGGAACGCGTCAAGAAGGCCGAAGTGAAAGAGTAGAGCTGGTTTGTAGAGGGAAGATTCGAGAACGCAAGAGACGAGAGGATAGAAAAAAAAAAAGAAGGAGTATAGCTTACCGTTTCGAGGCCGTGGGACTTTCGGCGCTTTTGTACATAAACAAATCAAGTCCCGTGGCCCGCCGCCAACGTCCAGCGGCGTTGCCAGCGATCGCCCTGTTGCCGGTGTGTAGAGGCTCAGGTCCTGGAGCCGCGGGTGCTTGTTGGCTTCGTGGATGTCTATGCTTGCGGCCCTCTTGCGGACGCCGGGTTTTGTCGTCGCAGTTGAGGATGGCGAGGCTGAGCCGTCCGGATTATCGTTGCTGTTGTTGTTATTGCTGTTATTGTTGCTCTCCTCGGCAGCCGGTCTTCCACTAATACTGCTACTACTGTCGTTGAAGTCGTTTGACGGCGTTGAGGGGTAGTGTGGAGGATAAGAAGGAAAAGGAGGTGCCGATGCCGGTACTGGTATGTGAAGAGGAGTTGGTATTAACCTGTGCTGTTGCTTGGGGTTGTTCTCTTCGTAGTGTGTCTGCTGTTGTGGATGTTGGGGTGGCGGTAGCAGTGAAGGAGGATGTGAAGGAAAACCAAAGCCGTTTCTAGATGTGGCCATGGCAGGTTGGCTCATGGGCCTTGTTAGTGAGGAGGGATCGCCACTGGAGGAGACCAGGCCATCATCATGCTTGCTGTCGTTGGTATAGGGGACAGGTGAAGGTTGAAGTAAACGCTGATGATGAGGCTGCGGATCTGTCGTAGTGGTGGAAGTGGAAGTGGCGATGCTAGAATGTGTCGAGTTGTTGCCGGCTACGTCTGCCATGGTTCAAATTTGGCAAGGGGAAATTGAAGGGGGGTGTTGACATATGCCAGTTGCTCCTCCGTCACTTTGAGCTAGGGCCCTGTCTCGTTTTCTTCCCTCCTTGTTTCTTGTGTTTCGATTACGTTCCGTCCTCTCGGCAGCGTTCGTAAGTGGGAGCGCGAGGGTGGGAGATTTGACAAACGGGGAGACCGCAGATAGTTGTGGACCAATTATAGTAGGATGAGAGACATCCAACGCTCTCAAGTCTCGCGCTGTTTACAAGCCGCCGACTTTTCTCTCTTTTCGCTATAATTACGCACACCCACGTCGTGATGGTCGTCGTTAAGATTGATAAAGGTAGGCAGACCTCGAAAGAAGCAGTCAGGTGTAGAGTCTCGGTTCAGGGTAGGGTTGAGCAGGTATCCCCGTCCACGTAGAGTGTTGATGGACTTGACATATGATGAAGGGAGTAATTGTTACTGAGAGACAGAGGTAGTAATGAGAAAGGCGAGGGGGTTGCTATTGTGTATATGATGTCTTAAGTAATTGTATTGTCTTTCCTTGAGGTACCTCCTTCTTTCTTTCTTCTCTCTTACGGTTCCTTGTTGAGCTGGGGCGTTAGGGTAGGAGTAGTAGCGTGAAAACGATGAAAGACAGCACAGGTAACAATACAAGGGCAGAAGGGGGGGGAGGAGGCGTCGATAGGCCAGATGCACCTCCGCAGGACAAGAGACAGGTATTGGAAGAATGGATTGATCAGGGTTGGGCGCGGGAAGAGAGCATGATGTGGGTAATGGTTTGGGAATGGTCTGAAGCCGAGAAGACTTAGAGAGAGGAGGGAGATGGGGCTTTCCTTCAGTTGCGTCAAAGAAGAAAGAGAGGAAAGACTAAGGACTTGTTGGCATTGTTTCCTTTGTGTTGACAGTTGAGGAAAGTGGGCTCTCTCTCCTCATGCTGTCCTTTCTCTCTTTCACCTCTTTTTTCCAACAACGATCTACCACCACGGCCCTCCTGGCCTTGGGCGAAAAGAAGAGTAGCGACGATGAAAGGCAATGAGGTGACGGGAAGAGCTATGGGCACAAAACAATGATGAGCCTATCCCTGTATCATCGCTGCCGCTGTGTCAAAAGTTGACGGGAGGCGGGATGGCGAGAGTGATGTGCTGTACATCTGAAAGGGGGCAGGATGAGTACGGATGTAGCTTGCATGTAAGCAGGCCTGTGGTCATTCGGGTTTCTCGACTGTCGTCCTGTTACCGATGTCTTTCTCATATCTCATCTGTCATATATTCCACAGCTTGTAGTCAAGTAAGAGAGGGGACATATGGGCAGAACTGGGCAAAACTTGGCAGGCCAAACCGCCAGATGGCAAGGTATTGGGCAGGCATATGTCTCGGGAATATACTGGGCGTCCAAGCTGCTGCGGATAGAGCAATAGCCACATAGACGCCTCATATTCCCCTCGTCCATTTTCTTTGTCCTGGGGTATGCGTTTGTAATGCCGTTTCCGGGATAGGCGGGTGTGCATATGGGCCATACCCAGCCAAGCGAGACATTCGTCGGAAGAGATATATAACAGAGAAACGACGCAAGAACAGCAAGACATGTACCATAGTCGACCCAACCAACAGTCCGGGCAGTATAGAAAAGAGGAGTTCAAGTCCAGCCACGTCCAACTCAATAGCAGGCAGCCATGTTGAAGAAGTGGTTGTACAATCAGCCAATGCCTTCCTTGCTCGGTCTGTGCCGTCTGGAATGTTGCTAGCATTGCAACGCCCTTTGCACGCACACGCTGCCGAGAAACTCCCCACGTGCGACCAAACTGCCATGCCCTGCTGTGCCATGCCATGTAATTGTTGACATTTATTTCATCACGTGCGAATAAGCTGTCACTGTCTGTTTCGCAGTGTCTTGAGGCTCCAAAATATAGAATTAGCAATGCTACGCCCCACGGCCAACCCCAGGTTACACAGTCGTCCGTGCTATTAAATGGCACCGACCGACGAACATCGCCAACAACTTCGAACGAGTAACCGGGGAAATTTTTCTGAGACTCCAAACAACGCCCATTAGTTTTGTTCCTACAGCCAATTCTTTCCTTGTCGGTCAATACATCCAAAGGGGAGTTGTTCCCTTTTCGTTCGCCGGGCCAACAGATGACGGATACATATTCCGTTTATGTCTCAGGTGTTCCCGCTTTACCTGTCTATGGTTCATGAAATAAATCCGCGTCCTGTCTCACCGCTCAATAAGCTGGCGCTGCGACGGGCATCGAGGAATAAGTCCTCGCATTCGGCCACATCCTTGATATCAATCTCCTTGCGCCCGTTGACTCGGGCAAGAATGCTATTTGCTTTACGTCAGCTCTCTCTTTCACAGACCGACACTTGCTCTTGTAGGGATAAGCTGGATAGACAAAAGAACATGTAGAGACCCACCTTGCAGGGGTAAGCAGCTGGAGACAGTATCGCAGACTAATCCGAACTCCATGCTCGGCGAGCTTGTCAATGGCCGCATCGGAAATGGCCACGCTCTCGGTAGTGGCCCGGATGCGCACAATGCGTTTGATCTCGTCGGCGTCGTACGGCGTGGTTGGGATAATTAGCAGACGGGCCAAGAAGTCCGGAGGAATGCCATGGGCGGCGACTATGCCGTCCGTGCCGCGGATCGTGCACATGCCTCGATTGGAAGCAAGGACCACGATGGGCGAAATGGAAGACTCGAGGGCCCGGTTGAGGTAAGTAAAACACTCAATGTCAAGCATGTGGGCCTGTAGTTTGTTTGTTTCCAACGGTCAGTCTAGCCCAATGGTTCGGCGATCTCGCTAACGGATCCGAGGAATTTGCGTGTTGGTTTGGGATACATACCTCGTCAATGAACAGCACACCAGGTACCAGCTCAGCTACGCCCTGGTCAATGTACTTGCTGACCACCTTGTTGATCTCACCGCGCAGCTTGTCGGTGATCTCCGTCATCTTGGGCTTCATGAGCTGGCCCATCATGCTCATGATGTCCTGGCCCCCTTGCGGGCGGGCGTTGGCGACATCGAGGTCGTGCAGGGTCACATCCTGCACAATCTCCTTCTTCTTGTGTACCTCGCCCTTGGGAATGGGGACGTATTCCTCCGCCTCCAGATCGAACTCGGTCGCGTATGCATCTGATCGTCCCACACGCTTGCAGGAACCTGTGTTGGCCTCGATGTAGACGACATCGCCCACCGTGACTCTCTCCTTTTGGATCGCCTCGTATATGCTGGGGTCCAATCGCAGCTTCTTCTGGCCCTTTGCGCTCTTCAGTCCAATCAGCAGGGTGCTAATGGTCTTGCCGTAGCCGCCGAGCGGGTTCTCCGCCTCTTCGGGTGTAAGCTCTGTGACCTCGCCTTCGTAGACCTCCTTCGTTTCGCGGACCTTCAGGCCAATAGCTCTTCGGAAGTTCTCCATCAAGACCTCGGTTTTCTTGATCTCGCTCGAGTAGACTTCGCTGCCAACGATGGGGCAAAAGGGTACCTTGGTGCCGAGCTCGTGGCTGAGGGCAAGCGCAACGGCCGTCTTTCCGGTTCCAGGGCCTCCGGCAAGTAACACACCTCGTCCTGCCATTTTCTGTGCCCGAATCAAGTCGACAACGACACCTGCAGCCTGTGTGAATGGGGACTTGTTAGCATTGCATCACGGTCATCACCCAATCGTGCCGGAGACGCATGTACCTCTCTTGCGCCGGCTTGGCCGACGAAGCCGCTTGCTTGCTTCTCAGCAGTTCCATCTGACTTCAATCCCAGACCTCTGATATGCGTATGCGCCGCCGTGCGGTTTTCGCGATTGTTGCCCTTGATCTCGCTGATTTGAACCATCTTGACGGACTCGAGGCTCAAAGCCTACGGAAAATTTGGCAATTATTTGCTCTGCGGGGTAATTGTGAGGCTGCAATGGCGGTGATTCGGGTGCTGGGCTGGAGGTTTTTAGGCGGTGGATGGAGATCGAAGAATGTTGTAATTGCGGCCAGGTGAAGTTTAAGCGGGCTGGAGATACTGGAAGCTGCAGCTCCCAAGCTCGCGAACTTTCTTTTTGGCGTCGCGCGCCCGGTACGCCAATCAACTGGTTTCGCTAGTACCTCAGTACTTCATTCGTCTAGGTGGGTTCTGCGCCACACTCGGAACACCTAACTGACCTACCTACTTCTGTTCCTGACCTCAAAAGTATTTCTACCTTTTGTGATTGATTGATTTATAGATTGGTTACTTAATTTATTAATGCCCTAGTTTCAAGTATACCCACGTACAAGTAGTTAGTTGTACAGAATTATGTGCCTATTTGGTTCCTCAGGTGCTCTTTCTATTGATACATCAACCGTATGGCATCAGCTTTCGTTGGTCAAGCCACAATTACTTTGGTAGCATCCCCAGTCTTGTGTGGCGCTTACACCACGGACGAGGTAGCAGGTTCCATGCCGAACTGGGACGTCACAAACAGGCCAATGAAGGAAACCCTCGCCCATGGTTTGTGGTAATGGATACTGGATAGCAATACTACATTATACGATGATCTGTGATGGTTTTCCATCTGGTTCCCGGAAAACACGAAAGACAATGCGTGTTTGGCGAACCTTGTTTCGCTTTGTAACATTCTCTGCGTACATATGTTTTGCAACAGTCAAACAGGTAACGGGTAGGCATGGAGTTCACAACCGGGGAAAGGGTAGGGTTTCTACGTTATATCATTCAACCCAGCCTACTGGACTCTACACGGCCCATTCTGGTAGCCTTTCTCCGAAAGAGAACAACACCAATTTGGAAGGTTCTTTATGCGAGCACCAGGCTTCAAAGAACCTTCGCGAGAATAGCAGTGCTCCGCTCACCCATAAAGCGAAGATATATAATAATCAAGTCCTGTCCTCCATAGATTCAGGTACGCTATTCTTGAATACATTCCGAATCCATATCCCACTCCACACACTCATCACATCAACATTATGGTCAGCTCAGGCTCTTCCAGAAAGGGTGGCAGCACGAGGGGCGGCACTGATACAAGCAGGACAAGCACCAGTGTCAGCAGAAATACTGCTACGACTGATGAGATCAACTCGGACAGAAGCAGCAGCAACTACAAGAAGATGCCCTGGAACGACCCTAACAACAAATACAAGGTTGACTGGGATAGGTTCGAAGCCGGGCATCCCAAAGACCGCCCTATGGAGCATAACCAGAAGAAGCGGCCACGTCCAGAGGGCGTCTCGGATTAGCAAACCAAGCGCGACTACAAAGCTGTACAAAACTGAGATGTGGCCCGATTCTCAGCACGGTAGACGCTTATTGGTGATTGGCCCTTGTCAAAGAAAGAGCTATTCGGCCCACCGATATTTCCGATCATGTGAGATAGTGGTAGGAGGCGGCAGAAGATATCAGTTTAGTAATGATGTGGCGATACAAAAGGTTCGATCACCACGCTGTGCGTGACTTCTTATGTATGACAAAGAAACACTCTATTCGATGCCCGAATCCACATGTGTTGAACCAAGAGTCATGTCTGGACCAATTCTAGGCCTACTCCCTCGTTGCACTGCTCCCGCTCGCAGCATCATCGTCATCCATCGGCTCTAACAGCACAACCCCTTCCTCTGCCGCCGCGTCCACATCGTACTCCCTCATCTGCGGACGCCCCGTCTCCCCTTCCCCACGCACCTGCTCCTCGTCGCCACTGTCCTTCGTGACGACGACCCAGAGGGCACTGCCCACAATGAGCGCGCAGCCCATGACCGTGACCCAGCTCATGTGCTCCCCGAAGAGCCATCGATCAAAGCCCTCCGAGAAGAGCATGTTCGTATAGATCATGGCCGTGGCCCGGTTCGCGCCCGTGGCCTTCCCTTTCTTCTTCTGCCGCCTCCTCGCAATTTCTTCTCCTCCTCCTTCCTCGCCGTCATCATCATCATCAACATTAGACGCCGGTGAAGACGAGGCAACAGCGATGCCGCTAGTCATGAGAAACTGTGTGGAAAAGCCGCACACACTGATGAGCACCAGCAGTCCAGCCTGGCGCCACGACGCAGGCGCCGCGAAGCGCATCAGGGGCTGGTCGAGGTCCAAGACGGGACCGAGGGTCAGGGCCGCCGTCGTCACGACCACGCAGCCGACGCTGAAGTAGTTCACCGAGATTAGAGTATGGGCACGGGTCCCGATCTTCCGCAGCGTGACGATGGTGAGGGCACCGCCAAGGACCCCGATCAGTGCGGACAGGATGGCGATCAGCCGATCCGCGGGCGCGGGTTCCGTACCCACAGCAGGTTTGACCCCCTCTCCACCTGCAATTGACGTATTACTACTGCCTTCCACACCGAGTAAAGCCCCTTCCGCAGCCGACCCGTCCACTGAAGCTGCGACACCGACCCCCATGGCACTCGGATCGTCCACCGCGGTCCCCGCCGCCAGCAACGAGATCGGGCGCGCTATCAGCACGACGCCGGCCAGGGCGAGGAAGGAAGCCAGCTGCTCCCGGCGCGTGAACCGGTCGTGCACGAGGACGTGGCACAGGTACCCCGCCAGCGTCGGGGCCAGGAAGGAGATGACGACGGCCTCGGCGAGCGGCAGGTAGATCATGGAGTACCACAAGCCGTACAGGCCCATGAAGCCGGCGACACTGCGAAGCAGGAGCAGGCCCCGCACGGCCCGAATGCCGAGAACCGCGTCATGCCAGCTTTCGCGGCTGCGCCCGCTCCTTCTACTACGCTGCTGCGAGTAGTAGGTCCAGAGCCCGCTGAAGAGGGTCGTGGCGCTCATGCGCCAGAAGAGGATCATCATGGGGTGCATGGGCCCCGTCTCCTCGTCGAGCTCGAGAAGGCGCGTGACGGCGCTCATGAGGGCGGCGAAGAACTGGGACAGGCAGACGAGGATGGGGCCCTCGTTGCGCCGCCACGCCGAGAGCAGACGTTCTCGGAGTGCTGCTACTCGCCCCCCTAGGCCGGTATTTTTTCCGGCGGTGGTAGCGACGTAACCCGGGGTTCCGATCAAGGACATCCGCGAGCTCGGGGCCGGGGATAGCGACAGGCATCGTACGCCGTTGCCGCCGTTCATCCAAGACAGTGACGACGAAGACGGCAATGGCGAGAGCCGGCCGTCCTGTGTGAAACGGCTCGCAGAAAGTGTGTGTGGTGTGAGACCCGCCTGCCCGAGGAGTTCCTTCTCTTTGTCATTACTTGGGGTCTCGCCTGTTGTTATGGGGCGGCCCCGGCGTGCTTGGCCATCAACATGCATCTTAGAGCGGTATGTAAGAATACGGTACGTTCGAAAATAGATCGGTTAAGGTTGGGTCAGGACACGAACACCTATAGCCGCACGAAGCTACACGATGCGCGGTATCCAATATTGTCTGAACACTATGATGTCTAATTCCCTCAGGAGAGGTCTTTAGACATTCGCAGAACCAGGTACAAAAGAGAGCACGAATGCAATAATACGTATTGGGCGGAAAACTAGATTCTTATTCTATAAGTAGAGCAAGCTTGAGAGGATGGACCAGTTCTGTTGTACGCTGCAACAAATTCACAGACAGCGGCTTTACAACATTGAGTATTGCAGAATGACAAAAGAACAAGAACAAGAACAACCGGGGTTGAACATCACTGCGAGAGAGCGATCCCAGCGAGAATCGCACCCTCTTCGGCATTTTTTGCGCCTGTAAGGGCGCCGTAGTGGGTGCCACTGTGGTTAGGCTGGCCATGGGGGACGGTGCGGGATGCTGGTGTTGGGAGTCAAACCCAAATACTG
The DNA here is from genome assembly GCF_038362585.1 of Apiospora marii. Lineage (NCBI taxonomy): Eukaryota > Fungi > Ascomycota > Sordariomycetes > Amphisphaeriales > Apiosporaceae > Apiospora > Apiospora marii. Next base: position 3,091,588 of record NW_027117377.1, read on the forward strand.
TTGGAGGGACTGTTGGAGACAGGCACGCAAACAGTGGCGAGTGGGTGGATCTAGATGAATCGAAGGCGTAAGAACAAGTGGTCGTCCCCAGTAATGGCTAGGGTAGCATACGTGGAGGACGTGATGGGGAATGCAGCCCTCATGTCTGCAACTGCACGCATCATGAACATGACTCCAAAGGGTTACCATCTTGGGTACACAGTCCGAGGGTTGCCTACCAGCTGGGCAATCATATGGAAGATCCAAGGAAGAGCCGCCAGGGTGCCAGGCTCTTCTCGCTGATAGGACGCTGCATGGTGGGGCTGGCCTATTCAGGATTGCCGGCTCCTGTGGTTGGTTGCATCCATCCCCGATATCGCCGGATTTGAGCTGCAGCTTGTCTGTTAGCGAGCGAATCGGCCAAGACCCGCCGCGGCATGGGGCTGGGAGGGGCATAGCCGGCTGGACCGGTGCCCACGGGGGCCGCAATGGCTGGCATGCCTGATAGCGAGAAGCTCTAGGATTTTCATATCCCCAACAGCTTCACATGATGCCGTGTGCTAGAGGTTTGAGAGGCTGGACTTTGAAGATCGTATTACTTATGGCCGATTCGCCAGGTCCTAGGAGTGACACCATGGGAATCCTGAAGAGCAAAAAGTTCGAAGAGAAATAAAAGTGCCGCGAAGTATGTATTCACATGCAAGCTAGCATGGTGACCTGTAGTATATCCGTAAACCGAACGCCGTCGCTGTGCCTTACGCCCCAAAAATGACCAGGTTGCCGTAGCAAACAAAACATGCCCTCAAGCTCCAATACATGAAGCCTTGAGCACCGCCTTCGTCCCACACCTTTCCCAGCTTTGGCATGGAGCTTCCAAATCGTCGGCCAACCCCACCGTAACAACAATGACCAAAGTCGACCGCGACACGGATGGCCAGTCGCATTGCCGTATGGCGTTTCGCGAGTTGCCGAGTCGTTCTAAGCCAAACGGTTGACTAAAATAAGAGCATGGGCCGGGTAGACTCCGAAATTCGTGTTGCAGAGGGTACATCAGAGAACCCAGTCTGGTTCGTCGAAGCTGTGATTGTAGTATCGGGCTCTGTTACGTTCCCTTCCGTGATGTCGTCCTCCTCAAACTGCGCTGCCCCCCATCTTTCTCTTTTTCCGCGGGCCATCCTGGCTCTTCTTGACGCTTTCCATGATATCCTCGTCATCATCGTCGAGGCCCAGCAGCTCATCGTCGCCATGAACCTGTGAGCCGGACGCCCCAGCACCATTCGTGGCCTGGCCGCCAAGACCGCCTGCGAGCGCGCCTGCCTCGTCCTTTCCCTGGCTCTTGAGTACCGCGTCGTCGTCGGGCTGGAAAGCCCTGCGCATCTCCTTGATGTGTTTCCGCTTTTCGACCATGGCGGCCACGCGGCCCAGGTACTGCGGGTTCCGCCGCAGCGAGAACTCGAAGTCGTCGAACTTAAGCTTCTGGCGGCTGGCGTACTGCGCGTGCTGGCTGGCCTCGAAGCAGACGCCTTCGAGGAACTCGGTCATGATCTCGTCCATGACGCGGACGGTGTCGGGAAGCGGCTGGGGCACATCCCCGTACGCGTACATGAGCGCAGAGACTGAGAAATGATAGCACACGTTAGATAACGGCTGCGTAGGGCAATTGTTCAATGCACCGCAGAGCATCAGAGGGAGCAAGCTTACGGTCCTTAGCCGCGAACGTCTCTTTGCCAACATTCTTTCCAGCTCGCGCGCGAGGTTCCATGGTGATGGAGGATGTGTATCACAGCGATCGATAAATGGTGTCGCCGACGTTCAAATCGAGTGGCGAGAGTCGTTGTGATTGGGAGAGTGGAAGAGGTTGCCAGCTAGGGATGTTAGAATCCGAATGTACGGTAGGTACGGTAAGGCTGTCGCAGTCTTTCAAAAGTCAACGTCGTCGTAGTCGCAAGGCTGAGGATGAGGGTACTTAGATGGAGGTAAGATGATGAGATAATGGACCCTTTTGACTCCAGTTCACGGTGGGAAGCGCGTTTCGTAGCGCCTAAGCTCCCTGTTAAAGCAGGTGCGAGGGTGCTTGGAGGGGTGGAAAGAGGTACATAGTGGGGCTCTGGTTAGCATCAATTGGAGAGATGAAAGCTCCCAGCTGGGGGGAAGTTCCGGATAAACTTCGTAATTACCACATGTCAACTCAATTGAATCATCGCCAGGCAACACGCGCAAGTTCTACGGTCGCATTGAACCATCGTCACAGAGGAAGCTATACAAGTCACATACAAGACCACCTGGTCTTTCGAGCTTGGAAGGCCACGTTCGCATTGAGCCATCGAGGATACAAGACCGACCACCTGTCGCTCTCGAAGCAGAACTCCAAAACACCAACCAACATAGCGCACCTGTCCCTCTCAAGATGGTAAGCGCAACTCGCCCTCTGATCTTTCGTTGGATCCATATGATACCCTTGTTAACGATATACCCTTCCAGTCTGCTCTGTTCAACTTCCAGTCGCTCCTGCTGGTCATCATCCTCACGATCTGCACGAGCACCTACGTGCATGGAATCTTCCCGACGTTCATGAACAACCGCAAGCAAGGGTAAGGACGGTCATAGCGAACCCCAAGCCGTGATGGGATCCATGACTCCCATTCAACACTACAGCAGAACGGATTGCTAACTGGACGCACCCTTTTGCGCATTACGACAGGTTCATGGGTATCTTCTGGAAAGCCGCGAGGATAGGGGAGCGATTAAGCCCTTACGTCAGCATATGCTGCCTCGCCATGGCCGTACGTATCGCAGTCGACTGATTATTGATTTGACGCGGTCGTTGCCTTCCATCCGGTTACTAACTTACAGAAAGGTCTGGATCATGATTGGCAACTAGGCAAGACAGCGCATCTTGATTTGCTTGGTCTGGAAGTAGCGGGTTATTGCATATTATAGGAAAGGAGTTCACGGTTTACATGTCCACGAATTTAATATTACTACCATATACAGTCCGTTTATTCGCCTGTTGTGACCGGCTGTAGGTGGGATGATAATCAAGGTAGATAGGTGCTACCAATGGGCAAACTATGGTTTGTACCAGTCGTAGCTTGCCGGAGCAAGTGGGATAATACCTGCACAATCAAGGCATACAACAGTTGCCAGTAGCTAAAATAGTTGATTCCAGCGGCTACTTACCAAAGGAAGTGGAATAATCAGTAAGGTATTTAGGTGTTGCTAATGGTACGGTTATTCCAGTGGTCGCTTGTCGGCGCATTAACATCCTCGTCGGAATGCACACAGCCATACGAATACAAGTTGGGCTTGCAAGTAAGGGGCTGTCACGTATCTATCTAAAGTTGGTGGTGGTCCAAGGGGTAAGAAGGAATTCTAATGCACGCAGCCTCAAGCAACAGCCTCGGACTTGGCTAGCCTAACACCCAGGGGGTGCATACTCGAGTCGGCGTGCGGATGTGTTGATGGAATTCCGGTGGCCTCCTTGGGAAGGGAAGATTGGGCTGCGGCCGCCGAGGCTGACACAGATGCGGCTCGGCTGCGTCAATGATGACTACCTACATAACCTAACGAGTTGTGCTGGGTATGCATGATCATTCATGATATGATATGTATATGTGACTTATAGAAAGGCTGCGTCACGTTTTAGCTACATTGTCGCCCGCCCTAACCTACGTGGACAGCACAGCACATTATGCACCCAGGAACGGTCTGCCGCACCATGGAGTCCTTACCTACATACTAAGCATCGCCTAAATTAAATGTTTCCTTTTGGGCCCTGGCGGTGCAATACAGTTATCGGATTGTTTCTGATGCAAAGCCCGCCTTGGGGGCGTTCGTTCTTACTCCATCTCTTCGGCCATTGGTGTGTCGGGCTGACTGCCACTCGGCCCCGGATGGGATGATGATGGTGGTGGTGGCTGCCGCCTTCAATAGACAGCGAACGCCGCCGGACACTATTAGACGTTTGATAGAGAGTAGTAAGGCGTACTCATCAATGTCGTAAGACTCTCCACGAGCTCGGCATCCGTGTGTAATTGTTAGTCGTTTGCCAATTGCTCAAAATACGACCTGGAGGTCCGTCAGTCGGTCCACCATGGCAGGAGCTGTTCGTTGAGCTCTGTCGTGCGAACCGAGGCGCCGCAACATGACCAGAGCGCCCATCGCATCGCGAACTTGGCCTGTTCTCTCCTCGCGTAGTTGGTTGATGCAAGCCAGTAGTGTCGTTTCTCCTTGGTACCTAGACCGACAAATGCGTTCCCGAATCCAACATGAGGCTAGTTCGGACGCTGACTTGATAGATCCGGTCCCTAGCTAGAGGATCTATTTCCGGTGGACTATTGCATTCTTTGTTGGGGGAAGTCGGGGCCAGAAGCTTGGGGTCGCGTCGCACTTGATCCGCAAACACATGCTAACTGGAGTATAGCACCGCCGATGGATCAGGGCCATTTAGTATGACATGGCTCCTTCCCCTAGTGCGTTTGGAATGCTTCGTAGCGGCCGTTGCCCCCCTGTCCAGTACTGTCTACACCACAGCCAGACGGAGATTGTCCGAATCGCACGGTCCAGGGAGAGCGACTCTTTCGCACAGGCGACCCCGATCAGCCCGAGATCCCGCCTTGTTCTTCATGCGCAGTTGCCGCACCCTCACTGGGCCGGCGCATCTTCATATATCTGATGACTAAATCTCAGCAGTAGTGGTGCCGGGAGGGGTAAGAGGTAGCTAGCCAGCCAGCCCTGGAAGGTTTCAAAACATTGGTGGGTTCGGCGCATGCTCTTTTTCCAAGGTTAGGTATAGTACCAGAAAGCGGGAGTGCTTGGGACACATTTGATGCCGATATTGCCTGGCCCTCCGGCAGCAGCCTCGCGCTTGTCTACCTAAAGCTGCTAAGGCTTGTAGTACGATTGGTTGGCTGCAAAAACGTTTGCGAGGTTCCGGAGGGAGGGGGCCTGGCATCCATCCCTACGAGGCGAACTGTTACCCAGCTTTGGGAATGGATATCGCGAAGCGAATCCTGGGCCGTCAGGTCCAAGTTGAAACGCGGCAAGAGTCCAGCAGGAATGGGTATCCGACCTTGCAGTTGGTACCACCAAGCATGGTGGCAGGGCATACATATACGCACTATGAGTATGTTGTGCCTGGCATGCATACGAGCCCAAAGGCAACGTGAGTTGTGTCTTGTCTAGACTGACTGATCAGATAAAAAGGTATTGCAAATGCTGTGGCAATGTGCTCCGTTAGGTCTCCCGTACGTGCATGCCGTCGTAGCTAGTGAGCGGCTGCCGGCAGCAAGCCCGGGAGTTTTCAACGATCTTTATTAGTAGACGAGGCAGCGCTTTTCAGGTTCAGGCCCATCACCTCGCTCAGGTCCGTGGACGGGCGGCTTGTGACAAGGCCAAGATGTGGTTGACGATATTCGCGATGATGGTATCAATATAGCATAGTACGAAAGAGCATCAGGCGTGGGGCGGAAGGCGGTCTGTCTTTTTGTCTGGTCTGATAAGCTCAAACGTGCCGCACCGCAACATGCAGGTGATATGTAAGTGGATGATATATCGGTGTAACCAGCGGGCTAGGGTCCACGACTCGTAAATGGAGAGAATCCACGCTTCACCTAGTCTCTTGGCGTGTGCGGGCAGTTTCTGGATGACTGGAGGTTGAATGGCGATAGCAACTCACAATCGCCGCGCGCCCACCGCACATCTGCACCAAGCCGGTCCGATATGATATGCATGTGTCACTAATTGTGTCGCTGATGGATGAAGCGCACAAAAAAATGGGAGGGAGCGAGGCAGGCTACATACGCGCAGCAGGTTTGACGGAGCACGGCTGAAAGAGGATAGGAGGGTATTACCAGCGACTTGTTCGACGTTCCAGAAAGTATGGAGACCCTATTGGATCTCCAGATACCTGGCTTGTGTCTGACTTACTTAGTAACCCGTGGCAGGTATATCGCCTATTCCGGGGGTAATTGTGGTTGCAACTTGAGTCCCGTTTGGCCGTTTGCGCTAGGTGGCCGCCGCGACAGTTGCAGCGATGTCCCATGTTGTTGCTCCTCCAGCGTTGCGATGGCCGTAACTTCAAACCCAGCGTGCCCAGACAGGGTGACTATCTCCGACCCGCCAGAGGATGGAGAGAGAGAGAGAGAGAGAGAGAAAACAACAACAACAATCAGGTGACACAATGTCTGTGGTGTCACCGCTACTGTTCTGTGGTTGTTGTTGTTGTTGTCATGGTTGTTATTGCTGTGATTGTTTTTGGTAATGCACGCATGCATATAGTTGTGTGTTAGGTAAATAACTGTGTCAACTCTATCCACGGGTCCAGAGTCGCTGGACGTGGTTTCGGGTAGAGACTCGCGCGAGATTGAGAGTAGGTGGTAGGTATGCAAAGCTAGAGCGCTAGAGCAGAAGAACAAGAAAACGACGCTGACTAGGGTGGTTGGCAAGCAATACGAATAGTAATATAATATATCGACGAGAGTGTGGTTTTGGTAGGCGCTATCCCGCCTTGCGCATTTTCAGCGAAGATTCCCAGGGGGCGGTTGGCGGGCGTGGATGGCGCGGGTACCTTTTTTTTGCGTTTGCGGGTCGCCCGCCTCATGTTGGCCATGCGGAACAGGCACAAGGGTGTGGCCACCGTTTAATTGGCATTCGCGAAGCCCGATCGAGCCGTACGTTATGGTAAGACCAATACCATGTTGCCATGCCACTGGGCAGAGGGGTGGGTGAAGACTTCCAAACCCACCTAAGACGGAGGCAGCGAGGAAGGGCATGCGGGATCGGCACGCATACAGCCATGGTTTCTGATGGTTGCGTTGAGCGTCTGCCTCTCAAACGTGCCCTGACTCATGGAACGGTCCCTGCTGACTGGAGCGCGACCGCCGACCAGCCATGGCCTGCCCACAGCATTGATTCTGACAAAGGTAATCAGATCGTCGGGTTCGAAAATCTCGACAGCGACAGAGGGAGGGAGAGAAACAGAAGCACGGTAAGAAAGAAGCAGAAGGTCACAAGGTGGTGCATGCGTTCGGGAGAGATGTATCTGTCCCGAGGTAAGGCGTCGTCCTAGGTATGTATGTAGCTGGCAGCTAGCACCTCACCACTCACCCAGGTGTGACGAGTGTCCGGCTACCGGCCTGGCCTTGGGCGTTGCAACCTCGGAGGACGGATTTGGGGGCCTCGTCCTCGTCCCCGTGTTTGATAATAAGGTAACTCTCGCTTGCGTCCAGAAGCGTCGTCAGTGGTGTGCCAACTTCGTCAGACCTTGGGAATGCGGATGAGAGGGAGCGAGCGAGCGAGCGTATCGCCCTGGCCGCCTTTAGCCATTCGGATGATGGAATGTGCTGCAAGCACCGCCCTCGATAGGTAAACATTATGTTTTATTGACTTCAAGTCGTTGTTGTCGAAGTCTGATCGGCATGCAGCCAAATCACACATACACACAACAGTACAGTTATCAGACAGGCATACCTGCCTATACTTATTATTTATGCTTGGGAGCGCACCCACACCTGCTGCGGTGTAAGTGTTGCGCGGCTGGCCATTTAGAATATTGTGACGCGCCGATGAGTCCGGGAGCATCTGACTGATGGCGCTACTAAGGGAGATTATATACCTACCTACATACCTTATTATCTACCTGGTTCGCTCGTTCGTCCTCACATATCAATCGAATACTGCAAGTGCGCATACCAACGCATAAACATCCCATGCATCCGCATAAATTGAGCCACGACATCTTTTGGCATGAGGATTACTGCATGGCGCTCACAATGAACGCTACTGGCTGCAGCGCCCATACGTACAAGCAGCAGGAAAGAAAGAGAGAGAGCGCGCATTACTGGAAAGGCCCGTGGATCGGCGATGCCTCGTCTCTCGTGATGCTGATGCCGCAGAGCTGCATATAGAGTGTCATTATTAGCTGACTACGAGTCGCAGATTGGACTGCGCTTTCAGCTCCGTTTAATGCAGGGTCTTTCCGGCTCCAATTAATCAATGTTGGTTTTGGGTCCGTTTTTATAGTAGACCCGGGCTTCCAGTGGTTGGCTCGGGGGCCCTGCTGACCTGACCTGACTGACTGAATGCACCACTGATCCATCCCTAACCCACGGAGGGTACGACGAGGGTGGCCATGGCATGGCAGCAGTTGCAGCCATTGAGGAATTTCATCTTTTCCCAACCAGCCAGCTCATCCTTGCATCCAGACCCATAGCGTTGGGAATGCGAAGGAGCGAATCCCATCTTGCGCCCAGGATCCGGACCAAACAGGCGGTTACGTGTATGCCTATATCGTTGACAGGAACGTGTGTGGAAGTTATGTTATGTAAGTAAGGTGATGAGTCCCCCGTGAACGATTCCTGGCGGATCTCTTTTATCCTACCTCTCCTTCCGTGCCGCCGGCCTGAGCTGGCTGCCTCCTCCTCCTCCTCCTCCTCCTCTGCGCGGCGAAGCGACTTCTTGGGTGTGCACCGCACCACGCAAGGATTGATATGGTTACGACTTGCGGTATGTATGCGCCATGCAGGAAAGCGAGGTCAAAATGGTCGAGCCAGGGGGGGCCACCGCTTCAGACCTTCGTTTGATTCTCCGATCCATGCCCCTCCCCAAACCGATCCACAGTTTTGTTCTTTTGCCCTTCTGGCGTTGAAAACGAAGGTCCAACTCTTGCAGGGGCCAAACGCCACAATCCACTCGTGCTAATTAAAGACGGGCTGGGTACCTGGCGAGCGAGCTGGAATTGGAAGTCAGGTCAGCACATTAAAAAATAGAGCAGGGTCGGGGGTCGGGGGTGGCTAGTCCCAGTCCCCCTCCAAACAGCCAAGGTCACTGTTATCAATCTTGAACCGGGTGGACGGGTACATACAGGCCTCATGACAGCGACGGGCATCCAGAAAAGGCCAATTGCGTCTCCGGGGAGGGGAGCGTGAGTGCGGAATACTTGAAATATCTGCTTCCCGCCCGCTTCCTTGGAAGTAGGAGGCATGCATGTGTGGATTGAAGGGAGCGAGAATGCGACCTAATAGCATCACCACCCATGCATGCCGCACAATGTTTTACGGTAATCATAGGTAGACATGTGTGTAGGTACATGATGTAGTCACACATACCCAGATATGTACCGGGCCACCCAATAATATCATCATACCTAATAAGTCAGCTAGTAATGGTGGTCCCTTGGACGAGGTTACATACTGCAGTCTTGCACTATGTATTGTATATTGGCTGCTGGTCTTGGTCACCGCTGATCGCCTAGCAGTAGTCCTTCTCGCCCTGTGCCAATTTTTGACCGACAAGAAGGACTAGCAGACGCCTGCAGATGGGACGGGCCTGGTTGATGAGTCGCGACTCGCTATTCGAAAGAGCAAAAGAGAAGAGAGAAAAAAAAAGATGCCCACTCACCTTCGCCCACGCCGCTCTTCGCTACTATGTATCGTCTCAAGTTCTTTAACGTGGCGATGGAACTGGACCCCGAGCCCCCCAGTACCTGTTGTAGGCGCTGCGCTCAAGTGTGTCAAGGTGCCCGCCCGCCTCGCTCGCTAGATCTCAGCTTAGGCTAGGTACGGGGCCACTGGCACTGGGTATCATTCATCCGCGCGAAAAAAAAAAGACAAGACGGAGGGGTGTCTCTTTTTTTTTTTTCTCTAACCGGGGATCTGCTCGGTCGCGTAGCAAGTGTACATGCTACTGCTACCTCAGTACCACGTTCCAAGCGTTTTTGGGCCATCCATCATTGACGGGCGGGAGCAAAAGCTACCTGACTTTTTAGGACTGGGCGAGGGAAGATGTTATCCTCATCCATGTATGCTGGCTGCTGCACTATAATTGTACACACACACACACTACCTGATGGTGCAGGCACAGGCACAGGCACAGGCACGCACACACACACCAACACCCCCAGACCCAGTCCCGGTCTTGAGTTCCAGTAGGCCAGATCCCAGACTCCTAGCTAGGTAGACTCCTGGGCTCCTAGCTTCCTAGACTCCCAGACTCCCTAGGCCCCAAGCCACGACCGGCATGGCAATGGGTGAGGTGTGGGTGCAAAGGCGCATTGAAGTCTCAATGCTTCATATTTCCTCATTTCCCACCCCAATACAATGCCCACACCCCTTAAACAAGCCCGTGGGTACCGTATGTACGTTCTAATTTGCCTTTTTGGGGCCCTGTTTGATTTGCTTCTTTAGGAACCGAGACTGCCACTTGCGACTTCTTTCTGTTGCTCTTTTTTTCTTCTATTTTCTCTCCTTTGCGATCAAGAAGTTGTTGACTACTGTTGTTGTTGCTGCTGTACATACGTTGATACCTACTTCAATCATTACAATCTCCTTTTATCTCCGTTCCATAACATTGGGAGCCGCCCCTCCCTCCCTGCCTCCCCCCCAAAACCACACACCTACCTGCTACTACTTTTAGCAGCGGTGAAAAACGACCTGGCTTTTTAAACAGCTGCACTGCACTGCCGCCGAGTATACGCTTGCTCTCCTCCCTTGCCGTTGTTGTGCAAGAGAGCTGTCTGTCTTCCCTTTGTTGCTGGCCGTTCTCAGCTATATACACTGGCTACCGACACTCTTTTCTGGCGATAAAAGGCATTCCTTGTCTTGCTTGTCTAAGTCGTTCCTTCAAGGATTCTTTCCTGCAAGCATCCAGCCGCATCAGCTGTCAGTTGGTTTGCACCTCGCTCTCAACCTTCACTCAAACCGACGTATTTGACCGGATCGGTTGCATGTGTAAGTAATTCGTAACGCCCCAACACAGCATTGCAACAAACCCCAGGCGGCTTCCCGTTTCGTTCCCGCATTAGACAAACTGCCACTGCGTCTTCCGTCCTCACTGCGCGAAGCTGCTGCTACGAATCGCTACGGACCACAAGGGAACGACACCGACCTGTACCACATCTGCAAATACCCGAACTTTTTTTTTCTTGTTCACGAGACTCTCTGTAGAACTTTACTGCCTTGACTTGCTCGTTTGCCCTTTGTCGGTATAGAACCTGTAGCTAACCCGCCATCGTTGGCTTAACAGCCACTCTCCTTTTTTGACCCTCGACCATTTCCACTTACACGCCAGTCTTGGCAACTTCCGGCCACAATCGCGGGTACACTGTACAACACAATAATCCTGAGAAACCCCAGCCAGCCCAGATCTCGATTACAGGAAGGGTGGGATTAATACGTTGACGGAAGTGGGAAGGAGAACAAATCAGAAAGAAAAAATGGGCGACCAAGGCATTGACAGTGGTATGGAGAGGAATCGACGACTTTCAGAGCCCAGCCAAAACGCACACGACGATCAGATACAACAGCAGAAGGGGGCACCGGAGACACCCAGCACAGAGACGGAAGAGCCGGCTCAATTCGCACAGAACGATCACCCTCGCCGAATGGGGGGACCGAACGGGGGCTTATCACGGAATCCGTCCACCGGGTCCAACACATCCGAGAACTTACAGAGCAGACTCCCGAGAACTGAGCCTCGCAAAGCCCAGAGAAGCCCGGCTGGACCGCCAGCCGCATCACAGAGAATCGAGCCGCCCGTAACCAAAACAACCCTCAGCGAGCTCGACGTCAACAAGATCATCCACAACCCCAAACTCCGCCACGATATTAACTTTGATCCCGAGCTGCACTTCCGACCCAATCTGGACGGCGAGAAGGGCCGGAGAAAGCAGGTCAAGGCAGATCAGTTCTGGACGAGCCTGCGGGACCAGCTGCAACAGTTCGTGGCAGACCCTGTGTCGTTCCAGCAGCGTTATGGCCAGGGCCAAGGCTGGTGCCTCCCGGTGTTGTTGAAGGCGGTGAAGGAAATCATCCAGACCCTAGTCCCGTCTCGTGATCGGGTGTATTTGGACGAGGGACTCAATGTGGATTTGATCATGCAGCAGTTCCACAGAGGCATTGCCGATCTGGAAAAGCTGGCTTCGTGGCTCTCTGGTGTGCTCAAGTCTCACTGCGCTCCTATGAGGGACGAATGGGTGGATGAGATGTACAACCAGCTGACCAACGGCAACCGGACCAATGACATGGAGGAGCTTGTGCAAGGAATGCGGAGTCTCCTGAGTGTGCTGGAAGCAATGAAGTTGGATGTTGCCAACCACCAGATCCGCTGCCTCCGACCCATCCTGATCGAGGACACGGTCAAGTTTGAGAAACGCTTTTTCTACAAGAAGATCCAGGGCGGCAAGCTGGACCCTCAGATAGCGCAGCATTGGTATGCTGTCGCCTGTCATGAGCTTCTACCTGGACAAGAGTCCAAGGCTGCTTTCGGCGAGATGGCTGTCTTCTTCGAAGCATTGTCTAAACTCATCCTACCTTCCAACATGGAGCAGCTCCCCAACACATTCCTGTTCGATGAGGAGCGGATGTTCAAACTCCGCGCCGATATGCTTGACCACATCAACCTGGAGATTTGCATGCGCCTTTACGAGGAGTTGGAGAGGAAGTACCGGAACCACGGTGCCATCTCTACCATCCCCACACCGTTCTTGGCCACACCCTTGACAGATGCATCGGGCTTTATCTCCTCTGGCAGCAGCGACGACGATGCGTCTAGTTTCAACTTCAACACACCCCCTACCTCGAGACCCTCGAGCCTGGTCTTCTCTTCCGCCGGATCGGCCAGCTCTTCCCCTCGCTCGTCTATGGTCTTACCCGCAAATTCGCTTGCCGCGGCCGCCGACGCGCGGACAAAGTCCAAAAACTTGCACAGCTCCTTGGTGGCCTTGTTACAGACATCACCTACCAGCTCGAGGCCCGCCCACAAGTGGAAGGCTATGAAGGACTCCCTAGCGCTCCAGATATTCCGCTTCACCGACGCCCCATCCGACGTGCTATTGCAGTTTGAAGACGAACTTGAACGACATCTATGCGAGCCTGACTCGCAGCTGTTCCAAGAGGTCGAGCGTCATTTCCAGGACAAGTTACTCGCCGAGCTTCAGCAGCGTGTGCGGGATCTGAAGCCCCTGACGGGCGTCGGCTTATTCTCGGTAGCCACTGGAGGGCGTATCAACGGATCCGGCCGAGCCTGGGAGGGGTCGCGAGACCATTCCATGGATCGCGATGCCAGTGAGAACACGACAAGGGAAGCCCGCGAAGAAGGTGGCATCGAGGATATGGCGACCCGGTTGACACATCTCGGCCTCCTCCACTGGCGGGTATGGTCGTCGCTCGTTTACGACGGCGATGTCGACACGGAGATGGCCGACTCCATACCGCAATAGGGTATAACAACTACTCAACCATCCGGCCTTTGTTCCTACCATACATCCAGGCGATCACAGGGGGCGGGCACAAGCACATCATTTTCTACTACTAATACCCAACGGAGGCATCCAACGAGCTTGAAATTATTTCGTATCACGCACATCAATACCCTCAAGTTACTCGACTTTAATGACGCATTATTGGCTACAGTTCTGGCACCCCAAGAGAGAGCCCATTTTCATGTTTCAAACTTGCATTACATCGGGGTTCTAGGAGTACACGGTTCTACGACGGGAGTTAAGCACACATCAGAGGCGCCAAGACAGCAGCATCTGACATCTGGCTTCTCATTTTAGACTTGGAAGATCCGGAGCCTTTATTTTTTTTATTTTGTTATTTTATCTTTTGTTTTTTTTTCGTTTGTTTGGCACATGGAGGCGGAGGTCAGCTTATTTCTGACCTGGCGCTGCTGATTGCTGAGGGCAACGCGGCGTTCGGCGAGTCCAGGAGCAGCCAGCACCACTATCCTTCGGGCACCTAAAATCAAAGAAAGTTTGGTCCTTGCTTCCATCCACCGTGGTTTCCTTGACGTGGTGATATGTAGACGCATCCCGTCACAGCCCGCAGAGTTTTGGCAGTGTATGGGCAAAAAGAAGTTTTTTGCTATCTTGGTGTTATGCACGCGGCTCGAACGGTGGTTTGCTTTTTTCTTTTTTTACTTCTTCTTGCGTTGCGTGCGTTTTCAGGGGAGACTGGGCAGTATTGGCCCGTCTTTCAGATTACGCATGCAAAGCAAAGCAACTAGGCAAGGTGGTGTTTTATGTGGTGTGGCATCCAGAGATATCCAATAGAAGGACGTTCGCATTGCTCTAATTTTCGATATACTGCTGCTGCATTGTGACTGTTGAATGATCAGTAGACCGCTCGCAGCCATTATTAATTATTTTAATTATTCCAAAGTCTTCCGTTGCTTTCCTCGACCAGTGGCGTCGAAATGATGTATCATGCATAGTAAGGCGCAAGGACTGGAGGGGGTATATACGGAGTATATGCGTGTGAAATGTCATATCGTGTAATTCATACCGGTCGGTCGCTCTCCTTATTGGACCCCTTGGAGACTCAGGGGCTGGCTGCTGCCTTTGCTCACTGCTTTTAGTTTTGGTAAGAAGTAAGCGGCAGCGGCAGCAGTAGCATGGATGAGGTGATTTGGATAAATGCGGTATATGCAAGTACTTTTTGGTGTGCGGCCGCCCGTGAGCCGCCGCCACCTCATGCCTCATGCCTGCCTACCACCCACTCTTAAATGCGCCGGGTGTTTGTGCTGTATGTAGGATGAGTCTTATTTTTGTTTTATTTTCGATGTCTGGTTTCTGTGAAGGAGGCGTCCTTGGGGCTTCTAAAGAAAGCAAGCAAGCAATGCAGCCACTTATTTGCTCACTCATTCATTGATCAACCGCCCTCGAATCTTGTCATCGTGAATTACGGAGTATTACGCCCGGCATTCATTGTACCTATCCGCGGTACGGTACCTACAGTACATGGCAGTACCAACTTCACCTAACCCATCAATTGTTGCAATGGACTTGACCCTTGGCTCGGATTGCTGTTTGTAGGTAAGTAAGCACCTATGTAGTTACGTATGGGGGATCAAACAACCCGCAATCCTATCGTTGCCCCCTACAGCCAGCCACTGTTTGGCGAAGATGCAGTGTAGTCCTCAAGTCTGTGAGTAATGGTGGTGGTGGTGGTGGCCATACCTAATCAATTCTTTCCTCCTTCTCAACCAATTCATTCATGCATTGGAAAAATCCATTGCAGGATAGAAGGCAAAAAACGCAACGGCGTAAGCCTTACTCTCTTTTTACTCGCCCGTTGGCCCTGCAGCCATTGGCAAATCAACGTTCAGACCGACTCTCAGCTGAGGAAGGACGAGGAAAGGAGCTGACTTGCCACTCAGGCGGGTGCGGTAAGGCGTGCCTGCGTGCTGGACTGATTGAATTGACTGGAGGAGCTTGCTGTCTGGCCCCTTGTCCGAAAAATTCAAGTAAACTTCCATCCCAGGTACACAGAGTTTATTTGGACAGCAGCAACACAATGCAACAGCCAATCTACCATCCACCCAACTTAAGTACATTACTGTACAGAGTTCGTTCGGAATGCGAAACCGCTTTCCTCTTCCTCTCACTCCTTCCAAAGGCATGGGTATTGGTTGGATGCATGGCATGGCGCATTCTTCTTTACGACCACTCCCGCGATTTTCGTATCGGAATGCTGGTCCGTTCCTTCACTTCTCTTTTTTGTCCCCCTTTGCCTCTCTTATTCGTACATTCAAATCAATCACACCACATCATCCATCAGTCGACCACCACCACCTTCAAACCCCTGGCTACTACCTCACAGACCGCTGCAACAAACGCCCAGGCGCCCCTTCTAATCAAAGTCATCGTATTTTGCCGAATCTGCGGAACGTCAATAATATGTAGCTGTACAAATCCTTTTCGTTTCATGTTGCCTCTTCCACCCACCCATCCATTCATACATGCCATGCATACTACGCCTTTCTATCTGCAAGCGAAACTTCGATTTGAGCCGTGAGCTACACAGGTAGGGGTTGGTATGTTGATTCATCACATGAGAAAGGCTACGTGCGCATGCACTCGTGCATCTTTTTTATATCATCCCTTCCAATGTCTCGTGACGATTTGTAGATAATTGTGTGAAGGTTTGTTTTCCTGCTTGCTTCGCCATCTCAGCCCTTAGATTAGGTAGGACGGCCCGAGAAACCAGATCCGGCACACCACTCGCTCCCCCCTCTGTTTGTATGTAACCGCCATGTGATGCAGAGTCCTCCTTACTCCTGTTATGTTTGATCGTGTCAGTCCATGTGGCACATGGCATGTCGGGGAGTCGGGATAAGGGGGTTTGCGGCGGCATGGCATGGCAAGGCAAGGCAAGGCTCTGTCTCGGGAGCGAGAGTGTGTTTCTGGTCCGGATATCGTGTTTTTTTTTACGATCCTGCAGCTTCCTTGCTCGTTTGTGAATTTACGAGGCGGGGCGGGGCATCTCATCCCTTTCCCGTTGGTTGATTCTGATGACGATATCCGTCCGCTTTCCTATGCAGTAATGAAATGGTTACTGGCCCATCCTCCATCATGGACTCTTCGCTCCGGAAACTTGCATATGCGTGTCTTCATAATGAGGCTTACTGAGTTTCCCTCGAGGTTATACTTCCCTCGTACTCCTTTCGTCTTCCGGCTATACTCTACCGCGAGTACGCACTTCCCTGCAAAATCCACGTCTACCATCGAGTACATCAAGCAATTGCTCTATAAGCTGTCCAATGCCTCTTGAAACGCCATGGTGATCCCGCGAAATGAGTCCATGAGAGCAGTCCCAGATCTATGCCTTCTTGAAGTCCTCGATATTTGATACACGAAATTCACGAGACGCCAGCGAAAACCCATGTATGGTGCGGAGTGTGGTTACGAGGTATAATTCTTCGCATTTCTCCAAGTAAGCCAGTAGAAGCAATACAGCTGTAGTAACCGCCGCGGGTTCAAAAGACACTCGAAGCTTAGCAGGGTTGCTGTTGAGAACCCCCCATGATGCTTCTATAAGGGGCATCGTCAAGAAGTTGATGTGTTTTGTTTTCGTCGCCCTGTATAACCTGCCCAGCACTGCGATGTCCAGCACTGAGATGCTCAGCAAGTCAACGTCGAAGGCGGAGTGGATGCCTGGAGCTTTGGATGGCTCATAAGACCTGGAATCCAGCGCGAAGTTCCAAGTCTTAAGTTGCATGCAGGCATCTGGTCCCTCTTTGTCTCGTAAGTATGACTTTGATGAGCGACCTGCTACTTCTAATGCTGACAATCTGGTCATGTTCACTCAGAATTCGGACATGGATATGCCACAGAAGCTCACGCCTGTGTTGGTAAGAGTGGTGTTTGGATGACTGCTGGCAAGCCAGACTGAAAAGTAGCAGCGTATACTTCGTTGAGTCGTTATTGCGTAGACAGAAAAAGCAGACACCAATCATCAACGAACGAACCCCCCAATAGCGTAACCCTCGAGAGCAAATTACCCTCTGCGCGTTCCTGGCTTCATAGTAACGCCTCAGAAGAGAATATCAAGAACCAAGCCCGTCAATGACACGCGGGAAAACACAAAGAGCCTTGTCCCTCGCGGCCAGACAATGCACCCGAACAGACTAAAACCTCCTCCCCTAAGGGGAGGGGCACACCAACTTGCAGTAGCAGTCCCCCTCGCAGGTCGGGTCGGTCAGCTGGATGTTGCCGTTCCCGTCCCAGATGGCCCCGTCGGCGTCACAGCGACCGCAGTACATGTAGTACAGGCAGTCCGCCTGCGAAGCCGGAAATTGCTGTCGGAGCTTCATCAGGGGGGCGGTGCCCCTGCTCTCTTTGATGGGCCCGCTCGAGACCAGGCCAGCGAGGCCGGCGACGGCGGCTGCAATGGCAAGGGTGAACTACATGTTGGCGCGTGTTAGCTATCTCTGTAAAGCAGTCCCAGGCGGACATGGGCTTGGGAAATGGGCTATACCTTCATGATGCCGGTGGTGGTAGGGTTGGTATTGACTGAGGGAGGAGTCGGTATTGAAGATTATATAGGTGGTCTAGTAGTCGTTGTGAAGGAATTTGGGGCCGGGGGCCTTTATGATATGTTTACTGTGTGATGAAGATGGGTTCGAGATTGACGCCTCCATGTCTGAGGTTGTCCAGCCCTTTATAGTCGACGACGATGCACCAAGTTCTCCGTGTTACCGCTTCGCCTCACTTCCATCTCTGCCATCCGTCGGATGTCATCGTCACCGGCTAGCCGTCCTCACCGTACATCTAGAAGTCATATGGTTACTTCCAGCATCAAGCAACGCCTTGCTGGTTATATTCAGACACAGCACGGCGACCAACTCACGTTTCGCTATCGTATCCAATAGGGGCTCACAGCAACGAAGCAAGGGGCTCTCAAGTATGCACTTATATACCGAAAGGGGCACCTTTTCGCAGTATAGGTAATCAATATTGACGTCAGTCATGCAGATAGTCCGAATGAGGAAAGTATGGGGTGTGATGTGGGGGGTGGTATCCGTCTCTTGTTTTCAAAGCACCAACGGCGTTGTAAAAGTCGCTTACATGACATGACAACAACAACTTGGGTTAACAACGAACGGTGAGCCAAGCTTCAGCGTTACCACCGGCACGGGAATTTGAGCAAACTTCTCGTAGCGAGGCCTCGGTTCGGATACGGAGTCGCGCGGCTCGCTATATGACGATAATCTCTACCCGCTCGAGAAAATGCGCATGCATGGAATGAGGTAGAGCAAAACTAATGAACAGCAATCCAATGGTAATCGTGTAAGTAGAATACGAGCTAAGTCACTGGCGACGTTGTTGGAACCGCAGATAGCATGCAGTCTTTTACATTAATATACATTACGCATCTACGTATATCTACATGGATGAACTTTGTAACAGAGTGGCCCCTTGCGCCACGACTGAGAGGACATATAGGCCCGCGAGAAGGCTTGCCTCGTCACCGCCCCTCAACGAGTTTAGCATACCTTGCATAATGCTCTGCGACTCGAGCATGTACTTTTGATGTCACACTCACGACGACGGTGACTATTGATCCATGTCTGTCGAATAGCGCGCACTCATGGTCGTCTGCCAGGTCTCCAGACCTGCCTCCACACTCTCACCAGATTATTGAATATCGGGAGCTGTAGCTTCGGGACCCCCAATCAGATGAAAGCAGCCGGATTGAGACAAATGGGCAGAGGCGAAGCTCCTAGCTCGATCGACTTGGGAAGCTCAAACTCCTGCCCGCCAGTTCGCCTAAGCCTTTGTCCTTGGAGTTCCGTCTCCCCATGATCGTAGCGCCGATCTTGGCTAGTCGTGAGGAGCGGGTTCGAACGCGGGGGTTGTCTGCATCTGGTGGCGTGCCCCAATCGTCAAGGAGCTTGACAATGGCGGTATGGCCGTTCTTCCTCGCGAAGTCCCGCGCGGTGTTGCGCAGATAATAGTGGGTTGATGCACTGTCTACCCCGAAACTGAGGAGCTTCTCGACAATTGCTAGGTGGCCGTTGCCGGCAGCGGCCATTAGGGGCGTATCACCCGAATCCTCGGCCGCCAGCTCCCCATTGGACCCAAGCTCGAGTAGGACCTGGGCCACAGCTTCCATGCCGTCGCGACTGGCGATGAAGAGGGGAGTATGGCCATGTAGACTCCGTGCATCTATGACAGATCCATTGGCTATCAGTAGCCTAGCAACTTCGAAGTGGTCGCCTTCGGTGGCATAGTGTAACGCTGTCCAGCCATCCTTGTCTGATTCTTGGACGTCGGCGCCCAGGGTGAGAAGCATCTGAACAATTTCCATGTTTCCACCGAGTGCGGCGACTGAGAGGAGTTTGATGCCGGACTTGGTTTCCATTTCGATATCGAATTCCTGTTTGACAATATGTCGGAATGGTTTGTAATTTCCTTTCTGGGCAGCGGTAAGAAGCAACCTCTGGGTGGAATCGACCGTGGGTTCGTTCCTCTTGTTAGAAGAGCCCACGATCTGGAGCATTTTCTCGATCCCTGTGGCGGACCAGTCTTCGAAAACATGGTCTGGCAAGTCCAAGTTGCTGGATTGCCCAAGGAAGCGGCGATGTAGGTTTTCCGCGTCGCCGAGGAGGCAGTCGCGCAACTCTCCGAGATCCTGCGCATGGGACGTGAGTCTTGCCAGGTGGAGCGACATCGCCTCCTCCTCCCTTTGTAAGCGGTGTTGTTCATTCTGCAGTGTGTCGATCGTGATCCCGAGCCCAGCGAGTCGCTCCTTGATGGATTTCACTTTGCTCTCCTGTTCCTCCATTTTCGTTGTAGACACTTCCGCATCGCCGTCCGCTTTCCTGTGTCGTTGGAATGCCTCCACCATCTCTCGCTCGAGGCTTATACGTTGCAATTCAGTCGTGACGTCGAACGTGTCCGGGGTTTCTTCTGCGCGATCAATCTTGATGACAAACATTTCTTGCTTCCCTATCCGTTCTCGCGAGATCGCGACCATCAAGTTGAAAAACTTGTTACTGGCGGAAGTTTTGTTGAAGTCGGCCGATTTGAATTTGGCAGCGTTTCGTTCAATGTCTTCCAACGCTGTTTCTCTATTGCATGTCATGACGTGACATCGAGGGATAGGCCCTCGACCTTGCCAGATGAGGTCCAGTACGACAACGAAATCTCGACTATGATCTTGCTGATGCCGAAATCTTGTCCACAGATGCCTCAATCTCGTTTCCGCCGTCACTTTCTCGGGAATGAGTATGTCCTTCTCTTTGTCCCAACAGTGAAAAGGGATGACCTCTTGCAGCTTCACGTGCTTCTCTACCAGGTTGTCGATGTAAAACCCCTGGCGTAATTTCGTGTCATCTTGTGCGGCTAGGTGACTGATTAAGATGCGCACCTCCCCTGGAGCATCTTGGGATACTTCTTCAAGGGGAAAAGTCGAATGGGATCCGTTAAGCCTTATATAGTCTTTACAACCCCCGACCGTAGATTTTACTGGTAAACCAACCAGGTGCGTCTGCTGATCGGATACATGGCAGTTTAGAAGAATGAAATGCTGGCCTAAAACATCCTGATGAACGCGACGCCGGGTAATGAGGCTACCACCGGAGATATGCAATGAGCTGCCTACTTCGCTCCTCGTAGTATCGGGGACAACAAATCTGCTTTCAGCAAAGTTGGAGGGGCTAGAAGCCAACACACTAGTCGCCAGAAGTTCCGAAGATTCGGTTACGGTGCTGTTGGTGCCGGAATCCCACGCAAGGATAGAGTCGTCCTCAATGTGCCTAATGATTTCCTCCTGCAGTCGAACGAAAGCTTGGACACCTTCGCCATAGATCATTGGCATGGAGATGTCGAAGATCCCGAGCAGACAGTAAGCAAGATCTTCTTTGCGCTTCGTAGCTCTGTTTGCAGCCCAGGACATGCGCTGGGCCACGCTGGCCTCGTGTAGTGGCGTCGCTCCTAATAGAAACGAGCGAGGAATCCCGGTGACAGGTACGAGGGCTGATATCAAGTCACGTTTCGACCCTAAGGGTTTCCAGTCAATGGCGAAGAACCGTAGGTCCGTAGGAGCAATGAGTTCCTGCAAGGTCCAACCGCGTTGGAAATACCGACTGCTTCTGAACGTAGATTGCAGGTTTAAAGGGTCGTCGCTGGACCCGACGTCGGACAAGTATGCATAGCAGCATTTCGCGTCTTTGTACCATCGAAACATGGAATTGATTGCCTCGCTCAGCTCCACCAAGTTGGTTTTATCAATGCAGCATGTGTCTATCCAAACGTAGTGAACGCCATCCTGGGCAGCCTGGAGGCAACATCCATCCAACTTGTCTCGTCCGGGCCCAGATGTGCGAAGGGCCGTTCCCTGGATTTCCTGGAAAGATATCTCTTCATAATCGGGCCCCCATGTATGGGAGAGAATGGCGTAGGAAGGGGCAGTGTCGTCGAGAAACTCCTCGAGACGTTTTGTGGAAGTATTGATCAAGCGCACTGGAATAGGCAAGGGTCAGTCATAGGGCCGATATCCATTTAATTTCTGAGATATAGGAAGTGTGCTCCGTTATGTAATGCGCTGTTTCAACACCTAGGTAGGATGGAGACACCGTAACCCCAACAACTAACGACTTACTGGTGACGCTATTCTGTCGAGCAGGGTCGGTCCATTTGCAAGAAGTCAAAGCCGATCTGACACAGGAGGGTTACCTATCACGGTGCAGGTCGAAGAGGGTCAAGCGCGTTCAGCAAGGCGAGGACAGGGCTCAGCTCGTCTCTCATCGGATAGATGATGGCGACGACATAATTATTACGTAGGAGGCGGTGAGGCGGCTCTGCGCCCAGAATAACAGGCTGGTATCGGTCTGGCCCCCTCCCACACCCCCTCTCTCTCCTCAGTGGCGCTCTTCTCTTCAGCACCTTAGGTAAAGATGCTGGGCAAATTGCGCTGATGGCAAATCCGGAATAAAGAGAAGATACAGGATCGAGCGGCATTGGCTGCGGGGTAGTACTGCATTGGGATATGCAGCCACTATTGTGAGTAATAAAACGGCTGTACTTGAGACATGTCGGAAACCCTGGCCAAGTTCTAGGCTCTAACAGCGTCAGGCAACGAGAATGCGTTTCTCTGCAGTCGGTCACGCGGAAGTGCAAGGCGACGATGAGACTTGCATATACGAGGCAAAGTATATTCATATTTGGTGTGCCAGCACGGCATGAAGGCGATGTCTATCAGTAGATGAGGCCACGTCGGTGATCAGATACAAGAAAACCATTTAGCAAGAGCGCAACCACAAAACCGACGACACACTCCTGCTTTGGGTCCAATGTCCCCCAATCAACCCAGTCCCGCTGCTACACGGCCTCGCCACTTTGAGCTCTGGTCGTACCGAGTGGTAGGCGTAGTTGCAGCCGTCCCACCCAACGTGCTGTCAGCTTGCCGGCAAGTATGTTTCGCCTGCCGAGCGCGCTCTGTAGATCAACTTCACAGCCAAGCGGTTGGTCTCCAATGCGTCGGAGGCCCAGATGATAGTCGTGCAGCATTTCAAAACCCAAGCCCTCGCGGACATTGTACATGCCAGTGCAGCTGTTGCGACGGTGACTAAGCATCTGCCATGAGCGGCCGTTCTCGTGGGTTGGGGGCAGCCTCACTTGCGATGGACCTAGGGTAATGCCTACCTAATTTCTCTTCAACAGCTAATCTCGGCATTTGCCCGTCCGAGGCTCGTCTTATACCCCAGTGGCTTCATTGTCCAAAGAACGTTCCCTACACGGCTACTTGGAGAGAGCCGTCAAGCGATGCGGAGAGTCCCTAATAACTACTCAATGACTTGGACTTCCCACATTAGAATATATACAGAAAGAAGTTATGGAATCGAAAATAGGGGGCTGAATAGAATGTGAATACAATAATATTAGGTAGACCTCGGTGGCTGCCTGTTTCCTCATATGAGCTTACAGTAGTTAGCAAGCCAGTAAGCAGCCGTAGATACCTAACCTAGAGAGGAGCAACAAAATTGATGCATCTCCAGCCTTTGGTCCCAACACTAACTCTGCCTCTGCCCCCATAGAACTTGCCATCGAACAACAGTCAACGGGAACCCAATGAATCATGCAAACATGCTGATCAAGTGGCTTTCGTATACCACACTCGTGCAAATGAGACCATGTTTCTTGATTTAGAAAGCCGCTGGTCTTCCAGATGCGGATACGTTGGCAGCCGTTTGCATTACTGGGATTCGACCATGGGGAGTCTTAATCTCGTGGTGACTCGGCAATCTGACATGACCGTTTTGGATCATGCCCGACTCCATCCCCAGAAGAAGATTTCGGATGTAGGGGATGCAGACTGTAACAATGCCGAGTGACTGCACAAATACCGTAGTCAGGGCGAATTGCCAAGAATGGAAAGTCCGATCAATATGGTTTGATCTCAAGTGTTCCGCGTAGTAGAACTGTGCAACCAAAGCTCCGACGACTCTTCTTGATATTAGCTATGCACTTATGAATACCCTTCTAGGTTGAAAATTCTTAAGTACGTACAAGAGTCTAGTAGCGAAGCAGCTGATCGCTGTGGCTTTCCCACTTCTCTCCAGTCTCAAGTTATAAACCATGAAGACGGGGAGTGCAATCAGGGCGCTTTCGACGATGATGCTTCCTGTCGCGAATGCTTCCCAAAAGGAGATTTGGTCGATACATCGAGCCCCTAGTACCTGCCACACATGCGGTCGGCGGCAGGGAAAGGCAGCGACGAATAAAGATGAGGTAAAGAACAGAGTGATGAAGCTTCCTATCGCATAGATCAACCTCTTGTGGACTCTGTCTCGTGTGATGTCGTGGAGAAAGACGAGAATAGACGCTCGTGCACAACCTGAGACCATCACAAACATGATGCCGGCCGAGTAGACCGCTTTCTGCAACGACTCTAGCTGCCGTGGTGTCATCTCGTCTTGGTGTCTGCCGATTCCATTGGGTACAGCGATAGAGATTGAAACTGTGAAGGCAATGCTAAAGACCTGAATTGATGGTGATTAGAATACATATGTAGCTTGTGAAGGATATCGGAGGTGCTAACCAGAGCAAGCAACAGTGCGATGCTGTCCCTATTTCGTTGTTTGGTGCTGACGGAAGACAGGGCGAGCCTGACGCCGACTGCAATAATGGCTGCCGCTTCCATGATCCAGGCCAGCAAGCTGACTACTGGTCCAAGGTCAGATTCTGTTATCGGTTCACGCCTCTCCATGTCGCTTGGATCGTGGGTAGAAGAGTGTGGGTAGATGGATGTGGAAAGCATCAATGATCAGGAGAGCAGATGCCGGTTTGACCAACAGCTTGATAGACACCTACACATATACATACATATACATACACACACCAACTGCCTCAGTGACGAGAAAGGCCATGTCTCGACAGGATCAACGAGGTAACAGTAAATAATACGACGGGAGAGTTGGCAAGTAGCAATATTGAGACGTGTGGCTGACCCGGATGACGAATGAAAACCATAGCAGTTGACGGACGTTACATGCTCCTGCATTAACAGATCGACCACTTGCTTGACGTGCCAGGCTTGCCTCGAGGCGGACGATCTATTTTGATTGCGGCCGTTGCTCCCAAAGACTACCTACTCCCAGGAGTCACATGTAGCCTCGTCTCGTGGGGGCCTGATCATCTAATATGTATATAGGTAGTCAGTTGTATTTGAGCGCTCAGCCCGAGTATGCTCGCACACATATTAATAATAGAACAAGAGTTGCACATTATCCACGCCACTGACGCAAGAGCCGAGGCTGTTTCAACATGGTACGTCACAATATTAGACATGTTTTGGGGGTAGAATGGGTAGCATCAGGGGCAGGATTGGAGGTGAAATATATTTCACACCATCTCTCATTGCCGCCAGCCAGGTTTCTTAGGCCTTATCAGCAGTCTTGCCATTAGCTACAAACCGCGCCGTGTTGGGGTTGCACAACATGACGCCTGGGAGGATTGGATGTGGAACGGTCTGAGTACATATTTCATACCATCTCTCATTGTTCGGTGAGTAGGCTGGCCACCAACCAGGTTTGTAGGCCTTATCAGTAGTCTTTCCATTAGCTAAGCACAAATCGAGCCGTGTTGGGGTTGCACAACACGACGCCCGGTGGAAAGGCCTGCCTGCCGACAGCCTTCTCTGACGAGCAGTCTTGGCTTGAATTCGTACCTGAAACGATACTCAGCAGAAGACACCACGTGCAATGCTTGTGTACCGTCTTCTGTTTTCGTCCTTCACCGACAGAAATCTCGAGTATTATACTAGCATACTTGATTATCCATAGCGGTCTTTTTTTTTCTCAGAACGTCTAACAAGTATTCACGGTATAGACTCACCAGAGGCGCAATGAACGTCTCACCACAAGCCTCCAACCGCTCGGAAGCGGGGTTTCACACGACCTTCCACGAGATCCACGGCTCTACCTACTTGGACAGAGATGCCAAGGGCCTTGCACGTCTTGGGAAATCACAGGTGTTAAAGGTATATTGAACGCCTCAACTAAATCCTTCACAACCCTGGCTAACAATCGACTCATCTCTTCAGCGTCGATTTGGGTTCCTGTCTATCTTTGGATTCAGTTGCTGTATCCTTGCTACATGGGAGACGGCATTATCGTGAGTAACGAGCCGTCCGCTCTGCGGAGTCCTTGTGCTGATGATGAGCTTGCTAGACTCTTCACAGAAGCATTCACCAAGTGAGCTCCAGTCGAGGCGAATGGAAAGGGCGAGCTATCTCCGTGAACTGACTCTTGCATGGAAAGTGGCGGGCCAGCCGGTTTGGCATGGGGGTTTCCTATTGCTTGGCTGTCTTCGTTCTCCGTCTATCTGTGTTTGGCAGAGATGTCATCCATGTAAGCTTCCTCCGGTGACTCAGGGGTCCTGTTTAACCAGCTAATGTAAAAACGTAGCGCACCCATCTCTGGCGGTCAATATTTCTGGACAGCGATACTGGCTCCTCGAAGATACAAGCGTTTCTGTGGCTACCTGATTGGTTTTTGCCCCTATTTGAACTCAACTTGGAATTGTGCACTAACTGTTTGTAGGATGGCTTACTTCACTTGCCTGGATCGCCACCCTCGCCATAGGCAGCATCCTGGTGGGCAGGATGGTTCAAGCCCTCATCATCTTGAATTACCCAGACTACCAGTCTCAAAAGTACCACGGCGCATTCCTCTCCTGGGCCGTCATTGTGGTGTGCATCTTTGTTAACACTGTAGTCGCTGGAATCCTGCCCTTTCTCGAGGGATCCATCCTCATCGTCCACATAATGGGATTCATTGCCATCATGGTGACGCTGGTCTACCTGTCACCACACACCTCGGCCGAGCACGTCTTTTTACGTTCTCTGAATGAAGGATATTGGCCAACACAAGGCTTGTCATACTGTGTTGGCTTCATCGGTAATGTGGCAACATTCGTCGGCAAGTGTGCCTGTTCGTTCAATGGCCGAGACATAAGCAACCACAGCTAACCTTATCATCGTTTCTACGCTACAGGGGCGGATGCCGCTATTCACGTGGGTAATCCCTCATGGAATTTGGAAATCACTGAAATCCTCTGCTAATCTCGGAACGTTTATACAGATGGCGGAAGAAATAGAAAATGCCGCCATGAATGTGCCACGCGCCATTGTCACTACGGTCGTACTGAATGGGAGTATGGGCTGGGCTATGGTGCTAGCTATACTTTTCTGTCTCGGAGACATTGACTCTGTCATTGTATGCGTCTCCACATCCCTTGTTGCGTGCCTTCAATCAACAAGATTCTCACCAAGGTCGCAGCATTCTCCTACTGGCTTCCCATGGGTACAGGTATTCTACAACTCGACAGGCCAAGCGGGCGCTACAGTAATGACAACAGTCATTATATTCGTACTTTGGTGTGCTGTAATCGGGTTTTCGGCCACATCAAGCCGGATGATCTGGTCTTTTGCCAGAGATCGCGGCTTCCCATTCCATCAATATCTGCGAAAGGTCTGCCGGAAGCACTCACCAGCGTCACCCAATCACCGTGGGAAACTCATGACTGACATCTACTGAGCTGCAGGTCCATGCGGGCACCCGTGTTCCCGTAGTGGCAGTCATTGTGGTAGCCACCATCTCGTCTTTGCTGAATGCCATCTACATTGGCTCATCCACTGCTTTCAGCAATGTGATATCCATGTCGGTATCCGGGCTCTACGCTTCATACCTCCTTCCATGCAGCTTCCTCCTCTGGCGCCGCGTTACTGGGCAGATCAAACCATACCGCGGAACCCAAGATCGCGGTGGTCCCGACATGACCCGCCCATTGGCAGTCGAAGACAACGGCGCCCCGGACCTCCTACCCGAAGAGCAAAACCTAGAATGGGGCCCTTGGTGCATACCAGGGTGGCTGGGTATCTTGAACAACAGCTTCGCCTGCCTTTTCTGCGTATGGGTGCTCTTCTGGGACTTCTGGCCAACCCAATTGCCTGTTACTGCGCAGAACATGAACTTCAGCATTCTTGTGACAGGGTCCATCGTTCTTTTCGGTGTCGTACGCTACTTTGTAGGAGGCAACCTGACATACAGGGGTCCTGTGGTAGACTACGAAGTGAAGGGGTTTACATTTGGTTGTTCTTGAGAGAATGGGGGACATAGGGCCGAAAGCTAGCAAGTCCAGTTGATGGACTAATATTCGCTATCTTTGAGAAGTGGCAAGTGTTGAGCGGGATCAGGATGATTGGTTGATTAACTAGAACGCTACCGAAGGAGTGACTGGGGGTCGGATGCCTAGACACAGAAAATCATTGCGACTCGCCGACGCTGAAATACTTAACAGGGGAAACCATGAGATAGACAAAAACGAGAAGGGGGGGAAAACATGAAGGAAACTCGGTGCCATGGTCCATAGAGGAATGTTACATGCTCAAATTCTCGTGGAATTACCGTATTTCCTTAAGAAAGCAAGTCAAACGCGAATCTACAGAACGAAAGGACAATGACCCGATCCAAGTACGCTATCGCAATCGATATCACACAACAACTGATTCAATTCCGAGCTCCCAGCGGTCGTGGGTTGATCGAGTTCAGAGTTTCAACTTGAGGGTTGGGGCAGGAGGGATGTCCAACCTTTGTGGACGGCCCCTGGATATCCAATCCTGAAGCCGACGACTGAAAGGCTCGTTGAAGCCGCTGTGTCGAGCAGTTCCATCCCCGGATGGTACGCTCCACCAGGATGCTTTATCGCCGAGGAAGATGTGCTCCTTGACGGCCGGAATGGCGCCCACGATGTGCTCATCATCGACCAGGCCCATGGTGATACTGGTCCCGTCTGGCCGGCAGTGGTATTTCATGAAGAGGGGTGTGCCGCAACGAGGGCACGACCCACGTACCGCGAGTTCGGAGTAGTAGGTTAGCCTGATGCCTTCTGTCTGGTCACTGGACAGGTGTTTGACGTCCAAAGCCGAGGTAATGGACCACCGAATGGAATCATTGTGAAACAGTCCGAAGACCAGAAACGGATTCGAGGAGACCTTGCGGCATTCTTTACAATGGCAGATGGTGACCGACTCGGGCAGCATTGTGCTTTCAACGTGGATCATGCCGCACAAACAAGAACCACGTAGAACAGTTCGAGAGGGTTCTTGGCCCACCGGCTTGGGAGTGGGCTCCATTGCTCAAGAAAGAAGAGGCGAAACAGGTTGACTGGAAGTGGTGGGTAGGACGGTGAGGCTGGGGCGTGGAAGGGGGCGGTCAGAGTGAAACTGGAAAGAGCAACTGTCGTTCATCCTTTCTTTCCCCTTACCACAATCAGGTGGTCATCTCATTATATACCACTTGAGTAAGTACTTATGGATACGAAGCAGGCTGAGCGTATGTAGTATCTCTCTATCACATCACTGTTTTCAGGGCTTATACATGTATGCGCGGGAAGGTGCATAGGTCTCATGTGTTTAATCAATATCCATCAATGTGTAACACAACATCGGGTAGATACGTACCTAGGTAAGTACTTAAATAAGTACAAGTCCATCTGGAAGCTCGACCTACGTACCTGGTATATACCGGTTACATTGGGCAGGGACAACCTGCTGCCTGCCTCGGCCGTGCTATCAATCAAAAGCCACCACCATTCATTCCATTTATCAATTCCGCCAGTCCCGCAGCAGCCAACCTCCCCAAACTTCATTCTCAACCCCCACTCATCTAAGGCATTCAATCGTGCAACAGCTTTCATTCCCACAACACGTATCCTCATCCTCGCACAATGGCGCTTCCCGCAATCCCATCTCCCCGAACGACACTGATACCCTTCCTGTCCGCCGCCGAGGCCGATGGGCTCGCGTATCCTCCCAATGCCCTTCCAGGTGCTCGCGATGTGGCTACCTTCTATGGCACCATGCGAGTCTATGAATGGGGCCCGGCGGATGGGAACAAAGTCTTGTTCGTTCACGGCGATGCCACCCCTTGCTTGATCTTTTCCAAGATTGCCCAAGCACTTGTCGACGCTAGATACCGTGTCATGCTTTTTGGTGAGTAGCGTTGCAAAATGATGCTGCAGTCCACAGTCCACCAACCAACACTAACATCGTCACTAGATCTTTGGGGACGAGGATACAGCGACACCCCGCTCAATACCAGGTACGATGTTCGTCTTTTGGCGACACAGATCCTCTTGGCCGTGTGCTCATCACCTCTCTCTTGGATGGGAGACGACAATCTCTTCTCCATTGTCGCATTCTCCCTGGGCGGTCCCATCTCGTTGGCCTTTGCTGGCGCCTTCCCCCAGTCAGTCCGATCACTGGTGCTTCTCGGCCCGGCGGGCTTCATTCGAACCTTGCCAGATGGATACGAAGACCCCATCATCCAGGATCCCGAACTTGCCCCATCACAAGAAGTTCTCCGTGAGAAAGTCCGACAGGTCCTTGGAGTTGCCGCGTCTGGCCCAGCTTTGAACATACAACCGGACCAGAGACAGGACGTCGCACCAGCAGCAGGACCTGTTCGCGTCGAGAATACCTTTGACATGGGAGCGATTCTCCAGTGGCAGTTTGATCATCATCAAGGCCATGTCCATTCATTCCAGAGCACGACCCGGTATGGCCCGTTGCAAAATGCGGGCCAGATATGGAAAACAGTTTGCGACATCATCTCCGCCCGAACACGACCCGATGTTCCTCTGCACGGATCCAAGTTGCTCGTCTTCTTTGGTCAGGATGATGACGTCGTGGTTGGAAAAGAGACGACCGAGGACATCTCGAACCTGCTACCGGCCGAACATTTGCAGGTCGAATACCTACCAGGGGGGCATGGCTTCCCATATCCCAACAGTGAAAAGATCACCAAGACAATTCTTTCCTTCTGGGGTTGGTCTTCTTTGTTGTAGATGAGTTCTCTGAGGCTACATCTGTCGTGGCATTATTGTTATGCTCAAGCTTGAACAGGTTACATCGCGTTGTAGTCTAGAGCTAGAAGTAACAGTCTCAACCCTGAACAGAGTCAAGGAATCCCTGGGATTAGAGTGATCGCTATAAGTTAGCCAGGGATAACTAATAAAAAGGGCGAGTATACCGTATTTAAAGGACGCATTCCAAGTGATCGCTTCACGAATCTGATACATGCATTCATTGGTGGAATAAGCCATGGAATTTTCTTCTCCCAGACTTGGCGATTGAAGGTACATAACGGCATATCAACGTCATATGTCTCGCGCCGGGAGTGGCGGAGATCGATGATTTCAAGCCTTCGCCGAGTCTGGCGCTGTAACGAGAAGAAGTGGACAGTCCACGATACGACCCCAGATTTCCATGGCCGTAATAGGTCCCGGAGCGACCAGACGGGCCCGATAGAGCGGAATGTGGGGAGAGAATGCGGGGAGCATTTTCGATAGATGCGGCCATGACTAGCAACCCAGCATGCATCCCAAGTCATTTGCCGGTATGTCTTGCATCCTGGACAGGGGTTGTAGTCATTTTCCCTGGCCAACTGCAAAGTCCTCCCCGTCCTCCCCACCCAACCGCGCTATAACATAGGACGGCGAATCTCCCGACCTGGTCCTCATCGACTTGGCATATTGGAGAAACGGCTCGAACCGGACACCAGCTCGTGATGGGAAATGACGGAAAGGCGATCTACCCCGAAAACGACGTCGTCATGGTGCAGCATCGTGGGGTGGTCTTCGGCTCCTCGTCGGGGGGAAAAGAGAGGGTGCCGAGGCAGTGGTTTGTTCGTGGTGTGATGCGGTGTGGCCAGCGGTCAGTGGTCGCCGCCAGTCGTGGTGTCGTATGGCATCGTTGACTGCAGATGGGAGGTGAGGAGAAGTGGGAAGAAGAAACACCCCGTCGGCCATCTCCCCGTTGAGCGGGCGACCCACAGGATCACGGGCGCGTGTATAAAGAGCAGCCGGAGGTATTGGGTTTCTCCTGAGTTGGAACCGCTTGTTCTCCACGGACGGTCTTGAGAAGTGTAGACACTACCATCCTCACCACCATCAAGGCAAAGAGAACCTGATATTCCACCATGATGGCACCTTACTCCGCCCTCACCGCCCTCGCCCTCGGCGCCTCCCTGGTTGCCGGGTCCGTCACCATCCGGAAGACGGGCACGGCCCCCACGGGGTACGAAGTGGACTTCAAGTACACCAACGCGAGCGCGAACCGGATCCTGATCGGCGGCGGCATGCAGCCCTTCACGGACCAGTTCCACACGACGATGCGGTCGAGCGCGCTGTACGACCCCAAGGACTACAAGGCCGGCGACTTCTACATCTACGCCTCCCCTCCCAAGGACTATGTGTGGCCGTACGAGATGGTCCCGGCCTCGGACGAGTCGGGCGAGTGGACCTTCACGACGCCGCTGCCCTCGGGCGTCTACTCGTTCGCGTATCTGGTGGACTGCGACTACGCGCCGCTCTGCAGCATCGACACGGGCAAGCTGTTCGTGGACCCGGAGCTGCCGCCCTTCCGCAACACCGAGGAGGACCAGGTGGCCTCGACCTTCCAGGTGCCCTTCGACCCGGCCTTCCAGCTTTCGACGGCCGCCACGCCCGCCGACTTCGACTACGGCCTGTCGGCGCCCGAGGGCGAGCGCGGCACCATCAAGACGGTCAATTACACGAGCCCCGGCTCCATCCACCCGGCGCCCGACGTGCATGACCTCAGCATCTACCTGCCCGCCGAGTACGGCACCGTCCCCGACAAGAAGTACCCGCTGCTGTACCTGAGCCACGGCGCGGGCGGCAACGGGGCCGACTGGGAGAACCTGGGCCGCGCGAGCGCCATCCTCGACAACCTGATCCGCGAGGGCCACATCGAGCCGACCGTCGTGGTGATGCCGTCCTTCTACAACCTCGACGACTCCCTGCCCAAGTTCGTCTACGGCGACGCCACCAACCGGGCCCCGCCGCCCACGGCCCAGCACGTCCGCGAGAACTACGTCGAGTACCTCTTCCCCTGGGTTGAGTCGCACTACGACGTCTGCGACGAGCCCAAGTGCCGCGCCTTCTCGGGCCTGTCGCTCGGCGGCCGCCTGACCTACGAGATGTACGTCAACGCGACGGACCTGTTCGCCTACTACGGCTTCTTCTCGCCCGCCGCCAGCCCGCCCTTCGTCGACGCCGCCGCCGTCGCCGCCAACCCGGGTCTCGCCGAGAAGGGCCTCTTCGTCGGCTACGGCCTCTACGACAGCGTCTTCGACCTTGCGCGCGGCCTCCAGGGCGCCTTCGACGGCCTCGGCTTCGAGTACATCTCGCGCGTCGCCCCCTACGGCAGCCACTACTGGCCGACCTGGCAAGACAACCTCTGGTGGTTTGGCGTCACGGCCCTGTGGAAGCCCATCCCCTTTACCCAGGAGACTGGGCGATGAATGGCACCATCTTTGGTGGCCAGTCAGGACGATAGGGGTTAAAAGCCCCAAGAACAAATAATACCTAGTCGCGTATTTCTTTTATTTATACTATTGGCAATGCTTCCTCGTATGAACGAACTTAGGTGAACACCTAATTGACTTCTGCCCTCTCTCCTGTGTGATGGCCACGGAAACGATGGCCGTTGAAACACGGCTTGTGAATGTCAAATCCATCTATGGTGACGCCCGCTGCAAATGCGATCCTTCTCGTGGTTGCGATATTTCGCACCTTAGTCGGTAGTAGCCAATGTATAGCATCTCAACCACTTTGCCACTGGCTCCTGTTTTCAATCGTACACAACTATCCAGTCACGTAGTCATCTCCCTTTACCGGAGATTCTTGATTCCAATCCTGGAAAAATTACCGGATTTCCGAAAAAAGCTGACATGCCTGCCTCCTGTGCGTTGCAGCTTTAACCAGCTCCAACAGTTGGGGAACAACCCAGCCCCTGTTAAAGCAACCAGAAAACGATCTGCCTGACCTTCCAAGAATCTAAAATTACGAGCTAGGTGTCGCTCAAAGATCCTTCTTGGCCTTCTTTGGGCGCGGCAACCCAGCAGCTCTTCGCGCCTCCACATCGCCCTCAGCCAACCATTTGCTGGCCTTGACCAACTGCACGATGTTGAGGAATTGCTTGATGGCCATGACGGGGAAGCTGACACCCGCAATGACCCACGGCCAGAACGAGTCCATCTTGTTAGCGCGGGCCAGCTCGAGGGCACCGGCACTGTAGGGGTTGGTGAACAGCTGTTTGAGGACCGAGCTGTTAACTTCAGCGCCGTGTTGGATGGCCGAGGCCTTGTGCTCGCCAACGTGCTCGAGCAACTGCGGGGACAGCAGTGGCGACGAGAAAGAGAGCAGATAGAGGGCGATGAAGAAGAGCTCGTTGAGCGCGCAGGCAATGAAGAGGACAGTCTGTTATTGGATGTTAGTCAGGCTGTTCTCATGCCTTTGTTTGAGGCAAAGGAGGGTTATCTGGCGGATTTGCGCACCTTGTTGGTATAATACAGGTTCAACAGCCAGCTCCGCGACTTGTCAACAGCCTTGTGGCTTGTTTCCGAGCCACCCATGGCCAAAGTTGCATACATGTGCATGTAGTGACTCGCCAGATCGAGCGAGATCAAACCCTGGAAGATGAGCGACCATCGCGGGAAGGCGGAGGCCAGGAAGACCAGCAGACACGAGGTCGTGCATCGATCTGTCACCATGTCCAGCACGGCACCGAACCGAGTCGATTGTTCAAAGTAACGTGCAGCGTAGCCATCGAGGGCGTCAAGCAGGCACGAGATGCTGTAGAGGAAGGAGCACGTTCGCGGGTGCAGCGGCATGTAGTAGAGCGATGCCAGGGCGAGTACGATTCGCGAGTAGCCTGTGGCCGCAATCCGTTAGCACTAGCAATCGAGCTGAGCTGAACTCGGGGTGGTTCAGCTGCGGGCTGTGGTATGTGGCAGGCTCCTCGTACCGATGATGTTAGGCCAGAACAGGAAGATGTTCTCATGCGGGTAGTCGGACGCATTCTTGCGAAGCTGTCCGTTGCTGCTGCTGCCATTCATGGGCGATTGCACTTCATCGTTGGCAGAGGAGGCCGCGCTCACGCCGTCGTGGTCATTTTCGTTCGCAGCAGCCAGAGCAGCCTGTCGCCGGGTTTGTCGGACGGACATTACTACGATACGATGCGATGCGATGCGATGTGCTGCTTGAAGTTGGGTTAAGTGGGGTTCGAGGGCCGGCTCATCGATTTTGGCTCAAGGACTGAACCTGGACCAAGCTGGGGTTTGGGCTGATACTGACGTATTCGAGGGTGCAGAGGACGGTCGGGGTCGGGGTCGTAAGGGACTTGCGAAGAAAAAGAGGTGGTGAGGGTGTGTGTATGTTGTTGGTTTGTTCGACGTGGGCTGAAATGCTTGGAGCTACCTGATCTACTCGCTGCTATTATTATTTTCTCTCTTTGCACCACGCCGAAGTGGCCGAATAAACGAACGGGCACCGGTTTGGAACCTGGCAGTGAGCGCTGCTGACGAAATGGCGTCTCGCGTTCCAGAAACTTACGTAGTGCCAAAATTTGTGACCCGCTGCAGCTCCGGTTTTCCCTGGCTCGTCAAATCTGAGAAAGGGGGGCTTTGATCCGGGATGCCGGAATGATTTCGTATTTTGACATGTAGTCTTCGGCCGCGATAGCGAAAGAGGCGATGAGAGCTGCCTGATTTTACTGAACCAACTGATGATGCAGGGAAGAAGATGACTGCAGTCTGCTGTTAATGATGATGGCGGACAGTGAACCCTGGGACGGGATTGCTTGGGGACCTACGGATTTTTTTTTTTTTTTTTTTTTGGGAGGGAGATAAGGCACATGCTCCAACCTGCATGAGGCCATGTTGTACTGTTACCTCAGCCCGCATCATCGGCATCATCGGATGCTAGTAGTAGGTATGTGTGGGATGATGTTCGGGCTGGCTGAAAAGCAAAGTCCGTCGGACACTGCACAGTACTGCAGCCATATTGCTAACAAAATGGTTGGTTGGCATTGCCGGCATCAAGCCCGTCACCGTCAGGCACTGGAGAGAACGTAGAAGCTCTTGGCGACTTGCCAAAGGCTTGCATCAATAAGTTTGCCTGTATGCGCCATAGAGGGATGCTTCAAACGTGTACCATGTTCCAAAACCATTGGAGGCCTGCACCGGATCGCCAACCTACTCTGATTGCATCATCATACATAGACCGGCCTCTCACAATACTAGAAAAGGGGGAGTGTTATTAACCAGACTGTTTTCATCCCGCTGTCACCGTCACCGTCACTCATAGCGACGTGCTTCTACCAGGCTTGGCCTTGAGGCACGCGACTTGGCCAGACCGCCAAGCTTAACACGCGGCTGCAGCAGATGCACAGAGCTCGCCAAGACGCCGCCGGGTGAATAAAAAAAAAAAATGAGGCTGCATGCTGCAAGCTGCACAGGCTATTGTTGCGTATCGAAACGGATTATGAAAATCAATGGGAACATTCTCTGCAGATCGCCATACATTGATATGCTTTGCTTCTGTGTTGAGGCACGCACGCCAAATGGATAATATCGAAGCGAAAGAGCTCTCAGGAAGAAGCTTGACGAGCAAGCCTCACCACCACAGAATTATAAGTAAATCCAGCAATCACATACTGGTACCACTCTTCGCCCGAGGCACCGGGATACGATCAACGACCCTTAGCGGTGCCCGTACCCAGTGGTTGCACATAAACGGACAGAGGTTCAATAGTGACATGTCCTAGCAATGGAGCGAGTCTAGAACGCAGGGCTGAAAAGGACATCAATCCTCGGATGGGCTTGCCATTGGTGCTTGCCAGCTTGCCATGGGGTTCTCGGAAGCCTCCGTCGTCCCATACCAGTTGGTAGCTTAATATACCCCTTGCACAGGTCGCCGCGGCGCCACATGTTACGCCGAGCTGGAATGTTGACCCGACTTCTTTAGATATGATCAGTCACTCAGTCACCTTCAGGGGGGGGTACGGAGGACGGGCGGGTTCCTCTTTCAGCTCCAGACGGCCAAGCGGCGGTACAAAACTAGACGACAAGGCGAGCGTGAGCGGGTATGCTCGAGTTGAGGATGGGATCTTCAACGAGTATCATTAGCGGGGTCGAAGACAGGCATCTCGTACGATATCGGGAACCTGGGACCTAGGCAGTGCCTATTGCGGCAAGTGTCCAGACTATATTCGGGGTGCATAAGCAAAGGGAAACAAGTAGAATTCATGCCATTCTGAATCGAGAGCACAGCCGGACTCAATCGCCTGCATACAATAATAGCAGCAATCCGATAGGGACATCCAGCTCCGGCGGCGCTCTGCCTGACACTCGGGACCACTACGAGTGGACTGCGAGTAATTCGTCGCACAGTAGCGTTGGCGACTTCTGCGACATATGCCTTCGTGGGTCAGCATCGTCTATCTTGCTACCAGGTTTTATTTCGTGTGGCGAGTAGCGATCCGCGACCATGCCGGCTTTAGAGAGGTTGAGGTGCATCTTAAGCGTTGGGCGCCTACGCACCTACGGCCTGGCCTTGTTGGTAGGTGGTAGGGTGGAAGCAAGACAAGCCAATGCAGAGAGAAACCAGCCACCAGCGTTCCTTTCTTACTCATGGCTACTGCTATCGTCGAGTGTTTGTCAGGGGCTAGTTGCCCATCACGCTCTCCTGATCCTGAGTGACACCTTGGGATCCTCGCGGGTCTGTTACTAGCGACAGATCCAGCTTACAGCATGTGTCAATCAATGGAGACCCTGACAACCTGGGCAGCTTGGGGGCGTTCGACTATGCATGTGCATACATACAAGTAGCAAACCGAGCCCACTTATCTCTGCCCTACTCGCCGTGCTTGCAGGTGCAGGCGCAACGGTCTGCATGCCCTACGACTGATGTGATCTACTTCTGATCTACTCAAGTCACTGCATATGGCTAGGCGGGCAGACAGGCATTGCGAATGGGCAAGTATACACGTACAGAGACTACTAGCCTTATGCAAGGCGTGGTATCTTTTTTTCGAAAGTATCGATGGACGGACGGCAGACGGGCAGACGATGCGATTGATCAATGTGACAGACGCTCCAGACAAGAGTCCAGCGCAGTCCAGTCCAGTGCAGTCTGGTCCAGTCAGCAGTCTCCCTGCTCCCTTTTTCAAGGGCCTTGACTCCCTCATCCATGCGACTTCTCATTTTTCCTCTCCCCCCCCATCCATCCATCGCCTCCTATTCTGACAGACCAGACGGCATTGCCGCACTGCCCCCCCTCTTAGCTCAACCGCGCCTCCAATCCGTTGACCGCATTTGCGTGTTGCCCATCCAGTCCATAAGACTCTATATCACCGTGCTGCTGCTAATTGTGGATTGGGACACGTATTCTGCCATCCTCCCCTAAATCTCCCATTCCATTTTTCTCATGTACCTGCAAATTGAAATGGCCTAGCCCAGCACACTAGACCCTTGGAGCGGGATCGAAATTGACATCACGGCAGCTCCACCTCCCCGACTCCCCTGCTCTCATTTGTTCTTCTTCAGCCCTTCTACTGAGAAAATCGAACCACTTCTGGGGGTCCCTATTGGCGCCTCTGCTGGTTTGGCGGGCTTTCCAGCGCGGCACTGGCACAGTACATATGCGACAGCTCCCAGCTAAGCATTGCGAAACCAACGGATCACAGGCGGTGTCCTATTCTTTTTTTTTTGTCCTAATCTTGCTCCAACCTCCAGCTTCCCTGCAACTTTTGCTTCTCGGCCCGCCCGTCTCAAGAAAATTAACTTAACGACTATATGTTCATTGCCCCCTGCTAAACAAAAAGGAGCGCCAAGTACGACACCATCGACAGTAGACAAACACCTTCCTGTTCTGTTTACTCCGTAACCTCTTCCCCCACAGCCACAGATATAACCACTGTTGCTCGCTTTCACGACCTACGGCCCCTTCAGCTGTCCTTTGCCTCATCAGACCCAACCCCACCACACTTGAACGATCGACCTCATCACCATGTGCGCCGACCGGCCGAAACACCCCACGTTGGCGGCGACCTTCGCCGAGCGAGCGAAGGGCGCATCGCACCCTCTAACCAACTACATTATGCGCCTCATGGAACTGAAGCAGTCCAACCTGTGTCTCAGCGCCGATGTCACAACCGCCCGCGAGTTGCTGCACTTGGCTGACAAAGTTGGCCCCTCGATCGTAATCTTGAAGACGCACTACGATATTCTGGCCGGCTGGGACTACCACCCGCAGACCGGCACCGGCGCCAAGCTGGGCTCGTTGGCCAGAAAGCATGGCTTCCTCATTTTCGAAGACCGCAAATTTGGCGACATCGGACACACGGTGCAAATGCAGTACACAGGCGGCACTGCCCGTATCATTGACTGGGCCCACATCGTCAACGTAAACATGGTTCCCGGCAAAGCCGCAGTACAGGCGCTCGCAGAAGCCGCTGCCAAGTGGCGGTCGCGCGTCAATTACGAGGTCAAGACCTCCGTCTCTGTTGGCACCCCCGTTTCCGACGTCTTCGACGAGGAGAACGGAAACGAGGATCCCGAGAACAACGGACATCTCGGTACGAGGGAGATGTCCGCACCAGGCCCCTATCAACGGGACAACGATGGCCGAAAGGGAAGCATCGTGTCCATCACCACCGTCACGCAATCTTTTGAGCCCGTCGACTCGCCGCGATTCGGCAGCCGGATAGACGAAGGCGACGAGCTTGTTTATGCCGGAATCGAGGAGCCTCCTTACGAGCGAGGCCTGTTGATACTGGCACAAATGTCCAGCACGGGCAACTTTATGAACGAAGAGTATACGCAAGCGTGCGTAGAGGCCGCGAGAGAGCACAAGGACTTCGTTATGGGTTTTGTTTCGCAAAAGAGCCTGAACTCGGCGCCGAATGACACCTTCCTTCACATGACGCCAGGCTGCCAGCTGCCCCCCGATGGCGAGGAAGAGAACGGAACCGTCGAGGGTGATGGTCTGGGCCAGAACTACAACACACCTGCCAAATTGGTTGGCCTTTGCGGCACGGATATCATTATTGTTGGACGCGGTATCATCAAGGCGGGAGACCCCCAGGCAGAAGCTGCACGGTACCGCAGTAGGGCTTGGGCCGCTTACCAGAAACGGACAAGCCAGTAATGGATTATTTGAGAGTGATGCCTGTCTACGTTGGTAGGATGCAGGAGGCCTGACGGTACCGAGACCTTGCGAATTTGGCTTTTTGAGTTTGGAGTTCTGGATTCTCATGGACAACAGCTTCACATATTTAGACAGTCGGGCAGGGTACAAAATCGATTCGGAGCGCCGGTGACTTGGTCATGAGCAATATCCCATACTGTACAGTTTGCCTTCATGCATCCCTCTTTTGACGTGCTGCAAAACACCTCAAACGAAACGTAGCCGGAACCGTGGAGGGGGATGTGGTAGACCTCAGTCTAGAAGGTTGTAGTACACCGCTGCTGGCTTATTTGCCACACACACTATAATACAAGTCTAGTATAATGATATGGGGGCGGCCAGAGCCAGTATTTGACATGTTACATGCAGCGCGGGTAGTGACCGCCTCTCCATGCGCAATACGGTGAGGTAATAGTAGTAGTGTTTTTTTTTTCTTCCTCTGGGAGATGAGATGTGAGTACCGAGTCCTGACCGATTCATTCACCATGGGCCTTGACAGCTTGCATGACAAATTACAGAGACTATTGATGGTATAGGATAGGCTTTTATAAGTACCGGGTTCACCAATGAACCCGGTTGGTTTCGGAGCTCCATCCTTTACAGTCCCGTACCTACCTACATTAAGTACTTACTTAGTCAACTACTACAACAAATTGTTGTAGAACTAGGATGTTCCAGTATCTCTTCATCATAGCATACACCAATAATCTATATTCATCGCGATTTAAGGGCATTTACCGAAGTAATATATCATATATTTATAGAAGTAAAGAAGTACATTTAGCCACTTTGTTCTGCTTATTCAGGCCAAAATGGTCAATGTGCCTCTGATAAGCGGCGCTATCGAGCCCGGGCTCTAGGCTAGAGGCTAGAGAATTGGGAGGTGGGGTTGTTTGGGCTTCCATGTTCAAGCTCATCTCATGGATCAAATCAATTGATTAGGTGATGCAGACGATGGTCTGCATACTTGAGATCTCTCGCCATTGGATCGCTTGCTGGGTTGGATGGAAAGAAGCATTTGCAGTACAACCTCCTCCTCTCATACGATGGTCATCGTCGCTATCTGCGATGCACCGAACCTGACCTATCTAAAGCAATACATAAGAGGCATAGCTGCCATTGATTGATTTTTATCCTCGACCCGACGTCCCCGCCGTGCTTTTACCACTAGTAGACCGGAGAAGAGAAGGACGAGCACGAGCACGAGCAGCAGGCAGGACGACTGGTCAAAACGGGCAAGCCCCATTCTGTAACCCGACAACCGATCGACAGCCCGACCGACCACAACAAGCCAAGCCAACATGCCGGACGCCGAGTCCGCAGTCGAGGATGGAAACAACAGCGACGTGAAGCCGCAAGGGAGCAGGAGCAGCAGCGCCAACCACAACGCCGACAACCGCGACGGGAGCAGCGGCAGCGCAGCCCACGAGGCCGGATCCAAGCCACCGCCCCGAAAACGCCGGCGCATTGTCATCAGTTGCACAGAATGCCACCGGCGCAAGCAGAAATGCGACCGCAAGCTACCCTGCACTAATTGCACCTCGCGCGGCAAAGAATCGTGGGTTACCCATTTCCGTTCGATTCTTCCTGAGGGGAGGGAGCCCCTGCCGACTTATATATCCACGTGGCAACCCTTGGAGAGCTACACAAATTTGCTAACCAGCCCGGGCGCTTAGAAGCTGTCGATATGAGACGGGAACGCCGTTGGCCAAGGACCAGGACCGCAACAAAACTGCAAATGGCAACCACATCAATACTGGCCCCGAGCAGGGCTCGCCGGCCGAGAACATGCCCATGAAGGCCGCCGATTTTGGCTATGCGCAAAGCGGTGCCTCGACCTTGGGGTTCCTGCAGAAGATCGAGGGCGCCAGCGGGCAACCGCTGACGGGCATCACGACCGAGACACAGGAGGCCGACCACTTTGCATCGAGGGAGCGCTACAAGAGCTTGATTCGACATCTGCCGGCCCGCATGTTCGTCGAGCAGCTCATCAGCATATACTTCAAGGAGTTCAACACAATGTACTACGCCCTCGACGAGGTGGTGTTCAACGAGCAGGTGACTGCGTGGTACAATCTACCCTACAACGTCTTGTCCACGGCCGGGCCCCAGGCCATAGAGCCCGCGCTGCGGTCCCTGCCGGCTCTGGTGTTCCAGGTGCTGGCCACGGCTCTGTTAGCGATCCCGACCGAGGCGGACGAGACTTTCTCCTCGCTCAAATATGCCGGTAATATGACATTTGAGGATATAGCCATCGAGTATAGCGAAACGGGCATGGCTCTGCTTTCTTTGCTCGGAAAGCGGCAGATGACAATGTCCACTGTCCTGGCCGGGTGGATGAGAGCCGGCTTCTTGAAATATACCGGACAGGTTACCGAAGCTGTAAGTTTACCACCAGGGACGCAATGTGTTGTAGCGAGACGGTTCTCTAACACTGCTGCAGTGGCATCAAGTGGGCACTGCCGTCCGCGACGCCCAGG
Source organism: Apiospora marii (assembly GCF_038362585.1). Lineage (NCBI taxonomy): Eukaryota > Fungi > Ascomycota > Sordariomycetes > Amphisphaeriales > Apiosporaceae > Apiospora > Apiospora marii. The sequence continues at coordinate 3,133,882 of NW_027117377.1, forward strand.
AAATTGGGCTGCACCGAGACAACTTCGACCCAATACCGAACCCAAATGATAGCACAGAGAAATCGTTGGAGGCCATGTGGGAGGCTGAGCACCGACGACGTTTATGGATGATACTGGTAGTATGGGATCTCCATACTGGTGCCGTGCTTGGCAGGCCGACGAGCGTGGACTATCGACCACTCAAAAGGAGTCTTCCCATAGATGCCCAAATACCCAAAGACAGGAGGAAAACACCTATCTACCCGCGTGGTGAAGATGATCCGCCGACACCTTTGACAAGGGCCCTCTGGACCTTTGAGATAATGAAGCCGCTGCGCGAGATTCTAGATCTGGAGAAGGAGGGACCGTTCCCCAAGGACTTTTCCAAGGTCGAGAGGATACACCAGGACCTGCTCGATCTACAGGCGCGTATGCCCGCCGCGTTGCGCCTTGATAACCCGGACACGCGTTACGACGACCTGCCCGAGTGCTGGTGGCTGCAAATGATGCGCCCGACGCTGCCGCAGACGCTATCGTTCAACTTCATGGCGCTGCACCGGCCGTACATCTTCACGCGCGCGAGCAGTCGGTATGAAGCGTTGAAGGCCAGTTTAGCAATGCTGGAGGCGCAACGGTACCAGTTCGCCGCGCTTAGCCCGCACCAGTATAAAACGTTTAGTCTGTTCTTCGGCACGTTCGATGCCATTGTCATGGTCGCGAGCATTTACATATTATTTCCCAAGGAACACCCCGAGTTGCTGAGCAGTGCGCTGCAGCATTTTCAGTGGGGTGTTCTGCGCTTTGAGACAAGTAAGTTGTATTGTAGTTATGGAGTTTTGTTGATTCGGCCCGGCCTCAGAGGTCTGGACCGACCTCCAGGGGCAAAATGGCATGATCAGACTACCACTAAACTGGACCCGAGGCATCGGAGCACTCGCTAACTCGGCATCACAGTGGCGGCACGCAACCGGCTTGCTCACGCAGCATTGAGCGTCCTGAACGCCATCTACATCCGGCTGAAGAAGGCCATGGGCCACGGCTTCCTCGACGGCACCTGCCCGGCCTCTTTCACCTGCCCGCAAAACGATCCCGAGCTGCAGGCGATTTGTGCCCGGATGAACCGGTCCAAAACGTCCGAGATGGGAAACACGCCCGCTTCCAGCTCGGTCGCCGCGTCGGAGCCCACGACGGCGCCTTCTGTTTCCAACGGCAGCAGTTACCAGAGCAACCACCCTTCCGTGCCCTCGACGACGGGATCCGTCTCCACTGCGTCGGGGCATTACCCTGCATCGTCGGATTTTGCGGCGGCTGCGGCGGCCACAAGCAACATGGCCAACACGGATCCTGCTCTCTTCTCTCAGCAGGACAGCGGATCCGCTGCTGCTGCTGCCGCCGCCGCCGCGTCGTCGGAATGGCCATTCCCGACCGACTTCGACTTTAGCTCGTTGCCGCCCATGTATCCCATGGGCGATGTGGCCTACAATGACCTGCAAGGATTCCGCGATGATGGCAGCGGTGTTGGAGGCGCAGGAGGGCCGCTACCAGGGATTGCTGGAGGAGTAGCGGGAGCGGGAGGACATGGAGGATGCGGCATGTGGGGCACTGCCTCTACTTCCACGGGTACAAACGCCATGGACGGAGTAGCGGGGAACGAGGAGGCGGTGGCGGCGGCAGCGGCCATGGCCGGGATGGGCGCCGGCGCGGACGAGGTGCCGTGGCAGTTTGGGGGTGATTTCGGGAACGATACGATATGGAATCTGTTGAACCAGTTCCCGCCTTACTGAAAGGCGGAGGAGCGACTTGCAGCATAACCTTCCTTATGGTATGGGAGACAACGGATGTATCGATACGCATGGACACACGGTCTTTACCTTGTGTGGCTAAGAAGAACAAAATTCTAAGAGCCGGAGCTGGGAGACACCCTTAATTTGAGGACTCTTCGGTGTAGGGTCAAGAGGGAGCGGTCCCTGTCCAACTGCAGAACCCCACGGACGACGGGATCGATCACGAGAGGTCGGCATTGACACGAGTTGACGAAGCGAATGTGCGTTCTATGTAGCGGGTTTGTTCTTGCTTTCTAAACCATCACTTGCCGAGAGCGACACGATACCGGGCCGGGAAAGTGGAAAGGGGGGGTCAAAAGCTTCAGACTCGATCACCACCTTTATCCCAGGGTGATGAATGGGATGGGAGAAGAAGAAACGGCTTTACTAACCAGGTTATGTGTGTATATGTCCGGCTGGCTATCTCTATCCATGGGTTAATTATTATATCCTCTCTACATAACATACTACGAGGCTAGACTCGTGCCCGTTCACATGCTATTCACACCAGGACAGTTGCATATGTACGTACACGATGACGGAACTGATGTCAATTGAAATGAGTCATGAGCTACTATTACGTCCTGCTTTTGGAAAATTGACTGTGGTATTGGATGAAGTCACGCTGAAGTTGGGCGCTTCGATGTCTGTTGATTAAGTGTACGGTTGTTAGGGGATGCTGTGCATTGCCGATGTCCCCAAAACGTACACCACAGCTATGCCGTTAGTCGTTTGGTATAAGAGAAAGCCCATACCACCAAACGGTTACTACCTTTAGGATTATGTTGGCGGGAGGCAGGCATGGAGGCTTTTGTGATTACTACGCCGCGACCGCAGGCTGCCCAATAGGAAGCCATGTTCATCCATAAGAGGCTCTCGTCCGTTGCAATACCTAGGTAGCTCGAACGATGAGGCAAGTAGGCGTCTATTTGTATCTCACCAACGATCTTGGCCATGCGTTACCCCTATTTGGCTTGCTTGCTTGCTAGCTTAGCTCGAGTCAAATAGGAGTAGCTCATCTGTCTCAACTCTGGCATGGGCTTTTATTCTATTGCAGTGGCATATTGTTCCTCGTTTTCCTCCGGGCGCTGATGCGAAGTCATTGACTAGTCGCTCGCTCTTCCGCCAGACAGCCCGGATCCGCAGCAGATGACCGGCGAACTGCAACAGATGAGTGGCATAAAGTACGACGCTTTTAATATATTCATGTAGGACTTTGTTTGTTACGGATGAGGGGCTGTCCACAGAACGTTTGGATCATAATCGCCCCCTCTTCGAGTCGAGAATAGTCAAGTGGCAGTCGTAGGGTAGCAGTAGATAGAGGTAGGGTAGGATGTCTGTATGTGGTGTAACAACAGCCCATGGGGGCGCAGCACAGCCAGCTACTTACTTACTTCTGCATCACAGATGATCCCTGGCCGGTCATGCGGGGTCAGGCCGGCACAGCGATACCTACTTACATACTCAATGTAGGAGGAAACAGTTATCAGTTACTATATACGTATAGGTGTCGAACGCAGACATGACCTGGCACCAAAAGTTGGTATGTATGCCACACGATTGCCAATGGACCAAAATACATATCACCATGCTAGAGATGGATGATGTTGCTGTACCTAGTAGTAGCCCAAGCCTCCGCTGGCGATGTTTGTGACAGGCTGCCAACATGATCGGGACACGTAGCTGCTCGATACTCTCAAGCCAACAATTACCGACCGGAAGATCTTTGGGGACACAGATGGACACGGTGTGGCACTTTTAAGAGGTGCATATCTACATGTATGTCGCATATGCGCCCAATATGACAAGGCGCACTAGGTAATAAGCAGTTGCTCCGGGCTGTCTCGGTCCCATAGGTTATTTCTTTTTGGGGTGAGGTAAGGTAAGGATATGATAAGAGCCAAGGCGTTCGGCAGCGAACCCCGATTCTGCCTTGCTAGAGTACATACCTAAGCATGTTCCACGGATGCAACGCAGCTCACCACTGCTGCCAGCCGACAGGTCAACTACCTAGGATAGATGGGGGTGTGCGTCAATAGAAAGCGAGTTTCTGGTTTGAAAAGGCTGCTGGGCACCGCGCAACCAAGACACGTCCAAGGATACCCTCCATCAAGTCCCGCGGCGGTTACGATTGGAGGAGTGAGGGAGGCTTGGCTTTTGCGGCTGTCGCACGGCAGTAGTTGGTGGTAAGTGGAATCGAAAAGGCCTTCATTGGGTGAGACGGCAAAAAGCCATCTTCGAAAGAGGGGTCTTGGGGTGTATTGGTGCTCGGTGGGAGGACACTTTACAGCATGTATTGGTACCTTGGTGCATACATGTACTGACTGAGCTACGCCCCGTTGATTAGCGTTATATAGATGCTCAGCAATTTGCATTGCATCCTCGTCGGAGGAGGTGGTGGTGGTGGTGAAGGTGACGGACGGTGATGAAGTGAAGTGAAGTGAAGTGACACAGGGGGGCCGGGCGTCTCGCGGGCTTTGGGTCGATGATGTTTCAATGCTCAGCTCGGATGGGACGAGGCCCAAGCCGGCTAGCCGGACACGAAGAGAGCAGCGAGCAACGAGGGCAGGTGGAGTGTGGAGAGAGCCGCCCAGAAGGTGGATTAGGCGGGCAATACTGGGCTGGCTAGGTGGACTCTGGGCTAATCAATCTATCGGGGTACTTGCCGTAGGTACGATCAGCGCGTGCTAGGTTGCGATGAACGAACATCAAAGAGGCACTCACTATTCTGGGATATTTGGGTATAGATTGTGAGCCCGGCTAAAGACCTCAGAGAGAGACTTTCCCGCTCGAGTATCAGCAGTATACCGAGTCTGAAAACAAGCGCCATAGCGAATTGACTTTGGACGCAGTTGGTCCTTGAGCATATACGCGCTCAGGCTTTTAATAGATGGAAGCGCAACGTCCAGTGTCCAACATGTCTCAAGAAGCGATGACCCCAAGATTAGAAACGGCCTCCTTGCATCGTTCAACGGCTTGCCGATCGTCTATTTTCAGTCAGAGCCTTATCCAGATAGCTACAACCCAATCTTCTGTATGCCACTGGTGAATATTGATCAATGGCACACTTCACCATGGCTTGTCGCTTCATGTAGGCTATTTAAGCCTTGGCGGGTATATGTAGTAGGGTCTGGTCTGGGTACTTATAGTGGACACGTCCAGCCGGTTGCATCTCAGCTCTCCACTTTTTATTGGTGTTGCTTAGGCTGGTTTAAAAACTTGGGGAATTTCCCAAGCTTTCCACTGCCCTGGGTTTGCTCGTTCGGCCACCTTGCGTACGCCATTAAACATGAGCGCACACACACACTCAAGCAATCATTTTGTTGTTTTTATATTGAATGCCAAGTAAAAGCACAGGGAGCAGAAGCCTATAAGCTCTTCGAGAAGAACAGAGGAGGACGAGAACACAGAAAAACGCACGAAGGGACGTTCTCGCCTGCGACCGGTTATCTTTCCCTCTTCCCGTTGGAGCTCTATTCCCTGTTAGCCATTAGGCCCCCCTCTAAAAAGTTAGTGGAGTCGGGGGAGAGAAACACCATCCACACTGCCTCCGGAAAGTCGAAAGCCCATCATCCCGATAACATTCAGAGCGCGGAAGGAACGACCAGGAAACCGCAAAAGTAAGCACACGTTGCTGCAAAAGACTACCCCCAAACTGCCTGATACATTAGAATTTCCTGCGTTGCGCAAGCAGTCCCAAGCCCTCGTACATATCACAGTAACACACCACCGACCACACACCAGTCCAAGTAAAGAAGCATACGGCTTGCACTGTAAGTTGTGGTGGCGTTGCTCAGATAATTAATTACCTGCCGCGGTGCCATTACATCGGTGACCTCGTCTCCCCCTTCCCGCCCTTACTTTCACTGTACCCCCCCCCCCCCAAAATCCGATCTGTCCCAATTCAAATACCCAACTCAAACGACTGATCAATTCGCTGCCCAGCTACGTACACGCGGCGACCTTTCACTCCCTCGCTTTTTCGACCATCGCGACAAAGAGTCTACTGACTCACCCTCCTCTGATCTCGCCCCCAAGACTCTGTCTTTGACAAGCTGGCGGCTCCCACCAAACATACGATGAATGCCACCATGGAGTCCATCATGGACTTTATACCACGGTATCGGGAATACCAGTCCCATAAAGATAGGACAGAATGTTTGATAAAGGTAACTCCCCAGCAGCGTGGCGCCGCAGTCTCTTGCTATATTGCTATAGACCAGCTCAAATTGACAAGCCTTGTTATCGCAGGACCTGATGATCCACTGCGAACATATCGAAAGTACTCTACGCAAGAAAAACCACGAGCTCGAGACAGACTTGCGCCATGCCCGACTCGACTACGAAGATGCCACCAAGTCCAGACGCGAGCTCCAGGAGCAGATGAAGGACATGCGTTACCAGTTGGACCTTGTTTCGACGGATAACAACGTGTTGAAACAGCGCAATCCTTATGTCCTGGTACTGATTGATGGTGATGGTTTAATTGTGAGGCATCTGCACCGGCCAGGCGGTTAGTTTTCGTCTTGGCCACAGTTTGGCTGACCTGAACTTGTAGTTCAAAGAACACCTCATCAAGCAGGGGCTGGAGGGTGGAAAGAAAGCTGCCTATGCCTTGCGACAAGAGATTTCAGGACGCTGCGATAATGCTGATGACACGGAAATCATAACCAAAGTAGTCGCGAACCTGACCGGACTGGCCAAGGCCATGAAACGAGACGGCACCATCGAGAACGAGAACGACCTTCGCGACTTCATGTTGGGCTTTACGCAGGCCAAAGCTTCTTTTGATTTCATCGATGTCGGCCACGGAAAGGAGCGAGCCGACTCCAAGATTAAAGAGACGACTCGCTGGAATCTCCGCAACTTCAACTGCAAACAAATTCTTTTGGGCGTCTCCCATGATGCCGGTTACGCCCCTTTCTTGGATGAGATCCTGCGCGATGATAGCACCAGGCAGCGCATCACCATCCTCGAGGGGTTTCCGACAGTCAGGGAGATTATTGCCACCGGTGCCAACGTGGTGAATTTCGACGACCTCTTCCGCCAGGACAAACTGGTCGATCGAACCTCGCCTGTCGTGTACTCTCCTGGCTCAGTCGCTTCCACGCCCCTCCAGAGTATTTCGTACGCGACTGTTACTCAGAAAGCCAGTCCGCCGCCGACTATCACTCTGCCTCTGGCACCCAAAGCTGCCAATACACAGGCTGGCCGCCCGACGTCGGTCACTGTCAAATCAGTCCCGGCCCAGCCGCCCTGGAACCCCGGCGCTCGCGGCATTGATCCCCCGCTCAATATCGACCAAACCGTGCTGGACCGGATCAAGAAACGAAAAGACAATGATAAACTGTGCAATAACCACTATCTCCGTGGGCCGTGCGCAAAAGGCGACCAATGTTGTTTTGAGCACGACTACAAGCCCAACGGCGAGGAGCTGAAAGCCATCTCGCATCTGGCCCGCTTGAATCCGTGCACCAACGGTCAGGATTGCGAGGTGGAGAACTGCATTTACGGCCACCATGTGCGTTTCCCCTGGCTCGTCTTGGCAAGCCCTGAACCTTACTGACTTTTCCCCCTTCCAGTGTCCTAGCGTGGTCAACGGTGTCTGTGTGCATCCTTTCTGCAAGTTCCACCCTCATGAGCATCCTCCCGGAACAAAGCTTAAAACAAACAAGAAGCCTTTTTCTTCATATGACTAAAAAGTGATGATATTTTTCTATGTCCTTTTTGTTGGACGGACCGAAATCGAAAGGTTGTCAAGTCTCCTAGGTCAGCGGTTTATGGAGAAAAGATATGACGGACATACATCTCATGGCAGTGTCACCTGCTGCAATACGTAACAGGTAGCGTCGGCATTTCATTCAGCCATTGTTGCGATGCGTTACGGCATTCGTTTTTTAGCGGATAGGCTCTGAATCCAATAGTTACACTGAGAAGTCAGTGTTGTACCCCCCTTTTGAGGTGGACGATATTTGTGCGCATTGCCAATCCTTTTCTTGGTCTGGCTTTTAGCCCCTTTTTTTCCTTGGGAGTCTGGGAGGCGAATGTGTGTGGGTGCGTGCGCGCGTGTGTGGTCGAAAGATTCACTCATCTAGTCAATTTGATATCAAGGGAGATGGGGATCTCTTCTCTGCATCCATGCAATATACGTCTTCTGTGATGCCGCTGGGCTCCAATTGTAGCAACGATTCAACTGATGAGAAGAGGTTGGAACAAGGTTGAGAGGTACGGGAATGCTGGCCATAATACAATGCCGGGGCAACAACTAATTATATTGGGATACTTAGACATGTGCGCGGTGGATCCTATGATGAGAGTCTGAGATTTCCCACGATGCGCCAATCCGAGTTCTGGGAGTGAGGATCGAGAATTTCTAAGCCCGCACACTACACACACCTATATGCATTTATATTCTAATCCATATGGGACGCGAATACTATCCATATACTTTGAACATGTTCAAAACATTTTCCAAATTACGCTGACTGGCGTGCTTGTGCATCATCGTCACCTTCCCGCCGCCGGAGCCGACGCCTTTACTGTCTGGACCGGCGCACCCGCGGTCTTGTCTCCGGCACCTAGAACGCCTCCCTGCTGTCGGTCGTCTTCGTTGCTGCTGCTAGTAGACTGAAGCGCCGCGCCGGCTGTGCCCGGATCCGGGGCGAGACCGTACCAAGCGACGACGGCGACGCCGAGGATGCCACAGATGCAGCTGAATACGAGAGCGATGATGCCGCGAGCAGTAAAGCTATTTCCGGGTCACACAGATTAGCCGCGGTCCCGGAAAGAAGGATTGGGATTGAGATGGGGAAAACAGGGAAGGGTTGGGGAGACGGGAGACGGGGGTGAAGTAGAAATATAGTTGGCAGAACTTACCCAGCTGGGAGCGGGTCCGGAGCCCGGTTCTGGCCGTCAAGATTGAGCAGGTCGACCGTGTTACCGGCGGCGTTACCTGAAACAGGAACATGGCCCGCAGCGCAGACGTCTAGATGGTCCTGCGGCAGCTTGATGGTTTCCTGAAGCTGCTTTGGGGACTCGACAAAGGTCGCAATGAGGCCCGAGGCTACGTGCCACTCGAGATGGCAGTGGAAGATCCAGACTCCTAAATGGTAGGTTTCTTGATTAGTGGATGGTCCCCTTATCACGGAGAACGACCGCAAAGAGAAAGCCATGTGTTGTGTGGGCTTTAGAGAGAGAAAGGCTTACCAGGGTTGTCGGCCTTGAAGCGGAGGACAAGGTTTCCGTTGGGCTCCAGCGACAGGGTGTCGCGGCGCATAGGGATCTTGGGGAAGTCGGTCATGGTCGCGTTTGTGTCATCGAAGGTGCCTTCGTCCGCGGCAGAGCGGTGGATCGCCTGGAATTGGTGACCGTGAAGATGGAACGGGTGGCGTCCGGAGTCGAGATTGTTGACTACAATCTGAATGATCTGGTCCTTCTGCAAGACATGGGAGTTGGTGAACTCGCCGTACACGGTAGCATCGTTGGCCAGCTCTCCCGACGTCAGAGCCGTGTACAGGGTCGGCACCTTGGGGGCTGTGTAGGTAATGTTGTTGAAGAATGCACTGCATATGCCAGTAAGTATATGTGCAATGAAGGGGGCTATGGCCTCTATCGTAGTGATCGTCACACAGGATGCTACTTACTAGTTGGCACCGTCACCGAGATTGTCCATGATGACGTCGAACTGGATGGTCTGGTCTGGTTCACCAAGCAATGTCTGATTATCGAATGGGACGAGCTCCATGTCGTCAAAAGCGTTGAAGTCGTCGCCCTCTATCACAGCTGGCTCGGGAAGCGGCTTGGCATCATCGTACACCAGCCAGCCCGTCACGTTCCAGTTGAGATCGTCAGGGATTGCGTCAAACAAGGTCTGTGGTTTTGTTATTAGCTGGGAGTACATTGCAACGACGCATATACATCGAGACCAGGGTGACTTACAGTATCCATGCTTCCAGAGAAGGCATAGTTGGCCCCAGTCTCATTCTTGGCCGTCAACAAGAAGCTGTAGCGCTGCGCGGCCGTGATGTAGATCATCTCCGCTTCCGCAGGTTGCGTGTAGACGCCGTCGACCTCAACAATAGTCATATTGTGTCCCTCGAACCAGACGTACTGGCCGGCGAACGCGCCGATGTTGGCCATGCGGACCAGGTACGTCTTACCGGGCCGGACGGGCACCTTGAGGTTCTGCGTCTCATTGAACAGGGCGTTGTTGGGAACGGGCTCGGCCCCCGTCGGGTTACCCTTGGAGATGAATGCCGGGAGCAGATTGTGGATCTGCTCGTGGTACCAGTCCGACACCGACAGGACCAGCTCCTCGTCGTACTGGCCGGCGAAGGGCTCCTTGGGATCGTGCACGATGAATGGCCCCCTCAGGCCGTCAGGGTACTGGCCGCGAGTGTGGGAGTGGTACCAGTAAGTGCCCGGCTGGTCAACGGTGAAGTCGTAGGTGAGCTTGTGGCCCGGCGGGATGTCGCACTGGGAGACCTGCGGGGGGCCGTCCATGTGGGTGGTGCCGTTCTGGAAAAGGCCGTGGAAATGCAAAGAGGTGGACTGATTGCCCAGCGAGTTGGTGACGTGGATGACAACACGGTCGCCGACGTTGCAGGTGATCTGGGGGATGGGCCACTGGCCGTTGATGCCTATAGTAGGCCGGTCGAAGGCGCCATCCGGGTTGGCTGTGACCCAGGCCACATCGAAATCATAGGCCAGTGTCGCGGCTTCTGACAGGGTCGACAGGGCCGATAGCCATGCCGCAGAGGCGACGAGGAGGCTCTTCCTGAAGCTGAAGGCCATTGTTGGTGATGATCAAGATGTTGGTCTGCTGTGCAGACAGTCTCAACCAGCAAGCGGAGGAAGGATGATGAGTTAAGAAGCATACTTGATTTGCATGCGTATCTCTGTTGGTCAAACGGGGTCACGTAGGTGAATACCTAGCCCACCTTCGTACGACTACCTCCTTGTTTGTACCATTGGTGTGTCCAGGCCGACCCCTACTGGCTCATAGATATTTTCAATTTCATCTCTGCAGGCCCAGGAATAGACCCGAGGTCGGATCAGCTCTGGCCACCCCTAGCCCAGAATGGCAGTTCTCGTTTCGGCTTTCCTTGGTCTTTCCGTTTCTTTCCTTCCCTCTGCCCTCCCGGAACAAAGCTAGAGAAAGCTAGAGGCGACGGTCAGGCAAATTATCTTATCAATCAGTCAGACTGACAGGGATGATGCAACAGGGTTCACGCTAACGACTTTTACCGCTCTTTATCTGATCCGCGCCATGAGGGGGCGGCCGGGCGGACGGGCTGGCTGGCTGGCAGGCGCCCATCCAAAGAACTCTATGACTGGACTGGATTTTTCCTTGCTTGCCACTACCTACCACCAGCATCCCGGATGGGTTGATTCTGGTCTCATGACTGGGTACATTCCTTGGTCTATTGTCTGGGGCCGTCTGTTGGGTGGCTTGATTCGAGCGGATCGTGCGCCTGCATTTGGCGAAAGCGCATGTGCGGGGACTGACTAGTCTTTAGCTGAACCTTTGAATCGGAACAGCTTCACCAATATCGGCCCATCGTCCCTCCCCGTCTGATTCTCCAGCCTCGATACTTTTCACCATGTTCCCTAGAAAATCTTCAGCAGGGCCTCTGGCGGTCGAGACACAAATCATCCACCTGTTCATGCGTGGCTGCCCAGCTTGTTGCATAGAAGAAGCAAATGAGTCTCCGTCGATGCTGCCCGTCTCGTATTGACTGGCTGTGGACGGTGGACCCCTAAAATGACCGATGGATCTGCAGCGCACTAACAAGCTAAGCTCATGTGTGAAAGGCTTGGAAAAAGCTTGACACGGGTCTCGCCCAAAGAACTCAGCAGTCGACTCGTCCAGAACTCCATATCGATTACGGGGCCGACCCGATTCATCATCGACTCCAGTTACGTGTAGGATTCATTGACTTCATCCAACGCACTTATCATGGTAACACAGTCACTATATCCCCGGATCTGGTCATTTAGCAGCCAGTGACTTGCCAGGTGCCACAGCGCTTGAAAATAGGATACTGGTCCGGTCCTGTTTCCAGTTTCTTCCATTGAATAATCAATGTTCCCTGTCTATTCGTTCAGGCCCCAAACTCAAAGCTGGTACTGGCCAGGGTCTGAAAAATTCAGCCATCGCCCCGGCCTCATATCATAGTCGCCGGCGCTTTTACCAAAGGGTCTTAACCCGCCCGCAACCGGAGACTGTAACGTTAGCTTAGACGGCGGCTCGTTTCTAGACATTCGATGCAAGCCCTCGGTTGCGCCCCTCGCCCCACCTCATTGCGTTATCTGATCCCAGCTGGTTAATCAGATCGGCAGATACTCACTGCCCACCACACCCCCTTCCTCATCATATATGTGAAGTCTTTGCTCCCTTCGTAGCTCTACTGCCTAGTTTCGTTGATCATCGCGTTGCCTCGAACCTTTGAATGCTTCGCATACTCTCTCTATATTGAGAGCAAATTGTCAAGATGCCGGATGTCTTTGCTGTTCCCGTCTTTGTAATCGTAAGTCGTCCTTCTGAGTTGGTTACCTAGTCTGCCTTTACCAAGCTGCTGTACCAGATTGAGCTCGAGAAACCCACTCTAAACTCTAGTCACCAGGTATTCCGAGAGTCAATCGAAACAGTCATCATCGTCTCGGTGCTACTGGCCTTCCTGAAGCAGACCCTCGCTGGGCCCGGACGAGATGACCAAGTTTACAAAAAGCTCATCAAGCAGGTCTGGTTTGGAGTAGGGTTGGGCCTGCTCATCTGCCTCGTCGTCGCTGGCGGTCTGATCGGAACCTTCTACACCGTGGGCCACGATGCTTGGCAGTCGTCCGAATACAACTATGAGGGCGCCTTCGCGCTCGTGGCCGTTGCTATCATCACTCCGCTAGGCGTCGGGCTCCTCCGTATTGGAAAGATGCAGGAGAAATGGCGCGTCAAGCTCGCCCGGTCCCTCGAGGCCCCTATTAGCACCACCACCGGCTCCAAGGCGGGCTGGCTCAAGCGCTTCGCCGAAAAATATGCCATGTTCTTCCTACCCTTCATTACCGTCATCAGGGAAGGCGTAGAGGCCATTGTGTTCATCGCTGGTGTAAGTAAAACCCCACCGGGCTCGCCCTTTGCGGCTGGTATTGAGTGCAACCCCATGGCTGACCCGAATCCCCCCCCCAGGTTACTTTCTCTGCCCCTGCTACTGCCGTTCCTCTTCCGGTTGTCGTCGGCTTAGCTGCGGGCATTCTCGTCGGTTATTTGCTATACAAGTAAGTTTGACTCGTGCTCATCTCACCGACCTGTTTCAATGAGTCTGACTAATGTTGTTACGTGTAATTACAGAGGAGGAGTTACCGCAAAACTTCAATACTTCTTGGTTGCCGCCACGTGCCTCTTATACCTCGTTGCTGCCGGGCTCTTCTCCCGAGCTGTCTGGTATCTTGAGCAGCAGAAATGGAACAATATCATCGGAGGCGATGCTGCCGAACTGGGCGTCGGTGCAGGAAGTTATGATATTTCCAAGTCGGTCTGGCACGTGGATTGCTGCAGCCCCGAGTTCAACGGCGGCGGCGGCTGGAGTGTTTTTAATGCCATTCTTGGGTGGACCAACTCGGCGACCTACGGTTCCGTCATATCGTACAACGTATACTGGATCTTCGTCATGGCGATGTTTGCTGCGCTGAGGTTCAAGGAGACCAAAGGCCACTGGCCCTTGATGAAGGCAAAGAAGGCGCCCGCCGGATCGATTGACCAAGCCAGCGATGAGCCCAAGGTGTCGTCATGATGGCCGATATCCCAGTCTCTATAACAGAGCGAAGTTGGCTTTTCAGATATACTGGCTGTTGGCTCGGAGCCCGTAATGCAGATTTATGAAAGACATGTAACACTGTTGATAATATACCCTTGTCTATTGCCGTATCTCATTGAAGAAAAAAACAGGAGCTAAGAGGTCTTTATGATCTGTCGTGAAGTTGTTAAGTTGGAAGTTTAGGTCAGTGGCGATGATGGACGAGAGTTTCCTTCCTTGCAAAACTCCACTAAACCCACCGACCAATTAGTGGATGTCCCTCTTCCGCCATCCGCAGGCTAACGGGCCCGAAGGCTTCCATCTTCTATTTATCGTCCAGCAATCGAACGACGGTATAATGCCATACAGGTAGCCACTGGTTGGGCGAAACAATACCTAGGACAGACCATATTCTCTTTGTCTCATATATATACCTCTACCGAAGTGCGCAGTCCGGTAGGTCCTCGCTCATCTGAACGACGGCAAAATCTTACGCGAATTGTGGGAAGACGTCATTCCTGTCGCCGCGGCCCCATCGGGAGTTTTCAGACTCTAGACGACATCTTGCGCTGATGCCGCCCCGAAACCCTGCTGTTCTGAAGGGACTTCCGCATACTGGAGATAGGCCAGAAGATGGACGGGCCTGCCGCCTCTGTAGATGGGGAAACCCCCTCCGAGCCGTCACCGCAGGCCGCAGCAGCCCAGCAGCTGCCTAAGGTGGTCGACATCGCCAAGGCCGGGGATCTCATCCTGGACGTGACTTTCGAGAACTCGAAAGCCACCGTCAAGGCCGCGAGAAAGCGGCAGCAGCAGCAGGCCTCGTCTTTGAAAACACACCCCAACGGCGGGCAGTCGTCCGCCGCCGGGACCGGCCCTCCTCCCAAGTCCAAACTGCGCCTGGGGTTTCGTGTTGACGCCGGCGTGCTGCGGCGGCAGTCCCAGTACTTCGACCGGCTCCTTAGCGATACCCGCTTCCAGGAGGCCAAGACTATTGCTGCGGCGCTCGAGGCCCTGACGCTCCGGAACGTCAAGCCCGCCGACGCCGATGTCAGCGACCTCCCTTGGATCCAGGTGATTGACGATGATGACGCCACGCATTACGCATACCGCGATAACGTCTTCTCTGACCTGCTGAGGCTCCTGCACGGAAAGGAAACTGCCGCTGCCGCTGCCGCCATCGCTGCCGCTGCCACTGCTGCTCCCGCCACCACCACGACTGCCGGCGCCTCAAAGACAACGCCTGCTGCCCCGGCGGCTCCGGCAACCCCGGCGACGCCCCCGCCCACATTGGACTTCTGGACCGCCCTTGCGATCCTCGCCGACCGGTTCGACTGCGCCGCGCCCGTGGCCAAAGCGCTGAAAGCGGCTGGGGGGCTCCGGATCAAGTGGCCGGTCACGCAGCGCAAACAGCCGCCCTCGGGGAACGGCGAGGAAGCCAAGATGAGCCGCCAGACGGAGAGCGTCCTGCGCCAGAAGATCCTGGTGTCGTATCTGCTGGACCAGCCTCCCCGGTTTCTGGCGGCCACCCGCGAGCTTATCATGAATGGCTCGTGCAAGTGGTCGGCCTTTCCGGATCCGAACGAGGCCGCCGAGGAGGAGGCGAGTTGGTGGTATTTGCCAGATGAGCTAGAACGTGAGCGAATCCATCGACATACAATAGTATCTAGCTACATATACAACTAACACACTGGTTCACAGAAGAGCTGCAATACCGGCGCGAGTGCATCTTGAACACGCTCGCCTCCATCCCGCGCCACTTCCTGGCCCTGTACTCGTCGCGCACGCGGCAGTGCAAGCTGGGCTACGACTCGAGCGCGGCCTGTGACTCGTACCAGCTGGGCGAGATGATTAAGTTCTTCGTCAACAAGCACCTGCTCTTCCTCGTCGACTTCTCGCCCGGCTCCCTCGACCGCATCGCCGACACCGCCCTCACCCCGGTCGACGGCCTCCTCGCCGCCCTCAAGCAGGTCCCCAGCTACCAGATTGACACCCACCACCGCAACTGCGGCCTCCGCACCCGCATCCTGCCCGTCCTCGAGTTCGTCACCGCCCTGCTCTCGGCCAATTCGGTCCCCGTCGCCCGCCCGGCCTGGCACCAGCGGACCAAGAACCAGGCGACGTCGTCAACGGTCGCCTGGTTCTCGCATGCGGGCGTCGCCGCCGCCGCCGCCGCCGAGGACAAGCGCATCAAGTTTGAGTCTTCTGGTGGCGATGGCGAGGATGGCGACAGCTCGCCCCCGGGCACTTTTCGTTTCACCCGCGCCGTGGCCAGCGATCCGCGGCTGCGGTTCGAGCACGCCCTGGGCGCGGACCAGTTCGCCCGCGACGTCTTCACGGCGCCAGCTTGGAACTGGACGGCGGACCAAGATGCGCCACCTATCACCTCGGGTTTCGGGCGGACGCCGAACCTCAGAATGATGTATAGGTAGTATTCAGAGGCACCAGGTATCAGTAAGTAGCAGGTAGCTCATGTGTTGCTCTCACCATCCGGAGTAGCCCCAACCATACACATACTTAGATACATACATAGCAGCACGCTAATGGCCCAGTATGTCAAGAAGGACATATTGTTCGCCTGTTTCCTTCAAACGCCCATCCAATATCTACAATCGCATGTGGTTGATTACTAGTGATACTAGAACATTCATTCTTCAAGCACACAATATTTCACTTCATATGAACGGGGATCTCTTCGTGGTGAATTTAACTTTGTTTGAGTTTTTCTCTGCGACAAGTGCCTAAGCACGCCGAGAGGAATTATCTAGGTATCTTGCAATCTCCTCGACGCCCCCTGAGGCAAATCCCTCCCAGAAGGCCGGAGGCTGTAGTCAATGCTCTTGACGCGACAGCTTGTGTGTTCCTCCACCGTACATTCGTTCGTCCCCTATTCCACCACATCCCCATCCCCCGCTCCAAGCGGGCCACTTACTGTACAACAAAAAGCGCTATTGCACATGTAATTTTTTTTTTCTTCCAAAGAAGTGTCCAAAGCGCCTCGCAATAGGTATCCCATCCGTAAAAATATGCCTGTCTCCCAAAACTTTTTGACAGGCGTGAGATGCTAACGCTCCTGAAAACAAGTGTATGAAGGTTTCCCAGGTCTAGGTCGTATCGTGTTGCGATATGACCGCCGATCTCGGCTCCATTTCTATGTACCCATCCAACACCTGAGCAATCGCTAAGAAATGCAGCGAGTTTCCGTGGTCGTATGTGCAAAGAGGCTCTCAAAGCACTCATACGGATTAAACTATAAACATTGAATGAATAAACAATAGTCGACTAGCCCAAAGAGTAGGCGCAGAAGTGTGGGGGGCTCGGGCCCCCCGGTCGTAAAGAGCGTAAGGAGTGACGCAGTTGGGTATCTTGCGCATCAAAAATCAGGATTAAAATCAAAATAGATCATCATCGTAATGAACGTGAAAAGACAGAAGTTGTCGTGGTCGTGACCGGTACAAACGGTAGCCATTACTTCCGGAGCACCCGGCCAGCCAGGTTTCGCCAGAAGCTCTGAGCTCGTCTGTCCGCAAAATCGGCGCTCGGCATCATGACCTCGTCGCGGACCATGGGGCCAACGATATCTTCGTCGCCTCGGTCCGGGAACTTGCCCTCGGCATCCATGCGTGGGAGTGTCGTGAGGACGGCTCTGTCGTAGTTGGAAAGGGCAGATGCGGCGCCGGTGGAGAGAACGGCGTCGGCGAGCTCATCAAGCTCCGAACGCCAGGCCGCATCGATTTCGGCCCATTTCTCTTCCGTCATGGCATACGTCTTCGAAGTAGTACCATAGTGCTCGCCCGTGCGTGCCAGGTGCTTAGTGTAGTTGACGCGAGCCGTGTCCCAATCACCCTTCAATTGGTGCAGAGATTCGAGAGTAAGCGCGTCGGGCTTGTAAGGTTGGGGCTCAATTGTGAAGTTTGCATGTCCCAGGCGGTCCGACCAAGCATCGGGTGCAGGGATGTTTGGCAGCTCGGCGGAGATTGCGACTCTGTGGAAAGACGAGTACGAAGCCTTGGTGCTGAGCGGCGGAGACAAGCTAATAGGTGATTGCGGTTCCATAAGCGGCGAGGAGACGATGGTAGGGGACTCGAGCGGCGAGGGTGTAGCTGTCGAAGAGGTCGTCGAGGCATCGTTCATGAAAGGCGGCAACAACGGGGATGTTGCAAGAGTGCGTTGTCGCTCAATATCGGGGCCGGCGCTGTTTGCCTTCTCAATATCAATCGAAGCCGGGAGAGTGACGCTCTCGCTGCTCTCAAAGAAAGAGAGAGCCGGGGTCGGAGGCAGAGCAAGGTCTTGAGATGGGTGGGATGTGCACTGGGATGTGCGCTTTATCCGGCCCGTGGTTGATAGTGACGAGGACCGACTGGTGCTGGATGCCGCTCGGGACACGGCCCTGGAGAAAGCAGGGCGCAGATCAAAGCCAAAGTCGGACACAGGCGATTGAGCGATGCTGCCGCTCGCCTTCCTCTTCGACTTCCAACGTGTCAAGGGCGGGAATCGCGAGCCGATGCGCTGGCCCAAGCCACTGAATGGGGACTCGGTGCCGCTCTGACGCTTCTTCGAAACCCGGAGAGTAGAGTTGAAGTCGCTGTCGCTGAGGAACCCAATATCATACTCGAAGTTTCCCGAAGGGGCATAGATATCCGTGGCACTTTGGACCATGTCTGCATCTTGGTGGATACATGGCTCGTCACCTGCGCAATGAAGTGTTAGTGGGGATGCTAGGAGATACCGGCCAATGGCAAGACTTACAAAGACAGTTGTACAGATCGAAGTGATCTGATGCACAATCGTCACAATCGTCCGAGTTGTAGTTGTAGAAAGAGTCCGTGTCGGAGAACTGGGGCTCCAAAGGCTCTTCCTGGACGTCGGGAAGGACCCAGTTGCCGGCACCAGCCTTTTGCGAAAACTGTGTAGGCGACGAGGGACCTTCAGAGGTGGCCGGAGTGGAGAGGTCGATGGAGGAGTTGTCGCTGGAGCAGCGAACATGGCCACGCGAGAAGGGAGGGGTCACGGGCGCTGAGCCTTCGGGCGAAGAAGTGTCTACGACGGAGGTCGCGTAGACGTAGTCACCCTCAAGATCGAAGAGTTGCGCATCTTCCAGCTTTTCGCGCTCAACCATGAGAGGCAGCTGCAAAGGTCGCAACTTGGAAGCCATTTCGCGTATGGGTGAATGGGATGGTGATGTGCAGCAACAGCCAGAGGCGACGCTCGACACTGGGTGTCTGCTGCTGGGGTCGTGGGTATTAATCAAGGGCAAAGAATGAAGGCCAGGGTGGTGGTTCAAGTGCCTTGTAACAAGGAATGGGTCGACGTTTTGTTTTTATTTGCGCGGGCCGGGGTTGGTGGGGGAGGAAGGTTGGGTGAGATACGTCAGTTTTGGTGTGAGTGATCTTCCCTGCCTCTCTCGGTTTCTTTTTCCTAAGCTCGCTTGAAAAAGTCTTGGTAGGTTGGATGTTGGTTTCGGCAGTGTAAGCGATGGGCAAATGCTGCAGTTTGTAATTGTTCTTCCCCAGACTGCACGAGGTCACGTTGGCATCCTTATAATGAATGATAAGGTAGCCGCTTGCTGCGAATAAGACACACAGAGCGCTGGCTGTCTGGCTCTGGTTTTCAATCGGTCGCTTGGCGCCTGCCGCTTCCCTCTGACCAATGCACCCCCGTTTGATCAAGTAACCGGTCACCGCCAGTAGTACATACGTGGACAGCAATATTTCTGCCCTATCGTCACGCAGTCGGTTGCACCCGTCCAGTCCACGTGTACCGAAGCCTGAAGGTTAGGTAGCTCTACTACAAAATCTGTATGCAGAGCCGGCAGCTGTGGGGTGGTTCGTTGGGCGCGCGCTTCCCAGGGAAAAGAGAGGTCAGGAAAAATGGTGTGTTGTTTCCTCCGCAAGAAATCGGTCTGGGCCAATCAATTCGGGTCGAGGTGATCCAATCCAGACGGGAGGTTGAGGGAGCTCCAGGTTTGGTCACGTTGTAAGCGGCCAGTGGTTCCAGGGTACGAAGGTACTGCCACTGTGCAGATGAGGATGGAATGGTAGCAAAACCGAGGCCAATAGCGAATGTAAACGCGGTCTTGCAGTGGTATATGTATTCCAGGATACTGCAGGATGTTGCTGAACGGTCAGTGGTAAAAAGATTGTGATTGACAGCGAATATGAATGTTGGGTAGTACATGCGAGGGGAGGACGAGAAGGGGAAGGGGGAGAAAAGGGTTGCTTGTTCGCTCGTCTATCTATGGGATGGGGTGGAGAGCATTGGGTGGGCTGCTTCTGCCATGGATGCTTGGTGGTGCTTGGTGCTTGGGTGATTTTGGGCCATGTACCTAACATACAAGGGCATAGAAAATACGGGCAGTGTTCTTCAATTGCAACTCTCAACCCCCCCAGGTCGATGGATGCCGCTTGACTGGGATGGACGGGACCCAAAGTGGTAAGTACCTTGGGCTATGTACATTCTGGAATTGAGAAGGGATTGGGACCAGGACTGGACTGGGGTATGATGTCTGCATAATACATAGGTATGTGCGGGTGTGGACGTCCTCCTCTCGTTTCCTAGCTTCCACTTTGAGAATGGCACGCCATCTTGCCATCCATACTGTACGGCAATGCATGTGTGTATTAAAAAAAAAATTAGAGCGGCCAGAACAGAAGAAACGAAACGAAACGAACCACGCTCACCACACGCCCAACCCTCAAAACTCTTACCGTCTTACTTACTACCCAATCGCACTACTAGCAACTAGGGACTACTTCCGTAGTGTACAGTGCCGTCTGAAGGGCGCTAGGCATCTTAATGAAGAAACGCGATCCGGGGGGATACGTCCACCCGACTCACGTTGCCATAGTAAGTCGGTAGGCAGGACACAAGCGTCTGGCTAGCAAGAGTAGTTCGGCCGCCTGAGAACGTGCCGACATGGGATGGACCCGTCAAGGGAGTGCTACTGGACCATCCATGTACCCAGTAGCTGGCCAGGTACAAAAGTCTACCGGAGCGGTTACAGGGTCGTTCCCCGTCAGAATGGGTGGGCGAGAGGTGGGATGGCAGTTCCCAATGCTGCACGAAGCAGCACTGGCAGCGCGGGTGGCCTGTGTGGCTGGCGGGTGGGCTCCCTGACTCGCCCGGGGGTCTGTTCGTGACTCTCTTTTCTTCTTTGCCTATCCTGTCCGCCGAAAAAGCTCACGGACAGAACTCGGCAGGAATAAGTCAAAATCTTTTTAACTTATTGAGAGGGAGTCGAGTTCCTGTCGTCCAATACCTCTCCACCATCATGATACCTATGACATATAGCTTGCTCATCCTCCGCCACTAACCTATCGTGTGGGCAGCGATGGCGTCTGTGGCTCTATTAAAGCTTCTGTCTTACACTCAGCTTCGCCTGCAAAAAGGGCATGTAGGGGCATGTAAAATGACCCGAAAGTCAATTGCGGCATCTTTCGCAGCAGTCCCCTACCGTGGAGGCTTACACGCTACGCTAGTGGTGGTTTGGCATTGCAAAGGGCCATTCCCATCCCCCGTTGTGAAATTCAAATAGTGCCTACCTATTCCAAACCCAACCGCCGGGACGCTTCCGCCGACAAGGGAAGAAATGAGGTTGCAAGCCTTTTGATGCATTAAAGTGCGCAAAGTATGGGTAGATGAATGCGACTATGCGAGCACGGCTGGCATGGGGGGCCTGTTACTTCGCGGTAGAGCGATAAATGATAACCTGGGGGTGGGCGCCAAGTGAGCAAGGCTTTTCGCAAGCTTCTATTTGCTTCTTCCCAGATAGCCTTGCATCAACCCGCTGTTGTCTGACCTCCCTACTCCTCCCAGAACTCCTCCCCGTCTCCTCCCTCTTGCGGCAAGTGCCTATCCAGAGTGCAGGCCTAACTTATGCAGCCTTCACCTACATTCTCCTATTCTTCTGGTCGGTCAAGAAAAGACGGTCTCCATCCAGCAGTTCTTCCTTCCTGTGCCACGGCACTGGCCATCTGGTGCCATTGCTGTCTCTGCGCCATGCTCGTTTTTGGCCTAGCTGGCCTAGGGTCACCTCACTTTGCTGGCAGAACCTTTCTTTGTCTCTTCCATACCATCCATCCTCTGCAGGGATTCGAGCTCCATGTCAAGCAGATGGGGCAAAGAGCCAGTCGGGATGCAACTCCGTCAGTCCGCCAGCCGTTTCTCATGCTTACCATACCATGAGCTCGAGCTGGCCAGGCTGGGGAGGGCCACGATGTCGGTGTCGGGCCCACCTTATTACCATGGGAAACACCGCCCATCATTGTCTTCGAGATACGAGCAGCTGATTGTACAGTAACAGATCCCCGTGGCCCATGGTATCGAGAACGGAACGGCCACTCGGTGCTTGTTACACCATTATAGTGCAAGCGTAGAGGTCCACGATGGAAGATACTCTACAAATGTAACATGGTGAAACATATCTACGCTGAACATATAATTCAGGTGGCGGGCAGCGCAGAAACAACAAACAACTGTAAGGAGAGACAATGATCTCAGAACGTATGGGCGGTCACGTGCATCACATAATCACTTGCTGTTGTCAGATCCAGCTCACTCCTCGCATGCATGAGCAGATGGTAGTGCATCTCAACACTTGATGATGCCATGGACTTGAAGTTGGAAGTAAGAGAGAGAAAGAAAAAAAAAAGCCTCTTCTTTCCGGATCGCATAAAGGCCGACGATGGGAGCTAAGAGCCTTACGTACCTCAACAGCAGAGTCTTCTCGATAAAATCCACGCGCAGAATGATCGTGAGCTGGCAAAGTCCCACTATCCCAGTCCCCGGCGCAGGTTACCTATTCGAGCCAGGCGCCGGTATCCGATGGAGTGGTTTTCTGGGACTCATTGGTCTGGACTCTGGACTCTATGGGATCCCTGTGTTTCGTTCACTGGCGGTCATGAAAGCCTCTTTCGTCAACAACACAGATATCAGCCTACCGGTTTCCAAGGAGACGCATTACAATACGGTCGGAAGCCCGGCCAGAGACTCGCAGCCATAATCGCCGTTTAATCAATGTCAATGAGCAAAGATGTGGGCTTGTATGCGGGCGTGGATCCCGCCAGGGTTCCGAGTTGGAGCTCATTAAAGAAAAAAGAGTGCAGAATATGCGCTTCAAGCCTCCGAAAATGAATACGATGCTATTATTACTCCAAGCCACAAATTGCGGATAGCCACATTGTGGATCGGAATAAGTGCCAAGACCTTTGTCAGCGCCACTGATGACATCGGCGTTCGCAGCAGCTTTCCAGGTTGATCAGTCAATTGACGTGGTTGCATCTCAACTTGCTCGCTGTTTCAAACAAGAGTTGGAGAAACCCTGTAGGTGATCCAAACGTCTGACGCAGAACAAGTTTTCTGTGCTGGTTTTTTTTTTTGTTGTTTTTTGCTTTTCGACTTCGGAGACCGTTGTATTCTGTCTGAGCGCGAAACTCTAATGCCTTGAGCACGCTCGTTTAGTGTTACAATAAAGACGCGATCAGACGGATGAGGTGGGATGATGCAATTAGCCAGTCTCCTGTGATGATGTGATGATGCGACTTTTACAGCTTCTCAATTGATATAATTGAGTTTGCGACCAACTAACATCCTACTGACGCCACGTGCTTGCTACAAGCTTGGTCTACTTTACTCCGTACTTGCGTACCTACTCACATACTCATTGCCAGGGTTACTGAACATATCATCTACAATCGATGCTATCAAAGCTCATTCATCAGCTATCCTGGTCTCTGCCATGGGTTTGATCGAGAAGGAACGCGGCGATTGGCTTTTTATCACCTCCTCACCTCAGGGCCCGTAAGCTTCGGTCGCAGCCCTTTCCCTCCTTTGAACTGGGAAGGATGCGTTTAACGGCGGTCGTCTCATGTCCTGTCATTTGTTGTCCATTGTGGTCGATGAGTTATCATTCTCTGGTTTTACGGCGGGCAGTCCCGCAAAAACTGTCGATACCCTTCCGCGGACAAGTAATCTAACGCAGCGAAACGCAGTTTCGCAAATCTCATGCACTCGGGCTGGCGACTGGCTCTGAGGAGACCAGAGGCCGTGGTGCGTTCACAAGCTTCTTCTTGTCGACGCCCTCATCCGTGCCGGCCACCAAGTGGATCCCGGAACTCCTATTAGTCGGATGTCACTGGCCACACGCTTTACGTACCCCAGACATGCTATATGTCCGTGTCATGAATTCGCATATGCCATGCTTGCAAGCTCGACGAGCAGGATGATTACATGTATATCATCATATCGGTTCGGCTTGTCCAGTATGCAAGCTACCCCAGCGCTAGGGGTCAAGCAGTAGCCTGCAACTGGTGGGTGCGTATGGCCGCGCCCTCGTTTCTGACTACCATGAGGAGGCCCTCGGAAAAGATGAGTGGTCTTCCAATCAACGGTGTCACGCCATCCGTCACCCAGCGGGTGGCTGCTGATGAGCTCGGCTCAGTTGCATAGCTGGAGTCTGGGGTAGATGAAGACGGACAGGCTACTTGTCGATTTAACTGTCCTTCGTCGCACAAATCAAAGACATGCTGCTGCTGTTCGCCTGGGACACCATCTTGGACGGGGCAAGTCGATTCGACTGTCCGCTCCGTCCTCTCCTCTGGCTACTGCCTCCTCAACGCCGAAAAAGCGCTTGCGAAATAGCGCCACGGTATAGTGCATGGCCAGAATCACGAGTGTCATCCATGAGCCCATACATGACATTCAATCGATCGAGGCCTACAGTGCAGAATGGCATGCAAGTACAGCTGTACATCCATCTACCGAGCTTGTCAGTCGGTCTAGATAACTCATGTGACAAGTCACTCGATGACTAGCCTGACTAAGAGCTTATGAGACGTTGCTGCATATTTTTATCACCACAATCGCCCACTCGTACCATCATCACATCATGAGTGCTCCGTGCGCCGAATCCATCAGGGCCAGTCGCATAGTTGAGATGTCGCATAGGGGTTGAATGCTACCTACCTAGTATGCGCATAAACTGGCTGCTTTATTGAATGCGCGGGACGACATTTTTGCTGTACCCGACAAAACGGCACACCCATCATATTTGCTTTTCTGGTCCCAGCCCGCGCGACTGGTAAAGGAAGGGACTGTCAGTACCTACCTACCTTGACCGGCAAGGGACCGGATATCCATGTTTGTTCATGATCCCAGTATACTAATACGGGCAATAGCTGGGAAGCTTATTCGTCCTTTCCCTCAACAGCCCGGAAACCTGTCTTTGGTACCTGCATTAGTTGGAAGCTTCCTGCAATTTTCCCTTCTCTCGGTCCTGATTGACGCAACCGGGCAAAACCTACAGCTCCTTACATTAGGTACAGTACAGCCTGCTTGAACGATTTATGGCCATGTTCGCGATGTACCCGGTCTGGACAAAATTACGTACAGTGTTTCCAAAGCATCTTCTATCGTCGATGCGTCTGACTTAGGACCGATTGAGACTAGATTGACCCAGTTGTGTTGTCGGCATTTCCATGTCCCTAGCAGAAAAAAAGCTCCGACCCGACCGAATGAGGTTTTCCAGTCAGCATTCTCTTCTCCTCTATTCTCCTCTGCCCTTGGTGACTGGCGATCCGGCTCCACTCGGCTGGGAGCCCGGTTGGCCTGGTTGGCTGGATCAGCTTGCCAGAATCCATGCCATCGTCGCAATAACTATGGAGGGACTAAGAAGCGACGCGACAGGGAATAGCGAAGAATTTTTCGCTTTCTAGACCAAAGTGGGATTGGGCTATGCGGTCATCGTCCATCCTCTGGCCCAAGCTGCGCTCGTTGGTAGGCAGGTGACACAAATCGCCGAAGCACAAGATTAGAAGAAAAGCTATGATGGCATGACGTCCCCTTCTCGAGAGCCTTGCTACTCGAGCTCCGAGAGCACCGAGGTCCCCTCTCAGCCATCAGGCATTAGACCGAGGGCCCCAAAAACGCTTGCGCGTCACAGACCCCAGGCAGACTCGCGATGGAGCTGAGCGAGCGAGTACCGCAGCTGAACGCCTTTGTTCCGCTCGTCGCTGGCGCCCCCCATTGCCCATTGCTGCTTGCTGGCTGTGCCCTTCCCACTATCTTGTGGGGGGAAGACGAAACACGAACAACCAGCAATTGTCGTCGGTGGAAAGCTGTTCACGAGACCTGGTATGGTGGTTCATGCGAGCTCCTACCAACAACAGCACGCACGCACGCACGCACATACCACAGCAGTATGGAAGATATGCACTCTTCGATAGTCTAGCTCTCTCGACTTACTCTACTCATACTTGACTTTGCTGGCGCAACATGAGCTGCGTATCTTGATCACCAATCAATATGTATATTGTACTCGAGAATATACGCGCCATGCCGCCGCTAGTGAACCGGAAGCATGAAGGTCTGCAAGCCCATTGGCGTCCTCTTGTTGGACGATTGTGTTGGCATAGTCACTTTAGGGACCTGAGATGGCACAGGCACACAGCGTCCAGCACCAGCTTGATTTGACCAATTGACCATGAAGTAGGTGATGAACTTACTGGCAGCTCTCTTGGCGAACCGTTCGTTACCTCCGCATATCCCTTATGGCAGTAGGCTGCGAGAAGTCCCTTTCACCGGCCGCGACCCGATTCGGAGGTGACAGAAAGTCAGCGGTGGCACAAGATGCGCGGGACAGACAAAAGCTAGACCTGCAGCGCGGCCTTGCGACGCCGATCAGCAAAAGCTTACCTGCTTGGTTGGAGGAAGGCGGCGTATCGCAATGCAGTTCGTCGAGCCAAATAGTTGACGAAAGAATGACGGAATCCGGGGCCCACGGCGAGCAGTTCCAGAGTCCGTGGTATTCCTTTCTATTGCCGGTGATCTGGCCCTCCTTGGCACCCGACAAGCAGCCTTATCACACCCGCTACCGGCAACCGAGGATGCCTCCCGCCAGGATGCTGCTGCTGTCATGTCATATGTCTACATTTCCCGGGGCCTCGTCTCATTGGGCGATACCGCACTGCAACCCGCCTTTGGTTCTGCCGTGGCACTCGACGGTACTACCAATGCCTCGGTACAGAGCCCCCCATCGCAAGATGAGGACGGCAGTGCAAGCGAGCAATTGACTTCTGACCATGGCCGGCTAGGCCATGAGGTTAAAAACTCAATCGGTTATCGATATCAGATCAGGATCCGGCGACGCGGGGGGCCGGGTCTTTGTGTGTCCCTGCTCGGCAGAGTTTGACTTGAACTCTGTTCAGCAACTCTAACCCAACCTTCCTGTCCCACGTGTGCTGATGGCCTAGCAAGGTCGAGTGCCCTGGGCCCTGGCTGGTAAGTGCCAGGCACACAGACACAATTCGACACATCAGAAACCATCTGGACCACCACCACCGTCGCCACACCACGCTGGCTCCTCCCGTTCTCCCGACCCTCCACCATGGCCGTAGGCGTTGAGAAATGATGAAATCCATCCAATGGCAGTGGAGCGCCACCCTCCGCGGTGGCCCTTCACACCATCGCAAATGACTTTTTCATAAGCTTATCGTCAGCACGAATTCAGGAACGCACCCTGCCTATGATGCAGTCAGCAAACCCGCTGTTGGAGGAGGGCCGAGAAGAGGAAATTTTCTTACCTTGGAGTTGGGTATTTCTCCCTCCAACCCATCCCGGAGGGCGACGCTAATGCAAGGTACTGAGCAGAGTTTTGCCCGTGGGATGGTGTGGCACAGCCCTACTGGATACTTTGTCTTTGCGATTGCATTCTGATTGGTAGAGCCAAGATCTCGTCGCCGGGGGTTTACCAGCCCACCCTCATTTCCAATTCTGATTCTTACTCTCGCCCTCTTTCTGGCGGCTTCTACCTCAGGGAAAGGCGGGGGGTGATTGCGTGGACGAGAGTGTGTCCCAGGCTCCTTATGCTTGTGCATATCGTCTCCACGGTTTTGTTGAGTCGCCTTCTCGCGGGGTAATGCTGCCAAAAAACCGCGCGCAGGACGATATTGGCAATAACCTGCGCTCGCAACAAGTATTGATTCTTGCGAGGTCGATTTCCCCGAGGAACTCCGGTCACAGTTACGTGCATTCAGCTCCATAGTCCCTGCCTGCGCGCCTGCCCCGCCGATCGGTGTGACGAAGCTGGCATACGGCTGCTTTGCATACTACTCCGTACATGAGATACATATGTGGTATAGGCAGCAGCAGGCACATGTCGCCGCCGTTCATGATCGGTGGGTGTGGAGTCATTGTTTGATGCGCTGCTCAACAGCCAAGTCCGGTTTGGCCTCACTTATTAGTGGTTTGGGCAAACCCGACCAGCATCCCTCCGGCCCTCCGCTAGAAGGTCTGGTACCGAGTGATGAATGTTCTAGCCACCGTCTAGAGCATACGTGTCTGGCTTTTGGGAAGTATTGATCCGAACTCTGGATGACGAAGGATGCGTGCTATCGCTGATTGACTCGCGGGAACCGTTAGTAGCGCCCGGCTGGTTCCCACTTAGCGAACATGCGCCCCGGTTTTTTGTTTATCTTGGTCCCGGCGCGTTTGCTCAGTCTGCGATGGCCGCTGGCGATTAGTCGTTGAATATATGAATCGAGCTGGCAGCTTCTGATATCTCTCGGCGTGCCAACTTGGCGTCGCCTGACCAGCTCGTTGGGTCTCGATTGACCGATACCAGCAGCTAGCAGGTCGTAGGGGTCCTGAATTCTCGGGTACCCTTCCTCCTATAGGTTTAACGTATAGATAGCAGCAAGTCAAGTCAAGGTAGCTGCTGGTGCCAGCAAAGACCACTGCACCCGCCTGACAAGGGAACGAACTGACGACGCTGCTGGCTTTCCATGTTTCAATCCACGAGACGTGTACATTTGTTCAAATGACACGCAGGCAATGCACAAACATGTAGACAGTTGGACGACATGCGGCCTCCGAGTATGGCAAGTCCCAGACGGTGGTGCGCGCAATAGCTATGGGGACCAGATGTAATGCCCTAAAGCGGAGACTTCTATAGATCATCTACCTACTTACATATGTATGTTCGTCCACACTGCCACTACATACTATGCATGTACTACGTGAAGCAGAGTGAGGAGTTCCCCCAAGAACAGAACCCACTCTTACCTGCGGAAGAATGCGATGCATTATGCAATTTTTATTGTATTTTTCTAAAGAAGCCCACAGTGTTCCTGCTTGCAACTTGTTGAACCAGGTTGATCCTACATCTCCCTCTAGCGTGCTTGAGTATACGTCAAGGGTCCCCCATTTGCCGCCAATGAACGGTGCGCCAAGCGGTGGTATTGGATGTTGTCGGGAACTTTTACCCTCCTTTCCTTCCCCAGCTGAGCGACTAAAGGGTATCGCCGTCCGTTTCTCTCGAATTGTGCGCCCGGGACGCTCGGGGGCCCGTCGTCAGCTTCTAATCCTGTTCCTGTTGCTGATCAATCTGGCTGTCATGCAGCCCTGTCGGGGCGTGACCGATGACCGAGAACGGCCCGCGGACTAATGATCTCTTCTCTGGCGTTGGTATGGAGAAACCCGTTGAAAAAGATCCTCCTGCTCCTCTCACGATGTGCCGGATGATCACCTCGGTAGTGGTATTCGTCGTAGCGTTGCGCAACCCGCCCGCGCCGGTTTGCTGCTACTGCTGCCAGGCTGCTGCTAGCGATAGAGGGAGGAGGGGTTCATGCGGAACATCGACGCTTCGTGAAAAAAAAGTCTGTGTCAAACTGGATCCCGCTATGCACATGCTGCTAGTAATATAGTAGGTGCATATCACTCACACACTCACACACACACATGTAGGTAGATGGGGAGAGAGAGCAGGCCTCGAAGGTCTAGATCGATCTTGGGCTCCTTGCTTAAAGCCCACATAATACTGTCAGTGAGAAGCGAGAGGAGATGGGTAGATCGTCCGGCGGCTTGGCTCCCTAGCAATGGTGCTGTTGAGTCAGGCAAATGCACTCGAGAGAGTGCCAGGATGAGTTCTGTTGAGTGGGTGAGTGTATGCTGCGAACAATGTATGCAGGCAATGCTCTCTCATCCGTTGGGCGCCCGGGTAGTAAACATCCGACGCATTTGGCATGTGGTCGCGTGTGTGCTCCTCCCCTCCTCCTTTGTGCAAAAGACCCTACGGAGTAGGTACATATGTCGCGTTTACGGTGGCTCTCGATTCCTGTCGGAGAACGGTGACGTTGATGTATCGATGGGATAGGCGCTACTACCCACGGCTGTGGCGAGTTTGGGATTGCACATACAACGACTTCGCTCCCCAGTTTTCAGGTGACCCAAAGCTGCACTGCAACTGCATCTACGTGAATGTGGACTCGTGGAGCGAGCGTCGAACATTGAGATCATGGCCCCGGAGAACGCGTCCCATGGGCAATCTCAAAGGCCGTGCGCGCCCATGGCATTCATTGCTGGCAAGCTGGGTGAATGAATGAATGAATGTGGCACAGCAACTGGCTGCAGCCGTGTCGGCCACGGGGCCGGACCTATTCGCCGTATATCGTCAGTGTGGGGTCGGGCCTCGGTACCGGAGTAGCAAGCAATCTGGGCGTGGTGGTCCGGCAACAGCGACGACCTGTGGTACACGTCTCGGCGGTGCCAAGATCTAGCGCCTCGGCCCTTGTCAGTATGCCACCGGCTCGCACGCACAGACTGGAGGGCGATCGAGAAGGAGGCGCAGCTCAGCTCGAGCCTGCGAGCTGGGCAGGGGGGCTTCATGATAATGGCCGTCGATGATGTCGGCGTTTCGAGACTAACCAGTAGCCATAGGATGGGTAGTCTGGTAGCCATGGGGATCCAGGTTCCTTGGGCTTCTTGTTCGTGGAAACCATAGTCTCTCTGGGGTTGGAATGTCAAGCAGCGCTGTGATCGTAGGTTGTCCATATCAGATTGGTTGTTATGGGGTGGTCTGGATGTTTTTTTTATAAATAGTGTCGTTCTCCACGTTTATTGTGGCTTCCATGCCCGGTTATCAAGTTGGCTGCTGGTCATAACATTGAACCAAATAGTGCTGGCTTAGACCGATGATCAGATAATCGAAATGAATGGGACGATTGACTGGGGAGAAGAGTCGAAGATCAAATAAAAGGACATGGAAGACTCTAGCTTTTACACCAATTTATCATTGAATCATGCTTCCATTGTTGGGTGTGATAGTTATCGTCTGATCTGGAGTACCTTGATTCTCATCTTCAGAGCTTTTGACTTGCATGTTTACTTAACAAGCCGAACGATGGCATATCTCCTAAAACCAAGTGCAGATCAAATAGGCATCGCTTAGAGTGATACATTCGATGCCGGATATCCTTGACACAGTGTAGGGGTATCTCACATAAGGCTCTGACAACTACCGAACATCCTTCCAAGGCGATGAGCTTCTGCGGCAATACCTTGACCACGACTGGAATGCCATGGCCGAATTCTGTACGTCATCGGGAGCAGGCGACGCTGCCTCTTCAGCCAAATCGGAGCCCAACGACATATTGCTACTTGAACAGCAACTGGTGATTCGGCTCTTCTACGTGGCCTCCAGAAGTGCGCATTAAATATGATCAGTTGCTTCCATTTAAACATGGTCAAATGGTTAAGGGGCCTTCATACGCAGTCGTACTCATGTGAAAGACTAATATTGACATCAAACTCCATATCCTACCACAAGTACACAACCAACTCGCTGTCATTGCCCATTAAAGCCAAAAGAAAACCTCCCGAAAGGCAAAGGAAAGTAAAAAGGAAAGTAGAAAGGAAACCACCCAGCGCTACTCATCGCAGCTATCTACCAAGCGGCGACGTCTTGATACTCCTTTACCGGGATCGCACGCCCCGTGACCTCGTCGCGACGAGACACATGCTTAGCCACCATCGTGTTGGTCTTGGCGTCGAAGCAGCCGCTCGTGACCTTGGCGGAGCACAGGGGCCACAGCTCCTTCTCGGACATGTCGCAGAAGAGGTTCTCGTGGAAGGAGACGAAGTCCGGGCCGAGGGAGCTGCCGCTCTCGCAGAGCTCGCGGGCGCTGTGGGCCGTCTTGGGGCTGGTGACCAGCTTGCCGGGGAAGAGGTGGCGCTTGGCGATGATGTCGCGGCGCTCGCGGGGGCTGCGCACCTTGTTGCGCGGCGGCAGCTTGCCCGTCGACGCGCCGTCCACCATGACCTTTTTGCGGTCCTTGTCGACCAGGTTGCTGTCGTACTCGAGCGGCGGGCTGAAGTAGGGCAGGAAGTAGTCGCTCTTGAGGTCGTCGTACAGGTGGAAGCGCGGCTTGCTCTTGCACATGGTGTCCTGGTCGTCGGCGTAGGCCGCGGCGCGCTCCTTGGTCGCGGTGAAGTCGGTGATGTGCATGCCGAAGCCCTGCGTCGTGATGCCGTTGGACTTGTCGCCGTCGATCCACGTGCACTTGGGCTGGTAGTTGTCGTCGCCGATGAGCGTCTGCGAGTTGTACCAGTGGCCGCCGCACTGGTAGCCGACGTCGCCGTACCAGGCCTTCTTCTGCCCGTCCGGCCACGTCATGGAGATGTACGAGATGCACAGCGCGTCGTTGCCGCCCTTGGACACGGACAGGTACTGCGCCTGCCGGCCCTGCTTGTCCGAGCTGGCCGTCACCACGATGTCCTTGAAGCCGCCGTCGGCGATGACCTTCTTGCTGCCGCGGGCCTCGCCGAGGTCGCGGCCCATGACATCGAAGATGCGGATGCCGGGCGTGTTGCCGCCGGTCGTGTCGGAACCCTTGATGCTGGTGCCGACGCCGATACGGATGGTCGTCTCTCGGTCGGACTTGTCGGGCAGCATCGAGTTGAGCATGGGAGCCATGCCAACGACCCCGAGCAAGAGGCCGATTACATTAAATGCTACGTTGGCCATGGCGAAGATGTGTATGTGCGTGAGTAGAGAATAGAGAGTGTGTGAGTAGGGTCTTGATAATATGTACTTTTAATAGGGGCAAATGAGTGTGTGGTTGTGGGAATGGGCAGATGACTTGGATACAAGGAGTGGATGGCTCTTCGAGTTGCCTTGGTGATTATTTCATGAATATCAAGGGAGATCGGCCGCCGTATTTATCATGGAAAGGCGGACATGCCACCACAAGTCCTAGCCCAGTACATGACTTCTTGAAGTGATCATCTCAATATCGACCGTGTTCCTACAGATGTCCTCCCATGACTCGAGCAATCGAAAACAATTTCCTATTCGGGCAGCTTACTAGCCCTGATATCAACTCATAACGGCTGACCAGTTCCTCCAGGATGCAGTTGAAATTGGACGGTATAGTAGGTGGAGGCTCTTTTAGGTTATTCGATGCCGGTGGGGTCCAGGGGCGGGTCAGGGGGGAGGGAGGGGGCTTAGATCCCATCCAGCCTTACAGCCCGACTTACTAGTCTGCCCCCAAGAATAGAACTGCGAACTATACGGGATCGCACTCGTTTAATGCCAGTATTTGTAATCGAACTACGTCTCAGATTAGAATAGGCCGCTAGATATTGGAAATCCCTTCATTCCGTCCTTTGTTGTGTTCTTTTCCTCATTCTTCCTTGTCACGCCTTCCTCTTCCCAATTTTTCCCGTTCGCGCAGCATCTAACGAGTCGCTCAACTCATACCCCCTAACCCGTCAACACTGTTGTAGTCTTTGTGACAGGCAACCAAAGAGAGAAAGAGCGAAGATGCGTTCTCCAGCCGCCAGTACCCTATACCCAGTCGCCTTGGTGCCTGTCTTGTTCCAGCACCTTGCCGCCGCCGAGCTGCTGGGCTGCGATGCCGTCAGGTGTCCCACCAACGGATACCACGTCGCCCAGTGCAAGGTCGGCAACGCCACGCTGCAGGCCCTGGGCATCACCAACGTCACCACCACCCTCGACACCAGACCTCTGACCTGGACCGTCGGGTTCCAGGAGGCCCCGAAAGATGGCGACCATCCAGACGCGGCCATGGCCCTGGACAAGAACTTCTATCAGGTACGCCGCCCTCGCTGCGGTTCGACAACGAGACGGCTGGTTGTGCGCTCTTCTTCGAGGGCGTCTCCGCCAACCTCACGGTGCCGCTGGAGAAGAAGAATAGCTTCACCTGCGCGGACGCACTGAGCGAGGACTGCGTGTCTGACTTGGTCCGCCAGGCCGAGTCGGCCGCCAAGCTTGCCGGCGACTCGGAGGCCTGCCATCAACTACGAGACGCGCTGATGAGCAAGCCTCCTTCGTCGTGCAACTCCGTCAAAGAAGGCACATGGGGCCCCGTGATCTCACGACGTAAGTCACGCCATCTAGCCTAAATATTATCT
The DNA here is from genome assembly GCF_038362585.1 of Apiospora marii. NCBI lineage: Eukaryota > Fungi > Ascomycota > Sordariomycetes > Amphisphaeriales > Apiosporaceae > Apiospora > Apiospora marii. The sequence goes on from NW_027117377.1 coordinate 3,167,675, forward strand.
CCCACAGGAGAGTGAAAGTGTCAACGCTAACCTATCATACGTCCACAGCATTGGCCGGCGGCAACCAGAGCCTGGAGATGGTGGACCAGAGCCAGTGCCGGGCTACTACAGGTCAGGGCTACGACCTGTTCCTCATCGACAGTGAGCGTCACTACCTCGCGGACCGAACGACCAAGGCCTTGTCGCAAGTGCTCATGGGGATCACCCCGGTCATGACGGTCCTGGAGAAGGACGGCAAGGCCAAGGCGGAGCTCACTTGCCTTAGGCTGGTGGACAGCGTGGCGAACCAGACCGACGATGAGCCCAAGCCGTCCATGGGTTCGCCCAATGGGTCGCTTTCTTCTTCCCTGTACCTAGCCACTTTGTTGGTTTCTACTTTTATGTATATGCTTTGAGTTAGCGCGTCGGAAAGTATAGATGGAGTCTAGATTTGACCGGGAGAGGAATTGTCAGTTACCAATACAGTATACAGTCATAGATGTTACAGAATGCCAAGGGCTTCGGAGTCGCACTTCATTGAGAAATTGGCATCGCTCAATAGCTATTACGTTGATAACCGGTTACAGCATCGTTCATTGATCCCTATTCTGCCACCGAAGGAATTCAATGCAGTCACCAAGAACCAGACCACTTGACGGAGATAATTTGGGGGCTTACTTGACTGTCAATACATACGAACTCCCCATCATTACGATATCATCTCGTCCCATTGAAAAACGTCTGCCTAGTGTGGCACTCCCAACGGTGCAGCTCTTTCTGCTGGGTTAGGTAACTCAGCTCCGAATCAAGCTTTCAGCAGGTTCTAGACGTCTTATATTTTTAGTGCAGCTAGCGCGGGAAAGGGCCTGGCAATTTTGAGCTGAAACATGGCGTCGTCCGATTTAAACAGCAGGCGCCCCTTGCAGAAGTAGCTTGTCGACGGTGGTTGCCGCTGTGGGGGCTGGCGCGCTTACTACATGTATCAAACTTGATGGTACCTGCCTCCAAAGGATCAACTTCAGCTCGAGAAGCTCTTGTCGTCGGCCGATGCTCTTGATCACAGCGCCTTCGAAGATCGGCCCCCAAATTGGTTGTTCCTCACGAGGCTTGCAGGGAAATCGATTCCAATGTCTTCGTACCGAGATCCTTCGCGCAACCTGCATGAAGTTGTTAATTACTACAACATGATTATAGATCATACACCTGAGGGGCGAGGGGCACGAACGGTGGCCAAATCATGGAACAGGAATTCGGTGATCCCCCGGTATAATTTCAATGCCATCTTGGTGCCTATGTGGGGTAGGCGCACTCTCTATACTGATCTGGGGTGCGAATTCCAGGAACCACCAGCTCAACTGCGCCTCAAACTCCTGCAAGACCGCGATCGGATACTATATTACTTCCTGAAGACTAGAAATCAGATCTATAAATGCGCGAAATCACTCCGATAGGCATGCCCGAGACCCCTTTGCATCTCACCCGCTATCCGCATCAGTCATTTTCCTGTATACTTAGTTACTTACTTGTCTTCACTCCTTTTTATCAATCATGCGCTTCAACGCTAGAAACCTCATCCTTGGTCTCGCTGCTCTAGGCAGTATCCCAGAAGGCTTGGGTAGAGCAATTCCCGGGTCTGATGCCGTTGCTTGTAAGTGCTGTTTTCTTCTTCCCTTGCCGTCTCTCACTACTCAACATGATTTGCACATGGATAAAGCCCCATAGTACCCCTTACTCGAGATACTCAGGAGGATACGTCTTCGATGTTCTTCCGATTCCGTGGATGTATACGCATCGGAAAGGACTCTTTACATCGCCGTATGAAGTAAAACCAAGCTAACGATATCTCCCAAGTATATAAAAATGACGGCTTCCTCCACGCTCGTGTGGTAGTCGAGCCCGTCCACATCGGCTCCGGTGGCAAAGGTAGCGGCGGTAAAGGCGGTGAAGGTGAGGGTGCTGGGGGCGGCAAAGGGGGCGGCAATGGCGGAAAAGGCAGCACCCCTGGCGGAGACGGTGGCGACGGCGACGGCTCGCCCGCTCGTATCGGCTCACCCGATGGGAAGGGCTCCGGCGGCGGAGGCAGCGGCGAACAGCCGGTGCACATTGGAGCCGGGGACAAGCCCAGCAACAAAGACCCTGACATCTGGTGCCGTGGCACAGGCTGTGGCGCCAGCGGCGGCGAGAAGCCAGACCCCGTGGCTCTGGGTACCAAGGGCGGCAAGGGCATCGACTTGGCGGCCAGCCCCAAGGAGGGCACCGACTACAGCCAGCGCTACGGCAACTACGAGTTCAAGAAGCAGGGGGAGCCCGAGGGGGCTGACGACTCGATCCCGGCACTGGGGCTCGACAAGAAATACGGGTTCCACGAAGAAGAGGGCTGGGCCACCTACTACATCAAGTCCAAGGATCAGAGCGTTGATCCCGCAGCCAAGATGAGCTATGGTCGAGTGACCAAGGACGGGAAAGAATACCTGGCCATGGTCGCACACGACCGGCACGCCGAGTATGACGGAAACCGGTACAAGCTCAAGCCTAACGGAGACAACGTGAAGGACGCCGACGGCAAGCTGGAGCTCAACCCGGACGGCAACACCAAGGCCGTGCCGGTGGCGCAGTTGGTGTACAAGGGCGCCCAGGACGCGAAGGTCCTCGACAAGCCCGCCGACAAGGTGTTCCTGGTCTCGGAGAACGTCATCAACGACGCGGCCAAGGTCATCATCCCCGACGCGCTGAAGGCGGTCGGTAAGGGCGACGCCAAGGGGCCGGTCGTGTTCAAGAACGGGGACGGCGAGGAGGGCAAGCAGTTCAAGATCCTCGCGGGCCTGGACAACAACTACTCATACCTGAACACCGTCGGGCGCAACCCGGGCTTCTTCAAGGACTACAAGCTTGACAGCATCACTGTGGTTTGGGCGGATGACGCCAAGGCGATGAACATGGAGTTTCATAAGGCGTAAAGGAGTTGTAGAATTTTCCTTTATAGGTTAACGATGAGATAGCTGATTCCTGCATATTATACACACTGTATTTTAGTTATTTGAAGTCATATATACATTTTCATAAACTCAATGATGCACCCACTCGTAACAGAGATGAAAATCATTTGATGTATAAATATTACAACTCGGAGATCCGACTGTAATAGAGTTGCTTAGCTTAGCCAATCACCATCTCCTCGCTTGACGGTTAGGGAAATTCGAGGTGAGATCTACATACGGGTGGATACTGGGTTTATTTTTATCTTCGCCCAGCCAATGTCGGTTAGCACAGTCGGGTGGGGGCAGTTCAGCCCTGTAGATACCCCTGCAATTACTACATCCAATGTCCACGGGTATCGGATTGATTAATATAAGCGACTGCTTCCCCACCAACCCAATCTCAAACCCACGTCCCTCGCTCACTCACTTGCTAACCTCCACATACACTGCCTTTAGATCTCATCATTGACTGCACTGATACAGTCCTGTTGGGAACGAACACCATCAACATGCAGCTCCTAGAACTCCCTTTGGACGTCTTTAAAAACATCGTCTTGTTCATGGTGCAAGAGCAAGGGCTGCGAAAGTCCATGACGAATCGACTTGTATGCCGTATGTTTCCTTGATTGCCGCCTGGGTATATCATGTACCCTGCCTCTAATGACCAGCAGACACATTTGCAAACGAAGTCCTCGATGCCGTGATCTCGACGAGAGCTATCGATGAGATTGCCGAAAGTCCTCTCAGTCTTAGCAGGGTGGAACGGCATTATACTGTGATCGCACGATATCTACATCATCGGGTTCGCACGGATGGACCTGATACCCACCCATGGATCATCACCATTCGCGAAAGTTGCGATTTGCTTGTGAAGCATGCTGTGTCTTCGGCAGATCCTGACCCTAAGCAGGTCGAGAGAATACAGTTCAGCGCATGTCTATGCTTGGCGGTAAGCTCAAGCTCCACCGTTCTCCCAGTCTTGTGGGGACAAGAAAGCAATGAAAAGACTCAATTCGAAGGAGGTACATGGGAGAACAGCCTGGCTATAGCATCATCGATGGGAGACGTGGCTATGGTAGAGTCGCTTAACAGGGGCTCCGATCCCCCTTCATTCTTCGGGAGACCTTCATGGGCTGCCGCTGCCTTCGGCCACCTCGACGTTTTGCAATTCTTCCTGAAGCAGGGAGCTTTGCCCTACGAGCCTACCTTCCGCCACATCACCGACTTAGTGCTCGGGGAAACTCCCCTTGGTGCTGCCGCCTACATGGGCCACGACGATATCGTCCAGCTCTACCTGCAACCACCCTACTTCTGCCCGGAAGTGCAAAACGAAGAGGCGAAGGCCATCTTCGTTGCCGCGGCGGGAAACCAGCCGCAGACACTCCGGAAGCTGCTGGAGCACCGCAAGCAGACCCAGCAAGAAGATTTCCTGGAGATGATCGACGCCGCCCTCCTCTGGAGCAGCCGCCGCGGGGCGCCCGACGCCACCCGCGTTCTCCTGGAGTATGGGGCGCATCCGAACGAGACAGACAAGTCCCCACGCTCGTGTCTACAGCACGCGGCGATCGCCGGCGACGCCGCGACCGTCAAGCTGCTGTTGGATGCGGGGGCTTCCCTGGAGGCGAGCCGCTACATCAACAAGCGCACGAATCCGGAGCTGAATGATCGTTGGCGGAAGAAGTACAGAGACGCCCTGACCGAGGCCAAAATGGGGAACTATGTGGACGTCGTTCGGGTCATAGAGGAAAAGCAGCGGGAGATTGGGGAGGCAAAGGCGGCGGGAGAGTAAAAATGTTTGCGGCATGATAATTATAGGATGACAATGGAACAATGATTCGGGATCCTAAAGGAAGGCTACGATGGCATATACGAGAAAGTTGGTATTTGGAAGGTCGCTGGGCCAGAAGTGATGAAGCATGCTGATACGTGATATATCCTTTTTTTTTCTTTTTCACAAGTGTGGCAATGTGGTGTTGGAAAGTCTTACCTGGCATTTGACTACACTGGCTGTACAAGGCAACTTACCTCCTCATTATCTTGTTGAATACTTACTATCCTATCACGAACCCCAAAAGCGACCCTCTATATCTAGACTTACCGTGCAACCGAGTCCACCAGAATGAATCTCGCGGGTGGAGCGTCACGATTAGTCCTCTGTCGGTAGGTTTGTCCAGGAAACCATGTCGGGCTTCTCGACAACGCGTCGCTGGATGCTTTCGGCAATGTCAGTCCTGCCCAACGTATGCAGCAGGTCGAGAACATCGTACCCAATCCTGACAACCTCGGCATACTCGCAACAGTAGATGAAACCTGTCCAGTCTGCCGCATTATCTAACCGCAGGAAGGCGTCGGCCAGGCTCGTGACCAGGGAACACCACACGGCCACGCTGTCGGCGTCCGTCGTGGCGGCGAGCTGCCGACAAGCAATCGTCGTCTTTCGTGGCTGCTGCTGTTGGTCACGGTCGTTGGGAGCGCTGGCTTGGTAGTGGCGGAAGTCGCAGGCGGGCGGCGACTCGCCCGGCGTCGAGGCCATCATCGCCGCGATCGCCTCGGGCGACGTGGCGGTGTTGAGCCGCACGAACGCCGGGCGCTGGTATCGTACCCGTCCAGCTCAGATATAGCGGTCGCTCCAGCGCGCCTCGTGGGATGATGCGGCGCTCCAACGGGAACCGCTGCTTCTCTGGGTCCAGGATGTCCCTGTTCGGGTCGAGCGTGAACTTGGACGCGGCGCCCGTGCGGATGAACTCCTGCGCCAGTGTGGAGATGAACGCGTTGGGCTTGCATGTCACGATCCATTGTCCTTCGCCCCCTGCGCCCTCCGTGTTGAACGTTCGGGCCACGTACGGGAGGGTGGATAGGAGGGGCCCCGTGACGAAGAAGCCGGCGGCGAGCCGCTTCAGCTCCGTGAGCGAGAAGGCCCGCTTGCCGATGCCGACCGAGACGGTCATGCCGCAGCCCTCCGGGGCATGGAGCTGGAGGCCGTGGTTGAGCGAGTGCACGATGTGCCGCACGTACCGGATACTCTCCAGGTCTCTGGCCCACATGGCCGGCGAGACGATGCGAACCCCGAGCCACCGGTTGCCCTGGGGGATGGAGCTCCGCAGCCACGCCGGGGGCGGCGACGCCGCACTACCGTAGTTGGTGTTTTCGACGCGCCAGATCCAGGCGCGGGGGTCGTCCGTCACGTCCTTGAAACGGTTCTTCCACGCCGCGATGTCGCTGTGGCCATGGTAGGCGACGTCCGCTTCGTAGATCAGTTGTCCGATATAGCTTCTGACGAACGCTGGAACGTAAGCTTCATTGACCGTTGCCGTCGGGTACATGAGGGGCGGCGGTAACTGCCCGATTTCCCAATTTTCTCGGATGTCATCCCGGAGGGCAGCCACCATGTAGTCTATCTTGACGGAGAAGCTTACCTTGTTCTGCTGGTTTGCCGCTCCACCGCTACCACCACCCCCCTGAGGAGGGTTCTGAACCGACATGGTGTCGAATGAGTTGTGCGTGTGTATGCGTCGCTTGCTGGATTTGCAGGAAGTGTTGCATGAAGGATTTTTCTAGATTCGTAGCAGGTAAAACGTGCGGTGGCGTTTGGTGCTTATCAAAGAAACGGGAAGATACCGCTAAATATATAAAGAAGACCAGTAAACACTTTGGCCTAGTCGGCGGACAATGCCTTTGTCGAAGAGCGGAACAGTATGTCTGTTGTGGGAAACTGCGACTGCAGGGTGTCGTTGATTCTCTTTGTTCCGGAATTGAGCACTTCTTAAAGCAGAACAGGGTTTTCGATTTTTCATGTTTCAATTAATCTGGGTTTTCGAGAACTCTGTTTCGTGACGATAGTCGGTGTCGCTCCTAGCCAATCCAAGACGATCACCAGTCACACTGTGGAAAGAGCACCAAGGTCTACTTACACAAAATCACGAAATACCACAGTCCGGAAACTGATCAACTCGCCAAAGCACAGAATCTGGGAGATCTAAGCCATCAAAATAATGCGCGTAATTCATTAGTCATTATTAATACATATCTCATCACCGAACCACGGTCGGTTTGGTATCATATTATGGAACCGTATCCGATGCTCCTCCTGCTGGCCTCCTCCCAAGTCTCTCTCACGATTCTCAGGTACCGAGGCTCGTCAGTTCGCAAGTGGGCGACATGGGGGCTATCTGCGAATAGCTCTGTGCGAGTATGGTAGCCTTTGTCTACGGCTTGCCGAGCATGACGTTCTACATGTGTCCACTCGACCATCTTGTCCTTTTGGCCGTAAATGTAAGCGCGGTTCGACTGGCGCACCTCTGCCATGTTATTGTGGAAGTCGGCGTTGATGAGAAGGTTGTAGGGACGACGCAGAACCTTGACCATGATCATAAAGTAGAAGTTCAGGATGCGAAGGAAGGGCGAAAAGAGCCAGCGGTAAATGCCCTTGGGGATACCTGCCATGATGGCGTTGTAACCCCCGCTGTAGGTCCACAACCCAGGACAGGAATCATAGATGGCGCAGTGAAGGGGGAACGTCTGGCCTGTCTTTTCGCGATAGGAGCTCAGGAGGTGCTTGGTGCTGGCCATGCCACCGTTGGAGAAGACATGTAGCAGGATTTGCGGCCGCTCGGGCGACGCAGCTAGGTAGTTTGCCTTGATTTGGGAGCAGAGATACGACACGGCAGGCTGCACGGCCTCGATGCCTCGCGACTCCCAGAACATCTGCGTGTAGACAAACTTGACGAGTAGGATGCGCGAGGTGGGGTAGAGTGTTTGGTATCTGGTCACGTATTTGGCGATGTGCGTATTCTGTGCGTCCATCCAGCTCGCTATCACGACAAGCTTCGGGTCACGGCTGCTAGCGGCTGTAGCGGATGACGATGTTTGCTGCACTTCAGGAGCCGCCACCGGCTCATAGTAGAAAACGTACTCGCCAATTTCGGTCATACTGGCCAAGGGGTCCGGCCTAGTGGAGACCGTCTGATTTGAGGCCATCACGGTGACTGATCCGGGGAGAGTGGGGACGGAATCAATTGACAATGCTGTTACGCAGAATAAAGGAACCGAAGATGCAAGCGCAGGAATGAAGTAGAAAATCCTTCAACGTGAATCTAACAATGTCAACAGCCCAAGTCGCCTTTTTGTAAGTGTAAGTCATCAATGCAAATATTTGCAGGGTCCATGCAAATGTGTCCATGTCATTTCAGCTGGTTGGGGGGTTGAGATTGAGCTGCACACTAACGAGCTCACCCCACGAATTCGGTAACCAGCTCGTGGGGTGGCCCTTCCCTTCCCTTCAGACAGACCTCGGCTCTTTTCTTTCCCTTGCTTCACTGGAAACCCTTACATGCCTTCCCTGGGACAGCGCACGGCCGAATTGGTGCGCAAATGGCCAACGGAGTCGGTAGAATAATAAAGTAATCAAAGGGAGACCAGCTGTCACCCGACGGTGCAATTATCCCATCCGGCGGGTGAACTGTATTTCCCGTCATGTTGGATGCCAGAATCGCCTTTAAAATCGGTTGGAAATGACAGGGATGGTTGCTGAAGCGTTACATTGGGACCCGAACGCCACGGTTTGACACCCAATTGGGCAGCTTGCCGAAGCCCGAACTGTCCAACAGGAGGTGCCTGCAACCAAGATCCTGCACCCTGGAACCCTGTGCCCTGGCCGTCAGGTTTGGCGTGACAGCTCCCACCCGTTCGATTGCCCTCTCCCGCATTGTCAAGCGTGCGGCTTATAGACGGGGTTCCACCTACCTTTACATTTATCTTTTACTTATCATTGAATCATAAACCATCACCTCGTTCTCGTACATATCACACAGATACATATCATAACGAAACATGTTTCACACCGATCGATTCTCTGAGATCCACCCTACAGTCTGCCAATCAAAGCGCCCCATGGGAGACCCAATTTCGCTTGTACTGTCACGCAGACCTCAGAAAGCCAAGATGTCTTTCGTTCATGCTCAAATACTGACCCTGCTGTTGATGACTGCTACATATCTAGGCTGCTGGAAGCGCTTTAGTTGTAGGTCAGGTACCTACTTTTGATTCTCTAACGAACGCGCCCAGGCCCGGCCCGACCAGTGAGCCAGTCTATGCACGTCACCCCTGAAACTGCTCGATTGCAGGATCGGCAGCCGCGTTCTGCAAGGTTCCCAGGTTTGCGGCAGGTAACATGCATGAATGGAACCCAAATGGAACCATCCATTACGGAGATCGGTAAGGCATGCGCAGTAGCATCCTTTCCAATTATCCTGTGTCGGGGTAAAGTTGCTCGAGCTTCTGCTATGTAAGCCAACAGAAGCCGCCATTGCCCGTTCTGGGTTGCCGGGTTGATCATTCAGCCATGGAAAGAAATGTATATCCTGTAAGTGACCTGTAATCAAGAAGAGACCTCTGATCACTGTGGCTAGTTTTGTAAAGGCACTGAAATCTCCGAATCGCAGTTTTCCCTTCTTCTCAAAAGCTAAATTGTACCCACGCTTGCCGATGTGATGTTTGCTGCAATATACCCCGATGTATGGTCGCCGGCAGGAGCGGAACCTGGCAGACACAACTGCATGTATCCGTTCAATCAGTGGTTACCTCAACTGTCAATGGCAAAGTGCACTCATCGTCGACACTGAATCAGACTAGTCACTGGGAAAGACACGTAGCTACAATTAGTCTTTTGTCCCCTCCTCATGCTCCTGATTCGATCTTGATCACGCTTGTTTATCAATGATTTCTAGCAGAGGGTAAAAGCAACAGAGTGTTCAGACCGCAGTCTTGTTTGAGTCCTTCAACAAGAGTAGCCACTTGTCTTCTATTCAGTGTCAGAATGTTGCCCCTTTTCTTCATCTTTGTGGGCTGCTGCCTGTCCCTCCCTTCGAATTCGCAGCTGCCTCGTCAGCCCATTCTACAAACCGACATTGTTCCCTCACTATCCATCCCTGGAGTCGAGGTCCGCCGGCCACGGCCCTTCTCGAGTGCACCGAGGGTGGCTGTGACCAGGAAGCATGGCAATAACGTCAAGCTTAAGCGCCTTCCCAAAAACCACTCGCACCAACAGCCTTCTGCCGCGGCGTTCTTTGCTGAGAACCTGCGGTCAGATGCTGCACCTGGCGTCTTCCAGACAGGCAACGTCAGTGCTGTCGACTACAGCGCTTCCCAGTACTCGGTGGAGGTAGTTGTGAATGGCTCTCCTGTCGACCTCGTCTTGAATATCGGCGGGTCTGACACTTGGGTCAGAGCCAAGAACTTCACGTGTTTGAATAGCGCGAGCGATCCGTCAATGGGATCACAATGTGACTGGGGCTTGTATGGCGCAACCGGGTTTCCCCATGGCCCAATCCACGACCAGCATTTTGCCATTAAGAACCAAGATGGTTCCGCAGTAAGTGGCAAACTTGGCTATATGGATGTCACGCTTGCCAACGTCACGGTTCACAATCAAGAGATGGCGATTGCCACACAAGGAACATGGCACGGGGATAATATCACGAGTGGTATGCTCGGAATGGCCTATCCTGCTCTGACGTCGGCGTATTCAGGCAATGATCTCAATGACACAAGTGATGAGAACGCTCTTGAATATTCACCCCTTTTTACTTCGATGGTGACGGACGGCCTTGCGGACCCGTACTGGTCTCTAGCAATCAACCGCAATTCGTCTGATGGCTTTATCAGCTTGGGTCACTTGCCGCCAGTCAATCTCAACAAGTCCAACCACATGCAGACTGATTTACTTATTGCAAGTTGAGACCGAGATTGCATGGTTCTAGAGCGTTGTTAGCTAACCCTGACCAGGTGAATTTGGCAAATAAGAAAGCTGCAGAGTACCAGCCCTCATACTATACAGCTGTCTTCGACGGGTTCAAGATCGGAAAGACTGAGATAATCGAGAGCTATCCTCTGGTGCTCGACACTGCTACGACATTGGCCTACCTGCCACCCGGTGAGAACAATGCGTTCCCGGCCAGATATGGTTGCTAACACGAAAACAGATGTGGCCGACACCGTCAATAGCCAGTTCCAGCCTCCTGCAACCTACATCTGGTACTACGGCAGCCATTTCGTACCTTGCCATGCTACGCCGCCGAGGTTTGCAGTGAAGCTGGAGAACTCGCCATTCTATATCAATCCAGTCGACATGATCAACCACGATGTGGTTGATCCACGAACAGGCATGTGCCAGGTGAGTTGTCCTGGTCGCCTGTAAGCTTTGATTACGGACACTGATTAGAGGGATGGCGGTAGACTGGCGTCACATCGGGAAGGGATGGGCCTTATATACTAGGCTTGACGTTCTTGAAGAATGTTGTCGTTGGTTTTGAGATTGCAGCGGGAATAATTGATGTGTATTCGCGAGAACGTTACTGATAGACTTCTGGAAAGGGGAAGGGAGGCAGGAGGGTCTCTTCCTATCAGTTGGATGTTGAGTATGAAATGGCCCGTGCACGTAAGTATGTAGGCTTACCCAGAAGAAGAAACCCCCATGCCCCCACGAAAACGACAGGGAGCGAGATAGCAGGCCAGATCTGGTGGGATGATGGTAGCCCGCGCGATCCGCAGATCCAACAACTGCGCCGTATGAATAGACTCGTGCAGATTTCTATCTCGTCGTCATAACCATCTTTGGTTCCTTCATCGATTATCCAAAGGATAGTCGAAACAAGTTGGACTGAGACTAGCGCTCTGCCGACGGAAACCAAGATCAATCGATCCAACGGATTTGCACCATCTACAGTACATCAGTACATTGGCTCTTTGCAGGTTCAACTCAATGTCTTGGCTTATTTTTCTGTCGTGGCGCCCTCCACGTGTTGATAAGCTTCCCATGCCGGGCAGAAAACGTTTCAATAATGCTGGATCATGACTGGTGCGGCTTTGGCTCCTTGAGATCTGGCTCCCGAGCTCCCTCTCTCTTTTCGGTCCACGAGCCGTCGGTCATTCTCTTCTCCTCAACCCACCAAAGTATGCCGCAGTGCTAAGTAAAAGTCGCCTCAGCTATTGTTCCAACCCCCGCACTGCCACCGTGATCATTTCAGACAGTGTTCCGGCCTCTTCGAATCCGTTACCGTACCCTAGCCTTTTGAGAAACCCAACAAGCAGCAGAAATGCGAGGTGTAGCTGCAGGGGGCCATGCGCCGACCACCCGCGCACGAGGCAATACGTGGAGTTTCAGCAAGGCAAGTTCGACCAGGTCTCCTTTCTTTCAGCTCAGCCTGTCCCAAATAGTAGTCGGTGAAGAAGGACGACCAAGCCCGGGCCAAGTCCAAGCCAAGGGGGGTCGTCTGGAATGTTCGTTAGGCTGGGGGGCGGCGCCGGCGTTCACCCACGCTGCCACTCACGCACACCATACACACACACCGCTACTCCCGAAGCTCGTGGGGCGGTAGGGCTTCACGATGCCGTGTGGCGCCTCCCCCTTTGTCGTCCTCGGCGAGATAGACACGACGGTCGAGTCGGCCGTCGGCCCGCGCCTTACAAGCGTTTCGCCACAAATGGGACCCTCAATGCTTCTATCTCTGCTTCCTTGTATGCGCAGAACCGGGGTTAGTCCCCCGGAGGTTCGAATCCGAGAGTCTTTGGGGCTTCCCGCTAGGAAACGACAGCTCACCTGTCCGCCGCAATCAAGCTCCTGGCTATATTGGATAGCAGACCCCCCCTTACACGACAAGTGTCGTACAATATATGTCTTGGGGGGGCGCACTGTGGTGTAATCCAAGGCTCCTTCCTATTGGAGGCCAGTGCACCGAATGGAAGGAAGAAAACAGTGGACAGCACGAGAATGGTGCAATTGCTGGTGACATCTACACGATGCACATCAACCACCAACCCGATTTTTCAAGTGGGAGAGACACGGTACTTGGAGAACATTGCTCGGTCACACCGAGCCTCTGCCTGCGTTTTTTCTTCCTTGGAATCCCGAACGAACGCGCCTCGGGATGCGGCTTCTATTAGAAACCTGGCTACTTGGCCGCCTTTTACCCGGGGTTCACACCACTTTAGTCACAAAACCACTGCCATTACTCGGAGGTAATGCAACTGGATCTTGGGCGACGAAAAAAAAAAAGGGCAAAGTCCATCTAAACGGCCCCATTGCATGACGTCGTTCCCGCTCTGAACAATTTTTTCCGTCCTCATCTGTTTGATCGTCTACTTTGCTACACAATCACGATGCTGGGGTGCATGCAACGGATGGGGTTTACGATTGTGGCCAACGAAGAAAAAGAAGAAGAAGAAAAAAAGTAGAAGATTTGCTTCCCCCTGGATCAAAGGCTGCAGATTGGGTAGTATCCCATGTGGCTGTCGCTCTTTTCCGTTTCCATTCAGCACCCAATTCTGGTCACAGGCGGCTGGTCTCGTGCCTCCCCGTGCTGCACCGTCACCAGGCGTTGGGGCAGGGGAAGCAGCTTCAGTTCTAGAGGGAAGTGGAGACCCCAGGCCCGGAATCGCCCTTGAGATGCGAGCTTATTCGGCTTCAATTGGGTCTGATGCGGGGTGTTCCATAGCCGGCAGCCCCCCAATTCTGCGCTCAAGTAATGCCAGTGGCCGCTGGATTTTCGCCTTACCAAAGAGTTTGGTCACCGGCACCCCGCTGTACCATTTGCCAATTGCAGTGCTGCTGAGAATTTCCAGCCCACGCACCAGACACGCACCACAGCGCATTGCAGTTGCAGGCAGTTGCAGTGCCAGTGCAGTTGCCGTGCAGCTTCCACCGTCCAGTGACTTTTCCGCTGCATGTGTTCCATGTTCCAATCCTTCCCCCCCAAGCCACTTTCCACCCCTACCCCTAGGATACCCGAGGTGACGGAATCGTTTCTGCATAGACTTTCCTGTCTTGTCACTAGCCAAGCCATCTTACCCGTCAGGTGCAGCGTTCTTGCCAGGAGAGAAGCAGCCATCGTCGAACGACGCCTGGGATGGTCTGATCGGATTTTACTGCTACAGTATATCACGGCTTGCTACGTTTAGAGTTTACATGTACTTTGCATTCGTACAAGGACACCATACACCTTGCTTCTACTCCTTTTCTTGGACAACCAGCTCCTTCTCCAACTCATTTATTTGGTCACTTTTGCGCCTTTTAGCCTGAACATTGATCATTGTGGTCTCGTGCCCGCGCCTCACCACCCAAGTTACAAACTCCTTGGCCTTATATGGTTCCTTGAGCTGCTGCAGATTGCGATATTACACAGAACTTGGCAAACATGGCTCCTCGAGCTAACGGCATAGGCGTGCAGGTGGAAGACACCAAGATATGTGTGGTTATGGTTGGGTTGCCAGCTCGTGGCAAGAGCTTTATTGCGCAAAAAGGTGCGTACACAGTTTCTGTTGCTTCTCCCTTGTCCCGCTAAAGCATGGGAGTGCCTGAGGAGTATAGAGCTAACCCCAACCCGTTCTCCAGCACAACGCTACCTCCAATGGCTCTCAATCGATGCCCAGACATTCAATGTTGGCAATTACCGGCGAACCGAAGCTCCTCATCCCTCCGCAGACTTTTTTGACTTGGGCAATGCCGAGGGCGAGAAACGAAGACGGGCCGCCGCCGAGGCGGCCATGCACGACATGCTGGACTGGTTCCGGAAGGGCGGCGTCATTGGAATCCTGGATGCCACCAATTCCACCAAGGAGCGCCGCAAATGGGTCCTCGACACATGCACAAAGGAGGGCATCGAGGTGTTATTCGTCGAGTCAAAGTGTGACGACGAGTCGATGATCATGGCCAACATTCGCGACGTCAAGCTCACTAGCCCCGACTACGCAGGTCAAGACCCCGAGCAGGCAGCCCAAGACTTCCACGCCCGGATCAAGAACTACGAAAAGGTCTACAAGTCCCTTGACGAAGATGGCGACGAGAACGACTATACATACCTCAAGATCATGGACGTCGGCAGCCAAGTGATCATCAACCGCATACGAGACTACCTGCAAAGCCGGGTGGTATACTATCTGATGAACCTGCATATTCGACCCCGGTCGGTGTGGTTGTCAAGACATGGCGAATCATTGTATAACTTGGACGGTAGAATAGGAGGCGACGCAGACTTGTCTACCCGAGGGCACCAATACGCTCAGAAGTTGCCGGAGCTGGTTCGCGATTCCGTTGGTGTAAGTCATGCGATGCCGCGTACTCGGTTCCATTATTAGTAACACTACTGACTTTCCCCACAGGAGGATCGCCCCCTGACGGTATGGACCTCAACGTTAAAACGGACAATATCGACTGCGCGTTTTCTCCCTGAGAACTATAACCAGCTGCAGTGGAAAGCGCTCGATGAGCTCGATGCTGGTGTTTGCGACGGCATGACGTACCAAGAGATCAAGGACGTATACCCGGAAGACTTTGTTCAGCGTGACGAGGACAAGTACAACTACAGGTATCGCGGCGGCGAATCATACCGCGACGTTGTAATTCGTCTGGAGCCTATCATCATGGAGCTGGAGCGATCCGAAGATATTATCATTGTCACGCACCAAGCCATCCTGAGATGCATCTACGCCTACTTCATGAAGAAGGACCAGTCTGCGAGCCCTTGGATGAACGTGCCCCTGCACACTCTTATCAAGCTGACACCTAGAGCGTACGGTACGGAGGAGCAGCGATTCTCGGCCGACATCCCAGCTGTGAGCACATGGCGAGGAAAGGGCAGCACAGCGAAGCACGAGAACCCCACGGCAGGTGCTAGTATCTAATGGCGGGGGTTGACGAGTGCCTCGGCTTTCTACGTGAGGGCAGAGGGTGGGGAGATGGATGGTGACAACAGCCAATTCTCTCTTGTGTGGGGAGAATTTGAGGTGGAGTGTGGTATTCCTTTAGAGGAAAGCTGTGTTTCCTAAGATATGAGCAATGAAAGAAGCACGAGGTGTCTGTGGGTAAACCCGACACTAATGACTACATACTCTATAGATTTTACGGACTGGTTATGGGGCCCGGCATGTGTTGGTAAAGCACAGCTACAGGCGGAGACGAGGCGTTGAAAACTACATAAGTGGTCGACAGTGACGACGCACGGATTTTGTACATAACTAGTCAAGTCATGAACCAATCCTGCACCGGATTTCGACCCAGCAAATCATAACACAACATTCGATTTAACGGTCATATGCCTAGTTCTAGTGGATCCATCCCCCAGGTATACGGGGTCTAGTCAGGGGTATAGGGAAGATGCTATTGTTCTTGGCTGAACCCCTACTCGCTTGGGTGTGGAACCACGTAGTACGATCTCATCAGTCTTTTATGTCATGAAAACTGGCCGGGTATTCATTCTTCAGATTTGGAGGTTTTCGCTTCTTGCGTTTCTATTCTACGTGGCTTTGACTGGCACCGGGGGTCGTGTCCTCCCCAGCCCCTCGCGCGCGTAGTAGTCCATGGGGTAGGGCCCGCTTCCCCAGTCGGGCCGCTCCTCGAGCGCGATGAGGGCCTCGTAGGGGGTCAAGAGCGGCCGGGGGAAGGCGTAGCCCCAGTCGATGCTGAGGCGGGGACAGGCGACCTGGACCCAGCACTCGACGTCGTCCATGAGGGCGAGCTTGCCGGGGAAGATCTCGCTCAGCAGCAGGTTGACGAAGGGGACGCCGCGCTGCTTCAGCTTGGCCTCGATCAGGCCCAGCGTCGCCGGGTTGCCCTGGCGGCCCAGCGAACCGAGGATCAGCCCCCACTTCTTGGTCGCGCCGCGGGCCGTCCGGATGGCGTCCCGGCGCAGGGTCTGCATCTCGTCGTGCCCGTACGTCTCGCGCGTCAGCTTGCGCGAGTACGGGTCGTACCGGTACGCCGGGATGGTCGGGTTGTGGATCATGATACTCTCGAGGTGGAAGCGGCCGTCGCCGAGGTAGAGTACCAGGTCGACGTTGTCGCTGTCGGGCAGCCGCGGGGAGGTGCAGCCGAGGATCTCGCCCTTGGACAGGGGGGAGATCTGTGGCACGAGGACGCGGAACCCGGCCCGCTCCAGGGCCGACTTGGTGCCGTGGATGGTCGCGTTGAACTGGATGGTGCCGACCAGGGCCAGCGTCTTGGGGGCAGCGAAGTTGCGCTCGAGCGTGGCGAGCAGGTGCGAGGCGTCGATGCCGATGTCAACGAAGACGTAGAGCGTCTTGATCTGGGTCACGTCGACGGGGATCAGGCACGAGTGGGCGTAGTGCACGAGCAGGTCGCAGCCCAGGGCGCGCGCCGTGTAGTCGTCAATGCAGCAGGCGCCGTACGTGACGTCGCCCATGATGAGGGTCTCGATGCCCGGGCAAAACTGCGTCAGGATGTCCGAGATGGTGGTCGCGAACAGCAGCAGACCCTCGGGCATCTGCAGGGCCACCTTGGTGGCGCCCGAGCTCCGGATCCGGTGGATCGTCTTGGGGATCTCGAAGTTGTAGTTGGCCGGCAGCAGGGCCATGGCCTCCTGCAGCGCGGGATCGTTCAGGATCTCCGGCGGGACCGAGTTGAGGAGCCTGGGGGCCCTCCTCGGCTGTGAGACTGTGAATGAATCATGTTAGTGTTGCTTTTTTAAGTAACGACCGCCATCAGGGCGGGGTTTCTTTCGATTTTAAGAGTCAGGGGTGGTTGTCCGTTGCCCCGGGTATGGTATATGGTGTGTGATGATTGTAGTTGTAGTAGTACCTGTGATTGCCCCGCTATCCTCAACTGAGGCGCTGCCATTCTTAGCTGCGCCGGCTGCTGCGGTTTTCCTGCCGACAAATCTCTTCTTGGGCTGTCTTTGCACAGGCTCTGGCGCTGGCGCGGGCTCTGCCGGCGCATCGGCAGCCTCGATGTCGGCGGCATGGCCGAGATCAGTCTGGAGCCTGTCCTCCTCCATGGCTGGCGGGCTTGGTGGGGGTTGCTTTTCAAATTTTACCCCGCGGTCTGATGGTGACTGACTTGACTGACTGATTGCTACGATGGATAGGTTGCCCCAAATCTCAGCAAATCGCAGATGATCCAATCTTTTCTAGATTACGGGCAAGTCCTTTCTCAGCTCCGTGTAATGAACAATCAGTCACCTCGGATGAAATGCGTCCGTTTGACTCGTCGCCACAAATAGTTGTATCAAGTTGGGAATCTTTCAGGGTGGCGCTTTGATGCATATCCCCGATAAACTCTCGCAGCTAAGGTGGTGGGTGGGGATTTGGGTAGGGGCGAGCATTCCATCATGTAGGTTAAGTACCATCAACTTCAAGGCCATACTTTGATCAATACTGTTATTAATTACCTACCTTGTGGCATGTTTTGTGATTGAGCATCGGGATAAAACTGTTTTCAAGGAATCATTATGCATTCGTACGAAGATAATTTGAATGTGAGTATTGTCTCCCGTGATAATTGTGGCTAGTAAGCCAGAACATCGTGGGCCATCGGGGTTTTATGTGCAGGCCCTTCGAGACTCCTGTCTTGTTACCATATGGGACGGCCAAGACAGCCCAATCTACCCACTGATAGCAGCAACAAAGGGATAAGTGTGCTGCAATTGGGCAGGCCATAGTCTATACGAATAGTGCAGACCTTGATCAGATGAAGGTTACACTGCCCTGCGACTCTGCGACTAGGCACCTATTACGTCGTACAGGCAGGTGTCCGTTGTCGCATCCATCCCAACCCGCCATCATCATGATCTGCACGGTTAAAAGGACTAACACGTATCATGGTTAACTTTTCATTATGCATCCAGTAGCAGAGAAGTTTCTGCGCGTCTGATCTTTCCGTGAGCGAAAAGGGGGGGGGGTGCGAATTCCGGTTTGCACCGGCGAGCGTGCATGATGCATCTTGCCATGCAACGGCGCCCTCGTGTACGTTCCCCCGCTCCGCAGTCTTAATGTTAATGAGAAGCAGCGTGCGCCGCTGATATAGGAGCTGAAGGCCCATCGTGGTCTGCTCTTTTTTATGACCGCAACTTCTTCCGAGATTTGGTGAGGATACGGCATTGCTCTCCTGGCAACCGAAACAGTGCTTGACCTAACCTCTCTACCTGTTGGACAAGATGGACAAAAGGGGCACTGTTTTTCTCGCGGACGCGATCCACGATTCGTTGGTCAGCGAAAAAGATGGCACCTCGAGAGACGTTCACGACATGCACCGCATGGGCAAGAAGCAACTGCTCAGGGTGAGTGCCAAGCTGATCTATACACTCGGGGTCCGGATCCAACTCATCTAACCATGTTCTATAGCGCAACTTCAGGTTCTTCTCCATATTCTCCTTTACCGTGGTTCTCCTGAGTACATGGGAGGTGGTTCTGGGGTAAGCAGCTCGCACACTAACATTGGTGAGGTGCATGCACACTTATCACATTGCAGGACTGCCGCATTCGGCCTGGACAACGGAGGCACCGCCGGCCTGATATATATGTACATTCTGTCATTTGCCGGTTACATCTTCGTCATCGCCAGCATGGCAGAGATGGCATCCATGGCACCGACCGCGGGTGGCCAATACCACTGGATCTCGGAATTCGCACCACCTTCAGCGCAGAGGTTCTTATCCTACACCAGGGGATGGCTATCGGTGATGGCCTGGCAGTGCGGCACGGCGGCGGGATGCTTCCTCGCCGCCACCGAGCTTCAGGGTATCATCGTGCTCAACTACCCCGACTACAATTTCCAGCACTGGCATGGCACCCTGATCTCCATACTCATTGCCATACTGCTGGTTGTGTTGAATACTGTCGGTGCCAGACTATTGCCATATATGGAAACGTGTGCTTTCGTCTTACACATGACGGGGTTCTTCGCCTTTGTTATTCCTGTGTGGTTCATGGGAGCCAAGCCCAGTCCCTCATTGGACGTCTTCACCCAGTTCACGAACCAGGGGGGTTGGCAGAGTATGGGACTTTCTGTTTTGATCGGGATAATCACACCAGTCACTGCTTTGATTGGATCCGACTCGGCGGTGCATCTCGCAGAGGAGCTTCGAAATGCGTCCAAGTCCCTGCCCCGAGCCATGATGGCCACCATTGCCCTCAACGGCGGCCTTGGCTTCGTCACTGTGCTGTGAGTGATACCGTCTGCCACAACGATCAACGTTGTGTCAAAGAAGCTTACCTTTCCTCTACAGTACATTCTGTTACAACATTGGCGATATATCAACTGTCCTCGACACCCCCACCGGCTTTCCCTTCATCCAGTTATACTACAATATGACCGGTTCAGTCAAAGGGACCACCGCTATGGTCTCGGTTATGGTCATATTATCCATCGCCAACGCCACGGCCAACATGGCAACCGCGTCCCGGCAACTCTTCGCCTTCGCGCGGGACCAAGGCGTCCCTTTCCAGCGGTTCTTCGCGCACGTACCGGACCGGGGGCGGACCCGCGAGATGCCCTTCAACGCCATCCTCTTCACGGGCGTCGTGTCGAGCCTCTTGTCCGTTATCAACGTCGGCTCCACCATTGCTTACAACCAGCTCGCTTCCATGGGTATCGCGGCGCTGCTGTCGTCGTATCTCGTCAGCACGTCGTGCATGGCCCTGCGCCGGGCTCGGGGCCAGCCGCTGCTGCCCGCGCACTTCAGGCTCGGCCGCGCCGGCTTGCCGGTCAACCTTGTCGCCATTGGGTTCCTGCTCCTGGCGTTCGTCATGAGCTTCTTCCCGCCCGTCGCCCACCCCGCTCCCGATACGATGAACTGGGCTGTCATGGTCTACGGCGCCGTGATCGTGGCTTCGTTGGCGTACTATATACCCGTGGGGAGGCATCACTATAAGGGGCCGGTGGCATACGTGCGACAGGAGGACTGAGGTGAATACAGCAGCGGATTGGGCAAGCTTCGACAGATTGAATCACTTGGAAATCGTGCTTCGCGCGATCTATAATATTGATATTATTCTCTCGTACGAGACTTACCTTAATCTACTCTGCCCTTTACTCCCGATTGATTTCCGTCTTCACCTACCTTTTTTCGTCTCTCCTGCCCTCCTCCCAACGTCATCTACTTACACACTAGTTTCGTCCTCGAAGTCATATAAATACTCCAGCATGATCCCGGGCACGCGCTCCGACTGCCCCCACTGGCCCGGCCCCCCTTCTCCTCGACGAAAAACAGGTGGCCGAGCCCAAGCGCCGCCGCCTCGGGCGTTTGGAGCCAGCGCAGGATGCGCCAGGCCGCGAGCGAGGCGTGGACGTCCTGGCAGGCGCCGCGGTACGCCTCTGTCCGCAGCCGCGCCTCGACGCCCCGGAAGTGGTCCTCCCATAGGACGGTGGACGCGGGCTGGGTTTACGCGCTCGAGTCGACGGGAATCACGTGCTGCGTCAGCGACTTGTGATCCGAGGGCTGGTGCCGGGGCCGGCGGACGCCCTTGATGCGCTGGGCTTCGGCGGCGTCGGCGCGGGCGAGCTGCTCGAGGCGCGGCTGCAGGAACCGCTCGTCGTAGCTCCAGAGAGCCGTCTCGACGGGCTTGGCGGCGAGGAGGGCCGCGGCTTTCTCGGTGGTCAGGTTCAGGGCGGTGGTTAGCTTGGTTCAGGCTTGGGTGTTGTGGGCGGCCTCTTGCCACCAGCCTCTGGCTGGAGAAGGGCCTTCGGTTGTGACGCTGGCAGGGGCAGTGATAGAGGGACCATTCACACTAGTGTTTCCGATCTCCTGAGGACCTTGATGTTGGTCAGCCATTGTGAGTATGTTCGTGTATCTTGGCTGGGGAGGTAGGAAAGGCAGTGGATATGTGTATGCAAATCTGGAGTCAAGTGTAAGAGTGAGTGCTTGAGATAGCTATATTCAACTACTTACAAGATCCCCGCGATTTTGCTTTATTTATATAGTGACTTCTAACTACTACTCACAAGCCTGCTGCTGTGACTATTGACAAGGCTATTGTTGACCCCGTTCGTCATGAAGGGCGAAGTGAAGACTATGTTAATAATCTCCAGATTTGAAATACAAAGCTAGGGCACCAAAAGCTGAACAAGGAAGAGACTTTTCTTTTGCCATTGTGTTGCTTTCAGCGCTTTGTTTGAAAAGACGGACAAACTATCGCAATAGGAACGGTCTTCTAGCCCCTTGCCCCTTTTAAGAGCGACAACTACAGAGATGGAAGCCCCCAACAGTAAATCCCTTGCATACGACCCTATCAATAGAGTTTGTATTATATGCTACAATGTCCTATTCCTCGGTATTCTAGGTTGGTGGTTCATCTGTTTATGTCTCCTACCTTTGCAACAACCCGGCTTAAAGACAAACGGACTTATGGTTGGTCCGTTTGCTGGCAGGGCCCCATTTATTGTCGTCGAGTCAAAACCACGGTTCAAGGTCGTCGCCTATACTATACTTATACTCTCATAAGCATTTTATCCCTCATCAAATAACGATCTGCCTGGTTAGCTCAATCGGTAGAGCGTGAGACTCTTAATCTCAAGGCTGCGGGTTCGACCCCCGCATCGGGCTCAATTCCTGATGCATCTCATAAACTGAGATATGATCGACCTTTCTTTTTCTCATTTTTGGCCCATTTTGGATCTTGGGCTTCCTATACTATTTTGCATCAAATCCGAATGATACGAATATGCGATCGAGGAAATGGGCTACGTGAAAGATGTAGTCACGATATAACTCATTATTGCAGTAATGTGCGAAGCATCTTGTATTAAGTTTTAGATACTAAGAGCTGGCTATCTATCTATTGCCAGTTCTGTAAAAAGGGCACGCATCTTATTCTTTTGAGTTTGGTCTTCTGACCCCCTTTCCGTCTACTATTTGGAAGAGGACGTGCCGTTGATGCTGAAGCGGTAGCTGGCCTGGAGCACGTAGGGGTCGCCGCCGGGCGCGAACACCTGCTTGTCCTGGCGGCCCCAGGCGGGCTGGTTGATGGCGTCGATCCAGTCCTCGACCTCCATGACGACGCAGCCGTACTGGGGAATGGTGCGCGGGAAGTCGGCGTCGTCGTGCAGGCCCTGCGTCGACTTGAGCGTCACCGACCCGTTCATCCCGTTGCACGAGTACAGCTGGTAGGCCTCCTGGTCCGAGTAGACGTCCAGCTGGATGCCCGACCACGCCGAGTGCAGGCGCGCCACGTAGCCGTCGTTGCGCCAGTCGTAGGGCCCGTTCTGGGCGCGGTTCACGAGCCAGCAGTTGTCTAGTAGATAACAAAAAACAATGATCAGTATTCAGTGCACCATGAAAATGTGAAATCAATTGAGTTCAACGAGGGAGGGACTTACCGTAACCGGTGCAGTTGAAACCGCAGTTGTCCTTGAGCTCGGGGTCGCCGAAGCTGGCACCAATCTGCTTGGGGGCGGACCAGAAGTCGTTGACGGAGCCCTTGTGGTTGGCGAGGATGTCGCCGGTGGGGATGAGGATGTTGTCGACGCCGACGCGCTGGCCGCTGTAGGGCAGGTGGAAGGTGTGGTTGAGGACACTGCTGGTCTCGTTGTTGGAGAAGCCGTCGAGGTTCCAGTAGACGTGGCTGCTGAGCATGATGGGCGTCTTCTTGGTTGTGGCCAGGGCCACCATCTTGAAGTCCCAGGTCCAGCCGGTCACGGTGTAGGTGATGTACGAGACCACCTCGCCGGGGAAGCCTTCCTTGCCATCCGGGTCCACGATGCTGAAGGTGATGCTGTCGTCGGTGTGCGACACGACGGTGAAGTTGCGCCAGTCCCAGCCGTCCTTGCCGCCGTGCAACGTGTCGGCGCCCAGGGGCGCGTCGGCGGTGGGGTTCTCATTGGGGGTGATGTGGTACGTCTCCCCGTCCAGCTCAAACGTGCTGTTCCGGATGCGGTTGGCGTACCGGCCGGGCACGCCGCCAAAGTGGTTGTGCTGCTTGTCCACCTCATAATAGGTGGCGTTGTCGAAGCCTGCGACCACGTCGCGCTGGATGCCGTACTGGTCGTTGACCAGCATGTGCGTCAGCGACGCGCCGTAGGTGATGAAGCCGGCCTGCAGGCCCTCGCTCTTGATCCAGTAGAACCCATTCTTGTCCGGGCCGGGGCCCTTAGACCCGTAGGCCTGCGCCGAGGCCAATGGGAGCAGGGAAGCCCCCAAGGCGATGAGATGAGCGTTCAGATGCATCGCGACTCTTTTATGTGGTGTTGCTGGGGAGATGAACCGTGCGGGAGGAAGTATGTAGGTACGGGAACCGGGCAGCACGGGTGGATATATTGATGGAGTGGGCGCTGCTAGCAAGTGGCCGATGAGTAACACTGGGGAAACGCGTGTTACTCGAAATGGCAAGTGTGCGGCCTTTTGGTCTCTTTGCAATTGAATGGAAAGATACAGCCAAGTTAAGGGAGAAGACCCAGAGCAGGCAATTGACTTGACAGAAACCGCTTCGCAGAGTCTGGGGAAGAGAGGCAGGACAAAGCAAGACACGGGAAACACGGGGGAGAGATGTCACTTTTAATATTAAGCTTCGAAGGATGCTGGCCATGTCGATCCACCAGACCAGCCGATGGCCATTGGCCTACTTCCCTCTCTCTCTCTTTTGCTCATGCATATCCCTCTAGTTCTAGTCGACCCGGCTGCAGGTGTAGTATGTAATATGTAGTGCAGTGTACCGGCTGGGGAAAATGTAACCTGGACGCGAGCTAGCATACGTTATACTGCTTGAATCCTTGTACTGGCTGGGTCCCTCCGGCCGGAATCTACTCGCTCTACTCCGCTTTATCTCCTCGCTCCCTAGCCGAAAAGTTGGGGTAAAGGCACACGACGTAACCGATGGTCAGCATGCTCCTAGTAGGCAAGGGGGGCCACGAGACGTGACTGGAGCGTTTAGATTGGGGAAAGATTGCGGCGTTACTGTTCGCGTTGTTTCCTTGACCTTGTTTTTTTCATTCTTGCCTGGGTGATCGTGGTTGGGGAAAACGTGCGATTGGGCCCCCCAAGCACTGTTGTGACTTGCCCAATTGGAGTGACGAACGGTACAAGCTTCGTCTGAAAGACAGCATCGACGAATCAGACATGTTCTAGAAGGAAGTCGTTCGGCCTTTGGAACTCTCATAGTCTATTCGCACGTCTGTATTTGCATAATACGAGCCTGCCGGGCATGGTCATCGGTTGTGTCGTTGATGACAACGCTTTACACGGCGTAGAGACAACGGGAGAATGGGGAGATTGCGGGTCATTACCCGATCAATGGCAGGATCTAGGGCCGACGATCGTCATCGACTCACCCACCCCCGACTGTGTTCTGTTATACATGTTTCCCCGAAACGGAAACGGTCAGGCTTTCAGCTGTGTTCATGTGCCTTACAGGGAGGGTTGTCAAGGTTGCACGAGTCTTCGCTGCAATCCTACCACACTGACTTACCGAATAGCCAGACCTCAAGTACGACCTGCTGCGACTCATTGATTTCTCCTCATAACCCGCTTTCTCGAGTAAGCAAGTTCAAAACATGCACAGGAAGAACTCATGCAGCGCCTTGCCCGGGCCCTGAAAAAGGAGTATGCCATATGCCAGTACCTGAGCGACAGAGTGTTTCGACAAGAATGACGAGATACCCCCGACTGTTTCCTCGGCCGCCTTTAACCCGTCCAACAGAACAGGAACAGGAGACAGGAGGCAGGAGACAAAGGAGTCTACCACTAAGTCCCTAACTCACCGTCCAGAGACATTTCCCAACTTTACCGGGGGGATTCCATGTCGGGGTCAAGCTTCATCGAATGCGGGGTAAGGCGCCCCCCAAAACCCCAGAAAACCCATAAGCCTTGGCAACACGATGCGGACGGCACGACGGGAATGGCTGGAGTCTGGGGGACTGGCTTTCGCTTCCCCGCTTTCTTCACCTTCGATGCTCCGTCACACGGGAAACGGGTGGCTGGGTTTGTGACTTTCGTGTATGTAGCTTGTCCTCCCTAGCATCCAAATCGGCCGGTCATGAGGTCGAGTTGTGCGACCTATCATATCATCCACAGTATGCATCGGAGATGAAGGGAGGTACCGGTCTAGCTTATCCGACTTCTGAAGTTACCAATAACGTGCCTCGTACTATGGATTCCATGTACCTCCCAGCAGGAAGGGAACTTTGACACCTGCGTGTTGCGTATTACGCCTGTCAGATGATATCTGCACGTTTAACACCGGCACCACAGCTCGCCATCGCCCTGCCAGCTCGCCTTGATTTTTGCTTATATACTGTATGTTTGCTGCCTGCAGGAGAGCCAAGCGTAGAGTTTCGGACCGAAGACGACGATGAAGCTTCCACTGAGGACCCAGAGCCCACTTACAAAGATCAAATGTACTATGTATATGGTTGAGAATCTTGTGGATACAGCCAGTCAACCTATAAGAAGTGAGATAGGAATGTGAGCTTTAAGACATAATTAAAGGTCACACTCAAGAGATGCGCTCAAGCGACAGTGGGTATTAGAAAACAGGCAAATTCGATAAGCTAACCATGCTACAATCATGCTGTACTCTAGAAGGGTCAGTCTTGAAAGACCCACTCTCTGCTTCTCTTCGACACATCACACAAGGATCTCAACGATCAGCACAGGAATAACAGAAGTATCTGCCAAATCAACCATGGTGCGTCAATTATCCATTCTACAGACCTATACCATACACTCGCGCTCGTGACGCCTCATATCTCATCTCCTATGCGTCGATCAAGTTCTCCTCCTGTTGCTGTTCCTGCTGCTGTGCGGCCTCGTCCTCTGGGTGGGCCTTGTTCTTGCCCTTGCGCTCAGCCGCCGAGCGCTGGTAGAACTCCGAGATAACCTTGGCCGGGATACGGTTGAGAAGCTCCTTGGGGTAGATGCGCAGCAGGCTCCACGCAATATCCAGGGACTCGTAAATGCTTCGGGACTCGTAAGCACCCTGTGCGACAAAGTTGCGCTCAAACTTGTCCAAGAATTCCAAAGAGAGCTTGTCTTCCGACGACAGAGCCTCCTCACCGACGACAGCCTTCATGGCCGCGGCATCACGACCAATAGCGTACTTGGCGTACAGCTGGTTGGACACATCACCGTGGTCCTTACGCGTCATACCCTCACCAATGGCAGACTTCATCAGACGAGACAAAGACGGCAACACGTTGATGGGCGGGTAGATACCACGGTTGTCGAGTTGACGATCGACGTAAATCTGGCCCTCGGTAATGTATCCTGTCAAATCGGGAATGGGGTGTGTGATATCGTCGTTAGGCATGGTCAGAATGGGGATCTGGGTGATGGATCCGTTTCGTCCTTCGACACGACCGGCGCGTTCGTAGATGGTGGACAAATCAGTGTACATGTAACCGGGGTAACCACGTCGACCGGGCACTTCTTCTCGGGCAGCCGAGACCTCACGCAGAGCGTCACAGTAGGCGGTCAAATCTGTAAGAATGACCAGAACGTGCTTCTCCAGCTGGTAGGCGTAGTATTCGGCGGTCGTCAGCGCCAGACGAGGTGTAATAATACGTTCGATTCTGCGGTGGCATCGTTAGCGAACAAAAGTTACAACAAGAATATTAGCAGTAAAGCGATCAACTTACGTAGGATCGTTGGCAAGGTTAAGGAACAGTGTGACACGCTCCAGACTGCCGTTCTCCTCGAAATCGCGAGTGAAGAAGCGGGCCGTCTCCAAGTTGACACCCATGGCGGCGAAGACAATGGCAAAGTTGTCTTCGTGGTCGTCGTGGACGCCCTTGTTGGTGGCGCCCTTGTTCTGAGCTTGCTTGACCAGACCGGCCTGTCGGCAAATCTGCGCAGCAATCTCGTTGTGAGGCAGACCGGCAGCCGAGAAAATAGGAATCTTTTGGCCACGGGCAATCGAGTTCATGGTGTCGATGGTCGAGATACCGGTGGAGATCATCTCCTCGGGGTATACCTAGTATCGTGTAAGCATCCGGATCATGTACGACGACGGCCGTTCGTTTATGTATGGGTGCATACTCTGGAGTAGGGGTTGATGGGACTTCCGTTGATGTCCAAGTACTCCTCGGCAAGCACCTTGGGGCCCTTGTCGATGGCGCGTCCCGAACCATCGAAGATACGACCCAGCATGTCCTCGGACACACCGAGCTTCAGGCTCTCTCCGGTGAACTCGACCTTGGTCTTCTTAACATCGATACCGGTGGTACCCTCGAACACCTGAACGACGGCTCGGTTGCCTATATGCCGGGCAAGATTGTCAGTATGCTTGCTGCGTATATATATCCCGCGCATCCATTTTAAGCCGCATCCTGTCCACTATAACTGACCTCGAGCTTCCAGGACCTGCCCAGATCTGACCGTTCCATCGGGAAGCGTCAGACTGACGATTTCGTTGTATCTAGGGAACTTGACATTGTCGAGGATGACCAGCGGTCCGTTGACACCGCCGACGGTGTTGTACCGAAGGCGCGGCACGACCGAGTAGGACGACGACTCGCGGGGGTCGGACATGGCTGCGAAAGGTGGGTGGGAAATGCTATCAATAGGAAGAAGGATGCGAATTGAATGACGAGAGCTCGAAGCTCTGCAGGTCGGCTGAGAGCGACACGATTGCGGGCAGGTGGTCGGGGGGAGCAGATAAATTGCTCTTGTCAAGTTGGTGGAAGATCAAGCACGGCAAGCTTCAGACAGGCATGCACTGTAGTCAAGTCAGTTGGAGCTTCCACCGACGCACTAAAGCGTTGACGTCGGGTTTCCTTGGAGGCTTAGCCGCCAGACTGCGCTAATGCTGATTCAGGTAAGGAGCTAAGATTCAAAACTGGCCCCGCCGGTCCAAGCATCTCCAGCCTCCTCCTACTTGCTTCGTATCACATCACATGACTCCGACACCATGGGTTCCTTTATTGCTAAGTATGCTAGATAGTAATTTCATTTTCTGTATTTCGACTCTCTCCAGAGGCAATGCAGTTGTCGAAAGCAAGAGAATATGATCGTAGACTAAGATGAGTTATCATGTTGGTTATTGGGTCCACGTAGCTGTGTTGCTCTAACAGCCCAGTACCTAACCTAGCGTCATATGTAAAGACCATAAGCCAGTCATAATAACCAACCTCAATTAGAGAGTATATCTAGACCACCTATGTATAGTACTATATAAGTATCGTCATACCCTTCACTATAAACAAATCAGAATATAGTTTACAAGAGATCAAGTTAGAGGTTAGAGTGACGGCTCCTTGCCTTTTAACTGACGATCCCAAGATGCTATTATGGGGATAGCTATCGTGAGCCGACATATTGTATTGATATTTCTCGGTATTTCGAGTGGTTCAGCTATGTACGTATTCATATGTACTCAGGCAGTCTTCGCGGTCGCATTTCTACGCATGCCCAAGACGGCCTTGCCGACGGCAGAATCGTTGGGCTTGCCAATCTCCTTGGTGATCCAGTCCCCAATGTCCGCGACCGCGTCCAGGTCGACGCCAGTGTCCATGCCGAGGCTTTCCAGGAAGTAGACCATGTTCTCCGTCGCCACGTTGCCTGTGGCCCCGGGGCTGTAGGGGCAGCCGCCGAGGCCGCCCACGGAGCTGTCGAAGGTCCGGATGCCGTGCTCGAGGGAGATGGCCGTGTTAACTAGGGCCTGGCCGTACGTGTCATGGAAGTGCATGGCGATGTCCTCGTTGCGGATGCCCGCCGCCGCCATGCACCTCAGCAGCTCCTGCGTGCGGGGTGCCGTGCCCATGCCGGTCGTGTCGCCGAGAGAGATCTCGTCGGCGCCCATCTCCAGCAACGAGGTGGCGATCTCCGCGACCTTGTGGGGGTCAACATCGTAGCCCTCGAAAGGACAGCCCAGGACGACCGAGATGTAGGCGCGGGCGCGCAGGCCCATGTTCTTGGCTCCTTGGATCACCGGTGCGAACCGTTCAAGGGAGGTTGCAATGTCGCAATTGAGGTTCTTCTGAGAGAAGCTCTCCGTCGCGGCCGCAAAAACGGCCAGCTCCACGGCGGGTCTGCCAGTCTTGTCTGTCCCTGCCAGGGCGTCTGCTTGCGTCAAGTACGAGCCGGCATGCTCTTCGAGGATCGTTTTCGCGTTCTCGAAACCTTTCACGTTCGGTGCGAGAAAGGAATACGTGACGGGTGCGACGGTCGACATCCGCTGCCCCAGGAGATGCTTCATAATCTCACTAGAGCCGTCCATCTGCGCATCACAGTATCAGAGAAGTGTAGAATACGGGCTGAGAGCGGGGTTGAGGGCGACCATACCTGAGGCACCCATTTCGGAGAGACAAAAGAGCCCGCTTCGACGGTGGCCAGGCCGGCTTTCGCAAGCCTGGTGATCAATTCAATCTTGGTCTCCCGAGAGATGGATTTCTTCTCGTTCTGGAGGCCATCCCGCGGCCCGACCTCGACAAGTCTAATGTGGTTGTTGGAGGCCGGTCGTGGGTTCTTGACGTCGGAAGCTGTCGCATAGCATCGTAGGTAGGGGGCGCGCAAAGCCACCCGTTGGCGGGCGGCGAGTTGGATCATGGGTCGCACGGAAGCCATTGTGAGTTCATCGCGGCCGAGCAATGGTTCTTCGGCCGGTTTTCTTCGTCGTTAGTCTCTTGTTAAGCTCTGTAGTCGTTGTCGATTCGAATGTTGACCGAGGCCACAGAGGGGGGCAAGCTCTTGGAAGCTTGGAAGCTCCAAAGCCGGAGATAGCCGGTCATAGTTAGTGGGTGCGGCTCAGCTTGCATGAGAGATCAGCCGGGAATCCGGGAATCTGGGGAAGTATTAAACAAACAGACACCCACAAGTCTACGAAATGCATTCCGAGCACTTATACATGAGCATCTGCAGAGGCCTTAATGAAAGCTTTTAGTCGGTGATTTTCCATGTTATTTGTTCTGCACGCAAGTACGACTCGGCAGAGCCCATCACCAGTTGTCCAATGGCGGGAGCATATCACAAGCGACTCGGATGAAAAGTCGTCAGTTGCCACGCCACGCTGACATTGTGACACTCACCAAACCAACACCCAGCAGACGCAGCGATGCTTTTCTGTGTAGCGCTGACCTGAGCCCATAAAACCACTGCCTGGCTAATTTCAAGACGATGGCTTCTTAGCTCTTACTTGCGAGCCCCCTGCAGGGATGGGTTCGGGCCACTCTCGGTCGCTAGCGTTACGTAACGTGCCTTAAGGAACTTGCTTTGAAATCACCGAAGAAGCCGTGAGTTCAGAATGAATCATACTTCTGCCATGATATATGCAACCGCCTTATCTCTTTCTTTTGTTTGACAGGCTATTGTGAGTGTTGTTTGTATGCCACCATGCCTATAAGCAGCGATACACTGAGCCGTGCAGAAGCGCGTCAAGACCGGGTTCTTCAGGAGACGAACTTCGAGTCTTCGGCCGCTGTGGAAAATGCGACGTCCGTCAGCCATGACAGCGAAAACCCCAATGGAGCTGCAGGGGGTGCACGATTGAGCAATGGCAGCACATCCAAACCCTCCGCGCCCACGGCAGGCACAACTCGAGTGCTTGCCCCTGACTTGCTACGGGGTACGCTCATGGTGCTGATGGCTATGGATCACGCCGTAGTGGCTATACGCTCTTGGGACCACGGACAAGCGCACGAGTCGGAGGGCGACAGCACGCCGGTCTCCGAATGGAACCGTCCCATCGGCTACATCATCAGAACCCTCACTCATCTATGCGCCCCCGGCTTCACCTTTCTTCTGGGCATGGGGGTCGTGTACTTCGGACGGTCACGCACGCGTCTGGGCTGGTCGACCTACCAGATGCTCCGCCACTTCGTCATTCGCGCGGCTGTCTTGACGCTCATTGTGGTTTTGATGGGGGTTGCGTTCACTGGAGGCAAAATCTGGTTTCTAAATGCCGTGCTGTTCGCTCTGGCCATTGACTATGTGCTTGCTGGCATCGTTTTCCTTGCCCTCGACAGAATTGAGGCAGCCACGACCCAAGGCCTTATGGCCTACTTCAAACGGGAACACGAGAGCGGCGAGACAACGCCGTTGCTCGTTAGCAACTTGGAAGGCATCCGAAACAGCGACAAGGCCTCAACTCGCGCCATTGCGATCTCATGGCATTTCAGCAACGGTATTCTGGTGGCCCTTTCGGGCATCACTGCGTGGTGGAACATCTGGCTGTCCCCCACCCACGGGCATTGCCAAACGGAGAGCCTCAAC
Source organism: Apiospora marii (assembly GCF_038362585.1). Taxonomy (NCBI): domain Eukaryota; kingdom Fungi; phylum Ascomycota; class Sordariomycetes; order Amphisphaeriales; family Apiosporaceae; genus Apiospora; species Apiospora marii. Next base: position 3,199,554 of record NW_027117377.1, read on the forward strand.
GCCGCTCAGGATATGACGGCACCTGGAAACCCGATCGTGGACATCTGGTTCTGGCCCATCATGTCGGGCCGTATCATGTCGGTGTTTCCCCCCATGGCCTGGCTCTCCTTCGCCATCATGGGGCTGCTGTACGGCCGCCTCGTTCAGATCCGCCCCCTGTCTTCTGTCCGCCTCAACTTCACGACCCTCATCGCAGCACTGGCGTTCTTCCTTCTCTTTGCCTTCACCCGAATCTTCCGTTTCGGCAACTTGTCCGAAGGCTGCCTCCACATGCCCGAACACGTTGCCCACCCTGATAGAAACCCTTACCTGGCTTCCGTCCCTTCATTTTTCTACGTCATCAAGTACCCACCCGATGTCGCCTTCGTGGCCTACACCATGTCCGTCAACCTGTCCCTGCTCGCGCTGTTCGGCTCCCTGCCGTCGAGCGTCACCAGCCGCCTGACGGTCCTACTCACCTACGGCACGTCGGCTCTGTTCTTCTACATTGTTCACCAACTCATCCTGTTCTCCGCCGGTGCTGTTCTCACGTCGTTTTTCGGCCGCGAGACGGGCAAGACTGACCCATTCACGGGCCAGCCCGCTGTGGTGCTGGAGAACGTCTGGATCTACTGGGTACTCTGGGCGACTGCCCTGGCGATACTGTACCCTCTGTGTAAACGGTACAGCGCATTCAAGAAGACGAAGGGCCCGGATTCGATTTGGAGATTCTTTTGATAGACTGTACAATTACTTACTTGCATATAGAATAGACTAGCTAGCACGTTGCTGTAATAAAGCTGCGACGTCCTCGAAGGATGAGAGCATATTGGTTTCTGAGACGTTCAAACCATGACAATAGTACTATTGGTGCACGCAATGCCCATACTCGTGATACCATTCAAGCCAGTGCATTCCATTTCGGCCGGCTTTCCGTCCTGCAATTGTATGGTCAGCAATGCATTGTTCATTCCATCTCAGTATTTGGGGATTAAGGCGGCTTCGACACCTACATAAGCCTTCAAATCTATATTTTTGAAGTGGAAGTCCTTGCAGTAATCTGCATCGGCGCAAAGCAGATATATGCCTTTGTCGGTACTATCCCCTACAATAACGTCAAATCTATAACACGTACGACGAAGGGGGAAGGCGATACTTACCCAAGGTAGCGCTCCAACAGGGATCGCTGATACAGCTCCCATCCCGGAGACTCTCACCCGTCTGGCCCACAAAGTTCTCCCACGTGAAATTGGTCGCGTAAGCCGCCAGGCTGACGTTGCGGCCCGGCGGCACCCCCTTTTCCTGGTCGACGTAGTTCTCGATGAAGTGGATCGGGTACGACGTGTTGCGGACGGTGAAGTTGCGCCAGGCGACGTTGCGCAGGTCGCACGTCGTGCCGAGCGCGCCCTTGAAGCGCGCGCCCATCAGCGAGTCCTCCACCACGGCGTTCTCGAAGAGGTAGTTGCCCCCGGCCCCGCTGGCGCAGGAGACGGCGATGCCGTGGCCGCCCGAAGAGTACATGTTCCGGACGGTCACGTTCGTCGTGGGTGGCGAGACGTTGATTAGGTCGTCGCCGTTGTAGATGGTGAAGCCGTCGATGAGCGAGTGGCTCGCTGACATGTCGATGCCGTCTGGAAGCATGTCAACTCGGTGTGCCGGTAGCAGGGGTAATAGTACTGGTCTCTCACCTGTATTGAAGGGGAACCCATCATCCGAGCGCGCATCGATGAAAGTGTCTGTCATCCACACATGACTGCCTCCCATCGAGAAGACCCACGCGACTGGCTTCCAGACCTTCAGATGCCTTGCTCTGAGATAACTGCATGATTCTCAGCTCACTATGGCTATATCATGTCGACTTGGATGAGAGTTCTCTTACTCGACTTTCAAGGAGAAGAAATGCGGCCGCCCCTTGTTCACGCTGTTCGCTGCGCCGGCCGGCCACCACAACTCTCCGTTTCCTAGTATTCTGGTAAGCGATATTCGAGATACACCCAGAAAGATACCTACCAATGAACCACCCGTTTTCTGGATCCTTGCTTCCAGTCAACGTGACGTTATTGCCTTGGAAATTGATCCAGCGACCCGGGTAGATACTGGTGTCAGCGACAACCGATTCAACGTAGCTGACGTTATCGGGCAAGGACGCATTGCCATCGAAGACAAACTCGACATTCGACAAGTTTTTGAGCTGCAGCGGAGTCCATAGATTGTATGTAAGACCCGTCTCGAAGACTACACGGGATTGGTCGCCACATTCGGCCGTGGTCTTCACGATGTTGGGGGTATCGTCCGTTCCTGTCTCATTCTTGGGCACGACGCAAGTCTTGACACAGTCCAGTGTCTCCGGTAGCCAATAAGCCGAGCCGACGCTGGCGAGGACAGAACTGTGTAGATAGACTGAGAGCTTCATAGCTTTTACTCAATTCGTTTTGTTCGCGCTCCTGGGTTTTGTTCAGGGGACTTCGAAGCATTGTTCGTTGGTCTGTGGCTCGCTGTTGTAGGGTGTTCGCTACCAATCCGAATGAACTCTGCAAGTGTCAAATACCGATTCACTGTCGACCGCCTCTTTGAGTGTCTGGTTAGGTTCACGTCGTGCTGTGCAAGTCGGTAGCTCATGACATCTATTCTGGATTTTGGGTTCATGCAGTTATCAATGTCGGTATGTCTCAAGATCAACGTTTCTCCGCGAAATTTCCACCAATCGGCACGACGATACCCGTATCGACCGGCTTCCCTACACAGGAGCTTCGCGCTCCAAAAAGAAATCCAAGAAAGAGCGACGTAAATGAGCTACATTCAATCTCCGGGTAGAGAAGTATGTGAAATCCGCCGATTTCTCCACGTCCGTCAAAGCGCTTGTGGTATGCCTGACCGAGAAGCATCAAGTTTGATCATTGGCAGCTCTGGTACAATTGAATCGTTGCGCTATTATCGGCTCTTAGTCTTTCCCCCAAATCTTACTCAGTCGGTTTCCTTTCGAGGTCGCTTTCGAGGTCGACTGACTCGAGTTTTTCCCCGAAACGGACGAGCCTGGGGACAATGTAGAAGTCATCAATGATCCGTGCAGACTTCCAGGCGAAACGCTTGTAGTGTTGGCCGTGAAAGACGTGTCGCTTCGCTTGATGTCGTAATTCTTGTTGATACTTCCCAGTATCATCTTATACACATCACCAGACACTGGCTCGTGGTCGATCACATCCCTGAAAACATGCAAGGTCAGCTCAGCTTTAGGAGGTAGGAAAGTGAGACGGTAGAATCTTACCGTATGTTGTACTTCTCCTCAAGCCCGTCATCTAATTCTTCAAACGTCTTCAATCCTGCGTCTCCAAAGGAAATGAACTCAATGCTAAACCATCGCATATTGACAGGCTTCTTCTCTATGGCATCTCGGCGAAGGAATTCGACAATGGATGTCTTCACATCCTCATCCGAATGAGTGCCTTCCCATAAGCCGTCAGAGAGAACGATCAGTGTCATTGCTTTAGACGTGTCCTTGAGGTATTCCGAGAATATTTGGCCCAGAATCGTAGCCATATCCGTGCCAGTCCTCGAAGGGACCCGGGGCTGCAGTGCTTCCTCCCGAGCTCGGTCAAACTTTTGCAGCAACTTTCTCACATGAGTTTTGCTGGTATTGTGGCTTTTTCCAATGGTAAATTCAATGTCAAGGCCATCCTTATCGAGTTTCCCGATCTTACTCGCAAGGGTTTCGAGCGTTATTCTCATGGCTGGCCAATAAGGTTCCATAGACCCTCCATTGTCAATGACAAATTTCTGATCACAAGTTAGCAGAGCAGAAAATACCAGACGTAACAGAAGCCGGACTCTTACAATGTCTCTATTCACAAGAAAGGAACTCAGATAGTCGTCCTTTTTACCCTTGAAGCGTTCAAGGAAATCTCTATTCCTCTTTTTGATCGATTCGAGTTCAACACAGATGGGCCATTGGGGATTAATTTGAAAACTTGGCGGTGGGCGAATGATTTCAGAGCGGACGATCTCATTTCGAAAACTAGTCCTAGGAGTCACCCCAGACCGGCTTGATGTTGTTGAAGACCCAGTGATCACGTATGAGTCGTCGTATGCCTCTTCCACATGATATGGTCGATCCACGTTCCTGGTCAGTGTCTGGCTTGAAGAGGGTTCGATCTTCGAACCCCCATGAGTATCGACGATGTTTCTTCCTGGTAATTCGGCTGTATTTACCGTCAGAGTGGACGTGTCCAGTTCGGGAATGCTTGCCCCTTCCAAGGAACGGGCATCGCTTGGGTGGCCATCTGGATATTTATCAGGTATCAAGCCGGGTGACTCGTATTGATCCCCGTTGGTGACCATGCCTAGTCGTTGGGACGCCTTTCGCCTTTCTTCATCTTGCAGCTCAGGGGCCTCTGAGATAAGATCTGGCCGTAAATCTATCATAGGAACGCCATCTTCTGGACACGCTGTTGCATACACGGGCCTACCCATCCTCGACGATAAATGCGAAGATTCATCGGCGATGTCTCTGCGAGTAAACCTCATGCTCTGCTTCGCTTGTCGTTGAAGCTCCGACTTGTTTCGTCTGACAGATTGATAATTGTCGTGCGCCAATATGGCTACCGACGACCGACTGCTCACAGTCTGATTCTGGAAGACCGTGTTACATTCCATTGCCGCCTCTTTCTCAACTTGACCTACTGCAGCCCTTATCTGGTCGCTGAGCAGTGTCACTTCTCCACGTGCGACTTGAATCGTATGTGTAGCCTTAGCAGCAGCAACATGCCCAGCAAACTTGATAACTAGCTCGCGCGACGCGAGCCGTTGATGGGGCGCACTCTGAAGCATTTGTGTGTCGATAAGGTCCAGAATCTCGGATGTTATGGTGTCGGACTTTCGCATAGAAGTTCGAAGGTATCCATGCCATTCCGTCACGGCACTCAGGACATGCTGACCATCATGAAAGGCGTCAGCGGTGTTTGGAATGTTCTTAGCCTGGGACTTTCGCAGCTCCTCGATGGCATTCTGGCGGAGCTTGTCGTATGTCAAGACACCTTGGCAACCAAGTACAACCCATGTGGCAGCTACCGAGAAAACACAGCCAAGCGACCAGATATCGATCTTCTGGGTGTAGTCAGTCCTGGTACCGCCTCGGCGGTGACGGCGTTTCCTGTCCGTTTCTGGGGCCCCTGTATGAGAAATTAATATTTAACTCAAGTTCATACCATTTCAAAGGGGGTTCGTATCTTACCATAAGTCTCCGTCAGGCCGACCAAGCCGGTGCTAGGTTCCAGCCCATTTTCATCTTTCTTTCTGAACTTCGCAAATCCAAGATCAGCAAGTTTGAACTCTCCACGAACCCGTAGAACGTTATCCGGTTTAATGTCGGCATGCCATCTACTTTTGTTAGCTTTGATCGTTCTCTAGCTTTGGAAAACCAGCTTACCCATGAAAGTTCATTGAAGGACCAAGCTCCCGATGCGCCTTCAGGTTGTGAATACCCTCCAATGCTTCTGCCACTTTATATAAGGCTTCCCAAAACTCCACGATGGTTTCGAAGGAGGTCGGGGGATTTTGTGACAAGAAGAGCTCTTCCAGGTCAAGGTCTCCGTACTCCAGCAACAAATTCGACGTACAGACGACCCCTTGGGCACCAATACTCTCTTCAATCTCATATTCCCCCAAGTACTGCACCATACCTGCTAAACCCTCGACCGCCAAGTAGTTCTGCCTCTCTCGATTGAAAACTTCTTTGTTTTCGCTCGTGAAGGTTTTCAAGGCCATCGAATAGCACTGCCGACATATTAGCCCAGATTTAGAAGGGATGATAGAGGTTTGCAGTTATCAAAATCTTCAAAAACAAGTGAACGCAGCTAATTTACCTTTCCATATGTAGGGTCGTCATATTCTGAGCGTTTCAATCTTTCTTTGATTTCCCGCGATAGAAGTTCATCTTGAACAGAAACTTCCCATACTTGAGCGGTGCCGCCCTTGGCATTGATGAGCTTGCGCCTGCAGAATGGGCTGACCCATCTGCCTTGTTGTGAATCCAAGTAGACTGCGGACATATTCAAGTCTAAGCTGACGCGCTGAAACATGAAACGAATATCATCAAATTCCCTGATCAGTTTATCGACATCAGACACGAAGCCTTGGAGGTTAAGTTTGAGAGCATCGAGACTGGGTAATATTTCGTTTCGCAGATTCCCGTCAGTTATACCAAATCGTTGAAAAGTGTGTATCAGGAAGCCGCAATTGAGATTGAGTAGAATTGCGAAAACAATGTAGCAATCCCGACCCCCCTTTCCCAAATCGCTTGCTTTCGAACGACCAGGCTCATGGCGCAAGTGAAGATAGCTGTCTTGGGCAGCGCTCAGCAACGCGGCAGCGTTGGTTTCATGTTGTTCTGATTGCCCATTCCTGAGGAGCATCCAATTAACAATCCTGTCAGTGTCGTAAAAAGCTTTCGTGCAGCAATACGTTTTCCCTCTTCCGTAGTCATCATTAATTCGATAGCATCCATCGGAGTTGGTGTCATGCAACCGACATGCATAGTATTTCCATTCGTTCTCAAGTTTGGACTTGAAAGTCTCCAGAATAGAGATTTGTGCTCGTCCAGCAACGGAGTCAACCTTTTTGGAAACCACTCGTGGCATAGATCTTCTAATTCCATCGTGATCATAGCTGTGGTAGGCTTTATCGAATGTGTGCGGGTTGGGACTGATACCAGGTTGGTGATTGACAATCGTCGCATCCGCATCTAAGAACACAGATCGAGGCACTTCTGGAAGTTTTATCGATTTGACCTTGTGCCGACACTTCAAACTAGAAATAACACTCGCGGTGGGTACAATGTAAGCAGAGCGCGGATCGTCGTAACCGACAACGTGGCCGTAAACCTCGAAGGTCTCCTGGTCAATAATCACAGAGCCACATTCACCAGCCATCAGAGCTTATAAGTTTCAGTACAAGTACGTGTATTGTGGTAGAAGAACACCAACCTTGAGAGCTGTTAAATAGGATGGTCCAGACCTCACATAGGCCCTGGGATGGATCGGAACCAAGGTAACTTGGGGTGTTCAGTAAACGACAGGCTACAATGCCTCGCAGCCCTGACACCATATAAGTAGCAACTCCGTGACTTCGAGGCTCATTCGCTATTTTGTCCAGCTTGACTTTACGTTTTGCCGGCTCATCAATGTATACGTAGTTACATCTTCTAGATGCAACTATATCTTCACCTAGATCAATGAGTGTGGCGTCTGTATATGAACGACCGGTCATGAAACCGGCTGCCGTTTCCAATACTCGACCTTTGGAGGTGAGCAGGTGTTGTTCATTGGAAACAGTCAAGTGCTCGGACGGCTCCGTGAGTTCCATTTCACTGTGAATCTCCTGTAGAACGTCTGTCTCGTCTCCTTGACAGATCCACAATGGGTCTATGAGAACCGGTTCGTCGTCTTCTACCAACGTAGCACCGGATTGTCTATCCCGGGATGTCGGCGGAGCCTTATTGTGCTGAGAAGGTGTATTTTGACGTTCCTCGATGTCTTCCAAAGCGGCGGGGTGGATCAGGTGGTCAACTGTTAATGTGTAGTCATTGCCATCAACCTCGAGAACTAATGCAATGGTTGCTGTTCTTCCTTGGTGTTTCAGTAGAGCACCACACAAGGTTTCATCGACTTCTGAGTAAGCGAAGACGTCGTCATGAGCTGCTTGTTGAGTGAACCCCCAGCTTTCCTGGAATACGAGCTGAAAGGCAGGTTGAGCAGGGTCGCTTCGCTTGAACAACCGGGCCAAGGTAGATTTCGGCTCGACATAACTGGCGTCCACGGGTTTGTTCCGCAGTATCTTCTGTATAGCTTCCCTATCGTCTTTGGTGCATCTGACAACGATTGCTGGGGACGCTCTCTCGAGGGTAGAACCAACCATCCCTGCCGAGTATACAATGTATCTTGCCCGGGGTCGCATTGTTCCATCAGAATAGACGAGCTTTTTCAACTCCCGTATAGCATGTTGACTTCGTTCTTTGTGTTGGTTTTCCCCGAGATTGCCACCTGACAGTCGGATGTCTAGGTATAGATTTCTCTTCTTCCCAACGTCGTCTGGTATCGCTACGCAGAATATCTTGTTGAGCGTTCTTGCCACCGGTTGAGTGACATTGGTGTGCTGCGTGATGACTGGAACTGAAGGATGGACGACGCCCGGGAAGGTCTGTTTTGTATTCGATTGAGGACTCGTCATAATGAACGCGGCCTGTTGGTGCGCCGCTGTGATTCGGTCAACCGACTCCTCGTTTGTAGTTGTAGCGGTATTTTGCTCCATAGTCATTAATAACTCACCAGCCAATTTTATTACCGGTTTCGCAAAGTTCGAAGATCAAGCATAATACACCACAGCCTGATCTGAGAAGCATGGAGCTGGGGACAAGTAGAACATGACACCCTTACCACACACTAAGGACATTCATTGACCACATCTGGGCTTGTAAACCACGTAATCAGAGTAGGCAAGGCACATCGTCATTGGTCCGATAACGCATTGCAATTCCAGAGGCGTCAACCCCGCTTGAGCTGTACCACCTGACTATATGTGGCCAGCACGAAAATCGTTTAGATGCTTCTGTTATTGGCGAGCGAGTGTGAACTTTTACTACAAGGCAGATTCGGAAGGAGGCTTGGGGGTAACTAACTACCCTAGGAGTATACGTATATATATTGGGCGAATCCAGTTCGTTGACCAAGGCTACTTGATCACTGCCCATGAGATCCAACACTCAACAGCAACCCCAATGAACCAACAGCTGACTCAAAAAGAGAGAAGCGACATCGTGGAGGAGTTTCTGAAGGAGGCTGGAGAGACTGACGCTTTCATTGCGCTCTACGGAGACTTATGTAACATCAGTACTGAGTATGCTGTCACCATTGAGCGGGGTGCTCTGCATCACCATCATGTGCCACCAACTAGTCGCTTCGTTAAGAGTCGCACCCTTCTACCAAAAGGTGTCATCATATCGGATCTCGCTAAGCACTTCAACGAGCCTATTTCATCCCGAGAAGCCGAAACTCTGGCCAGCATGACTATCCAACTTATGTTAATGCTGGATCCCGAATCTAGAAGTAGGAATCTCAATCCAGGAGTTTCGATGAAACACTACAATGCTGTTTCGTGGGATACAGATGAGACTCTAGTCTCGTTTGTAGAAAAGACGCTTAAGAACTTCAGGGAGCCAACAACTTCTGGAAACATCGCCGACCCCTTAAGAGACGATGACCAAATAAAGGCCTGGAAATTGATGGAGCGACTGGGCATGAACATTTGTCGCACAGATAACATTGCGGAGCATCTCTTGTCCAATGGGAAGAACACCATATACATCTTCCACCATGCTTCATTTCTCAGGTCGCAACTCAAGCGTGCTGAGGCGGAAGGATTGTCACGAAAAAGCAATGTCACAGAGAGTGTAAGAGCGTGAGTTGATGAAGACTCTCTGAATGGATCTAGGGTAATCTAATCGCTGCACAGGGGTTTATTACCGCCACAGTTTCTGTGGGAAACACTGCTTTCGATTACCGCCATCCTTTTCCCAAACATTGATAAGTCCTCGAGGGAGCTTCTCAATAGATTGGTACGGTGTGACAGATTCGATCCAGAATTGATAAATCCTGCGATATACGCGTTTGATACTCCTTCAGATTTCGAATTTTTGTACTTGAGAGACCGTATCTCGAACCTGCATAATCTGCTGGACCAACGGCATGGGCGTAACCGCCTGGAGAGAATGTTCGAACGGCTAGGCACTCAAGGCAACGCGTTCGTCATTGCGATGTCCGCCCTCATTATCTCGATCATCGTGGGGATCATCAGTATAGCGCTCTCTGCAGCGCAGTTGTATATAGCCTTAATGGCGTGGAAGCACCCGGTGACACAAAGCCCATGATCTGTTAGGCCTCGGAAGGAATGCCAGAAATTCCAATCACGTACTTGTAATTCTAATGACTACTTGTGATACCAGTATGAAACGTGTTTTGACAGTAGGGATTCTGTTAAAGCCCGGTGACCCAACGAGAACTGGATGAACGCCACAACACTTACCGCGCAATGACTACCAATATACCCGCTATTCGGTCGCAAGAAACTCACAGGAGGAACCATGTAAGCCCAGTGATACATACTACGCGTGTCGCTGACCCCTTTCAGCTCAAAACGCCACTGTTGAATCATTCATCCATCCATTTGACCAAAAGATGTGACCTAGTTAAGGCGATGAAAGGTGATTTCTGCACGCATTTCGGTATGATACACTATAACCTAATGATGCGTCGTTCGTCCTTCTGTTAGTTAGATGTTAGCACAGCTCTTCGGACAATCCCTCAGGGGTTCCAAAGTGCCCTATATCCTCCTTCCAATCAAGTTCCTAGGAGAAGTCATCATCCAGATGTTTCTTCGTGGGTAACTCGCCACAGAGTATTCCCAGGTGGGCGCGTACTGCTTCATCGTCTGGGCATCGCGCGCTGCCTGTGCTGCGTGCACTCGAAACGAAGGGGTGTGCCTGCCTTTCCCGAAAATCATGAAGGTGTCCCTTCATTTGAGTCTCTGACCTTAACTTATGAATGAGTTGTTATGATTATTGGGTCGTTTGGAAAGAGTTGTCGGGACGTTCGTTTGAATGGGTGACGCAGGGTCTGTTGGTGGTGCCACGTTCTCTCTTTCCCTCCTTCTCGCCCAGCGGGGGATGCAAGAATTCCAGATAGAGTAGACATTGCTCTTAGTTACGACCAAGCAGGCTAGGCTGCGCTTGCAAGAGGCTTAGAGGAATCGCTCTGGGGGCGAGTTGCGCCTTTTCAGCATGAACAGCTCACATGAAAAGCCAGCCCTCTTGAAGCTCAGTCTTAAGATTTTGGGACGATTATATTGAAATGGAATTGATTTTTGTACCATCTGTGAAAACAATCTTTGCATATGCCAAGATGATGAAGGTTCTGGAGCTTCACTGACAATGTCTCTTTTCCGACTGCAGAGACAGTCAACACGGCAGTGAAAACAATGTGATTTTGGTCACTACACTATTTCACCCGAGGGTTTAGATAGAACCCCCGAACAGACTTACCAGAAGATAAACGCCGAGTTTAGTGCCTCAGTTATTCCCTCAAATCATGCTCGTTCACAATTGTCCCTCAAGGTGGCTGTCAGATGACAGACAACAAAGTCAATGACTAGTTTGCCATTTCCTGTCGGGAGTTGGGGAGAGTATGGATACCATCAACATGTTATTCTTTTTGGCATCTGGTATATTTAACGTCATCTCGACATATATGTGGAATATAAAGCTGCGCAGCAAGAGGGCCCCCTTTAGGGAGGCCCCAACTAGATTCTTGCTCAAGCGAAGAGAACAAGCCATATTGAATGCGGGCCCATCCATTAGTTCTTCTGCCTGTCAGATACCCACCCCGCTGAAGGTCTCCGAGCTGCTCGAGTCCATCCTCTTGCACGTCGACGAGCGAACCCTCCTCGTGTCTGCCCAGCGCGTGAACAAGCGCTGGCGCGACATCATCACGAACTCGTCGTGCCTCCAGAAAAAGCTCTTCCTGATGCCCGATGACAGTGACGCGGCGGCCCGCGACCCCCAACACAACCCGCTCCTGGCCGAGACCTTCCCCTTCTGCTTCGACGACCTGACGGCGTACCCGAGCGGAGCCCGCCGGGTGGTCTGGGCCAAGTCAGACATCTTCGCCGCCCGGCCGCCCGTGTTCAAGCAGCGCCAGCATAACCCCCTCACCCAGCTCCCGCAGTGGCGGCAACTCTGGAGCCGTCGCCGCCGCGCCGCCCTCGGGCAGCCCCAGGCCAGCTGGCGCCGCATGCTCGTGCACCAGCCGCCCGCCATCGTCTCCGAGGTCCTCACGCCGATGCAGCACGGGGAGCCGCGGAAATGGGCCCCGATCCCCCGGCGGATCGGGCCGGCCCTGGAGATGCAGGACCTGATGCTGTGCATCCTCGGCGACTTCCGGCTGGGGTTGCGGTACGGTGGCGGCGAAGACGACGAAGACGACTACGGCGCTCCCCGCTTCGAACACAACAGGCTCGTTATCGAGGTGAACAACGCCTCCGGCTTCGAGGTTGCTGAGGGTCTCGAGTGGCCCAGTGTGGCGGGGTTCAAGGTGATTTGGCGCTTGCAAGAGCCCGGGTATGCGAGGCGGCGGCGCGCGGTGGAGGAGGCGTGTGACCCAGGTAACGAGGACAGCTCGGAGAGTTCAGGAGTCGTGAGGCAACGCGTCCTTGTCTTGCACGATGTGGAATTGGAGAGCGCGGCTCCGTTGGATCGACACTTTGAGCAGCTGAAGGAGATCCTGTTTCCATCATGATAAAAAGAGTGGCGACAATGACACGGGAGCATAACACACATGTGAACATAGGTAGCTTAGTCGGTGCTTAATGGCGGATCAGAGGTGGAATGACAAGTGACTGATTGATTGTTAATAAGGTGGCTGCCAACGAGTTAGTCGGCGACGTCATGGCTGTTGTGGATCAACTGGCGATGAGATGCTTAGTGATAGTTGTGACATTCCAAGATCGATGTATCAGAGCAATCCATGGTTCAATTGAGACGAACATCTCTTGACTATACCTGGATTTGGCCAGTCTATCATGCACGGCCTCAACCCCCAATCTGCCCCTCGTGATGTTCCTATGAGAGGTTATGACAACATCGCATCAAGCCAGCCCCGAGCACTTCCTGCTTACATGGTTGAGCCAAGGTCAAATCCAAGCACTTAAGATTTCGTCGTATTTTGCAGCGGTGTGGTGCGGCTGAGAGTCCGGCAGTCCAATAGTAAAATCCACCCATTAAAGATGACATTCCACCGTGAGTCTCTCTCCAAGGACATCGGGGTCGTCAGGACACAGTGCTTCAGCGCGCTTGACTTCTCTCAGCGCCTTCCGGAAGTTTTGGCGCAATCGGTAAATACTCGACTTTTGCAGCAACAAGGCCGCCTTCTGCTCACTGCCCGGCTTCCAGTTTGTACGGCGAAAGGCACCCTTCCACAAGGTGTGGCTAAGGCCCCGAATAGCCAAATCTGCAAGGTCATTGACGAGGTCGTGGTCGTTCAGATTAGCCTCCATGATGCGGATGACGGTTGCCCACAGCTTTTGGTTGAGTTCAAAAAACAGCTCCTGCAGTTGGTCCATCCACGGGCTGCCAGGCAATGTCAAGGAGGCATAGAGCGCGCCGCTTGGCATTGTGATGCTCTCGATCTTCTTGCATGCGCCGGCCCAAGCCTCGCAACTCTTATCTAGTTGATTTTGTCGGAGGTACTCATGTCCAAGCTGTTCCTGACGGCGCAGGTCCTCCAAGATTGCCTCTGCGTCGGTGTGTGGCTTCACCTGGGCCTGCGTCACGATTTGGGATGCCAAAGAGGGGTTCACCGCACCCTGGACCGAGACATTCCGAAATCCGTGGAGCTTAGCAAATGGCGATAGCAACATCTTCTGTTGATCGATTGTCGGATAGGACTTGTCTGTGCTCTCAAAAGGATTGTTGAGGGTGATCGAATGCTTGGTGACTGCTCCGAAGGTGTCGGACCGTATGTTGGCATGCTCCAAGCAGAGGGAAAGCAGATGAAGGTCGCTGTGGAGCATGACAAAAGTGATATGACCGGTGTGATTTGCAAGGCTCTTGATTCGCGTGATGGTGTAATCCATGACGAATCCCTTGAAGGGGTCAATGGCAGGTTCAAGTTGGCGTATCATGGGCGGGGGTAGATACTTTGAGGTAAAAGTGGCAAGGAGATCAGATATATCCGCGGTCTCTAGGAGGACACTGACTCGCACCAGTCGGTTGATCTTGTAGAAGACCTCCCTGGCCTCATTGCCAATCTGCCGATTTGTGCGCAGGATCGCCAGATGGACGTCGTTCAGCCCGCCAGATTCCACGACAGCGCCACAGGAGGTGGAGGCAGGGTTGGGGAGTCGACCGCTGCGCAGCAGAAGAGAGTAAATCTCGTCGCGAATCTCTCGAGGGATATCGAGAAATCCAATGGGAGGAGCCATGATGGTCTAGCGAGGAATGATCTGTGATCGCCGAGCAAGGGCAAGGAGTAACAATTAGGTGGTTTACAGCAAGTCGGATCCAAAACTGGGTTGTAGTGAGAGAATGACAACGGAAAGTGTGCCAAAGAAATAGCTGTGGTGGGTAGATTGGCAGTCTCTACAGAGAAAGTGTCTCTGACACGAAGCCGTTCATTTTATTTCAGAGCGGCGATTTGCAGTGTGGGTTGATAGGCAGATGGGTAGGGAAGGTAGGTAACAATAGTACAATCAAAGGTCTGAAACCGAAGTTCACATAACAATCACATGGGGCATTACATGTTAGGCATATGACCTTGACGTCTGCTTTTGAAGCAAGTAGGTGAATAGTGAGTGTCAATCCTTATTTACTCACAGACTATGCTTTGGACTGAACACTTAAAGCACTGCGATACTTCGCCCTCAAGCAAGCAGTGGCTGCTGTTCCGTTTCACTGACAGCTTGGAGGTCGGTGCCCTCCCGGAACCTGAGCATCCTGACATTAGCCTTGACAACTGCTCATGATGTGTGAGAAGTATCGAGCCATAGAGGCTTACCTTGTGTATCCAATGAATGACAATAGCCAGAAAGAACCCAGGTACGTCAAAGTCCATTCCAAAAAGCCCGCAGGTTTGTATCGACCCAAGTACATCATAACAACAAACGACAAACCGATTGCGACTTGACAAGCCATCAGAACTGTATTGAGGAGACACCTGGCGCGCAACGTTAGCTTGATAGCATCTCATTGCATTGCATTGCTCAAAGGGGTCTGTTCCCGGGGGGGGGGGGGTTCGAACCATCGCCGCAACCCGGCGAACTTGGCCGGGCCCCAAGTCTGGTCCCACCAGACGGCAGCCGTCAGCACGGCACTCAAGCCGAGGCCGCCGAAGGTGCCCATGAGCAAGTACTGGTGGCGCACATGGGCGTCGACGGTGTCAAAGACGCTCAGAAAGAACAGCAACACCGCCGCTGCGAGGCCCGCGCCCATCGCGAAGACGCTAGTGTTCTGGCGCCAGGCCACGTCGTCAACGAGACCGTAGAAGGCGCGGGCGTAGCGCACGTGGTGGACGGCGAACATGGTGCCCGCGAAGCTGAGCCCGCTCACGGTGCAGCCCACCACGAAGACGGGTTTGAAGGTGAAGGCCGCGATGTCGCTGATGAAGGGCACATCAGGATTCACCTGGCCCGGATAGCGCGGCTGGCCCAGGGCGAGCCAGCGCACCAGCAGGATGCTGATGGTGGTGAACCACGAGAGTCCCGCCACGAGCGGGAAGAGCCACAGGTAGCCCGTGGGCGAGACGTGCTTGAGGGCGCGCGGCCAGAGGAGGACGACCATCGCTGCGAATCCAACGAGGGTATCAGAAGATATATCTGGTACAACTGGCAAGCTGCCATAATGAGAGTAAATAATACATGTTAGAGTGAGATGTTCGCGCGAGGCCCTGGGGTATTGTCTTGTGCGTCATTTGGCATGAGATCCTTGGCGCTAGTGGGGCCATTGGGGAATACGACAATTCGCAGGTGGTTGGCACGGTCAGTCATCTACTTTTGGCAAACACAGAGACGATCACCCAGCACTGCTTCAACATATGCCGCTCGAGGTCGGTATTGAGATAGTTGGAGCTTTCATAATGCGGTTGTCAGATTTAGGATGATGATCCCAAGTGCCATTGAGTTCTAGATACTGTCTTAGTGGCAGACTTATTCGACGAGTTCCTTCCTATTGGTCGATGGAGCCTATTCGGACTAGGATATACCCTGTCAACGAACTTGTCGTGAAAGAACCGCACCATTCAAAAGGCGGTGCTGTGGTTTTGACGAGGCTCGGGTCAAGATCTACCAACATCGGGCGAGCAGCGCGGCTCCCATTTGATCCTAACCTCCCTGGTCACTATAATGCGGTGGGCATAGCATCTCACCCAGGGAGCAGATGAATTCCGTATCCGGTCAACCAGCCACGTAGGCCTCTAATAGGACCTGGTGGCCATTGAAATCAGGTCTTGTTCCTGAGAGAAAAGAGTAGACATGTGTTTTGATCCCCATGTTCCTAATTCAGATGGGTAAATTGCTTACTCTTGATTTTATACGGTCTGTGGCGGTTGGAAGTGCAACGGTAATAAAATGCCAATTTTATATGAGATATTTAAAGCATCCCTGTTATTCTAGATCGCCTATAATGATTATCTATTGAACCGCTCTAGATAAACATTTCTATAGGCCCCTCCTAGAAGCTATACTAGTATATGCTTCCCGTTTCCACATTAATCTGATCAACTCTTAGTCTTCATCTGCCTCAGCCACGTGCCCCAGGAACAAGTTCGCTCAAGAGACCCTTGGCTTCATGAATGTACCTCATATGTATCTTGTCCGGAGTAAACTTGAGGCCACTTGTTGTGTAAGCGAAGTGAAAACGGAACGACAGCAAACTTTCCGAGAACGGCGGAAGCAAGTAGCATCTCTGAGGAAAATGCCGTGTGTTCGAATGGTCCTGCTATGTACTTATTGCATGATAGCCTTTTTATCGCAAAGGTCTGAGCGCGTCCGGTCAAACGCCAATTCCACTTTGTCACATCAAAAGGGGTATGTCCACTTGCTTCAATTAGTTTTTCCATCTTGATGGTATCATGTCCTTCTATTGGCATGACTTGTTTCTGACTAAGCGTGGTCGTAAAATGGCCAGCTCGTCGAAATAGTTGGTCAGCATTTCTTTCAAATACCATTATTCCTTCCGTCCAAATTCATACCCTGGCATATCTCGTGATAGGAACATGTACAACACAGTCAATAACACAACATTGGCTCAGTAATATCTCATTTTTATCCATACCATCTCCCTCTGGCCAATAGCCCATTCTTTCTGCTCCTCGCCCGACCACATCCGCAACGCATATCAATGGAACTGCCAAACAAAGAACCATCTCTGCGGTCTTCCAGACGTATGAACTGGCCAAACTCGGGAGGCCGCACAAGGAAGTTGTGCAACTACATTTCGGGTAAGGTGGCATTTGTGCAACGTGTCGTATCTCTTTAGAAGCTGCAAGATCGGACGATCGACCCTCCGTGTCACGTACACTAAAGACATAACGTTGTAGGTAGCCAGCACGCTTATGAAACTAGGCACATGTCCACATTCCCTCGTTACCCCGTGCAGATAGAATGTACGTATTATTCCAGGAGCGGAAAACGTCCGTGGGACTCATAATTGGTCGGGTTCGCTTGCCATCTCCAGATATCTGGCAAGCCCTTTCACGGACACGATGGTCATGTTTGACGGGCTAACGGACTTGTGCTTGTGAACCCATACCACCTAGACACATCGGCAGCTTCTTTCTGCATGGTTCTGATGTGTTAGTTCTCTTTTAGTTGACATCCAGAACTCTTCTTCGGGGCTACCGAAACGATAACTCCTCTCATGTAGTTAGTAAGACATGGAGAACAGAGGAAGCCATAAACGACAGCATACCTGATAATTACAAGTAGCTCTTCATTCAGGGCACACTTACCTCTGTTACCGGAGATACGTTGTATACACTGTCAACAATGACACCTTGAAAACGATGTGCACGCTCTGCTAACCATCATCGGGTAACTTGAAACATACTGTATTGATGTACTTACGACCAATCGTTCGCATGAGAGGGGCGACATGATGTGGGCCAAAGCTGTGTGACCCCGAGTCGCAAAGACTTCCCACAAGGGGCTCTGGGCCCCTTCCCCGAGAAACTACAAAAGTAGTTTGCTTACGTTAACCAATTGAAGATGTATCACAAACTCTCGGACTCTCATGTGTTTTCACTCGTGCAGGCTGTAGCCAGCCTTAGCGGCTCTTTGTGTATCATGATGGCGCCTTCCGACATGTGTTTATTACTCAGCAGTGATTCCCGCGGATGCAAGGAACGAATGTGCTTTTTGTTTGCCCGGCAGTTCCTTCAACTCGATGCCGACCGATACGTGACAAACGCTGGTGTGGGTACACCCCTACAGACGGGAGGCTCCTGCCCTCTTTCAGTTTGGTGTGATAGTCAGATCAACTCGAGAATGAAGCGATCTCGTCGAAATTGAAACACAGTCTCTTGTCTCCATTGCCCCGAAGAATCGGGTAGTGGTCATGAGAGAATGTCAACGATCAAGTATATGAACTGACTACTCTGCCCCCTTCTGAGTTCATGGACTACTGCAACCGCGTGTTTCCTGCAGCTTTTGAGGATCCGCTAGAAAATATGGCAGTGACCCAGTTTGATATTTCTCCCATAGATGGCAGTTGCCATGCGACCTACCGCAGCCCAGAGGGTAGCCCTATTGCTGGGACTGCCACGTCCCTCTCAACGACCATGGACAGCGGTGCCCTTCCCAGCCACTTGTGCCAACGACCCGTCACACTGGAAGCCCTTTCGATCGACGAAAAGCTGCGGCCAAAAGAGGACGAAATGCTTCCTCTCTACAAGGACAGTAGAAGACGCATGGTCTTTGTCGGTATCCTGACAGCCTGGTTCTTCGTAAGCATCCGTTTGTACATCGATATGGATTTGGATGTTGACTTCTATTTGTTTCCCAGAAAGGCTTCGATGACTCGGTGATAAGTACGAAACCAAATCCCAACGAAGTGTATAAACGACGGTTCTCATCTGACTTGTGCCAACATAGCAACCATTGTACCCGCCCTCAGTCGCAAATTCGATGCGCTCGACCTCATCGCCTGGTTCAGTGCCGCCTACTTC
Source organism: Apiospora marii (assembly GCF_038362585.1). Lineage (NCBI taxonomy): Eukaryota > Fungi > Ascomycota > Sordariomycetes > Amphisphaeriales > Apiosporaceae > Apiospora > Apiospora marii. The sequence continues at coordinate 3,218,291 of NW_027117377.1, forward strand.
TTCCCTCAAGCATGTTTGGCGATAGGATTCGGACGACTCGCCGCAGTGGCCAATGTACGTATACTTTTGGTCATTGACAGCATACTACTCGTCGGTAAGATTCTACTGGGCCATGGACCATACTTTTGGTTTTTAAAAATACTGATGAAGCATTTCTATCTCTCTGTGGTCCAGTCGGTTCCATATTGTGTATCATAGCCAACACGGCTGCTATATTCATCCTAGGTCGTGCCGTCACCGGCCTCGGCATCGCGCTGGGGTTCCCACTCTGCGCTACGATCCTCATATCCATCACCTCGCCGGACGAGAGACCGCTGTACATGGCCGGTTGTGTCGGTGTGGATGTCATGAGCCTTGCCTTTGGATCACTCTTGGGTGGATTCTTTGAGACCAACATCGACTATCGTTGGGTCTTCGCTCTGACCATCTTCGGTGCTATCATGTCGCTAGTTTTCATATACCCCTTTCAGCAACCGCCTCGTTCAAGTGATCATCTGTCAGCCTGGCAGCACGTCTGCCGTTTCGACTTCCTGGGGTTCGGCCTCTTCCTCGTCTGCAGCATTTGTGTCCTGCTCGCTTTGCAGATGGCGACGCAGAGTGGTCGATGGGACTCGATCTCCGTCATCGTATTATTCACATTGGCCATGGTGACGTTGCCAATATTCATGCTACAGCAACGTACACATTCATATCCTGACAACCGGCTGCTGCCTCGTGGAATTTTCAGCAGAGATATGTCTCTTCTTCTGGGATTCGGATTCTTCACTATGTTCGCCATGTACGGCGTGTATTACTATCTCTCGACGTACTTCCAGGTATGTCATTCCACACCTCTGCTCCAATTCACATCCATTGCAATGCTGACCAAAGTGCTACCAGTCTGTTCATGGGCTCTCTTCATTCGACACGGGCGTCTGTTTGTTGGCGTTCTTCATATCGTCAGGGGTTGCCAGCCTTGCAACGGGTGTCAGCACCGAGTTCGTGACCTATGCAAATACCATCATCCTGACGGGTGTCACATTGGCCTTGGTTGGGAGTGCTGTTTTGACCACGCTGGACCAAAACACTTCTCGCATGAAGGCATCTCTCTTGACAATGATATCCGGTTTTGGCTTCGGGACCGCCCAGACGCTGGCGGTAGTGTTCTCCCAGAGCTGGGTGGCAGAACACCTCCAGCCCCTGACCGTCTCTATCGCACTGATGGTGCAGCTGCTCGGCGGAACACTGGGGCTTGTTCTCGGCGGCTCACTACTGAATATGCGCGTACATTCTGGCCTACAGCATCTGCAAAGCGTGTTGAGCGAGGCCCAGATATCGGAGATTGCACAGGGGTCTCTGCCAACTGAGGTCTTGGAGAGTTTGCCTACTCCAACGAAGGTGGATATCTATACCATCATGGCCCAGGCGGTGCAGGATATCTTCTACACGGCTACAGGGGCGGTTGCAGTGGCTCTTTTGCTGGCAGTATGCATGACATGGCACAGAATCAAATCTGGACCTTGAAATCAAGGAAACGGTCGGCCATTATTAGTAGTGACTTCGAACTGCATCCATTTAGAAGTCCAGATCAAGAATATCCGATAAGTGTTGCATTCTTTGGCATCCTAATTTGATTATCCGTCAGTGAACCGTTCATATTAGGCAACGATCATTAGTTCTGCTATTAGGTTAATTGAAAATATTCCATGGTTGAGTTGAGCCTTACTGGTCATTCGATGGTTCTGTTGGGCATGGTGTGGATGTCTTTGCTGATACCGGCAGCGCTTACTTACTTATTCACCTGATCCTGCATAAAAATACCAACCAATCTTCGCTAGGTAGCCCTTGCAGGGCATTTGATGTGACAAAAAGGATTAAAAGAAGAGGGGGGACGATGCTACAGGGGAGTTTCGAACAGAGCACTCATGTTAGCATTGCTTGGTTGCCAGTTTAGTACCAGCAGCTCGAAGGTGCTCCAGTAGCTCCCTTCGCAGCCCCAATTACTCTTCGATCATCCCACTGTACCATCGTTGCAAAACTTTCGACTTGTTTGCAATTATAACCCCTCCTTGCCGCTCGAGGTACGGAAAGTACATAGATACTTCCATCAGGCACGTTTACCGCGTCGTGACTTGCATTTTGACCTTGAGTAGCCAGTAGCCAGTAGCCAGTAACCACACTTCCATTGACAACATGCTTTCTACATACCTGTTCACTGGCAACACATCTAGCCAATATTGGGTTATTGTTTCATTTGAATGGTTTGAGACTTGTCACTTGAACCACGAGCAGCTTCGAGACTTACCCCTGTTCATACATTTTCTTGTACATCGCGGTTCTCCAACACCCTTTATTCTCAACGATGTAGGATCACCCAGGGCTGGGTAGTACACTTCGAGGAGTGCTAATTCAGGAAACCAATACTCGTAAATCCATACAGACAGACGTTGTGGCAATGAACCCCGTGAGCAGGTGAGGAGATATTTAGACAAAAGAATTTGCTTGTGCAGATCTACTGGAAGATCATGAGTCTCTATATTTCCATTGGAACTGAGTGAAGTTTGTACATAAGGTGAGTCGAGCATTATGATAGCTCGGTTTGGTGGTAAATGCGTGCACTTCAGGATTGCCTACTTGGCACGTACTTTTACCATGTATTCAATTCTTGATATCGGATGCTCCAAATGGTGAAATTATGGCCATATATTGCGTCTGAAACCACGGCCGGCCGCGTGCCACAACAAAACGAGCTGCATCATTCAATTCCCAGAGCTTGCCTGCATATATAGCTGCTTCTTCTTGGCACGAAGGCTCTGGGCGTTGTGAGTGAAGGTCAAGGTGGCGCCCTTCTGGATAACGAGCGTGGAAATGGAGGATGATCCGCGGCCCAACGCATACTCGAGGGCAGTGACCAGTCCATCGAGGTACACACTCCTCTTCGTCAGCGGGATCCCAGACGGTTGCAGATGAGGCCATGATCCGGTGCAATGATCGATTAGATGCAGACTCCGATGCAGAGGCGCGTCTCAAGCCTCACTATACCGACAAGGAGTCTCAGGAGTCTGCCCCGCGTGGTCTCGAGAGCCTGTTGTCTCCCTACCACGCCCAGATTGCTCAAGGAATAACCTACCATGAACAATGCGCGCTGGCCAAGCGAGTGGATGCTCTGGAGAAGAAGAACAGTTTCCAGAGTTATCAAATTGCCACTCTGGTATCGGCGATCACGCTATATGGCATCCCATACGAAATGCCGACGATGTCAAATATGCAACGTGAGTTATCGCAGAAGAACCCCAAGAAGCCCCAGGGTTTAATGCGTCCGCCGCGGACGAAACAGCGAACAACGGTCCGCCACCGCCCATGTTGGGTGTCTAGAAGTAACCAATAATTTTAGTAAGAAAGTTGCTTAATAGCTGAAGAACGGGAAATCTCTTGTTAGAATTATGACTGAATAGGATCTACAACTTAGCTCAACTGTATAAGGACGCAATTTTAGAATTAGAGGAACATGATTACCACATTATTCAATCTGCCGTTGAATTGGAATGCCGAATACATGACTCACAACTCAAAACAGTCACAATAATGCCACGGGTAAAGAAGACAGGTCGCCTTCGTCAGAATTCGTAATCCATCATCGAATGGAGATAACGAATTGAAATGCCGTCATGGGTGTTAGGGTCACTGGCATCATGCACGCCATAGGATGAGCCGCAATCGGTGAACTTTCGGCTCACGACTCGGTCGCCATTGAAGGGCATGTTGCGTGCATGGGGACTAGGAAAAGGGGGGATGAAGTGAGAGGTACGCTTAGGTAAGCAGTTCTACCCCGTGATTAGATAAGCAAGCGACCGCCTACCGCTTCAACGCCAAGCTCCGTCATTGCGGGAGCCGCATCAATCCCTCAATCAGTACATCCCACCTTGTCTATCTGCCCGTTGACTTGCCGCCTAAAACGCCCCAGGCTGCCAACAGGAACGATTTGGGTGTCATTAGGCCACGACCTCGGCGAATTAAACCTGCGATGCCACTGCGACAGCCAAGGGAACTTTACTGACGCGGTTGCTCTTTCTTTTTTACCTCGGAAACGAAATACCTACACTTTTACCCCATCCCCATCCCATCTCTTAAGCCCCACCATTCAACGCCCAGGAGCCAAACCACGACAACTACACCGACACCGACGATGAACCGCTTATTCGGCAGCGGCGCCAAAGCGCCCAAGGTCTCGCTCCAGAACGTCATCGACAGCCACGACAACCGGGCCGGCAAGATCGACGTGCGCATCGCCGAGATCAACAACGAGCTGGCCAAGTACAACGAGAAGCTGTCGAAGCTGCGCGAGGGGCCTGGGAAGCAGGCGATCAAGCGGCGGGCGCTGGACCTCCTCAAGAAGCGCCGGGGGCTGGAGCAGGCGCGTGACCAGCAGACGAGCCAGAGCTGGAACCTCGAGCAGACGCAGATGATGCAGGACAACATGAAGGGCGTCATGGCGACGGTAGACGCGCTCAAGACGACCAACAAGGAGCTCAAGAAGCAGTACGGCAAGGTCGACCTCGACAAGATTGAGCGCCTGCAGGACGAAATGGCCGACCTCATGGACGTCGGCAACGAGATCCAGGAGTCCCTCAGCCGGGGCTACGACGTCCCCGACGACGTCGACGAGGCCGAGCTCGACGCCGAGCTCGAGATGCTCGGCGCCGAGATGGAGGCCGAGGGCGGCATGGGCGTCGACGCCGGCGGCGTGCCCGACTTCCTCAAGGACGAGGTCCCCGAGTTCATCGACGAGCCGCCCGAGACCACCGGCAAGGTCCAGGAGGCGGCGCGGTGACCTGGCTACTCTCGACGACGACAGTCCTCACCAAGAACAAAAGAAAGACTGCGGGGAAGGCGATATGATAAATCCATCGGGAGGTTAGGCCATTTGGCCACTTTGGCGATGGCGGATCTTGATTTGTGCTGCGTTCTGGCGTTTGGAGGATCGGAGGGAGGCCCTGGTCATTTATGCTCTCACTGGAAAGTTGCACCTACTTCTTCATATGGTGACACTCACGTTCGCATTCGCGTCTGGTTTGAGATCGTACGGAGTGGGAACAAATTTGAAGACATAGAAGTACTTTCAAGGGCAGGGAGGGAATGGCGATAAGTTCGTATACCAAAGCAATCCATTTATTACTGCTCTCACTTGTCTAAGATCACCTCAAGATGGCCGCCGTGGCGGCATCCCCGTGATTGCAGTGAAAGAGAAAAGGCGTTTTACGATGTGTCATTGAGAATCTTGAGTTCATTTCAGTCGTAGCAAGTCTAGCATGCCAATTACCTATCAGTAGAAATTCATGCGCTTGAGGAAATCAGGCCCCTCTCCACCTCCATAATGCAGCTGTTCATGTACAGCCATGCCGACGTAGGGGCCCTAGTCAGGCACGTAAGCTGTATAGTAATACAAATACTCGTTCTAATGTAGACCAGACACATAGCCCACAGCTATCTCCGCCGGCTACAAATGTTCCACTGGTTACAACAATCCCACTCAGGCGCAATTATTCAACCGGGCCGAAGAAGCGGCAGGCCTCTTCGAGCTCAGGGTCTCCATTGAAGAAGTCCCAGCCAACGATGGTTGACGTTTGGCTGCAGCAGATGATTCGCCGAGCATCGAATTGCAGCTTGAAGACCCTTGGGTTCTGGTCTGCTTGGGCAATATGCGGGTGATGCTGAGCTGCTGGTACAGGTGCCGCGGCCGCCGTCGACATCGCAGCAGATATGACCGTCGCTGGCTGAGCTGCGGTAGACGACGTCGAGGTTGCTGCAGTTGCCTGCTGCGGTGCCTGTTGTTGCTGCTGTTGCTGTGCCTGCTGCAAAGCTGCTGCATGTTGAGATGATGTGCTAGCCATAGCAGGGGGTCCAGCGAATGCTTGTGCTTGGTTTCTCGATCGACTGCGGCCTTGCAGCATGGCGCTCAGGCGTGAGGACGAACCTTGCTGTGTGGCGGGTGGCGGGACTGCACTGGACGAGGAAGCTGCACTGGGCGGTGCTGCCGAGCTGGGCGGACCTGCACCGCCTGGTGCTTGTTGCGCCGTAGGTGTTGTAGATCGGGCAGAGCCAGATGACGATGACTGTGAGGACTGGTTCGCAGGTACAGTCATCGATTGGTCAGCGACAGCTTCCCGGATACGATTTTGGGCGACTTGAGCCCGGACCAGTGCTGTCGCGACAACCTGCCTAAGTTGCGACCTGTTTGCAGGGTTGGGTTCGCGGTCTATAGCTGTCTGCAGGTGGCTGTGGTATGTCAACATGGTTGGGAAGTTCTGAAGCGTGCTCTGAAGCGCAGCAGGGCCTTGAGGGACGGTCAGGTCGATCATCCGAGTGTAGGAGGTGTGGGTCTGAGGTGTCACAGTAGCGTGGATAGGATGCTCGACGTGTGTAGCATTCGGCGCCTGTTGCACGACGGGAGGTGCACTGGCAGGAGGTAGCGGTCTTGCAGGCGTAGCTCTCATGACTATAGGCTGAGGTCCGCCTGTTGAGGAAGGCGATGCCGCGCGGGTGGCTGCCGACTGTCGCAACGCATTAGCCGCCGCGTCCTCTTGACGCAGCGTGTGGGCACTTCTCCAGACGCCCTCCTTGTCTCTGCGCCAGATGATGATAGTCTGGTCGTAGGACCCAGATACGATTCTTCCGTAAGGACCGCCACCGCCACCAGGAGGCAGCTTCGCACCGTAAGCAGTAATATCTTCTGGCCGACGGCTACCAGCATTCAAAACCTTACCTCGAACGTTGTGCGTATCCCCTAACCGGCCGGACTCGACAGCTCTGAAATACTCCTGGTCAACCTCCCGGGCGGTCTGGCGGTCTTCTTCGGCGCTGTACGGAAGATCTGCAAAGCCCGCCTGAACAGTACGCACCAGGTTAGTATGGGCACGGAGGCTCGCGACCTCCAAGCCCGTCTCACGATCAAAGACCTTGACCTCGTTATCGCTGCTACCGCTTACAATACGCCGACCGTCATACTGGACACACGCGATCCCCTTGTTATGGCCAAGGAACGTTCGCCGGCAGACCTGCTGAGGCCAATCCCAAACCTTGATGTGCCTGTCTCCACTCGCCGACACAATTTCGTTTCCACAGATTTGTACAGCATTCACAGCTGCCCCGTGTCCTTCTAAACAGCCAATCTGCGTGTAGGGTGGTTTGATAGGTAATTGGCTCAGGGCAAAGTCTTCGTGGTCCGGGTGTCGAATGTTTATGGGCACAGGGCTGACGCCGTTAACGCTGCCGTAGCCCAGGTCGCCCGCACGCAGCGGAGTTCGGTTGAAGATCTTGATGGTTTTATCTTTGGAACAAGTCACGAGAATCCGCTTGTCGAACTTGACGTTCAGCACAGACTCAGTATGCGCCCTTCTCAGTCGTTGGATCGGCTCGCCCGTCGAGAACTTCCAGAGAATGACGTCTGAATCACTGCTGCCTGATACGATCAAATCGTCTTCGGGGTCAGACTCGAACTGAAGGCACAGCACTGAGCCAACGTGACCTCGAAGGGGGGCTCGCACGAGGCGGCGTGTTTGCATGTTCCATATGCGTATAGTCTGGTCCCGACTCCCACTTACGAGGTATTCGGAGTTGAACTGCAGACTGTATACGCATTCTTGGTGGCCTTCTTCGGGGTGATTTGGGTGAGGGAACTGGAAGTTTGTGAACTTTCCCGTCTCCCAGTTGTACTCCAGCCGCCGCCTCATGGCATATAACCACTGCCAGTTGATTTTGTAGCGCATGTCTCTAGCATCGTACGCCCAAAGTGACGAGGTCGGTAGCGATGGTAAAGACAGCGAAGGCACTGGCGCTGCCGCCTGTTGCTTCCCATTATCATCATCATCAGCCCTCGCCTTGCCCTTGCCCTTTACGTCAGCACGACTCTCCTGTGCCGGCTCGGGCATGGGGCTGGGCGACTCCATCATCAAATGACCTAAATGTTGCGCGACGCTAGCCGTACTCTTTGAAGATGAAGTGCTACCGTTGATTGCCGGACCGCCAAACAAGCTTGTACCGGCCATTTCCGTGTCACCGGTGTCCACCCTACCGTCATTATCGATGTCCATAGCATCGCTCTGGATGATGTCCTGCGGTGTCGGGTCTGATATGGCTCGCTTTTTATGCGCGTGGCCATACTCAGAAGATCGCAAGCGTTGCGGGTGCATTACGTCGGTGTTCGACAGGCCCGCATTCATTCGCTCCTCAGCCGCGAGGATCTCCCTGGGCAGAGCGCGCCATCCTTCCAAGTAGAAGAGCTTCTCCCATAGCTTGCGATCCGCGGCCAGCTCGTACCAGCCTCGACAACTGCGCGCGACGTGGATGAGCGAAGTGGGATCGAGGTAGCCAAAGATCTTCAAGCAAATTTCCGTGGGGAGGTAGTCGACAAAGTCTATATACAGACGCGGGTTCAGCTGCTTCAGGACGATATCTGCGATGACCGTTGTCGGCAGGTCGTTGAGGATGGCCATGGCTAGTTGGGTTTTGTGGGCTACGGACAGCGTCGACAGTCGGGGAGCCAGCCACGAACTAAACTCGGTCGGTGATTGCAGGGCGCGTGGTAAGGCGAGGGCGTTGTTGTCGGCAGAAAGTGGGTGTTCGCTATAACCCTCGTCGGGCTCCGGGGCTGAAGGGAAAGGTTCCATACTGTTGTTGTCGGGATGTCGGAGGAGTATGGGTGGAGCGAAGGGGGTAAACCGTAAGATGGAAATGCGAGAGCGACCACGTTGTCAGCCGCGCGCCGGCGAGTCCGCGAATTTAGGTTTGAGGCTGGCAGGCGGTACTAGCCGTTGGTTGTTTGTCGGATAACCCAGGTTGCATGTAGTATTATTAAGGCGAGACAAGATGCCTTGTCGCGACAAGAGATCAATCAACGGACTGTGGGGGTGGATGATGGCGCAATGACAAAGTAGAGACGGGAATCGCGTTAGGCCCAACAGGCAGCGGTTTTTTAGTCCTTCAAGTACTAAGAGCCCGGTAAACAATTCCAGATAGGGAGGGGGGCAGGTTGATTGAATCGAACCCGGACGGGGCGACCAGGCAAGACAACAAGGCGCAAGTTGCTTATCGTTTGTCCAACAAGATGCAGCAGCTGATTCAACGGGAGTACCTAATCGGCAGTCAGAGTGAATAATACGGCTGAGAGAGCCAGCCACTCTGATCAAATGCGCTTCCCGTCATGCAAACCGGGATTGGTACGAGAACATTAGGTAGGCAAGTAGGGTGTTGAGTGCTAACGGTGCGGATGGAAGTGGAGGCGTGGAGGTTCACTGGCGGGGCTTGAAGTACGTGTACCGCAGGCTTAGGTACCGATGCATGCATCCTTCAATCAATCCCGTCGGGTCACCTACAAAAGCAACAGATAAGGGTACTACATAAGTCGGAGGAGAGGCAATGGCCTCCTACCAACAACATGGAATCAAGACTAGGTATACGGTCATCTCAGGAGGAAACAGGTTTTAATCTGCATGTAGTGAGAATAGACTCATGCGTGGTGGAGAGGATTGTAGCCGCATCACGAAACAGGGAAGGGATGACGAACTTTCTTGCTGCCCACGGTCCAGACCCCAGACACCCGACAGTATTTATGCAGTTAAATAGGTAGTCTCCTTGGTGGATAGGGAGTGCACATGGGTTTTGAGATGGAAGCACGTAGCCAGGTAGGTATGGTCACTTTAGTCAGGCCAGTCTGTACATACTCGACTCCCATGTACATGGTGTAGTTAGAGGTGTGGATGTGTGGGGGAGGGACCAGAAGAGGGACTACTACAGCTGGGACCGACTTCGCAGCCAGTTCTTGGGAACATTAGAACGAACTTGGCTATCGCCATCTTTGACGAAGTCGAAGGAGCAGCGAGGCAGACAGATTACGAGGTTCCCGTCATGGGCTAGCTCAATGCTACCAGAGAGCATGGGTAAAGTTACTCTGTCCGTCCCATGAACGATGATCCGAAGTCCACTCGGAAAAGGTTGCCCTTTATTACGCTGCGCCAAGCCAACAATCATGGATTGGTTCGCCCCTGCCAACTTTGGATTCGGGGGGCATGGCATTTCAGGGTCATCCAATACTACCTTACCGGTTTGCTTTTCGAAATTCAAGTACACTGGCAGAAGTAATTGTTACGATGTCATCGTGACCTGGGGAGAATCGGTCATAGGTCTAAGCCGACCAAGATGACCCATGGTGGGCTCTAGCAGCCTCCGGGGGGCATACGACCTTCGGTCCTTTGAGACGACGAGGTTAAGTTGGCAAGCTGGAAAGAACTACAGTTATTCGAAATTTTCAGACTGGTCCCTGGTGACATATACAGGGGACGTTCCGAATTGGCAGCGTTGGCAGTTGAGGAAAGGGTGAACAAGTGCCCCATGAGTCTATGTTTGAAGCAATGGGCATGATTTTGGGCATACGAGATTGAATTGCGTCATGTACCATTATCCTCAGTCATGCATTGTCTTGTCTATATATTGACGCCACGATAGTAAGCGAGAATCGGGTCGATACCGCCGTTCTTCCTCGACCTCCCAGGGCGCTGAAAACTTCCGAAACATTGGCGACGTACCTTCCTTCAACTTGAGAATGAATTGCCCACCACACTCATTTTCAGCTTCGAGCATGCCTGAGGCGCAAGCTGTAAGTAAGTGGTGGAAAAGGCTCACTTGGTCCACAGTCAGCTTGAGCACCTGGTCTTTACGATCAGGTTGCTGCGGAGGCTAGCTCCTATAACCATGTTCTTATTGGCTCATGTAATCATCACCTACAAGAATAGGCCAACTTTACCAAGGACACTGTTCTACGCAGTCTGGTCGAGATATCGTCATCTCAGTATACCAAGACAATAATCACAAAGTCGATGCTGCGCTGGAGGTTTCCCATGGAGCCTGCGGACTGTACGGTCGGATGAAGACATCGAAATCCTGCACGGATATCTGGACACTGGTTTCAAGTATAAGTACCTGATGAGACTGCTATATAGTTCGCTACCAACAAGGTGTATTGACGAGCTCCTTGGCTATGTGCTCACTCTGTGATAGAGTGTCACGGCGCTGCAACTGGTGCTCTAACCAACCGGCCAGCCCGCTCTCCTCCCCTACCAGGAACAAGGACGATGTTGCCAAGTCAGTGTCTTGACCGTCTACTAGAGCTTATCACCACCCCTTACATAAAGTAAATGTGTAGTTGAGACTACTCTTGTCGGATAAGTATGAAGGCATTTACGATTACTTACACAATAATACAGTAGCGAGCGCAAGACGTCCAAAAGTCACAATAGTTCGCCCCCCGTTCTTCAAGAGACCTTTAGCTACTCACACACATTCCCTAAATAAAGAAGTACTGGTCAATGTGAATCATCGAGAGGGATTGTATGCATTTGCCTATGGTAATTATGTGTTCTCATGATCGTGTAGTACGTGTGTTGGCACACACCAAGAAACATACTAACATCACAATGGCAAGTGTATGTAAGGGCGCCGGAGTGCGTTGCGACTACAATCAAGACGTCGAAGATATCAACCCGTGGCTTGATGCTCTCGTGGGATCTGTCATCTCAGCAGAATGTCTCGGTGTTTGTCAAACAGGAGGGTGCTACCCGCAAAACCAAATGGCGCATGATATATGGACGATCCATGTCCTCCACGATGGATTGCAGCGACTTAACGACGTATTTCGATCCTATAAAGATACGGACTGTCAACCTGGGTGTTGGCAGCTGTGTATCGACAGTACGAGGGCTCGGAAGGGTTCTTTGTTCATGTTTTAGCAGAAGACATCGAGGACCAATAATCATTACCATACGCTCCTCCCAGTTGCCAACTTGCTGCCTCCTAACTATGAAGAAGCTATCCATCTTGGTGAGAAACTAAAGCCTAAGACCGTAAGCAACCTAAGCGCAAAATCCGATGCCCAGCGGATTACACCTGTCCAATATTTGCTTACTGTGCAATGCAGCACCGTGGGCGATGTCACACTGCTGACTGACGTGCGATCCGTCCGGAGAACGTGACGCTAGGAAGATTCCTTGCTTGTCGTAGATGGTGTCAGGCTGTTGAGAGCCATTAACATGTTGATATCACCCAACTCTGTCATTACGACCCTATCAAGACGCGGCCACCACCCGAGCAGCGCACACGATCCTCACGTTTTGCCAGGGGGTTTCCTTGTGAGCTTTCAGGTCACGAGCATCTAACAACTCTTGGCATGGAGGCTAGCTATATTCTGGTGGCGATGGACTTGTTTGATGTAGACATAACAAGAGGCATCATGCCGCTTCATGTATAAGCCAACTAGACTAGACATGAGAGGTACATACAGCCTTACCATAGTGAAACTTCTCATTCTCGCGTGACCCGGAGCAATGTCCGACGAATGACAGTTTGCAAACACTGCTGGGCAAGGAGTTAGTAGGCCTCTCTGGTTGGCGCAGGTCCATCCCTTACGACTACTATCTAAACGGGATGGGACTCATTGGGGATAGGCGAAAGCAGTGTCACCTAGTGTACGAAATGTTGGATAGTGTTTGCCGTAGGCTGCTCAATACCTGGCCGTACTACGTAGCTACGAAGCCTAATCCACGTGATATCTCCCGAGCAGGGGATGCCAAATAAGAATCCGATGTTGGTCCCCTATCGAGATCTTTATTCCCGTAATATACCAATACTACAGAGTTGCCGACTGCAGCAAAACACCACAAGTAAGATTAAACATCAAATAGAACGTGCGGGAAGTTACGAGATGAGCTTGATCTGCCGGTCGATCCTGCCAAAACAAGCCTTCCCCGGATCTTCAGACCTTCCATGCCGAGAGACGCTGTTGCGCTGTCCTGTAACCTCCTCGAAGGCTCGACGGGAACATTGGCTTGCTTTACTAAGCAGCTAGTCTGTACACGATCCGAGTAGAACTCCCCCTCTCAATATGGGCGACACCGATCCCGTCCATGGCTATATAAGGAAGCCTATTTGGGCATATGTTACCCACGTACGATCGACGCTGCATGGGATGGAGTGCGTACGGCAGCGGCGGGGGAGGGGGACAGAAATAGTCACCTGGCGAGAGCGCCGATGCGATCCAATGCCAAGCGGTTGGAACAAGAGGATGGCTGTCGCTATGATGTGCCATCTGAGAGGGTGCGTCAATGCGAGTGCTTAGGGTTAGATCATGCAGCTGCTGGCAATGCTTGTAACTCAAGTAGTGGGAGCCTGTAGGATCATGCACGGTCTCAAAAAAGAGTACTCAGACCTGCCGGGGCCCAATAGCATGCCAGAATCGGTTCTATCCTTGGCGATGCCATCTGTCGCCATGTCCCGCTGGCCAAAATAGCAAAGGAACATCTCAGAGCTGCTGCTGGCTCTGAAATAAGGTTGCCAGCCGCATACACAACACACGAAGAGGGAGAAACAGACACACACAGACTTGAATCACCCACCACAACGGCTGGCCAGCGCACGTACGCAGCAAAAACCGTGGGTGCTGGTGCTCGCTCAGGTACACAGGACCACTATCTTCCACTTGGAGGATGGCGGGCGGGCAAGGTGGGGGGTATGCGGTAGGGGTTCGTTCGGCGAAGAGAGCAATCAAGGACCGCGTTTGCGGCCAAATGTCGTCCTACAACGCCTGCATGAAGGGGCTGTTTCAAAACCTTTCTAGATCAATCCTAGGTGCATATTCGATCGGATGGTACGGAGCAAAGGACATTGTTTTCGGCAAGGCTTGACGTCGAAAGAAGCAGTGGAAACATGCATGGAAGCAATAAAGGATGTAGTCGAGTGTGTGCAATATCGGCTCGGATCCCCGCAGGCTCGCAGGTACGAAGAAGCTCCATTATGCGTCAGTGAGTAGTCAGCCACAAAGGTTACAGAGGTGGGAGGTGATGGTGCTGCAGTAGTTAGTATGCACGAAATAAATGTGAAAGAAGAAGAATTTCTTGAAGACGAGAGCTGCAAGGCCTGAGGTCTTTTCCTCTGCCCTATGTATATGTATGAGCTGTCTATCCGGGGATACGACATAACGTCTTACCAGCGTGCTCTCCCTGCCTGTCAGCAATCACACGGCATCAATGTTTCTGCAAGACAAGCAGCACCCCCCTCCCCCCCACTTGGACGGCAATATACTGAGTTCACGTGTGGTGCGCCCTCTCCTATTCTTCTAGCCTAACCTTGCAGGGCGCTGCTTTCACTTCTCAAGATATCGTCGTCTTCTCGCAAGCCTCCCACCACTTGCAAAGGCTTGCTTCCGGCTTGACCATTAGGTTCATCTTGAGTTAGCAGGTTTGGTGGAGTTGTAACGGTGGTGGAACTGGACTAGGTTGGTAAGCTTGGGTATCATTCCACTCGAAATTTGAGCGTGCTTATTAGGGAACCCCCTTTTCCCAAGCCCAAGGACTAGACAGAAGAGAGGAGGGGCTGAAGCTAATAATAACAAACCGTAATGTGTATACTACAAGCAAACGTGTTGACAAATCCACTCTTGAACAATAAATACAGTTCCGTACGAGTTGCGTCCGCCGAGGAAGAGTTGGGTACCAGAAATCTCCAGAGGATGACGTCGGCCATTTCATATTAACCGTCTTTGCCTTCTTGATGCTCTGGATGTTACAGGCGTTGTCGTCGGACAAGGGTCACCCCACCTTGCGGCGGCGCGAAAGAAGCTCTGACGGGCCGACCAGGTGTATGTATGAGAGGTCAGCCCAATTGAGCTGTCTGGACATTATCGGCAAGTCATCATGTGTCTGCTTGTGTGGCCGTGGTGAGCGCACACATCGTTGATAGGTAGCTTTGCTGACCAATGCCAAATCATCTACTCCAAATATATCATGCATGCTCTTTATCCATGTGCCAAGTGCATCTGATGATGGGGAATTGGAGAATGCGCTTGCATTCCAAACGAGCGTTCTGGTGTTTGGCCAATAAGTGACCGCGGGGTTTCGTCTCGAGTCTTTTTTTTTGGAGAACTGACAAGCAGTCGGTCGCTCTTCGACTGCCTAGGTCATCCATCGACAGACAGCCTCGCAGCGAGCGACTCGACCCCCGACGCAGCATCCGATATTGTCAGTTGTTCAGTACACCTGGCGAGCGGCGCCAACCCAGGATTGCATTGCTATGCGCGCTGCACACCCATGGTGAACGAATCGCGATGAGTTGGCAGAAACGGTCTTGCAGTGGCAGCTGACGATCATGGACGATTCGGGTGCAACACTGTCGCTCCCTATTGTTGAGTAGGGCCGGAAGTTAGGCCAGCTTGGGAATAGTGCGAACATTCGCTAATTTGAAACATCCAAGACCCCATCACAATCAATGCCCAAAATGCGAGTAGCCTGCCCCCCCAGACCAGAGGCAGACACACTTACATAGGTAGACATTTCGGGCGTGTAAATAGAAAGGGGCCACACTGTGAGCCTGTTGTCAGATGTTATTAAGCTGCCTGGCCTGCCTGCTGGAAGCACTTGCTATGCACTAAACTGGCTCGGGCTGTTTTTGATTGATGATTCCAGTAGATAGGCTGGGATAGACAGGAATGCATCAATTTCGACGCGGTTGAGGATTTGAAAAGAAGAATGGTTACACGACCATAGTAGATTTTGCGACTGCCCGCGCCAGGATCCTAGGGCCCAACGTGGACGTGAAATGCCGAGACAAGGGACACCTGTATGCTCAAGTAAATTGGTTAGGCATGCGGTCGAAGACAGCGGGCGATGGTGTTGCAGGTGGGTGGTGTGCTTTGGGCGATGAGGTCTAGGTTAAGTACATGTAGTAGGTTCCAGTATGTACCTAATAAGTGCATCTCAAGCATGCCCCCCTACGAGGACTTAATGGAACGCATCCGGTGTACTACTGCGGGGCACCAAAAACAACATTGAAGCCTTCAGGTGGCCGATTTCCAGAGTTGGGTTGTTGTATATAACAATTGCAATTAGTTATGGTAAATATATGATATTACTTACTAATTCTGGTACAATGAAAGAGACCAGTGGTCAGGTGTAGGTTGGGAAGAGAAGAAAGGCGAATGAATACACAGTGTCCGAGTATTGCAGGCTTTCATTGATTGACTTGCCCCCCGTCTTGTCGTCTGTCCATCCCATGCAGGCCACAGAAATCAACCCACCTGCCACCTGCTTGTAGCGTGTAGTGCAGCCTTCCTTGGCTGCACCCAGACTCCCAGACCGGCAGAAAGGGAAAGAAGGCCCAGAGAGGCTACACAAAGCCAATACCCACATGCACATCGCTGCTGTACACGCCAGTAGGTTAGCACACTACAAGACTGCCTAACACCACAATACATACAATCGGTCAAGACACCCATCCCCCAATTCCAGATTTCAGGGACTCTGGCATGAGCCTAGTGATGACGGACCGTGGTCGACAGCAGCAACTCGGTCGAATATCCACTTCCCATCTATCTGATTTCTGACCTAGGCGATCCAACCCAACGGCCTGAACCACCCGCAGCCGCCCGTCCTTTTGAAAAATCCAGAAAAGACGTGGGGAGCTCTCAAGTGTGCCCGAAGTAGCCCGACCTTGCACATTGACATTGGCCGCCTCCTAACCGCCTGCCGCCGCTCTCGGTCACCTTGCCTTCCACGTTTCAAGTTCCCTTATTGGCCTATGAAGACTGTCCTGCGCAACGACCACACCATCGGCAGAAACACGAGGAAACTTTAACTCACTTGCGAAAGCCCCCCTTCGCCAAACCCAGGAAACCTCGAGACAAAAGGGCGAGGAAAGAGCGACGCTGGGAGAGATCCATCACACACCGATTCGATTCGGTTCCGACTTCCAAGGGATCACGGGCTCGAGCAACGCAAGTTGACGTCAGCCTCGCAGCAGGACGAGATTCGAAAGAGACGACGTCCAGAGACGAAGAAGACAGAAGACGACAACAACGACGGCCGGAGTTGCAGACAGGTGAACGCCGTTCCAGACACTTGACTGGACTCGACTTGAATGCATTTGGCTGGGGTTAACTATCAATCTGGGAATACATGAGAACAAGACTCGGCCCCCGGATCTTCGAAAACGACCAAGACCACAACCCTCGTCGGCCAACTTGCGCAACCACAGTGGGCTCATCATTGCCCACAGCCACTCTCGATATTTACGACGAACTGATGCGACTCGCGTAATCTCCTTCATTGACCACGTTCGAATTGGCAGACAGGTGTCACCGACCGACGCTATCCACCTTCAGTCTACCCACAACACCCCTTCCGCCCACCATCACCGCCACCTCTGTACCTTACCTTACGGTTCCGTGACGGCTTCCGCTCTCGCCTTCCGACTCCCTTGACCATACTGTGTGGATAACATTCACCAGAACTAACACCTCGTCCGTCCCGAGCCATCGGAACGAAGTTGTGTTACTTATTGGTTTCGGTTCAAACTGACCAGTTCTTTGTCGCCTTTCCGTACCGACAAACACTAGCGCTGGTTGGGTGAGCGCATGGAGTAGTGGCAAGTCCTGCTTCATTATGGCACATGCCCCAGCCCTGTTGAGGACGCAGACGGCTCCGGTCTTTCCTGGCACTATGAGTGCTCCACGTCAAAGCCAGCTGTCTGGCTCGACATTTACGACAGGATCGAGCGCATCCCTGACGTCTATGGGCTCTGCGAGTACCCTAGTAGGAGGAGGTCCTGTCATGGCGACAGCGAACATCATCAACGAGAAGGCTGACGCCTCTCGATCCCTGTACCAAATATGCGTACAGCTCAAGCAGAGACTGACACAGGTCCCTGGCTTTGAGGTACATCTGAACACGCTTAACGAACTGTCCACTACTGGCGAAAATGGAGGACCTGTGGAATCCTTGTGGCAACTACTGCGGATGGGACACCCTCTCCTTGCTGTTTACAACTCGCTGCAGCCTGCAGAGCCCCTTGTCGTCAAAGAATCCGAAGGGAGTGAAGCCAAGCGGTCGAAGCTTGCTGTCTTTAGGTTCGTGAAGGCCTGCCTGGAGAAGCTGGAAATCCCCAATTCCGAATGTTTCGTGATCAACGATCTCCTGGGAAATGACACGACCGGGTTTGTCAAGGTACTACTTCCATTCTCTTACTTTGCTTTCGACTACTGACAATTTTTCTACTCAGGTCACTACAGTAATAAACAAAGTCCTCGATTCTGCCGAGCAGAAAGGATTGCTCAGGCAAGCGGAACAGCCATTTCCCGAAGATAACGCCTCCGGAGCACCTGGTGGATCGACGATGACATACCGTGACCACATCATCAAGGAGATGGTGGACACGGAACGCAAATACGTGCAAGATCTGGAGAACTTGTACGGGCTGAAAAAGGCCTTGGAACAGCGTGGTGTAATTCCGGGCGACACTGTCCACTCCATCTTCCTGAACATCAATGCTATCCTGGATTTCCAGCGCCGCTTCTTAATTCGAGTCGAAACGGCCAATTCCATGTCCCAGGAGGCGCAACAGTGGGGAGCACCCTTCGTCATGTACGAAGAGGGCTTTAGTATCTACCAACCTTTCATCGCAAACCAACGTAAGGCGGCTCAGGTTGCGAGTCAGGTTTTTGATAAGATCCAGCTGGTGCAGAACCCCGTTGCGATCGATTTCAATACCCTGGATGGTTTCTTATTGAAGCCAATGCAAAGATTGGTCAAATACCCGCTTCTGTTGAAGGTAGGCTCGCGCATTGGGGATCGGTTGAGACTAAACCTCTGAAAGTCTCTTGCATGCGACATTCCGAACTAACATATCCCAGGATCTTATGAAGAAGAGCGAGGACCAAGAGACCAAGAAAGATCTCACCCTAGGCATAGCAGCCGCTGAGAGAGTTCTTTCCAAGGCCAACGAGGCTGTTGACCGTGACCTACTCGATGAGGCCCTGGAAGATCTTATTGTCAGGGTTGACGACTGGAAGAACCACAGAGTGGACTCATTCGGCAGACTTCTTTTACATGGAATGTACTCGGTTGTCACGGGCCGGAACGACCAAGAGAAATTCGTATGGGGCAACCAACGTTCTTCCAAGCCTGCGGG
The DNA here is from genome assembly GCF_038362585.1 of Apiospora marii. Taxonomy (NCBI): domain Eukaryota; kingdom Fungi; phylum Ascomycota; class Sordariomycetes; order Amphisphaeriales; family Apiosporaceae; genus Apiospora; species Apiospora marii. The sequence continues at coordinate 3,237,275 of NW_027117377.1, forward strand.
CGAGATTACTAACTGGATGCAGTACGAGATCTATCTCTTCGAGTGTATCCTTCTTTGCTGCAAAGAAGTCGTTCCCAATAAAACGAAGGAGAAGAAGGACAAGACGAAATCAGCGATACCGAAGGTTCGCAACAAGAACAACAAACTGCAGCTGAAAGGTCGTATCTTCATGACCAATGTTACCGAAGTGCTGTCCTTCGCAGGAAAAGGTAGACTGTCTTATAACCTCAACCCTTCCAGCCTTGAAGCTAACAGGACTCGGGTTCAGGTTCGTACACCGTTCAAATATGGTGGAAAGGTGACCCCGGTGTGGAAAACTTCGTCATTAAGTTCAGCAACGAGGAGATTATGAAGAAGTGGGCTGTTGGCCTGGATCAGCAGAGGAAGGACAATGCTCCGTCTGCTGCTGCTAGCCCGGACCAATCAGCCCCTTCTTTCACTTGGATGCGCAATGCTGAACAAATGGAGAACCCTTACGCTCAACAGAACGAAAGTGATGACGACGAAGAACAGCCGTCCCAGCAAGCTCCTACATCTGCCCCTAATCTTTCCTTTGGAAGTCAACAACATTCTACAGGCGGGGTGATGACTCGGAATGCATCACACACGAGCCTGAGGTCCCGATCAGCCACAGGAGAAAGTCAAATGTCGCTTTCCACAATGGTCCGAGCCCCTCCGCCACAGTATGCGCTGCCACGGGTTCCTCCTCCTCTCGATACCCGGATGCCACCCCCAGCCGGCTCGCCTGGCCATCGTCCCGGAGAATCGTATTTTTCGCCTACCACGGACTCGCCTGCATCGACCCGGACAAGCACAACCAGCAGTATGCAGTTCGGAGCTGGAGCCTATCCCTTCCCGAAATCCGGCACACCCATGGGCTGGGAGGACAACAACCGCTACACCGCGCCGGCCATGCCTCGAGCGCCTTCACGAGATGGCCCTTCCCCAATGAACGGCAGAAACCCCCGCGGCCCGTCACTGCCCGCCATGGCCTCGAACACGGCGCAGAGCCTTGCTGCGCAACAAAGGAGTAGGTCCTACAGTACCCCAGATATAAACGGCCCACAGAACCAGAGCAGGAGGACCAACAGCAGTACTCCTGTACCTGCTGTACCTGGCATACCCGCGCACCTTCACGAAAATAACATTCCTCGATCTCAAACAGGCTCGCCCATGCAGCAGGACCTTCCAATGCGATCCAATACCCAAAGCCCCGGTGTCCAACGTGAGCGCATGCATCAATCCAACGGCTCCTTCGGTGGTAAAATGTCCCAGTTCCCCGCGCAACCCCTCTACCCACGCGGGAGTACCCCTGGTCCCGGTCCTGGCCAACGAGGCGAAAACGCGCCCACCCCACTTCAACTCGACAGCAGGTCCGCCGTCTCGCCCGCACTCGGCACCGCCACGCCAGGTAGCGCATTATTCAGCCCCGGAGACGTCCCTACGCAGCTCAAGGTAAAGGTGCTGTACGATACTGGCACCTACATAACGCTGGTGGTTGCGTTCAACATCACGTACCAGTCGATGATTGACCGTATCGATGCCAAACTGTCGCGGTTCACGAACAGCTCGATTGGTAGGGGCAACTTGAAGCTGCGATACCGCGACGAGGATGGCGACTTTGTCAACATCGAGAGTGATGAGGATATACAGATCGCCTTCATGGAATTCCGCGATGGTATGAAAAATCAGTACAACCCCAGCGGCGTCGGAGAAATAGAACTTTTCTGCGTTGGTGATAGCAGCTGAGCACTTCGGACCTCCAATCGGGTGGGCCCTACCCAGGGCCTCGATCGACCCCCTTTTAAACCACTCACGACGGCATAATTCTTATTTCTATCATCACCAACATCATCTCAACATCGAAGCATTGACGGGGGTGGTTAAAATAGACCTCCCAAGGGTCACCATGGCCGACAAAATTCACCTTTACATCTGCATGACACTGAAACGGCGTACAGTTCTCCGCATAGACGACGCATCCCATTGATACCACTTTTTGTTTTGTCCTTTTTTTTTCAACTTTTTGAAACACCCGAGTCCTTTTGTTTTTTCTTGCTTCTACTCTTTCTTCTGCGACTGATCATGACACTCACTCTCTTTACGACTACCCTTCTTGGACATACTTTACGAACCAGGTCTTCTTCTTTTTGGGGCTCTTGGGTGGAGGCAAGAAGATGTGGACTGGATTTGATACGCTCATTTATTCTTCGAGATACCAGCACGTTTTGGTTGGTGGAATACCCATTTGCGCTCGCTCTCTTTCTCTTTAACAAGGACATATAGCTCCGCAGTATATGCTTCAGTGTCTGGCAGGTTACAGTTCGTCACTGGCCAACAGACAATAATGCGAGGTCCAGCAATGCGGCGGTCTGGGTATAATCAGTAGGGGGCAAAGACGAAGACTCGGGCGGTTCAAACTTCTCTCATGCTTTCTGCATTACCATCCCTGATTTTCCATGGTACTCTCGTACGTTGTTGCACGGTCTGGCGCTAGTTATAAAGCGAAGGCGTCTTCCTGCTGGGGTTTCATTCGAGTACCTCCAAGCATCTGATTTGCGAGCGCGGAAGCGAGGAGTGGTCAGATTTCGTGGGCGATTTTGCGTTGGGTTTGACGGGGGTTTACGGCGAACGAGCCGGAGGGAGGCGGGTCGTGGGTACGGGTCGAACAGAGTCTGACCACTAGGGGCGGTGGGTGGTTGCCAAAGGACCAGCTCGATACATAATATAGGAGTGAATTTACACTGCAATTTCAGGAAGTCTTTCTTGGTGTTTGATGTATCTTTTCCCTAAGCCAGAGAGGGCCCCAGACCACGGACGAATTGCAATCTCATTATATGCTCAAGTCGGGCGGAATTTGCGCTGTCCAGGAAGGATCGTCTCCCTCCATCTTTCTGCATGGAGCAGATCGCAGACGGGCGTCCGTCTTCCGCTGTTACCGGATCGGGAACGTCTTGTGCCACAACGTTCGGATCGAAACCACGCTGACTCCGTTCCACACTGTCCTTTCCCGGGAACCTGGTCTCCGTCCGCCTGCACATACGGCAACCGGTGGTTTTCATCTCTTATAAGCAGGACTGTTCTTAACATGCACATGGCACTTTCTCCTTAGCACCCATCTCTCATGACGAACTTCGTAAGCTTCTGTTATATTTATTTACTCTGGGGTATTTTATATCTTCTCTCACCGGCACGATGCGCTCTTCGTCCCCCTTCCCGTCGCTAATGGCGACGGCGGTGTTGCTGCTGGCCCCCCTGGCCGTAGCCAAGCCTGAGCAGATTCGCGCCGTCCAGGACCCGATCTTTCACTACTACTTGCAGGCATACCCCCAAGATCGTAAGCTTTCAGTTCTCTTCTTTTTTGCAATACGAAGAAAAGGGGAAAAGCCGTAAGGATTGACTAACCCTACGGGGGAGTGCCCTGAACAGCCTCTATCCCCGTCATGGGCCCCGAGTCCAGCAGCGAGTACTTCACCATCGCCGGCACGATCCAGAGCACCAACACGAGCCGGTACCTGAGCGTCGGTGACGACGCAACCAGCTACAAGACGCTGACGTTTGCCAACTCGACCGGTGGCGGTTCCGGCGCCACGAACGTTTGGGCGCTTGAGGGCGACACCATCATTACGGGGCAAAGCAGCAGCTGGGGACGCCGTAAGTTTCTCAGATCAATGGGATCCGCAACTCACTCTACAAGAAGGTACATTAGCTAAGTGGCATATTTGCAGAACTCAACTTCCTCGTCTGTAAACTCGATGGGAACTTTTGGCAGGTCTACCTCCAGACTGGAAGCGCGACGCCGAGCGGCAAGACGTGCAGCAACTACCAATCGCTGCACTTGCCGTGCTTGTGCTGAATTGGGAAAGTATGGGGGTTCAGTCAAAGGTTTTCCCCTCGCAAATCCACATCCGAGCTTGGTACGATAGGCCGGGTGGACAAAGAGGGCACAATGAATCACTGTATTTAGCGAAACGCTTGGAGGGGCTCGCAGTGTAGTCTTTTGTACATGTGCCTGGAATCTTTATACATGATCATACACAGAAAGCGTTTGGGTGATGACGGTACTTTGAAAGTCCGTCGTTCTGTGCCCCAATTTCCCAAAATCAGAGTAAAACGCCCAGCCCATGCTTTGTTGCCGATCCTCTATCTCGTTACATTGGGAGATGCGCATTCTCGATTTTCCTTCGGTTCATCGTTTCCGTGTAATTCCCAGTCGAGGTGCGGCGTACTATACGAACTCGAAAGGGCTCGACCTCTGTACAGTATCCACAGCCCTAGCAAGCTGCCGGTTCCATCGGCTCTCGTCAGCGGTCGAAGTATGGCGGCCAATGCTTCGTAGGATTTGTTTCCCGCTTCGGCGAAGGCTTGATATAGTCGAGATTGTTGTCGTCATCATCAATACTTCCACCATTGCCTGCGCCACACATCACCCAGCATAGCATCCCATCCTTCTCGTCTGTAGGTAGCGCTTGGTCCCGCCCGTCTACTTCTTCTTGACGCCCGCGACCCTCGAGTGGAATCGCGACAGATGGTAGTTGATCTCGTTGGTCCGCGGCGGCGGCGGCTGGGGCGCGTCCATGCAGTTGCGCAGGGCCTGTTCCATCTGGGCGCAGCCGGCGGTGTTGTATCCCGACGAAGCCCAGCAGGCTACCAATCGGTATCGAGGTTAGTTATACGGCTCCCCTCTTAAGCACATCAAGATGCAGCCAGCAAAAAGAGAAGAGAAGAAGGCTGGCTGGCTGGCTGTACGTACCGAGGACGGAGGACATGAGCTGCATGCAAGGCCGCTCGGCCTGCTTGTTGGGGTTCTTGACACGCAGCACCCGCACGGGCGGCAGGCGCATGGGTTTCTGGACGCCCGACATGATGAGACCCGAGAATTCGCAGCTTCGTGGAGGTGCTGGGAATAGGACAATTGGGACAAGGTCGGTTGGTTGTGGTCAGGAAGCTATTGCAGCGCAACCGACGACGGGACGGGTAGAGCTCAATTAAATTTTTGGGTCTCGGCTTGCTAGACGCCATCCCGCACCGGCGACATGGCCCGTGCACGTGCCTCTCTATCTCATCGGTCCCCTCCCCCTTTCACTCTCGCATGCAATTGCAAATGATTTGAAGGCGTCAAGTACCTGAATGGCTTCTATTAGATGCATAATATATATGGCAAACCATCTTCGCCATCCCTAATCATACATGTAGTATTTATATAGGCTGTTCCCATAGCTTCTTCTCACCAGGAATTAAGATATTCCAGACCTACAGAGCCATTGTTGTTTTTCCTTTGATGCCCATGTATAGCGCTGAAAAGCATTTGCGAACAAGAAAGGTATCGTATTGTATGCACGCTGAACAAAGCGACTGCCAGATGAAGACGCCCCCAAGTTTTCGCCTGCGTCTTTCTTTTGTGTGAGTCCACAACAGAACAGGGCCATTTAAGCCTCGTCCCCGTCGCCCTCTTCATCCATTTCATCGCCCTCTGCTTCTTCCTCGTCGTCATCATCGTCATCTTCCGAGCTTGCGCCGGATCCGTCACTGTCCGCGTCGCTTCCAGGATCGTAGTCCTCTTCTTCCTCGTCCTCGTCGTCTTGTAGTTGCTGTTCCAGCTTGGCAGCTCTTTCCAGCTCCGTCAAGCCGTCGTCCTCTGCTCCGCCATTGGCCTCCCCTTCGGCGCCCTCGGCGCCCTTTTTTGCCGCCCTTCGCGTTCTCCGCAAGCTGCAGCTTTGCCTTTCGCTGATCCGCCATACTCCTGTCTTGCAGGCCATTCATTATGACGTACTTTTCGCTGATGCCGCCATAATCCTCTTGGTCTATCATGGCGAATTCCACCTCTTCTGTAGCCTCGGTGTCCCCGCCCTCATTGCTGAAAATTTCTACCACCATGTTGAACGTCCGTTGCAAGACACTTGTGTAGCTGATGGCCGCAATGCGGTCCAGCGGCATGAACATCAAGGGCTTTTTGAAGCCCCAGAGGATCCCATTTTCGAGGAAGAACAAATAGCCATCCTTGGAGCCCCGGAATGCCTTCACGTGTACCGCCTTCTCCTTGGGCCTGTGCGACTGTTTTACCAGGCTGTGGAACTTGGCGGGGTCGGCTTCCACGACGTGAACGCCTTTAGATCCTGCTTGGAGGCACTTGTTGATCGCCCAGTGGAAGAGCGTACTGTATGAATCCGAGACGGCAGATGCCGCGCTGGCGTTGGGACCACCGATGGCGCCAGGCTTCGGCGCACCTGCCGAGACCGTGAAGACGAGCGGCTCGATTTCTGAGGGCGTGGAGTTCTTGGAGAGGGCGGACAGGCACGTGTTTGCCGGAAAGAGGACGTAGTTGTGCTGCACTTGCGTCTTCTCGGGGACGGGGAGGTAGAAGGCGTACTCAATGTCCTTCCACGCGTATATCATGCCGGCGACGGGCGCAGTGGTGTTCGGGAGTCGAGCATACAGATGCTGGGCCGTGAAGCACAGGTCAAACTTTTTGCGCTGGGGCACCGAAACCGAAATATCTTTTATCTCGAGCAGGATGCTCTCGGAGGCGACGTCTGCGCTCGAGGTAGCAGCTGTGCCATTCGAGGCGGCGCCATTCTTGCCGGTGCTAGGCTCGATGTCGACGCGACGTCGCTTGAGGGCAGGCTCTGAAGATGAAGGGTCGCCGATCTGCTCGTAGACGAAGTCGGCGATGGTGTTGAACAATTGGACCCTCGAGGGCTCATCCGCAGCCTTCTCGATGCCCTTCAGGATGTCGGGTCTAGACTTGAAGACGACACCTAGCTTCTGGGTGTCCAGTCCGCCAGACATGATGGCGGGAGGAAATCAAGGTATGTATTGCCCAGTGTATTTCGTCATGTAGAGTGTGCAATACAGATAAATGGTCAAAGATGGTGAGGTTATCAAGAAAAGCAGACTAAGTTATTCCACTCACTGCCTCGTTGCCATTAGTTTGGGTGGAAATAATAACATCCATGCATTCAAGCAAGGCTGCAGAACACAATAAGTGGTTGCACTTACCGCGCGCCAATGACGGAATTGTTCAATGGTGCCTGGGCTCCTTATCAGGGGATCTTTATCTTCTAGGGGTTTAGGCAAGTAGCGTGCCTAGCTCGAGTTCCATCAATTAATGGATCTTCAGCCTCAATTTCTGTTTACCTGACTTAATGATATTACAGTACTTACTTACACTTGCAATAGAGGATATCAAAATTACCTGCGCTATTGGCAGACACCTACCTATCCATACTTACTTGCTGTCTATTGTATGCGGAAAGGCTACCATCAGCGGTCGATAGTTGCTCCTTTCTATGATTTCTTCCAAAATTCCCCGAACCAGTTATATCCCAACGGATGTACTCTGTACTCAGGGTGTTGTTTAAGCATCGACGGCACTGGGAACAGCGTTGGTCCCTGACTGCCCTGCCTGAGCCCACCCCGACTCAGCCCCACCTAAACAAGCTAGCCCGGGGAGCCACGGCTAAGTACGTCGGTGTCCTGACATCCAAGGCCAAGCATCCATCTCGACGACTGCTTCAACAACCTGCCGGAATTGGGGGAGAAGCAAAGTACCAGAGGACGAGCCTTCATTTTGCCGAAAAGGCACAAGTCTATCTCTCTTTCTCTCTTTAATCAACATCTACTGTTTGCTGTTTCAACCTAGATCCGCAATCATGTCGCTTCCCAACGTGTGGCATCACCGGAAGGTTGCTGATTCATCGGCCAAAGGCTGTGACTTGTGCTACAAACCAACTACAAGTGTTCTGGTCACTCCAGACAAGCAGGACCACTTCTACATCTGTGCAGGTCATCTCAAGGAGGTTCGCTTCTGCAAGCCCATTGCTGACCAAGCTGCTATTGCTGCCAAGAAGCAGAAAGAGAAAGACGATGAGATCATTGCCCAGGCAAAGAAGGAGTATGAAGAGAAACAGCGCAAAAAGAAGGAAGCTGACAAGGGCGACGACAAAGACTCCAAGGACAAAGACAAGGATGAAGCTAAGGACTCCAAGGTGGAAGAGAAGAAGGACGAGTCTAAGTCCAAAGATCAGGTTCGCCAGCTTCCTAATAGGGGGTCCTCATGAGAAGAACCCTGTTGACATATAGTAGGACAAGGCCGACACTGAGAAGTCTTCTCAAGACGAAGAGCCGCGCGTGTTCGAGCTGCAAAGGTTGTCCTGTTTCGCAAAACATCCACCTCTTGTCCTTCGACTGACTCTGTACAGGACTTTCTACCAGCAGCGACTGACCAAGAAGCGGCAAGTCGAAGAGCGAAAGCGGCAAGCTGAGATGTCTCAGCGGAACCGTGAAAGGCTCAACAATCCGACTTTCTTTCCACCGGTGCCCAAGGATAACATTTGATGTCGATGTTGTCGTTTGTTAGAGAAGAGACACTTACGAGCTCATTCTGTTTCAAACCATCCCCTATCGACACCTACACCACATGCGGCGCATTGCCCACCCAGACTACATCAACAACTCGAGCCCATGGCGGTTCAATTTTACAGACATTGACCGAAAAGGGGGCAGCACTTAGCTTCAGAAGTATTGCCGTCGCCCTACTTGGGAAAGTACCATGTCCAAGCAGAAAGAAGTATGATGCACGCAACTAAACCATCGCCAAACCAAACATTCACTATGTCCAGAACTTCGAAGGCGGTCTGCTTCCTATTGGCCACGAGTAAAACACCTGCCCATGAATGTATTTGACGAATATGACCACAATATATGATATGGAGTCCTGCCGCCTGCTGTTTAAGGCGACATCATTGGATAGGTGCTTCATGTTCAGCACGAATGACATACAGCACGACTCTTCAAACTCCTGCTTTCTCTAGAACTCATGGTTTCTGTTCAAATGCCCAACCTTTGGGGGGTTTTAGCCGTTTGTCGGCTCAAACCTCGCGAGCTGTCGCTGGTCTAATAGCAGTGCCTCACCTGCCTCTACTTTAGGTGACCATTCTTTGGGGGAGCGAGCTGCTGCTTATCTCTGCGAGGTCTACAGGTACTGGCCAAGAACATATCAGATCCTTTTGGTATTGTACTGGGATCATCTGTTGTTTGTGGCAGTTGGGCCTCAGTCCGCAATGGCTACTCTACAGCTCTCTCAGCATGCACGAGAGATATTGATCAATATTGCTCAAAACGCCAGAAGCTCACCGGAATCATCAAACTCAATGGCGTTCTGACCACACCTCTAATTCTGGCCCCTTCAGCCCATTGGCTTTACGCTCTCTAACAAGGCTAGTGCTTATCATTCGCATAACCAGAAGCGGCCACCGCACATTGATGTTACCTCGAGCAATCAGACGGGTCTGCTGGCAATATTAGGCTGTGCCGCAAATTGGCTGTATGGCTTTTGGTTGGGTTTGCATGCGCGCTCCGCAAAGGAATCGGGTGACAAGGCATCGTCGGCCCTGCAGATCATGGATCAGCATTATCGGCCGCCAGTTTCCCAAGTCGGCCGCCAATAAGTGCTGCATTATCTCGCAATACGCCGCAACCTAAGTGCCCGCGAAACATGCCATCTGCGAACGATACAGCAGGCCATCTCTCTCCGCTCTTCTGCAAGTCGACTACCTGAGGGGCATTGCCGCGAATCCTCCCTCTCTCTGGCATGGACGTCAGCCAAAGGCCCATAGTCTGTATATTGTTTGCTGGTCACGGCACTGTCAGCACTTATGAATGGATGTGTGTCTAACAATATCTTATGGAGCTCACGGCTTCTCAACTCACGACAAACCCCGCAGCTCTAGAACGTTGGAATCACCCTGTCCACAACCATTGGCGATCTCACCCACCACCATTCTACTTCAAGCGCCAGCTGGGTAAGGCATCTTTGGACCCAGATGTATGATGCAGTGCATGGGACCCCACTGCCGATAATTGGCCCAATGATGTTTTGGAGAAGCCCGCTGGTGCACCTCCTCACGATGTCTTACAAAAACTCAGGATATATGGACCTGTGAGGCATATATACGGGGGCTATCTGCAGCCACGGCGAGATCACCGCTGCCCCCATGGAGAAAAAGTCCGGGTCTGCATGTAGCCTATCAAGAGTGCCGGCCACCTGCCTGATTTACGATGGTCGGGGAAATTCAAACACAGCCGTACGAGGTACGGAGGCCGTAGCCAGAGACAATGCTGAATCGGGTGGGGGGAACGGACATACCTCAACGGGCTCGCATGAGTCCCGGCCTCTGTTTCGACCTTTTTCGAAGTACATGAAGCTACCTTGTTCGCCGCCTACATGTACAAATATCTGACACGTCAGACCCCAAGCTATGCACAGAATACACATCATCGTCCAGTCACCCTGCCCTTCGCCCTATCACATCAGCAGTCCCAGGTGACGACTTTTCCCACACGAGAATTGGCAATCTGGATCTACGACGGCCAAATACTCGGTTCCCCGGGATTTATGACCGGTTTCTACTCTTACCGCCTGGTCATAAACACGGCGGGCCAAGATATTACGGAACAACTTCAGAGGGTGGGAAATGAAAAAGATCGAATGTGGGTAATATAAAAACCCTCCAACAAGAGACTAGTGCTGATGAAAATCAGAACGGGCATCAGTAACAAGCAGCCTTGAGTCTCCCCTCCTTTGATCACCCCCCTGGGGTGTGGCATCACGGACTGGAAAAAAGTCTCCATGTCCATCACACAGCTGAGGTGAAGGGGGTGGGGGATATGCCATCCATTGCTGTTTTGAGGTAATGGCATATGGTCATGCTATCCGTCCCACACGGCTGTCATCGTTATCTGCCGGCATGTCTGGGGTTTTCCCGTGGGCAAGCCCTCGAGGTTGATGAGGTCTTGTGCTACATGGGCTGTAAAAAGCGCAAACTTGTCTACCTTGCTCCTCCACTTGATTAGCCCGATTGGAGATCTTTGGACATATCCTCCTTCGGCGGACGAAGACTGACCATGAGGGTTCGATCTGCCTCTGTGTGCTTATCTCCCCGGCCGCCTCCAAGGTGTAGTGATGTCCGCCGCATCTTCCTGGTCAGAGACGCAGCGGCCACACCTGATACCACGTCCGTCCGGCTTCGTCTATGTCTGACCTGGAAGGTCGCCCGTCTAGATCGAGATTGAGTACTTGATTGATCAATGCCGCCCCGACCTGGGATTGTGATACGTATCAAACGGCCATTCAGACCCAAGCGGATCACGTCACTCACAGTTCGAGGAGATCGAAGAATGGCTACGCCTGCATAGTCAAAGAAAGGGACGAGCTCGATTCTACTGGTCTTGGACAACTCCATACGCTGGAGTGCCTGTGTGTGTGGCTGAAAGCTCTCACGACCGGAGGCTTTTCATCACACGAAACCTGCCGATGTGGCTTGCACCACTGCAGCGTTGCGCGTTTCAGGCGGGCGCCCTTTCTCTCTCTATCTCTCCCCCTCCCCTCACTCGGGGTTGTGTGCGTCGTCATCACCAGCGCTTCGCAGGGAGCCGACTTTGGGGAGCATTTTCCGGTGTAGCACCGGTGTAGTCCCGTGCCCGGGATATGTACTACCATAGCCCTCCCCAATTGTCCCGACCGCTTGCCGCCGATATACGAGCCTAATCTGGTTGTCCCTCGGTGAAGAATCGGGGCGAGGACCAGGGCGACCCTTACATCAATCACCCTTAGCCCAGCGGTAGATATCGAGCACCCGGGGTCCCATGATGCTACAAGTCCCGAGGCCCTGCGGAAGTACCGCTGTGAGGGGGCGGGGAGCAGGGCCCCGGCTCCTTGCTTCGGGGTTCGGATCCTTGCCCAACATGGATTGCGGCAGGTACTTGCTGCCGAAAATAAAAGATACTCACTCCTCAACTCTTCGACTGTACTGGGTACTTTTCGTCCCATGCAGTCTATTTGCTATTTCGAACCCGGTAATCGTGTTAATCCCCCGTCTCTCTTGATAAGCAATACCGCCCCTGGCTTATTACCTAGCTTCCCTTGAGTCTTGACCGAGTCACAAGCAAACAGCGCGGACGTCTTGTGTCCGATTCCGCATGTTTTTCGTCATCACTTCTCGAAATATGTGTGTTTGTTTCTCATTTAGTTTCATCCCGTCACCTTTTTTCAGCCCTTCGCCTTCCTTACTTGCTTCACACCCCTTCTAGCCTTCCTCGTTTTCTTTGGCTTACCGGACCTAAGCCCGGGCACAGGCCGGCCACCCGTACCTAGATTAGGCATAGCAGCCGAAAAAGGAAGCAGGGCAAATCAAACTAGATGTGGCAAACGTTGCTCACTTTGCTTTTTCAGCCGCGGTATCAATTCCGCATAACGCTCTTTTTGCTCTTTCGTGTGACTTTGCCGCTCGCTAGTCGTCGCCAGCTTGGTTGGCTCTCTCAGCTGGCCATATTGTGCGTTGGCGCTTTGCTTCTTCTATCCTTGCTACCTTGGCACCTGGGGGGTGTCTGCCTATTGGCGGCGGCGAAGGCGCCGCCGCCGCCGCAGCCACACGCCGCACGTAAACAATCACATCAGTATTGCTCGATCCTTCATCCTTGTTTCCCATGTTCTCTTGGGCGAAGCTATGCCCCGAACGGGACATTGAGGCGAAAGTCAGGGTGCGGCGTGTGCCACAAACATCGCAGCGGCCCGAGAGGTAGAGAGGGAACGTAGTTGTCTGTGAAACTATGCCACGCCTCTCGGGCAGCCGAGGCCCAAGGACTCTTTCCGATGTAAAGCCCAAACTGAGCTCCGCGCCGCGCCAAGAGGAAGCGCATTTGTTTGTCCGTAAGTCACATCAGGGAGGGAGAAGGGTTCAGCGTGCCTCTGACGTAAAAGGCGCACCGACACGGCCGTCCTCGTCCCATGATTGTAATGTAAACAAACATGACCAAAAGCGATGCTTGCCACGATGCTACTAGAGGGATAACTTGCATAAGCCCAGCAACCAATCGACCGGTGACACCGAGGGAGGACTCGCCGGATCGAATGCTGGGAGGTAATTACAGTAACTGTGTTGTAGTAATAGCGCAATCTTGAATTACTCCGGCAACAACAGTTTCCATATATAACCTTACCCTTGTGGATTGGATAAATAGATAGGTCCCCCGCGTGGGTCCCCCACGGTGTATCCTTCGAGGTCCAACGTATGCCTAAAATGGGCAAAATTCCACAGGTAGGGCTGAGTGTGATGATGCTCCTCCCTGGGCGCCTCGGCGTCAATGTGTTGACCGGGCGAGATTGGGCACGATGCCACGGCGCACGCCCAGGGTGAGTAGATTCCAGCTTGGGCATCGTCAAAAAGGCCCGTTTGCTTCTCGGCGGCGGCAAATGAGCAACGTGAGGAGTCAGTCGCCTTACAAGAGCGCGGTGAGCGGTACGATCGAATTGCCAAGCCTCCAGGTATCAGTGCCTCCTCAGTGAGCTCGCTCTGGTTCGTAGTGCCAAGGAGCGGGATATCTGGCCCGGGATATTGCTCCCAGAGGAACCTGCGGCGTGTCTTCTTTGATGCACGCCGGCTAAGGATCGCGGGACCTGCGAGCTGAATCCTTTCCATGTCGGTACCTTGCTCCTCATCCTATGCTGGGTGCTGCAGAGAGCAAACAGGACCAACATACTGAATGCATATTACCGTGGCTTATGGCGTAATCGCATGGAGTCACAGGGTAACTGAGATAGCAAATACTCTGAATGATCTTGGCAGGCGACTCGGATCCAGTCACCAAACGCAGGAACACCTGTCTCTCGCGGAGTTCCTCCGGATTCAGCTTGGTATAAGCCCGAAGCAGTAGGGACTTCGTGGATCCCTTCATTACATTGCGCCTTTGCTTATGATTTAGCGGAGCTCTACAGAGCTGTCAATCCATTGCGTAGAGCAAGCATGTTGTCATGTCCCACAGGCGCAAGGCGGCCTGATAGTGGATGCTGCTATCTAAGCGGACTCGCTGTCTATGCGAGTCCGAGTTTTTAACATTTCCGTCATGCAGACCTCATGAGTCAGCAAATGTCCGATGTTGTAGTGGTTCGTTATTAGACACCGACTTTAGATGCTCGCACAGGATGTAGTAGTGTCCGCAGTTCCAGTCTTGGATGATGGAATCGTACAAATGTTGGCAATGAACATAATCGCTGTCTCGCCCACTGGTGTGTTTGCTGGCTCAGCCTTAGCGTAACTCAGCCGTAATGGGACGCATATGTCATTTCTTATCCCAGAGAAGCACCGAGTAATTCTCGGTGACAAAAAACCCCAACCACTTTTGACATTGCGGGGTGCTGCGCGGTCAGATGAAGGATTCCGTGCGCCACGGAGTAAAGCATAAGCCCCACGCTGGAGGTGGAGGTGACATGTTATCCGGAAGATGATCAATCAATCCACTGCGTGAGGCCAGATTAAGGCGTAAGGCGTGTGCGTAGCGATGCCGAGGGAATACATCAAGGACATGGGCCAGGGTTTACGACTGTCATCAGCGGGGAAGAGGAGCTTGGATCACCGGTCCAACGTCAGCAGATAGCTGTAGTGTAGTTCTTTGCAGCCTCTGCCGTCTGCATGTAAGATGGGAGGATTCATGTGGGCTGACTGGCGAGCTGACTTGGGAGCAGATCATTCTTTTTTTTCTATTTATTGCACCGTTTATAGGCTGCCGTTCCGGGGAGGCATGCGGATGGCCGATCCGGCAGAACGATCAGACTCGTCAACTGCACTTCGTTTCAGTGAGAACGTTGGACACACCCACTCGCCACAGTTACACCTCAACCCTTGCCATGCGAAACGGCCGACCAGGGCAGTGCATTTGGTGTTGGGACAGGTGAGTCGGCCCTCAAGCGCCCCATCTTCAAGTGCTGGCCGCATCCACGAAAGTGTCTCGACGAAGATGTGCCCACAGGGCCCCTTGTTCTTCTTCCCTGAGTTGCCTGTGCCCTGATGGTCGATGACAAACTTGTAGTTGGCCAGGACACGTCGGCACATCTTGCATCTCAGTTCTTTTTGCTCATCCTTCACTGCCACCGACGCGTCTGCCGCAGGAGCCTCGTCCTCAAAGCGAATCCACTCGTTTTCAGGCGCCATGTGCGCAGCCCTCGATTCTTCCAACTTGCGCTCATAAAGCCATTTCTGATAGATAGGGTGGCTTTCGACAGCCCCGTCGCTGTCTGCAGGGCAGCCCATCTCCCACCACAGCTCAAGCTGCCGCATAAAGCCTGGATTAGGCTCTGCGATAGGTCTCGCTTCCTGGACCCTTTTCAGGGCTTGTGCAACGGCCTCTGTTGCCGTCTCTCGGCGTTGGGCGGTAGACATAGTTGATGCCTCGACTTGCTTTCCGCCGTAGCGATGTGGGTACTTGTAGAGCATATAAGCTACCGCACAGCTTACCGACCGGGACTTGCCCATGGCACAGTGCACAAAAACCGACCCAGGGGAGGTTTCATTGTCGTCGTTGGATGTAGACCCTGGAGGGTAGAGGCCGCGGTCAATGAAACGTACGGCGGATGAGAAGTGGACTAGCAGGTCTTCGTCTTCCATGTCATCCACATCGATACTCATATGCTGGAACCTTTTGGCCTCCTCGCCCCAGCCCCCAAAGGAGTATTTAATGACAGAAAGCACATGGTCTATGTTCTTCTCCGCGAGGGTATCCGGTTTCCTCAGTGCAAAGATGCTGCCCAATGTCAGTGTCTGCAAATGCAAAAGTAAACGGATAGGGCGGATGGGTGGTGAGTATGTAAGAGTAGAAGTAAGCCCCCGGACAGACATCAGCCGACCACCTATAGATGCCAGTTGACAACGATGGCCGATGCCCGGCAAGGCTGCAGGTAATGTTCAAATGGATGCAGGCATGTTAAGTTGCAGTTACGATTGTGTAGTCATGGGATGTGCATGGGGACGAAATAGGTCATAGAGCTCCGTGAAATGCCAATGCAGAATTGCTTACCCTCCAACATAGAGGTTGTCCCTGCCCGGTATTCGGTTGAGCGCCATGGCGGTTGGTGACTGGAAGTTTGAAGAAAGGTCAGTACATATGCGAGTCTTCTTGCATTGAATCTGACTAGAAATGTATATGACGGAGTACCACGAGCGTTGAATCGGCGTTGAGTCGGATCAGTAGCGCCAACTTGATTCGCTCGTGGCTGCCTGCCTGGGGTGACGGTTATGTGCTTCGTGTGACAGCAGCCCAGATGCAGCGCAGCCTCTCGACTTCCTTTGGGCGAGGGCGAAAGTACAATTGCTTACTTACCTGCTTTAAGGTATATCGATGTTTATGCAAATGCCGAAGAGTAAAGTAAGCAACCTAGCCTTGTTCACACTCACACGCACATGTATGTATACACCTTGAATAAGTAGGTACGTTTTCGGATACTGGCGTCTGTTTTTTTTTCTCTTTCTGTCTTTCCACCTTTTCGCTTACTTTGTCTAGGCAGGTACGTACCAGATGAGTATGAGGTAGTAGATTTAGCCTCTTCACTTGGAGTAGGTAGAGTAGAAGTTTACGGATACCCCTCGTTAATCGCAGCGGGGCAGCTGGCCGAGTTTGGTGCTCAAGGGCGGGCCAAAGCAGGCAAGATAGGGCTGAATCATGTGATGAACCAAGGCCAGAAACTAACCTACAGCTGTCCAATGGAGAGGTACCTAAACCAAGTATTGCTGGTATTTCCTGTTAAAGCCGTTCAAGCACTTTGGACGGCCTAGAGTGCTGCTGTCATATGGCCTTGCTCGTATTTCGCTGGTACGGAGAGAAGTGCAAGGCGTGAATAATCCAATCAACTACATACCTTCTTGTCTCTCTCTCTGCCTTGCTTGCGTTAGCTAATGCAACAAGCAAGCAAGCAAGCGCAAGCAAGCGGGCAGGCAAGTCGGGTGAGCAAGGGCTGATTTAGGCGGAAGGGTGGGGGCCGAATCTAGATCTCCCACATGTCGGTCGGGCGTGCTATCGGACGCCAGCGACTTTCGGTTGTGTCGGCTGGGCTACAATGACACACGCATATACGGCTTATCTTACCTTACCTACATGCCTACCTACTACCTGCTACTCTAGATTGTTTGCCTCCTATTAAACATGCATGCATATGTGTGTATCTTGGGGGACAAGAACCGTATCCCGGTATAATGATGCCCAAAAAGGATGTCAAAGCCCCCCTTACTTAGGTGTTGCTTACAGCCGGTAGTTTGTCAGTTGGATGGCATCGGGCATCATTGGTAATAACTGTTTTGATTGTATTTTTAGGACTTTGCCTCCTATTGATGCCTATTGATTTTTTTATACTCCATGGCTGTTTTTATACTTCGGCCTTCTCATGTTCCTCTTTGTGCAAGGTCGACCGGTATCAAACCACGCTCATCTACATCTAAATATGCCCGCTACGCCAATCCATAAGACGCCTTTTCGTACAAGTCATGCCTAACTCCCCGTTGATGATGTGAAGGCTATGCCGCAAATAAATAAAAATCCGTACTGTACAAAAGAGGCGTGTACCAAGCCTTCTTCTCGTAACTCGTGCCCAATCCGCAGCCCGCATAGGCACAGTAAAGCGTAAGCTCACTTCTTTGCCAATCCGCTGATAGGTAGCTCCATGCCACAGTATCAATCCAGAGTCGTTGCATGTCCCATATGATGGAAATATTGGGGCCGTCTATCGTGAGATCAGACCGCCTTGCAACCATGGTATTGTATTGCAGCAGCACGAAAGATCGCTGAGGTGGCAGTCTTCGTACCCCGACCACTAAGATGACGAGGGCTGCGCCACCCGTTGGCGAGGAGAGACCTTTTCCGCTTTCGGACTGGGCAGCTCTTCCACACACGATATCCGAATTGGATTATGCGGGAGATCGGCAATATTTTGACCAAGGATTCGGCATCCTTGCGTGCCAAAGTAACCGCCGCTTGGGGTTTCGCAAGGCCCCCAGCCCCATCGGGTGTAGCGATGGAATTTCTCATGTCCGACCACAGCTCTCGTGTTCGTCTACATCCCAGGAGCAAGTGTGCCTAGAATCATCGCGGTTGAGGAGGCTCCTCCTCAATCATGCAGGCGCTCTCGAGCATGTTGGTCCATTTCCCGCTCGTTCCTGCATGACTGTGCTTCAGATGTTGTCGGAAATGGTCTGCCCGGAAGAACTTCTTGCTTGAGTTGCATTCTCGGAACTTGTGCACCTCTTGAAGATGACGGAGTCTCTCATCCCAATCGTGCTCGGTAGCATGTCGATTACGGCCGCTACCGCCACTGCGCGCAAACTCATCCCCACAATAGCCGCAGGCGTCAGCTTCGCCAGGTCTGTTGCTGCTTTCGTGAAATGCTTTGTCGTAGCCTGCGACATGCAGTGCCGAGCACGACCAACTGTGCCGCCTAACGTGTAAGCTGTTTTGGTGGCGTTCTGCCTCGTTCTTGTTCTTGAAGCGGTTACCACAAAAGGAGCATTCATATTGCTTCTCTGCTGCGTGCGCACTAAAGTCGAGAAGAGAGTCAGTCTTACACGCCCAATACATGTTTAGGAGGGATTGAGTTTGATTGGCCAGATCCCTGCTAAGAGGCGGGTGTTATTGCTTACCTTAACTCCTCAGCCGTCTCAAACTTCTTGGGCTTTTTGGGGCAGCACTCGCACATGAAGAAACCTTGAATCCGGGACATGGTGGTCTTGGAAACGTCCGACAGTTTGCGAGGCGAAGCAAGCGGCCGGTTGTCGCTCAGATTTCGGTGGTGCGGAATCCGCGAAATCGAGGATTGGGGCGAGTGAGTCAGAGAGATCGGGGTGCTGAATGGTGAATTGCAGATGCCATCAACAGGCGAAAGCCCGTTGGGAGATACTCTTCCAAATGAATTCCCGCTGGTCAAGCTGGTCGCAGTAAGGGAAATGTTTGAGGCAAATGATCCGCTGCGTCCAACCGAAGACACCGAAGACATAGAACCTTGGGGAATCACAGTCAACCGAGGAGTTGGAGACTGCCGTGAGCCCCCTTCCCGACGGCGCAATAATTCCCCTGAACTTGGCAGACTTTGCATAATCAAGTCATCCCCCGGCGGTGAAGAAGCCCGTCTTTTCAGGCCCATCCTTTGGTACTCTGAGCGCGACGTATCATCGATGTGAAGCCTTTTAATACCCGATGTTTCTTCCATGGGAAAATCTGCGTCGTCCATATTGTCGTAGCTGCCCTGAGTAGAGATGGTTGCATCGTCGGGCAGGGAGCCACTGTTGGTCCGTCGACTGCGGAAGAGCGGTGACCGATCCGAGTCGGCGGGCTCAATTGGCGAACGGTAGTCGTTGCTGCAAGCTCCTGAGAACGGCAAGCCCCTTGGGGAAATAGCTGACTGCATGGAACTGTCTTCCATTGCCAAGTTGTTACTTGTCCGTATGGGCAATGATAGATGTGGGAGAAGTGACTGATGGTTTTCGGAACCAAATCGTGGAAGAGCCTCGTTGACCGACGAGCTGAGGGCAGATCGTCTTGGAGGCTGGGCGGAGAACTTCTTGAGTAAAGAGTTGTCGTAGTCATTGTTATCTCGGGGCCTGTACTGGTCATGGGACATGAAAAGCTTCTTTGGCAACGAGTCCTGAGGTGACGGTCTAGAGATGCAACAAGTGTGAGTAACCAAGACAGCACATACAGACACGATATTGACTTACAGGTTTACGGTAGAAGCCAAACTATGGTAACCTTCGTCCTTGATGGATTTGACACTTTCCCGCCTCATATAACTCGGACCATCAATGTCAAGACTGTGTCCAGGACTTTCAAATTCTCGGCTTCCAAGCTTGAAGGACCCTTCGAATTGATCGCGAGGCGGTTGACGGCTGCTATCGAGTGACGGACCGTCGACCGGGACATATCTCGGAGGTGGTAGCGGCGGAGGTGCGATCTCGTTCTCAGTACGTGGGCGGTTTGGTATCGACATGGGATTGGATGCCAACGAGGGCGAGAACGCAGAGGGATACGAAGGATGGCCTCTCCCAGTATTTCCTCTTGTCCGATCATCAATATATATGGGCGGAGGAGCCGCCCTCGGGGCATATCGTGGAGTTTCCATCTTGAATCGGTATCCCCCCTTGCTCGCCTCCTTCGAGTTCGAGCCGAGTACTTCAGAAGCTGATTGTTTTTCTTTCTTTCACAATAGCAAAGACCAATAACACGTCGGAAACCTAATGTTTAGGACAGCTGTGTCGGATGCGCCAGCCAAGAGATCGGGGCGATTTGGACCACACCGATTGTCGAATTGGAAGTATCGATATGGCACACGGGTCACAATCGATGAGCAACCGAAGAAGCCTCGTACCCGTTGGGTATGCGTCCTGTAGCTCAGTAGGCTGTGAGGCGGCAACGAAAGGGGTTTGCGTCAGGAACGCTGGCTGTGGCAATCGTTCGTATCGGCGGTTCCGGTCCTATATCTGGGGTTGGGTGTGCCTCTACAGGCGGACCGAGGGTGGTTTCGAAATGACGGAGGCGATGTAAATGCTGTACAGATCCCTCCTATGCAAGACAATAGAAAAAGTCGTTAAAAAGCAGAATGCATATGCAAGTGTAAAGTACAAGTCGCCAAAAAACAGATCGTAGCTGTGGTTATGGGGAAAATGGTGATAATCAGCCCACGGCAGTGACGGCTTGACTGGCTAATAGACCGTTTTCCGATGCATGAGGGCCTAGATGCTCGGCCAAGTATAGCGCCCAGGAATAAGTAAGTAAATCGAAGTCGAACGAGCTCGATTTCTTCAGGTCCGTGGCGTAGGAAAGAGTCGAGTAGATGGGAGGAATATGGTGGTGTATCTTCTCCTCTTGCTGGTTTTTCTTTGTCGTTGTCTTGTCTTGGACAGCGGACGATTGGACGGGATAGCGACTGGAGCTGCAACGGCGATGGGAAAAGGCGTCACAGCAATAGGTTCAGCAAAAAGTTGTCGCAGAGGGGCGAGCGAGCAGTGCAGTTTTAGATCCAGAAGCCAAAGAGCAGCGCCGCTTGAGTTGCTGTACCGTCTACCTCGTCCAAGGTCGTCGGCAACGCTCGAGGGCGGGTATCGGTACCTCGAGGATCTGATTTGAGTAGGTACACGATTCAAGGTACATTGATGGCAGGCCTTCAGCCCTTTCGACGGTTGCAGGCGGCAGGGCAGGGACTGATCCATTAATTGACCCATGCCTGTCCCATGATGTACCTATGTATCGCAGGTAGTGGGTTACACTCCAGTGCGTGTGTGTGAGTGTGCCCTGTAGGGAAGACCAAGGGACCCTTTTTCTCACTCCTCTCCTCAAATCCAGTCGTCAAGGGCCCTCCACTTCCAGGGTACTTTGCAGTACCACGCTACATGCGGTCGGGTTTATGTAGAATTCCATCCCTACAACGAATTGGTGGGCCAAAATGCCAGCCATGGACAGGGGAGGGCTGCACGCTTGCACAGGAGGGGGTTCAATGCTCTCCAAATCAATGGGAAGGGAAGGGCTGACTGTAAGTGGGACCTGTAAAAGTACAGCTTAGCAAGGCGTGTCTCGAACGAACGCGGCGAAGAGAGGAGGGGTGGTGCTAAAACGACCAGTAGCAGCAGCTGGTAGCAGTAGCAGCATCAATCAAACCAGTAGCACCGGCCCATGAACCTTTCTTGTACAAGACGTCGTTCCTTCACCTGGGTAGATGGTCAGTTGGGTGCGAAGCATCAGTAAGTTTGATTACTACAACAAGCCCCGTATCTGAATGCCATCTCCGGGTGATAGACACATCTGAGCTGGGAGGCTTTCTGAGGCTTTCTGGGGCTTGCTTCTAGTTTGGCATGTCCATGGCAAGCGCCATTTTCTTTGTTAGGTAGACCCGACAGTCCGATCTGGGGATCACTCAGTTCTGCTGGGCATGCCGTGTCAAATCCTAGGCAGGGATCGAGTGCGAGCCTTTGTCGGCTTAGGTAGCTGATTGCAGCGTTTCTGCAATTGTCGTGCCGACGGGTTGGGGATTACGGCACGGCGGAAGCGCTCCAGTGTGTGCGGTGTACTTTCAACTAGCGCGGCGAGATCCGATATGGATGAGTATTGACCTCAACCTGTCTGTGTCCTGTCCTGCTTCTTGGAGGATCACAGCATCATGTTGTTTTCCTTGCTTCTCCTCCCTCGTCAGCATGGCCATTTGGACACGCATCCACTCCTCTATCGATTCGTACATGGGATCAATCGTAATTCAGCCGAGCTGTTTGTTAATGGAATACGGAGTATCACCAGCCCTAGGCTCGCAAGTTTCGGCCCCGCGAGCCCGCACGCTCTGAATCAAGGAACTTACCATAAATCTATTACCTTTGACTGGATCAGCTGCGGCTGCCTGGGCTTGACCGCCAAAAGGCATATCATCAAGCTCCGTCTAATATGACTTACTTCTTACATACTTACAGAATCCAGATGGTACAATAATGGAACGATCGTGTGTACAGTATGTCGGTCCAATGGTTCTTTCTTCGTTCTGCAGAGGTCTGCTGCTTAAATTATATTGGCCCTTACTCACCAGTGCAACTCTTCAACGAAAGCGCAAAGCTATGACACCGTGAACCTATCAAGGGGACTCGGCGAACTCAATTCATTGGTTTGCCTCCGTGTAGGCAGGACTGCTTTTGCCGATGCCCACGAGACACGATTACGTCCAATGCTCTTCTCTGCGTGTACGATTAATCAAAGTCGTTATGAGGGGCCATCCCTGTAGTGCAGGCAGAGCTCGTTTCAAGCTTGGCAATCCAAAGGCAGTCACATCTTTTTCACAGTTCAGCCCTACACGCTTTTGATTGATCAGAGTGGTCATGTGTGATGACGGCGGCCCCCTTCAACTCTGCGATTTGATCTTGATCTTGCCGAAGGCGCCCGCACCTCTAACCGTGCGATCCCTGGCACCACACCAAGAGGAGGGATAGATACATGAGAACTTGGGTTTGTGGCCCTTAATTGGTATTCTTGTCGTCTTTTCGGAGCCGGCAGAGGGCGCGACATCCTGCATGCAGGCGGGCATGGTCAGGTGCTTCTCGTGGTCTACCCTATCATCCCCACGAGACCGGAGGTCTTAGTCAGAACCTGATGATCTCAGCTTACCACAGTGAGTAGTGAGTGTACTCTGGGTTCTCGGTGCGCCTCCTCTTGTAACGCCTCTCGAGTAGTACAACCCGGAACAACATATCATACCATACATCATTTACATCATGGAGGCGCTTTTCCCAATAGCTATGCCATCCTTGGCATCATGCCTTCAGGTTACAGAGTTACAGTGCAGCCGCCCATGTGAAGGCAAATCGGAGGGTACTATCAGCACTGGTTGAGCATGGCGTAGTAGTATCAGCTATCAACCTATGAAAGGGCCGTTTCGTGGCGGGTGAGATGAGGATTGTAGGTAAAAGAGCACCTCCTCGGGTGCCCATGCAAGATATACCGCTTTCGGCACGCTGGGGGGTTGTAGTCGCAGATTTGGATGTTACCCATCACTTGTCAGCCACAGCGGCTCAACGGGAATTGAATCCTCATAAGACACGACCTGCTAGATATAGCTGGCACATCGTGAGGGATAGTCGCTTTCAATTAAGACCGATCAAGTGAGGGCTGCTCGGGAAGTATTGCCTCACTTTCCACCAGTCGCGCGCGGTTGGGGTCGGTGTCTTGGCTCTCCCGCCTCCGTCAACCACCAAGGAAAAAAAGTCCAGCGATACAGCAGCCACAGCCGCACGATGAGATACTCCACCGGGGGTTTTCCTCGAGTTGAGTTCAGGAAACAGTTTCACCGGGCAATTAGACCTTGGCCGCAAATCAGTCTCAGTCCGAAGCCGCCTCCGCGGGCGTCCCACCCATCGCTGGAGAGAGGCAGGCATGGCTTGCAAAGAAGCAACCAACAATCACCCCACGGTGGAACGGGGGCTATCGCGGTCATTTGAGGCGCAACAAACTTCCTGGCTTGCAAGACCGAGATCAGGATCATCGGCTTTGATTACACGACACGTGCAGCGCGGTGGTGCGTTCAGTGGATGCCCGTCATCAGTCTGCATTTCCGTCATAGACTCATGTAAATTGAACATTGAACCATATATACAATGGCAAGCAGGGCCGACATATGCAGAAATATGCTGGGCAACCTGCTGCAGCTGCAGTACATACTGGACGCAACATCGTCTTGTGACGAGAAATGGTGGTGCATTCGCCTTATGAGGCGCACAAGTTTGTTCGCCTAAAAGTGGCCATCTGGAAAACCATGGGACGAGGTTGGCGACTCATTTGGCAAGGTTCATCGGAGGATAAGCCTCATTCGACATTCTCACCTGCTACTACTCAGCCCTATACAACTTCCGCCGAGCCAGAGCCAGGCTAACAATGCAACCACCGCCAATTGGGCGGTGGTGCTGTGGCCAGGTGCCAGGGTCCTTCTGTACCCCGTCAGAAACCGCTACACTCGATCAATTACATACACGTACTTGCACCACCCCCTTTTACCCTCCCACGCTACGAATTCGCACAACTTGTACAGCAAGTGCGACGACAGGTCTTTGGTTGGTTGGGTTGATTTCGAGATGGGATCTTCCGGGCGATGACTCGCTCGAAATCACACACCCCCTTCCCCTCTCCTCCCACCTGGCACCTGGTCCATGGTTGGAGAGCGAAAAGGACCCGGAATATCCAGATTTGGCGGGAGTGGGCACGAAAGTGCAGGATGGTATTCCGAGCTGACTCAGTATCCCTACCTTTGTCGCTCACCTCACTCGCTGCGGGCTTAGCGCCGCCCTAAAACAAGCTGGAGCAAAATGCGGATGATGCCCGCATTCCGTTGAATCGACACGATACGATAGGTAGAACCTCATGCAGACCGGAAACCTGGCGACAAATTCCAAGATATCGTATCTCTAGCGGCTACCTGTTACAGTGTCGGATTGGGTTTGCCAACCTGGCGCCTGTACAAATTATGCCGGCCAAGGAAGGGATTCCAGGTGCAATCCAGTGATCTGCAGAGGCGCCCTGCATCCAGATCAGCAATGGGAAGGCCTTCCTTGGCACTGGAGAGTTTCATACTAGGCCGTCCCAGGTGTAGATATTGGGTAGTAGTATGCTTAACTATATCTTTGTCAGCAAGCCCGGGCAAACCTGACGATGACCATTTACTATGCGATCCCTTTGAATATGAACGGGATCTGGCAAATGTCCCAAAATACTCGTCCCGTTCAGGGGCCAGATCTATTTTGGCTCTTACAGTAGAGTGCGGACAGTGTGCCGCTTCGTGGCTGGCCCATCCTGAATCACGTTTTCTTCTACATTTGCTTATGGGCGTTTACATTCATACATGATTCAAACCCTCTGCGTGTGGTGTCAATGTACTACAAGGGGGTCGGGTCAACTATCAAGACGATACAACATACCCCGCTAAGGCCGTCTCAGTCATCTCCGCAATCAGGTAGGTCGGGGTAGTTGGGCATCTCAGCTCGGTCAACCATCTCCATGCGTATCGACTGAAATGACTCGTCGACTACTTACGCAGCAACCAGCATTGATAACCGTCAAGGGACAGGCAAGTAGATACGAGCCCTACAAGGTGTGCGGTGTGGGATGGGGATGGGGATGGGGATGGGGATGGGATGAGATAAGATGAGATGGGGGAGGGATTGCTCTGCTAATGTATTTGTGGAGTTGGGGGACGAACACCGCCAAACCCTCATCTCCGAATGGGGCGTCGGCGCTGTGGCGTGGGCAATGCCTTCCTTCTGAGCCAGCAAGGGGAAGGAGCAGTCAGTCTGGGCATCCTGATGGGTCCGACGCGAAACCGAGCCAAACGAGAAGTGGAGGCAGATGCGAGCTCGGTACTTGGGAGTGCAGTCGTCATAATGTCTCTCTGCCGATGCACCTCCTAGCCCACGAAAAGCAAAACTGTGGATAGCCCTACCGGCGCTGCTGGCAGGAAAAAGCAATTCGCCCGGCAGGATCGAGCCAAAGGCCAGGCTGCCAGGCCGTCCGGCGCGGGGGCCGGGATGGCGTCGTCTCGCAGCTGCAGTAGCAGCAGCAGCTCGTTTGGAGCCCATCTACGGAGTAAAAGAAGAAAAATCAAACCGCAACGCACGCGCGCACGCACGCGAGAGCGAGGCAGGAGGAGCAAGAGCATGCTAGGGCTCTAGTTGCATCTGCGCTTTGGTACTGTAGATGGGAATCGAGAGGGTTTCCCCTCGAACTCCAGCTGGCGGAATCGTGCAATGTCATTCCCCTAGGGCTAGTTGCTTTGCTAGTTGCTCGCGAGGTCCGCTACCTCGCTTCAGCTACAATGCGTCGGTCCCGCAGAGTCGGCGACCTTAGTGGTGCAAGCGCGTCCCTAGGTAGGCCTGGCTCGTTATCTCGAGCAAGTACAGTAGGTAGCCTGTCTCCCTGTGCCCATAGCGCTGGGGATGCTACCGACAGCGTGGTAGCGAGTTTAGCTTGCGCGAACCGATTTGTGTGTTGTTATCATTCATCAACTCAACCACCTGCCCTCCCTTCTTGGTTGTACGGGCTCGGAGATTGAGGCCTCCTTCTTTTCCCCCAATGTTCTTCCTGGTGTAATAGAACATTCTTTCGCCCGACTGCTTCGGCTCAGCGGATTATTCATTTCCACCACCCTCCGACTGATCTGCGCTCGGCGGCGGAGTTGCTGACATATGAAAGAAAAATGGCCTTGCCCGAACATTGTACGACAATGATGCCCTTTTCGAGAAGTCGCTTGACAGTGATCCGACCCCTGAAATGATTTACATGCACACTAGCCTAGTAGTCCCCGAACACGTCGGTTTTATCCTAATATCGCGGCGTAGTAAGGGAAACTCTGGGAAAGTACTTACCAGTTCAACGCTCCCATTTTCGGAAGATCTACGAGCCCGTTAACCTATCACGCCATGGTATTTTCATCATTACAGTATCATCATCATACTCTCTCTTCGGTTGGTCCTGACTGTTTAGCCCTGGTGTCAACTTTAGAGGGTCACATTAGCGAGTAATGGAAATGTCCAAACACACCTTCGACTGACTGATGTACAGTAGGGTGTGCGAACTGCGAACCCCCAATCCCTTCCCCCTCCTATGTATGTAGTAGTGGCCTTCGCCCATTCAACCATGTGCTCGCTAGAGCCTAGAGGAGGTCTGTGACCTCCCACCAACGTTTCGACAGGGTAGGCAGGTGGCAGGTAAACACCAACTGACTATTGCCTTGGCATAGGGCCCGCGGCTGAAGACTAATATAGGTTAAGTCTATACGGTCTCAGCTTTACTGAAGCTACCATTCGCATTATCAACTCAGCTGGATGCGGACAACGGGCCGCTCCTCAGCACCCCCTAATTGGGCCGGATTACTTCTTTTCCCGTCTAATTCCGCGAGGACGTGTGGTGATCGATCCAGCCCTACAATTGTCTGTGTGCGGCTAGAGCCACACCCATGCGCACCCTAACCGAGAAAGAGAGAATGTGTGGTGTCGTGTCATTACATCACGGGCCCTTTTTCTTTTCCTTCCGCTGGTGGCTGGCTGGCTGGCTTCACTTGTGTGCTCACTTCAAGTACGGGATTTAGTTTTAAGACCTTCGTCCATCTTAATGGAGGCAGAAGAAAGACCCGTCCATCAGGCAGGCGGCCGCACTCCCGGCCGCAGTGATACCACGGGTGGTAGTATGTTATGTAGTTCTCAGACCTCTGGGTTTCATCAACGGCAGGGCCAAATCCAATTCTTGGACGACCAATTTAGAATGCCCATTCATGCAGGCCAATAGTATCTGCATGGGGGAAACTACGCGATGCACCACGACATACTATCACAAAACCCACAGCACACCGGCGCTGGTGATGATGGAAATAATTATAGTAACGTATCAGCGGTAGGTAGGTGTGTGGATGTACATACACATGTGTGAATACATGCATACATAAGCGAAATAATATAATCCACACTCATCCCATCCATGGATCGATACTAGCCGTTGAGACGTATGTCGATCCCGCGTGCGTGCCGTAGGTGGCATGCGGCGCTACGGGGGATGGGATGGTGGCCCACGCTTTTTTTTCGCTCGGCTTCTGTATGCAGGTCAAGGTGCAGCAGCCCAAGGCCCAGTACCACCACGCCAACCATTTCGATGAAGATCACGACCCCAGTGCGTATGGCAATGCGAGGTGCAGAAGTGTGGGAATGCGAGGGACGAAGAGTTGGAGAGAAAGAAACAGACAAACAAAAAGAAGCACATGGATCGTCACCGGTTAGGGGTTGCGCAATCTAACAGGTGCCGTGCCGGTCGAATCATGTGCTCAGATCTGGCTTGCCTGAGTTTTACGGCAGTAGCAGCAGCAGCAGCCAGCCAGCCACGGGGGGCAAGAGAGGCATGCAGCCGCTGTCCAGTATAGGGCAGGTTTAGGTTTCGAAACGGCTTGTAGACAGTGCATGCATCAGGGCTTGCAGTTTCCTCCCGCGGGCGTTTAAGAAGTGACGATATTACATGGCTCAATGCTATTGGGCACTTGGTACGACGCCCTCCAAAGATGTTGCCTATTGGTACAGCGTCTCTAGATGCGCCGCAAGATACTGCCCCAGCAGGTAGGTAGACTTACACGCACTTACAATTGACGCAGAGACATGCCTATTTTCCCTACATACTTCCATGAATAGAACGTATGTCTACAATGTACCTAAGGCGGTGTCACCCCCACTTAGCGTAAATATTTACATATTTACCTGCCCATCGCACCTAATCACCTACATAGTCGAAGTGACGAGGTTGCTTCCCCAGCAGACATGAGTCGGTGCGCTGCTACTGCTACGGAGGCAATCCGGAGCGCGCGACACCGCTAAGGAGAGGAGGGCTGGATAGGTGCGCGGATCTCATGCGGGGAGCGCACCACCGCTCGTCATCGACTCCGGGCTTGCATAGCATAGCCTCCTTGCTAAACGCACAAATCAGTGGACGAGAGGCCACACTCCCATCGTCGGACTTAACGCTGCGTGTCTTGGAAATGTTTAATCGCTCACCCGTGGCACACTGCGTACGGAAGAGGCAGGTATGTAGATGCGATAGGCCTGTAGTTGTTTTTTGGGGCAGAGAGTAATGGATGCATTACGTGTTGCTGACTGTGGGATGAGCGAGTCTCATATGTAATAGATAGAGGGTAGGCTAGGGAGAGAGGTTACACAGCGGCAACGGGTGCGCTCATGTTTGTGCATGCAGATTTCGTAATCAATATGAGCAAAGTATGTCTCCAAAGGTCCCTGATCATCTACACAAATAAATCAACTGCTGTCTGAACTTGAGAGGTTGGTGATGATATGCTGTAATCTATGGCCATATTGAACAGGTAGGTCAAGTAGATACTCCATAGGGCTACGGAAGCACCTGTCAACGAGAGGTACCGGCAGTGCGTGTGCAAGGAGCAAAAAACCGCACGACCCTACAAGGCTGATTTGATTCAGCTACAGTGAGTCTCGGATCGCCAAAGCAGCTCCCCTTTCGAGCGAAACGTGCCTCTGTTGCTCCTGCAGTGCGATGGCTGTGTCCCCCAAATATGCAGCTCACACGAGGTCCTGTGTACTGCAGATTGGTCGATTGGTGTGGAAGAGTACTACATAGTATGTGTGCCCAGAACATGTACGGGCATGTACGTGCATTATGTGATACAGGCCACAAAAGACTCTTGTGCGTGTGTTCCCGGCCTTTTCGACCGCCGAAACGGCCGCTCTTACTCCGAATTGATCCAAAGTGAGCAGGACTCAGTGCTCCGAAGGGACCTGGGGAGGGGCAGGGGATGTCATGTCGACTGCCGCCTTGCATTCATTTACATGAGGGTTTCCTGATTCATCGTCAACGGGCAATGGCGATACGTTGCTTTTGCACCCTCTGACCATCTTACGCTGCATTGGTATTTACTTCCAATTCGCCGACGCTGTAGTAGCAGCAAGTGAGCTTACACTGCGCCAACGCCTTACTCAGATCTCTGCTCAAGATCGACTCTTCTTTCAACACGAGAGACCGATGCCGGGCGCATCGAATGACTACCGGAGCAGGGATCTACTCCAATGGCATCGCCTAGATCCCTATTCGTATGCTGATTGAAAGCCTCAGCCGCTGAGATGATGCACGAAAATGTTGCATTCCGCCCGCCGAGTTCCAAGGCAGTGGCAAAAGCCCTTCGTACGAGAATAGTGCCAATAATCAATAGTCGCATGGTATAATCTATCTGTCTGACGCTGAATATGATAGATTTTTCCAGCACCTCATCAGCCGCTTTGATACCGCCAGTCGTCTTTGCGTCGCCCAGCTAGCAGCAGTATCAATTCAGCCCCACCATCCCCCCACTAACAACTCCCGCCAGATCTCCCTTCTGCTGTGAACGATACAAGACAGCAGGTAGAGATGGGTGTATACATTCCTGCACAAATACATGCAATACTTTGCGGTACTTGCCGGCGTGACGGTGAAATGAGATTCGCATTTAGCAGCCGCCGGGAAAACTTGTCCCGGTGACAAATTTCAGGTTGGACGTTAAGACTTGCTGTGTAGTATTGATTGAGGCGACGACAGATGGTGGTGTTTGAATACCACCGGAATAACACATGGACTACCTACGATAGGGTAACAGCTCTTTAGCCGATATCTCTGCCTACTTGCTGGACAGACACCCCCCTTTGGATTATTGGAGCGGCCGAGACCCAGACTAAACGTCCGAGTCACGAGACCGCGTGGCACCGAGGCACCGCACCCGGGCTGACGCGCGCTGGGCTGGCCTTCAGTTCCTACACTAAACACGAGCTTGACCTGACGGACGGGGCGGGTATCGAGCTAGCGCCGTGCCAGGGCCCCCGCGGAAACACACCGCGCGGAGAAAGGGCTGGGCTGGAACTGCCTTGCGCTCAGCTCGCAACGGCGGCGAATAGAGTTCCTGCTAGACAGGCTCCAGGCACCTCGTCATCTTGAGTGGTTCGTCTTTCTCTGCTTGTCAGAGAATTTCATTCGGAAGGGGCCTTGGCGGTGCGCCCGCCCGCCCGCCCGCTTACATACCACACAATGCGAAAGGGGGATCGTCGGTTTTCAACGCTCCACCCGTCTTACTCTCCCCCTCTCTCCCTTCTCTCTGTTCTCTGTCAACTCGCCTATCGCTCCTCTCAGCACTTGGCCAGCTTTGCAGTCTCCTCTTCGAATCGAAATGTGCAACCGCCTGCCTCTGCTTCGTGGTACTGTGCTGGAGGAGCCCCAACTAGGCCCCAACCTACCTAGTCGGTGGACTGACGTCTGGGAAAATAGTGGACTCGGCGCCAACCCGTAACCGATAGTAACGTGAGACGAACTGCCGGAGATTGAAGGTGCTCCTCGTTCAAGCCAAGCCCAGCGCCTTGCTGAGCGAGTGTATGTGTGTGTGTGTGTGTGTGTGTGTGTGCATTTACGGAATTACGGGATTTCGCTGTTGGCCCTTCCTCTCCAGGGCACCCGTCCCGACCCAGCCGTATTCCGCCGAGATGGGCTTGCGCTGTTGGCGCTGGCGTCGTTACATTCTGCCCCTTTTTTTCCCATTGCCCATCCGATCCGCCAAGTGCACACACGGCGAGCTAATGATTATTACCAACCCTACGCCACTTTTTGACCGCTAATCGTTGCCCTTTTGCACGCGACAGCCGGTGAGTGCCGGTTCAGGTGCCGGGCCTAGTGGGAAAGAGGGCTGGCGTGAGCAAATTGGATGCCGCACGATCTTCGCACGACTGCACGCAGCAGGCAGGTTGCGAAACAGGACTCTCCCTGTTCCTTGGACGGGAGTGAAGATCATTGTTTACTTACTACTACTGCTGCTAGGCGAACAACGTGTCGTGTCGACATAACTATGGAATAGGGTCATCTTCAAAGTGGCTCTGGATCCATCCACACACCGTTATACGCATACCCTACCGACACCATGGTAATGGGGCTGCTGCTGTTGGCGGCTTCTTCGCCTTCTTCGTCTTCTCCTTGTTGTTGTACCACATTACTGTTCGTATGCCGTGAAGCCCGAATAAGCACCAGCTGTGTGGGAGGAGAAGATCAGCCAGTATTACACGGCGCTGCACTACATACAGCTGTGACCACGAGCGAATACAGTAAGGCAATATTCAGTAGTTCGGTGCTGAAAACGAGGGGGCCAAGCGAAAGGTTTGGCGGCCTTGGACTATCGATCAGCCTTATCACGCAGTCATTTTGTTAGGTACTGGTGCCATCCTTGTCGGCGTCCTTCAGCCCTTCTGGAACATTTCCTTTTTGGCAAGCGGCCAATCACCGTTGCACCTCCCCACCCACACCACAGGACACCTTCAGGCCCTTTTCATCATCTTGCATTTTTCGCGGTTCCTTCTTCAACTGGCACTAACTGGGTCGGGTTTTCCCGATGCACACACACACTCTATCAGAGGACGCAGCCAAGGTGCTAACGGCATGGCCGTCCGTCCGTCCCATAACGTACGTGCACACAGCACAATGCAAAAGTATTGGGCATACTCACATATTGATTGGTTTTGAACGATTAATGGTCATTTTTGGCCGCATCGTTTTTGGTTGTCGATGCCGAATGTTGTTGGTAGGTGCCAATTAGTCGTTGTTGATGCGGCTCTTGGCAGAAATTACGTACTCGATTCGGGCCAGACGCTTCGCCTTTCAATCGGGGGGGCCATCAACCATACGACGCAGCATCTGGTTCAACCACCTCTCCACCAACAACCGAGGTATCCATCCTGTTGCGCCGCACAGAAACTTATGCGCTGATTGCACCGAGATGATGCCTGCTAGTTGCACATGTTTGACATATTCCCTGAAACGTAGGATGGATGATCTCCCCCCAAAAACAGCCTTTTTTGTCGGCGCATGTATCTCGAGGTACACCGACTCTGGTTGCATTCTCCCTTCTTGACCTTTCCCCCCCACGACGACAAAAAGGCGAGCGAGCCAAAAAAGCATGGTTGCATTGGGGCCAATCTCCATACCTCCGGTCCGAATATGCAAGCGCACATCCTGCGTGCTACTCCTGCTAACCGTACTGGACTTGCCCTTTTTTGTTTTGGCTATATCGATCCCTTTCATTAGTGCCACGAGTGCTAGGCTCGGGGATCTCGTATAGCTAGCAGGCCAGCCAACGGGCCACCTACCTACGTTGGCCAGCGGGTGCACCTGCTTTGCTGGCCGTCACCAATGGCAACGAGGCTTTGCGGAGAGAGCGCCTAGGGGCTGCTGCCCACGAACTGCTGTCATCTCGGCGGAATGGGTGCGTCGTCCAGATACAGCTTATGATGTCAGGAGATGCAATCAGCAGTACATACAGGGGAGACCCAAATGCCGGACACACCCATTACCAGCGCCCATTATGCCGGAGTTCGAAGGCGCCCCCATGGCAGTCTTCGAAACTGGGATGGAGCCTTACTCAGGAAACAGACAACCGCCAAGCCAGAGGAATGGGGTGGGGGAGCGGGCTCCAGTTGCGATCCCAGGGGCTCAAATACGGGACTCAGTACCACGGTACGCCGCAACTTTGGTGCACTTATAGATCCCTTTTATTGCTAGCAGGGCCGGATTCTTGGACAATCGAGAAAAGAACGCTATGGCGAGAAGGAGTTAGGTACCTCCATAGAAGCCAAACCCGCCGATCTTTCGTAGCAGCCAGCAGCCTCTCTCTGGCTGTCTCCGACCCGACAGGGCAGGGCTACCCGGTGGGGGCTCCGGACATCAGACCTGCTGGATGGCCAGTCGGCTAAGCCACATGCGGTGTCTTCGCCCGCGATCCTCGAGTCAAAAATCCGGGCACTTTCCGTCCATGTCATGTCACGAAACGCCTAACACACCACACACACACACACCTTTAAGGATTGGGCTCGACGGAACTTGCCAGGCGCACCGCCCGCCGCCCAGATGAAGAACGGTCAGGGCCTATCATGCGAAAAGTTCCTTCCTTC
Organism: Apiospora marii; assembly: GCF_038362585.1. NCBI lineage: Eukaryota > Fungi > Ascomycota > Sordariomycetes > Amphisphaeriales > Apiosporaceae > Apiospora > Apiospora marii. The sequence continues at coordinate 3,271,063 of NW_027117377.1, forward strand.
CATGCCCCCGGGTGCTACCTTCGGTTACGGTAGACGTTTGTAGTCGGCGACTACTTGTACACGCCGTAACGAGGCTTATATTAGATTATTATTAGTTCCCTCGTCCAGCATCCAGTCAGGGGGGCAGTCATGATATATGACACGGGTGTTTGTCACAAAGAAATGATGCCCATCACCGTGGCCCCCCTTTGTATGCACGTATGTACGATGAGGATGACGACCGTCCACCGTCGTTCTGCGTGGGTATGCCCGAATTTGGGTCATTGCGCCTTGACCTGACCTTGACCTTGAACTGACCTTGACCTTGCTTGACCTGAAGCCTTACGGCGTGCATGGGAGAAGGGGGCCGTTCAGACGAATCGGCCGCGGAGGCACTGAGGTATCCCACCCGGCCCACGTCCCTCTACACACACACCCTCCCCTGGTCGGCATGGGCTTCTCTCTCTCCCTCGTCCCGCAGACTGATCCTTCGCGGCACGGAAAGAGCAGAATCCAGTAACAGGATCCGCACGTCGTCGTTAGCAAAAGGCTAATTTTGCTTTGTTTGAAACGTGGTTACCAACTCGCTCGGGTGCGGCCCGGTCGTTATCTTGATGATACACTTTGATCTCGGACGGGAGTCCGAGTGGTGAGCGAGCAGTAGGTAGCATAGTCGATAGTCTGCCTTTTCTCGGTGAATATGTCGGTGGAACTCGTCACGTTGGCAAGCAGTAGGTGAAAGTGTTATGGTATTGCTGGGTAGACCACATATGACTTTGGCCTTGGTCAGCGTGCATTGGCGTGGATTGCATAGCCTCAGTTCAGACGGGCCCCTACACTACTCGCCCATGGAGCGGAGAATTCGACGGGTTGCTGTTAAAGCATAGTGAGCTTTACTTATTATTATAGTGCTGTTGGGGCTATACGTCTCGATATATAGATTATGCTAGCGGATGAGGGAGCCAGGGTTGAGTTGTTGAACTGTTCACTGTTTACGTAAGCTGTTGGAGCGACTATACAAACCCCCTATACTTGAAAACCAGGGGCTAAAATCTCAAATATCAACCGATGGTCTAACAATTACCGCAACACGGCAAGGTTGATTCTTTTGTAGGAGAATAGTCGCTGTTATGGAAACCTGTGTGGTTCTATGACCTTGTGATGTTACACTTTCAGATGCAGAAATTACCAGACCGTCGTGGCCGGCGAGTGGCTCACAAGCCGGGTCTGGCTCAGCGTGCTCCGAGGACAGCCTCAAATGCCAGAGTTGTCCCGCATAGAAGGGCAGGGATATTTAAACCTGTAAGTTCGTTGTATACCATGAGTATGCAACAGATTCCACGGAAGCTGATGACAGGATGGGCCAGCGGGGGGTTGCCATCGTGAGGGTTACGCTACCTACCTAATTGTCGATATCGTGTTTCGTTGGATAACAACATGGAGCCTAAGATTTGGCTTCTGTATAGCAAGCATACCCTACAATCCTGGTTGCGGAAACATAGAAGGTACTAGCGGCCAGTCTATCCAACAGAGTGTATCAAGTTGATGTGATCCCAATCAGAACGAGATGTGATGTAGAGACCTATATCAGAATATATCTCGTCGTTTTAGTATATTTCAATGCTCTAGCCTCGTCACGTAAAGAAAAGCTTTGTTTGGGTCATTGTAGATGTAGCTGGTACGAGGCCTCCGCCTGTGAGGCTTGCCCCTTTTTGATCAAATTACTCCTTTGTGTTGACTATTTCCTGCCGTATCACATTAGATGCTGCAGCAAGTGGGCGTGAAGGTGATATAAACAACACCCTAGCACCAGATCCGTGCTAAATTTATACAATAAAGTCAAGTCACTGTATTCCCACATAGCTATTAGGTAAATGGGGTTTTAGCCACTTATAGAAGGTCTATAAAAAGCCTTCCAGTGTGCTCGGATCTCGATGTAACCACTCAGCAACAAGCATGTATCGAAGCACACCGGTTGAGTTGTCACGCATATGTTATGTCTATCACGACCTAGAAGCGCCGAAGCGCCGTAAGCCGCCGCGAATAGAACAGGGGGGGGGGGAGAATACAGCACGGGAAAGGCAGGAGCCTACTCGTGTATCGGGACGTAGAGTGTGCCATTCCAGTGATATCAGGGGCCCTCCCTCCCTCCCGGGAAGCCAGATAGAGCAAGCCAAGTCCGGTTGGGGTCCGTGTCGTGGAACGAAGACGACAATAATGATCTTCCTCGACAGCAAGGGGTCATTATAGACCACAAAGCGGATTGCTGCGAGTTTCGCGTGTGCTCCCCGAACACCGCTTCTCTTGGACCGCCGCAAACAAAGCACCCCTCCCCTCGCGAGTTGCCGTTTTGCCATTGGTCAGGCTCTATAGTCAGATGAGCAAGTATTTGATGTGTTGTTACTTGGGGGCCGTAATAGTATCTGCCGTCCCAACAAATGACTATAATTAGAAACCCGCTTCCCCGCCTTTCCACCACTTCTTCAGTATCTTGGTTTAGTATATATGCGCCAGAAAGGGATGCCTGGAAACAGTCACACATCCCGAGTCTGGGACAAAACAACCATGACAGAGCGGCAAACACATGGGTGTACATACAGCCCATTTCTTGTGTGTGTATTTGGGTCTATTTTGGGCGTCCCTTTCGTGAACCCTTGCCGTTTCCTGCAGGAGGTGAAACCATTCGACAGCCAGTTCGGGAAAAAGAAGACAAATATGGGCTAAGGCCTTTAAGGCTGAGAAGGATTTTTGTAGGATTCATAGTCGTCCACCACCTACCCGAAGCAGCCACACACAAGCAGGGTCACTATCACCACCAGCCCTTAGCTCGATATGCAGACGCTCCTTCAGCCTTAAGGCCAGGCCGAATCTGGGCCTCTGTTCGTTCTTCCCATCCGAGGAACATGGGAGGGAAGGGATATATGTAAGCAGAGCACGAGAGAGCCAAGGTGGTGGGAACGGTACCCAACCACACGGTAGCCTAGTTAGCCCCCTGCGCGAGGCTAGTAGCCAGTAGCATCTCGTGCATTTCGGTGCCGAGGAATCCTTCGCAAAGCAATATGATATGATAGATGATAGCGTGTAAGAGAGCGGGGGAGTAATCAATTCAAACCGCCGTCATCACCATCACATAACACAACAGAGCAGAAGTGATAGGCAGCAACATGCTAGCAATTGGCGGTGAATTGTTGCGAGTTGCGATAGATCATCTTGTCTTGTGCGAGGTCGCATTGTTGCTTGGGATCAGTATCTAATCGAGGCAGCTGGGTATCAGCCACAGTGGTAATTAGTTGTATTGCGTTCCCTGTCCGCGCCCTACTTGCATCAGATCCTAGTAGCCTGCTTCCCAGCATTCGGCGACGGCAGGCACTGGATGGGGAGCTCGTTGCTCGCTTGCTCACTTCTGACTGGACTGACTGGCGAGGCGTGGCCTAAACACGGAACCAACACCTACCTCACAGATAGGTCTGCACCCAGGAGCCCGGAGAAAGAGGCAGCAGGGGCATTGTGTGTATGTGCAATAGACGGAGCACGTGGGCCAGAATTCTTAAGCAAGGCTAGACATTGCGACGATTGCAGCTTGTTGGCATGCATGCAATCCTTCCGAGGAAAGTGACGGTTCCTTCCTTCGACCCCTATACGTACCCAATATGTCATTATCCCGGGGGCTCTGCGTGCTTGTTTCGCCGTGCAACGACCGCACAGTACACGCCCCGAAGGAATAAGGCGGGCATCTTGTTCTGTTACGCACACATCCCCTCGCGAGGGTAGAATGAACCTGGCCCCAGAGAAAAAAAAGACCTTGGCCTGCGGCACAGCAAGAGACGTTGACCTCGGTGGATGCGGATGGACAGCCGCAGAAGCGAAAGTACATACCGCCCTTCACGTACGGCATAGCATCCATAATTGCGGCGCGGCATCTTCGCGATAGTATCCAATTGGCGTAGCATACCAAATGATACTCGGCTGCAGTAGGTGAATGCATGTAAACGTGGGATCTTAATGGAAGAACCGAAGGAAGAAACTCCAGGATTGCGCGGAGATAATTACCGTAGTTGTGCGCGTGTACTATTTCGTTCTCATTCTCAGTTCTCTTGTTCGCAACAGACAAGATGTTGCATAGCTGCGCCACTGAGATACGGAGCTGCTCACGAGCTCGAGGTGATTGCGCTCACCAAAAAAAGGATGATGCCGACAGAACATACATACTAGGGACTGGACAAACCTGATAAACTCACGATGTATTCGAGCCTGCGTTTCTGTGACCGCTCTCAGTAAACCAGCCGAAGGATGTTGAAGCCAATTCCAGACAAGCGACCCTTAATCTAACCGGCCGCAGTCCAACCCAGCTCAGCAGAGCTGTCTGCTGTAATGTTGCAACGTCCTTTTTACCGGATGGGAGGTAGCAGCTGTGCGGCACAAGCTGTACATCGAGAGCACAAGCAGAGGTATCGGTGATGGGTCGCCTGCAATCTCAGACCCGGCTATCTCAGCGGCAGCATGTATAGGAACAATACATCCCCGCCCGGGCCGTAATCGTGCATTAGGGGTTTCCTGATGTGGATAGCAGATGACCTCTTGGACTTGGGGTTGATCCAGACGCTGAGTGATAGACTCAACAGATGACGCCGCTGTGCCGTATGTTCCTCATAAAGCCATGACACTATCAGAAGGAATGAGGCACATGCGGCTCGGGCCTACATAGGTCGTAACTTTGCTGGCCAACGCACGAATGTTGCGCTCGCAGGCACCAAATGCCCAAAGGAGGAATGCGACCCTTCCTTTGTGCTGTGGACGGCATCCGATCGGCCTTTGAAGCGGTGCATAACAGAAGCTCGGGTGACCGATTCCGGCGGAAGAACAGGGAAAACAATGAGCGTTTGGTAGTTTGTAGGCCGAAGTGATGACTTTTGACTTCGACCCTCACAAGAGTTTCTTCGTGACCTTGGCTCAGCATGAACATGAGAAAGCAGCAAGGACTCTCCGCTGCGCTATGGGGTAAATGGAATTTTATATTCGGGAGCGATTGCAATACTTCGAATGCGCCCGGAACAGGTAGCTCTCAATCTTGATTGCATCGACATAAATAAGTACTGACCTACATAGCAAGCGACCGCATGAATAAACCTCCATCAACAGCACCTGTCTTGATTATTCTGCTTACTCCAGGTTGCGACAGTGGAATACACGAGTACTGCTGTAATAATCACCTGTTGCAGTTCTGATCCCAGAAGAGACTTGGTCGGTATATTCTTGCACGGACTTGCTAGGTACATTCCTAAGACAGTCTTCGCATTGAAGTTCATGGACCAAAGGGAAAATTGACCCGGGGCTTTACAGTCCATGAATACTGGGATCAATAGAAAGATCGAATGAGCACAGGAGCCATCTACACTATGGAGAGGTGTAAGATGGCAACTGCTACTACCTTCCTTGGAAGGTATTGAATGTTGATGTCGCACCTGCTTAAGTGGAATCTGCCTGCGTGGCTGAAAAAGTTGTGGCACGCTAATGGTGGCTTCTGTAGGTGTCACTACCACTAACGGCAACGGCCTCACCACCAACTGTCTAAGTACGGAAGCAGGTGCATTCACCTCTCGAACGTTCAGGCGCGAACTTGCTCATCATCTCACTCTCCTACTACTGCTAATTCAACCCGAGGAAAAGCATCGGCAAACACATTTTTCCCCGTCTTTTCGTCGAAGGACCAGTTTCTGCCTACTTTCGATCAGAGCAAGTATCCCAGCTAGAAGTCCCACTCGTGGGCAAATCATCCTACCATGTACGAATTGAGCTTCAATGGCACCATGCTCAAGGCCGACATTGACAACGCTCGAGCAATTCTGGGCGGCATCTGTTGGTCGAAAGGCCTTCACACCGTGAAGAGGATCGTGTACTACGCCGGGCCGCCTCAACCGCATCCCAAAGGCCTCCCCAAATTAGAGCACGTGACGCAGATACCGCCGCCACCTAACAACCAGCAGCCTCACCGTCCGCACCCCGCCTGGAACGCCCTGAGCAAGGAGGTCTCGCGCTCGTCGTATTTCTTGCGCTTGGCCTACCGTGTGTCGCCCGAGAAAGATTTCGGATCTGAGGCGGATGTGGATCTCAACACGGTAGCGGGCACACTGCAATGGTTCGACTTCCCGGATCCTCCCAAAGGCCAAACCTTCACACAGCGACGGAAGTTGGAGATCCCAGGCCAGGGAAACCTGCCGATGGTCATGACTGACAACAAATATGAGTAAGACCTCCTTCTTGGCAGCTAATCACTAGCTGTATTGATTCTATGGCAAAAGTCCGCGATGCTAACCTGACGTTTGGCGGTAGGTTCGACAAGGAGCTCATTGAGGAAACCTGGTCCTTTGTGAAGGACGATGACTTCGAAATCGCCTTTACGCGCTATTTCAAGCTGCCGGAGGGAGGCGCGGAGCCACCCACTCAACTGGCGAGGCTGCCGCCTTGGTCGGATCTGGCACCGTTGGATCCTGCGGAGAAGTGGTTGGTGTCAATCAGGTCCTTCGCGTGGGAAGAGAACAACCCAGAGGAGGTCAAGAAGGCTGTCTCCCAGATCCTAGAGGAGAAGACATTCTTCGACAAATTCTTTACTTTCGAGGCCGTGGATAGAAGGGATCTCGATACACGGGTACCGCCCCCAGCTAGAACCATGTGACGGCACCCAACCTTTAACATCAATAATGAATGCTGCATACACCAATGCGCAGACTCGAGTAATTCGATAGCTACATGTTCCAGCGATACCTGGTTTCCGACTTGCACGAATGAATGCCGGTTTTTTCATACAAAAGCAGCCATAACCCACCGATGCTGATAGACGCAGCATCTAGAAGGTCCCTGAAGATCTGGCTGTCGATTCTGCCTCCACCATTATGGACTTTCTCGATGCCGATAAGCTGTAGCCTTGGTATGGGCTGCCCGTTTTGATTTACAAGGCTCGGCGAGGCCATGAAGCCCACGAGGGAGTCAACCTCGAGCTCGGTCTCAACGAACTCTGCTTCTCTTGCTGCCCCGGGAACTGCTGTGATGGTGATGGCCTTTTATCGATACTCAGGGCCAGGCTTTTCGAAGAAAAGATCCTTCTCGTTCTCGAGATATTCCTCCATGTACATCGCCTCAAGCTCTTCCATGGCTAGGCACTACTAGTGGTAAAAGAGGGTGGAGTGAATCTAATGTTGATTGTGGTCTTGGTTGATACGACCCATACAAACGGGAGACGCTTCTTTGGTGGATGAGTACCATCGCATTTAGGCTTTCTTTCAAATATGCTGTAGGCAAGTATGATTTCTCAGCCTCACTCCGAGCTCGACATGATTGGGCGTCATGCCTGCACCGCATTAGAATTGAACCGTGGGGGCGCAAGTTTTGATGCCCAATCTGCGTGCTTATCACCTGAGGTGCGCAGAGTGCCTTGTAAAGTTTGGTTGCCGCTTTTCTCTGTCCGAGTGCTCAAACAATTCCGGTAAATGACTTGGAATTTCTCGGAAGCCGGGCAAGAGAATCATGGGGGCCGTCAAGTCTACAGCGTGCGGGAAAGTGGGGGACGCCACATACGGAAAGGGGGAGGGAGCACGGGACTGGATAGAAACAATAAGACCTCTCAAGCAGAATTCTGTTCTGGTGGTTCAATTTTGCTCCCAGATGTCAGTCAGTCCTCGGACCTTCAGTGTAGTCCAAGGGCCGTCGACGATATGGCGGGAAATATCTATCTGATTTACGTCATTTAATGCGCTGTCTCTCTTTTTCTCGAGACCGAACTTTACAAAGCGCCACTGAAGACACACAGTCCAGCCGCGATCTTTGATCAGTCTGGCAACTACCGAGAGAGGCTTCAAGCGGCCGGGATCAACGGTCCCGAGTCACAGCCGTCCTTGGTAGAACCACCAGCGGCGACTACGGCATCACCAATGCATCCCTTGATTGAGGATCCCTGGACGGTTCCAGTAGCGGACCAGTCGTAGGTGCCGTTGTCGGGAGTCCAGTTGAAGGCCCACGAGGCCACGGTGCCGCATGACGAGAGACCGGCATTGAGGTTGGCTCCGTCGTCACCGAGCTTGTCGTCGCTGAAGCCCTTACCGTGGATCTCGAAGCTTCCCGTCTGAGAGCCATCGGCGTTGTTGCTGACGAGCTTCGCGCTGCAGGTGTCGACGACCCAGCTCTGCATGATGGTGGCCAGCGTACCGCGGTCCAGCTTGACTCCGGGCACTGCAGTATCAAAGTTAGCGGGGCTAAGCCTTCTGGCTGGATACAATGGCGCATCGTAATGGGGATGGATGGCCGCTGTAGCAGAGGTCAGGAAAACGTACTGTTGTAGATGGGGTCTTGGACCTCAGGGCCAAGAGGCTCGCGTGTCAAGCAGTTGATGCGCACAAAGATAACGACACCATCGGGCTGGCCGGTCGTGTCGTACCAAATCTGAGGGGCGCAAAAGTCGTTGGTGTTGATGACATTGGGAGCACACATCCACATGCCATCTTGCCACATAGCCGTGGACTGCGACAGAGTACCGCTAGAGGGGTGAAGTGGACGTCAGCACCTCGGATCTCGCTGGCTGAAATCCACCGACTTGGTTAGAACTTACCAGGTGGTTTTGCGGGCAGGAACAAAGGTGAAGTAACCGCACTCGCCCGGCTGAGGCTCGAAGTCCCAAGAACGACCCTGGCTGGTTCCGAAACTCTGACTGTATCCTCCACTGACACCAAGCTTGACGGCCTTGCCGACCTTGGGGCTGAAACCAAAGTTCCAAGACCTGTTAAGTGTATTTATGTTAGTTTAACAGGAATAGATGACTGCCTCCAGAAATTGCATACCAGCTAGTCGACGAACTCTCGCTGAGGGAGCACTTGGTGGGATAATGGCACTCGGAGCGGGGGAAGGGCGACTCGGTGGCCCACTCGAAAGTGGTGTCTTGAAGCCAGTTAGTAGGACGATTCGGTGTTTAGATTGGGAACTGGAGAGTACACACTGATCTGACAGTAGGAGATACAATCATAGGCATAGTTGGCCCATTGCGAGCAAGAACCATCTGGATTGAGACTGAAAGGAGGGGGGCAGACATCGCTCAAGTACTCATGGTAGAAGACCGGCGTGGCGTCGACACCGTCGCAAGGATTTGCAGCGGCCAGCTTGGCAAGAGCCAGGAAGAAGAACATGATGATGCTGGTCAGCTCCATCTTCGTTGGTGATTCAGATCGGGATGGGAGCAAAAGTAAAGCAGCACACTTGACGAAGGGCTCGTGTATCCAGGCCGGAAATTTATTGCGAAGGGAAAGCAAAGCGAAGGAGAGTTCAATGACAAAAGAGCGAATGAGAGGAATAAAGATGTTCTCAGGTTGATGCCGTATGAAGCCAGAGACGTCAATTCGCCAACGGATTAAAAGAGCGTATGTGATGGTGGGTGAACGAGCAGGAAGGAAGAGAAGCTTCATTGGCAAGTGTAGCTTGGCTAAATAGTGTTGTCAGGGCAGCTTCCTATGTGTGAATGCACAGGGAGTACCTGCTGTATTCAATAGAATCGCATTGAAGGCAGTAACTACTTGAACTTCCTCTGACGTGGGCCTCGCCTTCGCTTGAATCTCAGTCCTACAGGTTGTTCACCTTTACAAGACCCTATTGTGACTTGAATACTATTATAGAAATGATATCCATGAGAATACACCGTGCACCTATATACCCCTTTTTGGCTTGGCAGAACCTCTAAAGCGTGAAGAAAGCGACGACCAGGAAGCCTGGAGAGCTTTCTATCGAAGCAATTACTGCCTGGAGGCAATCAAGACTTCAGACCACTCGGTATCATGTTATAATGATTGTTCCACGGCTGGAATCGGGACACTCGAAGCAACCCGCAATATGGAAGCAAGCATTATGGGCTAAACAGCGTATGATTAAGAAGAAGGTCTGCTGGCGATGACTATGGCGAATTGAAGACAGGAAGAAGCATTGCCAATGTCTGAAAGCAAAACCCAATGTTCAGTGTATTGAGATCAAGTAGTTGAAATTAAGTTCGCAAGCCAGCCGAGATGCACCCCTATCTTGGGCGGATGCAGAAAATACACCCCATTCCTCAAACTTGGCAGTATGCAGCCACGATTCCATTCCTGTCTACATCTCGATGCTTCAAGTGATTTTGTAGAAGACAGCTTACAGTTCTATCAATCAGTCAAGGTACGAAGCTGACATAAAAGGGGATGATCGTTGGGATCACGGTCAGCATATAAGCTTAGCGGGCCCTTCCTACCATAACCCCTCCCCAATCCCCCATATTAGCAGCATCCCCAAGTATCGTTGAAGTTCTGGACAATATACTATAATGACCTTCCGCGATGACAACACCAACAACGACCATATCCGTGAAAGGAACTTGAGAGAACCACCCAGAAGGCGGACAGGCTATAGGAGAACCAGATTAGTTGCTTGCGACTTCCCTACGAAAATCTCTCTTAACCTAACTAGGACCATGTCACAGCCTATTTCTCTACTTTTGGCTCACTTTCCAAGGGTGATCATGATCACCAACCAGGCGACATGCGCAGCGGCGCATCAGGCCAGCTCCACCACTCCTTCGCGTGCTCCATTCCGGTAAGCGTTTTTGCCACGTCCGTTTTGCTAACCTCAAGAGCGTAGAAGGTTGCGCCGTATAAGATTGGGTAGGTCCAGTTCTCCTTCGGCGTAGCACTGATACCGTTTTCCGTGAGCTCAGCGTAGAACTGGTCGAAATCCTATAATGATATCAATACGAATTATCAAGAAGTGAATGCAACCGACTAACTCGAAGCTCTTTTGTGAATTCCACCAAGTACATTGCCTCGCCGGGGGAGATAGGGTATGGCATTTGTCACCGCTAGGGCAGTGCCGACTAAGAAGCATACCAGGGAGTGGATTGGCCGCATTGTAGTTTCGGGTTGGCTGCGCTGGTCGTGATGCTGATGAAGAAGTTGATCATTGAGAAGGAGTTCTAGTTTTTCATCGAAGGGTTTTGTGGCAAGCTATATGTTAGTCCGACCAGAGCTCCGAGCGACGGCCATGGGTGGTTTGAGTTCATTGAGTCTTGTTCTCGGTCACTTCAAGAGAGCGAACTTGCGCTGAATGCCATGGTCCAATGTAGCTACTTCTGAAGTATGAAGAAACGCATATGTCCTCAGCAGCTATCAATCAACAGAAGTGGGGATACCGGAGTTCCTGTTTGCCTCCAGACATCACAGAACTGATTATGTACGGCGAGGATAGATAGAAAGATGAATGAGTACTCATGGTTTGAATCCGGAGGGCTTCCCGATGTCTAGGCATATCTGTGCCTGGCCTCACAAATGTCTATCAGACCCTAGTCGGGAATTGACTGAAGAAGCTCCGAAGAAGCCCATGGGTGCACCATTCGAAGCCAATACTAATATCGTACATATGGGAGGTTAACCTTACATCATAAAAATAACCCGACATGTGGTTACTGCAGCTAGTACCTCACTGCCCCAGAACTTGGAAGGAGCTCCCCACTAATCAAAGGCTAGCCCCCACGCCCCACGACGCGTCTTGCAGCGCGATTACCTTTAATCAGGTAAAGTATCTACCTACTGCTGCTGCCGAAACTGACACCATTTGTAAGGTTGCCTTCGTCTTGGCGCATTCTTTTGAACCCTCGTTACCACATGCCATTCCCCCGCATATCTCGCTGTGGGCCTCCGTTCTTTTTGCGGTTTGTTACCACTCGATACATATCGCAGTCACGATCAAGGGCCCTTACCATGGCGCCAGAGAAGGGTTTGGACCCTGCGTCCTCCAGCAATACGAAGCGGAAAGCCACCCGGTCTATATCCCCACCAGCCATCAAGCGCAAGGCCCAGAGCAGCATCTCGAGTAAGGATTGCCGCTTTCTCCCAGGAAATGAGTGCTACAGGCGTTGCGAGTATCATATAACTGATCATCAATCTTGTTAGAAACCGCCGTGAACAACTTCTTCAAGCCCACCTCTCAGAAACCGAAGGAACGGACGTCTTGGTCCGAACGCGCACCCAGCCACGATACTCTCGCAACCTTGCTCGTTGGTCGCTATGAACCCGAAGGCGTCGACGGGGCGGATCAACAGAAGAGGACAAAGATTGCCGCCTTTGACCTCGTGAGCTCTTGCGCCCTTGACAGAACTATGCCCCTAATATCCGCTTACGCTCAGTTCGTATTTTAGGACTCGACCCTGATTACGACGGCGTCCGGCGGTAAATGGGCAAAAGGCCCGAACGACTGGAAGTGGTGGGATTCCACTGTCCCCACGAAACTTAAGCAAATGTATGCGGAGGACAACTACCGCATCATAATCCTGACCAACCAGGCTGGCCTTAAGTTGCATCGCGACCCCAAGGCGAAGGGCCCCAAGAACCTTGGCGAGGGTGTCGCGAACTTCAAGCAAAAATGCAATGCTATTTTGGCGCAGCTGGATATTCCCACCTCAGTCTACGCTGCTACGGCTCATGACATCTACCGTAAGCCTCGAATAGGCATGTGGAAGGAGCTGTGCAATGACTATGACATCGAGGAGGGTGAAATTGACACAGAGAACAGCATGTTTGTGGGAGATGCTGGTGGGCGTACTGCTCAGCTCAAACAAAACGGCTCCAAGGCTGCAGCCGTCGCCAAGGACTTCAGCTGTTCAGACCGCAACTTTGCGCACAACGTCGGGGTTACGTATAAAACCCCAGAAGAGTTCTTCCTCGGCGAAGAGCCCCGCGAGTTCCTGAGAGATTTTGATGTGGCCCAGCATCCCTTTGCCGACGACCACGACGTCATCTTCGAGAAGAAGAATGATAAGGATGTGGTGTTGTTCTGCGGCCCTCCTGGAGCCGGGAAGAGCACATTTTTCTGGAAGTATCTGAAGCCATTGGGATATGAGCGCGTAAATCAAGACACGCTGAAGAGCCGGGCCAAGTGCTTCAAAGCTGCAGCGGAACGTCTGGGGAATGGGGACTCGGTAGCTATTGGTAAGGGGGCCCCTATTTCGTGTCGTACTTTATATCAGCTGCATTTCACTCTAACACTGAAGCCGCAGACAACACAAATCCGGACGTTGATGGTCGCGCCGAATGGATCGAGTTCGCGAAGAAACACAAAGTCCCTGTTCGCTGCGTCTGGTTCAAGACACCCTTGGAGCTCTGCCAACACAACGACGTGGTGCGAGGGCTGAACAAGCCCATGAACCCTGAAGCACGCGAAGTGTTGCCCAGCATTGCGTTCAACGGATTCAAGTCGCGGTTCAAGGAACCCAAGACCAAGGAAGGCTTCCAGGAGGTTTTCGAGGTCGATTTCAAATTCCGGGGTACCAAAGAGGAGTATGCCATCTGGGGTCGGTATTGGACATGAGATGGATACAGTCGAACGTGAATGAGTGTAACACAGCGCAGGGCATGCTCACTCTGTCGCCGGAAGTGACTTAGTAGGCCTCCCTTATGAATTGGGTTGTATTACTTGACGCGATGATGGACTCTAGTAGGCTTGCTGAGGTCATCGCAATCTCTATTGCTGTACTGCCACGACTGATGATCAACGGGAGTAAGATAAGATGCCCATTAAGGGTTAGCTATACTTGGAAGATGGGAGGCATTGCCACCCCTACAATCAAGCATATTGCCTGTTCACTTGTAGTAATGCGCCTCAAATTGAAGGATTCTTTCGTTGCCACCCGAACCGTGGTTATGGGGAACATATCCCTTGTTCCATGGCCAACTTCCTGCCTGTAGAGCGCCATCAGCCTGCGTAGCGATTTGCTCGAGGTCACGTAGACCAAAAGGCGTTGCTGCAAACAACCAGCAAAGGGGCATGCGAGTCTGGCCGACGAAGTTCGTTGCACTCGCAGTGTTGCGGGCGCTCTGAGCAAGCCCCTTTTCTCAACTCCTGCGCCGGGCTATGTATCAGATGACAAGACGTGTGGACAGGCATCTCATATTCATATTGGAGTACAGTCAAATCAACTGGCCTTAGTCTTCACATCAGCACGGTAGATCAGGAATAAGACGAATGGACTAGAGGGTTGCCATGGGTATTAACTATGGAATGGGATCTACCAACCTACCAACTTTGCCCGAATCGCACATCGTACAAATGAGGTGTAAAAAGGGGGAAGGGAGGTCGAGAAGGGAGGGATCAACACCACTACCACCATCACCACCATCGCCGCGTCCATTGGCGCGGCGGGTATCAGGGCGTGCTGTGCTGTGCTGTGTTGTGCTATGTGCTGAAGCGATACCTAATGCTCTGGCGTGGCATTGGTAAGCAAATACAAATCCAGACACCGTATAAACAAGTGCTGCTAACTTTTCCTGCCGGCGTCTGCCTTCCTTGGCGTTAAGTGCCCTGCCGCAGACCACAGGAATGAACAGGGTAAATTCGGAGTGTCGATATTCCTTTACTCTAGTCCAAGGTCGAGTGACGAATCATTCGTGCCTTCATCCTGGTCTTGGTCTCGGCTTTATCAATTCGTGACCTCGTCTCCCTCTTTTCGTTGACCTCTGATCATACATCCCTCGTGTCGACAATTTTTCCTTTTTCATTACTTAGTGCTAAAACAACACTAATCTCACACACCCGTCATGGCATGCTTGACCCCATCAACCGAAGAGAGCAGCACCGCCGCTCTCAACGGCCTCAATCTCGGCCAGGTCAATGGGCGCGCGCTGGAAGCGAGCGGGAAGCTGGCTGCGGTCGAAGTAGGTTCCCTTGGGAGCCTCAACGGAGCCGAGAGCGGCGCCGGAAGCGCCGCCAATGCCGGACTGTGCGCCGACCGTCTTACGCAGGGGGCCGTGCTGCTGGGCGTTGTCACGGTAGGAGCTGAAGCTGGTGTGGGAGTTGCCAGAGCCCGAACCGAAGTTGGCGGGTAGCGAGCCGGTGGGGGAAGCTGGGTGAGGCTGTGGGCTGTGGTCGATATTGGCTGTTGGGGGAAAAGAGACAATGTTAGCACCGTATCTAGGCAAGTAATGTAATGAAGTGGTGGCAATTGCTCTCTCAGGAAATAAGGCCGTGGCGAGGACGGGCGAGACAGTCGAGGCAAATATGCCGTGTGTGCACAATGAGGTAATAACCACAAAGCGGGCACTACGTACCAGGAGCAGAGTGGCGGCCGACGAATCGGATCAGAGGGGTACGCTCGGCAGCGTGTGCGGCTTGACGGAGGACTCGAGTGGCATTCATTTTGAAGTTGGCGAGGATTTTGGGCGGGCGACTGGACGCGAGAAGATTGAACGATTTGCTGGCTGGACGCGACGAGATTCTTGCTGAGGGGAGAAATGCGACAATTTGCTTTCGTGACCAAGGACGGACAGAAACGAGTTCAAGCCGGGTTTCTTGGAGGCAGCGACGTTTTTTCAGCGGGGCCCCTGCTGGTCTTAGTGTTCGTCCGTGGCAGCTCGGCACGACTTTTTTGCAAGGTTCAATGTTGATATGGGTAATTGCGGAGGTTTAGTCGACAGGGGAAGAGTCCCGAGCTTTTAGCAGGCCTCTAAGCTAAAGTAGAAAATGTACAGCCTACTGCAGGTAGGGCAGTAGTAAGATAAGTCTGTTGTTGGTTGCGTAATGGAGCAGCGTAAAGGATTCAATGTCGAGGCCTCAGCTTGTGCGAATGACGACAGCGGCTGGTATGTGCGAGGTGGGCGATATCAACTTGCTGGCTTCAGAGATAGATAACTGGTCTTTGATCGTTTGATGGCAGAGTACGGTGGAAATGGTGAGGGGAGACAGGAGGGCGATGGTGGTGTGTGCAGTCCAAGAGCAAATATAAATATTTCAGATTATCGTTTTAGTCTTGCTATTTGCAAAGTCTAGATGAATCAACATGCGCATGTTATGCAACAGCTGCGGTCTTCGGACTTTCTTACAGGGGGGCGGTTGGAGGCGTGGGAGGGGTGGTAGAGGGGGGTTTCCCTGGTTAGTGGTCGCAACCCACCACTGCAAAAGCTGCAAGAGGGAAGCCCGATGGCTCGTCATACGATTCATATCCGCTTATGGTACGGTTTGTCTGAATTTGTCGCCCGCTCACGGCTAACTACTTACACGATCTCGAAACCCTTGACCAATGGAAATTCAATTTTGCGCACTTTAGAGAGCATAGCCAATTCGTTGATAGTCCTCCGTAACCATTGCAGGAATACACAATCCCATCTGTTGTCTGCGTCTCACCAAAACCACACGCACCACATACTGCAGGACCTCCTCCGAGATACTCCGAGGGGCAAAACGTTCTGGCGATGCACGAATGCAAGCCCTCCCTGCTTCTGCTCCCTGTATGTGCAGGTCCTGACTAGTAGTACAACCTGTTCGAGACGAACTACAGTGTGGGGGATCTCGGTCGAGAGGCAGACAGACAGCGGACAAGAGCATGTCAGGTCACGCAACGAATCACGTCTTTTGGTCGTGCCTGCAACCCAGGCCACTATTGCTCCTCTAAAACGTCCTGCGGTTACCGTAGCGGCCCCGGCGCGGGATTAAGCTACTTAAATCCACTGGCCTAGAACCGCCAGTGCGCATGATGGAGGAGGAAGAGCCCTTCTCATTGGCTTGGGAGCTCCGGAAAAGCGTTTCGGGGGGTCCTTTCTGGGCGAATGGTGATTGTACTGTAGCCCTACAGCATGCAGCTGAGCAAACCTTAGCTTACCCCGACTTCCCTTACTCGATCAAGCTCTCGTGGAAAAGGAATGAAACCTGGAGACTGGAGGGGGTTGACAAGCGAATGGGGGGAGGAAAGCTGTCGCGGCCTCCTCCCTGAATCTCGCTCGGATCTACATACAGATTGGCCTGCCCTGGCAAGGGCAAGAGGACGCACCTGGCTTGTCTTTGCTCGGCTCGGATATTCTTGCCCAAAGTGAACTACCAACAAACCCCCCGACCCGAGGAGAGCGACTTCGGCTCGGCCCAGGTAAGCCTAACTCGTGGGGTCAGTCGTTTTTCCATGCAAATTGCCTGACGTAGATTTGCAGCAGCAGCTTCTTATTAGGCATCGAAATAGACATAGATAACCTTATGTGGTGGAGCTATTTCTCAGTCCTATTAGTGTGCTTTTACCAGAAGAGGAGTGGTTTTCGATAGGCCTGCATGGCGTGAGGTCTTGGATTAAAGCTTCTTAAACTCCCATCTATCCTATTGGTAGGATCGTCCCCTGCCTCTTCAACCAAAACTACCGGATCTGGAATCCATATGCTAAGATGCCAGCAGCCGCCGAACCCAATTCCATTTCCCCGTTAGCAAAAGGTTCCCTAAACAAAATCTTGGGACGTTTCCCAGGCCAAGGTTAACATTCGGCCCCGTCCGGAATTTACTAGATAACCTTTACTGTAGAGGTAGTTGGTGGTACCATAGGTAGGGAAGGCTAAAGTTGCCCATCCGAACAGTAAGTTTGCTGTGTCTCACAACTGCCTTCCGTCGCACAAGACATGTATCCCCCTTCTTTCTTCTCCCTGTAGCCGCAACGTGCACAAAGAAAGGCGGTGAGACCGTGATGGCGGCCTTCTCGAACACGTGTGGAAGCTGCCACGACACCTCGCGGTTCCCGGTTTGACAATTGTAGTCGGGTCCTCATTGTACACACTGGATAACAATGTGTCCGCACCGAGAACCCGATGCCGTTTTTCGATATCCCCGATCGTTCTGGAGAGGAGGCAACTAGAAAGCCGTTGCTGTTTGGTGAAATGACCGAATCACGTCAGACATGGTACTGGTGCCGAATGCGAGAAGCGTCTCATATTCGGGACTTGCGGCTACTGACATCCTCCGCGTCATCTCGTATCAGGGCATCAGGTATGGTGGACGCATTTTCGTTAAGGATGTACTAGCCAAGTCCTTCACCGCTCGAAAGGATTCGTGTTGACTCAGTTGTTCACAAACGCCACAGACAGGTCCGGTCGGTCAGCTGACCGACAGTGATCAGCCGTATCTTGCAAAGCTCCAGAGGTCAGCATGAAGGCTACGCCCTCCCGGTGGGATCTTCTCTGGGTAACATACACTGCTTACTTTGTTGGCTCTCGAAATCGAGAGCGGTTCTATCATCGATGGTAACGCTTCCACATCCTGAAATACCTCCACATCCCTTCCTTCAGAATGGCATTAGCGAATGTGAAGTGGCTACTTCACGTGAGGTCTCATGTTGCAGTAGCAAACAGGCGCATGGTCTCTCAATTCCCCGTTGGATACATGGCTATACAATTCACCGGTTACACAGGAACTCGGCCGAGTCTACGTTATCCGTGCTATCCCTAGATCAGAAGCCTAGCGGTCTTCTGTTGTGAGTTGCTGATTAGCATCTTGTTCGCAAGGAGAAGACAGGAAGGTCGACACGTGGCCTGTAAAGTTCTATGCGCAGCCTCACGAGATGATGCCTCCTACAAGTCCATATTCTGTGCCCAACATATTCCACAGTCGACGACTGTCCTACCCACGGGCTGTTCAATTCAGAGCCTGACTCGCCGATACATATATTCGAGCAGAGTTGTATCGCCCCAGTGTCGCTGGGTCAACTACCAAAGCCCCGGCTTAGTGAGACCCTGGCTGGCTTGCGAGTCCTACCTGGGGTAGTAGGATTACCCAAAGCCCCATAGGTAGCTACGCCGAGATTGTATGTGTTGTCTTTCATACTCGGGCCAAGGGAGATCGAAGCGCTAGGTCGAGCGGTTAGCTGGCTGGGATGCCTATCTTTCGCTCCACCCATACTTACCATTGTTGGCTTCTCATCGACCTTCGCCTGTCGTGCTCCTTCCTCTTGGAGTGTATGCAAACTCAATGAAACATCCTTTCTACCTGTATTCTCCAGCAGGCGAAGAGACTAGTCGATATAACACGATATGATACCGAATCCTGATAGTACGCTCTCGAAAAGGGGCTATTATGGTGTTATTCTGGCGCGGATCCCAAGCCACAGGCATCAGGCTATGGATGAATTAATCGGAACTTATGAGAACAATATTGCTCGAGGCAACCTCTCTCCCGAGAGCCTAATTGTCGCTGAATGGAATCCGACCCGGGCTCTTGAGATATCATGTCTTGATTCGAATTATCTCCCACGGGCATCATTGCGTGTCTCCGTCGAGCTCGAGACCCAATATCACCACTCAACACGATGATACCATCTTGGGCCGATCACCACGGCCTGGTCACAACCGACATATTGTTGGAGCCCGTACTATTTAAATCACCACTGTTGTTCCGATTTCCAGAGTCGTAACGCCATCTCGGATCAGATTTGCAGCAGCATCAGCGCATACTGTTGCATAACAACGATATCATTTTCGGTCTGTCCGAGTCTTGATAGGCAGCAGCAGCTCCAATTTGTACACCACAGTACCAGTCGACTATGTGGATTGCTGGCCTCCTCACCCAACCACCTGGACTTCAGCCCCTGGCACCGTAGGGAAGAGACTGCGATGACTACGGCGATCGCAAGGCGTTGCTTGTATCCTCTGGTGCCGATATCTCCAGCGTGATCCTCTACGTACCAATGTTCCAACTGAACTGATAAGATGCGGACGGAATGGAAAGCTCACCAGGCTCTACCGCGACCGGCGATGCTGTTACAGGCCAAGGTCCCGCGAAATTGGACACTGGTGAATCTCTGGGGCCCAAGGCCGGCAGCGAGGTCGGCGCCTGCCTCGGCGGACTGGCGGTGCTGGTAGCTATGGGCTGGTCAACCCTCCAGTACAGACGACGTATGCTTTCTGATGACGGTGTTGCTTCGAGCCCCGCTCAGCAGTAGCAACTATAGTTGTCTTTCTACGCCCAAAAGCCAGCCACGCGGGTGCTTCCCAGCCTTGGATAATTACGATGATAGCACGGTGCCCACATTCGATCAGCAAATGTATGGACAATAGCACGGCGGTTATATCCAGAAGTCCAACCGGGGTATGGGGGCACCAGCGGCGGCGGCGGCCCACAACAGTTAGAGTCATGGCATGGGTCAATAGGGTGACGGAGACGTTTGGCTGTCTGCAAGGAAGAGTGAATGGAGTCACAAATATACTTCTTCCTGTAACATGAGTACAACTTTGCAAGTCACTTCTTCATCCATCAAGGCTTTGCGCAGCCCCTTTTCCTGATAGTCCCGGACAAGCGTAGTCTTTTCTTGACCCCACATCTATTGCAACCGGGCGATATTCATTAGCCTTGGGAGGTACAGCCTCTACCACGTGGCTGTTACTTTCGCATACGGACTGTCTATAGTTTGCTACTGTATCATCAGGGTAGAGCTGCCTAGTCGGGGCTAGCTCCTCCTTATATGCGCGGACCCCCTACTGCATCAACGAGATCTATGTGTCCCGTAGATCGTCCAATTCTCCGCTGCTCTTGTATAACGATTGACCATGAAAACAGAATTTCCGGCTCCCCCGTTTTTCCACAATGTTCGTTAATGCGAGCCTATTGAGGGAAGATCGAAGAAGTTTGATAGTAAACAACATAGCCGCTTATGGGCCGTCTGTATTCTTTTTGAGATATATACACTATAACATACACTCCTATATACATGTAACTTTTCGCGGATGAAGATTTCTAGATCTTCTTTTCCACAGTGGGATCTGGATAAGACTCCCGAGTCTGCACGGGCTCCATACCCTCGACCTTGCCGTTCAGCAACCCGTCGACATCGACCTGGGGTCCCACGTAGTGTTTCCTGCCATCGACGAACCAAGTGGTTCCGGCAATCAGGAGCATGACGCCGAACGCGGCGACGGCGTAGTTCATGTTGTCTGGGGTCACCGGGGTCTCGGGCGGGAACACGAACAGCACTGTGGTGAGGATAGTCCACGCAATGCCAACCTGATCGTGAAGAATTAGTATTGGAACCTCATTTTGTTGACTAGGAAGGGTGGGAAAACAACTTACAATGTTCAGTACCCAACCGACAGTGTCCGGCAGTTTGAAGGCCCGGGTAGGGGGCAACATCTTGCGGCCCCTGAGGACGTTGATGGTGGGCGGGATGGCGTATGTGACGCCGAGAGCCACGACCGATGCGGCGGTAATGGCATTGAAAGTGCTGGAAGAACCCAAGAAGACGCAGCCGAAGATGATGTCCCAAGCCGCCGTCCACAGCAGCGCGTTCAGGGGCACATCAAGCCCAGGGTGAACCTTGGAGAAGACATGGCTAAAGGGCAGACCCCTGTCACGAGCAAAAGCGTAGCTCATTCTGCCGCTTGTAGCCATGAGCGAGACGCTGGTGAAGACCATGCAGATAAGGGGGAACATCAGTAGGCAGATGCTACCGGCCGGGCTCTTGGTTGCATCCATGAAGATCTGGAGCAGCGGGCCAGCGGCCGACTCGATGACGGTCTCGATGTTGTTGACGCAGAAGAGCAAACAGGAGAGGAAGATCCAGCCAGTAACCATGCCGATGCCAATGGCGTACAGCATGATACGGGGCCCCTGAATTTGGGGATGAGGGATCTCCTCAATCATGTGGGCAACACCATCAAATCCTGTCAAAGCGAAGGCACCCTGCAAAAGACCCAAGAGCCAGGCAAGTCCATCGGGCCAGCCGACATTGTTGATGAAGCTGCCATAGACGAACCTCGCGCTCTGGTAGTTGGGCGCAGCACATGACAGGATCGTGATGCTGATGATGACGAACCCGGACAGAGACCAGAATAAGGCCGCCTTGGTGATCAGGGGCAGCAGCCTCGTGCCGAAGGCGTTGATGGCGAGCGCAATCAGGGTGAAGGCGATGTAGATGAGGAACTGGTGCCAGGGCTTCTCCTCGTATTCGGGGTTCATCATGGAGATGATGTTGAGGATGAAGGTGCTTCCCAGCAGGCCACCGGTCGCGGTGAGGGCGACCCAGCCGGAGACGTTAATCCAGCCGGTCACGTAGCTGATGCCGCGGCTCCAGCGCTTCCAGGAGATAATAGCGACCCAGTGATATTGGCCGCCAGCTGTCGGGTAGGCGGACAGGAACTCGGCCAGCGAGGCGGCGAGGCAGAGGTTGCACACGCCAGCGACTATCAGGCCCCAGATGACGGCGCTGGGGCCTCCGGACGGCAGGGCGAGGGCGATGGAGGCGGCCAAAGCCGTCCAGGTGTTGAGAATGGCAAAGGCGAGACCGAGCATAGAGATCATGGAAAAGTTCCGTTTCAGCTCTTGCTTGTGGCCCATTTGCTCCAGGATGGTGGAATCGTCGGTGGTGGCGCCAATAACGCCCGACGAGGCTTGAGGGCCGTCCATGATTGGCTGGGTGCCGGGATGCGCTACCCCGGACAGTAGTATATGGCGTAATTATAGGGATACGAATAACACGAATTGTATACAATTGGAAGTGTAGGGTGAACTGAGAGGTTGCTATGATCAGGCCTCAGTGCCAGATAATACTGTGTATGCCGACAGACAGCGGAAGGGAGGGGGCGCACTAATAATACCACAAGAAGGGAAGAAAATGTGAGGAATATGACAGTCACCCTGACGGAGGGTTTGAAATCCTTTTGAAAGCTCGTGGTTAGTTCAAAGATGCTATCAATCCCTCTCACCCTGGAAGGGCAGACTAAGCCTGCGGCCTGCCTGTCTGCCGCATGGCCCGTCCAATGTCAGAGGAACTCGCCCAGTTCGGCAGGGCATTATCTCTCCTCGCCTCCCCCGACCTGTCCAGTGGAGGCGGGCTAATGCAGTAGGGTAGCGGTAGCGAGAGCTTGTCTGCCTTTAGCGCCTCAAACAGTGGAAACACCAGCGTCATCTTGAGATCGGCCAATTTGACGGCTGCTTTTCCCCAGGTCCCCGCAAAACCTCTCAGCAATCAGTGACTAATGAAATGTTGGAGATAAGCAGGCCAATGCAACGTGGATGGATTACATACAGTACCACTGATTCAATCCATGAAAACTATTACGAATATCTCTCTGCGCCATCTTTCTACGCCAGGCGTCCCTGTCCCTCACCTGTGCTCTCCCCTTGTGTTGTGCATTTCGAGATCTTCCACGTGATTTTTCGAGACTTGACATCTCAACATATCCATGCTTTGCTGTCGTTGCGCAGCCAGTGTTCAATACCGGTACGAAGGGAGGTGGGGTATCGAGTCGCCATATGCGGGCGGGTCGTTCTGGTATAAAAACCGTCGCGAAGTTAGTGTTCAATGCCGTTGCGAAGGGCGCATAGGGCGAGGAAAGGCGCGGCGCAGGGTCGCCGTGTACGGCCTTGGCTATTGCATAAAGACCGTCTTCGTGCCAATTCGAAGGTATATACTAGTGGGAACACTTAGCAATATTAATAGCCAGATTGAGAATTACCTACCACTTCTGTCCGTCCTGGCCTGTTACAAGCTTTGGAACACCCCTGCCACCAGAATCGGAACATGCCCGATAGCGACATCCAGCCAGAAACCATGGACTGCGACTACCGTGACTTCATCAAGCGCTTGGTGGTCCCTGCCGGATTCCAGCCACCCACCCTTCTACAACACGAGACCCTATTGGCCACGCCCCTGAAAAGGAAACACGTCCGAGAGGACTTGGCAGCCGTCAACGCCAGCCGCGGCCTGATCCACCAGACACGGGGCGGCTCTTGGCCTGAGGAGGAGCTGACCGAGGAGTTCAACCTGCTGGACCTGGCCTGGCACGAGCGCGAGTTCCGCGATCTCGACAGCTTCGCCTACGTCGTGCACGATGCCGCCCGCGACGGCGCCTACGTCGGCTGCTTCTACCTCTACCCCATGGGCTCCCGCACGCCGCTGGTGAAGCCCGAGCTCGCCGCCTACGACGTGGATGTCAGCTGGTGGGTGTCGGGCGACGCGTATGCGCGCGGCCATTACGATAGACTGTACCGCGGCCTGCTGGGCTGGCTAGCGACGGGATTCCCCTGCTTCCCCAAGCCGTACTTCTCCAACAAAGAGATCCCTCAATGACTAAAGCCAAGCTGATGGGCAATGCTGATCCAGGGCCCTGAGGCATTAGCAGGGTGGAGAGCTGACCTTGGGCCCAGATGTTCCATTAGACCCAAACTCCGAGCGCGGCTCTCGGGTGTACTATGCGAATTCGGGCATGTCCATGCGAGAGCTGAAGCCCTGGACGGATGGATGTGCGCGGGGGGGAGCCTTACCAGTTGCCAGGGGAAATTGTTGCATGCTACCCAAGTTACGTAGGTCGGGGTATAAACGGGTGGAGAGAGACACAGAGACAGAAGATCCACATGGCAACGCATGGAGAAGTTTGGGTTTCTGATAATAATTCACCGAGCCTCTGTCCACCAATACAGAAACGGCCCAGCGAGGACTCCATGATAAGTTATCAAGCCAGAGCATTAGCCTAACAAACCACCTCTTGTCATATATGGGCATATAGGTTACCAAGTTAATTTCTCTCTTATCAGTGAGAAAGATAGAGAGTGATTCCATATTGGTTCTCTGTTATTCTACTGCATTGTACATAAAGAACACCTTTCCCACACCGTGCACAGCCAGTGATGAGAAGCCAGTGATGGGACGTCAAGAGATTGTCTGAACTCAGTTTGGATCTTCTGCCCCCTCAAATGCAGAGGCACCTGCCTTGTCGCTTCGATTGTCTCAACTGTACGGGATTGCCTTTTTTGCACCTCTGCTTTTCCTTTGTTTACGGAATGTTCAGTTGAAGCTCAGAATACTTTTCGTCTGGCTAGCAGCAGCAGTCTGAGATGTCTATTCGAGCTGACAAGTACATACTTAGGCAATGCGAGTAAGTTGTGCACATCAACCAGCCCCCCTTGGACGTTAGTCGTTGAAATATCGAGTAAACATGAAGCTACCTGTCTGGTTCAGCATTGGAAAAGATCGCGATTGTGCCAAGTATCCCCAAGATATGTGTGCGTTTGCACAACTGTAGTCAAGTAGGTAGGTAGGTAGGTATCATCTGATGTATTTAATTTGTATGTAGGTGTTTTTGCAGCGGAAAGTAATTGAACATTGATGGTTGAAAAATGTCGTTCATTTGCACCTTCCTGGGGCTGATCGATTCAACATTCAACACCAATCGAGCTGCCAATTTTGTACCCCTCCTCCAGTTGCCCATCTAAACCAAAAGCTCAATCAGCTTTCACCTTTCGTCGAATCTCGCCAAAGGTATTTTATTTGCAGCATCAAATTCATCAACAAACTCTACCATCCAGAAACTAACGTCACACCCCAAGATCGCCGACATGGCGCAATTCAACCCCCAGAACGTCAGCGTTGAGGACAAGTCTGGTAATTGCGTACGCCTCTACCAGAAGGATGGTGATGATGATGACAACGACGCGTTGTGGCAAGTAGTCGTAAGTGTTTTCCGATCAACCACTTGTAGACTGAGTGTTTCAAGTCACAGGCAACTAATCCTAGACTTTTTTCTTGTTATAGGATCGAGGCAAGCCAGTGAGCAATTATGCCAAGAATGTCTTTTTGGACATTTTCTTGCCCGCTGGCTATCCGCATAGCGTCACCCTGGATTACAAGCCATACCAGATCTATGTAAGTGATGGCATCTTAACCTGCTTGGACAACCATTCACTTTGCTTGCTCCGGTTAATAACACCATCTCACATTTGACAGGACTCACTCCAAGCCTTTTCTAGTTCGATTGCTGGAATGCTGTCAAACCGTGCCGTTCTGCAAGGCATGGGGGTTGGCGATGCTGGCTCGTCGGCTACTGGCGCAGTCCTGCTTTCCGTCCTCCAGGACTGTACAGGCCGACTTGCAACCATCCTGTTTGCCCATCGCTTTGGCCAGGCCATCGAGCCCGAGTGCAAGTTCTACCGGTTTGCGGCGGATCTGTTCAATGACGCGGCCCTCCTTCTCGACGTCCTCACTCCTGTCCTCCCCACCAAACCCAAGATCATGGCTCTATGTGCTGCTGGCATCTTGCGATCTCTCTGCGGCGTGGCTGCCGGTGCCGCCAAGGCCAGCTTGAGCGCACACTTCGCCAAGAATGGAAACCTCGCCGAGCTGAATGCCAAGGATGGTAGCCAGGAGACCGTCATCACCCTCATGGGCATGCTGGCAGGAACCCTGCTTGTCCGTATGGTCGAGGGCCGGAAAGCTGTGTTGTGCTGGATGCTCATCTTGGTTGGTATCCACCTCTGGACCAACTACCAGGCCGTCCGATCCGTCCAGATGCGTACTCTCAACCGCCAGCGCGCCACCATCGTCGTTGACGAATATCTCAAAACCGATGCCATCCGACGCCGCGATGAGGTAGCACAGGGCGAGTCGATTCTGTTCTGGAAGGCACCCCTCATTAGCTTTTGCGAAGCATTTCCCCGGACTATGAGCCTGAGTGCTAGCGATCTGGGCTGCCTCCGTGACAAGAACTACTTCATCAGGCGCCATGGAGTAGGCACGGGGAAGACCATAGTTATGGGAAAAGAGGCGACGTCTGAAGACCCTCTGAGAGCCTATATGGAGGCTTATGCCAACAACAGAAGTGACGCGCTGGATGACAAATTCTGGGACGCATTGCGGAGCGCAGGATGGGACCTTGAAGCGGATGCTGTAGAGACGGGCCCCTCTATACGTCTGGTCGTCTAGATCGGATGCTTGCTACATCAAGATTTGGGACTGGAGTGAACTGGTTGATTTGAGATGCTGTATCACTATACCCATATCGGAAACTTCCGATTGCTTTCTCTTTCTCCAGCTGCATTTCTTTCTGCAGCTGCAACACACAACTATTTGGCCAAAGCCCGAATATGTCTACACTTCTAAGAGCCAGTTTACAAGTGATCGTACACGTGAATCATCTTACATTTGACGTAGGCCTGTCTGCCTCACATAATGCCCAAGCCGCGCATGGCGCGCATCTTGATTCCGTCCCAACTGTTCAGCTTGGGCCGGACATCCAGGTAAAACGACAGCTTGCTATCGCCGCCGGGGCGACCGGCGTAAAAGTCGATCACGTACTCGATCTCCTTGCCGCACCGGTCGACGACCCAGTCGTGCCGGTCGAAGGGCGACTGGTAGCCGAGCATTGTGTTAAACCGGGCCCGTGGCGACAGCTTGGTGCTCAGGCCGGAAAAGGAGTGCAACCGCGGTCCACCGCAGCTATTATACGCATAACACATTAGCAAAGACGCAGAGAAAGAGAGCTAGCTAATCGCCACGCCAAGAGGTTTCGCTTACCTAGTCCCCTCGACCCAGGGCCCCTCCCACTTCTTGATCTCGGCCCAGGCCCGCTCGTTGACGGCGTTGTGGATCGGCACCACGGTGCGCATGTCGGCCGACTGCGGGTCGTGGCCCTTGCGCTTCATGGCCTCGAAGAACATCTTCTCCGAGGGGTACACCCAGTTGCCCGTCGCGGCGTCGGCGCCCGTCTCTTGCTCTTGGTTGGCGGGCCGGCCGTGGCTCGTGGTGCCCGGGGTGGCGGGGGTGAGGGAGGGGACCGCCGAGGCGCGCGGGATGGTCGAGATCTCGCGGCCGGTGTCGAGGACTCCGCCGGTTTTCGGGGGTTGGGGTTGTTGGGGTTGTTTCGGTGTGGTAGAGCTGCTGGAGGAGCCGAAGCCTGGGAGCCAGGATGTTATGGAACTCGACCATGACGAGGAGGATGGTGATTGTGTGGGTTGCGGTAGTTGCTGTGTAGAGGTGGAGGGCAGCGGGCGTGTGGAGGGCGCCGACGATCCTGCGGCGGAGTTGCGCGCATGTTCTAGCCAGGCCTCTCGGGCCTTGTGGTCGACGGGGCAGCTTTCATCGGTGGCGGCGCCAGGCACTGTCGGGTGGTTCGGCGGTAATTGCGACTGCGATTGCGATTGCGATTGTGAGTTGGACGCTGCTGCGGCGGCGCGGGCTTGTTCCAGCCAAGCCTCGCGGCTCTTGTGGTCAACCGGGCAAACTTCCGGAGAGGTGGACGAGGACGAGGACATGGCGCTGGTTGGCTGTGCAGCTCTTTCAGGTCCAGTGGAAGAGGAAGGATTGGTATTGCGGTCAGCTTTGCGCTGCAGGAAGACTTGATCTAAGAGACCTTGCAGCATATTCCAAAGAAAACAACGTAAGCCGTCTGGTATGCTGTTCTTCACTACACTGGGGGGGTTTGCAAGCTAAAGCCGGGACGGAGCTAGGAGAATCATCGGGGCGCCGGCTGAGAAAAACAACTTTTTACAGTGGAAAGAAATAAAATAGCAGGGGTGGTCAACCATCTGAACTTTTTAGAGCGTACCCGACATCCAGTAAAAAGCAAGGGACGGGTGGCCCCGCTGGGTTAGGGTAGTTTTCGGTTCCCTATTGACCTCAACTCAGGGTCGTATCAATGCATTGCCAGAGCTGGATTTGGTCTCTATAAAAAGCACTGAGATCGGTATAGCCTGCCCTGATAGCTCTGCAAGACCCCTGCCAACATAGTCCTGGACTTTGGGGGAAAGCAATACAGTACTTTGCGTCAGTTTTACGGTTGGCTGCCATACGTTAGTTAGCAATCATTTCTGAAGGAGCGTGCAACTTGGACTGAGCCACATACGTTATATAGCCCCTTGTCTATTCCCGTATGTTACTACTGTATACTTTCGATGTCAAAAATACAACTTTGCGGCGTTTCATCACAATTCTTGGTTTCAAGTGAGGTAAAGCTATGTCAATGAGTCTCCCCGCCAGTATTGGTTATATTTATTTCATAGGGGATTTAATCCCATAGATATCCTATGCGACTCTCATTAAAACCGGCATCTTTGAATAAGGGGCAATAAATTTATGCGCTTGTAGAAACAGGCTTGCCGTCCTCGGAAACCAAGTAAACATCGGTCTTCTGGGGGCCCTCGCCGACACCTGTCATGATGACCCGGCTGACGCCCGACGTTATCGCGCTGGAGACGGCCTCGTCAAACTGCACCTCGGACTTGAGCCCCTTGGCCCCGTCCTTCCAGCCCTCGAGCTTCTCGAGCAGGGGGTAGAAGGCGCCGAGCACCAGGTCCTTGTTCTCCTCGAGGTAGTAGACGACGGCGTTGGGGCCGGCGTCGAAGGTGTAGGCGGCGACCGTCTTGCCGGCGGCGGCGTTGATGGCCTCGACGGCGCGCACGGCGGCCCGCGAGACGTCGTTCATGTAGAAGATGGGCGGGTAGGTGTCGGCGCAGGTGGCGTGGAAGCTGTTGGACTCGCGCATGGTGACCTCGGCGAAGGCGGCAAAGTCGCGCGCGGCCACGGCGTCCTGCATGCTCTGCATGTTGCGCGGCACCACGTCGGCGATGCGCTGCTGGAACAGGCCCGAGGTGGCGACGGTCTGCTGCATGCCGCTGGTGGAGCTGACGCCCTTCTTGGCGGCCGAGGCGACCAGGATCAGGGCGCGCATCTCGGGCCAGTGCGAGGCCGGGGCGACCTCGACGGCGCGCGAGTCGAGCCCGTCGGCCTGGCTGCCCATCTGCCACGCCACGTATCCGCCGAACAGGCTGCGGCACGCCGAGCCGCTGCCCTGGCGCGCAATGAGCGACAGCTCGGTCGGCGACGAGGGGAGCTCGTACAGGTCGGCAATGGCGCGGACGAGGGCGGCGAAGCCGGCGGCGGAGGAGGCCAGGCCGGCGGCGGTCGGGAAGTTGTTCTCGGAGACGAGGAGCAGGCGCATGGCCGACAGCTTGGGCAGGGAGGCGTCCTGGGACTCGAGGGCCTCGCGGCGGGCGCGCAGCTCGCGCAGGCAGGCCTGGGTGCGGGCGCCGGTCAGGTCGGAGGCCTCGCCGTTGAGCAGCAGGACGTCATCCTTGAAGGCGGTCGAGCACGAGGCGGTGGTCAGGGTGCGCAGGTCGGCCTGGGACAGGGTGACGGAGAGGGAGGAGTTGGTGGGGAGGTTCAGCTTGGCGTCTCGCTTGCCCCAGTACTTGACCACGGCAATGTTGACGGGTGCCGTGGTGCTGGCGCGGTAGACTTTGGTATCAGCCATCTTGGTAATTGTGTCGATCGGATGGGAAAGTCGAAATGGGGGTATCTCAGGTAATGCAATTCTAGAAGCAAAAGTAAAGAAACCGGAAAAGGGGGGTTTAAGGGACGGGGAACCCACTAAGCTTATGGGCAGGTACGACCCCGACTCACGATGTTTTGATTGAGAGCGGTCAAATGAATGGTAGTGGGGTCGGGGTCCCAATGGTGGGGTAATTTTGCACTGAAATCAATCCAACTTTATATCCTCCAGGGGCTGCTGCCGTTCACAGGTCCCCGATAGTGATAGTGCTTAGTCGGGGTCTGATGTTGCAACTGAACTCGGGTCCCGTTCCTTGTGCCACGCTCACTGCAGGTGATCGCTAGCTGGTAACATACCTACTTCTTTCTACCGTTTGCTTGGTATGGCATATACCTAGAAGGTGGCACACAGATTTTCCAATTACGAACGAGTGTCCGACTTACCTCACGTACGTTCTCAATTGAGGACATCCATTCAATTGACTACTGTAATGCACAGCTTCCTGCTCAGCAGCCCGTCTACCAGACGGGGCTACAGAAAGACGACACGTCCCCTGAAGGTATCACACATCACACGCCAAAAATTTGTAGTTTATGGATTTCATTTTATTATTGTCTTGCTTAAAGCAACGACAGCAAACTGAGAGAGAGAGAGAACCTTCATGATATAATATATGGAGTGTTTTGCCTCCATTTCCCATACTCCGTGTCCCCAAACACCATGCTCCAATCCCAAACGCCAGACTTATGAACCAACAGTGTGTAACCCAAAAATGTCAAGCATGGAACTTGCTCCATTTCATTTCTTCCCCTTTCTCTCTCTCTCTCTCTCTCTCTCTCTCTCTCTCTCTCTCTCTCTCCTCTCAATCCGCCTATATAGCAGCAAGTGCTAGGTTCCCCGTTCATCTGAAAAAGACCATAGGTCTTTGAGGCTGTGAGCATCTGCCATCCGGCTGCTTGTTCATCATTTGCTTTCTGGAGTAGATGTTTCGCCCGAGATTCAGGCCCTGGCCATTCAGGGGATACTTCTCGAACTGGGAGTGTGCCTTTTGTAAGCCGTTGAGGATGGCGTGGCATTCCTTTGCCCAAGACATTTTCTTGGGGCGAGGGTTGGTATGTCCTGGCGAGCACTCCTGGATGCCTAGGCGTGCCCACAACCATTTTCTGGTGTTTTCGAGGATGTTTTCCAAGTCTTCGGGGCCACTACTGTCCCTGCGGAAGCGCTCTGCGGCGATAGACAGGTTGGTCAAGCGGATCAGGTAATTCGCCGTCGATTCCTGATGGATGGGGCCACCCATTTGTTTTTGGAGATATTTCAAGGCCATGTAGTAGGGGATGTCTTTTACCATAGTGAGAACCTCTTGGGGCAGACTGCCCATTTCCGCCAGGTAAGATTTG
Source organism: Apiospora marii (assembly GCF_038362585.1). NCBI lineage: Eukaryota > Fungi > Ascomycota > Sordariomycetes > Amphisphaeriales > Apiosporaceae > Apiospora > Apiospora marii. The sequence goes on from NW_027117377.1 coordinate 3,302,264, forward strand.
GCACCAGAAAGAGTGGTAGACCCGTAGGCGAAGCGTGCTTGGTATTGATCTGCTTCTGCAGATGGCCACGCCTTGCTTTCACACTCGAGGTCCTCGTCGTGGATTTGGCCCAGGAGCTGAGCGTGGTTGGGGAAGTCGATGGCCGCAGAAGGTATGCTGTGGCCGAATAGAAGACCTGTCGAGGCCTGGTGCCCGCTCTGTCGATCACGTGGATCTGGTGCTGAGCGAGAAGGTGTGTGCAGATCGAAGCTGTGAGCTCTCTGTTGCTGCTGGCGTGGTCGGGTCTTGGCTCTGCCGGCCAAGACGTCCCGGAATGTGAAGTGGTTGATGGTATCTGTAATTGTCGCAGAGGTACCAGTGCTCCCTTGGGTAGGGTGACGTTCTGCCAGAGGGGGTCGTATTTCTTCCTGCATTTCGCGGAGATACTGAGCCCAGACATTGATTAAGTTGTCATCGTCATCGTCATCGTCATCGTCATCGTCATCTTGATACTTGACGTAGCGATGGACTGGCGTGTTTCCAGTGAAGTCGGCCCGAAGTTGGATTTCTAGCGATCTTTGCTCGGTCCGGACCATCCACTCGGGAACACCATAGCCAATGTTGGCTTCGGCGTGCCCAGGCTGGGCGAAGGAGTAGTTCAAGCCAGAGCCCGGGAGGAGGGCGTAGACTTTGTTGGGATTGAGCTTGCTCCAGCGTGCGTGGTCCTCGCTAATGGCCGTCTTCTCGTGGACGCCTTGCATGAGGGAGTCCCAGAGGTCGCCAGCTTGGACGCTGTCGGGCTGGAAGAAGAGTTCGAAGGCACGGGGGCCCAGGGTCTCACTGAGCAGTGCGATGATGTCGTCACGGAGCGCCTCATAGTAGGTTCTGTTGGGGAAGCCAGCAGCCTCTGAGCCATCCACGCTGTTAGGGTGGAGGATGCGGCGGATGCTGTCGAAGTGGACGTTGAGAAAGTCCAGGAAGTCGACAAGAGGGGCGCCCCGGAGGGTTGGTAGCCCATTGGAGACGAGATGCCCGTTCTCGTGCGAGAGGGTAGTAGCCGGTCCCCGAAGGGAGAAGGGGTTGGCACTGGAAGATCCTTGGAAGAGGGAAGCCATCTTGATCAACAAGAGTTATTATAGAATTGAAGCGAAGTGAAGCGAAGTTGAAGCTGTCAAGCAACTTGATGCCGAGTAGAGGCAGTAAATAATGTGTGGTGAAGGCTGAACTCGAGCTGAGTATCAGATAGAAGATCTTGATGTGCCTTGAGTGTAAGGTCACTGGAGAGTGTTCAAGATGACGACTCTGTGTGAAGTAGAGTAAACTTGAGTCTGATCCCAAGAGAGAGAGTATCAGAATATATAATGGCAGGGCTTGTGCCTCAAGTGAAGTATAGGCAGGATAGTTGCTTCAGTTATAGTCTGAAAGGACTTGGTGATGATTGGCTTCGGGTAGGATCTGAACGAGAATAGGCAGTGAAACTGATGTTTAGTTCGACAGGATTTGGAATTAACAGGGGGGAAGGGGGGGTATTTATATTTCCAGAAACGAGCTCACGTGCTTTGCAAGAGAAGCCTTGACCTCGGGCCCAGAGACCTGATGAAAAGTTTGATATGGAGAGTTTTATTTATACTGTCTACGAGCAGTGGTTCTCAGCGAGGTGAGTCAGCTATACGAGGATCATACGGGCTGTACCAGATATGAGGAAGGGGGGTGATCGCTTGACCCGAAGATAGCCCCAAGTATATTGAGATATGTGACTCAGGTATGCCATATCTAAGTTGTCTATGTCGAATGTTCCTTGGTTGAACCAACTTATCACTCGAGTAAATGTCCTAGTCCTGGCGAGGCAAGGAAATAATCGTGCCTGCTGATGCTGAATGAGAGAAACTGGCCCGAGGTAATTGGGACTGTCATGGTATAAGGGGATGACAATGGGGGAAGCTCACTCCTGGACCTTGGCTGATCGGAACTCTAAGTATGACTGGATATGAAGAACAAGAATGTGAAGAATACCAATGGGCATATGCTACATGAAGTCTCTGCTCATTCTTCTCGATCAATCAACACGGGCCAATCCCGTATAGAGGCTTTCAACCGTTTACTAAGTATGAATATCACCTTCTTGGTTAGTTCATTTGGCATGATACATAAGGGGCCTGTATGATCAGGGTTATGCTCAATGAGATTGAACACGATGTCAATTGGCCCGATATTGTTTAGCGATGAAGACAATGGCACTTTGCAGTTGAACAATCAAAAACTCTAATTATATCTTCGGGCCTGGTATACCAAAACGTTATTCCCAGCACAGTGGCTGTTGCCTGAATTGTGGATAACAGAGATTCGATAACATGCTCATATCCAAAGTTTATATGGCAGCATTTCCCATTAGTATTAGCATTGCGGCTCTAGACAAATATCGTATTTCCCCTCTTTCTTCTACGAGACACCTGCAGCTATCCAACTTATCCCTACTGGACGTCTAGTCTAATAAGCTCCACTGTAGAACAGATATTCGCCCGTAGCAGTATCGAGTGTCAAGTTCGTCTGCTTCACCTGTCCCTGCTTAAGGCTACCGCTCTCGACCATGCCACCCAGAGCCGCAGCGGCACCAGAACCAGAAGAACGGTGCAGTGCGTTCTCGCCGTTCAGCACGGTGAAGTTGGCGAGCGAGACCTCGTAGCCCTGGCGGATGCGGTTGGTGGGCACACCGAAGAAGGAGGCGTTGATGGACGCATAGTCGATGCTCAGCTCGTAGTAGCCGCGGTAGTACAAGTCCTGCCACTGCAGCTCCGGGTTGGCGCCCGTGAGCCACGCCGACGCGGCGTCGGCGGCCGCCATGGAGATGTTCTGGCCGAAGGGGCAGGGGGAGCTGACCGCGGACCCGGCGAACTCGACGCCGATGGAGCCGGCGCCCGTGGCGGCGTCGTAGTCGTGCTCGCCGAGCCAGACGAGGTCGCTGACCCACGAGGCGTGCGAGTCGCCGGCCAGGAAGACGGTATTGTTGATCTTGTTGTCGTAGAGCGTAGCGAACGTGCGGTTGCGGTTGGCCTGGTACCCGTCCCATGCGTCGCCATTAAAGGGGGTCGCGGCACCCAAGGCGGCCGACTCGTTGACGCGGCTGAAGACGATCTGGTTGCCCACGAGCCGCCAGGCGGCGCCGCGGGACGGCGAGTCTCGCAGCCGGTTGTAGAACCAGGCCTCCTGCCGGGGTCCCATGAGGGACCGTCCGGCGTCCTGGGCGATCTCGGCCACGTACTCGGTGTTCCAGTACAAATCAGTGATGGAGCGGTCGTACTGGCGCGTGTCGAGCATGAGCAGGTCGAAAAGGTCGCCGAAGCTGAACTGGCGCCAGATGCGCAGATTGTCGTCCATGTCCACCTGGCGGATGGGCATCCACTCAAAGTAGGCACGCACGGCGTTCATCTTGCGCTGGTCCACGGAAACTCCACCGTCGCTGACGAAGGACTCCTCGGTGTTGTTGAGACCGGATGCACCATCACGGTAGGTGTTGTCCGCTACCTCTGTTACAGTAGGTCAGCTTGGGCGTGAAAGGGAAGAAAGCAAGATACTAGAGGTGTGCGGAATAATCTTATCGTGGTCATCCCAGACGGGGATCCATGGGAAGTTTTGGTGGCTCGCGACCAGATCAAGATCTGTCCTGTAGGTGGCGATGCGCTTGCGGTAATCGTATAGCCTAATATCAATCCAGTCAGGAGACTATATGGGATATGATTGTAGAGAAGCGGGGAATTGCTCACGAGTAGATCTGCTTGTTAGGCAGAGGAATACGCCCCATCGAGTCACCCCAGCCATACTCGCCATTTCCGTACTCATAGATGTAGTCGCCCAAGTGAATAACATAATCAACCGAGTCCTTCCTGACAGTATTGCCATACGCATTGAAGAAGCCGAAAGCTTTTGGGCTGTTAGTTACAACCACTGGGACATGGACCTATCTCGATGAGTGACGTACGGAAATTGGAGCAAGAATAGATTGCCAGCTTGATCGCAGAGGTGACCTTGTCCTTTGCCGAAGGGGTAGTCTTAGTTCTGCCGATAGGAGACACGTTGGTTGAATCGCACACGCTGAATTGATAGTCTGTTCCGTACGTAAGCCATGCCGCCACTCACCCACTCCTCTTATGTAATTATTTCTAGGCAACCACTTACAGTAAGTCGTGAAAGACTTCAACCGCTTCGCCTCGACCTTGACGGTCCAGTCGACATCCGAGCTAGTGAACACCCTTCCCGAGTCGACCGCCTTGCCATCAAGCTTCTTCGACTTGCCAATTTTCCAATCCACACAGACCGGGGAGTCGCTCTTGGCCACGTAGGCCTCGTTGTCGTGGTCGTAAAGGGCCACGTGCCCGCTGACCGTCACGTTGCTCTGGTCGTTGTCGCTGCCGATGGGGGCAACGCGGGTCCAGAGGATGACCGAGTCATCGTAAGGGTCGCCCGAGGCTACCCCGTGGGTGAAGTTGAGCTTGGCCGGGTCCCAGGGCGAGTTGGGTGTCGTCCGCCGGGCCACCTTGTTGAGGGACACGCCTAATGCGGGGTGGTGTAGCGACGGCGACTGGTAGTTCATGTTGCCAGTGAAGGCGGCCGAGGCGGTCGCGGCCCCGTACAGGACCGCCACATCTACTGAACGGACCATTTTCGAGACGGGTTCGGGGCGGATGGCTGGGGACAGATCTAGCTGCCGGTTGGCAACGGTGAGGGCCAGCCTCACATTATATAGACAGGCCAGCCATGTCGCATTGCACAGACATGATTCCTCGTCATCGATGGTCAACGACAATGTCAGCTAAGCAGATTGGGCAGGTATCCCAGGGGATCTGCACCTGGGCTTTGCTTGGATGCATGCAAATGGTGTTGAGACACTGGTGTACCGGTCGATATATTGCATTCTAGGGCTAGGGGCCGACATGCTTACCCCGGGCCATGATGCAATTCGACCACCGTAAGGAGCAACTCATGCAGCCAACCCCTGAGTGCTTTCATATCACATTACTATTAGGTACATCACCGCGTCTCCCGACTGGCCAGTACGACCTCAACAATAGGTAATTGATATTAGCCCATGAAATTCAACTAGTGGGAATGCGAAGAATCCATACCGCGAGCTGGAGTGCGCGGGAGATTGTTTTTTAGCATCAATGTTACCGGTGTGTTGGTAAGGCAGGTACAAATTTGACCTGGATGGCCCCTCTTGCTGGGAAGTCGTTTATGGAAGGCCTCAGTGGTGGGGGTGGTGGCGGCAGGCCAATAACGGCGCGCCATTGAAGCACGAGGTCGTAATTCGACCGGCTCCTTCTCCGATTTTGACACCAACGCCAGGGATCACTGGCTCAAGCCGAAATATCGGGGTTGTTCGCTGGGGGTTCCATCGTATTAGCAGACAGAGAGCACGTGGTCCGAGAATGATATGCCCATTCCGTTCGAACTTTCTCGTTTAGATGGCCGTCGTTGGTGATGGTCACCCTGCACGCGGTGGACTATTCGAACCTCGCTCTATTTTAGAATGACAGGAAAGAGGCTCTTACACTACAAGAGTAACTAATGCCGCTCTAGCTCAAGCCTTGGGCTACCTACGACCCTACTTACACCAACCAAGTAAGTACTGTAATATGCTGGCTTACCTCAATGCCCGTAAACTTATCATGCTACAAACATGTATGTCGATCATCCACCGTCCAATCATTTTGCCCACGCGATAAGTACTATCCTTACCAAGAGCCGTGTGCGTGGGTTCTTCAGCCGAGATAGATCAATGGAGTGTTCTTCATTGGCCATGCACCCCACGCTAGACTCCCGGTTACTCTCGCTCTGCTTGTGCCCAACAGAGAAGTGTTTTTCTACGGAGTGCTACGGTTGAGCAATCGACATGTGTTTTCGTGCATTTACCGACTTAGAAACCATCGATCGCGTGGCACGTATGCATGCAGATACGTCATGCAATGTCCACCATACCAGATGAACCTTAGCGGAAACCACACAGCCGAGGTCTCTCTGCATGTATGGCTCCCGTCTTATTGAACCAAGCTTGCCTGCACGCATGGAGGCAGATCAATGGCCATGTATTCGAGACAACCTTCGGCATGGACCAGAGGGCAGGTGGCTACTGTTGTCGGTCAACTCAATCGCTTCACCCGATATGCTCGCACGATCTACCCTACCCTATCCAATCACTTGCATTCACTGACGGTGAACCTTGCGAGTGTTCATATCTATTCAAGTTACCTTTCGTCCCATAAACCTCTGTGCTTCCTAGTCTTTAGGCATCATCTTTAACCTAACATCACTTCTCATACTTGATACGGCTTCCACTCACCTGGACAGCAACCTTTCTCCGTGGCCTAAAATAAAGACAAATTGCTGTTTGCTCTATGCCTCCTCGTTCCTGGCTTTCAAGGTCATGGCAACTATCGACAAGAAATTTTCGGATGGGGTTTCACGAGGCGATGCGGCTACCAATGCCGACGTCGAGAAGATGGCTTCGCCACATGGCGACAACATCTTGGCCACGGCCGATGGCGAGGACATTCTGGCCCTCCAAGACCTCGATCCGGCACTGAACATGAAGATGCACCTGGTAAACAATGTAGGTCGTGTGACCAACGTCAACGACATGATGAAACTGGGTTTTGACCATCACCAACCTTACAGGCAATTGACGAAATCGGCTGGACTAATTACCACTGGAAGCTATTCGTTCTCAATGGCTTTGGGTATGCGCCATATTTTATATGATGCAGGGTGCAAGACTAACGGTGTTTCTAGCTATGGCGTTGACTCGTTGATTCTGCTCCTACAGTCGGTCATTTCGACTTATGCCTTCAAGGAATTTGGGGAGACGGGGTATTCAGCTGGACTGACGGTAGCCGTTTACGGTAAGTCACGTTCATCATAACATACCTTCTTGGAGCATGTATGGACTGACTGACGCGGATCTTAGTTGGTATGCTTACTGGTGCTATCTTTTGGGGCATGAGTGCCGATATTATCGGGCGCAAATGTAAGTGGCCCTCTCAAACAGGATCTCACTATACCCTCAGTGAAGGCCCCAACCCCCAGGTCTAACGCTACAGTTCAGGGGCTTTCAACATATCTCTGTTTATATGCTCTTCAGCTGCCATTGTGGCTGGCGCAGCTCCGAACTGGTCATCTTTGGGCTTCTTCATTGCCCTGGTCGGCTTTGGCGGAGGTGGTAATCTAATTCTCGACACCACCGTCTTCCTGGAATACCTGCCTTCCGACAAGCAATGGGTATTGACCTTCATGGCTTGCTGGTGGGGTCTGGGGCAGGCCATCACCGGCTTCATTGCCTGGGGCTTTCTTGGTTCGTACGCTCCCGACTTGAAAGTTGCGTTCATTGGTTAACCGGGTGTCTAGTTCCCACTCAGTGGAATTGCGCTTCTGTCGATAATTGCCCAAAGTCGTCGAACTGGGGCTGGCGTTACACCATGTTCACGGCCGGTGCCTTGGTGTTCGTCATGTCTGTGTTACGAATCACCGTCATCAGACTCAAGGAGACGCCCAAATACCTTCTTGGCATTGGAGAGGACGCAGCGCTCATTGAAGGGCTGCAGACCATGGCAGCAAAGTACAATCGGCCGTGCTCCTTGACCCTCGAAAAGCTTGAGGCATGTGGCACTATCCAGTCATCGCATAGGAAAAACAGATCTTCTCTGGGAGAACTTGTTGTCCATTTAAGAGGCCTGTTTGGGACGAGGAAAATTGCCCTCTCTACCTGCCTGGTCTGGTTCAGCTGGACTCTGATCGGTTTGGCATATCCCCTGTTCTACGTCTTCCTCAAGTATGGGATCCGACTCTGCTTGGCGAGTGGTGTACTGACATGTTCATCTATAGTCAATACCTGGAGAGCCGCGGGGCTACCAAGGGAGTCAGCACGTACGACACGTGGAGGAACTACGCACTCACAAATGTCTCTGGGATCTTCGGCCCAGTGTTGGCAGGATGGATGTGCAACCAGAAGCTTCTGGGACGCAAGTACACCATGGCCATCGGAGCTTTGGTGACCATGACGTTCTTCTTCGCGTATACCGCTGTCAGCACGCCTGCGCAGAACGTCGGTTTCAGTTGCGCCATTGGCTTCTGCCTCAACATCTACTACGGTACACTGTACGCCTACACGCCTGAGGTGCTGCCATCCGCTCACCGGGCGACGGGCAATGGTATTGCGGTCGCCTGTAACCGTGTGATGGGTATTATCTCTGCAGTGGTCGGGACTACCGCAAACACAGGCACCACCGCACCCATTTACGTCTGCGCGGCCCTGTTCGCTGGCTTAGCCATCATCAGTGTCATCTTCCCATTCGAGCCGTACGGACGCCGCAGCAGCTAAATCACGGCAGGAAGCTCGGTGGAGGGTGGATTGCTTCTTTTACGACCTCATCATTTACTCCATTACATACTACGACCCTAGTGGGACATGCGATACCGTATTGAAACAGAATTCGTTGGATGACGTGCGCAATCGAAATTGCCTTCCCCTTTCGCGTTGATCTTCTCAATCGAGAGTTGCATGATGAACTGATCCCCTTACCACCTTTGAACAAATCCCATATTCCGCTCGGCCTGTCACTCTCACACTGCACCATCAAACTCGAACTTACTGCTTTCCTTCAACCACGTTTCCAGATCCTGTAGTTCTGGCTCCTGCCGCCGCAGGGCTTCGATATCAACTCCATACTAAAGTGATGCAGGTTAGCTTTGGATTTAGGTCGGAATCGAAGATGAACCGCGCCTATCGGCAAAGGCGGCGAGGGAGAATATCGTGCTTTACAGGGGCCTGCTACGAGACTTACCCCTTTTTCCTCAAAAAACCGGAACATGGTGCCGACCTCCCCGATGGCCCACCGCACCCCCTTGCCCACGATCCACGGTGCCTGCGGCATCTCCCTCTGCCCGCCGCCGACTCTGCGGAAGACGTCGCGCGCCTCCTCGTAGCGCAGTTCCTGGCCCGCGAGCCCGATGGCGCGGTTCGACCCCAGGGCGGCGTCGTTGGGGCCCGCCAGCAGAGCCTTGGCGCCGAATAGGCCGATGTCCCGCACGCTGACCAACTGCAGCGACCGCTCCGCCGGCATCGTCGCCCACATGCTCGCGAAGACGGGGCCGAACAGCGACCCCGGGTTCAGGTTGTCCATGAAGGCCACGGGCCGCAGGATGGTGTATTTGATGGCTTCCGGTAACAACTTCTGGGCCTTCTGAGCTTCGCACAGGTCGCGCAGGCGCACCTCGATCTCGTGCTTCGACTTGAAGTGCGCGATCTCGGTCGGTTCGTCCCACGAGGCGGCGTCGCCGCCCCGGTCCACGGACGAGAAGACAATATGCTGGACCTTGCTATCGGAGGAAGAGAAGACATGATCCAGGAGCGGCAGCACCTGCGCCGCCTCGTCGGGCGGCGTCGTGTACAAAAACACGGAGGTGATGTCTGGGTGCGCCGCAAAAATGGGCGCCGGGTCCTTGGTGTCGCCCTGTACGACGGTCAGATCCAAGGACGTGTACTTGGACGCCAGGGCCTGGGCCTTGGGCGAGTCCGGAGCCGACCGCGTCAGGGCGAGTATCTTGGGATGCTGGGGCTTCGCGGCATTGCTTTCGGGTGAGAGCTTGGACAGGGCGGCGAGGACGGCGCCGCCTTGTTGGCCGGTTGCTCCGACGACGAGGAAGGTGCGCTGGCTGTTGTTCATATTGCTGTTGGAAGATTGCCCTTCTTTGGGTAAAGTTAGCTTGGATTTGAGTAGGTAACAATAGGTCTCGGATTGGGACCGAACTCTTTCTCATAGACTATGGAGTGACTGGAGAAAAGACTGGGATCCAAATGCTACCGTTTACAAAGTGTCTTGGATCGGGGGACGGGTCGTATTTCGACCGCGGACCGCCTCGAGTGGATTCCTTAAGCCGCAGCTCCTTGTAGAGACCGGTGAGGGGGAGGCTCTGTCATGAGGTCATTCTGGTGTTTCCCCAACGCCCGGTCCGGGGGTAGCGCCGTCGCCTTCGGGACCGAAGTCAGGGAACATGTGGGGTATGCACCTGAAAATCAACCACCTACATCATCAACCGGATCTTACATGTACTTTCGGTGAGTTGATTACTATATCAACTCTATCACATCCAATACCAATGGGCAGCATGCAACTGTTGAACCACCTCGAGATGCCCCTTGACTAAGTAATTTGACGAGTACCAATGGGGCTGAACGATCAAAGACTTTGAGGTAACATATCAGAACGAGTTCAATTATATATAGCAAGAGATACTACTCAGCCGCATCGTTTCTAGACCAGCTTATCTCCGTTAAAGACCGAGTATGTACCTACCCGACTGCTAGGCTGCCAACTAGCAACCGATAAGACAACTGGGACCCCTCAGGGGCAGTTATCGCATTCCACGCAATGCACGTACCACACATAGTAGGCCGTCAAGTCCAACACCGGCGTGGAGCCGTTCGTGGGAGCGGCAGCAAGGCTCTCTCCTTCTTTGCAGCCAGGATGCTCGTGGCTTGCGAACAGAAGATCAAGTCAGCTATCGGGTTCCCGAAGAAGAGAGAAGGGTCCGATCAGGTCCGAAACTCACTCCCAGAACGTGCAAGACGTGCCCGCCTTGCCACGGAAAGATGAGAGGCCTGGGCGTGCGAGGGTAGAAGGCCGGCAGCGTGTAGCAGTAGTCTGGATTGAAGACATAGCCTTCACACTGGCCGGTGAGGTTGACCCCGTTGCAGATCTCCTGTTTCTTAAGGTAAGCGCCGGTCACATGGTGATTGCCGGGAGAGGATACGCACGGGGCTGTCCGCTTTGGGACTGAAACTCGAGGCTTGTGGGGAGGCGGCGGCGGTCGTGAGGTAGTTCAAGAACAATGCCGCAATCGACTTCATGGTGCACATGTAATGGGCAGTAGAAATGCCAGATGATTTATGTGTGAAGTTATGGTTAGATGTCCAATAATTTGCCGAGGTGTGATGAGTTGGACAGTCGTCGTATCCAGCTCAAGTCGAAGGGTTCACGCTGTTATAAATGTGTGGCAAGAAAAGTTCAGAGGTCCTACTTTCGTTGAGTCGGATAGGCGTCACTTTGGAATATGCAGGCCGGTGAGGAGAATACGAGAGTGTGTGCGACGGCATCCCTCGAGATCATTGGCGAGCGTGTCTGGTGTGGGAGGGTGCCATCCATCGCTTGGCAACTTCACAGCAGCACCTGCCTCATTTACATCGTACTTAGGGTCTGGTTCCTCGGAATTGTGTCAAGGTGGTACCATATGACGATGCGAGGGATATACTAACTCGATGCGGTGATGTAGGTTTGACGTGTAAAGTGGATGTTTGGAATTCTTATCAAAGTAGAGAAGCGACGGGCTCCCACCCTGCCGGAGGCACTCTGGCACTTGCCTGTTTGTAACTTATGTGCCTGACTGGCAAAGCTACCCCGGGCACCTAATTGAAGTCACCATGCTAAGCAGATCAATCTTGATAGGTGCATTGATGCAGTTAGGCTTGTCCACTTCAACAGAACTGAGATATTCGTCGTTAATTTGTGCGTATTGTACATGTCATTATCATTATCGTCTGTACTTCACATGTCTTATATTCGTCCATATTAGACAGAAGCCATGTCTCATCCCAGAACAAAATCATTAATCTCCAATCCCATTGTCCAAACCGTTCCCTATAAATTTTGCTGATATCCTCTCGACAACATGGGCTCTCCATCGCCAGCGGCTGGATTTGTCTCATGGAATGACGAAGGTTTCAGGTTCCAGTAATGACCAAGTCTCCATCGAACACCATAAATATTCCTCTACTAACGTCGCGGGGTACCACTGCCTATGTCGTCCATGTTGAGACAGGTGCCAGGGACATAGGGCGGATTCCCCCCTTTTTCTCCCCTTAATGCCGTCTCTCCCGGAGGCGATACGCTCCTTCAGAGCGGGGAGGAGACACGTTGCCTTTGGCATCATCTCGTCCCTCTAGCCCGCCCCGACGGCTGCTGTACTCGCCAGGATTATCGGAGATGAGCCACATGTTGACCTTTTTGGCCAGGCGCTTGAGCACGCTGCGCCGCCTTTTGGGCTTGGGTCCGGGCTTGTAAGTGGCGGTAATTCCATGCCGTTCGAGCCAAGTACCCCCAGTCGACTGCTCTAAATAGCAACAGTCGTTGAACTCTTGGGGCTTTTGCTGCTGCTGCTGCTGATGCCTCTGCTGTCGCTGTGGCGCGATTTCGTTTGTTTGACACGTTTGTTGTTGCTGGCTTTGGCGTCGATATTGAAGCTGGGAAGTATCAGACGACTGCTGTGGGTTACCAAGAATGTTGCCTTGTTGGGGCTTCTGCTGCTGTGGCCTGGGGACTTCCGTTCGGCATACTAGTTGACGCTGACGTTCACGGCTATGTTCAATCCGGGGCATACCTGTTGACTTATCTGAGTAACGAACAGGCTTGGCTTGGAACTGTTGTTGCCCGCGCACTTGTTGCACGGCCGGTGAGTCCATGAGGGAACCCAATGGGGATGACTGCCAATGACAAGTACGGTGGTTGCTTTTGCTGTTACTTTCGGGTGCTGAGCGTTGTTCCCTGTTGTTGTTCATGGCGGCAACAGCCGCCGAAATAGCGTCACTGCTCGATGACGAGCTTTGTGTATTGAGGCTGTGGATGTGGTTGTAGTCGACGTAGAAGTGTTGCTCCTTTACCTTTTCCCCCTCAACGAGAATGATAGTGAGGACAGTCTCGAAGAATGCTCGGAACTCGAGGTGTAGCTTCACATTGTGATAATCTCCGTTGATACTGGGGATCCCCGAGCTAACAAGTTCGAAGAATTGATCCACCAGGGCTTCGTGTCTCTTGATGAAATCGGGCCGGACGTAGGCTTCCAGGCGGATTTCGAAGTCCTCCTTGGTATTCGCCAGCCACGGACTGTGCTCCATGTGCTGCATGATGAACTGGGCTCGTTCGCGGGGACTCAGGTCGTTGCCGAGCCAGGCCCTTGGGAGCGAGTGTCGCCGATCTATGTAGCGTAGATCCGTGATAATGTCAACCATTTGGTGACTGAGATTGTGTAGAAGAAAGGTGGGATCCCAAGCCCAGAACGGGCAAGGGAACTCCGGAAATTTCTTGTTCATTTGACGAGACATCGTTGTCGTAGAGTGGTAGTTGGCTCCTGATTCTCAAAAGAGGCTAATGTATGGATATGGCCTGACAGAAATCGACAGTGACCACAAAAGTTGTGATGAGAGGTCAGTATAAGTGGTAGGCTTGATACTATTGATGGTATCAGATGGAGGCAGGCGGTCGAATCTGTGCAAAGAGGGTATCGAGGAGTAGACTTAGGGTTGAATTTGTATGTACAGTACTCCGAAATAATGAATGAGTAAAGAGCAGAGAGGGATTATTTATAGTATGCGAATTTCCCATATGAAAAGCTTTCTCCGTTTACTGTGTGAAATAGAGCACGAAAATTTCGGGTCAGGCAGCAGGACCGTATAGCTTTTCGAGCGATAAGAACTATCCTCTCAACAGCCGAAGTATAATGTGATTATGGGCCGTTTGACTCACCAAAGATTTTATCAGCGAATGTGATTAGGACTGCATATTGGGCTTACTCGGTTGATTTGAAATTTTGCCAGCTGAAGTTGGGTCTTGCCCATCGGGTCATCAGTTCTTGTGTAAACAGCTGCGCGATACGATGGCCATCTTCTCGTTAAGGTTTGGATTTTCAAGGCCTCTCATACTCTGGAGTCATACTCACACGAAATCATCGCGAGGTAATACAACAGGAGATGGCCGCGGATCGAAACGGATGACCTTTTAGGCAGTGAAGCCCGTGACACTATTAGAGACGACCATGATAAAGACCCAATGCCAAGAGCGCAACAACCCAGTTTCGGGTTTTATAGAATTGTTTGCGTCGTTTGACGTCTAGTCGGGTGGTTGCCAAGTTTGATTATGCTCGGGTCAACATAAAGTTCAAACATATAGGGAACGTTACAAACTTTCTTGTCACCAACCCCTTTTCAGACCTGCCCTCTAATTGCCAGACTCTGGTAGCCATGACGGGCCGAAATAAACGAATAAATCAGATAAACCTAGAGGACGGTAATGAAGACTTGGCCAGGGACGTCGTAGGGCCATTCTTGGGCATTTCCCCCTAATCGGGACCAATATGAAGGAACTTATGCAATCTCACGTATGACTCGATGATTGCACTCATGGACATTCGTCTATTTGGAACTAACGTTATTGGTACATTTTCAGTTGCCAGCAAGTACTGACCCGAACAATCTGGAGCTCCTACAACCCGACTCCCGTATCATATACCCCTTAGTCCAACTGTGTGATTCAAATCACCTGCCTCACGACAGGAGAACAACAGGCAAACATGTTTTGGTTCGGAGCCCGTTCACCAGCGAGGAATAGGCCGCCCTAGTAGAAGCCCGAACTGGGCCTGCCAAACTCGTCAAAGTAGACTCCCCGGCTTCTGGAGGAGAAAACAAAACTAGCAAGAGTCGAGAGGTGAGCTATCCGTGTCAAAAAGACTAGGGGTGCGAACAAAATCGTCGGTTTGGAGAGTTAGGCTGCGTCAGTATGCAGCAAGAGCAATGAAGTATATGCAATTGGAGGGAGGGGGAGGGGATGGGGAAAACTTCACTGATATACAGCATTTGACTCACCTCGTCCCGTTATGCACGTTGCGGTCGATCCCGTCAATGTATATGTCCTCCATGGTCTGGCGGTGCTCGCTTTCGGGCTGGCCGCGCGCCAGCCGCAGCTTCTCAAAGTAGACGTAGGCGGCGTAGTAGACGCACGACTTGATGCCGGCCCGCGAGCCCCGGGCGGTCCGGAAGTCAGTCAGCTGCTTGGGCTGGATGGCCTTGCCCTTGGACGTGTGTAGCTGCGCGAACAGCGTGCGGCGGAACTCAGCCTCGGTAAGGCCCGGCGTCTTGCGGAGGTGCGCGTTGATCTTGTGCCGGACCTCGTCGCACGTGTCAAAGATGGGGACCTTGTCCTCCTCCTCACCGTCGAGGTGAATGTCGCTGATGTCGGGGAGAGCGCCGCCGCCGCCGCCGCCACTGCCCCCAGCGGAACCCTTGGCCTTGGTCGTCGCCTTTGTCCCGGACGGCGACGACAAGGAAGGAGAGGGAAGCTGTGTTGCCTCCAGTTCGTCAGCGGCGGCGGCGGCGGTAGCAGCAGCAGCGTCGGCCTCCTTCTTTTGCCGTTTTCGCACGTCGGGCATCTTCAACCCAGCCTCCTCTCGCTGCTGAAACCAGATCCAGGCCTTAGCATAGACAGAGCTCCCCGACACGTTCGCGGTGCGAGATTGGGTAAGGAAGCGGTTCAAGGTGTTTGTGTTGGTCCCCACGGCGCGGCAGAACTCGGACTTGGTCATGATGCCCGAGTCAAACAGCTTGTTGACGCGGCCCCGCAGCGTGCCCGGCGAGGGCAGGTGCAGGTCGACATAGTACTCAGGGCTATAGACACCATTGAGATCCTGCTTGTAGGCAGCTATCTCCTCTTCCAGCGTGAGCTCCGGCGCTTCCGATTTCCGCTTCTTGCTGCCAGGGGCAACCGGTGCCCCTGCCTTGGGCTTGGTGGCTCCTTTGGTTGCAGGTGCCATTGTGTTTCCTCAATGCAATGGATATGCTATTGGGACTTGTTCCTCTCGCAATCCGTTGTGATTGATGTTCAGTAATGGAATTGAATTGAGAAAGCCTTCAGTCTTGAGGAGAGCGCGATGATTAGACGCGTGGGGACATTTCACGTGTCGGGTCCTGTCGCATCGCCAAAGATGGGATGAATGAGGCTCGTGCGGTGACGGCCATGGGATGACGGGAGATCAACATCATTGTTTCCACCGCCACCCCAATTTTATTGGAACGCATATGGACCCTGGAACAAATGGCTTAACTTTGACCCCAGATCTGGGGATGACCATATTGTTCTCAAGATCTCGTTTTTGCTAGCCAGAAGAAAGGTTCTGGAATCAATACTCGCCGACCCATGTCGTGTGTATGTAGTGTCGCGGTTAACTCTCGAGTTTGCTGACAGATGTCTAACAGGGGGTAGACGTGATTGCATCGCACTCATTGACATACGAACGAAACATATTATGCTGGCACTACCTTGACTCCGGTGTATTGAATATACCACAACCACTACTGCTTCCTTTGGGACGGGCGTGACTTGGGTTTGAACATGCTGCAACCAAACAACTCCATCGCTTGCTTTTATTCCAGTGCACGCTGCTTTTACCCCTTCAAATCCTCTCTTGATATAGCCTAGTCCCAGTGCCGAAAGAAAAGAGTATGTAATAATAATAGTAGTAGTAATAAGACTAAGTTTTATAAAGATGTTAAAGTAATACAGCAAAGGACCAATTTATATCGGTCTCGTGAGACTGCATAAGCTTGCTCTTGAGCCAACACCGGTGCTCGTAGCCTGTGTCGCCCTCCATGTAGCCCCAGCCGGCGCCGGTGCATCCGTAGGTGCCCGCGCAGTTG
This sequence comes from Apiospora marii, assembly GCF_038362585.1. Lineage (NCBI taxonomy): Eukaryota > Fungi > Ascomycota > Sordariomycetes > Amphisphaeriales > Apiosporaceae > Apiospora > Apiospora marii. The sequence continues at coordinate 3,318,750 of NW_027117377.1, forward strand.
GTCATACAGTCGAGCATGCTCTGCGTCGTGACCTGCTTCAGGTCGACGCCTCCGGTGTCGCCCGTGTAGTCGACCCCGCAGACGCGGAGGAAGCGCTTGTTGGAGCCGGGGACCTGGTATTCCGTCCCGTTCGCGGCGGGGCAGTCGAGTTTGCCCGCCGTGGCGGCCGGGTTGGTCGATGGTGACGTCGGAGTGGCCGTTGTTGTCGCCGTGGTGGTGACAGTAGCTGATGTCGTGGAGCTGGGGGAGGTTGAAGACGTCCCGCTCGACACAGGCGCGGCGGCCTCCGACGAACCAGATGCGTTCTTCCCTACCCCTACGCCGACGCCAACAGCGACGACCACAATAACCAGACCAACCAGGAGGCCGATCAGCATGTAGAACCTCGACTTCTTCAGCCCACAGACCCTTGTTGTCGATTTCCTACTCCACGTGTCGGATGCGGTTGTTAAGGACGGAAGTGGGAGCTCATTCTTGCCGCCCAAGGGGATAGGAAACCGCCCCTCTGCAGGTGGCAAGCCCTCAGGCGGGACTTCGGGTGGTGTTGGGTCGCGCAGCCATGACGCGGGGCCCAGCCGGGACAGCCGTTTGGAGGCTCTAGAAGAGGCCGCGGCCGCTGGAGCAAAGTAGGCCTCCGAGGCTGTCTTTAACTCATTGAATTCGCGCTTCGCGAAGAAGTCGAAACCTCGGAACTCGACCGGCGGCGACTGTGCCGCCGCTCCTCCTTTTGCCGCCGCCGCCGACGTAGCTACTGGTGGCGGGGACCTGATTTCTCTCGTTTGGTGACGGGGTAGCTGCTGTTGTTTGGCCACGGGCGGCGGCTGCGATGATGCTGGCGGCAGTGGCGTGCTCGCCGCATTCGCCGGCCGTCCGCCCCCCGGTGGTGGCGGGTCGCCTAGACGGTCCGTCTTCTCCATAGAAATGCCCTAACTAGCATTGCCGGGGTCCCATTGCTCGCCTCTCCGAGTTGTGGTTGCCGTTCGTCGTCGTGATGGCGTAAATCAGGCTAAAAGATCGGACGGCCGCCGAAAATTTGCGTGCCAGCAATGGGGAGGGACGAAGAGAATAGAGAAAGAGTGCGAGGGACTGCGAGGAGTGCGGAGGGCCCAGGACAAAGTCACATTTTGGGCGATGTGATGGTGTGTTACTTTCGCGAGTCGCCTAGGTTGCCTGTCCGGGTCCAGGAACCATGCCAATTGCAATCTCGTAAAGCCTGCTCTGACCGGGGTTGATTTTCCCTATCAGGCATCGCTTCCAGGACTATCTGTTGCAACCCTGCCAATAGCTCCTCCCAATTGCGTCAAAGTCAGCCAGCGACCAAAATCGCTTTCGACGATCTTTCAGGAACTCTCCATATCCTGAGTCCGCGCATGGTCAGGCGGGTTGCCTGCGAGTTTTAGGTGCTTCAATATTAAGATGGCAATTTGGGGGGGGATTTGCTCTGCGTAGGGTCTAAAGCAACAGATGCTGAACCACTGCAAACACTTGAATGACAGGTCGCCGAGGTTGGTCACGGCCCCCATCTGCCAAGCGAGGTCGGTCGGTGCCAGGGTGCAGACGAAAATGCGGCTCTGAGCGTTGGCAGGTCGTTGGTGCACCGGAGCACATGGCTAAGACCGGGGTTGATCGCAGGCTTCGCCCTTCTTGGGTTGAGTCAAGTCTGTCAGTGCAGGGCGCCCCAAACTCGAGGGATCCATGAGGTACAGCATCGGAAGAAGACCGCGGACTAGCAGGGCTGTCCTCAATTGCGGACCATGCAGTCCTGTAACTGACATCGGTTATGGCTACGCACTCACGAGCGAACAGTCAAACTGACGAAATAGGCTCGTCTATCCCCTTGAGTACGAATGCGCTGCCCTTTATCAAATTTGATATACTATATAGCGTTAATAAGTAAACCGTACGGTAGCCATATATATATAATCTATTAATTTTTAAAGTATATCGGTATTTAAAGGAAATATTATCGTTTTAAATAATAATATAAGATTTAAATAATTTTATTAATGTTTTAATTAATATTATATATTATAAAATAATTAGAAATATATTATTATATTAATAAAATTCTTATTATTAAAATTAATTATATTATTTTTTAATATATTTTTAAAATATAAAGTATTGATTAAATTTAATTTAATTAATATAATAAGAAATTTAATCGATTTAAATATTATTAAATAGTTTAAAATATTATTTAACTTAATAATTAATAATTAATTTAAATTAATAAATATATTTAATATTAAGCCAATAATTAATACCTTTTTAATTAATTTTTTCAACTTTATTTTTTTATTTATATCGAAATAAATTATTAAAAAATAAATATAATATATTAATAAATTTATATTAAATAATTTATTAATTTTAAAGTTATAAATTAAAATTAATAAAAATATAAAGTAAAAAAGAATTATTATTAATAAAAATATAAAGTAAAAAAAAATTATCGTTAATAAATTATATTTATTTTTATTTAATATATTTTATATATATTTATTCTTATTATATAATTTTAAAAAATATTAAAAAATCGTTATTAAAAATATTATATTTCCTTTTTATTAAATTTATTATATATAATAAATAATAAATATTATATAAAAAGTTTAAAATACAATTTTTTAAATAATAATAATAAACCATTTATATATTTAAATTAATAAAGGAATATTTAATTTATATTTAACTTATTTTTAATTAATTATATACCTTTAATATTAACCTTTTTATTAATAAATATATCGTTAAATTTAATAATTAATTTTAAAATAAAATAATAATTCTTTTAAAATCGATATTAATCGGGTTTAAAATATAAATATTTATATTAATAAATTACTTTTTATAATAATTATAATATATTTTAAATAAATTAAGGTCTTTAAAAGGTTTAATTAATAAAAATATTATATTTATTAAAAAATCGAAGGTTAATAATAATAAAATATTAAATTTAATATAAAAAGTAATATTAATTTTATTTAATTAATTATTTCTTTTTTACCTTTTATTAATTTATTATATTTATTTTAATAATTTCTTTTTTTATCGATATTATATATTTAATTATAAAAGCAAAGAATCGCGGCTTTTAAAATAATTATATTAAATTATAATATAATAGAAATAATTATTAATATTAAATAAAAAAAGATAACGTTTATTTATAACGATTAAATTAAATAATTAATATTTAATAATTTTATTAATTAAATTTATTAATATAATAAATAACCGGTCTTTTTTCTTTTAATATATTTTTAAAGTTTATAATTAATAATTAAGATTAAAATATATTTAAATTAATTAAAATATTAAATTCGTATCTATTTTAATAATAAAATTAAGAAAGAAATAACGATATTTATAATTATTAATTATTATAATTATAATATAAACAGAATTAATATTAATAATTAAATAATAAAAATATTTAATTAAAGTATTTAATACTTTAAATTATTTATATATAATTATATTTATTTTTTTATTATTATATTAATTAATAAAAGCTTTATAATATTATAAAATTTCTATTAATATATTAAATTAAATAAAAAAAGTGTATAATATAAGGCTGATTTAAAAATAATAGCTAAAAGGGTTAAATTAATATTATCGATATTAATTAATAAATAATAAAATTATAATAAATGAATATAAATTAAATTAAATTATTTATAATATAATATAATTATTTATATATTTAATATATATTAAAATAGCTTTTATTAATTAAATTAATATAGAAAACGTTATATTTATTATCTAAAATATTTAATTAATTAAAAATACCTTTATTAACACTTATACGGACCTATAGATCCTTTATGGCTATATTGTTACCGAGGGCAGCGCATTCGCACTTAAGGGGATATAGTAGGTCATTTCGTCCGTGAAAGAAAAGAGTTCCATTCGATCTCGTAGAACCAGCAAACGTCTTGTTGTCGACCCATGGTTTCGATGACACGATGCCCCATTGTTTGTTTCTCATCCAGATCGCCGGGCCGAACACGAGTAGCCCGCAGTTGGTACAGGGAACAGCAACCTAGGAAATGGGACCTGCTGGGGGATATCGAACCGAGATTTGGGTACGAGCCTCCAACTTTGACTACTGCCTCATATTTGGTGATGGAATATCTGGCCTGCGGTTCGTAGCAAGAAAGGTCGGAAGTAGCAACTAGGCAGGCTGCCTGCTTTTGGTCTTCTTGTGTGGAAGGAGGACCAGTCAAACGGTCCTGTGGCGCTAACGGCAGTACCAAACGGCAGTGGAACTGGAAGAGCGAGCAAACAAACACACAACGGCCAGTGAGACACACGACACAATCCGACTATGTCATTACCCATGCCCAGCCAGAAATACCCTGATATCATATGTGGTTTGTTGTTCTTGCTGTACAATGTGATGAAATGTTCTGATGTGCCGTCCATCAAGTAATTTATTACTAACACGCCTGCCGCCCGCCCACCGGCATCGACGGGTTCGGAAACCCGCTTCGCCTCGAGAACCCTCGTGGGGAAAGAAAGGATGATCGACTTACTTCCGCTACCCATGCCCAACCATCACCCGGGTGCGGGTGCGGCTCCAAAGTATCGTTACATCTGCAGCCATATTTGGGTATCATTATGACAACAAGGCTCAGATATGAGCAGATGGTGTATGTGTGTTCAGTGTCAAGCAGTGCTCGAGCGAGTAGTGTGCGTCCATTGCGATGCCATGCAGGAGGCGGTGCATGCAGTGCGCCCAAGTAGGCAGAACACTCGATCAAGGACAACGTTGGTGTACAGAGAGAATGCATCTCAAGGCACATGCCGATCTCCATCCCTTGCTCCGATCATTTCGCACGCGAAGGGAAAACATCGCTTCTCCGCGGTCGCGGTCGAGACTTTGCCATGTTCGCATCGGCGGCGTGACGATGGCCGCACCCTCCAGAAATTGCAGTTTATTGGCAACGCCGCTATGAGAAGAGAGAGGCCTTCTCCGTATGATATAATTGGATGCAATGTATATCGGGGTTGATGCATTGTTGACGCAATCACACAACTTTAGTAGCAAGTACACATGGATAGATGGTTCCTTGCGTGTTGCGAGCCTGAAAGGCCGATTTCGCGTAAGCTGCTGTACGGCGCGAGCCCAAAGCGAACAAGACATTATCGTACAACATATGGCATTAAATCGTTACGAGCAGCTAAGTGCTTCCTGGGGGTATCTTCAATTTGGCACCGAATAAACAAATAACCGTCACCGCCTTCCGCTCTTCATTTCGTCCGTTGGCGCTTCTTCTTCCGGTGACTGTCGTCTTTGCCTGCGCGCCCGTCGGACGAGTTCGCATCCACGTCGCCGACGCCCTCATCCTCGTCTTCGGCGCACGCGTCGCAATCCTGGTCGAATTGGTGTTCGTCCGTGTACGCCCCTCTCTGGCAGTATCCGAAGACGCCCGTGTTCTTGGCCTCGAGGCACGGTAGCTCCTGTGTGAGGTCGGTCCAGGTGAAATAACGGCCGCATTTGAGACATGAGCCGGTGAAGATCACCAGGCGACACATTGCTGCTTTTTGTTCCTGGTCCAGCCAGTTGGGGTGATATGCTGTGTTGTGGCTGTGTTGTATATGCGTCTCCCTCTCTCCCGCGCTAAACGGCGACCGTAGGGCAAGCGCAATAGAGAATAGTTTGAATTTGTGGTAGTATAAGCGAGACCTGGCAGCCCCGGCAGCGTTGAGGGGGATAGATATCGAATTTGATTTGCGCGACCTTGAGCGGAAAAGCCGGGACTATCTATCTGTTCGTCCAGGATCTCCCACCCCGCTCGAACGAGGAAGCCGCTATGGGCGCAAGTATGAACTGAGAAGCAAATCTGGTTGAGCTGGCGCCGGATGAGATGGACAACAAAGATTTCTTATTCTGACAGAGAAACTGGGTCCAGGTGTGCCGCATCGCTGAGGAGCCCTGCCGGTATCCCCAAGAATTTCCTTTTAGGCCCTGCTTCTCGGGAAATTGGTTCGCGCCGTCCGTTCTGTTGCACCGCGGAGGAACAGGCTGAGATAGATAGATCTAAAGAGAGGAAGAGGAAGAAGGATACGATTTGGGTCGATTTCTTTCCCCCCTTGTCCTCCCCGGTGACTGGGATGGGCGTGCGATTAATGGCAAATAGACACAGCAAGTATGCGAAGAAGTAATTTTTAAAGCCGAGGAGGCCGGGCGGCGGCGGGTAGTCGACAGTGCTATTGCCCACGCCTCGGACCGACTTGGCTTGCTGCTGCCTCTTCAAGTCGAGCTGCAGGTGGTTGCCTCGCAGGAGAAGAAATTAAAAAGAGCATGCAGATTCGCTGTCGGTCGTTAATTAATAAGAAAATGACAGCGACGGATGAACTGTGTTGATAGGTGATGGATGGGCCTACCCACCTAAGACATGCATCGGGACCACCTCCGCTAGTCTGGAGGGGGGATCTGAGGTTAATTGTAGGCGACCAGACATGGAGGAGGGGAGGGGAGGGAACCTTAATGCAGGTTCCCATTTGATTGATTGAACTGGCAGTGAAATGTCATGTATGTGCTCCCACTCCCACTGAACTTGCAGAAGCAGCCTGGTTTTGGTGGGGTGGGTGGTGTACTAAGATTTTTGTCATCTTCCCCGACAGGTTGTCTTGCCTTGCTTGTCTTCAATGACTTGTTCTCTGTCTAGCTATCTCTCCGACTTTCTCACCGACCGACAGACGCGAGATGGATGGATGTTTTGTGATGCGCCTCCAAACCCGCTGACTTCCGACTTCCGAGGAGAGACCCTCCTAGGTTACAGTACTATGTACAAGGAGGATTCATGACGGGCTTGGGCGAAAGACGACCCGCGGCAACTCCCGAACGATGTGTAGTACTTTTTATCTATTGGCACTAGTGGTCACCGGTCTTAATATGGACCATTTCCTAGAATAGGGAATCGCTTCAGGAAAAGCAAGAAAACAGCATGCGTGCACCTGGTTCATGGATGAACCGGCCGCTTGCCAAGTTTTCTGAAGATGCAAATTTAATCTTATGAAATAAAGTCGTAGCCTCTGCCCATATGCTAACCAATGGCCTGCATCATCATGTGCGGTCGTATGCCCGCAGGATCAAGAAGCATAACTTATTACTCACCATCACCAGCGCTGCTGCGCCGGACGATAGACGCGTCCAGACCCTGTCGCTCACAGGCTTACAACAACTTACAACCCCACAGGGCTTGCTGCTCCTCCTGCCACTAAACTAAAGTGCATGCCGTTGGGCAGTAGGGGTTGGTTGTCAGATTAATCAAATGAAAAGCTCATTTGTTGTGTGCGACTCACTCGAGCAATCCCACTCTGCATTTCATATTTGACATCCCGTCAGTATTCAAACCAGGAGCTTGAAAGCCGAGGAGGGGTCGGTCGATCGCGCATCAGTGCATATAGCGCATCTATCACGCGGCAGCACCGTTGACACTATTCGATCAAAAGCCATTGATGATGCCGCGGGCCGGTGTGCGTGTGCGTTTCTTCGTAAGAATTTATCACTCCACGTACGTAGGTAGAGTGGCTGACACTCCTGTCCGACAACTTTAGCCTGCCCGTCTTTGTTAACCGATTGGTCTTCGTCGCCTCCCTCCTCCTTTTCCTCATCCCTCCTTCGTCCCCTAGCCAATTCTTTCCTGAATTGAGCGGTGACATTTGGCCCAGTCGGAATCTACCAACGACCACTCGCTCATGCTGGTGGTGTGTGCACATGTATGTTCGATGGATATGTAGGTACTTAAGAAAAAGTAGGCAATAGCAACATCCATCAATACATTTAGCTGGCATGTACTACTAGATACACCCACCTAAGAGAGAGTCATCGATGCGAAAGCTGCATTGCAGCACGGGACGGACGACAGTTCTACCCCCCACCCTATGTAATGCCACATACAATCTGCAAATCTGGAGATCCTGCCTCTTTGCTGCTGCTGCTGCCTTGCCCAGGGGTTATTTGCTTTTTTTTCTCCCGCATCTCGTGGCTCTTCCTTCACATCCCACCCCTCCCCTCCTTCCGTAAGCCGTAAGCCGGGCTTCTTCTCTCCGCAATTAGCCGAACGGGAGAGAAACATCGCGGGCCACTTCACATGCTTCTTCCTTGTGCGTCACGTCACGCAGTGACAGGTGTACGCCTTGACTTGACAACCGCCTTGACGTGCAGTGAAACACTCATGCGCTGTGCGCAACGGCTAGCCATCCGTTGACAATTCATTAATCTGGGCCTGGTACAAACTCAAATTATCAAGACGATTGGGCATCCCCTCTTTGAGACAAAACATAACGTATATTTTCGATTGGAAAAAAACATATTCCAAACGCGTTTCCGCAGACTCTCGTTCTATCCTTTTTCCTGGCCGTAAATCTCAGGTATTAACGTATATACACGTCCTTCCTCTATGGAGGATCCCTAACCAATGTGCGCCCGGTATTATAGTATGTAGTGTAGAACGATATACCTTGTTCCGCGTATATCCAAAGTATGAACTAGAACATAGAACCTAAATCTCTCCCGCCGAGTCGCTATGCAATTATGTACCGCGGATAGGGAGAGCGGTATGCATCCAATGTTATCCGAATACGCGAAGTATATCGACCCTCAAACAACGCCAATGCAATGCCGCGCTAGAACAAAGGAAACCAAAGCTGTGTTTTCGAATTGGGTACAAGAAGTGTGTGTCGCCTAGGTCGCTCATCCAGAATGCTTTCTGTTCACAAGAACTGGGTTCCTGGTGGATCAGGGTACGATACTCTGTCTCCAGCGATCCACCATGTCGTGTTGTTGGCCAGGCTGCTGCATCGTCATGGGCATCATGTTCATCTGTAAAGGCGTCTGCTGCATGCCATAGGCGGCTGTGGGTGCGCCATAGCCAGCCATGTTGTAGTTGTTGCCCATCATACCTCCTTGCATCGCACCACCGTTCATTCCCATGCCCATGCCCGCTGTCGGGGGAGCATTGAAGCTGGGCACACGGCTATGCCTCTTCCAGCCCGTGCCTCCGGTGCCGTCGTTGAATTGCCCGGCACCATAGGCACCAGAGCGAGGCAGCTGAGACGAGCTCAGGTTCTGAGGCATTTGCGAACGGAGAGCAGCCAGCTTCGACTCTTGGTCCCGCTTGAAGCGAGCAGCTTCCTCTTCGCGCGCGCGTTCCGCTTCCATTCTCGGGTCGCTCAAGACTCGGCGAGATGAGTTGCTGTTGCCCAGAACATCGGCAAGAGAATGCCGCTTATCCAGCCTGGGCATAATACCAGGAGGGGGCATGTTTGGATTCAGCGCGGTACCGGCACCCATTTCGCGTTCACGGGCTTCACGCTCAGCTTGCAGCCGTCGGCGGCGCTGACCTAGTGTTTCCTCCTCTTCCACTGGCGCCGCAGCATTCTGTTTGCCCTTATCTTCCTCCTTGAAAGTGTCTCCGAGTTGAGTGAACAGCTCCGTGGAGAATGCCATGCTGACGGGTCTGGCACGGGGAAGGAGGTTGTCGCCCTCTTCTTTGGCACGCAGTCGGCGCATGCGTTCACCTAAGGTTTCACCCTCCACCTCATCATCGTTGGGCGTTGACACATCCAATCGCGAGTTGGAAGGGGAAGGGCGAAAACCGCTACCCATACCAAGGGCACCACCAAGCGATGTCATCGTCTTGCGCTGGGGTGTGGGACCTGGGTTACGGCCTTGGAGTCGCGCTTGACGGCGACTCAGGGGTTCGTTTTCTTCCTGCTCCCTGCGTTCCATCAGACCCAGGGGTCGGTTCATTTCAGCGATGACAGCTTGGGTATCGTGGATCCCACCCTTCTTTGCCATCACAAGACCAAGTGGAAGATCCTCGTCGTCGTCATCCTCTCCGCCATCGTCTGGTGTTTCCCATGCAAGATTAATCTTTTTGCCCTTACGGTTGTTTCGTTCTGTCTCTGCGACTGAATCCAACTCCAAGAGTGTAGAGTACATCATTCCGTTGGGGTTTGCGTTGGCAATTGGTCGAGTTCGCAACTTCTGCTGGTGTTTGCGCATCTGAAGCTCAGCGAGCAGGGTAGTTGGTGGCCCGTTGTAGAGAAGCTCTTCGTCGATGTCTTCCTCGTCTTCCTCGTCATCGTCCTCATCCGCTTTCGGCTCATGTTCGCCGTCGACAGAGCCGGATAGCTTAGTTCGCTCATCATCCGATACGTGATCCAGATCATCGCCTGCTGCAGCATTCTTCTTGTTTTCCTTGCTGGATGTTTGACTGATGCTTAGCTTACTGGGCGCTCGGAGATGGAAGAACGAGCTTCTCTTCTTCACGTCCTTCGCATTCTTGGTATCCTTGGTATCCTTGATATCCTTCACGTCCCGGAGAGTCGCGGCGCTAGCGCGCTTCATGTGGGATTTGCGTTTCTTCCCACCGCCATAGATTTCTTGGCCCAAATGGCCGGCGAAAACATGGTCCGTGAATGCAGATACCGGTGCTTTGGCTGAGGCATTCAAGATATCGTCCAATGTGGCTGATGCAGAACCACCTTTCAACTCCAGCGCCGGAGACTCGGACGGCAAGTCGAAGAATGCACTGGCGCGCAACTGCGGTGGCAGAGCCTCGAAAGCCGACACTCGAGTGTTGCGTTTATCAGATGGGTCCATCACAGACATACCCATCATGGACAATCGCGACTTTCGGGCCTCCTCATTGGAGCCCTGGGGATTCGGTCGTGGCTGTGCCTTGGACTCGCTAGGGACCCCGAGCGTCAGATCTAGATTGCTCTCGGACAGACCTGGTGATAGCGGATTAAAATCAGAATTGACGTCGGGCGAAGCAAGATTTGAGTTGGACCCAGAACCCAATGGATCCATAAGCGGTCCAGGAATCACCTCCGGAAGCCAACTAGCGGACTGTCGTGCAGCTTCTGGCATAGTGCTCATGACTTGCGACCTTCGTTTGTTCCTCTCGCTGGCCTTGGGCTTCTTGGACAGCTTTTGTGGCAGATTGAGCATAAGAGGCACGCGCGCTGGGTAGTACATCATTTGCTGCCCAGTCTCGGGATCCATGTAGGATTTGGGTTGAACAGTAGGGGCCATGGGCATGGATATCCTCGGCCGTCCGGGGATGTCTTCCGGCACATGAAGGTTCATGTCAATGCCCTGCAGAGGTGGCATGAAATCATCCTCTTCTTGGTCTTGGTCTTGGTCAGGTGGACAATGAGACCCGTCAAAATCGGCGAAGGCGAGTTCTGCTTGCTCGAAAGTGCCGGCAGAACCAGACGGACTAGCAGGCCTTGCCTGCTGCTGCTGAACAAGAGGTTGCTTCTGGGCCTCAGCATACGCCTGATCCCAATAATCGTTGACGGATGCCGAACCATAGTCGTTCGCATTGGGGGTGCGGTCCACATCCTCCAGTGGGGGGACCCCGAGCCTTTCTTCCTCCTCTGGGTACTCTTGCAGTTTGTCGGCTGCATCCATAGCAGCAGCTGTGAGCGTGGTAGGTTCCAGCTCGGCGATGCCTGTCAAGGCTGGAGGCTTGGAGGTCGACCTGACACTACGCATCGAAGTCTTTCCCGGGCCACTGCGAGCCAATGGAGCGGGTTCAACTTCCGATGGGTCCATCCTCGAGACAGATCCGGAACGTAACCAACTAGTTGAGTTGGAAAGGAGAGAATTATTCGGGGACATTACATAACCCGCAGGAGAATAACCGCCGTGGCGAGCTGCGTTGTTCGTCTCTAGGATCGAGCTTGCGATGGACACCTGCCTGCTGAGAGGGGCGGTGGTGCTGTTATCGGGGATAGGGGCAGCAGCAGATGTGGCTACGCTGGCGGCTAGGATGGACGATCGTCGACTGTCGCTTCGCTTGAGCTCACCGTGGAGATCTCGAATGGCGTCGTCGATGGACGATGTCATAGACAGCTTCTCCGCTGTCGCTTCGAGTTGTGCAATGTTGCTGGCGTACGAGCTGGCTCGGGACCTCGAAGTGGGAGATGGATGTACTAGCGAGGTGCTCTTGGTCGAGGCGGTGCGCAGTAATGGCTTTGGCTTGACGATGGCGGGGAACGGCTGGGTCGACTGATGTTGCTGGTGATTATTATGATGGTGATGATGATGGTTGTGCAGAACCTGCTCGTTTTTACTCTCGCTTAACGGAAAGTCCTTGATTGATAGAGAGCTCCGCACTGGGACAGAAGGGTCGCGCTCAGCGACGGGGCCAGTAGTTGGGGCCTTGGAAGCTTGGGTTGAGATTGGATCTGGATTAGAGGCGTTGGCGTGGCTGTCCCTGCGAGGTGATTTGCCTTTCGTTGATGTGACTTTGGCATCCGGCGAAGGTAAATCCCGATTGTCTTTGCCCTCAACACTTGCAACGGACGCCGGGCTTGTTGCACTATCCAATTGTGGACTCGAGGAAAGCGACGAAGGGCCCCCTGGCGAAGGCAGATCGTATTCACTATTGGCATGCTTGTTGTCCGTTGTGGCTTGTGCTGCAGGTTTTATTGATTGGATCAAGGCATTGATGCTGCCCGAAGGGGTTGTGGCTGTACTCGGGGACCCTCCGACAACCAAATTTTCCCGGCTCGTATCGCAGCACGCTACGCTGTCGTTGCAATCACCGTCCGTAATGCCCGCTGCCAGATTTTCGCTGTCCATGGAGACCGGGGTAAATGTCGAGTCGGGCGGTTGGAGGCAGGGCATGGGCGACGAGGAGAGCGCGGGCGAATTGGACCTTGGTGGTGAAGGTCCATCAGTTAGCGCATCGCTGTTGTCCTGCATGGCTGCGCGACGGGGTGGGAGAGTCGCCATAATGGCCCTTTGCGCACGAGGGAATGACGGAAAGGACAGTGGTGTTTGGCTTCTCTCTCTCTCGAGTCAGAGCGGGATTCCAGATCTCCTTACTCTGTTTCTTTATGTCTTAAAACTTCGCTATCCCGGATGCGCTGGGCTGTTTATTGTTATTTATTGGTTTGCTGCTGTCGGGATAACCCGTCCAGACCAGCAGGCTTGGACCTTCACGCTCCAGTCTACAACCTTGGCCGGCGATACATCGACAGTGTGGGTCGGCGGAAATGGATGAAAAAAATGCGCTGGGTTTTGCTGGTCAACCTAGTTCAAGGCTTGCGGATTCCGCTAACCTAGAGTTTTAGATATTTCGGGCTGGCAGGGTGGTTGCTGATGAACAAGTCGATATTCAAAGAGGCATATAGACAATAAGGTATTCCAAGGTGGTGGGAGGCTTTTTTAGGTGCACGTGAGTCCGCTGGCAGCCGACTTGTTCTGATTCAACCACCCAGGACTCTTTCCTTTTTCTCTCACACACACACACTCTCTCTCTTTCGGAAAAGTTAAATTAAAAGAAGAAGGTGGAGGAAAGATCAGAGGGATCGATGGGAAAAAAGGTGTTTGTCTGGGTGAACGGTGAAGACAGTGTACGTGAAGTGAAGTATTGACTGGAAGGTATTGACGTATGCCTGTAAGTCAGTAGTAATAGGCAATTGGACTGGAGTCAGTACGTTAGGTATGGATGTTATGTATGTATGTACATACAGGCGCATGTACCCGGTAACTTTGATGTCTCATCAAACACAAATACCGAGTGGGATAAAAAAGGTGGAAAAGATTGATGCATGGAACGGGAGCGTCCCTCTCGCACAGTCGTCCCCAGAAAACCCAGAAAGAGGACTGGATGAGGGATTGATTAAAAGCTGTCGATGCCCCGACTGTCCGCCTACGATTCGTTCGTCTCTTACCCACTCGAGAGATGTTGGAAAACATTAAACAGGGAACATCAGAACCTGGCCGGTAGCACAGCAGCTAGGCAGAGCTAGCACGGGAGATGCAGTTGTTCCAATGTGTCAAGCATTCAAGGTTGGGACGAGAGGCTACTGGAGAGGCCAGCAGCCAGCCCAGTCCAAGTCAGGACAGCATCATGAGATGGAAAAAGTCGCCTAAATTTAGGCATGTACCTCCTCCAATCTACAGGTACCTCAGCTGCTATTATGCCTCAGTATCACAAGATGTCGCACAACATGCCGTGTCTCCGTCTGTCACTTTATTCCCTGCCAATCCGTCCACAGAGATTTCATCATCTAGCCAGGTTTTGGGATATATCCTGGTTGCGCATCTGCTAAGTAGTCGGTTACGTACCTCAATTATGGGGGCTTTCCCAGGGGAAAAAAGAAACCTCCCCTCGTGAAGACAGGGGCTGGCTGGCCTGGGCGACGGGGATTAACAGTTAGTTGGCTCTCCAGTCGAAACGACATGTGGATTTCTCGATTTCGGCCGTGGGTGGCACGACGAGGATACCTAGAGGAGTTCGCATCGGTTGGTCGGTGCCGTGCAAAAAAGGAAACGACAGAGCTACCCATTGGGCAGGTAGGTAAATGCCTATGTAGGGATGCATCTTACTCTTTTCACATAGTCTGTACAAATAACGTGTATGAATCAAGCCACCACTTCCCAGGATCGTTGGTTCAATAAATGGACGACGGGTTTTCCTTGGTCGGATGGCACGTTTTGTCTGGGATCATTGGCCGTCTGGACCGCCTCGCCGACAGAATGCCAACAGCCTCATTGGCTGGGCTAGCGACCAGACTGCCAGAAATTGAGGACGCCGTTGAGCCTTAGACCCTTAGCCTGTGGGAAGCCGATGTGTCCGTCGGTACTAAAGCTGCTCTACTCCCAAAGTCCCGTTCGCTAGGGTAGTCCTGATCCGGCTGTCTGCCGTGCCCATTCTCAAGCTTGGGGGGGCGAGAAAACGAAACAACATGGTGCAGTAGTCGAGTCTACTAACAGCGTGGAATTGCTAGTTTGCCCTCTGGGGCTGTTCGGATACGATCCCAGCCCATCCCAATGGGCCAGCGCAGCGGCAGGTCGCCTCTTGATTCGACATCGCGGCCCCCTTGAAAGTCTTCATCGGGAATCTTTGACCGCCTTGCCTCCACGCGCAAACACATTCCTATGGGCATCCAACACGGCCAATAGACTCGCCAACATTTTCAAGGGGTTTCATCATGGAGGATGCCTCGCCGCTGCCACGATTATCGGTCCTTTAACCCCAACTGCACGGCTTCGATATCACATAGGGAACCAAACCTGACAACCTCTCTTTGGCGACTGGACAATGCATACAGAGAGATATGTGTGGCCCTGCCCGGCAAGAGATCGACGTCATTGAGTCCCCATCGAGGCTGCAAATGTAGGTAAGTACATGTATCTACTGCAGTCTGTGCACTAAGAACGATCGTTCAATTTCGATTTCCACTTCTCCAAGCAGACCAATGCAGGAGGACGGTACTGCGGCAATATAGTAGTCGTGAGAGGATTGCATGCTCCATAGTGAGGCAGCGCTTCGGTCTTTCTCACTGCCAGCCTCAGCGTTTGATACACTCGCCATCGAGATGCTGCAATGGGTATCCGTCCGCTACAGTCCCATCCGAGATGGGTCGCGGTTCCCAATACTTTTGCGCTGCATTGCAGTGTTACACAAGCTCCTGTAGGTCCTGACTAGGACGCCAACACTGATTTTGATGGTCAAGCGGCCGTGGGGGAAAACAGTACGTGATTTCTTCGTTGATAGCACTTACATTGATCGTTCTCCTCTCAACTACAACGGACAATAAATTAACTATGCTTATTCGAAAATCCATATGTTGTTTTTCGATGTGATTATCCGATATTTACCTCCTGTGGTGGTCATCAGAAAGGAATCGCAGCATTTGGATGCCCCTAAGCATGTTAGAGACTTGAGTGTTAATTCTCGCAGGGGCTTGTGGTGGTGCAGCAGCCACACAGCGCCTATCTTCAGCGGTGGCGGCTGTAGCACGCACCCACAGTCTGCCCGCCACCCCTGCCAGTCTGCCAGACTCCCCGACGACAGCAACCTACATCAACACAGTATATGGAGTCGCATCTGCGCGCATGAGACGAGCCCGGGCGTTTGTCGAATTCGTCGAGCGTAGATCCCTACGGTATGACTAGGTTGCCTATTTCGGATTCGTCCTCCCAGCCTGCATATGGCTCATTTCAGCATCATGTGCCAAGAGATAACGAATGACAAGACGAGTCTTCATTCGCGTCGCAACGGCGTGGTGGTGCGCGTTCGCGCGGGAACTTTCCAGAGGACGGGATGGATGATGCTGATGTGAGATCGATTAACTCAACTTCAGTTCTCACACTGCCAGCAGCCTAGATCGTGTATCAAAAGAACCGGCGCCCGAAATCTTAGCCCCCCTTCCCTTGACCCCCAGCCAGCCGGTGTATGTACCATGCGAACCCAATGTAACGGCGGGAAAGAAAAATATCCACATGACAGACAAGTTGGGGTTGCATTGGTCACCCATCCCACCCATCTAGCACAACACACCACAACGAGCGATACACGTCGTGAATCTACATGCCCAATGCCAGTCTATTGTAAGCGGTTTCTGGGCGAAAAGCTGCTTCTTGATCGATATTGGTGAGCTCGTTCGTCTGTCTTTAGAGAAGAACCTAAACAGGGTTCACAACATGTTTACCCACCCACCCCCAACGGAATCCAACGGAAAGTGAAAACAAGCAGCGTTCGTTTCTATCTGGCATGCATGTACCTAGTTTGGCGCAAAGGATTGATAGGCACTCCGTCGGATCTGCTATTGACATACGCATATACAACCTTGGTCTAGGATGTATAGATATTCAGTTCAACAAGACCTGGCATCTAATCTCGGCTAGATTGCCGACTGGGGAAGATAACGTCTGAAAGAGGCGATTCGCTCTGGTAGAGGAACGCCAGATGGTGGGATGGAATTGCCATAGCCTTATCAAATCCAAGATTACGGGTTGCTACCCTGATTGGTCACCGTACTGCGCAAAAGCCAAAAGAGGCGGGTGACAAGACTCGCTCGTTACTGCAACTAGACTGACTACATGAAGCGTATATGCCTTGAGCGACAAGGTATCTAAGTCCAAACGATTCTGCCTTTCTAAGTTCCAAGTTAGGAAACTCTGCAGTCAACAAACCGATGTGGAACGCGTCGCGTCGACGGACTTGTCTAGCAATATGGCAAGAATCCTCCGGTCTGTCAATTGATGTCTCTCAGTCAGCGAAGCTGGTCGTCGTCAGCTGCGATAGACGACAACGGGACTGCGCTATGCCGTCTCCGGTCCATGGCCGGGGACTGGAATCCTTCACATCACGCCCCGGCGAAGCCATTAACTCTACTTTGACAGGCACAGCCGACAATGAATTATCATGGAAGCTCCTGTCGTTGAGAACGTGAGTGACTCTCGACTCATCCTCCTACGAAACGCCCCATTTGCGCGGTAAGCCAACACCGCAGTCTTCACCGTTATCAAGTTTCCTTCAGCAGGCCCAACGGACAATTGCTACACAGGAGTTGACCGAATGCAACAATTTCATCGGGCCATTTTGATCATCCGCTTTGCACTTTCCAGCAAGCCGGTGTGGCAAATTAAGATGCCGGCCAACTCACACGTGTCTCGGATCCGAACCCATCATCCAGGCTTGACAGACACGTCAGACAGACCCCATCTATGTCAGTCAGTGTACAAGCTCTTGGCACCAATTGTTGCTGATTCCTCTTTGTCGCCGATGGATTCAACTTTGAGCCACCGCGAATATGGTCACTATTATCCAACGTGCCTAATCGACACCCATCACGATGCTTACAAACAGGTACGACCCAGTCAACGCAGCTTCAAATGAGGGAACTCAGGATCTCAGCTACCGATGGCTAACTTGACAGAATCGCCTCCGAGTTCGAGAGACGTTCCATGGGCATCTGATCGGGTATAGTCGCGGAGACTGTTGTCTTACACCCCCTTTCCCGCCGTGGAACGGCAAGTGAGACACTCGGCTCGTGTCTTCCAAGGTATCAACAACATCGTGGGTGGTAAAGCAGATTTGTAGTTCAACATCTGTATATGTCTTGAATGATCTGGACGTGTATGGTTGTTTTACCCTGAGTCTTCGTATCTACCACGATGCCCTTGCCAGTCGGGTTGCGATTCGCCCAGTCGTTACTACAGAGCAATAGCTATGTAACAATCGTATTATCTAGTTACATAACTTGTAACTGGAACAAAGATACACGGCATTTCACGTGGCAGCTAACACAGCACTGCATTATGGCACCCTATGTCTACGTCTGTGGCTGGCGGTGACGAAGGGATTGTTATCAAAGATGAGCTTCGGAATATGGAAGTCAAATCACAGCCATGCTCTGGTATTATCACGACTTCCATTGTCAGAGTAGTATGGTGGCACGGGGAGATGGGGGTCCGTACACAGGCGCTCAACTCCTGAGACCATGGCCAGTGGGGGAGCCGCCTCACTTCTAGATACACACTCTATTCACTATTTCTTGTTCTCGAGAGTATAGTAAGCTCCAAAGCCTGTGGCGAGAGTGATTATTCTGGGGAACTCATAGAATCCTTCATCATATAATCCGTCAATATCTGGTCAGAAGCATCCTGTTCCCATCAGTTTGACATTGTCCTCTTGCCTGTCCAGTTGCGGGGCTCTTATGGATGAGCTAGAGCAAGCAAAATCATGATCACATATTGTAGCCTCATGCGATCTTAACCTGCGGATTTATGTAGTTGATCTTGGACGATACTCTCGGGTAGTTTAGCAGTTGACATTACTGTCCCAATGGGGAGTTGTTTATTGTATTGCCTCAGACAAAGAGTGCCCCAGACGACTACATATAATGCCTCAAGACAGCCAATACTAGACCAGGTTCGAGTAGCTACATAACTTTAGACTGGTAGTCAGGTAGTCCATGATTCCAACATCCAAGCAGTGGGATCTGGCTATTCAGGATAAGAACTGTGATTTGGAAGAGAAGAGTAAACAGAGTCATGTCTTTAGATTATATAGTATTTTTCGGGAGTATTGCCATCTCTAGCTTTGCCGTTGGGGCCGAAGGCATCAGACCAACAATTTGAACTTCGCTTGACAGCATACATCTGAGTCCTTGAGAAGGCACAAAAAGACTTACACACTGAGCCAAAGGAACCAGCGGACCTCCAGGGCAAATGGTCCTATTTAAAGGCACGAGAACTCGGATCAATAAATCGTATGTTGTGTGCTGGTAGCTTCAAACTCAGATGGTCTTTATCGACAATACTTGGTATGGAACATCTGCTTGTCTGCTCGGCTGAGTATACCCCATGATTATTACTGCATGTTGATGTATGAACACAGCCTAAAGAAGCCTCTGGTATTTGAATTGAAGATCTTGAAAATATGCAGCAAGAGTTACATACAGATCTTTAGCTGGATGCTGATGTGCGGTGAACTTTCGAAGCAAAGGATGATAAGCGTCGTGAACCGAAAGTATTGGAACAAACCAACCCCCCATAGTTTCTGATACCAACCATTGAGTTCTTAGGCAGAAGGACAGAGAGCTAGAAGCGCTACTATGTAAGAAGTTGATGATATGGTGCCTGAAATTGGATGGGACATGCTGAAAAGGGGTAAAGTGACCCCCTAGACCACTTTTTGAAAGGGGACAGTACCAATTTACAGCTTTATGCATGTTTGTAAGTATAGGTATTGGGAAACTAGATTCAATAGAATTCCAAGCAGTGTATACGACATTTGTTGAAGACCTTACTTGCCTACTGGTTTTGACCTAATATAGACAGTTAAGGGTATCTACAAGACTTCATTGCTAGGCGCGTTTAATATTGATATGTATATATATATATACTGTACCTTGCTCGACTGTATGTAGTTGCCATACGTTCGCCCCTTACCCCTTTCCAACTTACCTAGACCTGCGAAATCTGGCGTCGATAAGCTCGACGAATAGTCATCCTGAGAAACACCAGTGCAAGAGCAGTCAACTTCATCATAGCGATACCAACAAGAACGCCGACAATGAGGCCGCTGAGCAAGTCGGTCCAAGGGCTCTGCCCTTGGGACGCAGGGGTGTACGTCTTCGCGACCGAGGGCTCAGTGGTATCGACTTGTTGGCGGATATAGCGGTTCGACATGATGACTACCTACTCTTGAAACAACGTCTCTGCTTACACTATAGGTCGGTTTCTAAAGAAAAAAAAAAGGCAATAGACTGGACCCGAGTTACTTGCATCAGATCTAACTGCCAGGGCCCCAGGAGACAGTTAACTTTTATAGTCCCAGTGGCTCCAGGTGATCAAACGGGGAGAGACCACGAGACAATGCGCCTTTTCACTCCATTGTTGAATGTCAATAGAAGATAAAAAACATTGTTTCGTCTTTATCCTTGACTGCATTATCTTAGTTTGTTGCACAGGGACTTTTATTGTTGTGGCTTTAGGGTAAGGTCATGTTTGGAGCAATTGGGATCTAGTTGATCTGGGCTTCAAAGCTTTTCAAAACACAAAGAACACTTTTTCTCTGAATGCTTTGTGCATCAGGTGATATGGGCTCATTTCACAGGAGGTTCGACCGAGTTTGGGTGGGCGGGCCGATTGTCCTGGCAGTCTGGCCGCAATTGTTGCCACCTGTGCCCACAGGCAGTGAGACCGAATCGTGGATAACGCGCATTTCCCCTCATGCGCTCGGCAGGTTAGCAAGATGTGCGGGAAAGGCGCATTGTGGCGAGAAGCTCTCGTGAGAATGGTGGTCAATCAAGATGCCTTTCTCGACCAGACGAGCCAACTGTCCCCCGGCAGAGCTAATACAATCCTACCTACCCCTCCCTACCTGCAATCGCCTGGCATGCTATGAATAGTAGTCCTTCGCTCGCGGGGAAGATCCGGGGAAACGGGGTGCACTTGACGATGCTGGAGCGGATTGCGTACTAAATCTGAAACCGATCCGATTGGGCCGACTTGTGGGAAATGTCACGCGAGCCTTGTTTTTCGTTGTCATATCTTGGCAAATTCTTTTACTTTCACACATGATGGAGGATGAATGGATAGCGGTGTAAGGGCTGTCTGTGGGCGAGGCGGTCAGTTCCGGTTCATCTTCGATGTGACGGGGCTGCATAATGCTCGAATCATGCTACTGCAGGCGAGAACCATTCGAGCGTCCATCGCGGGAAAAGTGACCATGGTCTATGGCTTGGAGGATATGGTTTGACGAGGCCTGGGGATTTCGAAGGATGTGGAAAGAGCAACATGTTCGGTTGTCGAGATCGGCTACTCGTCCACGCCCCCCTCGCGGACCCGGGCGAAGGAGGTGGGGGTGAAGAATCAGGAGGGTGGAAAGATGGCAGGCGTTGTCGTGTGGTGCGTGGCGCCCTGGCCTGACTGACCACTTGAGTCTTGACATTAGGAGGTATTAGTAGGGAGGGAATCAACCTAACATAATCCTTGCTGACCATGTGGCTGGAACGTTGAACCTTGAGGAGGGAGACGACTTTGGAGAGCGCAAAGCGGACGCAAGTACGTGTAGGCAAGATGCACTCGGCCTCTCGAAAAAAGAGGAGAACCAGGCTGCCAGGAGAGCAGGTACAACCGACGGGTTCCTTGAGCCGCCGCTGCCCATCATATCTGTCAAATCGCCCATTTTTACAATACATACCAATATTTTCCTATCTCCTAGCCGCATCTCCATTCCTGCCCAATTGACAGGCTAGTGGAGATTGCATTTGGCCGGTGCGTCTTTTGCTGCGCCGATTGGGAATGCCTCTTCTCTCGGAGTCCCCTTTTGGCTCGTATTGGCCTGACTCGCGCCACTGCAAAATTCAGGTACCCGGAGTCCCGGGAAATGCACACCGGCACAGAGCGCAGGCGCAGACGCATGCGCGCAAGCGAACAACGGAGCGCTTATTTTCTTTTTCCCCCTTCTTTTTCCCTTCACTTGCTGTGTCTCTCGTTCGGACGACAAGCCGCGGCACGGCATCATGCCTGGGTAGCATGGCACAGATCATGATCGATGTTTGCCCATTCCATTCCTAAACCGGCGCCGTCGTGTCTAGTCCTGACGGAAAGCGTCTAGACCCCGTCGAACCAGAAAAAGATCACCAACGTGCAGCGCTGCCAAGTAAGCACCTGCAACGATCATGTGGGATCGTGGGATGTGGCTCGTGGGGTTGTCCAGAGCCCCATCCGCGCTATTAGCAATAATGGACGGGCCAGGAGGGCTGAGAGGCAGGCAACCTTCGGGGAGAAACAGGGTGAAGACGATGCACCACGAGAAGCAGTATCCAGATTGGCGCATACCTAATGTGCTATGTAGGCGCATACCGGACGTCTATTCAGATCCCATAGCCGAACCGAACTGTAGGTAGGTACGGCCTGTGTTAAGTTAGAGATTTCGATAACGGTCCCCAGCCAACGCCTGGCATAGTTTCACACTGTCTTTTTTTTTTTTTTTTTTTTTTTTTTGCATCGACTCGCTCAATGCGTCTTGTGTCAGAATCTAGTCGTGACTCGGATAGGGCCCAGCGTCCCGAGAGGGAGTCACTAGTAGTAGGGACGCGAAATGTACCGAATGATGTCAGAGTCGGCTTCAGTGCTGCGATCTCGCTTTCACGTAGGAGGAATGTAGGTATGTACCCTACGTAGAGAGTCGGGGACAAAATGTGACAGCCGTCTGGGGTAAGACATGCCTGTCCAAGACAGCAAGGACATCCATCTTGGACTCTGTTCGGTTCAGTCTCTACCAATCAAGCTTATCTCTTGGGGCTATTACTGAAGAACGAACAGCATTACGGCCAATCCAGAGAGACCCCAGCCGTTGCTGGGCTGGTTACACCCACTCGGTATCCTAGGAAGGCAACGAGAGATGCACCCGTTGGAGGTTTTTGCGCCAACTAACGCATGTAGCGACGAACTAACTGCCTCTGCTGCTAAACTAGGAGCCTATTATTGGCCACCCACGGTGCAGCGAGCGTGCAGTGCGTGCATGCAGCATATATACTTTCCACTGGGCTATTGGCTGCTTACTTGACTTTACGGCTCTGGCGTGCGCCAGTCAAAAGGTCGGATCATTTTCTGTTGAGACAAGCCAACGAATTGTCATTCCAAGACAAGACTCAGATGAAGAAGCAAAAAACAGTTCACGACGTTGCGAGGGGCGGTTTGCTTTGCTCTCGCATAAACTAGCTGTTCAAGTCGTCATTCCTGCAAATCTCGTTCCAGCGAGCAGAAACCAAGGCAAAGGCCGCGGGGAGGAACTAACAAAGAAAGAAATACAATCAAATACCCTGGAAAGCACCTAGAGCAGCTGGGGCCGCGCAGCCCCCCAGCAGCAAAGCAAAGTAGCATCTTCCATTTTGCATCTTGCAGGGGCCCCAGTAATTAACAAGTCAGCCCAATGCGACAACGCCCCTGGCTTGCCTTGGACAAAGCCCATTGGATCCATAGCAGCCGCGGCTGGGTCCCAGCATCGTGAACAACCCCACTACCCGAAGCAAGACCGCCAGCTACAGCAGGTAAGTAGCGGTGCGTAGTTTCGATTTCCCAGCCAAGCACTCGCGTCACGGGGCTAGTACGGGGGTGGGAGAGGAGTTGCTGATTCTGGGCCATGACAGAAGCTCTGGAATCCCTCCCGGCTCCCTGATCCTTCTTTTTGTCCTCACGATATCCTATAGAACGCTGCGTTTAGACGGAAAAAAGTTGCCTGCTTTGCTTGCTTGCCTGAAAAACAGTCGTTGGTTCTTTGCTTCATGTTGCACCCTTATCGCCGACTTCAGTCTTTGTTATCTTCCCGCTTTCGCTTATCCGTGGCACAAGCACTACATCATGGCTGCCGGCGATGACGAAACCATGCCCGATGCGCCTGCACCCAAACCCCGCCGTCGCTTCGCACCCCAACTGGTCGAGGAGTCGGTAAAGACATCGTCGTCTCCGAGCACGGACAAGACGCAGGATCATTCTTTGTCCCAGGCGCCGCAGCCAGAGAAACCAGCGCCCAGAACCACCAAAGATGCCTCCGTTCAGGTGGACGACATCCCCATGGCCGACGCTCCTCCGGCACAGCCCCGGCGGCGCTTCGCTCCCGTGCCTATCGAGACGACGTTTGATTCGTATCGTGTGAACAAGAGCCAGAACCCGCATGGTCCGACGGCAGAATTGACCCCGGACCCGTCGCCTACGTCGTCATATGCGCCGCATGTGGAGTTCGTGGAAACGATAGAGCCCAACTTGGAGGAGAGGAAGCCCAGAAGGAGGTTTACCCCTCAATTGATTGAGACATCTAGAAGGGAAAGGCGTGCTGGCCAACAAGGTCCCGCCACTAAACATACCGACAAGACCGATATTACACCCGGTACAAACCACATTTACGCCCCGAAACCGAAGAAGAACAGACCTCCCCCCAAAGCCTCGAATGATGTCGCAGCTCCGACAGCAGAGGAGAAGGAGGAAGAAGAAGAAGAGGAGGAGGGCGGGGCCCCCGCCCGGTACCTGACCCCTAGAAGGCAAGGCTCAATGAAGCCCCATCCCAACACCAGGCGGAGCACTCCCAAGACCTCTTTTCATATGGAACTGGACACCATTGAGTCATCAGAGTCGGACGACTCGTCTGAAGGGAACAATGACGATACTCGCGATGTTGATGATTTGATGCTCGGCGAGCCCGCCCAGAACGTCAAGGTTGACCAGTGGGAGGAGAAGAGTACCAACGAGAAGAATCGTAGGGAGTCATTGGATGAGGACGTCTCGGGTTATCTGCTAGCTGTTGCTGCGAGTGAAGCGCACAGGCAGCGCGAACTCGAATCAGCCTTATCCGCATTCCCCAACGGTGTCCCATCACTAGGTGTAGAGCACTTCTACGTGAGAGACAACTCGGAGGAATTTCCGTTCGATGATTCGGACGATGAGCCATTGAGACATGGCACTTCGAAGCTCATTCGACGGAAATCGACCGACCTACCATGGGCTGTCAAGGAGATGAGACAATATGCTGAAAAGCATCCGCATTTCCGATTCGGGAGTGATATGAGCGTCGATACGCTCTCGGACGACATGGACCCTCCGCCAGAAGACCCTCTTTGGACGACCGGAGGCCCAACACCAGAATCACTCGACCAA
Source organism: Apiospora marii (assembly GCF_038362585.1). Taxonomy (NCBI): domain Eukaryota; kingdom Fungi; phylum Ascomycota; class Sordariomycetes; order Amphisphaeriales; family Apiosporaceae; genus Apiospora; species Apiospora marii. Next base: position 3,343,696 of record NW_027117377.1, read on the forward strand.
CACCCCGCAGAATCGGACAGCCCATCGACCTCTCATGTGGTCGGCAAACCATTACCTCCCACTACAGGAGCTCCTTCTGGACAGCCCCAGGTACCCGGGTTCCGCAAGGGGCCGTTTGGTAACCCTTTTGCTACTTTCGGCAACGACGACAATGACAACGACAGCCACTTCCGGGAAATGCGCAACGCCGCCGCACCGCCAATGCTAGGGTCTGATCTCAAATTCCGCATGTGCCCAAGTCCCAAAGCCACACGGCTGGAGCCTGACCACCCTTGGCCGACGCATGGGGAAAGCCGTCCCGAGGAAAAGATCCGCGATACCTCTGGGGAGACCGGACTTTGGCGTGGCTATTGTGTGGCCCAGGTCAACGAAGTAACCAGCGCCCTTCAACAAGGTCCAGATCTTCTGGCTACTCCCAGTGAACCGGCGACGCTACACGACCCATTCGCGGCCGCCTTCAGTTCCTCGATGTCACTGGGTGGACATTCGCCCACTAAGAGGACGTCTAACCACGGTGGCCTGCACATGGTCGCGGGGCTCGATGAGCGCGCTCAAAAGGAGATGGCACGCAAGGAGCGGGAAGACCGGATCGCAGCCGAGTTTGACGACGCGTTCGTCACGCAGGTGTACAACTACATCAGCCTGGGGTACCCCGCCACGGCGCGGGCGTACGATGAGGAGCTCGGCAAGATCACCGGCCTCGCGGTCAGCGACCTGCGGCGCAACGACGACAAGAAGATCGAGAAGGGCTTCATGCTCGAGATGCAGCTCAACGTCAAGAGCGGCTTCGGGTCCCAGTCCAGCAGCGACACCAGCGGAGACGAGGACATGGTCACGCCCGAAGAGGACGAGCGGAGGTGTGCCGACATGCCGCCCCGCTGGACCGCCCTCCGGCTGTACATTCGGGAGTGGGCGCGGCAGCACCCAGATCTGGAGAATAATGGTGCCCCTCTCTCCTGGGGAGTGCGGGCCCGCCGGGGAAGCTGGGCCGTATAGATCGATCAGGGGTTTTCCTAGGCGGGTCGAGTTGAGAATTTAGATGTTGGTGCATCATCCTCATAGAAGGTTGGCATGACCTGAAGCCCTCTTTCCCAACGAGATAAGGGAGGAGGGCTCTGGCTTACAGGCTATAAAGGAGGAGGCGATCGATCGGGCGGGGACAACATATATGTTAGCGACCTTGTACTGTTTTCCTTTTGGTTCATGTTATTCGGTGATGGTAGTAGTGGTAGAGAGGCAAGTCGTGAGGATCCCGTTCGGCTGAGATGGCGGGCCTTGTGTGTTTCGGAAAAGCAAGTCTTTGCACGGCGTTACTAGTGTTCTAGTTTGGTGGTATGTTGTCGTTGTTATCTGCCTGGCCAACATTGGGCTGTGAGTTGAGCAGACTTTGTGTGTATGGCACATGGGACAAAGTGGTTTACTTACCTCCCCTTATTTTGTATAGAGGGGGTCTAAAACACACTTGAAATTTAATTGGGCGTTCTGGGTTCGGTCCATCCTCGAGTCGGGTCGGGCTTGATGGGGGACTGACTACAACTGTTGGTCTATATATGTAACACTTCGATTGTTACCTGGCATTATCACATCATACACTGCATTGTGCAGACCTAGCTTAATATCGATTTTGAGCGAGTTCACTAAGTAACTAGTCTTTGTTTGGCGCTATGTCAACTGTGCCTATACTATTCTTTGCTGTGTATGGTAGCCGTTTAGCCCCTTGACTTCATCGTGTGCTTCTTCGGTAGCATTATCCATATTGGTCGATCTCGGCATACGTGCTCCTACTAACTCTGCTCAGCATCGTCGCTTGTCTTCTCTCACTTGTAGTATTTGCGTGGCCATATGTTCATGGCCGTCTTCAGCCCGTCATCAACCGGGAGCCCCGCGTGCAGCGTACGCCGGTCCCCGGTCCCGTTCGCGTGCAGGTTGACCCAGAAAAGGGCGTTCCCCGCCACCGGTCGGAACGCCACGCCTCCGTCTTCATGGATCCTCCAGATGGGCGGCTTTTTTACGCTGCTGCCCTCCTCCTTCCCATGGTTCACGTCGCTACTACGATGCCCCGCCAAGAGACAAGGTGGCTCGACGTGCGGGAACCACGTCTCCCCGCCCTCGCACCCGTCCTCGAGGATCGCAAAGAAACTCGCGACGCGGTTCCAGCCGCTGCCGCGCCACTCGTCCACCTCGCCCCGCGCGGGCGGCTGCGGCGTCTCGTACCAGTCGTGGTGCACGTTGAAGCGCTGGCCGGGCTCGTAGCGCACGAGCTGGGGCGGGCCGATGTCGTCGCGGTCCTCGTCGAACAGGGCGGCGCCCAGGAACGCCTGCGCGCGGGCCAGGACGCAGCGGACGGCGGGGTCGTCGCGCGATAGGCCGGCCGACTGCGAGGTCCGGTCCGGGGTGCCGAGGCGCCGGCCGTGCTTGATGACGTAGCTGGGCGCGAAGTCGGGCGCGCCGGACGCGAGCAGGGCGGCGATCTCGGTGGGGGCGAGGAAGGAGGGGATGTAGAGGAGGAGCGGCTCGAGGGAGATGAGGGTGGTGGTGTAGGCGTGGTCGGGGTCGCAGACGAAAGGGGCCGCAGCCGTATCCGCATCCGCTTCTGGGCCACCAGTCTGGGCGCTGCTGCTGGTGCTGAAGGGGTTTGCGGCGAATGCCATTGAATACCACGACAGTATCGACTTGGTATAAGGAGCAAGATAATCAAAAGTCCATGGCGCCGAGAGGGCCAAGATTGCCAATGCGGCCGCCCAGACGGGAATCCGCGGACGGTGAATTGACCCGGACATAGTCTTTCTAGCTTGAGTCCACGAATCCGGAGCTCGAATGGCCAAATTTCCTTCGGGCGCTGTCGACGTCCAAGAAGCTCCGGCTTTGCCCCTGAGAAGCTATGCCGGCTATGAACAGTAGAACTGACGCTGAAGTGATTGTCAGACAGCAGAGTATCCATAACGAAACCGAGTTGTCTTTCACTTGCTAGGGATCTCTCGATGCTGGTTACCCCCCATCGCGTGGTAGCATTCGGGCGTGCCCGTGGATTCGGAGTAAAATCTACCGGTTGCCTTTATTGGTAAAGGAGGTTGCCATATCTAGAAATGCTGGAGAACAAACCAATACCCCGTCAAATCATCCGCCCGTGTTACCCTCGATGCGCCCATCCACGTACGGCCACCGTTTCACCAAATCATGCCAGAAAATGATGAACGCTTCGAACATAGGGAAAATATAAAATCTCAGCTCGAATTTCCCTGGTATCTAAGACTCCATCATAATCTTTACATCACCCACCGTCGCTCTCGCCATCTTCTTCAGCAGCGTCCTCTCGTCTGCTTCTCTGTACCTCTCCCAGCCGTCCAAGCCTTCTTTGGCTTGTATGCTCAAGGTTTCGTAGCCCTGCTTAATGACTTCGGTAACCTGAATGCTGGTAAGGTTTTTCTTGGAACCCCCTGCGTCTAGCAACGACTTGTAGTGTGTAGTCACACTGATCAGAGTATCAATGGAGTTTGAGGGCCGGTTCGCAAGATTGTAGGTGTCCCGGAACTTGGTCAAGAGATCAGCGCTCTCTACCGTCTTGTAGAAGAGATCGTCGTAGGCAGCAGGGGTAGGCAGGAAAGCCTCGCCTGCTGACAAGGACAATGCCAACAGGTTCACGACCAAATCGAGGAGTGTCTCGATGTGTGGAAGATCCTTCAAATCCGGTGCGTAGGTCGTCAGGAAGCGTATAAGCGCTAGTAAAGAGCGGAACAGTTCCGACCAATGATACTGCAAGCGCGTCCGCGACCGTGAGAGGTAGGAAATGAGACGGAGCATGATGCCTGTGCACAGATTATACAGGCTGACATCCAGTCGGCGCCGCAGGTTGTGATTGATACCATCAATCATGGTATCAAGTAAACTGGTGGCAAGAATGCGGTCTGCCTTGACCAATGGCAGATACGGTTGCCTCTGCCGACACAAACGGACTGCCACCTTACTTTCTTCACTACAAAGCCGCTTACACAATACCTGGTCTTCGATAATCAAGCGCAAGACCATTAGGCTGAGATGCGCATAGTTTGTGGCGCGGTTCGAGAGGAACGCGTGCTGAAGAAGGTACGATGTAAGTGAAAGGAAGCTCGAGAAAGGCTGTTCGTCACCCTTTTCCGCTGGCAACGTGACCAAGTTGAAGCAGAATAGCTTGTTTGCATGACTGAAGTCATAGGTGCCCAAAAGTAGTGCCGCGTCTTCACCAGGACTTGAGAGGAAAGCAATTAGCCGCGGGTTGGGTCTTCATGGAGAGGATAGAATACTTACAGCTTGGCGAACATTTGTTTGGCAACCTCGGGATCGTAAGTAGGCTTCTTCGGGGCGGCTTTGGCGCCCGGCGTGATAGAGCTCAAGCCAAACATTGTGAGAGCGCTCGTGATTGACCAGCCTTCCGGTAGGTCCTCGAGAATCTCGACATATTGTCCCCGCAGATTCTTAGATGTTTGGCCGATGCATCTAATAACCTTTTGAATAGCTGCCTCATTGACGAAGTCGTTCAGCCGCAGCTGGTAGGGGTTCTGGAACTCAAACTTGTTGTAGTTGGCCAGGAGACCCAGTAGCATGAAAGGCTTCAGGACACGGGTGGGTGAGTCCGAGTCTTGAATAAACTTCATTATGGCAGGGAACAGGTCCCTGTGGATAAAGTATGTCAAAAGGCTTGTTTGGTATGCCCCCGACGTGATGGCCAGTACTACCTCGACGGCCCCTTGGCGCACCTCGACTAGCATGCAGCAAGTTCTTATCAGCATTTAGGATCGCGATAGCATACCCAGGGGTAAACTTACGCGTATTTCCATTGCGTATTATACTATCCAGAGCTCCAACAAGTTCCATAAACGCGGTGTCGACATGATCCAAACCCGCCAAGATGGAGATTATGTCCGAGGATGGATTCGTATACTTCTTTGGCAAGACGGCGGAAAAGAAGGTCGTCAATGTCTTTGCGCATACAGTCAGTACAGTCGCATGTTTTCGAGCGCAAAGTTGCTAGAGACGCACCTCGAGCGCGTGTGAAGTGGCGGGCCCGCCCTGCTTGAGACAGGCGACCGATCGCGCAAAGAGTCGCCTCGTTTGTCCTTGTAGGCTGATGAGGTCGTCGGGGCTCAATTGTCCCAATATGCGTTGCAAGGAGGCGCGATCGGGTTTCAGGAGGAAGAACTCGCGCCAAAAGCCTTCGGTCTTCTCGCCATCGCCATCTAATTCGTCCTCTTCCTGGAGGTTCGGCGGATCGTCAGCGATTTGGACGCTTCTCGTTCAGTCACGGTATGCGCGCAAGGCCTGGAAACGTACCTTGTCGAAAACTCACAAGTCAGCTTTAGCAGTTCTTTGGAATTATAATAAGGGGCATCCGGAACTTTCTAACCTTAAAAAGAGCCTCGTAGAGCTGAACAATCTTGGGTTGGAACACATCAGGTCGGGCCTGCTGTGTCAGGGGAGATGCCTCCATATCGTAGTCTCGTAGTGGCGGGTCGACACATGGATAGACTCGAGAGAGGCCGGTCTTGGACAGGAAGTAGGGAATGCAAGCGACACAAGATTAAACCAAGCTTTTCCCCCAGTCAATCCAATTTGCGCACAAGGGAAAGAAGGTTGTTCGTCTCTGCAACTTTGTTTTTGTTCCAGAATCCCTGAGCGCCAACCTGTCCTCAGCGCAACAGATGATTAGCTGACACCGGATCGACATGCAATTATTATTTTTAGCTGTCCCAATTGCGTCGCATCCGTACCCCGTACAGGCGCAGGCGCAGGGTCATGAGCGAGCTGTCCTCACCGCGGGGCAGGGAACGTTAATCCCGCTGGGTATTAATGGGCCTCGTCTGTGATTGGGCCGGCCTAGGTCTGGATGGAGTGTCCTCAGCTGCTCGCCGGACTATCTACGGCCCGACCTGTCTTATCGATACGCAGCATGGCTTTACCCGATGACATTGACGAGCATCCCATTGGCCCGGTTGGGACCGGAGTTATCGGTCGTGGTTCGATATCTATGTCATCGGCAACTTTAGGAACCCTCGAGTTTGTTAGCAAGCAAACACAAAGAGACAGCGGCTCCCGGCGTCAACCAACAAACAAGCCGTAATCGAACCATTGCAGCACCTCTGCCCCAACACCTGAATTCCCAACAGAGCGCGGTTCTCTCTTGTGTATTTCTTATTGCCCTCCCTAATAAACCGTCTCCTCATTACCTCCTTAGACAATCGCACCGCACCTCGAGAAAGCAGAAACGCCCGCCCTCCAACGGCAAATGTGGCAAAACCCCAACATCGCCCCCAGTAATAGCGTATTCTAGCAACACCATTCACGATGAATGCGCCGCGGATGGTTTTGGAGAGGAGGACAGCCTCGCTACTCTTTGGCCGCCCAGTTTCCACCCCGTCATCGTTCCGACCGTGTCAGCAGATGTTGCGACAATTTGCGCAATCGAGTCACCGAAGCGCATCCGAGAAATTAGAGACGACAACGCCTCGAGCCTACCAGCCATACCCGCTGTCCCGACCACCGCCACCGCCTCGCAACAACGACATCCCGGAAACCTCGATAGCGGGGCCTGTACCTCAAGCTCCCGAGACCAGAAGCACTTCTCAGTCATCCGCCTCAGCATCACCTGCATCGTCTGCATCCACAGCCAGTCCCGACCCCGCCGTTACTGAGAAGGAAGCCCAGACGACCAAGCGGGTGGCCCCACCAGAGCGCAAGCGAAAGCTGCGGCCGCGCAAAGCGGCAATGAAGCTCTCGCCCACTGCCGTGGCCCACCTGCGCAACCTCGTTGAGGGACCCGAGCCGAAGTTGATCCGTGTCGGCGTGCGCAATAGGGGGTGCAGCGGCCTCGCGTATCATCTCGAGTATGTCGACAAGCCGGCCGCCTTTGACGAAGAGGTCGAGCAGGATGGAGTCAAGGTGCTCATCGACAGCAAGGCCCTCTTCAGCATCATCGGAAGTGAAATGGACTGGGTGGAGGACAAGTTGAACGAGCGGTTCGTTTTCAGGAACCCCAACATAAGTAAGTTTGCCTCCGTTCTGCCCGTACTATTTTATCACGCATCTAACAAATTCGCAGAGGAAGAATGTGGTTGTGGCGAGTCTTTCATGGTGTAAGATGGCAATGGAACGGTGCGCCGAGGCACCAAGGATACCACAGCACATTGCATAAGGAGGCGTTATGGACATTAGATTTAGACTGTGCACGAATGCCAGATGGCATATCCATGTTCAGCATGCGAGTTTTGTAACATTCTATTCCGCTGGTGATTGGCACCAGATAACCAAACATATCGTGTGTCCGGCAGGATACATCCCACAAGCGAGCATCTTCTACCCTTGTATTGATAATGAATATGATTGCTCGACTTTGCAATGGATTCATTAGTGACAAGATGTGCATTGCAGTGCTGAAGTGTCTCCAGCACGATGCCGATACCAATTCCCCTGTCGGGTCCTGAACGGGCGGGATGACCCCAGCCAACAACACTGTCTGGGAACATGGGTGTATCATGCCTCGGAGTCCAATATGGACGGCAAATTGGACCTGTAGTAATCAAAACGTAGACAACTTGACAACACATCCTGTCATTAACAGCACTGACCTTTAGGTTCCCAGTTGTATTGCTTGTGTGGGATAACACCAGCCTTTTGCACAACACCAGGTCCCCGGGTCCCGCATATAATTGTCAGGTCGCCGATGTGTGGGTTCCCGACAACCGACTCGTGCCGAGAAGCTCTTCTTTACTGTTCATCAGCCCCAGGATCCCACATGTTCCCACAAGAGAGCTGTCATCTGGAATTTCCTATTTAGGAGCCGATCCATATTGCAGGTGGCTTTCAAGAAGCACTATTGTGGAAATACAGTAAGAATGAAGGACCAGGCCTATGCGGCAAGCGGCACCTACAAGACCTCCTGTCCAAAATGGCATGCTTACTACTAACAAGGGCCCACCATCTCCAACACTGGACCCTATGCTATCTATTTTTGTCTTATACTGGTATGCCGATCAAATCGTCTGTGATGTTTACTGTCCAACCTCAGGTATGACCTCAATACTGCTATGGCGTCTATGGGCTGGCACGCGGTGAGAGACGTTGGGGCAACTGGGTTTGGGTATAAGAGTTGATCAAAGTATCACTCAAGTCATCTCTTCTCTCTCATCATCATCCGAGAACGAGTAACACCAAAGACCATCACCTCTTAGAAGTTCTCACGCCAAAGCCCAGCTCTCAAACTTCCCAACTTGCTGTTCCAGACAATAACCCAAACCCTCCAACCCTCGTAACCTCGCCAAGATGAAGTTTGCCATCACCACCCTCCTCCTCGCCGCGGTCGCTTCCGTCTCAGGGGCTTCCATCAGCAGGGAAGAGCGCAGCAGCAGCCTCGAAGCGCGCGCCAACACGTCCCAGCAGGACTTCGACCAAGAGGACGAGGTGCTGAAGGAGCGGGGCCTGTGCCGCTCGTACAAGGGCGAGGTGCCGGCGTACTCGGACTGGAAGGACCTGTGCGCGCCCAAGTGCGGTGACCAGAAGGCGCTCATGGCCAAGGCCAACGCGAGCGGCAAGACCCAGAGCGTCAGCTGCCTCATGAACACCAAGGCGCCCCCTTACTACAACGACCCCCAGGGCAAGTCCTACACCCTCGGCCAGTGCATGTGCAACCTGCCCATTGTCAACTGGGCCGGCGATACCTTCGTCGCCGCCCTGCCCGCCATCGGTCAGGTCACCTGCGCCGTCTGGACCGAGGCCGCCAAGAGCGCCGCACAGATCCTCTCGGGCGTCAACGGCGCCGCTGGCGCCAAGACGGGCGTCCAGACCCTCATCAAGGTCGCCAAGATGCTCAAGAAGCAGGGCAAGGGCGCCAGCGAGTGGGAGGAGTACGTCAAGAAGCACGTCGCGGCCGGCGACGCTTGCAAGTTCGACATGAAGAAGATGTTCAACGATGCCGTTGACATCGTCGACTCCTCCATTCCCAACGTCTAAAGCACATTTGGCCAACCTCGATATTTCGTGCATTGTACGGCCGTAATTACTGGATTATGGGCAATCGTTCGAATACGTCTCACTGGAAACGGGTCTAGTGATGAATGGCGACAACTACGGTTGGATACAATGTGCGCACGCACGCTCTCACACACACACATATTCTTGTTATATAGTACTTTTACCCTTCTGTAGATACACTTAAGAAAAGAGCCATTTATGTTCACGACTATTACCCATTTGATGGCATTAGATCAGCTGGTAATGATAAGAAAAGAGCTTGAACACTCGCCACGTTCCAATCTGGCATCCTCCACAAGCAGACACTCACACCAAGAAAAGGACAGACCGAAACCATGTTGCTATTATTAGTAGTATTAGATCAGTGTATGATGTATCTAGAATTCGGCATACTGGAACACCTTTCTATCTGATCGTGTATAAGAGCTGAGCTGTTCGCATCTCCATAGATGGCGGGCCTTCAAGAAAAGGGATAGGGCCCTGGACCTCGAGCTGCTCTCGCGGCGATTTCGACCCTTGCAACATCATCGACTCTCGCATTCTCGAGGACCCGCCAAATCCTTCGAAGATTGAGCAGTCCTGGAGGCAGATCCAGAGACGTGTCGCCGGGTTCGTGGATATGGACCTGCAACATCCTATTCTTCAAGAGTTCCCAGTCCCACTGGTTCCCGCCTTGCGTCTTCTTACGGACGACATGTTCATCCAAGTCCCATAGCCAAGTGAACTGACGCCGGTTGATAGGCAGCTCATCTCCTATTTCATTTAACCTTCCAGACGATGAAAATACCGGCTGTAGATTACGTGGTGAGATTTGGTATTTCCACAGGATCTGCTTCCATGATCTGTCATCTTAGAGTCAGTTGCTTGTACATGTAGAACAGATTCTTTTCGTCTACTGTGTCACCCACCTCGCTAATTTCTGGACCATCCTCCGGTTCCCATTCCACATTCCGGCAACTCTTCCCACCGTAGTAGTCAAATGGATCTGGCAGCACAAACTCGTAAGGATGATAGCAGTTCTCCCGGCATCCGGCAGTACAACACCTCCCATAGCTGCTCGAGCGAAGAGATCTCATCGTCTGGTCCGATCTTAAACGTATCAAGGAGTGCCGCCCTGGTGCGTATGAAGTGTTGCGCCAGCACGACGTACCCGCTGTGGACGGCGAGGTAAAACGGCCCTGGTTCGGATTCAAGCACAAGGGCCTCGAGGACTTGGCCGGACTCCACTAGATGGAAGCGGTTGGGTTATTTGTACGTGGCATCAAGCGTCAAGACATGCCTATGGGATATAGGAAGGTCTTCGAGGTCTAGGACATAAATCCCGCCGGTATACTAGGTATCCAACTCAATGCCATGAGCCGTCTGGTGCGCAGTAGCTAGGAGAACTGCCTTAGTCAGCCATGCAGTCTTCTCCTTACCGCTGTAGTCGATGTGAGAAAGAACGTGTTTCTACAAGAAGTGAAACTTACCCCTGAGAGCCCTCCAGAAAGGGGCCACCGCAGATGCAACAGTACATTTGAGTACGGTCCATCGGTAGTGTATGTGGCGACAGGAAATAGTGCTCATTGGCTCAGCTTCTGGTAATAGCAGTAGTCGACGTTGATGATGGGTGTTGGCAGTTGGCAGGCAACTTTATCACGCGGCTATTCGAAATAAAGGGTCAGTCGAATGACGTAGAACTAAGCGCGGCCACCCCTTGCATGCAGACAAAAGACCACGTCCCGTATACCACGGTGGCTTATATTCAGGCAGAGTGGATTAGAGAATTCAACCACCTACACTTACACACAAACATATACTGCGTTTCTGCAACAACTTTTGACTTGTTGAGTCTATTCTCTGAACTCACTGCAAGCGATCACTGGAGTCTGTGTTCTAATCACGCATTTGGAAGATCTCATCCACTATAACATCTTCGAGAGCTCTAATACGTCTGCAGGGGCATGATTTGTTGATCGACTATCGAGTCTATGCTTCGGCCTCCAAAGGAATCTCCACGTACTCTGCAGTCTCTTCGTCTTGCCCACTCTTCTCCAGCCTGTAAACAAAGTACGTAGCAACCAAGGTAGCAAGCCCGCCAAAACGGAGGAACCAGACCACGTCTCGGGCAGGAACCCCCTCTCCATGCCCCTGTCCGCCGCGCCATATGATGCCCATCAAGCAAATGATGAGGATCTGCGGCAGGCAGATTGCCAGGTTGTTGAGCCCGTATATCAGGCCCTGGCTTTGCGACCAGACGATCTCGGTCCAGTGCGTCGACGACGGCCGGGAAAGCTCCTCGCCCAACAGGTAGAACGGCACTATGGTGTTGATGCCGAAAGTGATTCCTACAAAGCCGAAGAGGATGACGGTGCCGAGCGCCGAGGAGACGAAAAACGTGCCCATCATGGCGGTGGTGAAGCACAGCTGTGAGGTGGCCCATAGGCCGCGTGCTGTGCAGAAGCTTGCAATCCAGTGCCGCGAAGCGCTGGAATTGGTAAGGGAGGACCTGGGCAACCCCATTGCCGCGACCATGGAGATGATGGAATACACCACTGGTGTCAAGGTACCCATGCTGTGATGCGGGCTGCCGGTGTTCCCGTTGTCTTGGCTCGTCCCCAACGTCGACTTTTCCAGGCTGTTGACGTATCTGGAAGAGCCATGTTAGCAGATGCCAAATGCGGTGAAGGGAGGGTTGAGAGCATACGTCACCGTGTAATAGAGAAAAGGAAACATGCCCAGCCAGCTCAGGAACTGTATCATATAGATGGTCCTGATCTGGCTCGATTTACCGAAGAAGATCGTCCGGATGATCCTCCAGTTTCCTAGCTGGCGCTTCTCTTCCTGTACCGAAGATATCACCAGCCGCTCCTCCGTGAGACAGCAAGTTACAGCAACGGTGATGGAAAGATACAATGCTGTAGGGATACTGGCGCGGGAGAAAATGGTCTCGTCAAGCCCGTGGATCCCCTGCCAGAGATCCAAGTAGGCCGTGAGGAAGGCAAACGCTCCCCCGAAGCTACTGTGGCGGCCGGCCCACGTGTTGGCCTCGGACTGTTGGGCGGGCGTGCAGTCGTCGGTGATGAGGGCGCGCAGTCCGACATGGACGGCCTGGATGGACACGAAGACGAAGAAAGTCAGGATGGCGGACAACGCAACCAGGAGCCTTCCTGGAGGATCATGCGAGCGACGAGTCGCTTGGGGAACGATATCCACACAGGCCAGACATAGGATCGACAGGATCAGAGCGATGACCCCGGAGATGATGAACGGCTTCCGCCGCCCCCAACGAGAGAAGGATCGGTCACTCCAACTCCCAAACACTGGCTGAAAAACAGCACCACATACTGGGCCAGATAGCAAAATGAGTGATGTTTCTGACGGGCTAAGGCCAATGGCGTGGAGGTGAACCTAGAATAGGGGCAGCGGTGTCAGTTGAGAGATGCCGATATGTCGCAAGATGATAACGAGTGTGTACTCACAACAGCTTGGCCCGAGAATAGGGCAAGAGCAGATTGCAATCTGTAGTTCATGGTCAGTCAAGGGATACCCGTCGCATATCCGCAATGGAAACTTACCCTCCAAACCCAATCGTTGTCAAGGCGGGATGGGCACAGTGCGTTCCGCTCCTTGGCGACATCATCGCACCAGCATTGGCTGCAGATGCGAAAAGGGGGGAGAGAGATAAGGCAACCCGGGAGACAAGCCGTTAGGCAAGTAGATATCGGGGTTACTGAAGCATAGAAGATAGATGGCTGCGAGAGGGACTGACGGCCAGTGAGCTTAGTAAGACGGCTTGGGAGAGATCGAAGGGGACTGCGTAAGTACCTCCATCCCTTATATGTGTGCAAGATAACCTACCTGTATGCCCCTGTCTGTTTCCCAGTTCCTGGTGAGCCTCCTAGTATGGACCTTTCGTCATCTTACTGCGAACCACTATTGATTCTGCAGCCAGAGCACGCGTCAATGGTCATTTATTGACGTGCCGCCACTGATGTTGAATGCATTGGCGCTTCGAGAATGTTTGGGGCAAGAAGGAACTGGAGTTGTCGCAGCGGCAGTCGATATAAAGTTACCCCTGGAGAAGTGGAACCCAGGTAATCTTAATCCAGCCCACGCGAGATTTCGATGGTTTGGGTGCCGAAGCTACCGAATATTATTTCACAGAAATTAGCATCTACTCGAGGGCTCCTCCTTCCTTGACAGATTTTATGGGTAGGGGAAATCATAGGGCTTAGCACCTCCCACTTTTAACCAAAGACAAGATCAACCCAGGAACCAGCCTGCCAGCTCCCTGCCAGACTGCATGTCTCTTGATACTAAAGTCGCTCGTGATGTTTTACCATGAACCCGGTTACCTACCATTCCAGGAACTCTTGCGACTCGTCAATAGTAACAAACTTGCCCGACGTCTCCTCCCGGGTCGCTTTGCCGATCTGCGGCTCCAACGTCAGTGCCAAGGCCCAGGTGGATCTCCTAAGTGAACATGGCTGGGTCCAGAACCACGGAAGACACTAACCTGGGCGAATACGAAGTCGGCAGAGTCATCAACGGGGACGGGGGCTTGCTCGAGGCCAAATTTGCGCGCCCCTGTGTTTCCCGTGTCGGTTTGCATGAATCTTCGAGATAGCGGAGAGGTCAGTACGGATGGTGCATTTTGCTGTTACGAGGTCCTGAGAGAACGATAACCAGGAGTTGTTCAGGGTGCTGGTTTCTCCACTTACCCCGGATCCACGACAAAAGCCGTCAGTCTGGGACTTTCGCAGTGCATCTTCCTGGTGAGGTAATGCGCGGCGGCCTTGCTCGCGCCGTAGGCGATCATGGGGAAGGGGGCCTTCTCCATCGCCGAGATGCTGGCTATCGGGGTTCCAATCAAGACAAAGCGAGACCGGTTGCCCGCTTCGAGGAGTGGTCGGACAGCTTGGAAAAGGCGCAAGGGACCTGGTGTAAGGTTAGACCGAGTCAGCTTTTGCAAGTTTGTCCCCGAGAAGATGACGAAAACGAAATGACACCTTCTGGGGTGGATCGATCGCAATCTGGCACATACCTACGGCATTGACGTCGAATAGATCGCGCAGCTCACCGGCCTGAACCTGGGACAGATCGCCGTAGACGGTGCCGTAGCCTGCGTTGGCCACAACGATATCCAGCTTTTGGATTCCGTGCTTGGTCTGGAGGAGCTCAACAGCATTTTGGGCATCCAAATCCGACAACGAGTCAATCTTGACGATGATGAGCTTGCTACTGGACCCTCGGGGCAGTTCGGACAGCAACTGCGTCGTCGCGTCGTCGGTCTGACGGACAGCAGCAAGGACTGTAGTTCTGGGTTGAAGCAGAAACCGAGTGGTTAAAGCTCTTCCTAAACCTGAACAGCAGAATATGTGACGTCAATGATTTATCCATTGTGGCGGACATGTGCAACGGGGCTGTCCTGTACACACATACCTCTATTCGAGCCAGTGATTAGCACAGTCACCTTGGCAATCTCAACACTTGAAGACATCTTAAATATTCTTTTGAGTAGCAGAGAACAGGATAGAGACCATGAAGCGATATGAAATGATTTCGGGAAAGCAGGGCTTACTGCTTCTCTTCCTACCTGCTACCCCTCTCATCCCTTGCTTCAAACAGACGCAAGCTGCACAAGGGCGGATCACATCACGGCCGACTCGCCCCCACATATGCCGTGAACGCTTTCTTAGGTAAGAGTGGCCACTAGAAACTGTATATAATGGGCAACTTCTATTATCTGCACTGTCTCCTAATACGGGGATCACCTGCTTGGGTACTACTGTTTTGTCATTGTTGTCGTTAAAAAAGGGTCTAAAGGGAGACAATTCTGGAGATCAAATCACATAGCAATGGTCACCAATAGGATTACCGCGAATTATACTAGTATACCTCCCGTATTAAGTATAATTGCGTATACTAGTATACTAGTTCCAGATGGGGACTATTTCTTTCACCTTCGTAAGCCTCATATAGACCTGTGGCTGTGTTATCATTGCCAAGCATTCGGCGTAGCAGGAAACACGCGTTAGCGTCCAGTTAGTTACGGGAACCACAGCAGCACAGCCCCCCTCAGCACATTGGTACGGCGTCAGCTTTCTTTGGGGATCATACGTGCTTTCTCATCTCCTCACTCCAAAAACTAACGACCAGACTGCCAGATCACAGCAGCATATCCGAGGACAATCGAATATCCTTTGCGGGTTTGGCTGAACCTAAAGGTGTCTAGTTAAACGATGGCGTCAGCGACCCCTGGTTGGCCAGGCATCCGACTGGTCAAGACATGCACCGAGTGCAAGCAAGCCAAGGTTTGCGCCACACCGGCCTCCCACACACACTCATCTATACTTGTACGGTCCTGACTGGAGCCCCGTGACAGTTGAAATGCGACTCCAAAGCAAAGTATCCCAACCCATGCTCACGATGCCAGTCTCGGCAACTGAGATGTACGGTGGACCCGATGTTCAGAAGAACGCCAGCAAGAAAGTGAGTGATCTGCAACATCACGGAACGTGTAACCCACCAAGACTAATCCCGTGTACTTGCAGACGACTAGAGGCCATGTCGAAGGAACTGCAAGAACTTCGTGAGAAGCGAGGTGCAGGAGGGCCAACGAGGCCCAGACATTCATCTACAGAGCCAAGTACCTCTCGGGATAATTCTCACACTCCGAATCCTTCATCTTCAGATACGTTGGGGGATGACTTCGAGTTTGATCTTGAAGAGGTACAGCTCGACGGTGTTGTAGTGAACAGGGAACTGGCTATCAATGTCTTCAAGATGTAAGTCACGCTCCAGGTCCGACGAATCCCCTATTCGCTACAGACCATTTGGCTCTAACCGAAGAATTACCCTAAAGCTTTGCAACTTACTTTCACCCTCAGCTCCCCATCCTCGGGCGCATCTCAATGTCCAACATATATCAAACTTGTCCGTTGCTCTTTTGGGCCATCGTAGCCATTGTTTCGTTGCGGATGTCCGAGCCGCGGTACCAGGACCTGTTCAAACGCCTGAAGCAGCCTTACACCGAACTATTAAGTAGAGAAGCCTTACAAGCGCCGCTTCCTCTACAGAAACTTCAAGCAATCCTGTGTATATGCCATTGGACATTGGGAGCAAAACATCAAAGAAACGATCCGAGTTGGTTGTATTGTGGCATTGCACTGAACGCCGCATTTTATATGGTTCGTTCATCTATTTATTGGCAACGCCTCCTTGCTATCATGACAGGAACATTTCTAACGCCTATTCATGGGATGACTTTAACAGGGACTCAACCGTCCCAAGCCTCCCCCATCACTTCGGAGTATCGGGGTTGCCCCTGGGACCATGGAAATCAGACTAAACACATGGCTGGGCTGTTTTTACGTATGCAACTCGTAAGCACAGCTGGACACTTCGACTGGAAGATAAATGGATATCACTGACTTGGAATCCAGGCTCGCCATGCACCTGGGACTGGCACCACTCATCAGCCAACCCGGGGAGCTCCGCACGATAAAGTCGCTCTTCAACGCCTACCACGGCCCCCGAGAGTTCTTGACGCAGGTCAAGGTGCAGCAGCTCATCTCCAGCTTCGCCAGCATGCTGTGGCCTAGCAATAACGACCTCCTCGTTGACGTGTCACTGGTGCAGACGATTGACGAAAAGCTCGACGAGATCTCCGATGAGCAAGTGGGCATCAGCCCCGACAGCACGGCATTCACCATCCTGACGGCCAAGTTGCACATGTACGCCGCCATCGTCACGCGCGCCCCCGCCGACTCGACATCCCGCAGCATCATCCTGAAGATGGGCCTCGGCGCGGCTCTCCGGATTATCGACCTGGCCCAAAGCATCATGCCGAGACCGGCCGCGGCCCCAGCTGCTCATGATGACGGCAGCAGCAGCAGCGATGAGAACACAAGGCTAGCGCAGCTGGGCCTGACACGCGAGGACTGCCAGCGCGCCCTGCACAAGAAGCACTTCCTCGCCGTCGTCTTCGCCACCGTCTTCCTGCTGCGCTACTTCAGCCTCAACAGCGCCGCGCCCGCCGACGAGCAGCAGCGCGCCGCCAACCACGTGCTCGCGGCCCACGGCTTGTTCCGGTCTTGGTCCCTCGAGCCCGCGGACGAGTACGCGCGCGCCGCGGTGCTGTTCGAGACACTCTGTCGCCAGGCGCCGCACAGCGCTGATACGCAGAAGCTGCGGCTTACGGACCGAATGGGGGTGTCGATCCTGTTTGACGCTATCAGTACTGCGCATGAGCTGCGAGGGGGCCCTAGCGAAGTGGTGGTGGATGAGCAGGCGACGGCGACGACGCCGCCGGGCGATGGTGGTGATGATGACGGCGCAGAAGCATCTACCGGGGGCGTTAACAGGAATAGAAACGAGCTGCCGACGAGGACAGAAAAGGGAAAGGAGGTCGCTGTCCAACAGGCGGGAAGTGTCAGCGAGGGGGACATGCCCGCGGCCTATGTCGACGGCATGAACGTGACGATGGAGGGACAGGGGTACGACACGGGCTTGCCGTCGGACTTCTTCAACGATCCGATGTGGGAGGTATTCAACTTCGACTTCGAGGCGGCGGCTGCGGGTCAGTATCCAGGTGACTTCTATCTGCCACAACAGTAGTTTCGTGCTGCATTGCGTGGCACGGTGGAATGAGGATACGATAGGAGCGGGCTACCTACTGGTGTTGGTACAGCATGAATCTTCACTCATTATGTAAAGGTACGATTAGGAAATGCAACTTATGGTAAGTTGACAGAGCCAGAGTAACGCCCTCATCACAAATCAATAAAGCATCGTGTGTTCCACTCCTCACCGGTCTTCCACATGACCACATGACCCCCCTTCCGTATCTCAAGCGGACAGTCGCTCCAGCAGCCCATCCGACAGCCTCAAGTTGAACAGCTCCAGGTGCTGCTGGGTCCCATGCACGTCGTCCTCCATGAACCCGCCCGCGGGCACAAGCTTGCCGCCCCGGATGCGCGGGATCGTCACCTTGAACGCCCGCGCCGGGTCGAAAAAGCCGCGCCAGACGATGTGCTCCCGGCTCACGCCCAGAGCGGCCGCCACGCGGTCCTCGGCCAGCAGCCCGCTCTGCTTGACGGCTTGGTACGTCGCCTCGGTCTCGAACATGACGTCCAGCGTGATCTCGTACGGGCCCGCGTTCTTGGAACGCAGCACGCGGGCTATGTCGCCTAGTACAGTGGGCGGTGGAAGTTTCTCTTTCTTGCTGTCGGAGGAGACACTACCTGGCAGTGTCTTTTGAGAAGTACTTTCGGGGCTGTTAGCTTTTGGTTCCGCAGAGGAGTCTATGCGCTTTTCCTCCGTTGTTGTTCTGGCAGCATTTCTTCTCCAAGTGGTGGTATTCTCACCGCGGCCTATCGTCGAGACGGTGTGTAAGATGCGTACCCGGGGTTCTTCGGGGTTGACGTCGGGTGCCTCTTGCTCCCGATCAGGGGAGAAGAGGCGCTTTTCACCTTCTTTGAGGTCCATCAAGTGATAGATCGAGAACTTGGCACACGGCCCCAGGTCAACCTCGACTTTGCCGCCAATACCGAAGCCGAAGTTCCCCGAGGTGGCTTTCTGGCCCGGGTAGCTTCCATGCTGGCAATTATCTCTTAGCTCTTGCCTTATTCGACTGCCTGTAAACAATAAATAGATATTCCAACTTACCATAGTGGCAACCCGAGCGGTTGTGGCAATAGCCCTGGCTTGTGCCTGTGTGGGCGCGATCACTTCACCAACCAAGAAGACGCCATTGACAGCTTTACCCGATTCGTCTTTCCCGTGGATGTGCCATTGAATATCCCAGTCGGAGACATCGGGGTGCTGTGCGGCGACGTACGAGCCGACCTGCTCGATCAGGGGGTCGATCTGGCGTACAAGTATTGCTGCGTTATACATCCAATGTCAGCAGCATCCAGGGGAACCCGGAAGGCCCAGCAGAGTTAGCACCACTCACGATCTCTTATGGTCCCCATGTACATGCTTCGGTACCCCACGATGGTCGCAGCCTCAAGCTTCAGCTGGTACGGCTGTTGGTTGTCTTCGGAGAAGTGAAACGTGCTCCCCGATACTCGGACTGCCCTCCCATTTGCCCTTTGTTCATATGTCGATTTGGTCAGGCCCAACCACCCGCCCGGCCCGTGGAGGACATCGGGGCGGGACTTCTCATACAACGTATGAGCCGCTACGGAAAGAGGAGTGCACCTTGATGTGGGCAGAGTGGGCACAATGTCGAACGTGCCGTTGTCGTATATTGTGGCGACGGCTCCATGGGATTTGGGCTCGCTGCAAAGCCCTCCACATTCCATGATCTTTCCCATGTGTTGGAAAGCTCCGAACAACCTTGTCTTTTCCTCGGGGTCTGCGTTGGCCAGCTGGGTCCTCATCGAGTGTGCAGCATAGGCCACATAAGGAGCTGGGTCGTACGCCCTTCCCCCGATTACGATATCGAAGTCTGGCTCTGCCGACATGGCGTCCATGAATGGCTCGGGGCCTAGCTGACCCACGATCGTGCTTGCGTTCTCGATGTCGTGTTCCGTAAGTGGCGGTACAAACTTGCCGCAGCCAGTGATGGAACCTTTCCGTAGCCGGTCCAAAACGATAGCTTTGTCGATACCGGCGAAGATTGCCAGTACTTTGAAGCGGTAGTGTCTGCGTCGTTTGTCATTAGCATCTTGTGGAACCCCTTTGGAGATAGGGGGGCTTTCGTACTCATTTCCCTTATCCGCTGCAATCTCCTCGATGATCTGTGAGATCTCCTTGACGTGGGTATCGGACCCGTCTCCCCTGCAGAGCTAAATATCAGGGGTACGTGGAATATGTAGACCAGCTTCAACAATTTGGACAGATCTCGGTAGTAAGATGAGCGAGGGCATGTTGTAATTCCTAAGGCCAGCTTCTCCGGGCCGCTGTCGGTTGAACCGGAATCGAGTATAAGTGCCGTCGGGGTGCTGGTGGAAACAAGTGATTCCAGGACCGCCTCTGTCAGTTGCTCGTCGAAGCCGTAGCCCATCATACCAACCGGGGTCACAACATGGCACACAGGCGTAGAAGTATCTGTATCACTTGCTTCTGTTGATGGCGCCATTTTGATTTTGTATTTTTGCCGGGGAAGATTTTTGCAATGAGTTTTTATGTAAAAAGAAGGTCGCCACGAACGCAATGCGATAAGTAGACGAGGAATAGGCCAGGAAAGCAGATGAACCAACAACTGGGTTGTCTACCGTATGGTAACTTTTGCTTGAGCTAAATACAAGCATTATTCTCTCCTCGTTCCTCGTATCTCGCTACTATGCTCGGCGCCTAGCGTAAAGCCGGGGCGGCGTTGTGCACAGCCGAAAACCGCTTGGGCCGGCCGATTTTCGCAACATCGCTAATGGCCAAGCCGCTGACCCGTTCCGGGGACCATACATGTGCAACTAAACCCCGATCCGCTTCTGATCAAGATATATAGCCTACAAAGACTTGGAGTTGCTGCATTTCATACAGAGACCTATCTCGCACTCCAACGCCGGAATGCCTCTTGTTACATCCATGATCACTACTCGAAACCGGGCATAATCACAGCATGAAATATTCCTATTGCGGGAATCTGAAGTTAGTTTGAGCACGAGCTACAAATGTTAAAACATTGATAACTGAAGGGAAATTCCCGGGAATAAACGGGGATGTCCCATCACCTCCTGTAGCCGGTGCGGGTCCGATGGATACTGGAGTACATCGGCGTGCATATGCCGCTAGGGATCCGATCGGATGAACAGTCCACCAAGCTCCATGCCCCGGATTCTGCCCTGCAGAAAGGTCTTGACGTCAAGACCAGTGCAAGCCCCCCTGTCATTTACTTACCCCGACCCAGGTAGGCTTTTCTCCTGGGCATTCCTAACCTAATTCAAACAACCAACACCGTCCACGGCTTAGCAGTCTACTCAAAATTGACTTCCGCCATGGCAACTCAAGGCAAGAGGATCGTATTCACCGGAGGCAGCGGAAAAGCCGGGCGTCATGTGATCCCAGAGCTCCTCAAGCGTGGCCATAAGGTCCTGAACCTAGACCTGAACCCGCTGCCGAACCTGGACGGCAACGGGCTCAACCCGGACGTCTTCACGCTCAAGACGGACCTGACCGACTCCGGGCAGGTCTTCAACGCCTTGACGACGCACTTCAACTTCGGCGGCTTCGACGACGGGCAAGTCCCGCAGCCGCCCGACGTCGTCATCCACTTCGCCGCGTACGCGCGCGTGATGCTGGTGCCCGACAACGAGACGTGGCGGGGCAACGTGACGTCGACCTACAACGTCATCGAGGCGGCGAGCAAGCTGGGCGTGCCCAAGATCGTCATCGCGTCCAGCGAGACCACGTACGGCGTCTGCTTCGCCGAGGGCGCCGACGTCGACTACGAGCACTTCCCGCTCACCGAGGACGACGACGTCAACCCCATGGACACGTACGCCCTGTCCAAGCTGTGCGGCGAGCGCGTCGCGCGGGGGTTCTCGCGCCGCTTCGGCGGCGCCGACATCTACGCCCTGCGCATCGGCAACGTCGTCGAGCCGCACGAGTACGCCCGCGACTTCCCCCGGCACGTCGGCCGGCCCGAGACCCGCCGGCGCAACGCCTGGAGCTACATCGACGCGCGGGACCTCGGCCAGATCTGCGACCTCTGCATCCGCAAGGACGGGCTGGGGTTCCAGGTCTTCAACGCCACCAACGACACCATCACCACGACGGTGCCGACGGAGGAGTTTCTAGCCAAGGCGGCACCGAACACCAAGATTACGCGGAAGATGGGCGAATGGGAGGCCCCTCTGTCCAACCAGAAGATCAAAGACGTGCTGGGCTTCAAGGAGGAACACAACTGGAGAAAATACTATACGCCGTAAACCGCATTATAGGTAATGCTGTTACTGATACCTTGTAGAACTAAAAGAAGGGACATGTCATCAATGGACAGCTGGCCATGGTCGTGTTTCCTTCTGCAATTACTTTACTATAGAAGTCTCAGAATTGTAGTAGGTGAAATGGTTCTCAATGACCCTCATATGGGATACACGAACCATTTCCAATATGACCAAAGTTCTGTTGCTATTTAAGATTTAGAATGACTAGGCCATTTATAGCAATTGATGTGTGACGTGGCTATAACAAACTGGCAAATGGGAATGGGTTTGGCAAGGGGTAGTGATGTTCCAGGTCATCGTTTTATAAACCCTCCCGGTAACCAGCGTGTAAGCCTTGTGTGAATGTGCCGTAAATGCCCTATGGTGTTTCATTTGATAATAAGTAGCAGTGAGCTGTAGGAGCAACCCACTGTACCTCTATAGAATCACAAACCAGCGGGGACACAAATAAGCTGCACAGCTCTGAACTACTGAAGCTGTCTTCAGCATCATCCCACTGATGATCAAAACCCAACACATCACTCTCTCCTGTGCTTCCTACTGGATGCTGCAACACCCAGGTTTCTCACAACGCGCTTCCTTCAACATCGTCGCACTGGAGAACAAAATTCAACACAACACATTCTCCCGTGCTTCCTACTGAAAGCTGGAAGACCTCGAGTTTGCACAACGCACTTCTTGCCAAAACAGCTCAGTCAAGTGAGACCTTCTCCCTCTGCTCTCTTTCGTCAACCCTGTTGTCGCCGATCTCTTTACCGCTGTTCTCATCTCGCAATCCCATTTGGCATTGTCACATCTTGGACTTCACCGCATTTGTTTCCCATTCAGGAATGAACAAACTGCTTGGCCAAACTGCCAAGCTGTAGAGGGTATGCCAAAGACCCATCACTGCCCCAAGAAGGGCAAGAAGGGATCCGGTCCTTGTGCCAGCACTCGGAAGCCGTTTTGCACGAATCACATGAGATACTGCTCCAAGCACACGGACAAGATCCACTTGAAGACGCAGTCCTGCCCGAAGTGTATTGGCGAATCACTGGCCAAGCAGCGCCTGGCCAAGGTTCTGAAGGGAGCCATGCACAAACCAGCCAAGCTGTGATCTGACACAACGCTCAACAAACTGAACGACACTGTATCCAACAAGCAAAGCACTGAAGCAAAGTCCGTCCAACAAGGGCAAGAGGTAGGTCCGACTGATCACAGCGGCGGGTTTACAGATAACGGGTGCTAACAACGGCCTACAGCAACTCAGATACTCAGTTTGTATCGCAATTCAGCTGGCAAAGAACGAGAATCCTTTTGCCAGAAACAGCATTTGACCCCTAAAAGAACAAACCACCATTAAGAGAATTTTCTAGAAACCACGAAAATGGAGTAAGTTAAACTCTGTGCACCGAACGTGCTAAAGCACATCTCATTTCCTCGCTTCGTTGTGAAACTACACACCATATTGCTTCTGTGCTCATGTTGCGCCCAAAACATTGAGATTTTCTGTCCCGAGCTTCCCTTTTTGTATTCAAGTTCAGGTTGCTGATAATTAATCGTTTATTAGTCACCTTACTTTCTCCCGGTTGCTACGAATTTGCTATTCTTTCCCTAAGCTTTCGTATCTTCCCCCGCCCGATTCCCCATTCTCGCAACCTCGTTTGGCTCAACTGAACATGAAGCAACCCATTACCGATGAGCCGTCTCTGATCATTAAACCACGACCTCGCAAGCTGCGAACAAGCATCTGTTCCATAGACTCGCAGAAGTTTGTTCCGTGCGACGAGTCTGAAGTCGCTACCCCCACAAAGGAAGAAACCATCGATCGGATTACTGCTCTCTGCAAACAACTCTGGCCTTCTGTTGAAGATGGCACTATCCATGTACAGTATCTCGACGAAGGAACCTACAACCAAGTCTTCGTCATATCATGCGCCGACTTCGCTGGCCAGCTTCCGGATATGGTGCTGCGCCTTCCGTGGGACGGCGGTTCAATCACCCGCACTGTTTCCATTCTTGAGTACCTTGACAGGTACACAGAGCTCAAGGTCCCAAAGGTTATCCATTGGGATGCGTCAAAGGACAATGCTCTCGGACACGACTACGTTATTATGACCCGAATTCCTGGCAGAGCGTTGCAAAGTGTGTACGGCGACCTTTCTCATGAGCAAAAGATCATCGTTGCCAAGCAGGTTGCGCAACTGTACCGTCAGATGGAGGCAATCACGAGCCCCATTGCAGGACGGATCAAGGCACATGGAGAGCTCTCACCTGGAGAGGATGCCAGCAACAACGTGTTCATCCAGCCCTTCGGAACTGAGTGGCTTGAAGTAGCCGATAATCCAGTCGACTGGGACAACAAGGAGAACGGCATCTTGCCCATCGGGCGACTGCGATACGATCCACCTGGCCTTTCCATCAACGAAATTATGATACCGATCTACCAGCGTCGTATTTATTCGTCACTTAACAGACCGACTCCATTTGACTGGAACATGGATCTCTTTGAACCGCTTCAAGAGATGGTACAGGGAATGGTGGATAACGAGCTCTTCAAGCCTGAGAACGATCACATCTGCCTTCAGCATCCAGACTTCTTCCCGCGCAACATTATGGTCGACTTCGCGCCGGATCCCGTCGTCACGGGAATAATCGATTGGGACGATGCTAATTTCTCACCTCGATTCGCCACCTGCATCCCACCTCGATGGCTTTGGCAGCCTGACTGGGCCAAAAACACCGATAATGAGGATGAGGAGGATGCTGATGATGGTGAAAATGAGGAGAACCAAGACGACGATGATGAATGTGAAGATTGCAATGGCCATTATGAGGGGAATGCGGAGCCTTTAGATGCTGAAGGCAACGAACCCAGTACGCCCGAAGACGCTGAAATCAAGAAGGTTTTCGAGGACGCTGTCGGAGAGCGCTGGGTCTGGGAAGCTACCAGCCCATGGTTTCCTCTCGCAAGACGGCTCTTGCAGTTTTCACG
Source organism: Apiospora marii (assembly GCF_038362585.1). Classification (NCBI taxonomy): domain Eukaryota; kingdom Fungi; phylum Ascomycota; class Sordariomycetes; order Amphisphaeriales; family Apiosporaceae; genus Apiospora; species Apiospora marii. Next base: position 3,368,548 of record NW_027117377.1, read on the forward strand.
TCGCATCTTGACCACCCAGCAAGATGAAGACGATGCTGCTGAGTGGAAGAGAAGATGGGATGCACTCTTCCCCAAGGATGGTGTTCCAGAGCACACCATGGAATCAGAGAACGACAATGATAACGTGTAGGACTAAGGACTAGGATCCCCTTAGTACATCTGCTTTTGCTGGTAGAAGGTGATGGATCCTGGTTTGTTAGTTTGGTGCTTCATTCAGCACCTAAATTTGCAGTACAGCTGATGAGATAAATAAACTGCATTGTCGTCCATGCGTATAGTTATGCAATAATACGTATACACTGACAGAAGTGAATGAAATAAACATGCTGATAATCAACGGGAATTTGCATGACGCTGTTGATGTTGTCATCTGTAGCATCCATAGTAGCCGGGTGTCTCTCTTTCTGTTGGAGGACGAATATCTGACATAATTTGTCTGGCGTCAGCTATACAACTAGAGTAGTCACCATATCTTGTCTAGTATCAAGACTCAAATGGCACAAAACGTATTAAAAGCGCAGTGCCCCTAATCATACTCATTTTCTACTCATATAAACTCAGAAGAGAGCCACAGTGCCCACTGGCTTCGAAACTCTCAAAATAACTCCAATTGATACAACTTCTATGGGTCGAAAAAAGCCTAATAATATCCAGATAACGCGAAAATTTCTCTACCTCCTCTTCTCCGATCGTGGTAGCTCAGGCCTTCGCATAAAAAGCTAGCCCTACTCTTTGTCTCTCGTCCTTTCTCGTAGTCCCTCACCATCACACTCACACACACATACTACCTCCACCAGCATAAATAGCCACCATGTCAACAACTATTGACACGCTGAGCCGACGTCGAGAGGTCCGCCACCAGATGGTAGTCAACCAGCAGCGGTACGAAGCGCCTTTGATCGAGCTCCCATTCGGTTCGCTGTTGACCGTCCTGACCTTGTCTGGCTCGTTCCTGCTGTTGCTAGGCCCATTTCTGTTGTCGTCTCTGCTTTTCTCCCTGCTGCTCATTCTGCTCCCACCCATCCTCCTCGGCCTGCAGTTGCTGACCTTGCTGCTGTCGCTTCCGATGCTGGCGTGCCTTGCCGCTGCTGGAGTGACTAGCCGCGTCTCGCGCCCACCCGACGCGTAGACTTAAACCGAGCGCGGTAATCAAAGACAACGTCTTCGTATCCGTCCATCTCCTGGAGTGCGAACCAATCAGAGATCGGGGTCTCAGTACCAATGGCATGGGGCGACTTACATCGTCTGAAGCGATATTTGACCGATAAGCTGGAGGACCCCCAGTGCGATAGATGGTAGTCCTGATATTCGAGTTCCCACCATTGATGCCTCCTTGCCAACTCGTGTCGAAGGTGCCGTAACGGTGTCCGCTTAGATGGGGACCAGGGAGAAGTCGTCGGTTCCTCTTGCTTGCTTCATACCGTTCAAAGAGGCAGGTGACCAGGCTTGACACAATGAAAAGGCCGAGAAGCATGCTGCAGGCAATGGCAAACCATGTCGCTATGGCCAGAAAGAGAGGACCGAAGCTTAGCAAAACGCGCCGCAGCCATTCGCCGAAATGTATGAATGCCTGGATAACCCACCTGGCGGCTGCTTTGAGACCGCCAAGGACTCGAGGCAAGAAGTCTTGGACCGACGCCCATGTGTGCGAGATGGCATCGCCCACGTAACAGAGAAGACGTTCGATCCAGCCTTTGACATCCTCTTCTGGTGGAAGCTCCCTAACGGCCATAAGTCGAGCGGCAGAGTCACCAAAGTGCTTGTTCGCAGCGACCGCCGATCGCATTCCGGCTTGCTGCATGCTGTTGGGGGATGAGGGGTTATCGGATTTGCCTAGGACGAAAGACTTGACGCCGATGATTTAACGACAATTAAAGGGTTTGGATCAAGAAGAGGTCCCGTAGGGGTTGCGGGGTTCGGTTGAACGTTGGGTGAGGCTATGCAAACGGAAAATTCAACACGTGCGGTGTAGCCGTTTCAAAGGCCAGGCAAGTTCATGTGGAAAAACCTGGATGCTCGTTTACGAACGCCGACGGCGGGAGGCCCATGACCATGCTGTGCAACGTATGACCTGGTAACAGAAATCGTCAGAGTAGTATTGCTGGCATTTAATTGATTGGTTGTGTTTTTGTGTCACTGGTGTCTGGGTCCCTAAATAAAAATACTTCTCGACTTCAGCGACCCAGTGATGTGTAATTAGAGACGGCATAGATGCGACGTTAAGCAGGCCGGAAAGATTATAGATGGATCTGATATTCCCATTTATCCTGTCAAAAGGAAACTGTTGTCCACCGGAGCTGGATGTGCGATATACCGGGTCCCACGTTACCCCCGGAGTGCCATGCGCCGGGCAGCTCGGTACGCTTGACGGACACAAGGCCGTTTCCGAAGTGGACTCTCCCATCATGTGTATCTTACGGGACCCCCCGGAGCATCGCCGATCCCGTGAATCTGTCCCAGTGTATCGTCGGCACCCTGAGCAATGTCCTGTCGTAGTGACTTGAATTCAATGCAATTACTCATAGACTCTTCAACATATCATTTTCCAATTCTGGTTGATAGGTTTCTTGTTGAGGCCACCTGAGAGATGCCCGGCTTACCTGACGGAAGCTGAACGGCCAGTTCACTTCAAGGTCCCTTGCTCCCCGGCATGCCTGCGGCTTGTCTCTCTCTGAGGTCACACTTCTTAAGTACCGATCCAATCTATACTGCCCAAGTTTCATGCCGATTGATCTTCAAACCCGAGATAGTCGAATCGTAACTTGCCTTAGATCTCAAAATGAACAGCAGCCCTTAAGCTACGGCCCTAGTTTTCATCATACTGGCGCATTAACTCTCCATCCCCGAGTCAGGAAGCTTGGCGGAGACAGCGGGTATAATTCCAAAGGGTCCCAGTGTCCTTCACCACTAGACTTACTCGTCTGCGGTAGTCGTATCCTCTATGGCAACCCGTCGACGGGCTAGGAAACGGGTGGGCACTCTTGCCGAAGCAGGACCCGCTGTGAACGGTCCGGGTCGGCGACCAATTCGCCAACTGTCCTCGATTCACCGTGTTTTGGTAACGGCCACGACAGACAGACAGACAGCGTACGCATAATGCTGAAGCGAAATGTTCCTCCGCTGGACACTATTATTTTAATCGCGCACTGGGGTTGTATCCCACACCCACTGCCAACGTGGAAGAACCCACCGTGATCGTCCAACGATGCTGACCCTGTCAATCTCCGCGATCGTCACTCGCAATCTAGGACCCTGGTTCACCGCCAGGAGCATGAGGGGCCAATGATGGCATGGCCCAGGAACCTAGCGCGGAGCCACGTGGTTTTGAAAACAAACAGCATGAACATTATGCGGGAGTGAATCCGGCAAGTGGCCATTGGCTGTCAGCCAATGGCTGATGTGCTTGTGTGATCGTCGACGTGGCTGGGTCCTCTGCCTCCCCCAGGATAACACCGCTTCCTCGAGTGGAGGATAATGAATTGGTCGACACCACGAAGATCCAAATGGCGGTATATGGGCTTTGGCTGCTTCAGGAAATAGGGTCGATGCAGCGTTAGTCGTGTTCCATGCATTCGAGAGCTGGGACTAGAAGTGCTGAGTGAACAATAGAGGGCGTATACTCGATCCAGAAGCTCGATCCTTGTTCCATACCCAGTACCAGGGAGATCAAGCAGATCCAAGGGCGCCTAAGAAGCTCTGGGTTCAGAATCCAGTGACTACCAAGGAAGAAGTGATAGAGCAAACAACCAGAAATACCAGGACCTGAACTGCTAGAGTTTATTTCGAAAACGCTGCTTTGAGGGATCCCATCCGCCTCAGGCGGGTTTCATTTTGGCTTTCTAGAGCATTCACTATTTCGGCTCTTAAAACCAGTCATGAACGATGTGGTATCTTGCTATGCCAAACCAGCCCGGGCCCCCAATTTACAAGGCGAGGGCATCGCAAGTAGATACATGCCAATCATGCAATATGCGATGTGCAATGGGCAATATACAAGCCATTTCCAACCGTTCATAGGCAGAAATCAGCCAAAAAAATCAAGCACTTCGTCCCGAGCGCTCGCTATCTGAACGACGCCTCAACATCCGGTGTTTCGTCCATCGCCACGTCCGGATCAATCTCTGTACCCAAATCCCTCTCCTCCAAGAACCGTCTCCCCAGCAGGTCGTCAGGTAAATAGTCCTGTTTGACTTTTCCATCGCGGTAGTTGGGGTTGTACTTGTACTCCTTTCCGTAGCCAAGCTCCCTCATCAACCTAGTTGGCGCGTTGCGTAAATGTATGGGCACGGGCAATCCCGCGACTCCCGGCTCTCTCAGCGCCGCATATGCATTGTTGAGACCTCGGTAGGCCTTTGTGCTCTTCGGAGCGAGGCATAGAGCCACGGCACAGTGGGCAAGGGGGATCCTAGCCTCCGGCATTCCTATCTGTTGCGTTGCTGTATACGTAGCTGTAGCGAGAGGTAGCAGTGTGTTGTCAGCAAGACCGACGTCCTCAGAGGCAATGACGACCATGCGGCGCGCGACGAAGAGCGGATCTTCGCCCGACTGCAACATGCGTGCAAGGTAGTACAGTGCGGCATCCGGATCGGAGCCCCTGACGGACTTGTGGAACGCAGAGATGGTGTCATAGTGCTGGTCGCCGGCACGGTCATAGACGAGCGTCTTGGTCAGCGCCGCTTTGATGTCGGCCTTGGTGATGTCGGCCCGCGTAGAGAGGGAGAAAGCGAGCTCGAGAAGATTAAGAGCCGTCCGAGCATCCCCATCGGCGAAGGTGGCAAGGTAGTTGAGGAGTTCCTCATCAAGTAAGGGTGATGGTGGCGTCGAGGATCCGGTTTGTTCCATTTGCAGGGCTCGCTGGAGGATATTGAGTACATGCTCGGTACTGAGCTTCTGTAACGTAAAGGTCCGACAACGACTGAGAAGAGCGTTGACGACCTTGAAGCTGGGATTTTCCGTCGTCGCCCCAATAAGGGTAATGGTGCCAGCTTCCACGGGCCTGAGAAATATGTCTTGCTGCGCCTTGCTGAAGCGGTGTATCTCGTCACAGAATATGATCGTCTTTCGGCCAGTGAGCTTCAGCTCGTTCTCGGCCTCGATGAAGAACTTCTTGCACTCGGCCACACCCGAGCTCGTAGCGTTCAGCTCGATGAACCGCGACCCGACCATCTGCGCTATGCATCTAGCGATAGTCGTCTTGCCCGTCCCACTGCCGCCCCATAGTATCATGGACGGCACACGGTCTTGTTCGATCAGCGACCGCAGGACCCCCTGTGGCCCGACAAGTTCTTGTCCAAATACCTCGCTGAAGTTCTGCGGCCGCATACGCTCGGCGAGAGGCGCTGCTCTGTTCGTCTTCGTCCTCTTCGCTATCGGCCTCGAATCGTCGAAATTGCTCATGCCTTGCTGCTGTTGTTGCCACCCCGCCTCTGCTGCTTCCGGTATCGGTGCATCGTAGTCGGAGGAGCCAGGGCCGTCGTCAAAAGTACGCTTCGTCGCGCCGTTCAGCTTGAGCACCCCGTTCGGTGCGTTGGCGGCGGGCGCGAGGACCTTGGAGGGAGGAGCATGGCGCTTGGCCGACGGGGTCTGGAAGAAGGTCGACGGCGGCCGTTTTTGGGAGGAGGCCGAGCCGTTCTGTGGTTGTTGTTGTTGAGTGGATGGTGACGCCCCCGGCAGATGCGGTAACGACGAGGATGCAGCTTCCGCCGAACTATCGAGGATGAAGTCCTTGCATTGCGAATCGATGTGATCGTTGATCTTGGCAGGCCTCACCTGGTTGGCGCAGATTGGGCACTCTACCATGGTGCATTCACTAGCGAGATGATCAGGAGAGGCAGTGTGTGTATGCGTCGCGTTACGGGCGATCGAAAAAAAGCCAAGCTAGAACTCATTGATAGGCTAGATACTCGCAGCGAACATGGGGTCGTCGAAATAGGGAAAATATATCCAAGTCGCGGGAGCTTGAAGCCAATCCAATTAGGATTCAGGGTCGATTCTTTTTTTTTTGGAGAGCGCAATGACGCGCTCGCTCGCGTGTGTCAATTTATCTGGCGTGGGGGTATCCTGACCCGATTGACATGGTTCCTGACCCAAGCTGCCTGCATAATCTGGATTCGTGTAAGCAGCCATTCATGAGCATCGGAATCCAATGGCACAGCGCAATTGTTTCTGATTCTTAGGTAACGGCTTCTTTAATCATTATACGCACATCAATGGTACATGTATGGTAAACTAGAAAAATCCATGTTTTCAAGGCATTCCGCAACCATTGAATCATGCGCGCCTTGTTTTCCTGTCAACTTCAATTCGGGGCATCTATAATTCATCCCAGCAGTAGCAACCTTCCATGATAACACACCTGACATGGTAATATTTGAGCGTTGTCTGCTGACAATATCTACGGGTATCGCTTGTCCCGTCCTAATGGGCTTTATATTCCAACATACAGCTACCGTGAGCCCCTCTAGTTGCTGGCTGCGACCGGATCTCATCTGCGGCCTTTCTTTGCCGGCGGTGCAGCGTCGACCTCACTGTCTTCGTCTTCTACCGAGTCATTATCGCTGTAGTCCACCTCGTTCTCGTCCATGTCGTCTTCTACTGCTTCCAGTGCATCGGCGCCTTCGTCGTCGCTGGAATCCTCGTCGTCCTCCGAGTCATTTTCGCCGACGCCATTGGCCAACTCTTCCTCGTCGTCAACATCCATTATACCGTCATCCATGTCTTCGTCATTTTCTTCGCCTTCGACGTAGACGACGCCTTGTTCCTTCTCGTCGTCTTCCTCCTCATTCGAATATTGCATCATCTGCCGCAGTTTCATCTGCTGGACCAGGAGATCCAGCTTGCCCTTAAGCGACAGGAGTGAGCTGAGACCACGGGTGCGCTCCTCCATAACTCTGTGTAGTTCACCTAACTTCTTGGTAAGGTCAGGCTGAGTTGCAAGGGCTCCTCCGTGTGTTACGAGAGTCCACTGCACCCATATCAACAAGGTGCCGGCCCGGCCCGGTCGCCTGTGCATTCTTGATGCGAGTTTCGTAAGCAGAATGCCTGCTAAAGATGAATCCAGTCGCTGAACTGTGCTTCGAATTGTGTTCGCGTCGGTTGTACGAAGACATGATTCGAGGAGGTCCGCATCATCGGTGCGGAGAGCTTGGGAGAGCGCGGTACCAAGAGATGCCAGGCTGGGAGGCGCCAGAACTTTGCCCGCCGTGGTCGTGGAAGGCTGTAGAGCCAAAAAGGCTGAAGGGACATCGATGGTTTCTTCTGCGTGAAGGCGCTCGCCAAATGTGGGCTCCGCAGCTTCTTGATCCGAATCTCCATCGGTTGCCGGCTTGGGCGAATGCATATCGGTGTCTACGTCGCCATTTTCAGTGGGTATCGTAGGCGCATCTTTCGAGGCGCTGCTCAGCTTCTGTGACCCGATGCGCTTCGCAGGAACCTCATCCGCAGGCTTGCCTTCCTCTTCGTCGGAAAAGTCGTACTCGCTGCTGCCTTCATCGCTTGATATCTCTATGACACCCTCGCCCTTGGCATTGGCATCAGTGTCAACGCCAGTGACAGCTGTATCGGCTTCGTTGATGTGCGTCCTTAGTTGCTTCTTCGCACTCTGCTTGATCACCGGCTGGGAAATTCTCCCCGGGGCCTTTCGCTTGGTCGACATGGCTGCTGAGATGGGGATCAGGGATTATTTAGAGGTGCTGGCGGTTGTTGTACGTAGATCGTTCAAGATGAGAATCGTGATGCCGCAATACTCAATTGGCGACGACCGTAGTAATGGTACCAGGAGAATCTATTCCATCTAACAGACTGATTGAAGGTAGTAGGTGCAGGGAAAGAAACTGTGAATGACCGAATTGGACACTGACTGGCAGACGTTCCCAAGTCCCAAGATGCGCCTGTACCAATAACGGGCACTTAAATTTTCTGGACAAGCCAGGAACTTTTTTTTCGATAAGCGGATGGTTAGCGTTTGCTCCACCTTACGATAAGAAAAGATGAGTAAGCGTGTGTAGCACTCGGTGTCTAGTTGTTCCATGCTGATATCCACATGCTGGATGTTCACGCAAGACACTTCGTTACTTCCAACATCACACAACCAAGTGCCTGCCAACTGTCTGTCAGAGAGCTGACAGCTGCTGGAGCTTGGATCTACTGCAAATCTGGTAAAATGCTCTCTGCCGCCAAAGATTTGGTGGAGGGGCACCTTAGCCACCAGCTTTGCTGCATCACTCTTTCTCCTTTGGTTATTCGCAACCTTTCTCATGACTCGAATGTGCACTTCCCTAACCTCAAGTATTGTCCATGACTTCTTCTTCTTTCCACGAACAGACATACCGCACGTACTTGGACGTGAGGTCTGCTTTCAGTTGATGCGCGATCGAAACTGGTATCTACATCATTCCCATGTGAAGTCGATCTGACGGGAATGCGTGCAGTTGCCCAGTATCAGTCATATCGCAACCATCTCGCCTGGAGGCAGCGGCGGCGGCGACACTTGACGATTACACTTTGGGACTTGGGAGGCACGAAGAGTTTTCCTCTGCCGTGTGCGTGACGACGATGAAGCCACGCTGTTCCCTGGCAGAGTGTGCAATTGGCTGCAAACTTTCCAAGGTAGGTTTGGCAGCCTAGAGCCTTGATGCGACGGACGGCAAGTCGAGATTGGGTTGTGGAAAGCCCCATAGGAGCTTGACGCTTGTCCTCCGCCTGTCGCATGTTCCATCTCTCGGCCTCTACTTCTGCTTTTCTCGTCAACGAATGGATTGGAGGCACCTTCCTTCCCAATCGATCCTCGTCAAATTGCCATTGGTGTGTTATTGATTTGCGCAGTGTGCGTTGCTATGCTAAGATCGGAGCTGTAGCAAGCCAGCAAGAGGTCGAGGGGCCAATTTTTTTTTTTCGCGTCGTTGCTCCTGCTGCTGCTGCTGTCACGCCGCCCGCCCAGACACCCCAGCATCAGCCAGCTCTCTCGTTCTTCTTGTCTCATCATGCGACCCACACGTAAACCATAGCTCTATCTGATTGGCCCAAGCTCTTTTTGCTACACTCATTGGTCCAGGGTCCGCAGCTTCCTTGTCGTGATTCCCTGTCTGGCGCGTTCTACAAATAAGAAGTGGCCCCAAGAGCCCAAATTTTTCGCGACGGCCATCGGACAGATAGTCCTCTAATTCCTGTCCTGACTTTTATTTTTTCTCCCCTTCGAACCTTCTCTCGTGTCTTGTCTCCCTCCCAGTCACAAGTCTACACCCCCCCTACCTCCCCCCTCCTCCGTGTCAAGCTCCGACATCACCGACGCCAACCACCCAACCAATTAATCAATCCAGTCGATTCGATCAATCAAATCGTCGGGCTACCTGGTGTTCAAAAAGGTACTTTCTTTCAAGTACCACTTTTTTTTTATTCCCTCCCTCTCTTTCCCTCTTTCCATTGTCGCGCCATTCAATTGATGGTTCATTGAATTGATTGCCTTGACCATCCATCACTAACCTCGCCCCCCCTTTGGAAGCTGTCTTCACCTTGACCTTGGTCCAACCCAAACCTTGGTTTATCTTAGACCGACGAATCATCTGCATCCGAGGCTATTAATTCAATCAGTTCTTCTCCCGAATTGGCAAATTGGACATTCTCATCCACCATTTACACGCTTTCCACTCTCAACTCTCATCCTTACCCGCATACACGCGGACTTACACATCGTGACACCCCTCCAAACCACCACGATAAGTCATCATCTTTTGTTTGGTCTGATTCAGTTCAACGCATCAAACAATCGCAAAGCTGCCAAGCTCCACCAACCAGCCAACCACAAACCACTCTCCAGCGCTGCAACGCCAAACGTATTATTATTGTGTTCGTGCTTGCGCAGCATAATCTCGGTTTCACACTTATACATTCCGTATAAGTGATCCCGCTTTTTTCGCGAGATACATCATCGTTTGTTGCCAATCACTACTTTATGCACACTGTTGTCGCAACACCACAACAGAAGTAAACATCATCCAGTCGCATACTTCGTCCTGCAACCGTCGTCAGCTCGCGTTGCCCGCCTTGCATATAGTGAGTGACCATTTTTCATTCTTTTTGCTTCTTGTTTAGTATATACTTTGAAAGCTTGCCTCTCGCGCCTCGTCTTGTATTTCATTTTCCCTCTTCTCCTTCCCCTCGATATTCCATGCGCGGCGGGCCCGAATACGCCATCTTGGTCTGCTCAACCAAGCATCCCGGGACCACCACGAGGCATCTCAACCATCCGTTCCGTTTCAATGCTTCCAAAATCGGCCGGCCTGGACCAAGTATCGGCACCTATCCCGTCGCCAGACCCACGCCGAACGCCCCGACCGCAATTTTCGAGACAGCAAGCTCATTCGCTGGCGCAAACAAATAAACCCACCCTACCTTGCCGTCGATCGCGTGCACGGTTCATCTGCCAGCCCTTTTCCAGTTCGGTCGCGCCCCAGTTCTTTTCTCCCTCGCGTGTTCTCTTCTCGTCAAGAGCTACGCGACTTGGGGAGGGAAAAATTGGAAGTGGGCTTTTGCGATAAATAGCTCTGGATGCGCCATCAGCACTGATACGCCTTTTGCGACCCGAAACCTTTCCCAGCCTCTCCCCATTGGCCCGCCACCTCTTTACGCCACTCCAACCTGTCGCATCGCGCAAGGCTGGAAATAGCAACCGACCAAATAACGAGCAAAGACGCGCCAACAGGAACACTTGCTTTCGCGCATGCACTCAATTGGCATATTCCAAATCGCGACACCTGTCACTTTTTTCAGTTGCCATTAAACTCAGGAATTGGCTCCGATCGTGTTTGTACTTGCTTAGCCACCAAGCGCGCACATTGGCACCGAATGCTTCCCGGGCTACTATACATGGTCAACAATAGCTTCACCCGCACTACCCCAACAGCTATCGACCCAACTGGAACTTTGCATTTTCCCGAGGTGCCTTTGGTCTCTGGTACGACTTGAATACCATCACCAAGCAGTGCTGGGAAGGAGCGCGTATTCGATTGGAACTCGCGCAACTCTCAATCGATGGTGCAACAAGTGTTGGCACAATTGGCGCTTTTCTTTTATATTGATATTCTCCGTGAAACCCATCGGGAGTTTGCTGACCAAAATCGCACTTGCAGCCCCAGATTGCATGGACATTTGACGTCGCATCGGCTTAAGCCTCCAGGCAAACTACCAAGCACGGCAATCGACAATCGACTGAATGGCAATCATGGCGACAGAAGAACCTCAAAACATCATCGAGCGAAAGGTCGCACAGCCCGAGCCCGAGGGTGAGAAGAAAACTCCCGTCGAAACTGCCGAGCCAACTGTCAATGGGTAGGTTATTTTGTTGCTGATTATACTTGTATATGTTGCTAACAATTTCTCCACGCAGCCATGCGACATCAGATGAGACATCTAACTCGGAAGAGCCCAGCACTGTAAATGGGAAAGCCGGATCGCCGCCATCGCCTGTTGAAGAGGCCGCAGTGGCAAAGAATCAGGAGGCTTTTGCTGCCAACGCAAGCATTAGTGCCAAAGAGTCACCAAAGCCTACAGAGGACGCCCCACCCGCAGAGTCCGAGGATAAGGAAATGGTAGATGCTAATGGCGCCCCGGAAGAGAATGTCCCTGCAAAGCCTGAAGCTAAGGAAACAGAGACACCCGTTGCCACCAGAGCTTCACCAGAACCGCAATCTCCTTCGGCACAGAAGGAAGATGACAAGCCTACTGCGGAAACCTCGGCTGATGATTCAATGGATGTGGATGAGTCTACTGGGCAACCGGATCTGTTATCGAGTGGCGAACACGGCGAAAGCACCCAAGCAACAGCAGTCAGCGAGCCTGCGATTGTCTCTTCTCCCAAAGAAGTAAGCCAACCACCAGAGCCATCCAAAGCTGAAGAAGATGTCAAGATGGAGGAAGTCACTCCAGCCGACCCCAAGTCGGAAAACGATGCCCCCGTGAAGGAGAGATCTAGTACACCTGGCAAGGTTGCGCGGAAGTTGGAAGACGACAATGCCGAAGAGCGCTCTGCAAAACGCGCTAAGACCGAGATTGAGCCTGAAGCCGCGACAGAGGACAGTATTGGGGTTGCTACAGGTCTATCGCCGGCGCCAACGAACCCGTCGGACGACCTGGCGGACAGCGTGCCCAACGATAAGCAGATTTCTTTCTATCAAAACAAAGAGATACGAGCGCAAATTGGAAGAGTCAAGAAAACTAAGAGTGGTAGCAACTTCCGTTCTTCCGTGGAGAAGTTATGGCCGCAGGTGTGGGACTCTTACAAGCAGCAAATCGAAAACCCCGTTGATTTGTCCATGTTTGAGGTCAAGCTACGAGAAACGAAGTATGCCAACTTCGGGGAATTCAAAGCAGACCTGCAGCTCCTTCACGATAATGCGCTCAAGTTCAACGGTCCCGGTAATATTGTTACTTTGGCTGCTCTCCAGGTGCGCAATGATTTGCTAGGGCGTCTCGTGGATATTGCCAAAAATGAGGAGCCTCTCAGGCTAGACAAGGGCAAACATCAGCCTACGCGCCACACCGAACCCCGGGCTGCCACTCAGGTACGCCGACAGTCGCAATCCCAACCACGCGCGCCGCCGACAACAAGCCCAAAGGCCAAGACAGAAGCGACAGCCAATGTAGCGTCCCGTCCCTCTCCCGCTCCACCGACGCCCGCGTCATCCACTGGGCCAGCTTTTGCTCTCCCCCCCAACGGCATGCCCCAAATCCGGCGAGATTCCACGAGGGGTGATGGGGACAGACCAAAACGTCCCATCAATCCACCAAAGAACCGCGACCCTGACTACTCTTCGAAGCCTGGCCTGAAGAAGAGGCTGGACCCCGAACTGAAGTTCTATGGTGAGTGTCTCATGGAGGTGAGGAAGACCAAGCACTGGAATCACAATCAGTTCTTCTTGGAGCCCGTAGACCCTGTTGCTTTCAACATTCCCACCTACTTCAGCATAATCAAGAAGCCGATGGATCTGGGAACAATGGCCCAGAAACTAGAGCGTGGTGAATACCGGACGGGCAAGGAGATCGAGAAGGACTTGCGTCAAATGGTGGCAAACTCGGAGCAGTTCAACGGCCAAGATTCACTGGTTACCCAATCAGGTCAAGCCCTCGAGGCTGTCTTCAAGGACGAGGTGGCCAAGAAGGATGCATGGATGGCGAAGAATGCTCCTATCCGGTCTCGCGCTGGCTCTGCTGGGACACCAGAGCTTAGTGCGCATGACTCAGACGAGGAGAGCGATGCCGAAGCCGAGGAACAAGACAATGATTCCATCCGCAACCTTCAGTCTCGGTTGAGCGAGGAGCAGGTGAAGCTCAACGGCCTCTTGGCGGCGAAGAAGCCCGACTTCACCATGATCGAGATTCAACAGAACGTCGTGTCTTTGTTGCAACGGAAACTAGTCGAAGAGAAGACGAAGTTCGGCAGTGAGTCCAAGAAAACGAAGTCGAAGAAGAAGAGCATCAGCAAACCCAAGCCCAAGTCCAGCTCAGGTGGCGCCGCAGCAGGCAATGGCGTGAAGAAGTCGAGCGGTAGCGTTCCAGTCGTCAAGAAGGCCTCTGGAACAACTAAGAAGACTGCCTCGAAGAAGCGCCATATGGGCAATCTGGAGAAGGCCGTGATTGCTGAGGGTATCAATGAGTTGGATGGGCCCCTTCTAAATAAAGCTGTGGACATCATCAAGAAGGACACGCACCAGAAGGTAAGTTGGCAACCTATCCACCGGACGACCTTTGACCCCAAGACTAATGAATATCGTTTAGGAGGATGATGATGGCCAATTGGAGCTGGATATCGAGTCTCTATCCCAGGAGGCTCTGAGCAGACTGTTCGACCTAATAACTAAGTCGTACCCTGGTATTTACCAGACAGTATCTTCGAAGCCTGAGTTCAAACAGGAAGCCAAGCAAGCGGAGGAGACGAAGGCTAAGAACAGCGCCCTCCCCAAGCCCAAGAAGAACAAACCTATGAACAAGCATGAGCAAGAACGCAACATTGAGAAATTGCGGGAGCTCAAAGCACAGTTCCAACGTCACGGCAGTGGGAGTCAAGAGCCCATGCCCGGCGATGAGGAGAACCGTCCTGGTGACTCGAGCGATTCGGAAGAGGAGGAAAGCGATTCGGAAGAGGAGTAAAGCCGATGCAACAATACTTCGAAGCTTCTGCTATTCTTCTTGTCGGCTAGTTGATATGACCTTGGGGTCTCGCCACCGAAGTAATTAACACAACACAACACCGTTTGAGGTAACGCTGACAAGATCAGTTGGGACCCAGTCGCTTCGATGATGCGAGCAGGTACAAATTCTGTATGATTATTAATTCCACCCGACGATATGGATACTGCACAAGGTGGTAGTGCAACATGCGCGGCAGCAGATGCGCACAGCAAGCGCCTTCCGTAGCGGCTTCTTCCTGTCTTTCCGCTCCCCGCTCGCGCAGCTGGTGAAGGGGTTTCTGGCATGAGTTCGGGAAATACTTGTCGACTTGCGACTTGCAGAGGAACTCTGGTTGTGAACCAGGCGATCTGGGGAGAGCCCTTCGAGGGCTCTCCCCAGAAAGTTGCGTTGGGGAGGCCTGTGGGGGGAGGGAAGATGCAACATTTTGCGTCGCCTTGATTAGTTATGGACTAGCGATTACATTGAGCGTGGAGATGGGGATGAACTTTGAGAGAATCAAGAAATGAGTTTAAATCATCTATCACACTTTGCCTGTGGCGCTTGTGAAACCCTAACATGTTCCCGTGGCTGCTGTAGGTCGGCAGATTTGCATGTCACAGGCCCGGACGAGCTGACGGTTAGTTTTGTGCATCTATGAGGTCTTGTGAATTGTGCGACTATATGTCTCCTTTGTCTAGAGTACATTCATCTCACGCCGAGGTTTCATTGACAATCTTTTCTTGTTCTTTCGTGTCGACCTGGGGTACCACGATATCGGCTTTCGGGTTTGAGTTAGCGTCGCCCTTCTTGGGCCCTGGGAAACCGGTACCCCTATCCTTGACCTTCTTGACCTTGGGCGGAGGCGGTGGGTAGGCCTTGAGGGTAATTTCTTGCCACTCGGTCGAGGCTTGGTAAGCCGCCTGGATCGGGGCCAGGAGCTCGGTCAGGGCTTTCGTGGTGGCCGCCTTGAGGAGCTGGGGCGTGAGGATGTCCTGCCTGTAGTCCTCGTGCATCTGCTTGACGTCGGAGTAGACGAGCGGCTCCAGACCGTCACGCTCTCGCGACACCACGAACTCGCGTTTGCCCTTGAGGGCGGCGACGGGGAGGAGTACGAACTCGGCGAAGGCGAGGATGCCGTTGCCTTCGGGCTCCTTCGGGACTGCCTCGGCCTTGCGGATCTTCTTCGCGACAACCTCTAGGGAGTCGAGCAGGTCTATCTTGCTGTCTGGTGGCGGGTGTTAGCTTTAACTGGATTCTATGGCGAAGTATTCACGGCAACTCACTCTCGTCACTGGCGCTCATCTTTCCACCTTGCAGACCGGGAACCATGGGGTTCATCAGATGCGCACGCTGTCAAGTTCACCAGTCAGAAAATCAACGTATGTAGCGACTTGGCCGGGCGTTGGTATTTTCCTGCTCACCTGCTTGTAGCCCAGCTTGGGTAACCACTCCTTGGAGGCGGTGAAGAGCTTCCTTTGATCGAGGCCTCCGAACTGGGCGTCGACGTCGAGGTACTGCTCGTCGAGGACCTGGAGAATGGGGTAGAGCAGGCTGCTGAGGGGCGCGTTGGAGGTCTGCTTGACGATCTCGGCGCCGGCCTTCTTGGCGTCGTGCTCCGAGGTGACGGCGCACAGCTTGAAGATGTCCATGGTGTACTCAGAGCTGGTCTGGTAGGAGGAGCCGAGGACGAACTTGAGCTTCTCGGTCGAGACGCCGACGGCCCGCAGCATCTCGGTGATGCAGAAGCGGTAGTAGGTCACGCGGTGCGCCACCAGCTCGATCGGTGCCTTGAGGTTGTCGAGGAAGCCATGAATATCGGCTAGCAGGATCGTCACCTCGCACCCCGCCGCCAGGTACTGGGCGATCTTGACGGCGGGCACGAAGTAGCCGCAGTGCGGGCGTCCCGTGGTCGCGGTACCTATTGTTGCAAGAGACAAAACCAGCTGGTCAGCATCGTGGTTCTGTATTCTTTTTTTTTTCCTTGTACCCCCCCTTTCCAGGCGTGGTCGTGTGCTCTCTCTCACTCGTCACTTACCCCAGTAGATCTTCGGGTTGCGCCCCTCGGCCAGGATGTTCTCGATGATGGGAGCATCGAGGACCTCGGCGAGGTTGTCCTTGATGAGGGCGTATCTAGCTGTCGCGTCCATAGTGGCCATTGAAGTAACTCCGCAGCGTATCGCCAAAGTACCTGGTGACTTGTTGTGCGAGCTCCTGGATCCTTAAAGAAAGTGCAGATGTCTTCCAAAGTTGACTCACTCTTGGCTCTTGGTGCTTGGTGTGGGCAGTAATTGGAAGTTTTGGCGGGGTGACTCGGATGCCCAATCAGGCGTGGTGGGGGTAAATTGCCGTACTTTTTATCGATAAAGGCCCGCTGAGCGCCAGGCTGCCAGGTCCGGTGTCGTCGTTGTCGTCTTAACTTATGACTGTTCGCAGCCCAGGCCAGTGATTGGCCGCTCACCGGGCTTACTGTCGCTTTTGTCATGAAAACAACTGTTTGACACCGGGACGACGGCACAAGTTTACGAGAATCCTTCATCCGGCCATGGTCGGCTAGCTTTCGAGTCATTGCATTGGAAAGCGCAAGTGGGCGTTTTGCCGTTGCCGCACCTAGTCGTCGTAGACTCATTTTGATACATGTAGCTTGTTCCTACTGTAGGAGTCTGCTCGATAAATCCCCGATTGGATGTGCATCGTTCACTTTCGGTTTGCTTCATATGCACGCTCAATCAGGCACTGGCCACTGGCCTTACGCCTCCTCATCAGTCCAACTAAAGATATACTGACAGCCTTCTGTGCAGCTGGATAGCTCAGGTAACAGCCCCTAGAAGCTTTCCTGGCAGATTCGATCATGAAGTATGGATGATGTTTGTGAATTGATGCCCGGGGTGGCAAATGCTAGTGATAGCCCAACCAACGCCTGATTCTACACGTTCCGGTATGGCAACAGTGGGCGCCTCAGCACCTTCAGACTTAAGAGCAGGCGAGTAACTGCCGATGTGAGATCCGGTTGGAGCCGAGTTCAATTCATTGATGCCTCGGGGAAATCTGCGTAGGTTGGCCCTCGCAGAACTTTGGGAGTGGCCTATTCTTAGATCAACGTTGCCTCCATCACACCACGACGGGGCTTTCCGCGGGCCCTAAAGCACGACACCCTTCTGGAAGAAGCGACCAATATCTGCAAGCTCCAGTATGTGACTGGTGACGCCCGTCCCATCTACTCAGCTGATGCTGAGGCCAACTGGGTAAAATGGCGGGTAAAGTCGAAGCCTGTGTTCTGGATCCCCACCCGAGCCCTTGGAGCAGACAAAGTAGGATCCCAATTTATACAGTAATCAATCTTGGGGCCAAGCATCTCGTTTAGATGCCCGCGGAAGCTCGCGAGGGCGGCTTGATATAGCCTACAGGAACCAGCAAACCTTAAAGTCGACCTCGCATTGGGTTTCTGTGTGATGATGATGATGGGGGTATATATAATGTGCCGCCAGGCCCTTCGACGCAACATTTCCAGAGACTTACGAGGAAGCTGGGAAGTTTACGGACAAGACCTGGTCCGTAGGATCCTTGGTGTGGTGCTCGAATGGGTGACAGGAGTTGCTTGGCCGCAGTTGGATGCCCCCCATGCGCAAACGTCAGCTTCGAACCATTCCTGTGTCCTGCCAACCTTGCATTGTACCACGGCGAGGTAAGCAGCCATCAACTCCGGGTTCGAGAACGCAGTTGGATTAGCACCCAGTTCGTTGGTTGCATACGACCCTCATGATGTGCAGGGTACAAAGCCAAGTCCTTCACGAGGTGAAGCTCGTTTTCTAGGATGGCCGATAGGTGGCATGCGGGGAATAAACGGCCAACATCTGCGCCATAGGTGCTGAGTCCTTCTGGGTAACCATGCCTATTGGCTGTCTGTCCCGTGCTCAGGCACACAAACACGGCACGACTTTGGGGGTGTAGAGGCGGCAGATGTATAGTCGAGGGGAGAAGGATGTATTTCAATCATCCAATAAAGAATATTCATCGCAACATCCAACGCTGAGAGGACCTTCCTCAAGGGGAAGGTAGTTATGGAATATGAGACTCCCTCTGTTAGTCTCTTACCGGCAGTGCTTGATGGATATCCAGAGTCGCTCGAGAGACGCGGCTATAAAGAAGCTCATCACTCAGCTTCTTTCTCAGCGACCATCAGGACTCGGAGCATAGAAACCACAACATACACAGACAGAGCTACTATTCTTTACCCTGCGTCATGAGATTTTTCGAACCCCTGAGTTTGGCTATTGGCCTGGTGGCCGCCGTCTCCCCAAGCCCCCGGGGAACATCGCCGAAGAAAGCACGCATCCCCTCAGCCTCTCTGAAGTACATCATGTCTATGACTGAGCCAACCATAAACCGTGATGTGAACGGTCTAGCCGGTCTCCCTGACGGCCTAGCCAGCCGCGCCCCATCGTATGCTTCTCCCGTGGGGTTCGATGCCACGAAGCGCCAGTTGTCCAAGCAAGACTTCTATGAGTGCCAATCCTCAGTAAGTTGAACTTATCCTGCAGTTGATACATACATACACAGAATTACATGCACAAAAGCCATTATATTATTATTGCTGTTGGTTTTTGTGGCTAATGCTCACTGATCTGCCCTTCAGAGTCCGCCTCCGCAGCCGTCGGACTGCAACATCGTCATCGACCAGGTGCAGGCGTCGAACCAGGACTTCATCCTGAACGAGGGCACCTGCCTCGCCTTCACCTTCAGCACCTGCACGGGCTACTTCTGCTCCCTGTGCGGCCAGCTCGCCACCCACACCGACTTCATCGCCAGCCAGTTCGAATCGGTCCAGGGCCTCTGCGTCGAGGCCGGGCAGGCCGGCACCATCGTCGGCGAGGACGCCCCGCAGTACGAGACGGGCTTCCTGCGCGCCGGATCGGGCGTCCCGACGTACGATGTTTGCTAGGTGATGGATCGGCTCGTTGGTTTCGTCCGCTGCTTGTACCTAACGAGGGGAGTGTAATGGGGTTCGTCGAAGGGGGCGGACGGCTTGTGGCGTAAGGAGGTGGTAGGACAGGCGGATGGTTAGGTATCTCAGGATTTACTTACACAATATCAAGACTTGGTAGCCGTGATCATCACCTCATCGATAACAGTGCGATCTGATTGGTAACTGATATCATCGTGTAGTTGGCTCTCACACCAAGTTAAAGGGACCAAATCTCTAGCGTCCAACTGTCCGCCAGGCCGTCAAAGTGCGGGTGTGCCCCCTGAGAGTGTAAGCACCGCTTCTGAAGCGACAACGCCTGTTGCAGTAAAGGTATATACTCACGATACGAAAGGCTATTTGTTACGTTTGAGCTTGATCTCATGTTGAATTTACCTCTTGCTCCTTCGGAACTGATGTATCTTGGGAGGCAGACCCTTCGTATCCGCTACCCTATTAACCCCCTTACATCCCCACCCCCCTTCGCAAACTTTGAAGCGTATTCTACCTCAGCCCTGACGCACACTATCGCCAACCTCCTTCTAACGCAGGGTTCGATCGCCTGAGCCATAGCTGCCTGTCCTCCTACCCTTTTGATGAGAAGTAGCGAGCGAGACATCAGTAACCTCTGTGCAGTCTATGCCAGAGCTGTGAGACCGCCCGGATGCCACCGTGCATACGCACGGAATGGATTGGAGATACTAGGCTCTGTGCCGTAATCATCCACAGAGGGTGATGGGTGATGATGATGTTGAAAATTCACCTTCAAGTAGCAACGGGCGCGAACAGACGTAGACGCGAATAGTGGCAGGTATTACGAAGTACATACGATCACCACCAAATCGATTAGGGGAGTGTCTGTACGCGTCTAGTGCAGCCCGAGCCCGGCCGCGTTGGTTTGATGCTGGTGTACCATCGTGTCTTTCGCCATCTCAACAGCATCGTATCTTCATTGAGTTTATCTTCTGTCGTGCAGGAATCGTGGTACTGTATTCATGTTGTCTGATATGGTAGCTCTATTAGGGGAAACTGACTTTCTCTCGCCCTCTCTACAGCCAGCCTATCTCCTACAGGACTTTATCAAATACTAGTTGAGCAAAGCTATCGTACGCCTCACCGTATGTGTTGCCAGTCACTGGGGCCATGAACACTGGTCTTCCGCTCCGTCCAACAGCTCACCTGGTCAGAGCGACAGTTCCTCGTTCGCATAAAGGCCCAAAGGGGTGCCACGAACAATTCGAGTGGCAACATTATCGTTGGACTTGAAACTGCTACTCACTGAATGGGATAGGCCAGCATAATACGGAGCACTTACATCCCGCCGTATCGCATTCGCCAGACACCCCACAGAGCGAGTATGTACTGGGTACATAGGCTCCTAAGTATCTCGAGTACGAGTCAGTGAGCGGAAGTGATAGACACCATTTCCCTATTGCCTCGCGGGGAATATGATATGCCGGCACTTGGGGATCCCTTATGCCGTGCCAGCTATCGTTCGAGGCTGGAGCGTTTTGAAACAATCCTCGGCTTCTCCCCGCAGCGGCGTGTCACCTCGGCGGCCAAACAAGTTTCGAAACTTATCACTTCCAGATAAGAGACGTCTTTAATGTTCATTATATAGCATGGCCTAATATATGGGAGCAGAGTGCATACGCATTGCGCACAGCAGGTAGCGCGCCCCGGGTCCGGAATCGCACAAACCGCCGTACTTGACTCGACCCCGTCCGGACCGGGGTCCCATCTTCCGAGATGGGTGGACCAGAGCAGCCCAAAACATGAAAATGGGACAGCAACCCGGAAAAACCAATCTCATCATTCAAACAACAAAAGAGCCACCACGATACATCAAGCTCGGTCTCAGGATTCTGTCGAGACGGAGGATGAGATGTGAAAGCAGCGTGGAATGAAAGGTAGCCGTTCCCATCACATTCATGCATCGTATCTGCCCAAACTATCGTGAGGCCCAAAATAGACACTCCTCTTTTGAGAAGGTTTCGCGAAGTCTTGATCGCCGGCTTGAAGATATGCACAGTGATGGTGAATTCCAGGGTCTGGGTCCAACGCACGCTCACGGGACGACGCAAAAGGGGCCACTTGGCTGCTTCGCCGGCCAACCGAGAGTGGTGGGTTGAAACGCGCTGAAGGACCCACGTTATAGCTGTCCGGTGATATCCTGGCGCGATACCCGATTTGCGGTGCAGTCACGGCGGCCGGGATGACGAAGTCTAGCCAGCTCCAGCAACTAGGCGTGCGCACAAGGGCCAACGCCAGCTAGCAAGAACCCTGGCTGCAGTAATGCAGGTTCCGAGCCCGAGCGGACGAGCTGACGTTGGAGATGATAGTCGTAATGCGCAGCGTGCGAGGTTGCAAAAAGCGCGGCACGGGGCGAACAGACGTTCTTTAATAAGGCTTGAAACGCCAAACGTCTGACGATGGTGCCCCCCGCCTGCCCGGCCGCCCTCCCGTCGCTGTTGGGCTTCGGAGGCCCTCCCCGCACTGCATTGATCACACAATCATCACCACCCGGAAGAGATCCTGGTTCGGCGAATCGGCCGCAGCTAATGGGTTGCAGGGTTGGCATTCCAACTGAACGGTGAGCCTGCAGGTCAAAAAGGAAAGGGCCTCTCGCGATGCAGGCGACGATGGTGTGCTGACGCACTGCTACCGTCGCATATCACAATTGCTTGTGGGGGGCTCAACGACGATGTTGTTGTTCCAGGGCTGTGCCTGCATCATTGTTTTCTTTGTAGAAGCTGTGTACCTATCCTATCATTCTTCCGATGCAGGAGGCGAGAGCGGTAGGTCATTGCGGTCGATGATGAGTAAACCTTCCAAAATGACGTTGTATCCCTCAGTATCAAATATGAAGGCAGTTGTGAAACGAGGGTCGACTACAAGAACCAAGCCATCGCGATTACACTGCGCCTCACTTCGATCTAAGGAGCAAGGGCGCGCCATCTGTTTGGGAGATAACCCAGACGGCTTACCTACCGTAATGTTCCTTACTTGACGCTTCAACCTTGTCTAGTTGATGGGGAGAGTCGCGAAGTGTGTTGGTTGTCCATCATCGTTCATCTTGGGGATGACGATCCCGTCCGTTGTTGTTCTGGCTAGGCAGTGATGATCAGTCGTCCGGTCAGTCGTGGGCGCCCTTGATAACTTCGCGGAAATAAACCTCATGCCTGGCGACAGGTGAAACCAGCAGGCGCATCTCATGTCTAGCTGGGTCACAAGCGGTCGCTTGGCACAGCGTAGACAAGGCTACATAGCTAAAGCATAGAGCTGCTGTATCACGAGGCATGCGATGGCGGGATGTTGGTTGCTGGTTTGTCCTTGAGGTTGGTCCTGCGATCGGATCTGCCCATGATCTAAAATAGTTACCATGCGGTCGGAGTTGCTTAGTACAAAACCTAGAAGTTCTGTCAATAATAAAGTGCAACTCTAATGGAGTAACAAAGGGGTAGGCGTGAAGGTTCTCAACGGTCGGGTCGAGACTCGAGACCCTGGATTACTATATCGGCTTCAATCGCCCTAACAAATTGATCTAAGGAAACGCGATCTTTGGACCCTCGGTTGGTGGAAACCTTATTGAGATTGGCGATACTGAATAACGATAGCAATCTATCTGCATCTGGCTCAATGTTCGGTTCGAACCGAGATATGTCGTGAATTGGCTGCATGCATCAACTTCTTCACGAGTCAGTTTCGGTGTGAGCAATGGAGGGGCAGCTGGGGGCAGCTAATGGCGGGCTATGCGTAGGCGAGCCCGACGACTCCATCTGATAAACTATTGATACGAACTTCCCATAACGAGCCCATCTTCCGTTGAGTGTCACACTCTGTTGACCGAAGCCTGAATTGCGTTTTGCACCAGCAGTGCATATACTCGGCCTCACGTGTGGTGAGTGATTGGGTAGGCCCAGCTTGCTTGGCATCGTGCGCTTTAAGTGCAATTTTAAGGTTGTACTGGACGGTCAGCTATCACTTGGATGCCATGCCATCTATGACGAAGACCCCTGCCCCGTGCAGGCCAATGGCGACGATCCTGCTGGGCACACAGTTTTTCCGTGCCTTCCTTTTTGCTGGCCTCGCGGTTTTTCCACCATCGAACGAAGAACTGGTTGCTGGCCTGATGGAGCAGGTTACATCGGCCGATTATCGATATATCGAGTGAAATTGCCCCGGCAGTCGGAGTGCGTGCCAATCGCAGCTGGGTGGGCCGGCAAACATTGGGGGAACCCAGCCGATAGTGGTGCCGAGCTGGTCGAGTATTGCACTTCGCAATGTAATCAATCGACTGCCACTTCATTTTCCGCGGGGCGCCGGCCCAACAGATCGTGAAAAGGAAGGTAGAGCGGGCGAGTGGGTGCGTGGGTATATTGGGTAGATAGCTGGACGTCGAGGTCGACTACAAAAGGGATGCCATCCTCGCCTCTTCCAGATACTGTTGTTCGTGCCTGCTGTTTCTGTAGGTCATTCGCATCCGCACCAGCAGCACCGTTGAGACCCGAAGCAGCAGCCGCCAAGCCCTTTGAACCAGGTCCAACCCTCAATCGAGATCGCCATGAAGTATACTATCAGCAACATCGCGGCCTCTGCTGCCCTTGTTGGCAGTGCGCTGGCGGCGAGCGGCGACTTCAACGTCCTGACCATGAACGTGGCCGGGCTTCCGGAGATCCTGCAAGGCAACGATGTCCCGGGCGACAAGACGGTCAACTCCAAGACGATGGGGTCCAAATTCTCGGAGTACAACTACGATATGATCCACGTCCAAGAAGTAAGACCCCCCGTCTATCCTGCCATCTAGGTAGTCGATGCTTGGCGTGCTATGTCATCTATCTTTTGCCGCCACACAAGGAGAGCTATGCAACTAACCACGCGGCTAGGACTTCAACTACCACGCGGCCATTTACGAGACTGACAACCACCCATATCGGAGTGCCACTTCCGGTGGTGTGCCTTTCGGGAGTGGACTCAACTCCCTGAGCGTATGTGACTCCCACGATGCCTAAGCGAACCCTGCTGCATGGAGCAGATCAGCACTAACACGGCGCGATCAGATCAAGTACTTCTTCAACTACAACCGCGTCAAGTGGAACGTTTGCTCTAACGCCTCCGGTGCTGATTGCCTGACGCCCAAAGGTTTCACCTTCAGTGAGTGGCTTGCACGCCTCCCAACCCAACCAAACCCAACCAAGACTGACAAGTTTGTGCTACCAGTGCGAGTCCAGGTGGACGAGGGCATCTACGTGGACTTCTACAATCTCCACGCAGATGCTGGTACCGAGCCAGATGATCTGAAGGCTCGTGCTGCCAACCTGAAGCAGGTTGCCGATTACATCGACGTGAACAGCATTGGTAACGCTGTCGTCGTCTTCGGCGATACCAACAGCCGGTACTCGCGCACGGCCGACGCCATCCGGGTGTTCGGTACCCAGAACGGTTTGACCGACACATGGGTCGAGCTGATCCGCAACGGCGTCGTGCCCACGGAGGAGAGCCTGTGCGACAACCCGTCCACGACCAACTACTGCGAGACGGTCGACAAGATCC
The DNA here is from genome assembly GCF_038362585.1 of Apiospora marii. NCBI lineage: Eukaryota > Fungi > Ascomycota > Sordariomycetes > Amphisphaeriales > Apiosporaceae > Apiospora > Apiospora marii. Next base: position 3,393,224 of record NW_027117377.1, read on the forward strand.
TGTACCGCGCCGGTGCCACCGTCGACCTCAAGGCCACTTACTGGAACTACGAGAGCACCAAGTTCCTCCAGGCCGACGGCAACATCCTCTCGGACCACAACCCCATCACCGCCAACTTCACCTACAACCCGGGCACCACCCTCCGCCAGTCCGACTTCTGGGGCGGCCCCTGGGGCAACTGGTTCAGCGACGTGCCCAAGCTGGCGACCCTCAGCAAGCCCAAGGCCACGGCCCTCACCGTCCGAGGCGCCGACCGTCTCGACGGCGTCAGCGTTACGCTGGCCGACGGCACTACCTTCACACACGGCGGCTCCGGCGGTACCGCCGCGACGCTCTCCCTGGAGGCTAACGAGTTCTGGACCGGCGCGGTCCTGTGCCAGGGCCAGAAGAACAACCACACCCGCAACTTCTACATCAAGGCTACTACGAGCACGGGGCGCTCCGTCGAGGCCGGCAAGACCACGTCGGACTGCTTGACCTCGACCGCCCCGGCTGGGTGGCAGATAGTCGGATTCATGGGTCAGGACGGCGACGAGATGGACCAGCTCGCGTTTGTCTATGCTCCTCAGTAGAGGCAAGGGGGCTGACGGACAATTTGGCTTTCCTGAACACACATAACATAATTAATATCAAACCTCACCTAATTCGCATAATACACGACTCCATGATCATGAACGCAGTCATGCATATCTATTCTGAAAGTACTCTCCCTACCTTGTTATCTCCTATGCGATCTGTTCTCCCTCGCCGTATACGCTGCAGGGGAAAAGACTCTTCAATTAGTACACGTTAATGTACACTCTGATCTCATCACGGATACACCTTACTTTTTGAGCTTAAGGGGCACTAATCTGGAAAATACGGTACTCTCACCGCAGATGCCAACCTTAAAGATCTTGCATTAAGGTGTCTCCATGCATCGATCGATGACCGGCCACGGAACGGGAAGGACCCGTGGTTTGAGAGGCAAAGTTCCTTCTTCTTCCAACCAAGGCAGCAAGCCCCGAAGCAGAGCCCCCACGACCGGTCTTGTTAGTTGCATGTAGTTAGCAGCAGCAGCAGCAGCAGCAGCAGAAGCAGCAGTAACCGTGCTTGGAGTGAGAGTTCAAGATCATACCTAAGCAAACAAGATTCAAAAGCAAAAACCGTGGCTACTCTATCGTCCAGGGCTGAAAGTAAAAGCTCCGACCGGCGGCGGCGCCAATGCAGGCACTTGTTGAAGAACCTAAATGCATGTACCTACAGAGCACGCGACGTATCAGAGGGCGTCATTCCGAGGCCTTTAGTAATGAGATCTCGACCGAAAAGTGGGAAGCGCGACGAGCCACCGTTCCTTAGCGGGCGGCTCAGTCGAGACGGACTGTTCCTTGGGTCGATTCAGCTTCTCTGCATGCACCTTTGAGCAGATTCTGCTTGCTTTTTCTGGTGCCTTTCGGCTTGGTTGTCTGGAGCAACAACCAACCAACCAACTAGTTGCCATTTCCTGATCATCATCATCGTGGATCTGGCTGCTGCTACGACTGATAGACGCCGGCGCGCCGATGGCCCAGCACTAGTAGCTTCTGCTCAGCTCACGTAAGGCTGATGACATCCAGCAGAGCTGGTCGGCGGATGATGCGGATTTGGCGATGCAATCTTTCCTCAATGCATCCAATAAGGTATGTGCGAGTGTTTCATTCGGTAGTGGAGGAACCGCCCTCTCTCCCCTCCCCCTTACGTCGATCATGCCTAGTTCCTGAACAGTGTCTGGGTGCAAGTGTGTGCATACGAACCCTAATAATGTTTGACCATGCGCATCTGTCCGTATCCAGTATAGGTATGCATGTACGCATACTCGTGGGACAATGACTGACATCGCGCATGCTGAGTTTGCTTTGCTTTGCTTTGCCATATCCGCTTTTGCTGCCATACGCACTTGTTGGATGCAATGCAAGCTGTCCTGCATTGCTTGACCTGAGAAAGCAAGAAAAAGGTAAAAAGGTCCGCCTGAAACTCGCATAACTTATTCTCCGAGCGGGCAACAAGTTGAGACATACGGAATTAGACACGCGGAACTACACACCTACATACACCCGCCTGGTCCTCCGTCTCTGGCAGCGGCCCATCCCGGTCACAATTTTCCGTCCGTCATCATGCAACGCTCGACGGGGATGGAATTGCTGGTGGTCAGAAATAAGTGCCCTCCCTCCAAGAATAGCTGCGCAAAGGGAATGGAAAGGGGTCCCCGCCCCTAAGGGTGCCGCCCTACATTTTAAGTCGGCGCGCGGCTTGATATCGAAATTGGCCCGGCGTGGGTAGTGGCGGGCTGGCAGATCTCGCCAGGGCTAACCGGTACAGGAGCCAAGGCAAGTGTAAAAGAAGGTACATGACGGGTACGTGGTAGAAGTCGCCGTCGGTTCGCAATCTTGTATAGTAAAGGAATAGTCCGTAAAGATCGCAAGATCGTGGCAAGCCACCTCCTATAGCAGTGCTTCCATCCAACTTCTAGCGGGCCTTCTCTTTGGGAGATACCGGCGCCTCCTTTAGCGACTGGACTGGGCGCTTACGTTCACCATGATTTGCCCTCGGTCTTCCGATCTGACGAACGGGCAGCGAGCGGGGGCGCCCCTGCAAGGGCAAAGAGGAAGCGCGGGATCAGAACCTACATTTCTGGTGGCCTCCCCAGTGTCCTACAGTATCGGCCATCGTATGAAGAGCTGGCGGTCATCGTGATGACGTGGATTGGTTGGATGGATGGGGGGCCGACTAGTCAACAGTCGACCGACTTTAGATTGCCACCAGCACCGCCCCGGCGGCAGTGAGGGTAGGCCAACTGGCTAACATACATAGTCTACCTGCTAGGAGTGCTAATCCGCAACCGTACCTTCGACCGACACAACACCAAAGACCCGGCGCCATGGTAAGATTGGGGAAGAGGAGGAGGCTTGCTGCGGCGCGCTGAAAGTAAGAAATAAAAGACTGCCAACCTCGATTCCCCTATGCTAGCATTGCTTGATTGATGGAGTATAAGCGCGCTCTCCTTTGCCGCCCAGCAATACAGACGAATGGTAAGATCTGACAGTGATGACTGCCAAACGGATCGGACCTTTCCTGCTCTTTTCTTTTCCCCTATTGCCTTTGCCAGGCTGTGGGGAAAACGCAGATGTGGCCAAGCTAGCTCAGATATCGATCTTGACAGATCCAAAACTCAGAATATCACACCCCATGCAAGCTGTAGTAAACGACAACGGCGGATTCTAGGAAACTGTACCTTAGAGTATAACTCCCAATAGAGTATGGCCTGTTTGCTGTACGGTAACCCGAATTGTATAAACAGCGCTTTACACTTGAGATCTGTGATATTACGAGATTTACAAAAATAGACTCAGCAATGTAACAATGCCTAGATTGACAAAAATGAAATCTCTCCCGAGCCGGATTTGAACCGGCGACCTGTGGATTACAAGTAACAATTACAGTCCATCGCTCTGCCAACTGAGCTATCAAGAGATTATGCTTATTGATAATGATTGGAGCGTTTATCGTGGAATATACTCTAGAAACCAAATCGGTACGTGTTGGTGCGATGATTTTCCGTAGGTGTGAGTGGATAGAATTGTAGAACAACCTGTCTAATTCGTTCGAAGTATAGCTGCTGGTAGCTGTCCATACATAAGGTACTAACGACAGCTTTTCTGTGCGGGACTGGCTGCTCGAATTGACTTTTTCTTCCTTTCTTATTTTATTGTTATCTTGCTTCTTTGTCACCTCATCTGCTTTCCTTTTAACCGGCTGGGCTGTTGATTGCCGACGGTGGACCTGGGAATTTCGGACTACGGCGACTTAGCGGAGATTGAGGACGTCTAGCGACCTGGCTGTACCAAACTGCTGGGTCGTTGGCCCGGGACGAACAGCAGAACGAGCAGGTAGCAGCAGCCCACTGGCCAGGAGGTAGGAAGAGGCGGCGATGCGATGGCAACTTTTGATTGCAACGCCTGAGCAGGGACCAGGAGCCGGGGAGCTTGAGAGCTGCAGCCGAAAGGAAGTGAGGCTGTGTTGCTGCGCGAGGTGGTAATCGCATCTCAAAAATCGAACAAACACGACTTATGGCTGACACCTGTCTGGAGCTACGTCTTCAGAGGCTTTCTTACTTCTTTCTGCATGTCTTCTGCGCATGCTTAGGAGGCTGAGGCTGTCTCATGGCCATGCATGCTCTTTAGCTTGCACATCGTAATGACAGCCTTGTGAAACATAGTAAAGTCGCCATCATTTGTAAGTTGCCTCTGTGTGTGTTGCGTAATACCTAGTCGCATAGCCCTAGAGTTGCTCGCCCCCGTGCATGAATGTGATATCACCACCATCTTCTGAGCATGGGATGACGGAGGGCTGTCACGACTGACCACTTGGACCAAACAAGCAGCTGGAATCAGGAATGAAGGACGTGCTTTAGGTATACGCACGGTGGATGGAGACGGAGAGCTATGTAGGTACCAAACGCAATTGAAAGATCCAATTGCCAACGGGGGCTCGCGGTCGGCAATATCGGAGGTAGATTTAGTGGTAGCCTGCAGCGCGCGTTCCTGAATTGAAGGATGAAAGGATGCGATGCCAAGCCGCGGTGTGACGGGCAAGTCAAGTTGGTTGGGGATCTCTGTTGGGGGTACATACATCTTGAGCTTGGAGCGTGGGTGGTGTGGGTTGCCAGGTTGTTGCGACTGGCGCGTGGGCGGTGGTGGGTGGTCTGGAGACGCTGGAGTCAGTGTCAGTCTGGACCGAGTGGACTCCCTCTCTTTCTCTTTCGCCCTTTGGCCGATGTCGAGACGAAATTCTTCAGATGATCCTCCGTCTGGATTCTTGAGGTTCTTCCGTGGAGAGATCTCGGGTGTACCTCTTGGTGATGGCCCAACTGGGTAGAAGATCGGTCGCTCATCATTTCGCTCGTTCAAGTAGCTACAAGCACCTTGGCACCCAGCAACCCGCGGCGCTGGCCGCTTGGCTCCCTGGCGTCTCGAGCAGCACAAGGAACGTCATCGTAAACATCTCTTGTGACAGTGCCACAAATGGCGGGGATGATTCGGCAGTCTCACCAGTCTCGACTTTTGAGCGCAGAGGCCAGACACCGCCATTAAGCAGGCATCAAGGAGAATATCAAATGCTGATTGCCCTAGAGCGGCGGGGAAGGATGCCTGGATGCATTGTGCATTGGATGCAAAGTGACAGTGCCTTATCATGGCAGCATGGTGCCCAGAAGGTGCCTGCGCGTAAGCAGTGTGATACGCACCTTTCCCATCATCATCCGGGGCGGCACCCCACCATATGAGATTCATCAGCACTGCTGCCAAGATGCCGAAACCAATGTGTTGCTGTTTCTGGTTCTCTGTCTCTCAAGATTCGTTTGGTGGAGTACGGAGCCTGGGAGAGTCCCCATAATATGGATGAATTATGTACAAGTATGTATGGCTGGGCAGGACATGCAGACATGCCTGAGGTCGAATAGGTACTTACGATGATTGGCCTTGGCTAATAAGTATAACGCAACGGTTGAGTATGCTGCTTCTGCTGTTGCTGCCATGTACGTTGTGTCTTCGTGTCCTGTGGCGAGTGGCTGGCTGGGAAGCTGACCGGTGCATCGCAACACGCAGTGTAACTCAATATCAGGTACCCGTCTGCCCGTTTTCCAGGCTTGAGCCGGCCGCATGCAAGAGGGCGTGCATGCTGCGATAACCGAGGCCGCTCAAGGCGGCCGGTCTAATTGGGTCTGGCCACATACAATTCTCGCATTCTTCTGCTAGGTACTAGAAATGACTTGATCCAATGCATTGAGGTAGACAGCCGGGACGGTCAAGCTCTACGATACGAAGACCCAGGGTGAAGGAACCTCGTGCTCAACAATGTGATCTTGGCCTTAAAGGCCCGATGAGACGAACGCGCGGCGCCAATTGACGAATAATAAGTCTGGTACCTTATTTGTTCGACTTTTGGTAGGCGTTATAGTCTTACCTAGAGCCTACCACTACCTACCCAAAAGAGAAGAGATACTAGAAGCGCAATCGTACAGTATACCTAGCAAGGAACGAATCGAAAGGTAATAACATCATTTTGGAGTTCTCATTGGCCATGCTTTTCTCTCGACCTTTAACCGCACAGACAGAGAGCCCCATCAGCCTCAATTCTTTAGCATGGGGCCACAGATGCAATGCAGGAAGACCAATATTGTGATTGCAAATGTGATCTGGATGCCCATTGGAACACAGATAAGCCCGTGGAGGGAGATGCATGCTTGCAAAAGTACGTATTCTGCTTACATGACCTTAGTAATTGCTACTCTACCTGCGCAAGGTCGGCGACCTAGGTATCTTGCTATGTGCCATCACTGCTTGCATTGGGTCGACCCATTGAGATATCGGTCATGGTCCCGTCGAGATGTGAGTGGCACCTTCTTTCTCTTTCGTGTGATTGAAAGATTTCGTTGACCCGGAAGCGAGCCGGGGTAGCATCGTGGCTGGGTAGCGTACCACCCACACCTGTTGGAGCTTCCCAAATCTGCACATAATCTACCACAGCTTGCCAGAGTCTGTACGCGCCCTACAATGCATGCAGAGTGCGCGTCGTACGTGACGGCAATTCCTGTCAGATCAGCGGGGCGTCCGGGAATTCGAGAGGAGGAGTCGGTAGTTTTGTGCTACCAGATGATAGGATACTGTAGCCCCCTCGAGGAGCCACTCTCGTGAGAATTGGACGACATCTTGGATGCTAAGTAGCCTGCGAATATTAAGGTTTGATCCTAGGTCTCGCTAGTGGTAGTCTTTGAATATCTTTATTTTCGGTGCGGGCTTTCACCGTTCTCTCTAATTGCTTGCGCCCATCTCGGCTATGCCATCGGAGGGAATGCCCGAGTCAGTGCATGGTTTGTCGCGCTGCCATTGAAAGGTACAGAGCAGGGTATGTAGACATATCGGCATCCCACTCGGTACCCATCGTTCGTCGCGAGGTCAACCGCGGCTAACACCGTTTGGGGTTGAGTTCTAGTCAAGAAACGTGTAGATAACGGGCAGCTTTATCGCGAAAGGCATTTCCCGTAGTCGTCTTATGAGATCGAATATGATATGCCATCAGCCGATGATCGACATATACCACTCGGAATCTGTTTAGGCGGTGGTGGTGAACCCCGGGGGTCAAAACTCTTAAAAGGCGATGCAGCAGTAAGTCGGCGGTCCCCTTTCTATATAATGGCTATATTTTATGATGATGTGATATATCTTCTCCCCTTCGTCCCTCCGCTCTTTCTTGAAGCGGCAGGTATGATGCCGATGCTATTGCGCTACTTATGGGCAAACCCCTCAATACGTTATGCTTTCGGTGTTTTTTTTTTTTCTTCTTCGTCAGAATGTGATGCCTTCAATGAGTCCCCAGAAGGGAACAGGGACTGGCCAGTAGACTGTCTGTTTATAGCGCCGACCCGCTCACTACCGACTGCCGCGTGCAATTTGTTTTTTCTTTTTCTTCTTCTTCGTGCGGTGAGAGACCCGGTAAGAGCTACTGGTAAGAGGAGCGCCCAATGCAATGACCACGACCGTGCTCAGTGTCACGGGTCTTGGCTATAGTTCAACCGAAAGACGTCTGGATAGGCATGTACATATGTTTGTACTTCAGATCAACAAAGCAGGACCCAGTCGAGTGTGATATAGGTTCAGATGCGTCAAGAGAAGTATTGCCATTTGACATTGAATTGAACAAGAGATGATCTGACTTGATGAATACCTGAGTAATAGATGTAAGGGTTACAGTCGAGCGTGCGTCGAGGTTTCGCCTACAGCGACGTCAGAAAGAAGTAAATTGGCCTACGGCTACACAGCATAACGCACACACGCAGATGCACACACGCACCACACCTGGGCCGCCGGGCTAGTCAGCATCTAATCTTGGGTTGAATCGTTGGTTAAAAAAAAACTTGGACCATCACGTCAGTCAGGGCACTAACTGTCATTTCGTCTCATCTCGCTATTTTCCCATCCGTTTCTCGCTGCTTGCTTCATCCAGTCGTCGGTGAATCAACTAGCATTTCGTCATCGGCTTGGCCTTCTGTAAGTGAGACTCTTGCTCTTTTTCTCCATCGCCGGCTTTGGCCTTTGCGGTGTCATGGTCTTTTAAGCAGCTCGGAACAAATCCTGGCATGATGCCGAACTCTGACACATGCGCTGCGCATTGATCAAATTGCAGCTTGTCAACTCTGCACGAACCGGTGGCTAACAGCATCCCGGTTCCTTGCTCGGCACCATCCATGGTGGATTCACCATCTTTCTTTTCTCCAATTGATTCAACTTCTGTAGCAGTATGCTACATTACATTACCTGCCGTAGAGGATACGATTCGGTTGACAACTTTTTGCGCCCACGAAAGTAATGCAGCGAGGCAAATGCAAGCTGCTCGTGTATGTACGCATGTGTCTACATTTGAATAATCTAATTGATGTATATGCATGATACGAGGTGGGTTTAATATGCAATTCAATATCAGGGCTTGCAACCCCCCATCTTTCACCAGCTCTTGCCAGACTTGCATACCTTCTTGCGTCTCCGGTTCTCGTCGTACATGGTGGTGAGTGCGAGTGCGTGTGGCTGTCGAGTGATTTGATAGCTTCAATAACCACAAAACCTTGCACTCCCTCTCCCCCCTCTAAGTAGCCAAGCTTCAAGAGTCCCTCTGCCGCTGCGACTACAAGCTGCACCCCTGACCAGACAAGCAAAAACCGTCGACCGTCGAACCCTTTTTTTTCTTCCCTTTCCTCTTGCAGGACCTTGGTCTGTCAGATACATACTTTGGAAGCCCCTTGCAAGCGGCCATGTCCTTGCCGTGGGCGTTCGGGGGCACTAGGCCGACTATCACGCTTCTGTGAAACCCGCCGTGCTCTTGCTCGTTGCTCATGCCGTGCAACAGTTGAAAATCAACCGTGCGGGCGTTCGTAGCTGTTCTTGGTACCTTTTTGGACATTGGCGGTAGGGATAAGTCATCCCAGTAGTGACAAGGTATTCTACCTACACGTACCTACTTGACCAATTCGGCCTCCCCCATCCTGCGGCCATACCTGATGGATAGAAGATCGTCGCTGGGTGAAGATTGGGCACACCCTGTTGTCTACCGCACGTTTGGCGCAATTGGATAGATCTTGTGCGTCCGTCCATTCGTGGGAGTTGTCACCAACGAGGAATCGTCGCGGCACAGGATACAGGCTACATACAGTGCTGTTTACTGGACAGCAATAGATCAATCCTTCTTCCCAGAAGTCAGACTTCGCACCATCCCAGCAAGGCTTTTTCTGGCCACAAGCGTCCGCAAGTGGCGTTCAAGGTTATCCACCAACTGAGGCCCACTAACACCACATAATAGTGCTTTCCAGGATATGAAATGGGAAGTACATCGGCGGGAAATAAATAGCATAGTTGGAGATAAGGTACCTGGTGGCTACCATGGTACCTTCTGCGACCCCCCTAGCAGGTCGACCCTGGTCCTGGTCGTCCTTACATTAACAGACCCTGAACTGCAACAAATGGGCCCAGTCAGTCACTGGCCTGGCTGTCCGGGGTAGCAGTAGCGTGGTACATGCACAGGGAGCGGCAGCAGGTAGCGAGTGGGACGATATGTAGACTGTCCATCCTTTAGGATGAATTAGCTGCAGGCCCAACCCGCGTCCCTGTTCGTTCTCCAATCCCAATCCAGTGCACTGCGTCGTCCCATGAAAGCCCAAAAGCCACACTCAATATACACTCTGTCCCTGAATTTCCCTCGACGACCTCTCCTCCCCCTACTATACTCCTCCTAATAGACGACTCATATACACATCGTGGACCCGGCCGTCCCAAGAAGTTTGAAAGACCAACCGTCGCATCTAGTCCACCGTCCGTGTGCTCTCGACAATTTCCCCGTCTCCAAGTCCGACTCTCTGCCGGCTATCTCACCTGCTCCGCCACTATCATTGCTTTTCCTGCATGGTCGTTGAGACTCTCAAAGACCTTCCGACGACACAAGTGTCAGACCTGACTTGCGACTTACAGCGAGTATTGCGAAAGGGGGGAAGATATTAGAGATTAAGAAAGCAGTTGGCAACCGGAAGGCCGAGCTGCCACGCCTTCCAAGGCTGCATTGGACGACGACATTTGGAACTCGGCTCCTTCTATTAGTTATTCTCGACCCTCCCGTCCATCGGCTTGGCCTGCTTCTCGGGCTCTTGCTTCGACCTCCTCAGCTTGGCTTGGGAGACTTTGGTTTCTTGTTCAACCCGGCATATCATCGACAACGGGCTCCTTGCTTGCACTGAGCTCTGAGCCTCCTAGAAGGAGCAGACGGTGCCATTGCCACTCACCGAGTGCGAAGGTTCAGACGGAAATCCTACCAACGCAATTGACATGTAAGTGGGCTGCCGCATCAAGAACATGGATGCACGAAACCTCCGATCCATTTTCCTGCCGTCTGGTGGTACAAGGCCCATGATCTTGTGCTCTGCTGGGCCACGACCTATGACTGGTTTCCGAAACTCTGTACCAAGGGCATTCCCTGGTATTTGAGCGACATGCTGCGATTTGTACCCCGTTTCGATCGCTCGTTCGTTCGACCAGAAGGGCCGGTAGTGGCCTTGATGAGCATTCCTGGTCATGTGCCCACCGTCTCACTTTGGCCAGCATCGCCAGCTGACCATCCCTCCCTTCATTCCAACATTTCAACTTGCACCCTTTTCCTGTCAACAAACGCGCGAGTTTTATTGATCAAACAAGATACTGATGCGCGACTTGGTAGATAACCCCCCTATTGCTCTCCAAGAGAATCACCGGCTATAAGCAGCGAGTATAACTTGACTGGGCCACGAAGGTTTCTAAAGGTGCCACCGGCGACACACTCAGGCTTGGAAACCAACAGCTGTTGAGTGTGACGCTGCCACCAGCACCCATGTTTTATTACAGGCGGGCTCAACGGCATTGATAATGCACGACTACCAGGCTTACCGAGCGAGCCTTCGAGTGGCTCCTCTGGCCATCCAGAAGACTGATCAGGGCTCGGAGAGCGAAAGCTCTCAGGCGGCCGACGACGCTTCGCAGGTTTCAACGAACCTCTATGCAAACAATCACATTACTCCGCCATCGACTCCTGACGGCTCCGAAGAAGACCTCGATGCGCAGCAAACCGCCGCTCGCCCCGTCTTCCATAACTTCTTGCGCGCTTTCTATCCCTTTCACCCAAATTTCGCGATTAGCGATTCAACCGTCACACTGCCACTTAATGAAGGCGATGTAGTACTCGTCCACTCGATTCACACCAACGGCTGGGCAGATGGCACATTGCTGGTCACAGGAGCCAGAGGCTGGCTTCCTACCAACTACTGCGAAGCATACGACCCCGAGGAGATGCGAAACCTGCTGAAAGCACTGCTCAACTTTTGGGACTTATTACGAAGCACAGCTACCAACGATGGAGATATTTTTGGAAACCAGGAGTTTATGAAGGGCATCATCGCTGGCGTGCGATTTCTCTTGGTACGTAGCAACGAGCAGCATGCATATGTATCTGCGATATAGTACACCTGCGACAACCACTAACATCTATAACAGGAGCGAACAAATTGCCTCACGAGAGAAGCGTCAACAATACAGCGTAATGAAAGCTTGAGGCGCGGGCGGAAGTCCCTGCTCTCTGAGCTTTCGTCACTTGTTAAGACGGCGAAGCGGTTGCAGGAGACTCTACGAACCTACCTCAGGGCCGATGACAATGTCAATGAAATAATCGATGAGATGATCTTGAAAGCTTTCAAGATCGTTGTGAAAGGCGTCCGATTTCTGGATGTCCTGGAAGAAGAGCGACGTCTGAGGGCGCCACCAGCTGTGAACGTCATGGCTACCCTTGCCGAGGAAACGTATGTTCCACCGACGCCACCTGCAGAGTCGACTTCCACATTCAAAGATACGCATGGTCAGGGGCAGGATGCAGGTTCCCGATCCGACGACAATTCGTTTCTAGCCGAGGGCGCACAAACAAGCGCATCGGCCAACAAGCGTTTGTCGTCTGTTTACTCACCCGCCAACGCTTCGGCCCATCGACTGTCGCAAGCCAGTCCCATGCGCGGGAACCGACTGTCGGCTACTGTATCACATAGAGTGTCATTCGCCGGCACCTTCCCGTCAACTCAACAACAGGACCGTGTCTCAGAACGGCTGAACTCCAGCCATGACACCTTTTTGTCGTACCTTGGTTCCTTCATTGGCCGATTGCACCTCCAGTCTCAATCTCGCCCGGAATTGGCGCTGGCCATCAAACAGTCTGCCACGTCCGGTGGTGAGCTCTTTGCCGTGGTTGATACCGTTTGCCGACATAGCAGCTTGGAATGCGAATCACTGGACCAGGCTCGCACTGCTATGTTTGACCACATCCGAGACCTTGTTTACTCAGCTCGCGATATACTGAGCACCGTTGACCCGGATGCAGAAGATATCATCATGCCTCACGACAACAGCCGGCTATTACTTGCTGCAACGGGGTGCGTCAAGGCGGCTGGCGAGTGCGTTGCAAAAACCAAGTGGGTGCTGGAAAGGATTGGCGACTTCGAATTCGAGGCCGAACAGACCGGCTTGGGGATCAGCTTGGAAGTGTTCGATAAGGTTTCTGAGAGCCGGCCGCAGACTCCGGAGACCTCAGTCACCCCAGTTTCCCAGGGCCCAGAAGCCACACCAGAAGTCAAGACACATTCAAGACGGTCCAGTCATCATTTGTCCCTGGACAAGCCTCTGCCCCAGATTCCTATCCCCGCCTCTCAGCCCGAAAACAGGAACTCGGTGCAGATATCACCACCAGCCTCCAGACCGCAATCCATAGTCGCCGGTGAAGATGTCCCCAGCCTGGCATCTTCGGTATCCTCGCTCAAACCTGTTCTGCCACCACTTCCAAGATTGAGAACGTCGATTTCCCTCGATGATTCTTACAGTCCCATGACAGATTACTCGCATGATAGCGAATATCATAGCTCATTTCGGTCCGACACGACTTCGTCAAGTGCCGGATCGAACACTACATATCTCAGCCGCGACTCAGAATCGAGCCTCGTATCTCAAGCCCCAACACGAGCCACAACTCCAGACTCTGCACTTGCACCCAGAGAGCAGCCTTCCATGTCTGAGCTCAGTGTGGCCTGTAGTACTGGAACAAGTGAGGAGGTTGACGATGTGGAGAACAAGCTGCTCGAAAAGACATTTGCTCACGAGTTGATGTTCAACAAGGAAGGCCATGTGACTGGTGGTTCCTTGCCCGCTCTCGTGGAACGTTTGACGACGCATGAATCTACCCCTGATGCTGTGTTCGTGTCTGCGTTCTACTTGACATTCCGTCTGTTCTGTTCCCCTGCCAAATTTGCTGCAGCTCTGATTGAGCGATTTGAATATGTCGGGGAGTCGCTTCATATGGCTAGCCCTGTACGCTTGCGCGTCTATAATGTAATGAAGGGGTGGTTGGAATCACATTGGCGTGATTCCACCGATCGCGAGGCTCTTCCGGCTATCCGGCATTTCGCTGAGTTCCAGCTTGGATCGTTGCTGCCATCTGCAGGCAAAAGGCTTATTGAGCTCGCGGATCGAGTTTCGTCGACGGACGGCTCCTTGGTGCCACGCTTAGTCTCGTCTATGGGGGAAGACCAGCACATCCAGTGCTCTATACGTCCCTGCAGATGCACCGCTGCCGAATCCAATCATTACCAAAAGTCAGCACAACCTTCTCAACAACTGGAAGAGCGGGGGCGCCTCGCCATGTGTGCTCGACTTTGAGCCCTTGGAGGTTGCGCGTCAGCTGACTTTGATACAAATGACCATATTTTGTTCAATCCTACCAGAAGAACTTCTTGGTTCTCAATGGATGAAGAATGGCGGGGCTGACTCGCCCAACGTCAAGGCGATGTCCGGTCTGTCAACAGACGTATCCAATGTTGTTGCCGACACCATTCTTCAGCACTCCGATGTGAAGAAGCGAGCTGCTATCATCAAGCAGTGGATCAAGGTTGCGCATCAGTGCTTGCAGCTTAACAACTATGATGGACTCATGGCTATTATTTGTAGCTTGAACAGCTCCATCATCAGCCGCCTGAGGAAGACGTGGGAATTTGTGAGTCCCAAGCGGCGCGAGATGCTTCAGGTATTGCAAGCCATCGTGGAGCCATCAAACAACAACAAGGTGCTCCGGGCCCGTCTGCAGGGGCATGTCCCCCCTTGCTTACCATTCCTGGGCATGTTCTTGACGGATTTGACCTTTGTGGACATTGGGAACCCTGCCACGAAGCAATTGCCGGGCGCCGGTAACGATGAGCACGGATTAACGGTGGTCAATTTCGACAAACACACCCGTACAGCCAAGATTATCGGGGAGCTGCAGAGGTTCCAAATTCCGTACAGGCTGACCGAGGTTGCGGATTTGCAGGAATGGCTGCAATCCGAAATCACCCGTGTCAAAGAAAGCGAACAAGGCACGTCGCAAATAACCTATTATCGCAAGAGCTTACTGCTGGAGCCTCGGGAAAACACCCTGAAGACTCCGGTGGAAGCTCCTACTGCCCATGGCCAGGCCACCCACGGCCAAAAGGCAGATATATTCAGTTGGATGACGAGAGATAGGGGGCAACAGAGCCACGCTGCTGTAGCCATCTAGTCCCGACCGTCCGACGTCATTTACAGAGCACACCTCTACGCCACATCCCCGACCTCCTTGCTTTTACTCATTTTTGTCTATTGATACCCCATCGTTTTCACGGTTGTTTGGAATGGGGTAAGGAGCTCATGGGATTTTGCATTACGGCCTGCTGGTTATTTTTGTTTTCCGGGTGCAGGGGTTCTAAAAAGAACCCTTTAAAGGGGTTTGGCGTCAGGTTTCATCAGCGTGCAACGATTACGCAATTATGCGAGAGCCCGGTTCTTTATGAAGAGTACGCTTGCTTGTTGGGCTATATTGAGTCCAATCCTGGAGTTGGGTTATTGTGTATGAGATGTCATTCGGAGCTCCTCTCCCCCCCCCTTTTTGAATACCCAGGGACGGGGCTCGGAAAACACTTGGGATGGCTCTCCAAGTAAAGCTGGCGAGCAATTTTGACTAGCCGTTGGCTTCTAGATATATATCTTTCAACAGGCGGGCAACAAAGGTCAGGATTGCGCTTATTGTATAATCTCTCGAGAGATGTTAGGGAAAGCTTGGAGGAAGTCGCGGAAAGGGCGACGTATATCAAAATATTCCCATGACATATTTATGAAAAGGAGGTTTTCTCAAGACAGACAGAAGCATTAGGACTCGAACTCGGTGATAGGAATAAACGAAGGAATGAAAGGTATCAATCAGGAATACTAGGTGGTTGGATTACGAACTCCTTGCTATAAGGATTACCTAGAATAATTGATTATTATCCCTGTGCCTCTTTTTCCAATATTCTTAGTGTGATCTGGTTGACTAACTACGTGACAGTATCCAAGTAGGTGAGGAGCAAGGAGGTTGAGGCGAAGCTGCTGACAAAGGGTTGGGGCGAGTCGGAGCCGCCAGTGAGTTAAGTTGGTTCTACGGGGAAATGGGTAGTGCTTCTGATGGCGCTGCACAGCCGTTGGGAGCTGGGACGCTCGCTTACTTGTTCGCCCACGTGCATGAGTGTGTCCTGGATCCACTCCTCTCCGGAGCAAAGTGAAATCCGAGACCTCGGTAGCGATGCAAGCAAGGTATGGCATCCATCTTTGCGGGACCCAGGTGGCCGGGTAGTCTGTAGTGGCCAGTAGTAGTAGGGCCCGGGGCTTTGGATGGATGGCCCTGTCAAAAGAAGAAAAACGGTTATCCTCTTCGTCCATCCTGTCGGTCGGCCTACTGGGGAATAGGTTGGTTCATCACGCTCTAGACTGGTTGTGGCTATCATACGTTATGACTGAGTTACACATGCACATGCGAATTGCTGCTGTGCACCCGTATCCAGATGCGAGGCACGGGAAGAGGGGAGGATTAGAAGACGCTACCGACCTGCAAGTCTGATGGCTTGTTTCTTTCGACCGAGTAGGTGCCCCCGGGTAGGTTAGGGTAGGTAGTACCTAAGGTTACGGGGACGGGACGATCCAATCTCATTCGTTCAGCTCAATTGGAGATGGATGTAACCTCGCTGGCCATTCCGTCCACAGTCAGCTCAGGTCAAGCCCCTGGGTAGCATGTAAGAAAGTGCTTAGGAGCGTGTTCGAGCCTTATCACTTGTACGACGCAGTACGACGACGACGGTGGCAGCAAGTACATTTGATATAGGATATGCAGGAAAAGGGACTGCTGATACAGCAGGTATTGGTGGCCTGACCCCAACGCCTTCTCGTTTATTACCCGGTTTACAGTGTTCATCAACGTGTAGGTTAAGCGAAGGAAACGGGGAGACGGGTGGGTTCGGCAGTCTACATGCATGTACCTTTCAACCGTCAATTGCCGTCTCGTATTCTTCGTCTCCCACGGCGCGTGCATCTGCAGTCAGTTGTTTGGCGGATGGACGTTTGCGACACGACTCTCGTGTTTGCTTTGGTGCATTTCGCCTCATGTCAGCCCCAAGCCGTTGATGCGATAAAGCAACAACATACGATTGACTGTCGAGAGGTCGTGCAAGGCCCGCTGTGGAGAAGTGCTCTATGATTAGAAAGATCAGTCGATTGATTGATTGATTGAGTGAGTCTCCGAGACAACCCACCTCAACCATGGTCTTTTAGCTGCTGGGCGTTCAATCAATGGCGGTCGGTTGATTTCGCAACCCGTTAGAGCTGGAGGGACCAACGGGCGCACGTTACGTTACATGGGGGAGGCTTTTATCAATGTCGAGTCTTGAGCCTAAGTAGGGCTCTAGCAGGCGCATGGACCGTGTGCGATATGTATATGCAGGTGGGTGCTACCTGGCTCGGGTCTAGACGACGACTGACACGAACAAATATGATAATGTCTTGTCGAGCAAAACCTTGGAGGAAAGGGCCCCCGTCGCTTCTTCAGTGGCCGTTTTTCTTCATTGGTAGGATAGGCGGGCTCCTTCCTAATCGGACCCCCGAACGGAATGCTTCCCCAGCTTCGCCTAGCCAATTGCTTTATCAGGGTGGGAACTGGGGGGTCTCGTGACGGGGGTGCTTGCAAGCCAATCAGACAGATCTATTCGGCCCGGCAGAGCTCGAGAGTCTGGGGTGGTGGCCTGCTAGCTCGTCCACCCCCCTGCTCCCCTTATCTTTAAACGTGATCATTCTCATATCCTGGTCGTGGGCAATTTTTCACGTATTTCGCGTACTGTATTGCATGGGCAGCAATCAGCTCGTACAGATCTAGACAGTGATGTCGAGTAAAGCTACGATTGATTCTGTCTAAGACGAAGTAAGGAGGAAAGAAGGATAGAAGCTATGGCGTATTGTGGGTAAGGAATCATACAGCCTGTTTCCATTATCTTCGAAGTCGAATGGGCTTTCTTCTTGCGCAAACCTGAATCCCATGTTCTGTTAGCGGCCGTATGCTGTAGCTAACGCACATTTCCATGCCTTCAATGCTCACTTCTTTACTTTACCTTGTACTGTGCTGTGCCGGCTCTGGCGGGCAGTCTCTCATTAGTGCTGTTTGTTTTTAGCTGTCATGGCCTATGTATTTGATCCTGTTCGCACGTACTGGATCGATCATGTTGATCAAATCCAACTTCGTATTGGGCCAAGCCTTCTCGCTCCAAGGCTAAGAGGAGGTGACCAGCGATGATGGCAGTGTGTGTCACGTAGTGGGCATCCCTCGTGCTCCTGGGCCTCGCGCGACCTCCCTTGGATTGCTACCTTGCTTCCCTGACATCTGCAGATACTCGCGCCGCGTCCAGCCATCTGGGGTGACATTGGTGATTGGACCCCTGGAAGGCCCTAGTATGTCGATCCTTCCAATTGATCGTATCGTAACAATTGAACCGTCCATCCACTTGGCTCAGCTCGTCCCCCAGGTAGATGAATGTACAGTAGCACAAGCCTGGACCCTAATCTGCCGGCCTGCTCTCCGGCTTGATTTTCCATATTACCCTTCTTCCTCCCTTCGCCTCACCGCTTGGGCGCTCTCTCTTTTTTCTTTTTGTTGCCATTGAAGCAAGCTGTTGCATACCAGCACCGCACTTGTCATCAAGTCCTCCCGGGCAGGAAAGCCATTGGAGCTACCCCTCCTTCACTCCGGCAAAGGCTCCAACTGCCAATTCGTTCATACATCACATCCATGCAAATTTGTAGTTTGCACTCTAGCTACATATCTAACCTGGTAAACATCGCGGCAAAACCACGCTCACTCGATCCACGCTCTGAAGAGTGAAGAGACCGCAATCTGCGAAAACAACAAAACCGACAACTAAAAAGTACCTCGCCATCACCATGGCCTCCGCAAAAGAGACGGGCATCGAGTCCTCGGGCCCCGCGTCCGATTCCCCAGCAGCTACTAACGGTCCCATCACCCGTCCGGCGGGCTGGCAATACAAGAGTTTTAAGCTGGGCAAGATGGAATTGTGGTATGCCTCTCCCAAGGTGCAGCTTTTCATGGTCTCAATGGTCTGCTTTCTGTGCCCGGGCATGTTCAATGCGCTACAAGGTCTCGGTGGTGGTGGTCAGCTCGACACCACGGCCAACGACCGCGCCAACGTGGCCCTGTACTCGACCTTTGCCGTCATTGGTTTCTTCTCTGGGACCTTCGCAAATCGGCTCGGCCTCCGCCTGACCATGAGTTTCGGTGGTTTGGGCTACTGCATCTACTCCGCCAGTTTTCTCAGCTACAGCCACACCAAGAACATGGGTTTCGTCATCTTCGCAGGCGCCTTCCTCGGTGTATGCGCCGGCTTGCTCTGGGCCGGCCAGGGTGCCATCATGATGTCTTACCCGCCAGAGAAGAGCAAGGGTCGTTACATCAGCTGGTTCTGGATCATCTTCAACCTTGGTGCTGTTATTGGCAGCTTGATCCCGCTAGCTCAGAATGCCAACAACACTGCTGGCCCCGTGACGGACGGCACCTACGTCGCCTTCATTGTTCTTATGGTAGCGGGTGCTGTTTTGGCCCTGTTCCTCTGCGACGCCGATAAGGTCCAGCGAGAGGACGGCTCCCACGTCATTCTCATGAAGAACCCGTCGTGGCAATCGGAACTCGTCGGCCTGTGGGACACGATACGCCTGGCACCCTGGATCGTATTGTTATTCCCCATGTTCTTCGCCTCCAACATATTCTACACCTACCAGCAAAACGGGCTCAACGCCGCGGCCTTCAACACGCGCACTCGTGCTCTCAACAGCTTGCTATACTGGCTGGCGCAGATCTTTGGCGCCGTCATCTTCGGATATGCGCTCGACTTCCCCAAGATGCGCCGATCCATTCGCGCCAAGGCTTCCTTGATCCTCCTCTTTGCGCTTACCTTCGCCATCTGGGGTGGAGGATATGCATGGCAGAAGAAGCAGCCCACCCGGGCCTGGACCAAGGCCAACCCCGACAAAGTCTACTTGGCCGACTGGACTGACGGTGGCGAGCTTTTCATCGGCCCCATGTTCCTCTACATCTTTTATGGTTTCTACGATGCTTGCTGGCAGACCTCGATTTACTGGTAAGCTATACGATGTGTACTCCTTCAGCAGTACCATGAACTAATGCGGGATCAGGTACATGGGCGCCCTCTCCAACTCGGGCCGCAAGACTGCCAACCTGGCTGGTTTCTACAAGGGAATTCAGTCGGCTGGCGCCGCCATCTTTTGGCGTTTGCACGATCTGGGTATTGAGGAGATGACATTGCTGGGTGCCACTGTAGGTCGACCCAATCTCCGTTCTCTGCGTTGCGATATGTACTAACCGATCAATCTAGTGGGGAATTCTGGCCGGGTCTTTACTGGTGGCCGGGCCTGTCATCTGGATGCGAATCAAGGATACGACAGCGCTGGAGGAGGACTTGAAGTTCAGCGACGAGACTATCGAGGATGTTGCGCCGACGGCAGTGATTGAGCACGAGCGCAAGGTCGAGACTGCCTAATTTAGAGCGGCGTATTAATTCAGAGACAGAAACAGAGTCCAAAGTAAGGCTTAATCTACAGGACCGAGAACATCGAGGGAAAAACATTGGGATATATGATTAGCGAAGGTGTTGTCATGTGCGATTACTACGACCATGAGTAATGACATCCGAGTTCCCTACCTACCTACCTACCTCTTTTCAACTGACATGACGATCTGTCGAGTATTTTTGGGCTGTCGTCCCACTCTTGGCATGTGGACATATGCACGAACACCTCGGCTGGAGATGTCTCAGGAAACACATTGTGATCAGAGGTAGCCAACCCAATCAAACTCAAAGGCAATGGGTTGGCCGAGTTGATTGGCCACTCTGCCTTTTGCCTATTTTTTTGATACACGTTAGACAAGTAAGTAGCTGGCCCAGCATCGTGTCGCATCGTGGTACCCGTCGTTAAGTCCCGTTGTTATCCGGCATGAAGCACATGGGCCCGTCGGATAAGCCTGGACGCTAGCCCGATGCGGTAAGATTGACACCCCTGATACCGAGGCATCGTAGCTTCATCCTAGAGCAATCCTCCGGACTCATCATATCATCAGCTTACGACTACCTTTTCATCACATTTTCAAAGAGAAAAGAGCCCTTATTTCCTCTCCATCAAGATATCTAAAACACCTGCTTCATTGGAATCTCCGTCTACTGTGTTCGTGTACGATAGGATAATGGTTACAGTCACTAGAGCGACCCGTCAATCCCTGACGGTGGTCGACAACCGGACGGGCAAGACCTACGAGGTCCCCATCAAGGACAACTCGGTGCTCGCCACGGACTTCAAGAAGATCAGCGCCCAGGCCGGCCCCAATGACCGGAAGGAAGATGAGACGGATCAGGGCTTGCGGGTGTTTGACCCGGCCTACATGAACACGGCCGTCGTGCACAGCAGAATCACCTACATCAACGGCCAGGAGGGCATCTTGCGCTACCGCGGCTACCCCATCCAGCAGTTGGTCAAGAAGAGCAACTTTCTCGAGACGGCCTATCTACTGCTCTACGGCGACCTGCCCACCAACGGGCAGTGTAGCCGCTGGCAGGACGAGGTCATGCACCACACCTACGTCCACACGGATATTGAGAATATGTTCAAGTCGTTCCGCTACGACTCTCACCCCATGTCCATGCTGACCTCGGCCTTCGCCACCCTGGGCGCCTTCGCGCCCGAGGCCAACCC
This sequence comes from Apiospora marii, assembly GCF_038362585.1. Lineage (NCBI taxonomy): Eukaryota > Fungi > Ascomycota > Sordariomycetes > Amphisphaeriales > Apiosporaceae > Apiospora > Apiospora marii. The sequence goes on from NW_027117377.1 coordinate 3,414,430, forward strand.
CTCGCTCGCGGGCCAGAAGCTCTACACCAACGCCGCGTCTGGCGACCCCCGCGCCCTCGAGGTTCTGGACAAGCAGATCCTGCGCATCATCGGGAAGGCGCCCACCTTAGCCGCCGCTGCCTACCGGATGCGCCAGGGCCGGCCCTTCAACCGCCCTGCACAGGGCCTGTCGTACACCGGCAACTTCCTGTACCTGTTGGACAACCTATCGGGCCACCAGTACCAGCCTCACCCGGTTCTGGAGAAAGCGCTCGACGCGCTCTTCATCCTCCACGCCGACCACGAGGTCAACTGCTCCACTGCCACCGTCCTGCAGGTCGGATCTTCGCTGGTCGACCCCTACAGCGTCGTCGCGGCTGCGTGCGCCGCGCTTTACGGGCCCTCGCACGGCGGCGCGTCCGAGTCGGCCATCCGGATGCTCATCGAGATCGGGTCGCCCGAGAACGTGCCCGCGTTCATGGAGAAGGTCGAGAAGCGCGAGCGCGTGCTGGTGGGGTTCGGGCACCGCGTCTACAAGAACGTGGACCCGCGCTCGACGGCGATCCGGGAGCTGGCCGAGGAGGTGTTCAAGGTGACGGGGCGCAACCGGCTGCTGGACACGGCGCTGACGCTGGCCGACTACGCGCGCAAGTCCGAGTTCATGCGCAAGCGCAACCTGTACCCCAACGTCGACTTCTACTCGGGGCTCATCTACCAGGCCATGGGCTTCCCGCTCGACTTCTACCCGGTCCTGTTCGCGGTGCCGCGCTGCGTCGGCTGGCTCGCCCACTGGCGCCAGATGATGCTGAGCCCCGGCGGCGTCAAGATCTGGCGGCCCCGCCAGCTCTACGTCGGCGAGGGCGAGCGCGACTACGTCGACGCCGCGGACCGCCAGGAGAAGGCCGGGGCTACCATCTTCGAGGGGCCCGTGCAGGTCGAGCACGGCGGGGATAGCAAGAGGAATGTGTTGGCGTCCTACAAGGATGAGACGGGCAGGACTTGGGGGGAAGAGCAAGTTGTAATCAAGAGTGTAAGAGTGTGTATGGCTACGAGGTCGTTCTTGTCTGTCTGTCCTGGCTCAGGTCTTGCTGGTGTTATGGGAAGCAACCAGTAGCAGTGTGTGTGTACGATGGGGGTCATCATGCCAATAGACTGAAGTGTGTTTTTATTGATTTTGTTCACCTACCTGGATTGATGGCAAAACTGATTGGAAGTGCCACTGGATATGCTGTGTTAAGGGGAGGAGGGGTGAGTGGCGGCCAGGTCCAACAATAGGGAGGGGGAGGGGGGCAGCAATTGTGCAGAGGGAGGGAGGGTAGGTTGATAACTCTCAATAATTGACCCTGTTGTCAAGTGGGCAAGCGGGCAAATGGTCAAGTGGTTAAGCGTGTGGTTCACATTCGAAGGACAGGTGTTGTCGGTACATATCCCGGTGTTGCGGTCCTAGGGTCCCCTCCCTCTGACGGACCTAACTTTACACAAAAACGTAGGTATGTGCAGGCAGCATCCCCTGAATAGGGATTTCCTGGGCACGTATGTGCTAACCTGGGATTACCCCTATCGACCGGATGTGTTCAACCGTGAAATCACTCGGCGACAATTTTTTTTTTTCTTTTTCCTTTTTTTTTTCTCTCTTCTCTTACTTACTGCGTACGTCCTTGAGTCCCATCACTACATAGAAAACATTTGATATCTTGGGCTTCGTTCTAGATGTTGGATTCGACACCATGCAGAGCAAGCAGTCTTTTCATTTTATTTATCTTCCATATGATTAGCTTGAACCTCTATAATGAATCACGTCCACTCGTAGCAGGTTAATAAGCATCCGCTTCAGCGCCTGGTACTATATCCAGGATAATAATAATAACCTTGCTATTCACTCACTGTTCACTCATTGTTCACTCACCCCTAGTCTAGTTTATTCCTACTACAATTAAAGCTGTTTACCCTGGCTCTTGCCTTGTTGAAACTCCGGGTTGCTAAATCCTACCAGCTTTTCCGCCAACTTGAAATCTAGTCGACTAGTTTCTTCTATTAAGGTAAAGGCATACCAATTTGTACGATTTTGCGTACCATTAATTTTATTACAGAATGTACGATGGCGCAGCCAAATTCTCATACGGGCCATCTGGCTATCCGTAGCTCAGACCTCACGCTCAACTTCGCGGCACTGGTGCCGTTCAAAGAGCTTCTCTGCCGCCGGCAGTCTTCCTTCGTCCCGGCAGGCATGACACAAACGCAAGACATCGCCGAGCGCCACCCCGTCGTCCTGTTTGGTCTCCTTCGCGCCCATAGACCTTTCACTGAGGCCCAATGGCTTTATTCAACGGTCACGCGTCAGTGGCTCCAGCAGCCGATCGCCAAGTCTAAGAAGATAAGCAAAGTCAAGGAATTGATCCATGTTGTGCTTCGAGCCCGCACTATCAAGAGATCTACGACGGGCATGGCCGCACAAACCCACCTGGGAAGCCTCGTCGACACCTGGATCGGACATGTGAGACGCGTGGATCTCACACCCATTGCCTCCAACCCAACCCCCGACCCCAGGTTGGTGGCTTCATGGCGACGTATGCAGTCCAGGGTCGACGGCGACATTCGAAATACGCCTCACCTCATCTTTGGTGGCAACCATCACTTGGGTACGATTATCTTACTTTGTATGCAATGCCAGGGACGAAGGGATCGACTAACGAACGTATGGTGCTGTCATAGCCAATAACCAGCCTACTGCTATCGCAATGCCCCCGGCTGCCCCGATCGCCTCCGCAAGTACTGCCCAGGCTACTGCTGCAGCCACCGCTACTGCTGCCTCTTCCTCTGCCGCCGTCGCCTCTACTGGTGCTACTCAGTCTGCTGCCCCGGCCGCTGCTGTTGCCACCACTGGCAGTGCTCAGCCTTCGGTCTCCTCTTTTGCCACGGCTACTTCTACCAGCACAACTCAGTCAGATGGTCTCGCAACTGTCACAGCTGCTTCTGCCGCCGAGGCTTCCACCAGCACTACTCAGTCTGCTGCCCAGGCCGCTGTTGTTACTACCGCTGGGAGTGCTCAGTCTTCGGTCCCCTCTAATGTCACAGCTACTTCTACCGACACACTTCAGTCAGATGGCCTCGCTCATGCCACAGCTGCTTCTCCCGCTTCCGGCTCATCAATGAACTCAGGTTCTGAGGATACACAAGGAGAGGATGATGATGTTGTCGAAATGCCCTTGCCCACTCCCGTGGCCACTGAGACCGAGCCTGAGTCTAACGTAGCATCTGACTTGGCTTCCGCTACTGGCTCAGTGTCTGATTCTGCCAACAACACTATCGTCGATGTCACTGCGTCTGGTTCGGTCTCACCAACTGCTTCATCGACCGATAAGACGGAACGAGCGCAAGCAGAGAAGCAGCGATCTGAGGATCAGAAGTAGCAGGTGTGGGTCCGCCTACAGGATACTGATACGCAAAATGGAGCACGAAGATTGTGAAGATGGGAAAGATGTTACTGGTTCTAGCTTGTTCAAAAGGATCAACCAGCGACTAAAGGGGGCAGGAGCCAGCAGCATGGGACTATCGCTAAGCAAAGCTGTCAGAGCTTGTATGAAATGGATGTACATAGTAGAACAGCACATTGATAGACACAGCCCTTGTCGATGCTTCATTTAGACGTCGGATGACATATGTCAGAGGGTTGGTCAGTATTTCATAGTCGATTCAGTCGCCCAAGATTAGGGGCGGCTGCGCTTTACTGCTCAATGAAAAGAGCATCTTGAACATCCTTCTGTTCTCCAAGCCATGCATGCGTACTCGAAGCTCAAACCGGTGGATTCGGGGTATGTGCTCTTATCTACCCAAGGAATGAGCAACTACTACTACTGGTCATAATAAGAATTTGGGCTTTATTGGCCAAACAATCGCTGCCATCGTAATTCTCTGAGAGAAGAATACTTTCCAGGCCCTCGTATGCATAGTCTAGTGTCGACTATCAAATACAAGATATGCGTGAATTTCGAGGCATGGGGTCGCATAACAGGCGAAGGGTGGTGCTGATTCAATGAATGGCAGCAACTGGATCATGGCCATAGCTTAAACCATGCCCCTATGAATATTCCCCCTGTTGGGTTGATCAAGTAGTCATTTACTCAACATCTTGTTCTCCTGCGTAGTAGGAAAAGTGTGTATGCTATGCTCGCGCAGTTGGGTGTGAAATGGGGAAGGGGAATGTGCTTAAGTGAGGGACAGCAGCGTTTGCATAGGGAAGGTAGGTTAGTAATCCCAAATAGCCGACCTGTTTTCCAAAACCACGGGTGGTCGAGTGGAAAGGACTGAAGAAACGGCAAACATATCGTCTGCGAGGAGCACCAGCCCGCCCCTGTCATTCCATCTTCCTCTCCACCAGTAAAACTACCCAGAAAAAGCCAGAGAAAAAGCTCAAAAGAGCGCAGACCGACTTCGCGCCGTGTACGGTTACGGCGTCGACGGTGACATCTGACTTCACACCGTGAACGGATGTAGCGGTATGAGCACCCACGGAGTGAATCACCACCTGCGAAATGGGTGTGTCCAAATCCGGCGTGAATCACCATGAAGTGGGTGTGTTCGAATCCGACTCCTGTCACAGATCACCCATCTTTTTTTTATCCTCTCTCTCTCTTTTTCCACCCTCCATTCTTTTTATCCCTTCTATTGGCCCTCCGCCCTCCACCCCCTTGGCTTGAGAAAGAGTAACTGGCCGCCTCCTACCCACACTGCTTCTTTTGTCACCTACAACCATTCGATTCTAAGCATCTGGCCTAGCTTTATTGGGTTCCTCCCCCACGATTTCTGGGCTATTATCCAAGTCTGCTTGCTGACTGGCTAGGCCATGACCATTCCCCTTGAGGTCTAGCCTTTCGAAGCCAGCATTCTTGAATTTGAGAAACGGGCTTCTTACCCAGTACGACGGTTATACTCAATCTTATACGTTCGAGTTCGGTCTACTCTGTTACGGACTTACATGATATATTCGGGTGGCTGCTCATCATCATTACCGCCCTGTGCGCTCGGGAACTCGCAACACTTGAAATGCTACCTATGGACCGACATCTTACTTTATTGTTTTGCTTCCTTACTCGGCGGACCGACCAGCCTTTTGTCCAACAACTGTCTTCTGTTCTAATTGGAGATGATTGATGTGCTTGTGAGGTTGGGTGTGCTATAATGAAACAGAGGAGGATGTCTTTTGGGTTAGCAGTACTGGAGTCGCTAATTAGCAAGCAGCATAGATGGCGACAATAGGTATTGCGTGATTCGGACCCTCAGGATGCTCGGAGGCTTCCCTTCACAGGTTTGGTAAGACGTAGGCCAAACAACATGTGCTCGTTGTAGCGGTAGCATTTCATCCGTGGTTGCCTCCTAGAGATCGATTTGCCTTATCTGCCCTTACAGGATAGTAACATAATAGAAATGATGAGTTGACACACTTTCCCATTCTCTATCTCGGGAGCATGCCTCTCATATAGCAGATAAATGGCATTCAAGATATTGATACTCTCCATACTCCAGTTGCAATAAGACGTCACGATACCAGGGCCCCAATCAGTGGCAATCGTCACTATTGCCTGCAGCTTGGAGTCGCCGCTCCTACGTTTCTGGCCATGGCATGGAGAAATGCTCGCTACTGGTTATTAAAATAATTCTTCGGAACGAATATCAGGCTGATGTGTTTTAGTCACTGTAATAGCGATTGCCTGATGCGTCAAAGTGCCTTTTCAGCAGGTCCTTTCAGACTTACATATCGAGATATGTAAGAGCTCTGTAAAATCCTAGTAAGTACATCGTGAGTGAGCATCTATTGAAAGTGTGAGTTGAACCCCTCTTCCTTACCTTGTATTCAAATCCTGGATAATCTGATTGTTCTTGGTGAAGCACCTTAATTACCACTCAGGTCTAAAGACTTCTTGCCAACTTGAAGTCCAAGTCTTCCCCCAACATCACCACAACACAAACCCAACTGATCACAAACAAGTCCAACTACCTGCGAGGTCCGTCACTTCTACCTTCGCTCTCTTATTGCTGCTAACTGGTATGATCGCAGTGCGTGTTTAACCATGGCCTCACCTCGTCGCGTCTTGGTCCCTTCCGGCCTCAAGCGCGAGCTTCAGCGCAACTCGGACGGCACCCTCAGTCATCTTGACGTCAAGCCAGGTATGTGGTGCTAAACTTCAACTTGAACAGTTTAAGAGGAAGGGGGAGTACTATTATCTTCTCCCCCGAGAGAAGGACCATAACTAATCATCCACGTACACTTTGCTACATACAGATCAAGAGAGTCGGGCCACGGCATCCGCCACTTCCTCTAAGTCTCCCATCACTGGATCATCTACGACCATGAAGCCTGGCGGTGCACCACGCAAGGAAGTTGCTCCTAGCCAGTCTCCCGAGGAAGAGCGACGCGCCAACATACTGTGGAAGTGCTTTGACGAGTTGGAGAAGGTCGATGCAGAGATTCGCAATTTCGACCTTTGGGCTAGAGGACACCGCGGTTGGACTGACGAACGCCGCCGTTGGGCTGAGGGTCACCGCCGCAACCTGATGCAGCGACGTGGACATTGGGATGGAAAGCTCAATGATGCTACATCTGACTACTGGGCCATCTAAAGCCGTGCCAGGCGATGGTTGGTTTGATTGGGAATATGGAACAGGATCTTGTCTCCGCCCATTTTCTGGCTGATACAGAGGAGATATGTGCTTAGGAGCGTCATGTATGAGCGGGCCAACGACTGCCCTGACACCACCATGCCTTACGTGCGTACATTCTAGTTCAGGGCATCATGAATAGCTATTTGGTCTGGACCTGACCTGGACAACATAGATCCCGAAGAAAGTGAACAACACGAGTGTTGACCCAATGAAGCTATCTTGACTCATCTTGCTCGACCCGAGGAGCTGCAGATGTAATTTGTACTGTTACGGTTTCTACCATCGGACCACAGTTGATTGGGATTTAAGGTGTGTCCTGACTAGGGTGCAATTTTCATTTACTGAAATGACCACCTTCCTTTCGTTCGTCTGCACTTTTCGTAGGCATTCAATTGTTTTGACTGTGTCACTCCCCAACCTATCTTGCCAGCTTGGCGAACCGAAATTATTCTCTCAACAACAACAACACCACCACAATCAGAACCATCAGTTGCCAACCATAACCACCCAAGGAATCCGTGTTTCCCATTTTACTTTTGGTCGGTTTTGTGTTGTTTCATCACTCAGACTGACATGGATGAGATAGTTGCAGTAAGAACGATGGCACAGAACAAGACCTCGTCGGAGCATCTGGCCACGCGGATGGCAGAGCTTGCTCTGGAACACTCAGGTACCACAAACACCCTCGCTCACTCATTCGAACGACATAGCTGACTGATGATAATTGATAGGCCAGAACATCCCCGATGTAGCTCATGGTACCGTTGATACCGCCAACAACCAAGCTGCCCCCGCCGGAATCACCTCCACTGCTTCTGCTGGCATTACCCCTGCCATTCGTATCTACGGACGATCAGCGATCCGTTCGGAATCCAAGAGAGACAGAGAGAAGAAACGCCATCAACAGCGCATGAACAGATTGTTGCGCGACCTGGTCTTTTACAATGGCCAGAAGGCGAGAAGAGTGCGGCGCGATATCTATGGAAACATACACCACACTCATCAAGACCTACTCGACGCCCGAGAGAACTTGCGCGACATCCATGATGAGCTACTAGAGGTCCGTGAAGAGCTACGCGAGATTCGTGTAGAGCTACGCGAGACTCGTGAGGAAACACGTGGAGCTCGTAGATTCCTACGCGAGATGGCCTAGGCCGAGCGTGAACTGGATGAGAGACAGCGTGTTCTGGTTGAGCGGGAGCGCGGAGAGGATGAGAACCTGCGCGTGGTCTTGGAGAGTTATCGCCGAGTCCGTGAGTAGGTTGTGGTCTACAAAAAGACGGCGACCATCAGGATTGGCAGCAGTATCTGCTCACTGCCCAAACTGCTCAGGAGGGTTTCTGGTTCGCCCTGCCGTGTGTTGCCTGGGTTGACATGTCATCTGGTATGAGGTTGGTTGGATATCACAACTTGGCAGGCGCGTCAGGTAATGGAAAAGGATAAGGCGGGTTTGAGAATCCGGCGCTTCCGTTCCTGGCAGGGCCGGAGGTATTCATGATGCTTTACCAGTAGACTATGTTGATCGGATCTGAGATGAGAAGTATCAGTAGCAAGGTACTAAGAATGGTAAATTTAATAGGAACATCCCCCCCTTCTCAAAACGGACACGCGTAATTAAGCCTCATGATCGTGAACTCGGTCACCCAATCGTTCTCTATGCTACAAAGCAGATGAAACTGAGCGCCGGGGCAGAATCCATAATCTATTGACCCTGCTGTGTTCAACTGTTCTTATTGTCGTCTTGGCTTCACGCTTGATTGAGAGCCTACACAGGTTCCTTCCCTTTACGTTATTAATTCGAGCTTTTGGAAGCAAGCCAGGTCAACCGTACTTTCCCCAACTTCATCACCAGCAACATCCGCCATTCAACAACCATTGAGCCCTGGCAATCTGGTGAGACCCATCATGAATTCCAGCGTACTTCCGTATTGCTTATCATCCATACTGACACAGTCGTAAGATTGAAGATGGCGCAACCTCAGACTTTGCAGGACTACCAGGCCATGGCAAACTCAGGCGCCACTATTGAGAACACAGGTAAGAACAACATCATATCCGCCTACTGTGAATGAAGGCATGTGGGACTGACTGGTGGACATTCCATAGGCCAGAACCAAGACAACGCCGGACCGGCCCAGAGCATGGCTGCCACTGCCAACAACCAAGCTGTCCCTGCCGGTCCCGTCTCGGTTTCGCGCGCTTTCCGCCAGACGGTGGTATCGGAGATGAAAGCTATATTGCGCAAGTCACAAGCAAGAATGCGGACCGATCCTGAGTATCGCCGCTCCATGAGAGCCTTCAACCCCCAACTCCGCCTGCTCCTGGTTCAAAAGCGCCGAATTAGGGCAATTCGGCGCAGAACGGATAAACTGCTCCATAGAACCAATCGGCAGCTTCAGGCAATGGACTGGTGCAAAGCCCCGAAGGCAGTTGGTGCGGAAGTCGAGTCCGGACATGATGCAGAAGATGATACGGACGATGAAGAGGATGGAGATGACGAGGACCACCAGACTGGACCGGCGTCTAACTGAGCCGGACATCGTGGGTAGCATGGAAGAAGGACACTTGGAACGGGGAACTTGGAATTGCAGTTCCCGGCTCAGGCCAACATCTGATGGGCAGCTTCACAGGATTGCTTCCGCTGGCCAACCGCCTTTGATGGCCGACTCAGAATAACCACCAAGATAGCATACCAAAATAATACATGCATATAAAGTCAAGTGTCATTTCGCTTGTAGGCCTGCCAATAAGTTGCGTAGTTGAGAGCAGTTTTGAAATTGGGGCAAAGTCGAGTAATAGGGGGGTGGCTGGTGTGGGGCTGCTCAATTGGCCAAAGGGGGACGAGGGTAGGTTAAGTATCTAAATTACTGCGTTCTTTTCCAACGAGTTGGTCGAGTGGTAAAACAGTCGATTCAATGCCCGGTGTGGTTGGAGCCGTTAATCCACGGCTTACCAGCATGGGCTTCGAGCGCGGTCGTGGCAGGCTTTTCAGATACACTTCTGGATTCTACCTTCACAGTAATTCCGACATATGTAGGCTTCCTGGATACACTTCTGGGTTCTACCTACATGCGAAGGACATCCCCTGGCGGGGGGTGTAAGCATTGATCAACAACAACCTCACCAACTTGTTCTTTTTTCTTTTTTGTTCTTTTTTTCTTTTTTTCTTTTTTTCTTTTTCCCCTTCCTTGATTTCTCGTCTTCGGTCTTGGTGGTGGGTGATGATGAAATCTTGAACCGAACAAAAGGCCGTGCTTCCTTTCGCGCTCACCTTTGTTGGTCTTTTCGTACGCCTTGATATCTGCGACGGGAAGGTTGAAGATGTCAATGATGCCACGATCTGGTACGGCAGGGGGGTCGAGTTCCAAGTCTCGTCCTTCCCTCCAAGCCAAAATATGCTGAAGTACGCCATCCTCGCTGCCTCAATTTGTAGCCCGCCCACGAGAAGTGTCCTTGCAGTGGAATCACCATCAGAGCCAGATTAGACCACCTCATGCGGGGCATGGGCCAGAAAGGTAGAGTCAAGAAGAAGTATCGTGACATCACCTACAGACATCGCTACCACAAAACAACCAAAGGAACATCAGTTCACCAGAATATTTACATCTTCAGATGCATGGGTAGGCAGTTGAAGTTAAAGAACATCGGCTTATCGCGTATGTTATGATCTGTGGCATAGCTGATCACTCACGCTGGAAGCTACCTGATTGCAGGTTACAAGGTCGTGATACCAGGGATTCAGTTCACCGAAAGCTGTGTTCATATGTTATGTCGCCACTGATGAGAAAACTGTTGATACCACTATCATGATTGCCTCTTGAAAATACCCCGAGTACTTAAATATTACCATGTATCCTAAATCGACATTGAGTGTAGTGATAGATCAGTGGGTTCCATATCCAGAAACAAAAAAAAAGCTATGCCTAGAGCTGCTAAGTAAGGACAACGTGAAGGCAGAGTGAGAGTTCCGGGTTGAAACTAGGAAATAAGTACCGGAAGCTTGGGGCGGAGCATTGAATGCAAAGGTGTTGTAAACTTGGAATATGGCATTCAATGCAAAGTACAGTCAAGATTGAACAGCTACTTTCCCGACTCCCCTTCTTCCACAATCGTCCATCAGGCCATCTGTGGCAAGCGAAGGCATAGGTCACAATGGTTCGCTCTCTTCCCCTTCTTCATGAAAGATACTAACATCAATTTGCAGCTGCGCAACAAGCTCCCGAAAAGGCGGAAGCTTAACCACAAGGATTCATTGCCGTTCAAAGACTCAGGCCTGGCAAACCATAATTCAACTGTGGTGTACCAGAGCTCTGATCTTGTACTGAAGCAAGGAAAGATCCTAGATCCATATGAAGACCTAATCCTACGCAGCTCGAGCTTTCTCAAACCGGACATGGAGGACCATGAGATCATCGAGCGGCACCTCGTCGTCTTGTTTGGTCTCATCCGTGCCTTCAAGATGGGATGCCACATCAATTGGTTCTGGTCTACTGTCAGCCGACTCTGGCTTAACCTCCCGATTTCAAGCCAGGATCAGAACCAACGAATCAAGGACCTAGTCGAAGATGTGGTGCGGGCTCGCGGCCACGATGGCTTCTATTACAACCCCACATCCTCGGCACCTGCTGCAAAGACGCATCTGGGAAAATTGATCGACGATTGGGCCCAACATCGAGGAGACAACAGACACTTCTTTGTCGCCGAGAATCCTGCTCCCACCGCCGAAGAGAACAAAGACTTCAAGGATATCCAGGACATAGTCGCCGCAGCTATCAAGAAAAGACCTCTTGGTGTCTTTTCCCACAATGACAAGCACGAGGGTAAGTAACACCAGCTCAAGTTTCGTGATCTGGCACACAGAATTCATGATTGACATACCGTTCTAGTGACTGGCTGGCCCCGAGCTGCTCCTGCCGCAGTCGTTCCTTGTCGAGATATTCCTGTCAACGCGCCAGCTTCCTTAGACGACGACGAAGGCGAAATCCAGGATTCGAATATCCACTCCGTCAAGGCCATGTATCGCGAGTTGGCGGCCGGTAGGATCGCAGCTGAGGTAGAAGCAATTGAGCTCTACAAGGAACAAGCCAAGAACTTCCGAGAACATGCAAAGCACTCTCAAGAACAGGTAAAGCTTTATCAGGAACATGCAAAGCTTTCCCAGGAACAGTCTACGCTCGTCCAGCAACTGGTTAAGAACGCTCAACAATTGGACGCGAATGCCAAAAAGGCCGACGAGAACGCCCAGAAACTGGACAAGAATGCTCAGAAACTGGACAAAACCGCTGAACGACAGGACTTCATCATGGCAATGTTGGTTAAGATGGCGAGACAGCAGAAGGGACTGGACAGCCGAATCTCTTCTCTCGAAGAGTAGCAGCGGCCTAACCGTGTCTGTTGCTGGCGATCACTTGACTGTAATAGTGTTCCATAGTGAGTCTGGATACGAAGCTGGATTTGTAACAAGTGTACGGTTGTGATAGGAGTCCGAGGGAGGAGCGAGCCCCTGTAGATAGGCGCTTACTTGCTTGTCTCTGGACCGTTGGTTGGAAATCTCCAGCCTAGGATAGTTGTCTCTGCTGTATGGCAAATGACAAAGAATACCCCCCTGCATCCTTCCCACCCCTTGTATCTACCTACCTAGTCAGCAGTAGTCTTCCCGTTTGTGATAGGTGTGTTTGGGCTTTTGACGTCCAAAGGGATCGCCGGACGAAAGGAGGTGCTCGGGCCGAGAGAGCCAATTTGGTGGAGCCTCACAGCTGGACCCTGTTCGCCTCTAAGGCATGGCACGAAGCTACTGTACCCTCCCGTCTTTACGTCATTCAGGTACCTTACGCCGAAATGCCATCATGGGATGAGCTTCAAAACAACGGGCAAAAAGCTCAGTTGGGTCCGAAAAAGCTGTGTTTAATGTGGTACGAATACTGATCAAGGGTCTCGAAGCTCCAAGAATCCCATTCTACCCCGGAAGGCCAGACGATGCTCGCAATTGATCGTCAGGGAGGCACGGTGGAAGCTCGGAAAGACACATGCAGCATTGATTATCTCGTCCTTTGAGGCGAGGGACGAGGAGCGAGCGCCCCACCAAAGAAATGGCATGACACGCGCCTAAGCAGCAAGTACATTACGCAGGTCGGGGTGCTCGTCGCTCATTCCGCTTGATGCAGGTGGAGCTGTGGAGGTGATAGTCTGATTATTCTGCCATTGAAATTGACCGACGTCGCTTTCTTTCTTTCTGTTCTTCTTTGCTGAACCGTCTTCATCTTCTACCCCATGGGGATTCTCAAGAAATCCTAGCGACCGCGACCACGCTTCCTTGTACACTCTCCACTCCTTTTCCTTCTTCTTCTTGTTTTTTTTTCCCACATACAACATGGCTTCGCCCATAGCCTCGGCGGCGCTCAAGTCGCGAATCCGACGGCCGTCCATGCTGAAGAAGCTGTGCCGGCCTGAGGATCTCCTCCACCACTTCCCCAATGGCGCATACATCGGCTGGTCTGGCTTCACCGGTGTTGGTTACCCTAAGTACGACCTACGTGCCCCTCACTCCTCATGCCTTGTCTCAAATGCTTACATACCGGCTGCAGGAAGATTCCTACGTTTCTGGCCGACCATGTGGAAAAGAACAACCTCCAGGGACAGCTGAAGTATTCGCTCTTCGTTGGCGCCTCTTCGGGTGCCGAGACTGAGAACCGCTGGGCCGGGCTGGACATGATTCAGCGACGAGCTCCTCATCAAGTCGGAAAGTCGATTTCCAAGGGTATTAACGAGGGGCGCATCAACTTTTTCGACAAGCACCTGTCCATGTTCCCGTCGGACCTGGTATATGTGAGCTGCGCCGCCCCTGCTATCTCGGTCCGTGTGGAAATCTAATGCCATTCTTAGGGATTCTACACCAAAGACAGGCCAAACAACAACCTCGATGTTACTGTGGTAGAAGCAAGCGCCATCAAGGAAGACGGTTCAATCGTCCCTGGTGCTTCCGTGGGCGCCACGCCAGAGTTGGTGCAGATGGCCGACAAGGTATGAATGACCTTTGAAGCTGCTGCTCATGCGATTCGCATTACGAACAAGCTAACTGGACGGCCAATAGATCATTATCGAGGTCAACACAGCCATCCCGAACTTCGAGGGTCTTCACGATATCACCATGTCAGATCTGCCGCCACGCCGAAAGCCTTACCTGGTCATGGAAGTCGAAGACCGAATCGGCTCCACCTCCATCCCCATCGACCCCGAGAAGGTCGTCGGTGTCATCGAGTCTGACTACCAGGATGTGACTGCACAAAACACCCCAGCTGACGACGGATCCAAGGCGATTGCTGGGCATCTCATCGAATTCCTGGAACATGAAGTAAAACATGGCCGACTGCCCAAGTCGCTTCTCCCCATCCAATCCGGTATTGGCAACATTGCCAACGCCGTTATCGGAGGACTGAGTGAAGTCAACTTCTGGAACCTGAAGGTGTGGACTGAAGTCATCCAGGACACTTTCCTTGACTTGTTCGACTCCGGTCGGCTTGACTTTGCCACCGCCACGTCTATTCGCTTCTCGCCCGACGGCTTCAAGCGTTTCTACGATAACTGGGAGCAGTATCAGGACAAGCTGCTGTTGCGATCTCAGCAGGTCTCCAACTCGCCCGAAATCATCCGCCGTCTTGGTGTCATCGGCATGAACACTCCTGTTGAGGTCGACATCTACGCACACGCTAACAGCACTTGTGTTATGGGCAGCCGCATGCTGAACGGTCTGGGTGGATCTGCTGATTTCTTGCGAAACTCCAAGTACAGTATCATGCACACACCCTCAACCCGACCTACCAAGTCCGACCCGCATGGAGTCAGCTGCATTGTGCCCATGTGTACCCATGTTGACCAGACGGAGCATGACTTGGATGTCATTGTGACCGAGACTGGACTGGCTGATGTTCGCGGCTTGTCGCCCAAGGAGAGAGCCCGTGTCATCATTGACAAGTGCGCCCACGATGATTACAAGCCCATCCTGAAGGGCTACTTTGACAAGGCCGAGTTCGAATGCACCAGGAAAGGCATGGGCCACGAGCCTCATCTGCTTTGGAACTCCTTTGACATGCACAAGGCCCTTTCGGAAGAGGGAAGCATGAAGAAGATCAAGTCATGGTAAATCTGAAACATATGTTGTGGGCTTATGCCACATTGCTTAGATCTAGTAGAGATGTCTTGGATACGATAGATCTCTTGGATACGACTTGTATATATTCACTATCATTGTCATATCGGATATACGACTCTAATAGAACAAAAAAAAAAAGTTAAATTCCATCGTATGCTGCTTCAGCTCTATCGGGATCATCCATCATATTGTATGTCCAAGTTCAGTAGCAAACGATGCTTGGCGGGGCCGGAGTTGCCTGGTTTGGTGGCCCAGGAATCAGCCCTCTCTCATTTCCTAGTGTGAAGTATCAGTACCCGGTATCTAGGCTTTGAGGCCGTTAAAGTCAAGAAAGGTAGATGAGACTGACCTGCGCCTTGAACGGTGACAAATGCGGCTGACGCATCCACAAGCTTTTGAAAACATCCTCGAAGCGCGGGTGTGAGAAGGCCGACGGTCGAAGTCAAGGGCTGGTGGCGAGGCAACTCGTGCTAGAAGCGGCACGCGATGATGGCTGTTGTAATGATCATCACAGGAACAAGAGTTGAGATATGCCCTCCGGTTATAGGTGATAGCTGTTTCGTAGCTGACGATATCTTCTCTGTCATCTACGTCCTCCAAGTGATCTTCCAATTCTGAAACTGCTGAAGAAGGTTCCTTTTGAAGCTCGTTGCAGCCAACTTGGCCTGCCATGATTCTGCTAGTGCGGCAAGCAGGTGGTTCTGGCGCAGATATTGCAATTCAATGAAGATGCCTTGCAGGCGTGAAAGCAAATGCCGGAAATCTAGACGAGGAATCTCGAAAGTATTTTGGCCAGAGTGAACAGAATCGGCTTGGGTGGAATTTATCATGGAGCGGACGTAGTCTGTATGACAGATAGATATTGATACGTTATACTGGTCTCTTAGCTATGCCAAGACTTTAGAGATCGAGATGCTAACATCTGACCTGCAGTATCGATCTCGTAGCTCCGGGTGCTTGCTTCTCAGGCAAACCTTGATATGTGTAGTCGATGCTGAGGGGGGCTGTTTTGTCTAGTTGATGAGCCGCAAGCTACCTTATCATGACGGCTGTCGACCGAGTCAGGGGTTTAAGCTCGAGATCATCTCGCAAATATCGGACTTACTTTTGCGGTATGTGTTCATCAAATTGGCATGTCGTGAGAATACCTACTTTCTCTTTAAGGAACATGATGTTTACAATCACCTACTCGCATAAATATCGCCAGACTCACTAGACCTTATCACGTAGATAGGAGTAGAACTGAACAACGGGCATTTGGTGAGCAAAGCGAAGTGCTCAGGGGCTATTCAGTGATGGGTGTATCACATAATGCCCGCAGATTACCAAATCTCAAGTCCCAATCATGACATCAGGATAGCAAACCACAAATATCCTTTGTATGGAGCCTTTGGATCTCATGCAATGCATCGAATTTTCAGTAGGCATTTTGAGATGTCCCTCGGTCAAGTGTTGTGGTAAGGTTGCCCGCTGAGGCGCAAAGTGCTGGATGAAGCGGGCAAAGCTGTCTCAACCCCACCTAAGCTCCAGGCGCGACTTTCAATTGATCAGCGTCATCGACGGCCGGTTTACCAATATCTTATCGCTTAACTCCGACTTGCGACGGAACTTTGCCACATCAACTTCTCTATGTTGAAGGTGCCTCTTCCAAAGGAACTAAGGAGAAGATGGTGTACAGTATCGAGGAAGTCATTTGAACGTCAATGATGTCTGGCAAAGCTACGCTACCATACACATGCTCACGATGCGCCGTTGCCTTGCTTCGGCAAGAGGCGCGATACAGCATTGGTGCATATTCCCGTAATCGTTGGAATCGCCATTCTTCGAGCGCCGCCGACGCGCAGAAACCCGACGACAACGACAACAAACAGTCGCAGAAGGATGCCGAACCTGCTACGCCCGAGCGCGGGGCCATGTCCAGGCGACTCGAAGAAGCCACCGAAGATGCCCTACTCACCGGTGGACGGGCTGGTCGCCGCGCGGTCGAAGACGCCGGGTTTTCCGATGAACTCAAGGAGCGACTGTTTGCCAAGGTGAAGGATGCCGAGTTTCGATCAGAATATGCATCGGCGTTCGCTGAGGCAGAAATGCCCAGCGCTGCTGCCTCGGGCTCGCGGTTCGCTGCCGCCAGCCAGCCGTGGGCGGGCGAGGAGTCAACCGAGGACGCGGTGCTGCGCATGCTCAACGACGCCCACAAGCCGCTCAGTCGCGACCTGCGGGTCAAGCCGACGCTTCCCGACCTGAAGCCGGTTGATTTCCGTATACGACGGGAAGCCAATCCGAATCCCGGCCAGCGCGTCGCTAACGCCCGCGAGAAGGCCGGCGCCTACACCGAGCTCGGCCTTTCCGAGAACGCCTTGAACGAGAAGGAGAAGGAGGCCAGACGGAAGGAGTTCCGAGAGCGGTTCCGGCCCGAGGCGCGAGCGGTGCCCAGTACGCTGACAGGGCTGGCGTCGCTGGCCAATGAACGGATCGAAAACGCCATTGCGCGAGGACAATTCAAGAATATTCCACGGGGCAAGGGCGTCGTGCGAGACAATCGCGCGGACAATCCCTTTGTTGACACGACCGAGTACATCATGAACAAGATGATCCAGCGTCAGGATTTGGTGCCGCCCTGGATCGAGAAGCAGCAGGAGCTCATCAAGACGGCGCACACCTTCCGCACGCGACTGCGGAACGACTGGAAACGGCATGCTGCACGGATAATCGCCAGTAAGGGCGGGTCATTGGATGATCAGATGCGCAAGGCCCGACGTTATGCCTTGTCGGAACAGATGCACAATCCGCGGAAGCGCAACGTCGACCAGATCTCCGTCCCCACCAACTCGACCGAGGACCCCGTCATGGTTAAGATCTACCAACAGCTCGAAGCGGAGCTGGCAGCCGAAAGTCACATGGAGACTGCGGATGTAGCTGCTGAAACGCAGCAGGAAACGCAGCAGGAAACGCAGCAGGAAACGCAGCAGGAAACGCAGCAGGAAACGCAGCAGGAAACGCAGCAGGAAACGCAACAGACGCTGGCAGAGACAATGACGACAACGGCCACCCAGGACCCCGCCTCCTTTCCTGAAACCTCATCACCAGATGAGCCGCAGCGGCAACTAGAGCCTCTTCCCCCACCGTTCCGCGACCCCGACTGGCTCGAGGTAGAGAAGTCGTACATGGAGCTTTCCATCTCCAACCTTAATACCATCACACGATCGTACAATCTGATGGCACCGGAGCTTGCCAAGAAGCCCTACTTTAGCCTTGACCGGGAGCTCAACAACTGCTACGCTGACGTGGCACCGCAGCTCGCGGATGCTATCAAGGACCGTGCTGTTCGGCCGTCGGCGTCTGCATTGGGGGCCGTGGGCAACCAGCCCAAGAGCATACTGGATCGTTTTGGTGGTGGGGGTCACACTGCCGAGGTGTTCGAATCCAAGGCACCTCATTACGGCCTGAGGGAGATGTGGCGAGACCTGTTCAAGCGCGACGACAAGCGGCAGTGAAAACCTCGCTTTCGTGTTACTATAGATGCTCATCTCCAGCTTGGCAACAGTTCGAGCATAGCACTCCTTCCTCCCCTTGAATATCTCGATATGGACTAGTACCGACATGAGAAATACCCTCTCCTGCATCCACACAATGGTCGTCCCCAACCGTCCACACCCCTATATGCGCTACAGCTCCCCTTCAACCAAGTCCACGCCCTGATTGACAGGCTTACCAATAGGCGAAGTAAATTTGATATTATTGTATTACTGTATGCTATCTGGGGCTTCCATCTACCTAAGACGTGAGTGTTTGTCGAGCTTTGTATCTAGCTAGTCGGTGCCCTACTCATCGAGTCGTTCCCAACCAAACAGACACGAACTACCTCAGCCCAAGAGCCCCCCGCATCATCTTCGTGATGTGGAAAATAGACATGGCTTTCTCTGCTCAGTACCCATTCATGTATCTTATATATTCAATGCGTTGAATGCTTTTTCCTGGTTTGCAAGCCGCTTCCGTGCCTTAATCACGGTAGTGGACATGGGCTTTCTTCAGCCATGGTGCTCCGATTTCAACATGCTGTTCGACAAGGTCCTTGGCGTGTTTTCCGATGGTACGGATCGCCCGCGGGTTCACAGTGAAATCGTCCCAAAACAGGTACTCGTCAACCTCTGCGCAGGCCACCATTTCCAAAGCGCCGGGGGCTGCTGCTTCTACAGCAGTAGTGTTCGGCTGCAGGCAGGCCTCCTCCACATGACCGAACGCCTGGCCGGCGGGCATCTTGCCCATGCCCTTGCTGTCTTCCAGCCCGGAGTTCTTGAGCTGTCGATCGGCTATGCGTTCCAAGAGGTACTTGGACACGTTGGGATTGATGACTTCCCGTCGGGAGCCGATCCCCCGCAGCATGTTGGGGTCTCTCCCTTCGCCGTCGTCTTCGTCGTCCAGGCTCGCGCCCGTAGACGCCACTTCGACCGTCGGCGTGTTCAGCCCCAGCCACCGCTCCGTCATGACGTCCATCCAGTTGTCCCAGTGCTTGGTCAGGTAGGCCGCGTTGCGCAGCTCGTCGGCTTGGGTGTGGGGTGGCGGGGGCTGGAACCGCGCCGTTTCGAAGCCCGGGGCGAGGGAGACGTCGAACAGGCGCGGGATGAGCACCCGGAACGGCCGGCCGTGGTTTTCGGGGCGGGAGGCTTGGTAGAGCAGGTCGATCTCTTGGAAGATCAGGGTCGCGAGCACTTCCACCAGCTGGAAAGAGATGTCCTGGGGAAAGGCAGAGAGGCGCCACACGTCCCAGAAGCCGAAATCAAATACCCAGAGGGTGTCTTGCGTTGGGTGCGCGGCGGGCTCGTCGGCCAGGAATGTATCAACCTGCTGTTGGAGATCTGACAGGCCAAGCGGGGTGGGATACTCAGTGCTCAGCCAGCTATAGTCGTAGGCGGCACCGGAACTTGTGTTTCTCGAAGCAAGCGTGTGGTTCAAAGTCGTCTCGTATACAAGATCGGATACGACCGATCCTCCTGCCTTGCCAATAGGGGGGATGTAAGACAAATAAGATGCGCATTTCAGCTGTATGTAAGTTAGTCTCGTCAACATCGTCTGTCTGTAATATGATTTATACTTCTTGACAAAGGACCTCGGTCCAAGATGTGCTCCGTCCGTCAAGGTCGGCCGACACCTGGTTGAGAGTGGCGACATCCCCACCACCAAACACCACGATCCTCGGCCCGCTTCCCGGACCGGCATCGATGCCTCTTGGACTCCACTTCAGCACCTTGAGGTACGATGCCCCGAAGTCAAAGAGCCATAACCGACTCGGCAAAGCGTACACAAAAACGTAGAGAATAGCGACACCTCCTAGGATTTGGGGCCATCGTCGGTAGGTTCCACGGATGGCCATGACTGACAGAAATGATATAACGGCCACCGTCCATTCTTCCGAAGAAACGATCAGAGACTTATGATTTGGAAACATGTTCGCAGCCGCGGGCTTTTCTCCCAGCAAGTTCAGAAATTGACTGATGCAATTCGAAATTCGAGATTCGGCATTCAGTGAGCACGGCCGGCGGCCTTCGTGGCGAGTGTCTCACCCAAAGTCGTGCCAAGACGGACGAGGATGCAGCGATGACTAGTTATTCCTAAGGCTTCCGTAGCTCCTGGGCGTAAGTTGGAAATATAATGGAAAAGGCGATGTCTGTCACCTCGGTGCGGCTGCTATCGAGTCTTCAGAGCTTGCACCCGCGGTCTAGGCTGCTTAAACGTATGCCGGGGAATCCGGACATGGTAAGCAGACTATAAGAGGCAGGTTACAATACGAACAATAAGAAGTAATAATAAAGAATCCAAAGCAAGAATAGGCCCCTGGACCAACACGAGACTGGACGTAGAGGAATAAATATGTGCTAGCAGGAGTAAGACCCCTGGTGCCCAAAGTTACCTGAAAGGAGGCGTTGCGCACTAGATTCTACGACGCTGATGGCTACGTTAAACTAACGAACCTAGCCTAGAGCATGAGCATAGACGTTGGGCGGAACGACGGAAGAGTCACCTGAGGTCAAATTACCTGGAGAGGAGCGAGGGTGTTTCGCAGTTGTGGTTGACATAAGTAATGGCAGATGAGGCGATGTAGCAATATGATGCTAGAACGCGAGGAGTGTCTCAAATCGGAATTCAAAGATTTGTTGAATTCGTCAAGCCTAAGGAGCTTCTGGGTTTGATCCCTCGAGGATGGCTTCCCGCGAGTAAGGGTGCTTGCAGTCTGGAGAAGAACCCTGAGACATTCAGATCCCAACTGGCCGGAAATCTTTGACAAAAAGCTTGTGTCGGCCTAGCCCGACACTTCATTTCGAACTTAACTCCCATATGGCATCCCCAAACGGGCAGGCCCGCAAGACCGGCACTTAGCACCATTATTCCTTCTCTCGGCTTGAGCCACAAGTCCCGATCCTACCTGGCCTCAAACCCAATTCCTCCTCTGGCCGCCATCCTTCCATGTTGCTATTCTCCTGTGCCTGAGGCGAATCAACAGACAACTAACACCTAGGGCACAAGTGTGCAACTCCTCGCCCACCGTTTATGCCTCGAGCCAACTGCCAATGAGGCCGCACAGCCCAAGTCCAATGAATACCGGAGCCTGCGGAAACCCAGGTCCACCAAACTCCGGATCCAGTCCCATGGTTCCGGGAAACAGGATGGCCGCCACTCCAGCCGCCCAGTATATGGAGCCCGTGAAAGCGCTGATGCCCATATACTCGCGCCTCAGCCTCGGGGTGAGGGGCTTGCGCCAAGTGTAGAAGAGCGTGGCAACCCCAAGGATGACCGACAGACTGATGGTTTGGGCGTTATGGAACCTGCACCCCAAACAACGTGAGACACGTTATCAGTGTATGAACTTACATGGGAGGAATCCGGAGGTGGGTTTTTGGAGAGATGCTGGCTTGCTTACTTTGCATGGGGTGGCCAATTGGGGTTCTGCATATGCGTGGGGCCCATGTCTGCCAGGACGGCCCCGAAAAGCAGACCGATCGAGTCGACCGTGAGGAGCACGCGACCAAGCATGGTTAATGTTTTCTTTCGAGTATCGTATTATTATTGTTGTAAAGTATAAGGTTCCTTTGGGATGTGGGTTCCGGAATATGTTCACGATTGTGTAATGGCAAGAGTTGAAACCTACCTACAGCACACGTATATATATACGCCTGCTTTCGACGCTATCTACAGCCTAGCAGTTCAGCTGAAAGGTGCATCCGAATACCCTTTGTCAGCCTGGAATTCGGACATGCCAATAGCCCGAACCAAGGCGGAGGTCGGCGGTGGGTGCGGTCAAAGGTGGATCTTCGCAGTCGACAAAGATACCACCGCACATTACCACGGCCGACGAGTTGGCATAATACGGGATATACGACGGCCCGCCATCATGGGGGGATCCATGTATTACAGCACCAACAAGAGCAAGAGCGACAGCAAGGGCAAGATTATGACCGAGAGCACGACCTAGATGCAAGACTCCAACGGTTATATTAGTTCTATTTCAGATTTAGTTTTAAGATCCGATGCAACATAGGTGCAACCATCTAAATGGATATTTTTGTATAATTCGTTTATATCCCCTTCTGCGGCTAGGTCGTATACCTGTATAAAAAGCTGATCAGCTCCAAAATGTGAACTCGGCCAAAGAAGGCTTTAGGGCGGAGCTCCTCCCTTCCTTCTGCCCGTAGCCAAACGATTCTTCAGTTCTGCTACTTCTACTAGATATCGCGCACAGTAGGCGCTGTAGTGGATATCGCATTGAAAATGCCGTTCGACATTACTAATAAGACTGCAACATTGAGCACCTGGGACTCTGGGACTACCGTAGGTATGGGGTCTCTGGCGAGTCTGGTCAATCCGATGCTGATGTTCCACGATTTTCTATGGTGGGGGTGCACAGACCGACTAAGCCCGAGCGGGTTAGTGTCGCAATAGCTGTCCTCGGCTGTAGGCCGATTCCTCCGTTGGGACCAAATTTTCTACAGCTTCGTCACGAACCTCCAAATAAAGGCGAAATCCTCTTCCCAATCCCCATCACATCTGACTTTCAAACGTCTTCTCCTCCCTCTTACCCCAATTCCCTCTCCGCAAACTCCACGTCATCTCTCCTTTTCTTGTCATTACTATACCTACCTAATATCCAGAGATGCAGCGTGCTTTGTCTTCGCGGGCCCGAGCTTCGGCTCTGTCCACTGCTGCCAAGTACAGACTCGGTAGCTCCTCACAACAGCTCCGATTTGCGCACAAGGTTCGTTGCTGCTCAGCCTATTATCCCCCAATTAGGTCTATCATCGTGCTGACAGAGAACAACAGGAGTTGAAGTTTGGTGTAGAAGGCCGTGCTTCTCTGCTGGCCGGTGTCGATACCCTCTCGAAAGCCGTTGCCACCACACTTGGTCCCAAGGGCCGCAATGTCCTGATAGAATCCAGCTACGGCTCGCCTAAGATCACCAAGGGTATGTTCCTGCAACAATTTGAGATACTTAATCTAAGTATATGCCATTGCTCATGAGCCTGACTGACCTTTTTGAGTTAGATGGTGTCACCGTTGCGAAGGCTATTACTCTCAAGGACAAGTTTGAGAACCTCGGTGCCAGATTAGTCCAAGATGTTGCTTCGAAAACGAACGAGTCCGCCGGTGACGGTACCACCAGTGCCACCGTCCTGGCGAGTGCCATCTTTGGCGAAACCGTGAAGAACGTTGCCGCCGGCTGCAACCCTATGGACCTGCGCCGCGGTACCCAGGCGGCTGTCAACGCCGTTGTCGAGTACCTCCAGAAGAACAAGAAGGACATCACCACCAGCGCAGAGATTGCCCAGGTTGCTACTATCAGTGCCAACGGCGACACTCACATTGGCAAGATCATTGCCAACGCCATGGAGAAGGTCGGCAAGGAGGGTGTTATCACCGTCAAGGAGGGCAAGACCATGAACGATGAGCTCGAGGTCACTGAGGGCATGCGCTTCGACCGTGGCTTCGTGTCTCCTTACTTCATCACCGACGCCAAGACCCAGAAGGTCGAGTTCGAGAAGCCCCTGATCCTGCTTTCCGAGAAGAAGATCTCGGCTGTCCAGGACATCATCCCCGCTCTCGAGGTCTCCACTCAGCAGCGCCGACCCCTTGTCATCATTGCTGAGGACATTGATGGCGAGGCTCTTGCCGTCTGCATTCTGAACAAGCTCCGTGGCCAGCTCCAGGTTGCTGCTGTCAAGGCCCCTGGCTTCGGTGACAACCGCAAGTCCATCCTTGGCGATCTGGCTGTTCTGACCAACGGTACCGTCTTCTCTGATGAGCTTGACATCAAGCTGGAGAAGGCCACGCCCGACATGCTCGGCTCCACCGGCTCCATTACCATCACCAAGGAGGATACCATCGTCCTGAACGGTGAGGGCAGCAAGGACAACATCACTCAGCGCTGCGAGCAGATCCGAGGTGTCATGGCCGACCCCACCACCTCTGAGTACGAGAAGGAGAAGCTTCAGGAGCGTCTTGCCAAGCTCTCCGGTGGTGTTGCCGTCATCAAGGTTGGTGGCAACTCCGAGGTTGAGGTCGGCGAGAAGAAGGACCGCTTCGTTGATGCGCTGAACGCCACCCGCGCGGCCGTCGAGGAGGGTATCCTGCCCGGTGGTGGTACCGCTCTCCTCAAGGCTGCCAGCAACGCCCTGAAGGGTGTTGAGGCCGCCAACTTCGACCAGCAGCTTGGTATCAACATCATCAAGAGCGCCATCACCCGCCCCGCTCGCCGTATCGTGGAGAACGCCGGTGAGGAGGGCTCTGTTGTCGTTGGCAAGATCATGTCCGAGTTCAGCGGAGACTTCAACAAGGGCTTCGATGCCTCCAAGGGCGAGTACGTTGACATGATCGAGGCCGGTATTCTCGACCCTCTTAAGGTCGTGCGAACCGGTCTGGTTGATGCCAGCGGTGTTGCCTCGCTCCTCGGAACCACCGAGGTCGCGATTGTTGAGGCGCCCGAGGAGAAGGGCGCTGCCCCTCCTATGGGAGGCATGGGTGGCATGGGCGGTATGGGCGGCATGGGCGGTATGATGTAAGAAGCATACAAGCGTGATTTGTTTTTGACATTGTACCAAAAAAGGGCATCTGGCTTTTGGAGTTAAAAGGAACGGACGAGCGCCGTGGGCTTGTGAACATCTCCTCTCTTCGCCTGTGTACCCCTATCTGTATATATTACATGTTGATATCCCGTCGGCGTTGCAGAGCTGTATAGTATTAGTCTAGAGAGGACCTTGGCTAAACATGAGAGCATGCATTGATGATCAAAACCCTGGCTACATACATCTAAACCGTAACTGCACATTACTGACTTGACATGCAAGATGAGTAATCTGGAGGGCGCTTAGAATTCGATAGCCTCGCTAGACCGTTCCTATTCGCCTAATATCTATTGGCTGTGTAGGTAGGTAGGCAGGCAACTGTGCCAAACTCTTTGTCAGGTCGACACGTCCGCACGCCTACGTAAAATGTATACGTATGGACATATTATCAACAGGTGACCGTCGTGCTGACTCGTAATGACGCAAGACGGCTACGCGTCTAGTCAATATATAAGTATTAAGCCTACCCAAGCTATAGGTGCCTACCCAGGCAGCACTATTTGGAGGGATTCGCGCTCTGCCTTGGTGCTGTGTTGTCGTTGTGATACATTTGTTTGGAAAATCTTATGATCTCTGGGGCTGAACAGAGCACAGGCCAGTGTGGCCCAAATTGCTGAGGCAACGACCACTTGTCCCCTGCCTTTTTGCCCACTCGTCCAACCCACAGCGTCACATTTGTTTCTTACCACTTTGGTCGGGTTGCTTGCTTGCTTTGCTTGGGTGCTTGGCTGTCCCAGAAAGACGGCCCAAAGTCGACCCCACCAGGTCACCGACCGACAGAGAGCTGCCTTGGTCTTAGTACTCGTAGTGCTGTTGCGTTGCTCCCCATTACCCCTCCAACGTAGCCTGCCCAGCGCCCAGCCCATACATAACCCGACTTTGGACTTGTACCTTTTGGAGGGGGGGCCGACAGCAAGAAAGAGAGGAGACCCAGCAAGCAAGAAAGACAGACAGAGAGAGACGAGCGAGCCCACTCTTCCGCCTCTCCATATGCGATTGATTGCGACCACCTGGACTTGGGACTAAAAACAACTCTTTCACTCTTCCACCTGTCTAACCTACCTTTTACCGCTCAACTCCAAATTCACCTACCCATCAAGCCCGACAGGCGGCAGAAGCATCTCCTTGCTATTGTAAGAACTCCTCGCCTGCCCAACCCAAAATTTGACCTCTCTCAAATTTTCCCTGCATCACTCCGCCCCCGTCCCGACCTCCCCTTCTTCGTCCACACTTGCTGGTCTGTCTCTCCTGAACTACCCCGCTAACCGTCGCCCTTCTGCTTCATCAACAGCCCAGTCAAGATCGACCATAAGAGTTTCTTTTGCGCAACAACACATTCACTGCCAAAATGGTAAGCTGCGCCCGGTCAATCTGTGCCCAATTCGCCAATGCAATGCTAATCCCGCTCTTCTGTAGTCTCAATCAGGGTTCGTCTTCCACCTTTGTTTCGCCAGAGAATGCCGTGCTGTTGTCGTGTGCTCGTGATGCTTTTGTCGCTGCTACCCCCGCCGAGACCAACCGACTTTACGGCACACGATACACGGCGAGAGAGCCTGGCACGTTCGCGAAGAAAACTACAGAGTTTGCGCTGACTCTTTACCCACAACAGAGCTTCCGTCTCGCAGGAGTGCATAACAGCCTTCAACGACCTCAAGCTTAACAAGAAGTACAAGTACATCATCTACAAGCTGTCGGACGACAACCGTGAGATCGTCGTCGAGGAGGCTTCGGACGACAAGGACTGGGAGAACTTCCGCGGCAAGCTCGTCAACGCCACCACCAAGTCCAAGAGCGTATGTTTGGTTCCGGTCCCACATGTCCCCTTTACCGCTAACCATGACGCAACCAGGGTTCCGTCGGCAAGGGTCCCCGCTACGCCGTCTACGACTTTGAGTACAACCTCGCTTCCGGCGAAGGTGCCCGCAACAAGATCACATTCATTGCCTGGTCGCCCGATGATGCCGGTGTCATGGTACGTTACTTATCGGCCACCCCACGGCCACCCTCAGCCTGCCCTCCCAACTTCCCACCAGCGAACTAACCCTTCTGTTTCGCAGGCCAAGATGGTGTACGCCTCGTCCAAGGAGGCCCTGAAGCGATCCCTTAACGGTATCGCTACTGAGCTGCAGGCCAACGACCAGGACGACGTTGAGTACGACACCGTGCTCAAGATCGTCAGCAAGGGTCTTGCCGGTTAGGAGTATGACACAACAACACACCCAAAGAGATACCAAGAACATAATGGATGAACTGAGATCTCTTGCGTGATACAAAGTTGCAGCTGGAGCATATGCTGTGCGGGAAGTCTACGACGTTTACGAAACCAACCCCCCAGGCGGCCACTTAACGACTGAAGATTGGACGGCTAGGCTCTTTGCCTGTCTGCTATAGGATGGAGGCAATGTGGAAACCGTGGTCAAGTTGGGTTCTCTCGAGGCGGCACAAGTTTCTAGATTTGATGTTGGTTGGGGAGGGCCAGTCCCTGCACTAGAGAAAACAAAAACAACCTCTTCTTCACCCAATGCTGGAATGTAGAGCATAACAATTGCGCTTGTCCCGGCATTTTTTCGTCAATTCATTACTGGATCTCAACTTATGCTTTTTCTCATCCCTTTGCTTTCCAGGCCGACTGGAACGTATCGAATACTTTCGTAGCCTCTTTCTCGTCCCGTATCCGTTGGAGTAGGAATCCCTTAAGATCGTCCCAAAACTCGGGCGACTCCAGAGTTTCGGAGCCACTAGTACCCTGGGCGACGTCAGCCTGAGCAGCCTCCGCAGTCTTAGGGGTGGAGGCAGCAGCCGCCACCGCCGCGCCTCCCATCACCATGACGCTGAACTCGAGCGTGGTTGGGCCGCCCTCCTCGGCCAGCTCCTTGAGAACCTTGCTGTCGACAACGGGCTTCTTCTTGTAGAGCATCTTGATCTTATCGAGGGCGACGTTGCCGGCCAGCTGGGCGGCCACGGCAGCCTTGAGGTCCAGCATGGACGTGTTGGGCGTCTGCGTCGTGAGCTTGAGGTCGAGCGGCGGGTTGCGCAGCGACTTGATGACGACGGTGAACGAGCGCTCGGAGCCGGGCGGGCCGGCGGCGCCGGGGCCGCCGCGGCCTTGGGGCTTGCTCATGGGTTTCGGGGGGCGGGGGAGGGTGTACTGTTTGCAGTTTGAGCGGTTAGTCAAGTCGTAAAAATATATGATATGTGAGAGGCGCGCAGGCAGCTATAAGTAGAACGACGTACGGCGCTGCGGGCTGGGTAGCTCCGCGGGTCTTCGACGTGGTCGGCCGACAGCTTGACGGGCCGGCTGTCAAGCGCGGCGAGGAACTGCTTGGCGAAGGTGGCTTCCGTCATGGTGGCGAGGTCGCGCGGGTTCGTGCTCAGGGTCGGGAAGGGGTAGGAGGTGTAGAGGGTTTCGGGCGGGGGCGGCGGTCTCGTCGTGTTGGTGTTGTTACTGGCCATGCAATGCTGGCTGGGTATGTAGGGGTATGTAAGGTAAGGTGTAGGTAGGTCGAGAGAGAAATTGTGGATGTTGGGTTAGCGACAAGCGAGTGATGATGATGTTGCTGCTGCTGCGGCTGGAGTGGTGGGGGTGGGCTCTCTGTCAAGCTGTTGCTGCTGGCTGCCAGCCAACCTGTTCCCAATTCCTCGGTTAGGTGGGGGTGTTGTGGCTAGGGCCTCTTCTTTGTGGCTGGGGACTACTGTATATCAGTGACACGTGGGGAGATGGGAAGTTGCTGGTCTTTTCGAATTTCTTTTTGAAAAATGGATTTTATGGATTAGACCTGGAAATTACTGAGGAGAAAAGGGCACATTGGTGATGGCAGTCTCTTCACGATCTCGTTTTCCCACTCTTCCATGTCAGTGAGCCTGGCTAGTTCTGAGTACCTACTTGCTTGCTTATCCTGATAGCCATTCTATTTAGAACCAGAAGGCGTGAATCAGGGGACAAGAGCAGTTCCTTTTCCATTGTCCATCTCACAGCTATTTTGCCTGGAAGCTCTCATGGCAGAACTTGGAGGCAAGACCGCCCAAGCATGGCAAACTTATGTGTGAATCTGGGAATGAAAAGGAGACGAAATGCACCAGAGCAGTCGATGCTTGACGCTTCGTTCGAAGTGCAGGATACTAATTGTGTTCTTGAATGATACAAAGCTCAGGAAAATTCGTAGCTTTCGGTCCGCCTTTGCTTGGTATACATAGGATATTGGGATGGAAGCATGCAACCCGTAGTTCAAGCTGCAGATTCCTAGTCTCTAATTGCCAATTTGACATATCACGAGCAAGATTGACACATAGCTAGAGCATATTGAGGAGAATATCCTTATAAAGTATGATATCATCCAGCCAAGTGATCCGGTCCATTCGCCTCACAGTCTACTACTACTCCCATCGCTGGCGTGGTTTGAAGGATGCGGCCGCATTCAAGGCTGGTGGTTAGCAGGAGACGGGCCATCAAAAAGAAACCCTATACTGTCTGGGGCTCGTGTCTTGGCGATCTAAGCTTGAAGTGCTATGCTGCTGGCCTAGAAAGGAAATGAACTTTCTCCTGTCTGCTGCATATACCACGTATTCAAAGTCATTCCAGGCCCGGGAAGGGGCTTGCCGCCGGAATGGTCAACATCCGGGGTAAACTAGCGGCTGGCTAGTTCATCGCGAACCATCTTCTTTAGGCAGGACTATTGGAAATTGCGCTGTCTTCATTGGTCCCGTCTTGTCATTTAGCCGGGAGCTGTGCCTTGCAGACTGTCATCCGGTGTCCCTTTACCAAGATTCCGGAAGACGGCGCGATAGTGTGTTTTGAAAAAGATCGATAGGCAATCTGAGTGAGAATGCATGCAAGTATAGTCCAATCGCGATCGTAGCGAGATATACGCAGTACCGAGATGGCAGGTAAAGGTCGCTGTCGTGTCTCAAATGACAGCGATCTCAAGACAAGTATACATCCTGCACGCACAGTAAAGACTCCATGAAGACCTTGGCCACTCTTGATCTTAAGCGCGTGAACAAGTGTAAAGGCTACGGTTCAGAGAACAGCGCTACAGCCATGGGGAATGTAGCTAGCTAGAGAGAATCTCCTACATTCTTGCTTGCTTGTTACTGGATTGGGAGCTTGTCTTTGTTGAGAGACAACCTGGTTGGCAGACACCATCGCAAGCGCCCCGCGATCGTCATCATCGCTGACCTTCACCTAGCCCGCGTCCTAGCCGGCTATCCTGCCTTCCGAACTAGACCTGCAGCTTGAAATGGCAAGAAATTAGAAAGGAGAATACAGCGGAAGTACCGGTATACATAGCAAAAGCATGAAAGTAGAGAGTCTATAACATGGAGGCATTGTCCGCTGCCTGTCGAAAACAATTATTCCAGCTCTGTGTGCATCTATCTTCTCTCGTATTTCCCCCAAAGACTACGATCCAATCGCATCATATACCCCTCAAACCAACAACATGCGTTTCTCCAAGATTGCTACCGTGGCCGCGGCCGCCACTATCGCCGAGGCCCAGCGCCCCAAGGATACTTCCATCTGCGACTACTACACCACTGCCTTGTTGAAGGAGAACACAGCCAAGAACCAGCTGACTCTTCTGACTCTGGTCGTCAACACCGTTGTCATCGGTAACTGTAAGTCTCCTTTGGGGGGTTTACCCCCAAGTAGTCCCCTGGACACAAGCTAGTAGCCGTCACTCACATACTATCCCCCATAGACACCATGCCCAATGTCGGTATCAAGGTGCCCGGTATCCTGGCTGCCGGCAAGTACGAAGGCACCGACGTCAACCTCATGCCCTACTTCACTGGCGAGCTGGCTTCCAGCAACCGCGGCAACAAGGCTGTCGCCATCAACTTCCTCGACGGTGGTGCTGCCGAGCCCCTGATGAAGAACATGCCCGCCAACGACATGAACTCCAAGCAATAGTAAGTCATACATACCTTTCATGCTTGATAGAATCATGCTCTGGGTACACGATCGATGGCTGACCGATATTCCTCTCCAGCTTCCTCCTCACCCACCTGTACCAGTTCTTCGGCTCCCTCCTGGGCTGCTCCGAGCAGGGCATGCCGGGCTTCGACGCGTACACGGCCGCCAGCTCCATGTACAAGGTGCACAAGTTCATGGACCTGAACCCGGCCGAGGTCGGCTACTTCATCCAGCAGGTCGGCATGGCGGCCGCCTCGTTCGGCGTGGCCGAGGACGACGTCAAGGCCGTCGGCACGGCGCTCAACTCCCTCTTCGGCTACCGCTGCGCGCCCCCCGCCACCGCCATCAAGGCCCAGGGCCCCCAGCTGCAGAGCATCTGCATTGACGGCGCCTGCCCCATCTCGCCCATGGCCAACGGCACCTGCGACCCCGCCTACGAGCCCGTCATGGCTCCTATGAACACCACCTCCAACAGCACCCAGGCCGCCCCCGGCTCCCAGGGCACCGCGACCATGTCCGGCAGCGGCAGCGGCATGATGCCCACCATGTCCAGCATGCCCAGCTCCGTACCTACGGCTGGCGCGGCTGCTTACGGTGTCAGCTTCGCCGCTGCCGCCGCGGGTGTTGCTGCTTTCATTATCTAAATCGACTGTTTGTTCCGCGGTGTTGAGAGTAGTTTGCAACCCATCAATCATTGTGTAACTAGCAAATGGGGCTTTTATGTACATACCAATTTTATTCGCCGAACACTTAACTTTCTAATCACCAATGACGCCCACAAGCCTTCCTGGTGTTGCACATGGCTGTATAAACTGTAGGGATGATGATTGATGTGAAGTGGTTGGTAACGTTCCATATTGCTATTAATTGACTGCTGTAGTGTCACCAAATTGGAGCAGTTGCTTGTGGAGGTCCGTCCTTAGCTCTTGCTATTTTCGACCACCTTCAGCCCTACATGGGATATGCCATACACCGTTTGCATACCGTTTGCTCATCAACTTCCTGCTGTGAAAAAGTGCAGACGAATCCCGGTCGCTTATTCAACATCCGATATCGACTCGGCAAATGGACTATGTGTTCCGAGGGTCTCGTCCAAGGCAGGTTTGGACTATGGTCCTAAAAATACTGATCAACACCAACACCTACTGCAGCTACAAGTCACCCGAGCGATTGCCGAGCCTCCTGCGATTTTGACCCTGTCAATCCCGCTGATCCACATACCCAAACCGCCATCCGTGAGCCATTCTCTGCAGAGTCTAAGCCGCTCGCCAACGACTGTTGGTATGCAGTGAGACTCGGGCTGCATGGTATCCCGTTTCTTCCGTGGCAAAGCAGGGCTTGGCGCTCTGGAGCCCAACTCCCGAATGGGACGATACATCCGCCAGAAGGTTGGCTCGCCATCATGCCACCAGTGCAGAACAGGAAGCACCGAACATGGGGAGGCTGTCCGATTGTGCGGTTGGTGTGGTAAGATCCTATGCTTATGTGGACGAGAAATGCAACCCCGCCCTCACCCACCATCCGGATAGGGACGAGCTTGGGGGCTGTCAACATGAAGCCTGTCCATATCCGTGAACCCCATTGGCGCGTTGGGCATCGTGCAGGTCTCGATATTGCCTGGGCCACACACACTCACTCAGTCCCTACTCGGATTGGTGTGGTATAGTCAGAAGAGAGTAAGAAGGCCATGGGTGCGCTATTGGATTTGCGCATACCGTATAGTACCCATGGGCCAGACCAGACTATGGCATTTGGGTTGGCCATGGGCGGTTGGGATGGACGTTTATTCATACAGGCAGGCAGTTCATATCCCGCATGAGTCAAACTCTCCCAGCCTAGAGAGCTCCCCCTTCTTTGGTATTCATATACACGATTGACAGACAAAATACCACCAGGTCGCAGTGCTACGAAATGGACACGTTCAGAGTCGCGCCATGATTCATTATACTTCTGTCACCGAATAAGCGAATAGTTGTTGATTTGAGCCATGCGCCGCATGCCGACGCAGTACCACCAAGGCGGCCGCGGTGGCAGCTTTGCGCCACTAGCCCAGGACGAGCATGATCATGAGCTTGAAGATGGACACGAGACTGAAGTCGAGGCAGGCGAAGAACGCATATCTGGCCAGCATAGGTTATCGGCGAGGGAACGATTCCAGCATCAGGTTCAGCAAGTGATTCGACAATCCTCACTTACACACGAAGACCAACAATATGAACCCGTTCAGCTCCATAACGAATACGCGGCGCCACTTGCTTCACCCCGTCTGGTCCCGGAAGAGTTCCACGAGATAGACATTGCTGAACTAGCGGGCACCTATGTCGAGTACTACGGGCCGAGGGCGCCGTCCAGCTTGAGCAAGGAGAGCGATGCGCCCACAGAGTCGACCTATGTGGATGACAAGGACAAATTCTTCTGCCATGTATACGAGACACCAATGGTCGGCATCGACGAGAAGAGAGATTCTCTACCGACGAGCAGGCCTCCCAGAGACTTCACTGATTACAGGCCATTCGTTTTGAAGAGCCCATTCTCCTTGCTCCTCTTGCTGTTGCTGGCGACCCTACTCGGCTTAACGGTCTACTCTACACAGGTTCTTCCCACCAAGAACCAACTGTTAAGCTCGCCGAGCTCTCCAAACTCTCCGAGTAACCAAAGCGACGCTGTGCCCGGTCTACGGCTACGAGACCTGGCCACAGTCCGTTTGTATGGCCGCGTTGAGCAGAACGGTAACTCGACGCAGCCTGAACCAGGAAAGGAACAACCTGGCGAAGCCCAGCCGCAAGTGTCTAGCTCGTCGACTGCCGCTGCTTCTCCCCCGGTTAAGAGCACGCCCGCCCAGGCAATCCCTACCCCCGAGGAAACTCCCGCAACTACTGAAGTTGCAGAACCCAGCCCTCCGCCGGAGCAGCACACTCCTTCATCAACGAAAACGCCGTTACCACCACCCGTGAACTCACCTCCCCCAGGCGACGGGGATAATCCACAGCCTTCCCCAACTCCCCCAGAGCCTCAGCCAGCACCCACAAATGGGGATGGGGGTGGAGGGGTCCAGCCACCCCCGGCACCGCCTGACACGACCAAGGACGACACTGCCGAACCAGCGCCTACGGAGAAGCCAGGTGGTCCTGACCCGACACAAGAACCTGCGAAAGTGTGTACTGTTACCAACGTAGTAACAATTACCAAGACGACCACCCTCCCAGAAGTCACGGTAAAAGCTCGTGATCTTCCTGGATCAGGTGGCGACGGAGGCTCCGACAGGCTAGTAGGTGGTCCAGGTCTGGGTGACATTTTCGGCCGTGGCCCCGGAGCTCGAACGAAAAGGATTACGGTCCCTGTGACGAGCTTCTTACCTCGTCAGATCGCGGGCTGTGCTTCCACCACAACGATCGTCATCACCACTGAAACCACTGTGACCATACAGAAAACGGTTACAGCAGGTACTCCAGAGACCACTCCTGATGCTGGTTTGCCTGTTGTAACGACCCATCAAACCCCTCCAGCTCCCGTAGAAACCGGGACGAACCCGGGCGGTGGTGACCCAAATGGTTCTAAGGGACCGAGTCCCCCTAACAACCCAGTTGAAAACACGACCCCAGTAGCAGAACCAGGTCATCAGACTACACTGCAGCCGCAGCCCACTCCTAGCAATGGGAAACCTCCGGCTTCTGATAAACCAACACCCCCCATTCCAATCCCTGCCCCAACCCTAGATGATCCAGGTTCTCAGCCTACACAGCAGCCGCAGCCCACTCCTGGCGATGATAATCCCAAGAACCCGGGTCCCTCAAGCCCTCCGATTGAAACTCCGGCCCCAGGGCCCGACGATCCAGATAAACCAGTCCATCCCCCTTCGCCAAAACCAACCCCCGGGGACGGCAAATCCAAAACTCTGGACAAACAACACCCTCCTGTTCAGGCACCAACCCCAACTCCAGTTCATACCGACCCTGAGACGAAACCGGGCCATCAAGCTCCACCAACGCCCAGTCCCGGCGATGATACGCCCGAAGGACCAGATCAGCCAGAACCCCCAGTGCAAACTCCAAGACCGACCCCTGATCCAGACTCCCCGGACCAAACACCACCACCTCGACCGAACCCTCCAGTTCAAACCCCAACTCCGAATCCAGGCCCACCAGTTCAACCACCAACCCCTGATCCGGGTCATCCAAATAAAACTCCGACCCCTAACCCGGGCAATCCGAAGCCAAGTGCCACGCCTCCTGTTGACCAAGAGCCCAACCCGGTCAACACTCCTCCTTTACAACAGCAACCGACGCCCCCTCTGGCAGCAGACACTACATCTTCCACGATTCCGCAGCCTTTGGCGACATCGGATGCCGATGACGTGCCACCCCCTGTTCTTGGAATAGTTCCAACATCCCTACCGGCCACAAATACTCCAGCGCCTCCACCACAGCAGCAAAAGCCTGAGGAGGAACCGGATGACGAGCCCCTCCGGCCGTTTAATACACCGCCGCCACCATCGAACAAGCCGGGAGACGAGCCGCTCCGACCACTAAATACGCCGCCACCACAGCTGAAAATGCCAGAAGGTACACCCATTCCTCCACACACTATCACGGTGGTAGTGGCTACGGAAGTAGACCAACATTCCACAATGACGAGTACCTCGACCGAGACCACGACGGTAAGTTGTGATATAAGCTAGCTCTCTTGACTATAACTTACTGGCTTGGTAGGACGCCATAGGTGCGGTATTCACGGAAGAACACATCACAACACTAGATGTGGTCCAGAAGGTGGTAGTGCAAACCACGATGATCTACACCGATTGGACAGAAACGCGCGACTTCATGACCTTGCTATACACAACCCTGACAGACGCAGCGGGCAATCCTACGGCGACACGTAGTAGCCTTGTGAACATGGCGCCTTTCTTGACCACCTATACGGACGCCGAGGGAAGGCCGACCAGTACCGGGACTGCGTGGCATCAGAATCAGTGGAGGGTCCGAACCACGACTAACGGGCGCGGAGGCCTCACTACCGAAACGTACGCATCAATGACGACTACATCAACAATGATGAACGAATGGGGCCGTGCCACTGGCACAACGACCATGGTAGTGACTGAAACGCTGGCAGTTACGACGCTGTATGATTCAAACGGCGTCCCGACCAGAACCAAGACCATGTGGGAGCCAGTAACGATGATGACTACGACGATAGTCACACCCACTTCGACAAGCAACTCATCCCGCAATAGCCTCAACACGTCAAGCCTGTCGGCGCTGAACCTCTCCTCTAAAGACTACTTTGTTGGCCTCGTCTTGCCCCCGCTTCTGGCCGTCGCAGTTTCAGTTCCAGTTCGCATACTCGACCAAACAGCCAAGCTATACCAGCCCTTCCACGCGTTGACAAGCAAATACGGGGCCGAGACTGGCGACTCACTTTGCCTACAGTCAAATAGTCTCTTGGGTTTCGTGACAGGCGTTCGGTCACTGATGAGACACCATGTGCTGCTCTCTGTAACCGGCCTGCTACTCTTGATCAACGCGGTTCTCATACCACTCAGCGCCGAAGCCTTTCGTATATCGGTTGGAGATCCTGACTGCTTGTCGCGGACGACTGCTTCGTCCCACTGTGAGGCGATGGTACAGGCCTTCCCTACCCTGGTGAGCATCGCCATTGCATTGCTGAGCGTCATGATGTTGTTGGTCGTGGTCACAGCTGTTACGCTGCGGAAATGGAAGTCGGGCGTTTGGAGAAATCCTTGGAACATTGAAATGATGGGGCAGCTTGCCGCGAACCAGGAGTTCCGCGGATTAATCAAGAAATTCGAACCAAAGAACAACAGCGGCGTCATCACGAACAAGGATGCCATCAAGACGCTTGGCCAAAGGAGATTTGGTCTCAGTGGCTGGTACGACAACTACGGCTGGAACTACGGAATCGTCATCAAGAACGACGCAGGCAGTCTACCAAGAAACCATAAAAGGAAGGTAGGCTTTACCAACAAGAATACCCTGGCAATGCGGAGCAAGGCGATGCCGTTTCGCGTCTTGGGCCTTTGGGGCCGGCTGCTAGCTATTCTGCTGCTGGTCTCTCTGCTCGTCACCT
Organism: Apiospora marii; assembly: GCF_038362585.1. NCBI lineage: Eukaryota > Fungi > Ascomycota > Sordariomycetes > Amphisphaeriales > Apiosporaceae > Apiospora > Apiospora marii. Next base: position 3,451,331 of record NW_027117377.1, read on the forward strand.
CACTCGTGTACATCAGCACGGGCGCGAACTCGAACTTTGAGCAGTTCATGGATGGCGATTCGTTCGGAGTCCGGTTCTTGTTTTGTGGCGTTGGCGTGGTTATTTCCCTGTATTGGGCCACTTTCTTCAATGGTAAGTTCACCTGGCATGCTACAGACTCCCTTTACTGACTGTGACTCTTCTAGCTGTCGCGTTCCTTGGTCCGTACCGGCTCTACCGCAAGCATTTCGGCATTGCGTCAGTTCTGACCCCGCCCACGAATGCATATTCTGGGCTCTGGGAGGTGGGCAGACGGCGACGTCCCGATATCTATCTGGGTATCGTGGCGTTCACGGCGATTTTGTCTGACGTGCTGCCCATTTTGTTGGCCAATGTCCCCTCCAAGGCCTTGCAGGCGTCCACGGCGCACTTCGTATGCACCTGGTTCGCGGCTGCCATCTTGTCGCTGATGTTGGTTGTCATCACCGGGTCTTTCTTGGTGGACTGGCCTTCCATGTCCATGAATCCCAGCAAAGTCGCCGGGGCCATGTACTTTGCGCAGGACCCCGGGACGTTCCTGGGTGGCTACGCGGTAAGGTCGAGCACGCCGGGCGGAAGGTCAAGTCAGGTGTAGAAGGGGCTAATATAGCACAATATAATAGACGAGTAATGCCATTGTTGTTTTTAATTAATAAATACCAACGCAGCTTCAATAACATCAAGCGTTCGGAAATCGCCGCACGCTTGATCCAGAAAAACATCCCGTACATTTTGTTCCCCCCTTTCCCTCACTGAATCAAACTTCCTCTTCTCAGCTACTACTATTGCCGCTGCCCGGGCCGTACTTGATGCCCACCTCGGCGTTCGTGATGGCGACCCGGGTCCACTCATCCAGCTCCTCCCGCGGCAGCCCCAGGGCGTCATTATCGAGCCCCCGCCGGGCCTCGAAGTTGCCCGCGCCGTCCGGGAAGAAGACGCGCGCGTAGAGTAGCTTCAGGTACCCCGTGCGCTTGCCCGCCTGCATCTCCTCGAGGCCGGCCCGGTACCGCTCGGTTGCTTCCTCGTGCCGGAGCGTCCAGTCCCTTGCGTCGGTGCCCGTCACCCGCAGCACCGACTCGAACATGTCCCGCTGGCTGACCAGGAAGGACGATACGTAGACGAATTTGTTCTGGTAGGTTTCTAGGGAGGGCGCGTCGCCGGGAGACTGGATGGGGAGGCAGAGGAGGTTGGCTACGGCGCGACCGTTTTGCGGCATAGTCTTTTTGAAAATACTGGTCAGTCTTGTGAGGCTTATAATCGTCCGGTATCAGACAAAGCGGAACAGGAGAATGAAGCAGGCTGCGGCTTACGCACTATAGTGTTGATCTTGCGCGTCCCTTCACCATAAAAGGTGAAGGTGCGTCCAGCCCAGTCCAGCCCGTAACACAGCGGGCTGAAACCCAGGCTGAACTCGTACCAGAAGCTCGTGATGACGGCCATCCAGGAGCTGACGCCGAGCTCCTCGATGTGGCGGCGGATCGCGCGCTCGCTGCTGAAGAAGACGTCGTCGGCGAGCTTCTCGTCGGCCATGTCGACGGTCCACTCGTTGGGGAGGACCTGAATTTTACGCTGGGTCAGTGGCGATGCCCTTGTCACAAGTAAAAAGGGCAACTGGCCCTTGAAGGCAAATCGTGGTTACGCACATAAGGGACGCCAGCTACCGCCGCCGCCTCCACGAGCTTCAGCTGCGTCGCCTGCTGGTCCATACCCGTGCTCGGAAGCGTGATAATCAGGGCCTCCTGTCCGCGCAAGGCCTCCACGAGGGTCGAAGGGTTCTCGTAGTCCACCGCCGCCGACGTTACTCCGGCGGGCATGACGCTGGTGCTCCCTTTCCGCGTAATGGCCGTCACTTCGTGCTTGCCTTTCTGCAGCAGTGCTTCGACTATATATTTACCGATGGTGCCGGTGGCCTTTTCAAGTTGGTTAGTTGGCTGACGACGGACGATGATGCTTTGCTGGTGGTAAAGGGGGGTGGAAAATCAAGGAAAGGGGCTTGCGAGCTTACACCAACGATGGCGACTTTCTCGATGAACTTTGACTCGGACATTGTGATTCGAAATTGCTGTTTGTTGGTATGTATGTGTCCGGTAGAAATCATACAAGTAAATAAGTTCTTGGAGTCTTCGAGGGTTTTGTATTATAAGTTCTTGTAACCAGCTCGAGGGGGCTGTTACTATTACTTGTACTAGAATGACAAAGCTATTTCTGCAGATTTCCCCCCTAGGCCCGGCACTCTATCTCCTCACCTGCTTGCCACGCACAGCATAAACCACGGAGTTATCACCACTTACACCCCCTAGAGTAGTGCCACTGCTGCGCGTGTGGTAGCGGCGCTGCCAGGAGTTAAGCGTAGTTGCGGCGATAGCGAGATACCTGATCAGGCTAGTACGGCTGGACAATTTCGATGCCCGCGTCATGCCGTCTCTTTAAAGCCGTCGGGGCGGAAGAGACTTTACGTGGGACATAAGGCACGCAACCCACCACATTAATCCTGGGCATTCAGTAAAAGAGAAAATAGAGAAACATGGCTTGCAGGCCAACAGCTGAGAACTGTCTGTCTGCCTTTCTGTTCATAGCATAAAAAGATAATCGACGAACATCCCAAAGAGATGCATAAATCATCAACGGCATCAAAAAAAAAATCGTGAATCTCGAATCGCGTTGATCAGTTACTCTCTGGCGGGGAATTGAACCCCGGTCTCGAGCGTTTACTGACATTGAAGTTCAATGACAAGCTCGCATACTGACCACTATACTACCAAAGACTCGCTTGTTGAAAAGGCCAGGTGTTTTAAGCGTATATATGGGAATCACAGATCGTAAAAATTCGACTCACGCTAATTCAGGGTCCAACGGGGCTCTCTAATACTCAGCCAATCAAATAACTTTGTTTGGCCTGTCCAAGGTGGGGGACACGACACAGTGACTGGTACATCTCCACGCATTTCTACTGTCCTATTCAATACTTCCAAGCCCCTGCGAGAATAAACCGGCCAAGTCTCCATCAGAATAAACAGGTCTATAAGAGACTTATTATTCCAATATTATTAGCTTATTTCATTGTTATTCCCTGGAGTAAGTGGTATAATCAAGACGGTTCATTCCTGCGGCCGCTTGACTTCCCGTGAATGATCAGCAGGCCAGTATTTAATCAAGTGCTTCAATTAACGGAATGAACAGTATGCCAATAGCACCAAGCAAACCCTGGTATGTATGTACAGTACAGCATAATCCTGCTGGGAGCAGCGTTATAGATCTAAGCCCACATCCCCAATAAGCCCATAAGCGCCATACCGGCGACAAGTCCCACCGAGGCACACGCCGTCTGCACGGCGCCAGCATCGACGAGCTCACCACCGTTGACCCAGTCGTGCGCCCACATCTCAACGATGCCGACCCAGAGCAGGACGCCGGCCGAAAGGGCGTCGAGGAAGCCGATGGCGATGAGGGTGCTGGGGTCCTGGCCGTTGAAGCGCTTCAGCACCGCGATACCGATGGCCATGCCCAAGGGCGTCGTGATACCGAAACCAGCGGCCATCAATAGCTTTCCCCTCAGGCCGAGGCCATTCGGCGATGAAGGCGTGACCAGGGCCGAAGCAGAATTGCCGGGGCTGTCGCCCTCATTCTTAGAAGGACCAGCCGGCTGGGCTGGCGTCTGGGCTGGCGTCTGGGCTGGCGACTGGTTTGCTGCTGGGATAGCCGCGATGCGGGTACCCAGCGCGATGCCTTCGAACAACTGGTGGAAGAGGATCACGATGAAGAGGGTGATGAAGAAAGAATCGCCCGCTACGACAAGCGTGAGACCGACCACTACGGCACGAGATGCTTGTCAGTACGTGCTTCCGTAAGAACGCGACAGGAAAGCTTACATGCCGAATGGAAGAGGATGCCTGCCTCTAGGATCCACACATTGACCGACTCTTTATTGAACTTCGAACAAGTACAGTAATCCTTCAGTCGGTGGCAGATGTAGTCAATGAAGAACGCAGAAGCGAGGCCGCCCATGACGATGGCAGCCGTCGTGCCCTCGAAAGTTATACGGTCTTTGAGACACGGATTGCCGAACATGAGCGAAGCGTGAGTGAACAGCTGTCATTTGCAGGAGCAGTTGTTAGCGCAAGATCCAATTATGCCTAGGAGAAAGGGAGCCAAGTGGCGTACATGAACAAGGGCCGTAGCGATAATGACTCCTGTCCCGAATTGTTTCAGGAACACAGTAATAAGGTTACCGTTCCCCGACAGGATACGTCCGAGGAGGATGGGAACGACGGCGCCGAGGAAACTGGTAACGAGGATCACGAACAGGAGCCCTACTCGGAGCGGGACGTTGTAGTCTCGCTCTCTTGGTCCGCACGACGGCGCGGCTGTCGCCGACCCCTCCGATTGACCGGCGCCTACACAATGCCTAGAAAGCCTTCCCGTTAGTGATGTGATACGCTGATGTGCGAAAGAAGAAACGGGATCCGAGGCGGGCACGTACTCGACGCCGGCATGGAAATGACAATTAGTGCCGCCTTGTTGAGAAGAGGCATCGCCTTGATCGTGGCTGTGGTCGTGGTCGTGATGTTCATCAACGCCTGACTCTCCGCTAGACCCATGTGTGCTACCCTCGGGAGCAACCTCGACGTCATTGCCATCGGGGCCAACGCAGAATCTGTTGTCACCAAGTCAGCCACCGCTCGACAGTAGACACTAGCCGGTAAGAGGACCAAGGTCTTGCTCACATGTCTGATCCGTGCTGGTGGCAGTCCGTATACGCAGGCGGCGGAGGCGTTGTCGCTGTTGCCTGTCCGAGGATCTGGTATTCGGCTGTGCCAAACATGCAAAACCTAGACGAGTCCATCAGCCATGGGTTACACTAGACAAGGCCCATAGGTGCAATCGCTTACACGGTGGCGCCGTGGTTGTGGCAGTCTGATATGGCTGTGACTTGTGGAGAGGCGGTCGTCGACGTGGGAGGCACCGTCGTCGTCTGCTGCTGTCGGCGGGCATGTGGTGCCAGATGGCTTGCCGACGCCCCTCCTAGTGATAAGAGTGACACGAAGATGATGCTAGAAGAGACCATGTTGGATTTATCGATGCAAAAACCGTTGTGCTAAAACAAACAGATAGGCTCACAACTCTGGATGATGGATGATGGATGCTTCATGTATTGGCCATGGACCTGGCTGTTCTGGGGTCTTTTCATTGTCACGTCCGGCCAAGAAGCCGTATGTCTATCAAGGTCCTCACGATTGAAAGTGCAGCCAATGCGGGTGCCTGCCAGTTCCACCATGATGAGATTTCCCATGTTGCGCCAAGCGTGAGTTCCGTAAACGCCAAGAGACACCAGCCAAACAGGAATGGATAATCAATGGTATAAACGACCCAAGGTATATGTTGTAAAGTATTTGAATACGAGTGTGACAACCCGATTTTTACTAGTAGTACTGTATCTATTACCAGCTGTCTGGAAAGTCTGGTTGTTCAGTTGGAAAGCCCGCTTTCTTATTGGTGTCCCTACTGCCTTGGCGATGGGGATAGAGTTGGGAAGTAGGTATGGACGCAAAAAGACGATGGCGTAGACACCTTGATGGCTACCAAGCAATTGCCAAGCCGGAGAGGCAGCCACGACCAAGAACCTAGCGAGGAAGGAAAAAACGGCCATCCTGACTTGGCATCTTTGCCCGGAATGTTTCGACTTTGACAAGCTATGGCCGCACTTTACATATCACATCTGAATTGGCGTTCGTCCGGGTCAAACATGGTGGCAGTTGCCAGTGCTCAACACAAATCTTTGAATAAAAAGTAGGTACATACCTTGAAGAGCCTCACGAATGCATAGGCTTCTCGTGGCAGGCACCATGCATGGCATATCACGGAAAACAACCAATACACGCAAAGCAATTGAATCACGTCGTTGTGCATTTACACCTTGCGCTTGCTATATCCACTTGATCAGACCGATACCTTGCCAAGATGCCCCAAGCCTACCAGACCACCGAGGCAGATTGAAAGGAAATCTTTGGCATGGACTCGTCTACTCATCCAACATCACCGCTGCCAATGCCACATCACACCATACCATACCATATCGAATCAAACCGCCCTTCCACTGGCAGTCACTTCTCTCTTGCGCTACTGACCCACTCCATAGAGTGCTACCCTTGATGCATCTTAGATAATGATGAGCTGTGTAGGCATGGTTGTTAGTCTATATTGTCTTTACGGATAGGAGTGACTCGTATTGTTCCAAGCCTACCTCGATGAGCTTCTCGGTCAGAGCAAAGCACTGCTTGTCGGGTTCCTGGCCCTGGCTGAACGAGCACGATCTCCAAAGGCCTCCGAAGCCCACGTCTTCGAGTATTTCGTTGAGGACACCGCTCGTCTCCATCGCCGCCGAAATATTGGGGTCCGCCGTCATGGCCTGGAGCAACTCGTGGGCGGCTTCGAGCGTGGTGGAGTTTTGGCAGTGCAACAGGATATCATCCAGTATCTGTACGATTGGGTAGCTCCTAGAAAATAAGAAATACAGATGGTTAGCTTCGATGGCGTCTTTCCCGTTCTCGGCTATCCCATAGAAACCGTATCGCCTGGGGTAGAACTCACAGATGAGCAACGACAGCAGGCCGGATGGCAGCCAGCTCGTTCAGCCACAAGAAGGTGCGATGCTGCACAGAATCTTGCAGATACTGGAAATCCACGAGCGCAATGGCCGTGTTCAGTAGCAGGTCCTTGTCCTTGACCATGTTGATTCCCGGATTCGTCCGCACTTGCGGCATCGTCATCACACTCATCGGGTTGATGCCGGATTGCCACAGTGTTTCCTTGAGCTCGTCCGACCCCACTGTCCGCGATTGCACGAGGGCGAAGTATGGAGATGCAAGCATCTCCGATGGGAGCTGTTCGGGCCGTCCGACCACGGGGTGGCTCATCTCCAAGAGGGTCGAGAGAACGCGCAGGCCAGTGCCCTTGGTCATGGTGTCCGTCAATCCACGGATGAGGCACGCACCTATGGCGAAGTGGAAATTCTCAACCGTGAAGTGGATGCCATACAAGTCATCCAGTGGCAGCGCAGCATCTTCTAGTTGGGCACGGCCTTGGATCAATACTTGTGCCATCTTTCCGTTGCGCACTTCCCCAGACGATCCAATGTTGGTAAGCACCGCCTCCAGAAAATTGGCTGCACAATTGAACAGGCTTGGAGGAACCAAGCGAAGTAAAGAAATTGCAAGCCAGAACAGCTGTAGGCCATACCGAGATGTTGTCAGCAGCTTGCCCATCATTTTCGACAGCGAAGTCACAATAGCAATGAGCATCTCGTTGTTGTCTTCGCCGAACCGGCCCACCGCGCTACGGAGGGCGACCAGAACCTGATACAGGAGATCGTCGTCAACTTCTTCCCTGGCCAGGCATCCCATCACTGTGAAAGCTCTCGGCTGGACTGCAGGGTTGTTCTGGAACGCGGTACTGGCCACCAGGCTCATCCACCTGGACCGCCAAGCATTGGCCATGTCTATGGATGGAGCAGCAGTAGAGCAGATGTCGAAGAGGAGGGCAGCCAGACTCTCCGTGCCGCCGAGGGTTTGCCCGTTCTCTTGGTTCGTCGAGATGGAGGCGCCATCGCGAGTAAACACCGGGGGAGAGAAGATGTCGTTTCTCGGTTCTGACAGGGTGTCGAGAGCGCCACGGAGTTTCGACAGTTTCGCTTCTTCCAGATTGAACGAGGTGCAGGCGGCATGGATGGAGTTAATGAGAAGCCTGTGTACTAGAATGCGAACATCCGAAGGGCCTGTATTGGCAAGCATGGTGACGACGTGGAAGATCTCGGGGAGATAGAGCTGAGATTGGACGCCGCAGTCAAAAGACAATGACAGACAAAACTGAAGCAGGGTACAGATCTCGGGCCAGACAGCGTTATCCGGCATGTACTTGGTAGGTCGCTGGGATGACCTGTTGAGGGCCTTGCGCAAGCGCGAGATGATCTTGCCCCTGAGTGTAATGGTGCCCATCGCCGTGATTATGGACGTCAGGCACTGGGTCTGCTCATCATGCATTCCAAGCGCCAACGCTGCCTTCAACACTTCCTCGAGGAATATATCGAGTAGGGTTTCGTCCTTGTATATGGACGGCCATACAGTGTGCTCCAAGGTCAGGTTGAGAGTGGGGTCTGTAATAGTCACATCGATGAGTTTGCGGAAGATGACGGCGATCCTCTCCTTGCCCTTCTCGCTGTCAGCTTCGTCTCCAAGGAGTGAGGTTCGAAGACTCGGTAGCCAAGGTGCCATATATGCCAGGCTCAGTGGCTTTTGTTCGTCCGAGAAGCTTTCCCAGCCCACAAAGAATTCGTTTAAGAAGTCTGATGTCAGTTGAGGCTCTTCCTGGGCCAAATGCTTGCTGATGTTGACGATGAATTGGGTCGGATCAAGAGGAACAGCGATATCTGGTAACAGTCAGTATCAGCGTAACAACGTTATAATGTATTCGGGTAAAGTTACCTCGGATACACATGAACTTGGAAGCAGCCTTGAATTTGAAGGCGCGGCATAGGGCACCGAGCAAGTTATAAGAAGAAAGCCGTAGGACGGGATCCGCAGCAGCAAGGTTTGTGAGAGCAAGGTTGAGCAGGGTTCCGGGAACGTCTTGTGGTCGAATAAGCCTTTCGTATGACTTCAATGTCCTCGTATCTTTGCCGTACTTGGCTTTCGCACCACGAACGGCCTGCAGGACGTCCGCTTTCTTAGGGCTCTGGAAGTACATGACTATCTTGCCATTGTCTGCGCGCAGACCAAATGCAGAGTCGTCGTCAGTTGGGATGGATGTCGGAGCTTCTTCCACCTCGCCCAACCTGAAGATATCGTTGACGGTGGCGTGAAGGCGGAAGCCTGGGTGCACCTCCTGTTTCTTCGTCGTCGTGACTTGGACGAACTGGCTGCCAACTTTGATGATGACCTCAATCTGGCCCCGGGTTTTGGATAGCCTGGTTATGGATTGGAACACATATCTCGTATCCGTTACGACGCTGATGGTCTCCTTTGGCAGATGCAGTTGGCTGAGGTGGAAATGTGACTGAAGGTCTTGAAGACTTCCAATAAGGTGGTAATCGACATTGCCTGGGTTGAATATACTCGTATCGTTCTTCGTAGCTAAGCGAAGAATGCGGCGGAGGCATTTCCTACGGCCAGTCAGGAGCGGAAAAGGGGGGGTTGACTTGAGAGCGAACGTACCTGAACGCACTGTTCATGTTGTAGACATAGATGCGGGATAGCGAACGGGAAATCTCGGTGGGACTCAGGAGCTCAAGCTTCTTGAAAAGGTCATCTTGGGGCTCGTTCTGTCCGTTGTAGCAGGTTGCATCGATAAGGAGGCCAAAAGGCCGATGCCATAAGCGACTTGCGATCTGCATGATAATTAGCCGTGATAGTCCGATGGCAATGCGGCCGCAGTGGGAGCCCCGTAGCTGGGCACAGAGAGAGAGTCTCATTCGTACCTTCAAGTAGCAGTATATAAGGGTATCAAAGTCAATAGAGTCAGAATCGATATGACGGAGGATCACACAAATGATTGACAGCCCATCCTAGAGAGGCAAGAATTAGTAAACGGTCCTCATCTGCGGCAGTAGATGGGCATACCTTGCTCTCGCCACCATCGTATACAGCTCGCGAGGTCATGAACGATTCGGTGCTGCGGAAGGCATTGCGAAGCATGAAGTGCTGGAATCTGGAATAGGCAAGGGGAGCATTGGCGGAAATCTGGGGTCGGTTCCAAGTAACAGCAAGGGGAGGAGGTCCCAGGGTGGTAACAAGGTTACGTAAAGGTTCAATAGCCGGGGAACGCCCACGAGCCAGTTCGCTTGGAGACCGCACATAGTCTCTTCTCGTCTGTGTCATGAGCTTCTGCCGGACCTGATCCCAATGGTCATACAGAAATCTGTGAAGTGCCACGCACGAACCAAAATCGAAGGTTTCGGTCTCCAGGGAAGGGGTGCCAAGGGTGTCAGCGTCAGGCGGGATCGAAATTTCTCGAAGAAACTGAGTCACGCGGTATATGTTTTGCGCGAGAAAGTCGTTCAGGGGGTACATATAAGGCTCTTTGGCGCCAAATAAGACGTTATTTGCCAGGTTCTGGATGACTTTGGCGATCAGGAGTAGGCCACGCCGCATCTCTTTGGACGGTGCCACGCTTACCAGCCCTTCGGCTTCAGGCGCCACAATGGCAGGGCAGAAGAATCTCAAGAAGATGAAAGCGCCAACTGCTGTGTACTTGGCCTCGGGGAATCTGGTCATCACTGCGGCGGAGATGATGCTGCAGATTTTCCTGAACGAGGCTGGAATGGTAGCCGACGAGGCCCTGATATCATCAATGAATACCTTTGCAACGATACGCAACTGTAGTGCGTTCTTCTGCACCTCTTCCTGCGAGTGAATTCGCGCCGGGTCGAGTTCGAGATCGAGATCCTTGGAGGTCAACATGAGACGCTCAACCACCTTTTGTAGAGTTCCACGTAGGTAGTCGGCACCTTTCCATTTTGCGTAGACAGAAAGTATCTTGGTGGCCACACAGTTTCGACGCAGGATCTCCGACTCGTTTTCAGTGTCTTCGATCTCTTGTTTGATGAGTGCTTCCATGAGCTCGAAGGTCAGACCACGCGTCTCGAAGATGTTGAGCAGCGATATCGTCAGCTCATCAACTTCACTGCTGGGACAGACGGTGCTAATGGCGACAGCAAGGTGCAAGTCGTGAGTCAGAATGTCCAGCAACTCCTCATACCTCTCGCTGACGGCGGCATCTGACAGGTTGCTGAACTCGGTCCCCTGAACCAAAATATTGTAGAGGACTTTGACAAAGGCGGTACGGATTTCGACATTCTCATGGTATCCAATGCTAAGCGAATGTTTGAGGCCGACATCAATGTTTGCACTGAGCAGGTTTGAAAGAATGGTGATTGCCAGATCCCCCGATGACGTTGATTCGTCTCGATTGGTAGAGGGAATCAGCATATCACCTCTGTGGATATCCATAGGCTCATAGTTGAGAAGAGATAGGAATCTGTTGAAATAAGTGTGGAACATTTGCGACTTCAACTCGCTCGTGCCAGCATCGTTTTGTCCATCCCCGGGCTGTAAGGGGAGGCGGTAGGTCAGCTCTGCAAGGGAGCGAAGACATGCTCTGTCGAGGTCTCTCTGGATCCGGGTCATTTCATCTTGGCGAACGCCTCCGTAGCCTCCATCGCGGGGCGAGCGAGGGCGTGCGATCCATCCGAAGATGAATTCAAGGAGCTGGTTCCGGATTCGCACATCGTCACGCAAGTTCAGATGCTCCTTTTTGCGTGTCACCACTTCGCAAAGCTGGCAGACCTTGATCTTAACTCTCAAGCAGCCCAGGTTGTCAGGGGCGCTGTCTAAGAATTTAGCAAAGTTCAGGGTCAAAGACCCTAGGTGAACCGATGCAGCTGCACCCAGGTCAGAGGGCGTGTCCAATCGATCAACAAGTACTTTCAACAGAGATGAGGTCTGCTCAGCAAAAATAATCTCGCCATCCTGGCTTTTGCCGGCTGTTTCGAGAGCACCGGTAAACAGAACCTCGAGCTCGGACTCCAAGGCCTTGAACAAAGGTTGGTAGAGGTTGGGCGAGATCTCGACGGATAAAACTTCTCTCATCGACTCCCTCACTCGCACGTTGCTGCAAGCAAGGAGTTGGATCCCGAGACGCAAGTACCGACTCAGTAAAGTTTCTTCGTAATTCTCCGATGATAACCGGTCGATCCAACGCAGTCCTCCGACGGCGGGCTCATCCAGGTTGTAAGTTTGATCGGCTACGCATATTCCGCCAAGAGAAGCGAGAAATCCCGAATAGTTCCGCCATTCCGTCAGAGAGCGATCGTCCACGCTGTCGATAGGAGTTGTTGAGACGTCTTTAGATAGATACATCCATCTGTCAAACGCAATTTCCCAAGCCTCCAGAATACCTACGCTGGGACATTGCATACGACGGAGCAAGTTTCGTACTCGCTTTTGAAAAGCGACCACGCCGGTAAATCTGAAAGCGCGAGACGCTATCTCTGAGAATACTTCGCTGTTCCGCAAGAGGGGCACCGTCGTTTTTGTCGTCTCCGAAGCTGAATCGACGATACGACATTCGTCGTTGAACAAGCCGATGCACGACGTGACAAGCTGACATGTCTCGATATCGGCGGAGTTGAGGGAGACTAGAAAGAGGGTCTCTAATTTTGCGGTTACCGTCGTCCTCTCAGGAATCTCTTCTGTGATCTCCGATAATTCCTATGAGATTGTCGTGAGCACCGCGCTACTTCCATCGTAATCGCCGTGTACTTACTTTAATATTGGTGAGTAACAACAGCCGGGATTCAAGGTAGCCATGGATCGACTCCAAGACTGTACTGTCGCCTTGTTGCATGTATTTGATGCACATCGACATGAGAGAGAGCGAGCTGGCTGAATATTAGTATACCGGCACCTGCCAGTAATCACGGATTGACTGTGCTTACGTAAGTTTCCAGAATTTGATTTTGAACCCCTGAGTCTCAAGTCTCTTGGCTTTGCGTAGGGAAACCAAGATGCCATCGGGTGTCAAAAGGCGATGCGCCATTGCGCTGGACAGTGATCTGACCTGGTCATTCGCCGATACCAAGCAAGAGATGAACGCTTCGAAATTATCTTCGTAGAATTTATCCGTGCTATCAGCAGGTGCATTATCGAAAAGTGTCGTCGGTGATGCATCCAGGAACTTGAGAATCGTGCATATCATGGCAGTATTCGAGGCACTGGTTTCGGAAGCCTTGCGCTGAGAGGTATGGTCGCCTAGATACATGTCTGTTGATACAGCAAGCATTGTCTTCATCTGTTCCTGGATGAAGCCTGCGACTTCAAGGAAAAGGGGACGGTACTGTTCAGCTTGGCGCTGTCGCGCGAAGTAAGAACATGCTTGTATCAAAGAAATCTTGAACATCTGCGGGGCAGATGGGTGCAGACACGCCTGTACAAGAGACTCGACCGATCCCTCGAAGTTGAGGTGAGTCAGGCTGATCAGGGCAGCCGTTGTGAGATCCTGATCGAACCCACTGCCATCCAAGCTTGGGGAGTACCTGCGGAACACGGCATCTCGTACTTCATCCTGGACATCCATGGCATAACTGACAAAAGCGGCATCGCTATCGACGTCGAAGTGGCGGGCTGCACGCAAGAGACAGACCAGGCAGTACCCCGCGATTTCGTTTTGGTTTCTTAGCTGTTTTCTCAGGCTGTCCAGGAATTGTACCTTCTTGGCCATGCTGCCGCTTTTGGCCTCCCGCAAGTTACTGGCCACTTCAAAGACTTCTGGCACAAGGAAGAGCAGCATCATCTGCAAAGGCTGCAGCATTGTTTTCCTTCTGGTGCTGTCTGTGATGGTCTGCGTCATGTCGAAAAGGGTATCAGCACCGCCGTCCAGCCTCCTACGCTGATTGTGTAACCTGACAAACTCCTGAGGATACCGATCAAGCCACCGTATGATCATAAGCGGAGTGACAATTGCAATAGTACTCTGGAAGGGCTTTCGGAAATGGAGAAAGCTAGAACACAGTTCTTGGATGACCTGCCCCAGCTTCTGGCTATCGAGCCAAGCGTATGAGAGCAAGCGTAAGATCACTAGAGACAACTTCTCATCTTCGGCCAAGGCCTGCGGCTGCGGCGCACCAGCTTGAACCGGCACCGCCGCTCGAACAGTATAAATCACGCTCCTGAAGTATTCGAACGCCGCGGGCCAGCTTGATGCAGTCAGAAATTCACAAATTGACCTTATATGCGGCTCGACATCCTGTGGCAGCAAAGTGCTGGCGCCGTTGCCTTCGCCAAGTTCATCGGAACTGCTTGACGATACGCCTCGAGAGGGGAGCTCTCCGTATCTCGGGTCCAAGACCGCCTTTGCGGTATCCTCGTCTAGTATCGACCGCGCAGGGAGCGCATAACCGTCGGGCAGAGGTTCCAGCATATGTTTAAAATGATCCAATATCCTCGCGACAAGGGCATTGTCGAGTCGCTGCAGGTTGATAGCGGCGGAAGGCGGCCGCCCATTCTGGTATGCCGCGTCTTTTCCGGCATCGTCTCCGTCTTGCTGCTCCTTCCAATTCGCGCGACAGCAATCGGCGGCCAATGCTAACACATACAGCTCGGATAGAAGTATATGGGTTGGGTGTGTCACAAAGCTTTTATAGGGGCGGCCCAATTCTTCCAAAAGCGTCACCAGAGAATCCAGCACAACTGATACCGACGAAGAGCTGATCTTGATCAAAGTTTGGCGAGTAATCACAGCTATCTCATCCTGGCGTAGGTCCTGGGCGTGCGTGCCGGTACGGTGTGGGAGCTGGCATGAAGCTATATTAGCAAGGCGAACAATAACTATGTGAGGCCCTCGACAGGGGCCCCGAAGCCACAGCGCGTGTTGCCGCCGGAAAAGAAAGGGAGTTATGATGTATAGTGTACCCTGGTAGTAAGTCTTTCGACCAAGCAGCCCACGAGGCCCGCGTCGCCATTCATCTTGTAAACCGTAGGCTCGAGATCGAGAAGCCACTCGTCATGGTGACGGTGCCATATACAAGCGGTAGTGTCGGAGGGAGAGTTTGCCAAAGACTCGTCGCAAATGATAGTAGATGGTATGTCTCGGGACTCTGTGGCTAGTAGCGGCTCGAAAGGTACCTGGCGCGCCGGTGTGGTTGCTGTGGAGGTTGGGATCTCGTGTGCGTGCGCGGAGCTGAATCGACGGATGGGTGCCGGAGCTGGGAGTCTGGGTTGCGGGTGCGGAAAATAGGTAACAAGAATGCGCCGGGTGACAAGTCGGTTCAAAGAATAGGATCTAGGAGTTTGCAGCTCGAGGAATGGGCACCGGGGTATATGCGCGGTTGTTTGTTTGCGACTGCGAGCAGTGGTTTGTTACTAGTGGTGTGCATGGATCGAGGTTGGGTGGATATATATTGATTGGAATGGTGTCGCAACTGTGCAGCTCGGCAGACCCTGTGATAGTGATCTGATAGACAGTGCCGGGTTGGGGGGCTCTCGAGACCAAAAGGGAAGATCCGTAGCGGTCCCAAACGCCTAAGCTAAAGCAAGAAGAGTCCGGCAGGCGAGACTAGGCACGATATGGAGACCTGGCCTCTCGTAAAGCGGCCCCGACAGCTCGATTTGATCAACTATTGATGAATCAATCGATCAGTTTGCTTGAGAATTTCCCAGTGAGGAGGTCCCCTAATCCCGGTTCCTAGTCTGAAGGAGGATAAGAGGTCGTGGCGTGCGGGGGGGACTGGACATTTACGCCAATGAGCCGGGCTTGCGTTGAAGAAAAGTGACCAAATGTAAGTTATGTGCCCACCGGTAATTTTGGCTGCTTTTTTGTTTGATTTGACTCCTGACGAGCGCGGAAAGACTCGTCCTCGGCCGGCGAGGAGCGCAAGGTCCCCCGGGTCGCTGGACCCTGTTGCTGTTCTCCCTATGACTACTTACATGTACTTATATTTCTTTTCCAATTGTCCTCCGCTCATTCTCCCTCTCTACATTGAAGCGCTAATATGGCATACATGATGCATCCTATCTGGAGCACGGAGTACGTAGGCGGTATCTATTGCGAGGTGAAGAAGACGACCTGCTTGGGTTACGAGGCTAGCGTCACGGCGATCGCTGATTAGGCGAGTGGTAGACTGCTGTGCTCCGGCCAGCGGGGTAGTCCCTGCACTTGGCCTGCACAGGCGGTTTCGGTGCGCGCTGGGGAGCCAGCGCACCTCAGGATCATTCCGGTGCATGGTATGGGTCAATTGTAGGGGGCTCTCGATAGTCGTCAGAGCCTGACGGACGTAATTTCTTGTTGGGCAGAAGTCTTTCGTGATCGCCGCCAGGCATGCTTTGCTTTTTGGCTTCTCAGTATCGGTTCAATTATGGTGAAACAC
Source organism: Apiospora marii (assembly GCF_038362585.1). Taxonomy (NCBI): domain Eukaryota; kingdom Fungi; phylum Ascomycota; class Sordariomycetes; order Amphisphaeriales; family Apiosporaceae; genus Apiospora; species Apiospora marii. The sequence continues at coordinate 3,467,262 of NW_027117377.1, forward strand.
AAGAGTTACAGAGAGCCTGTACCGGGGGTCCTTTGATTCTACCAGACACAAGATAGGAGAAGAAACAAAGCCACCCGATGTCACGCTCTGCAACTGTAGACCGCAATGGCGCAACAGTGCAACATGCCTTGCGTGCTCTTACAGTCTCTGAGGAACATGTGGGCTTTGCACTGACTGGAATCTAATAAGGTTACCCACATGGAATAGAACCGCGTCTGGTGCAGGTGTAATCTGCGACCTAGCCTATACGTCACGCGTAAGCCACCAGTAAACTCGAGGCTGTATCGTATTCGATCAGGGATGCATACGTCACAGAAGATATAGATCGTGGGCAACTGAGAAAAAAAAAAAAGTATCTTCTTCATACATATGCCTGTGTTTATAAGAAGCACATTCCCAGTGCATCATCATCTACCACTATGGAGGCGGTGAGCACCTGGAAAAGTTGGCTGGTCGTGGGATATATGGTGCAGGGATCAACCGATTTTGGAGCAAACGGTCAATGGCCCGTGGGTTTAGATACATTCATCTTACATAAGGCATCCTAGCTGTGTTTGCGCTTGCGCCAACTATTCCGCATTCCGTTACCAGCTGATCCGCCGCCAGGTATTCCACTGTCAAATGTCCCGATATCATTCAGCTAGTTCATCCCCTGTAACCTCTCCCGCCTCTATAGCCGCCACCTCCGCCTCGGCCCCGGCCTTGGTCATACTGCCGTTGGCCGCCGCCACCCCTGCCATATTGATCCCGACCATTATATCCGCCGTAGCCCTGCGGAGGTGGAGGTGCCTGGTAGCCCCCCTGGTAACCGTACTGGCCCGGGGGTTGCTGGTAGGGCTGTTGGTAGTTACCGCCAAATGCACCCGGCGGTGGCGGCGGCGGCAACCCAGCGCCAAACCCAGCTTGTCCTGGCGGAGGCGGGATCCAGCCTGGTGGGGTCCAGCCCGGCGGTGGTGCAGGGAACGAATTTGACCCATGTTGCTGATAGCCATTGTTGTTGTGGTTGTTGTTGTAACGTGGCCGGTCTTGTCGTCCACCACGGGAATCGGGCCCATAGTTCATGCGTCCTCTGTGGCCTCCCCGACCCAGAGGAGCACCACCGTGGCTGCGGCCCGAGTTTCGCATCTTACCCTTCAATTCCTCGATATCACTGTTGTTCAATGCAGGAGGTGGGGGCTGTGCTCCACGTAGTAGCATGGACTTATGCGTATGACTGCTCTTGGGCATTTCGTAATGAACACTGTAAACCGATGTTAGCTGGATGTCTTCTGGTTACGTTGATGCATAGTACTAACGTTAAAGAACGGTCATCATCAATGTCAGGGAAAGCCTTGCGTTCCAGTGGGTACTCTAGAGCAGAATGCGGGAGATACTCGGGCATCTTCTCGATCACTCCTGACAAACCCTGGCTCGCACGCGGGTCGAGCTTATATGTAGGGCCAACTTGTTTCTTGGAGTAAAAGTTGCTGATCACATCGTCGTACAGTTCTTGATTGGCCTCAGAGAGTAGGAGCACGTCCTTTCCTGGCTCATTTCTTGCTCTGTCTTCCGGGCTTAACAAGGGATACTTCTTCTCAGCCGCGGCAAGAAGGCGCGGCATGTCAATGAATGGTAGCAACGCAACGCCTTGCCAAGCCATTTTCTTGCCGTTAAGATCAATCTCAAACTCTTCGGGGTAAAAGTCAATGATGTCGCTTTCTGGGTTCGTCATGAGATCATGGAAGACTTCCGGAAGCACGTGCTTTGACGCGGCAGGTTGGACACTGAGCAACTGCTCGAAGGGCTTCGAAGTTCTGCCCCTCTTGAAGTCAATCTTCGTCTTGACAATGTCGACGAAATCTTGCGCGAATGGCGCATAGTGGTATGGATAGTACCATTCCCAACTTGCGCAGCCCTGGAAGTAATATTTCAGAACCCAGGCAAGCCCTTCAACGTATGCGCGAGCTACGCTGTGCCGAAACTCGATATCCTTGGGATCAACATGAAACTTTTGTTCGTAGTATCTGTCAGCATATCCATCTTCCCACAGCTTCACGGTATCCTCTGACGGGTCCGGCTTTGCTGGGGCAGGCTTTTCGGCTTGTGCCTCACTGTCCGGTGTACTCGCCGAGTCATTCTCGATCATCTCGGCCTTGCGTTTGCCTAGAGCAGAAGAAGAGTCTTGGTTATCCGCTCCATCTTGTGCCACTTCCTTAGGCATAAGTCCTTGGATTTGACTCTTGAGCACAGCAGCAGCGCTCTTGTTCGCCGCATTCGCGTCCTGGGTAGCACTACGGTTGATGACCATATCGTGCGTCAAAGTATTAGACAGCGAGCCAGGAAGGCCCGCGTTGCCGTTGCGATTCTGGTTATTAAAACGGCCGTTCCTCTCATCATTGAGCCTTCGCCTCTTGGCGTTGGCCTCGCGTCTCTCCTCTCCTTCTCTTCGGCGCTTGAAAATCGCATCCTCTTGTTTAGCCAGCCCATTCAGGATGAACTGCGCCTTCTCCAGGTCGACATCACCATCCTTGGTCATATAGCCTCCCATTACAGGGAGGTTGTCTCTCCAGATGGCGCTCAGAGTGTCAATGCTATTCTCGCGGATTTCGAGGGCAGGGAGATGGGGTAAGAAATCGTTGCCAACGAAAAAGCACATGAATACCCAATCATCGATAGCCCGTTCGAGATCCCAACGGAAAGGCAATCCCGGCACGCTCAATTCCACCGCAAGGTATTCGCGAAGAACGGGAACGTGCAACCAGATGAAAGGCTTTAAAGGCATCTCCTTGTCCTTGTCATCTTTCTTCTTCGCTTCACCGCGGCATTGCGCGGCTTCATGGCCTGGCTGTCCGCAAATCTTGCAAGTCCTGACCTTGCCCTCCTGGGCGAAGACATCTTCACGAAGAACGCGGAAATGAGGTTCGTGCGTGGCTAATGCCAACATGATGAGATCCGCATCCAAACCATAAATCACATGTCGTGTGTTGGGGTCGTGCTCTGGCGAAGCGCGCTGAGAACGGACAAAGTTCATGATCTTGTGTTCGCCCTCGCCGGGGATGGAGGCATCGGAAATGATAACTTTCATGCTTGCCCACCCAGGATCGGTGTTCAGCTTGTAGGCACACCAGTATCGCAAACTGCCTGCCAGAATATCCATGAACGGGGTTCCCGGAGTGATGCTGTTGGAGTCGAAGGCTTTCTTGGCCATGGCCTCGAGCGTCTCCGGGGGCAATACACCACCATTTTGCTTCTTCAGCATCTTGTAATGCTCCTCCTTATCAGCGGCCTTTTCCTGGGCCTCTTGTGCGGAACGGAAACGACGAGAGCGCTGTTGGTTCATCTTGGCACGAGGCGCAACACCATCTATTTGTAGGTCAGTACATAAGTTTGCGATCAATTGCGACAAAAGCAGAACATACCAATGGCAATCATCAATAGCTTCTTCGGGCGAACCATGTTCACGACGCGCTCAGTATACTTGAAGATTTCCAACATCATCTCCTCCTCGTCCTCGGGGGCCGGTCGGTCTTCTGGATGCGAACAGGGATGAACAATACCGTTCATATCCAAGTAGAGATTGTCGAATTCCTCGCCGTTCGGGTTAGGTCTCGTAGTATCCACAGGAATAACACTGCCATCCTCCATGACTATGGGTTTGTCCTCGATCACCGGCGAGATGATCTTGGGGTATTTGTTGGAAAGCCAACGGAAAGCTGCCGGGATACCCATGATGGCGGAAGTTTAGCAGATCGGGATCTTGAATCGTCTAGATATGTTCAACCAGGAGATCAGGAAGCGGTTCGAAAGTCGAACGCGATCTATGGTATACAAGATTTAGCCGCTAGAATCAACGTTGTACGGTTATGTCGCGGTGATCGCAATCACTGTCGTCAGTGTCAGCTTCCGGGTGTTCGTCGCGCGCATGGAGTCGCAAAGTCGGCGCGCTTCGATTGTTCCGATTGTTGGATAAAGAGAAAGCAGGCCGCCAAATAAAGGCCGCGAGAAGGGTGCGGCGAGATAGAAAGAAGCCCAACTATGGTCAGCTCAAAAGCGTATGTTCTTGAACAAAAGAGGCTCGGGCTGTCTACCAGGACCGTATGCAAAGGCAGCGCGCTCCGGTCCACATTAAATTCTTATCGATAATTGATAGCTGAGTGCCACTGCCCTGTAGCTGCCCATTCGCACTCGAGGGAGGCAAAGGTGCATTACGTGGTACTCCGTACTCTGCATGCCCACAATTAGGCCAATCGGCGTCCCAGCTGTCATTGAACCTTACCAATGCAGGTGCTGTTCTGGCCAGCTCATACTTAGAGGTCAATTAATTGAATGTACTAACCAGGTAAGCTCAGACCTAATATTTGCGACTGTCACCATACAGACCAGACGTAACTGAGCTGCCAAACCTCTTCTCCTTTTAACCCAAGATAGCATGATTCTCGAGAGATTGTTGTAAGACAAACAAAAGTCGCTTTCCCCAGCTTCACCATTCCGACCCACGCCTGATCTGAACCGAGACATGCCCAGCGGTAGGTGATCATTTGCCTTATGGCATTGACGTATAGAAGAGCACATCTCCAGTGGTTTGTTCTAAGCCATGTTCTCCTCCATCGCGACTGCACCTGCTAAGCAGTCAGTCGGCGAAACCATCACCATCCTCAGCGGTCGTCTGAGCTCAGCAACCCTTCTCGAAGACCGCCGCGCTGCTATCCTGGGGCTACGGAGCTTTGCGAAAGAGTATCCTGCCTCCGTAGCATCTGGTGCCTTGCGAAGTCTCATAGGAAGCTTGTCCAAAGATGGCGAGGATGTCGATACCGTCAAGGTGGTCCTCGAGACCCTTCTAATGCTCTTTAACCCAAATCAGGACAGCCCAGAAGCTTCCGAAGAGATCGCGCTTTGGCTGGCCGACGAATTTACCCAGCGCCAAGAGAACGTCACCCTTTTGCTTGACTTCCTCGAGACGGCCGACTTCTACTCCCGACTCTACTCGCTGCAGCTACTGTCTGCTATATTATCTGCCCGTACCGAGAGGACCGAGGAATGTGTGTTCACGGCACCACTGGGCATATCGAGACTGGTGGCCGTATTGGACGAACGACGCGAAGCAGTTCGCAATGAAGCCATTTCGCTACTCACGTATCTGACTCCTGCAAATCCCGAAATACAGAAGCTTGTGGCCTTCGAGAATGCGTTCGAGCGTATCTTCGCCATCATAGCGGCAGAGGGGGGGCTGGTTGAAGGCGACCGTGTTGTGGAAGACTGCCTTATCCTTCTCGCAAATCTGTTGCGCCTCAATGCTTCGAATCAGTCCGCCTTCCGGGAGACAGGATTTGTTCTGCGACTCTCCAGACTCCTAGAGAGCAGCTATCAGCCACCAAAAGAAGCGGAGGAGATGGCTTCATGGGCTCAGCAACAGGGAAACAGAAATATCTACGCTTTGCTCGCTGTCATACGCCTTTTCCTTGTGCAAGGGGCTGTGGGGACGCTCCAGAACCAAACCGCCTTCTGGCAACACGGTGTACTATATCATGCCCTGCAACTAGCTTTTACTCAGACAGCAGAGCTCCTCATTAGAGCGGAGGTGAGAATATTCTGTCCACGTCCCTGATTGTTCCTTTGATTAATCGTAGATGCTTGTAGGCCCTTTCCACCTGTGCCGACATTATCAAGGCGAACCCTAAGTTGCAAGAGAGTTTTGCACAGCTTCAGGTGCCGTCGGTATTAGAGGAACCTATTCCAATAAACGGACAGAACGGAAACGGGCCTATAGTTGTGTATGTGATAGATGGCCTCTTAGACCTCACACTCAGTGTCACGGCTCTTCAAGCTTTCGATTTACGACTGGCAGCATGCCAATGCATCAAGGCCTACTTCTTCCACCATCCTGAGATCAGACTTCACTTTCTACGGCGAGCAATCGACGGCCACACATCCGGGAGAGATGAGACAGCCAACGTCTTGACGACCCTGTTGCAGCCGGCGAGCCAAATCACCTCAAGTGACCCCTATCGCCATTGGTTCGCCTCTGTCATCTTACTACATCTTATTTACGACAATTCGGAGGCCAAGGCCCTGGCCATGTCGGTTACAGAGGGCGATGCTGAGAACGGGGAGGAGGTTGTCACGAGCATTCAAACTATAACAGCCCATTTAATCAGTGGGCTTGCCCGTCCAAACTCGGAGCGTACTGTGGACGAACGCATAACCGTTGGATATCTCATGCTGCTCTTGGGTTGGCTGTTTGAAGATCTTGAGGGTGTGAATGACTTCCTCGGCGAAGGCAGCAACATCCAGAGCATCGCCCAGGCGGTACACCAGGCCCCGAATGGCAGCCTTGTGCAGGGTCTTTGCGCAATGCTCCTGGGCGTCTGCTATGAGTTTTCGACCAAGGACTCGCCTATACCTAGGTCTACTCTGCACGATGTATTACTTCAACGGATGACTCGGGAAAAGTATATTGATGTCTTGACTAAGCTTCGAAGCCACCCTTTCATCCGAGACTTTGAAGTAATGCCTCAAAAGCTCGACAATTCTGGGAACCTCCCAGAGGTCTACTTTGACGCTACCTTTGTAGACTTCTTCAAGGACAACTACAGTCGCATCCTTCGAGGGATAGATCGAGAGCCTGGTATGGAGATTTCCGTAGTCACCAATGGGGTGCAAAAGGGCATATCCCGTGAGCTGGTGGATTCCCTCCGCGCACAGCTAGACGAGAAAGAGCGTGCTCTACAGTCGGCTCTGGTCGACATGACGTCGTTTGACCAGCGCTTAGGACAAGAGCAGGCTGATCATAGGCGTTCGAAAGAGTCGTCTGCATCCGAGCTTGCAAGGATCAAGGAGATCAACGAAGCGCTACAGCGAGGCCATGAAGAGGAAATCGAGTAAGTGGTTTGCTTCGTTCTTTTAGTCGCATGAGTGGCTTCTAACGACATCTAGACGGATTAAAATGCAGCTGAAGTCTCAGGACGATGCGCATCAGCGCCAGCTAGAAGCGGCGCGTCGAGAAGCCCAGAAAGCTGCCGACAATATTCATGAGGAACACCGTGCCAAGGAGGAAGAGCTTCAGCGCCAACTCGAATATGTCAAGAAGACAGCCGAGGCGGCAACCGCTCGCGCGCAACGACGCGCAGAAACCGAGCTGGCCGATGCGAAGAAGAAGACAGAAGCCGAACTAGCTGAGGCCAGGAAGAAGAGCGAGGCCGAGGTCGCAGACATTAAGAAGGCGGCCGAGGCACAGACAAGTCGTGTGCAGAGGCGTGCAGAAGCCGATATGGCAGATCTTCGTGCTACCATCAGCCGCTTCGAGACTGACCTGATGAAGGTAAGGCAGCTGTCAAATGGATATTGGACCGTTACTGACTGTACTAGGCAAACAAGGCAAAGGCCGACGAGCTTCGATCTGCTCAAGATGAGCATGCCGCAGCTCTCAAGGCTGCACAAGAAGCACATGCTTCGAAACTCAGTGCTGAAACTTCCAGGGCTACTGCAGCCACGACCAAGGCCAAGGCAGCGGAGGATAAGATTGGCGAACTTGAGAAGCGGGTCGCAGACCTCGAGAAGCGTATCGCACAAAAGGAGACTGAAATGAAGAAGGTAAGCCATTCGATTTACTTTACTGGATCATCTTAGTATGCTAACATGGTCGTTCCAGGCTCAATCACAGGTGAAGTCGAAGGATGAGGAGAAGGCCGCTGTCCAGACGGAGCTCGATGATCTCCTCATGGTATTTGGCGATCTGGAAGAGAAGGTCGAGAAATACAAGGTAAGTTTACTGCTGATGTGATGTTATCCTCGTGCTTTGCTAATAGGAGAACGGTAGAAACGGCTCAAGGGGCTAGGGGAGACCGTGTCAGATGGGGAAGGCGATGATGAGGACGATGACGAGGAAGAGGACGACGACGACAATGAGGTGGATTAGAGAAGAGGCATCCGGAGTTTCAGCAGCCGCTTCTTGTGGTCTTTGCAAATCAAGCCATCGATTCGATACCCCTCATGTTCAATTTACAGACGTTGGTCCTATACTGCACATTTCCTCTTACGAACACGGCCCCGAGGTGTTTGGCACATACGAGGGGTTGCATGCACGTGGATGTATTCCAACTTTGATCTGCCAAGTATCGATATCCAGCGAATATAGAAGATTGATGGTAGTTGTTGAGTGGACGGAGTGTCGGTCAATTCCACAAGAGCAGCAGCACTAGTAACCGACCTTGACTCGCTATTGGCTGGGGCTGCAACGGCTTTTAACAACCACAACCTTGGAAATTTTGGGGCTTTTTTGATCAAAGGATTTTTATCGAAGTCGCCCAATCCGCTTGCTGCATCGGGCTCCGTTGTACACATACCCTCGACATTGTTTGTTGTTGACTTTTGTTGCACAATTTCAGGAAATTGGCACCCGACCCATCAAACACAATCATATATTTACCATGAGCCGCCCTAGCAGAGCAGAAGACCCCGTCAGCGACTCGGAGTCGTCCGACTCGAGGGAGGATGAGGAGGGCTGGAATGATGTCGAGGAGGACGAGGAGACCCAAGAGGTCATCTCCCTCCTTGACGACCGCGTCTTCCCCGACGTTGTGACCATGCTTACCCACTGCAAGGAGGCGCACAAGTTCGACTTCTTAGCACTGCGAGAAAAACTTCGACTTGATTTCCACGGCTGTGTCAAATTGGTCAACTATAGTATGTCGTTCTCCGCTCGTCTCAAGACCCGCTTGCGATTTAATCATTGCAAGTCCCTGGGATGCTCCTTGAAACAACGGCTAATCACGTGTGCCAGTCCGCCAAAGAGTCCACGAAGGTCTGCCCGTGTCGGAGCAGGAGATTACCAAGGCTCTTATCGAGGATGACCAGTATCTGAAGCCCGTCTTGGAGGATGATGCTGTCATCATCGGACTGTTTGACCTACCGGAGCTCGAGCCGGAGCAGGCCTCGGCTTCGGGTGCTGACTCGTCCGCCGTGGACGATTTGCTGAAGCGCAATGCCGATCTGCAGGAGGAAATCAGCCGCATCACGGCGCAGTTCGAGAGCTACCGAGCAACGGTCTCGGAAACTCTGGACCAGCGTTGGGGCGATGCTGCGGAGGCGGAGGCAGCTGCGTCCAAGGACCAAGCCTTGACTGTGGCGGCTGGGAAGAAGAAGCCGGAGGATGCGAGCAAATACTACTGGGAGTCATATGCTACAAACGGTTGGTCTTTCCTCTTGCCCGCATCAAGCCAATAAAACTAACAAAGCCGAACTAGACATCCATGAGACCATGCTCAAGGACACTGTCCGTACTGAGTCCTACCGCGATTTCATCTACAACAACAAGCACATCTTCGCCGGTAAGACGGTGCTGGACATCGGATGTGGTACGGGCATCTTGTCCATGTTCGCTGCCAAGGCAGGAGCTGCTCGGGTTTTGGCTGTTGATGCTTCGGACATTATTGACAAGGCACGGGAGAACGTTATCCATGCTGGCCTCTCCTCGACAATCACTCTCATCAAGGGCCGCATTGAGGAAGTCACCCTGCCCGTACAGTCGGTCGATATCATTGTCAGCGAGTGGATGGGATACTGCTTGCTGTACGAGGCCATGATGAACTCGGTCCTGTGGGCTCGCGACCGCTACCTGGCACCGGACGGCCTGCTCGCACCTGGATCGTGCAACATGTGGATCGCACCCGTCGCGGACAGCGAGTGGATCCAGGACAACTACAACTTCTGGCGTGATGTGTATGGCTTTGATATGCGCGCCATGCAGGCAGGCATCTGGGACGACGTCCGCGTACTGCACTGGCCCTCGTCGGCGCTCTGTGGCAAGCCCGCCGGCTTCAAGATGCTCGACCTCTACACCCTGGCCGAGAAGGACCTGACCTTCACCTCCAAGTTCAAGTTGGAGATCATCGAGGACATCGACGCCCTCGACGGCTTCCTGATCTGGTTCGACAACTTCTTCGCCCCTTCGCGCAAGGACAACGAGACTGTCAACGTGGACTCGGTCGCGGACAACTGGGCCAAGGCCCCGACGTCGGAGAAGGAGCGCGTGGCCTTCACCACGGGCCCCTTCGGCACGGAGACGCACTGGAAGCAGGGTCTTCTCGTCTGCAAGCCCAAGAAGGACGAGCCCACCGCGTACAAGAAGGGCGAGATCCTGGAGGGCGAGATCACGTTCGCGCCGCCTGCGGACATGCCCCGAGGACTTACCATCTCGACGACCTGGAAGCTGGCTGGTTCGGAGCAGAAGGAGCACGCTCAATCTTGGGATATGCGTTAAGCCTGCCAAAGACAGCAAGTAGTTAGCTGAGCAGTGATGCATATCATCCAATACCAGCAGACATGCAAACAAAAGTTCAAGGTGCTGCCAAGTCGTGTCACGATTAGTGTGAAGTCTTTCTTAAGCCGGCTTGGCATGTGATATCCGCCCATGAAGAAGCGCTATGAGATCATATGACGTGACGTGGACGATCGGCAGGGCGTCGGTGCTTCCCCAGAATATCACAGCGGTTCGCAGATAGGTACGTGGACTTCCATGCGAATGTAAGCCAAATTGCCTGCTATCATCAGCCATGAAGAGCCTAGGCCCATGGACCCTGTATTAGGTAAGATAGTAAAGTCAAGCTCTGCTGGGACAAATAATTCAAGGGGTTGATGTCCTGACTTTATGAATGTATAAGGTTCTTTTAGGGCCTAGCATTACCCCCTACTGGGTGCTTCGCAGCATGCATACTTGTAGTCAACTTCCCTAACCGAGTATTACTCGGCTGAATGACGCGGGCAATATAGGTACTGTACCTAATGTACTTGAACACCTACGGCAAAAGCATATACATACTCAAATTGCGGTGCCCCCTTGAAGTGCAACACACCGCTACTGTACCTGATCAGAACGATACGGTTCCTGAACCACTTCGTAACTCCTATACGTCAGCTGTTGGAACTAGTCAACCGAGCAGCCGGTTGAAGGTTGCAGTTTATTACCTCGCGAGACCACTGGAATGTAATATTAAGATTTGACTGAAGCCGTTTCAACCATAAAAATGAGATGACGCTACCTTAACCGCGTCTACGGGCCGCGATGGGATAGGTACAGTAGCAATCGGATGCCAGCCTTCTGAGCTACCTGTCTACCTCTGTACCTACCTACTTCATTAGCCCGACGCGGGGGCAGGACGCTTGCTAAGTACCAAAGAAGCCAAATTTGAACCCTGGATTTTTCAAGGGGCTTGCTGCACAAGACCAACCATAGCGAACAACGCGGTTCTCTTCTAAAAGTTTCAGCTGGCAGCGGCTTCCAGTTTTCAAGCCACAGTACGCCGACGGAGCGTTTCACAGCAACCTCGTCTATCCATATTCCTATTGCTATTCGTCTCTTCTTGCGTGTACTGTATTAGAGCAGGTCCTAATTCAGCACTAAGAAAAGGGGGCTCCTATCCACTCCTCGAGAGCAGCTGGCATCCGCGACAAGAGGCTCTCCAACTATTTTGTTTTTGGCATTCAACTCGCCTTGCCGCGACGATCGGCATGCGCAAATACGTCAGAGGTGTCAGACCGTCGTCGAGAGGAGGTCCATTGGGGGGTCTGCTAAATTCGATAGTCTTGGGCCGGTCCGCGGAATTTGCGGGAGCGGGCTCGGCGGTAACATCATCACAGAGCCTGAGTGGGCAATTCGGGCAATTCGGGGCACGGTGCACGTTCGGTTACCAAATTATCTATGTATGATCTGAGCTCGACCCAGTACCAAGTCACGACACGATATTATCTCGATGTGCGTATCCAGAAATGCGTGTCTGTCATATCCATTGACCCATGGCGGGGAATTCGCGTGCGGGCAGCGGAGCGCCTATATTGCCGAGGTTGGCCCTAGGTTACCTGTTCAAAGGGTCGAAATCCTTGGTCGGTATCTGGCGATCTCAGATTGATCGTCCGTAAACGAGGTGGCTAAGGTTCGTCTTGCTGTTGGTAATTGCAGCGAGTTTTCTGGGTCGCATGTTCAGCTCTCGGCTTTGGCTACCGCCGACTTTACCACGTAGAGTAAATGATAGACGGCTACCAGAAGCACGACCTTGGTTTCTTTACCAGGCCTGGCCATCTAGCGTTGGGGTGGGGGCTATCTCTATGTATCAACAGCTGCTGGCTGCCCACATATTCTTGACTCTCCACGTCCAAGGACCACCAGAGTTTTCCAGGGAACTTGCAAGTATTAGCGAAGACAAGTAAACTGCATCTGAGAGACATGAAGAAGTGAATGTTGCTGCTGATAAACATGACGCGGCCCCCCCCTACCAGACCCAGCCTTTTCGCATAATAGCATGTCCTCACTGACACCTGTCAGTGCTGGCAAATGGCCTTCCTAGTTCGCAGCGCTCGTGTTTACCGATCCAGGGGTCCAACTCGCGCCACTAATTGATCTTTGAGTAGTAGTACAACTCCGGAAAGTTCCTTGCAAGCTAAACCCTCGGTGCATTATTCTTATTCGACATCGCCTGATAACCCCAGCACAGCAGGTTTTACTTGTTTTCTTCTTCTTCTTCAAACTTCTAATCTATTTTCTTTTTTGTCGGAACATAATTCCAGCTTGCAGAGCGTTACACGTGTTACCTGACGCCAGACAAAGAATTGAATGCGTCTTCAGTATCAAACATGTGTAGTAAGGAGTAAGGTACATTTTTCAGGGGATGCTGGGGGGATGTAACATAAATTTTCTTTGGCTGAGCGGCTCTGGGCGACTGGTCCTGAGCAAAGCTTGGCCCCGGCGGAAGATGCAGGGGCAGTGGCTGCTGACGAGCCAGTCAGAAAGACGAACCCCGAATGATGAAACCGATGCGCTGCAGGGATCGGGTTAGCGGGGCTCTTGGTGGGCAGATGGACAGCTGAATGGGCCATGGGCCATGGGCCAAAAATGACCCTGCACCCGAGGATTCGGGGCCAGGAACTCTAAAAATATTTGGTTCCTGCCACGGCACAATATGTTCTCGTTTGGGTCGGGCAGCATACCGTAGGCAAACATTTGGCATGCTTTGGGAAGTAACAATTTGAGCCGGAGAGGGCGAGAGCCACAAGATGAGCACTAATGCCGTGCTAGCCGTACCTACAGTACTGTAGCAAGCATTTCTCAATTAGGCCTGCTCTTTCCAACGTCTGCTAGAGGGGCAGGCAGAAGTGACATTGATCAGGTAGGTAGATACGGAGTACCTTGCCGATATTTGAAGCATTCCGATGGAATAACTTATATTATAAACACCCGAGTATTATAAGATACCAATGGGAAACTGGACAGTACTTTCAAACTATTACTGTATCTATTGCTAACTGTCGGGGAAAACCTGGTTGTTTGGTTGGTCCAATGTCTTGTTGATTCATTCAATTGCAGTGCATACTGCCGAGCAGGGACATCAAGCAAGTACATGCACGAGTAAGTACCTAGCCAGGGGTAGGCAAGGGCTGAAATGGAAGGGGAGGAAACAGTCGAAGGCGAAGGCGCAGGCGCAGCTTGGAGACTAGACTGGTCGAAGAGCCCACACACCTACATCATCCGCCTCCAGTTCATAGCATTGTTTCTCTCCACTCGCGCTTTCCTTTCCGTCAACCGCTTCCTACCTATTCACGCTCGTTGTAAAAGTTATTAGTTCGGTCAGGGTGTTTGCTGGGATTTCTTCTTGTTGGTCGCTGCCGTTCGTTACCGTCCAAGGTCCTTTCTTCCTCTTTCAACCCTCGTTCAACTGCCAGCTGAATCGATCGCCTGGTGCCGTCCTAAGCTCTCTCTCTCTCTCCATACTTCATCCATTCAATCTTCAAAACACCACACTATTATAATCCTGTGACGCCTACTAGTCATCCTACATACCTTCTGTACATTACGTCGTCCGATATACCTTCTGAAACACCCACCCACCCACCTTCCGATGTCGGTTCGGTCACCATCAGGAAGAGGGTTTGTCCAGCTGGGCACATCACACTCTAGCCGAGAAAATATGACCGGCGACCAACACGGCATCCCTCTCGCGCCAGTACGGAGTACGGCGAGTTCAACAGGAGCTCGCAAGCCCAGCCAGGCGATGCCAAACGCGGACTCGAACACACCTACAAACGGCAATGAGAAGCAAGGCTTCTTCCACCGGGGGCGCCGCCGGGCGCAGCCCGCTCCCTCAAGAAGCGACACCCTCGGCTCCCATGAGGTCAAAGTCAACGCCATGGGCAAGATCTACAACAAGATCATTGGCTTCTCCATCGTCACCAGATACTTGGTCTACATCGTGCCCGTCGGTATCATACTGGCTGTCCCCCTGATTGTGATCGCTGTTACCGACAATTTGGATACCCCTGTCGGCCAAACTCACGGCGGTAAAGACGGCAAAGAAATCATCTCTGGGCCACCCATGTGGAAGTTGTTTCTGTGGATCGAGCTCGCATGGTTGACATTGTGGGGAGCAAAGGTCGTCGTCCATCTGATGCCTCCCGTCTTCATGTTCTTCTGCGGTGTCGTAAGCGCTGGTACTCGGAAATACGCCACCGTGATCAGGGCTTTGGAGATTCCTCTCTCGTTGTTCTTATGGGCATTGGCATCGTGGCTGATCTTCAAGAACCTTATCTCAGGCCAGTTCGATCCCCTCGGCTGGGTCTCTACACTCAAAACCATCTTGGGTGCGCTTTTCGTATCTACGGCCGTCTTCCTCGTCGAGAAGACAATTGTGCAACTGATCAGTATCACGTACCATCAGAGATCGTTCGCCAACCGCATCAAGGATTCGAAGCGAGAGGTCTTCTTGCTCGGGCTTCTGTACGATGCGTCCCGCACGCTGTTCCCAATGTACTGTCCAGAGTTCGCGGAAGAAGACTACATTATCAACGATAGTATCGAGATGATGCTGGGCGGCAAGAAGGGCAAACGCAAGAACGGCGCCGCAACGCCGATGAGACTCATCGGCAATGTTGGTCGGATTGGTGACAAGGTCACATCCGTCTTTGGAAACCTTGCATCCGAAATCACTGGGCGTCAAGTCTTCAACCCCAACTCGGCGCACTCGATCGTCGTAGAGGCGCTTGAGAAGGCTCGTACCTCGGAGGCAATGGCTAAGCGCATTTGGATGTCCTTTGTCTGCGAAGGCAAGGACGCTCTGTTCGTCGAAGACATTGTGGAAGTACTGGGCCTCCAGTACCAAGAAGAGGCCGAAGAAGCATTTGCTGCCATTGATGGTGATGCCAACGGCGATATCAGCCTCGACGAGATGATTCGCAAGGTGATTGAGATTGGCAAAGAAAGAAAAGCGATCACGAACAGCATGAAGGATATCAGCCAGGCTCTGGCTGTGTTTGATAACATTCTCCTGTTCGTCGTTCTGCTGATCGTTATCTTCGTGTTCCTCGCATTCTTCCAGAGCTCGTTCCTCACCACTCTCGCCACGGCCGGGACCGCGCTTCTTTCACTTTCCTTCGTCTTCGCGGTTACGACTCAAGAATTCCTCGGCAGCTGCATATTTCTTTTTGTTAAGCACCCCTACGATGTCGGTGATCGTGTCGACATCACTGGAACAGAAAAGGAGCAGCTCGTGGTCGAGAGAATCTCTCTCTTGTATACCATCTTTTATAGGATCGACAAGATGCAGACTGTGCAGGTGCCCAACATCATCCTGAACAACCTATGGATCGAGAACGTCACCCGCAGCAAAGCCATGAAGGAGGTCATCGACGTCAATGTATCTTTTGATACCTCATTCGAGGATATTGAACTTCTGCGAGTCGAGATCGAGAAGTTTGTTCGCCATCCAGATAACTCACGCGACTTCCAGCCCGACTTTGCCATCGGAATCGGCGGTGTTGGCGATTGTGATAAGCTGAACCTTAAGATTGCGATCAAGCACAAGTCCAACTGGCACAACGAGGCGGTCCGAGCTACGCGCCGGTCCAAGTTCATCTGCGCGCTCGCTTTGGCTCTGAAGAGGGTGCCGATTTACGGACCTGGAGGTGGAGGTGACGCCCTGGGTGCGCCTGAAAACCCTACCTATTCCGTGGCCGTCTCTGATGCCGAAGCTGCCGAGGCACGAAAGAAGTCCGCTAAGGCCAAAGAAGAGGCTCGCTTGGCTCCTCAGCTCGAGCGCACATCCTCCAACGCCAGTGCAACGTCCCCCGAGATGGACGCTGCTCGGAATCTCACCAGCCTGAACACTGCTTTGGCTGCCGAAGATGATTGGGCCAATCAACGTGATGATACGCTGTCCCCACGAAGCCCGTCCATGGATAGAGTCCGCTCCAACGAGATAGACGACTTACGTCGCTCCCTGACTAAGCATGCCAGCCAGCGCAGCGGACGCCGGAAGGCAGGAGACACATTACCTAGTCACGGTTACGGCGGTGACGCGCCTGGCATACAGGTGACGGAGCCAGGTTTTGACGAAGAGGCTGAGATAGGTGGGAACAGTTCTTATTACCAACAACGATAGGGTCGCTGTCTCACTCGTGACAGAAGGATCACAGAATAAGCAAAAGGCGTCCATAGACGACTGATGGAAGGATAACGGAATAAGCAAAAGGCGTCCATAGACTGATGGAAGGATACCGGAATAAGCAAAAGGCGTCCATAGACTGATAGCATGGAATAACTGTTGTTTATTCCATTCTCAATTGACAGTTAATAATTCAATCAATCTTCATTCTAATGTGCAATTGAACTGCAGTTAGTGCGTATGGCAGTCATTTCATTGGACGTCAATAAGGAGGCCTGCTGTTGCACCTTCAACTCAATGTATGGATGTTGCTTTCAACGATTAGTAGACAGAAGTCGACAGCAAATCACCACCAATTGGGTTTCAGCGGAAATAGGCTGCGAGGGTGTCTGAATGGTAAAAGACTGGATCGGGTGGCCAAGGACCTATCGCTTCAAGGCATAATTCTGCTGAACATCTCTCCTTTGTTGAGAACTAACTAGATAATCTACACTTTTGCCCCTGTCTCTAAAGACATTGGCACTGTTCGCTTACAGAGCAAACTGGGGGGAATAAGGCCAAGACAAAATGCAACGCCGCCTAATGCAAATGGGGAAAAAACAATTCGCCGCCAGGAGGAGAGGTACCAAACAGTACCTAGAAGTCCCTCAAGACACTCACGAGGTCATCGAGCTTACTGACTTGTCCCAGCAGCCGGCTCTGGATGTCGAGGAACTGCTGATACTCGTTGAAGGCATCGCCGTTAAGTTTCTCCTCCTCCATGCCCTGAACATCGGTTCGCTCTACGAGGGAGAGGATGTTCTTTTTCTTCTGGCTCTCGACTTCGAGCCGTTGCAGGTGCCGCACCATGGCCTTATACGTGTTGTCGAGGGTTCGCGTCAAAGTACGGTGTTCATCAAAGAACCAAAGGAAGAGAGTGCGGGCTGCAACTCTGTTATTATCCCTGGGAACTTCTTGGACGTCGAGAAACCCGGCCAGCTCCATTTCCACCATCTTCATGTGCACATCGCCCTTCTGCATCAGAGCCATGGTTGGCAGAGTCTTGTCGTCAATTTTCCCCTTTGCTCGTAGAATCTTGATGAGTCGAAGGCCTTCCCTGCCGAACGTGTCCTCAATTATCGTGTCGAGCTCCAGGAACCGTAGTTGACGGAAGAGAACCTCGAAATCAACAGTCCACTCGCCTTGATCGCGTGTACCGCTGTGCCTTACAAAGTGAATGCCAGATTCTGCAAGGACCAGCAAATGTTGACGCATACGCTGCATGCGCTCCGCCTTGGTTGGTCCCTTGTCTGCGAACGTGACTTTCGTATCCTTGGTACCGTTTTGGCCAGGTACTTCTCCATCATCCCCGCCATGGTTTCCATTGAGGTAATAGCCATTTGCTGCTTCCATGTCCACATCAGCGTCATTATCCGGGTCTTCGATCGAGTTTTGGGCATCGTAACCGCCCTCGTCGCCGTCGCCATCCCCAGAAGGCGGAAGTCTCTCAACCTTTTCGGCACTGGTGACATTAATCTGCTCTGGCGAAGGCTTGCCGATTCCCCCGAATACATCAACAGATGCCTTTAAATACTCGAAAATCTCAATGGTGGTAACCGTGGGAGGATTCATAGGATCGATACTGTCGTCCGTTGGATCAGGCTGGCAGCAGGAGAGCTTTTTGCTCAAAGCCGCCAACATCGCCCCATACACCTGAGCGGTAGTGTATCCGACATGATCGTCGACGAACTGGCAGAGTCTCTGGTTCCGAAGCTCTACAAGGCATTTCTCATAGTTGACTCGTAGAAGAACTGTATCCTGAACATGCGAGTTAGTCAGGGGGGTTGCAACTCTAGCTGCTGCTGCTGCTGCTGCTGCATGGAAAGCCTACCTCGATCGGATCATCATCGTTAGCCGCGGAAAACCCACGTCCTCCGTCTCCATTCGCTAGTTTGCGACGCTTGGCGCCAGACCCGTAAAGGTATGTAGGCTCCAGCTGCATTTTGAGATGTTGGCTTCTGTTGCGGATTTCCCTGACAGTGTTGACAACCCTCGTTTCATGTTCCCCCTTTTGCTTGCCGCGCAGACCGCTAGGATACGCCTTCATCAGGTCCTTGTCAACCTCACTTTTGATGTCCTCGGGAGATTGGAGCATTTTGGGGCTGAGCGGCTCTAGAATACCAATGGCAATAAGATGCGCAATGTCATCGACGACCTGATGTCCTGATACTTGAGGTTTCTCCTCTGCAGCAACATCAAAAGGGTCATCATGGCTTACGTGACCGTTGCTTGGATCCGATGAGCCATTGACATCGTTTGGAATCTTGCCATGGCTCTTTAGGTATGCATCCACGATGCTACCGACCCTCATATGGCCGGATGCCATGACCAGGTGCACTATCCTCTTTGCGTCTTCTCCATAGTTGCGGTGCACGCAGTCCAGGATTTTGCCATTGCGCACAATGTTGTACGCATAATAGTGATTGGCCTCGAAGATCGTTCGCGAGGTATCCGAGTCGGTGTAGTGGTAGACCAGGTTCTGCTGTACCAGCACGGCAAGGCCATGACGGACATGACGTAGGCCTGTCGAAGAAATACGTGCGAGCTGTTGTACAGTTGAACGCCCTGACGACAACAGAATCTCGAAGATGCGCTGCAATAGCAAAAAGCAAAGAGGTCAGTCATGTAAGGCCATGGGCGCATAGCAGGGTGGAGCAGGTCATACCGAAGGCAGCTGGCCATACAGCTCTCTGATGAGCAGAACACAGAGCTCCGCCGCATTTTTTGTCTGAGTTGAAGAAGGCATGTTAGCGAGAACAAATCACCCAAAATACTCAAATCGCACAATCACGAGCAGATACAAGCAGCGACGGGTTGTGGACGTGATGGGTGTTGGGGTTGACTCACCACCTGCCACGACATGACTGACTTGTGAGGGCGCAGTCGCCGAGAGGATGCTGTAGGTTGCGATTAGGTGGGTTGTGATGAAAGGAATACTGGAAGTCGCCGAAGAAGAGTTGCTAAATTCCTAGACGCCTGGCTTCTAGAGATCCTCTCACGAACTCTAGAGCCACAATTGCTACCGTGGTGTCATTTGGGAGAAAAAGGTAGGTAGAATGGTCGAATATGCACTCGCGTTGTGGAAAATAGTCTGGTCGTCGCGATTGATACAACAGCATGAGCTGCAGAAAAAATTGGATTAACTAAAGTACCCTTTTTTTCGGCGGGGTTTGATGCGCCCAGCTTACCTTTATTTTAGGTAGCCTCTTAAGGTCTTCACACCTCTCCTGCCTACGGAATACAGTGCTTTGAACTTGACCTTCAGCACCTAACTCTGACCACAATGGTTTACATTAGGTATCCCGTCTTTACAGCACAGTGGACCTCAGGACTGTTGCATTCATTCACCCACTACCTGGTCTATCTGTAAGAGTGAACTGTGATTGCCCACTCGTACAAGGTACATAATGTATAAGTGACATCATTCGACAAGCTCTACTCTTGCTGGTGGTCTCAGAACATTGATTCATCAATTGAAGTTTATGTTGTTGAGACTCGCCCTTGTTGTCGTCGCTGTCGGTATTGCCTCTTGTGACTAGAGCTACCAAGCCACGTTGTGAAGTGTTCAGTCACAATTGCATTCATATATGCTTACATCGAATTATCCCATTTTCGTTCCTAGCATTAGAGAAACCAGACCCTGAGAAACTAAGTACAAGTCAAGCCAGGAATTGGCCAGCTCTTGAGCATCATTTTCTCGCTCGTCTCGGATATTTCTGCTCAAGTTAATACATTGTTACCATGATGCATCACCCTAGTATTAGGCACAGTAGATGAGTGACTTACAATTGCAGGCAGTTGATAGGTCAAATGATAGGGCGATCAGCTCAGCCTAAGCCACACCTGCATTTTCTGGCCCGAGCTTCCAGCCCGGAAACTGCCTGCAATGTTGCGATCCTTAGCCGAAAAAAGCTTCCAGCGTATTTCGACCCTCAAACGTTGCGTCTCATCAAATCGTCAATTGCCGACGAACACCAATCCCATTTCCGTCAAGATGATCTCCAGAGCGGCTCTCTCACGAGGTGCCCAGCTGGCCGCCCGCAGGCAAGCTTCGAGCAAGCTTGTCCAGCGTGGCTACGCTGCTGCTGCCTCCTCCGCTCCCTCCTCCTTCGCCTACGAGACGACCGATGTGGCCGGAGTCAAGACTGCCACCCGAGATTCGCATGGCCCGACTACCAAGCTGGCCGTCGTCGCCAAGGCCGGTACCCGTTACCAGCCCGCCCCTGGCTTGACCGTCGGTCTGGAGGAGTTCGCTTTCAAGGCACGTCTCAACGTCTTACGATCCCACTGCGTCGGGCAATTGAGCTAATTAGTTGCAACGCGTACAGAACACACAAAAGCGATCCGCCCTGCGTTTACAGAGGGAAGCTGAGCTTCTGGGAGGCCAATTGGTCGCATACCACACCCGAGAGGCCCTTGTTCTCGAGGCACGCTTCCTGCGCGAGGATATCCCCTACTTTACCGAGCTGCTGGCAGAGACCGTCTCTCAGACCAAGTTCACCAGTGAGTCAGCAATGCGAATACGCCCTGAAGATGAAGCTTGAGGCTCATGTGTGCATTCTTTTAGCCTACGAGTACCAGGAGGATGTCGACCGAGTTATCCACATCAAGCAGGCCAAGGTCCAGGGTGACGCTGCCGCGCTTGCCCTCGACTCTGCTCACTCCGTCGCTTTCCACCACGGCCTCGGTGCCCCCCTGTACCCCTCGCCCTCGACTCCTCTGAAGGGATACCTCGACGAGAACTCAATCGCCAGCTTCTCCGAGGCCGCCTACGCCAAGTCCAACATCGCATTGGTTGGTGACGGAGCTACTTCGTCTGCCCTCTCCAAGTGGACCGAGCAGTTCTTCAAGAACGTACCCGCGACTCCTTCTGGCCCCATGACCCTGAACTCCAAGGCTACCACCTACTACGGTGGTGAGCAGCGAACTTCCCACACCGGTGGCAACTCTATCGTTATGGCTTTCCCTGGATCCAGCTTCGGTAACTTCAAGCCTGAGATCGCCGTTCTGGCTTCTCTTTTGGGTGGCCAGTCCAGCATCAAGTGGGCTCCTGGCTTCACTCTTCTGTCCAAGGCCGCCGCATCTGCTCCTGGTGCCACCGCCACCGCGACCAACCTTGCCTACTCCGATGCCGGTCTTCTCACCATCCAGGTCAACGGTAGCGCTTCTGCTGTCCGCACCGCCTCTCAGGAGGCTGTCAAGGCCCTCAAGAGTATTGCCGAGGGCGGTGTCAGCAAGGAGGATCTTACCAAGGCCGTTGCCCGGGCGAGGTTCGACGCGCTGGTCTCCAGCGAGTCAGGTATCTCGACAATTCTCGCAGCTGGCTCCGGCATTGTCCACTCTGGCAAGCCCTTCGAGGTTGCCGAGACAGCAAAGAGCATCGAGGGCGTCACGGCTGAGCAGCTGAAGACGGTATGTTACCCATTTTCATCACATTATATCAAGACAATCACTAACAAACCAATCCTACAGGCTGCCAAGGCTCTCCTTGAGGGCAAGGCCTCTGTTGCCGCTGTCGGTGACTTGCACGCGCTGCCTTACGCGGAGGAGCTTGGCCTTACAGTATAGATGGGGACAATGGACATGGACGTGTACCAACAACAATTCAGCGCACTGCTGTAAAGACGAGTTTAGTATTTGTGCATATAGTAAATTCCCTAGAGTTATCCTCAATCCGGCAATGGTGAAATGGAGTAGTGTATGGTCTCGAGATCAGATCGGCAGAAATGTTGGAATACATGCTATCATCGTCTCTTTGCTCCTGAATGATGTACACTCGCTTAGTGGGCAAATATGACGGAGCTGGCTAATTAACCACCTTCGTGATACATTACGTGGGCATGGAATTGAGGTATGTCTCATTTCTCAGTAATAAATCCGTACAGCAATCAACGACATCTCTTATTGTCAGACTCTCCAGTGGAATGGGCGTAGTGCAATCTGAAGCAACCTTTATGTGCATACATGTAGCTGGCAATTTGGGCGAGGGAGTTTGGGCAGGCAAGCACTAGTCACGTGACTGGGTCGGCGTTACGGCAGCCGGCGATTTTTCGAGATCAGCTTCTAGCCGGAGCTCCCTGTCTGTCTATCTGCCAAATCAAAGAAACAACCTCACCCATACCCAACTTCATCATACCTCTGCGACCGTCAAAATGGTGTTCGCTTGGAAGTCCGCCGGCCTTAGGTGAGCCAATTGATTCCATTCGATATTCTAGCGACCGACACAGCTACCGAGAGAGGGAGGAGTTGAAGCTAACCAAACGCCTTTTCACCAGCTACAACCGCTACCTCGCGATCGCATCCCGCGTCGTGCGCCGCAGCTTGAAGGAAGACAAGAGAATCATTGCCGAGCGTCGGGGCGAGACTGACTTGCGCTTCGCAAAGTGGTCGGTAAGTTACGGCAAACGATACGATTGCGACCTGTGGCGGTGGACTGGTGACTAACAGATTATCCCGCACATCAGAACGGCAAGATGGGCGAGTCCAAGAACTTGGTTGACGCCAACACTTCCGGCATGGCTTCTCAGGCTGGTTCTTCCTCTTCTTAGAAACGAAATCCTCATCAACGAAACGCAATTGATGCAACACTCGGAACTGGCGACAGAGTCTACCAGTAGCAACAGGGTGGTGGCATGATGGATATCACACCGAAGAAAGGCCAATTAGAGACGGACGGATTGCGCAGCTACCCATGCATGCCGTCCAAGTATAGCTGTACAAAACCAAGCATTTCATAGACATGGTCAAACGTTATCGATGTCCTCTCAAAATGTACTCAATGACTTGTCTGTAAGATTGCACCACGTAGTGAACTTGCTGCAAATACCGGGCTAGAGCGCAGCCAGCAATCAAGGCTCAAGTCCAAGCCCCATTTTGTTGAGCTGCAAATCGGCTGTTTAACCCATCTAGCTGCCTTACCAAATGCTCAATGTCTCCCCTGCCATACTTATTTTAATTAAATTGAGCACATTAAGAGTGCCTGTAAGTTCGATTAACTACATATCCCATTCGCAACCTGGCACCAGAGCAATACCGTGCAGAGCGTGCTTTTCAAGGAAAACATTGTTCATCATCGCTCATTCCCTGCACGAATTGCACAAAACCGGTCCGTGGGGTTCTTCACATCCCCACTAGAGACGGTACAGTACAATCTGGGAACATTGAATGCCAGTCCTGCCCTCCCTTTACTGGTCTACTCTGCACTCAGGTTATATTTCCATGTTGAAGCCCTACGGGCGTTGAAGACACAGAGGCCCAGACAGACTGCTGCATACCCAACAGATTTCGGAGCGAATACACCCCTTCTCGCCGGCACATCGCAAGAGGTAGGCGGGGCAAGTCGCCTGCCAGAGTCACAAAGATGGACGACGGCTTCCCGCCGCCTCCGAGCATGTCCCACCCGGGCATTGTCGCGACTGACATCACCGACAAGTTTGCTGCGGCTGTAAAAAGTGAGCCACCTCTCCTCTCCATTGGGCATAACCACCTCGGAACAGCTGTATGCTAATCTACCTTCATAGCCCTCCCGCCGGGCCAAATTGTCAAAGATGGCCACTTCACTTTGTTCGAGTCCGTCTCGGCTCTCGAGGTACGAGCAACGAGCCAATTGCTCTCTCTAGCATGCCTGTACTGACTATTTCCCCAGATCATGGACCCCAAGATGGACAGCGGATGTCTTGAAGAAGGGGAGTCCCTTGACGAGGAGTACGACACAGCTCGCGACCTGCTCCCTGAGGAGGTTCTTGGCATTATCGATCAACTGTTATGCCTGGAGGTATGGTGTCATCCCGTCTCGAAAATGCGCGTTTCGTCAGCTAATAGCGCATTCAGATGGCATGGCATCTTGGCTACCCTTTGTCGCAGACCATCTTGACCAGCGTCTATGTAGAAGCGCTTCTGCGAGACCCAAACGCACCGCTAAGCTCGATGACGTTTCTACGCGACTCTGCATCTCAAGCCAAGCAGCCCAAGTTCCTGTTTGTTCTAAGGGCGTATTGTGCTGGTATGTTGAGGGGGTGCCATTGCGTCAATGAGGTCGTCAAAGACGAACTATACTATGAGGTATGCCCTCACGTTACCTTGCTGGGCCACCGATCCACGCAGGCCCACGCTGACCGTGACACAGGAGGAAGACTTTGTCACCAACACTTACGACCGCAATTTCTTGTCGCACATCGAGATGGCAGAAGTCATTGCCTTACTCCAGGCGACGAGAGCTGAGCTTCGAGAGTTTAGCAACGATGTGCCAAAGGATCTAGCCATGGCCTTGGACCTGCGCCTAGAGTTGCGTATAGCCTTCTTGCGGGCAATGGAGTTATTCCCCTGCGGAAATCAAATCCAGACTCGCTGAAAATGCCCTGGATCCAGATGAAAGAGCTCATGAAGCACTTCAAGAAGCAGCATGAACTAGCCAAGCCTGTGCCCGAGGCATTCAGCACTAAGATGCAACGCCGTCTAGCAAGCACTATGCCACCCAGGCCCATTGTCCATCTCAGCTTCGACGACACGTACACCCACTTTGAGCAGATGTTCCAGGATGGGAGGGATGCAATGGATGTACTGAAATACGTCGATCCACAAAGCCTTCTGGTGAGTTTGCTCTTACTGCATTAAGCACGCTCAGTAGCTAACATGAAATCAGCACTTTGTATCTACGTTTCAAGCGAGAGACCCCCAGCCGCTTGTGTTCATCAGAACCATGACGCAGGGTCTGCTATTCAAGGACATGATCGTACTCGGTCATCACAGCATACGGAGAATACTTGACGACGACCTTGCGATTGTGGTATTACCGAGTGCACGCCAACTAGACCCAGCAAACGACACAATAGAAGTTCCAACAGATCCTCGTCACCAGCTGGCTGTGCAGATGGAGACGTTCCGTCAACGTGCCGCCGAGTGCTACCTAGATCTCTTTCGGATATTCTGCCAGAACCGATGCAGAGTGAGACGGACACTCTGCCATAGCATCCAGCAGTGGGATCATCTTCAGGCTGATGTAGAGGAGATTGATGGGCTTCTACAAGTCTGCTTAGATGAGAAGTCTCTCACCACTGCGATGGGTAACATCGGACACTCGCTACCCCTATCATCATGGGCATATCTTTACAAAATACGCCAGATGGAGTGGATCGTCCAGCTGGGCTTTGAATTGGACGTCTACCAGCCAGATGAACTGGCGGGTATGTACTGGTATTTGAACTACCTGGCTAAAACCCGAGCGCAGCACGGTGATCGGATTAAGACGTTCGTACTGAGGGATTTCACTGCGGCCCAAGAGTCTTCGTCGTGGAGCCAGACTAAGGAAAGGAACTTCACACGCTCCATCGCCTACATCCGTGTGACGATGCTCGACGCCGCCTGCACATGGGAGTTTGCAGATGGCCTTTGCTGCCTCTATACGGTGCTGCAGCGCCTGAACCTTGTCACGACGCCCTCACGCCCCTATAGTAACGATGAGCACCGTTACGAGATCCGCATGAAGCCATTTGTCAACATTGGTCTGCCGCAACTGCCCTCTTTCGACGACTTCACCAAGGCCACGGCCCAGCCTGAGACCTCCATTACCGAGCTGCTCAAGTACGCCGAGAATGCCGTCGGCGGCGCTAAGAAGGGGTACGAGGCCCTGAGCCGCATGAACGATCTCCAGACTTTCTCGGTCGGCTGCCACGATCGCTGGCTCGCGAATATCAAGGGTTGTCAGAAGTCGGCCATCTTCGCTGGCATCGCCATCACGGCCCTGCAGAAAGCCATCGAGACGGAAGGCGAGAACGCCGCCGATCTGAAGGTCAACGTAGAACTCCCGCAGCCTGGAAAGGGGTACCACGATTGGTGGATTGTGCCTAAGATATTGCCCAAGACTGAATCCTGATAGGATTTGGGGTTTTGGCGTGATATGCAGCGTACCTGTCAGGGCATCACATCATGATCAAAACAGATTATTCCCAAGCGAGCAAGATGATGCAGGGCTTATTTTTTGCACTTACTATGTCACTATTGCTGTAAATTCAAGCAGGAAGCGACTACGCCCTCCGGATTGTCGACTTTGGCAAGCGGAGAAACCAAAGGCAGACAGATTGCATCAGATATATTGATTCGTTGTCTATGAAACAACTGACTGCCTACTAGATCAGAACCTGCTCTTGTGATTGTAGCCTGGGGTGTGTCCCTCCAGCCTTGTACATACCATTTTCTCATGAGGGCGCGCAGTTTTGCGATTTAGTAAACAAGTGAGATATGCGTCATCGGGACCCGTTCCTTCTATGCTTGACTTCCGAAGTCCGAAAAAGCACCAAACCAAGGTTGCAAGTACATGGAAAAATAACATGACGAAGACAAAAAAACATATCAACCAAAATCGCCCGAGATTGAAGCTTCTTGTTATAGACAAGTCACTAGGGCAGTATCTATCTTATATTATGCTTTGAGTGCTTTCCTAGCAGCCATGACACCTCGTAATCGCACGCTCTGTTCGTAGAGGACGTCTTTGAAGGCGAAGAGGAAAGCGGCAGTGAGGACGCTCTGCGTGACCTTGGGCGCGATGCCCTTGTAGAGACCCTTGTAGCCCTCCTCCTTGATGACGCGGCTAATAGCCTCGGTCATGCCCTCGCGCTTCTCACCGTGAGCCGCAACGTGCATTTGGCTCTTGACGGTGATGTAGGGGTAGGTGATGGAGGTGGCGAAGAGCTTGCCGAGGGCGCCGAGCAGGAAAGCGACTCCCGCGGTGATGTTGGCCTTGCGCCGGCGCTCGTAGGCGTTCTTCATCTGCTCGAACAGCGTGTACTGAAGGATGGGGTTGATGACGAGGACGAGGGCGGGCACGACGCCGCGGAAGAGCGCCTGGGGCCCCTCCTCGCGGACCAGGGCCAGCAGCGTGCCAATGGTGGTCGGGCCTCGCTTGCGGGCGGCGCCGGGCTCGCCGGCGCCCTTGGCCTCATCGAGGTGCTGCTTGCGCGTCGTCATGCGCGTGTTGACGACCCAGATGGGGTTCGTCAGGATCACGGTCGCGGACCCGGCCAGCGCGCCCGCCATCATCGACTCGGCCGTCGTGAGCTTCTTGGACGCCCGCCCGGCCTTGACCGCCGCCGCCTCGAAAAAGGCCCGCGTCCACTCGTACCAGTAATAGTACACGAAGTTGGTCACGCTGATACCGAACACGGCGCTGTCGAGGCCGGCGTACAGGCCCGACACGCCCTCGCGCGCGACCAGGTGCCGCACGGCGGCGAGGAATGACGTCTCGGCTCGGGAGGACTCGACTTGGGCTCGCGTGGAAAGGGTGACGAGGGGATATCTATTGGGAAAGGGTCCGATTAGTTACATGGTCATAAATAAATGCATAGTGCCTTTTGAATGCAGCGGGTGATAAGACAGGACTCTGGGGTGGAAGGGAACGTGGGCGTTGGTACATACGTCAAGATCATGGCTAGGACACCGCCGCCAGCACCGGCGAGAGCATGCGCGACATTGTCATTCTGCGGGAGTACGGGCTTGGAGGCTGTAGGCGCCATATTGTCGGATCAGGTAAGTAGGAACAGGCTTTCCAGCGCGCTGCGACGGTATGTTTCGTGGATCTTGGTGCTTTACGACACGGGGTGGGTGGTTTGTTGTTCGCGAATACCAGAAGCCTATCTTGAGTAAACAATATCAATTCTACCTCAAGGTGACAGTTTCTGCAAACCTTCAGCAATGTGCTAGCATCAACACCTTTGGGTTTCAAGTTATTACTCGCTCGGGTCGGGTAAGAAGGAGTACCTAAGCTCTTTGCGACTCGACTTCCCTACCTAAATCGAAGCCGAGGTCCGGCGTTGGGCGAATGCGCATATGCCACGGCAGCAAAGGCATGAGGTCACCTTCACCGGGGCAGGGACGACGCTTATTATTTTTAGGGGAAGAATGCACTGAACAGCGCTGGGAGATTGGACCCTGTCCCCCGCATTTTTAATCTCAACCCGCATTGCGGCACTGCGCGTTGCAAATGCCCCCCTACTACTATGGGGCTGGCTGCTTTCACATGTCCTTTTTGCTCCGTTCTGCAAAAGATCTCTCTGCTGGACGATGATAATCTAAGTACATAGGTAACCTGCCGAACAAACTGGCAAGCAATAATAAGCCCTCCCCGCCAGGGGGTGTACCTATCTCTAGGCCCACCCTGCTGCTACCATAAGATACCCGACTGTTGAAGCGGCTACGCCTCTTTCCAAAGCATGGAACTCTCGAGTGATTCTGCCTACCCGTTCTACCTGGTAGGTCCTTACATATGCGGTCATCATTCAACAACACTTCGGGGCGGCCCGCGTTTATGACATACTGTACCTGCTCCCCGACTCTGATACAGTACGTGCCGAGATTCCTTAATACCCTCGCCACCGCACTAGGTGTTTTTGCTAACAAACACACAGCATTTTGAGTTACGGGATCTAAAGGGTGTTAAGGAATCTCGGCACGTACTGTATATGTGGTCACTATGTAGAATTTCTTTCCCTCGCCGTGTCAGCTGCCCATTACTCTACCCAAGATCGCCTTCCGAGTGTTGAGGACATGCAGAGAGACAATCTCCAACCGCTATTACATCTCGTATACGGTGTATAACAAAGCCCGGTCTTAAGCAAGGGGGTGGATCACAAGAGATCAAAAGAGCAAACGGCCCTAGTGTCCATAACCCGATAACCTTACCTGACGATGACGATTGTCCGGCGAACATGGCCTTGGTGTGCGCTATTCTACCAAGGGCCAAGGGCACAAACGGGACGCCACGACCATTTCGAAATATATTCTGAAACAACAATCTACCGTGTTGCATTTGCCCCATATTGGGGGAATCGTGTCATTTACCATGGAACAGCTCCTTGCTTTGTGTGCCTCTGCCTGGCGGTTTTCCCTCACTAGAGGCAGGTCACGTGCGTCGAGTGCGTAAAAATAGAAACTCCAACGTCGCCTAAACGGGAGTGGCTGGGGTTTCCAATGACCCCAAAATAGAAAACGGCTCCTTCACCATCGTCAACCCCAATTAACGGGCGCCCATGCCGTGCCATGCCATAGCCACAACTGCTCCATACCTCATGCAGCTTGCAGAATATACAGTCGCCAGTCTCTCGACGTCTTCCTTCGTCCAAGTCTTTGCCGCCTTTTCTGCTTGTTCTCTGACCCGCCTGTCTTTCCTCTTTAAACCAAAACAACCCCGTGTTAGCTTACTACATACATTGCGTACCCTATTTGACCCATCGAGCTGCATTGGATGTTGGGTATGCCACTTACATCCGTCCGAGGGGCAGCATGACACTGGATTATCGCCAAATATGCAATAACTATTCGAGCTTACCTTAGCTATACCTGTCCTGTGGTGTTCTGAATTGCAACTTGTCGATTTGCTATTTGCGACTCGGTGAGGACGAAGCTCCCGCATGATACACACATCTCATGAGCAACCAGACCAGCACCTGCCGCCATCCACCATCTAACCAACTCTAACCAAGAATTCTTGGTTCCCTACAAGCCAAGGGTGTCTTCCCCGATGGCTGTCACAATGAATACAAGTCATCCGACGACGCCCTCAACCATCACTATTGTATCCCCCAGGGCCGTAGGCACTAGACCCGCTCTCCCAGACAAGCGAGTGACAGAAACGACGATAGAAGACGCCTATGTCAATTTCATTCTGCACTGTAACCCGGCAGTGCCCTTAGAGACGGACACGGGGACCCTGCGGGAGTCGTTCCGGGCCCCGCCCAAAAGTGATGGCAAGACGTTCAGCACATACACCCTGTATGAGCTCATCAGCCAGCTCGAGACGAAGGAGCTCAAGACCTGGGCTGAACTAGCCTTGAGACTAGGCGTCACGCCGCCTGACCAAGATAAGGGTCAGAGCTCGCAGAAAATACAGCAGTATGCTGTGCGACTCAAGGTAAGCAGTCCACCGTGTTGCGGCGGCCATGAAAACCAAGCTCACCAGCATAGCGATGGATGCACTCGATGCACCTCGACGCATTCTTCGACTATTTGATCGGGCGTAGTGAACACGTCTACTGGACCCAGATACCAACAGACCCGGATCCGATCTGCGAAGGCGGCCGAGATAATGTGGCAGCGGAAGATGACATGGCATTGCGCGCCTTGCTACCTCAGATCCGCCCTAGGCGTGGCAGAAGGAAGCCCGAGGACGACTTGAACAAGTCTCCGTCTCAGAGGCCCAGACTATCTCCTCCCCTGAGTGGCGAGACTCGGGCCAATGAGCCATGGACTGCCCATCCTGACGGCGCCCGAACCTTCATGTTCCCGCCGCCGGACCAACTGAGATCCAGCATCCTGCCGGGACCTAACTCAACCTGGAACAATGATGTATCCCAAACGCCGCTCAGCGCTTACCCGCAGTCTGCCATGACCCCGGTAAATGGCAGATTCTGGGCAGACGAACCTCGTTCGGCGCTTACGCCTTCGAGGGCCAAGTTACTCAGCAGACGGCATGGTGCGAAGGTCGTTTCCTCTGCCTGGAGAAGCGGCGGCGCGAGTACAGGTGGAAAGACACGCGGCAGGCCTCCCATCAATCGTGCCAGTGAAGGCACGCCTCCAGCAACTGCGGATGTAAACCGAGCATCTCAGGGGCTGATAGTCGATAACGGCGTCCCAGAGTCCACACAATCTGCCGTAAACCCGACTATCGTGTTTCCGCCACCACAAGCCCCTACCTCGGCACCGGCTCCTACCTCGGTCCCGACCGACTCGATGGCATCTCAAGCATCGCGCACTGCCCGTCCCGGTCGGCTGTCTCTTCAAGTACCGGAGCGAGTTGGAGGCTCCGTGCGCCTTGCCACACCGCCACCTCCGGTATTTGGCGAAAATAACCACAACCAGAACAACGGGAACGGCACAGTACGAACAATGGAGGCAGAAACAATATGGCCCACATTGGGTATTCCAGCACACCCAGAAGGAGCCGCCACCACCCCTAGTTCAGATCCGCACGCGGTCAAGAAACCACCAATCGTGTATGAACACCCTGGCGGCGAGAGAGAAAATATTGCAATAGTAGAGAGTTGGTTCGTGTCGGATGTTATCATTGCCGACTGGTATGATGCAAACGACAACAGAATCGCCTCCTGTGGCGTGGACGAGGCCTTGGCCTTAGCAAAACATATTATCAACGGCATGGCGAAGGAAGCGCCCAGCCCTGAAGTATTCCTACTCAATCTGTCGGCCATCATGGGTGGCTGCCTGCTTCGATCGAAAAACCGCCCGTCCATCAAACGGCTAGAAACTGGGCCCGAGCATAACAGGTATCTATGCCGATGGCAGATTCAGTACGGAACCCTAGTCAGTGAGTATACGTTGGACGAAACTATGCCTCATCATACCTGGCAAAAGGAGAGACGGCATGGCGAGAAGAACTCTGGCCAGGCGAGCACCGGCGAGCCAGAGGAGGATACGGCGGAGTTCTGGAAACATAAATACCAAGAGCTGTTGTTTCAGCAGAGAGCGAACATCGACCAGGTCACGGACTTGCGTGTCAAGATCTTTGACGCTGTGAAGAAAGGGAGTGCGGCCTGATTGCAGGGCTACAAAAGGGGGTGGACGGGTTGGCTTTTGGTTGTTGTTGCCGTGATTTTGTTTTCACCATGAGCATTGTATGCTATATGATACCCCATACTTGTACGCGGTGGGTTTTGACCCCTTATTTTCTTTGGATTCTGTAAGTCAATACAATAGAGAAATGCAACTAAATCTAGTCAACTTGGCGGCCTGCTGCATTTGAAGGATCACTTCGGTGCTTGTGTAACAGCTTTCCGTCAGCTTACAATGTGACATGCCTGCATACGCATTCGGCGAAGTATGCGTACATGCACCTGCCGAACCATGCGCTGAGTATTGGATACCAATAGCACTTTGGCATCGAATCTAGCAGATCGTTCACGGGCGATGCTACGTGGCCATTCTCCCCGTATGGCCAAGAAACCTGCTTTCCTGCGTTCCAGACTCTGGTCGATACGGGTTGATAGTGGAGGGGGCTGGGCTGACTGAGCGCTGGCAAGGCTTGCACTGCATGAGTGCCAACCTTTCAGCATCATGCAGTAACTGAGTGCGAACATCACCCCGAAGTCGGCAAAAGACCAGACCCCAGTTCCTTACTTATGTGATACCGTAGCCACTCAAGCGGTTTGAACAAACGGCAGACGAGACCAGCTCTTGCAGAGGCAGTCGCCGGCCACGCCGTCTGCAAGCTGCAATGCAACTGCAGCGGTGTACTTATGCATGGGTATGGACGTTACCTGTCGCCAGTCAGCACCATGCCTTTTCCTATCAACAGCTGGACTCTTACCATCTACTCGGCCTTCACTGATGCTTGCTTGATGGTATTTGCTAGG
Organism: Apiospora marii; assembly: GCF_038362585.1. NCBI lineage: Eukaryota > Fungi > Ascomycota > Sordariomycetes > Amphisphaeriales > Apiosporaceae > Apiospora > Apiospora marii. Next base: position 3,500,059 of record NW_027117377.1, read on the forward strand.
CAACTTCCGGTTGTTTTCCCTCTTAAGTCACGAGAATTCCAAACCTTATGACCTACAGATAGGATACATACTGCCCAATCAGGTCCAGTTTCCCCCAGCTGAAGTAAAATGCGGGGATGCCGCTGCCTGGGGAATGGGGAAACAGACAAGCAAGGGGTTAGCTGCTTCCTACTTGTACACGTCGTATAGCTGTCTCCAACGATTAGAGAGTAGCTTGGATCACTACTTTACATCTCGTTGACGTGGAAAGGGGCCCATAACAGCTCTAAGTAGATATGGGCATCATTTCTACCTCAGGTGGCAGTTCTGCGGGCTACAACAAGCTTCCTCCAAGACCCGCCCCAAGAAGCTAGCAAGGCTTGTTTGATCCTTATTCGAACTCCCGACCGACTTGGCTATAGCCCAACGGGTAATGATGTGCGATGACCATTTCGGCAAGCAGCAAGGTTCGTCTCTTCACCTCGACCCGTTACCACTACCACCACATTGGAAACCCGAGCACCAAGTACTGTAGAATTGGACCATGCGAGATGTCCTGATGACTCCAAATTCTAATAAACGACCAACCCATCCCTTCCCCCATGGTCGGCCTCTCGAATGGATGGAGGGAGGGATGTTGGCGTCGGCCCCCTTCTTCCTCCAGTACGTACTTACGCACCTGCATACCAAGTAGGAACGCGCTTTCAATACAGTACGAGATGGTGCCATACCAGCACACCATTCTTCGCACTTCAACACTTTATTGAAACTTCTTGCCTTCTACCATTGTAGTGGTATAACCCCGCAGCTATACGCAATTCAGCCGATGGCCTAGACTTCTTGGTGTTTAGGTAGTCAGTCGTATCACAACCCTGGAGGCGGAGATTAGCTCTTTCGACAGTCGGAATCCCACAGCCTCGATCAAATTAGTCTCCATGCTCGAAGCCAAGCAGTTGATATTGTGACGTGTAAGTACCTATCTAACCTAGATATACTTGTACAACTATGAAGAACGAAAAGCAGCACCAGTTAGGGCTTCATACCCAAGAAGTGATTGGTCTGCAGCATAGGCTACCTGGCGCGCCGCCGCAAAGGTAACTCAGCTCTAGGCAAGTCTTGATACTTACGTGCCATCCGATCCTAACTCTGTCTGTGCAGTGCCGTTTCTATTTCACTCCTATCCCTGCAAAGTCGGACACACGGCGTGCCGCCACCATCGTAGGCGAAGCCGCCCGAATCCTTCATGAATCCTCTGGGCCGCTTCCGTTTGGGCCCAACCATGTGTACGCGTGTGGCTGAACACAGTGGTCTCACAAAGAAATGAATTGACAGACCACTTTGTGAGATACGACGGCCTCTGGCCAGCCGGCCAGGCTGAGAAAGAAGTTTTTCTACATGGCACAAATCGACCATTGCCGCCTCGGTGAGGCATAACGATGTGTCTATTGAGTTTGTTCGGTCCGAAGCTGTTGGCCGATCTCTTTCCCAACCCACACCCGGCTATCTACGAGTGTGTCAACCGGGTGTAGACAATTTTCTGGGTGTGCCTCCCACACACATACACTATCAAATTGGGGGCCCTTCGCAGCTTCCGTAGTTGGGAGAGACGGAGCTAAGGTATAATGATTAATCAATGACAGGTCAAGAATGCCCTAGGATTGCAGCTGGAGATCATCGGCAAAAGTACATCCCTAGCTCCTGGCGAGTTGCATAGGACGGTGATACCAGCACTACTATAATCCCGCTTAACCCTAGCCTAGCATCCGCCCTCCTTTACATATATAATTCGTACTTATATTCCTTAACACCCCTTCTAGCTCCCGCTCGCTCTTATATACCGCCTTTCCTTTTTCGGTATATATAATAATATATAACGGCTATATTCGTATTATAATATTAAAATAAGTTTAAGCTTAAGGCGTTTTTAAAGCCTTTTTAAAGTTATATAATATTAATAATTTATCCTTTTTAATTAAAGAAGGATAAATATAAACTTTATTTTATATAATTATTTAATAATAAATTTAATATTTAAATTATATTAAATAACTTTTATAATTTTTATATTTTTATTAATAATTTATTTATTAAAAATATTATTTTAAATTAAATTATTAATAAAAAGAAAAGGAAAATAATTTATAATAAAACGTAAAGTAATTTCGAAATCGATATTAAATTTATAAAGAAAAGATAACGAAATCTTATTAAATCTTTTTAAAAATTATTTTAAAAGAGAATTTATTAAATTAATTGCTTTAAAATTTAATAAAAATAAAATAACGATATAAAATTATAATATTATTTAAACGATTAATAATTAATTAAAAGGAATATAGATATTATTTAAATAAATTAAATAATTAATTAATTATAAAAGTATTATAATTAACCTTTTAATATATAAAACGCGGAAAAAATAATAAATATATTATATAAAAAGTTTTATAAAACTTTAAAAAATATTTATTAAATTTTAAAGGAAATATAATATTATTTATATTTAATTTATAATTAAATCCGATTTTTTTAATAATTAATTAAAATTTATATATAAAAATTTAAATTTAATTAAATTTATTATATTTAATATATATTTTATTTATATTAAATAAAATAATTAAATAGAAAAATTAAAAATAATTTTTAATAATTTTAAAAAATATTTTTAAAACGTATATATAAAAATATTATATATATATAATTAAATAAATTATAATATTAAATAATAATATTATTTAAAAAAGAATTTTAATATAAAAAAAGAAATAAATTTCTTTTATAAAATTTAAGAAATTTATTAAAAATAAATAAAATTTATTATTTATAAAATTATAAATAAAAAAATTATAATTATTATTTAATTAAAATATATTTAATAATAATTAAAGTAAAATTTTATATATTTCTATTAATATTTAATTTTTTTAAAAATTTAAATAAATTAATAAATTAATAAATAATAAATTATATTTTTTTTATAAAAAATTATTAAAACTTTTATATAAAAGAATTATAAATTATTATAATTAATTATTAAAATATTATAATAATATAATTAATTTAATAATTTAATATTAAAAAATTTTATTTAAATTTTAATAAAAAAAGAATAATTTTTAAAATTTTATAAATATATAATTAAATAATAATATAATAATTTTAATATAAATAAATTAAAATAATAATATAAATAAAAAAAGAATAGAAATTTTTAATATTATAAATATTAAAAAAAAAAAAATTAAATAATAAATAAATAAAAAAAAGATAAAATTTTTTTAATATTATTTATTATAAATATTAAAGAAAAAGATATTATATAATTAATTATATTAAATTAATATTTATATAATATATTATAAAAAAAATTAAAAAGTTTTAATTAATAAAATAATTTTATTATTATTATTATTTTTTATTAAAATTTTTAAAAATTTTTATATATTAATTTTCTTTTTTTTTTTATATATTTTTTTATTTATATTAATTTAAATATTTATTTAAATATTAATTTTATAAATTATATTTTTATATTAAAAATAAAATTTTAATTTATTTTTTTTAAAATTATTTTTATTATTTTTATTAATAAATTAAAAATTTTTATATATAATATTTATTAAATTAATTTTAATATTATTAATTTATAAAATATTATTTATTATTTTTATAAATTTTATATTATAATAAATTAAGATTTTAAAAAAAATAAAATCCTTTTATTATTATTTTTTAAAATAATTAAAAAAATAAATATTATATTATATTAAAAAATAAATTAATAATAATTTATATTAAATTTTATTTAAATTTAAATAATTAAATATTATTTATTTAAATATATATTTTAAAAAAATATATTATATTTTATAATAATTTGTATATTTAAAATAATTTTAAACTTTTTAAAAAAAAGATTTAAAATAAAAAAAAACTTTATATTATTTTATTTATATAATTTTTAAATATTTTTTAATATTAAAAATTATTTTATTTTATTATTTAATATTATAAATTATATTATTAATTTTATTTTTAATATTTAATTATTATATCTATTAATATATTTTTTTTTTATAAAAAATTATAAATATTAAAAAAGTTTATTAAAATAATAAAATTAAAACAAAAATTTAAAAACTTTAAAACTTTATAAAAACGTTAATATTTTTTATATTTAAAAGAAATAATTCGATATAAATAATAATAAATTATAAAAGTTTTAATAAAGTTATTATAAAAAATTAATATATTTTTCCTTTTATTTTAAAATTATTAAATAAAATTTTTAAATTAAAAGTTTTTTTAAAAATTAATTTTAAAAATATATATTATTATATTTAAATTAAAAAAGAAAATAAATAAAAAATAATTTTTTATATTAATTATAAAATTAATTATTATTTTTATTATTTTTTAATATTATATTATTAAAATTTTAAAAACTTTAATAAATATAATATATATAATATATTTTAATAATATATTAATATATTTATTAAATAAAGAAATATATATAAAATATTTTTAAATAATAATAAAAAAGTTTTTATAAATAAATTTATATATTAAAATTTTTAAATATTTATTTTTTTAAAAAACTTTAAATTTTTTAAAGTATTATATTTTTATAAAAAATATATTTATAAATATAATTTAAATAAATATAATATAAAAAAAATTAAAATAAAAATTTATTTATAATATTTAAATATTTTTAAAATTTTATAATTTTTATTAATATTTTATAAAAAAATATTTTTATATCATTATTTTTTTAATATAATTTTTAAAAAATAATATAATTAAATAAAAATTAAAATAATTAATTTTTAATATAATTTTAAAATATATATTTATATAATTAAAATAAATATTTAAAAAAATATTATTTTTATTATATTTAAATTTAAAAAATATATATAATTAAAAATAAACGTTTTTTAATTTATTATAAATAAGATTTTATTATAAAAAAATTTAAAAAATTATTAATATTTTATTATTATTTTTTTAAAAAATTTTTTTAAAATAAAATTAAATTATAATATATTTAATTTAAAAATATTTATAATTATATTATTATTTAAATATTAAAAATATTATTTTAAAAAATTTAAATATTTTATTAAAATATTTATTAATTATTAAAATTAATAAAATTTTATAAAAATTAATCGATTAAATAATTATTAAATATAATAATATACATATTTTATTTTATTTAATTTTATTATAAATTATTAATTAAAAAAAATTATTAATAAACTTTTAAAATATTTAAATTATATTTTTAAAAAGAAAAATTTAATATTATTATTTATATTATAAAAAAGATTAATTATTATTATAATATTTTTAAAAAATAAATTTTATATATTAATATAAATATTATATAAAATAAAATTAATAATAAAATAATTAATATTAATTTAATAAATTATTTATTAAAAGGTTAAAAAATTAATTATATTAAAAAGAATTTATATAAAAATTTTTTTAAAAAATATTTAAATTTTAATAAAAAAAATATAATAAATAAATAAATATATTTAAAAAATATAAAGAAATATTTTAAATAAAACTTTTTTAAAAAATATTAAACTTTTTTTAAAATAAAAATATTTTTTTATTAAAAAAAAGTTTTATATATTAAATTAAACGATATTAAAATTTTTATTATTAAAAATATATTATAATAATTATTTTAATATAAATTAAATTATTAATTTATTAAAAAAGAAATTTTATTAATAAAATTTAAAATAAAATATTAAAAAAAATATTAATTATTATATAATATATTTAAAATTAAAAATAAAATATTATCGATTTTATAATAAATTAATATTATTATTATAATTATTTCTATTAAAAAAAAAAAAATTATAAATTTTATTATTAAATTATTAAAAACTTTTTAAAATTATAATTTAATAAATATTATATTAATAATTATAAATAAGTTTTTTAAATTTTATTTTTATTTTTATAAATATTAATATTATTAAATTAATAAAATTATTTTATATAAAAATTAAATATTAATTTAAAATTTTAAAAAAAATTATTTTTAATAAAAGTTTTATATTTATTAATAAATTTTAATTAAAATTATATTATTATAATTAAATTAAATTAAAATATTTAATAATATTTTATTTTTAAATTAATAAATAAATTAAATATATAAATTAAATTTTAAAAATATATTTATATTATTATATTATAAAATAATTAAAATTCTAATTTAATTTATTATATATAATTCTTTTTATAATTAATTTAATAATTAATATAATTATAAAAAAAGTTTTATTTAAAATAATATATAAATATTAACTAAATTTTTAAATATTTATTAAAAATAATTTTTAAAAAAGAAAAATATTAATAATAAAAAATAAATTTTTAAAATTTTAAAAATTATAAAATAATATAAAAAAATATTAATAAAAAATTATAAAAATATAAATAAAATATTATAATAATTATTATTATTTTATAATATTTAAAATAAATTAAATAATAAATTTATTAACAAAAAACTTTAAAATTTAAAATTAAAAATTTATTTTAAAATTTATAAAACTTTTTAAAGTTTTAAAATATATCGATTTATTAATATATTAAATAATATTATTAAAAAATTATTTTAAATTTTATAATATTTTTTTTATATAATTTTTAAAATTATAATAAATAATAATTATAAATTTATTATTTATATTAAAATTAAAATAAAATAAAAAATAAAAAATTAAAAAAATAAAAAATAAAATAATATATAATAAATAAATATATTATTTTATAAAATAAAAAAGTTAATTTATAAAATATAATTAATAAGAATTAATAAATAATTTAATTAATATATTTAAAAAAAATTTATAATTTAAAAAAAAATATTTAAAAAAATTATAAAAAAAAAAAAAAAAATTAAAAATTATAAAATTAATAATATTTATTTATTGAATATAATAAAAAAGGTTATAAAATTTTATAAAAAATATTAAATAAAATAATAAAAAAAAAATTAAAAATTAATTCTATTTTTATATATTTAATAAAATTTAAATTTATATATTTAAATAATAATTATATTTATATTTATATTTTTTAATTATTAATAAAATTAATATATATTTAAATTAAAATAAAAAATAATTAAAATCTTTTTTAAAATTTTAAAAAAATAAAAATAAAAGCTATTTATTTATTATTAATAAAAATCGTTTATTAAATTATATTATTATTTTTATTAAATTATTTAATTAATTTATTATTTTTATTATATTAAAATAACGATATATTATTATTATTTAAATAAATAATAAATTTATTATTATTATTATATTATATTAAAAAATAACTTTAATTATTATAAATATATTAAAATTTAAATATAAATAAAAACGAAAAAAAAAGAGAATTATTAAAACGGTCGATATTAATTTTTATCGTTTAAATATAAAAACTTATATTATAAAACGTTAAATATTAATCGATATAATTTTAAAAAGTTTTTTATTTTTTATTATTAAAATAATGAATTATAATTAAATTAAAAGAAATATTAATTATATAATAAATAATATTTTAAATTATTTAATTATTATTATTATAATAGCTTTAAATTATAATAATTTTTTTATAATTTAAATATTATTTTAAAGTTTATAAAAAAATGAATAAAAAAAATTCGAAATAAAATTTAAAATATAAAAATATAAAAAAGAAAGGTTATTTATTATATTAATAAAAAAATAAATAATATTTATTTTTAAATTAATTTTATAAATTAAAACTTTATTTTAATAAATAAAAAAACGTTAATAAATATCTTTTATAAATTTATAAAAAATATTATAAATTTTAATATTTTTTTTAATATTTAAAATATTAAATTTTATATAATAATTCTTAATAAAATAATAAAAGGAAATAATTAAATATAAAAAAGTATTAATAGTTATTTTATAATTTTTAAAGGATATATTATATTTAATATTATTATTAATTAATTAAAAATAAAAATAAATTTATTTAGAAATTTTATTAAAATAAATATAATTATTTGTAAATATAATAGGAATTTAAATAATTATATTAATAAAACCTTTTTAAAAAGGTTAAAAAAATATAATATTTAAAGGATATTTTATTTTAATATAAATTTTATTATTATTATTATAATAATTAAATATAGGAAAAGGATTATTTTTAATAACGTTATAATATAATAAATTAAATAAATATTAAAAATAATTAAAGAACGATTTTTTATTATATTTAAATCTATATTTATATATTAAAATATTAATATAAAAGTAATAAACGTTTTTATATTTTATTATAATAATATTTAAATATTTTTTTTAAAGGTTTAAATTTATTTTTTAATAATATAAATTATTATAATATAATTATAAATAAAATTAAATATAATAATAATTTTATTATTATAAAAAAAGGAATTAATAATAATTTAAAATAAAGGAAATAATATTAAAAAAGATATAAAAATTTAAAAAAATAATTATAAAAATAAAATATTTTATAAAAATTTATATTATTATATAAAAAGTAAAATAAATTATAAATAAAATATATAAATTAATTTATAAAGGGAAATTAAAACGGAATTTTTTAATTAAATACCTTTATAATAATATATTTTATAATGTTTATAAATTTAAAATTAATATTATTTAAAATTATAAAAGTTTATTATTTATAAAGAGGAAAATAATTATTATAATATTAAAATAAATTTAAATTTAAAACGTTTTTAAAATTTCTTTAAAATTAAATAATATTAATAATTTATTTTTTTTAATTAAAAAAAAATAAATATAAACTTTATTTTATATAATTATTTAATAATAAATTTAATATTTAAATTATATTAAATAATTTTTATAATTTATTACTTTTATAATATATATTATATATTATATAATATTATATATTTATTATATATAAAAAAATAAAAAATAATTATTATTAAATTTTTTATTTAAATTATAATATTATAATATTTATAATAATTATATAAAAATAATAAAGCCGTTTTATTAATAATTATTTAATCTTTTATTTAAAAAATATATAAAGGAAAATATATAAACTTTATTTATTTAATTATAAATATAAATATATTATTAAATAATTATAAGTTTTTAATTATTTAATATTTTTTCTTTTAATTATATAATTAATTATTAAGATAAATTTTTTTAAAAATTATAATTATAATTATATAATATTTAATTAATTAAAATTTATTATTAAAAAAAATTATAATATAATATATAATATTATAATAACGAATATAATATTATACTTTTTAAGTTTAATAATATATTTATTATAATTTAATATAAAAGAAAATTTTATTTATTATTTTATTAATTAATTTAAATTTATATTTTTAATTTTATATTAATATAAATAGGAATTTTTTTCTTTTTATTAAAATTTTATATTTATAATTTAAAATTTTTTTCTTTTTATCTTTATTTTTATTAATATATAGCGACGACGGATCTTTATCCTTATTTTATTAAATAACCCTAGCTTTATTTTTTTTTTTTCTTTTTAACCTTTATTTTAAATTATATTATATTATATATTTAATTTCCTTTATTATTTTTTATTATTAATTAATTAAATTTATTAATTCCGTTTATATTTATTATAATTTTATTTTAATAATAATTTTTAATATACTTTATATTAAATAATTATTATAATTCTTAAGTTATTTTAAATATTATTTTATAATTACTTTATATATATATACCCTTTTAATTAAAATAATTTCCTTTATATTTAATAAAGTATGAAATAATATATTTAATAAATTTTAATTTAATTTATATAATTTATTAATTTTAATTAATTATAAATATACTATATATATTAATAAATTATTAAGTAAATATAATATAAGGCGGCTTTTTTTTTATATATCTTAAATATTTTAATTTTTAATTATATTTTAATTAAATAAAGGTTATTTATTATTTTAATATTAATCGGTTTAAATAATAATATTAATTATAATAAATTATATAAGGGATATTTTATAATTAATAAATTACGATTTAATATAATTATTATATAATAATAATTTAAATAATAATTATTAAAAATAATAATATAAAGGTTAAAAGAAAGCCATAACGATATAATAGAATTAAAATATATTATAAAAAATCGAGGGATAAATTTAACTTTAATAATAATAAAGAAAGTAAAAAAAGTAAAAACTTAAATAAGGTAAGTTTAAATTAATATAATTTAAGTTTTATATATATAAAGTATAATTTATATCTATATTAATTAATAATAATAAAAAGGATAAAATTTATAAAAAATATAAAATAATATATAAAAAACTTAATATAATTATAAAATAATAATTAAGAATTTTTATATTATTAATAAAGATATTATAAATTATATATTATTAAATTATAATATAATTTATAATAATAAGGATATTTATTAAAATAATAATATATAAATTTCCCTTTAATATTTTAACTATTATACAATTTATAGAAATTTAAATATTATTATATCGGTTTTTTTTTAATTATATAACGTTAAAAAAATAATATAATTAAATATATTTTTTATAAATTATTAAAATTATTAAATTAAATAAATAAAAAATAATTAAGAAAAGTTTTTTATTATTATTATAATTAAATCTATTATTTTATTTTAAATATATAAAATTATTTCTTTTTTAAATTTATAATAATAAAATATTTCTATTCTTTATTAAATATTATTTAGAATCTATCTTTAATCTTTTTATTTCTAATTTAATTCTTTTCTCTTATAATATAATATCCTTTATTTCCCTTAATAATTAAGATTTTTATATTAGCCCTTTATTAGTATTTAAAAAGCTTACGATTAGGAATAGATCGTTTTTAAGTAATAATATATTTATAGCTTTATTATAAATTTAATAAAATTTATAATAAAATATATTTATTAATTAATATAGTTTTTTTAAATCCTTTTATATTATTATTATTTTAATATTAAATAATAATAAGTTTAATTTTAACGTTTTTAATATTTAATCCGATATTTTTTAATTTATTATTAAATTAAACGGTATTTTTAATATAGATTAATAATTAAGGTTTTATTTTTTTATAAACCTTTAAATTAATCTATTTATATAAATATAGATTTTAATAATATATATAATATATTTATTAATAATAATAGTATAAAATAATTATCGTTTATTAATATAATTATTAAAGATAATTAAAAATCGAAATTATTAATATTTATTATAAACGATTATAATAAATCGTTCCTTATTAATTTAAAAAAACTTAAATAAATAATAATATTAAATAAAATATTATAATAATTAAATATAAACTATATTATAACTTTTTATTTATTATTACCTTCTTTAAAGTCGTTTTTATTAACGTTATTATATATTAATTTATTTTAATTAAATATTATAAAAGAATCCTTTATAATTAATTATACTTTTTAATATAATAATATAATATATAATATATATATTTTAAATAATTAAATTACTCCCTTTAATAATAATATTTTATATTTAAATAGATTTACGTTATAAAGCTTTTAATTTTATTATATATTACGTAATAAAAAGCTTTAACTATAAATAAATTCGATATCTTTTATTATAATTAATTAAAGCGTCCTTTAAATATATTTATTATTTAAATCGCTATATATTATATAACGAAATATATTAACTTCTTAAAATATAAACTTTTATAATGTAAGATAATTATTATAAAAATATTTAATATAATATTAAAAAAAATAAAAATTTTATAAATTTTTAATTTTAATAATTCCTTACCTCTTTCTTTTAACCTCGAAAGTATTAATTCTTATATAAATATACTATAATATATTTAAATAATAAATAATAATCTTAATAATAAAATCGGAATATAATTAATTAAATAGAAATAAAATAATAAACTTATTATAATTTATTATAAAAACCGTTATTTTAAAAACGTTTTTATTATTTATTATAGTAATATAATAAAAGATAAGTAGAAATTCATTTATATATAACTTATTAATAAATACTATTAAATAAACTTTTAATATAAAGTAATTCTTAATAAAAAGGATATAAAAAAATAATAATTTATACTTTCCTTTTTAAGATAATAATAATAAAATGGATATTTAATCTTAAAAATATAAATATTAAAAAATAAATATTTTAAAACTAGCTTATAAAAAGGATAATAAACTATATATAAATCGAAAATATATTAAATTATAAATATAAATTCCTAAATCTTAATTTTTATAAATATATATTAGAAATTTCTAATATATTTAAACGCTTTTTATAAAGTTTATAAAATAATTATATAAAGAAATAATTATATAGAATATAAAATTAAATAAAGTATTAATATTTTAATTATAGTTTAAAGAAAACTTTAATTATATAAAATATATATATTATATATTTATTAATTTATAATTTAATTTAAAGTTAAAGCTTATAATAAAGCTTATTTAAATTAATAAGAAACCTCTTTCGATTTTATATTTAAATAATAATAATCGATATTTAATATTAATAAATAAAAAGGTTAAATATAAAATTAAAGAAATATTAAAAATAAAGAAATAAGGAAAAGGCAGTTAAATTTAAATTAAATAGGTTAATTTTATAAAGTTAAGTTAAAAACTATTAAAGTAATTTTAAAGGATTAAAGTATTATATACTTATTAGGTAAATTATAAGGGGAAGGGGGGTATAAAATAATAAATTTAATTATTTAAAGGGTCCTTTTTTAATATCTTAAAATTATATTTAATTTATTTTTAGTTCTTATAATTTTATAAATATTAATAATACTATTTATAATTATCTATTTATAATTAATAAATATAATTATTATCCTATTATAAATAAAAACTAAGCTTTATAAATTTAACTAATATAATTAAATATAATATATATTTTAGTTACCGCCTAGGCAGGCTTAATAGCTAGCCAAATCTCCACCGTTATACCTAAACGATTCGCGAACCGGATAGTTTCCCTTCTAAACCAGTCGTCCGGCGTCCGGCGTATACCGGCTGTCCGCACCCCACCATTCCCGTCTGCGATGTAGCGGGTGATAACGCCGGCATAAGAGTTTCAACAACCAGGGCCTGCAGTATGTTTCTCGTGGTTCCAGCGACTGTCACCAACCCTCCTCAGGTCCCTTAATGGTCTCTGGTAGGGAGCAGCTCCCAACGACGTTTCGAATGCCAGCGCCGGCAATGGATGATATGGCCCGTGCCTAGACAGATTTCTATATACGTGTGCGCGACACCAATTTTGCAAATCTCCGTTGTCGCATATCTTTATCTCGTCCCATTCAGCCAGGGGTATGTAGGCAGACTGAGTTAGCCTATGTCCCAGTTCCAATCTCCTCGAACATAGGGGACAGTGTACATACACGCTTCATTTGTTCGGGCGTGCCGATGCTAAGATCTGATTTTTGTAATTAGGGGTATAACGAAAGGGTATTCTAATCGTAGCACTTGTTGGAGGTTGGAAAGAAAGTGGTATAAATGCTTCTATTTTCGAGCGCGGATAGATACCTTCATATAGCAAAAGCACCCCCTGCAGGTAGAATATTATCTCATGACTGACCAGCCTCAGCACACGTCTTCTAAAAACAACACCCTCCGTCCAGTAAGCTATATAAATTAACCTCGCGGTTAAGTCGAGCCCCCTGGAAATACCCTGGACGAGGACCCTCCAAGAAGTCATAGGTATCCATAAGCTACACTAATGGCTCCGCGGCCATGACCATCGACACACAGGCTTTGTTTCAATGGTTCCATGAGAAGCCAACGTCAGACAAGCTTCCTCAGTCAACACTGCCACAAGGTACATCCCGGATATCCGGAAGACTTCCTAGAATGCCTTCGTAGCTCCCATTTTTTATCCAGGATATGACTAGGCGTAATTCCACCACTCAGCCTTTCCTTATTGACTTCCCAGGGGGTCGCAGGCTGAGGGCCTGCTTGAAACCTCCGTGGAAAGTTGGCTCTCATGATGTCTCGTTCATAGTTGCCTGGGAACCCTGTCTTAATGGGTTCGCATGAAGTAATCTCCACTGACTGCATATCGGACATTGTCAGCTTCTTCCCGTACGTTTTAAGCGGTTGGGAGGCCTTTGGTCCAGCATCTATGCGGAAAGGTGGCGGCACCCATCCGCACCTGACATGGCTTCCAGAGACGAAGTAGATAGACGGTGTTCTTGGTTATGGAGCATTATCCCTAGATTGGTTAGCATTTCATGTGATAAACCGTACTCGCTTCAGGTGGGCATCGGAAAGGGGGGGTTCCGACCAGCTACATAATATTCGCCTCGGCGATGTCGTTATAAACATGCTTAAAGGGTCGTATAGTGGTGCCGTCTAGCATGATCTGGAAAAAGACAAGAATGACGGACTCCTTTTAGAGAGCTTATCATCCGCGATTTGACACCAGCTAAAATAAAGGCAAGGCGAAACGGTGTCACCCGGCTGCTAGCCCGTAGAGCGGATTTAAACGGAGTCAGCCTCTATATAAAACGTTATAAATAAATAGAAACCTCTCCTTATCGTGCTCTTACGTATAAAGAATTAATTATAGGTTAAGTTCCTTATTAGGGATTTATATATAAAAGTAAATAAGATTAATTTTCGGGTATAATCACGTTAATATATATACTCTTAATAATATAATATAGAAATCTATTACTTAGTATTTTAATATTTAATTATAAAGCGAAGATATTATACTTTATTAATAAAAAAAGTAGACTATATATTTAAAGTATTTATAAATCCTTTATTAATAAATATAATAAGAATAAATATCTATATTTATTAAGAAACTTTTAAAAGAGAGAAGTAAAATTATAATAAGCTTCTTTAAATATTATTATATTTTTATAAGATAAATTATAAATAAAAGTTATAAAAAAGGCCTTATATTATTTTATACTATAACTTTAAAAGAAAACTATAAAAGATAAAATTTTATAAGAAATGACGATATATTATATCGTTAAATTATATATAAATCGTTTTAAATTTCCTAAATAGTTTATTATTATTTAAATTATTATATAGAATTATTTTAACTATAAATTTATTCTATTAAAATTAAAGCTTTAAATTTATAATTATTTCTTAAACATTATTAAATTATATATATATTTTATAAAATTATAGCTACTTTATATATTATCTCGATTATTATTAATACCTTAATTATATATATATATTTATAATTAAATATACCTTTATAAACTTTAATAAATATATTAATAGTATAATTAAAAATAAAAGATTATATAAGAGTTTTATAACCTTTTTATAATAATTTTATATTCCTTATTTAATTAATAATTAAATTAATTAAATAAAGTAATATAATAATTTAACCTAATAAACCTAATAGTAATTATAAAGTTTAATATTATATTATTTAAATAAATTAATAATAAAGGTATTCTTTAACTTAAATAATATCTATTATTATATTATTATTAATTAAATATAAATATAAGAAGGTATTAAAAAAGATCTTTATAATATTAGCTTAAAGTCGCTTATTTTAATTTACTTAATATCTATTTATTTTAAAACGAATAAAGCGATTAATTTATATCGATATATATATTTAACTTATTAATAAATATATATAATGCCTTTTATTAATTGTTTTATATTAAATATAATATAGTTTTAATATCTTTTAATTATTTATTTAAGTATAATATTATTATATTTATTTAGATAATAATATTGTTTACCTTGATATAATATATAATTTATAGATTAAAAGTAAATAATATTAAATAAAAGAAAGTTTTTAAATAAAAGGTAGTAATATTAGAAATATAATTTATAAATTCTTTAAAAAGTATTATTTATTAAGGAATACTTTTAATAAACTTCTTTATAAAGAAGTTAAGCTAATAATTAATAAAAATATTAATCTTAATAAATAAAAATTATTTTACAAAATTCTTAAAGTAAATATTAATTTAATTAATAAGGATAAATAAGGTTTAATATATAAATATATATATTAAGATTATTTTCGCTTTAATATTAAGGTTATAATAATTTCTCGAAAGATTATTATAATTTTAATACTAAAGTAAATTTTAAAACCTTTTATATATATTAATTTAACTTTTATCTTATAATATTAAGTTAATTCCTTAATAAATTATTTTATTATAAATAGAAAATTAATAAATCTTTTTAAATTAATATGAATTATATTTATAATTAAAAATTATTAAAGGTATAAAAGCTATATTTTATTATAATTATATAACTTTAATATATCCCTTTTAATTATAATTAAATATACTTTAATCCCTTTAAATTAAATTAAATATTTAATACCTTAAAAATAATATATTACTTTTAATATAGTATTATTTAAATATATAAAGAATTTATTTCTTTTAATTAAATAATATAAAAGATTCCTTTAATAATATCGTTTTTTAAAATAATCTATATATATAAAAATTAATAATAAAGGATTAAAAGTTTCTTTAAATATATCCTTTAAACTTTAATATTAATAAATAAAGTATATAAATAAATAATATAATAAACTTTTAAAGTTATAATATATTTTAATAAATAAGTTTAATAAATATAATTATAAATAAAAGTTACCTTTAAAACCTATTAAATTAAAAACTTTATTATTAATAAAATTAATTAAAGTTAATTTATACCTTATTATTATATCCTTTTTTATAATAAGAATATTATTAAAGTAATTACTTTTAAAATAAGCTTTAATTTTATAAAAAAAGAAGTTATAATTAATAAATTAATATATTATTAATATTTATTTTTTTTAATATTTAAATTTAAATTATTTATAAAAAATAATATATATAATATATAATAAGCTTTTTATTTTTATTATTTCTTATTTATTCCTTTTTTATTTATATCTTTCTCTTTTAAATTTTATATTCGATTTTTTTCCTTTATTAAGTTTATTTAAATAATAAAAAAGGTTAAATAAATTATTTTTAATAATTATCTTTAAAGTTTTTATTAATAATTATAAACGAAATTAATATAAATAATTTATAGAGTTTTTATTAATATAATTATAGATATTATTACTTTCTTTTTAAATTATTTTATAAATAAAGTATAAAAAATAACCCGAAAGTTTATATAAAAATTATTTATATCCTTTAAATAAATAAATATAGAATTATATTTTCGCTTTTATAAATAAAGAAAATTAACGTAAGTTTTTATTTTTAAAAAGAATTATATATTTTTAATCCCGGCTTTAATTTTAAACGGTATATATTTAATAATAAAAAAGCTAATTATAATTTAATAAGGTATATAATATTTTATAAATATAAAGATATTATATTTTTTTTATATTATAAAGGTATCTTTATTAATATAGGTATTAATATAAAATATAGAATATTATTATTATTATTTATTATATTTATTAAAGAATAAAGTAAATTAATAATATATTTATTTAAATTAAAGGTATTATTAATATTTTATATAAAAGTTAAAATAACCTTTTATATTATAGCGATTATAACGTTATTTAATATTATTTAAAATCTTATATAATAATATAAAGATATTAATATTAAAAATAAAAATAATAATACCCTTTTAATATATATTATAATATTATATTAAATAATAAAGGAAATTATTATATTATTTATTAACTTTAATATAAATATAAATTAAATTATTTTATTTAAAGGAAGAAATATAAATCTTTTAAATTTAATATATATATTAAGGTAATAATATTTAACCTTTTAATTTCTTAATTATAAAGTAAATATTAATAATAAGAATAGTATTTATAAAGGATAAAGTTTACCTTTAGAATTAATATATAAAATATAAAAATTATATAAATTAAATAAGATATTTAAGGTATAATATAAATTAACTATTAAGTTCTTTTATTATAAAATTAATTCTTTTATATAAATAGATTATAATAATCTTAAAAAACTATTATTCGTTTAATTTATAAAGAATAAATATAAATAAAAAATTAAATATTTAATTTATTATTTATAGATTAATATTAAATAAATAAATACTTTAAGTTAAATAATAATTAAATATATTCTTTTAAAATAATATAATAACCTAACCTTTATTAAATTATTATTTAAAAAGGAAATATAGCCTTTAAATATCTTTATTAAGGAAATTTATTATATTATTTAAAAGGTTTATAAAAATAATAAAAAGAAACTTTTATAAAAGTATTTTAAATTCCAGGATATTTTTAAATTATTTCTTAATTATTATATTTCCTATTTATTAAAAGTATTATATAATATATTAATTTAATACTTTAATAAAGTTATATATATATTATTATTAATATATTTAATTTAAAAAAATTATTTTCTTTAAAACTTAATTATAATTTAATAATATAATAAAATATTTAAAATATATATAATAATATAACCTATAATAATAATTATAATTATTAAATATAGAAATTTAATTTTAAAAATAAAAGTATTAAATAAATATATCTTTTTTTATATAACTTTAATTAATAAATTAACTTTTAAATATTATATATTAAAATAAAAAACTTAAAAGGTTTAAATATAAATTAATAAAACCCTTTTAATAAAGTAAATAAAGGAATATTATAAGCGTTTTATAATATTTAATTATAATTTTAATTATAACTATTTATTAAAATAAAGTTATTAAATTAAATATTATTAATTACCTATTAAAATAAAAAGGAAGTTAAAGGTTATTAATATAAATCTTTATATTATTTAATAAATTAAAATAAAATAATATATAATAAATATATAAAATAAAACAAACGAATTTATTTTATAAAATTTAAGAATATATTAATTATTTCTATACTTTTTTTTTAATTTATCCTTTTTATTTATATTATTTTATTATTATTTATATAAATATATTTATATAATTATAAAATATTAACTTTTATATATATTAATTATTCTTATTTATATTTTATTTTATATATAATAAAGTATATTTACCTTTAACTTATATAATTTAATAAATAGGTAATTAAATATAAAAGTATATATTAAATTAAAGATTTAAATCCCTTTAAAAGCGCTATTTTTTTAGCTTTTATTATAATAAGAAATAAGGTTTTTTATTATATTATATTAAATCGATAAGAACCGATAAACTGTTATAATCTATAATTATAATTAATATATATCGATAAAACGTTTTAATATTTATATAATTAATTTATAAAAAATTAATTTATAAACAATTAATTTATTTATATAATATTAAGTTTAAATCCGGGATTTAATATATAATATTTAAATTAAAATCTAATAATTTAATCGGTTAATTAAAAGCCTATTATAATTATTAAAATTTTATTTAATATTATTATTTATATATTTATAATAAATTTAATATAGTTTTTTTAATATAGTTTTTAATTAATTAATAAAGTACTTATCTTTTTAAATTTATATTTATTTTACGGGATTTATTTATTATATTAACTTAATTAATTAAATTATATAACGGCCCTATTATAAAATAAGGATTACTTATATTCGGATAAAATTAAGGGATAAAATAAAAAAATAAAAATAAAGTATATTCTATTTTATTAAATATTTATTAAATATTTATAAAATTAAAATAAGGGAAGAGAATTATATTAATTAATTTTTAAAAATAATTTAATATAATTTAAATAATAATATAAATAATATATAACCTATTTTATTATTCTTTAATATTATATATAATATAATATAATATAAACTTTTTAATATTAAATTTATTTTAAAATTTATATTATAAATTTATATTAATTTTAATAATATTAATTTATTTTAAATATTAATTATAAAGATATAATAATATATTAATTTTAAAATAGATTTTATAAAAGCTATATATTTATTTTATTATTATATTTTTTATTTTATTTTTTTATACCTTATTTTAATCTTTATTTTAAATTATATTTAATTTAATATTAAACTTTATTTACCTTTATTACTTTTATTATTAATATTTATTATTATATTTAATATAAAAATAAATATTTTATTTATCTTTAAATTAATAATTCTTTAAATAACCTTTTATAATTTAAAAGTTTTTTATTAAAAAATAAATTATTATAATAATAAATTATTATTTAATTTAAAATAAAGAATATTATATATATTTAAAAGGTATATAGTTTAAAATAAAAATTAAATAATTATATTAATAAATATAACTTTATATTAAAATATTATATTTATATTTTTTTAATATATTTATTTTAATTAAATAGCTATTTATAATTTTAATTATTATTTAATTTTAAATAAAGATATTAAATATAAAGAAAAAGAATTAAATATAATTATATAATAATAATTATAAAAATAAAATTTATTAATATTTAAATTAATTAATTTATTTTATTAAAATTATATATTTATATTTAAGTTTATTTTATAATATTTAATATTTATAATATTATTTTATTTATTTTTAAAATAAAATATTAATAAATTATTAAATATAACTATAGAATAAATATAATAAAGTTTTCTTTTATAATTAAAAATATTATTTAAATATTATAACTTAATCTAACTATATAATTAAAACTTTACTTATAATATAAACTTATAATATTTTAAAATATATTTAAATTTAATAATAATTAAACCTATTAGTTAATATTAACGCTTTATTTATAATAATAAATTTATTAATAATAATTATTATTAATTAATATATTTAAAATAAAATAACGATAATAATATTAAATAACCGATAATAAATAATTAATATAAAATAAATAAATTAAATAAAATAATTATTAAAAATTATATAAAAATAAAATATAAATATATTAAATTATAAATATTTAATATAATTTAAAAAAGATTAAATATATTAAATTATAAATATTTAATATAATTTAAAAATGAATAAAAGAGAAATTAAATATATAAATTATAAACTTTTTTTATATATTTTATATAAATATTTTTTATTTTAATAATTAATTTAAATATTAGTTTAATTTATTAATAAAATATATTATTTTAATAAATTTATTATATTTTTATATTAAATCTTATAATTAAATTATAATATTATTATTATATTAAAAGATTAAATTTTTTATATATTTAAATATTTCTTTATTTTAATTAATATAAATTTAATATATTTATAAAGTTTTTTTTAAACTTTAATAATTATTTATTATATTTTAATTATTTTTATTTTTATAAATTATTATTTAAACCTTTAAATAATATTTTTTAAAAAATATATTTATTTTTATTAATAATAATATTTATTATAAAAAAGAATTAATTATTAAATTTAACGTTATATAATTACCTTTTTTTATAAATATTAATAATAATAATAATAATAATAAATAATAAATATTTAAAAAATAATTTAAAGCTTTAAAATAAAAAAATATTAATTATAAAATTTATTATATTTAAAAATAAAAATTATAATTTTTATAATTATTAATAATTTAAATTTTTTAATAAAAATAAAATTAATTTTAATAATTTATAAAAATAAATTTAAATTCTTTAAATAATTATTAATATTATTTAAACCTTTATTATATTTAAAAAAGGAATAAAAATTAATATTTTTAATATTTTTAATAAAATTAATAAAAATTTTTAAAAAGTTTTAATTTAAATTAAAATTTATTAATATTTTTATAAAAACATTTTTATTAATTTAAATTAATATATAATATATATTACTCTTTTTTTAAAAAATAAAATATTTATTTTATTTAAATTTTATTTTAATAAATTTATAAAATATAATTAATAAATTAAATTTTATTAAAAGGAAATTTAAAGGATTTTTAATAATTATAAAAAATTTAAAGAAATTTTTAAATTATTTTTTTAAAATTTTAATAAAAAATAATAAATAGAATAAAAATTTAAAACTTTATAATAAAAAGGATTTATAATTAATTATTTAATTATATTTTAATATATTATAATATATTTTAATAATATTAAAAATATTAAAATTATAATATATTATTAAAGTTTTAAAAAAGAAATTAAAAATAAATTAAATTAATTTAATATCTTTATTAATTTTTTTAATTATATAAAATTAATTATTAAAATTAATATATAACTTTATAAATAATATAAAAAAAAATAAAAAAAAAAATTTAATAAAATTAATAAAATTAAATTAATATTAATTAAATTAATATTAAATAATTATAATAATTAATTAATAATAAAATATAATTTATTATTTATAATTAATATAATAAATTTATAAATTTTAATATTATTTAATAAAAAAAATAAAAAGAATATAAAAAAAATATTATTTATTATAATTATAAAAAAAAAAAATATTTTATATAAAATTATAAAAGTTTTAAAAAAATATTTAATTAAATTTTTAACGAATATTATATTAATATTATTAAAATAAAAGGAATTTTAATAATTATTAAAAGAAATAATATTAATAATATATTAAATATATTATATAATAATTTATTTTAAATAACTTATTATAATAATAAATATTTTATTTATTTAATAAATAAAAAAGGAATTAAATAATTCCTTAAAGCTTTAAAAAAAAAAATTATTAAATATAAATATTTATTATAATTAAAAAAGAATCTTTAAAAAATATTACTTTTATATTTTATAATTTAAAAAATAAAAATTTTAATTTAAAAAGATATAAATAATTAATTAATATATTTATAAATAAATTAATAATAAAAATTATAAAATTAAAAAATTTAAAAATTAATAAATAATTTATTATTTTTAATATTTTATTTCTTAAATTTTAAAAATTATAATAAAGTTTTAATTATTTAATTTTTTTTTTTTAATATATATTATATATAATTAATATAAATAATAAAGAATAAATAAATAATAATATAAATTAATAATAATTCCGTATTAAAATAAATAAATATTTTAAATAATAAAATTAAAAACATTAAATTTTTAATAATAATAAATAATAAATATTAAATTCCCTTTTTATTATAACTTTCGATTATAATTATTTATTATCCTTTATAATATAAAGTTTAAAATAAATTTAAAACTTATAATAATATTATATTTAATTATTAAAAAAAGAATTATTTATTTATATTATATAAATTTAAAATTTATTGGAAATTATTTATATTAAATAATAAAATTTTTAAAATTAATATATATAAATATTAATTTTATATAAATTTTTAAAAAAAAACTTTTAAAAATAAATATAAATTTTTATAATATATATTTATTTTTTAAAACTTATAATTTATTTCTTTATTTTATTATATATATATATATACGTTATTATTTCTTATTTAATTTTAATCCTTTATATATTATTAAATATATATATAATTATTTAAATTTTAATATTTATTTATATATATTATAATAAATATTAATATTAATAATAATATTATATTATATACGTTTATAAAGGGTATTTTTAATAATTCCGAAAAAGTTATTTTATTAATTATATATTATAATATTTTAAAATTAATATATTTTATTAAATTTATTAATTAATTAAAATTAATATATTTTAATATTATTAAAGCTGTTAATAATATAATACTTTAAAAGTTAAAATAAAAAATAATTTTATATTTATATTTTTTTTTTATTATTTAATAAAAAATAAAAACGAAAAAAGAAATTAAAACAAATAATAATTAATTATTTCGCGATTTTAATAATAAATATTATATTTTTATAAAGTAAAAAAAAAGTTATATAAATATAAAATAAAAGGCTACGTTAATCTTTAATCGTTATTTAAAAATTTATTAAAATAAAATAATAAAATAAATAACGTTAAAATATTAATAAATAAAAAATAAAACGAAATTAATAAATAACTTTTTAATAAATATATTATTATTAATTTATTATTAATTAATTATTATATAATTAATTAATTTATATATTTTTTTAATTTAATTTATTATATAAAAAGTAATAAATTTTATATAAATTTTCTTTTTAATATAAATAATAAATTAACGTTTTTTATAAAACGAATTAAAAAAAAAATATTTTTAATAATTTTAAAAAAGTTATTTTATTAATTATATATTATAATACTTTAAAATTAATATATTTTATTAAATTTATTAATTAATTAAAATTAATATACCTTAATATTATTAAAATTATTAATAATATAATATTTTAAAAGTTAAAATAAAAAATAATTTTATATTTATATTCTTTTTTTATTATTTAATAAAAAATAAAATTAAAAAAGGAAATTAAAAAAAACAATAATTAATTATTTCGTAATTTTAATAATAAATATTATATTTTTATAAAGTTAAAAAAAAATTATATAAATATAAAATAAAAGATTATATTAATTTTTAATCGTTATTTAGAAATTTATTAAAATAAAATAATAAAATAAATAACGTTAAAACGTTAATAAATAGGAAATAAAGGAATTAAGATTAATAAATAATTCTTTAATAAATATATTATTATCGATTTATTATTAATCGATTATTATATAATTAATTAATTTATATATTTATTTAATTTATTTTATTATATAAAAAATAATAAATTTTATATAAATTTTCTTTTTAATATAAATAATAAATTAATATTTTTTATAAAATAATATTATAATAATTATATTAAAAAAGTATTAATAATTTAAAAACTTTTTTAATAAAGAATTAAAAATAAATTTATTATTTTATATATAATAAAATTATAAAGTATTTTTTAAAAAAGAAAAAAATTATAATTTATATTAATATATAAATTTAATTAAAAATATAAATAAATATTTAAAAAATATATTATTAAAAATTTTAAAAAAAATATAATATAATTATTTATTTTATTAATAAAATACCTTATTTTATTTATTTTTTAAAAAAATAAAAATAAAATAAAAAAATAAAAATTATATATTAATTATTAAAAATTTAATAAAATTATTATTAAAAATTAATATTTTTTTTTAATTAATAATTTATATAATAAACTTTATAAAATAATTATTTTTATAATATTTAATTTATTTAATATATATAATTTAATTTATATTAAAAAAGGAAAAAAATAAAAAATAATATTTTAAATTAAATATAAATATTTTAAATATTAAATTATATTACTTAAATTTATTAATATATTTATAAATTTTTAAAATATAATTAATTATATTTTATAAAAATATTTTAATAAGTTTATAATAATTTATTTAAATAATATCTTTATTTATTTAAAAAATAAAGAATAATATAAAAAATATATTAAATTAATACTTTAAAAATTATAAAATTTTAAATTCTTAATTAATTTTAAAAAAAAAAATTTTATAAAAAATTAATTATTTTTATAAAATATATAATATTTTTAAAAAAAATTTAAATAAAATCCTTTAAAATATTAATAATATAAAAATAATTTAAATTTATAAACGTTATAAAAATTAAATCTTTTTTAAAATTAATTAATTATTATTAAATCTTTATTTTTAAATTTAATAAAATAATAATACCTTTTATATATTTAATATAAAAAAATAAATTATTTTAATAAATTAATAAAAAAAAAATTAATTTTTTTAAATTATTAAAAATAAAATCTTTAATAAATTAATATTTTATATAATAAATTTTAAAAGATTTTTTAAAATAAAAATTAATATATTAAATTATATAATTAAAAAATAATTAAATTAATAAAATAATAATAAGAAATTATACTTTATTATATTCTTTTTAAAAAAATTAAATAAATTAAAGTTTAATTATTAAATTTATAATAAAAAATTAATAATTAATATTAAAATTTTTAATAAATTAAAATATTATTTAAATAATATTATAAAATTAATAAAAATTTATATAAATTATACAAACTTTATTATATTTATTATTAATAAAAAATTAAATAAATAATAAATATAATAATTAAAATTCTTATTAAAATTTAATTTTATTATTATTTATTAAAAAAATTTTAAAAATAAAAAGGTTAATATTTTAAATTAATAATTAAATTATTAATAAAATATATTATTAAAAATATATATAATTTCTATATATAATAAAAATAGAAATTTAATCTTATTTTAATATATTTAAATTATTTATAAAATATAATTTTATAAAGAATAAATTAAGAAATTTAAGGAATATATTTTTAAAAATATAATTTTCTTAAATTAAAATAAATTTAAATATTATTATAAAAAAATTAATATTTTTAAATAATATTAAAATAAATTTATTAAAAAACTTTATATATATTTTATTTATAAATATTAAAGAATTTTTAAAATTTAAAAATAAATTAATAAATAATTTAATTATAAAAGTTTTAAAAAATAAATAATTAAAATAATTAATAAATATAATTTTTATAATAAAATTAAAGTTATATAATATTAATTATATAAAAAATTATAATTTATATTATTTTTAAATAAAATTTAAAAAATAATTATATAAAATTTTATTATTAAATTATTATTATTTAAAGAATTATTAATTAAAGTTAAATATAATAATATATTAATAATTATTAATAAATTTATTAAATATATTTATTTCTTATTTTATAAAAAAATAAATAATATAAATAATTTAATATATAATTTTTTTTAAAATTTTTATTAATTAATATAAATTATTAAAAATAATTATTTTTAATTAAAATAAATTATTTATTATTAAATTTTAGAAATTCTTTATAATATAATTTAAAATTAAATATAAATTATTTATAATTTATTATTTATAAATTAATAAATAAATTAAATATATAAATTAAATATTAAAATAATATTTATAATATTATATTAATTATAAATAAAATAATTAAATATAATTATTACTTTTAATATAATTTATATATAATAATATAAATAATAAGATTATATATATATTACCTTTTAAAACGAATTATAACTTTAATTTTAATATTATTTAAATATTATTAAAAGGAAAATTAATATTAATAATAATTATTTAAATTATAAAATTAAAATAATTTTAAATATTATTATAAAAAGATTTTATTTTTCTTTAAAATTAAATAAAGAAATATATTAATAAAAAAAATATAAAGAGATTTATTTTAAAAAAAGAGGAAAAAATTTATTTTTTATAATAAAATATTAAAATTAAATAATTTAATAATAAATTAAACTTTAAAAAAGTTAAATTATTTAAAATTATAAAAATTATTTTAAAAATTAATTATCGATTATTATTATTTAAAATAATATAAATATATTTTATTTTTTATATTTTATTATTTAAATTAATATTAATAAATATTATAATTAAAATATAATTAAAAGTTAAAATAAATTAATATAAATATAAAATTAAAAAGATTTTTAATAATTTAAGAAATAAATTTAAATTTAATTAATAATAAAGGCTTTAACGGAATATTTAAATATATATTATTTTAATTAAAAAGAAAGTTAAAAAGTAATATTAAAGCTTTTTTTAAAATCGATTTAATTATAACTTTATAATAAATTTCCTTTTTAATTTCTTTATATTTTATATATTTAAATTTTCTAATATTATTAATATTATAATAAATTATTTATATTATTTTTTTAAATTAAAATTTCTTTTAT
Source organism: Apiospora marii (assembly GCF_038362585.1). Taxonomy (NCBI): domain Eukaryota; kingdom Fungi; phylum Ascomycota; class Sordariomycetes; order Amphisphaeriales; family Apiosporaceae; genus Apiospora; species Apiospora marii. The sequence goes on from NW_027117377.1 coordinate 3,527,827, forward strand.
TTTTTAAAATAAAGAATCCTTTCTTTTATAATTTAAAATTTATTTTTTAATTTTTAATATTATTCGATAATTTTTTATAATTTAATAGGAATAATATTTTAAATATTATAATAAAAACGACTTTAATAAATATATTCTATATAATAAAATAAATTTAATATTAAAACTTTATAATAAAAATATAATAATATAATAATAAAATATTATAAAATAATAAATAAAAAAGCGTTATATTATTTAATTTTTTTAAAATATAATTTATATTTTTTAATATAATTAAATATAATAAATATATATTATAATAAAAATAAATAAAAAAGGAAAGAATATATAGAAAAGTTTAAAAACCTTAATAAGAATTTTCTAAAGTATTTATATTATTAAATTATTTTAAAAATAAAGTAAATAAAAAAAGGGAAATAATATTATAATTTAATTTAATTATATAATTAAAACTTTATTTATAATATAAATTTATAATACTTTAAAATATATTTAAATTTAATAATAATTAAATCTATTAATTAATATTAATACTTTATTTATAATAATAAATTTATTAATAATAATTATTATTAATTAATATATTTAAAATAAAATAATAATAATAATATTAAATAATTAATAATAAATAATTAATATAAAATAAATAAATTAAATGAAATAATTATTAAAGATTATATAAAAATAAAATATAAATATATTAAATTATAAATATTTAATATAATTTAAAAGAGATTAAATATATTAAATTATAAATATTTAATATAATTTAGAAATTAATAAAGAAAAGATTAAATATATAAATTATAAATTTTTCTTATATATTTTATATAAATATTCTTTATTTTAATAATTAATTTAAATATTAATTTAATTTATTAATAAAGTATATTACTTTAATAAATTTATTATATTTTTATATTAAATTTTATAATTAAATTAAAATATTATTATTATATTAAAAAACCGGGTTTTTTATATATTTAAATATTTTCTTATTTTAATTAATATAAATTTAATATATTTATAAGGTTTCTTTTAAACCTTAATAGCTATTTATTATATTAAATAAATATTAATTAATATATATAATAATTTATATTAAAGCGTTATATTAAACCTTTATAATATAATAAGTAAAGTTTATATAATATTAAAGCTAATAGGATGTAATTTAAAATTTATTATTAAGCGACGTAATTATAAGCTGCGAATTACGTTTTTATAAATAATATTATAAATTTAATATTAAAGTGCTTATATAAATAATAAATTTAAAATAAACTTAAATTTAAGGGATATATATTTCTTTAAATTAATACTTTATATTTATTACACTTTAACTTTATATAAATAGATAGGAAAGAAATTAACTTCTTCTTTAATAATAATAAAATAAGTTTTTTATTTAATCTATTTTCTACTTTAAAAAGGTATATAATAATAAAGCCTTAATTATTAACTATATATAATAAAAATATTTTTATTTAAAATAAAGTATTATATATAATAATAATTTATAATTAATTTAATAATAAATTAATAACTTAAGCTTTATATTTTTTTTAAACTAATCCTTTTTATATTATTTAAAAATTATATAACTTTATATTTATATAATTATATTATTTTTATTTATAAATATAAAGTTATAAAATTAAATATTTTTTACCTATTAAATAAAATATAAAAGGATAAAATTAAAACTTAATAATAATTAAATATATATAATTAAATATTTTATTAAAAAGGCTTTAATTTTTATTAAAATAATTATATAAAATTTTAACTTTAAAGAGTTAAAGATAATATTTAAATATAAATTAAGATATATTTATATATTTTACCTTATAAGCTTAAAAGCTAATAAAGCCTTTAAATAACCCGATTTAATAACCTTTTTCTATTAACTAAGTATTTTAAGTTACGCCTTATAAGTATATATTAATAATATAAAGTAATAGACTTAATTAAACCTTAATAGAGTCTCCTTCGACGTTATTACCTACTTAACTTAAAGTCCGCCTTTCTTTTATAACCGCGAGTATTAAATATTACCGTTAAACTACCTTTCGTAACTAGTCCTTTAATCTTATACAAGGTACCGCTTAAGGAAAAGGATAGACTAATCTAGCCTTCCCTTAACTTCATATTCATGTATTAACCTACGGTAAAATCGAGTGCTAGTTGAACGTTACCATAGGCATCGACTATCGATTCTAATCGCATTTCCTTACCGTCGATAGAAAGTCAGGAACTCCAAGGCGTCGCAAAAGGCGGGGCAACGCCGGGTCCCCTACCTTTCGTATACACCTTATTTGGCCTCGGACACGGAACTGCAATTGCAACCTGCTTGGAATGTCGCTTAGTTCAAAATAGAACAGAGCTGTGAAGAGGCGCTGGGCAAGTTCGTCTATTACACCTCGCAAACCTAAGTCTCGAAGAACAAGGGATCCCACCAACGGCATCGAAGTAGTAACATCAAGAGAAATAGAGCCTTGCAGTTTGATATCAAGTCGATAATATCCATTCTCCCGAGGCGCCCTTCTTACTAGGCATGTGACGTCATTCCAAGTTCTGTACTGCGTAGGAAAGACAGGTACGCATAGGCAAGCCGTGGCAGCTAACTCGTGCGCCAACAAAAGAAATCGTAGGCGAGTCTTGACAGCCGCCCACCGTGACAGTAACCCCGCGGCACCTCAGTAACCATGTCCGATTCAGATAGAGAACCCGTGCCTAGGTTGACGACGTATTCTGGTGCGGCATGCGCCGTAAGCCTCGAGAATTCGGCAAGACCTATGATAGTAGGGTTGTTTCGCACAATACCGCCATCTTGAAGTACACCGGCTTTTGGTACATGATAAAGCGGGATGCTGAATGTAGGCGAGTCGTCTCGTCTTCCGGGTCTTGCGTTTCGTGCTCATAACTGCCATGTCCCCAGGGATAGTGTTGCAACCAAAATCCGGCTGCCAGTTCGAGGAAGAGCCGATCGTGCTCTGCTCAGGGAATCTGGACGAACTCGTCGTCTCTCCCAAGGCCGTCTAGGCACGATTGGTGTTATTGGGGAGGACTTCAGTGGGATGGCTAAGGTGACCATCCATGTGATGTTGAGAAAGATGAGCAATGCTGGCCCGCGCCTTCCGACGCTCCGCAGCCGCCTTCATCCAAGGTTGGCTTCCCAAATACTCTCGTGCCCTTCAAGGACGAGGGAGCCAGGGCGTCAAGTGGCTTGGCAGCGGAAAGAGATCCCCGTGTAGACCGTGACGATGGTACCTTGGGTGCTATCACTTAGCTTGCCCTGGCTGGGGGCCTACCGATGAAAGACATGTTCTCCAAGCCCAGGGGCTTAGGAACAGGAGCGCCACTGATGAAAAAAAGCCGGCGGAGGAGGCAAGATAGGATCATTCTGTCTAGAACCGAAAGAAAGTTGCGTCCAGTGAATCTCTATGTCATTGTCACTGGCATTCGCCATCATCAGTAAGCAAGATTGGGTTCTTGAAGCTGGCTCCTCTTGCGCTGCCTGTTGATGCTTTTGGCTTCATTGGCGACTCCACAACAGAGGTCAGCAAAAGCTTAGTATCACCGCTCATCTTCGCTCTGCGAGGAGTATCTGCGGCCCGAGAGATTACCTGTTACCGAGAAGCACGCCTTCTTTGTAATAGAATTCCACCACCATTGGCGCAAGGAGCTCTTGAATTATTCAACCACGAGTGAACTATCCGCTGTTCCGGAAGGCCCCTTTCTAAGGCGCCAGGTTGTCCCGCGCATTGGAATCGGCAACGCTGGAGACGTCGGCAATCGTTTCGTATCGCGATACTACCGGAGCATCCTGTTGCTGTTGATCGCAGTCTGCAGCTCGATGCTGTCAGATTTATCGATACAGCAGGGATCGGCCCAAAAATATCGCGACCCGTTATTGTTCTGCTTGTTCGGCACAAATCTTGATTTTTCCATATCCGGCCTTGTGCTGTCAAGTAGCTGGTGTATTCGCTAGGTTCGCACAGATGACCTCGTCTGAGCCCCGTGTGTGGGAAAGGATCGTGTAAGGAGGCGCATCGTTGGGAACGAGGTTGTCGGTCAGGCTGTACCGGCCAGCGTCGTCCAGCGTCGTCGCGTTGGAGTAGCCGCATCGTAGGGCACGGGCGCTACGCGACTCGGCGCATCATTGATGAATGATCGAGAACTTGACGTGTCTCGATCTTGCTTCAACCGATATCAACTTTTCCATCGTTGCGAGGAGCACCGATCAACCGGGCCTGCATCAGGTGCAGGTGCGGGGTATAGCTCAGCTGCAAGACAGGAAGGGCAAGTAGATGAAGGGCTGAGGTTCGTGCACATCCGCCGCCGTTCCGCTCTAGTATCAGGAAAATAGCCAGGCTTGCTTCCCAGCTAGCCTGCGGTTCGGCCCGCGTATCGAGTAGGATGGATTCCGGGGGGGAACCTATAACTGCCATTTTCGAGAAAAGAAAATGGCATGCTGCGGAGTCATGCATGGGCCATGCGGTCTCGTGGGGCCGTGCTACTTACACTAGCCAACAAAAGCCGTAGTAAGCGACAACTCCCATGAATTCAAGTCAGATCAGGGAGATTGCCCCAGATCGTCAGGAAAGCTCCAATGAGCCAAAGCTAAAGAAACTTGTTAAATCTTCAACCTACAATGCCGTACAGGACTTGCACGAAGACTGGTACGCTTGTGCATATGCCCCGTCCTAACCACCCAATACCCAGAAGATGAGAGTGACTACCCCATGAGCAGCTTGCAAGAACGGGCATCCACCATGCCTGCCTGCACAATCTAGTACCACCCGTATTGCTGTGTCACAAAAAGAGTACGCAATATTTGCCGTGATTGGAGTGTCCTTGCTAACCACGAAATTCGCGATAACGAGCAAACTACTCAACATCGGCGCTACTGCCGCATTGTACGCTGGCTAAGGAATTATAAGGGAATAGTCGATTGGCGGTTTTCTATGAGCAGAAACCCATCGCGCGTAGTTAAAAACAACCCCAGTAGGCGTCCCGCCCTAACCTTCCCTAAAGATGATGTCTAACTAGCGCTACGCCAGGTTTTAAACCCCCCGAAAAACAAACGATCGGCCAACGCCTGAGGGCGCGACGTGGCACTGGACACGGACACAGTGAGCCGACGGAAAATGATTGGTGGGCAACTGTCGAGCACAAGACAAACAACACATCAGCAGGTAACCAACATTGAAAAGTAGGTCGTACACAACGCTGGGTCTTTTCCGGCCTTGTCGTTCTGGGCCATGTCAATGGCCTTGGAACTCGACCATTTATACCACCCATTACGTCGATGTCCCTGGCTCCTCCTTCGCGCGTACACTTCAGTGCTGGACTTGGTAGTAACATCCTCATGAGCGCGAGTCGCCGCTCCGGACCGCATGCGCTCGATGACAAACACCATTCACACATTACTGACGTCGATTGACGGTGACCCGACGATAGACCGACCAAACAAACAGCAAATTGAGGCCGCCCGGGCATCGAGAAGTTATGTAAGTGTGGTGAGTGTGTATATATACGGTATAGCACACCCACCCATTTGAGATTTGCGAATAGAAAACAGGCTGGGTCAAATCCTACAGGCTTTTGCTTTACTTACAAGGACGACCTATAGCATCTTGTTTTACCCCTGCGACCTCCGTATTTACGGTTATTAATTAAGTAAAGTATAGTTTAATATTATCGTTTTATTAAAGAGGTAAAAACTTTATTATCCCTTTTTAAGAGAATTATTTATAAACTTTATAGAAATATATTATTAACTTTAATTTTTAAAAAAAAATATTTAACAAGTACTTTATATTCTTTATTAAACTCTTATTATAATTAAATTTAAAAACTATTTATTATAAAAATATTATTAAGAGTTATAATAACCTTATTTAATAATATATTTAAATTAATAAATTAATTTTATATATATATATTAAAAAACCTCTTTATATAAAATAAAGAAATTTATAATAATAAGTAAAAAAGTTTTATATTTAATTTTAATAAAGGCTTACCCTTAACTTTTTTAAAAAACAAGTTTAATAATTATATTATAAAAAAAGCCTTATTTAAATATTTACTTTTATTTCTATTTTTTTTATTAAAGCTAGTCCTTTATTTTAAATAAGTCGCTTTAATAAACTTTATTTATATTAAATATAATATTTTTTATATAGGATTTATTAAATATAGAAAATTAATAGTTTTAAAAACCTTTATTAAACGTTTAAATAAAATAGAAAAGAAAATATATATTTTTACTTTAATTAATTATATTACTTTATAAATTAATAGGATTATTATATAAATATATATAAAATAAACGTTAAATTTTTAAAAAGAAATATTTAATAAATTTATAAAAAAGAAATTTAATAAAATTAATATATTAATTATTAATAAAATTAATATAGTTAAAAACTTATATTTTAAAAGGTTAAATAAAATAATATAAAAGGTATATTATAATTTAAGCTTAATTATTTAAAAGGTATTTAAAGGTATTTAAATTATTATAATTAGAAACTTTTATTAATTATTATTAATTTAACCCTTTTAATATTATATAAAATATAATAAAAAACTTATTTAAAGTTATTATAAAAAGGAATTATTATATTTATACCTAATTGTTTATTATTTTATTTAATATAATAAGGATAAATAGGTATTTATTAATAATATATAAGAATAATACGATTTTATTTATATTAATTTTAAAATAATTTATTATTAAAATAATTTTATATTTATTTATATATTAAATAAATATTAAATCGATAAAGTATTTATTAAAAATAATATATAATTTTTAATAAATTACTTTTATAAAATATATTATATAATTAAACTTTTTATTATTTATAATAAAATTATATTAATAAATTAATAATAATTTAAAAAACTTAAAAGTATTAAATATATTTATTAAATTTATAATATATTTATATAATAAAAAAAGAAATATTTATTTTTAAATTATAAAGTTATTTAAAAAGTTATTAAATTTAATAGTTATTAACCCCTTTTAATTTTAAATAATTATTAATTTAATTAATATATTAAATTTAAAAAAAATATATTAATAATACTTTTAATAAATTTTAATTTACTTTTTAAATTTTATAATAATAATTAAAATATTATTTATAACTTTATAATATATAAAGAAAATAAATTACTTATTATATATAATAAATATAATTATATAAAAAAAAAAAAGATTAAATTTTATATTAAAAAATTTAATATTAAATTTAAAATATAACTTATTATTAAATTTTATAATAATATTTAATAAGTTATTTATATTAAATATTTTATAAATAAATTAAATAATAAAAAGTTATATTTATTATTATTATAAATATAAATTCCTTTAATATTAATTTAAATTATAATAATTTATTAAAAGTTTTTAAAATTAATTAAATTTATATAATATTATTTTAAATTAAAAGGCTTAAAGGGTTTAAAATTAAAGGAGATATTATAAGGTTAAAAATAAAAATAAAAAGGGATAAAAAGGTTTAATAGTTTTTAAAGAAATATTTTAATAATTAAATAAAATAAATAAATTAATTATTTTTTTCTTTATTTTTTTTATTTTTTTTAAATTTTTTTAATTTTTTTTTTATATTTTTAATTATAAAAATATATATATATAATTTTATTAAAATTTAATAATAAAGTTAAAAGAATAATTATTTTTAATTTAAAGTTTATTTTTATATCGCTTTTATATTAATAAAAAGCTTTATATTATATAAAAAAGGAATAAAAATTAATTTATATAAAAGTTAATTAAACTTTTATATTTAAATTAATTTTAATATATTAAATATTATAAAAGGGTTTATAAAATTATTCTTTTATTTTAAGATTTATTAAATTTATAATTAAATTATAATAATTATTAATTTAATATTTTAAATTAAAGTCTTTATATAATATATATTATAAATATTTTTTATTATATATAATTAAGTAATTTAAATATATTATTAAGGTATTAATAATATTTTTAATAATTTAAATATATTAATTATATAATAATTAATCGATTAAATTTAATATATAACGGTTATTATACTTTAAAAAAGTTATAAAGATTAATTATTATTAAATTTTAACGAGGAAATTTATATTAAATAATAAATATAATTAAATAGTTTATATAATAACGGTTATATCTTATTAATTAACGTTATATAATTAATATAAATTTTTATATTTATTTATAACTTAAATAATATATTATATTATTTATTATTAATATTAAATTAAATAAAATAATATAAATTTTTATTAATTAAAAAATAAAATAATATTATTTAAAAGTATATTATAATAAAGAAATTAAATTTAATTATTAATTTATAAATAATTAATTATTTAAAGTTTTAAATAATATAAAATATATTATATTATAACTTTATATTAATTATTAATTTATTAATAACTATATATATTTATTATAATTTTTTTTATTTTTTAATTTAATAATATTAATATTTACTTTAATAACTTAATTTATTACTTAATCCTTTTAATTTTAAATTAAAAAGAAAGTAAATTCTTTTTAAAGTTATTATTATTTTTATATTTATTATAATTAAATAACTATTTAAATAATATATTTAATTTAAAATAATATATAATTAAAAGAATATTTTAATAATATATATTTAATTAATAATATATAAAGTATATATAAAAAGAATTATAATATTAAATTTATATTATAATACTAGAATAAACCTAAATTCGAAAAGTTTTCAAAGCCTTTTTAAAGCTATATAATACTTATAGCTTACCCTTTTTAATTAAAAAAAAATAAATATAAATTTTATCCTATATAACTATTTAATAATAAACTTAATACTTAAACTATATTAAATAATCCTTATAATTCTTATACTTTTATTAATAATTTATTTATTAAAAATATTATTTTAAACTAAATTATCGATAAAAAAAAAAAAGAAAATAACCTATAATAAAACGTAAAATAACTTTAAAACTAATATTAAATTTATAAAAAAAAAATAATAAAACTTTATTAAATCCTTTTAAAAACTATTTTAAAAAAAAAATTATTAAATTAACTATTTTAAAATTTAATAAGAATAAAACGGCGATATAAAACCGTAATATTACTTAAATAATTAACGATTAATTAAAAGGAATATAAACGCTATTTAAATAAATTAAATAATTAAAAATATCTAACTTTATATTAACTACGAAAATATTATAACTAATTCCTCGATATATAAAACGTAAAAAAAATAATAAATATATAATATAAAAAGTTTTATAAAATCTTAAAAAAAATTCGCTAAATTTTAAAAATATAATCCTATTTATATTTAATTTATAATTAAACCCGATTTCTTTTAACGATTAATTAAAATTTATAAATAAAAATTTAAACTTAATTAAATTTATTAAATTTAATTATAAAATATTTAATATATATTTTATTTATATTAAATAAAATAATTAAATAAAAAAATTAAAAATAATTTTTAATAATTTTAAAAAATATTTCTAAAATATATATATAAAAATATTATATATATATAATTAAATAAATTACGATATTAAATAATAATATCGTTTAAAAAAAAATTTCGATATAAAAAAAGAAATAAACTTTAAAAAATTTATTAAAAATAAATAAAATTCGTTATTTATAAAATTATAAATAAAAAAATTATAATTATTACTTAATTAAAATATATTTAATAACGACCGAAATAAAACCTTATATATTTCTATTAATATTTAATTTCTTTAAAAGTTTAAATAAATCGATAAATCGATAAATAATAAGTTATATTTTTTTATAAAAAGTTATTAAAACTTTTATATAAAAAAATTATAAATTATTATAATTAATTATTAAAATATTATAATAATATAATTAATTTAATAATTTAATATTAAAAAATTTTATTTAAATTTTAATAAAAAAAAAAATAATTTTTAAAACCTTATAAATATTTAATTAAACGATAACGTAATAATTTTAATATAAATAAATTAAAATAATAATATAAATAAAAAAAAGATAAAAATTTTCGATATTATAAATATTAAAGAAATAAAAAAAAAAAAAAATTTAATAATAAATAAATAAAAAAAAGGTATAAATTTTTAAAAATTTTATTAAATTTCTTTAATATTATTTATTATAAATATTAAAAAAAAGGATATTATATAATTAATTATATAAAATCGACGTTTATATAATATATTATAAGAAAAATTAAAGGATTTTAATTAATAAAATAATTTTATTATTATTATTATTTTTCGTTAAAATTTTTAAAACCTTTTATATATTAATTTTTATTTATTTATTTTTTTTATATTTATTTTTATTTTTATTTATATTAATTTAAATATTTATTCAGATATTAATTTTATTAATTATATTTTTATATTAAAAATAAAATTTTAATTTATTTTTTTTAAATTAATTTTTATTATTTTTATTAATAAATTAAAAGTTTTTATATATAATATATATTAAATTAATTTTAATATTATTAATTTATAAAGTATTATTTATTATTTTTATAAACTTTATATTATAATAAATCGGAATTTTAAAAAAAATAAAACCCTTTTATTATTATTTTTTAAAATAATTAAAAAAATAAATATTATATTATATTTAAAAATAAATTAATAATAATTCGTATTAAATTTTATTTAAATTTAAATAATTAAACTTTATTTATTTAAATATATATTTTAAAAAGATATATTATATTTCGTAATAATTTTTATATTTAAAATAATTTTAAACTTTTTAAAAAAAAAGTTCGAAATAAAAAAAAGCTTTATATTATTTTATTTACGCGATTTTTAAATATTTTTTAATATTAAAAATTATTTTATTTTATTATTTAATATCGTAAATTATATTATTAATTTTATTCTTAATATTTAATTATTATATCGATTAATATATTTTTTTTTTATAAAGAATTATAAATATTAAAAGAATTTATTAAAACGATAAAATTAAAAAGGAAAATTTAAAAGTTTTAAAATTTTATAAAAACGTTAATATTTTTTATATTTAAAAAAAATAATTTAATATAAATAATAATAAATTATAAAAGCTTTAATAAAATTATTATAAAAAATTAATATATTTTCCTTTTTATTTTAAAGTTATTAAATAAAGTTTTTAAATTAAAAGTTTTTTTAAAAATTAATTTTAAAAATATATATTATTATATCCGAATTAAAAAAATAAAAAAATAAAAAATAATTTTTTATATTTAATATAATTATTATAAGTTTTTTATAATAATTATAAAATTAATTAATATTCCTATTATTTTTTAATATTATATTATTAAAATTTTAAAAAATTTAATAAATATAATATATATAATATATTTTAATAATATATTAATATATTTATTAAATAAAAAAATATATATAAAATATTTTTAAATAATAATAAAAAAACTTTTATAAATAAATTTATATATTAAAACTTTTAAATATTTATTCTTTTAAAAAAGTTTAAATTTTTTAAAGTATTATATTTTTATAAAAAGTATATTTATAAATATAATTTAAATAAATATAATATAAAAATAATTAAAGTTAAAATCTATTTATAATATTTAAATATTCTTAAAGTTTTATAATTTTTATCGACGCTTTATAAAAAAGTATTTTTATATTATTACTTTATTAATATAACTTTTAAAAAATAATAAAATTAAATAGAAATTAAAATAATTAATTTTTAATATTATTTTAAAATACGTATTTATATAATTAAAATAAACGTTTAAAGAAATATTATTTTTATTATATTTCGACTTTAAAAAATATATATAATTAAAAATAAATACCTTTTAATTTATTATAAATAAAATTTTATTATAAAAAAATTTAAAAAGTTATTAATACTTTATTATTTTTTTTTTTAAAAAAGTTTTTTAAAGTAGAATTAAATTATAATATATTTAATTAAAAAATATTTACGATTATATTATTATTTAAATATTAAAAATATTATTTTAAAAAGTTTAAATATTTTATTAAAATATTTATTAATTATTAAAATTTATAAAACTTTATAAAAATTAATTAATTAAATAATTATTATATATAATAATATATATACTTTATTTTATTTAATTTTATTATAAAATATTAATAAAAAAAAAAAACTTTATTAATAAACTTTTAAAACGTTTAAATTATACCTTTAAAAAAAAAAAAATTTAATATTATTATTTATATTATAAAAGAAATTAATTATTATTATAATATTTTTAAAAAATAAACTTTATATATTAATATAAATATTATATAAAATAAAACTAATAATAAAATAGTTAATATTAATTTAATAAGTTATTTATTAAAAAATTAAAAAATTAATTATATTAAAAGAAATTTATATAAAAGAAACTTTAAAAAATATTTAAATTTTAATAAAAAAAATATAGCGAATAAATAAATACGTTTAAAAAGTATAAAAAAATATTTTAAATAAAACCTTTTTAAAAAAAAGTTAAACTTTTTTTAAAACGAAAATATTTCTTTATTAAAAAAAGCTTTATATATTAAATTAAATAATATTAAAATTTTTATTATTATAAATATATTATAATAACTTTTATAATAATTATTTTAATATAAATTAAATTATTAATTTTTTAAAAAAAAAATTTTATTAATAAAATTTAAAATAAAACGTTAAAAAATATATTAATTATTATATAATATATTTAAAATCGAAAACGAAATATTATTAATTATATAATAAATTAATATTATTATTATAATTATTTCGCTTTAATAAAAAATAAGTTATAAATTTTATTATCGAATTACTAGAAACTTTTTTAAATTATAACTTAATAAATATTATATTAATAATTATAAATAAATTTTTTAAATTATCGTTTTTTTTTTTTTTTTTTATAAATATTAATATTATAAAATTAATAAAATTATTTTATATAAAAATTAAATATTAATTTAAAGCTTTAAAAAAAATCGTTTTTAATAAAAATTTTATATTTATTAATAAATTTTAATTAAAATTATATTATTATAATTAAATTAAATAAAAATATTTAATAATATTTTACTTTTAAATTAATAAATAAACGAAATAAATAAATTAAACCTTAAAAATATACTTATATTATTATATTACGAAATAATTAAAATTTTAATTTAACTTTTTATATATAACTTTTTTTATAATTAATTTAATAATTAATATTATTATAAAAATTTTTCCTTTTAAAATAATATATAAATATTAATTAAACTTTTATATATTTATTAAAAATAATTTTTAAAAAAAAAAAGTATTAATAATAAAAAATAAATTTTTAAAATTTTAAAAATTATAAAATAATATAAAAAAACGTTAATAAAAAGTTATAAAAACGTAAACGAAATATTATAATAACCGTTATTAATTTATAATATTTAAAATAAATTAAATAATAAATTTATTGATAAAAAACTTTAAAATTTAAAACCGAAAATTTACCTTAAAATTTATAAAATTTTTTAAAATTTTAAAACGTATCGATTTATTAATATATTAAATAACGTTATTAAAAAATTATTTTAAATTTTATAATATTTTTTTTATATAATTTTTAAAATAATAACGAATAATAATTATAAACTTATTATTTATATTAAAATTAAAATAAAATAAAAAATAAAAAATTAAAAAAATAAAAAATAAAATAATATATAATAAATAAATATATTATTTTATAAAATAAAAAAGTTAACTTATAAAATATAATTAATAAAAATCGGTAAATAATTTAATTAATATATTTAAAAAAGTTTTATAATTTAAAAAAAAATATTTAAAAAAATTATATAAAAAAAAAAAAAAGTAAGCTTTAAAAATTATAAAGTTAATAATATTTATTTATTAAATATAATAAAAAAAATTATAAAACTTTATAAAAAATTTTAAAAAAAATAATAAAAAAAAAACTAAAAATCGACCTAACTTTTATATATTTAATAAAATTTAAATTTATATATTTAAATAATAATTATATTTATATTTATATTTTTTAATTATAAATAAAATATAAATTTATTTAAAATAAAATAAAAAATAATTAAAAAATTTTAAAAAACTTTAAAAAAATAAAAATAAAAACCGCTTATTTATTATTAATATAAAATATTTATTAAAATAAATTATTATTATTATTAAATTAATTAATTAATTTATTATTATAATTATATTAAAATAATAACACGTTATTAAAATTTATATAAATAATAAACTTATTATTAATATTATATTATATTAAAAAACGACTTTAAATATTATAAATAAACTTAAAATTCGACGTAAATAAAAATATAAAAAAAAAAAATATAATTAAAATAATTAATTTTTATTTATATAATTTAAATATAAAAGTGTATATTATAAAACGTTAAAAACTTTTCGATTTTATTTTAAAAATTTTCTTATTTATTATTATTAAAATAATAAATTTTAATTATATTAAAAATAATTTTAATTTAACGGTAAACGATATTTTAAATAACTTAATTATTATTATTTTAATAAATATAAATTATAATAACTTTTTTATAATTTATATATTACTTTAAAATTTATAAATAAATTAATAAAAACGATTAAAAATAAAAAATAACTTATAAAAATTTAAAAAAAAAAAAACTATTTATTATATTAATAAAAAAATAAATAATATTTATTTTTAAATTAATTTTATAAATTAAAACTTTATTATAATAAATAAAAATATCGGTTTATAAAATTAAAAAAATATTAACGAATATTTTTAATAAATTTACGGAAAATATTACGAATTTTAATATTTTTTTTAATATTAAAAAAACCAAATTTTAAACAATAATTTTCTATAAAATAATAATAAAAAATAACTAAATATAAAAAAATATTACTAACTTATTTATAACTTTTAAAAAGTATATTATATTTATTATTAATATTAATAAATTAAAAATAAAAATAAATTTATTTAAAAACCTTATTAAAAAAAATATAATTACTTATAAATATAATAAAAATTTAAACTATAACATTAACGAACTAATATTAAAACTATATCAAATAAATAACGTAAAAAACGTATTTTACTTTAATATAAATCTTATTATTATTATAATAATTAAATATAAATACGAAATTATTTTTAAAAACGTCGTAATATAACGAATTAAATAAATATTAAAAATAATTAAAAAATAACTTTTTATTAAAATTAAATTTATATTTATATATTTAAATATTAATATAAAAATAATAAACATTTTTATACCCTATTATAACTATATTTAAATATTTTTTATAAAATTTTTAAACTTATTTCTTAACAACACAAACCGTTATAATATAACAACGAATAAAACTAAATATAATAATAATTTTATTATTATAAAAAAAAGAATTAATAATAATTTAAAAATAAAAAAAACGGAATTAAAAAAACTATAAAACTTAAAAAAAATAATAATAAAAATAAAATATTTTACGAAAATTTATATTATTATATAAAAAACTAAAATAAACTATAAATAAATCGTTTTAATTCTTTTATAAAAAAATTAAAGCGAAGTTTTTTAATAAAATATTCTTATAATAATATATTTTACAATTTTTATAAATTTAAAATTAATATTATTTAAAATTATAAAAAACCGCTATTTATAAAAAAAAAAAATAATTATTATAATATTAAAATAAGTTTAAACTTAAAAGGTTTTTAAAGCCTTTTTAAAGTTATATAATATTTATAACTTATCCTTTTTAATTAAAAAAGAATAAATATAAGTTTTATTTTATATAATTACTTAACAATAAACTTAATATTTAAACTATACTAAATAACTTTTATAATTTATTTAATATATATAATATAATAAATAATAATTATTATATATAATAAATTTATATTTTAAAATTTAATAATTATAATAAATTATTAAAAATTTAATAAAATTTAATAATTATATTAATTTTTAATATAATATATAATAAATATAATAATTTATATTATTTAATATAAAATATATATTAATAAATTATTAAATATTATTATAATATTTATAGAAATATAATATAAAGCGTATAATATATTAATAAATATAAATTAAAAGTTTTAAATTACTTAATAATAAAAGTTTATTAATTAATTTTATTATATAATTTAATTTATTTTCTTTATTTCTAAAGTTATTATTTAAAATTTAATAAGGTATTATTAATTTAACGATTTATATTAAATTATAATTCTATAAATATAATTATAGAATTAATTAATTAAATTATAAATAACGTTATTAAAATAATAATAGCCGTAATATTATAAATAACTTTATTTTATATATAAATATAAGTTAATTAATAATATAAATATTTAATAATTATTATAATGAATATTATAATAAATTATATTTTAAAATATATATTTATAAACCTTTATAACTTTTATAATACGTTTTAAAAAGTTAAAAATAAAGATTATTTATATTAATTTATTTTCTTTTAAAATTATTTTAATTATTTTACTTTATATATATAACTTTAACGAAACGTTATATAATTATCTTTTAATTATAAAGCTTTCGATATTTATTTCTAATATATAAATAACTATTAACCTCTTTAAGATATTAATATTAAGAGTAATAATATTAATAAAATTATTATTATATTACCTACCTTTTATTATTTCTTTAAATATCCTTATATTATATCTACCCTATATTTAAGATTATTTTAATATATTAATAATTTAAAAATAATATATTAAACCTATTAATATAATTATATAGCTTATTTTAATCCCTTTTTTTATTTTAAATAGTTTTTTTTAATTATTATATATTTAATTTTATTTATTAAAAGGGCTTTTATTATTATATAAACTATTAAGTAATTAATATAAAATAAACCTTTAATAACTTATTAAATTTATATTTAAAATTTAAATAATTTTATATATTATTATAAAGTTTTTATTAAAATTAAACTATATTATATTAATTAATGCCTTAATAATTAATATAAACGTAATATAAGTTATATATTTTTAAATAAAGTATAAAATAATATATTTTATTAAACCTATATCTTACTTAATTTTTTTAAAGATTTTAATTTAAAGCTTTTTAAAAAATAACATTTTATATTATATTTAAAGTTTTATAAGTAATAATATATAATATCTATAAAATTATTTATATTAAAAAAAGCGCTTATAATATATTATTAGTTTATAAATTTAAGTTAAATTAAAATATTTTCAATAAAGATAAGTCTTTTATTTCTTTTTAAATCTCTTTTAATATCTTTTTAAAAGGTGGACGCCTTAATAGTAAGGAGTGCCTCTTTTAATAAAGACCGGTCTTTAAATATATATTTAACTATTATTTTAAAAAACTTATTAATATTTATTATAATATAATGTTTTTAAAGTAATATTTTCTTTAATTTTATAAATATATTTATAATAATTAAATTAATAAAAGATAAATATTATTTTTTATAAAATCTATAAACTATAAGCTTATTATTATTATTAATATAATCTAAGATATTTTAAACTTAATAACTATTTAAATATATTAATATATAATTATAATTATTAAAGGAATTATTAAGGTATATAATTAAAGGTATAAACGTTAAAACTATAATATAAAGCTTTAAATAAAAGCTATTAATAAATTTATTTAAATAATATTTATTATAACGCCTTATTAATATTTTATAATAAAATGCTATAAAATATTAAAATAATTAATAAAAAATAATAATTATAAAATATATTAATTTATTATAATAAAGAATCTTTAATAAAGGGGTTAATAATAATAATATTATAATTTCTTTATAATCGTTATTTTTTTTATAAATAAAATTCCCGGTAATAGTATATAAAATAATTATATATATATAATCTATTATTAAACTTTAAAATATATAATTCTTAACTTAATAGTTTCTTTTTTCCTATTAAATTATAATGAGATAATTATTATAATATTTATAGTATATTCTTTAACTATTTTAATATATCGATAGCCTAATAACTTAGTAACGAAATATTAGGGGATATATGCATTTAATACTCTTTAGACGTAGCTATACCTATTAGTTATAGATGTTTCCATATAGTGACATATGCGGCTGGATGGCATATCTCTATGCAGCGAGGGTCCAGTCAAGGTAGTCCGCGTCACTGTGCCTGGCCACAAAGTCCCTATGCCGCTAGCAGGCCACTGGCGTCCGATTTTCGATTTATGTAGCGCATGCATTGCTATAGGCGGCCACTTGTACCCGCATTTATCGCCAAGTTCACGAATCTGTTGCACTTCCAACGCCCATGCAAGCTATACGAGAACGATTGCATAACTTGCTAGGATAGATTTCGCTAGTCCGAGAGATCTTACGCCTGGCTAACCGAGCTCTAGAATAGTCTGAGGCGGTTTACCCAGGGAGGTCAGCAGCAAGGCGACTCCAACCTTTTCTGGCTCCCAACAATGAGTGGCATGAAAGGTGGAGGGAATAGTATGAAGGCCGCATTTTCGAATATACCGGATGAGCCAGAAGGTTCCTCCTGAATAGAGACTTATTCACGTTGCCGGAGTTTGAGTTCAACGGGGATCCGAGGCGACAAGACCCGCTGACGGTATGGATCGAATGCCTGAACTACGAGTACACCTGCTCCAGCCGGAGATACGAGTGATACAAACGCTGAGGGAATTGGTACGATGCACGGAGGAAGAAGCTTGTGAACTCGGATGTGCCAAGGTCACACGAGATATTCAAATCCATATGGAGCGATGGGTCCTCGTTTGTGAAGAGGTCCAGGCTGAGAGAGCCGTGGAACCTGTGTGATCGGCCTTATTATTTGCATAGCAAAGCTGGACGCGGTCATGTCATCACTTGAACCCATCGAGGGGCAGAATAACCTGATCACCGACTACCCCACCTAACGGCACAGAATTACCGTGACGACAAGCGGAATGCAGAGCGTCGTACCAACCCGCAGCAATGGATTCGAGAATAAGCTTCCTTGGTCGAGGCCGAGTGAAAGCTTAGGAGTGACTCGGATATCAAATCTGACGAGGGGGGCAAATGCGGTGTCGACGAAGCGATGAAGAACAAGGGAAGAAAGCCCAATCAATACGAAAGCGCAACAGCTGTGACATACCCGACGACGGGTCGCCTTTGAAGCGTTGAAACAGGATGTTTACGCCGTGCTCCCCAGCACACCATCTAACGATGCTACTCCGTTAACGATGACCCCATATCTCCGTCGCAGCCCTCAGACTGCGGCCAGCCAAGGCCCATCACCCGGCAGCAAGCTGTAGCCAATACATGCCTAAGGCCATGCAAAAGGCCATAAGCACCAGCATCTCCTTTTCTACAAGGTCGCAACATCTATGAAGAGGCTTGACGAAAGGGAAGAGGTAGAAATTAGGCATCGGGTTTGGCATGCTAGAAGAAAGCAGATATCAGCCTGCAGTCGGACATGCCTCTGGTTTATATGTGTATGTCCCTGGTTAGCGTAGTAGAGAAGTAATTGAGAAGGTAACAGCCCTTTCGTGACGTCCATCGTCAATGTAGGCAGGGCACGGGTTGTGTAAGTGCGGCGTGGTTAAGTTTGGTTGGGCTATTGGGGAATCCTTCCTCCAGCCCCATATAAAGCGTAAGACGAGGCGGGCGTTGCCCGTTCGCCGCAGGGTATCGCAATCCGAATGATAAAGCGGACCCTGCCCTGTTCTACCTTCCTATATATTACCGCCTACAAACCGGCCAGGGTTAGCCGAAGTTTGGTGGCGAGGTCCTAGCAAGTCCTATAGCCGGGATCAGGACGCACCCGTAGTACCGGTTCCTGCACAATGGCTGCTAAGGTATATAATGCTCCTGCTATCTCAAGTAGCGTGGGAACTATAGCGCAGTTGTGCGTTCAGAGACTGGGTCGTTTTTAGATATATATCGATTACACTTACGGCTGCCCTCTCCTTTTTATCCCTAGCCCTGTCTACTCTTCATCTCCATTTGGTTTCTTAAAGATGGACCAGCTTAAAGAAGCAATAAACACTAGTCTTGGGAACATGGACAATAAAGCAGATGTATGCATGCAGGCTCCTAGTGGCTGGGTAGCTCTTGTTGTTCCAGAAAGCGAGTCGAGAATCTATAGCGACATGAAGATCGAAGAGGATGTGACAATGGCTATCGAACCGATGGATACTGGGGAAGAGGTGACAACGGAAATCGATCCCGACGCAGTCAGCGCTCAACTATATCTAACGACACCTCACCGACTTCACATTGGGCAGGATGCTTCGCCTCAACGATTCAATGGAGCGAAGAAGTGTCACAGATTGAATTATGCAACTAAAACAGGACCAACCGTAGTAGCAAGCCCAAAACAGCGTGCTAGATTGGCCAGCAAATCTCAGCCGGGGCGGCGGCGTTCGGAAAGGACGATGAAACAGCAAAAGTTATCGCAATTGCATCATCTCTCCGGGCTTGTAAAACCCAATCTGGAGGCCTACTTCACTGAGAATTTCGAGAAGGCCCTAAACGGCTGGATATCGTTGCTAGTAAAGACCGAAGTTCCCGGGAATATCATGAGTATCGATTCCCGTTTTCTCGGCGCGTTCAAGCTCTTGGATGGGGCCAGAACCGGCGAAGATAGCACACGCTCCAGGTTTGCTTATATCCGGTTACTATGCTTATTTGAGTCGCTTGAAAAGGTGGTTTCGCGCGATAGGCGAAATGGATGGCTCCTGGCCCGACATTCCGGTCGACATGACGCGGCTGTCGCCACTGATATATATATGCGCGCTCAAGACCAGCCCATCTCGAGGGGGGAGGTAAAGGAGCGTAAAAGAGTTGCTAGGTATTGGAGAATACTAGGAGAACCTTCGCCAATCTTGGTCATTATCTACTCGGAAGCAGCCGAGGCTATTGTGTAAGTGCAACCCGTTCAGTGTATACGGACTTGGTTGAATGCCGCATAGCAGGAGGTCGCCGACCAAGATCGATAAACAGAGTTTTGAAACCCTAGCCTCCAGCATCTTGCGCAGTGTACCTATCGAAATCGTCCAGGCGTCTCAGCGCCTCGCAGAAATAGCAGAATTGGCAGCCAGATCAAATCAACACTTTGATGCGCGGGACATAATTTCGCAAGTTAAGATAGACTTATTGATCGGAACGAAGTACGCTTCTGCGCAGCACACATTCGACAGTTAAAAATTTTTGGCGGTCAGAGACATCCAGCGGGGATAGCGGTGTCACATTCAGGGCATTGAGCAAGACTTTGGTGGTCGTCGCTTCAGGCGAGGACTTTGGTGGTCGCCCTAAGCCAGACTTCGGTGGTTGTGGTCGTACCAAGCCAGCCTTCAGTGGCCGCGTAGAGCCAGGACTTCGGTGGTAGAACCAGAACTTCGGTGGCACCAAGCCAGACTTCAGAGGCCGCATGGAGCCAGGTCTTCGGTGGGTAGAATCAGGACTTCGGTCGGTAGAACCAGAACTTCGGTGGTAGCGTGGAGCCAGGACATCGGTGGTCGCGTAGGAGTAGAACTTCAGTGGTCGCACCAAGCCAGGGTGTCGGTAGTCGCATGGAGCCGGGCTTTCGGTGGTAGCTCGGAGCCGCAATTTCGGTGGTCGTATGGAGGACAAGGCAGGTTTCAGGGCAGCTGTCATATCGCCCGTCCATTTGTAGGCGCTAGCAATAGCCGCCGGTATTGAGGCTAAGCATTGCTTCCATAATGCCGCTCGGACATTGAGACATTTGTGGTGAGGTGGCTTTTCATGGCCCTCATGGTACTGTAGGGCTGGATGTGTATTATGTCACCAGCTACGGTGACGGCCCCGTTCCCGTCGCCAATGGCACAACAGAGCCAGATAGAAATTGGGGAGAAGAGAGTAAAATCCATTCAGCACTGTATTCCGAACTTCTAATAAAGACCTATCAAAATCAGCAGTCTTCCAATAGAAACTCGCCTATTGAGTGTCATCTGCACAACGGTGCATGTTTTGATCAAGACGGGCGGCGTAATGCGGCTACATGATGGCTAAAGGACGTAAGTGGTTTTCGGTAGCACCGTGAAAACCTGGTTTCATGTGAGCGTAGGTATATCATGAAACATCATAGTTAAGATAGTGGCTCGTACATGGGCCACAACTTGTTTCTCGAGCTTATAATCGCAAGCATCGTGATTCGTGATTCACAGCGGTGACACCTACTTTAAAGCAAGATTGTCACATCGGACAGTAGTTTGTAATAGCAATCATCTTCCGAAGTTATGCAGTGTCCGGGTACCCTTGGTATTAGGGACACCTAATAGGCTTATCGACTTGGGAGTCTTACCGGTCGGGGTTAATGGCAGTGAGGCCTGTTCAGCTATGGAGCCCTCGAGATCAGAAAGCGCGTCACAACGCGCTATGGGCGGTTAAGGCGGGGGCGGGGCTGTCTAAGTCGTATTTGGCCCATGAAAAGCACGCGAGGCGAGCTATGAAAAGTCACCCCGCGGCCGCTTCCTGTTATTAAGGCCGAACCACGGAAGTACCTCGATGTGTATGCTCGGCCTCGACGGCTAGCCTCAATTACGGCGGCACTGGCCCCTCTCTGACGTACAGCAGCCGGCCATCCTGTGATCCGGTCATAGTAGACCGATTGAACTGGGAGCCCTTGCAGTCTCAAAGGCACGTTAATGGACAGTTCCAGAACGAATCGCATCAGAACAGAGGTCGTACGAGGACGTCTGGGCGCGCTCACGACGCTATAGAATCTGTGGAAAGCCTGGACATAATGGTCGTACCTGTCCGAATAAAGTAGAGGTATCCGGAGATGAGTATTCCGATTGAATTCAATAAATCATATGCGTTATTGTAGAATTAACTTATATCTTTTAGAGTATGAAGTAACGAAAGTGTTCAATTTGCTTGCGGAGTACGTTGTATGATTAGTGTTCTACCTCAACTATTCCAGTCTTTGCATGTCAACCAATTTCTGCGAGGAATCAATATCGTCCGACTTCCATAACGAAGTCACAGTCTTCCACTGCGTGTAAAATCTCAATCCGTCCTTGCCATAGAAGTTCAATGAGCCGCCTCCGGCGATAGACTTTTTGTTGCCAGTGAATGAAAACATCGGTAACGGCACGGGAATGGGAACATTGATCCCCAACTGCCCAGCCTGAAGCTCTTTCTGGAACTTTGAAGCTGCAGCGCCGGATCTAGTGAATACAGCAGCACCGTTGCCGTAGGGGTTATCGTTGATGAGCTTGATGGCTTCGTCGAGGCTGTCAACGCTTAAGCACACCAGCACTGGGCCAAAGATCTCCTCGGTGTAGCACTTCATGTGTGGCTTGACGTTGGTGATGATGGTCGGGCCAACCTGGACAAAACAGTTAGCTGAAGCTTAGCTCAAGAGTAAAGACAGACAAACTTACGAAGTTTCCGTTTGGGTATTTCGCAGGCTTATAACCTCTTCCGTCGAGGAGAATAGTGGCACCCTCTGCCTCGGCACTGGCGATGAGATCCTCGACCCTCTTCTGGCTTTCGGGTGTGATCAGAGGGCCGAGATCAGCTCCTGGTTCAAAGCCGCCATTTACCTGTAGATTCTTGGCGCGACCAACAAGATCATGCAGCCATTCCTTTGTCTCGCCAAGTGTCACAAGCGCACTCAATGCCATACATCGCTGGCCAGCAGCACCAAATGCAGCACCGGCGATACTGTTGAGCGCCAGGTTCTTGTTCGTGTCAGGCATGATTAGTGCGTGGTTTTTGGCCCCAAGATTAGCCTGAACCCTCTTCCCCACCGCTGAGCCTTTCTCATAGATGTACTCTCCAGCCTTGTTAGAGCCGACGAAGGAAATAGCCTTGATGGTAGGGTCGTTGATGATATAGTTGACTGCTCGCTTGCCACCATGGATGATATTGATTACACCATCTGGGAAACCAGCCTTCCTGCAGAGCTCTGCGATGATCATAGAAGCTCCAGGCGTCTTCTCTGAGGGCTTAAGAACGAGCGTGTTGCCGGTGATGGTTGCAATGGGAATAGACCAGAGGGGGATCATCGCCGGGAAGTTGAAGGGGCAGATCGAGGCGACGACACCCAGAGGTTCTCTGTACGAGCGAGTCTCCATGTCCTTTGCAACTTCTAGGACTTCCCCGGGAATCTGCGTGGTGATGCCGCAGGCGGTCTCAACTACTTGAAGACCACGAAGAACGTCGCCCTTGGCATCAGCAAGAGTCTTTCCCTGCTCAAGTGTGATCGAGGCCGCTAAGCGATCCATGTTTTCTCTAACCAAGCCGGCCAGTCTGAACATTATTTGCTGCTTCTTCAGAAGGCTGGTCGCCTTCCATGCAGGAAAGGCACGCTCGGCCGAATCAACGGCCTGCTGAAGCTCCTCATCGGTGCTTTCTGGGACCCGAGTGACCGGCTGATTTGTCGCGGGGTCCCTCAAGCTGATCCACTGTGACGCTGCAGAAGGGACGAAGGCATTGTCCAAGAAGTTAGTTGTGTCTGATGGCTTTGCGATCGGGTCGTGGCTTGTTATGTATCCAGCGTTGGAATCGATGACGGGTACTTTTCCTCCGAGCTGAGACGTCGTTGAGTAGAGCCTGCTGGTAGCTTGGTGTGCAGCCATTCTAGAGGACTGAGGTACCGTTTGGAGCAGAGGTCGTAAGGCAGTTTGGATGGGACGAAGTCGCAAACGTCTCAACGGTGCGGCCATGATGGCTCTTCAAGTCAGGGAGAAAACGAAGCTTTGTTAATGAAGAAATAATTATGAACCCTGGGCTGGTTTCAAGAGGAGTTACTTAAAGAAGATGGTCCGTGAATGAGTTCATAACCGAGAATAAATGGGAGGGCTAACGGATGTACGATACCCTCGGGCATCTGCTGCGCTCCGGTAACCCTTTCGCCCCTGACAGCTCTCTTTAAAGCCGCCAGAGATCCACCCAGCATAATGTGTCTTCTGCATTATTGTCGCGTGGTCTATGCCCTTGTCGCGTTTGCTCTCCGGACCGCCGGCGTATTGAGGGTCTCACAGGCAGCGGATGGAGAGGCCGGCCGGACCGTCTCCACCCAGCGTGCTGTCACTCACTTACACGACCTGGAGTCGGTGTCTGGATCTAGCTTGCCGCTAGTGGTCCTTCATTTATTCAAGAGGTCATTCTGAGCCGTAATTATAGCTCCTACGCTTCAGTTGTGACATATCCGTGAAGCCTTCATTCGCTTTCGTCTTCGGTTGGGTTTCTTACGTGTTGGGTTTTGCCAGTAATCATGCCCGCCTATAACTTTCTTCGACAGACCAGCCTTGTTGCAAGCCCTGTGCGGGCTCGACAGGGACTTCTCAATGCAAGCGGTCTAGCGCGTCATCAACAAGGAAGACGAGCCATGGCTTTCTCTACGGACAGAGCTAATACAATCGGCTTCATTGGCCTTGGTGCCATGGGCAACCATATGGTAAGCTACTGCGAACCCAGCCCATGCCGTACTCTATCTGACTTGACTGGGGTAGCTCAGCAACCTGATTTCAAGATACAAGCAGCCTGGCGTTGGAGCCGAGGTTGGCTTTGCCTTGTGCGATGTCGATCAGGCGGCGATGAAGAGTGTGGTCAAACGCCAAGGCGCAGAACACCCCAACGTACCTCTCGTGAGCTGCTCATGTAAGTATATACTGTGGTACAGTATCGCGTACGCATAGCTAAAGCATAGCCCTGCTGACGATTTCTAGCGCCACATGATGTAGCACAAAGAGCTTCCACCATTATCAGCATGGTACCTACCGGGAAGCACGTCCAGGAGGTCTACGTGGGCCAGGGAAAGAGTGTCCTGAATGCCCTTAAGTCCATGAGCCAGGATCAGCGCGCAGCGACCCTCTGCATCGACCAGTCCACTATCGAGCAGAGTGTCAGCAAGGCGGTCGCGTTACATTTGAGAGAAGTTGGCGCAGATCTGGTGGACGCTCCTGTCTCTGGAGGTAAGTGGAGTGCTTCAGTACGTTCATGACAATAAACTCACCGATGCACAGGTGTGGTAGGCGCAGAGAAGGGCACTCTGGCCATCATGGTCGGCGGATCCAAGTCCTCCTTCGATCGATCGCTCCCATGCCTCCAGTCCATGGCTCGCAAGGTAACATACTGCGGTGACCTTGGCGCGGGACTTGCCGCGAAGATTTCGAACAAGTACATTGCCCATCACTCACCGCCAATGATGCATTCACTAACCGCGCCATATTACGTAGCCTTCTTCTCGGTATTACGATGCTTGGCTTGAGGTAAGAGAAAGCATTAGCAGACCCTATACTGTTCTCAATCGACTGCTAAAATGCGTTAGCGAGGCCATGCTACTCGGTAAGAGGCTCGGCGTTGACCCTCAAGTGCTCGCCGACATTATTAACAACTCTACGGGGCGCTGCTGGTCTAGTGAGGTGGGTTCTCCGGCCATCTCTATGCACTTAACATTTCGGCATCCCTACTTTACGAAGATTTAACTAAAATATCTGGCTAGATCAATCACCCAGTCCCTGGTGTCGAAGTTGGGGATTCTAGCCCTCCAGCGCACCGGAATTATGAGGGCGGCTTTGTTACGAAGCTAGCTCACAAGGATCTTGCTCTCGCAGTTTCCGCCGCAGAAGAGGCCAATGTCCCTCTTGCTATGGGACGGTGCGTTGAGGAGACATACAGGCCATTGGCCACATCCAAGGAGTTTAGAGACCGGGACTTCAGTGTCGTCTACGAAGCCCTCGATTCCCTAAGCTCCTCAGCGCGAACCTCTAAGCGCTAGATCATAGACAAGGTTTCCCCTATTGTTCATGTAGCAATATATCCCGACCGAAGCTGGAAGACGATAACGATTGGTCTCGTTTCAGGATGAGAATTCTGCCGCCACCACGGAAGTCTCACTGGGCTCGATGAGTACTTAAGAGTCAAGTATGAACTTGAGGTGCTCTGCTATTTATGACCGAGATCCTCCGTCTTTGTGAAATGTCACTCGTAATTCGTCGTATTTACATTGGACAGCAAGGCATAGTCAATCGGGCCAAACAAATCAACCCATGAGTTAAGCATCGTGCCATCCGATGCCAGATCACTTATTATCACATCCTCGCCAAGCTGATTTGACATAGTATTGTAGTCAACCACTGCCCATATTGCCTCTTCCTCAGCGAGGGTAAAACTCAAAGATTGCGATAAACTATTCAGGTGGCTACCTGAAAAGTCGTTATAGACTATTCGTCGGAGTATCGACGCCTTTTGGGGAACGTTAGCAGCTAGGGTACCGCAAACCGTGAAGTCGGGCACATTACCATTGTTCTGACATTACTCCAGTGCTGACCAATAATATCCAAATACAGCAAGGCCTCTTCGAGCAGAATTTGGGCTTGTTCGGAGGCGATCGAATCGGCGTCATACGTCCGCAAAGCAATGATGGATCCCGCGACGGTTACTGCATAGCCGCTGGACGATGAGTGGAAGGAGCAGCCTGACTTGCGTGCCTCTCGGATGAGAGCCATCATCTGCTGCGCATGAAGCCAGGCCATGTTAGATGATCGCTGGATGAAGCTGATGGGTGCAAGGTTGCGGCATGTGTTGATGCGTCGCCGTAGTAGGAATGGATGATTGAGAAGACAATAACAGAGATGAAAGAGTGCTCGGGAGAAGATGATCGGCCCTGTCGACTGGCTATCCACTACACCTTCGGCCGAGATATGTGGTTCGAGCATTTCGCTCACTGGTCGCTGAATCTCCAAGTATGCTTCGAAATGCAGAAGGTCAGATTCGATGCCGGCAAAGTCAGAGCCAGGATCCCACGGGGGATGAGGGCCTCTGATGTTGAAGTCCTGGAGCACATATTGCGCGCACCGCCCTAGGACATGCGCAATAGCGATTACCTGAGCAAAAGGGCCTTGTCGTTGGGCCACTGAGAGCGTTCGATTCGTCATCTCATCCAAGGACTGCGTCTTTGCCCAAAGCCCATCCCTCCATATTGATTCGGCACACGGCAGCTGCACGTGGCACGACGCATCGACAATAGCTGGCGGTCGACCGCGCCCGCAGGAAACCAAGCGATCCAGGAGGTAGACTGACCAGAACACCCGTCGCCGTTCTTCCTGTTCCGCATATGAAAGATGTGTCGCGTTTTCCAGCATCAGCCCGCAGTCCTGCGCCATCCGGACAGCTAGGCCAACTTTGACCCAAGCTGAGCCATGGCGCAATCGACCAGCTATACAAGGAAAGATTATTAGGGACAGAAATCATGATAGTAAATCGTAGTTTGCGGAATCTCCGTACCTGTAAAGTCAAACAAACCCAACAAGGCAATGGTTTGGACTGCCGATACGTCTGCCGCCTTACCAACGGTGAAACAATCTGACACAATCAACTTCCAAGATCTGTTTGCATATTCGATAGACATCTTCAGCTCACGGCCGGTAAAGTACGGGTGCGAGCAGAACCGAACAGCAGTGGCCATCACAGCTAGGACTAGATGCCTCGGAATGTCCTGTTTGGACAAGCGTTGCCGGAAGTTCTGCTCGTGAAAGAACGAGTACGGCTGGTTTTGGCAGTAAGTGAAATAAGAATCAACAACTGCCATGAAGACTTCTTCTGGCAGTCCAAAGTCTCCCTTCATGGTGTCGCTATTCTGTGACTCTTCGAATCTGTTGCGTTGCTCTGAGGTTGGAAATTCTATCCCCGAACTGCCCTCGACCTGTCCAGAGGGCGCTGGTAATCCCATGCCAGCCTGGTCGCTACCATCCAATAACGAGACAAGGCATCTTTCGATCCTATTACAATGGTCAGTCAGTCTTATGATCCTGTGGCTACAAGGCCGTAACGCCTACCGTTGAAGACTCGATCCCATGTTTTCAATTTTGGCCTCGAGCGTCGTGATCTTATTCACGACATCTGCATTCTAGCGAAGCTGTAAGTCGAGGTGCTAATAAACGGCGCTAAGCATGCAACAAGATTTAGGTGATACATGCCTCTTTTCTACTTAATTCGCCGGTTTCCCTTGCCCGATCAGACTCCTGTTCGGTGAATCGACAAGGCGCTTGCTGCCTCACGGCCTGCGGACGAGAGGCCTCGACGGGATACACGCAGTCTTGTCCTGTTACGTTCATGATCGTCAAGTTTGGCATGATAGTTATTACTTACCGACGCTGAGCCTTTGACATTGTCCACAGACAGGTCGGTCGCCGGTACACCGGCATTTTTTCCGCCTTCTCGGATCAGTACACGACGGCCACAGCCACGACAGGGATCCCAATTGCGTACCGACATTGCAGGCATGCCTGGGCGATACGCTGCACCGGAAAGTAGCTTTCGACTTTGCTTCCCATTGCGGAATTAGGAACTGACACGGATGCTGGACTGTGGGATGGAGTCAGGGCCATACGCAGGGCTTGACTGAGACAGGCCAGGAGCCTTGGTCCGAAGAATCGACAGTAAAATGACTATTAAAGGCCTAGACATAGGGAAATAGCCTCGGCGGGGGGCGAGTTTACCTTACCACCCGGTGGAGTTGCTACAGATGTATAGCTTTGGCCGGACCGGACCCACACCAATCCACATCCCCTCCCTCAGGGTCGAGACCCCACAAACCAACCTGTCTTTTGCTTCCGTCAAAAGATTTCCTATGTTAGCTCGTCATACACATACACATAATGTTAGTGGCTTGTGCGATAGAAAAAGAAGAGGGACGGCGATACACCTTGCACCTGGATAACTCATATTCCCTTCAACTTCGTTCCCTTACAGACCTACTGAATTGCAATATCATTGTTCCCGACCAAGACGACCATCAGTTGGTGAGACGGGGATTGTCGAAATTACCACGGTAGAATTCTCGAAGTTTGTAGCCCATGCTGGGCGACACGGGGTCTCCCTCCTAGGCCTCGTGAAGCCATACGAGTCTTTACAAGCGCAAATATCCGAGCCCAGAGAACTGACTTAGCTTTCAATCTCACAGCAACGTTGCCACGATGCACGAGCGATCGCCCGCAATCATGAATCGCGAGGAAGTCAACCAGATGGCATTGAACTCATTTCCTGGCACGAGCCACGGTAATGTCGTTTGGCGGACGTTGTTTTCCAATCCGGATACTTCCTCAGACTCCATGTGCGCAGGCATCGCAACCTGTCCGCCCGACGGCATGCTCGCCCTTCATCAGCACACTCAGGCCGAGATGTACTACGTGCTTGCGGGGTCCGGCCAAGTGGTGATCGATGATGTCAGACATTATGTCACTGAGGGCAGCGTGCTTTGGATTCCCGGAGACATAATGCATGGCGTCTTCTGCGGCCCAGATGAAACGCTCAAGTGGCTCTACGTCTTTCCTGAGAGCCGATTTGAAAATATCAAATACCGGTTTCAAGTCGCATAGTATAGTCAGGTGCGCGTATATGAGGAGGTGCGCATTGAAGAACTGGAGACAACAGGTCTAGGGCAAGCCCGTATAATTCCATTTCAATATTATTACATGCAATCAAAGCGCGCACAATTACATTGCATCTACAATGGCAAGTCTTGGTAATTCTACATATCTATGGTAGGGGTTGCCACCTTTGGACCCCGAGTCATGGTGAGCTCAGTTTTAAGCTCGTTGATAGTGAAGGTGTTAGTCGCCTCATGATCCGCCAATGATGATGCTAATGCAAGGTATGCATTCTCAATTCCATCGCACATGGTGATCTATAGCTATGCATTCAGGGGGCATCCAATGCCTGTTTCGGCAACATGCCACACATCCTGCCATGGCCCGGCTCCCAGACGGACCGTCCCCATTCTTCTCCATGAGAGGTGGTCCTTCCCGCCGAACAACACGAGTTTAAGCTCGGTAACTGACACATCAAGCTCAAGCTCCTATTCGGGCTTATTTAACCCGCCTCTGGCTGCTTCTCGAGAGAAGGAAAAAGTTATTGTCCTTATTGACTAAACACTACGGGTTCCTATCACATTTTCTGTTCCTTTCGTGCGACGTCTAAAAACGGCAATGTCACGCATACTTTCCGGTCAGGACTTTTATGGTCCAGGGTCTTGGATCGACTTTGAGGCCCTTCCTGTACCTCAGGATGCACGCCGACTTCTCAGAATCCTCTCAGACGCGACGCCAGGTTTTACCCAAGATCAGGAGGTTCTAGACTCCGTGACGTTCATAGGTTCTCCTGAGACGGTCACGCCTGGCCCCTTGAAGTCATCCGCGATCGCTGGTGCTTTGCACGCCATGAGTGGCATAGTTGCCAACGAACTCCTTGCATTGAGAGACGGCCCGAGCGCCAGCCGGACTGTATCGGTTGACACAGATCATGCTGCATTTTGGCTGGGAAGCGTGGGAATGAGCAAGCGTAATGGGCAAACAGTCCGCGAACTTGCAAAAGCGGGCGAGCTGGCTTCTATCTTTCCTAAAGATCTCGAGGGCGACATCTTTGGTACTCCGCTCAGAGTACGTGCTACTGCGAACTACCAGACCAAGGACGACGGTGTTTGGTTTCAACTGCATGGGTCTCTAGGTGCAGACCTAGTGCTGCAGACGATGGGCATGGACGCATCACAACAGTGCGCTAGCACTGACGAAGCGTATAAACTTATTGCCGAGAATGTTCACAAGTTCGGAGCGCACGAGCTGGAAATGATGCACTTGGTTCAAGGCCTTTGCGGAAGTATCTGCTACACCCCGGCTGGGTGGGAGCAGACGCGGATGGCTAAAGACTTGTCCAAGCACCCCCTGATCAACTATAAGCAGCAGTCACACGCGATCCCTACACCAGCGATCCCTCTACCATTATCTGCTGATAAACGACCCTTGGCGGGCATCAAGGTTGTGGAACTTGTTCGCATCATTGCTGGCCCTGTGATCGGGACGACACTGGCAGCCCTGGGAGCGGACGTCATCCGCGTCAACTGCAGTCGACTCCCCGATTTCAATGTAAGCCCGCAGTACCTTCTTGCACAACCTGATTTTTCTTGCAGTATTTTTTCGTTGCCCACGCATTTGCTTCCCTCGTGAAGAAGAGAGTAATGAGGCTAACCACTTGTACCAGTCACTTCAACTCTCACTCAACGCCGGCGTTCGAACCATGGATGTTGATCTAGCAAAAGACGAAGAGTTCAAGCACTTGATTGAACTCATCAAAGACGCTGACGTCTTCGTTCAAGGCTACCGGCCTGGAGTAATTGCTCGAAAGGGCCTCAGTCTTCACAATCTTCTGGAGATGGCTGGCAAGAGAGGCAAGGGCATCGTATACGTGGAAGAGAATTGCTATGGCCCAGATGGACCTATGGCTGAGCGACCTGGATGGCAGCAAATTGCCGACGCCGCGTCTGGCTGCTCCTACGTTACGGGACGAAGCTTGAGCCATTCGGACGGAACATGTGTTCTGCCCGCTCTGCCTGTGCCGGATATGCTTACAGGATTGATCGGTGCTATTGGAGCAATGATGGCCATCAGGGATCGTGCGCGTCAAGGTGGTTCCTACCACGTATTCGCCTCTTTGATGGCCGCTGCAGCTCTTCATCTGAAGCCAGAGATCGGACTCTACTCCCCGAAGGTGGTGGAGGAGTGCAACCAAAAGTTCAAATGGGATAAGCTTGGCCCAGATCTCTTTGTACTCGAGCTATTGGATGTGGTGCTGAAGGGCTGGAGGCAAGCAATACCGAAATTGTCCGGGCAAGACTCGCCTTATATGTCCACCCTGAAGGGTGACTGGGGCGAATTCGAGGTGCTTAAGCCGGTTGTCCAACTGAGTGACCCAAAGACCTCACCGTGCTTTTCGTCAGCGCCTGAGCCTAATTGCTATCACAGCAGTGGTACGATTGCTTGGCAGTAAGTAGAATATATGTATGTATGTTGAAGCCTTTACCAAGAGTAGCCAACTTAAGCCGCGAAGCTAAGCCATGAATAGCGTTACCTCTATAACGTAGACAGGTGAATACGTGCAGGGTCGGGCCTAAGTTGCAACTGCATCGCCATAGTCCGTACTTTTTTTTTTTGCTTGACTACAAGTTTTTTAGTGTATTCCAAGTCGATTCTCAGGGGGCTTTTGGTATCAATAGCCATAGTGGTAAGGTGACGAGAGCGTACCTCAATGGCAGGCGAAGAGACAGCGAGGTAAGGGAGGCCGGGCTTTTATTACCTTTGGTTCTATAATTCTGGATCCTAGGGCTGCTTTGACCCTCTATCTCAATAACAAGTTTGCCCATCTGACGTCCAACTTCCATGTTATCAAAAAGACTATGAATTTCCCTGAGATTGTTCAGCCCCGAGTAGATTCTGCTAATGACTAGCCGTATCCCCTTGCGCTCCATAATTTTCACCATATCACGCAACTCTTGCCGAGATCCCGTCGTCGTCCCCTTCAATTCAGCGTTCATGAGAACAGCTGGTATGGTCCAGGTCATTTTTGGAGAGACGGTCATGCCGTAGTGATAGATGATACTACCTGGTTTGAGAAGCTTCACGGCCTTGCTCACAACATCGCCGCCAGCACCGTCGATGACAGTATCGATGAAGGGCTACGATGATGGAAGTTGCTGGCGAATATCGACTTCCCATTTCTCGGCTGCGTAGATGGTACCGCCTTGTGCACCTAAGTCCCGAGCTCGGTCAATCTGTTCCTGGCTACCAGAGGTAACAAAGACATTGGCGCCCATCGCTGCACCGAATTACAACGCTGAGAGAGCCACGCCACCTCCAATCCCATAAGGATATTCTGCTCCGGCTGGACACCAGCCTTAGTGATCCATGCTCGCCAGGCTGTGAGTTCGACAAGGGGGACAGCAGCTCCTTTAACGACAAGATAGATGCTTCGGAGCAAAAACAACTTCGTCCTGGTGAACGCAGACATAATCTTGCGCCGTTCTCACGTTGTAAAGA
This sequence comes from Apiospora marii, assembly GCF_038362585.1. NCBI lineage: Eukaryota > Fungi > Ascomycota > Sordariomycetes > Amphisphaeriales > Apiosporaceae > Apiospora > Apiospora marii. Next base: position 3,561,790 of record NW_027117377.1, read on the forward strand.
CGGGTCGATCTAGTGATCGACCATTTGCTGCGGTTTTCAGGGCCTGCTAAATCAGATATGCAACTCCGCATGGGTGGCAAAAGTACATTTCCCCCGAAAAGAGACTGATTAAACACTCCTTTTCCGAGCTCAGTGATTACGCCATCACCATCTGATAGCATGTGGTGCTCAAGAGATATGGCGGGGTACTAATGATGCCTGACGAACAGGTCGCAATAGTCCAGCACCTTGAGTCGGACCAAAACCTCATGGTCTCCCGAGACAGGTCTCTTGGTCTCCCTCAGTTGTAGGCTGTCATGGGAATAATGTCAGAACTGGTCATTATGTTCTCCTACGGTCCTGGGCCGAGCTTACGGGTTGTATAGCTCACTTGGCTTGCCTTCCGCCTTGCCGACATGTAGGACGCGAGGCATAGCGCTCTCAATGATTTGTAAACCCCCCTGGACATTTGGTGGCAGTGCCCTGATTTCTGTCGTCTGGGGGGCGTGTGGGGTGCAGAGACTAAGCGTGGACGGCCGGACCGTACCCACTCCGCATCCTTTGATAGTTCAAGTGGGTACGTATGACGACCCAACCTACTTCTTTAAGCGATTTAACTTAATTAAGCTTCGTAAGTACGTTAGGCTAAGCTTTAACCTTCCCTTAATATTATTAAATAGCTTATTACTTTAATATAAAGATAACTGTTTTTCTATAGCTAATTAAATTAATATAAAAGTTTAATCGTTTTTATAATAATATAACTATATAGTTTTAATTACTTTTAATAAAAAAATATAAGTTCTTATAAAACTTAATTAATTTAAAATAAAATTAAAATTCCTTTAAATTCTATTATTTTAAATCGTTTAAATTACTTTAATTCTATATAAATTTAATAGTTAAAAAAGGATTTTAATAAATACTTTTCCTTAATATTAACATTAATTAAAAGTTAAATTAAATCGAATTTAAATATCCTTTTTTCTCGATTATATAATTCCTTTTAACCCTTTTAAATTTAACCTTTATTATAAAAATATATTTATTTAATTTATAAAATTTATAATTTAATAATAAAGACGTTATAAAAGTTATAAATAAAAAGCCTTTATAATTAATACTAACCTTAAATAATAATATTATTATATTACCGCTTTTTAAATTTAATAATATTAATATTAAATCTTATTTATTAAGTAATATTTAATTTAAAATAGAAATTAATTAAGTATTTAATAATTAATTATAACGATTAAACTTATTATAATAAAATAAAATAAAATCGAAACTTATAATTATAATAAAGTTTAAAAAACAGAAATAATTTCTAAATTTAATAGATTTAATAACTTAATTAATTAATATAAATAATATTTAATAATTTATAATATATATTTTAATATAAAAAATAAATAATATAATATTATATATTTAATAATAATTTAAACGATTCCTTTAAACTTTATAAATTTCTACCCCTTTTTATAAAATATAAGTTATTTAAAATATTAAATAAAAAGCTGTTAACCTTAATTATAATTAAATATTTATTAATATAATTAAAAAGGTTTTAAAAAAATTAAGGAAAAAAATAAACGTTATTATTTAAAAGAAGTTTTAAGATTAATTAAAATACTTATATAATTTAAAAAAAGTATTAAAAAAATATCGTAATTTAATCTCTTTTTTTTTATTAAGTAATAATAGCTTTATAAAAAACGCTTTATTATTTAACTTTAAATTAATATATAAGTTTTATATCGTTATAATTAATATTATTTATATATATAAAAAAAAGGCTTAACGTTAATAATTATAAATTACCTTTATAATATAAAAACCTTTATAACTTTATAATATAAAACTATTAATTTATTTTAATATAATATTATATTATAAAAATAAAAATATATTAATTAACGTTATATTTAAATTTTATTGTTTTTAATTAAAGGATATAATAATTAATAACCTATTTATAAAAGTCGATTATATTAATTTATTATATATATAATATTATAATTATTTAAAATCGAGTTTTATTTATTTTTTATATTATAACTTTAAATAATTAATTATATATACCTATTTATATAATATTATAACGTTTTAAAATTAAAAGAATAACTTATATATTTTTAAATATTTAATTAAATTATTTAAATTTAATATATTTTTATATCTTTATAATTATAATAGAAATAAATTCGTTTACTTTATTAAATAAAATTAATAAAAATTATTAAAAAAAAGTATAATAAGGATTTTATTAAACGACTATTATATATTATTTCGATATTATTAAAGTTAATAATTTATTAATATTAATATTAATTTATTTATTTAATTTATCTATTTATTTATATTATTTTATTTTTTAATAAATAAGAAAGTTTTAATATATTATCGTTAATTTTAATTCTTTATTATTATATTAATATTATATTATTAATATTTCGCTTTATTAATAATTAATAATAATTATTATTAATTAATAATATTTATTTATTATATTATTTAATAAAGTATATTTATTTTTAATCTTTATTATAAATTAATTATTATATTAATTTTAATTTTATTTAATTTATAATTCGATTTATAATTATTCCTTTAATATTATTTTTATTTTATTCTTATATATTATTATTTCTTTAATTATTATTTAACCTTTTTATTTTCGTTTTTATTAATTATTTTAATTAATTTATTTAACCTTTATATTTTTTTTTATATAATATTAATTAATTTTTTAATTTAAGCTTTTAATAATAAATTATAATAACTTATTATATATTTATATTTATCTTTATATTATATTTATTATAATAGTTATTAATTTAATTATTATTATTATTTTATTTATATTTCTTTTATTAAGAAAATATAATTAAAGATTTATAAACTTTAATTTCGTTATTACTTATTATTTAAATTTAATTTAATATAAGATCTTTTTATTTAATATTTATTATATAAATATTAAAAATTTAAATATTAATACTTTATTTATTTTTAATTTATCGTTTTTTATTAATAATTTATATTTATAATTTTTTAATTTTAATAATAAAGAATGTTTTAATTTATTACTTTTATATTTTATATTTAATATTAATATAAAATTAACGATATTTATAGGAAATTAAAAGAAAAAGTATTTTATAATAACTATTTAAATTTATTTAAATAAATTAATTTTATAAAATATATATTTTAAAAGTTAAAAAATAAAATATAAAGAAATAAAATATATTATATAAATTTTATTTATATTATTTTATAATAATAATTTAATTTTATAAATTATTTTTAATTTTATTTGTATATTATTAATTAATTTAATTAATTATAATATTATTCCTTAATTCTTTTATAATAATTATAATATTATTTAATTTAACTTTATAATTAATACATCTTTCTTTAACCTCGTTAATTATAATACTTTTAATTTTTAAAAGGATATATAAATAAAAACTTTAATTAAAGCTTTTTTTTATTTTTAATAAATTTAATATTTATTTAATATTTAAAATAATTAACTTTTTTATAAATATATTTATATTTATTATATTTTTATCCTTTCTTTATTAATTATTAATTTTAAAATCTATAATTTATTTAAATATATTAATTATATAACCCGTTCTTTTATAAGTTTTAAATCACTTATTTTAAAAATTATATTTTAAATATATTAAACTATAAATTTATTTAAAGCTTTTTAATAATTTATATTTCCTTTTATATCCTTATTTTTATTAATAATTAAAGGTTTATTTATAGGAATTCTTTAAGTATTTAAAATATATTAACGTTTATACTTTTTATTATTATTAATAATTAATTAATTTAATTATAATCTTTTAACCCCGATAATATTATTAATAGGGATTTTATTTCTTTTTTAATATATATTATAAAAACCTCTTAATTATAATATTTATATTATTAACTTTTAATATTATATTAATATAATTATTAATATTTACTTTTATTTATAAAATAAATAATATTTAATTTATTATTATCTTTATATTTAATATATATATTATTTACTTTTACTTTTTTAATTAATTACTTTTTATTAATTAAATAATAATCAATTAAATATAAATAGCCTTATTCTTTATTAATTTAACTCGCCTTTTTATAATTCTTTAAAAAAAAAAATAAGGTTAATTTCTATTAAACTTTTTATATTTAATAAAATAAATAATATAATAATATATAAAAAAAAGCTTTTATTATATAAATAACTTAATAAATTAAAAATAAAGTAATTAAAAATAAAGGATATATAAATAATATAACGATTTTAATTATAATTAAATCTTTAATTTAATTAAAAAAAAGTATTTTTAATAATTATTTTATTTTATCCTATAAAAAACGTTAATTTATTATTTATATTAAAAAGAAAATTTATATAAAATTTATTATTTTTTATATAATAAATTAAATTAAATAAATATATAAATTAATTAATTATATAATAATTAATTAATAATAAATCGATAATAATATATTTATTAAAAGATTATTTATTAATTTTAATTCGTTTTTTTAATTTTATTTTCCGTTTATTAATAACGACTTTTTCCTTTTAATTAATTAAATTAATCTACGATTTTATTATATTAACCTTTATTAAACTTATTTAAATATAATAAAAATTCTATAATTTTTAGAATTTTATTTCTATTTTATATATATATAAATATACCTTTTATTATTTAATAATTTTAATAACGGTTTTTATCGCTATATATTTTATATATAATATATAAGTTATATATATAAAAAATTATATATTATAATAATTTAAAATATATATTATTAAATATAATTTTAAATATTTTAAAATTAAATTTATTAAAAATAATATAATAATTATAAAAATAAAATTTTTTAAAAAATTAAAATTTAATTATTAATATAATAATATCGGCTTTATTAGAATTATTAAAGGCGTTTTTTATAAATATATATAATATAACGTCGTTATTATTATTAATATTTATTATAATATATATAAATAAATATTAAAATATAAATAGTATTATAAATATATAATAATATAAAAAGGATTAAAATTAAATAAAAAATAATAATATATATATATATATATAATAAAGAGAAAAGATAAATTATAAATTTTAAAGAATATATATTATAAAAATTTATACCTATTTTTAAAAACTTTCTTTAAAAATTTATATAAAATCGATATTTATATATATTAATTTTAAAAATTTTATTATTTAATATAAATAATTTTTAATAGATTTTAAATTTATATAATATAAATAAATAATTCCTTTTTTAATAATTAAATATAATATTATCGTAAATTTTAAATTTATTTTAAATTTTATATTATAAAGGATAATAAATAATTATAATTAAAAGTTATAATAAAAAAAGGGTTTAATATTTATTATTTATTATTATTAAAGGTTTAATTTTTTTAATTTTATTATTTAAAATATTTATTTATTTTAATATAAAGTTATTATTAATTTATATTATTATTTATTTATTTTATATTATTTATATTAATTATATATAATATATATTAAAAGAAAATTAAATAAATAATTACTTTATTTAAATTAAATTATTTTAATTTATTATTTAACATTAATTAATTTAAATTAATTTAATATACTTTTATTATTATTTATATTAAATTTTTTAAAATTTTTAGTTTTTTTTATTATTAATTTTAAATTAATATCCTTTTATTTATTTCTTAATAAAAGATTTATATTTTATTAATATTTTTTTTAATCTTTTTTATAATATATATATATTTTTTATTAAAAAGCTTTTTTAATTTCTTTAAAAACCGAATTATTATATTTAAAGGTTTATTTATATTTTAAATATAATATTTTATAAATATTTTTATAATTAAATTAAAAATTAAGGTATATAATTTTAAAAAAGGGTTAATAATTATTTTTATCGATTTTAATATAGGTTTAATATTTATATTAAAATATTAAAGTAATTAATTATAATATATTTAATCCTTAACATTAAATTATTTATTAAGATATATATTATATAAATATAATTTAATAAAAGATATAAATAATTTTATTTAATTATTATATAAAATCTATTATTTTTTAAATCTTTATAAATATTTTTAAATATATAATCTTTTATATATTTTTTATTATATATTTTAAAATTATAAATTATTAAAAGATATAATACTTATAACTTTATATAATTATTAAAAAATATAATAACTTTATACTTTTTATAATTTATAAAATTATTAATTTATAATTTTACTTTAAGATTTTTTATATATTTATATATAAATTTATAAAGATATATTATAATATTATATTTATTATTATAAATAGTTCTTTATTATAAATATAATTATAATAGAAATATTTTAATATCTTTATTTAAATTAAATTAATAGAAAGGTTTATAATATAATATATTAATATTTAATTTAATTTCTTTAATTATTAAATAACTTTAATAAATATATTTAAATAAGGATTATAAAATTTCCTTTTTATATAAACTTTAATCAAATCTTTATTAAATAGGAGTTAATATATATTAAATATTATATATAAATTAAATATAAATAAAATAATTAAACGATATATATTTAAATAAAATATTTATAAATAAAGAATTACTTTTAATTAATTAAATTATTATATATAAACCTTAATTAAATAAAATATTATATATATATATTATAGAATATAAATTATAAATAATAAAACTTTAATATTAAAATAAATAATTTTATAATAAAAAAAGTTTAAAATATAAAAGGATAAATTAAATTTAAATTAAAATAGAATTTAATAAAATAAATAAGTAATATACCTTAAACTTTAAATTAAATATTTATTAAATTAAAAAATATTAAAATAAATTAATAATTTTATTTCTTTAAATTTATTTAAAGTATTATTATTTATTTAATTAATCTTTATTTATAGATATTTATTATTAATATATATTTTAACTATTTAATTATAATCCTTTAATTCTATAATAATATTTAAATTAAATTAAATTAAGATTCTTAATTTAAAGGAAAAGAAATATATAATAAACATAGTTAAAATAAATAAAAAAAGGTATAATAAAATAAAAAAAGAATATAAGGAGAAGGATAATAATATATATTATAAAGTAAAAATAAAGGTAAAATAAAAGAAATAAAAAGGTATATATATAAGTTATTAAGTTTTTATTATTTTTATTATTATATAACTTAAATATAAAAAAGTTAAAAATATTAAAAATAAAAGAAATAATATATTTAATTATGTTATTTAAAAAAAAAACTTATCTTTATTATTTATAATTTATTTTTTATATTAATTTCTTAATTTTTTTAAAGTATATTAATTAATTATTTATTTTATAAATATATTTATTTTATATACGTTTATATTTTTTAACTTAGTTTTTAATATATTATAAATACTTCTTTTATTTAGTTTTTAAATTATAAATTAATTTAAACGTTACTTTTTCTAAATAATATTTATAAAGTATTTCTTAATAAAGGAAATTAATTTAATTAAAAAATATAATAGTTTAATTAAATTAGATTTAATTAAAGGTTTAAGAATTGAATATATAAAATAATAATAACGTTATTTTTAATAAGATTGTATTTTAAGCTTATTTTTATATATATTTTAAAGCTTTTAAGAATTTATTAAATAAAGGAATATATTATTATAAAAATTAAAGAAAGAAATTTAAATATAAATAATTCGAGTTATTTTTATTATTATATTTTTTAATTATATTTTATTATATATTATATTAATATTTAAAAATAATTATTATTAATAATTATATATTTAATTTTATATTAATTTTATTTTATAAATAGTTTAATTAATTTAATTTTAAAAAGTAATATTTTTATAATATTAAAGTATAATAAATATAATTTATTTTAATTTAAATTATATAATAATATAATATAAAATAAATAATTTTATAAATTTATTATAAAATAACTTTTATTTAAAGTAATAAAATAAGAAATTTTATATAATTTATTAAATTTAATATTTTTATTTAATATATAATTATAAATAAAATAGATAATATATATCTATAGGATTTTAATAAAGGATAAAAATTATAATAAAAAATAAAAAGCGTATTTAATAAAGTATTAATAATATAAATATAAATAAAATTTAATAAATTAAAATTTATAAATTATATTATTAAAGTTATTAAATAAATATTAATTAAATATTATTTTAATATTATTTAAAAAACCTCTTTAATTAAAGTTTAAATATAAAGGGTAAAGTTATAATTATTCTTTAAAATAAAGTAAATTTAAAAGGTTTTTATTATTATTAAATAAATATAAAGAAAGGGGTTAAATTTAAATTATATTATTTTAATTTAGAATTAAAGTTATTATAAATTAATTTATTATTTATAAGGTTAAGAATAATATAAATTTTTTTATTAATTTTAAATAATAACTTAATATTTAATATTAAATAACCTTTAATATTTTAATTATAATAATATAAAAAATATTAATTAACGTAGGGATTTATAATTATAAGGAAATAAATTATTCGTTATAAGAGAAATAATTTTTATTAAAGTATAAATATTATTATAAATTTAATTAAAAACCTTAATAAATTTAAATTATATTAAAAATTAATAAATAATAAAAGGAAGTAATAAAAAGATAAAGATAAATTAAAATAATAAATTATTTAATTATTTTTATTAAAGTAAGTAAATTAATTTAAATAATAATTAAGTTATAATAAGGTTATTAAATTATTTATAAATATTAATAAATTTATTAAAGGAATATAAAAATAATATATTAATATAAAAAGGATAAATATATAATATATATTTAATAAAAAAAGGTATATATTTAATAAGTTATAATAATAAGTTATTAAAGTAAATAACTTAAAAAAAAAGTAATTATTATTTTTTAAAAAAGAAACTATTTATATAATAAATATTTTTATAAATTCCTTATAATAATAATTATAAAAGGTTAACTTATATTATTAAAGAGAATATAATTATATAATAATTTATTAAAAAACTAAGGATATAATTTAAATTAAAAAAATATTATATATATTTATTAAGATAATTAATTAATTTAATTAATTATAATAGAAGTTTTTATTTTAAATTAAATAATAATTAATATATAATAAAAAAAGGATTAAATAAATTATAAAAAAGGTTTTTTAATTTAAAATATAATATTTTAAAATTAAAGTTAAATCTTATAATTAATAAGAAAAATTTATATTTAATCTTAATATAATAAAATATTAATTATAATTTTTTATATCCTTATTATAATTTTCTTATAATTATCTTTTTAATTAATATTTAACGATAAAACTTTATTTTATTTATAAAATTATTTTAACTTTATTTTTTAAATTCGCTATTATTAAATTTATTTAAATATCCAGAATATAATAATATAAACGGATTTAATGTAATTTTTAAAATAATTTATAATATATAATTTTACCCTTTTATATTTTTTATATTTATATTTAATAAGTTTATTAAATTATTTAATACGTTTTTTAATTTTTAAATATTAATTATTAAAATAGTTATTTGTTTAATAAATTAATAATATTAAAAGGTCTATTCTTTTTATATTATTTATTTATTATTAATATAATTAAAATATTAATTAAATCTTAAAAATAAAGGAAATAGATTTATTTTAAGTTTATCTTTAATTTTAAGATTTATTTAAAAGTTAATAAACGTTATAATTATAAATTACTTAATAAAAATAATAAATTAAATTTATTTCTATTTAATTATTTCCCTTTTATTATATAAAGTTATATATAAATTAATAATTTTAATATTTCATTAAATTCTTTTTTTATTATATAAATCGTTAAATTAATAATATATAATCTTAATTAATTTTATATATTTAGGAATAATTAAGTTAATAATTAATTCTTTATATTACTTTATTTCGCCCTTTTTTATTTACCTTTTAAAATCTTAAATTAAGCGATTATAAAAATAATATTTATAATATTCTTTTATAATTTATTTTTTATATTATAATTATTTTTATACGATTTATTTAATAAATTCCTTAATTTTAGTTTTATTTTTATAATTATTAAAATAATATTAATTTTATTTAAGTTTTATTTATTAAATTTTTAATTTATAAATTTTTAAATTAAGTAATAAATTAATTTATACTTTATAGAATATTATATTTTTTATAGCTTAAGGATCCCGGATTAAATTAATATATATAAAAAGTCGAAATAATTAAATTTTTAATTCTTTTTTTAAAAAGGCGTTTTATAAATAAAAATTAACGATTTAATTTAAATAAACGTTATTAAATATAAAAAACTTTAAATTATATTATATTATTTAATTACGTATAATATTTAATATATTTTTTATAAAAATAATAATTAATATAAAAATTAAACTTACTTTAAATAATATAAAATTATATCGTTTATTATATTTATTATACCTTTATATTTATTTTTAAATATTTATACTTTTTTAGAATTAACGTTAAAGTTTTATTAAATTATACGATTTTATAATATAATATAAAATATAATTTCGTTTTTAAAAAAGGTTTTATTTTAAAATATTTAATAAAAAAAAACGTTTTAAACTTTAATTCCTTCTATTATAATAATATATATTATTAACCGCTTAGAATTTTCTATTTAAAAATAAATTATATATTTATTAAATATTATATATTAAAAGTATAATTAAAAAACGTTAAAATTAAAAAGAATAAAATAAAGTAAAAAATTAATTTTTTAAAAAGAATAAAAAAAAATTATTTTAAATTTATTAATAAATAAAATATTAAATAATCGAATATAAATATATAATTATAATTTATTATTATATTCTTTATAATATATAAATTTAATAAATATCGCTAATATAATTTAATTATTAATAAAGTAATAAATAATTATTAAAAGGATATCTTTATAATAAAGCGCCTTTAATCGGCCGTATTTAATTATTTCTTTAAAGAATAAAATATAAAATTATTAAAAAATTTTATTTATAAGCTTTTTAATTTTTTAATTATTATTTTTTAGCTTAGCTTTAATTAATATAACGATTTTAATTTAAAAAAACTTATTAAAAAACCCGTTTTTAAAAACTTTCTTTTTATTATTTATTAACTCGATAAATTATATATTAACGTAATAAATAATTATATAATAATTATTAAAATTTAAATATTATTATTTAAAAAAAAATATTAATATTATAAATAATATTAAAAACGAAAATAATTTATAAAAAATCGATATTAAAGATCGATTTATTATCGATATTTAATATATATAAATTAAAATAAAGAATTAAAAAATAATCGTAATATTATTATAACGTTAATAAAATATTAATATTTAAAATTATAAATGTTTTATATTTTATAAAGTTTTTTAATATCGTTTTAATTAATATAATAATTAATAATAATCGTAAAAAATTATTAAAATTAATAAATATATTTTTCTAATATATTTTAAAATTTAATATTATATTTTTTATAAATTTATAAAAAAAATTTTTATATTATAATATAGTTTATAATTTTAATTATTACTTTTTAATATTCGATTTTTATATTAGTATAATATTTATTTAAAAAATTAATTACGGGGTATAAAAATAGAATAAATTTCGTTAATTTTATAAACCGCTTTTATTTTTTAAAAATACCGTTTATATTAATTTCGATTTTAGCGGCGTATTTTAATTTAATAAAATAAATATTTCCTATTTATTTTTAATATATAATATATTATTTAACTAATAACAATATTAACTTATTAACTTAGGTATTCCTTTTTTAATCGATAATATATTTAAAAAAAATCGCTATAATATTTAATTTATTATATTATTTTTAAAAGGCGATTAAATAGGATAAAAGGAAAAAAATTTAATTAAGGTAAATTATAAATTAGAAAGTTTTTTTAAAAATATATATAAAAGGGTGGGGACTTCGACTTTTTAAATAAAAAGGCTTAAAAATTATAAAAACAATAATATATTAAGGTATTTTATTAATAGATTTAAAGTATTTATATAATATTTAAAAATTATAAAATTAATTAAAAATTAAAAAAAAAGATAAAATTAATTAAAAACAGTTTTATAAAAAACGTTTATAAATAAAGATAATAAAACGAATAAATTACGGCCGATTTTAATAAAGGGAGCGCTAAGTTTATAATATAAGTAAATATATAGTATTTAATAAAGATTTAAGCTCGCGATATTAAGGCCGTTTAGAATAACGGGACGCGCCTACTTAATCCGGCGGTTAAAACACTACGTTTACGGTTTTATAAGTAAAATATATTAACCTCGGCTTTATATATTATAACCTTTTTAAATATATTAATTATAAAATTTAAAAGAATATTCTTTAAATATATTATTAAATAATAAGGGTTTAAAAATAGCTTTAATAAATAAGATTTTATTTTACATTAATATATATTTAAAAATATATAATATAAATTAAACTTTATTACTTTATTAATATATAATATTAATAAAATATATTATAAATTAATGAAACGTTTATTTAATAAGGTTAAAATATATTAATAGAATAAACGTTTATAAAGCTATATAATTAAATTATTAAAGGTAATATTTATAAAAAAGATATCGATTTCAACGTTTTAAAAATATTTTAAAAGAGCTTTTTATATTAATATCGCTTATAATTAATCCTTTTTAACGGGAACTTTAATACCCTTTATAAAAAGATTTTAATATATACAATCCTTCGACTTTATTAATATTAATTCCTATACCTTTATTTTTTTAATAAAGGCGTTATTTTTATATAAAATAGCGCTTTAATTTATATAGTTAATATTATTAAAATTTATTTTATTTATTATATTTTTCGTATTATAATATAACTTTTATATTTTTTTAATTTTAACCTTATTAAATATATATAAATATATATTAAAAAGGAGTTATATTAAGCTTATTCGAAAATATAATTCCTTTTAAATATGTTTAAAACATTTAAAAAAATTATTTAATAAATGATTAAAGTGTAAGAAAATATTAGCAATAATTATTTCCATTATTTTATTAATATAATATTAAATTATATTAAAAAGGTATAAAAAGCGGAAAAGTAATAGATTAATATATAATATAAATAATATATATTACCCTTTATTTATAAATTATATTATATCCTTTTCTTAGGAGGCTATATATTTAATATAATAATAAGGGTATTAAGGAATATAAATACGAATTATATTTATATTAGGACCCTGTTCAACAGTAATAAGGACATAACACCAGGCCCGAGAAGCTGAGGATAGGTACATGTAGTTTCTGCTTACGGTACCTCGAGTGGTGGCTTCTATTGATCGAATTTGGTCCAGCTGTGAATGCCTGCTCGACTTGTGCGTATATTATTGTTGACTCACAGCTCCTCATGTTCAGATACAAGAGCTGGGTATATCCCCGCATCTTTAAGACGCGTGCGCTCTTGAATAGAACTTATCTTTCCATGGTAATTGTGTGTCAACCTGCAAGTCTGTCGCGTTGACTTGGGATTTGGTAAAGTCCCATCACTTACAAACTCCCCTACGATCTGCGAGCTCCTTCTATTGGACCTAACGAAGCTGCGCAACTTCACTTGCAACTCTCGCTCTACCCTCCTTACAATCAAATACCCGCCTTCTGGTACTGGCAGAAGCTTTGCAACCAGGTACAAAGATGGCCGACATCGAACCGGCTCCAGCGTAAGTCAACTCGGTCACACAGAAACTTGTTTGTACTCATACGCCATCAGCTCGTCGCCGGCAGCTGCACCGCACTACGAAGTTAGTGGGGAGACGGAAAAAGGACGTCGAGGCTCGGTCGCCGTAGCCGATATTAACAAGAATGTCAACGCCAAGTAAGAAGATCCTGTTTCCCTATACGAACCAACTATAGGAGTACCACGTTCGTGGCTGATAGAATGGGCCAGGATCTCAAACCCCCTCGCTGGCGTCCCTCGAGGCGAACTACTGGCCAACGTCACCAAGCTTGCAGAGGAGCAGGGTCTGACCGAGCACCTCCACGTCCTCCGCCAGGGAGCCCTCGTCGCCCAAGATCCCGACAACTTTGAGGCCATTGATGGCGAGTACGCCCTGGACGAGACGCAGAAGGACGCTCTGCACCAAGAAATTCTCCACAAGTGGCGTGTACCGAAGCTGCTCTACCTCACCATCATCACTTGTTCCATCGGTGCCGCAGTCCAGGGATGGGATCAAGAAGGCAGCAATGGCGCGAATCTGAGCTTTCCTGCGGAATTCGGCATCGGCGGGGAGGATGATCGATCTGTTTTCTTGGTCGGGCTCATCAACTCGGCCCCCTATATTGGCTCCGCATTTATTGGATGCTGGATCTCGGATCCGTTGAACAACTACTTGGGCCGCAAGTGTGAGTTGTCCTCGGCTTTCCCAGCTACGAATGATTCTATTACTAACACTCTCCAGGGACCATCTTCCTGTCTGCAGTCATATGCTTGATCACGCCGATCGGTGGTGCAGTTACTCAGAATTGGGAGCAACTCTTAGTCACGAGACTTCTCCTGGGTATTGGTATGGGTTTCAAGGCCTCGACTGTCCCCATCTTCGCCGCCGAGAACAGCCCAGCAGCTATCAGAGGTGCTCTTGTTATGTGCTGGCAAATGTGGACTGCTTTCGGTATCTTCTTGGGAGTTTGCGCCAATCTTGCGGTTGGCAAAGTCCCCCACATTGCTTGGAGGTGTAAGTATCACATATCTTGAGAATTCGTATTTGGCTAATATCTCTCTACCTAGTGCAAATTGGGTCTGCGTTCATCCCGGCGATCCCACTGTGTGTCTTGATTCCCTTCTGCCCCGAGTCGCCGCGTTGGTTCATGAAGAAGAACCGATATAGGGATGCATACAGCTCACTTATCCGGCTGCGGAACAATCCCATCCAGGCCGCTCGTGATCTCAATTCCATCCACGCGCAGCTGATGGTTGAGCGCGAGGCCATTCATGGATCGAGCTACATCACTCGTTTCATTGAACTCTTCACGATCCCCCGCATACGACGTGCGACCTTGGCCTCATTCGTGGTTATGATCGCCCAGCAGATGTGCGGCATCAACATCATAGCGTTCTACTCATCCACCGTGTTCAAACAGGCTGGGACTGATGACTTTACTGCCTTGCTCGCTTCGTTCGGCTTCGGTCTGGTCAACTTTGTTTTTGCCTGGCCCGCCATCTGGACCATTGATACCTTTGGTCGTCGTTCGCTACTGCTATTCACCTTTCCGAACATGGCATGGTCCCTGCTCGCCGCTGGCCTCTGCAGTCTCATACCTGGCACTGGAGGCGCGCATCTTGGGCTGGTCGCCTTGTTCATCTATATCTTCGCTGCTTTCTACTCTCCTGGCGAAGGTCCGGTGCCTTTCACGTACAGTGCCGAAGTCTTCCCCTTGTCACACAGAGAAGTCGGCATGGCATGGGCTGTTGCCACTTGTCTGTTTTGGGCAGCTGTATTGTCCATCACCTTCCCGAAGATCCTTGCCTCGCTGGGCGTCGTTGTAAGTCTCAAACCCCGTCGTTTCAGTAGAACCAGGCGCCGTCCTTTTGTCTCGTCTTCTCCGTGTGTAACATTGCTAATGTACTGACTGCCTTTTGTTAGGGTGCCTTCTGTCTGTATGCGGGCTTCAATGTAGTGGCCTTCGTCATGATCTTCCTGTGGCTGCCCGAGACGAAGCAACGTACCCTCGAGGAACTCGACTATGTGTTTGCCGTGCCGACGAAGACTTTCATCCACTACAACACGACCAAATGGATTCCCTGGTTCATGAAGCGCTGGGTCTTCTTCCAAAAGGATGCCAAACTGGAGCCGCTCTACCACTTTGATCGCCCGAGCCACGGCTCTGATCTGTCGGACACCAAGGCCACTACCGATCATGCCGAGTCTGCTCCGGCCAACAATAAGAACGTCTCTACGCACGGCGAGGGCGATGAGAAGGCTACTACGGCCACTGGGGTGGATATCTAGACCCCCTATTTGTCGCCCTTTCTCTTCGGTCAGCATACATGTTCTGTGTTGTCGCTTTTGCAAACGTCAAAGAAGAAAGAAAAAGACAAGTTTAATGACAATTGAACCAGGCAGATTTATATCTGGAGTTCATTGTACAATTCATTGCAACCTGCGGGAAGCCTTTGGCAGCCTGCATATCTCCTAATATGCGGTGATCTCGAATGGCCTCGAGGAGATACTGTTTCGTTTCATCCTGATACCATCGTTTGCGTTCTGTAATACCCCCATCTCTTGTCTTCGTAGGGGTCTTCTATACAGGCGACCCAACTGTGACTCAATGACACCACTCGTAACTCGTGAAGCTTCTCCTTCGCTAAGACTGTGAACCTTTGGTGCAGGGAGCAAGCGATGCATTCCTGGCGTTAGGAGACGGGGCAAATACAGAAGCGTCCTGCCTGGTGGTGATTATATACGAGAGGTTCTGGGTAGCCATGATGCTGAGCTTCCGCAGAAGGTTGTGGGACTTGCCATACGTAGCCGACCCCATGGGGCAATGTAAGCTCGAAGGGAGTAGAAGTGATTCATGAGGTTCGGCTTTAGAAAGGATTGTCCACAGAATTGCAATGACGTGACAGTCCCCTTCATAACACACCGACCGTATCAAGACTTTTGCACAGGAATGGCTATAGGTGAGTAACCGTTATTGTAGATTGTCTGGCCACCGAAATGCTCAAACATAACCTCGTGTTGCCGGGGTCTTTTGGGATAGTTTATTGTTTCCGTTTGCAAAGATCCAGTTTGGCTGAACTTGGGTTAGGGAGAGGGAAATGGAGTTGATTGCCAAATCCTGCCTGCCAGAAAAAAAGCATATGTAAATCATCGTCCTTTGGATTCGCATCAGGCCTCGCTTCACCGCTGAAGGCAACGAGGGTTCTTCGGCCAAGAAAGAAATATCAGCTTCCGCAGTAGGAGGGGGCTCGTCGGCCAAGTGACACTAGCCCTCCACAGACATGAAGAGTTTTTGGAGATCTCGAAAATCTGGTGTTGTATTTGAGGATGATGACATGATGAAGTAGCTGTTCGTATTATAGCTGCTCGTCAACCCAACAGCCACAGATCCAAGCTGGAGCGATATCATAACGAGCCCCTGCATGACTGGATCTAGTCGACCCATCACGTTCACGTACGAGAATCGAGGTCATCATAGAAACATACATCAAGTTGGCTTAAAGTTGTCAATTCATATCCCAGAGCAAAACCCCTTACTTGCCAACTTCGCCAAACGACCCAAAAGCATTGCCTAAACATGAATACAACCATTGTATATATGGCAGGTCGCCTTTTTGCAATTCTGCTCTAGTACGCCCAAGTGAGCTAACAGGAGGTGATCGGATGTCAGACATGATCGTCATATCTTCATGGGGATGTTTGGAGACACAGTCAATATGGCCTGTGACAGCCTTTAGGCAGCAGCAGGCGTCTTGCCCTTGTCGGCGGCAGAGGCGTCCTCCTCTCCCTCCAGAGCGGGCATGTCGTCGTCATCCTCTTCGTCGTCGTCGTCCTCCTCCTCGCCCATGGGGTTGGCACCACCGCCGAGCTTGGAGAAGTCGATGCCTCCGAAGTCGCCACCACCGGCGCCTGTGTATAAGAGAAGTTGTCAGTATGCGAATTCGCAAAGCGTGTGGAATTCCACGGAATGTCAGGTTCGAGTGCGCAGTAGCGCGGGGTTTCACGTACCACCCATGCCGGGCATGCCACCCATGCCGCCGAAGTTGGAGAAGTCCTCCTCGGGAGCCTCGTTCTGCTCGTCCTCGTCAACCCACTTGTCGAAGTCGGTCTTGAGGAACTGCAGCTTCTTGGACTCCTTGAGCAGGCGCGGCCAGTACTCCTCCTTGAGCTCCTGCTTGCGCAGCTTGATCTCGATGTTGCGCGAGGTGTGGTTGATCTTGCTGTTCTCGACGTCGACCTCGCCGTAGAAGGCGAGCTCGAGGTGGTAGGTGGCCTTCTTAGTGTCGGACAGACCCTGGAAGTTCAGGCTGTCGGACTTGAGGTCCAGCTTGAGGTTCTCCTTCTTCACATCAGGGACGACAATGGTGAGGTAGATGAAGTTCTTCTCGGGATCCGTGTTGGATGAGCGCTGGGCCCAGAGGACTGTTGGGAGCAGAGATTGAGTCAGCCAAGTAAGAAAATTAGACGATCATGGCATGGCATTGTGGCAGTTGGGAGCTGCGAGTCAAGCAAGCTATGTGAGGCAGGCATGGATAGCTGCACTGAAGAGCAGCCAGAGCAGCACCAGCACCAGCACCAGCATCGTGGAGAGGGTGGGGGTTTGAGAGTGGCATGGCATGGCACGACTTACCTTTGGGAGTCAACATATCTTGAGACATTGTGACTGGGTGTGTAGGAGGAATAAGATCTGGGGTATCGTGTAGTGGAAGTGGGAAAAGGCGGAGGAGGGCAGATTGGCGCAGAAGAAAGATGCGACTTTGGAATAGGTATGTATGTTGGGGAATGAAGCTTGACGCAAAAGGTCAAGGTCGGAAACGAGGCCGTTGTAGAACAAGCGCGGGGCGAATCAGGGCGCAAATTGAGAAGGTCGTCACTGGGGGACGGGGGCTGGCACTGGCACTGGGCACTGGAAATGGCCTAGCTAAAAATACCTGTACCTCATGCAATCTAATCAACAATCAATTGAAAGGTGTGTATTGAAAGGAAGTTCAATCTATGGACTTTCAAGAGCAAGTAGTTTGGTAGGTAACCAAAACACGGGCAGCGCGGGGGGGGGAGAAGGTGCTTGAAACAGAAGGTGATCGAATCACTCGCTTTCTCTCTACGTCTCTCTGTCTCTATCTCCCGTCTCTTCCAATCAATCAATATTGCGGTCAGTCTCTGCACACTGCTGTGTGTCCTGCCAAAGTTTGTGAGGCTCTCGCTTTTTGCAGTTAGCTTCTGGAGGGGGTGCTTGCTGCTTGGCTGCAACTGCGGTTTGCAGGCCTATTGAGGGGTCCAATGGTCTTTTCCCCCCAAATCCGATCCGGGTCGACTTTCGTCACATAGAACTTCTCAGAAGGCCCAAGAAGACGCGGCGTGACAGGGCTGAGCGGGCCTCCAGGTGCCAGCGCCAGGGTATGCGGCTTATGTGATGCTCGTTCTCGCACCTCCTGGTCTTGAACCATGTACCATACTCCGTACCGAACATGCATATTTCAAACACCCACCCAACCAACAACGAGCAACTGGGACATGATCCTTCATGTTTGGATCTCAAGCTACATACATGATGTAGCTAGTATTTGAAGTGCTGAATCCCAAGCATGCATTTCTGTATATATGCACGCCCGTTTCTAGAATACATGTCGCATCGAGTGTTTGTACGATGGACGTTGCTGAAGGCTCAGTCTCGCAGTTCTGTTGCAGGTGGGCGTCAAGTTGCTTTGGTGATAATACTTCGTCATACCTAAGGTACATGTACTTACCTCTTGGCAACAAGAACACAGTCCGTTCACAAGCCAGCTTCTGTCAAAGAAAAAAAAGGCCAGCTCGCCAATAACTGCCAGGCGACAACAACATAGATTACTACCTGGACAGGCGTATCCTTCCCTACTTGCTTCACTTATACCTGAATTCACTGGCTGTTGTCTCTCAGTTGTCCTGTTGGATGATATATACGCACACAGATTGGAGAGAGACGAAGCCCCAGTGGCGGGGTAATGGTTCATGGCGAGGGTCCATCATTCGCTCATCGACGAAAGATGTGCCTGGACCTTAAGGTTATCTCTGCTGGTCGAACCGACCGCACTGGGCTCGCTGGGCCAGCCCTGGGCCAATGGCCGGTTATGAATAGGCCAGCCTTGGCACTTAACCAAGTACAGATAGGCAGCTAGGTTACCTAACATTTGATTGATTGATCTGGTACCCAACCAACCAAACGTCACACGTCAGTTGTCGCAGTCCCGAATACGCAATTGCCATCCGCATCCCGCATCCCGCATACTGTGCCTGATACCCAGCCCGCCCTATACTGATAGCCGTATCGCGACCGTCGCTGCCAGGCACACCCCGTTTGAGAGCGACAGACGAGACAGAGAGCCGCAGCGTCCCAGTTGAGCTCTCACACTTGTCTCTAGCCACCACCCTTCGTAACCCTCCTATTCTCGGGCTGCGCTGCGCAATTGCCGCAGCTGACTCTCCATCATGGAGAGTCTCAAGGCTTTGTTCGTGAAGCCGGACCCCAATGCCCAAGTACGCCGCCTCCCCTTCCTCTTCCATGGGGCAGCTGTGCCCCCCAAGCGAATCGCCGTCTAACGTCGATCTGGATAGATGCGCAAATGCAACGCTCTCATTCGCTCCAACATCCGCAAACTCGACCGCGACATCAACTCGGTGAAAGCCGCCGAGATCAAGACCAAAAATTACATAGTAGCCGCCGATCGACGCGGTCAACGGAATCCGAACCAGCAGAAGCAGGCCGCCAAGGAGGCTCGCGACTTCGCCCGGGAGCTGATCCGGGTGCGCAAGACGTCGGCGCGCCTGACCACGTCCAAGGCCCAGCTCAACAGCGTCCAGATGCAGGTCAACGAGGCCTTCGCCGTGCGCAAGATTGAGGGCTCCATCAAGGCCAGCGTCGGCATCATGAAGGACGTCAATCGCCTTATCCGCCTGCCCGAGCTGGCCGGCACCATGCAGGAGCTGAGCGTCGAGCTCATCAAGGCCGGCGTCATCGAGGACATGGTCAGCGACACGCTTCCCGAGGACGGCCTGTTCGAGGACGAGGAGGACGAGGCCGAGACCGAGGTTGACAAGGTGCTCGGCGAGATCCTGAAGGGGAAGATGGAGAAGACGGGCACGCTGCCCAGCGCCCCGATCGCGCAGGAGCCGGTGGCGGCCGAGGAGGAAGAGGAGGACCAGGAGGCCATGATGCAGATGAGGAACAGGCTCGAGGCTTTGAGGAGTTAGCCGCCCTATCTGCGCTGGATGGATACTTTGCTTGGGTTGGCGTTGGGGCGTTGTCTACTGGTCCTACTATCCTCGTATATTGGCCTATGTAAACGGAGTTTTGCGGCCCGGTGTTGGTCAAAACATCGTGTTCCTATCAAATCGGTATTTCCATACACAAAATTGTGAGGCAAAGAAGCATGCGCACGACCTTATTTTGACAACTAAACTCACCTTAACTGTCTCGCAGAGTCTGGGATCATTGAAGTCCAAGAGTGATTCACTTCGCATTTAACCCTCGATGTGTAGTGGGTTAAGCCCCTTGACCTCATACGGATATTACAAGTCCGCTGGAGCGGCAATCTATTATCTATTGACGTCGCATTATCTGCCATGATTGCCTGGAGAACAGAGTTGGTAACTGGGATGAAGCGAATGATGAACTCTTGGGGAACTTCTACATGGCAGCCAAGTACCCCTGGAGGTGAGCCAATAATGCCAGGGGACCAAGTTACCGAAAAAAGGTATGGTATATGAACAATCTATATACCAATTAATGGCCGGAAGCCGGCAGCCTATCTGTCTAGTAAGAATGGACGAGTTAACAAAAATACATCCCCAACTTCTCCTCAAATATTAAATATTCCCAGAATTTCATTCCCACTCGCTGCAGCTCTTTCGAGCTGCGGGGCATAGGAAATGCCTTTTTACAAAGCGACGACAGCCCCAGCGACTCCCATGGCAGCGGCAACCACCAAGTTGACAGCCCCCGTCTCGCGGGGCCACGCCGCGGCGGCCGCGTTGGCCGAACCACCCGTCCCCGTCGCGACCTCCTTGCGGCCGCAGCCGGAGGCCGAGAAGGTCGAGTAGGCGGCGAGGACCGAGTCGAGACTGCTGGTGGCGGCGGCGGGCAGCCCGGAGCCAGGGCACTTGGTGGCGAGGGAGACGAACTCGGCGCGGCGCGAGCTGAAGAAGTCGTAGTAGACGAGGTTGTAGGCGGTCCAGGCCGAGGTGGCCGTCGAGGCCACCGTCACGCCGCAGATGTCGGACAGCGTCGTCGCGGGCATCACGGCCGACTGCACGATGGAGCTCAGCAGCATCGGCGGCGTCGGCATCGCGTTCAGCAGCGACTGCTGCAGCGAGGAGCACTCGGTCGACTCCGGCGTCGCGCTGACGATGGTGGTGCCGTCGGTGGCGGTCGCCTGGCGGGCGACGACGGCGGCGGCGGGGGTGGCGGTCGCGTCGTCGGCCTGGCAGTCCTGGGCCACGGCGGCGTGGAGGACGGAGGCGAGGAGAAGGGCGGTCTGGTGGAAATGCATTTTGGCTTGAGGGTAGCGGCGTATATGAGAAAGTCTCAAGATTTTCTTTTCAGGTTCTCAGAGTTTGGTTTGAAGATTCGTGATTTGAGTGAAGTATTAATAGTGTTGTTATTGTTGAAAACCTGTGTAAGATGAGGATGGCTTCAACCCGAACCTGGCGGGTTCATCTCTCCTTTTATGTTCATTTGGCATTCTCATCAGCCGCGCCACCGGTATTCGCACGATGACGAAGCCAGGGATTTGCTACGGCAAAAGTATAGACGTGATAAGAATAGGCCAAGCGCTCGGGACCTGTCAGAACATTATAGTTCAGGGCTACTATAGTGGATCCGAGTATAGAATGTTCGTGGGCTAAGCCCCTATTTACGTGTTACTTGAAGCGTTCAAGGAACATTTCAGTCCCAAGACCTACCTTCGGTAGGTTTATAGTTTGATATTATCATAGACATGCCCGAACGACATTGCGACTTCCATGTTAGTAGGGGGCACTTGGACAGGTACCGCTTAGTCACTGCGTGATTAAGCTTCATCCTTCGCGATGACAGGATCTGTCGAGCCACGCAATGACGAGTAGGAGCGTCGTAGTAGCCACGCACCATCAAATATGTCAGGTCGCTAGATCTGGTCGAGAATCTTGATCCAAATTGCAGCTGATAAACTGTATCACCGCAATAACTCGAATCCTGCAGATCAGATGCCTCCTAGCAGATACCGTATCCTTGGCAGTGCATTGCGTGGACGCCACCTGCCATGGGCCTAACTTGGTACTTGGCATCGGTACCCAAAAGCGAAAGCCGTGTGATTGGCAATGTTATCTTCGTGTGCCAGGGATGAGAAGGAACTACTTCGTATGTGCTTTACCAAGCTGTCTTGGCTCACAAGGCTCTGTGCCAGCATCACAGAGTGATGATCCCTGAGCGACGGACAAGATGACCCTACAACATGTGCGGGGTGGCCCATCCGCGACGAAGAGGTTGCCCGGGACTTGGGAGTCGAGCGGTGACAGAGCTGGTTTGGTATTGTAGAAACCACTAGGCAGCCAGGGAATGATCATGAAGAGGTCGAGAATGATGAAATTGGTTAGACATGCGACAGTCCCTCCACCGTTAACTTCCTCTGTCGGGATGCAACGCCTTGGTCGTTCCATCTACTACCCATTTTTGTCCAGTTCCTTAAGCATGTCCCTTTTCAGTTGGTCATTCCTTATGACACACGTTTTATGTCACTATCATTATTATCATGCCTGAACTTCGTATTTTACAACAGGCGTCCCCGAATTTGACCTTGCCGCTTTGGCTCTGGCTCTCTCGTCCTTAAGGACTTCGTCAAGGACTCGCGTATAACTCCGGTTGACGTCCTCGGCTGCGTCCGATATATCCATGCGCCGCAACTGCGTTTCCAAGTCGGCCAACATCCAAGCCTGTCTGCCTCGCATGTCGGGATCCTGCATCGGGATCTTGGTCAGCTTGTCAGCCGCCGCCATCATCCCTGCGCGGTTGCTGCCGTCCGTCGACGTCTTGA
Organism: Apiospora marii; assembly: GCF_038362585.1. Taxonomy (NCBI): domain Eukaryota; kingdom Fungi; phylum Ascomycota; class Sordariomycetes; order Amphisphaeriales; family Apiosporaceae; genus Apiospora; species Apiospora marii. The sequence goes on from NW_027117377.1 coordinate 3,585,677, forward strand.
AGCCGAGGTAGAGGTACCATTGCTCCAGGTGGGCGAACCGCTGCAGGGCTGCCGGCACCTGACCGGAGGCCCCGGCCTGCGCTCGTTTCTTCATGAAGTAGGCCATGGTCTGCTGCAAGCCGGCGTATATGGACGTCCAGCTCAGCCCTGGCCGTTTGTCAATGTCCCTTAGCACCGCGTGACACTTGGCTATGGCCGTTTGCCGGTCAATCAGGCCTTCGTCCGCAAGCGAGGTCAGGAGCCTGGATCGGAGCTGTAGGTTCTCCATCGCGAAATGAGTACAGTCTGGTCGGTGGCTGGCCATAGAATCGAGATAGGACATGATGAAATGCTGGGCGTACTCCTGTACTTGATTTGGATTCATACGTCGGATCTTGTCCATTACACGGCTCAGTGGATGGAAGTTGCCGTTTATGATCTTACATAGTTCGTGGATGTATCCAACCAGGGATTTGGCCAGGTCCGGATGATCGACAAACAAGCGGCATATGACGAGATACGTATAGATGAACAGACGTGGATCTTCATCTCTCAAGAACTGCTTGTACTGGTCCAGACATTGACCGAACTTCTGGAACGCTTGGGCAGTCTGGCCTCTCTGCAGCTCTGTGCGGATCTGGGCTAGAGAATTGTTCCAGAAAATGAGCCGGTAGGTGTAGTCGTAGTTTTTGACTGTGCCGCTGGTGTCCCACAGCCCTCCCTGGAACGAACCTGTGACCCAGTCCCTCAAGATCCACATGCACTCCTCGGGGAGACGAATGGCATCTGGCGTGGAGAGTATGCTTGGCTCGGGCGGTGGCGTTAACCGGGACACGGGACTGGCCATCCTGGCCACGCGTCCTGTGCCGGACGACGCCTTCAAGCCTGGACGTTTTGTCCGGCGTAGATAGGTCTTGACTCTGCGAGGGTCAACTTTCCGGCCTTCAATCAACACCTCTGGTGTAGATTTGGACTCCGGCTTGTGGCCTTGATCTTGCTGAAGGAGCTGCGAGACTTGCTCGTATCGAAGGTTCTTCTGCAGACCCCATCTCTTGAACCTGGCCTTATACATCTTTTTTCTTCCCTTTCAGGTCAGCTTGGGTGAGTACTTTGTAAGACCAAGGCCGTTCAGCACGGGAGACGTACGTTGCGAGGAAGCCATGCTTGTTGAGCATGCTATTCATCACCTTCTCTAGGGTCATGTCTTCGACCTCGTACAAGTGCGTGATGGTGCCCCGGTAGATATCCCAGTCGTCGCTCGACGCCCACCTGGGCGAGGCAATACTAGTAGACGGCTCTGGCGCGGACATGGTGGATCAACGTGTCGACCGCACCTTCCCCAGTTCCTCCAAGGTCCTCCTGGGTGGAGGAAGCCGGCTTGGGTATATATTGTGTGATTGGCCGCATTCGCCCTGGGAAGGCAGCGTGCTCTCGGGTATATCCTGCGGCTGAACGGGCAATGACGTTACAATGGCCGCCAAGCCCTTCCATTTAGACCCTGGAAGCTGAAAGGGCTGAGAATCGATATGGCAGCTCCACAAGCTTATATTGGTGCTGACTGCATGCAGAAAGCCGGGGGACGTGGCAGGACTCAAGGGTAAATCGTTCAGAAGATCTCCCCCCGCGACTCTGCAAAGGGGGAAGAGAAGGATGGAACAACTGACCCGCGCTTAAGATGCACAACCCTCAAGAAAGAAACTCGAGCCTTACTTCGGAAGTTGTTGACTCTGATCTGGGTGAGACAGGCAAACGTGGCTTGGACCCTTGTGTGAGCCCCGCGCCCGACCCCTGCAGGCTCTGGACTATATGATTGGTATCACCACGCACCAAGACGCCGTCTTCTCCCATCCCGCGCCTCATTCCGAGGGGCAATCGCTGCAGCCGGCCGAGATCTCGTGGGCGGGTACTGCTTTGTACCGCCAATCCATACGACCGTCACACAACCTTAGCTTCAATGGGCTTCGAGAAGAAAAGTCCATGATTAGTCTTCCGCTTAGTGCCCCAAGTAGTGCAAAACCCACCGTGTCATAGATTGCCTTGGGGGCTTGGCCAATCGAGGAAGAGAAACTAGGATATCTAGGGTAGGCTTCCAGACTTCCTCTCCAATGGAGCGGCTACTGCATTCTCCGCGACATCACAGTCCAGTGGCGGCTTGCCAAAAAACCTGATTCCGGTGCAGCTGTGTGAGTTGCCTGCAGTGGTCTGCCCGGCTTGCATACAGCCGGCCATGGGAGATGCTCGCAGCTGAAGGTTGCGAAGCGGACGCACAATGAATGTATCAAGCACGCTGCGTAAAACCACCCGACAGAGCTTTATACGTAATTTCCAGCGATCGGTTGCCGGCCGGGCTTAAGATATACTCGGGTATATCACCAAACTAAGTAAGTAGTCAACTATGTATCAAGGTGGTGCTAATGGGCCGGATTAACATAATGCGTTTTCAGCCACCGAAATAGATAGAAGAAGAAAAAACAGCCATGCCGCCTTTTGAATGTATGTAGGCTCACAGCATCATTGGGTACCTCGAAGTCCAATGAGACACCGCGGTACCGTCTCTAATATCAAACAGTCCCTGATGGAACTGACTGCCTAGTCAATGCCCTCTATGCTGCGCATCTTGAGAAAACCCTCTCTCTCTTTCTCGCGTCCATGGCTCCATTAAGCAGAAGTCATGCTTTGATCATCTCGGACTTCTGTCTCGGATTTGTGAGCGTTTAGTTCGCCTCTAGCCGCGGCCCCGCGTACTTAGCCTTAATCAACCAGCAGGACTTTGAAAAGCCTAGTTGGCCCCGAGGAAGCCGGACGTTCGCAAGTCACATACAGTAGCAGCGACGTACGGAGGAGAACTTTCCGTTTTCCAGACGAGAATTCGAATAGCGCTTTGCAAGATGATGTCAAGCTGTGGTTAGTGAAGCCCCTAAGCTCGCTAAATGTGCGGCACCGAGTGTTCGGGTCACATTGACAGGAGCACTGCCCCCGGCGCCCGGCTAGCAGCCATCAAGCCATTAACTCCTGTCTCCCTTTAACTCCTTACAGTACCCCCCTCGAGCCCTCTAGCTGAACGTGCTTTCGCGCGTTGGAGCTCTGTCCGGGACGGTGAAGAGTTGCGATCCTCTTCAGGAGTCACAGAGTCGCTGTAGGCACGAGCGCGAGGCCGCAATTCCGCGCGACTATTCCTTTCTCTCCACTCTGGGTTTCTTTTTTTATCGTGTCGTTTCCTCTTTTCTCGTATTGTAGGTGATATCTTATAAGCCTGCCCCTTCGGCCCCGTAGAAAGCTAGGACACGCCGGTAGTTCGCTAGCCGTTCGCAGGTAGTTCGCAGGCGGTTCGACTCCACTAACGCTCCCTACTGGGGCCCACGGCATTTCCCGGCAGAGATTTCTGGTGATCATGGCACAGTCGGATCTCTGTTGTAATTTCAGTGATAGCCTTACCTGCATGCAACAATTTGCTTCTGCATCAAGGACAATCAACGGCCAAGGCAGGGAGGACCCGACCCCCTGCGCCGCTGCCCCGTAGCAATCGGGATCCTACCCAGTCTATCTTATGGACTGTTAAGCATTTTCTTCCACACGGAAGAAATGGTCGGCTCTGGTCGAGCTCAGGACGGCTCCAGCGCCGTGGCATCCCGTTGAACCGAACCAACAATACAATACCTTCTTGGCCAACGCTACAACAGCCGATGGACGAGCGACCCTAGCGGTTAACTCATTATCTACCATGGTCAATCACCAGAGCTTTATTCAATAGCCAGGTGTGTTAGCTGGTTTTGTACCCATCCCACGCATACCCACGTTCTGCCCTGGTCTATACGAGGCCGCTAGCCGTGTAATAAGGCGAGCACATGGGCGGGTGCCGATCTTAGCTGAATGGACCCAGCCGTCATCTATGGGTGGTTCGGCATGACAACCCTGCAGGCATGGATCTGCCGGTACGAGCTGAATGGTGCAAGTTGGTAGTATTCGGAACTTTGCAGGGCGCAGACTCGGTAGTGGCCGCAGACCCCGACGTTTGTCGGAACCAGGGGCGTAGAGCAGGGCAGCTGGCACTGGAGATATATAGCAAAGAAATGCCCTCCTACTCAGGACTGTTTGCTTGCCTCACGCTCTTCACCATCATCACACTCGTTGCCCATCATGAAGACCTCTTCTAACCCCCTCGTTCAGTTCCTGTGCCTCGCCGTTCTCGGCTCCGCCCTGCCTACCACTTCCAGCGACTGGACCACCGAGACGTACGATGCCATCATCGTCGGTGCCGGTACTGCCGGTATCATCGTCGGCGACAGGCTGAGCGAGGCCGGCAAGAAGACCCTGCTTCTTGAGGTCGGAGGTGCTTCATACAGCATCGTCGGCGGCGAGGAGAAGCCGGCCTGGTTGGACGGAACCGGCCTTAGCAGAGTCGATGTTCCTGGCCTGTGTAAGTTTTGACAACATTAATAAGTCGCTGTCTGATATTGTCCACTGTGCTGACTCCTATTATAGACAGCACCATCTTCAGCAACCCCTCCGACGAACTGATCTGCCCCGCCGATGTCATCGGAGGCTACGGAGCTTGCACCGTCGGTGGTAACAGTGCCATCAACGCTGGCTTGTACTTCCAGCCCCCAGACTCCGATTGGGACGACTTCCATCCCGATGGCTGGAAGAGCGCCGATGTCAAGAATGCTACGCAGCGCCTGCTCGCTCGTCAGCCCTCGGTCACTCAATGCTCCACCGATGGCAAGTTCTATCTTGAGACCGCTTTCGACGCTGCCAAGGAGTGGATCGTCGATGGTGCTGGCTTCAAGAATGTCGATATCAACGGCGAGTACAACAACAAGGACAACGTCTTCGGACGTACCGAGTACAACTACATCGACGGCCAGCGTGGCGGTCCCACCCGGACCTACCTGCAGACCGCTCTGAAGCGTAGCAACTTCCGCCTCCAGACCGGTGTCCGCGTCAAGCACGTCAACCACGTTGCCGGCCTGGCCAGCAGTGTCACGGCCGTTGTCGACGGCAAGACCGTGGAGATCCCCGTCGCCACTGGAGGCCGTGTTGTCCTCTCTGCCGGTGCCATTGCCTCGCCCGGTCTCCTGATGCACTCTGGTATCGGCCCCGTCGATACTCTGGCCCGCCTGGCTGCCTCCGACATCTCGCCCTTCACCGCTGCCACCTGGATTCCTCAGCCTGCCGTCGGTGAAGGCTTGTTCGACAACCCCAACACCTTCATCCAGATGTCTAGCCCGACTGTTGATGCCGAGCTGTACAGCTATGAGTCTCCTTCCGAAGAAGACAAGGAGATGTACATCAAGTCTCGCAGCGGCACCTACGCTTTCGCCTCGCAGAGCTCCGTCTTCTGGGGCTTCATTGACCACGAGGATGGCACCAAGGGTGGCTGCCAGGGCACCATCGCCTCCACCGGACACGGCGAGTTCACCAACAACCACACCATCACCCTGAACATCTACGGTACCTCCGGCATGGCCACTCTCGGCCGCGTCATCCTCTCCGACGACGACAAGTTTGTCCCCGGCCCCAGCGACGGCATCTACTACAAGGACCCCCGCGATGCCAACGACATCGCCAAATTCATCCACAACATTTTCCAGGCCCTGCCCCCCTCGACGCCCGAGCAGCCCGCCAAGGAGGGCCTGACGCCCCTGAACATGAACCAGAACTGGACCGTCGCCGAGATCGAGAAGTACATCACGACGCCCTCGGACTACGCCGTCGGCGCCGTCAACCACTGGTCCAGCTCGTGCCGCATCGGCAGCTGCGTCGACGCCGACACCAAGGTCATCGGCACCCAGAACATCCACGTCATCGACGCGTCCATTGTCGCGCCCCTGACCGTCAACCCCCAGTTCGGCGCGATGGTCGCCGGCGAGAAGGGTGCCGAGAGAATGCTGGCTCTCATGAAGTAAACTGCTTGCTTCTGCCTATCTGTCCATCGCGGCGGAATAGTAATGTGTATATAATGTGACGAGTGGCTCGACGATGTTTGTTTGGATCAAAGGCTCCCCTGTATATAGAATTTGATACCCCTTCGATCTATGATAACTATAGTAATGAATTTGGATACATTCCTTTCTCATACCTTGATGAATTGCGCGATGGAGGGAACTTTTGCGATTGGTGAATCGATATGCATATGTTGTTGAAGTGGTTGATACCGGTGAAGATACTACTACGATAGGGATAGATCGACACCTCCATCTCAACAGGCAATTCTACCGTAATCCTCATCTTTTATTAGTTCGATTATCACTTCCAATTAGCGACAATGATGGCCGAGGGGGCTATACCCCGGCGGGAGTTATCCAAGGGAGCTTCCAGCAAACCGGGATCGCGACTTGCAGGACTTAACGGGCCTGTATGCGCTGTACAGAAGCACAAGGAGAGACACGGCTTCCGCAAGCCGGACACTTACAGAGGTGGGTCAACGAGAAGCTCTCGGCGGATCAGCCGCCACAGGCTCAAGGGGGCGCCGTCCAGGAGCCGCCGCGGTACGAGAAGCCTCTTCATGCCGCGGCGCCCCAGGCTTCCAGGGCAGTGCAGGTCGTAGGCGTGTTCGATACGGCGAAAAACCTCGGCATCCCCGACTTGATATGGATTCAGGGCAACTTGAAGTGGACCGAGAAATACCTGGGGATTCCGGATCCTGGGTTTCACAATGTCGCCCTTAGCCCCTGTGTGTCCACCTACCCTCCTACATACACACCTACCCCGACCGCATATTTGTATTGACCCTTTATGTAGACATTAGGCACGCATTCCACGCCCTTGCTTTAGACGGGCGGAAAGGCCCATTTTCTCCTATTCTGTCACATTTTCCTGCCGAGGTTGATCTCGCGGCCAGGCAGCCTGTTCCTTAGAGAGCGCATAGGGAGATCGCACAGGCATGGCAAGCTGTCCAGGCGGACAGGGACGCAGCGCCTGAGCAGGTCGCCGAAGCTTGGTCAGATATGATCGACTGCGAGATGTACGAGGAGCTCAAAGGGACCGACTCGGAGCTGTCTAAGATTTGGTTCGTTTGCTTCCCTGGCCCTCACATCGATGTGGGAGGTGACAGCGACGATCTGTTGAAGGAATGGAAAGGGGACTTTGAACGTGAGTAATACCCGAGCCAAAGCAAGCTCGATCGCCTGGATGTGCGTGAAAGTTGCGCCCTATCTCCAGCTCGACTTCGATCTCGACAGTCTGGCGGGAGCAGCGGTGGAAGACCGCTGCGACCTCATCGAGCCCCTGCTTGGCCACATCGCCCAGGGCGAGAAGGACTACGGTACTGGTTGGCTCACGCGCAAGGCTTGGGAGGCGCTCGAGTGAAGCGGGCTCAAGAAGGCGCAGCTGAAGCACGTTGCCAACAACGTCGCCAACAACGTCGTCCACGGCTGGGCCACGGGTCTGCTCATCGGGAGCTTCGGCGGTACGGCGGCGAGCGCCGGCGCCGTCAAACGCACGCCCGGGTGGTACGTCGAGTATAAGGAGAAGGGCAAGAGCCCCATCAGGCTCAGCGAGACTCACGAGATGATCCACCCCTCGGTAGAGTACCGCGGGAGGAAGAAGAAGACGACCACGCCTCCATACGACCCGGACGGGCTAAAGGGGTTCCAGTGCGACGTACGAAAGTCCGCCGACGAGAAGCGGTACGAGTGGACCAATACCAGCAGGAGCAAGGAGGTCGGCGACGGCGACGGCGTTGAGGTCTTGATCCTGGAGTATCTGATCAAGTCCGAAGGACGTCTGCTCTTGCTACGTAGCGATGCGAGACTCACTGGGACTGAAGGGCACGATCTTAGACTTCAAAGGCGAGATTGACAAGACCGTTGGTGCTAAGATTCTGAGGCGGACATCAGAGCAGCCGGCAAGAAAGGGCAGGTTGGATACGGGCACCATCATGGATTTGGGCTCTTGGGTTACGATAACATCACAAGACTGCATTATACACATTGTTCTAAAGCGTGGGCAATACAAGCAGACGGAAGGAACCATTCATTACCTATGACAACAAACATCGCTCGTCGCCTTACTGTTGCTGTGTCTACCTATTCGCTTTTTCGGCTTCACTGCCACTTGCAAAGTCTAGTACGTTACATCCAGAGAAAAACAATGTAATTCGTTTCGTCCAAGATAAAAAAATATGTATAGGGACAGGCATTGCGCGGGCTGGCACTGAGTACGTTCCGGAAACAGGGAAACGCCTGACAAGCTGTAAATAACCAGATTACTCAACACAAGACTAAGACCAGTAACTTTGAACCGACGTCAGGCTTCTTAGTGTGATGGTGTCTAACCCGAAGTGCCTCTTCTGTCTTGTGCTAGAGCTTACTAGGATAGGGAACGAGCGTAATAGGCAAGGTGCTATACATTTAGGCATAGTATATCCACCATTGATCGCCGTAGATGGAGGTTTGTCACCGGCCACCGGCGGTTCCGTAAGTACGCATCGCATAGAGAGAAATGTGGTGTTCAGGTAGTCCCAATTCGGTGAGACGGTACACAAAGCGAACAGCAGCAACCAATAGTTGTGATGCTGCGGCTGGTCGCCTAGAATGTCTTGCACGGGACAGTTCCTGCAAGCTGAGATCCATTTCAGTGGTTCTACAATATACATGTAGCCAAGACTGGCGATGCACAGCCGTCATAAAACTAGCGTGGAACCAGATCTGCTGTATAAATTAAGGAAAAAGAATGAATAAATGTACTAATGCTTAGAACGAACTCCTAATCAATTCGATCGGCCGCTCTCTCTCTCGCTGCATACTGCTGTCTTGAATGATCAGCGAATCGGTTCTTTGCGGTGGCGCTAGTAGTTATGATTTCTATGCGTTGTGCATTCGGGGCAGTGGGTGAAGGACCCCAGGATTCTGCCCAGGAGACAATCAATGGCCGTGTCTCGAACAGTCCAACAGTAGATAGCATCCATCACATCGAGGTCGATTCGGTGATTACTTGCACTAGCAGAATCTTATGTCTTGCAGTACAGCCTATCATGGAGCGCCATATGGTTTTGGTGTCTGGGTGGTGTTCGTGGTAAACAATGGTTCACTCACCGACAGATAGAACGTACGTTAAGCCGGATTGTTTACTTTGGGGAAGCATGTCACAAATCAGCTTCGAGGAAGTGACGTCGAGTCGCACTGATTGGGCCAAGTGCACGACTTTTCGGCCTGTTTCACCGTTTCCTTGGGGGAGGATAGCTGCCCGGTTGCCCTGGTGATTTGGAGGCGGGAAGGCGCCAGCTGGGATTGGGCAGGCCGCTCCAATGTTTTCCTTGACCTGCATGCACCATTTGCTGGATGTGCGGCCCAACCCAGTGAATCCCCGATGCAGGCAAAATCCTGGGTTAATGGATGGATTGATGGGCTAGACTGCTCTCCATCTTGTTGATCTCGCTCTCATATAGACCCCTCGGAGTATTACTAGGAGCTTGGACGGCAACCTTGCTCCCTTGACCTGACTTGACTCTTTTGCTCTTCCGACTGACTGACCCTCCAAGCAACCATCATCAAGCCGGGTCCTGGCTGGTTTGCGCTTCACCTCTGATTTTTTGATACCAATTTGATCTTTTGTGTTCTGTTTCAAGCTGCTGCTTGCTTACTTTGCTTTACTACTTTTGACCGTTTGTTTGGACTGTCCAGTAACCTAGGCGTGTGGGCACCCCAAGTGCTTGGTTCATTGTATGGTACCGAGCTACACCACGTACACGATATTCCACCAAGACACCGCATTCCTCTCCACAACCACGCCAGTTGCATTGCATCAACCGCCGCCAACATGCCTCCGGTCGAGCGCGATGCCCCCGCTGACCGGGTTGACCGGCCGCAGCATCTAAGACACCAATCGTCTGCCTCGTCGGACCAGATGCGAGGAGCTCTCATCCCAATGTATGTCATGTTTACTTGCTGCTGCTCTTACTACTCCCTTTGATCTACGATCTACCAATGCCTCTATTTCGTCGGCTCACACATCGCAGGTGGGATAGCTCAGATCCCGAGCGAGCGCCACCGCCTCTGCCCCTCAACCCACAATCGCCAACCGTCGGCGTCGGCACTTCTAGGATAGGCACGTCTGCGGCGATACAGTCGGCGCATGCCGCCTTGAATGAGAAGGCCCGCGAGAATGCCCTCGTCCCCACTATGAACAAGCGCATGACAATGAGCGGCGATATGTCTCCGGACAAGGCTTTTGTCGAGAAGGCACTGATCCCCAGAGGAAGCCCACACAAGCGAATGCAGTCTCTCCAGGCACCCACGGTCCGAGATCTTAGTCTGATGATCGAGGGTTCCAACAGACGTGATTCGGTCAGCTCTCTCAATCAGAGGAACCACTCGCCCGAGAAGAACAGCAGACCCGGAACGCCAGTCCGCGGACGAGAAAGCGAAAGGGCCGGCTCCGTTGATCGCGAGAGAGACGGCACTCCCACACCACTGCCTATCACCTTGACGCCAGTCATGCGCCAACAGATGAAGAGGGCGCCGTACAGTATCCTGGGCGAAAACACGCCTCCCCAGTCAGCTACAATGCTTGCACTGCAAAATATGCCTGCTGTCACCCAAAAAGATACACTACCCAGGGAGCTGCCCAGGGAACCTCAGAGGGAACCATACAGGGAGCCACACAGGGAGAAGGATGCCTTTATGCCAGAACCTTTAGCCCCAATCACCAATCACTCGACGCCTATGGCAAAGGTGACACCATCGATGGATAATCTATCCCAGCAAATCGTCACTCTGACGGGCATCGCTACGTCTTTGCAAAAGGAAATGACCACGCTTAGCAGGCGAAGCAGGGACAATGCAACGGACCTCATGAGCCTGAAAGAAGCCACACATGCACGAGACGAGGACATCCGAAAAAGCCTTCGTGAAATGGCCTCTGCCAAGAAAGCAGAGCAACGAAGCTCGCGGGACACCTACGGCGATACCCTGTACGTAGACCACAACAGGCCACATGGCAGCCCACCGCCATCCAAGAACGGGAACGGGAGACCTTTCTCTCTGCCTCGGATACCATCTCCTAATAGCTTTGCTGCTTCCATGAACGGCTCTACGCTAAGTATGAACTCGAGTGCCCCATCACTGGTTGATGATTCGCCGGCCACACTCGCCTTACTCGAGAAGATCATCCGAGAGATGGGCACCAGGGATGGACAGGACGGCATCGTGGGCCGACTGACCGAGCTGGCGGAAATGCTGCCAGGCTTGGCTTCATCTGCCAAGGTGGAAGAACTCATCCAACAACTCAGATCCACCTCCCAAGAGCTCTCACTCGTGCCAGCCGCCGGCCAAGGTGGCGGCGATGGCGGTAACTTCGGACGACCACGTAACTTCAGCTTCGATGAAGATGACGACGGATGTTCGCGCGAGCTGGACTGGAGTCAACAAAACGGGATGGCGCAGCGGGCCAATGCCCTGATACATGACAGGGAACACCATTCGCCTGCTGCCGCTCGTGCCCATGAGGTAGTCAACGAGGAGGTTATCAAGGTAATCCGCGGCGTTAAAGACAGTGTGGCCGCAGGTGGTGGCCTAACTGCCGAAGTCAAAGCTCTCGTTCGAGAACTTCGCGGCGAAGTCCTCGGTATGGGGCGGGACATAGGCCGGCGTCTTGACGAAGTCAGTACCAAGACCGCCGGGAAGGAGGAACCCGCCACCAAGATGCATATGGAGAGAATCGTCGATGAAGGTATCGAGCAGATGAAGCTTCATGTGAACGAACTTCTTAAAGAGCACCGCAGGGTTTCATCTGCATCCATGAAATCTATCGTCGACTACCAGGAGATCTACAATGCCCTGACTGCCGCTCTTCACGACGCAGACGCCAATAAGGAACAGCCGGATCTGTGCCGGGACGACGTTGTCAACGCGGTAAAAGATGCATGGGAAAATTACAAGCCAGACATTTCCGTCGAACAAATTGGCCTCGATCGCGACGAGATCCTTGTTTGCTTGAAGGAAGGCCTCGAGGAGTTTGCGCCGCAGCACGAAACACCAGAGGGTGTAACCAGAGAGGAAGTCTTCGACGCCGTTGTCGAGGGCTTGAAGCACTATTCTCCGCCAAAGGTCGAAACCCCAGCAGGCCTTTCACGCGATGAGATACTCGAGGCCGTTAGGGAATGTCTGGAGGAATTCGAATTCCCCGTGGCCCCATCCGCCATGAACGAGTTGACTCGAGACGATATGCTCGATGCTGTAAAGCAAGGCCTCAACTCTTTTGAATTCCCCAACAGCTCAAATGCGATTGTTCCTCATGGGGCCAACGTCGACAACAACGAGGTGATCGAGAGACTTCACGACATCATGCAGTGCATGCGCGAGGAGTTTAAAGCTGTATCCGAGGAAGCAAAACAGACCTCTGCCGCAAACGGCAGAGATACGGAACAAGTCCTGGATGCAACGAGGGATGGCATCGAACAGCTGCGAACCCACATGGAGGAGTATATCGATCGTGTTAGCTCTGGGAACAGCCAGGCAGCTCACATGGACAGTCTTCTCCACAGCCTAGACGGATTCCGCGGCGAAGTTGCAGAGCTTATTGCCAGATCCGAAGAAGGATCTAAGTCAGTCCTCACCGAAGAGATTGGGTCGCTTCGAGACGCTGTCAACTCGGTGCTTGTCCCCCATACACCTCCTTCCAACGACAATAGAGAGCTTCTGGAAGCAATGCGAGAAGGTCTCGAGCGAGTTCGCCAGGAGCTGTTGCGCCCTAACGCCGGGACCGCTGAAGTCCTGGATGCAATGCACGAGGGTTTCGGTGATCTCCGTGCCAGCGTTGAGCGGATGAGCAATAAGCCTGTCGATCTCACAGCCAATGACGAGATCCTTGACGCCCTGAAGAGCGGACTCGATGGTGTGAAGCAGGACATCATCCTTCTTCGGGAAGAGCAGCATCCGAATGACAGGGCCGTTGCCACAGTGGGCGATGCCAGCAATGCCATGGTTCCTGTTTCTGTAGATGCTCTCAAGCAAGACGATATTAAGAATCTTGAAGTCATGCTTACCCAACTACGGAGCAAGGTGGAAACCCTGGAACCTGCAGCACCGACGGAGAACCTCTCCAAGCAAGATTTAGCCGAGATGGAGGATATGATTCGCAATGTGCAGCAATCCGTCGTTGGAATAACCGAGAAGCAGGCACCTGAGAGCTTGTCCAAGGACGACTTGGCACATATGGAGAAACTCCTTCGCAGCCTTGAAGAAACGGTGATGACTGGGAGGAAGAGGGACCCTGACAACCCTGATGACACTGGAATCCCCATCAACGTCGACGACCCAGCATCGAAGGAAGATGTGCTGGCTATCGAGACTATTCTGCGCAACACCAAGGATCGAATCGAGGACCTCGTAGACGGCGAGCAGGCTGTCAGAAAGGATCACATCGACAACATCGAAACCCTCGTTCTCGAGACCAAAGAAGCGTGTGGCTCTATCACCGGCCAATTGGAGCTGATGTCTAAAAAGGAGGACATCGCGGCTGTGGAGTTACTGGTCACTCAACTCACGGCTGGCCTCGACGAGATGAAGGAACGCGCCGAAAAGTCTCTCGAAGACCCCGAGAAAGTAACCAAGACGGACGTCAACGCCATTGAAGCCGTCTGCTATGACGTCAAGACCATAATAGAGCAGATGGTGAAGTCAGACCTTGCCGCCTTGCCTACCAAGGAGGATTTGAAGCCCCTTGTGGACGTCACCAACGAAGTCAAAACCGTCCTGGACGCTCAGGTAGAGGCCAACGCCAACGCCTTCGAAGAACGTCAGGCCGAGATCGTTGGTGTCGGCGAGCGTGTGACTGAGGTCAAGACGTTCCTTGAGGAGTTCCAAGGTCTGATGAAGGGGAAACTCGAGAACGAGGGCAACGGTCTTGAAGCTTTGCAGAAGCTCCTTGACAACCTCAGCGAAACGATTGCATCGAGCACCGTTGCAGCTGATCTGAAGGAAATGCACGAGCTGATGAAGGCGGAGTTTGAAGAATCCAAGAACGGAGTCGTCGGGGCTAAGCTGGATTCGGATGAGAAGCTTCAGGCCACCAGCGATACTCTGAGCGGCAAGATCGACGAGAAAGTAGGAGAGTTGATCAGCAAATATGAGGACTTCGAACTTGTCATGGAAGACCGCACAAAGGCCGGGGAGGCTCGAGATGTAGAGCTCGAGGCCGCGGTCGTTGGGACAAAGGCCATCGCCGACGAGCTGAAGCTACTGGTCGACACTCTTGGCTCAACAGTCACCGACTCTATGGAAAAGATGGAGATGGCTTCCAAGACGGTGTTCGGCCGAGTGGATGACCTTGTCTCCAAGTCCGAAGAGAACCACACTGACGACAAGAACGAACACTCCCTGACGCGCGACCAGATCCATGCCGCCGTGGCTGCTGTCGAAGGATTGCAAGGTCAAGTTGTGGAATATCAGCCTCAGATTCTCGAGTCCATCAAAGACGTGCTTCTCATCGTGGGTCAGCACTACGACCATGCCAAGACGAGTTCGACAGAGATGCAAAAGCAGATCGAGGATGTCAAGGAGAAGGAAAACCAACTCCTATTGTTACCGCCGCCCGAGAAGTATGACGATTCGGAGATGCACTCGAAGCTTGACAAGCTGATCGATCATTCTCACGCTGCCGACAAAGCCTATACCCAGCTTGACACTCTCGACAAGGTACATGCGCAAGTACAGCGGACCGCATCCGACATCTCGAGCTTCTTGGAGACGCAGACTAAGCGGATAGAAGCCGACCATGAAGATCACGAGAAGCATCTTCAGGAGGCGGAGAAGAAGGTGCAGGAGATGAATATCAACCTCGCGGTGGTACAAGCCGAGAAGGAGCACGTTGAAGCCAATGTTAGCACTTTGCGGTCGGAAGAAGATCAGCTTCGTGAAAGCATCATGGCACTGAGGACGGAACAGGAACTCCTTCAGCGCCAAAAGACACGGTTGACGGCCGATGTGTCATCTCTCGAGACCGCGATGCATATTCGCCGCGAAGAACTTCAAGCTATGGAGACGAGGGCCGAGGGTCTTGAACGCCGGATTCTTGAAGGAGTTCTTGATCACTCGCGTGCACTCCTTCTGACCAAGGCGGGGACCAAAGGGCGTGATGCTATGTCTCGCAAGCGTGTTCCCGGTGCTAGATCCAGCCTGGCACCAGTCGATGCTGCCACGCTCAATGCCCAGCCTCAGTCAGCCCACCGCAAGGCCGTAAACATCGCAGTCAACGGCAACCGCCCCAATCCTGCCGGTGCAGCGCGGCGCATTCTCAGTCTCAGTCAGATCAACAACAACTTGACATCTGGCGGCATAAAGCGCAGTCAGAGCGTGCGCACTGGCAACGGACCCCTGCGTAAGAGCAGCTGGGGCGGTGGCCTGGGCAAGAAGTACGGTGACCTGGAAGGCGATAAGGAAAACGAAATCATCGATTCGGTTAGGGAGATCGACGAGCCATCGGACAACGAGGCCGATCCTGACGCCGTCGACGATGCCGCTAGCGAAGCAACGGCTGAGCCGAACGATGCTGACGAAGCTAGCGGCGCCGAGGATCTCGCTAGTGACTCCGGCACCCTCAGGAGATCCAGCCTCGGCACCACGGTCATCACAAGCACCGAGACTGACGGTGGCTATACTGATGACGGCTACACGGAGAGTATCGCCGATACGGATTCGATAGCGGACTCGTCGGTAGTAGGAAGCGAGAGCAATGGGCTGGTCGTATACGCAGCTTAAGCTGTAGGGGGAATGTGTACGGATTGATGATGATGGAAAGAGGGACGAAGAAGGAAATGTCGCTAATGTCTTGAGGATGAAGGGAAGAGGGGTAAGGCAGGCGACAACACCAGTTGCCTGTCGTACCTCACAGGTTGGTTTGGTTCGGGTTTCTTTGTAGATACACACTTTACGCGTTTCGTTTTTATTGTACAGGTCTAAGGGCCAACGGTCTTACGAATCATGATGAGAGTAGTAGTTACTTCGTACTGCAGATTCACACATGAAAATATAATTTTGCTACCAGTATCTTCTTCTTCTTATCCCTTGTCAGATGCTATGTGATAACTCTTAGATGATTTTTTGTTATGTAAAATGCCTAGTCAATGCCTCCCAAGGACGTATCAGATACGGCCTGAAAATAGTACCGAGTAGTGGCTCAGGGGCATGGTAGATCTTCTGTGTCGGCGCCTTGCCATTGAGAATGCGTTGGGTCATAAGAGCGAGCTGAGATGCAAATAAAGCACAATTTGCGATTTCAGGGGTATATATTGTAGAGTATGAGCAGACGACTACCTGGCCAGGCATAAACTCTGCCTGAGACTCGATTTATATATCACTTTTTCTACGGGTATCCCATTACAGTATAGCTCATTTGATCCTATGCTTCATACCAATGACCTCGGTTCCCATGAGCTCCCACAGGCACTCGGGCAGCTTGACGTGCATCTCGTTCTCGTCCCAGCCGTTCTCGAGGATGGCGGCGAGGACGCGGGGCACGGCCAGGGCGGTGCCGTTGACGGTCCAGGGGAAGGTCATCTTGCCGCCGGTCTTGACGCGGGTGGCGAGGCGGCGGGTCTGGTAGTCGGTGCAGATGCTGGCGCTGGTGACCTCGCCCCAGCCGTCGTTCTTCTGGCGGCGCGAGGGGAAGAAGGCCTCGATGTCGCACTTGCGGGCGGCCGAGGCGCCGAGGTCGGCCGAGGGCATCTCGAGGACGCGGCAGTGCAGGCCGAGCATCTCGAGGATCTCGGTCTGGATGTCGACGATCTCGTCAAAGAGCTCGGCCGTCGCCGAGGCGTTGGGCTCGGTCCAGGCGAACAGCTCGACCTTGTTGAACTCGTGCACGCGGTAGAGGCCCTTGGTGTCGACGCCGCGGGCGCCGGCCTCGGCGCGGTAGCAGCGCGAGACGGCGACGCGCTTCAGGGGCAGCTCCGCCTCCTCGAGCAGGGTGTCGGCCTTCATGCCGGCGAGGGGGATCTCGGCCGTACCCGCCAGCACCAGCTCGGGCTTGCCCCGGTCGCGGTCCGCGGCCGACTGCGCCAGGTTGTAGATCTGCGTCTCGCCGTGCTGGTCGCGGGGCTGGAAGCCGCAGGCCGCCGCGATGTGGCCGTACACAATGCTCGGCGGCGTCACCTGCTGCCAGCCGTGCTGCGTCGCCACCGCCAGCGCGAACTGGATCAGGGCCTGCTCGAGCCGCGCCCCTTGGTCCAGGAGGTAGTACCAGCCCCAGCCGGTGGACGTGGCGGCGCCAGCAAAGTCCAGGAGGCCCAGCTCGGAGCCGATGTGGACGTGGGAACGCCAGACCCGGTCCGACTCGGACGGCACCGGCTCCGGGTGGTCGTTGATGTAGGACAGAACCAGGGCCTCGTCGCCGCGGGGCGTGGAGTCGCTCGTGAGGTTGGGGATGGCGAGGGCCATGTCCTCGATCTCGCTGGTGAGGCGGTCCTCGGTCTGCTCGATGGTCGAGAGCTTCTCCTTCAGCTGTTTGGCCTCGGCCAGCAGCTCCTCCTTGGACATGCTTCTTAGGCGGTCGGTGGCCGGGTCCTCATCGCCCGTTGTCGAAGCCGAGTTGGCAATCTGTTTGCGCAGCAGGTTGCTGCGCTCGCGCAAGTGGCGGGCGTCCCTCTGCTGCTCCTGCCATTGCTGGTGCAGGATGTTGATCTGCGCCGGGTATGCGCTCTGGGCTTTGTAGTTGCGCTCGAGGCAATTTTGCTCGTAGAGGGTCGGGTTCTGGCGGATATGCTTGATGTCGATGCTCGGGCGGGGAGCGGTGGTCGGCCGACTAGAAGCGGGCTCTGCTGCTGTCGTCAGGCTGGAATTGATGGGGTTGGCACGGCGTTGGGCCGATGCATGGAAGAGGCGCGTTTGCGAAGGGCGAAAGCGACACCGCATGCAGACGAAAGAGGTCTGAGGCGGTCGCATTCTCAATACAAATGTGGCGGCAATTGCTAGAGACTGCAAGGAGGTCAGGTCAGACTCTGCTTCTTTATCTTTTTTATAAGGTTGGTTAAAGTTGAGACGAAGTTGCAAGCCGCGGCGGCGTCTTCATATTCCAGCTGCCCGAAATTTTGAGATCGCGGGAAGCTCAAGAATTACTTTCTTTCCACACACGCAGCTGGAGCTCTCCCCGCATTTTGGCAATTGACTGGGGTAGCGCTGCTTAGCCGTCCAGCCGGGAGTGGCACGTCTAATGAGTTGGTCACCAGTCACCAAACATCGTGCCATTCTCTGTCCATTTATGCTTTTCATTACGCTGCTGCTTCGAGTTAACCGAGGGTATCGTCGTACACATTGCATCAGTTCTACGAGCGCATGCAGTCCCACACTACGTATGTATGTCCTGCCAATGCCAGGCTACACAGTCCCCCAGACCCCCAGCGTCCAGCTGGTTGCTTGGTTGCCCTGACCCCTAATAAGGCCACCAGCTCCCATGCTCGTCCGCTGTTGCTTCTGCTGCGCCTGCACGTCCACCTCGCTCGGCCGACTGGCCCCATTGACGCCCTGCTGAAGCCATATGTCTCGTTCAAGTACAGCCAGCGCTGGCACTTTGAGCTGCGTTGCCATACTCGCGCCGCACCATGGCCCCAGTGAGTCAATCGCACGCAATGCACCCTGCACCGGTGCTCTGTAGTTCTTGTCCTGTCTGATGTGTTCTTCGACTTCGTCCACATCCACCGGGGCATGCGCCGGGTCCAAAGGCACCGCCTCCTCTCCAGAAGAGCCGGATGTGTCAGTTTGTTGTATGGTGGGTATTGGCCCTTCATTGGTTTGTCTGCCCGGATTGCGTTTGAGCTTGGGGTTGTTCCTGTACGCGTCGGCGCCCTTGCCTTGGATCGGATCCCACCCTTTTTCCTGGGCCAGGAGGGAGACCTCGTCAAAGATGCGGCCGCGAAGCCCAATGATGTTGGAGCACCCGCCGCCGAAAATGATGCGCGACATACACATGGCCCTCACATCCAAAGGCAGCTGGAGCAGAGCGCGGTATATCAGCAAATGGAGTGGAAGTTCATGGTCGTCGAAGCATGCTGGCGCATATCGAGTCTCGAAGAAGGCGGTTTCGCATGGTTCGGCCAATTGTGAAAAGGGAACCTCTATAGTCTTGCTAGGTTTGCACGAAGAAAGGTGGATCGAGATAGGGGTGGAATCCTCGGCAGGATCTACAGGGTCAGATTCGTCGGCCTCATGAAGAGTAGGCAGTCCTTCGGTGTCGCCCTGTTTCGGGGTTTTCTCTGACTTCTTGCACCAAAGCATACGCGTAGCGATTTCCTCACACTCTTCAAAGCTGATGATGTCCTTTGGCGAAGACTCGCCCTCTGTTTGCGATTCAGGGGTTCGACCTTGGACGGCATTCACCAAGAAGCTCCGGGTTTCCTCTAGCAGCTTCTTGCCGGCTCTGACGGTGCGCCATGTCTGTACTTCGCGAAACTCGTAGACTGCAGTGACTATTGTCTCGTTCCAGCCAATGTCGACCACCAATCCAGATCGCACACCAGCCGCAAATGCGGCCATGACCGGGGACGAGAGTAGAGATATGGTGGGGATCTGAAAGTTGCGGAAGAGCGTGCTGAGGCTGGACGACAGGAGAGGGAGCGGGACAGCAGGCGGCAGCACCAGCGATATCCGGCGCGGTTTCGAATCGATCAGGAGATAGCGGGTGAAGGCATCTCGCAAAACACGCTCGAGCCTGTCGCCCACGAGGCCCAAGTCTTGCCCCCTCACGTCGAGCTGCCAAAGCTCGTGGTCGCTTCCCCAGGCCTTGCCGGCTGTTCTCTTTCTCCAGTCATCCTCGTAACCAGGTTCCCAGGCTCGGTAGTCGCCGGCTCGTTTGTCGTGCTCAGCGTCGAAGGCCACGATGCGTTTGGGCGTGGAGTCGCCGGCAAAGCCAACACGCACTTTGCGGCAACCCAATTCGATGATGATGATTTCTTCTTCGGCGCGGGCACTAGAGGGCGACCCGAATACCGAGGTGGATAGTGGTCGTAGTGGGGTGTGAGGAGCGCCAGATATAGACTCTCTGCCTCCGGAGCGAATGTTAGACACGGACCGGTGGGCAAGAGTCGGTCTTGCATCGGCGTCGGAAGCCATGATGGTTGGGTTGGATTGTGTCAGCCGGGTGGGTAGCTGGTCGTTTTTGGCCTCACGTAGCGGGCATGACTGACTACATGCGGCTACTAATAGTTACACATCAGGAAATGAGTATGCAAACGCGCCGCGACAGGGCAATGCGCGGATGGGTTTGGATGGAGCTTGGCACTTGGGGATTAATTGAAGGTCAGTGGGTGTTGTTCCAATTGACAGGGTCTATGTACCTACCTCTACTGCAGCTAGTTCCCCCCGCCAACCTACGAGGGCAAAAGTCAATAATCAATGTCCCAATCCGACCATCCATCAATTGATGACCTCAGTCAGGCGTTCGAAACGTGCCGTAACGCTAGGAATCGATGAATTATCCACATACAACCAAGCCTTAGTAAATGAATAGCAACATCCAACATAGTACTTCAGCCGACTTGTCCTATGAGTAGCAGGCTGATGGGCAGAGCATCAGCTGGCTGATCAAGATGGGTATCAAGGGGTAAGTTCACACAAGCTGCAATAACTTTTGGCCGCGCCGTCTCTAACATGCCTCGCCCTTTTGTTCAGGATCTACAAGGAGATAGGCACTGGCGAGCGGATTTCGCTCACAAAGCTTGCCGTCGATCAGCTGGAGAAAACAGGCCGGCCACTACGGCTAGCTATTGACATCTCCATTTGGCAGTTCCAGGTCCAGGCCGCGCGAGGCGGCTCCAATCCGGCAGTTCGCACGCTGTTCTACCGCCTCCTGCGTCTTCTCAGCCTCTCCATCCACCCCATCTTCGTCTTCGATGGACCTAACAAGCCCGCCTTCAAGCGCAACAAGCGGTCCGGTCGAGGAGATGGCGTAGCAACCGCCATGGCCAAGCGCCTCATCCGCCTGTTTGGCTACCAAATTCACGATGCACCCGGAGAGGCCGAGGCCGAGTGCGCCCTGTTACAGCTACGCGGGATCGTGGACGCGGTTCTGAGCGAGGATGTCGACACCATCATGTTCGGCTGCACTAAGACCTGGAGGAACTGGAGTGCTGAGGGGACCAAAGGCAGCAAAACTCCCACCCACGTGTCCGTTTACGACACCCATCTGCTTCGACAGGGAGAATCGGGCCTGGACCGCGAGGGAATGGTGCTGGTGGCTCTAATGAGCGGCGGCGATTACATACCCGAGGGTATACCGGGGGCGGGAGTCAAGTTGGCGTGCGAGGCGGCCAGGGCCGGCTTTGGGAAATCCCTCTGTCTCTTGAAGAGATCCGACTCGGCCAAGCTCGCCGAATGGAGGGACGAACTTATCCATCAGTTGCGCACCAACGAGAGCAAATTCTTCCGCACGAAGCACAAGGCCCTCACGGTCCCCGAGGATTTCCCTAATATGGAAGTCCTCAGGTACTATACGCACCCCGTCGTATCCCCGTCAGCCAAGCTTGACCAACTACAGTCCCAGAAATGGGGCCGCTCGCTTAATGTGCTGGAGTTACGAGAATTCGTAGCCGAGACGTTCGACTGGACCTACAGGGCCGGGGCCATCAAGTTCATCCGCGTCCTTGCACCTGGCTTGCTTACTCGGAAGATTATGGATCTTGGCGAGAAACGCGAAGATCAGTCACTCGATGTGGAAAGCCTGGAAACGGCGGAAAATAGTCTGGTCAAATCGATCACGAAGAGTCGCGCTCACTTCAGCACAGATGCTACACCGGAGCTCAGGTTGAACTTTGTCCCGACTGATATTGTGGGTTACAATTTCGAGGAGGAACCCGAGGAGGAAATTCAGTCTGCTCGGGATGGGCTGGCTTTGAACAGCGACGATGAGTTCGAAGCCGTGGCCGATGAGGATGGCTCAGAAGGAGTATCGAAACCGAGCAGGAAACCGTACAGCCCAAATGATGTAGACGCTCTTTGGACACCAACGACTGTCGTTAAACTCGGTCTTTCGATCATGGCGGAGGATTGGGAGGGAGCCCAGAGAGCCAAGGAATCTCGAAAGAAGACGAAGGCGGCACCCAAGGCAAAGTCCAAAGCCGCCGGTACGCAAGCCGGTGCCCTAGACAGATACGTCAGGGTTACCAAAAGCAGCACAGCCACTCAGGTGACAAGTATGGAAGTATCAGAGAAGCCAGCGTCTACTACCAGGGGTCGCAGTCCTCTCGAAAGCCTTCCGACGCCTGGTACACAAAGAAAACCTTCGCCGCCGCCGCCTACCCAAAAACTGGCCAAATCTCAGAACCCGCGGCCACAAGCCACCGCCAGCAAGCAGCAGCCTAGGACCAAAAAGAAGGTCCAGGTTCAACCATCTCAACCGGATGCCTGCGTCAACCCCTGGACGATAGCCGGCTTACAGCATAGTCCCAAAGCCAGCAGAACTAAGAAGCCCACAGGCTATGTTGCTTCACCTGGTGAGGCTATATGCATAACTTCTAGCCCCATTGCTTCACCTCCATCGCCTGCTCGCCGTCCCCTGACGCAACAGGCCAGGGTCGCAAAGCCAGATTCTGCGGATCCTAGCACAAGCCTGCACAAGAGGCGGTCTATCTCTCCATTGAGCCCCTCTCCGCCAAGGACCGGCTTCCTTGAAAGACCGATGAGTCCAACTCCAAGGCCACGCCAGGACCGGAGGAAGCTTGCCAGGACCGAGTCGATGCCGGTCAGCCCTTCCGTGGCCCCTCCTAGTACCCGGAGCTCCACACAACGGCGGGGTGGGCTGGAGAGGGTCCAAAGTGATGTGTTGGCGGATCAGACAGCGCAATCCATAGATTCGGACGACGACGACGACGATGCTCTGCCGCCGCTTAGTAGTTTCTACGGCCGCGCTCGTCAAAACCCGATCGTACCACCACCACCGGCGCCACAAGCGGCAGAGGACCTCACCGTGCCACCTACTACATTATCGTTCGACACAACAACAAATACAACAACAAAAGCCCCAACGAGGCCGTCACGCACGACGACTGCCAGGAGAGAAACAAATAAAACAGCCAGCAAGCAGCAGCAAACCAGGTTAAACGACAGCATATTTGGTATGCGCACGACAAAGAAGGTGTATAAGCCGCGCAAGAGCAAGCCGGGCTACTTTCGGGAGATCGATGCGCCGATGGACGACGAGGCCGAACAGGGTCAGGAGTTGAGTTTGATTGACCTGACCAACGAACCTGACGACTAGTGCGATCGGATAGAGGATGGGCATCCTGTGTACAACATTGTGTGTGTGAAATTATTTGGCTAGGCGTAAGCGATGTTTGGTTTTGGGTTGGATAGGACGTAGGATATTACGAATACAGATGAAAGATACCCCTTAACAACAAAGCCTGAGACATTTAACGTGTGATGTACGCTGCGGCATAAGTTGGAGGATGAGCTTGTATTACCGAGTGAGGAAGACATACACACGTGGCTCGGTAATTTTAAGGGCAATTGCATAAGGCCATTTGATTTTCGAGTAGTAGTAGTAGCATATTTCTGTACTTATATGATGGGTATCCTGCGACAAGAAAGGAAAATGAAAACAGACAGTCCATCAAAACGCCAACCATTATATCCCCCTCCCCCTCTCTTCCCGTCGTATAGAAGGTTTTGGGCATATAGGTTGATGAACAAAGTAAACCGCGACAACGAGAGTAATTCCTCAGCCACCCCGCCGTTCGTTACACATCATGAAAGGTCGTCATAGTACATCAGCCAGCATACGATCATTTTCCGCCTCCGGCCCACTCCGTATGAGCGATCTCGCTCTTCCCCCTCCCTTCGACCCATTATTCCTCAGCGGCCCAAGGCAGATCACGCTCCACGACGCGGATGCAAGTCAAGTAACTCACGGGCGAGGCCGTCACCATACCTCCTGCTCCCGACCCGGGGCCGCCGTTGCCGTCTTTCATGCCACTTCCCGTATTGTTCAACTCGAGCTCAAGCCCCGTTCCCATGAGCGGGCGCACGAGCTCGCGCGCCGCCGACTTGAGCTCGTCGACGCGCTTCTCGAACCGGCGGAGGTTGTCGCGGCTGTAGAGGTCCGGCGTGAGCTTGAGAAAGCGCTTGCACTCGTCGTGCGTCAGGTACGAGGCGCCGCTCGCTGAGCCCAATGCGCGGTACGTCCGGCCCAGCGAGGCGAGCGTCGGCGGCGGCGGCGGGGCATGCGATGCCGGGACAACGGCGCGACTCGAGCTGTGACTGCTACTTCCGCCGTGATGGCTGCTGTGATGGCCTCGGCGTCCATCGGAGGACGATGCGGGCGGAGGGGGCGGCGGAGGGGCAGGAGAGGTGTTATCTGCGAGCCACTGGCGGAAAAAGCTCACGGCGAGCCAATCGAGATAAGAAGTCGAGGGCGTAACCCGCTCGCCGCGAGAGTTGGTCAGATTGAGACGGAACAGCCTGCCCTCAATGCGCGCAATGGTCTCTTCGAGTTCATCGACTTTGTCTTCGATGATGTCGAGGACGACCTCGGGGAACGCGCTGCGGATACTCCGCTCGCCTGCGGGCCATTGACCCACGACGTGGATCAGGGCCTCCTGGAAGATGATCTTGCTCCGACTCAGATAACCCAATCGCAGATACGAGACGGGATATTTTGCAACCTGCTTCCATAGCCGCGACTGAAATTGGAGCAAGTGATGGTCCACGCGCGGGCCACATACGGCCAAGGCGTCATATTGGTCGGCAAGGGTAAGTAGCGATTTGCACTGCACATAGGCGTCTGCAATGTTGATACCGTCCATTACTGGAGGGTAATTATAGAATATCCGGAAAAGATTGTCATAGTCGCGTAGAAGATCGGCGTCCGCTTGCGACAGCGGAGGTCCTTCGTCGGCCGATGGAGGGTAGTTCTGCGCATGCCGCTGATGATTGCTGCCGAGTGAAAGGTTTGCCACAGAGCGGAAGAAAGAGCTTGTCGAGTGCGTTGACGCCGATTGCGTATGCTTGTGTCGGCTTGATGATGTGTTCGCGATGGTGGCATCGCGCGCGCCAATATTCCCTGTACCACCACCGCCGCCGCCGAATATCGAGTTGCTAGGCGGCGGTGGCAATGCACGACTGCTGCTGCTGCTGTCCGCCTCTTTCTGCACAAGCATAGGGATGTCGTCGGGGCCCGCCCCTGGATCTAGCTCGTACCTCCATCGCTTCCTCGAACCCCCGGGCGAAGTCGCGCGCGGTCTTGCGACTTCGGCCGAGCTCCTGCCGCTACCCGTACCGCTCCCGAAACTGACGCTGACGCCGCTGTCCTCTCCAATCCTCGACAGGTCCCTCGTGGGCGGCGCTTCGGGCAACGCAGGCAGCACGCTGGCCTTGCTCCATTCGTGGCTGGTACTCGCTTCGAAGAAGCCCGAACAGCGTGTCAGGGTATGGCGGTGCAGGAGATAGCGGTTCTCCCTGCCGCCAGCGCGGATGACGATCTCGACGTCGCCCGAGTGGCTGAAGACCGGGAACTCATTCTGTGGTACGTAGGACGTCCCCCCGGCGTGGGATCGGTTGTATCGCTTGCTCCGGGACGAGACGTGAGGGCGCGAGGAGGTGCGCGCTGAGACGACGGACTGGGCGCCGCGGACGAGGGAATGGGACGGGTTCGAGTCAGGTTGCGACACCATGAATACAACTGTTCCTGGGATCGGTAGCTCCCGGGCTCTGTGCTATATACAAACGATTGGTAGTCGTTATTACAGCTGCTCCGTTTCCAACGCTTCTCGAAAACTGCCGGGCTTTATGTATCAAGCATAAAGTTCGGTAGCAGATGTCCGGCGATCGAATCTCTCAGGAGCGTTTGCGAGGCTAACTTGGAGTGGTGGTGGCTGAAGGCTCATTGACGATGGTATGATGGCAGAGGATTCCCGACCCGGAGAATTTCCCAAGCTTTTCGTAGAAAAAAGGCCCGTAGGTGAGTAAGTATATGATGTGCGGAATAATCCCGGGGTGATGGAACAACTACACGGCCCTCACGAACTGCTGTGACGTCCAAAAAGAAAGATATACCAAGGAAGCAGCAGACCGCCCTGGACGGGTCTCCGAATAAGATCGCTTTCTCTCGCTTGGACTGGGGAGGTAATCGGCACACGTCCAAGCTCGTGATTCGCGATTGACGGCAGGCTTGATTGACTTTCTGAGGCTGTGCGACCTTTCGCCACAAGGATGGAGGCCGGCTCACGTAAACAGGGGTGGTTGCAAGGTGTGTTGGGTATCAAGGAAGGCCAGGGCGAACGAGGCCTGCTATGTCACTCAATCGACGATGTTCAGTAGCGATGGGGACCTTCAGAGAAACAGATGAAAACGATCGTGAAATGTTTATCAAAATCGCAAGGTCGGAAATGCGTGCCTTGCCTTTCGAGGTGAGTGAATGCGGACAGCCTGCATACACCTAGTCTACTAAGGTACTGTTTCTTCCCCTCCCCCTTCCGCGCGAGCTTGCGAATAAGGTCCAAGTCGCGCAGCAACTCCGCGTTCCAGCTTGTTTACAAGTGCTCCAATTGAACGAAAGGCTACACACGAGCTTGAGAGTCCAAGCCTGTGTAACGGACAATACATGCGCAGTGAGTGCGTGCTGTTGCTGTTAGTCTAGCAGACTAACTGATGGAGCCGAGCCATTCGCATTCCTCGTTGCACGATTCCCAGCCAACCCCCAGCCAACCACTTTTTCGCCGGATGCAGATGCAGCGCCCCCCCAAAAACTTAAGACCAAGGCAGACACCATGGCGACAAGTGGGCCAGCCAGCCCGCGAGCCCCGGCTTCGGCTGGCCTGTCGATAAGCACGATAACACGCTTCATCCCCTCAGTTCAGCTGCTTTGGTCTCGAGCGAAGCGGAGTTCCAATCGTCGTAGGCCAGTTGTTTCTGCTCCTCAGGCCGGCTCGAAACCCCCTGGATCCTTGGTAATGGAGACGCATCGGAGGCCGTCTGCCCCCTCTCACTGTGTCTTTCTTTTGATTCTCCTCAGTTAGAGATTCTTTACAAGGAAGAGAAGCGATACCAGACCCCCACACGTGACTGGCGTTCTCACATTGCGAAGCAATATTCACGAATGAACTGACATGATGCATTGGGGAAAAAAAAAGAGACACGGCAAATGCAATGCCTTTTTTTTTTTTTTTTTTTTTTTTTTTTTTTTTTTTTTGGAAACCAGAGAGTACCCTAGTATCTTTGTTTGATAATGGCACGCAATGTTGCGCCCCCAACTCTACGTGGAATACGGGGTACTATTGCTTCGTATGCCTTGATGGCTGTTATTTTTCATGTCATGGAATTCTCTTCGACCTACTGTGATGTGTGGTACAACATATTCAAAGCAAAGGGCATCGCCCCCTTCCACTGTTTGTTAATAGCAGGGAATGAATTATCTCTCTCAGCGTTATGATAGCAAAATGTCGGCACTGGGCCAAGGAACGGCCGTACCTGATGCCGACTATTGAAATATTAGGTACCTCTCTTGGTTGAGAACCTGCCTCTTAATACTGTCACTTTGCTGGCAGTCGTAGACCGACACATGTGCCATATTTCCGACGTACTCACTTACCTGCCTCCAACTAAACCACAGCCAGCGTAACAAACATGACCATCAAGAAGATACTGTCATGCAACATCAACCGGGGTAGTATCGCTGTAAATGGCTTCACAGACAGTAAGTTTTGCAGTGCATTATCAAGAATAGGAAACTATTCGCCATTCCCATGCAGCTTGCCCTCAGCTTTGGGCTCTCATTAAATACAAGGGACATGCCAGGTCAGGTATTTATACGAGTTATGTCCATCGATTTTACAGCCCGGGCGAATATATAGGTATTCTTTCGATCCCAACCAAAGATGTGACCGTATTGCCCAAAGGCCCACATCAGGCAACAACCACGGCTTTGGGAAATGGTCACATAAAGAACAGTAAGAAGAATTCGATTCTTGATAAATAACCTTTTTTGATTGTTGCAACTGGACTATGCCATGTTGCTCATGAATATTCATACAGCTAGCAATACAGACCGTTTAGCCTTGAAAACAACGAATACCCGATCCCGGAATTTGGAAAACGCAAACAGCGACACCGTCTGTCGCCGAGATGACTTTGAAAAACGAAAACCGGAAATTCGTAGCAAGTCGAGAACTCCTGCCCAACCAGCCGCACCCAAGCGAAGCCCACCAGTACACCATATCAGAAATTGCATATTAAATAACCAAGCCCTCTAGACCGGCTGGCTTTAGCTCATGTCCATGTCGACGTCGAGCGCAGAAGCGGCCGCTGGCGTGGGTTGTGGGGTGCCAGCAGCTACCATGGGTGCAGTGCCTTCGAAGACTGGAGGAGAAGCCTTGAGATTGAGGAATGCCTGATTGAGATCCCTGCTAACAAGCTGGCCTTGGTGCAGGTCCTCCCCGAAGAGGAAGTAACCTTCCGAGGCCTCGACGAGATAAGATTGGAGACCTTTACTCTCGAGTTGTATATTGACATTGGTGATAGGGAAGTGGTTCTCGATGTATCGTGCCCAGCCACGGGAAGCGGCTTGAATGTGTTCGCTGTCGCTGATGCGACTCCCACCAATTCCAAGATGAAGAGTGAAGCTGTCAACGACAGTGTCGTGCGCGGGGTTCGAGCGATTGGAAGGCAAGTTGGTGGCAGGGATCGTGGTGTTGTTCATGTCCAGACGTTGCGACTTGGCGCTCCTCAATGATGGACGCGCTTGCTGGTTGATGGAGCGAGCTTCTTCGTTGCGGCGCAAGTCATCCTTGGCCGCCTTTTCTTCAAGCCACGTCCCAGATTGGCTTTCAGCATTCGCGACGTAGGTGGACGGCGATTTTATGAGAACCATTCCTTCGCCGTAAACCCATTCATCTTCGGGTTCTTTTACAGGCTCAATGGTCTCACGTTTGGCTTCCTCAATGTCAAGGTTGATAGCTGCTTCTTCTCTTGACCGCTTGCGGCCTGCGGTCTGGGCGAGCGATGGCCGCGCAGGAGGCTGAGCCCACGCAGAAGAAGCAGCTTTGAGGGGCATGGCTTGGCCGAGAGGTGAGGGCTGGTGAGGGAACATGGGCATGCCAAAATGGGATTGGTGGGCAGCGCTGGGGGGCATGGTGAGGACAGGAGACTGGGTACGTGAAAAGGAACCCATGGTGACCTGTGATAACTAGATGTCAGATGGAAAAGACAACAAGTGTGGTTAGATATTTCCTGAGGCCGAGGCGACCTTGAACTGTCGAGACAGATGGCGTGCTGGAACCCGTGTCGGTAGGCAGGCAGGACGCAGGTAGGTAGGACGCAGGGTAGATGTCAGTGAAGTATGGTGCTAGATAGGTCAACCCGATCTGGGAGGATTATATCAAAGACGGGTAGGTGGTGTCAATAAGAACCGCTGTGTCAAGATGGGAACAAGGACGATACAAGAAGGTAAGAGGCTGAGGGTCAGAGACGACGTTGGTGATGGGGGCGTAATGGAGGTGGTGATAGAAGGGATGTGGTGAGTTGGATGGGGGGGAGAGAGAAAGATGGATGGGAAGAAGTCGAAGAAAGAAGGAGGAAGTCTTAAAACAAGGATGCGGTTGCTATGGGAAGGCGTAGAGTGAAGTGGGAAGGAGGACTGGAGAGTGTGGGCATACAGATTGGACTGGGTGTGTGAGAAAGAGCGAGAGAGACAAGAAGTGCGATCCAGTGCAGTCAATGTGTGTGTGTTCGGTTCGGCTGATCACGTACAGAGCAAAGAGAGAGCGAGAGAGCTTGAGGTGAGGTGAGGTAGGGTCCTGTCCTCAAGCTTCTGCTCAAGCTGGGTAGGGGAGGTACCTGCCCAGGGTCTAGTGGTGGTAGGCCCGTCGTACCTTCTCGCCCGTTGACACTGCAAATGGATACATCGGTTGATCTTACCAGCCTCATTGTAGACTGGTCTCGTCTGGGGATGGGCTGAGATCCCGAAAAGACTCCATAATAAAGTCGTCATGTACATCCACACCATGCTAGACATGAAAAGTACTTTTGCTCTCTCCGGTCTGGTGATTGGCCGGGAAACAACCAGCGTCGCCGGGGTGGGGATCTCAGCTTCCGACTTGACTGTCTTTGGTAAAGAGGCGGCGATTGCCTGCATGTCGAATTGAGATGCTGGTCACTGCGGCGGTGCCGAAGAATGATTGGCTTGACCGAATGGCGTTTTGGCTACCCAGACAAACTACTGCGCCTTTCCCTCTTGGGCTCTAGCGCAAGTGCATACTATCACCCTGCAGGAAGATTTTAGTGGCTGTTGGCCGGATCAGAGTCGGATTTTAGGACTCCTGTCTTGACTCAAGGAGTAGTGGCGAGCAAGCGCATCCTGAAGCATGGAGGCTGCCTTTCTCGTGTCTCCTCAAATGGCAAAATGGCTTGTTCCGTCCAGTCGTCCCCGCCCACTAGACGGACCACTGACAAGTGCTTGAGCTGCAGTCTGGTCGTTTCTCGAAGGTTTGGAACTTGTAGTATTGCATGTTTCCCGTAACTGACACTGAACGCTCTGTCCGACCTCATAGTTACGTACTTTACGGTCAATCTATCAATGCAACCATGCTCCGTAATCATCTCGGCGCATTCATTTCACCGATACTGTACAAGTGACAGGACCACCGAGGGAGGACCTTGAAGTGGTCCACCTTTGTTATTGCTCTGCTCCGGCGGCTCCTAATTTTTTTTCTGTCGTAGCAGATCGCGACGCGGCTAACGCGAAGACGCGTTCTCATGTCGAGGATTGCTTAGTGGTACACCCTAAGAGTCCCAGACTATCTATCGTTAGCTGGGCGGTGCGGGCTGCTCACAAAATTTCGCATTTTCTCTTCAACGCACATACCTTTTCTATCATGGCCGTCGCGTACATCGGATCTCAGCGCAATGGCGTACCTGACTCCGTCCAAATAGTATATTGCTACGATGATAATTCTACAGGTTGCTGCACGCCACTGCGAATGTCTGGTGTCTCTGACCATGGTCTGTCCGGGGTACATCTGGTTGATTCAATCACCTGAACCTGCATTCCTCTGCCCCATATCGTCTTGCCCGTAATGCAATGCCTCGTTGCTGAACCGAGCAGAGTCGCCCGAATTCTCTGTTCCGCCAAATAGCCCACGGAACCCAGATGCAGACAAGCCAGACGGGCTCCGGGTCCTGCCGTAGTGCCTGCTGGAGTAGTGAGCGGCTCTCGACGTCACACGGGGAGCAGGAGCTGTATGTGACCCGTCCAATCGACTTCGATGTCGAGCTTCAGGCAAATTTCGCGGAGTCTGAGGTTGCAATGAAGCTGGGAGCGAGTCGTTGTATACCCGGACTCCTAGATCCGTGCCCATTGTCTCTTGGGAAGCACTTGGCCCTTGATCATCACGGTGCGTCTCCATTGCTGGTTGATGGGCCGAAGTCTGAGTAATGGGCCGCTCAGCTGACTCTACATCATGGTCCATGGTATTTAAGGGGGCATCTGAGCCATGTCCCGCCTACACCACCAATCAACTACTCCAACGAAGTATTAGGCTGTCGTTGGGAATACGGCTTACCGGAACTGAATTGTGCGTTTCGGTCTGAGCTACTCGAGGCGAAGAACGACTGAATGGCGTCATGGGACGATGATCTCTAGCCAGCTCTTCCGAGTTATCTAGTGGCTCTTGATTGAACATTCGCTGAAGCGCTGTTGTTAGTCTGGCAGTTCTATAGTGAAAAGTAGTAGGCGTACAAATGGAAGAGACAGCTCATCAGATGATGCCCTCGCACCTACAGGGAACGGCGGAAGCAGTCTCGTTGCACTTGGATTATGCTCTTGCCAGTCTCCCGAAAGGGATGAAGCACACGACGACGTGCTCTGTGAGCTTCCAGATGCCTCATACGATGTCGACATCTCTCCTGCAGGAACGAGAGTAAACTTAGGTGGCCTCCGCGGTGGCAGACTGAAGAGCTTAGGGGTGTCAGGCTGACAGTGTCCCTTCGGCGTCTCCATGTTACCTTGCTCGTCCGCGTCTTGGGGGTGTTTTGTTTGAGGAGTAGCAGTAAGTGGTTCATTGGCCACCGAACCATTAGGATCATGCGTGGTTGGAGATCGCCTAGTTCGAGGGTTGTTCCGGATAAGGTATCTCTTGAAGCGGCGATGGTGCTCGAAATCCTTGACCTCAGTCATGGTGACTGAGATTGATGTTGGTGGAAGTCGCAACATGGCCGCTCCTAGTAGAAGAGCACGCGTAGAGGAGGTTATCAACAGAATATTGGCGATTGGATTAGCATGCGGCCTCGTCGTGCGACACCGATGTCGTGGGGCTTCGAAGCCGACTACATTGAAGGTTGAAGATCGAATCTATTCTACATCACGTGTACAATTCCACGCATAGGTACTAACTGCTTGCTTCAAACGGCTGTCATCATTGGAAATTGATGTCGTAGTTGCAATTGCAATTGCATTTGCAGTTACAGGTGCAGGCGCTGGTGACTGCCTGATGCTTCACCGTGTTGCTCCTTCCATGTTCGCTATTGGGAATTGCCGCCATTGACTTGAATGGAACTGGCCAAGATATATCTTGGCGGAGCGACCCAAGGAATAAGGGTGTATGAGTACTTCGAGATAGGTATATATCAAATACCATTCTTAGGCACGCGGCGTAACTTGCCGCTGCATTCGCTTGTATTTTTGTTCGCATAGGATAAAGGCTTCGGTCCTCGCCCATATGAGCATATTTGGAAGCCAAGGTGAGTGTAATGTGTGCGTATCAATAATAAGGGGTGCAGATATAGGCAAGATAACATGTAGTATCCATCGCATGCCAACGCTTATTTGCACGTCACGTAGATGCGTGCCTATTGACTTTGGCTCCCCGTCACAGCATGAAAGAACGAAAACTCTTAATGTGGGTGGCTCTGATGAGACTTACTTATGCCGAGTAATCGAACTTGGATGTTGTTGAATGCTGGGTTTGTTCCTGCATCCTATGCCGAAGCATAGATGTAGATTAATGCAGATAATCATATGGGTTTCATCACCTTTTCAACCGTCTCCGCTCCATCATCATACGCACCCAGAACTGCCTGGCATCGGGTACCACAGACTTGTCGAAGGTGGTTGAAAAGAGCCAAGTTTGTGTGCGCATTGCGTACTCCATATTCCAGAATGGATATAGATGATATAAGATGGATACCGTCGTTGCATCGCCTGCTGCCAATCTGTCAGCTGGGGGCGTGGCTCGCTGGGCGCAGGTTAGAGCGAGTCTGTACGCCCTTGAGCCCTTCAATCCCTTGACCGACGGGCAGAAGACGGGAGCTAGCAGAGGGCCGGGCACCAATCAAAAGACCCCACTCGGCCCTCTCCAGTTCCCAGCTGGCGCAGTAGTGGGAGGATTTAATAGGGAGCGCTTGGGGTATTACCTAAAGCCCGGGAAGGCCAGGGAAAAAAAGAAAGGAGGCACATACATGAGCTGGTTAGGTCAATCAATCCCATCGTCCAAACCAGTGCTGTCTCATTTGAGTGCAGCGACCTCAGCATCCGGCGGGCAGTCGCCAATTTAGCAAAGAACGGTTGACCTCGTATTGGGACTATTGAGCTGCTGCTGGGTGGGCTATACCTTACATGTGGTCTAAACCAAATAAAGACGGTCAATCTTGGATTTGCTCGGAGAACCTCACCCTCGAGCTGTCCCTGCCCTGGGGCCTGGTCTCCTGGTGCTCCAGTGCTCCAGTTCCAGCCAGTCCCTGTCCCCGTCCCGGTCACTGCCAGATAATAGCACAGTGGGCAGCAGGCAAGATTGATATCGCACGTTATCGTATGCGTGCTGCACCCTGCACCCCGTGAATTTACTGCACTGTACCGTACTGACAACCTAACCTACCTTACCTTCTCTATCCCACTCAACCCGACTCGACTACCTTACTACACACGTGGGTGCATCTCTCGTACCTGACATCGCCAGGTACTGGCATTATTCTGTGTCTTCCCCCACCAGCTTCACTCGTTCCATCCTTCTGTCTTGTCGTCCGTCGTTTTCTTGTTCCTAATGCTCTCACTTCGACCGGCTCGGCACTGGATTACACCGCAACCGCACCACCACAGCCCATTGCGGTCCGCGGTTTCGCCCAGTCGAGCCACCCATTTTACGATTCACCACTGAAGCCCGGCGCACCGAAGCTATCGCGGCGACTCTCCCCTAAATAGTACTCGGCATCTTTTGCGACCAACTCGCCGCGGGTTCACCATCAGCCCGGGTTCACCATCAGCCCGCTCAGCCGGTGTTTTGGCAACCCTTGGATTCTCGTAGCCCAAACCACCCTCCATCAGGGCGGCTTTTTCTTTGATCGGGGCCTCTTCCACGCTTCGCCCAGACGCCGAAGGATTGCTTGTGGGTTGACTTTGGGTTCTGCTGTTCCATCCGCTTTGCTTGGGACAAAAGTCACAGACGGACAGCCACCGCGGATCTGCCCCAGCTCCCATCCCACAAGCTCGACACATTAGACTTTCTCATCAGCACTATCCTAGCTAATCAGACCACTCACCGCCATGAATAACGACCTAAGTCTCTCTCGAGCCCTTGGCGGCTTACGAATTGCGAACCCTGACGACGCCGAACCCGGTCCTCAAGAAGCTTTGGCTCAACATGATGAAGCTGTTCAACCTGCCATTTCCAGGCAGACGACCGCCAACAGTGTAGCCCAGCTACAAGGCCAAGGCTCGCAGAGTCCGATTCAACCCCAGACCCAGACCCAGACCGAGGCTCAGGAAAGCA
Source organism: Apiospora marii (assembly GCF_038362585.1). NCBI lineage: Eukaryota > Fungi > Ascomycota > Sordariomycetes > Amphisphaeriales > Apiosporaceae > Apiospora > Apiospora marii. Next base: position 3,620,337 of record NW_027117377.1, read on the forward strand.
GAAGCCAACCCGTCGAGCCCGGCCTCCCATATGCAGATTCCCAGGGGCAACTCCCGAACCCATATCCACAACACACGTCTCCGCCATATTCTGGTCCGTCTGCACGGCCTGGTTCCGGTATCTACACGGCTGCGGAGCGAGACCAAGCCGCCGACTCCTACAAAATACTACGGTCCGAGGCTTCTAGGACCTCCATGTATAATATGCCTACCAGACAAGATTCTCGGTCGAATCCTAACTATACCACGAATCCTGCTGCTATCCCTTCGAGGGAATCCAGCCATCGAGATCGGTCCTACAACCCGAACAGACCAGTTCCCCCGCCAGCAGGAGGTGGTCCATTGCCTCCTAGGAGAAGCTCAAGGGGGATGGGTGGGGGATATGCATCAATACCTGGCATTCCCACCGTCCCAGAGCCTCGAGGTCCAGTCCGACCCGACATATCCATGTCCAACAGCAGCGAGGACTGGAAAGACAGAGGCGCGGCGGTCAGCACTCGGAGAGAAATCGACGCAAATGGGAAAACGATTGTAAAGACTGTGAAAAAGGGGGTTCGTGACTTCTCATTTGGTCGCACCCTCGGCGAAGGATCGTACAGTACAGTCTACCTTGCTACCGATCGACAAACGCTCAAGGAATATGCCATCAAGGTTTTGGAGAAGAGGCATATTATCAAGGAGAAGAAGATCAAATACGTCAACATCGAGAAAGATACTCTGAACCGACTCACAGAGCATCCGGGCATCGTCCGTCTCTACTATACCTTTCAGGATGAGAATTCTCTCTACTATGTGTTGGATTTGTGCAACAGCGGAGAGCTCTTAGGTGTCCTCAAGAAGACGGGGACTTTTGATGTTGAATGTGCAAGGTTCTTCGGAGCACAGATCCTCGACTCCATCGAGTACATGCATTCTAGAGGTGTTATTCACCGTGACCTCAAGCCGGAGAATGTTCTACTCGACGACTCTATGCATGTCAAGATCACTGATTTTGGCACCGCTCGACTTCTTACTGATCCCCGGGCACCGCAGACTCCTGCTACTGCTGCTGCTAGGCCGGACGACCGCCCTGGCAGAGATAGGCCACAGGATGATACCAGAGCCGAGTCATTTGTTGGTACTGCTGAATACGTGAGCCCCGAACTGCTTCGTAATAAGAACGCTTGTAAGGCGAGTGATCTGTGGGCTTTCGGTTGCATCATCTACCAACTGCTGGCTGGGCGGCCGCCATTTAAAGGGGGCTCCGAATATCTGACTTTTCAGAAAATCGTGGAGCTTGACTACACGTTCCCTCCCGGGTTCCCTCCAGCTGCTCAAGACTTGATAGAGCGTCTTCTGGTTCTGGACCCTGAGAGACGACTTACCATCGAACATATCAAAAACCATGAATTCTTTGATGGCCAAACCTTTGGTAAGCAACTATGGAGGATGAAGGCTCCGCGCTTGCGTCCATATGCACCACCTCCACAAGAGCCTAAGATCATCAATCTCAATGGCGGCAACTCGCCTCAATCCGCGCCTCAATCACGACTGCTCCCAACCGGCAATAATGCAAATGGGTCAGTACGACCTCCCGGGCGTATAGTCACAGATATCCCTCCGCCATCGCAGCTGGATATTGAATGGTCTCCTGTCTTGAATCGCACGAACGAGAGGATATTGAGACTTGGCGACCTGTTGGTCATGTCGACGCCCATCCCGAACAGCCCCCACGCGAAGAGTGGCGGCGAACATGGAGAGGGGCATCGGAAATTTGCTCGCTTCTTTGGAGGAAGCACAACCAAGAAAAGGCAGCGACTTGTGATGATTACCTCGAGTGGCCGGGTCGTGCTGGCCCCGGCAGGCGGTGAGGAAAAGAAGTCTAAGCAAGAAATATCGCTTCTTGCGCCAGACTGCGCCTGGAGAACTCAGATTGATGCCAAGGGACAGACGGTCTGGTGTGTCGACTCGGTAAGTTCCCTCGACGAATGCATCTCATCTTGACACGATTATACTGACCTTAACCAGTACGGGATGCACTATACATTTGAGGAACCCAAAGCTGCGAACAGTCTGGATTCTTCCAGGCCCACTGCCGACGACTGGATCGAGAACTTGGAGCAGGCCAGAGACATGGCCGTATCGCTGAATCATACCAACAGCGACAACGGTTTTGGCGACATGTCGTCATCCATGTCTAGTCCGGCCAGTACATTCGGTGGCACTGGAGCTTTGAACTCTGAAGGCTTTGGCATCAGCGATAGGTCGCACCGGAATCACCTAAGCAAAAGCCAACTGAGCTTGGAGGACACCACGACAAGCAAGCGCAACCGTTTTAGCAAGCGTCAATCCAAGCAAGGGCTCGGTCCAGCATTCTAGGGTTGCTCAGAGATGGCGGTTCCTGCTGAACAGTACTGGCAGTGCCCGGATCGGGAGTCGCGGTTCCACTTCACTTTATTTTCTCATGTTCAGCGCAGGCGTAGCAGGTTCTGACAGCACTTTTGATAACCGGGGAGAAGACGCAAAATCTGACTAGCAGTAGTCTAGCAGATGCCACAGACACGGTATTAACAGTCGAGGTGTCTTCCGAAATCACTTCTTTACTGGGCTCGGAGGGTTTTTTCTTTCTTCTCTTGGTCACAACCCCTTCAATTGCATTTTAATCAACATAGGGCCTGCCTCTTGGAGGTTTGCAAGATAATTGCATTGACATCTGTCTTGATAGGACGGACGGAGCAAGACAAAACCTGTAGCGAAGACAGCATCTTCCTGTTTCCTTTTTAGTGGGGAGGCGACTGAGTAGAAGGGGGAGGAGTATGAAGACGTCTCCTGGGCCATGATGCCCAGGCCAGCATTGCATGTATATGGAGTATTCAGATAGGACGACCAGGCAGGCGTTGGCCCAAAACTTTTGCTCCATGGTTTCGGACTAGATGCGGGGCTGTAGGCATATCTACTTATTACATACCTACGGTACTTTCAGCCTATTCAAATATACACTACCTAATCACCTTTTTCTCTGCCTGCGATGGATGGTCATTGAACCCTGGGTTGGTTGGTACATTATTACTGGTGTTCAATGCCCTGGAACTGATATTGGGCACGGGCCACTAGAGAAGAGAAGAGGCCAGTAAAAGAGCCTCAAATACCCCCACTGTTTCCTCGTCCAGCCTCATTCTACGCTCTAGTCCAACTGCAGCCGCCAACAGCAAGTCGCGTTTGGCTGGGGCAGCGAGACGAGACGGACCAGTTCCCCAAAATTTCTCGATCGCGAACTTGACTTACAACCTCCGGACCAAGAGCCCATCGTCGCACCGGCCAGCACAACGCTACCCAACGCTACATACGCTACGGCATCCGGTCTCACCGGGCAGCGAACGAATCGATCATTCCCAATCCCCTCTTATTATATCCTGCCAATTGCCCAGGTCCTCCGTTGATGCTAGGCCGTCAAAATGCAGCCCGCTTATCGTCAGTTCCCGCAACAGCAAGTGCCACCGCGCACTCCTCACTCGTCCGGCCCACGACGTGGAGGCATCGGTATGTTGACTGCCCTATAATAATTCGCGTTTCTCCCTTGGTTTCGTAGTGGAATGCAGTAAATATCTCGGTCGGTTGTCGCCGCACGTGAGTTGGCAACACAAGGCACAACGGGGACAAATGGAAGAAGCCGGGTGTTGCGTCCGCGCCGCCAGTGCGGTCGTCCCGATTCGACACAAACACGCTATAATCCGCCTTTTGCTGGCTTTTATATGATGAGCATGTCGCGACCATTCCTCAGACCATACCCCACACAGAAATTCACGTCTCCACAGATCATTAGCCATCAACTAGTACCAGGGTACCAGCCTTGATCTTCTGGAATCCATCTTGTCCTGTCTTGTCTTTGTGCAGCTGCAGCTCCAACCCGACTTCTCTATCGCATCCCACCTCGTCTGACCAACCATCCACCGCTGCTTTCCCGAGCTTATTCGTGCTAACCGTCCGGTCATGGCAGGCCCTATGATGTCCTCGGGACCTCACCCCCAAGTTCCATTGACCCAGGCCCAGATGGCGCAACAACAGCAGGCCGCTGCTATGCAAGTCGAGATGGCCAAGCGACGAAGCCGGAAACCCACTGACAAAAACCTCCCCGACAATATCGACGAGTGTACCATCGGTGAAATGGGCGCCAAATACAGAGAACTGCGCGACTTCGAGCGGCGACTTGACGCGACCATGACGCGAAAGAGACTGGACATTGTAGATTCCGTCAACCGGAGCGTAAAGGTAGGCTGAGAACGCACGCCTGTCCAATTGGGGTCCTTTGCTAACGGGCGGCTGCTTAAAGCGATGGAAGACGCTGCGCGTTTGGGTTTCCAACACTGCGGAAGACCAGCAGTGGCAGAACAACGATCTCAACGTACCCGCTTTCGATTTCAGCTCAAATCTAGAACCCACCTATCGAATCAAAATCGAGGGTCGACTCCTGGATGATGACGACGATCTGGACAAGGAGGATGCTGGCGAAGAGGACGACGAAGATAAGATGGACGAAGACGGTGCTGATGCCAAGTCTAAGGCGACCAAGGCACCCAAGTATCGCTTCTCCCACTTCTTCAAGGCCCTGACGGTCGACTTTCCTGCGAATCGCAAGGGCATTGACCAGAGCATGGAGTGGAAAAAGCCAGAACGAACTGGTCCATCGACCAACCTCCCTGCATCTGCAGACTTCGATGAGTTGATCTTCAAGCGCAGCGGCGACGAGAACATGCACATCGTCATCAACTTGACTCGCCACGAAGACCCAGAACGCTACGCGGTTGAGCCCGCTCTGGCCGACATTGTCGACAAGACAGAAGCCACGCGGCAAGAAGTCGTCATGGCTGTATGGGACTACATCAAGTTCATGGGTCTGCAGGAGGATGAGGAGAAACGCAATTTCCGATGCGACGACCTTCTCAAGAAGGTACGGTGCTACTGCTGAACAGGCTGCTACCATGCTGAATTTTTACTGACTCGAGGACATCTAGGCTTTCAACATCGAGACGGGCTCCATTCCCCTTCTATACAACTACATTACGCCTCAGCTGAAGCCGCTGCCGGCCGTCAAACTCCCTTTCACCATTCGGGTGGACGAGGAGTTCCACAAGGACCCCAAGCCAACCATATATGACGTCCGAGTCGCGGTGGATGACCCCCTGAAGGAGAAGATGGTGACCTTCCTCAACAACCCAGGATACGCCAGCATGCTTAAGGAGGTTGCTCTGCTTGACGACCAACTCGCCACAATCGTGCAAGCTGTTCACGTGTCCAAGTCCAAGCATGCGTTCCTGTCTTCGTTAAGCGAAGACCCAGCTACATTTGTGAAAGACTGGCTCAGCTCCCAAAAACGCGATCTCGACATCATCATGGGCGAATCCATCAGGGGCAGCGGCGAACATGCCACAACGGGTGATGAGTGGAGGCAGGGTGGCAAAGACAGCGTCTGGAACACCATTAACGCTAAAGAATCAGTCACAATGTTGCTGGCGAAGCAACCACATGTGCCAAGGTAAAGGTTCGCATGTGGTTTGGTAAGGGGGGACTGCTTTGATGGTTTATCGTGGAAATTGGGGAGTTATCGGCGTGTTCAGTCCATGCTCAGTTGTATGTGCGTCAATCACGATATCCAAGAAGGCACGAGCATTTGGTTAGGACTTGTATTTGCTGTACTATTAATTATGAGAAGTTGTCCAGCCACTTCAGTAGAAAGAAATGCCTAGCAAAAGCATGAAGCTGCATAGTTGATGGATTAAAACCTGGTCCGCTAAACCTCTTGATACGGCCCTGACCATAGTATGCTGCCATGGACGATTTCGGTCCTTCCTGTCGCCGGCTACTTCATGAATTCGGCAGCCTGTTGCTTGTACTCCTCGCGCCAACGACTCAGTGGCAGCCTCCCATTGACGACATCGCCGGCGCTCCACGCCATGCGTTTCTTGTCCATCTCCTCGGTGACCTCGTTATCCGGGCATATGACCCAGAACTGCTTCTCGGCCATTTTCTTCTCGAGGTACTCGACCACATCCTCGGGCCACCATGGCGCATCGGGCTTTTTCTTCTCGTCGGCGGCCGCCCCAGCGGTCGTGGCAATAGTGTCGCGGCCCGCGCCCGGCTGACCGCCCGCCAGTCCCGTCCACGTCCAGCCGGGCACGAGCAGGTGTACCGAGACGGAAGGGTGGTCCGCCCGCAGGTCGTACGAGAGCTGCTCGGCCAACGACTTGACGGCCGCCTTGGACGCGTTGTACGCCGGATTCCCGGGAGGGTTGGTGATGCCTTGCTTGGAGCCCGTGATGATGATGGCGGAGTCCTCCTTGGACGACGACTTGATCAGAGGCAGGAGGTGGGTGATGCCGTAAACGACGCCGAAGATGTTGACGTTGAGGATCTTTTCGAAACCCTCGGGCGAGTCGAAGCTGTGCTTGGCGCCCGTGCCGGCGTTGAGGGCCAGGAGGTTGATCTTGCCCTCAAATTCTTTCTGGATCTTTTCCTGGAAGCCCGCCCAGTCCTTCGCCTGGCTCACGTCCATCTGGTAGGTGGCTGCCACGTCCGCGGGGACCTTGGCCAGCAGCTCGGCGTTCCAGTCGGCCACCAGTACCTTCATGCCGTACCCGGCGCATTTCCTGGCCAGCGCCAGGCCGATGCCGCTTGCGCCGCCGGTGATGACGGCCGTGTTACCGGCCTTGAAGATTGCTGATGACGACATGATTTGGAACGACTTATTCGGTAATAATGGAATTGGCAAGCTTTCCTCGCAGGGATCTGCTTTCAGTGTAGGTGTGTATTTGAAGCTTGTTCGGGCGGAGTAGAACGAGCCAGTATGATTAAGTAATTGAATAAGGGCGATTGAGCGTGCGGCAGGCCCATGCGAGAATAAACCGGCCAAGCCTCCCCAGGGATATAAGCAGGTCTACTAAACGCCTATTGTTCCAATCGTATTAGTTTATTCCACTGTTATTCCCTGGAGTAAGTGGAATAATCAAGACGCTTTATTCCTGCGGTCGCTTGGCGGTTCTTGAACAAGCTACACGGTCGGGTTTAAGCCGAATATAATCGCCGCAAAGGTTGGAGACTACTCCTCGTCTTCATGCAGTAGTCGTCACTTTTTGCGAGGAGCTGCCCCACTCGGCATGCAAAGGGGCTGGGGCTGGGTCTTGCAGGTATGACATACATACATACAGGAACCTAACGCAAGAAGTAGCAAGCGCAAACGCGTATATGGCTATATGTGTGTGCCCCCAGCTGGGTGTACTTCAGGTATATATGTATATGATCTTGATCACAAGCAACTTCATCTATGTTACATCTGGGGAATGGAGGACTGCAAATATCATCCATAGCTCTCAGCTTTTCATTATTCGTTAGACCTGCCGTAAACGCCTAGCTACATGCATCGTAATGATTTCGCCGTCGAGGCTGCCTTTGCAAGTCTACCGCATGCATTATATCATGCCAGCGGCCTCCCCTTACACTTCTGCCACGACAACTTTGGTAGCTGGTGACCATTGACGTGAACTCTGTAAGGAGGAAGCCCACGGGCTCCTGGGATCCATACTACAGATGGTGGTGTATCATAGAGGTAGCCTAGCAGCTACCGGCTTGTGGATGTCGATTAGGCGCCACCCTGGGGCATCTGTCTCGTCGGCGGGACGGGGTTTGGTGGCATATTTCGGATCTGCTTGATGAGGAACTCCCTTTCATCAATGAATTGTTCGTCATCTGTACGATCCTCCAAAAAGTGGCTTAGGAAATTCAGCAGCTTATCCCGGTTCATCAACAAGATCTTCTGGACTGCGACCGACTTATGAGGATTCGCAACAAAAACCTTGAAAACATGGAACCCCTCATATTGGACCATCTTCCTATCGTCGCGCAGTAGATTCATGCAGATTTTGAGATGTTCGCCGCGGTCTACGTAAGCCGTCATGACATTGTAGTTGGAACGGTCGAGTAATATCTCGCCGAGCAACTTGATGGACTGACGCTTCGTGACATAGCTATTTGATTGAACCAGAACATGGTTGTACCTGTCAAAGAATAGCTCGAAGTTGACAGCCAGGTAGCGCGGCACAAGATCCTTGTGTTTCGTCAAAAGTTCCTAGGCAATGCAGGTGATTAGTTGGACCAAGAAAAAGGGGCCGGGTGAGCTTACCCTGAATGTGGTGAATGCATCGGCAGCGACCTCGAATGAGCTTTTGTCAATCCAGTCGAAGAATCTCCAGAACACGCCACTGCCGCTCTGTGGCCGCTCTCTTTCGATGGCTGTCACCCCCTTTAGGCTCGAGCCAGGCTCCTCCCCATCGTCATAAAGTATAATGGCCGCCGCAGCTTCACTCTTGAGCACTTCCCGCAACACCGACCCGGCAGGCGTGGCGCTTTCCTTGTGCTCGTAGCCGCGACATAGTTCCAGCAAGACTTGCGGCTTGTTGTTGACCACGTAGCTCAGTGCGACGGGGTCGGTCTTGGGGGATGCGGTGGGTGGTCGGAAGCGAAAGACGTAGGAGAAGATGACCTGGGTGTCTTTCCGCGATTCGAAGGGCAAGCGCCACAGGTGCTGGGCGAGCAGCAGTAGCAGGTCCTCTTCTATCAGACCTTGCACCAGCTGGTATACCTGGTCAGGCGTGCTGTCGGACTCTAGCGCGGCAGCAACCAGTGTAAGCAACACTCCGTCACGGATTGGTCCTTAGAAGACAATTGACCGACCTGGTGTCCCTTGAAGTATGAGTTTCATCTGACTGAGCACCTTGGCCAGCTCCTCGGCCTATATAACACAGCCCCTGCATGTCAGCCCTGTAGTAGCCATTGAAACAAAGATTGTGGGTACAAAGGTGAACGGAACACCCACCTTGCCGGGGACTTCGAGCTTGAGGACATGCTCGCGAGCCTGCTTGGATAAGTCGAGTGTGTTGGTTCGAGTGCGCGCGCGGCCGAAGAGGAAGGACATGGTTGCGGAGGTTTATGCGGGAGCGCTTTGTGGGTGAGTTCCAGGCGGTGCCCAACCTTGATCTGCAGAGCGGTGGAGGGTGCAGGTAGACAGAGTCCAAGAAAGCCGACTCTTGAGCGACTAACACCACAGGGAAGAGGACAGGATCGCAGGCCAAGTCAGTCCCTGGGGCCAGGGGGGCATTAAGTCTTAGTTGCAGAAGAAACTATGCGGGAAATAGTAGAAAAGAGGCGACGCAGGCCCAAGCTAAGATCAAGCCTGGCAAATAGGTCCTGTTGCGTTGTTGCTGTTTATTTCAAGTTGTCTTGGGGGGGTGTTGTTATTTACTTTCGATTCAATTGATGGTAGGTAAGTTGAAACATGCACTTGCTGGGTAGCAGCGCGCAATAAGGCTCCGACTCTGCCAGTGACGGGTAATACTGGAAGTACAGTACCTAAACTTCTGGGGGTTAAACTGGGATATCGCTTATCGCCCGCCGTGGGGCACATCAACTGCCCTACATCAAGAGTGTCCGGTACTTCGAGTTGAGTGTCATGGCTACTGTAAATACATTGATTGATAAGTATTATGTAGTTCTCAACCTGGCTGTCGAGACCTCAAAGTCACTTTACTGTGTTTTTGAATCGGGTTCCTGTTATACAAGCGATTTTGGGCGGCTTCTTGCTATCAATTTGATGAATGATTGGATTTGATGTTGGTACATCGAGTGTAGCAAAGGTACTTGAGCGAGGGGCAACCCAACTACCCCGCCAGTGCATAAAAGTCCGAAAGGTGTTATACCAGTCATAGGCGGTTTGACTCACAATTTGTACCACCCCACCAAGGAATTTCGACGGGAAGGTGGGATGTACATAAAATCGTGCCCCTCGATTCACCATTCTTAGGCAGGCTTCCGATTCCACTCTGTGACAGGAATCACAATTACAACCCGAAGGCTCTCTGGTAGCTGCGATCATATTGGCCCCTTCGTCTGTTAGCTCCTGCCGGACGTTTCAATATGTCTATCGACTTCCCCAAGTCAGAGCTCGAGGTCATCCAGAAGTGGAGGGAGTGGGATGCTTTCCAGCGTCAGGTACGGCCGCCAGATCTGGCCAATGCGCACACGATGATATCGGAAACTGACCAGCGTGATCGTCTCTAGGTCGAATTGACCGAGGGAAAGCCTCGCTACACCTTCTACGATGGCCCGCCCTTCGCGACCGGTCTTCCGCATTATGGCCATCTTCTCGCCTCGACCATCAAGGACATCATCCCCAGGTATTGGTCGATGAAGGGCTTCCATGTCGAGAGACGTTTCGGTTGGGATACACACGGTCTGCCCATCGAACATGAAATCGATAAGAAGTTCGGCATCACCGGCAAGCAGGCCGTCATGGAGATGGGCTTGGAAAAGTACAATGCCGAGTGTCGCGCTATTGTGATGCGATACAGAGAGGAATGGCGTCACACCATTGAGCGTCTGGGTCGCTGGATCGACTTCGAAAACGACTACAAGGTGATTCTTGGCGCTGCACTTACATCGCGAGAGGGTAGCTAACATTTGCCCAGACAATGGACTTGACTTTCATGGAGACGGATTGGTGGGTCTTCAAGCAGCTCTTCGACAAGGGCTCGGTATACCAGGGCTACAAAGTCATGCCCTATTCCTGCGCTCTCACGACGGCTCTGTCGAACTTCGAGTCGAACCAGAACTACCAGGATGTGACGGATCCCGCAGTTGTCGTCTCTTTCCCTCTTCTGAGCGACCCCAAGACTCACCTCCTGGCGTGGACGACAACTCCGTGGACCCTGCCCACCCATCTGGGTCTTGCAGTGCATCCGGAATTTGAATACCTCAAAATCGCCGACGAGAAGTCTGGCAACAACTATATCATCATGGAAAAGCTGCTAAGCACCATTTACAAGGATCCCAAGAAGGCGAAATACACAGTATTGGAAAAGATCAAGGGCAAGGACATGTTGGGCTGGGAATACGAGCCTCTCTTTGATTATCTCAACGAAGAATTCAAGGGTATCGCATTCAAGGTCCTCAACGCAGATTATGTCACCGATGACAGTGGTACTGGTATTGTCCACCAGGCCCCTGCCTTTGGTGAAGACGATTACAACGTGGCCATTGCCGCCGGTATCATCAACGAAACGCGCCCGCCGCCAGATTTTCTTGATGAGAAGGGCGTATTCACCGAGAAGGCGAAGGAATTCGCTGGCTTGCACTGCAAGGAGGCGGACAAGCCCATCATCAAGCACCTGAAGGGTACTGGCAGGGTCGTGGCCGACTCCCAACTTAGGCATTCATACCCCTTGTGCTACCGATCCGATACGCCTCTGATCTACCGTGCCGTTCCATCTTGGTTTATCCGAATTCCCGAAATCATCCCTCAAATGCTGAAGAACATCGAAGGAACTCACTGGGTGCCCAACTTTGTGAAAGAGAACCGATTCGCCAACTGGATCAAGAATGCTCGTGATTGGAACGTCTCGCGCAACAGATACTGGGGAACGCCTCTGCCGGTCTGGATGAGCGATGATAAGGAGGAAATGATCTGCATTGGCAGCGTCGAGGAGCTCAAGCAGCTTAGTGGTTATGAGGGAGAGATCACGGACATCCACAGAGACAAGGTCGACCACATCACCATTCCTAGCAAGCAAGGCAGAGGAGACCTGAAGCGTGTCGAGGGTGTTTTTGACTGTTGGTTCGAGTCTGGAAGCATGCCTTACGCAAGCCAGCACTATCCCTTTGAGAACAAGGATAAGCTGAAGGATGGGTTCCCGGGCGACTTTATTGCCGAGGGTCTAGACCAGACGAGAGGCTGGTTCTATACACTGCTGGTGCTAGGTACTCACCTTTTTGGCGTCTCCCCCTTCAAGAACTGCGTCGTCAACGGCATGGTTCTTGCCGAGGACGGAAAGAAGATGTCCAAGAGACTCAAGAACTACCCGGATCCTAGCGCCATTTTCGAGAAGTACGGCTCTGACGCGCTTCGACTATACATGATTAACTCGCCAGTGGTTCGTGCAGAACCTCTGAGATTCAAGGAGTCAGGAGTCAAGGAGGTTGTACAGAAAGTCCTGCTTCCCCTCTGGAACAGTTACAAGTTCTTCGAGGGGCAGGTGGCACTCCTGAAGAAGGTCGAGAACATTGATTATCTCTTTGACCCGAAGATGGAGAGCTCAAACGCGAACGTTATGGATAAATGGATTCTTGCCAGTTGCCAGAGTCTGCTCCAGTTCGTTAACGAAGAGATGGCAGGTAAGACACATTATCCGGCGTGTTAGTAGACTTGGTTCGAGAGACTGACTTGGTTCATTTTTAGCCTATCGCCTCTACACTGTTGTTCCTCGACTACTGGAGCTTATTGATAATACCACGAACTGGTACATCCGGTTCAACCGAAAGCGTCTCAAGGGCGAGTACGGAGTAGACGACACCAAGCACGCGCTGAATACCCTCTTCGAGGTTTTGTTCACCCTGTGCCGAGGACTGGCCCCCTTCACGCCGTTCATCACAGAAACCATCTACTCCAAGCTCCTTCCTCACATCCCTAAGGATCTGCAAGCAAAGGACCCCCGCAGCGTGCATTTCCTCGAGTTCCCTGATGTCAGGCAAGAACTCTTCAACCCGGTCATTGAAAGGCAGGTCGGCCGAATGCAAAAGGTCATTGAGTTAGCTCGAGTGTCGAGAGAACGGAGGACCCTGGGACTGAAGACCCCACTGAAGACTCTCGTCGTCCTCCACCGCAGCCAAGAGTACCTTGATGATGTCAAGTCGCTGGAATCCTATATCACCGAGGAGCTCAACGTCCGTGATTTGGTATTGACCACGGACGAGGCCAAGTACAACGTCCAGTACAGTGTTCAGGCTGACTGGCCGGTGCTGGGTAAGAAGCTCAAGAAGGACATGGGCAAGGTCAAGAAGGCGCTGCCGAGCATCACAAGCGATCAAGTCCGACAGTACGCTGTCGACAAGTACATTGTGGTGGATGGCATCCGGCTAGAAGAGGGCGACTTGGTGGTCAAGCGAGGCCTAGCACAAGACGAGTCGAACAAGAACCTCGAGATCAACACGGACCAGGATGTCCTCACCATTCTCGATTCCGAGCTATACCCCGAGCTTGCTCAAGAGGGTCTTGCGCGAGAGGTTATCAACCGTGTACAGCGTCTTCGAAAGAAGGCTGGTCTCCAGCCCACCGATGATGTCAAGATGGAATACAAGATCATCTCCGACCCAGAAAACATCGGGCTGGCTGATGTCTTTACAGGCCAGACAAAGTCGATGGAGAAGGCGCTGCGTAGACCACTCGAGAAGCACGAGGCCACACAAGTAGAGGGTGAGGTTCCGGAGAAGAAGGAAGACGGCATCATCGCAGAGGAGGAACAAGAGGTACAAAAGGCTACCTTCTTGCTTAGGTTGTTGAAGATGTAAGGCATGGCCGTCTTCAATGCATACCTATATATGTAGATAGAGCTTTCGACATATGAACGATTATATTAAAAAAACGGCGGGAACGGAAAACAACTAGAACACAGGCCAGATGAAAGGCTTGAATATGTTGATATTGATGATTGAATTCTATTTCTTTTTTGAAGCGTTCTGGGACTAGGGTTAACCGGCAGGTCATTTTGGCCCGATCGTGGGAGGCTCACCAAATAGCAGTCCTTAAGCTTCATAAACTCGGCAACACACTTGTCCTTGTGTACCGAGTTGTAGTCGGCGACAATGCATTTACCATAGACAGCTGCCTGCCAAGATTTGAAGGTTAGGTGGAGTAATTGCGAAATTGTCAGACAAAGTGGACGATGGTCAAATGAATACACACCTCGGGAGAGCATTGGGAAACAGCTGCGGCAAACTTCTGGATAGGCCGTGTACGTGCGGGCATCGTAGCTTCGCTTATCACGAGAGTCGTTCTCCGATATGTGGTGTCCTTGTGTCTGAGAAAAGACTTGCACCTTGACGGCTAGAGGTAGTGAATGAAAGGGATGGGTGGTGACGGCGTTACTCTTGTGCTCCGGTTGGTAGTGTGTGCCTTACATTGATGCGTCAATACTTGATCCATCTCACTTAGTGGGGGCTGGCAGGCTGGCCTGGCACCTGGGGTTCAATTGCTGGATTGGACCTGAGCACTTCCCTGGGTTTAGTGGCGGTCCACTCGCTCTCAGCCGCTAAGTGGCATGTAATACGCGCTTCCAGTTGACTGCCGACGCGTTGTGCCAATAGAATATCCATTTGCTGCCCGATCTGCTTCCAACCACCAATAAACCTGGAAGCTTGCTACGACCATGATGCTGTCGCTTGCGACTGCTCTCTTCCCATTTTGAGCCCTACTACAACACGACTTATGACTGCTTAAAGCTGTCCAGCCAGAGCAGTCCAATGAGGAGGAGAATGCTCGCTGCACTAATCGCTACCTCTTCAACATGGCCAGTGGCTCTGACCCTGGCTCGCTCTCTACCATCCCTGAGATAAATAGCTCCGAGGAACAGAGTCAGCACTTCTTCGCCAATGGAACACCACACCACAACGCTCATGCGCCCGCAATGGTTGGGCCTGCGCCCCAAGACTTTCACGACAACGAGCTGCAACTCATCTTTGAAGTTGTTCAGCGAGCCGAGCAGTTACTTCCTGGCGCTGGCACGGCTGTAACCGCCTTGTACGCTGCCCACTCGGAGGTCTGCAATAAACAAGGGCTTAAGACTGAAGTCGACCAGCGGAAAGCCACGCTCTTTTTCAAGCTCGGGAGTCGCACCTATGCCGAGACACTTCGAGGATCGTTCGAGGAGTGGCTACGTCGCATGAACTGCACTATCCGATTCGACGACAATGGGGATTCAACAACCGATTCAGCTAGTGATACAAACGACGACGATTTCTCTTCTTCACGATCCGATCATCCAGACCTAGCCTACGATGCAGACGGCGCAACCGAGTCCGACGACGATGACGACACTAGTGATCGCCTAGACGTGGATGGTGAAACGGATGCGGAGGAGGGTGAGGGTGCGAATCCGCCTGGTGCTCAGGAACGTCACGTTGCGCGACCTGATGCGCCAGTCGGAGCTGAGAGTTTTCTTGAAAGAAGTGCAATTGCTTTCGAGAACCACCGCACCAAATTCGCCGCTGTCAGCAACATCCAGCAATGGCAGGCTCGATCATCCGGCCTGCAGATGCAGCTGGAAATGTTTCACGACGCGAGGGAGGCAGATTTCATCGACACGGCCGAAGATAGATTTCTGTACTGGAAAGACGCTGCTGCCGAGCTCGAAGAGGCCCCTGTCAGTCATATACCTTCGAACGTCTATTCAAAGCGCATTGAAACGATAGCATGTCGAACCTATGAAATACTGACTTCCAAGAAGATTCTGGCTCGGTGGCGGCGACAATGCGCCAAGCATCCACCTGAACCGCTTCCGGAACCCCCACCAGAAGAAGAGTCCGAGGAAGAAGTGGCAGGTGACTTGTACCTATCTAAGCTTGCGGTACGAGCTCACGAGACCCTCATGAAGTCTCGTGTGTTCACTCGGTGGTCTAACAGAGCATCCGAGGAAGAGGACAAAGCCCGCGTCGCCCTGCGGGCTCACGAGATGGGGCTCAAATCCAAAGCTTTTGGTGTACGGCCCAGGCTGGAGGTCTTAGCTCTAGCTTTGCAGCAACGAATACTATCAAACGACGGCTCAGATTCGCCCATTGAGTTGCCAGAGAGGCCGGCTTCAGCCCCGGTGGAATCGACCGCATCTCCACTGGGGTCGCCTCTCCCATTGCCCGCTCAGCTCGCAAAGAGTGATGAGGATTTACCTCGAGCCGTCGATGTGGTACAGGACGAGCCGGAGGAAGAAGACGAACGTACGATGCTCGCTAGGAGACATATTATGCGGATGCGCTTCTTCCGAGCCTGGGCAGAATATACACAGACGCACACCGAGAAGGTGAAGGGATATGTCATGCATGCTACTCTCGACTCGTGGCGTGGCACGTCTGGTGCATTGGATATAAGAGTATCCAGTCACGCTCATCAGCATGAGCAGGATAATGCCAGGATCACATTGCAGAAGTGGATCGCTGCCGCCTCGGAGTCTGCCGGCTTAAATGCACAAGCAGAGGAAATGGAGAAGCGAGCCCGGGTCGAAGGTGTCCTGAAGCCGTGGCTTGCCCAAGCTCGTGCAGGGCGCAGACTAGAAGCAAAGAAAGAGGGCGACTTCTGGCAATGGTATAACACACCTTTCCGTGATCTAGCCTTTGACAGAGCCGCTATTTTGTATTACGAAGACCGCAAGAAACGCGAAGCCATCTCAAAGTGGAGACTTGTGGCCGAGGAGGCGAGACGGAGAGGAGATATGCGACAAGATTGGGCATCCAAAGCTGATTACTACCGTGCCGCGACAACAACCCTACGCACCTGGAAAGCACAGGCTCGAGAGCACGCCGTTCAAGTATCGATGAAAGGAGACGCCTTCGACGCTTGGCGACAGCTCAGCGCTGGGGACCTCCCACAACAGCAACAAATGCAGTCGTTCGCCGAACGGGCCGACTTCTTCTACAAGATGACAGAGATACTCCCGGCCTGGCAAGCTGTTGCCGACGAAAACAGCAACAAGGAACAGCAGCTTGAAGAGTACAGCGAACGTGCGAATTTCTACTACAGGGCCCGCGATACGGTGCTTGTATGGAGGACCTTGGCCAAGAAGAGGCGGAAAGCGAGATTCAAGGAAGCCCATCTGGAGGTTCGGCGGAGAGTCAAAAGGGGCATGGGCGAATACTGCATCGCTCAGTGGCGAGATAAACTACAAACAAGTTTCGATCGCTACGAGTATATGAATGTAGCACTAGAAGATGCTGTTGCTGGTCGCGAGTATGTGGCAACTGCGGAAACGTTCGACACCTGGAGAAGACGAGCGCAGGAAAAGACACAACTGGGGTTGATGAGCAATGATACTATCAAGCAGCGAGCCATCGACACCTGGAGAGAACGGCATTTGACCATCCAAGATATGCAGTTTGAGGCCGGACAGTATCGGAAGAATCGGAGCACGGGCAAGGCCCTCCGAGTATGGAATCTCAACTCACTCCAGATCAGCAGCCGCAGGCATACAGTGGATAACATCCGAGAGAAGAGTGGCCGCCGATTACTTCGACAACGCTTTGAAGCATGGCACGGGAGTGCTGCGGCTAAGCCTGTGCCGAATCAGCCCCACGAGGGCGACGCGGATATTGTGGAGGATGCGCAGCAGCAGGCCGCGCGTCTCCAGCCAAAGAGTCTCCTATTCTCATCATGGCGAGCTACAGCGACAAGAGAGCCACCGTCTCGATTCCAAGATCTGCGGGGAGGAAGATGTGGCCGATGTGGCCGAGGATGAACTGAGCCTGGAGCCGGCGCCGGAGCCGGAAGTCGAGGCGGGCACGCCTTATGCTCCTACCCCGGGCAGGCCGCAGCTGTTGCTCGGCTCGTTTGGGAGACAACAGACCACTACTCCGCTCGCACCCGTGCCCAGTCGACAGGCGGCGTGGCCGGCGAGAGACTCGGTGCTGGGAGGGTCCGCGATCGAACTGAGGGCCAACCGTGCGGGTGGCCGGTCGAGACGGAATCTACGGGTGTCTTGGGCACAGTAAGAGCTTGAGTGTGTTGTACGGATTCGAATGGAGATGCTGTGATGTATAAAACCATCGGCGTAAGAGTAAGATTATGGGACAAGGATTAATGTGCATGAGTAGGCGTCGAAATATTTGATACCCCATTGGTTATAGGTGGTTATTAGTTGGTCAAACTGGGAGGAAGAATATTCTGTTTAGGGCTCTTTAATGCGGTGTTCATTACATTATTAACTTCCCTTCCATCTGCTGAAGAGCTATGTGATTTGCAGAAACTGGAGCTTGCTGCAAGCTGTTCAGGGGTAGTAGGATAGATAGTTCGAATCGACTTCGCCGTAGAGGGTGGGCCGGCTATAATTGAAGCCGAAAGCCGGCCTCTTCAAGCCGAAAGCCGAATTCCCACCCAGCCTCTATACATACCTATGCATCTGCAACGCCGCACACACTCTGTCCAGAAGAGCTTCGAAAAGTAACGAAACTCCTAATCTAATAACGGTTACACTTGTTCTCAATGGTTTCGCCTCATCAGCTATCATCCCCTCGGATCGCACCCCGGCGTAGGAATGGTAGGAAACAGGCGTGTGTGCCGTGTCATGAGAGGAAGGTGGCTTGCGACCATGTATTACCAGTCTGCCAAAGGTGTCGGGTGACGGGCGGAGCCGAGAAATGTGTGTATACACTCCCAGTAGAAACACCGTCCACTGCAGCGTCGGCTCAAAAACGCCGGCGGCTGTCTACGACGGCTTATAGTGAATCTATCACTACCAGGCCGACGTCGTCAACCCCTTTAACCGAGACCGGGTTACCTGGCCACTCTCCACCCGGGTACTTGGGCCCGACGAGCTTCATGCCTGTCTTTGAAGAGGCACAGACACATCTTCTGACGCCATCGCGGCCCGAGTCTGCGGTCCTGTCGGCTGACCCGTCGGATTTGCCGGCTTCGTCGGCTTCCAGCCACCCACGGGAATCGGAAGAGACTTTGAAACTGTGCCTCGAGGTTCTCTCGTGCATCCCGTCACGATCGACAAGCGAAATTTTGTTTGCAAGAAACATAAACCCGAATGATACTTGGCTCCCCGGTGGCCGCCTCCGGCTCGCCTCCTCGCTATACGAAGCGTTTGGCGCCACTCTCGAAGGCACGCGGCGCTATCCCCATCTACGCGAGATGGCCAGTACGCTGTGCTCCAACTCCAAGACTCGCTTTTTTGAGGACCAAGAGGACCCCGAGGAGTACATGGGCTCCTTCTGCGGCAGGCATATGCGCTGGGAAAGCCTCGGTATCCTCTTCACGTATTGGGCCTTCAGTGCCTCCTTGACGCGGGATGGTGATATGGACCCGATCGGGCAGGACTTTGTTACTGGACGTCAGCTGGTGCTTCGCTTCACCACCTGTGTTTCAAAGTGCATGGACATCTGCCGTAAACTATGCGCACCTCCCAATACACTGTTCGTCTTCGTATGCTTCCGGTATACGTTGTTAGAGTCCAACGTCTCAGGAGACGCAAGTGAGTGAACCGTGTTCTCAGGGGATGAAGGGTTTTAACGAGATGCTGACGATTGGCAAATAGGCCTGGAAACTTGGAGGGCTCACGCAGAGCTCGTGGCTCTAACAACGTTCCTTGGCCTGCATTGTATACCGAGGACCATGCCATACGAGCCGAGCGTTTCGTCGGAGATAAAGAGAAGGCTATTTGCCTGCATCTACAACATTGACATGGTGATATCTTCCTTCACCGGCCGACCACCCTTACTCAACGCTAGGCATGTGTCGACGCCGCTCCCGTTGGACATTGACGACGACATACTTCTAGGCGACAGGGCCCGTCTGCTAGAAGTTGCTAGGAGCCCCGAAATGTCGGACGAGAGGCACTTCTCTAATGGCAAGCTGAAGGGAGTGACGATTATGCGAGCCCGTGGCATGATGGCCTTCATCCGGAATGACATCCTGGATATTTCTTTGGGTCAGATGCACGGTGATGTTGCCGCCCCCCTTAGGTGAGTATCGGTTCAACATGTCCCTTTCTAAGCATGAGAGCCCATCAAGAACTAATCTATGGGTACTCTAAGCCAATTACGCCAACGGCAACTCGAGACATTCGCCAGCTTTCCCGAGGTGCTGGTTTTCCGTCTGGATGAACTCGAAGACACTGCACTCGACTCCGCCACAAGATACTCTAAGCTCCTGGTTCGCCTGGAGCATCTCCAGAACCTCTTCTTCATACAGCGGCTTTATGCCAAGCACGGCCAAAGCGATCGGTCAGAACTGCTGGCCGTTTCGTTTGAGATGGTATCCCTGACTATATATTTCTGGACGCATCGTGATTGGTTCAAGGGCATTCTGGGCGACTACGAGTGGCTAGTAAGTAGGGGGCATCAACTCTCTATCTTCTCGTCGTATGCTAATGTCAACTGCTCTTTAACTCAGGTGATGTCTTATGCTGCACCAGCCGGTGGCATATTGAGCATGGAGCTGCTGAGCCCGTCGCCGCCGCCGCCACTGGCCACTCCTCCGGTGGCGTCCTCCGCTGCCATGGATGTCACCGTACCGTCTCGTAATGATACCACCGGCGACAGAAGGACATCGTCCTCTCCTTTATCTGCCACCGCCGGCTCTTCCTTCCCCGCCAAGCCGCTGCCGAAGCGGTCGCAGATCATCCAGCAGCTGAGCCTGCTGGTCGGTTTCCTCGAGTGGATCCGGCCCTCGGCGCCCAACGGCGAGCTCTGCCAGACCGTCGCCCGCATCATCCGCCACATCCTCGACCAGACGCTCGACGGGCCGCCCCGGGGGGCCGGCCCGGACGATGCGGCGCCCCTGGTGGACTGGAACACGGTCGACTTTGCGACGGACGTCAGCAACTACTTCAATTTTGATCTGTTAGATACGTTCGATTGGTTATAATATTTCTATTTTATTTTAAAAAAAAGGGTTTTTTTTTTTAAAAATTTCTTATAAAAAAAAGAAAAAAATATTCTTAATATAAATATTATTATAAATACTTTTTAAAATATAAATATTTATAATTAAAAATTAATTTAAATATATACGGAAAATTAAGAACTTACCCTTAGGATATACGAGCTACCCTTATTCCTTTTCGCAGCTCGGATAGGGGTAGCTCGTATATTTCAGGGGCAGATCATATGGGACGATGTACCTGGACGCTTCGATCAGTAATTTGGCGAGGCTGTCTTTTGGCAAACGGCCTTAAAAATCCTCTCGGTAAGAGCTTGATGGGTTCATGATTGAGCGGCCTGCGTAAGGACGGACGCTTGAGTGCTAAGTAAGTAAGGGCGGGCGGCACTTGCCGAACAGCTGTCGTTCAATGCCATACCCACGGGCCCACTCCAGCCCCGGAAGTCGCGTTTTCCGGGGGCCCAAGTGGACGTCATGCTGCAGCAGAGCTTCGTTCAGATGACAGCTAAGGTTAACGCGACTGGAGCTATCGTTGGATGTGTGTTGCTGCCTTGCAGCGACTAATTAACCACACCTGCACTGGGAGGCCACCAAGAGCCGCAATTGAATTTTTGAGTTGTTGCATTACCCCATGACTTTTGATTGGCATTGGTATGTAGTTTGTTGTATATTGCATGCAATCTTGTTAATTCTGCCTGTCGCTTGTTGCAAGCAAGAAGCCGGTGCAGCTGTTATTGATCAGTTTCATCTTGCTATACGTACCCGAAACCCCTGTCCTGTCAGTCCTGTCGGCCGTGCATGTGGCAGCTAAACGAGCAAGCTCGCAACACACGTCGCAATCCGAGTAGCGGAATCCCCGAAACATCAACATCTCACCACCGTCACTCGACCTTTCAACCTCACCACAGCGCCGAAACCAACTCGCAGTGAACCTGTCGCTGAACCACACTACGGCGCTTAGTTACGACATATTTCGGCCGACTACTTCTACTCCTCGTGTCTTGCGAACCCTGCCCCGCGAACCCGTCGCGAAGAGGGCCACTACTTAGTCAACTTGCACGAAGCCAGCAATGTCCGCCCGGTGATCTTGGATGTTCAGAGCCGAGCATGAAGGCCGTCCTTCCAGGAAAGCCTGAGGCGAACTTTCAGGCGCTCTCGACGGGCTACTGGAAGGGCAACCGCGTCGTCGTCTACATTACTGGCAATGCCCTGACCATACTATCCGGCCCCGACGCCATTCTCCAAACCATATATGACGATGACGAGCGCAAGTTAGAAGCTGTCGCTTTCGACGAAGCATCGGGGAAAATAGCTGCCTGCACAGGCGCTACCGTCAGGGTCTACAAACCTTTAGAGTACAGCGATGATGCCCTCAAGGTTCGTTCGTCCTGGTGCTTGAGTATAATAATGCTTCCCCGCCAAACTAGACAGCGTGTATCTTACCAAAATGTGTTGTAGTGGTCTCTGCAGTCTTCATTCGACATTGAAGATGCCCCATCCAGTGCGACTCTATCTTGGGGCAGCTCTGAGGAGCTTCTGGTCGGCCGCAACTCCCTCTGGTTGTACGACACGTCTACAACGGATCCCGCACTTCACTGGAAATCCGACCTAGCCAACCCCGTGAAAGCTGCCTTTTTATCATACGACTCGGCGTACATTGCATCTATTGGACATCACGACCGCCTCGTCAAGATCTGGCGCCGACTAAATTTTGGTTCGGAGGAGGTACACTTCGAATTCAGCTACCTACCGCATCCTCGCGCAGTGACAAATATGCAATGGCGCAAGCCGTTCCATGTAGACCAAACCATTGAGAATGTTCTGTACACTTTTTGCGCCGACAACACCTTGCGCGTGTGGACTGGTGCTGAAGGCCTTAACCGGGAACCGCAACGCCTCTGGGGGAAGATTGATCTCGCAACAGCTATACAAGATGACGCCCTTCGAAACACCCCAGGCAACGAGATGCGCTGGGCCTTCATAATAAACCAGCGTGACCTGGCTGCCGCGACAGAAAGTGCAGTGCAGGAAAGGGCTAACGTGCAAGAGAAGGAAGATGTCCAACTACAATACCTCATATCTATCGCAAATAGGGACACTGAGATATGTGTGGTCCTCGATGGAAGGGGCAACATGGCGGCATATGCGCTCGAGAACATCAGCCATAAATCGAAGAGCGCGAACCACATCGACACTGTCGCACTCGTCAAATCTAGGGACTTTGATTTTATGGGAACAAATAAGAGTTTTCCCCATGTTGAGATCACCAGCTACTGCAACAGGTCGTCAAGTCATCTGTACGTGTTGCTGCACCAGTTTGATGGAAAAGTAGAGGTATATGAGAGCAATATAGCGGACTTGCTTGACCCTACCTTGAAGCCAGGCCGCCTGAGCCATCGCGCAACGTGGTCTGGCCATTCGGCTTCCATCAAGAAGATTGTGCGCAACTTCAGCGGGCGTGCCATTGTCTCGAGGACTGAAGAAGGTGAGAGTATGGTTTGGAGGCATGCCGTCAAGTCGAGCGATACGAAGCTCCTCCGTCAAGCCGTCATCCCAGAGAAGCGACACATCCACCGGATATGTCTTTTCCGCGGTGGTAGTTTTGTCGTGTTCCTACACCACGATGCGATTTGCCTGTGGGACTGTAGGCCGTCGGCTCCGGTTCTGCTCGCAGAGCAGAAGTACGAAGTCCCGGGCAAGCCACTCTGCATCTTGGTCCTTCCACGGCCTGATGTAGATGAGGTCTCTACCGCCCACATTGCGACTATCACCTCCGATCAACGAGGTGTCGTTTGGGAAGTAAAGCTACCACTTATGGACCAGGGGAAAGCACGAACCAATGGCCACAAAACGGAAGCGGCAACCATACGCGTGTTCTGCAATTTTAACCTGGACGACGCGGGCGATCTTGCCTACGTTCTCCCCGTGGACCCTGCTGGAGCCTCACCGGTCAGCTCCGGGTTTTTGGATGTGTTTGCCAAAGATGTAGCAGTCTCCTACACGCACTCTGGACGAGTCGAGTTCTGGACCGCGCGGGTAGACAGAAACCGCAGCCGGGTGGAGTGGCTTTCTACTGCGGCAATGGAAACCGGCATCAATGAGCCCGCATTGGTCAGTGGCAGCACTATGAAGAAAGGGGCACTGGTAAACACCAACCGGTCAGAGGTCACAATCTGGGATATCCGTGGTGCAAGGCTTGAATATGCACAGGATTTCGGGAGCCACAACACCATACAAGACCTCGATTGGACATCAACCCCCGATTCCCAGTCGATCCTGGCAGTTGGATTCACATACCGAGTCATCCTGCTTTCTCAGATGCGGTTTGACTATCTGAACAAGGGTCCTGCTTGGGCACAGGTACGAGAAATCAATCTCCGAGAACTCACCCCTCATCCCATCGGCGACTCGACCTGGCTGAGCGGCGGCGACTTGGTTATTGGCGCTGGCAACCAGCTGTTCGTATATGACCGCATGTTTGAGCCACCAAGCTCCATCGTCAACAACAGCCGCCTCCCAATGCGCAAGGGTGCGACCAGAGACCTTTTCGAGGTGGTCCAGAGGCTCAATGGACCACTACCCATCTTCCACCCTCAGTTTCTCAGTCAGTGTATGCTTACTGGGAAGAACGTTTTGGTGAAGCTCATCTTGTTATCGTTGAACCATACCCTGAAATACCATGCCGAGGGCGATATTATCGATGACTACTTGGGCCTCGACTTATCACATTTTTACCTCGGCGGCAATGTGAGTTTGACGGAAATGCATTGTACGTTATTGCTTACTGACCCAATCGTAGACCGATGACAACAACGAGTCTTCGCGCCTAATGGGGCAACTAGCCCTTGACGATAGTGAGGATTCGTTTACTGAGGATATCGCTCTCAGCATCTGCGAAAAGCTGCAGAAGATCCCCCTGCCACAGCTTTCAGGCCATGAGCAAATACAGTTGCTTGATATAGTGGAATGCCTCGGCTTAGTAGAGAAGCAGCGACGCTCGATGGATGAGAATGCAGCGCGTTTCATGCTCTTCTTCCGACAACATGCACTTCGGAAAGGTCGTACGAATGAGTACCATATGTCTTGGCGTGAAATCAACTGGGGCTATCATTCGACCAGTCAAGACATCTTGACTGACTTCGTCTCACGGCAGTACCACGGCTCCATGCTGTGGGAAAATGCAAGAGAGAGCGGCATCTTCATGTGGCTAACAGACGCTGCAGCTGTAGTAAGTCGTCCAAGAACCATCCGTGTTGGCTGAGCTAACAATTGAACAGAAAGCTCAATTCGAGATCGTGGCTCGTAACGAGTACACGAAGAGCGAGACCAAGAGCCCTGTCGACTGCACTCTTTTCTACCTTGCCTTGAAGAAGAAGACAGTTCTCCAGGGTCTCTGGCGTATGGCCTACGGAAACAGGGAACAGGCTGCCACCCAGAAGCTGCTGGCAAACAACTTCGAGGATCCCAAGTGGAAGACCACGGCATTGAAGAATGCCTACGCGCTACTTAGCAAGCGGCGATTTGGTGAGTTAGCCCGAGACCACTCACGCGTAGAGACTGTACATGCTTACACCCGGATAGAATATGCCGCGGCATTCTTCCTTCTTGCCGATCATCTGCAGGATGCCGTGAACGTTTGCTTGAATCAGATTAAGGATCTGCAGTTGGCCATTGCTATTGCCAGGGTCTACGAAGGGGACGACGGGCCAGTCATGAGGAGACTTTTGGAGAACGAAGTGCTCGCAGTGGCATCGCAAGAGGGTAACCGATGGCTTGCATCATGGGCCTTCTGGATGCTGAGACGGCGTGACATGGCTGTTCGGGCCTTAATTGTAAGCATACGGCGGAAGCCCGAGACAAGCGGGATAATGCATGCTAACCACGAGGACAGACTCCTGTTTTCACCTTGCTTGAGACACCGTCAACCCCAGACCTCAAGGCCAAGTCATTCTTGACTGACGACCCCGCCTTAATTGTGCTGTATAACCAGCTGAGACAGAAGACATTACAAACACTTCGGGGAGCGTCGAAGGTTACACCCAAAGTAGAATGGGACTTTGTCATCCACAATGCGCGGCTCTACGACCGCATGGGATGCGATTTGCTGGGCCTAGATCTCGTGCGCAACTGGGAGTTCTTGCGCACGCCAAAGGCACAGCCAGGACTGGGCGGCGAGATTGACCCGCGGAAGATGTTGCGTAGGAGCAGCTCGCTCGTGGTGGCGGATATGCCCCTGAGCCCCGTGGACATTGAAATGAAGACGGGCCACCACCCGACGAACAAGGTGCAGCAGACACCCACGGTATTCGAGGAGCCTGACGCGAGCAGTCTTTTGGATAGTTTCGGGTTCTGATTGATTACCCTGTCCATCGTCTCGTTGTTTACGCATTGCAGGCCGCGCGTGTCTCGTGTATTTCTAGGTGCGTGCTGCATTCTGCTTTCACTCGGGGGGGGCTCCGGGTAAGGATGAGAACTACTGGAGTTAAGGGGTTGTTGCCGACACCGTGAATAGCTTCGACTATTATTAAATATAGTACTTGTTTATAACGTATTCCTTTTTTCCACGACCTCGTAATGAACTTACACTTATCTATTACAATTTAATAACGAACTCATTTTAACTTTTAGAATAAAAAGATAGTTAGTCTAATGAGCCTTAGGTGGTGGCGTGCATTTTATTTCGACACGCGCGAGGGCTGGTGTCTTTTCTCTCTGAGCTTCCACCTGTGTAACCGTCGTACAACGGCGATCTGTATCTGCATTTGTGTCGATGGGAGAGTTACACCATCGAAGACAAGTTATAGATATATGTGCATACAGCCGTCATCGTTCCCGCCGTCGCACTAGCCAGCTCAGTTCCGATAGTTGGTTCAGGATACTGTAGGATGCGGGCGGGGAGCCTTTGCCGGGTGCCGGGTTGCACAGATATGTATGCTCAGCGGACGAAAGCGGGTTTTCTAGTTTCAATGTTTCGGGGGGTCGTCATTGGCGCTAGCTGGCATCATGTTGATCCTGGCCACCAGACCCTTCCTTACTCATGGGTGGAATGGATGATGCCTTATTAATCGTGTTTTGTATTAGCCGAAAAAGGGCCTGCCTTATCTGGATCAGCATTGGTATTGCAGTCAACCGTCCATCTCCGTCCTCCGATTGAACTACCTACTAATTTCAAATCCCGGGCCCGCTCTCTTCCCCCAAAGCAAAGAGCCGCACTTGGCACTCTTTATCTATACCTAACCTAGGGATCACGCGCTATCTATATCCATCTCTCCTTCATTCTCTCCTCTTTGCACTGTTCTTCTCTTACCGCTGAAACGAATACTTATTAGAACCTCATCTTTAAGCGATTGAACTCGTTTATATATAGATCGTGGTTTTTGCTTTCCCATTCCCATCCAAAAAGTAGAGATTTCGCCCAGCCTGTGAGGCAGGCTCCAGGGCGCCATGTCCTCCACGGCTGTTGCCTCGGAGCTTCCGCGCACGCCATCGGCTGCAACATCAGGGGACGACGTCACAGACCACGGCCACCACGATCATTCCCCGCCGCAGCAGACCATGAGGATGGCGACGGCACCCCCCGCCGCCCTCAGGGTGCTTCCCGAGGGTCGTCACTTCTCCGTCCGCGGCGTCGCCGTCGGCCTGGCGGTCGGCCTGGTCATCTGCTTCTCCAATATGTACTTCGGCCTGCAGAGCGGCTGGGTCTCGATGATGACTATGCCTGCCAGTCTTATGGGCTTCGGCATGTTCCGGGTTCTCGCGCCCTACCTGGAGTTCCCCTTCTCGCCCGTGGAGAACGTGCTCGTGCAATCCGTGGCGGGCGGTATGGCCATTATGCCCCTGGGCTGTGGTTTTGTCGGGGTGGTGAGTAGTCCCTCCCTCTTCCTTTGAATCTGTCCGAGGGGAGAATGCGCGGGTTTCCTCCTTGATCATTGGTCGTACGGAGCATGAATCGTTAATACGTGGCGGATTTATAGATGCCAGCTCTAAACTACCTACTCTCCGAAAAGGAGCAGGGACCTGTGTTTCTGCCCATGTGGAAGTTGGTCGTATGGTCTCTCGGTTTGTGCTATTTTGGCGTTGTATTTGCTGTGCCACTGTAAGTGATGCATTGCCAACACACACGCCAAAGAAGGGTAAAGATGTAATGACTAATAACACCCAGCCGGCGTCAAGTAATCATAAGAGAGCAGCTCAAGTTCCCAAGCGGTTTTAGTACCGCCGTGCTCATAGGGGTGCTGCATGGTCAAGGCCAGTCTCAGAACGGCGCTGCTTTGGACCCGTCAAAAGCAGCCACGTTCGGCAGCCTGGCCCTGGAGAACAGGCCCCTGGTAGAGAATGAAGATGTCAACGATGACGACGAAGTGAGAACGCTCGTCGACGGGGAATCTCAGATCAAGCCGGAGCAGAAGTACAGTTGGGGCGCTAACATCCGCTTACTGCTCATCTCATTCGGCATTTCTGGTGTCTATACGTTGCTCACTTACTTCTTCCCCATTCTTCGTAGTCTTCCCATCTTCGGTGCTCACGCTGCCACCACATGGCTCTGGGATCTCAATCCCAGCCTGGCGTATGTCGGCCAGGGCATTATCATGGGACCTGCCACTACGATTCATATGTTGATCGGTGCCATCGTGGGTTGGGGTATACTGTCGCCCATAGCGCACAACCGTGGCTGGGCACCGGGACCCATCAGTGACTGGGAGTCTGGCAGCAAAGGCTGGATTGTTTGGATTTCTCTAGCAATAATGCTCGCCGACTCCGTCATCAGCCTGGGTTATGTTGCTGCTCGGCCTATTTTCCAAAACGGGCCGGCTTTTGTTCGAGAGAGCATAGAGAGGTACAATCAGGGTGGTGTTCAAAACGTGCTCAGATCCAAGCGTCGAGGACCCCGTTACTCGGCGCTGAACTCGGACGAGGGAGATCCTCGTATCTCGACGGGCAGGAGAAGCTCAACATCAGAATTGCTTCCGAGTCCCAGGTTCCACGAGAACGACGATGAGCTACGAACCTGGGACGAAGATGACGCGCCTCCCGAGCAGCTGGTCGGGAGTAAGACCGTGAGTATCGGCCTCGTGGTTTCTATACTGGTATGTGTTGCCAGTATTCACATCACGTTTGGCGATTTGGTGCCACTCTACGCCAACATCATAGCCATCCTGATGGCGCTGGTCTTGAGCATCATGGGTGTGCGGGCGCTGGGCGAGACCGATCTCAACCCCGTCTCGGGCATATCAAAGTTGGCGCAGCTCTTTTTTGCCCTGATCATTCCTCAATCCAACAAGTCGAGCGTCCTAATCAACCTTGTTGCTGGCGCCGTATCGGAGGCCGGCGCGCTCCAGGCCGGCGATCTCATGCAAGACTTGAAAACCGGCCACCTGCTCGGTGCTGCACCGAAGGCGCAGTTTTGGGGCCAAGTCATCGGAGCGACGGTAGGTGCTGTTGTGAGCGCATTCATCTATCGATTGTATACGGCCGTGTACCAGGTGCCTGGCGAGCTGTTTGAGGTCCCTACAGCGTATGTTTGGATCTTCACGGCGCGCCTGGTGACGGGGCAGGGCTTACCGCCCATGGCAAGGGAATGGGCCATTGGGGCAGCTGTCGTATTCGGCTTCTTCACCATTCTGCGAACGAAAGGGATGGGCAAGTGGTGGCAGGTATACATCCCGGGAGGCATTGCTGTTGCTGTGGGTAAGTTAACAAACCACCCACCACCTCGACCCACCACGGTTGGCTGTGGGTGGGAGATGAAGTGCGCGCAACTGCTGACAATCGCATCTCAGGCATGTATAACGTCCCATCGTTTACACTGGCGAGGACCATCGGGGGTGTCTTGAGCTGGGTCTGGAGATCTCTGTTGAAGAAACAAGACACGCCCTTGATCGTCTTGGCTTCGGTAAGCTACCCTCATTACTGATCCTGCTCCGAGTACGACATACGAGCTGACACCGCGCTTTTAGGGTTTCATATTGGGAGAAGGATTCTTGAGTATTGTCAACTTGCTCTTACAGAGCGGCAAGGTAGCACATTTTTAGTTTCGGTATATATATTTAGCTCTATTTAAAGAGCTCCCTACCATCTTCGAAAGTTAATATCGAATAAGCTAGAACGCCCCGTACCTTTCGAAATAAAAAATATATATAATAAAATTATAATTTTCTTTTAAAAGTTTATAATAAATTTATTTTAATCGTTAAAAATTCTAAAAAGAAAAAATTAAAAAGAATATAATTTCTTTTTTTTTTTTTATAAAATAAAAATAAATATTTATTTTAATATAAAATAAGAAAGGGGCTAGTATCGACGAGAGAGGGAGTAGGGAGCAGCTGGTAACGGGTGTTACGGTCGTACCCTTCTAGGCGCGAGGCGCCTATCGCTAATATATACGAGATACTAGGAAGTGTATACTCAATCTTCAGGATCCGAGGGCACATCTCGATATCACAGCTTAATAGACAATACTATTATACCTATTGAATATTTGCCAAATTGCAATGCAACATGTAGTTCATCCGCAGTTAGAAGGCCGGATTGTACACACTTGGTCGAGAACCCCGCCAAATTACTCAGCCCCCACTTGGAGAATGTGTGATCGAGTTGAGGGGCTTGCATAGCAGTCGAATGATTATGACTGTTGAGAAGGTTTGACATTTGGTACTTAAGAGCATCTTTTCCGCCGTGAACAGACTGTGAAGCCAATCCGACAATCAAAACTCAACTGTACAGGACTCTTATTACCTAGCATCTCCCGAGCCAGCCCCAAGGAATTCAACATGTTGATCACGGAGAGCCATGTGGACGTGCAGACGAAGGCGGACGGAAAGGAGTCTTCCATGAGTGAGAACAGACCCCCACGTCTATATCCATGGTGACTTAGTGCCTGACCTGAATAGGAATCTTCCTCTTCCACCCAACTGTCCCGCAATACCCCAACGCGTAAGGCCTCCCATGTTGTTCGAATTATGGGCCAGTCATCGCTAACTTGAGTCCAGTCGATTCCCTGGTGTTGCGCTGTTCAGCGAGATTTACCAAGGTACGTACAATAGCCGCTACATACTAGCTCTACATGTGATGCTCATTGTTTCGCAGTGACCGGACCTGTTGCAAGGTTTGCCCGTCAGATTGCCGGCCAGGGCTACATCGTTGCTGCGCCGTCGTCGTACCATGACTTTACCGGCCCCGAGCCGCTGGCCTACGATGGGCCGGGTACAGATGCAGGCAACGAATGGAAGGTGAAGAAGACGCTCCAGTCGTACGACGAGGACTCTCGCAGGACCGTCGACACCCTCCTGGGCCTCCCCACCTGCACCGGGCGCATCGGTGTTACGGGTATGTGTCTTGGCGGTCACCTGGCTCTGCGTGCTGCTGTAAGTTGGCCCATCTGAGTACCTACTCATATTATACCAGTGGGAGAAATCTACATGTATCTAACACCCGGGATAGCTTGACCCACGCGTGAACGCCTGCGTCACCTACTTCGCCACGGATGTCCACAGCCGCACGCTGGGCCCCTACGACGCCGCCAACACCTCGTCCGAGGCCCCGGCCAACAGCAACCACACCATCGACCTCCTGCACAAGACCAAGGCCGAGACAGCCCTGATCTTCGGCATCAAGGACACGCACGTGCCCGACGCGGGGCGGGACCTGATCCGGCAGAAGCTGCGCGAGCACGGCGTCGTGTTCAGCTTCTACGAGTTCGCCTGGGCGCAGCACGCCTTCATCCGCGACGAGCTCAGCAAGGGTCGCTACGACCCGGCCATCACCAAGGTCTGCTTCGAGGTCCTGCTCGAGCTGTTCGGGCGCGCGCTCAAGACGGACTTGGGCGACAAGGACAACAAGCCGGAGAAGCTGGAGCACGTGTGCTAAGCCATTGGAAGCCATAAACGACGAATGCCGGGTTCGGTCGAGCTGGGAGATGGCATTGTACATTCCAGACCATTGTGGCTCTGAACGCAGACAAGGATGCCAAAGACAATTTTGGGGCTACAATAAGGCATAGATGACGGTTGAGAAGAGAATCAAAAGGGATCGACGAAGTGCGTACTCATCTAGCATATATAACAGGCAATTGACCAAATGGAGCACCCCTAACTTGCATGCTGAGGGCATTCGTGATGATCCCATTGAATGGAGCCAAATGTGATTCTTTGTCATGTACTTTGGTACATGCAGCTATGCCCATAAGGTTGACCACCTGCAGGGTAGGACAAAGTTCTGCTTGTACTCCGTATTAGTAGCATCATTGAATGGAACATCAAAGCTGGCCAGTCCAGCCTCACTTCAGTATTTGTCATGTCCAATGGTTACGCCAAAGGGTTACTCCAGATTGCCTATGTACTATAATTCACTGATTATTCCAGTGATTTTAACATCCAATGGAATAAACAGACTTCCCAATTGTGACTGCTTGCACATGCCCCGTAGAATAAACGGTGGTTGGTGGCATCCATGGATCTACCAATGGACAGAGCGTTGAGGATACTTGACCAACATAATGTCCCAGCGGCCGACCCAGCTGTGGGCAAGTGGGTGTGAGTACTCGGAAGCTTGGACCACCAAAGCTGGCAGCATCGTCTAATCTCACCGTTTGTTTCATCACCGGGTTGACAGAGCAAGAGATCTACTACTAGAAGCGTTCATGTCACTCATTTCACTATGGACAGCAGAAGAGACCTGTGGAATGCACAAATGCCCGCGCCATCATCCGGCATCCGGGAGGCCCCATTCGAATGACCCGGGTGCCTGGGGCAACGGGATCTGAAAATTTTCAGTGGCAATCCAAGGCACAATTTGTGCTAGGTTACCTGCTAGCACCGAATGGCTTGAGGCTGTAAGGCTGCCAAATGGAACAGCGAGGTTGGAAAAAGATCAAAATGACATAGCACCATGATGTAATGTGGACTGCGGGGTACAAAGTGAAAGGGCCCAGGGCCCATAGTAAAATAAATCTGGAAGCATCTTGGACCTCTAGGACCTCAGCGTCAGTAGGCAAATGGCATGACTGTCAGTGACCAAAAAATAATAATCAAGGAACCCAAGGTGCAAAGTAAGGGAAAAAATCTGCTTGGGGGCTTGGGTAGCGGCTGTACCTGAAAACAGAGCTCTTTTTGGGGCCACCGAATTTGGTAGATGCTCCCAGACCTCGCATGAATGCCTGAGTCGTCGCGCGAACCTCCAGGCTGTTGCTAGACGGAAAGCCATAGAACCTTCTCGAGAACTCATGGTGGGGCACTCACTCCCATAAGTAGGTAGGCAAAGAATTCCTCCCACTGCTCTCGATCTTCATTCTACATTCTCATCTTCCCTCTACACACACATTATTTTCCCAGAGAAAGCTTTTTTGTTTCTCTTCTCCCACACATTAGTCCTTGCCCATTAAATAGGACCTTACTTCACCACTCCCACGAAGTAAACCCCCCACCTCCACACCCGCATCCTACACACACAACCCACATCAACACACAACCGCCAACATGGTCGCTGCTGTCGGTATCGATCTGGGCACCACCTACTCTTGCGTGGGTGTCTTCAGAGACGATCGCATTGAAATCATTGCCAATGACCAAGGTAACCGCACAACACCCTCCTTCGTGGCCTTCACGGACACGGAGCGTCTCATCGGAGATGCCGCCAAGAACCAGGTCGCCATGAACCCCCAGAACACAGTCTTCGACGCCAAGCGTCTGATTGGTCGCAAGTTCGCCGACCAGGAGGTCCAGGCCGATATGAAGCACTTCCCCTTCAAGGTCATCGACAAGGCCGGCAAGCCCGTCGTCGAGGTCGAGTACAAGGGCGAGACCAAGAACTTCACGCCCGAGGAGATTTCTTCCATGATCCTCATCAAGATGCGCGAGACGGCTGAGGCCTACCTCGGTGGCACCGTCAACAACGCTGTCATTACCGTCCCCGCCTACTTCAACGACTCTCAGCGTCAGGCCACCAAGGACGCCGGTCTCATCTCGGGCCTGAACGTCCTCCGCATTATCAACGAGCCTACCGCCGCTGCCATTGCCTACGGTCTCGACAAGAAGGTTGAGGGTGAGCGCAACGTCCTCATCTTCGATCTTGGTGGTGGTACCTTCGATGTCTCTCTCCTCACCATTGAGGAAGGTATCTTCGAGGTCAAGTCCACTGCCGGTGATACTCACTTGGGTGGTGAGGACTTCGACAACCGTCTCGTCAACCACTTCGTTAATGAGTATGTACCCTTTACTCCTTGATATCATCACAGCACATGCTAACATGTCTTTTCTTTAGGTTCAAGCGTAAAAATAAGAAAGTTCGTGCCAAGTTTCCTTGCTGTTTCTTCCCTATGTATCCCCCTCCCCTTGCTCCTCCTCGGTAGGTATCGGGTAAGTTATGGTTCAACGGTTCAAGGTCGATCACGACATCATTCTCCATTTGGTTGCCGTCCATCATGACTCTAAACTGTGTGGCATTGCGACGTGGGCGGACTGCATGATTTGCAGGACATCTACTGGCCATCTTCCAACCTGGAACACTTCTTCCCCCCTCCCAGACAGCAGATTTCTCCCAGACAGCAGATTTCTCCAAGACGACACATTTCGGGTCTTGCGCAGATTTCCTCTCCAGCAGAACTCAGGTCTCCAGCAGAACTCAGGTCTTCCGCAGATTTCTTCTCCAGAACTCAGCTCCCCAGCAGAACTCGGCTCTTCCGCAGACTTCTTCTCCAGAACTCAGCTCCCCAGCAGAACTCGGCTCTTCCGCAGACTTCCTCACACTCTGCAAATCCTCTGGCAGACCTTCCATTCTGGCATGCGTCAATTCCTGCACCTTCCACAGAACACACTTTTTGGATTGAACGCCGTCCAATTTCTCCCCAACCAAACCTGTTGAGGACCCACTATGAGTCACAATGGTGCGGTCTCCGCCTTCAGCCAGGAAGTCACAGGAAGTCACCCCGCACCAGACCAGCTTTTTCGCCCTCAGTCAGGAAGCCACCCCCAACTCCACCCACTCTGAGATCGCCTTTCTCAGGAATCGACACATACCTTCCTATCATGTCTGGACTTTTCTCAAGTCAGGAACGGATTTCCAGGAAGTCACTGGCAGCAATGGACGACATAAATAACCACAAGCTTGGGCTCAGCTCCTCTCACCCTCCTGGCCCATCAGTCTGGAAACACCATCCTCCAGAGTCACGATGCCCCCAGCGCCAGCCACTCCGCGCTCTGTCACCATCCCAGACTCTGCCGCTGCATCTCCAATCTCTCCTGTCACCATTCCAGACTCCACTGCTGCCAGTCCAGTCTCTACTGTTGCTGCCAGTCCTGAGATTTCCTTGGACTCCGAGATTGTCATTCCGGACTCCACCGCTGTCAGTCCAGCCTCTTCTGTCGCTGCCGGTTCTGAGAACACCCCAGACAACCTCATTCCTGAGTTTTCCCTGAACTTCATTGCTCCAGACACTGCTGTCCCCGAGACTACCTCTGATGCTGTCGCTGCTTCCGCTGGTCCTGCAGCTATTCCAGAGATTATTCCTGAGATCCCTGAGATCCCTGCTATCCCAGAGATTATTCCTGATCCTTCCTCTGCTGCTGCCGCTGCTTCCGCAGCTATTCGAGGCATCTTTCCTCAGCTCTCCTCTGCTATCCGAGATGTTCCTGAGAATTCCCCAGACGCTGGTCCATCAGTTGCTCCAGATGCAGTTACTCAATATTTCATCAATCTGTGCTGGTCTCTCCTCCAGACAGATAGCTGGCTTAACCCACATTACCTGTCGCTGTATCCTTCTCTGGAACGCCTTAGTCGGGTATTCCAGCTGGCCAACTTCACCTTCTGCTGTCCATTTTTGGACGCCGTCCATTCAGACAAGCCACCAACCCTGGACTGGATCCTCTCTCTTCCTGACGACGTCCCCAAGAATGTCTGGGGTATCTACCTGCTCATCCTCTACAAACCTGCTCTCGGATGGATTCCCCTCCTGTATTGCGGCTCAGGAACTGCTCGTCACCGAGGAGTCCGGGTTCGATTTGAGGATCACGACAAACTCAAGAACGCTCCAAGATTTGTCCGGAAAGCTGTGGAAGAACATGGCTACTACATTGCCCACAAGCGACTCCTCTGCCACTGTCCGATTCCGTCTGCTGGAGATGGTGTCCTCATCAAGTCTCTTGTGCTTCTGCTCGAGGCTGCATTCAGCTGCGCACTATAGGCTATGCGTTCGAAAGCAGACTACGGGTTCGGAGACAACTGTCCATGGCCCAAGGACTCATTCGAATGGGGTGGGCTCTGTTCACACAATTCTCTCCTGGAAGGCGTCAAATTCGATGATCAGAAGACGCTCTCCCGGGAAGAACTCGAGCAAATGGACGCTGCTCGTCTGGAGAAGAACCGCGTCTACCAGTCTGTCTACCAGAAGAACCTCCGAGAACAGGCAACCCCTCAGTTCAAGGAAGCTCAGCGGATCAAGAATGCCAAACACGCCCCCAAGACTCGCGCCAATCAGTTGGACGCTGTCCAAAGCAAGAAGCACCACTGCTCTGTCTGCAAAGTTCCCTGTCGTGACGCTGCCACATTGCGTCGCCACAACAAGACTGCCCGGCATCTCAGGAACTGTCGAAACCTCAGAGCACCCACAATCCCTGAGTCCCAGTACGAAGCTCAGGAACAAAAGATCCATTACTGCAAGATCTGTGACGTCTCTGCTCTCTGCCTCAGCTCTCCGGAAGCACAACAAGTGTCCTGCCCACATCCGGACGGCCAATGGTGACCCTGAGTTTTTCGTCTGCGAGCCATGCGGACTCCAGTACAAGCACCCGAAGAATTTCCAGAAGCATCTGGACAGCGTCATCCACCGTCAGAACTCAGAGAACCTTGAACCGGAGGATGCTTCCATGGACCTGGAGGATGTTTCCAAATGTTCCAAGTTTTCTTTGCCATGTAGATTAGTTCAGCAGTTACTAACCAGTTTCTATAGGATCTGTCCGGCAACGCCCGTGGTCTCCGCCGTCTCCGCACTGCTTGCGAGCGTGCCAAGCGTACCCTCTCTTCGTCTGCCCAGACCTCTATTGAGATCGACTCCCTGTTCGAGGGTATCGACTTCTACACCTCCATCACTCGTGCTCGTTTCGAGGAGCTGTGCCAGGATCTCTTCCGATCCACCCTTCAGCCCGTCGACCGTGTCCTTGCCGACGCTAAGATCGACAAGTCCCAGGTCCACGAGATCGTTCTCGTCGGTGGTTCCACCCGTATCCCCCGTGTCCAGAAGCTCATCACCGACTACTTCAACGGCAAGGAGCCCAACAAGTCCATCAACCCTGATGAGGCTGTTGCCTACGGTGCTGCTGTCCAGGCTGCTATCCTTAGCGGTGATACCAGCTCTAAGTCCACCAATGAGATTCTGCTGCTCGACGTTGCGCCATTGTCTCTCGGTATCGAGACTGCCGGTGGTATGATGACCAAGCTCATTCCCCGCAACACCACTATCCCCACCAAGAAGTCCGAGGTTTTCTCCACCTTCTCCGACAACCAGCCCGGTGTCCTGATCCAGGTCTACGAGGGTGAGCGCCAGCGCACCAAGGACAACAACCTGATGGGCAAGTTCGAGCTCACTGGTATCCCCCCCGCTCCCCGCGGTGTTCCCCAGATTGAGGTCACCTTCGATCTTGATGCCAACGGTATCATGAACGTCTCTGCTCTCGAGAAGGGTACTGGCAAGTCCAACAAGATTGTCATCACCAACGACAAGGGTCGCCTCTCTAAGGAGGAAATCGAGCGTATGTTGGCTGAGGCCGAGAAATACAAGGAGGAAGACGACTTGGAGGCCGCAAGAATTGGTGCCAAGAACGGTCTCGAGTCTTACGCTTACTCTCTCCGCAACACTCTCTCCGACTCTAAGGTCGACGAGAAGCTTGACGCTGCCGACAAGGAGACTCTCAAGGCTGAGATTGACAAGGCCGTTGCCTGGCTCGACGAGAGCCAAGCTGCCTCTCGCGAGGAGTACGAGGAGAAGCAGAAGGAGCTTGAGGGAATCGCCAACCCCATCATGATGAAGTTCTACGGTGGAGCTGGTGGCCCCGGTATGCCCGGTGGTATGCCCGGCGGTGCTCCTGGTGGCGCTGCCCCCGGTGCCGGTGGTGATGACGGTCCCACCGTTGAGGAGGTCGACTAAATTGTCAACTTCCCCAAAACATAATACCCTTCTTTCTTCGTTACGGCGTTCACGGGTGTCCTTGACACAATTGAGAGGTAGTCTGGGACAGGGGTTTGCACTAGATTTCCTACATAATGATGTTCAGGGCAAAAGTTTGAGGTTTCACGATTGCATGGATGTACTTTAGGTAGCAATCATCCGACGATTCAATGACGAATAGTTCATAATACTCTCTTTTTTCCCTGTGTGAATTAATGATTATGATGATTAGCACTGTTTCCTGTGACTTGGATAAATGATTCTCTCTTGGCCTACTTTTTGTGCCTTAATTACTCATGTGTGGATAGCTACTTCGCGCTACCATACGGTAATGGCAGTAGTAATGTGTGTTCAGTGGAATAACCATACTTCCTAGAAGTCTGCCGTTGAGTACACCAGAAGTTCCCCGAATCATGTCCAGGCATCATTACCTATGCACAAACTTACGACTGGGAAGTGGAATAACCGTCTGAGACGGAGTTTTGCTTAGTCCATGGAATAACCAGCGTCTTTATCAAAGGTCCACAGCCAACCCTCATGACAGCCTAGAATATTTTGGTGGTCCTATTGAAGCATTTTGGTTATGCCATGGGTTAAACTGCAGGTTGGCTAGTTCATGCCAGTCCTATCCAGTGGCCGCTATGGCTTCGTTGCTCATTTTCCCACTCTGGCCTTCGGCGGTTGCTTTCGTTCACGATGGTCTGTGGAAAGGCAGCATCACGGTGAGACGGGGAGCAATTGTAGTAGTATCACAAAATCTTTTTGGGACCTTACCACAGTCATGCTACGCAGAGTTTGACGTTTGGGTTTACTAGCATGAATAATGGAGATACGTGGTTGTAGCATTATTCGTGAATTGTTTTTACGTTGCTTATGGCATAGACACCCGACCACATGAACCGCCTCCGATCTGCTGGCATCACCGAGTCTGCTGTTCCTCCTTGGCCAGAGCCTCTTGCACCGCGCGGCGATTCTCGATCTCCTTGACGCGCCACTCCTCGTCGCTGATGGTGGGGTCCTCGTACCGTTGGCGGAAGGCCGAGTCGTAGGGGACCTTTTCGTCGCGGCTCTCCCAGACGTCGGCGCTGCTGGGGCGGCCGGGGCGGTACTTGTTCCACTCGCGGCGGCGGTAGTGGTCGCGGATGGCCTCCTCGTGGCGGGGGCCCGACGAGGTGCGGTTGCGCATGCAGAACCAGAAGTCGTCCCAGTGCTCGCTGCACGTCCGCACCGTGCCCGCGCGGTAGATGCTGTGGAACTGGCTGCCGACGCCCTGGCAGTAGAAGGCCGCATCGAAGGCCTGCCGGCACGACATGGTCGTCGGGAGGAGCGACTCGGAGAGCGGGTCGAGCGGCGGCGGGCGCTCCGGGTCGTCAGCTTGCGCGGTATTAGTAGGGGTCGCGCTCACGTCTCTCGTGCTAGTGGGTGTGTCATTCAAAGGGGAGAAGGGAGAGTGGGATGACAGGTGGTCGGACGGGGTGGCGGACGATTGTGAGGTCGATGAGCCTCCCCAGATGGAGCTCCAGAGCGACGACGACGACGTTGATTGCGCGGAGTCGGCGGTCTTGGGCGCATCGGTGGCGGCCGGTCGCGATGGCTCGGCGGGTCTGCTACTGCTACTGTTGCTGCCGCTGCCAAACTCTCTTTGGACCTGGGCCATGAACTTGGCTATCTCCGGATCGCCATAATCGTTCTCGGGCTGCTGCGCGGGAGATGGGGTGGCGGCGGCGGACGTCTTCGTCTTGTCGTGTATTGAAGCCTTTGACGGCTCAGGAGATGCCCATAACCAACCCATTGTGAATGCAGTGCTGTAGAATAGATTCAATGGTTTGTATGTGTGGTTTGCGAAGCCTCGAAGTTTGGATATTTAGGTAGATATCAAACAGTTTGCGGGAGCTGGGCAAGATGAACCACGGGTAGGATCGAGCGGGGGGGAGGGAAGGATCCGTGGGGTAATTGGCTCTCAAGGTAAGGTCTCGTCACCATCACACCACCAAACCAGCGCAGACTCGCAGTATGCAGTGACCACGGGAATGTCGATGGTGCAGCGGTGCCTCGTGACTGTGATACGCAGACAGCAAGCCGATGCCTGGGCCAATGGGGAGTATTTCTCCAAATCCGTTTCCTGCGCCAACCTTTGCAATTTGAGGCTGCCCAAAATTGTACCGGCACGGACGGATAATCATTAATACACTAATTGTACATAGGCAGCTGGGGGAAGCGAGGCCTGGGCGTTGACATATAATGAGCGTTGATGACGTTTTCAAGTGTATGAACTCTCTGAATAAGTGAACTATTCCGCCGCCTATCTATCTATCAGCGATCGCAATCGCTGCGGGCATAATTATTTACTCTAGAGAACTATCGTGTGGCTGGTGATGTGGCTTTCATAACAGTTATGTGGCGTACAGCCATAAGCTCACACTCCTCGAAATAGGTATGGTAGCTCCATCTATAGTAATAGTACCAAAGTCGCCAAGCCTTATATAAAAGAAAAACGTTTACTGACTCAATTCGGCGCCAAAGGGGGCCCGTGCTGCGCCGCCCGAAGCCGTACGCGCGCGTAGGTAGCCGTACGGCGTGGAGGAGGGAGTTGGGAGTGGTATCGACGAGGGAGACGACGAGGGAGAGAGAGAGAGAGAGAGTTCTAGCTAGCGACGGTAGGGCGTACACTAGACGGCGTACTACACTAGAGTGCGTCCTCGCGAGGGGATAGCTTCGGTATGCGGTATAGGAAAAGGGCTGGCGTCGACGAAGAGGGAGTAGCTGGTAAGGGGCTGGCGTGGGCAAGGGGTCGGTCGGCGTTAACGGGGGCAGCTGTTGACAGGTGCGGGCGTAGACGGTTGTACCTTTCCCTACGACGTTTCGATCATGTGAGTCATTTCGGGGGCCTTTGCGGAGTGTAATATAGGTAGCCAGCAACGGGAGAGAGTACTACATATTCAGGAGAGTGTCAGGAAAGAGTGTCAGGAGAGAGTCGGGAGGGAGTGTTAGGAGGGAGTGCCAGGAGGGAGTACTAGCTAGCAAAGTCTTGGCGACGGAAAGGAAGTCTTTCCTTGGCGACGGAGAGGGAGTCTTTCCTTGGCGATAGAAAGGAGTCCTTCCTAATCAGAAAGGAGCATTTCTTAGACGGAATAGAGTCTTTCCTAACTGGGAGAGTATTATATAGGAAAGGGATCTCGAGGAAAGGGGTCGCTATTAAAGAAAGGAAATAATTTAATATTAATAGAAATAATATAGTAAGAAACTTTTAAGAATATTTTAAGAAATTTTAAAATTGGAATTCGTTTAAAACTTATTTTTAATTCGTTTAAAACTCGATTTAAATTCGTTTAAAACTTATTTTTAACTCGTTATAAACTTATTTTATAATCTTTCTTTTAAAAAATAATATAAAAAAAATTAATTTTAAAACGTACGAGAATAGGATCCTATCTATTTCAGCAGGCCCGACCGAGTAAAAATATAATCCTTAAGGTCCTGTGGTTGCTGGTACTTATTCACCCCTTCCTCTAGTGTGATGGATAGACACTCCCCTCCTCCTACCTCTGGTGTAATGAAAGGACTTCCTCCTCCCCTTAGTGCTTCCCGGAAGCTTTCCCCTTTTACGCTTCCCCCTCAGTGACGAGCTGGACCTGGATCCAGCTTGACCCGTAGATATCATACCTAGCAGAGCTAGAACCGTCGATCTGGTACCTCACATCCTTTTGTGGGAGCTGACGGCTGGAAGTGGGACATGCTCCGGTACAGAAGCATGACTCCCTCCTGGATTGATGGCTGAATCTTCTGACTGGTCTCCGGTCTCTGGCGGCTGCTCCTGACCAGCCTTTTGTTCCTTCCATGCTATCGCAGTCCGTTCAGCCGGCACCTGCACCTCCCCGCCAAAGCTCTGTCTGAAGAGACCGAATTCAGCTCTCACTTTCTCTCAGGCTGGAACCGACGGCTCATCTCCTGGGCCTGCCGACAAGAGATTGAAATAGCAGAACTCGTTTACGGCTAGAGCTGAGGAAAAGAAACCCACTGACACATCGTCTTCTAGCAAGAAGACTAAGACTCATACCAAGAGACTTCGTGAGCGTATTACTTAGACAGATCTATTGTTTCCATTATAATTAAATGCATCAATTGAGAAGGGTATATAAACTATACGTATACCAACCACCACCAGCCTCTTACCCCTTTATCGTAACGCATGCAAGGGATTCTGCAGAGCCGCATCCTGGAACCATTTTCATCCTCCAGAAACCGAACCAAGTGCTCAGGCCTTCTTTAGTACTGGTTGGTCAGTACCTTCTTCAAGCCAGACGACTCCTTGTCATAGCTCTCAATCTTGGCCTGACTCGCCTGCAGCTTGGACAGGAGGTACTTGACTCGTCCCGCCGCCTCAGCAGGCTGCCTGGGCAGCCCACCCAACAGCGCCAGCTCGTTCTCGACCTTCTCGATGGTGCGGCCCTCGATCTTGGACAGCTCGGCCAGGACGACCAAGTCCATCTTGGCGGTCAAGACGGAATCCTGGGTCAGCTGCGTGAAGGCGGCCTGGTGGACCGGCTTTCCGGCCGTGATCTTGTGGGGGCGACCGTTGAGGTTCTTGACCGTGATCAGCTCAGCATTGGAGAGACCCTCGAGGGCTGCCTCGCCGTCGGTGGCGAAGGTATCCGAGAGCAGCACCTCATGGTAACGCAAGCTGTCTTCAGCAGCAAGGGCCTTGATCAAGTACCAGGCTTGTTGGACCGTCCAGTGTCTGGTCTCGTCAGACTTGCTGCCTCCGGGCAGGAGGAACATCTTCAGGACCTCGGAGGCGGTCTGGTCGCGAATCTCAGCAACTGCCTGCTTAGGGGTCTGGCCAGCTCTCAGGCGCCGGGCCAGGAACTCGAGGTCAGTCAAGCGGCCGCCCAACGTTCCAATACAGCCGTCCAGTTCCTTCATATTGACTTGTTTCTTTGGTTTCGCTGCCTTCTCGACTGGTTCATCGGCGTCGTCCTCAATCACAGTAACAGGCTCGTCATCACCCTCCAGGTGGCTGACAACGAAGCTCTTGGCGACTTCCGGAGAGAGGTCACCAAGAGACACTTGACGGAAGACACGATCCGGAAGGGACTTAGACAGGGATTTCGAATAGGAGCTATCGTTTGTCAGGAAAACGACGTGTGCAACGTTGGACTGGACTAGAGCAGCAGCCCATTCGGCAATTTTGTCGTAAACAATGGCGTTGCCTTCGCTCTTGTGTAGGAAGTTGTCGATGACAATGACTGCCCTCTTCTCCGGGTGACTCTCGAGGTAGGCATCGACCGGAAGCTGGTGGTCAATATCGGTCTTCTTGCGGCCGGAAACATCAAGCTCGCTTAACGCCGATGCTGCCGTGGCCAAGATCTTCTGAAGCTGGGATTCGAGTGTCTCGGAGAAGCCGGCCTTGACACCCGTGGTGCTTTGTACTGCCAGATCGATCAAGCTGCTTATGTTGTTGGCCCAGGAGAAAATCGGGCGGTATCCAACTTGAGCTGCCATCTGCTTGATTGTTGCAGATTCCCCTCTGGCCTCCACGATTGGCTTGCAATCAAGGACCAGAACGTTGCCCCGGCCCTTCAGAACTTGTTCAGTTACAAGTTCCTTCTTTCCGGAGCCACGGGGTCCTTGGACGACGATGAAGGTCTCGGCCGTTTCCATCAGCCACTTTTGGATCTGCTCGATCAGATCTTTACGGTGGCTCCAAACAGCGTTGAGCCCAGCTTGATCGGATTTCTGCCGCCTGAATGTGAAGATGTCCGAGGTCTGTCGACGGATCCATCGATATAACTTGCTATTGCTTAGACGGAAGGTCCTCTGCACGTGGGCCTTGACAAAGAAGTTGCGGATCGGGTCAAAGATGACGACGGTCACACCGGTCAGGAGAGCGACAAGGATGGGGAACACAATACGTGGGTGGTTCGACATCCAGCTCCAGTACTGGTGGCCTTTTGCCCGTTCCTCATATGACATGCGAAGCTTGGTCCCGGCCTTGCCTCCTCCACTTTCAGACGAGACGACAAACCCATGCAAGCAGTTGCGTGCCATGATGGCGTCCCGTACCAAGGCGAAGTCAACGTACGCAAACCTCGGAACAACCTTGGAGTCAAAAGGCTGCGACGTGATTTCGGCGATTTTGCCATATCGACGGAAGATGCTGTAGAGGTCCTCTTGCGAGAGTTCGACAGCTTCTTCTCCAGGCATTTTGGGCACGAACTCCACTCGAAGCCTCGAATAGGGGAACCGGTGCAGGTCCTCGAGCCAGGGAACTCCCTTCACAAGGCCGGCGTGAACGCCCCTGAAGGGGCTGAACAACGGTCGGATCGGGCGTTCTTGAAGACCCTTGGAAATACTTGC
Source organism: Apiospora marii (assembly GCF_038362585.1). Classification (NCBI taxonomy): domain Eukaryota; kingdom Fungi; phylum Ascomycota; class Sordariomycetes; order Amphisphaeriales; family Apiosporaceae; genus Apiospora; species Apiospora marii. The sequence goes on from NW_027117377.1 coordinate 3,664,291, forward strand.
AGCAATTTCCTTGGGGTCAACGTTTGCTGGGTGGGAGAACTTGACGAAAGCGCCGCCATCTTTCAGCCTAGGTAAAATCTCGTTGACCTCCATGTTCTCGGAGCGAGGTAAGGCACGCTTGACTGTGTTGATGGGGTCCATGATGCCGAGGCTCGAGGTGTGTGAGCGCTTCAGCAGCTCCGACAAATCTCTGTCGGGGCTTTGCCATGGCGTCCGCAGAAGACCGGTGAGCTTCAGGGGAAAGATGGTATCGACCCATAGTATAGACTCGTTTGACTCTGCGGCAATATGGCCCGTCTTCTCGTCGCCCGTAGCCGTAGATGCAGTGCTTTCCCATGCTCTTTGGACATGGACCCGTCTCAAGGGCAGCCTTGAGGCTGGCCGGGTGAAAGATCGATTGAAGCACCTCATGGCGGCGAAGTAGCTTCGGCCGGAAGAACAAGCATAGGGAGGCACTGCTGCAAAACAACACTGTTAGAGGTGTGTAACAGCAGGAGCGGGAAGCCTATGCCTTTTAATTGCGTGACACAGCTGAGCTCCAGCTAGGTCGAAGCTAACGAGGTCAGCTCATCCCACCAGCCCGCATGAGGTCATAACCCGTGTGCGTACCTAACTTGCTAACCTAACCTACCTAATGCACCTCCTAAACCGACCTAGGCTACCTACCTGTGTCTATATGCCAGGCCCCTGCGAGAATAAACCGGCCAAGCCTCCCCAGGAATAAGCAGGTCTACGGAGTACTGAACGCCTATTATTCCAATCGTATTAGTTTATTCCACTGTTATTCCCTGGAGTAAGTGGAATAATCAAGACGGTTTATTCCTGCGGTCGCTTGACGCCACACAGCTACTGTGGAAGCCACACTCACTTTATGTTAGTCCATTTCGAATTGTTCCTACATTAATTATCTTTTGCCATCGGCAGCAAATGTGCCCCCACACAGGCCCCCTAATTCAACAAACATAAGACGGTTCGCGGGACAGCTGTGGACAGCAGTAAGGAGGCAATGCCTGGAATATCACCATAGACGTCGGGGTCAGGAGTCACAGTAGAAATCTGCAGTTGACCATGAAACAAATTTATATGAAAACTGCCCAGGCCGTACGCAGCGCAAATACGCCGTTTGGTATCATCACGCATACATGTAATATAAATATCCCTGAAACGCCCTGGTTTTCTCAACCCACGCCGCCTGTAGCCCCTAAGCCCGCAAGTTTGTATAGCTCAGTGGTGATTGGTCATCACATCATGGACATGGTCGCCTCCTCTCCTTCCGGTGCTACAAACATCTCACAGCCCTGGGCAAAAAAGATGCGCGCAGGCTTCTCCGTGTGGTTCTCAATGGCGTACTGATTGCCTATAGATCAAAACCAGATTAGTACGGATTCGTCAAAAGAAAACCAGAATATGCATGTCTTACCTCTGGGAACAAAAAACTGCCCGCCCTTTCCGATACGGAATTCCGTTCCTGCAAGCTTGACCACTACACTGCCATAATGTACGAAGAAGACCATCTGCATCTTACGCGCGTTCTTGGGTTTCTTCTCTGAGTGGGGAGGCAGGTCAACCAAACCAGACCCGAAGAATGGTAGGGTCAGAGTCTTCGCAAACTGGAAGGAGGCGCCCTTGATATCCTTCATCTGGACTGCCGTCTCGGATATCGCCACCTCTTCATCGTACACCTCGACTTCCTCCTCGCCCTCAGGCGGTTCCGCCTCGTACTCGGGGCGCCAGGCAATGCACTCGCCTACTATATGGCCAGGGTCGTCTTCCCAGTCAGAGCGATCTTCCTCCTCTTCAATGTCCTCAACCGTAGTCTGGCGTTTCGGCCTACCCCGCGCACCGGTACCAGGCCTACCGCGACGCTTGGCTTTGGGCTCGTCTGGTCCGGCCTCCATCCTGACGACCGACTTGATGGTTGCCAACTTGATATGCCGACCTCCTTTGTCTGGCACTAAATCTTCGTTGTCGGTATCGTACTCGTAGCGCTCCCCCTTCCAAAACTCTAGCGGTTTTGCTGAGATTCTCCCCGAGCGCGTAGTACTGATATTGCCTTCGCCCAGGCCTTCGCGTCTCAAAATTTGCAAGCCCCTTGATTTCGGCATCGGGGCGCGAGGAATGACAGCAGGAGAAGCAGGGCCAACACCGGACGATTTGCGCTTCCGACCAGGCTTGCCCTTGGCTTGAGGCTTCGGCTCTTCGGACTTGACTGCCTTTTCTTTCTCCTTTCGCGCCTTCTTGTTTCCACGCTCGGCAGCGTTGGCAACTTGGGGTTCGTCGTCATCGCTGCGTCGCTTGGATGCCTTGGTAACCGGCTCCTGTGTCTTGCCCACGGAATCTCGTTTTGGTCGACCTCGTTGCTTCTTGGCAGGCGCTTCACTAGGCTCAGCTCTAGGTGCCTCGAGCTGAGATGAATCGGCCTCCTTGTTCTTAGGTTTGCGTCCACGTTTCTTGGGCTCTGGCTTTTCTTGTTCAACAGAGACTTCCTCCATCGGCTCCTCTTCCTCTTCGTCCTGCTGTTGTCCTGATTCATCTTCCATTTCGAGTTCCTCGGGTGCAGGAGGCTCCAGGTCAACGTCGTCATCGCCCATGCCGAGGACTTCCATAGGTTCCTCTTCGTCCTCTTCTTCTTCGTCCTCCTCTTCTTGCTCTTCATCCTCGTCATCATCCTCTTCCTGCACAGGCTCCGGCTGCTTCTTGGGACGATTGCGTCTTGGGAAGTCATCCTCATCATCTGAAATAGGAAGTCTGTTTGCCGTTTTGCCGCTCTGAGACCCCGCGCTCTTAGCCTTCAAGTTCCCATTGGTAGGGGGTTGTAGAGTTGGATCGGCAGAGAAATTCAAGCGGCGCTTAACCGACTTGCTGGTGGGACTCTCTGCGCGATCGTCCACGACAGAGCCCCGCGTAGGTGATGATCCAGGCGCTACGTGTGTATTGTGCCTGGCAGGTGAGTTCAGGTGCGTCTTGACCGGCGATCGAGCTCTGGGAATGGAGAGGCGGCCCTTAGCCGGATTCCTCATGCGAGCCACGGTTGCGGGCCCCAGTTGAGACTCTGCGAATTCATGTTAACCTCCGTGCATTGTGCTTTTGTAATTGGACAGCCATGGTGCATACCATCGTCAATCTCCATGTCCTGCTCTTCGTCCGATGGGTCCTCGTACTGCCCATTTGCAGCGCCATTTGTCTTTTTCGCAGGCCCATCTCCCTTGTCGGGCGACGAGAAGAGGTTGTCGACAGGTTCCATGCCATATTCGTCGCGCTCGCCAGTGTCTACCAAGGTGACACCGGTTTTCCTGTCGCAAAAGCATTAGTCGCCAATCTCTAGAATCACGGAGAAAGGGCGATGCTCGGCATACCTTCCTCTAACGCCGAGCTCAAAGATCTGGCCTTCATTTTGGGAGGCTTGGTTGCGCCGTTGCGACGAAGCTTGTCGCGGCGCCATCGCGGTGGTGGGTTATCGTGTCGATTTGGAATTTGCCTGGTTGTTAACAGCAAGTATTGAGTGAAAATTTGCCAATTGATCGCATCCAGTTCGGCGAACCTAAACTCATTGGGCGTATTCACTTTTGTTCACGCAGCTTGACGCGTGAATGGTGCGACCGGTGTGAATCCAAAGAGTTGGTTGCGGGTTTGGTGGGGACATTGGAATCAATTGTTTATTCCATCGCTGCTTCTGGGATAGGTTGCTAAGGTCGCTCTCTGTAAGGTGGCAGGCACCTCGGGACTCAGCACCCAAGCACCGCACCTACCACACAGCACAGGGATGGGGTCGATGGGGGGTGGTCCTACAGGGACAAGAGGGCAGAAGTGACATCAAATAGATACTGGAATAACCAGGCCAATTGCCTCTGTTTAAAGTACTCAATTGGAATAATCAGTAGTAATAAACGGCTGAGGTATGCATATTATATTTAATTACGCGAGTATAATAATCGATTACTCCTATACTATTATTGTATCTATTACCAGCTGTCGGGAGAAGCCTGGCTGTTTGGTTAGTCCTGTGTCATGTTGATGTCCCTACTGAAGAGGGGGGCATGGCGAAGACGCTAAAGGGCCTGAGAATCGAGGTAGGAGCTTTCATTCTTGATGGTCTTAGCCCGCCCATGATGGCCTAATTAGCAGTGTCTTGGGGAGCTTGACGCGCCTGTGCTCCCCCAAAACGCGTCCAGCTACACCGGGAGAGGTCCCCTGTCTTCCGTCTTCCGTTGCTAGTGAAACCAAACCACTTTACGCGACCATCCACGCGATTTTGCAGGTTGCTTTTTATATCACATATCACTATTCCATTTTCAAGACGTCAATTGGGTTTGCGGCCGAGACCTCTGATTTTGACTATTCGATCTCTTTGACTACTTATACTCAGAGTATCGGGTAATGTTAATTCTATTGCTCTAGATCTACCATAATCACCACAGCATCTAGCCCAGCATGGAAGACTCCCCGATGGCCGACGATGCCAACATCGAACTCGAGACCCCCGCCTCCGACGTCTTCTTGCCGCCCTCCGTACACCCCGAGACTCTGCACACCGGCGAATCCTACACACATTTCTCCCCGGTGCCCGACTCTCTGAAGCCGACCAAGGGATCCGAACTGGGCGAGGCCTGCTGCCTGGGCGTCGACGAGGCCGGGCGCGGCCCCGTCCTGGGCCCCATGGTCTACGGCGTCTTCTACCTGCCGCTGCCGCTGTCGGACCCGCTCCTCAAGACGACGCACCACTTCGACGACTCCAAAGTGCTGACCCCCGCGGTGCGCTCCTCACTGATGGAGACGCTGTGCACCCCGGGCACGGTCCTGAACCAGTCGTGCGGCTGGGCCGTCTCGAACCTGAGCGCGCGGGACATCGGCGCCAACATGCTGCGGCCGGCGGCCATGTACAACCTGAACGCGCAGGCCATGGACGCCACCATCGCCCTCATCGAGGGGGTGCTAGCGCGGGGCGTCAACGTGCAGGAGATATACGTCGACACCATCGGCCAGCCGGCCGCCTACCAGAAGAGGCTCGAGCGCGTCTTCCCCACCGTCAAGATCACCGTCGCCAAGAAGGCCGACAGCCTGTACCCGTGCGTCAGCGCCGCCAGTGTCTGCGCCAAGGTCACGCGCGACGCGGCGCTCGAGGTGCTCTACGAGGCGCGGGATCCCGCCCGCAGGGAGCAGCAACAGCAGGCAGGCGATGGAGAGGAGGAGCAGCAAAAGCCAGAGGGTATGTCGTGGGGGTCAGGGTATCCTTCCGATGCCCGGTGCACGGCCTGGTTAAAACAGAACATGCATCCTTTGTTCGGTTGGGGCCCCGAATGCAGGTTCAGTTGGGGCACGGCGAAGGATATGTTAGAGAGCAAAGGTGGAGTCAAGGTAGAGTGGCCGCTCGACGAGGATGAGGGAACAAGTCGTATGACCGATTTCTTCGTCGAGGGCAACCGGGAAAAGGACTCTGACGAGCTGGGAACCTGGTTTGGCACACCAGCCGGGCTCGAGGCATTCTGATCCATGTACTACCGAGGGGCCCAATCACTCAGTCGGTGATGTGCTAAGAAAACCCAAGTTAAGAGGATGGAGACTTTTGTATTATACCTAGACCCTGCCACGACCTTTAATGAACTTATATGCATTATATCCTGCGCCTTCTGTTTCGCCCTTTTCCCCCACGTGGCCGCCATCAAATCTCGTCGTCATCATCCATCGACTTGGAGCTCTTCTTCCTGCCACGGCTGTCCAAAGTGTCCATGCTGACAGAGTCGCTGTCGCGACCGCGTGCCGGCATAGAGATGGCCTGGCGGGTCGTCTCGTTGCTCTCAATGAACTCGCGGAGCTTCTGCTTACCAATGTCAATGCCCTGGCCCCAAGCAGCATTGCTCACCTGCATCATGGGGCCAAGCAAGTTGAAGATGTAGGCGACATACGTGCCACCCGCGATGACGATGAGTAGCAGAAACAGCACAGGGTTTCGAAGGACTAGTAAATATTAGCAGCCGTGTCTTTGAGCCTGTTGGAAGCAATCCTGAATGGGCAAGACCTACCTGTAAGCAACTCATTCCACCCAAGAGCCAGTAGAACTCCGTAGAAGTACAACGGGACCTGGGAAACGCCGCCAATGGCACTACGCTTAGCCTCGACGTAGACGCCATCGGCAGTCTTCTTGAAACGGACGACGAGGTCCTGGCGCTTGCCCTCGCTCAGGACGGTCATCTCCTCCTCGAGGCTCTTGCCATCCTCTTCATCGACACCTCCAATAGGGGTAAGGTCGTCCTCGTCCTCAGGCTCGGCGCCTGGAGGCTGATGTCCGATGAACTCTGGCAGGGCCGGAGGCCCAAAAGTTGAGGAGAGCTTGAACTTTGACAGAAGAGGAATAAGTGTCAAAGTTGACTCTCGCGCCTTGGTATAGATACCCTCGATGTCGTCGGCAGGTCGCCATATGCGAGGAACTCCTGCGTCGTCGTATCGGAACTTATCCTCGAAGTTCTCTCGGAGCTTGAGCAGGATGTTGCCTTCCATCACTTCTTCCTCAATCTTGTCCCGCAGGGCGATCCAGCTCTTCCTTCTTAGGCGCCACAAGCCAACGTCAACTTCTTCCTGGCTGGCCTCGAAACTCTTGGCCCTTTCGCTGAATCGGACCTCTGCTTCCTTGACAATTGACTCGAACGATTTCCAAATCCGATCCCACAAATCCTTTTCCGTCGGTGGTTTCTCGCCTTCTTCGGGAGCACCAGAGCCGGCTCGGCCAGAGCCAAGCTTGTTGAATTCTAGACCAACCGAGTCGCCGAGCCGGGATTTGACCCAGCGCTCCACCCGTGTTGCCAAGCGGCGCATCTCCTCCTTTCGGAGCTTGGCGCTAACATCGTCCAGGTCCTTTTCGAAAAGCAAGTACTGTGACTTGAAGTTGGTCCAGGGCACGCCTTGGATAGCCAAGCTCTGGGCCTCTGTCCTGTAATCCTCGAGGACCTTGGTCTTCTCGGCGTCGACAATATCTGCGAATTCGTAGGCGCCGCCTGACTTTTGGCCAGCTTTGACAGCGCCGGAGACAGCATCACTGAACGAAGTCACACCCGACTTATGCGCAGCTGAAAGCTGGCCATGGTAGAGTGTTTTCAGTCGCTGGTCGATCTTGGTCTCCAGCTCGGTCTGCTTGCGCTTGAAAACGCCCTTGTGGTATCGGCTTGCGGAGACCTCGAAGGTCTTCAAGGCCTTTCCACGCGTAGCGCTTCCCGTAGCGCCCAGGTTCGGCAGAACAAAAGGCTGGCCAATACGAGCTGACTCGGCTTGCTTCTCCTCCATGGGGGCAATTACCTCGTCAAAAGCCACGAGGCATTCTCTGGAGATTTCGTCGCAGCGGAACTGCGCCAGCAACTCTTGCTGGGTTGGCAGATCCAGATCTTTGTTGTTGACAATCTGATCCCAGATGCCCTCGGCGTAGACGGAGAAGCCATCGGCAGGGATGCGCCGGTGGTACTCGGGCAAGAAAACCCCGCCCTCGAGCTCATGTTCGCCGTGCTCGGTCTGGTTTTTCCCGCTTCGGCTTCCCGAAATGAATCTTTGGCCCAGTCTGTCAACCTCAGACACAAACTTCTCCGGCTGCAGGATCTTGTGGGGCAGAGCGGAGAAGGCGAAGTCGAAGTAATCCTCTATTCTCGATTTCTCGAGGCCCTGGGGCTTCGAGATAGTGTCCCAGAGCTTGCTCAAATCCTGGACGAGGGTGTTTCGGAGGTTTGATAGCGGCGTGTTGCCAATGTGGTCACGGATGACGAAAAACAGGAGAGATCTCGGTGTCGATTGCTTATCCTTGAGGAAAAGCTGCAGGTTCACCTCGAAGACCGTCTTCAAAAGGCCCATGTTGGCACCCTGGTACAAGCCAACCTGGTGTTCCCATATGTTCACAATGAGGACTTCACTGGTGGCCAACGCAAATAGGGCGCTCTTCCTCTCGAAATCTTGGTCTTCACCTCGCTCGCGGCCATCGGTTCCCTCGACGTCCATGACCATGATGTTCTCGGCCATGGAGCCCTTCTTGTTTTTGGACATCCATATTCCCTTAGTCGTCTGGCGTCGCTCTGTCTCGGACATGACATTGAACTCGGTTCCGAAGAGGTGGTTCAGCAGGGTGGACTTTCCGGTCGACTGGGAGCCGAACACGGAGATGAGGTGGTAGTTGAAGCCCGCATCGGCGACATTGGTGCCCTCGAGATATTTGTTCAGAGAGGTGCTGCGAGGAAGACGAGGGTTAGGATGCTAGAGGCTCTGCAAAGTGTCCCGTAGCGGATGTGGGGGGTTAGCTTACTTGTATTCCTTGTCGCCGTCGATAACTTGGATGCCGTGCTCGTAGTGAGCATCGGAGGGCTCATCGCCCACGGAGGCGAAGTGGCCGTTCATGTTAAGTCGATTGGAGTACAAGCAACAAGAAGAAAGGTGATGCAATTTACTATAAAAGACTTGTTATGCAGGTGGGCAAGACTTATGCCATCGCGGCAGCAACGTACGGATGGGCAAGAGGAGGGGATGCTGGGTAGTGGGCTTTTGGAATGGACAGGATGACCAAATCACACGATAGATAGCTTTATTGTTGAGTGTGTGTACAGTATGCTGTTATGTACGTACATGTAGTCGAAATGACAGACATGTGGGCATTGTCCAGCAGACCCCGGTAAGCCAACCAACTTATTGGCCTAAGCAATTGTAGCCACCAAATGTCCGCAACCAATTGGAAAAAAGCTGGAAGAGCACGACTGATGAGCTCTTTGTGATGGGCAGATTACAGATTACTGGCCAGATGCAGCTGGAGGGTGCGCTAAGCTTCTTTGGGCTTAGCCACCTATCTACGGCTGTCCCAATCCCATTGCCAGGTCAAATTCGTCTCGCTGTTACGGTCCCTCTGTCCCAGCAGTGCCAGCCTAGGAAGCCCAGCGCACTTACACACGTTTCCCCCTTACATCCCTACCTCCCTACCTTGCAAATGCACTGACGTACTACCGCACATCTGTCCTCCACACAATCAAAAGAAACGCTTTCCCTTCCCGTGCCTGTCTCACAACCTGCATGCGGCTTAACTGACAACCAGCCAAAGCCAGCAATGGCGCAGCCAGAGGAAGAAGATGGATGCGATTGAACAATTACACATGGATTGCAGGGCAGTGCCTGACGAACTATAAATGCTAAACGTATTACATGAATTTCTACGTGTCCGTCCAACGTCTATGCAATACACCTCTTGCCTCTCCCAACAGGGCCCATCATTGAGCTGGGGGCAGGAAAGCCTCCTACTTCATACAGTGGCTGCTCATGGTTTCCCCCTTGGCTTTATGCGGCCAGCCTATTCAATTGCACGCCACCGATCCACGATTACGTATCTTCTGCCATCGGGGAGTCGCTTGTCGCAAGACCGGCACACCACGATAGCCTGAGAATATGGAGTTTCCTTTTCCAGAAACAACATTTGGATGAGCAGCGGATGGGGTGGTCATGGGGTAGGCCCAATGGAAACAGCAGGTGAATCCCCATGGATGGTCTCGCCTCCGTCATGGTGGACCCTTGTCACAGGCCCATACATTGCGCTGAAGCGATCGAAGCAGCCCAGACCAGACGTCGGAGGGTCGGCTAACAGGTGATTTTTCCCACCCTAATGGCCCAAGTACATAAAATCGTCCAACCGTCTCCTGCCGTCTCGGTTACGGGACTTGGTGATTTCCCGTCTTCTCCTTTTTCTCTTTGCGTGTAATTTCACACTGCCATTGCTATATTTTGGAAGATCAGCAGCAACAGCATGGCAGCGGTTGGCTCTGTTTCCATTTGTTATTGCCTGCCTTTATTGTCTTGATTTGCCCTCCCTGCTTTCCACCAGAAAATGTCCAGCGTCGAAGATGGTAATCTTACCGATTCCGAAAAAAAGCGGACTGCCTCCGAACTCAGCGCTGATGCTGCAAGTTACGGATCCCCGACCCACGGGAAGCATTCTGACCTGCTGCTCTTCGACGAAGTGCCCGAATGGGCCAGAGACAACAAGTTCGTTCGAGGAGGCTACCGCCCGGAGTCGGGATCGGTCAAGAAATGTGTTCAGAGCTGGTTCTACTTGCACAACGAATTGGTCAACATTCACTCGCATCTAATCCCAGCGGTCCTGCTTTTTCTGGGCGAGCTGTACCTCATTGCGCCATTGCCGTTCCGGTACGGCCATGTTAGTCTAGGGGATTACCTCATCATTGCCTTCTTTCTGCTCTCGACAACGATCTGTTTCGGGCTTTCGGCCATGTACCACACGCTCATGAACCACTCCCACCGGGTCGAGGCGCAGTGCCTGAAGCTTGACTTCTTGGGCATCATTGTACTCATCATGGGCGCCTTCTTCTCGAGTATATATTGCACTTTCTGGTGCGAGCCGGATTTGCGCCAGATATATTGGGGAACGGTACGCGGCCCCTTCAGTCCCCCCTTCCCTGCATTTCGTTGCATCCTGGTCTTGGGTCATAACAGCTGACACACATCGCAATTGGCAGGTTGGAGGACTGGGCGCAATATCCATTATCGTATTAATGCATCCGAAGCTTCAAGGGCCTAGGTGGCGTACGTTGCGGTTGCTCACGTTCGTATGCACTGGCTTGGGTGGCATTGCTCCCTTCGTCCATGGTGGTATTAGGTTTGGCTTCACCCAGATGGCCTTGCAGTCTGGCTTGCCGTATTACATGACTGAGGGCGTATTATTTTTGATGAGTGCTCTCATCTACGGAGTGAGTTATAGGAAACCCCCCCTCTCCACGCTACCGAACTTGCTTGTACGCCCGATTTTCTAACTTGTAGGAGACGCGATTCCCCGAGAAATTCTGGCCGGGGCGATTCGACATCTTCGGATCCTCTCACCAGATATTCCACTTGATCGTAGTGGCGGCCACGGTGTTCCACCTTGCCGGTGTAATGACGGCACTTGACTACAACTACAATAGCCGACTGTGCTCTACGCGTTGATGGACGGGAGCTGGGCGTTGGAGTCTCGGGCCGAATAGATAAGACCTAAATCATTTTTTATTGGCGAGTTGTTATGGATGCACGTCAGACGCAGTTCATAACCCTGTGGCGAGTGACTTGTCCCTCCAATGCAGTGTGACGTTCCATGCTGGTGGTTGTTACCCTGGTGCTACAAACCCCTCCTAGCAACTGTGTTCCAATTGCATCTCAGCCTCCGGGATTTTATTACCGCATCTTCGAATTCGATATTGGCGGTATGACAAGCTACACCTCAGTCGTAACATATATAAAAGTAACACTTTGCAATATTTGATGTTGTCTGTTCTAGGCTGCAAATACTGGGAATACCAAATGGTGACACCACATATAGGCACTCCTCCAGCTAACTTCAACTCCTGATATGTAGGTGGGCATAACGAGTATACGTACCCCCCGCATAGTGGAAGCTTCGACATGACGGGAGATAACCCCCGCAGAACTGGGTCACCTCTGGGTGCATCTGTCAATGCTCAATGCGTGGGTGACTTTTAATACGCAGCCCAGGTCTGCGGCAACGCCCCATTGCTGCTCGGCCAGCTCACTGAGCCCTAGGTGGAGATCACATACCCTTGGCCGTCTACGAACGTGTAATCCCACTGTCTAGGTTCCGGGTCATTTACCAGGTCGAGGTACAATCTGGCATGCGCCGCACCGTCCACAGGGATCGTCGGGCCACCGTCCGGCTGGCGCTGGTCCACGTAGTAAAATCTAAGCCACCCAGTCGGTTTCTTTGGGTCAGAAAGTGATGCTTCATATAAAAGTAAAATGGGGAGATAGATACGCGAAAGGTTTCACCGCGTGTCATGTTTTGGTGGTGGCGAAAGGACATATAAGTAAACATACTTGTAGCCCATGTTCTTGTATGAAACACTGGCGTTCTGGATCATATGCGCCGCAGCCAAACCTGCCCATCCCGAAGCAGAGAACGCCGGGCAGGGCGCCGGTGTTGGGCTTGTTGCCCGTCATGATGAACGTGCTTCCCGGGCCCGTCTTCCGGAACCCCTTGATGGCCTCGCGGGCAGCTGCGTACGTGCTTTTGGCGCTGACTGCCATAGTCCTCTAGGCCTTGTCGGGGTCTAGGGCAAAGGGGTCCTCTGGCTCAGTGGCAAAGCGATGCGCGGATATTCTGTGTTATTCTATAATGCAAATAAGGCAAAGGGCGATTCGCATATGCATGAAGACATGATTGCAGCCAGAAGAAATACACACGTCATGTAGGTTTATAAAACACATGTATCTATGGACCACATCTGTGTTGAGTTCTGACAATGTTTACCATTATAAACGACTACCTCCAGCGGCCTCAGACAGACTGTCACTTCTTCAAATAATGCCTGCACGATATCCGGCATGGCGGCATCGAAGACGAAGTGCCGGGACGATGACTGGTCTTCTCATGCCGTCCGAGATGCTATGGCAATACTGTAGCCCGCGTTTTGGAAAGTTCTGGCCGTAGAGAGGCCGATTCCCGGGTCGGCACCGATGATCAACACAGTTCACATGGTTCGGTATTACAGTCTTTGAGATAGAGAAGATACTTCAGCAGAAGAGAGTTTATACGGAAGGCTGACACGCATACTCACTACATATATAGACAGACCGTAGCCTTGACGAGGCTTCTCCTATCTTGAAACCCGCGGTGCGAAGTATCCAAGTTCGACATACTACAAATCAATACGACCTGTCTTTGGCAAGCTGACCAACCAACCTCTTACCGAGATGACTTCAGATCGTACGCACACAAATGGGGCACTAACTCGACGTTAGGTAATGTATCCCAAGAGAACCTTCCACATGTGATCATCTCCCGAATTAGTATTGCATGAACGATTAATCATACAACAGCTACATTGCCATATCCCAGACTTTTGAACCAGAACTGGGATCCCAACTTAAATGTGACGGTGTACTTATGGGACTTGACTTCCGGAGGTCGTGATGCTGTCAAGGTAAGCATATATGATCAACAGCGACCCGTTTCCCCGACGTTCCATGCAGTAACCTGGATGCCGATATTCACGGCTTCTCATGAATCGCAGTATCTTCAATATGTTAAGTTGATGCAAGGGGTTTGTCGTAGTCCTGCATTGGCCATGATGTCACTAGATGACAGGACTCGGATCTCAAATCAGTAGCAACGGTATTCTATTGAATGGAAGTCAGCATATAACTTCCGAAATAGATAGCTTAAATTCGAGATGTCCGCGCTTCTACTTTTAAAAGATACATTTTCCAAATATCAATAGCAAGCGAAGTAGACAAAGGAAGCAGGGAGAAGCAATGCCTTGCCCCGGTGCGGAGCGGCCTTAGTAGCTCTCTCAGGACCCCCACATCGGTGCTGCAATCGGGATGATGTGGCAGTTGTCATTCTTAGGTAACCGGCACCAACCGCAAACGACTTGACCTACCTGCAATATCACCACTCACCTACTTCGACCTTACCAAAAACTCCTCCTCCTATATCTCTGCCACTCCCTTCAAGCCTCTGGCAACGCAAGAGTCCTGGTGCGCCTCGACACACGCACACGCGAATTTACCAGAGAGACACATCCCACATCATGACAGAAACAGTGCAACCCCCGGAAGACGCCGCAGCAGCTCGCGCGGCCGAACAGACACGTCTGCGCAAAGAACGCCGCGAAGCCAAGATCAGAGCCGGCGGCACGGCAAGATTGAACAAGATCACTGGACTGGGAGGTGGTTTGCAACGAGGTACGCAATCAACGAAAAACATGGGCCGGCGCAGCTTGTTTTTTTTTCTTTGGCCCTAGCTAATAAACCACACCCCCAATAGATCCCGAACCCCAAGCAGCACCTGCGACTCAGCCTGCCGCTACCACCACGACACAAGCAACAAGCACGCCGGCAGCTACCACCGCGTCTGCGGCTTCCACTAAGCACGACGACCCCGAAGAAGTCGACATATCACAACACTACTATGCGCCGCGCACGTCCGGCCGCGAGCCTTCGCTGGGCGACGCGCCCGCCATGTCCGAGTCGCAGCTCCGCCAGATGATGCTGGGTTTCGAGCGGGCCGCGCCCCCAGGCATCGGCACCCCGCCGTCGCACAACCCGTTCGTGGACCCCTCGACGGCGGGAACACCGACGGGCATGCCGCAAATGCCCCCCGGAATGGAGGGCATGGAGAACGACCCGATGATGCAGATGCTGCAGAAGATGATGGCCGGCGGTGGGGCGCCAGGCGGCGCCGGTGGAGCCAACCCGTTCGCTGGGACCAGCATAGAATCGCTCTTGGGCGGCCTCGGCGGCATGGGCGGTGCGGGCGACCCCAACATGCAGCAGGCGGCGCAGGCCGTGGCCGATAAGACAGCCAACATCTGGCGCATCATCCACGCCGTCTTCGCGCTGGGCCTGGGCGTCTACGTGGCGCTCTCGACGACCTTCACCGGGCTCAAGAGCGAGCGCGACCTGCGCGCCCTCAACATCGAGTCCGACGCCGACGAGGACCTGCGGCGGTCGGCCTCGGTCTTCTTCTACGTCTTCTCGTCCGTCGAGGCCGTCCTGCTCACGAGCCGCTACTTCCTCGACAAGAACCGCAGCCTGCCCACGGGCATCCTCCACACCCTCGTGGGGTTCCTCCCGTCGCCGCTGAGCAGCACCATCCGGCACGGGTTGCGGTACGGACAGATGTTCAGCACGGTGCGCAACGACGCCCTGGTCTGCGTGTTTGTGCTGGGGGTGTGCTGCTGGCTGAGGTCGTAGGCGTGGGCGAGGAGATACGGTGGGACCCGGCAGGCGGATGGGCAGACAGACTATGACTGAACGACTGGTATGGATCTGTATTATGAGACAAGAATCGCTGTGCTGCGCACAACTCCACGATTCGCCGTATATCTCGACACTAGCTGATGTACTTCGCGTAACCATTCAACTATTCGGTACGCATAATGAAGATCCAACGGTGATCGGGGCATGACTAAGGAAAATCCAGGTGGCCTTCTGAAAAATAATTATTAAACAAAACATCAACACGCGTTCGTGTTGTTAGATCATGAGCAGTCTATTATACAATAATTCTTGCCAAGCAGCCGTTGTCTATCCGTTCCCCTTGACCTCACTTACACACATCCATATATGCCCATATATCTACAGGGAAAATACAAACCACATAGAAAAGAAGATCCAATACTGTCAATGACAACCGTACCTAGCCGGCTCAGGGTTTTAGTACCGTGTTCAGAACACTGCCAAACATGCCCCTGACCCGCTCCGGGTTCTCCAGGGCGCATGCGAAGACGGTGGCCGTGCTGGCGGCAAACACCAACGTCTCGCGCCACTGCTTGTCGAGCGGGTAACGCCGCGGGAGCAGCGTGGCCAGGGCGCGCGGCGCAACGAAGAGGGCCATGTCCTTGCGGCGACCGGGGTTCTCGAGGAGGATGCTCCAGCCGCAGGCGAAGCAGCCCGTGCCGACGCAGAGGCCGCCGTCGATCCGGTCGCGGGCCGCCGCGTCCTTGCCCAGGAGGTGGGGGCCGACCCGGGTCCGGGCGAGGCAGACGCCGTAGTAGAAGAAGGTGATGAAGGCGCCCAGGAAGGCTGACGACCGTGCCGCCGACAGCAGGGCGTACTTGAGCTTGCGGAAGCTCGGCTTCCGCGCCACCAGGAGCAGGTTCAGGGGTAGGTACGTGAACATGGACCAGCGGAAGGACCGGCCGAAACGCGACAGGGCGTGGTACTCGCAGGACGGGCCGCACCCCATGTGCACGACCTCGCAGGGAAACGGGACGGCCACGGCCGGGTCTCCCCACTGCAAGGGCCACTTGTAGTCCCGGCACATGCCTTGGATCAGTGGTGCCTGGCCCGTATCTTCTCCGTAACGCAGTTCTCTTGTGCGGCACCGTTGGAGGGCTTGGATGAGGCGCTTGTCTACAGAAGCGGCGGAACTTATCCATTTGTTGTAAGCCCGCGGTAATCTGGATGGGTAGTAAAACCACGACCACATGATCAAGGCGCACGAAACAGCAAACATGGACGGATCAGCCAGCCTTGAGGCTGCTATCTCAATCTGATCATCTGTGAGTTGGTATCCCAAGACGGGCCTCAAGGTATCGGGGGTACTTACACTGGTCCATTGCTTGTCTGCAACTCTTCGCGTCCGCCTTTGAGCCCATAGCTCGCCGATGATCACATCAAGTGCTCGGCAGAATGCGAATAGTGATAGATCCAATGTTCTCCCAGCATACTTGATCGTCGTGGGCGCAGTGTCTAAGTTGCTATCTTTTTCTGCAGGAACCGTCTCTGTAAAAGCTTGGCTTGCCTTAGACTGCAGGAGTTTGAGGCTGAAACATGCCGCAGTGAAGCTTGCTAGCCATCGCGATAGCCTACAGAGCAGTCAGTACAAGTGGCAGATGCATATCATCTAGTAGAGCACAAAGTTGCAATCCCAAAGACATCTGTGAGGAATACTATAACGCACCGTTTGCGAGCAGCAACAGAAAGTGAGCCTGGTATACGAAAGCAGAGCCTCCGGAGTAGGATCTAGCACATAAAGTCAGCGACCAAGCTAATGAGTGACTACAATAAGCCACAATGATGTAAACAAGTCTTCGCCAGTAAGCAGCTTGAACCGTGAGTTTCGCCTACCTCTAAAAGTGTACTTCCGCCAACAAGAGTTGCGCAGAAGGCAGGGAAGCGCTGGGGATCCAGGCCGGCTCGAAGAATGCGTTGCAAGGATACCACAGGACATTCGCGCGGGGGTTGCAGCGCGCCTTTATCCGGACCACCCCTGCTTTTCTTGGGGGTAACCTGCTGTAGAACCAAGGCGAAGAGCCTCGGTACAACCGTGGACGCGTAGCCCAGAGCATAGGCGCGTACAAGTGGCCTCAGGGGAGGGGGAATAGACCTGTCCCATTTCTGCGGATCTCCTCTGGCGGGCCGAGGTTGTAGTGAAGATGTCATCGCCGCAACGTGACACTCAATACACCGGGTGATGAAAGTAGAAAAGAACGTCGTAGAGGGAGTGACTGTTTCGCATGGCCCGAACAATTGCACAGCATCGATGAGGTATGTAGGCAGGCAGTGGCCGTGCCCAAATCTTGCAAGCAGAAATCCGCGGATGTCTCATCAAGAGTGACCCTGGTCTTTCTCCAGACACGAAAATCCGGGGCAGGGACTAAAAAGAAAGCTAAGACCGACCGAATGTCGATGGTCTACTCTACAGTAGAAGCCAAGGCCGAAGCAGCGGCCAAGAGAACCAGAGGCCGGCAATTCGCAACGATTGCCGGGCGGAGGGGCAGTTGGTTTTGCCAAGGCTTAAGTAAGTATGTCGAATGAAGATGCATCGACTAGACATGCCTTACTTGCAGCAGCAGAGAAGGATGCTTGCTTGTGTGCGCGCCCGAGATCAGGCGGCTTGACTAACCGAGCTATGCGCTAGTAGTAGATAGAAGAAGGGGGGTGCTGGGATCTGGGTATGCCGCCAAGTGACTGCTATCGTTGGAATAGATTGGCTCCGATACGTACGAGAGGCTCCTATACGGTAATCGGGGCCGAGCCGCAATCCTGAAGCTGCATGAGGATCAATGCACACATAACATGTGCACGCAACCCACTCCGGAAAGCCTGCCGACAGTGGGCAGAGACGGCGGAGTACGATCGGATGATACGGGGGAGGAGACTACAGCCAACAACGGGGACGGCTTTACTGACCAAAGAATGCGACTCGCAACTTCGGTATCTATAGGGATCGCAGCCAGTCGACACTCCTATGGTTTCTGTATATAGAACTGCACAACAACACTCATGCGGTTGAGCCTCAAACCCCCGACGCAGTCACAGAGGGTGAACTTGAAAGAGCGAAAGATACAGAGAGGGCGAGAGAGAGAGAGAGAAAGGAGCTGGGAGCTGGTTGCGTGCGGTACGTGTAGCAGCCTCCAAATGAAGCTAAGGGCAATGTTGACGTGTTTGCGTGGCTGTACAAATATGTACGCATAAGTGAGAAGAAGCTACCTGTAGGTATGCAGCACCGGACGCGTGTGGTGACCCCCCAGGAAAACACGATAGATAGTTCTTCTCTCGTCGAAGAAGCCGGTCAGCCACTTGGCGTCGCTGGCCTCATTCTAGTGTGATGATGGAATGACTACATAGCTTGAGGTGTGTGCGCTTTTAGATGGGCATCCAGATCCAGTCAGTGCATAGGCATTAATTACTTCAGGTACATGCACCTAACATGAGGCTCGCCTGATGGATTGGGACGGGCAACGAGCAACGAGCAAAGTGTGAGGACGTGATGATTTTGACATGTGAAAACAGGTGGGCCCAAGAGCAGCTAGCAGCTAGGTCACTTTCGAGCATTGAGACTCAGACCACCTATTAGGTATGGTACGGGATTCGTTAGGCCACCGGACACTTGACCTCTTCGAGTAGGTGAGCCAGTAAATAATACCTGGCACCTAGTGCTCGCCTGTTACCAACATATCTCATATTCTAGGTAATAGGAATCTACGTGTATCCGATGCTAAACTAGCTCTCAAGACGCATACATACATACTTAGGTGGACTGCATACCTACACTGAGGAGTGGTCCTATATTTTACATCTCTGGCTTAAAAGCGTGAACGAGCCTGACCAGTGCGGTGGAGGCTTTCCAACCCCAGAGTCCCAGACAGTTCGCTGGGGGTGTGTACTACGGGCGGGATCTATGCCTCTTCGGGTATCTTTGTCCCTGCTGATCAGCGTTTGGGTGATAAATGCTCGCGTGTTGTTACCACCCACGCAGAAGGGCAACAGGAGAAAAACATGAGACGAGTGCTCTTTACAAGGCTAGGTAACGAACTCGAGGGACATGTCGCCAATTGTGATTTGTTGGCAATACATCTTTAGCTAAGCAAGCAGTCATCTCAGAAGATACTGCGGAAGTTGAAATCTATAATGGGATCAGAGTTAAGATGGGTGGGCAGAATGTCTGTACCCATATCCACCCAGCAGCCAGCCTACAACTTGTACCTGTATGGTCTGGGACCCATCAACCAACGATCAAAACTCTCTCTCGAAATCAGCGACGCAAGTCGATTGACAAGCGTATGCCTGATGTACGCTCTCTGCCTAGCTAACACGTAATGTGAGCCAGACACAGCAATGTATAACCAAGAAGAGCAGTACATTAAATATACATACATCATGAGGCAGATGTAATGATATAGCAGACTAGCAGCCATCTACGACTAGTCCCGGCGAGGCAGGACGAAAAGAGTTCCCACTGCCCAATAGGATGTGGCTTGATTGTTGAGCTGCAAGGCAAGTGCGCCAGCGCGGAGTAGCAGGGGTCTTGTCGGTTTTCTCCAGCGAATGACCTCGAGCGCCCGGAGGAGCATTTCGTTCAGTTCCCTTTGGATCTGCAAGAACTGGAGAGGTCCCGTCGCTCTGTTTTTTCCTCTCGGCCAACTTCCCACGCTTTTCCTGCACTTCGCTTCCAAGTACCCGTCCTGATATACCTAGCTTTGCATCCAAGACCCGGTCCGCCGCACCGCGACCCTGCCCTCTACGCCCTTTGCAAAGGAAAATACCCTTATACCCTACCATGACTTGCGCCGCCGGGGGTGGGATCACTGCCGTCCGTTGCTGCTGCTGCTGCTGCTGCATGTCATAATACGGCTGACTCTCTGTATACTACACACATACATACACACTTACACACTTCCGGCTTACCTGCTACGGCTCCAACTCCTTCTCCTGCACCCGTCCAAACCACCCCATCCGCCCAATAGGGCACGGCGACATCCTACTTCCTCCGAATCCCCAATTTCCTCAACCCCAAATGTACTTGGGCGCTTTCGCTCGGTTCTGGTTTGATCATCATCTTTCTTGGAGTACCTTTCCCGCGACTCTTGGGATATTATGCTAGGGCCATGACGATGTTTGGTACAGCTATGCGCAACGACCCTATACGCCCTCTGCCGCAACTGTCCCGATACTGAGAGCAAATACCCGTAATAACAACCACTTCAAGCCAAGTCGACACCTCTATACACCCCTCCGAGTCGCTCCTAGGAACAGGAGCCCTTGCAACGCGTCCCGGCCTCGACCTTCCTTCACGCGAGATATACTTTCCTAAGGTAGCACCTAAACCACTGCGACGGAGCGAGCATACGCACGAGCACATGCCATTCTCGCCCGCTACTCCGCGCTCAAACTTCGACTACATCGCACCTTGCCAAACAACCGCTGGGCAGGATCTGGCAGCACTGTTCGCCGCCGGCGATCCCTTGCAGCCCACTGCCCTCCTGCCTCTGGCCGGCCCGCTATCCATAACGAGCCCCCTTCGCCAGAGTCGACATCTGGTAGATTCTTGACCAGCAGTTGAATCTACCCCTCAGGCGACCGCCAACTGCTCTCGCGTCTCTGCCGCTTGCGCTTGCACGACGAGTCTTTTTCGACCTTTTACGCCGAGAAGAAGCACCCATGCTAGCAATACAGCGTCCCAGGATGGGTTCGTCGCAGCCGCCTGACGGCGTAGCGCCGTTTGGATGTACGTGGTGCCTTCGCAAATATGTTTTTTTTTTTTTTTAGGAAACAACGTCGGTATGCTAACACGGTCCAGACTCATTTTCGCCCTCGACCGATGACAACTTATTTCTTCAACCCCCGGAGCCTGCGCCCGGAGAGCCACTGCTTAGCTATGAGGATGATCGTCAGATGCGCAACTTCTTCAACCAAATAGAAGCCAACCAGTACAGTGGCTCAGCGTTCGGTGAAGGTCTCGCGTTCGGTGACTCGTGGACTGATCTGCCACCACAGTTCATGGGCTCCGCAACGACGTATGGACAACAACCGGCTCACCATACCATGTCTTCTGTGATAGACTTTGCCGACCTCGAAGGCTTCCCTGATGTCTACGAGTTCACAGCATCCAGCCTTATGGCCCCGCCGCCTCCACCAAATCCACCGCCACCGCAACGACAGGCACCTCACCCACCGCTGCACTCGTCGATCGAGCATAGCACGCCTGCTGACGCTGCCGCTGTTCTAACCGCCCTCCACAATGGCCACCCTGGAAGGCCAAACAGCATCAGTCATGGTCACATGCTCCCGTCGCAACCCATGGGACCCCCACCGAGCCACCCAGTCGCGCAACACCGGAGTCACTTCAACCCTGAGCGATCCGGCCCGATGCACTCGGTCCCGATTTCGACCACAGTGGGACATATGCCAGAGCAGCATGGTGATCATATGTTCACTAGCCTGACGTTTAGTAGTCCGCATATCCACAGCAACCAGAGGACCGTTCAAATACCAGAGGACGTGCAATGGGGCTCGGATACCAGCTTTGGTAGGGGGCACTCCTTTGTACCAGCATCGGAAAGAGAGACCGCGCCGGCACTCGAGAGCGAGCGCCTCAAGTACGTCAAGTGCCTATCACTTAACAGCACATCAAATACGCGTCCTTCAAGTCCAGCGGTGAACGGTGAATCGAGCGCTGATGGCATGCGCAATGGCCATATGAACGGCGTGACAAAGGAACCTGAGGTGTTGCCCCGAAAACGACGGAAGAGCAAAGTGAACGACGACGTCGCCGACGAGGACGCAGAAGACCCATCTACTGCTCCCACAAAGGCACCGGCAAGAAAGCGGAAATCCAAGATTGACCTCAGTAAGGCGGAGGACACGTCTTTGGCGGACGACACCCCGGGCAAGCGGCGCAAGTCCAACGCTAATGGCCCCAAACCTGCACGGGAAAACCTGTCCGAAGAGCAAAAGCGTAGTAATCATATCAGAAGCGAACAGAAGAGACGTACGCTGATAAAAGAGGGATTTGACGACCTCCAGGAGATCGTTCCAAATCTGAAAAACGGCGGTTATAGTAAGAGCGCAATGCTGCAGCTAGCAGGAGAGTGGCTCGACGATATACTGAAAGAGAACGAGCTGTTATCTAGCTAGCAAGGCTAGCATCTGCAGATCATGATGATATGCGCCTATATTCACTTACGATGACGAGGACGGAAAGAGGAAAAGCTTGAGCGGGAACTAAACCCAGGTATAGGAGTTTACCAGGCTGGATTTGATACATGGAATTGGCGTCACCCGGAGCATATCGAATTTATAGGGGTGGCCGTATCCATTTTTTCATACCCCTTGAGGATATTACGGCGGCGCCTTCCTGCTTTGTTTTTGATACCTTTGTGCCCCGGATAGGGGCCTGAGAGCATGAGACAGTCTGCTCCAGCGAATACTTTATCCATTTTCTTGCAATTGATGAACGGATGGAAATGAAGGGAAGATGCACAGCACAAGGGAGAAGAGAGAGAGAGAGAGAGAGAGAGAGAGAGTCCCACTCCGACCCCCAACCCCCCCTGAACTGATTGCATTTGTATGTTTTTGTCCTTTTGTGGCGCTGCGCTGCAGCAATACATACCACTTGCACTAATAAATGAATGCTCTCGTGTCCGTTTGTGGTTTCGGAGAGGACTCGGTCGTTTTTGCTTTGTTATTCAATATTGATGTTTCAAGATATCCCCCCAGCTGTGTAAGAAAGAGGTGGAAGAGGAAGAAGAGTCCAGGCAGGTCGCAAAGGCATGCGATGCTGCTATGTGGAAGGAACATGGGAAGGCTGAAATGGAATGTGTGTGTGTTTGGTGACCTTAGACCTGGTCGGTCAAAAGCAAAGACAACATGTATATAGCCTAATTAAGCAAATACAAGCCAACAATCCCTTTGGCATTGCAAGCCTGGCCTCGTGGCTTTCCTTTGATTACTGTGTTCTATGCTTGTCACTTCAGCCACCCAGGGCGTGGAATCGCCGGTGTGCCTTCACGGCAAATTCTGGGATGCGCTGGCCGCACTCAGGACATATGCGGCCATCACCCTCGTCGTCGTCGTCGTCATTTTCATCTTCTTCATCCCAGGCCACCACCATACCTTCTGCCTCGCCTTCTTCCATTGGGCAGTCGTGGTCAGCTTTGTCATTGGCTACGCCTTCCACAATTCCTGTTTGGCCCTGAGGTGCCATAACTGTACTGTTTTCACATGAATTGATGAGCTCGCTTAACAAGTTCTGCTTGGAGGAGACTCGAGCTTGCTCGTTGTCGACGCTGTATACTGTGAATTCCTTCAGCTTGGCATCCTGGGTCTTGAACATCTTGGAGATATCCCGGCCGCCGCCGATGCTTCCGTCTTCGTTACCTGTGGCCACCATGTTG
Source organism: Apiospora marii (assembly GCF_038362585.1). Taxonomy (NCBI): domain Eukaryota; kingdom Fungi; phylum Ascomycota; class Sordariomycetes; order Amphisphaeriales; family Apiosporaceae; genus Apiospora; species Apiospora marii. The sequence continues at coordinate 3,687,432 of NW_027117377.1, forward strand.
GTCACGCAAATGTTGATAAGCGCCAGGTTCCAGTTCTGACGTTCACTATGGAGACGTCGAAAGAGTGGCAGAATGGACTCGTTAACAAGCCGCTCAGCTACGTGTTCGATGCCGTCCTTGAGGCTGAACACAAACGTGGGCAACGGAGAACTCCGCGAACTGCGACTATAGTAGTTATCCCGCGGGGGAACCTGCTGGCTACCGTCCGTGACGCCCGGCCTGGCCTTCACACGTGTCGACAAACGTAGCGTCTTGGGGTACGCGAGCCACTTCTGAGAATGGGGGGCGCCCGGCCCCGAGGTGGTACTTTCACCGGCCGACGGGCGGGTGCTGTCATCATCCGCCACCACGAGGTCTACGCGCATTCGCCGGATCAGGGAGCGACATAGCGCATGCAATTCCCGCATCAATTCGGCCTGCGTGTTCAATGCCTTGGTCACGTACGTGTCTTCGATGCTGATCTGCGTCGGGATGTCACTCGCCTCCTTGACCTCGGCGTTGTCGACGCCGTGGAGCATGTTCCAGACCCTGTCGCCAATGCCACGCTCCACGCCGGGGCCACCGAGGATCTTCTCGAGGAGGCCGGGGGACATGCCGGGATGCGCGAGCACCTCGCGCGTGGTGATCTTCGCAGCATGCTCGTGATCGTGAGGGACGGCTTCGGTGGGCCGCTGAAGGACGTGGCTCTCCACCAGCTGCGAGGTCTTGGATCCCATGCCGGGGATCTTACGTATCGGCCATCCGTCCATGAACGCTAGGGCGTCCCCATCGTGGAGATTGAGCAGCGTCGTCTGGTTCTTGGGTTTATTTTTGGTGCCTGCTAGCTTGGCCAGCACTTTGTTGGTAGATACGCCGCAGGTGGAGGTATACCCAAAATCCTCCTCCAGCTTGTGTCGTAAATAGCCGGCCAGGTGCGAAGCCAGTAGTAAGCGTGCATACGACGAATTCCCGGGCGTAGCACCATCGTCACCTGGGCGTTCTGCAGGTATCGTGCAGCCGAAACAGGCGCTCGCATCGAAGCCAAAGCCCTTTTCGGGGTCCTGCTCCGACAGCTGGAAGAAGGAGTGCGCAAGCGCGTTTGGGTTCAGCAGCGGCGCATTGTAGTCGACGATGTCGGTGACATCCAGGAACACCTCGTCCAGGCCCAGCCGCTCGACTTTCCGGTTCCACGAGTGCGAGCGCAGGAAGGACCAGAGCCGTTTGGACGCGTCGCGGAACCGCGTGAGATCTTCGCCATTCCGCAGCACCAGCTCGGGGCAAATCTTCTCCGCCTCGGAGATCAGCATCAGCTTCTTGACGCCCTTCGCGCGAGCAACATAGTTACACGTGGCCAATATGCTTTTTTGCTTGATGCCAAGCGGCAGTGCCCTTAGTGCCGGGGTTTCATTTTCAAAAACACTTGCGTAGAAGCAATCGTAGTCCTGGCAGAGTAGATCGATATATCCGGATTAGGCATGAGATGACCAGGTAATGGGATCTAAGTGCGCCGCGGGTGTGGACTAGCTTACGAAGTGCAATATGATTCTGTCATCCTTGGTGGAGGGGATCTTGGGTGTTCTGGGGGCTTGTCTAATCAGTAATGGATTCGTCATCTTGCGCCATGCTCGGCCGAAACGAAGGCTTCTCTTCGATCAGCCATGGGATTGCGGGTAGCCAGTGGTAATCTGAGCGGGTATGCGCAGTAGTATCACGACCCGAAGCTATAAGATGACTCCATTCGAGTAAGCGGTACCCAGAGTATGCTGAATACGTAAAGTCCGAAAATAAACTGCGAGCAGCAAGAGTAAACAGCAGTCTGTGCTTTGGAGCTAGTGCGAAGGCAGCATGAAAATAGTACATAAAAAGCACCTACCTTATGGATACATACCGAGTACTGCGGCAGGCACCTTACTGCCCTTAGGATATTTTCTTGAACTATACAACCGCGAACGGTTCAAGAAACGCCAGGCGCCTGCATTTGTAGTGTGCAGTCTGTTTGATATCTGTCATTTTCTCCTCTTTGTTCATCCGAAGACACTTGCCTCCCGAAGCACCACAATAATCTAGAATAATGCGATACACATAGTAGTACCTACACTTGGACCACAGGACGATCATGTTCATTCCAGACCATCGAGGCGATAGGTATATTTATATTTGGCTTCAAATGATGGATCGGGCGATCCCGTGCCTACTTTTATTGCTGACGGCCAACTGGCAAACCGACGGGAGTCGCTGGTCGGCTCTCGGGCTCTGGTCGGGTAGGGAAAAGTACCACTTGGCATGGATGGGTTTTCCTTATTCCTTCCAGAGGTACATACCTAATGTACATACCTTACCTTGAAAAGTCGGTAAGTGGGCTATCACCAAAATAGCAACACTTTGGCCAAAGCCCCACAGGTCCGATGAGAGTCAGTCTCTCTTGCGCACCAGGCCGGCTAACGACCAAGACACCAAACAATATACAATCCAGAAATAGATGGAGCGCAGATTCGTGTTATAGATTACTACACGTTTTACATTAACCTACCCGACCCACGGCGACTCAATAAATCGGGGCCCGGGCACTTCGGACACTTGAGACACTCTTCGTGATGCTTCGTCTTCAGGGTGGTTCCCTAGCGGAAAGTCATGGCACCGCAGAAAACATGCTTAACCTGGGCTCCCTCTGTCGGGCCAAATATCGCCTGCGCGTTCCTTTCCTATTCCTGCTGCGGCTCCGAGCTTTGTTTGCCTGCGGTCGTACTGCGAGTCGTCAGGTCTGTGGCTCAAGCTCCCTGCCATCCGTATGACTGGGATGGGGCCCCATATATCCAATGTATTATTCGTGATCCAGCGCCTCAAAGGATGCTCACATGGACATCTCCTTACTCCGATGGCGATACACGCCCTCAACCCCTCCACCATCCATTCTGGTCTCCCACATATTGTCCCATTTTGATGGAGTAACAGACGCCACGAAGCCCAGACAAACATCGCCATCCTCGTCGTCCTTAGTAGTACGGCTTGGACTAATCAATGGCTTAAGCTCGTGTGTGCGGGGAACCAGGAAGTCCTCGTTGGGTCGCTTAGACATCAGACAAGCCCGCCAAAATAGACGCCGAAAGGATCGAGCAGCAGCCAAGACCCAAGAGGCGGTCGGTCCCAACAGGTCGTATGCGCGTTGAGACCAGGGTTAGCCGACTTTGGCATGCTGCTGATTTGCTTACTTGGGCAAGGATCCGGGCTATAGGCCAGGGTCCCTCGGCGCTTGTGCTTCGGGCCACCATCCTCTCACCCCCCATCAGAATTAAACTAGTCAACCCTCCAGATGGGCGAACCTATGTTTTATGTACACCAACTCATTGCTTTAAGTGCTTAAAACCCCGAAAAAAAATCTTATAAATATCAGAATTAACTGCTTAATTTATTAACGATTTTTTCTAAATTTTTCCTATTTTTGTGGTCGAATTAGGTAGTAAATTCGTTGCTTTGCTGTTTTGAGCTGTATGGGAGGGTTGACTAGTTTAATTCTGATGCCTGTAGCCTCTACTGCACCCCTGCTCGCTTTTTATAGCCAACCAAACGGTTGGACGGCCTCCCAGCTTGCATGCCCGGCTTACCAGCAACTGGCCTGGCCCCGGTCATTCTGGAGTCTTAGTCCCAATATTCGATGTGACAGAACATATCATGCCATCCCTTCGTTTCCTTCCCCACCTGTCTTTGCGCGTTTACGGTGTTCCTTCACGTTGCATCACGCATTAGCCCCCCTTGCTTACCAGGCGCTTGTCGTTGACCTGGCCCAGACTCTCCTGCCCTACCACCCCCTCATCTGGCCGTCATCTGCCTCCTCCGTCCCTTCGATCCGCATCCCATCACGTCCATTTTATATAGCTGCTGTTCCCCGTCCTTCTGCGGCTCAAGTGCATTCACTACTGCTCCTACTCCGTACTTCCTTCCGTTTTTGGTACATCCCGGCCGGCTGGGAGGTTACCCGAAAGAGTCCTCGTCTGTTGGTGCCACGGGCCGAGAAGCAACCCGCAACCCATCTAATTTATTTCCATCGTTTATATCTCACCATCATGGAAGGCACCAGCACGGCCAAGAGGCCTCGTCTGTCTCTCCAGACTAAACCCGCACCAGGGTCGACGGCCCGGAATGTGAGAGGCAGCAGTCTGGGTAAATCGGACCCGAAATCACCGACGTCATTTAACACCCTGTCCAACGTGTACGTGACGGCCATCGAGAGATCTACGCCGGTCCAGTCAACACCGTTGACGGCCATCAATCTCAGCGAAGCCCTGAAACTTCAGACAGGACCCGAGAGTGCGAGAGACCCTCACCAGCGGATACAAACGCCATATACGGCAATGTATCCAGATACGCCGCTGACGGCCAACCCCATGTCTCCTACAATTCCCATGGAGATGGCCTTTCCCAGTGCTATGACGGCAACGCCGCCGCTTTCGGCGGGCTCCGTGGACCCTTCGGGGCCCAAGGTGTTTTCTTTTGCGCCAAAGGATACTTGGGGCCAAACGGCTCCGTCCTCGCCAAACCAGAGCAGGCGGAGGATACCTACAGCCCTGCATGGGTTTGGCTTGAAAGCGCCATATACACACCCGCGAGGAATCCACAGTATATTACGTAACTCACCATTACCCCCGTCGAGTGCGAGGACACCAGTCTCGCCGAGGCGGCAGTCGCTCCGATTACAAGAGAAAGCGGCCCGGCGCGTGGGCTATGAAAGCCCTCTGACGCAAACAATCACGACAGAGAAGTACACCAAGTCCCACATCGACCTGCTCGTGGAAGAGGCGTCCCCCTTTTCGGCGTCTCCCATCACAGAGGATGCGGAGATGGCATTGGATCTCACTATGGCTTACTCGGGCGACGAGACACGCGATGGGGGACAGACCCCCGGTCCCTTTGAGGAAATGCGGAGGCGCATGGCGGGGCTCGGGACCGAGACCCCGATCTCTTCGCCTGGTCCTAGCGGGATCAAGAAGCGCAAGAGAAAGGAGAAGAAGCGTAGATGGGTATGGACCATTGGCCAAGAGGAGGAGGGCGACGAGGAGGGAGGGGCCATGGCGGCGGTGAGGGCCGCAGGGGTCACGACCCCCAAAATCGCACTGCCCGTCAAGAAGCATCGCCTCTCTGAGCCGCTGACTGCGGTCAAGGTCAGCATCGAGGCCTCGGAGTCCGAGAGCGACGCGGCGCGGCCAGACGTGGAGATGTCAGACGTCAGCAGCATCTCCTCGGTTAGCCGAGCCACCACACCGCATAGTGTAGTGGACCTGGACCTGAAGACTCCGACGGTCCCGGCCGCCGGACCGGCGCATCCCACCATCATTACAAAGGACAACCGGCTCGGGTCTGTGGACCTCATCAACCCCGAGACAGGTTCGAGGAGGGACACGCCCATCCCGCCTGACCTGGTAACAAATTGATTTGAACATAAAGGCAAATTGCACAGTAGCATGTTGCATGTTTCATTCAAAGGCTGCATGATTTGGACTTGAGGATTGGACATGGATTGATTTTACATGCATGTCGCAAGGCATTAGCGAAGCAAGGGACGGCGTTGTCATGTTGTTTGATACCATGGGGGCGGGTGGTCAAAATGTACATTGTTCTTATAACGAAGTCAGACGAGGAATATGATGACGATGAATACGAAAACGTACCATCCACGAGACGCGAGTATAGGCCCTACCCACGGCTTCGAGCCAAGTAGGTGGATCGTCTTCTATCAGGGCTAGACCCCCAATGTATATTGCGCATATGCTCTCATTTGACAGGGTAGGATGTACGGTAGCTAAAAGAGCTGAAATTACCCTTCCAGAGCGGTGTCGGCAGCCCGCATTCTTCGAGATTAGGTAGAGTGTATGTACACTGTCTTCAACCGTGATACGTAAGTAGAAGTTACCTTATATACTGCGAGCATTCTATATGATGAACAATTACTCAAAAGGGACACATTGCTATTCTTAGACAATTGTACTTATTCATTCCCTGTTGAGAACGTATGGTCAATGCATGGTATGATTTGAGGCGTGTGCATTCATCCTCCTATCTCGAGGAGCGCGCGAGGGAACGCCAATGACGCAAGTCTAGATCCTTGTCGTAGATCGGCTCCGTGAGACAAGGGAGGGGATGCTTAGCCGTCGCACCGATCCACCTAGCTTCCACTGACAGGACCAAAGCTCAGCTCGAGATATGGAGGTAGGTAAGTATGAAAGTACCGAGATACATAGGTAGTATTCTGATTATGCCAAGTGGTACGGTGGACAGGAAATCAACGGTTTGCTGGCTGTTCGCTCATTATATTTGCTTTTCTCTGCTTCGCTGGACGGCTGTTTGCTTGTAGGAGATATATGGTTGTGTCATCGAAAACCTGCTTCGAGGCTACTGCGAGGGGGGATGTGGCAGCAATCAGCCGATCGCCCTTCTGAAGAGGCCCCTCTAGCCCCCTAATCTACTGCCTAATCAGCGTGCCAAGTGCCCTGGAGCTTCTGGGCGACGTGGGGTAATTCCTTTTCAGCTATTGTCTACCCTAAAGTTTCTAGGCGAAGGTACCCACCTGTGCAAGCTTGTTTCTTCGCTTTCCCCCTTGTTCTCCAGCTTTCAACTGTCCAGTTGCTTGGTCTCGTTCATCTAGCCCCGAACACCACACCTACGTCATACATCGAAATTGCTGAAAGACAAGTACGCGTTCGATTGACTGACGATGATGCAACAGCCCGCCCAACCTGGCACGGCAGCAGTCAACCTGCCTAGCCTCTCTTTCCTGTTGCTCGAGGCGAAGAGAAACTAGATACATATACATAGATAGACCACCCAAAACCCCCTTGCCTTATACCCCTCTTAATATACACCATCTACGGAGTCCATTTTCGCTCCTACTCCCACACGAGTGTCGTAGAGCTGCCAGTTGTGAGCGGAGTGCTGCTATAGTCGTGCACCTTTTTCATTCTTTTTATCAGCAAAGAAACCGATTGACGTTTCAATTGCGTAGAATTAATAGGTACGTACAGTTTGTATACTTAGTCATTAAATTGACTCGTGCTCAACTAACATAGTGATTGCGATTCAAGGGATATCTCTTGTGCGACAACACAATCTGAAGAAGACGACCCCGCCGTCTTCACTGGGAAGACTCATACTAGATTCTTCGCAACAACACCCAGCTGATTGTTCTCTCTCGCTGGGATTCCACTTTCATCAGCGCTCGTCATGGAGAACGAGACCCAGCAGCACAAGCCGGGAGGGCACTACTCCGGCCGCAACCGCATACCGAATATTCATGAGTTCGTCGCCTCTCTCGATCGCGACAAGAGGGAACGAGATGCTCTAATCGAAGCCGGCAAGACCCCAGACGCAGGCGTCACTGACCACAAGCCCCCGGTAAAAAAGCCCAAGGGCCGGATTGTGACAGACCCCGTGACTGGGAAGGAGGTCGAGATCACCGATGTCGAGACGGACTTCATGAAGGCCGTGGACGACCCACTGGTAAGCCGGACCCGCACATCCCACGTTCTCCCCCAGCCTCTATGAGTTGCATTTTGCTTACATGATCCCACCCTTAAGCTCTCTGTCCCGAACGCGAACCTTGACAAGGATACGACGGTCAAGACAGAAGCAACACAGTCTGGCGAGGAGTACAGAGAAGCCCAGGATGTCACAGCCCCGCCGGACCCAGTGGCCACGGGTGCCACCTCAGACGTCCCGATTCATGGAGAGAAGACGAACATTTTGTTTCACCCGACGCCGAGCGTCACCTACGATCCTATGTACGCCATTATTGAGCAGCGGGCGACCATCCTTTGCGCGGGGATTTTCTTTGGCATCGTCTTGATCGGCAAATTCTTCGGAGGCAGACTTTTGGGTCTGATCACCTTGGGCATGGTCGTTTCCTCTGGTGTCTTCCTATGGATGAAGGACCTGGTCAGGCAAGGCCGGGATATCGAGTGGTCGAGCGAACAGAAGCGCGGCGAGTTCGCCACCGCCAACTTGATTCCTGAGTCAGTTGAGTGGATGAACACGCTTCTCGGCGTTGTCTGGGGCCTCATCAACCCCGAAATGTTCTCGGGGGTAGCCGATACTCTCGAGGATGTCATGCAAGCGTCCGTCCCCGGCATCATCGAGAACGTCAAGGTCGCCGACATTTCGCAGGGAAACAACCCCATCAGAATCCTCAGCCTGCGCGCCCTTCCCGATGCCCACATGAAGGATATCAGGGATGAGATGCACAAGAACAACGAGAAGATCAAGGACCCCCAGGAGCTGGCTGCTGACGAGGAGGGCGGTGACTACTACAACCTGGAATGCTCTTTCGCCTATCATGCGAAGCCCAAGTCCAGCGGCAACTCTACCAACCCCCAGAACATGGGCATGCAATTGATCTTCTACTTGGGTATGAGAGGGTTATTTGGTGTCCCTCTGCCTATTTGTAAGCGAACCGCAACCACCCACTACAAGTAACTATGCTGACAAGAAAACAGGGGTCGAACTTATTGGCCTGGTAGGAACGGTGCGACTGAGACTGCAAATGACTCCTGAGCCCCCGTTTCTTAAGGCTGTCACATTCACCTTGATGGGTGTTCCCAAGGTCCAGGCTGGTTGTGTTCCCATGATTGAGCGAGGAGTCAACATCCTCAACTTGCCCGTGATCTCAAACTTCGTCAACTGGGCTGTCAAGACGGCTTGCAGCATGTACGTCGCCCCCAAGAGCATGACTCTTGACCTGGGCAAGATGCTCCAAGGCGATGACATCCAGAAGGAGACCAACGCCATGGGAGTTGTATTCGTCCGGATTCACAAGGCCACAGGGCTGTCGAAACAGGATGCCCGAGGCTCCGAGGGTGGCGGCTCCGATCCGTACGTGACCGTCAGCTTCTCCAAGTTTGGGAAGCCCATGTACTGCACTCGTGTCATCCAAGACGATCTGAACCCTGTTTTTGAGGAGACCTGTGCCCTCATGATCACGACAGACCTCATCAAGGCTAACGAGCAGCTCTCCATGGAACTCTGGGACTCGGATCGGTCGTCTGCCGATGATGTTGTGGGCAAGGTCGAGCTGTCGATGCAAAAACTGATCCAGCACCCGGGTAAGATGTACTCGCAGATCTCGAAGCTGCGCGGTGTCAAGGCTGACAGCGAGATGCCCGGTGAGCTGCACTGGGAGGTCGGCTACTTTGGCAAGACCCAGTTCCGTGCGGCTCTGCGTACGGACGGTAAGGATCACAGCCTGCCCGCCGAGCTCCGCGACAAGAAGGAGCTGCAGGACGAGAAGGGCGCCATCGACACGGCGCAAGAGGACGCCGTCATCCACACGCCTCCGGATCCTCTCTGGCCCTCGGGCATCCTCTCCGTTGTCGTTCACCAGATCGTCAACCTCGAGCTCGCCAACGTCAAGGGATCCGAGGGCGGCAAGCGAAAGGGCGGCAAGGAGTACGAGCCAGCCCAGGACGCCGGAGAGATCAAGGAGGAGTCGAGCAAGAAGCTGCCGAGCCCTTACTGCACGGTCTTGCTGAACGATGAGCTGGTCTACAAGACACGAACCAAGGTTGTTTCCTCCAAGCCCATCTTCAACGCGGGTACGGAGCGCTTTGTCCGGGACTGGAAGTCCGCTATTGTCACCGTCACGGTTCGCGACTCACGGAACCGCCAGCATGACCCCATCTTGGGTGTTGTGCCATTGAAGCTCACCGATGTGTTGCAGACAGCCAGCCAGGTAGGTTGATGCCCACATTATCATTGAAACCTACGAAATTGTACTAACATGTGTCAGTCGACCCGTTGGTACCCCCTGGACGGTGGAGTAGGCTTTGGCCGTATTCGAATCTCGCTCTTGTTCCGCTCTGTCGAACTGAAGCTGCCGCCGCCCCAGCTTGGATGGGAGGTTGGCACCTTCGAGTTCACCTCGAATCAGATCACTTCCACCTTCCTTGACAAGGGCAAGATTAAGCTCCGACTCCGGACCGGTGGAAGCTCAGGAACGATCAAGAGAGAGCAGTGCAACATTGAGGGCGAGACCATGAGGTGGGACATCACCGGCGACGACAAGAACCTCAGACCTAGACTTCCGGTTCGCCACCGCTACCGCTCGCCAATCTTCTTTGAATTCCACTCCAGCGGCCGACGCAATGTCGATGTCTTCGCGGCCCTGTGGCTTTCGCAGATTGTCGACAGTGAGGATCAGCAGTTCGATATTCCCATCTTCCGCTGCAACAACGGTGTGCGCTTGTCGCAGAACTTCATCACCGAGGAGAACTTCAAGTCCATCCCCGACCTCAGGTTGGAGGTGGTTGGTCGCCTCCGCTTCAGCGGCAAGTTCAAGGCCGGTACCGATCGCGACCATCTCCGATTCGTCAGCGACAACGACTCGCGGGAGACCATTGAGACCTGGGAGGCTTGCTATGCCGAGGGTGTCCGAGAGGAGGCGGTGTCTAAGGAACTCCCTCCGGTCATCCAGAAGTTGCACGACGATTCTCTGACCCAGGGCCGCGACGTCTTGGCCAATGCTTCTGAGGAGGAGAAGCGAAAATGGCTCGCCAAGGACGGCACGGATTGGAGCGGCGCCTTCGGGAAGGACCCGAGCCAGTTCATGAGCGGCCAGGCCGGCGACCCCGAGGAGGACGATGAAGTCGAGGACGTGTACGAGGACGACGACTCCAGCCACGGCGACCCCATGTCGCCGACCCGCGTCCGCCACGAGAACACGGACCTGGGCATCGCCGATGGCGAGACGGACGGGGCGGCCCACGAGGACTTGGCTGGCCACCGCCGGAACTCTTCGTCCCAGTACGGCGCCGGAAGCCACCCGCGGTCGAGCGCCGACGGAGGCGAGGGGTCCGAGGTGACGCGGACGACGACGAACCGCACAGGCCAGACGAGCAGCTCGGGTCACAGCCGCAAGAGCAGCGGCAGCAAGAACCCCGTCACCGCCTACAAGGAGTACCGCAGCAAGAGTCGCGACCTGCACCGCCAGCACCGCGGCCTCATGCAGTGGCGCCCTATGCGCAACCTCCAGTTCGCCAAGGATGAGGCCAAGTACGCCGTCCGCCGCGTCACCAAGCTCGGGGCCCTGGACGGGCGCGAGCCGGATGTCGAGACGGAGGTGTAAAGGGGCCTGAGTTTATTTTCTAATAATCAGGGGGGTGGCGAAAGGGAGGAGGGAGAAAACGATACCCGGATTTAAGCGGGAGATTGTTCTGTGTGACCCCGTCTCGTTTCTTTGGGGTTTTTGCTGCACCGTTGCTTTCCTTTGTTTGGACTAGTCGAGAAGGATGGAGAGAAGATATATCGAGTAGTAATCCTTGTAAATGTAATATGGATGGAAATGGGTTCGAGCAGACACGAGAAATGCAGTATGAGTTACGAATAATTATATCAATATTCAACCTAAGCCAAACCTCTATACCATGAATTCTGAGTTACGATTTACAAGCATCTTGGTTCCTATCAGACCAATTTCAATTATGGCACATGCATATCGTTAAGCTTGTATAGTCGTGTTTTTTTGTTTTATTGCTTGAATATTGTCTTTAGGATATAATATTGTCCTTTTGATAATGAATTTTTGTCATTTTCATCTTGTACAAAACGTGCTGGACCGTCCTTCTACTACCCAGACTACGTCCGATACGTATGCAATATTCTACACTTTGTCGTACATGGCAGGTAGTGCCCGTCCCTGTCCGTGGCTGTTTTGGATTCGCAAAACCGGCTGGCTACAAGTGAGACGGGGACGACCTCTCTTGACCAAGGTTCCGTATCTCCTCGTTTCGCCACTTGACCACCCCAGCACGCAGCAACTGCCGTCTCTTTACTTGTGACTGCTTACTTGCTTACTACTGGTTGGCCAGGCGAATGGCCTCGGCCTCCTCGCGGGCGCGGGCCAGCAGGCGCTCCTCGGCGCGCTTGTCGTCGATGTACTTCTTCATGATGGAGCGGTCGATGGCGGCGCGCTCCTTGAGATCCTCGGCCTGGCGCATCTCGTTCTCCTCGTCGGGGCTGGGTCGCAGCACCGTGGCGCCCGTCTTTTGCAGGAACTCTTGCAGGATCGCGTCCGAGTGCTGGTGCTTCATCTCGATGGTCACGACCCGCTCGCCCTCCGGGGGGGCGGCGCGGGGCATTCGTTGGTCGTGCTCGAGTGCGGCTGTTGCGCCAGGGGCGTTATGTGGTTGACTTTGGCGGCGGCGGAGCCTGTTGGTGTCGGGGCAGCGGCCGCGGCCTGGCGGAAGTAGATGGATAGGGTGGCTGGGCCGGCGTTATTTGAGGATCGGTTGATGATCATAGGCACCGCCGGGTTCCAAAATTTGAGTCGTGGTAGGCATGTTTTCCAGAATTTCCTAATTTCATGCCTTCATCAGAATGCTGCCTCTTCTGTTTCCCGCAAGACCAAAGCCGAGTCGTTCATACCTGGGTCCCATGTGTCCATCATTCCACCGTAAAGCGAAGTCCATATGTAATCTGGAGATCTCCGGAGGGAGTATCGCTGCGCCGGGGCCATGCCGTAAGTTCAGCAGCTGTCATCGACGTCAATACGTATTCGTCCGCGTGTGCTACCGGTGGTTCTTTCGGGCGAAAATTACCTTCTGCAGGGAAGAGTTAGCCAGCTACTTCTTTGGGACATGCGGTTGCAGGGACGACTTACGGTCTTTAATATGTTCATACGCTTTCCCGGGTTCACCATCTTGACTGAATTGGAGCAATGATGCTCCTCTCAAACAGTAGATAAGTGGCAGTTGGGCAGCTTGAGCATGTAGCTATGTCACTGTCGCATGGGGTTGATGATGTACAGTCGCAAATCGATAAATTTCCAAGCTCTCCAATTGAATACGGCCCGAGCATTGATCCTGCAGTGGCTTCCTGTGTACCGTTCTAGGGGATTTAGCGCTGAAGCCAGCGCTGGGATTGGCGCATTACCCCCCTGTTAGCTCCGAGCCCCAGAACTCCAGCGCATCTTATCGCTGCCGATAACACTTTTGAACCCAGAAATTTTGGGAGCTTCGCATCGACTTCCTCAAGAGGCATCGACATCATCTTGCAACCCCAAGTCTGGGCAGTATAAGCAAAGATGCACCGTGCCATATCTACAAAATGGCTCGGGTCTTCTCTGAGGACTGCTGAGAGATCCAGTTCCCTTCAGATACCCATATTTTTGTGCCCAGCTTTTGGAAACCGACATAATCATACCCTGTCTCGACCCCGAACAACGTTACCAACCCGCCTTCCGTCGTGGAGGACCCCACGGCGAAGCCTCCAGACACAAGCTGAGCCTACCGATAGCGCCTTGATTGAGCCCTCCGAGGTCTCTGAGTCCGACCCTGTGCCCATCAGGGATCTACCTACCCAATGTACAGGATGCGGCGCATTGTCGCAAACTTTCGCATCGGACCAACCTGGTTACTATGACGTGGGCAGAAAAGCTGTGCGATGGTACTTGGGTTTGGAGAAGTCAAGGAGCAAGAGAGCTATCAAAGACCGCGAGGAAGAGGGAGTGTTTCAAGATGTCCTCCAGAAGTTTGACGAGGCCGAGATAGAGAAGCTTGGCTTGGACGTGGAGGACATTGCTCCTACTTTAGCAGCCCAGCCAGAAGTCGAACGTATGATACCGCCCCTGAACTGGCTTCTCGAAACTCGTGATTGACACTCTTGATCGTAGCTCAGGAAAGACCCCTGAAAGTGCCACTATGCGACCGCTGCCATAATCTGATGCACCACCAAACCGGAAACTCCATTTTTCACCCTACCATGGACTCGATCCGAGATACGCTTGCCGAGTCCCCTTACAAGTATAATCATGTATATCACGTTCTTGATGCCGCCGACTTCCCCATGTCTATCTTACCTCAGATTCATCAGCTCCTAGATCTCATGCCCTTGCGAACAAAGAATCGTCGTGCCAAGACTGGCAAGTTCTTCCACAACCAGAAAACGGAGATGAGCTTCATCATCACCAGGTCAGACCTTCTCGCGCCCACCAAGCCCCAAGTCGACAGACTGGTACCGTATCTGCGAGAAGTGCTGCGAGATGCTCTGGGAAGGGCAGGAAGAGAGCTTCGCCTTGGCAACGTTCGCTGTGTTAGCGCCAGAAGGAGCTGGTGGACCAAGGAGCTCAAAGAAGATATCTGGAAGCGGGGTGGTGCCGGCTGGATGGTTGGCAAGGCCAATGTCGGCAAGAGCCAGTTATTCGAGGCCGTCTTTCCCAAGGGGCGGATGGATTGGGACCCAACTCGCCACCAGATCTCGATCGACATGTATGGGAAGGAGGTCACGAAAACAGACCCGACATCTACGGAAGCAGGAGGCTCCGAGGAGTCGGTGTCTGATTTGGGCGCCAAAATGGAGGACCAAGACATCGACGAGCTTTCTCTGCTTCCTCCGGCTGCACCGGAGAGCCAGTACCCGGCAATGCCCTTGGTCTCCGATCTTCCGGGAACCACAGCGTCGCCTATCCGTGTGCCGTTTGGAAACGGACGTGGAGAACTCATTGATTTACCCGGAGTGGAGAGAACAGCGCTTGAGAAGTATGTCAAGCCAGAATATCGCTCATCACTAGTCATGCGATCTCGCATTGTGCCAGAGCAAATGGTCGTCAAGCAGGGCAAATCGATTCTCCTCGGCGGCCTCATTCGAATCACACCTCGTGTTCCCGGGCCAATTGTTCTGTCATACGCATTTACTCCCATCGAGCCACACTTGACCGCCACTGAAAAGGCGGACGAACTCCAGCGGCAAGTCAGCGAGTTGAATGTCGACACTATCACAGCGCCGGGTACTGGTGAAAAGATCAAGTTAGCTGGCTCATACCCGCTCAAATGGGACGTGACCAAGGAACGGTCTGGCCCCATCACGAGGAGGGATGCCGTTGGTTTGAAGGTCGACCGCCTGCCCTACCGTGTCCTGGCGGCAGACATCCTCATTGAAGGAGTCGGTTGGGTCGAAGTAGTTGCGCAAGTGCGAAAGAAGGATCTCTACAGCAGACCAGCAGCAGCTGAAGAAGACTTATCGCGTATGGAGTCATCCTCATCCTCATCTCAATCCCAGGAAGAAGCCGACGCAGAAGCAGAGCCGGAAACTACAAAAGCGCTGTCTGCGCTAGAAAGGCTGGAAGCCATCGCGGAGGATCCGAGCAAAAAGAAGAAGACCTATGTGCCACCCCGTGTTGCAGCTGTTCCTATCAAGGCAGATGACGAACCAAACTGGCCCATTGTTGACGTCTACAGCCCAGAAGGCAGATTTATTGGATGCCGCAAGCCTTTGAATGGGTGGCTGCTGAACAAGCCTCTGGTAACGGCAGCCCAGCAGAGGAAGAGACCTCGAAAGAGCATGAAGGGGCAAAAGAAGCTGGAGAAGAGCATCCGACGAGTGCAAACGGACTGATGAAACGATATATCGCAACTCCTGTACCACAACCAAAAATAAGAAATATGACTGTAATGAGCTGTATGTTTTAACGTGTAGAGCAAGGAACGCCGATCAATTAGAGAAGAAGGGGTTGGTTTTCAGATGCATCTGAACACCCACTAAGCTTGGCGATTAGCTCCTGCCGATCTTGATCCGTCCAGTCTCTCAGGACCCTTGCCAAGCCCCCCACCTGCCTCTAAATCCAGCCCCGAAGACCAAACAATGACGCGGGGCAAAAATAGCAAGACAATTCACCCCGCGGTATCGATTAGATAAACTGTGCATCGCATACATACTCGGGAATTGTTTACTAAGTCGTTCTGTTGAGCAACACACTGTCACTGCAACGCTCGTGTCTGCATCTCTCTATTCGATTCATTTCATTAATAAGCCTCCTGAACAGCCCTCGCATACCTTGCTCGAGAGTTACATAAGCACCCGCAGGAGCCGTACAGACTTCGGGCCCGCCCATTGAGGGAGATTCCCCAGACCGAAAAAGAGAAACATACCTAACAACCACCAAAACATGTCGAGTTCAAATTCACACTCCCACCAACAACAACAGCGCCCCGGCGGCGGCGGTGGTGGTAACAATAGCGAACGCGCCCCAGGAACCGCCTCGCAGACCGTCACCATAGACTCGACAGCGCCCCCCTCGGAACCCATCCTGCGCCTGCGCGGCGGGCCCAGCACCACCAGCGACCGCGGCCCCCGCGTGCAGTGGGCCGAGGGCACCGTCGACAACGAAGGGCTGGGCCGCAAGAGCAGCAAAGTATGCTGCATCTACCACAAGCCGCGGGCGGTGGGGGAGAGCAGCAGCGAGGACGACTCGTCCTCTTCTTCGTCGTCCTCGGATTCGGAGTCCGATTCGGGGGATCGCCGGGGCGACGCGGACCGGGCGGGCAAGGGGAAGAAGAACCGGGGCCACAAGCACGATGAGCACGACCACGACCACGGCGACGGGGCGGGCAACTGCGGCGACGGCCGGCACCAGAGACGCGGTAATAGGAAGGCGACGAGGCGGCCAAGTCCAAATGCATACGAAAAGCAACCCAAGCCCAAACCGAAATCCCAAGAAGGCGGCGGCGGCCCCAGTGGCTCGTAAAACATAAACACAGCGTTACAGAGGCATGAGGGCTTCAAGTCACATTTCACACGTTTTTGGGGTCTTTGCCAACCAGCGTTAGGAGTAGCGGGCGGAGGCGGACGAGCATACGATATAGCCGAGTTTACAAGCGGAAAGACCGTGTTTTCTAGAGTTGGTCAACCAGACCCACGCGCAGCAGGGAGGCACGCGTAGGTATTGCTGTATGATGGGCTGTGGTGCTGGTGGAAAACAACTCGTTGATTCATTATACCCCCTGCAGTTATGAATTGATGAACATCCAATTAGTAAAGCATCATGGCAATGCACACATACAGTGAGAAGAATGACCCGCGGCCAGTAGTGAGGAGTCAACGTTGCACAGCCAATACGAGGCTCGATATACCATTAAAAGTATAACCAGACATTACTCCTAAACGCTACGCTGTCTAAATCCCTGCTTCTCAAAGGACGGCGGCGTCATTTGGGTTTTTTGCTCTTCCTCATCTACCATCGCCCAGTCAATACAACCGGCCCTGTTTCTGTTCAAATAATTTGACCGCCTCTGCTCTCTCTCTATATGCTCCGCGACTTTGGAAGCGCCTGTATTGCAGATCTCCTGTGTCTCCCTCCCTCCAGTAGACAGCCGGCACCCCATCTACCCTCTACCTTTACCCACTCGATCCGGCGTAGTCCCCCGTCAGTTCCACGGCGGGAAGAGAGTATCTGGGCTGCGAAGAGCGAATGAAACAAGAAAGCCTTGGAGAATATCAACCTTTGTTGCGCGCGCTCCCCTTCAACCCGACTCCGGGGTGTTGAAAATGATACGCGTCCGGATCTCCCTCTTTTCCTGTCTTATGCACACACAGACCGTGATGGCGAGTGATAAATGTAAACATTACATCGGGATCGTCTTTTAGAATTTTCGCCTTGACTGGAACAGCCAAATAAAATCATCGTACATCTATGTCTCTTGCATCAAGTGGTATAGCACACCAGCCTCTCCCTCCCCTCTCTACGTATGGCCCGGCCAGTTGGGGCCATTGCAATCAACTTCGCTGTTGCCGTAGTAATAGTAGTACAAGATACGGTTCGTCCAAAGCAGCTAAAAACAAATGACCGGTGAGACCCAGAATTGAGATGCTTTGCGAAGTATGGAGTGCATGGGAGATGGGCCTGCTGTTGATCTTTTCAATTCATCGAACGCAGCGCTCTGGTTGCATCTTCAAGAGCCGTTGGGCGATACTGGTGATATGGGACCCCCCATCATCATGCTGGGGACTTGTTTCCTTATCAAGCCCCTCTTGCGCTGTTCAGGTCGCGGAACACCCTCAATAGCCCGGGGCTCCTTCATCAAGGACCGGTCTAGTTTACTGGGTATCCGTGTTGTAATGGCCCTATAGTCGCCAGAAAATTTGGCATTGGGCAGCGGCACAGAAGCGGTCCTCCAGATGTGATCGTTCGTATCGCTCAAGTAGCTTTGGGGCTTGCCGTTTCTGGACGGTCCTTGCATCCCTGGAATCGAGTGGGAAAGCCCGTGGGATGCCCTAATGGTGGAAAGCCTCGACAGTCCTGTTGCGAGTCCCTTGTTGCCCCTGGCCTTCTTTGCCAGGATGATTTCATCAAAGAGACGGACGGCGGGATTCGTAGCCGGGTTGAGTTCTCGTTCATGGATGAACTCGTTAAAAACTAGCGCAATGTCAGTGGCGGAGTCCTCGTAGGAGGTCGGGAGGGTACACAATGCTTACGCTGTGTTTCTTTCATCATTCTACCATACTCTTGTTGGTCATACGGCATGCTCTTGATGAAACCATTCATGTCGAAGGCGTACAGCTGACCGGAATTTCGTTGGTCCTTGCTTGGCCGGCCCAGGTATTTTCGATACGTGTAGAGGAGGCTGGCTTGACAGCGTACGAAGGCTGCTCGAACCTTGTCGGCGTGGAAGGCAGCCGGGCAGACGAGCGAGACACAGCCTAGGCAACGTCCATGGGATACCGCAGTGCATCCCTGGCATTTATAAATTCCATCGCCTTCCGCACGCTCGTCACAAATCGAGCATTGCGACGTGCTATCCTGGAGATTGAAATCGAAACAATGGCCCTCGACCCACACAATGGTTTCGGTATCATGAACAGGCTGCACCAGCATATTCGGCATGATGGTCGAGGCTGCAATGGTCGACTGCGCATAGGTTGAAGGGGCATAACCGCCATACGAAGACTTGGAGTCCACTGAAATAGCCGAGATGGAGAGATTTGCCTGGTGCCCGTTCAAAAACGGCATGTTAGGTCGATGTGTGGGAGGTTGCCCAAACGAGGAGCTTCTACGTGCCTTTTCCTCGACATTTCCAGCAGATCGTTTCTCCTTCAATGTTGCCGCAAGTGCGAATCCAGAATCGCTCCGGGAGATAGGCGTCGTGGGCATCGCGGGAAAGTTGACCGATACCGGTGACACCGAGTTAGGAGGGCTCGTCTTATTGGACTTGCTGGTTACCGGGCGCTCAGGGGCAACTGGCTTGGTATGACTGAATGCGTTGAACAAAGGTGCCTTGGGGGTTTCCGTTGAGTTGGGCTCTGCAAAGGTCGAAGAGTTCTGCGCAACCCACTTCCCTAACGTGCTGGGAGGGGCTCTTTCATCAAAGATGGCAGCATTCTCCGCTGAGAACGCATCGTATGGGAACGACTCCATCGCATAAGGCGGCGGTCCGGTGGTGACACCGTAGCGGAGACTGTGAGGAGCTGCTACCTGCAGAAGAGACATCAACTTGCGCCGGATCTGTTTCGGCAGCCGGTGAGGTTGAGAGGTCGCATCGATGGTGTCTCTGTCCAAATCTACCAGGACATAGTCATCTTCGGGAAGCTCAATATTGTCGTACCTCCTTTCAATGCCCACTATGTAAGGGCACGGTGCATCCAGGGCAGATAACAGCCGGGCCGGGAGAACTGGGATGAAGATACTCGCCCACTGCATCGGATACAGCAGGTTGGCAAGGGCGTGACAAGCAAGATGCAACATCGCTGTGTGCGAGCTGAGGAAGATGATGCGCGATTCGGACATAGTATACTCGAACAGCGCCACAATGTTCTCCAGAGACAGTGATCTGAAAAGGGCGTAGATGTCTGTGCTTCGAGACTGGGGGAGTTCGTTCTCAGCCTCCTTTCGCGCATATAACCGAAGCTCGCGCACCCCTATTTCGACCTGGGTCTTGGATCCCAGTGGGCTAAAGGCCTCAGCACACAGGTTGATAATATAGCGCTCGAGAGGTTGCCATCTACCAACTCGCGGAGAAGTAGCCGGTACGCGTAGCAGAGCACCGTCCGACATGGGGACGATGACTGCTCTCAGCCAATCTTTCCAGAAAGTGAGTCTACTGAGATCTCTCCCAAGTATACCAAACGCGCGCGGGGTCCACAGACCACTTTCGCCCGCTGTCAAGCCGTCGATTTTGGAAGCAGCACCGTGCCTCAGAGGCCTCAGCATTTCCGTCATCAAGCTGATTTTCTCCTCGACTGAACTGATCTGCTCATCCAGAGTGTCCCGGGCGGCAGACCCGGACGGGATGGTGGGCAATTTGGCGAGCAATTGGGAGAGATGGGCCCTTTCAGCTGCCAGTCGTGCGCCCAGGCTCGCGGCGAGTTCTCGCTCTTCCTCTGTCATGTGGTTCTGTCTCCACTGCTCGCATCTTCTCTCGATGTCTTCCGCAATGTCGGCCGGCACCGCTGTCCAGACGATGACGGTGATGCCGTATATCTTAGAATTGTCATCCGACGTCATTGCAAATCCATGCCAGGTTGACCGTGGCCGTTCATCGGAGGAGACAATTTGTATATCGTTCGGGAAGGCAAACATGGGTACGTAGTCTGGGAATTTGCCTCTTCTAGTTAGCTCCTCCGTCGCATCGCGAGGAGGATACCGGTCAAGCAATTCGGGCTCGAAGCGTCGTTTTAGAGGGTGCATGTCCGGGTCCAGATTGAGCGGCTCGGGCGGCGGTATTACGGAATTGTAGTTACTTAGTCGCTTCGTGGTGCGGATGGAAGCTGCAGTATCACATGGTAAGAATTGGTTGATCGCAGAGGGGAGAAAGGGGGTTCATACCAGCTTTCGGCACCAACGGCTGTTTGCGCACACTGTTCATATCCTTGAAGCTGATACCGCGCCGTATGCTTCCTCGAATACTTCCGCGAATGTTCTTCAGGGGGCTCATCCTCCCATTGGCATCCGCCTTGATTCGCTCGGTTCTTGGGTTAACCATAGGTGGGCGTGAATGCGTCTTGGCGCCGGCACTGAAGCTAAGATCTTCGAGGAAATTCTCCCTCTCGGCTGCGAACTTGAAGAGGGCTTTATCGAAATCGAAATCTCCCAAGAAGTTCGTAAATCCATCATTGCTGGCGGCCCCAGGAGTTGGATTGGGGCGGATCGTGGCGCTGCTCCTATTACTCCTCGTGTTCCCATCCACCTCTTCTAGAGTGTGTATCGATGATTTCGAAAGTCGGTTGCCCGAGTTCTGCCTCGAATGGCGAGCGGTAAGTTTCGGGGGTGGGCTTCCGATACTGTCGCGGTCGGGGCTTTCGTCTTCTTCTGGCTCGCCATCTTCGGTGATTGTCGAGTCTACCTGAGTGGGCGCGGAAACTGGTGGGAGGAAATCTTGGTATGAGATCGTCTCTATGCCTGCAATCCAAAAGTAGTCGGCAAGCGGAGCCGGAGCGTTGCCCTCCATAGCATGTCAAGTTAGGGGGAGAGTCAGCTCCCTCTCTGCTCTAGGAATAACACCGCCAGTCAAAGTTGGCCAGGTAAATGAGCGACGGTCAATACAGAGGCATTCGAGAACGTCGTTTGGTCTCCGGGCCTTTTTTTTTTTTTTTTTTTTTTTTTTTTGGTCTCTTGTTCTTCTTCCAGCAACTGCGGACTGGCAATTGACCTTTTTGGGTGTCACTCGCAGCAGAAACCGTGGGATGTTTCAGGGTGGGTAGTCGAGAGAGCCCAAGGACCTTTCCTTGGGCGAGTATTTCTTTGTTGCCCAAAAAAAAAAAAAAAAAACCGAGAGTTGGGTGACTGTCGTTCTGTTGTAAAACCCTCGGACGAGGCAGGTGAGGAGCAATCAAGTGCAGAGGATAAGATCGTCAAGCCCGATGCAACCAAGTGGGCATCTGGCAAAATGCGGTGCAATAGAGGGGGAACAGGACTCGTCTCGTGTTGTGTCCTTGCCGTGGGCGATAGGTCGACCAAGCGCAGTCGGAAAAAGAGGACGAGTTTGCGGTTTGTCGAGTATGATGGTCGCGAAGAGGAGGTTTGTTACTTTTCGGCAGTCACAAGATATGTTACAGCTAAAAGGGACCTCTATCTCGGTGTTTTTGCTTGCCCTGTCTCGTTTTGTTTGCAGTTTTGCACAAGGGGGGGTGAGGTCTGGGAAATCAAGTACTCAAGTACTTTTCCACGTTCTCATGCGGCTGTGATGCACGCCCAGCTTTAGCCTGCATCCATTCAGGAGCGGTTATGTTTTTTTAATCCCCTTTGCGGTGGTGCCGTCGTTGGGGCCCTCGAACAGCCGGCCTGGTCGATTGGACAGCAGCCGTCAGGAACGTTGGTATCCAAGAAAAGGGAGTTTGCGTTGCGCATGCGCCGATACGACGTCCTGGGTTGCAAATACAATGATCAAATCAAAGCGGTAGGGTCTGGAATCATGTATTGAAGTAGGAGCGTCAACCTGCAAGTTTGGGGGTTGCTTGGGGAGGGAGTGCAAGTCGGGTCGAGTCGAGAGTGGGAGTATCGACTTCGGGGAGGTTGTTGTCAAGCGAAATCAGTCCACACACACCACCAGCACCTCCTTTGGCAGGTAGGGGGGCACCGGTACAGTACATTTACTACAGTATTACTTGCTACCTACCACATCAAAAAACACCACCACTTTTGAACGAACATGGATTGCGAACCAACCCAAAGCCCGCCAGCCCATGCGCATAGTAGTGCTACCGAGGGATGTGGTGGGCAGGTGGATAATTTGTGAGTCGATAGCCTGAACGGACAACCCAGCCAAGTTGATAGAGGAGGTGGAGCGGGTAGCGGTCGACTTGATGCGGCTTTCATCTTTTCATCCCATTCCCATCCTTGAGTGGCATGGGTTGGCCTGGGATGGCCTGGGATGGCCTGGGACCCCTGCACCCTTGCTTTTAGTTGGGCTCTGCTAGTGCAACCTTGCACCCAGACTCACTTTTTAGCTGCATCGTGAACGTGAATTGGGTTGCGCTGGTGCTTTTCCAATACCCGGTAAGTGCATCATGATTAGCCATGTATGTTGGTAGGTACTGTCAATATTTCACATTTGCTCGTACTTTACCTTGGCTACAGTCAGTCAGTCAGCACCCCCTGGTGCCTGGGTATTTGGATGTATGTGAAGTATGCAGTCAGGAATGCGCCTACTTAACATCGAGATGGTGACTTGGATGGGGACAGGCTCAAGCGCATACACGCAGATTGCTGCACAGATATTGGACGTTAGAGAGGGTTCTTGTCCACTGTACCTGCGGAGGGGACGAAATCTGTCTCGGATTTCATTGTGATCCATATCATGCATACAATCTACACGTACGTTTCCCTGTGTGATGTGGATAGATGGAGAAGCTGGTGGACAACCAAAGCGCATTCTACCGATAGGCGGCACGCCCGAACTTTAGGCGTGCCCTGAGAAGTCGGGACGTTTTGGACCGCGAGGGCATCGGCCGACAAATCGGAGGGCATAGAGCTTCTTCCACCCTTTCTGCTACTTGAGGTATGTATGGCTCTGTCAGATGTTGTGCAACCTCAAAGAAACAACAAGTCAGTCCAAAGGGATGAACAGCACGAGAAAATGCAACCCATCAGGCCTTCCGCCCATCCAGCCCCTGGGAGGGAGTAACTGAAGGGCAGTTGAACGGTTGGGGGGGGCTTTCGCGCTAGCAGTTTAGTAGGAGACCACCATCCATCCTAGGTACTCCCATTAGGTAGATTTAATCGGTACCTTTTTTTTTCTTCTCTCCTCCTCCCCCCTGACCCCCCTGAACAACGGAGAACGGGGTTGGGTCTACTGAGCCCCGTGTCCAATGCTACCTGCGTGCCTGTGGCCCTACCTAGATTAAAACGTAGAGTGCCAATTTTGTCACTAAAAGTTAGGAGAAATCCCCCCGTTGTCGATCTGGCTGCTCGACAACGCCGCTGCTTCAGCGCTTTCCCAGGAAAACCAGTAGCGTCAGCGCTGGGTTACGTTCGGTCGTCGGCACAGAACATTAGTCGGCACAGCTACTGTGTGTAATAGCGAGGAGACTGCAACGGAAAATTGGCCCCAGGCCTGGTCTAAGAAGTATGTACTTGCCTACCTAGGATAGGATGGTAGGAAGTAGGTAGGTGCATATATGGTGAATGAAGACAGGCACACACACACACACACACACACACACACACACACACACACGACCGAGATGAAGAAGCGCAGAGAGCCCAATTGAGCACTGCTTACTGCCCATAGTCCACGAATGGGATGGGTATGGGTGTGTAATGGATGGAAAGAAAGACAGAAACATATGACACTGCATGCCCTCCGCGCACGTTGGTTGGCTGGCGCCATGGCGTTTTTCCCTATCGGGTAATAATTGAGCCAAGTCGACTATGTACATAATATCTGTGCCTGACAGTTATGATTCAGCCTCCAAACGAGCACCAAATCAAAATATCCGATGCGCCACCCATCCGTCCGCCCAACCCATTCCCCTGTCCTGTCCCCTGTGCGCGTGCGCGCGCGGGTGCATGTGTTTACAACGTAGGCTAGGCGTGTCGTCGTAATTCAGGATCCTACATACATACATGTCAATATGACTGTCTGTCTGGACGCCGACGTGGGTTTGCTTCCTTAATCGGTGGCCTACATACCTACACACCTATCCGTACATACCAATGGATCTCACGGGCACCAATTCATACAGAAATGCATACAAGATGTACATCCATACTGTACGTACAGCACAAACGCAACGCGCTGCACCCTCTTCTCATCCCGGAGGAAGGAATTCTCGTATTTTGGGCCGCCCCGGAGAGACACCTCTTTTCAGCCCTTGTTCCTGGCGATTCCCTATCAGGCCGGCCATGGGTGCTGGGCACTGGGGTCCGCCTGAAGGGCCCCGAGTGGGGATGGCTACAGTCCAAGTGGACGTCCATCCTTCACCATCGTCAAGAGCCAGCCAGCATCTGTCAGGAAATCTAAATCGGTATCTCAGGGATGGCGCTCAGGCCACGATCGAGCAAGAACCTGCTGCTGCTGCTGCTGCTGCTGCACTCGTAATCTGTGAAGTTTGGGGTGTCTCTTTTTGTTCCCAAGTTTGTATTCAATGCAATGTTTGTATGTATGCATGTGTGTGATATGACATGTATGCACTCAGTTTATTTTCCCGTCTGTCAGTCTTATATTTCAGCGTGCTGCTCCCAAGCCCATCAGCAGCAGCAGTGCCCAGACTGCCAGAGTGACTAGGCTAATCCAAGTAAGCACGCCACTGCAGATACCCCTGGCTAGCAACCGCTCTTGTATGTTTCAGATGTTCTTCTCCTCCCTGAACCACTCCAACAAGCTAGGCAATCCACGTACTGCGAGCCCAATCTGGCGACTCGCAGATCAAGATATGTATGTGATTGTCGACCAAGAAGCGGCGTGTATTGCATCTGATCTCTCCGTAATAAACATGCTATGCTGGGGGCAGTAAGATAATCACAAGGGAAAGAAAGCGGTGAGTATGGAGCTCCGGTCCAAGCAGTAGCGTAACCAACACCATCGGCAGAACCGGTTCTGAGGTATGACGGTCCGGACATCGGCAACCAGAGAAAACCTCCAATCGAACACCTGTGGTTCTGTTATGGCTACATACCCAAATAAAGTAGCCAGGGGTAAAAGTTTATCTTCCCCTGGGCAGAGACTTCGGGCAGCGATCAGGAACAGATGCCAAATGCCACCGGCAACTGGGCAGAATGAAAGCAATGGCTCCAATGGGAGAACGGCTATAATTCTGCATTGCTATCCAATACAGCCTGCGCGGGTTAAAGTGACGTATTGCGCCTCGTAGATCCCAACGACCCCTACACTGCTATGTAGGGGCATAAAAGGTCCGTGGGCGGGTCAAAGAGCGCCTGAGCTTTTTTACATACTACTTACTAGTAAGGTTATACAAACCTGGGCGAGGGGGCGGAGATCCGCAGCTGCAGGTGATAATGGGCGATCTGCGGCTTGTTGGTAGTAGTATGTAATGTAGATACTACGATGCCCAATACATGTCTGCCCCTGAAAGCATTTGCGCCCCGTTCTGCAGGTCAATAGGAGCCTGGAGGGGGAGAGACTCCTCCGTATAGAAAATTGGTTACTGGATCTGGATTCGATCAGCATGTTTGCTCGCCAAGCAATGCGAAGACGGATCCAACGGAAGCATGGAGCACGCGACCTATCACTTTCATCAATTGCTACTGCTACAGCCGGCCACATGCTGTGGCAGGCCATGGGATAGGCATTGGGCATAAGCATCAGGAACCACGATAACGGGCCGGCATGATCAACCAGTGTCCAAGGGGGGGAGGTCAATCTTGTTCTGCTCATGCCGCGGGTGCATAGCGCGCCACGTCGCGTCTGTCTAAGCCACCCTCACGCGATAGATTAATCTAGATCGATGTATAAAATCCCAATGTGTAACCAGCAGGCTGACAGGTAGGGGGATGGTCGAGCAGGGCTATCCCCGGCTGCGTCACGTCAACCTGCTTGGTGGAACGGGCAAAATGATCCATCGACAATTACAATGCGCCTACCCTGCCGGCAGACACGTGATACCCCCAAATAGCAAATATCCTCAGTCAAAGGGTGAAGAAGCCGTATGGGCTTTTGGTGCCCCACGACCCAATTGCCTTGCTGTATGGTAGACCCCCTTCGTGAAGTCCGGGGATCCATCATCACAAGTCACCAAACAGAGAGGTCCTACCTATGACCAAGTACTACGTCCGTCTTACAAGTATAGATTATGTGCAACGATGGCGCTCTGGATGATGCCACCGCCTGTATATTCTTTCCTGAATGATAAGAGGTCCAGGATTCATTAAGTGTTCGCCGTCACTTCCCGTGCTTCAGGTGCTTGGTAGAAATAAAAAGAAGGGAAGCTGAAACGCGTTCTAGGTTATGTAGGCACCCCCGAGTCATGGCAAACAGGGCCCCGTCCATCCATCATGCCTGCATTGCAACTACATATGTACAATTTTTCTTACCGATCCCCCAACGGCTGCTAGGTAGTATCTCGACCCGACGCGGTTGTTGTTGTTGTTGTTGTTTGGGAGCTTTTCCCGGCTAACCGAATACTGAGTCAGTCGCAGTCCTGTGTTCCCCGTCATGACGTGTAAGCCACGTTTGTTCCTTAACGCACCCGTGCTAAGGGTTACAGCGTCGTGGATGTGCAACGCAGGTACGCGGGCTGCAACACCCCCAACACGACTTCGAGCCAAGATTTCCGGCTACGACTGACTCTCGTCTGGCCTGGTAGCCAATGAGAAGAAGAGAGCACGCCCGAGCTGAACGGGGCTGGCCCCCCCTGGACTGCCTTTCGAGCTCTCTCCTTCAAGGTTTGGTCCGGTCCAAGCCACCCCGTTTGGATCTGCAAGTGCCTTTCGATACCAATGATATCCTTGCTTAGCTGGGAATGATAACATGGACGCGTTCCACCGTTTCGGTCCCGATGAGATGGTGCGGCTCGACTCTGCGAGATGCAAAGAACGACGACGGGGCGAGCCGGCAGGTGTAGAGATTCCCTAGGCAATCAGATGCCGGAAGCGGGTCTTCTTGTTCTCCTCCCCTCCTTCTTTCCTGCTCTTTCTCTTTCCAGCCGTCAAGCTCAGCCGAGGCGCGTTCGAGATGGACGTTTATGGTTATGGCCCGGTCCGATTCCCCTTGGAAAGCCTCAGCTGAGATACAGCAAACTCAAAATCCTGTCACTTGACTTGGGATGAATCCCGGTGCGATGGCCCCGGCAGGACTGAGTTCAAGCCGTCTGCCTCGGAGAAATACATCAATCTACCAGTCAAATACGTAAAATACTAGGGCGCAGCGACGTTGTGTAAAGTATGAGCGCCTTGACACTCCTGGAAACCAATGGGCATGTGCAAGAAATGCAGGGATGGGTGAGGAGTGAATACTTGAGCAAAAATAGAGGGAGGGAAAGGGGGACTGTGGATTCGGCGGCATCAAATCATATCTGGTCTGATAGTCTTGCAATACGCCCTTGAACAGGCAGTTGATACACGTCCATCTTGGAGAATCCAACCACATGTGACTACGAAACTAAACATGAAATAAGCATAACCAGATAAACAGTATCCGATACTACGGAAGGGCCATCTACGGTCGAATTGCCAAGGCGTAAAAGTTCCGCGGAGAGTGGCGTACATATCTATCAGGCCTCATCTCTTGGCATCAGTCGATCGTATAGATAGATAGACACATGTATATAGCGTGTATTACCCATCTCCTATTTTGTACACCTGGGCCTTCGAATAGTTCGTGTATGTAGTCTGATATGGCAATTGAGAGTGGTTGCTAATATGTTTTCTTTGGCGTATACTCATGTCAAGGGGTACTGTTCTGGCTGTCACTTGTAAATTCAGAGTCCTCAGGGCAGTCTCTGGCTTCACGCCCGACAAGTCCCTAAGACTGGAGACCTCCAGGCGCAATCTTCATGCAATGGGTACAATCTTCTCTTGGTTGTCACTGGTAAATAGGGGGGTATCTTTTGAACGGTCGCCAGCTTCTCGTGTGACACGTAGGTCCTTTAGGAGATACTCTCTCCATTATTTCGTATTCCTGGCGCCCAGCTTGCCCGTCGACAAGAAACCCCGATTGCCCATCTCTGTCCTCCAGCCGATACCCAGCATCCCAAACACGACCCGCCCGTCGCCGTCCTCGACCACCGCGCTCTTGCCGTCCTCCTCGACGACGAAACACACCTGCTCGACCTCGCCAGGGTGCAGCACGGGCCGGAGGCTCTCGCTCACGATCCAGTTCGCGTCGCGGTAGCGCAGTCCCGTCTCCAGGTTCAGGACCACCCTCTCGAGCTGCATGGCGTCCTCGCTGCAGTTCTCCAGCTGGGCCTCCATGATCCAGCGCCGCTTCTGCCTTTGCTGCCGCTTTTCCTCGTCGGCCTGCTTGGAGCCCTTCTTCGTAGTAGTCGTGTTGTTGTAGGGCAGCGGACCCACCTTGGTCCGCACGATCAGCGACCCCTTGCAGACGAACTGGTACAGCTTGCGGAACGTCCGCGTGCGCCCGCTCGTCTCCGTCGCCTCGTAGTAGCTGACCGTGACCGCGAGTACGTGGTTCCCCTCCTCTTTCAGGTCGAAGTTCACGATCTTCTGTAGCGTCTGGCCCGGTTCGAGATCTACGCCGCCCGCGCCTGCTGTATCTGTTGCTCCTGTTTCTTGTGTTGATGGTTTGTCGTCGTCATTTTCCGGCCCCAAGTGGAGCTTTTGCACTGACGCTGACCCGGGAGTCTTCATCTCTGCCTCAATCTTGACATCTCTAATTGACTTCTTTTGGGATGGTGCCTTCGCTGGTTGCGCTGTCGCAGGCGGCTCGGGTGGGATATCTTGGTTCGCGCATAATGTACAGCTGAAGGTCTCGCCTACGTAAGCCGACCCGAACGAGGGCGGGAGGTTGAGAATTGGTGCGAGCAAGAAGGGATCCGGGTTCGTCCCGGAGGTTGACCGGTAGGCGAGGGAGGCGGGCACCAGGTCGTCTGCTGCAGCGCCCGTGGTTGACTGTAGTTCCGAGGGCGCGGCTAGAGTGTGTTGCGCCACCAGCGACGGCCTCGATAGCCTATACGTTTCATCATGTTAACTAGGATATCATCGTGTCGCGACAGAGTCTCTCAATGAAGCTATACCGGAGTACTTTGAGAGAGACCGAATGCGGTTCCTTGACTGGGTCCATTGACGGATAGCGTTGGTGGCTCATTCTGGCAGGACTCTGCGGATCCCTTCCAAGGACCCCGTAAGATATTAAATTCACTGCAGTCCAATCTCGGTGTGCTCGAAAAGCCGGGTCTTGTAATTGCTTGAGTTTCACGGACCAGAATGATCTATGATATCCAGTAGGCAAGTAATGGGAGCTTTATCGATAAGCGACTTGTCTAACGTCAGGACGCTCACTGGGCCGGGAGATATGGTGGGGTTGTCTGTTGTCTACGCTTCGGCGTTCCCCGGTGACGACGGAGGCACGCTTCACCCTTTACATTGCAGTAAGAGAGTCGACTAGGTACAGGTAATTCCAGACAATTCACGATCATCATATCAGCCCAGCTACGCCATTACTTGGACATTGCTTCTCTTTGGTGAAGCAACCATGGCTTCGCGTTGTGCCCAAAGTGGAATATGCCAATGTTTAGTTACATGCATGCATCTGGAATTTGAGAGTTGCCTTGATCAATCTTTATACATATTACTTCATGTATGTTATTCCTGGTGGGTATGCATCCTTGTCTTTGCTCCAAATGAAAAACAACGCTGTAAACCCAGAAACCGTTTCTAGTCCTGTGTATGTGAACGCCAAACCCATGCTGTGGACAATTTGCTACTAGAACCGCACACGTGCGCCTATTCCCCTTCCGATATACCAAAGAGACTCCTTCCAGTTCCCTAAACGAACGTCAACATTGGCGCGCGCATCTAATTTCAAATTGCCGCCCAGTGCCTTCCGTACCGCGTCGTAACCAACTGAACCAACTGACCACTGAACTGGCAGCCTGGGCGTAGTCGACTGGCCGGGTGGTGCTTCAAAAGGTAAGTCACGTACAATGCGACCGATTTCCTCCGTATGGTTGTAGAAGGCGGTAGCATTGACGTAGTCGATGTATATTGTGTTGAACTTCAACGGCGAGGCCAATGTGAAAGTCGCCGTCGAAGAGAAGAAATGAAAAGTTGCGTCTCGAATAAAATGTGATCTTTCCTCCTCAGTCCCTCCCGGCAATTCAAGTTTTGGGGCCGCCAAAGTCAGGTTGAGCCGAGAAAGACCTTCGCAGAGGATCGGTTGGCCTGGTATACTCTTGCGATGTGCTTTGACGGTGATGCTCGTATTGAATCCAGAAAGATACTGGGAAACCAGATCTCGGCCAATCTGATGACCGCTTTCCCCACTCCTTGAGGGGTTCCATGTTGCCGTAACTAAAATATCAGTATTGTCTCCTTTTACAATCTCTACATTCTCGACGGTTGCGTCTGCGAGGACGGTATCGTTATGTAAGACATGGATATTGACATAAGGTACGCTCGCTGTGTACGGCGTAGGATTGGTCACGTTCACCAATGCCTGAAGGGTAATCGATGTAGACGTGGTGTCCAAAATTCTCAATGAGCGAACCTTGGGGGTAAGGTCCCCCGTCCAGTCCTTTCCATTCGACAGTGCTGAAAGACGGTTAGCTTACGTCGAACTTGCGAGAACAATGCGAGGGAAATATGGCTTGTCCTAACAGACATACCACCCAAATAGAGCGACTAACAGGCTTAAGATAATGAAGACGGACGTTTTACTGGTATCATGCCCTCAGCTGGCACCTCCTTAAGGACCATTTGACCCAACGAAGTTTCGACTTTCACGTCTACCGCGGCCTTGACAGTCAACTGAATGGCCTTCCTGCCGAAAAGCAGCTGCTGGACCACGTCGCCAAAGGCAGTACCGTTTGTGACGTGGAGTGGCGCCTCATTGATTCGAGAGGCAATCTTCAAAGACGCTTCATGCTTCTTGTCTGCCTCCACTCGAGTGGAGTTTGCGTCCTGCCATTTCTTCAGGTCGAGCACGCCAAGCTTGTCTTTCTTGTAATACACATCGGCAAGAGCGCGGACCTTGGTGACGTTGATGCCGAAGTTCATTTCCGATGGGAGACCAGCAGTGACCAGGATGTTGCCTGAAACCGTTGGGTCCGAAGCAGGGTCGTCCGGGTCGGCGAAGGGATCGGGCATTGTGAAATGCACATCTGACATCGAGAAATTCCTGATCAACCCATCTAGGCTCTTGCCTGGGAACGCCACAGGAAGGGTGACGCTCGAGAGTAACTCGGCAACCCACCGAGGCGTGCTACCATCGGGCCTGCTACTGCCACGCACATAAAAAGTGGCAGGTTCTCCTTGCATGTACTGCCTGAGTAAAATGTCTAGTGGGGAAGATCTTGAGTTGGGGCAGTCGCGTGTCAGCGACTCTGGAAGTTCACGTATGATCCCATGGACATCCGCTTGGACGTCGGAGCGAGGCTTTACAAACATCTCGCTGGTCACTGCATCGGCAATGACAATGAGATCATCCGTGTCGCAACCCGGAACGAGAATCTCGAAAGCGAGCTCGGGCACATCGAGCTTGACCGGGTACTCGTTATGAGCGACTATAGTTACCTCGGCCAACATGGACTGCTTGTCTCCAGGGCCAGGCACATCTTTTACATTGAGACGAGTGATATTGTATTGAGGCATCGCGGGTATTTTCTTGGCTGTAAATTAATTAGTGGATGCTCATCGAGATACGTGCAAGTACAAATTTAAGCATCCTAGAAGAAGACTTTCTTCCCCAGGTAAAAGGATGAGAAGGAGCGGTAGAGAGATTGACCTTCAAAGACCAGAGATTCCGCCACACTGTGCGTCCCAAGAGGTAAAAGGCCGGACTTGAGAGCAAGTTCTGCCTTTCCCCGGAGACGCACCTTATCCAGCCTGCCTTCCAGCCACTCGTTCGCGATGGATCGAATACCCTCCATGTTGCCCGGCACGATCTCGGTGACGAAATCGAAATCCGTCACATCGCCATCCTTGAGATGAATAACCAACGGAGGGATAGCAGCTGTTCCTAGCAGCAAATCCTCGTAGTCCGGGAGCGTTACGACGATGGTGGTTTCCTCGGTCCCTAGCTGATTGGCAACCCACGTGGCGGCCTTTCCCACCCTTCGTACATGGTCATTTGCGACCCTTGCTCCATCTAAGCGGAATGTGGCCTGTATTCTTGCCCTCAAGCCATCGGCGGTAATGGATTCGAGCGAGAGACTGGTAGGCTCAACAACGGCGGCTTGTTTGGCGTATTCCTGCACCGCATCCGGTACAACGTATGCTAAAGCGATGATGGCGATGACCATGAGGCCCAGAACCCCCATGGCAATAAACGAAGGCCATCTTCGTGTCGACTTCGTCTTGTGTGAGTGTATTGAGGAGCCATCGCTCAAATGCGACCGTACAGAGGCGCCGTCATGATTCGGCTCGTCGTTATCTCCATCGTATCGTGGGGTGTCGGTTGTGCTGGAGAGCAAAGGAGTTGTCTCTCCAGAGTTGTTGCCTAGCGACTTGCCCTTGGCGGCTGTTGCTGTAGATAGCAACGGTGATGTTTCGCCGCTAGCCATTGTTCGTTTGAACAAGAAAGCGTGAAGCGTCGCGGGGTCAACGGGTGGATGGTTGCGCAAACACAATAAAGCGAGTTCGATTGTGGTACGACGTAAAGGCAATGGTTTATAGCACTGTTTGCATCCTAGTAGTACCGTGGAGCAGGATGTTCCATCAACCAGTGACAGTATAATTGAAGGAGCAGAATGGCATGTAGTAGATGAGGATTGATGATGGGAAACAGAAGGAAACAAGGTTGGGCTGGCAATGCGATCCTCCGACTAAAAGTAGCGACAACTCGTCATCACTTGGGCCAGCCAGTGCCAGCCTAGCTTCACTGTTCCTGTCAGCTGAGACAGAAGGGGACCCTTGAAAGCCTGGCAGCGGCAGGTACGATTCAAACGCCGGGGCATTTAAGGCTCCAACTATCCCCTGAAATGGAATGGTGTTATCTGGGGAACCAGCCTAGAATGGACATACGATTCGCAGTGTCGATCACACTCACTTCCCATCAATTGGTAAAATCCTCAATAGAATAACATACATAGGCACTTTTTTGCGTGTGACAGACACTTGGCTTGGTCAATACACTTGAAAGAGTTTTCCAACCTCTGTTCCCTGTCATGAACTGGCAGATCCGAAATGCGCGAAAGGGCTGTGATTGTGTACCAGTTCGGACGGTTACCTCTTCACGACCAGGCGACCATGTCCGGGCTAGCCTGCCGGGGGTCTAGGGTGCTTTTTCCCGGCAGCCAGCTGTGATCGCCGGTTACGGAGAGCAGCCAGCTGCAGGTGAATGAATTTACATTCGAGTCGCTAATTCCCTGCACGTTTTATGAGGTGACTCAAATTGACTCGAAGTGCACATGTCGGCCTAACACTGGAGCTAAATCAGTGACAGCACGTTACTTAAAACTAAAGTGGTCTTCTTTCCATCTTTGCCATCCATCGTGGATCTGAGTCAGTGCCCTTCGGTCGTGCCTAACCTGCAATTGAGCTTCTCACTTATACAGCGTGAGCAAGGCAAGTGTCTTTCCAGAGCACACTATAAGCCACGTTAGTACCGGGGACGCAACACATCGAAGAAGTATTGGTCTATTCTACAACATGATGTTACGACCTAGAGTGATTAGCTTGCTCAAGACGGGCGCCCGGGGCTTCCATACCACTCTCAGCCCCCGGACCCGTCATCTCATGACCATTGGTGATCTGAGCAAGGAAGAGTTCACACAATTGGTTCGAAATGCGGCTTCCCACAAGAAGGCTGTCAAGTCGGGCAACTCACCGCAGGCATTGAGCAGCGGGCTTTTGGGCAAGACTGTGGCCATGATGTTCAGCAAGCGAAGTACCAGAACCAGAGTCTCCACGGAAGCTGCCGTGGCGATCATGGGCGGCCATCCCTATGTTCCTGGGAAAAGATGACATTCAGCTCGGAGTGAGTAGTTCTGTGTCTTGAGTGCAACATATAATACTAATCAAGGATAGGTCAATGAGTCCCTGTACGACACCTCCAAGATCATTTCCTCAATGACTTCTTGCATGGTTGCCAGAGTGGGACCTCACTCAGATGTCACTGGCTTGACAGAAGGCTCGACTGTTCCTGTCATCAATGCCTTGTCGAACGACTTCCACCCGCTACAGACCATTGCTGATTTCCTGACCATCCACGAGGCGTTTCCGCCATCACCGGGCAGCTCCGACCTCGTTCGGTCTGGCCTGAAGATTGCGTGGGTCGGAGATTCCAACAACGTTCTTTTCGATCTGGCCATTGCCTCTATGAAGCTAGGAGTCCAGATTGCCGTTGCCTCTCCAACTGGTTACACAATCCCCAAGGACATGGAAAAGTTCATCCGCTCACAAGCTGAAGGCGTTGATCGCCCGGGCCAGCTGAATCTCCACACCAAGCCAGCGGATGCCATCAAGGACGCCGATATACTTGTGACGGATACCTGGGTTTCTATGGGCCAAGAAGAAGAAACGAAGAAGCGTCTCCAAGCGTTTGAGGGCTTCCAGATCACGAACGAGTTGGCTGCCAAGGGAGGAGCTAAAGAGGGTTGGAAGTTCATGCACTGCTTGCCTAGACATCAGGAGGAGGTTGATGATGCTGTTTTCTACGGACCCCAATCCTTGGTCTTCCCAGAAGGTGAGAACCGGCTGTGGGCAGCTGTTGCAGCGCTCGAGGCGTTCGTTGTTAACAAGGGCCGGATATTATAAGCAATCGACTCTTGCGATGGAAGGAAAATTTGGCTTGGGATGCTTTTACATTTTGGGGATAATCTTATTAATGAAGATGTGCTGCCAGCCAGTCTTTACCAGCACCAGTGACAAGCTACGTACGTAAAGTGGAGTAATCATTCGCCATTTGCCCCTATCGTCGTCAGCCGGTTATCCAGTTGTTCCACGGTCAATTGGTCCATGGTTACCTGAACAATCTAGCCAAGCTATTCCATCACTTACCAACTATCCTGTTGACTACCGCCAAATAAAATATCGAATACCATATCATGACTCAACAGAAATAAAACGTCATTCAGTTGGCAAGGAATGTGATTCAGACGGCCGAGAAAGTAATGTAAACAAATATTATGGAAAACAATGCGACTGCCGATTGATAAATATCTAGTGACTACAAGTGATGTTCCCCTTTCTTTAGTTTTAAACCGGCCAATAACGCCACAACCGAATATACAAAACTCGTTACTTAACCAGGGGGCAGCTGGCTAGCATCAACAACGTCATCGGCTTCCATTACAACACCGTCCTCATCCGGACCATGCAGAGGGGATCGAGGAAGGGCCATCAATCCGGTTCTAGTCGACTCCAGGATGCCGAAGGGTGCGATAAGCTTGAGGAACGAGTCAATTCGGCCGGGTTTGGCAGACCTGGGCGCGATTGTTAGTCTTGTGCTCAGAAGACGATATGCGCATTTTGTCACTTACAACTCCACAATGCAGCTGTTTGTGCTGATGTCTAGCACCTTCCCCTTGAACTGATGGGTGAAATACGTGATGGACTTCAGGTGCTCATGCTTGTGGCGCAGCGCTTGACTGGCTGCCAACTTGCTTGGGTGGAAATCGTTCGAGACGTCCCCCAGTGTACGCCCTTGCTGTGCCTGTGCGGCCTGGCTAGACGGCTCTGATGGCTCGTCCTGTGTGATTTCTCGGTGGTGCGCGAGAAGCTCCTCAAAGTACTCGGGCCCCAGGATGTTGATCTTAGCTAACAGAAGCTCGCGCTGCACGAGGGCGGCATTGGTGTAGTCCAGGACGGCCCAGACAGGCACCAGGTCCTCCAATTGGCGACGCGCTTGCTCGACAATACCATCTTGACCGGTAAGGACGATGGTCATGCGAGACAGGTCGGGGACTTCGGTGTTGCAGACGACCAGGGAGTCGATGTTGAAGCCACGGGCTGCCAGAATACCGGAAACACGCGAGAGCACACCAGGCTCGTTGAGAACCAAGCAGTTCAGGACATGGCGCTTTGGGGGCGTCGTCGACGGGTTGGGGGTCTCGTAGAGGATGTTGGAGACAGCAGCCTGGGCAGACCAGGCTGAAGGGGTGTCATTGCTCGGGAGAGGCGCCGAACGGCGACGCATGGCCTTGTAGGCAATGGCCGAGGTTGAGCTACTGCCCCATCGTCGCATGGAGATTGTTGCCGTTGCTGTGGTGGCCTTTGCTACAGCCTTTGAGGTGGCCTGGAACAAAGTACGGGATGCCATTTTTTCCTGATCGACCCGTGTGAGCCTTTGGATCAGAATTGGCTATCCTGTTTATTTCAGAAACGAGGGAAATAGGTACGGATTAACGTTGACTCAAGGACCAAAATTTCGTTTGACCGCACGGCGCGGGAGCTACCCATTCAACGCTTGCGATACCGGAACTAACAAGCTCGAGTCTAATACAAATCCGGACTCACGTTGTACCGGCCTCTGGAATAGTTGATCAAACACGGCGTGAATACAGTGGTAGTACCAATGACAGAAGAGAGTACTCATTTACATATGGTGCAGACTATTGCTTATGGGAGATTATGTGAAGCGTACTCATCGTGGCTAACTTTGTCATTATTTGTATCGGTCAATTCTAGTCCAACGTCAACTCGACGTACATCGATGATAACGAAAAAAGCTACCAGGCGACTGACAGTGTTATCCCACATTCTTGAAGCTTACAGGCCATTGATTGATTGGACGGACATGTAAGCGGAAAGTGGGGGTTTTCCTACCTAACCGTGCTAGTAGCGCTGCAACCTTTTTGGCAAAGGCAGCAGCGCAAGCACCTCTCTTGTCAATAGCTTCAGTGGTTTCGCATATCCCGGCTTAGCACGTCGGAAAATTTCCCATTCCACACCAACACACCAACGAGGCTGACCACATCGCGAGCGTGCCGTCCTTAACCTCCCATCACTAAACATCAATCGCTGCATTTTCATACACAACACAAATACAATTATGGAGGACTCCGAGCGGCGCGTGAAGCGCTCGCGTTTCGACCAGACAGAGCCTGAGCCTCGGCGATCTCGTTTCGATCGACGTTCGCGCTCTCCTCCTGCAAGGAAAGCCGACGCTGGCCCCGGTCGGGATCGCAGCCCCCTCAGCCGGGGCCCCGAGGGCGATGGCGCCGATACGAAACGCAGCTCTGCTGTAGATGCTGCCGCAGCTGCAGGTTGGTGTTTTTTCCTTCCTTCTCTCCCCAAAACGCCGCCCAGTCGTCGCATGTTGTGTCTTCTGCTAACCTTTTGTCGCCAGCTGCTGCCGCTGCCAAGATCAACGCATCGATTCAAGCGAAGAAAGGCATCCAGCATGTCGATGTGCCACCCATCAAGTCAACGTCGTCCGAGTCGCCTGGTCCGAAAGCCACACCTGCCAACATCAACGGGGAGATATATGTCGCCGATGGTGACTACATCAAGGACATCGAGGTCAATGACCTGCGTAATCGTTACCTTTTAACTAAGGGCTCAACACAGAAAATGGTAAATATTCTTGGTCATTTCACCACTGATCTCTTCAGGACCTTTCCTCTGTGTCGGCATCCTCTATGAGGATAGCCGATTGCGTACCTCTCTTGTTTACCGTGGCCGGGTGCGAACAAGATTGCTCACATAAAAGCACACTAGCTCGCCCACGACTCCCCTCTGTGGCACCTGCTGACCTCACCTGCTTGATATAGATTAAAGACGAGACCGGAGCTGGTATGAACTGCCCAAACTCCCTTACCTAAATTGTGTACAGAACTCAGATTGACTTTGTGAAAGATGTCACTACCCGCGGAAACTACTATCCGGACAAGAGCATGGCTACAGCTGCTGTAAGCAACCTTGGCACAGACTAACTAGTACCGCGGATAGCTAATGTTTTGCCAGAACCCTCCGCTCTACCTTCACGTTACGAGTACTTCCAAAACCGGCTTGGACGAGGCTATTGCCAAGATCGAAGAAATGATGAAGCAAGAGCTGCCTAACCTTGTCGATGAGCGACGATTCCGTCGCCGAGACCAAGAACAGGTTGAGCGCGATGAATTCGGCCGGCGCAAGTGGCCCGAGGCCAAGATTCCCATTAACCTTGAACCCATCCCGGGCTTTAACTTGCGTGCTCAGGTGGTTGGATCTGGCGGTTCGTACGTGAAGCATATCCAGCAGGAGACGGGCTGCAGAGTTCAGATCAAGGGGCGTGGCTCAGGCTACCTTGAGGCTGCTACTAATCGCGAAAGTGACGAGGATATGTACCTCCATGTTACGTGAGTTCATCGCCATCTTGTGGCAATTTTCAGAACCGGTTGCTAATGTTGTTCTAGTGGCCCGGACCCTAAGATGGTTGAGAAAGCCAAAGAGCTCTGCGAAGACTTACTAGAAAACGTCAAGGAGCAGTACGAAGACTTCAAGACACGCCCACCGCGCCAGCACTATGGTGGACATGGCCACGGTAATCACGGCGGCCATGGCGGCCACGGTGGCTACAACAACCACGGAAGATCCGACAACCGCAATGATTCTTACGGCGGCGGCTATAACAATTACAGGGACTCGCCTGCTCGTGGCGGCGGTGGCGGCGGCGGTAACGGCGGTGGCAACTCTGCTTCTCCTGCCCCTGGAAGTGCAGCTACCCCATCTAACGCAACAGACGCATATGCGCAACAATATGCGCAGTACTACGGTGGGCAGGATCCGTATGCCCCGTATGGAGGTTACGCAGCGTAAGTCCAAATCAAACACACCGCATGCCTTGGAACATGACGAACTGACGGACGGAACAGTTACATGCAGTACTATCAACAATACTATGCGGCAGCCCAGGCCCAGCAGCAAGGATCGCCTGCACCTCCTCCGGGTGCGCCTGCTGAGGCACCTCCGCCGCCACCTAGCGAGGCACCTCCTCCGCCCCCGCCTCCTTCTGGCTCGCCCCCTGGCGTCGGTGTAAGTGTGAACCCATTCCCAGATTGCATATAGTGTAGGCCGGGTCTAACGTGTTAAACCAGATCCCCCTCCTCCCGGACTCTAGGTAGTGGATGACGATTCTGTTTGAGGTAGAAAGGCTGACTCACAGTTTCGTCGACGACTGGCGGTACAAAGTTGAACAGGAGCGCAGAGCGTGGAAAAGTATATTTGTATTGCGAAGACGTGGTGCTGAAATAATCAAGACTGACTTTCCCAGCTCTATTTCGTTTAGTATACTGTGTAGGTAACACATATGTGAGCTGACAAGTGACAGGCTCTTTTAGAATGGTCCTTCAGCGCATGCATTTTCTCCGTGATGGTAAGTTGGGATATTGATGTTAACAGCCTGATAGTGTAGGAAGCATCACATCATATCCCTGCTTCACCTCAACGTGGTCGCATCAAACAAACCCGATTGTGCTGAACTACCAGACTGGGTGGCGCGGAGACTCCGTATCGGACTGGTTTTCCGATGCCCTCGGGGCGAAAGAAAGAATTGCCGGCCATGTCATCCCCCGTTGCTCGGCCGCTATGTCTGAAGCGTCAGCCTTGTAGTCAACTCGGATTTTATCCAATCCTTCTGTATGGCTTGGTCAGGTCCAGCCAACACTTAAGGCAGGTGTTCCTTGAAGATAACTTCAAATGCTCTTGATTTATGCAAAGTGTAGGCTGTCGGACATGCTTGACCATGTCAACATCTTCCGTGTGCGGAGAAGGCTCGGAATTCGAAGCCACAGGGGCAGACGCTGCCAGATTGATGAAAGTAGCAGTTTGCCAGAGATTACTGTGTTTCAACATCTATTCATTACGCATATCTACTCGGGCATAGAAGATATGGAGTTTCTCAAGAAGCTAGGTAGCGTTTAACATAGAAAAACAATATTCCATCTACACCCTTAGGCGAATGACGTCGAAGTGGGAGTGAGTGAGACCTCCAGAATTCCGGGGTCCAGTTGGACCCGCTGTTTAAACTAATTGGACTACCTACAGGCAATCAATTACAGCTCAAGCTCACTCACTCACTCACCGAGCCTCCAGCAAAGAAGCATTTGCTGTACATGCATACTTCTATCCCGACGTCAAAATAGAACCTCTTTGAGACCATCTAGATATCGTTCGAGTGTACGCACAAACGTGTACCTACAATGGCCAGCAAGCCTACCGTTTCGTTCTTTGACCCTATAGAGTCGCCCACACAAGCACCGCGCCCCGGTGGCCGCCGCCAACCCAGCAATCGATCAAATCGACCCCAACAGACCAAGGGAAAAAAGCGACGAGACAGCAATGGCCACGATGACAACAACAGCAAAATGAATATGCTGGGAGCAAAATACTCTCCCTACGCGCGGCCACGCCGGTCCAAGCGGTTGGTTGTCGTCTGGATGGCCGTCTTCGTCTTCATCCTCGTCGTCACGTACTACCTCAACCGGCGACAGCGTGCGATGAATCTGGTGGCGGAGCCGCTCGCCGAAGGCATACTCATGCACGATGAAGGCGACCAGGTCGGCGGCCGCATCGGCGTTTCGGAGGCGCTGCGGAACAAGGTCCGGCCGCCCAAGGCACCGCCTGTTTTTTATGATGAGCAATGAGCCCAGCTTAGACAACAGAGTGCTGCCTAGGTAGACTGGCTGGGTTGTCGGTGTGGTTTCTGTGGATGGATGGGAGCTTTGGTCTGTCGTTCGACATAACAGTGGGTCTTTTCCCTTGTTGTTGTTGTCTACAGTGAGGGAACAAGCGAAACAGGGCTAATGGGAGGTAAAGGTGTATATGTATGTATGTATGCTATGTACTTACCACGGGCATGCGTTGCATTGAGTGGCTGCAAGAGATGATGCAGCTTACATGGTGTTTCTGGCGTTTCATGGGTTTAGGGGCGGTTTATAGTCATGTATTATGAGCATAAGGGGCCACCGCAACGAACGAGCAGCATTTCTGTCTTTCGCGTGTGGTCGTAATCGTCAATTCTTCTTCTACCACTACTACTCCATGATTGTCAAGTTTCCTCACTCTGGATTCTTCAGCACTCCTTCGTCTTCCCGCCACTTAAATCGCACTCGCCGGCAGCAGCGGCAGCAGCACCCACATGTCTGCTTGCCTCGTTCCCACCCCTAGAAGCGAAAGTACCAGGTAAGCCTTACAAGATGCACAAAAGTCCGCTCTTGAAAGCCAAATCGACTCGGTCATGGAGGTCGTCGACCATCTTCCCGTGGCGCTCTTTCTTCTTATCCGCCTCCTCCTTGTCGATGGCCTTCTGGGTTTCCGCCTTCTCAGTATTTCCCTCGTGTTCTGGCTTGTCGCTCTGGGGTTGACTAGACATTGGGGCCTGCTTCTCGGCTGGGCTTGACGGAGAAGCGTTGGAGGCAGAAGCGGAGGGGCTGCGGGAACCTTGGCCTGAGGAAGACATCTTGATTGGTGAGACTGTGTGTGTTCACGGTGTGTTGTTTTGTGTTGTGTTTGTTTGATGCGAGAGAGTTTGTAGTTGCTGGACTCGTTTTGGTTGTGGATGGTTGGTTGCAAGGTCTCTTGTGAGGCGCCGTCCCTGCCTCTTTCATATCAGAAAATATGAGTGTAGCCTATCGACGGTTATTCAATTCAAATGGTAGTGCTCAGAAATACATTCACTGCGTTCGTTGGGATAACCTGACGTCTATAATCAGATGATTTGTTAGCTTCGTCCTTTGTCATTCAAGCCTACTACCTAGGGCGGGTGTATGATGAATATACCAGTCAATAGGCAATTCAAAACAAACAGACTTGTTCCGTTCATGCTATCCTGGGGCACTCAGTCTTATTTTCAAAGAGAATAGCGACACATCTAGAATAACTTCCGGACTGCCACCAGAAACCAGGCTGGGTGCCTGATCGTCGGCCGTATAAAGAACGAATGGGTATAACAATTGCTCAACTATGCTACGCTCTCACGTCTCACATCCATCCCACTCTCTCGACTAAGTAAACTTTTCCGAGCCCCCTACCGCCGCACCACCCGGTGCACCATAGGTTGGCGATGCGTCGCCACCCGCCTTTGAAGCAGAGCGAGAATGGCTCCCGCCAGCGCCACCGGCCGCGCCCGCCGCCGTGGCCGCTGCCGACTCGCTGAGGCCGTTCTGCATGTCCCAGACGCGCAGGGCCGTCATGACGGCCATGAGCGACCAGCGCGCGCCCATCTCGCCCGTGGCGCCGCTGCCGAGGAACTTGAACTTGGCGACCTTGCTGGTGCTCCAGCCCGAGACCTCGGCGAAGACGGCCACGAGCTCCTTGCCGTCGCTCGACGCGCCGGCGTCGCGGGCCCGGCGCGTCCCGCCCACGCCGTCGGCCTCGCTGTGGATGCGCACGAGCTTCCAGCCGCTGTTGATCTTGTCGAGCTGCTTCACCTCGTTGCCGCGCGACTTGCGCCACTCGAACCGCTCGCGGGTCCACTGCTTGGCCGCCTCGTCGTCGCCCTTCTTGTCATTGCTCCCGCCGGCAGCACCGTCGTCATCGCCGGCGCCGGTGATGGCGCCGAGGGCGCCCCGCTGGACCTCGAGGGAGAAGGCGTAGCCCGCGCCCGAGAGGGTCACGTGGTTCTCGAGGGGCTCCTCGGTGGTGGGGCGGCCGAAGTTGGGCAGGGCGGGCAGGGTGATGAGGGAGGCCCTGCCGGTGAACTTGTTGGCAAAGCTCTCCTGGCCGGGCTCCTTGTCGGCCGAGGCGAGGGCGGGCGCCCCCGAGTCGGGCCCGTTGTGGAGCACGAGGCTCGGGTTGCCAGAGATGCCCGAGTGGATGGTTAGCGTGTAGAGGGGCTCCGA
The DNA here is from genome assembly GCF_038362585.1 of Apiospora marii. Taxonomy (NCBI): domain Eukaryota; kingdom Fungi; phylum Ascomycota; class Sordariomycetes; order Amphisphaeriales; family Apiosporaceae; genus Apiospora; species Apiospora marii. The sequence continues at coordinate 3,730,494 of NW_027117377.1, forward strand.
GTCGTGCTCGCCGAGCGTGTAGACGAGCGACCGCCCAGACTTGGACTTTTTGTGGTACAGGTTGAAGGCCGCCGGGAATGGGTGGTAGGGCGCCGTGGCCGTGGGCTGCAGTTGGGGGGCAGCGGCAGAAATCGCCGACGAAGGGCGCGGTGATGCCTCATTGCCCTTCCCTTCTGTGTAGGGGGGAGGAGGGGCTTCCTCGTTCCCCGCAGACTCGGCTTCCTCTGGGCGTCCCATGGCAAGAATTGAGGGTCAAATATGATGAGCTTTGTAGAGATGAATGTGTAATCGGAAGAACAGGAAGAGAAACAACTGGTGACACCGAGATGTGTACAAACAAGCACGTGCCTCGAAGAGACAAAGCAGGGAAATAGGCGCGCAAGTTGCCGGTAGGTAGTCGACGGTTTATGCAGTCGGGCAGGTTAGTTCCTGAAAAATCAAGCTAAGGCAGGTAGGTATGTAAAGTGAAGTAGGAGGAGCCCAACCCTTGGCGCGGTTGTACTTGTAGGTAACCCACTGTCCAATTCCATCTCCAACCTGCAAGATATGCGGCGTAACCCACCAAGACTTGACCGATTTAGACCTATGGCGTGTTCATCTCGCATCATTTCGAGTGGGGGAGGCAGGCTTAGTGGAGTCCCCAGTATTCACACTCACCAGTGGTTATGCATTCGATTGGATTTCTTCGTCCTCGCACACTCTCGAGAGCACTTGCGAAGTAATACACTACGTACATAATTACCCTTACCTTTTTTTGAATGACAGTATCAAGTATTCACGGGCAGAGCTGTGGAGAAGTCCCTGGCGCAGGCATGAGTTTTGGATGCGGGTAGAACGACGACCGGAAGCATGGCTTCATGCTTCGTCGTAAGGGAGAAAAGGGGGGATGGCAAGGAAAGGAGAAAGAGAAATAGAAATGAAAAAGTGTGGTCGTCATGACACAGGTCACACAAGTGGAAAGCTTCAGGATCTTCACAATGATCGATGTCAGCATTGAGTAAGAACAGTCAGAATAAGAATACAGTTAAGGGATATGCACCTTTTGAGAACTCCCCGGCGAAGCTATTGCAAGCGCACACCCGCCTCCTTCCGCTTCTTCGTCTGCTGAGCCGCGGCCGAGCTCATGCCCACGTTCTGGCTGGAGTCGAGGACGCTTTGAGATTCGCGGCGCTTCTCATCCTCAATCTTCTTCAAGTACTTGTCCGTCTTGCCCTTGCCGCTGCCCTTGCCGTGGAACTGATGACTCAAGTGCTTGAATGCCTCCTTCTGGTCCAAGGAGCGGCCGTGGTCATCATGGTATTTCAGCTGCACATTAGGCTTGTACCCCTTATTGAATAACTCGGCCATCTGTCTGGCCGTCTGCTGGTCGCGCATGTTGTTCTGCTGACGAGCCCAGTCCTCCTTCTCACGTGCCGACATACGGTCCAACCTGCCGCTGGTACGATCACGCTCGCGCTGACTCCGTGCGTCGTGCTCGATAATCTGTTCGCGCCGCTTTTTTTCAGCCAAGAATTGTTGTTGGTGACGGAGGGTGTCGTTTAGCTCGGACGAGTTGCTGTCCTTTATCAGGTTACGTTCTCTCAACAGCTGCAAAGCGGCACCAATGCCACTACCGCTGCCGATCGTCTTCTCTTCATCGACACCTGGAACGTGATCTTCGGCGGCGGCAGACGTCTCCCTCTGGCGGGATTCAACTTCATCTCTATCCTCCATAGGCTTGTCTTCGTCGGACTCAGCCTCCATAGCGGTGACTGCCTCTGGGTTCGGTGTCTTCGGTTTTCGTTGCTTCCGGTCTTCGATATCTTCTTTGTTCAAGCCAGAGATGAATTCAGAAGTCTCGTCGATAACAAGACCGCCCTGGTTTTCGCTCTGCTCATCCTTGTCTGGTCCCGGTGTCTCGGACTCTTCCTTTAATTGCCGTGCGAGATCTTCTGGGCGAACACGCTTACGTTTCTTCAGCGCCTCTCTCCTTTGCTTGGTTAGAGTAGCTTGGAGATCCTCGTCATCGGCTAATGATGTGTCTTCGACCTTCCGCTTTCTTCCAAAGGAAACAGCAACAGAGTCGATGTCCATAGACTGATCCTCTACTTCGGGAGCCGTAGGGATAATATCGTCCTCGTCAACAGGACGTTGCCTCGCAGACTTCTTCTTCTTCTTCGGCTTTTTCACTTTAACCTGCGATATGTCCAAGTAATCCGAAGCGGGCTGCTCATCTTTGAAGATATCTAGGTTGATTTGTTGCGGCTTGCGATCCTGCGACTGGCCTTCTGCCACTTGTGCTTGATAACTGGTGCCCTGAGCGTCGAGGGTAAATCTCTTGGCCTTTTTGCCATTGATCTCCTCGTCGTAGTGCGCCAGGATACTGGTTTCGCCCTCCTCATCAGCAGCGAGAGGGTCGTAAACCGCCTTCTTCTTCTTCATATCCAAGCGTGCAGAAAGCTTCTCACGGTCTCGGAGGTCAATGTTCTCCAGTTCGTCGCCTTCGTCCTCGTCTCCAATAACGTTGGAGTCTTTGAGAGTCAGGACTTGCTCGTCGCCATCTTCGAACGCAGAGATTTCGTGCGCGACACGGACACCGGCCAGATCCTTGGACTCGTACTTGACTTGGGCGGCAGCGGCGGCTTCGGCGGCGGCCATCTCCTCTTCGAGTTTGCGCGCCTTTTCTATCCGCTTTTGTCGCTTCTTCTGGGTCATCAGCCAGGACTTTGCGTCGACTCCTTCGCCCTCGTCGGCTTCGCCCAGCCCTTTGCCCTCGAGCTGCTCAGCCCGTTTTGCCGCATCGCGCGCCTTCTTGATGGCAGCGGCCTTCTCTTCGCGTCGCTTCTTAGCCGCTTCGGCATCTTGTATCTTCTTGAAGTTGTCGTAGGCAGCCGCCTCTCGAGTTTCCAGGGTGCTTCCTGGCTCCTCTTCCTCATCGCCAGAGGCGGTCTCTTCCTTGAACTGCGGACCAGCCGCGCCCGGGACTGGTAAGAGTGGCAAGCCCTGCTCCGCGCGCAGACGGTTGAACTCGGCGATCTCTGCGGGATCCATATCCAGACGCGAAGTGATAACGATGGATTTGCAGGATGAAGAAGAGGAAATAAAAAAAAACCGATGGTATAGCCTGCCTGGTGATGAATGTGGTCGGTATTGTCGCAAGTCGATGGTCAATCTCGTTGTCGTCTCCAACCGCGATTTGACAACAAGTTACATTGCAACAGCACAACAGATTAGAGACAGCAGCCTGGTCTTTGTCTCCAGCCATTTGACGTCCGCTACCAACCCTTTCAATTTAGAGCGGGGCCGACCTGCCTAATAGATCAATTGGAAGCTTCTGCACCTTGCACGGTACTCAAAATTCTTAGTCACCGGACCCACTTCCGATCGTTTCCAGTGGTTCAAATACTACTTCTCCCAATTCCTACGTATGAATTTTTTCTTTTCTCTCTCATCACAAAACAAAAATCCGGATCTGTGCCTGACGGTCCTCTGGTCGTGTTCGCACGACTCAGGGTCGATTGTCTCGCAGTTCGTATAACAGATGGAGCCATCACGCTTTTCAATGATGTCAATTTCCTTACGACAGATCCCAGATGAAACAGGCCTTCTCACGCAATGGTTCGCTCGCAAGGGCTTGAGCCGGAGCAGAGAGGTGCTGCAGGCGCTATATTCCACCCCTTTACCGACGGGTCATTGATCCATGAGGCCGAAGGAAAACCATGGCATTGCCTACATTCTTATCAAGTAGTACTACCGTAGAAGGTTCAGTATCATGTAATTTCTGCACCGAGGCAGCAAGCCAGTCTCCCGAGGTCAGCGAACACCGCGAGGCTGCGCAAGGTCATGACGATCAGCATGCAGGGATGACTTCTCGTTGTTACCCTGAAAAACTCAGTTTGTCAGCTGCACACTGGTCTTCGACCCATTGTTCAGCGCCACTCTGTATTGTGATTGAAGCAAACGACGTTCATGATACTCTATGCTTATGTTGCAATTGGTTTTCAATGGCCAGCACCGCGTCTGGTATGTGCGGAATAGGCCCGAGTCGCGGCAGCCAGGTTGGATTGATGGCGATTTCAATGCGTGCTCCCTGGCCCCGTGCCTTCCACAAAAAATCTAGAAGACACGATGTGATGCTGCCTGCGCAGAAGGTTGCCCAAATCTCCGCGATGCACATGGTTAATCAAACCTTCGGCTTCCTTGCCATCGACATGTGGCCTTCCTCGTCTGTGGCGGACACATACTCATTTGCAGTGCTCGACGTATCTGTATACCTAAGATACTTCTTCATGTATTATGTACCTACCTACGCAGGTATACAGCACGACATGTTGAAGTGTTCATCCTCAGATGGAGTGCTGGCCTTGCAGAACGATTACAGAGGGCTATGTTCAATGAAGTTATATTATACCTAATATATACCCATCACGAACATCCCACGCTCAGTTTAGTCATCCTATGGGTGGGTCGGCATGTGATGCCATTGGGAAGTCGAAAACTTGAGAATGGCTGTATCACTGTGGGCAAGAGCTAGCGGATAAGTCGTAAGTTTCATAGTGACACTCCCGCCAGTCCCGCACTTGCCGGTTGGCCCCGTGCAATGGAGAGTCGGACGGAGTGTGTGAGCTGCAAGTGTGAAGTGAGGTGAGGTGTGGTGACCGACGCGTACCTTGACTGAGACATCCAAACCTTATGTTGTTGAATGTGGTCTGGGCTCCGGAATTACGGTAACAGCTCCTTTATTGATTTCCTTCGATCCCTGATTCTATGCCTCTCGGTATCTTGCCTCTTGCCTAGGCGAGCTGTGCCTGCCGTGTACCTGTGTAGTCTCCCTGCAAGGGCATCAGGGAAGCTGCCATGGAACCAGGCAGAATCAGCAGCTAATGTGCAAACTTTCGATGTTGCAATGTCGACCAAAGGGTATTAAGGCGAGTGAATCTGGACAACAAATCGCCGTTTAGTAGACTTTAGGAAGGCGCGGGTGGCCAGACTGTGGGGTTTGGTTGAAGGCAGGTAGCAGGTGGCAGGTAGTGGTTGCAGCCCCCTTACGCGGTTTCCCCGCAACAACTCTCCACATCGTCAAGCGTTGTTAATCCGGGGTCGACTTCTTCATTGGGATATGCCGTATGCAGGACACCTTCAACCTGGAGCCACGTTCCCTTCCGGCCCGACTTGCATTGCGCGTGACCGCTCAAGATATTAACAGCTTGTACGACACTCCGACTACAACTCCGCCGTTATAGCCTCAAGGCCCGAGTGCGTACTAGCAGAAAGGACGCCAGGGGGGATAGCATCATTGTTCATCACGACACCATCAGCTTGCTTGATACCCTCGAACTCCCCCACTACGCCCAGAACGTCTGTCCAACTACCCAATACGGTAAGGACGGTGGCCTCAGCTCTGCTGTTGCAAAGGCCGAGAGACGCTCGGCTAGCTTACGCAGAGTCGGCCCTTTCCTCTCTACACGGAGTGACAGTATTCAGTGACGCCAAGGCATAGCGTCGAACTTTGCCTTCTCGCGATGCTTGGTTGAGTGAAGGAGTTCGACTATATAAACCGCGATGGATCTGGCACAAGGAGGGCTTTTTGCTGTCTCAGCAAGCAGCAACACCTCCTTCTTCGAGCCCATCATGCATCCCTTCAGCTCCCTTCTTCTGCTAGGCACACTTGCCTTCAATGCAGTTACCGGCCGTCCGAACTCCTTGTTGAGCGAGCGTGCAGTCGTCAAGAGAGATGTTGATTCTTTCTTGGCTACCGAAGTGCCTTATGCTCTCAACCAAGTTAAGTGTAACATTGCCTCTGGATGTAATGCCGGAGGAGTCGGCTCGGGCCTGGTCATTGCATCTCCTTCCAAGTCTGACCCTGACTGTACGTCTTGATATCGCCCCTTTCAGCTTCTTTATAATGGCAATGTGCTGATATAGCTATAGATTTCTACCACTGGACCAGAGATGCTGCCCTGGTCTTCAAGGCGGTCGTCGACAGATTCGTCGACAGCTACGATGCCGACTTGCAGACACTGATCCAAAACTGTATGAAGAACCAAGTCCTTTCCTTGTTGCTCCCGTTACCCCAATGCCAGTCGCTCTTGAATGATGACTTTTGTGCTTCTGGTATGCCAGTATGCCGGACACTCAAATAACTGACCGATGGAATAGACATCACATCGCAGGCACGCTTGCAAACCGTTTCGAACCCTTCCGGAAATTTCTACGATGGCAGCGGACTTGGTGAACCTAAGTTCAACGCTGACGGGAGTCAGTTCACCGGCTCATGGGGTCGTCCACAGCGCGACGGCCCTCCGCTCCGTGCTCTCACCATGATAACTTATTCCAAGTGGTTGGTCAACAACGGCTATCAGTCCACAGCTAAAGATCTGGTCTGGCCCGTCATCCAAAATGATCTCGCCTACACAGCCCAATACTGGAACCAGACTGGATTCGATCTGTGGGAGGAGGTCCAAGGAAGTTCGTTTTTCACTATCGCGGCTTCACACAGGGCCTTGGTCGAGGGAAGCAACTTGGCCAAGACTCTTGGAACCTCTTGCAGTTACTGCGATTCCATTGCACCCCAGGTCCTTTGCTTCCAGCAGAGCTTCTGGTCTTCATCCGGCAATTACGCCTTGGCCAACATCAATGTTAACAACGGCAGATCTGGCAAGGACACCAACGTATTTGTGTCGACCAACCAGGGGTTCGACCCTTCATTGGGCTGTGATGCCACATCGTTCCAACCCTGCAGCGATCGTGCCCTTGCCAGTCACAAGGTTGTTGTTGACTCTTTCCGCTCGATTTACAGCATCAACTCAGACATCGGCAAGGGTCAGGCTATTGCTGTTGGTCGCTACCCCGAAGACACTTATTATAATGGGAACCCGTAAGTTCCATTCAACCTTTCTTGCAGCTGCCCTATACTAACATGGCACGAGATGGTATTTACACACCTTAGGCGCGGCTGAGCAGCTCTACAACGCGCTGTATGTTTGGAAGAGCCAAGGTTCTATTACTGTCACTTCCACCTCCTTGCCCTTCTTCCAGGATTTGTCAAGTTCTGTATCGACTGGAACCTACGCTTCGGATACAGCAACTTACAAGACGATTTACGATGCGGTCATGGCATATGCTGACGGGTTTGTCAACAATGTTGCAAAGTACGTTGGGGCAAACGGCGCTCTTGCAGAACAGTACGACCGCAACAATGGTAACCCGTTGTCTGCTCGGGACCTGACTTGGAGCTACGCTTCTGTTCTTACCGTAGCAGCTCGCCGAGCTGGCGTGATTCCACTGGGCTGGGCCGAGACCAACGTTGCTGCAACTTCGGTGCCTGGAAGCTGCTATGCCACATCCGCCATTGGGGCCTACTCTGCAGCGCCTACGAATCCCTTCCCAGCTAGCCAAACGCCCGGAAGCGGGCAGCCCACCGTCCCTACCTCCACGCGCACGACCAGCCCCCCGGCCCCGACCACTACCAGCTGTACACCGGCAACTTCTGTGGCTGTCAGCTTCAACGAGCGAAAAGTGTCCTCACTTGGTCAGACAGTGAAAATCGTCGGCAACATCCCCGCACTTGGAAACTGGGATACCAACAAGGCTGTTGCCTTGAGCGCCTCCGGATACACCTCCAACAATCCCGTATGGTCTGTTTCCATTACTTTTGCAGCTGGCCAATCCATGCAATACAAGTACATTGTGGTCAATACCGACGGATCAGTAACCTGGGAGGCCGACCCAAACCATGCCTACACCGTTCCCACGGGATGTGCAACTCAGACAACCAAATCCGACTCCTGGCAGTAGAGTTGCCGGTAGGCTATCAGCAAGCCTACAGACGGGTTTAGTACATCCCGGTCGCGAAACCGGAGCTGAAAACCCGTATATCCTTACGCCTAGCTGGTGCCTGATCTTTGGACGGACAAATGCATGGTTATGTAATTTCTCATAGGGCTTGTATCAATGTCAGTTGGTAAGGTCGTAAAAGTGGAATGGGCTGCATCCCATAGCCTGTATCAGGGAGGGAGTAAACATAGGCTTGATGGGTATTGGTGATGAAGACGGATAACAAGTGGTATAGCAATGTAATCGAGCTCTCTTGTTTATTGTAGTGGTCTCAAGTACCTTTTTGCAGACCCTTTGCCATAGCCAAATAAATCAAGATGTCCGGATCACATACAAATATGACTCTGATTTGTTGTGAGGGCGAATCAGTAGGCGCCAAATACCTAACTTCCATTCCCGAAGCCCTCCAGCTGCTCTAATAAGGTGTTCACAGTCCATTCAAAAGTCGTCTCCATATCCACATCCAAGCCTCGACCCTGCTGCGCCAGTATCTTCTTTTCCTTCAGCACGGCTCCATCTAACTCTCCTTCCACATCCCCCTTCTCGAACAGCCAGGCGTGCGATTCGGCGTAGTTGGGCCACACGACCTTGTCGACATAGTCCGGGGGGTCCTTCCAGAAGCCCTCGAGCGTCACGTAGCCGTCTCGGGCCTCGCGCCGCTGCGTCGCCTTGGCCTTGCTGACAAGCAGGAACATCTTGACGTCGAGCTGGTCCATGACCTCCTGCATCTCGCGCGAGTACAGCAGGAAACCGTCGAGCAAGCAGATTTTGAGTCCTTCCCCGCCTTGCTGCTGCGATTGGACGAGCACGTCGTGGCCCGGCTGGCCCGGTTGCGTCCAGGCTTCCACCTTTTTCCGCATCTCGTCCCTCTTGGCATCGGATACGGGGCACTGGCCTACCGAGTTCTTGTCCTCCTTGGAATCGACGAAGGGCTGTCGTCGCTATAGGTTAGTAGTGCAATCATGATGAAGGGGGCAGGAGCGACGACGACGACGACAACAACAACACCATTCCAACAACGCGATGGTTAGAGAAGAGAGAGGTAAGGACGACCTTTGTGCCGTGATCGGTGCGGGACGTGTGTTTCTGGTTCTGGATGAGACTAACCGGGAAGGTGGCGTTCTGCCGGATGTAGGCCAGCGCCTTGGCCATGCCGGGGATGTCGATGGCGGCGGCGCAGTCCCAATCCAGGAGGCCGTCTCGCGTAGGGAGCCTGCGATTGGGGGGTTTATTTGTATGAGTACATACTCTCAATGGTGTACAAGAAAAGGCCGCCGGCCGGCCCCCTCCTCTTTTGACCCCCTCACCCCAACTGAGGAATTTGGAGAAGAAAAAGCCGCAGTGCAAGAAGATGGAAGAATGATACCGAGCAACTTACTCGGACTCGGCTTTGTAGAAGTCATCTTCATGTAAGATGAAGGTGCTGGGGAAGATGTCGCGGAGCAGGCGAGCCAGGGTCGTCTTGCCGCTGGACGATGCCCCGCTGATGCCAACAATGACGGCTTTTCTCCCCGCCATGCCTGATGCTCCGAAAGTGGCTGCCGAACCAGCAGAAGTGTGTCTAATGCAGGATCTAGATGAACGGAAGTGTTGCCAGGCAAACGATATATGTTTTCGGGCTCACTCGTGATTTCCCGTAGTAATGATGCGGGACGACGGCGAGGGTCTTATCAGATCGATCCGGCAGGTGCTATTTTAGCGAGTGCGACCCACTTAACCACTTACGGCCGCTCGCTGCCCGGCACATTCCATGCAAGAGCAGGCCACCCCAGATGCGAGAGGATCCTTCTCGGGAGATCAGCACGGGAAGATATAAGCCGCATTTGATCCGTTTCTGACTCCTCCGAATTGATGTGACAAGTCAATAGTCTAGTAACCAAGCTTGGCTTGGGAAAATATACTGCCTTCACCTGGGCAGTAAACTTCCCTGGGGTTGCCAGCGAGATAGTAATATCCCGAAGTTCAACAGCCACTGCATGGATATACTGGGAATATCAATCATTGGAACCCCCTTTGTATTTGTAATCTAAATATACCGTTGTCCTTGATCCCTATTTGGCCCCCATGACATGCACAGTTTTATCTACCAAAAGCAGCACCATTCTCCACCAACATAATATATAATAAACCGCAGAACGCTCAACCTATAAGATACCATTACTCCTTGCCATACTTCGCGATCAGCTTCTTCATGATGGACAAGGCCCCGCCCCGATAGCCTCCTCCGAACATAGCCCAGTGATTGAGGTGGTGGTATCTGTTTTCAGGGTTGAGTATCACCAGTGCGGACATAATTAGCCAGAAAGGACAGGTAGGTTACTTACAGTTCATACAACTTAACCCGGTCCTCCCACTCCTCCTTGGGCTCGGCCTTGGGCACAATCTTCAGGTACTCGTTCCAGAACGACGGCCCGAACCCGCCAAACATCTTCATGTCGCCGATCTCGTACTCGGAGTGACCGTAGACCGCCGAGGCGTCGAACACGACCTCCTCGGCCCCGCCCCGACCCGCGAGCCGGCCGCGGCCGTGGTTACCGCTCCAGAGGTCGCCGTGGATGACGACGGGCGTCACGCCCTGGAGGTGGTCGTCGCCCAGCAGGCGCGGCACCACGACGCTGGCCGTCTTCTCGACCGCGACGCTGACCTCGGCGTCCTTGCCGTTGGCCGCGACCCCGGCCTTGAGGATGCCGCGCAGCCGGTTGTCGGCGTAGAACTCGGCCCACGACGCCTTCCACGAGTTGTCCTGCGGCGTGGAGCCGCAGCACGTCGTCACGGGGAACCCGAACATGGGCTTGTCGTAGCCCTCGGGGATGGGCGCCGGCGTCGTGTGCAGCTTGCCCAGTTTCTGCGCCAGCGACTTGCCCGAGCCGCCGGGGGCGGACGACCCGAGCTCGAGGAAGTCGGTCGCCATGAAGAAGCGGTTGGGGTCGTCCTTGAGGGCGCCGTGGGCGTGGGACCGGGGGCAGAAGTCGGGGACGGCGTCGGCGATGACGTTGAGGGACGCGTGCTCGCCCGCGAACATGAGCTCAGCCTCGGGGCCCGTGCCCGTCTTGACGAAGTAGGTCTTCACGTCGTCCTTTCCATCGCCGTCTGCTGCACCGCCGCGAGAGGTGAGCTTGAAGGTAGAGGAGAAGCCCGAGCCTCCATGCGACGTGATTTGGGTGACTGCTGGGTCAAGAGCCAGAGCCTCAAGGAGAGCGGGATCAACGCCGGCACCCATATCTGTGCCCAAACTTGCAATGCGGTCGTCCTGCGGTACGGGCAAAGAATCGGTTTCGCTGTTAGTATCTTCTGGGAATTCCGGAGGCCTGAAGAATTGCAGAGGGGAGAGGGAAATAGAAAAAAGAGGGAGAAAACTCACATGTGAATCTAGAGATACTTACGGTGGGCAAATGCTATAGAGTATGACGAAGTGTTCGACACTAAATGGTAGAACACACAATAAAAAAGAGGGTAGCTGTCTCGTTTCTTTTTGCTTCCTTTTTCTTCGCCCCTTCTTCTCCGAGTGAGGCTGAAAACAGAAAGTTCGGAGGATTTCAATAGAACGGACAGATCTAGATAGATTAGGTAGAAGCTAGCTCGATATTGATTGCTGCGGAACGGAAAGGGCAATTGGACGGAATAGGCTGATAAGGGGGATTCGTTCGATGGCGGGACGGCACGATAATCGTATGTATTCTGGTATCAGAATTTGTGGGAATTGATGCAACTCTGCGTTGCACCCGCCTCGAAACCTGCCGGCAATTGGGGGACTGACAGAAAGCTGGTCGTGAAACGAAGTGACGTAAACTTGCGTGATTGTTTCGTCGGAGCTGTCTCCGGTATTTTAGCGGATCGGGGTCGGCGTGTCGGACTTGCGCCGTTGGCAGCAGCAGCGATCGAAAGGTTCATCCTCTCCAGAACTAGGTATCTCTTTCCCGGGCACCGGGTCTGACCATCGCCACCTCATTTTGTGGGCTCGCATGAGTCCGAAGGAAATTTTGCGCGATAAGGCTGGTTGCCGATTGAAAATAGACTCATAAAAAAAAAACACCTATCAGCGTCTAGGTACCCTCCTACATAGAAAGCCCTCGTCCCAAAGACGACTTGCTGCTATATTTGCTGCATCGCAGTTCGCTGTTATATGCTCCAAACTCCTAATATCCAGACCAGTCCTTGCGCCGTGCAAATCCCAATTGCCAGCCCATGTTGTAATCCCATCGAAAGAACGCCAAACGACTCGCTCGAAATAGACAGCCCCAATAGCGGTGATTGCCGTTTATTTTTCGGCGAGGCGGAGTGGGACGGCATCCGACGCCGTGCTCTCGATGCTGAGCCGCCGCCTTTGCCAGACCTTGGGGGCATCTTTCCTTTCATACCAGTGTTTCCTCGAGTCAGGCGCCTGTGGCTTGGCGACCTTCGGCTTTGGCTGGTCAAGTGTCAGTAGCGTGCTCGTCTTAATGCTCTCGTGGTGTGGATGCCCTCTTACAGGAGGGTGGCCGATGCCTTCCCAGCACAGCGTACACGGGCAAATGGGGGGCGACATGGTAAGGTGTGATATAGCGTTATATTGTAGCAACTCGTCTCGGTGAAATATTGCGACTAATAATTAGGTCAAAACAAACAAACAAACAAACAATTGGAGACCTTTCCGATGACGCTGGCTACTTGCCTTATATATATATATATATATATATATGCGTCGAGGGGTCTGGTTACTCACGTCTATCCAAGGCTATCCGCGCGACTCTTTGTGACGACGGAGATGTTTCGGACTTCGGTGGGTGTGTAATAAGTCTTGATCGCACGATAAAGATGCGGCGAGCCACAAGATGGCCGGCAGTGCGCCTGAACGACCACGATGCCAAGGGAGACTGTACTAAAAGGCCTCAACGGTTCAGGGTGACTAGGACGATAGGAGGTTCATGCGATGCATGTTCTGTCTATCAGTCCCCATAGAATATAGTGGCCAAGGGGGGTTGCCAAGGCGGTGTTTATATAGACCGTCGTCGAGGTCATGATCGCCAGTAAGGCTGCCCGACACAGCGTACAGTCCTGCAGCCACCATGAATACATGGCAGGATTCTACTCAGAAATGCCGCTTTGAGGGGCTTTGACTGGGGGTTGGAGCTGAGTGTGTGTGTGTGTGTGTCGGCGTTGATGAGCTTCCAACGTGCATGCTGAAAGTTACTGACTCAGGCAAATAATTCGCGACCCCAATCACACGCTGTCATCCTCAGCTGCGATCGAAAAGACAATGCGTATGAGTAGGCAGTTGAGAAATCGACATTCAATGATTGCTCGCCTGCCCAAGCTCTGCCAATTTTAGGGCTTGCCAGTCATGATGCCAAGGACAGGCGGGAGCAGCCTGGCCAATGGGAGCGGATCATCGACCCCCTACCCCAACGACATATCCATGAGGAGTGCCTCCCAAAATAGAATAGTTAATGGGACACCAGCCTTATTATTTGAGCCTGGCGAGTGCTTAGCAGTCCGCACGGTGGGTAGCATCGTGGTACCCATCATGCAGCGGTCTCATTATCACCAACCGCATTGTGCGTTGGATGATGAACAACTCCAAATAACGATACGGGGAGGGTTACACCGGCAGGCAACCTCTCCCTCCCGCAATGCATGCACGCTTGACAAGCGGGGGATTCAGCCAACATACCACAACACACCATTCCGGGGATGCAGCTATCGACCACCGCAGCAAGCAAGGCTGAGCACCCGTCATGTCGCACAGAAGAGAAGCCGAGTATAGCATCGTGGGTTAGCTAGTGGGGGCCAGAGGGACTTTATTGCCATAATATATTGCTTACGGCGGGAGCCTTGCCCTGATGATGTAGACTACAGCTTTGGGTGGAAAGGACTCAACTTGGGGGCTGCTCGTATACGGTACATCCATCATCTTCTTTGCATCATGGCACCCAGAGGGGGTATGATTGACTTCAAGCATCAAGCAATATATTGTAGAAGCATCCAATCAGGGAATCTCTGCGTAAGCAAACCCCTGGCTAGTTTTCGGTACATTATACATATGGATCAGGATTAGTGAGAGTTTCTGTAGCAGATATCTCAGCCTTATGGCAGTTTCATATTACATGCCGTAATGAGAGTAAATGCAGATGTTGGAGCATAGTCCAGGCTCTCGGCAGCTTTCAAAAGACGGCATCTCTCTTGCGCACGCATATGATGCGCTTACGGGCCGTACTGGGCGAGACCCCCAAGCACTGTTCGTCGAGCTCCGGGGTTGGATGGTACTAGACACTGCGCGCGTCCACGGGGATAGAGCGATTTCGGCAACAATGGTTTTGTGTGCATTGTGGTAAGATGTCGCTCCTGCAGATAGATGTAGTTGAAATTGCGCATCATGGGGAGAGCAAACGGGGGGTCTAGGCAGACCAACAAACGAACGCTGTATTGAGAGTTGATTCTTACTTGGTAGAACCATCTCGAGGAAGGTGACGGATAAAACCCAAGGCACCATACGAACAATATCTAGCTTAGAAAGAGACTGCTTGAGTATATGCGCATTAGATATCTGAATAAAAGGTATTTGATCAAGATGCCCAACTGAGTGACTTCACGAGATATCTGGAACCATTTGGAGCCACGACGCCTGAGTGCGTGGAGAACCCAGAAAGCCTTCATCCATATGCCTGCATCGTACTGAAGCATCGATTGGTATACTGATGAATTGAAGAATTAATGGATCGTACTAACAATCGGTGGCCTTCTACTTGTAATCGCTCATACATACAGGTCTTGCAATAATCGTTGAATCAAGAACGTCTGGGAGTTGGTTGCGGTTGCGGTTGCTCTTGCTCGGAATAAATTGATTCAACCACAATCCCACTGGCAACAACAATTCGTATTCCATCTGAGCAGGTGCTCTTCTCTTGCTTGCCCATATTCTCTCTCTCATCTGGTGTTTTTGTGACCTCGCAAACCTCTCTCTCCCTCTCCTTCCCAACTCACTGTCAAACCAAGCACACACACACAAGCCTCTTTCTCCTTCCTCAAGGACCCCTTCTTCTGCAGGCAGAGGAGGGCAAAAAAAGCGCAGCAAGAGCAAACCAATACTCTCTCCCGCAAAATCCACCATCAGAAACAGTGAATAATACCCACTCTCCCCCCAGCAACTGATCTCTTCATCCACCATGGCCCACCAGCAGCAGCAACAACTCTCGACCACCTCCTCCGCGACTGCCTACCAGGACGAATGGCCCGTCTACCCTCAACTCAAGTGGGGACACGAGCTGTGCCCGAGCCCCCAGCGGCGCCCCTTCGCCTCCTTCCGCAACTGCCGCCAGCCCATCCCGCCTCCGCGAAGGAAGTCGGCCGCTGAGCGAGCCCACGAGGTCCAAGAGCAGGCGTGGGTGGACCGCCAGATCTACATCACCAACCTACCCGGCCGCCATCGGTCCTCGGTCGTCTTCGGGTCGGAGTCAGAGTCGGAGTCGGGATCAGATCAGGAGGAGACACAGGTGGTGGAGGAGCAGCCGTCCCGCCATCTAGAAAGCATGGTCACCAAATCCCTCATGAACACCCGGAATCTGGTCCTGGAGGGCATGGACGTTATCGTGATGCTGCTCAACTGGTTCTACCATTTTGTCATCGTCTTGGCCATCGTCCTCCTCTTGGCCTCCGCGCTCCAAGACCCTTCGCGATACTTCTTCAAAAGACTCATGTTATTGTTCGTGGACGACCCCGAGCCCGAGGAGTTCTACTACGTGTCAGTACAGAATTACCGGAGTTGGTCAGTGGCGCAGCCATGCTAGGGTGCAGGAAAGGAGCGAGAGTTGGAGACGATCGAAGGATAGAATCGTTGCAACCATGCGGTGTATGAAGCACACTCTTGCCCGTACACATAGGAGGAATCGGGTTGTCAGATGAGAAAAGGGCAGTTTGGTCACGGATAAAATATCAGGAGACAGAGATACCCCCACTAAACCATTGGAAAGTGACGACGAGTATCAGGGTATTCAATACAATTCATCGAGCACAACTGTAATTAGGAAAATCCAGATGCGATGCAATCGACCATTGGCCGCCCAACTCTATTTCCCCAGCCATCCTATCGCACAACCGAGTATGGGTCTGAAAAAGTTAGTACAGTATGGGTCCCAGTCTATTCCATCCTCAAGTTTAGATACCCAGAGTGAACTCAACGCCGACATCGATATCACGTGCTGTGTCCCATATTAGCATAATTCTTGTTTGAGCGGATATGGATCGGCAAACTTACCCATCTTCACGACCTTGGACAGCTGCACGGCCCGCTCAGCGGCGCTTTGGAGATCATCGATGGAGAAGATCTTCATGCCAGACTCCTCGATGAGCTTGTGTGCCTGGTCAACGTTGGTTCCTTGCAGACGAGCAATGATGGGGATCTTGAGGTCCAGGGCCTTGACAGTGTTAATGAGACCGTGAGCAATGGCATCGCATCGCACAATACCACCGAAGATGTTGACGAAGACAGCGGAGACCTTGGCATCGCTAGTGATGAGCTCGAAAGCCTCCTTGATGGCAGCAGGGGTGGCACCGCCACCAACATCCAGGAAGTTAGCGGGCTGGCCGCCGTTCAGCTTGATGATATCCATGGTGGCCATGGCAAGACCGGCACCGTTGACGAGGCAGCCAATGTCGCCGTCGAGCTTGATGAAGTTCAGGCCGGACTCGGCAGCTCGGACCTCGTCGGCGTCCTCCTGGGTAGGGTCTCTCCACTCGAAGACCTCCTTCTGGCGGAAGTCAGCGTTGTCGTCGAAACCGAACTTGGCGTCCATGCACAGGACCTGGTGGTCCGAGGTCTCGGACAGGGGGTTGATCTCGATTTGGGTAGCATCCTTCTCGAGGAAGATCTGGTACAGCTTCTGGATGGTGTCCTTGGCATCCTCGACGCACTGCTCGCTGAAGCCCAGCTTGGTAGCAATGTCACGGGCCATCTCGTTGGTGACTCCGGTGTTGATATCAATGTAGGTGGTGTTGATGGCCTCGGGGTTCTCCTTGGCAACACCCTCAATGTCCATACCACCCTGGGACGAGGACACGATGACGGGACTCTGGGAGGCACGGTCCATGAGGATGGCCAGGTAGAACTCGCGGCGGGCGAACTTGCGCTCGCAGACGTAGACGGAATTGCAGAGGCGGCCAGCCGCTCCGGTCTGCTTGGTGATCAGCTTGTGGCCGATCATCTGGTCGGCGAACATCTTGGCCTCGGTGGGCGAGTAGATGACGCGGACACCTCCCTTCAGGCCGTTGTCGAAGCTACCCTTTCCACGGCCACCAGCCAGGACCTGGGCCTTGATGACCATGTCGTCGTTACCGATGTCCTTGGCAATCTGCTCGGCCTCGGCGGCGGAGGTGGCGTTGGAGCCCTTGGGGACACCGACGCCATACTGTAGCGGGGGGAACAAAGTTAGGAGGATGCGCTTGAGGTAGTTGGGGGCTATGTTCAATGTCTCCGTACCTGTCGCAGGAGGTCGGCCGAGCGCCACTCGTGTATGCTCAGATTCCGTCGTTGCTGCTGGGCGATGCCGGGGAATCTAGCAGTCGAAGCCTGGGGCTATAGGAAGAGAGAGAAGGTAGATTAGCAATTGGCCAGATCGAGCGAGCCCCCAATCGGGGAGTGGTGGTGCGGGATGCTATGCATAGATAAGAGAGGCGTACCTTGACGGATCGAAGAGCTGTGGCAGCTCCACGGCTGCGGGCGAGCTTGAACATTTTTCAGGGTATGAAGCTGTGCTTCGCGAACAGACAAAAATATTAGGGGATGGAAGAAAGAGGAATTGGGATGGCAGTGAGGAAGAGGGTGGGGAACAACGACGTCGCCGTAGTTGTGATTTTTTCTGGAGGTTGAATCTGATAGTAGCTCGTGATTGGATTTGACTGCACTACGCTGCACTATGCTATCATCTGCTAGTCGGGCTGTCGAGAAAATTGCTGGTGCTGGTGCTGGTGCTGGTACAGGTGCCCCGTGTTTTGTTTGAGCTATTTGCTATATCGGGATTAACCGGTCAGCCACGAGGACTATTCGATTGGCCTGCGCGGGCAGCCCAGCTTTGCTGCTGCTGCAA
This sequence comes from Apiospora marii, assembly GCF_038362585.1. NCBI lineage: Eukaryota > Fungi > Ascomycota > Sordariomycetes > Amphisphaeriales > Apiosporaceae > Apiospora > Apiospora marii. The sequence continues at coordinate 3,748,367 of NW_027117377.1, forward strand.
GCACTGCAGGCCTGCAACCTTCCACTTCCAAGCTTTCCTTTCCTCCAGCCCAGCCAAACGCTTGAGCCGAGCCGCTAAAAACGACTGGGTTGGTAACGCCTGCCAGAGCCCGTCGGGTCGGGCGCATCCAAAGGAAGAAACTTTCACCGGTTACCGTTCTGGATCTATTTCCGCTAGCCCGTTGCAGTCAAGTGCCCCCGAGGTCCCCCAACTGTCGCGGGGCAATGGGTGATGGGGTTATCTCAGATTCGTCACAACTTCGTATTGTTACATAGCCGTCGGGTACTGGGAACACTACTTACTGTAGTAAACTCGGTAATATCCAGCCAGGTAGGTAGATCTCAGAATCGTATCAATCCACCAACAGTCCAGGCGAACTACCTACCTACACAATACTTGACTTGTTTTTGCAACCCCGAAGCCATTCAGTAAGTATACTGAATCAGACGGATGCGGTTGTTATGCTTTCCATCTACCTGATTACTACTTTGAAGTAACAGTAGTATCTACCACCACCTATTTATTGACCGTTGGCTTGGGGGTAACACCGGTGCATAACCAACTACACGTATAACCTGGCACTATGTTCCAACAGCCCGTGTTCCAGTCGCGTGTTCTGCGATTGTGCAGTTAATTCACTCTTTTGGATCTTCCCTGCCTTGCTTCTTGCGGAAACGGCCCAATTGCATGGCCAAGATTCCTGTGTCGTCATCCCTCGAGACAAGGATCACTGTCCCAAGCATGCAGGCTTGTTGATCTCGGCATTGATGATAGCCTCCGCGGGCGACCGACTCTGCGTAGATGGGATGTTTTATAGTCAACTGGGTATTGATATATAAATGACTGTTTGATACGTCTTTCATCTAGAAAAGAGAAGGTGCATCTACCTCGTTTCCCAAAAGACTGCGACTTGCTCCATATTGAGTCCATTTCCGAAGTAGCCGCGCCGTAGCAATACGACGCAGAGATACCAAGCTACACAACACCAACCCAGGAACAACGTATGCCAACCGCTGGCTGAGCACCAATACAGCCTACCATGTTCAGCTCACTCATCCGGCCCAGCGCCGCCACGTTTGGGTATCTATCAGCCAGTATAATCCTGCTTCTAGTCGTCTGGTACGCAACAGTGCAGGTACAGAGAAGCCTGCGGATCCGGCGACTAGGTGGCGGTCGTGCTCTCAATGTGGCCCCGAACTTTGTATCCGGTCAGTCTCCCCTCTCTAGAACAACGTGATATTGGACCCCTATCTAACATGGTAACCAGTTTGGAGGATGTTTAGTGAGCTCGGTCAAGCCTACGAGGAGAACAGGATGCTGGACTTCTACACGCGACTCTACGGCAATCAGAACGTCGTGGAATTCGAAGTTCCTCCGTCCAACCGGATCCTCGCCACAAGAGACCCGGACCACATCAAGACCATATTGACTACCAAGTTCGCCGAATTTGGAAAGGGGCCAGGTTTCCATGAGCAATGGAAGGCGTTCTTGTAAGGCTTTAGACACTTGCATGCTGCTTCGCTCATCGATAGGCCCTAGCTAACCGCGTTGTGTCTTCCAGAGGAGATAGCATCTTCACCACGGACGGGAATTTGTGGCATGGAAGCCGCTCTCTCATCCGTCCCATGTTCCTGAAAGACAGAGTCAGCGACCTCGCCAAGATTGAGCGCGGCGTACAGGCTTTCATGGCCCAGTTGCCGAGCTCTGGACAAACGGTGCAGTTGATGGGGCTGCTCTATCGAGCGACGCTGGACATAACTACCGAGTTCCTTTTGGGCCGCAGCGCTGGCAGCCTCGAGAAGTGAGCACCCAGATCAGAGACTCCCTCTTGCGCACTGGTGACTCACAAGCATAACAGCCCAAAGGTGGCTTTCCTCCAGGCATTTGACAAGGTCCAAAGTGTTCAAATGCGTATAGCAATTATGTCGTAAGTCGATTTCTATGGATGATGCCCTAACCTCGCTTTATCAACTAGGCGCCTGACAGATTTTGCTAGCCCCTTCGATATCTTCGTAGGTCGCAAGGAGTACAATTGTGGGATAAAGACTTTGGAGTCTTTCATTATGCCTTTCGTCGAGAAGACTCTGTCTTTGTCGGTCGAGGAACTTGAAGAGATCAGCAAGTCAGATCGGGATTTCACGTTCCTCCACGGCCTGGCCAGCTTCACACGGGACCCGAAGGTGATCCGGGATCAGATCATGGCAGTCCTGCTCGCCGGGCGGGATACCACCGCCGGCACATTGTCCTGGGCATTCTGTGCGTCCCCTCCCTCTATGTTCCAATCACCATGTGATGCTCCTTACGGCTTGCAAAGCCCCCAAAAACTCACAGTCGGTGCTTTCCGTCCGCGACAGCAGCTGCTCACATATACTCGGTGATACAGATGAACTAGCGGCATATCCAGACAAATGGGCGCGGCTCCGCGAAGAAGTCTTGTCGACGGTCGGGCCTCACAAAGCTCCTACGTACGATGACCTGAAGAACTTACGCTACATGCGCTACACGCTCCAGGAAACTCTGCGTCTCTATCCAGCCGTGCCCTACAACCAGCGGTCCGCATTGCAAGTCAGTACCCCTTAGTGTTCTATTGCCCACCCCCGATGGCTACCACCTCAATGCCACTCTTGAGTTGACCTGAGCTTGCAGCCTATGCTAACGCTGGTTCGCCGAATAGGACACCACCTTACCTGGAGGACCGGGCAGGCCAGACATTGTGGTGTTGAAGGGCGACGTTGTAGGATACAGTCCCTACGTCATGCAGCGGCGGCGGGATCTCTACCCTCCAGTCACGGCCGAGTTCGCAGACCCCTTAATTTTTAATCCGGAGCGGTGGTACAACTGGCAGCCTAAGTCTTGGGAGTTCCTACCCTTCAACGGCGGCCCCAGGATCGTAAGTGATTCTCCTGGTCTACTACACCATTCTCTCTCCCCTTTTTTTGCCACACACCTTTATATGGGTATACTGACGGGAATATCTACTTGCTGAAGTGTGTTGGACAAAACTTTGCCATGACGGAGATGGCTTACTTCTGTACGTTATGCCTATGACCAAACCATTGCCACCCTCCGATCTCCATCCTCCCCTCCAACTTTCGAAACCAGGCTCGGCAGATCGAGTAGCTGCAGTTGGCTAACGTAAGATATGCAGTGGTCCGCATCTTGCAGAGATACGAACGGCTAGAATATCGCGGGGATTGGGAAGCACAACTTCACCAAGCCGATATCGTTGGGCGGCCCTCACTGGGCGTCCCCGTCGCCCTGTTCGAGGCCGGAGAAGGCCATGCGTGATGACGAAGCATACGGACTGCCGTGGCACCCAGGTCTCCCCCCCTCCCCCTATATTGGTGTGAATAGTATGAAACAGACTAGACGGCGCTATCTTGTCCTCCTACCTCTCTGTTCCTCCGTCGTCCGAAATGTGAGGCCATTTAACTACTGCCGATGTGCATGCATGTATGCATATTTTGCAAAAACTTCCATCCGCGCCAACGCAACGCCCAACTGCAGTGTCGCTGGTGTTCTACAGCATGACTTGAAGGAGAAGTATAATTGGCAATCCTGAAGGAAGGCCTCGCATTGTCCAATCATCGCCCATGCATCATGCTTCACGGAAACAGGCCTCATCAGCTGATCGGCAGCAGTGCAGGGCGCGGTGACAACGAAAGGATTTTTTTTTTTTCTTTGCCTGCTTGCCTGGCAAGCAGGCTGGCGCTGCCGCTGGCCAACCAGTGTTTTCTTGATGGACCGAAAACGGCAATCCGCTCATTTGCCTGCAACGAGGAGGCAACAGATAAGAGAGGAGAAAGTGGTTTGGGCGCTTCTGGACTCTCTCTCCCCCCTCCCCCTCCCTCCCCTCCCCTACTCCTCCACGCCCCTCCTGTTGCTGTTGTGCGACCCGAGCGACTTGGCCTCCCTCGATGGTGCCGAGCAAGAGAGAGAATTACTTGTCCCCTCACCCCCCCTCCTGCCTCCCCCCTGGTCCTGTATTCCAACCCCGAAAACACCAATGATACAGCACTTTGGTTGGTGTACGGTTGGCAACCGGATAAGAAAAAAACGAGAGCTGCATCCCCTGCTACCACTTGCTGCGCCGCCCAGAAGCAGAGGACCTGTCATTTTACCGCAAACCCCCCTCCTGAGTACCCTCCACGATGTCAAAATAAAACGCTTCTGCGCCACGGCGGGCGATTGCGTGAAAACCATGACGATGCGTCTATGTAAGTGCTATATTAATTTCCTCGGTGTGCCGAGGCCTCGTCTGGCAGGTTACCGGTCATTTCTAGCAATGCAAACATGTAGCTAGCCCATCCAACATCATCATCATCATCATCCATGCTCCCTCGATGCGTGCTCTGAATCCTGAATCCTTCCTGGCTAAGAAAAAAAATCGCAAGCACGATAACAAGTATCGGGCATATTGCACGTGGTGAGACGTCGTATTTCTCGTAAGCAGTAAGACAGACCTAGCTAGGGCCTCTCTCGGCGGTCTCCGCTTCCTGTCAGATCGCCTGCTCACGGCGAAGTCCAGTCTCAAGGTGTGAGTAAGCGGACAAGGCAAGACTTTGCGGCACCAACCACGGAATAACTAATCACTCCTCCTGAATCAGTCACGCAAATTTCGAGAGCCTCTCGAGTCTCAGTCAGTCACGGTCAGGCGGAATGGGCGTCACGCGCCCCTAATGGACCGCAGCACAAATCTCGCTTGGCGTCGGCCCAGCAAGAGCGGCTTTATCTAAGACCTTGTCGCCCATCATTGTGTGATTACTTTACCTTCAGGTGTTCCCAGCTTCGGCTGCCCACAGACTGTACCAGTGCCGTCCGCATGTACTATTTCGGCATTGGTAATTAGCTGTTATAAACAAGGATTGTTTTTGAGCATAAGAGTGTTTTGTTTCATAAGGACCCATGATGATCTGACCCCGGCCCTGGTCAGCCCTGACATGATGTTCAACTAGCGAGCCTGGCGGCTTGTAATCGAGTCCGGGATCCTTGCGAGAGAGAATCAGGGGTTGATCCTTTCGGACACAACAGCAGCAGCATCAATCGCATCCCATCCCAGCTGGCGCCGACAAACCCAACCCCGGGGGGTCGTGGGAAAGCTGAAAAAAGCAACATCGAGTGAAGAAGCCCCCGAAGAGCCAGACCCCATGGGCGTTCTGAGATGGCGTTATTCCACGTTGAACCAGCCAGACGCCTGCCCAGCCCCGGCCCAGCCAAGCCAAGCCCAGGAGGATGGGACACGCATTACCGCCCATGTGGTTGTCCCTCTCGGTTGCAGGGGTTGGTGGTTCATATCCAGCAAGCCACCCAACTTAGGTCGACCAATTTCTGGGAAAGACATAAGCCGAAGGAAGTGGGAAGAAGAAGCAAGGGGCAGATAGCTAATTGCGGAGAGTAGTGAATCTCCGAAGCGAGGGTTGACGTGTAGGAAGCAGTTGTTTGTTTTGTGATGCAAGTGTTTCACCCGCACCCGCAAAGACATCGTGCCGTCCGTACCATCCTGCTGGGAGCGAGCGAGTAGTAGTAGTGGTAGTAGTCCGCAAATGTTCCCACAGCGTAGCATCACCGCACATGCGGTCGGTAGCAAACAAGCCCAAAGCGAAGACGTCAATTTTGTGATGAGCAGTGCTGCTACTACCGTACCAAACCAGCTGTCAGGTGGAAAACGCCTCCGTGTGTGGCCGGGCTGGGCCAATCACACGTCCTGAAAAAGTTCCGGGAGGCAAGGCAACACAAAAGTTCGATGCTGCAGTCACCCGCATGGACGAGAGGTCACCGAAAAGTACCACGGAGGCCGAATCTAAGCGTGTGTGATGTGTTTCCCTCCCGACAACGTAGGAGTTATACCCTATCAGCAGCATGTTGCTGTTGACTTCTCAGCTGGCTTCCGACAGCCACGACATGAGATTTCGGTGTCCGCGAGCCCTTTCCCGAAGCGACCGCTGCCTTTTCTTTTTCCTGACGCCTTTCCAGGCGAGCGGCATGAAGATTCTCCCATTTTCACCCGGTCAGAGTAAAAGTAAGTAGGTGACTCCTTTTCCTTCCAGGTTCTAGCGCGTGGAATTTGTTTGTTGCCCCTCCTGTTCTCACAAAAACAAAGAAAGGATGCCCAGTCGAGATATGGGTTGCGAACTAGAGCAAGGTACAGTCCATGTTAAGCCAATAGATTTGTCGCTGCCGTCTTTCATCTCGACACCCAAGAGAGCAGCGGCAGAGTGGTGGCCGCCGGAACATCCATAACATAGTGCTTATCTTGCTGACTGGCAGAGGGTATGGTGTGTGTGCAATATAATATGTTGGTTCTTATCTTTTGGGTTTGGACACATAATGCATAACGCTTGAAGCTGAGTGGGCGGGTGAGCTGCTTTCCAGAAGGGGCCAGCTGCATTCGATAGGACCAGCCCAGGGCTGTGCCACCATCCAATGAGCAAGGGACAAATGCCGTAAGCACTTTCATTTCGGACAGGTCTGGGCTTTTGCCTCTGCTCTGCTGTAGTGTAACGGACCGAGACAGTAGGAGTCTGCGATTTGCGCTCGACTTGACAGTTGCTGGCTTGTGTATCATGACGAGTCGGGTTTGGCCAGGCCTCCCCAACTCCAACCTACCTCAACCATGGTTGAGCAGATCGCATAGTGCTTACTTACTCGTGGTTCGCTTGAGCGGGTACTGACGAATGCGGAAATGGGCTCGTTAGCCAGCAGTCATCCTTAGAGTATGATGCCTTTGTGAATGAAGGCTTTCCTATCTTGGGATGTCTCCGCTGTATAGTTGCTCAGATATCAAGTCGCATTGGAAATGGACCTCTAATTGGTCCATCTCGGCCTCCAGCTCCGGGCCAATGCGAGACTTGCTTCTGCCCAGGTACAGTACTAGATAAGAACGCGAAGCAATGAACCTTACGGTAGATGCTGTCAGTATCCGTGTCCAGTTTGCCTTGTCCAAGGAGAGGCGTTGCTCTAATGAGCCGCCGCTGAAGACAGCCATGATGATGTTCATCAGCTGCACTAGGCCGAGCCTGGCACGCACGGCCTGGGCGGCTGAGCTGTCTGCCCCAGTAGTAGTCTGGGGCAGCTGTAGTTAGTGAGCTGTAATCGTAGTAGTGGCCTGTAGTGTAGGTAGATCAGCCAACCTTGATGGTACTTACAATTTCTCCCTTAAAAGATTATTATTTTTTTAAATTAGACGTATTTATCGATTAATAACAATAAATAATAAATAACTTTTTTAACGCTATATCTAGCCTCGGTATAAATAGTATATCAATAAAGTTTTTTTATAATATTTTAAGTAATTAATTTCCTTTTTAAATATTATTTATAAGGTTTTAATAAAAATAAAAAGTTAATTTATTTTAAGGTTAATTTAATATACTTTTTTATTAAATAACGTTTTTATATAATTATCGATTAATTATTTTTTTAAGCTATTTTTTCTTATATTAACATTATTACTATATTAATATATATTCCTTTTATATATATTAATACCTATTTCTTACTTTCTTTTTACTTTTCTTTATTTTCCTTTACTTATTTTACTATAATTCGAACCTTTTTAATTTATTAAAATATCCTTATTAATATCGGTAATAATAAAGGCTTTAACGCCCGGTCGTATTAAGTTAATAATATTATTATTTTTAATATTTTTTACTATTTAATACTTTAATAAAAATTATTATTTAATTACCCCTCTTTTATTTTAATTCTTTATTTTAAAAAATAAATAATTTTAAATTATAAACTTATTAATTAACTCGATAATAAAATTATTTAAAACGTTAACCTAATTTTTTACCCTTTAATTTTAAAAAACCGGCCTTAATTAATTTAATATAATAATAACTTTAATAAATTAATATTCAATACTTTTAATTAATTTAATAAATATTAATTTAAAATTCAAGTTTAATTAATTTATTACCCCTTTATCTAACCTTTTCGAACCGTTCCAAATCCTTCCCTTTTATTCGATGCCTCACCCTTACCTTTTAATATTTAATAGTTACGATATTAACTTTTCTAACCTTTTTAACGTTAAATAAAAATATATATAATTATAAACCCGATTAAAAATTTAATAATAAATCCGTAAAAATATTATTTATCGATAAAAGTTATTTTCTAATAATATTATTATATATTCTTAAGTTTATAAAATTATTTTAAAAGAAAAGGTTTAAATTAAAATATTATATTAATTTATTAATTTTTTATATAATAAAATTATCGATAAATTAAGCTTTATAAATCGGTAAATTTAATATATTATATTAATTAATATTAAATTTATTTATTTTAATGGCGATAGGAATAGTATATTTAAAATATTATAAAAGGAAATTATTATAAATTAATTTAAAAATATAACTTTATTTAAACGTTTTTTATTTTAAAATATTTTAAATAATTATATATTTAATTTTTTTTTTTATAATAAACGTTTAATAATATATATTTTTTTTAAAATAAAGTTTTTTTATATTTTTTAATTATATTATATTAAATTAAATATTAAATATTACCGTAAACGCTTTAAATTTATATAAATATATATTAATATAATTATCGATAATTAAAAAAGGGTTATATTTATCAATAAAAGTTAAATTAATAATATTATTAATAATTAAAAAAATATTATTTTTTTTTTAATAAAAAAAGTGTTTTAATTTTTAATAAAATTAAATATAAATAATATAATTAAATATTTTAAAATTTTATTATTAAAAAGAATACCGATTTATTAATTATATAAAAAAAAATATAAAATATTATTATTTTTATTATTTATTAATAATATATTTTATTATTATTTTTAAATTTTATTAAAAAATATTTTTAATATTAATTTATTTAAAATAACGCGCCAGCTTATAAATCGATATTAATAAAAGCTTAGATTATTATTTATTTCTTTTTTAGCCGGTTTATCGATTTTTTTTTTTAAAAGTTTCGATATAAATATTATTAAAAACTTTTAGTTTAAAATAAAAAAAGATATCGAAAACCGTTATTTTTACGGTATCGGTAATAAAGCTTTTATATATAAAATTTAAAGTATTTTTAATAATACCGGATATAATTTTTTTTTTTAAATTAATTCGTTCAATACTTATATAATTTTAATTTATAATTATTAAAAGTAATACGTTAATTAAATATTAATTATATTATTTTCGATTAAAATTAAATTTTAATATAATTTCGATTAAATTAAAATTTTTATATATTATTATATAAATTAATAATAATTAATTTTTAAAATATTAAAAAATATCGTAAGAATTAACTTATTTATTTTATTTATTAATTTAATACGTTTAAAATTAATTTTATTAATTACTTATTTATTTTAAAAAAGTTTAAAAACGTTATAAAATCGATTAATATATAATTACTTTATTTAATTTAAAAGAATTTAAAAACGTTATAAAAGAGGTTAATATATAATATAGTATAATTATTTAAGTATATATTATGGCTAATTTATTTAATATTTATACGTTTAATATAATTTTATTAATAAAACATAAAATATTTATAAGGGTTCGAAATTAACAAACTTTCAAAAGGGAAAGTGTACATAGTGTGGAGAAAACGTGGTCAGGTGCAGCCCTCTGGTGTTCAGTCTGGCTGTGCTATTTTCTTCTTTTCTGTTTCAGTCATCGATGATAGCATACATATCCATGCGTCGTGTCGTAGTGCGCATATAGATCGTTTCTTTTTCTTTGCCCGGGTCAAGAGATTATGTAGCGCAAGCGAGAACCCCACGATGCCTTCCTGCGCCCAACCAGCATCCAACAGGGTGTTTGTGTCCACGCGATGTATGCACGTACTTTGCTGACTTACACTACCCACACAACGTCCAGGGGTGTCCAGAATGCGGGGTTGGAGATGACGACGGCCATTCGTCCAGCCGTTCCCAGCGACAGACTAATTTCCTGGGCAGGCTTGCTGCTAGCTGCATGAGCCACCAATATTTCTTTCCTCCTCTCAGAGTCATGAGTCGCTGCAACCGACCCTGGCGCTGAATTACATATGGTCAGGTGCCGATGCACACGCATGCAGTAAGTATGTAATTCACAGAATGGTTATCTGGAATTTGGTTTGTTATGGGGGTCCGTGGAAGGCGAGGGCATGCGAAGAAGCAAGACATGCCATACCCCTTCGTAGCACAGTGCCCGAGAGAAGCCAAGCTCGAATACGGCTCGGACTTCCCATGAGATATGTCTTGCGTGCTTGGCTGATTGGAGAGGAGAGACAGAACAAGATCCGCCTGGACGGATCGACCGTTGCCCGAAAAAGAATTGCACTCGGGAAGTGAACCAATCAGATAGGCGAGCATGGCCTTGCGCCTAAATCTCACCAAGTTCAAAGCGTACAGTAGGCAGTCCCAGGGTTGGTTTTTTTCCAAATACTAGGGCGGGAACTATTGGCGGCTGACTGTGCTATCAAACGACGACCTATTTTCTGAGGCGTACTGTATTTTTGCTGTTTCAGTGACAGAAACGGTAGCTGGCGCGTGGCTATGGTGCCGAACGTGGTTGGTGGTTGGTCTCTCCCGGATAGCTCTTACATGTTGGAGGACTTTCTGGAGTCAGAAATTGCAGCTAATTGCTTGGCAACTCCGCCGGCAAGGGACCATTTGTAGACGCAGACAAATACACATGTGTGCAGCATAATGAAACTGCGAGGGATCGGAGACCTGCAGGATGGTTTTTGGATATGAGCTAATGCTAGATAGATCCAAGCAGTAACAAAAACTTTGATTGTTCGTAACCTCTGCGTGTCAGGTCGGGTCAGATCAGGGGTAAGATACTCGGCCGGCTCGGCGACGAAGGGCAAGTAACTCCGATTTTCGCGAGGCCCTCTCGGGGCTTGAAGTAAATCGAGAAATCCTCCGCCGCCCGTTCGTGTCCCTGGCAGGGCTTTCTTGGCTGTCGTGCAGCCGCAACCCCTCTGGCGCGAGAAACCTTGTTTGGCAACCAGGTTACATAGTCCCGGGGGCTCGGCGAGGGGAATTACGACTCCATTTCCTTCTTGGGAATCTCGTATATGTATTAACGTGGTATCGACGGTTCCTCTGTTTCTTGATTGCTATAACCACTGCCAGCCAAGCGCAATGTCCCGGGCCAGAACGGAGACCGTTTATACTTGCCTGGGGTTCAACGGGAAGCCAAGCCCCAAGTCACCTTGTTGGCGAGGCCTCGCTGTTGATAAGTGATTGCAATGATCGTCCGCCATCTCGAAAATAGCTAGTAGGGTTACCAGGGGCCCTTACAAGTCTACGAGGCTCGAACTGGCATACATACACGTATGTACAATACGGACCCCTTGACATGTAATTCCAACTGAATAGATGCACGCCTCTTCACCTGGACAAAATTCCTGGCCTGCATGCAGTATCTGAAGGGGTGAGGGCTAACCGTACCATCAACACCAAACCCTTTTCAGCACACCACCATCATGATAATATGTGGCACTGCTGCAAGCACTTCTAACTGCATGAACTGCTGGTGGCGAATTGCATCCTCTTACACGCTCCGTGTGCCTTGAAGCTCCTCGATCCGGATCATATCTCGCATGTAAAAGCGCATTCGTACATATATCCGGCATATCCAAATATCAAACCTCATAATATCCTATCAATGTGAATTCAATATTGCGACCATATGATGAGGTCGTCGGTGGTATCCTTGGCAGATGCGCCATTGAACTAATAAAGCACGCACTGACAGCAATCAAGGATGCGTAGTGGAGAGAGAGAGAGAGAGCGATACCACCTTGGACAAGAGACCAGGCAAGCGGCTGCAGGAATAAACCGTACTTTTCTCCATTGACAGGACCTGTCTTGATTATTCCACTTACTCCAGGTTACAACAGTGGAATAAACGTATTGATGAGACTTGACCGGTTCATTCTCGCAGGGGCTTGCAGGCTGCCAGGGGAGGCAATCAAACATTTGAACATCGCTTCATCCTCATCTATTTTAGAAGGGTCACTTGTACGTGCTAGCAGGTAGCCCGCCGCCGGTAAGTAGCTTAGCTAGCTCGCCGGTAGCGAGAAGAAGTGACTCATGACGTGGGAAGATTTGCGGCGCGAATGAGTCGGGCAGCGCGGTGAATCACGGAACGTGCATGCTATGGCAGATACCGATAGGCACTGCGCTCTACCTACGTGATGAATGCCCTCTTGCATCGGGCTCCAGCAGAATGCCGACGGTCCCTATCCGACCCGACCTAACTCGGATCGTTGCGGGCGCTGACTATGTATAGACCATGACCAACCAATCCCAATTTGCACGGTGCCGGAGTAAGTAATCGTTGTTGAGTCATCTCGAGACCATCCTCACAGTGTATATTGGCAAGGGTAGGTTGCTCCGCGATAGGTGTCTTACGGGCAGCACTCCCCAGAGTAGGCATAGCATCGTCGTGGCCCTGTCCCGAGGATTCGGTTTTGCTTTGAGACGCAGTCCGAGCATGAGACACCTCGTCCCGAGAATCTGGCTTTCGAGGTCTGATCTAGGCAGACTATTGTTAGGTATGCCGTAGATAGACAAAAATGGCTGGGTGTAATAACAAACGAAAAAGAAAAAAGAGAGCAGATGTCGTCGGGCGATGCCTATCAAGGTCGCCGACTCAGCTCACTGACTCGCTGTGTGTCTCGAGGGATCAACCCTGAAAAGAAAGCAACGGGCCAAAGACACCCCGCTGGGAACCCGATTGAGTGGACTGGGCTACGGGCCGCCTATGGGTGAGCCTGTCCAGAGTACCCTTCCCCCTCGGACCTCAAGCCCAACAATGTTAGTTGCAAAAATGGCGTCTCCCTTGCAGTCCTACCGTACCGTCAAGTGTGTACACCTCCCGTCGTAGCGAGGATCCGATGGTCGGGATATGTGCACTCAACATATCTGTGCGAGTCACCCAAAAGATTGGGTTTCCATGCGCTCGCCATCTTGATCAATCCATGTCGATATCGCCGTCGAATGCCGTTCCATTGGCACCTGCCCCATCGTTGCTGTGCCGCCGGCCGATAGCATATCGCTGCCTTCGGAGATTCAGGGATGGTGTTATTTTCCCGCACAGGTAATTGGAGGGGTTGTATTGATCGCATCACCAACTAAGCTGGGCGCGATGAGATATGGCTCGGCACTATGGATATTACTACTCAATGAGGCACCGATGACGTTCAACGCCCATGATAGGCCGTTGCGCACTCTACGTAGACAGTCAACATGTGCAATCGATACAGGTGGGGAAGAGTGCCTGCCCATGCATCCTCCTGCGAGTGCGCCAGCTCCAGTGGTCTCGCTCGCGGTAACGTCGCAGAGACTGGAGACACGTACGTCTTGTCCTGTCTTTCTTGAGATGGGATTAATGGATTGGTGATGGGATTTTGGCGTCTATCCGTTTGGGCTACATAATCGCCGGCCCTAGCGACCTTTAGATGCCTGTCTAATGTGAGAAGGGTTCGTTGCCGATAACACCATATGCACCTACGTAGTAGTCCACCCTAACCAAGCAAGCCGCGACCTTGCACACCATGGCATATAGTAGATGATGCTATTGTTTATACCCGGGGCTTTCGGGGACGGATACGTTGCTGTCGCCATTACCGCAAACATAGTCGCAAACAAAGGCGCAAACAAAAGTCGCAAACAGAGTACAGTGACCGCATCGCGTGCGAGTCTCCGCCGTTGCCGTCATCTTGCACTTGCGAAGAGTCAAAGACGATACCGCCGCTTAGGATGTGAGGTCAAATACCCACCAGAGGTCCGTCGACTGGCGCGCTATTCGGCAGTATTGTTGCTGTTTCAGTGGAGAGCGCCTATCATTCTCTCATTGTCGGGTGCGATGGAGAACTGCCTTAGGTACACGGGGTTGGGCTGCAGGAGGACATCATGTAAGGTGTTTGGGTGTGTAAGTCCCACCCAGCCGAGAGCAAAACTGCTACTATATTCGCTCATCAACCAAACGTCGCGTCTCATATTTGGAGCTGCTTGATCCTCAGCTGCCCCGAGATCTGGCCAAGCCGGAACCCCTCATTGGCTACGGCGTTACCTTTGAGGGGGGAGCTTTGATAGTCCGAGTTTGCGAGTATCATTCATTCATCGCATACGTAGGCGCACGCTCGCGTCCCCTCCCGGTTGCTGCCCAGCTGCCAGCCCTCTGTCTCATGTAGTTTTCAGTACCCGCGACAGCCCCAGGTCGTCTGCTTCTTTGACATCACCCGTACCACACACTACCCACCGTCCTCTAGGCTGGGGATAACGGATCGGCTCTTTCGCCGAGGTCCTATTGGCACTACCAGAAGAAATCAAAAGGTGATGCCCACCACCCCTTCCTGGGAAGCTAGCCCGCTAGTGTTTGATGGAATCATCCCACGATGATGTTGCTTGTGCGGGTTTACGTGGGAAGAAGGGTAGGCAGGTAGGGAAGCGTCATTTGAAGCCGAAGGATCCAGGGTCCTGCATAGATATCCGTCGACCTGCTCCTGGAATCACGCCTCCGTAGGCTACGCAGGGCGCGCCTGCGCCCCTCTCACAGCCCACCACATTGTTCACTAGCCTCCGCAGTATGCACACTCCGCAATGCATCGCTCCTTCCTATCCGATGATCATGGGAGTGTGATTGGAACAAGTGGTCAGGTGGCAATGGGGAGAGAACCAACCCCAGCAGCAGCAGTTGGTGGTAGTGGCAGTGGTAGTACAGGAGTTCGGGCAAATGTGCGCGCGAGTGTGTGTGTGTGTGTGTGAGTGTGTGAGTGCGTGTGGCTCACCATCCATACAGATTGTCCACAGGGTGGCAGTCTTTTGTATGTGCGTGTAGATATGCTTCATCAACGGCTTGGCAAGGAAGCAGGCTAGTGAGCCATGCTTCATGCAAGCTATCGTTGGTGTGAAGAGATAGGCCTAGTACGCAACTGAGGTTAGCGGGTGATGGGTGGTTTGAAGATTGCATCTCGCGAAGCAGAAAGAGGAGAGCATCTCGGCGTGTATGCCGGCGGAATCGAATCGGGCATGGTGGTTTACAGGCTGGCCATCATCATCTACTAACATGCTAGCGCTGCCGATGCAAAAAGTGGGGAAACGAACCGCAACAGAGTCCGGGGTGACAGGCACCAGTGCTTTCTTTTCCGTTGTCCACCTCCCGTCCGTCCACACACACACACACACATACGCATACATCCTCTCCTACATACATGCAACAGGCATCGTCGGGTTGCACAGGGTGTCGTCATCCCTGCCATTGGACCAAGGGAAGAGAAGGCCACACGCACTTTGCATATGTACATACAGTCTCCTCTCTCTCTTTCTCTGCTTGGGGCAATCCGGAAGAGGCCTCACCAATCATGACGAGCCTTGTTGGTCCTCCGCGCACCTCCATTGGTGCCTCGGTGCTAAGGACCAGAGGCCCCCAATGTAAGGTACAGCTCGAAGGACACAGCAGTCACACAGTACGCAGTTCAAGAGGCAGGCAGAGGACTCCCTCCGGTTCCCTTCGCCCATGCAGTGATGGAGCCCGGCGGAGAAGCAGCAACACTGCTCTAGCCTCTCACAATGGCATCATGAAGGAACATGGAAAAACGTGACGGGATGCTGCTTCCATGTGATGTGCCGGTATCTCAGATGGGTGGAGAAACTTTAAGGTTGCTAGATACTGTTGGTAGATAGGTAGATAGATAGATAGACGATTCCATGGTTATCTTTTCGACGTTCGCCTCCCAAGACAGGGGATTATAGGTTCAGTCATGTTGTCCGCGATCATCACGGGCAGTGCTTGGGCGACTCGAAAGAGAGGGCTGCTGCCGGCTCTGGGGGTTGAGGTTGCACAAAGCAAGCTGGAGTATGCAGAGAGGATGGAATTGCCAGGCACGGATTCCGAGCTTTCTTCTTCCCTTTTCTTTTTGCCTCTCTTGTCTTTTCTTCTTTTGCTGCGAAAACGACACTGACCCTGATTGCCATTCGTGATACCCGTAACAGATTCGTAATATCAGAATGGCCATGCAATAATAGTCCACATGTATGGTGTGATTGCATGTAGTTCATAGCTGGCTTTCGCTGCGTCGTGTCGTGCCCCTTAGACACCAAGCCTAAAGACTAAGACTAGCAACACCATTCGATCGACGATTGGCGGGTAAACCACCCTTGGATATGGCAGTCTACAGAGACAAAGGGCTGGCTGGACCATCGACTGTGGTCAACATGAGCATGCATCTATCAGCGAACCGCTGCACCAGGCGTTGGCGTTGCACTGCTTCGTACATAATCGCCCAGGCAAAAGACGACATAAGGAGCTCCACTCCAACCACTGCTGCTGCTACAGTACCTACTCCCTATTCAACATAGTCCAGCTCATATCAGGCCCCCAGCGATCAATCAATCGTCAGGTGGTTCGCAATTGCTAGTTTCATGGCGAGATGCAATAGTTAATATCAGACCATCATTCAATTTGCCGCTGGGGTAGTGAGGAGAAACCCCCACGTTGTGAAGCGTCAGTCCACTTCCCATTTCCGTACTGACCATACAGTAGTGGGACGGGCGGTTCTCCTGTAACCCTGGGAGGTAGTGGTGGTGAGAAGTTACATGCAGGCGAGACAACCAAGTACGCTGCAACCTGGTAGAGCAGGAGAGAGAGAGACTGGGCGAGTCTTCGGTGGCACCGTCGCTGTGTATCTGGCTGTCTTCAGCGCCATGCGGCCTCTTCTCTGTTCGGAAAGAAGGCAAAAAGCAACGGGCTCAACATATCGAAAGCAGTCACTCACCTAGTGATTCACACAGAAACGGCACGGTAGGTATTCGCCCAAGGCGCACACCCAGGCACGTACGTACGTCCACAGTCCACAGTCCACAGTCTAGAACGAGAATCCTAAAACACAGTACGGAAGGGGAGAGACAGCCGCTCGCTTGCACGGTGCTGCGAGAATGAGTGAGTGCGTGAGTCCGGGAATGTACGTACTCTGGAGCCTGCTTCGTGCTTTTCTTGGCTACCGACGTAACCCTCTGGGCCTCTGCAAGTATCCCTGCTTGCTTTGGGGGCAGCCAGCAGCTTCAACGTGGTCCGCGAGGGCGAGCAGATTTTCTGTCGGCACACCCAACGCAGGATTTTCGTCCACTTGGGAGATTAGCCATAGCAGCACACCGTGGGGCTTGCTTCAGCAGATCGACACCCCCCCTTGAGGGCCCCTGCTCTCAGCCGGCGCTAGTCCGTGCCACCCCTGGTGACCATTGAGGACAAGGGAAAACTCTTCTGTCTCGAGGCTCGACTCTGTTTTAGACGGTGCACGCCGGTGTCCTCCCAATGTTTGGCATACCCCTTGCTGCGCACTCACACACCCTACCGACAAGCTACTGCAGGCGCTAACTGGCTTTGGATGATACATTAGCTAGGCATGGGGGGTGTGCGAGAACTGGGCTGTTGCGAGACTGCGTGAGGACTGATGAGTCTCTTCATGCGAGTGCCCATCAGGGTCGTCTGCCAGGCAGAGCACTCACGGAGCACGCTACCTGCAATTGCGAGTGGGAATGGCCTTGCTGGCAAGTACCCCCTCTCCGGCCTGGGACTGGTCTCTGTTAAGCACACCCCCTACTCCAGTAGCGCATGCTCTCTTGAATTCACCATTACTGCAGTGGTCCACTCTTTTGGCCGGTTTCCATGTCACTTGGCCCATGGGTCTTCTGCGCTGAGCAGAACGCTGAGCACACCATCTTTTGGGAATCTTGCAGAAGGATAACCGAAGATCAAAGTCCACAAGTACCTTTTCACGCTGATTCACCTACGCCAGGTACTTGGGGGACTGGCTGGCAAGCCTCCGTCCAGTCACTGAACATCTCCAATACATATGAGTCTTCTATTCCTCCACTTCCTGAAGCATCTCTTTCTATTTATTTTGATACAGCTCTACTCTTCACCACCCTCGTTGCTCCTCTTCAACTTGACACTACCATACTTCTAAAGATCACAGACTCCCAAGAAGACAACAACTGCAACACCATACCAGACTACTTCCAGACCGAACAATCCTACCATCTTACTGTCGACTCTGCTCTCTGCCCTGCTTAATAGACTTTCGACCCGCCTTGGAAACTGAAGATCACCAGTAAATACCAAGTCGGATATTGGACAGTTTAGGTCAACCTACCAGCCAACCTTGCGTTATAAACTCTTGTAGTTGGGGATCGACTCGAACCACACCTACCTACAACAACCACTTCACTCGAGAACCCCTCCTCCAGTCACAATGTCTTTCGATCAGTCCTGGGACCACCAATTTTGCCTGTCCTGTGACAGACAAACAGACGGTGCTACCTACTGCTCCGAGTCTTGCAGACTTTCGGACTTTGAATCGTCATCTCCCTCGACCATGATGAACACTCGATCTAACTCGCCCGGCCTGGCTGCCTCGTCACACTCGTGGGCCACCTCGAAGTCATCAACAAAGTTCTACCTCTCTCCAGCATACGACTTCACCAATGCCCAGCCCTATGGCTCTACACCTCAACCTCAGTCCCCTCTGGCCCAAAGGTCCGAGATGATGTCGGCCTCGTCTGGCCGGGCCCTTACACCCTCCAGCTCTCACAGCAGCCTGTGCTCTTTACAAAGCAACTCCTCGACTGGCAGCGACTCTAAACGACTCTCAGAGAAGGCCAAGAAGCAGCTGAGGGACTACGCCAGCTCGTTCGAACACGCCAAGGTGCAACGCCGCCGCTCTTATTAAACAACAACACCACCACCACCACCACTCAACTTCTTTTGCATCACTTTGCCTTTTAAATTGGATTTAACTCGTCACTCAACCCTATACCCCATCTCGGTTTTCCGGATGACTCAACCAACGACACGACTCATTACAACGACTACTGTTTTTTGCTTTCATTTTGTTACATTGGAGTTGAACATTGGGCCATACCCGAGGATGGTATGGAACAGCTGTTTGTATAAAAGCATATACCGGAGCTCAGCATCATAAAAAGTTTAGGGAAGGCATGGAATCGGCCATCTGATGTTCTACACGAGCGGCGCACTCTGGATACCTGGAATTGGACCACGGTGTACTATGATACAGATCGGAGTATCATTGTGATTTTAGCGGAACAGCATAAAGAGCTGTCAGGGAGTCCTGGCCCCAAGAGGCCTGGGCCGCCCCTTCGACGCCTTTTGGACATTGGGGGGTTCTGGAACGCGGGGAAAAACGCGAGGAACCTGGCATGAAGATGGAGGGCCACGAAGCAGCGTGCCGATGGGGCACATTCACTTTTATCAGTGAAGTTCGAGTATCACTCCGAACCTTGGCTGCTCGTTGGCGATTTAGACTAGCTTATTGATATATCACCCTCCTGCCTTCTTGTCAAGAGACAGATGGCAGGCAGGCAAGCAAAACAATATGAGAACATTTTGATCTCAAACTCTACTATCATCCCCTTCGCACAGTGACTTCGTACTACACAGTTGCCAGCCCCTCTCGGAATCAGGTCACGAACGCATGGGAAATAGATGCCCAGCCCAGAACCCGGGTGACCATGACTAATTCATCTGCAGCCTCCTCATGCGAGCTAGGTATACGTATGCCGATGGGGAACTCAGGAGCTCTCCCCAGATCAGCACCCAAATGGCCCGACTTCCACTTGGGAGTCTCGCGTTTGTGGAGATACCCTCGCATAGTTATGGGGTATACTCAATAGTGTGCTGGCAAATACTAGCCCAAAGGCCCACGGCTCCACGAACTAACAATGGGTATGCTAACTTAATTTTTCCCCAGAGTCGTTCAGAGTCGATCTCGCTTTTCCAGACCGGCCACTGCCGATACGGGCAAAAGGGCTTGGGCTTGCCTTAGACCGTCGTCACGACACTATGTATCAAGTTTGTTGTCTTTTTCCACAGGGGAGGTTCAAGGTTATGGAAATGGCCCCGACATTCAGACCAATCAGGTTGCCTGAATGGCCCATTGAATCATTCATTAACTGCCAATGTTTGCTGTGTATCTAACTTTTTCCCACTCGTTGCATAGAGCCGTAGCCTGAAGCGACTCACCCTCTGCCCTCCAGGGATCTGGCCTGTTGTCTGGCGACTCTTAGGTGAGGCACAGGGTCTACCCGCTGGCTCCGGCGTAGGGCTCTTTTTGAGTCTGTGAGGCGTGGCAATCATGTCGACGGCTATGTAACAGAAAAGCGCTCATGCACGCATACACACACCCATACACAGGGGGCCTGGTTTGTTTGTACAACCAACCACCAGATAGACAAGCATGCAATGTCAATGTGCGCCTCCGGCAACCGGTCCAGTAGGAATGGGTGTTTTTAAGGTCGTCTCTCGGGTACCTATGGCATAGTCGCGAGTTATTATGCTTGAGAGGTTTTTTCTCGCTCGCCCTATCATCTATTTGATTCCAGTTCACACAGCATCCACCCAACAGGCCGGACCCTTGCCCAGTATACGGCGGTTCAGCATTAGACAAACTCTACGGTCTCTACCTCTATTCTAAATTCATCCATGCATCTGGATCAACCCAGCCCAGCCGGGCCCAACCCAGGGCGGACGACCTCCTCTTCATCATCCCTCTAACGGCTGGGTAGAGCTTAAGGGCTAGTCGAAAGTCAGAAAGCCAAACAGAGAGGTCACCAGCCAAATCCTCAATGGCGTGCTGAAGAGCCCAATGCCGCCAGAGCCTTGATTGGATCCCAACTCTCAAGCCTTGCCCTTTTCTTTTTTTTTTTCCCCTTCTTTTTCTGCTGGCTGCTTCGGTTTCGATGTGTCTATGTGGCGGGCTTCCAGAACCGGGCAGAGACATATGTAGGTACACACTGTAAGTTTTTATAAGCGGCATACCCGAAGCATCCCCTTTCTGCCGCCCCTTTGCAGCACGCCATCCTGCATATATGCCTACCTACAGTACGTAAAGTGTGCTAAGCTGTGCTACCTGCCTGTGCCTCCGCTTGTGCTTACCAATGGGTTCCCGGCTGAAAAGCTGCGTGCGTTGTTGACGTGGACTGATCCGATCGAAGCATCGTGTGTCCCTGAAGCCTGAGGGGCTTGACTTTGGCACTTTGCCAGGCCAAAACCTAATAAAGAATATCCCGCAGTCCAGGTCCGAGGAAGGCTCGGGAAGGGCAGGCAGGCAGGCAGGGAAGGGGAAGCCATTGGAAAAAGTCAACTGAACTTCTTCAGCCCAGACTCAAGTCCAGATCGAGCGGCAGGCGACATCGAAAGCACGGCTGGGTGGGCTAAGTCGCAAGGTTATGCACCTGTTAGCTAATGAAAATAATGTGCAAAGTCAAAAGATCCAACAAGCATTTTTCTTACAGTAACAACACCAATAACAGCAGCTGGCTGGCTGGCGTGATCGATCACCCATCAACAACCCCCCAAAGTGACCCCCCCTCTCACTAAAACAGTCCGGGTTAGCGATTGAGCATAGCCTAGCGCTATTACTACGACGCGAACTCTCTCTCAGACCTCCGGACCCCGATTTCGTCTGGATGTTTATTATTGGCGTCATTTCACCCGCAGCTCAATGGGTAATTTCTCCCTTGCAAAGTTTGAAGAATTTTTCCCTCTCGTCTGTTCTCTTCATCTTGTCATGCCAACCAATCGCTAAGTTTGGGCGGTTGTTAATTCCCTGGCGGGGTCCGCGGTACGGGAATGCTCTGGACATGAGATTTCACACAATTAGCCAACCTGCCTGGTACCTTAGGTAAACTCATCTCATCTCATCTGAGCGCTGCATACAGGCACTGTCAACTCGGGCGTTTTGGGACGCGCACTGCATGGTCTAATGTTCCCTTGACCGAACCAAGGCAACCTTCTCTCCAATCGCAGCCATTGGCAGAAAATTTTCACCTCGTCTTCGGGTCTCCCTCATTTGCCGCCGCCGTCGACCTTGAGTCTTGACACCGGTAGCCTGTAGGGCCCAGGGGGAGGTGTGCTCCCAGTAAGGACCTCGCTTGGGCTTTGACACTCGCTGCCTTTCTGTTTATTTTTGCCGCCTAGAGGCGCTTACATGGATTGCACATAACGAACGACTTCAATACATGGTGCAATGCCTACATGCTAGCCTACTGCTGCTTGCTGCATCCTCCCAATGATGTGTGCAACTGATTGTTGCATGAGGCATTGCCGGGCGCCGATCAGCGTTCTCTGCCCAAAAAGTCGCTCAGGACAAAGAAAAGACTGTCGCAGTCTCGTCCCGTCACTGCTATGCGCCGATCCCTCCCACCGAATACGACACCAATTGCGCAATATGTTTCTGCTGCATGTCGACGGAGCAGCAGAGAGGGATGACGACGGCGCCTTCCAGGGACTATGCGCGACGGACGTCGTCGGCGCTACGGACTTTGTTTCGCCCGCCAGCCCTAAACAGTAGGACATCAAGGTCAGCGCTAGAACGTCAGAGGCTTTGCTGTCCTCAAACGATCGATGATTGTTTTATGCCTCCCTCCCTCACCTCACCGGCCCACCGTAGAGTGATGCCGGCATGCACACAAGCACACACTGCAGTCAGTCGTTTGTGACCGACCCCGCCCGGGTAAGCAACACGCAGCACGCAGCACTTGAGTCTCAAGAGGGATCCCGACTCAAGCCCAGTGGATCATCGATTGGAAACAACGGGGAGTGCCGCGAGAGAGAGGTACGCATGGAGTCTGATGCAACAACGGACAAACGAGAGGATCCCTCGCAAGGCGCGATGCGACTCGGCTCGTCGTCCCTCGCTAACATCTAGAACCCCGAGATTTAAGTGCACACGTCGTCGTCGACGGTTCGAGGTAACCCATCTTCATGCAGCATGGTTTGATTTGCAAATTCCCGAAAGGCCCTGCTGCATCGCCATGGCCCTGTTGCCCTGTCTTCTGCCCTGTCGCCCTGTATCCATAGTCGATCGCAGGATGGCTCGGGTTAACCAACAAGTTGATTGTTGGTTTCACTTGGGGGTTGAGGGCCCAATGAGATGCTGAGGCGCCCATTACATAAGGTGCATAAGGCTCTGTATTGACCGGGTTTGTTAATAATAGGAGTCGGATAATTCTTGCTAGACCCCTGATCTGCCGGGGACTGCCCTGTCGGTTTCGCGATCAGTCCCGCTCCCGCTGTGGGCTTACTGGACTTTGTACAGTTACAGCGGTGTTGGATCTCGATGGAGGATCGTCCAGCAGCAAACACCCTCCAAGCTACTAAATGCCATCTACCGGATCCGTCCAAACAAAACATCGTACCATTCTTATTGCTTCTGTTCCCATCCAGGTATTGAATTTGCTGCATCCAGTGATCCACTGTCCAAGCAGGCAAAGGGGTAAAGTATTTCCCGTCGCGACAACAGCAAACGACATCAATTGGGAGAGGAAGCAAGCCATAGGACAGGCTGGTATGTATCACACTGCATGTCTTCCGATATGACATGTCCGTGCTAGACGAGAACGAGTGACAAGCAATGCAATGCAACCAAATTTTCCGTGTTGGTAGGCATTGACTTTGACTGCGGACGGCGCCGGCGCCACCTCTTCTTCATCGTCGCTGTCAGTCAAGCCATTCCAGAGCACCGTTTCCACGCCGGTTTCCGCGGATGTACCGTACCAATGCCTGGACGCCCTTTGCTGGGGCGCCACGGGTCTCATCAATTAGTGGCACCACGAACCTCTCTGTGCAACACTTGGCTAAGCCTCTTTTCTTTCTCTGCTTCCGGGCACTGTGCTTACATAGCAGTCGCAGTCGGGAAGCTGCAACAAAAAAGAAACACGCAAAACGCCCACGAGAGTGGCTTGCGTCCATCTTATACGACGCTTCCAACGTGTCAGCCACGGAATTCCACCCAGGGACATCCAGAACCCACTCGGCCGAGCTGGTGAGGCATTCCAAAGAGGCAGAGAAGGGAGCATTCTCACGACGCTTTCCACATTGTCTCAGCGCCATACGAAACATTGGTGATGGCCGACGACGCCTTGGCGTCATTTTCTTTGCTTGTTGGTATCTTCGATCGCATGCCTTACCTTTCTACACCGTAGACGTCGCCTATGCCAAGCTCGGAACGCTCTCGTTGCTTCTTACCCGTGCAACTTCGGTGGGTCTCTCGGTTCAAGACAACTCGCTAGCACAGCAGCATCGTGGAAGCGCACCTGGGGCTTTGCCAAGGGCGACGACGATTCTCTACACGCTCTGTCTCTACCATCAATGTGTCGAATGCTGAATCCATGTTGTGCAACTGACTAGTTGTCACCATCGTAGAGGACGGACAGGTGCCACCAGGATCTCACGGTATCACTTGATCTAGAACACTACCAATTACGGAGACCCAAGGGAGCCACTGCTGGTCTCAGCCCGGCGCCGACTACCGAGAGGTGAGGCATCACCGCATTGTGTTTGTCCCTTCCAGAGAGACCTGACGCAAGGCACGAGTTGTCGGAGGTAGTGCGCAGGAACCATCCATCTGCCTGACCGTACCTACAGTAGCTTCCACCTAGTTTCTCTCTACCCAGTGGTTCAGGGTGAAGAGATTTCCATCGTGGACTCCGAATTGTAGGAACGCATGATATTGGACTGGAGTAAGAGGAGTTAAGAGGCTGATGTGGAACCGGTAGTGAGGCGGAAGGCTGACCCGTACCAAAGTTGAGAGGTCGATTCCATCTTCCCCGAACAGACTACTGAATTCCAGAAGCTCACAGGTAACAACGCATTGATGCCTTGCGTGTCCACCATCAACCATGCACCACCACAGCGCGCTCGACTTACAACGCAATGAGCTGAGGCGGCCTCAACCAGCTACCCTTGCGAAAGGGGGCCGTATTGTGTGGTTTTTTCCAACTTTTGGTCGTGCGTGGTCAGGCTAGATGCCAAGTGTCAGCGATGGTGTGACTAAAAGTATCCAACAACGAAGTGAGGTTTGTTTGAAAATTTTCATCGTCTGTGAGTCTGTCTAGTCCTAGTTATCCTGTTTCTACCGGTTGCTCGCTATGCATTATAGTATGGCTATATTAATATGTCAGTCATCGTCGCCGTTGACCGGCCTGCCGGCTTTTTTTTTTTTTTTTCTGGGTACAGTATAGAGAGCGGTCCCACCATAGTGACTCAAATGGCCGTTTCAGCAAAGGTGGAAAAGAAAAATCCAATTCATCTCGAGTTTAGGCGAATAGGGAAGCCACCCGTCCCCTGGAATACTCCATTGTTTCTCTCTCCTTTGCTGTCATATCCTACACAGGGCTGCATTCCTAGCGATTCCACACATCGAACAGGTTGCTGGCGGCCTTGTCCTGGTTCGCAACTCGTGGCAGCGTGGCAGCGTGGTCGGTGGCTCCTGGCTGTCTGGCTCTCTCCTCTCTCCTGGCTTGGCCGGGGCTGGGAGGAGCCAACAATCTTGATGAAAATGCCCGCCCGGATCGGATTCCGAGGTCCACACTGTGTGTATGTCCAGAAACGCAGGTACGAGTAATCGATGCGATGGACCTATCTTATTGCACACTGGAATTCCTTATTGTGTCTTTGACGGGAAACAAGTATCATATTGTAAAGAGTGAGAGTGTTGAAAAATTTTCACCGTTGTGTTCAGAGCTTGGTCCACGTGGTACTACGTGCTTGTGTTTCGGACAGATTATACAGATTCCCTTGGATCAAAATAGAACCAGCCAGTGGCATCCGCTACGAGTGAAGTGAGTACGTGCAAGTGCTCAGTATTCGTTCTTTGCGTTTCTGTAGCTGGGGCGGCCGCGAGAGGATCCCAGACAGGCTGAGACCTGACTCGGGATTAAGCATTTTTCGGACGTTGACACCACCCAAATAAGATAGATATCTAAGATGTGTACCGGTATGTACTGTGTGCAGCGTGCTATATCGGGTGAGATCTGGCTCACCGAAACCGACTACATACCTAACTAGAGAAGAATACCACCTTTGCTCTGATCCTCGTTAATCATTGCCATTGGACGGCTGTTTCACCACGTACGATTCGATTTGGACAGCGTATAGTGGCATGCACGGCTTGGGAATTCTGGATTCTGGGACTTGGGAGTGAACCACACATGGCTATAGGAACTCCCCCGAGATGGGGCACGATGGAGCCTCACGCTGGAGCTCGCACGCCCCGGCGTCCTCGTAGGACGGTAGGGAGAATGGGCTGGCATGTTCAATAGATCGACACCGTCTGGTGGAATAGGTACGTAGGGCGGCCCGTTCCCGAGTTCTGGCCCTATTTTTCTCGAGCGAGTGCTACGCGTATTAGTGGTATGTAACAGCAATCGCTACGGGTCCACGAGAGGAATAGCGGTCGAATGTTCTTGTCTCCAGCCTGAAGGGGCCTGACCGCCGGGCTTTACGGTAGCGGACGGGATACGTCGGGAAACGGGGGGAAACGGGGGAAATCAGTTTGTACGCTATTTGGCTATGTGAATGAATGCTACCACTGTCGCAATTTTGTCCCATCCAGCAAGGCCAGGGCCGCATATGCAAATTTGCACAGTACGCCGCAAACAGGGCCAAGCAGTCCCATGCGTGTTTGGCAAACGTATAACAATTGCATCAAAATCAAAAAACCTGCCGGCTGGTGGGGCTGGACATTCCGGTTTCAACCCGTTCAAGTCCTCTTATGACGTGAACAACTGCAAGGCGTCGAAGCCTTTGGCGAGGGCCTCTTCCCCGCCCGCCATGGCGAACTCGTACTCGAGGTCCGGCTGGGCTTCCCGGTAGAGGGCGTGCTCCTCGCTGGCCATCTTGAAGTTGTACGCGGCCTCCTCGTCGCTGATGACGTTCTTCTTGAGGCCGTTGGCGGCGGCGGCCTCGACCTGCAGCTGGTGCCGGCAGCCGCGGTCGAGCAGGCCGAACATGAAGCCAGCCTCGTCGACGGTGGCGCCGACGGTCAGCAGGCCGTGGTTCATGAGGATGGCGCCCTTGTTGCGGGCGCCCAGGGCGTCGGCGATGCGCTCCCCTCGTCGGCCGCGAAGACGATGCCGCCGTAGCTGGCGTAGACGGCGTGCGCGTCGTGGAAGTTGCAGATGTCCTGCGACAGCATGTCCAGCGGGCGCGCGAATACCGACCACGCCCGCCCGGCGTCCGTGTGCGCGTGGCAGATGGCGTGGATGTCCCCGGGCCGCCGCTTGTGTATCGCCGAGTGGATCAGGTAGCCCGCTGCGTTGGCCGTCAGCGCGCTGGCCGGCTTGCCCCCGCCCACGATCTTGCCCGTCTCGATCTCCAGGCAGATCATGTGGCCCGCTGTCAGCAGGCCGAAGTGCACGCCCAGGGGGTTCATCCACATGTATCCGTGGTGCTCGGGGTCCCGCACCTATGTCGAGACGGCTGGCGTTAGTATTGCTCTTTCAGGATACGGACCACATGTCTTATGGGGATGGCATCTGGGGAAGCGTGCTTGCGACCACAGGAAACGCTTAGAAAAGAATGCCATGGGTTCGGCGTTGCTTACCGAGATGTGTCCGCTCTGGCCCTCGGTGAAGCCATGGCGCGCGAAGAAGCGGAAGGTCGCCGCCATGTGCACCAGGATGTGCTTCCGGTGTTCAGTGAACGATGGAAAGGTCGGTATGCCTAGTTCTCGAGCATTAGATCAAATACTAGTCCACTACGTCGATAGATAACTTAGATCTCATGAGGACGAGTAATGAAATCATTCCTACTGCCCCCTTTGGACAGGCCTGGAACTTGAAGACAGGAAAGATAGATGAAGATTTAGGTGTACCTGGCATCACCGCGCCATGGGAGATGGCCTCGAGTGGCGTCTGCTCCTTCTCAACAGTAGTCGCTCCATTCTCTTTCACGTCGTCCGTCTTCTTGCTCTGGAGTACAGTTGGAGCAAGCTCCGAGATCGTTGACGGTGCCATAGCTAGGGGGTGGGCTGCTGAGACTAGAAACTAAATGTGCAATTCACCGAGTCTGAGGGGTGAGAACTGGGCGACTATCCAAGATGTTGTGAGATGAAGATGGGACAGCAACGGTGCTCTGTTGGACTTGCCCGACCCTTATCTCTTATTAGATGCTGAGGGGCTGTCGAAGCAGGCATCCCGACGCCACTACCGGCTGGTTATCGGAGCCGGATCCTGCCGCTCCTAGCCGGCCCGGTGTCGGGTGTGATCCGACACGGCGATCAACATGGATAATACAACCGCCTCTTACAAATCTACGAATATGTCCAGAGACTAGAAGTGTCACTCGCAAGACTCCAGAACAACCGGGTCTAAGCTGTCAACACTCATAACACTTTAATGGAATAAGTAAGGGTAGTAAATACCCAGGTCCACGGCAAGTAAATGCAATAGTCCGATTACTTAACCATTTCGTAGCCGTTATCTAGCTGTCTTGGTTCCCGGCTGTCGGCGAGTCTGGCTTTTTGATTAGTCCAGTGTCCTAATCATGCCCATGTCCCTACTGCGGAAACTTAGACCCGGATGGATCGTCAGCCCAGAAGAGAGTTTATCTATCATTGCAGGAGAGGCATAAGACATCCTGAATTATCAATAGCTGCGAAAATGGAGGCGCATCAATGCCGATTTTGACCTAGGTTGATGAGATGAACATATTGCCTCGATGTAAAGGTCTGGCCAGATGGACGCTGAACTGTACCGTTATGCGCACTTTGAGAATCCAAAGCTACCCTCATGATGCCATACAGCTAGTGACGTAAATAACATCTTCCTGTTACATATTCTGGGGGGAGAATGGGTGATGGATGGGCTTGATTATATACAACTTGAACTTCCCCGCCCCCACCATGAGATGTCAGCGCACGGACCAAAAAAGATACATGGCATACACGCCTGCACACAGCAAGGTAAGGTACCAGGCAGAAAAACAGGCGGTAAAACTGTTTCTCCAGCAGCTGCTTGATGATAGCTCTGCCAAAAGTTTTTGTGGAAGTCAACAGAAGGCCGACAGGAGGATTGTAATTTCAGCGAACATCGACCCTCCAGCCCCTCACTTGGTATTTTCGAGCTTCCATCGAGAATCCACGACTGCTGAACCATCAACGACTTCCCCAGAGCCCGTGAAACAGCGCCGCTCAAGATGCAGGCCCCGGTTGTCGTTATGAGTGAGCCCCTCCATAAGCTAGGACCCTGATATCTCCTGGAGATTTGCAGTAAGGCAGGACTGACGACGGCGAACTCGCTAGACACCCAGAGTGGTGAGAGGCAGACTGGCCGCAAGGCACAGATGTCTAACATCGCTGCTGCCAAGATGTACGTTACTGTCTTCACACAGTTCTCGATCCGACCCGACTGACAGACCCCCGCAGCGTCGCCGATATCATTCGATCATGTCTGGGCCCGAAAGCCATGCTTAAGATGTTGTTAGACCCCATGGGCGGCATCGTACTCACGAACGACGGCCATGCTATCCTGCGAGAGATCGAAGTGTCCCACCCCGCCGCAAAGAGCATGATCGAGCTCAGCCGGACACAAGACGAGGAGGTCGGCGATGGCACAACAACAGTTATTGTTCTGGGTAGGAGACCCATATCTTGAAGAATTAGCAACACATACTGATGATGTTTTAGCTGGTGAGATTCTTGCCCAGTCTCTCCCCCAGCTGGAGCGCAACATCCACCCCGTTGTTATCATTTCGGCATTCAAGCGGGCCCTGAAGGACGCCCTCGAAATTATTGACGAAATCTCTCTCCCTGTTGATATCAACGACGACGAGGCCATGAACAACCTGATTTCGACCTCCATCGGCACCAAGTTTGTGTCAAGATGGTCCGACCTTATGTGCAAGTTGGCCCTGACTGCCGTGCGGACGGTTACGTGGGAGGCAAACGGCAAGCGCGAAGTCGACATCAAGCGGTATGCACGCGTGGAGAAGGTGCCGGGTGGCGAGATCGAGGACAGCTGTGTCCTGGACGGAGTCATGCTGAACAAAGATATCACACATCCCAATATGCGCCGCAAGATCGAGAACCCCAGAATCGTGCTGCTCGACTGCCCGCTGGAGTACAAGAAGGGCGAGTCGCAAACCCAGATCGAAGTCAGCAAGGAAGAGGATTGGAACCGAATTCTGCAGATCGAGGAGGAGCAGATCAAGGCCATGTGTGATGCCATTTTGGCCGTGAAGCCTGATATCGTCATTACGGAGAAGGGTGTGTCTGATCTGGCACAGCACTACTTCGTCAAGGCCAACGTCACAGCGATCCGACGAGTGCGAAAGACGGACAACAACAGAATAGCCCGTGCAACCGGCGCCACTATTGTCAACCGTGCCGAGGATCTCCAGGAGTCCGATGTTGGAACCCAGTGCGGTCTCTTTGAGATTGAGAAGATTGGCGATGAGTACTTCACATTCTTGACCAAGTGCAAATCGCCCAAGGCCTGCACGATTTTGCTGCGTGGACCCTCTAAGGACATCCTGAACGAGATCGAGCGAAACTTGCAGGATGCCATGGGAGTGGCCCGCAACGTCATGTTCCAGCCGAGATTGTCACCGGGTGGTGGTGCCACCGAGATGGCTGTCTCCGTTCGGTTGAACCAGCTGGCGAAGGGCATTGAGGGTGTGCAGCAGTGGCCGTATAAGGCTGTGGCAGATGCTCTCGAGGTCATTCCTCGTACTCTGATCCAGAACTCCGGCGCCAGCCCCGTCAGGGTGCTCACTGAGCTGCGTGCGAAGCATGCCGAGGGCAACACCACATGGGGTATCAATGGCGAGGCCGGTACCCTTGTCGACATGAAGGAATACGGTATCTGGGAGCCTGAGGCTATTAAGCTGCAAAGCATCAAGACAGCTGTCGAGGTAAGTTCCCATTGCAAAACTCATATATACACATACTCGTTCAAGCTAACGTATTCGTATAGTCTGCCTGCCTATTGTTGAGGGTAGACGACATCTGCAGTGCCAAGAAGGCGCAGCAAGTTGGCGCTGGCATGGGCGGAGGCGATGAATAAACCGTTTAGAGGCGTTGAAGGCTGGCCATGAAAGAGTCATTACATATACCTTTGTACCAACATCTGGTTCTGACAAAGTTCTAATGAGATAGATGAATATGACGGCTCTGCAGCCAACCCTGATGCACTCCAAGGCTTTGAAGTGAATTATGCTTTACCAAGATGTCTTCCGTGTTGTGCCAACAGACGGTAATGGCTCTTGCGGTTCTCATTATTATTTATCATACAAAATGAGCTCTCTTGCCTGCCCATGGGGTATCTCTTTTTTTTTTTTCCGTAATTTGTACAGATGATTAATCCTCCTCGATGACGATGCCCTGCTGCTCCTGAGTTGCGCCAGCCGGCGCATCTTTAACATCGGTGTCGCCATCATCGTCTCCCTTATTGACCACGATGCGCGGCCCCTTGTTCACACCACCATTGGTCGCTGTCGTTGTCGTAGAGCTCTTCGCCGGGCCGACCTTGTCCTTGGCCTTGGCCTTGCGAGCCTTCATCTTCTCGCGCTTCTCGCGGTTGCGGCGAGTCTTCTCCTCGTCGCGGCGTTCGAGCTCCTCGCGGTTCTTCTCGAACTCCTCGGTCGCCTTCTCGAGCCGCACCTCCTCGTCCATCAGCCGCAGCCGCTCGTACTCGCGCCGCCGGCTGGCCTTGTACACGTGGAACTCGCCCGAGCCCGCGCCGGCCGAGGACCCCTGCACGTTGGTTACGATCTCGGGCGGGGGCGCGAGGCCGTTGCGCGACGACCGGTCCGAGGGCAGCCGGATCTCCTGGTCGGGGCGCGCGAACAGGGCGTCCAGGGTCGCGGCCTGCTCCGACACGGGCGTCAGGGCGCGCTTTTTCGTCGGGCGCTTCGAGCGCGGGTCCGCCGAGGTCGGGACGGATTCGGGGCCTTCGCCGGACATGGCGGCGGTGCGGTTGTCTTCTTTCTGCCTAACCGAGGCTTGTTGGCTAGTTGGCTAGTTGCTCGTGGCGTTGGTGATCAGATGCGTTTTGATGGATGTTTGTTGGATGCAAGCTGCAACGCTGCAGTAACCACGGCGGAATGAAACCCGCGCGCTTATCTCCGGGGAGTATGATTCGATACCGATGGAATGTACGGTGTTTAACCGCCGAGTGATGGAGTAAGGGATCAATCTAATGATACGATATTATGTGAATTTCATGTGAGATGGATGTCACCATGCGAAAATGGTACGATAAGGCTGAGAGGCTGATGGCTGATGGGCTCTAGATTTCGCAATCGTGGGTGGAACCCCACGCTGTTGGATCGTCAGCCTCACCAAACTTTTTGGTTGGAGGTCCCTTTTTCCCATGCTGCAGCTGCAGGACGGGCAGACGGGATTTGTAACGTGAACACCTGGTTCGTCAGATGCGGCCGGCAGCAGGGGTTCTTGGGGGGGGGGGGGGTTTAGTGCCATTCAGCGCCTAACGTGCTGAAGCTCTGCCGGGCAGATGGGCCGCTAAACACCCTGATAGCCGTCAAACGCCGCCGATAAGCCAATGATCAAACGGCTGACCCCTCCAGAAAACTGCCCGATAAGGTGCTGAGGGTGGGAGCGTTACAAGGGGCAAATTCAGGGAGGGGTGCTGGGCGCGAGAAGGGCGCAGGAGGGACCGAGAGTCTGGCATATGAAACCCTCAGCGTTTGCTCAACAAGCTGGAAGTCTGCCTTTCCGTTTCCCTTCGCCGAAACAGAAACACGCAAACTCTGAGGCCAGCTGTCAGGCCTTGAGAAAAGCGACATTTTGCATTTGCTCCCAAGACTTTCGAGCCCAAATATAGATTCGACTAGTTGCTATTTCTATCCATATCCTTGCCTTGCCTTGCCTTGCCTTGCATACGGCCTCCAAGACCCAATATCAAAAACCAATATCTGTGACTCAGACCCAGACTCAGCGGCTTGCTTCTGTTCTTGCTTTTGTTCTGTTTAGTTTCCAACCTGGCTCTGGAGAAACTTAACTTTGAGTGACAGCCAGCAACTCGAGCCCATTATCGACGGGGGAAAAAAAAAATCAGGTATCACTGTACGCCCAACTGCCATACAAGGATCTACCCCACGCCACCACGCCAACACCGTCCACACAATCCTGAGACATCACATACACCAAGGTGAGGCCACATTATGGGACGACCACGCCTTATCATCCTGATTCGACACGCTCAGTCGGAGGGCAACAGTAAGTAATACCCCTCGATTTAAGCACATGCCCACTGCGCCGCATCCAGATATCTGACCGCGCTTGTACAGAAAACAGAGAGATACACCAAAGCATTCCCGACCACCGCGTGAAGCTCACAACCGAAGGATGGTCCCAAGCACACGAAGCCGGCCGCCGGCTGCGTTCGTTGCTTCGCGCCGACGACACTGTGCAGTTCTTCACCTCGCCCTACCGACGTACGCGCGAGACCACTGAGGGCATCCTGACGACGCTGACCGCCGACGACCCGGGCCCCTCGCCGTTCAAGCGCAACTCGATCAAGGTCTACGAGGAGCCCAGGCTGCGCGAACAAGACTTTGGCAACTTCCAGCCGTGCAGCGCCGAGATGGAGCGCATGTGGCAAGAACGCGCCGACTACGGCCACTTCTTCTACCGCATCCCCAACGGCGAGAGCGCCGCCGATGCGTACGATCGTGTCTCGGGCTTCAACGAGTCGCTCTGGCGCCAGTTTGGTGAAGACGACTTCCCGAGCGTTTGTGTCCTCGTCACGCA
Organism: Apiospora marii; assembly: GCF_038362585.1. NCBI lineage: Eukaryota > Fungi > Ascomycota > Sordariomycetes > Amphisphaeriales > Apiosporaceae > Apiospora > Apiospora marii. Next base: position 3,781,931 of record NW_027117377.1, read on the forward strand.
CGGTCTGATGAGCCGTGTTTTTCTGATGAAGTGGTATCACTTCAGCGTCGAATATTTCGAGGATCTGCGCAACGTGAACCACTGCGAGTTCCTTGTCATGAAGAAGCAAGAGGAGTCCGGTAAATACCTACTGGAGAACAAATTGCGGACCTGGTCCGAATTACGCCGGGAAAGGGCAGCTTTGAAGGCCAAGGAAGATGCGGATCGTGAGTCCGTTAGGGAGGAAGGCGCCGTGCCAGCCAAAGACGCCAGTAAGGCTGCAGAGGGCCACGTCCCGGCGCCGGCCGTTCAGCGTCGTTGGGGCGGTTGTCCAGAGGGTTGTAGCCATGGTCAGCACTTTAAGATCCGGCGAGACCTGGCAGAGTTACGCCTTGTTGATGAGAAGAGCGCTGCTCAAGCTAGCGCAACGCCTGCCAACTCGAACGGCACCAACGGCCTTCGCGGCACGATTGCCAGTCGGCGAACCAACTCCATCAGACGTCCTAACAACTCGGATGATGACTCGGATGATCCCCGTGGGCTGATAGCACCCTCTATCGACGTTACCAGGGCTCGTGAAGACGTAGTATCCTCGCCCGACGGCACCCCATCATTCATTACTGTGGAAGACCGATTGCGCTACGCCCTGAAGTCTCCTTCCAACAAGTCCATCTCCAACAAGCCTATTCACTTGCTTCACATTGGTCGCGACTTCGGCGGCACACACTCTGGTGCTAACAGTGATGCCGAGATGAGCGAAGATGATGCTCGAAAGCGGTTGGCCGACCGAGCTGCGCGGGTCAAGGAGGGTAAAGAGACAACCAACGGCATTAACGGTGCAAGCAAAGTCGAGAAATCCGAAAAGACCGACGGCAAACAATTGAACACCAACGGGTCTGGCCGTCAGGCGCACGTCAATAGGCTTGGTGATGCCCCAACACCGGCGACCTCTTCAGACCACGGCAGTGAGGATGGCGGCGATGAGCGAGAAAAGGATGACGACGCTTCCGATCAGCGAGAGAAGGACGAGGACCTGGAAAAGGCGGAGAAGGAAGACAAGAGTTTTAGAGGCAGTGTACTATAAGGGTGTACACAGCCTCGGGTTCCGGGAACGGGCGGGCAACGAACGAGATACGAAGACGATTCAAATGAGGTTCCATGAGTGGGCTGGTGATGACGCTTCTTACTTCGAATTGGTGTTTACGCATCGCATAGGTAAATTGGTGCGCCTCTTGCTGTTTCCGTAGGATATACCCAATACAGTATGTTCATTATCTATTTATATGACCTCGTTCAGTTTTTATTTGTTACTTTCCTTGGTACGTTTCCGCGGAGGCTCAGATGCAGACTCGGCTGGAACGCCTGCTGGGATCTGTAGAGTTTGCTTCTTCCCCTATCTTTCTCCGTCTCACTCTACGGCTGCATTGAGGGGAAGCAATATGAGGACGCGGATGGCCGAACAGAGCCAACTTCAGTACAGGGACCATTTTTGGATTTTCTGACAGCCCATATAATAATCAGTTACTATCAATCTTGAATACCTTTTTTTACGTACCCCTATGTGATATGGACAATGACATGGCAGAATCGTAGCCACCAATGCTCATCTTCAACGGACATCACTTGACGGATAGACTTTCATCCACAGCTTTCTATGCGCAATTTCTCTTGCAGCATTCGCGACATCGGTTTCCATATGTGAGCGGCCATGTCTACCATGTGTTTACATATTCAAGACCAAGCTACTGTAAAGGATCTAGATGCTGGTTGGCTGGTTGCCCTTCATACAGCATAATGGGATATCAAAATATGTCCAGCAGGCTCTGGTACCCATTTCCGTCTTAAGGGATTTCAGTCTACCGCATTTATTTACTACTGCCAGCCCGGCTTGCTGGTTGGGTTTGTCTATTCCTCATGCCGGTATTATGGTAGCGACATAGACTGCTATATCGAACTCTCTGCTCTCTCCTCACGATCCGTGTAATTAGTTGTGCTTGCGAGTGTGATAGGAGTAGCAAGGTAGTGCTTTCACGCTGGCTTGGGGAGACGGCAACATCATTGACTTGGCTCTGGAAACCTGCATTGTACCGCATGTCACCGTTGGCGTCAATTGCTGGCCGGTTCGAAGCTGGGCTGGTGAATTGGGAGGAAAGTGGAGGGGAAGCTCTTGAACGGCGTAGTGTGCAAGATAGGGGGGAGGCAGCCATAACCACCTAGTAGGTCTACCATCCTAGGAGGTTGGTCAGCATGGCAGGCCCTAAAGAATTGATCCTACCTAGGAAGCAATAGGTGACCTGGAGGTGAAGGAGAGGTGATTGTTGTATGGCTTCAATAGGTACCTTATGTACGTAGCTCAACTGTATTCAATGCCACTGAGCTTCCTGTCCCTCACCCGCAGGCAAAACATCTTGGTGGGTTGCTGGAAAATAATTCCCAACTCGAGATTCCCTTTCACAACAACGAAACCGCAAAGCTTTTCACAACTGCCTCGAGCAAGTCTGAATCTTTGATCGCTTTCGTTTACACACATCTCGCTGAAGAAGCCTGTTAATCCTTACGTTGTTTCGATTTGATCGTTACTAGGACCCGTTCGATTTCACTTACTTCTTCGCCTCATCTCACCCTTCTCCTGCGATTTCTTTACAGATTTCAGCACCACCCACACGTTGTTTTTGGTTTCATCCATCTGAACCAGCATCTACCATCATCATTGCTGACAGCATTCACAATGCCACGCAAAGAGCTTAGATCTGGGAAGACATACGGCGTCGACTCCCCGGTGACCGCCACAGCAACGGCCAGCGCCAGCTCGGCCAACCAATGTAAGTTTGATTCATGTCTGCAGAAATGTAGGATGCTTTTTTCTGGTGAGTGCCAACTAATAACAAATGTAGCCGAGGAGAATGTTGCCGGTCCCTCTGTCACCACCAGTACCGCAACTACTGCTGCCACCAGCTCTCCTGCCGTCCACAGCTCCCCTGCTGTCTCCCTTCCTCGCTCTCCTGCCTTACCCAATCCTACCGCCGTCCCCAGCACTTCCACAGCTGCTACTCCTGCTCCGGGATGGGACGAGCCGGTCCCGGACATGTCGAGTCTCCCCCCGACGCCCAGCAGCTCGCGCCGCGAGAAGCGACGCCGGGACTTTAGAAAGGATGGAGACGACTACGAGAGAGAGGAGGATGACCCAGAGCATGGCACCGCTCTGGCCGCCGCCCGTCGTGGCAAGAGAATTTGTGTAGAGGATGAAGGTGCAGAGGGCGAAGAAAGCTCTCAACGAGCAGTTCCTGCTACCTCCACCCCGAACACCACTTACGCCGTCAACTCCGCCGCTGCTGCCAACGCCGCCGAAGCCAAAAGGCCGAAACTTCTCGTGGGGGCCACCCCAGCCATCACTGGTCCCGTCGATCCCGCCATTGCTGCTGCCATTGCCGCCAAAGCCGGAAAGCCGAAACTTTTGCCTTTGAAGACAAATAAGGATCGCCGACCAAATGGAGGCAAGCCACGCCGATCCCCCGACCGAGACAACCAAAACTTGCCTCTTTCTCGAAAACGTTCGGGAGGTCGGACCAAGACGGATCTTCTCCGTGCCGGGCTCCGTACTGGAACTTTCCCCACTCACAGGAAGGGGCCCAAGGAACCGGCGTCTCAGCCCGGACCTTCGCGTGACGCTGCTGGCGCGGTCCCTCAGCCTGGACCTTCTCGTGATGCTGCCGGCGCCGCCCCTCAGCCTGGACCTTCAAGTGACGCTGCCGGCGCCGCCCCTCAGCCTGGTTCCTCTCGTGATGCTGCTGGCGCAGACCCTCAACCCGATACCAATTCGCGCGAGCATTGGATGTCGAGGGGCTTGGATCTCGATGAGTTCGAGCAGTTGCGAGACCTCTGGGCCCACAAAGAGCGGCGACGCCAGCTGTATCCTATGTCCTCCAAGTTCCGTGCCAGCGGCAACACCAGAACAGGCGGCCCTCGCTATACCTTGCTGGAAACCGTGCGCCAGCGGGAGCGAGAGCGAGAGCGGGAGCGGGAGCGGGTGAGGGACTCGGCTCTTTCTCAGCTGCAGCGGCTGCAGCGTCGACCTGGCTTTCTCCGTCGCATCGTCCAAGCCGGCCAGCGCGCTGTTCGATCCCGCTTTGACGCCATTCGGAACAGAGTCTCGACTTATTTGCACGACCGGTTCGAGGCATACCAGACAGAGCAGCGGTTGTACGAGGAGCGCCAGCAGGAGGAGCTCCGCCGACGACAAGAAGAACAGCAGCGACAGCAGGAGGAGCTGCGTCGGCAACAAGAGGAGGAACAACGGCGTCGAGAAGCAGAAGAACAGGAACGAGAAGAACAGGCACGCCTGCAGGTGCGGATGGAAGAGCACCAGCGGCAAGACTATCAATGGTTTCAGCAGGATTGGCTTCGGCAGCAAGGCCACACCGACCTTCCTGCTGTTGCCCCTCCGCCTGCCACTCCGAGGCCTCAGACGAACATGAACCCTCAAGGCGTCAATGGCTGCTACCATAACCCCAACTGGTCTGTGTCTGCCTCCACCAGCTCTGGGGGATCATCCGATCACAGCGGGGAGAACACGCATGACCCGCATAGACTCTGGAAATCGGGAAAACACCGACGAAACTGCGAGCGTCGGCTCGACAACTTGCTGGGACGAGTACGAGGTCAATCATCTTCTGCTGCCTATATACAGCGTCATGAGGGTCAACCGAGCCAGCAGTCCCAACGCTCCCAACGGCGTCGCAGAAAAACGCGGTCTCGAACTCCTCAGGGGCATAACAGTCGATATTATTTGCCTGACGATCTTGGCGATTCCTCCAGCGAAGAAGAAGAAGACTCGATGCTTCCTTCTCCTTCCTCTTCTTCTGCTGCTCACAAGCCGGTCTCGAACCACGCCCACTCTTCTTCTCGTATCCCCTCTGCTTCTTCCGCGACCAACCAGCAACAGTCGCTCGCTCCATTCGATCCTCAGATCCCCCAGGGAACTGATGGCAGGTTCTATGTTCCTGATTTCCCCGACAACTGGTCCGAAATTGACAGTGCCATGGCCAGCCCCAATGACAACTCTGACTCTAGGAGTATCAGTAACGAGTCTTTTTTCGGGACATATAATCGACAACAATAATTGTCTCGCCAACCTGGAGTCGCAGAAGAAAACACTTGGGGTTCAATTCCCCCTGCGCCAGTCATTTATACACGCATACCATCGCGACTGGGCTACTTACCCAACTTCATACCTGCAATCTGCGACTGCCAGGGCCACGCCGTGTCGACCCTTCCATTTTTAGTTCGACCCCAGCGTTTGCATACGCAATCAGACACGGCATATATGTCTACGAAAACAAGCATTTGGTACCAACTGAGCCAGCACTGCATGACAAGCATTCTCTAACACACAAGACACTCACCCTATAAAGCTGTGGCTTTCATCCGAGCACTACTCTCACACCAACACGACCAGTCTGGACCAGGTCAGCTCTCTCCTATATTGGTTCGATTCCAGCTTTCATGTGTTTGTTTCACACTTGTGCCGACAGGGCCAAGCCCGTTCGGTGAGTCAGTGACAAGAAAACACCAGTCGCTATTGGACTTATCATCATCTTTGGCTCGCCTGTTCCTGGTGGGTTCGATTCCCACACTACTTATCCAAGTATAGTCCTGGTCATGCTATGCTGGTTCATTCCCAGCAGTTATACATATGTCGATTGTTTATCAGCTCGACCAGGCTAGTATCATGAACAGACGCCGGAGAAGATGATTGTCCAAATGGCGACGGTATTCGAATCGCTGATTTGCTACACGAGCAAGACCCCGTTGGTACTCGATGTCTCAATTCTCATGAACAGCTGGCATCTGTCCCAGTATGCAGAGAGAGGCTTTTCCTGGCTTCCCAGCTGGACCCAAGCGCTCGCGTGAGAGAGGAACACCAGAGAGCACCAACACAGCATCCCCAGGGCAAAGCAAGAACATTGAGCAGACAAGACATTCCTGCTGCGAAGTACCATACGTGTCTCCTACCATGACTTTGGATAAGAGGGTTCAACCCTCTGGGCGGCTCGCCACCGTCTATGTCATATGGTGCTTAGTTCTTCCCGCCGCCGCCGCCATCGTTCCTTATCTGGGTTCGATCCCCAGCAGTTATCTACGCCTGGTCAGCACCGATCGATGCGCCGGCGGCAAGAACTACCAAAGTCAGAGACACTGCGATACGACACGACACTCGCACACAACGCTCATTTTCATTGCCTCGCCATCTTGGGAACATGCAAACACCTCTCAACCTCCATTCTGTTGGACTACAATGTACATCTACACACCCCACAACAAAGCGCAAGGAGCGCTGTGTGCTATAAAACGATTCACGATTTTTCGACGCAAGGACATTTTTATACTTTCTTTTTTTTTTTTGGCTGTTTGGCAAGGCGTCCAGGTTCTACACGTCATGATTGTACGGATACATGATTTCTATTCTCTTTCTTTTTTTTTTTGGACAGGCGCTTTAGAGCCTTCGAGTACGGCATGACATTGGCTCAGGATGTACACAGACACATTGTACGGATATTTAACTAGGACAAAAAAGAGAAGCGAGAGTGAGAGAAGAAGCAACACGAAAAAAAAGAACAAAAAAAAAAAAAGACGAAAGGAAGGAGAGGACGAAGGAAAGGAGAAAGAGACGAGAAGAAGGGAGGGGGGGGAGGAAAAGAAAACCGGATTGAAAAAAAAAAACAAAAACAGGTCTATTCCAGAACGAAGGCTTCATTTGCAGCAAGACGGTCGACGCTGCACACACCATTTACACGGTATACAAGATTCGTGTTTCAAAACAAGCCCTCCTCAGAGAAAGGAGGCCACCATCCATTGCTCCAGACCACGACAAAGGAGCACTTCGAAGAGCCGGAGGCGACCAAGGAACTGCACCGCAAGTGCAACGAACCTGCAGCAACAAGACAAGCCGAGCCCGAGGGTCTGGACAGCAGCAGGGGAGTTCATCATCTCAATGAACTCAATCGAGAACCCTAGGGCGAGAGAAGACCCTCAACCAGTCCACCGAGCTCGGCACGGCTGCAGGAGCACAGAACACTCGAATTCGAAAAGGTACACCCGCAAAGAGCTGAGGGAAGTTCATGTGGGTGGGAGCCAGATCCAGGCACGACTGCATGGATACAGACAGAACATTGGAATTGGAAGACACCCCCTCTGAGAGCTGAAGGGAGTTCAGGATGGCGGAAGCGAGACCCAGGGCCAGGGAGGATCTCACACGTGCCCATCCTATTTGGTACAGCACCTATCTGTACGACTTTGAATTCGAAATGTCTGAACAAATCCAGACCCCCTTGGAGGACAGATGCTTCCTTCCGATGGCGCCGGGATCTGGGACCAGGGAAAGGTCTCGCAACGACCCACCAACATCGCAGGAACTGCACAGGATGAAAGAAAAATTATCCTTGGCCGAGCCCTCTTCAGAGTACAGGGGCCACATTCGCAGTACTGAGGGACAAGAGAATCCCATGTTGGTGGAACCGAGATTTGGGATAAGGAAAGGTCTCTCTGTTCAACAACCCATCAGACCATCAGACTGGACAGAAGAGTTGTGCAGATACAAAAAGCCGTATCCTGCCTAGGCCGAGCCCTCCTTAAGGAACAGGGGCCGTTCAGATTCAAAAGACTTATCCTTGGCCGAGCCCTTCTCAGGAAACAGGGGCCACATCGCAGTACCGACAGAGAATCCGCGATGGTAGAATCGAGATACGGGACCAGGAAGGGTCTCACAACAAAACAACCCATCCGATTCGGCACAAGAGTTGTGCGGATACAAAAAGATGTATCCTTGGCCGAGCCCTCCTCGATGAACAGGGGCCACTCAACTTCAAAAGACATACTCTCGGCCGAGCCTTCCATTGGGTACAGGGGCCGCATTCACAGTACCAAGGGGACAGGGAATTCATGTCGCTGGTATCGAGATCCAGGAGATCAAGGAAAAGAAAAGATCTCACACAGTGCCATCGAGATTTGGTACATCATGCAGTTTTAAATAGAAGATTGGTAGAATTGGAATCGGTTCCCCCTTCAAAGGAGACGTGGTATATTTGGTATTCATGTCAATTGCAGACCACAAGAACAAGAAGATGACAACACAATTCCTCTCGCCCTCTCTCCATTTGACTGATGACTGACTGTGCGCCAAGCTCCTCCATCTGGAATACAAGCAGCAGACCAACAACAACACAGGACGGCCGTTATTAAAACGATTCTATACTCGAGCACTCTGAAAAGTGTATGGGCTTCTTCTTCCCCCCTGCCAGCCACAATATATGCAAATCCAGTTGTGACCGAGTAACCCATCGCCCCAAGTAGACGCAATGCCTAAAACCAGTTGCCCCATCATGAAGAAATATCAAAATCCGAGGGCAAGGCTACCCTTCCAGTAGACCAACCAATATACCTGACCTAGCCCAGCCCCAGCCTTTCAGCCCCTGGAAGGACCTGCTAAATGTTCCGTGTCTAATGACCCCCTCCCTCCCCTAGGAGTATCCGTTGTAGAATCATACATACAGACACGCCATCTATGACCATGAAAACCACCCATGACTCCTTTGTATGGGCAATTCATATCAAAATCCAGCCGAGTCTTTATTAGACCAACGCTTCGCGTATAAGTGCAGAACCCTCTTTTTTTCGAGGCACATTTTGACAGAAAACGCCATGAAGATGCAGCAATGCTCGCCGAGGCTTTGTTGGGGTTGATGCAGTGCAAGCAGTAGCGAAAGTAATAAAATTGAAAAAGAAAGAAGGGAGAAAAGGAATCGAAGAAGAGGGTATCAGGGGGTTTAAAAGTATTTGGACATGGCAGTACTCAAGTCGGCGAAGTCGACAGGTTTCGTGACGTAGTCGCTAAAGCCCGCCGCCACACATTTCTCCTGGACGTCCGACATGACGTTTGCCGATAAAGCAATAATGGGGAGCTTGGTGTGCTTCCCCTCCTTCTCCCACTGGCGAATCTCGCGACAGGCCTGGTAGCCATCTTTCCGTGGCATGTGTAGATCGCACTATAGTCATAATTGTCAGCCACAGAGGTCGGCTTTCTTTGAAGGCACCCGGAGTATCGTCCACTTACCAGAATCAGCGAATAGAAGCCAGGAGGGTGGGAGAAAACGGCTTCTGTACACTCGACACCGTCGGCAGCTATCTCTGCCACGATGCCGACCTTCTTCAGATACCTGACGAGCACTTTCTGGTTCACCGGGTTATCCTCGACAAGGAGAACTTTGTACCCCTTGTTGCCAATGCGCTTCTCAACGTCGAGAAGATTCTGCTTCTGTGTTTCCACCATTTGGAGAGCGCTTGACCGGTTTCTGTCGATGCTGAGATCCCGTGATTTCGCAGGATCGAAGACTGCAGCGAATCGAGATGGCTTGACGGGCTTGTAGACGAACGAGACCTTGTGGTCCGCTACAAGTTGCTGGTGGCCATTGTCGGAAATGAGTTTCAGTACCGACTGGCGCTGCATCGAATCGGTCAAGACCAAAATGGAGGTGGTGTCGGCGGCTGTCGCCATTATCTTGCCGATGAAGGCAATGATTTCCTCTGGAGAGCCCAGGTTGAGAACAATGTGCGTGAAGATGACGGCCTCTTCGCCGCTGATTAATTTCTGCGCCTCTTCCACAGTAGCCAATGCTGTAATCTGGTGAGGGATATCCTTGGGCAGAGTCATCTCGATGTGTTTGACGGTTGCTTCCCGGCTGTAGGTTTGCGGACAGACGATGAGGATGGAGTACATCGGGGGCCGGAATTGTTCCAGGGGGCCCGCAAGATTGGTAATGCCAGGCGTTGACGAGCCGCTTGGTGACAACCGCCCCGAAGGCATCTCCAATTTCATCTGCGACAGATCTTGCCCGCTTGCTTTGGCAGCCTCGCTGAAGTGGGTCAGTCCCACGTTGACCGACGATACCGACGACCTGGCAGTTGCCTGAGAGGGCGCTGATTTGACAGAGGGATCCGAGCTCGCCGAGGAGTTCAGGGTAGGGGATCTCACGGCGGTCTCGGAACCAGGACTAGGAGATGCCTGAGAATCCGCTGCTACCTTGTCAAGCACCAGCGGCCGCACCGTCCGCGTGCTGCTATCTTCGGACGGTGGCGCCGCCGTCTCCGCCGTCTCCGTCGGCGGCGTAACGATGACATCTGGGTGATCTGTGTCGGTAGGGAGACCGAAACGCGCGGAGAATGTGAAGGTGGATCCTTTGCCCGGTTCGGCGGTGCCGTCCATCTTGCCCCCGTGCAGTTCAACGAGCTGCCTGGAGATGACAAGGCCAAGGCCGCTGCCACCGTGTTGACGAGTGCTGCTGCCGTCGATCTGGCTGAAGGGCTTGAAGATGAGCTCCGCTTCTTCCTTGGTGAAACCACGGCCCGTATCCACGATGGAGAACTCGAGCACAATCTCCGCGTCGCCCAAGTTCGTATTGTGGTCAACGAGAACCTTGCAGCGACTGAAGACCTCCCCTTGCGCAGTGAATTTTATTGCATTGCCGATGACGTTGAGGAGCACCTGGCGGATGCGGACCTTGTCGCCCTTGACCCAGAACGGAACGTCCTCCTCAACCACGTAATTCAGTTCCAGTCTCTTTGCGATGGCCATTGTGGAGACCAATTCGTTAACATCCTCAATCAGTGACCGCGTGTGGAACCACTCAAAATTGAGCTTCATCATGCCCGCGTCCACCTTGGAAAGGTCGAGGATATCGTTGATAATCATGAGCAGACTGTTTGCGCTTGTCTGGATCGTGTTGGTATAGTCGCGCTGCTCCTCGTTGAGCACCGTGTCTTGTAAGAAGCTGACCATGCCAGAAATGCCAATCAGCGGTGTGCGGATCTCGTGAGACATGTTGCTGAGGAATCTGCTTTTGGACTCCATTGCCTCCTTCAACTTCTCTTCGAGAAGCTTGTGGTCGTTGATGTCGGTTGCCGATCCAAAGTACGAACTCTCCCCAGTGCCGAAGTCGATGGTATCGATCTCCACGCACCTGATGAGATGCCACCGATATTCCCCGGACTTCGACCTTAACCGCAGTTCGGCCGTGTAAGAAAGCCGTCCGGTGCTATCAGTTGCAACCTTCACGATGCCCTGCTTCTTTGCAAGCTCACCGAGTCGACCCGCTGGCAAATCGTATGCGGAACTGCTGCTTGAGCTCGTGTTACGAGACAAGGTCCCGGGCCCGGGCTGCTTGGTCGGTGTGGACGTGAACTTCTCGGTTGGTATCCTACACTTAGCCAGGTCGTCTGGGTGAACATAGTCCATGAAACCGACGCCCATGGCGTCGTCGAAGCCTTGGCCGGTGTAGGACAGCCACTGTTGGTTGGCAAATGTGATACCATCCTCCTCAGTAGCCGTGAAAATGATCTGGGGTATCAGGTTGGCCAACAACCGATGCTTGGCCTCTGACGCCTCGACCTCTTCCTGGCGGGCGGCTCTGAGTTCCGCAATCTTTTGGTCGTGGATATCCATATAAGAACCAATGTACTGGATGATCAAGCCTCTCTTGTCTTTTGAAGCAACAGCACGAGCTTGGTGCCATCGGTAAACGCCGTCGAAACGACGGATCCGGACAACGTGGGCAAATGGGTCACCAGTGCGTAGAGCGGTAGTCCACTGCTGCAAATACAAATCGCGATCTTCGGGGTGAAGACTACCCCATGGATCCATAACGAGGTCCGCAATAGTTTGTCCGCGATATGTAAGATATTTACTGTTGACCCACATGATTTCCCCGTTAACAGGCATGGCGACAAACACATGTGCAGGTAGAGAGTCCAGCATAAGCCCTTTCAGTCTGTCAGTCGGTGGGAGCATGCTGACTTGTGCCGTCGTAATAGTGTCCCGGCGTTGTAGCGATGGCGTCGCTACCGAAGGACTTTGGACCAAAGCCCCCGAGGGCAGGGACTGGAAGGTGGATGAGAACTCGGCCCCGTACGAGTGTAGTCTCGTGTGTTTGTGCGCAGCCTGATCCGACAGGCTCTGCGCCGCGATCTGCTTGACCAACTCATCGGTGTCCTTCTGGGCTCCGCGTGTATCCTGCCTTGCCGTGTCGTTCGTGGCCACGGCGTTCTTCTTGAGCACGCTCTGTAAGGTCTCTTCAGAGCGACCAGTACTCTGGCCACCGGTGTCACTCTCTGTGACAGAAGGCGTGTCTGGTTGCACACTTCTCCAGCTGCTTGTACGACCTTGCGCTGCTAGAGAGAGCTCCTTGGGGCTCCTGTTAGATCGACTACTCTGACCGGATATATTTTCTGCAGATACAGTTGGTTTGGATGCCGACGCAAAGTAGCCGTCTCCCGCAAAGTTTCCTGGGCTTGTGCCAGTGGTGCGCCTCTCGACAACCAGACCGAAAGATGTAGGGTCCCAGTTAGGTGTACCACCAGGAGAACCAGCGGCACTGCGGGATGGGCCCGAGTCGCTAGGACTTGTCATACTTCCTGTGATTGATCTCTGTGAAGGATCTCCGGAGGGTGACCACGGCATGTGCGCAAACAGCAAAGGATCTGCGATAGGTCGCCCATCTGGTCCAAGAGCCCCAAAACCAGAAGTGGTAGGTCTCTTGCGGTGTACACCGGCGAGTTCGGTTTCAAGATTGGAGTAATGACGACTAAGGGAGAACGACGTCGCCAAGTGAGGAGCCAAGTGTTCTAGGGAGTTGCGAAGGTTGGATGGGTACGGTATCACTGGTGTCAGGATTGACAAGATCGCGATTGGGCTTTGTTGGTCCTTCTTTCGTGAGTCCGCCGAAGAAGGTCGTTCGGCAAAAGCATTGCCCTCTGCACTAGGATCGTCGCGGTTGCGCAGGCCCCCTTTTTGCTCTAGAGCAGAAGGGTCTAGCCTGAATGTTTGCGGGGCTGGCTTCGAGAGAAGTATGTGCTTAAGGGGGATGTGAAGAACGGTCCAGGCGTTGTCAACACCTATCGTTTCAGGAGCTTGGATATCTGTGTAATCGTGAGGGCTGGGGCCAGGGTTAAACGAGTCTTCATCCACCATAGCATCGGTAAAGAAGGGGTTTTCGGAGGGGTCAGCACGAACGGCTGGCGAAGGGGCTGGCGACTGCGACCAAGGGGACGGAGGAGTCTGCTCGTATTCCTCATACTTCGGTGTTGGTGGCCGCGGCTCGTCGTCAATGTCTAGCACTGACATAACATTGGATATCTTGGACTTCTCTCGTGTCGCTGATTTACCGATCCGACCTCCCGTCCTTGGGTTAGCGGCGTTGCCAAGAAGAGAAGATAACTTGCTAGTAGAGCCAGCTCTTGTTGGCTTTTTGGGCTTCTTCTTCTCTTCTACTACGGGGGCCTTCTTTTCCGGTTGTTTTTCTTCTGTGATGGCATCAAGGTATGGGTAACTGCGAGTGAGCGCAATCACTTTGCCTCTCTCGATCACCCTTTGGATGCCGTTATGGTCAATCAGAGGATCGGCCTCCAGATCCAGCCCTTGTAAAACGGGCAGAACGCGCCCTTTGACCTCTGGACGGACCGCCAGAGGTGCTTCCCATGCCGGAAGGGGCGGTTGCTGTTCCTCTTCTGCATCATGCTCCTCGAGTGCCTCTTTATTAAGCTGGGGTCGAGGGGAGGTCGGGGAAGCCCTCTTAGGGGTCGGGTAATAACTTTTGCTGCGAGGCAACGCTGTCGGCCTCGAAGGAGGGGTCTGGCCTGCATTTCCAGAAGGCAGACCTTGGCGGGTATCCCGTTTATCTTCGTAGGAGGTAAATGAATGGCGGCTCAGCAACCCGGGACGCGTCTGCGTCTCCCTCCGCGATTGGAAGTCGGCAATCGAGGCCAGATCGGACACGTCTTCTCTACTGCTCGGTACCATGCTGCTGCCGCCTCGGCCCATATACCCCATACTGTAGCCGTCTCCTTCAAGGTTGTTGTATGTGGCCTTCTGACCCCAAGGCACATTCTCCAGGTCTGTTGAATCGGCCGGGATAGAAAGTGTCATCCGCTCGGCCTTGAAGTGTTCTTTCATTATCTGAACAACAGCACTCCACCAAGCATCCAAGCCCGGCTCAGCTGTGAGCATAAGAGCCAGCTCGTACAGATTCGGCGTGGGGAAGTCGAAGTTGTCCTGCATGATCGGAGTTGCGCCATATGGTTGGAAGGTCATGGCCGAAGCAGGTGTTGACGGATCAGACCGCAACTGATCATGCATTGAAAAATTGTCGAACTGATCTCCTGCCGCATTGAGTATGCTGGACTGGCCACTGAAGGCTCGATGCAATGCGGACGGGACATAGTTAGGCGTTGCCATCCTAGGAAACGGATACGAAGGTGTTCGAGCTGCAATCCCGGGTGTAAAGGCAGGGGTCGTACCGCCCCGGACGGTCTTATTCGACTCGGTGGATGCTGTTGGCAGATCCGAGCTGGAAGTAGATTCTGGAGTCGGGGAAATTGATATTTCCTCACGTATAGGCGAGGGCGAGGGACGCTTCGCCTCCAAGTGTGCGAGATGGGGGCTCCGGGCCAACAGCTCGCGCCGCTCCAAGTCCCGTGCCAGGCGTTCTCGATACTGATTAATGATAGACTGGGAGTCTATAACTTCGGGAGAACCAGTCGCAATGCTGACCTCCTTCCCTTTCTTCTTCTTCGCTTCATCCAAAGACGGAAGTGCTTCTGCTAGTGAGGTGCTTCCGCCCAGTATATCATCCGTGTCGGCTCTCGAATCTGGTGTCTCCTGACCTTCCTTTGCATTTGGTCCGCCGCCACGCAAATGAAAGCCGGCGCCGTCGCTCGCCCTTTCAGAATCCGCTGTGCATTCGGAGTTGTCGGTTGTCGCCAATGACTGCCTGCGCGAGCTTAGCATGGCAGGTTCCTGGAGAAGATCATGCCCAGGTGCTATGTTCGAATTCTGGGTAGATGGCGGCTCGCCCTCCAGTTCCACATTTTTTACCGAGACGTCGCTATTCAGAGAGTTGTCGTGACCGGTATCGAGCGCATTATTAGGCTGTTGGGTCAAGTTAGAGGTTCGCATTGGCATTCCTCAAGTAGAAGCGCGCCCATGCACTTCGAGGATAGCGATAGGGATGCCGCATTCGCTAATAGGGAGATAGGAGTTTTTCAAGGGGTCCGTCGTGTGCCTATGCCGTAATCATGGCCAGTATTTGGCGGTGATGTCGAATGGCAATATTCGAAGAGGAGTTTAAGTGGATTGTGGGCGATTTCGCAAATTAGGCCCTGGATATGATGGGAGATGGCGGCGTGAGAGTCGGTTGCGTCGACGTAGAAAGCGAATGGACGAGTGGTGGTGGTAGTGGTGGTGGTGCGTATGTTGAGTTGAGCGTAGGTGTGCGTGTGTGAGTGTGTGCAGCAGTGTGTGTTGTGGTCGTTTCGTGGTTCAGGTTCGTTTCCGAATGACGTAGCCAGGCTTCTGATCTTTCTTTGGCAGGCAGCCCCCGGAAAAGAAATCAGTGCTACAAGTCTGTACGTTACACAAGGGAGGCCACTTTTTTTTCTGGTCAGGACGGAAACTGAGTCGTGTGGGATGGGAAGGCAAATGCGTGCATAAAGTACATACAGGCCGACGGTTGGGCAGACGAGACTACAGGGCAGCTAAAATCAAGAAAACAAAATTCGCATACCGGTCAATGGTAATTGAGCCCAGGCGAGGGTTACCTGTCCTTCTCTAGATCCCAGTAGATGCGAAAACAAGAACAGCCTCATCCTCTACTACCGACTTCTGCCAGGTACTTGCAATACCCGCTTGCACTTTTGGTTTGGGGTTACTCGCGATCAGGCCCGTCGCTAATCCTTTCCCCATCCACTAATCACGCCAGGTATCTGCTACCATGTACTTCACTCATGTATGTGCATGTAACCACCCATGCAGCAAGAGGTGGTAGTGTAGCACCTATCTGGGCACTGGGCAGGGCCTAGGCATGTATCTGCATGTACATACGCGCCTGCGGATCTGGATTTAACAAAGTCGTCAATGTCATTGAGCCTCCTATTCATCCTTGGTCTTGTGTTCGGGGAATGCCTAGGCCCTCATGTATGTAGATGCGCATCTCTCGCTGTTGCTGTCGGTCTGGCGCTGCTGTTTATCAACCACGTTTCTCTTGGTGCAAGTTCGTGGGCGATGCCCACAGTCTACATCCCTCAGAGTACTCCAGTGTTGCATCGGCCTTGGTTGACTGGCTTCTGAGCATGGCCGACCGTCCTAGCAGACCTATTCTGGTCGCTAGGGGTCAGCCACTAGCCTGCCATGCGATCCGGAAATGCCTTGGATTTGCTGCGCTACATGCTACCATGGGGCCAGCCAGGCATTATCACCCCATTCTATTGATATTTCCAGCAGGTCCGTGTTAGGACGCCGCCAGTTAGCCAGTCTGTCTGCTGGCAGGATTGGGCGGCGGCACCAACGTTCGGTTCTAGCACAAAGCACCAGACAGATCACGATAAGTACCACTCGGGGTGTTTCTTTTAATCGCCTCTTCCTGCAACAGGACACATTGTCCCTGATGAGCCTAACGACATACCCAACCTTCGGACCTTTTTTGAGAGCGGGATGCGGCTGGCTCGCTTCGCTAAGAGCTCCATGGCACTGGATTCATATTTCATGCTCTATTTCATGCAGGGTCAAGAATGCCATTGGTGAATCAATGAGCGGTGCAGTCTGGACCGTCTTGATGTTGTCCTCGCTAGGCTGTCAGCAAGCGGCCGCAGCCACAAATTACTGCAGCACGCCGGGGCTAGATTTTTCTTTCTCTTTGCAGTTGAGCTCAGCCGCCGTTGCCACTCTCGGTGCTCTGCCTACAGTCAGTTCTGAAATGGTCCGATGAGGCGGCACTTTACAGGGCTCGTTGCTCTCGCATTGCTGTCCAAAGACCCCCTGATGCAACGGCGACAACGCTCTTTTCTTCTGTAGGGGACGCTGGAGTTTATTTACTTATCTTCGTCTCATGCGCCAATGTATCTTTCAACGTGGTCCCCGATCCTTGAGCCCCATCATCTAACGGTGTACCGGGATGGACCCAACCGACATTGACCCCGAACAAACTTTCTGGCAGTTCGTCCTTTTTCTCAGTCGACACATCTCGTGTTTTCCCTCCCCCATAATCCAAGTTTTCTTTTTCAGGCATGAACCAGTGACCAAGGCCCGTAAAGAAAGCATGACCTCGCCCTCTCTTAGGCAGCCGGGACGACATGGCACTGGTGGTCAATTTGGTTCTTCTCATGCGGATACTACGGCAACGCTGCCATAGCCCGCAGACTGAAGCTGGGGGTCCTCATCCCGACTGGTCTTCTAGAAGGACAAGACCGCTCGAGTAAGGTGCCCTAAATGCTCATTCCTTGGCCGCCGGGCTTCACTTTCCTGCGGCGTGACTCGTCAGCGTATCCACCCGGAGCGGCCTGACTAGAATGTCCACGAGACTTCGAGAATTTAGCCCTCTCGAGTAGCGTCGCCCAATCCGTCGATAGCCACGATCCCAAAAGGGGGCCCGGCGCGTTCCCGAGGAAAAGAATCGCCAAACCCAGCAGTGGAATGCCAATAAGAGCTCGTCGCTTAGGATGACGATTAGCTGGCAATTGCTGCTACCAGATCGTTGGCCCTTTGGGCGCGGCTCGGCCGTATGGTTCCGCTCATGATGGCACGGCAAAGAATTTTGTTTTTCCTCTGTAGCATAGGTAGTCATGCTGCCGGCACAAATCCCGCGTCATCGCTGAGATGGCATCATGACGTGCATGTCATCTATATTCCCCTCTGTTTGGTGGGATGAATAGTCTTGGCGCCGGCCTGAGCCACGACTCTGAGTATGCTATCTGACATCAACGATAGATATAATGGACGGTATGCAATACAGTATTTGTCCCAAGATCTAGAGTGCAGACCACATCGCGCGCAAGTACCGATTGGTCCCGGCTGTCTGGGCTTGTAACACCATGATTTCAAAAGCCGTGCCTACTTCACAGCTCATGATTCCGACGGATGTGTCACGTCGTGGCTTTGTAAAGTTATGAAATGCAACTACTCCCCACTCCCTATAGAGCACCGAATCTGTTTCGCGGCTGGATTTCAGGACCTACAGTCTTACCCCTGTTTGTTTGTTAATTCATCAGATGTTTGCGCAGACCCTGTGAGTATAATTTATGCGGCCGAAGTACTTCTGAACTCTTCCGTATACCCTCGATTTATCGATGTATCGTCTATATTCGTAAAGCCTGTCGAAAATCGTCCAAAGTCCGAAACGGTGCCCGTGAATTAACAAACTTACAGGGGTAAAACTGTATACCTGACCGCACCAATAAGGCGCCCAGTCGGACATAAAGTGCTGGATGCTACTTGAAGCGAGTGTGTGTGTTTCATTTTCAGCTCCGTCTGTACCGAAGCGAGGATATGTTGACTCGCTCGGCCGGGTGGTTCAACCCCATTTTATCAAACACGTTACCTAACTTGCTTGGAAAAAGCACTGTCCATAAATCCGGTATTATGATATCGTACCATTTTGTCCTGCTGTGTGTGATTTCCCGATAGCGCTACTATTTTCCAAACGCCGAAGAGCTTCAAGACCGAGCTCGATACTTATTAGATAGAGGCAGAGACAAAGAAGTTGGCACCGCTGCTTTCTTGCGCCAACGACACCCAACTAGTAGGTGCGCTAATCGGGGGCTTGCTTGCCCCCCATTCTCGCGTAAGGGATCCAGTTTCTACCAGTTTGCACCAGCCGCTCCAGAACAGGCTGTTGGTAAGCATTGGGCATTATTAGGTGAGTAAGTGCAATACGCAATGGATAGCCTCCGGGTCTAGGCCTCTTTTCTCTCTCCCTCTCTCCCTCTCCCCCCCCTTTTTTTTTTCTTTTTTTCCTTTTTCTAATCATTGGAGGTTGCTCGGGTTCATGTTAAGTCTGATCGCCGACGCCCCTTCGACAGGAAATTCGAAACAGCAGTAAGATCTCGAGTATTTGTATGTATGCATTGCCAACCCAGTTCGTGGCTTGTATACCAAGTAACTAAACCCCCATTCTCATCCACAAAAACGGAGACCAACGGAACTGAATTCCGCAATCTTGGTACGGTTAGTAAACGTACAGAGCGCCATCGTTTACGTAAGCAGCGATATTCAAATCCGATAGATAGGCTTCATCATTGGCATTGTCAATGGCTGTTCATGAATAGGAGGGATCGGCTCGAGGATGTGCGCTGGATAAGTGTTTATCTGAAGGAGTTGGGGTCTTGCGGAGATGGAAGTCCGTCTGCGGCCCAGCCCCTTATCAGCACCCGCTACTATCGAAGCCGCCTTTCTCTGAAGCTCCTTGAATAACGAACAGAGGTGTCGGTCATAACTCTGGAAGAGACTCGCATTATGAGATATCCTGCTTCACCAGACCCTCGTTTCTCAGTCAGGACGTAGTCTTGCCATTTTAGCTAGCACCCGCAGCAATGGTTACAGAACCGGCACTGAGAGACCCATCGTTGTACAATGTGCTGCCCAAGGAGGAAGAGGAGCCCGGCTTACCCATAGCCCCGGTCCTCTCTTCCGGCCTGCAAGTCCGCAAAGCCGCCAGGGCCAAGACCTTGACCGCGCCAACATCGGGCCTCGCCCCCAGCTACCTGCAAGCAAACCTCATCGTGCTACCATCGCGCTACGCGGCCGACTTCCGTCTCCTTTGTGCCCGGAACCCGGTGCCGTGCCCCTTGATCGCCGAGTCCACCGCCCCGGGGCGATACGATTCCGTCAAGTCGTGCCTGGCTGGTGCGCGGGATGTGTTGTGCGACAAAGACGAAGACGGCGGCGGCGACTGCGTCGACCTCCGCCACGACATACCACGTTACATGGTGTACCGCGACTCGGAGCTCGTCCGGGCCGGGGCCCTGGATATCGAGGACGAGTGGGACGACGATGACCACGTGGCCTTCCTGATCGGGTGCTCGTACAGCTTTGAAAGCGCGCTCGGCCTCGCGGGCCTGGCCCCGCGGCACACGGTCCTGGGCCGAAACGTCCCCATGTACCGGACGCGGCTGCCGCTGTGTCCCGCGGGCGTGTTCACGGGCAGCACCTATGTCGTGTCGATGCGGCCGTACAAACTGCGCGACGTCCAGCGCGTCCGGGACATCACGCGGGGTTACAGTGTGACCCACGGCGAGCCCGTCGCATGGGGCTGGGAGGCGGCACACAGTCTGGGGATATTGGACATTGACGCCCCTGAGTGGGGCGAGGCGCCCGTCACCGCCGACGGGAGACCCCTGGGTGAACTGCAGGGCTCGGGCGACCTCGACGAAGTTCCCGTCTTCTGGGCTTGCGGGGTGACGCCTCAGGAGGCCGTGATGAGGGCGAACATAAAGGGGACGGTAATGGCACATGCCCCTGGGCACATGCTACTATTGGACTGCAAGGACCACGACATAGTTGATACGTCATTTATCTATTAAAATCATGCGCTATCAAATTCCCACACATTTGTCGGGGCTGAGGAGAGGCCATCGTACGTCTTTGCGCGGTTCAATCCTACATCATACCTCTCAAATAAAAATCCGCGCTCAACCAAATAGTCCAAGGGAGTGGAGTGAACCACTCATATTTCTTCGTTCATTGATGCCTGAGCTTTAGTATTACACCGAAAGAGTACGTAGGTTAGCAGTTGTAACGGCACTGAGGCTACATACAGAGGTAGAGTTCAGGGATTGCGATCGACATACAGAAACGATATCCGAAGCATCATTCATGCAGTGCCTCCGTTTCCAACGTTGGCCCAAAGACAGGATCCATCAGGAAGTCGTCAGTTAGAAGAATCCCCAACTCGGCATCAGAAATATTCATGTTGATGTCGTCCAGGCCTGTCGCATTTGCAGATCCGAAGTCCGTAAGGAAACCAAAGTCCAGAAGAGGATCTTGCGTTGACCTGTGTTCTTCTGCCCCTGAAATACTCATGGCCTGAACAACGCTCGTTTTCACTTCAACTATGCAGGGCCAAGTATGCTTGATCTTGTCCATCGCATCCAGTATGGTCTCCATGGATTTCACGACGCTGGAGTCATCTGGAGGCAAGTCTTCCAACGATATCCGCATTAGGACCGTGCCGGCGGCAACCGAAAGAGTGTGGACGAAATCTAGAGGCAAGGCCGAGTACTTGTAATAGCGCGAATAACTGCGAAGCAGTCGGATGATGGCATGCAACGACTCGTAGCATATGTCTACGTCATCGCTTTTACTGATGCCTGGTCTGTTATAAAGATGCCGGGGCGGTCGGTGGAGAATGATCATGGCCGTATGGAAAACCATGCTGATATTGAGAATGTCAGTCTTCCATGAATAATTACGAATGGGTGTTTCTACGTACTGTAGATGAAGCACGAACGGCTGGACCTGTCCGTTGCTCCATTGATTCCAATATAGCTTGCTTGGAAGGGTGGCAAGCCACTTATTGAGTTGCACGTGAATTCGCTGGGCCGTTGCAGCGAGCACAGCACTGTCGGCATTGTGCCTCCTGTTCTCGAACAGATCCGTAATCATCGTATGGATAATCTTGTAGAGCTCTACTCGATAGATAAAGCTCCCAGAGAGTGCAATCCCATCCTCGTAGGCCGTGACCGCAACATCCTTGGCGATATAGATATCCAAAAGCCCCTGCCAATCCTCCGGGTAGGGTATTCGTATGGTATTGCGCACGTCAGATTCATGTGGGTACAGGGCAGGAGGCCGACCGAAGTACATGCTGATCTGTTTATCCGAGTTGAAAGCTGCCCAGTATACACGCCGGAGGATCTCTCGGTCGATCTGCGATTCAGATGGCTCCTCAGACGACCAATTATTTGGGTCGAGGTGCACTTCGAAATTACATGTTAGCAGATTCTACTTGGTGACGACATAGGGGTATTGCAGAGCTTGTAATGCGCCCTAGAAGCCTACACTCGCCGGATGCCTTGAGCAAACGATAACGGCCCAAGAACTTCTCCATCATGCCGAGAGAGCTCAAGCAGGCCACAGATGATTTGAAACCCACCTACAGCCCATTTCGTGAGTGATTCTGAGTGCAATCCCCAAGAATAACCAGCCCTTAGAGGCTTTACCATGACCGATTGCATGATAACTCAGCAATATCAGCGCTTGAAGCAGTGTCAAGTCTGGCTTATCAAGAGATGCATAGACCATACTCTCCGCCTGGCTAGAGAAAGCTTCCGACATGCGCGACATTGACGCATCGCCTGTTGCCAGTGCGCCTATGGCGCAAATCGCGAAGAGTAGCACATCGGAGTAATAACGGCCTGCTCCTGTGTCATAATCGCGCAGGAAGAACTCCCGGTAGACACACATGTGGTAAGGATACTGTTCCTTGAAGAAAGTAGACATCAAGCTCTGGCATGTCTCATCATGTGGAGAGAAGTGAAAATCGATTGTGGACACTGGTATGCCCGTTGACTCACTGGACGAGGAAGTAGCTAACACTTCGTCGAGGTTCAGATGCTGAGCATGTGGGAGGAGCTCGCTGGTCCCTGGATATGCGTGGAATAATCCAGTCGAGCCAAAGTATTGTAGAGAAGCACTTCCGGTGCGAGTCTTTTTCAACTGGCCAGCTCGTGCCTTTGCTAAGACGACATCGGTATCGTCCGGGGACGGCGAGGCAGGCGAACTCACGTCCACCTGATTTTCTTGCTTTTTCGTATATCCCGACAGCATCTGCTCCCTCCTTTCTCCATCCGCTTTAGCCAGTTGTTGGATGAAGAGCTCGAGAGAGGCAACATGTCGTTCTAGCGCTTGAACGTAGCTCTTGGGAACCGGTCTGCACGCCGTGTAAGCACCACATGCCAGGACTGGTCCGGGACCTAACACACCTCTGTTTCTCTCCAGAGCCCGAGATGACACATTGCGTGCCGGCCTTTGTACAGCCCGAGCAAGGATGCTGGCGGTCGCATTTGATCTACGGGGACTTGCGTTAGCGTTTTGCTGGATACATGCAAAGGTTCACAATTGGAAAGAAGCTGTGGTGTGGTTTACTTTTCTTCTTCGGCATCTCTCACAGCTTTTATGCGAGTCAGCTAGCACGAACTGGATCATGGAATTAGAGGCATGTCGCTGGAACGTACGAAACATGGGCGATATCTCCTCTTGCCGTTATCGGACCAGACGACCTATTCGTGTCCATGGTTTCCTATGCTTGGGGTACTTCCTAGATGAGGAGCAGTTGGTCTGAAAGAAGACAAAAATGAGAACCTTCTTTCTCGCCAAGAGTAAAGCTGGAAATGCCAGATAAGACGCGGTTCAGCCGCATGCTGTGATGTGTTTATGTAGTGCTGATAAATACGTCGGGTTACACATGGTTATTGGAAATACTACGGAGTATGTAGCTTACATGTAGAGCATCTTAGTCCCTTGCGACAATGCGGGGTATGACTTATACCAACAAGTATAATTTATATATAACCTGTCAACTGGCTACATCATCAAGCACCTATAGAAGTAACGCCGGATGCGTGAGTTCACCTCGGGGAGACATAAGCTGACTCGGGGACTGACCCCAGTTGAATCATCGATAAGAGAGCAAGTCCATACTATGGCCGTTCCGCGTCATTCTATACCTCTCTTCACTTGAGCAGAACGGTGGGCATCCTACCGCCCGCACTTCCAGGTTCTGGACCTTTCAGGCATGCAATGCCACGCCTAGGAGCAGCGAAAGACAGCAAATGGGCTTGAAATCAGTCGCATGACGATGGTTTCCGTGTTGTATCTGTATTGGTTGTATTGGTCCCATTCTTACAGGACTGAGAACCAATGCTCTTTGACTTGCATTACGCTCACTAAAGCATATCGGCCCAGAGATGCAATCGGCCCCTGCCCCGTACCCATTTGACCGCTAAAGATCGAAAAATCGGGGGAATGCATGTGCGCCATGAGGAAGTAAGTTTGATCGCACTTACCTGGAGGAAATTGAAGGTGCACATATATAAAGTACATCAATGATAGGTAGCGGTGTCCAATCACTCTGGCACACGATAAGTGGCTACATAGCATTGGTGGAAGTCTACCTCCCTCACCATACCTATTGATTTCCATGTGCCTGCGATAAGCAGAGAGCTCGTGCAACACCACCGTCTGATCAGCCGTTGAGATGAATGATTCGTCGTACATGCTTCGGAACGGGATCCGCCAGGTGGACGCTAACTAAAAGTCACAACGCCGCCCGTCTGCCCCGACAGTACCTACTTTAGACATAAATTTCCTCCCCTGCGACAAACTTCAAATCATTGAAACCCGTTGCTTTTCACGTCACACGAAAGTAGCGATCGTCTCGTTTCTGACTGCCGCCTTTCCAGCCGAACTATCCTGCCCAACCAAGTCCTTTTCACGCTGCGACCAAGACGCAGCAGTAGGTCGTCATCGTTATACAACAGGACACCGGCAATTGTGTTGGACACCATCTGAGGCACATCATCACAGTTACAGCAAAGGGCACACAGCAAAGGGACGTCGCTTCTCTACAGGTTAAAAAAAGACATCAAGGTGGCTCTTCAAGGAGCTCGTGTTATTCCCGTTCGAGCCAGCCCAAATGATTCAATAACAGTTGCTAAAAGTCCCACGGCCTACCATTGCCTACTTGCCTTACGAACCAGTAAGGACGACTCCGGAGTGACGTGACAGTACCACCACCATTAGAGGCCTCATTCCTCGACACAATGCCTAGCCTGGACCTCACGGATTTCAATATTCTGGTATGCCATATACTCTAAGCATGCTGTTTCTCGGCTTCTGACCTGATATCAAATAGACCGCTTTGCTCGGTGGGTTTATCAGCGTGTTCGGCCTGGTCTCGTACCTTGTGAAGGAGAACTTTTATCTATCCGAAGCACGTAAGCATTTGGACCAATCGAGATCCGTCTTGTTACTAGACTGATCATATGTTTTAGTGATATCGCTGCTGGTAGGTGTTGCCTTTTCGCCGGCAGCAGCCAACCTCATCCGGCCTCTGGACTACGCACGTGGCAATCAAGATAACCTCAATGACATCACCCTCTACTTCTCACGGCTGGTGCTTGGGGTACAGCTTGTACTGGCTGGCATTCAGCTCCCAAGCCGTTACCTCAGGAAGGAATGGAAGCCTCTCAGCCTTTTGCTTGGCCCTGTCATGACCCTAATGTGGCTCGTCACCAGCCTTCTGATTTGGGGGCTGGTTCCTCGCTTGCCCTATCTCCATGCCCTCGCTATAGCCGCATGTGTTACGCCGACAGATCCTGTTCTTTCCAACGTGATTGTCAAGGGTAGATTCGCCGATAACAACGTACCGAAAGAGCTCCAGAAGATCATCATTGCAGAGTCAGGTGCCAACGACGGGCTTGGTTACCCGTTCCTGTTCTTCGCTCTTTACTTAATCCAGTATGTGGGCGATGGCAGCAGCCATGCCGCTGGTGGAGGAGCCAGGGAAGCTATGGGTCTGTGGTTCGGGGAGACCTGGGGCTATACGATTCTGCTGAGTGTCGTTTACGGCGCCGTAGTTGGCAAGATCTTTCTGCACCTGCTGCACTTTGCCGAAGAGAAGAAATGGGTGGATCGCGAGAGCTTTATAGTATTCGCTCTTTCACTGGCCCTGTTCATCACCGGTACGTGTGGCATGATCGGCAGCGACGATGTCCTTGCCTGCTTCATAGCTGGGAACACGTTCACGTGGGACGACTGGTTTCGACTCGAAACCCTTGATGAGGTAAGTTGCATTCTGTACACATTGGGCTGTATAGATGTGCTGACAAGTTGCAGTATGCCATTTCCCTTTGTGCGGAGCGTGACATTTCGTTCTCTGACTAATGATCAACAGTACGCTTCAACCAACGATTGATATGCTCCTGAATGTCGCCATCTTCATGTGGTACGGTGCTGTCTGCCCCTGGTCCAAGTTCCTCCACAATGATGTTATCCCGATTTATCGACTCATCCCTCTTGGTATCTTAATATTATTGTTCAGACGCCCGCCGGTCATTATGGCTGTGCACAGATATATTCCCCAGATTGAAGACATCCGCCAGGCTATTTTCATGGGCTTCTTTGGTCCTGTGGGGGTTTCGGGAATCTTCTATTTGTATATCACACTTCAGTTTCTCGACGGCCTCAAGGTTAATGGGCAACCGAGAGAAGATGTGGCTACTTTGGGAGAGACGGTGGAGGTCGTTGTATGGTTCGTTACGATATGCAGTGTTGTAAGTTTCCATCCCTGCCAGAAATGCCCTTTATGCTGACTTGCCTTCCACAGGTTATCCATGGACTGACTATTCCCCTTGGAAAGTTTGGGGTGCAACTTCCCCGGACTATCTCTCGGAGCCTGAAGTCGCCCAGCGACGACGGAGGAGGTGAGACTCCTTTCCGTATCCGAGGGAGAGTCAGTCACTTGTTGCCCCCCTTCCGCGCCGCGAAAGACACACAGAGAAGTCCCCGTGAATTGACCTCGCCTGCCATTTCAAGGTCGACAACATCTGCACGACCTCTTTTCTCAATCGGTGGTAGCATTATTCCCGAGGATGCCGATAGGCAGGCAGCCACGTCGGGTTTGCCGAATCGTACCATTCGCTTCCCCGACGAATACTTATCGAAACCAGGTCATGACCAAGCCCGACCGGCGGAGCGGACTCAGCCGGTTACAAACCATGAGCAAAACCCGAGTACGACCACAACCCATGCTCAGGATCACGAGCACTCACGGCTAGGCTCAAGCTAAGCCTGGTCGTAGATCCATCCAAGGTTTCCTCGCAAAGGCCCGGCCATAGGGACCTGATGATCATGGAGCCTGTCCCTCGACGTTTCACAATGGCACCTGACAAGCAGTATATGATGGGCTGGTGTACGGCCCAATCCACCCTATCACGATCTTTGCTGTATTTAAGGTCGACATTATCTCCGTTTCGGGTTACCTGACATCCCCAATTACGTTCGCTTGACATTCTGACGTGTTTGAGCCCCAATGTTTGTCAGCAATAACAAGATACGCCTGTCGAGCGAACAATCATCCTACCTTTCTTTTCTTATCACACTCGCTACAAAGTCTGCACCTCTCATCCCTTACTTTGCTAATGGCGAGTAAATGGAGTTAGATGGCGCAAGACAGCTCCTTATCACATTGTTTTTACCTTTAGTGCTAAAAGTAACCTCGCGAACCAAGTTGCACCATCTCACAGTTAGCGAATTTCGGCTCCTGTCTGTTTATACGTATGTAGTATTATAGCTTTCTATATGTATCCTATGCAGGCAAATAAGTCAATCCAGCACGGATGCAACACGCTTCGGCCAATATAATTGCGTGATACGGGCAGTTCAGGTTTATTGTCTTACTTAGGCCCGTGTAACGGCTCTCGACCCCGACTGGCGCAATGTTTTAGCCGGCGGTTCAGAGGCCTGGGCGATACAGGTTTTTGGAGGTCTACCGAATCGGGTGACACAGCCTTCCGTACCTGGATCACATCATAGCGATTGGCGGGAGCGATCCCAACTCTGTGCCTGGTAACTCAGCAGGCAAGCTTTTGGGGCAAAGTATGATTAGAGGCGCCAGTGCATCTAGCCGATAATTTCGGCGAACAATGACAGCCCCTGACAATGGTCTAGATGCTGCTAGCTGGATATGCAGCCAGGGCCCTACGAGCGGAGAGGGTGCGTTATGAATATGCAAGAGCCTCCGATTCGCCATGCAGCTGCGTGTATTCCATGTTGCTCGACTGGGATGCGCCTGGTGACGAAAGACGAGAGAGAGAGATATAGAAAGAGCGAGAGCGAACTGGAGAGAGAAAGAGCGAGAGAGGCAAGAATTGGCGTCATTAACCCACCATGAGAATATCGACACGGCCAGGATTCTTGGCTTCGGATTCCTCTGCATAATAATGCTTCTCATATCGCACTCTAGGTGGCAGTGAGCAACCATCCATGAAGCTGCTCTGTAACCCAGTCCTGCAGGCTATTGCCTAGATAGTATATTTAGGGATGCGGAACCGGAATGTCGAGTCTAGCGCCACGTAGCTGTATGGATTTCAGTTTGAGGAGGCGGCTGTAAAGATAATGCTGCTGCTGCTGCTGCTGCTGCTGCTGTGCTCTATGCAAGCCATGCAGAGTTTCGCCGCAATGGTTTCTCGACGACAGGTCTTATGTGCTCCACCTCTTATGTAGGAGGGACAGCCAATGGAACCCTATCTGACTTCTCCTCATCCTCAGATCCCAGATAATTTCGTATATGTGTGCTTGTGTATGCATGCTGCAGTTGGGCTCTTGAGTGATATAATACGCAACCAACTAAACCGCTCACAATCACTGGCCTGCCACATACAGCTACATGATAGGACGAATGCCACCTCCCTCCCCGGGGCCAGGATTCGAAGCTGCATTACACACAGTGTTGTAATATATACTTGCTCTAAATTGACATGCGTTTTGAGTTCCAATTCCCAAGCCAGAGCGCAGGAGGCGGCGGCTAGATCGAGGGGGGAAACATAGCTTCCAATGGCATTGGCTGGGAAAAGAGACGACAGAAGATCACCAACCACACTCGCAGCTGGCCTCTACTGCTGCAGAGGTACATAGTTGTTACCCCTCGACTTACACCACCGCAGTGGACTATGGCGTAACCTCTCCCTGTTTGATCTCCGTTCATGTGAGAATGCCATAAGCTGGATGTTTCGACAACCCGCGCATTGTACGCATATGATATTGTTTCACCGTAACAGGAAGTGCCTGCTTCTAATCAAGCTTCGACGCGGCTGCGAGAGTTCGGTGTAATAGATGCATTTGCTCCATCGCCAATCTGCCGTGCAAGGCAACGGTTGCGGTTGCGTGGGGGGCTTTCCCTCGATCATGATGGATTAATGTTGTATGTACAAGGGACAGAGTGGCCGAGACCGCCCTGAGAGCAAGGCGCTGCTGCATCATACACGCAGAACGATCCGAATTGAGTTCAATCTTCCACAAGGCCCTCCCCGTGGCAACCTAATAAGTGTCTTCAAGTGTCTCTAATCTCGGTGTGCGTGCGTGTGTGCGTGTGCGTTCCAGCTCCATGAGGAAAGATTGGCCTTCCGAGAGCCGGGTGGATTTTATCATTTGGCTCCCGCTGCTGGAGGAGGGCGGGAGTTACGCCACTGGACTGACTTTTCGTCGGACAGGAAGAGCGGAGCGCCAGCAGCAACTAAGTAGCGACACAATGGCAAGTAAGCATACATGGACTGAAGCAGCAGCAGCAGCAGCGGCGGCGACAATAGTAGCGACAGCAACATGGTGGCCGGTCACAATCTTGTAGTTTGAGACAGTCGACACCTTATTATAGCTTCATAGCTGTGCAAACCAGTTCGTTCTTTCAGGTCCCGATAGATGGGGCACCGACGCCCAAACAGGGTTTCGCAAGCCATAGCTTAGCCAGAATACACCGCTCGCCTGCTTTCTTCCTCGACTCTCTCTAGTTCGCCATCGTGTAGGTAGTATTATGTAAGTAGGTAACTATTTTAGCAACGAACTATTGTCGACACGCACTGTGAGCGTATGAGAGAGATGATATCGAGTGCGCCTGGTGGGTATTCTGTAGATATGGACACTCTAGGCACTTCTGCGTGCATTTGTTCGCTACTAGTCGCAGTGATTCGCTCTTGATTGCAAATCAAAGTTGCAGAGACCGTGTTCGTGGAAGATGACGGTATACTGTACTGGACGCAGCAAGGGCTACTGATAAGGCACACCCGACACTGGGAACTGGGATTGGAACCGAGCTGGGGGATGCCACTTCTGCGCTTCTTGGATGCAGCTCTGGATGCATTACGACTTGGTCCCCGACGAGCTCCATCCTAGTCTTTCTCTCTTCCACTCTCCCTCTGTCCCTCTCTGTCTCTGGATAGTTTTTGCCGTGGTGTTGCACCCGCTAGCCCGCATCCCATCCCATCGCGTCCAATCCGATCCATTCTTCCCTGTAAGTATTCCATCAAAGTGCGCCAGTGAATCCAATGGCCAATCCCTAGAAATTCAAACGTCCCACCTCTGCCTCCACTTTTCGGCCCTGGATAACGGGTGGAGCTTCTTCCTCCTCCCCCTTCAAGGCCCTTTCGTTCGCAGAGAACAGCTGCACTAGCCTACGCATCCTCCTTACGACTCTATCCTAATCCACCCACCCCAGCCGCGTTGTTGTATGTGTGTGTGTGTGTGTTTTGTGTGTGCGTGCGAGTAAAGAGAAGTGTGCTTGCTTGTTGCTCTACTTACCTACCTACCCTTCAGGCGCTTTTTGGAGGAGAACCCCCCAGTCCGACAATATACAGACAGTTGGCTGTGATTGAAGAAGTCATCTCCTACCACACCCTACTACATACACTACTACCACCCGGAACTGTGTGAACCAATCACCCGATAACGGAACGACGATAATCGGCATAGCGCATTTTTCAACCCTTTCAATTTCCACGAGGCCCTGAAAGGCTGCCTGCCTGTCCATATACGCGTCCCCCTGCTTGGCCACATCCAGTCATCATTGCGTCCCAACAATTCGACCTCGATTCGAACCACCGAATCACGCTTACGCCAGATTGCTCAGCTTTTATCACCAAACGTCAACCGCAGTGGCTCCAACCGTGTCCGTCGCAGTCCGAACAATTTTGTTTGGGAGATATACTTGATTCGGTTTCCCGCATTTCCATCTGGGCGCGATGCTGCCGCAAGACTAAGATCATCGCCGAGCTATATTGCAACGACCGGTTAGCGACAAGAAGTAGTGGGTGCGATACAGAACGACACTGTTGGATCCGGCGCTCTACGTTCATCGACGACAAGCCACCCGCTTCTGCGCCGAGACTCGAACGCCAGCAGACAGATAATCACTTTGGCGACGTTGGGCGTGTTCCGCAATCTCGCCTGGGAAAAAGCACGGCTGCACAATTCAAAAGCCAACAAATATCAGAGGTGGCATTTAACAGGCCATGCCAGCCGATGGACATACCGTCTTCGGTGGCGCCTTTGACCCCGATCTAGGAATGCCTTCTACGGCGTACACCGGCGAGTTCATGTTCGATACGGATGACTTAAACGCCGACAACGCTGGGCTATTCGGTCTAGATGCTGGCGACTCCGCCGCTCTGCAGACTTTCGACCCGGCCGCTCTTGGTGAACCCAAGAACCTCTTCGCCACCCCTGGCCGCCCGGAACAAGACCTCGATTTCTCACCGCCGTCTCACCGCGACTCTTCGTCTTCGGGATCGTCGAGGCGGAGTGCCGACTCAAATTCTCCCAAGACTAGCCATACCTCGGGAGACGTCATGATGACTGAGGATGCGTCGTTTGCCGAGTGGAAACCATTCGATGCGCTCGCAAATGGCCATGACACCAATATCGACCTGCTCTCGGGGCACTCGTTAGACCAGTCTGTCGATCCCTCCACTCATTTTGATGACAGCAACTTCTTTGACTTTGCCAGTGCGTCAAGCAGTCCGAGCGCACCGCCGACAAATGGCAATATTTCCCTGTCTCCAGAAGACCACTCAGTCGTCTCAGCTAAGAGCCCGAGCCTTCACAGAAAAGGCCATGGCAAGGCTCCGTCGGTCAGTTTTCTTGACCTTACTAGCCCCGCTACGCTAACATATACTCAACAGTATGCATTCACCAATGGCAAAGCAGTAGGCTCTAGGGAGGCCTCGCCCATGTTCTCGAGCCATGAATCATCACCAGCTGGCATGTTCAAGGACTCACCTTCTTCTGATATCAATATGAATGTTGCAGCCGATGGGTTTCACTTCAGGGTACCGCCGCAGGCGCAGAATCCTGGCTGGCCGGCTCAGGCTCCCTTTGCCGCGCGCCATGGCGCGGGAATGCAGCAGAATGTCCATACGGGCGTCCTAGCAGCATCTGCTCCGGGTGTGGCGTACAATGGTTTGGCGTTCGAAGGGAAAGCAACGCTCAGGATTCAGCCAACTCCCCTCAAGTCGCGGGTAGAGACACAGATTCCTATCAAGCTAACTTTCCACAACCTCCCATCGACCATCAAGCGCCTGCATTTGCCGCGGCACAGTATCTCGAAAGCAAAACTACTGCACAAGGGGCCCGTTGAATCTGCGCCAGACATGCTCGAACTCTACACTATGCTTGTATGCACAAGTGCTATGCAGGATGAAAAGAAGCGATCTAAGGCCTTTGAGCAGGCTGCAAAAGCTTCTCGTCCCACCTCACCGAATCCTGGTCCGGAGGCCGATGAAGTCAAGCCGCAGAATGGTGGTGAAGTCCGGATCTGCCATGGATGCATCACTCGAGAACGCAAAAGGGCGGGGCGCAAGAAGAACAAGAAGCCGGAAGAGGATGAACTTTGGGACAAGTACCAAAATTACAGGGCTATCGTCTTCAACACACAGGAGGTCAAGGAATGGCAAGTAGCCACTGATACTGGCATTGGTATGACACCACCTCCGGGGACTATGCAGGTAGATGCACCTATGCGCATCGCTTGTTATTGCCGACATCACCAGGAGAAGATGGGCTTCCAGGTTATTTTTACCCTCAAGGACTTCCAGAACAACGTCATCGTACAGGAGATGTCCAATGCTATTATGATCACAGACGACCACAAAACACACCTGCCCCCCACCGTCGGCACGACGACCTCCAGCACTGCAGAAACACAAGCAGACTCTACGCCCCACGAGGCACCTTTACCCTTCCGCCAAACACAATCATCGTCCGATCTCCAGGGCCTCCAGCGCGGAACTCCTTTGCAGGCCGCGGGCCCCAAGCAGCACAACTCTCAGACTACATCGACCACTACGACACCTCGCAATCTATCGCGTCAAGCTTCGCCAACTTCTCCAGCAGGGCCCGCCGCTAAAAGGAGGAAGCCGAGCTCGACTAACAAGCTACCACAAGGGTTGGCCATGACCCGCTTGGAGACCGTCCAGCCGCCAGGTGCGCCCCTAAACAACGCACAAAACGACGGATCGATAGTGTCTTCTGCCACGTCGCCGTTCTCTCCGCCTGTCAACAACTTCCCGATGACGACCGGCACCATGTTCCAGCAACCGCCTCCTATAAACGGCATGCAGCAACCGTTTGCTCCTGGTCCTCTTACTCCCAATAGTAACAACAACGAACTTTACCAAGGAAACGGCAGGAACATGAGCATAGACAACATGCCCTTGACACAGCCAATGTACTCGGCCCCGGCCTCGGCTCACCCAAGTCGGGCCCCGAGCCCCAATCATCTCCGTAATGAGATGAATGTGCTTCAGCAGCAAACCCCACTTTCTCAAGCCATCTTCAATAGCACGCCCGTTGGCATAAACTCAATTAGAAGCCCAAGCCCTACTATCCACAAGATTATTCCTGGCGAGGGCCCCAAGGATGGAGGCATAGAGGTGACAGTCCTCGGAAGTGGCTTCACCAACGGCGGCCTGGAGGTGATGTTTGGCGACAAGAGAGCACTTACCACTACTTTCTGGGGCGAAAGCTCTTTGGTCTGTCTGCTACCCCCGTCACACGTCGCAGGGAATGTCTTGGTCCGCATCAGGCACCCGCAATTACCCGATCAGCAACATGCTTACGGTGGCAAGCAAGCCATCTTCCGCTACATTGACGATAGCGAAGAGCAGCTGATGCGAACCGCTCTTGTCTGCCTCGGGAACAAACTCGGTGGCACAATTCAAGACGCCACCGATATTGCGAAGAGCATCATCAACTCAAGGACAAATCCCGGCGGCTGGGGCCTTTCCCCGGGCGGCGGCAACCCAGTTTCGGGCGGATACAATTTCCGAGAGGCGCAACGAGAATGCATTGAATCTGGTCTCATGAAGATCCTTGACCTCATCGACTTGGACGACAGTGTCAACAAGGCCAGGATCAACATCAGAAAGTCGACCACAGGGCAGACGATGCTGCATCTTGGCTGCTCCCTGGGCATGTCTCGATTTGTCGCCGGCTTGTTGTCGCGCGGGGCCAACATTCACTCTCGCGACAAGGGAGGCTTCACACCTTTGCACTTCGCGGCCATGAACAACCATGCAACAATCGTCCGCCGGCTGATGATCTTCGGCGCCGATCCAACCATGAGGAGCTTGTCTGGTCTCACGGCCGCGGATCTTTGCCAGAGGGCGGAGGGGTCTAGAGAGGTGCTAAGAGCCCTGAGGAGCGTCGAGCGCAACGCTCGTTCTCGTAGTCGCGGCTCTCTCCATAGCCGTGTCAACAGCGCTACCTCTCTTAGCTCTTTGTGGGGATCTCGGGAGCCGCTTGAAATGTCGGCTTATCACGACGAGCCGCTGATGGATGGCTCGGGCTCCGGCGAGTCCAGTGAT
Source organism: Apiospora marii (assembly GCF_038362585.1). Taxonomy (NCBI): domain Eukaryota; kingdom Fungi; phylum Ascomycota; class Sordariomycetes; order Amphisphaeriales; family Apiosporaceae; genus Apiospora; species Apiospora marii. The sequence goes on from NW_027117377.1 coordinate 3,816,137, forward strand.
GACGACTACGAAGACTCGTCTGAAGAGTTCGACTCGCAGTCGGGTGAGCCAAAGGAGTACCTGCAGATGAGAAGACGCAGTATGCCTCACAACCATCGCCTTCCGGAAATTGTTTCCCCGCCCCCTGCTGGAGTCCCAGCAGGTATGGCATCACCGGGCGCTGCGATGACAGCTTTGCAAGGGCGTGTCTTGCAACAGTGGCAAGCCGTATTACACAACTGGCAGCAGTTCCAGATGCCGCAAATGCCGCAGCTTCCAGGGCGCAATGACTATCACAACATACTCAATAACGCACATCTCATGCAGCGATTCGCGTCCTTGGTCCCCAATATCGGAGGCTCTCGCCCGGGATCCGCAGATGACCACGGGCCCCGTGACGGCGACAAGCAATGGTGGGAGATCACATCGCTCTTTGGAGCCAAGGACTCGCCACCGCCGGCATACGAGGAGCTGTTCCCTGAGAATCAGCAGAGCGTCGACACCAAGCAAGCATCGGCGGCTGCGGCCGCAGCAGAGTACGAGGCGGATGCCAAATGCGCCGCCCTTTACGACCAGGCCGAAGAATCGACAGCCGAGTCTTCCAAGACACGACAAGTTCCACATCTTTTACAGATTGGACGCAAAAATGCCATCACCAAGGAGCAGCAAGAGGACCTCCAGCGCGCGCATGCTGAGCGACTAAAGACTGGCAGCAGCGACAAGATGCTGTGGTTCGTTTGGGTAAGTGTTCCCCTAGCCACAACATGCATATCACGAAATTTCCGTAACTAACATTCCGTCACAGCTTCCTCTTCTCATTTTCATTGTGGGGATGATGGTCTTCAACGGCGCACCCGCTGTTATTCAGGGGGTGACTAAATTCGGCCAGCTGGTTGTGGACATGACGGCTACACCGCAACAGACATTGGAACAGCTGGGCAACCGAGCAGTTGTTGAAGCAGTCTAAGGTCGTGCTTCATCTCCCTCTGCCGACCTTTCGTTAAAATCAAAAAGACATACATTTCGATTCATACTTACTGCGTACACCTATTAATTTTTCTTCTTCATGGTCTTTCGTTGTATAGTATACATTTCACCATTTGGGGCATGGGGAGTGAGGATCCTCCTACTTACCACATCGGCCTACTACATTTCTAGGCTCAGACATAAATCAGGCGGGCTCTTCACTATCGCTTACGGACATATGGCGCGGACAGGTGGTTTCCTTTCTCTTTGATATTCCTCCTTTTCCCATCATCCGGCGTACTAAGCCGCCAGGGGTGGTGCGGAACCGGTATTGGAGAAAGCGGTTGGATCATGGCGGGGTGGGAGGGATACTAGAGATGGGAACAGACGGCTACTGGGTGTTATCGAAGTACGGACGACATCGGGTTGTTTTCTTTTGGTATGGCCAGCGGGTTCATTTTATCTACGTTAGAAGCGTGTATGTGTGCGCGTGCCCCTACAACAAATTTCCGCTGCTCCTATTGGCGTATAAAGCTGGGAGAGGCGAAGAAGAGGGTCAGGAAGAAGAAAGCATATGAAGGAGAGGGAAGAAATCAGGTGTTTCTCTCCCCCTCTGTTGAGCGAGATGGGCTCGTTGAGTTTGTTACTTACTCCCTTTCGATTATGTATCTAGATGCTTGAGGAGAAAAAGTTCAGACAGAACGCACATCGACACAGTGGTTGGGGGTTGTACGGTCGATATATATAGCCAACGCTTCAGATATAAATTGACTGTACATGAACGACTATTCTTCGTGACTTTATCCCTATGCCGCGTGCCGCAGACGTCTTTGGTCAGGGTTGCTGGACTTACAAGCCTTTGTCAGTTCTGATCAAGAACGGAGTATATATATGTATAATATACAACTTAAGTACCCTATCATATATGTCAGATTGGCTCTGGTTCAAATGTAATCTTTCCAGGGCCGTCTCCTACCCTCATCTACGATTCAACTCCTAAACTTCTTTCACAGGAAAAATGGTATGTACGTCTAGACACTCGAGGCATCAGTGGGGAACACAGGCACCCCAATCTCTACTTAGTTCAAACAAGCAAGCTCTAAGGATTTTGCACAGCTAATCTCCATTCGACGAGTAGTACATATCTATATACAAAAATCTGGCCATGAAAGCGAATTTGGAAAGAACCATCCCCTAGAAGGAGAAGAAAGACAGTAGAGCTGACGGCCGAATCAAAGTAGCCATCAGCACAGAAAGCAGCAACCCTTACCCCTGGAGGCAAGACGGACAAGTCCAAATGGAGGAAACATAACGCCTATAACACCTTTTCGTAACCCGGGTATCCGTCCGTTAAAAAATTCCAACGGGGTTGAGAATCATCGATCGTACAAGGTATACCAGCGGGTTTATTTTTCGTTGTTGCTTGCGATAACATCGTGGACTCATGAATTCGTAGCGTGAGAAGTCGAAATAGGGGGGGTGAACAGAGAGAGGGCGGGCGCGGAAAACAGAAATCCTCCAAAAGACCACAATGCCACAGCAATGATTTACACGCGCGCAGGATGCGCACCCCACAAGGTCGACGGTCCAAGCCATCAAATCCATGAACACCAGTGAGCCACCACCGGACGTGTCGGGCCGGAGGGTCTCACGGCGATCAACTGTGGTGCCATATCTGGCTCTTCAACTCCCAGAATCCACAAGTGATCCTGATCTCTGGGGAAGACGCGATGTCCGCGTCTAAGCAAAATAGACGGGCAAAAGGTCATAGGGCCTGTCCAAACTGCCAGTCAACGTCCATACGATGGTTTTCATTCCTCGCCGCCACTGCTGCTGCCACTCCCTTGGCCGCAAAGTACCCGTTCTTGAACGTGTCTGGGATTTGAGGGACCATTGGAATGCCGCGGTTTGCATCGGGCACAACACACAAGGGTTCTGCCACGCCTACTGCATCTCGGAGGGTGGTGCCGCGGCCCTTGCTGCCATCAAGAGAGTTACGGCCACTGCTGCTCTCGCTCTCTGGCGTCATATCAGCATCTACCTCCAAAGACCAATTAGGGGAAGGACCGGAAGAGCGATTGGACGACGGCATCTGCGCCGGCAAGCCCCTGTACTTGTCCAATGTGATGGGCGGATAGCTCATGTTGTTGACATGAGGCTGGCGTCTGGCCTGAGGGCTGTACTGATGGGCCTTCTTGCGAAGTCGGTTTGCACCACCAGCCCCCGCAACAGAACCCGACCGCGGAGGTATAGTAGGCATCAGTTCGTTTTTCGTGCCATGCGGCGACTTGCTCGTTCGCACGGCAGGAGGGTCGGGGCTGGGAGTGCGCATGCGAATCGACATGGTTGCGCTAGACGCCTTTCTTTCGACGCCGTCGCCTTTGGAGGGCGAGATGGCCTTGGGCACCCCTTCGCTCTTGTTAATGTCGCCGCTAGCAGCGCCACTAGGCATTTTGCGCAGTTTTTTGGAAACTCTTCTAATGATTCCTTGTCCACTGTTGCTACTGCCGTTGGCGCCGGGCCAAATGCTCCCAAAGCTGGCACCGGTGGCGCTAAGCGGAATGCCACCGGCACTGTTCTGCTGCGTTTGAGGGGGCGCAGGTATATCCGTGGCCAGCACATTGATGTCGGCCTCAGCACGGGACCGCTTGCGACCCCTAAGGTTATAGCGAAGGGACTCGCGAGAGGCCTTGGCCTTGGCCTCGAGCTTCTGGTGAGACAGCGGAGGCGGAGCCAGGCGCTGCATATGGAAGGATTGTCTTGGGGGACTGCCCGGTGAGTCCGGCACGGCAGGGTACTTGGGCCGGTCGGGGCTGGTTGACTGTAGTCCGTCGCCGGGCGAGGGAATACGAGGCAGAGGCTGCGACTGCATCGAATGGCCAGCCATTTCTCTCTGTAGTCGACTCCCTGGTGGCGGCTGCCTTGTGGATTGGATGGCATGGGATTGAAAGAAGCCGTTGGCCATCAATTCATTGTAGGACGCCATGATCTCCTCTCGACTCGGGCGGTCGGTGCCAGCACCACCGGGCACGGGGGTCGTAAGGGCCGTGAAGGCCGGAGGGAACTGAGGAATGTGCGAGTGCGAGTGCGCCTTGGTCATGTGGTGGGTAGGCCTCTGGTGGGTCGGTACGTGCTGCAGGCTGATGCGCTTCTCCGTCTCCTGCTGGACCTTGCTGACGGGCTCCTTGCGTCCCAGGCCGATAGCATCTCGAACGCGGTTCAGGAAGCCCATAGACTTCTTATGCCTGAGCTGCCGGTGCGGCACGTCGGGGTCGTCCTGCAGCAGCTTCTGCGTGTGCTCCTGCGGCTGTGTGCGCAGCCGTTGCAATGCCTGCGAAGGGAGCTGGGCCTGGGCCGACAAGGGGCGGTCGCGGCGTTGGGAGCCGTTGCTGGGGGAGGGGGCGGGGGCGGCGTAAAACTGCTTCTCGAACCTGGCCAGCTGGTCTTCACCGAGGAACTGGACCGGGGGCGCGGCGCTGACTCTGTCGTTCATGGAGCCCTCGTGAAAGCGCGAGACGGGGCGCGAGGGGCCATCTTGAGACGGTCGCGGAGTTGGTTCGAGGACCATTCTGGGCGACCGCCAGTCAAAGGGTGACTGACGCTCTAGATGGAACTAAGCTGGAAGATGAGGTAAATCGTGCGAAGCCCATGGGTGTGGTGAGGTTTTGAGCAGGTTGTGGTGGCGAGCAAACGGTCGGCTGGTGCGGTATTGGTTGTGTGAGTTGGTTGGTTGGTTGGTTGGTTGGAATGGGCCGGGCAACTTTTGTTTACTTTCTGCAGCGACAGCTCATTGTTGACATGGGTAGTCGCACCTCTTCTGGAGCCCGGGGCGTGCAGGAGGCAGGAGGAGCACCTGCCTAAAGCGGGGGACCCGTCCGTGTACAGTAGCTAAGAGGCCTAAAGTAGGTAGTCGGTAGGTACTTAAGTAGGTAGGTACGTATAGTGCAGGCTGTAGTGCAGGCTGTAGTCCAGTCACCAGTCTGCAGTACCTCAGGTAGATAGATTGCCGATAACGATTGATACGTGCCACCCAATTCGCCGACGACAACTACGATGCTGTCGTAGGTATCATATATAGTGTGTATGTTTACAGTTCTATCAGAAAGAAGCTCTATCAGCCAATACTCCTGTCTCCCTCAATCAATTGACAGACGCCAAACCCATGGAACCCATGCGAGCGCTATGGACGCACGCACTCACGCACTCGCCCTCACGCACGCACACGCGCACCACCAAGCTCCACGTGCCCTGGAAAAGCGGGTGAAGCTTGGGCGCCGGACGGGGCTCTGCTTTTAATGAGCTGTCTCTTCCCACTTGCTGGTATCACAGAGCAACCGGGCTAAAATCGCGATTCGCCTGAGCTCGGAGCTCCAACTGAGCCAACTGAGATGAGCAGAGAGCTTCGGCATTGTTCATAGCGCACCCGAGTCAGTCATGCATCGCATGCCAATATTGATCGAATCTGCTTTGCAACTTGGGCTTTTCATTCCCTACGTAGGCAAAGTCCTATCGGGTGGCTATCTACAATCCGTTCCAACTACTGTTCCAACGCCATCGAATCCCATACTAAGTTAAGTGTAATTGAATATACCAGTGAACAGAGCAGCCAACCAGCACCGCACTCAACCAACTCTTGGGCGTGTGCTGGCTCGTATTTGCTTCGATTTGTGCTGCCGTTCGTAGTTGAGAATAAGTAACATCTCGGGTCCCCGAGGCCGGTCACGTAGACCGGCTCGCCCGCGTGCTGGTGTCACGAGCGGGTCCCGCCATCCCCCCAACTCCGTAGCTGGGCGCGGTTGACGCCGACGCCCCTTTGCCATAGGCGTGTAATGTGCCAGGCCAGATGTTTCCATCCCTATTCTCCATATTTGACAAAAGAAATCCCGAAATGTCGCTACGTACTGCGTATATACAGCAAAAAGACTGCTGGAACCCAAACCCGTGGTATCAAACAAGAACCCAAAAAAATACATCACGTGTCGTTGACTACCCGCGCCCCGAGCCCTCTCAGACTCGCTGCTCTATAATGTGCCCATAGCCGACGCTGTGGTTGCGTCCAAGGTGTAGTCGCTTCCTAGAATAGGCCTCTTGGTCTCGGATCTCGGCGTACTTGATTTCCTCTGGTGCAGGGGGCACACTGGCTTTCAATAGCGACGGGTCTATAGGCAGCTCGTGGTCGGGATGATACTGCTTCTCTCCGGTCCCGGCAGCATCGCCTAGCGAGAACTTTTCAACAACGTCGCCCGATGATCTCTTATACCGCAGCTGTGTCGATGAGTACCCTGTCAAGAGGTGGTGGTCGCCATCGAAAGACACGTCCTCCTCCGACAAGCCCCGCTTCGTGGACAGACTACTCTGTGTGGGGTATAAGGGCTTGCCTCCTGACGAGGGGGACATGGAGCTGTTTGGGCTCCATACAGGTGACGATTCCGTCTTCGTCGAGGACGTGTTACCGTCAGTGGTAGAAGCGATACTGTGGCGCGCTTGCAGATGCGGTTGGATAGGTGGCAACGACATGCCCATGGCGCCCACAGGGCCCATAGCTGGTCGTCCGCTATTAATGATATGCGGTAAAGACGGCCGGCGATGGTCGTCGAAAGAGGCATATGGGCCTGGCCCGCTCGGCGGCGGTGGGTAAGGCGAGGCACGAGGACCAGTTACGGCTGGTGGAGGAGGCGGTGGGGGGTATGAGCTCAATGAGCCGTGACGGGGATAGGCTCGGATTGGCGTGTTGGGTTCAGATGTTGGCGCCGGTGCCGGGAACGAGCTACTGGGAGGACCAAAGTCGAGTACTCTCTGCTGCGCCGGGCGGGCAGCAGCAAGCGGCGGTGGCGGCGGCGGATGTTCATATGCAGATGTCCTACGAGAGAAGACCCCCCGGTCGGCACTAGAATGGCTGCCGGACCGGTCTCTGAAGGCGTTGGGTGACTGTGACCGGCGATCTGCCTTCTCACCACCCTTCTCCGGACGTCGACGCATCCGTACATCACGTCGTATGCGAACGCGGCAGCCTTGCTCAGCCACCGTTCGGCTCAGAGATGTGCTCTCGCCGAGACCAGGAAACTTCTTGGCGCTGTAAACCTGGAAGGTTACCGACTTGACCTCCATCATGTGAGTGACAAAACCATCCGCGGCCTCTTCCGACACGGGCTCCTGCTTCTCCGATCCAAGCGTCAGGTCCTGGGGATCCTTGTTCTTTTCGTACAGGCGGAAAATGAGCTTGTAGAAACCCTCGTGCCGGACAGAAAGATCCGGGAAGAGGAAGTAACCAGCCGGCTCCGGTCTATCCAAGTAGCAGCAGGCCGATACAGGTAACCCTGTCAAGACCGGCGGTGTCGAGGTTGCCTGAGTTTGCACTCGTCCATGGGCCATTGGCCGGGCATTCTCCAGCGAGACGAAGACGAAGAACTCGGCGGCATAATCAAAAGTAATATCCTTGGACTGCTCATAAGTGTCGCCTTCGTAGACGTTCAGCTTCACAATCGGGGGCGGATCCACGGGTCGGCGGTCAGCGGATGCTACTAGCAGTCAGTCTCAACTTTCTTGGAGAACAGAGAATCATGGCGTGACGGTGATTACATTTTGGGCCGGAACCGCAGGCTCTGGCGCGATCGGGCTGTTGTATTACATTAAGGGCATAATGCAAGGTCCTGCCACCAACCGTCTTCCGGGTGTGCGTCAGAAGCGGCCCTTCACGAATGGGGCCGTTCATGATGGGAGGGCCGGTCATTATCTACATCGCTATCAGTATTCGAGTATGGACAGGTTGTGATTGTTGGAGTGCATGAAATGCCAAGTAAGCAACACACAATGCAATGCTTACACGGGTCAAGACCCCGCGCGCTCAAAAGGTGGGCAGCGAAATATGGCTGATGGATGTTCTCACCAAGATGTGGCGAAGTTGACTTACAGCAGCTAATATTGTGAGAGAGAAAGGTCCAAGCTAAGCAGCCAACATCAACCAAGTTGGCAGCTGGGCCTTCGTGTCCTTGCTGCAGTGGCTTCGAGGCCGTCACCAGATGCGGGTTCGTCCAATGGGGTGCAATCAGATCATTAATCGAGTCGGGGTGCGGTTTGTTGTCGAGTTGAGGGCTCCTTTCCTTTGTGACAAAGTGCGGATTGAAGGTGCGTCGCGACAACCAAGTCAGGGACCCAAGGCTCTGGGACAGACAAAGTATGTATTGATGGAGAAGTAAGGAGTGAAGGGAAGAAGAAAGTGATCCGTAGGTTTGGGCCGAAGGCTATCGGTCGGAAGGTAGGTAAGGTATGAGAACGAACGAATGAACAAATGACGGGTCGGGGGGTGTGGGTGGGTTATGCTTATGGGGACTGCCTGTATGGGTAACCTAAGGTATTATCCAGTCCTTGGGGGGGGGGGGTACTGTCTGGGGGGGCCGGGCTGCTGGGTTCAAATGTTCGCAGGAGAAAAGAGGCGAATGGGCCAAAAGCCAAGAGCAGCGAGACAAATCAGATCAGAGGTCAGAAGTGTGCTGGAGTCCCAGTCCCGGAGTGCTGGTGCCGCAAACTGACTCGAGCGACTTGCTTGATTGGACCCGGCTGTCCGGACTTGCGCGGTTATGGTACCTGCGACCCAAAGGCCAACAGCAACCGATTGCTCAATCTCACTCTTTTTTTTTTTCCTTTGTGCACTTTCCTGCTCACGCTGACGTCTTATTTCTTCCGCCCAGAAGTCGGTCCCACCAGGCTGTGCTTATTTTATGATCACTATCCTCGGGCTCTCTTCCTGGGTTTCGTCAACTCTCGAAAATGACAGTTTTCAGCCGCGAGGGCAGACCAAACATCTGAGAAACCAAGTAAATTACTAAGGGTGCGGATTAGAGCAAAGAGGAAAAGAGCGAAACGATCCAGAAGAGAGGAGGGGAGGCGTGCTAGACTGGATGCTACCTCCCAGTACCCAGAACCAGAACCAGAACCTATTGACTGAGAGGTACAGTGTGTGCAGGCCGTACCTCCAGCACACACGCATGTACATCCAGCTCCATTAATAAAGTAAGGAGTTGGGAGTTGGGACGATTGACGGTGCTGGCTGACCCTACACATCGTGCCGTACTGTACAGAGCGGTACTCGTACTGGGGGGGGGTGGAGGGTCGACCATTTGGGGATAACCGCCCCCGCTCTTCTGTCTAATTCCCGTCAAATGAGAACAGCCCGGCCCCGTCCTCGACGGCCTAACCAATCACAGCGCCCGAAAACCCCCGGTCTCCAGACCCAGACCCAAGACGACTGCAGGGTGTGTCCCACCCAATCTTACAAGGATCGCAGGCAAGGGGGGAGGGGGGCATGGGCTGGCAAGGAGCAGCGTCCAGTCGCGAGTGGGCATCTGGCCCTGATGTCTGGTTCGGGTTTCTGCAACTGACTCCTTGTCTTTCATCTGCTCGTCCGTCCTGCCGGCCCAGATTACCCAAAGCTGCAAACGAGTCGCTCAATACCACAAGGACTTTGTCGCATAGTCAAGGCATCCTTACGCACATTGGTATAGCGCTAGTCCATCGTGAAGGACCAACAACTCGGTCCGAAACCCTGGGTCCCCTGATGAATAGCACGTACTGTAGTAGTAGTGCCTGCACATCACTGGCGAACATGCTATGTGCACTTTTGACTATGCCTAGATAGACTTTAGGTAATGTGAGGATCCGGCACGTCATCCCGCCCATGGTCCAGTTGTGCGACTTGTCCCTGGTCCTGTGTATTGAAGGTCAGAGGTCAGGTGCCCCAGGACCATGGGAGCATGGTCGCGCTCTGTTTATGTTACCATCCATCTCTATTTGGGCCTTAGCATTCATTGGCATTGGTATTAGCCGATTGCTGCAACGGGCTATGGCTATGACATCCAGGTATGATGTATCTCTGCACGGACTTGGGCTGACAAAGAACAAGACCCGCGCAAGATCTGTGGGAGACTGGCAACTGGGACTGATTGAGTGCCTCCCGTTCTATTCCTTCTGCCTATTTCGCACGGGACTACATTATGTAGCACAATTCGCACAAACTGACATGTCCCAACAACACGCAACACTGCAACAGGGACGTTTTCCTTCAGTATCCCGGCATCCAGCTTGTTGGTCGGGTGGGTAATGGGCTCACCAGCCAGCAAGCAAGAAATTCCGACTGGGGTGTGGCTAGGAGTAGCGCCGCCGCGGTGGAGCTTATTTCCCTGTAACCGGCTCGCTGGAGGGTTTTTGTTGTTTTTTTCCTATCCAGCCATCCAGCCCGGTACCTGACGGTTGCGATTCAAGTGGGAGATCCTGGCATTTTTACTTCTTACGGTGCCGCAACACCCTCAAACGTTCGGACTGCAAAGTGGGCTTCTCAAGAAAGTCGTTACGTTAGAGGGGGGCGTGCTTGGTGACAGAGCTTGATTTCCCCCGGGGAAAAACTGCAGGCACAAGAGTCATCATCCTCGACTCTGGCGGCTCACCTTGTCGAAAGAAGCAACACCACCGCCGGGTTGGTACGGGTACAGATATGGATAGCAATGCATGCTGTGTCGGTGCCAATCAAAGCCCCGAACCACCACGATGGGTGGGTGTGTTGGTCACTGTATTTGAGCACCGCCCAAGCCATCCACCCAACTGTCGAAGGTTCGCTTAAGCATACGACGTACCTGTAGACCGACCTTCAGGGGGCGGATGTATCCACCTACCTACATACCTATCTACCTAGGTGTGGCATCAAGGTCAGGTGCCTATGTTCATCTCTGTCGTGCAGACAGAACTCACCTATCACAATGTGAACGTGCCAGTTACGTCGGCAGTGAACTCTACTCGTATGGGGAAAAAGCTAGCTGGGACGCCCGACGCCATGATAGCGGCGCCGCCTGTGAAGTGTGTTTGGTTGTTTGACGCTCGCAGGACGCTTATTAGTCCTGTCGTTGCCCGGGCTATGGATGCTGTACACGTGGTGGTGACACACATGCGGCCTTAGGCTTCAGCCAGAGCACGTTTTACTACTACTTGACACTTCGCTGGCAGCTTTCGCAACGCCTGAGCAGCGCCTAAGCAGCGCCTGGGAGAGGGAAACAGGGCGAGCAATCAGGTACCTGGCGCACTAGACGGCACTCACTTACCTGGCGCAAGGTATCATCGGGCCTCGCCTTTAATCGAGGCTTGAAGTGCCTTGAAGAATCTGGGCGTTCTTCTCCGAACGAACACAATGCCTTTGAAACATTCTCGCCCAATCTCCTTGCATTGCGCAGTAGTCTAAACGATGGAGATGGAGTTGCGGATGGCGCCTGCGAAGAGCCGAGATTACTATTACTATAAACGGTCGCGGTGATTTGTTCATATGGGGACCGATTAGGGCGAGAGGCACTGTGGAGCCGGCCGCTGCATGCATTCTCAGAAATGAGGATTTCATATGTCAATGGCTAGACCCCATCAAACATCTCTTCTCTCAGCCCTGATCGACAATTCCCAAGGGAACCTGGCTGGCTGGCTGGCAGTTGTCTCGCTGCCCTTTTAGGCGCATCCGCAGAAGCAAGCAGTGGCTCATACGAGTTATACACCACCTACGCCATGGCGGTCGCGCTAATATGCTTGGCGAGTATAAAACTGTATACCCGGAGTCGAGGAGAGCCGAGTGCCCACTTGTACGCCCACTCACATATTTCCAACCCACCACGCTGCAGATGTCTCGAGACTCGATATCACCAGTAGGAATAGCCTCCGATGCCTCCGCCCGATCCGTTCCTGTGCATGGGTGTTATCTATAGTAATAGGTCGGGTACTCATCTTGCTCATCTACCATCGACAGCATCTCGCCTCGAAGCAGGGAAGGCAGCTGGCAGCAGAGCAGAGTATGCCTCAGAGTCTGCGGGTGTGTTATGCGGGTGTGTTAGTAAAGTATACTTCTGCCAAAGTGTGTGTATGCTACAGTTGGGCGCCTCCCGCCCGCACTGTCTTTTGAGGGCCAGCCAGAGACACGGACCTATAGTTTGATGATCCAATGGCTCTCACCTCAATCAGTGTTGAGTCAATCAACCCTACACCCTTCCTCCCGGGCTATAGCACGTCCGGTTTACTCTCCCGTTCTAGCATCTTAATTGTGTCGATATAGCCAGGCCGTCCATATACCCCACACTCATCTCAGTTTATCGAACCATCGTCCCTATCCAGTATCAACTGCCGTTTCATGCACGGGAGGAGCTGCCAATCCTGGGCGAAAACCGGAGTTCCTACTGTGCAAAATTGCGTGCCAATCCCAATACCGGCGCTCTGCTGCATCTCCATGCACGACTACGTAAAAAAAAGCGAGAGCTTGCCACCTCCCTCGTTTCTGCTGCCACACTGCCAAACCCCATAGGCCAAGACGGTTTGGGCAACTCTATCGTCGCTAGCGCGAAACGAGAGTCCCTCAGTCCCAAGTACCGACCGTACCATACCGTACGTAACTGTAGCTTACTTTTAGTGTTGGTGCAAGCAAGGGAAAGAATTGCCCGACGACCGGCTCGCCCCAAACCTCAAGAACCCTGAGTGCACTATGTCACTATCATCCGATATGGATCAATATGAGATAGATACATACGATCGAAACCCAGCCTGCCGGCCATCTCGACGGGCATTCTGGCTCGGTGCGATGCGCTGCGATGCGAGATTTTGAGACTACCCTGCTATGATGCTTTTTGCCTACAACGTTACTGCACCACTTTGTTTCTGTTTTTTCGTTTGCTGCGAAATAAAATAAGCCCGAAGTATTTTCCTGCTTAGGTAAATGACGTGATCTTGGACCTCCATTTCGATCAAGGAGGGGCGTCAACCGTCAACTTCGAGGTCACCCGACACTGTTGACTGCAAGGAGAGAGAGAGAGAGAACATTACCCAAGAGGTAAGCAGCAAACAACGGCTGCACATAGCAAAGCAGTCAGTGGGAGGGGAAAGAAGCTTTGTGCTCCAACAACCTCGACCAACCCAATTGCCGCAGCACCGAAGCTGCGGTTCATGCACATGAACCACAACTCTGGGACATCACCAGGCTCGAAACAGCACAAGACAGAACCATCTTGTTTTGTCTCAACCCTAATCCAACTGTCATCGCATGATTTTGGATTTCTCGCCAGCCATGGGCGACAAATGCTGGACTGGATTGGGTTCCCGGGATCGTTACAGCTCGAAGCCTCACAGCATTAGTTGGTTACTAGTTTGGCCTGAACGGTAAGGAAGAAGGGCCTTCTTTTGGGGGTTGTTTGCTTCGCCTGTACGAGCCAGCCAAAAGACCATGCTACGAATTCTATTGCCATGGCATGTATGTAGAGTAGAAAACCGACAATACTTCAAGCCACCGTCGTAGCAGATCATCGATGATCAGCTACCTACCACCAATGCTACCTACGACAACCACCATGGCGGCGTCTGAGCGTGTTCGGCCTTCCTTAGTCGGTCGTACGAGGCCACTTACTCGCGTGATCAGAAAATGTAGCTGGCTCATTAGGCTGAATGGGCGTACCACGTACAGTAGCTGTACAACAAACTGCTTGCAAAACCGCCTCCCTGGGGAGGTGTTGTGCACTCCGCCTCCTCGGATCGCAAGAGAAAAGGGAGGGGGGGCCAAGAAAAGCGATTAAGCCGCTTCACTTTATCAAGGTTTGTGCTTGGAGTATGGGGATCGAAGCAAGGGGGCCACGGATCTAAGCAGTTGCGCGATCTGATGGTTTTATCTTTTCAGGTTTCCCACGAGACTGGTAGCAGCAACCCACCGGAGGACTGGGCAATCGGTAGGTAGCTAACCCGAGCCACCGGCTTTCGGTATGTGTCTGGGAGGGGACAAAAAAGAGACTTTCCCAAGTATCCGCGTTCAACCGGTGGTGGGCACAGCCCGGGGCACCGTCGAAACTCTCGCGCCGGTAAATTGGGGCCGCTTGAGGCAATTCTGCGTTCATCTGAAGCTTATAGACTCTGGGAAGCACCGAACTGTATGCGGAGAAGAGGTGTAAAACCCATCGAGTTCAGGCATCCTGGACGCCAAAGCCAGCACGCTCTCTACGGCGTCGTTCTGGGAGCCGATGCGTATTCTCGTCTCAGCCAGCAGCACCTTTTTGTCCATGTGTGGTTGGTGGCAGGTGCCAACTTGTCACTCCCCATGCCCCGTCCGTTGAATGCTCGCGTCAAACTGCCTCGTCTTGTATATGGGCGGTATGTAGAGAAGAAGGGCGTGCGAAAAGGTGACTCATGTCAGCAAGCGGTGGCCGCAAGCACGCAATGACAACAACCAGCCCCTTACTTCTGCTGCTGACGGCATGCTGCCTGGGACTTCTCATGTAGCACAAAGGGGGCTGAACGATCTTGTTTGCGTGACTATAGTTCCTCACCGGTATTTCGCGCTGCTTGCCTGCCTGGCTGCCTGCCTTTCTGCCTCGACGTCGAGAACTATGAAACCGTTTCTGTGCATGGCCTCGGTGAGGTAGAACCGAGAGGTGCTGAGGAGCGAGCGAGGCTAACATTCTAACCAGTACTAGATGGTGATGGTGTCTCGTCTGTTGGCGCGTGGCTTCTCATGATGGTCGTCGAATACGATTTGCCTATGATGGACGAGTTATGGTATGTAAGCAAGCATCGTGCAAAAGTGAAATACCCCATCCAGTTCAACACAGGCTGGAGGCAATAGAGGTGGTAGGATATTCGATGCAGCATTTTGGTAAGCTGGCACGATTGATTCCTGCTCACCGGTATCTGGTATATTCCCACCTGTCCATAAGTTACTTGAGCCGGATGCTGTCCATTGACACGAGCAAAGCACGTAAACCCATACGTTGCCATGCATTCCAGCTCGGTCATCCGCGACCCCTATCATATTGGGAACCGGTGCGACCTCTGTCAGAGAACATAGCCGACGGCGTCGTACCTATCTGCATGTCTGAAGCAAACCCATTGGGCTGGGCTCGACGAGGGAGGGCAAGCGAGATCGCACGCAGCCAGCAACCGGCTCTGGTTGGGTGCCACCACGTGGGGTCCAAGGGCCGCGCCCTGCGCAAAGAACCTGAGACATGCGGTGACCGACCCGGAGTTCGAAACTTTTTTTTCTTCATTAGCCAAGAAAATATTTTCCAACGACGGCTGCCCGCCACTGCCCGCTGCTTGCTTGCTTGCTGCTGCTGCTGCTGCTGCCCGACAAGTGGGAAGTGAATTAAGATGTGGCGCCTGCGGGTAGCCGATCGGTGACGAGGAGACGCCGTGGGACGTTGCACGGGCGCAGAGGAAAGCCCTTGCTGGCCGGTCCTGGTGGTTGCTGCATTGGGGGAGGCCATGTCACCCTGGAGAGCCAAGGGAAGCAATGTAATATGTAATCAATAAAGCGCAGAGAGGAATGAACAAAGTGCATTAGTTTCTGCATCAAGCGAGCATCTTGGGTACCCTGTTTTGCGTGACTCTGTTATTTCGGACATACCAATCCCCCTATTGCGTCAAGCTAGAGGGCTGTCTGCTCACCATTTCAGAAGAGAACCGTCGACCGGATAAATATGAACGGATAAGAGCCAAAACCTTTCTCTCCTACTACTCGCGGTCCCATGTGTCGCCTCACACGGCAGCAGTGAGTAGCAGTTTCCGGGAACGCGTGCTCAGCAAAGTGGTAATGGAGGGTCTCACAGATAGACGACACTGTACGATGACAAAAAAGCCGTTTTGGGGGACTTTGTGATCACACAGACACCCGCCCTTTGCAGTCACAGTATCTTACGCAGAGCTGTCACGGTAAAGGACGATCACCGCGTGTGGTCTAAAAAAAGAGCCATTCGAGCCACCCCTATTCGATGTTTTTGTGGCCAAGATAGGGGTAGCTCGTACATCTTGCCTAGTGGTCAGGTAATGCCCCGTACAGGGACCATTGAAAATAACTCAAACCATACTCGAATGCTTGAAACGTGATGGGGGTGACTACAGGTGCTATTGGGCTTGACTGGAATAGAAGGAGGCACAAGCGCCTATGCTCTATAACGGCGTCCCAAACTGCATTTTGTCTCTTGTTATCCGCGATACTCGTTTGAGGGGTGTTTACCAGTTGGGCCAAAGGTTGGGATAACGGACCGATTGCGGTACCAAGCTCTAACATCATCGGCCATTACCCACGAGCCATCGGTTCCCGTGGAAATCGGATGGATGGATTCCTAAGCGGGACGTTGGAGATTGGCATGCTGAGTGACGTACGATGCACCTCGAGTAGGGGTCGGCCATGCAGACATGATGTTCTTTCTTGACTCTGGCGTCGGTATGAAACACAGATCCGCTCGAGATCCGTGTGGGTTGGATGCCTGCCGGCCCGGATGTTTTTGTCACCCCTTTCGCGGACTATGGCCCACTCATATTTCCGGACAACCCAGACTGCTAAGAAAATGCAATGGAATACTGCGCAATGAGCCACAACTTAGAAACACATGTGTAGAACTCGTCATATGTCCCGGTGAAGGCTCGCGTTGGAATGATCGCGGGACTGGCCCAAGACTGTGATAAGCCTACCCGAGAAAAACAAAACTGTTCGATGTTTAGGGAAGGGGACAGAGAATGTAATTAATATGATTACTATTATAGACTAAAAATCATAAACGGGGGTATAAATGTGTTAAAGATCGTGTATCGTGGGAGTCAATGAGTGTTTGGGTATCATATAAAGTCAATAAGGAGTGAGAACACGGGATATCTTTTGGGAACGCCGCCGGCCTTTCCAACCATGCCGAGGTACTTCGAGCTTCAGCAACAGCGTTGTGGTCCCTGAAGTCCTGTGGTATCCCGCTGATGGGCGTACAAAGACGACCATTCCGGGGAGGTACGAACCCTCCTCAGTTTTCACGGGAGGAGCCACCCATCATCTAGACAGCTGGCTGCGCAGTAACACCAGGAGCAGGTGTAGCGGCCGGGGCGTTCTTTTCAGGGAACGAGCCGGCATCATGGACCCGGCCATATCGAGTAAATGCTATGTCGAGGTCAGTATTCCATAGCTCAGCGCAGGTAGGCCTTAGCCCTTTGACGATTCTTACCTAGATTCAGCCTGCCATAATCCCACTTGCGGCTCAGGGCAAGGACGACGACCGAGGTGACTGGCAACAGCAGCACGTCGAGGACGCCGAAGAAGATGGCACTGGGCGTGATGCCGATCGTGTTGCCCCCGTCGGAGAGACCAAAAGCAATGGGGTAGAGAAGCCAGAGCAGGTTCACCCAGCCAGACAGGGCGTAGTGGTCTCGGCCAAGGCCAACGCGCTTGGCAGAGGTGCCGCCGTGGCCCAGGGTGTTGAAGGCCAGCATGAGCCAGGCCACGGTGCCGAAGGCGTAGAAGCCCCATTTGTAGTTACTGGTAGTGTATGCAGACACGAGATAGGAGATGACCCTTTTGTTGCAGCGTTCAGTAGACGTACCCGGCGGCAGAAGACAAGACCAGGCAGGTACTTACCAGATCCAAGACAGGAATATGTTGTAGACAATCGTAGCCCACGAGACGCCGCTGAGAAGACCGAGAGAGAGGATGATAGCAGGGAATTCCACGACCCACTTGCGCCCAATTGTCAGTGACCATGTCCTCGTCATTGCGTTCTTTCCTAGGAAAAACACTTACATTTACGTACTTCACCCAGAATATCTGGCGCGTCCAGCCTGACACGGGCTTGCTGTTGACAACCGGGACAACGCTGTACCCAAGGTCAGAGGCCCAGGCAAAGTAGGTTATGGATCCCACAAGAAGCGCGACTGAGAAGATGTAATGGAATATCTTCTCGCCCGAGAAGGGCTTGAAGCTGGCAGCATAGAAGGCGATAAACAGGATGGCATAGACAGCTGTGACGGCCCAGAGCCAGTCCGAACCATGGACACTGAAAGCCTCGTTCCCAGCTGGAGGGTTGATGTCCAGAGCCTGGTTGCTGCGGATGATGAGACCCATAATAGGCGACATAGATAAGGGGTTCGAAATAGGGGTAGCAGAAGTGGTGTGGTGATCTGAGAGAACTCTACAGCAAATACCGGCTCAACTCAATGCGATAAGTTTCCAAAAATCACTGATCAGACTGGTGGTGGTGTCGCAGATATAACTGTGTGGCTGAACCATGGAGCGTGTGGATGTAGGTTTGGAGGAGGAAAGAAAGTGCTTACTTTATATAGGATCGGCTCTCGAGGGGATATCGACCAGAACCGCAGCCTCCCAATCTTCCAGACTCGTACTAATGCACCGGTAAGAGCGGCGATCTTGCGAATACGCACATCTTGGAGGGAGAATCTCAAACCCGAGTGGTCCGACAGCCAGCAGCGACACACCTGGTGCTTTGACGCCTTTGGTGCCCATCGCAACCCTATGCGGGATAGGCCGTTGCAACAGGACCAGTTGGGATACCAGGATTGCATTCGTGCAGATGCAGATGGAAGGTACTGGTCAACATCGCGTCTGCGGGCACCGATCGGACCTTGGCCGGGTCTGCTCGGCAAATCCAGTCGGTCATAAGACATCCAGCCCGGGCTTCAACGGCATTGGCTATTAGCTCCAAAACCTTTTTGGCATCTCGTCAACGCATGATCTCCCTCAAGAGAGAGAGAGAATTAACCATGAGTTTGCTTGCATGCTGCAATATTGCTGGTAATGAGCATGTCCCATATACTTTTGGTTACTGTAGGTCGAATGGAGATGGCGATCTAGGCCCCCTGCAGTTCATACATTCACTTACACATTGATATCAAACACACGCAACCGGAGAGTAGCCGCCATCTGCACGCGGTTGACGTGATGCAAATGTGATGGGCTACTGGCACCTTCCATGGCCCACCGGCAGGCTCGGGCGTAGGTTGTTGAATCTGGAAACCCGGCCTACCCAAGAATAAGACCCTGAACGGCAGTCGATTGGACACGGCGCGGGATACCCGGGAAGCGAAATAGGGCTGCAACCTTGCAATGCACGCCCGGTAGTTCTGCTAAGCTCATTAGCTCATCACGTATGCAAGCCAATTTATAATGGTCGCAGTCACAATGCATTAGTCAACCTTGACAATTGGGCACGCCTTTCCGCTTGGCCTTGCCTATCGAGTGAATCATGCCATGTGGTGAGGAGACCAGACGATTACTCACGACGCGAATGTTTTTTGCCGTCGTACGACATGAAGCAGGTTGCAAAGACAGGTAGAGATATACCAGATACTTAGAAGAGGCAATACGTCGCACGGTGAATTGATTCAATTCACCTTTGGCTGCTTGCTGGGTGGAAGCTAAGCAACACGGGTACAGGGACGGACTTGACGTCCTGATGCTGGCTCGGTGGAGGTGACCGCTGACATATGTGGTGGCGTATGTATGGCAAGCCAAAACAACTGCAACTTGTTGATCATGGAATACCTCTTTGAGAATGCTGCTCACATATCGGCCGGCAGTGCAACCAGCCCAAAAACCGATGTTTGCCCAATTGGAGCTACCTTGGGTTTCAAGGATCAACTGTCGCTCAGAAGGTTCGGCCTTGTACTGGGCCTTGCCCGTGGCATCCGAAGCCACTGTGCTGATCGAATTGTTGACTGTTGCACTCAAAATCCAATTTGTAGTATGTATCAGCACACCGGCTATATCCGTGTCTGAACATCTCCTCTGCCATGCGTCAGTGGCTTTAGCAGGTAACTACAGACTAGGAGTCGTGGGCGATTGCTAGTAAGGTGCTAGGTCCAGGTACTGAGGGTCCGACAGTCGAAACTCTCTGTCCTTTGGGATAGGCGACTCTTTCTGATAAAAACCACTCAACTATTCGACTAAACCATCCAAGAAAAGGATCTCTGAGGACCTAAGCTACAATTTCATTTATAGAAGTCAGGGCCACAAGAATCATGTCGCCTATACCCCTGACTTACCGCCTTATATTCAACTATGCCGAGCCGCTTATGGCGACCCTCGGCGCCGTGCAGGCCGTTGTGGCGCCCCGAGACTTGCTCCAGCTGAGCCTCCCCTCGGTGCCCTACACCACGGCCATGTACCCGCTCGTCTCGCAGATGTGCGGCGCATGGCTTATGTTCGCCTTCCATGACGTCGTCACCCTCCGCATCTACCAAGACGTCCACGTGTGGAAGCACATACTGGGCGCGGCCATACTCAGTGACCTGGGCTACACCGCCAGCCTGGTGCAGTCGATGGGCGTCGCGTGGTTCTGCAACCCGCTGCGATGGGACGCCGCCAACGCATTCACTGTGGTCTCAACGGCACTGCCTCTGCTGGCCAAGATATGCTTTGTTCTCGGGGTCGGCTTGCCTCGCGCTGCGCCGAAAGCCAAGGTATCCGGCAAAGAATTGTGAGAGGAATCAAGCTTTCTAGATGGGTCGAGATGCATCACAATTGGCAAACTTGGGGAGGATTCTTTGCTCTGTCTATCTAAGATGTGGTATAGGTACACTTTGTTGCATGCAGCCATTCTCATTGGGAGGAGTGTCGAGTCCAACACGCTGCACATCGATGTAAGCAGACCACAAGAAGGCATGTGCCGAGCATGCATGTATGGTGACGGATCGCCTATGATCTGTCAATCCGCCTTATCTACATGTTGTATACTGCTCTGGAAGAGCTAATAAACATTGCCATTATTACATCGAACTTAGCTATATTATCATACATCGTTTTGTTGCCAGCTACCTTTTCCTTGCCAGTCCATGTATTCTCAAAGCTGGCTGCATCAATGTTTCTGCTGCAAGACAAGTAAACGTTGATTTGGCCAATGTTAGTCTACTACTAGCCGTCACCCCTGGTAGTCCGGGTATGTGTAGTGCATTACCCTGGTGACCAGACTCCCCGCTAAGCGGAGCTAGAAGCCACTGTTGCCCCGGACTTTTTGCCTGGGTTGCTGGTGATGCGCATCGCGCCTTCTAATCGAACGTCATTTCTGTTGGGATTTCATGGCACCAGCTGCCCAGCATTGAAATTGTCAGATCTTCCCAAAAGCAACCCTCCATGCTCTACATGTATTGATACCTCAGTAACATCATCTATCGTACAGTAGCCCTCGACCGACCGACCCATTTCCATCCAGTGCAGCATCATGGCCGTCGATATAGCGCTGCTCAGCACCGGAACCCTGGCCGACCAGCTTGCAGCCCTACGAGCTTTGAAGCATGACATTATCGGCCATATCAACAAGAAACAACAGTGGATACGGTCAGGCATACTACCGCCGCTTGTCAGTCTGGTCAGGCAGTCGGTCGCCGCTCCAGAATTGAACGGGAATGATATACAGCAGCAGGCAGAGGGCGCGCATCTTGACGATACCGAAGCAGTACAACTCCACGCCATGCAACTCCTCGCAAGTTTTGCTAACGCCGGATACCAATTCCTGTCGCCTCTGCACGCCTCGGGCGCTATCGAGGCTGTGCTGGCCCGCTCGTGCCTGCAAAGCCCGCGGCCTCAGATTGTCTTGACGGCGCTGAGGATATTGCGCAGTGTCACCGAAGCCGCCGCCTTTGCGCCCATCCCACCGACCGACCAAGCGAGTCGCAACTCTCAACCTTCACTCGACTCGAGCTTTCTGGCAAATATCATATTTGCGAACGATCACTTGGAATCATTTGCCTCCATCCTGAAGAGTGATGTATCAGCACAAGTATCTGCTGTGGCCAGCCTCATTATCGGTCTTTGCCGAGAAGAGCGCCACCAGTTTGCACTTGTCCACAGTGGTGTCCTCGATGCCCTTGCTACGCAACTAGCAAGCTTTGCAGTTGCTGAAGGGCAAGTCATACCACGCGCTGAAGAGATTAGTCAATCGAACGGGCTTTCAAGTTGCTTTCCAGCGCCCGCCAGACCAGGCGTGGAGCTATCAGATATACTTGGTTCTATCGCTGCTATCATTACAGACTCGCCTTATAGAACGTGTCGACTTTTGTACTCACCGTCCATCCTGGCGGTTTTCCCCAATACTGATAGCGACTGGGACACCTACTGGAAGATTCATGCAGACACCCCAGATAAGCTGGCTGGGTTGAGGCCCACGAAACACAAAGACCACGAGCCAATGGACTTGCTATTGCCATATACACCAATCCAACTACGGGGTCTCTCATCACATTCGTCCAGGCCAGGTACGGACTCTCCCCCGTGGACCATCCCCGAGTCCACCCGAGACGACTCAGAAAACCCAGAAAGCCCTTTGGTCCCCTGGCTTATCGGGCTGGTACGGTCATATTACAGCCTTGACGCACTGGCTGCAGCCTCTGTCTTGGCGTCTCTCTTCAAATGTGGCTTCACCTATAGACCACGAGAGACCACGCTCGGTCTTTCGGTTGTACCTAAGCTGCTGCAGATACTCGGCGCAGCTGATCGAAACGTATATGATTTAGACACGTCGTCTCTAGACTCGAGAACCCAGTCCACCTGGGCAGTCATCGAACGTGTTCCCAGTATACTGACACGTCTGATAACTGATAGTGATAACCTGCAAAAGGCCACTTTTGATTCAGGAGCTGTTAAGTCGATATGTAAACTTTTGAAGGGCACATATGATGCTGAACCTCCGTCCGTTCAGACCGAACTCTGGTCACCGGATCCAGATCCTACACCGGCATCGATGGGCGAACACCCAACTTGCCAATTAGGCCAGCCTGGACAGCATCCGCAACTTGTGCATCGAAGCCGGCTGAGGGAAAGCTCGTTGAAGGCTCTTGGCGCACTCGGGGCTTCCAGAGAAGAGTTTCGCAAAGCGATCGTGGACCAAGATCTGATCCCGTATATTAAAGAGTCGCTCTATCAATTCCCAGTCCGACCGAGGCAGTCAAAGGAACAATCGAATGGCAATGGTGCGGGAGGGCAAGATGACCGGGCGAAAACGGAACTGGGAGAGAACCCGACTTCAGTAATTGTTGCGGCGTGCTATGCAACGCGAATGCTAGCCCGCTCGGTGAGCATATTGCGTACGTCACTGATGGATAACGCTGTGGAAAAGACCATAGAGAAGCTTCTTCTGCATCACGAGGTGGAAGTTCAGGTCGCAGCCACGGCAGTGGTATGCAACATGGTGACGGACTTCAGCCCCATGAAGGAGGTAAGCTTTGGCCTCTCATTTGATCCGTATTGCACTAACATCTGGCTCTCATAGTCATTCATCCTTGCAGGACATGTCAAGACCCTCTGCAAACATGCCAAATCCCAAAACGCTGCTTTGCGATTAAACGCAATATGGGCTCTTAATCACCTTGTGCATGCCAGCAGCATAGAGTTGAAGAAAAACTGCTTAGAAGAATTGCAGCCGGGGTGGCTGATTCAGATTATCTGTGATGATATGGAAGATGCGGCTTTGTCCTCTACCAGAGCGAGGGGTGATGGTTCCTATACTAGTGATGAGGAAGACGATATGGACATCGACGATCAGAATCGCGAGTCGTCATACAAGCCCCTGGACGACCAGGCCGCACTCGAGAGCCGCATACTTCGCTTGGCGGATGCACGACTACGTGCACTGCGGGAGCTAGAGCTGAATCCCGTGCGGAAAGCGAGAAAGGACGATCTTGAGATTCAGGAGAAAGGACTTGGCTTCATCCGAAATCTAATTGGCGAACCTCATCTTAACGGCGCGGATTCGGCCAACGACACGACGGAAATGAT
This sequence comes from Apiospora marii, assembly GCF_038362585.1. Classification (NCBI taxonomy): domain Eukaryota; kingdom Fungi; phylum Ascomycota; class Sordariomycetes; order Amphisphaeriales; family Apiosporaceae; genus Apiospora; species Apiospora marii. The sequence goes on from NW_027117377.1 coordinate 3,839,625, forward strand.
TGACCATCTCTTCAACACACTTGGACAGGACCGTTTCTTCGAGATACTGTCCACAAAACTGAAAACAAAGACATTGAACCCCTTCGGCCGGCGTGGGGCTACGGGCGAGGCGCGGGTTCTCTATCCCCAGGCCAAGATTATCGAGGCTGTCGTTTACATCCTGGTTCATCTGGCAGCCAGCATACCGCGTCATCGCCAGCTCGTTATTTCGCAGAAGGAATTGTTGAAGCTTTTGGCAGGGTTGACCAATAGCCAGGAGCGAGAGGTTAGGGTTGCACTCTGCCATCTGATTAATAACCTGACCTGGAGAGACGATGATAGTGATGCACCGGCCTGCTCACAACGTGCGTTTGAGCTCAAGAAGCTGGGCTTCCTTAACAAGTTAGAAAGCCTCGGGCAGAACGACGAGGAGCTCGACGTGCGAGAGCGGGCCAAGACTGCAGTATGGCAAATGAAGCATCCACAGTAGTTGCATAATACCAAGAACAGGATTCTACTTCTGTGTATATCTTATCAAAATGAACTTGAGTTTTTCAAGAATAAGTATGCTTGGTCTGCATCATATCTTTGTGTTACGAGCTATCTCGCTATCACCTATTGCAAAGCTGGGTATACTGTTAGAAGAAACTGATTGATGAGAAACCCGATATCAGAGTATGCCGGCTGGCTTTGTAGTAATTTGAGGTTCGTTCGGCTACCATAGGATACGGATGTGGCAACCAAGAATTTAAGCCGACACGTGCTCTCTGGGTTGGAGGTGTTCCCCATGGAGCCGCTGTGTGCAATCAATAATGATGACGAGATCATGACAGCTGCGATGACTTGCAGACAACCCAGTTCAGTATCAAGTGACCGCACCTATTCCGGTAGAGCCACGCCGCTTATCGTGGGACCCCGCGAGGAATTGGCGGGCAATCACCGCCGCGATCCACTAATGTTGGGCTGTCGAGAAAAGGCGTGCTCCGGGACGAATTGCGGGTGTGCTTGCCAAGGGCGGATGTGGAGGAGGAGGAGGCAATCCGTTCTTGCACTCACGAGAACGATGGGAGTCGGAGAGTCTCAAGGTACTGTATGCGTTACGTAGATGGGATTCGATAATTATCCATACTTACTACATACATACTTACTGCCTACGTCTTACCGTAGCTGTTGAGAGGCGGGAAAAGCCCCGATGTTGCGCGAGTCGTGGACAGCACGTTTGCGGCGACTCCAGCCAACAGAAGCCCAGTGTTGGCACTCGTGGCCGAGCGAGAGCCCCTGTGTCTTTGGGCAGCATCGTGTTCCTGGGAATATCAATCCCAGGTCCCACAACGCTGCGTGCCTATAGAAGTGCCTGAAATGGACTGCAGGCCCAGGTGGTGGGTGGTGGGTGGTGTCAGTCGAGTTGAATACTAATTACTGCTATGTACCATCTGCTTGTCATCTTAGACCCGGCTTAGCCCCTTTGAGAGCTCGGTCAAGCAAACGGCCATGGATGGCGAACGAGGATGCCACTTTCAACAATGTGGCATCCAACAGCAGCAAGCTAGCCGGAACTCTAAACAACCGGGGCTCGCAGTGGACGGTTAACTGATCAAGATGGCGGCGATAGTCGCCGCTACCGGGGACTAGAGTCGACGTGATCAACAGGAGCCTTGGTGGGTGAGATGTACGTAGTAGGTAGTAAGCTACTGTACAATTCAGTAAAGAAGTACTGCTCTTGGTAAGTTAGCGGCGATTAGAGTAACGGAGATCTCAAACCAAGGAACAAGAAGAAAAATGTCAAAGAGCAGGACACAGCTTGATTCTGATACTGGAAGTTGACCGGATAGCATTGACCTGTACGTAATGCGCACATCAGGACCAGGCACCTGTCACTGTCACCCTCGTGTGTGTTCACCGATCTTTGCTATCTGTACCGCCTCTGCAAGGCCAGCCAGTGTGTAATTTTCAACGTTCGGTAGCCCAAAACGAATGTCGACACCCCATGATCCATCCATCATCGGGATTGGGGTCAGGCCACCGAGCAATTTTTTTTTCTCCGTCTCTCCCAGGCTTCCGTCGTTCCTTGGGGCTGGACTCGCTCAATTCCTCACTACTTGACTGGCGCCTGGGGATTACCTAGTAGCCACTACTGAGCAACCATTGCCCACAAAATCTTCGCCGGCCAGCGGGGCAACCTTGCACCACCAGCAGGACTTGCAACTCGGCCTCCCACACCATACCAGAACAGCGGGCTACGGGTGGTACTATAGGAGACATTTGCACGGAGAGTGAGGGACAGACAACCTTGAACGGCCAAGACCCGAGGCATTCGTTTTGTCTTACTTATTACTTAAGTAACACACACCCATTGCGCTTGCATCACTGCTTACCAGATTCCTCTTTGAATTATATTGATCTCGTACGTGATTTTGTGCAACGGACCGGACTGGAACTGGGCTTTGTTTGTCACTGCCACTACTCAAAACGTAACCGGCATACCTTTCCACGATTATTCATCGCAATCCCCATCGTATCCCCCGCCAAGAAACGCTGCTGCTGGAATCAACGAGTTGCCATCGGGTTTCGAGGTACGACGAAAACTCGGTCGGGTTGGCACCTAAACTCGCAGCAACTTCCGATCGATAGGGTTCGCCTTCCCACGACTTTAAACGGAGACAGGTGGTGATTGGGCTGTCTGGAGCAATAGGATCTGGGCCTGCCTCGTGCGTTTCCAACGAACCAGGTTTTTCCCATTGATCGTATATCCAAGCCAGAAGGCGTTGTATACCAGTGCCGCCACGGCCCTCACGGACCTTTTCTCCTCGACATTGGCCCGTCTTTTTTTCCACACCACCAAGGCGTTTGTCGTTTCTTGTCGCACCAACATACCAAGAGGAGGGGCAGCGAATAGACGCAGCGAAGGCAGCGAAGAAGCAGCAAGAGTCGCAATCGCAGCGCAACCAAATCAGTAGCAGGATGCTTCGGGGACCATGTTGACTTCGTCTCCCATTGCACCACAACCCACGAGCGCATCTCCTCGTGCTTTCCACTATGCACCTACCCGCTCGCCCCATCATTCGCCAAGGGTTACGGCCGCTCTGCCGCGGCGGCAGTCGAAACATACCATATTGCACTCGCCATCGGGCTCCTTAGTTGGCCCAAACAAGTCGACGTCGCAGACCCGTCCGAAACAATATGTTGGAGTCGACGCAGCGACACAATACTCACCCATGGAGCCCTTTGACCCCACGGTGATGCTCCAGGGCGCCAGGCGCCAGGCCTCGGGCGATGCAGCTGCGTCCGGATCAGGCGCGGCGCAAACAACAGCCCAGACGACGACAGCCGTTGTGAATCCCCAATCTGCGATTCCCGAAGCGCCGCCCGAGCCGAATATCGAACCTATTAGAAGGGCCGAGGAGGTCAAGCAGGCAAGTGCGGCAGCAAATAACCCTCTGTCGCCGGCCAAGAGGAGGAATTCGCAAGACCTCACCCAAGTATCTACTAGTGTCACCGGCTCCACGAGCGCATCATCTGTCGTTACGTCGAGCCGTAACTCGCCCAAGCGGTCAAGGCCCTCCGAGGGCCCTCCCAAAGTGCTACCTCTGAGATATGAGTTATGCGATGTGGAGGACATGGTAGTCCTGATCTCGAATATGCTCAGTGAGCTGATCGAGACCAACGACTCGATAGCTATGAAAAATAGCCATCTGACCAGGTTCCATTCGAGGTGAGTAACAGTTCACCGCCCACTCCCTTCCCTGGGGTCCTTGCTAATTTCGCTCTGTAGGACTGCTCCAGGGATCTCGGTCTTAGATTACCTACATCGACTTGCGAAACACGCCACGCTCTCACCCCCTCTGCTTCTTTCCATGGTCTACTACATTGACCGCCTATGCGCATTATACCCAGATTTCACCATAAATACACTTACCGTGCATCGATTCCTAATCACCGCCGCCACAGTAGCAGGCAAGGGCCTGTCGGATTCGTTTTGGAACAATACGTTTTATGCCAAGGTCGGTGGAGTCAAGGTACAAGAGTTGAAGTTATTAGAGCTCGAATTCCTGTATCGAGTGGACTGGAAGATTGTCCCCAACCCGGAAGTCTTGGTCGCGTACTACAAGGGCTTGGTTGAGCGCTGCGGAGGATACGCCCTGGAAGGAGATGCAATTCCAGGGGCGGACGGATACGGCGAGGACGAGTCAGATGTAGTTGATGAAGATAGCGACGAGATCTCCGATCAAGACGGCAGCGGCGAGGACGTCGCAGTGCCGTCATGACCATAAACAGAGAGACTCAAGCCTACACGAGGGAAATGCGGCAGGAATGGGTTTCTGGAGTTATACGGCGAAATAGGGACGGGCACGGTGAATAGGGCTCTCGGTACGGAAGAGAGCAGATATACTCATATTGCACAACCGACATGTTGACGATGGAGAAACAAACACTCTACGGCCATGGTTGGGATTTAAAGCCATTTTTAAGCTTGGCTGCATGGTAGGTAGTGAAACGAAGTAAGGGTTTCTTGACGTTGTATCGAGATCCCATGAGTCGAGAGCACCTAGGGGGAGCATGAGAATACGAAAATGCCATCACCTCAAAATCAACGTCATACTATTCACCAGGACTATGTACATAAGTAAGAACGGAAACCAAGAGATTGCAAGCTATTAAAGTATAACTACATGAGTGCGAGTCGTTGGTAATCGTTCAACCGATTTTCGTCGGGTCCCTGGAGATCTCTGGGCAGCCCTACGCGCAGAGGCGGTTTTGGGGCCTGCAGAAGCTCGAGCCTTGTGTCTTGGTGTTCGTTCTTGGCCGTACCGCCGCTAAGATCGATCCCCCATTCGTCCCAATTGTGCAATAGCCGCAACTACAATTGATAATAATATCTAAGCCACCACTCATTTGAACGTCGCATCCTCCTACGCAACCCGCCAAAGCGTACTGGATTTGCTTCGGCTACCGCGAGGTCTCTTTCTTTTCTTCGTTTTCATTGCGGCTTTACCACGGCGCAATTGCTTGACTTTGCGACAGGCGACGAAGCGAAACGGAAGCGACATCACGTAATACCCAACACACAGACACCGACGCCCGAAACGAAAATGAGGACGTCTACTACCCTCTTCTTCTCCGGCCTGGCCACCCTGACTGGCCTGGCCGCCGCCGCTGAGCGCGCCGTCCCCATCTACATACAGCCCGTCACCGTGTCGCCGCCGGCCCCGGTGCTGCTGGGCGAGGTGGTCTACGACGCCGCGCTGCTCGCCGGCGCCGACCCGGCCTCGGCGGCTAAGGTGACGTCCTTCGAGTACCCGTCCGATCTCCTGTCGCCCGAAAGCGAAGACGACGACGAGACCGCAAAACAAAGTACAGAGGTGCCGCGGCACGTGCGGGTCGGCGCCTGGGACCCCGCGGCCAAGGCGTGGGCCTCGTCCACGAGCCTGGCGTCGACGGCCAACTTCGACAAGGGGTTCGCGCCGCACTTTGTCGTGACGGTCGACTCGTCGGGCCTGACGGGGAGTGGGGATGTGGTCGGGGTCGTGCTCAAGGGCGTGCGCATCGACGCCGGGCAGACGCGCGACTTCGGGCCCCAGGTCGTGCTGCGCACTGCGGAGCCGGGGAGCCAGGTCGAGCTCAACAAACCTGTGGTGCTGTCGCCCGAGGGCCGGAAGGTCGCGGAGGAGCCCGAGAAGACGTTGTTGCAGAAGTACGTATCATTGCCATTATTTTCACCCCTGCTACGGTTACGCCACCGTCACTCCAACCTTTTTTTTTCTTTCTTGGTATACAGTTGCTGATACTCCTACAGGTACTGGTGGATAATTGGTATCGTTCTCATGCTTACATTGACCGGTGGTGGTGGAGATGGAAAGTGAGTCGTCTAAGGGGAAAGGGAGAGATATCACCAAGAAGACGCAGGTTGCCCGATGGGCCAGATAGACCTACCAAGCTGATATCGGAAAACACATAAACTGTGTTATACAAGTGATTTAGCTGGGCATAGAGAGTACGCGCCTTCAAACCCAGCGGGTGGTACTTGGGAATTAGCTCGCAGATTATGGTCGTTGTGCATGAGTACGGCCATGGCACGGCACATAGGTTGTTCATGGCCGATGGTGAGGCTTCAACCGGTGATGGTTACAAAGCTGAAGCATGAGATGCCATGTTACTGGCTCTCTGGGGCGACATGTTGGCTGAAAGCAACAACAAACATTATGAATACACCTTATTACAGTTACAGCAATGTAACAAAACATGACGGCTTTGTCTGCATTCTCCCTTCCCATGCAGTCTTTGTTTGATGCAAGCTATCCAACACTTTGGCATATTTGATTCACCCAACATGACTGCTTGTTGGATGGCCCCCCGCAGCATCAGCAAGCTGTCTAAACGCTCACCCAGACTCACCCACAATCAAACAGTGCATTGCACTAACCAACAATGGAATATGACAAGTAATTAATAAGGATGAGGACATGGTTGCTCATTGTTCTTTTAATAAGTGTTCACTTCAAGGACAACACGAGAGATTCACTATCGCCTGTACTGGGCTGGGTACCTTCCCTCTGCTGGCCTATCTCCACGTGCCGCCCCACCTTCAGCCCACTTTGCCAGCGTTACCTAGCACTTGGCTGTTAGCAACCATCTAGTAACTGACTGGCGAAAATGAAGCTCTAGGTGTGTTTATCGATTGGCGCTAGTAAACACCTGCAGTGGCAGCTCCATTTGATTTGGGCCAGTCGAGTCGCCTGCTTCGCAACCTGCACCTTGAACCTGCATCTGCAACTGCATTTGCAACTCTCCTCTACCATTTCTTCCCTCCCTTCCCAAAAACTCTCACCGTCTTCTTCCCACCTTTGCGACTTTTGCGACTCCCCCCGCGCCAAAGTCCCTTCTACTTACTTGTAAACAACAACATACCAAATTCACTTCTCCTCACCCACATATCTCATCCACCATGTCGAGCTCCAACGGCGCAACCGTCCCCGAGCAGGCCAACCAGGCTGCCCAGGCCCAGGTCGAGAAGGGCAAGGGCAAGGCCGCCAATGCTGAGGAGCCCGTTGAGCAGTCCATGGACGAGGACAGCGACGAGGACGAAGAGGTTAGTTAATTTGCCCCGCTCCCCCAAAATCCAATATGCGTTACATCACTTATACTAACTACTTTCACTCTGCAACAGGCTGGCGAGGGTAAGCACACACGCACACAACGCGATATATTGCAACACCGTTCACGAGAGCCAATCCACTAACATTTCTACGCGTCACAGATGCTGGCGAGGAAGATGATGACAACATGGACGAGATCGACCTGAGCAACATCGTCGAGGGCGGCCGCCGCACCCGAGGCAAGGTCATCGACTGGGCCAAGGCTGCCGAGAACGTCCCCACCAACGAGGAGGACGAGGATGATGATGACGACTTCGAGGGCGAGGGCGAGAAGGACGACGACAAGATGGATGAGGACTAAACAGTGCTCTCTTCTCATGATGACTGCCGCCTGATCACGAGCCCTGTGTTTTGCCTTCGCGGCATTCCTTGGTTCTATTGTCGTCTGGATTTCTTCGAACCCCTCGTCTCTTCCGCTCTCGTGGTCTGGTATAGACTCATCTCGGATAGATAAGATTGGTGGTTTTGTGGATAGAGATGAGCCCTCGAAAAGCTTGATGGGCATTTGGGCCTCTACAGAAGAAGTACATATGCTAGGATTTGCTTTTTGGGCGTTGATGATTCCCCTAAAACAGGTGTCGTGATCATGGATCTCCACCAGATGGACACGGTTTAAGGGCATATGCATAAGTGGCAATAAACAAACATACAAAAACGGGTGCCCTCCAAAGTTGAGCTCTTGGATTTGGTCCAATGGCCCATGTCAAGTGATTAGAGCATTAGGTATGCATATTGTGACTGTAAAGACGAGATTTAGTTATGAGGAACGAGCAGTGCATTGTCGTCTCAGCTAGCTGTGAGCTGGGATGCGTCTGCCACTCGATAGACACATGCTATCTGCCGAGTGCGTACATAGAAAGCAATTTATATTCTAGTTGCACCAATCATTGTTTTCAAGATAGAGGGGATGGAGCATAGGTAAATATTCATATTCGTCGTCTCCATCACAAGGAGGAGGGGGTATCGTTCGAGGCGAGGTGTGGCGGATGTGATGAGGCGGTGTGTGGACTGATTTGGTAATTCTGATTCTACCAATAAGACATGCGCCACAACGATGAATGGTCAACGTTGATCACGTACACAGCAACATCTTTTAGCATTTACAGGCGTTCGGGCGCTTACTTTGCGTGATGGCGTATACCTGTCCGTGCCAGTTGCCGTTTTGGGTCTCTTCACGCCCTGGGGTGCTCGGTTTAGCTGAGTTGCGTTGTAGCTCACGGCCTCTTGCACAAGCAACGACGACCGAACTGCAATGTCAACCATCAGCAATGACACACCGGCCTGACTCTTCCGTGTGGTCCGAGTGTGTTGAGTATATGCGTGTTGTTCGTCGATCTGAGTGGTTTGCGGGAAGCAAGCCAGTGAAGGCGCTCGCTTGCTCTTCCAAATGAGACAAGTGACCCCTAGCTACCCTGTAACGATTGCGATTGGTGTTTCAGTTTCCCTTCCCTTGATGTTATGCTGACGGCATGACAACTTCCTGGTCAATAGTGAAAAATATGTTGAGGACTGGGGGAAGCCCGCGGCCCATATAAAGACGATGAGTACCCAGTGTAGGATCACGCTCTTAAGTGTACGTTCCTGGTATCGTTATCCATTTCAATGATAGGGGCGTTGGCATATTCTCTCTGGCTCGACACTACCCTACTGCCTCCCCGTTGTGTGCCTAACATATACGCTATGCCATCTTCTTCATACCGTCTATGGCGGTCTTGTATGTATATGTTCTTCCATCTGATATTCTTCTTCTCCCACTCTTTCTTATATGAACCCCGTATTGAATTTAGCTAGTTATGATGAAGGAAGGTCCTTGTAATCTATAAACATGAACAAACTAGCAAAATTCTCGAAGTGTAAGCCCCATAGCGTTTATTCTTAAGGAACATTGCTAGATGTTGAAGAAAAGATCCCACGATCTTATTAAATACTCTCATACCGGCGTCCCTTCTGGCCCGGCGTACAAGCTCCGCAATAATCTCTTCCCTCCGGCGTGTTTTACCAGGTATGTGGGGGTAAAACCCCCCGGCCGCTTCTTTCGGGGGCGTGAGCCCCGTATGGTCTCTCCTTTCGGGGTGTTCGACCAATGGTGAAGCCCTAACCCCTCCGTATTATAAACACAGCGGTACCATCCTCCGGGCTTGCGCACCAGCGTTGCGCTTATCTCTTCCCCGTGGGATTTATTTATCTCATTCCCGGAAGAACATGGTGAAGGGGAAAAAAAACCTCTGATCTGTACACATAACCAGACCCGCCGCCGCACCCATTCTCTGTGGTTCTGTTTTTCGCCAACGCAGCCCCGTATTGCTTTCCTCTCCCTCCTGCAACATTATTCTTGTCGCTGGCTAGCTGTTTCCCCCTCTCATTACCCAGAAGGAGCATTGCAAAGAAAAGACCCCTCGATTTGTGCGCATCATTAGACCGGCTTCCGGCCCCTGCTCCGGCCCCTGCTCCGGCCCTTGCTCCGGCCCTTGCCCCGGCCCTTGCCCCGGCCCTTGCTCCAGCACTTGCTCCGGGCCCTCTAGGGTTTTTTCTTCGCCAACACAATTATTGCCGGCATCAAGGCCCATCAAGCATACGGTCAAAAACACTTCATCCTCTTCCGCACTGTCGTATTCTTTTCCCCGAGTAAGATCGCCGCTCCACCCCGAAGATGGAGCCTCAAAGGGGATTCGCAGCACTCTTGCCTCCGTCGCAAGGTCATCAGAGCCTGTCGCCATCCATGATAGACGCTCCTCTGCCGTTGGACAAGAAGTTCAAGCAGAGCCCCTTGACCAAGTGGGACGAAACTCCACTCGACAAGCGCAAGAATGCCAGCGCGATATTTGCCCGCTTCCGCAGCATATACGCCAATGCCATCTTCAAGGACTACGAGATGTTGCGAGCCATCATGGACCGGCACGAAGTCCTGATCCGTCGACGATGGAAAAAGAAGTCCCACTCAGAGCGGAGGAAGCTGCTTCAAAAGACATGGCCGTACATACCGACCAAACATCGGGCAGACTTTCGTGCAGTTAGGCCCTTGAATGAGACGGGCATGCCCAGTAAGGAGGAACTCGAGGAGAATTTGGAGTCTTGTATGTGGCCTGATCTAAACCTCGAAGATCTTGTGCTGCCCGAGCCTCTCCCCCTGATGTTGAGCGCCCGGTCATCTGCCCATGACCCAAGTTCCTTCGCCGACGCGGATTGGGCCAGAAGCATATACGCTACCAACGGCTTGGCCATCAGTGCCTACCGCAGCTTTGCAATGCAGTTCTTCCCGAGCGGCAACTCCGTTTTCCGCAATGAGCACTCGGCCGATACCTATGGCAAGATCAAGCAATGCGACAGTGACTGCACTCACAGTGGCCTTGCAGCTTGCCGAATCGGATTCGATGTCGGCAGAGGCGTTCTCTTGCTTGAAGTACAGGCACGCATCTACGACTTCCTCGTCAAGATTTGCAAGACGGTGCTCCACGATAAGGACCGCAGTGAGCTGACCGGAAGCCACATTCCGACCATCCCGAGACCTCTCGAAGACACCACTACCTCCGCCTCTCTGGGTTCACTGAAGGCGGCCGCGATCCGGGCGCCGTACCGAGTACCTGCAGAGATGGACACGGACAGGATGCTTGAGATGGTATCTGCAAAGTTGGATGCTGCAGAGGACCACTTGCATTCGATGCGCGAAGATCCCGCATACTTCGCCGGCGTCTTGAGAGATTTCGAAACACACGACATAGATTGGCTATTACAGCGTACGGGAAAGCTCTACATGGCTGAAATGCGGACCCATGGCCACGGCGCCATCGGCTATCCTGCAGCGTTCGCTCTGCTCTGGCCGGCAACATGGTCCCGGTTGCTGCATAAACTGCAGGAGTTGGCCGCGATCCTCGACCGCAAAGAGCACAAGGTTGAGGAAAACCTCCCTCCGGAGCTAGAAGCCGCCTATAAGGACGCGCTGGACTATGTCAAAGACTTGGAGGCCAGCATTGCCTACGAGATGGATATGGCCTTTATATCATCACCCAATGTCCGCCCCATGTTCAAGGACTGGCTACCTGTCGGAGATTGGAAGAGCAGTCCGGGCTTCAAGGTCGAGGAACATTGGCATCATGAGTACCAGGCGTTTCGCGCTTTCAATCTGACCACTATCGCTCTCACCCGCGATTTAGTAGGAACCCACGTCCTGCTGGAGGACCTGGACAAATTCCGGAACCCAACGAACGATATGGACACAGACCCCTGTATCGACTCATACGTGGCCGCCATGATGTCGGATCTGTCCATCGTGGCTGAATGCCGACGGCAGCTGGCACTATTCCATCCATGGGCCCGGCATTACCATGAGATCGTCATCCCTAGGGGCATATCTACAAACATGGTCATCGACACCCCCGAGGCCATGCGGAATGCGTCGATGCACACATACCGCGACCAGCAGCTCGAAGTATGCAGCAGCAGCAACTTCTCGAATATCTTCCCCGGCGCCCTGACAGACGACATAACGGAAGACATACTTCCTACGAGCGAGAAGCTCTACGGCTCAGTCTGGCAGTTCTCCCCGTCCGCCGGCGGCGCCGCTGCTGCCGGGCTGACGAAGGTGCGGGCCATCCAGTTTCACGAACCGCATCCTTCTTCAAGGATCCCCTTCAAGATCGCGAGGGCCATGGGCAGGAGGATGAAGAAGTGCTTTGGTTTGGAGGGAAATTGAGCTTGCTTTTAGGGGGGTGAGCTTTTGGATATGTTCTTTCTGATTGAGCTCCCAAGGGATGGATTGCTAGTTGGTAATTGGTTATTAAAGAAATGAACAAGAATGTATGCCTATTTACACCGATCACTAATGGAATAACGCTTGTTAATGGCACGATGATATTGGCATTTCTACGAACTACGCTGTTCCCGCTAACTACGACACACTCTGGAAGATAGTTCGGCCATTCTTACACCTTCTACATGTTTATAAGCTGTCCGCCAATAACTCGGGATCTGTATTAGTAATTGCCACTATGCCCTATAAAGATTGACTGCAGGGCGTGAACTCGGCAATTGCACCGCCTAAGTGGAGTGCTTGGTAATGCCGAGATGATGTAAATTTTTTCGGAGGTAATCAATAATAGATGGCGCCATCTATCGTTCTACCCCACGATCCAGTAACGTAGTGCCGCTATATAAGAGGGGGAGGAAGCTTCCACTATCTATCTCTTGTTGAAGATTAAGAAATCAGATACTCGGGCAGAATAAGACGAAGACGTGAAGACACCAGACCATCCACCACACCAGACAAGATCAGACCCTAGTGACTGACTAACTTGTCGCTCCATGCTCTCGTTGTTCACTGTTTCCCAAAGAACACTCCCCAGAGCTGCACGTGCAAGCACCAAAGCACTTACAGCGTTGTCCTACCGACAGACAGCCAAGATGACGACAGGGGTCTTCAAGCACATAGACATGGCGGCGATGCCGCCTGGTGTCAAGCCGTGGACCAAGGTGGATGCCGACGCAGCGTCCTTCAAGCTGCTAGAGCATAAGCGCTCCGTTCACAACCTGCGGGGCCGGGAGAGCGAGTTCACCACAGACAACTCGGGCTTCGCCATCTACAATGAGCCGGCTAAGGAGAAGAAGTTCACCGACGACGCGGCGGTGCGCAACGGCTACTATGGCGAGGTGGAGGCGCTACTACGGAAACACATCCCCGGCATCAAGAAGGTCACCATCTTCGACCACACGATTCGCCGACGGGCGCCCGACTCGCCGCGTGCCCCCGTGCAGCAGGTGCACGTCGACCAGACCCCTGGCGCGGTCGAGGTCCGCGTGCGCCGCCATGTGCCCGCCGACGAGGCCGAGGAGCTACTCAAGGGCCGGTACCAGATCATTAACGTGTGGCGCCCCATCGAAAACCCGGCCAGCGACTTCCCGCTCGCCGTGATCGACTGGCGGACGACGCAGCCGGGCGACTTCGAGCCGGTGGACCTGATGTACCCCAAGGACGCCGACTTTGTCAGCGGCAAGGAGGTGCGGCCGGACGAGTCCCAGTGGTACTCGACCGAGGGCTACGAGGTCAAGGGCGAGACCATGTCGGTGTCGCCGAACCCGGCGCACAAGTTCTACTACCAGAAGGACATGACGCCCGACGAGGTCCTGCTGCTTAAGTGCTACGACTCCTTTGGCGAGGGGCAGCCCATGGGCAGGAAGGGGCTGGCGGTGCGGACGCCGCACACGGCTTTCATTGACCCGGCGACGCCGAAGGATGCGCCGGGCCGACAGAGCATTGAAGTGCGTTGCTTAGTGTTCTACGAATAGAGGCAGTGACTTTTGTTTTGAAAACACCACTTATGAACGTTGGGACTGCCTGATGTACCAAGGCGAGCATTTACTGGAGTATTGTCTTTTGTCGTTTGGCGGGGATTGGGAAGGCACTTTCAAACTGGACTGTAGGTATCGAGCTTAGGAGAAGTACGAACCATAATGACACACATACGTTGCTGCAACCTGTAAAGAAAGGCCACGAATCCAATCAACAATGAGCAAAGCATAAGGGAATTAATGACCTGTTCTCCGCAACCCTGCCTGAACCACCAGCCATCATCTATTTATATTACTTTGGACAAAAAGCACCACGAAATTGCATTGCCAATCTAAATGCGTCCGGGGCGACGATCAGGTACCTGTTTGTGCATTCAAGCCACAACCGCCCAAGCCACAACCAGGATCACGATACCTGACAGTTAATTATTACGCAACTCCGTCAAGCGAGCGAGCGAACCTGGATGCAATCCTTGGAACCTCCCGAGCAATCTGTGTTTGTGTACAGACGAATAGACCGTACACATGGCGTCCAGGTGAGTAGACACACCATTCCTATTTCCCTATCGCGAGCCTCCCGGATCCGATGCGCTTGCTCGGACAGTCCAACCCAAACGCCCCCCAAGCCCGCCTTCCGTAATCTCGAACCCGCCGCGCCGGCCGCGCAGCTATGGGGAAATGGGAAAAGGGGGCAAGGCAGTCAGCCAGGCCCGACTGCCCCCAGCACCCTCGTATTCTGGGAAAATTCAATAGATTCCGTTCCCAAGATCACGCAAGCGCCGGATCGGAATGGACATGGCCCACTGGCATCGGTTGTTGCCGCCCTTTTGCGCCATCCGTCCGTCCGAGTCGTCGTCGCTGTCGCCGCCGCCGGAATGGTTGATTGATTTGATTTGATGTGAATTTCATAATGCTGACGTGAAGGAAAAACCACCACTCCAGCAGATTTCCCAACTCGACGCTCCACCAGCGCGACTCGCGCAGCGCGCTCTTCGAGGGCTACAATGGCGGCGGCCGCAGCAGCAGCGATGCGACGACGACGCGGCGCCAGTTCCAGACCCCGAGTCCCAGCCCCGGGGTAGGCGGCGGCTACGGTTACAGCGGCGGGTACCCGGGCAGCAACGGAAACGGGGGACACTTGGGTGTCGATAACAACAGCCGGGGAGGCTTCAGGCCAGCGACGCCGAATTCCAGGTACGTCGAGTCTCGTCATCATACTGCAACAGAAACCTACTACATACACAGACCCGTCTTCCCTCTACGATGTCCTTCTTCTACGGCACCACCTGCATCCACTTCCTCGTAAAATTACCCAGCTAACAACCCCCCTCCCGCTTCGCAGAGGCCAGTACGACGACGCCACAATAGAATCGCTCGAATCGCAAAACGACTCGCAGGTGTCCGGGATCCTGGACAAGGTCAGCATCCTCAAGAGCATGTCGGTGGCCATGGGCGACGAGATCCGCGACTCGACGGCCATGATGGAGAAGATGAACGACACCTTCGACAACACGCGGCTGCGCGTGCGCGGCACCATGAACCGCATGATGATCATGGCCGACCGCACCGGCGTCGGCTGGCGCGTCTGGCTCGGCTTCTTCGTGGCCGTCGTCTTCGTCTTCATTTACGTCTGGCTGTTCTGAAGAAGAAGCGGGCGAGAGCAGCGCGAGCAAGAAAACGGGAAGAAGAAGAAAAATCGACGCTACATTCTCTTTCTTACGACACGATACACACACATACGCGCGAAATACCTTTATTGTTACAAACCCACCGATAACCTTCTTTTCCCTCCTGTTTTCGAAATATTCTGAGTGGCCGGCCGGCTCCTGGTATCTGTCGTTGTTGATGTTGTTGTTGCCGGCCTAGTGATTTTTAGTCGACTAAATATTATTCGCATGAGAAACCGTGCACGTATAGGTATGATACAAGCGAGAGAAGGAACCTGGTGTTCCCTTTGGTAGCTGTTTCCGCGGTGTCTTGCATCACCGCAAAATTCCGGCGTTAGGAATTGCATGGTTTATCACTGCACAGAGCAAGCCTGGTTGTGAATACGATGGGATGAGACGGACACGAGAGGGAAAGGGTACATATATACACGTTGGAACGTTAGAAACACACTGCGAGAGCCGAGGCTTCCTCCTAAGGCCCTGCGCTGTATGCATAGCTTTATTAATTATACTGGTTCTTCATTTCATCATCCTAACCATGATCGAAACGCGACAGGTTCGCCAACAAGCATTGAATGCGTCAAAGGGTATCATAATGTGTGTTGAGGGTCCTGATGGGAGTCTTTAGGGGCCCATGTGGCGCGCCAGCTGTGGGGAGCTCTCCAGCAGCATACTGCTTCCATCCATTGACAACAAGTCGCTAATCGCAATGCTATTACGTGTCGCGTCAGAACGAGCTAAGCTACCCCTGAACCTTACTCTTTGGGGAGCCCGCGATGCAACGAAACTCACCTCAGCGGGCTCATCATTGCCATCGCTGGTAACCGATGCCTCGGTGTCAGTGTGCTCATAGCCCATATCACTCTCGGCATCAGGGATGTCGTCATCCAAGTCGGCGTCCATGTCGAGTTCGCCGCCGTCTCCATCCAGGTCTTCTTCCTCGATCATATGCGCCTGGTCCTCATCATCGACCTCGTCTTCACCGCCATAGAAGCTGTTGCCCTGACTGTTGTTGGCCGGATGTTCTCGGAATGGGTCAACGGCCTGTTGCATCCTCTGGGCCATTAGCGCCTGCTGCGCTCGGGCAGCCCGCTGCTCGGGGTCTTCTATCGTCTCGTCCGGGTCATCATCTTCGTCTTCTTCATCGTCCTCGTCGTCTGGATCTTCCTCGTCCTCATCATCACCACTCAGCCCAAAGTCGGCGTCCTCTGCTTCTGGGATTTCTTCATCCAGGTCACGGGCGCCGTCAAGTTGCACGTCATCCATGCCATCTTGGGCCGGATCTTCTAGGACGCCTTCGCTAGGGCCAGCCCCGGCAGCTTCGGCTTCAGCTAGCTCTTGGGCCAGATGTTCCCGCCGCAGAGCCTCCTGATGCTCTTCTTGCTCGCGCCTCTCTTCGCGCAACTGGTGCAGTGTTTTGGCAATGCCGGGTGGCTTCAGCCATGTGCTGCCAAAGTTGGCGATGTTGTGGAGGCGGCGGTCGAGTAGCTGCTCATCGGCTCGTAGTCTTGCTAAGGGGGATCGCTCTATGACATGGACGTTACGCCGCTGATTTTGGTTGTGCGGGTTCAATTGCGTGCTCTCTTGTTGGGAAGGGTCGTATGCTGCAGAATTGGGGTTCCTCGAGGAATTGTACCAGAGCGAATGAGACTACATCATCCATCGTTAGTAGCGCTCAATGGGTGCAGGAGTAGTAGAAGGGCAATCCTTACATCGCCTGGCGCAAGGTCGGGGAGTAGTGATAGCATCATGGGCATTTGGAGACGAATGTTTTCCGCCTACCTAGCTCAGATAGAATGACATGGGCTCATAACCAGTGTAATGATCTTTTGGGGTGCGCCAGTAGTTCTGCAGCTGTAATGCGACAGTACGGCTATCGTTGTTGTTGTTGTTGTTGATGTTCTGGTCGCGATGGATGTCGGGGCAGCCCCTCCATAAAATCTTGACCGCCTGCCTGATCAGATCTATAGGTGGTAGTAGCTCCAAAGCTTGACAGGGATGTATTTTGGATCCTTGACTGGGATGGAAAAAAAGGGTGTGGGGTCGGTGGTCAGTGTTCCTTGCGGGGTCTGAAGAATGTAACCTCGTACATCTCCTACGGGAAACTGCCACGATATTTCCCTTACTCATGTCGGGTGTCAGTACCAAACACACGAGCAAACATAGTCATACGCATAGCAATGGATAGCAATCGCACCTAGCACCACCCTGGCTGCTTTAGCCTGCACGTCAACTCGGCAGTAGAAGAAATACGGCATGAACACGACACTTAAGGCTGCCCTAGGATACGCTTACTATATGCACGATGATTGGTGCGTTCGAGATATATGATGTATCAAATCAGTATCATCACCCATACTTGTATTCGATTCTTGCCCAGGGGCCCTTTTCGAACTCTGTTTATTCAGCGATACGTAAAACCATATGCCGCCGTGGTCCTAATAAATGGATCAGTAGGTAGTGATGTGTTGTTAAAGCCCTGTACCCGGTCAATGGTATGAATATTCATGGTTCCGTGCTCTGGTTCCGTCTTCAGGTCCCATTTGCCGGACCACACAGAGAATCTAATTTCTATCTCATATTTATTACCTTATAAAAAGGGACTCTGGGGCTACCTACTAGAGTCCAGACTCATTAGTCCCAGACATTCTGTACCTACAAGTTTTATCCCAGCGGTGTGGTATGTGGGAAGGTAGTATGAAATGCAGCATACTGAAACTAGGAGAATAGGCACGGCAAGCCTCAATTTTGAGAAATTGTCGCCAAGAAGGAACAGAGACATTAGGCTGAAATGCGGGCTATACCCTGAGTCACCTTGTGAATTGTCTATACATAGGTGTCCTGTAGATGATTCTGGCCCCGTCATTGGCATCTCTCTTATTCTTTGCCTTTCCATCATGTCGGACAGTGCCATTGCTGCTGCTGGGACTGGATGCCACTATTGCCAGGCACTTCGCTTCCAGGGTGGGATAGAGGCCAATGCGGCATGATTTCTGACTAATAACGGATACGGGAGACTGGCCAGCTTCCCAGTGCCTTGAAACGAGAGCCATAAGCTGCGAAAGCGCTGCGGTCCGCCAGACTGTGCAGTTCCGACAACGGGAAATATCGGAAGACCAAGAGGACTTCGGCGCTTTGCACGGAGGCAGGGTATCTTGTTGGCGTCGAAATGAGCTGACCTCTATGGTGGTATCCACTGGTTCTTTGGTCCACATCTGCATCTGAACAAAGTGATGCTGCCAAGTACGGAAAGAAGGAGAGAGTGAGGGAAGTAGGCCCGCGACATGAGAGTCTGGTTAGATCGGAATCCGATCTCGGTGCGGCTCTTGAATGTGCCGACGGTACCGCGCACAACACCCGACATTGATCAATTCGTTCCCAACCCCTCTAGTTGATATCTCCGTTAGTGCGGACGGCAAAGGCCTGCAATCGTACATGTAAACCATGTCGGAAAAGGATACAGAACTTTTATCGAGTGCAACGCCGAGGATAGGACATATGTATCAGATCAGTCACTGGTGTGTCGTCGCCCGGTGCACAGGTTGGCCTACCACCCCTGCCTGGCCCTTACCTGCAAGATCTCCGCCGTGACAGAGCGTCCCGTTTCTTTGGCCAATTGAGCTGCCCCGTTCGCCCCAGGAAGAGCATTAAGCTCACGATAACCTCCTGCCACCCTCTGCAAAAACGTACATACATGCGCAGTAGCTTAGTAAAACGTTCCAGCATAGGACACCTCCAAATCACGCGGAGGGCGCCTGATATGCCCCCATAGTGACGTGTGGTTGCAACATACCACAGCTTTGACAATGTCGGGGCGGCGGACCCTAATGCATCAAGATCTAAGCTATTGTTTAGAGGCAGACTTCGAACATGGTTGGCGTAAGATAAGCCTTTTCTGGATATAATCCTCTCTCTGATTGGCTGCTCTCGGCAGTCTATGTGACAATTCTTTTACGGACATTTTGCAGTTTGCTACCGGCCTCCATAGCAGCGTTGCCGATATGGGTATGGTTCGTATATGCCCATGGGGAATAGAGCAGCCTGCATTTCCTGAGGATTAATGATTGTCATTAACAAAAGTCACGAGCCCACTTCCCATGCCATTGGCCGTGGTGATTGGAACAGTGAAGCCAGCATCAAGCTGCTTGCTACGTCCGCCCCATTCGGGAAGACTACCAGCACCACTGCTTAGGAAAACGCCCGAACAGAGTGACCCCGACTGGGGTTGCTCACCCCTCACGGGCTGCTCGTAAATCCGAACTCGTCCATCCATTCCTGGAGTAGTATGCAGCAAGTTCGGGGCCTTTGCAGAGCCATCGGCTCGCCTAGTAGCACTCAGTGGGGGTCAGAATATAGTCACTACGTCGTAGATGATGTTGCATCTTACAGAAGAGCGCTTTGATGTATGATGACACCCCTGCCCTGCTGCTGCACCACCAATACATACGTCCCGTACACATGACTGGCGATATCGGCGAACGTGCGACAAGAACGCCAGGCTCTCGCGAAATTGCGTCTCGCTCATTGGATATCCAAGAGCCAGGCTTCTCAGCCCCCACACGGAACAACAGTCGACGGGCGTTCTCTTTCGAGCTTTTTTTCTTTTCACCACTTGCCTGACAAGATGCCATTGGAAGGAAAAAAGCCATGGTCCTTGCTGGACCCCTGTCACATGCGTCCGGGTGCGAGTGTGGGGTATGTACGTTTAGTATGGCCTTTTTGGGCAATAACAAAGTGCTGCCCTCAAAACGTACGTAGTGAACAGGACAAATCACTCCTACGATAGGCAAGAGTAACTCAACAATTGCACGAGGCTGGATATCCAAGTCCATTAGCCAGATCAAACAATTCTGCTAATTTCTCTATATTTGACGGGAGACTCGAAGATCGCCCTATTCATAGGCTTGTACATTAACTGCATATGCTGTACGAAACCGGGCCCTTTGGTCACAGCTGCAGCTTACCCTGACCATCCCCCTTCTCTATTATCTAAGAGAATCTGCAGATCTGAGAGCCAAGTCTTCATGATTTACAATAAGCAAGCAGATAGAATGTATTCCAGTAGACTTGTCACAAATGAGAACCGTGTCGTATTTCAGCCTTGCCTATTGGACGGACTGCGCTCTGGGCGAAGGGTCGGCTGAGTTAGGAGCACCACGTCGTGGATGATTCGTCCACATATACTTTTCAGACAAAGCCAAGAGGCCCGACTTCGTTGGGCTCTACAGATCGCCATGTTCATGACGGCGTCCAGGAAGACGATCTTCGCAATCACACATTAACCACAATGGTTTCTTCCCAGCCCGCCGAACAGACACAGCCGCGCAAGCTGGAGGGTTTGTTGCAGGGCAGGGCAGGGCAGGCTGGCTCCGTGGGCTAGCTATCCAATCCATCAAAAACAAGCCGGCATCAAACATGCGACCGTTTCGTGTTTGGTTCCAGCAATCACGGCGATGTACGTATTTCATAACCAAAGTAATATCACTGCAATTTGCAAAGTAAAGAACATTGTGGGATGCAACATGGGAAAATGGATAGATCCAGTTCAAGCCGCGTTTTGACGTTTGTATAGTACAGTTTCACGGGGCCCAGGACTCAAATAGACTTAGAATAAACCCAAACCTAGCAGGGATTCATTTTTACAGCGAGCAATATAATCTGGCAAATAACGTATTGTCGAACAGAAACGAAATCCAAACACGGATAGCCATCGCCTACTGCACTGTATTGCACACCCCCATTGTTTGGTGATGGATTTCCTGCTGTTTCCGCAAGTCGTCAAATGCTGGGTGTGCAAAGAACCCAGAGTCCACTAAGCTAGAAGTACAGGCTAGCTGGTGGTAACCAATGAGACTGAAGCATTTGTCAATTCCCCCAAGTGTTCATTAGGGAGAAGGAAAAAAAGGGCTCCATCAACGTCACCGAGAGTGTTAGGCCATTTCTTCACGGGTCCCAAAGCCCTTGCCTGCTTGCCAGGCCTGCTTTAGAGCTCACTAGAGGGGTGGACCCCCGTTGTTTTTAGGTGGACACCTACTGGCTTGGGAAGAGGATTGGGTTCCGTCTGTCGGCCAAGGGCCCCTGTCTCAGCGTCTCAATCTTCCCCTCCCCCCACTTTGATGGCCAGAAAGCGCTGGGTTCTGCCACATGCAATTAATTGTATGGCCTAGATGTTTTTACGAGTATGTATTGAATATTTTTTTTCTGCCTACCTGCTCCTCTCCTACAGTCGGACGAGACCGACCATATTGAGTAGTGCTTGCTTCTATCCGGCTTGGCCCCTCTCCTCCCTCTCCCTCACTCGCGCTGCCTGGACTGAACTGATCGTCCGTCCCATTCCATCCATAAAAGCGAGGCTGCTACCTCCTTCCTTCTCACCCACTCTTTTACCCTTCCTCTCTTCTCTTGCCAGACCAATCTACCTACTTGTTCACCTCACCCTTTCCTCCGTGTCCAAGACTTATCTTGTTGTGTTCCCCCAGAAGTACAACAAATCTACAGACATCTGTGTCATTTTTACCTGTAAGTTATTTCTGACGTATCTGTTTGATATATTTGCGCCCTCTGGATGGCCACCCGACCCTGGAACCACTGGACGGAAAGCACAACCCACACAGCCCATGAATATAAAGAATTCCATATGCGATGCGCGAGAACCATCCAAGTCCCCACGAACCGACAGCCCAATTGTGTATAGGGTCGGCGCACGCCCTATTGCCTATTGCGATCTCCTGGAACGACAGCCGTGCGGGCACCCGAAATCACTTCACCAAGCTGTGACCAAACAGCTACCAGGCCCCTCCCTTCAGCCCTACTTAAGTCGTTTCGCGGCGAGCTTGAACCGAAATCAAGAAGCTATGTGGATGGGATCACCTGCATCTATATCTACACGCGACGACCCTTTGGGAATTTGGAGAATGCCTGTTCGCTTCCGCGCATATGTTACAACAGAGTGCAGCCAGACCTGGAACGCCCCCCAGAAGATCGACTACCAAGATGGGCTGGGTTTTCGTCCTATCACAACCCCAATCGTTAGCCGCATGGTCATATTATGACAGCGAGCTTCCAATTGGCTGCCGTCATATCTTCCCCACGCTTTTGGATGCAACCCCCCTGCCACCAGCTGCTCTGTGATTCGATCAGATAATATGTCAGATGTGGACGCAAATGCTTAGCCATCCAGCAATACTCAATATTCGCTGGTGAGCCAGAGCTGTGCGCTTGCATCATATTCGGCATTGCCTCAGATGGAATTCAGAAAACTATTGGTGGCTAGGTTGGTTTTGGTGGTTGCAGCTTCGATTGCTTTAAAAGAGGGGCAACCCTCCTTGACTCTCGAGCAAGAGTCATGGCGATCGGGCGGACGGCGACGAATGCTCAGAATCCTACGCAAATCCAGCAACTCTTATCTATGGACTGCCCGGCCAAAAGAGGACCACAAAACTGCCACCGAGAGACTCTTAATTCGTAATCTTTACGGAACTTTCTCACAAGAGCCGGTGGCCTTGGCCTCGCACCCCACGTTCAACTGGAGCCACCCAAATTTCGATTCCGATACACCCCGCATCTTCGGTGGTGACTGCCACACGGAACTATCCGCATATACTGGGCGAAGCTCTTCCTGGATATTTGGGACCATCTGGACAACCTTTTTTTTGCTTTGATAATTTTTTTAATTGCTAGTTCATGTTCATGTTTACTGTACTGACCTGATTTTCTACTTTGGTGTATAGATTAACGTAGAGCGGCGTTGGCTGCTCTTATCGCCGCCTTACATTTATCTGCCTTGTGATACCCAACCTCTCGGCCAATCCGGTATCTCCAGTCAAGCTGCCTAGCATGGGCCTACCTTCCGACTTCGACGACAGACAAACACACATTGACTCCGAGGCCGATGGCTATCACCCTTATGAATATCAAACGGAGAACAATGACTCGTGGGCTGGTGCCCTTCCTGTGAAGCAGTATGTCTCGCCCCTATATGGCTGTATGAACATGAACAAAGTACTGACTGCATTTTCACAGGGGTTTGTATGACCCTAGCTTAGAGAAGGATGCTTGTGGTGTTGGTTTTGCCTGGTACGCATTTGCTCGACTTGCTCCCCTCTCGGAAAGCCGCTGTAACATGGACTGACTCTGTATAGCCACATCAAGGGCAAGGCAAGCCACAAAATCGTCAGCGATGGTAAGTGGATTTTCCAATAGCTGGAACAAACTTTGCTAACAATATGCGATTGCAGCTCGGAACTTGCTGTGCAACATGACCCACCGTGGAGCGGTTGGCTCTGATGCTCGCGATGGTGATGGTGCTGGTGTCATGACGTCGATCCCTCACAGGTTCTTCATCAAGAACTTCCAGAATGAGCAAGGCATTAGGTTGCCTCCCCAGGGTCAATATGCTGTGGGAAACCTGTTCTTCAAGCCAGACGAGGAGACGCTGCAGGAGTCAAAGAGGCAGTTGGAAGACATTGCTGAATCCCTAGGCTTGAAAGTTCTTGGCTGGAGAGAACCCCCCGTAGACTCTACACTGCTTGGTCCTGCTGCGCGTTCTCGTGAACCCATCATCTTGCAACCCTTTGTGGTCCTCACCTCTGCTTACGGTGCTGAAAATGCCCCTGAAGTAACAGATGCGAAGCCGTTTGATGAGAGGCTCTTCGAGAGACAGCTCTATGTCTTGCGAAAGCGCGCCACTCACACCATTGGCCTTCACAACTGGTTTTATCTTTGCTCTTTGTCGAACAAGAATATTGTTTACAAGGGACAACTGGCACCAGTTCAGGTCTATCAATACTACCATGATCTGGTCAACGCCGACTACCAGGCACATTTCGCTCTAGTCCATTCTCGTTTCTCCACAAACACTTTCCCGTCGTGGGATCGTGCTCAACCTCTGCGATGGGCAGCGCACAACGGTAAGCAAAGCCTAGTTAGTTCTGGCCATAAAAGGATCTCATTGCTAACACACTAACCAGGTGAAATCAACACTTTGCGTGGAAACAAGAATTGGATGCGTGCCCGAGAGGGTGTTATGCAGTCCGATGTCTTTGGCGATGAGCTTGAGCACCTGTACCCCATTGTTGAGGACGGTGGCTCTGATTCTGCTGCCTTCGACAACGTATTGGAGCTGTTGACCATAAACGGTGTTCTGTCACTGCCGGAGGCTGTCATGTTGATGGTCCCCGAGGCTTGGCAGGGGAACACAGCTATGGACCCCAAGAAGGCAGCATTCTACGAGTGGGCTGCTTGCCAGATGGAGCCGTGGGATGGGCCGGCTCTTTTCACTTTTGCCGACGGCCGTTTCTGTGGTGCCAACCTGGACCGAAACGGTCTGCGTCCATGCCGTTACTATGTTATGGACGACGACCGCATCATCTGCGCTTCCGAAGTTGGTACCATACCCGTTGAGCCGGAGTCAGTCATCCAAAAGGGTCGCCTACAGCCTGGTCGTATGCTTTTGGTTGATACGCAAGCCGGCCGAATAATCGACGACTCAGAGCTCAAGGCTGCGGTCTCCAGCCGCCACGACTTCCGCTCCTGGCTTGACAACGAGCTTATCACTTTGCCCAAGATTCTTAGCAAGGTGTCCGAGACCATGGACGTGTCCCCAAAGCCTGACGAGTTTAAGCTTCAAGAAGATCCTCTTCTGCACGCTTTCGGCTATACTCACGAACAAGTCAGCCTTCTCCTGGCCCCTATGGCCTCAGACGAGAAGGAAGCTCTGGGGTCCATGGGTAACGATGCTCCTCTTGCCTGCCTGTCAAACGCTCCCCGCCTCCTCAGCGAGTACTTCCGTCAGCTATTCGCTCAGGTCACCAACCCTCCCATTGATCCTATTCGAGAGTCTATCGTCATGTCACTTGACTGCTACGTCGGCCCTCAGGGTAATCTGCTGGAAATGGATTCCTCTCAGTGCGGTCGGCTCCATCTGCCCAGTCCCATACTCTCCATCCCCGAGTTCAACTCGCTCATGAACATGCCCAAGCTGTACCCGGAGTGGACCGTCAAGACTATCGACCTTACTTTCCCTAAGTCGGAGGGCGTTGCAGGATATCTGAAGCACCTTGACCACATTTGCGACGAGACGACTGCCGCTATCGAGGGCAGGGACAAGATCATTGTGCTGTCTGACCGAAAGACTTCTGCTGATCGCGTCGCCGTCTCCAGTCTCCTCGCTTCCGGTATGGTCCACCATCACTTGGTCAGCAACAAGTGGCGTTCCATGGCCGCAATCGTACTCGAGACGGCCGAGGCTCGTGAAGTTCACCACATGTGCGTGCTTCTTGGCTATGGTGCTGACGCTATCAACCCTTATCTCTCCATGGAGTGCATCCTCAAGCTTAACAGAGAGGGTTTGATTCGCAAGAAGATGTCTGACGACAGTCTGATTGCCAACTACAAGCATTCCTGCGACGGTGGTATCCTCAAGGTCATGAGCAAGATGGGTATCTCAACCCTTGCCAGTTACAAAGGTGCTCAGATCTTTGAAGCCCTTGGCATTGATGACGAGGTTATCGAGCGCTGCTTCCGAGGTACCGCATCACGTATCAAGGGTGTCACATTCGAGCTGATCGCCGAGGATGCCTTCCGATTCCATGAAAGAGGCTTCAACTCCAGATACACCGTTGGTGTTAACGGCCTTCCAGAGTCTGGAGAGTATCATTGGCGCGATGGTGGCGAAGCTCACATCAACGATCCCACGTCCATGGCCAACATTCAGGATGCTGTGCGTACCAAGAACGACAAATCTTACGAGGCATACTCTCGGTCCGAATATGAGCAGATTAAGGCCTGTACCCTTCGTGGAATGCTTGACTTCAAGTTTGATGAATGCACCCCAATTCCCATCGACCAAGTCGAGCCATGGACCGAAATCGTTCGACGTTTCTGCACGGGTGCCATGTCTTATGGTTCAATTTCGATGGAGTCTCACTCCACTCTTGCCGTTGCCATGAACAGGCTGGGAGGTAAATCGAACACTGGTGAAGGTGGTGAGGACCCCGAGCGGTCCCAAGTCATGCCTAATGGCGACACAATGAGATCCTCCATCAAGCAAGTCGCTTCTGGGAGATTCGGTGTCACGTCTGCCTACTTGGCCGACTCTGACGAACTCCAAATCAAGATGGCACAAGGAGCGAAGCCTGGTGAGGGTGGTGAGCTGCCTGGCCACAAGGTCTCGAAATCCATCGCTCGCACCCGTCATTCGACCCCTGGTGTCGGTCTTATCTCGCCCCCCCCCACCACGACATCTACTCCATTGAGGATCTGAAGCAACTTATTTACGATCTGAAGTGCTCCAGCCCCCGATCTCGTGTCTCTGTCAAGCTTGTCTCGGAGACGGGTGTCGGTATCGTCGCTTCTGGTGTCGCGAAGGCCAAGGCTGACCACATTCTGATCTCTGGTCACGATGGTGGTACCGGAGCGTCCAGATGGACGGGTATCAAGTACGCTGGTCTTCCCTGGGAGCTGGGTCTCGCTGAGACTCACCAGACTCTCGTCTTGAACGATCTCCGTGGTCGTGTCGTTGTGCAGACAGATGGTCAGCTCCGCACCGGTCGTGATGTTGCCATCGCTTGTTTGCTTGGTGCAGAGGAGTGGGGCTTCGCTACGACTCCGTTGATTGCAATGGGTTGTATCATGATGCGCAAGTGTCACCTGAACACATGCCCTGTTGGAATTGCCACACAAGACCCAGAACTTCGAAAGAAGTTCACCGGTACCCCTGAGCATGTCATCAACTTCTTCTACTATGTGGCCAACGAGCTCCGAGCCATCATGGCCCAGCTTGGTTTCCGCACCATCAACGAAATGGTGGGCCACGTTGAGGTTCTCAAGACCCGTGATGAGTTGCGCACTGCTAAGACTTCCAACATTGACTTGTCGCTCATCTTGACCCCTGCTCACAAGCTGAGACCCGGCGTCGCTACCTTCAACGTGAGAAAGCAGGATCACCGACTCTACGTCCGCTTGGATAACAAGTTGATCTCGGAGGCCGAGTTGACTTTGGACAAGGGTCTTCCCTCAAGAATCGAGTGTGACATTGTCAACACTGACCGCGCCATGGGTACATCGCTCTCATACCAGATCTCCAAGAGATACGGCGAGGCTGGTCTCCCTCAGGATACTGTCCACGTCAACATTAAGGGATCCGCAGGCCAGTCTTTCGGTGCTTTCCTTGCCCCGGGTGTTACTTTGGAGCTGGAGGGAGATGCCAATGACTACGTCGGCAAGGGTCTTTCTGGTGGCCGACTCATTGTTTACCCCCCTCGATCGGCTGTGTTCAAGGCTGAGGAAAATGTCCTGATCGGAAACGTCTGTCTGTATGGTGCGACTCTCGGAACCTGCTTCTTCCGAGGTATTGCTGCTGAGAGATTTGCGGTCCGAAACTCAGGTGCCATTGCTGTTGTCGAAGGTGTTGGCGACCACGGCTGTGAGTACATGACTGGCGGTCGCGTTGTTATCCTGGGCGCCACTGGTCGTAACTTCGCTGCCGGTATGTCCGGTGGTATCGCCTACGTGCTCGACATCCACGGTGATTTCCATTCGAAGCTCAACATGGAGATGGTTGAGGCGTCTGAAGTCTCCGATCCCAGTGAGATTGCCTTCTTGAGAGGGCTCATTGAGGACCACCACCACTACACCGGATCAGAGCTTGCAGCTCGTATCCTGGTTGATTTCAACCGCGCTCTGCCGCGCTTCGTCAGGGTCTTGCCCATTGACTACAAGCGCGTGCTCGAGGAGGAGGCTGCTAAAGCCGCCGAGGCCAAGCGTGCTGAGTACAACCTTCCCATTGTTGCTGGTGTCCAGGCCAAGAAGGAGGACAAGCACAACAAGCTTCAGGATATGGAGGAAGCTGTTGGCGACAATGCCGCCGAGAAGAAGCGATCCCTCGTTCTCGACAAGACCAAGGGTTTCATGAAGTACCAACGGCGATCCGAGAAGTACCGCAGCAGCAAGACCCGAACCAAGGACTGGCAGGAGCTGTCTACTCGTCTTGACGAGGATGAGCTGAAGTATCAGTCGGCACGATGCATGGACTGTGGCGTACCGTTCTGCCAGTCAGATTCTGGATGCCCCATCTCCAACATCATTCCTAAATGGAACGAATTAGTTTTCCAGGCAAGTACCATGATGAATGCTGAAAGCATGTAGACACGATACTAACATATATTTCTTCCAGAACCAATGGCGGGAGGCATTGGACCGTCTCCTTATGACCAACAACTTCCCCGAGTTCACCGGTCGTGTCTGCCCCGCGCCTTGCGAAGGTGCTTGCGTCCTTGGTATCAACGAGGATCCCGTGGGCATCAAATCTATCGAGTGCGCCATCATTGACCGTGGCTTCGAGATGGGTTGGATGATTCCTCGGCCACCCGAGGTGCGGACTGGCAAGAACGTCGCCGTCGTTGGCTCTGGACCTGCTGGTCTTGCCTGCGCCGATCAACTGAACAAGGCCGGACACAGCGTTACCGTTTATGAGCGCGCCGACCGCCCCGGTGGTCTGCTTATGTACGGTATTCCCAACATGAAGCTCGACAAGCGTATCGTCAAGCGACGAACCGACTTCATGGCTTCCGAGGGTATTGTTTTCAAGACGGGAGTTGCAATTGGCGAGGACGTTACTCTGTTGGACCTCAAGGCTCAGAACGACGCTGTTGTCATTGCTACTGGTGCCACGGTCGCTCGAGACCTGCCCATCAAGGGCCGTGACCTTGAGGGTATCCATTTTGCCATGGAGTTCCTGCACAAGAACACCAAGTCTCTACTCGACTCTGAACTCCAGGATGGATCTTACCTGTCTGCCAAGGACAAGAACGTTGTTGTCATTGGTGGTGGTGATACCGGTAACGACTGCATTGGTACCTCGGTCCGCCACGGTGCCAAGTCGGTTATCAACTTCGAGCTTCTGCCTCAGCCTCCGCCGCAACGTGGCCGCGACAACCCCTGGCCCCAGTGGCCCCGTATCTACCGTGTTGACTACGGCCACAGCGAGGTCGCGCAGCACATGGGCAAGGACCCCCGTGAGTTCTGCATCATGTCTGAGGAGTTCGTTGACGACGGCAGCGGTCGCGTCAAGGGTATCAACACGATCCGCGTGGAGTGGACCAAGTCTGCATCCGGTGGTTGGGACATGAAGAAACTGGAGGACAGCAAGCAGTTCTTCCCCGCTGATCTGGTTCTCCTGTCTATGGGTTTCCTCGGACCGGAGGCTCGCGTCCTGGGTGATGACATCGAGAAGGATGGTCGCAAGAACGTCAAGACCCCGGCCGGCTCCTACGCCACCAACGTCGAGGGTGTGTTCGCGGCAGGTGACTGTCGCCGTGGACAGTCGCTGATTGTCTGGGGCATCAACGAGGGTAGACAAGCAGCCCGTGAGATCGATCTCTACCTGGAGAAGTGCACCAGCCTGCCCGTGACTGGTGGTATCGTTAAGCGCACTGCCCAGGAGACCTTCCAAGCCGTTCATGGTGACAACCAGAAGCCGACGGTGCAAGTCCAGGCTTGAGCACCAAGGGCAGAGTAGATGTACGCTTTTGTCAAGGATTAGAATTGGGGTGTTTGGAGCAAGGTCGGGCGACGCGAGACCAACACGTCTTCAACAGGATTGATTTATGATACCATTGGCAAAAGGGAGAGGCAAAAATGGCAGTGGGCCACGGCGAGCATGATGTTTTCGGTTGCATTTTCCCTCTACGTTCGTTTCGTTTGTTTCCACGATGCAGATCGAGCCACCATCCTGTATATAGTCATGGTTTAAGGTCATCAGTTCTTTATGGTACATGATAGTAAACGATAGTATATGAGTATTTTATATACCATCTGCAACGACTTCGCACCTCGTAGAATTTTTTTTTTTCTTCGCCCCTTCCAATTGAACACCGTTGATCAATGGCCGACATGCCAGTTTATTCAATCAGGGGTTATTTGGACTGTTGTCCGCCCTCTTACCGTGCCACTTAGAATAACATTGAGAGCAAGTCGGATTTTGGTCGAGGTGTCTCCAGAAGCATGCAGCAGTGCATCAAGCATGTCGATGGAGTAGGTTCGTGTACCTAGTTCGTTCGGCCCTGAGAGAGCTGCGCAGTTTTCCCGCCAGCATCGAGCACGTGTTGGTTGTTCGGCCTATTGATTGGTCAATTAGAGCGACAGGCAAGCTCGGGCAAATATGGGCGGCGCAGACGGCAGTAGCGAGATGTAGGATAGTGGGGGAGAAACATGGGTCGGATATGGAGACCTGTGACGAAACTTTAGCAACCGTTAGGCCATTGTAGGCCATTGCACGTTGCTTTGACGATCGAGGTCTTTTTCCCGCTTACCAGGGCCTACCAAGCTGTGGTCAATGTTTACATGGGATGTTACTTGGGGCTTGCAGAAAGCCTAACACCTCGTCTTTTTTTCTTTCTCTTCTTCAACAGCAACATCATACCTCAAAACATAATAATATTTATTCACTAGGCAACAAAACCATTTATTCATTCCCGAACCGTTCGATCCGATACTTTGCCCACCGCAGATCCCCGGACGGTGCAGTGCAGGGTCGGCTAGCTTCAATAGCCTTCATTTCTGCCGACTGTCTGTCTTACCTGTACATGATATACTGAGACCCGAACCCCCGACGGCACCATGCGTTTCGGAAAGACGCTGCAGCAGTCCGTATACTCGCCATGGAAGGCCCAGTATATGGACTACGCGAAGCTCAAGAACCTGCTTCGAGAAGACCGCAAGGATGACGACCAGGCCTGGACCGAGGAGGACGAGAACCAATTCTGCGATGAGATCTTCAACGTCCAGCTCGACAAGGTCGCCAAGTTCCAGGAGAAGGAGCTGGGCGCCCTTAAGGACCGCATCGAGGTCGCCTTCGACAAGCTCAAGGAAATGGCCCCGACCGACGACAAGCCCAAGAGCGACATCACCAACTCGAGACTTAAGGAGCTCAAGGCCGAGCTCGATTCCATTACCAACGAAGTCAAGGAGCTCAAGAAATACAGCAGCACCAACTACACCGGCTTCCTCAAGATTGTTAAGAAGCATGACCGCAAGCGCGGTGATCGCTACAAGGTGCGGCCTCTGATGAGGCTGACTCTGTCCAACCGTGGTCTCAACTCCGAGTCGGCCTACACCCCGCTCCTCAAGAAGCTGTCCACCATGTACTATATTATCGACTCCCATCTCGAAGAGGGAGAGCAGCTCCAGATTCCCGACTTCGAGCAACAGGAGGTCGTCCATAACGGCGAGAAATACACCGCCCAGAAGTGTAGGATTGCACTTTCAAGAACTCATCTGGAGTACCTGACGACTGACCTCTGCATCTATAGTTTGGATTCACCCCGACAACCTGCTCGAAGTAAAGGCCCTCATTGGGCGCCGCCTTCCTGCCCTCGTTTACAGCGACTCGTCCTCGAAGGAAGTTGACGGCAGCGATGACCCAAGTATCACTTCACTTTACTTCGATAACTCCAAGTTCGACCTCTACACTCGCAAGGTAGAGCGCCAGACCGATACTTCGTCTTTGCGACTCCGCTGGTATGGCCAATTAAGCACAAAGCCCGACATCCTTATAGAGCAGAAGATCATCCACGAAAACGGGAGCAGCGAGGAGAAGAAATTCAGCATCAAGGACAAGTACATCAAATCCTTCATTGATGGCCAGTATAAAATGGAGAAAACAGTTGAGAAGATGGAGCGTCAAGGCCAGGAGGCCGCGCAAGTGGAAGCCTTCCGTCAGGTTGCCGGAGACCTTCAAGACTTCGTCGTCAAGAACAAGCTTGAGCCGGCCGTTCGGGCAAACTACACTCGCGCTGCTTTCCAGAAGCCTTCCGACGACCGCGTGAGGGTCTCCATTGACTCCAATATCGCCTTTATTCGCGAAGATACTCTGGATAAGGATCGGCCTTGTCGCGATCCCCAACAATGGCACAGGACGGACATCGACAACAGCAATATGACCTATCCTTTTGCAAATATCAACCAGAGCGAGGTCTCCAAGTTTCCCTATTCCGTCCTGGAAATCAAGATCAGGGAGGATGCCAACCGCAAGAGGCCGGCATGGGTAGAGGATCTGATGGCTTCGCATCTGGTCCATTCCGCCCCTAGGTTTTCCAAGTTTGCTCATGGCGTGGCGTCCTTGTTCGAAGATTATGTGAACAATCTGCCATTCTGGCTTAGCGATCTGGAGACAGATATCCGCAAGGACCCCCACAAGGCCTTCGAGGAAGAGGAGCAGAGAAAGGCCCGCCGGGCTGAGAATGAGCAGGTGGTTGGCAGCTTTCTTGGGAAACAGGCCGGGTCAAGCTCGTACAAGCCCGCTGCCAGCTCGCCCATTGGAAAGTCATACATGTCGGAACGTGTTGCGGCCGAAGTTGCTGCAGCACGTCCTGCAAACGGAGCCCGTGACGAAAGCCAGGAAGAGGATACTGCCACGGAGGGAGACCGCAACTACGGCGGGACCTCGAGTTCTGTATTCCCCAGCTTTTCCATAGCCAGCTACGCCCGTTTCAAGCGGGACCGTGACCGTGCCAAGCTGCCCGAGGGTGTTGTCGAGCCCAAGACCTGGCTCAAGAACGCAGGCCCCTTGCAGATCGAGCCCAAGGTCTGGCTGGCCAATGAGCGTACATTCCTCAAGTGGCAGCACATCTGTATTCTGCTTGGAAGTCTCGCGGTCGGCCTTTACACGGCGGCCGGCGAGAATTTCCTGGCCGAGTGCATGGGCATTGCCTACATCGCCATCGCCGTCATGGCTGGCCTCTGGGGCTACTTCATGCTCCACCGCCGTCGCAACATGATTGTCGAGCGTTCAGGCAAGGACTTTGATAACTTGATCGGCCCCCTGTGCGTCAGTGTGGCGCTCATGATTGCCCTGGTTCTCAACTTTGTCTTCGCATACCGCGCCGCCTTTGCCAAGGCCCGCGGCGAGGATGACGGCGTCGCTGTTGGCGGTAATGCGACTATTCCTCAGTATGCCATGGGTGAGTTGTAACGAGAGTGCCATATCTGTACTTATTTGTTTGACTACTTCGCGCGAGGTGAGATGACGTACGGGTCGAGTTGCCTCATGGAGAAAACAGGACATCCTAATTGACATCCCCGGAGGGGTGAATAGGGGTAATTAGCTTGTACCATACCGAGTGCATTGAATGCCTTCATATAAATTGGTGTAAGGGCCAGAGACCATCAACGAATTGGGTCCGTTGAAAAATTGGATAGGCTAGATTGTTATATGAAAAATCACCCGCCGGATACATTATTTTTGATCGTATGAAACCAGCGACTGCGCGTATTGTGTGAGGCCGTGATAGCAATTCTCAAACGAAACGTATAGATTCGGCGCGCAAAGACTCTGGTATGCACGCGGGCTATGATGACTACTATGAGACGGAGTGATGATCACTCCGGATCCTATAAACTACAAACATGCAATATAGCTGCTGAAGACCATATCTCCCACCACACGGTTGCCTGGTAGATGATCTTGTGGCGCAGTTGGTTTTCTGCTCCAACTGACAAGCGGTTGGCATTATCCATATTGCGGAGGATGTCGTATCGCATACCAAACACCCTTCTATCTGTCACCTCCAAACTCGTCAATCCAAGCAGCTGTGGCCTTGTCGACCTTGCGGCGGTAGTCCTGCTGCGTGTGGCATTGCTCCAAGAAGACCTCGTACTTGGCGTCCAGCAGAGTCTTCTCGCCCTTGGACGTGCCGGGCTTAACGAGACGTCCGGGCTTGCTCATGCGGTCCATGATGGTCCAGAGGTTCTCGGTGGTGCCGTCGGCGTCGGCGCTCGCCGCCTTGGCCCCCAGCATGGCGGCGCCGTGGACCACCGCCGCGTGCACGTATCGCGGGATGAGGACCGGCATGTCGCACACCGTGGCAATCAGGTCCATGAGCATGTCGTTCTGGCATTGCGAGCCGGACATGAAGATGGAGGCAATGGAGTGTCCCGACTTGTTCATCGACTCGATGATCTGGCGCGTCTGGAGGGCAATGAATTCCATGGTGGCGTAGTAGTAGAGCGCGAGACCATCCACACTCGAGTCGGGACTCAAACCGATCACAGCACCCTTCATGTTGGGATCCGCAACGGGCGAGCGGTTGCCCCAGAGGTCTCCGTAGAAGAAGAAATGCCGTCCGAGGTAGGACACGGAGGGCGCGTTCGCCTTCTCCGCAAGTTCTCGGAGATGCAGGTTCAGATAGTCGTAGATATTGAGCTGCATTGCTTCTGCGAGGGGCTGGACCTGGGTGTGTGCGGGATGGGTCTCGATGACATGTCTCAGAAGCTCGCCTGTAGCCGACTGTCCGCCTTCAGCCATCCAGTAGTCCGGAAGCAGTACGTCTCGGTACGGGCCCCAGACGCCATTGACGAACACTGGCTTCTCCGACATGGCCAAATGGCAGGTCGATGTGCCAGCGACGGCAGCAAGTCTGGTGAAGGCCTGGGGAAGGTCGTTCGCGGGTAAGGACTCGTCGGACTGACCATATTCAGTATCGACTTTGGCACCAACAGTACCAATCCAACCGGCGTAAGCGTCGATCACACCACTTCCCACGGCAATACCGACAGGAAGTCCAAGCTCTCGGCTTGCCTTCTCAGACAGCGTCCCGACCAGTTCACCAGCGCTCAGGTACTTCCCATTCTGTATGAGCCAAAAGTGTCAGCGTTTTGTTCGTAAGGGGGAAATCTTGACTTGTAAGGAAATAGGCTCACCACCCCGTTGACTCCTCCCATGCGCTTGAAGTCCTCCTTCACCAAATCGCCCAAGCCAATGGTGTGGTAGAAATCTTCCTGCCAGCCCTTGACACTGCCGTCGACGCCAACGGGAACAAAGCCCTGCTTGCAGACGGTGCTGCAGAAGCTCCGTGTCTCGCTGCCGGTTGCCAAATGGGTCAGGGCATCTGCCAAGTCGTAGAACTTGCACCGGTCGAAGAGCTCGGGTGGCATGTTGTTCTTGAGCCACAGAACCTTGGGGATCTCCATCTCGATGCTCATCTTACCACCAACATAGCGCAACAGGTTGTGGCCGGTTGCGTTGATCTTCTCCGTCTCATCCACAGGTCGGTGGTCCAGCCAGAGAATGACGTTTCTGGCATTACCATCGTCTGCAAAGGTTGGTCCAGTAACCGTGACGGGCTCATCCGTATCATGAGAGAAGACCGCCAGTGAGCAAGTGGCGTCAAAGCCGATGCCCTTGATCGTGGCGGGATCAACATTGGATTGGTTGACGACTTTGTGCACGCATGAGCAGATGCAGGCCCAGATGTCGGTTGTGGATTGTTCCTGGTGGGATACAAGTGTCAGTAGCCATGGGTACCTTTTCTCTGGAAAGTCGAGGGCTCCTGTCGTCTTACATAATAGCCACCCTGGGGCTGCCAGAGCTTGATGGACTCCGAGGCTAGAGCCTTGATGTCTCCGGTACTATCGATGAGGCAGGCCCGGGCCGAGCCAGTACCTACATCGATACCGATGAAGTAATCCTGGACAAGGTGAATCATTTCAGGTTCCATTCTGTCTGATTTGTGCGAGGGTATGGTGGTAAAAGGTTTGGGGGGAAGGATGTGGGTTAGAAACGAGGGCGGGCAGCCCAAGCTTTTGTTTGATGGTTACGGTCAAGAGTGAGTGGTCAAGCAAACGTACATTGTTTTCAATGTGAATAACATTGCGCAGACTGCACGAGGCATTGGCTTCTGTCAGCAAGTGCCATCATCCCACGGTGAATACAAAACTAGCTTCGAGACACAAAACGCTGATCCATCCAGCACAGGGCTACGTACTCCATCGTGTGATCCGATGCCGGTAGTGCAGTACGCGAATACAACACCAGCTTTTCAGCTCAACGGTTGAGAGAGCCCGACAGGTGCGAGCAAGCGAACGAATAGCGGCGTGGCGGAAGCTGACTTGAGGGTGTTGCACGGGTCAAGCGTGGGTGGCTTGTCTTGATGACGGCCGAGTGTGTCTGCTTTTTCTCTCTTTCTCTCTCTGGCGCAAGGTAGGTACAGTACAGCAGGGTGGGCAGGGGCAGGCCAATCCGATCAGATCCGATCACTCAATAATGTAAGACAAGTATGCACCTCTGGAGCAAGAAAAGGAAGTCTGGTTGCACGAGGGGTTGCTCTCTATTTTGCTTTCTAGGTCACTTACATGGCTACCTTTTGGACCATACGTTGGCAGACAGGGCAAGCAGGCATATGGCCTCATGTCGGATGATCTCACCGGTGCTTCCAGCCGGGATCTCCATTGGATTACGCCCAAGACGGACAGTCTGGTCTCTGGCGATGATCACTCATCCAGCCAAGCAAGAGCAACAACTGGACAGAAGCGGCTGGCTAGAAGCTGGGCTACATGTCGATGTAGGTAGCTGGGAGTGGGGGGCGGCGGGGCATGTCTAAAGCCTGAGGGGCAAACCCCGGGGGACCCCAGGATTCTAACCGGTAGTGATTACCTCCCCATCTCACCATATGGGGGGTGGGGTAGCTTCCAATCGAGTCTTCCGATAGGGCTACCTCGAACTCTCCGTTGTGGAACGGTTGGGGGTTTCCCTCGTGCAAAGACCGTAGTCCGGCTTGACCGACTATCGTGACTTCTCGTGTTGTCTTGTTGTCTGCAGGGGAGCAAGAGCTGCCTGACCGCATTGGGTGCCGCATTACCCTGTACATCTGAACGACTTGTTGCCGTCTCTCACCTACATCCCGGGGGCTACTGCAAAGTGAGGCAAGGTGGGCAGGCCAGAGGTAGAGCCAGAGCTCATGTCTCGATTACCATGGCCCATGGGCTATGGCTCTTCGTTCAACGATTCTATTAAGAGTGTCCACCTCTTTTCACCCAAACAGCCAAGTGATCATCGTGAAGTTGACACGGAAATATCGTCATCATCAGACACCCCTACTTGTATATATATGTAGATGACCGTATAGTCCAGCCCTTCCTATGCTGCCAAGTTTGATAGTCAGTCAGGTATAGTAAGGATATGGTTGATCGTGGTGGGTCATCCGGGCTAGGATTTGGTGGCTAGACTCTTCTATGCGGATACGACGGATTCCACACCTGCGCTGTTGAAAGAGGTCGAGACTCTTGAGGGTGATTGCATGTATGGATGTCCGATGCATTGTCGCTTAAGCATCCCTCGCCCCCTCCCTCGTCTGGTAAGCCATGTGGTCATGAAAATACTTCACACTTCCTGCCCCGAACCGAGAGCGGGAAAGACGACACCACCATAGCCAACATGCTTGATCCAATCAGCGATTCTGCTTGGGCATAGCTGAAGACACAAATTGCAAGCACATGTAGTAGTATGGAGCCCCATGTGCAATTTTGGAACTAGGCATATAGAGCTAAAGCTGCAGCAGATATCAATGAAAGCACCTGACGTTGAGCTGCGTCCTGAGTGGTCGTCTTTGCCTTTATTCTGTTTGCTACGAATATTCGAAGAAAATTCGCGCGATGATATATAGCTCTTGCTACGTTTTCGCTACTATTGATACAGTTTCTACAACATCGAAGACTTGCTTGCCTTTTCAAGTGGGAGAAGCAAGCTAGAAACGGTAGCCAGTATCCACGCGAAAGTGCCCCCCTTCAATTCGGAGTTACAGGAGCTGCCTGCTGCCACTGCCGATTGTAAGTAGCATCCCTGCTTGGCAGCCGAGAAGGGACCATTTTGCCCTTGGTTGCCGTGGAAAGGTCGTTGGGCTCACTTTCTGGAAGCCCTTTGCGCCAAAGAGAGCAAGCACTGTGTCTTATTTCCGAAAGAGCCTCCTGGACCTCTCCAAAAGTTGCGGCAGATGGCGGCACTGGTTTCAGCATCATGCATCAGGCAAGTAGTCACTGGTGTCGACGACTTAGTGGTGGATTATCATAGCCTTCATTTCATGCATAATCTCTATTTCGGTTCGATCTTGACAACCTTCTGCACGGACAAACCCAAGCCCACGAGATAGGCCAGCAACTCAATCAGCCGGTTTGTTTTGATTAGATCGTCACTAGGCTTGGCCGCTTCAACAACCAAACATTAACGCCGTCCTCACCCATCTTGATGCTTTGCGACGTTTCACAGTGACATGAAGGCATCTGCGCCAGACACACTCGTGGGCGATTCTGATTTGCTGATTGATTGACCTTCACCCAAAGCCCATTATCGCCACAGCACTGAACGCGTATTTTTGACTCAGCCTCATCTGATTCAATGTATTGAAGAACCTCGGTAGATTTAACGCTCTATGCGCAAATCGTGCACCTCCACCCACCGTTCCCAAAGCGACATCAAGAGCTTCGATAGAAGATGAATGACGAGAAGAAAGGCCTCTGGGCGAGCCTTCGCCGATCGATGAGTAAGGCTCGGGCGCCTAGTGGGAGATTGGTTCGCATACAATTCTCATCATGCCATTTTGTATCTGCCACTGACGTGCATTTGCAGGCAAAGGAGCCACCAAGGCGGGTGAGTGAGGGAGATGCAGTGATACGCCGACGGCTGTCCAAAGATCCGGACGTGCCCAGCGCTCGTCGCAGGCCGCGCCGTGCGAACCCAAGGGACACCAAGGGGAAAGGCCGTGAAGATGCCAACGGCCACAGCTACGAGTCGTCTCCCCTCTCCGAATGGCCGCCGCCAGGAGTTTCCAGCCAAGAAGAGCTATCTCTTGGCCATGCCATGGAGTTGATCTCCAGAGGCGTCCCAGCCCACAAGGGACATAAGAGGCAAATCCCCCACCGGCCGGAGCAATACTACGCCCTTTACGCGACGACCGCCGGGAACAAGGGCGACGGCACCGATGCGGCGAATGCGCATGATTCGATGACGCAGCTGATGACGGTTCGCATTCAAGGCTCCAGTGCGCCGACTTACCCTTGGGACACTCTGGAGCAGCCCAGCTATGCGTTCGGCATTGGCAGCCGGCCAGGAACCATTACCCTAAACCAATGGGCATTCCTGTCCAGCATGATACCGCCCATTATGGAATTACGGGACCCGGGGATAAGCCCTCGAGAAGTCACCTTGGCCCAGATATTTGAGCGCCTGAAAGAGCTCGAAGTGGGACTTGAAGATGACAACGACCAACTGATGTACAGGAATCTGTACAAGCGGTTTCTAAAGGACCCGGACAAGGTCGTAAGCCCTCACAGATCGATGGACCGCCAAATCATGGACCTCATCATGGTCCTATCTCGTCCCGACTGGCTAGACTTCACCCTTCCCAAGAACCAAGTCGTCACCAAGTTCATTTTCGACAATAGCCCCGCGAACCACCCACAATACCTCAAGTTCTTCCACCAGTTGCTGTTGAGCCTCGAGTTAAATCTCCGGATAAATTCGAGCTTACACGACGACTGGGCCAAGTCGAAGCTGATGGAGCAGATCCCTCCTAAAATACAGTGGAACCTTGCCCTTTCCCGCAGATGGAAAGATAACGTCCGCATCGAGGAGTACGGCAACATGGCCGAGGAAGTGCGACTTCGTTTCAAGCTCAGAAAGCGTCAGGGGCGGATGCTGAAGCGGTTTGCGCAGATGATGAAGTGGCCGAATCTTGGCGACACTCTGGACGCTTTGAAGACCAGGGCCGTCGATGGAAGTGCGCTGGATATCAGTTCCCGTGAGTAGCATCCCCTTTCACTAAATCCCCATTTATCAACTGCCATCTACTGCTTCGAAGCTCCCGCCCCTCCCAAGTCCCGGTCGTGGGAAGCGGGCTTGCTAGTACAGCAATATAGTGGCACAGTTCTCAACTTGTACTCGTATCATGTTTGCTAACCTGACCCGATACAGACACAATGGCCTTCTTTAGCGGTCTAGTTTTGCCTGGCGTAAGTTGATCGCTCATCACCCATCTTGTCAAGATACCAAGCAACATTCGCAAGCAAATGCTGACCAAACTTGTTTTAGCCGACATTTCCATTTCTGATAATGAACTCATTGGTTGATATCGACCCCGACGAAGATACGGACTCGTTAGCGCTTCTGACCCATCTCCACCCGCATTGTGGCTTCCAGTACCGCAACAGCTATACATATTGGTCCTCCTCCTCGATTGTAGGGAAGGTCATCGCACCCACTTGTCTCGAGGTAGCAGGCTGGATTGGTCCAGCCCAACCTTGTGACGATCTAAGCTCGTCGCAGATTGCTCGGATCCGCTCAAGGCGGCCACGACACCGTATTACTGCGGAGGATGTAACTTCTATGAGCGAACGATCCGACCCTCTAGGCCCACCAGCAGAGGTGTTTCCGGTGAAGGAATACGAACTTCTGACCCCAGATATTGGTGATGATGTGGATGCGGTCCGAGTCAAGCTGTTGAGTCTCCACAGACTTCCGGAGCATCACCAAGATAGGGGCCCGAGGTGGTTTGATGCCTCCATCCAGTTTACGATTGATGGAACTCCCTGGCCGTTGAATCTTAACTACGACGTGTCGTTTATCAATGCTTGGCCCTGTTCGGAGGGACCACATCCTCTATTTTTTGATTACGTTTATACGCCCATGAAGGTGGATGAGATTATTCAACTTCAGGACTGGGGAAAGCTGGCCGGGCTCAACGAGCGGAGCGCGAACTCGACGCCGGTCGGAGGCAGCAAACCGTTCCGGCCCACGATTCCGGACGACGACGAAGAGAGGGTCCTGGTCGTAGAAGCATTTGGGGCCAAAGACAACGAGGTCTTGGCAAGAGCATGGTGTTCGCATTGGGGACACAGCGCTGTGGTGGCTGATATCAGCAAGACATGGTAAGTCTTCAATCCTTAACCCTTTTTTACCCCGAGAGGGTATGCTCTGCAGAAGCAGAAGCAGAAGCAGCAACAACAGCAATAGAAGCTAACGTTGGGTGGAAGCATGGCTTGTGCAATACGAGAGGCATATGCGGCAACCTTGACAGTGGTGATTCTCGTAGAAGACGCCTATGATGCTCATGAATGATGCGAGACTTGACGATGATATACCCAAAGAGCAGGTCGCTAGCAGGTGGCCTTGTAACTCGCTGACGCGATTCAATGAATTATACCCGACCTAATCACCACTGTGCTTGGTCACCTGGAATGTGTGCAGTTTTGCTTATAGTTGTTGCTTAAGATCCTGCTTCGTCTTGTTCCAGTTGGCTTTTGGGTGTATAGCATAAGGCAACTCGTGTGGTACCCGCTGGTTCGTTAGCTGCCAAAGGAAGTATTTACATGTTCTAATTTTTCACCTGGCCATGACAATCAATATGACCACAGGGTCATTATTATCCAGTGATCTCGACGGTTGCTATATCCAGGGAAACATCAAAGCTGATATCAGACATTTGTGTAGCTATGCCACTGCATGGTTCTTGAATACAGCATAGGTACTGCCTAATTCATAGAAGAAGAAATGAACTGATTCCACCACTTGACTAACAAAAAAGACCTTTGCTTTATGCGTGATGAGGACTGTCTTCAATCTTAGCAGCAGGAGGACAACATTCAGTAAAGTTGGAGGTTCCTATCGCGCTGGAATTAGGCGCGGACTACTGATACCTGGGGGAAGGTGCAGGAAAGAGCCGTTGCTCCACTAAAAGACCCACCCAAGCTACAGACCGTTCCCGACTTGTTGATTTCCATCCCAAATGTTTTCTCAGCTTCGCTAACAGGATTTCATCTGGTCAATAACAACACCAGCATCGCTTTGGCCTTGCTGTGACGGCTCGCTTGTGTATCTGCTCTAAGATAGCCAGACAGCTCCCTCATACAAAATGTCGGGCTTATTCGGGAACAAGCCCTCGCCGTTCGCCGCCTCTACTGCTCCCACGACCACGGGTAGCAATTTGTTTGGCTCGACCACGCCGGCGCAGCCAACGCAAAATGCGACCAACCCAATCGGCCAGACCCCCAAGCCAGGAGGTCTCTTCGGCGCTCTGAGTGGTACGACGAACCAACAGCAGCAATCGTCCCCCTTCGCGAACACGATGACAACTCAACCTCAAACAGGCGGCAGTGTCTTCGGTTCAACCCTGACAGCCCCGAACCAACCGACCAACCCATCGCCATTCGGCTCATTGGGGCTTTCCACGAACAACCAAGGAACCACAGGTCTGTTTGCTGCTTCACAGCAACAGTCAGGTGGCGATGCTTCCAATGCGCAATCGCAGGGCCCCACGACTGGCTATTTCGACAGTCTGCTAGCCAAGAGCAAGAAACAAGCCGCTGGCGAGACAGCCCTCGAGGACCTTCCCAGCCTCCAGCTTGGCTTGGGCGACTTGCGCCAGAAGCTCCGGAATCTTGGCCCACGTGCGCAGGACCCTCTCCAAAGTAACAGGGCTCAGTATATGTTGGCTGCCTCGGGTGTTGATCCAGGCGCAGCTGTGAAAGACCTGAACTACTTCGATATCCAAGCCGGTCGCGTCGAGAGACCGGTCTCCAACAATGGCCCCTCTGAGCTAGACGTCGACACATACCTTGCCAACCTACAGACCAAAACAACACTCAGCATGATCGCAGAGGGACTGGAGAGGTCAGCCAAGGAGTTCGATAATTTCCTCGAAGATAATATCACGATGGAATGGGATGCGCAGAGGAAGCGAATTTACGAGCACTTTGGAATTCAAACGAGAGATAGCGGCCCTGACAACAATGCTGGCGCGCCCAGGGAGTCCGTAGGAGGCTTCGGCCGCTCTCGACGAACCAAGGCCGCACGCTCAACCCCAACTGGCGACCGAGCTAGTACTTTGGGCAGATCAGTTCTACATAAGTCCGTTATTGGGACACCTAGCAAGATTGGTTCCCACCAACCCGAATTCACCGATGTGGAAAACCAATCTGGAAAGAATGCATCGATGGGTGGCTCTGCTTCCGTGGACGACCGGTTCTTGCGAGAGAAGCAGGGAAAGCTCGCCGACAAAGTTCGGGAGCTTAACCGACATCGACTGGAGCAAAGACCTTACCCCCTGCTCCACGAATTGAGCGACGTCGAGGGCAGGTCTGGTGACCGACACGCACAACAGGTTGTGGAGGCGTACCAGGCCGTAATCTCCATGGTCGGTGAGAACCCAGAAGCAGAGACGTTCACAAATAATGCCACCCCTAAAGAACGTCAATTTGCCAAGCTATACCTCGAAGGACAAAGCAACTCCCCACCAGCTGTGGAGATGCGAAAGAGGATTCTCAAGGGCGCCAATGAGTTTTTGGAGAACAAGTTCTTTACGGAAGTTGAGACGCTCATCACAAAATACCCTCGCGAAGCAAATCTTGGCGGCCGCCCTGATGTTGTAAGCAAGATCAAGGCGTACGTTCGCCTGCGCCATGCGCGCAGAGATCTGGTGCCAGACAACACCGAGCTTCAACAAGTCGGTGGCGAGTATATCTGGGCCCTGATTTTCTATCTCCTCCGATCCGGTCACGTCACTGAGGCGGCCGAGTATGTTAAGGCGAACTCGACGATATTCCGCACAATTGACCGCACCTTCTCGTCATACTTGCTTGAGTATGCGTCAAACGAAGACAGACGGCTGAGACGTCAACTACAAGAGCGTTGCAACAACGAATACACGCAACGAGCCCGCAACGCCCCTGAGAACAGCATCGACCCATTCCGCATGGCCTGTTACAAGATTATTGGCCGTTGCGAGATCAACAACCGGCAGCTCGAAGGATTGAACACGGAGATTAACGACTGGATATGGCTGCAATTCAATCTTGCTCGAGAATCCGACAAGACAGGAGATCTCCAGAGTGAATCCTTCACGCTGGTCGATCTGCAACAGACCATTCGCGAAATCGGCGCCAAGCACTTCCCCAAGACGCCAGCCGACGATACAAACGGCACATTTGGCATGTATTTCTTCCTGCAGGTCTTGTCAGGCCAATTCGAGCAGGCGATCCAGTACCTGTACCCCTTCTCTTACGTTGATGCCGTCCATTTTGCGATTGGTCTCGAATTCTACGGTCTCCTGCGGCCTGCCGATCCTTTTGCGAACCCTAACGACCTTGTTACTTTCAACACTCGAAACCAAGCTCAAGTCAGCTTTGGCAGGATGTTGGGCTACTACACGCGTGACTTCAGAGCAGCTGATGTCGGGTCAGCGGTTGACTACCTAGCATTGATGTGCCTTAATGCAGATCTAGATGGCGAGGCCGGAAGCCAGCAAGCCGAGCTGTGCCATCTTGCCCTTCGCGAGCTTATCCTTGAGACACGGGAGTTCAGCAAGTTGATTGGCGATATTCGACCCGATGGGCGTCGTATCGTCGGCTTGGTCGAAGAACGCGGCCCGCTTATTGGGCTTCGTGAAGAGGACGACTTCGTCAAAGCGGTTACGCTGCAAGCTGCCAGATATGCGGACGACAATGGGAGAACGACGGACGCGGTGCTCTTGTACCATCTCGCAGAAGACTACGACAGTGTGGTGACTATTGTGAGTCGGGCGCTGAGCGAGGCTATCTCGCTCGATATCGGCGAAGATCCGATGCGACTTCAACCAGTCAAGCCTCGAGCAGGTGGCAAAGAGGACGAGGTTCAGCCCGGCAGCAGTCTCAGCCTGGCCTCGATCGATGACCCAGTAGACCTCGCGAGGACCATGATGGGCATGTACGGAAAGGATGCCATGTTCTACACCAAGATCGAAGAACACAACCGAATCGCTTGCCATCTCCTGCTGCAGATGAGCGAAATCAAGGGCATGGTAGAAAGCGGCCAATGGCCAGAGAGTCTAGACGTGAGTGACATAACCTGAATTGGATTGCGAAGCGAACAGAGTTGGCTAACTAACTTGTCTACAGAGAATCCGAGTGCTGGAGATTCTTCCTCTGGACGCCATTGGCGACCCGGCTATCATCCGGCACTATGCGTCCAAGTTCTCTGGGTTATCTCAAAGCGTGTCGATGAATGTGCCGAACTTGCTGATGTGGACTTTGGCATGCTGCATGAAGCAGAAGGAGCGGCTTATGAGCGGACAGTACAGCGGCAACGAAGGCACG
Source organism: Apiospora marii (assembly GCF_038362585.1). Classification (NCBI taxonomy): domain Eukaryota; kingdom Fungi; phylum Ascomycota; class Sordariomycetes; order Amphisphaeriales; family Apiosporaceae; genus Apiospora; species Apiospora marii. Next base: position 3,884,602 of record NW_027117377.1, read on the forward strand.
CGGCGAATGATGTATAACGGACTCAAGCAGATGACCATGGATTTGACGACGTACACGAGTCAGCTCAAGTACCGCTTCCCGCCTCACATCCACCAAGCACTGGCCAGAGCCTCGGCGGACTAGGTATTAGCCGGAGACTCGGAGCAGGAAGATCTGGAGGGATAACGAGAGAGAGAGAGAGAGGGCAGGTAATTCAGGCGTAGAAAGGCAAAAGAGAGAGAGACAAGAACAAAAAAAAAGCATTAGATTCCTTGGCCGTAGCAAAGCTGCATGATTTCCGAACAGAGATTTGACCAAACCCCATGAATATATCGTATCGCATCATGCTAGGCTGGCTTAGCTAGGTTAGTCGGGACGACGAAGCACAGGCTCACAGGCACAGGCACAGGGCCATCTACCCACTTAAAGTTAGCGTGACTCAGGCGCCGATCGATCTGGGTGGCCCCCCCGGTCGTCAAGTTGCGCCAGTGCTTTCAAAGGCCCGTCTTCTGTCCAGTCGATACCAGGAATTTTCTCCGGGCGACTCCCCGGGACTGCGATTGCTGCTGCTTACCACTTGCTTACTTGACCAACCTGCACCTGGGCTCACACTGCAGTACGACAGCAATGCCGCTACGGCTGCCACTCTCCGTTTCGGCATTTCCGATTGCGGCCTGATGAGCCAATCCATTTCGTTATCCTCCTTGGTTCAGTAAATGCCATAGCCCCAATAGGAAGGTTCCCTTGTCTATCTTTTTTTTTCCCGCCTTATCGGGGGCTTGGGGTCAGGGCCGCCTGCGTGGTCCAGTTGGGAGGGCCAGAGAATGCCGTCGCCTGCAACCGCCTCTTCATGCCAACCACAACATCGCCATAATCCCACTGCCGCTGCCGCTACCACCGCCACTTCTTCAGCCGCCCCTTCCGCCGACTCCCACACGCCCGCCGCCTCCATCGGCTCGCCCTCGGCTGCTGCCTACCACACCACCGGCCACAAGCGAGGCCTGTCGCAATCCCTTGACGGCCATTCGCCCGCCGAGTCCAACGCCTCCTCGCCGCATCCCCTCCGAGACAACACCTCGGCGCCCGATGACCAGAGGGCTAAGAAACGGAAGCCTGGGCCGGGCTCCAGGGGCGTAGCGAACCTCACGCCCGAGCAGCTGGCCAAGAAACGCGCCAATGGTATGTCATCATCATCGTGGTTGCTTTTTATTTTATTTAATTTTCTATTTTGGCTATCTTCCGGCCACTATGTCTTTGTCCTCTCCCTGGCGGCCGGTGGGGATGGTGCCACTTGCCTGCGTTGCACCTGCCCGGATCGGCATATACTCCCCCACACTATACTATAGTTGGATCGTACGACGGAACAGCTGTGGTACTCGACTACGCAAGCTGGTATAAGGCGTATCCTTCATGTTGCTAACTACCCGGTCCTCCGTTACGTAGACCGAGAGGCCCAGAGAGCCATCCGTGAGCGGACCAAGAATCAGATCGAGGCCTTGGAGAAGAGGATTCGCGACTTGACCTCGCAGCAGCCTTACCAGGAGCTACAGGCTGTGATACGTGCCAAAGAAGAGGTCGAGGCTGAAAATGCCGATCTCAAGAATCGGATGGCCTCTATTGTATCCTTGATCCAACCGGTATTGAGAACCCCACAAGGTCAGCATACCATCACGATATACGTATATCGCCCACCCAGGTTCTGAGCCGGGCGGCTAACTGTGATTCCAGCAGGGGAAGGGGCAGGAGCATATAGTGCGCCTCCTGTGCAGCCTTTTATGGGTGCGCAGGTAGCTCCAGCTAACCAGCCTCACTTGTCCGCTCCAACCACTTCGACGCCGCCGAGCACAGCTTCGCCCACCTCGGCTGAGCAATCATGGCAGCCCTCAGGCGCCCACAGCACGGGATCGTCGGTGCAGGCTAGTCCCAACTTTGCCCAGGTCAAGTTGATCGGTCAGCAACGAGCGCAAGCCCTCGAGCTGGGTGCCGGCGAGCAGCTAAGATTGGATTTCCTGTTGGATTCGTCGTCTGCACACAAGCTGAACCGGATGCAGACCGGCGTCAACGGGGCGCAAGACTCGCCTGCCTACAGCCACTTACCTATGAAGCATGACTGGAACGGGATTCCGATCCCAACCGCGCGGTCAGGCTCTTTGGCGCAACCCCTACCGCAGCCCCAAACTCATCATCCGTATGAAAATGGTGGACAGGTAGGACACGATCAGGACCCCTCCTGGATGGCCTTGTCGGGACCAAAGAACTGTGGTCCGACGTGCCCCCTCGACAGCCTTCTTCTCGACTTCCTCCACGAACGGCGACAGCGTGCTGCGGAAGGCGTCTCGACGCACGAAATCGTCGGCCCCCGCTACCCGTCTGTCTCGTCGCTTCTGAATCCCGCCAACAGCGCCTACTCTCATCCCCTCTCTAAGGTATTCACTGACATCCTGGCCACCTTTCCGGGAATTTGCGGATTACCTGAGCGCGTCGCAGTTTTGTATGTCATGTTCCTGGTGATGCGCTGGCAGATCTCGCCGTCCAAGGAAAACTATGATCTGCTGCCGTCCTGGGCGCGCCCCCAACCCTCCCAGGTCTACATCAGCCACCCGGCCTGGATAGACCATCTGCCCTTCCCCCACATGCGAGAGCGCATGGCCAAGGACTACAACCCGGCGGACTACTTCTTCGAGAACTTCTTCATCCCCTTCACCACCACGCTGAGCCTAAATTGGCCGTATGAAGAGACGGACTGTCTGCTGCAGAGCCCCGATGGCGACGAGCTGCTCATCAACCCCGTGTTTGAGCGGCACATGCGGCGTCTGGAGAACTGGACCCTGGGCGACGCGTTCCACCAGACCTTTCCTCAGCTCAACGGGACGTACAACCTCAAACGAGACGGGAGTATAGCTCGAAATAACCGCGACGGCAGTTTGGAGGTCCGACCAGGCGGGGGCTGATGTGTATGATGCTGCGATACTACCCTAGCCCGGTTGATATGTTTGATTGTTTGGATCGAAGGTGGTGGGTATGATGGTGTGTAAGAGAACGGTGATATCCAATCACACCTGTACAAGAAAAAAACATGAGTATCAGTGCATTGCATAGTCACCGGAGTTATGTTGGATGTCTGACTTTTTCCTGCTTTTCGGCGTTCGTTGTATGGCGGCTGTTGTTGTTTTGGGGCTGATATGGATACATGAGGACCGGCAAGGACTGGCGAAGGTGGCATATGCCGCGTCGTACTCGTCACAGTTCCTGGTCACTGGGTAGGTGTCATTATAGTCGGTGGCCGAGCAAGGAGGGCCTGGGCGATACATGAGAATCTTTGTGGCCTTGTATTTACGTGTTAATTTGTGTATATATACATATCCCTTTTCTGTCCAGTTCACATTCAGGTCTGGGTATGATTACAATGCACTGACAGGCAGCGTGATAGCAGACAGCGCAACGTAACTTATGTTGGTAATACAAAAGGTCATAATAACAAACACTGGCTGATGCTGTCCACGATGCTATAACTCAAATTTATCGATGCAAGGAACGGGCTGCCATCCACCATGTATCTTATGCTTCGTCGTCCAAGTTCCTTACGCCAAAGGAGTAGGTGTGGAGGTTACTGCCGTTGCCGACAAAGAGTGTGGGATGATTATCCCGCGGCATCGTCTCGAACTGGAGTGACTGGATGACGCCACGGTGCGACCGGATCTGGTCAATGTCCGGCGACTGCAGGCGGTGGCCCGTCTTGGTGGAATAGACGGCCACTTTGCCGTCGTCATGAGCAGCCGCAACGATGCCCTGCTCCCGATCGACGTCGAGCCCGATCTGGATATGCGGGCCATTGCGATAATCGGGGAACTGGACCACTGGCATAACGTGCGCGAGGGTGGGGTGACGCCGATTCGCTCGTGCGTTGTTGTTGTTGTTGCTGCTGCGCAGCATGCGGACGTCGTAGACGGCCATGGCGTTCTTGAGGCCGCTGACGAGGACGTTGTGCTCGTTCAGGGACTTGATGTGGGTTATGGGCGAGCCGAGCCTCTTGGAGACGTTCCGGGTATCGTCGTTGCGATCGCGGACATCCTTGATCGAGAGATGCCCTGGGCGCCCTCCGGCTAACAAGATCGATGGATGTTCATCCATAAACTCCAGGGCAAATATATCACGATATACCCTATCGATTCTCGGGGTTAGTAACGCATTCTTCTATGCAGTAAACAGTCTATTTAGAGAGGGGATAAGGCAACGGCGGAGTAATGTGTGGGCTAACTTGAGCACTCGAGAGTCACTTACTCTGCGTAGGTTGTGGCGTGGATCGAGGGTGCCAGCCACCGGGGGTCTCTTTCGGCATCCCATTGCAGAATGCCACGATTGGACCCAATCGCACACACGGTAGATGAGGCAGCTGGCCCGGGAGCAATAACGTTGATCTGATAGTCCGTGATTTTACGGTTGTGGCCGGGGATGCGCACGTTGGTAAAGGGGCTTTCTGAGTCTCCCACTCCCCATCCAAGAAGCCACTGGGGGGTTGTTGCTGTGGAGTTTTCGGGTGCTTCGAGAGGCCGGAACCTCCAAAGCGACATATCCCTGCCAGGGGCGCGGCTCGCGACTAGGACTGTCGTGGAGGGCTTATGAAACTTGATGTCTGATATCTGTGACACTGCCAGCTCGTTGTAGGGGTTGCCGCGGGGCGTGTTGTAGTTGGCAAGCAACTGTCGATGGGCTCTAGAACAACATATATGTCAGATGATGAGAGACAGCTCGTTCAGCCCCAGGGCCGAGCAATATTGATACTCACCTTCCATTGCGATCCCTAGGGATGTATGTCGAGAATAGCAGCAGCTCATCCAAGGCTAGTACAATGTCAGAAACTGGCTCGGTAGATTGTATAATTTCTTGCCATCGCACCGCCGGCCTCTGCTCAACTTACTTGCATATGCTACTCCCAGCCCCGTCTTGGTATCGGCGCCGATAACGCACAGTTGCTGGATGTTGGTGCTCGAGCGCCAGCGGGCATCGGCCAGGGGAAGGACACCCTTTTCGACGATACCCTTGGCATAGCCGGCCTGCTGGACGTCTCGGCGAACAATACCATATTCGCGAGCATAGACCCCTCCTATCAAGGCATCGTTCATGAGGTGGGAGCGTTTCAGCCGTCCCTTTTCCAGGCTCAGCCGCTGGAGGACGGCCGCGGCCTCCTGGCTCTCCAGCCGGCGCTTCTTGACATTGTCAGAGGAATAGGCCGAGGTCGAAGGGGCGGTCCGGCTACTTTCCACTTTGAAGTAGCGTTTCTTCTCTTCATCTGCTGGATTGTTAGTAAAGAAATCCGGCATATAGAGTACCACGGATGGGCCGGACGAGGGTCATGACTTGCCGTAGAAGTAACCTGGGATCTCCCTCATTGTGACTGGTACTATTGCAGGGCATCGCAAACGTGAGGATGGGGTGCCAACGAAAAACTCTGCAACGGTCGCAGTGAGTAATCTTCTTCCCTCCCCAGTATTCAATACGTCGCCCAAGTTTGGCTTTGGGAGAAGCCAGGTACGCGAGATCACGTGATGGTTCTCGCGATGATTTTTGTATGGGGTCGTGTCGATAGTGATAGCGATAGTGAAGCCCGGTGGTTACGTAGTTGTACGCTGTTGGGCGCATTACTCATACACTTGACCCCTTGAAAGTTTATTAATTTCGAACCCTTATAGATATTTTATATTTTATTAATAAAATTATATTAAATATATAAATATTAAATAAATTAATTATAATATATATTTAAATAATTATATTATATTATATATTAACTTTTTTTATAATATTTTTAATTTTTTTTTAAATTAAATAAAATAATTCCATTTTATAAAGAACGTTAAATTATTATTTATATTAAAAAGAAAATTTATATAAAATTTATTACTTTTTATACGATAAATTAAATTAAATAAATATATAAATTAATTAATTATATAATAATTAATTAATAATAAATTGATAATAATATATTTATTAAATAATTATTTATTAATTTCGATTTACTTTTTTAACTTTATTTCCCGCTTATTAATATTTTAGTATTATTTGTTTTATTATTTCGTTATAACGAGTCTTTAAATAGCGATTAAAGATTAATATAACCTCCTTTTTTATATTTATACGGTTTTTTTTTTAACTTTATAAAGACGCGGTATTCGTTATCGAAATTATAAAAGAATTAATTATTATCTCTTTTAATTTCCTTCTTTATTTTTATTTTTTATTAAATAATAAAAAAAGAATATAAATATAAAGTTATTTTTTATTTCGACTTTCGAAATATTATATTATTAACGATTTTAATAATATTAAGGTATTTTAATTTTAATAAAATATTTTAATTTTAAAACGTTATAATATATAATTAATAAAATAACTTTTTTAACGTTATTAAAAGTATTTTTTATAAATATATATAATATAATATCGTTATTAATATTAATATTTATTATAATATATATAAATAAGTATTAAGATTTAATAATTATATATATATTTAATAATATATAAAGGATTAAAATAATAAATAGTAATATATATATATATATATATATATATATATAATAAAAAGGAGAGATAAATTATAGATTTTAAAAAACGTTTATTATAAGAATTTATATTTATTTTTAAAAAATTTTTTTAAAAATTTATATAAAATCGATATTTATATACGTTAATTTTAAAAATTTTATTATTTAATATAAATAATTTCCGATAAATTTTAAATTTATATAATATAAATAAATAATTCCTTTTTTAATAATTAAATATAATATTATTATAAGTTCCGGGTTTATTTTAAATTTTATATTATAAAGAATAATAAATAATTATAATCGAAAGTTATAATAAAAAAAAGATTTAATATTTATTATTTATTATTATTAAAGGTTTAATTTTTTTAACTTTATTATTTAAAATATTTATTTATTTTAATATAGAATTATTATTAATTTATATTATTATTTATTTATTTTATATTATTTATATTAATTATATATAATATATATTAAAAAAAAAAATTTTAAATAAATAAAATAATTATATATTAATCGATTTTATAACGTTTTTAAATTCTTTTAAAGTAATTAAATAATTATTAATATTAATTGATTTTAAATATATTAAATTAATAAATAAAATAAATAAATCGATTTTTATAATATTTCTTAATATTTTAAAAGTTAATTATTATTAATTTATATAATAATATATAAAAACTTTAATTTAATTAAAATTATATTAAAATTTAATTTTAATAAAAAATAATATAATTAATATTTAATTAATATATTACTTTTAATAATTATAGATTAAAATTATATAAATATTAAATAAATTAATTTTTAAAGAAAATTATATTTAATATTATTAAAAGTATTTTAAATTTTATATAAAAGAGTTTAATTATTAATTTTATAAAAATAGCGGTTTTTAATATCCTTTTTTATTTTAAATTAAAGGTTTTTAATAATATTTATATTAAAATTTTTAAAAAAGAAATTAATAAATTTATTAAAAGAGAAGTTATTAATAATTTAAATTTTTATTAATTTTAATTTATAAATTAATATATTATTTTAAATAAATTAATATTAAAGGTATTTTTTAATAAAGTTTAATAATAATAATAAAATATATTATTAATAATAAGTTTTATTAAAAGGTATAATAAATTTATTTAATTCCTTATTAATATCTTTATTAATAAAATTAATAAGAATTAATCTTTTTAAAATAGGTTTATTTATTTAATTTAAAAGGACTTTTTAAATTTATTATATTTTATTTTTATATTCCTCGACTTTAAATAATATATATTAATTAATATTATTTCTTTATTTAAAATATATATTTTTATATATATTTTAAATCAATTTTATAAACTTTATTATATATATATTATTATTTATATTAAAAATTAATTAAAAATTATTTAAATTTAATTAAAAATATATATTAAATTTAATTTATATATATTTATTAAATTTATATTAAAAGTATTTATTTATTTAAATTATTTTTTTTAATATATATTATATATAATTAATATAAATAATATAAAATAAATAAATAATAATATAAATTAATAATAATTTTATATTAAAATAAATAAATATTTTAAATAATAAATATTAAATCCTTTTTTTATTATAACTTTTAATTATAATTATTTATTATTCTTTATAATATAAAGTTTAAAATAAATTTAAAGTTTATAATAATATTATATTTAATTATTAAAAAAAGAATTATTTATTTATATTATATAAATTTAAAATTTATTAAAAATTATTTATATTAAATAATAAAATTTTTAAAATTAATATATATAAATATTAGTTTTATATAAATTTTTATAATAAAAATTTTTTAAAATTTATAATTTATTTCTCTTTTTTATTATATATATATATATATATATTATTATTATTATTTATTATTTTAATTTTTTATATATTATTAAATATATATATAATTATTTAAATTTTAATATTTATTTATATATATTATAATAAATATTAATAATAATAATAACGTTATATTATATATATTTATAAAGGATATTTTTAATAATTTTAATAAAATTAATATCGTTATATTAATAATTAAATTTTAATTTTTTAAAAAGTTTTATTTTTATAATTATTAATAGGCCTTAATAAAGGGACCTACTTAAATAAAATAAATAATAAAAGGAAATTAAGTATTAAACCCGATTAGGCAAACGGTCTTTAGAAATAGAAACGACCCACTTTTTAAGTCTATTCTATCTACTAATTAATTAGCGCCTTTTCTTTTTTTTTTTTTTTTTTATATATATATAAATATATTAATATTTATACCTTTTTTATTAATTTATTAAATAATAATATTTCTATAAAACGTTTATTTATATTTATAATTAATTTAAAAAACTAAAAACCCGATATATTTCTTATATTATTATTAATTTCGTTAAAGTTTTAATATATAAAATTAAATCGCGATTATTTATAATAATCTAAAAATTTAAATTTAATAAATTAATTAATTAAATACCTTAAACTCTTACGAATACGATTTAATAAATATTTTTATTAATTAATTAATTATATATATTAATTTAATTTTAAATAACTTTAATATATAAAGTTTTAATAATTATTATTATTATTATAAATATTATAATTCCTTTTTATAATTAATAAAGTTTTAATAATTATTATTAATATATATTTATTAATTTAAAAATATTTTTTTTTTAATTAAAGTTTTAATATATTAAAAAATTAATAATTTTATTTTTTTATTTTTATTTTATATTTATATCCTATTTCTATTTCTATTTATTATTTAATTATAAATTTATTAATCGTTTATATTAAACTTAATACTAAATAAATATCCCGATATACCCTTTATTAATGTCCTTAATAAACTATTTAACGCGTTTAATAAACTAACGCTTCTTTGTTTTATAATTTACCCCGATTTTAAAGGCGCGATAATCGATTAAATAATTATATCGAATTCGAAACCGGCTTTAAATTAACCGCGAAAAAATAGATTTATCGATTAAAAAAATAAATTTAAAATAATCGGCTATATTTATTATAAATTCAACGTTAATAAAGAAATAATTTTAAATCTTAATAATCGTATTAATCGCATTAAAACCGTAATCGATAAACTCTTAAATTTTATAAAAAACACCGCGTAAATTATTTAAAATAATATAAATATTATATTCGATAATTTATAAATTATTTTATTTAAAAAAATTAAAAATATAAGAAATAAAATTAATAATAATATAAATAAAAAAATTAACGTTACTTTAATTAATAATAATTAACCGATTTTATTACTTTTAATAAGTATTCCTTTTATATTTAATCTACCCCCGCTTTTAATTAACTCCTTAATACTTAAAATATAAAAAGTATTAAATTTACGTTTAAAATATAAAAATTTAGGAATTTTTAATTTTAATTAAAATAATTTCGATAATTTAAATATTATATATAATAAAAAAAATATTATTTTTTTAAACGTTAATTTATTTTTTATATAAATTCGAAGTTTTATAAATAACTTAAATAATTTTATAACGTATTAAATTTTAATTATTTTTAAAATATTATTTAAAAATAACGCTTTAATTTAATAAAACGAGGAATTTATTATATTTTAAAAAAATAAATTATATTAAATAAAATTAATATAAATAATAAACGTCCTTTATAATAAATTTAAATTAAACGCTTATAATATTATTAAAAAATAAATAACTACTCATTTAATTATTCACGAAATAATTAATAATATCAACGCTTTAAAATAATATTTTATTAAAATAATCTAATACTTTCATTAAATAGGAATATTAAATAGTTATAACTTTAATACCTATATTATATTAATTTAAATTTAATTTATAATAAACGTCGAAATTTAATAATATTTATAATTACTTTTATTAACCTATTTTATTTATATATATTTAAATTAAATAACTTTTATAAAAAATATTATATTTTTATATTATATTAATTTCTATATAAAATTTTATAATAATTATAATTAAAAACGTTCCGATTAATATAATTAATTAAATAAAGTTAAACTTATATTAATTTAAAACTAATTCTTAACTTTAAACTTAATTTTATATACCTTATAATCGCTATTTCTTTATTTTAACTCTTATACCTTTCGGTATAATTTTTATAATACCCCGTTATATTTATATAAAAATAATTAAAATAAGTAATACCGCCCTTAAATAAAAAAAGAATACTTTAAAAAAAGTTTAATTTTTTATTAAATAAATAATTAACGAAATAATAAATATAACCGCGATAATTAACGCGATTAAATTAATTCTTAAAATTAGGATAATAAAAAAATATATTTTATAAATAATAATAAAAATAATATTATATTAAAAATTTTTAAATTTAATAATAATAAAAATATTAAATATAAATATTTTATATTTAATTAAAATAAAAACTATTTTAAATATTATAATATATTTTATAATAAAAAATAAATTAAAAAATATATATTTAAATATTCGGAATTAAATATATTTATTTCGTTAATACTTAATAAACGAATATATTATTATTATATAAAGGAATTCCTTTTTTAAAATATATTATTTAATTATATTTATATATATAATAAATTTTATAATTTTAAAAAATTTAATTTTTTAAAAATAAATTTTAAAAAATTAAAAATTTTACCGAAAATTAATATTAATAAAAAAAAGCTTATTATATAAAAAATACTATTTATTTTAAATAGCGATTTTTTTACCCTTTTCGATTATATTTATTTTTATATTTTAATTAAAACAACCCTTAATAACGATATAATATATATATATTTAAATAACGAAACTTTTATAATTTTTATTAATAAAGAATTTTTAAAAATTTTAAAATATATTATTAAAAAAAAGCTTAATAAATTATAAAATATTAATAAAAATAAAATTAAAATAAATAAATAAATAAAGTTTATATTTTAATTTATAAAATATAATAATATTAAAAAACTTATCTTTAATAAAATAATTATAAAAAGTTAAGTATTTAATAATTTTTAATTTAATATCTTATTTATTAATAACTTTTTTATTTTATATTAAACCAATATTAATTATAAAATAAATAAAGTTAAATATAAAAAATTTTATAATTTTATATCCTTATTTAAAACTATATTTCGTTTTTACTTATATAATTATAAAATTATTAATAAATCTAAAATTATTTTATTTTTAAAAAAATCTATTTATATTAAAATAAATTATAAATTACTCTTAAAAAATTATAATTTTTATTTCTATTCTTAAAACGTTTTTATTATAAACGTTATTATAAACGTTAAATCGACTTAAATAATCTTAATAATAAATAATATAAATAAATTTATAAAAATTAATAAAAAATAAAAATTAAATTTTATTAATAAAAATATTAATAATAATTTTTTATATATTTTTTAAAAAAATTTTATAATTATATTAATAATTATTACCGTAATAACTAAAATTAATATAAAACTTATTTTAATTTTTATAAATATAATTATTATTTTAATTATATAATAACTTTTAATTAATTTAATAATACTTTTCTTATTTAATATCGATACCAACCGTTTTATTTTAATTAATATAAAATTTAATATAAACTTTATTATTATAATTATTATATTTAAAATAACTTTATTTATATTTAAAATCGATATATTTATATTAATTATAAATCTAATTTCCGTAAATTTATTAATATTTATATTTAATTATATATTTAATATAATCGCGAATTCCGATAATTATTTATTTTTAATTTCCTCGTTAAATAATTTAACTTTTAATAAACTTAAAATTATAAATTTATATTTTATTTTTAATATTAATAAATTTTAAAATCTTTTTAAATAAAAAACTTTTAAAAAAATAAAAATATATACCGTTAATTTTATTTAAACTATTAAATTAATTAAAATTATTAATAAATATTTAAATATTTAATATAATTAAAAAATTATAAATATATTTAAAAGTTAATAAATAAAAATTCCTTTAATAAAAAAATAATATAATAAAAAATTAAATTTATATATATATCTTTTTAATTAAAAAAATTAATAAGTATTAAATAAAATTTATAATATATTATATAAAAAAAGACGGTTTAAATAAATTAATAAATTATACTTATTTATTACCTTTTTATTTATTATTTAAAAATACGTTTATAACGAATTAAAAATAAAAGCCGTTATTAATTTTTATTTATTTAACTTTATTATAATATTTAATTTTTATTCCTTATTATTATAAATTAAAATAATTAATAATATTCGTAATCGCGAATAAATTATTATTATTAATATAATTTAATTTTATTATTAATTTTAAATTTATTTTAAATTTTAAAATAAATTTATCGTTATAAATTATAAAAGTTTCGAAAAATTAATAATAATATTTATAAATTTTAAAAACTTTATAATATATATATAACGATTTATAAATAAATTATTAAAATTATATAAAATATTTTATTATATTTTTATCGATAATATCGTAATTTTTTTAAAAACTTTCGAAAACTATATTTATTATATTTATACGATTTTTAACTTATTTAAATTAAAAAATATCGCTATAAATTTAAAGAAATTTTTTTTTAAATATTTATTAATTAAATTATTAAAATTTAAAATTAATATATTTAAACTTAATATAATTAAAAAATATTTTATAATAATTAAATAATTAACTTTTTTAATTAATTTATAAAGCTTTAAATAATACTTTAAAAATATAAAATTTCTTAAATATTTAATTTTTTACTATATATAATTATTTAAGTTTTTATAAAAAAAAAATTTAAATTATTAATTAAAAAACGAAAATAAAATAAAATAATTAATAAAAATTTATTTAAAAAATAAATTTATTATAACGTTACGTTATTTATTTTAATCGAAACTAAATTATAATTATTCGAAATATTATAAAAAACTATATATAATAAAATAAATTTAAATTATTAAAATTTTAAATAATAATTATTTATTTAAATTAACAGATCTTTTAAAAAAAGATTTAAAGTTATACTATTTTATATTAAAAACAAATATAAATAATAACTTAACTTTTTAATTTTAACTAGCGTTATTTTATTTATTATATTTTTAAATTATTATTTATTATTTTTTAAAATATAATATAAATTATTTAAATTTAAAATCGCTTATTTTATTTAAATAATATAACGGATAAAAATTATAATATAATTTATAAACTTTTTTATAATCGTTTTAATAAATTATAATATAATAAAAGAAATTTTTAATTAAATTATTTTAAATATAATAAATATAAATAAATTTAATTTATTTAAAATTTTTTTTTTTTTTTTTAATATATATTATATATAATTAATATAAATAGTATAAAATAAATAAATAGTAATATAAATTAATAATAATTCCGTATTAAAATAAATAAATATTTTAAATAATAAAGTTAAAAAAATTAAACTTTTAATAATAATAAATAATAAGTATTAAGTTTTTTTTTTATTATAACTTTTAATTATAATTATTTATTATTTTTTACGATATAAAATTTAAAATAAATTTAAAATTTATAATAATATTATATTTAATTATTAAAAAAAGAATTATTTATTTATATTATATAAATTTAAAATTTATTAAAAATTATTCATATTAAATAATAAAGTTTTTAAAATTAATATATATAAATATCGGTTTTATATAAATTTTCGAAGAAAGCTTTTAAAAATAAATATAAATTTTCGCAATAAACGTTTTTTAAAATTTATAATTTATTTCTTTTTTTTATTATATATATATATATATATATTATTATTTTTAATTTTTTATATATTATTAAATATATATATAATTATTAAATCTTAATATTTATTTATATATATTATAACGAATATTAATATTAATAATAATATTATATTATATACGTTTATAAAAAACGTTTTTAATAATTTTAAAAAAATTATTTTATTAATTATATATTATAACGTTTTAAAATTAAAGTATTTTATTAAATTTATTAATTTATTAAAATTAAAATATTTCGATATTATTAAAATTATTAATAATATAATATTTTAAAAATTAAAATAAAAAATAATTTTATATTTATATTTTTTTTTTATTATTTAATAAAAAATAAAAGCGAAAAAAGAAATCGAAAAAAATAATAACCGATTTTTTTACGATTTTAATAACGGATATCGCGTTTTTATAAAGTTAAAAAAAAAAACTACGTTAATTTTTAATTATTATTTAAAAATTTATCGTAATAAAATAATAAAATAAATAATATTAAAACGTTAATAAACGAAAAATAAAAAAATTAAAATTAACAAATAATTATTTAATAAATATATTATTATTAATTTATTATTAATTAATTATTATATAATTAATTAATTTATATACTTATTTAATTTAATTTATTATATAAAAAATAATAAGTTTTATATAAATTTTTTTTTTAATATAAATAATAAATTAACGTTTTTTATAAAATAGAAATAAATTTAATTAAAAATTAATAAACGTTTTTATTTATTTTTTTTAATATAATTTTTAAATTTATTATATAATAAATAAAATTAATTTTATTCCTAATATATTTAATTAATTAAAAATAAAATAAAATACTTTTAAATAAATAAATAAATTAATTATTTTAAACGAAATATAATTTATTTAAATTAAAATTTTAATAAAATTAAAAATAAAAAATTATATAATAAAAATATATTAAAAAAATATTAAATTTATAAAATTAATTAATAATTTAAAAAACGTTATTATAAATAATACGATATTTAATTATTATAATATAACTCGCTTTAATTATTTATTTAAATTTTAATATAAATTATTATATAATATCGATATATAAAAAAAAAAATATTTATATATATTTTATAAAATAATATATAAATTTTTATAAATAGCGTATAATAACCGTTATTATTTTAATTTAAAACGTATAATAAATTCTTTATTTAATTTTACATTTAAATAAAAAAAATATTATATAAAAAAATATAAAATATATTATTTAATATATATAATTAATAATATAAATAAATAATAAAGTTTTAAAAATTATATTTTAATATAATATAAAAACTTATTATTAATACGAATTATTATTATTAATTTTATTATTATTTTATTTAAAATAGTTTTAAAAGAAACTTTATAATAATTTAAAAATAAACCTTATATAATATATTTTAACGCTTTACTTACTATTTTTTACCTTATATTAAAATAAACTTTATTTATTTTTAAAAATAAAAAATATATAATAAAAAATTAAAGCTTTATTTTCTTAATTATATTTATAATATATAATTAAAAAATCTTAAAAAATATTATTTTTAACCGCGATAAAAAATTTATAAACGATTTTTAAAAAAGTTTTTAATTTACGTTATAAATTAATTTATTTATAATTATTATTTAATACTTTTAAAATAATAGGTTTTTAAAATATAAAAATTAAAAAGTTGAATTAATAATTTAATATTAAAACTTTATAAACCTTAAATATAATTAAGTTAATTTTATTTTAACGTTATAATAGAATTTAAATAGCGTTTTTTTATAAACGATTAAATTAATACTATATAAATAATTATTTAAATATAAATTTCCGAATCCGATAAATATTATTATTAATACCGACGAAATAAAACGCGCCTTCGCCGATATAAGATTTATAAGGAATTATATTTATAAGGATATTAAGTTCGTTATAAATTTTATTGTAATTATAATAAAATATTGTTATAATAATTATTATTATACGATCGATTTTATCGTTAACGATAAAATTTATTTAAAGTTTTATTATAGTTATAATTTATTTAAAAAATTATTACGGAAATTCTTTTAATAAAAATTTAAACTTTAAATTATACTTAAAAAAGTTGGCCCTTTAATATATAAATTAAACTTTTTTAATAATTACCGTATCTATTTTATTATATCGGTTAAATATTTAACGCTTATACTTTAAAAAAAGGATTTATTTAAATAAATATTACGGCTATTAGGATTAATTAAAATAAAATAAAATGACGATTTAATTTAATGTAAATTAAAAATAATTATTAAATATTAACTTAATTGTTAATATAACGAATATAATTATTTAATTAAATAAAAAAGCTATAATTATAAACTTAATATTTAAGAATTAAAGGATATTTTAAATAAATTAAAAAAATTAATTGAAAAATATTAATATTATAAAAGAAATAAATTAATGTAAATTTTACTTTAAAAAATACGGCATATTTTTTAATATAGTATATAATTTATACTATAAGCCGAATTTAAACGATTAAAAAAACGTCTTTAAAAAACCTTTATTAAAAATAATAATATATAAACTATAAACGAAATAAAGGTATATATAACGCTTAAACGAAAATATAATAAATCTTATAAAGTAATAAAGAATTAAAATAAATATTTATAATAATATTTTATGCCGCTTACTTTTAAATATAATATAAATTAATTGAAAATAGTTAAAAGTTTTTTCCGTCGCTAGTATTTAATAAATTTTAATAAAGGAATTTATTTAAATAAAATAAATAATAAAGGGAAATTAAATATTAAACCTAATTAGGTAGGCGGTCTTTAAAGGTAGAAACGACCTACTTTTTAAATTTATTCTATCCATTAATTAATTAATGTCTTTTTTTTTCTCTTTATTTTCTCCATGTATATATAAATATATTAATATTTATACCTCCTTTATCGATTTATTAATTATTATATCGCTTTTAATAAATTTAATTTTAAAATATTTAAAATTATATTTAATAATATATTTTTTAAATTATTATAATATATAATTTTTTATATATATAATTTATATATTATATATAAAATATATAACGGCGAAAACCGTTATTAAAATTATTAAATAATAAAAGGTATATTTATATATATATAAAACGGAAATAAAATTTTAAAAATCGTGGAATTTTTAAATAAATTTAATAAAAGTTAATATAATAAAATTATAAATTAATTTAATTAATTAAAAGGAAAAAATTATTATTAATAAATAGGAAATAAATAAATTAAAATTAATAAATAATTTTTAAATAAATATATTATTATTAATTTTTTATTAATTAATTATTATATAATTAATTAATTTATATATTTATTTAATTTAATTTATTATATAAAAAATAATACGTTTTATATAAATTTTCTTTTTAATATAAATAATAAATTAATATCTTTTATAAAATAAATATTAAAAATATTAAATTCTAATTTATTAAATTTTAAATTAAATTTATTTAATTTTTAATATTTTTAAAATTACTTTAATTTATATTAAAATTAATATTTTTTTAAAATAAATTAATTTTAATTAAAGTTTTTTTAATTAAATATATTTTATTAATTACTTTATTATTAATTTATTAATTTATTTATTAATTATAAATTTTAATTTATAAATATTATTAAAATTTATATTATAATTATAAAATTTAATTTATAATTAATTAATTAATTAATTTTTTTATTATTATTTAATTATTTTTATTAATTATTTAATTTATTTATTTATTAATTTATTAATTAATTTTAAATTTTAATTTATAAACGTTATTAAAATTTATATTATAATTTAATAATAAAATTATATTTATTTAAAAAATTTTTTTTAATATATATTATATATAATTAATATAAATAATATAAAATAAATAAATAATAATATAAATTAATAATAACTTTATATTAAAATAAATAAGTATTTTAAATAATAAAATTAAAAAAATTAAATTTTTAATAATAATAAATAATAAATATTAAACCTTTTTTTTATTATAATTTTTAATTATAATTATTTATTATTTTTTATAATATAAAATTTAAAATAAACCCGAAACTTATAATAATATTATATTTAATTATTAAAAAAAGAATTACTCGTTTATATTATATAAATTTAAAATTTATTAAAAATTATTTATATTAAATAATAAAATTTTTAAAATTAACATATATAAATATTAATTTTATATAAATTTTTAAAAAAAAACTTTTAAAAATAAATATAAATTTTTATAATAAACGTTTTTTAAAACTTATAATTTATTTCTTTTTTTTATTATATATATATATATATATATATTATTATTTATTACTTAATTTTAATTTTTTATATATTATTAAATATATATATAATTATTAAGTTTTAATATTTATTTATATATATTATAATAAATATTAATATTAATAACGATATTATATTATACGCGCTCGTAAAAAGCGTTTTTAATAATTTTAAAAAAATTATTTTATTAATTATATATTATAACGTTTTAAAATTAAAATATTTTATTAAATTTATTAATTTATTAAAATTAAAATATTTCGATATTATTAAAATTATTAATAATATAATATTTTAAAAATTAAAATAAAAAATAATTTTATATTTATATTTTTTTTTTATTATTTAATAAAAAATAAAAACGAAAAAAGAAATCGGAAAAAATAACGATCGATTTTTTCGCGATTTCGATAACGAATATCGCGTTTTTATAAAATTAAAAAAAAACTATATAAATATAAAAAAAAAAAGCCGCGTTAATTTTTAATCGTTATTCGAAAATTCGTCATAACGAAATAACGAAATAAATAATATTAAAACGTTAATAAATAAAAAATAAAAAAATCGAAATTAATAAGTAATTATTTAATAAATATATTATTATTAATTTATTATTAATTAATTATTATATAATTAATTAATTTATATATTTATTTAATTTAATTTATTATATAAAAAATAATAAATTTTATATAAATTTTCTTTTTAATATAAATAATAAATTAACGTTTTTCGTAAAACGGAATAAAATTATATTAATTTATTATTTTAATATATATAAAAAAATTAATATTATATTAATAAATTAAAAAATAAAATAAAATAATTTAATTTATATATTATTTATTAATAAAATATTATTAATAATTAATAACGAATTATTAATTAATAATAATTATTTTAAAAATATTTTAAATATTTTAAATATATTATTAAAAAATT
The DNA here is from genome assembly GCF_038362585.1 of Apiospora marii. Lineage (NCBI taxonomy): Eukaryota > Fungi > Ascomycota > Sordariomycetes > Amphisphaeriales > Apiosporaceae > Apiospora > Apiospora marii. Next base: position 3,904,277 of record NW_027117377.1, read on the forward strand.
TTAAATTAATATATTTAATCCTTTTTAAAAAGTTTATTAAAAATATAATAAAATATATTTAAAATATAATAAATTTATAATTTATATAATAAATAATATTTATTATTATTAATTATTAATTTATTAAAATTTAAATTAATATTAAATTTTATTTATTATTTATTTAATTATTATTAAAATAAAAATATATATTATAATATATATTAATATCGTTTTTAATATTTATTATAATTAAATTTTTTTTTTTAAAATAAATATATTAAATAAATTTAATGTTTTTTATATTAACTTTATATAATAACATTTTATATATATAAATTTAAAAATTTTTAAAATTAATTTAAAATTAATTAATAATTAAACCTTTAAATAATTTATATTAATAAATAATTTAAAATTAAATTTAAAATTTTAATATAATTAATATAATTTAAATCTTTTTATTAATTATAATAAATTATTTAATTATTTATAAATTATATATTAATTAAATTAAAAGTTTAATTTATTAATTAATTTAATTATAATAATTAATATTAAATTATTAATTAAATTAATTATTTAATTAATTAATTAATATAATATTTTAATAAATATTAATTTTAACTTTTTTAACTTTTAATTAAATTTTAATTAATATTAAAATTAAATTTAATTTAAGATTTATTTATTTATATTAAAATTAAATTATTAAAATTTAAATTTCCTTTTTTTATATTTATAAAATATTAAATTATTTTATTATATCTTTTATTTTCTTTTATTTAATTAATTTAATTTATTTTATTTATTATTAAATTAAAATTATTTATTTAGATTATTTAATATATTTTATATACTTTTTTAAATTAATAATATAATAATTATAATATTTAATAAATTAATAAATATTAAATTTAAAAAAGAATAAAGGAATATAAAAGATTATTTTTTAATTTATAAATAACCCTTTATTAAAAATAATAAAACCTTTTTATAAATTAATAATTTAATAAATTTTATTAAAAAATATAATATATTTATTTAATTCTTTATTAATATCTTTATTAATAAAATTAATAAAAATTAATTATTTTAAAATAGATTTATTTAATTAATTTAAAAAGGCTTTTTTAATTTATTATATTTTATTTTTATATTCTTTAATTTTAAATAATATATATTAATTAATAAATAAAAAATTTAATAATACTTTATATTTTTATTTATATAATTAATAAATTAATTTTCCTTTTAATAATAAACTTTTAAAATATTTAATTATATTATTTATATTTAATTTTATTAAAGGTTAAAGTATTTTTTTATTAAAGAAAAAGTAACGTTTTTTTAATTATTAATAATATTATTAATTTAATTTTTATTAATAATTATAACTTTTTCTTAATTATTAATAATTATAAAGGTATATATTTATATAAATTTAAAATATTTATAATAATATTTAATATTTAATTTAATATAATATAATTAAAGGATTTAAAAAAAAATTATTTTAAAAAGGATATATATTATAAAATATTTATTATAAAAAGAGAGGTTAAATATATATTAATAAAAAAAGCTTTAAAATAAAAAATATTTAAATATAATTTAATTTTAAAATTAATTTATAATAACTTTTTTTTATAATATTTTAAATATATTATATTTATTATTATTAAAATAAATAAAGTTAATATTAATTAATATAATATATTATATTTATTAATTTATAAAGTTTAATTTATTAATAATTTTATTATATAAAATATTAATAAATTAATATAATATTTTAATTTTAATTTTTTCTTTTATTATAATTTTATAAATTTAAATATATATAATAATATTATTTTAAAATAATATTTATTAATAAATAATTATTTTATAAACTTTTTATTAAGCTTTTAATTAAATTTATAATTCTTTATACTTTTATTTAATATTAAAAAAAATAATATTATAATTATTAATTATTAAAAAGTAAGGATAAAATATTTAAAATAATTTAAAAGAAAGAAATAAAGAGGATCCGTAATTTAAAGAACGAAAAAGAATAATAAATCGATTAAAAATTAAGATATTAAAGTCTATTTATAATTCTTTATTTAAAAAGATTAAATATTAATTTATTAAAATTATTATTATATTAAATTAATTAAAATTAACTTTTTAAAAATAAAAGGTTAAAAGTTAAATTAACGTTTTAAGTTATTTTATAATAATTAAATTAATAAATAAATTCATAATTTAAAGTTATTTATTTTTTAAAATAAAGAATTAAAATAATAAAAAAGTAATTAAATAATAATTTTTATTAAAATATTAAATAATAAAAAATATTAAAGATATTAATTTATAACGACCGATATTAAAGCCTTTATTATTATTAATATTAATAAAAATATTTTAATAAATTAAAAAGGTTCGGATTATAATAAAAAAAATAAAAAAGAATAAAAAGAAAATAAGAAATAAATATTAATATATATAAAAAGAATATATATTAATATAATAATAATATTAATATAAAAAGAAATAATTTAAAAGAATAATTAATTAATAATTATATAAAAGCGTTTTTTAATAAAGGATTATATTAAATTAATTTTAAAATAAAACGACGTTTTATTTTTATTAAAACCTTATAAATAATATTTAAAAAAGAAATTAATTATTTAAAATATTATAAAAAAATTCTATTAATATATTATATATATTAAAGTTATATATAATATTATAAAAGTTATTTATTATTTATTATTATTAATTAAGAAATATATTTAATTTAATAATTTAATAATCTTTTAAGAGAGAACCTGTATGACCAGTGAGGCGGGTAAGCTGCAGTACAGCGAACAAGCTCCCAGCTAGCTACGTATGCAGCTCCCTAGCTCTCTCTAGCTACCCCTCACCTAAATTGGGGAAACCAGACAGACACGCTCAGACTCAGTGCAGTCAATACTTGTAACCCCTCCATCCGCCTCCAACTCGCAACCTTAGACACACCTCTCAATACTCCCTCCTATACACACCACCCATAACCAAACATGTAAGTCAGCCAACCGTTAAGGAAAAAAGGAACAAAGTGCCTGCCTGCATGCACATCCGCATAGCGCATTGATCGACACCCATCTAACCTCCGAGATCCCCCAGCAACAGCACCCCCAAACAACCGCCAAGATGGTCTACACCCTCACCGTCCACATGTACGCCAAGGACGATGCCGAGTGCATCGAGAAGCTCAAGCTCAAGCTCATCGAGGCCGCCCGCGTCTACCGCAACGACAAGGAGACCGTCGACTGGTTCGTCATGCAGGACGTCAAGGACCCCCGCGCCTTCACCGTCGTCGAGCGTTTCGAGCAGGAATCCGTACGTCCCATCATCACCCCCCGTTGTTCCTCTTCCTCCCTTCTACAGTCAGCCACGACAATGATACAGTGAGCTGACAAGACAACCTGCCTTGCCGTAATGTAGAGCCAGAAGTACCACTTGGAGAACCCTTACTGGAAGACCTTCGACCCATACGTGATTCCTCTGTTGGCCAAGGACATGGATCTGCGCAGACACGAAGAGCTCGACACCAGCAAGGACGTTGTTGTGCCCCAGTAAGCTATATATGTGTATACAAGATATGAACAGATAGGGTCAGCATACATAACCAACTTCCAACAAGAACCTATATATATATACACTAGACATGTGTAGACTACACGTACAACGCGATGATATGTGGAATGGGAAATGCAACACAACGACAGTATAAGAACAGCCCTGCCACACAACAGCCATGCCAACGATGAACTCAACGGCAGACTACAATTGCAGGGCACCGTAATCTACTTTACCATATCACGTCACAGTCATGAAAGAAATGCGGTTATTTTATACTTTTTTCATTAGGTCTTCTAGAAACTAGACTAGGGAAATCTGTAGATGGGTATAGTATCCCCCGGGGCACAAGGACTCGCAGTATTAGGCAAGTCGGTGGCCGCTTATACAGGTAAACAAAAGGAGTGTGATGGTCCCCACAGGAGTCCGTCACAAGCAAGAATTCCCCGACGGTGCTGGCGATCAATTTGCGCCGCCCGTTTCATGGCGGGGTAGTCTATTGAGACTTCTCGTGCTGAGTGGAGACACGTTGGAGCGAAACGACTGTGAAACATGTTAGCCAACTGACCAATGGGATTACTAGGGAGCGAGGGGTTTATAAACTTACCGAAATCCTCGAGAGATCGCTGCTTCTGGTTGCCCTTGGGCGACTTGCCGTGCATCAGGTTGTCGAAGCCGACACTGTCCTGGAGCATGTAGTAGAGACCTCCCATGATGCAGAAGACACCGAAGGAGAAGATCCACACACGAACGACAGCGACAATGGAGGTAGGGTCTCCGTGCTCGAACCAACCCCAGATACAGAAGCAGGTGGCGACAATGTCGACGACAAGGACGGCACCAGACAACTGCCAAGAGGGCATGGAGGACCAGAAAGGACCGTTGGCACGAGTGATGAAAATCAGCCAGTTCTCAGTGAGGGAGACCTGCAGGAAGATGACCTCGTCCAGGTTACCGAAGTTCTGGATGATACCACCGTGGATGCCCTGCTCGGAGATGCCACCGGCGTACATGGTGGTGACAGTGATCCAGGTACCGACAGCCAGAACAACACCGAGAAGGACGGACATACCCCAAAGCTTGGGCAGGTTCCACTTGACGGGAGACTTGGAGAAGGGGGCGTTGTCGTAAGCAATGGCAAGGGTGGCAACATCGGCGAAAATGGCGATGAAGACGACGAGAATGATGTTCAAGCTGCGGTTCAGAATGGCGATCCAGAGACCAAGGTAGATCTCGAGATGGATGGAGAGAGCAATTCTGTAGACAACGTAGGCGTACATGCGGTGGAAAATTTGACGGGAAGTCTTGAGGGCGTCAATAATGGCACCAAGACCGGGGGCAAGGAAGACGATATCGGCAGCAGAGCGGGCAGCGTCGGAGGCACCCTCGACAGCAATACCGGTATCAGCCTTCTTCAGGGAGGGGGCATCGTTGACACCGTCACCAGTCATGGCAACGAGGTAACCACGCTGTTGCAGAATCTCGACGACGTTGTACTTGTGCTGGGGGAAGACCTCGGCGAAACCATCGGCAGCCTCAACGAAATCGTAGACCTCAGAACCGGGCATGTCACCACCACCACCGAGACCAAGGCGCTCAGCGTTGTAGACGTTGGTACCGAGACCGAGTTGGCGGGAAGTCTCACGAGCGATACCGACGGCATCACCAGTAAGCATCTTGATGGACAGACCGAGAGACTTGGCTTCGTTGATAGTGCGGGCAGTATCGTGACGGGGAGGGTCAGAGCAGGGCATGATTCCGAGAATCTCCCAAGCACCCTCACCTCGCTTGCGGGCTACACCGAGAGAACGGAAACCACGGGTGGCGAACTCAGCAACCTTGTTCTTGTAGGCCTGGTCGACCTCCTCAGGGATGGCATGGTCCTCCTCGACGGTCTTCAGGACGAACAGAGGAGCACCCTTGACACAGGTGATGACCTCACCTTGGGGAGAGCGGACAATGGCGGTAACCTTCTTGGAGACGGGGTCGAAGGGGAAGAACTGCTCGACGTGGTACTTGGACAGGACACCCTTGGCGCGGGGGTAGTACTTGAGGGACTTGAGGAAAGCCTTGTCGATAGCATCAATACCCTTCTTCTTGCGGGAAGCAGCCAGGCAGGCAGTGAGCATAAGGTCCTCGGGATCAACGCCAGCAACGGTGTAGGGCTCGGACAGAGACAGCTTGTTCTTGGTCAGGGTACCGGTCTTGTCAGAGCAGAGAATCTCGACACCAGCCAGGGACTCAATGGCAGACAGCTTCTGAACGATAGCCTTCTTCTTGGCGAGGTAAGCAGCACCGACAGCCATGGTGGTGGTAACGACGGCGGGAAGACCGACGGGGACACCGATGATAGTGATGGCGAGAGTGAAGCGGAGGATTTCGACAATGGGGTTGGATCGGTAGAACGAGGAAACCCAGACGACCAAGTTGGTAAGGACGACGAGAACCAGAAGCACAGTACCGATACCGTTGAGAACCTCGGTGAAGTGACCAGTACCAGAGTTGGCTTGGTTGACGAGAGCAGCAGCGCGACCGACGAAGGTATTGTCACCAGTGGCGGAAACGACGACGAAGGCCTCACCACGCTTGACGGAAGAGGAAGCGAAGCACTGGTCACCCTTGTGCTTGTCGACAGCAAGGGACTCACCAGTGATGGCGGACTGATCGACTTGAAGGAAAGCATCCTCAGTGACGATGCGACCATCGGCGGGGATAATGGTACCCTCCTCGACTTGCAGGATATCACCAGGGACAACTTCGGGGGCCTCAATCTCCTTCAGGGTGCCGTCACGGAGAACGACAGCCTTAAGAGCGAGAGTCTTCTTCAGCTCGTCGACGATGGAGCCGGCCTGGAATTCCTGGACGAAACCAACGACGGCGTTGAGGAGAAGCAGACCGCAGATGACACCGAAATCAATCCAATCCTCAAGACCAGCAGCCAGGACGGCCGCAGCCTCCATGACGAACTGGATAGGACCGACGAAGTAAGAGAAGAACTTGAGAATCAGGTTTTCCTTCTCCTCCTTCATCTGGTTGAGACCGAACTTTCTGCGACGGCTAGTGACTTCGCTTTCTGTGAGACCCATGCTGCAAGGTTGTTAGCTTCTAGTGCCATCGGCGAGAGTGGAGTGTGGGGGTGTATCTTACCGAGTATCAGTCTGGAGCATGTCCTCGGGGACGGTACGGCCGGCAGCGGGGCTGACGTCGCCTTCCTCCTCATCCAGGTCATCGCCGCCATCTTGGGACTCGAGGTCCTCAATCAGGGCGTCGATGTCCTCGTCTTCGTCATCGTCGTTCTCAGCCTTGACCTTGGCGGGGGCAGGGTCGGCGTGGCGTTCCTTCTCGTCGAACTTGCCGGACTCAATGTTGGTGTTCAGCGCCGGTGCGCCGGCAGGTTGTGACTCAGCCATGGCTGGCGAGTGTGAATTATTATGGTAAGCTGACGAGCTTCCTTGTTGGGATGGCAATTGTTGTAGTAAATTAGGTCGCGATCCAAGGATGCTAGGTGTGTACGAGAGAGTCGGCAGTTCCCAAAAGGAATGCTGAAGAGATGCTGAAGTGGTTCTTCTTTAGGTTGTTGTCCAGGATTATAAAGTCCAGGGAGAAGAGAGGAGAGGCACGTCAACCTAGTCGTCCGTTCTGACAGAGGCGCGTAAGGGAAAAGGAAGAAGGAAGTTGTGTAGGAAGGGAAGAGACCTCACTTATAAAAGATGAGGGCAGGTGGAGCACTGGTGAACGGAGAAAGCAACGCAGAAGCGCAGAATGCCTTCCCACGGCTCGGCCAAAGTTCCAGGGTGCTTTGCCCAAGCAGGAAATGGCCAGTGCAACTGTTTAGCGTGGAGATTTTTTCTCAGTCGAGGTTACCTTCTCAGGTACGGAACGAACGTTGTTGATGGAGGTACCGGCTACCGTGCACAGTGTGGTAAGTGGTGCGTGTGTCTGTCTGTACAACGAATGTTTTTTTTCTTGCTCGTCTCTGCTATGTTGCTTCCGGCCTCATGTATTCAATGTACCTGGGGGGATACCAGCCTACTGCAGATAGCTACTAAGATTGCTACCCCAGTTGGGAAGTAAACACTGGGAGAGCCAGGGTAATCTCTCAATCCAAACAAAGCTCCAATGGCGTAATGGAGCCGGCGTTACCTTTCTGATGCAAGAATTACTGCCATTTCCCCAGGGGAACACCCAATTCTAGATCAATTACAGTTCAATTGCCTACAGCTTCCAATTCTGTGTCCTCTTCTATTCCTGCTCCGTACCTGTCGACTGGATAACTGTGGTTTCTAAGTTTGCAGAGGCAAATGGAGATCGGTTCTGCCTCCCGGTCTGGCCTGGCTCGCCAGCACGGCTGTTTTTTTTTCTTTTGTTCCTTGTCCTGTACGTACCTGACATAGCTCTAGTTCACCCATCCGTTCCATCCATAGAGAGCCTAGTCAAAGAGAAAAGCTTGGAGCTCCCACCGAGAGGACCCACCCCCTAGCGGCTTTCGCCAATCATCGGATTCGCCCTCATGCCTGCTCAGCGCGAGCGTGCCGATTCTATGAAAAGGGTAAGGAACAAAATCGCGCAACCATGGTGCATCTGACTCTGACGTCGACGCAAGAGCGAAGGAACATGGGACTGGAACTGGAAACGGTCGGGCAAGGGAGAGGTAGGAGAGAGACGAGATAGTCATGGCGCCAGAATGCGACAGTGCTCTCTCTACAGTGTACAGTCGTTATGGCGAGGGTAGGTCAGGTAGTACGACGAGGTCAGTCATATCATTGATCACCCAGGTGTCGTATGGATCAATGTGCAGGCAAGCGTGTTGGGGGGTTGGAGCCGACCCAACCCCGGCTGCTTTCAGGAGCTTGGAGCTTGAGCCTTGATCGATCAATTGTTTGACGATTTGATTTGATTTGGGTTATTACCGACCATCCCGAATCTGCCCATCGTGAAGCCCGTTTGCATGCCTTACCCGGGCTGAGCGTACAGTAGGTGGCCAGCCAAATGGGTTCTTCCATCCCGTTTTCCAGAATCTGCGCCAGTGGCGGTCGACTTGAGGGATCGCTGTTGTTGTTGTTTTCCTCCCTCGCTCGCTCACATATCCTTGTCCCGTTTCCTCTGGATCCTCTCTCTTTCCCTCCAGTCCTGGCTCCTTGGCCCCATCTATTCTGTAAAAGTCGAGCCCATATTTCGAGCTTCCCGAGCTAGCTCCCAGCTCCGGTTGCTGCGAAAGTCGACCTTCACGGCGTGCGTGCCCCATACCACATTATGCATGATCCCTGCTCGCCTACACAGCTATCGACCCTGCCTTTTCCTGTGCCCAGATGCCGACTCGAGCGTTCCCCCATCTATTTCCTGTACAGTACTGCAACCTACATTAGCGCCAATCCACATTGATTCCTATCCCTCTTGTTCCTGTTAAAATAGCTCACGCTCCGCGCATCTCCCAAGTGTGAACTATCGGCTGCACACTGTCAGGTCCCATCTGGACATGGGGACACGCCCAATTGTCGTACTGTACGGTTGATAAGTCAGTGGCTCGAGAGATCGTCCAACACTTACTCGCATTTGCAAGCCACGAGATTCATCCCAAGAGCCCTGTGTATCACCATTAACCCTTAGATAGTCCATTATTCAGAGTACGCCAAGATTACTACACATCACTCGTCCCCTTGCTCTTATTTGTACATAATATATTATCTGAACAAATCCCTCATGACTGGCCTGATACTGGGTGAGAAACAAAAAAACGAAACGCCGTCGTGCAGGCGAATCGGGATGGCTGGGCGAAACCCGTATCCGAAAGAGTACCATATCAATATGCCGGGTTCGATACGTCATTATATGTGATCAGCATCACTCTATCTTTGACATTGACTGTATAATGGCCTGTGCCTGGGCGAAAAGGCTCTCTTCTCCCGCAAACTACCATTCATCGGTAACAGAATCCAGTAACCCAGTAGCCCGACTAAATAGTGAGATGTAGTGGGCTACTACCGCAAGAACAACCCCAGATATCGCCTCCAGAGTGCCAATCGTTCCGTCCCGAACTTGGAGTTTAGTGGGCTGCTAGGTCGTGGTCTTGGGGTCTGGACGTCAAAAATTCCCACGAAACGGTGAGGCAATGCGAGGAAATATTCGTTGTGCCGGCGTTTTCGTATTGGCCAACGGCATAGCAAGACTTAACAAAGAGAGGTGTGCCACGGTCGGCCTGGCCGCCCGGTTTCGGCCGCCGCCACGGCAACTGCTTGGGGGGACGAATGCGTCAAATGAGGTGATGTTTGAATTTCTTGATTTCCTGGCTGCGGAGCTCCCTTCCCTGTCCTGCTGGCCCTACTGGTGTGAGCGATATACTAAGTACCGGCTGACAGCGAGCGCCGCCGGCAACCATCACCATCGAGCAAAACTTTTTCTGGGGACGGGCTGAAAGGGCTCGTCGGTCTCGCGACTTACTAACAGAGGCAATTGCGGGAGAGGAGGTCATTTGCAACAAATCAGCGAGCCGATTGACAGCTCACTATTGCTAGCACTGGCCAACGACAGCAATTCTCCGACGTTTGGGCCGAAGGTGCTTGTCGTGGCTCCGTGCTAATGAATGGATTAAGGGCCTCTCGACTCCAGTTCCCCGAGTCGCTGCTAGGCACTAGCGACTCGATCTGGCCTGCCTAGCATACATACATACCTAGGCCTGCATGTAGTCCTGCTAAGCACCCAGCAGCTAGGGTCTTTGCAGCAGTCCCAGCATCGATTTCCAATGGGCGTCCATCCAATTCAGGAAGCGTAATGCGGGCAAGGCTCAAGCGAAGACCAGCTCGCCATCGTCTCTTCCGTCTCCATGGAGAGAGAGACTGCGCACCCCACAACATGAAGGAACCCCATTCTTTCTTAAGCCAATCAAATCGGCCCTAATCGAAGATGAAGAAAAAGGGACTTGCCTTCAGGCTGCAACCGGCAGGGCACAAGGGTGGTAGCAGGGGTCTCCGAGTGGCAGTCCTCTCTGGAGTCTGCCTTAAACCTTTGCGACTCCAGCGCGGCCGGCCAGACTCTCCCTGTCAGCCGGAAATTTCGCCTCGCAGATTTCGCGGGCATGAAGCGGGATTTACTCGCTATTACCTACCTGCCCACCAAGCTCCAGCCGCATGCCACGATCGCCCTACATCTGGCCCTATTTGCAACATTCCATGGCCTTCTAGTAGTATGTACGATGACCGTGCTTGCATCCCCCACGGACGCACTTCTCATCACGGAAGCATTGGACCATATCGCGAACCGGCAATCGGACTTTCGGCACTGGGTCCAATCGAGGGTCGAGAGTCGAGAGTCGAGCGTTGCCTCGGTCCTAGCCAGCAGGGCTTCACCGCGTGCGTCCCCACGCCTTGCTGAGCGCTGGCCTTTTTGGTTGCGCGCGCGCGTTCATTGGAGGGGCGCTTAATGGAAGAGCCCGTACGCTCTACTACGCTGCACACTGGGTATGGAGTGCCTTGCATTGCATTATGGTTCGGATATTACGCCCGCTCTCGATAAAGAGGCTTGGCATCCACCCTTATTACCTACACTGATTGTTTAAATGCGTTGAAGGCTGATGTGGGATGTCTACAAACGGATCGCCCGCGCCATTTTTCTCTCACCGCCCCTCCGTATCTAACAATGATCGAACCCTTTCTTTCAATAAAGCCCCGTTCAGGCACCTATAGTCAACACGTCGACGATCTCCCTTTATATGCGGTGAGATGTTCCCGAGGCGGTGGCTTCTAGAAAGATGATAGATCGCGTGCGCCTGCCCCTGAATGGGAATGGGAACAACGACAAACGGCCGTCAAACGAAGCCTGCCATCCAATATTCATTGCTTCCGGGATGCCTAGTCTCAGAGCAGCGCTGCTGACAGGGAAGGCCTTCGTACAGATTCTGAAACCCGCATTTGAAGCTTATTTGCCAACTTAACAACGTCGAAACATCCGGTGGCTGCCCGTCAGGACTGTAAACAAATGTTTGTTTATGGGCAGACTATCAAACTATTAATCCATCACCTGCGACAACGGTTCAACGCTTTTTTAATGTCAAGCAACTGTCAGTCAGCCTGGGTGTTTCCGGTGCCAAACGACTTCACTCCTGTTTTGTGATTGCTTCACGACTTGTCATTTCTCTGCCTGCCCCCCACGCTTTTCACTCTCTACTTGCAGGTTAAAGTTTGGAGGTGCTGGCCATCTTGAAGTAAATCGTGTTCCTGCTCCGATATTTGCGCGCGTTCATCAAGGTTCTTCTAGAAAAGCCAACAGACTGATCTAGTGTCTGCATCTGTTCAGATCTAGAGTATTCCGATAACCGTAAGTGCGGGATCTTAGTAGCCTAAAAAAAAACCATGCCTCGATATCTGAGCGAGAGTTATCCGGTGTTAAGGTTTTTCTCGAACAGATGTTCTGCTTCTGGCCATCCTTCTTCAAAGATCTGTTTGCAGTCGGTATCCCCGAGCGTACAGAAAGTCGACCTCAGCCCTACCATGACGTTATTGGCACCATTTGAGGGATTGTGGCGGCCCTAGAAAGGAAATTGGCTGCAGACGCATGGAGGGCACATGGGCTCGTGAGCGCGTGTTGCGTGTGATACACTTGAGAAAGACCCGATTAGCCGACCACCGGTAGATCGTGGAGTTGGGAGCCCATGCCCATCTATGTATGCCTGTCGCTACGGGTGCTGTCGCCGGGAGGCCGGCTTGGAAGGAAGGCATGTGAGCAAGAAACCGCCCGTCTCGCATTCGGTCGCTTCTGATTCATCATATTTGCCCTGGGCATTATTACAGTACCTACCTTACATCCCTTGCCTTGAATATCAAGCTTCACAAGCTTTGCGAAAGCCCCAGATATGCGACCAGAATTTGCGTCCACCTGCTGGCGCTGCGCAGTGATGTGATGCGATGGGTGCCCTTGCCAAGTGCGAAAAGCTCGGGCTCTCTCCCCCAACTTCTTCCTCGCAGGGCGCCGATTTATTATTGAAGCCAAGTATTGGTTGGGGCCAAGACTTGCACGCCAAATAACGATCGTCGTCGTCCTTTTTCCCCCAGAAATCCCCCCGAGTTTTCCCATCCGGTCTCCCCCATCTTTGGCATTTGGACAGGCTCCGCCTCCGCGCGAGTCTGACGTATTTTGCGGCGACGGCGGCTCCATCTTGTCTGGTTTATTGCCCGCGCGTGATGCCTGCCCAGAGCCTGGCCCCTTCGCAAAACTGGCTGGCGCGTCCAGTGACACCCACCGTCTGCCATGGCCTCTGCCTGGCCCCCCGGGGGTCAGTAGTTGGTGAGAGGCGGCGCACGCACCGGGTCTATCCCGTCCGGCGCCTTGGCAGTTGCGACCGCTGGGCGTCGTCGACATTCCTGTCCGCCAGTCAAGAGCAGACTATTGTGGCTTGGCAGAAACTCAATATGCTGCGTCCGCCCTTGGTAGTGGGACATCATCTCCTCCAGGCACATATAGCGCTGCTTGGCTGTGCTGCGCACCGCTCTTGCGCGGTTCAGCGCTCTACCAGCGCTGGGCACAGGGGGACAAGAATACCAGCCCGAGACATTCTTCTCTTGGCATTTGTTATCGCGTAGTGGGGTGGTTAGGTTTGTGACATACATATGCGCGCAACGTGTGTAGCCTTACGTCTTTGTCCGACCGACGTTGGGTGGTTTGCGCGTGTCACTACATTTTTTTTTTTTTAATTTACCTGGCGCTGGAAGCAGAAACGATTGTCGCGCTCCGGGCGTTTGGTTTTTATCAGAGACACTCGGCTTCTTGCCCAGACGGCTCCCTGCCTGTGTCGGTCTGCCCTCCAAACCCTATAATAGATTGCAGCCAGTGAGGTGCTTGCTGACTGTTTGGGCAATGCCTCAGGCATGCCAGGTCTCACTGAATACCATTACTTCTCTTGGTGTCTCGTGCCAGGAGCAAGCAAGAAAGCATTTGCCGGCCGCCTGGGCTGATGGGATGCATTCATACTGTCGGTATCGTCGATCATGTGCTTACTCCCGTCTGCTTGGCGGTGATCGTGCGTTACGACACAGGCTTGCATCCCGGAATTGCTCGATTCCCCTCTTGGCTGCATCGCATGGTACGACTACGGGTAAGATTCTTCGCCAGGCTCTTCTTATTCATTGCTTGCCTCTTTTCTTCTTTCCCTCGCTTACATGGTCCAGGCCGGCTTAACGTTGCCTATATCCGCTCTGTCAAAAATGATAACTCGGTAGTTGTCAGGACTGGCTGAGGTGGATTCACTCTGAATTTGTAGCGAGCATGACGCCAAGTAGACATGTATCACTTGTAGTGACAATCTCCGAAATCTCGGCTACGCTTTGATGAACCATATGCTTACATAACATGTCTGTCTCATTGTCATTGCAAGCGAGCCTTTGCCCGCCAGCGAGTGGTATGGCATTATGTTAGCTTTTCCTCGGCTGTCATATCGACCCTTGGTGGAAACATGAAACGGAGGCAATGACCGTTTGGACTCGCATCGATTCATTTGGTGGGAACTTAGAAGACAGTGCAGTTGTTTCGTCGCGAATCACTGGGCTACGCATGACAAGTAGCAGATAAGTTGAATTTTAAGGACTTGCAATTGACAGTCTTGTCTTCATGCCACACCGTTTTGAGTATGCGGCTCGTATAACTGTGGCATCCGCGTCCTATGTGATTCGTTACCAAAATCATATAGTGTTGCAATTACCTGGTTAGGGGATTAATACAGGTATATCCCAATCCATGCTCGCGTGAGCAGAGCTGCATCTCTTCCGACGGAGTATAACCCGTCCCTTGTCCAATACTACGTAACCCCGTAACCAATCAAACAAAGTCATACGTTCCCGATAAAGGGCGTAGCATCACTGTGCTTGGCGTTTACTCTATGACCTACAGATGCAACGCGACATCATGATGCCTGGTATTGCTCACTCGCAATGACTTGACAGATACGGAGTAGAAAGGCAGCTTTAACGAAACACGTGCAAAAGGGTATCAGACGACGACTACCCCCGGCGGCTCAGTCAGTATCCGTTTAGATCCCCATGATTACTTAGTCATGTCGAACATCCACTCAAAGATGGCTGGCACCTCGCTCGGAACCGGAACCGATCATGCCAGACAGGTTCGTAGTATAGACATGAAGAACAGTCAACAAGTCATAGCACATTGGAGCTTCAGGTCCGAAGGACCAGAGTGCATGCTGGCTTGTCCCTGCCCGTGACGTTTTCATGTACCATGCATGCGCGCTATAAACCTTCAGCTGTACGCTTTCTGCTTACGAGATGAATCCAGAAGGATTTAGCCGTACTACACGTCCAGGGAGTCAAAACGTTGGAGGGACTCCGTATGTATATTGTAAGGCATCTGGGTGTTGGATGCAATTCTGAACGTTGATATAATAACAACATATAGGAGAATTTCAACAGGTCTATTCAAACGCTATCCGTGTCGACAAGTTTATATCGACGGCCAAATCTTCGGCGGAAAGGAGTATATAAAGTAGCTAGTTTCTTAATGGCGATACAGGCTCGTCAAGAAAGACTGCATCGTGTTAGTACGATGACGAGGACATGTCAGTACGAATACAGCTATGCCCAAAGGTTGCGGCACAAACTGGTCTTCACTGGAGACCCTTATTTAGCTAGACACAGTCGCTATTCTCGTAGTTCAGATATCGGCTAGCTGACCCCATCCAACACCCAATTGTCGAGGCAAGTGATTTTGACCTGACATCCATCGTCTTGGAGCATTGCCACATGTGAACGGTATACTCGAAAGACGTATATATATTGGCATAGCCCATTGCTTCATACGAGTGCTACCATCAGACCAGTACTATCCAAGCTCCTCTCAATTGCCAGACCTGTACCATCGAAGCCTGCCATGAACTGACCAGCAGTCCTTCATCAGCATGGCTCTATATACGTACACTCGTACATACGCTCTCCCAACGCCAACCTCGCGAGCAAACCAAGTCAACGATGAACACCCAATGGCTGACCAGATACCTTATCCCCCCCAGCTGTGTAAAGTCAACATATTAAACCTCACGCCACATACAGAATCCATACTCACAAATAACATTTCCATGCCCACGACGACTTATTAGCCGGCGGCTTACGTACGGCAGTGGATACTGGTCCCCAAGCCCGGCCATGCAACGAGGCAAGGCAAGTGGGTAGATAAGACTTATGGACTCATCGGGTAAGGCGGTCAGTTGTAATCAGCCAATACCGACCAGAACGGAGATCTCTCCGTCCGCCTGACTCCCTGCAGCTAAAAGGTTACGTACAAATCGACCAGTGCTACTCCGTTAAGGACTTGACGGCATCTTCAAGCCTCGTTCTCGATAAGTCCACGAGTGTCGGTGGACTGCAAGTTGCATACTGCATGAGACAGACAGGACCTATATCAACAACACCATCACATATGACGCTGCAGACAAAGCACTTCCATGACCACTGTCCTCGCGCGCGTATGCCGGATATGGTACGATGACGTTCTATGCCCCGTAGAGACCTTGAGCTAGGCACGCATCGACATCGGGCACCAACAGAGACTAAAAGGCTGACGCAAAAGCCTAGACGCTGATGGTAATATGTGGATTACTCTAGCCGCAGTGATGACCCTGCAGGCTTCCCCAGACCCTTACAAAGAGCAATGGAACCTGGAGAACGGGACGGGTCTGGCTTTACGATTGGTGCGGACCTCGAGGTCGAACAGTGGAACGAAAATGGCGGAGGAGGTGGGCTCCCTTACATAACGACCTGAGAAGAACTTGACAAGGATACTGCCGGTTATCGCTATGGTGGATGCATTCCACCACGCTCAATTTTGTGTTGTGTCTATTAATCGTTTGGCGGCTTATATCTCCTTCCGACAAGGAAGCCAGTTTAGCAAGCAGGTCGGAACAACAGTAAAGGAAAAAAACACGAAACAGAGTACTGGCATGCCGCAACAGCGCAGTACACACGTCTATAGTCAATGATATCCCATATGGGTAGCGTCGTGATCCATTTCTCCTCAAAAGCCCAAGTTCCAGTCCAGAAAACAAATCACAGCCGGTATCCGTAAAACGCCGCCTAATGCTTAGCAGTGACCTTTTCACCGGTCAGCTTCTCAACGTAGGTCTTGGCCCTGTTCGCGTCATGGTTAGCGGGGTGTTACTTTCATCACATGTAGCTGGTGGTGATGATGGTAGCATGAGGGAAGAGATGCTCCACTTGCAGAGAAGAGCATCTCGGGGGAATTCTTGACTTACATATCACCCATGGCGACCATGCAAACCGTTTGCCAAACGCCCAAACCAATACGCGGAGCCACTCCGCGGTACAAACCCTTGATACCATCGTTCTGGTAGATGTACTTGAACGTGTTACCAACCGTCATCTTCTTGGGACGGTTGGGATCCTCCTTCTTGCTCTGCATCTCGACACGGATGACCTCGATGGGCTGGTTCCAGGCGGACAGACCACCACCAAGGGCAGAGGCCGTAATCTTCTCGATGACGCTCAACTTCTCGCCGTGCTCCTTACCGGTGACGCGGCGAATACCCTGCTCGGCGAGACGGGACAGACCGAAGCGGGAACCCCAGTTGGTCATCTGGCGGATAGCCACGGCGTTCACACCCTTGTTGATACCGCGGATGCCCTCCTGTCGGTAGATGTTGGCAAAGGTGGTGAAGGTGCTGGTGGGCTTGACACCAGCAGCCGCCATCTTGTGCTGAGTGATCTCAACAGTCTTCATGCAAGTGCAGAAACCCATGGTGGCGTAGGCCTGAGCCACACCACCAGTGATACCACCGAGGATACCACTGCCGAAGTCGTTGGCGCCGGCGGCGCGAGCGTAGTACTCGGCCTCGGATGCGACGAACAAGAGGACGGCGCCCTTGGTCGAGGCCTCGATCCATGCCCAGGGAATCAGACCCTGGTAGACTAAACGACAAGAGAATGCAAGGTTAGTGCTTGATCACACCTTGTACTCCCGCGACGTGGCAGGGAAACAACAGGAGGGGATGAATATCCATATTTGTTATACGTACAGCCAAAGACACCACCGCGACCCCAGACACGGCCGAGGGCCTGACCGAAGGTGTCACCACGGTGCGAGGCCATGGTGGTCTTGATGACCTCCAAGGGCTGACCGAGAGTGGTGACCTCAAACATGTTGAGACCGGCACCCAAGAGCAAGTTGGAGAACTTGACGGGCTTCTTCTCGAGCTTCTTTTCCGACGAGGGAGACATGGCGCTGGCGGCGGCGGACATGGCAGGGTTTGGGCTTCAAAAAGGGGGCCTGACCAAGGCAGTCGGGTGCTTCTTCGCGGGAGGTGGTTGAAGATGGGAGTCGGGAGAGTTGGATGGAACCAAAAGTATTCGTGCGATGCCTCAGAGAGCGGGTTTTGTGTGCGGTTTCAATTCTTCTGCGCGGAAATGATGGATGTCAGCTTTGGACGATGGACTCAGCACTAGGGGGGCAGCTGTCATGCTCATGGCCGGGGAGATTCGGGCGTTGTCGGCCGCGGGAAGCTCCAGCAAAAGCTTACACCGGCAGCAAGCACGTGTAAGAGCCAAGGTCCCATTGACAGAAAGAGGCAAGCAGGCCCGAGGTTAATAAGCGCCGCGCATCACAAAAATCCAGTTGCCAATTGTTCGGGTTCGCACCTACCTTGTTCTTACTGCGGATGCTCAGAAAAGCTTCGTGATCCTGCCGGAGTTGTTTGGGGTGAGAGTAGAGTGATGGAAGGAGATAGGTTGGGTTGTTTGTATTAAAGAGAACAGGAGAACAGGCGGAACAATGCAGGCACAGCAGGCACGGGGGAAGACGGAGACGTTTAGAGAGCAAGCAAGCCACAGTAGCACACCACACCTGGCAAAAACAATTGGATTTACGTTGCGTTTGCGTTGATCCTACTCCTATACACCCAGACCACCGACGCCGGGGTCCTTTCCGCTGGGGTATTTTCTCCCTCAACTTCCCGCTCAATCTTACGCACCCTCACTGATTCGCCCGTGCAGCAATCTCAACCGGCGCCTGCCCAATCAACACGGCGATTATGTACACGACTTGGCCTTATCGGGAGGACCAGCCACCACCGGATCTTGCCCACTTTCCCACTCACTCAGGTCCAGCTGTGCCAGTCGGGGCGCTTTCTCTCAATCTCAACAAAGCCAAGAAAAGCAAATACGTCGATGGGACCAGTGCCCCACCCAGCCCTTTCTGTGGCTCTGTCCCTTGCTGATCCCCAAGCCCATAGGAAGTCCATAGCAGCCCATAGGGGAAACTTGGGGAAAAACACCGAAAAACACACCACCCAACAACCGCGATAAACGGACTCCGTACATGTACCCTGACTTCACTACATCCCGCCGCCCGTCTTACTGCCTCATTGAAGATGCTATTCTATACTCCGAACACCGCCATTCTCGCCCTAATCCGTGGTGCTTTTATTTTCCGACCGCATAACCCCGACACGTCCGGTCTGACTGTGCAGCGCAGCGATTGGCCCCCACGCTGTTGTAGAATGGACTGATTCTTCCCCATTGATTCTTGTCGCAACCTCGACCCGTCCTGTCTCACCTCACCGGACCCGACTGCTGGCCTATGCTGAAACTTTCGCCAGAAAGCGTGGAAGCGTTTTCCCAACTATGTCGTAACTAATGGCCAAGCCTTTGGATCTGTTCCCCGTCCCAACCCATTGGTATGAATCTGCCCGAATGATGGTTGAGCTAATACACTCTAATAAGCGCCGCACTCCACCTGCGCGTCGCATAGTATATAACGGGGTCCTCATTTGGGTGAGTACGGGATCCAGCAGATGCTCGAAAGACAGGTAGGTAGGTTTAAACTAAATTCAGTAGCTTGCATAGCTTTATGTAGTCAAGGAAGGCTGTATAATCCCAACGGTGAGTCGCACTTCAGGCACAAGACAAAATCACATCTGATAGAGGCTACATGAAACGTAAAATGGAAATTATTGTACAAATGCAGCTTTTGTGGTATCATCAGAAGCCCTCTAACACCTCCATATGATACGGCATCTGCCCTTTGTGACAACGCCCACTCTATCCGTTTATGCTACTCAGACAAGACAAAAACTCCTATAAACAAGCACTGCTCGTTACTTACGCCTTCTTGGCAAGCTCGATCCACTTCTCGGTGGAGAAGGACTTGGGGCGCTCGATAGGGGCACCGACAGCGCGGTCAATGATGAGCTGGGGAAGGACACCAATGGCACGCGAGACACCGAAGAGAACGGTGTAGTAGTTGGCCTCGGTCAGACCGTAGTACTGCAGGAGGACACCGGAGTGGGCATCGACGTTAGGGTAGGGGTTCTTGGTCTTGCCGTGCTCAGTAAGGACCTTGGGGGCGATCTTGTAGACCTGGCTGACAAGCTGGAACATGGGGTCGTTGGGCATCTTCTCCTGGGCGAAGACACGCTGGGCCATGTAGCGGGGATCCGTCTTGCGGAGAACGGCGTGGCCGTAGCCGGGAACGACGCGGCCAGAGTTGAGAGTAGACCAGAGGTAGTCAGTGATGGCCTTGTCGCTAAGGTCATCGCCAACGCTCTTCTTCATCTCGGTGAGCCAGTTAAGGACCTCCTGGTTGGCAAGACCGTGGAGGGGACCAGCGAGACCGTTCAGACCAGCGGACAGAGACAGGAAGGGGGAGCTGAGGGCGCTGCCAACCAGGTGAGTGGTGTGAGCGCTGACGTTACCACCCTCGTGGTCGGTGTGGATGGTAAGATAGAGGCGCATCAGCTCAATGAAGTCGGTGTTCTCGCCGAATCCGAGCTGGTTGGCGAAGTTGAAGGAGTAATCCTTGTCCTTCTGGACAGGGGCGACCTTTCCACCCTTGAAGACGTTCTGGTAGATGCGAGCGGCAATGGTAGGCAGCTTGGCAATCAGGTCCATGGAGTCCTCAAAGGTGTAACCCCAGTAGTCCTTCTTGTTCATACCCTTGGCGTAAGCCTTGGCGAACGAGGAAGTGTGCTCGAGAGCGGTGACAGCGAGGGAGAACTGAGCCATGGGGTGAAGGTCGGTAGGGCAGCGGTCGATGAGCTCCTCGACGAACTTGGGGATGTCGGATCGAGCGGCCCACTCGGCAGACAGGTCGCGGACCTGCTGCTCAGAAGGAACCTCACCAGTCAGGAGAAGCCAGAAGAGACCTGGAGATTATATTTTAGCCAATGCCTTCTAGGAGCAGTGGTAGACGACAATTACCTTCGGGAAGAGGCTCCTTGCCACCGGGAGCCTTGGGGAGAAGCTCCTGGCACTCGGGGATGGTCTTGCCGCGGAAGCGGATACCCTCCTCAGAGTCGAGAACCGAACCCTCCCAAACAAGGGCCTTGATGCCGCGGGCACCACCGTAGACCTGGTCAAGAGTGACCTTGTCAATGACCTTTGAGCCATGCTCCCTGTTGTAATTGTTATTATTTTCAATGCTCTAACCGAGGACTAATCCGTAGGCGGGGTTGACCTACTTGCGCAGGGTCTTGATCTCCTCGATCTTCTCGGGCAGAAGCTCAGCGAAGCGCTCCTTCAGAGTCTGTAGCAGCTTGTTAGAACATCCAATGGCTCAAATTGGGAGCTTGGCGGTTGTAAATATTGTCATACCTGGGTCTTGGAGGAGTAGCATCGCGCCGCGGTGAAAGCAGCATGGCGAGCTGTGAAAGTGGGAGCTCTAGTAGAGGCTCTCAAGGCAGCGGAGCCCAATCTCAGAGCAGCGGCCATGTTGTGATGTGATGTGTGGGAGTGAAGGAGATGCGGTTCAAGATGGGGTATCAGAAAGGAATGGACAACTGAATACAAGAAGTCAATGAAGAAGAGGCTGACGAAATTTCAGGAAATACCTCAGGAAAACCAATGGGTCCGGAAGATGTCAGGGATCCGCAATCAGGAATAGATTGGTCGGGTTTTGCAATGAGAGCGAGGTACTTGTACCTACGTGTCGTCTGGTGTAAGAGAAAAAAAAGTTGGCTTCACCTTTGGCAGCTAGCTCTCTTTTTTTCCTTCTCTTACAGCGTCGGGTCCGCCTCGTTGGGATTTGTACGGCTCACCGGAGCCAGTCAACGCCATTGCCCACGGCTATTGCTCCCCCCAATTCCCCACCGAACAAACCCCATTAGGGATACTCAAATCAAACTGGAGGTAAACCCGAAGAAGCCACCTTTGTCGACGCTGCTGTGCAAGCCATTTGGCCCGGAAACTGACGTCAAGGTAGGTGACAGCACAGCAGCAGCTTTGGGGTGAGATCCGTTTTGCATGTAACAGGAGTTGGGGAGGAGGACAAAGTTAATATTAATGATTCCTACCGCGCTGGAGTTTGACATATGTATGTGTATGTATCACAATTTCCTTTTTTTTTCTTCCCTCGGAGTTTATTTTAGGAAATGCATCTTGAATCTTCTTGTCTGAAAGCACTGGCCTTGCGTTCACTCTCTGTTCAATGTTGCTATTGCACCATAATAGCGTTGTGCATTGCATGCCCCTACTGCATGTGGACGAAAACAAGAACATATCCCCTAGACAGCGGAAGCACTGCTCCCACCAGATTTTCCGTACGGTCACTTGGTGCTATTACTATAATGCCTATTCTGTAAATAATGGGCAGAATACCCGATTGGATAAATGTCCTGCCGATCATTCACGGGCAACATTCATTTTAAGAGCAGCGCTATCGCTATCAAGGGTAGAGAATATACATCTATGCAGACACATCTTTCGGACACTACAGGTATATTCCCTCAGCCGTCGGAGATATTTGAGGGCGAACGCCCTGCTAGGATTGCGCTACTTTCTAGGGACGATCGATTGGGGCTGAAGAAGGCGCAAGCGCAGCAATGATTTTGCGACCTGCCTCAAAAAGCTCGAATTCGGGCAAGCTGCTCAAGGTATTCAGTTGTCGGCAGAAGACAGGGGAAAGTCCGGCGTCGGACAAGGTCCCGTGTTCTCCCATCAATGCTTTGTTGGATGGACGCCTGATGCATTTTTGTTTGGGCATACGGTACTACATACATGCCAGCTGATGCCGTTGCTTCAGGATAGAGCTGGAAAGTGGTAAAGCATCAATGGAGTAGAATCTTGAAGTACATAGGCGGCATAGCTTCATTACTTAGCATTATGTAACGAACAAGTGTAACCCACC
This sequence comes from Apiospora marii, assembly GCF_038362585.1. NCBI lineage: Eukaryota > Fungi > Ascomycota > Sordariomycetes > Amphisphaeriales > Apiosporaceae > Apiospora > Apiospora marii. The sequence goes on from NW_027117377.1 coordinate 3,926,996, forward strand.
TTTCTAGGTACATTGTGTTAGGCTACACTGGGTGATACATATGCTCAATTAGCTTATTAGTGTTTTTGGTTGGACCCAGGCAGTTCCGTCTGATGGAAAAAAGTGCAACAAACCGAAACCTTACCTTCGCGCCTACTGACTGTTCCTCATACGTGCAGTGCCAAGGGAAAATGAAAGGCCTCTTCCGGACCTAGAAAATCCTGCACAGGCGCACCTCACACTAAAGCCCAGCTGCCCCGCGGCTTTTTCTTCCTCTCATTTCTGCGACTGCCTTGAAACAATCCTTTCCTCCTTCAACATTCACCAACATTGTCATCCACAACCGTCGACCAACGCAACTCAACATCACCATCTACAAAGTAGCCTTTTCCGAATAATCCAGGACCCAAACCAGTCTGGTTTCGCAGGGCCCAGCTGCTACTGATATCTGAATTAAAAAGGCAACTAGGCTTCCCGCGGATCGCGGGGCGCACCTCACCTCACATTCCCCCCGTGGTCGTAAATCCCAACATCTGTCGGAGGCACCAGCTTCCCCTCATTCATTCCCTCCCTGCGAACCACGTCGCATTGAGTCGCACTGCACCAGAGCGCAAAACTCATCCTACTCACTCACGCACATTGTACATCTGACATTAAAATCTCCATCAGAAGCTCAATCCGCTGAAAAGGTCTGAGTTGTTGACTGGAAAAACCTGGCCGTAGCATTTAAACGCGACCCTCAGTTCACTACCTAGTCAGCCACTACAAGGGGCAATCCATTCTCGTACTTGGTGATTGTCGAGGATAGAAACGTCCCACCTGATCGCACTCTGGTCATTTACCTATCTCTCGGCGACTGCGGGTAGTTGTGTCCAAATCTGTGCATACATACACAAACAAAAAGTCGCCATCACTATATATCCTGGTTGCTGCAACGCAAAATAAACATGTCGTCGCCAGTAGCAGAGCTTGAGGCTGGCTTGAATGCCATGCTCGGCCTGAAGCCACCTGGAGTTTCTGGATCCCAGATTAAGAATCTCACGGCACTATGCGTCGATAACGTCCAGGTAGGTCGCGGCTCTGCTAGAAGTCATCTCGGCATCATGCTCTGTCGTTCTAGGCCTGTATTTGCTGACCTCCCATGCCCCTTCTAGTCCGAGTCTGTCCTGATTCAGAAGATTTTTACTCACTTCAAGAAGACACCCGGAACTCACAAGCTAGGCGTGCTGTACGTCGTAGACTCTGTAACTCGTCGCTGGGTTGAACATGCCAAGCAACAAGGCCAGCCCATCAATAGCTCCGCAACAGACGGGACCTACGCTGCCGGCGTGCATAGAGTAACCGAACTGATCCCCGTCTTGATGAATGACATTCTTCTGTCCGCCCCAGCAGAACAAAAGGTACGCTATTCAAATATATATCCGTCGCAACTCGCGCGTAGTCTCCAGCAGCAGGCTTGGTTGTAGAGATACCTCATCTTCCATGCTCTACGAGGGAATTTCGTCACCCCGGAAGGCTGTTGGCATCTACCGCCTCCGTGTAGCGACCATGATCCGGGTCCCTTGATGATTTTGGACGTATCTGACCCGCTCTTGCAGGAGAAAATTAAGAAGCTCGTTGATATCTGGGAAAAAGGACAGACCTTCCCCCCTTCCATGATCGAGTCATTCAAGCAGAAGCTCAGCACGCCTGCCCTTAGTATGTTGTTGCCCAGTACTCATCATACCCGCTGTCGATGTTGGAGATCTAACCATGCATAAACTGAACAGATGAGTCGACAACTCCTGTAGGCACACCTCCTCCCGGCCCCGGTCTTCCAGGCCTGCCGGGCTTCAATGGAGCTAACAACAACCCCAAGCCTGCGACCACGGAGGCCCCCAACGCCATCATGGAGGCGCTGGCAAACATAGCCCGCCAGAACACCTCTGTGCCCCCTAGCAACAACGGATTCCCCATGCCGGATCATGCGTATAGTGCACCAGCACCCCAGAGCGCCCCAGCTCTGCAGATGCCCCTTCCCCTAACTCAGGGCCAGCCTCCTGCCTTTCCGTACTCCGCAGCGCCGCCGCCTGTAAACCCCTCTATGATGCCATTTGCGTATCCTCCGCAGGCTACTCTGCCGGGACAAGTACCTACTGTACCAGTGACTGCCAGTAGTCAACCCAATGGGTTCCCCGGTGCACCTGCAAACCCCATGGCGCCGCCCATGCCTGGCCTGGACCCTGCCGTTGCGCAGCAGGTACAGCTGATAAAGCTCTTGATTGATCAGGGTATTTCTCATGATAAGATCCCGGCCCTCTTAGCTACGATGCAGGGCGGTTTGCAATCCATGTCCCCTGTGGGAGGTATGGCAGCGGCACCTCCCGCCCAGGCTCCGTACGGTGGTGTAGGCGCATGGCCGCAAGCTGGTCCCAGACCAGACGAATCACGTGACCGCTTTGACTATGGAGCGAGATCCCCCAACCGGTACCGCAACCGATCACGCTCTCGGTCGCCCAGGCGTGGATGGAATGCCCGTGACTCACCTCGTGGACGTAATGACCGTACTTTTGGCAGCTATGGCCATGACTCGCCGGCTCGCGGCCATATGGAGGATGACCGCCGAGGTCGAGCCCCGGATTACCGGCAGCGAAGCCCTCCTCGTCGGGGCCACAGCCCGCAACCTCCTTTCGACCGGGACCCCCAGGTCAAGTGGGTGGATTTCGACCAAAGCATTCCTGCAGGAAGCATCAAAGGTACGTTGCTTGCCCAGCTGTGGCTGTACGGCGGTTTACTGACAGTTCACAGTTCTCAGCAGGACACTTTTTGTTGGTGGAGTAACGTAAGTTGAAGACCCTAATTTTCGGCATTTCTGCATCCGGCTAACATCTTCACGCCAGATGCTCGGAAGCCGAACTCCGCAGCCTATTTAGCCAACAGGGACAAGTCCAAACTTGCATCGTCAACAAAGACAAGAGGCATGCCTTTGTCAAGATGGTAACTCGCCGAGATGCCGTTGCTGCCAAGGAGGCTATGGAGAGCAGCCAATATCGGGTAAGTGAATCAAGGCCCTTGCCATGTACCGCTAGATGATCTCCCGCTAACTTTTTCCAAGACTCGGTGGGGTGTCGGATTCGGCCCTCGTGACTGCAGTGATTACTCGACGGGTGTTAGTGTCATCCCGATCAACAAGCTGACCGAGGCCGACCGCAAATGGATGTTGTCGGCAGAGTACGGCGGCAGCGGCGGCCGGGCCATCGAGTCCGGAATGGTGGTCGAAGAGCCTGACATTGAGATCGGTGCTGGGGTGTCCAGCAAGGCCATCAGCCGGCGGATGCAGACGGACAAAGGCGGGCGTCATGGCCCCAAATCCAGCCGCGGGGGCGATGATGAGGACACGAACCTGGCGCGCTGGAGACGCAATAAGGACCGCCGAGACGACCGGCCCGAGGAGAAGCCTGCCGGGATGAAACAAGACCCAGACGTACCTCAGTTCCCCTACGGACTGGCCACGGGTCCCAACGGCATGCCCGTGTTCCCACCTGGTTTTACCTTCCCGGCTCCTCAGTAGAATCGGATCCTAAGGTATCGGTCATGGCGGCGCGATCCGGCACACGCTTGAAAAAGTTGGGAGACCACCTGGTCCTTCTATGTACGGGTTTGCTTTATACCCAAGTCCACGTTGGCCAGCTGGGTTGATATGAACGTCGGATCAGGCTTTGCCTTAGCTAGCCTCGGTGGTACGATCCTTATTGTATACTCAGGCAGGGCGACATGACATGCGTCTTGATATTTTGGTTGATTTCGCGGCACAGCATAGCATGGAGTGGCGTTGTGGCACACGGTTTATGATGCCCCGAGCCGTCATTGCTGACGAGCTCTGAGTTTTTCTTTTCTTCTTCACGAGGCAGGACGCATTGTATTAGTTAGCCCCGTGGTTCCCTCGGTGGTCATGGCGAACACGACCAAGTAGTCGATGGAAACGTGGATATAGGCCCAAGAGAGAAGTCATGACAAGCACCAAACTGAAGTCGTCCGATAGATACTTGATACCTACCGTGCATGCCTTCAGTCCAGCCAGTAGTACCGAATTGACTCCGCCAGATGACGGGGTTAGTCATGTTCGATCAGTGAATTCACGTAGCTCCCCGCAGGAACCCCGTTGGCCATTGGGGGCCCGGAACCAAGCGTAGGAACTGGATACGGCACAGGTACAGTAAAGGATACTGTGCTCTTGATGCTCCACACAGTTTGTAGGAATATGACCCCATCTGGGAGGGTGCCCCAATGGGCAAGGTTTGCAATGGGCAAGGATTGGGGCAAGGGTCGGGTAGGGTAGTAGAGGCAGTATGGAGTACTAACTGGTATGATTTTTGACTAGGTATAGCGTAGTAGCTGGGCTGTCTACTCGGCTAGGTGCATTATCTCTGCAGCTTGCAGGAATCTCATGATTGGCAATTTCAGGAACATGGGGATAGGATTGGACGCACTCTGTTGTTTGGTGGAAACACACCTTGGTCGATCAGGGCGACGACGCCGCATTTACCATTTGCAGTAGCAATCGTCGTCCCATCACCGCTTCTCGGGGGCACTCTATTGGCCAAGGGATGGATCTCTCGCATGTCTAAGGGGCCATTATTATGTAAGTCAGTCACGAGTAAACGTTTATCCCCCTTTCTCCCGTATGGAGCAACTACGTAATTGCTGCGATGATGTGACTACCCGTACATACATCGTATATTTGATCGTCGTCGGTCACACCCTTGGCAAACATGTGTAGATAGGCTAGGTACGCATCTTGGTCAGTGTACTACACTACGCTTCTATCAATCGACTGACATTGATCGATATTTGAAAAGCAGTGACCTGCCAAACCACCTGCCACCCCCAGGAAAGTACTGGGTCGCTTGGTGGCTTCTCTTTGTCGTTGCGCGTCGGCTGTCGGTCTGGGGAATGTTCTCTCGGCCAGATATAAGGTTGAGTGAGGGTCAAGGAATGGTCTGCAAGGCGGTCTAAGCGTGTGGTGTGCCGCCGACAACAGGCGCCCCGTAGTAAACCTGCTTAGTAGGGCCGACTGACCCATGGGGGATTTTCTTCTGGTCGTGTGTGTGTCATCACGATTGTCACTTTTACCTAACTTGCGACAACAGCCTTGCTTATGTACAACACCTTTTACTTGCCTTGGTTGCCGCGGTTAGCCGGCGCGGCCGCGGCGCGACTTTTCTTGTTCCTGCCTCTTCATCTTCTTTTCCCTGTCTCTTTTCGGTCGTTGAGACTATCACAAGTAGAAGCCAATGGTAGTAAGCCTTATACAAGCGCCACTTGCTGTTCTCGCGAACTGCCAGCTAGCAGACATCTATTGTCATTGCTTGAGGCGATATATGAGACTATCAGACCACAGAATTGTGGCCCATGCTGTTCTAGAATTTCGCGGAACACTCACTGTACACATGCTGGACGCCTGTCAAGAATCAAGATACGAGACCGGGCTTAGTAGGTTAGGTAGTTGCAACTGCATTGGGATATATTATATATCTGTCATTTAAGGCCGACAGCGATCATCCCTCCTCGCAGCGATGGCGATAGTTCGTGTCCGCCCCAGCGACACGCGAGTCAAAGCCGGCCCGCTCACTAGTGGTCTGCGAATTATACCCCTGATGTCTGGCCAATTCAGCCGATTCCACCACGTGTGTCTTCCAGTATGATATGCATTGCTTGTCCGACGTCTTGTCCAGACGCCGCTCTTCGATGTTGGTTGGAATGAGGAGTCGGCCAAGTTGTAGACGCGTTGAGGCCGTAGTCGCTATTGTAATACCTCTCGTGTCGGTATTGATACGCTCATCTCTGCTATGCATGCTCATGCTCTCTTACAATCATCTACGCTAAAATGCAAATACTCCTCGCTTATAAAGGAATATTCCCGCCTGCTCATGCACTCGCTCGCTTGCAATAATTTATAAATGGTGTCCGGTGGTTTCTTCTTCGTCATCGTCGTCCTCATACGCCAAGTCGAACTCCGGTCCAGTGAGGTCGAGTTCGGACTTGTTCTCGGCCTCGAGGTTCTCGAGATCCAGATCCAACAGACCATTGCGCCAATGGGTTTCGCGGACGGCGGTGAAGGAGGAGTAGTCCTGCGTGACTCCCCTCAGCCGTGCGATAATCTGCTGTTCCTCTTCCCCTCCTAGCTGCTGTGCTAAGATCAAGTTACTGTTGTTCTCCTGTTGTAGGCGCTCGACGTCCTCTAAAAGCGGCTGACTCGGGTCGCCGTCCACGTGGGCCTCGGCGCGGTAGAAGCCACATACCGCGTAGTTCGGGCCCTGGACCACGCCAATGGTGGGATCCGGATGCACCTGGAGCACGTGTTGCTCGAGGTACTCGTTTCTTTGTGCTTTCGTCTCGGCGTGCGAGGGTGTGGTTGAGGGTGGTGGCGGGACCTCTGGGTGTGGTATGAAGGGCCGGGGCCGGCGGATGTTCTTTTGCTGCCCGTCCATCCGGACACTCCAGAGACCCGTCGTGGCCGTCGCGATGGGTTCCACTTCTTCTCTTTCCCCCTCGTCGAGGCTTAGGAGGTAGACCCGACCACTTCCATCGCCAACCGCCAGTTGCGTCTTGTCGGGGGAGAAGGCGCCCGAGGTGATGGGCCCGGCGCATTCAATGAGATCCCGGACCAGAATGGCTTTTCCGCGGCGGATGTCCCATACTTTCACCACCCCATCCGATGAGCCAGTGTAGAGTCGATCGGTCGAAGAAGCCCACTCGACGAACTTGACACCCACATCCTCCCTCTCCCTATCTCCGAAGAGCTCCTCCACAGGCTCGCCATGGGCCAGAACGCAAATGGGTCTATCCGTCAAAGCTGTGTCCCAAACATAGACGTTGCCATCTGTACAGCCAGCGGCTATGTACGCATATACCGCACTGTTCTGCCTAGACAAGTTGTCAGTGATAAGATGCAGAACAGAAAGGGCATGCGGCATGACACAAACCTGAAGGCCAGTTCGTTGATGTCCATGGCACGGCAGTCCAGAATCTTGATCGAGGTCCACTGCTTGTCGGGGTTCTCCTGGAAGATGCGAATCTGCGTCTTGACGTCACCCTCTGCCCGTTCGATTCCAGTCCCCTTCGACGTGGCTGCGGCGAAAATATTCTTCGATGGATGCCATGCGACCTCGAAGACGTTCTGAGTGGCAGCGCTGTTCACGCTAACCTGCCGCTTATTCAACGTATCCCAGAGGCAGAGCTCGCCGCTGTTCTGCTTGTCCTCGGGTATATCTTCCTCGTGGTCCGTCAGGCTTCTGGGCGAGTATCCGATCAGCAGTAGATGCTGTACCTCTGGGGCAAGGCCCCATCGGATCGCCGCCGGAAAATAAGCCCACTTGTCCGAGGGTACGTAATCTTCGTCGTGCACTTTCGTGCAAGAGTAAGAGTCGTAGGTGTGGTACACACGTCCGTTCTTCGAGTGTACGCATATCTGGTAGACACGTACAGCGTCTGTTGCTACATCAGCCCCGGTGGCTACCATGCTAACCGCACGATGGCCATCGCCGGGTATTTCGACCCTGCCTTCATACTCCGAGGTCAAGACAAAGTTGACGCGGCCACTATGCTCCCATGTGTCCACGGCCTGCATGGAATCGCCTTTCACCTTCCAGACCTTGACGGTTTTGTCGAAACTCGATGTGAAAGCCAGGTCATTGTGCCTGTCGTAATCCGATGACACCACAGATGTGTAGAGCCATGGATCCTGACTCTCAACCATGGACTCCAGGGAGTTGTCGCCGGTACTCACCACCGGCCGCGGAATGCGGTGGTCCGCAAATGCGCGCAGGGTCCCTTTTGATGACCCCAAAAGGAGATTTCCAGGCTTGTTGTATTGCTGGTTGTGGGAGTCTGAATGCGTCGTAGTGCCGCAGATGAACCGGTCTCGGTCAGAGATCCAACTGATAGTCATGATGTCTCCCGCGCAGTTCGTCCACTCGACGCGCGGCTCGAACGAATCCTCTCGGTTGGCCGCGAAAGCAGTCCGCAGGTTCTCGTACCTTCGCATAGCACCAGACCCGAAGGGCCGTCGTCCTGCGATCTCACGTGCGTACAAAAGAGACGGAACTACGGCACTGCGCCGGACATCCTCACAGGCACCCGTATCATCGCGACGAATAGACACGGCTTGCGACGACGCATTGACTTTGCGAAAGTACAGGTCGTTTACGAAATTTCTCAGGTCATCCGTCGATCTAGTCATCAAGACATCGGGTGGTCTTTCTGGCGCGAAAGGCATGTATGAAGCGTCGTGGGCTTCAAATAGCTGATTGAGCTGCCTGTACTTCCTAGCTTTCTTAAGTAGGTGGCGCAGGTCTTCTAAAGAATCCCGCGACGAACCCGTGAGGCTGCCAAACAGAGACCGGGCCACTTTTTGCACATACTCGACTTCGGGTTGGGTGAAGTCAACGTGAACCACGAGCGGCTCCTCTGGAAGACCGGGACTGGGCAAGCGTGCCCGCTTCCCGTGGTAACCAAGCAGACCTTCTCTGTCGGCCAAGAGGAGGTATGGCCGTTCCCGCAAGCCAAACCACGTATTATGCTTCTTCGGATTTCCTGACTTCTTCAGAGTATCAACTACCTTGCCGGACTGCCAATCCTTAGCCTTAATCCGGGCTCGAGCTCGCTGCGGGGTGATTGGTTCCTTCTTGACTTTTGGTGACGGTGCCGAGGGCATATTACATATGTCGGACGGGGGTTTGGGTCCTTCGTGGTTGTTGTTGTAGTCGTCATCATTATCGTAATACTCGTAAGCTCCAGCTTCAGCAGGGAGGTCGAAAGGCCGGTCGTTTACGGGTGCTATTTCTTCCTTTTCAATTGAGGGCAGAACAGCTGGTGTAAAGTCGCCGTTGACTTTGGGGACGATCGGAAGCGCGGATGCTCTCTTCTGTAGTATGTACGATCAACACACGAGCTCAAGGTAGCCCGCCTGGCCTGGCATGAATGACCTACCTCAAGCGCTTCTTGTACGAGGCGCTCTGCCGATACTCGTACATGATCTTCGAAATCCGGAGACAGACGACCGCGGTTGTGACTGAAATTGTGCTCGAAAGCCTTATCTTTCTTTACAATCTTGTCGAATATGGCCTCTTCTAACTTCTTGCGCTCATAATTCGTGTAGTCGTAGGCGCGCACCTGGGCAAGGGCCCTTTCTATGTGTGGGAATACTTGCGTATTCAGGCATCTCTTCAGTGCCGCATTTGGTTCGATGTCGGTCTTCCGTCGCTTCGCTGGTCGTTCCTGACTTGACGCGTGCCGAGGCGCGTCGCGGGGCGACGGGAAGTGGTTGCTTCCGAATGAGTGGCGCACATTGGGGGAGTTGCCGGCAAACGATACGCGCTGCTGTATGCCCTGCTGCTGCTTTTGGTCCTCAATATCGTCGTCGTCGTCCAGAGTCAAATCCACCACGTTTGATGGGAACTTCTCCATCTTGGTCACACATCTCGTAGGTGATAGGTAGTGCTCTAGGGTAGCTAAGGGATATTATTTCTAAATTCTAAGTATCCTCTTTTAAAATCACGCTAGCTTTAAATAAAACGATTTTTAATAAAATAAATTAAAGCTTTTATATTTATTTTATTATTAGAATTAATTTACTTTATTATAAATTAAAATATTATTAAAAACATTTAAAACTTTAAATAAAATAAATTTAATTTTTTAATAATAATAAATCTTTACTTTTTTATTAAAAATAAACTTGACGAAAGGGATAAATCGAAAGAATTCGAGCTAGCGTTTTCCTCTACATATAGTACAACGGATAAAACTACAGTCGCGCCTTGATCGGGTTCTCAGCATTGATCTCAACATACATGCGGTCGATCTCGGCCCGGTACTTCTTAGATGTCTGGGGTCTCTTGAGCTTGAGACTACTAGGATGTTAGTACTGTTTTCGGAGCAAAAACCAAGGGGGATATTATTTAAGGGACTTACGTATGTGTAAAGAGACCGTTCTCGATAGAGAAGGGTTCAATCTCTAGCACGGCCTTGGCTATCCGCTCGTACCCGTTGAACTTCGCCTTCTTCGCGATACCGTCGAGATGCTTGATAAAGGCCTTAACCACTCTTTGGTCTTGGCAGGCAGCCTTAACCGCCGCCAGATCATCGGGGGAGACTGTGTTCTTGACAATCTTGCTGGCGAAGGGTGCAAAAGTAGCCGGGTCAACTCCGAAGACACCAACCAGGTGGGACTGGGTCGAGTCACCGTGGACGAATGCCATAGTCATGAGATTCGAGTTCGCCATCAAGGAGTTCTCCAGACGTTCGGGTGAGACATATTCACCATGTGCAAGCTTGAGCACGTTCTTCTTGCGGTCGATGATCTTGATGCGGCCCATCTCGTCAATCTCGGCAACGTCGCCGGTGTGGAACCACCCGTCAGCGTCTTTGGACTTTTGGGTCTCTTCCTCGTTCTTGTAATACTCGCGGAAGATGCAAGGTCCTCTCAGGCAGAGCTCGCCCCGCGGCAGAGGCTTGTCGGTGACATTGTAATCCAAATCGGGAATGGACTCCAAGCAGATTTCCACACAGGCAGCGGGGGCGCCAATGTTTCCGGTGCTGAAATCGCCACGCTGTTGAAAGGATGCTACCGCGTATGACTCTGTCAGACCGTAACCCTGCGTGAAGAAGTTGCCGAAGGCAGCCCGCAAGAACTCGTGGACGGCGGGGTCCAACGGGGCACTGCCGCTAACCATCGAGTGGGCCCGGTCCAGGCCGACAGCTGCACGGACCTTGGGTGTCCAAATCCGGTCGTACAGAAGGTGTGTGTTGTACGCCTGGCCGGGCGGAAGTCTCATGTTGGCAATCTTGGTATCGACGACACGGCGCGAGAGCGCACCCTTGAAGCCATCTGCCTCCACCGTTTGCGCCTTGATGCCAGCCGCAATGCGATTGTACAAGCGCGGTACCGAGATGAAGCCCGACGGCTTCAAGATCTTCAAGTCGTCAACCAAGCCAATCATGTCTCCGTGGAAGAAACCCAACGCGGCACCTTCGGCAAAAGCCGACTGGTCGACCATCCGCCCGTAAATGTGGGCCAATGGTAGATATGACATGGAGGAGTCCTTGTGAGACATGTTGCCCGAGGTACGTGACGAGCTCACGGCTGCCAGGCAGTTTCTATGTGTCAGGACAACACCCTTGGGGTCGCCAGTAGTACCGGACGTGTAGTTGATCGTGAGAATATCGTCGGGACTGGGAGCTCTGTAGGGAAGTGCCGCCTTCTTGCCAGCTTCCTCAACGCCGTCCATGGACCAGATCTGGACACCATGTTGGGCGGCGATCTTGTTGAGCAGAGTCAACTTGTTGTAGCCTTCTGGCTCACCGGCATCCAGGGGGTCCACGCAAATGATGATCTTCAGGTCGGGAAGACGGGGCAGAACCGCGAGAATAGTCGGGATGTGGGGCAAAGAAGTAACAAGGCAGGCGAGTTCGGCATGCTTGATGATATACTCGGACGCATCAGGGCCAAGAGTTTCGTAGAGTGACACGGTGTACAGAGATTGACCGGACAAGGCAACGTCTAGAGTACGTCAGTGACCTGCAAGCAGTGCGCAAGATGAAATCGCATCAGGCTGAGGGCCCGCTTACCTGTAATCTGCCATTCAGCTCGGTTCTGGCACCACAGCCCGACTCCGAACTTGTCGGCAGTTATGCCAGCTTTCCGGTGAATATCGAGGATACCAGAGCCGAAGTTCTTGCATCGCTCTGCAACTTCTTCGTATGTCTGCCACACATACTGGTTTTCCCAGACCTTGGTGGCTGGGTTCCAGGGGCGGGTGCCTAGGCACCTGTTGCCTGGGAAGCGCTTTGCCGAGTCCTGGAAGAGTTCGTGGAACGTGCGAACATTGGGATCGAATGTCTCGAGCAAGGGGCCGTCCCGGAAGCGCCAATGGCGATAGATTGCACTGCGGCCTTCGATCGCGGTCCCAGGAACCGGGACACCATAAGGGGAGCCGGCTGGGGGCGGCAGGGCCAATTGATCGATACGCGCCTTCACCTCGTAGTTGGGGGCCATTTTGGTTGGGAGGGTGCAGGCAAACCAACAAACAGTCTGGGCAATTTAGGCGGAATCCGCAGTTGGAAATACTGAAGTGTTATGGAGACGCGATATGTGCTGTGCTACGGACAACGAAGCGCGAGAATGCAGGTTGACGTCTAGAGGCCTGGACTGGGTTAATCGATAAGGAGTTGGAGGCGCGATGATGAAACAGCTCCGGCAGGCCAGCACCGATGTCGCGACTGCAATGGGAATGGCAACTGAACGCGGATCGTCACTGGAAGAATCAAAAGGAGGAATTTGCGATGGGCGGGTATGCGATGAAGGAAATAGTTTAGTGTTCTTTTTTTGCTATGCAGGCTGACTACATGAATGGGTGTTTGTAGAGCGAAAGGGAAGTTCTTGGGATAGGAGCAAGCTACCTCATCGTACCAGGCATAGCCGACTAGCTCCACAGTTGCCGAGGCGTTCGGCGCTCGTGATAGACCACCAAGCCATTTCCTGCTAGCGGGTCACGCCCCCTATCAAAAGCCGCATGTTCGCTCGACTCATTAATTCTCCGGAATGCCATTGGATGGTTCGACGTCAGCGGAGTTTATGACAAGCCCGGGGAAAGCTATGTATGCCCAAGAGATGCCGTCCGGGGAAGCTGCGCGATTGGCCCTAAGCGTCAGCAATGGCGTCCTCACGTGCCAACCGCCCGGGAATCCTCATCCATTGGGATTACTCGGAAGTAACCTACATGTATGTATATACTGCATCTTCCCGCCGTCTGACGGGCTTCAGCATGCAAGGTGGCTGAGACTTCCCAGCTGGAGGCGAGAGCGTACATATGTACGCACGTAATCTATCGAAACATTTAGCCACTCCAAGCAACAGTCAATAGTGTCTTCAATTCCTCGTCCCGCTGGCGTTGTTCGCCAAGTCGGGATAACCTCAATCTGGCATGATGCTGCTGCGATACTGGCGCGGTTAACTTGGACAAAGTCGGCTCGACTGGCTTGCAACTGACTCGACCGAGTTGTGCACAGGCTAGAACCGAAGAGCGGAAGAAGATCTTGCTCCACGCTCCGGCACCCGGAGTATACTCGACGAAGCTTATTTCATGCCCAAGACTCTGGCGTTCAACCGACACGGGGCCATTTCACTACTAATAAAGTCGAACGCCTGTGCCCTCGTGCTCGTTGCCAAGGTAGCTTGTTCTCGTGTCTTCAACGGTCTCCCCAGTTCTAGAACTCCGGGCCTGCCAGCAGCAGTCCATTTTTCGCCATTGCGATGCCACCGATGCCACCGATGCTACCGAATACTACACGCTAGCATTTTCAGGGTTCGCTATCCAGATCTAGGGGTTGGGAGCCGGTAGGGGCCCCCCCCCCCCCCAGGCGGGTGACAAAAAAGAATTTCCCGCGAATCCTTTTAATAACTTTAACAGAGCATAGCACCACCTAAAAGGGAAAGGAAAAATTAGAAAAAAATAGTTAGAGATAATTTATTTATTAAAGTATATTCTAATATTTTTTCCCTATATTTTATAATACGTTAAGTATTAATATAACGGTCGATAAAATAAAGGGCATATGAGGAGTACTTCTATATACGCCCTTTCGCGGTAAATTCTTTTTTGTCACCCGCCCCCCCAAAACCCGCCCACTTCTGTTTCGGCTGATGGAACTCGGGCCCCCGGCAGCCAAGCCATCTCGAAAAGGCGTTCTGATACCGTCCCAAGACTTTACCAAGACTTTCTCCAAACCCATCAGGCCCCGGGGCCCCTCCCCAGAGTGACCTTGAGAGGGGAGAGAGTCAGGCCTGATCGGGTCCTTATTTTTCATCGCCGCGATGGTCGCACGGAACGCTGTTTCAATCAGTGGTTTCTTGTTGCATCCAGTCTCTCTTTTCGTCTCTAATTCCGCATGCCAAGACAAAAAGGTCTTATGGGCTCCGGCTCTCTAGGCCTCTTCTAGGACTAGAAGAAACAAATTGACATTGATGTTTGAAACAGACGGCTAGTGGCCACCACTCGGAGCGGAGAGACAGAAAAGAAAGAATAGAACACCCCGTCTGGAATTTGTGTCAGTCGGTACAGATCAGAATGCGACGATACTTGGGGTCCCCGTCTAATAAGTCCTGCGAACACTTGTCACTAGCTCTCATCGTCGGGATTCTTCAGCGCAGCCTGGGAGACCTTCAGATAGACTTGGTCATCCGACTTGACTCGTCTCGTCTCTTGGTATATCTTAACCTTACACGCTATTTCTCTGATACCGTTCGTCTAACCGCCCACCACTGTGATCGGTTGAATCAAGAAATATGTTTGGGCGGAATCGTTCGGTATGCTGCCAATTCAAGAAAACCAACGACTCTTTTAGCAGTACGATTTACCGAGAGCCAAGCTCCTTTCTAGACCAGCATGGCCAGCAATCTGGCCTTGCATTGACGTGATTGGATCTAGCCCGTAGCATCGACATCCGTGCATGGTGGCATTCCATGTACGGCGCGTTTCAGATGGATTTCAGAGGTGCGCATCACCGCATAGGTTAGCAAGTTGATCGCCTTGGCATTGGGCAGGATACCCCGGCCTCATGTTTCTATACGGTGATGCTTTAACAGTCGCGACGTCCGCAGCGCATAAAGTGGGATCATTTTCTTCTACTCCTATCCGCTCCTCTCTTTTTTCTCTCCTATCATGCCTGGTGCCGTTATTCTCTTCTAAACCTGTGTGTGTGCCTTCTTCATAATTTTCTATTTGCTCAGCTCGACGCTTCGCCTATCCTACATTCTCTACACTCACTCAAACCATATACAGGCGACCGGACTGCTACCACCACTATACGAACGAAGTTGCTTTGCATGACTTCCCATCTCGACTCCCGTTTCCCCAACCGACAATCCGCGTCATCCAAGATGCCTTCCATGGTAATGTTGGGCCTGCGAGCTGCCCAGCTCGTCTTTGCCATCATCATCATGGGTCTCTCGGCTTATGGTTAGTAGCAGTGCCTGCACTGAGCCTAGTCTGGTGAACGAAGACGACTAACAAGAAATCGTATAGTTGCCAACTGGTACAACGTCGACACGTTGACCACCTCCCCGTCCCAGATCAACTGGCTTCTGTTTGTTTCCATCTACACCGTACTCTCAGTTGCCTACCTTGAGCTGGCCCCGAGATTTATGCCCAGAAGTATGTTGCACAGACCCCTCAAACTCTCATGACTCGGGAGAGGGCCGGGAATACGGAACCGGGAAAACCACAAGATCATTCTTTGCTGACAAAACGGAAACAGTCGCTCACCCTTACGCCACGATCGCCCTCGAAAGCACCAACGTGCTCTTCTACTTCGCCGGCTTCATCGCCCTGGCCGTCTTCATCTCCAAGCTGCTCTTCTGCCGCGGCACCGTGTGCGGAGCCGCCCGCGCCGACGTGGCGTTCGGCGCGTTTGAGTTTGCGCTGTGGATCGGCACCTCGGCCTTCCTGGCCAAGGACGTGGTCAAGTCGGGGTTCCGCGGAGGCCTCAAGGTGGGGGGCTCGGGCGCGGGGGCGGGAGCGTCCAGCTCAGCCCCCGGCTCCGGCCCGCAAATGAAGGAAAGCCAGGTCGCATGAGCGTCCCCGTCGTCCAGCTGCCCCGCCTGACCACCAACGGCATCGCCGTCCGCCGCAACAGCACCAACTCGCCCATGACCTACTCGGCCTACACCGAGATCCCCCTCAGCCCCTACATCTACCGGCCGTCCCTCGACGGCGACAAGAAGAGCCCGGGGCTGCTCGAGAGCAACTGGGAGCCCCGACGCCAGTCAAATCAGTTTCTTAATGTCTGATGAGGGGTGGAGGGGGAGATTACGGTGCGTTGGCGGCGTTGAGTGAAAGGGAGAGGGGCAGAGATGGCCAGTCGCCCATGAAAAAGGGATTCCTCGACTTTTGCTTAGTTGAGGAATACCAAGGACGACAAACTTGCGGGCCGTGAAAAAAACAAAAACAAAAGCATCAATTACTACTAAACCATATTTAGAGGCGGTGATCACGAGGCGACATGGATACCAACGTGATAATGCACGTACAGCCTTGACTTGGGTCTAGATGACTAGTCGGCTAGCATGTTCCTCTTTTCGGGGTAATGAACAATAAGAAGAAGACGGGAAGGGAGTTTTAAAGGGTCGGGACGTGTGATACTCTACGCTTGCTTATTTAGTCACTTCAGACTCGAGATCAATTGTTTATGTTTATTACCTACCAAAATGACTGCTTCAAACGTGATGTGCATTGACATCAACGCGGCATGGCCTGCATGATGAAATAGCACTAACCACCCCCATTGAGATATATATTTGGGCTGCCCACGGCTCCGCTGAGGATATGCTCAGACGTGAAATGGTACGAGACTGGAATGGTTCAGTATGGCGTGCTCATCCCGAGCAAGCCTGGCTTACATAAATCTATTTCCTAAGCAATATTAGATCTCACAAGAACTCCACCCGTAGAATGTTGACCGGCTTCGATGCCAAATCCAGAAATGCACTTGTACGTTTGCCATGCGAGCCTAGGTAGGATTTGGGTTCGGCAAGGGGAATACACTTGCGCATTTCCACGCGAACCCCCACTACCCCGCGAAATACAGGCCTCTCTACCTTCCATGTACATCCTTCAAATACGTACATGATTCAGATAGCATTGATTGATGATACGACGAGGTCAACCGGTCCAGCAAAAGAAACCCGCCAGAAAACAACCGCGCAGCTCCTCTAAGGCATCAATTCATGAGAACGGGGCTCGCCTGTGGCCATGCCTTACAACGTAGATGTTAATGATACGAGGTGCCCTCAATTTCCAGGCCGACTCGGAGCTATTTGTAGCTGTGATGGAGGAATCGGTGCTGCGTCGACATGAGGACATCAAGCCATGTCGAGCACGCAATCCCGACTATCGCCAGCACAACCCCACTTCCCATCCTGCATCCTAGGCGCCACGGGAGGCCACTTTGGACGTAGGACTGCAGATTGTCTCATCGAGAGGGCAAGAGTAGGGTCCCGACCCGGAGGAGTGGGAGGGCATTACTCACCTAACTGCATCTGTGTCGAGGGACTTACCTCAAGTAGTACGAGTATAAATACATGGCCAACCTCGTGTCACAGATGTCCTACATGTACAATATTGACACGCCTCTATACACGCAACCAAGAGACCATTACTATTGCTGTCCCTTCGACTACCATTTACTTCTCTGAACTGCGACCAAAATCATGGCCGAAGAGCTAAGCAAGAACTTCGAGACGCTTCAGCTCCATGCGGGGTACGTGTGACGTTGTTGTCAAAGCCCGTCCGGTCTTGAGAAGTCCCTAATGGAAGAAACAGCCATGTGCCGGATTCGGCTACCCGGTCTAGAGCTGTCCCCATCTACGCCACAACGGTTCGTACACCGATATACCCCAGATCAACCATTAACTGACATATGTGCATCCCAGAGCTTCACCTTCAATGACTCGGCCCAGGGCGCGAGGCTGTTTGGCCTCAAGGAGTTCGGCAACATCTACAGCCGCATGATGAATGTGCGCACTTGAGTCAACCTCTCGGCTAGCCGTCGTGATCATATAGTCTAGCTAATCTGGAAAACAGCCCACAGTCGATGTCTTCGAGAAAAGAATGGCAGCATTGGAAGGTGGCGTGGCCGCCGTTGCCACAGCATCGGGGCAAGCGGCCCAGTTCATGACCATTACGGCGTTGGCACACTGTGGCGACAACATCATCTCAACGTCCAATCTGTACGGTGGCACGTACAACCAGCTCAAAGTGATGCTGCCAAGGTTCGGCATCACGACCAAGTTCATCCAGGGCGATAAGCCCGAGGACTTTGCCGCGGCCATCGACGACAAGACCAAGGCCGTCTACATCGAGAGCATCGGCAACCCCAGATACAATGTGCCCGACTTTGAGGCCATTGCCAAAGTCGCCCACGAGAAGGGCGTCCCTCTTATTGTACGTCCCGGCAGGTCGACGAGATACATACGCTCAGCAGCTGACTTTATTCTAGGTCGACAATACCTTCGGCGCAGGCGGCTACTTTGTGCGGCCCATCGAGCACGGTGCCGACATCGTCGTACACTCGGCCACCAAGTGGATCGGGGGCCACGGCACCACGATCGGCGGCGTCATCGTGGACAGCGGCAAGTTCGACTGGGGCCAGAACGCGGCCCGGTTCCCGCAGATGATCGAGCCCTCGGAGGGGTACCACGGCCTCAAGTTCTGGGAGACGTTCGGCGCCATCACCTTCGCGATCCGGATCCGCGTCGAGATCCTGCGCGACATGGGCGCCTGCCTGAACCCCTTCGCGGCCCAGCAGCTGCTGCTGGGCATCGAGACGCTCAGCCTGCGCGCCGAGCGGCACGCCCAGAACGCCTTGCGCCTCGCCCGGCACCTCGGCGCCAGCCCCTACGTCAGCTGGGTCTCGTACCCGGGCCTGCCGGACCACCCCAGCCACGCGACGGCCCAGCGGTACCTGACGCGCGGGTTCGGCGGCGTGCTGAGCTTCGGGGTCAAGGGCGGGGGCGCGGCGGGCAGCCAGATCGTCGACGGCTTCCGGCTCATCTCCAACCTCGCCAACGTGGGCGACTCCAAGACGCTGGCCATCCACCCCTGGACGACGACGCACGAGCAGCTCTCGGACGAGGAGAAGATTGCCTCGGGCGTCACCGAGGACCTGATCCGCATCTCGGTCGGCACCGAGCACATCGACGACATCATTGCCGACTTTGAGCAGTCCTTCAAGTCCGCCTCGGCGGCTACCAAGGACGGCGGTGCTGCTGCAGCTGAGGGAGGCGACCCCGAGGGTAGTAAGAAGAAGGACGAAGTGGCGCCTACTGTGGTCTAGAGACGAGAGCGACTAAAGACAGCCCGAAGCTGTATGTTTTTTTTTTCACGTAGTTATGTTTGCAATAAATACCCATCACATGCCCATATCGATTCCAGAATGATAAGAAGCCCATGTACCGGAAATGCGACTAGTGCAGAAGTGTTAGGTATGATATCCTTGTGCTGTATTTCCACCATTCATTTGTGCCGATGCCTTCGCTTTAGAGCGAAGGTATAGAAATTGAATAAGTCTATGATTGAATATGTCCAGGGTAGCTATCAATAATGTAAACTGAAGTACCCTCTGAACATAGTAATAGGACCAATGCCATCTAATAAAAAGCAGAAATAAAGAGTTTATAAATTTGTAGATTAATTTGGAACCTGAACCTGTTGTCGTATAAGTCGAGAGTTATCGAAGCCCGCAGTACACTGGTTGGAAACCGACCAATCAGCGGGCCCGGCTCCGCAACGACGTCAAACACCACGAAAGCTGCTTTGAGCCACCATCTCACGCACCTTCTCAAGGGACCTCCGAAAAATCACCACCACCCACCACATCCAGCAACACCGACTTCCCCGCCCGCAACCTCTCAACAACATAGCAAGCATGAGAGCGTCCTTCTCCGCCGCCGCGGCTCTCCTGAGCCTGCTGCAGCCCCTCGTCGCCAGCGCCGCCGACGTCCTGGCCACGACGGCCGTGACCCTAGCCGTCCCAGCGCAGCCGCAACTGCCGAACCCGGCCGCCCTGCCGCCCTCGACGCACGCCACGCTCTCGACCCTGTACACGACCTACTCGGCGCCCCTGAGCGCGGCCAACACCTTCGTCTTCCGCAACGTCACGCCCGGGTCCTACCTGGCCGACGTGCACTGCGCGACCCACGCCTTCGCCCCGCTGCGCGTCGACGTCGTCGCCAGCTCCACCCCGGACAAGCTGGGCATGCTGAGCGTCCAGGCCTGGGAGACCTACCGCGGCAACGACTGGGACAACAAGGGCGAGGAGGCCAAGGAGATCGCGCTCGGCGGGACCGCCGAGTCGTCGGTGGCCACGGCGACGGCGGCGCTGCCGGTGCGGTGCATGGCCCCCAAGCAGTACTTCATGGAGCGGAGTTCTTGTGAGTTGAAAACCCCCTATAATCCCTCATTTAGTGATTGTGTTGGTTTCCCCGGGTCAGGAGCATGCCTGTCTACACGCGGGATGCGGCATATCCTGGATGAGGAGGAATACGACGACGACGACGACGAAGAGGACGGACACAATATATTCAATTAACGGATATACTAATCAAAACCTGTCCAACCAGTCTCGGTCATGAGCATCCTCAAGAACCCCATGATCCTGCTCGCCATGGTGAGCATGGGTATCTTCTTCCTCATGCCCAAGATGGTTGAGAACAGTAAGTTTTGCCTGCCTACACACCATATCAATATCCCCCTTCACCCACACTTTTACACCGCTATACCCCGCGATGATGGAACCGCTGGCTAACAAACTCCCCTCTCCTTGCTACAGTGGACCCGGAGATGCGCGCCGAGTTCGAAGAGCAACAGAAGAACAACCCCATGGCCAGCCTCATGGGCGGCGGCGGACAGCAGGCTGCCAACCCCATGGGCAACTTCGACATGGCCGCGTTCCTGGCCGGCTCGTCCAATAAGAAAGACGAGGGTGGTTCCGCGGCCGCTGCTCCTGCCGATAGGCGAAGGAAGTAAAAATTAAAATAATAGAAAGGGGTGATGGCTGAAAAAAAGACGCCCATCTATGCACATGAGCCAACAGGTGGCCCCCGATTTTGATAGATCACGGAGGGGATTTTGATGGTTCAAATGTCGAGATACCCCCTGTAGAACACCCACTTAGACCTAGCCAGTGCTTGGGGATTGCATCGGTTCCATAATCATGCGCAACCTCGACGGGCGGCATTGGTTTTTTCGACCAAATCTACGCTCCAAAGTCTATAAGAAAGCCCAGCCAGTATGCACAGGAACTCCTCGTGGATCGATTCACCATCGTTGATACCCAAACGTAATGTGATATGCACGGCACATGTTACTAGACTGACAGGTTCCGCCTTGGAAACGACTGAGAAGTTCTCTGTGATTTGTGTTGTGCATTGAGGTATGTACGAAACCCATACTTTGTTCGTCTGCTTATCGTGGGCGTTGTCCAGTTGCCAACCGCCCTCAACCTCTCTGTACATTCCTGCGACTCGTCTCTCGAGGTTTCTGTCTGGGGGGGCTTACTGAGTATCGCCGTAACGCCTATCATAATCTGATTCGTCTAGGAGGAACCATTCTTAGCATTACAAGGAAAGTCCCGAAAATCATACGGCTTGGTCGCTATCAAGCCAATTCATCTTCGGGCTTAGAAATCGTCACCACCGCCGAAGTCGTCGCCATCATTGCCATCATTATAGCCCTCGGCGTAGGCCTCTTGCTCATGGTCGTTCCAGGCATCGGCGACCAGAGCACCACCAATCACACCGGCACCGAGACCGAGCGCGGCACCACCGGCCATTCCCATACCGCCGCCGCCGGATTTCTGGGGCCTACTGTCGATATCATGGTCAATATTGTCTGCTACAGCGTTCTGGATGGCCGAAGGCTTCATGGCCCAGGGCATTTCCAACTTACCCCTGCTGATATCCGCCGCCGTACTGTGGCTGGCCGCCATAATAGCCTCCCTGAGGTGGTCCGTAGCCAGGCTGAGGTCCATAACCGGGTTGCCCGTAGCCACCATACTGGCCGGGGGGGAGGACCTCCGTAATAGGGCTACATGGTAAGCTCGAGTTAGTGACTGGTTCGGATGTTGTGACTTTGCCGCCGGGTAGGTAAAGTCATGAAGACGAGAGGCCAGCGGAGGAATTTGTTGAAGGATGTGTATACATACCTGCTGAGGGGGAGGGGTTTGGTAGTAGCCTTGTTGGGGGCCGGGGCTGCCGTAGCCACCCTGCTGCGGGTAGCC
The DNA here is from genome assembly GCF_038362585.1 of Apiospora marii. NCBI lineage: Eukaryota > Fungi > Ascomycota > Sordariomycetes > Amphisphaeriales > Apiosporaceae > Apiospora > Apiospora marii. The sequence continues at coordinate 3,948,791 of NW_027117377.1, forward strand.
ACCCTGGCCCGGGTACTGCGGCTGCTTGTTCTTGTTCCCGCCGAAGATCTTGCCGAGCAAACCGCGAGACTTATCGCCGTTGCCACGGTCGTTCGCATCGCCGGGTCGAGGCGGCAGCTGGTCCGGATACTGCGACGGGCCGGGCGAGCCGCTCATGTACGAGTTGGCGGCGCCTCGGGAGCCAGCGTTGGCGCGCGCATCCTCCTCCTCCTGCAGCTGACGGGCCAGTCGCTCGTCCTCGCTCTGGCCGTGCGACGGGCCGCCGGGCTTCGTGGCCTGGTTCACGAAGGGGTTCGTCTTGCTGTCGCTAGGCGCGGGCGTTGAGCCGGGGGTGTAGCCGGGAGGGGGCCCCATGGGGGCTTCGGAGTTGGGATCGACGGCGGGGGCCGTCGGCTTGTCCCATTGCGACTTCTTGGTGTACGTGTTGACGTAGAACCTGGAGGAAATGCCGTGAGCCAATTGCGATCTGACAGCAGCAACACCAAGAACAGAATGCGGCGACTGCAAGGAACCAAAGGACGTGGCCTTGGGGAGAAGCAACAGCAGGAGCTTTAACTTACCATTCCTTGTACTGTTCGTTCCAGCGCACAACCCAGCCCTCGGGGACTCTGGGAGGCGGGGGACCCGAAGGTGCGTCGAAGTCGGCCATGCGTATGTTGTTTCTGGGGTTATCTAGCAAGAAGAAAAATAAAGGTTCAGGTAGGTTTGTATGAAGGTGAAGAGAATATGAGTGTCGGACTCAAGAGAAGCTGTCAAGTCGGAGGGTCTTGCTGTATGCGAGTGTCTAAGTGGGGGTGTTGTCGTGACTTGGCTTGGCCCCTTGTGAGAGATGTGGAGGGGGGATGTATGCTTTGGGGGTGTTTCGGGAAGGTGGTTGTTTGTCAAGTGGAGTGAGACGGTTTGAAGTTGTTGTTTTCCGGCCTGGCAAGCTAGAAAAAGGTTGAGCCGAAGTTGCTGGATGCTAGGGGGAGTTCGTGAGGAGGAAAGAAGTGGTTTTATGTATTCAATGGATGTTGGGTTTGGATTCACAGGTGCAATCGTAGAAACATAGCCCGAATAGCTGCTGCATACCTACCTTAGGTACATTGAATTGCAACGGGGGCGATGTTCGATGATGCAGATGGGGTGGGACACACTCACGTGGGTGTCTCCCACGTACTACTACACTACTACGCGGACGCATGCTGAAATGAATGATCTAGATGCTCTGCACTGCCCCACGGCCTTTGCGGCGTGGTAAGTAACCTACAGCAGAGGTTTGCCATCATGGTTCACTCCAGTCACCAGTTATTGGATGTTCGCCATCTTGGCTTGGCTCTTGGCAAGAGGTAGCCCGCTCAAAAGCCCGCCTGCTCGTGCAATTGCTCGACACTAAAACACTGCGCTAAGCATAGCACGCGCGCGGGGTCGGCCCCGGGATCGACTGGCACCCGTCGGGTTCAATTATATTCGGTCCTCATTGCACGATGAAATGATTCATTGTTGTTGTTGCTGTAAGCCTAAAGCCAGGCTGTAGCAGGTAGCAGCGTTTCTGGAATGGAGGCCAACAACCACATCAGGCAGGCAGTAGGCAGGCAGGCAGTACAGTTATGTCACAATCGTGGCTGTGTTCCGCCGTCTCGCTATTTGCCATATGTAGGTACCGAACTTACGCACCTCGCGGCAATTTGGAATGTTCTACGGAGTACTAAGGTATACCTACCTACCAACTACCCAATATTCCCAATGCTCCCAATGCTCCCAAGGCCCAACCAGTAGGACAACGAATGAGGGTGACGAATACGAAAGGTATAAGCCACCGCTGACTGCCAATCACAGAAGATCGCCCTCTGACTCCAATTACTCACGGCTGCTTCTGACGGCTTCTCTACTTGAAACATATGGCAGCAATAAATCGGTCGGTTGAGGACAATATCTTCTACACGTCGTACTGGAGTTGCCAAAAATAACCCGCACTAGAAGATGCACGTTCTTGCATTGCATCGATGGACAGCTAGGGTGGTAGATGGATAAGGAACTTGCAGCTGAGGTTGCTGAAACACCAATGAAGGCGTCCTATCAAGCCGGGTCTACCTACTCCCACTGCATGCAATTCACACATGTAGCTGCCACTCCCACCCAGTCAATTCCCGACGACCAGGTACACAGCCACCCTCCGCTTGACCGACTTCTCCGGAGGCAGAGAAAAAAAAAAGGGTTGATCGCATTGATCACCATGATCACAACGCCGAGTACGCAAACTGTGAGCCGGTGCAGTGCATGACAGCAACCAAAGCAAATGAGAATTGAACCGCACATCTCCCACTGAGACGATATCCGAAATGGGTACTACCATACAGACCCTTGGGTACCAGTAAACAAACAATGAACAACCTTCAGTGGCCAAACTCCCAACGTGAATCGATTCGCATCCTGCGAATGGCCCAATACCGCCAGAAAAACCAGAGGCCCGTTGCGCCCGGGTTTCCAGAAAACACCATAAATGCTGCAATTTAACATCTTGTCTATACCACGTCCCGGCCCTCGTTCCTGCCACCAAAGAGGTTCGCCGCTTCCATGCAATAGCCCATCCGTCCGCTTCCCATCCTACGCTCACTTCCATAGCAGATGAGAGATGCGTCCAGGATGCCAACCATGATTCCTTCCAGCGCGCCCAAGATGCTGTAGCCAACCGCTCCAGCCACAAGACCGACAACATAGGCGTAGGCGCTTCCCTTGATACCAGCTCCTTGGGGCAGCTGGATCTCCAGCTGCCGAGCAGTCATGACCCAACCTGCAAACCCGAGTCCCGCTGCCACAACAGTGCGCGTAGCATGGAGAAGGAACTTGGCAAGTCGGTATGGCATGAGGCCGGTGCTGTATCTATTCAGATGCCGCAGATGGCCCAGCCCCAGTGTATTCGTTGGGTTGTCTGAATCCAGAAACTGCATCCGGCTGAGCTGAGCTGCTGACTGCATCAGAGGTAGTGAATGAATTGCGGCATGTGTGATAACCAAGGGGTTGGTCAACAGAAACACGGATGCCGGAGTGTACCGGTTGAGGAAAAACCCCACGGTCTTGGACACTCTATGGGGCAAGACCATAAGGGGCAACCGAATAGCCAGAGCGAGAAGTGTGGCAGCACAGATCGTCCCAAATGTCGAATTGGTCGCGTGTTGCAGCGCTTCTCCCACCACCGCATTTGACGGCGAAGGGGGCTGCTTGTTGCGGTGGAAGTACCAGTTCGAGACAGTGCCGGCCACAGTCGCCCTGACCACGTTGCTGGATATGGAAATTGTCCACAGGTACATCAGAGCAAAGAATACACCCAGCCACCAGCTGGCGGCACCGATGATATATGATGATAGTGACCTAGAGAAGTAGCCACCGAGAAAGACGCGTGTAAACATTGACAACCAGATCCATGTCCAGCCAACAGTGAAAGCCAGCGCACAGAACCCGAGAATAACAAGTGCTGGGTTTTGCGCCAGGACGCGGCTTGTAAACGCAAGCATCTCGGTGGCTCTGGATACAGTATCTCGTGTTTTCAGGATGAGGAAAACATAGACAAAGGCTGCGATACCGGGTACAAAAGAGCTGTATCTCATGGCTCGGTCTTGAATTCGCGTTCCGTTATCCGGTCCCTGAAAGCTCAGAACCATAGTGTATATCGAGAACGAGATAAGAACGATGGGGCTGCCAATGATGATGATGCCCACGAGCTGTCGCACATATGATCGCAGTGCCGCCATCCACACCAAAGATACTATGACTGCCACCAGAGTGTCGACTGCCAGGAGATAGTATGACTTGTATAAAACGGTGTAGACAGTGTCGCCTATAGGATTCTTCCGGCCTGGTGTTGACGTATGGAGCCAGACCAGCACGAATGTTGCGAATAGAGAGGCAATGGCTATTAGATAGATCCAAGCCCAGAACTGGTCATTCTTGAAGAGTTCGCTATGGTATTCGATGGGCGTCGCGCCTGGGATGGTTTCCTCGGGGGGTTCCTCCTCCTCTGGAATGGTTTGCCGCATAAGTCTGGGATCATGCTCGAGGTTGGATTCCCTTTTGCTCTGGGCAGGTCCTTTCCAGCCTCCGGATTTGGATTTGAACTGCTGAAAAGCCGGTGGCTCCGTGTCGACTGGAGTTTCCTGCAGTAAATCTTCCGGGACCTCGTTGTCCAACATCTCGGATTCAAGACCTATGTCCACCATCTTGCCGCCATCGCTGCTATCCGAGTTGGCGCGCTCGCTCTTGCGCTTCCCCGATGGCTCGGTCTCGTCCTGACGCTTCTGTTTGCCTGTGCGGTCTTTAAAGTCCTTGAAGCTGGACTCGCCGTTCCAGCTGCTCTTGATTCCCATCGGGCGACCCCGGTCCTCGTACCCTCTCGTATCCCGTTCACCGCTCCTATGCAGTGACCCTCTGCTCTGCTCATTCTCAGAGGCGGAACTCTCGCTGATTCTGCTGGACACAAAAACACGTCTCGATCGTTGCAACGCACGCAGATCCTCAGCTTCGCGTAGGTCATCTTCATCATCGTCTTGGAACTCGTTGAGAGCGCTGTGGAAGAGAGGCGCAGCGTCCTGGCCGCCTTGGTAACGTGATCCGAACCCGAACCTCGAGCCGGAGGGTTGGTAAGGGTTGCCGAGGCGAGAATGGTAGGCGGACCGCGAGGGGTGGCGGGAGAAGCGAGAAGATGGGTCGGAGGTGTGTCGGCCGGATGGTTCGCCAGGCGCATCTGTCTGGCCGAAGTTGGACAGACGCGACTGCGACTGGGCTAGGAATTTAGAGGCATCTTCACTCAGCCAGTCAGTATCGTCTGGATCTATCCAAGACCGCATCATCTTGGACGGTCGCAGATGCTAGCATGGGCAAATGGGATACCGGGGCACTTACATTCCGAGAACATATCGGCAGCGCCAGAGGATACCGCCTCTTATAGATAAGAGATGGGGAAGAGTCGGAAACAGTCAAGGGATACAGTGCTCTCTGTCAACAGGCTGTGTATGGAGGCTGGCTGATTGAAAAGGGGAGAGAGGGCGCTTGTTGCAGCTGGGTCACATAGGAAGATGGCAAACAAATGATGGATCGGCGGGAGATGGTGAGAGAGATGCAGTTGTTCGGCGGGCGGGTGGTTATCGGAGTTGGGAAACTATGACGCTATGCAGATTAGGCAATAATCCGGGGGTTACAAACAACGGATGTGGGAAGTTGAATGAGGCAGCTATGATGATTGATTTTTTGAAAACGGCTACTTTATTACTCCTCCTCCACACCAGCAGGAGAGGATGTGCTGCATAGGCAGAAAGGTTAGGTTCGGAAATCTAAGAAGAAATGAGTTTGTTGTTGCATGTCACGCCGACGTTGGGTGCTTCTTAGAGATGGCTCGACTTCCCACCCTATCCACAACTACAGGCACCCGTGGACTCTGCCCAGCAGCCGGCTGCCCATGGATTACTGCCGGCTTCGGTAAAGTGGCCCCAGGCGAATGCAGCTACTGCGGGGCCTAGGTCTCTCCTCAAGACTCATTCGTAGACCCTGCAGCAATGGAGACCAAGTGCACATGCTTCGGGGCCCTTGAGGCTTAAGGAATCCATACCAATGACTGCCATCACGCCGCTTGGTCCTGACCCTGCTTCTATTTACTTGTGACAACCAGGGCAACACGCGCGGCAAGGATATTTTTGCGCACCGGTAGTAAGTATGTAGTACTATAAGAAATGCTCACGTACATATTCACTCACGATAAGTGGCTTTGAGTCACGGGTCTCGTTTGTCTTTTGGGGGAGTGGCAGATGCTGAGGTCATTTGCACCCTTGTCTTATCCCGCCTTATCAGCACCTGTCCGCTAGAAGGTAGGTTGCATCACTACCTCCAAGAACCAATCAGGGAAAGCCCGACCCCCCATGTTTGAGCCCAGCTTGCCAGGCCCTCAGTGCATGTGCGGTGCTCCTCTATGTATGTAGGTACTTGAGGTACCAAATATGGATTTGATTTCCTGGAGCAATGGCAGGTAACCAGTGGTAAGTATGTACATGCTTACTTTTAATGACAGGGCTAATCAAATGCGGGCGCATCTGCAACGACTCTTGCCTCACCGTCACTCACTGAGCCAGGCTAGACTAACTTATTAAGCTATCTACATTATCTACCTACATTATCTGTTGACGCCTTTGTTGCTACCGCTACTGAAACTACCTGCACCGATCTTCACCAGTTAGGCCTAGCTTCCCAGCTTCCTCGATACTGGTTCAAGTGCTGCTACCTTACGTTAGGGACTGCTCGGGTTGGTTGAACGGGATCCGGTGATTAGTGGGAGCTTCTTTGAAAACACCCACCGCATTGCATTGCCGAATAGACTTTTCTGCATATCATACATACAACGTATAGGTGCATTCACATTCAGTCGCAACCACAGCAACGGTCGGTGTTGTCTTGTTCCGCTGCTATACGTCGTATCAACCACATCACCAGCTTCGACCATCACGTGCCTAATAGCCGTTGGAATCTTTTCGATACACTATATCAGAACTCGGCATTGAACCAGAGCACCTCGACGACGAAGACAAGGGCGACGGTGGTTCGACTTGCAAGTTGATATCACTTTACGGGATAGTCTCGTTTTCCCCTCTCCCAGCTCTAAACCGCGAATACGAACAATACCCCTCAGCCCTTCCGACCTCTCGACCTCTCGAACCCTCGACCTCCTCTGCCTTTCATTCTACACAGCCAGCAGCGCCGACCATGTCCTCGCCACCGTGGGATTACATCGCCAAGCTGGTATGCATAGGGGATTCGGGATGCGGTAAATCCTCCCTTACCATCCGGCTCTGCGAAGGCCGCTTCAGCCCCCAGCACGACGTGACCATCGGCGTCGAGTTCGGGTCGCGCATAGTACCCGTCGGCCCGCCCCACTCCAAAGCCCTCCAGCAGGCCGCCCTGTCGTCGAAAAACAAAGCCAACAGCAGCGGAGGGAGCTCCGACGCGAACGGGGGCGGTCTCCCCGACCCGCCCAAGTCGTCAGACCAGCAGAAACACATGAAGCTGTCCCTCTGGGACACGGCGGGCCAGGAAACCTACAAGTCGGTGACGCGGTCCTACTTCCGGGGCGCCTCGGGGGCCCTGCTCGTCTTCGACATCAGCCGCAAGGCCACCTTCGCCCACGTTACCGACTGGCTGGCGGACCTGCGCCAGATAGCCGAGCCCGACATCGTCGTCATCCTCGTTGGCAACAAGGCCGACCTGGCGGGCGAGGAGGACAACAAGCGCGAGGTCACGGTCGCCGAGGCCCAGGACTGGGCCCGCCAGAACGGCGTCCTGCAGTACGTGGAGACGAGCGCCAAGAGCGGCGAGGGCGTCGAGCTCGCCTTCATGCAGGTCGCCGAGCGCATCTTCGACAACATCAACGCCGGCAAGTACGACCTCAACGACCGCCGGAGCGGCGTTAAGGGGCCGGGGCCCGGCCAGACCGGGCGCCAGGTCCGGTTGAACGACTCGAGCAAGGGGAGTGGCGGAGGCTGCTGTTGAGCGAGCGAACCTATCGAGCGAGCGAGCAAGCGAGCGTGACTGATGACGATGACCGGTATTAATGATCTGGATCCAAGAGCAATGGCGATGGCGCGAGAGAAGCCAGACGAAGAAGGAAAAAGGCGATTGGGTGAAATAAGCATAGTGATGAGAAAAAATCACGACAAAAAAGCATCATCAACAACAACAGGTAGTACAAACTTTGTACATAAGACAGGAAACTGCGAGTGTTTCCATCTGTCATCGCAATGAATAGGGAATGGCAATTGCCATGCATAGGAAGGATGATACCCTTATTGAAAGGTTCTACCGTGGAGGTAGCAAAGTAAGCATTCAAGCATGGAGAAGGGAAACAAGATTTATTCGGACCCGTAGCAGTTCGACTTTGGTTTACAGTTAGCAGCATTGCTGCCCATGAGAACGCACATTTGCGGGCGTGGGCATCATGAATTTTAATCGAGCATCATGATACAGATCGTGCCCATTCGTATGATAGATGCTCTTGCGCTTTGTCGTCGATGGCCTGAGGTTTTCTGACACATTGGAATCATGTTGACTATCAGTTGACGCGCTCCCACCCAGCATCCGATATATAAATGCCCAAGGGAATGGATTTACACAAAAGACGTCGATTAAACTTGCAGGGCGATGGACAGTTGGTTCAACATGGAAAAAAGAAAAGTGCACATTATTATCTAGATAGTGGCGTAATGACTCCTTTTCTTGGTGGAATTTGGGTACCCCGGCAAGCCTGCACCCAACACCGTTTAGATATCCCCTGCCGGAACTCCCACTACCCCCTAGCTGTTCCCTGTTATTACCCCAGAGATATGCTACCTGATATCGTTACACTCCGGAGGCGAGAGAGCACGGACGATACTCCGTCTCCCATGCTCATTACACCTCTCAGTATCCGTGGAAGATCGATCTAAATATCCCCACAATGAAATGGTAGTGACCATGCTTTTTATACAGGCCATTTCCATGACACCTCCTAGTCGGTCATGCGCCAAGTGTCGAACCACTTCATGTAGCTGTACTGCTTGTTCGGGCCCGTCATACCCCAGCAGATCGGCATGAAGAAGATGTACAGGCCAATGATAATGGTGTACAGAGTGCCGTAAACGGCGTATTGAAGGACCTTCTTCTGGGTGCGAACCATAAAGTCGACCAGGAAGCCAAGGGTGAGGATAGCGAAATAGAGCGCAGGGTAGTAGTGGTGGACGTAAGTAACGCGTGCCATGACGACGAAAGGCAGGTAGTGAAGGAACCAGCCGAGAATCGGGTACAGACCCGAGTAGTGGATCTGGTCAATGTCTTCTTGCGACAAGTCCCTGAAGCCTCGTTGCCATCGGAGGATATACCACACGGTCACGAGACCGACAAGGCCGAGAGACATGGTCGAGGCCCAGTAAACAAAGGGGTTGCCGAGGAGGAAGTACTTGACAATCTTGTCGTCCCAACCGCACATACGGAGACCAACATTGAGGATAGGCCACTGCCACCACTGGGAGGCAAGGTCGTCCTGCTTGTCGGGGTCTGGGACAAGGGCGTTGTTCGAAGTCATCATGGCAACGTTCAGGTGGATAAAGTCGTGGAAGAATGGCGACTTATACTTTCCAGGATCCGCGGGGGGAACTGTATTCGAGTTAGTCTTGAACACTCAGATTTGAGACTTCAGTACTTACGCTTCTCATTGGTGTGAGCCTCGATGTTCCAGTGGGTGAAAGTGTCCCGAGGGTTGTTGGTCTTGTCACAGGTGACCTCGATCTGCTTGAAACCCCATTGGGGCAGGTTGACGTTGCCGGCACGGAGATAGCAGCCCATCGACGGATGCTTCAGGCGGAAACCAGTCGTCAGGGTGCGGACGCGGGTTCTATCACGAGATGCAACGTCGCTGACGACCTCGATTTGCCAGTGATCCTTCTCGTCGCCAACAGTAAGGTTGCCGTAAGAGGAAACTTCCTTGTGTGCCTTAGTGACGGGAGCAGCGATATCGTGAGAGTGGAGGTTGCGGCCAGTCATGGTGTGGATCAGGCGGACGACACTGCCGTCTCCAATGAATCTGGGCTCCTCCTCCGGGTTGTAGTCGGCCTCGTGGCGGTTGGGGTAAAACCACCACTCGTTGTTCGCATCCTTGTGGTGGTAGCAGGTCACTTGCTGCTGGCCTGAGCCCTCGGGGTAGGTTTGGACGTGACTGTGCAGCAGTCCTCCACCGTATCCCATGTTCTTGAGAGTGACCTTGGAGCCAATGGCGACCTCGAGCGGGGAGTTTCGGCCAATCTCGCTGCCTTCGAGGTTTGCTTGGAACAGAGAGCTCATCTGTGCATCTCCAGGGCCACTTCGCGTAAGGATGGCGAAGTGGAGGGCGAACGAGAACAGGTACACCAGGAAAGGAACAACGATGAGTCCGGCGACTCGAGCACCGACATGAGCAGCAAGCACTTTGATGGGCATCTTAGTGTTGCCAAACTTGTTCCACAGATCCTCAATGGTGTAAATTCCAACGAGGGCAGTCACGAAAAGCCCAACAAGCTTGATACTGCAGACAAAACCCAAGCTGAGACCGGTCATGAACAGCCAGAAGAACCATTCCGGGTCGAAGCTGTACTGTTGCTGTCTGTGGAACTTGGACCAGCAGAAGACAGTCGCGACGGTGCCGAACAGAAGCATAGAGTCGAGGAGAATGAAGCGGCTAATGGTGGTGTACGAGTTCTCGCAGAGGACCATCAGAGTGACCAGCCAAACGGCCGGGCGCCTCAGGTTCAACTCGCGGGCAGTGAAGTAGGCCAGCGGGATACACAGAATGCCCCAGAAGGCGTTGAAGGCGCGCATGAAGGTGTAGTTGAGCTCCTCGGGGTAGGTCTCACCGGACTTGAATTCGAAAGAGCCATTGTAGCCAGCCAGAACACCGGAGAGGCCGACGAGGATTTTGCCCAGAGGGGGGTGCCTATACAAGCATTAATATTCGTGTTTCTTCCGCTGTACTCGCAGAGAAATCGGTACGTACACGTCGAAGAAGAGCTCGCGCTTGATATAGTGCGAACCGAATTTGCCGAAGTGAGCCTCGTCCCAAGTGACGATCGGGCTCAGGCCAATCTTGTATAGTCGAGTAAAGAAGGCAAGAGCCGTGAAGATGATGGGCGCAATAACGAACTCCCACTCGTCAAGGAACGTGAGGAACGAGGATTCCTGCTGTGGTGGGCATTGCTCGTTAGGTGGCTAGTTCTCCGGCAGTGAACGGCGGGTTGGAAGCTCTCATTACCTTCTTCTTTCCATGTATTTTCTTCTCGTCGGCCTCGAGCTGCTGAGCCGGGACAGTTACTGGCGTACCGGGGATATTTCGCTGTCGTAGACCTTGGCCGTTCGGATCGGCGCCGGAGGCAACCGTGGCCTTTTTATCGGCCATGGCTGTAGAATGTCGAGAACGATCAAGCTCGCATCCAAAACGACGGCAAGGTCAAAAGCGGTGGGCGGATGAGCAAGGTCGAAGGATTGCTGGAGGAAGAAAGAAAAAAAAAAAACGAGGACCTCAAGCGAATGTGAGAATCGGAATGAAGAAAAGAAGAGGGAAGAAGGATCCAATGGGACGGAGAAGGTGTTACGACGTCAAATCAACCCCCTTCCAGTAAAGTAGGAGGACGAATTGAGGATGGGATTAATTGGCTCTGGGTCACCAAGACACAAGAGAATCACAATGTGGCCCCTTGGACAATGTCTGGCAGAAAATAAATGGCAATCCAATACGAGTTCACCATAGGAGAGAAGCCGTGCTACATGCAACCCTGGACCTGGCTGGACCTGGACCTGGAAAGTGGGCGGGAAAAACGCGATACTATTTCGAGAACAAGCTGGCCTGATCTCCTTCGGGTCAATGTCAATTGGATTAGGGGCAAGGCCAGCAGAAGAGCTTCCCCCCTGTCTTCCGGGCCTGGCCTGCCCTGCAAAAGGCGCCAAAAAGACAGCAAAAGCACGCCCCCCTCTGTCTGCCTAGCGCTGGTGTAGTTTGCCTAGCTCGGCAAGGTGCACTCTGTTCCCAGAGTTCTTCCCGCTTAACCGTCACCTTGGGACGATTGGATCGATTATCTTATTATTGTGTGCATACATACTTACCTACATATATTGACAGGTATGCACGATGTATCTCATGTAGATAAGATTCGTGATATAGACTTGCATCATAGTACGGTCTTTTTGTAATGAAACTCCCGTTAGGCATGCTCGACACAAAGGTTCCAGGTTAGCAGTGAAGACCTTCTTAGGTAATGAATGGATTTCAAGTACCCCGCCAGGCTGCGGCTGAATGTCCGGTAATAGATTCAATGTAGGTAGGTAGGTGTACGTACATACATCAAATCAATGAAGACGAGCTGACGGTAAAGCAAGAACCGTGGTTGTAGCTCAAACTCTCAACACTGGAAAACTTCAGAGATTGGGCACTGCAAACATCCATCTTTGCCTTTACCGTAATGCGGTTCATTCGTGCAGAAATAAACAATTGATGACAGCTGGAGCCATAGGAATACAGTGGGTCGCAGTGTTATCCGACAACGGCGCATCTGCTCTACGACTTGTGATTAATTCATCCCCTCCGGGGCAATTGCAAGGCAGAAGGCATTGAAAACAAATGTGTCTCCTCCGCACGGCATTCGAGAACAACGCTTTGCTAAAGTCACAGTCGCTTCATCTGGTATTCTCGTGGTCTGCAAAGGGACGCTGGCCCCATCTAACGCTGACAGTCTTGTCGAACCACAGGACTGATCTGATATGCTATACAAAGAAATTCTCACGCCATTACAAAACCCCATAAACCACCATGCTCCCTTTCTACTCCAAATTGTGCATAACTCGTGTTGTAGTCTGTCCTTAATCAGTTGGGCCGGTGTCATGCAGCTCGAGGGAAAAGAGTTGACAATCCTGTCCCGCGCAAAACCTGGCCACCGTCTATACGACTTGTACCGAGACTCAATCTTCTTCTTCTTATCATAGCAATAATCGTTGTGTAACGCGCTCGAATCGTCTATTCGTCGTTGTCTTCCAGCGGGGCATATCGGGCTCTCCCTGCCGGACTGCTGCTGCCACCTCGATCACGCCCGACCATACGGCCAAGCCACTCGCCTACTCTACCACGCGAGCCACTCTCTGATCGCAGATGGGGCTTGCCATCAATCACATTGAGTACCGGCGGATCGATGCTCATCGGTGGGATATCATCAGTCGGGCCCGGCCGTCCTCTGAACGATCCGTCCGGGGACGAAACTCGGTAAATGGATCCGGTTTCCGACCTCACACTGGGAGAAGCCATCGCGGTTGTATTGTCCCCAAATAGTGAGCCCATTTCTTCTAGGCGAACGCCACATGTCTCGGGATAAATGAAGTAAACTGTTCTCTGTTAGATTCCATCTAGCAAGTGAGAGAAAATACCAATCAAGCTTACCTGTTACAAAGCTAACAACGCAGAAGAACGCGTGGACCAAGTAGAGGCGCCATCCAATCCAGTCTTGGAGGATGGGTGTTTGCTCCCCAACAATAAAGTTAAAGGTCCAGTTTGCTGCGGTCGATAAACTGGCGCCCTTGGATCGGATGCTCAGAGGGAGAATCTCAGGGGGGTAAAGCCACGGGATCTGTGACCATCATTAGCGGGGGTTCCAGGTGATAGGATGGGGGTAGGCAGGGTGTGGCATACCGGTCCCCAAGAGTACCCGAAGGCAGCATTGTAAATCATTACAAAGACAACCACCAACGTAGGGGTGAGCTCTATGTCTAAGTATATGAAGTAAGATACCATGGATAACGAGATGGCCATTGCAATGGCACCGGTGAGGAGGATGAATCTTCGGCCCCAGCGATCGACAATGTACCATGGCGGAATCGTGGAAAGCAGGTACGTAATACCGTTAATGCCAGTCATTTTCACGGCATCGTGTCCTACCCAACCAGCCGACTCAAATACGTAGGGGGCATAGTACGAGATGACGTTAATGCCGTTCAGCTGGGCCAACGCTTGGGCTGACATGGCAATGAAGACGCGTGTCTTGTATTTTCGGAACATTTCCGTGTAAGACCTCTCGCCCTCCATACGCTGTAGAAGGACGTCCATCTTGATCTCTCTGAATTCATCACGCGCCTTCGGGTTATGAATATCGCCAGCTCCGTACAGATTTGCAATAACGACGATGCCCTCCTCGTCGTGGTCGTGATCCAGAAGCCATCTGGCCGTTCATCAGCAGCGTGTTCGTGTGCGCATGATTGTAGAAACAAACTTACCGTGGTGACTCCACGATGACCAAGCTGCCAAATCCAAGCAAAGCACCCATGACGCATTGCATCATCAGAGGGGCACGCCATGAGTAGTTGTTCTCGATGAAGCCGCAGAAGTAGTCGACCCAGACGGATGTGGCATATCCTATAATGTTACCGGAAAACTCGATGCAAGCCAACTTGCCACGATTGTGGGGTGGGGAGATCTCAGACTGGTAGACGGGCACGATGGTCGACAGAGTTCCGACACCAAGACCGGCGATGATTCTCCCGAGCATCATCATGGGCATGTTGGTCGCAAGTGTCTGCAAGGCGCCTCCAACAAAGAATATCATCGATCCGTAGAGGATGGTCTTTCTCCGCCCAATAACATCTCCGATTTTGCCGACGGCCAGGGAAGAGATCAGGGCGCCAATCTCGAGGATGGCGACCATAGTTCCAATTTCGGCATGAGACGGGTGGTTAAAGTAGTCTCGAAAGAAAGGACCGCTATAGTTTCATATCAGTATACTGCCCTATAGAGCCGACCAAGACGAGGAACCAAAGTCGTACGTAATGATACCGGACATAACACCTTGATCATATCCAAAGAGGAATACACCTAATGAGACGAAGATACTGGTGAAGTAACTGGACCGGTGGGTTAGCAAGTGTGCTCTTTAGGGTCAAGAGGTCATGGCTTGGGGGAGTTAACTTACATGAGGGGCTTGCCCGTGAGGCCGTGAACCCCTGTGCCAGGCATGATGAGGGACAGTATTCGCGCAGCTCTAGAGGGGCGGCGATGAGCTACGTTGGGTATTTCGATCGAGTCCTTACTAACGACGCCAGGTTGTTCCTTGGAGTAGGCGTCACTGTGGGCGGAGACGGAGCGTCGAAACTGAACACGCTTGGACTTGTTTTGCTTCTTGTTGTTGACGAAGCCGGCGAGCAAGCCGTCGTTCTTCAGCGAGGTGTCCTGCAGGCGTATCCTCAGAGGGTCCTCCTCATCGGCCAACTGCTCGGCGATGTCACCAGTGTCGGTCCAGTCGTCGAGGTCGGAGTCGGAGTTGGAGGAAGACCTGCTGGGGGAGGATGGGCGGTCTCCGCGGCCAGCCAGCAATGACGTCGACTGGGCGCCGTGTTCTCGTTCGTGGTCGGGGCGGCTACTAGAGAGGGTTCGGAGGGGAATGTTGGATGGAAGACGGGCCTGGTTCTGAGGAGGAATTTTGCTCATTTCCCTCTTCTTTAAAACAAAGATGAGAGGGAAAAGAGTTTGGGGGGTGGTTTAGAAACGGAACGGTGGTGGGCTTAAGGTCATCTGGTACTGCTGGGAGAGAGCCGATGTACGAGGTGCCTCAGTGTTATACGGTGCGGTCGGTATATGGTGGGTCAGGCTATGCAGACTGACTGGAGGGCCTTAGTGCAAGTGCAGTGCACACCAAGCAGAGAGAGGTTAACCGACAGCTGGGGTAGTGCCGCAGGTGGGTGGTTGACCTGTTCGTTCTTGAGTCAAAGCGACGTCGGCGCCAAGTTTGAAATCAATTGAAAAAGGCCAGGTGGAATTCACTGATCGATGCTGATGCGGTGGAAGCGCTAATGGTTTACAGTCTGGACATGAGTAGCGTGTTCTTCATTCATAATGCAATGAGGATTGAAGGAAGATTCCAAGTTCAGGGCAAAAGAGGAAGAGGTATGTAGAGTGCCCAAGTATCGGGCCTCTTGCTGCTCCTAGCCTTCCAGTCGGGGCCCCCTTTTTTTCGTCCCGCTATCTCTAACGCGCCCATCTACATGTACCCAAGTATGTACCCTTGGCTACAGAGCAAAGCATCACTCATGCTCCCGGAGACTACCTATGTAGGTACATAAAGGAAATTTCCACGGTTGGATGTTATTGACTGCATACTTGTTTATTCTGTAGGGAATGAATAGATGTGCAGCTATCCATCATGTAAACTGTATTTCATCGTGCTATATGTATTGCTGCATCTTTTCTATACTCGCTTGGGCTGCTGGTCCAGGACATTACCTGTATTCACCTGAATCCAACACAAGTCATGGAAGGCCTGTCATTTTGCTTTTCCGTGCGTTATCTACGACGGGCGGATCTTGCTCAACCACAAAAGTACACGGCAAGAATTTGTGTCGATCCCTATGTGCTCCTCGCCTGCGAGTCAAGCCACCAGAGTCAGCTCAGTCCAAATGTCAAGGGTTGAGTAATTTCCATATCGGATGCGGCTCACTGTCGGCCATGAGCTGTTTTGCAGTCAATCAATCGGCTTGGAGCCGATGCCGACATGATCTAGATGTAACACCATCTGTGTTCGTTTGCGTGTTCCTCAGAACTTGAACCAAGATGCAGCAAATTCGGGCTCTTGTAAGCTATGTGTACCTCTTTTTCATCACCTGCGCAAGCCGACATCAAATTCCTGATTCACCCTGATTGCATTATGCAGCTGTCCCCGTAAACTGTCTTGGCGGTTTTGGCGATTGTGTGTGTAACTCGGGCCAGGTAAGTATGCCCAGATTCAGAAGAAGGGTGCACATCCAGTGGCATGCACGCCTTTTCATCAAGGAACCCTTGATCATATAGTACAGTCCCACCAGAAAGACCCCACGATGGCATCATAGGCTCCATTCTCTCTCCTTCTTTTAGGCGGTCTATCTTTGTAGTCGCTTTACTTATCGTGAGAGGAGGGGCAGAGGGGCATTGCACCAGCCTAAAAAAACCAACTCCCCCATGGGGAAGAAAAACATGTTTCCAGCAATTTGGTAAATTTGGAGATCACTGCATCCCTCCCCCCTCGGTCCTAAAGATCACATCATATCACGAGGAATAATTTGCAAACCTCGTGGCAGGAACCTGTGATGGACTATCCTTGCTTCCTATGTTTGTAGACCACAGGGAATTCCATGGTATCCTGCTGACCATTGTTTTTGGTCATCAACTCCCCTCACGGATGAGCCCTGCCAACATCAGTTAGCGTGCCTTGCCAGACCCCCAAGATTACTCCAATCACCAAGTTTACTTAACTAAAACGAGGTCATTCTTGGTTGTCAGAGCTTTTCGAATTCGACATCCGTTGACTAAGCCCCTATTGAGTCGGTGCGTCTCTTTGTAGTAACGTAAAAGAACAACACAGTGATGAGATATATCAGGGACGGCGTAAGCTAAGTCAATCACTCAGCAGTAATCGACACATTGATGTAGCCAACTATGGCTACAGCTAGATGGTGCAGCAACATAGTATAATTTCCAATAGTAGTTCATGAGTTAGGTCTTTTCCAGTAACATTCCTTCATAGGAGCATGCATACTCTTCCGCGCTTGGGGGAAGAGCCACGGTAAGTCCCATAATGATGTTGCTTAAGCGGTGGCCAGCAAGTCCTGTTGGTAGTGACAGTAAGTATATTAAATATGTGCAGCGCATCAATCATTTACCATGACTACACTTGTTAAAGGAAATACCGACTCAGATGCAGCGGACCGTCGTAGAAGTATAAATACGCAATATACTAGTAACGCCGGCGCCAAAGTATATTTGGCGTCTATAGACCCCCCGAGCAGTCATATGTAGTAACTCAAAAAGAAACGAATATCACGGTACGAGACACCCCGACAGGAAGACGAGACGCATTGATTGCTCAAGCATCGCAATATCAGGGCGTATAGCTACTATAAGGGCGACTATGATCTTTTGTCACCCTAAGCTGCTACTAGTGTGTACCGATCGAGTCTCTACCTAGCATATCGAGAGGCTACTTGCTGCTCCGGTTAACCAATTATCAGATAATCATACCGGAATACTCTCATGACAAATCAAGAGTAAGTGAAATATAGATCTTGATACATAGGTGCTGCTGGTGGGAAAGGTATGGTTTATCTCATAGGTCGTGTGGTCCTCCATCGTAAAATTGGGCGCCAGCGGTGAGAATACCCAGGCTTCTGGAGTATCCATACTGTCATATCCCTGACTGGGGGTGAGATATGTTCCTCATGAGATTTTTGGTTCGACTCAACATGTGCAGGCTGGTTTCCCGAGGTGCATATCATGTGATTCGTCATGGCATCCTGGATAGCTAGCAACAACCGACTAGCATGTGCGTATACTCAAGAGAGAGAGCGTCCGTGTCTATACATGGAATCGGACATATGTTTGAAGAATCCCGTCTGCTTATATATGCGCGCCTGGGTCTTGGGGTCTGGAAACCCCTCCCTCCCTCTCCCTCTCCTGTTAATGATGACGACTCGGACATAGCCCTTATCCAGCGCAGCCGTTAGACACCTGTCCCTCCTCCCACCCCTATTGCTTACGCTGGGGCAGTCTGGTGCGAACCCCCTCGCCCTCCAATGCCGACACTGATGCTGAATCCCGCTGCTGAGGCGAGAAAAACATAACCTCAAACGCATATTTCCACATACCAAGCCGGCAGGCACTGACCTCTTTTCCACCCATGGCGTGCCTCTGAAGCAATACTTGGCAGGGGCTGCTACAACACCGACAGGGGGTAGAGGGAGATGCAGTTTGCAAACTGGTAACCCCCTCTTGTTAATCAGTTGCGGCGGCGGGTCAGCCGCTGTGCGCAAAGGATAGCCGATCCGGAGAGCTTTGAAAGGGCAAAATCTCGTGAGTATCATAATCGCATACGGTCGACTTACCACCTCGGCTAGTCACATTATAAGCCGGTGAGACGAGCTCCTAATTTGGCCATCAGGCGATGAGACCTCTGGGGAGATACACCATGCTTCTGCCGTGGTGCTACTCTGTTTGTAAGTTGGATGGTAGCACAGAAGTTCGAAATTCAGAGCGATCGAGGAGGCAATCATCGCGGGAAGACAAATGGTGCTCTTTGGAGGGCCGTCAGTACACCAGGTAGGATTGTTACAACACACATAAGATCTCGAGGAGACAGATCCAGCCTAGAACCTCGAATACTGTGCTTGCTTGCCCGGGGGAAGGGGCGGGTATCAATCTTCCGGCTGGTTTGCCATTATCCACGACGACGGTGCACGGAAATCAACAGAAGGCTACGGCCCAGGCAATGATATACTACGCGGCCACTATGGCATATTGCCGCCATCAACTACTTACTTTTGATTGTCAATACATTCATCAGGCGAGCCACCCTGCCTCACGGTACTGCCTGTGGTGCTTAGGCATGGTCGCGTAGTCGAAGAATGGGACGTAGGGGTACAAACACGTCGAAGACATATTTCATTCGTGGGCATATGCGGCTGGTAGCATTCAAGGTTGTCAACTAACTTGCTCCATAACGTCCCCTTCAGTGTATCGGAGCGGGGGACATAGATGGCTTCAAAGAAGTCAACTACCTCGCAGAAAGTGTAAGGTGTGATGATGAGCTCTAGTAAACAGCCAAGACGCTGACTTGACAATGACGCCCATTGTTTAGTCGGTGACGAGGGTCGGGCTAGCTCAGTTGGTTAAAGCACTGGTCGCAGCGACGTGACAGTAAGTAGCAGTCAATATTCCCATCCGTGGAAGCCCGAGTAGTTGGATTCGTCTACGAATCATGGAGGAAGGCAAAACAACTACCTGCAAGGGGTGGACTCTTGCTCGTGCATGATGATATTTAGGGATACTCGTCTTAGCACCTTATTGGGTATTCACATGATCACTCAATCGCAGAGGATATATCCACCTCATTCCAGAACATGTTACTATAATCGAGAACTGAATGCCTTCGCGGGATAGTTTGCAAACATCTAGATTCGTAGACGACGACTAGCAACATAACCGCAAATCTACCCAAACGACCATCTTTCTTCATCTAGCCCCTAAGATATATAGAGACCGTCACCAACAGCACACGGAGAGAGTATTTATATCAGTGCACTACTCCTACAGGACTCACATGATATCCAATCGACAGTTGCTTCACCCAGCCACGAGCCAAAGATAGCAATGTCCAATAAAACCACCACAGTTACAGAGTCCGACCTGTCGCATAGGCCGTCCATATCCCCCGAAGAGCCAACATCCGGCAAGTTCGATCAGAGACAGCCGCTCATGGGTTACTGACAAGCCATCATGGTAGCGAATGCCCGCCTCCCATCGCACGAGCGGGATACTTTGCTAACGATCGCACGGCCGCGGACAATGTCTGCTGGGCACCGAGGTGACGTATGAGCCTCAAAGAGAGGAAAACGCTCAGACTTTGGTCTTGCTTCAGCAATACGCGCCTAACAGACACAAGCCACATACTTGAGACGCTGGCATCACCAGTAGGCGCTGCCCACAGACAATTCGTCGGTTATAGCCGCCAGGCGTCCGAAATATCATGCGACAAGATCAGCCGCAGACAGGACCATTGTAACTCTGTTGCCAACCCAAAACTTGATGGGGGTGGCATTAGGGAGTAGCTATAGCGTGATGACCGTTGCCGTAGTTGTTTTCTTTAGCCCGCTGGTGGTGGAGGCCGGGACTTCGCTATATAAGAGGCGTGTTATGACTGCAAACTAAGACTACGAACCAACATGGCATCGCGATTACCGAAAGCATAATGGTCGACCGTATACTCTGCATCCCTTTCAGGGTCTTGACGCTGGCCGATGCCGAGACATTAGCAGTCGCGATAAGAGGCTGGATATATAGACACTTAGACACCAAATCAGCTTGTAACTCTAATATTGACGTCACACGTCACATATTAAGGGGATATGCCAGCTTCATGGATCTTTTCTTCTCCCTTGGACTCATTTGGACTTGGCTTCTGCGACGCGGCCGCTGAGGCTTGAGGTTTCATCGTGAATAACAAGCAAGTAGGGAGGCACTTGTCACCAAGTCGAGATATTGCTAAACAGGGGCTACATTTGAGACCAACTGTCAGACTACTGCAAACCATCATCCGCACGACTGGATGACAAGAGGTAGCGGCATGCCCAGCAACAACAGCAACGCCATAGCCGTCGTCCAGTGAGCGCCTTTCAATGCTGTGGCTGAAACCTTGGGGATCCCTTGCAATACCTACGGCGCTATCATCCATGCAAACCAAACGCAATCGTCAATATCCTTGCTCTCTCGCGAAAAGTTCATATTTTCTTCTGCCTCGGGTAACTCGGTAGCAATGCTTGTACCGGAGTGCGTAAAGTATGCATGCGTTTGCACAGCTCGGGCAGTCCACGTCGCAGTGGCGAGTCCAAATGCACAGCCATCCCTTTGAGTCGGAATGCATCTACAGTTTACGTGAGCGAGTTCTACATACATCTGTACATTAAATAAAATTGTGCAGGCCTGAGTGGTCACCCAATCGCTACAGTCAGCTCGCTTGGCCGAAACAGGCCAACCCTTTATGAGGGACGAATCAGCGATCAACCCTTCCTACCCGCCACCTTCTTGCATACATGTGCTAATTTTACCTTGATTGCACCCACTGTCTTACCCACGTACATGCATATCGTCAAAAGAGAGACAAAGATATACGGAAGTCCACACGAGAGGCTGTGTATTAGGTTACGAGAAACCAAACGGAACATAATGACATATTCCAGAAGGTGTAAGTTAGGCCGTCGTACATCTACCTCATCATCAAGATCATGCATAACGCTGGCGAAATTGCTTACTTGAGGCTGGGCACTGGGTCTGACTCTCCTCTCTGGGTCGGTCCCCTGCCCCTACGTCGATCCTTCAATGCCGATTAGCCACCTCTGCCTCTTGCGCTGCTGCTCGCCCTTTCTTTTGTCGTTGTCAATAAGGAGAGGCTGAGAAGCAGCTTGCTATTTGGGACGCGACACACCTATATCCATCAGACAGAAGCACCTGGTGTTTATGCGCACGAAGCTATCTGCGAAGCCTCGTAGGGAAAAAGCAAGGAGTAGTACCTATACTCAGTCATCGGCCAGTAATGTTAACCTTCTTTGAAGACACATTTGGGTAGTGCCTGCAAGAAGACCTGAAGACATTTTCCTGGGCGACATGGGGCCATCAACCATCTCGGACGACCAACAACCCCACTCCGCTAGCATGTTTCTTTGAGGTTTAGCTTGCCTAATACTGTCCATGTCGTACCCATACTACTACCGACTTTCATCAATCTCTCCATACCTATTGCCAAGCTGCTTCTGCTGCCCACCCCCCTCAAGCGAGCCTGCCACTGCCAGGGAAAAGCATTGGTTTTTAAATTATGCGCGGAGCAGCAGGGTCGCCGTAACAACTCATTGCCCTTGTCACCTTGTCAAGCGTTGGCCAGCCTTGGATGGTTGGAAACCTCTACTATTTGCCTCCGTCGTCTGTTCTTTTTCTTCCTGTCCACACCACTGATCCGTCGACACTGCCGAGACACCGACATCTCTGAAAATCATAGGACGAAAACGACATCTGCAAGTGAGGTTGGGAAAACCGGAGGAAGGATACAGTGCCGAAAAACAAAAACGAGGAAAACCAAAACTCGCTAAAGACCCACTTGTCCCAGGAACAGCTACTGCAACACAGCAAGCCGTCTCGACACCGACAGGCCAAGCGAGTCTTCCATTCCGTCCAGATCTCGCTTCCCATATCTCTCCCCTCGAAAGCCCCGTCACCTGCGACAAATCCTAAGCTACAGCTTGAAGGATATAAGCTGTCGAAGACATTGCACAGACCTGCACGCCTCTCTGTGCGAAGTACTTAATACCCTATCACCATAATACCGAATCGGCCACGCGCAAATCTCGCAATCTCGCAATCAAATGGGTTCGACGGATTTTGGCAAGTTCGAGGTAGGTTCAGGCTCAGTTCAATCTTGCCGCACACACGCCCGCGCGCGACAATCGCGACAACGCGACAATCGCATTCGGCCTTCTTGTGATAGTTCTTGCTGATCAGCTTTCACCGTCAACAGGCATTCTGCCGCGATGCAACCTTGCCCGTTTGTAATGTAAGTGGCCAACATTCTCGCTGCCCGAGCCTTTCTGAGATAATATTATAATACTGACATGGTGATACAGCTACTCTCACAAGGACCGGCCTATTCAAACAACCAGACGGGACCATGGGGCGGCTGCAAGCTAGAGGGCATCCCTTTGAGCGGCGGCCGTCAATTGGGCAACCTGGGTAAGTCTGAGTGACGAAATTTTGGATTTCACTGGTGCTAATGACTTTTGAAGGTTCTATATTACTTTGTGGAATCGCAATTGCAGTCGCAGCGTTACTGCTGCTGCTATCTGAAAGGAAGAAGGCAGCTGTTGGCCGGAGGTAAGCTGAATCACCTGTTCGCTCGCGCTATTTGGCGAGTCGCTAACATCTTGGATAGGGAAATGCAATTGTTCCTTATTGGATACATCATTCTTGAAATATGTGAAATTTTCACTGTGGGAGAGTTCCCTCTGAGCCCAACAGTCCGGATTGTAAGCTCTGAACCGTTGAATCTCTATCTGACCTGAACACATCATCTAACTCTTATTCAGGCATTTTCCGGCGTTCACATCGGCATGGTGATCGCAACGACGTGGATTTTGATGCTCAACGGTGTAGTCGGATACCAGGTTATCGACGACGGGACACCGGTCTCTCTCGGCTTGATGCTGCTGTCCGGCGTTGTTCTTCTTGTCGGCACTGGCTACATCGCCCTCGACACTGGTTACAACTGGACCGGTACATTCGAGAGCAGCTGGGACGTGGCCGGGGGCAACCGAAACATTGCGCTCTATGTCCTGTACCAACTCGCGCCGTTGGTTTTCCTTGTCGCCTTCTTCGTCCTCGAGGCGATTCTGGTTCTGCGCGTACTCGGCGAAGTCCGACCCATGGCCTACTTGACAGGAGCTGCTCTTCTCTTCGCCATTGGCCAGGTCTTCAACTACACAATCAGCCCTTACATTTGCAACGGCACTGCGGGGAAAATTGACGGCGCCCTCTTTGAGACGCTGTTCACTTTGCTTTCCGTCATCATGGTCTGGATTTTCTGGTCCAGCATAACCGAAGACGATTGGCCCATTGCGACGGGACCGGCGACCGGCTATCCCTAATTTAATTCACGTCTCTCATTTGACCACGGAGTTGGAGTTTTTGGTTCACGGGTATACCACTTTGTTATCATTTTTATTTATTTTTGGATTCACAGGCGGACTTTTGGTCTAGCAACCGCGAAACCTCCCATTCCAACAACAAGCAACATTCTACCAAGGCCCCCTTGGGTCTTTTCATTTAATAACGCGGAACACGGCCACCTTTTTTTGAAGAAGCATGTAGCTTTGACAAAGGCACATGTAGGGACACGAGTCAAGCTGTTCAGCGATACGATATACGTGGCGATTGAAGTTCGACTAGAGGAGGAAGGGAAGGGGGAGCAGCATATCTCGGGCTAGACATACAGCATGATTCAGTGGCAGATGTTCTAGCCGTCTTGAAACTGGGCGAGTTCAGTAGCATAGTTGATAGTATACCCCATTTACGCGGCTAATGTATATGATGTCGTATGATGAACTCAAGACTTGGTTAAATCCGTTTTCGTCCAGGTGCACCCGCGGTCCTGTGATATTCGCCTGGACAGGAATGTAGAGCTTTGTTCCACTGTATAAACGTGGTGCCACGTTCGGGGAATTTCAGGAATTCGACGGACGATGGTATTGGAATGCTGATCTACATGCAATCAATGCAAGGAGCGTTGTCTGGTAAGAAAAAGACCCTCCACCCTACGTACTTGTTAATCCCCAACGATCCTTAGCTTTTCCCCGGTTGAAACACGAGCTGAGCGTTTGACCGTCTGGAGTCGGCGGTGCCTCCGGGTATAGTGTATTTACGTAACAGCACAGAGTAAGTATGAGTGCTGCGTATGTAGTTGGCCGTATCACAGTACAGAGGCTCTAATGTAGCCTAGCAAAATAAGCAACGTAGGCCAGCTGCACGTGTGTAAGTAGGCCCCATTTCGTGCATCTCGTAGCGAACTCATTAATGCATGCAAGGCTACTCCGTACTGCTCCGTACCTGTGGATGTAAGGGTGAGATGGATCCCTAGAAATCACCAGAAGCAAGTGCACACTTGAGATGTGATACCTAAAGTATTAATTCCCGGCGGCAGTGGGGAGAGCTGAGCTGAGCTTTGAGCAGAGCCGCTGCCACTTGCCCCACACACCCCCGCTAAGTGAGCAGCCAAGGGAGGAGCCGCCAAAGACAAAGACAAGCGACCAAGGCTTATTTACTCAGGTCAGGTCAAGATAATACAGTGCGTCACAATTGACGACAGCCTCGCCCCGACGATCCTTCCTTTTCCTTTTCCTCCCTTGAAAGCTGCGGTTCCCATGCGCTGCGCTGAAGACCCGATACCCATCTCTTCGGGGCAGATTATGTGAAACTTTGGCGGGTGGGCATATGGATCTTAGGTCTTCAAGAGCCAAGTACGATATCTACATACCTACTTACTTACTCATCAACAACTTTTTTGTTTTTCCATGCAGTAGCGCCTGCTTGCAAAGGGCACCTGGAAAGCAGCCCTGGCGTCCCTTTCCGCGACTTGTTCCCATCTTGGGTGACTGCTTGCGCCCTTGTGCTTCCCCCGTAGTCCGTCGTTCCACAACCTTCACCCGCAAGCACCGCCGCCATGGCCGACTCCGACGGCGAATACAACGGCAACGATGGCTCCGACGACGATTTGGGCAACCCCCACGACACGCGCGGCGGACGATCACGGCCCGATGGCAATAAGAAGGGTGGGCGTAAGAAGGAAACGCAGGCGTCCTGGGAAAACCTCCAGCGGTCCTGGGATACCGTGACCGAGGGCGCGGATGGCACTCTGCAGGGGGCCATCGAGGGCCTGGCCGAGGCGCAGAAGCGCGCGCGCCTCATGAAAGACACGACGCCCCTACAGAGAGGTATAATACGGCACCTGGTGCTCGTGCTGGACATGTCGTTCGCCATGCTCGAGAAGGATCTGCTGCCCAGCCGCCACGAGCTGACCATGGCCTACACAAAGGAATTCGTACGAGAATACTTTGAGCAGAACCCCATCTCCCAGCTGAGCATCGTGGGCATGAGGGACGGCGTCGCCGTGCGCGTCAGCGACATGAGCGGAAGCCCAAGTCATCACCTGGAGAAGCTGGAGGAATGGGTAAAGCAGGAGCCCCAGGGCAGCCCCAGTCTGCAGAACGCGCTGGAGATGTGCAGGGGTGCTTTATTGTAAGTCTTTTCTTGCGAGCCTTTCGCCGGCTTCAATGTGTGGGTATTTGGAATCGGTTTTTCTCACAGATTGTCTACAGTAATACTCCTTCACATGGCACACGAGAAGTCCTCGTCGTCTATGGGGCACTCATGTCCAGTGATCCTGGCGACATCCATGACACCATCAGCTCCCTAATAAAGGATCGCGTACGAGTATCAGTGGTGGGAGTTGCCGCGCAGGTCGCCATCTGCGCCGAGTTATGCAGCAAAACCAATGGGGGCGACGAATCCGGCTATCGGATAGCACTGCACGAGCAGCATTTTCGCGACTTGCTCCTCGAGCTCACGACACCACCGGCCACACGTACAGAAGAGCAAAGCAATGCCAGCTTGCTCATGATGGGCTTCCCCTCCCGCACCTTGGCCGAAGGGGACACAATCAACTATTGCGCCTGCCACAACCGCACCACAAGGGAGGGATACGACTGCACGCGCTGCGGCTCTAGAGTCTGCCGTTTGCCGGCCGAGTGTCCCGGCTGCGGCCTGACCCTTATCCTCTCCACGCATCTGGCTCGCTCGTACCACCATCTGTTCCCTCTGCGGAACTGGGTCGAGGTTCCGTGGTCCAAGGCCACCCGCTCGAAGGCGTGCTATGCCTGCTTAGCCCCGTTCCCGGACAAACCAAAGCCGCCAAAGCCCAAGCCAAAGGAGAGAAGAAAAAGCCGAGGCCGGCACAGCGTCACCCGCAGCAGCAGGTGGTGCCCCGTCCAAAGATGCCCCGGCTAAAGCCACCCCGGCTACAACGCCCAAACCGCCTAGGGGGCTAAGCGAGTCAAGCCGGTACGCCTGCGAAGTCTGCAACAACCATTTCTGCATAGACTGCGATCTCTTCGCGCACGAGATCCTGCACAACTGCCCCGGGTGCCAGAGCGACACGAGGGCACGAGACGATCCCAATCCGGATCTGGAGATGAACGGCGTGGATGGGGCTCCGGCGGAGGCTCACGTGAATGGCGACGCCAACGGGAGCGCCATGGAGATAGACTCGTGAGCGAGTCCCCGAGGAAGAAAAAGTCGCCAGCTTTCAGAGACGGGCCATGGTGTAAGGCCGTTCAGAGAGCAAAGTTAAGGATAGAAAGGATTATCGGCGTTTTTACCACACAGACGAGCCTGGTGTTCCCCATATGAGGATAATGGCCTCTATTTGGATGGATACAGTCGGGACGATGGGATTTGTATCTCCGCGTTGTATATATAGTGAACTAAGCAGGGCCTCGCGACCCTAATCGAGCCTGAAGTCTTGAGAACAGCGCCTCAGAAAATCTTATTTCACTGCAGATTCAAATATATGATGCCAATATTGATAATGATGGTGAACAGCCTATCGCTGAATATGAATATGAATGTGCTCGCTTGCTTAAATAACGACCAATAACTCCCTGTCCGCGTGGGTACGTGATCCGTCCCTCCCGGTTCATCCGATTGCCTTCTAAGATATATACATACACATTGCAATTTCCACTGGTATCAGTCTTTATACTGTGCCTTTCCGTGCCAACTTGGCCATGAACTCGGCACCGGCAACTTTCTTTTTGCCCGTCCTCCTTTCTCAAATCCGTCAGATTATGCGGCATAAGCCATCATAGCAATGTCTACTGCTCCCGACTACAAGTTGCCCCTATCGGCCTGCTCCCTCTCGATCGCCTCGAAGAGGCTCTTGAAGTTTCCAGCGCCGAACCCTTCAAAGTGCTCGCGCTGGATGATCTCGACGAAGACGGTGGGGCGGTCGACGAGAGGCTTGGTGAAGAGCTGGAGCAGGTAGCCGCCCTCATCGTAGTCGATGAGGATGTTGAGGCGCTCGAGGGTGTCGAAGTCCTGGCGGAGCTCCCAGGAGCGCTTCTCGGTGGCGAGGCGGTGGCGCATCGTCTCGTAGTAGACGGGCGGAACGCTGATGAACTCGACGCCACGGGCGCGCATGGCGGCCACGGTGGTGATGATGTCGCGGGTCAGCAGGGCGATGTGCTGCACCCCGGCCCCGGAGTTGTAGACGACGTACTCCTCGATCTGGGACTTCTTCTTGCCCGGGGCCGGTTCGTTGATGGGCATCTTGACCAGGTTGTTGGCCGAGGCCATCACGATGGAGCTCAGGGCCGAGAACTCGGTGCAGATCTGCGAGTCGTCGACGCTCCAGAAGCGGTGAAAGGAGAGACACTGCTCGTAAAAGGCGCAGGCGGCCACCATCTCGTTCCAGCCCTGGTTGCCGACGCAGTGGTCGATGCGAGCCAGGTCGACGGAGGGCAGGCTGACGCTCGAGGGGGGCGGGGACTGGGCGCGGAAGCCGGGTAGGAAGACGCCCGAATATGAGCCCCGTGAGATGAGAGTGTGAGTGGTGTCGCCGTACGTGCGGATCACGGCCGTCTCGACGGCGCCGTGCTGCTTGTCGTGAACCCGGGTGGGCTCCTGGACCGAGACGGCGCCGCCCGACATGGCCTTGAAATAGACGCCCTCGACGTTGTCCACCTCGAAGGCCACGTCCTTCACGGCGTCGCCGTGCCTCTCCAGGTGGGCATGCATCTCCTTGAGGAGGGCACTCTCGGCCTCAGTTATGGGCTCCTCTTCCGGGAGGTGGGCATGTGACCGGATAGGGGATGTGAAGACAAAGCGGATGTCACCGTTGGCTACCACGTACGAGGTGAAGTACCTGCTACCTGTCTCCAGGCCCTTGTACGCTATGGTTTTGAAGCCGAAGAGGGTGTTATAGTAGGACGCTGCTTGCTTCGCATTGCCCACCCACCAGGTGACATGATCGTAGGCTTGGAAGTTGGCAACTCCAGCTTGCACTGCGAATTCGTCGGTGTGGGTGAAGTTATCCGTTTGGGAGGACGACACATCGGCAGTGTGCCCGTTGAGCAACTCGGATACTGCGGAGGGTGCCATATCGGGTCGCCTGTAGTTGTGCAAGGTAATTCAGTTGACTTGATGTATGGTTGAAAATGAGTGCCAGAAGGTCAATAGAGACTGTTAAGCAGTACCAGAAGCATTGATTGCCAGTTTCGACGTTTAGTATCACCTTGATATCACGTCGAAGAGAGCCGTTGTTTTGATAGATTCGTCAATGAGCATGAGTGAAGTAAGTCCATTGTGAAATACTGAATGATATGGACCTGGCATGTAAGCCAAGGCGGCCGACCAGCAACGGCCAAGAGCGGACCAGCGGCTGCCGTCTGAGGGTAGACATGCCGATTCGAAATTCCGCACTGGAAGCCCTTTGCTTAGGTCAGATGGCCCGAGACAATGCGCGGCGTTCCTTTGAATGAAAGAGCGTGGATGCGGATATCCTATTGTCCTTGCATCCTTGGATGGCGGAATACCAGCCGCGCTGCAAATAGACTCGGGCCAGGCGTAAACCCGCTCGGCTACCCACGGCCATCCACGGGGCCTGCTGCAAATGACCACTCAGACAGCGTCATCCTGCCATATCAATGCACCTCGACTCAATGCGCCATGCACCTGCCCGAAAATGAGGAAGTCCTTATCAGTTGGAAGGACTAGGACTCGTAATCACTCGTAGAGGCAACTATCGCACCCTGGCAAAAGGTATGTGGCGCCGAGCTTTGTTGCTTAGGAAACCCTCCATCTGCCCCGTTTGCGACTCATGAGAGACTTGAATCATCTCACTTGTATTCATCTTCCGCACAGCCCAGCCTCACCACGTATTGAGATTGAACTCTTGACATCAGAGCACCGCTTGTCAGTATTTGAAGATATCTCCGAGACCAAGATTCCTGTTTAGTATACCGAACGATCTGGTATACCAGTTCGAAAGACCACAGATTAACATGGAGTCCACTTCACTCAGTCGCCGAGATGAGAATGTGCTGGAGAAAATGAAGGATCCCGAGTCGAACCCCCTTATGGCTGTCTTGATAGACTCGGCATTGCCCAGGGACCCGAACATTCACCAGCCCTCTGTCTACGAACGGGTTTCTCAGCGAGAGCGCGACATAGTAGTGACAATGCAGCAGCTTGAAATGCAGCTAGCAGGGCTCAAGACTGCCACTCCAGTCCTAGACCCTACCAAGGAATACAAGACTTGTGTTGCTCATCTTGGCCAACTGATCGCCGAGTACCCCCAATACGCAAGTGCCCGCAACAACCGAGCCCAGGCTTTGAGGCGACTTTATGGCGACGGGATGTTGTTGCGCGTAGACGACCCCAAAGCTCTTGCTCAGGGCGCGCAATTTTCGGAAAAGAAGGAGGCGGCAGCAATGGCACTCTCGGATCTTGATGAGGCAGTCAAGCTGCTGACACCGAAGAGCCTATTTTCGTCCATCTCCCCACAGGCCAGCAAGACGCTGGCGCTTTCTCACACCCAGAGAGCAGCGCTGTATCACATTACCGCAAAAGGGCTGCCGGACGAAACGGACAGGAGCGGTTTAAATATACACGAGGGTCGCAAAGAAATCGGCTGGAGCAAGATGAACTTTGAAGAAGCAGCATCGAGAGATTTTGCTCTGGGCGGACGATATGGGAACGAAATCGCGAAGGGCCTAGCTGTCGCCACAAACCCTACAGCCAAGTTGTGTGGCCAAATGGTTCGTGAGGCTATGAAGAAGGAGTATGGTCCCGCGTTCGAGGTTTGAAGTTGGTGTGTGTATTACGAAGATTTCTTTGAGAGCCCGAGACGTCTGATCAAGCGCATGTCAGTACAAAGCGTATTGTAGAAAGTTGGCGGCCATGCAAGGAGGCCAAAATAGAGATTATTCACCTCTGTAGAGAACCAATGGTCTCCCGCGTGGTCCGACCCTGTTCCTTCTCTTCACGATTGATCCGAGTAGCAGCTGCGCTGAGACCAATGAAGAGAGCGAAGATAGGATCGGCAACCTTAGAGATGATGTAGGTGGGAGGTGCCATGATGCACTGTTTGCGCAATATGAGGCGTACGATAGCTTCAGGAATGTTTACTTGCTTTGGAAGCCAAAGGTGCTGGGTTTAACCAACTTGCGATCAAGCTGAAAAGGTACCATTGATGTCCAATGGGGGCGGGTGGTGTTATTGTGTGGTGGTGGGCTTCATCGATCAAGCTGCTGCTGCTGCTGCTTGCTACTCGGCTCGCTCTACTTCGGACCAAAACTGTCCCAAGCTCCGTGCCCCTCCGTCGGTCAATCGGTAAGATACTTACAACTTGTACCATTTCCAGAGGGAAAAGCAGTGCTATCTAATCAGACGCTTGGGCCATGCAGATGACCCACAATTCTCCTTTTCTCATTGGCTATGGATTTTTGCCCTACACACAAATCCACGATTTTTCATTGGGAACTTTTCCAGCTACGGTAGGTCAACGCACGCCAAAGGAACATCACCAATCCTCACACACAACGTCCCTCTTTCCGACTTCATACTTGCCCTCGACAACCCGACGACAAAATGAAGTTCCTTAAGGTCGGCAGAGTTGCCATCATCACCCGCGGCCGCTACGCCGGTAAGAAGGTACGTTTCGACAGCCAGAAGAATTCCCGCCCCAAAGAAATATGCGTGTGCCTGTGTGGAGGGGGAGACGATGGCCGGCTCGGGACGAAATTATTCGACAGACGCAACTTGAGCGGTTCGACCTCGGAAGTCATGATGGCCTGCTTTGGGGCATGGGGAGTTCAAAGACGGCCAAGTCAATTGCTAACTTGCCTTCGTTAAGGTCGTCATCATCCAGCCCGTCGACAGCGGCAACAAGACGCACCCTTACGGCCACGCTCTGGTTGCTGGCATCGAGCGATACCCTGCCAAG
Source organism: Apiospora marii (assembly GCF_038362585.1). NCBI lineage: Eukaryota > Fungi > Ascomycota > Sordariomycetes > Amphisphaeriales > Apiosporaceae > Apiospora > Apiospora marii. Next base: position 3,980,407 of record NW_027117377.1, read on the forward strand.
ATCACCCGCCGCATGTCCAAGACCCGCCAGGAGAAGCGCTCGAAGATCAAGCCTTTCGTCAAGGCCATCAACTACAACCACTTGATGCCCACCCGTTACACTCTCGAGCTCGAGGGTCTCAAGGGTGCCGTCACCGCCGAGACCTTCAAGGAGGTCAGCCAGCGTGAGGATGCCAAGAAGAACGTGAAGAAGGTGCTGGAGGAGCGCTACACCAGCGGCAAGAACCGATGGTTCTTCACCCCTCTGAGTATGTCACCATTGCGCACCAACGCTCTCTATTTTTTTCATGTCCTCGATCGACCCGGCTAACCATTCGCAGGATTCTAAATAAAACGCATTTTTCCTCGTTCACGTTCTCATGTCGTTCGGTTCTCGGGGTTCAAGGGAAATGGGAAAGATGTATATCGCATCCTTTACGGTCTAGAGCGCAATAGGAATTGCTCTTGATGAATTGACAGCATTGACAAAGACAACCAAAAACGACCGTGTCCGTGTGCGCTGTGTTCTCCACGAGTAATGATGCTTGACCCAGATACGACGGAACAGAACTGGCGCTTCAAAGGAGTTAAGGTCATGGAGAGGTCAATATTAGTGTATTTTGTTCGGCCCAGAACGATGTTGGACTCGGATCAACACTCAACTGCTACATATTCGACAGGCGGCCGAGCATGACTGGGATGAACTCGGGGAAATATCGCATCCCTCGCTTTCTGTACCTAATTATGGTAGAAAGCAACCCCGTACAACCACTACCATTGATGGGTCTCAAGTGACGTTGCCTTCTGAGCGGCTGGGCATGTTTTTGATATTGGCCCATCGATGACCAAGATCTGCCCACGTGTTAGTGATCTGCCATTTAAAACGCTGCTCGCCGTCGGTATTGAATGGCTGTTTGTCTTTCAATGATATTAATGTCTCAAGCAACTGGCGCTAGGTGCTAGCCTTGATCCATTGCTTGGTATTACCATTGGGTGAGGATTGTTGTATACTGTACCATGGCGAATTTTGGCTGAACATGCTCAATATCTCTACACTGCTTCCGCGATAAATGAAAGCATGATAAAGCTGAAAGATGGTATGCATATAATATCGAGGTGGCGGCACGTGTATCTCGTGTCTCACAGTACAGCCTGTCCAGACAACGGCGTCATAGAGCAAGTCCCGTCCAGGGTTCGTCCTCGTCCATGCATTATCCCTATATAGCTGCTGCTTAGGCATACATGAGGATTATCACCAACCTTGAAAGCCCGACAACAAATCAACGTTCTTAACAACATCAACGTGGGGGTTACAAAATCTTATGCAGGTAGGCACCCAAAGCTGTTTCAGAGTAATTCCCAAGTAGCCGCGTGTGCCACAAAAGCATCGCCGGGCTTATACTTGGGTCCAACACGATCATCTTGAACGGACGTCCGGTCCCGTGGTGGTGCCGACGCCGCGCGGACCGTTGCGAGAGACCAGGAAACAGGCTGCTGGGCCTGATCCAGAAAATCATCTGTCGCCTGCGTCTTTTTCTCACATTCTGTTCCTCGCTAAAGTCTCTAGTGTTCACGAGCATGCTCTATCTTGCGCACCGTCCATGTCTTGGATGGCCATATCCACGTGCTTAGCCGCCAAGAGGATTTTGATGATCTCCCACTCACTCATTCGCACACACGCACACACAAAATTGAAGTACGACGATGCATTTTGACTTTCAATAAAGCCAGGTGCGCGGCCCGGCGGGCTCGCGAAAGCGGCGAAACGAGCACGACTCCGAGGAGCTGTGTGCCCATGAAGACAACAAAGGAATAAGACCACAGGGGAGGAGTTCAGACGGCGTGGGTACAGGTTGATGTATACCAGATTTTACTTCTCTATCCTCATAGGCCGCTCTTAAGTCACTGTCTCTTCTGGGCGGGCATCAAGAAGGGTGGTGTGGCGTGGTTTATCATCCTGTCTCCCTGGACCCTTCTCTTTCCCACCACAACCTTAAGAAAAGTGCCCATTAATGGTGGTAGATAGCACTATTCCCACGAAATTATACGGTACTTTATGAATTGGCATTGTTTAGTGGTATTGTCATAATGTTTATGCAGCTAAATATATGAAAGCCGTGCTTCCACCACCAGGAAGATACACGAACCGCACCCTGGAAATAGACGGGAGTCACACTGGCCATCGGAAGATACTTCGGTGCTTATCAAGTTTTCCAGAGCGATCCCACTGTTTTTATGCGATCTATATTTAATACAACCGTGTAGCGAACCGTAGAGCAGGGTTCGCTTACTCAGTGTCATCTATATCGGTTCGTGATATCGCGGTTTAGTCATCGTCTAAATCTTCACGACGACGTGATGCCCTGAACAAACTTATCAACAGTCTTGACCGTTTAAGTCAGGTGTGTAGATACTGATTCCACAGCACCTGGAGTATTCATCGCCTTCGAGTGTAGTCAATAGTCAAGATATGTTTTACATTCAAGATTTGTTGTCTATTTCGCCCAGCGCCGTTTCTAAGTTACATCCGGACACGCTTTTGAGCGTAAACATCGCCGTCCCACCGAGCTCTTTGCTCTCGACGCCTTTCCCCTGTTCTATAGCTGTACAATCAGACACTGACAGGCCCTTCCCTCCTTCGCAGAAGACCTGGGTGAATGAGAAAGGATCCAATTATGAGTTTCCTTGTATAAGGGCGCAAATGGGAATGAAGGAAATGGGTGCAAATTATGTACTGGAGATTGCAGAAATTCCCGTCCTGCTATGATCACATTGTTCATAGCCAATCTGGGGGGGTGCCCAGTGATCGAACTTCCACGTCATCATCATCTCGTGGTGGTTGCCATTATGAACTCCGGACCTCGCCTCGTAATATCAAACATCATACCAGGAACAGGCGTTTTGCCCGTTCACTGCGTCTCATTCCCTCATGAGTTCCAGCCGTACTTGGCAGCAGCCTCGGACATGTACTTGGAAGGGTCATATTCAGGGGCGTAGGTAGGAGCCAAGCCGCCAAACAGGACGAAAATCACGAACAGGCCAACCGAGATGGCGATGACCTTGCGCAGAGCAGGACGGGTCTGGCCAAGTTCAGCCCACTGGCGGCCGCCCTCGGCAGCGTAGCCCTTGATGGCTTCGTAACCAAGCTTGTAGTAGACCATGCCACCAAGAGCAATGGTGTAGCCGAATGCCTGGAGACCCGAGATAGGGGTACCCCAGATCAGCATGGAGGCAGCAACGAGCAGGACATCCTTGAGGACACCGCAGAGAGTCATGACGAGGGATGAAGTCTTGCCGATCTACAATTACGTCAATTAGCATCTTGTCTCGAGAGAAGAAGACAGTTGTGAAACTTACCAGAAGAACGACGGAAACGTTCAGCATGAAGGCGCAAAGACCGTTCAGGAAGAAGGTGAACAGACCAACGTGGTAAACCTGGTCCATCGAGACCTTGGGCACCTCCCAGAAAAGGGCAACAAGACCGTTCATGACAGCGCAGACGGGGGCGAAGTAGTACACGGAGACCAGGGGATCCATCTTGTACTCGGCAGAGCTGAGAAGGGCCTGGACCAAGTTGAGACGGACGGCCTCGAAGACGACACCACCGATCTGGAAGAAGAAGCCGACCCAAACGAACTTGATCTCTCCGAAAGAGGCAATCATGACACCGACAACAATGGCCGAAACGTTCATCAAAACCTTCATGTTGGGCTGGGCAATTCCCATGACCCAACTGGAAAGGAGGACAGCAACAGGCGTAGTAGCCTTGAGCATCTGGATGAAGGCAACACTGAGGTACAGGTAGGTCAGGTTGCCGCAAATCAAACTCAAGCTGAAGAAAACACCGATGGGCACAATGGCGCGCAGGTAGACGCGGCCAGTCATCTTGACGGTCTTGCGGCCATCAAGGAGGTGCGTGTAGCGGGCGAGAATCTGTGTCATGATCGTGGCAAACGTCAAGTGGTACGTCGTGAGGATGACGGGATAACCTGTCTAGTCTCAGTATCGTGTTTCACCGCAGCTGGCGTGCGAATCGGTGCTGGCGGTGCGACTTACGGAAGTTGAGGGTGTCGAGAATCCATTTGTTGAACAGGATGACGGAGGACGAGCAAGCAATCCAGACTCTGCGGTTGCCTCTTGGTTAGCGATTTGCATTCCTTCCGTGGGAGGGAACGGGAAAGTGCGCCGCAACGGGGCCATCGACGTACGTGACATAAAGTGCCGGGTGGATGTTCAGGCTCAGGCCAAGAGCGTCCGACTTGTCGGTAGCAGGGGCGGGCAGAATGGGGCCCTTGGGCTCAGGCCGCGGGATCTCTCCCGAGACTCTGGTCTTCTCTTCGCCGCTCATTTTGTCGTTGGTGTCGTCGAAAGATTAAAAGGTTGGTAAAAGGGGGAAGCAACAGTAGAGTACAGTATCAAGAATGAAAGGATGTAACGAATGCAGATGGCCTAGATAGGACCGGGATATCTTGTGGTGGCAGTGGAGAATATGACTATTCCAAGACCGCGTAGAGCGTTGACCTCGTCTGGACCGACTTCAAAAGTAGATTGAAGAGTACAGAAAAGGTTCGCAAGAGGAAGGAAAACAGGATGGCTGTTTTGTTTAGGGGAGGTGGGAGAGATAAATCAATTGAGGGCAAACTTGGAAGTTGGAAAAAAGGGCTGCATTATTTGAGTTATGGCAGGGGCTCCACTCAACCACGCAGGTTTGATCTGGGATTATTTAACTTGGGACAGACAGGACAGGTGGTAGGGAGGGGCAGAGGGAGATAGGGGGGGCAGCATACAGCACTGCTCTCCCGTACTACTACTACCCGGGGAGGTGGCCTGTACCTCGCAGTCGCCCTGCCACTTTAGGCCTGGAGTACATGCTGAATCGCCGCCGACGCGCTCTGCGGCACAGCATATCTGAACTACCTCACTACCCCCAGTAAGGTAGGGAGGGAGAGAGAGGTTGGTACATGGACGCATGCATTTACGCACGTCGATTGGTAGTGGGGGCAAGTATCTGCGCCCGGTACTTCATTAGGGGTGGACGCGCCAGCCTGCCCCAAGCTCTGCCAAAGATCGTCACAGATGTGCAGAGCTATTGCAATATCTGATCGGGCCTAATCCTGCTCTCTCTGCTGCTGTTGATGGCCCTGGATAAATTCTAATCTGACTTGTTTAATGCCCTGGCTGTTCAGCTGGCCCGTCACAATAATCATACATAAACTTCCATGCCTAGCAGTAAACATTTTTGATTGACGAGGGCTAGTAAATGATGACTTCTGCTGCCGTTGCTCGAATAGTCGCGGGCCCCAAGACGTTTTCTACCTAGACCTTGGCACCATTCCAAGAGACCGGCTTCTAGACTTCGGGCTTCCCCTTGGCGGGAATCCTCCAGGACATCCCGCACCAAACTAGAATCAACACACCACAACTCAAAATCTGTCGCGATGGCTGCCGCTGGAGACCCTGAAACAGCGACATGCCATCACTATTTATCGTGTCTGCAGTCGAGGGCGTACGGAACCCATGTTGCATTAGCCTTTTCCGCGCCGGTCATTACATCCTATTTGTGCTTTGTGCTTTGCAACCCCGGTAAGGACAAGATTGCACTATCTGCTGGCAGCAGTGGTGGGTGGAGGCTTCCTCCCGCGGACGGAAACACCCCCTGCCAATATCTCGATGTGTATAGTGTACATGTATACATGGTTGTAGATATGATTCTGACATTGCCCCAAATCCCGCTTCTGCCGCTTGATACCAGCAGAGCTGCACATGCAGTCAGCCAACGCTCTTACCTGCTTTGCTTGGCCGAACTTGAAATCGACATCCCAAAAGGTAAATTGTCATCGACATATGTCGACGATAGTAGTCGTCTTTGGGGGGCCACTCTCCGGCGTGCAGGCATAGGAGGGTGACGAATCAGCGACCCGCTTCCCCATCGTCCAACTGGCTGTTCTGGTCAGTTCCGAGCGCCAGAGCCTCTTCCTGTTCAATGCCTTTGGGTGATGACATCGTCATCGCACCCATAGTTAAAGCCAGCCAGCCAGCCAGCGTTGCAATGAATCACCATCGCGGGGCTGTTCGTCGTCCCCAATCTTGAACCGGGCACCGGGACAGCAATTTGCGCTACCGCTACCGTGTGCAGGCAGCACCCGCGGCATTGGGAGCAAGCTACAAAACAAACACTGAGTGGGCTGGACTCAAGGAATCGCAAAAGCCAGCTGCGTACGTGCGGCTCGGGGCTAATGTCGTGCGCTCATGCGAAAAGGTTCTCACGGCTTCAATTATCCCGTTTGACAGCTGTAGTTTCCGTGTAAGGACAGTATGGCTAGGCTACTCCGGGCACCGGACTCGAGTAAATCAGGGCCATTGGCTTTCACGCGCATCAATCTATCTGCTTGCAAGTCGTTACACGGGCGCTCGTCTCGGAACACGAGAACAACCACAGTAGTTGGCGGTACAGAGTATAGAGTGTTCGTCTAGTCGACTCAGGCATCGGCATCATGAAGAGCGTCGCCTGCCTCGTATTGGTTACCTAAGTTTAGGCCAGATGTGTGTGCACGCAGCGGTTTGGTGGAACACAGCACTCGATCATGCATTGCGACTGCTTGTGGACCCCAGCAGCCGAGAAATTTCTCCCTTGGGCAGAGGAATGGGCCGCGTAAGAGGTGGAAGAAGCTTTGTCGCATCCGCCGGTAGCCCATTTTGTGAGACAGCTTTCGTCATGGGCGTAGAAGTCGACGAGAACCGTATACTGCAGACAATGACTTATTATTAGCACGAAACTGAATCGTGCTAAGCCATCGTGAGCTACTCTTCCCGGGAAGGGCTTGCTTAGCAGCCCAAGCCTTGAACGTAGTTTGACCTGATCGACAGAAGATCCGGTCTTTTCCTTCTTGCAGTCCCAAGCACCAGGGAGCGGACGGGCAACTGAGCAAACAGTGCTGCGAGAACCTCAACATGAGACGGCGGTTTCGCAGCCCTTCCCAGCAGCTGATTGCGTAGATCTGCCCCACTCCCTTGCGACGAAATTGATTCGAGCTGCAACGATCCCCTATCCAAGCAGCCTCCGGGGGCTTGCCGAAGGCTAACCGGAGGCTGCCTACATGGAAGGACATGCCTTACATACACGAGAGCCTCAATTGTTTGTGGCGACCGGAGACTAGAGCTTGATTCCCTAATGGGCGCCGCAAACGCATGCACAGACGACTGGCTGAGGTTGCTGCTTGCTCTTATCGAAATTAGATGATCTGTCAGGACCCATAAACCGTGGTCAATTCGACGTTCGCCCGCTAGTCAGTCACGAAAAAAAGCAAGGCCCGTGAAATAAAACCGGCGGAGGGATGCCACCCACACCCACACCCACCCACATCCATATCGTGCATATATAGTAAGTACTCTAGAACATTGGTTGAGCGATAGCAGCGAGCTGATGGAAGCTGGAAGCTGAGTGCTATTGCAAATAGGCTGGTAGACTTTGACGCCGTAATGCACCTTTGAGCAGCTCGAAGGGAAAAAGCTGCTGTTAGCGGATAGTAGCCGACAAGTAGTAGTATTAGGCTAGTGGCAACGGACACGAAAAAGGGGTTGATGTTTGTTCCTGACTATTCGGCTAGTCCAATGGCAGGCTTCTTCATGTTGAGGACGCTGGACGATCAGAAATAGCGACGGACCAATCGCGGGGCGGCAGAAGTGCTTTACGGCCAGGCCGCTTATCTGTTGATCTACGGCCGCCGGGATTGTTCAGCAGTGTTTCCCTTTTGGAGTGTTGGCTGTTTTAGGCCCATCATGCTGTCGGCCACGCCAACGGCAAACGGGTAAAAAAAAGCCAATCTGGCTGCATGTGTTGCACAACGCTGACTGCGGACGGAGCGAAACTAAAATGGCACCATATGGTAGTAGCGGACCGGACATGGCAGCTTGTTGTGTGCGTGTATGTGCGCGCAGCATCTTGGATCTAAACCTCTCGTGGAAGCATGAAACAGGAATGCCAAGCTTGGACATGTGAGAAATGCGTGACAGATGCGGGCAGTGGATATTGCTTCATTTTACACAAAATTGAAATGCAAGGGTCTATGGTAGACGGTCGTGGCTGCTGTGGAAACAATGATGAAATTGAATCATCGAACAGTAGGTGCGTGTGCAGGTGCGTATGTGTGTGATACAGCGCAGCACGTCTCGCGGCGGATGGACGTGTCGTGGGTCAATGCTTCGGTGTGTGTATCTAAGCTTGTCGTTGCCAAGCCATCTTGTAAACCTTTCAGAAGCTCTCGCCGCCTGCTTTCTTCTCTGCCTCTCTGCCTCTCTGCCTCTCTCCCTCCCTGCCTCTCCTCCGCGACGCGCGCATCAACGAAAAGGGGGACAAACATGATGGCAATGGCGAATTGGGGAAGTGAGCGACAGTTCCTTGTGTAACCCTTCCCGAGATCTGCGCTTCGAATCAGCTCCTCTTTTTTACATGATGGGCGGACTTGTCTCCAGTATAGGCCCCCCCAGAATAGCCCCCCCTATTTGAGGTGATGGATGTTCTTGAGGAGGACCTCAGTCCAGACGGGGACTCGCTTAACCTAAGGAGGTACAAGACAGATAGCTTGACTTTTTGGTGCGGTGTGTACAGTACAATATGTAGGAGGAAAAGTGATTTGTTGGCCGGATCGACCTGGATCGACCCCGCGACCTGAGTACTGGCCAGGGAATGGTACTTCCCCTGGCGCAAGCTGAAGTGGGAGGGCATGAGGGGTAGCACAGCTAATGCTCCCCTGGACCAGGTACCTTTTTCCTGCGCTACCTCCCACCTCCCTCAAGTCGCAACGTCCAATAGCCCGGCCAGGAAGTAAACAAACCGGTACAGGATCTATTCAAGTTAAGGATACTAACTGCTTGGGAATCCTTGTATGAGTGGGGTCGTTTGTTTTATTCTAATACCGCTCCTCCTCACCGTCCAAGTTCACAAGTTTCTCTCGACTCTTCCGTCTCAAGAACTCGAGAATCCCCTCGCATAACCAGTCACCACCACAGATTTGAAAGAAGAAAGCAAAATGGCTGACATGTAAGTACGCCCTGGAGTGGTTGCTTTGCCCATTGCTGCTTGCTGCTTGCTGCTGTTGCGAATGGCACACTGCCATTGCGTACCAGCTGCATACCGCCCCTCCACTATCAAGCTGCCCGCCTGGACTGTAGTACTAACGACAATTGAACAGCAACGTCGATGTTCTCGTTATTGGCGCGGGCCCTACCGGTCTTGGTGAGTGCAATACGAATTGCGAAAGCAATTGATCGAGCTGACACTCTACAATAGGTGCTGCCAAGCGTCTGCACCAGGTTCAGGGCGCCTCTTGGTTGATCGTTGACTCCAGCGAGAAGGCAGGAGGTCTCGCCTCCACAGATGTCACCCCCGAAGGTTTCGTAAGTCTACTGCCCTTTTCCCACAAACAGCTTGAGAGCACCAGATCTAACGATGGTCTGTTCTGCAGCTGTACGATGTTGGCGGCCACGTTATCTTCTCCCACTACAAGTACTTCGACGACTGCATCGACGAGGCCCTGCCCAAGGAGGAGGACTGGTACACCCACCAGCGTATCTCTTACGTCCGCTACAAGGGTCTCTGGGTCCCTTACCCCTTCCAGAACAACATCTCCATGCTGCCCAAGGAGGACCAAGTCGTCTGCATGAACGGCCTGATCGATTCCGCCCTCGAGTGCCGTGTCGCCAACACCAAGCCCAAGAACTTCGACGAGTGGATCATCCGCATGACTGGTGAGGGTATTGCCAACATCTTCATGAGGCCATACAACTACAAGGTCTGGGCCGTTCCCACCACCGACGTAAGTTTTGCCTGACCCGCGAATGTATCGACCATGTTCTCACATTGTATGACAGATGCAAGCTGCTTGGCTCGGCGAGCGTGTTGCTGCCCCCGATGTCAAGACTGTTACCAAGAACGTCATCCTGAACAAGGTTGCTGGTAACTGGGGCCCCAACGCCACTTTCAAGTTCCCTGCCCGCGACGGCACTGGTGGTATCTGGATCGCTGTCGCCGACACTCTCCCCAACGAGAACAAGCGATTCGGCAAGAAGGGTGCCGTTTCTAAGGTGAACGCTGCCAAGAAGGTCGTCACCATGCAGGACGGAACTACCATTGGCTACGAGAAGCTGGTTTCCACCATGGCCGTTGACCACTTGGTCGAGGCCATGGACAACAAGGAGCTGGTCGATCTCAGCAAGGGCTTGTACTACTCGTCGACCCACGTCATCGGTGTCGGTCTGCGTGGTGAGCGCCCTGAGCGCATTGGCGACAAGTGCTGGGTAAGTCATCACAGTCTCTTGCTAGCATGTGAACGCGGAATACTGACATGACAACAGCTCTACTTCCCTGAGGACAACTGCCCCTTCTACCGTGCCACCATCTTCTCCAACTACTCTCCCTACAACCAGCCCCAGAAGGACGCCAAGCTCGCCACTCAGCAGCTGGCTGATGGCAGCAAGCCTCAGAGCACCGAGCCCAAGGAGGGTCCCTACTGGTCCATCATGCTTGAGGTCTCTCAGTCGACCAAGAAGCCCGTGGATGAGGCCAACCTTCTCCGCGACTGTATCCAGGGTCTGATCAACACCGAGATGATCAAGCCTGAGGACGAGATCGTCTCCACCTACCACCGCAAGTTCGACCACGGTTACCCTACCCCTGCCCTGGAGCGCGAGGGAGTTCTCAAGGAGCTTCTTCCCAAGCTCCAGGATATGGACATCTACTCCCGTGGCCGCTTCGGCAGCTGGAGATACGAGGTCGGTAACCAGGACCACTCCTTCATGCTCGGTGTAGAGGCTGCCGATCACATTCTGAACGGCGCCGTTGAGCTTACCCTCAACTACCCGGACTTCGTCAACGGCCGACAGAACGGCGAGCGTCGTCTCAACCAGGGCCCTATCGCCGCGAAGAAGGCCGGTCTGCCCTCGCACCCCAAGTAGAGCCTTTGAGCAAATCAAGTTGAGTTGATGGGAATATTCTATGGTATATTTGCATTTGCGTTGGAAGCATTTGATATGGGCTTCGTTTCTTCCTTAGATACGACGAAGCATGGCAGCCGGAGTTTTCGGGAGAATATACCTGCTACGAGATTTGACGAGATGCTATTTGATAAGGGCCAGGCTAGGGGGTCTCGCGGGCGTGCTTGGCTAAACCAAAAAAAACAGGCAATCCCGGGGAAGGGGAGGGTAGATCTTATCGCCATAGAGCTATAGACTTGAGCGAAATTTGATGATTTTATGGTAACAAATGACTGCGTGTAGAGTGAGCACTTTGGAGGATCGACATGATCATGAGTAGCAGCATATTGCGCAGCATGGAGCGGATTGCCATGGTTGAAACATGCAAAGCAAACAGACTCGCGCTGATTCCCTCAGCTTGAGTAATAATAACCTATTGCTGTGTTGGCGGTAGTTATCATTCGCTGGAGTTTTGGGGGTCCTTGACCGACTTTCATTGGGCTAATGCATAGCAATTATGCTGGAACAGGAATAGGTTGGCCTGACCTGATTGATGTCTCGTGGTATGCAAGGGAGAGTAGTAGGCAGCAGTAGCACATGTGCTAAGTCGACATGCTAAGGTTGGAGCCCTTCCCCTTTGCCGTAAGTAGTGCTCGAATGCCCCTAGTCTGGAGTGCGATGCAATTCAACATATTATTCTGCAATATATCGACTGTTGTGGATGGTTTTCGGGTTTATGCCCATTACTCCATAGATATCAGTACACAGACAGACAGCCCAGGAGAAAGTCGACGTGTTGACCAAGGGCCCCTCGGAAGCCATGTGCCACGGATGGGGCGTGCTCTTACATCATACGTCAGTGCTGTAGGGTCTACTGCTACATAAGCTTGTTCCATCTGCTTTTGCCTTTAGGGCCCTCTTCCCCCCCTTGCCGTTGATATTTTGTTCTTGCCCAAAGGACAGGTTGAAATTTTGCGCATGTTGTGTATTTGGCATTGATGGGTGTGGCGGATGGAATTTACGGTAGTAGTAGTAGTAGTAGTAATAGTAGTAGCAGTAGAGGGGGCTTCTGCCTCTCATGTTGTTACAATATGTGATGTATCCGTAGATGCAGATACCACCGTCAGGACCGAACTGGAATAGACGGCAGCAGGAAACAAGGAAGAAACACTCGAATTTGCGAGGTTAGGTAGGGGATACCCCATCCGACATTATCCACTGGCTATCCACTATGGCAGCCCGAAGAGAAGCGCAGACAAGGGATTATCCGAATTTAATTTGTTGCCCTTCGTCTTACTTGTATGTCCTCTCCAAAACCTACCAGCCAGCTAGACTAGCAGAGTAGTCAGTCGTATTGGCAAAGTCGGGGACCCTTAACGAGGAGAAAAGAGGCCGAGCAAGTTCGGGCCTTGCGTCTATCTCGTTTGCCAAATCCTATCTCAGCCGACTTCGTCGGGGAATCGACCGTTACAGAAAGCAAGCGGCAGCCTCTTCTTTTGTGCACACCAAAGCCAAAGCACCTAACCTAGCATAGCTCTAGCCCACTTTTTTGCCTGGACTGCCCGCACCCCCCCAGCGCGACCAACATTGAGACGCCGCCCGCAGCGCGCACTTTACACTTAACTTACTTGGACTTACTCACCATTTCCATCTCCACAAGGGCGGTCACTGCTCACTTTTGGACCCTTTGGCTTTTTGCGGTTGCCATATTCGTCGAGAACCGAGGAAGGGGACAAAAAAAAGAAGAAAAAGAGGCCCTGCTATGTCCAGTAACCGACGAACCCATGAGCGCCACACCCGCGTTCCCCAACACCAACTTTCGAATCGGGCCAACAGCCAGCACCTCTGAAGACCGACACTCCTGATAGCTCGACCTGCTGCTGCTTTAGTCGGCCTGGCCTATGATCCCTTAGACGTCGCCATGGACGGCGGCTCTGTGGTCGTGATAGACGACCAGCTCGACCCGCCAGCGCGCATTCTGGAACGTCTGGGCCAGATCGCAGGCTACTCTTGGGAGTCGCCCGATCTAGTCCACTCGACATATGACAACTGGCATGTCGCTGGCACAAGATTCGTCTCGCCCTACTCGGCAGCGACGACCCCCTCTCAATATGTCACGAGCCCTCCCACCTACGCCGGACGCTCCTCCACCAGCCCTGCTCCCCAGGACGAAGCCGCCAGCGACAAGTCGGCAGCCTCCACCCCGAACGCCTCGGGCCCCGACCTTTCCAACCTCGAAGAGCAGCCGGTAGTTGCGCGTGTTTCCTACCACGTCTTGCGGGAGGAACGAGTCTTCCACACCTGCAAGAACCTCATTGCCACGTCCGACCCGAATGGAGACCATATCGTGAAGCCGATAGATCTGATCAGACTGCCCCCGCAGCCGAGCGATCGTGGGCCGATTGTGGTTGCTATATACGAATCACCTGGGCCGAACTACCTGTCGGAGGTGATGGACCTAGGACCTGCATACTACTATGCCAAACGAGTAGAAGACAGATGGGAAGCCGATCGGCGTGAGCACTTCAACCTGGACGAGCCTATCAGCCTGCAGCATTTCCTCGATTTTGCCATTGGCGCCACCCAGTGTCTAGAGATCCTCCACCACAGGCATGGCATGATACATGGCGAGATCCGGGGCGACACTTTTCACTACAACATTGGGGAAAACCAAGTCAAGTTGACTGGCTTCGGCTCAGGGCTGCGGACGTTTGAGCATGGCCTCACCAGCACTGGCTGGTCTACCCTATCTAAAGAGCTAGGTGCAAAGCACAAATTAGTGTACATCAGCCCTGAGCAGACGGGCCGCATGCCAGCTGAGCCCGATACCCGGACCGATATATACTCGATAGGGATCCTGTTCTGGCAACTCCTCACGCAACAACCGGTCTTCAATGCGCCCACACCACTGGATATAATACAGTCTGTATTGGGCAAGCGGATACCACTCGTGTCCACCACACGACTAGATGCGCCCGATGTTCTTGGCAGGATTATACAGAAGTGCACGGCTAAGAATATCCATGATCGTTATCACTCGGTCAGTGGCTTGCGGTTCGATTTCCAGATGGTCAAGGAGCACCTAGCCAGGGGGGACAATCTTGCTTTGCGGTCTTGGAACATAGCATCGCGAGATGTCAGCTCCTTTTTTATGCTGCCTACAAACATGATTGGCCGCTCAAGGGAAAGGCAAGCCATGATCAAAGTGATCGAACGAGTGGCCCGGACCCATCAGAGCGCTGTCGGTACCGGCAATAGGTTCTCTGATGGCTCGGCCCTATCGAACGACTTTCTAGACGCTGCCGATGGCTCGAGTGAGGGAGCAAGTTCTGTTGAAGGTGGCCCGAACCGCAGAAGTGGTTCGTTCACAAACCAAACGCTCTCCCCAGACACAAGGTTCTCGAGGCCGGGTTTCGGTACTCTCTTGAATGGCAATGACGCGGTAACAATATCGGGCGAAACTGCCTCATCGGGTCATTCATCCGGCGCCCCGAGAATAACACGAGCTTGGGAACGGCACCAGTCCGTATCGTTTGAGACGAAGAGTGCGACGGACACCTACAGCGACAGGCAAACGCGACACAGTGGTGTTGAGAGCAACTGCTCGCTTTCCCGACAGCTTGGCTCAACCAAGTTTCGAAGGAGAGGTCATTGCGAGGTGGTAGTGATCGAGGGAGCTGGAGGTCTTGGCAAATCGACGCTCGCACAGCAAGTACTCGCAGATGCCAAAAGAAGGGGTTACTGTGCGACTTCCAAATTCGACACAGCCAGAAGAACCGCTTTTGGGCCACTACTCAAGCTGGTTTCGTCCCTCTTCAGACAAGTGTTCGTTGAAAGGAACACCGAGACGCCACTTCACATGGCCTTGAAGGAGTATGTCCGTCCCATATGGCCAATGTTGCACAAGCTGCTTGGTCTACCAGAGCATCTATTTGGTCCTGCCGAAACAATGGTGCAAAGGTCAGCATCTGCAGCACAAAGCCCCTCCAAGAACGAAAACATCCGCACTACTATCCGGAGACGGGGTTCATCTCCCGGAAGCTCCCCCGGCGCCCAAACAAGAAGTCCACGGGTTCCATCGGCAACTTCTCAGGAATTCCTCCGCTCCGGTGCGTCCACGAAGACCATTCGTCTAATGAATACGTTCCTAGATATACTCCGGATTTTTACCACATACCATTTCATCTGCTTTGTCCTGGACGACCTGCATTATAGCGACGATGAAAGCCTAGAACTCATTACGCAGATGATCGGGGCAAGGCTGAAGATGGTTGTCATCGTGACCTATCGGCCGGAGGAGATCACCGCTGAGAAGGTCATGAAGGTTTTGCAACCATCTGACTCCGAAGAACATCCTAAAGCCAATGGCCCTCGCATCACTCGAATTGTATTGGAGCCGTTGATCGAATCTGAAATCCAGCATTATGTCGCATCAACACTGTGCAGGCCTATCCCTGAGATCGAACCATTAGCACTTGTCATCCAGGCCAAAACCCAGGGGAACCCTTTCTACATGCGCGAAATGCTTGGTGCTGCTTACCGTTCCAAGTGCATATGGTACGAATACAAGGAGAACCGCTGGCTTTATGATCTGAATAGGCTGTTCGACCAGTTCAAGAGCGAGCATGACTACGACCTTCTAGACACTGACTTCGTGACTCGTAGACTGAGTGAGCTACCCCCAGCCTCTCGGTCATTGCTAGCCTGGGCCTCGTTGGTGGGAACCTCGTTCTCATTCCAGCTTATATGCACACTTCTTGATCTTGACTCGAACACAGTTGACTGCATGTGCGCTGAGGGCTCGGAGCTTCACACGAGATACACCAAGGAAGAAGCGGTTGCCGGGCTTCAAGCGGCTATCGCAGCTTACATTATCGTTCAAGGCGAAACCGATGATCGGTTCCGATTCACTCACGACCGGTACATTCAGGCCGCTTCGTGTTTGCGCGAGTGTAACAAGAGCAACATGCATTTCCATATTGCACAGACCCTGATGAAGGAGTCGCTGTATTCTGGCATAAGGTCACGAGACAGCACCGCATCGCATATATGTGAAGCGCTGTCCGAAATCAAGGCCCGGGTGAAATCTCGAAAGCCATACAGGAAGTACCTCATCCAACGCGCGTCGGTCGCAGTCGAGAATGGCGCTCGGCCTACGGCTGCCAAATACTTCTCCAGCGCTATCGAGCTCTTGCAAGAAACGGATCCCTGGGATGAAACCCAAGACGATGTCGAGTACGAGGAGACACTGCAATTATACCTACGCGCAGCAGAGTGTTACGTTTATATGGGACAGAACACTACTGCCCATCGCTTCCTGGATACCATTTTCCACCATGCTAGAACTGCAGGGGACAAGGCGTCGGCTTGGCTCATACAATCACGAATTTCGGCCCAGAACGGCGATTCGCACACCGCGCTAAATATCCTAAAGAGTAGTCTTGAACAACTGCAGGTCGACTTCGATGATGGCCCGAGTGTAACCTTCGAGTCTCTCGACGCCGAGTTCATGAAGCTATCAGCTCAGGTCGCAGCTACGGACCGCACGGCGCTCCTGAATTCGGCCAGCAGTGACCCTCAACTCGTGTCAGTTGGGGCTATACTCGCAGATGCCTGTACAGCAGCCTGGTGGAGTGACAGCCTCAGCTTTTACAACCTCACCTTGACAATGCTTCGTCTACACCTAAACCAGGGCTCATACCCGCAGTCCGCGACAGCTTTCCTATATGTGGCCACCATCGCCTTGACACGCTTCAATATGGTGGAATTCGCGGCCGAGTTGGGCAGCCAGAGCATGGAGTTGCTGGACCGACTGAGAGATCCATTTTCGTCGGCGCGTGGTTACATGATATATACCAACTTGGTAGCCCACGTTCGCATCCCTATCGGCGTTACTGTCAGCCAGTTGGAGCAAGCAATCGAATTTGCTGCTGCTGCCGGCGACCGGCTTTCAGTCATTCTCAGCTTCGGGTATTCTGCGCAAACCCGGCTTTCTGCCAGTGAGAATTATGCAGACCTCGAAGCCATCTGTCAATACTGCTGCGAAGAGATCTCTGGCTGGCATCTCGATACCCGAGGCGGCCCCATGCTCATATCTGTCAGGCAAACGTGTCGTGCTATGGCTGGCAAAACACAGACCACAAAGCCCCTCGAAGTAATGTCCGATCCTCAACACTCTTCCACGGGCTACAAAGACTGGCTGAGCAGTGCTGCAAGGGACGACGGCAGGTCCTTGCTGCTCTACGAGGCAAATGAGATCATTCCCATGTACCTATACGGTCATTACGAACAGGCCTGCGAGATCGGACGACGGTGCATTGAGAAAATACATCTCTTATGGTCTGGCAGAAACACACGGGTTGTGCTCTTGTTCTACAGCCTTGCTCTTACTGGCCTCTTGTTCCAAAAACTTGGCGATCCTCGCAACAAGGCTGAAGACCTGCAAAGTGAAGTTCAAGAGACTATGACCTTACTGCAAGGGTACAACAAAAAGATCAAGGATTGGCAGGTAGTGTCCGATGTGAACTATCTCTCCTGGTCGAGATACATGGACGCTTTGATCGCTGAGCTCTCCCAGGGTCATGGAGAAGCCATGCGCTTGTACGAGACTGGATTGGACCATGCATCTGAACACAACTTTACCTTCGAGGAAGCCCTGGGGAATTTCCTGATGGCTGGCTTTTTTATTCGACAGTCTGCCCGGAGATCAGCCCGGGCTGTGTTGAGGGAATCGGTTGGCCTATGGCAGCAGTTGGGTGCTATCGGCATCGCACGCCGTATCGAGGAAGAGCACGCACTGTTACTTTACGGACCTACCCAAAACATGAGGACCGTTGAGGCTGGCGTGCAGACCGACTTTGCGGGCGACACCGCATCCGTGGCCTACCCTGAAGACGACGATGTCCAGAGATCACAGCAAGCCACCATTGCCGAGTCGAGAGAAACCCGCATGGCTGCCTGGCGGGGCTCCGTGCAACCCGAATCGGGTGTCGGGCTTCCTACACTGGACATGATTGACCTGCATGCAATCCTGATGTCTTCTCAGGTCATCTCATCCGTATTGCAGGTCGATACCTTGCTGAGAACCATGTGCGATGTCATCCTGCAGACCTGCGGCGGGTCCGCTACGCAAGCTGCTATTGTCGTGCAGGATGAGGAGGCGGAGGAAGAGGCCTGGTGTGTTGCCGCCAGCGGCGAGCCTGACAAAGGAGCTGCTGCACATATGCCTCCAAGGCCCCTGGCAGGCACTTCTCTCGTTGCCGAGAACGTTGTGCTCTACTGCACGCGCTTCCGAGAAGCGGTGTTCATTCCAGATCTCATCAAGGATGAGAGATTCGGCAACGTGAGTGAGATGTGGCTACAGAGGAACCCGCTCAGCAAGGCTGTCATCGCGATCCCTATCTGCCACGGCTCGAAACCCCTGCTCGGTGTTCTTTACCTCGAAGGGGAGCCTGGCGCATTCACCGATCGGAACGTGACGGTTTTGCAATTGCTTGTCAACCAGATCGGCATCAGTTATTCCAACGCGCTGTCGATGAAAGCGATAGAGAAGGTGTCAGCCGAGAACGTTGGCATGGTCGAGGTCCAAAAGCAGGCTCTCGCACAAGCTCTGGAAGCCGAAACCAAAGCAAAACATGCCGAAGCGAAAGCATTACGGAACGTCAAGATAGCCGAGGAGGCTGCCAAGGCCAAGTCAATATTCTTGGCTAACGTTTCTCACGAACTACGCACACCACTGAACGGTGTTATTGGCAACTCGGAGTTGCTGAGAGACAGCAACCTCAATCGGGAACAACTCGAGATGGCCGACTCTATTCGAGTCTCGGCGGACCTGCTCCTTGCCGTCATCAACGACATCCTCGATTTCTCCAAGATTGAAGCGGACAAGATGAAGCTATACATTGTTGCGTTCCATCCCGAAGAGATGGTCAAGGAAGTCGTTCGAGCCGCCTCGTACAGCAACCGAGAAAAGACTTCGAAGAAGAACGTGAAGATAATCCAAGACATTAATCTTCCCCCGATGCTTATATACGGAGACCCGATCCGACTGCACCAGGTGCTTGGCAACCTGATTTCCAACAGCCTCAAATTCACCGAAGACGGCGCTGTCACAATAGGGGCAAAGATTGATTCCGAAACGGCCGAGAACGCGACGTTGACCTTTTGGGTCCGGGACACTGGCATCGGAATTCCGCGAGAGCAGTTGATCAAATTGTTCCAGCCTTTCAGCCAAGCAGATGCCAGCACAGCCAGAAAGTATGGTGGCAGCGGCCTGGGCCTCAGTATTTGCAAGTCTCTCATCGAAACAATGATGAAGGGAAGAATCGAGCTGGAGAGCGAGGAGAACATTGGCACGACGGTTTGGTTCAGCGTCACTTTCGACAAAGCAAAGCCCGAAGTCTCTGCGGGCGACGCGCAAACCATCCACATGCCCCAGATCATCGACAAACCTCAGAAGACGGCCAAAAACAGCACGAACCCACCCCCTAATCCTTTCATGGACCTGACCCGGATCCCTAAGGACGAAATACGAGTCTGCATTGCCGAAGACAACCTCATCAACCAGAGGATTGCCATCCAGTATGTCCGCAAACTGGGCTATACCAAAGTGGATGCGTACGAAAACGGTCTCAAGGCGGTGGAAGGCCTGCGAGAGCAAGCCAAGTCGGGCAACCCTTACCACGTCGTTCTCATGGATGTGCAGATGCCTATCTTGGACGGCTATGAAGCCACTAAGCTTCTGCGAAGGGACGACATAGAAATCGTGAGGAAGGTGTTGGTCATTGCCATGACAGCTTCTGCAATCCAGGGCGATAGGGAGAAGTGTCTGGCTGCTGGCATGAACGACTACCTGGCCAAACCCGTCAAGGCCGATTTGCTCAGAAGGAAACTGGATACTTACATCACCGGCCAAGTACTCCCACCAATGGCACCATCCAGAATTTCACCCATGCCTCCGACACCGCCATTGCTAGAACCAACGGTAGCCGCAGAACAAGGATACACTCAGCCCGCGCCGAGCCCGCCCATCATCTCCACTTCGGACATGAATGGCTCCGCGATATCGCTGGTGCCAGCACAAACGAACCAGTTGGCTCAGCGACCCGCGCCACCTTCGAGTCAGCCATCTGGAGAGAGCCGTGCCTCCGCCTCTGACTCGAGCTCCATCATCGAAACTCCCGGCTCGGCAACGCCAGTGCCAAAAGAAGTCAAGCGCCAACCTCGGAAGTTGACCAAGAGCCGCCACAATAGTGAGGTATCGGAGAAGGATAAGCCGGAGAAACCGGAGAAGCCGAAGACTGTGTTGAAGAAGACGCAAAGACCGAGCGTCTCATCGGTGGAGCAACCGGCAGCTCAGGAAAAGGAGGGCCCGGTGCCTCAAGACGACGGGCGTCGGGCCAGTCTGGCGAGCTTGAGCAGTCTTGGAAGTCGAAGCTTTTTCTCGAAAGGAGGGAGCTGAATAGCGGCATGGTGGCGGAAGGGGAAGAACAAGAGAACAGTGAAGAGGGTTTGTAGGAACTAGGTAGATGCGCATTTCTGGGGGGGCTATGTTATATCACGATGTTACGAAATCTATCACGCGTTTAGAGCGATGCTAGGTTTGAGATGGGTGGTGGCCTTCCGCAAAAAATTCTGATACGGGGCTAGAACTACTGCTTACCACCGCTACTACCGGCCGGAGAAAGAAAGGGGGAGGGGGTTTTTCTCTGATTGATTCTGATTCTTTGGGGATAGACTGTTTGTTCCAAAGGGGGGGGGGGTTAGCATTGCATTGTGTGTGTGTGCGTATGTGAAGGTTCATTGGGTGTTCCTCGGTGTTGCATTTTCGATTACTGCATGGTGACTTTTTTTGGTGCCTGTTTGACTTGGGCGAGCGAACGAACGGACGAACGAAGAAGGGGAATGGGGAATAGGAGAAGAGGTCGCGGAGAAAGAGGAGGCAAGGCTTTTCAGAGTCCGCGTGGTTACCATGTGTGGATGGAGAAAGAAGCTTCTTCACCAAAGTGGAAGTGTAGAGCTGTAGATATCTACCTTACGGGCATGAATGAATATGACCACGACAAGTATATACTTATATACCATCAACGGATGCGGGAGAAGACAGAGCCAGTGAGGGAGTGAGCTAGCTCTACAGGCAATGGCACGTCAATCAACTTTTCGTGCCACAGTATTCGTCTCTATATCTCCATATGTGTTTATGTGTGTTGTTTACTTGTATTGTAGACCGATTCCCACGGACATACGGTGACAAAGAGGGAGACATCGTGGCCGTCCTCTTGATATTTACTTGCCCATGTGCCAACCCAACCCAACGTACACACATTTCCCCGGTATTTGCCATATCCAACATGGCTTGATCAAACACTAACGCCGAAACAGATCCAGCATGTTCGATGTTCGTCACCCTAGTAAGTCTAACGACCAGCCATGCCTCTGGTAACATACGAAAATCCCCAAGCAAGAAGACGGTCGTCATGTACGATATGTTCCCAAGAAGAAGCAAACAGACCGGGTCTGATTCCCCAAGATGTGTTCAGTAATCATCTGATGATGGCCCGTCTCAAATTATACCAGGGCACAGATCGATTGTTCCTCCGCTGTCCACAGCTCGCCAACCTCTGCTGGTACTAGGCACCCGAAACCCACACAACGATGAGGATGGGCAGGCATGTATGCATGTAGGTAGTCAAGAAGAAACGAGTAGATCCATAAGAAACTGGGCCTGGGAACGAGGCGCGCGGCACGACGTCCTACTTAAAATAGCAACCCAGCAGGCCGCCTCCGAAGCCGGACACAGATAGTCACAGTTTGGATAGGCAATAGTGGCATCATTCAATATTGGCCCTCGCATGTCTCCCTCTCCCCCTTCGCTCTCCCAAATAGCGCAACTCAAAGCGGTTATGTTCCAGTAGTAGTCGCCCCGGCCTTGATCAGGCGCAGAGCCAGCCGTGCTCCGCGGATGCCATGTCGGCACCGCGGTATATACATACCTGCTCTTTTCTACCCATCTCGGATGGAGATACACGGCTTTTGTCCATGACGCGCTATTGAATGCGAGGCGGGACGGGACGGTAAGCGCACGATGAGAACACAAGCCAACCTGCTTGGGGGTGGCCCGTGTTCCACTTTGCTCTGCGGCCGATTTTGCAGCCGCGCGCAGCGGCTGACGGGGATAAAAGCGAGTGAATGAATTCCTTCTCCCCGATCCACGAGCCTGGTCGGCCTGTCTACACAAAGAGACTGGAGTTCACCATCCGGCCCAGGGTTGCCAAGGCGAGTCATCAGCTGTCCCGTAACAATAAAACACAACCGCTGTGGTTAGCAGGAGAGTGCATGCATATATGCCATGCATGTTTCGAACAACTCATTGAAGCGGACGGGTATATCGCCCAGTGACAATGTCCGACTCGGCGAGTGGCTGCCGGCAGTCAAGCAGTCCATTTCGTCATGATACACCGACAAGTATGCGGAAAGAACCATAACGGACCGGGGGGTTCCTGGAGGAGCATGAGCTGAAGCGCCAGAAGCAGCCACGAGGCTGATCATATATTCTCATGCCACTGCACTTTGACCAACGGGGGTCCAGCGCCACGCGACCGGATCGGGTGTGGCTTGCTCGTGTCAGATCAAGAGTTCGCACCAGACCTTGAGATCAGCATGAGAGCGAAGATATCGATGTCTTCCCTTTGTCGCCTTATCCTTCTTCACTTGCAGGTGAAGCTGCACACCGAGAATACCTAATCAGTGATGCGACTTCGGGCTAAGAGCCGCAAAAGAGTCTTGAAAGCAAAGCAGGCTGAACCCTGCAGAGGATTCACTGAATCGGCTGCGACGGCTCCACGTTAGCTCATGGTCGGATGAGGAGTTTGATCTAGGACGCCCTGGTAGGGCAAGCAAGTAAGGGAGAAACAAAAGACAATTCAAAGTCGACCAGGAAGGGGTTTCATTATGGCAGCGTGGGCGGCGCTTATCAGAAAGAAGCAACCCTGGGCTGGGGCTTCGGGCCACATGGGGAACGTATCCGAGGGAGCTAGCTGCTAGGGAAGAGAGAAGGGACAGCAGCCTTAGGGTAGTGGAAAGCCTAATGGGAATAACCAGCTGCGGTTAGTTGACACTCCTGTCGTCTGGTGTACTACTAGGTATGGATTCAGCTTTCATCTGAAAGAACCGCCCAAAGCCGGAAGCGAGCCGAGCAGTCACTTTCTTGGCTCGTCTACCGGTTATAACGCTTGCTGTACGTCTGATTGGCTGCCGCGGGTGCAGTTAGCGGACTGTCTGAAACGACCATCTCACCACCCACGTCCCTACTACAGCAACCTACATACAGCACGCACTACCACCGCATCTAATCTGCGATGCGAGGTAAGCAATGAAGAAAAAGAAGCCGCTGGAAGAGAAAAGAGAGCGGTTCGATGGCGTGTGGGACTGGCCGATTGCCAATATGATCGACCTGCTTGCTTTAGTGCTACCCACCACCGAGGGCTGTTATCGGACGAGTCCCACGGCTCCCGTCCCCAGCCATCATTCCGTTGCCCTACAGCGCTACCGAAGCGTGGCAAGCTACTGGACGGTTGGCAGTGCGCGTGCGGATGCAGCTTCGAGGCTAAAGCTAGGGACAACAACACTACCACTTCGTGTGGCGTTGTGTCGTTACCTCTTACAGACAGAGACGAGGTGACTGTGGCAAGCAGCGGTGGCTTCGACTGCAACAACGACTCCGCTCCTGGCACCATGGGATCCAGAGACGGCTTTGTTGTCCAGGCTGAGGAAGCTGGTCCGAAGACCTGAGCGAGGCTGGTTTGTCTGATGCGATAGCTGACAGAATCGGCGGGCATTGGCGCAGGGCAGAACCTAGTGGTGCGTACTTAGTCAAGACATGTCGAAATAAAATACCTTCATCTTTCATATCCATGCCGTCATCCGCCCCCAGCGATGCTGCTAAAACGGGCTTCCATATGCAATTCTCGGCGGGTTGGAATTGGGCCTTGCATTAGAGTTCGTCGGAAGTCCGTTCTAAATGCTGAGAGTTGTTTGCCTCGCAGCCAACATCCTTGGGGTTTTACCCTTTGGCGGGGAGTTGAGAAAAAGTAGTTGGTAGTGGCCGAAGGGCGCCAACGTCACGGCTACACCTCTTGCCCAGCAAGCGAAGTGCCACATGGTCTTTTTGCGTGGCTGATGTTACCCGTCGTTCGCAAATCCGTCAAGCCATCGACTCGGTCGGTTCATCTGATGTTTGAAAAAGACGGACCCACAGCCCGTCCTCGCTCGCACCGTGCCATGATGCGCTAAAGTCACTGACCAAGGGCCAGGGTGGCAGGGTCGACTTAGCCGGGGAACCGCAGGAAACAGCACCCAGAAAAACATGAACGAACATGGGTTCTAGACGTGGTGGTAGCTTCTGGTGGTAGGCTCGTTTTTGGGGGGGAACCCCCCGCTCCCTCTCTTGAGCAGCCGTGGCAGCGTACCCCCCCCCCCCCAATCAGACAAGGTCCAGATGGGATGAACGTTTCAGAGTGCCCATTGAGGCTCCGCCAACCTCTCGATTAGGCAACTCTCCAAGTTCTAGCTGCTAGCTGGCTGAGCAAGAGGGCCAAGCCACAGAGGAGAGCCACATCTGACAATGGGGCCGGCACAAAAAGCAAGATATCTAACCTGGGACAGTATAGGTTTGCCAGTATCACTTGAGATTAGGGCAGATTAGGCGGCGTTCGAGATAGAGGACGCTATCTACGCCGTACGCCTTCACCTATCATCGTCATTTTCATTATTATCATCACCATCATCATCATGATTATGTGCGTGAACGATAAGCGAGGGACGGTCTGCGCCGGGCTGCTTAGGGGTCTGGTCTGATTTTGGGGGGCCTGTCGCAGACGTAGAGGGCAATAAAGTTGGTGCAAAAGTGTTGCCAACCCGAACCCGAAAACCATACTAGTACAAGTGCAGTACGTTGCACCAGACAAATCCAGTATCACCAATAGTCGGGCTTGACTTCGAGACGCCGTGATTGGTCCAAAACCGCCCGATCTTCCCTTTTGAGATAGTCCTACATAGGTTAGCCTACGTGGACATGAACCTATAAGTACTTTTGTCTTTTTAGACCATGCTTGCATTCCTTCGCGTCCAAACTCGGTCAGCAAGATGGAAGGGAAGCTGGCGCTTTTTCATTTCGGCCGATTTCTTTCCTTCTGGCAAGCCTCGAAACTCTGCGTGATTAATGCAATGCGATATGTCGATCCACTTAGTCTCGTCTCGTCTCGTCTCGTGCTCTCAACGTCCGAACCTCGCTGGATGGGTGGCTGACCGTGGCACGCGAACTCGTGGCGAAGGCTGCAGCAAAGTACCTCCCCATCTCCACGCAGTCCTCTGGCACTGTCATGCAGTTACCCTCACTCTGTGCACCGTGAGTCTTTTGAGACCTCGCGAGACCCTACTTCTTCTCTACACGGCGCCTGACGTCTATCGTGTCCGGTGTGTAGAGCGAACCCAGGAGGTGGTCTTGTATAACGTCCGAGGTCCTTGGAAGTGGGCCCCACAGCTGTAATGGAATAAGACGGTGTAGAGTCGGCTTGGAGGTGAGGTCTTCTCCGAGCGAGACGGACATCAATCAATATAGCATGGCATCACAGGTTACGACAGCGAGGCCCGAAGTGTGCATGCAATGCAAGGAACAGTTCCTGTCTAGTATCGCGCAATCAAGCATCATCCGCCAGGTAATTTGCCTTTGGGCGAAGGCAATCACGACGGCTAGGTACCGGGATACAGCCATTGCCTACCTGTACCTAGGCATTGGCTCTTTCCAGCTCAGATCCTGGGAGATGCTGTATGCCGTATGTAGCACAGCCGGCTCGTATCAGTGTCGTAAACGCACGTGAACCTTAAGGCCTGAGTCAAAATTGAAGAAGGGGAAGAAAAAGGCCACGGCAATGATGACGAAGACGCGAGACAGTTGCCCGATTCTGTGTTTTGTCCGACCTGCGAGTATATTAACGGCTCGATTTCTGGAAGGTCAGTCCAGACCATTTGCCGGAGCAAGTCTCGCCAAATCGCAGCTGGCACGGATTCGTTGCCAGTGCAGTCTAGCGCGGGGACGAAAATGAGGAAAGGCCTAGCTTTTGGTGGCCTTGATTAGCTGGCAAGAGCGGGACGGACGTTAGCAACGTGTCGCAGATTGAGCCTCAATGCGACGGTAGCAAGTGTTCTGGGGCTCGGGGCTCTGGGCTCTCTGGAAATTTGACCTGAAAAGTGGACTGCTTCCTTTTTTCTTCCCACTCCCGGCCCCTTCGTAGTAGGTGGTATTTTGCATGGGAGATACATGCGCGCAAGCAGAACATTCCTAATACGAAGGTGCAAGACACACAACACTCAGCACTGTTGCCAGACATCCATCAGAGAGCGAGAGCGTGCGTGAGGGCGAGAGAGCCCCTCATTACCCCTCATCCGCAGCAGCAAGAAAAGGAAAGAACGATAGCGCGTCATTTCTCCCTTCTCAACGACGAAGAAATTTCCCGGAATGGGTTTCTGTTGCTACTACATGCTGCACAGCTGATCATCCTAACCCTGTTTTTTATACTAGATTCCCTGCTGCATACGTATGTATGTACTGCACACTGTCTGTACCACCCTCCCCTGCCTGCCAC
Source organism: Apiospora marii (assembly GCF_038362585.1). Taxonomy (NCBI): domain Eukaryota; kingdom Fungi; phylum Ascomycota; class Sordariomycetes; order Amphisphaeriales; family Apiosporaceae; genus Apiospora; species Apiospora marii. The sequence continues at coordinate 4,006,997 of NW_027117377.1, forward strand.
GGAATCCCGACTGCTGTCTGGTGGCTGCTGGCATGAAATCGCGAGCTCGGCTGCCCTTGTAAAAATAAAGTAAAGAGGGAGGGAGACTGGCAGGGGGTCGTTCCTGGTAAAACACGCTCAACGAGTTGCACTGGGGTTAATGGCCTATAAGTGCCGAGCTATTACTGCCCAGGTCCTTCATTATTTACCCCAATACTGGCTGTCCTCTATACAGCTTAGCCAGGCCATTAACCTGGCACAACTCACCTTGTCGTTGCTGCTCGTCCCGGCACCGGTGACTGCACTGGACAGGAAGGGATACACGTATCAGGTGCTGGGTCATACGGGGTGGGAGGAACATCAGCATCTCTGTTGATCGGTCCCGAGCTTGTTTTCCCGTACGAAACTTTTGCGTCAACACAGCAAATAAGCTCCGTCCCATGATTCCCAATCCGGACCTGGAGTTTGGCACTGGAGCAGGCATGGCCTGCATTGTTTATTCGGACGCTTCCTGAACCTCGTATGTTGCAACCCTGTCGAGGCCTGCGAGATAAGTTAGAGCACGACGTACGCTTCCCGGCACGGGCTGGGCATCTGCAAGTGTGCACCATACAGCTACGAGATATGAATCAACAAGTATGTATCGTTATGTACGTAAACGGGCACCCATGAAGCACGCCGGCGTGCTGCTGCCCCGGTAAGCAGCTTGTCGTCTTCGTATAGAGGTAGTCGACCACAACAAGCGTTGCCCTGGGAAGACGCGCCGCCGCCAGAACGTTGGGCCATGACCTCCTTCAGACCGATTGCATAGGTACTTATGTATGTATGTACATGCATCAGCCAGTCTCTGTCGAGAACGGACGGACAACAACAAAAAGGACAATGCTTACATGCAACTCGCGCGAGCTGCTAGCCCCGCCAAGCGAGCGACCGGTTACGGACACATTCCCATGGACTTGCTTATGTACCCACCATTACCCTCCACCAAGTCCACTCTCACTGCATATCGACAGTCGGGTGTACAAGTAGATAGGAGGGGAGGAGGGCGGTGCAACGGTGTTTCCATTTGTCCTAGTCTCTCGGGGAGGTTATCGATTGAGCATGGAGCAAAGAAAAGGCCCTGGAGCAAAAGGGAATGCACACTTACTTACACGCAGCTGTCATACGGCAATGAGCATAAGACCTTGGCCTGCCCCAGCAACCGGACGATACCTCATACTGTCGTGTGGTGGGACACTACCAGTACTGTTTACGTATGTACCTAGGCATCGGACGATTCCTAGCTCTTGGAATACTCGTAGATCTCTGTCCGGGCTGGACTACATAGACATGTAGACACTAGACCAAATGCTCTAATAAGCTAGCTCCCACCACCCAGATCAGATCAATGATCAATCCCTTGCCTTCCCAGCGTGAGCCCCGCCCATGTTTGTCCCCATAACACATACGCGAATACATTACATGGAATCGTTAACCAGGTAAACAACCATACATATGGAGGGGTTTATTGATGTTCAGATATTGGCGTTTTGTTTATTAGCGAGATATAATCGTGTCGATGACTAATGTCTTCCTGTCTATTGGTATCGTCCGAGTCGAATATAGCTTTGAGGTCTTCTTTTACCTACCTGGGTATACCAAAAACGACCCCACATTTATATTTGCGCTCACTGACTTGAGACCGGACTAGACTATTCAACTGGGCAATTCTCTTCCCGTCACGGTAGTCGCGTCAACTTCCAGGCGACGAAAAGATTTATATCACGATAACATATAGACTTGGCCAAGAGAGGAAGAAGAGGGGGAGGGAAGAGACGACGCGCACGAATACGTACTCTTGGTCGCAGTGGTAAAAAAGACCGACTACATCAATTCGACGTTAGTAGGCAGGAGCAAAAGAATAACTGGGACCTTCCCACTTTGATGGTCCCAAGGTCGAGCAAGCTGTGACAATGGGACACAATCAATGGAGAAGTGCAAAGCAGTTTTGCAACCCGGAACCCTGACCAGAGCTGCAGGCCATACATATGTAAGTCGACCTCACTTTTTTTTTCAGGGATGGAGGGACTGGATTGACACAGACACCCCCCCCCCCCATTGCCCACCCAGCGCACATAAGCTATCAACAGCCTTGTCCGTCATTGCAGTGGCGTGTAAAAGCAAAAGCTACTAACCTAGCCCCCCTCTTGTCCCCTTAGAGGTCCCAAAGTCCCAAGAGTCCCCATCGCGGAACCTCGTCTGTCGGTCTCTGGTCTCTCTTTGGTCCCTGCCAGTCCAGCAAGTCAACAGACCAGAACCAGAACCGACTGCGCTTCTCGAGCCACACTTTTCTCTCCTGCTACCACCACTCTCTTCCCCCATTTCCCATTCTCTTTCTCTCGCTTGCACGCTATTCGCCTGTCTGCTCGCCTTAGCGCCTCGCCAAACAGTCGTTACGTCTTGATGGACAGACCATTCACAGCGCCTCTATATCAAGCACGCTTAAATCTGTCTTAGCCACGCTCTCTTCGGAACCGCTGCCCATCCACCTTTCTAGTCGTCCTGTTCGGATCTGCTTTCCCTCTCCCCCATAAGGCACGACTAATCAAAAGCCGTTGGACTAGCCTACATACTTTATGTAGTGTTTTTCCTCATCGTCTCTCTCTCTCTATTATCTGCTACCACCACCACCACCACCACTACGATCTACCCTTACCCTACCCTATTAGACCTGACTGTCGATTACTACTGCGGCTAACTACGACCACCGCTACTTACAACTACCACTACTACCGTTTTCTCCGACTGCCTACCCGACCTGCTGCAATTTGCCTGCGGACTGTCTTGTGTATCAAGTATTCCTTGGATATATATTATTCATTGACCCCCGTCCCAGAATAAAATAGGCCAGGCTCGCCAGCTACTCCACATTGCCAGAACGCCCTTTTGTCGACTTTCCTCTTCGGGCATTGCCTAAATTGGTCGCAGCGTGCCATACCATCTCATCAAACAAATTGCCGTCCCGTTTTGTTTTTTCCTGGCTCGCTCCCTAAGATCGATGTATCTTGCCTCTCCCGGGCCCTGTTCGGTTACATCCTATTAGTCGGGCTCTCGGCCGTCACCACCACGCCGGTCCTCTAGTGTGTTGTTGTGTCCAAAGATACCACCATACCACCATACCACCATACTACCTCCCTACGCACCCGCATAGGCACCATCCCTCGCCCTATGCCCCCAAACTAATAATCAATCCCAATATTATTACCTGCCATATGTATGCGACACCGACGATCAGATGAGGCTGGGCTTTGCTACCCAAAACAGTCATAAGCCCCGCTTCCTTTCTTTTCTTACTCTTCTAAGCTGGCCGTCCTCTCCAGCTTATTATATCTCCAAAGGTTATTACTACTAGCTCCTACCTACCTATATCCTCTTCGTTTTCCCCTTCTTCTTTTTTTGAGCTCCCGTCTTGTGCTATCTTGCTTGCCCACCACGTCACGCCACTTGTTTTGCTTTCGCTCGTTTCTCTTTCCTATGTGCATTCTTGCTTTGTTGCCAACATAGTATTCGTTACGATGATGCTCACACTCAAGCAGCCAGTACATCACGGGTACCACACCGTCCATGATCTTCCAACACCACCCTCGACATCCCGATCATCGCCCCCCTTGACTGGTCAGGAAACTTGTCAAAAACCACTGTCTGTGTTCCCTCGTAAGGCCAGTCCGTCATTCAAAGGCATGTCGGCCCCGCATCGCGGACTGCCTTTGCCGGCAGCCATGACCATTGCCCAGACGGCGCCGCCGCCACCGGGGCCCGGTCACCCCCAAGCCCCGGGGCCATCTTTGCATTCTCAGGGTCCAGCCCCTCCTGCTCAAAGCCAGATGTTAGGCAATTTACCTGCACCGCCTCAATGGCAAGGCCCTGGCGTAGACGAGTCCATGAGAAGTTGGCTTATGGCCAAGACGGAAGAGGAGAGGAGGCGACAAGAGGAAGAAAAGACTCGACAGGAAACGCTACGCCTGGAGCAAAGAAGATTGGAGCACGACATGCTCCGGACGTCCTTGGATAGGGGCATACCGCCGCCCATGATACCCGTGGTGTTTGCGGGGATGAGTGGGGGAGCGCTTCCTCAGGCCGCTTTGGAATGGGCACAACAATATCTGGTTCCTCAGCATTCACAGCCTCCGCAACTCCTGCCGGCCCAAGGACAAATCTCCCCCGAGCACCGAAGAGATTCTCAGTCGCACCAGTATGCTCCCTATGCAGGCTCCGTGGGTGTTCCGTCAACGCCAGGATCAGGCCCTGGCCCACAGGGTGGGTTTGTGCCATACCAAGGTCCAGGATCTCCCACGAGAGCGAGAGCACATACGATTTCCATGACAGGCGGACCCGGTGGGCGTTCTTTGGGGGGGAACCTTCCTCGACTGAGCACAGGCGAGCCGATGGGTGGACCTTCCGGTGTCCCATCGCACGCTACACACTCTCTTGCTCAACAGCAACAAGCTCCACAGCAGGAAACACAGTCTCCCTCTATCTATTTCCATCACTGGCAACCGCCGACCTCGCAAGCTGGTTCGAACCAGCCCGCAACCCCTTCCGGTTTGTCTAAAACCCAGTCCAGCTGTGAATATCGGCATAGCTAACGTTGCTATTCGTGCTAGTGGATTCGCCGCGAAAACGAAAGGCCACAGGGCCACCGCCGCCGGCAGCCCCAGGGCCAAGCTCTCAAATGAGATATAGATCACCACCATTCAGCCAGCCTGGGGGTGCTTCTACATTGGGCAACCCGCCTCCTGGTCGACGTCGAGGGCACTCACGCCAGAGAAGCGACATTTCGGCCTATAGGTCGACACGTGGCCGAGGCGACAGTTTTGGTCCAGGAAGGGCCATGTCCCCCGGGCTGGGCACGCCGCGGGAAGGGGGAGAAGGCGGTTCAATACAGCCTCGCGGCACACATTCGGTCTCGAGTCTACTGTCGGATCAGCCGTCGCCACGTTACAACATGTCGGATATGAGAAGCCATCCGCCAGGGGATGAGCGAAGGCAATCTCCGGTTTCATCGGAGGAAAGGTCGCGAGGTGGAGCCGCGGGATCAGCACCTCAGCGCGACGGCGACCGAGAACACGATTAATGATAGGAAGAGGAAGATTTGGACGTTTACGGCTACAGGTGTGGAGCCAACGAATTCGTGCAATGAGCCTTACGATAATGTCCTGTGAACGTCACACGAAAGACGCGATTCAACGTTCTTGGAGTTATGCTGGACGGAACAGCCAGCCAGAACCCAAGCCTCACCAATGCCTTGGATTTCTCACGAGAGGCCCGCAGGTGAAACCCTGGCATGGGGGATACATTTGGCCTCTTGCGCGGTGCTGATGTTCCTGAGGATGGCCCACGTGCTCTCTCCCGAGACTTGGCCTTCAGTTCGACATGTGTATCTTTTTCTTTACTATTTTCCCCATATATTTCTCTTCCTCCTCTACTACGTGTATCAATTATTACCTGCATAACTATAGGGGCGGTTAGGACAAAAGCATGGCCTGGGGATGAACAGGCCCCAGGAGTTCTGGGCAACGTCAAATATTCATTGATTTCAATTGAGATGGCACGAAATGTACAGTGATGCGGTGTGAGGAGCAGCATATAGCAGCGGCTCGGCTCCAGTGGGAGTTGGTGGCGGTGGAAGCGGACCAACAACGATACAAGCTGGAGCTGGCGAACCGACTGGAATGCCGACGGGCTAGTTTCTGACGGGGGCCTCGACTCTTTGTGCCGCGTCGGGTCGCGAATTGAGATGCAGGCAATATAACCATGCAGCATCGCCAGGATAAAACCAGCCGACGCAAGATCATGTACCACTTGGTCGGCGGCCATACAAGCGCAACACGAACGAGAATGAATGGGCTTGCATTTGGGCTTGACTCGAAAGTGGAAGGTCCTGTCGATGGGTGACCACGGCCGACAGAGAGAGAGGGAGTGAGAGACTGACCGACAGACCGACAGACCGACGGACAGGGGTTGTATGTAGAGAGGGTACTTGTATCAAGTAGGAGAAGGATGACCTGACGTGCTGATCCTATTCTGGGATGCTGAAACACGAACGAACAGCAAATCATTTCCCCAGAAATTGTCTGGATTGTTTTTTCTTGGTTTTTTGTGAGACTTGACGACGCAACCCGCAGTCAGGCCATCATGGCGGCAGCTACTTACAAATACCCTTTACTGCTCGTACTTTTGATAACAAATTATAGCACTGTTCAAAAACACGGAAAATAAGCGCTGGAGAAAGAGAGAGAAATAGGGGGCATTTACTAAGAGAGAAGAAAACATGATTTCCAAAAAAGGAAAATAGCCGTACGTACGCACGCTCTGATAGGTTCAATTCTGGCCTGGCGCGCCAACGGCTAAGAACCGTCATCGTCTGCCGACCGAGACAAGCGAAAGGGTGGAATACAGGAGTAGTACATTGTACATCTGTTTACCACACAGCACTAGGAAGGAGGGGAGGTCAATCAATGGGAGTTGCAGTTGCAGTTGCAGTTGCAATTAGGAAGGAAAGAGCAAGGCAGGGACAGAGCTAGTGTTGTTTGCCGCCTTCTGTTCTATCTTGATTTTGGCTTCTGCCTTCCTCTGAACTAGACCTACTCTGAGCTGAGGGGGTTTCAAGGCAGGCCGGCCAATCTGGGCCGGGCATCCATTTCTTTTTCTTGCTTTGGCGAAAGCTGAAAGGGAACATGATCACCATGCCGGCAGCTTATTTTAGGTACCTAATGCATGCGACTGGCATGTTGCTCACTACATACATACCTGGTAGCCAGCTGCCAACCAAACGAACGACTAGCCCACTTCGGTTGCTTACTCTTATTTCTTCTTGCAGTCGAGACGGACAGGAAGGGGCGAGGGAGGGTCGCGGCTAGCCAGACCGACATCTGTCATTTGTTGGCACAGGCGCCCAACTCCCTCCATGACATGCACGAAATGGGCCATGATTGGTCTCTCCTGACCTCTGCTGCCGCAGCTGCTCAACCGACATTGCGCGCATCCAGATTATTCATGTCAGGTAGATGCGTGCTGCGTGGGGGAGGGGGTATCTATATTTGCGACAACGACAGGCACGAACTGAAATTTGACACTTGTACTACCCACCTCCGCCACGTACCTACTACTACTACTACTCTCCTTCCTACTCCATCCGCAATACGACGTGACAGGTCATCTCCGATATTTTCTTGCTTCGGGTTCCCTTCTTACCGTTCGTCTGGACTCCCGCTCGGCCGGGTTTCCATTCAAACAGACAACATCTGCACTGTCCTTTGCTGCTGCATGACCAGCCGCCCGTTACGCAATGCCGTGCTGGGATTTTTGGAGATTCGGGGATCGCTGCTGTCGCAGGCGAACCCGGTCGTCGTCGATGGCCTTTTCCCGGAGATGCGATACGACCCTCACGGTGACATTCATCTCTAAGTAGGGCAACTACTACCTTAGATCCTTTCCCGAGAGAAAGACAGGCCCAGACTGCTGTAACAAGAGACAGTTTATCCACCTATCAACCAACAGTATCTAAAATTATCGTCATCCTCATCACTGGAGACGTACCTCTCTATGCCTGGCTTATATTTAGAGCCTCGCTGGGATGCGCGAACATTGACATGCAGTCTGGGAATCGTCAACCCCCACTGTCCTCGCTCATGATGCCGGCCGGGCGGGTGAAGCGCTCACTCGTCCCGGCGCCTGGCACCTGCTAGATATGGCTACTCGGTTCGCTTGTCTCAAGGCGACCCCAGTTGCTCCCTGCAAGAAATACTCCACCGCCAACATCCTCCGACGTGAACCACTCTATGCGTGGGGTGCTTTCTCACATCGGTACTAGGCCATCACGTAGCTCCCTGTGTGTGGGGGTGAAAGAGAGTAAGAAAGCAAGGTATCGCCGGGCGTGGTATGATTAGCACGAGATATAATTTCACAGACACGACATTGTGCCCCAATGATCCAGAGTCAGCATATTATCAAGTAGATCGATATCGGGACAGCTGGTGAGCTACTGCTAACTGTAAGCCTCGGTCTCCGTCCGAAGAAGACGGGAACATAGAGAGGGGAATGAAATGGTAGTCCGCATGATGCCCTTGGCATGTAAGATGAGTGCTTTCGAAAGTCTGACGATGAGTGCTTAAAGTAGGCGGGTGGCAGGAAGAGGCGGAGGCGAGGCACCAGCCCAGTAGTCATACCATCACACACATACACAAGGTGTGTAGTTAGTGAAAGAGTCACGTCACCATGGGCGTCGAATGTCATCCATGTCACAGCGAGACTGCTTCGAGTTTGAGTAGTCGCGCCCCGACTTTCTATTACATTACCATAACACTATTCCAGTATGATACATACAAAACGAGACTTTTTGTGTTCATTTGTGACTCTCTCGGTTTCCCTTCATGTCCGGAGAGGCCGCTAATGTGCGGGGGGAGACAAGAAAGGAGTAAGTAATTGTAGTAGAAGAAGAAGAAGAAGAAGAGAGAAACAACAGCAGCGCTCCCAGCCTCCCAAGACCAATGGGGCCATCCATACAACGAAACAACAGGTCACTCCCCCTCTCCCATCGAAGGGGGGGAAAAACCTAGACCCCCAAACCCCTCGCCAGCTTCTTCATTTCATTTCCTTTCCTCCTTCCCCTTCCTTCCTTCTTCTGCTTCAGTGAAGCGATTGTTCCATATACATATAATCTGCGTAGAAAGAATTAAACAGCAGCTGAGAGAGAAGAGAGACCCCGAGACGCGGTAATGATCTAGTGTCGTCTTGGTAATGCGTGGGTATAATGCGGGCTCCCGCAAAGTATACTCCTGCGAAGTATAGAAGCCCAGTTTGTGCGTGTGCGTGTGAGAGAGTGTGAGAGTGAGAGAGAAGTAGATTATCCCCGAGTTACGCCAGTAATGCAGTAGGGCAGGTATGCCACTTTTGAAGCCTTCCCGTGAAGTGAAGAAGAAGACACTCCCACTGGAAAAACACAAGTAAGTCCCGATAAAGAAGCGGCAGTGGCAGAGACCTTTGTCGCGGTCCGGTAACGATGGCATTAGACAAAAAAGAGACACAAAAGGGATGGAAAGTAGATCGGGTCTGATCCACGTGCCAGTCCAGTCCTCCTCTGATACAAAGTAGTAGTAGTGGCAGTATTAGTAGGTGGTAAAGACGGGGGCTTCCTCAAGGGCCCCGGTTGCGCTGCGCCAAACTCCGAAGGCGGATATCCTAAGTCTTCTTCTTCTTGGTGTGGTGTTGCCTGTACTCGGCCCGGATTACCTTCATCAACAAATCTTCGTTTTTGATGGGGACCCACGATGCTAGAGCTTTCATGGCGTTCTCGAATTCCGCGTCGATCAAATGATCGCGCAAGGCCTGAATGATGGCCGTGCTGGTTGCATGTAGGATGTCGAAGCAGTCCGACGAGTCGGTAGGCTGGGCACCCTTTTCAGACGTGCCGGGCCGGCTGGGTGCCACGTTCTCGGTGGACTCGCCGAGCAGCATGAAAACATCCCAGACTCGAAGTTGTGCGGGGAATGGTATCGACAGGTTGAACAGCGTCAGATACCACCTTGTCGCATACGCAGTGGGATCGATGCTCAGCTCTTGCAGCTTGCTTGCCACGTCCTTGCCAGAGAGCCAGTTGGTCTCGAGTTTCCTCAGGGCGTCCATAAGATCGACGAAACCAGGGGAGTACAGGCGGTTCAGGCCCCGCACTTGCCACAGTCGGACAAGCATCACAAAACACCTCTCCTCGTCGTAGTAGCTGAGAAGAGTCGCCCCCAAAGCCGCCATGCCTTGTACGTATCCCGTCTCAGGGAAGTAAAGAGAGAGCGCGTGCAGGACCCGGAACAAGAGTCGCTGGCCGCCCCGATATCTCTTTCGGAACATGATGTGTTGGTTGATGGTTCTCGGAACGTCAAGGTCGATTTGGACATCGTCGGGCGACGGAACCTCTTGCAAGTTTTTGTAGATGGTGTAGAGTTCCTCTTCAGACGCGTAATTCTGCTTGCTCTTCTTCGCACTTGTAGACAGGAAGGACCACCATGCCGCCGATCGCCAGCAATCGGGAATTCCTTTCCACGTTCGATCAATCAGCTTGGAATTGGTCATGTCGAAGTCAAAGAAGGAGCCCTGTCCGTAGGAACCCTCTCCGTCGGCCCCTGGTTTCACCACCGTGGCCATTTTCCGCCACTTCTCGGTGCGTTTCCACTCCTTGTATTTAGATTCATCGGCAATGGCCCCTGCCGACTTCTCGTCCCCGATGTTCGTCATACCCAACTGCGGCGCGAGCATGTCTCCTGCCTCGTCCATCCACCTCCGATCCTTGTTATGGGGCAGAAGGTTGGCTGCGTGGCGCAGGGCCGAACGAGTGGATGTTCGGGATGTCGTAGAAAACCCTGATGCTTGTGTGTTGAGCGACCGCGCCGACATCTTCCTACTTGGCCCGCGCCTCGATCCCAGGTAGCCAGAGTGTGGTGTGGCCATATCTCCCCTCCGAAGAAGGACATTGCGCTTCTTGTTCGGTGAGTAGGTGCCGAGCCGCTCGTAGTCGGCCGGCGTGCTCGCTCGCGAATCTGGCCGCCTTTTCACAATGAAACCGTAGCGATCGACATCCTCCACGTTGACGTTTTCCCAATCTTCAATCCCACCAGCGCGCTCGTGTGCTTTCGGTACAGCCTCAGCGAGTGGCCGCGCAGTAGAGGCCTTGGACTCTCGGGTCCCAGGTGCCTGCCGCGTAGGACTTCCAGGTGGAGGATCGCCAGAAGCTGGACTTGTGCTTTCGGGTGGACTGTCAGAAGCGGGCGCGTTAGCAATGTGATACGGAGGCCTGTACTGGATATGCAAGGAAACCGTACGCGTCATTCTCATCCACATCTGACGGAACTTCTTTTGTTGTCTCCAGGCGCGCACTCAGAGCCGAGTGCCTGCCACCACCACCGCCGCCCTCCTCCCAATTGAGACCCCCCGGTTCATAGAGTGATCTCACCTTTTGAGATTCCCTTTCTACATCTACTGGTATCACCCGAATGCTGGGCGGGCTTTGCGGCGTCGTGGGTGTCGGCGGTAGATTGGCTTCGGGCGAGGGGGTGTCGGCGACCGGGGCTGGCGCCGGGGATGTCGCTTCTACTGGAGAAGAGGGGGCCGATTGCTCATCGACGCCCGATGGCAGCGCGGTGCCCGATGGCGATTGACTGGGTGTTGGCTCCTCTTCAGCGATGATCGGGATCGTAGGGGGCGTCCTGGGTCTCGTGAAAGCGGCCCCATCGACTTGCGACTTGGCCATGAGGGACGGTGCAAGAGGAAACGGGCGAGGCGACGGTCGCTCACTGGTGGGCGCGTCGTTCATAGCCCCGTCATAATGTGCGCCAGCATCCGGGGCGCTGACGACCTCTGGTTTCTTCCCAGCCAGCATGATGCTTCCGCGCTTGGAAAATGACATCTGGGTGATGAACTGGGAAAACTCATCATCCTCGACCCGGGGTATGGCTGTGGTCTTCAAGTTGGTCGAAACCCCGGTATCAGGTTGCTTGGCGGCCCCATGTGCTAAATGAGGTGGGGGCACGTCAACTACAGGGGCGGGGACAGGGGCTGGTGACTTCCATTGTGGGATCGAAGCGTTATTAGACGCGGAGCGTACGACAGGGGCCGTAGCGTCTTTCCCCACTAGGGATGTTTCCACATCAAGCGCCATGTCATGGTCATCAACTTGATGAACCTGCTGTGCCGCAAACGCCTTCTTCTGGAGCTTCTTGGCCTTCATAGACGGCAGCGGTATCGAGGGAGGAGACCGGAAGATAAAAGACTTGGAGAAGAGGGAGGCCGGCTTCTCTGGAAAGCTCTCGGCGGCCGATGGGGGTGTAGTTGGAGACGTGGGCGATGCCGTGTTGTTGTCCTCAGATAATCCTGGTGACGGCAGAGGGATGCTGCATTGGCTGCAACGGTCGTTGGCGCCGTTAAAGTTCCGGGTAATCTCGCACTCAGAGTGCAACGAGGGCGTGGCCGCACCGGTCCTGATCCTTAGCTTGGGGGTAGTGAAGGTAGTGCTATCGCTGGCGCTGCTGGGGTACGAGTCCGGCGCGGTGGGGATCGCAATTGACTCGAACCTCTTGTAAGTGAAGGGATCCTCTTCTTCTTCTTCTTCTTCGCTCTCCTCGTGAACGGTTGGAGAATGGGAAGAGGCGGTGCGAACTGAATGGCGCTGCAGGTCTTGGGAAAGGGTGCGCGGCCTAGTGGTGGCCCTCCTCAGAGCAGGATGGGTCTCGCTTGGTTGAGGAGGTTGCGGAGGGGTACGGGTAGGAGGAGGAGGGGGGGCAGCGACGGTGTGGTTGGAAGACAAAGAAGAAGAAACGGTAGAAGAAGGGCGCGTGGCGGGGGCGCCGGCGATAGCAATAGTAGAACGGTTACGCAAAGGCGAGCGAGGTGGTGGAATGGGAATGGGTGGTGCGGCCTGGACGGTCTGGTCGTATCGTAAAGCGATCAGACTAGTATCGTCTCTGAAAGGGACGAGCGCGGCTGGCCGGCTCTTGTAGCGCACGCTGGAGTATTTTTGGGGCGCCATCGATGGCTTAAAAAAAATAGTGAGTTGCGTTGCCAATGCGAGGTAAGTGCCAGGCAAAGCCAGGACTCCAGGGGTCAACAGCAAACCGAGAGGTCTGGTTGGCTCGGCTGGTTGGTTGGCGGCCAAGGTTGGTGGGATGAACCGTTGGGCCTTTGTTCGGACCGGGATTGCGTCGTCGGCTGATGCGAGATGTGCGGTGCGTCTGATTACTGTAATGGTGCAGCAACAGAGTTGGGGTCAGGTCTCAGCTCCTTTCGAATCCCTTCGCTCATGTACAACTGGAGTTTGTGGGTGGGAGAGGGGGATGCCGGATCGGGTTGTCAACAAGCAAACAAGCAGAACAGGGGACCCGGAGGGTTCGTTCGATCAATGGAATGCCGGTCTTTATTTTTGATCTTATTTCGAGAGGGGGGCGAAGCTGGCCGGTGGTAAAGTAAGTAATGCTTGTTGTACTTAAGCTGCTGGTGCTCCTTTTCGTGGAGCTGGAGCGGGAGCTGGCGGTGGTGGTCAGCTGGGATCCAATAGACTTCCGATTATGTCTGATCTGTCCGGAGATAATTTTATTGGAAAACTTGTTTCCCGCCGGAAACACCCTCTCTTTCTTGTTGGGCTCAGCTCGGGGACGAGATGTCTCGCTGGCGGGAAAGGAGATAGGGAGAGGGCTCGTGTGTTCGGCTTATGTATGACGCAAAGGAAGTCGAAGCGAGTGCTGGGCAGAGACACAGGGAGGAACAGAGGAAGAGTGAGAGGAAAGCAGGGGGAGAGGGGAAGGGGAAAGCACCAGTGCATAGGGATCGCAATTCGCCATCAAGGGAATTCGATGAGTGCTAAGCCGTCGTCTCGACTCTACAAATCAATAATTCCCAGAATAGTAAACAAAGCCGGGGTGGGATGGAAAAGGTGGGATGAAAACATTGGAAGGTTCCAAGAGACCGAGTAAACTTACGGCGAAGGCGTAGGCAGGTAGGCAGACAGGTGGTATAGACCAGAAGCTCGGATCCTCCCGACTTACACGAATAGTCCGGGAAAGGGCGACCCTGCGTTGCCACTGCTTGCTTGTTTGCTGGAGAAAGGAAGCTGTCGACCTGGGGATCCGGGGTAAACAACCTAGGCATGCATGCAAAGGCAAGATAAGGTACGGCGCGGCGAGGAGGCACAGAGAAAGGTTATAAGCCTAGATGCTAACGTGGACGGGAAAGGCTTGCGACAACAACAATTCCCATGCGAGCAATATCGTTCCAGAAACAGACAGTATTGTTTGTGATGTCTTGCAAGCCGCCGAGAAGCAAAGAGCCGGGGGGCACAGGGAGGGACGGCGAAGAGAAGAACGAAAAAACGGGTTGGTTTGCTATATTGTTGTCTGGGACGGGCGCGGCATGGGGATGTGGCCATCTTCTTATGTGTAAAGCGCTGAAGTTGACTCGTTTGCTGTGCTGTGCTGTGCTGTGCTGTGGGCGTTGGAATGTTCTATTCTAGATCTAGATAGAGGCAGTTAGAGAGGGATGCATACCTGATGCAACCCCAGTTCCGAGACATGGGTTTTTTCCCCTCCTCCCCTCTGGCTGGCGTTTACTACTCTTCTTTTACCCTCCCTCTCGGCACCAAGAAACACCAAGAACACGTCGTCGTTTTTCTCTGTCGACTAGCCGGGGTGTGACCACGACTGCTACTAGTAGACTGACACACGACTGCGCATACTCGACTCTCCCGTACGCACCGAATCGGTGCATGCGGCCTACAACACCCATAAAGCACCCCATTGGCCAGGACCGCGCTGCCCTACGCCCGTCTTCCGTTCTGGGTAAAAGCTTGGTGGTCTTTCCTAGATGGGTGGGCTGCTTGCTTTTGTTCTCTACATACACCACTACTTTCCGTCTGTCTTGCTTGCATTGCATGAGCTTGTTCACAAGAGGGTATTCGGCACTGCTCGCCCTTGTTGCTCCGCCCCCCCCCCCAAGACAAGCAAAAGGAAGCACTCCACGATGGGGACTATTAAAGTTGCTCAAGATTGCGATATACCTGTTCGTTGGGTACCGACACACGGAATAAGGTTGAGTCAGCTTGGAATTGCGATTGGCATGTACCCAGCGTCGAATTCGAATGCCTGAGACCAAAGATCCTCAGGATGTAAATGCGCACTCCCGCCATCTACACGTACAAGAAGAAGCCGGCAGTAAACAATCCCCCGTATCGTATCGTATATGGACCTCTAGTAGAAGTAGGACTACATTTGTATCTCCCCCTCCTCTGCGCTCTCTCTTTCTCCCCCGCAAATCCGCGATCGCGCTACCGGAATGCCGGTCCCCTAATCCACTCCCGCCGGCAATGCATTGATCGCTGGGAGTCCATCCTCGCACTAATCCACTCCAGGAGCCACTCTGCGGTCTTCTCTGCCTCCGTCTGTGGGCAGCTCTTTTATTTTTCTTTTCTTTTCGTCCCTCCTTCCCGGCACTCGCCATGTGCTAGTCTAGATGGATAGATGGAGGTTCGATAAAGAAGACATATCATTGGAGGGGAAATATGTAGATTACAAAAATACCCTCCTCACGTGGTTCTAGCAACCTACATACCTACCTATGCAGCGGCACAACTCTCCTCATCACAAGAGAGAGAAAGAGCGCGCGAGACGCCCACGCCAATCAATCTTTTGGTTTGGCTTCATTCGCATCTGAGATTAGCGCCCAGAATTTCCAAACCAGGCGCGGAGCGGTGCGGCGACCGTAGGCAAGTTATGGAGCCGGCCACCCAAGACATCTGGCTCACTCCAAGGTACACTATTGAAGGTTGAAGATCCAGTTGGACCTGAACGCTTCAGCAATCCATCTCTCACTAACACTCAGCACCACGTAATACTAATAGCGCCCGTCAAGCATCGAGCGATCCGAGTGAGTACCCAGGGACCGCATGCAATATAGTGAAATAATATATCTGGTGCTCGCAGTTACTTGTAAGTTGTGCGGTTGTACAAACGGCTGTTGGCATCTCATCAACCCAGCCCAACAGTTGCTGCGGCTATCTGACGTGGCGTCTTTTAACCAACTCACCCGTGTCCAACCATGGGGTGGCTAGGTACATGACTTTGTCCTGTAGAACGTTCTGGATTGCAACCATTCGCCATCGATATCCTATCCTACAGATCTACACGATCTTCTGTTCCACTTCCGTTGGCTGTTGAAGTAGACGGGTATGCAGGCAGCAAGAGCAGCAGCGGTTTGTGTCAAGCTCTAGGGCGGACTGACTCTAGTGGGTGCCTCCCCCCTTCCTTTCCGAACCTGAGATCCGAGTCAAAACGATGTACTACCTGAACGGTCACCGTTGCCAGCTGTCTGTCATAGGACGTCATTGAATAGACAAGGATTGAATGAGTCGTCACCTGGAAGTCGGTTCGCCTACAAGCTTGGGCAGCCAAACCGACATAAGTATTGTCACCGCCATTCGAATGAGAACAACACCCAATGCATGTGATACGGATAGTATTAGTAGCACAAGCAACGCAACACTGGTGGAAAGATACAGGTTTATTGCCTTTTTTGGAGTAGTAATCATGTAGTTATGCCCTTCGATAAGACGCCACGAGACGGGAACAGCTGTCTCATGCGTCCTGCAGCTATGCTTGCTTTTTCCCTATCAATGATCTGCGTCACTACGACCCTTCAGCTGGCCGCGCAGGGACGCTGGGACGGGTTGTTGTCTCTTGTGCCTGAGCGCCTCGTCTGTCAATGCAATGCAGCACATACCGGCCGTCAGCGACTTACCCCTGGACGCGTGCAGCGTACGTGCGCTGTCTCCCGGTCAGAGAGTACCATCAACTATTGGTGCCAAGGACC
The DNA here is from genome assembly GCF_038362585.1 of Apiospora marii. Lineage (NCBI taxonomy): Eukaryota > Fungi > Ascomycota > Sordariomycetes > Amphisphaeriales > Apiosporaceae > Apiospora > Apiospora marii. The sequence continues at coordinate 4,023,356 of NW_027117377.1, forward strand.
CTGGACAGCAGCCCCTGAAGACGCTAATGCAGTTACGCTCGACGTGGTACACTGAGAAGCGCCGACTTGATGCTTATCGCTGAGAAACAAACTCCAGATATCTTGCATCACCTTCCTTGAAGGGTTTGTACAACAAATGCTCATACTTCCTCGTTTTCCCAGTCCTTCTCGCCAAACATGGGCCGCTCTTTCTGGCCGCTAAGTTCCAGCTTCTCGAGGAACTCGGGGGGGACGGTTGGGATATACTTCCTCTCCCGCTCCCTGTTGACACCTCCGAATCCAGCACCGTACGAGACTCGCATGTCCATCGCGGACGGCAGAGAGAACGGTAACATCAGCGAAGGATCGAAATTGACTCCTTCAGGCATTTCGTACTCTTCAACATCGGGATTCGGCGCGCTGCCCGGTGTGTCAATGTCAAAGCCGTTCGACGTATTTCTGACGGGTGTAGTAGGAACACTGCCAGGTCCGGGCGGCGGCATGGTCCTTCTGCGATCCCTCTTCGCATCTGCTTCCTTTTGCATCGCTTCGAGGTATTTGGCTGCGCTTTTAGGAAGCCCCTTTTCGCCTACCTCGGGGCGGTAGTACTTAGCCGAGAATAGCAACTGCTGGGGACTGAGGCGCTTCAGCTGTTGCAGGGTTCCGACGAGAGCTTCCAAGTTATCTGGCTCTAGCGATGAAAAACATTGCAGCCACTGAAGTAGTTGAACAACGGGAGCCAGGTGCCGCCTCGCGGCGTCCATGGTGGTTTCACCGGTGGCAGTCGTATCACCATGCTCGTAATGCTCGGGCTTCCTGTTATTGGCCCTCGCCCAATCCTCGATGACAGAGATGTTCATCCTGATTTGCATGGCCTTCGTCCGGGCCAGGAATTTCCGGTTGTCCATGATGTGATTGAATAACTCGGCGCCCAGCCAGTACAATAACTGTGAAATAATCTGTGACGTGATGACAGAGTGGATGTCATATAAATCCAGAACGAACAGCGTGGAGGACATGAGCGAGGTGACGTTCCTAGGAGCGGGCTTCGCCCTCGCCTTAGGGGAGGGCGGGCGATACCGCTTCTCAATGGGTTCTTGCTTGACCTCCTTCTTTCGTTTGAAGATCTTCCATTCATGTTGAAATGTGACACCTTCAAACCCCGGTATTGTTTCGTGGTCAAGCATGGCGGGCTCTAGGACCTTGTCCATTCGCCTTTCTGCATCTCTAACAACAAGGATGAATATCTCGTTTACTAATTCAGCTAGTTGTGCTTGGAATTCTGTAGTGGCCTCGACGAGACCGGCATCTTTCTTCAGATAGTGCAGGAGGAGCGTCGCGTTGGACATCCAGAATGCCAAGATGGTCATGTCCCACTGATGCGCCTCTACAACTTCGTTGATCTTGTCCTGGGCGCTGACGAGTAGTTTCTCCAGCAGCTCAGGGCTGGCATGGTAGTGCGCATATCTCGCACTCAGGAATATCATGTTGGCCGGGACAGGCTTCTGAGATGCGGATCTTTGTGGTTGCATGTTGGTGATGATGATATCCAGAATCCTCTCGAGGTCGCTCTCTTGGAAGACGAACATCTGATCGTGCAGACACCGGCTCCAGTCGAACTCTTGCGCTTCCTCCTCGAAGTCATCAGAGCCCTGTCAAAAAGTTAGCCAACGTTCGTGGGGTTTAAGAGTGCGATCACCTGCGTGTACCTCGGGCTGGTCATCCATCCCTACGTTGCCTAGATCGACCTCTAGGTCTCTTGCGCTTTCCATCATCATCCGCCGCCGCATTTCGTTCTCGGCGAGCTCCTCTTCAAAGCGGTCCTGCTCAAAGCCCGGGTTATAGAAATCGTCCGTAACGCCGGCATTGCCAATACTGTAGCCATTGTCGTGCAGGTAAAATGACATGTCGCTGTCGGGAGGCACGAAGTCGAAAGCGGTTCTGCCCGATGACGTCTTGGCTTCTGCAGATGCGCCGTTGTCAAGCAGTATCTTCGCGATGCCCTTGTGACGGTTCGTCATAGCCCACATAAGAGCACTCCACTGGTTCCGGTCTTGCTTGTCGACGTCTACTCCAGCATCGACAAGAGCTTGTACGACGGTTTCGTGCCCCTTTGAGATTGTCAGCTTACCGGCCGGTCGCAAGCCCGAGATGCCATCGAATACGTACAAAACAGCTCGCATAGACTAAAGGGGGCGTTCCCTCTTCGTCTTGAGAGTTGACGTTTACGAACTTCTTCGCATCGCCGTCGAGGATTCTCTTTACTTGTACGAGATCGCCATTGCTTGCAGCCATAGCGAGAGACTTCTGCAGAATGTTTTCTTTCTCGTCGCGGGAGCGCTTCTCGTCGTTGGCGACCTCATCGGCATCGACAAGGCCTTCTCCGCCATGGTGCTGTGCCTGCGCTGCAATCATCTCCATAAGACGGGTATCGCTGTCAGGCATGCCCTTGGCGACATCTGGGACATAGTCTGTATCGTCGAGGGTCAAGTCGCTAAACTGGAGGGGCTTCGCAAGGATCGGACTCGTGAGGAATTGCGACTGGCCTATAGTTGGATGCCTATACGTCAGTCTTGGCCGGGGGGAGTCGGTAAGGGGCATTGCTACACACCTTGCCAGCCATCATAGTACTCGGTCTCGGCAACTGATTCCTTGGGGATGATGCGGTCATTCAGCGACTTGGGAAGATCGGGCGGGAGTTCTCTGGTCTTCCTTGGCTCGTCCGCAAACCCCCCGCTATCAACGTCGCTGATGTCCATTCTGGGGGACGGAGGGGATCTGACAGCGAATTGTTGGGAGTTGGGGCGATGGGATTGAGTTTGGCGTTTCTAGTACCGTTGAATCATGCTGCGTATCTCGGGGGGCCGGTAGATAAGTTCCGGGAGGACGCAGGCTCGTTTGGTGGATGGATGTTCGGGATCAATTATGTTGGTGACAACTATTTGGGGTTGAGAAGTTACTCCTGGATGACCTGGCGGGTGGGTCGTCATAGGCGTTGGCAGGTTCGGGTACCTAAGGCAATAACAATAAAGGCATTGGTAGGTACATCCATGCACCCTTAATGAATCCCAGCTGCGCATTACGAACATTGCTGGATTGAGAGCCCAGATGCCGCACGTGTAGTACATGTCGTACCCCTACAAGGGTCTCGCTAGGTCGAGCTGAAGCGGGCACTCTCCCACTAGAAACGCCCGTGCACCGCCGCATTCAATCTGTACCCCATGGACCGACCCTGGGCGGACACATCACACCTAATCTACCTGTACGACGGTGCCATACTTCAGCCTTCATCGTATCGCACCCTTTCCCAGCATGGGTCTGGTGCTGCAAGGTTTCTTGACTCGGGTGTGAGCTGCTTTTGACTATACAAGAATGAATAAATAATTTTAAAATAGCGCCGCACTGTCAGATCCATTGATTTCGGCCTCTTCGTAGCCCCATAGCCCTTTATACATGCCTCTTAGCCAAAACACGGAGTCTCTTAACGCCTCCGTCGGGGATGATAGTAAGTTTGACATGGGTGAACGGCCTATCCTGGCTCAGGCAGCCGAATGCGTGCTCTTGGTCGGGTCCGCACTTGCTTGCCTCCACGACCTCCGTCCATCCGTCCGCGTCGGCCCCTGGGTCGCCTTTGTTCTTCCACTCGATCGCGTCCAGTCTCGCCTTCTGGGGGAAGTTGCCCCTGAAATAGGCCGTATCGACAATGAAGCTCTGGATCAGCGCCGGCGCGCCTAGGCGAATGATGGCCCAGTCCACATGACCCTTGGTCCGCGAGCGGGCCGTTTCCCAGCCGTCGCCCATGTCTTTGCCCCGGCCTGGGAGTACGAGGTTGTCCTTGGTGCCAAAATGCTGGTCGCTGCAGGAAACGGCCACGGCGCCGTTTTGAGCCGCGCCGAGGTCGAAAACGGCCTCCGTGTCCTCGGGGAAAACGGGCACCGCGTGTCCAAAGAGTCGGAATCTCGCTATCCCGCCATCGGGGTACATATTCAGTCGAACATGAGTGTACTGTTTGGACGTAGGCGCATCGAGCTTCCAACCGAATCTCTGGGACGGGCCGCATTCCCGCGCGTCCAGGATCGTTTCCCACTTCCCTTTACCGCCCTTCCACGACAGCACCTCGTTGTCATCCTGGCTGAAGCAGCCCTCAACGGAAATGGCAGGAGCATGGTTTCCCGAGAAGAAAGCCGTGTCCACCTCGACGCCCTCGACAGTGCCCGAGGCTACCCCGAGACGTATGACGACCCAGTCAAAGGGCTCTTGGTTGTGTCGCCGGGTCTCCCAGCCGTCGTACCAAGCTCCGGTAAAGACCATCTTTCCCGGTTGCCGGATTGGGGCGGTCGGGGTGACGAGATTGTTAGCCTCGGCGAACCACTCATCTGAAAAGCCCAGCACTCTGCCGCCCAAGGTCCCCGAGATCAGATCTAGACGAGGTACGTTAGTTTACGATACCTCATGCATGCGCGATTGGCTGGAGTTTGATGTATAACGTCACGTACCGATACATGTTGAGCGAAATGTCTCATCGATCTTGTCCGAAGCAACTGACGTTGCCTGGACGGATTCAAGCTTATACTCAATATCCTCGAGCATCTTAGAGATACTTAGCTGGTTTGGTCGATTGCCAAAGTCGACTCTAGATGGCAAAGTATACGTTGATATGTTAGAACAAATATTAGGTGCGGCCTCAATAATAGATTTCGTTACTCAAGCACTTTAATACTCAAAACAAAGGACTTCGAGAGCAAGATGGTCTTTGGGTGATGGACAATATGCGATATCGCATGGCGGGGCAGGAGGGGCTCTTTCGCCTACCTACGGTTTGACATGTCGGCACCAGGCGATAGCCGAGATCAGACACACGCCTATCAGTAAGTATGATCCAAACCAAACAGTTACTATGACTAAGTGCAGATGCCTGCATAGCATAATTCTCGTAGATAGAGTGACTCTTTGGTTTGCTGGAAATTCCCATACAAACCTAGAAGCTGTTACTGCTACACAATACGAGATTGGACATTTTGGTCCACGTAGAAGTCGGTCAGCGTCGTCTTGATGGAAAAGCAACAAACATGTAATACGGCTCGGGGGCAGGCCAATCAGGTCGGCTGATCATTTGCAGCGGTGTGATAGGCCCAATGCTCCGCCGACCCCAGACAATCACCCCGAACAGCCACCCCAGGCAGTTTCGCAATGACGGCATCAATGGCGTCTTCGAGCCTGGACAAGCTTCACGCATTGCTTGAACATAGACCCGAAAAGTCCGGACGACGGAAACCAGAAGCTACCCTTGGAGCTAGAACCACGGATTGATATATCCAACAAAGCCGTTGATTTCTAATACGTCGTTGGATTTCCTCATTTGCCATTTCTTTCGTGTTGCTGCAGTTCGCAGCAAGCAAAGCTGCTCACTACTTCTTGTGGTCGCAAATCTTCCTCTCAGCAACCCACCCAACGCCTGTCTCACCCTGCCTAAAATACCTGGACGGCAGAAACGGCCAACACCACACATACAATCCACAATCAGCCATGGCCTCAGCAACGGGCATCCCCCAAGAGAGTCCGTCGGGCCCAGTCGCGGGCAACGGCGAGATGGAACCGCTTCTCGGACGTCCTGGAGATGCCTCGCAAAAGCCCAATGCTTCCATTGCCAAAAACCTCATCCTTGGTACGTTCATTCTTGTCTTGTCATCATTTCCCCTTCCCTCTGATCCAGACACAGAGTGCACTGTTCCCTGATGTTTCAACACCGCACCCATATCCATCACCCTAGATACGCAGCAGAGAAGTTTGGGTCGGTAGTGCAGTGAGCTGCCCAAAACCCTCTTCGTTCGCCATTGTCTTCCTTGTCGCCGTGGTCGTCTGGTCTTTCTTGTCTTCTTCACTGCCTATACTTTCTGCCCCGGCTTGCAGCTTGCAGTTTGACACCCATCCAACAGGGTTCTCCTCCAAGCTTTAAATAATCCCACCCAGCCTCTATCCAAAGGTTTTATCTTCAATCATCATGGCAAAGCTCATACAATCATCAGGCACCGGCATCCTCGCCGAGGGCGCCGCTGTTCTTCTCGTGGCTTCGGTCTGGGCCGCGGTGTTCCTGCACCAGCCCATCATCCTATTCTCGGGCCACCCGCTGGCGCAGTCCTTCGGCTTCCTGGTGCTAGTCCAGTCCATACTGGTACTGCAGCCGACGCAGTCGGCCCAGCAGAAGCAGGTCGGTCAGAAGATCCACGCGGGGCTCAACCTTCTGGCCTTCGCCACCTTCATTGCCGGCGTCGCCATCATCGAGGTCAACAAGGTCAAGGGCGGCAGCCCTCACTTCCACTCTGTTCACGCCTACCTCGGCGTCATCGCCAGCATCTGGATCGTGATCCAGTATGTCGTCGGCTTCACCATGTTCGGCATCCCCGCCCTCTACGGCGGCGAGGCCAAGGCCAAGGCGATCTGGAAGTATCATCGCATGTCTGGCTACCTCCTGTTGCCCTTCCTCATGGCCACAATCATCAGTGCCACTGAGACCGATTACAACAAGAACGTTCTCGGGCTCAAGCTCTGGGCCATGATTCTCATCATGGTTTTGATGGTTGTGGGCATCTATCCCAGGGTCAAGAAGCAGAAGCTTGGCCTCTAAGAGATATGGCGGTCTATCGCTTGGGTGTGTTGGTTGTAAGATATCGACAGGCTGAAAACAATGCCCTGAACTAAATTGACATTGGGACGATCGTTCAAGCGAGAGCGCATGGGGTTTTGACAAGCTAATTAGGTCTTTTACTTGGTAGTACTTAGTGGCAATGCGTTATTTGGGTTCAGGTATCTATGGAGTTTGGATAATAAGTTATGGCGATTGAGGGTTTGATAGGCAGATACATCAGGTTTGGGAAGCAAACCACTCCGTCATTACAAGCACCGTGGCTTCATCTAGACGTAAAGCCGAAACATGTTCACACAAGTATGAATAATAGCTTCAAGTCTACGTATTTTCAATTCTAAGGGACCGATTACAATACGTCTATACAGGTTATAATGGGAAACAACCAGAGTATTGCCGGTATACAACTATAGAAATACGCTTTACCGTAATTAACCAGCTTGACTCTCCACGAGACAAGAAAAATCCCCCAAGAACGATTTTCATATGCTAGTGTGCCGATCGTTTGTACGAGATTTAAGGAATGAACATCAGCCAAAGCGGGCAATACAACACAGCTGTCTCTGGTCTTTTGACACCAACCTGCATCGACTCATTTGTTAGTCAACCAGTTGCCTATAATTCGGAGGAAGCATCGCGTTGGTTACCTTGCGCGAAATCGGCTTGGAGTAGCCGATCATGGCTATATGCCGTCTAATCCTTGCCCTTGAGACGTGATAGAACTATTGTCCACTTCTCGTCAGCCTGACCGACATGGTATGCATTCTATACGTTTTGTGACAGCATAATATCGAGATATAGAGGGGGTCAGACCTCCGCTAAGTATCAGAATTGCAACGAAAGCGATGAGCAGACTGATGCTGGCGACGAACGAGACCCAGCGTCGACGTCTCCAGGTCTTGACCTGCTGCTCTGTCTGAATAGAGTCCTCGTATGAAGCGACGGCTTCTGGGTCTTGTGGTTCATGATGTCTGCCGAGCAGAGGCGTAGCAACCTCGTCACGCGTTTCTGGATGTTCTGGACCCGCCATAGTGCGCTAATATACCAAAGACTGGCTGGCTGGCGGTGAAGATCAGTATGGCCAGGGACACAATCCGAAAATTGACAAGACAGTGACACGGTAAAGAGTCACGGATGATGAGTGGTGGTCGTGAAGCAATATGGAGGTTTAGAGGAATCTAAAGAGTCAACAGTCGTCACGGCTATGGTGGTGCTACATGGCGTGGTTCGTACCCAGTGAACTACATGTACGTACATGCATGTGCTTATCCGTACATTGATGTATGAATAAACAACCCGGACATGTCATTGGCAAGGCGGGGGAGTTAGGAGACTTGGGCCAAGCGGGCAAACGTCATGTAGCGCTTGCCTACTTCCTGATAAGACACTCGACGTGATAAATGCATATATGCAGCTGCCTGGTTTTCACACTCGGGAAAAGGGGGTAGATATCAAGACGAGGTAGCCATGTAAGTAATGAGTTGAATATGGCATTCCAGCATCAGTTATTGAAGTGCTTCGACCGACTTGACGTCTTCACCGGTAACCCAGAAACCGCCATTGTCACAAATTTTCCTACCAATGCTACCAGCAAAGCAGTGTGAGCGTTTCGTCCCCATCTCGTGAAAAAAGAAGCCCTTTACTCGGCGACAGCTCGACGAGAGGTAAATCTGAAAACCCTCGGAAGCCGGTTCTGCTGTTAAGGGTTGACCGAGGCTTGAAAGTGACACTTGTTTCTCGGGAGTTACTCCCTAGTACACATTGTGCTCAAGTCATCACAACAAGAGCTACCCGTTGGCGGAGGAGAGCGTCGCGTCTTTCCTGAATGGCAACTAAAAGCTCCTCAGGCGTCTTGGGCATGTGACCGTAGCTCCCTATACGGCACCAAGAACATGGGATCCGCGTCAGAATGGGTGATGGCCCCGGCACACACGTGTCGCACCCTGACCCACGAAACCAGACATACTGGAATCTCGTGACTTTGGCACCACAACCCAAAGCCGGGATGATCGCGTGCAATGTTTACTGGGTCCGGCGCCGTGTTTGTATCGTCTCCTGCAGTAGCTCGGTTCTCAATCCTCGGTAGTATACACTGGTGGATGATGCCCACCAGCATTTGTCCCAATCTCACCACGTTTTACAACGTTGAACACCTGAGAAATGGTTATCAAGCCCAAGTATGAACACACAGAAACTTAAGGACAACTTTGCATGCTGGGAGGGGGGGTATATTGCGCAGAAATCCATAGTCGTCGTGTAAGCATGTATCAAGTCCATTCGTAGGCTGCATTTCCTGAGCCTCGGATTTCGGGGCTGCTCAATCCATGTTATCTTATCAAGACCGGGCTCCCAGCACAGCGAGATTGTCAGCTGCCACGTTTCCAGGATCATCGGCATGACCCTTGATCCACTGGAACAAGGTGCTCGTGCCGAGAGCGTCCCTATCATCAATCTTTTCTCTGACAAGCTCAACCAAATCTTTGTTCTTCACAGGCTTGCCCCCGGTCTTCCAGCCGTTCTTCTCCCAGTTTATATACCATTCAGTCACACAACTGATTGAATATTTGCTGTCTGAGAAGATACGAACGTCCTGGTCGTCCGAGACCTGCTCAAGTGCGCGTAGGATGGCCGTCAACTCAGCTCGTTGGTTCGTTTGTGGCTCACCTTCAAGACGTTCACATACGTTGCTGCAGCTTATTGTTAGCCCAAATATACAAAAATTGGCATGGATTCGGAGGGAGGTACCGAGGATCATTGGAGCCAAAGAAGACGCCAACACCGGCAACGGCGCCTGCGCTGCCATTTGCCAGGCTACTTCCATCTGTGTAGATATGCAAAGCGCCGGGCTTAGAGCTACTGGCAGTTGTGCGCTTGCTGTCCGAGCTGGTGGCTGAGCGCTTGCTCTTCTTCGCGGGGGGTTCCATGCTTTCGTCCTTGATGGATGACTGGCCGGCTTCGTTGCCATGGGCGCGTATATATTCAACGGCCTCGGCGCGGGTGTCGAACTTCTTGTACTTAGGCCCCTTCCATCCTTTGATGGCCTCGGCCGCGACATCCCAATCAGTGTATATGCCGGGATCCCGGCCAATTGCTACAGCGTAGAATTTCTGCTGTTTTGTCCCATCAGTCGCGGTACCGTCGCTAATGCCAGCGACGAAGGCCTCGGCATCTTCGAAGTTGACAAAGGATTTATCTTGGAACTGCCTGTCAGCTTTGCATACACCAAAAATGTCGAGGGCGGTGCAGATCGGCGTCAGACGTACATTTGGCACCGGCGTAGCCTGCTGTTTGCGCTTGACATTCAGCCCAAGTGCCGTAAACACCGGGCGACTTGCCGCAGCGAACGGCGTAGAATTTCTCCGTGGGGGCGTCCGCCTTGCGTTTCTTGCTAACCATTTCGGCGAGTTGCTGTTTGATGTCGAGAAAGGTATGGCGGTCTTCAGTAGTCCATGGCAAGAGGCTCGTTGCTAAGCTGAATGGGGCACGTTGAGGGCCCGCACGCGCAGGGAGTCGATATCGAGGGCTGGTCGCTTTATCGAATGTTGGAAACGCGTGGATCCGGAGTAGATTGCGGCGTTGGAGTCAATCGCGTCGCATCGTCGAACGGAATCCTTTACTGGGACGAAGAACAGTCAGAATCACGCATACACGCACATCAGCGCATGCCAGAGAGATCCCGTGTTCGCGCAAGGCGCATCGTAGGCTTTGTCCTTTTTGCTTCCAGAAGTGAGGGGGGGGGGGGCTTTTGGATGACGGACAGACAGCACAACTTGGATTGGGCTGGGGATATGCAGATAGCAGATAAGATGATTAGATAAAAATCTACTGTAGCACCATAACTGGCTTAACCGCATATGCACTCCTCCTGCAGACTGACAGGCCCTGCCTGTCTTGCCTGCCCGTAAGGCATCTAATACAACATAGAAGTCACCAAGCATACAAGTCTCGTTGGGGGTAAATGCTTGCTATCTTTACTGCTGGAGGGTTTATTAAAGCAGTCCCCTGGCAATTGAACCAGGTCCGCCCACATCACTGCGTCATCTTTGTACCCAGAATCATGCAGGGGAAACATCAATTATCAATATGCAGGTGTTCGTGCAGGAGCTCTCTAGCTAAATTCTGTGTCCGCCATAGTCTGCCAAAAACCATCATAATCGTCCAATGCAATCGCCAAAATCATGATCTCTCAGGTTACCAATTCCGACAAGAGGACTACCTAACTCCCTTGCTTGCCTCCAGGGTTTGAAATGGTGAAGCACCAGCGTAGATGCAGGGCTTCAACCATTAAGCATGCAAATGGACATCGACCGGAAGTTGCTCGGATTTGTCTGTTTCCCACTCCCAGCCGAGCATGCTCCAGTTAAGCTCTTTACGCCAGTGCAGCCCCAGACCATGGCCACCGCCACAAGGGCCATGCTCGCAGCCTGCGTCTGGGCCACCGCAAAGATCGTGGCTGCGGTCCTCCGAACTCATGCCACCAGTAAGAGGCATACGGTGACGGAAGACAATCTTGCCCATCCTTGAATGAAGGATAGCCATGGCACACATGATGCATGGCTCATGCGTCATGTACAGCTCAAGCTCATGACAAAGGTAGCCATCGGGAGAAGGGTGGTCGGCGTCAAAGACAACCTGTTCATCACCGAGAAGAGGCCTATCTTGGAAAGCCTCAAATTCCAGGATCGGAGCTGATGCTGCAGGCTCTCGATTCTCCGACTTGACAAGTTTCTGGGCCACCATGCTGATTGCTCGGAGTGCAGCATGCGCCATTGGGTTGCCGGTATGGCCTGTTCGCTCTTGTCGATACCAGCGGGCATCTCCTGCAAGAGCTACAATATCCACCCTTTCTTTTTGCTCAGCAGCCGTCTCTTCAGTCTGGTTGAGGTTGGTGTTGTCCGATCCTGCTGCATCGATCTTCTCAAAGTCATTACCGGACCCCGAATCCGAAGCATCGCCGAAAGCCGGCTCGAGGCCGCCGGTACTGTCCTTGTTGCCCATGCTCTCGGGGTTCGGGGCCTCGGCGCCCATCTTGCCATCTTCCGTCTTGGCTAAATCCGGCTTGTGGTGTTCGGGTTTGCCAGGAATGGTCCGCTTCACAATCACAGCACCGATGGGCTCTCCCAAGCCGGCCTTTTGGGACTTCCTAGCGATATCATGCGCCAAAGTCATCCAAATGTCCGCATCACGAGACACAACACTTGTGGTACGACAAATGTTGCTGGGATGGGGACCAAGTGGGTTGTTTTTGCGGTAGACTGTCTGCCAGAACTGCTGGGACCACAAGTTCGCCTGGACCTGCGACGTGGGAGCTAATAGAGGAACCGGGATCAGTCCAACGAAGAGGTCATCCCTAATGCCCGGAATCGCTGACAAGCCCCGTACAAGTTCTCCATAGTCCAGCTCATCCTGAGGACCCAGTAAAATATAGAGATACTGCGACTTGCCAGTGTGGGCACCTCGTCCAGACTGACTCTCGTTCATAAACTGATTTTTTAGATGAGGCGGTAGGTCGGACGGTTTAGAGCATCGGCGCAGGTGAGGAAGGTTCTTAGCCTGATCATCACCGACCATGCCTCGGATAATGCTTTCATAAGACGAAATGTCAGTATAGGCACATCAGCCAAGCATGCAGGGTGCTAATTGAATACAGGTAGGTGGTACATCGAGAAGGGGGGGGGGGGACTTTGCAATCACTGCAAGACAATCCGGCCACTTACTTGACAACATCGTTGGTATGCTTTGTCGGTGCTCTCGTAACATATGCTTGGCCAATCAAGAGATTGTCTCGAAGCTCAAGAGTGGTCTTGAGCGGAACCAGCGTGCCAGTATCAATATTTTGTGGCAGGAGCCGCTGCGAAACGGGGTCGAGCGTCTCGACAACTTCCTTCATGGAATCGCTCATAGCGGATACCTGTTAGGAGACAAGGCGTCTTGCTGATGAAAGGGGTTTTGGGGTTTGGTCGTCGATTGTGAGACGATCACCTTCTCGTGGCCTGTTAGAAAGGGTCTCCGAAAAGATGTGCAAGGTGGCAGTCGAGCGACGAGAGGACCTTGGGCCAATGGCAATGCTTTGGTTTCGAATATATGAGAATGCAGTACAGAACCAACTCAGACAACAAAGCGTTGAATCAATTGGACCAAAATATAGACGGCAATTCCAGAGCAACAAGTCGATAGTAACAAGGAGATGATGGTCTTGACTCGACGGGCCAGGTGAATCAGCGAGAGATATCAGAGTCTACGTACCTAAGCTTCCTGCATCCGTGCTCTCTGCATTGCGGCCATGAGGAAACCAAGTATGTATTCGAGGGCAACTGTGAGAGGGCGATGATCGAGTGAGGAAGGAAGGATGAGTAAACTTGAGGGGTAGGCGCTGAAGCCGCCTTGACAAGTAGTAGGCAGTCCTCTGTCTGTTAGGAAAGAGGCGTACGCGCGTGTTGTTTTTGTAGACCGCCAAAGACAGTGACAGTCCCAGCAACGAGTCGAGTGGTTGCGATCGGAGAGTTAATCACCAATGCGCCGGCATCTGTTTCACTCGAACCTTCCTTTCCGAGAAGAAGATGCGAGGAATATGCCGACGATGGGCTCTCACCTGTGATATAAGAAAGTGCAAGAATGGCCAGATGCAACCAATGCAGGTCTGTTGCTTCCAGATGAAAACCCTGCGCCACTACTCACACTGGGTTTATTCCCTGGGCTTGGGCGGTTGCAGAGATATAATATGACGAGAACGCGGTTGTAGTTCAGATTGGTGAGAACAAAGTCATTATCAGACCTGGTGACTTTCCATATGAAATGGCGATTTATGGCTTGCCCTGTAGCTGAGGTAGGCCTTGTAGAGAGGCATCAAATGCGATTGTTGATTAACGATCAGATAAGCCAATGGTGGGGCTTATCGATAGACACCTTGCTTCTGGTCTGGTCCCTGCAGGAACGTTTATTCGAGCACCGTTGTACCTGTCTATCGCCCAGGCTTCAGGCGGGTGGGATGTGTCTTGACGAAAAAACAAGGCGACAAATGCCAAACAGCAAACAATCAATCTCTGTTTTCAACATGCGCTTCCAAGTGTGTAATCAATGTTAAAATCATGTTCTGCAACTCAGCTTGGCTGATGGAAGGCTTACAAAATCCTATGAACCTCGGCACTTACGCTCTCTTCAAGCATAAGTAGCCAGCTACAGCTGGGCGATGCAATGGTAAAACCTACACCCAATCACTCGCTGCCAGCACAGGTGGAGGAGCAATACTTCAAACTCTACATGATCGCGAGCCTGGTGAGAGTGCTGTAGTGAGATGGACCAATATCCATCTTGGCCATGATGACGAATTGCTGATTCGAAGACTCGGGACTGTTCACCTAAGCTTCCCTTCCGTTGTCTGTTGTAAGTCTGTTCCTACAAGGTACCTACTGAGCCAACAAAGACCTGCCGAAGCTGAAAAATGCTGATGCGTACGTGAGATATGTTTGCTCTCCTCGAATCGTCAGTTGAAGTCAACACTGCCTTGGAACTCCCTCAACGTCCGCCGATTCCGACGAGCTGCAAGATGACCACCCATCAGCTTGTTCCTTCATAAGACAATTACGCAGGTGGCTTCAAGCCGTTGGTAGTACCTTGGGCGTTTGATGTACCATCGCGCAGTCGTTTCTAGACGCCAGGCTCGCTACCTGTATGCATTATTGCATCAATGCACTATGTAATAGCGTGTATAGTCAGTCGCCTATTCGCGGAGTAGGTATCACCAAGCCGATTTCAAAGCTTTGAGAAGAATGTTGTGAAGTTAGCACAAGGATCCCACCTGCAAGCTTACCACCTCATGGAAGCAGGCTCGTGGAATGCACACCTAATGTAGGTACCTCACCTCTGTCGGCCGCAATCTGATAGGATCCGGTCGTACCAGCCCTGGAAGATTGCCCAACTAGGAAGTTTTGAATCCTTGCCGCACGTCCTCTTACTGCACCACATTGCGGATTCTCAGCCGCTGATTCGCTGCGACTGCAACTTTATCTATTCCATCTCTGCTCACTCAGCTCCGCAGACTTGGGGTGCGGTGAAATCAACTAGCTCACCTATCAAGCCATTGTGTCCCCCAGGCTTGTCATGGATGCATCTTATTTAGCGGCTATCTGTCTTGTTTCTCTAGATGAGCTTCAGAGTCGAGTGGGTAGAGAGGAGCATAAGGATATCCGGCACACATACATCTGCATACCACCATGGCATGCACCATGCACCACAACGAATGTTAGCAGAGTAGGCTGGCGCTTGGCGCTAGGTAGACACTCATCAGGTACGCCACTGCAAATGTCTTACTTGAACCCGAATGACGGTGGGAAACGCACTCCCCCTTTCTGATCGGATCTCCGAGTGATCTCTTGAGAATGCAGCCCAGACACCAGACACCAGGCGTGCTCAGGTTGTCTCAAGGATCAACCAAGAAAACACATAATACGGACTAAATTACCGTCTATTGCGAGGCCAAGCTTACTTGGCACCCATGGATATAAGCCAGCTAAGCTTCTTTCAGGCCGTCGGAGTAATGGTTTCTGCTCGCGCAGCTCAATCCCTGGAATGCTATACTTGTGGCCATACTCGTGTGCCTTTGCACTCAGAAGTTCAGAAGGGAGGGTAGGTACTACCTACTAGATGTCCCGTTGGTGCCGGCATGTAATCCGTGCCTCCCGCTCGTTGGACGCCCTCCCAGAATCCCCGGGGTCTCCTCAGATTAAACCCCACGCCAAGATGGATCGGGGATGTATTACGACCCCCGGGACCTGGGTAACCTAAGATTGGGGGATAACAATGTAAGATAGATAGACGTATGCGAGTGCGCGCTGTTGGAACAATGCTATATTCAGAGGCGCCAGTGGAAGCTATAATTACAAGCTCCCGCACACTGCAACTCTTGGGGTTATCACCAACACCCCTCTGCGCTGTACCCAACCCAAGCTCCCGCTCTTGCACATGCACTGTCTAATCAGTATTCTTGGCGACAAACTTGTCTCGGCGCTGCGTCGCAACTCTCGGTGCACCAGAGCGCCGCAGCCGCCCACGGGGGCGTTACACAGTTCTCTACTCGACTTACACAGCCCGGCTACGTGTTGCAACCGCCAAGAAACTCGACCCGCGTCGTTTGCGTAGGACACCAGGCACCCGGGCCAGAGTAAGATAGCGAGAAGAAACAAGACTCGTAACAGGAGAGAGGCCTCAGTGGAAAGCCAAGAGCGATCACCACGCCGTGTCGAACCTGAGCCGGGGGTTCCGACAGTCTATCTTTATCTCACGTCTCAATAGTAACGAGGGCTAATTGTAGCTACCACCAACCGGGTCTTACCGTCTGTGTTTCCCCAAGTTTCGCCAAGGCTTAAGCCAGGGACCAAACCAAACTGTTGAGGCCCGCGGGGCAGATCCTGAGCTGTTGCAGACTAAAAGCAACGAGCCCTGGACAGCCTCATCAGGAAACAAAACGAACGACAGTCAGGTGGACAAGGGCATTAAAAAAAGACACAGACAGGACTGGGATCAGCGACCCGGGCTGGTGATCTCCTGCCTCTTTCTCGTTCTCTCCCCCCTCTCTCTCTTGCTGCTACTCCTCCAACACTGCGACAGGTGGTGGTAGTGGATCTCCCTCATCACAAATAAACACCAGCACCCCACACAAGCACAGCACAACCCTAGTTCTGAGTCCCGACTTACAAGTCCCATCCAAGTATCAGCAGAGGCTACCTGGCTACCTCCGTACTTGTGAGGAGAAATCGAAAGGAGTCAGAGCCTAGGCGCTGAATAAGAGGGTCTCTGGGGCCGTGGCCAGGAAGACTGCAACAAAGTGCAACAATTAACTGCTTGACCTCACGCCACCTCGGTATAACAAGACCGGGCAGACAGACGGACTTAGCAAATTTTCGCCGAGTCGTTTTTCTGGTTTGCCCTAGTGTCGGTGCTGCTGCTCGGAAGTAGAACGAGAAAGTGGTGCTATTGAGACGATTCAACCTCTAATACGCCTCTTCACGCCCAGCCCCCATCCCTGTCGACAAGTGGCCGCTACCGGTGCAAGCGGAGCTCAAGTCACATCATACACCACACGCAACTTAAGTAAGGCAAGCCGCCTTTTATTAGAATTTGGACCCTGGGGGGAAAATGTCGACTCCTCAGCTTTTAACAACTTTACGGCGAGCCAGACATATGCAGCTGTATACAAACTCGGAAGGAGGCAACGGAGGGGGAGGGGAGACCGGAGAAGCTGCAAATGCACGAGGAGCTTCTCAGCAACAGCAGCAGCAGCATCAACCGCCAGCAGCGCCAGCAGCAGCAGCAGCTGACGGCAACAACCAATCGCCCTTCGAGCATGCCTTCGCACAGCATGCCAACCCGCCAGCCAAGGCTGAGCAGGCCGCGGGGCAGCAGCAGACGACGTCAACCCCAGGTAAGCGAAACCTCTTGTTTCCTTCGTTCTGTCCATCTCTTTGGTACTCCCCAACCGCGGCATGTTGGTTTCTCCAAAATGTTGGTACTCCGTCCCCCCCCCCCAAAGAAAGAGAAGCCTGGAGCAGCAGCAGTCTGGAGGGGGATCTGGCGATGGTTCCCCCGTCCGTTCCCTTCTCATTTCCAGTTTCAAGGTTTTGTCCCGTACCGTCTCCCCATCTCAAGTGGGGTGATATGACATTTTGACTTCATTTTCCTGAACTGTGACACTCCTCACCCGTTGCACCACTTATCTTACGAAACTATGCGCCGATAAGGCTCCGTCGCATCACCTCACCTCGCTGCACTTCCGAGACATCCTAGCATTTATCAAGTCGCTGCGGCCGTCCGCTAACGGATCTTTCTTGTCACTTTTGAAGCTACTCAACGCGCGCGCGCAATCTCCAACCCACAACCTCAGGCACAGCAGTCAGACCTTGCAAAGGCGGCGATGGCCAACCAGATTGCTGCATCCACCAGTACATCACCACCAGCCGTCCCCCGTTCGGCGCCCGATGATGATGGCAGTCGGCCCTATGCGACAACGCCCGTTCCGTTAGAGGTATCCGCTGTCTCAAACCCCAACGCTGCCCATGCGGCCAAACTTGAGGCTAGCCACAATGACAGCCTCTCACCCAATGCGCAAAATAAGCCTGCGAATCCGACCTCGTTGGCAAACGCCTTGAAAGCCATCCACGATGGCACATCCGACATGACTCTTCACGATGTCCCAGCTCCTCCCAGCGACTCTCCCTACGCTAAGAGCATCTCGTCTACAGCTCCCGGGTCTCCCAGAATCCCTCCAGTACGACAAAATTCCGGCAGCCAAACCCCTAGAGTTCGCCCGCATGCAACCACCCTCAGCATTCCTGGTATGACCCGCTCCAATATTTCGCCCGACGGAAAGATCGCAGACCGAGACGTTGCCGCCAAGCTTGTCATCATCATGGTGGGCTTGCCAGCCCGTGGCAAGTCTTATATCACCAAAAAGCTCAAGCGCTACCTATCATGGCAGCAACATGAGACGAGGATCTTCAACGTGGGCAATAAGCGAAGACTGGCTGGTCTGACTTCACCGGTCAAGCAACGTCAAGAGAACCCTATGGATGCCCATACCCAAGTTGCCACAATCCTACTCAACGGTAACCAGGCACCTCCGGAGCCTTCGTTCAAGAAGAATGACCCGCCTGCACTCGACATCAACAAACAGGAGATGGACCAGTCGGCGAGTTTCTTCGATCCTAACAACGCCCAGGCACGCAGGATTCGTGAACAGTGCGCTTACGACACCATGGATGAGTTGCTGGATTACCTCTTGCACGGAGGTGGATCTGTGGGCATCTTTGATGCAACAAACAGTACTGTTGCCCGTCGGCAGCGACTATTCGACCAGATCAAGGCTTGCGAGCCCCAGCTTGGCATCCTCTTCATCGAAAGTCTTTGCCAGAACCCGGATGTGAGTTGTTCAATATGCCTTCGAATTTAGCCCATCATGTACTAAACCCCCCTAGATTCTGGAAGCAAACATGCGGCTGAAGCTCTCTGGCCCCGACTACAAAGACAAAGACCCAGCGCAATCGCTGGCGGACTTCAAAGAGCGTGTTAGGCAGTATGAGAGTGCCTATGTGCCTTTGGGCGACTATGAGGAGGAGCATGGCATGCAGTATATCAAGGTATGTGACGTGGTACCACGCCGCTGAAGCGTACGCTAACAACCAGGTAGATGGTGGATGTCGGTAAGAAAATTACACAGTTTGGAACCGAAGGCTTCCTGTCTGGTGGCATTGCCCACTATTTGTCTTCGTTCAATCTGGCTCCGAGGCAGATCTGGATCACACGACATGGCCAGTCTGAGGATAATAGATCGGGCAAGATCGGTGGTGATTCCGGCCTCACCGAAAGGGGCCATTACTACGGTCTCTCTCTTTACAAATTCGTCACACAGAAGCGCAAGGAGTGGTTGGTTGAGCAGAAGAACAAGATTGCCCAATCGTCATTCCCGCCATTACCAGGTGATAAGTCACCACCGTATCCAGAGCTCAACCGCGAGCTTGACGAGAAGAACACCTGCGTCTGGACATCCATGCTGAAACGCAGTATTCAAACAGCCGAATACTTTGAGGCTGACGAAGATTACGACACCAAAGCATGGGAGATGCTCAATGAACTGAACGCAGGCAAGTTCGAAGGACTGACTTATGAGGAAATTGCGACGAATTACACGAGTGAATACACGAAGCGAAAGAACGACAAACTGCATTACGTGTATCCCGGAGTTGGTGGAGAAGGCTATCTTCAGATCATCAGCCGGCTTCGCGACATGGTCCGTGAGATTGAGAGAATCAAGGACCATCTCATCATCATTGGCCATCGATCGGTGTGCCGTGTTATTCTGGCTTATTTCATGGACCTCACGAGAGGCGATATTGCGGATCTGGATGTACCCCTCGGCATGCTCTACGCCATTGAGCCGAAGCCGTACGGGATCGAATTCCACGCCTATAAGTACAATGAGGCTGTTGGCTCTTTCGATGAAATGCCCAACTATAAGCCGACACGAACAGTCGACCCAAATGCCTAGGAGCATGAGGGCACATGAATCAATGTAACATTACCATGGTGTGCATCATCATCTCTCTTCTCTTTTCCCCTATTACCGGCGAAACATCAGAGAAAATCACAATCATGGCCGCAGGATATGTGCTATAGATGGCCGGAGTCTTTTTGGAGTTTGGTGTCATGGGTGGAGTTGTGTTACAATGCTTACATCACCTGAGCGGCGACGCAGCATATATTGGCGTCCGAGCTGCTTTGCTGTGTGCCGGTGCATGGCTCTCGGGATCTGTTATGGGTGGTACAACGAGACAACACCCAGGGGGCGGCCCCTGCATCTATAGAGAACTTACTCAATCATCCCGGCGCACGACTTGCTGAACGAGTACTGTAGCTTTACAACTCATAGTTATGTCAGTGCTTCCTATGAATCAAGAACCTTCTTCTGCTTATGTGCTATACCATGGAGCCCTTCTGATATGAACTCGATTGGATGGTATTGATGTTGCGGCCCCTTGGTGACTCGTAAGAATTTGTTGGAATGGCTTGCTGTGTCCATACATGCATGACCGCGCAGTGTCCTGCTGACCATGGGATCAGTGTCCAAGTATCGAACTGATTACTGACTTACAAACTGACTTGCAGTGCTACCATCAACAAAACAAAGGTGCCTTCAAAGACACAGCGGACATCCCAGCAGAAGCCGGCGTGGGTATCACTGTTATAAAGGAGTGTATACTGAATCGGGTAGTCCGTCGCGCGTGGCGAAGGCCCTGCGGGACGAGTTCGGCACCCACAAGAGGCTGCTTTGGCACACTTTCCGCTTCAAGGCGCCGGCTACGTTGAATGGGAGCGAGAGGTTACGAAGCTGTTCGACCTCTGAATCATCAGGGTGTGCATCGTTGTCAAATTGCTACAAAGACGTGAAAGTATTGCCGTTTGTGGAAGCATCGCTTTTATAGGGAGAATGTCACTCAGCCACGCAGTAGTCGTGATTTACACGTTATTCATTTCGTTTTCCTTAGATCGTTGCTGGCAAACCGAAATGGGCTATCTGCTTTAGGGAAATTGCAATTAACACAGATCTGATTACCTTGGGGGCATCCAAACAAGAACGCCACTAACAGAGCGTGAAGGCATGCTGCGAAGAGACACACACATCCTTTTCTCAATCTTAAACGCACCTAACCCAGGGTCCTCCCAAAGCAGGTTATGTCACCATCCAACTGAGTTTCAACCCACACCGGCCACCAGTTGTAGTCCCGGTACGCGAGCGGGAGCTGGCGGTTCAGGTACTTTAGCCAGCGGATGGTCCCCATGTCCGTATGCCTGTCCCTCGCCGTCTTCTCCCGAGGGTTGATGAGGTGCTCCTTCTCGGTGACCGGGGCCATGATCTGCTTGATGGCGATCCAGTGGGTGGCCAACAGGCCGCAGACGTGGTTCGCCGGGTCGACGAGGTACTGGAAGTGCTCGTGCGGCATCTGCAGCCACCAGCCGTAATGCTTGCAGATGATTTGATACCCTAATAGGAAAAGATTTGTTGGTTATCATTGACCTTGTCAAAACATGTTCCTTGCTTCTCTCCTTCGCCCAGAACGATGCTATACTCACCGCGGAATGGTGAGGTGTACAGGGCCTCCACCATATCTACGAGCAGCTGGTAGTACTCGACCTCGACCGGATGAACACAAAGAGGCCCCAGCGCCCGCACGCTGGCGATGGCCGCATCGACCCAGTCCTTCCGGATAGGGGGCACCGTCTCCATGAGGGGCTGCAGGAGCGCCATCTCGTCCTTGCCGACCCAGTTGGTGAAGAGGAAGCGGGCGCCCTTGCAGTACATCTGGACGGCCACGAGGACGACGCCGCGGCAAAAGGTCATGAACTCGGTCATGCCGTCGTCGAGCAGGACGCTCTGGAAGGTCAGGGCGAAGCACGTGGCCATCAGGGCGTTGCCCGCCTCGAACGTGTTGGTCATGGGCACGTCGTCGAGCGTCTTCTTGATGGCCTTGATGGCCTTGACGCGGTGCTCCATGGCGAACGGCAGCAGGGACGTGTCCTGGCCCAGCAGATCGGAGGCCGCCAGACCCAACATCGCGTGCATTAAGTACTCGTGCTGCCAAGGAGAGAGACAAGGCTGTGAGTTCGGGCAGGAAACGACCAATACGCTCAGGTAACAAACAAATAGGCGATACTATACATTTTGGGACAAACAAGCCATCTCGTGAGTCCAGATGGCCTCGTTGCCAAGAGGATGATGTGGGACGCAGTTCAGGAGGAAATGCTGGAAAAAGCGCATGTCTTGCAGGCTAAAAAGGGGTACCTGATGCTGGGGCTGGCTTCGACGTCAGCATTCCCCCAAGACGCGGTGGGATCACAATATTCGTTTATCATCTACCTGGTGTGTGATTTGAGGTACTGGCGGATATTCGCAGTTGAGCCCGGCCTTGATGCAGTGCCCACACGAAGGATGCGTCTCCTGGCACTGCTCTGCGGTCAGTAAAGGAGAATTCGACAGCTAGCGGTCCCCGGGCGGTTCATCACCTTGATCCGCCTTTTCTTGCAGTTGTAGCATCCTCGCCGGCTCTTGGTGTGCCCTTTGCGCTCTAGCCGTTGCTTCTTAGCCGCTTCTCTTGCGGACCAGGAGCCGCTGTTAGTCGGCGGGATACTACTTGTCAAGGCGGCGGCATCCTCTAATGTGGAAGTGGAATTGGAAGAGACGTCTTCGATGACATAATAAGAGCCCGCTGCTGTCTGATCGGCTGCGTCGAGCAAATCGAGCGTAGCTGGACTTGACAGCTCTGATGGCTCCATTCTCTTCGATCTCAATATCAAGTTCCCGTGTCCGAGGGGAAGCTTCGGCTCATTTCCACCAACCAACGGGAAAATGTGTGCATTCATTGACTGCGGGAACAGAACCTTATCTGGTTATATTCTATCAGGGTAAGACTGAGACTAGGACAAAGATTCCCAGGCTGTCGGCAGACTTGACTATGGTCCAGCTGAATAAGGTATTGCCGCGCCAAGCGCCTTCTACAGCGCGCCGTCTAGCAATCAATCACGTGCGCATAGTCGTGGCAGTGCCTTTAGTATATGTATGTGTATGTATGTATGTATTTGTTGAGTAACCTGGAGCTGAAAGAGGCTTGCTCAAATGGCGTAGTCTTTACCATCTGCATTGCCTACTTTATAGATAACTAAAGTAACGAGGATTTCAGAAAGACATCAGAAATCAGTCTTTACCAATTCTCACATATTGCGAACGATGCAAGTCAAGTCATTGCGATGTCTCAGGGCGGCAACACCTAGCTTTGGCAACAGCTGAAGGAGAGTTCGGTATCTTTTGCGCCAGAGTCGGAAGCTGAACAGGCAGACAGGCTGCTTGGCAAGGCGCCCCCGACGGTTCATCATTGAGGAGGCAGGTTCATGATTGACCGACTACTCATATTGATGGAGATGTATGCATCCCGTGCCATTGGCACACTACCGAACCTACCTCGAGCCCGTCCAATCGCAGTTCCGGATCCGCACGACAAAGGTCGGCCGGGCGGTGTAGTAGTATAGCACAGGAAACATGCATTCCATACACTAATATCGGTGTGTTGGGCATTCACTCGTTGGTGGTAGGCTCACCTTCTAGTCTTACCTATAGTGGCCCTCTAAGAGTACCGGGCGTCTGGGGATGGGAGTGGGGGGCTATTGTTGTGAACGGGGCGGGAGACGAACATTCTGCTATCTCGCGTCCACCGACTTCTTCCCCGACATCGAAAGCAGTTGTTATTTATTGATTGAAATGGCACACTGTCCCGTTGCCGGATGGGTTTCTCTTGGGGACTCGGAATCCCCGTCCTCCCCCAACCATGCCAACACGAGGTAAATGGGACCTCGATCCATATTTTACTCGTATAAGCATTCAGGCATTCGAAAGCATGGACGCAATAAACAACCCGATGGTTTTAATTGTGCCCGGTCGGCACGTCCAGCGTTCTCCATGGTCATCGGTGATCGTCGCTCGTGAGGCCTCGTTTGCAGCCGGCCGAACCAAGGTCGGGCCCTCTTGGCGATTCGTCACAATGGAGCATTTCCCGAGTCTCGGGAAGGCGAATAAACAACAACCCTCTACATACAACCAAAGCTACAGCAAGGCAATATGGCCTTCGGGCTACGCAACGTCGCAACCCGGTTTCTGTAGATTGAGATTTATACGAAGGGGGAGATCGGCGGTCGTTTATATAAATGGGGGAGTTTTATACATAGCATATCTTGGATGGTGTGCGCATCAACTTGGAACTGGGCTTCTTAGCAGCCGACCTGGTTGCATATTGACGGGCATCTTGGCGATAAAAAACAGCAGGGGACGGAGTGGGTGTGGATCGGATGATGCCGTCCCGTTGGCGGTTGGTGGGCGAGTTGAGCACGAGAGTACTGAGTTGAGCTCTGAGCGACTTTGGTGAGTTGAGTCGCCCGCTGATCATCTACGCCCAGCCAAGGACAGAACAGACATGTCTTATGCATTGCTGACGACGATGGCTCTCCTCCGTTCAGAGTGTGAGTCCGTACAAGCATCCGAAGTTTCCACCGTCTTCTTTTGTTCTTTTACCGTTCCGTCTTACGTACAGGTATTGTCTTCCCCCCTGCACTCAGTGGGAGATCGCCCCCATCACCCAATCTTTGAGGGGTTTTCTTCGCCGCACGCTTCTGCTACGCCGTACGGAAGAACCAGCATGTACGCCGGTACGCCGGTACTTGGACGAAGGTGGCCTGCAGAGAAGGCCGGAAGGAACAATTGGCTCATTTCTCATCCGAACATTTGAACATCACCAAGATCCCAAGGGATTGGGCAGTAAGTGCCAAGATGAGATGCGCAAACATCAACTGGTATCATCCTAAGAGGCGGCGGGAAGCAATTTCGCTTCGTGTTTCAGTGATGCTGTCGTGTGTCGCATCCCCACTACAGCAGCGCTCGTCGTACTGCAGCAGCAAGTGTTTGGCGTGAGAGCACCTGAGAGCACCACCACAAACACACCCGGCCACTAGCCCCGGCGATTTGACTACATATGCCAAGCTTTTTCCAGCCTGGCAGTCATCCCCACCGGCCACGATGGCTTGGCTGAAAAAATTGGTGAACCCCTGCTAGCAAGAGCAAACCCCTCCAGCGCCTCCACCCTCCACGTTCTTTTTCTCGGTCGTCCACGTAACCGACGGTCTTAGGCCTGACCAGGCCCAAAACCAAGAACAAGGGCGTGTGGGCCGATGGGCAGGCACCGTCCGATTGGGACTCTTTTCTCAGTTGAATGGTCCGTGTCGCTCTGTACATACGACGTGCCCTCCTCAGCTTGGCCGCCCAGCGATACGCACACATCAACAGGCGGCGGCTGGGCGGGTAGCACGTTGAGTTCATTCAGTCCGAAACAGCCTACACGATTGTTTGCCATTTAGACCAAAAAGCCGCGCGCGCAACTGGAACGGGTTCCGAGTGGCTGCACCAGGCATCGGCCCTTCTGTTCTCTC
This sequence comes from Apiospora marii, assembly GCF_038362585.1. NCBI lineage: Eukaryota > Fungi > Ascomycota > Sordariomycetes > Amphisphaeriales > Apiosporaceae > Apiospora > Apiospora marii. Next base: position 4,048,497 of record NW_027117377.1, read on the forward strand.
TTCTCTTATCGTGCTGTGTGTGTGTGGTGGTTAATATCCATGAGTGCTTGATCAGTCGGTCAGTTCACTGCAGTTCGCCAGCCCGACTTGACTTTGCGAGTCATGTGTGTGGGAACAGCGCAGAGAGGGCGCCTCAACTCCGACATGTCGTGTACCGCATTTCATCAGGATAGATGCTTGTTGAGTTGGCAGGAGTCACTTAGATTAGCAACCTGGGGTGCATTGCCCGTTGAAATTTCCCAGTGCAAGAATGACAAATGAGGAACACTGACGAGACTTCCTCGTTGAAAGCGAGTGGTCCACGTTCCCTCGCATACAGGCGCGCGCCGGGCAGCGGTCGTGGTCGTGGCCGTGACCAAAATAGCAAAAGCAAATGCGACGTTCGTTCAGGGAGATGAGGCCGACGACGACGTCAGTCCCCCAGCACGCACCGACCCCTGGCAACAGCAACCCTTGCCCCCCGGCCAATTGCAAACAAATGCAACCCTACTTTCGATGCCAAGCCCCGGTGACGGTATTTTTACCTCTGGCACCCGCATGCGTATGTGTGTGCATTTTGGTTGGCCGAGAATAAAACGTTCTTGTTCCTGCATGACGAGCGGAAATCGCCAGATGGAAAAGAGGGGGAGAAGCAGTGAGGGCATACTCACCAGGCCACATCACATCACACACACAACATAGCAAGGCAAAATAAAACCAGCGGTGCCACCTTAATACCGGTAGCTATCCGCAGTGATCGGCATCAACTACCAAGATTAGTGAGATCGGGTATTACTTCCCAGCCAGCCAACTCACCTGCCTGTCTTTTGCTTTTTATTGCTTTTCCCCCCATTTTCCACCAAAAGGGTTGCCACGCAATATCTATTGTTAGGGCAACTGTCAGAAGATAGCTCACATCGGCCAGATAAACATCCCATTTCTGCCCATCCCCTCCCATCCCTTCAACAAGCCTTTCGTTTCATCCGAACACCAGCCAAGGTGGGGCGTTCTAGCGGCCAGTAATAAGGAAATAGGACGATATTGGATGAAAACAAGGTCTGTGTCGGGGAGCGGTACGAAATGTTAATACCAATAAACAACACCGCCCACAACCAAAGCCATTGAGCCCTGCCAGCCGGACTCGTAACGATACGATAAGAAAATAGTGCTCTCTGGAGTTGGAGTCTCGACCGGTGCCTGCTCCATCTTTGTGGCTCTTGGGTCCAGATCATGCCCACTTGGAACGAAAGTCCGGCAGCTTTCGCTAGTATGTTAGCCAGAAGTTGGTAAGCATGCACTATAGGTACGACTAAGACCGAAAAAAACGGGTTGCCCTTTGTTGCTTCCGGCTGTCTGCGTGTTCCTGCATGTTCCTGAGCGTCTTTTGCTGGACTTTGCCCAATCCAGACGGGTTCCGACTCGCTCGCACTTGGGGCTTGCGCCGGCGTGCCCCTGTGGCTTTTGACTAACTTTGGCCGCTCTCCAATGGGATGGCAGAGAGCCGCTCTCTGGCCCCCTGAAATGCAACCCCCTGTCCCTGTCGCCTGTTGCTCGCCTGAACCCACCCGGAACCCGATCCAGTGTGCCATCCTCATCGCCCTACCAAATCAGGAGTGCCTGGGCCCCCGGACCCCTCTCTCGTGCAGGAACAAGGTACGGGCAAGGTAGGGTAGTACCGACTGACTGTGCAGCGTCTGTATACTACCTACTACTACTAGTAGACCTTCAGATGTTTCTTCTTCCCTGCCTCCCCCCCCTTCAGACACACTCACTTAAATTGTGCCCGGCTCCCACCTTCATTTTCCCTCCCGTCCCCTTCCCGGCTTCTTCTGGTCTTCACCGAGTCACACTCTCTCCTCCGTCCAGTCATTCTTTTTCTGTTTCCGCAGGTCGCCAGCTTCGATCGCGTTTTACCAACTTGTGATTGCATTCACTATTGTGCTGTTGTCTCACGCTACACTTACAACTCACAGTCCCGCTGCTGTCCCATCGCGCCCCGAAATCTCAAGAGACAAAATAAAAAGACAATCAAAAACCCCCCACGACCAAAAAGGATTGACCAGATTCATCCGTCACCAGATCGCATCACTCTCTCTGCGTCTTTGATAGACTGCGCCATATCCTGTCAACAAGACAACCTTGGGTTCCCCTCTTGAACGACGACATCACTCTCGATCCGTCTTCCATTCTTTGAAATCGCTGGCACCGACGCACACACTCCTTCCACCGGAAACTACACCCTGAAAGAAACACGCTACTTACCCAGTATCTGATACCCGGACATACATAACACTCGCAAATATGTTCTCCAAGTACATCGTCCCGGCCCTCTGCGCCGCCAACCTCCTCGGAGTGGAGGCTGCCAACCACCACCGCCACATGCACAAGCGGGATTACATCGCCACCGAGGTCGAGATTGTCACTGACGTTGTGACCGTCTACGTCACCGAGGGCGACCTGCCCACTCCCACTCCCAGCGCGGCCTCGTCTGCCCAGTCTGTCGTCGCTGCTGCCCAACCCTACAAGGGTGACGACTCCAACGCCGAGGCTGCCTCGCCCGTCACCACCACCACGACCCCGGCTGCTCCCGTTGTCGCTCCCTCTTCCCCGCCGGCTGAGCAGCCCGCTGCCCCTCAGCCCACCACCATGGTGACCGCAACCAAGGCTGCCCCCTCCCCTGAGCAGCCCGAGATCAGCATCCCCACCCAGGCCGCCATTGTCAAGCCTGCCCCCATTGCCAGCAAGGCCTCCTCCGCTGCCTCGGCTGTCGAGACGTACGAGGCCCCCGCGCCTTCCACCGGCAAGGGCGGAAAGCGTGGTCTCGCCTACAACGACCCCAAGCTCGTCTCCAACGTCTGCTCCAGCAGCAACAAGTTCAGCTGGGCCTACAACTGGGGCTCCCAGTCCGATGGACTCGAGGCTTCCATTAAGTACATCCCTACCCTCTGGGGACCCCAAGCCGACCACAGCCAGGGCTGGTCTCAGAACGCCCAGAAGGCCATCTCTGCCGGTGCCGACACCATCTTCAGCTTCAACGAGTGTGACAACGCCGGCCAGTGCAACATGGACGCTGCCTCTGCCGCCGCCGCCCACAAGACTTTCATGAAGCCCTTCGTTGGCAAGGCCAAGATCATGGCCCCCTCCATCACCAGCAGCGAGTCGCCCGGCCAGGGTACCCAGTGGCTCAGCTCCTTCATGGAGGCCTGCGGCTCCGACTGCCCATGGACGGCTGCAACGCCCACTGGTACGGACCCGGAGGCGAGGCTGGTGCCGACCTGTTCCTCAAGCACCTCGTGAAGGTCAACGAGACCTGCGGCAAGAACAACGTCTGGGTGACCGAGTTCGCCGCCACCGATGGCGACGTCGACGCGTTCGTCACCAAGGCCCTCCACGAGCTCGACACCAACTCCAAGTACGACTTCGTCCAGGGCTACTCGTACTTCTACCTCGCCCAGGGAAGCCTGATGCAGTCGGCCAACGCCCTCAGCACCTTCGGCAACATCTACGCCACCATGTAAAGTGGCTAGGGCAGATCTTTTTAAACCTTCTTGTAACTCACCCTTAGGGAGGACCTTGCATTTGTTCTTGGTAGACTTTTGCATTGCGATGATGGACGGGATTCAAAAAATCTTTTTATTTCACTTCTTCTCATGTACATAGTTTTCACCCTGGTATTTGGCTAAGAGCCCGCCTGGATTTCCTGCCTTCAGAAATCTTGAGTTGGTCATTTAGAAGCGTTTCAAAATATCTCTGGATCAGGAGCCGATCACGAGCTACGAATCCATATGAATTGACAAAAATAAACCCACGTTTTTGAGCATCCTGCTTGGCCAATTGAATAGCTTAGGATGTGACCGTGTTTGTGCCCCCTTTGTGATCGCAGCGCTACATGTACACTGTTGCGCCGTATGTGGGTAATCTTGCCCCTTTTCAAATGCGGCACAGCCAGAGCATACAATTTGACTACATACTGTATAAGAGGTACGTTTTACACCGGCTAGCCTCTCCAGGGTAGTCCCGAGCAATAGTATCTGCTTAAGTTCATTATTGACGCCGGATAGTCTTGCAGCTTAATTCGCTAGATACTATCAAACGTAGATAGCTTTTAGCAGTGAACGCCCACCCCAGCAGGCGAGTCAGAAAATGAGATCAAAGATGAAAAGCACGCCACCCAATTTTGTTGTTGTACAAGTCCTTTGACGCCATATGCAGAGGAGGAAACGGCAAAAGGGTATCTCTGAAAAGAACCTCCCCCAAACTCCGGAGCACACGACATGACCCGAACCAGCATGTGCGTGCGCATGTATGCTAGCAGAATAATAATTGTACATGGATATGCAACAGAGTAAACAAAAACAACGATGGCGTTCGTTACGTGATCTCGTCCATTTTCCCTCCAACTTTTTCTTCCCCCTCTCCTGCTTCTAGCCCCTGAGCCACCTCCTCTGGGCTCGGGTCTCCCGCCATGACACTGCGGATGGAATGAATCGATGATAGTGTCCTAGAGGGCTTGGGTCTCTGTAGAGGGTGGCAATCGGTGGTGGCGGCGGCAGCAGCAACGGCAGCGGCTCTTGTTGTTGTATCGACGGTCCCCGGAGCGTCGCTATCCCCACCTGCTGCTGCTGTCGCGGCTGCTTCCAACGTGCTTGGCGTCACCTCCTTAGCGACCTGTTGCTTATCATGCCCATCCTCGTTGCCAAAGAGCGTAAATATATTATCCCAATGAATTGGGCCGGCGGACGCAACCGCCTCGTGATAATCGCTGGAGCTGGAGTTATTGTGCCCCGAGGCTGCGGAACCCCTTCTGCTTCTCATCATCAGGCTGGCCGCTCTCGTCGTTCCATCGCCGGGGCGGCGGTAGCACCAGGTTGTTGCAGAGGATCTTCTTCCTGCCGTGTCATATGGTCCGGCCTCGGACATGGAGTAGCCTCCGCTCAATGCGTCGGGGCGGTAGTGGTCTCTACGGGAAGCGCAGCTGGAGCACATGCCATTTACGACATCTCGCCTCGTAACCCATTGGATGACCATAGCTGAGAATAGGACTTGAAAGGTGTGGGTGTCATTAGCACACATAGTTTAGTGTGAGAGGTGTGGTGAGAGGGGGATGAATATAAAGGGGTAGGAGGGAGTGAGGGAAGTCGTACTGTCACAGTTACAGGTTAAGAAGCATAGCCAAGTCGTTTCGCCGTCAAGGGCCATGAGAAAGGAAAGGTTGCTGCCATCCATGATCAGGCACCTTCCTCAACGTATTACCATGTCATTTCAGTAGCTGAGTGGTTGCTTACATGATACTGGAGGTAGCTGTGCAGCATGCTCCAATGAAGGTACGTAGGGCAATGGAGCGAAGCCTAGCGTTGGCTGATGTTCGCAGCATGCCCGCGGCGGAATTAAGGTCTGTGCCGTGTCAGTACCCGGGAAGTTCTCAAGAGTTTATAAAACCGGATTCTTGCAACTCACTTCGAAGTGGTATCAGAAACAGCGTTGTGAGATATATCTATTAGGCCGTCAGTATTGGGGCTGGCTATCGTGACAAGGTGACAGATATAGCTCACGTTGGCAAGTACATCACAGAATACCAGAGGCACCAGGACGGATCGCCTGGCTCCAATGATACATCTTCCGTTCTCCAGGCGGGATATCCGGCTATGATGTTCTGTTAGCCGCCATGTATGTCTTCCAGCAACAAAGCCCTTACTGCACGAAATTGAGAGTCAACACTACGATATAGGCGCCTGCTTCGAAGTCAATATACACTGTGGCGTGATGGGGTAGCAAAGTAACTAACACACTAGGCCGGCTGAGTTGAAGGCGTATAATTTTGATTCGAGCCGCCTTTTGGGGCTGTTTCTCACAATGAACTGCAACGACCAACATGTCAGGTCAGCTTGAACGTGGCTTTGGGGAAGTAAAGTATGACCTACCGCTCTCTCGTTCAAGAAGAGGCAGATGGACTGATGTGATATTAGCTACGAGCTGAAGGGGGGTTTGTTGTTTGGCGAGAACTCGCATACTATCTGATTTGAGTGTTAACGCTGACATGTATTGAAGGATAATACTGGGAGTCGCTTGACATACCTTTGTGATGACATATAAGGTCAAGCAGATGATGATGGCGGCTGAGCAGTTCTTCCGATCTGCCCAATTAACGCCGCTTCCATGCGAGAGGATGATCGTGGCGAAGACAAAAACCCACGAATCTACCAGGACGGCGAACACGGCTGTCCGGCGGCGCCAGGTATCAACATGTTGTCTGTCCCTTGCAAGAAAAGGCAAGATGAGATACTTACTCCAGATGACGAAGGGTATCTTCTTCCACACCTTGACCGCCAAGTATCTCTGAGCTAAGAATTTTTACGAGAAGTCAGCCGGTGTCTCTCCAGCCGGATGCGATTGTGGATGTTGGGGTAATCTGGATGCGCCTACTTAGGAAGGCCGTCAAGCCCACGAGGGCAGCCAGGGAAATGAGCAAACCCCAGACCTCACCGGCGAGGGGCTCGCCTTGATCCCGCTTGGCGTGCAGCAGAAGGGAGGCTGGGGAGCGTTGCCCAGAGACAGCTGAAGAAGGTGAGTGTGGCGACATGACTAGCTGGATGCATGGGCACCCAAGCAGCGCTCGTGATGATGGAATGCTATAGCTTCGTTTACATCACCCTTTGTCCCAACAGAGCCAGCTCGTATTCTTTGCTACGCGTGCATTGGGATGGATGGCGATTCAGGACAGGCTGAGGGGAAAGAAATGGATGGGAAAGGTTGCCCGCTCTCCTGGACGGGGTCAGACTCCGAGTATATGCGGCCTTTGAGTCCTGGGTCCCCCTCAGCTTGGACAATTCTGGGATCGGCGATGTTAGTTTGTCAGGCACACAATGGCGCTATCTCCGGTTTGACGGCAGCACCTACTGCATCGGTTGATATGAACGGTTGGCAAACCATGGGACGGGCGTCGAATATGCTAATAGAGGCGAAAGTTGATGGCATTGTGGCAACACTGGGCAAATCCGGAACACGTCCATGAATCAAAATGGGGTTTCCAATGGGGAAATGGCCATGGCGTGTATCTGGTCCCGAAGAGAAAGGAAAACCAGCATATGTTTGGGCCCGTTTGTCCGGTGATGCAAGGGAGAGAAAAGAGTCGGGGCCTGGAAACCAGCGCAAATACCGAATGGCGTTTGTCGAATTACTCGCCGACAATGCCGAGGCGGCGAGGCCGTGAACTACGGATTAGGTAAAATACTTTGCAGATGGCAGGAACTCTAGTCGGACCTGCCCACGTGCAGGCGGCCATGCGTCACTTCCTTGGCTCAGGGCCCTTTCCATCTTGCCTTGCGACATGCAGGCGTGGTTAGACTCTGAACCTGAACCCATCCGATCTCGTGCCAATAATACATTATGAAATTGGAGGCACGCCGCTTGTTCGGCAAGCCGCTCCAATAAGCGCCAATGGAATGTCATAGTCGGTTGAACTCTTTGGCCTTTGCCTGCTTGCCTCCCGTATCGGCAGCTGTGCAGCTTGTGATCTTGGGCCGAATTCAAGCAAGAAAGGGGGTACGGTACAAGTGTTTTGGCGACCAAGCGCCCGAGGCTCCGAGCAGCCTCAACTCAGCCGGCAATAGTGAGGCCGTGGAAGAACTGACGATGTTTTGCACTGACCTGAAGAAACTCAACATGTACACGGTTCCTTGCTTCAGGTTGTTTGCCCGAGTGCTCGTTACGAAGCTTGGGTGATTGCTGGAACTATAGGCATTGGTAGTACTGGTGCAATAACCCGATAATCTCGCGACAGACGGGCAGACGAACGGCATAGGCGCTGCTGTAGTAATACTAGGTAGTTATGTATGTGTAAGTATTTTCACAAGAGTATCCAGAATGCTTCTTGCCTAGGTACGTTAAGCATACGGAGTCGTATACTCACTCGCCTTCACTCGATCGCATCTTATCATATGGTCGCAGGCCAAGCTGTCACAGTGTCGATGCTCTACTGTTGCGCAAACTCTCGCACTGACTGCTTGGCACGACTACACGCATCTCCCAGGCGAAACCCAACCCAGCCAGTGATGCCATGGGCAATGCAGAGATGGATATATCAGGAACAGACAGGCGTATGAAGGTGCGGCATTTACACTTAGTAGGACGGCAGGGACGCATCCCGTGTTTGTGGTTTGATTTAGTCGGCCTTCCTATCATCCAAGGTTTGGCCTACTGTATCGCTGCGTTGGTAGATACTGGCAGCTAAAACATTACTTTCATCAACAAAAGCTTTCGCTGACAAACCCGTATAGCCAATTCACCCCCAACGCCGTTGCCATACGCAATTCCGGAGAGCGGCCTCGCTTCATATCCGCCCCTGGGAAGACCATGCGCCCCCCGCAGCACCATCTACCCAATAACGCCCATGTTAAAAAAGCCATCATATGCTGCCATCCGAGTATGTACTACCTGAATACACTATGTCGTATGAGTCATGCTACTTTGTAGTTTTCTTCTTCCTCCGTCTGTGTCACCAAAGCTTGAGGACGTGTTTAGGGAATCTCTTGATAGCCGCGCGTCTCGAGTAACCGTCGAGAACTTAGCCTCATTCTGTATCTCTGGGTGGTTGGGCCCTTGTTCGAATGTGGAACTTGTCGCGTAACCTATCGGCCAGGTTATGTCCGGCCCGGTCCTCGGATGCCACGCTTTCAGAAGGCCCATGCTGCTCCCGGAACTGCCTGAGCGCTCGAATGCGTTCGTCCACCGACGCATGCCTGAGCATGTTCCAGTCGAGTAACCGGGATCTCCTGCGGCGGTGCCCTGCGTCACCCTCGTTGCTCTCGCTCTCTCCATGGCTGCGCTGAACTGATAGTTCACCCGGTTCTCCAACTCCGTTCTCTTCGTCTTGTGTACTCTGTGGCCGTAGGTCGAGCCGGCTTTCGGATATGTCAGTGATTATGTGGGAGGGGTATCTGCAACCAAAGAGAAAACTCACCATAACGGGCACGTTCCGGAGACATTCACCAGCCAAGGATCAACGCAACCGGGGTGGAACTTATGATCGCATGGGAGCACTCGTACGTCTTCTCCAACCGTGAAGTCTTCTGTGCAAATGGAGCATCCAAGGTTCTCGTCGTTTTCGTGGCCATCTGGGATCGCTGCAGGCGCGCTTGCCACGACTGGCCTGGCCTCCGGTCCACTGTTGCCCTGGGCCGTCGTCTCTGCTCGCGGATCAGGCGTCGCCGCAGTCTCCCTCGTCTGCACGGTAGGGGACACCTTATGATCCCCAGAGACGCTCTCGAGTTCCTGCTCTAGATCTCCCTTAGCTGGAGCTGGATCGCCGAACTTGACGATGGGCAGGGTCTCTAACACGGCCCTCGCCAAGCCACGAGCTCTACTCTGCGTGGGGCGTGGCCCGTAGCGTTCTGGATGCCGATGTGCCCTGACTGCTCCAGTGCCGATTATGATGAGGAACAGCAGTGTTATCAGTCCCGTGATACTATACAGGATACTCATGGCAACTGCCGAGTTATTGCCGCCGCCTTCGGGGTTGGGGGTCGAGTTATCCTGGGAATCGCTACCGGTAATGGCTGCGCGTATAGTCCCTCCAGAATTCACTACCATGCCTCTTGCGCCCTTAGCTTCGTCGTTGCTCACCATGGTCCAAATTGATGTGTATGCGGGCTCCTTTTCCAAGGCGCAGCTCATGCCCGATGTGCTATACAGGAGTACAGCTTTCGGCTTGTTCGGCGCCGAGGTGATGGCGTTGAACATGTCGTCGGGTGAAATGAACGAGTCATCTTTATTCGGATCGCAGGACATGTATGCGATCAGATCCGGGTCGTTGAGCTCCAGGTAGTTCTTTGTATTGACGTTGACCAGATTGCCCTGAATGTTGAATGACTGTACACCGAGTTAGATATATTTCTCCTTGTAGCATAGGCAGCGTCGTTGGTACCTTAGCCTCGACAGACGTGCCGTTCAATCCGGCCTGCTTCGTCAACGGCGTGATGGGAACCTTCTGCGCAAGCGGACCAGAGTCGGAAGGCGTCAATGAACAGGCCATAGTATATTTGGTGTAATATCCCGGGACATTTTGGACATTTCGTATTGTAGGGTCGTCGGCAGCCACGGCAATGACAAAGCAGGCAATAGCCAGAAAAGTGTAGGCCGTCCTGGCGAACGAGGTAACGGTCGACGTTACCATGGTCGCGATGCTGCGACAGCGCGCGCGAATGGCCTAGCAGAAGACGGCAAAGCTAGGTATGATTGGGTCGAAAGCCGCAGAGACCCAGCAGCATAGGAAGTCCGGATCTTTGAACAAAACAGCCCCGGCCGGAGGCACACTGTCGCATCCCACCTACAACGCGCATCGACTCCGGCTCTTGCACACTGCTCAATTTGTTTCTCCCTTCTTTCCAATGCTCGTTCTTTCGCGCGTGCAAACACACACATACACATGCACGTGCACGAGTACGCTCTAGATCTTTTCCCAATCTCAGGCAGGCATGGACAATGCGGGGGATCGGCTCTGCCTCTTGCCGGATCAACCAGACAAAATACACTGGAAGGAACGTAAGGGAAGAAAGGAAGAATAATGACGCTTGACGATTGACGCTTCCCAATTGTTTCCTCGTTGGGAAAGGCAGGCCCGTATATAGAATTATTATCTCCCCCAGGAATGTTGATAACGGGATGAAGGAGGATAAGGTGTAGGATCGGATTGGTGGTAGTGGTAGGTAGTATACTATGCCCAGTACTTACGTAGGCATGATGGAGTGGATGGGTGGGTTCCAGTCCAGTGAACCTAGCGGGCTGCGGGACCGGCGGACTCTCTGGACCAGCGGAGGATGGGCGATGGGTGATGTGCGGCTTGATCGTCAACGTAGCCAATGGGTTTCGTGGTCGCTGCCAATCTCTCCATGTTTTGTCGCCCAAGCCTGTGTGGCGAACGCCCGTCCGTCAGCTGACTGGCGCTGGCGGGGGAGGCGGGACTCTGGTGCACCGGCTTCCTAGCGATTTCTGCTAGCGATTTGCCATCTTCAGTTGCTCGTCTGTCAGCGGCCGGCCTTTTTCGTCCCTTTCTTTTCTTTGATGGACAATCCGAGACGCATCTGAAATGGAGCTTGGTGCTGTGTTGAGAATCTGAGACACCTGGCTGGTTTTAGCGTCGGCTTATGGTTAAAGCACCTGTCGATTGCACCCTAGCTCTGCTGCTTTTCAGCCAATCAGCGTGGCTCCCTTGCACGCACTGCCTCAAGTGTGCCCATGACAGGACGATTCAATGCAGGTGAGTTTTGGAAATCCGTCGGTCTGCTTCCTGACGAGACGAAAAAGGCGACCCTTTCTCCCCCTTGAGATCCAGCCGATCTCCGAGCCCCATCCAATCGCGCTGCAGCTGCAGTAGACTAGCGACTCTCCGAGTGCCGTGACCAGCAGCTCGTCGTTGATAGCCCGTGGCATATCTTCGGCTGTCAACGTGTGACACAAGTCTGTGGTCAGTTGGCCTAGCACCGCCCTAGCTCCCATTCCTGACAGACGGGTATGTCTTAAAAAGGCCAATCTGCTGGAACTAAAAAACATAGTCTGGGTAAGCACTTTAACTTCGGGTTACTACTAAAGTTTGACAGTTAACCTAGTTCACGGTCGAGAGGGGGGCACCGGGAATGCCTCTCTTGTCTCACGTGCACAGGCCCCGATACGGCTTGTCACCCAGCGGCCAGCGGCCAGCAAAAGATCAGTGACGGGAGATAGAAGCTTGGCATTTACGAGGCAAGAGGCCCCAAAGGCATCACCCTATGGCATCAACCAGCTTCAGTAAACGGGACACACTGCTGCTTTTCACGCTTCATCCATAGTGCTAGTGGAGTAAGCACGAAAGACGAGCTTCCCCATGATCCGGAAGAGTCGATTCCGGGATAATTGGTGGTGATGGAGACGACTACCTATCGTCGGTATGGCTGGTAACATGACAGTTGCGGCGCTTCCAAATCGTATAGTTCATCAGGAGAAGCGATGTGGTAGAGTGTTTGCACCAGTCTAGTTGGAGTGCAAAAAATAGCTATCACTAGTCGCGCATGTGCTTCATATAGAAAATGTACAGTCATATCTCATCATACATAGGAGTTCTATCTCTGGTATGTCTGGTATTGTGCCACATCTTGTGAACCATGGCGCAGCTCCTCCGTAGCCTTGTGAAACTTGACAGCAAGATGAACCAGATCGTGACAGGCGCCCGACATGCATCCCGTAACGAGAGAGATACATGATCTACCAGTTCGTAGCATGCACCATTCCCCAGTACCCCAGCCCCTCGCTCGATAACAACGCCGAAACTGCAAGCACGCAGCTGGCGGGAGGTGCAAAACATTGTTTTAGGCCAATGGTTAATTACTTTGATACTTGCCCGTCTTCCGAGGGACCCTGGAGATCTCGGTGAAACTGTCTCATACCGTTTCAACCCATCAAGCAGTTCAAGCATGTCGGCTATGTTAACACGGCTATGTACGGGTTCAATATAAATGAAGCCACTCGATGGTGTTGTATAAAGAAAGGCGGGTTTACAGGTTGGTAGTTGGCTCTATCTCACGAGAACGTCTCAGTGTAGCTCATGAATGTGCTGCACTTCATGGTGGTCATCAGGGGTGACTTGGCAACACCCTATTATATTCCAGTCTCTCGCGTGGCTGCTACAGTGATCAGGTCTGGGTGAGGTATCTGGGCCCAGAACCACAACGGAGACGAGGCTTCTCTTCTATATTGTGATGTCGGAATACAACGGCACTCCAGCCGCGGGTTGCTGATACAGGCTCTCGACGGTAGATGGGGAAGCAGGAATGAGTCAAGGTCATCCACGTACATAATGAATCGCTTGGATAGGTTTTGTTTAGAAAGCTCCCTTCATAGCACCCGCCAGATGCGAACTGCTTCCGGGTGTCCTCGACACAGATTGGACCGTACGAGTCAATCCAACCAGCCGGGGCTCATGTAGTGTATGCAAACACCAAGGCAATCCAGATCCAGTAATGGAATCAATTCAAACCCCGAACCGATTCCAGTACAGGCAAGCTTGCGATGTGAATCGTACGAGGGGACCTAAATCTCTTCCATATCCTCCAAGTCGTCCAGCATAGGCCAGTCGCCGACCTCAACACGCTCGGGCCGGACGAAAACGCCATGCTTCATGGCCGATTCTTGACCCCAGTATCGTGTGCCATTGATGCTGCCGTCGTTCTTGCCCACCGGCTCATCAAGCTGAATGCCCACCCAAGCACCCAGTGCGCCGGGGATTTCCTTGACGTCTCCAACATACTTGACCTCACCCCTCTTCGCATCTTCGCCGCCGACTCTGCATCGTTTGCCAACCTCAATGCCGCGACTCTTGATCTCCTGGAGAAAGGCGTCGATCTTCGCTTGCTCCAGGCTGGGGGCATCGGGGTTGAAGCGGCCTAGCTTCTCGGCCTTCTTCCAGGCTAGGACCGAATCCGTCTTCTTCTCATACTCATCAGCTGGCATGACATATTTGTCAACACCCGAGATGTCGGTGTAGTTCGGCCGTTGTCCAGCTGGTCTAGTATCAACAACCTGTGCTTGTGATGATTAGCCATCGATGCAGAAGGTCTAGTTGGCTCTTCGGAAGCAGTCCCGTCCACCGATGCATCAAAGATGGACCGTCGGCGCTACCGGGTGTGCGTGCGTGCGATCGTGCGCCTCTTGCGCAGAGACTATAGGCCCGCGCCAGCCGCCCATTTGTCATCTAGAGGCAGAGGGTATCGCGCCAACTCACCTTTAATTCTGCGTATGGAGTAAGAGGGAAGCTGGTCAGGTAGGTGTTGTCCTCATCCACCGCCTCGATGGCCACGGTCTCCTTGGAGGGCGTCTGCAAGACAAGCCGCTGAGCCGAAGGCGGCACCCCTGTCATGGGTTCCAATTTTGCCTTGAGCTGGGAGATGCTCCATGATGGCGTGATACGTCGTTCCGACGCCGAGTTCTCGGAAACGACCTGCAGCGGAACATCGGCCATCTTGGCTAGCCTGTTGAGATGAACGAGCGATGAGCCGAGGCGCAGTGGGTGAACCGAGGCAGGGGTTGTGCAAGATATAGGGTGTGGTCCAAGCGGTGAGCAAGCCAAAGCCCCTGATTGCGACACGGAACGGAATGTTTTTCTAGAAGGACGTTAGAAGTCGAAGCCCCTGCTGGTTTCGCGTTGTGCTGAATGTTGCGATCTTGCGGAGGTGGTGGTTTCCGTAAAAAGCGGCGCACAGAGCTATTGCAGGGTTGTAGTTGGTTCGTTTGGCATAATGGGTCTCTTTCTCTGTCCGCCTGAGAGAAGGCAGGTAGGTACCTTACCTACAGCCACCTATGGAAAAAGGTACCCATTTGATCAATTGGCTTAGCTAGTGGTATTTACTCAATACGTCAATCAAAACCTGTGATGTAAGTCATCTCATACTATCCGAATCTTCGTACCAAGCGCACGGTGAACGATGAACGAACGACTCAAGGCTGATATCAACTTCGGGCCTGTGACACATCCGGGTTCCGCCAGCCAGGAATCGGTTAGTGTACTTCATGTTACTTACCTCCAGTCCGACAAGGCTAGGTTGTGCATCAACCAACCAAATGAAGTTCCAACTCTATTGCTGCGAGCCACCTTCAGCCACAATTGAGTTGCAACTTACCTATGTACAAACACGGTCGTTCGTCGTTGGTGCGTTCCTTACTTACCTAACCTCTTCCCGCGAACTCGAGACGGATCTCGTGGGGCTTGGGGGCTGTCATTGTTACCTTGGTATCCCTCATTCCCGGGTTGGCCATGGTCCCATTGCAACCTCATTGTTCATGTCGGACTGCCCGTCTGCTTCACATGCTTGCTGGTGTGTTCACCTTTATCCCGGTCTCGAACGCGGTTAATAGTTGCCGCTACGCTTCTGACATCTTGCGCCATCTGGGATGGACGACGACAAGGTATGCACCTGGCCAAATGCTTGCTTGATGAAACCTCATCCCGTCTTCGATGAGACCTGCCTGTGTACATACTGGCGGGCGCCGTTTGCACCTCGGCGCAGTCCCTATCCAGGTCAGTGGGAGTTGTCACTTAGGCAGACTACCGCCAGCATCAAGCCATTTGGCAGAACAGCATACGGTCAACCGGCATCAATGTATAGCAGTACATCACAATGGCAGGACACCATACTAATCGCACACCCGTCTGTTCCTGTGATGAATCCGTTGCCTTTTGCGAGTCTCGCTGCGTTTTCCTTTTGTCCTCCTTCATTTGTGCCTCCTGGCAGAATCTCCAAACAGCATGCGATACGTCGGGTAGCCACTTACACGACCCTTCTGATATTCCCAATCCGGTCATCGCCTTTTAGCCGCCTCGCCGGGGAGGGAAGGAGGCCAGGGACGCGGCTGATAGCGAGCCCGAAACTACAAACACGCGGAGTGGTTCTTCCTACCTGTCATGCTGGATTCCAGACGTAGATGAGGACAATGACCTATCATAATGTGAGACATTGCGCCACGCGCATCCCGATGTCTCTTCTTCCGGGCGAGCATGGATAGACAATATCATTGTCGATGTACTTTTTCGGGCACTGTTTTTTTCTTCTTCTTCCTCCAATCCCAACCCCAAGGCCCGGCAGGCCACTGTCGGGCACTATGCCCGTCATGGTGATCCCAGCGGGCCCCATTCGTAGAAGCTGGATGTCTGCCATAAACCTACCGGGAGTTAGGTACAGCATCCATCCTTTGCTTTCCACACCGCTGTGAATCGCCAAGGCTGGACTGGCCGGGCTGGACTGTACTGGCTGTGCCAATCCGATTCTTGTTTGGAAATCTGGAATTTGGACCTGCTTTGGACAGGGTGTGTGTTTAGGACTCTGGGAAGGTTGGTCAGTATCGGTATGGCATCGTCTTCAAACCAGGTACTATTGAAGCTTGTCGCCATATAATGGCCGATTTTCCCAGATTGTCTCACAACATCAGATCTGCTTCATGACGTCTTGATGGCCGTGTTCTCGAGTCCAGACCGCAAAGACAGTTGGGCCACAATTCATCCGATGAGTGAGGACATGGGAGAAGCAGCTACGTAGGCATCAGAAATCGACCAAACAGCCAGGTCCAGGCATTGATGCAAGGCCAACAAAGCTGCCGGACTTGAGCAGACAATTCGGCACGGTAGGCGGCTTCCAGGGCTCATGAGGCGCAAACGATTCCATTGGTCGGCCAGGACTCAGGAGGGCTGTCTGCATGAAAGCGCAGTTGATTGAGCCCAACTCCTTGGGCTTGACCGTGACTGGCCTGGAAGGCTGACGGGCGCTCGTCATAGTATGATGTTTTAACAATCATGGATAAGCAATGCAACCAGGAAACAGGGCCAATATGTAAGTACCACATACACCCGTATTGTTTCCAGCCTCCAGCCTCCCTCTGTTCCGTGCTGAGGAGGTTGCAATCCCAGGGACTCGTGAAACACGGGGTGGACGATATCACCGGAGCGTCCGGCCATACCCGGACTATAGTGATGGTTCGTCCCCTCCCCCTTCGCGCTTGGAGGAAATTGGACTCTAACACTGACTTCTTTTCTTGGGAGGAACTGCCTATAGTATAGGGCCATCGCCATAATGCCGTGCACGGATCCAGCTCGTGGCAATAGCGGTTGCAAATAATTAATCGGTCTTGATTAATGACAGCTACTTAAAACGACGACCTCAAACTCGCCGCTCCGCTTTTTCCTTCGGGCAGCAACAGCACAGCATGCACCAGTGCGTGCCGACTCCTCATCGCTCACAATCAGAGCCGAGGAATGAGAATACAACCACGCTTTGATTACTCTACTCTACCCTACGCCGTGACCGCCACATACGCACCCCACGCGGCTATGCTCGACGTTGTCTTCTGGAATGGTTGACTGACAACCAAGAGAGGGATTTCTGACTTGTATTTACTTGATTCAGCTAGTGCTGAACGTATATCTCCATCAGGGATCGTCGTCCTTCTGGCAGTTGAGCCAAACAACAGCTTGCTTCATCCAGTTCTTGTACCAATCAATCGTCCGAGAATCTCAGATCGAAAAAAAAGAGCCAAAATAAAAAAAACCAAGAGAGCGCGCGCTTCGCTCTGCTGTTCTTTTTGCATTCTTTCCCTCCCGGTCATCCTTGGCGGGCCCACCACAAGACTTCCACTTTTGCATCATCATGGATGTTCGTTATGGACCCTGAACCTAAACGTGATCAAGTCGATCGAACAATCCACCCCAATCTGCAAGACTAGCAAGGAAGCCTGGCGCTGAGTAGGTCGAAAAGGAAGGCGAGGAGCCGACGGGGATTTTGATCCTATCACCAGCCATCTACTGTATGTAGGTACAGTAGGTATGCGACAGACAAAGACAAACAAGCCAAGGTGGGAAGACCGTGAAAAAGAGACAAACGAAACATACCGTTAGCCACAAGCGTTGCATAGGGAGAGGTGTACATAAATGCATGTAATATTCAAGGTTCGTCCGTTTGGCAGGTATTGCCCATCTCGTGTGTCACACGATGGCCCGGCGCAGCTTGATGCCGTTTACCTTCTTACCTCCCTTACATAGATGGAAAAGTTGAGATTGGGTCGCTTGAGGATGGATGATGACCCGGCTTGCATGAGGAAGAGAAGGTGGCATTTGCCCATGGATGGCGGGGGCAGATCACAGTTCATGGCGGTTGTGTGTCGTGACGCACGCCATCATCGACCCTCTTTCTTCTCCCTCGCAAATCCGTCAGATGGGGGGTTCGATGAAAGAGCGGTACGGCACCGCCTCCAGATTTCTCTTGGGCTACATACGTAGCTGCATACACCCAGATGCTATGCGTAGTAATAATGAGACTGAACGTACGTACGCATGTGGCTAAGTACCTTACATGCTAAAGGCAAAAGCATTATGCATGGCTGACCGCCAGTTCATCAACCCCAAGGCAAGAGGGCTGGTCCCGGCAGTGAGGCATTGACGATGGATGACAACTTGTTTCCTGCTACCACGACAAGCCCGGTAGCTAGTATAGTAGGCAGCCCTCTAGGCCCCGACCTGGATGCCCGATTTGGATCTGTGCTCCAGACCGGCCAACGAATATTTTTTCACCTGATTAATTCGGCCTAAATCCTACTGGTTGCGGCACTCAATCTTGTGCGCTGCTGCTCTATTAACAGGATATAAGGAATACAGTGCTAGCTATGTACAGGATGTAGGTATACGTACTTGGCTTACTCCATACCTAACACAGGCAGTCCCAAATCTAACGAACTACCAAAAACCACGTGAGCAGACGACCTCAGCTGAGTCGAGAGCTGTGAGAGCTGAGAATAAGAGCGAGCAAGCGGCAATCTTTGCTCCATCCGAATCCCAAATCCTTGGAACATTGGACTATCCTGTACTCGACCTAAACCTTAGTTGTGAGATGTGTTCAGGAGCAAGCTGCGTCCGCGCCGAGCTGCGACATCTCACTTCAAATCCAGACAGCATCGCATGGAGCAGAGCAGTGCTTATTCTTAGCCCGTCCGTGGGACTGAATGAACTCAATTGGAAGATTTAGGCGGCCCTAAGCAGCATGTACAGGCTGAAAAGCCGCACAGACGTTGGAGACGGTCCTGCAACTAGAGAGCCCCGTTTTCCCGCCTGTTGCTGCCCCAAAAGAACAAGGCCCTTTGTTCGCTAAGTACGCTGCTAATGCTTGATGCTATGCCCTGGCGGGCGGGAGAGTTCCTTCTGCAGTTGTTCTTTTGCCTTTATTTGTGTCCAGTCAAATACGACAGGTCTCGACTTTGCTTTTCCGAATGGAGCAATAAATACACACAATGGCCATTCTTGTTGGAACCGGTCGCCTGCTCGCTTACGGTTAAGGTTTACCGATCTGACACCTCATCTCCTTCCCACCAACGACCCAAGGCAGGAATCTAGGACTATCTACATTATCTACACACACATCTATCTATAATATACATACATACATACATACATACATACATACATACATACAGCACACACACACATAGTAGTAAAGCGAACACACCCAATCGGTATGCAGGTCTGCAAACGCATTCGCATTCTCACCCCTACCTACCTCATGTAATGCACCTGGCATTACTACACGGATTGTACTGTGCCGTAGCTTAGTCGAGTGACTTTACTTACTGTACTCGGGCACACGCGACGCTATGCTTGCAGGTGGTCTGTAAACCAGACTTTTTAGGTTATCGGCAGCTAGCTAGCGACCCAAGACGACCCTACTACTCACCTACACCTATCGATCGTCCACCCGTGAGCTCTGCATAAGTAAATGTCTCACTCAACGTCTAAATCAAAACGAAAGGACGGGAAGGCAAGAGCAGAAAAAGAAGGGGAACTGCGTCCCATCTTCATTCCAAATCAAGCCGTACGTACATACAAAAAGTTGGTGCGGAATGCAAATTGGGTGGGTGAATAAAATGGATAGTATATGGGTATGACTCTAACTCTTTCTTCCTCTCTCAGCCTCTGTGCTATTGGGAGTGGTGCTTGGCATGGCGCCGGTATATGGATGGCAGTGGCATGCGCACCGGGTCGCGGGCAAAAACCCAAAAACCCAATACCAAATACCTCCAGTCGAGGCCCTAAAAAGGGAAAGAAGTCGAAGGTACCTGGGCCTTGTACCGTGTGCCTCAACCCAGGTTGCAATTGGGGTCGCATATCGCTCGCTGAACGGGTTTCAAAGTCCCCACCGTCGTATGCAGTTTCATGGCAGCCACATTTCCAGCACCCACCGCCTGATCATCCCATTGGAAGGAAATCTCCTCTCTGCTGCTGCTACTCTGCGCTGCTCTGCTGTCTACCTCTGCCTGCCCTGCTCCGCGCGCGCTTTTTGTCGCCGTGCCCTTGTACAGGCGGAGGTACCGTCCAGAGCCACCGTCTGCCCTACGCTACGGGAACCCCATCAGTTCTCAGAGCCCTGGACCGTCCGTCCAGGGCTGTCCTGGATGATGCTTGGTATGCATGTACATCCATCTTGAATATCCCAAACTCCATCCACTTCCTGCAAAGCGAACCCCATGCCTGCAAAAGGTTCGTGTCGGTTGGTGCCCAGATCATGACACACCTTCTTTCTGCTTGAGCCTTACCGGCAGAACCCTGCTCTGCTTCTGGAGATCTCATCTTTGAACCACCATGGAACACTGGGCGCACTCTATGTTCGGGCGACGTTCATGCTACCCGTCGCCGCCGTCTTTTGACTAATTCCAGGCCAAAAGGGAACCGCTGCCCTCAGTGCCGGCCAGACCTGGACTGGACCACCAGCTCGTCGCCGTCTGTCCTGTCTCTCTCGTCTGGTCGTTGTTGCCCTTAGCGCGCGTGGGCGAGTGAGATGGAGAGTGGTGGACTGTTCACCGCGAGGTCATGCACGACTTCGTGGCCATGCCATCAGCCCCTAGTCCATAATAGCCCGCAGGGCCAACAGCTCATCTGTTCAACTTATCAGACATCTGAGACTCCCAGGGCCATCTGCCTATTCTCAGCAACGTCCGATCTCACCGACGGGCCAGTCCCCGTCCCAGTCTCTCTTCGCGTTGCCGTTCTTTGCTTGTACCGCAGGTTCGGGGATTTTGCCTGATCGACAAGATCACGTTTCTGCTGCTTGAACCACGGCCAAAATGAATTGTTATTGTCATTGCAGGTGTGTTTTGTCGTCGTCGGCCCTGGGGCACCGCACGGCACGGAAGCAAGACGATCCTGGGCTGGGTTTGCTGGATTTCGCTCTTTTGGCAGTGTCATACGCCACCGACTCTGCCTCACCCGAGCTACTATAGCTGACCGATGTACATATAGACAACTGGCTCCCGGATCCACCCTTTGTATGTTTCGACACACCTCACCTCACACCCACTCACACCCCCTTCTCCCATGTCAACATTCCTTTTCTGGTACCCATCTGTCGTCGGTCTACTTGCTGGACTTGTTTCCCTGACCCCTGCACTCGTTCCCCCACTGCGACCACCGCCATCCATTCGTGAAGTACTGTAGAGCGTCCAGTCCACACAGCGGCTTTAGACACTTGCCCTTAGCAGCTTTTCTTTTCCCTCTGTCTCAATCTGCAATACGCAAGTTCCCGACGTGGATCCCCCTCTACCCTGCTTGCTGTCTATAACGACACTCCACTAGAGACATGAGCAACGATAAAGTCACTCTGGCCCGCAAGACTCTGGAAAAGTCACCAAGGCCAACTGACGTATTCCTCCATCCTGGTACCTTCCTCTAGAGTCTGCGTCGAGCCTTCACTGATACCCTCATTGGCCCTAGAGTTGCCTGGCGAGCACCCAATCATGTTGATATCTTCCCAAACGCGACTCACACTGGACTGATTCAGGATCTTTGCACCCGAGGAGCCTCTTCTTCTTTTACCTTCCCAAACCACAGAGCACCACAACGGTCAATCACTCGTCTCATCTTCGGGCCAAGACTAACACCATCAGACCAATCCGCCCTACTACTTACTTACTACCTACCCTATCTGCATACAGCACTCGTCTCTGCCGGACAACCACCTCTACCTGCCGCAGCTACCGCTCCTACTACTACTCTTACTCCCATTACTTCCTCGTCTTCTTCTTAACCTTCTTTTAAATTTACTGTTTCGAAAGATCCAAGTAAACTCTTGCCGACACCTTTGACAAGAAGTACGCCCCCAAGTCCGTGTGTTATCCAGCTACTGTGAACATCACAACAACACCGTTGGGCATATCGTCTCCTCTTATAACGAAACCCTGTATGCTCCGTTAGGTACTCGCGCGGAGAGCGCCTCTGTGAGGAAAAAAATAGCCTGACCAAGGCTCAGTCGGCGACAGACCGCCACCGTGGATATCGCCTCTCTCCTCAAGGGTTCCGACTCGTACGAGTCTTCAGTGTCTCCTCCCCAACACCACCGAGCAGCTTCAGTACCTCCGACCGTGGCGGCCACAGCTTCAGCCGTGCCCGTTGGGCCACCCGTGTATGCGGCACCCCGTCTGGAGCCGGGACCGGGTTTGGGTGTACCTGCAAGACGCATCATGGCACCCCACGCAGCAGAGTCACCGGCGAAGAAACAAAGCAAGTGGTCAGCCGAGGAAGATGCCCTCATCATCGAGCTGCGGGGGAATGGCATGAAGTGGGAGGACATCTCCAAGAGACTGCCAGGCCGGAGCGCCATCAGCTGTAGACTTCACTACCAAAACTACCTGGAGAGACGAAGCGAATGGGACGAGGAGCGCAAAAACAAGCTGGCAAGACTTTACGAAAGGTACGTTCCCGAGCGTTGGTGTCCTCGCCAGAATGGCATCCTTGGGCGTTTGCGCAAGTTGCAAGCCACTAACCAAGACGCAGATTCAAACCCGAGATGTGGGCAAAGGTTGCGGAAGAGATGGCCATTCCCTGGAGGGCGGCCGAGGCCATGCATTGGCAACTCGGCGAGAACGACATGGCGCGCCGGGCGGGCGTGGTGCCGTTTGCGCTATCGGCGGTCAATCTGGACAGTGCGCAAGCAAGAGGACCTCCGCGGGGTCATAGCCACTCGCACTCCCAAGGAAGCCTCCCTCGCGACATGGTCGGTCCGACGAGAGGTTACGGTCGGACACCCACGATGCCACAGGCACGGCCGATAGTTACACGCAAAGACAGCATGCCCCCTCACATGCCGCCCCATCTCGAACACGGCCCAGGCGGCTACGATTACCCCCCACCCGGCGGCCCCTTGGCACCGATACAATCGCAGAGTCAGCAGCGCCCCGGCATGCTGCCTGGCCTTGCAGAGTTGACGACCGGAGTCAGCCCCTACAGCACACCGGCCTACTCGATTGGGATCCCTAGCGTCAGTCCCGCACAAAGCGCAACCGCAAGCCCGGGCCCATTTATTCCTGCCATGGCCTACCCGCCCCTCGAGCCGGCCGGATCGAAACGTCGTAGAAGTCCGGATCTTTTACAGGCCGAGGCGAACCGACGCAGGCACCTGGATCCGCAACCCCTAGAGCGAGTCATGCCGCGGCACATGCCATGACAATGAATAATCACACGGGACACGGGACACGGGAAAAAGAGCCCCGGTCCAAAATGGGAGTCGGAGTTTTTGGCGGTGTCGACTGGAATAATGTTTGATTTAAAACTGCATGGGGGAATTTGCACCTGGTGACATTTTTTGGGAATTCATTGCCTCTTCTCGTGAGTCGACACGGGGAGAGAACGCATGCTGCATCGGGTCGGAGCGATCATATGGCTTACGGGAAATGCATGGACACTTCATCCAAGGCTTGGAGTGTTATGGAATAGGGTGTGCGAGTGTGGGTGTGTGTGGCAATCATGGCTATTGTTTTGTTTCCCCGCTTGATATTATCTTGTCTTGCTTTTTTCCCTTCTCTTTCTTTTTTTTCCACTATCCACGCAAATATCCATGGCGCCTGCTGGGGTGAGATAAAGAAAAAGGTCGCACTTTTTTTTCTTATTAGAGCGAGGAGGGCATGGTCAGGGGCGTTTACGGCGAGATACACTTTCTGCCTCCTCCAAGTGTCTGTCTACGGAAGGACACACAGTACGTATGTAGCAAGGTGTCAGTCATCATGGATGAGGGTTTATCCGTCCATTGTCCATTTGACCTGTGAGCAGATTGGCTTTCAGGCTCGCTGGCTGGTTGTGGGAGCGGCCAGCCACAGGGAATATCATCATTAGCATTGAAAAGACCGAAATGGCAAAGGGGAAAGGGAAAGATGTGTGTGTGCGCTTGTGCGAGTGTGGAGGGGTAGAGACGAGCGAGTTGCTTGTGCGCGAAACAACACGACAGACTAGGAATTACTTAGATCTGACGAGATAGAAGCCTGTTTGCTCTTACTGGTATCACGGAGTTGGGAGAAAATGGAATGGGGATAGCTATGTGTGTTAGTAGTGCATTATCGCGCATACATTGCTTACTGTATTTATAAGGGATCTAGTTATTCATATTGATGTTACCACAGTGTGATATACAATTTCTTTATTTTCATTTTATTCTTATTCTGTGAACAGGTATCAGCTACTGCATCGGCTAGCTACTACCCACCAGTTGTCTTTGTCGTACCCGTTCCTCACAACCTTGCCGCCCACAGCCTCGACGTCTTCTTCCAGCTCCCCCTTTCGGAAGAGGTGGTAGTAGCGTTGGTACGTGGTGTCGGCAGGGGGGGAGGGTCGTTGCTGCCACCGGCATCGTTGCCGGCTTCTACTACTACTTCTTCTTCTCCGTCTCCTCCTGCTGCTCCTGCCTTGGTCTTCTTCGTCTTTGGCTTCTTCTCCTTCTTCTCTTTCTTCTGCTTCATCACCCACGGGACCAGAAGGTCCTGCTCGGTACTCTCGTCCCAGCCGCGCCGGCTGTTGGACTGCTCCAGAGCCCAGACGTAGACGAGGATCTGGCCCCCGTCTTCCCCGTCGCCGCCGGCGGACGGCCTCCTCACGCAGTCCAGCAGGGCCCGCACGGCCTCGCGCCGCCGCTCGCGCGTCGACATGTGGTGGATGACGGCGACGCAGATGGCGAAGTCAGCGCGGCCCTCGGGGAAGGGCAGGGCGAGGCCGTCGGCGACGGCGACGTCCTGGGAGCGCTCGGCGCCGCCGTGGTCGCGGGCGAAGCTGACGAGGGAGGCGCTGCGGTCGGAGCCCAGCATGTGCACGCCCGGGTTCACGCCCAGGTACTTGCCGTTGCCGCAGCCGACGTCGAAGCCGACGGAGCCGGGGGCCAGCGAGGTCAGGAAGTCGGCGATGACGGGCCAGGGCTTGTAGCGCGTGGCGCTGAAGTGCGGCGCGATGGACTCGTAGACGGCGTGCACGTGCTCGGCCTCGTAGTCAGCAGCCTCCGCCGCAGACGAGGAGGCCGCCAGCGAGGCAGCAGTGGATGGCGGTGCAGCGGCAGCAGCAGGAGCAGTGTTTGCTGTCAATGACAACGACGACCCCTTTGAGGTGGCAGTGGCGGTGGTGCTGTCATTTTGGCCTGACGGCGGCACAGGCATTACAGCAGCGGCGGTGGCAGCAGCAGTAGCGGTGATAGGAGGTTGCATTCCATTTCCGGAAGCAGAGGGGGGAGCCGCTGCATGCAACGCTGCGCTGCCACTGCTGCTTGGTTGTTGACTTGCAGCAGCAGCAGCAGCAGCAGCAGCCATGGGAGCGTCAGCGTCAGCGGCCGCCGGTGTCGTCGATTGCTGCATGGTTTGGGACGGAGTGGACGGACACGACGTGTGCACCAAACCCAGACAAGCAGCACTCAGACACACACACACGCACACACACTGACTGACCAACCAACCAACCCCTAGTAAGCTGTTCGTTCGTCCCTTGTGGCGCGGGGCGGTGTCGCAATTGGCGATGTGGACAACAAATGCCTCCAACTTACTAACCAGACGAGGTTGTATGTACGTATGCTCTGTTCGGTCGGGTACCCAAGAGTCCGGACCGGTCACCGCTTCTTTCAAAATTTGTTCTTTCTTTCTTCTTCTCTGGCTTCTTTGCTCTCGGCTCGAGGTCTCGTGGACCCCTCACTCCTCTCCTCCGCTCAGAACCTCGAACTTTTCTCACGCGCCGGGGGGGTCTTGTTCCCGGATTTCTTTCTCTTCTAGGCCCGTCTCCAACCCCTGTCCTTACTAGAGCGGCGGGCACGAACACGTCAATTCCACAAGTTCTTTTTTTTTTTTTCGGCCGACTGGCACACAACGGTAGAAAAGACAGGGTATCTGGCGCTGTACAGTAGAAGAAGCCTTCCAAAGGAGGGGGATCTGACGTCCTAAGGTCCTGGGCAAAACCCCGGTAGTGGCGGTTTTGGCTTGGGCCTTGGTCGTTCCCACCAACACGGGCGCTGCCGTAAAAAAAAGGCCGCGAAGAGAAAAAAGAATTTAGCGTATTCATGCACTAACACCGCTTCGAGTAGTAGGCAGTCAAGTAGTGCAGTGCAGTGCAGTGCAGTGCAGTGGTGTATGTATATGGATGACAGACAATATCTAAGTAGGGTTATATTTGTATCACAGTCACAATGCGCGAACGGGTAATCTCGGGTAGCACACGAGGCGGGAGGCTGCTGAATCTAACCGTTTGATGTCTCCTTCGAGGTTCATGTAATGTCTCTGGGTTGTCTGATGTTGATGGATGCGGGAGGGCATGGGATGGGATGGGATCGAGCACTGCCGGGAAAGCCGTTAGGTGGTGGTCTGCTTAAGGTTTGTTTCCCACCCCCTCCATCCGCCACTACACCGGCCACCGATGTACGATGTACTTTTGTATCACTTGATCTCGACAACATGCGACCGACTTTGTTCCCAGCATCCAACATCATCAAATAGATCAATTCGCATTACAGGTGACACGGTACTTGCATGGACTTGTACATCACCGCCCGCCACGAACCCAACCTGCCCAGTTCCAGTTCCAGTTCCCGTTCGTGTCTTGCCTTGTTTCGACAACATGGCGTTATGTTAGGTTGCCTTGCATGAACGAGACACTGCAGCAGACCTCGACTATGGAGGCCTGGACTCGCCATTACGTAGCGCACTATTCTTTTTGGTATTGACCGACACTCGCATTGGGGGAGCCAAGTACCTCAGTCCTAAAGTTGCGGCAGCCGTACTGGCCCTGGCCCTGCCTGGCCCTACAGTGCTTCTAGGGACAACCCAACCCCAACCTACTAGTAATAGTACGACCGGTGACCGGTTGGGTGGTGGGTTGCTGGCTGGGCGGTTCTTCTGTTCGTTCTAGCATACCCTGGTACCCGACTTATGTACTGTACTAATACACCCCTACAGCAGATCGCCTTGGTCTACTGCCCCGTGCTGTGGGCGTGCAGCGAGCGTGGGTGTGCGCGGGCGTGGGGTTACAACTTCCAAAACCAAAGTCTCGGCCACTACGGCCCATCCTTCAGGCAGCTTACCTGGTACAGTGGACGGACAGTGGCTGACCGGCTGCCAGCCCAGAGATTCCAGAGCAGTTAGCCCAGCATGCGGCCGCTGTCCTCTTGCATCGGACAATTCTTTTCGGGGCCGTAGGGCAATGACTCGCTTCGCAGCTATCGCCTGAGCGCCTCTGACTCGATCCGGCCCGGAAGCAACCGAGATCTGCCCTAAACTAACATTGATCTCAACATCCCAGGTTACCTGGATGTACGTACTTGCATGGGTCAATTGATTACCATCATCCTGGGATATCCATCCATATAGTAAGCAAAGTATGCAAAGACTGATTGTAGGTACTGCATCAACCCACTATTGCACGCCTCCATAATCCATTCGCTCCTTGCAGTAGCATGTTACACGTCCAACCAAGCACAACCAGCCTTTCATCGCTTGCCCGTGTTCAGCGGGCTCTTGGCGTCGTAGACGTCTGTCGTGATCAGCTCCGGGTAGTCTACACCACCCTGCTTGAGCGCCTCTTCCATGATCTCCATGATGACGATGCTCTCCTCCCAGGGCAGCGTCGCGCTCTCCTTCTTGCCGTCACGCAGGCATCGGGCGCACTCATCGGCCTCCCAGAACATGCCATGCCCCCAATCGCGCTCCTTGTCCTGGGGGATCGGGCAGTCGACAATCTCGACCTTACCCGCACCGTCCTTCTTGACAATCCTGTACTGTAGTGGCTTGAAGGCCGGGCCCATAACTTGGATCTCGCCCAAGGGTCCTTGAATCTTGATGGCAGGACCGCCGCTGTTGTGCCCGTCTGTGTCGGTGGGAATACGAAGACACGTCATAGCGACTCCCATGCTCTTATGCTTGGGGAATTGCAGAATGATGTTGGTCATCTCGTCAGCACCAGTGGTGTACTTATTGATGGCAGCAACCGTCTTGGGCACCTCCTTTTCTTCCTCGGGCTGGCAGTGGTACAAGATCTGCATTAGCCATGTCAAGGAGTAGATGCCCAAGTCCAGCAACGCGCCTCCCGCAAGGTCGACGTTGACCATGCGGTGCTCGTCCTTGAAGGTGAGAGATCCATCGGGACCGTCGTTTCCGAACGAGTTGTCGGCAATGACGCGATACACTGGACCGATAACGCCCGACTGGACAAGCTCCCGGATCTTGATGCTGAGAGGGAAGTATCGAGTCCACACAGCCTCCATCAAGAAGAGGTTCTTGGACCGGGCCATCTCGACCAGCTTCTTGGCCTGAGAAGCCGTCACGGTGAAGGCCTTCTCACAGAGAACATTCTTGCCGGCCTCCAGCGCCAGCATGGTGTTCTGGAAATGGTGGCTGTGCGGGGTCGCTACGTAGACAATGTCGACGTCTGGGTCGGCCACCAGCTCGGCATAGGAGCCGTAGGTCTTGACGCCTTCAGGAGCCTTGACCATGGTCAAGAAGTTGGCGGCACTGTCCTTGGACGAGGACGAAGCAACGGCAACCAACTTGTGAGCAACATCGTGGACATCACGGGCAGCCGGGTTGGTGAGCATGTCCTTCACAAACACTGTACACGTCAAGGTCAGAAAAGGGGGTCTTTGCTCCATTGTAGATGGACAGGAGGGACGTACTCTCGGCGATCCAGCCCGTGGCCATGATGCCCCACCTGATGGTATGCGGTTGGGAAGCCATAGTTGCAACGGCGTCGAAGTCTGATGTGTGATCAACGGAGTCGAGAAGAAGCAAGACAATGGATTCCTTGATCCAGCGAGGATATTAATAACTCAATAGCTCGAGATGATGATTGAAAGTCGACTTTGTTCAGTGGACCAAGAAGTGAACAGCGAGGAGGCAGCGAGGGAGAGGGAATATTAGACTCCATCTCCTCTTTACAAACGGTCGCTGGCCCGCGTTCCCGTTGAAGGTGGGGTAATAGCCTACGGTACTGTATCTGTCGCTCGCATCACTTAGTCGATAGCATCGCACTTGTCCTCTCAAACTGCCGGTCAAGAGCCGACTCTAACTCCAAAGCGTCTAATATGGTAACGTAACACGACTTTACAGTATTGATTCCATTGAGGATATTTTTAATCCCATTTTGGGCCGTGATATTCGTGCAACATCTCTAGAAAGGTAAGGCGCAGCATAGTGATAGCTGGTGGTATCGACGTCATCCATCTCGATTCGATTGAGCTACCCACACTATCTTGACCACCCCCGCGTTGAGGCTAAAACCGGTACAACCATAACATTGAACCCCTGTAGTGTGTGGGTGGTATTGCCTGACTTAGATGCGTCCTTCACTATTCACGTTATCATATAGTGCGGCTCTGCAAAGATGTTTATATCTCCTCTGTCTAATCGATATCTACATCCAGGGAGGAATCAATGCATACTTGTATTCCAGAATTGGAGCAAGGCTGGAGAAGACCTGCCGCTGGAATTTGATAGGCCACTCTCAACAAGACCTTCAGTACTTCAGTCATGTGGACTCAGTTATGTAGGTAGGTACAGATCGATGTCATAGCCTTGCATGTACTTGCCTTTCAGCAATGATTGAACAAAGCCATGGAGTGACTGCGCAATTGCCGTTCATACCACTTCATATTGACAATATTAGACTGTTCTCGCGTCCCGGGCTTGGAAGTATCCCAATATAGGTAGTAAACGAAGAGAGCATGTCCTTGAAAATCTTTGGCAGCCCAAGCTCACGAACCCTGGTTTGCCGGCTGAGACTCAATATACCTCTTCCCATCTCCCCCTTTTCCCATACTGCCAACACTAGATCAAAGACCATGGAGCACCCACCGAAACCATGCGGCTTGTCCCAGGACCTCACTCTGCCCAGCTCGTCGTCGTCGTCCCACACTACAACCACCACCCCGCGCCTCGTCTACGGCACCGCCTGGAAGAAGGACGCGACCGCCGACCTGGTCTACAAGGCCCTCAAGTGCGGCTTCCGCGGCATCGACACCGCGGCCCAGCCCCGCCACTACCACGAGCGCCTCGTGGGTGACGGCGTGCGGCGCGCCGTGGCCGAGGGCCTCGTCACGCGCGGCGAGCTGTACCTGCAGACCAAGTTCACCTCGATCCACGACCAGGACCCCGACAATCTGCCCTATGACCCGCTCGCCCCGATCGCGGAGCAGGTCTGGGCCAGCGTGGCGAGCTCGCTGGAGAATCTCGCCGTCCCTCCTCCTCCTTCCCGAGAGGGAGAGGGAGGCGGCAATGAAAACAACTCGACAACGTCATCGTCGTCATCGTACTTGGACTGCGTGGTCCTGCACTCGCCCCTCCCGACCCTCGAAGAGACCGTGGCCGCCTGGCAGGCCCTCGAGAAGTACGTCCCGCACCGCATCCGGCACCTGGGCATCGCCAACACGCCGCAGGAAATCGTCGAGTACCTCCTATCGCCGCCTTCCGCGGCCGCCCCGGAGCTAGCGGTGCGAATCCCGCCGTCGGTGGTGCAGAACCGCTTCCGCCGCGAGACGGGCTACGAAAGTGCGCTGCGGCGCCTCTGCCGGGACCACGGCGTCGTGTTCCAGACCTTCTGGACCCTGACGGGCAACAGCCAGCTCGTCAGGAAGTCGAACGTCGTCGGCGGGCTGGCGGAGCGCGTGCCTGGGGGCGGGGTCAGCCGCGAGACGGTCTTTTACGCCCTCGTGCTGGGGCTGCGGGGTACCTCCGTCCTCGACGGCACCACGAGCGAGGAGCACATGCGCGCGGACCTCGAGGGCATTAAGCGGATTGAGCGCTGGGCGGCCGGAGAGGGGAGGGAGATGTGGGAGGATGCGTTGGACTCCTTCAAGCAATTGATTCAGGAAGAGTAAGTAGGGTTGCTGGACCGTAGGATGGCGCAAGTGTGTGTAGTACCATCGCGGTTTCTGTCCTACATTATGACGTCGCATTGCAGTTCAAGTTTATTAGCATTCTTTCGGCATGTCACTCATGTTAAGGGACGAAAGTCCCGGGTACAGGCTAGTTTTGGCTGAATGCAATGAATCGATTCTCTATGCTCTCTTCTCCCTTCTCCCATCTGTATGCAGATGAGGAGTAAGGGTTTCTGTGTTTGTTTAATTGATACTGCGGAGAATACTCAAGGTATTGCCCTTCATTCAGCCTTAATGCGACGACGACCTATGTACACCTAATCAAGCATCCCAAATGCATTAAAAGCAGAAATGCGACCCTCGGAACGCCGGAGAGGCTCTACTAACTTAGTGGCTGGCCCCCTGATGCAATAAACATATGACGAGCAAGGCTCGTAGGTGGAAAGGAAAACACAGTCTGAGTGTGGAAATGGAGTAGTAGAATTGGTCGGTCCTTCGTGATCGTCCTCTTTTTCTCGTTAGGCCTCCATCTTCAGCTTGCCTGCCCTCAGGCTGGTCAACTCATCCTGCTTTAAGAAAACATGGTCAGTACCTCTAGTGTCAAACAAGTAAGATGCACGGATGTGCTCGAGGAAGGGGGGGGGGGGGCTTACCTCTGCTTTCCTCTTGCCCAAAACTGGCTCCGGCGTGCCACGGCCGCCGCCGCCATACTTAACCGCGGCGACGCTGCTGCTGCCGCCTGTGGCCTCGCGGTGACAGCTGGCGTGGTATATGCGGTCGCCGACGCAGAGGGCGTCCTCCCAGACCCACTCCTCGTCCATGTAGACCTGCTTGAACTTCTCTTGGCAGATGGGGCAGACGCTGTTGAGCAGGACGGGGTCGTCGGGGACGGGGATGTACTGCATCTTGGGGGCCTTGGCGACGGAGCCGCCCTGGGTTGCGTTGGATTGGGCGGTCGGGACGCCACCGATGACGTCGATCGTCTCGCGGGTGCCGATCCAGTCCTGCTCGTCCACGAGCCAGCCGCGGTTCTGGCCGGCCTTGTCAGCCTCGGCGATCCGTTGGTTCACCTTGAAGTGCCAGTCCATGTGGGCCGTCTTCTTCGTCTTGCCCTCCGCGTCGTTCGTGAACCGGCGACCGCACTGGGTGCACTGTGTCCCAAGCGACTCGAATAGGAGCGGGACGAGATGAGGTCGGAACCTAATTTCCTTGGTGTCAGTGATCTATGTTCCATTTGGTGGCTGGCTGGCTGGCTGGCCATGTAGTAGTAGAAAGGGGAAGGGGCAGGTAAATAGGCGACATACTGTTTTAACGAAGACGACGTAAAGGAGATATCGTGTGTCATGTTTTCGACGGTCGGAGGTCCTGTTACCGCAGGCCTCGGAAGAGGGAAAGGTAGCGACGGCATAGACGGCATGTGATTAGGGGCGGGCGCAGAGCCGCTTGCAGGCCCTGTCGAGGGCGGAGGGATCATGCCGGCTTTCCGCAACATGTCCATCAATGACAACGCATCTGAAGGCGCAGGGGCCGCGGGTTTCGGAAGATCAGCTCTTTGCGGCGGAGGTGATCGAATCGCCATGGTCGCAGGGGGCGGTTGAGGTGTAGATACTTGTGGTGTGGCAGAACTTCTTGCCAACAGAGCAGCCAGAGCACCGGAACCCAGTAGAGAGTCTATGGAAACCTTGGGCGCTGCTGGAGGAGCTGAAGGAGGAGGAGCTACTGCTACGGCTGGTGCTATAGGTACAGGTGTAGGGGTTTGGGCGGGAGTGGCCCTTATAGTCACAGCAAGTTCAGCAATGCGATTCTTTATGAGCACTAATTGATCCTGCGGCAAGTTCTGGGTTTGAAGAATACTTTGCAAATCCAAGAGCGCCTTCAGTCTTGTTTGTATGCTAGGATCATGTGGGTTGCGTGCAAATTCAGCTCTAGAGGCTGCGATGAGCTGCTGAATGTCATTATTCAAAGCATCTACGCTGATTCCGGGCTGTGGCATTCCATAGCCTCCAGGGTACGGTGGCTGGAAGGCAGGGGTGCTGGCACTTGGTTGGGGTGTCGAACGTGTCGGCATGGAGATGTTCTGAGTGAACGAGTTAGTGTACGGCCGGGGCCGATGTGAGGGCGGAACAACTTACCTGATGCTGAGGATATTGGCCAGCCGCTTGTGCCGGAGGGCCAAACGGACCGGCCCCATTCGAGTGGTTCCCAGGATAGCCACTGGCTTGTGACGATGGCCGGACATTAGGCGGAGTGGGCGTGTTTCGGTATGGCACAGGCGGCTGCTGAGGCATGGGCCTTCCGCGGCCTAAGAGTTGCTGTTCGTTTCGATAATGCTGCTGCTGAGCCGCCATTGCCGAGGTCCTAGCCTTGATCAAGGCGTTCTCAATAGGGCGCGTCACATCCGGGGGGAATACCGGACGAGTATCAATGGAACCGGGGATAGGCTCTTTCCAGGTCTTGAGCATCTCGTCCATTTTTCTCCGGGTAGCCATATCCACGGAGGCATAGGCATCCATGTATGTTTCGAACAGCCTCTTGCCAAAGAACAGAGTATAGGGCGTTCCCACGTTCTTGATGATGGAGTCGAGTACATATAGCGAAGGCAGCTTCTTGTGTGATGCGACCTGTTCATATTGGTAAGCAAAGATCATCAAAGTAGCAATGTGCTGACGTTCATAATGCTCCCCAGCTGTCAAGCTTCTAGCACAGAACAGTGGCGGTGATGGTAACGGTAGATAAATGATAAAAAACGCGCTTGATAGCAATCGCGACCTACCCTCTTGATGTGGTTTTGTAACGTTTGCGCGATAGCAAGGGCATGCTCTGTGTTTTCTCTTGCGATCATGGTCAAATTCTGAATATCATATCGGTTATTCACCTGGAGATCCTCGAGAGCTTCGCGGAAATCCTCGGCGAAGTGCTCGGATTCCTGATACGACGCCATGTTGGTGGCTAGGTGTTGCGTACGACAGGCAAGTCTCTCTGCTTCTCTTGAGAGCGTGCTAGGTTAGGGAGTGGTAGTGGTAATGATGATGACGGAGGAAAAAGATCCGAAGACAAACTGCGCAAACTTGTCGCCAGGTCTTCTGTGTGTGGTTTTTTCTTCTTCGTCTTTTTTTTCTTTAGAATGTTTGCACAATGAGGAGAACAATAGACAGCGCTGCGTCAATTGACAGCTATCACAATGGCCCGGCTTCAACCCTTCTAGAGGGATCTCTTCATCAAGGATACGGAGATGTGTAATTCTGGATCTTGGTTCATTCCCACGATACAGATTTGCACTCCTCTGCCAAACTCGACTTTCTGCGAGAAAGGTAGCCTCAAACAAAACAGGAGACCACCTCCCAAGAATGGTATCTTCCCGCCAAAATCGTCCCAACCTGAGCTACAGATGACCACTACGCCAGCAGGCGTACTTGCCTAAGGGGATGGCGATCTCTTGATCAGTTCAAGCCTCTTGTTTTCTACGAGCCAGAGGACGGGTGGAAGAGGGCGCGTGACGTGACTTGGGCTGGGTGGTGTGATGACGACGAATGGAAAGCGTCGCGTGTCGTCGTCTCGTCGAGGGAGAAGCGCGGATGCGTGGCAAACGAAACCTCGATGTTGTATTCAATTAGGTACGAAATCTCAAGCAGGCGTTCGAAAGGGAGAGAGCGCAGAGCTTGGTTTGGGGGCTCGGAGGTTGGATGGGGTTGGTGTTCTTGTTCTTGTTAATGAAAGATCTGCTTTGTTGCTCGGCTGGAGGGACGGACGGAGATGCCTTTGCGAGACACAGTCTTGTCAGCTTTGGGGGATGGATGCGCCGCTAACCATGTCGGGGGGTTAGCCTAATCTGCTAACCTTAGTTTGCGCACGTACCACATGTATCCATCAGCCCTTGTTCGGGAGTCGTATCTCTTATTACGAACCTAACATCATCCCTTTCACCTTTCACTGCAAGAAAGACGTTATAAGACTTAATAAGGAGCCCTGTGTCATTAATCCATGTCATATCAAGATAAATGCCATATCCATGGATAATGAGTCACAATAAGCTGATATGTAAAAGGATACTGCTGCAGATAACCACTTCATCAAACGGCGAATATCTAATGGCCGCTTATGTGTTCTGGCTTCTACATGTATATTGCGTTGCAGGAGAGGATTTTCTATCACCAACCAGGTCGAGAGGCCTGATGAATGCCAAATTGTTATGTGACGCTTCGACTTGACCCAAAATGGTGTCGTGGCTACGATGAGGAAGCTCTGTCATGACAACACCAAGGCTTTCTCGACCGGCACTATAAAAAGAAGCCAAGTAGCTCAACTGGTTACCCAGATTCTATTTCTTCTAGAAATCAAAAATAAAAGTACTCAACCAAGATAAATAATAACTAAGCGACCTTGCTAAGCTTATTAAAGAACAAGATGGCCATGTCATACGCAGCGAGAATCCGCCGTGACGACACCACCAACACAGATGCAAGCAATCCGAGAAGCGTTGTCTGGTTCGTACTATCCATAGCTTTGATAATAGCCTTTTCAGTAGGCGCTGCAGGATTTTGTCTCTACAAGTACCAAATGAGGAGGAGACGGCGGTATGGCGCCGGCTGGCCTGGCTGGCCGGAACCAGCTCCAGATGTGCGTCCCCCTAGACAAGCCCACTATGGAGAGGCACGCCCAAGATACCAATGACCATAAGTACTGGCGGAAAGAAGGGAGGGGGAGGGGGGGAGAGAAAGAAGCACTACGCAAAGCTCAAGAAGTGCTCCCCTTCTAGCCAGATGCTGGGTTATTATAACAGTATATACATCTACAATTTACTTTCGTCATGGGCAATGTGCCCCAGACTTGAGAGAGCCAATTGTCCACACGCTTGATCGGACACTGGCAGTGTAAAGAAGGGTTGACCAGAATTCTGAAGTGAACAGAGATTTCATATAAGTCTCGTTAAGATGCGCTGGTCATATGGCCAGGAAGAAAGTAACCTAATCCCTCTCAAGAACTCCAGGGTATATACCACGTGCAAAGCAAAGCCACCAACGCCACCATTCCAATTTTTTTGCCTTCTCTCGTAGATTAATATCATATCATGATCTCGACCAAATCCTCGTCTCCATATCTAGATCTGGGAGAACTGATCGACGTTGGAGGCAAGGGAGTACCGATTGTTGGGTTGGTTGCTGGGTTGCCGCATGTGGCTGGGGTGACTGGGGTGTCGTCCGTGAATGGGGTGGAGCGCCGAAGGAGGTCGCTGCAGACCGGGGATGACGGGCGACGACCGGCTGGGCACGGGATCGTCGATCACCTCCTCGCCTTTCTCGACGTCGGGCTCATAAGGCATGGGCCGGCTGATCTTGGGCTTCTTATTGCCCCTGTTCCACCACGACCTGCCCTTTTCCTTCCGTACCGAAGCGCTGCGGTGGCTCTCGTAATCCTCTGAGTACGTATCGTAGGGGTCAGGCTTTCCGCTGCTGTAGGTTTCCGTCTGGGTGGTGGCACCGTTGCTTCGGAGCTCACGAGCGGTCATGCCGCCCTCGTTGCTGTAGAGCCACGACGTGATGATGTTGACGATGCCGAAAGTAATGGCCAGGATGCCGCCAGCGAGACAGAGACGCCAGAAAGGCAATCCCATGTTATCGATGCTGTTACGGGGGTCGCTGAGCCTGCCGAGGGTGTGGCATCCTAAGACAACCATGGCGAAGCCGAACCACTTCAGGCCTCGCTGAGGTCCAACTGCTGGCCAGTTCCGAGAATACCATTGTCGAACGAAGGCAATCGCCCCAAAGGAAGGAAGCTCCGAAATAACGAGAAAGACGCAGATAACCATAATAAAGAATTGTGCGACATCGTTGA
Organism: Apiospora marii; assembly: GCF_038362585.1. Taxonomy (NCBI): domain Eukaryota; kingdom Fungi; phylum Ascomycota; class Sordariomycetes; order Amphisphaeriales; family Apiosporaceae; genus Apiospora; species Apiospora marii. The sequence goes on from NW_027117377.1 coordinate 4,084,964, forward strand.
AGAAGGTCAAGCCATCGGGCATCTTCGCCGGGATCATGAGGATCACGGACGAGGCCGCAACGAGCAAGAGAACCAAGATGCTGAGGGAACGAATGACATTGAGGATAATGTAGGCCGAGCCCTTGACGCTCGACGAGTTGTTGACGTTAAACATGATGAGAAGCTGATCGAGCTTAGTTGTTGTGTCTCTAGGCTCGAATTTATCAGTGGTCCGGTTCGTGCTCGCCATGTATTATAAGATTCTGGGTTAAACCAACGGGGATAACTGCCTGCAGTTGCTGAGGGAGTGGATATGTAAAGCTTGTACGCCTGATGAAAACGCTGGGCCTTTGGAGAAAGTGGACTATCTGGCTAGCAGATACGTTGCTGAATAGGTGTAGAAGTAGAATAGGTCGAGGACGTGAAGAAGAAGAAAGAACGTGAGAGGCTGTAGGTGGTATGTAGTTTGGTATGAAGGATAGGTAATGTGTACAACGAAGTCGATTCGATTCCACCAGTGAGACTTATAGGAAAGTGAGCAAGAAAGACATGTCAAGGCAATGTCATTATGATTGTCTCCCTGGGGAACAATGAAGCTATCGCGGCTCAGAGCGAGGAAACAAGGAGATTCTTGATGAACCGGCGGCCCTCGTTGTTTTAAAGAGAATAAAGAAGCTCCATTGAATAGGCTTGGTGGAGATTCGGCCTACACGATGAACAATCCAATCCCGGACGAACACACTTGTGGTACACACCAGCAGAAGCCAGGGGGGAGCTGGGAGCCTTTCTAAAAAGAGAAGCCCGGCTTGGTGACCCCGTTTCAATAGGACAATGTTTCGACTTGGCCAGCTGTTTCCAGCCAATGAATCTCGCTGCTCGAGGCCAATGGAAGACCCGTCAAGAGCAGCTACCAGGCCCCGGAGAACCAGAGCGCGTCTTTCTGGCATCAAACAGGCGCTCCCTCACGCACGCACGGGTAGCATCCTCCGCGCCGCCGTGTTAGTGTGCTGCCCAGATGGTCCTATGCCTGTCCCCCTCGTTACTTCGTGCCGCGAAATTGGCCATATTGTGTGGTGGCGGCTGCGTTAGGTCGTTACAAGTTGATCTATTCGCCGGGACAATCACCATTTGCCCCATAGACCCAATAGACCCTGGATGGGTAGCAGATTGTGGGAGGAACGCATGAGTTGACAGCGGAGGCTCTGAGTTGGCGCGAACAGTCTCGTCCAATCGTGCTCGGGCCCGTTGAAGGCTTGATGCCAAGGCATTTCGCGAGCACTAGCCGATTGAGCTTCGATTGGCTGCTGAAGCAAGCGACCTCAACGACCTTTGTTTCAGCATCGCTTAGGTTATGGCCAGTCCCACCAAATGCTCCAGGCATCATGCAGGGCTCCCTTCCAACCCGGAAAGAAGCAATCGATTGTCCTGACTGATGGCCAGACTCGAGATGCAACAGAGCAGACAAAGACAAACTCGTGCCACCTACAGAACCTATTGTTCGACGGGTTTAAGAATCATGCATGGCACATGGCTTACATCTATCTGTAGAGCCGTGGGTGATCCTACCGGAATTCGTTACAAGTGTATTACACCAACAGGAGTCAGAAGGAGAAGACGATCAAGTCCTAAACATCCGAGTGATGCGAAGGAGGATATGTCCTTTTGATAAGTCGCATTGAGTAGAAACAGCTTGCGCATGTGGGCGCTCCTTCATTAATCAAATACTTGACATCAATGCTCATCACAGTTCTGAAAACGCAAGACTGGAACGCCACATGCCCCTTCAAATCTTCCCCAAAATAAACAATTACGAGCATTCCTTCTGATCTGTATCTGCAATGCATACAAGTAGGTACGGACTAGGATGAGACGAGGGAGCAAACTCAGCAAGTTATCCATTCGATACAGAGTAAATTTGACGCTCACTGATACGGGCTGCAATCACCCTTCTGTACATTCCTAGGCCACTGGACAAGGCCTGTATTGTAGGTAGGCGGTTTGGGCCTAGGCCGGCCGAGGCCACTTACTTACACGGGAGAAAGATGCGCGACCGCACCTAAATCTCATAGGCTCCCATGGTTATCAGGCGGTTAAAAAAACAGAAGCAAGTCAGGAAAAAAATTGATTGGTTGCGGTGCGCAGCAGTCCATGGACTTCCATAGAAGCAATCGATTTCTCCCAGCACAGCCTCAAAGGCCGTCCCCCTTTCCGATCAAATCCGATCTGACGACCAAAAGACGTCTGACCGATTTCAATCTCGCGTTCCCAACCAACGAAACCTTAACGAACCCAAGAAAGAAACCTCCAGAAAGAAGGGCCCCTGTGTGATTTTCTACCCCGCCGCACCGCTCCCGATTGCTATTCTCGTCTGCTTTGAGAGCGCTTAGCATTGCGGCAACGCAAGTATCTATTCTGCCCTAGCACTACAACCCAGAAACCATGGCTCGCGGTAACCAGCGTGAGAAGGCGCGTGAGAAGAACCTCAAAACCCAAGCCGCACAGGTAGGTCTCACATATTGGTGATCTTGGCTTCTATTTTTTTCTTCTTCTTCTTCTTTCTCTTCTGTCTCTATCTCTATCTCTCTGTCTCCGTCCTTCTGTCTTCCCCTTTGTCCGGCAGGACAGAGAAGCGGCCAACCGGTTTACAGCCGAGACAACGACAACTCTCCCGCTGCAGGCTCCCGAGGACAGGACATAGGCAGCCCTGTCCTTTTTCTAGATGTGCTAACCACGTGTGATTACTGCTTGATTTGTCTGGACTCTGGAGCATCACTGACACGCCATTCAATAACTACAGAAGAAGGGGAACACAAAGACCGGCGCCGAGATGCAGCGCGATAAGGAGAAGGTCGCAGAGCTGATGCGTCAGAAGCAGGCTGCCGGTAAGTTGCCACCGTCCCGACACTTCAAATCTTCTCCCATAACATGGGAATGCGATCCTCCCTTCCCCATCTCTTGCCGCCGACAAAACCGAATACTGATCTTATCATCTCACGCGTAGCCGACGCCGCTAAGAAGCAAGGAGCGAAGTAATAGCATAACCGAACCGGCGGCAGCAGCAAGTCAAGTGCCCGGCGCCACTTGTTCCGTTTTGCCTGGATACACGGCGTAACGATCTTTACACGACTATGATTCCTACAAAGACGACTGCCAAGATTGTGAGGGCAGGGAGTTCGAGAACCACCCGGAACCCGGGAAGAGCATCGATATCCGTCCTGTTAATAGAGTTAGACACAATCTATCGTCTTGTCATCTGCATCTGCATCAGTCGTCCCGAGTATGAGCACGGTGAACAATAATGTGCTTGATGCAAATCACCCAAAGTAGAATACTGTGGTGTACCTGGATCTGTGCCCATTATAGCGGTCTTTGTAACTTCTTCGGGGCACACACAGAGACAGGGTTGCAATGGTTTTACACATGGGTCAGCATATTTGGTGGTGTTGGTCTCCTCCTGTCCAGCATCTTGCCGAGTCATGATGCCCCCTTCAACATTACTCTGGCAACTGTGATGGGTCCGGGAGAGCAACAAGGAGTTTTTCACCTCGCTGGGCTGGCACTGGAGCTGCGTATGCGCGCCTGTCGGCCTACCCAACATCCCTTAGGTAGAGCTCAGGTTTACTACTTGCGATTGAAGAGGCGAGAATGTCACATATATCATGTGTCTTCGTACGTAGGCTCGGACTCAAAGTTCGAGGACTTGCATGCAAATGACCCAACGCCCCTTGCTGTGTGGCCTGAGATGCGGCCAGTCAGTCAGTCCTATCAGTTTCGAAGATGAAGCCGGGCGGCCGCCCTTCCAGGCCTGACATGTTTCAGGCCCCTTGGTGAGAGGTATGTATTAACACACGAGTCAGCAGAAAGAGAGATACAGAGGAAGCCGTGGCATATGCCAGTGAAGGGGTCCCATCACGCGAGGAGAACATCGTTCAGTCAACGAGTTATTAATTGTAATAATCATTTAGGTATAAAATCAGGAAAATACGACCCAGTCATATAGGGGGTTGGGAGCTACCCATCTCTCCAGGACCTGTGGAGAGAACTCGAGAAAGCCCCCGCGTGGCTTCTATCGAGCGTAATATATAAAAAAGAAAAACGTCAACATCGACCTTTCGTTCGCCTCCCGTGTTTGTAAAAGGGGACTTCCTCTTGTCTAGTAACGGACCACCGTAATGTGCGTAAGCGTTTCAAGAAAGAATAAATAGCAGGATATCATTTCGTTATAGCCACAACCCTTCCGCTCACACACTCCTCCCCCTACAAAGAAAAAACCTCCCATCCGATGCAAATACAAGTATAGCTGCAGAATTAGGCATCGCTCATGAGAAGAGGGAGTTTACATTTATGCTTCGGCCATCTCGGCGGGCATACCACCGGGCATGCCACCGAAGGCACCGAGGCCTTGCGCGGCAACAGCGGGGAAAGAGCCGGGAGCACAAGAGACGGCGCAGACGCACTGGCCAGCGCCAGGGGTAAGCTGACCGATGCCCTGGGTCATACCGCCGGCGGCAGCACCACCGGTTGCGGGCGGGGGAGCGGCACCGCTCTTGGCAGGCGGCGGGGCGGCAGCCGGGGGAGCCGGGGGAGCAGCGGGAGGAGCAGTGCCGTTGGCAGCACCTCCACCAACAATGGCGCTGGGCGCACCGGTACCCTTCTGAGCGATAGCCATGGACTGGAAGATGGCCTGGGACTTCTCAGCGGTGGGGTTGATCGAGAAGGTCATGCCCTTGCCGCAGTGAGTGGACTGGCGGCAGTAGAACCCTGTTTCGACGATGATTAGCAACAGAGCCTACCAGTAGGTCACTAATAATCTGGGGGCGGTATGGCAACTTACAGAGAGGAGTCTCGACCATGACTTGCATGGCGACCTGGGGAGGGGGCATGACAGTGTTGTTGGCGTTGGGCTGGAAGCCGGAGTCCATACCACCGGGCATAGCGTCGCAAGGCTTGTCGAAGGTGGACTGCGTAGCAGTGTGGTTCGCGGACATGAAGGTGAAGATAACCATGTCACCCTTCTTGGCCTTGACCTCGGCGGGGGTGTATACGAGACCAGCGGCACCACCAACAATGACCTACAGGATGTTAGCATCTGAACGGGACTACCAGAGCGGCTCGGAAAACGTACGGAGTGAGTGGCAGCAGCGGCAGGGGGCGCCGTGGCACCGGGAGGCGCGCCGGCGGTCACAGTCTGGGTGACAGTGACTTGCTGGTTCATGGTGGTCGTGGCAGCGCCTCCACCGGGGTTGGCCCAGACCAGAATGATCTGTGTGACACCGCCGGCACCCGCGTTGATGACGGCAGCACCGCCGGCACCCGCGGCAACACCGGCGAGAGCACCAGCAGCGGCACCCTTAGCAGCACCCTTCTTGTGTTCCATTCTCCGCTCGGCGGGGTAGACATTGTTGACGGCCTTTGCGAGAGCCAGGGGCGCGAGGGCCAGGGACAGAGCTGCTGAGAACTTCATGATGGACTAGTATTACTGGTGACTGTCTAAGTCGCCGTCGGGATTGGTGGGTGGTTTGTTGGGGTTTTTCTTTTTATATATTGCTCGAAAAAGGCCGTGATTCTCAGAACTGGCGCAGGATCCGTAATATGGCGAGCGCTGCTCGTGGAGAAGAATACGATGAAATGAACGGAAAAGTGTTGCAAAAAGAGCGAACTCACAACTGTAGAATGGAAATAGTAGTATGAGAGGATGAACCCACAAAGACAAGAGGAGGATTCCGAAAAGGGCGAGCAGCGGCACCTGCTTATATCGCAGCATGATGGATTTACGATGTGAGGGCGCTGCTCCGTCAGAGCCGAGCCAGGGTCCTGCTATCCCGGCCCAGGAGCTGGTCTCGAAACAGGGCCAGCGCCTTCGCGATGCCAAGCAACAGCATGGGTCCTCTATTCGGGTGGAGGGGCGTCCGATCAAAGGCAACCTTTTTGGGCGGAGAAGTGCCTGCTCTCAGCGTGCCCCCGTCCTTCGGCTGCTCCACGCCAAGTAGACAAGATGAAGGAGATGCGTCGTGCCTGGCCGTCCCTGGGGGACCTTTGGCACAGATTGGGGGGCTACGGGGGGCCACGGGCGTCCATTGAGGCTCGTCGCAACGTGATATTGCCGCTTCCGGTTGGCGCAGGAGGTCGGATGTGACAGAAACGTCTCGCGTCGTGTTTTGGCACCCTTGCTAGCAGCCTGGCTGCAGTCCATGCCCCTGGTCGGGGCTATACCTGATTGGCTCTAGTGATATGTATAGTCGGAGAACACCACTTCCTTCCCTCATCGCTCAACGGCGACACCTCTTGGGAGGATTTCAGTTTTCAGTCAATTCGGATGAAGACCAGCGCTTGATGACTAGCCATCGGATTGACATCTGCTGTCAGATCCCGCTCGGGGGCTGACTCTGCTCCGGCCTTCGCCGGTGTCAAGTCCTGCCACGGGTGTTGCATGTGGTCCGAGAAAACGGCTTTAGTCCTATCCGCCAGGAAGCGAGCGAGCGGCAGGTGCAATTGGCTTTTGGGACTTTAAGCTTATACGAACCCATGTCGCTAGGTAGTTTAATGTTGTCTAGACCGACCGTTTCCTTGCACGTTTTTTTTGGTGGAAACCTACGACCCAGTATTGCAACTCGACTACCTGCACTTGGCAGCGCTCGGTTCCAGTGATATCGTGCAATTCTTCGTCACTAGGTAGCCCGGGAAACGTAATTATCAATACTACCCTGCTCGAATTGCAGCCCTCTCCTGTGCCGATTTTACCGCCTGACTACTGCCAAGCGGTGCTTATTGGACATGTCAATTTGCGTTTCGACGCCAAGAGCCGTGTAGAAACGTGGTCAGGGGTAGCATGTCCGCTCCGCCAGCCGGGGCGAACTCCAATGCCCCTTAGCCGCATGTCTTTCGCCCGTACTGTCGACCCGTCATCCTGTCTCTCGCTGTCTCATGTTTCGATCCGTTCATCATGTTTTCTTGGGGCCTGTCTTAACTTTGTTGCAGACAAGCTCTGTCTGATGTCTCTTTTGGCCACCCCTGGCCGTCCTATCCATGACTTGCCAGCACTCGCCTCACCAGCGTGCATGGCATTCGTCATTCTCATCTCAGCTCAGCATCTCCTACGCTCACGTTTAATGCTGCTGAAAGAGTGGCACCCTTCCGTTCCGTTCCGTTCCGTTCCGTTCCACGACGCATGGAGGAGGCCTCTTCAACCCGTCTCCGTCAAGTCAGCGTTGCATTCAACAAAAGGCAATCTGATGATATTAATGCCAATCTAATCCTCTTGTCTCTGGGGCCTTTACCTGGGTCAAACACTATCCGGGTCGTAGAACAGGCTCCGCTGAGCCTCTCTGGCACCATGCTTCTTGAAATACGTAGAACTCGTCAAACTAATACCGTTCTACAGCCACATTGCAGATGACTGTTTGATGGTGATACTGTGAACATTGTCTCATGAAAACCAAACCGAACACGGCGTGACGACCTCCGGGAACTGCCCTTCAAGCCGAAGTCGGTAGTCTGGCGAAGCCGACAACAATCGACATGCTGGAGATAGAAAAGAGACAGTAACGTGGACGTTATCGCTATCATCCGGTTTCTGGAACGTGCCACGTTTCGGATCTTGGTTCTGTTGGTCGATCATAAAGAGTAAGTGTCTACCCGAGCTCTGCCCAGGCACACCATATTACTGATGTTGCGACTGTTGTTTCTGGCCTTCGTAAAGCCCAGTGTAATAGCCGGCGTAGTACCAGGACATCATCAGTTTCTTTAGACCCTCATCTTGCACTGGAGCCGTGTTAGCCGACTGCAAATCTGGGGACCCGACTATGTACGCCATCCTCTAAGGTGCACATATAGACGAGGCGGAGTACTTGTGGCCACTTACCTGAGCCCAGCAGTGGTGCTGGTATGCCTTCCGGGCGGCTCGTCGATGTTGCGATTGGCTGGGCAGTCTGAGCCGACTCAGCAGGGTCGTTGCCATTCTTCTCCGGGATGTCAGAAACATTATCATGCCAAGCTTTTCTGATCTTCGCGGGAACATCCATCCCACCGAATCTGTCGCAACTCACCCGCATGCTCTCACCATCCTTTACCTGCGTCTGTTCTGCTGTACGCATAGACTCTTGCAATCCGGAGTCATAACTCTCGACCTTGGCATCCAAAGCCACAGTGGCCCTTAATAACCATTCTGTCAGTCATGATACGCGAGGAGTGTCGATGCTTGCGTCCGAGTCAGGGGACACGCACTTTTCATCCTCCTCCTTCAGGAGGTCGTCGACGTTGCCGCCATGCCGATAGATGCTATGATATTTCTGAGCACAGTCAGCAACCTGTTTGTTGACTTCCACAAAGTGCAGAGTACCTTATATTCGCCGAGTGCGTCGTTCCACGAGTCTACCAGGGCGCTGTCGTCCCAAACCTCGTCATGTGTGAGGTTTTGTTGGTTCGATGCCATTTTGGAGATGGTTTAGATGGGACTGCCACCACTGCAGCGCTGAACTGCTGACGGTGTGGATAAGTAGCACTGGCACGGCCCTTGGCAACGGCTTGTCTCTTCTTTCCAGAGGCAATGTTAGGCGTCCAATGATCAGCAGAACAACTCTAAATCTACTACTCTCACGAGTAGCTAGAAAAGGTTTGGTGGAATTGTATATTGGGTAAAGACACGAGGTTTGTGTAGGTTACTTGTAAGTTGAGAAGTAGGCAGGCAGACGAGATGCCCTTTGCTCACTTCTGATTGGCAAGCTCGCTAGCAGAGGTAAAGGTTGGCGGTTGGTAGCTTCGATGCCTGCACCAAAAGATTCGACCCACTTTCTGCTAGCGGGTTCATGTGCGATAAGCTCAGGTATGCAATCGCGGCCTATGCTATCGAAAAAAAGTTCACAGAGGAAAAAAGCCAGGGTCAATCACAGTGTTATACAGCAATAAACCATCACAATGGCCCCAGAACTCAGATCCCGCAAGGCGTCAGGTACTTATTGAGCCCGTTTCAGGTCCTGAGTGGTATTTCTCTAACAAATTGCATAGGTACAGCGAAAGCGCCTGCTGCCAAACCGAAGGCCGCTGCGGCCCCCAAGCGCAAAGGTTCGCTAGCCCTTCTCCCTGCATCGCGACTTCCTATGACTGACTGTGGTACCAGCCGCCGAGGATGTGAGCCCGGTAGCTCCGAAGAAGAAGAAGGCGGTTGACTCTACGCCCGTCCCGAAAAAAGCGACCAAGGCTTCAAAGTCGAAGAAGGAACCGGAGCCAGAGCCCGAACAAACCCCCGAGGACGATGATCAGCCATTCTCCGAGGAGGAAGAGGAAGAGGAGAAACAAATCCTCAAGCTCGCTGGGGTAGATGGCGACGACGACGAAGATGACGAGGCCGATGAGACTTTGGATTTCAAGGACGGAGATGATGTCGGCACGATACCCGCGCCTCCCCCAACAAAGAAGGGCTCCAAGTCGAATGACGGTGAAAAGGGGGAAACCGGTGTTGTGTACATTGGCCACATTCCTCATGGTTTCTTCGAAAACCAACTGAGGAGCTACTTCACCCAATTCGGAGATATTTTGGTAAGGATGCACTGCTGGCAACTTACATTGTACGGGCTCGGGGCTAATCATGTCAACAGAACCTCCGTGTCTCTCGCAACAAGAAGACGGGCAGGAGTAAGCATTACGCATTCATCGAGTTCGCAGAGGAATCCACAGCCGACTATGTTGTCAAGAGTATGGATAACTATCTGAGTAAGTCAATCACCGTCTGCAACTCTGCCCGGCCTAATCTTACTGACCGCGTCACGTATAGTGTTTGGACGTATATTGAAGGTCAAGCGCGTGCCTCAGTCTCAGGTCCACGAGAGTATGTGGACTGGGTCCAACAGGCGCTTCAAGGCCATCCCCCATACCAAGCTGGCTGGCAACCAACTGAAGAAACCGAAGACGGAGACGCAGTGGGCAGAGAAGGTTGACAGGGTGAATAAGAAGCGCGCCGACCAGGCTGCGAAACTGAAGGCGCTGGGCTACGAGTTTGATACCCCCGAGTTGAAGGCGCCGAGCGCCCTTACAGGCGAGGAGGAGGCGCCTGAGGCTATCGAAGCCGCGCCCGAGCCTGTGGAAGCCGTAGCTGAAGAGGTGGTTGCCCCTAAGGCGACCAAGGCCAAGGCGAGGAAGGGCGGCAAGGCGAAGAAGTCCAAGGCCTAGGTAATACCTGGGGCTGGCCGGTATGTAATTACATAGTCAAAGAGCCATTTTCACGTCTTGGGGAATGCAATGATAGATTCACCACATGGACTACTGGGCGCGGAATAAACCAAGTCATGAGGATCACACAGCAAAACCTTTTCACAGACCAGAACAAGTGAACCTATGTACATAGCTCAGACGCTTACGATGTAGATGTATGTATGCACATAGCGAAACCACTGCACTCATGGACACGAGGTCGAGCAAACAGCAGAATTATAAAGGCATTTAATTGGTCTGCTTCGACCTGCACTAGATGACACGGCCTATCGATACGCAACAGAGGCGCAAGGCCGTTTCAAGAATTTGAGCTGGTGAAGGGAAAATATGTGAAGAAGAGAAGAAAAAATTGAGCACAGCCGTTCACTGGACCTTTACTATGACAACCAGAGCGATCATGTGATTGGCTCAATGTTCTTGTTACCCACCTGAGCTTCAATCAATAAGTCAAGTCATCAAGGTCGCATACTGCACGCAATCCAATAGTTGATGGGTGTACATATCCACAGACTGAAAACCCCCATGATACCTACAGACACCTACCACTTGGCATTTGTAGCCTGCCAGGCCCATTCGACTTTGTGATTGGGATGGTAGGTGTTGGCTGTGTGCATACACGTGCTGCTTGAGGTGACAACAGCAAGCGTACAAGCCGAATTCGTGACATTGTATGACCGAGAAGATGCAACTGTGCTTGAGTTGTGTCTCAAAGGCAACGCAACCTCGTATTGGATCTCCAACTCTGGGTACAAACACTAGATATGTAGTAGGTATGATATGCAGCGTATCGTCAATGCGGGATAGCGGGTGGGATACGAGTCTTCCAAAGTAGGTAGTCTATGAGGAGCCAGGTCCGTTCTGATGTGTACGGGCTTAGGTGGCCTTATACCCGTGTATATCTTCCATGGTATGGGGCAATGAGCAATAGACAGATAACAAACTACTGGTCAAGTCACCGAGCCAGTACAGGCCAAAGGGGCCTCTAGGAGGCACGTTATGTAACTTTCAGGTAAGTCAGAATTGCCTATTGCTGGGTACAGCTAAAGGATTGAGGTTAGGCGGGGTGACACCAGCTAATTTCGTACATAAGTAAGTGCTGTAAGTCCAGCGAATGTGCACCTTCAGGCCCAAGTCCAGCTGCTAAGTCTGAGCTTGAAAGGCTTACGTGTGGGTTTCGAGATCCGGCCCGCTTTTACTTTCTGGACGACGACAAACCTTGGGATCTGAATCGCAAACACCACTTCCCAATAGTCGACGGCCTCCTTTTGTAACTGTATTTCTACCATTTTTTGAAGGCACCCATGCAGTCCGCGTAGGAGTCGCCCATTGACGATCGAGACCACCACCGACTCGAGAATGGCTCCACCCGAAGCCCAGCAACAGGCGGGCGCAGGTCCGTGTCGCCGCAGTGTCCCCATCGCCAGCAAGACCATTGTTGAGGCTAACTCGAAACCGTCCAGCTCCCGCCAACAAAAAGAAGAACAACAAGAAGAAGAAGAACAATGCAAATAAGCAGAAGCAGCAGGACGACGCCCCCGATGAGAAATCTGTAGACACCACGCTGCCGAACGGCGAGCAGCGCCAAGGAGAAGACGACGACCAATCCGACACTCCCGATTCCCCTGTGGTAAGGTCATGAGCCGGCCCCCTGTTACCCGCGAGTACAGGACAGCTCCCCGTAGCAGAACTGGCTGACTGGATTGCTCCAGAAACCAACACATACAGAGTCCCCGAACGGCGACGCAGAAACACCAATACCAACACCCACAACAAATGGTCATTCTCGTCAAGAACCGGGAACTACTATGGACAACTCAGAGTCAAGCGCCAACACGAGCGCCAGGTTAGAAGCCATGTCGCAGGAACGGGAGGCCTTGAGAGCCGAGGTGGAGCAGGTCCGAAAGCAATTGGAGGGTATACAGGAAACACACGCCCAGGAAACGACAAAGCTGAAGTCGGAGCTGGAAGAGAGCGTGGCTGCCAAGGAACTTGCCGAAGAGGAATACGAGTCTCTCCGAGAACGAGTCGATAAGCTTAAAGAGACGCTGGGAAGCAAACTGGCGCGAGACCGAGAAGAGCTGGAAGGGGCCAAGGAGCGCGTTGAGGAACTAGAAGCCCAGAACGAAGAGCTACAAAAGGGCACAGAGACCTACCAGGAACAGATGGAGGGACTGAGGACAGACCTCCAAGATGCCAACCGGGAACTGACGAGCCTCCGGAGTCGCAACAACCTCTCACAGCATAATTCGATGAAGGAAAAGGAGGACATGACACGGCAAATCCAGCATCTCAGGGAAGAAGCGGAAGCCGCCAAGGATGCCATGGGCGACTGGGAAGTTCTTGCTATGGAAGAGCGGTCTATCCGAGAGAACTTGGCCGACAAAACGGCCGCCCTCGAGGAGCAGATCGCTAGCCTGCGCGAAAACTACGAGCGGGCCGCTTCCGAACGGGATATACAGTCGCAAGCAGTAGACAGTCTTCAGAGGGCCCTCCAGGAGATCCAAGAAGCACGAAGGCGAGAGTTGCGCGAGATGGTCGAGTCGTCTGAAGAACAGCTCCAAGCCATGAAGAAACTGGTGAAGGAGGCCGATACCAGAGCGTCCGAAGCGGAAGCTGGAAAAGAGACCATGCAGAAGGAACTCGAGCGAACCGCACCCTTCGAGAAAGAAGTCAAGGAGAAGAACCTACTCATTGGAAAGCTAAGGCATGAGGCCATCGTCCTGAACGATCACTTGACAAAGGCGCTTCGCTACCTCAAGAAGACGAAGCCTGAGGATAGTATTGACAAGTACGTCCCTCCCATACTGATATCAACAAGCCACATCTGCTGACCCCGAACAGGCAAATTGTGACGAACCACTTCCTACAATTTTTGGCCCTGGATCGGTCCGACCCCAAGAAGTTCCAGATTCTCCAAATCATCGCCGGGCTCCTGACATGGACAGAAGAGCAAAGAGAACAGGCCGGCCTGGCGCGGCCCGGGACTTCGACTAATAGCCTGAGGCTGCCGAGCTCGCCGTTCCACCGGACCCCTAGTACGCCGTCCCTGAACACCGAGTTCTTCTCCGACACCACGCCCACATCAGCGAAGGGAGAGTCGCTGGCGGATCTGTGGGCCGGGTTCCTGGAGCGGTCAGTCGAGGAGGCCTCGGCGGGCGGCGAGTCGAGGAAGGGTAGCATGTCGAGCGTGGCGACAGGCACGACGGGGACGACGAGGCCAGATACGAAAGGTGGGAACCACCAGGGCTCATAGGGCGTCGGCTATACTATTTTACATCTCTTCTACGTGCCCTCTTTTCTATTGCCCCCCTAGGTTTCCTGGGGATTTGTTATGCATCCTAGAAGGAAGATACACCCAGCGAGTGCGTGTTTCTGCATACCGTGAAAGATGTAATGGGAAGCATGAAAAGACGAAGAGAGAAACTGGGCATTCTCGGCGGCGTTTTAAGGACGAAGAGCGAGGTACATGTACGTACGCATGCTTGTAGCATCACAGGGCGAAGGGGACAGCTATTGCATAGCATCGATGTCGCAAATACCATGTTTAGGTGGTTGAGTTGTTGACTATAGATCCTTCTTTCTCCCGTCTCAATGCGCAAGGAATGATTTAGCGGTATGCTGCCCTGTGATGTTTAACTGAGTACAGCCTACCTAGACATCGAAAGAGCCCAAACTACAATGGGCAAGTATAAGACACATAACAGCATTCGTTTTTGGTATGAATCAATTTATGTGTCTATATTATAAATCTGGGTATCCCTGCTACAGGAACAAAGCTAAAAAGAAATCAGTTCTACCCAACGACCTGCTGGTTCGCCATCTGCGCATCCTCTTGCGCGCGCGGCAGCATGTTGGTCGCATACGACTCGGCGTCGCGCGATATGGCGTCGATGTTGATGCGGTTCTCGAGGGCATCGTTAACCCCCTCGATGACTTCGCGCTCCTCCATGACCTCCCGCATGAGCCGCCCCTCGTGGGTCCAGTAGGCCTCAACGCGGCGCCGCAGGTCCTCGTCGCGGATCGCCGTGTTCTTGATGATGCCGACGGCGTTGATCTTGCTCTTGGTCAGCAGCAGGGCGCGCGTGGCGGCCTCGACGCGCTCGGCCGGGTCGGGCGGCGCCGCGAAGGCGCGGTTCGTCGAGCTCAGGTATAGCAGGGCCGCGAAGGCGGCGTTGACGAGCGCGAGCGCTACGGCACGGTAGGTCCGCATGTCCCAGAAGTGCATGTCGATGTCTTGCAGTCGCGTGGCGCGCGAGTTGGCCTGGTAATTGTAGCTGTGCACCAGGTACACGTCGAGCGCGGCGACCACGCAACTCGTCATGACGACCGTCGTGCGCCACCGGGGGCCCTCGCGCCCCGACAGCCAGTCCGAGGTCGCCGCCGAGAGGATGGCTAGGTTCAGGAGGTGCGGCGCCAGCAGCGCCGGGAGAGCGTAGTAGAAGTAGGAGCGCGGGTCATCCGAGTTGCAGAAGGGGCAGTCGGCCAGGACGTCCGGGCCGAACTGAAGGTAGAGCAGGCGGCTTTCGAGGTTGACGAATTTGGCCCGCAGGGCCTGGTCAACTTCTGTCAGGGCGTTGCCGGGCCGCAAAGACGTGAGGCGCGTGAAGAGGACATCGGTAGGGATCTGGAGGCGGCTTTGGGTCCGCACAAAGAGGTTCTCGGGCGCAGAGAAGGGGAGCGAGACGACGAGGTAGACGAGGACGGTGATGGCGAGCGCATAGAGGGTGCGCGCTACCTGCGGGGGAATTCGGCGAATCCGGAGTCCTTGAGCGGCTGGTCCGGCGCGCAAGGTGCGATAGTATCCTATGGCCTTGGGCAGGAGCATAGGGCCAAAGAAGAGCAGGAGGGACTTGATACTGTGACATCCATGTTAACACCGTAGCCGTTGCGCGCAACACGAAGGCGCAAACTTACGTTCCCCAAGAGATTGGAATCCCCATCTTGCCGTCCTCATAGCCTGGTCATGTATGGTGTTTCGGGAGTATGAAAGAAAAATAAATAAAGATAAATCAGTTGTCAAAGACCAAACATGTCTGAATGTTCACTCTGTCCTCTTGAAACCTTACTTCCAGAAACGGGCGCCAAACGATGCAAGGCTGACAGTTGGCATTTATTAGCTTTCAGGAACCATCAGCAGGCGTCATCCGGTTACTTTAGGAGAGGACAGAAGACCCCATTTCTTTCTAAATTTGGAAATCCCATTGACCAAACTTTCCCGTTACATAAGCCACTTGGATGTGGCTGGGCAGACGCTTTTGGACGATTGGCCGACAAAGAAGTTTGGTCGGTCCGCTTCCGGCTCCATCCTTTAAATCTCAGTGATGGGCTCAATCCAAACACTTTTTCTACTTCACCATCACATCAACTTCTCTCTCCGCGAATAACATGCACCCTGCTACCACTTTGCTGAATCGACAACACCGCTCCTGTACCTGTGTCTTGGCCAATCAAGGAGGGACGGACTAGAGCTCTGTTTCTGTATACATATTCCAGCATTCTTGTGGACTTAGGTAAGTCGGGTCATTGTTAGGAGAGGCGTATTGTCTCTGATATGTAACCTGGCGCTTTCGAAGCTTTCGCGAACTTTTTCCTCAATAGTCGCTAGAGTCAAAAAGACGCCTAGAACGAGCCCAAGTACTCTGCCAAGAGTCATCTCAATCGTGTTACAGAGTTTCCAGCTACGGCGATGGTCTACTCTGCGTCAAATAAAGATGAGAGACATTCATGCATTCTTCCATTGCTTGTAGTATTCCTATCGCATACCAATAATGGCAACAGCAAATTTGTTATGTTCGCCCTAATGATACGTAATTGCACTGTTGGTTGGCAATCCGGGCTTCCGTCACGAATCCTTCTTGGTTCCCGTGGCAGGCCTCGGCTTGTCCGGTCCCTGCGCCGCCTTCATCGGATGCTCGCGTGCCTGCACCTTCGCTCCCAAGGCCAGGCCCAGGATGGCTGTGAGTGTGTCGCTCACCAGCATGATGACTCCGTTGCAGGCCAACTGCCACGACACAATGCTGATGCTGCCCAGCGGCGCGCGGGGGAAGGAGAGAACCCATTCCGCATAGTAGGGGAACCAGCCATGCGGAAGCCAGAACATGGGCTCTTTCGAGTACCAGAAAGGCAGGAACATCTTGAGTCCCCGGGTGGCAGTCCAGCGGACGACGCCCACGGTGCGATCGAACTTGGTCTTGACTCCCTCGTGCGATTTTTCTAGAACGGTTGCATTAGAAATGACTTCCTTGTCGAGGTGTAGAGTGGTACATGTCGGAGAGCCACGTACTCATCTTCTCCAGCTGGTCTAACAACTTGTCATGCTGCCTGCGCAGTTTCGCCCATCTCGCAAATTCGTCCTGACTGCTCGTAGCATTCAGGTCGCGGCGGATCTTCAGGTATTCGCTTTGCAATTTCTTTCGTTCAGCGGTCGCTCGCGATGTCTGCGTCGGCAGCATGAGGTACAAGGTCCATAGCTGGAATAGTGTCACCAGGTCAGCAAAGTCCACGTATGACGTGTTGGGGCTTGAGCGAGCGTGTGTGTATATGTACCAGGTTGTTGATAGTGGCTGCGCCGATTGTGTTCACCAGATGCGCGGCGAGCTCCACGAGGAACACAACAAGTAGGAGGGACGGCATGGTGTTGTCCGCCAGTACGTGCTGTTGCGCGTGGGATGGAGAGGTGGTGGTGATGACGATGATGCGGAGGTTCGGTCCTCGAAGCAAAATCGTGGCCTTGGACCATATTGCTACCTACAGATGGCCCAAGAGCTGTGGTGGGATAGGTACCTGATGGCCCGCAACTTGTCGGAGGAAAAACGACTTTTTCGCCGACAACCCCGCCAATACGCATCACACACCACGATTGATCACATTGATTGCTCCGACACGATATAACCACAGAATAGCTTCCCATGGGAGGTGACGTGACCCCTTTCCGTCAACCCAATGCACGTTTAAAAGCTGTTTGGAGAGGGTATTGCTCCACCGGCGGTTTTTCATGAAGATCGAAGACCTGATCTCACAACAATATGGTGATTGCGCAATATGTCTCGCTCTTTAGACAATGACATACTGTCCAATCTCAAATCCGAGGACCCTACCACAGTGTACCGAGATATTTCCAGCATCTTGAATCACCCCCCTGGCGATGGCCTCCTAGAGATAGAGCTGCTTGGCAGCAGCCATCCTCTGGAAACGGGCGTACACTTTTTGCAAGATGAGAACGCTATAGCCATACCGAAGTTGCGGCTTGTACAGGCCTTCTTTGTCGCACGCCAGGTTCTGTCCAAGCATTTGTTGAAGCCGAATGCTCCCCCGACGGAAGAAACTGTGGAAGCGACTTCTGTTATTCTCCTCATGGATCCAGAGCATCTCACAGCTGCGAATATGAGGAAGAGGGCCATCATTTCACAGTTGCAGCCTGGATCGCTACCAACGCATGCCTTACACACAGAGCAGCAGTTCATCGATAGCTTGCTTACCTCCCGCCTACACCGTCACACCAAGTCTCCCACGCTATGGAGTCATCGTCGTTGGCTGATCCAGACCCTTGGGACTGATCGGTCGCTCGAACGCACCAGATCAGATCTCATCAACGTAGTCATGGTGGCCGCCGAAAGACACCCCAGGAACTATTATGCATGGAGCCATGCTAGATGGCTAGTCGATGTCTCCGCCAGGGACGGGCCCTTGCCCCTTTTGCGTTACAAGACAATCGTGGACGACGTGAAAACATGGTGTTACAAACACCACGATGACATATCGGGGTGGACATATCTCCAATGGCTGCTCGTAAGGATCGAGGACGCTGGGGAGAGGCAAAGGCAGTGCTCGATGGTTCTGCAGAACACGCTCAATATCGTACAATCCTTCCACTGGACTAACACGTCTGTTTGGGACTTTCTTCAAATGCTCGTCGTAAGAGAGTTTGTTCACCATGAGCTATTCGAGACATTTTTGCGTGTTAACGACTTCCTGTCGTCCTCGACCACCGAAGATGGCGGCGGCTCAGCGGCATCTAGAACATTGACACGGGCAAGGCAGTGGGCCGCTCAGAACCGGGAGGGCTAGTTAGCAAATGGGCCACCACTCCACATATGACGATATATGTGTGCATATTCTCTTCGTAGATTCAATGCGGCGAAATCCCATCTTTTTAGAAATGGTCTCCACGAACTTCAGCTTTTGCACTTGGCACTTGTTTCAGCTGGAAAATACGAGATTCATCGGCCATCCACGAGGACTCAGCTATTTCTAGATTCTAGACATCCAACTTATTCCAAGTTTGCAGCTTCGAGCGCCGCATGTCACTGCCCGGTTACGCGTATACAAGAAACGGCATGGGTTGCTCATGACTCGTCTCGTTGGTCCCCTGATTCATACCGCCTTCACTCAGGTCCCCAGGCCCAGATCCCGAAAGCTGATGCAGGGGCTCAAGGAAAGCAACATCAGCCTCGAACCCAAGCAGCTAGGTGACCCGGCTCTTATTGGTGCTTTTTCACGACGCAGGGGTTGACTGACTCCTTGTTGGTCTACTGCAATAAGCCGGCAACCAGTATACCTGTCCGGTGCAATTGCTCCTTATGAGAGACTCTTTCAAATCACAACCTTAAGATTACTCGGCAAGCCGGCCGTACTTTTTAGATATTGCGCCTGATGTTAGGACTTTAGGGATCAGTCGCACAATTACACTTGGGATGGAGACCTAGTGATCTGTGGAGAGTGATCGCCACACTCTAACCCCGAAGCTGTCGGAGCCGCTTGGCAGGTGGAAGTCAGTTTCCTGGCCTTTTGCGGGCGCCCCCTGCTGGGCACCAGGCTGGCTCAGACCACAATCAGGATTGACCAACGGCAGAACAACCAGGGTCCCCTGCCATTTTAATTTGCGGCAACCTTGATGTGGACACCCTTGCAGCTCCCATGCAGTGCAGCAGTCGATTTTGCTCCTCAGACCGAATCCCGCACCCGCTTGCCGCTTGACAAGGACGAGACACCAACAACATTCGCTTAGAGGTCGGCGTGTATGGCATGGACAAGAAAGGTAGACAGCGCGCTTGACTGGGACCGGCTTCATCATCTTGCAGGTGGCCTGTGAGAAACGTCAAATCTGGTGCATGCTGGCCTCTGCCAATCAAGAATGCGAGAAGAATAGATAACAAACATTGGACGATCGGTCGGTATCCGGCCCAAAGTCAAATGGAAACATCAGATAGACGCAGGCACCTCTCTGAGGTCTGTGGCCATCTCGAGCTTGTCAAGTCGGGGTGTTTTTCAGGGGATCCATCGTCTGATTGGCGTGGTTAGATGGCGCTATCGTCTATTCATTATCAACCCCTGAGCTCTCCACCTTGTACATATGCCCCGTACCACCCAGAGAAGGCCGATGGTATGGAGGAGAAGATGGAGGAGCCACGGCCGTTAACGTTGTATTCGAAAGAGGAGAGCGAGCCAATTCCCACCCCCAGGTGAAATGCAATTCGGGCCAACCGCATTTGACCCCTCGCAGGCAGTGTCCGATGATACCTCTGGCGCCAGGCGCGGGCTGCCAGGCCAAGGCATGAGGCCAACAGCTGTTGGATGCATGGCATGCAGCGTCTCTGCCCCCCGTAAGCGTAGGCAATGCGATCCAAAAAGGAATACACCACAGGGGGGCTGAGTACAGATGATCGACCTGGCCAGTGCTTCCGAATCTCGTCTGCTGTGCGGGAGCCGAGTCAATCAATGAGGCGCTTTTCTGGGATCGGCCCAGTGAGCCAAGTCCTACCTTCTCTTCGGGCCCACTTTGCCCACGCGCTGTCTTTATACAGTCCTCCTCCATCTTCAGTAGTTCTTGATCTTGCCTCCTTTCGCTCAAGTTCAGCAACGCCGTTCAGCTGTTGTTGTTGTCCTCGAGTAATTCTGCTTTTCTGTTTGAATTATCGTACGGGAGGAACCTCATTGCTGTTGATTCCTTTTTGGGTTCTCTGCTTTTGTTTCACCACCACTCCAGTCGTGTTTCTTGTGGCGTTGCTCCTGTCTTGAATTACATGTTGATGTCTGCGTCTGGCGGCCATCAGCTTGCTTTCAAGGGAAACGTTGCATTCTTTCTATAAATCACTTTTCTTGTATTCTCTTAGTTGCTTTGGTGGAGAGGCTCCACGGATCGACCATCTCTGATGCTGTCGTCGTAATCTTTAATGCTAATACTATAACCGGATCTCCTCCATCTATCCCACCTTGCAGGACTTAGTGCTCGACCTTTGCACCCGATCCTCTCCACCCGATATAGGCCCTTCAGCAGTACAGTTAAGAGGACCGCCTACCCGGGAGATCCGACTGCTATGAAGGTGACCTGTTAGCAACATCAAAGCCATCATGTATTGGGTCGTCACATTGCTACAACTCACGCTATGGATTTCGAACACTCAGGCCGTTAACCCGCTCCTGTGGAAACATGCCGCCAGCACCGACGATGCCATCCAGCAGCGAGATATCGAGGCCAGGGCGGTCCCGCCCATGGGCTTCGTTACCTTCAAGTTGACACCGTCGAGCCAACAGGTAGGTTCCCTGGAATCTCGTGATGTAGAGCATGTCGTGTCTGACCATTAATGTAGCGAGACGAGCCTCACGTCAACGTGATAAGCCGCGTGGCACAGGACCTGACCCGGAAGTACGGTTCTTATTTGCCCAGTCGGACTGCCGCCTCCGACCATGCCATTGAGGGCAGAGAAAACAACTACCACATCGTCAAGGCGAACCCACCGGAGAAGAGCAAGAGCGCAGGCGTCGATCAGGATGGGACCGACTACTCATACTTTGTTGAGGCGCAGTTCGGATCCGACAAGTCGCTCATGTACATGCTTCTCGATACGGGTGCCAGCAGCAGCTGGGTCATGGGGTCCGGCTGCACGTCGGAGGCTTGCACGATGCACAACACGTTCAAATCGGATGGCTCCACCTCGCTGAAGGACTCGGGCAAACCCTTCTCCGTCGAGTATGGCTCCGGCTCTGTCAGTGGCAGCCTGGTCACAGACAGCGTCACCATTGCTGGAATGACGGTCACCATGGACTTTGGGCTTGCGAAGAAGACATCCCAGCAGTTCACCTCGTTTCCGTTCGACGGCATCCTGGGTCTTTCGATCGGCAACGGCGGCCCGCAGAACTTCTTGGTGGCTTTGAAGGATGCCAAGGTGGTGGATGCCAACGTCTTTGGCGTATCGCTTTCTCGCAACTCAGACGGTCTCAACGATGGCGAAATCGCCTTCGGGGCGCCCAACCCGGACAAGTTCACTGGGGATATTGCCTACACGCCCATCGACCAAAAGAACAAGGGCAGCTGGGCGATCAGCTTCGACGACGTCTCCGTAAGCGGCAAACCCGTCGGCATTAAGAACAAATTGGCCTATATCGATACCGGTACGACCTTCGCCTTTGCGCCGCCCGCCGACGCCAAGATGATGTACGGAGCCATTCCCGATGCCAAGTCAGACGACGATGGAGTAACTTGGACGATGCCTTGCGATACCAAGGCAGAACTCAGCTTCGTCTTCTCGGGAAAGAGCTTCAAAATCTCCCCTAAGGACTTCCTCTCGGCGCCGGACGACAACAATCGCTGCACTGGCAACATCTACGGCATGGAGGTGGTTCGCGGTGCTTGGCTGCTTGGCGGCACCCTTCTGAAGAGCGTCTACGCGGTCTTCGACATGGACCAAGCACGCATCGGGTTTGCTTCGAAGCCCGCCATCACGCCCTCGACGACCTCGTCGGCAGCTGCCACCACAATGGTGAAGACGACCACACTTGACGGCGGTGCGGTTGTTACTACCACCATGACCTCTTCCAGGCCCGCACCGACGGTATCTCCCGTTGGCTTCAGCGGACACCAATCATCAGGCCCGGGACCCACCAAGTCTCCTGAAACGGACTCGTCGAAACCCGAGTCGGCGGGTGAGCAGGTCCACATTCAAGGGTCCTATGTGTCGTTTTTCTGCATTGCATCCATTCTAGCGATCATGGTCTAGTCATTGCGTTACCAGCGCTGCTTTGCATCCTATCCAGTTACTATAGAGAGAGCCGTGGGTCGTATGCATGTGGCGGTGCTTCCCACTGACACGCAACCCCCTACCACTGCTACCAACAACACCACCAAATAAACAGGGTTTCTTACCAGGGTATAAATCAGAAGGGTATAGGGGCTTTGGCCAGAAATAACGTGCAAACTGCACGCCAGAACTCACGAAGAGAGGGATTGTACGATGTATAGATACCAAGGGACATGAAAACGAAAGCTGGACGGAGGCGAAGGGGCCAGCAGCAAAGAAGCCTGACCCCCCGCCGCCTGAGCCGCCAGCACCATTTAACAATTATGTACACGATGTAATAGAACATAGGAATTCGATTCTAAGGGCTCACACAGTCACACCCACTGCGGTCGGCACATTCAGTCAGTCGTGGTTGATGAGCATTGATGTTGTTCTACCTTGCCTTGTTGAGTGATATTTTGTCTTCTGTACCACCAACTTCGGGATAGCCGGGTCTCCAAGATGAGATGAGATAATCCTGGCTTCTTCTAAGGGGCACTTCCATTCGGCGGAGCCTGCTGCAAAGGAACCAACTTCCAACCGAAATAGAGTGAGTGAGTGTTGGCGATGAATGACTATTTTTTTTATTTTGGGTGCATGAAGCAAACAAAGAGGACTCGGTCTGGAATCTCCCCTGATAGCCCCTGTCTAGTAGCTAAAGTCGAGTCGTCCAAAATGTACACGTTGTACAAAGGCTTAACACGCGTCAGTTTTTAGGCGTATCGGCGCTATCCATGCAAGGGGGTTTGAAGTACCTCGACTCTAAATTGACCTAATTCAAGGCTCCGAACGCTACCTAAAGTACATACCTACTGCCTACCCTACCAGCCAAGCAGCTTCCCAAACACCCGGCCGCATTACCAACTAAAACTTACTGCTTGACGTACTACTGTGTTGCATATACTCGGTGATCGACCTAGTTTCTGGGAGAGTGCTACGCAACAACAACAACCAATTCCGTAATTGCGAGATCCAGCAATAGCCGCCTTCTTTGTCTCCTTGCTTGGGGCGCAGCCCGGTTCATTACAACTTCCCCCAATTTGGTTGGTTGCGCAAAATGCTGCCGCGATAATACAATGGCCAAGGCCACCTCCCACAACGCCAGCTCCCTTCGACAGGGAGCAGCACCAAACCCGAGCCACCGCGAAGAGCAACATGGATTGTTGGCTCACTCCTCCCATGACGACACCGAGGGGAACGACGTCCTTTTCGACGCCACCGCCGACCAAGAAGATGCCAGCCTCAAAGCAGCACAACAACCCGCCAACGGCCACGGCCACGGCCGCCGCCCCGGCAACATCAGCATACCCGGCGCCATGCGCTCGCCCCGGACGCCGAACCGGGTGCGCTTCGACCTCACCCCTACCTCGATCCCCGCGCCCGCCAACGGCTACTTCCACGGGCGGCCCTCGGACAGCAGCGACGGCGACGAAGCGGCCGACTACGGCGAGCGCGACCTCCTATACTCGGAACCCGACAGCCCCCAGGGCGACGAGTCCCGGCACCGGCTGCTGACCGACATCGAGGCGCCCTCGGTGACGCTCGCCGCCAGCCCCTGGGGCTCCGACGACGGCGACGTGCACTCGTGGGCCGAGGCCGAGCGGGCGCGGCCCAAATCCGGGCTCAAGTCGGCCTTCATGAACATGGCCAATAGCATCATCGGCGCCGGCATCATCGGGCAGCCCTACGCGTTCAAGCAGGCCGGGCTCCTCGCGGGCGTCACTCTGCTGGTCGGCCTGACCGTCATCGTCGACTGGACCATCCGCATGATCGTCATCAACTCCAAGCTGAGCGGCCGCGACAGCTTCCAGGGCACCGTCGAGCATTGCTTCGGCAAGGCCGGCCTCATCGCCATCAGCGTCGCCCAGTGGGCCTTTGCGTTCGGCGGCATGGTCGCGTTCGGCGTCGTGGTGGGAGACAGCATCCCGCACGTCCTCGAGGGTATCTGGCCGGGCCTCCGCGACATGCCTGTCTTTGGGCTGCTCGCGGACCGCCGCGCCGTTATCGCCTTCTTCATCATGTCCGTGAGCTTTCCCTTGACTTTATACAGGGACATTGCCAAGGTATGTGCTACAAAACAAGAGCAGAACCGCCAGTCGTCAATGTGAGGGTACAATGCTGATCAGCGAGGACATAACACAGCTGGCCAAAGCAAGCACGTTCGCCCTCATTAGCATGGGCGTCATCTGCGTGACGGTAGTAGTCCAGGGGGCGCTGGCACCCGACGCGGATAGAGGAGAGTTCACTCCCCAATTATTAACCATAAACACGGGCATCTTCCAAGCTATTGGGGTTATATCATTTGGTACGATTTGCTATCTTGCTTATACTTTCCGTGCGGTTTCATGTGGCTAATGGCGAGGAACAGCTTTCGTTTGCCACCACAATTCACTACTCATCTACGGGTCTCTAAGAACACCGACTCTGGACCGGTTTGCCCGAGTGACACACTACTCTACGGGCATATCCATGGTGGCCTGCCTAGCCATGGCGCTCTCGGGCTTCTTGGTCTTCGCCGACAAGACGCAGGGCAACGTGCTCAACAACTTTGCGCGCGACAATACCATGGTCAACGTGGCGCGCCTGTGCTTCGGCCTGAACATGCTGACGACGCTGCCGCTCGAGGCCTTTGTCTGCCGCGAGGTCATGCTCAACTACTTTTACCCGGGCGAGCCTTTCAACATGAAGCTGCACCTGCTGTTCAGCACGGGCCTCGTCGTGAGCGCCACGGCCATCAGCTTGATGACGTGCGACCTGGGCGTCGTGTTCGAGCTGGTGGGCGCCACCAGCGCGTGCGCGCTGGCCTACATCCTGCCGCCGCTCTGCTACATCAAGCTGAGCTCCAAGAGCTGGAAGACGTATCTGGCGTGGGCCATTGTGGCGTTTGGGTGCGTCGTCATGGTCATCAGCATAATACAAGCCGTGGTCCAGATCGTGACTGGTGAGTAGATCCTGCTTTACATTTCCTTTCCTTGCCGACCCTTCCCCTATTTCTACTCTCAACTCAGAAGAGGAACGTATGGCTGACTAGTGGTTTTCGTTGGGTTGTGTTAGGGGGCGGCGATCATGCGCAGTGCATGTAATCCCAGAAACACAAAGATATATATGGGTAGGATATGCTGTATTTTTATGACCAGGCTATTATAGACGAGTTCAGGAGCTAGAATAGAAGGAATGCTTCTTGTAGAAGCGGGCTTGGGCATGTCCAACATAAATGAATACCAAGAGTCAAACTTGTTTTTTTCGACCAGAGCCTGATCTTACCTGTCTACTCATACTAGGCCCACCTCCACTACCGGGGGTTGGTGTCTGGGGTCCTATTTCTACATCTGCAGTGGCTCTTTCTTGTCTTAGTCCAGGTAGGTGACCACCCAAGTCAGACCCTTCGTGCATGGTGACCTCCCTGTACGATGGGCTGGCTAAAACGCTGCTCCATCCTGCTGCAGTGGTCATCTGACAACTCTAATAGCCGTGGCGGGCGGCGGGCGGCAACGGGGGGATCTGGGAAGCTCGGTTTTGGCTAACAGAGGGTCATACGAAGCCTGCCTTGCAACCTAAGGCAATTGTACGCCGGACTATCAGGCACATATATTCACCGATACCACAGAGCACTAAGGATCCAATCTGTCGGTGTATACGCGCTACCTGCCTGCCAAAGCAATCCAGTACTTAGCTAAAAGGAATGAATGGATAGACTATCTATCATCAGTCTCTTATCGCGATACCTATCCACTCCCCTCCCCCGATCATACACACCACTACCGCCACCACCCATCCCCGACTTATGCAGGAAGGGTGGTGCATACATATTCTAGTCTTGTTTATACGGCCCCAGCTGACCACGGCCTATCAGCGAAGCCCAGCCAGTCACAGACGCGCACCTGCTTGAGCAACCCGCACTCCTCCGTATCTCTCAACGCAGGGTGGAGTGGGGCGCGCCCGGCGGGAACCAACTCAAACCGCCACCCTCCTTCGTGGGTGGTTGCCTCAGACAACACATGCCATGAAGCAACAACCACGATGAAGGAGGAGGTGGGGGTGGGAAAGCAGGATCCATCTCGGGCGTGCGCGCGCGCAGAGCCTAATCTACTAATGTCGTTGAGATGTGAAGCCGAAGCGGGCACTTTGGTGATGACCCCGCCTTTTCTTAGTAGAAACGAAGGGGGGGAAGGGATGAAGGAGGTCGTAGCTAACCATCATATGCCTGCTTACCTACCTACCAAGTAAGCCCAAGTAGCAACTGTAAACTACCTACCTAGTTGTAGAAGTAGCTCATTATCCTATATAAATACCAAGTGTCTTCCGATTGTTTCCCCCCTCCCTCATCGTGAGATTCCAAGTCTGCCTGCAACAAGTCCTCCCAACACTCAGATTTCCTTCACTCTATCGTACCTCAGCTGTAAGTTGTCGCATCTTCTTGCTTCAAGAATATTATCGGCGCACATCGCACCTTGGTCATCTCCCCGTCTGCCCCATCCTATTCATCACCAGAACCACATCTTTCCTGATCACCCGCCCCCACAACATATAAACAGCTCATCGGGTTGATCCAAGCTGCAGAGAGGAGATCCAGTCACTAACACCGCAAAACAAACCAGAGTCCCAAGACGACAACAACAACAACTACAAGATGCACAACACCTGCCCCAAGTGCGGAACCGCCTTCAGCGGCTCGACCAAGACCTGCGGCTCTTGCGGCGCTGTAAGTATATATAGAGTCTCCTCCGAGAGAGAAAGTCAAGCTCCAAATCGCTGACAAGCTCACCACCTCTTCCTCCAGACTTGCCCCCAGTAAATCGTGTATAGCAATTCATCGCAAATATGGGCGATCGGCCGCCACTGGCGTAGTGACGGCAAGGCTTACGACGGCCAAGGCTGGAAGACGATAAAACCTCATCCTTTATTCTATGTGGAGGATGCAATGAGAACGCAATATTATCATCAGAGTCCATTTCAAGGTGATACCGGACTTTGTTCTCCTGTGCCCTTGAATTACATGTGATTAACAGATCTGCCTCGTCTACCGTAGCGACCCCTTTTGTGATGATATTAGGCAGGTATATTCAACCGCGCGGTATACAGACATATTGGCTTACAGGTTCACGTATAGACTTATAGCCTTGAACAACGTCATTGCCAAGTTATGCATCTTTCAGTCTCGAGCAGTGGCCAACGGCTGCTTCCGCGATCACTTAGATGATATACATACCCACCAAACGTTTTACACGCAGAGTTGTACTCGCACAGCATGGCAATTTCACAGGTGACGTGCGAGAGGTCTAAAGTATAGGACAAGATTATGAAGAAATACGGATAGACAGACAGCATAAAACAACAGGGCCTTATCAAAACAAACTATGTCCGCCTCCGGGTTCAGTCTAACGCATGGGGCTTGTGTATCGAGACAGGGGAAGAGAGCTTGCGTGAAAAGAAGAAAGATTTATGATATAGCCGTATTCTCAAGGGTTGCCTTGGCTCGCCATTCTGGACACATAGACATAGAGACACAATGTAAACGTGTTTACACACACACACCACAACTACCACCGAGACGAAGACAGACCATAGATAAGTTGTCCGGTGCCTTGCTCTACTCCATCTTCATTTCCACCAGTTCGCCAGCCATAAGAGTAATGGTAGCAAGTGCCGTCGTGACTAGTCCCTTGTCCGCCGCTAGCCTATCCCTCCTGAAGATTAAACAGAAAGGGGAGTAGGAGAAAAAACACAGTGCCGAAGCCATCCAAAGTAGCACGCCGGGCCGAGAGAACCACTAAGTAACGACGAGTGACAGATGGCGAGACGAATCAAACTCCAGCCGGAAAACCATGATGCACAACAGATATGTGGATGTATCAAGAGCCCATTTGGCACCCTCTTCCCAGGATTGTGCTGCCACTCCGCTGTACCACACCGAAATTATACCAAGAATAGTAGCACACAGACCAGGCGTGGTCCGTGGCTAACTGGACCAAGTACAACGCCGGTGCATTACAAGGGCACAGCCTAGAGTGTGCAAGACTGCTGGTAATACTAAGAAGCTTGCGCGCAGGGGGGCCCGAACCGTTTCGGATTGTTGGTCGTTTAGAGGATCATGCATCCCTTCTTGTGGCGAGCGCCGGGGCCTTTGCGGGAGAGCAGAGCAGCGCGCGTAGCATGCTCGAAGACCTCACGCACACCCTCGTTCGTCTTGGCGGAACACTCAAGGTACTTGTAGGCACCAATCTTCTTGCGGATCTCCTCACCCTATAGACATACTGTTAGATCCGTGGGTAGGAAACGAGCAGTTATCATCGGAAGAGCAGCTTACCTCTTCTTGGGAAACGGGCTTCTGGCTCGTCTTGCGGAGCTCCTCCTGAATCTTAGGATCGTGTCGCAGATCCTTCTTGCAACCAACGAGGATGATGGGCAGGCCCTGGCAGAAGTGAAGAACCTCTGAGATCCACTGTTGATATGGGGGCACGTGTCAGTCAGCTTATCTTGCATACTGGGATTGGTGATAACGACATACCTTCTCCTGGACGTTGTCGAGAGAGTCGGGCGAGTCGACAGCAAAGCAGATCAGGATAACATGAGAATCGGGGTACGACAGAGGGCGGAGACGATCGTAATCCTCCTGGCCAGCCGTATCCCAAAGGGCCAGCTCGACGTGCTTTCCATCAACCTCAACGTCGGCGACGTAGTTCTCGAAGACAGTGGGGACGTAGACCTAAACGAGTCAAAGCTGTCAGCGTGTGTTCATCTCCCTCTTTATGTGCGTGGCCATGATTGATTCGTGGTGACGATGGACAGCAGCGAGGCAGCCATCCGTCTTTGATGGCTGTGATGGAAGAGGTGGATCAGGCTGAAAACGGTGAAGGCTGTTTTTTTTGGGCGACACGGTCGATTCGCGAGGGAGATCGGCGTCGGAGATGAAAGCATCTGGCGTCGAGATGGATTGCATAGGAGGCTGGATGGGCAATGGGAGCTTCGCTTCTCTTTCTTACCTCGGGGAATGTGCCCTTGGAGAAGACACTGGATGGCAGGACTGTCAGCGAGGTGATGCAACGAAGACGAGAGCGCAAGAGCCAACGGGCGGGACTCACATCAACAAACAGGTTTTACCGCAGGCACCGTCGCCAACGATGACGAGCTTTCGGCGAATCTCAGCCATGGTGTCTGTGGGATTGGGTGGGTAGTGGTGATGGGAGGGTATTCAGAGAGAAGACAGTGAAGTCGCGATTAGGGGAAGAAACGAAAGCTCAAACAGGCTTTTATTCTTCCGGGGTTTGTTTGGGGTATTTAGAAATATGCAAGAAGTGGAAAAGAAACAAGAGTCACAGATGGCCTAGATGCGGATTGATCTGGGTCGTTGGGGATCGCAGAGATGAATTCTTCTCCTTTTTGATGGAAGAAGAAGAGTTGAATGGTAGGTAGTACGTAGTAGTAGTTGGGAATGGGTTGATTGCGAGGGAGGTGGAGGATGGAGTTTAAAGAGGAGGGCGGTGGAAAGCACAGATAGGAAGTAGGTAGGTGTGATCAGGTTCAGGTCTGTTTTTGTCCCAGTTCGGGTCCAAGGTACCCTCTGCTAGGCAGGCAGATGAATGAGCAGGACAACAGCTAAGCTAAAAGTCGCCAGAACAAGGGAACAGAAGAGACAGGCGGGAGACAGCCAGCCAGCAGCCAGACAGAACAGACAGGCCCAGGACACGACTGACAGGGTAGCAGCCGTCAGTCCAGTAGCGCGCCCAGGTCCTAGCCGTAGTAAGTACTTGTATGTCCTAAAGTAGGTGCTACTACTGCTAGGCCCTGTAGTCAATAGTGGCCAAGGCAGGGCAAAAGGCAAAAAAGCAGAAGAGGCCCTGGAGCGAGTCCTGGTCTGTAGGCAGGCAAAGTATGGGTACCTAACAGAAGAAAGGTAAGGTACATCACATCAGCGGTGGCCTGTAGCCTTTTCCGTCTTCCCCGTCTTTCCTCTGTCGTTCGCTCGCCTCAAGTCTCTTCTCTAATCTCTCATTTTCTTGCTCTGCGGTGGACTTGTCCGATGGCTCGCTGGTAGTCCCGGGAAACGAACGAGGGTCCCCATCGAACGGATCGATCCAAGTACCGTTCGTACTGTGTTGGCAGAGGGAGGGAGTGCTCAGTGCACAGCCCATAAGAGGTTCCGTTAATTATGGTATTTTGGGCGGGTTCGGGGGTTTCGGTCTACTAAGACCGCGCCCAGCACCTACCTTACCTTCCTAGCTACCGGCATCCCGAGACACAGCACACAGTGCAGTGCCAAGTTGGCACTAGAGGCTCTGTAGGCGGTAAGGAACATTCAGTAGTACATAGTCATGGGGTGCAAGCAGCTCCAGTGAGACTTGCGGTCTCTGGCTCATCGCGTGCTATATATTCAATCGAAGGCCCTTTAAGATATCCCACCACACAGTAATCGACCTGATATTCGTTTGATTGGATCGCCGTTTGGGTTGGTTGTTGAACGAACCACTTGACTTGTCAGAGTCAGCGCTCTGCCGCCCACGTACATGAAGAGCCCACACTGGGTGGAGGCCTGGCAGGCCTGGCAGGCAGGGCAACGGCCCAAATGAGGTCCTACCTGGACATATCTTACAGCCGACTTACGTATCGTCCTTTGTGGCTTTGTTCATCTCTTCGTTTGGGTAGGCAGGAAACATCTATGCCGCGGAGGATCAGCTGCGAGTGGTACTGATTTGGTCTCTTCGTAATCGGTTATCACTCGAGGTTTGGAGGCAACCCAGTCAGTGCCAGCCCCAGATACAAGATACACCGCCGAGCCTTTGCCGTGCTACCTGCAGGAAGCTGTAGGGTCACTGTACCGATTGCTCCAATCTCCCGGCTACAGCATTACATAAGCCTCCATTCGTCCTCATTTCACATGTTATGAAATCGGCGCAGCAGCAGGTATATACATGTCGCTGGATATGGGGGAGATGGATCATGGCATATTCAGTTCTGCCGCATACCAGGGGGCTCTAATAGGCTCTGATAGGTGCCAAGTTACAGAACGCATTAGCTTGACATTTGATATCAGGTCTCAACTCTCTTCAGCGTTTGGCGAACAAGCAGCAACTGCGGCAACATGTTTTGTCTCAGTCAGGCTCTCAGAGCAAAGGCTTCTCCGGAGGACTGGAGGTTGGCTGATAAGGTATTCGAGGTTCGCATTAGGAGGCGGTCCTGCATTGGCTGTACCACCCCTCTTGTTGATAACCTACATCTAAGTTCTTACGGGACTGTCTGGCTGTATGTGCATGCATGCAGTCGTAGTGCAGGTGGTATCGAGTGATAATAATAAGCAAAGCATTTCATGTACTTCAGACGGTCCCACCTGCAGAACGAATAGCTTGTGGAGGCGGAGCCGTGCATTGCAGCCCATCCATCCATCCTTACGTGGATGTCAGATCCGGCATCGTCAACTCTCTTTCTGTTCCTGTCTCTTCTTCTGCTCTTCTCGCTAATCCGTCGCCAGATATGATTCTGCAGCCCTTGCTTTCCATCGGCATCGGCACATACATCAAACACGGTGCATTCGCGTCTACACGGATGGCCAATTAGTAGATGCCAGGGAGAGCCGGCCGTGGCGTACATCGACCCGGCGAACCTGGCTCAAGCCCGACCTAGGCCTAGCCAGACCCAAGGATGTGTCTTGTTTCTCCCAGAGACTACTGACGCAATTTACGTCTCTGAAACACGAGCTGGATATAGCAAACAGGCACGCGCTCTCCAGAAGAAACCATGCCATAGCCTAATCGTGACTCGTGCGCTCAGGGCAAGTTGGCATCGACGGCCTCTGGCCTCTTCGCATACCTATCAATTCATTGTCGAAAGCGCTGCCTATGGTTCGTCACGTCCCATAAAGGATTAGCAGCACATCAGTTTATCCAATGGTATCATGTCCCACATAAGTTCTTCCGATCGACATAGCGTTGATAACAATGAATACTTCCTGGTGTGTAGTAGGTAAGTACAATACGGCATACTTTGGCCGCAGCAACCCGTTCTCCATCAAGGGGATATGGCCGCAGCAGTATATTGAAGTATGGACGCCTTACGTAGCTATGCTGCCATGCGTCCAGCATCGTGCTTGGTTGTTGAAGAGGCTTCGTAGTAGACACGCAAACTCGAACTACATACCTTGTACTTGTAATCAGATGTTCACCAAGATGCGGCGTGACCGCGACTTTCTTCGAGTCTTGACTTTCAAGATGCCCTTTCTATCTCACAGGTAAGGTGATGAGCCCCCGAAGTTCTTTAATAAATGCCACTCCGTCCGCCAGAACATCCAGGAGTACGCATAATAAGCCCATTTGGGCAGTTTAATTGCCCAATTAAATGCAGCAGCTTAGCCTATTCGAGAAGGATCATTACGAAGTTCAAGAAGTGCGGATTAAACATGCACCGGATAGCTTCAAAAAGGTACTTGGGTACCTACCCGCCAGAAGCTAGCGCTGCCTCTGCAGACCGGCGATGGAGACCACGAAGCTCCGGGAAATTTTGGACGGGCGAGTGTGTGTACGAGCCGGCTCACGACCAAGGGAAAAACGGCCATAGCAGCATGCACCATTGACCCCCAAGACTACTGCTCTTCTCGCCGTTAGCATCATAGTCAATTGGCCGCGGGGGGCTTCTCACACACACGCAGAGCCATGCAGAAAATCCTCAAACGTGTCGCTACCGCCGAGCGGGTGGTGGCGAAGCGCAAGGCCACCCGGGACCGCCTGCACTTCAACAAGGAACGCAAGGACGAGGAGTACGGCCTGCGGAACCAGGGCAACATCGTCGCCCGCGACATCGGCCGCGCGAAGCAGGCCATCAAGGACGACTGGAATCTCGGCCCCTTGGCCCCCAACTCCCACACCGGCGAGGCGGCCAACCAGTACGGCGCCATTTCCGAGGTCCGATATAAAAACCCTACCAGCCTGCGAAATGAGCAGAAGGCGGCCCGTTGCGCATGGCTCGGCGGCTACAAGAACCTCAACCTCGTCCCCGGAGACCGCGTGGTGCTACTGCACGGCCCGGACAAGGGCAAGATTGGCCGTGTCCAGAATATTAATGAAGATGATGCCAGTGTTGTAGTCGAGGGCCTGAACAAGGTATGAACCCCCGCTTCACCTTCACGCCGATTTCAAGCAGGAGAGAACTAAACATATAAATGCAATTAATTAGTCAAACATCAAATTGCCCTCGGCGTTCACAGGCGAGAACAACCCCCCTGTCATGAACATCGAGCTCCCTATCCCCATCTCCGGCATCCGTCTCGTGCATCCCGTCTTCGACCCCAAGACGGGCGTGACCCGCGACGTCATCATCAACCAGCTGGTGCACCGCCGCTTCGCCCACGACCGGGTCCTGGGCAAGACCGAGTGGACCCGCGTGGTGCCGGGCCTGAACATCTCGATCCCTTGGCCCAAGGCGGAGGACAAGGACTTGCCGGACCACAAGGTTGACACGCTGCGCATCGACGTCGAGGACCGGACGTTTGTGCCGACGCTGCTGCGCCCGCCCATGCCCGAGACGGTCGTCGACGAGCTGCGCAACAAGTACAGCAAGTTCCGCACGCGGCACGAGCCCGAGTACATCCAGCGCCTCGAGGAGGAGGCCCAGGCCAAGAAGGACCGCGTCCACCTCATGGACAGCATGCGCAGCCCGCTGCAGGAGCTCCACCGCTCCGAGCGCGAGCGCAAGAAGAAGCACGGAAAGCCGCGCCTGTCGCTCGAGATGCTCGAGGAGATCGGCAAGGTCATCGCCAAGAACCGAGAGAGGACCCTGCAGGCCGCAGGCGTGTCAGACGCTGCGGCACCACAACAGACCAGCCCTCCTTTACCGTCAAGTACGGTGCCAACGGCTCCCCCACCTTCGGCCTAGATGCATATATATCTGCAATCTGGGGAGGTGGTGGTCACTGGGTGGCGTGTGTATGATACCTGTATATAGGCAATGGCTGGCATCGCATCTAGGCTAGATGATGGCAGGTTGTCTACCTACTCATATATTGTAAAAGAAATTATGTATCAAAACGCAAAAGTCTCCTGGTCATTGATGATCCCCAGCTTCTTCTGGTTCACGTTTCGCCGACTACGCAGTTGAGTGCGTAGCCAGCCGTGCTCCCACAGCTTGGGTCGGGTTCAAAAGAAATGGGTTAGATCAATGGTGGACGGCGTAGCAGACATCTCATCGTTTCCTGCGACATAACTACCAAACACCGGCATATACATGGCAAGCGGTCATAGAATTAAACTACACATTCCGCGTTCACAAACCTATCTGCGGGATTCCGAGTATATACCAGACAACGAGCGGGAAATTAACAAGCCATGATAAGACTATAAGTCCTTGTAGTCGATGTAATTGACAATTACTATTGAACGATGGTCTACTGTGGTATCTGCTCAGGGGCAATAGTAGTAGGTGCTGGTCTCAAGAAATTGCCAGCTAAAGATACATACAAATCAGGGCATTATTAATAACATCTTCATATATAAAATTGTAAAGAGCTTAGTATCCCATCTCCCCAACCAGCAATTGTTATATCCAGTTGGCCTCCTATCACCTTTACTTGCCGCAGATACAGGCCGTTCGTTTCCAACAGGCGCTATCAGCATACGGTCAAGCTTTAGCAATGCCAAATAATCCATACGACCGGCGGTGTTGAGTCGAAGAACGCAATTTTACTTTATTTATCTCTTTTTACCTTCAGCAGCAGCTATAAACACGGAGCCTAGGTGCCCAAAAGACTCAACTTCTCCATCCCGGAGACACTGGGCGGCTCCTGCCTCCTCCAGCTCTGCTCCATCGAATCCGCCAGCACCGCATCGCCGCCCGTAGGCGCATATGTATCCTCATTGGCGGCGACCTGGCCTTCTTCCCCGTCGGCCGCCGCCTTGTTCTTGTCCTCGCGCTTGCCCCAGACCTCCTCGACGCCGAGCCGGCAGCCCTCGAGCACCTCGCCCATGAGGGCCTCGACGGTGCGGGCGCGCTCGAACATGCCGCGGCGGACAAGCCCGAAGACGAGCCGCTCAACCTCGGACTTGGTGCCCTGGACGCGCTCGACGAGCCGGCGGACCGAATTGACGAGGTACTCCTCCTCGTAGACGGTGCCCTTGCGGCCGCGGGCGCGCTTCTTCTCCTCGCGCTTGCGGTTCTTGGACGTGGCGCGGCTGACGCCCGTCCCCGCCGTGCCCACGCTACCGGCCTTGCCCGTGTAGCGCGTGAAGAGCGAGGCGCCCCCGGCCGAGATGCGAGACGATGCCGCGACACTGATGTCGTCGGGTAGGTTGATGTTGACCTCGCCCTCGTAGAAGGCGAGCGGGTCTTCGGCGGCGCGTCGGCGGAGTTCGGCGATACGGGGCACCTGGGCGCGGAGCTGTGCCTTGCAGTCGGCCAGGAACTCGGTCGACGATGCCAGAGCGTCTGCGAGCCCGGTGTCTATTGCTGACTCGAGAAGTTCCGGCCGGCCATGTAGAGCTACCAAGCGCAAAGCGTCCGCGAACTGATAACCCTTACACAGGTATTGAACAGCTGTGTCAAGAGACGAAAGATGATCAAGGTATATCATGGCGGCGCTAGTGTAGTCCTTCGCTTCTTCAAGCGCGTCTGCGAGGGATGTTGCCAAGTCGCTGAGCGCATCCTTGGCGAGTGGCGGGTCTTGTAACGAAGCAGTGAATAGGGCTTCCCTCCAACACGAGACTCCTGCTGCTCGGTAGCATTGCGTAGCTGATGCGTAGTCGTGGAGGGACTCATAGGTAAGACCGGCTTCGCGATTTTTCGACTTGGACTCCAAATACTCTGCGTACAGACGAGTGAGTATTGTGAGGTTGTTTTCGTCGTAGCGGTACAACCGAAGGGCGTCTGCGTATAGACTATGCTTAACGGTGTACTCCTGGGCCTCTTGATGGGCCGTCGAGGTCTGCAGGTGTGTAAGAGCTTTAGAATAACGACCCAAATGGTCGTCAATGGAGAACTTTTGGCGCAGATCTGGTAACTTATGAAGATCTTGTATAAACGGTAGGTACTCCCGAGGATCCCGCTGGGACTGTTGTGCCACAAGGAGTGCGAGATCGAGATTGTACAGACCAAGCGCCTCATCGAACAGGGTGTTGACGTCTGCAAGGAAACATATGTGCTCAACTGCCTTCTCAGCCAGCTCTTCGTCCTCCTGCATCAGCTGGGCAACAACTTGTAGCCCATCTTCAAAAGCGGGTGGTGACTTGCAAATGTTGGCGGTGATTATATTTTGCAGCGTGTCATTGTCCACTGTCTTTCGGGTCCGTAGACTTGCGAGAACAGCATCACAGACAGTGTTGGTTTTCCCAATGGTAGTGGGGGTTCCAGAGGCTGGTCCTTGCTCGACTGGCACTGGCGCCTCCGTGCTCTTGACTGGCTTGGTGTTAACATACATGGTTTGTGTAACATCCTCGTCCCGTAGCGATGAGAGGAAGAGATCAACGTATGTGACGTCCTTTAACTGGTCTAAGATGATGGTCACATTGTCCAAAAACTGTTGTGGTCGATGATCGTACAGGACGTTCATGTCCACTCGTTGGGTCCTGCAATACGAGAAAGCCCTTGCGTAGTTCATATCCTCGATCAGTTGTCGTATACCTGCGACCACCATAGCTCTCGGGAATATTGTCTCTAGGTTTCCTCTCGGCATCTGGAGAACCAAGCTCATGTTTGTTGGCATGGCTGTCACTAGCCTGGCGCCGCGCTCGATGCTGCGGCATCTCTCGTCCTTCTCGGGATCATCGGCGGGCACCTCGAGACCCTCAAGCTCAGTAAGATGGACAAATTTGAGCAGGTGATTCGTAGTGGTGAAAATCAGGTGATCTGGCGTAACCAGGAACGACGTGCAATTCTTGACCAGAACACGAGACTTGCCGGCTGAGCCATTTGCATAAAGATGACCATTCCTTGTGAGACCATATATGCACAAGGTGTTGTCCTGGGCAGAACCCGTGACAACACTCCAAGGTTGCAGTACAGGTAGACGTAATGACTGATCTTCGGTGATGCCATTTTCTGATGACACGACTGCGACCCTTCCCGAAGTAGCTTGAGCAAAACACTGGGCATCGAGTGACTGAGATTGACTAGCGAAGCCATATACCTGACCAGCTCTTGCGGTATCGGACCGCAGTAGTTGAGCCGAAGCCGCGTCAAACTGCACGGTATGTCTCTCTGGATATTGAGCTTGTAGCAAAAGTTGAATGTTGCCATTATCGCAGACGGATACTTGCCGCGGGATGACCATTCCAGTCGATGTTGTATCAGACAACGACAGTGCGCTCACCAACGAAGGCAACAGCGAACGTTGCCCCTTAACCTGCCATTTGTACAAATCGACACTGTCTTGATGGAGGACGGCCATATACAGGTTATCTGGAGAAAAGGCAACATCGGCGATGCTCGACTTCAGCTGTAACTCGTACATAGCCATTGGAGGGGGAATGTTTGCACTTCTTAAGGGGGTGAGTTTGAGACTTTGGCCATCGATGACAGCGGTGGCTCCATGATCGTTAGGGGGCACAAGCGAGCCCCGAGCGATGTTGAAGATGAACTCGGCTTGTAGCATCTGTGCAGATTGCTGCGATGGGACTACCATGGCCAACCGAAGGGATTTCTCGGGGTGCCACGTCAAACATGCGGGAGGCTTATGCGACTTGATTTCTTGCTTCAGATACCAATGGTAATTTCCGGTGGTCCAAAGTTGTATCCTGTCATTGAGTGTGACAGCAAGCACAGTTGAGTCACTGTTCCAGTCGAGACCAACGCGATCCGCAGAAATGTCTCGACCTTCAGGGGCTCGCAGAGAGAACTCGCCATGCCTGAGGCCGTTTCTTTCGAAGAATATCACATCAATGCCGTCGGCTTTCCGTTGGATACTGGCGAGCAGGTTGCCAGATGGGCGCCAGCTTAGAGCACCCTCCATGCCATCGACAGCCTCACTCACGCTATCGAGCACACCCTCGCGAGAATAGACCCGAATCACTCTTCGTGTGTCTGGCTCGACAGAGTTGATGGCAACATAGGCACCGTCGCCTCTCCAGCTAATGGTGGTCCTTGCATCATCATGGGAGCTCAAAGCGCCTTCATCTACCTTTTCAGGGATGGTTGGATCTCGGAGAGCCTTTGCCCCTTTGCCCTGGAACTGCGTTTCCTTCTTGCCCCAGCCGACGGACACTTGCTTCGACAGCTTGAGATCATCCAGAGTCATGGTGGCATCGGCGATGCCCTCGAAATTGCGGCTCATGAACACGACGGTGCGCGCCTTGGTGGCAATGGCCAGGAGTTCCTCGTCGGGCGACCACCTCGCCGCCGTGATGCCCTCATCGATGGAGCCCATGATCTCAATGTGCACGCCATCTTGGGGGCTGTCAGACTCTCTGACGAGGACGATGTCGCCACCCTCGAGCACCAAGATGGTGGTGAGGTTATCGCTGAAGTGATGCAAGCTGACAACCTTATCGACGGGCAGCTCAGGGCTCGGGCTTAGCGCCTTCCATGATGCAATCTCGTGGAAGTTGCTGGGCGGAAGTGGCCAGAAAATCAGCTCACGGTTCGCTTCCTTTGCTGGCTTGGCGGAAACCCAAGCGAAAGGGGAAGGAGTTTTGGTGACGGACAACCAAGGCAAAAACGGGCGTGCAGCTTAACTCACAAATCAGGATCGCCTTCGGCATTCACATGCTCGGCAAGTCTGAGCAGCCGAAGCTTGCCATCCTTCTCAGAGGGGCCGAATGTGCATAGTATTTCATCCTTTGCGGGGTCCCAGCAGGACGAGGTGATGGGCTCACCCTCGTAGTCGGCCGGAGGCGTCCAGGAGCTGTATAAGATGTTGCGGAGATTACGCATCGTGTGATCTCTTTACTTGACACGCAGAGAGTCAGTATCATCAGCCTTTGAGCCCAGCCGAGACTGATATCTGATGCGATCCGATTAATTTTTCTTGCGGGGTAGAGCTTAGGTAGCTTATTGGTACTGTGCAGGGTAGCTCTGTTACAAGCGGCCGGGCGAATAAGCCTTACTTTACATCATTCTTTCACTTCCTCCCAACTACAACAGGTAAATATAGCACGTAATTTTGTGTATAGAAATAGAGAATTTCTTATTATATAATACTGCCACGGTACTTATTTTACTTGAATAGCAGCTTTTCGATATACCAGAGATTTGACCTGCTTGTTCTTGAGGGGCTTGGCACTACACCAGCACAGTGCTTTACAAAGAGATCGGAGCTGACCGGGCGCTACAGAATCACCATATGTTCAGGAAGTTTTTTTTTTCTTCGATATGGCCTGACCCCTGGTTCGATGGGCATGTACATCGGACGGGTGTTCTGAGGCGGGCAAGGCGATAGTGGGGAGGGTAAGATTTACAGTTAGAATCCTTGTGATCCAGGGCGCCAGGTCGGCTAAGCGCTGGAACGCCCCGCCAAATGAGAGCCGATTCCCCAGATCAATTGTTCCCCGAACCCTTGATCTTCCCCAATCTTCACTATCGGCTACTACATATTCAATGTGGATTCGGCCTCATTCTACAACTCCAGATCTTCTGCACCACTTGTATCACCCTCCTGTCCCAGCTCAACTAGTGCCCGTACTACAGAAACACATAGCTGCTACTTGACCGAGTCCCTCCGCACTTCGCCATGGATGTTGCCTATAAACAGCACGCCAACCAGGCGCGCAGGAAGAATCGTTCTTCCACAAACCTGAATCACCTCACATTGGCCCCTCTCACCTCCAAGATGCCTATATTAGACCACGATGCTCTGCCCGACGACCTGCCCGACTTCGTCGCGTCACCACTGCACTACAACCCATCCTACTTACAGGGCAAATCCGCCCCAACAACCCCACGGTTGCTCGCACGCTCACCCGCAAGGACCGGCTCTCGCAGCCGCCGATCCTCTCTGCACGCTATTCAGCCAGACGCCTTACCCAAGAGTAAGTCGACGACGCAGCTGGTCGCCGGGAGACAATCCGGAACTCTCTCGCCTACCGCGAAGCGCCGCAAGGACGAGCACGGGCTCAGCACCTACGACCGTAAGGACAGTGACTGGCTCCTTCGCGCGGGGGCACTGATCAGCACCGAGACCAGGGAGTCGAAGGGCCAAGCGTGGCTCACTGCGCGATTCAGCTCCACAAGTCTTACGGGACTGCGTGATACCGAAGAAGAAGTCTATAAACGTGAATTAGCTCGAGAGAAGGAGCTCGCCAGTAGACGGGGGAGCCGCCGTGGAAGCTTCGTCGGCCCCGAGGACGCGTTGTTGTCGTTGACGTCGCCAAATAGCCGACTGGGCAGCCGTTCGCATAGTAGAGTGGGCAGCCGGACCATGTTGCGGACGCCTCTAGACCGGCAACAACACGACGAGGGCTACTTTGTTCATCACGAGCTCGCCACGGCGGATTATGTTCAGGGCCCGGATTTTGTAAGTCTGGACGAGAAGCTCGAAGCCATCGAAGTGGACACCACGCGGGCAGACGAGGCCACAGTACGGCGGTTAGTAAAGCGCGGGAGTGCTGGCGTGGGCTCCTGGATGGGCAACCTGATTGGGTTCTCTCTCTTTTCCGTCGAGGAGAACGACGAGGAATCGGATGATGCCGAAGACGACTCGTCCGATGTCGAGGAAGACGAAAGCCAATTGGGCCGCAGTCCCAGCGCCGGACATCTTGAGGAACTTTCTGCCGCCTCAGAACCTCGAATACCCCCGCCAAAGGCGGATGAGGGGGCCACTAGCTGGCAGGATGCTGCATGGCTGCTGAGCGTCGCTTCCAAGGTCTTGCTCTAGATTGTGAGACAAGGCGTGAAAGTCATTGGTCGAGTGCAAACGACACCCCGAAATCCCAGCATGTCAGCAGCCGAAGCAGGGTATTTGCTCGCAAGGACTTGCACGAATTGGGCCTGCACAGCTGTCGGTGTGCATTAATACAAAAAAAGGTGCGAGTTGTTCATCGAATGTTTTTTCTTCTTTTCTGCGGGAGCTTCGGGTTGCCACGCTTGTAGATTGAACGGACGCGATTGGTCAGGACTCCGACAGCCTGGACAATACAGGCAGTTATAGTGTTTACCTACCGTATCCGTACCACCTAATGAATATATTGGTTGTAATCAAATCAAATCAAACAACGTAGCCAACTGTCAACCGCACAGCCCTGTATCGCATATGAGCCACGCTGCCACGTGATAACCAGCCAGCTAATAGCCAGCGGTCCGATAGGTGACGTCCGGTGTATATGGTTACTAGGTTACCCAGTCCAGACCGTGCATTTTGATGAGGCTATATATTTGCTAACGGGTAGTAAGCAACTAATAACTGGACATAACACGCGAGAAACGAACAGGGGCCCACCGAGGTAGAAAGCGACTAAAAGACGTCGGTGATGCAGGTTACTAGCTGAAAAACCATAGAACAAACCACCTACCAGCGGCCACGATGGCTCAAGAGGAGAAGAATAAGAAGAAAATTAACTCCGTATACAACACCGTCTTGCATGGATGTCAAAAGTTAATGTGCGGGGCATCCATCCATCAGACAGGCCAGAAGGAAGAGTCGCTGGCCGAGTCCGCAACGATGCTTGGCGACATGAAGCAACGAAAACAGGTTTTGGGAGCTGTATGTGCTGAACCCACAGGTTGGGTGCTGCATTAGCCAGCTATTGCGGCTCTCCCACATGTGTCAGGTGTGTGCTGTCTGCTAATGCTACCGGCATGCGGTCAGTGGTAATAGTCTCCAGTTTGGGCTTTGATCTGCGGCCCTTCAGTTTGCATACGGGGACCGTCCAGCTGTCTCCGCCAGCGACATCCATCGGTCAATCACTAATAGCGGCATCATCTGCGCGGAGGGACCAGCTAGTAGGTGGTAGACAAGCATGGTGAGAAATCTGCTGATGGATCAAGGAACACATACCTACTGGTTGTGAAAACCTACTCGCCCACTCTTGTTAGGGGATATAGACTTATTCTTGGGAGACGGCATGCTGTGAGAAGTGCGATGTAGGTAAGCTCGGAGGAGTCTCAGTGGTTGAACAATATGAGCTCCCCGCCCGTCAGTATTGTTCGTTCTTAGGTGTATGTTCTGTGTGGACATGAGAGCATTGGTAGACTTTAAACGCACCATATCCTGGATGGGTTCTTCTAGCCCAACAGGCCAGCTGCCGGCTATATTTGTTGCATGCATAGAAGGAAACAGCATGACCGTAGAAGTAGTGGAGCATGCGACAGCGCATTTCGGTGCCGGCTTGCCGGTCAGCACGGGTGGCCCGAACAAGGGACATCTAGATGGAAGGCGTGGGTTCTGGTGGCCTCGTCTGTCCTATCCATGTTTCTAATGGGTGTGAATTGCTCATGACTCGTTGTTGGCGTGCTGTTATGTCTGTAGTGGTATAGTACGAGTGCGACGCTACGCTCTGGAGCTAGTCGCCCGCAAGCGAACATGGTGCAGTCCATGGCTGGACTCCATCTCTCAGCTTTGAACGCAGGAGGAAGGCCGACTGATGATGGCTAGTGAGCTAGCTGAGCCATGCCATCCGGGCTGGCTGATGGCTCGCACTGTATACTTCGTCTGAATCTGGACCCCTGGGCATCTCGGCCCAGTTAGCGGGACGTGCCACTGGTAGCGCCTATGACGATTACTCTATCAAGCAGTATGACGTCGCCTAACGCGCTGGAAAGCCTGGACCCCCCACTGAGTATTAGGTGAAGCTTTGGATGCCTGGCGACAGCAGAGTTTCGAGAAACCGTCTGGCGGAAGTTGACTGGCTACACGAGAGACGTTTGTTGGCTAGAATCTCGCGGAGAGCCATCACTGCCGAGATCCACGGATAAGTGAGGGGGCAACCAGTATCTGGTCCATCACATCTCGCCATGACCAGAGACTCGAGGCGGCCCACCCGGAAGAAAAGTCGAGGAGTCAAGGGACTGAGTCTTGCCGTGGCGGGCTCACGGGGATTTCAGAGAGACCCCTTCCGCTTGGTCAGTCAAA
Organism: Apiospora marii; assembly: GCF_038362585.1. Taxonomy (NCBI): domain Eukaryota; kingdom Fungi; phylum Ascomycota; class Sordariomycetes; order Amphisphaeriales; family Apiosporaceae; genus Apiospora; species Apiospora marii. The sequence goes on from NW_027117377.1 coordinate 4,128,182, forward strand.
GACCCTGCATTGAAACTCTCAACTAGCCGCTGCTGTGAATCTGGTCACACCCGCGCAAGCTCTTCCGGGCACCTTTGCGGAGGTGGTACGTATACGCTTTGCTTTGCGGCCGATTTACTTTGGTCTTGGCTTTGGTGTAATGTGCACTAGGAGCCATGTGGTGAGGGCTTTCGCGGAAGAATACGAACGAGGGTGTAGAAGAGGGTATATTAGAGGGCGCAAAATGGCGATCTTAGCAAAACGGCCAGGGTCTGTAAGTATGTGTGCCTGTGCAGTGCTGCAGTCTGCAGAGCTGCAGAGCTGACCGAACCCATGGCCGCTGTCATACGTGCACCCGTGTGGTGGTCCGAAGGGAGCAAGGCAGCAAAGGGTGGAAATGTCGATCACTTGACGTCGTTCGGGGGTTTTTATAGAACAATGATGCTCGTATTGGGGATCCAGGCAGTCTGGATGACTTCCCGTAAGCCCGCCCGCCGTCGTTGGTTGATCCAATCCGATGATCAAGACGTCGGGCGTTGTTGGCTGGAATCGTGAAACCGTTCCATATCGCAAGGTGAGTGAGCGAACAAGCGATATACGGAGCCACCGTCGCCGTATGCAGTGCCGAAGTGCAGTATTTTCGCAACGGTTAGCAGCTCAGGTGGGTCGAGTAGGGTGGGCGTTGATTATGATGATATTTGAAGGTGAAAGTTTTCGAAACTCTCACCAACAGGCATCGACCTTCGTCACTTTAGACCGCCTTGCATCCCAGCGGATAGCTCCGATCTTTCTTCTCCCTTCTCTTTTTGCCCTTTCTGTCGTTGGCCGAGACAGAAGACAGTCTGTTTTCTTCATCCTTAATACTGAGTACATGTCGGGTTTAAGGCGGGCCCCCCATTTGCTTATTGAAGTTGTCTGGTCCGACTCCTCCAGATGGATGAAGTCGTTCCTCTTCAGGAGACGGTCTCCAGCGTCTGTTTGACTAGGTACATGGTTAGTCGCAACCCCACATACCTACTGCTTGGTACCTAGGAAGAAATTTGTTTGACTACATCTGGTCGAGACTTGGAAGTATCAAATGTAGATATTGCACTATACAGTCTATATTTTCTACATGTATGTACCTGCCTGCGCAGTAGTGCAGTCTCGATACCGTCGGTGCTGTGCACTACAGAAAGGCAAGTTGGGCAAGTAAGTATTGATGGATTGATTATGTTGATTTCTGTCGCTAATGCTAATCACCGACGAAAGAAAGAGGGGCAACGACGCTTTTCTTTTTCTCTCCCCCCCCCCTCCCCCCTCCAACCTTCCTCCCACTGGAGACCCGACCATGACCTGCCTATATGTATGTAACCTAAGGTAGCCCCCCCGGTACCTCTGCCCATCACTCCAGATAACAGCACCCATCTGCATACTACCTACTACATCATCCTCCGACGTCAAGAATTTCCAAGGGTCCTCATTCCAGGGTCCTGTCAGTTCCGGCCGGCTTCTGCGCTTAGGAAGGGGTTCTTTCGTAGCAGCAGCCTGTAAAGAGAGAGGTAAGTGGTCATTGTATGGATTGAGTAGTGTTACTGCAAGCCTCATGTACTTTTTTTTCTCTCTCCCGCCTGTTCTGCTTACCTGTCTCCTATTGCCGTTACATGCCTGCCTGCCTACCCTCCTGTCGTCCCAATGACTTGAAGAAATGGATCAGTACGTGAGTGAGGGTATGTACAAGGAGGTCAGGTAGGCAGGATCGATGACCTCGTCAACCTACCTTACCTGCCTACCTCATACCATACTATCTCCCAGTCTACCTCAGGCCAGATGATTCTATTCCGTCCTTGGTTTATTAATAACTTTCACTTTTTTTTCTCTTCTCCTTTTGCTTCCACATCCATCCATTTGATCCCTCTCCTGCAGCGCCGGCAACAAACCAGCACTGCAAAACCATATACCATTGAACCAACCTGCTTACCTCAAGGTGCCTTGGACACCCAAACCTAACCCCATTTATTGTCCTGTCCCTGTCTACCTGCCTATCCATCCATCCATCCTCGTCCCCCTCATCATCTTACCCCCTCCGACCATTTGTAGAGAGCCGTGATTCATTTTGTTTCTTCCTAGTTCGGCTCTAATCAAAACCAAAACCGCTCCAAATCACAGGTTAAGGGAAGCCAAATCAAGGCGAACCTATCTATCTATATTGGCCTGCCTTGGCCTGCTTCTGCTTGCCCCGGACTTTTCGTACTGTGTTGTGCCTCCCGCCTGATAAACAACAGAGCCAATCCTTGTGCATTTGTCGTTTTTAACGTAGGCACACAACACACAACTCACGCTACAACACTACACAACACACGCGCGCACACACATATACACCCGCCCGCAACGCACACGCAATTGGGAGAGTGCAGGACTATTATTTCATTCCCTCATTGTCGGCCCCACCAGACTCTTGTCTCGTTGCCCTATCAAACCAGCCGCCCTGGGGTGTCCTCTTTTCCACATTCAAGACTAAGAAAGTACTTGACGCTTATTTTCCCCCGTTGGGGAATACACATCGGCTTTTCCCTCTAAACCGAAACCATCCTCTCCCGTCGTCGACTCCTCACTACTGTAGGGTTAGCCGCCTCCCCTTACCACTTCTGTCGGCTTTAGGTCTTGGAATCAAGCGCCCATTTTCTGGTCTCGGTTCTGACCCGCGACAGTTTTTTAAAGATCCCGCAAACCACTCACATTTCGCCCATAGTCAACTAGACCAAAGATGTCTTCCGACAACGTAAGTCAAGCACCGACAGATGAGGGGTGGTTTACCGATTGTTCTTATTATTGTAACTCATGGGAGCATGGGCGCTGACCCAAGCCTTGCCGATTGCAGCATGACGGAGGCGACTCCAATCTTCCCGATCTGGGAGACGCCATCGACATTGTGACTTTCAGTCAGATCCTGGAGATGGACGACAGTGAAGACGACCGCGAGTTTAGCCAGTCCATTGTTTTTGGCTTCTTTGAGCAGGCCGAGGAAACGTTTGAGAAGATAGACGAGGCCCTGTGAGTTTGGCCCACAACCCAGAGAGCGCCAAGGAGGGAGGCACCACTACCGTCCCTGTGATGGCTTCCATAAGCCACCCCCTCGAACCCCCGCGATCGGAATATGCCGTGACTGACTGCTGTTGTCTTATTTTTTTTTTCTTTGATAGGGAAGCCAAGAACCTGGATGAGCTGTCCAAGCTCGGCCACTTCTTGAAAGGTTCTTCAGCCACTTTGGGATTGACCAAGGTTAAAGACAGCTGTGAGAAGATCCAGCGGTACGGAAAGAAGGAAAACGAGGACGGCACACCCGAGCTGGATGAGGAGCTTTGCCTGTCGCGCGTCACCGAGACGATGAAGAGTCTCAGGACCGAGTATAGCGAAGCCGAGACCACGCTCAGGAAGTTCTTTAACACTCCTGCGGCGTAAACGGCACATAGGCGAAGCTAGAGACGTGCCATGGAGGTTGGCCTGCGCTGCACGACATGTGTCAGGGTTGGTCCTACATCCATGTGCGACCTCGAGAGGGAAGACTGGTTGGAATCGTCGGCGACAACTGCAGCTGGCTTAGCCCTCAGGGGATCCTAGGGGGTTTCATTCAGTCAACTGTTTTGGGGTGGAGGAAATCGACGATACCCAACTATTTATTCGCCTTATTCTGTCACTGTTGTCGAATAGATTTTGCCCGCGTGGTTGTGTGAAAGCAAGTGGTGGACGGGGGGCTCTATATCGCGCGCACAGCAAATCCCTGAGCTCCGGCGACGGGGCTGCTTCACCTTATATAGAGAGCATTCGACGAAACATTGCATACAGAACTTTTAAGCTAGGAAAGCTTACTGCCATTGGAATAAATACACTCCTTTTTTTACGATTATGGATATCCTTCAAGAATGCGCGCCTACCAATGAAGCTGCTATGACGCGCGGATGCCGAGGCGCAGGTCGCGTAGGGTAGATGCTTTTGGGGCTTGTTGCAGTTGGCCCTGTGACGACATGGCCTCTACAGTGACATGGCTCCCGCAGCCCTACGTCATCCCGAAAGCATCGATTTAGTGACGTAGCGCAGAACCCCGACCAACGGGTTCGGTCCATCATTGGAACGACGTCGACTAATTGAACTGCGAGGGGTGGTCTGACTTCTGCGATATTGTCCAACCGTCGTGCGATTGACACAAACTGGCCGGCCGAGTTACCCCGACCGAGGTTTCATTGCGCCGACGTGAGAATCGTCAGTTGTGGGAGTCCCAGCTGCGTGGCCTCGTGCGCTCGCTCCGGGGCACTAAACAAACAGGGCAGCATACATGTATGCAGCAGTGACTCGTTCCCGCAGCGGTTTATGCACTACACCAAATGTGTGTGACCTGATCAATTGACTGAACCTTCCAGCCACATCCTGCTGCCACACTTGAAGGGGGGGTCGTGTGTGTAAGAGTGTGGCAGGTGTGCAAGTCGGAAGTCACCGAATCTGGTCCCGGGAATACTGCAGATGACGGAGAACAGCAGCAAACCCAAACCAGTCGCCAGAACAAATAAATCATGCCTCCAAGACCCCCGCCGACACATTTCCTCTGTATCCCGCTCGTGACTAGCCAGTCCCGTCAGCAGCTCGTCTCGGCCCTGGCTTCATTTGGCTCGGATGTGACTAGTCCTCAAAGCTTCGGGCTCCCGGCCGAGGCCATCCGCCCCGTCGGGACGCTGCACCTGACGTTGGGGGTGATGAGCTTCCCCAGAAATGAGGGACTCGACAAGGCCACCGAGCTGCTGAAGACGCTGGCCCCCAGACAGATCCTCGGCAGTATCATGGGGGCCCAGGTGCAGGGCAAAGACAAGGACAAGGACGTGGTGGACCCACACCAACAACCCTTACAACCGCCACCACTGTCAGTGACTCTGAGAGGCTTACACTCGATGCAACCGACCCTCTCCAAAGCGGCCGTGCTCTACAGCCCGCCCGTAGACCCAGATGGAGTCTTGCACAAGTTCTGTGCGAGCCTCAAGCAGACCTTCCAGGAGGGGGGCGTCATGGCGGAGGAAGACCGGCCCTTGCTCCTGCACGCCACCATCCTGAACACCATCTACGTCAAAGGAGAAAAGGGGGCAGGGGGGCGCCACGGGAAACGGCGGGAGCGTTTCACCTTCGATGCCCGCGATATACTGGACAGGTATGACGACTTTGTCTGGATGAAGGACGTCCCGGTGGAAAAGATCGCGATATGCCGGATGGGCGCCAAGAAGCAAGACGACGGCGACGAGGCATATGAGGTTGAGGCAGAAATCGACATGGACCACAACCAATAAATTCTATATGTTTACAGTGCAATACAGCAGTATTGGATGCTTGGTGATCGGTATATCTGACTAGAGATATGCCCTGTCTTAAAGAACTCCTGCTACGGCACCGCATGCTTGGTGGAGATGTTCCATACCTCAACCAACTAGGAATCAGCTAGGAGCCGGAACGGGACCGACCTCTATTTAACCCAGCTCCGTGATCAAGAAGTATTGTGACATGGACAGATCCCTTGATGGTGGAGGGTATACAGGTCTAAGCTGACTGGTTCGTGCCCACAGAGGTACGTACCTGAATCTATCCCAGCTTTACGTTAAGCCTTACCCGAATTAGCCTCCCCTCCACATGCATTGAACTCCTCCAACTTCCAAAGTCGATACTTACGCCCGCATGTCAGAACGGGTGGCCCAAAACCTCCTAACTTTCCAGTGTTCCGCCGGAGCTTATGGTCTTCAGGCAACCACATACTCGCCTTTGCGTGGCCATCGGTAGCCATTTCGTCTACTGAACCTCCCGGGCGACCTCACTCTTTTGCGGACGATGTAGTACGGATTGTAAGCCAACAGCTGACTAGCTCTCGAATTTGCTTCACCTCCGAGTCCCCCCACCTCCTCCCGCACCTTTGGCGCGAAACATGAGCAGCTCGGACAAGCGACGGGGCGGCGCCAGCACCTCTCATACCAGCAATACCCTGCGTTCTTCCGCATCGGCCCGGAGTAACAACAGCAGCAACAATGTCATAGCACCGCCGCCGCGGGCGCAACTTGGCTCTCGCCCCTCGTCTCCCCCGCCCAGCAACGACAATGACGGCGGCCCCAACAACAACAGTAACAACAACAGCTCACGGGGAGGCGGCGGCATCGACTCGGACCGCACGAGCCTCGCCAGCACACGGAGCAAGGACAACACGGCCAGCAGCGCGGCCCGGGAGAAGGAGGCGGTGATGGCCCAACATCTCCGGGAGAAGGACGACGAGATCGCCGAGCTGCAGCGGGAGCTCGCCCAGCTCGAGTCCGAGTTCGCGCGGCAGGTGGAGTTGCTGTCGCAGAACGAGAGCGAGACGGCCGCGTTCTGGCAGGCCAAGCACTCGGCCCTGAACCAGCAGTTCCTGCGCACCGACACGGAGCTGCGGCTGCTGCGCGCCGAGGCCGAGGCCCGCGACGCCGAGCGCGCCGAGCTCCAGGACGGCCGCGACGCCCTCCGCCGCGAGCTCCGCGAGCGCGATGACGAGGTCCGCCGCCTGCACGCCCTCAACCGCGGGCTCAAGGAGCAGGTCAGCACCAGCACGCGCGCCTACCACGAGCAGACGAGCGACGACCAGTTCGGCGACGACATGGCGCGGCTCGGCAACGGGCTGCAGAACTGGATCATGGTGCACTTTCGGAAAACGAAAATTGGTAAGGGGTCTTCTTCCTCCCCCACGAGAGAATCCCGGGGGTTCTCTTGGTATTATCCAAGGGGGGTGTTTATACTAACGAGCAATCCCGGCAGATCTGGCAAAAACTAGTCAGTCCGAGGTCGACGAGGTCGTCAAGCTTGTGCCAAGATACGCAGAGCTTGCATCCACGATCAGGATCCATTTGCTACAGTCCATCGTGTCGAGCGTACTGGTAGACGACATCTTCTCCCAGTACTTTGTGGGTCTGTCGGAGGAGCAGTCCTCCAAGTTCAACGAGATGGAGCGCTATCTCTCATCGACGAGTAGGTCTTTTTGATCACAACCATCCTGTTGTAGTAGGAAATGAAAACAAAGTCCTGCGGCTCACCATCGAATCCGACTTGTAGGTTCCGACACGACGGTGAATCAATGGCGGGCCATGACGCTCAACATGATCCGGAAGGACTCGTCGTCTCCGGCCCTACAAGCGCAGACGGACACCATCATAAACAATATCATCTCGCGGGTCAACCGGCTCCTCGACTCCATCACCAACGCCGAGAGCGCGAGCGCGAGCGCAAACACAAACGAAGCCCGCGACCAGGCGCTCCGCGCGCTCGTCACCAGCGCCGTGGTCCTGTCCCGGCAGCTCGCGGTGCAGAAGGCCGTCTTCAAGGTCACCATGCCGCACATCCTCCCGCACCAGCAGATCCCCTTCGACGCGACGGAGATGGAGGACGTAGGGGGCGAGGACGAGGAGGACCTGAGCGCACGCGAGATATGCTGCGTCACCTGCCCCAGCATCGTCAAGTACGGGGACGAGCACGGGGGCAACCCGCAGCTTCGGAACGTGATTGCTAAGGCCAGAGTGCTCTGCAGCCCCGAGTGAATGGAGTGGCTGGCCTCTTTTGGAAACTGCGTGCCGAGCCGCAACGCGATTCAAAGATGTGCATGTACTCTAAAATGTCTTAATGAAGAAATGAATATTATGGCAGCGTGACTCAAAAGGGATTGGCAGCAGTGTGTATATACCTAATAGTCGTTCAATGCCCTAGAGAAGACCGGCATAATCATGTCAACTGTCATGTTGAATTATATACTCAGGGAGAATAAACGTTTTGCGCTCTCTGACAAGTACGCTGCCGGCCACCATGACTCTGTGTAGCACCCCTGAACTTCTTGATGACTGGTTACAGACGGGATTCTCTTTGTGATACACATAAGATTGAGACTGGTTAGCTAGGTATACGCCTGTAGGTATATGTGCATGTGTGTACGATCCGACTCAGACGAGACTACTCCAGATATTACCTCAGCTTACGGCGAGTGCACAGCGGGGTGCATTCTCCCGTACTACTATGCGAGTACCTGTAAGAGTGGCTGCGTGCGTGTGCGGGTGTGATGACATGGCCAGTCAGCCAGACGCCAGACCTGGGGGAGGAGACTGGGGGGCTGGCGAAACCCCCCAAAAATGAGGCTCTGAGGCTCTGCTCTCGCTATACAATATTCTTTGTACCCCCCAAGAGACAACGTAACGTAAGGACCACCCAATCAGACGTACATGCATGCACCATTGGCGCCAAAATGGAAAGCTGACCGCCTTCCACGAGCCACACACCTACCTCCTATAGCCAGATATCCTGGGGAGCGCCAACAGGATCATGTTTCATCCCAGCCAAAAGGCGGAATATGCACAACTGGCACTCGGCGTCCCCGAGAATCCTGGCGTTCCACACGACGGTAAGGTGTCGATACAGGCGCATTGCATCGGTAGCCAGGCCGGCACTTGTTATATGGTATATACAACTGATTATCAGAAGCTGCAGCTAGAAATAGAGCCGGGGATTCAGGCGTTATGCCTGCCACCTTACCTACTTACGCAACGTGTATCGGGATTGTCTGGTTTGTTCCGATAGCAATTACGGGCCAACACCTCCACACAAACCAACGGGTGTACAAAAACGAAGCTGACATGCACACCCTCATACAAGGGAGCGGACCGTGGCGCGAGTCACTTGCATCCGGGATGGATCATGACTTGTTCTGGCTACAATATGCCGGAGTCCATTCCAGACGACTCTTGAACCCTCTTCAGAAGGGTAACCGGTAGAGCCCAAGTACTCAGTGTGTAGCGAGCTCGTGCATGAATCGACCTAGGTGCAGAGTCGCCTGCGTCCAAAGCAAGGGTTTAATGGCGACCACGCGTATGTAGACATACCAAGATCTCGTATTAGTCGGCCCAAGGACCATCTGCCGAATCAGCCAGGAGCAAACAGTTCAAGTTTCTCCGGCCTGGAGCTGAATGGAGGGAGTCGGGTCCAGATGCGCCATGCTAGATGGAGAATGCTGCCCGGGAGTATCGACAACATAGCACCTTTCCATCGTGCATATACCCCCAACTAGTCGGCGAGCTGCAAGCTGCGGCTGCTAGTGCAATATCCTTAACTTGTTGCAGACTGCGCCGTCCAGCGGAAGAGGTATGCGTGACTTTCCCGGGTTACGTCGATCGCATGTGTTTGCGCTGGTCTTTCTACCCCATGCCAGTCAAACAATATGCACCACGAATTGTTGCGACGAGGGTGATAAATGATATGCTGTGTGATGAGAATCGGGAGCGAAGCATAGAGCTAGCTCCTCGCTGCTGCTGCAACGCGGTACCATGTATGAGTGGAATGAGTCAACACCCATTACCGGCCCAGATGATTACGGCGTATTCATGCTTTTGCTGAATGACCGAATCTCCATAGCGATCCTAACAAATTAATACCAAAACCACCGGGCATCAATGGTCACCCCTATAGACCGTCCGCTCGGGACCAGAACGCACAAATTTAGACAAACACCGTCTTTTTCGACTTGAGCGCACACTCGGATGTTGGGGTTGACTCACGAGTGTATGCAAGGTAGGTAGGGGTGCTGGCTGTAGATCCATGATCTGTGGAGGGTCGACTAGGTAGGCTATCGACGAATTAGAACCTCGCTCCTAAATCCTTCTCGCATCAAGCCCACGTCAACGCCAACAGCACTCTGCTTTGCACACCCTCTCAGTACAATCAGTGCATACTGCAGAAGGGGGATAGCACGACTTGGATATTTGGAAACTCACCAACCTGAAGTATCCCACCCTATCCTCCGACATCCTGAAGCAGATTGTTTGCTTCCATCTTTCTGGCTTACCCTGTCTTCCTATTCGCAAATCGAGTGACGCCGGTGGTTGCCCATCCCACTGTGCAACACCACGACGACTTGGGGGTGCTGATTATATCTGCCCACTACCCCGCAAACGAATCGTTTCCAAAAGTAGAGGCCCTGATTGCTCTTCATCGCCTCGCCTTGGATCGCGTTTTGCTGAACTTCTCTCGGTCGTTTCTTCGACTGGCCACCCGCTAACGAACATTCGACACCCTGCTTTTGAGTACATTTGACGTTCCTCCCTGATTTGTTGCGACGACATATCACCGCCTACCCCACAGCGAACGCATCTGCTCGAAGCTCAACGTATCGCACTCGGGCCAACATTTTAACATGTCTTCGTTCGATCCTAGGGATATCCACGCCTTCTTGGCAGGGCTTTCCACTCCTGGGTTTTCCGGTCCTGATGTCGAGCGCTTGGAGTATTGGAGGGAGAGGGGGCCTCAGGCATCCTCGTTTGATAATGCCTCGGGTGCAAGTGTAGACTTCGACTCGATTCACATGGGATATGCGCCTTCTGTCGTATCATCGAAAAGTCGAAGAAGTAGCACGAGGTCGGCATCCACAAGAAGTGCTTCGACGGCGAGCAGCGCTGTGAGCAAGGTGTTCTCGCACAGGTCGGACAAATCGTGCCGCACCACCTCATCATCTCCACCGCCCTCGACGGCATCGTTACCCTCGGTGTACTTTGCCCACGCCGTCCCCAACCCTCCACATAATCCACAATTTATACTCCCATGCGAGTTTGCACGGCTTGGTCTATGCAACGAAACCTTTGGGCCTTATGAGACTGGCATCTGGGAAGACCATATCGTTGTTGATCATTTTGAAAGCAAGCCGCCACCCCATTGCATTTGCTGGTTCTGCGATAAGGAGTTCGCCTCCAACGACCATCACGGTGACAGGGGTATAAATTTCGCGCTTCGGCTGGAGCACGTCAGGGAACACTTCCTCCAGGACGGGCTGACTGCCCAACAAATGCGGCCGGACTATTTCCTCCTCGAGCACCTGCATCTGCATAAGCTCCTTCCTAAGGAACTATACCAGCGCGAGTGCAAGCGTAATGAGGGCCCACGCGCAAGTGGTATTGTTCGCCACGACTACATTCCCCAGAGAGACTGCGTGCCAAGGAGCTTGAATCGCGGGTCGTCCATGACAACGACAAGGAAGAGAGGCGTCGACGTCGTGGACAAAGACAACAACCGACTGGGCGTCGTCCGGGCCCCCGGCACTAATCGCGTGGATGCTGGGCATGTCCTTGCAGTCCAGAAATGTAGCCGAGCATTGTACGTTCAACCAGCGTGAAACGTGCGGGTATTCATGTCTTTTCGCTGGTCGAAGCCGTTTCCTCTCCCCCAAAGTTGCTCCCCTGGCCGTGGTGTTCTTGGTATGTTTCAGCGTATGATCGGAGCTGCGAAACATACAATGATCTTGTGGTTGAGTTTATACCCATTTGTATTTACCGTTTCGTTTTCGAGTTGTTCTTTTTTGTGTCCTTCATGAGTCATGTTGACGAAGGGGGAGAGTTATGATGATACTCTATACAGCAGGAGTATGGAAGGGGGTGGCAGAAGATTGTGCAATGGCAGCACTCATTCCACAGAACTGGGGAGGAAAATTGATGTGTCTTCGGGTCATGAGAAATGAAAATCAGGGCATCAGATTTGTGATCAGGTTTCTCTTGAAGTGGTCAAGTTATTAATGGGCAGATTGATCTAATAAGCGAAGTGTTGCTGGGAAGGAGGTACTTTTTTGTTTATTGGGAAGGAACGGACTTGGGGTGGGTGGCGCTGGGAAACTGTCTTCTCAACCAACTAAACGCAGCAGAACCCAAATCTTTTTTTCTCTCCAATCTTTGAATGACTTGAATTAATAACCAGCACGAGAACTTTCTCGACTTGGTTCTTTTCGTTTCTTTCTCCTTCTCGGCTTGGTTTCGCCACTTCCGATTGACTCACTGCACAACCACTGACCGCTGCTTCCTGGCCCGGGGCGCGCAGACTTGAAATACAAATCAACCAACTTCACGACCGGAATAGCAAACAGGATTGGCCAAAGAAAAGTATACATAAAACGCCGAGGCAATCTGCATCCAGCTGACCATAGTCCCTTGCCTTGGGTTTATTATAAAGTATCAATTGCTCCCTTTTGCAGAGAAGGGTAGGCAATTAAATCTCTCACCCTCCCAGGGGCAAACTTTTCCGATGTCGTCGTCTCCGGTGCTCAGCCTCAATGTAGTGGCAATTTGGTCTGTACGAGGTTATAAGTCTAGCTTGGCCAATCGCAGTCGCAACATGACACCGCGCCGAGCCTTTTTGTTTCTTCGCCTGTGGCAGTCTAGTCTCGGCGACTCCTTGGGTGGTCAATGAATCGACAAATTATTCGATAACAGTGTGTGTGGTCGGTCCCAATACGGCATTGATGTCTCGCTTCGTGAACGAGGCGGGAACTAGGAAACAGGGCGAACCTGTGGACTTTATAAGAGTTCTTATACTAGGTCAGGTGCAGCCAGCCACGATCGGCTTATATATCACTCCCTACCAATGCATCCAGTTAGTCCTGCAGGTTTGTTTTGGTCAGCCTTACCCCATCGATGAAGTCAAACGAAGTTCGCCTTGTAGATCGTTTGCCTCATCTGCATGCGACCCGCCCGCCTTACGGGCGACGATACTGTTTCCCATAGTAACCGGGCGTAAGAGACCGTGGGTCCAGCCAATGAGGACTCAAAACCAGGCGTGGGTGTTTCTAAGAGGGGAAAGTGACTGCACAAGCATGGCACGGTAGAGTTAGGGGGATGCATTTTGCGACACTCGTTCTGGTTCGCCCTGACGTGCGGTCAACACTCCGGCCCCTGTCTGCAGACAGCCTCGTGGGCATATGCCAAACTCGCGTGGGAAGGTGACTTTCTCTGCATGGCCCCCATATGCAGCATGCCGCGTTGAGTTATTACCAGAGACTATTGTCAATATATCAGCTGGTATCATGGTGGTAATAGCCTGTCAGATGTAAGCCGTTGCGCATTGACATGGCTGAGTTGCCTCGGGTATATATCGACGTGGATTGACCGGAACCCCCCGTAAGAGCACGGCAATACGAACGGAAGCCGTGGCGTGTATAAACGCGTGAGACGTGTAGCTTGCTATTTTCCAGGAATGATGTATCATAAACCAGATATAGGAAATGTCTCCGTCGACAAATCATACGCAGTCTGACCTTGTGCCATCTTCCCCTCTCCTATATGCGCTTCTGCCTAGAATGGAGCCGCGCCGCACCGCGCCCGACCCCGTCTGGTAAGCTTGGGGAAATATAGTGGTACCCAAGTAGCAAAAAGTGATTCTGTATGCCTTCAGGCTTACATCTGGTGAATCATTTTCCCGTTTGAGCCTAATGTTGGGGGGTATGATCATCATGGGAGACAGTCTCACTGACACCACAACCCTGATCATTCACCACCCTCTTTTGTCAAGTTACTTACCGATTTTCAGTTATGCTACAAGTAAACACCACTGGTGGATGGAGGTTTCGTACGAAAACTATATTTCCATTCTCAACTTATCCATGCAGAATATATGCCGAGATAAGTCACAACGCTACTGGTTCTTCTGAGTATCTTGCTCGAGAGTCTTCGGTTTGGCTACCTGAGGCCTGCCCACTTGATATCGTCCAAGAAGTGTCATTTTCGGATAAAATCACAAGATCCAACTTCTAACATTACAAATTCATTGAAACTATACCAACAACCAGAAATATGCATGCATGTGGCGTCCATCCCACCCAGTGACGGCCCGCCGCGACTGTAACATGTTAAGGATATACTAAAGCAGTCTGAGGTCCAACGAAGATACCGTTCCAACTTCGTAAAGATCAAATTATAAACCCCCTTTCCATTACGCATTCTCCCTTTCTCTTCAGCACCTACTCACACCCTCCACCCATCTCATCTCGGATGGTAGCTCTCACCCTTCTTCTGAGCCCGAAGAAACTCCTCCCAAGTCTCCTCCCCCTTTCCGTGGCCGTTAACCCCACGGCCACTGCCGCCACCATCATCATCATCCCCCACGACGGAATTGCCACCGCTGCTGGGGAAACGCCTGTGGTGGCGATGTCGCTGTGAAGGCCTCCTTTCCGTCTTGATAGTCTGACCTCCGTTGCTGCCCCCACTGCTGCCTGACCTGGACGTGGCGGCGGTAGGGGCGGCATATGCTGGCTGCTGCGGCGGCGACGGTACTCCTTCCCACCGCACGTGGTAAGATTTCTGCTGCTGCTGCTGTGGCTCCTGCTTCTCCACGCCTCCCGCAATGCTGGAGGATCTGGGAGACTCCGTTACTGCCGCAGTCGCCGTCGTCGTGGGCCGGTATTGAAGCGGATTCCATGAAACGGTTGGTGAAGCGGGGCCACCACCACCACCGCCGGGCGAGCCCACGGAAGCCGAAGTCGGTGTCGTCATTCCCGAAGAGGAAGAAAAGCCGAAGTGGCCGGCGCTCGACACATCCGGGACCGAAGTGCTGTTTTGTCGGGTCGGCGGCGGGGTACGGCCCCCGTGCCCCCAATACCCCGACGAGGAAGCATTCGAGGAGACAGAGCCGCGTGGGGGTCCGGCGGCGACGGCGGCCGGAGATGGCGGGACATTGCTGCCGGCGGTACCGCTATCAGCATGCCCTGATGCTGCTGCTACTGCTGCGTGAGGGGGAGAGAAGGGCTGGCTCGCCCGTCCACCGTGACGCTGCTGTTGCTGTTCCGAGGCTGGACGGTGAGGTACACCCGCTAGGCCGCCGCCGCCGTTGCCCGTCGTTGCCTTGTGATCGGCGTGCCACGAGTGCAGCCTAGTGAACCCCTGACGGGGTCCGGACATGGAGGCTCTTTCCAGCTCCCTCTCCCGGTGCCGTTCGCTCTCGCTGCTTTTATCCCCCTTATTTGTGTTCGCGTCGTCGTCGTCGCCAATGGTGTGTAGCAGGGTCGGCTGCACATACTTCCGGCGCGTCAGGGAGCGTGAATGCACAAGAGGAGCGGAAGATGAGGAATCCGATTTGTCAATAGCCGTAGCTATTTTGGGCGGCACGGGCGCAGCTGACGACGCGGCCGGGACCATGGCAGCAGTAGTAGTCTGAACATGAGGAGGCGGAGACGGCGGCTCTTTCTTAGGAACGGGTGGTAACAGATCTAACTCGTACATCAAGTCCTCGAACGCGCCGTCGAGAAGCTGTTTCGACTTGGCATCTGCGCCTGGAGGCAGCTGGTGACGCCTAATGACCTTGGGCAGAACCTCCGGAGGCGGTCTCCCCTCTTTGGCATCACTTAGACCACCGCCACCACCAATCGCCACCACGATTGATGGTACATCGGCCACAATCTTCTCGAGTCGACGGAACTCGGTGTTCGGGTACGCTAGGATGCACGACATGTAATACTGGGCGAACCCGATGACGGTCAACGCGGGCACCAGCGGCCGCGAGTGCTCGTTTTTCTGCACTAAGTGGTGCTGGCACTTTATGTAGAGCAGGAAGTCTGCAACCCTGCCACATATACCAGGAGCTTCCGAGGAGAAGATATCTATAGCCATCAAACAGTGTGAGCTACGAGAAACGCGATGCTACTAAATCAACAACTTCCAGGGGCTGGGCTTACCGATGAATGGATAAATTTCGTTGTCAAGTTGGTATTCCACGTAGAATCTTCGCAGCCCATCTGGCGTCATGACCAAGGCATCATTCTCGGGCCTAAACTTTCTAATCTGTCGTTGGTCCCATCATTGCCTTGTTAGTCGAAGCTGGTTCCGAGGTTCATGATGGGGTCTGAGTTGGCTTACAATATGCTTGGAAAGGACCCTCATAATCTGGCCGAACCTGGGCGTGGCGTGGCCCTCAGAAGTGAACAAGTCGCCCCATTCTGCAGTCACCTCCGAGGCATGGACTTCCGTTGCCGTGGGTCCTTGACCTTGATAACCATTATCATCCTCAGTTTGGCTTTCCCGTATCACCTCGAAGAGCTCCTCTCGGACAGCTCGCCGGACCTCGGCTATGAACCCATTGGAGGTAGTGGTGGTGCAAGGGGCATGATTTAGATGAGCATCCGGCTGAGTGGCAACTGCCTTGTTTGATCTGCCCTGGTCCCACTCAGGAGGAGGCACAGTCTTCGAGACGCGGCCAGGGGCCGGGTCAGGACGACTCACGACGGCAGTGGAAAGGGGCGATATCTCATCGTCGGAAGCGTGGTTGTTCGTGGACTTGGCTTCATTCAAGGGACGCCCTCCCCAATCAGCAGTGGCGAGTTTGAGATTGGGGGCCCCGTAAGGCTGTTTCTTTTGGTCTGTAGTCATCGTCTATGTTGCTATCCCGAGGCGGGGAATCCTGTTGAGTAAGGCTAGCAAAGGGGAAACGATGGGTTGACAGGGTGGGAGGAAAGGATATGGTCGGGCGCACTTGTCTCATCCCAAATGTCGCTGCCATCGGGTATTTACCATACGCGTCCTGCATGGCTCGCGTCATACTGCAGATGAAGGCAACCGTGACTTTGTGAAGATCCCATGGAGGTCGGGCAGCGTCCCCCCTAGAATTTGGGCACCAACCAAATTCCTCGGGACAGGCCCCACAACACAACATGTCGTCTGTGTAACGATAGCGCAAACGCAGCGATGATTAGGGGGCGAGTGTAATGAACAGCTTTTGTGAAGGCTTCATCAAGGTACGAAGCCGAGTTCTTAAGCCCCTGCCTCACCAAATGCAAGACTGATGCAAGAGTATGGGTAGGTGTCGATGACCCCATTACGTTATGGTATTAGGCTGATATGGCTAATCTTCTTTGTATGTTCGTCAACTGAAGTCTGCCTCTACTCTCCCATATCGGACTCCGTCAACCTTAAGCTCGAAGCCCAGCCCAGCACTATCGACAATCATCTCGAGCGTGAAGTCGAGATTATCGAACTCAACGCCTCTCGTTGTCGTGAGCCTCGTGAACAGACTTCTCGGTACTGCGCTGAGGTCTGTGGTCAAGGTACAGACATGGGCCAACTCGCGGTTATATGCAGCTGGCGGTTCATCTGCCTCGCAAGCTATGAGGTCGTCCGTTACCACGAGCGATTGACCTGGGCGGAAGTTACGTGTGTAGTGGAAAGCTATTGGCGAAAGTGGTGATATTGCCTCGCCCTATCGATATTGATTCCAGGTGTTAGTTACATGCTTATTCAAGAAGCCGTGGCGAGAAAGGTGCAGGATTTGAGAGGAGAGGCCCTCGTGGCAAGTGTCTGTAAAGATCCGGGCCAAAAAAGGGGTGTGTGTCGAGTTTGTGGGTGCTTACCTTAGCGATGTGCCACTGCATGCGATCCGACACCATCCAACGCTCCCACAGCGGAGACCAGTAACGCTCACTAACGCTGTGTTTGTCCTCGTCATACACAGTAGCGTAGGACGTACCGTAATGGTTACGCGCCTTTCGTGAAATAACCATATTACCTTCGAGCCCCCGTAGAACAGCCCCGCGCACCACAGCGGTCCAGGCATACAGGGGCTGCATCACCTCGATAGAGCCGCTTTCGGTGATTGCGTTTCCACTGGAATGAGTCGGCCTCTCAGTGTACGGCGGCGGCGCCGCACTTGTGAAATGCGACTTCAGCCGCCGGTATAGGTAGTCACTCTGGCCGAAACCCCCTACCAGTACAATACCGGAGACGATGCCCCCTTTAGTGCGCACTGTATCGACCTGTCCTTGGACGAGATCGCATACTTCTTTGACTACCGGCTCGAATATTTCTTTGATCTGAGCAGCAGATATGACGAGGAACCCACAATCGAGACCAACTTCTTCGTCATCAGGTAAACCGGGAAAGCTAGGAGATAATTAGTGCCATGCCTTTGGTTGTAGCTGGAGGGACGACTTACGGGACATTGACCTCCTGGTCTTCGTCCGCGTTGAAATTCCGCTTGACCGACTCTTCGAAATAACGCAGTCCCATTTGCCACGTTTTATTCTTCTTCAACTTCATTTCGTCAAAGCGGCTAACGCCCAGTCGGCCCTTGACATGTTCTTCGAACCTATAATTCAGGAAAGCGCTCCCGCAGAGCCCACCAGTACCTACAGCAGATTCTTCGACTCTCAGGGGCTTCAGGGATATGATCTTATATGCGATCAGACTATCCACATTGTTAGCGAGTTGCAGCAATTCCAGGTGGTTTGGATAATCGCGTACTCAACAGTACCACCACCAGCGTCACAGACAATGAAGTTGTCCCCAACGTTGAGATGATTCGGTTGTATCGCCTTGAGTGTGTAGACGGCAGCGGCCTCCGGCTCACTGATCATCTGGATGTCCTCTTGCGACCCCATGCCGGCCCTCTCAGCAGCCTGGAGTGTTGTGTTCTTTGCAGCATCAGACCAGACGGCGGGGCAAGTTAGGAACCAGTCGACTTTGGTGGAGGCCATGAAAGACTCGCCGTATCTCCTCGTCAAGGTGTCCATTGTATGCTCATAGACCTGTGTCAGATAGTCGGAGACGGCGTCGACCACGTTCTTGTTGAATTTCCTTAGCTGAGTGGCCGTCTCCTGTGGACTGACATAGAAGGGCAACTTCTGTGACCGGTCAAGAAAGAGCTTGATGCACCTCAACCGCGGATCCTCTGGTTTGAACTGAAACCCCCATTTTATGTTTGGTGAGGTCCCTACAGGGGCAGTTGGAGGGATATCATAGGATAGCTCGGTGGGAACTTTGTCCGACGTGATACCATTTCCACCCGGCCATGTTTTGATGATTTCTATGTCATCTGGAGTGGATGCATATACTGCGGCCACGCTGTGTGTTCGGTCAGCCAAATTGAATGGTGGAAATTGGGGCTGGCAGAGCCGTAACACGGGCGAGGTATAGGGGGCCGTGGTCAACGCGACCAGAGAGGGGCATGGGCTTTCAATTCTACTCACCCCGAGAATGTGGTGCCAAAGTCAACGCCGACTATAAGCCGGTCACTGACTGGGGCAAGCTCGCGCACCGGACCGTTGATGGCTTCGGTGGACGAGGGCGGAGTGTAGCCGCTGAAATAGTTTTGCGAATTGGCTCTGCTCTCTTGGTTTCTCCTACTCGGAGTCGAGCGAAGAGGCAAGTTGAAGCTCATGATGCGAGACAGACCCTATTGCTGGATATATATGTATATGTATATATATATATGGCTTTGATCGGAGAATGGAGCTACACGTCCTCATTGGCGTTCTCACTCACTCTCTGCATACCCCTCCGACGACCAGGGACGTGACGGTGTGTCGTGTCGGAGCGCGGCGTAGGTGATCTGAGGGGTTAAAAGGAGGAGAGTGCAAATGGCGGTTTGCAACGAACGAGAAAGGCTTCAAGGTCAGCTCTCGTGGAGTGCGGCAATCACCACACCATATGGATGAGCCGCGAACTTGTGGTTGGTAACACAGCCCGATTTACCAGTAGTCAGTAATACTTTGGCGGGGCTGACCGTCGCAATTCGATGCAGGAGGGGCAGGTAGTAAGCATGGCACAGCAGAGAGGCTATGCGTGCGGCAAGTACAACAATTGTCAGATCTTGGTCGGCTCTGTTACCGAGGATGTCTGGAAAGTCACAGAAAGGAACCAGCACTGCCTGAACCCCGAGAGGACGTATCTGCAACTTATTTATGGGATGGACGTCAATTGGGGCTGGTACGTAACGGGCAGGCTGCCGCATTTCTCTTGCATTGGTTATTCTGTTGCCTGCTAGCCGAACATGAAGCTAAGTCGGGGAAACTGACAAGACTCTACCTCCAACCTACCGACCTCCTTATTCTCTAGGAATTCTTAAGGCGCGTACGGAGTACATAGTAATGTACAATGCAGCAGAAATCCATGTCAAATGGATCAGTCTTGAATTGATGTACCTGACTTGGGTAAAGCTGGCTCGACTTTACAGCTGCCCGCCAGCCCATCAACATGCAATAAGGCTGACTTGATCAGCCAACTTTTGGTGGATCCTGCAGATGTCACCAGCTCGAGCTAAAGCATCCCGTCTTTTCCTGCATATGGGCCAAATCTAAAAACAAAACCCTTCAACATTCAGTCCACTTGATGATACAGTGGTGAGCCCAGCTAGGTAAGTATATGATATCGGGATCAACCATGTAGCGGGATACATATAGTGCAGTAGAGTCTCTTCTCACAGCTCGAGCCTTCATCTGAGCGAATACTGACTTCTGACTTTGTTACCTTCTGCGGAGTTTCAATATACCCGTACTACAGAGAATAAGGGAAAACGTCTCGATGCACGGTGAGTTGACGAACAAAGGTATGGAGTCTAATAGCCTGACTCGATATGGCGGCTGTGTGTGTGTATATATATATATAGTAGAGATCATCTCCCACTCGCGCTCTCTCTCTTCTTCTCTTTTCGAATCCCCCGTCCCCTCCCCTCGACCTTGCTAAATTTTTCTAAAGGATATCGAAAGGCCTTCCTGACTGTGCTAACAGAATGTCGGTCCTCGACTCAACCAATCATGTGCAACAAGCTAGCTTTGTACATCAACTCCGGATATCCTCATCCGTATTGGTCATTACACCGGATGACGGAATGAAAGCAAGAAAGTATAGGCATATGCGTGCCCCAATCCCACTCTGAAACAAAAGAAATCAACATTTTGGTTGGGGGTCCCACGCCCTTTTGTAACCTTCGAAAGTCTATAATGGGGGTATTGTCGAATGAAGAACCGGAAAATGGCAAGAAATTGGCTCAACTATAAGGGGTATTGAAATTTGTGTGCCGAACCCGAAGGTGCTGTTTAAAACAAGAAAAACCCGAGATCCGACGTGAACATATCGAACAAAGACTCGGCAAAAGCATGAAAAGCGAGCGTCGCGAAACGATGATGCCAACCCTGTAGAGCCTCACCAAAACAAAAGCAGAGCCCCCCGTGAACGCCGTGCCATGTAGAATGATACAACACAACAGCAACAAGTGGGCGGCGAACCCACATCACAAATCTAACAGAGATTTCTCTCAAAATCGGTTTCCAGCAGCCCATATGCTGGCGGCGGCCGAAGCTGCCCAGTCGTTCTCATCGTAAGGTGGTGTAGGCCACTTGTGAGGGTCTCGGCTCTTCTTGAGGTCAAGCGGCTTTGGAGCAACGGGCTCTTGGTTGTCGCCAAAGAGAACCTGGTTGCCACTGGCCGAGGGCGAAGGAGTAGGGTACGGGTTGGACAATCCTACGTTGCTCACGGACTGCCTCAGACCGGGTTTACCATCCTTTTCTAGCCGCTTCATCGCTCGATGTGTTGAATTGAGGACTTCATCGAGAAGCTCGTCTTCCTCATTTGGATCATCGTACTGGGGAACGCCATGGCCAGCTTGAGCTCGTCGTGTCCTGCTCGAAATGGGCCCACCGGTGCCACGCGCCGCCCCGATCAGATTATCGACGGAGCGGGGCTGGTGCTGAGGAAGGGAGTGATGTCGCTTTAGCGTGCTACTGGGAGTGGTCACCATGTGAGTAGGTGGCATCGGGGCCTGTGGTTGATCGGAGTGCTGACCATCTCGCATGGCTCTGTCCAAGGAGTCGTAGTTGTCAATCTTGGCGGGGACCGGCGGTTGTTGGTCAATTACCATGGATGACCGATTGCTAGCCCACGGTCCGCAGCCAGCCTGGGCCTCAATATCGTCGTAGTTTGGGGACACAGGCGTTTGGTGTCTACCGGAAAACCTCCGTGCGCGTTTCCTTAAATGCGAGAAGAAGCTTTCCTTGTGAGCACTGGGAGGCGAGGCAAGGCCCGAGGTCCCATTCAGAGCCCGTTCCGCCTGCTGGCGATGGATCTCGGCGTAGTTATTCGTGCTTGATGCGACAGAGAGTTGGCGGCCAATCTTCTTGGCGGCCTTCTCGTCCAAATGAGCTTGCCTTGCGTGTGCGTCGTTGTAGGACGGGTTTCGGTTAGAGGCTTGAGCTGTCACGGTATCTGACATGGGTGAAATGGGCTTGATCGACGGCAGGATTGGCATCGGGGCAACGTTCGAAGGGCCGTTGTTCCACGTCGTTCGCTTGCTATTTGGTGGCCGAGTCTTGCTCGCGGAAATCTCGCTAGACGTATTAGAGTGCACCGGAGGTGGCCTTGATGTAATTGGCGCCGCTTCTTTCGGGCTGGCCTGAACGACTGGTGTGGGCTCCGTGCTTTCGGAACGACCGATGAGCGACTTCCTGAACCATGAAGGCTTGGAAGATGTAGGCGTTGAGGTCGCTGATTCCTTACCGCGTCCAATGTCTGATTGCTTTCGACCGAGTATCTTCGATGCGGATGACCTTGGCCGCAAGGGATCTACTGCATCAGCAAAGTACTCGTGTGCGAGAGCCTGCGTTGACGTTGGGCGGCTCTTGGGATCCCACATCAGACACCAAGTTACAAAATGGGCGAGGGACGCTGGCCATTGTGGCTGCTGCAGTATCGTGTCCATCGCGTGGGGGGCCATCTTCGGGAATGAGAATCCAAGTTTGCCGGCGAGGCGTGTTCCTTCTCTCCAATCCCCGCCACCTACCCGAGCTCCGGCCTTGTTGTACCAGTTGCCGGGGCTTCCCATGATTTCACAGACGCGCCATACCTGGTCAACTTCGTTTCCTCCGGGGAACAAAGGTTTTAACGTCGCCACTTCCACGGCCATAGCACCCACTGCCCAAATGTCAACTGGTGCGGAGTACTCGCCGGCCCGAAGAAGCACTTCGGGAGCACGGTACCATCTTGTTGAAACGTATGTTGTGTAAGGCAATTTCGAGTGTGTCTCGCGAGCCAGACCGAAATCTGCGATCTTTACTGTGTAAGTCGGAGGCGTTGAGGGCGGTGTCACCAGAGCTGAGTAACGTCGGAAAGAGTTACTCGAATCTTGGTGGGCGGACGTTGACACCAGGATGTTCTCGGGCTTAATGTCACGGTGGAAGAAATGGTGAGCGTGGATGTGCTCCAAACCTTGCATGATCTGGAACAGAACGCTTTTCACGCTGGAATTGTCGAGGGCCTTGTGATCCCGTGCCTTCATCAGTTGGTACAGGTTCCCTTCCATATACTCCATGGCGATATGGAGCTTCTTGGTGAAGGGGTCCAGAAAGATGTCCAGTGCAGGAACCAGGTGAACGTGGGCCGGTAGCGTCCGTAGGAATACCACTTCACGGAGCTCGAGGCAGGGGCTGAAAGACTCAAAGGTCTTCTTCATAGTCTTGATAGCAATCTGGTTCACCGGGTTAGTCGTAACGTTTAAACACCCGCGGAATGTCGAGAATAGTATAGCATACCACTGTTCCCCGTCGGGCCACACTGGCGCCGGCGGTTCGGATCCGGGCCAAGACAACGCTTCCGAAACTGCCGTCGCCAATTTCCTTCAGCACCTCGAACCGATCCTCCAGGGCCATTCCTGCTGAGCTCTGGGATGTATGAGACCCCCGATGGGTCAAATCATGTGCCACCGTCATTGTGGTAACCGGCGACGAATTCTATAGCTGTGTGCCGCGGAGGGCGGTGTTGAAACGAGGACCGACAATACGAGTTGGGATAGCGGCGGGCGAGGTAGAAGGGCAGCGGCTGTCCTTCTCCACGCTTTCGATTTCTCGAGTAGCTCTATGACAGAGCTTCGGTGACGAAGCGTTGCATTCAGTTTCGAGATCGAGAGGTCAGGTATTATGGTTCACAGCAAACCAGAATGGGCCAGGAGTCGTCCGAGTAGATGTAACGGTGGTGTTGTATGTCTTCGAACGTTGGCAACCAGGACAAGGTGACTAAAGTAAAGAAACCCGAGATAATGACAGTAAGGAGAGGAAACGAGCAGGATCTCTTTTGATTAAGACGGTGAATTAGGGGACCAGGGGAGGAGAGAGGATGGGACCGGATTGTCGGGGTGCGGGTCTTGGTCTGTGATGCTATGCTGGGCAGCAGAGCTTCTGGAAATATTGCGGTCCCTGCTTAGCGCACCAGATGCTGGTCCGGGAGAAAGATCCTGGGTGATACGATACTCGACCACGCGGAAATCGGAGCATAGATGTTCGAGCGCAATTATTGGAAAGAAAAAAAAATGAGTGAACAAGGTGAGTAAAGTAATCCGTTTTTTTTCTTATGTTTCTGGTAATATGGCTTCTCCGTAAGAGCGGTGGATTGCGATCCAATCCTGGAGATCGCGGTTTAAATGCGAGAGGATGGATACGCGACAGCAGTGGTGTACGTGCAGCTGCGGTAGCTGAAGGGAGAGTAGTTGCAGGAATAAAAGGGAGAGCAAACCCGAAGAAAAAGCACAAGCATCAGAAAGCACCACAACGAAGGACAGGACGATGATTGCCGATTACTCGACAAGTCGATACCCTCGGGAGTGTACTTCTTGTCCTCTTTGGTTTCGAGTTGGAGCTAAAGAAAATAGGTGTAATGAGAGGAGAGAGTGTGATGAGATGAGCAATGCCTGCCAGCGAAGGGGGGCATCCAGCAAGAAGCAGTCATGAGATTTAGTTGCGTTGCTAGATTGATTTCAGAAATGTTTGGGGGGGAGACAGTGTACCTCGCCCAGCATGAACAGAGTTCCTGGGGTGGGATAGGAGACAATCTCGCTAGTGCCTCGGGGCAGAGAAAAAGGTCTTGCCTCTTGCTTGGTCTAAGAAAGGCCCCAATTCCAATTTGGGCGTCTGGGAACCGCGACCAGCTTCTGACCAGGGGTTCAAGGGATGGTGGCAGGGTTGGGATTGGCATCTAATGGGGGGACGGCGGCGAGGGATGGGCCAGAAATGAGCTCCCACTGTGACTTGACCTGGGTCCGGTTACAACTCGAGCGGATGGGTTTTTGCTTGTCAATTATTACTTTTATTAGTTTAATTACCCGTCTTGTCGACGGGTACTTGTAGTCGGTACTCTGCTCTGCTGCCAAATTCCGCTGCTGTTCCTGTCCTGTGTTCCTGTCCCTGTTTTTTTCTTCTTCTGTGCTTTTTGTAGTGGGGTGCCCTGTATGTCTGGAACTATGGGACTTTTCGTTCCGTGGGCTGAAAAATAGGTAGGAATGTACCTCTTACTCGTCACTTTTGAGAGACTGTGCTGTACTGTGTTTTTGCTACTGAATTGATCGATTGATAACGCACCCTCGGTATCAATGATAAGAATCACGATAATGATGATGATGGCAATGCTGCTGCTGCTGTTGATGGTGCATGCTGACGATGATGCTGGGTGTGCCACTCGCAAAATGTCGAAATATCAGGTGCCACCTGATTAAAGTGCCTACATGACCAAATAACCTTAGCCACGCCCTAATGTACTTGATGTAGGCACGTTAGGGAACGAAGCGTTCCTGGCCTGATGCCTGGCTGTTGGCTTGATTAACTCATTAACTCCCGTCAAGCGTCCTGGTCGAACAAACCCAAAGCACTTCGAAAGGCTCGGCACGTTGACGGCACAATGGACTGCCCATGACCAGCGAAAGGGACCAACGTCTGGTTCCTCCAATCGAACTCTGCTTTGATTGGCGGTGGAGTATACCGATACGGAAAAACTGATGTGACAGAAGACAGGCAAAACAACAGATGCATTCGCACTGTCCCCAGGCACCGCTCCCACGTTTCTGGTCGATCAAGGTACGGCCTCCTTCGTACCTGACATTGGCTGACAGGGCTAGCTTGCTGGAAAGCTGCCAGGGCCGCCAGGGCGCCAGGGGGGGAAGCCGGTAGGCATTTGGGCGCAACAAGCAGAAAAGCATAAAACACGGGCCCCTCCTTTTTATGCTATGTATGTAGTCAAGATGCGTGTGGTGTGTGTCAGTGTGCGTGTGCATACATGATGTGGTGGTGTGGTCCGTCTGGTCTGGTCTTGGAGAAAACGTCGTCATCGCCCCCAGGCGCGGTCGTCCAACTTGCAGCGCGCAGTAATCAGGTATATAAAGAGGCGTAAACAAGCCACCGCCGGCCCTTTAATGGCGAGTTTGTCGCATCCATAACGGCAAAAGAAAAACACAGCGCAGCTTACGAGGGCCTACCCAGTAGAAACGTTGTTCGGCATGACGGATCCGTATGCATCTTGTTTCTCGATCAATGCCAGCGCATAAGATCTTCCTGCACTTGTGTAAAGTAGATAAAGTGTGAGCGCGCCAACCCACCCCCAGCAGGCCCGGCCCAGACAGCACAGAGCACCAAGAGCCCATTGCCCAGAGTTTGGGACGAATAGGCGTTTGATGGCTCCGACGTGGGCTTCAGCACACAGCGACATGACGCCTCGGCTACTGGTTCCTTTGTCTCCAGCCTGTTTTTGATACCACTGGCGAAAACAGATGTGTCGTTCTCTAGCTGTGATCAAGCAGGTCGTGGTCGGCGATTGGCACAGCTAGTCAGTCTGCTCCCGTGCTGCCTTGCCGGCCCCCCGGTGGCAGATTGACGATAGACAGACGAGTCCCATTAGGGTGTAGGTGATGCTTTTAGCCTTAGTAATAGTTCAGAGTTCGTAAGCGCTTCTTGATACAGCGTTGGACGGCAAGCTTCCCCGGAGGAGGATTGACTCTCAATGCGAAAGCGCGCACGGGTTACATGGTGTTTCAATAGTACAGAGCGGCCGTCGCAACGGGCTACATAAGTAACAATGGGCCCTTGAAGCTTGATGCATACCACATAATTCTGCCACAGACTGATACGGGCAGGAGGCAGATATGATAGTAGTACCTAGCAGAAAAGGGGGAGGTCCGTGACCGAGCAAAGGCCACCGGAAAGCTCGTCCCGTCGACGCCATCCTGAACGACTGGCATTTGGTGGATGATGGTGAGGAGGCAATTTTTTCTTTCACGAGTCGTGACATCAATGGCCCGGTGTCTGGAGATGTTTGTTTGTTGTGACTGGGTGATGGATGATATTGGGCATGACAGTATGCTGAACCGGCTTCTTCTACTGTACTGGACGCCGGTACAATCACCATGTATCTCCCGAGGCAGACCCAACATTGCGGATTCCGAAGTTGAGTCTTTGCCCCTTTAGCCCTTTCGCAAGTTTTGCAGGTTCGAAAACGGACATGGCTCAAGTAAGCAAGCCGGAACAGCGGGGCTAGGCAAGATTAGGCACAGGGGTAACGTCCCGTATAGGCAACCGTGCCGCTCAACGGTACCGGCGACATCTCAGGCTTGTGTCTCCACGCCCAACCTGCCCCTCCATGGCAGCATGCCTCTTGTACTGGCGACTTTGCCAGGCTTGCACAGATGGAGCCGACCAGTCGAGATTGGCATCCAGATTCGGGATCTCGCAAACCTGCAAATCTGCATGCACTTTACGACCATCCGTCTGCAGCATATCTCACGATATTTCCTGGTGACTTCAACAAGAAAGAGTATGCACGACTCCTTGAGCTGCCCAATCCTATCACGGCCGGGCATGCCTGTCAGTGTCAACTTTGCACGCCTCATCAGGACCTACGACCCACGGGCAAGCTGGCGGTTTCCCACCGTTGTCACACTACTGGTATACGTGGGCAACACACGCACCAAGTGCAGTGCCATCCGCACAAAGCATCTCAGGACCCCTCACTGGAGTGGCTGGTCATGGGAGGCAGAAAAAGGGTCAATGTCCTTCCGACATCTGACTAACCCTAAGGCGATATGGGGAAGGGTGTTCATGGTGAACAGCGCGTCGCCCTACCACCCGTTCGCTCTAAGATGGTCGAGCTGATAACATGGCCTACCCAGCATGTATTGGCTACCCTGGGGTGAGTTTGGCGCTTACATGATCGTTCTTCACTCAGAACCTTAAACACTCCTCAAGGTGCACTATTTGATGCTGGCCAGCTTGGTCTATTCACCGGGAAGGACTATTGCTGCCGAGACCATTATTACACGTCATGCCCGAGACAGGCTGGCTCCCGAAGATGGGCCTCGCTGCCTGGCTATGTGCAGCATGCGATACTGCCACCAACGATTTCCCTGGTCGGCCTGCTCCTCCTGTTCCACCAGCCTGTATCGCGACTAAGAGCAAGAAGCAAGTGCGTAGGAGCGGTCTCCGGTATCTCGATCGTTGCACATGCCACACGTGATGGCCAGGGCACGAAACTTCTGGCATGACGACTCGTGCATACAGGAGGAGCAAGCCGGAGTCGCCTAGGGACTACCAGATTCTGACTCTTGATGGTGGAGATATCTCCCATGAAGGCTTGCAGCTACATATGAGCCCCCGCGCGCCTCAGATCTGTCAAGGGCCCAGGCTCAGGCCCTGCACCTCTTTTGCTTACTTTGATGGCGGGCGTGCGACGGTAGTAGCCGACGTGCCATAAGAAAGCTGCCATACTCGAAGTCCATGCAAGTGCTGACTGGATGCCGCCGATGCCGCCTCTATCTCGGTATATATCTCCGATGGTACGCAACTCGTCTGTAATTCCGCCATGGGCTGCTCGACTTCACGGTTGATATGCCTACCGCAGCTCCAACGATCTAGATTCCAACGTCAACGTCTTATCCCTCCAAGTGAGCTCATGGAAAGACTTGTTCTTAGCTATCAAGTGACAACATCCATTGACTTTGGTCGTAGGCGAAGACCAGGTTTTTGGTGTTCAGCCATGGCAAGAGCGGGCTCAAGATGGATAACAGTGCGTAGGCTGTGTGTGCCCTTGGCGATTTTATGGCAGGAACGTTTGATTGTTAGTATGGACTCCGTATTGAGTAAGAGTATATCCTCGTGGCAATCCTCAATGGTTTAATCCTAGTGACCCGATGGTTGCTACCTTGTGGTTGCAGAAACGTTGAATGAATGGAAGATTACCTAATCTGCAGCTACCTGGGTAGGTACGTACATGTAATTCGCAATGAAACTGATGGGAATCCCGAGCGGTCGTGCTGGTAGGTCTGATTCACGTTCTCCAAATTTAGCCGGCCAAGCACGTCGCGCGCGTCCCAGCTGATTTCGGGAAACGCGTGTGTGGATTCATTGCTACACCTATCAGGGTCTCATCACTTGATGAATCTGACTCAACTTCCATGCACTGTAACTTGAGGGCTTCCCGACGAACCCAGCTGCCCAGATTGCATGAGGGGGCGGTTCCTGATCTCAGCTTATCATATGCAAAGCATAGTGTGTCTTGTCGAATAAGCTGAGATGTGCAAAGCTTTGACAAGCTCCAGTCACAAGTCTGGGCTGCAGTGCACGCTAAACATAGCAGTAGGTAGTAGTAGATGTGTCTTTTGGTGTGTGCATGCCCATAGTCTAATGTGGGCAGTGCTTCGTGGTTTGTTACCAACTTCGTGGGCGCCCGGATCTTGCCTACATCGGCACAGGTGGGCTTGGGAGTCCCGTGTTTATCGATCCAGGGTTGGAGTAGTCGGTACCGTAGGGAGGCCGTTGTTGGTTGCGTACTGCAAATAATTCCGTCCATGCTCCTGAGCTATCCGCATTGATTTGTTGCGAGTCGGGATGGCATGATGATGGCAAACAAAGGCGTGGATTGGGCGCTGGCGCGTCTTGCGGCATTGGGTGGGGCCCAGGTGAGCCACTGAGACAGAGTGGTTATGCGTTTTCTGTCTGGAGGAGATGCACCCACTGATTGGCGATCCGTCGACAACTCGGCATGCTTGATACGATGCCTAACTCGCGTTTTCGGGGGCTGGGCCATGGGTATCGCGTAGGTGCGTAGCAACCTGAGAGGATGCCAGAGCAACAGCACGGTGTTTTCCTTCCAGAAGGCCATAACCCATGATCTTATAACCCCCTAGTTTGCCACCCAGTGGATGGATCCAATAGCATGAGCATTGAAGCGGGCGGGCGGCTGGGCACTGGGTGGGCCATCTCGCTCTCAGCTATGGGCTTTCTGCGTGGTGTGGAATACACCGAGACGGAGACATCTGTTTGCCATGCGCAGGACCATGCGCAGAAGATGCTGTACCGGACCAGCAACTCCTTCGGGCCCCTCCAAATACTGAATGCAGATCATAAGACTCTCATCAAGAGCGCCATGGTCAGCAGGTGCAGGTTTGAGCTACGCATTGAGAGAGTTCAATGCTTTTTCGGATGGACCCTGAAAGTTTGCTCAACTCGACTAGGCTGGCCTGCTAACCTTACCGAATATAGGATGACAGGTCTACCCTTGAAATCATCGCGCATATCTGCCCCGGCATAAGTCGGTTTCGAGGTATGTGTTTCGGCTGCCAGCCACATAGAATTTCCCAGACGGGGCATCAATTCCTCACTCATCCGCACTTAGCACTCGTTATTGCTATACCTAGAATGCTCCTTAAGCCTGTCCCCACTGATGAAACGAGGCTTCCCAAGCGTGCTCGGCGCCTTTCAGCCTGTCGAACAGCTAGCTTCTGGGCAGCCGGCTCCCCGGGTGTCACCAGGGTATATGTTGCTGGGCGTGCTCTGCTATACGGACAATGCTCTATGTACACCTGTCACGTGGTGTCAATACTTCTTTCTGTTGGGGAGGCTTATACACGTGATACCTGCGAACCCCATTCGACTCCAGTTCTCTGGACAAGGCGGTGTTCATTGACCGCCATTAGTCGAGGCGAACGCATTGATCTGGTCTGATGCCTGCTAGTTGCCAGATTCTAGTTGGCTGATCTCTCCGGTGAGCCTGGTCGAATGTGTTTTCGTTGGGACGAACGGGTGGCGGTCGCCATCTCTGCTCCAGTCAGAATAGAGCAGCACGAGATTGCCGTGTCGACGACGACGAGCCATCGTAAAGACACCATAGTCTGCGGGACCGGCATCGGTCGGGTCGAAGGAAGCTCGAGCACGACTCCCGGGGACTAGTGTGCCGCTAGTTAGGACTTCTCTATCGCATGAACCAGTGTGGATGAGGTTCGGATCCGAGCCGATGCCCCTTGGTTGACCCTATACTTTTCGAGGGTGGATCCCCTTTTGACAGCTGCTTCCGGGGTGGCCAGGTGAGCAGTAGTCGAGGTTGATGGACGAAGCTGGACTGCGCAGACTTTGTCCTATGCTGTTCCATCTCGTCCAACTCGGTTTCCTCTGTGGTGCAATAGGACCGCAAGGCACGTGTACACATTCTACAGTCTGCTTTATCGGCAATAATTCTGATCACCCCGGATGCTGGAAGGCAAGGTGAGGTCGGTGTATGTTGCTGCCCCAAAGTCTGTGCTAGCCAATGCATGGGGTCGCTGCAGACATCCTCTTTTGGGGGCTCGAGTGCGTCTGGTAACTGGCAGGCCATGACTAAGCTTTGATATGTTTAAAGGCCTTGAGGGCGATGATATATTACAGTGATGAGGCTGAATGGCAGTCTTGGGACAATTATACATATCTATATGTCCATTGCGCGAGATGCCCCAATCGACCGGTTACTGATCTCTTCATCGAATCTCTTCATTACAACAACTGCCCGTGCTGGAGTAAAGACCTAAATAGGATGCCTCCAAGGCTTGTAACTTTCAATGTCACGAGGCAGTCGTGGTGATGATATATGATATCACTCAAACATTGGTGTGCCCTGGAACGAGTTTGAGGGGCTGATCGAGCTACTCAACAATGGATGATCTCCTCGAATGATTTGGCAAACTTCGTCCTAGAGACGAGAACGTAGGATTTGGTTGAGCAGCGACGCTTCTTACATATTCTCCATGTCTCTCGGCTTTATGTGGCTGCATGTACGTAGATAGGTATGTTCGGACAAAGAACATGTCTTGCAAGTTAATACTCACGATGTACCCCTACCTACAAACAGGCAGGCGTGTTTACTCCCGCGGATAAGGAATAAGAGAAATCAGCACTTAGAGCTGTGCTACTTATGAAGTAAGGATGTTTCGCCATGTTGCCGGGGATGTGACGCGTTGCTTAAGGGTTTCTCTGGCCAAAGCACAACTGCAGTGCGCCATGAGAGAAGGATTCCTCCCATAGGCTACGACTTTCACCTCAAGCAGGTAGGTATACTTCAGCGATTGTTCCAGGAGGTTACTTAAGTCAAACATGGAACAATTCAGACGTGCACTAACATAGTTCTCTACAAGGTAGGTAGAGAGAAGATGTTACTACCTGCTGGTACAGAAGCGAGCATGAACATGAGTCCATACCGCGGGTAGGCAGTTGCCATTCATGTTATTTGACAACAGGCCTCTTTTGCCTTGTCTGGGTACTTGCCTATTGAAGGATGTATATAGATTAGGTACATGTCACGTAGTCAAACAGAAGCTTCCCCGCATCCGCGGCCGTTTGTAAGTGTTTGTGGTTGTCTGCCAGGCGCTTTCCGCAATGCCTGAAAACATTGAAACATTGAAGGCAAGCTCGCGCGCCAACGCCAGATACTAAATCCCATCATCCAGCCTCCGACCTTTCTGTTAACCCACATCTTACCTAATTCTCTCTGAGATTTCAGTAGGGACAGTCACCAAGGACTTCCAACAACCTTGTCGACAGGCCGATATCGATTTTCTGGCTGGGCAAGCCATCCAATGGGACAAGAGCTCTGCACGAACCAACATCCCATCTAGTCTCTGTTATTACCAATATTCAACCGCTGGATATCTTCCGTGTTGAGGAACCGCATATTTGGCGTCTTCAGTCGGCACCTGCCAGACTACTAACACCTGAGGTAAGCATACCGTTTCTTGTAAGTGTCAAGTCGTTCCTCCTGACTTTCCATCCTCAAGCAACCAGTCGGTCTTTCGAGTCCTCCGCCAGCTTTGCAACAGGCATCAGGCAGGTCAGAGTGATATCCGCGAATAAGTAAGTACAAGTCAGCCGCCCCTACCTACCTACCTCGTTCTTGGCATAAATCACCAATCCGCCCTTCACCTACCTCATCTTTGACCTCAGCCTTTTTCCATACTTCTCCCTTGCCACGTGGTGGAAGTAAGCTTTACCTCAAAAAACCAAGGCATTCTGTTCCTTCCATTTTGCTCAGCTTGCACGAAATAGTTTCCATCCTCAACTGGGCCGTGATAGGTTGGGGGTTCTACAAGCAAACCAATCTTATCATCATAAATCAACACCCCCCATACCTTCCCCTTCGCCTCTCTAACCACCTCAACAGGCATCGACCCAGAAGGCAACCGCGCCAATCTCTTTCTCGTTATTTCGCCAGAGGAAAATGAAGAGAAACTAGCTGGTTCCATTCAATCCCTGCAACGTTTCCTGCCCACAGGTGTGTATGATGCTCTCCCTTCCCTGAGTCTTTTCGTATCTCGAAAGCATCACCAATACATCATCTCAGTTCTGCACGTACACCTATTTGTCCATATTCTTGGCTGCAAATGATGCTACTGCCCAATTCCCACTGCGTTCAAACACGTCTCTACCAACAAGTTGCCCTGGGAAACCGACCGTAAATCACCTTCACGCACACACAACAATTTCCTTGCGCAACATCACAGTGGGATCTGTCTCCAAGTCACTTGCCAATCTAACAACTCATTCGTGTTTCTAGTTCGCAACCTTCACAGTTCGACCAGACAACATCACGAGGAATCCCCGGGCAAGATGTCTACAGTACGGTAAGTACAAGTTTCCCACATACAACTTCGCAATCACTAACTGTACCCATCAGTGACGAGGTACTGCCCAAGAAGTAAGTTTTCAAATCTCGAGCACAGCTCATTTAGCGACGGAAGGTACTGATATCACAGGCTATGGTGCTATATGGGCGGACATTGGCAGGTTCGAGAGAGATTCTCGAACAACCAGAAAGCCAAGTACCAGAATGCCTTGAGACGCCCCCGACAGCCTTTCAACAACAAGGATCTCAAGGCATTGAACATGGTCTGTCAGGTTCACTCGGGTCAGCCTGTCGTTGAGTTCAAGTGCCATGGTCCTTGTTCGCTGTACAAGCACAGAGACAAGTTCAGCAAAAATCAGCGCCGTAACAAACTCCGCGTAAGTCTGTTACTTTTTATACAACCACCAGAGACTAACGCTTCGATACAGTGGTGCTTGGAGTGCGTCGCGTGGCGTAGCCAGTTTGACATCGGTGACGTTCCAGTCGCACACCCGAATGAGGATCTGTCTCAGGCCGATCTTGCTGGTGATCCAGCTGATACGCATAATGAGAGAGACATACTGGATGCGTACCCCTTCGATTTTGTCCCGGATGATGACATCCAGGACGATGATCTTGGTGGTGCTGATGACATGGACTCGGATGTTGAAGACGATGAGTATCCAGGTGCTGCAACATCATTCCACGGATACTCTGATGACAGTGGCGGCGACGATGACGACTACTACGAGGTTCGTCAAATATCATCTACCCCCAGAAATTCTTCTGTGAGACTCTCATACTGACCAAAGTCTAGACCCCCATCTTGCCGGCCAAGAAAGCCAGTCGTGGCCAACAGAGTCGAGCTGACATTGGCCAACGTCTAAGCAGCATGAGCATTCGCGACTCTTCTAGCATCGCCACCTCTACCGTCCCAAGCAGACAGGTGACGGCCACCCGAACAACTGCAGGCAACACTCCTAACCGACAACCCAGCGCCAACATCACCTCTGTTGGAAAGGGTACATCGTCAAAACAGAGCCTGTCAACCACTGACACTAACCGCACTGCACAAGCCAGCACACCTACGTTTGCTGGTTGCACCCCGGGCTTTGTACCACCCCACCTGCAGCAGGCAGCTCGTTCGGGCAATGGCGGATATTCCAGCGCCACTGGAACCGCCTCAGTTGTATCAAGCGACTCGCGTGCAGGTATCAACAATGCCTCCATGTACTCGACCGTTGCTTCAAGAAAGGGATCGGGCGCCATGAGATCCTCTGGAGGACCGACCAGTACAGCTGGAACGACACAGACTGGCGGTACTGGCACAAACATCAGACGTCGACCTGACCGGAACGGATGGGCTCGCCCTGTGAGTACATCATCCATGAACGGTCATGACCACTTTTACTAATTATCAATAGGATATGCGCAGAACCTTTGACAAGCAAACTCAGTTTGCTACTTCTGGCGCCGATTACATCGAGACGCACGAAAGCGGCAGCGAGGACGAGATCTGAGGCCCATAGAAAGCACTATTCTCTAAGCTCAAAGAAGGAGACCTAGAGAAACACATAGCATGTACGATTGTTGTACCAACAGCGATTTCCTCAATCTCGGTAACTGGAGTGAAAATAATCACCCAAGATTTTCCATACAGATATGGTGAAGGTACCGTCAGGGTATCATAGACCTGAGACGAGACATCCAGAGTTCGTACGCTCTGAAATAACCATACAAATGGTCTATCAGGTTTACGGAGGAGATTCCGATAATCCAGCATGCCTCGCATGCATGTGCCCTTCATTGGGCATGTCGAGCCGTTCGTGAAGGGTTTCGACTCGGATCACTCATTGCGTTGCGTTAGACAGGTAGTTGACTAATGGATTTCCTTGACTGTTTCCTATATGTATCTGTCCCCGTCTCTCTCTCCCAGTGTGTCCCTGTTAGTTGCCAAAGCATGTAATAAAAAGTGAGGCATTCCTAAGTAACCCAGGAAGTTCAAGTCCATTACGGTTTGGCGGTCAGCTTGCATGGACACCCGAGACGCAGTAGTCAGTGAATGCGAGATGGCGTCTTTGAAATTCTCATACAAGCAAATTTGAATAATGTTGGAGCATCCTTTTAGCCTTGGAAAGTGCTCAGGTTGTTAACAACATAAAAGCTGGGAGGGTTAGGTACAACCACAGGGGGTTTTGAAGCAGAACTGGAACGAAAAGTTGCATAACGTTAACAGCCATGCAAGCAAGAGAACGCAGCAAACAGGCACGATGCATGGGAATTACTGGATTGTAACAATTTTGGTCCTGCACAACAAAAATGCTCTTTGTACGCTAGCCTCTGAAACAGTAAAATCGCCAGCATGGACTCATTACATCGTAACAATGTACCCCTCTACACATCCTTCATGATCTCATCAGGCTCCTCACAGTCACTATAAACAGGACAACCCTCTAGATACCCCAATCCGTGCTCCTTAAGCAGCATGTAGGCCATCTCTGCAGCCTTAGTCTGGACTTCCTCCTTCTTGAGCCCGCCATCCACATCCACCAGCAGCCTGTCCCCGACGTAGACTTTGCACGAGTAGGGGAGTGGAACGGCTGCGTCCGGATCTACACGCACTTTG
Source organism: Apiospora marii (assembly GCF_038362585.1). Taxonomy (NCBI): domain Eukaryota; kingdom Fungi; phylum Ascomycota; class Sordariomycetes; order Amphisphaeriales; family Apiosporaceae; genus Apiospora; species Apiospora marii. Next base: position 4,164,026 of record NW_027117377.1, read on the forward strand.
TACCGCACCTTCTTGTCCCCGGCGATCTCCCCGAGCTGGTTCTTGGGGTGCCGAACGTCGACCTTGTCGCGGAGGAAGCGTTGGAGGTAGGGAATGATGCCCGCGCGCTCGGCGAGAGCGTGGCAGGCCTTCATGTCGCCCTTGTCGAGCCAGACGGCGCCCATGACGCTCTCGAACATGTCGGAGAAGAACTTGGGCGTGCTGAGGTGGGCCAGGAGGGTCCAGGGGTACGTCGGGGCCCGGTCGAGGGCGTCGCGGATGGCGCCGCGTTGTTGGGCGTGCCGATCCTCGATGGCGACCTGCAGCAGCGCAATCTCGCGCGAGTTGAAGCGCATGAACTTCCAAAAGGGCTCCTGGACCGTCACCTCGACGGGCACGTCGTCGACGAGCCTGCTCTCCTTGCGGGGGACCGTCCACTCCATGGCGACGAAGCCCAGGAGGTCCGCGTTGACGGACCCGGTGCGGAGGAGGTGCATGTCCTGCTCCGATAGGTCATTGCCCCATAGCTCGGTCACGACGACGTAGTCCAGGATGGCGTCCCCAAGGAACTCGAGGCGCTCCATGCTCGTCTCGGTCGAAGCTCCCACGCAGTACGAGGCGTGGGTAATAGCTGCGAGCAGGAGACTCTTGTTGGCAAACTTGTGGCCGATGAGCGTCTCTAAGGGCTCGAGGAATGGAGGTAGCGCCGGATTGTCGGGGATCTGCTGGCAGAGCATGAGGCGACTAGCCTCGAGGTCCAGCCAGCCTATCTCCTCTACGAAGAGGCGGATGCAACTGAGAGTCTTTTCCAGCCCTCCGTCCAGGTATGATACCCAGATTAAGGCTTCGACGACGTCGGCTAGGGTCTTCGTGGACATCCTGCGCTTTCCATTCACTTCTTCGGCGGAGGAAAAGTCTTCTACGCATTGCGGCTGCCACTTCTTGCCCGTGAAAGCCTTGGTCAGGATATATTTGTCCAGCCCATGTTTGATGGCGGCGCGGTACAAGCGCGAGTTGGAAACAATCAAGTCCTTCTTCTTTGACAAGTAACCCTCGGGGTAATACGGGTCTATATTATTGTTAGAGGTCATTATATATTGTACATGTCGAATGAAGGAGCGTGGAAGAAGGTGTATTGGGATGAGAGAAAAGGGAAATAGGGACGACATACGATGTGCCATAACATTGACAGCAGTCAAGAGTTTAAGGAGAGAGTCGCCCATAAACTCGAATTTCTCATAGCTAGTGGCCTCTCTAGCTTCTGGGGAGCTGATAGCCGTGATAACCCTGGCGTAATCTTTGATGTTGAGAGATTTCAGAGGTCCTTCGCAGAGCCTCTGAGCAACAAGATAAATTTCTAGTATATGCGTGATCGAAGGGATCAACGAGCCGAACTGCACGTTGGAGATGGGAGTTGTGTCGACTTTGCAGAAGGATAGAGGCCAGGCTGACCCGTAAGGCTTGACCGAAACAGCATCGCCAGTATCGGGGCTGGAGGGTATTACGTGGAGGAAGTCGCGGCGTTTGGGCCACTTCTTCAGAGCCAACCAAGGTTCCTCGCCCGTGTAATCTTTCAATTGATGCTTGTTCCTTTCTTTGACCAGGTCCTCGCATGGCCTAGATGGCAAGAACCTGTCATAGAAGTATGGAGCATCGTTGATATTGATTCTCACCAGGTAAGGGAACCCGCCATTCGCTGAAAGAGACATGTCCTGTGTGAATTGATGCCGGCCGAGGTCATTGACAGATACACTTCCTTGGTTCAACCTGAACTGAACAACATGTTGTCCGAAGTCCCTTGTCTTGAGGCGATAACCGTATGCCAGCTGGATGAAGGCTGTCGTTTGATCGTAATCGATATCACTGCTGTCAATCTCATAGGCATCGTCAGACTCTACCGTCCATGGTGTTGTGTCCCAGTAAATCTCGAAGTCTTGAACACCGTCGATTTTCACAGGGAGTATTGCGTCGAACTCATTCAATACTTCGCCACCCGGACCCCTAATCCTCATAGGGTGACAGTATAATCGTGAGTTCGACCACGACTTCGCAATTTCCGGCCAAGGATTCCATAAGTTATTGACTTCGATGATTGATGCTCGCGGATCAACTCCCCGAAGAAGCTCATGATCCTTAAGCGGCATCAAATAGTCATTGACGAGTTGAGCTTTGTAAAGAGCGACATACGCCTGGAAAGCAGCGTCTTTGAAAGCATTGATCTCTGAGACCCATGCGTTGGCACTCCGAACCCGACGCAACTTAGTGGGGAGTATTGGGGGCAGCACGACCGTGGCTCTTATCTGAGGCTGCCCTTTTGGTAGGTTTGTCTCTTCGCGAACATAGTATGGCCTTGTATCGATATATTGTCGAGAACCCAGTACTGCACAGAAGTGCTCCAAATGTGGTTTGCCATCGTCGAAGTCGAGTTGCGCGCCCGTTGTCGGAATGAAAAACGGGGCAACATAGGCCCCTTCTTCAACTGCATGCTCTAAAGCATCAAGTCGTCTCAGTTCACGCTGATCGTCTTCGTATTTCTTCTTCATATCTTCCTCAAGCCGCTGCCAGTCCATATGTCTTGCCGAGCCACCTTCCACGAGAATGACTAGCTTGGACTCCCTCATCCTGGCTCTGCCGCGTCTTTGTATGAAAGATTTGAGGTCGGTGGGCTGGTCAAAGCAGACGACAAGATTACACGCTGGCACATCAATACCTTCTTCCAAAACATTCGTAGCTATCAGCAAGTCTAGCCCCCCTGAACGAAATTTATCCAGTGCGAGGGGAAGCTTCTTGGTTCAGTTCGCCGACATCTCTCCGTTTGCCAGCATATCGCGACGAGCCAACCATGACACCAACCCGAAATCGACTGCCCAATTCTGGATGTTTAGAGATCATGTGCATGAGAACGTTGACTGTGCCAGTCTCCTTGACGAAGATGATGCCTAATGTATCCGCATCGCAGCCCATCAATAGGTTGATGAGTGCCTGGAGTTTGAGAGACACATTGGTGTTTTCCGTAGATGACAACCCTGTATCGACTTGCCCAAAAAGAGTAGAGAGATAATGCTTCTCATTGAACTCCCAAGATGAATACAAGACCTTGTTAGTCTGGACAGAACCAACGAATTGGGCAAGAGCTGTCTTGATGAAGTAGTCGGCCGCATAATGCCCAAGTTCACGGCAAATCTCTTCACTCCTTCTACAGAATGACCTCATTTGCCTGAAAACATAGGTGTCGTTCTTGTCTAGCGCGTTGCACAGTTCTATGCGACTGCGCTCGGTATTCTCGGCTCTTTTGCGCACCACGAAGGGGTCTCTCCGGATGTCCAGCCCGTGGTATACACGGTGTAGGTTAGACATGAGAGCTGTGGGAGTGATATGACCTGAAGGTACTTGAGTTTCGAAGGGCTGGATGGAGAGAACCGGACGGTTGACCATGGATAGAAGCTCCGTTCTATGCCGTGATGGAGCCCTGCAGACAGCGTCCAGAGTTTCTTCAAGTTTCTCCAGGGCATCCTCGTCGGATCCTATGACGGGGCTTGCGGTGAGCCCGAGAATAAATGGTACGGGACGGCCGCTGGTTTTGTAGTCTCGGTATCGAGCCATCAGTCTTGCCCCCGCGCTTCTACCTGTGCAGTTATGCGCTATGTATCGTTAGCCACACACCAGCATACACGGCAGGCGTTGCAAATACCTTCATCGAATACCAGAAGCGTCAGGTTGCTCAGGTGGACGAACGCGTGATAAACGGCGTCGGTCAGGACTTGGTAAGTAGAGACCACCACATTGACATTCTGTAAAAAGGCATTCCATATTGAAGGATCCGACCAAGCATCGACATTGTCATTGCCAGTAAGCACCTTGACTTGGGCGCTAGGAATTTGTGACTGGATGGTGCCATGCTGCTGTTCACAGAGGGCGATCGTGGGGGCCAAGAACCATATAATCTGTGCAATGGAGTCAGTTACTCACGAGTTATACATTGGGAAAGTGTATGTCAATAATACCTTGCCAGGTGGCGTACGTTCGAGCTCTGCTTGGATTCGAAGCACAGCCCTGGAGAATTATCATCAGGTGCGTGCTCGTACGACATGGAAGTAACTATCTGGTCCGTGATGGGGTGCATGTTCTTACACTTGTGTCTTCCCACTTCCTGTATCCATCTGCACATATCTGGTGAGTAAAGACAGAACGGCCACTGGCGTTTCATGCGTACTTACAGCAACAATGATATTCTGCTTCAGACTCTCCTCCAGCATTTCCAGCTGATAAGCCCTAGCATGCAGGCTGGTAGCCTTATTTGCTTCGGTCTTCTCGGACTGAGACGATGGGGCAATGTCGATTTCCTCCATTACTTGAGGATCTAAGTCGATCCCGTCTTCAAGCGGTAGGCAGTCTTCCAGATCCTCTATATCGAGATACTCCCCCGAGCTTGAATCGGAAAAGTAACCCGCGCCGCTGTCCATCGTCGTGAGAAGCAAGACAGATGGCGAGAGTGAATAGCAATACCACAAAAGAGTACTAGCGATTAGGTTGAAGCCGGCAGGTCCAGATGCAGTGTTTGGGGCATCGTCGAAAACCAAGAAAACAGAACGCACCAAGGAGGGATCTTCTTATAGGCCAGCCTGACTCCTCACTTGCCGGATTTCCAAAGGTCGACGACGGGCTGATCGATGCAGGAGGCCCGCCACTTGGCAGAAGCTGGTAGAACAAGACTACCTTTGCGCAGCCATGCACAGTTTCAAATCGGATTGCGAATGTTGGAAATGGTTGGCCAGGCAGTTGGTTGCCTTAATGGGCTCAAGTATTAGAGGTCGCCAGTTAAAGCAATGTGAGGTTGAGAGGTCCGTATTGTTGGAAGCAACTTGGCAAGGTTGGTAACGAGCCACGATAATTGGCCAGTATGCTCCTGCCTGCCTACTTACACACAACATTATCATCCCATCTCCAATATCAAGCCCACAGACATCATGGAAAGCATGGAACTGTATGCATCAGGCAACAATGCTTGGAACCAGTTGACTTTCGAAAAAGCAGAGGATACTGCGAAGGAGCCAATTGATCTCAACAGCTTCCAGCTCGTTCTGAGGGACCCTAGCATAGAACGGCCTCATGCATCATTAGCCTGTACATTAGGTAGGCCTCCCGCAAGCTGCACTGACGAGAACTACATGACCCGGGCATGGCGACTGACCAAATACTTACAAATCGTGCAGTGAACACATCCAACGGGATTCGGACAGCTGGCTTCCCTGAGGGTTGGACGCAATCGCCAATTCTGAAGGACCAAATACTTGCGTCTTTGGCCGCTGTCGCTGGCAACGGAGCAATTGCAGGTGGGCACACCACACCACCATATAGACTCCACCCCTACCTACGTAGGCTAACACCGAATACAAACAGTATACGATGGCGAGGCCGTGAAACAATACCAATCGGCGTTGCATTTTCAACAAGGAAAGACTCAAAGAACTTTCACATCTCTGCGAGGTGTCTCCCAGCTAGTAGCATACGAGACCGGCTTTGCCGCGTTGTCTACCACAGGCCAAGTATGGACTTGGGGCGACGGGCGCTATGAGGCTTGTATCTGCAGGGAGGTATCAGATACCAGGTAAGATGCACGCCCATACCATTGCCATACTCTCTAGAAAAGCTCAGGAACTAACCGAGTTTCCTTGCTCTTTTAGCCCGGCAGAGGAACCAGCAACGGTAGCAGAGCTCGAGGACTTGCCCACAGGGAAGGTCAAGAAATTGGCAGCCGCTGGCTACCTCTTAATGGCGCTGACAGAGGGCAACGATTTATACGCTTGGGGCGGCCATCCTGGTCTGCCTGGCTTTCTAGACGACATCTCTGCCAGCCCGTCACCGGTTGTGATTGAAGATCATGATATCGCCGATTGCGCCATCGGACAATCTCACGCTGTGGTCCTTACAATGAGCGGCGAAGTTTACGCTGCTGGATCGAACGCAAATGGCCAGCTGGGTATTACTACAGAAACAGACAGCCCATGGTCAAGAGTACCCTTTTCGCCCGAGCCCGACGGGTCCATCATATCTGTAGCCTGCGGCCCACGTAATTCGTTCATGATCGTGCAAAAAACTTCTCATCACACGTAGCAACATTCATCTCTTGACCCTCTATGCTGTTCTATTATACATGCGAGTGTCGTCGTTAGCCGCAAGCTGAAGGAGGATGGAAGATTACAGATTCGTCAAGTAATCCTCGATCTCCTGGGGTGTCAACTTCCGGAATCGAGGGCCAGTCGCGCCCTCAACACCCTCAACGCCGAGGAGGTGGTCTGCCGGCGGGCCGACGATACCTGATAGCTGTTAGTATAGACTCTCAGGTAACCACATCAATTCGTTCGAGTTCGACTTACCAATCTCGATGGTCTCGCCGTTCATTTCTCCCTCAATGGTCTCTTTCAGAGTGAGAAGGGCGATGTGAACGGCATCCTCGAGCTCCAGGCCCTCTGTGTATCGCTTCTCCAGGAATGTCTTGGCTGAGGTTGCGCTCTTGCCGATGGCTGTCGCCTTCCAAGGGAAGTAGCTTCCGGACGGGTCGACCTGGTAAAGCATAGGACCACCCTTAAGAGTTCCACCAGTCTTTCCAGTCTTCTTCTTCTCGCCCTCCATATCCTCCGATTCACCCTCAACCTCCTTCTGCTCGTCCGGGAGAATACCCTCGTCCCAGCCAGCAATGAGCAGACTGACACCGTAGGGGCGAACACCACCAGACTGGGTAGCTTCCTGCATCACTCGGGCGACATCCTGTACTAATATCCGGGTCGGGGGGTACTCGTTGTAGACGCGCTTGTAGTTTGTGTGGGAGACCTTCCGTGCCTTGTCGACCAGGACTCTGTAATCCGGACCCATGCCGGAGTAGACCATGCCGATGTTGGGTGTGATGAGACTGATCTTGGACAGCGATGCCGGGTCGGCGAGGGGCGAAGACGACTTCTTCTCGGTCGCTAGGACAATTCCGTTTGTGGCTGACGAATTGTAAGCATACATGACCATGGACATCCAGTCATGGCTGTATAAACCAGACGACGGCAATCTTACCTTTGATGCCAAGAGCAGTGACACCTTGGTTAACGGCATTGAGTGCATACTCTAAAGAACATGCTGGTTAGCAACTACCCGCTGATATCTCCGTGCCCGGGACAGCTCGAGTTTGAGCTGTCGTTATGATGGTGACGTACCGATCTGGACCAGCTTCCCACTATCAACCAAAGTCAGTGATGATTCCCAAGTGGAGCTTGCTGTCCTGGCAGCTTACCTTGGGGAGAAGGTGGTCAGAGAGAAAGAGTATCGATCCGCCATGGCTTCGACAGACTGCTGATGTTGGCGACGTCGTATGTAATGGGAAACCTTGAGTACAGATGTTGACGTCGTTGGTTGTGGGGGATTAAGAAGGCAAGGCAAGGCTGGCGGGCGGTGGGTTGTTTGGGGAGGGAGCTTCACCAACCAGGCACCGTGGAGTTTGCGCGTTCGAGAGCTTCCTTACACCTGGACCTTCAGCCTGGCCAGCTACGCTACAGGGTAGGTACCTACGATGGATTAGGTGGGCGGGTGCCAGGTGGGAGCTGAAGCGGGCGATTTGAGGCAGGGTCCAAGCTCCTCCAACCGGCGAGCCGCCCAACCAAGTGCCTCACTTCGTCCCCCACCCCGGCGCTTGCTAAGTTCCGTGCCGACATAAGTAAAGGGTGGTGAAGTGCCAATTGGTTTGATGGTGGGACTTTCTTTTCCTTGTCCTGGCAACCCTCGAAATTTCTTCCGCAGCATGAAATGCCATTTCTTCAAGAGGACAGTTCCAAAATGATCCCCTAAGCCAGATTCACAACCGCGACTCTATAAGCTATAGAAAAACGCGGACGTTTTCAGCACAGGCAGCCATGACAGCCGGAGTTGTGGCATCACTTGCAGCGTTTGGCCAATAAGAAGCTGGCATCCTAGGCTGATGACCAATTCTTGTCCACCTCCGTTTGGAGACCATTCTGACTTCCTGCCACCTATTTCCTCATCCCACCATTCCCGAGATCTGGACAACAGGAACCCCTAACCCAACAAATACCTGCCTGTCCGCAAGGCTTGCAAACACTTTGCATGCTTCCAAAGCTGAGTCATCACAATAATATGATGCATTTCTTATAGGTTTCCTTACAAAGCCGCTTTATTAGCAGCCTATTTCTCTTTGTGTATTACTGAACAACCTTACGAACCCGAGAGGGAAACCCGCCTTTGTCTTTCTATTCATCGCAGAAGCAGGGAGCTGGGTCACAGGTTTATTCACTCTGCCAACTACCAGTATCGCATCATCTGGCTCGTGCCGCTTCAAAGGTGGTATCGTGAGCAATGGATTCGTTTACTGGAGAGGCCAACGGCCCTGACACTGCCAACCCTGGCAATGACGCACATGCGCAAGGAGATCACATCGACCCAGAAAATCATCCTCACGCCCGGCAGTGCCGCATTTGTCTTGAAGATGTATTGCCACGGTATGAGCGAGGCATTGGCCAACTCTTGGGGAACCGCCCCCCGAGAAGAATCTATTACAGCGAGGATAGTGGGTACCTGATAACCCCTTGCATGTGCAAAGGCGGTTCGAAATATGTCCACGAAGGCTGTCTGCAGGGATGGAGATACAGCATGGCTGGTACGGACAATCAGTTTCAGTGCCCGACCTGCAAGTACCGGTATCAACTGGAAAGGATGACGTGGGCGAAGAGGCTTCGAAGTCCGATACTGGCATTTGCACTCGCCGTCCTAATTGTCATTCTCAGTATCTTCTTACTTGGCTTCGTTGCGGACCCTATCATCAGTCTGTGGCTGGACCCTGTGGCAACCGTTGGAGAAGGCATTGGGTTTTTCGACTCGGATGACGATGGTGAATTTCCATTGGGAGACTTCGACGAGGAAGGATGGTCGGTTCACTTCGTCAAGGGGATGTTCTCCCTCGGCTTGCTTGGCTTTGTGAAGGCGTTCTTCGCCATGGGTCCTTGGCAGTGGTGGAACTTGCGGACTTCAGGTGTTATCGGCGGTGCTCGACGCCGTGGAGGTACTGGGCGTGATCGAATGGAGAACATCAACTTGTACTTGGTGATGATCGGAGTGGTCACGTTTTTCTGGGTAAGCATGCACCACTAAGCACCTACCGTTTTGGGGATTTTTTACTAAATGTCGCTCTCTAGGCTGTCTGGAAAGGAACTCGAAAATGGACCCAACGCACATTGGACATGGCAAGCCAGAAAGTTCTAAATGTGCAGAAGGATGAGCAAGATGAGGAACAGCCCGAGGCTGGGAATCCAGACTCAAGGAAAGACCAGTAGCTACTGAGTATCATTTCCTGTCCGATAACTTCGCAGTCACTATACCAGCATTGTTCTTTTTGCTGCGGACTGCGTTCTTTTGGAGATCAACGTGACTGTCTCATTCATGCACACTCTTAAGTTGCCACGAAGCTGCTCTTCCATATCGTGTCAACTAGTCTGTGTGCAGATATTGAGTGCTTTGTGACTGTCTTTTAGCCTAGGCGTCTTGTCTCTGCTTCTCCAGACTCGGTCCTTGGCCGTCGGTTGATGTAGCCTCATTGTCAGCAACTCCTTGGAGTTTCGCTTTCATGACTTCAGCTTACTTCTTTACGGGAATCTCACTCCTTTACGGGAATGAGACAGGCTGAAGCCTGGCCAGATCGATACATGCATTTTCTGAAATTGTAGTTTTTGCTCGGCAAAGCAAGCGACCCTTGGGATCTCTAACACCCGTGGACGTTGTAGCCACTTATCCATGAGTTGAATAAAATTACTTTCTCATAAGCTACCGACTGGAACTATCTGAAGCAATTATCTGTATGATTGAAGGGCTATGCGTATGCAAATGCATCAGCCAACGTTCTGGGGTCAGCCCACCGAAAGGGGCTAGAGCACGTTCAGAGCCCAGCTCCAAAGCGGGTCGGTCACTCCTGCCGCTGTCAGTCGTGATTGGCAGAAGCTAATGACTGCTGCGAGGGAGGGTCCAGATCCCAAACTAACAGCCTGTTAATTAAATTATTCATACTCCGTACATTCGGGCTGATCACCCGCTGAAGTCTGCCGGAAACCTTTGCGATCTGCTTGTAAGAATCACCGTCCTGTCATCATTGCGGAAAAGACATAAAGTGATGGAGCTTCGCTGAAGGGCCTGTCAAACTGCCTATTTTAACTTCCTTGGCCGCGATAGCTGCAGCACTGGTTTTGTATTTTGTCGGTCGCTCGAACCCCTTTGCCGAATTTGCGCCTACGATCGCGCAGTTCCTCTCCAACGATCTGCCCGGCCGCTACACCACCCGGAAGCAAGCAGCATCGTCCAGTCCTTCCAGTCGTCGACGAAGTCAAGGGGATACTATCGTTCCAACCAACCGACCTTCAATCAGGTCAATCCATCCGAGTCAATCGCATCCCGATATACGTTACAGCAGCGCATCGTTGCGGCCAGCTTTCAATTGCGGGTTACCGTCTGATACGGGAAATTGCATGTCCGCTTGGCGCAAAGTCTCACACACGATCAAATAGAACAGTTGGCAAGTCGCCTCACGATTAGAAAAACACGAAATCCTTTATTACTCGATTCCTTCGCTCGTTGCCCTTGAGACATCTGGTCTCGCACGAATCGCAATGCACTTCGCATACCCCCCGAGGAAGAGCTCGAATCCGCCCCCGTTCCTGCCACGATCCTCGAGAATATCGACACTACGACGGAACCGAATAAAGTTCGCTGCGATTGCGGGCTTGAGCATCATATTCCTCATCTGGCTCTTTTCCGGCGGCAAAACAAAACACAGTCCTCAGCGCATCATCACAGGAACCCCTCCGGTGGTAATCGTCACCGCGTTTGAGGAGAAAACCGTCGGGTCTGAATTCATAAGAAATGCCAAATCGAACAGGAGGGAATATGCCAAAATGCATGGTACGGAACGAGAAAAATCGCAATATGTATGGCGCAACAGAATACTGACATGACATTCCAGGTTACAAAACACACCTTGTGTCGGCCGGCGACTATGACCTGAACGGCTCGCCTCTCTCCTGGGCAAAGGTGCCAGCTATGAGGCACGCCATGGCCAAGTACCCCAACGCAAGGTTCTTCTGGTACTTGGACCAGAACTCATTGATCATGAACCCTTCTCTGAAAGTTGAAGACTATGTGATGAGTGCCCGCAAGCTGGAGTCCAACATGATCAAGGACCTGCCAGTCGTACCTCCAGACAGTATCATCAAGACCTTCTCTCACTTGAAGGGAGACGATGTTTCGTTTGTGCTCACCCAGGACAAAGAAGGACTATCATCCGGTAGCTTCATAATACGCAATGGTGACTGGGCCGAGTTCTTCTTGGATACGTGGTTTGACCCATTGTACCGAAGCTACAACTTCCAGAAAGCCGAGACCCATGCCTTGGTAAGCCCCTTTTTCTCGATATTGCCAAGGCCTGTCGCTTACGTGCAAATAGGAACATATCGTGCAGTGGCACCCCACTATACTGTCTAAGCTTGCTATTGTGCCTCAGCGATTGATCAACGCTTATAGCAAGGGCCAAGGCGACCTGTACAAGGAGGACGACATTGTCGTGCGCTTTCCTGGATGTCTTTTTGGTTCGAATCCGAGCGAGTGCGAGGAAGAGGCCAAGAAGTTCTTGCCGAGATGGCAAAAGGCATTTGGACTTTCTTAAGTAATGCTTGGGACCGAGGGCGATCAAGGGGCGGCTGATGGGACATTGACTCTTTCACGAAGACTATGGACGAGGCAACGCTTTAAAGCAAGGGTGTACGTAGCTGGGGCGGCTTGACCAGCGACTGGCGTTTGATGCGTTTGGGGCATCTGATGGGATCTACACACTTAGATATGGCGCTTATTGGAGGCCGCATGTGTTTGGCATGCGGATTGCAGCATTTACACGGCGGTTAGAGTGTAGGAAGTATACCGAATATTGACTTTTCACTTGATACCAACAACAAATTGATTGCCTGGCAGTCTTGTGGGCATAGAGTCGTCACTGGCTGCCGTGTCCGATGGGGGCGTATGAAACCTTGGACAACATGTTTTCGAGGCAAAACCACGTGGCCGGATAAAGGGATGGCAATCGAGCAAACAACGTGAGATATTCTCAAAATCCGTGATGCTCAAGCCTCGTGATTCATGGGTGCGGGTCTCGAGTCTCACAGGTGGTACGACTGTCCACTTACTGACGATAATACCGCCGCCTTCGGCACCTCCGGAGATTCTTGGGAAACAGGCCTGGGCTTCTCGAGATACAAACAACGCACATTTGACTTAGGCGACAGGGGATGCATGTACACTCACTCACTCTACCTAGAATTCGAAAACTTCATTCTTTTACTGTTATTCTTAAGAACTTGATCTCGATTTCTCCAGTGTGAGAACGGTGCACCAACAAAGGAAGGTCCATCTGAGGCATATGCATTATTCTGAGAAATGCGAGCAGGGTGCGAAGAAAAGATTGAAAAGTCAAATATACCATGGATCGGCCGAGGCTGGGAATCGCGAGGTTTCCCTGCGGCCCATGATATGTAAATCAATGCGACGAATGCGATGATGCAAGGGTGTTAGACGAGAGTAGCCAGTCAGCGAGCTGAGAAATGTCAGCTGTGCTGGTGCGACTGAGTGCCTCGGATCTGATAAGATCAGATAACTCGCACTCGCGAGCCGAGCTTAGCCCACTGCAGCTGTGGGCTCCCGATGAACTTTAGAGCAAGCAGTGTTGATCCAGCATGGAAACAACCCCGTTCCGCCGTTCAACGACGTAGAACCAGCCCCTAACTGGGTCACGCTGCCCGTTGGGCTTCAGGGACCTGAGGCCTTCCGCCTGGGCTTATTGGCTGGCAATGGCTATCCGTATTGGCCGTAACGGGGGTTGTCTTTGTTCTCTCTGTTTCTGCACGGCATGTGAAGAGTTGCTTTTCGGTAATTGTCGTACTGCATACTACGCACTACGCAATGCGAGGTGGATTTGGGGGGAGGGACCAGGACAGGGATCTTGGTGCGGGTTAGCGCAGGCTTCGCAGACCCCCCGAGATAAATGTACGGGCACATCCAGAACTTGGAACTTGCTTGCCCTGCTCTTCTCTCCAGTCGAATATGTAATTTAAATCAACCACTGAACAACGCAATCCTTTGAGGAACCCCTTCCTACTCGGTTCTGTCTCTGTCGTCTCAAAACGCAACCATCATTCCATCGACCAATCTTGCCCGTGCGTGATATCTCAGCTCAAAGTCAGCGAGGAGGGCCATATTTCAGACAAGCACCCCATCTGGGGACCACTGTCGCAATCATGCCTGGCTCTACGCGCATGCCGATTAGCCTGCGGGAAAGCTTCGAGAGAGTGAAGCGAAACCGGCCGGCAAACTCACTGGCCTTGATCAATCTTGATCTGTAAGTAGAAGCAACCCGTCTCTCTCTTCCGGCCAAAGCCAAATAGAAATCCCCGGCCGTGGGCTAACTCGGCTTACCCGCCTCTACAGGGTACGGAACGTCGTCTTCTTTTTCTTCGTGTGGCGCATCATTCGACGCACCTTCTGGAAGCTGAAGGGCCGCGGCCTCTTCGGCGCAATTGCAGAGCTATACACAGACCTCCGCCGAATTCTCTATGGCTATTTCCTGCGCGCCCCGGGTGTTCGCACCCAGGTGAAGAAGCAGGTCAACGAGGCCCTCTCCAAGATGCAGGGCAAGATGATCCCCGCTGGCCAGACCCGATATCTGAGCCTTCCGAAAGAGCCGTGGACCGACGATGCCCTACGCACCGAGCTCGACACCCTCGCCAACATGGATCACACGCGCTGGGAGGACGGGTTCGTGTCGGGCGCCGTCTACCACGGCGAGGACGACCTGCTGAAGCTCCAGACCGAGGCCTACGGCAAGTTCACCGTCGCCAACCCGATCCATCCGGACGTGTTCCCCGGCGTGAGGAAGATGGAGGCCGAGGTGGTGGCCATGGTGCTGTCCTTGTTCAATGCGCCGCCCAATGCGGCCGGTGTTTCGACGAGCGGCGGCACCGAGAGTATCCTGATGGCCTGCCTGAGCGCAAGGCAGAAGGCATATGTGGAAAGGGGCGTCACAGAGCCTGAGATGTACGTTTCCAGCTCGCGAGCCATGTTGTCCTGGGCTGAATACTAATGATTCCAAATAGGATTCTGCCAGAAACGGCCCACACGGCCTTCCACAAGGCGGCTGAGTACTTCAAGATCAAGATTCATCTTGTCGCATGCCCCGCACCCTCCCACCAGGTCGATGTCCACCGGGTATCCCGCCTTATCAACAGCAACACCGTTCTCCTGGTAGGCTCGGCCCCCAACTTCCCCCACGGCATCATCGACGACATCTCGGCTCTATCCAAGCTTGCTGTGAAGCGTCGCATCCCCCTCCACGTCGACTGCTGTCTGGGATCTTTCCTGGTCCCCTTCCTCGAAAAGGCCGGCTTCGAGACTGAGCCCTTTGACTTCCGCCTGAAGGGTGTGACGTCCATCAGCTGCGACACGCACAAGTACGGCTTCGCCCCCAAGGGCAACTCGACGGTCCTGTACCGCACCCAGGAGCTGCGTACCTACCAATACTTTGTGTCCCCCGACTGGAGCGGCGGCGTGTACGCGTCGCCGGGCATCGCCGGGTCGCGGCCGGGCGCCCTTATCGCCGGCTGCTGGACGTCAATGATGCGCGTGGGCGAGCCGGGCTACGTGGACGCCTGCGTGCAGATTGTGGGCTGCGCCAAGAAGATCGCCGAGTACATCACGACGACGTCGCCGCCCCTGTCGGCCGAGCTCCAAATCATCGGCCGCCCGCTCGTCTCGGTCGTCGCCTTCACCGCCCGCAACCTTAACATCTACGACATCGCCGACGCCATGTCCGCCAAGGGCTGGCACCTCAACGCCCTCCAGAACCCGCCCGCCATGCACATCGCCGTCACCCGCCCCATGGTGAAAGTCTGGGAGAAGCTCGTCGCCGACCTCGAGGCCGTCATCGAGGCCGAGCGCGAAAAGGAGCGCGTCCGCGCCGTCGAGGGCAAGGCCAAGGGCGCGGCCACCGGTGATAGCGCGGCGCTGTACGGCGTCGCGGGCAGCTTGCCCAACAAGACGGTCGTTGTCGACTTGGCGACTGGCTTCTTGGACCTTTTGTACAAAGCTTAAATTATCCCCTTTCTTCATGGTTGTTGTTTGAAGGTGTAAAATTGTAAATGCTGGAGTTTATAGGGGGGCCATGCGAATCTGTATTTTTGGACGGTGCTGGGCGGACATATGTTTATACGCATAGACAGCCCTCTCTCTATCCTTACCCTCGACCGTATATCCGTATCACTCATTGTAGGTAGTAGTAGCAGCAGTAGCTGGAAGCTCTTGGTAAAACCTCAGAAGCATGCATTATTTAATACAACAGTAACAGTACATAATATGTTCATCGCGTGTTTGAATGCGTGCCTAATTCTACATAGAAATGCCACTGGTATGGTGATAACAAAAACTGTTGAAACTCTCGAACCAAAGATACAGAAGGGGATGATGGGTGATCTCCACCCTCCTTTCCTGGACCCCTTCGGGCCCCCGAGAACGCCGTGCGTGTTCGTGATTGATGATGTGTGTGCAAACATGATAGTTTCTCCTATTCTGAATCCGGAATCCAGCCACCCACGTGCGTGCCTCGCCCTGAACATGAGTATCGTCCCATATTCCAGTCAAGCAAAGCTATGTATCTCAGTTATACCTCCCGCCGCCCCTCCGTTGATCCTACAACCCGCCACCGCCGTTGGGTGGAAGATGGCAACCACCGCCAATGCAAACCAAACGATTTGTTGTGTTTTTCGATCTTTCCTTCTCAGCTAGTCGAATAAAACCGTTCTTCCCTCCCCCACTCTTCTCTCTATATAGAGCCCAATGATATAAGCTTCCGTGCATATTCTCTCTTCTCCTCTCCTTGGTGCCCCCCTGAAACATCTCTGGTTTATAAAAATTTCCGTCGGGGTCAAGTCGTTGTTGGACATTATCGTCTCATATTTGTATCATCAAACCGGCACGACAAGATGGCAGTGGCGATGGGTTCCGCTAATGATGGCCACTACTGATCTTGTCCTGCGTAAGTTGAGAAGAGTGTTCGTTCACCACGGAAGCAACATCGCCGACCTGCTTACGTTCGGAGACCTCGGTGGCGAACGCCTTGAGACGCTTAATATTCTGCTTCGACGCCAATCCTCGGGATAACCACTCCCTCAAGGCTGCTGATTGCTATTGCAGAGGTTCCGAGGAGCTGGAAAGGCGGTTGAGGTGTAGATAGACATCGGTGCCGTACCTGAAGACGATATCGTTAGCGTTTTGTGTATTGGACTTGACATATAGTGTATGATCATAATTACTTACCCTTCCATGCTGATCAGCTTCAGATCGCCTCCAAAGTAGCGAGCATAAAGTCGAGAGATGGGTAAACCGTAGCCAAACCCGGCCATTGGCGCCTTGAAATCGCTCTTATCGAAGTCTGGGTCTAAGTTCGGGGTGCGGTCGACGGTTGTATACATATAAGTCCACACAAGCGGTATGGCACTACGGGGGATGCCACCCCCTTCGTCCGATATCTTGATGGTGATGTCTTCTCTGCCTTCGGCCACTATGACCTTGGTGACGGGGAACTCCTGCTTGTCCTGGCCATGCGTCTCGACCACGGCGCGCAGAGAGTTCTTCAACGTCTCGAAGAGCATGTGCGACAGGTGACCGGGCACGTACATGAAGTTCAGGTTAGGGTTGCAGACGAGTTGGATCTTGGGCGCTTCGAAGAGGCCGTAGTGGTCCTCGCATACGAACCGGGCGTTCTCGATGGCCTCCTGGGCGAGGTCCCGCACGTTGGTCTTGGTGCATATGATGCCGACGTAGGTGGGGTCCCGGTGGTGGCTCTGGTCCGTCAAGGCGATGTGCTGCCCGATGAGCATGCGGATGCCTATCCGGGACATGTAGAAGCGATCGAGGAAGGATTGGATGTTGTTGTCGATTTGCATGCGCTGGCGCTTGCGCTTGTACTCGAGGATGCCCTGCGCCATTGTCGTCACCACCCCATCGTGCCGCCGCTTGATCTTGTTGAGTGTCTGCGAGAACTTCTGATTGTAGGCCTGCAGGTCGGGCGGCCAGTCCCCGGAGTCGTCGACCATGGCGAAGTACCGCCGGGCGGCGTGCGGCTTCTTGGATCCACTACTGATGTTCTCGTTCATGGAGGCGTACTGGCCCTGTTCCAAGCTGGGGTTGGGCGTGGCCTCGGACAGCATGGCAGATGTCTTGCCGTTGAAGCGGCCGGGCTTCAGCAGTCGTTGCCGTACGTCTTTGTCAAGGTCTGGCCGTGGAAGCGTGGTGATTTCCTGTTGTCACATGTCAGGGTCCGTGAGTCCCGCCTAAGAAAGTTGCGACCGCAGACGTGGAGGGGGATTGGGTATGCTGCTCACCTCAAAAGACTGTGCATACCAGTCGGCCACCCTCTTGACCGAGGGCATGTCGCTGAGGCCATCAGGGAGGGTGTTGAGCTCTTCGACTCGATGTGCGAGGCGGATTGGGAGTTCTTCGGCGAGGAATTGCGAGGCCCGGAATAGAGTTCCTGTAGGATAGGCTGGTGGGTTAGCGAGCAAGCAAGCGACACAACAGCTCATACAATATTAATTCGAACCTCAAAGGGCGCAAACAGGACCCAAACGATTGCGAGTAGCGACGGAAATGCAGTGCAGTATTTTTTTTCTTGCTGTTCTTTGGCACTCACCGATCGAGGGCTTCTCGCCGAACTGGACCATCTGCCTCAAGCTCACTCCAGTAGCCGGGAAGTTTGCATAGTGACGGATGGTATCCATCAGCTGGGTGGAAGCTTTCCAAGACATGATGGGCGGTATTATGGCTCTGGGAAGGAGCCGCCAGTGCTGCTGAAGACCGGCCGAGTCTGGAGGATGCTCAGGAAAAGCGCGAAAAGGGGCATTGAGGTTCCATGGAGAGTTGGAGGACCAGTGTGTGCAAGCCAAGTTCGAAGGTCGTGTGATACGTACTGAGGTGACGGCTTCGCTTCGGCAACAAGGAAAGTCGAATAACAGCTTAAAAGGATAATGGGAACTCTATGCCGAGTCCAGCGAGCTAACGCACCCCTGTCCAAAAGGCTCCAAAGCCCATGCTGGACCCCGCGATTTACTACTGCTATGACGGAACACGGACGTACACTCTACCCGAGGTCCTTAGTTACAGGGCATCTCATAGGCCCAAGGCCCCTACAGCAAGTGGCCTTAGCTATTCGGTGGGTAATGTTTTATGGCCGGTGGACTCTCTTGCGACTACTGTAACTATGTGTGTGGAAGAGTCAATAAAGATGGTGGTTGATACACGCCTATTTTCTTTTTCTCTATAGATCTTTGAACTGAACGAACATGTGAGGCTCCGTGGAACAGACTGGTTTTTCGTTTCCTGCAATGCACACAATGCCAAGTCGGTGAGGTCTGCCTACTGGTCTGCCCACTCGCCTCGTTCATGCTATGCGGCATTATGATAGGAAGGCACAGCATCTCTCACACACACTAAGTCGATTACCGACACTTACCGCTCGAGTGAAGAATTCCTAGTACTACTCTGCTATCCAGACTCGGCATGGGGGTTGGCTTCCAGCCAAATAGGGGGGCTGGCTACTGGGTCTCCTATAGAAGTGGTGTATACTCCGTACTTATGTAGTAGAGAACCAAAAGCTGAGGCTTGCACCCCCACCTTCTTTGCAGCTGCAAATGTGAGTCTCAGATCTAAACGTGGCTGTTCTCAGGCGGGCGCGAACATACACCCTGTGCGTGCCTTTCTTCTGCCCGCGCGGAATGAGAGACAAACAAACGACGACGCAGCAGCAGCCAGTAGCAGTACGGCATGACGTAAAGTAAAAGCTAGGACAACTACAGACAGCTACATGCACATAGCCCTCTCCGCGATTAGTTCCGAAAATGTCTCTCTTTCGCCAAGCACATGCTTTGATCCAGTCTTACCACGACCGTTGGCCGACCAAGTGCATCGAATGTATGGTATTTACACTATATACTCAGATGTCGCTAATGAAACACCTGAGGATATTTTAATAATGTACGCCTGTTCATTGGGTTTGGAGGTTCCAGCGGTGTGCATTAACCAATCCACTTGCTACGCTGGCTTATGGCGTGGCAGGTCAAGCAAATCTTCCTCAGGTTCAGATTTTCGATCAACTCGAGTTGATGAAGTGAAGCCATCTTGGGCTCTGCTGAAAACCTACCCGTAAGACAATGAGACGTGTAAATAAAACGACTGAGGCAACGACGGCAGCTGTGGGCAATCTACCTTGTTTACCTTGATCGTCCAAACCTCAATCTAACCTAGCTTTTAACCAATTGGCGAATGTTCCAGCCGCTATCTATCCGCAAGCTTCTTCTTACCTTGTACCCCAACCAATTCAGCACACACCAGCAGCAGCCACGCCTGATGCCGGAGGACTCCGAGGACGATGCATTCTCTGAACCGCGAACGCCATCTCTCGATGGCGTCCAGAGCGACGAGTACATAACAGAGGATGGGGCCATGAGCCTATCGCCGCCGCCTTCGCCCTCGATGAGCCTTCATTCTCTGGGCATGTCTCCGCTCTCCCCATTGCGGCATTCCCCGGTTTTACATCGTACTGCGAAGCCGCAGTATCCTGCAACAGTTGATGAAGACAGCAATCAACAGGATTTAAGCCAGGACAGCCGAGATGTGCTGGTGCAAAGGCTCAACGACCTGGTTTCTAGGCTATCGGGCGATGGGGGCCTGGTGGGAGACGGTATCGCCAACCTGCACGCGCGAGTGGACGAGATGGAGCACATCTTGGGCCAAAGCTCTAGTCCCCAACCTCAGAAGGGGCATCGGGGGAATCAATCGTCAGTGGAAAGCAGCAGCTACGTCGGGGGCGACGGTGCTTCCATGTTGTCGGGCCTACCCTCGCCAGCTCAGCCAAAGTCGCCATCGGCCGACGCATCTTCGTCAGATGCTCGTACCGAAGCCGTGCCACCGCAGCAGCAGCAACAGCAGCAGTCGCGCCAAAGCGAGCCCGAGGAAGAAGCGCGGCCACAAAGGCGGAGAAGTCATTTCGGAGATCCCTCGGATCATGCGCGGAAAGTCCTGCGCGACGCAGAACAACTACGCGAGGCAATGCTAGGAGTCATTACGAACCTCAAAGCTCGTCAAGAAGAACAAGATGTAATTCGGCGTCTCCGTTTCCTCTTTTTTGTTATCGCGTAGCTAACCGACCCCCTTTAGCACATCCATTCCTTGTTGATCACCCGGGCCGAACGAGCGGCTCAGAGGATCATTTACCTTGAAGATCGCGTACAGGAGCTGTGAGTTTGCCTTGCAATTTTTGTCTGCTTACTTACCCATGCTGATTCCGGGCCAGGGAGGATGAACAGAGCGAGGGTGAGATGGACATACTCAACCTGCAAATTCAGTTGAGCGCGATCGAAGTCCAGTGCCTGGGTTACGTGCCCCAAGATGCAGACCCAGAGCTCGTGGAGAGCATAAACCACTGGAAAGCCGAGTGGGATGCCGTGAAACGCAAACGAGCCCTCAAGAAAGAAGAATCTGCCAACTCCTTCTTTGAACCTCCGAAGGAGCAGCAATTGCGAGCATATGCGATGGCAGTCAGGACACCGCCAACCTAACCTGCCCTCTCTATCACAATCATCACATGTGCAATACGCTCTTTGGAGGTCAGAAAGAGCACATCTTCGCATCATCACTATCAGAGACCAGTTCTGTATGACTTGATGGAATGTATCGATAGTCAGGCGTAGACGGGGCTATTGGGGCGGCATCGCATCGCCATCCAGCAGGCTTTGGGGAGATGTTCGTTGGTAACTCCGAACAAGGCTCGCATCTATGCCACGTGCGGCAGGCCGAACACAGCAGGCCAAAGTTACTATAAATAGGAAAGCGACACCTTGACATGGTGTGAAGCCGTGGTTAGAGACGACTCACATTTGGCAATTGTGCGTCGTATCATTCCTAGATAGGGATACACTGCAACACCGCCCTGCTGGAGGGAAAGGGGTCGGTTGGCGCTACAGCCTTGTAAGTCTGGCAGTACGCCTGTCTGCCTGTTGGGTGTTTCGGCCCACCTGCTTCTTGTATTAAAACATCACATAGGCGTTCAGGAATTGACAAACAATTTATATACGGTCCAATGGGAGAAGGGCCCCTGCCCCCCTCGCCATGTGCTTCCATCGGCGATCTTGCTAGGACTGCGATCCGATTATCCGCTCCGACCATCTTCACCTTGCTATACCCTCCTTCAGATTGGGCGATGCACGCCTGGTGCTTGTCTGGTACGAGAGTTGATATACTACAGTCAGGGTAGGCCACAATCATCTGGTACAACACATTGAAATTCTATGCCGGATATCGTCTGCATGCCCCCCGATCAAGTGCAAATTCGGAACGTCGGTCTACAAGCTACGAGGCTGTACCCTTACTGCGTGATATGACGGGAACTACAATAGTGTAATCTGCATACCAACCTGCCGTTGGGGAAGAAAAAGGGTTCGAGCGGTCGTTTCATGGCGCTGGGAGAATATGTCATAATGCATCGCATGGAATCCCTCCAATTCTTGGCCAACAGCGCCCAGTCGCTTCTGTCCGTCTTGGGGCGCGGGCTTTGGCGGGCTTGGTGAGCTTGGTGGTAAGCTTGTAGCCTCGGCGAACATGACAAGCCCTCTTGACTTGAGCTTGTCAGTGCCGAGGCCGTCTTGGAAAGAATTGGCGACAATCAACAGCATGTACCAGATCTCGAAATCTGCCTGATGCCTGCCTACACCCGCTACACTGCAATGCTACGGCAGTATTACACTGCGCCTCGTGCGTAAATGTTACCAATACGCTTGAAGTGTTCGGCTCAGGTGTTGATTCTGTACACGTACAGTGCATATCACATATCACTCCATCCAAAAACGCCCTGTCTGCCTCGCTACCTCAATCTTCGAGCCGTGTAGACTAAGCCACTTCAAGGCATATCACATCCAACCGTCGCCGTCGCCCTTGCACTTTCACTCGGCACACGTCATACTGGCAACACTCCATCAAGCAGCACATCATTCCCTCGACAGCCCTGATTTGCCAGTCGATGAAGACGGTGGCTGATGGCACCCTTGCTCGCCGCAGCCGGGTGTGGTCGCATGACGTTGGAGGTAAATCCTTCGAGGGGGATATTGCGACTGCTATTCGGTACCGGCAGTGTGAAACTTGGAGACAGGCAGCCTTGCCGATGCAGCGGTATAGCAAACGACCCACACAACAAGAACAAACGTCCTTCGAGACTGCATTAGCCCGGCGATCAGCGGGCTGTAGTCGACAAGAGATGGATTAGCCTTCCTTGACCAGAACCCTGAGAAACCTGGGGTATTACGGCGGGGTTGTCCAGAAGGGCCTGTCAGATCCAGGATGAGATGGAAACTGTGGTAGAAATACAACTGGCCCTCCTCCCCAAGGGTTGTTGAATGAAATGTTGCTTCCCCAGGTCTCTCATTACGAGTTCCGCATTCCTCCTCATTTGATATCGCCCTCATCCCCCTCCCCTACTTTGGTGGAAAGCGAGGCAACTATACACGCAAGGAATCCATTCACGTGGACCACCAAGGACATTTGATACTGGTCCCTTCCCAAAACTGCCGTAATAATGGCCTCGTCTCACGAATCTGACAATGGAGAGAAGAAACTTTCCCCGCGGAAGGACTCGAACCACTCGGACGTCTCGCGTTCGGAAATCGAAAACCCCACGAGCCGCGGCGACACAGTCGACCCCCTCGAAGCCGAAAAGCAGCCGCACGCCGCCGCCCACCCGGGGCTGGACGAAGAGGAGCGCAAGCGGCTCGAGGCGTCGGCCAAGCTGGAGAACCCGCTGCGGGGCCTGAGCGCGACGGAGCTGGCCCGGCGCGGCGAGGAGTTCTGCGCGCGGCACGGGCTCACGGCCGAGGACGACGTGCGGGCATTCCGGCTCGGCGCCGTCATCGCCGGCCACCTGAACCAGTACGACGACGTCGCGGACATGCCCGATGGTCTCCGGCTGACGGACCGCGAGCGCGACGTGCTCGACCGCGAGGTCACGCACAAGTGGTCCCAGCCCACCATGCTCTACGCCGTCATTGTCATCTGCTCCCTCTGCGCCGCCGTCCAGGGCATGGACGAGACCGTCGTCAACGGCGCCCAGGGCTTCTACAAGGAACAGTTCGGCATCGGCGATCCCGAGTCCCAGAGAGGTATGTGTTGCTGCTGTTGTACACGCATTATTATGAATTCGAGATATAAAAGAAAAACACGAAACCTGAGAAATAAAGAAATAGTCCACACATAACTCTAGCCCCTCTTCCCTCAACTTGAAACACACTGCATCCCATTTACTGTTTTCTCCACGTCTATCATAGAGAACGCGGAGCTAATATAAAGGAACTCGTCGTCTTAGACTCGTGGCTTGTGGGTCTGGTCAATTGTAAGTGGACTTACCCCTTTACTCGCGGAAGAGCAGTCGTGGACTGATGATGGTTTACTATAGCTGCACCCTACATCTGCTGCGCCTTCCTAGGATGCTGGCTCACGGAACCCATGAACAAATTGTTTGGTCGCCGAGGAACAGTGTTTGTGTCATGTGGCATCTCTGCCGCGGCATGCTTCTGGCAGGCTTTCACGAACACTTGGTGGCACATGTTCATCGCTCGATTTGCGCTCGGTCTGGGTATCGGCCCCAAGTCGGCTACCACGCGTAAGTCTATCTCCTCACACTTGAGAACCCGTTAGACGATGCCGTCCTCTGCTTACTGACGTGCCTCCTATCTCACTCCACAGCCATCTTCGCCGCCGAATGCTCCCCGCCCAAGCTGCGCGGCGCCCTGGTAAGCGACTTTCCGTGTTTATTCCTTCCTGTTCTAGTGTTTATTTTACGTTAGTCCAGTATCCCACGAGAAATAGAATAACTACTTATTCTAAAAACTTCCACTTTTCCCTCTCGAAACATCCTAATACTATAAGAAGAGTAGATGCTGACACCGCGAAAGGTCATGCAATGGCAGATGTGGACGGCCTTCGGCATCATGATCGGCTACGTCGCGGACCTGGCCTTCTTCTTCGTGCCGGACCACGGCATCGACGGCCTGAACTGGCGCCTCATGATGGGGTCCGCCATGATCCCCGCCGTCATCGTCTGCGCCATCGTCTACTTCACGCCCGAGTCCCCGCGCTGGTACCTGACCAAGAACCGCCAGGCCGAGGCCTTCCGCGCCATCTGCCAGCTGCGCTTCGAAAAGGTCCAGGCCGCCCGCGATCTCTTCTACATGGACACCCTGCTCCAGGTCGAGCGCGAGGCCATGCAGATCGGCCAGAGCAAGATCAAGGAGCTCGTCACCGTCCGCCGCAACCGGAATGCCATGCTCGCCTCCGAGATCGTCATGTTCAGTAGGCTGTCCTCTTACTATCTAATCGGTGCGAGTCTTGCAGGAACAACGTGCTGATTTCGTCTCCTATAGTGCAACAATTCTGCGGTGTCAATGCTATTGCATATTACTCGTAAGTCTACAACTAGTAACTTCCCATATAGGAGTTCCAAAGCAAGCAATCTAGCCTAGACAGTTGGCTGAATTATTTTACCATCTTCCAGGACCGAGATCTTCAAGGATGTCACGGGCAGCGACGTCACCGCCTTGGGCGCTTCGCTGGGCTTTGGTGTCATCAACTGGCTCTTCGCCATCCCTGCCTTCTACACCATCGACACGTTTGGTCGCCGGAACCTGCTGCTGACCACGTTCCCGCTCATGTCCCTCTTCCTCTTCTTCACGGGTTTCAGTTTCTGGATCCCCAAGGATAGCCCGGCGCATCTGGGCTGCATCGCGCTCGGCATCTACCTATTCGGCGCCGTCTACTCCCCTGGCGAAGGCGTAAGTTACAACCCAACCCTTATAAGTCTTATCACATGTGGCGGAGACACTGACACCTGGACCTGAAATAGCCCGTCCCCTTCACCTATTCCGCCGAAGCCTACCCCCTCTACATCCGCCCCATCGGCATGTCCCTTGCGACCGCAACGACCTGGTTCTTCAACGCCGTCCTCTCCCTGACCTGGCCGTCCATCGTCCAGTCCTGGACCGCGCAGGGCGCCTTCTCGTGGTACGCGGCCTGGAACCTCGTCGGCTGGGTCCTCGTCCTCCTCTTCGTCCCCGAGACGAAAGAAAAGACGCTCGAGGAGCTCGACGCCGTCTTCAACGTGCCCCTGCGCCGCATCGCCCGCTACGGCGTCGACCAGTTCTTCTACTTCTGGGGCCACTACGTCCTGCGCCGCGACCTCGCCGCCCCCAAGCCCCCCTCCTCGGCCGACGTCCTCCAGTACGCCGAGGAGCAGCGGCGGCAGAGCTACAGCGCGCGGGAGAAGCAGCAGGTCGAGCACCGCGATCCGACTGCTCGCGTCTAGAGGTTTGTGTGGAAGATGTGGTGGGAAGCTAGTAGTAGAGCTCATGCATGGTCTTAGAAGGGGTAGATGGCTGTTCATTCGTGGGATGGTTCTTGTGTGTTAGCTTGCTAGTAGTGTGGACAAAGCATGAGGGAAGAGGATGGGATGTTGGGTTATAAAGGGGTTATGTTTCCTTTTGGGACGAAGTCTGTCGCTTTCGTGTGAATGAATACCCAAGGTAGTGAGTTTCGAATATTTAACACAGGGGTCACTTTTAAAGAATTAAATTTATATTTTAAAATAAGTATTTAATATAAGCTTGTTCTTAATTAAGTTGTAATCGTTCTTATTAGATCGGCAATGGCATACCAACTACTCGAGTAACATATGGCAGACTTTGTTCGGCGACTCTTCGTTAATATTGCATTATCTATCTAGGCGCCGAATTCAGCTGACACTACAGGCTCCGGGGGTTAATATCGTTTAAACCCTTCCTTAAGCTAGAAATAAGAAAGACCATAAGCTAGAATCGAGAAAGAAAAGTATCAGTCAGAGGTCAAGTCGATGACCTTCTCGACTCTGCGCTTCTTCGACTCACCCGGGACAGGCGAGCCATTCTCCTTCACAGGAGGCTCTCTCTTGTTGTGTTTGGCCCCGTTAGAACGAGGTTGCTCCTCACCCTGGGCGCTGGCGCGGGCGCGGGCGGCACGCTCCCGGTGGCCGACGAATCTCCGCTAGAACTTGTTGTTAATCATACGCTCAAATACTTGAAGGTATACTATACGAGTCTACTTACGGGTTCAACCCCGAGGTCCCGGAGGCGACCGACCGCCTGCTCCCGCAATTGTCGTATGGTTCTGTCTGCGACGGCGGAAGTTGCCTGGGCACGGGCGGAATCTCGGCGGCGAGCGTCCTCAGCTTGCTTGAGTGCCTCGTTCTGCTCCTGTGTGATGATAGCCTCCTGGTAGAGACCCTCTGGTAGGCAATATGTCAGTAAGTTCAACAATATGACACTTGTATTGAAGATATACTAACCTCTTGAGCGGTAGGCGAACCGATAGATGGCAAGGGGGCCAGCGTCAGTGGACAGGCGCTTGACATCTCGGTAGCGGGGTACGTTGACGGCGCCAGGAGGAGACCTTTTAGATCATCAGTATACTTGGACTTGGATAGATGTTATCGAGAAGAGAATTGGCAATAGGTACTTACGTCTGATCATCGCTGAACTGAGTTCCATGTGAAATGGCTCGGCCTTTCAAGGATTTCTCGGCAACCTCAGCAAGTCTTGTAGTGTCAGTGCCATTGCTGAAGTTGCTGCTTCCCAACTCCTCAACCCTGAAGACTCGGAGCTCAATGACTCCTAAATCGCGAACCTTCTCGCGTTCGTTCTCCGTGCGCCAGTTACAGTTATCATCAACTAGAAGTACCAATCAGAAAAAGGAACATGATTGGTGGTAACAACAAGGAGGGAAATTGTACTCACTGGTCGTGACCCCTGCAAACTTAAAGGCTTGCTTAACGACAGTGCCATCGCGTGTTCTAGCGACTCGTTCCTTGATGTCGACTCTGAAGTGGCCGTTCTTTAGATTGTTCTCACGGCAGAGTTCGCCACGAATCCACTGGCCATCGATGTAGGCGGCGAGGTTCAGGGTGTGGGGCACAGGCTGCTGATGGTCATAGGTGGAGTTGACGCGCACATGGATCTTAAACTCCTCGCCATTGCGGCACTGGATGAACTTGCTTGACATCTTAGGACCATGTCCGCCGGCCTCGTTGGAGTGGTCGGGATCAGCATATTCAAAAGCAGGCCGGCCACCGACCCAGATGGTGACCTCGATGGCACTGACTCCGTCAATGATGGCCATTGTCGTGTAAGTTTGGCACAAGTGTTAGAGTATGGATAGGGGGGTGTCCGGGTATAGATCGGCGAATCACAATCGATGTCGCAAATCGACGTTGATAAGGTGTTTGATTCGCGAATGTGGAAGCCTGGTACGGAGCTGTATGCCACGGAGGAGTAGATGCTCGATCCCAATATTGGTGTGGGATACCTATTGGCGGAGCACCGTCGACAAGAACGAGGTAGAAGAGATGAGAGCTCAAATCCGTTGCTGCCTGCTCAAACCTGTTTAGGCGTACTTTTTACTGCTGGAGGGTATATGGCCAACTTCAACAAGGCAAATCTGGCCGCACAGAGGTCGCAATAACTTGCCTTAACCGAGCGCGAATTTATCATTAGTCTTGTCGTCGATCGAATCCGACGTCGAAGAGCGGAAAAGAGTCTGTAGTGTGTGGTGTGGAAGTGAAGTTGACGGCGTATAGGATAGTTGCTGCAGAGAGAAATCACCGCGCAGGTTCAAAGGATGCGCTGGAATATACAGAGAAGCCGCGGCGTATTAGACAAAAAGTTGTGACGGAAGTAAAGATGCGACGGAAGTACTGAAAGAGAGCAGTGAATACTTCTTCGTTGCCTGGCAAAACTGAGTTAGCAGAAAAAGGGCGCGACAGAAGGAATGGCTAGCGCTTGCGGTTGCCAGCAAAAGCCTGTGAACTGGATGGTTTCGGTGCCTCGAGATGGAACAAAACAAGATGCGTTTTCAGTTTCTGACCGTAGAGACTCCGAAAACCTTTGCGCAAGGCACCGCGATAGATTCTGGGTTGAGAGAGGTGAAGAAGAGAGGCCGAAGATGAGGCTTATACAGCGGCGACAGTGAACCTGAGACGACCGCGAATGCGACGGCGTATATGAGGGAAACGTGACCTTTATTGCCAGTTGCATGTAGTACAAGCTTGATTATGGCACAGAAGCAAAATGTAGTGAGGATGGGAGAACAATCAACCGAGGGAAAGAAACTTGTTGCGGTGGTGGACAGAAAGCCTGTGGGTGTGCACTCAGTGGTGAACAGTTGGTCAAGACCACAAGTTTTTGCTGCGGTCAATGGTAGTGATTTGGGTACGTATTACTGAAAGGGCAAGCGCGGTCTACAAGAACTGTTGTTATTTTTTGGCAGGGTCACTTCCTTCCTTCCTTTGCAGCCATGCTGGTAGGCCACGTCTTTGCGGATTGGAAGGCACACCTCCCTGTGATCACTCTAATCTAATCTGGGGGCAGCTCTGTAGGGGAAACAGATAATCCAACCTCGTCACTTAATCTTCGTTTATAGAGTGCTGAGATAAAAGACATTCTTCTTTACATAATACAGAAGGGAGGGAGGAGTAAACGCGGTTGATTATAACTCGGTGTTGTATGTTATAGTTCGGCGAGAGAACAAAGGTGATGGTTTATCTTTCGGTGAAGGGAGCAATGATGCTGTATTGTATTCACATTGCCAGGAGCTTGACCTCCGTGTTGTTTGTTATAGTTCGGCGAGAAAATAAAGGTGATGGTTCTCGAAGGAGGAAGCAATGATGCTACATTGCATTTGCATTGCCTATTGACAGGAGCTTAACCTTGTCCGACGACAGTTCTCATATAGAGAGAGCGAGAAACGGCAGAAGTTTTTTCCTATTTCAATAGTCAGCCCACCCTCCTGGGACGAGTACCTTGAGTTCACCAGCAAAGGCTGGCATGACGTGACCTCCAATGGCAGAGATGCCAAGTCGCGATCCAAATGAAAAAGATGTGGCCAGCTCGGAATTAATGATTTTGATAGAATGAATTTAACATATATGCCAGCCTCATCGGGTTCCTAGGTGACTTGCGATGGCACCCATATGCACACGAAAATGCTCTAAGGCAGCAGTAGACAGTAGAAGGGGGGCTTGAACATGACACAGCCCAATGCCCGGAGAGAATGCTGCAATTTGGCCAGTATCAGATTTTACATAATGTCTATTGAGTTTACCTAGCCACCTAGCCATGGCATCAAAGAAAGGCAGGCTTCTATGACACTAGAAGAAACCGAGTGAGCAAAGCCCTAGGGCTTGGCCATGCATACATGACCGACTACCTACATGTACAAGCCAACGATTCCCCAAGTTGAGTGTGCAAGCTGTCTTCATGGAATCTCCAAGAAGACGGCAGCAACTTCATGCTCACACCCGTCCGTAAAAGCCAATGGCACCTAGCCGAACAAGAGACAAGCCAAATCCGCTTCAACGCCATCGAGCCCGGCTCTCCCTGTCATAATCGTCTTCGTTGAAGCCCTCGAACTCCCGCTCCATCTCTCGCGGACTGATATCGCTTGTCATAGACTGACCCGGCAGGCGCTCGCCGTAGAATTCGATACCCTGGTAGTCAAGGCGTCCCTCGACACGGCCACCGCCCAAGAACTTGATCCGGCCGCGGTTGGAGTTCCCGTAGATGATAGGGCCCTCGTCCTCGCGGCCGCGCCAGATGAACGACAGCTCGTTGTGCGAAGATCGATAGGGGCGTTCGTCGAGGAAGAACACGCCCCGGATGACGCCGAGGTTGAAGTTGCCCCAGAGGTTCCTGCCGGCGAGTGTGAGCACAAGCTCGAAGTCTTCGCCATAGCGCGGCCACTGTTCGGATACATAGGGACAAGAGATGCCGTAGCGGCCATTCAGCAAGCCTAGAGACTCCAGGCGTACTGGGCTGCTGTCGTCAGAGCTAGATCGCTGGGAGCTGGTGCGTTCAGCGGTGCGGTATCGGGGACTGGATTGATCGGAGCTGGAGGAAACAGCGCTAGAGGAACCAGAACTGGAGGACTCGGAAATAATGCGTTGAGGCCCCGAATAGTCGAAACTGGCATGCTCAGTGTAAGGTGGAGGCGGCTCGTTATATCTATCCACAGGTCCGCTGCTATAGCCATGACCTAGAGCACCGACAGGATGATGACTGAACTTGCGAGCAGTCTGCATACGGCGCGGAGAAATATTGCGATTGTCGTCACCCGAATCATCACTCAGTACGACGACGGGTTTGTGGGCAAACTTGCGGGCAGTCTGCATCTTACGGCCCTGTGGTGCCGGGTCTTCCATGTGTGTCCGCGTACTGATGGGGCTCGGGGCTGTCTTTGGCTTTGGCATGCCAGTCTTGGGTCTGTACAACGATGCCTTGTCCTCCACATATTGCTTGGGGGTGGCAGGCTGCAGAGCAGCAGCGGTAGTCTTGGCCCTCTTGGTTCCATCTTGAGCTGTCGAGGTGCTGGTGCCCTTGGAGACGGTGATATTGATACCACCGACGTTGACTGTAACATCCACATTCTCCTCCGCCTTTCTTTTCGTTCCCGACAGTCTTGCGCTGGTGCCAGCAGCAGTAGCACCGCTCTTGAAAGCTTTCTTAGCCTCCCGATCGAGCTTAGTCCACTCCTTCTTGAGCTCGCTCTCAAGCTTGGATATGTGCGCAGGTACTTTCAAGCCGCCGTTAGCCTTGTTGACGGCGTCGAAAAGCCGCATGCGGGCCACGGCCTTGGTCTTGGAGGGCGGTAGGCCGTAATGAAGAAGCTGGGCCTCGAACCAGTGTGCCGGGTGATCCTTCTCGCTTCCCGACCTGAAGTGAGTTTCCAGCTCGGCCAAAGTGGCGCGGCGATGGCGATTATGGCCCGATGCCTCGGCGTACAGATCGCCGTTAGCAAAGGCAAAGCCATCTCTCGACACGGGGCTTACCGATGCCATGGTCGAGTTGAGGTTTGTTTAGCAACGGCAACTGATGAATTATGACACAAGTGAGATCTGCAAGTAATGGGTAAAAATATGATGTGTACACCAAGAAGACCAATTGACTCGAAAATGAGCGTGGCGTACCTGGGTCGGTCAAAAGTCTCTGTTTGACACCCAAGTGACCACCCCAGAAGGTGAATTGAGCTTCTAATAGTGGGAAAGCAAGAACAATAAAGCTCTGAAAGTTCGTATCCATTGTAGTTAAGCTATGTGGGAGAGACACAATAACTGCAAATTATTATAATAACTATTGGGGAGGTGGTGGGATGCCTGAGAACACTGCTCCCAAATTTGCTCATTGTTGTACCTTAAGAACTCCTATATTGCATCAATCTTACTGGCTCTAACACTTTAAAAATAGCAGTTCATTCAACCAGGTGGATTTCATATAGGGAACGATTCACGTTGACGTATGTTTATCCAGAGTCCAGAGCTCAGGTCGTACATGCAGCATCCCACGAGGACGACCTCACTTATATACGCAAGTACCTAAGTACCTATCGCCAAAGTGGGACCGCATCCTCTAAACCAACCTACCTGCCAGCACCTCCCATGCGCGTCCCCCACTATCAATCAAGCAGATCGCGAATTTCAGCAATTGAAGCCCGCGCCGCCATCCACAACCCATGTCATCAGCGAAGAAGCGAGCCCAGCCATAACACCCACCACCACAATGGACGCGCCGACCACGAACCCGCTCCTCGCGCCGCCGGAGCTCTCGCCGCTCGAGCAGGAGGTGCTCGAGGAGTACGAGCGCCTGGCCGAGAACATGAAGAATGTACGATCTTCTTATATGCCCGTCTTGCCTTGTCAATTGATCGATCGAACAAGGAAGGGAGAGCTGGTAGCTAATTGATTTCCACACAGCTCGCAACTGTGCTCGACACCATGGCCTCGCAGCCCACGACCGAGATTCTCGACGGGCTCCGCGAGCTCGAGCGCAAGACCAGCCTGGTCTTCACCCTGCTCAAGGCGAGCGTCTACAGCATCGTGCTGCAGCAGGAGATCGGCTGGGACCAGCAGCAGGGCAACGCTGGCCAGCACTGATGCGATGGTAAAAACCTATCTATACCCAATACACATGCACACAGGCGACCAAGTCCTTGGTGGGAAATGAGGAAAGGGTGGGGAAGAGACGACAACCGTCAAGGCAGGAGGAGCATGCAACTATGCCTTTTGGTGGTAGGCAAGTTTTCTTGCGTACTTCTCGCCAAGTTGTGCATCGTTCCAAAGGCAATAGGGGTGTTGGAAGGATCAACAACAAGCATTGTTGCCCCGTCGCTCGGGCTCTCGAGTAGCCACCCCTATTGCCTTTTGAAAGTTGCATAAACCCCATAGAGGCAAATCATACCACGAAGAAGATGAGATCATGAATACAATGAGATGCGCCTGGAAGGCGTAAAGATACCCATAGAGGACGATGTTCATATACAGAATAGCAACCCAAGTCAGTTTCGCGCAGGAAAGTGCGTATAGGCTGGGCCATGCCCATCCACGATGTTGTCAATACAGGGATTGTTGAACCCGCCCAACCGTCTTGAAGCTGTGGGGCAGGATTTATACGGTTTGGTCATTGTCTACAGTATTGGTACAATTATACATCCCGACGCCGGCTATGCCTGGGTTGACTGACTATAACACATTGCCACCAAAGTACACTTTGCGTACATCGACGAGCTTCTTACCACGTCCAATGGCAATTTCGTTAGGGTCTTTCTGGTTGGTCAGAGCCTCGAAGCAAGCCTTGACCGAGTTCATGGGGTTCCTCGATCGGGGCATCTTGGCAGCGATATCGTGGATGCCGCATGCGCGGAACATCTCGAAGAAACGAGCGGAGGCGCGGAGACCAAATCCTTGCAATAGACGTTAGTAGATAGACCCAGATACGGAGATGAGGTGTTTAAACTTACCAGGAGGGCGGGCGTCCAGTTTGACGATGGTGCCTCCGAACTTGGTCGTTACGGATCCAAAAATCGTACGGTCCTCGTACCTGGGGACCGGCTTCATGTTCCGGATGGCAAGCAGTTTCGCCTTCTGTACCGCGGCGCCGTTCTCCACCGACTTGGCCTCACCAATACCCAGACGTCCGTTTCCGTTACCGGCAATTGCCAGCACCCAAACGCTTCGGATCTTTCCCAGACGGGTCTGGTTGTGAACCATACGTACTACCAGAATCTTCACGGTGAGATCCAGCATCTCTCTGACTGAAAGACCAGTTCGCCTCTTCAGATCCTGGTAGATACCCTCATCGTCAAGACCTTGGTCCTCGGGGTCAATGGGGTTCTGGTAGATGCCCGATATGCCGGGAATGTCCTTGCCCAGGCTAGGTGCCAACGCGGTATCCGAAGGCGCATTGTCGTCATTCAACATGGAGCGCTCGAAAAGCAAGTCCAAGCCCTCAGCGTCACCCTGCTTTCCCTCCAGGGCCTTCGCCCTATCAGCCTGGGCGGTCACTTTGGCCAGTTGCCCCTTGACCCACTCCTTCTGTTCTTCGCTGAGTGTCGGATCGTTCAGCTTGCCTTCCATCCAGGCCTTCGCCTGAGGGGCATCGGTCTCCTTGGCGAACCTTTGAATGTCGTTCACAAATTCGTTCTCGCTGAGCCATCGTATCTTGGTGAAATCTGGCGAGCTGTGTTTCTTGGGGCGCCTGTCGACTGTGGGTGCCAACCGGCTGAAATCGTCGAGGTATGGTATCGCGTAAGGGTCTCTTCGGAGACGACCTTGTATCGTCAGATCCTTGGGGTCAATGGCAGCCTCACCGGCCTGGAGAGCCTCCATTTGTTCCGGCGAATAGTGCTTCTTCAGAACCTCGATTTCCTCCGGGGTGTAGGGCTGGAAATTTTCTTCGGTGAATTTCTGGACCTTCTCGGACGACGTCAATCCCATCTCCTCAGCCCGTATGCTCTGGAAGCGCTGCTTCTTCCGGGCCTCTACTCGCGCCGAGCTGTGGAAGGCGGCATTGCATGTTGGCGTTGCCGGCTTGAGCGCAGCGGCGAAGCGCTTCGAAAGCAGACATCTTGCTGGGCGTGCCACACTCATCGCATCGTCTGGGTGAAGCAGAAAAAGACGCCCAGGGTGCGTTTCAATGGCTTATTGGTGGGATGTGGCTGCTTGCGTCGCTCGCGTGGGATTTGGCTGCTCCATTAAACGGGTCTCGACAATTTTTTGGAGTAGCTAAGCGGATATACTGTTCCGCCGAAAGCTGTCTTTCAGTGGAGGTACCTTTAGGTTACGGCCTCTTTGAGCTTGGACCGTTCTAGGACAGCTGCTGTTACCGTATTGGCTGGGCAGTTAGCAGTTGATGCCGCTAAAAGCCTAACTTTGACCGGGGGGCTTTTCAGACAAGGGACATCCATCCCGACTTACCGAGATGTCAAGTAGGAATGAATACCCGACACCGATCAGCAATTGGACTTCCGATCTCACAGTAACAGACATGGCCGCCCATCAATTCATTGTGTCGTTTGCAGGCCCTCGAGGCGTTGCCTCCACCCGGGGATGACGGCCAATCTGTATGTGATGTGTGTTCGAGCCTACGAGCCCACTATGCGCCGGTTCGTCGAACCATTACTTAGGCAGGCCCCAGCCAATCAGCAGCACGGCGCAGTTGCACTCAACTCTGCTGCAGTCTTGAAACAGGAGTTCCGCCGGGATCGTGGCCCACGATTTGTCGCCCTGATACCGAACCAGGCTTAGTTGTCCCTGCTTGCCGTTTCTGATGCGGGAGCCTCAAGTCTGATGTTCCTGGCTGGGGTTTCTATTGAAGGACTTGCCAGTGCAATACTTTTTTCCCACCCTCCTTCCTTTCACATTGTTTCTTCGCCCGTAAACCCATCTTATCTTCTTCTGCTTGTGACTGGTGCACTATCTTCATTCATTTCTCGAGTTACCGTCCTTTCTCTTCACACGTTCGAGCCTCCGTCGCCTTGATACCCATTTCTTTCCACTCGCTAGGCAAAAACGTCAGGAACGTCGCATACACCCACACCTACACCCGCATCCGCACCTAATATATCGTCGCCATGGCTCCCGGACAATTCGACTGGTTTCTCAAGATCGGCGCCACCCCAGAAGCCGTTGCTGTCTTGAACGATCAACCCATTCTGTTCACCATCCTGTTGATCGCTCTCGTTGCTATCATTCTCGAATGCACTCTGATCTGGTATATCCACCATGCGACGCTGAAGCCAGAACAATTGAAGAAGAAGGAGAAAAAGAAGGCGCCGGCCAAGAAATAAGGAGTTACCCAACCTGGGTTTCTTCTTTCAGCGCTAGACGGGATCGAAGCGCGGTGCGATTTGGACTCCTCTCAATGCAGCGAGCCGTCCAAGCTCCCTCTGGGGAATGCCTCCCGATTATACAACACAGCCAACAACAAATTCAGACAACAGGGCTTTTCACTATATGGGGCCGATGTGGTGGATGATGAGGCTCATTTCCTGAGCCGCGGAAGTTGGAGATTTGGCTTATCAAACAGGTTTCCTGGCCGTTTCGAAGCGGCTTTGCTGGCGGGCTGCTTCTGGCACTTATAATACGTCACAAAACTTCTCGTATATATGAGATTCTCAATTTGAACCAGTATAACCCTCCATCTATGCTTCTTGATTTCGGCTGAAATGTCTCAACTGCGGATGATGTTCCCTTACGTGTAGGTGGCCCGGATTGATATCATCATAAACCATATCGTCGTAAGGACCTTCTGAGTCCGGATATGCTGATTCATTCTCCATCCCATCAGCAATGTACTCTTGGGCAGATGCGCTTGGATGCATGGTTTGACCTGTCGATGCTGGGCCAGAATTGTCCTCTACGTCGGCTGGCTCATAGTCGCTTAAGTCATGTTCTGATTGCATAGCCCAATATGTGGCTTGCTGAGTCTCATCTTGTTCCCAATCGTCGAATCCATAATCAAGTATCTCATCTCTTTCATCCCCTGGCGGCAATGAAAATGCATCGTCTGAAAAGAACTCGTCTGCAGTAGCTTCCAGCTCGTCGTGTGCTTTTCTTGCAGCAGACTGGATATGGAAATTGTTCATCATGTTCGATCTCAGCAGTGTCCACAAATGCCCGTGTAATGAGTTGTATTGTTGAATCGAGTCCGTTCCAGCATCTTCAGGAGGCTCTTCGTCAATATCGTTGCAAAGGTCTGCAACTTTTTCTCGTAGGGTTCCCCGCCATGTACCGGCATTCTCAATTATATCGGCAATCAGAGGCAATTGCCGGGAATGATGCCGAATCAGCTGTTCTAAGAATGAGTATGTGACCGCCCGATGTGAAAGCGTATACTGACCTGCATATAGTGTGCGTTCCACATTGCTGGGGCTATATCAAGAAGTGTGGGTGGTATTGGAGTTATTCCTTGTACTCCAAAGAATCTGGGTTTGACCCCTATCATCCTATACAGTGCCGCAACGGTCAACTGGGCCGTGCATGTGCGGCGGCGGCGGATCGTGTCATCGATATCGTCCTGAGTATCCGGCAGGCCGTCCGAGTCTTCGGCTTCCATTCCGGCGTCTTCGTTAGACCTTGATCGGTCAGACATGGACCGTGTTTGGCTTCGGGTACCATGGGAATGCCTGACCTTTCCCGCGTTTTTCTGCGTCACTGAATCGACTGGACGCTCTCGACCGCCATTGGCGATAGCGCGGTAATCTAGATGACAGACGAGCCCCTCTATCGATGTTGTGACTGCTCCAGGGGGCGAAAGCAACGAAGACGCCTTGTCGGGATGGTCTACTTCGAGGCAGATGCTTGGGCGTTCACCGTCATCAGTATCGTAGTCGACACTCGTGCATACCGCAGAAAGCCCGAGGGACAACCACAGCTGTACTTGGTCAGCAACAAAAGACTAGGGCGTATACCAACGGAAGGGGATTCGGAGCTCAGCTGACAGGCGATTGACATATTGACTCGGCAAGGAATTCTAGGAGTTCATCGCTTGAATCCGGCTCGGCTAATGCTGTACCTTCTATGCGAACAACCATCTGTAGAAGTATCGTTGACGGAATAATCCATAGTTGCCCCGACCTCACATGCTTATGAACACCCATCAGATCAAGTTCAGGGTCGAATTGGTCAGCAAGAAAGAGATAGGAGGCTACGGATAACGATAGTCCGTCAGGAGGAACAGAGAGCACAAATTCATCAAGATCCAAAGGATTGGCCATGCCAAGATGATGCAGGCACAAGCAGCGTTTCCCTGCGATGCTTGGCTACGGGGGATACTCGGGCAAGTCCAGAAGATGGTAAAATCATTTCGGGTTTGTCAAAGAATTATAAGCTACTGCGGTTAGAAATTTCATTAAGTTTTCACATATCGGCCAAGGAAGGAAGGCACATTGCTGCCCCTGGACGGAATGCATTTGGAGGGTGGGCCCATCCTGTCGTGACTTCCCTTGCAAGTAAGTATCCGTTCTGACTTCGGTCGGGTGCCCAAACGCTCGCTAAGCTTCCAAGTCGTTTGATTTCTAGGTAGAAGTGAATGCTCATACGATCAATTGATGGTCAACTGAAAAAATCCGGTGTATAGGGGTTGCCCGATCATCGCAAGAGTAGGCATATTGAATTCACGATTGCACACCTATTTACCCTTATCCCGGTGCCATCGCACATAAGATACACACAGTCTTTCAGGATCTCTACGCTAGAACCAGTACGGGTCTGTTCTTTGTCTGTATTAAATGTTGTCTTTAGTAGTCGGCCACTGTCGTTGAGCCTAACGAGACTCAGGGACTGCCTCTTTGCAAGTAATCTCAACCCAATCGGGCCCTGATTGAACCATGGGCTAGTCTAGTAGAAATACAGTGCGACATCCTCCTCATCATGCAAAACTAAAATAATGCAGTCTCATACCATCCTGGGTCTCATTTCTTCGCCTTGCTCTTGGAGGTGGCGGCCTTGGCCCTGCCCTTACCCTTGGCGGGCTTCACATCTTCATCCTCATCGCCGTCGTCCTTTGCTGCTTTGGCGGATTTCTTGGTGGCGCGCTTAGGTTTCGCCTTGGGCTGTTTGATGTATTTGTCCTTTGTGATGTCACCTTCATCATCATTGGCTTCAGCCGGCTCGGCTTCCCCTTCATATTCCTCTTCAATAGCCTCTTCTAAGTCCGGTACGTCCTTGGCTACCTTCTTCGGCTCGGTTATGTTACTGGCTTTCATAAAGGGGACAGGATGCGATCTTGAGTTAAACCTGCAAAATTGTTAGTGCAAAATTCGTATAGGGTGTCCGAAAATGACTTACAATCGAGTGAACGCAGCCTTGGCCTGTGTATCGATGTTGACATGACTTTCATCCTGAGGGCCGACTCCGAGTTCCTTGATGGAATCGAAGTCTTCTCTAGTAAGAAAGTAACTGTCCATTAGATCAATCACCTCATCAGCGGCCTCCTTTCCTTCCACTTGGAGGCGATTGACAATCTGTGACCACAGAACAGGAAGATACTGCTGTCGGACCTCGTTGGCATCTCCCGAGGATTTAAGACGCATGTGCGAATGAATCTCGCGAGTGTATCTGCCGAGCTTTCCAAACTTGCTGTTGTTTCCAAGCCACGAGGTAAACGTAGAGCCCATGAGTGACCCAGCGACAAAGCTTGCAGGGCGCACCGTACTGAAAACGGCGTGCGTGGGCATCAGACTCCAGTGCTGCTGTGGCCCATGGATCATGCGGTCGACCAGGTCGCCGTCGCTAATGCTTTCGGCAGCTTTATCCATAAGCTCCAGGGCTTTCAGATCCTGCTCTCGCTTGTGGCCGCCGCCTAGCAGAGCTGGCTTCGCTTTGAGGTAATTCTCCTGGATCATCAGATAGCTGAACTCGTGGTCGTTGAAGTAAAGCTGGATCTTGTCATTAAGAGTGGACTTGCTTGCTGGTGAGAAAAGGCCTCCTCCAAGCATCTTCTGGCAGATGTCCCATGGTTTTAGTACGACAGATTTCTCCCAAGCCTTCGACATGTCTTTGCTCTGGTCGAAATCCATGGAAGTCTGGTCCAACTTGATAGTGGACATCATGTTAATAATCTGTCGAATATCCCGGTTACTGCCTTCAATGAGTGCGTCAAGGACTTGCGGGGTCAACTTCAGGCCTTCTCGGTGGCTGACAGTCATCATCCGAGACCGAATCTGCTCAATCGTAGGTCGACGGAACGGGATGTCGAGTGCCACAAAGTCGAATGGCTTCATCTTGGGTAGTCTTCGCTCGTTGCAGATGAGGATCATCGGGACCTCGGTCTTCTTGCAGAATTTGGCGAGAGCACCGACACCACCACGATCACCAGCCGACATACCATCGACCTCGTCCATGATCAACACCGTATTCTTCTTTTGCTTGTCGACTTTCTTCCCATCGCCGGCAAAGTACCCGGCCAGCGAAGTGTTGTTCATGACCTCGCTGACTCCTGACTCGACCATCTTTTTACTTCTTGTGTCACTCGCATTCTGTTCCAGGACGTCAAAACCTTCTAGTTTGGCTGCAAGGTGGGCTGCGGTGGTTTTGCCAATGCCTGGAGGGCCGGACAGAATCACAGCTCGATA
This sequence comes from Apiospora marii, assembly GCF_038362585.1. Classification (NCBI taxonomy): domain Eukaryota; kingdom Fungi; phylum Ascomycota; class Sordariomycetes; order Amphisphaeriales; family Apiosporaceae; genus Apiospora; species Apiospora marii. The sequence continues at coordinate 4,203,611 of NW_027117377.1, forward strand.
TCCTCCCAGGCCGTCTGCACCTCGCTTCTGGAAGTCGTACTTGCGCGACTTGGCCCAATCTCTCAGCCACTTTTGAATCTTTTCGACGGCTGCCTTGTTTCCACAGATGTGTTGAGGCTGTGTTGGCGCATACTTAGAAGTCCAAAGCTGGGCGGCCGGGGCTGCTGCAGCAGGAGCTGGGCCGGTCACACCACGAGCAGTGGCCAGTTTTCGTGCCTTCTCTGCCTCGAGCTTACGCGCCTTCTCCTCACGTTCCATCTCGGCCGCTTGTTGTTTAATCTTTTCCTCCTCCTTCTGGCGCTTCTCTCGCACCTTTTCTGCAGCTTTCCCTGAGCCACCGCCAGCCGGCAGGCGGCGGATTAGTTCGAAAAGACCATTCTCATCAATCGTCTTGATGCCGTTGGCCTTGATCTTGGCCAGCTTGCTTGGCCCTGCGTCAGCACCAAGCACGACATAGCTCGTCTTGCTGCTCGGTTGGCCTGTCACCTTACCGCCGTATCGTTTCACCAGTTCCTGAGCTTCCTCACGAGCGATGCCAGTCAGCTGACCAGTGAAGACGAAGGTCAAGCCAGTGAGACAGTCTTCTTCGCCCTCGGGCAAGTCGTCGGTGGGGTTAGGAGGAGGACCGGCATTGCCAGCACCGGCTTGACCTTTTCTCCAATCAAATTTGACGTTCGGGTCCTTTGGAGGTGGCGTGGGTGGCCTGACGGTGGGAATATCATCAAGAATAGCTTGTATACTTGTGTCTTCGGGCTCGGCTTCCTTCTTAGCTCTCGGCGCTCTGGGTTTCTTCGGAGCCGGTTTCTTCGAAACAGGCTCTTCATCTTCGTCGGATTCTGCCTCGGGCGTCTTTCTCTTCTTGCTAGTAGTGGCTGTCTTTGTTGATTTAGTGACGATGGGCTTGTCATCTTCGTCGTCTGCTTCACGCTTGGTACGGGATGCAAGTCGTTTCGACTTGGGAAGGAATTCTTCCTCGCTCTCTTCCTCGACATAATCGTCGTTCTTTCTCTTGCTGCGGCTCTTGACGTCGGCTGCGAAGATATCGTCTCCACCCTCGCCGTCGTCGTCGTCCATGAAAGCATCCTCATCATCATCCATGTCGTATCGCTTGAAGGTAGCACCGCGTGTCTTTTTGGCTGGCGCGGGCTCCTCCTTGATGTTTGCAGCCGCCTTCTTGTTCCTTGGGCTCGCTCGAACTTCTGCCTTCACCTCGGGGACGGATTTTGCCTCGGCCTTTGCGGCAGGCTTGGCGGCAGGCTTGGGTTTGGTCTTACTGGAGGCAAAGTACTCGCTGGCTGTGGTCTCAGTGCCCTTGACGTCCTTCTCGCTGTAACGGTATCAGATATGCACTCCGCCACGCAAATTTATGGGCTTAGAGACTCACGCTGCCTTCTTTCTCGGCGTAGATCGAGTAGCGGGCTTCTTGGGTCTGTTGCACGTAATTTAGCTTTGGTATAATACGCAGGCCGGTTGAGCAGGCTTACTCTGGGACCACTTCATCGTCACTGTCTTCCTCGACCACCTTGCGAGCCTCTGTGACACATGTTAGAAGATAATTGTCATCGGAACTCCTAGAAACTCACTGCCTCGTCGTTTCGAGGTATCCTCCTCGGCTTTCTTCGGGGCAGGTTTTGGGGCAGGCTTCGGCGCAGCGCCGCCCTTGGGGCCAAAGAATGAGCGAATGTCAGACATCCTCGCCTGTATCTTGGGCTCTTGTGTACAACAATTCCTGTGATCCAGAGAAAAGAACGAACTTGTTGAAGTTGTGTAGACCAAATGGTCAGCAATGTACGCACGGGTCGACAATTCCGGACACTGAAAGTACCTTAAGTCTAGGAACGCGCTTCCATGACGCGAAGTTTAATAGGATCGAAAGCGTGTCACATGTGGGCCACTGCTAGGCAAGCTTAGGCAGCGCAGAGCGCAAGTTGGCTCCCAGTCAGCAAGGGATGCAGCACCCCTGTCTCTTGAGGTGTGCTAAAAGTAGGTGGGACAAAGCCGGATTGGTACTTTGGTACCTTGTGCAATCCCGAGCCTTAGCTGGGCGACTCAATTGACGTCCAGTTGAAGCTCAAAATTTAGGAATTGCGACCACGACCACGGACACATCAGGTTTTTAATACCTTCAACCCACAACGAAGACCCCGCCACGATGAGGCCCAACAACCCCATGAGCCTCGCAGGCGCACTGAAGGGCCTTTCGATCTCGGCTTCGTCCACCACGAGGCCGTCCCTCGGCCCGGCCGCCGCCCTGACGATTGCGTCCCAGATCCGGCAAAAGACCCCCCACAATGCCAGGCTATTCTCCGTCACAGCCTCCCGCCCCGGCAATTGGCTCGAGCCGAGCATCAAGCGGACGAAGAAGATGATGAAGGGGCGGGCCCGCGTGGCCACGGGCGGTTCGGTCAAGGGAACCACGGTTGCTTGGGGCGACTACGGACTGCGCATGGTCGACCACCAGCGGAGGATAAGCGCCAAGAACCTGAAGATTGCCGAGGATGCGATCAAGCTGCGCCTGCGTGGAGAGAAGTACCGTCTGTATAAGAGAGTGTGCTGCAACGTTGGTGTCTTCACAAGCGGTAACGAGGTATGTTTTCCTGGCAGGGCGTAGACGGGGGTGGGGATGCGGACTGTTTCGCTAACTGTCGCGGTAGATGCGTATGGGTAAAGGAAAGGGTGGGTTCGACCATTGGGCTGCGAGAGTGGCAGTGAACCAGATTGTGTTGGAGTTGAAGGGAATGCTCCACGAGCAGGTTGCCCGAGATGCTTTCAGATTGGCAGGCAACAAGCTCCCTGGTAAGCAGTGTGCAATTATAGATGCAGTGTATGAAGCTAATATGTTTTCAAGGGCAATGGGAGTTCGTCAAGAAGGGCGAGCCGCCTGTGGTCGGCATCACCAAGCTGGACGGAGTCACTCTGGAAGAACTGAAGCGGCCACGGAGGAAGGTGGCAGCAGAAACAATTATGCCTGCTACACCAGCTCCCTCAGCTGAGGGTGCTCAGCAACCGCTCGATAACCCTTGAGCAAAAGGGTTATGTAGTATATGTATCAAATTATCGGATGTACATTCACCACAAATACAGGGAGAAGATGCTCATGTCTTCGGCACATGATTCGATACTTCGGCCAGTTTCCCTAACGAACAACAGCTAAGTCCTTTGTAGGAATCTGCGTAGCTTATGTTTTAATATAATGCTGCTGGGCTTTATCTCTGCAGCGGTGGCATTGCTACAAGCCGAGAGGTGTTAAATGTTGAAAATGTGAATGGGAAATGACATGCAGAGTGGGTGACATCTTTGTATGGAGGAGACAACCTCCATGTTAACTGTGCCAAATGATATCAGTGATATCAAGTCCCTATCCGGGCACTCGACATTAAAGGCGCAGCACTCCCTTACAGCCGTTTGCAAGCTCAGGCAGCGGTTAGTGGCTAGCAACACTTTGTGCGCTGTTTGGTCTTACCCCCGAAACTTGCCTGAAAGTCGCCCCCGACAACCAACCATCGTCAACCCCGTCGGCGCATGGCTCTTTTTTCTGGGCTGTAATTCTTTTCTGGCAACACGTCAACGCATCGCTGCTTTCCAGCTTCGACAAGTCGCATAAACCTGCCAGATTCCAAGCTTTGCAGATCATCCGGGGAGTCCCGCTTTCTCTATTTCTCCTGATTACTGTTTTGGCTATCGCAACATTTTTTGTTGGTGTAGTTCAACTGGATTTCACAACTGCTTTTTGTCTGCTTCCTCCAGTTTGGCAGTTTGCAGACCTTCCTTCTGTTTTGATTCTTTTCCCTTGTTCGTCTACACACATACCCTCGCCGGGCTCATCGACCACCACTGTCAAGCATCGGGGTCTACTTTTCGAAACGAGAAAACCAACCAAAAGAGATGGCGTCCCAGAAAGCTCATGTCCGCGCCACTTCCAGTCCTATTTCACGTCATGTTCGCCGAGGTACGTCCCCAATCTTCTGTTGCGCGGAATTTTTCTTGGGCCTGAGGCAGTCTTCCAAAAATCATTTTTTTTATGTTAGCCCTCAGCAAGCCGATACAGCAATTATCTAGCTGCCCTTGAAGTTGATACAATCTCTGATGGTGCGAAACTAAGATTCTATCTAGATGTGTACCAAAGAGTAGTCCCTGGCTGCTCTAAAGGTGAGTATGACGGGGAGCGTCCGGTCCTGATATCCAACACGATGCTCCAGGCCTACAACAAGATGCGCGGCCCAGTGCCCGACCACTCGCCGGAGGACCCCCTATTCGAATGGATCCACCTCCGCGAGGACATCAGCGCCAAGGACGGCAAGCTGCCCCCGTCTCACAACAAAAAGAGAGATATCCTACGGTAAGTCAAGCGGTCCCATATCTTGTCGTGGCATGCGACCTGGCCGCACCCAATGACACTAACACGCGCAATTCATCAGTATGCTCCGCAAAGTTGACGAGACGCTCTCCGAAGGAAATGCGGCCGGCGACTCCCCTCGCGAGGCCGTCTTCGAAATCAACCGCCCCGCGGCGTCGGATCACCACATCAGCGCCCCGCCGCACCACGATTTCTCGACACACGTCCTGACCGCCTGCTGCGCCGACTTCGAGTTCGAGAGTGACGACAGCGACGACGAAGAATCCTCCGTCCCCCACGGCCGAATCTCCCCTTGCACTTTCCTTGCTTGGTCTAAAGGATGCCGGCCTTGGGACGTAGACCGTCTTAAGGTCCCTATTGAAGAGGTATGTGCGACTGAGCTAGCGACTTCTACTCTTCCCTTTGCTTTCCCTTTTTACCAATGATGACTAACTCATGACATCTCTTACCCCCTACACAGAGCCAATCGCGCCAACGCCCCCCGACCCCCGACCTAGTCGACACGCCCCCGTACCCGCCGCGGCCCTTCCGCTACCCCGGCTGGGCCGTCGAGCGCCAAATCTGCGAGTCGACGGGCTGCGAGCTGTCCCCCTGCTACGCCGTGCCCCCGAGCCCGTCCCTGATGTACGAACCAGAAGGCATCGACGTCGTGCGCGCCCACGACCCGACGGCCTTCGCGGGCCGGTACTCGCGCATGGACCCCGAGGCCGGCAAGGCGCTGCGCAAGCTCGTGCTCTACTACCGCCCCAACGCACCGAGCGGCGTCGGTAGCGACAGCGGTGGCACGTCCGATCCAGGTGCTGTGACGGCTGACGGCGGAGACGAGGAGTATAGCCATGTGAGTAACAGCAGCAGTAGTATCCCTTTGGATCTGTTAACCTCCGTTCCCCTTCTCCCCCTTTCTACCAGTTCAACCCCAACATGTCGCGGAAGGCACGAGATCAAGACTCATACACCCCTTTTATTCGGAATGTACGTCTAATCACCACACAGTCTAAGATAGAGGCCCTCCTGAACTCGCCGAGCGCGCGACCTCCTCACACCCCAGCCCCGGGCCTCCCCATCGCCCCCCACCTAGCCGGGCACCTCAGCAAGACCTACGCCACCATCGCGGCCAACGAAGCGCAAGTCCAAGACCTCACGCAGACCCAGCGCCACCAAGCCGCGCGGATCCAGGGCCTACTGGAGGAGCGAGGACACCTCGCGGCGGCCGTGGGCATGATCCAGAGCCGGCGCCAGCGCCAGCCGGGGAAATCAATGATGCAGCAGCTGCAGAAGCAGCAGGTCGCTGCCATGAAAACCCCCGAGGAGAAGAATCGGGAAAGACGCATCCGGAAACATGTCGCCGCGCACATCGCGGACGTGCAGTACAAGTCCATCGAGGCCGCCGACGCGCTGGGCCAGGAGCGCATGAACCAGGAGACCAACGACGCCAGCATTGTGCGGCTGCAAGGGGAAATTGTTGTGCTTTGCAACGAAGTCGGCCTTAAAAGCCCCGCGGAGGTGTACGACGAGCTGGCGGCGGGTAACGGCCACGACGACGCCGCAACGCAGACGCCTCGCCATTATTATCCTGGCAATGACATCAAAGGCCACGAGCAGAATGTCCAAGAAGCAGGAGCAAGTCAGGCTCGAGTCAACAGAGACAACGCTCAAAGCGGTACCTTCCCTGCCATGCCTCGCCAGCAAATCATCACCACAATCACCCCTCGCAGCAAGTCTACCCAGACGCCGCGCCAGCATGTCTCACCTTCTCCCGCACCTGCGCCTGCTCGCGTTCCTTCTCCATTCGCCCTAAGAGGTGCCTTCTCTCCACCGCGGGAACAGCAAACCCCCCACAACGGCGGCGAGTTCGAAGACGACCCGCTCCCGCGCCTGAGATCGCAATACCTCGAGATCATGAGAAGAACGAACAGCAGCAGCGACGGCTTAAGCAGAACCACCACCGGCCATCCTGGTCACGGTCTCGCCATTTTCGGCAATGATGATGGTAATCAAAGTAGTGGCTACGGTGCGGCACTGCAGGCATCCCCAACAACGCAGAACAGCCGCCTCAGAGTCTATGGTGGTGGAGCGGACCCCAGCCCCTACGAAGCCGACGTCGAGGGGGAAGGCGAGGGCGAGTTTGATGAAGCCGAATATCTGGCAGTCGAGAGAATGTTGGAAAGCACTGAGGCGTTCCTTGAACGCCTGCAGAAGAAGCACTAGTGAAGGGTGCGCAATTATGGGTTCTCTCCTGGGGATTTTCTCTCTCGCGTGGTTGAAATAATCACTGCTGGGTCAAGTGGATATTCTCTTCGGGCGTTCAAAAAGGAAAAAAAAGGTGTTGTTGGTACTGGGTCAATTTTCGTCTTGTCGTTTGTCTTTTTGCCGGGGAGTAAGAAGAAATACGGGTTTTGTGAGGATAGGGATATGGTTTTGGGGGCGTTTGTTTTCCATGTCGGAGTTCATGTTGGACTAATATGTCAAAGTTGACCTGGGAACGAGTCTCACCTGTTCACGTTTGAAATAGCAGCAGAAGAACAGAGATAGACCACGCAGATGCTGTAAAAGTTTTGCGTAGCAAACCGCTGTTGGACGGCTAATATGTATTATACATATGTAATACACAACCACATTGCGATACCATACCCGAGTACAGGCTATATATGTGACACCAAGGACCTGTATGTCTATCGACCGCATCGACAAACGCCCGCATTATCTAAAGTATCGCTGGTAGAAGCTCTCTAACCACACTATCGCTTTTCCGAGGTACCCAAAATATATATGGCGTGTGTGCCCATGACACACCTACCTACAGAATATCGTCTGTCAGACCATCTATCCCTGGCTTATTCGGCGCTTAATCTTTTCCTTTCCCCATCGCCTACCACACCCAGAAAACGTGGTGTTTATACAAAAATGAACTCGATTTCATCTCGGGGAGAAGCTTTCCCTTTCCCCTTCACTTCATTCATATCATCAAACCGCAAGGCCTTCTTCGGCCTCGTCCCGTTCTAGCCTTTCGAGCCCGTCGCAAACAGCTCCGTACACTTTCAGGGGTACGGCAACTTCGAAGCTTTCGCACTCTAGATTTTCCGCCGCAACGAGGACGAGACCCCCACGGTCGTCTCTCGCGATTTCCTCCAAAAGGGGATGGGGGCCTTGTGCCCTCCGCTCGCCCTCGGCGTCATCGACCGACGAGGAGGGCACGACAAACTCGATCCGGATCTTCCACTCCAAGCTAAGTCCACTGGTGACGAACTCGGGAGTGGCATTGATGGGAATCGTGGGATTAAAGACGATGCGCCGGGAAAACATGGTGGCCTCGCTTGCGCTGCCGAAGGTTTTACGGGTCACGCGGTGAACGCTGGCCTCGCTGCGGATGGCCAAACTGGGATCAATGCGCTCTGACGTCTCCAAAGCCGCGTGGATAGCGTAACACGGGGTCTCGGCACCCGTGAAATCGATGGCCATGTTGACCGATTCGCCTAGTCTGTAGGCAGGCCGCGCCAACATGACCACGCCCACACGTTGACCGTTGCGCGAAATTTCAAAGCGGTTGTTGCTTTGCCCGCTTTCCGAAGCGAGGTTCGATCGCATGATGGCCATATCGATGGCTTCTTTTGCCGTCGATGCCTCTTCAAATATCGACGGGCGTCTAGAGGACGGCCCTCCAGCCGTCGGAGAGAGTAGGCCCATGCCATTCCGAGGCTGGTCCAGAAGATCATTCACGTAATCGACGAAGCCATTCATGGTTGAGTTTGGCCGCGGTGCCTTCTCGGTTTTGGGTAAGTCAAAGCCATTGGCCATCTTGTCCAACAAACGCGACTTGCCAGCGTCTCGGAGGAGGATATAAGGCGACATTAAATCATGACCGAGTATCTCTCCGTGGCTGTTGACACTACCAAGAACTCGGAACGGTATTTCGACGGATTTGACTTGTTGCTCCCGGGTGCCGCCTGGCCTCTGAGTGCCTATTACCACAGAATATGATATTTTGATCGCTTTGCCGCGGTGCGTCGGTGGCAAACCCTTTGGTAACCTGAAGGTGTACTCGTAAGTTCTGCTCTCACCGGGGGCTAGGTTCAGGTCAACGAAAAGTATCGTTTGCGGCGTTGAAAGTAGTGGTATCGATTTGGAGCTGGCTACTCCGCGCATGTCCTTCATGCTGCTGAGTTCGCCTGCGCCAAGTAGCTCGCCAATGGAGCTGCCCCATGAGCCCCAGCCAAAGCTCTTGAGTAACCCGCTGTCTCTCTTGGGAGTGTCAATGCCAATGACTCCTCCACCCTGGCCACCCAATACTGCCTTGCGCTTCACCTGCTCGAACGGTGCAAGCTCAATTAGTGACCCGTCAAGGGTGAAGGAGCCCTGGATTTGCGCATAGCCCATCATGAGAGCCTCGGGCAGTTTCGCTTGGCCCAGCATGGACATATTCGAACTGCGCCGAAAATGAGGTGGCCGCACGCCGTTGCGAAGAGGCTGCGTAACGTATTCTGACGCCAGGGTCTCGCTGGAGTTGTTGCTCATCGAATAGAACTCGCCACTACTCCTGGGCGTGCCACCTGCCATGCTCGTCGTGGACAGGATGCGCGCCGCTGGGGTTGGGGCTACGGAATCTTCCGTGATAATGGGGATCGAGTCCCTTGAACGAACGGGAAGGGTCACGGAAGTGCCTGCCGTAGATACAGGCGTGAGCTGATGATCCTCCTCTTGCGTTCCGGGTGATGTTTCCCCGGTGCCGGACAGTGGCGAGCTGATCATTGGGAATTTGAATTCTGGGATCTGGCCGGGTCCGCGCCTGGGCGACGGCTGCCCTAGAGTCGGTGTACTCGGCGACGTCGAGCACCTCACCATGCTCTGCCTCGAGGGCCCAAAAGAATTAGTGTTGAACATAGGCGAAGCTTGGGGGCCGCCATATGGCCGTGAGGGTAATAAGGCTGACTGCGGCCCGTTCAATAGAGGCCCTCCATTTCCTCGGGATGAGATCTGCAGACTGGCAGAACGCCCGTGGCCGCGCCCCGGCCTTTGCGGCGAGGTCTTGCTGCCATTGCTGCCAATGCTACCATTACTCTGCGATTGTTCCTCGACTGTCGCGTTCGAACCTAGCGACACTATAGACAAGGAGCGCTTATGGACGTGGCCGGGCCTCGTCGTCGGAGGCGGTTGCGGAGGGATCCACTGGGTGGTGGCATTTCTGGAGCGGGCGCTGCTGGCCGGGACATTAAGAGAAAGTGTCGAACGGTGGCCTCGTCCCCGGTTGGGCGTGGGAGGGGCGAGACCAATGCTGTTGGAACTGGGCTTCCTCGGGGTGCCCAGCAAGGGGGAAGGCTGTCGGGATCGATCGAGCGGGGTGTTGTGCGAAGTCTGGATGGGTCTGGCCACGTTCTTGAAGGTGATGTTGCACTTGACGTCCTCGCCAGCGAAAACGGTCTGGTCGTTCCAGTGTATGAAGACGCGGATGTTGCTGGAGCTGTCGGGCGACATGATGTAACCGCCGGCTGCGCTGCGTCCCTACTACTACTATGCTCGGTGTAAGTGCGTCGTAGGTGCAGGTGTAGTAGGTGTGCTGGGGGATTGGGATTGGGATCCCGTGGAGGTCGACTCGATTGGTCATAGACGTGAGCTCCTCATGTTAATCGGACCGTGAGGTGCCGAAGATTCCCTTGTTGAAGCATTGACGGGCGAATCAATCAGAGTCGTGGTCGGGGCCGGGATGGGAGAGAGAGAACAGCTAACCTAGAGTGAGCACTTCAGTCGAGCTTGAGGTCGGCCCCAGCTACAAGTGATTCAATCGATCCATCAATGGCGGATGCGCGTTGCGTCGCTTGGCTGGCACCGGGCTGGGGAGCAGGGATTGGGATTGAGCGCCCGAGACCAGCTGTGGAGTTAAGCCCATTTTATTACCTGACTAACCTACCAGGCGCTGGAGCTAGCACCTGCTACCCCAGTTCGGCCCTTTGTCTGTGTCTGACCGTCTCACCTTATTCTCAAAGGGTGGACCGCTGCAGTTGTGAATACGACAAGTATATCGAATCCGTATCTATATCTATATCATCACGATGCTGGAAGTCTTCTCCTTGCAAACTGCAAAAATGGTAACCGTATTCTCCTCAGAACCAATAAGGCACCGTGTCGAGGCTGCTAAAGACACAGTCAGACAGTCACTCATAGAACCGGACGGCGGGTTTCATTCGTGGTGTATATAAATCTCACCACGAAAGGATATTGATTGCAGATAAAAACAAAGCAACTGTCTCCTAGTCTAGGTAGGTAGGTGGTTTATCTGTGCCGGCCTTATGCCAATGGCACGAACTGATGGATGATGGGTAACATCGATATGGGTAACAACTCCAACTCCTCAACCCCTCCCCGTGGTATCATGTTGTAGTAGGTCCGCGGACCGGGATAAGAAGCCCCTCCCCTGAAAATATCCTAAACAAAAAAAAAGCCTACAACGCCATTTCCCCATGTCTGCGCCCCAGAGACTTTTTATCCTGCCTCGAGACCAAAGGTAAGGGGGTATCCTGTACGCCAAACTACTGCTTGCGCGCTGCATAGCCCACTGGCCCGTCTATCGAATCCCCGTCTCGCCCCGTAGAAGGTTCCCCCAACAACAAGGAGAATTTAGGTGGCATAATACACATATGAAAAATGAATGTTGCCGACTCATGTCGAGTCACTAGCCGTCGTAGAGCCGGTGCCCGAAGATGACGGTCTTTTGTTATTGGACGAGTCGGAATCTCTCCGCTCCAAGGATGAAAGGTTGCTCAACCCGAGCTTCTCATCCAGCATTGTTATTAGCCGGGTTGAGTATTGCTCGAGGATGCCATCCAGCATTGCATCACTCATGACTTTGCTCTGCTTGGCTCTATCTCCCAGAGCAAGAGAGGTGAGTCGTAGTTCCTGATCCAGCTCGGCAAGCAAGTCTGTCGCCACCGAGTCTGACCCAGAGAGCTTCTTCCGATATGTTCGCAACGTCCGGACGGCCTGCTCCGTCGCTGTATTGAGGGAGCCAGACCCCCGGACGCTAGCGGAGGAGCTCTTGCTCTTGACCCCATTCGCCGAAGCCAGGGATGGGCGCCTAGCCTGCGAACGCGCCTTGGGACTATCAGGCGGGCTCCCTGTCCGGCTGTCCGCTGAAGGCCTCCTACTTGGCGTATCTTCAGCGGCGGCCGACACGGGACTGGACTGCGACGCAAGTGGCGTCCTGACCGAAGCAGACGACGCAAGATTGTAGTTAGAACGTCGTTTGGTTAGAGTTCGCGGAGGCGAACGTCGACCAGCGGAGGATGTTGGCCGCTGAAACTCGGCAAGCTCGGCTTTAGAGAGAACACGTCTCAATGGTACCCGGCCCGTCGAAAACGAATCCTTCAAGGGCGATGGATCACGACTACTTGATCCAGACGCCTGCTCTTGAAGGTCTAAGCCCCAGATCATAATGGTACCGTCTGACCCGGCACTGATGACATTTCTCCCGCCGTCACCACCCTCTACCAACGCTACTCCGTTGATAGCTTCGGTATGGCCCCATTCGCGGTCCACAAAGGCTCCTGTCTGGCCGTCGTATATCCTGATCGACTTGTCCGTATTCGAGAGACCCAGGAGAAAAGCTGCTTCCTGATCCGTTGCCCCGCGGTGGATGAGTGAGTCGAGAACAACCGAATCGCCACCCGAATTATCGTTGGACTTGAATACCTTGGAAAGCTTGCCAGAATCCATATTGTATAGGCATACAGTTCGATCAAGCAGGGACGCGAAAATCGATTTACCTCCTGCAGCCACCGTTACAGAAGCCGGGGACGCCTTGAGGGAAAACGATCGCGAAACAATCGCCGCCTTCACGTCCGAGTCCCCCTCCTTCGATACCAAGTCGTAGACATGCAGCGATCGGTCTAACGCACAGGTTATGACCTTGTCAGGACAAGGTATAAGGACTTGAACGACTTTTGCGGGGAATTCAAGAGTCTGGAAGAGCTCGATGTCTCCACTGGCGTTCTTGCGGAAGAGCTGTGCAGTGCGATCCCGTGCACATGAAGCAATCAGGAAGTTGGTCTCATCCTCGTAGGTGGAGATAGATTGGCAATTGGAAGAATGCGCCTTCGTCTCGAATACGCACTTCTCCGTGGCCAACTCGATGACTTTCAGCATGCCAAGCTTGTCTCCAGTTACAAGGTATTTGGCGTCGTTGGTTGCTTTAACGGTCGTCAGCTGGTTCCCCGGATCACTCTCGTTCTCAGAATATGCTTCCTCGGAGGCCACCTGAAGTGAGATTTTCTTTCTTCCTTCCATGTCCCAAAGAATTACATCCCCCGATCCGGACCATGTGTAGAAGGCTGCTTCTATTTCGTTCGGCTGGGGAAGCACGTCGACTCCCAGAATGGCATCACCTTGGCCGGGAATCTGCATGCGAGTGACGGTAGTATCTGGCTGTCCTGGGATATACGAGACATTCCAGATATCTATCGAACGCTTCGCATCGAGCGTCACAAGATTGTCCTTGAGAAAACCCATAGCTATGAGTCCTGTAGATGAGTTGGACGTCTTCAAGACGCAGTTTTCGTTGGACTGCAAGAATGGCTCCAAGTCGATCGTGGCGAAATTGCCCGACTTCCCCCCAATATAGGCAACCTGATCCCTAACCGTAACACATGTGGTAGTAAAGCCTATTTCTAGGACTTTCGCTAGTTTCATCTGTTTAGCAGTATCGTCGAACAGGCAGATATCTCCGGTTTCGGTGCAGACAATGGCGTGCGTCTCATCGATAGCCGCTGCGCAGGAGAAGGTAGCTTCTATTAGTCCGCCCAGAAGAATGTTCCTCCCAGCCAACGATTTAGCAGACTGTGAAGATGAAGGCGAACTGGCCTCGGCTGGGAATCGCTGCTTCACAGGAGAGGCTACCGATGGCCCATCTTCGACTCGCCAGACTTTCACGTGCCGAACACCCAAAGTGATCAGGTTATTTCCCATCCAAATCATGCCCCTGATGTAAGAGGTGCATCTGTTCTGCTGAAACAGCTTAGCAGCTCCCGTCTTCGGGTCAATGCGCCACAAGTAGAGAAACCCATCGTTCGCAGCACCCAAAGAGGCCAGGTACTTCGAATCCGGTGACCACGAGACGGCATTTACGCCGAACATATGCTCGCTTATAGAGACGAGAGGTGTATCCGAGGAACTGTCTTCGAGACTAAAGATGAGAACTCGCGGAGCGTAACCCGTCTCACCCACCGCTAGGAACCTCCCTTCGCGACTGAGGGCCAAGCATGTGGCGGCCTTGATCCGTTCTCTGCTTGTCCATGTCTTTGACGACGCCGAGTCTGACCAGTCCAACGAAGAGTCCCTCTGAGGTATAGGAAGCCTGTTTCTGCTATCATTGGCTTTCGGGGTAGTTGTATTAGGAGTATTTGGCGAGTAAGGTAAGGCGGGTGTGTTGTATACGGGAACAGCGGTTGGGCGGGCCCTGAAGAAGCGCTGGGTGTAGTCTTGGTTTTCAATATCGGCCACCACCACGGCCCCTCCAGCAATGTAGGCAAAGGACGACTGCGCAGTGTCGAAGCCGGTGGGAACTGCGCAAGTAGTGCCGACTACCCTCTTCAGAGAGAGGCGGGTCTCCGGTGGAGAAGGACGCCCACGACCGGGGGATCTCGGGGGTCGAGACACAAAAGGCGAATTGGAGGGCGTTAATCGGAGTCGATTCGTCGGAGTGGAGGACATCTTCTCGCCATGGAAGAACCAAGCAATGCTCTAGAATATGAAGAAAGGCGTGAAAAAGCGGCAATAGGCCCAATCGATGCTGAGAATGGGTAAGCTATAGGAGGCACAACGATTACCCAAGGCATTGAGTGGCTGGGTGTCTTCGTTGTTAAATCAACCGGCATCCGGACAGGCAGGTCGGGGAGGCAGCAGCTGTGGACGAGGGAACAGAGCGAGCGGGAGACCGAGGGAGGTCTCTCTTGGTGGGAGAGAGTTTGGAATGCCGGAATGAACAGACTCAATCGGAGGGTCTGATCGCAGTCAAGGAAGGCAGGAAAGGGCACAAGAGCCTGTTGAATGCTTTCGTCAAGTCAATCGGCAGCCGCAACGGGTGGTTCTTTTTTGTTCCTACTCACAATGACGCGCGAAGGAGAAATTCTCTAGGTGAAAGAAGTCTTTATCTTAGTATTAGTCGGGCATGTATAGGACATGTATATTCGACCCCCCCAGTGGGACTAAAGCGGTCTGGAGCTACCGTTTGCTGCAGGCGATGATGACAGCGGCATCGGCTCCCTGGATCAAACACGGCCGCATGAAGCGAGGAAGAGGCTGAAAATAGAAATGGAATCTACATAGAAGGAGAGACCGTGGACCCGAAAGAGAGCGAGGGTTGGGAGGTGACCTGATTGTCACACATTCCCTCCTCCTGCGCACGAGAGATTCATAATACTACCCCGGATGCTGTGCACCAGGACCACGAAATTCTTCCCTCGGCCACTAATAAAGCACCACCACTTACAATAATGTGCTGGGACGGTAGAGCAATTGGACCAACACAGCCTAGCTCCAGTTTGTGTTTGCTTTCCGTCAAGCCCATCCTAGCAGCTGCGAGCTTAATGGCAGCCAGGGAGTTACCGCCCGCCTGGGAAGTTGATTGGGTATGACAGACGCCCTGACCAGCCCGGGGACCGAGTCTGCATGGGCTTGCAAGCCTTGCACCACCACCGCGGATTCTCACCACCCTGGTCGGGGCAAATCTTTACCATTTGCAGTGTGACGGCTCTTCCTAGTGCGCCCATCACAATCCTTGCCCAACTGCATGTTCCTGGTTCGGCTGCTGTGCATCTTTGAGGGGTTCGTCACACAAAGCACAAAGACAAAGACACAGCAATCATTGATGAATATTGTTGCAACCGTCAAGACCGTTTTGTTTTGCACACGTCCGCCCTGAGAAATCCTTTCAACGGCATCATCCATCCCTAGCTGCCCTCGGCATGTAGTAGTCGATGCGGTACGTAATTCATGCGCTGCAACTCAATAAGCTCCTTTATACACAGCCCGGCCGGCCGAGAGATGCATTGGGCATATCTTCAAGTGTACTTGGTTAACACAGACCAGGCACCACCTGGCCTGCATGAACGCAGCATCGAGCAAAAAGCGGAATGGAAGGGACTTTGCAAATAATGAGCTACAAGGATCCCTTGAAATAGCGCTCTCAATAGTCCACTAACTAAATGCGGGCTGGGTGACTTCAAAGGCTCCCGCCAAAACCGCCAACCTCCAACCAGTCGCCAACGGAAATACAAAGGAAAATAAAATAGAGTTATTACATACAAACGTAGATTCGAGTGTCTAGCTAGATATTTGATGAGAATGACATTCGGGTGTCTGGGTACTACAAATTGGTCGTACCGCTCGAATGTTGTGCATGCGGCATGTCGAACTGTACGGCATCTCGTGCTAAGATCTGATTTATGTAGTCTGGGGTCTTCCACTCAGGGATACTTTTTCCTGGGGTATCCATCAAAGAGGAGAGATGTGGTTCACGCGAGACACACACTGTCATGGCGTGCGCCCTGTCCAGCCTGCTCGAATACCACCTTGATATCCGAAGGACTCCGAAGGCCTACACAATCAATGCGCCGGCGGTCCATTTTGCACATAACGGAGACCAGGCACCAGGCACCAGGCACCAGGCGCATGCTACAACGCCTGAGCGAGACAGTTCAGAGCGCTGTTCAGAGCGTTCTTCAGCTTCATAGCCGCATCCCTGAGTGTTTGTACGGAGTACCTGTGTCGGATCTCGCCCGAATATATGCAGCCCATGGGCCACGACCTCTCCCTTACCGGGCTGGGCGGCTAGGAGGATTTCTAAGATCAACCTCATTAAGCCTATCCGAATAACAACGTACATGAACATGTACACCTGGAGTTCACATTACACGTGGGGAGTGAGGCTGAGCTTGGCTTTGAAACCAACGTGCCACAAGAGAATTTAAATGCTTAGCAGATGCACAGATCAAGAGCTTTAAACCAATACATCATCAAGTGCCCGATTGACCGCAGAAAATGTCTTCTCAACATGGCATATAATGATATACATTCGTGACAGGTCTGGTGGTGTGTTTTACAGTATAATGGGACATATTACAAGTATCATGTGCGATCATCTCCAACCGAGACAGCCACATCTTACAACAGACTGCCGCCCAGTTTCCTCTGGGCACTCTCCTTGTCGTCCCTCTCCTTCTTGGCTTCGTCCTCTTTCCACTTGGGAACATACGGGTACTCCGTCCGAGGGCCCCTTTTCATGTTCCATTTGGGATCGCGAGTAATGCCCTCCGCCCTCCACCTCTTAGGAGGCTTCTTGCCGAGCTCGGCCATTTGAGACCAGATGTTCTTGCCGCGGGTGAACCAGCGGTCCTGGCGGTCCTCCTCTTGTTCGACGGTCGGCTCCCATTTGGCTCTCAGTATACGCCGGATCACTTCCGGGGACACTTTGAATTTGGCCGCCAGCACCGGAGTGGTGTATTCCTTCGGGAACTGGGCATGCAGCGCCTTGATGCCGTCCAGCGCATCGGGAGACAATCGTTTGCGCGGCGCCCATCCTTCTGGGAACTTCTCCTTGAGCGCCTCTTTTTGTATCTGCCACGCCTCTTTCTTCTTTTGTGGCCTGTTGTCGGGCTCCCGTTCCGCCTCGCGGTCCCTTGACCGTACGTTGATATGCTTTGTTTTGTAAGGTTGTTCCCGGGGTTCCTTCAAGTCTCGTTTTGATTTGGGCGAGTCGGCGCGATTCCTTCCTGTCTTGGGACCACGACTGGGGGCGACAGATAGGCGCTCACTCTCTGCAGAGAGAGCATCTATTGTGTCCTGCGACAGCTCAAACACAGCGCCGCTATTTTGGGCATTATCCAGCTCGACAACGGGAACTTCGGGGTCCGCATACGAGACGGAGCCCGCTCCGTAACTGCTTGAAAAGCCGGCTAAGTCTTGCTCCTGGGGGTGTTGAGGGTCATCGTGCCGAGGAACGTGGTGTGGTGGTTGTCTGGGATAGCAAGCTGCCGAGGCAGTCCTGAAGGACCTCACGAGACCGTCCTGGCGGGAGGCGGCGGCCAATGAAGAAGGGTTGAGCCGATGTGTAGCTGCGGGGAGTTGGAGAGGAGTCAGGCTCTGCACGAATATGCGCAACGATGCGGAGCGACAGGAGCAAATCATTTCGGTTCCGAGGGATGTAACCACAAAGCGACGTGGAGGCCGTTTCGGTTTCGGGAATTGAAGACTGATCAGCTCGAAGAATGTACTAAAACGAAGTTTTGGATATCAGATGTAAAAGGTCGACTATCGGGTGGCTTACGCGCAAAAAGATGCAAAAGCTAAGTGGCTTGGCATGGTATGGCCCGTGCATATATTTATGGGTATGACATGCTCATGTACGTACTTTGACTATATCGCAAAGCGGATATTGCCATCCCCGTACTCATCCCGTCTTGACTCCAACTACGTAGCAAGAGACTCCAACCTTCGGCAAAGTGATGTTTTGACCGAAGCATATTGCCTGCGCCCATCACAGCTGAGGGGTCTAGACCGTCCAACAGATGTTTGCCATCATGCCATGGACTCCGCTTGACTCGCACTCCGAAAATGTTGATAGTTTCAGGGAAATCTCAAACTACCGGTACCTGAGCGTACCAATGAATCATCGAGCAGAGTTGGAATAGGGTGTGAACCCCACACGCCTAGTGATTCTCATGCTCTGACGTCGGGGGGCAATGGTGCCTCGGTATCCTCAGAATCCCTATGTTTGTCTCGGTTTGCGAGGTGCTTTCCTATTCCAGCGACTCAAGAAGGTCGATCAATACTACCAGCATACCTGCCACCAACGTCAGTGGTCGTGAATAGCAAACAGCAGATTGTCAATTTGCAGTTGTATCATGGACAGTTTGACCTCCATCTCGGACCTCACAATATCTGCCGTATACAAAGGTGGTATAAAACACGGCTGTCTTTTCGTATAGTTCCTCAGGAGTGTCCGGCATCACACATTTCTCATTCTCCTAACATAGACTCTGTTCTCCATTTGATAATCTCTCTGGCTTCTGATCTCGTATCGAATTACACTAGCCCGCCGTCAAGATGGGTATATTTGCCAGAGATCCAGACAGAAGGACAGTCTACGGCCACACGTTCAACTGGACGAGCGAGCACACTCCTGCCGAGGACTTTCATCCCTTGATCTACACATACGACAAGGTGGCAGCGGATGCCCTGGACAGCCTGGATGAGATTGTGCCTCCAGTGTCCCTCAGCTTCGCCCGAAAAGATATCCAGGAAACGTACGAGCCCCAGGAAACCGAGTCCCAAGAGAAGAAGAGGCACCGGGATCTCTTTAAGCTGGTGAAGGAACACGAGAGCAATGACCAAATCCTTCGGAAGTTATGGGAGGAAGTCAACACCGTACCAGACTGGGTGGACTGGGATCAGATAGAAAGGGGTCAGAACGTATTCTGGCGGTACGGCGGACCTTCTATCACGACCGTATGCTGCTTCCTCAAATCGGGATTCGTAAAGAACAGGATAACCCACTGACGTGTTACCAGTTGATGTTTCTATCCTTGCTTGGCGGCATGGGTGCGCGGCGGCCGGTCGAGACCCTCCATCGCACAGGGGGGTTCGGCGCCAACGTGGTGAACCGCCGGCTCCTTGAGACGACCCAGCACACGCTCGGCGTCCACGACGGCCTCGAGGCCATCAAGCCGGGGGGCCACGGCTGGGAATCGTCGGTGCGGGTGCGCCTCCTGCACGCCTCGGTGCGCAAGCGCATCGTGCAGCTGGCGCGCGAGGACCCGGCCTACTTCGACGTGGCGGCGGACGGCGTGCCCGTCAACGACCTCGACTGCATCGGCACCATCAACACCTTCTCGGCCACGGTGCTCTGGCTGGGCCTGCCGCGGCAGGGGATCCGGCCGCGCCCCCAGGAGATGGCCGACTACCTCGCGCTCTGGCGCTGGGTGGCGTACCTCATGGGCACGCCGCACGACTGGCTGGCGACGCCGGCCTCGGCCAAGGCCATGATGGAGTCCCTGCTCGTCAGCGAGATCGCGCCCTCGCCCAAGTCGGGCGTCCTGGCCAACAACATCATCACCGGCTTCGAGGGGCTCGGCCCCACCTACGCCTCGCGCGGCTTCATGTGCGCCGAGACCTACTGGCTCAACGGCCCGCAGCTCGCCGCCGAGCTCGACATCCCGCGGCCGAGCCTCTACCACACCGCGCTCGTCGCGGGCCAGTGCCTCTTCTTCATGATCTCGGGCTACCTCTGTCGGAGCATTCCCGCGCTCGATGCGCGACACATCAAAGTAAGTGGCTATTAGCCTTCTTGAAATTGTTTCATAACCTCCCCCAACACAAACGTTTCATCCTACCGACGTGCATTTGCATCCACAATGCCGGATTTTGCTATAATTGGAAGGCCCGGGGTGGGTTAGCTCGAAACATACTCTTCCCCCCTTCCCCGACAAGTTCCGCTACAAATATGACGCATTTTGGCGATCTTGGCCTCAAGCGACTCCCCCTTATCAACGGTTTACCGAATTCCAGGAAGATCGTGTTTGATGCTAACCACCCCACCACAGCTCGCCCGCCACGCCCTCTATGAGCTTCTAGTCCACAACAAGGCCAAGGGCGGCCTGGGCTACAAGTCCAAGTTCGCCTTCAAGTGGATCCCCGACCTCGTCAACGTCGAGACGCCGCAGGGCGCGCCCATCCCGGGGCGCCCCAGGACGTCGGGCGCGCTGCGCCACGCCGGCGTCGAGCGCACCGCGCTGCTCACGCTCTTGTTCGTGGGCGCCTTGCTCGGCGCCATCATCTGGTATGCGGTCCGGACTGCTGCCGCTGTTTTCGCCGGGGTGGGAGATATGCATACACTCGGCAGGGGCTTGGAGTACGTTTGGGTTTATGCCTAGGTGACGGAACGGACAAGAATGTGTTATGTTGGGTTAGGCAATCATGATATAGGTAGCATGTATGTTCGAGATTTGAGCGAGTTCATGCGGGGATCGTCAAGAGTTGCGAATAGTTTCCTTGTGGGGATTTGTCATGATTATATACCCGAGTATATATGTTGTAGCTGTGCTTGATCGATTTCATTACCAATACGCATACAGAGAAGTGGATGCGGATGTTTTGAAGTAAAACGGACTTTTCTCTAGTCTATTATGTGCTGTCTGTTTCCTATGTGAAGGATGCGTGCTAAACTTCGCTTCCTATCGATTGCTGAGGCGGAATTATTTTCTCTGTGCCGTCCAAGACCCAGTGCCAGTAGCAATAATGTACAGATTGTGTGATGCCAATGCGAAATGTAAAATGTCTCTATGCCGAGCCGTGTAACTCCTGACCTGCGCTGCCTCGTCCCTCCCCCAAAACGCCTTTCATGTCCCATTTACAGGAAAACAGCAATTAACAACCCGTAGCCACCCAAATAGCCTCTAGTGATTTCATTCCATAAGCTCCACAGGAGGCCGCGAGGTATGCGCCATGATGGGTTTCGTGCTGCCCGACAAAGAAATCGGACTGCTCAGCTCAATAGGAGAGTCTGTCATATCGTCCACGGCAATGGAGGGCAGTGTAGGGCTGTTGCCAGTGCTCTCCTTGGGCTGGAAGATGAGCGTGCTGCTGCGGCTTCGAGTGTGGGCGGAGGTGTTGCCGTCTGTCGGCGAGACAGGAGAGGTCATGCCAGCGTCGGGGGCACGGTGGTGCAGCTTGGCCAAGGCCGCGGCGAGGTCGTCGGCGTGGACGAGCTTGTTAGGGGCGTCCTCGAGGGTCTGCTCCCAACCGTGCGGCGGGGACGGGGGAGGGCTGATGAAGAACAGCTTGCCCGCATCGGGGAGCGCCAAGTGCTTGTCTTGGTTCAGGTTTAGAGGCGTCTCCTGGCCGAAGTAGACGCGGCACCGTTGGCCCATGATGGCCTCGCCATCCCACACCTGGCGCACCTTGATGGCGGACTCCTCGTCAAAGAAGGAAACCACGATGCGGCGGAAAGACTTGAGGGGCGCCCAGGTGTGCACGGGCGCTGTTGCGGAGATAAGCTCTCGGATGGTCTGTAGGTTGTCTGGGCGGAAGATTTCAAGATCGCCAAGGTTGGTGAGCAAGAGGGTGTTTGTCGGCGGTGTAGGCTGCGTCAGCGGCGGTAAGCTGGAGAGGTCGAGCTTGAGGGAAGACGCTCTCCTCATTCTAGAGGATGCAGGCCGCGAAGGCAGAGAAGTCGGCGATCCAGACATGGTTGTGTGTTGTGTGTTTGTTGTTTCGCTTGGGTGGCGAAAGAGGGAAGTTTTCCAAGCCCGGTATTGACTTGATAGTAGTGGTAGGTAGGTTCGAGCGTAGCCAGGTGGTCTGGTCTCGTTAAGGTTGCAAGAAACAGTCTCCGGGTTAACCTGTCAAGAGTATATGGTTGTAGTGTCTGTAAGTTTGTGTGTGTTGTAGAAGTTGAGAAGAAGATGGGTGTGAAGGAGGGCGGACGAGATCGCAAATATGTACTCTCACGATGGTGGCTGCGCTCGAAACGAAGATGGAAAGTGGTTGACTGGCCAGTGGAACCCCCAGTCAGTTCTGGAACCTGGCCAGCGGTATGTCCAGGCGGGGAGAGGGATCAGTGGCCAGTGACTAGGGGCCCCACAGATGTAGGCGCTGCAAATCACCCTGGACAGGCCTTGGGGCTGCTGGGCACACCACCTAACGCCTAAAGCAAAACCCACTGAATGCCGGGGCTTGGCAATGTGCTTGGGCCCCTGGAGAGAGCCTTCCGCGGCTAAAAACGCCCCCCCCAAACAGCGCAAGCGCATTCCAACAGAGCCCATCATCTCACCAAGCACTGCTAGTAATGATGGCATGGATGCAGCTTCGAAGGCAAAAAATATGATAAAACACAACATTGGAAGATATTAGGTATGCTCCTAGATGACTAGGGGGAGGCTGAGCGCTGTGCGCGTATCGCAACCAAATTGCATTTGAGAGCTTCCAATACAACGTCTGCTATTGTGTTGTGGTGTACGATAATTACCGGCCACTGTCACTCAGAGTTTCATCAAAACACTACGTCAGTGACAATGGTTTCTGGGCACGCAACCTTGTCCGGGATCGATCGGTAAGCATCGCTGGTTGTCAATCTTCACGCTGGCACGGCAGCTGGCCGCCCGGCTCCAAAAGTCAATACGTGCGAATCTTTTGATCATGCCGTGGGGGAATGAATCAGTCAGCAGTTGGGTTGGCCGTCTCCCGTCTCGTCGGCCGTGGTGTATGGACACCCGCATGCATGCATGATCAGCAAAGAAAAATACTAGTATACCTTTCCCATGTGCTGCAGCGCCAAGGTTGGCTTCAAACTGGGGATCGTCTGCGAATTGATGATAGTCGGGACGAGCCAATTGTCTTGCGGCCTCCGGGGCCTTGGATATCCAGTCGAGCATCAGTCAGTCCCAACTGCCGCCCGTCAGTCCGAAAAAGCCTCCTCCGTCCCAAGTCATGCACTCCATCTAGGACGCCACGGCCTACTGGACTTCCGTTCACCCTCCTTGCGAGCTTGCCTACATACCTCGTACGGTGTCTGCGTTCGTATTTGCTCATGTTTGCAACCGACGGATCTTGCCACCGAAGAGGCGCAGCCCTCTTTGTCTTCCGTATCTCACATAGTTTAAGCAGGTAATAAGGTAGGAATGCACGTCTGATGTGAAATCGCCGTCAACCGCCCTCCATGGATCCACTTGTTATGCACATGTAGCTTATCAACTGGAGTGTGGTAGTATACAATTCCAATTAGAGTCAGTTGCTCGCAGTATTAAGATTGGTTCAATGTTGGCGCAGCATACTGCTCAAACCTTTCGTGAGTCCAGTTAAGCTTAGCAAGCAACCCCATCCCAGGCTTCGTCCGTTTCGAAGCCGGATGGCCCAACTACCACTAAAACGATTGGAGAAACATTGAAACAATTGCCAGGGGTGATCGGTACTGTTTGGACCCTCCGACCTCCCGGCGTCATGAGATGATAGGCGACTGGCGAATTTGCGGTCGGGTGAGGCCTCTGTTTTTTTTCTTGCCTTGCACTGCCTCAATCAACTCACCAAAACGGTGACCAACCTCTTGGCGCAATGGCCCATGGAGCTGTCGGATATCCACCGAGCCGCCTTTCTTGCCTCTCCGTCGCACACCAGGCGCGCGAGAAGGAAAACTCGTTACGCGTCTTGGAGAACAGCTGGCGGCCTGTTTGCGCAATCTAGACCGATAACCGTACCCATTCTCTCATCAATGCTAGCACGCAAGGCAGTGTTCGTTAGCCAGTTACATAACGGCCTCGGCCACTGCTGGCCCGTTGGACAATTTGCAATACGAAAGAAAGGAAGAATTGGCCTCCTTCCTTTTCCCACACAGCCCTCAACAATAACAAACAGTTCGAGTTGAGTTGAGTGGTGCTACGCTTGGCAACGACATGTCGGTTCATCCTGCTCCTCATCCCTCTACTGATCCCTCCTCCAGACAGATGCCCAGACAGCATATTCCCACATACATGGATGCACTCCACCGCGACAGGCATGGAGTCGTTCCTGGCAAAGCCGCAAACCCACGTAAAGCCATTACCTGACCATTTGCTTGGCCTCCTCAGTATTGCCTCTTGACCCGGGCAGTGCCAGGCACCTCACGTCTTACGAGTAATGTCTTGCACCGTCCGACTTCAATGTTGCTAGGCGATCGTGGTTGGTCTCTTTTTCTTTCTTCTTCTTCTTTCTCTAACGCCAGGCACTCCATGAATCGACACGTTTTGCTCGGTTAGAGCCCACCGGCGTACCTTGATAAGATGGTTGACCCCGGGTCGGAATGGGTCCTATCTCCCGAACCCCAGCCGTAAAAGCCGTAGATGAAAGGCCCGCAGTCCCTATTAACCTACCTTTGTTGCCTTCCTATTCCGGTAATCTATAGCCTCTCTCCCTCCTCTCTTGTCTTGCATCAACCCCCTAGGAGTGCCGTTGACAACCCTGGCTCTGCACGTACAAGTAGGCCAACTAAAGTTATACCTGCCGCCAACGCTTACATAACACTCCAATATCCACATGTAGACAGTCGACCAGGCATAATGAGCGTATATCTGTTGATTAATGGAGGAAGGCTGGTATCTTGGCAAGGTTTACTGGTTTGGCGCGATAGACGGGGGATCGTCACTGCGTCAGGAGCAAAGGACTGAAACCCCAAAGTAATTGAGGCATTTCGTGTCGAGGGCTTGGCTTTAGTGAGGTTGATGAGCCACCTTCTCCAAGACTCGTCCAAAACAACACACGGAAATCGTGACCTCCCCGCATAATAGCTTCACCACTTCTAAAGGTTCAAGATTGCATGACTTGCGCCTATGCATTACCACTAAGCAAGTTCAGACGCCAAGTCATCGTCCAATTCAGCGTCTCCGCATTTGGCTTTCCTCTCTTCTTGCATCGCCAATGGCCATCTATTGACGTGGGCAACCTAGGACAACAATGCAGACGATACTTGGCGCCCGCATGCATCGCCGGCCGTACCAAGCGCTCTCTCCGCAATTGGGGCTGTCGACACTGCATCCCGCACCTTCCGGTTGTCGAAGGGGTTCCTATTAAGATTGATCCGAAGGGGACGTTGGGGCCTTTTCTGGGATGAACAGCCACGACAGAAAACGGAGAAGGACCAAGAAGATTGGTTGGTGTCTGCCGTTACGATGGCGGAGGATTATCCATGACGAACGAGCGAACGCAATCAATCTACGCGCTACGCGGCGGCTGTGCCGTAAAACGTACGTCGTCGTGCCAGGCATTGTCAGAACTGCACCCACAATGGGGGCGGCGTAAGGACCTTACACGATGTTGGATGTTGTTCCTCTGTGGCCCAAAAAAACACTCACAACCCATAAGCTGGTCAGCGCTATTGACGGAGAAAGAGATTGCTCCTCAGCTGTCCAAGGGTTCGCCGGCCGCTTATTGAGGCGGAGCAAGCAGATGACCCAAGGTAAAGAGAAAGAAGCCTAGATGGCTGTCGTGGTTGAGAAAAACCACTCGACTCTTCGCTGCCTAGCCATCTTTCTGGCGATGGTGAATGTGCGCGAAAAGAGGTAGGAGATGTAGACGGGCTCACCGGTGAGCCGATTCCAACCGTGGGAGTCTTAGTCCGGAAAACAACGAAGCCGGCGATAGTAGGTGCACCAACAGCTCACGGGACTGACCAAAGCTGAGCCCCTTGCAGAATGTTCGGCTGGTATTCTGCCCGAGGCATTTGACATCGTGACTACTCTATCTTGCATGCAGTGACATACCGAATGTGATGAACATCCTCCTTAGGCTGATAGTATGTTCAATAGATATGTGTCATTGCAATATTCGCCTGTTCATACCTAGTAGTTGAGAGAAACTGTCTTACAAGACGAAAGCATTAGAGCCAGGCATCGTGAGCTCTTCACAATGTGCAAGTCGAGATGATGTTTATCGTATGAGGTTTGTTGCCCCCTAAATGGTATGTAGCTGTTATAGCCATATCAATTTGTACAGAGAATTACATGGCCACATGGGATACAGGTGTTCACTGTCAACCTGATGTAATTTCTTCCAGGAGCTTCGAATTGGCATATGCGGCCAAGAGCTGCGTTCGTCATTCTTTTCTTGTCTAACTGTCTGGATGTTTGTGCCTGGATTTTGCAGACACTATCTATACATGACACCTATAGCGCCTATGCCTTACCGAATTTCAACGCCAAGCTCGTCGACCAAAGCCTTGGTGACACGGTCGTGCATGTCGTTCGTCTCGGCATTCGTCAGCGTGCGCTCCAAGCTGCGGTAGTTGATGCGGTAGCACATGCTCTTGCGGCCGCTCTTGGGGTGCGTGAACTGGTCGACGAGCTTCACGTCCTCGACGACGTCGCCCGCAATGCCGCGCACGATCTCCATTACGTCGTTCTCGTGGAAGTCGTGCTTGTTCGCCTGCTTGGCGTTGCCGCCGGCCGACGAGGTGGCCTTGAGCCAGAACGACACGTCCTTGGGGCACCCGGGGTACTTGGAGAACGGGACGAAGCGCTTGAGCGTGTCCAGGTTGTCCGACACCCCGGCGAATTGGTTCAGGAAGCGCTCGTCCCGCGACCAGAACAGACGGATGTCGGGAATGTTGAAGAGCAGCATGGCGATGCGCTCCAAGCCTATACCGAAGGCCCAGCCCAGTTGGTTCGGCACGCCCGCATTAATATACAGACTCTGCTGTACAACACCACACCCCAGAACCTCAAGCCAGTCTCCGGCGTAGTAGACCTCGAGCTCCCACGAGGGACTCGTGAAGGGGAAGTATGCCTCGACCCAGCGCACCTTCAGCGGCTCGTCGACAAAGTTCGGGTCGGCCTTCTTAGCGGCGGCCTTGGCGCGGGTGAAGATCTCAACGACCATGAGCTCCAGGCTGCGCTTCAGATGGGCACCAATCGCCTCGGCCTCGGCTGCCGAGTGATGGTCCGACTGGAGCGGGTTCCGCTCCGCGTGGAAAGGGGGATTGGGGTCCTCGACTTTGGTGTCGTGAGTCGGCAGTTTTTCTACGTCCGACCAGACGGCGGCCGCGACGTCCCCATTGGGAACGCTGTTCCGGTCCCAGCTGTGAGCGCCTTCCATCTGGTGGAAGACGGGGTAATGGCTCCTGTCCACTTCATCGCGGCGGTAGACGTCGGCGCTAATGAGGTAGCCTGGGGAGAGGTTCGCGCGGAACGTATCTGCTTGGTGGGCGGATGTGTGAGTGCGCAGCAGGGTCGACTCGTTGATATAGTAGGTGTCCGTCTTGGCTCGTCCTGGATGGTCCTTAGGAAAGCCTAACGAGTCAAAGTTCTGCTGTGTTGTGACGACGGGATTGAAGGTATTGTGGTATTTGTACGTGGGCCCCGGGAAGACGGATTCGATGATTTGGCGGGTAATATACACAGGGTGGTCCTTTTGGAGATGCAGACGCCTAGGAACATTTGCTATTATGTTGGGTGGTGTGTTAAACCAAGAGTCTGTCTTGTACTTGCTGCCATTGATCTCGACCTTGGCTTCCGCCTTGGACTCCTGGGGAGTTGCCGGACTCGGGGCTTGTGAGTGCTTGCTTGTCAGAGCTAGAGAACTATCGACGGGTTTTCGATTTCAAGAAGCAGCAATTGGGCCCAACGCACCAGAAGAATACCAGCTCCGTTGGCCTATTCGCAGAGCCGAAGGCGTCCCAAGACCACCTACGCTCCTGAGAGCCCTCCTTCCAATGCAGGTATGGGCCGCGGTGAACCTGGTTGTCCACATGTTGGGCTGGAGTTTTACGACATGCGACGTTGTCGCAAAGACGGACGCGACCTCGGAGCCAGCCCTTGAAGCTCAAAAACTTTGAGTGGATCTCGCATGTTGAATTCAACGGCAAAGTGAATTGAGTCTGGTGCATGTACTAGCCACTTCTGTCAGGTACATACATACATGCAGGTAGGTATCAATTCATCCCGCGTCTTCGGTGTTATCGGTCATAGCACGCGCACATGAAACATAGAGACCAATGAGAGAGCCGGAATTTCTACCTCTTGATTCAGTTTTCGATATCAGCCGCAGCGTTCCCAAGCCAGTCTCGCAGTCTCGCAGTCAGTCCGCCAGTGCGCCAGAAGTCCAGACTGCGTGATGATGTCAGCGGCACTGGATAGGTGAGGTAGACTGCCTGTGCTTCAATCAATGCTGGATTTCCAGGCTTTCTGGGCTGGACATGTACTGAGTGGAGCCAACTTTGATCGCCCCCTGTCAAAACCGCGTCCCGCCTTACCGCATCCTCGGGCGGCCGCTCAAAAAATTACGCCCGGTTCATCGGAATCATTCATCATCGTGGGTCTACTTGCTTTCTAATGCCATTACTGTAAATCGTTGCCCTCGGCTGTTCCTAAAGATCCAAAGTCCCTTGTGCCCGGCTCTCGTAGTGTCAGAAGTGTCCCTCTTCCTCCCAATTCCCGAACTGTATTCTTCTCCAGGCATCTGTGGACTCTTATCTCATTAAGAAAACCTCCGACTTTTGGCGATCGCTTTGGACCCTCACACAACTCGATTGAGAGACATGTGCCGATCGAGCTACTGGTAGCACGAAAGACCGAGCGAGCGGCACACGATCACTTTAAAGGCTGGTTACCACGAGATATTGTGCGCAAAACAAGTGAATGCAGCCGAACATCTGCACGACACAGAAGATGGTCTCGCACGACGCAGTCGCCGTCCCCGAGGGCTCGGCACGGGCACTGGCCGCAGATAAACCCAAGAGGCAGAAGAAGCCCCTTCCCCCGCCTGTGTACTACCCCTTCTGGTTCGGCGGCAGTGCCAGCGCCATGGCGGCCTGCGTCACACATCCTCTGGATCTCGGTAAGTCCCCCTCTCCTGTTCCCCCCAAGCCAGGCAACCTCGGGGGCCGTTGTTGCGATAGGCCAAGGAACGCGCGCCTGGGCTAATACGAGTCCCTCACCCTCCCAACAGTCAAGGTTCGCCTACAGCTGCGCTCCGGCGATGCGCCCAAGAACATGACCGGCACGATTGGCTACATAATACGCAATGAGCGCATAATCGGCCTCTACAGCGGCCTCTCGGCCTCGCTGCTGCGCCAGATCACCTACTCGACGGTGCGCTTCGGCATCTACGAGGAGCTCAAGCAGCGGTACGCGCCCAAAGACAAGAAGCCGTCGCTGCCGCTGCTGATCGGCCTTTCGACCTTCTCGGGCTTCCTGGGCGGCATCTCGGGCAACGCCGCCGACGTGACCAATGTGCGCATGCAGCAGGACCGGGCCCTGGCCCCCGAGCAGCGCCGCCACTACAAGCACGGCCTGGACGGCATGTTCCGCATGCTGCGCGACGAGGGGCCCAAGTCGTGGTTCCGCGGTGTCTGGCCCAACAGCGTGCGCGCCGCCCTCATGAACGCCAGCCAGCTCGCCAGCTACGACACCTTCAAGGGCCTCCTCATCCAGAACACCCCCATGGGCGACACCACCACCACCCACTTCGCCTCGAGCCTGCTGGCCGGCTTCGTCGCCACCACCGTCTGCTCCCCCGTCGACGTCATCAAGAGCCGCGTCATGAGCGCCACGGGCAAGCAGGGCATGGTCAGCCTGCTGTCCGAGATCTACGCCAAGGAGGGCGTGACCTGGATGTTCAAGGGCTGGGTCCCGAGTTTCCTGCGGTTGGGACCGTAAGTTGCTAGCCCTCTCTTTACACCTCGCTTCGTTTCACTAATGTGCTCTACAGGCAAACTATCTGTACATTCATGTTCTTAGAAGCACACCGCAAGGCCTACAGACGTATTATGGGCATTCCAGACCCTGCATAGTTGTGTGTTATGTTTTGTTTTCCGCATACACTGTAGTAGACTATGGCAACTTTAGACGGCATTTTATAGAGAAGCGGAGGATATACCAGGAGTCTGTTTTGACAGCTGATTTACTCCTCTCCGCAAGGGATGTTGGCGTTGGTTGATGGGCGGTTGTTTTATATTGCATCAAAGGCGCAAAACTCAGGGGCCACTTTGAACCGGTTCATAGTCCGAGATTTATTTTTATTATATCCCACTTGCTGCTCTAGACCAAGTGTTTTCCTCTGGATCCGACCTGCCACCATGCGTTCAACGGCGCCATGTGCAGGTAGTCGTCCCAGCAAGCAATTGAATTTGTCTGCATGCAACAGGTAGATCAGGCTTCAGCTTGACAGCTACTTCTGTTGGTTTTGTTACATGCCCCACGCCCCATATCTCAGAGGCCCTCTATTTTTTGTCTTACCTCACGTGTGTGCCCCTGTTCATGTTTTACACAGCAGCGAATCCAGCGGGACTGGCTCATCGATTCGGCTGCTAAGTCAACTTACTCCTGTCCAATGCATAAAGTGTTTCCTTCGTGTCAACAGACCTTGATCACCAACCGTTCTGATCGGCACCGTACGAAGTCTGGCCACCATACGTAGTGCCTCCACCCCAGCCTTGGTCAGGTGCGTTACCATAAGATGTCTGCCACCCTGCTCCCCCATCCATGTCGGCGTCGGGACTTCGAGGGCCGTCGTAAATGTCGTTCATGCCATCATTTCCTGTCAAGCCGTGGATCAGGGACGCAAGTTTTGTTTGTATCTCTTTGATGCCTGTTTGCACGATTGCATCGGGATCGATACTGCCCACGCCCTCGACCTCGTAGTAAAATCTTGCCGGCACAGCATCGTAGTCGAATGGCTCACCCTCTTGTGCTGGCTCCTCCTCATCGGCATACTTGCTCTTGGGCCTGTTCGGTTGTCAGCATGGTCTGAGTGGAATAAAAGGTTTCACAAGAATAGAGAATTCCATACCATTCCGACGCGATATCCTTTTCATACCAAAGGTCCAGGTGATGTAGCTTGTTGTGGGGGTCATATTCAAAGCCCACTGCAGAACAAGGCGACCATTTTGCATGCTCCTTCGCGATACCCTTCTTTGCGACGCATTGAATGTTCAGCTCCTGCCCCTTGCGCAGCTTGCAAATCAGCGGGCCCAGGCCCTCGGGATCCGTAATCACGGGGTTGCCAACGTGGACGTTCGGTCGGTCTGCACCAACGAGCAGGTCGCGCGCGTAGACCTTCATCACCTCGTCGGATGTGCAGCTTGCGTGAAGGGTCAGAGTTATGCTGCATTTGCCGCAGGATTGGTCGCAGTCGCAGTCACGCGAGTACAGCATCTGATCGGCGCCGCGGGAGTCGAGGGGAATAAGACCGAGGCGATGCGCGATGAACTCGTCGGCGAGGACGGAGGAGTTGGCAGCAAAGTTGACGAGATCGATAGCGACAGTGGCGACCTCGGCTTGAATAATACGTCGCAGCGAGTTGGCGAAGGAGAGATCAACGTTGTTCAGCTCGAAGTTCACATGGATCGCATCGGCCTATAAACAAGTGAGATGCTGGTCAGCTTCACTGCAGGTTTGAAGCGCGATGCCTCTGCCATGCGACAACATACTTCTGAGATCTTGACGGATGGACCCAAGGACTCATTGTCCATCATCATTGTGTCGTACTCCATGGCGGCGGTCGGGACTGCGCGACGCGCGTGGCGGTTTCGGTTTAACAGTGGAAGGCGTGGGTGATGAATGAATAAAGTGCTGTATCGGATTTGTGTTGATCTATGGGAGTAACTGCAGATTTCTGATTCGGGTGTCGGCGAAAATGTATCAAGGCCTGGCTTGCTCGGAAGCAGCTTTGATTTCGGAAAAGGTCGAGGTCGAGGGCGTTAACAATAAAGGCCAAGATGGAATGCAGCGAATTACTAAAATCGACCAGGCCGAACAACCAGACAGCCAGAAGTCTGAATGCACGGTCCTCCGGCGGCTGGCTCTAGCGTCGTTGAAAGGCTGCCAGTTGATCGCTGTTGCGATTTGCGGCAGTTGGTCCACTTGGACGGGAAGCCCGGTCTCCAACCCCGAAATGGGGATTGAGACGCGGTTCCAGCGAGGTGCAGCTAGGGCATAATGTTAAGTTGGACGAGATAAATTGACATCGATATTCTGGGAAGCCGGCCGTGTTTGACGTATCTCGAGAAGTCGCAAGTTGGTTTGGAGCGGAGAATCTGCGATTTGATACCATGAGGCGGCTCGGGGTTGGCAGTACCTAATAAATTGTGGATTGTCGGCCTACCTGCCAAATCTTTAAGTAAAGGTACCTGGATACTTTGACACAAGCTCTGGTGGACCATCCCGAATGCCGCCGATGTAGCTGTGGTTGCCAAAAATTTCAGAAGCCGGACTGATAGCTCGTCATCCAGCTTGAGTACCACCACCCAAATCACCCACTCCCACCAACAGCCGGCCTCAACCTCCACGCACGCGACGACGTCGTTTCAAGCCTCAGCACCACCTCAACGCCCGAAACCCCTCCACACCACAGTAATTACCATGTTCAAGCAAGCAGTTTCCACATCCACAAGAGCTCTGCGCTCTAGCTCGAGATTTGCTGCGCAAACACCTATTTTCCGATCCCAGTTTGCTCCGGCGCCGTTAAGGACCGTTGCTTTGGCACCCAGGTCAAGATGGTACAGCGATAAGGCTGAGCCAGCAGAGAAGAAGGAGGGCGAGGCGACTGCATCTTCCGAGGCCAAAGAAGCCGAAGCACCATCGAGCGCCGAGGCCGAGCTCAAGAAGAAGTTAGAAGCCAAGGACAAGGAGGCCACCGAGTGGAAGGTAAGAGCGACAGCTCCTCTCCCGTTAACTACATTGGACCGGAATAGTTGATCTCGAACATAGGACAAATGCCTGCGCTCCGTCGCCGATTTCCGCAACCTGCAGGACCGGACAACGAGGGACATGAAGTCCGCCCGGGACTTTGCGATTCAAAAGTTCGCCAAGGACCTCGTCGACAGCGTCGACAACCTGGACCGCGCTCTGACTATGGGCGAGGAGAAACTCAAGGCCCTGAAGGAGGGCGAGTCCGTGAACGAGGACCTCAAGAGCTTCTACGAGGGTGTCAAGATGACCGACGGCATCATGATGTCGACTCTGGCCAAGCACGGCCTGGAGCGCTTCGACCCCGAGGGCGACAAGTTCAACCCCAACGAGCATGAGGCCACCTTCATGACGCCCATGCCCGACAAGGAGGACAACACCGTCTTCCACGTGCAGCAGAAGGGCTTCAAGCTCAACGGCCGCGTGCTGCGGGCTGCCAAGGTCGGCGTGGTCAAGAACCAATAAATGCGACGAGAAACACACAGATATGAAATCATCATGTGCGAATAGCCCTGTACTATTATTATGACGGCCTGTTTGGCGGTTGGCGTTGGGTCACGTCGGTGTACAAAAAAAAATCTCCCTCTCATGACGGCCGGTGGCGGGGTGTGCCATCACATTGCATTATAGCTTGGAAATAAGCAAGCGACCCAGGTATAGAGTCCCACATAACGACTTATGTATATACACCACCAGGTCGTGGAACCCTATGAAGACCACGCGACGATCAAATAACAACCTAATGTACCTGCATACTACGACTACCAACTGTTTCGCATAGCCTTTGGGCCACAGTCTCGCAGTGTTCTCCCTCCCCCCGTCTTGTCCTCTATTCATCGGATTATACCCGCCTTATTCATGTCCGAATTATGCAGTCGAATCCTCTGGCCTCTGTCTATGATGTGCGCCTCTAAGTCTAGCTCTAACGGCTTCTGCTCTAACGGTGTGGCTGTGGTTGTTGCCGTCTTCGTGTGTGTGTAAGTGCCAAGGTCGCTTCTTCATCTCTTGCAGCTTGTATATTCCCAGAATCGTCTTGCAGGCACCGAGCCAACCCAGCTCCTCCTTCACCCAGACGCGCGGCGGCTCCCCATCGCCACCAGTCTGCCCCTCCGGCTGTGCGACGATGACCGGTTCTTCGGCCGCATACGTGACGGGCTCGCCGATTCTGGTCGTCGCTGTCTCGGGTACGCTATAGTCGATGGGGACCGTCTCGCTGTACGGGACCGCCTGCTCCAAGTCGGGAGTCGCCGTCCCCGGCTGTAGCGGCTTCTTTTTCTTCATGCCCAGAAGCATGCCGGATGCGGCCGCCGCGGGATCGTAGGTGCTCTGCGCTTCTTCGATCCAGACCTCGACACGCCGGATGGAGTCGGCGTAGATAATGGCCAGGGTCAGCAGGGTTATAGGAATCGCCGTGGCCCAAAAAACGTAGAACATGTCACCAGTAGGCCCGAACGTGTCGCC
Organism: Apiospora marii; assembly: GCF_038362585.1. Taxonomy (NCBI): domain Eukaryota; kingdom Fungi; phylum Ascomycota; class Sordariomycetes; order Amphisphaeriales; family Apiosporaceae; genus Apiospora; species Apiospora marii. The sequence goes on from NW_027117377.1 coordinate 4,237,619, forward strand.
CATAGCGAGAATTCCCGACACGATGGTCATGGGTAGAAGAACGCCACCGAGATACGCCACGCGGTCCAGGCTCCGTTTGTTCTCTTCCGCTTCAGGACTCGAGGCTTCCTCCTTTGGCTTGCTACCACCCTCGACCACTTCTAGTTGTGGTGCGCTTGGTGGTTGTACTGGGGCGGCTGGCATTTGAATGATTGCTGCCGGGCGCAAGTGTACAGCAAGCCGGACTCTGCGTTCCAGTCTATCCAAAAGCTCCCGCCAGTCTGCTCCGGAAGAGTTAACCCCCTTAAGAGTTGTTTCTGCATCCATATTTCGTTCTAACGACCGCTGGCATTGTTGGAGTAGGTTCGTGTAGCCCTGCACGTCATCTTCCAGGGTCAGTGTGTCGAGAAATTCGGCCCAGCAAGCGTATACGCATTTCGCAAAGCAAGTCTGGAGGTGGGAGTTATACTCATCCACGTCGGAGTCTTTCAACATGATGTCGCTCTCTTTCAGGAATTCCCAAATCCGGTGTTCTAGGCTTGCTTCTTCCTCGGGATGCGTATTGTCGTTGCAAGCGCATGACTTTGTCATAGATTTCTCCTCCATATTTTTTCCAACGTTGGACGAAACTCGCTGCCGCTCCAAGAACAAGACTATGAAAGTCAGTATGAGAAGACTACCATAACATCTCACTACAGCACTTACCGTATGGCTCAGAGTCAAATTTCGGGTTTACTCGTAGCGTAGCGCGACATATCGCGACTTCCCGGTCTGATTCTGAACTCCTGTACCTTGGAGGATCATCCAACAGATCAAACGACGAAGAACGATAGGACAGACTCAGGTCTTGTGATGATCTCGAAGCATCATACAGTTTGTCCGCCAGCTGTACGGGGTACTCGTAGCAGAGGTACTGATTCCATGTTTTCTTGAGAGATCGTGATGGTCGTCTTCTTGACATAGAGTCGACCGCGTTGGCCTCCAGCAACGAAGAGCCTTTCAAGACCTCAACATAATCCGCGGGTAAGCCGTGAACGACGATGATGCATTTGGTTTTGTACCTGCAGTTGGTGCTTATCCGGGACCTGTAGCGCAGCTCCGTCTCCAGTACCTCAGGGCCTTGTAGGATCTCGCGCCAAGGGGTTAATTTCTTTGCTGTATCAAAGTCCACAAGATAGGCCTTGCAACTCTCAATCCTGACCCTTTCACTCAGTCCAGGCCCAGGCGCGCTGCGACCTATCGACTCTCGGCGTTAGCATTTACTCTTTTTGGAGAGAACAGGATGTCTCAAGAGGGAATAATGGGAATTTCTCGAATAAACGGTTCCTCTTTCCCTCGTGAGACACTGGACTAACGTGGAATAAACACTAGAATAGGAAGGAATAAACACCGAAAGTCGCTTACCTTCCGTGCGCGTGTCGTCGAGACCTGTTTCGACCTCGACAGTCTGCACCTGTGAATGAGAGGATTGGGATGCCATTAGTTGTAGTATGTTTCGGGAACCGATATGGGCTTTGGGAGTTGAGCAATAATGTCAGAATAACACATTCAATTTGCAGAAACTGGAAAAACCACACTGTTACTCCATGCGTGCTTTACGGCAAATGGCAGAGCACGTCGTCTGAAATCCGGACGGACTGGGCAACCACCTCGAGTAAGTTCGAAAATTTCCTACCGCCAGCAGGACCGCATTTCAGCTGAACGGAAGCGACAGGCCAACGTATCTCGATAAGCCATCCCGAATGGCTGGGTAAGTGATCAACAATAATCTTCCACGTCAGGGCTTCCAGCCGTCTTGACTGGGTAGTTTGATCGTATAGTGTCGCCTAGCGCGCGATGCTAACGCCCGTGAAATGAGGATCGTGGCTTTGCAGTGCAGCGGCTATTGGGCTGACACGACCTGGCTAAGGCTTTCATATCGTATCTTCTGGGGAGAGATTGTACAGACAGGTTGCTGGACTAATTTACAGTGGTTATGCACAGGGAGGTATGGGTAAGTAGATATCTTACCTACATACATAACTTATACGCGGGCAGATCCTGCTGGGTTAGGTAACTTCATGAGGATTTGGATCTAGACTAGTGTCAATCGCCCCCTGAAGCTAGCACACTGAACCGCCCGAGTCTAAATAGCATCAGGGCATTTCCGTTTTTGACTTCTGTATCAAATCCAGCCTTGACGGATCGTGTAGCCGCCTCTATGTAAAGGCAAAATTACACTTGCTACGTGTATTGGTGTACAAGTCAGACAGTCAACAAATACCGGTTCCACACATACTGATCAAAACCCGGGGACAATGATTTGCGTGCAGTAGAAAGAATGAGGAGGCATTTGCAAGGAAAAAAAAAGCAGAATGCCGGTCCAGCAGATTCACTGACAGGTTGCAAATTCCCGCGATGACAGAATCGCCGCCGAGGAACGAATACACACCTGCAGTGTTTGTTGCGTTCTGTCTGGATGGCCAAGCATGATCTAGCAGCTCGGGCAGGTAGATATCTAAAGGAAGGAGCGAATATCACTCCAGTTGCCAATCATGTGTTCCGTGCCGGGCAGGAGCCCTTACATAGGGGCAAGGGCCATAGGGGCCAAAGTCACTGAGTAAAATGCCTTCACGCTGCAAACATTTCCGGGCCCAATACAAACAAGTGCACCGTGAAGAGGGCCTGGAAACATTTGAGCCTGTCCTGTGGGCTTTGCGTTGCGTTCATGGGAATGAAAATCTTACGTGGGTTACACGTGTTGCGAACCGCTCGTCATCCGCTCGTCTTGTGTTTGTGTACCAATGTAGATATGTGAGCACCGTCAGCTCTTTCCTCTCTCTCCCCCCAAGCTCTATTCCGCTTCCTTTTTTAAGAATCCATACACGTGTAGTGCTTAATCGCATAATCACCTGGGTTGCAACAGGTTGAGGCAGTTTCTTTTCAGTACCTATTCAGTTGCTTGAAAAATCACTTTGGCCAGCTTCCCAGTATGCACGAAGAGCGTGGCCATGATGCGTCACCCCGGTAGCCAGCTCTTAAAGTATGCAGGCATCGTGTGCATAGCGACGATCATTGCATTCGAGGTCGTCCTCTATAGGCGAGCTGGTCAAGTCTCGATACCGAAGGCATCGCTGTCCCCCTGGATTGACAATGGGCATCCGATCTTGGACTTGATCAAAGAGGGCCACGAAAAGCTCGCCCGGCTCCAGGCGGCACGTTCTAACACCATTGAAGCAGCTGCCGGTCGTTACAGGGAGAGGCGAGGTCGACACCCGCCTCCCGGATTTGAGGAGTGGTTCAAGGCCGCGCAAAAGAGGGACGCAATCGTTGTCGAGGACTTTTTCGACCGCATCTATCATGACATCAACCCCCTTTGGGGACTCGATCAACCGGAGCTTCGCCGTCGCGCCCATACGCAGCCCGAGATGATCCGCATCCGCAACGGCAAAGTCACCTTAATCTCAGAAGACCCCGAACGAGGCAACCAATGGATGCAGATATGGACCAAATTGGTGAAAGAAATCGGGCACCTACCGGACCTCGACATGGCTATAAACGTCATGGACGAAACACGAGTGTTAGTGCCTTGGGAGATAATCAACGAATACACAGACAAGGAACGAAGGACGAGAGACCTCTTCGCAGTATCAGAAGCGGTCTCGACTTACACCGGCTATGCCGACATCGACTCTCGCCCGGAGACATATGACCCTCATTGGATTGGCGGCGAAGCACACAAATACTGGGACCATGTACGCGCCACATGCCCACCTAACAGCGACTCCCGCAATGTCCCAGGCATGTCCTCATCCAACAGCTCGATCAAGGAGATTTATCCCAGGGCACCTATCGAAGCATACACCTACAAGGGGTTCGTGCAGAACTTCACGGCCTCACAGGATGCATGCGTGCAGCCTCACCTCCGCGGCCTACACGCAACCTTCGTCGAGAGTATCAGCATGTCAACGACCCACGAGCTTTTGCCTATTTTTGGCGGCTCCAAGTTACCGCAGAACAACGACATACTAATCCCCGGTGCCGTTTATCTCACCAACGATAAACGGTATTCAGGAGGCAGGGGAATTGGTGGGCCTTGGGAGGACAAGATGGAAGGGTTTATGTGGCGTGGAATAGCCAGCGGTGGCCGTAACAAAATCGACAACTGGTGGCACTATCAGCGCCACCGCTGGGTGCAGATGATGAATGGCACAACGTTGCAAAAGGTCCTAGCCGCCGACGAAGCCGCAGCTCCTACGTTCACGCTTCTTCCGCCCAATGTGTACAACATTAGTGCGCGAAGAAATAGGTTCATGGCCAGCTGGCTGGCAACGCATGCCGACGTCGGGTTTACCGACCTCATGTGCAGCCCTGGGGAGATGGACAGTAATAATAAGCGTGTGCGCACCTGCAGCTACTCGAGCCGCTTCCTGAATGTGGTCAAGCCGAAGCCGATGAAGGAGCAGTACGCCTACAAGTATCTACCTGACATCGACGGGAACTCGTTTAGCGGCCGCTGGCGCGGCTTTCTGCGAAGCACGAGCTGCCCCCTGAAGGCGACGGTGTACACTGAGTGGCACGACGACCGCCTGGTCCCGTGGGTGCATTTTGTGCCCATTGACAACACCTTCATGGACATATACGCGATCATGGAGTTCTTCCTCGAGGGCCATGATGCGGAGGGCCGACGGATAGCGGAGGAGAGCAGCAGGTGGGCGGGTCAGGTCTTGCGCAGAGACGATATGCTCCTGTATGTGTGGCGACTGCTCTTGGAGTACGCCAGAGTCGTCGATCCCCAAAGGAATAGGCTGGCTTTCGTTGGAGACTTGGTTCAAGAAACGAAATAGGCTTAGAGAATATGGCCGTGGGTGATTCGCCGAGGGACGACCTTAGAGATCACTCTTATAGATGACGAAGGAAATTGTAGCTGATTATACACGTTCTGTCCTATTCTGTCTGACATCTAGAGCATGAAATCATCTTTCATTGGACAGTGGCAAGGGTGAACTGAAACACGGACGACCAGCGGTAGCTGCATTGAGCTCATCAGTACCACTCACGTATATCAAAACCTGGCAGACGTGTGTACAGTAGCAGGTACGGAATTCGGAAATCACTCGAAAGCCGGCCTGAAAACAACCAGATAAAACACCAAATACCGAGACGTGCAAAAGAAAGGTGAAGATCTTAGGGGAGGTTAGCTGCGTGTAAGATGTAATACAGTGGAGCCACAGGCAACCACCAAATTGATGCCGGCTTGCTTACCTGTAATCATTCTTCTAACGTTACTCGAGAATTACCACATGCATCCAGTGTTATAAAATCCTCCATAACCGGTGTGTTCCTAGAGATAAACAAGTCTTCTACTTTCCACCATATGGCCGCAATTGTTTTGGCCAATTGCACTCTCCTCTTCGTTTGAACATTGCCAGTCGTTACTTTGTTGGGCCTTCATGTAATCACCAAGTTCCCGGCGTTAGAATACCTACCTACCTTAAGATCTGCACCTCGCCCCCTCGTTAACACATGCTATGGCCAAAACCGCAGCTGCCTCTGTTTTTGATGAATGAAGATTTTATCTTCTGCGTACAGCACATAAAGAGCACATTTGCCTGAACGCTATTGACGGATCTTGCTTCCACTGCGTTGAAAGCAATTACCTAGTCCGCAAAGTACAACCGCAATGAGTGACATATACTGTGCCCTCTGCGGTGTCCAAGTGGAGGTCCACGACGGTGACACGGCCGACGATAGCGAGCTCCGCTGGAATGCCACTATCCGGGCGATCCGAGCACGAGCATACGTCCATGACCCCTATGTCACGGGCGTCGGCTATCTCAACGCCCACCGGCAGATCTGCGCCGACGCGGACGAGAGCACGTCCTACAAGGACCCCGCGGCACAGCTGGCCGTCCACGACCTGCACAACGCCGGCTTCCAGCAGTACTGGTGCTATGCGCTGCACGACTTCTGCTGGAAGCTTGTGAGGCACATCGTGGATCCGGAGGCGAGGTTTCCCACCAAGACCATCGCCCGCCACCTGTTCGCCATTCTGTACAATACCCCGGCCAACCTTTCGGGGGGTTGCTTCCGGGGCACGACTACGGGGGCGCACTGAAGTTCCGCTTTCAGGATACATGGGCACAGGACCCCATCGCGACGATTTTCGGCTCCGATTTGTTCTACATATTACAGGATCCAGACGATGAGTTCGACTTTGACGTGGATCACCTGGTAAGCGACTTTCGGTGTTAATTCGTTTTCCCATTCCGGCGGTTGTTCTGTTTACTCCTTATTCCAGTGAATGTGTATCCCTTGCTAGAGTCCCCTATTTGTTTATGAAAGAAAGGAAAACTAACATCGAGAATCAATAGGTAGACTCACTACCTGGCACCTCATATACGGGCATCCAAGGGGCGGAAGATGGAGAAACAGATATGTTCAGTCGACTACCGAGTGAAATTGTCATGTTGATCCTGTCAAGCCTGCCTTCGAGTGCTGTCTGTAACTTGCGACTTGCTTCCAAATATGTGGCCGCATACACATCACCATCCCTTCTGTCACAGAGATTCTGGGCATCGCGGTTCGACGATGACGCAGAGATGGCATTTGCATTCGCCCTGAGAGAGGATCATCTACCACCGGGGCCAATCAATTGGCGTCAACTGTATCAAAAGGCCCGGGGCATGCTCAAGAACTTCCTGAATTACCCCGGCTTCATGAATCGCCGACGTACCTGGAAAGTCTTACGACATATCACCCCGGCTTTGAGCTTACGCCTCCGGAACATGGGCAAGATAGCTAGGTCGCCATATCTTGGAAGGCCCCCTCGCGTCCCTGAGGAGTTATCCTCCCTAGGTAGCGTCTCTTCAAATGTGACCCTCGAGTTCACGCAATCCACGACCCCCCAGCTAGCCGCAGGATCTCGCCTGTTTGAGAAACAGTACCTTGGCTTCCCCAAAGCATCAAACCAGACTCTCAGGCTGGGAGTTTCCTTCATACCGCTGGCGGATGAACAGTACGTCTGTGGCCTACGAGTTCTGACAAAGGAATCTGGGGAGTATTCGGAATATTCGAGAGCCGGCTTCATCGATCACCTGAACGAACAGGTCGTTTATATAGACTCTCTTGACGAGATAGATATGATATCGTTCCACATAACGATATCCGGGATCATCGGCCTTTCCTTCCAAACGCGGAGCAATGAGTCTCCCAGGTCTCGCATCGTAGGCCAGTTTGATGACTGTACTGATGTTGATAGCGGCGTTTCCGAACTGGAGGTCGGCAAGAGGCTTCAAGATGTTGGTTTCGTGGTTGGGCTTGATGCGTGCAAGATTGTCTGCTTGGAGCTGTTTGGATCGCAACCCGCCACTGAATCACCGTCCTCGACAGAAGCTACCCGTGTCGCTCCGGTGTGGACCCCGGCCTCGCCAAAGTGTCGAGTTGAGTGGCAGCACGACTATGCTACTACCCAACAGACCTTCAACCTCTGTACCGCCATGGACTTTGGCGGCGAGGATGGTCGGCTGCTAGGACTCTTGACGCAGGTGAACGTCTTCATGGGCACGTTCCCCCAAGTATTCCTCGGTATGTCCTTCGTTTACGCGGACGGAAGCGAGAGAACATTTGGTCGCAAATTCTATACCCTGCGAAACGGGACGAAGTTGCACTGTATCGTGCAGTCGTTCTCCATCTCCGGGCCGGAAGGCGAGAGGATCTGCCAGGCGGACACTGCATACTCCCCGTCCCACGATACCATCCAACGACTTTCCCTCTCAACCACTGCGAATAGATCCATCGCCTTTGGCTTACATGGCGAACACTTACCCAAGGACAAACTGTTCTACACCAACAGGAGGGCGCCCCCCGGCAAAGTCTTCACCTCCTTCTTCAGCCTCCACAGTTCACCTTCGGGTCACTTTCGGGACTTCTCCGTCCTTGGTATTCCCGCGGACAAGGCCAACCGAGATTCGTCGATGGGCGACATTGCCCTCTGCAAAAACCCATGGGACACAATCATCACTTCGATGCTCTATTCAGCCAAGGAACTCTTGGCCCACAGCGGCGGCTTTGCGTTTACATCCGCAAGTCTGTCAGGCCTGCGCAGAATCCGGGTTTCTGTCGGAGGGGCCGGGTATTCGCGGGAAGCGCACCATGTATCGGGACTCAGACTGGAATACGAGGGATCGGCTTCGCCCGTCGTGGTCGGGCAATGGATCTCCGAGTACAAATCGCTAGAGATCAGCGGGGACGACGAGCGCCCCGTGGAAATCGTCACTTTTCACCATGCTAACAACCGCTTCAACCGGGTCAAGTTCGGCCCCTTGAGCGGGGTCTGCATCACCACTTCCAAGGGGGCGACCATGGAAGTCATTCTTCGGCCGGCCGAAGGGGACGTCCGTCTTTGTTTCCGGGAGACTCCTTACGAGAGACTCGACGCCATAGCCTGGGGCTGCAACTACCAGTGGGACCACGTCCGAGTGATGTCTCGCTACCAAGCCGACGTAGCCCATCGGGAACTCCTCTTCGGTCCCCTGAATCGACAAGTACCCGAGTGGGCGGTGCGAGAGCAGGTTTTCCTGAGGGAGAAGACCGCCGATGGCGCCGACGACCCTCTGGAGTCTATCCAGATGACCTTCAAGTGGATGACCAGCGAGCCCGCAGCGCTGTCGTTCATTTTTCGTTCGGGGCGAGTGCTGTCCCTTGGCGTTCCCGGGGAGAAGCCGGTTACCGAGACCCTGAATGAAGGAGAACAGCTATCACGAATGAACATTGGCATCCTGCGAAACAACCGGGTCACGTCTATCCAGGTAAGTCAAAGGGAACCAACGTTATTACAGACCCCTAAATCCAGACAATCACTTGCCGGGCTCTTTCTGACCCGTCTCATACAACCTTTAGTTCAAAACGGACCAAAATCGAATTTTAGTGTTCACCTACCCAAGTAGCCACCGCCTCAAGGTACAGCGCTGGGAGATGCATATCCTTCAGCATAACGTCGGCAGCGAGGAGAAAGACCACGAGGAGCTCGAGGGCGTCCACAAGATGCCCGACGCGGCTGGTCGCGCAGTTGGGTTCTGGGCTATCCCGAGAAGACTGGACAGAACACTCCAGTTCCCCTCCTTCGGACCTATATTTGACCAGCAGCAGCAGCTCGCTGATACTGCGACCGCAGAGGTTGAGCAAAACACGTAGATGGAATGCACGGCACTAAAGCTGCCAATAGTGGATTGCAGATTCACGTCACTTAAATGGTCCATGTCCGGTATTTTGATTTCATTTTGTTCTATGGCGCCCCCTTTTTTTCTTCCCTCGTGGATTTCTACATATCTAGCCAACAATCTCCTCCTTGCAGAAGATGCCGTACTTCTATATCGAGCAAAAGTCAGCCAGTGTAATAACGCCATCTGGTGGGAGTCACTTACCTCCTTGAGCTCCTTGATCAAGGGATCGTTGATCTTGCTGTTCATGGGAGCGAGGACACCCTTCTCGGAGAGAGTTCCGTTCAGGACTTGCTGAACGGCGACTGCGCAAGGAACGCCGACTACAGACAATTAGCAGGTTTCCAAATAGCGATTAGATGAATACAAATGCCTACCAAGCTTGGCCATAGCCGAGTAGCCGCTGGGGTCGGTGCTACCGTATTCGACAAGAGTCGAGGTTCTCGTCTGGTTGGTTCCGTCCTTCAACTCGACCTCGAACTTGTGTTGCAGACTACGTAATATTAGTATACGTCATGAGCATTGGAAACTTCTTACTTACATGACAATGTCGCGCTCTCCCTCACCGTATTGCATCTTCTTCTCGAGAGTGGCGCAGAGGGTATCCAGCGGGTTTCCTCGGGGGATGGTCTTCGGACATCGCAGTGTTAGTAAAGTGTGCTAATGGTTTACTTCCCGCGGTAACTTGAACCCCGTGGGGAGAAAGGGTTTGGGTATAGAGCTCACCTTCTCGTCAGAGAAGAGACCGAGCCAGCGAAGGCCGCCCAGGATATGGTCGCGCTGCTGGTTGTCCTTGAAGTTCGTCTTGGAGGAGATGGTGTCGATCAGAGTCTTCTCGTCCGACGCTGAGGCACCGATAATAGTCTTGGTTACTTCCTTCCAAGCAGCGGGCTCCTTGCAGCAGCTCTGCTCCTCGTCCTTCAGGAAGTTCATGTCGACAAGGCACTTGACGAACTCAGGGAAGCCAGCGTATCTCAGAGTACCACTTTCAACGTGTTAGCTACGGGCAAAAGAAAGATCTGTGTGATCCCATCAACTTACCGGACAATGGTCTGGGCCTCAGGGATGTTGTAACGCTCCTTGTAGGGGGTAGAGTCTCTGTTGGGGTACGCAACGGTAGCGAATCCTTGAGTCGGTGTTAATTGTCGACCAAAATCAAACCAATTGGCACCAAAGCATAGCCTCATTTACACAGACTGGGACTGCTTACCAGGGTAGATGTGGTATGGCTTGGCAGTAGCCATCAGGTCTTTGGAAATGCATTGTTAGCGTTGCCACTTGGGGGTATATGCCGCTACGCGGCTAGAGGTCCTCTTACCAGGGCCTGCCACATTGGCAACCTTTCCATCTTGGTAGAAGCTAGCGGGGTTTCGCAGAGCCAGCAGCACACCACGCGGCGACCAGGAGAACTTGTAACCCAGAGGGTTTCCAGAGCTCTCAGGGGCCGGCAGACCACCGCAGTACGACAGGAAGGAAAGGATCTTTCCGCCCTCCTTGTGGACCTCGTCGATGGTCTTGACGGCATCTGAAGGGGATCAGTGAGTCAGCATTGCTGCATACTTGCACTCTCGGAACCGCGGTTGCGGGGGCTCTTACACAAGTGATCAACACCGGGGTCCAGGCCGATCTCGTTCATGACGGTGATGCCGGCGTCCTTGCACTGCTGGTCAAGCTCCATCATGGCGGGGGAGACGTAGCTGGTCGTGACGACGTGCTTCTTCTGGCGGATGGCCGACTTGATGACGGTGGCGTGGAAGGTGTAGGGGATCAAGCTGATGACGAGGTCGTGCTTGGCGACCTCGGCGTCGAGGGCATCGTCGTTGGTGACATCGAGCGAGATGGGGGTGGCAGTCTTGACGCCGGCTGAGAGAGCCTTGGCGGACTCCAGAGTTCGGCAGGCTGTGTGTGCGATGGTCAACAACAGGGTCCTTTGACGTTTGTCACTCCGCTCAGAAGGAAGAGGAAGGGTTTCGTACCAACAGTCACAGCAACGCCCTGCTCAGAGAGGATATCCAGGGTCGGTCGGGTGACGAAACCGGCGCCGAGCATCAACACCCTACACGATAGCACAGACACGCCAAGTCAGTACATATTTCTCCATATTTTCTTCTCCGGGAGGATGCAGGAGCTTTCACTGACTTTTGGGAAGCCATCTTGAATGATTTGACTATACGGTCTTTTATCAATGGCAGATAGTAAAAGTAGTTGACGATCAGGGTCTTGTATAGGTTGAGATTCACGAAGCTGGCCCGCGATCAAAAGTCTACAGAAGGTGGGGGTGGGGCAACGTCCGATGACGGCACAGCTACACATAATCGACCCGCACGTCCTTCCAATGCTACATGTCAATCCCTAACTATTACATACGTCAATACCTAGATGCGCGGCATCCAGTCTTTTGTTTGCTGGTGGAAGAGTTTTCATTCTGCAGCAGCTGGCTTTGGTCTCGGCCGCGCAAGCCAGCCAGAACACCGGGGAGCCACACCCGTTGGCATTTTGGAGAATATGGCTTTCGACCGGCGTGACTCAGTAACTAACCCCGTCTTGCCGGGTCCGCAAAGGCATGTTCCTGCATTATGTAGCAGATACCTACACATCTTTTACTGATGCATTGGGCGACACCAAATGTTCGACACGAATAAATCGAAATACATAGTTTTATCAGATAGTGGTATAATTTTGATTTTCAAAGGGTTTTGGGGTCTTCCTGAGAACGATCTCGACTCCGTTGAAGCCATGACTTTTAAGCCCTATCACTCATTTTCGAGCAAGGGCGTCCGTGAGCTCACCCAAGATGGGTCCCCGCTGAAGCTCAAAAGCGCGAGCCGCGTTTTCGCATCGATGTCGAAGATGTCAAGAGGATGGTGCCGCAAAAGAAGTAAAAGGCCGTATGTACAGTTGTCGCGCCGACATCCATAAGATAGTCCCCGAGTCAAATGTGAAATATTATACGAGTTACCCCTTACTTGATTTCGATGCAAGTCAGAATAGGGGGTTGGCTCGTATACTTTCATGACACCCGCACAAGCAACACCACTGGTAAGCTAGCTCAGCTACGATATTAATAAAAATGCTCGCCTCGACCATTTCAAGGCCAAATCATATGCGCACCAATTTTCCTCGCTGTCACTGTAGCAGTGAGTGCTCAACCCCATGCGCTTTGAAGTCAAAGCTTAAATCAATCGCGGGTTTGCCTTTTTTCGCGCACTTTTCAGTGACAAAGCGCTATAAGAGCACGCATCTCTGAATCCTTCGCCCAATGGCTATGATGATGATCCGCCAACCCCCCAACGAAGACAAAGAGCTAGCTACATAACAACAGAAGAAGAGAAAGCAACATGCACAAAGAACACAACGGCAGTACTCCTAAACACCTGAACGACGACACAAACGTATTGTTCCCTGGAGTCTATAAAGGGTTCGTGTAACCCCCCACCCTTACCCTCGCCTCCTCTTGTCCTGTCGGTGCTGCTGTTGTCATCGTTGCTGTGGAATATCGCAGCAAACAAGACCTTGCCACAACTTCCAGGACACCACGACGACGGCCCTTCCCCTCTTCACAGCGAGAAGATGCGCTTTGCCCGGCTCTTCTGCGGGCTGCTCTTCTTCACCACCAAGCTCCACGTCCGGCCTCTCCAGAAGCTGGTAGCCCTCAAGCTTGCCGCCCTCGTCTTCTTCGTCTCGACCGGCGGGCCCGTCATCCGACTGCCTCCCCGGGACACGACAAAGGAGGGCGTTGCAGGTGTGCAGGGACAGTGGAAGCAGTCCAGCCACGAAGACATCCTTGGTATCCTAGAGCATGACGATAGTGTACTAATCATGTTGTGAGAAGACAGCATGGAGACGAAGGGAAAAGAATAAGAATATAAAAAGTAAAATGCTACTGTTGACCTGTGTAATATGTTTCGTGAAATACTGTATTGTGCAACACTGACGGTCACTTTTGTATATTTATTGTACTTTCTTATGAGGACGACTGGAGAAGTCAGGACACTCCCATTGTCGATCGCCAGGGAAACATTGGCCCGCGGCGGCTGGGTGAGACACGCATGAACGTCTCCCAAGTGGGTTTGATTTTCTTTTTATACTCGATATCTGCGACTTTCTATAGAGCCGGCAACTTGGCCCAAATTGAGATCCTAAACAACAGTAATGCGACGCCAAAAAACTCCATATACCTCCGCAACGCCACAATATGTTACTTGATGCTGGGATGCTCTGCCATGGTTGTCCGTGTCAGCGTCAGTGTTGACGCCCGTCAGGCCTGGCCTTGGCGTCGGCCTTCGAGAATGAGTGATAGAATGTCATTGTAGTGTGGCAACCTTGGCTTCGCCAGGTAAAGCAAGCCCTGGTGTAGTAATAATAACAAGATACAGCCGCTCTGGCCATATCGTAGGCATCCGCCCGGTAAAACCGATCGATATGGTCATCTGATAATAGTAATGAGCAGTCTTTCGCTTTTTAGGAACAACATGAAAATGCGACAACGCTGCAGAAGGACGACAAAACGCCTGGGGATGCGTTTCCTTCTGGGAAATGCCGGCACGTAAAGCGAACCAGCGGCGACTCAAAGCTAGCGCCTCGATGAACCTGAACCTTGGTTATCGTAGTGGTCGTCGCCTTCATGATGTAACGTAACACTGTTGAATTCCTCAAAAGGATCCACGATATCCGCCCCAGGAGTTGTCATGCCACTGTCAAGAGGCACGCCCTTGAGGTTTCTGGCGCCGCTGATGTCGACACTTTCACTTTCCTTGACATTTCTGAAGTTGACAGTATCTATGTCTTTGCTCGTATGCGGTACAATCGGGGGCTTCATGTGACGGATCAATGCCCATTGGGTGGTTCGGAAGAAAGGATGGACCTTGATATCCGAAGCACCAGCACGGGCTCCGAGCCGCCGCGTCTCGTCCTTGATGAGTAGTTTGCGAATCAAAGATTTGCACAAGCTGTTTAAACAAGTCAGTATTGGTCCCTTCATAACAATATACGACATATGAAACGTACTTTGAAATTTGCGGGGCCCCAGAGTGTTCTGGGAAGGGAATATCTTCCCGCAGAATGTTGGCAAACGTGGCGTTGCGGTTCTTTCCCTTGAAAGGTGTCGTCCCGTAGAGCATTTCGTAGATCAAGATGCCCAGCGTCCACCAATCAACAGCACTTGTGTGCCCACTGCCCTTGATCACCTCGGGCGCGATGTACTCCTCCGTGCCGACAAAAGAATTGGTCCGGAAATCTGCTATACAGGACTTGGTATCTATTGTGGGCAGCGAGGATGTACTCGCGCCATTTTTGCCCATGATCATGGTGGGTTTACCACCTGGGCCAGACTGCTTCGACAAGTCAAAATCCGACAGCATGATGTGTCCTGACTGGTGAAGAAGAATGTTCTCGGGCTTCAAGTCTCGGTAGATGAAGCCCATGAGATGCAGGTACTCGAGGGCGGCTGTAACCTCGGCGGCGTAGAATCGCGCATCGTCCTCCGGGATGCATTTGCCGGGGCGTGTTTGGAGTGCTCTGAAGAACTCTCCTCCGCTGCAATACTCCATACAGAGGTAGAGATGGTCCTCGGACTGGAAAGAATGGTATAAGGTAACGATAAAAGGGTGGTTACTTGTCGCAAGGATTTCCTGTTCGGCAAGAGCTCTCTTAATCTTGTTGCGCTTGATCATCTCCTTTTTGCTTAGAACTATCCACAGTCCAGTCAGAAAAAACACGGTCAGGCAATGGCGCATCAGTGTGATGATGGTCCTTACCTTTCATGGCATATAACCTTGAGCTCTTCTTCTCCCTCACGAGGTATACTTTACCAACATCTCCCTTTCCAATAAGCTTGATCTTGTCAAAGCTGGCAGGCCCGACTTCGACAGTACGGACCTTGATGGAATTCGAGCTGTATGTCCTGCGGAAAGCCAAAGGACTGCGGCCCGGGGGAGGCAAAGCACCCAGACCGTCGCCATCAGGCACGATGAGGGCTCCGCCTTCGGCAGCGGCATGCTTTTCCACAAAGCCTAGGGTGGACGAGTCGGGGTGCTGCATCAGGGGCTCTTTACCCAGCTCTGCCGTGGCAGGCCTCTCGTTGCTGCCTTTGCCCTTGGAGAAGAGGCCGTGGGCGTTGGGAGCGCTAGCTACCCTGCGGAGCTTTCGCGCAAGTTCTTCCTTGGTGGCGTTGGTAGGTTGGGGTTTCGCAGGGCCAGCAGGACCACTGACTTTCAGAGTGGGCGTATCCGGCGGGCTCGGCGGCACAGAGCCGTTGTGGTGTCGGAGACCAGGGTGGCCTTGTAGAGCGTAATAGGGGTTCGCGTGGGCAGTCGGGCTCATGGCCTCGTCGAGGGGGTTGCCCTCGCTGGCGGTTGTGGTCGACCTAAGGCGGCCAACCGTGGAGAAGAACTTTGTGTTGCGAAACACATTGGACTTGCTCTCGTTACTCTTCAGTGACCCATCCAGGCCCTTCTCCTTCTCGGAACCGTGGTGGTTGGACTTGAGGTCGATACGGAAGAAGTTCTTGATCTTCTGGTTGAAGTTGCCGTTCGGCGACTTCAATGAAGGCATCTTAGTGTTGTTGGAGTTGGGGTCGGTGTCGTTGTCGTTGGTGTCGCTGGAGTCGTTGAAGTGGTGGGACTGGGTTAATCGATGTAGATCATGAGACGAATGCCATGATGCCAATCTCTGTCTGATACGAAAGGTGCTGCCCCGACGAGATTGTGATTGATGATGATCCGAGGCCAAAGGAAAACGTGCAGACTCTGGCCGTAATTGGGTAGGCGAAGAGGGACTGGAGTTGGCGGCTGTCGATGTAGCAGTGGACCCCATGGTCGATCAAGTCTGCCCAGTGCTGGAGTGGCAGAGAGTCCAGGAGTGGAGGAGGGAAGTAGGCACTCTAGTCCTGTCGGTCTGTCGGTGATAGGCCCAGGCCTGGTATGGTCGATCCACTTTGCCGGGACGGATTAGCTGGGAGGCTGTGTGTCTGTGTTCACTTCCAGTTCACTCCGGGTCAGTTCAGGGCGAAGCCTAGGCAGGTCGGTTCAGGCTGTGTGGTGTGGTGCTGTGTCTTTTTCAGTCCAAGTCCATGGATGGGTGTGCCTGTTGCGTTGCTTTGCTTTGCTTGCTTGTTTCTCCTGCTGCTCTGTGCTTGCGTGCTCGTGCTTGGTAATCCAATAAAGGTGTTCCTTGTCGATCGTCCCTGGTCGGTCTTCAGAAGGGGGGGCTTTTTGATTGACGGGGCACTGAACCATGAACTCGCACTAAAAGTACATCAGGTCGTATGGGCTGGGAGTGGATGGGCAAGTCATCAGATCTGGGAAGGGGTAGCCAGGAGTCCAGGACGGGTTGGGACTCCAATCTGCGCAGTCTAGTGATGGGTGATTCCGGCGGAAGAATAGCTGGGACAAATTACAACCTTTGCTTCTTTTTCAGTCAAGGAACCCGTTTATTAACTTTCCATTTGGCTTTCTCGAAGCAATCGAATGGAACAGAGGGGGACAGCTGTTTATCGAGACGGCGGCTCAGTCGGGGGTTGCAGGGCGGGGCTTCCTCCCTCTCCAGTAGGGCATATACTAGCAGTCCCCAGCCTCAGCATGCAAATTGATTTGATGCATTGGAAATGGGTGCATGTATTCCTGGGTAGGTACTGTATACTACAGGTACGTACATGTTCGCATGTACCCCCAATTGAAGGCGTCCGGTGCCCTTGAGCTTGGAGGGGGGCTACAACGCCTAGATCTGTCTAAAAGCTGCCTGGCTGCACTACAGAAGTTGGCGAGAAGGGCAGGCGAAAGCCAAGCAGAGACGGCCGGGCTAGCCCCAACTCGCCGGAAAGCCACCATCCATCATACGGTAAAGTGCGTACAGGCATCGACCAGAGGACAGAGTTTTGGATTGTAAATGCTTGCAGGTGTATTATTGAGACACCGTGAACACATCCGATACCTTGAGTACATACCTAATGGATATCGGAGGATGCGTGTGAAGAAGCCGGTTTCGGGGAGATCGGGACTGTGTTGCATTAAATCAGTCTCCTTCGATATGGTCCGGTGCCATAGGTTGATACATGTCTCCATGCTAAGTGCCTGATATGGCGGCTTTTCACCAGTCCAAACTCACGTATACAGGCGCCTTATATCAGTTGTCTATCTTCTTTTGATCTGGCGTTGTGGCCAAGGTTCATATAGACTTTGGAATTAGTCTCTACGATGCCCACCCAAGCATTGAAAGCATATTTGTTTTTCTATTACATTGTGTCTATACCCAGGCATGAACCGATCCGGTAATGCTCACTCGGACGTTGGCACCCACTATCTGGTGACTTGTCACCCGCATCATCCGGTCCGTTGTTTCGAGAGCCGCATGGAAATGAACTGGCAACTGTTGTGTACGGCGCAGCAGGCAGGCAGCTCGTGCGCAGCAATTTGTACCCGAAGAGGGAACAACATGATGAACTGCCATGATGAAGGCTGGCCGCCCACTCGCCACCACAGACACAGAGTGAATGCAAAGCGGTTCTCATTCGTTGCTGACCTGCCTACCTCTGCTGCCTGCCTACCAATCAGTCCAGGCATTCACTCTATTTATTACCGTGGCAAGGATCGCGAAGACCCCATTGCTCAACCGTTGGCACCCACCACCCTGGCTGCATGGAGGGAAGCCAGAATTGGGCGAGGCACGTGGGGATACCTGACATCACATCTGGCTCTCCGCTCGCTGCTTTCCTGAATGGCCTCCTTTGTCGGCCCGTATATGCGCTCCCCTCCAAACCTGTTCATACGAGTCGCGATCAAGTGCACCCGCCATATCCCCCGGGTAGGATATCTTCTTCGATGAATGCATGCATATAACATACTTTAGCCAAGTACTCGAGCATGAAGTAATGGGAGCCAGCCGCGTAAGTCCTAGGGGGCTTTGAAGTGACACAAGTCTCTGACAGGCTTGCTCTGACAAGAGCGACATTGGCCTGCCGAATCGAGCCAAGCCTGCCGGCCTCTGGCGGCCCACTCCAGGGTTTCCCTACCTTTCAACCTGGCGCATGGCACCATGACTTCGCGAAATTTCGCGACAAGACGCAATAGCGCGCAGGCTTCTTGGTTTAAATAGTTTATGTATTTCCGATGTTCGTCCATGAAAACGTGAGGCTGGCATCGTATTGTCTGGAATGAAGGTCCGCAAACATCACAGTGTGGATGGGACTCTTGGGGGGAAACTCTCATGGCGACTGTCCAGTAGGTTTGACTTGCCCATTTTACGACCTGAAGATAAATAGAGTTTCTCTTCCTTCAGTGGCTACGCAATGCCAAAGGTTGTTATGGAATAGTTCCTCAACTCCCACCATTTGGGCGCCCCAGTATACAATACGGAGTTGGTCAATATCTACCAGGTATATTGGTAACCATACTGTCTCGCTGCAGTTCAAAAAAGACACGAGCTTCTCGTATGGTCCCGCCGCACCGCTTTGCTCCTGGCGATATACCTAACATTGCAGTCACCGGCGAACATTCTATCGTCTTGGCAGATAAACGAGGCGGGAATGACGTGGTGTGGGAAAAGGACTGTCGCAGCTGTTAGTGCGTGCGTGTAATACAGGGATCCTGCGTTTCCGATATAGTCAAAATTGAAAATGCCCTGATGCCGACACTTCAGCCTCAGGGCTGAGTACCGGTATCTCTGACTTCTGTAAGACCCCAGCACGGGCAGTTCCGCCGAGGTTTTGTATCAATCCCCACGATCATACTATGCAAGCCTTTTGACGTGCCAGCAACCTCCCTACTCGTCTTGTCAGTCGCCGCATGTGTTCGCTTACATGCCTACCCAGCTGGGGAGATGTGTTACAGAGCAGCAACTACACGCAACTATCGCAACGCCGGGACAAAACACATCCAATGAGACGAGACCCAGGCACGGCTGTAACTGAACTTTCACGGGCGTCACTGCGTGCTCCTAGTACATACGGGGCTCGGCCGCTGCGAGCGGGTTCGTCTGAGCTAGAAGGTGCTCAAAAATAGAAGTCGGTCTTGACATAAGGCATGGAAGCCTTAAACCTTGATACAGTACGGCATAGAATACCACCAAAAAGACAAGGCAGCTAAGACTCCAGTTTTTCAACACGTCGACTCCCTAATAACCTGATTATCTGGACAAGCATATACACGAGTTATGATGGGCAACGTTATAACGGCGATAACCTACAATTATGACATGTTTGCTGGAGGGTAGATATATGATATCTGGCCGTGGCTAGCAGGCGTTTGCTCGCTTGCAACCTGTCAATTCCCGTCCGAACTTGGCATTTGGAATGCCTCGTTACGTGATTGTATGACCATCGAATGGTAGTTTCAAGGCGAAATAAGGCTAACGACAGTTGGGATTTGTATCAAGATCTGAAGAACTCGATGCCTTTGATGTCACGCTGCTATCCCCTTGATTGCCAAATACCGCATTAGTTGTGGGGCGATTCTATACTTCAACTTCTGCTGTTACCTACGCGGGTTACAAGTCTTCGACGGCGTGAACTCTCACCATCCGAATATATCTGATATTCTAATTCGACCAGAAGCTGCCCCCACAACTAATGCGGTATTTGGCAATCAAGGGGATAGAGTGATCTGACCAACCCAACCGAGCCGACTCGTCTTCAATAGGGTAAAAGGACGACGTTGTCAGGCCAGCGTCTTGACCGTCTACTAGGGCTTAGCACCAACCCTTTACATTTGACCTGAAGAAGTATCTGAGCGCGTCCGCCTGGGGACCCTTCCACACAGTCAAGGGACTACGAGCCGTGCTCAACATATGTACATGCGGGCACCGCATCTCGATTGCTAGAGGATGACTAATTTGGCCTTCCTTCAACTCCTGCTTCCTGGCTAACACAATACGGAGAGCCTCTGTTTACGCTTGTGCTGGTAACGGGCCCTGTCCTTCCTCCAATATTCTTGCTAAATAGACAAAAACCTTGTCGTACTAGCTATCCATCCATTGGCCCATATCAGTATGTCCTTGGGTCTTGATACCCCTGGTGTTTGCCAGCCCCATGCTGCAACTGCCGCTACTGGAATCAGTATCCTTGTGCCTACTGCATACATCGAGGGAGGCCTGCGTCTAGGAGGTTCGCCATACGAATGGGTTTGGAAGAGTTGGTAAGAAATGTGCCTTTTGCTAGAAGAATGGGGCGTGATTCAGCTGAATTCAATGGGTACAGTCTTCAAGCTCTTTGTATGCTTGTTGATATCTGACTGTTCGGGCCTTGACGAGAGCTTTGTTCAATACCCACCCTCTCCTATGCTATTAGATTTTATTTCGATGGCCCCTGGCATCGCGAACACCTAGGAAAGCCGATAGCAGATGCCATCTCTAACTAGATATCTGTAAATATGTCAAATCCACATCCAGATTTCGATCGATGCCAAGCGCTTGTCCGCGGTGATCCAAGCCCAACACCCAATAGGGAACTCAAAGACCGAGGATTAGTTACCTAGGTACTTTGCCGAGGATAACTCCTTCTGGAATGGAAATGAACAAACACTTGATTAGTCGTTACGACCCGACACGCGCGATGGCCAACAGCTACGGCTTGGTTGGCGATTGGGCTTCGCTGAACGGATCCACGTGGTCAACATCTGAACCTCCCGGAAACCCCCATCCATCTTCCAACAAGGACTAATCGTGTCCAATATAATTTGGCGCAAGCGGCCAACTTCCGGTGGTTGTATATATGACGGACCAGCACGATCGAGGGGTCTAGACATGAATATTATTAATCACACGCTGGGTCTGATCCCGCTAGCTTTACCTCCATCAGCTGTCTGTTGACGGGCAAGCTGTCTATAGATGCGACCGGACACATAGATAGACTCATGAGCCTCTATAGTGTGTTTATCGCTCTAGTCCCTGTAGCCAATATGACTATCCTCCAGTGCTACGAGGCATACATCGTTCGCCAACCCATAATGACTGTGACTGACTGGGGGGAAGGGGGTTCACATCTCGCTGTCCGGTGGCGGGAGAAAGAATTCCGACTCATCAGGCGCATTCTCCAATGCTTGTCGCTGAATCTCCCGGAGTCTTCGCTTGCGAAGGAGCATGCCTTGGGTATCCTCAAACTGCTGGTCCTTGATCGAGGGCGTGATCTGATTGCCGTCCTGGCCGAACAGGTACTGGGGCAGCTTGTTCGGGTCTCGCTCAAGGGCCCATATTCCCTTGTTCTGAGGTCCGTCCCCCATCTGCCAAACATATCGCTCCAGGTGCTCCTTCTCCACGTGGGCGCGAAAGGCTTCCTCGTCCTCGAATTCTTCTGATTGTTGTTGTTGCTGCTGCTGTTTGACCTCGCTCGTAGCACCCTCTCCGCTTTCCGTCGTCTCTGCCAGCTTGGTGCCGCATGGGCCCCAGCGACATACCAGCGGCTCTGTGTTATGTACGAAGAACACGTGTTTCCGTAACGTGTCCATGTTCTGAAGCTCGGCGGGGCACCGTGTAAGCTTGCCCTGGAGATTGTCCTCGTGCCACTCGCAGTCGAAAGTCATGTACTTTGGATCTGACTGTAGAAACCACTCTCTAATTGTCAGGTCTGGCGGCTTGGGCGGGCGTCCTCGTCTCCTCGGTTCCTGACTTGGACCCGCCGATGATGACTTCGGTTTCCTTATGGGCCTGTTGGCTGAGGAGGCACCTCCGCCATTCTGCGCATTGTACGGAGTACCTGGCTTCCATCCTTTCGGACGGCCTCGTTTCCGTGGTTGCTGGGCCGCACCTGG
This sequence comes from Apiospora marii, assembly GCF_038362585.1. Lineage (NCBI taxonomy): Eukaryota > Fungi > Ascomycota > Sordariomycetes > Amphisphaeriales > Apiosporaceae > Apiospora > Apiospora marii. Next base: position 4,259,535 of record NW_027117377.1, read on the forward strand.
TGTCTCGTCTTGGTTCATGTTGATAACGGCTACCTCAGCCGCTGGAGTTCCGTTGGCATTCCTCGGTTGTAACCTCGTAGGTAGCACAGTCTCTAGCGGTGATTGATTTCTACCCTGAGCGGCTGGGCTCTTAGAGAGGTTCCGCTTTTTTCTCGCAGGTGAGGTGTTGATAACGACGGACAAGCGTGATCCTATGGGTGATGGATGAAAAAGGTGATTTGTACTTTGCTGTGGACTGGGGAGGAACGATGGAGTGATATCCGAGACGATTGGCACAATTGGACTATCTTGCGGATCTTCCCCTCCAGAGTAACCATTTTCATAGGGTTGACCTATGTTATTATGCCCATTTACGCCTAAGCCACCTCCTACTACGTCGTCGCCAGGTCGGAGACCTTCTTGGAAAGGCATGATTCCGAGCTTGGCCAGTTATTAAAAGATGAAATAGGTTCGGTCCCAACTCGCCGAAGAATAATGAGTGACATGAGAGCTGGGCACCTGTTTAAAAGGGTTACAAATAAAGAAATTAATAAAAATGGTATTACTCGGTGGTTGCTTTAGATCATTCCATCTAGGATGAGATACATGAAGGTCGAGTAGAAATGATGTGGTGTGAGCGCACGACGCGCCGCGCTCCTGCAAGTATTAAAGGTCCAGCGCCATGCTGCAGGGGCTGTTGGGTTAGTGCCTGCGCCCCAGTTTTGCCCGTCGGTCTCTGTTTCTGTCTCCTGTCCCGTGTCCCCCGAGTGAGATGCCAACTGCACAGAACAATGCAATATTAACCATCCATTGCCTGAGGGTTAACATATGATCCTTAATGAGATCCGAAAACTAACCAGAATGCAAGTAATAACTTGAGCTTTGTGGTATGCTACAGTTTTCTCTGGTTTTTTCTCTATGCCTATATCTGCTCCCTAGGCTTGTGAGAACAAGCCGGGCAAAGTACCTTAAAGTGATCTAGCAAATCGAAAAGCTACCATCAATTCCAGTTTCATAGCCACATTAGTAGATACACCAAGAAATGCTAATTGATTATTCCATTGTGAACTTTTATTTCAATCTGTTTGTTCCCCTGACTTGGTCGGGGGCAAGTGGAATTGTACTTAGTCAAGGTGCTGGGCAAATACGGGCTATTCCAGCGGCCGCTTGCCCCTTGTGCTTAAGAGCAGGCAACCCCAACTTTTCAAAGCATCAAGCAGATGTAACGGGATGGATCAGCATTTACTAGCATCATCAAACGTGTATCGTAAGTAGGTAGCTCTTCTACGTAATGCGAAAGTTGTTGTCCCGATGCCAATCTCTGTTGGGATACGGCTGCTATAACTTGCCCACACTACTGCCCAGCTCTCATGGAGGGGCAATGGGAAGCCATAATCAGCTGCGTGTACAATGTGTACAGCTTGGTGCAACAACTCCTTTTTCTGCAAGGTGCCCCCGAAAAACAAGTCCCTCGGCCTGTCTCTTATTGGTGATGCATACCTCCATAGCCTCATCGCACGGAGATGGTGTGAGGTGCTGTCCTCAAGAGCCCGAGGCCTCTGCCTCGACCTCGCCGTCACCTGAGTCAGGGGGCTCAGCCACGGTTCCCTCACCCGAATGCGCATTTGCAGCGGCCAGTCGCGCGTCTTCCTTCTTTTGACGCAGAGCTTCCGTCTCCTGGCGCATCTTCTCCAGGCTGAAGCCTTCGTCGTCATCATCGTCCTCATCTTCAGATTCGTTGTCTTGGTTGAAACGCCAGTTCCCGCTCTCGAACAGAGCACGACCAGTCGCCTCCTTGGCAGCTTTGGCTTGCTCTTCAGCTGCCTTCTTGCTCATGCGCTCCTTCTTCCACTTGGCGAAAGACTCAGGTGTGACAGGCGTAAGGGTTCCGGTAAGCTTATGCCTCTCAGACTCCAAGAACTCTTCAAGAGTTAAAGTCTTAAGAGGAGATTTGTCCAGCAGGGCCTTCTCGGCTGCTCGCTGTTCCTTGGTCTTGAGGACGAATCTGGATGGTGTTAGTGATGAACATGCATGCAGACCAGTTCAAAGATGGAATACTCACCCAGGTGGAAGCGCATGCTTGTATTTGCAGTTGTTGCCGCCGTTTGGACACACCCAGAACCAACCGTACTTTCCGTCCTCGATAGCCTCGATGAAGAATTTGCACACCTTGTCGGTGGTGGTCTGTTGGTTACCCTTCTTGGACAGAACGACACTTCGAAGCTTCTCCTCGTCCCAGTCATCAGAAGTCTCCTTCTTCTTCTGCTCCTCCTCTTCTGCTCTACCATCCGAGTACAGGTTGATTTTCTCGGTCTTGCGCTCGACTGAGAGATCATGGGAGAATTTGCACTTCTTGCCCTTCTCACAGTCACCCTTCTTGTAGAAGATGCAGACAACGGTCTTGGGGTCGACGCCGAAGGGAACCTTCTGGATTTGCGCGGGCCTGGCCAGCAGTTCGGCGTTCTCCCGTTTGGCATCCTCGGCGGCCTTCTTCTCACGGGCCTTAGCTTCCTTCTCGGCCTGCTTGCGCTTTTCCTCGGCAGTGCCGGTGGCGGTTGCGTTGATCTGCTTGATCTGCTTCTGCGCTGCGGAACCCTTCTTGTTTTTCATGCCAAAAGTCTTGTCGGCGATGACCTTGGAAGCCTGCGGCTTCTTGGCCTTGGGGTCTTCCTTCTTCTTCGGAGGCATGGTGGCGAGTAGACGAAGAGTTAATTCTGGCCCGGTGTGTTAGACGTTTGCGTAGATCGCCGCTGTCAGCGGTAGAAAGCACGATTCGCCGGTAAAGTCGACTGGTTTCTTTGGTGATCGCTGCGATAAACCACCTTCCGACCTCTTCAACTAAGTAAGTATTCAAAGTTGGTGGGTTGAAGTGGGACAGCGGGGCTATGTCGTAGGTAGTAAAATAATTACCTAGCACCTGCAGTTCACATGACAAGCTGTGGCTAAGTATTCAATAAGCCACACTGGTAAACCACCTTCCTTGCTGCGTGTCCTAATGACCACTGGCAGTCATCAACAGCTACGTTAGTTACCTCAGTCCAAGAGCCTCCCCCCGAGACAATCACTATCAAGGTATGTAAGACCCGAGCCTTCTCTGGTATGCCACCTTCTCAATGCTTCTACTTACGTTCCTTGGAATTGGACTGACCTGATGCGCCAGATTGTCTTCCCTCACGCGCGCAAGATCCCAATTCCTTATCGATATCGACCACAGCCGACTGAATAGACAACCAACCGCGACCATGATCTCGGATGACGATCTGTATCGACTAGCCATCTTTCTTGGCTCCGTCTCCATGGTTCTCATTGTCGTTTACCATTTCTTCGAGGTCAACTCCGTAGAGGAGAGTGGACTGGCCGAGAAGGCGGCCAAAACTCGGCCTGCACAACAGCCTGGCGCGGTCGGAAAGCAGGCCACTGCAACGAAGTGAAGGGACTCCATGGCGCGATACCAACATCTTCCGGCCACAACGGGCAATTGGTGTAGATTGGAGGGGTGATTCGACAGTGCTGGGTGGTGACGATCTACAACACAATGCGAAAGGCAGGAAAGCCTACGGATACAAATACCCATTGCCTTATCTTGATGGAGGCATGACCCCTCGGCTCGCCGATGTAGCTGGCCACTTTATACCCAATCATGTCGGCGATGCGGGCTCATGGTGCTACAGAGCGAAAGAGCAGAGCGGGATCATAATGAGCAACATGCGCCTCTGCGACAGGAAGCAGATCTAATACGGACCTGATTATCAATTGCTTTTCATGGATGCCGCTTCTGCCGCCTGTGAGTGCGGGACGACATTCACAAATCTCTCTTCCAGTTCCCGATTGACAAGTAATACATCTGTAAAATCATGCATAAAAGCAGCCTTTGAATTAAAGGTGATTCCTCGTGAGAAACATCAAAGATAGGTACTTCATGTAGCCACAGCTCCGTCTATTAGTACCAGCAGCTTGGCCTGGAGCTCTCTGATTGGGTGAACCGATGGGTGAGCCGTATCAGGCTTAGCTTGCCACTTGTGTGGTCAGCTCTCGCCCTCGCCCCCTGCAGCAGCAACAGCATTGATTCTAGGCTCCATAGCCCCACAATAAGGCGACAGAAGGCAGGCAGAGAGGCAGACAGGCAACTGCGGCCAGAAAAGCCAAGCCCCCCGTGCCCAAACCCAATCTTCTCAGTCGCGACCCATCTGCGCCCTCCCTCCATCAATCCTCATCAACATCTGCACCACCTGCCTCTCCATCTTCATCTCGAACCTCTTCTCTGCCTCAACAAGAGAAAGATTCGACCTGCTGTATTTTCCTCTTCTTGACTCACGGCTGCATCCAACTTGTACCGCCTCACCCCCACGCCATCAGTACCTTTCTTGCACCTGGTCTGACAGCTTTTCTTCTTCATTTCTACTCAACTGCCTCTTTCACTGCCAAACATCCATATTCTGCCCAAAGTCATCCTCGACGTGCGGAACCCCTGACATTGCCAATACATCACCTCTGAAATCCACCAGTTTCAGTCGCGATTTCTTCCACCTCTTAATCTATTAATCGACGCGGACATTTGCGCGCATCTCCGAGCCAGCATCCGATTTTCACCGAGTCGCATCTTCACCTAAGAACGCGTCTCTACCCATCACACGCTCCATAACACCAGACACCTCAACACTACTCACCACCGAATCCATCAATATGTCTGGAAAGCTTGACCAGTCTCTCGACGAGATCCTCTCCACTCAGCGTCGCACCGTTGGCGGCCGCCGTGGAGGTGCTCGAGGAGGACGCCGTTCGGTCGGAAGAGCCGCTGCTCCCGTCGCCCCCGTCGGCGGTGTCACCAAGACTTCCAAGCAGAAGGGAGCTGCTGCAGCCAAACAAACACCCGCCAGAGGCGCTGTGGCTGGCGACAGCAAGGTTGTCGTGAGCAACCTGGTAAGTCTATACACTCCGTCGCTTATCGCGTATCATCACTAACAACCCATGCAGCCTAAGGACGTAAACGAGGCACAGATTAAGGTATGTTTCCACTAAGGCTTACCCTGCCGGTGGAATTTCATCGACTATCCATTTTTATCGCGCGCGCGTAAACTCGAACCTACGATCTACGTCGCCTTAACTCGATCCATTCGGTTAAGGGATGTATGGATGTGGCCGGAGTCGAGCTGTCAGTTGCCCAGTCTCCTTCATGATCAAAGCGTGTGCGCATTTTGCATTGCGGTACAGCGGATCGAAGTTGAGCAGGTCCTTGTCAAACAAACACTGCGCTTCGGCGTCGACCGCAGAAGGCCTGGCAACCCTTCCCTGCGTGTTCCACCAGTGTAGACAAGTCGACTATGGCGCTATGATGATGACATGCAACTCCGAGGCTGGAAAGGACCTTTTCCTGGGGGCTATCATAGTGAACTCCAAGCACGTACAAGTGCTTCCTCCAACCTGCAACGAGCATAGCAGTGAGCTACAGCAACACACTTCAGAGACATACCGGTACATCTTCAGTGGAGTATCTTGAGGCGCAATACTTCTGTCAATTTGGGCAACTGGGGCTACCTTTTCTGAAGCCGTACTGGGTAAACTGCGCAACGGCAAAGCGCCGAGCAGATTCTGATCAATCTTTTTTGATACAAGTACACACTGAGTGGAAGAGATTATACCAACCACCTCGTGTCGGGCGCGAGATACGGCGGGAACACCAGGAAGTTCGCTACTGGTAGAGAGCATCTGGTGGGCGGGGGATGAGATGCTTTCCGGTTGGTCAAAGTGCCAGGTCTCGAGACGGCCTGCTCCATGCTGTACTAACGCTCACTGCTTGCTCGTTGACGGTACTCTTGTGGTGTGCCACCAAAAATGCTAGGCTCACACTACTTTCGCTGCCGCCGAGGAACGATACGCGGGCGACATGATACGAAACGTTTACTACCCGTGAATTTATTGATCACTAACATGGCATGTCCTTCGATAGGAGTACTTCATCACGTCTGTCGGTCAAGTCAAGAGAGTTGAACTCTCATATGGCCCCAACAGCATGAGCCGCGGCATCGCCACCGTCACTTTCGGTACCGCTGATGGTGCCCAAAAGGCATTCAAGGCTCTGAACGGCCTTCTGGTGGACAACAGGCCTATTAAGATCGAAATCGTTGTCAGCGCTGCTAACGCCGCCATGCTCCCTGCACCCAAGACGCTCACGGACCGCATCACGCAACCCAAGTCGCAGCCCAAGGCTCAGCCCAAGTCGGCCGCTTCCACCAAGAAGGACGCTACAACCAAGGATGCCGGATCTAGTGCCGCTGGTGCCCGTGGTCGAGGCGGCCGTGGTGCTCGCAAGGGTAAGAGCGCTCGCCCTGCCAAGAAGACGGCCGAGGAACTCGACTCGGAGATGGCGGACTACTGGGGCTCGGGTAACCCGAACGAGAACGCTAACGGTAGCGCACCGGCTGCCGGAAACGATGATGCCGCTATGGAGGATGAGATCTCAGTATGTTGTGACTCAGTCAAACGAATGATGCAGAATGCTAACATGTATTGAATAGTAAATGCGCAATCGTAAGCGAAGAATTCTCAGACGAAGTTTCATGAATTTTGCGTTGGACAGGATGATCGTGCTTGGCCCAAGGAGTGGCTCCAGGTTGGGTTTTCAGTTGCTTGCCACGATTGGCATTATGTCGTCTTTGCTTGCGTACAAATTGTCACCTACGAAATGCAAACCGGTTTGGGGGAAAGGGATGGACTGGCAATGCGTCGTTGTATCATTTTTTCAGACTGGTGTCACTTGGTCATCAGTCTGAACAGTTTTTTTAGTGGTTATAGCGAATAATGAAGATCGAGCGATAGACCACGAAATTTAGTCTCCCAGAGACACCTAGGTGATTGAATATCTTGCTGTCTCCATCCAACGCCATGCTGAATTGACAATGGTATACATGTGGCCAAGTGGTGTCTACACTAACTCTTTGGCTTCGTCGTCCCGGCTGGGTCTGAACATACCCTGTGGCATACCTCGAGCCTTGGGCGACCAGGGCTTGTTGTAAACACAAGTCCGTGTGTACTGTCTGGCATTGTCCAAGTCCAAGTCCATACGTACATCTACTTGGCCATATCACCTACGCCCTCTTTGCCTGATATGATTTTGTATTATTGTGTTAGTAACGGAAGCGACACGGCGCTCAAAGCAAATGGTCCACCATCTATCTTTACCCACCTTTGATGTGAAGATCTTCCAAAATTAAAGCGATGTACGTACGTACGTGCCTTGAATAATTCTCTGGTTATGAGCTATCATTGCCACATACGCCAGCCAACAGTGTGGGTCATGATCAACCCTCTTCGGTGTGAACTCGTATGTAGTTGGTCTGTAGATATCATTGGCTTGATCTAGATCGTCCCGTTCACGACACGGGTTTGGTTCTTCAAGCAAGCCGACCAAGGAAGGCCGGTCTAGAGGTAAGTGTAGCCTGCCGCTAAGATGTCACGCGCATACGACAGGAGGTAGGTAGGTGGATAGCTAGATCAAACTTGCAGTTCCGGCGCCCCCCGTGGCGAACTATCCTTCATTCGTGGTAGGTTCTGGCCTATGCTATCACCTCAAGGAACAAAGAGGCTTCGGGGAAGGCGCCCGGGCCCGCCGGGCGTTCACGGCTTGGGTCACTCAATGTAAAGTCGATGTTACCCCCTTCATCTGTGGATCGAATGGGTACCGTCCGCCCATCGTTGTCGGGCCTCTATGCCATGTCATATATGATACTCAAGGGGGGCGGCTCGAGTCATTGCGCGTGTGCGTGCGTCGATGATATGGTGGTTGGCGGAAACCTGGATATAGTGTTCACTAATCGATCGATCCCTGTACACATTATCAGGCCTTTTGAGACCAAAGACATGTGCCTGCTTACCTGGGCGTTTGCCGCTTCAGAAGCGGTTGGAATACTAGGCATCACTTCGAGGCTGGGGCAGCCAGTAACACGGGGGTAGACTTGTAGCTAGGGACCGGAGTCCTTATGTGACAGTACATGTATATATTATAATAGTGACTCCAGGGATTCAGACGGACCGGTTTGAGGAAGATAGGGGGAGGGGGACCTCGAGTTTCAATAGTAGGGATGTATTACAGTGGTTCTGGTGGTAGGACTATACACGCGCATTCCAGACAGGTTGAGCTCCTGAAGCACGGTTCACAGCCTCCTCATTGTTGTTGTTGGTAACCATGAGCTGTTCCACGTGCTCGCTCACGGGTTGGATATGGATTAGGGCATGACGCTGTGTGTGGCAGCGATAACACCAGATTGTGGACGGGTCCGAGCCCTCCATTGCCCGGCAAACCCATGCTCCTTTGTGAGAGCGTGATATGCTCTACGGGGCCGTAATCCCTTTCAAAGCTTTGCCCAGAGAGGTAATCTAGCAAGGGAAAGGGGCACTGTAGATGAGGAGTAGGAGGCTCTGGACGGAAGCCGACTGTGCGAGGTGATGAAGGCTGGTTGCTGGCTTCGTACGTCAGCCTGACCCCGATCTCGTTGCTTTTGTCATGTATAGACAGAAGACAGAGAGATATGGAGGAAAGAGAAAACTTGGCTGAACTCGCTTTGCACTTTACCCGGCTCTCGAGCAAAAAAAAGGTATTATTTCCCCCCATTTTTGTGATGTATCATACTGACCCACCTGATGGGACGTTTCTATAAGACAGTATTATCTTGGTGGTGGATATATTGTTTCGAGAGGGAAAATTCAGCGATGCATATGTGTGGAACCCGAGACTTCCCAGTATAGAGTTGGTCATTCACGTCTTGCAGATTCAGCTTCGTTGCCATTTGACGAGGCTGGATTGCCTGCAGTAGAAGGCCCTCGCCCAAAATGCGCTGGCAGCTTTCGCGGCCCCCTAATGGGCCGGTCAAAAGAGAGGCCCAGGCCCAGGCCTCTCTGCATCTGCACATGCAGATCGGTGACGAAGAGATAATTCGCCGACGTATGCATACACCGGCCAGACTGCTACACATATCTTCAGCGGCTGCAGCAGCCACTCCTCTCCCGGGCCTCGTCTGCGGTTACAGTTGATCGATCTCCTGGCCAGGTCGGCGATGATGATGATGTTATGGTGACGAAGAGAAGAGCCATCTAGCCTTCGGTTCGTCGTACCTTTGGCTAATCAAACTCCCTCCCCAGGATTCCCTGTTGGGCTTGACGTTGGGTATCCAAACACGATAGCCTCCCGTGTAAGAGCAACGGCCCCCAAGCCATGATGTTGTCTTTCAAGTGAACGGTAAAGGGTTTGTGTCCATGTATAGAGGTCGATGGTAGCATCCGTTGGGAAAAGCGTGTTCACCTCAAAGAATCAGCGTGTGGTTTCGAAGATGCCAAGGCCTCGAAGTACCACAGTAGTGCATCAGAAGAGGGCCACGAAACCAGGCTGGCTCGATGACTTGATGGTGACGGGAGATCTACAGGTACTCGCTGTCTTCACGGCATACGTAGTGCTTCGGGAGCGAGCCGTTGCCCGCAGTCCATTCAATGACTTGGGTCAAAATCAACGGCGTCCCATACGCTCGTATCCTATCACACGCTTGTTTTCGTGAATGGGAAGCACTCTTTGGCCCCGTGCCTTGTGGGTGTCAGTGCCAGTGGGTCTCCCCAGCAGCGTCAACGGCGGGAGCTAGGAGGTAGTGAACCCCGGAACCAGGAAATCAGAAATCTTGGTAAGATAGGTTGGCCTGTCATGCCCTGCAGCAGGGAAAGGAATCACAGCCGAAGCTGCTCGGAAACAAGACCGCCACGAATCACAGCGGGAGCAGTTCCAATTGGGCCCGGTTTTGTCGCCCGTCTGGATCACCTCATACGACAACATATGCAATCTGGTGACGACGCGAATAGTCGGCCACCTAAGCCTTTCGTAGGAGATTATTGGTAACCCGGGGGTTACATGCCAAGCATGACTCGGACTGTGCTGATATTTAGGGAATGATCGTGCGTGTTCTCACGACAGCTTGTGGAACTCTATGACACCTGGTCGGAGGAGTCCCCGGGCGGTTTCAGGGGTCAGGGGTCGAGAGGATGGATATACTAGTACCTACTGGTAGGACTGGCTGTCTGCAATTGCCTACGCAACCAATGGTAGATTCTGCCAGCCACTTCGTCTCTAGAGGAAGAGATTTAGATCATCAGAAGTGGTGAAGAGGCCTGCCAGGATGTATGTATGTAGCAGTTAGCCACCCTCTCCACCAGGGCGGAACGCCTCTGAATATATCGGGATGCCACTTTGATGCGATCTTCGGATAGCCACCGCGGGCATACATAAGACAGCACCTAATTTGCATGCCTCCAGGCTCGTCGAATGCAGAGTACGCACATGCCAGGTCCTGAAATGGCTGTCATATACTACTTTGGGAGCTTGGTGGCTGACGGGAGGTTGCATCAGCTAAAACAAAGCGCGTCTTTGACAGCTGCCAATCCGCAAACGGATAGGAAGACCGCAGCTTGTCCCCAACTGACGTGAAAGCCGAGCCGGGGCGCCTGGGCGAAGGCTTCCAAGACTTTGACCAATACGAAAAAAGAAAAGGAAGGAGGGTGACTTGTATGCCGGAATCTATCATGTAGCCGCAGGGATGAGAGATCGATGAGGACATCTCGATTGTTGCTACATCTGTACCAACTTTGCGCGCCGTAGTCATGGGGATATTCAATGTCGAAATGATGGAGTAGCAGTGGCAGAAGATGCCCCGGTTCCGAGGCCATAAGACCTGGTATTATGCGCCGTAAGCGTTGCAACGGCCATAAACGGTTCACACACCCGTTGGGCGGGCAATGGCAGCGGATTTGTCCCGAAAAGCATGCCACTCGAGTGTCGATGGCATTCGCGGCCGCGACCACGAGGAAGCTAGCGCGCCTGCAGGAGAGACGATAGTCGGCTCAATCAGAGGCTAGGGCAAGCATGGGATGCATGGAACGCATGGGACCCACGAGCCGTTATCCGTTATTCTCTGATGGTGTTGAGCTCAGGATGCAGGTCAGGACGGGCGGAAGGCAGCCGTTAATCTATCAACCGAGGAAACATTCGATGGCGCCGTCGCATGTACCCATATCCTGGCATTGGTGGCGGGTTGCACATCCGGAGGGATTTCGTTGGGCGAACCAGCGTCGACGGCCCAGCAGCCGGGTTGGTGAAAAATGTGACAGATCAGAGGAAATTTCTGGATCAAGAGGAGGAGGAGAAGGTATAGTAGTAGTCGGGAGTTGTAAACGAGCCGTCATTCGGCACGATCATAACCACATCAGCATGCCATCAGCCAAGGGGGGCAGCGAGTCAGGGTCGCTTTTGAACATGTAGGCTATAGGCAGACGGCTACGACGACAAATCAGATAATGGTCAATTGCATTCCCACGATCACTCGGTGAGTTGTATAGTCGAAGGGGCGGCAGGGGCAGGGCAAGTGAGGTAAGGTCGAGTCGATACTTGCCGAATCAGCCTCCAACGACCAAAAAGAAAGGACGGGGCTTGAAAACACAGTGGAACAAGCTTAACGGCCGGCCAGAGTTGAGGCGGCTATTGGTGGTGCTGCCGATCACTCTCCACTATTCGACATGCATTATGACCGATGGGTTGCTGGCAACTGGGACACTACTCACCAAGTAGGCTACCTGACCACTTGACTGGACCCTACCCACGATCAGTCAATTCAATGCATCTGGCAATTGGAAGGAACATTTGAAGTCACGACGGCCGGACTGGCACTGCGCCTGCCGCCTGACTACCACTTATGTAGGTTGCTACTGGGCTACCTGCCTCTTGCTTCCTTCCTTATTCTGTCGCTACTTGCAATTACTTAAGACATTCCTTGACGAATTTTGGCTACTTTCTTGTGCTCGTCAATTCTCAACCCGAGCGCATTCTCCAGTCGGGAGAGACAAAAGCGACAGGCGGATCTCACCGGTCGTTCGTGGATGATTAATCGACTTGTTATACTTTGGTGCTCCCAGCTTCCGCTTCCATAGCACCGACGGAACTTCAATCTACCTCTTTCCACCTGATAGCCCTCGACCTCGCCTTGCTCTGCCTTGCAATACTTCCAATTGCTTAATAGCCAGGCAACTCGGGACACACGCCCGCCTGTTCTGCCTCGTCCAGACTTATAAAAGCCCGCCGCCCACTCTCCAATGGCAACAAGCCACTATTATGGGGGAGGACCTTTTCACCAAACATACCATCCTCACAATCACCATCTCAGCAGCAGCACCATGAGCAACACCGACTACCGGCATGCCGCTGCCGCCCAGTACCCTTACCAGCAATCCACCTCCGCCGACGGCTTCACCCCCGAGATGCGGGATCGACAGGCGCGGGGCAAGGACCCCTACCACGATTCGGGGGACGACTCCGAGGGGGCAAGTGGTGATTGGGGTGGCCGGAATCGAGGCTCCAGGTATGATTTGAACTTTTCCATCTTGCTCAACCGACTGTCCATTTTCTGTGCTGTATTGCTTCTGTTTTGTTTTTGCATTGTGTGCTTTTTACACAATATGAAGAAAATGTACAATTCGGCTCACATTCAACGCTACCTGTTGCCAGGGACGAGTCTTACGCCTATATAGAGCAACGCCGACACGCTGCTCAGATCCTGGACAACCCCGAGTTGCTCATGACCAATGCCCAACGCGAGGGCGATGTAAGTTCTGGACCCCGATCTCTTAGTCTTGACCCCCACGACCCCCAACACCCAACCCTCGACCCCAGCAATGGCGGCAATGGCCCGAGGGACTCCTCCTGCTGCTGCCTGCCAGACTGCGATCCAGTCTGGTACGAGTTATCCACACATGAAAAGGACCATATTTGATCTTGTGATATCACCACTACACAAGTCATTTTCAGAAGTAGTTCTTCGGGAATAGTAATTCCTCGCGCCCTAGCGACGACAAGGGTAGTTTCCGTAATTAGCAATCAATCCACCTCAACCCCTCGGACCCTGCCAAGAAACGTTGTCTCTCTTGCGGTTTCTTTTCTATACCACAGGCCGAATTTCCCATTTCGCACCCACAACTGAGCCACCTATCATCCCTGCTTACCCATTGACTCCCGACAGAGTATACCGGCCACGCGTCTGCGTTACACGCGCATGCTGTGTGGCGTGGTGGAAGAGGCTGCGCCTTCGGCGTCTTCGAAACAGTCGGGGGACAAGAAGAAGAAATCCAAGTCATCTCGTCACAGTAGCAGCGGCCAGAAGAGCGCGAGCAGCACCCCCAAGAAACGCAGCAGCGAACGCTCTTCTAGAACGCACTGAGCTATCTGGAAGACAGCAGCAACCCCCCTGGAGGTTGCGGGCGGAAGAGGGGTGGGCCACAAACCAGCGCTCGATCCGATCCTATCTGCACTGGCTGGATCAGCCAGGGCTGAGTAGCGACCTAAATCTCCCGCAGACGAGCTCGCAGATCAAGTCGGCTCTCCCAAAGCGTTTAATGGATCAGAACAGTGCTGCAGCTCAAGCAAGGGCTACAATTGTGCGCCACCCTCGGGCCTACGTGGTTTATTTTTACGCGGCTCCCGGAATGGAATAGCCTGGTTAATATGGATGGGATGGGACTTAGACAAACGTTGGCTGGAAGAAATGACTTAATGGAATAATGGATATGACATTTCCTTTGGCGTGGGAATCGAGGTATCTCTTCTTGGTGAGGTAATGGCTACAATTTTCCATGTTGGGTATACTTGTGTGCTGCGCAGGCGTTCTTGAATTGGCTCTGTCTTTCCGAATACTTGGGCGGTGGGTTTTGTCCATGGTGATGGTGGAAAAGATTGTCTTGAGATTTTCTCGTCTTCAAACCGCGAGGTGATATACCCCCATTCGAAAAAGCTAGGAGGCTTCAGTTCTTTTTAGGATTTCCAGCATTCTCGATGGTACAGGTTTAGCTAGTTGACCTTTGGCTAATAATCCCGATCCTCATTGCCCTTTCTCTTCTTCCGGGCTTATCTGCTTGTGGGCATATGCGAGTACAGACAGTACATCAATGGAAGAAGGTTCTCTGCCAAAGATGAACCAACCATACATGATGTTCCAGTGGTCTGAGTCGATATGGCGGTGATGTTACTTACGTGAACAAAAGCTTATCAACAAAAAGAAAGAAGGTATAGTCATATATCAATAAGCCTATATATGCAAGGAGACCTATGAAACAGTTGACACGGGAGTCCCGTATGCTGTATTAAAGTATATGCGGGATCGGTGTGGTATGCTGTATCGTGTGCAAAAGTGGCCGCCCAATAGTATTCAGTCAGTTGGGCCCGCCTACTCCCCCTCCCCCCTTTGTCCTTTGTCTCAGTCACTGTATCTTCCTCCACTTCGCTTCAACCCTCCGTCGATCCTTTGCCTTCAAGACCTGTGAAAATAGAGAGACGAGCGAGCGGGTTCGATAAGAAGAAAAAGAAGAAGGGGGTTCGATTCAAGAGGATCCGTCGGTATATATATAAACGCCTGAAACTCCTTCCAATGAAATATGGATGATTGATAATGAAGACGAATGTGAGGAAGAAGATGATAAGGTGTTCGTGTCGTCGCATTCTTTGAGGGGGGAGTGATGTATGCCCCCCCCCCCCCCCCAAGAGTATCCAGCTGCTATTCTTGATTTCGACCCCCCCTCAAACAAAGAAATAGCAACCAAAATGTGATATATCTCCCCCCGATAGCGCCGTTACCCCAAACAAGCCCGAACCCAGTGCTTTCTAATGCCTCCCAAGAGTTACCAGATTCCAGCCTAGTTTTCTCCCTCTTTCAAATATCCTCTTATGCGATGCGATGCGATACAGTACATAACATCACGGCATTTACAAGAAACAAACGATCACTAGGCATACCGCGTACTGGTTGTGCGCCTCATGCCACCGCCGTATTGTTGTTGCTGTTGGTACGGCGACCAGCCCTCTTGCTGACCGTACGCTGGGGGTGGGCGTGCCACATTCGCAGCTTGCCAGGCACCACCACCGCCATAGCCACCTTGCCAACTAGAGTTTGGTTGCGTTGGCTTCATCACACGTCTGGGTCGGCGGCGGCAACAGCTACAGAGACAGCTCAGGAGTGCAATCACTATCAGTCCGCCCACAACCGCAACTACCGGGATGAAGATCTGCTTGTTGTCGTTGATCCAGGCTTGGGCTTGGTTGATAAAGTTGGATCCCTGACACTGTCCGTTGTTACATTTGCCGCCGCCATCGCAAGGAGTACCATCCAGGAAATACTGCTTCAACGTGTAACAGGCATTTGGGCCTAATTGTGCCGATGCGCAGGACAAGGTACAGCCGCCCGAGCCGCACGACTTGGTGCTGTTATCACCGTTCAGATTGCTGACGATGGTCTTGCACTGTAGGTCGCGAGACGTACACTGCCCAGATGCACAAGTAAGCCCTGCGCCGTCCGAGCCACACTTCTGGCCGTCCTCGGCCTTGATATCCTTGGGGCACGTGGGGGCTGTGCCGCTGCACATTTCTGCAGGGTCGCAAGATCCGGTGCTCTCTCTGCAGACTGTTCCGCTGCTTGAGAACTGACACTGCTGTGTGCAGCAGTCCTCGTTCGAGGGGTCGCAAACCGAGTTCGCCTTGAATTTGCACGTCTTGGCATCACAGCAGGCGTTGTTACCGCAACCCTGCTCACCGCC
The DNA here is from genome assembly GCF_038362585.1 of Apiospora marii. Lineage (NCBI taxonomy): Eukaryota > Fungi > Ascomycota > Sordariomycetes > Amphisphaeriales > Apiosporaceae > Apiospora > Apiospora marii. The sequence goes on from NW_027117377.1 coordinate 4,275,120, forward strand.
GCAGTCGCAGTCTTCGCCCGCCTCGACGATGCCGTTGCCGCACTGTTGGCCTGTAATTGTCACGACATCCTTATTGTTGCTCAAACAAGACGACTTGACGCTGTTGCGGTTCATCGCAGAGCAGATGTTGCCTATACTGCAGGCCGAGAAGCGATCGATGTTGTTGCCAGTCGAGGGGTTCATGATGAATTGCTGGTTCGCATCGCAGGTGCTAGAGCTCAGAGGGCAACACTGGTTCTGGGTCACAGTTCCGTCGGCACAAGTTTGGCTCATACAGTCGTGAACAGCTCCAAAGGTGTGACCACTCTCGTGTGCGAATACTTGCCACTCCGTGTCGGTACGGACAACAACGTTGGCACCAGCAGTCGTCTCGTTTCCTTCACCGGAAGGACTGGCACCCTCAGCACAAAGCTGACCGAGCCAGGCTAGGCCAACAGCAGCACCTGTGTTGCATGTACTCAACAGAGTCCAATACGCATTGCGGTCTTTGAATTGCCCTCTCCAGGCTGAGAACAGATTCAGACGATCCGTGATGCTCGTACCAGAGCCACAAGCCTTGTTCCAGGGCGCGGTTGAAGGAGGGGTACCGGGGCAATCGGCCTCACTAATAGTCAAGTTCTGGATACCAATGGAAATGTTGAAGGTGCTCTCGTATACCTGCGATGCGGCGCTGACTTGTTGAATGATGTGGGCCTTTACGGACGAGGTAGAGTTGAACTGAGCAGTGTATGTGCAGTCGGTGGCGATACCAACAAGCGCGACCTTTCGTGTACCAGGGCAGCCTGCGGTCGAGCCAATGGTGCTGGCGAGATTGACACCGGCACCATTACCTCCCTTGTATCCGTCGATGCCTTGACGAGCGAAGAGGCGAGCCGAGTCGACCACAGACGTATCGCGGAGATCGAGGCCAGTAAAGACCGGATGGGTGTTCTCGTTGTTGAACTCGAGACTGTCCGACGAGCAAGAAGGAGCACGAAGACTGCGCTTCAGCTCGCCGGGCGCATCGTCCGCAAAGGGGTCAAGTTTGACATCGGAATCCCTCCAGACAATCATATACTCATCTTCGGCGAATTCGACGACGGGGTCCTCGTGGTGCTGAGTTTTCCGGTAGTTCGTGCTCGTGTGTACATGGTGGTTGTCGCCGTTCACGCGGAAGGCGCCCTCAAAGATAGGTCTGGGTCCGTCGCGATGCACCGTAATGCGGGCCCAGCCTTCATTGATCCATTCCTTGTGGCCTGGGTGCTGCACGTAAGCGTGACCCTTGAAGACCCGGTGGTCGGAACGCGAGATGGGCTCTTCCTGCCGTATGGTCCCATCCGAAGCTAGATACTGCACCGAGGCGGTGTCTGATATTACGTCGTGATTAGGTTCTAATGTCAAACGAATCTTGTCGCTCTTGTCGTGCAGCAGGAACGTGAGCTCAAAAGACGAGTGGGCATGTACGCGGTGCGACGGCGTGTGTAATGTGGGATCGTCCAGTCGACTAAGATAGTTCAGGGCATTTCGTTTCGTCGAGTGCGCGTCGGAGGAGGGTGCCAAAGCTAAAAGGAAGGCGACGGCCGTTCTAAGAATGCCGCGCATGCTGAAGGAAGGCGAATCCCGTTGTTGGGGACGGTTGGCTGTACTCAAACTCCCATCCAAAGTCGATTCTACTAACAGTAAAGCGGTGTGTGTATGTCTGTGTTTAATATCCCGATATCAAACAGTACAATAAAACAGCGGCCGGGTTGGTATGCGTCACCGAGATGGAATAGGTTTGTTCGATGGGGAAGATCGGGCGATTGATTGAATCTGACTTGGGGCGGATTGTGGAAGATGGACCGAAGGCGCCCAGTGAGACGACGAGCGACACTGCTGTCGTGGTGGATTGGCGAGGCTCGGCGGTGTTCTCGGGGGCTTAGTTTCGTAACGACCCGTGGACCCGGCTTGGCCAACAAGAGAGAGAGAGAGGAAGTGTACGTGTGTGGGTGGCAAAGAAGTGTATTATCGACGAAACGACAAAAGAGAGGGTATATAGATAGAGCAAGGAGAGAAGAATGTGGGATTGGCGAATAACAAAAAACCAATCCAAGCAATAGCGAGCGAGCGGGCGAAAGGTGATGACGGGTCGTCGCGGATGACTGATAAGAAAGGTGTTCGTCCCGAAGGAAGGAAGATGGTTTGTCAAGTGGCTGCGCAGAGGCGGAAGGATTGCCAGGCAGACCCAATTACCCAACCTTAGCCTCTTGGTGTGCCGTAGTTTTGTCTCTACTGGTGCACCCAACAGACGGCGAGCCAGCTAGAACTCGCCTACACGAAGTACCAAGCCTCCTTTTGGGAGGCTGCAGCGGAGAGCGCTTGTCGGGCGATGGGTTGGTCAGGATGTCGCGGCACGACGATGGCTTGGCGGGGATGATCCTGGTAAGCTGCCCTGTTTGAGGACGCTGGTCGGACCCTTAGGACTGCGGAATCTGCGGGGGGCGCTGCTGCTTCCAACAGGCGGCAGTAGCAAGTAACAGAAATAGATCTTGGGGGGCACTAGGCGGCAACAGCAGTACGTTAATGGCTCTCTAGCTAACTCATGTAGAGTAAGTAGGCCAGTATATTGATTGCGTGCACTCCATCTCCAAGGCTGTGTACTTTTACGTACGTAGCTCTCTGTTCATTCTTGCCTCGCTGTAAAATAACGGTACGGAGCACGCACAATTAAAGGTAAGGCTAATTTGTTGCTTCTTTTTTTTTCTGGGGCTCAGGAAGTTGGGATTGAGACAGACTGGAGACTTGGACGGAATATGCATCCCAAATATTTACCAGGTACGGATAATGTGGTTTCAAGATTGTCGATGTCGAGTTTCGCTGGGCCCAGCTATCGACAGAACGCCAATTTGATTTCCTCAGTCTCTTAACCTGTTCGAATTAGTTGTCAAACAGCGAGCTTCTTAATTCTTCCTTCCCACGGCCGAAGATCTTGTGGCCTGGACGACCTTGCGAAGCGCTGCCAAGTCTCCTTGGTATGGGACGGTCGAGACTGTGCGCTGCTGGCAGGCTCACTCGGCCCCATCCTAGGCAAGACGCTAAAAGGCTATTTTATTCCTACCTTGCACGGAGATGATTATGGCTGCCGTTGCGTCAGCAGACAGCGCCGTGGTTTTCATCATTACTCGTGAGAAGAGGCGCACAAGAGGTATTGCTAAGATCGGACTAGAGCTACCTCCCAGAGAAGCCCCCAGTCAACAGTCAGGCATTTCAATTGTACCAGTGGGTCCAGCTATAAGCAGCAACGCTCTATAAACAAGAGAGGGAGAGAGAATCAACCAATTATTTGCATTGCTTTTACCGACCTGACCCTTTTTTTTATTCATTAGAAATCACTCTACGCCAGCATACCCTTGAGAACCTTGACCTGCTCCAGGACACGCGCCCGGCTCGTACCACCCTTAGCTGACCTCATCTCGACGCTTGTCTCGTAGTTGAACGTATCCATAACATCCTCCTTGAATCGACCATCAATAGCCTGCAGTTGCTCGAGTGAGAGCTCGTTCATCGGGACATTGAGCTCCTCGCTCTTAGCTACACACCGTCCAGAGATGTGGTGCGTCTCACGGAAGGGTACACCCTTTCGTACAAGGTAATCCGCAAGATCGGTAGCCAGCATAAAGGGATCAAGGGCAGCCTTCATCTTGTCCTGTCTAACAGTGAGAGTACTGAGGATACCGTTCGCGATCTGAACACTATCAGAGATAGTCTTCACGTGATCCAACATAGGTTCCCAACTCTCCTGAAGGTCCTTGTTGTATGTGCTGGGCAGGCCCTTCTGAGTCATCATCAGGCCAGCCATGTGTCCGAATGCCCGGCCAGCTTTCCCTCGTAATAACTCGAGACCATCGGGGTTCTTCTTCTGGGGCATCAGAGAGCTTCCAGTAGAATAAGCATCAGCAATAGTAACAAAGCTGAACTCTGTGGAGGAATAAAGGATGAGATCCTCGGCCCATCGAGAGATGTGCTGCATAAACATGCTGCCCCATTGCAGGAACTCGGTAACGAAATCCCTATCAGCAACAGCGTTCATGGAGTTCCACATGACGCCATCGAAGCCCAGCTCCTCGGCCATCATATCACGATCGATATTGAAGCCATTGCCGGCAAGAGCACCACAGCCAAGAGGGCTCCTGTTCACACGCTTGAAAGTCTCGCGCAGCCGCTCAAGATCGCTGGCGAAGTTGAAGCCAAATGAAAGCAGGTGCTGTGACCACATGACGACCATAGCTCGCTGGAGATGCGTATATCCAGGCATGATAATGCCGACCTCGGCCTCAGCGCGGGCGGCAATGACCTCAATGAAGGATTTCAGCTGGCCCTCGATCTCCCTGATCTGGTCGCGAAGCCACATGCGCATATCGCAGACAACCTGCTCGTTGCGGCTGCGGCCCGTGTGCAGCTTGCCAGCGATGTCCTTGCCGATGATCTCACCGAGCCGGCGCTCATTGGCAGTGTGGATGTCTTCGTCATTGGGCTTGATGACAAAGGTGTCCGCCTCCCACTCCTTCTGGACCTCCCGGAGACCCCGCTCGATTTCGGCGAACTCGTCGTTGGAGATGATGCCGGACTTGGCGTTGGCGCGGGCAAAGGCAATGCTGCCAAGGATGTCTTCCTTGTACAGGAGCTTGTCGTACACAATGCTCGCATTGTACTTGAGCATGAGGGGATCGAGGCCGCCTATCATTCCTAGGTCAGCATAGTGCACTCACTGTGGAAGCTTCCGTGAAAAACCCAACCTGTGAAGCGTCCACCCCAAAGCATGTTCTCAGCGGGTGCCTTTTCGGATGTCATGATGTGCTGACTGCGGTCTCGTGTATGGTTATCGAGTTCAAGGCGTGTCGAAGATTCAATTGGCATCTATCATGGTCAATGATCTACTGAACCAATTGAGGGCACTTCTTTTTCGATTCCGAAACCGGCATAGCGATCGAGTCACGGTAAACCCTTACTAGTGGCTGATGCACGCATTTTGATAGGGTACCCCGCCATGGACTTTTACACAAGCAGATCTAAGGTTAGCTGACAACTGGATCTGTTTCCTTTCTCTTTTCCCCTCTAGCCTGATATACTATAAATCGATCTAATTGGCTCCTTTTAGCACTGCCGGGGGCGTAGACGGGATTATTATCACGAAGGATTCCCGGCATAGCGATACCCGCGATCTCTCTTATGTCCGAATATGCCAAGGCTGCCAATACAAGCCATATCTGGACCATTACGCGTTCTTTCGAGCAAGCTAGGTCCCTTGGCTCTTCTTAGGTTCCATTCGGCGCCCGTAAGATGCCGTCTGGCAGCTCGCGGCTTACCTGCGCCCCAGGCTACTTTTTCAATGTCCGAGTATGTCTTCGTCCCGACTGACCTCACGACTCATGACTTTGCTCCTCTAGACTCCCTTGGCAATCGCCGAGCTGTCACTGCGGCACAATCGCGTACGTATACTACTACACCTGCAGTTATTGTGTTTGGCAACACGATCCGACAGATCCTTACACAGCTGAATACACAGCCTCGTGTGACGTGACTACGACGGACGCCAAGTCTCTGCGCGGATAAACCGGTCAAGTCTCCTCAAAGATTAAGCAGTTCTACGGAATATTATTACAGCAGTGTTTGATTATCCCACTGTTGTAATCTGGGGTAAGTGGAATAATCAAGACAGGTGCTGATACGGTTTATTCCTGCGGCCGCTTGACGAGTCAACCAGACTAGGGGGATTAGCCTGGCCAATATCCATACGGAACAGCAGGGATTTGTTCACCAGCAGTTGCTGCATGCTCACGAAGCCAGCCAACTATCCCACTGCCTGCCAGGAAAGGGGGCCACGGGGACAGACATCTTCGGGGCTTATCCAATTAGCACATAGTATAAACATCTTAGTTTGCTCAAGGGCATTGCGAGTGACACGCGTATATCTGAGTCTTCAACGAGGCGTAGCACATTGAACTGTTCGGTCTGGGCTTCCTTGAGCGTTACGAAAATGAGACATTCATTCGGTATAGCCGAGCTTCGAGGCTCTATGCCGCCACAATTCATACTTAAAAATAATACTAGCTACAAAGTGGTCGTAAGTCTTGAACACAAAACGCAATCATCCCCGTGGTATCTCTCTACTCCGAAACTCGTGACGATTATCACTTCTTCCGCGATTCCTGGACAGTCCCAATGATCTTCTGGACCACGCTGGGATCCGAGAGCTACCGGAGTTGTCAGCAAATGGTGCTCGATTCTTTAAGTCACACAGGGGTGGGAGATAACTTACTGTACTCGTGTCACCAAGTTGGTCTTCCTCGCCGGCAAGGATCTTCCTCAAGATGCGGCGCATAATCTTGCCACTCCGGGTCTTGGGCAAGTCAGGGACGATGAAGACAGCCTTGGGCGCAGCGAAGGGGCCAATGCTCTTTCGAACTTGGAGGATGAGTTCTTTGCGCAGAGCATCCACGTTCTCATTTGCGTCCTTCAGGGCGACAAAGGCATTGACGGCCTGGCCTGTGAGCTCATCTGTCACACCAACGACAGCAGCCTCGCCCACAGCATGATGTTCGATCAAAGCCGCTTCGATCTCTGCTGTTGATAGACGGTGGCCACTGACGTTGACAACATCATCGACACGGCCCCGAATCCAGTAGAAACCCTCATGGTCACGACCGGCTCCGTCACCAGTGAACTGTGAGAGCAATTAGCATCATCTCAAATCCAGAACGTCAAAATCATCAGACGACTTACGTAGTAACCCTTGTAGACATTCAGGTAGGTGTCCATGTATCTCTTGTGGGCGCCATAGACAGTGCGCGCCATACTCGGCCATGCTTGCTTGAAAGCCAAGACGCCCTCAACATCGTTCCCGTGGATCTCATCACCAGAGACGGGGTCGATGATAGCAGGCTCAATACCAAAGAAAGGCAGCGAAGCACTACCAGGCTTTGTGGGGGTTACGCCCGCAAGCGGCGTGATCACGTTGGATCCCGTCTCAGTTTGCCAGTATGTCTATCAGAATGTCAGCAGCTGTCCCATTGACGTATAACATAACCAGGGAGATCTTGTAAGTACTTACGTCAACAATGTGGCACTCCTCCCGACCAACAACCTCGAAATACCACTTCCATACCTCGGCCGCGATGGGCTCTCCCACAGAACCGAGTACTCTTAGCTTTGGCATCTTGGACTTGACAAAGTCATCACCCGCACGCTTCAGCAGTCTCAGCGCTGTCGGTGCCACGTAGAACTGAGTAACTTCATGCTTTTCGCAAATCTCCCAGTAGCGGGCAAAGTTGGGGTAGGCGGGAGTGCCCTCGAAAACAACGGTAGAGACACCCAGAAGAAGAGGCGCATAGACAACATAAGTGTGTCCGGTAATCCAACCCACATCTCCACCGCAGAAGTATCGGTCGCCGTCGTGGATGTCAAAAACGTACTTGCCCGTCGCAGCAGCGCCAAGGAGATATCCTCCGGTTGTGTGCATGACACCCTTGGGCTTGCCGGTAGATCCCGAGGTGTACAGAAGGAACAGAGGGTCTTCCGAGTTCATGGGCTCGGGAGGGAAGTAAGCAGGCCACTTCTCGACCTCCTCGTGCCACCAGTAGTCTCGGCCGGCTGTCCAGGGAACATCTGCACCCGTTCGCTTGTAGACAAGGACGTGAGACACATCCGGGCACTGCTTCAAAGCATCGTCGACAATCTTCTTGGTACCAATCAACTTGCCGCCACGCTTGCCCTCGTCCGTGGTGATGACCACCTTGGAGTTGGCGTCGATGACTCTGTCCCGCAGGGAATCGGCGGAGAAACCGGCAAACACGACGGAGTGGATAGCACCAATACGCGAGATGGCGAGGAAAGCAATGACGGCCTCGGGAATCATGGGCAAGTAGATAGCGACAGTGTCACCCTTGCGCACGCCCATCTGCTTCAGGGCCCAGGCAGTCTTGGAGACCTCTCGTAGGAGCTCGCCGTAAGTGAGTGTGCGGCCATCGCTGGGCTCGTCAGCTTCGTAGATGATGGCGACCTTGTTGGGGTCCTTGATGGCGTGACGGTCCACGCAGTTGTACGAGGCGTTCAGCTGGCCCTCGAGGAACCAGGCATTGTCACCTCCTTCTAACGAGCCGGAGTGCACTGTCTTGAAGTCTGTTTGCCACGTGAGAAGCTCTCTGGCCATTCTGCCCCAGAATTGGTCGGGCTGCGTAATGGATTCCTTGTACATCTGCTGGTACTCCTCCATGCCTGCAATAGCTTTAGCATGCGTTCGTTAGTGAGAAGAGGGCGTTTGTAAAACTTACTGCCGATATGCGGTTTGCTGGGATGCTCTGTTGGAATTGGTTAGCTTTCACCCTCGTAGCACGCACGCGACACAGCGTGGCTGCTGCCGCCACCAAGGGGGGAATTGGCGAATCACATACTGTCCAGCATCTTCTGGGGAGGATCTGCAACATGCTGTCAGCTCGTTTTCTTCTCATTTTCTCAATTGCTCCTCGGACAACAAGTGAGATTGCTCTCAGGGGGCACTTACGAAATGTATCGACCTCATGGGCCTCGGCGACCACGGGAACCTTGCCTGTAGCCATGGTCGGCGACGCGGATTTGGGCGGGGGGTTGGTTTAGCTGAGCTGACGATGCGTTGCAGCGGGGTAGCTTGATCCGACGCAATCAACAAAAAAAGGACGGCCAAGAGGTGTTTGCAAGAGATCGGGGCTGTTATATTTGTTTGTACACAAACACACAGACAGACACACACAAACACACCTAAGTCAAGTGAGTCCTTTGGGGAAGAAGAGTCACTCTTAAGGTCGAAGGATCGGAAAGAGGTTTTGGGTATGAAATGAAAAAGGGATCAGTCTTCGGCGTAGCGTTAGCCGTGGGGTGTGGAAGCACCTTTATTTGTATTACGGCAAAAATATGAGCTGATAGACGACAGTTGAGCGAGGGACCTTGATCCATCCATTGATCCCCGTTCCCATCAATTGTCAGGTTCCATTCGACCCTGCAGATGCGCTAAGGCGGGCCAACAACCGCAGCTCTCACAGCAACACACACGCACACTCCCCTGGTCACACACTCGCTCACTCACCCGCCCGTCACCACACACACACATCCAGGTACTTGGTCGATGGCTACACAATCACCTGGAACAGCCGGTATCTGGACCCTGGCCCTAGGTACTACGCAAAGCTCTAACCTCTTCAGACTGCCCGCGGGGTAGTCCAGCCCATTGATCTGTATTGATCGTTGCTGATTCCTTCCGCCTGCCCGAGTGAACGGATGACCGAAGTGGGACGAAAAGACGTGCGATAATTGGGCTGTTCCCCAACGATTTTAGTGCCCCCGAGTTCAGCCAACGGCACCTTGGTCGTTGTAAGCAAACGTTACTGTACTTCTTCTTCCCCTCTGCCGAAACCCTTTCGCAGAGCGTCATCCCTTGATCTCTAGGGTACTCTTGGTCTCTTGGTGAGCTTGGCTCCAAGCTCACCGAGAGGAGAGAGGCTTCAATTGGCCTTCAGTTTTTCCTACCTTGATGCTGCTGCTGTCTTCGCTCCGGGGGTCTGTCCGGCCCTCGCTTATTCATTGACAGATCTGTCTTCTTCTGTCCCCAACGACTCGAGGCACGGCCGCAGGTCGGCTCGCAAGTTTTCTATTGCCAACCCAATAATCTTACCCGCGGCCCATCACCAATTTCGGTTCAGATTGGCCGGAGCAGCCTAGTTCTAAACAATAACCGGACCGCTCCGGCGAGATTCTTTCTGGACGAATTCTATAGAGGGTCGCCCGCTTGTGGTGTACGTGGTCGACCAGCATGCAGTCCCCATTATAACTCTAGCATTTCTCCATCATAATTTCTCAACCGGAAGTCGCCAAATTTGTTATGTATTGGCACTTCTCCACTCACAGAGGTTCTCGGGCTTCGTGATTATAATGTACACGCCGAGCAATCGACTTGTTCAGAATTGGTTTCTCTCGACGACTATCCCTCCATTACAATGTTGCACTCCAACAAATCTGACGGGGATTTTCTTGGTGACACAAAGCATGGCGCATGGTCTGCCCCCTGCACAACTGGATCATACCTCAACGCCAGTTGCCGCTTTCGTATATCCAGTCGGGAAGCCAAGCCCCTGTCCTCCCTCTTCTACGGTTCAACCCCGCATGCTGACCGGGCCTCAGGCCTGGGCTTTGGTCATTTCTCCAAACATCCCCCGGGAATTCATTCCGGCCAGGTCAGCTTGAGACAGTCTTGGCTAGAAACAGCGAGTTGTCGCGGTACACGATGAGGTATGATGTGACGACGCCACGGCAACCATCGCTTCTTGGGCTCTTGAGAGCCAACGATACTGTATATACGTCCTGTCCGGGGAACGAACTCGGAGGACGTGTTTGCCGTATACCGCGCAGATGATGATAGGTCCAGCCTCGCGGGCCATTACTTCATCCCTAGTAGTTACCCTACTGCATATGCTAGGGTAGCTTGGCTTCCCATGACGCGGGGTAACGCCTCCCCAGTGGCCACGGCCTTCTTGGGCATGCGTCTCACGCATGTACCATGTTGTAGGTGCAAATAGCCTACCTCACCGGAAGCTTCTCCTGCTTCATACATGACAACTAGATCATCCGTACCGATAGGGATATTTATGAGTAATGGTTTCGTTTTATGATCGATAAGGCATTGTAGCCAAGATTATAGGTAAATCTGACGACCTGGGGTCTAGAATGCATTAACTGCATGAGGACATTGTCGACTGCATGCAAGCGAGAGTGCAACGCCTCCCGGCATGCTCGCTCTCCAGGTATACAACAGGCGCTTCAATGCTGGCATGAAGTCTAATCGTTCCGTAACCGAGGCCTTGTTATGTCCATCTGCGTATGTGAGGTTCGTTCAATCCAACAACACAATGCCCAGCAGAGAGTCCACTACCCTGAGCGTGTAAGCAAAAGCATAAGATGTAGGCATGTATGTATGAAGTTGTTCCACCCACCTGCAGCGGCAGGGTCTGGTCATCGTACATGAAATAATTGGATTTAAACTCTGCAGTAGTGCCAGGGCTTCGTGAAGCCTGCCGCAAGCCCGGTGCTCCACCGCCCTCCAGGCCCGAGGTCCAGCTACGCACGTTTGTTTGTCAGTACCGAGATATGTAGGTACACACCAGCACGCTCCAGCTTGAAAGCAGGCATACATTAGGTACGCACGGATGAAACGAAACGTGGTTATGGTCCGGCCCCGGATTGCTGGGTACATGTAGGCAACTTATCCCGTTTCATTTTCGGCCGTAGAGACCCCTTCGTTCCGAAGGCGAGATGGGTGGATGGGTGGCTCTCCATAACTGTTGCCGCCTCGGCCTGTCGGCCTCAATATAATATCGATATCTATACAGACAAAATGCATACTCACATACCTATATGTAACGTGCATGCATATAATGGGACCCCCAGTTGAAAAAACCGACAGGACTCCGTCTCCGTCATACTATATTTGCAATCTGAGAGGTTCTCTCGCGAGGAAAACGTCGCGTTCTGCCTTATTGCCGAAATATATCCTTCCCAAGTCCGATAGGGACCACTCTACGCCTACCTTGTCCCACTCATCGGCCTAATACCCTTCCCCCTATTCCCACACCTCCGAGAGAGAACCCCAAACTACCGACATTTTTGTCCCATTCTCTGTCTTTCTAGATTCTGTGACACAACGCCTCTATTCACTTGCAGCGAAGCACGCAGTGTTGTATTGTTGTGCAAAGGCTAATGTCAATGTTTTCCCCGTCTTTCTTAATACTACTTGATAATGGCCGAGCCACTGTCCGAATGTGTTCACGTGACTACCCCGAGGTCGGCCACCGAGCCCCCGTACGCTTCGTCGTGTTCCTAGGTATGGCTCCGGTCCTCGCTGACTCACCCCGGCTCGTCTAGACTACCGCGTTCGTCTACATGATCGACATCGTACCACTCCGTTCGACAAGGGACCGGGAACGGTAGGCGATGAGTGGATACGCTGTAGCTAGCGGTGGGAGGCCGAGTGACGAAAGTTACGGTACACCCCTGTCATATTATTTCCCGGTTGAATCTGTGCATTGGTGGCCCTCCGCTAACATGTGTATATATCATCGGTAAGAATAAGCCCAAGAAGTCATCTTCACGTTATCGTATTCTAGAGTCCAATGAGACAGCTGGCTCGCAAATGGGATAACTGGTAGGCAATGGAAATGCTGGCTAGTTTTAGCAGGGGCTGACTCGTCACATATCGCCATTCGCGCCCAAGAGACTAAGTATCCTCCATGGCCAGAGTCCTCCGCTATTCGGCCAGTTACCCGGCATAGTCCTGGTGGCTGTTGTGACATGGAACCCATCATATCACTTGCCAAGGGTACTCTTAGAAGTGTACCGCCTCCTGAAACCCATTGGTGTACTGTTGTATTAGCTATTACCTATCATACAATGCCATTCATCTACATGTCCATTTGCATCAAGTACATCTCGAAGATGCGCATGAACTTGGCGACGAAAGCCTCGAGGTGGAAGATGACTTTGGTGCCCGTCCTCACACGGTGCTCGTAGAAGGCCGACCACTTGATTACGTCGTACTTCAAGTCATCGTCAATCAACGCAACGAGCTTGAATGTGAGGGTCTTGAGGATGGTGGTTGGAGGTATGCAGTGGGTGAGGAGATCGTAGAGTTTGGCTCGGACTTGGAGAATGCGGTTCGGCGAATGCTCCTCCATGATCTCTTTGGCGATCTGACCGATCAGGGCCTCCCAATCGGGCGGTGGTATCGGGGTGTCATCTGTTATTTTCTCACTGTGTAATCGGGTCAGCCCATCATTCACGATGCTTGCAGTTCGGCGTAGACTTACTTCTGTGCGTGCACTGCCTCGTACATCAACAGTGCTCTTCGTAAATTCCGGCCGCTCTCCAACGCAATTCGCTTGTGAAGTCCTGCAGCGGCAGGCCAGCCCTCTCTCTTGGCCGAGTCGGCCAGTGCTGTGGTGATGTCTTGTATCGAAGGTGCGGCAACTCGAACCAGCAGTGTTCGACTCCGAATGGGGGCGATGATGTTGGCGGTGCTGTTGGCCAGCAGGATAAGTCGCAAGTTTGGGCTGTACTTCTCCATGGTCCGTCGGAGTGCTGCTTGGGCATCGCGCGTGAGGTGGTCGGCTTCGTTGATGACGACGACCTTGAACTTTTGCTTGGCCTGCTGGTCCACCTGTTGTGTCTGGGCCACCTCCTTGAGCAAGTCTTGTACGACGACTCGGTCATAATTGCCCACGTCCGAAGGTGTGATCTCGAGATGGTAGATAGAAGTGACGATGTTAAACTCTAACTTGCGACTGCTGCTCGTCTGGAAAACGCGGGCGTCGATCTTGATTTTCTCGACACCGGGACCGTATAGCTCTTTGAGTGTCGCAACGATTCGGGTTTTCTTCCCAGCACCAGAAGGGCCGTAGACTAGAAGATGGGGGAAGTCGCCGTTTTGAGCCTGTATTATGCAGAAATGTGTAAGTTGGTGATTCGGGGTGTTAAGACTTTGAAGTTAGGGTTCATACCAGCGATCGCAACCGTTCGGATAGCTCATCGTGGTATGTGAGCTGATCCAGAGATCGCGGCCTGTGTTTGTCGACGATCAGGGCCATTCTGGTCTTCTGCAGTTGGTTTGGTCTTTTGCAATTGATCGCAAGAGGTCTGCTGCAGTTGATCACAAGATTTTAATGATCAGGTACGTGTCGTCGTTGTCGTCGTGAAGTGTCCCGTTAGAATGACCTTGTGCCAAGATACTGGTCGTAGACTTTCCTTCGACGCGTTAATGGGCTTTGGAAATCGCGTATCGGGCCCTGGAAGTCGCGTAGACGCTAACGGTGATGACTAAGTAGCCTAGGTCGGGACGCTGCACCAGCCGAACAGCAAGATCCTCCACCCGTCAGAATCAAATACAAAATGGCTATAAAACATGGATAGAAACAAGGCGAGTCATTACACGTGCATACAGACCTGTTTGATCGGGTGTTTGTTTTGACTTGATCATTCCTTTAAAGTGTTTATATCAGTATGGGCATTATTATCCCATTCGAGATTTATTAGTATCTTGTTAATAGTTCTTCTTGGCATAACGATCGGTCGCATGCGGGGTAGCTAGCCCTCAAAGTACGTCGGGTGGGTGCGGCAGCCAGTCATCCTAGATGATTGATAGATCTTGCCTTATCCGCAAGAATACATGCTCAGCTCGTACTTGGACGAATTGATATTTTCGCCGACTGGTCCTTTGCCTCAATCAATGCCCGGTTGCATACGCACGTAACTTGCCGTCTCCAGAATTGGGCACGTAGCCCACGGAGTCACCGTCGAGCTCCTCGAGATTGAATGCGCACTTCTTATTACCTCTTTCGTGTATTCTTCTCGGTCTTTCTTCCTTGAAGCCATCGGACTTGCATTCCGTTCTCCTTCAATTCCTATAAAAAGGGGTTTCTTGTAGGAACCATGAAATCATTACCGAAGCCCGAGATAATAGCTTCTCGTGTGCATTGATCACGAGTTATCGTGAGCTTCTTAGCAGTCTGGTATTGATTGGAATTCTATGGTTGTCTTGATCTGTGTCGCATTATTCGTGACACGTCAAGCTTCGCTATTTCGCTAGTTCCCTGCTCCGTGTGTCTCATGCCTCAGGGATGCCTGTATGCCCTCCCGCCTTCTATGCCCCGGCCGCGGAATTACGGCATCATTGGCCCAGTACGAAAAGTCGGTGATCGAAACGTGCACCAATTCAGTCCCACCAAGCATGAGTAGGTGACCCCAGATAGCTCATGGGGGTCGGGCTGGTCAGGCGCAGTTAGCTGGTTGGTATTACCTTATGTGCTCGCCACTACTGGACTTGAACGAGGACCGACCCCACTTGCAGGGGGAAAAAGGCGCTCCCAGTTGCTTCTTTACGGGGGATTTGACAGCAAGAGAACCAGAGTGAAGCAGGGCATCTTCGTGTCTTTTCTTTTCTCTCTTCTTCAGTATCATTCCCAACTTCTGGCGACCTGTTGTTGTTGCTGGCCAAGGATTGATTTGAAGCTTTGCTCTACCGAACTAGGCTATAATCGAACTAAGTATAGTGACTCGATATAGTCAAGCCGCCTAGCCAAAGCCAAGCGCCTTGAATAAAAAGGATTTCTACCTCAATTCCTGCCAGAGAGCAATTTTGTCGCAATCACAGCCGCCAAGATGTTCAACAACCGCAAGTTCTCCATGAACCGGAACACGGGCGTGCCCCGTATGTCCCGCCGGACCAGTGTTGGCGAGCCCAACGCCAGCGGTATGTCTCATCCCCCCATGCTCTCTACATCGCACTGCCGTCTTGGCACAAACGGCAGTCAGTGCCTAATTGTGCGCACCTTGGCATATGCACGACGTTGCCGATCGAGACTGACCTATACATGACGACACGCAGAGACCAGCTCCAAGATCCATCGCCAGTTCCGTGCCGCCCACGAGGGACACCTTCCCCACGCCGGTCTCGACGCCACCCGTGCTTCGACCGGAGTTGTCTGGTGTACCGAGCGAGCCAGCGAGCACGGCTTCCTCGAAGCCCCCCACGAATGGGCCAACCTGGGCCAGGGAGCCCCCGAGGTCGAGGATGATATCGAGGGTTGCTTCCCGCGACCGCAGACCATCGATGTCTCCTCTGCCGCTCGCGAGTACGGCCCGACTGCTGGAATCAAGCCTCTGCGCGAAGCCGTGGCGACGATGTACAATGAGCACCACCGCCAGGACAAGGCCTCGAAGTACACCTGGGAGAACGTCGCCATCGTTCCCGGTGGCCGTGCTGGACTGATCCGAATCGCAGCCGTGCTGAACAATGCCTATGTCGCCTTCTTCATCCCCGATTACACGGCCTACAATGAGCTTTTGTCGGTTTTCAAGAACTTCGCCGCGATCCCTACCCCTCTTGACGAGGAGGATGGTTATCATATCCACCCCGACAAGATCGCTCAGGAGATCGCCCGAGGTACCTCGGTCATTCTGACCTCCAACCCCCGCAACCCGACGGGCCGCGTGGTTGCCAACCCTGAGCTGGCCGAGATCCAAGACATCTGCCGAGGCCGAGCCACTTTGATTAGCGACGAGTTTTACTCGGGCTACAACTACACCAGCAACTGCGACGGCAGCACCATTTCCGCTGCCGAGAACGTCGATGACGTGGACGAGGACGACGTGCTTATTATCGACGGCTTGACTAAGCGTTTCCGACTTCCAGGCTGGCGAATTGCGTGGATCTTGGGCCCCAAGGAGTTCATCAAGGCGTAGGTAGCCCCGTGCCACCCCACACATCGTGACATTGGAATATTGCTGACCAACCCACAGTATCGGATCTTGCGGTTCTTACCTTGACGGCGGTGCCAATGCACCCTTCCAGGAGGCCGCTGTTCCCATGCTTGAGCCATCGCTGGTCCAGGCCGAGATGGTGGCCCTGCAGCGCCACTTCCGAGTAAGCTTACCCCTGAAGCCCCTGAAGCCCCTGAAGCCCTGTGATGTTGAAAACACCAAAATAACCTCGTGAACCACAGGATAAGCGCGATTATGTGCTTCGTCGATTAAGAGATATGGGCTTCGTTATCAAGTATGTGCCCGACAGCACGTTCTACTTGTGGCTGAACCTCGAGGGTTTGCCCGGCCCCATCTCCGACGGTCTGAACTTCTTCCAGGCCTGTCTCGAGGAGAAGGTTATTGTTGTCCCCGGTATCTTCTTCGATCTCAACCCCGCTAGACGCCGAGATCTGTTTGACAGTCCTTGCCACCACTGTGAGTTGCCTCCCTTTTTTTTTTTTTTTTTTTTTTTTTTCCTCTCTCTCTCTCTCTCTCTCTCTCTCTCTCTCTCTCTCTCTCTCTCTCTCTCTCTCTCTTCATATCTTGCCTGTGGCTGTTTATCCTTACTAACCACAACAGTCGTCCGATTCTCGTACGGGCCCAGAATGGAAGTCTTGGAGCTTGGCTGTGACGGTATCGAGAGAGTCCTTCGCAAGTTCAAGAAGTATCAGAACTAGACATCGTCCTACACGGGAAAGACGATTTGGTTGACTGCCAAGAGATAAAGAGCTTCGACAATGGGTAACGAAGCTAGACGACCCTCATGACTTATTTGGATCTTTCTGTCAGACATTGATACATCAAGATGGATTCCGGATCTTTAGTGAGCACACAAGCGGAGGTGGTACTCTCACATGCCAAACGTTGGTAGCAATGAATATATATAAAGAACACCCCATCAACGACAACCTGAAACTTGTTGGTTCGTGTGACGTATGCTGCAGGTAACGAACTGGATCACCGGCCGATGTGCCTCGTCTTTGCAGACGGAAACCCCACGTAGAACGGACGATAGTAGCGGGGGTGGTAAACACGGCAGGCCCCTGCGTGAATAACCCAGCCGAGTCTAATTCCTCGAAGGGCTGCTATTCCAGTTGAACGACTAGTACAGTACCTAGAAAGTTATCTCATAACCTATGGCAAATAATTATAAGGGATTATTCAAAGGCTTGAATAAATATAGACTACATCACTTCACTGGCATAATCGGGAGTAAGTGGAATAATCATGGTAGCTGCTCATGGGCGAAGTACGGGTTATTCCATCGGTTGCTTGACGGGGTCGTCGTCTTGCAACATGTCAACTGACCGGGGCCCCAGATGTCCACTTTGCTGGCGTGCCAAGCAGAGAGGAGCCCTCCGCACTCACCTGAGTTATGCGCACCAATCCGGGCCGCCAGCGGAGGGGCAGCGCTTCTCCAAACAGGCACTTCCCCGGTGAAAGACCCGAAGCTGTCCGCCCCACCCGTGCCGGGGAAAGTTACGACGAGGGAAAGGAAATGAGAGAGGCTGAATCAGAGTTGTGGTCTGTTGGTTGATGTATGCTGAGTAGCTAGTATAATTTGACTTTGCTATCTTGCCTAGGTACTTATCCCTCTTCTCTTTTCTTAACTATCAGCTGTTCGACTTGGTATTGTCAACTTACAACTTGGAACTCATCACTGGAGACGTTGAGCATAAACCATGACGACCTTCACGAAGCTTGGCGCCGGGGAGACCCCGCTCATAGAGGTCGACGCTCGCAAGAAGCTGTCCAAGGTTGACCCCATGATCTATGGCGGATTCACAGAGTACGTCAATCCAACCAGATCTAAGGAGACGATGACGAAGACAAAGAGCTAATACCAGAAAAATAGACACATGGGCCGCTGCATCTACGGCGGCATCTACGACCCCGGCAACCCGCTCTCGGACGAGCAAGGGTTTCGCAAGGACGTCATCTCGGCGCTGCAGGAGCTCGAGATCCCCGTGGTGCGGTACCCAGGCGGCAACTTCGTGGCGACGTACCACTGGGCCGAGGGCGTGGGCCCGCGGGACCAGCGGCCCAAGCGGCCGGAGCTGGCCTGGCTCGGGGTCGAAAGCAACCAGTTCGGGACGGACGAGTTCATGGCGTGGCTGGACGTGCTGTCGGCGAACCGAACCGACGGCACCCGCGTCGAGCCGTACCTGTGCCTCAACATGGGGACGGGCACGCTGGATGAGGCGCTGGCCTGGGTCGAGTACTGCAACGGCACCCGCGACACGTACTGGGCCAACAAGCGGCGCGAGAACGGGCACCCGGAGCCCTACCGCGTCAAGTACTGGGCGCTCGGCAACGAGATCTGGGGCCCCTGGCAGGTCGAGCAGATGACCAAGGAGGACTACGCCAAGAAGGCGGCGCAGTGGGCCAAGGCGCTGCGGCTGCTGGACCCGGACTTGGTGCTGATCCTGTGCGGCGAGGACGGCACGGGCGCGTCGGCGTGGGACCACCACGTGCTGGACCAGTGCATCAACGTCGTCGACATGCACTCGATCCACATCTATACGGCCGACGGCGGGGACCACGTCAAGAACGCGACGGCGCCCCTGAGCGCCGAGCGGGCCATCGAGATGACGGGCGCCCTCATCGACCTGGCTCGGGTCCGCAACAAGGTCCCCGCCACCAAGCCGCCGACCAAGATCTGCTTCGACGAGTGGAACGTCTGGGACCCCGTGCGGGCCCCTGGTGAGCAGGGCGCCGAGGAGGCCTACACGCTGTCCGACGCGCTGGCCGTGGCCGTGTGGCTCAACGTCTTTGTGCGGCAGGCGCGCTACATCGGCATGGCCAACCTCGCCCAGACGGTCAACGTCATCAGCCCCCTCATGACCTCCCCGGACGGCATCACCAAGCAGACGACCTGGTGGCCGCTGCTGCTCTTCAGCCGCTACATGCGCGGCTGGACTGTCGCCTGCCACGTCGCGGCCGACGCCTACGATGGTCCCACGAACCCGGAATGGCTGCAGGGAACCTTGGAGCATGGCGCGCCCTGGCTCGACGTCAGTGCCACCATCGACGAGGAGGGCATGGTTAACCTGGTCGTCGTGAATATCAGTGAAAACAATGACTTCGTAGTCGATCTCAAGGGGGCTGGTCAGGATGTGACGGTATTGAAGGTTACTGGCGATAACGTCAAGGTCACCAATGTCGCCGGGGAGGAGAAAGTGAAGTTGACCGAGTCAAAGTGGGATGGGAAGGGCAAGTACACATTCTCCAAACACTCCATCACCATGTTGAGGTGGACTGGGGCTTGATGCTGGCCAAAAACTAGAGATGCACGCCAGTGATCCCGTGCTAGTCATCCCCCATTAGGTATCTCGTTGCCACTTAGCCAATTGATTATCCGATGTTTGTATTCGATTGTTTATCCAGTCGTTACTTCCCAGTGACCAGTTATCCCGTACTAGTCATCCCCTATTGCCTATCTTCTTGCCACTTATCCAACTGATTATCCAATTGTTTATTCCACTGTTTATCCAGTCGTTACTTTTCAGTCACCAGTTGTCCCGTGGCCAGCCACAGGCTTGCGTTTACACGAGGTCTAGGAGATATCGGAGACAAAAGCGTGGGTAAGTATGTAGTAGGTAAATATGCACTTAAATATCAATATCTGCTATGTGTGCCCAACAAAGTACTTCAGTGTTTCAACACGCTTTTGATAATACAAAACCAATCGGCTCCCAATGGAGGTAGATATCCAACGACCTTAGGAGAAGCCCCAGCAGTCGTTGATCATCTCCTCGTCAACCTAATGCCCCGAACAATGGACCACCCATATCCGGATCAGCGAAGGTCGTAACCCGAAGCCACGACTTCTCAACGCCCAAGTGCTCCTATTGTTGTCGGCCGCTCTGACAAAACTGATTTTGTGACCGCCTCCTACGAGACGGTACCAATATGTACCTTGTTTGGGGCAGAAAAGCGCATTCGGTGGATAGTTTACAATCGAACGCCATCCCAGATCACGCAGGTCTTGATAGACCATCAGTGATATACTCAACACCACCAGCGGCTTAATTTCATATACCTCCGGGTATATTGACCCCGACCGGAAAGGAGTTAAACTCGACGAGTAGGCCTCCGCATTTATGCTTCGACGTTGATGGCCTAACAAATACAAAGGAAAGGGACCTAGATCAGTCATCGAAAATTGATCACGGCCAGCTGGAACTGTGTTAGCTTAAAAAGTCGACTCGAACACGGGAGGAACAACAGAAAAACTCACTCTATGATTTACGCCGTAAGCAAGTTTTTGACCGGTCGAATCCCAGCATAGACAATGTTCATCCTCGTCTTCGGAATCGGCATTTATCCGGGGGCTTAGCCAGCCTGGGTGTGGCGACCTGCTCCAGCTGGCCCGTGGAATGCTGTGGTCTCCCACCTTCCATATGAGGATTCTCTCATTCGTGGCACCAGCGATGAAAGCACCGTCTGGCGTAAACGCCAGAGCGACAATGGGCGAATCCATTGTCATCTGACACTTGGGCTTCCCGTCTCCAGAGAGAGCGTTCCAGACGAATATCGCTCCATCGACTCCACCCGAGGCAAGGAGTCTTTCGTCTTCCGGTGAACTGCCCGCTAATGGCTGCCAAGCCAATGCCGATATCATACCATCGTGGGCTTTGATCTCGCGCCGCTTGCTCGAAGCATCCCATATCTGATAGCAGTCAGTAACCATGAGCTTGGCGACCCGTGGTGTTGGAACTTACATCAACGAAGCCTTTCTCTCCACACGTGGCTGCCAAAGACGAATTCCGGTCATACTGCACCTGGAGCAGGTTGTCTCCCTCGCGCGCGTCGAATCTCTTCGTCTCGGTTATTTCTTCTTCCGTACACTTAAAGGAGGCCATCAGACCGCCTCCGCAGAGTAGGGAATTCGAACTCGCTCGTCCATGCCACATCCACGGGATCGGCGTTCAAATCGTGGTTCGGCAGCGAGTAGGAGATGGTGTTCGATGTCGTGGCGCCGTAGATGGTGACCAGAGTTCCACCCTTTTCAGGAACAACAGCAAGGATCGCGGCGTTGTTGGGATTCCACTTGAGTTTGATTATTGGGGACTCGGGAACCTCGAAATGCTGGATGTGCGTGCCGTCCGAGCTCCACAGGCTGATGCGGCCCTTTTCGGCGGAGTCGGTGGCGATGGCGATGACGGAGCCATCGCCGTTCCATGCCATGGCCGTCACCATCGAGGTGGCTGTCATGTCGTCCTCGATGAGGCTGTGGAAGGGAGGCGACACATCCCCGTTGGTCACGTGACGGTCAGACGCAGGGTCCTGCTCAGCCAGAGTGGTTGTTACACGCGAGACGGTCCAAACTCGCGCTAGCGCATCGGTTCCAGCAGCCGCCAAGATTGATGGATCTTTGGGGCTCCACTGGCAATGCAGCAGGACGGGTGCGTTTGCACTGTTGACTTTGAAGGTGGCAGCAGCCTGCGGTGAGGAAGCTGCCTCTCCAGCGCCCAGGGGAATGAAGGTGGTCTCTGTGGTCAGCTCCTGGACTTTTTCGACTTGCGTGCCCTGATCCGTACCGTCGGTTCGGGGCGTCGGCGTCGGCGCTTGCTCGCCTTCCAGGGGTGACGGGTAAGCGTGGTTGTCAGTGGCATTGTCGAGTTCCATGGGGTCCGTGGCTGCATTGACACCATTTTCGTACCCATTGCTCAGACGAGGGCGCTTGGCCGGGGAACCACCATTGAGCTGCGGCTGCTGCGGTCTGTCACCTGGGCGTTTCCGCGTATTTTCGACGTCGCCAGAAGTTGGCGAGGGTTCTTCTGGCTGCTCGGGAATGTCGTCTTCATGGTCTGCATCGGCGTCCTCCTCGTCTGCGTACTGATGAGGGGACCCGTCCTGGTCCAATGGGCCAAACACCCCTAGCTCGACTGCCTCGGACTCAGCCGCTGCGTTTTGAGGCACCTGCACAACAGATGTCAGTGGCCTTGCCCCTGGGCTGGATCCGCGCAACGTTTTGGTTTTTTGAGATGCCACCCCGTCTCCAATCGGCCGTCTCGCACCACACCGGCGCACCAATGCATTCCCAACCAAAAGATGCACACGCTGCGGAGAACAAACATACCTTTGATTGTGTCCATTTTCGCTCGACGGAGCTGTATAGCAGACCTTTGTTTACGACATTAACCAGTGCATGACTTTTGACGTAGCGCGCGAAGTCCAGCTGCCGATGCGGTTCTGGAACGTGCCACTCTTTTTGGAACTTGAGTGCCGTTTCTCGGTAATCTAGACACGCCACTGTTAGTATCGCGCGACGATGCATGCCATCAAACATGAAGCATTCTGCACATTATACATACTTCCTTCTATAAGATATCGCCATCTATAGTTTTCGAGGTCAGCAATCATCTCACGACAACAGTGTTCGCGACGGAGGTTTGAGAGACATGCATTAGATAATTCAGCCTCTCTGAATTTAAAATTTCCTTCATGATTGCGAGCAACCTAGGCGTCTACCCTTTCGACTTTGCTTGGAAGAGGCTTGGGTCACCTGGAATGAGCGTGGCCGGTCTGGTGAAATACGAGGGAGAGGCGAGCTGATTTCGAAATCCCCTGCTTGTCGCTGCGAGGAGAGAAATAGAGCGAGTGAGTGCGCGTGTGTGTGAGAGCCCGAGAATAAAGCGGGAGGGAAACAGATGAGCTAAGGTTGCTGGGGAACCTGACCCGGGCCGCTGGAGGTAAGAGATGCTCTCGTCTGTCTCAAAGTGCTGAGATGCTGGATCCGGCAATGGCCTGGCAGTAGGAGAAAGGAGAAAGAGAGACGCAGTCCAGGAAGTCCTTTTTTCTTGTCGTCAGTATGTATCGTGAGATTTTCTTGCTGTGGAAATCAAATTGAAGAATGGCAAGAAGCGCAGTCTCTCAAAGGTGGAAAGCGGGCTTCTCCCATGGAAGCCAAGCCGAACCTAGATGGTGCTAAAGTGGGCCGGGATGGGTTTAGTCAATGTTGCTTGGAGGACCTTTAAAACGGTACGTAGAGTCAAGTCAGGTCAAACTTGGGGCTTGTTGTCTCTCGCTCTCTCTCTGGCGGTGCCTGGTACTTCTTTTTCGGTCTCTGCTGTCTGGGGCTGGGCTGCCAGCAAAAGAAGCTTCATCCCAAACCGTCCTGGTTCGCCCGACTGCAAAATTCTGACTGCCGTCTAGTCTGTTTGGTCTGGCGGTAATACGCAGAAATAAGCTGAGGGTACCTAACGCAGAGAGCGGGCAGGCAGGGAAGGCAGCGTGGGAAGACTTGAAAGGAGTCTAGGTAAGCAGGCAGATGGAGGTGGTCCCGTTTCCGCTGCGATCGAAGGAGTAAAGGTAACCTAGGAGGAGTATGTACAATAAACTGCTGTGCATGCAATATTGATCATCCATGGGAACAGATGAAAGCATTGGATCTCTGGGAAAAAGCTGGACCGTTGCTCCATTCCGACACGACACATCTCCAAGGGTCTCTCTGCCTAGTGTGTTCTGTAGTGAACGGCTGGGCCGGTATGGTAGAGCACGGTTTCGATGTACCTAATGTCGGCTGCACAACTTGGTCGTCAATGCATGTACCGTCCCAGGCGCATGTACATTCAATGATGGATGTAACCCTTCCCTGCCTGTCAGCTATGTACCTTCATTTTGGACCTCCGTCAATCGACACCCCGTGATCAATGCGTCCAGACGTGAAAAGACACTTGTCGGCACCGGTGCATCGTATTGGCAAAAGAGAGGTTGTTCTTACGAGACGTTATTCATGTTTTGATGGCGTTCTCCAGGGCCTGAGGTATTCGGATCTTGTTTTGCGGTGCGCAAGTACGTGATGACGGTCGCTTGACCAATACATTGAATGGGAAAAGGTCCGGGTCTTGGCTCTTGCAGATGCAGGCGTTCTCCCATGTGTGGAGGTGAGAGAAAGCAGCCAACACATCAGATAGGCCTTGTTTGTTTCAGCATTTTATGGTTCTCACCTCCTCGGTGCGCGTCCCTTTGCACGCGATAACGGAGTGCAGGTTGCAGGTAGATACATGTATTTTGCCGCTGGACATACATATCGGAGCGTCAAATGATAAGCCAGCGAGGCTCCCTATGCCCTGGCAAGTTTGCATTTTGGTAAGACGGGCGGGCATGCTGACCGAACCGTGGGGTTTTACCCTGATGCTGCTTGGGGTACCTACAGGCTGGAAGGGACCCAAGGTAGGTCGGTATGCTGGAACATCAAATCTCGAATGGTCAGTCAGCCCAGTCACAGTATGTATGCTTGATTCAATCTCCTTGTCGACACAACCTTGGCAGCCCCGAAAAGAGCCAGGGGGGTGCCTAGGATGGGCCGCCAAGACCAGACAAGCCTAGTCAAAGGAGCATTCAATATGTTGGGCTGGGTGTTCGATTGGCACTGGGTTCATCCATCGTCAGCTCGCTCTACCGACAATTGATGAAATGAACGAAACCATCCGCTCGAAGCTGCTGTACTGGCTGTTCTGGTAACAAAAGCCGTCATCTCAGGATTTGAAGTGTTACTGCATCTCGGCTGGGTCTCTCGACATCATTGCCATGCCATGGGCCGTGGGGAGCTGCCCCGATGAAGCAGAGGAGCAGAGTACGGAGTAAAAACAGAAACATTCCAAGTGGATGATCGGCAGACACAATCGCTTGGTCACAGATGATCGTTGTGTCCCGACTACTATCCCAACACGGTTAGCCTTCCATGCTTCTCTCACGCACAGCTAGCAGCTCACGCGCATGATGCAATTTGGGATGCCACAATGATGAGTGGCCGTCTGAATGGCAGTGGACTGACTAGCGACCAGTAGCGATTTTTGTTTCCGCAATGAAGGGCTCGCTAATCAGATCGGGTAGAACATCTAAAATCCAGCCAGCATTCGCTCCAGCCCGTGACTGTTGGACGGCGTGAAGCTGATGCCCAAGGCGGTCAATACACGGTGTTCAATGGTATCCCTTCGCGGCAATGGGCTCCGGCCATGAAGCCAGGTTTCTGGCCAGGTGTGCTGGCAGAGGCCGGGTAGGATGCTAACTAGACTAGGGTCTTCCGGGTAGCAGTCGAATGTTGCCGAGACTGCAGGAGCGCTGAATTGTAGCGGGGGATGAGTCTGCAGAGGCAAAAGAGGGTTGTTATCGGGAGCCGGACAGACGGCTGGGTACACCACTAGAAGATCAATATGATGATGGATTACGAGAGCTATTGATCCATCACATCGGTTAACTACTGTGCAACTGGAAAATGTCAGGTCTCCCCTTCAAGAGTGACGGTTGGTGATTGATCTCGTCTTTATTATTAGAGTTGGCTAAAGATGGGCACCGCACAATATGAAGGGGGGGGGGGGTCGAGGACTATTGACCCGGACAGGTCAAGGTACCCAAGTCAACAGGTGGAATCCGTACGGGACACCATGAGCACTTGGCTTGGCCCCGATTCAGAGGTATCCCGCCCTCCCAATGTCTCAGCACACAGGTTTGAGATAAGGACTTGAATGCATACCCCCCCCGGCCCATCAAGAAATCCCATTGCATATTGTATGTTTGTTTGCAAGGGATCATGACCTCAACTGATTGTTTCGCTTGCGCGAGAGAGGATCCATGACATGACTCGGAGGCGGTTGGTTGCACTACCGATTTTGAATCTGCGCCCCTGGCTGCGGGTCGCTCGTCAAGTCCCGTCGGTCTCCACAAAATACATGCCAAGCCTTATTTCTTCAAGGTGAGCGTTTCTGTCACCGGCGAGCTGGGAAAAAGCCCCCCCCAAAAAGGAATGCTAATAAGGGTGGAAGGCTGAGACGCTCGGGCCACCTCTGGCGCGACTGACTTGTACTGACTCTGCCAATCTGCCCGTGATGCGACACTGCCCGAACGTGTCTTTTTGGGGGTGAGGTGCATCGATACGGTATTCGACGTCAATAGCAATTTCTTCATCCACACTTTGACCACGCCGGCAAGCGGCATTCCCGAAGCATCGATTGACGGCAGGACGCTGTTTAAAAACCCACTGGGACTGTTGTGTATGGATATCTCCGACTTCGCTTGACGCAGGACGCCATTGTCAGCAATACAACCATGCCCCCGCGATTGAATATTCCCCCGGTCACCCGGATCTTGCTGGTTGCTCTGCTTCTGCAGTCGGTCCTGAGCGCAGCAGTGCGATATCGACAGTGGTCTGCGCAGTCGGAAATCGTTGTTGAGTGGCTCACTCTGGTGCCTCAGTTGTCGCTGTTCTATCCATGGACATTCGTCACATCTACTTTGGTGGAGAGCAACATCTTCACACTGGCCATTGCTGGGTTGACGCTGTTTCATGGCGGGCGTTACCTCGAGCGCGCCTGGTCTTCCAGGGAGTTCGCCAAGTTTCTCTTGGTGGTGTCGCTCATACCTAACCTGCTCTGCTTCCTGGCGCTGGTGATGCTGTTTACGCTTACACGCAACGAGAGGTGGACGTAAGTGACAAGTCCCCGAATCCCATGTGATTTTATAGCTAGTAATCAAAGACTAACACCGTTTGCTGAACAGTCTAACGACCATCGCCGGAACCATTCCCTTGCAGATCTCCTTCCTCGTTGCATTCAGCCAGCTCGTTCCGGCGCATACTGTTACCCTTTTCCGCGGTATCTTGTCGATGCGGGTGCCGAAGTTTCCTTTGATATATATCGGAGTCGTAACGGTGCTTTCACTGACGCCGCTCCTCACGAGCGCATCCCTGTTCCTGGCTTTGTTCGCCTTCCTGACGAGCTGGACCTACCTGCGCTTCTACAAGACTGTATTCCCCGATCTCGACTCCTCGCAACCGACGTCGATGCGAGGAGATGCCAGCGAAACCTTTGCCTTTGCCGAGTTCTTCCCAGGACCCCTGAAGCCATTTGTCGCCGCTTTCTCGGATCAGATCTTCAATGCCCTGGTGGCAATGAGGGTATGTACGCCATTCTCGCCCGGCGATGCGTCAACCGGTCAGGGTGCCAGTTATATGCCGCGGGGTGGTGCCCCTGGTGGTGTAAGAGCCGAGGCAGAGAGAAGACGAGCTCTCGCGCTCAAGGCTTTGGATCAAAGACTACATGCGGCGACGTCTACAAGAAGCTCGTCTCAACCACCCAATCAAACCAGTGGCCCGACTGTAAGCACTCAGCCGCAGTCCAGCACACAGACGGCCATGACATCTCAGCCCACAGCCATGTTGGGGGAGACAAACTACGTGCCTGATCATGACCACGAGAAGGAAGTGTCATAGGAGTTTGCTGCTTTTTATTGGTGACTACCGGAGTCAGGTTCTTCTATTGTATTCTAGTCAAGCATTCAGCACGGAGTAGGACTTAGAGTTGGAATTGGCTGGTGTTGCGGATACTGAATGCAGCCTTGATGCGACTCTCGAACTCTCGACTTGGCCCTTGACGCTTTTGAGAGAGGGTTCCTTGGAAAGGCTCGTCTGGCGATGATACGTTGTAAAGTATGTATTATATAATGTCGTCTTTCCAATACTCCCATGTCATGTGGTGCAGGCATACTGTTTCGTCGGACACTTGAGCCCTCGGCAACGTGCTGCGTCGTGGCGCCGCAAGTCCTGGGCACACGGCGGGCATTAGCTAATGATATACGGGCATCCGAGATGAACCTGACTGTTGTGGCTGGCGTGGAGAAGGACGGCTGCGACCTTGACAAGCCAAGTGGCACCTGCTCTGGGAAACTTCAGACAGGCACAGATTGTCTCAGCATCATAATCTGCCTGTTCCACCACAGATGGATCGGCTGTGTACGGCGGCGAACGGATGCATATGTATGTACGTGCAGACGACACCTCTTCGAGCAAGTGCTACGGAAGACAAGACGATACACAAGCAACACAGGCACACAGTGGCGCGCAGACGACGACCTCTTGGCCGACTTTCTGCCACGGGAAGGAAGAAGAAAAAGTCTCGGCTTTTTGGATGTTCTGAGATCAACCCTTTTTTTCTATTTCACTCATCATTATTTCGGGGACAAACGCACTGGGTCGTGTTTTACATAGATGCTCGTTGATGGGGGTTCGGTGATCCGATCTACATCACGTCCATCGTTCCCAGCGGCGTCTTCCTTGTCGCTTCATGCGTCCCGATCCCGCAGAATTGTTCTGCAGGCCTGCCTAAAATAAGATGCCCGTGTTTCAACTGCACACCCCCCTCCCTCCCGTATCGTATCTTTTATACCTACCATTTTCGCCCGTTGTAAATAATAAGCGAACGAGAGCAGACTTGCAGCAAACTACGAATTATCCACCCTGGAGGAAGGGGGGTCGTTTTTGGTTGAGAATGGATGCATATCTGCATATCTCTCATCACGCATTTCATATCTATGTATCTATTTACCGTTTCCCGAATTGACAACTCGGCTCCTGGCCGTGGAAGGGTAACTAACCGGCTAACCTTACGTATGTACGCCCCATCCCTGTATGTAACGAAACCCCTTTAGATGGATTGGAAATGGCGCAGCAGAAAACAAAGGGCAGCCCGGGGTCTGGGCCAGGTTCTCCATACAGTACCTAGCAGGCAGTAGACAGATTTGTATCCATCAATGCTAAAAAAGAGGCCACGAGAAACATACGTACCGTGCCTCCGCCTCCTGCCACACACGAACGCCAAGCCGACCGGTAAGAGGACTGATTCGTGGGACTAATAAGGGACTGCAGGGAACTAGAACCAGCTCAACATCTGACGCACAGTTCTACCCTAGAGCGAGTCTCATCTGGTGTGTGTGGGCGTGGGCGTGGGCGTGCATAGCATGGTCGTTTCTGTACTTGGGGCCTTACTTGTAGACAAAGAAGACAGGCGAACGGATTGCAGCAACAAACAGGCGGTGGGATGAGGGGATGGGATGGGAGATGGGAGATGGGGGAGTGGCTGGCCCTCTTATCTTGGGTGTGCTGTGGCTTGCGTTCGCCCCAATCCCCCGAGTGGGAGAAGAAAGGAAGGTAGGTAGGGCGCCGCTGCGGTCACCCCAGCTAGCCAAGCCCAGCAAGCCTCCTCCATCTCTCGGCTGTCTCGTGCGGGCAAACTGACGGACGATGATGATGAAAGGCGGTTGCAAGGGGGTGAGGTGGGGTGGGGTCGAACGCATGGGTGACGGAGCCGGTCAACCCACCCTGAATGCCAAGTCATGCAGCCAGGCAAAGAAAAAAAGGGCAAGGCAATCTGGTTACTGCATCTCGCGCGCGCTGTCTTGTTCTTGTCATGGATAGGTTGGGAATGGATGGTAGTATGTATGCGCGTATTACTATATGCGTACATACATGATATATGTATTGCCCACAGGTGTGTGAGTGTGTGAGTGGAGCTGCCGCCGAGGGGGATGGAAACGAAACTCATGCCTACCTCAGTAACCTGCCTACCTCTCTCGTACAGCGACAACAGCACACACGCACACACACACACACACCCTCTCACACACTCTCACCCTCATGCTCACACTCTCACACAGCACACATCGGTGGATGGATGACAAGGGGAAACAAGACGTACGTACCGCCGTACCGAACCACCCCAACTTGGCGAATGAGGAGGCCTACGCTGCATATGCAGCACAGCACATGTATGCGTATATGTAAGTACATGCATACATAATACATAACCAAGTATAGCCTCCTACCAGGGGGGGCCCGATCTAGATGCTCTGATTAGGCTAGGGCTTGGGGCCGAGAGTTAAGCCCTTAAGCCCCAGGTATCCTCCCCCCATCTAGCCCGCGCCCTAGCCATGCCGCCGCCCAAAGTCTGGCCAGCGAACGACTGACTCTGCTGCTGCTACCGCTACTACTACGTTGTAAATCGGCATCGCTTCCATCATTGCCTCGTTTTTTTCTCTTCTCGTTCCTGTTTCTGTAAATACCCCCCCGGTAAGGTTTTATCAGCTGTATCTCTCGACGCTGCTGGCGTTTTAACCCTACGAGGATCGCCCTTTCGCCTCGTTGTCGACCGGAGTTTCTTCCGTTGTATCTCCTGACATGCCCACGATATCTATCGCCCCCTCCCCTTGCCATGCCATGCTATGCGCCCGTACATGATTGCACACCCCCGTTCGCCGTCCCGGGCAATCACATACCACGCTGTCACATCGGTACCCTGCCATATCGGCCGCAGATATACATAGAATGCCGCTCGTTACAAGAGCCGAACCACCACCAGCCACTTACATATCTACGTAGTCGGTAATAACTTATCAACGGCCACACACCTGGGGCAAAAAGGCATCGGTAATTACTTGCCCGGGTCCCCCGCTCGAACAAGCCAATTCTTTATCATCTGGGTCACATAACCTAGGTCACTATATGTAGAGGTAATGTGGGTAGTGAGGTATTTGTATGTCGTGGGGGTAATGTACCCGCAAGGCACGATGATACCTACCTGTAATCAATCCGCATGCGCATCCTTCTCGGCATTGGACGCATTTTATATATAACACCCATGCAGATGCCAGACAATTTGATTAGGCTCATCCAGATTCCGCAATTGTCCGTGTTTGCTGCATCGCGGGAGCGTATAGTGCCTGTATACATATAGTTCGTCTCGGAACGGACAAAGCGTTCGCGACAAGACAGACCGGTTCACTGAAGGCTCACCCCAAGACAAAGATATAAGACATCGACCCGCCCCGGCATCAATCAGGAAGCCAGCCCAGTCCACATACTACGTACGCGTAGCGATGTACAATATGCGCATATATACATATAATATATTATTTTATAATACTTTTTAAATAAATAAATATTTTATATAAAATATAGGATAATTAAATAATTAAGCTATATAATATAATATAAATTAATTTAAACATCGATTTTATTATATAATAACGTTTAAAAAACCGTTTTATAATAGTTTAATAAAAAAACTTTCCTTTTTAATTTTTTTTTTATTATTTTTAATAAATTAATAATTCGAAATAACGAAAAATAAAAAAATTTAGTTTTAATTTAATATATTTTTAAAAAGGATAATATATTTAATTAATATCAATATAAAATATAAAGTTTATAAGTATTAAATATATATTAAATCGGGCTCGACAAAGTTAAAACAATATTTTAATAATTATATTATTTTTTAACGAAAATTAAAAAAAATTAATATATTTAGTATTAATAATAAAAATTACGAGCCTAAAAAGTTATTTAAAAAAAAAAAGTTAATATTTAATAATAAGTTTTAATAATTAATTATATCGGCTTTTTTTTAATAGTTTTTTATAAACGCGATTTTTAAAAATAGCTAATTTTTTAATTATTTAAATAATAAATTTAATAATTAGTTTTATAAAAACATATTTAAATTAAAAAAAATATTTAATCGAAAAAAAATTAACGGTTTTTATTTAAAAAAGTTATATAATAATATAAAAAAGTAAATCGTTTAAATCGTTTATTAAGTTAATTATATTAATATTATTTTTAATAAAGTCGATAATTTTTAATATTATTATATTATTAATATTTCCTTTTAATATAATTGAAAATACGTTTTTTATTAAAAAAATATCGATATAAATAATTTAGAACTAAACGTTAATAATAAAATAAAATTAATTAAGCCGTATTTATTAAAAATCGTTAAGGGAAATTTAAAAAGAATTAATTTTATTATTATTAATATTTATTTAATAATAAAAGTTATTTATTATTAATTTTATTACGATTTTAACTTTAATTACGTTTTTATTATATTTTACGATTTATATAATTTAAATTTATTAGTTAATAATATTTTAGGAATAAAAGTTTAAAAATCGGTATTTTTTAAGGCCGATTATTTTAATATTAAGTTTCGTAACGCTTTAAAATAATATTCGCGATTATAAAAAACATTTAAAAAAAAACCGATTAAAAAATTATACTTTTTTAAATATAAATTATTTAAATATATTTTTTATTAAATTTTATATTAAATTAATAAAATTAACTTATTTTTTTAAAATTACGTATTACGTTAAGGTTTATTTTAACGGGTTATTTTTTTTACCTTTTAATATTAACTAGTAATCGATATATACCTTTTATAAACTAATATAAAAAATAAATTAATTAAAAAATTAACCGATTTTATTACTTAATTAATTAAATTAAAAAATAATATTAAATTTTAATAATAGTTATAAGTTTTAAAGTTAATTTTATAACTTATTATTACGATTTTAAAAGTAAACGAATTTAATAATATTAATTTATTTAATATAATGGATTAATAATAAAGTATTATAAATAAATAGATTATTATAATAAATTTTCGTAATAAATTATTTAAAAAGGTTAATTGAAATAATTTATTTATTATTTTTTTTAATTGCTATATTAAATAAAAGGTTAATAAATATTAAATAGTTTAAGTTTTTAAGCTAAGTAGTTAAAAAAATTATATTACTTTATTTATATTAAAACGTATTAAAGCTGTAATTAAGTATTATTATTTTAATTATAAATTTATTATTAAGAAATTTTAATAATTTTAAAACTGTAAAAGTATTTATAATTTTTAATATAAAATTTTATATAATAAATTAAATATAAAATTATATTAAATTAAAATAAAAAAGTTTAATAATTAATTAATAAAGTTAACTTTTTAACTTTAAAATATTTTTTTAATAAAAATATTATTAAAACGCGCTTTTTTAATAATAAATTTTATTTATAATTATTTTAAAAATAAATTTTTAAATAAAAAAGTAAATATAAAAATGTTTATTTATATTAATATGTATATATTAAAATATATATAAATTAAAATATAATTATTATAATTTATTAATTTATAATAAAAAAAAGTTAATAATTTTAAAAAATAAATATATTAAATTTTTCGTTTTATATTATAATTATATTAAAAATAATTATTTTATATATTATTTATATAAAACCGATATTTCGACTTATTTATTTAGATGTAAGGTGGTTAAAGCGTTGCATATTATGTATCGATGCGAATAGTACATACTAAATGTATGCGAATATTGAATATTCCAGCTCTGAAATGACACCGCTACGTACGCGGCGAAAGTGAAATCAATCTCAAGTTGGGCAGAAACGATTCCCACACGACACGTGGGTGGAATCAGAAACAGGCCTAGCGGCTGCTATTGCGTAGTACCCCCAATAGAATGACAATGCTGGAGAAGCAAGTGGCAGTTGCAGTGGCAGTGGCAGCAGCAGCCATTCTTTTCCCGAGTTTCACCTCACACACGGGTGCGACCACGTCACGGCTTTGCAGCGGTTCTCTTTGCTATCCATTCTCTTCGAAATCGCACATACCTATCCATACCGCAGTGTTTTAAACCGAAAAACGAGCAGGAATTGCCACGTTCTTGGTGAAGAAAGTATGATGTTTCAAGGCCAGCAATAGATGATCTCTTCGCATCAGAGAAACATGATGCGCACACCCACATGCGACATAACAGCATTAGACGCGTGGTGTTTATATTGGGAAGAAAACTCTTTCTAGGGGCGCATGTACCTTATCCTCTCTCTCGCCCCGGAGCTTGGGTCTAGCATTGCCCGAACTTTAGGGGGGACCCTCGCTGGGGCAGCGGCTCTGTTCACAATGGTGCCGTTTTCAGCCTCTCTCTCACGTTCATGCGCCAGTGCCATCTCATAGGACCGAAACAAGTGCTGGAAACGATTTGGGGGCTGTTTCGCCCAATCTTGCTTGCTTGGCGCCTTGCTATCAACGAGATCGTCATGGAGGAGAGGAAGGACCCGGCCCCGATCGATAGACTCCAGACGCATAGATAGATTCTGTCTGAACTTGTCTACCTATGTATATTGGTCGATGCATACTACTACCACCTACTCAAGAGCCGGGCCCAAATGAATGTGACACAGCGATTCGACAGCCGGCAGACAGGGGGCACGTACGCAATAGAGCCGATTATTAAGACACTCTGTCACGGCAAGTATCCTACGTTCACGGTAATATTGGCTGGCCAGCGCTTGCTCGGTAGCGTCTCCGCAGCCGATGGGACGATCTGCGTGCCTCCATGCTCGACACCAGCGGCCAAGCCCAAGAAAGCCCGGCAATAGCGGCTCACCTGACACGATTCGGCCCACCAAAGAAAGCACCGAACAGAGGAATAGTCTGCGCTCTTGGCACACATATACAGTCACATCGCCAGAAACATTTCGCTAACGCCCGAGATGAAGCAAGAGATGCAATCTCTCCTAGCCGTTAGCTCGATGGTCCGCACCCTTTCCACTCCTCACACTGTCCCGGAAGGGAGACCACCAGCGACTACCGGGAGGGCGGGCAAGGCCTCGGTAGCATGATCACGTCAACTGGGTGATGCTAGGTGCTGGGTGCTGGGTGTGTGTTTGCTTTTCGGTGTGTGGGTGTTGTGTCAAGATCGCCCATCATCCACTTGAATGATCCGGCTACTCTGATGATGCATATGTAGCCGTAGTGCGGTATGTAGAGCGCGGGTTGGGATTGGGCTAAATAGTAAGGGCGTGTGTACGTGCACCGAGCTGGGTAGCCGAACGATGACGAAGGGTGCGATTACTAACCAGGAGCGGGCAGGGTAGTTGTACCCTACGGGCAGCACGCGGCGCGGGCAGTACCTTCAGGGGTTTTTGCAGTTATGGAGCACTCGTACGTAAGCCAGCGTGTGAGAGAAAAGGATTTTCTAGAAGGCTGGGGACAAATTAGCCATCTTGAGTAATGCACCCTGCGCGGTTTTCTGTTAATTCGGAGCGCTGACGGGGCCAGTTGGCGAGGATAAATACTCCGAGCTGCGATAAGCGTCCCTCAATTTAAATGGCCTCCTCTTGGCTCCCTGACGGGTGGATTAGTGGGTGAGGGAGTGTGGCCGTGGCCGTGGCCGTGAGCAGCGCGCGAGGGAGCAGGGAGAGAGAGAGAGAGAGGGAAGTGGTGTGTGTGTTTGTGTAACCGGGTGCTGTGTGGTGCGGGGTGGGGCTCGGGGGCGTGTAGATAGCCCCCTGACGGATGGTGTGTGGTGTGTGGGCGGCTGAACGGAGACAAGGACGCTTTTGGAGGAGGCAGGAGGAAGAGGAAGTCGGGCCAGGGCGTGTCATCATCATGCTAGGACTAGGATTCGGTGGCTCTGGCGCTGGGTATGGTGCCCCATGTTAGCTGTTGGATGGTACACCTTGTTTTTAGTCTCCTTCCGCCGTACCAAACTATGGGAGGGTACCGCTTTTCCCAAATGTTCCTTGCCGCCACCACGGCGATGGGCCAAATTTGGAGCAACCTCTGGCTGGTGCGAGCTAAAAGTCTCCCCTTTGTACCTGGCGAGTACAATGTCTCCACGTTCGTTACATTAACCTTGACCTGTTCCAAACTCATCCGTTCGGGGTTCCTGGGGCTGAAGTACGTACTCGCGCGCTCAGAGGGTACCACGGTTTGGGAGCCGGCGGAAATGGCCGCACTGGTAACGAACTGTTACAGTTCAATGGACCGGTAGCATGTAATGCATCTCATCTTAGGCCTAGAGCGATGCGATACCACAGAGGAGACAGCTAGTTGGACAGTTTCCTCCAATGCAGACGCAGACGCAGCGACACAGACTCTTTGTTAGAGTTTCCATGTGTAATGGCAGGAACAGATCAGGTACCGGCGAAACAAGCATATCGCTCCTTTTTTTTTTTTTCATCGAGGCCCATCCTTCGTCGACCCTCACCCGGCTGGCCATGGCTAACGGAGATGAGACGAGATATACTTACTCGTCACGGCCGGCGCAGTTGTAGTTAGTCTGTCACCCACACAACCCACCCGGAGCCTGAACAGTACAGTACCTAGTTATATCTTGCCAATCCAGACACAACAAGGCGGACGAGGAAATGTTACCTGTGACCTGCCCGCTACTGGTGACGGGTGGGTGGTAATGAGAAACAATAATATAGGGATGGATACTTGATGCCGAATAATAACGGGGGACAAGTGAGAGCAGGGAAGAGAAAAAGAAAAAGGTGGATGTGCCATCTTATGTGTGGGTGAGGCCCGTGAGAGTACGACAAGCGCCGACCCCACAATCAGCCGAAGTAAGCATGGGTACATTGGAGACACAACCAAGTACACAATGTCCCGGTCTTTTTCATGTCGCCTGCTCCAGGGGACCGCTTCCATCTGCATGCTCCACATTACGAAAGTTGTTCTTACGAGCGTCCCGTGGGTAAGGGTAGTTTGCAGCGAGGAGTGAAGACTGAAGAGAGCAGAATTATTGTCTGCTTGCTCCGCCCGTCCTTCTCCTTCTGATCTCGTTCACCACCCAACCCTATCACCCATCTCTTAACCTTCACCCTCCCTCCCACACCCTGCCATCCACAGGCTGGAGCTTCCCCCCAAGATCCAGCCTTGGTCTTTCGCGACACCTTCCTGTCGCACTCGTTAAGCTTTTAGCTTACACCTCTAAATCGCCTCTCCTTACTGCCTCGCCCGGGCTAGAGTTGTTGGGGACCAGGTTTCCGCAATACTCTGTCAGCAGCCATCGAGTTCGGAGAAGCGTCGTGCGGCTGCATTGGCAACCCATCGACTTGGCTCGCGTTCCGACTACACAACGCGACTACGACGACATCTCTGTCCCGTGTCGCCATTGTCGTCTCGGTTTCCCGGCCGAGCCTCAGATCTAACCATCGGCGCATAGCTTCCTCGCGACGTACGCGAGCCGCCTTGGGCCTAGCCAGATCGGTCGGCTCCTCGCCTCAGCCTCCCTTATACTTTTCTCCATCCCCCTTCTTCGTAGATACTCAACCAAGTCTCGCACTTGAGTTGAAATTGGTAGGGCATCATGGCCAACCACAACCCGTCGCCCCAGATGCCGATGCAAATGCATCACGGCGGCCCGCAAGGCCCCCCGCCCAATGCCGCAGTTCACTATGGCGCCGCTGCCGCTGCTCCTTCTCGTCACATTAGTACTGTCAACGAGCATCTGTGGATGCAAATAGGTAAGCTAGTCCGGCTCTGCGCTCGACGCGAAAACAGATCGCTAACCTCGTCGCGTGTATAGGCAGTTTCTCCGAACTGCTTGGCAGCCTCGACGACGCAATGAGCGCATATGAACACGCATTGCGCGCGAACCCACAATCCATCCCAGCGATGAACGCCATCAGTCTGATTCTCCGGACGCGAGAGGAGTTTCATAAGGCCGTGGAGTTCTTGCAGGCCATTCTCAAGATCGATGATAGAAACGGCGAAGTGTGGGGAAGCCTTGGTACGCGCCTATTTACCTCTATCTCTCTTTTGGAGTTGCTCTTGACTGACCGACCCTTTTTACAGGACACTGCTATCTCATGATGGACGATTTGCAGCAGGCGTACGCCGCGTATCAATCGGCTCTAGTAAACCTGCCAAACCCCAAGGTTCGTTTGCCAGTCCGCATGACTCCATTGGGTTATATCACTGACCACCACTCGCAGGAACCCAAGTTGTGGTATGGAATAGGCATTCTTTATGATCGGTACGGGTCTTTGGAGCATGCCGAGGAAGCTTTCTCGCAGGTCATGCAGATGCAGCCCGACTTCGAAAAGGCCAATGAGATTTATTTCCGACTTGGTATAATATACAAGCAACAGTCCAAGTTTGGTCAAAGTCTGGAGGTTTGTTGCGCCCTTCAGAAATCCTTCGAGACCAAGTCTTGCTAACCTCTTCCAGTGTTTCAAATACATCGTGTCTTCTCCCCCGCCGCCTCTGACCGAGGAGGACATTTGGTTCCAAATTGGACACGTCCATGAGCAGCAGAAAGATGTGAGTAGCTCTGAACCTTGATGGGCTGTGTGCACGCAACTAATGCCTTCTCTTCAGTATGACAATGCCAAGTCTGCCTATAACCGCGTGCTGGATCGTGACCCGCACCATGCCAAGGTATTGCAGCAGCTCGGCTGGCTGCATCACAACCAGAGCAGCAGCTACCAGAACCAGGAGCGCGCCATCGAATTCCTCGAGAAATCAGTAGCTGCCGGTAAGTCATATCCCCAAATTCCACTTAAGAGTCGCACTAACGACCCTCATAGACAATAGCGATGCGCAGAGCTGGTATCTCCTTGGGCGATGCTACATGTCGCAGCAGAAGTATCCTAAGGCTTATGAGGCCTATCAACAAGCTGTTTATCGCGACGGGCGGAACCCCACATTCTGGTGCTCCATTGGTGTGCTCTACTACCAGATCAACCAGTACCGCGATGCCCTGGACGCGTATTCTAGGGCCATTCGCCTGAATCCTTACATCTCGGAAGTATGGTACGATCTTGGCACGTTGTATGAAAGCTGCAACAACCAAATCGCAGATGCGCTTGATGCTTATCAGCGAGCTGCTGAGCTTGATCCTCAGAATCCCCACATCAAGGCTAGGCTGCAGCTCCTTCGCGCAGGACAGTCCAACGGTGTTGTGCCTGGCGGGCCTGCTCCTGCTCCTACTGATGTCCATCCTCAGTCTTACCAGGCCCAGGGCCCACAAGCACCTCAATGGACTGGGGCGTCGAGTGCACCCCAACAGCCACAGCCCGGCCGTCCCCTTGGAGGAGGACCTGGCAGTACCAACGGCTACAGGCTCTCTGAGATTAACCCCCCTCAGCCGCCTAACCCCTATGACCAGCGAGAGCCATTCCGCGGCCCAGCTCCGCCGATGCCTCGTCAGCCAAGTCCCCGCCAAGAGCAGCAGATGAGGCCATACGGCGAACCAAACCGCCCAGGTCCCCTCGGCCCTGGACCGGTACCCGGGCCTGTTCAACAACCAGCACCCGGATCTGGGCCAGTGCCAGGCCCAGGACCGGCGCCAAACTCTACTCCCATTCGAAGGGGCCCCTCTCCTGGACCTCATTACGGTCCAGGCCCCCAATCCCAACCGCCTCCGGGATCCCAGCATGCACCGGGTAGAATTGCTAACCCCAACTACACTGGGCCAACAATTCCAACCAGTATGACGCCCGCCAACGTGCAACCTCCGAACGGAGGCCCTCCGCCTCATTCGCTCATGAATTACCGACAGGGATCTCCACGCCCGGAGTCGCGTCCTCATATGCATGACAACCGAATGCCTTCTCCCAAGTCGGCTTACCCGCAACACCCACCGCCTTACCCGCATCATCCCGAGGCTGGCCCCAGCGGCATGGACAACAGCGTCGTCCATACCCCCAAGGGCCCAGGCCCGATGGGCCCGGAGGGACCTATGCACCGTGATGACCGCCCGTCTTCCGTTGGCCCCAAGAGGATGAGAGAGTGGGAAGAGGATACGTCGATGAAGAAGCCTGCTTCTGAAGAGAACAGAGCTATTCTCCATGACATGCGTCACCGACGTCCTTCAACTCCGCTGCGCGGTGGTCCTGAGCCGTACCGTCGCAACTCGCCTGAGGCCCATCGCTTTGCTGATGAACGCAGAATGGATGACCAGCGCCGTGCAGCAGCTGCAGCAGAGGACCAACGCCGCACTGAGGATCTGCGTCGCGCCGAGGAACAGCGACACGGCAATGACCAATACCATCCTTCAGATGCTGCTCATCATCCCCCACAGCACTCGATGCCGCCAAATCACCTCCCACCGATGCAGCCTCAGGGTCCTTCGCCCATGCAGGGTATCATCCATGAACCCCCACCACCCAGCGCCGCTCCCAAAGAGTACCCCCAAGACGAACGTCCCAGGGTGGAACACAACCCTACACCAGCTCCACCTCCGCTCAATGAGCCCGAGCGTGCCGCCAGGAAAATGGATGTCGACGAAGATTATGATGACAGTGGCGAAGAAGAAAAGAAGGTCCCCATCGGTGGTCCAACATCCGGCCCGCCCTCAGCTGCGGGTGATATGAAGACCACGACACCGACCAGCGCGACCATGAATGGCATGGGCCCTGGGCCCACCCCCAAGACGGAGGGTACTGCGTAAGAGTAAATGATAATAAATCCAGGAGGTACATATTCGATTGATGCTATCAACACCGCAAGGTGATGGTGGTGGTGGTGGCGGTTGTTTTGTTGGAAGCACAGTCATGATCATACATACCCTTTTCCTTGAAATCGTTTTATTGTTGAATTCTTAAATTTTCCCCGCTGCTGCGTGTAAATCATCTCAGGGAGGTCTCGTTAGGATGTCGAGCTTGAGCTTGGAGTTGGCTGAAGGAGATAGAAAGACAGTCGCTAGCATTCACTTTATTTCGCACATTTTTGCAGTGAAATGAATCACATATTACGCATCACGAAATCATCTGGCTTCTTCGCTTCGTTTTACTGTGCAGTTACTACGTGTGATGAAGGTCCGATACATTCATAGCCTCTAGCACACACAGAAGTGTATGAAAGCCAATCCCGCATTTCCCTTCCCAGAATGAATTATTGGTTATCTAATATTTGTCCTACATTTGCAGTTTTGGTATGTATGTGTGTGGTTCGCAGTATGTTTGTTGCCGGCATCACCCAGTGTAGATCTTGGTGGGTGAATAGTAGACATACGTTAAGCTCGGCGAACATTAGGTCGGCACTGTCATCTATTCAATTGATTCATTGGAAAGTGTGCACGGATCACTTGAGATTGCTTTTCGAGTGGGGTATCATTCCATCATCTGGGCTTATCTTATCTTTTTTTCGAACCCTAACGGTGGTTTCGGTTTTTCCGTGGTTTTCCCCCAGCAGCATCTGCCGCACCAACAATTATTGGGGCAAGGGCGCACCAATACAGTAGCCAACGACAGAAAGCTCAAGCCCGGGAAAATTGTGGGTTGCACTCTTTTTGCGCATCCATCCAGAAAAGAGTCGGAAACTTGTGTAGTTTTTTACTCTTCTCCCCCCCTTCAACCACCCATCGCCAAACGCCCAAAGACTGCACTCCTATCCTTCACGACAGGAACAGTCTTCAAGATGTCTCACCGAAAGTTCGAGGCTCCCCGTCACGGTTCGCTGGCATACCTGCCCCGTAAGCGTGCCGCCCGCCACCGGGGTAAGGTAAAGTCGTGAGTACTCTCCCACCTATTTTTTTGCACGGCAGTTGGGGCGCATTGGGGGATATCGCGGAGGACAACCATTGGGACTGGGATTGGG
Source organism: Apiospora marii (assembly GCF_038362585.1). Classification (NCBI taxonomy): domain Eukaryota; kingdom Fungi; phylum Ascomycota; class Sordariomycetes; order Amphisphaeriales; family Apiosporaceae; genus Apiospora; species Apiospora marii. Next base: position 4,316,432 of record NW_027117377.1, read on the forward strand.
ATTTTTTTCTCCGGCTGCAGATTCTGCAGCGGAAGCCAATTCTTCACCGTTGGGTGTAGCGATGTCCAAATGTGCTTGGTTGAAAACATTTGCTAATCAGTGCCACTCTTTTCCACCAGGTTCCCCAAGGATGACCCCAAGAAGCCCGTCCACTTGACGGCCACTATGGGCTACAAGGCCGGTATGACCACTATCGTCCGCGACGTCGACCGTCCCGGTGCCAAGTCGCACAAGAAGGAGGTCGTCGAGGCCGTTACCATTATTGATACTCCACCTGTACGAACAACGCAGCCCGCTTGGCTCATTTGTGCCTATGGCTAACATCTTTATTCTAGATGATCGTTGTTGGTCTTGTGGGCTACATCGAGACTCCCCGCGGTCTGCGATCGCTCACCACCGTCTGGGCCGAGCATCTTTCCGACGAGGTCAAGCGCCGCTTCTACAAGAACTGGTACAAGTCTAAGAAGAAGGCCTTCACCAAGTACGCCAAGAAGCACTCCGAGACCAAGGCCTCCAGCATCACCCGCGAGCTCGAGCGCATGAAGAAGTACTGCACCGTCGTCCGTGTCCTCGCCCACACTCAGATCCGCAAGACCCCTCTCAAGCAGAAGAAGGCCCACCTTATGGAGATCCAGGTCAACGGTGGCTCCGTTGCCGAGAAGGTCGACTTCGGCCACGGTCTCTTCGAGAAGCCCTTCGAGATCGACACCATCTTCGAGCAGGATGAGATGATCGATGTCATCGCCGTCACCAAGGGTCACGGTTACAACGGTGTCACCGCCCGTTGGGGCACCAAGAAGCTTCCGCGTAAGACTCACAAGGGTCTCCGTAAGGTCGCTTGTATCGGTGCTTGGCACCCGTCCCACGTCCAGTGGACTGTTGCCCGTGCCGGTCAGATGGGTTACCACCACCGTACCTCGGTCAACCACAAGGTTTACCGCATTGGCAAGGGTGACAACGAGTCCAACGCTTCCACTGAGCAGGACGTCACCAAGAAGGCCATCACTCCGTAAGTTCTTCTCTTAATGATGTCCCAAGTATTATTATTAACAATTTTTCTAGTCTGGGTGGCTTCGTCCGCTATGGTGAGGTCAAGAACGACTTCGTCATGGTCAAGGGTTCCGTCCCTGGTGTCAAGAAGCGAGTCATGACCCTCCGCAAGTCCATGTTCACGCACACCTCGCGCAAGGCCCTCGAGAAGGTCGAGCTCAAGTGGATCGACACCTCGTCCGAGTTCGGACACGGTGCTTTCCAGACCCCCGCGGAGAAGAAGCAGTACCAGGGTACTCTCAAGAAGGACCTTGCCGCCTCCTCGTAAAGAGTTGGTCATGTCTTTTCTCGTTCTGGTTCTGGTCCATGTATCGGAGTTACTGGGTTGCTTTTCTCACGGCTTTTCGTGACGGGCATGGTGGTATGAAAATAGGAATCTGATACCGCAGCTAATGACAAGTTGCAATGAACAAAAGCCCAAACTACCCAGTATCATCTTGTAAAGCACCTCGTGAAATCTAGTGAATGATGTCGTAAAACCTCGGAAAGGTCGTATCTACAGTCCAGGCTGGCATTTGTCATCTGCATTAATTTTCAGGTGATGAAAGGCTTGGATGCGCTGGTTTAGCTGATGATATATGCGCTATGATTGTTAGTAGCATCCAATCATTTTTTGTTCAGGACCCCAGCAAGCTCATACGTCACCGCCCGCCTTGATCAACCTTCCATCTACGCATGTCAATCGCCAATGTCAATCGCATCAACTCCCCCGTCATTTAGACATCTGATCTGCCGGTTAACTACATTGTTTCCGAAGAGACCCTACGTGATCCTACCTTCTACGAAAGACCTAGATCGGGCAAGACTGGAGCGTGCGAATACCCACACAGTACGCAGCAGCTTCGCACACAGCAAGCTATCGTCGGTAGATACCATTCCAAGGCTCGTTTCTTGGTCAGCCAGTACTCGCCATCGCCACCGCAGCTTCACGACTACACGGCCACTCAGCATGGCGTCAGACGAAGACTACATGGCCTTCCTCGACAAGGCCAACAAGGACCCGAGCGAGGGCTATGCGAAGCCGGCCAGCAGCGGCGGCGCGAAGCTCGAGTTCAAGGCCACGGACCACGGAGTCCAGGTTCCGGCTGCCTTGAAGGAGGTAGCGCAAGATGCGTTCTACGTCAGCGATGCGGATGAGCCCTTCGTCCCGGTCGCGCTGAAATGGGACGAGGGTGGCAAGGGCTTGCCGGACGAAGGTACGTTGTTGATTATGCGCGTTAACATTACATGCGTGGAACAACAAGTTCTACTCCTATGCATTCAAGGAGGGGGGATTTGTACAAGCTAAGCTGATGCCATGTCACCAGAGGAGTTTGCGAAACTGATCGCGCACCCGAACCCGTCGTCGGCCAACGTCGAGCTGCAAGACCCGGCGGACTGGGACCCCCAGGGCCAGTACACCAAGATTCTGGAAGCCGTGCGCAAGGCCGGCCAGGGCAACGATGTCCGGATCTACAGGGTGCCCAAGGACGGCTCGCGGGTCGAGTACTGGGTCGTCACCACCGAGGGCAAGGGGAAGGATGCGAAATTGGTGGGTGTCAAGGCACTGGCTGTTGAGAGCTAGGTTCTTTTCGTCGTTGGACGATATTACAAGTGCAAGGAAGGGGCATGGTTTGAAGGGTTAGGCGTTTTGGGGAGCGATAGTCCATATGTAGGAATGGCATACACGATTTCATGATACAGAGTTGTAGGTTGCGTGCCCTCGTACTTGGAGTGTGGCACATCATGGACTTCTGTTGAAGAGATTCTTATGAGTAGATAGGTAGTCATCAATTTCTAAGATTTGGTTCTGCAACATTGGCATTGCATCAGCCAATGCCATCAGTTCTCCTTGGGGTTGTATTTTGAACTATGCAGGCCATACGAGAGAAGCATTGCTCACCCGCTTGGTGGTTGGGTTGGGTGACGAGAATCCAAGCGTGGTCTTCCGTATACGGCGTAAACGACTCATACATGATTAGAGGGAGAAATATATATGTACCCTTGGACTTTTATGTGAATACATCTGATAAAGTCTTATTAGGCTTCACAGGAGCCTACCTAATGCCTAACGCAGAAACCTTATACTTGCTTTGGGTGAGGCTCTGCCGACTTCAGACATGGTCAGGGCAAATTGACGTCGAATTGGTGGGATGGATAGTGGGCTTAGCTAGCTCCCCTTGTCTCGTGTAAACTGCCCCGCGGTCCGATAACAGGAACTATCTGCCAAAATTTCGGGGATATTATCTGTAAGCTTGCAAGACATGGCGAGCATAAGCTTACACCCTTGAGTCACCGGTCGCGATTCCCACCTGTTCTGGTGCCATAAAGACTCGGGCTCTCTTGTACAGTGAGCTCCATCTTCTATTCTGCGATCTCGAGTGCAAAGAACAACAACCAGCAGGCTCTGACTCACCATGGATCAAGCGGTAAGATTGCTCTGTCGCACATCCCTGTACCCCGCCAACCTTGGTGTGTTGTGCGAAACTGACCCAAGATGGTGATGACAGGATGTGATACTGCCGTCTTGCGAGACCATAAAGGATCTCCTCTCGAAGCCCCAGCCGGGTCCTAAAAAGGCCAATCTCGTCCCAGTCTACGGCCAGATCTCCGCCGATCTCATAACGCCGTCGGCCGCCTACCTCAAGATCTCGGCTCACTCCAAGTCCGAATACTCCTTCCTCTTCGAAAGCGCCGCTACCGAGCGCCTGGGCCGCTACAGCTTCGTCGCCGCGAACCCTCGCAAGGTTATCACAACAGGCGAAGGCCATGGCGAGTCTTGCGACCCATTGCCCGGGCTCGAAGCCGAGCTCGAGCGCTTCGTGACGCTCGATGTGCCGGGAGTCACGCTGCCGCCGCTGACGGGTGGCGCGGTGGGCTACGTTGGCTACGACTGTGTGCGCTACTTTGAGCCCAAGACGGCTCGACCTATGAATGATGTGCTCAAGATCCCCGAGTCCATCTTCATGCTCTTTGACACCATTGTCGCATTCGACCGCTTCTACGGCATCGCCAAGGTCATCACCTACATCCCCGTCCCGGAAGACCTCGGAACCCTCGAGGCGGAATACCAGAAGGCCACGGCCACCATCACCGAGCTGATTGAGGTCCTCAATGCGCCCGATATCCCCCTGCCCGAGCAAGGCCCGATCAAGCTCGGCCAGGAGTATACGTCCAACATTGGCCAGAAGGGATACGAGGGGCACGTCACGGCCTTGAAGAAGCACATTGTGGCAGGCGACATCATCCAGGCGGTGCCTTCACAGCGCTTTGCCCGGCCTACGACGCTACACCCGTTCAACATCTACCGCCATCTCCGTACCGTCAACCCCTCGCCATACCTGTTCTACATCAACTGCAAGGACTTCCAGATCGTGGGCGCATCGCCCGAGCTCCTGGTGAAGAGCGAAGCTGGGCGTGTAATCACCCACCCCATTGCCGGTACTGTCAAGCGCGGCAAGACGCCCGAGGAAGACGAGAGGCTTGGCGCGGAGCTGAGGAACTCGCTGAAGGACCGAGCCGAGCACGTCATGTTGGTGGATTTGGCGCGCAACGACGTGAACCGCATCTGCGACCCCCTGACGACGCGCGTGGACCGACTGATGGTGGTCGAGAAGTTCAGCCACGTTCAACATCTGGTGTCCCAGGTTTCTGGCGTTCTCCGGCCAGGCCAGACAAGGTTTGACGCTTTCCGCTCCATCTTCCCTGCCGGAACAGTGTCTGGTGCGCCTAAGGTCAAGGCCATGGAACTTATTGCCGAGTTGGAGAAGGAGAAGCGAGGTGTCTACGCCGGTGCCGTCGGCTACTTTGGCTATAACAGCGTAGACATGGATGGCAAGGAGAGCGAGGGTGAGATGGATACTTGCATTGCCCTTCGTACCATGTTGGTCAAGGATGGTACTGCGTATCTCCAGGCTGGTAAGTTATCTTCCCATATCCGGCCTCTTTCATACGGCCTGTTCGGTATATTCCGACGCAGCTCCACTTACTGACCATGGAAATAGGAGGCGGCATCGTGTTCGACTCGGATGAGTATGATGAGTGGATGGAGACGATGAACAAGTTGGCGGCCAACATACAGTGCATCACATCGGCGGAAAAGTTGTATGCCAAGCGACAGAAGTCATGAGTCGTTTCGCTATGGTGGACGGGATCAATTGGTTTGCTAGACGAATGGTGGCATCCATTCTGTGTGTGTGAAAACCAAGGTGAGAAGAAAAATAATAGCATGGCGTTTCCGGAATCTACAAAAGCAACGTTGTTGGTCTACTTCAACTCCCCTTTCTCTTCGTCCCAGTAGTGGCCCGCCAAGTCACCGGCCGGTTTGACCAGGCTAATACCGTCGAGCTTCTTCAACTTGAGCTCATCAAGGTTGACACCGTAGATTGTGCGAGCCTATTCAAAAGGTAGGTTAGTGGAGTGAGGAAGGGCTGAGGAAGGGCAGAACTGGGAAGGGAACTTACGCTGATGCCGTACTTGTGCGGCTTGAAGACGTCCCGGAAGTCGATGGCCAGGCTGGCTCCGCACTTAGGGCAGAAGAGCTGGTCTTTGGCCTTGGTGTTGAACTGGTAGGACGCGCAGCGAGAGCGGCTGTCGTTGTGCCACTTGACGTCGGCGGCCTCGGGGTCTAGTGATGGGGGTGAAAAGTGTCAGTGTCAGAGATAACACCCACACATATATGAACAAATAGGCAGAAGAACTTACAGATTAGCAGATAGCCGAAGCGGGTGCAAGCGGAACAGTTGCAGTTCACCACCTCGTACTCGGACAGCGGCGGCGAGAGGGTAACGGAGAACTTGATGTAGCCACAGTGGCAGCCGCACTCGTGGGTGCTGCTGTTGGCCTTCTTGCCCTCTTCGGTGGTGGCGGTGTTGGTCATGGTTGGGCCTCGGACGGGATCTATCGTGAACGACATTGGGGACTGACTGTTTTGTTAGACTATGCTCTTTATTTAGAAATATGTATCACCAACAAGTGCTTTTCTCCCCAGGGAACAGGTATCGGCCGCGATTGGTAATACGAGGAGACTGTTTCCGATTTGGCTTGGCTTCTAGGCAGACAACTGGGGAATTTGATGATGGAGGATTATATAAATAGGTTGAGATGGGTACCCCTCAATCTTTGGTAATCAGCAAGCGAGACCCATACTGTTAGTGCTCACCCGGTAGGCGGCAGGAGGATCAGAATCCCGGGGTTTGGGTAAGCAGCCACCTCGCATGCAGCGTAGCAGCCAAAGAGCGGTAACGGGGATGCTTGCCGGAAGAAGCTTAAGTAATAGCAGAGAGCGACATGTTGACTGGGCATCTTCGTGTATGAAAGGCCGCATTTGGCTGGCGTAAAGTTGGTGGACCTGCGGGTGCTCGTGACGGGCATCTATCAACGATCTCCCATATACGTGAATACCGCATTATGCACTCGAGAACAATGGCCCTTCACGTTATGCACCCCTATTGCTCCGGCTTGGTCCTGGCAGATGCCCCGACTGGCTGGCGGCAGACCTCCGGTGCCGGCCGGGGCGCTGGGCGCTTCGGAGGAATGCCTGGGTTCTAACATCCCCTCGGTCCCTGTTCGCGAGGCCGAGTTCGCAGAACTACAGAACCGCTAGCCTCTTACCGAATATATTTGACTTGCATGTAGTGTAAAAAGAGGTCGTCACACCGACTGTCAAAAACCCCATGTGTTGTCAGTAGGCGGTGCGGCATTGGCGAATTTCAAGTATAGCAGGCCCAGTCTCGGGAAGCAAAGCATTTGAGAGGTCAAGATTCACCACATCAGGCGATGACTACCAACTCATTGGCATCTTCGCCGGCGTCGACAAAGATGCAGGGTATCCGCCGCTGCGGGAGGACAAGTGCTATGATGCCCCTATTCATGTTTACGTTTATGATAGTGATGGGACCAATATGAGCTTAATCTCATAATCGCCCCAGTGATTATCGTAGTCTTGCCTTGGAGGATGGGACAGTCCTGATGCTCGACAAGCATGTGTTGACAGGATAGTAGGCCACAGTAGTATAGCTCTGAATTGTCCGCCAATAAGCGCATTATCGTGGCTTGCGTCATGCCTTGTTCCCCGGGCACTTGACAGACAGTGCGGAAGGCTCGCAGAACCCAAAGAACGTAAAGGTTACAGTAGACACGTGCTCTAATCGACCCTCATCGCGTTCACGGATTAGTATCATATTCCATACGGGAACTCGAAACGCTCGAGAGATATCATATATACATAGTGTTATTAAGGTCGCTGGCCTAGGCCTATTCTAGCCAGTCAGCAAGTCGTGTAAGCAAGCCGCTTATTCTAAACAAGAGATCCGCGAAGCTCGTCTGTCTCATCGCTTGTAGTGTCGCAAACAAATCAATCTCAAGAAAAACCCAGTAACCCAAACTTTTCGTGTGTACAACCAGGGGGAAACTCCCCCTTTTTCCAGAAACGCCGGTGGGTATGCTTCTTCTATAAACGCAGCCAACCGCGAGCAAAGTGGTATCTCGAACAACATCAAACATGACTCTGTGCCACTGCCGCTTCCCAATTCTCAGAAGCCCCCTTTTCGTTCTGTCCATCATGACCAATCGTCATCGTGCAAGTCCAAAATATTGATTAAACAGTAAGATAGTTGGGTATATAATTCAGGTCAAAGAAAAGCGCTTAGACTTGGTGTCGTTCCTGCTCCGTGGTGCGCGGGACGACCGATAGCGCGGCGTGGTTGGCACCATCATGGCGCTTCTCGGCCGCGCCGTCATCGACTGCGCCGTCTGCAGTATTCTCGGCGCCGCTGTCGGCTGCGTCGTTGTTCGAGGGAGTACCGGGAGCAAAGTTGCTCTTTGCGCGGATCTTGTGGCCGTACAGGTAGAAGATGACGGGGATGGGGACAAGAACTGCGGCGACGCATCCAAGTACAGTAGCGGCGTAATTGATGCCCAAACCCTCGAACATGTAGGTGGAGAACAGCGGGAAACCAGCACCGGCAAGCGACCGCAGGAAAGTGTTTCCGGCAATGGCCGACGCAGCGAACATCAAGTAGGCGTCCACCAAGTAGTTGAGGGCTTGGAGGAAGATGGCCATCAGACCATAGCCAGTCAGAAGTCCAGAGAGAGTAGGGACAATCCAGTGGATATCCTCACGGTAGCCAGACCAGCCGAACCAAAAGATGCCAGCGGAGAACGCAACGCCACCGGCGATAATAACGGGGAGACGCCATTCCGGAATGGGAACGCCGTTGTTGGCGGCCAGCTTCCTCTGGTACGAAGGCTGCATGAGCAGCACATTGGTGCCGGCAATAAGCTGACCGACAATCATACCAAAGAAGCAAAGACCAGACTTGCCCGCGCTGAAACCGTGGATGCCCTGGAAAACGAAGGGGTATGCAGTGAGGAAAAGATACAGGAGACCGTAGATGAAGGCCATGTAGATAGAAATGAGAGTCACAATGGGCTCGAAAAAGAGCAGTCGCATCGGACGGGTGAAGTTCTTCTGGATGAGCTCCACCAAGTCGACCTCGATTTCCTCCTGCTTGGCGTGGATACCCCAGTTCTTGGTACGGCGTCGCAGTTCAGCCGCCTTTGAGACGAGGATGACGGGCGGGTACGTCTCCTCGAGGAAGAAGAGGTCGAGGACAAAAGCGGCAAAGCCCATGATGGCGACAACATACATGGTCCATCGCCATCCAAGGTAGGACTCGACAATGAATCCACCGACAAAGGGCGCCAGCAGCGGGCCGGTGAAAACGCACATGGAGAAGATGGTGATGGCCACACCACGCGTAGCATTGTCGAACATATCCGAGAAGACGGCAGCGACGACGGCCAGCGGGCAGGCTCCGAAGAAGCCGGCGAAGAAACGGCAGATGAGGAGGGTCTGTAGATCCTTGGCCGTTGCGCATGCGATGCAAAAGATGGAGAAACCGAACATAGCAGTCACGATAGGGAGCCTTCGGCCCTTCAACTCGGATAGGGGTGCCCACAAAGTCGGGCCAAACGCGAATCCGAGCACGTACAGGGACACACCAAGAATACCAACTTCGGCGCTAACACCAAAGAGCTTGGCGACGGGTTTTGTGGCGGCGGAGAAGATACTAGAGCCGAATGCGGCAGTCATGGTAGTATACCCAAGCATAGCGGCTGTCAGCAATCTGGAGAAGCACGGGTTAGTATTTTCAGCGTGGATTATATGCAGCAGGGGGGTAAAAGCTCACTTCTTCTTCAGCGGCCAGTTCTGAGCGTGGTAGGGGTCATTCTCGCCGTCAAATTCCACCACATACTCCTCCTGTTCCGGCAAGGGAGGCGGGAAGGGCTTGCCGGCGCCGAAGGCCGGCAGGGGCTTGGTGGCTGTCGAGTGACGGCTCCGCAGACTACGGCCTATCGTCTCGCTGTGCTGACTTCGGGCCGTGTAGATGCGGCTCAGCTCGGTGGGATGCCTCTCGAGGTCGCCCTGGGTCGAGATGCGGCTCATGCCGCCGGTGCGCAGCCGTGCCATGCGTCCATTCTCGTTACTAGATTCAGTCGATACGGACGACGCCGTCGCAACACGCTCGATCTCATTGCTGGCTCTGCGGGGTGGCTTTTCTTGTCCGGGGGGCTGCAGGTGTTGCTGGTCTGTCGCGTGGGTTCCTCCTAGGCGCGCATCCTCCTGAGCGCGCGCGAGCTCTCGATCGACCTCGTCCATGGCCATCTTCACCTGGGTTCACGGCTGGTTGTCGAAGCACTGCGGGGATGCGTGTTGCTACTACCGTAGGCCGGCGCTCGGTGTTCTTGTAGGTAGCTGTGATGTATAAGCTACGTCACTCTGGCGCAAGTGCGTGTAGATTGATTGGGAGCCGGGTGTAAGGATCCAAGTATACAACCCCCAAGAAGCAAGGACGGGATGAAGCTATTATTATACCTGGGGTACTAGAAAGGAGCGGAGGAAGAATGGGGAGTAACGGTGAAGTCCATATAGCCCAGAGAAAGTTCGCGAAGATGGGGGATGGAGTCGTAGTAGTAGCAACAGCAATAGTCCAGTCGAGCCCCCAGGGTATCAGGGTAGGCCAACATTCTTTTGCCGTTCACATGAAATGTTATGGTCCCATTGCGCCTGGCTAGTAGTAGTCTACCACACTTGACCCATCGCTTCCCGGTAGAAAATCCTCCCAGAAGCCAGAGCAAAACCCAGAGAATGTCCACTTGTCCACCTGTGCCACTACGGGTGGATGCTCAGCTTTCCATATTGCGTATGGGGGGTCCATCTGGGAAGATTGGCATGGCGGTAGTCCCTGGGCTTTGGTTGCAAAAGGCATGCTAATACTTGCGGGTCGTTGGGAAAACTACCCCCCAAGCTCCCAGGCCCAGAACTCGGCCTGGAGATAACAGCATTGTTACCCGAGGCAGGAGCAGTAATCCGGCCAATGCAGGTAGGAGGACCCTCTCCCGGGTAACGGCTGCCACCGCCAAAAAGTTCCTTTCGTGTAGGTAACCAGTTGCCAGGTATGTTGGCATTGGCCTCGATTTTTTTTCTTTCTTTCTTTTCTACCCGTTTGCCACGGCTAAGTGCCAAGCGGCTATCGCCCGACACCGTTTCGGCGTTCGCGACTAAGCAAAAGGCTTACTCATCCGTGCGGCAAGGATCTACATTATAGGCCATGCTTGCATCACGGCCCTCTTGTCACAATGCGACTGGTTTTTGTGATTCGTGGCCAGGTTTGATGTTCGGCGAACATGAATCATGACAGTTGCTTACACAGCAGCGTATATGCAGCTGAAAGAAAGCAGATAATATGTTGCGCATTGCGCGCCACTCGATATGCAGCATGTTCTGCAGAGTAGAGTAGGCATGACGGGTAATCTCGGCTGCTCGTTTTTGATGTTGAAATTGGGTGTACATGCACGGCATGGGATTGGCCTCGTCAGGCTGGAATTTTTCTCTTTTCTCATCTCTCTCTCTCCCCTTTCAGTGGAGGGATCGCAACCTGAAGCGGCTCTTCAGCGCCGCCCAAAGATCTCGGAAACAGGAGGGTTCAAGTAATGACACCTGCTGAAATATCTCGAGTTCGTCCGCTCAGACGTCCTGAGACCCGTTTGTCCAATTTCGAACAGACGGTGCCCTTCCAGAAACGGCTACGAGTCGTGTAATCTGATTCGATACCAAGTTTTGCTCTGCGCCCAACGGCGGGGCGAGTCGCAACAGGGGAGAAGAAAAAAAGGTACATCGGGCTAAGAAGCGAGTTTTATCTCCGTCTTCTATTGATGAGCCATATCCACTCTTCCAAGTATCAGGACCCTCTTCCCTCTCGTACTTGTCGTCGTAAAGCGGTAAAGGGAAAGAGTGTCGGTCAAACCTGCGAATAGTAATACATCAACAATAGCTTCTTCACTAGGCGGCCATCATCGGCTAAGGACGGATCCGCGGGTTCCCAGTCCCGAGCCACTCGGAAGTGAATTGGGCGTACATACTTGTACGGCCATCAAATTCGACCTCAATGTTGATCAGTCAAGTTCCTTTGACACGCTCAATACATCTTGCCCCACAGAAAGACGATGAATTCCGTCATCCATGCATGCATATGTGCTATAATTACGTGGAAGAACATATCGAAGCAATGATCCTACATGTTGATCGAAGGGCGCGAGGAATAAAATTAAAAAAAAAAAAAAATCTTTTTGTTGCGCATCACCAACCCGGCAAAAGATCTACCTGCTTCCCCTTTCTTTTGCCCAGGACCGTGGCGCGGCCCTAACGCCTGACAGATCTAGACAGAATCTAGATAAAAAGCGCTAGAAGCCGCCTAGCGCCCTGAAACAGAAACATTGATCCGGGCGCAGAAGCCGGGCGTAGCACATCTGCCGAGGGGCTGTCCCTGGCGCAGGAGACCGGCGCTAACATTCGAGCTGGCTCTTCTAGCTGCTGGCTGTTCCGGACGCACTGGCTCGTTGCTCGGCTACGGGTGCAGGTATAGTCGGTAAGTCCATAGATCTGCATGAGTCCTTTTACCGGTGATACGAAAGTTGGGTCCTGGATATTGGCAATAATCCGCAACGACCGCATCACGCCTTGTCGCTCCGGATCTCAACCGGATGTATCACTCCTACGTAGATTCAGATCTCTGGTCTAAAGCTTAACCCTATTCGCCGCGGAACCTCCCAGATATACGACCTTGCAGGGTGATGTTCAACTCCCCCTTGAAGGTTTTAACTTGCCCCTCCAAGGTAGTATTTACTAAGTAAGAAGCATTTTCCTTGAGAACTATAGCTGGCAACTAAGAAGAAAACCACCTATGTATTTATAATGATGGCTGCCCAAGGACTCGCGACTGCACAGTTTACGCGTCCAGAGCCGGAGCTATAGATGTAGGAAGCGTCCTCCTTCACCAGGGGTATAATCGCACATAGCAAGCTCAAGCCTCACAAGATCGCTTCCTTTCACTACCAGTGTCGACTCGACTTGGAATGAACCCGAAATATATTCATATAGTAGTAGTGTAATCACCTGCCACCCCTCCCCCGCCTCCGAACCCCCCAATCCTCCTCCAACAACCCCGTCGCCTCCTCGAGGCTCAGCCCCGTCGTCTCAGGGTAGATGCGCCAGACGGCCGCCCAGCCGCCGACGCACACGGCCGCGTAGAGCACAAACGTCCACGTCGGCGTGAGCGCGTCCATGAGGGGCAGGAAGGTCAACCCCACCACGAAGTTGGCCGACCAGTTGGTCGCCGTCGACAGCCCGCTGCCCAGCGACCGCACGCTCAGCGGGAACAGCTCGCTCTGCATCCAGGGCACGTTGCCCAGCCCCAGCGCGTAGGCGGCCACGAAGACGATCATGCTGGCCAGAATGATGACGGCCGCGCCGCCGTTCCCGTCCGCGTCGCCAGACTCAGGGACCCCGCCGAGACCGTGGTCGGGTAATTTGATGAACCGGAAGCCGCCAGCCGACAGGAGGAGGCCCAGCACCATGAAGGGGATGGAGTACAGCAGGATTCGGCGGCGGCCAATGCGATCTATGAGCAACAACGCCGCAACCGTAAATACAAAGTTGGAGACCGCAACGCTCAAGGAGGTGAGGGTCGGTATCGAAAAGCTCAAGAGCGTGAAAATCGTAGCCGAAAAGTACATCAGCGAGTTCTAGATACAAGTGTTAGACAGTAGTGACTTTGTTTTTGGCAAGCAAATTGATGCAGTGCAACGATGAACGCCGTATTTGTTAAACTTACAAATCCGCACAACTGCTGCAGCCCCTGAAGCAGACAAGCAATAGTCAAAGCCCGCCGATTCTTGGGAACCGTAACCAGCTCCCGCCAGCCCTCCGTCCAAGGACGGCCCCCTTGGCGCCCCGAAGGACGCCGCTCTCTTCTTCTTCCTCGCGCACCTCGCGCCTGATATCCTGCAAGACCCGCTCGGCGGCCGGACCCGAGCCCGAGCCCGACCCCAGCGTCTTTCCGATGACCTGTCTCGCCGCCGCGACCCGTCCGACCTTGACGAGCCACCGCGGCGTCTCGGGCATGCCCAACAGCAACGCAGCCTGCAGCACGGCAGGCAGCGCGCCAAGTCCCACCATGTAGCGCCAGCCCTGGTCGTGGCCCGCAAAGGCCCAGCCGACGACGTAGGCGACGACTTGCCCCAGGGTGATGGCCAGCACGTTGAGCGTGACCAGCATGCCGCGGTGGGCCGCGGGGGCCAGCTCGGCGATGTAGAGGGGCGTGACGAAGCTGGCGGCGCCGACGGCGGCGCCCACCACGGACCGACCCGCCACCATCTGCCCGACGGTCGAGGCGTACGCCTGGCCCAGTGCCCCCGCCGCGAAGAGTACGTCGGCCAGCAGGATCACGGGGCGGCGGCCGAAGCGGTCGGCGAGGACCGAGGATAGGGGCGAGACGACGAGGGCAAGGAGCGACGTGCACGACGTGACGATAGATTTGTCGGTCACAGTCAATTCGCGGCCGGACAGGGAGTTGCCTAGGGATACCAGGGTCGCGGATATAACGCCGGTGTCGTCTGTGTATCGCACGCAAGAGAGTTAATAAGCCAGTTTGTTACCCGAGCGGAAGGGAAACCGAGTTGCAGTAGTTAAGGGAAACACCTACAGCCAAATAGCAGCCCGCTAATGCCCGCTGAGATGGCCAACAGCCACATGAACAGCCCTATCTTCTGATCTCCATCTACTCGAGGCTCTTCATCCTGCGTGGATCCGTTTGCGTAGCTGTCATCGTGATGCCGCGGCTCGTCGTAATCGGCCCCATCGTCATCTTCCTCTCGATGCGCAATCAGCGGCGCATCCGCCGACGTTGCCATAATCTTCTGGAGATAGGAGGGGAGGGTCGACTGATGGCAATTCAGCCCTTCATACGTGCAAATTTGAGCAGGGAACAAACAACAAAACACGATAATGAGAGAATGCAACAGCCCCCCGTGATGATGATGATGATGCCGGGGACTTAACCTGATATCGGACTGGCGGGCTACTGGAGCCGTGACGCACTAAGTTTATGCAGGGTGCAAAGCAAAGGTGGGATGACCCCTGGCCCGTGCATCTGATTGGTGGTTACGTCGCAACCTGATCCGAAGCCCATCCAGTCCTTACATGGGAATAGCAGGCAGCAGGGACCTATGCAGCTACTACCGACCTCTGGGCACTTCAGAGCTTTTCAAATCCCATTCTTAAACGGTCTTCGGAGTCGCTGTATGGAAACCGTCAAGCCGTTCGTATCAGACCCATTGCTCGTGATAGGAAGGCCAAATTACATACACTTGGCAACGACAAAGATTCCCAATTGTAAGTGCGTGCAGGTAGGTATGGCATACGCCCAGGATGTCTGATATCAAAAGAGGTATGTATAAACACAATGTACTAAACATAGGGTATTTAACCTGGTCCGCTGTCTGTAAACAAAAATATGGTACACTGAAACAACCATGACACCTTCCTCCTCCTTATATACCTGGACAAGTATGTAGTCGTACCTCCCCTAGAAAAACCCCAGCACCGGCGCCGCCAGCGCCCCCGCCGTCACCGCCAGCGAGGCGAGCCCGCTCCAGAGCACGGCCCGGCGCACGACGCGGTCCTGCATCGCCCGCACGTGCTTGTTCTGCGTCGTGATGGAGACCTCGAAGATCTTGCGCCACGTCGACTTCTGCTGGTACGCGCCCACCCACGGCTCCGGCCCGAACGCGTCGTTGGCCCCGCCGAGGCTCTGCAGGCTGGCCTTGCGCAGCGGGTCCGTGTCGGCCAGCCTGTTCATCGACGAGGACGAAGAAGAGGGCGGTCTCTTCTCGTCGTCGTAATCCCTGGTGTCCTCGTCGGGGGACGAGGGGGAGGTAAAGTCCTCGTCGGCGAACTGCTCCCACGGCCGCAGGTTCCGCTTGTAGTTCCAGTGCAAGATGACGCACATGCCGTGCCGCGACGCGAGGTAAAACAGGATCCCCACGAAAAAGAAGAGCGTCGGGATCAGTCGCAGGAAGCGGCTCAGGCTTGAAAGGATCAGGGCCGCGTCCAGCCCGAGGCCGAGCGTGACGAGCGCAGCCGCCAGAAAACGGCCAAATATGACGCGGGGCCGGCTGCTGTTGGATACGCTCCACTTGACGAAGTTGGGGTGGCATTGTCCCTTGAGCAGCGTCTCGGCCGCTATGAAGGCAGGTAGGAGGGCGGACGGGTGCGTGGTGTGCTCTACCGCCTGGATGCAAGCGATTCGGTCAGCGTGGGTTAGGTTTAGTTGCCTGGGTCCGCTGGTCGATATGTAGTGGCGGACTATCCGGTTCGTTTCTTCGCGAAAGGGCTGGACGGAAACTACGTGAGGTCAGTCAGTCAGGCAGTACGAGAAGGATAGGGGTTTTCTCGGTCAACTGACAAGGCCGGCCATCGCGCTGTGCTTTGTTGATCTGGTATTCGCCCGTAGTGTACGACTTAGGCCAGGAGAAGTTCTTAAGTGACGTAGCGCTGCTTGGAGACGTGACATTGCTCCTACCGTACTGAGGGCTTTTCTCCAGGATCTCCAGGATATGATTCATTCTGCCAGCGATCTCGCTCGAACTGTTCGACCTGGCGCGCACCGTGCTTGGTCGAGTAACGATCTTACTCGAATCCCAGATAGGTGAGGCATCCTTTTGCTCCTGCGGTAAAAGGCTCCATCGCTCAACGTAGTCGCAATACCAGAGAAAGAACTGAAGACACTCTGCATCGTACTCGATGTACATCAGATAATCCATGAAGTCGTTGAGAGAACATGGCTGCATCAGGGCTTTAGTATCTGCACATGGCTTGATACGGGCAACAATGGCTTGTCTTACCGGAAGCGTCCGGTTCCTCGCAATCTCTTCGAACGACAAGCTTTCTGGTATACTGGACTTACACGCCTCCGCCCTCTCCAAACAGTCAGCATAGTCGGCGTCCGTCAAGGCCGCTTTGTCACGCCTCAGATAATCTGGACGTCGGTAGAAGAGGAGAGGCATCTGGTGGTGGTGAACTGTTCTCTGCCAGTCATTCGCAGTCTAAGTATGTGGTAGTAATCGTGTCATTGTTGGGTCGGGACTTGATAGAGACAGAACACGGTCCGCTCTCGGGTGCAGTTTAGTCTAAATACAGCTGAGTATGTTCAAAGCAAATGGGAGAAGCTTGGGTCTATCGGCTCCGACAAATAAATGCAACGGAGTCCCTGTTCTGACAAGCAGTATGCGTCCTTGGTCTGGCTGACGCACATGAGTTACGGGAGAGGGGCTCTGGCCATACCGACCCAGCGTGGTGGAATTAAGTGGGCAACTGACAGAGGGGGTATTCCTGTCTCATCCAGATCAAGAAAGTTTGGTAGCTGGAACATGAACTTGGAACCAAGCCCTTCGCAGGTTGGCGTGCGATGCGTCCGATCTCGTGTGCAAGTTGAGCCGCAAGGAACAAGCATTCTATTGTCGCATGTTATTGCCATGGAGCAGCGTACTGTATTTGCGGCATCATCTGTCATACTGATAGTCTCCCGCCGTTTGCCATGGAATCCTTGAATACTGTGGGTGAAGCGCCAGGGCGAGTACACAAGAGATCGACTCTCGCAAGCCCCGGGCGATCATACAAGCTGAGCCACAACCAGAGCTCCCTGATTGGCCCATTGAGCATTGTGTCAACAGTATGCCAGCTCAGCACGCACATGCCGGACCAAGCAGGAATTCTGTAACGTCCATATTGATCAGCACCTAGAAAGCCAGTGGAAGCTTTGTTGTCCCGAGGTTTGACTTTGTTTTAACGCCCAGCCTTATCAGTAAACATACGTGATCTTAGTACAGGTACCGCAGTCACAGCCATGTCGACGCCAGCTTCTAGTAGCATAGGTGGGAAACATCGAGTCTGTATCGCCATAATACTAGCAGTAGGTACACTGTATCCACCTGCACTGCCCAGGTCTGCGGGCCAAAGACGATCTGATGCGACGAAGTGTCACGGCAAGTCTTCGCGTAAGAGCCGGGATTGTCGGGTCGTCGATGTACGGTAGTATTCGACCCAGGCGTCAGCCAAACACATAATACATGTAAGCTAAACCCTTCCTTTGCGCCTCGGGGTTTGGTTCTGCACGCCATCTGATATATTTAGCGATCTTCCATGTAGTAGTATTGGGGGTTGCATTGAATATAAGCTCCTTGACCCGCTTCCCGCTCGCATCTGAGACTGCCTCTGCTCAGCTGGCGGCAAGGCGGCGGTCGAGCGCCTTTCGAGGATCAGCTGGGCGCCTATCTTTAGGTTTCAGCTAGCCAATCGCATTTTTAGAGTGCAGCTTTCCATCGCAGATACGACACGCCTATAACACTTGACATTCTTTTCGTCGTTCAGGATTTCATGCCGTCAAAACTTGGGGGTTGGTGGTTTTTCCATGTGGCTGAAAGATGCCCTTGGGAGGCCTTTTGCACGATGTTTCAGAGTGGGGTTGTTTTGCTTTCTGAGAGAGATAAAGTAGGCGATGGTTTCCGCCTGCGTTGAAGTGCAGGGAAGGGATCAGCATGATGCCTGCATGGATAATGTGTTGGATATCTGATACTGACTAGCAAGCTTGGCACAGCTTCCCCTCATTCTGCATTGCTGGAAACCCCATTTGCCCTCACTCTTCAGTATCATATGCGAGTCATAAAGAGACATGGGTGGCTCGCCCAAGGCCTTGGTGACCCCATCGTGTTAGCCAAGAAACAACCGCCGGATCATGATAAAGACAGCGACAAACGTCGAGATGTGGGCAGCTTGAGGCTTCGTTGTACAGGATATCGGATGCAGGGTTGCTCTGCTGCTGCTGCTGCTGGTACTACTACTCAAAGCGATTTCTCCGATTTTGTAGGTAGTAGCATTCGGAGTGGCCGCGGCTTCCGCCGTATCTTCCGGTAGCAGCCCGCTCTGCGTTGCCGACGGGATGTCATACTGCAGACATCCGTAGGAGGAACAATCCGTCTTGTTGGGACAACAGCCCCCGCCTTGTTCCAAGTTGCATTGGGTCAGACCTGGTGCGCATACAGCCGGCTTGGTTGGCCCCGGCTCGCAGGTTTTCGTCGCGTTATCGCAGCAGTATATACCAGAATCGCTTAAGTCCGTCCTATAACAGAACATGGGACTCGCGCAACATATGTCCTGTTTAAAACCCATCATTGGAAGGTTGTCCAATGGTAGACGCGGGAGGGGGCTAGGACCTGAACTTGTACTCACTCGTATATCGAAGCTCTGGCACCCGTGCAGCTCGTCGGGGCACATGGTGCTATCCGCAGGGTTTTCAGAGATTACGAAGTCATCCCTCTTCTGATCAACGTCGTATCTGTGAGATTCGTTCAGGGCCGTAACATCAGCCGGGACCTGCGTCTCGTTGTCCTCTTCCTTGCTGCCCACCCACGAGATTATGGCGTAGTTCTGCCCCAAGTATAGCGCCGTGAACACGATGCCGATGATCATGATGCCAGCGACGACTACCACCAGACATATGACAAGCGGCCATCGCAACTGGGGATGTTCTTCGAAGAAACAGTGAAACTGGTGCCAGTCAAACTAGGACTTGTCGATATTCCAGATCTTGCGGTTGTGGGAGGCGCATTGGAAGTCGTTGGGTTTAGTGTCTACCATGCCGAGTCTGCGGGCAGGTCTGTGTAGTGTATGGACAGTCTACTTAGTCACTACCGTGGGTATATTTGACGAGGGTAGAGTGATCTTCCCAGAGACCTGCAGTAGGGCGTCAGGCTTGAGTTCTCGAGCGTGGTTAACAATCTGATTGGTTAGGCGGCAAAGAGTTTAGGGATATGATAAAATGCTTGTAGGTATTGAGGAATCAGGTAATGTAATCAAGTCATCAGCACTTGGAAGCCTGTGACTGTTGATATTAGCCTATCTGGATCTGATGCATGTAAAAAGGCGCTAATTAGGGGAGTCTCGAGGCTGCTTCTGGTCGCTCTTTCTTCTTTTGAGGTACATACTACACACTCATCCGGCAAACGAGCCCTCCCATTCTGGTTGATACGATAAGCACAAAAACATGAACCGTGTAACTTGAACGTCTTCATTGCAATCTGGATTGCGTACTCCATTATCGATAGAAAAGCACTCGCAAGATATGAGGACTCTATGATGCACCAAAAGTCAACCACTGCAAGACCTACGGCCCGATTCTAATCAAAAAGTCGTCGCCAGAAAATGTATCCATCATGCAAACGCCGTGTACAATGCATATAATCCTAATCGTATACTACATATTCTTTACTCGTAACCATGTGTCCCAGCGCCAACGCATTAGGGGGCGATGTGTATCATCATCTTTTCCTTTCTAGTAAACGCCAGCCTCGCAATCAAGCGTGGGGTATTAAAAGTAAAAGAGAAGTGAGAATGGAAGAGAAGAGAAGAGAAGAGGGCGAATTAATCCAGCAGAACAGCAAGCTTCCAGCCTGGCGTGATCCGGCTCGTAACTCCAGACCTCCCAGGTGCTCATAGCCAGAAAGTGAAGATCATCATCACACCAACAAGACCTGCTGCCATTCCCGCGATTTCATTGGAACCCGAGACAGCGCTCTTCTTGGAATCTGTAGGCTCTGCTGGCGGATTTGCGCCGCCCGTGGCGGACGGCATCGGGGAGTAGGAGCTTCCTGTCAAGGTGGCACCAAGGGTGGGCACGGCGACATTGCCGTCTACGAGCCACCCACCGGAAGTAGCCTTGGGACAGTCGCGAGTCGAGACGCTCTTAGCGTCGTAATCAGTCCGAGAGACTCCAGTAGCGGTAACGGCATTCCACCGGGTCTTCAGGTTCTCGAAGTCGGGGGAAACAGGAGTCGGCTTTCCCTTCCGGGTGAATCCGTCTTCGATGTTGGCACCGGTGGCGGTAGGGTCGACCTTGGGGCCGTATGAGATCAGTCCGTAGTTGTTGGCCTCCTGAATCCATTCATAGATGATGGCACCGGACCAGCTGTCATTCATGTCTTCCCCGAATATCGATGCTTGGTCCATAAAGAGGCGGGGACCAGGGACGTTACACCCAGTCTCGGAAAAGAAGAGGGGCACAGGGAAGTCGCTGGCATTGACCTGGAGATTCTGGTATCCAGAGTTCTGGTAGGTCGCCGGGTCACACCACTCGTACGAGTTCAAGCCAAAGAAATCGACGTTCTCTGACGCATTGCCTCCGCAAGTGAGGTAGTCCTGGAGCATAGGCCGCAGCTCGGCAATATCGGCTGCGGAATAGCCAATAGGAATGTTGCGGTAGCCCTTGGCATCTCGATAGGCTTTGGTGTCTCGAGCCGCAGCCTTGATGAAGGGAGCAGCCAGAGACTGGTTGGCCTTTGCAATGATCTCGTTTCCAACGAAGAGGCCCAGTACGTTGTCGTACTTCTGGAACTCGTCTATAACCTTAGTATACTCGTCCAGCTGAGTCTTGTTCCAAAACGTGTTTTCCTACAGCACAGTTATTAGTCAGATGTAGCCGCTAGTTGAACGAGAGGAGGGCTTACAGGCAGGATGTAGGAGTGGAAGCTATCCATGTCGATCATGGCATAGATACCGGCATCAGCGAAAGCAGTCATACAACCCTCGTGATCAGCTTCGGGATCTACGTGGTAAACCCGAATCGTGTTGGTGCCGAGCGTCTTCATCAGGGTAGCATCTTGCTGACACTGCTCGGTGTCGACCAGCGGGTCCTCTATAAGTAAGAACAAGGGTTAGAGTGTTTTTTTCGGGTATATGCCAAGAAGGCTCATAAGTAAGACTAACCTGGGGTCAGCTGGTATGCAATTCCTAAACATCAGGTTAGCTATGCCATATTTTCCCACATCGAGTAGGGTGGAACACATACCCTTTATGAAGAATTGCTTGCCGCTCTTATCGAAGAACTTGTTGCCGACAGCTTCAATGGTAGGAAGCTTAGCAGCGACAGCTGCGCTACTCAGAGCGGCAGCGGCTGCAAGAAGCGAAGAGCGCATGTTGATGGATATGGGATCTGCAAAAGGCAAGAGAAAGCTATGTCCAATTTTCCTCACTTATTTCCAAGCTTTGCCAATGCCTTAGAAGAATGCAATTGCAAAAAGTCCTTCCTTTTGCCAGCTCAAATCGAAAGCTTGGTCCACGCCAAGTGCCCCAAGCCAAGAGATACAAGCTTCTGCTAAGAGCTCGAGCTTGTGGGGGGATTGGTCGTCCAGCGGTGGCAGCACTGCTTCAAGCCCCAGACCTCGTTCAGCCAAGATAGCGAACAATTGCCCCTGTTGCTGTAATGGGTCTCACTGTTTACTTCCCAACAAAACGATCGTGGGTCGGGACGACAGGTGGGCCGGCGGCGAAGCGAACGGTAGCCGAGAGGATCGGATGGTAGCAGCGCAGCGAACCGACGATAGGTGATGCTGAGCAAACGAAGGGTGGCAGACGACTTGCTGAAGATGCACTGACCGAGGAGTGGAGAGAGACGGGGGAAGAGAGGAAAGATAAAAGCACCCAAAGTTCCAAGAGTGGGAAGAGATTGGGGACGGGTGACAAGGGACGGGTTGTATAAATTCAAGTGGCCTGGTGTAGTAGCACCATCATCTCATCCTTCTCCGTTTGGTGTCAGGGTCGCGTATGTTGCCAAGATCCGAATGCATGGTAATCGATCCGGCTACTCTAGGCCAGTCGGTTTTCTCCAACTATGTACTTTCTGACAGTGCGCCTAGGAATTCCATCCTGGCTACGAAATACCAACATGCTAGCTATCAGCATTGGACTAATCTAGGTCGCTATGGGCAGGCAAGCTGCCTTGCTTTGCAACTCGAAAGAGAAAGCTGCAGGTCTGGGTATCGACGGTGATAGGCCAGAGAGCTCGCAGGACTGGTAGCTCCGGACGCATGTAGCTCTTTCCCATCCCATGTGTGTGGGACCACCCGCAAGCCTCTGCGTTAGCCTGATTAGTCTGCGCTGAATTGCATGGAGATCATCGATCCTCCACGACCAGGGGTATGGGATTTTCTGCCAACGCCGCTGTATTATTCGTTGGGTAAGTGTCTTTTTCCTTTTCTTGCCCTTGGCTTCTTGCAAGCCATCACCGACAGACCGTGCCTTGTTAGCCGACTCATGCATACGCGGTACATGTACTGCCACCTTGAAACATCGCGGCTTTCAGTTGTTGTTGCCTACCTCAGGTGTAATTGCCCTTGCCCGATGACAGGTTCATTAAATATGCACTGACGGAAGACAGATGTCATTGCAGATGCGGGATGGAACTGTACAGTTGATCTTTAACTTTTTGGCGTGCACAAGGAGGTTAAACAGTCCTGGGACGGTCACACGCTGCCAAATTGAGCAAACTCGGTTTGTTTGCCTTGGGCGGATGACCTATCTAGGTAATCGGCAATTGTTTTGTTTCGAATCCTTGAATGCAAGCAATAGACCATCGTCCTTCTCAATTGCCAGTATGATACAACGGCCCGGAGTGCGGCAGAAGGAAATTTCTTTTCTGGTCTTCGGCTTCATTTTCATCAACATCAATCCCTCCGGCGCAGGGATGGTGTCTGTTAGCCAGTAGCTTAGCTCTCGAACCCCACGGGGGCTAATCCGTAGTTTGTTTGCTATCTTCCCACAAAAATCATGTTTCTCGGGAGGCAAGGCCGCCCTAGATTCCATACTCAACCACCCACGAAGCGCCGTCCGCTTCGTGACGCAAGTCCTGATTTTCTGGCAGGTTTCAGATCAGACGTAGCGAGCTCCCGCAAATCAAATTCCCAGGATTTGGAGTAACACGCCAGCTTCTCATGTATCCGAAATGCAGTGAAACACTGCAGCGCGGGGAATACCTACCTACAGTAAACCAGCCCCCTCTGCTGGCAAATCATTTCCGGCCATGATATCTGAACGATGTGGTACTTACTTGTCACCCCGGGCCCAGACACCCGCCACAATTGTTGGCCAAAGCCGATTCGAGCTACGCCTGTCCGTCGCCAACCGTTTGCGTACTAGAACATGCGCCGAGTTGCCTAAAGAGCCGAAACTACGGAGTACAAGAATTGTCTTGCGGGTAACTTGAACACGAGGTTACACAAAAACAAGCGCCCAATATTACTGGTTCGATGGTTTTGTTTGGTTTACCTAGCTTGGGTCTAATAGCTGCCTACACGTGTGATTTCTAACGGCGTCAAAACAAAATGTCTCTGGATGCGGCATCAGTTGCGCTGGTCTACGGGGAATAGTCGTGTTATATGTAGACTTTATGGTGTACTCTTCTGGACTGGTCTTACAATGTGCGACTATCTACAAGCGCTCCACGCTCATGCTCAAGGCAGCACTTGCCTTATTAGAAATTAAACAAATGGGTTTCCAGTTCCTCGAATAGGGGTCGCTTGATAGCGTGTATACGTGTATTTGAGTCTGCGTTTACTGATCTTGTCGGTTGATTGACTACCGCTAAATCCAGCCTCCCCTGATTCCTTCGCACCACCAAGTCCATGATTTGGCTATCGTAACGTACTTGGGTATATTGGAACAGCTTCCCATTTCGCCTGTTTGGGGCTGCCCGGAAAATCAGCTAGAACTAGTAGGTCTCTGCAAAAGCACATCACGCGGTCAGTTTTGCCTTCTGTTGATTACCGTGCAAGAAGAGGAGAAGGAGAAGGAAGAAGAAGAGGGAGACTCAAATACCTGTATAGGCAGGAGCCTACCAATTCCTCACCTTATTGACCCGAATGTTCTGGATGGCCTCAAACCCGCTGAGGGTCGGACTATCGCCATCTTTACCACCTCCGCCACTGCTGCTGCTGGCGCGCTTGTATCCTTGCATATTATCAAAGCTGCTTTTGGAAGATGCGACGGCGCCGGCAAAGCCACCACCACCCATCACGCTCGGGCGCTTACCGACGATGACAGGCGGATTGTACTGGAACCCGTCATACTCGTCGCCATCAACCACAGCTTTTGAGGCAGGGGCAGCTGCGTTCTCTTTGCTTATGCTAAGTCCGCCCATGCCGTAATCATCCCCATCGCCTCCGCCGCCGCCGCCGCCACCGTACTGGTGAACGCAGTGCGGCTCGCTGATGCCGCTCTCGCGCAAGACATTGTACGTCTCCTGCTCGACCTCCTGGGCCGTGGGGCGGTCCTGCGGCGCGACTGAGAGCATGCGCGCTACCACCTTGCACATGGGTGCCACGCCGCGGAATATGGCATCGCTCTTTTTGTTCGCATCCTTAGCGAGACCCGCCATCCAGGACTCGACCTGGCCAAGGTTCTTATGGAAGGACGAGTCCGGGACGGCGCCGCCTCTCCCGGGCATCTTGTGTCTCGCGGCCCGGTGGGAGGCAAACGAACGGGTCTGCCGCTTCATCTGGAGACCGAGCAGCTCTAGTATCACACAACCTAGAGAGAATATGTCGGCGGCTTGAGGATTTAAGTTTGGGGTGGGAGTGTGGGACGCCGGCGTGGGATTGTTAGATGGCTCGGAGCCGTGTCTTGGTATGGAAAAAGTGTAATCGCTCGGAGGAGTTGAGGGGGGCGAATGTAACGCCGGTCTTCTCTGCGTGTTCATGGCAACAGTGGATGGGCGGAACCACTGCTCTGGAGCGGCATAGATGTAAGATTCCCTATCAAATGCTGCCTTGTCGGACGAATTGGCCAACGTCTCGGCACTGAGGCGTGAGAGGTCTGTAAAGAACACATCGTGTTTCGAGTTGAACAACACCGTTGACGGCTTGATCTGGCCATGGGCCCAGCCACGGCTGTGGAGATAACATAATGTGTCGACGAGGCAATGGATCCAGTTCATGACATGGGTTCTCCTATCCTGCTTCGCCAAGGACTTCAAGGGGGCCGGCAGGGCTCCCAGCACCGTTTTCAGGTTATAGTCGCTAGCTGGGGTAAACAGCACGTATCCAAATCCTTGGTGGGTATAAGACGTAAAGTAGGAGACAATATGGTCGTTTTGTATGTTTTTGGTGCAGTTAATCTCCCATAAGAAGTCGGCCCCTGACAGCGTTCCTTGAGCTGTCCCTACGGGAATACGGCGTCTCGAGAAAACTTCACCCGGGAAGTTGGGCAGCTCGACCTTGTCAACCGAATGGTTCTGGCTCAGTCCAGCAACTGGTCGCCTGTCCACGATCTCAAGTGGGATGACTTCGTCATCGCTATACACGGCGTGTTCTCCCTTCTCCAGGGTTCTAATCAGGTAGTGGAACTGCCGGTAGTAGAACCTCCGGTCTACTTTGCCGTTCCGCGTAGCCGTCAACGCCAGACGTTCAATATGGTCGAGGCCTATGGGCAGGTCGTCATCGTCCCAGGAATCATCCACTATGCCAAAGATCTGGTCCGGAACGCCGAGGTCGACCAGGATCAGGAATATGCGCGGGGCCTTTTCGCGAATCCATTCCCAGTAGGTGCCATCGGTCAGGCCGTCACCGAACCCCAGCGCCCAGTCCAGCTTCTGGACTTCATCGGGGAGGAGCTGGTTGCAAACAAACTGCCTGGTGACAGTCGCTTCGATTTTCGTGGTATCCCACCACATCGCTACTACCAGGCAGTGCAAAAACTGACCATGAAAGGTTGTCCTGCAGGCTGGCGACACCACAGGCACATATGCAGGTAGGTTTATGCCAAAGACCAAGTGCAGATCTGTGCCGGAAGACTGTCTTGCCTAGGGGAACATCGAACCAGGGCGGTATGCACTTATGAAGGCATCTCCAGCAGGCTGTTGCTTGTAAGAGCTTGTGATTTGAATGTGGACTGATATTACATCAGCTAGCTAAGTGAGCGTGGCAGTTGGTTGTTAATATCTTCTGTATCTAACGGGCACGAGGAAGAAAAAGCAAGGCTCTGTGTGGGTCAAGCTGGTGGCTGGCTGCATGTCGATATCAGCATGGCAGGCTTGGAAAGGAAACAGCCCTGTATAAGTCTTGGGGCACAGGTTCGGTGTGAGGGCAGCCATTGGTGAGAGAGGATGGAGGGCTGGATATCTTGAGTTGAGCTATCGTCTTACTGCTTGACTGTGTGCATGCGTCGCATCTCACTGCCCCCCGGCGGAAGCGAAGGAAGTGGGAGCATTTGCATTGGATCTATTGATCTGTCAAGATTGCATCGGCGTGATGATTGGCTGCGAGAGGCCATAGATAAGGATCTCTGGGCAAGCTGGGGGCCATTTGCCTGGACCACCCATCCCCAGATCCATCGTACCACGCCATTTGTGCGGGATGGAGCACGGAGCGCAAGAGAAACCCCTCGTGCTTCAGCAAGTCTGGTTGTTTTTGTGATAGTTCACACGAAAAAAGGAATCTCCAAGCACTGAGGGTGGATGACTGACGGGCTTAAACTTTGGCCGTCACTCGACAGTGATAGACAGCCAGTAAAACTTGGCGACCGGAGAAGGGGCGGTGCTGGGGGTCGAACCCCCACGCATCAGAACCTCTCGACTCGGAAGGTCCGCGTGCCCCCTGGTCTCGACTATTGATAGAAAATCACCAAGTTATTGAACCTTGGTACCAGCACATATCATAAGTATGAATCCAGAGCACCCCTTTGAGCGATCAGATGATTACCGGGCCCCTGCAAACAAAATTGTTGCCCGGCCCGAAGTCCTCTCCAAATACACTGGGCCAGATCTGTGTTTATTCCAAGCCAGTATGCATCGAGGCAAAATCGTACTCATGAGGCCGCAATGATGGGTACATCTGGCTGGCTGGTGCCTAACATTCCATCGTAATAGATACAGCTATATGCATAGTCACATATAGAATGAATAAGCGGACCGATAGATATGACAGCCAAGTTCTCCGATTGGATGGAGAGTAAACCGAACATCGCCTGTTTTGATTTGACGCAGTCCACATACATGTACGTAGTGCGGCGAAAACGGACTAATCAGCGAAGATCTGATGTCAAAACCGTCATAGTCTCTAGCCCAGACACATAAACCGAACCCGTGTGTTTAAGTCCACGGGTACAAAGCAACACCACGATGGAAGACTCGATGTCATATATGATCTACAGATAGGGATGATCATGTGATTCGAGAAAAACGGCCGTAGATTTTCAATTATCATCTGATGCTTGCTCTATAAGCTACATCTGCCTGTAATGCAGAGATGCCCATGCTAGTTTAATATAATGTCCGCCCGAGACTTGCTAGCTGTCCGTCCCGTCTATCATACATACACCTGGCACCACTCTCCCAGGGTGGGCAGGCACCGAACAAAACAACGTCGTTGATTAGATGAGCGCCGCCTTCTCCTCGCCTGCCACGGGCCCCTTCCGCCCCACAAACGTCTTCATGCCCTGGTCGACGCCGCTGATGCGCCGCGCGATCCGCTGCACGCCGACGGGCAGCACGTTGTACCAGTCGACCCAGCGGGCGTAGAGGGGCATGGCGATGTGGTCGCTGAGGCCCATGTCGATGGCCGCGATGATCTCCTTGGCCACGTCGACGGGCTCGACCACGGGCGCGATGAAGGGCTGCGGCGACTTGACGCCGCGGAACAGCGGCGTGCTGAGCTGGCCCGGCGTCACCAGAATCGTCTTGATCTCGGGCGTCTCGTACAGCTCCGCCGCCAGCGACTTGTGCAGCGCCGTCACGCCCGCCTTGGCCGCCGCGTAGTCGGACAGCTGCGCCGAGCCCAGGTGGCCGATGACGCTCGACACCGTCACGATGGTGCCGCCCGTCTCGTTGCG
Source organism: Apiospora marii (assembly GCF_038362585.1). NCBI lineage: Eukaryota > Fungi > Ascomycota > Sordariomycetes > Amphisphaeriales > Apiosporaceae > Apiospora > Apiospora marii. The sequence goes on from NW_027117377.1 coordinate 4,344,516, forward strand.
CAGCATGCCGGGCAGGAACTGCTTGATGGTGTAGAAGTGGCTGAGCAGGTTGGTCGAGATGCTGCGCTCGACCTCCTCGGCCTCCATGTCCAGCAGCTTCTTGCCGACCACCTCGGCCGCGTTGTTGATCAGGATGGTGGGCAGGCCCAGGTCCTGCTCGATCTTGGCCGCGACCTTGGCGATCTGCGCCTTGTCCGAGACGTCGCACTTGTAGTAGGTGATGCCGCGGGCGTCGGTGGCCTCGAGGTCAGCCTTGTCGAGCACGGCGACGGTGGCGCCGCGCATGCCGTAGACCTCGGCGATGAGCAGGCCGAGGCCGCTGGCGCCGCCCGTCACGACGATGACGTCCTCGCTCAGGTCGACCTCGCGCGGCATGCCGTAGGCGATCTTGTGGCTCATCATGTTACCCATCCAGACCATGGTGACGGCGAAGGCCCAGGCGATGGTGACGCGCATGGGCATGGCGTCGAACTCCATGTGCTCGGCGCGGAAGCACAGCGGGATCAGCCAGGCGATGAAGGGGTGGAAGATGGTGACATTGAGGACTTTGAGGAGGAGGTCGATGGAAATCGGAGCCCACAACGAGTCGCGCATCTGCGGTGGCCTCGGGTGGTTGTCCATGTTTTCGGTCGGTTGTATAGGACTTGGGAGGTTTGTACTAGAGATAGACAATTACAGACGAGTATTTAACTTTGATTAGGTAGGGGTGGGAGTATATATAGTATGTAGACGCGCAACGGTAGATTGCCGACCAGCAGGCAATTGAAGTCTTGGGGAGAACCGACGAAAAAAGAAGAAGGTAAAGACAGTTTCCGTACGTCGCCAGCGAAACCTAGTATGTTGTCGGGGAAGGAGGGACGATGATGAGACCACATGCGTCGTATTGTCCCGATACTTAGTAGTAGAAAAAAGCTGTCTTGTCGGCCAGCAGTCGTTCGCCGATCTACGCCGGTGGGAATCGGAGCTTTGTGAAACGCATGGCCTGAGCGTGACGACCCCTGGCATGTTTCAACACCCCCACCAATGGCGGGCCCAACCGCCCGGCAGGAGAGGCAGGGGGGACCAGGGGCCTTTTCAGCTCCCTAAACTGCTACTAAACGGCCCCGTCCGGCGTCTACCTCAATCTTAAAATATGCATAAATTCATCCACGTGTAAATGTTCAAGGCAATAACGACGGCAAGTTTTATGTGATATATTATTATACTTCATCGTATGGATATACAATACCTGTCATCTGAAAAATAAAACATTACGACCCTGCCCACACGGGCAGCCATGCTTGCTTACTCAAGTGCCTGACTAGTATCACCTCACACATTCGCCGCCTTGATGCACCTCGCGCCGTCGTTACTAGTAGCCGAGGGCCCGTTGGAGACCTTGACGGCCGTCGTGCCGTTGGCGGGGAGCGGGAACTTCCAGATCTGGCCGCTGTTGTTCTCCGAGCCGTAGAGGAAGCCGTCGTCCGAGGCGTAGACGGCGCCCCACTGGTTCTTGCCCGCGATGTTGCCAAAATCCGTAAAGACGGACCACGTGCGCGCGGTTCGGTCGAACCGCTGCAGGTACGTGTTGGCGTTGGGCGTGAGGCCGCCCGTGTTGTACGCGAGGCCCCAGAGGTAGTTACCCCCGCCGGGGACGTACGCCCAGTCAATCAGCGTGTAGGTCGGGTTCGCCGTGCCGCTCGCGAGCGTCCGGCCGAACGTGGCCGACCCGGGCTTCAGGTCCACCTGGATCCACTGCTTGCCGTTCGCCGTCGCCCAGTACTGGTTGTTCTCGTCCACATCGCCCGCATTCAGGGTGACCGTCACGTTGAGCGAGCCCAGGATCGTGGTGTCGCCCGAGGCCGCGATACGGACCAGGTCAGTGTTCGACAATGTTCCTATTGCGCCGTAGAGGTAATTGTCGCCCACGTTGTACCCCATGGCATTGATGCCGCGCGATCCATCGCCGACAGGGCTCTTGACCAGAGTAGAAGCCCCCGTAGTAATGTTGACTCGATAAAGGGACACGTTTTGTATGAGGTAGCCCGAAGGATCGCAATCCAACGTGGGGAGCGGAGTTTGTACAACCACTGTTCCCGGTGCTGTTCCACTTGGTGGTACGGTCGTCGTGGTGGCCCCGCTGATCTTTGCAGTCCCTGTATATTGCGCTGTCGTTGTGACGTACCCTGTCGGTTCCTGGACGATCACTTTGTGGAATCCAACATTAGCATTTCCGGGCCGAGGTATTTTTCTTTGGTCGGCTTACCTGTGCCAGCAGCTGTCCCGCTAGAGGCGACCGTCGTGGTAGTTACTGAAGTGCCGTTGTACTGTCTATTTGATTTTATGTGAGCAACCATCAAACCAGGCCAATCGACAATGTGCTCGAGCCAATTGGACAACACGATCAGAACATCACTTACCTGGTCACGGTAGTATAACCTTGTGAGAATGATGTTGAGCTTCTGCTAGAAGATATAGTTGAGGTAGTAGAAGGCACAGTAGAAGGCACAGTAGAAGGCACAGTAGAAGGCGTAGTAGAAGGTATAGTAGAAGGTGCAGTAGGGGACGTAGTTGAGGACGTGGCAGAAGTAGATGTGGAAGAGATCGATGTAGCGGATACCGTTAAACCTGTGCTGCTGCGGCTCAATGTCGAAGAGGAAGCAGTGGAAGGTGGCAGGTTTGTGGTCGTTGGTGAGACTGTGCCGCTACTGGCCAACGAAGATGATGTCGTAGCAAAATTCGTGCTAGTGAGACTATCGACCCCTGAGGAGCGGGTATCGGCAACACTACTCGTGGTAGAGACTGAACTGGTACTAAAGACCGAACTGATACTATCGACCGAGTTGGTATTGACAGTCGAGCTGGTGCTGACAACAGTCGCTGAAGTCGACGTCGTTTCGGCCGGTGAAATAGTTGTAGTCGTCACCAGAGACAATGTAGCACTTGCAATCGAGCCGGTGTTTGGGGAGATCGTTGCAACCGCCGTAGCACTAGAGCTGCCCTGAATGACTGAGCTATCAGCAGTGCTGAATGGGCTACTGCTTGTGGAATCCTCGGTATTTGTGGTCGTGATTGTACCACTAAGGTTATTATCAGTCGAAGTTGCAATGATTACCGAGCTGGTACTGGTCCCTGTATCTGTAGTCTCTGAGGGAGTAGCGGCGCTGCCTTGAACACTGCTCGCTGAGGTGGTACTTGAGGTATCTATGGTTTCTGTGCCACTGGGACTGGAGCTCGAACCGTCTCCAGCTGTAGATGTCGATGAATCAGGGGTAATATTGCCAGAGGAAGATGGGCTGCTAATCGACAGACCATCTTGGGCTGTGCTTGTGGTGTCCATTGAAGAAGTCAGAGAAGACCCGGGGGTGGGTGTCTCCGTGGCCACAACACTGACGGTACTATCAGCTGAAAAATTGCCGGTCGCCGTTGCCAGATCGCTTGTAGTAGAGGCGGTTTCAGTTTCCGGAAGCGAGTCTGTGGCTGAAGTAGGCGGAAGTGAGACGACGGGTGATTCTGAGCTGCTAGAAAAGCTACTTATCGTGGTCCCGACTATGGTCGTCTCACTCGTAGCTGGTTCGCTTGTCGTCGTTTCGCCCGGCGTCATCTCGCTCGCGGTGATCTCGCTCATGGTAATTTCGCCCATCGTCGTTTCACTCGTCGTTGCCTCGCTTGTCGCCGTCTCGCCCGGCGTCGTCTCGCTTGCAGTGATCTCACTCGTCGTCTCGCTCGCGGTGATCTCACGAATTGTCTCGCTCATGGTAATTTCGCCCATCGTCGTTTCATTTGTCATTGCTTCACTTGTCGTGGGCTCACTTGTCGTGGGCTTACTTGTCGTTGAATCAGTTGCGGAGAAGCTGTCTATTGAGGACATCGTTATCGTCGCAGCTGATGATAAGTCAGTCCCCGAAACTGGACTAGCCATAACAAGGTCCGTTGATGTAGATGGCGGAACGGATACTCCAGGCACACCTGAACTCCCAGTCTCGATGCTTGACGTAACATCGTTTGGTGTCATGTTACTCTCAGTTGTGATATCCCCATTACTTTGCGTCGTGGCCGGATCAACGGTTTTTGAGAAGGTCGACGTCGACGTGGCGCTGTCCGTAGAGCTAGTAAGATCCATGGCACCGGGATCGGTTTTGGAACTTCTTTCTGAAGTTATGTATGTCAGGCCGGAGGTCGTCCCAGGTGTAGTGGTTGTGTCTGGCACCAATGTAGAAGACGCTACTACACCCGTCGAGGGGGATATAGAGGAACCCTGATCCGAAGCACTTGTAATGTCTGATGGTATTGTGGCCGCTCCAATTGTTTGAGTGGTTGATCCAAGGGTCACGCTGCTGGATTCCTCCAGACGGCTGGTCGAGGCTTCCTTCGATGGTCCTGTGTCTAAGGTACTGGAAGCAATCTCTGCGGTATCCGAGGTTGACCTCGGAATAGTTGAAGTGATGCTGCTCACATCTAAACTTGAGCTTGACAAGGGCGCAACGGTGTTAATGCCGGTATTTGCTTCTTCTACGTTGAAACTGGAGGGTGTAATGATGCCTAAAGTACTTGACACTATTGCCGGTGCCGTCGTAGCATTTGAATCTGAAATTGGCTGGAAAGGCGTAGAAAAACTGTCTGTAGCCCTTAATGACGTGGTCAAAACCTCCGAAGACGATGCAATTATACCAGAAGGGGCCGCGGTAGCATCCACAACCGTTGAATCAGACCTGTCTGTCCCTGTCGCAGTTTCTGTGTTACTGTCTGTTTTGGTGGAAGTAACAGCCGGGTCTCTACTGGTAGACGTTTCTGCGGTTGATACAATGCTGGAAAGCGACCCAGCATTGCCGGATGGGTTCGAAGTGAAAGACGGAGTATCTGTGGTTTGTATAGTTGACGATCCAGTTATAGCTGCCGGTGGCGTGGTGACTGGTCCAGACATATCGTTATCGTCGGAACTTACGCTCGCGAAGAATGAAGAACTGCTCCCAGTGGATAGCTCGGAGGATTTGATAATGCTGGTCAATGTACCAGTATCCTGCAAGGAGCTCGATATCGCAGTATCGGCAGCGTTGCCGCCTGGGCTAGGTCTCTCTTTGGCCGTTGTAGCATCGCTAGTAGAAGCAGCAGCAGTAGTAGATACAATATCGCTCGGAAGTCGAGTTTCTGACACGGGGCTTTCCGGTGTCCCTCCCGTCACTGGGGGGCCTGATGAGGATCCAGCCGAAGTTGTAACAATCGAAATACCTGAGCTCTCTGTACTCGCAGCTGTCCTTTCAATAGGCGCAGTCTCCGATCCTGACGTGCCTTCCACGGAGTTGGCCGTCGGAATTGCATTCAGCGATGGGGACCTCGTACGCGCAGCAGTCAAGCTGGATGTACCGACAGTTTCCGATATTTCATTTGCACTGGAGTCATTGGGAAACCCATCCGCAGTAAATTGGCCGTCTGAGTCGCTTCCCGTCGCGGCTGAAGCCCCAATGTCTGTTGGGCTTGGAGATGGAGCGGGCCGAGAACTGACGTCTGGTGCAACGATGGTGCCATTCTGGCATTCATTGGCTGGACTTGATTAGCATGGAGCGCCTAAAGGAACAAGGAGAGCATTATACCCGTGTAAACAACTAGGTTGATCAAGGTACAGTTTTCGGGCCCCTGGTTTTCGGTAAACAGCCCGTACACTGCTCCGCTTTGTAGCTGACAGAACCGTGCTGCCCCGCCATAGAAAGCAGTATTGTTCCAGACGAGGATGCGACCTACGACAGAGAAAGTCGTGGAAATCGACCCGCCGGGATAGTCCGAGAGGTTGATGTAGTCCACACCAGGATCAACCGACAAAGGCCTCTGGCGATTCATCAGCTGACCGTTACTCTGCCTGAATAGCGTAGCGCTGCTGCAAGTATCGGGATTCTGGTAGGTCTCATCGCCAACGAAACCAGAAGTCTCGTCACGCTTCCGAATTGGAGATCTCTGGCTCAACGTGCCCATTTCGGCTTCTTCTGCAATGATTTCTACACTCAACAAGACCGTTGATATAGTGGAGCTGGATGCAGTGCTTGAGGTGGCTAAAGTACTTCGAATATCCGTGCTAGCCGGGGTCGGGGGCGCCGAAGTAATAGTTGGACGCAAGCCAGTCACTACGGTAGGCGTACCCGAGACCGAACTTATCCCTGTATCGATATCGGTGGTCCCACCGAATGATACTTGCGATTGTTCAACAGGTTGGTTGGGTTCGGCTGTAGAGGTGTTCGTAAAAGGGGTAGATGGTCCAGGGTCAGTGTTCGTCTCTGTGCCATCGGACTCTACAGTGGGACTCTGGAGCAGTGAGTTTGACCCGGACTTCTGTATAACAGTAGCTGACTCAGGTTGACTGAGTTGTGGCGTCAAAGATAGAGGCAGTGAAGAGCCTACGACGCTTCTGCTGGTCCCTGTCAGGGGCGGAATTGCATCAGATAGAGCAGGTCGCTCGGATATTGTATCAAATTCGATTCTTGCTGTAGATACGCCTACGGCTGAGGCTTTGGTTGAAGGAGCTGACGAAGGATACTGTGAAAGGATGGAGGAAAGTTCCTGGTTTGGTAGGTCCGTTATATGACCACCGGGACCTTCGGAACCACTCGCGTTAGACTCGACTTCCGACACACCAGAAGATGCCTGTGTTGACTTGTCTTCTGTTATAGATCCAGGTGGTGCGGTCCCCGGAAGATCAGAGATCTCGTCACTGGCAGTATTATCGTCCGTAGTTGATAATTCTGGTAGGGTTGCCGAGTGTGATTCGGTGCCCTTGACGCCAGGGGTATTCCCCATTCTCGTCGAATTAGCACCCGGCATTATCGTGACCAGCATTGTCGTGACATATGTGTAGCATATTGATCGAGGCCGGAGCCCATCATTTCCCCGGGCATGAGGAAGATGCAAGTATAGTACTGAGTTTGCTATGGTCGTTGCGCTGCAAGCAGACCAAAGCAACGAGCTGACTACCAGGCCACCCCTTACCATTGTGTCGAGCCATTGGGTTGACTAAGAATCGGAAATGTGGTGTCCTTAGACAGCCGCGAAGTTACTTGCCAGCATACCGACCAGGGGCATCTATAATACCTTGAGCGTGTCTGCTCTCACTGATGGATGACCGAGAACGGCAGACTGGCATCTTGCCAATATTCCGGCGACAGCTTTTCACCATATTTCGGATAGCCTGGGATGGCATTCCCAAATTCGCATTACGGCTTATATGGTAGATCATTGCCACAGTCGTCAGAGACAGTGTCTCCTATGATGGCATCACCCGTGAAATGTCTTAGACAGGGGCATTGCGGGTGCCACCGTGGTAGTCGTCACGATGCCAAATTTGGAGGTGAAGCATTTTTAAGCTTCTTCGGAATGCAACAGCCTGCTTGCGGTTGGCGAGACGTGCGATCTGCCGATCTACAAAATGGATGCTGGGAGCAATCATCCCTACACATTCGCAATAAGTATGACTGAGCAGTGCACGCAACTTTACCTAGCTCTGGCAATTGTTGTTTTGATTGGACTATTGCCATCAGCATCATGGTAACAATTGTAACAAGACCAATAACCAGTAGCCGTGTTTGGCCTTATCTTCCTGCCCAAGCCCACTTGCCAATGCACAATGCAGCGGCAGTTACAACGTGTACTACGACGTCTTGGCAACCGCCGAAAAAAAAAAAAAAAAACCTTCCTAAGTCGGCAAGAGCGAGCGGACTTTTCTGTAACATCTCAAAATGACAAACAAGACCGCAGACACTGGGCGCTAAACACTCGGCAATTAATTCCTGACTTGCCTAGAAAAGAAGCTCTTGCCTTTCCGCTCTCAGCTGCGTAAGACCTTTTGCTGTCGATCGCTTTGCCTTATATTCTCCGTCTTGGCGAATGCGACCTGGGCCGGCCCTTGACGCTTGCATGCGGAAGGACGTTTATAAGTTGGCCCGAGCCCAGGGGCTAGAGGCCGTCGTGGAGTCGCCCCTGTAATCTCGCCGCCAGCAAGTAAACAGCCCGCCTCTGGTGTCCAGCCCAGATAACGAGCCGCCCGTGGCCACCCCGCATTCTCCCCTGGTGCCTGGTGAACATCGCGGCAAACACAGCCCGTTGGTCCTGTGCGACTACCTACCAGTTGGGGGTTCTAGTCCTGTCACGATGGGGCTTCTGATTGGTCACACCGCTCAGAAGCTGAGGGACTGCTCTGGCTTGGCAGTGCAAGTATTGTAAAAGAGAGACATCTTGCGAAATCGTGACCATGGCCCCTGATCTGTGCACAAACAGATGGATCTGGCGCTGGGATCCGTCGATTGCCTCGACCAGATGATCTCCTATGGCAATTGCCCGAGGACGCTCCTGCTATCGAATTGGATAGTCGTCGACGCGCGATATCCGTCCGGTCTATTGATCCGGTTGCAGTGCATGAACGGTCTTAATTGCGATAGGCAGGCCAGCACGCGATGTGCCCACACCAAAGCTTGGTCGCTTCCATCGACAGATGCCAACTTCCCGAATCGGCAACCGTGAGCCATTCGCGGCTCCCCGCTTTTCTCATGCATCACGAGAGGGATGTTTTTGTTTGTACGTGGTCGTTTGCTTATAAGAAGCCCGCATATCGCCCTGGATTGAGGGCCTCGTTCTCTAGGTCTTCTTTCGCTCGCTAGCTTGTGCTCGACAGCTTTCTTGCCATACCTCAAGTCCACACTGTCATCAAGATGGTTCGCAGTCTTCTAGTTGCGGCTCTGGCTGCCTCAGCCACCACTGCTCTCTCGGTAGGCCGACGAGAGGCTACCCAGGAGCAATACACCATCGAACTCGCGCCAGGTGAGACCAGGGTCGTCACGGAAGCCGAGAAGTGGGAACTGAAGGCTGTATGTATACCGAGCTGCTTTGGCCATCGCGATAACTAACTTTTGCAACAGGAAGGCAAGAAGTTCTTTGACATCACTGAATACCCGGAACTTGCAGAACTTGCAGCGCAGCCCAAGAACCTCGCCGTGTCCGCGGCGGTCACCTTCCCCTCGGCCATGACGCAGACCACCAAGGTCGAGGCCCTCCTGGGCAAGCTGGACAAGTCTACCATGCGCACCAAGCTGCAGACCTTCTCGGACTTCCACAACCGTTACTATAAGTCAAGCTACGGCAAACAGTCGTCCGCGTGGCTCCTGGAGCAGGTCAACTCGGTCATCTCGGCGAGCGGCGTCAAGGGCGTCACTGCCAAGGCCTTCACGCACTCGTGGGGCCAGAGCAGCGTCATCGCCACCGTCCCCGGCAAAAGCGCCAAGACCATTGTCGTCGGCGCCCACCAGGACTCGATCAACCAGGGCAGCCCCATGGAGGGCCGCTCTCCCGGCGCCGACGACGACGGCTCCGGCTCCATGACCACCCTCGAGGCTCTCCGGGTCCTCCTCCAGGACCCCACCATCGCCGCGGGCCAGGCCGCCAACACGCTTGAGTTCCACTGGTACAGCGCCGAGGAGGGCGGTCTGCTCGGTAGCCAGGCCATCTTCACCCAGTACTCCAAGGACAAGCGCGACGTCAAGGCCATGCTCCAGCAGGACATGACCGGATACGTCAAGCCAGGCAGCAAGGAGGCTGTCGGCGTCATTACCGACTACGTCGACACAGGCCTGACCAATTTCATCAAGAAGGTCATTACCGCCGTAAGTTCCTTCCTCTCCCAAAAACACTACCGCGTTTTCCTTCCCCTTTTGGAAAACAAGCTAACGGGATCTGCCAGTACTGCGATATCCCCTACGTCGAGACCAAGTGCGGCTATGCTTGCTCTGACCATGCCTCCGCCTCTAAGGCTGGATACCCTTCGGCCTTTGTCATCGAGTCCGCCTTTGAGGACACGAGCCAGTACATCCACACTGCGCGTGACACTATGGACACGGTCAACTTCGACCACGTCCTGCAGCACGCCAAGATGACCGTGGGCTTCGCTTACGAGCTTGCCTTGGCTTCTTCGCTGTAGAGTTGAATTGTTGACTCGATGGGTGACGCTGTGAACACACCTTAATGAGGTACTCCTAGATACACGTACACAAATAGACAATACAAATCATGGAATCCAGAAGTTCATCAAATCTATAGCAAACGAGGTCGTTCACAACCTCTTGTAGCTCACACAAATCATGCAACAGCGAGAATGAAAACCAAGATAATAAGACGCTGGGACCAAATGCTCGTTTTATGTACTTTACAACAACTTTACAACAACTGCCACTCGGAATGCAAGCGGCTCATCCGCAAAAGTAATGAGCACTAGAATGAGAAGATGCATACCACCCCAACTCACGCCTGCCTGGGTCTCAAGTGCAAAAATATTATGATCTCAAGCCTCGTATGCTTCATCTCGGTCCTTTCTTCACCATCCCAACGATTACCCCTCGCCTCCCTTGTTGGCAACGCCCACGACACGAAAACCATCGATAGAAGGACCATAGAGAGCGTCGCAAACAACATCATTATTTGACCCTGAACACCAGATGATGCCATTGTGCCGGTATGGGGGTATAAAGAAGGCAAGGACCAGAGAATAAAGAACCGAGTTTCGTTGTCCATTCATCGTTGACATCGTGAACCTCGTCAATTTTCCCCGCCTCGCCAATGAGAACTGTAGTAAACCATAATGCTGCACAATAAATGTGTGCGCAGCAGAAATCAGACCAAAAACCAATCTTAACTCCCTCGATAAAAACCGCTATGCTGGAAACTGAGAACAAGTCCGGCAACCGGTATATGTACATATCATGGGCCATGGGTATGTACTCAGTATCCACCAAGATTCATGTTAGGCTTGCTTGCGAAGTCCACGATCTGGTTTGCCATGGACATCATCTGCGACAGATGTCGGAGAATCGGCTCCTGCGGCGAAATGTGGCTGATGCGCATGAAGAGCTGTTCGATTTGGGACACACAGCCACCGAGGATGTTCGGGACAACTTCACGGACTTGCGATTCCTGTAGTTCGGACGTGATCAGCCTGGGAGCTTGAGGGTGGTCGGCAGTCTGTGGACCTACGATGTGGGGCAAAGTGCCGTGCATGCTGCGGATGATGATCTCCATCCAAGCAACCTTCTCCCGGAGGCATTGTCCGTCAAGCTCGCGTGCCAGTTCAGCGATGGCAGCCAGCGATACCAGCGGCGACAGTTCGTTCAGACTATTAGCATCCAACTTGATCAGATAAGTCTTGAAGATATCATCTTTACGATCAGACTGCAGCCACTTGACCAGAGCAGCCTCAAGCTCGCCTCTTTCAACCAGATTTCCGATATCGGCAACCTTGCGGTCAAGGTCGTGGTCTTTGCTGCTGTTGGAGCCAGCAGCGTTACGGAGCATCATCTGGTTATTCGAGTGTGCTGAAGGGCTTGGGTAGTTTTGCTGTGCTTGCAGGTTCGAGTACGAGGGCCCTTGAGACGCCTGCGAGTACTGCGAATGGGACACCTCACGAGAGGGACGCTCGCGCGAGGCCGGTTGCTGCATCTTGAGGAATGCTTCATGGAACTGAGCCTGAGTCGCAGCCATGGAGGACACAGTGTCGGAGAGTCGCGTAACCAATGCCGTAAGCTGGTCAATCTTGTTGCTGTCGGCGCGAATCTTGTGCTCCAGGTCTTCAATGTGTTCTGCTGCTTGTCGTCGCACATCGTCCACGGCCTGGCCAGCCGCGGTAGCTGCCATACGCGTGAAGTTGGGTGTGACGGTCTTGTGAAGAGCATCCATGAAAGTCTTCTCGATGTTGACGGACAAGCTCTGTCCAATCTTCTCGGTGACGACCTTGGCCAGTTCTGGTTTCTGGATCGCTTGGCTGACGGCAGCAGGAAGCAGCTTCTGCATTTGGTTCTGCACGGCATGCGAGATGCGACCGCTGACCTTAGAGTCGATCTGCTCCGTGACGGTGCGAGCCAACTGTTCAGTGATGGTTCGAGTGATGAGCTCGTTCACCGCAGGCACAACATACTCCTCAACCTTGTCGCTGATGGTTCTCGTCAACAGACGGGAGACGTTGTCATCCAACGTCGCGGATACGCTGTCGAGAAGGTCGAGTTGACTCTTGTTGAAAGTCTGGTCGCGATTGCGCAGATCATTGTCCATCTTTTGGCGATTCTCCACAAGCGCGGCCTCTACCACACTGCTGAGCGTCATCTCGATTTGCTTGACGGCAGACTGGAGCGAGTCTGGCAGAGCATTCGATTGAGAAGATGCCGAAGACTTGGCCTCGTTCTTGGACATGGTCGGTCCAACACGTGGGGAATGCGCACTGCTGGTAGATTGGATGGGATCTTGGGAGTTTGACTGTTTGTCCGCGGCAGCGACGGCAGCGGCGGCAGCAGCAGCAGCAGCCTTTTCTCGCTTCTTTCTCGAGCGGCGGTCCGATTTTTCTGTTTGATTGTTAGGCGTAACAGGTACTTCGGCAGCCTTGCGCTCGGGCTGTTGGCGAGAAGTAGTAAGATCGTCTGCAGATTTTCGGTTTGCGTCCTCTTGGCCAGAACCAGGTTGAGGTTGAGGTGAAAGGTTCTCCTTCAGGTTCGGTCGAGTTGCGATGCGAATAGGTAACGTGGTGGGGTCCTCTGCAGGCTGTGGCTCTGCAGGTTGTGTGCTGGGCAGCTCTTTGAGCTTTGTAATTTTCACAATACCAGTCTCAATGGCATCCACAGGCGCGATAACCTTATTGTCTCGAGTCCACCCCAATTCACTCTGCTTGATACAGATGTTGGAGACACCCTTCGAATGCATCACGTAAAGCTCGAACAGCGTCTGCTCGTCCTTCTCTAGCTCCGCCGAAGGTGTTCCTAGCATATCCAGGCTCCGAATCACACCCTTGTTGGCGAAAGAGTACTCGCGTACACCACTAATGACCGCGGTACTATCGGGCTCGGGAATGGACGCGTCTTTCGCCACCAACTTCTGGACGTAGTCGACCTGGGATAGGCCCTTGATGGTGTACTTGGGAGCCGACAGATGGAGGAAGTAGACCGAGTTGCGAGTGGGATGTCCGACCACAATCATACCTGTAGGTGGGTGGTACATCACACTGCAGACGGCATCGGATTCCTTGGAGTGAGGAAGGTTGAATTCCTGGACAGGCTTGCCGAGGGCTAGATCCCATAGCTGAAGCGTGTGGTTCTGCTTCATACCTACAATCATGTAGCGTAAGGCGCAACGCTTCTGGTACGGCCGTTGCTTATCCAGCAGTAGGACAGAGGTTGGCCAAGCCTTCTCTCCCTCCGGTGTGGTGGTAAGAGTCATCAAAGGCTCCCTAACCTCTAGCGAAGTCTGCGCTGGCATCGGGAATCGCGGATCGGATCCTTCGTCGACAGCCGTAAGATCTCGCACGTCCCAGAACTTGACGCGGCCAGACTTGTCTAGAGACACGATTGTACTGTCGTCTTGGCTGAAGGTGAAATCCTTGCCGGCCTTACCAGTGTTGATTCGCAACGAACATTGCTTCGACAATTTCTCGGTATCGACGACGCGGTCGTGGCCGGGTTTGAAGAGCTTGTGCTTCATGATGTAGGATGGCCAGATTATGCTAATCGTCTTGCCGCGGCCTACGGCGAAGTATTCGGGGTGAGCACACGAGGTTCTAGCTCGCGTCTTGAGGACCCCTCCGGGAGCATCGCCTTCGTGGGTGCTGATGGGTGGAAGAGCGAACCCGTACTGTTCTGGGTGCGCGTCGTCGATGTAATCCTTATCACCGTTTCTCAGGAGAATGTGGTAGACGGTGCCACTGATACCAGTGCCAATAATAGCTTCCTTTTGCGCAGTGTGAATGTCGGCAGGAGTAGACGAAACTGCAATGTTGAAGATGCGGTCCTTGGTTTCGGTGAACAATTTGGCGTCACGCCCATCATCCTGTCGGATGACGCGAATGCCGCCAGCCTTGGACATGCCGTAAACAATGAAGGATTTGGTGCTGGAAACCAGATTCCGGTCGATCTGATCAAACTCCTTTTTGACTCTAGCAATATCAAGAATGACCTCTTCCCGGAATTGGGGGCGAGTTTCTTCATTCTCCTGCAGTGAGATGGAGATCCAAGGCTTCATGGGGAAGTTGTAAACCTTGACAGGGCTCGGCTCCTCTTCTATCACGACAATTTCATCGGCATCGGCACTTTCCCAGCTGTCTGCTACAGGGCCGTGGCCGTTGGCGGCTTCGTCGACAATGTCGCGGACAGCTTGGGCCGTGCTAGGAGACATTGCGCGCTCAAGAAGTCCCGAGTTCTCCTCCTTCTCGAGCTCCCTCTGGATATCGCGTGCTGCAAGTTCCGACTTTTCATCAAACTCGGAATTCGACTTGGCCCGGATCATTTCATCCAGATCCTGCACGATCTGCGCCTGGGCTTCCTCGTGCTCCATCTGCGCGATCGCGTCTTGTGCTTCTCTGTCTGCACTCTCGGCGAGACCATCAATGGCCTCAGAGACAGTTTCCTTGTGGTTCTCTTCGGGAGCGCCAGGCTGGTGCTCAACGCGCAGAGTAGAAGGTGACTGGCGGCTATGCTCTGGACTCGTGACGTGGCTCCGCTGGAAGCTGTGACGTTTGCTCTCGGTAGCACCGGGAGAGGATGTGGTGCTGGGCACCTTCTTCAGAATCTGGATGCTTGGTGCTGTCTGGCCCGGGGTTGAGGTCTTCGAGGCCTTGTTCTGGGGAGAATAGGAGGCAAGGTCCTCAAACGGATTGTTGTAGTCGAACATTGTGGTCTTTCGGGTTGCGCCATTCTGAGAGGACTGGGAAGCATACTCGTTCTTTATGGATGCGGAAGGGCTGTAAGGCTGCTGCTGTTGCAGCTCAGCCTGTAAAGAATAATGCGAGTCCTGAGAGGCCAGCTGGGGCTGTTCCCGCCTCAACAGCTCGCTAAGGTCTCCATTGTTATGCTCCTTCGACGCATTCGAGTGTGCACTCAGATCGGGATGCGAAGAAGATTCGGCCAGGTACGGCTCGTCGGTCTGCGATGGCTTCTTCTTCTGCAAAAGACTGAGCAGATACGCCTGTGTCTCATCGGCTGGGTTACCACTGTTCCACTCTGGCGGGGCGGGCGCAGAAGGCTGCGCCTGGTCGTCGGCTCGCATGGATTCGGTTTGCGAATCGCCCTTCATCAGCGAGGCCAGATAGCCCTGCGGATCGCCCGAGATGGGAACCGGGGCATGCAGGGTAGGCTGAAGGCCGCCGTGAGGGAAGTTCATGGACTGATCGAGAGACGACGCAGACTGGTGATGAACTAATGGCGAGGGTTGGGAAAGAGTCTGGTTGGCCAATGTGCTCTTGTTGCCGGATGGGTTAAACTTCAGCAGACCTAGCAGATTGACTGACTGATTCGCCTGTTTGCCACTGTTGTTGGTGTTGTTGGCAAGCGAGCCAGGCATAGACCCAATCGGACCCAGGGACGACATGCCCTGCGGGCCGTGAGAATGGGAAAAGTGGCTCGTCGGCGGTGTAGGGGCGGGCGGAGGGAAGACGTCGGCAGCCGAAGCATCCTGATGCTCCGATGCAGGAGAAACGAGGTAGTCTTGGTTCAGAGAGAGCGCCAAACGAGACAGATCCTCGGTGTCCTTGTAACTTCGCTCACCCTGGGCTTGTTGGCCCTGTTGGTGGTTGGCTCTCAGGCGGGCAAGCATCGCATTCAAGTGGTCGTCGGGGCCGCCGCCGCCAGACTGATTGTAGCTCGCCATGACTTCAATATCCGAAGTCCGGACAGCGAGCTACCGTCCGGTTGTGGTGTCGCGATGGGATGAACAGCTGACTGATTGCAATCGCACGAGGGCTGAACAGGCGACAGAGCTTTTTGTCGGTCTGAAGCCCGTCAGAAGGTGGAATGTATGTTGAGGATTGGGGGGTGTGGGAGAAAAAAAAGATGAGAGAAAATCAGAGGATCTCTCCCAGATTGTGGTTGACGTTTTTGATGCGATGGGATGGGATGGCTGAAAAGTTTCTGGATTAGCAAAGCTGCCCAATCCGATGGTTGTTTCAGTCAAATCGCCCAAGCTCCCTCTCCAGCCGATCAACCCGTCCATCAACTCCGGGCGCTGGGCAGTCACTCACCTCAATTAGTGCTGGAAATACAGGTACTTTAGGGTACACTGTAGCTGTATTCGATGTTGAGGGCCCTGTTTGCTTGCTACCTCTACCCCCGCAGTATCTCCAGCACGGGCCTTTCAACGCTTCAAGGCAAAAGCAGCAGTTGGTTGGCTGATAAACCCTTCCCCAGTTTAATACACGGGCGGCAATATAACTGGACAAATGGGTCCTCGATTACAACATACGAACGACTCAAGGCGCGCAGCTAAGTATGTGTGTATTATGTATTCTGTGATCTTGTCCGTCCACATTCAAATTATTTATGCGACGGAATAAATTTACTACTTGAACCGATTGCGACGAACGCTGCACGTGTAACGGAGATGGCGCAGCAACAACCAAAAAAAAAAAAAGGTAGGACGAGTGAGTGGGCAATCAACCACACCCGGAATTCTTCTATGACAAACGCAAGCAGTTGGGGGGTATGAGTCGACCGAACAAGCAAATAATATCGTTCCCGTCAAGTTTCCCCATCCCAGAGCCCATCCCACTTCATTGGGTGCGATCCATGCAAGTGTGCGCTGTCGATGGTGGTACGGCTTTCGGTACGGCCTGGTCTGTGGCCAGTAATGGATACTCGCCTGAACGATTTTCCAAAAAGAGGTTTGGTAACTGTGATGACGGCTCTATTTCTGTACAGGCACACGTATTCGGAGATAGCACCACCCCTCCCGATAGATCTGGTGTAAACAGAAGACCCAAGCTGCTTTGCGCATTGCCTACTGCCTTCATGGATGAGCAAATATGTATGTATCAATTCTAGACACCAGCCCAGATGCAGGTAGTCACTCTATGTAGAAAGTAATGCCGTTATGACAAAGGATGCGCAATATGAATGCCCGACAGCTTGCTCTCAAAACCATCAAAGCTCACAGGTGCTGTCGCGGCTCTCACCAAGTCGCCTCAGGAATAAAGTGGCCTGCTTTCCATACAATTTACTGGTGGGGTTCCTCAGCCCGCCTCCGCCAGCCCACGAATCCCTCCCTCATCGGGCTGCAGATTGCCGGGTGGTCGAATTGAAACATCCTCCTTTCCCGTGCCAACTACGTACCTGTATACATACATACAATTTCGAGATTTGCCGCTAACGTCCTGTTGCTTATTTCTCCTGTGGCATCATCGTCCAAACTACGCCTCTTTAACCCCCCGACCGTCGATTGCGCAGAAGCCGTGCCAGCAGCGTGCTACTACTACACTGCTTGCGTGTGTGTGCTCGACCCCAACCTGTGCGATCTTCCCCTTTGCGCCCCATCATCGCCGTGCAGCCAGGGCCGTGACCAAAGTTCTGCGGATCGACGCCACCCAAACCCGTGCCTACATCATCGCAGCGAGAGGAAGAAAAAAAAGTAGCCCCGAACCCCCCTTGGCATCTGGCTCCTGGCTACCAACCTACCTATCCTCCCGGTTGTTGCTTGCTGCTCAGGAATCTTCTGAAGGAACCAACCCAACGGCGCCATGTTCTGCTTACGGAGGTGAGTTTGCTATATACTTGCAACTACATGCTACCATATCAACCAACCTGTGTGTGGAAACATCCTGGCTAACCATCGACCTTGCTCCTGAACCAGCTGGCTTCCCCTGCTCTTCATCCCGACGAACGCCTCGCCGGCCTTCATCTTCCTCTTCTTCGTGTGCACATACTTCCTGAACCGCCCCTGCGTCTACTGCTCCGTGCTGCTCCTGATCCTCTTCGTCACCTCGTGCCACTGGTCCGACCGCTGCTTCTTCGACTTCAACAGCAACTGGTTCGCGCCCCGGCCCTCGACGTACTACTACCCGAAGAATGACACGATAACGGCGGCGACGACTGGATCGCCAAACGCCGTCGCCGCCGGCGGGGCCGCGGCCGCGGACAGCTTCAACGCGACCGCCCTCGAGATGCTCAACACGACGGTGGGCGCCCTGGCCGGCGCCGCGGCCGGCGAGATAGATCGCAGGCGGACCGAGTGGACGGGCCTGGGCATCGAGTGGCTGCGGAGTCTCCTGGGGCGGAGGGAGTGGAGGATCGAGTGCATGGATCTGTACATTCGCCTATGAACGGACCGAGCTTTGGGGGAGAAGGAAAAACAACAACAAACATCAACAGCAATAAAACGACATGCTTACACATACATCCGTACATCCTGTGCGAGCCCGACTTCACGAGCATATATATACAACTGCGACATAGTACGTTTTGCGCCCTATCTCCCAGGCAAGCCGCCGGCGCAAGATGTAGCGTAATGAATTTACGAGATGAAAAATGGGTTGCATAGTACGGCATGGCATGGGCGTTTGAAGGGTTCATTCACACAGCATTCGGCAGAAAAGCGATTGAACAGCATATTGTCGATCTTGTCGACACATCTAACGAGCGCTGTTTGACCAGAATGCCGGGATGGCGCAGTACAGAGCCAACGTGACAGTGCTGCCTCCTGACGAGTAGATAAAAAAAAACGGCCATACAAATGTATATCACAAGAGCTGCGTAGGATGATTTCCGCAGATAAAACAAAAACGTCCTGACTTGATACCAGCGGCAGAAGATTCACATAGCGCTTTGTCCCATAGACAATATAATATCACTGTAATAATATGTCTACATATCATAAATACCCAATGACGTACATGCTGAATTTAGATATCAAAATATGACCCGTATAATCGAGGAGATTTCCTCACGACTTGGTCGTAGCATTCATCGCCTTGACCCAGGGCTTCCAGTAGTTCTCGACCGTCTCGGCGTCGTTCCAGCCGTCCCACTCGAAGTTGGTGAGGCCCCAGGTGTCGCCCAGCCCCTGGACGCCCTCGCGGGTGCGGTAGCTGCCCGCGAGGCTCCAGACCATCCAGCCAACGCGGTGCTTCTTAGTGTACTCGACGAGGCAGTTCTGCAGCACGTCGTCGTACAGCGTCGCGTCCTGGGCGTGGCCAAACTCGGTCAGCATCACGGGGGTCAGGCGCTGCGGCGGCGGGCAGTCGCCGCCCGTCAGGTTCTGCGCGCAGCCCGCGGGTGCCTCCATGCCCAGAGCGTGGAACCCGGCCCGGTACAGCGCCGCTTCGACCGCCTCGCACGTCCCCGTGTCCACGTCCTCGCTCATCGGGTAGATGTGCAGCTCCCAGAAGACCTTGTCGGCCCAGGGGTAGCTGTCGAGGTCGAAGTAGACGGGGTCCCGGCGGTGCGCGTCCCGGATGGCGTCGCACTTGTAGCAAGGGGCGGTCAGGATGTTCTTGCGGGTGGTCAGCGCCGAGAGGTCCTCGTCGTACTGCATGCCCGACCAGCTGATGAGCAGGTCCGGGTTCGCCTCGTGGATCGCGTCGGAGCCGGCGCTCATGTTGCCCACGAGCGTCTGCCAGTTGTAGTAGAGATCGGTGCGGTTCCACGAGGACCGCAGCTCGTTGCGCAGCGACATGGACACCACATTGGGGTGCTGCTTGGCCCAGTCGGCCACGTACGCCAGCCCGCGCCGCCAGTTCGAGGTATTGAAGTGGACGTCGTCGAACCAGGCGTTGCCGTCCGTGTGGCTGCAGCACCACTTGGCCTGGTGGACGTGCACGTCCGGGTGGATGAAGATGCCCTTCTCGAGCGCCTTGTCGGCGATGTCGGACCAGATCTCGAAGCGTGTCGTCTGGGCGGTCCAGCCCGGGTTCTTGCTGATGATCTCGTTGGTCACCTTGGTCCCGTTCTCGTAGCCGAGCCCCATGATCATGGCCACCTCTAGCGAGACATCGTTACCATTCCGCTCGTAGATTTCATCGATCATCTGGGTGGCATAACCCCTGAGCCTCAGATTAGCATCTTTTCGGGAGTAGATCAAATTTGTTGGAGAAGGCCTTACATGCGAAGGACGTTCCATCCTACTGACTGGACATCGTCGAGGATTTCGTCCACTGACTTCCACTCGAGACCCTCCGGAATCATCGTCTCTCCTGAGGTGGGAAGTTAGAAGCAATCATAGGAAAGTATACCAGCTAAACATACCGCTCATGGGCCAATTGATACCAGCCCACGACAGAATGTCGCCGCGGCTGTTCACAATGTCACGGCCCTGGGTCTTGAAGGGTCCATATGGCCATTGGTTGGTTGTATTGGAAACACGGGGTGCTAGCTCCGTCTGCCACCGTGGCTCATTGTTCCGGGGAACCCAGGACGACTGAGCCAAGGCCGTAAGAAGCGGCACGACCGACCAGAGAGCAAGAGGCGCCATCGTGGGCTGCTTCTATCCCTGAGGAGACTGGGGAGAGGCAACGTCAATCGAGCCAAGAAGGACAAGAGCTCTCAAGCAAAATGTTTCCTAGGTTACAGAGCGGTGAGAGAACCCATACCGGCGGGCTTCGAGACGTCTCCTCACCTCGCCTTATATACCTACCTGCGCAGCTCGGCTCCGTCTTCCCCGTCGTGTAAGCCATGGGTTCTTTTCTTTAGTCACTAGAGTAGCGGCCAAGAGTGGATAGAACCGGTGTCCATGTCCCGAATGGGGGAAAATGACGTTGGGGTCAGTAGGGGCGGTTGGGGAAAACATGGGGTTGCTGCTCTGCTGCTCCACCTTCGCGGGGTACCTGGGCTTTTCCTTCGGGGCCCTCGAGGGCTTCCGGCAAACCTCGTCACGATGGCCGAGGGAAATTTGTTCTTCGTTGAGCATCACCTGACTACTTTACCTACCTTATATCCTGTACCCACTGCTGCGCGGTTGCCCTCGAGTCGTGCCATAGTCAATAGTGTCGCTCCATGCCAAGCGGTCTGCTAGAGTAATGTCAGTATCCCAGTAGGATGCTACCTCGTGTTATGTCAGTACCTACAGTCCTGTTCACCATCTGTTGGCGCTTACGAGGAGCATTGATCTACATTACCATTCAACATATCTACGCACATGAAGCATCGAAGAAGACAAAATTGGTTTAATTGTGTTTTATTGTGTTTTTTTTTGGTGTGTACCTATCTAGGGGGGTTTGTGTATGTTTTCTGTGATTCTTCTTTCACAGTTTGTGATTGTTGTTGTGTTTTCTGTGATTCTTTTTTCACAGTTTGTAATTGTTTGTTTGTTTTCTGTGATTCTTCTTTCACAGTTTGTAATTATTAGTGTGTTTTCTGTGATTCTTCTTTCACAGTTTGTAATTGTTTGTGTGTTGCCAGTAGCTTGCAAGCCTGCAAGAACTGTATCCCAAACCCCGAACTCCATGCTGAAAAAAGCCATTGATTGCGGCTTGTCAAAGGGTATATGTTGTGCCCAACCCAGAAGTCGCTCGCTCCAAAACCAAAACCAATCCCAAAACCAAGCCGATGCTGTCATTGCAGCTGGCATTGGCCGGATGCCTCCCTTTGCGCAGCCCCCCTTCTGCAGCAAAGAGTAACAGGTGGCATCCTCTATTCCTCCTCAGAGATCTCGTCCTCAGACTCGACCTCATTCTCCTCCTCGGACATCTCCACGTCCTCATCCTCGTCCGCAGACTCACCCTCATCCTCACCGTCCTCCTCGGACATCTCTGAGTCCTCAGACTCGTCCTCATCATCCACCTCCATCGAGTTGCTGGCCTCGACATGAGGTTCTGCGAGCAGCATATCAATTTCTGCTGCGCCCTCGCCAAAAAGATCGTCCATGTCGACGTCATCGTCAGAGTTCTCATCAGACGCGTCGGGAAGAGACGAGTGAGGGCTGCCAGGTGCAGTTGGCTCCTCAGGAGGGTTGACCTGTTCTGCAGAGTCGCCGAACAGAGATTCCATAGGGCTACCAGGTGTGTATGGCTCCTCGGGAAGGTCGGACTGCTCTGCAGAGTCGGCCGGCATCACGAGCTCGAAGGCCGCAGCAAACTCATCATCCAGGCTGACTTCGTCCTCTGACTGTTGTGGTGGTGAGGGCATTGCCTGATCGTCTTCGGATGACTGTGGTGTTGTCATCGTGACGTCGACTGCAGGTTCTGGAGCTTTATTGTCTTCAATGATTTGTGGCTGCATAGCAGTACCCTGTATATCACTGTCAAGCAGATGAAGAATGTTTCTGTCAACATCTGAATATACAGGCTGCCCGGAAACGTCTGCAGAGTTGCTGGTTGGCATCGACTCTGAGCCCGACAGGGCGACAGAAGAGCCTTGGCTGTTTGCTCCATTGTCGATATATGACTGCGCACCTGAAGCCGAATTGTTGGGACTTGAGGGAGGAGGAGTGCCTTGCTGAACCGCAGGAGCAAGCTGCTCCTGGACCACAGGAGGAGGAAGCTGTGTCTGTGCCATAGGAGGAGTAAGCTGGCCCTGTGCCAAGTTGATGCACTCCGTCTTCCTTCCCCAGGTACCGCACAACCCCTTGAGATACGTGGGGTTCAGCTTCTGGCCCTGGGCCTGCCTTCGAAGGTAACTCTTGTTCAAGGCGTCGGCATTGTCGCTGAGATCCATCTGACAGGGAACAGTATGCATCCAGCCCATGTAAGGATTGTAACGGTATTCACCAACAACGGCATCTGCATCCTGCTGCGAAAGGGCGTGGAGTGCGCGATAGGCCTCGGCGAGAACCCAGTGGGCGACTTTCTTCAGGTGGTCCTTCAGGGGTCGCATGTCCTTCACCTTGACTCGCTGTGCCGAGATGGACTTGAGATCTTTGAAGATTTCGCGTAGACCTTGTGACAGCACGTCCTGCTGCTCCATGCCTCCAGCAGCGATATATGCATCTGACAACAGGTATCCAGTATGATCTTGCTCTGAGAGGGGTAGCTGCGGCTCGTTCAAAGTTGAGAGAGTCATAAGAGCTTGGGTGGCATTGGGATTGCGTTTCCAGATGCTCTTGAAGAACTCGAACCGTGCCTTGCTAGCAGTAGCCCGGGTAATGAGGCACATGCACTCGATTGCAAGGTAGTGTTTCCTCTCCAGCTTCTCAGTAATGCCTGCGAGGTTGGTCTGCTTGGTGCGGCGGTCCTGGCCGTCGATGATGCACTGCTTGCCAGCTTTGAGGCACTTGGAGCAGGGTTTGTTGTCCAGGCTGTCACACTTCACCTTTTGCTTGCGACAGTGCAGGCAAGCGTTGAGTCTGAGCTTCTTCGCTGGGCTTTGGGCTGTGGCATCGGGCTCAGGGCTGCTGGTGGCCTTACGCTTCCGGCCTCTCTTGGCTGGGACTGCGGGTGCTGGTGCAGAGACAGATGCAGGAGGACCAGCAAGAGCAGTAGTAAGATCATCAAGAATAGCAGCTTCAGAAGAAGAAGAAGCGTCGTTGATGACTTGAGGGGGTGTTGATATGACCCCAGAGGTGTTGTTGGGCTGTATAGTACCCGAAGTAGAAGTGGTGTTGGTGCTGTTGTAGGCCTGCGAAGAGGTGCCATTGGCTTGCTCTTGGGGAATAGGGTAACAGCTGTTCTCCAAGTTCTCGGGAGACGGGTAGCTCTGTTTGGCTATAGGAGAGGGCTCCTCAGAGGAGTTCTCGAAATTGTCAGCCGCCTCGTTGTTCAAGGTACCCTGTGGCAATGTGGAAAGGTCGGCCGGGTTGACGAGGTTGTCACCAAGACCCATGAAGGTGCCTTGGTTTTGATGGAGATATTGCTGGCCAAAGGCCTGCATTGTGTGATCATTATTTTGTGAGAACTTGAAGGTGTTGCCCATGACGGGAGGTGCCGTGAGGCCGAAGTTGTCGGGCCCCAGGTCCATGGTAGGGAGAGCAGGGTTTATGCTGGTGTTTCTCATGTGTCCCATCAGCGGGTTTGATTGTAGGTATTGGTTGCCCATGTTGGGTGCAGGCAGAAAGCCATTGGGCATATTATTGCCAGTGTTGTTGAACTCAGGGTTGTTGAACATGGATTCTGTGCCATTCATGCTGAGGTCCATGCTGCCCATGTTGTTCATGTTGTTCATGTTGTTCATGTTGTTCATGTTGTTCATGTTGTTCATGTTGTTCATGTTGTTCATGTTGTTCATGTTGTTCATGTTGTTCATGTTGTTCATGTTGTTCATGTTGTTCATGTTGTTGTCCGTGTTAAAGTTGAACCCGCCAAAAAAGGCGTTCTGGCTGGCATTGGCCGTGAAGTTCCAAGCGTCTTCACTGGGGTATTGGTTGGAGTACTCCATGGTGATGTGTGTATGTGTGTGTGTGTGTGTTATATTCGAAGACTTCAGGGTATACACAACGTCAGAAACAGTTGGTATAGGCTGAGAGTCGACGAAGGTGTGGTAAGTTAGAGAGAGGTGATGACAGGTCCCGATAGTATATCGGTGTTGTGTCTCAACGATTTATCTCAATGTAGAGGTCTCTCGAAAAGAATGAGTTCAGTGCTTGTACAAGGTAAGCAGTACAGCAAAGAGTACAAGTAGAAGTGAAGGTATGGCTTGAAGAAGCGTGTAGATCAAGTTGGACTGTTGGACTGTTGGAAGGACTTCAGGATATGTGGTTTGTTTGTCTGCAAGTTCGGAATTAGAGAGGGAGCAGGGGGGGTATTTATATGCTGAGAAACGCAGGGCACAAGGTCGTGCCTAACTTGCCCAAGAGAGAAACTTTCCTATATTCTGGAAACGAGCTCGGGTAAGGGATATGAAAATTTCACTGATGACTCCAAGAAAAGGCTATATCACAACAACTCGGGCCAAAACCTGGTACGCATGCCAAAAGACAACGGAGATTGCTGTAGTGCGGGCCATTTCCAAACAGAATCAGCGCTATCTGCACGTTTCAAACTTGGTAGCTCTCGTATGGAAGCATTATGGTTCTTGGAACGGGTGTCTCAAGGTCAGCTGGCTAACATTCAAGCCGTTCGAGGGCTGTGTTACTCATTCATGTTCGATTGTTCTCGAGTCTGAAGCGAGGGGAAGAGTGGTAGCTTTACACTTTCTCGGGCCAGACCATGGAACAACACTAGTCTGGGTTGGCGGCATGGGCAGCCTTCGAAGAGGTGGGATGGCATTGGTTTGGGATATGGACCGAGATGCTCGGGACTTTTCGAAGAACTTGAGAAGGGCGTCACTCCTATAATGATCAATAGAATTGATTTCGAGACGACATATAATACATGAGATCAAGCCGGTCCATAATGTCAATATTTGCCAACATGATTGGCAAATAAGGGCAGGCCAGACCTCGATGTCGTCGGGTCTATACGTTTGGAAGGGGGGCTGAGCAGGTAGAGTCAATATAGTGGAACCCCCTGGCCCGACCCAGCCATCTGGTTCACCGTTGATTACTGTAGGGCTGAAAATCCGGGGTAAAATGCAGCGGGCCATTCATTCCTACGTGTTGAAGATCAACAAAACCCCCAACGTATTCTCCCGATTCGTTCGTCATTTATATACCAATTGCTCCAGTACATAACCAGCAAACCTCCCATTTCACGAAATTGGCATTATCAATTGGGAGCGAATAATTATGCAAAGCTCATGAATGGCGGCACTGCCAATTTGGGTTTTTGAGTTTTCGGGTCAACCAGAAAAATAGAGCACACCCCCAACTCTCGGGCCATCTGAAGGGAAAGAACAATAGGCATTGTTCCCATTGTTCTTTTTAAATCTACACCCTTTGCTTCAGCCAAATTTGGTAGGGCTGCCTAGGTACGAAAAGTATAACTGATGAGTCACAAATCTGCGTTTTCCATTGCCCAGGACGCTGGGTGAGGGAGAGGGTAGGGGGAGGGGGGCTGCCTCACGTGGTTCCTACTTGTTCTAGACGTTCCTCGACGGCGAGATGCAATATTCACGGAAGACATGCATATTTGCAGCCCTCTCTGATCAACTGCGGGGGACGTTTCTGATAGGCAAAGGGCGAGTATATTTCCTGATCTTGATGCTTACAGCTCATTAATATCTTCTAAAATCCAACCCACAAGACAACTAATATAATATACGATGTAACAGCTGACAGCCAGCTAGAGTTGGATAGCCCTCTACGCCAATGAGGCTCCGAGGGGTAACTTGAACTAACAAGTTGAATGGAAGAGGAATGGACAGTCAGCCAGAACCTGAACTATTACGTGGATGAACATGATGATCATGGGACCAGAATGACGAAAGCTGGCATACACTGCAAATCCAACACGACTTCCATAAACATGGCTTTCATCAAGCCACCCCCCATTCCCTTTCGATGATAGCAAGACGGCTTTTGATGGAAGTAAGCCCTTGCGGCGAGTAGGCCTCATATCCAGAGATAAAATGTCCTTGCAATCGACAATAGATCAACCAAGGACAGCAAAGTAGTACGGACGTCGGGTTGCCAGTTATCGCCAACTTGGAGAAATCATGCAACCAAGAGCTATCGTTCAGGATGATTGTTGTTGTTGCGCAGCAGTCTGGCAGTGTCGTGATGGACGTCTTCCTCTGCATCCTCCTCCTCCAATGCCTCGGGGTCAGAACCGTGGCCGTCGTCATACGCATGGCCCATCGTGCGATACGAGCCGTTGCCGTCCCCTCCTCCCGGGGCTCTTCGCACCAGGGACGCTTCGGGGCCTTGCTCCAGGGCAGCAGCAATATTGCCGTTGCGGTTCCGCCGAGCCATGTTCTCGCTCATTTCCCGCCAGATACGGAGCAGCGTTGGGGCATGGGAAGCGAACTTTTCGGTGAGTGTAAGTATGAGATGTAAGTGACGTGACCGTAGGCCGTTTGGGGGAAGGAGGCGCTTCTGGATAATACCATACCTGAACGATGAGACAGCCCAGTACGACCCCAAAATCGTACCCTGAAAGACGCCGCAAACTGCTCCGCCAGGGAGCAGCACACGACGTCTCCCGATGGGTCAGCTCCCTACAGAGCCCGACATTACCCCCCCGGGGACGGCCAGGCCATGTCCCGGACGCTGTTATATCCGCAGCAGCCAAAGGCGTTCTGGATGCCCTCGATAGACCTGCCGTCATGGGCCATCCAGAGCCCACGCCACGTGGACTGCAGATTGCAGTCCACCGCCGGCCCGGACCCCACCATGCCTTCGAACCACAGCGTCGCCAGGACGACGCTCACGAGGCCCTGGAGCACCTGCAGTATGGCATAGACCAGCGGGTGCTGCATTAGGTTCCCGATGCCGCCGCGGTTGGAGTAGAGACGACGGAGCATATGGGCCCCGAAGACGGTGAAGGGGAGCAACAGCGTGAAGATAGTCAGACCGAGAGGTATCGGATGTGACAGCCTTCTGGATTCTGCTAGCACATAGCTATGACACCAGAGTTAATTACGATGATATATATATATTTCAACGCAGTGGCGCCGTTTAATATAGGGCTGTACCAAACGATGGCGCAATCGGGAGCAAGCAACTCACATGGAGACGGCGACGAGCCCCAACAAGAACTAGAAGAACACAGCCATGAGAATCAACCCAAGTTGCATAAGATATAGTTCAATTTACTTACAACTGTGACCACAGCGAATGTCACCATTTTGACGATGTTTCTCTGGTTTAAACCAAAGCAAGAAGTAGAGAGGTAAGTGAGGATCAGTCCAGAAAAGCGCAGTAATGGAGGAGAGTTGTAGGAGGACTCGGTGGGTGAAAATCCGTTTGCCTCTGTAAAATAAAAACCAAGTCCATCAGGGCGTCAAGGCTCTTCTTGTGCTACAGCAAACGGGCAATGGAAGAGGGGCTCGCATGGATGATGCGTGCGAAAAGCAATCGACTAAGCCATGCGGGAGGCCCATCATCGTCATCATAACCATCGGACGACTAAACACGTAGCAAACAGCCGTATCCTTGATTTGCGAAGTTTAATCCAAGGCCACAATGCAGAAAGGCTTTGAAACGGGCTGGACCCGGTGCCTTGCCGTAGGATTGAACGGGACGCTGCATTGCTGTAGCTGATGGCAATTGTATACATCTGTCCATCCCGTGACAACCGCACAAGAAAAGATCGTCTTCCCTCACCCCCTAGTGCTTCTGCCCCTCTTTCTTCGCCCTCTCCGTCGCAACCAACCGATCCAGCCGCCGAAACGCCGGGATCCCCTCAAAGAAGACGCTGGCGACCCAAAGACACCACACCCCGCTGAAAGCCGGGACCCGGTGCTTCTCGAGCCGCGTCTTGGCCATCCACCAGGCCTCAGTGACGTGGATCGCCAGCACCGGCACGAAGATGGCCTTGACCAGCCAGACGTACCCCGCCACGCCGCCCAGCGCGGGCGGGATGGCGGCGTCGAGCGCGTCCCAGATGGGGGTCCCCGCGCCGCGGTCGACGAGCGACACCGTCGCCGCGCAGAAGAAGTAGAACGCGACGCCGAAGAAGACGACGCAGTCGAAGCCCGCCGGCGGCGCGTACCGGTCGACGCGGATGTCGCTGAGGCCCAGTTTCGCCAGGGCGTCGCGGGACATGTCGATCAGCCGCCCGCGCGCGTCGTTCAGGCTCGCCATGGGCGGCTCAATGGCCACGGCGTGCGTGTCGCCCGACGACGGCGTCTTGATCACCAACTTGTCCTTGGCCATGTCCACGAGCTGGGCCTTGGCGGCCGCCGAGGCGGGCAAGCCGTTGAAGGCCCGGAGGTACTGCTCCAGGTCTGCCGTGTGGTCGGCGTTCACTATTGTTCCGCGGTCAGTCAACAGGAATATATGGCAGGTAAGGAAAAGGGGGCTGGAACAGGCAGGTAGGTCAAAACGTACTGTGGCTTATGATGCGAGCCTTGATGGCCGCGTCACCTTTAGGAGCGCCCATCTTGCGGATGTATGTGTAGGGATTCCCAGATGCCGTAGACTACGCGTCTCTCGTTCTTCTTTCTTCTTCACTTCCTCTTGGATACTCTCGGGCAAAGGGGAACAATTAGAGATTGGTATGTATCGTATGATTCTATGGGGAAACGGTCAAGCTTCATAGCAAAATGAACGGTTTTGGGGGATGGAGCAGTCGAGTGCCAATCACCGCGGGGGATTTGGGTTGATCCCCACTGAAATACCGACGAGAGGCCCGTGGCACGTGGCCTATCGCCTTCTTTGGGTTAGAGCCTCTAGATTTAAGGGGTGGCCCGACTCTTTTAAGGTCAAATCCACTGCATCTGCCATTATTACCCTGTGCCCTGACTAACGACTGCAACTATCAAACAGCCAGGCACCTTTGAAGTGCGTTTTCTCGAAGTAATCTGGGCATTGAAACCAGAAGGAAGCATCAACCTAGCAAGGAAGGATGCAAATGGTCACGCTCACACATTCGCCTCGGTATCTGAAAAGAAGTGGTCCAAAGTTGGAAAATGCATCCTTCAGCTATATACAGACTCTGCTCTGAATCGCAGTCAAAAAGGGGTCTGGTTAATACAGATGGGCGACCATGTCAACCGCCCGAGAAAGGTAACGCTTATACATTTTGGCTCAACTGTTTCGGGACTGCCGTGAAATCAAAATCATAATTCAACGCCTCGATGATGCCCTCTTGCCGGACATGCTCGGCAATCCTCAGGCTCACGAACGACTTTTCGTCCCACGCACGCACCCGTCCTGTTCGCCCAGACCGGGTTGTCGTTGTCGTCATCGTCCTCTTGACGCGGATTCCTTGGGAGCACACCTGGCTCGTTCTATCGGCGGTGCCAATCTCCGTATGCGTGGTGCCGTGTAATCGGTCTCCCAGCTCGAGCTGGCCGCCCTCGGCAGCCTCACCTGCATCATACGGCTCCTTGGGAGTAAAGAATCCTGTCAACTTACGCCGGTGGCAAGACGACTGCTTCGAGATCTTGGTCATGGCTGTCAGCCTGCGCTCGTCTGCATCCGATGTCTCCGAGGCCCGTCTAAAAGATGCATATGCATCGGGGATGATCTGGGTCGCGAATGCGCGGATTGCTGGTAGCGAGACCACAATGACGGATACGTCCACCTCGAGGGTGGTCCAAATCAAAACATCTGTGTAGTCCCTACACCTTCGAGTCAGCTTTCTCAAACACATACCAACTCTGTCTTTTTTTCAGTCGAGGTGGGGTACCGTATTTCAAGGGAGATCTAATACTTACCACGTGGGATTTGTTGACCCCCCGGACATAACAAGGTAGTGGAGTCCTATACAGGCCGAGATAGTTATGAATGTGCCCAGAAGCAAGACTATTGAAATTGCGATTTTCTTGCGCAAACCAGCATTCAGACTCCCTATCAGGGGGAGGGGAAGGACGATTATCATGATATCCTGACCAATAGCAAAGGAGGCCGCTGCGTAGCTGAGACTACTGAGGTTGAGACACTGGTGAGCCATTGACGCGTCTTTCCACCCTAGCCAAACGTATGACACGGGGATGCACTGGAAGATATGCAAGAACACGCAAAGGACTGTCGTGATCCCAGTGAAAATCATGATACCGAAGGCCGTTCTTCTGAACCATTGGTACGGAAACTCGCGTAGCAGAAAGCATAGCATCACTATCCTGCAAAGTCCCAAGGCGAGGTAGTAGAATATGCCGTCAACATAGAGTAACTGGATCTCCTGTTAGTACAAGTTGTTTCCTTTTCTTCCTCGTCCCAGGGACAGTTCATACCTTGAGCGCTGCAGTGATGGTATCACTGTCAAGAGTCCACATATCGACGCCAAAACCTGTGAGTCTTGCTGGCTTGACGTCAGCCATCCACCCAAAAGTTTCCATTGGCAAAATCAAACATACCATATTGGCTAATGATTGTGAAAACAAAGAAACCGATCTGCCGTATTCTGTAAGCAGGTGACGAGTTTCGATGGTGGCGATGTAAGTGAAAGGACTCACTATGATTATGACCATCAGATAGTCGTCTGGTTCGTACGTGTGTAACGTTTTCCATCGCGCGTACATTCGGACAAAAGCACATAATAAGGTGAAAATCTCAATCAGGATGATTCCCGACAACGCTGGCCTCCTAGAGCGTCGTGGTATGCCACATGTTTCATCCTGTATCCTGGCCACGGCTGCCATCGATGTTAGCAAACAGCGAGGCTCGCCGAGTAGGTGATAACATACCCAATGATTCTTCGACAGTGCACTTTTCCATCAAACAAGTCTTCAATACCTGGTTTGAACCTGGATCGGTACATATGCATGATGGATCGAGAGGTGTGAGACACGCCGACCCCGGTAGTGACCGCGCTATGCAGTCCGTCTGCATTGAAAGATTAGCAGATGGGTCTCTAGTAACAAGAAGTCATTGCTGGGGAATGGGCAACGAACACCGCAGGCAGATAGCTGGCCTGTATCCTGCGATATGCCCGCTCCACACGCGGTGGAGAAAAGGCCTAGTAGGATCAGGAGTTTCGTAACGACCAGCATTTTGTTGTATCCCGATACGAAGGCATTCCAGAAGTTAGAAGATAATCGAAGACGATAAGAGAGGACTGTTATGGAAGATCTTCCCAAGAAAGGCAGTCAAGTCATTCTTCTCGAGCAGAGATGTGGGCTACCTTAGATAGATAGACCGTACCTGTTGGGCGCACAGACGGGTATGGCATAACGCCATGGAAACCTTGAAGCCATCTTGATGATTGCGGACGTAGTCTTAACTGAACTTGCCTAAGTAGGTAGTCTTGAGGCTGGTGGCCACCGATTGGTGTGGAAGAATCCGATTTGAAATTTCAATCTCGAAGTCATCCAGTCGAGGTAGCACAAAGCCATGGCGCATTCGCTGGACATCGTCTTAATTGGGGGCGGATCAACCGCGGACATGTCCTCCTTCCTCCCTCCAGTTCTTGAACCTCTCGAAGGCGATAAGCTATCAATATCCGGACTCTCCATGTCGAATTCAATTGGTCTCGACTATGATGTTTGTTGATTCGGTTGACTGGTCATTGCGATATTATCTCGCCACGACATCGTACACAGAAATGGTCCTCGGGCAACGCATCCAGCTGTTTTGATGGAGAGAAGCGCCAGCCACAGCCAAGAAAGTCAAAACGACAAGTGCCCAAAGACGTTGAAATTCCCACGGGCAATACGGTGTTGTGGGCGCGACCTCTATCACACCGTATCTCATCCAAATGCAGGCCGCGCTAACGCAGCCTATGGAAAGAGAGTTTCCGCCTAAAAAGACGGAATCAGGGGACACAACCTCTAGGGGCGCTCAGGATCGAATGATTCCGGGGGTGACCAGGGCAGTGAGGCAACGGCCCGGAGGTAACATGGTTCAGGGCAGTGACGAGGCATAGCCAAGTGTTCGCAGTCTTGTATCTGATAGGACAATAAACGGACTGGGCTGATGCTTCCTTCCTTCAACAAAGTTTAGGGAAATGAAAGGGTCCTTACAGCCTCTCTCTCGCATTGGACCAATAATATTATCGGAGGTGGACAGCCGTTAGGCGGCGTAACAAGGGGTTCAAATGTTCTCTGGAAGGATAGAAGAGTCGGGGCCAGATCACTGATTGTTCATCATACAGGAGATCGTTCTGAATGTGGCAATTACATTAGTGTAGTACAGGCAAGAGCACATGAAGTATCCAGCCTTGAATGAAGTGTGAGTCAATACCCATGTCGATTAGGCTGATATGACTAAACGAGCAGGTACGTATGAAAATGTAAACAAATCAGGCTCGAGGACGCAATTGCCTTGACAAGTGTAACCAGTAAGGGACGCGCTTAGACGTTAGGTCTCGACCTTTTCCAATCACCACATTCGCTAGAGATAGGTCAAACCTGGGCGACAATGTTTGTGGGGTCTTCTGCGCAGTACCTGCATCCGTATGCTACCATTTGGTCGATATATGTGGAAGACGACGCCCATTTTGGCTGAGTAAAGTACATGCCTTGAAACAACGATCAGATCTGATCGTATCATCTTGCGTACCGAAGAGGATGTAGTATCAGATGCATCCAGGGCTGGATGCTGAAGCCATCCAATTTTGCAACAAGAACGTCAGTCAAGATATGATAATCAAGACCTGTCTAGAGCTGAAGATGACGTTTCTGAGTTTTGGGTCATGTAGCAGAGGAGAGGAGTGCTAGTTGAGGCCAAGCTTATTGCAACTGTACAGCCCATTTGGTATGCATCCACACACACACGAGCAGAAACTAAAATGCCTCGAACGGAATGGCCATCGTCAATGGCCATAGCTCTCCAACATAACAAGAAAAACGACTGACGTAAAGCCAACCTGAGGCAGCAAACACCAGAAGTTCAACCCCCCAGCCACCTAGGCCTTACAAGTCTTCTCGCAACCCGTGCATCCCTTCCCGGGCGTCCTCGTCTCGCCACCCGCCACAACGGCCGGACCCGGGTTGACGTACGAGTTGACCTTGGCGTGGATATTGATCATGACCCCCGGGTCGTTCGCTTTGATCGCCCCCGGGAACTTGACCCCCGCCGGGACACTGCCACCACCATTGCCCGTGATCGTCAGTTGGTAGCACGAGATGTAGAACTGAGCCCCGCCCGACTGACCCGCAGTATGCAACGCAATCACCTCAGCGCGCAAGAGGTAGTCGCCCGCCGGCGTATCAGGCGGGATCGTGACATCCATGCGGCCGCAGCAGGCATTGAGATCCTTGACGCCCCACTGGTCGTTGTCGCCGGCGCTGTAGCCGCCGGAGCTCGCCGCGGGCGCCCAGGCGTCGGCAAAGATCTTGTACCAGGCCGCCGACCCGTCGGCCTTGCTCGCGTCGGCGACCTTGCTGAGGTAGACGTTGACGGGACCGTAGTGGGCGCCGCCGATGGCCTCGTTGCGGCAGTTGCGGTCCCCGGGCTGCTGGTGCATCTCGACCGTCACCGTCGACCCGGGCGCCGCGGCGCACTTGCCCGACACGCCGCGGGCGCCGCCGGCGTTGCACCGCATGTCGGCGCCGCCCACATTGGTGACGGGGTTGTTAGAGCCTGGCATGCGCACGCAGGTCGAGCCGTGCACGACACAGGAAAACACAGTCAGTTTATAAGCCCTCAGTATATGTTCCGGCGGCGGTGGATCATAGGGGGCAGTCTATCGTTGAAAGGGTGGAGAGATCAAAGAGAAGAGAGGCTTATCTGATCCTTTCCGTCAACCCATAGCTGCTGAAAGATGGCGTGAGCTGTGACCTGGCTTGCGAAAGCACCGAGAAAGTAAAAAACGAGTCTCATTTTGGAGAGTGACGATATAAATCAGGAGTTGGGAAGCTGACGTGGGCGTGTGAGTCTGCTTTCCAGACGAACTGGGTGGGCGTCGGTAGAGTGACATATGCATATATATATACACATCAGTTTGCTGCATTGAAACACCGGCCACATCGATATATGATACTTTATTCTCCGAGTAGCATCCGAACCTGAAGTGTCATGTAGTTGATTGTGTTGTAACAAGCCACAGTGTCGGGATTGGGTGGGCGATACGCACACCCCTGCCGGGTAATACCCCAGATTCCCATGTAGGCCAATCATACAAGTTCATATGTCGGCATTAGGGGAGTTTCCCTTTTGGGGCAGGTCGAACTGGCTTGGTCCAGATTACCATCCAACCAAAGAAGGTCCTGGGATTGTCTGATACCGGATCTAGACTCAGCTGATGTGGTTGCTAATGCACCCCAGCTGCTCCGCCGGGTAGGATTCATGGCAAAGCTTCTGGACTTCGGTACATGACCTTCATGGACTCACTGAATGGGGCCGAACCCTGAACCGTTGATAATGTGCTGTCTATTAAAATTGATAAGTACGAATAGGGGTGTCGCCACAGCTAATTATGAGTCTGACTAGACGATACTTTTCAACTCCCAGCCCATCTCCGTCTACTCGTCGTATATCTTCTCGTTACTGTTGTTGTGCTTGTTAGTATAGTCAAGTAGTAAAGGGACCATGGAGCGACTCACAAAGCCTCCTTGAACTTGTCTCGTCCCTCGGCTTCCCGGTTTACGAATATGCTGACGCTGGTGCCGCCGCATACGAAGTCGCCAAAACCGTCTTCGCCGATCGTCA
This sequence comes from Apiospora marii, assembly GCF_038362585.1. Taxonomy (NCBI): domain Eukaryota; kingdom Fungi; phylum Ascomycota; class Sordariomycetes; order Amphisphaeriales; family Apiosporaceae; genus Apiospora; species Apiospora marii. The sequence goes on from NW_027117377.1 coordinate 4,379,265, forward strand.
CTTCACGATCAGACCAGCCGAGGACATCAGTCCACACCTCGCCGGCATGCATTTCGCCCACATGCATCCTCTTCTCCCCAGGACCGGCGTTGCTCATGACGACGGCGCAGCCATCCTGCCGATCCCAAGTGCCGTAGCGGACCCAGCCGAGGCAGGTGGCGAAATCGAAGTAGTCCTGCTGCTTGCCGTATGCATAAAGCTTGCGGGCCAGCGAAAGCTTGGGCAGGGCGCCGCCACACGAGGGCGGGAAAGGGTGTCCCCCCTTAGGGTCGATACCATAGAGATCGCCGTACCACAGGCAAGGGTAGCCCTGGTCTCGGAGCAGGATGAGAGCGTAAGCCAGGGGCTTGAACCAACCTTCTATGGGAGCTTCAAGCGCCTGGTAAGGCTGGGTGTCGTGATCTACACACATTGGGGTATGGTGAGATGCCGGCACTAGCATAGGTAACCATCAGAAACGAGGGGGAACTTACTCATGACAAGGGTCACGGCGTTGACGGGCATGACAGACACTAATGTGCCGTCAAAGACCTTTCGCAAGTCTGCACCACTGCTTTTACTAATCTCGCTGAAGTTGTAGACGAGCGGCGCGTCGAACAGAGAGAATTTCTTGTGCATGTTCTCCAGGTATTGCGTCATGTCATCTAGCGAATCCTTCCAGAACTCGCCGACAAAGAACCAGCCTTCGCCGTAGCTTTCGTCCATCATCGTGATGAACTTGCGGAGGAAGTTCTGGCTGAAGTGCTTGATGGCGTCAAAGCGAACCCCCTGAAGAGGTACCTCCTGGGCCAGCCATTTACCCCAGGCAAGGACGTCGTTTTCGACCTCGGGATGGGCGTAGTCCAGGTCAGAACCCATGAGGAAGTCGCTGGTAAAGATGTCAGTTTGCAAGCTTTGGCACAAAGTTGAGTGAGACTGGTGCCTGTCGTACTAATTTCCCTTCTCGTCATCGACGTCGCCATCTGCGGCCCAACCTTGGGACTTGTCGCCCGCAATCTTGAAAATGCCAGTCTTCTTATTCTTAGCATTGTAGTCGACTCCGCTGAAATGATACCAGTGGTATTTCAGACTGCTGTACTTGTCTCCTCTGCCGGGGAAATCGAAGCCAACCCAGGCCTCGATCTCGTACTTGTCGCTGATCTCCTTGGTGCGGTCGTCAGGGTCAACCTCGATAGCCTCGCACCTCTCCTTGCGGTCTCCGGCGAAACGATGGTTCAAGACGGCGTCAAAGTAGATGCCAACGCCATTTTCCTTGGCCGTCTTGCACATCTTTATCAACTGGTCCTTGGTGCCCCATTTGGTGGCGATGCTGCCTTTCTGATCAAACTCACCCAGATCGTACAAGTCGTAGATATCGTAACCATTGCCGTTCGAGGAGGATCCTTTGCATCTGTGGCTCCCCGTTAGAGACACTAGCGTTATCCTGGACGGAGCTGGGTGACTCTTACGCAGGAGGAATCCAGATGTTGTCGATGCCGAATTTCTTCAGTTGCGGAATGTGCTTGTCAAGTCGAACCCAATGCTTCCCGTCGGCAGGCACGTACCACTCAAAGCCCTGAAGCATTGTCATGTTCTCGGGCGTGGGTTTCTGCTCCTCCGCCATGGTGGGTGGATATGCAAGATACCGATATATGCAATGATAAGACTATTTATACTATGTTTCCAAAGTAATTGTATGGTGTTGCAGCGTCAAAAGCGAGCGGTGATGATGAGAGGGGCGCCAAAATCGGAAGTAAGAGAAACGAAGTGGCAGAAAGAGGTCTGGGCAGGAGTGACTTCATATATCCATCTATCTGATCCGATATCCTACTCGTCTCAAACTTACTAACCTACCTGATTCCTTGATATTCCAAGTTTTACCTCGCAGTACAAATGCAGCTAGGTGAGTAGCCACAGCTGCACCCATCCATGTCAGCTACCTATCACCTGTGCGCTGGTAGCCTACCAATTTGCACATGCCGGGGCAATCTTTGTCTGCTTGCTGCTGCAGGCTCCGGTCTGGTGGATTGGCAGGATGGAAGCCGCGCCAATACCACCTGGCTGGACAAAATGTAAGAATTACCGCAGACTTGGACAGATCCAGCCAAACTCTCAACCAACCAGCTAGCTTCCTTGGGCCTACGTCGCTTATGCAGCTTGCTTGCACCCTGAGCGAGTCTAGGCCGTCTAAGTCAGGAACGCCGCCTGTACTACCGCAATTTGTAAGTAGTGCGACCATCAAGCAAGATTGACAAAAAGGGATAACAAGGGAGCATGGGCGAGTCGTCGCAATGACGACATTTGTTTCTAATCATATCTGCTGGCCAAAGAAGGAAGACAGAACGTGGGTAGCTACCATACGTGAGGAATGACAGCTGCAGTGAGTAGAAGATAGGTAGACAATGGCCAGGTATGTAATCAGCATCGAATGATTTGACCGAGACACCAGGGCATCAATGTGAGAGACTGCCCCTGAACTCGACGACATCTTGGTCTCAAAAAGCAAGGGGAGCTATCGCACTTATGACGTCAGAGTGCTCATGCTAAGCAAACACGGCCCTGAATTTGGCATGAAGCTAAGCGACGGCAACGGGCCAGCATGCAGACCTCGAAAGCGAAAAAAGGAGAACGATTGAAATCAGCATGTCAATTGATTCAATGAAGGCATAGATATCGACATAAATCCTACATAAAGCAAGAGAGGACAGAATAAGCAGGTTAGGCGAACAAATGGGTGGCTCAGGTTCATTCAGGTGTGTGCCCAATTGAGACGGTGTGATTTTGGTGGTTGGGGTGGGGGTTGTTCTGGCAACCATTGGAGGTGGTCGGGGTAAACAAAACTGCAGGCCAATCCCTCGAATCGCCGCCACCCGAACTTGTGGGCAGAGACATCCCACTCAATCAGAACACGCCAGCTCATCATATCCCAGCACTGCCTTGCACAATTTCCCTTGCACCATTGGGGACACACGGGCTTGCAGTCGAACCCCGTTGCCCGAGTTGCCGCTTAAAGTCAATCCCCCAGATTGATAGACATTAAAAGTACCTACATGACCTAAATCTGAGTTTCTGCTACACCTCGCTGCCCCCGAATGCCCAAACGCAGACCTGATCTCGACTTTGATATCTACGTCGACCCTTCTTGCCTGAGCGATTCAATGGAAGACGAGACCAAATCACCGCAGCCCGCTGAAGTTGAAGTGGAACAAACTGCCCCGGAAGCAGCAGTACCGCCGCCGACAGAAACCGCCGCCGAGGCCACAGACAGTGTTCCCCATGACGACGCTGAGGCCAGCACTGTACCAGACCAGGGTGATGAGGCCACACCGCTTGCAGAAACGACCGAGCTGATGGAGGGCAAACCCGGTCACGAGACGGAGGGTCACGAGGAAGAGGCTGCTGGCGATGGAGACGAGGTGTCCACCATCTTACCCAGTATTGAGGATGATCATGATCCTCCTGCCGAAGACATAGACCGGTACAGTCGAAACTCCTCTCGACAATATTCGCCACACACAGAAGAGCTGATTCAAGCTGCCACAAGGGATATCATGGCCGAGATGGAAAACGAAGGGCACGGCGAGCATGATGACTCTGACGCATCCCACGACGAAGACGAGACCACTCGAGCTGGCGACGAGGGTGCCGACAGTAGCTCCCAGCAAGGTATGGACGAAGATGTTTTCAGTGAGAGAAGCCCTCGGAGCTCTCTAGGGTCCTACGATGGCGGCTCCGAATCCGCAAAGGGAACCACCATCCCTGACAATGCCACAGTCCACACAAGGACGCCTCGGGTATCAGATATTTCACAGTACTCCTCCCACTACGACAATGACGAGTTTGTCCCAACAACAAGCAGCAAAACTCGACCTCCCTTCAGAACTCCTTCAGATATACGAGCTATGCAAATGGGATCGCCCCCTCCCCTCTGTCTATGGAACTGGATCGATACCTGTCACAGAATCGCGTTCGCAGAACCGCAAATTCCCTACAGTTTCACGTCTCGGCAGTCCGGCCGGGTCGGTGCAGTATTCGCCCAAGAATAGGACACCTTCTCGTTTCAAAGTGAAGCAGGAAGCCCCCTTGATCCTTCTCCATGCCACTCTCCTGCCGTTGAGATGGATGTGGGCTGAGATCATCGACGATCTGGATACCTCGGAAATGAGCGAGGACGCCAAGTTGCTACGTGACTCGTGGCGCCTGCTTCAAGATTGCGTTGGGGATACGGTGGTGGAGAGAGGAATCCTGCTGGGCCACCCTCAGAATGACTACGAGGTTCTGGAGGAGCGCCTGCTCGAAGCTCTAGAACTTCCCATGCGCCGCCGGGCAAGGATACTGGAATGCGGGCACTACCTCGGCCCTGCGAACGAGAAGACGATAGGCGATGACGGAGATAGCGAGGACGATTACGACACGGTCCGTTCCCAGGTCAAGAACCACTGGTGCACTACGTGCAAACACGAGATCCGTTACGAGTCGCTTGGCCCCGGCAAGATCTTCCGCGTCAAGGTCTACGCAAGCAATGGTCTTATGAAGGCCGGCGCCTGGGCCGCATGCTGGAAGGAGATGGAGCGCGTCGATATCGAGCTCGAGCCGATCGTGTCGCCGGCAGTCCAGGACGAGCTTGTGCGTCTTGCGGCGGCCCGTGAAGAACGGGAGGCTGCGAAGAAACGGGAGTTTGATGTGGTGTCGAATATCGTACATCAGATCGAGGAAGAGGAGCGGGATCAACCGTCCGGCCTGCATGCCCACCTGAACGCATCACGTCACGGGTCCGTAGATGCCCGCAGGTCGATGGCCGGAGACCGCCCCGAGTCCGTCTATTCTCGTGGCAGGTCGCTGGGTGGGGCGGCGCGCCCCGAGTCTGCGTACTCTCGCAAGCCGTTCGCCGAAGAGCGTCCCGAGTCTGTACACTCTTTCAGTCCGCTGGCCGAGGAGCGTCCCAATTCGGTACATTCTCGCAAGTCGTTGAGCGAAGAGCAGAGACTCCGTGAGCAAGCACGCCTGCGCGAGATCTACGGTTCGCCTGAGCCGGACTATGCTCATTCCGAAGCCGGTTCCCCGCGCGAGCGTCATCGCGACGCCTATGCCTCCAAGCCCACTTCGCCCGCGCCTGCCAGAGACCCATCGTACGAGCGCAAAGGACCTCGGCGTCAACCAGCCCAATCCGACTCTCTGCCTGAGCTTCTGCTGCAGTCTATCCGGGTGGTGTTGCGAGACTCTAAAAACATAATCATCATTGCACTCGGTGTTGTCGCGGTGCTGCTTGCGTTGCGAAAGGCACCTGAAATGCTGGATCGCGCCGAGGATCATTGGTTTGATTACAGTAGCGTTCCCAGGGTGCACATACCCGAGGCTCCAATCCACCCCGTACAGATGCGGGCCCAGCAGGTTCACCATCATGCTGAAACCCTTGAGCTCCCTCAACCAATGGCCTCCCGACAGGCTCAGGGAACTCAGGTGGTGGAGCCGGTCGCTACTTACACGCCTTCGGTGCCAGTGGCCGCTGCTCAGGAGGTGCCTCAGAACACCCCCGAGGCTCCCGAGGCAGCACCGTCTTCCAGCGAATCCGCGGCTAATGAGTCATACGAGACACCCGCAGTAGCTCAGGAGGCCCAGTCTACACTTGAGCAGGCTGCCGAGCAACCCCAGGCCACCCCGGAAGTGGCTGAGCCTGAGACTGAGGGCCAAACTGAGGAGAAGACTGAGGAAGCCGAGAAGGAGCCCGAGGCCGAAGTCGTAAAGGAGAAGAAGGTCGTGCGAGTCTTTGAGACTGTGACGGAGACAGAGACCGTTAAGGTCACGGCCACGGCAACTCACACAGACGCGGAGGAGACCCCATCCCCAACTGCTACGGCCGAGGCGGTGGCTGACGAGCAAAGCGAGGACGCTGCTACCCAAGAGACCACCATCATCCAGGAAACCGCCGCTCAGGAGACCGCCACTCAGGAGGCCGCTACCGAGGAAACCGCTACCCAGGAAACTGCTACCCATGAGAGCGAGCCGCTTGAGACGCCTATCGTTGAGTCGGCAAACGAAGAGGTTAGCAAGGAAGAGCCCGCGCAGCATCCGGAGGAGCCGGCCGAGGAGAAGGAGACCCCTGCAGCCTCTGAGGTGCACGACGAATGAGATAATAAGAATGAGTTGGCAGCAACCTATGGGATGGGTCTGTCAGTATACGGGATATGATGGACCACACACGCTTGGATTTATTGAGGGTCGTGGATACGGAGTTAAGATGTAATGAAAAAACACGACGAAAAAGAACATGTTCTCTTTTTCTAAACCGAGCTTAGGATACCACCTCTAGTTTGCGTATTGAGACTCAAGTAGATAGCCAAATTGAGATGTAACAACACCAACAACTTTCGATGTTCCTTTCCTTCTTTGCCTGTGATGTTCTGGTTATTCTCCTTCTCCCTAGGGTCTTAATGTGAGTTCGAGTACGTGCTGTATGTTTGGACGTTGACAGTGTGTGCTGGCCTGCTTGAAACTTCACAACTAACAATCTTGATGGGGTTTGCTTGTCCCCTTTTGCTACTTACCAAATGTGTCCAGCAGCAAGATGCTTGCATTGACTGTGCTTGTGAACCACCTTGCTGCTTCCCATATGTCCCTCTTAGTTGAATTGAAGACTTGAATATGATATGCCTGTCATTTTTGAGCAGAAATTGCAGTATCTGCATTCACTTGCTTGTTTAATCTGTATATAAACATGCATCTCGTAGCTATTATGTGTACCCCTTTACTATCAGACATACAGAACAAAGTACTCAAGACATCAAGACACCAAACCCAACCATAACGACATCCCCGACTGCTCCTTTATCCCAACAGAAGCACCACAATGGATCCAAGCACAGCACTACAGAACCCCCCAATATCGAACCCTCCGCCCGCCGTCCTGGGCCCGGTGGAGATCTGGATGGACATTCCCCTCGTGACCGTAACCTCTGTTACGGATCAAGAACCTCAGCCTGAGCCCCAGCCCCTGAGCGGTAACACCGAGGAGCCCCCCAGTAGCGACACGTCCACAGCCACTGCAGCACTTCGTGGAGGCGATGACAATTACGAGGACTGTTGCGAGGTGTGCTGCTCGAGCATGGTCATCTGTCTCCGCTGCTGGCTCTGCTGCGGCTGTCACTACGACGACTGATCGAATGAAGAACCTGTGATAAGTGGTAAGCAGACGGAGGAGCTCGACCCGTTCCCCCACGTCTTGGATAAACCGACTGGAGACTAGGTGGTCACCCATCGACATACAGCGCAGCTATTGCTCGAGCGAGAACAGATTAGGAGATCCACACTCCCAGGCTCACCGGGCGCCGTTTTTTTATTGTTTTTGGCGGTTCACTCGGTTCGGGTCCGGCAGATGCAGATATTGCTTACACAAGGAATGAAAACAGACATAACAAACACTTCTCGGGACTATGCTCACCCTAGATAGATCTGGGATCTTGCTGTGCCGCATCCCAATTTGCCTTGCACGTGTCAAGAAGTACTGATAACCCCTATTTCATGCCAAAGCAGTCAGTGACAATTAGTGCCACATTCATAGCCCCTAATGTATAGCATTTGCTAATAAGGAGCTGTTGGCCAAACTGCTGGGGCGATAGAGAAAACACGTATCCACATGCCCAGAAAGTGCAGTGTTGTGGCCAGATACCCAAGGCGGCCGGAAATTCATATAAAGTACAGAAATATCACTTGGTCGAGCTCTAAGGCTGCGACGACGCCTCATACTAGGTGGAGAACCTCTTTTTCATTGACACGAGACTGCTAAGCAAGCAAGGTGTGCACGACGGGCCAGTCCGGGGCTAAGTATCGTAGCCCAAGGGGAACCAAACGGTTTTGTTGTTTGTTGGCCGGCAAAGAGGCGGGGAAGGGCTTCGACCGGTGAGGAACGAAGCTGCAGAGCCATGAGTAAATGCTTCGAATTAGTATAACTCGCTTATATGCCCCTGACTCCGACCAATGCTAGGTATATATGTCTATGCTATATGAAGCACCGAGATTTGGTTCATGATGGTGATGATGGTGATAAAACAAAACCCACGGAAAAATATATATAATAAAAAAAATCAAGAGCAACCGCCGGAAATAAAACTCCCCTCGTTCATGATTCTCATTTCAGGTCATTTCTTCAGGCCTGTACGGGATAGTCGGTCATGTTGGAATACGGGAGGACGTCTCCCATGCATCCCGGACAGGCGCGATTCGAGGTACACCGGCCGTGCTGCTCGCAGTGCCACTCGCTGCTGGGGGCGCACAAGCGGCACTCGCGGCAGTGCTCCCAGGCGTCCATGGGCACCCACTGCCCGCGGCAGAAGCTGTAGTTGTAGCCATGAAAGTCGTTGGCGTTGCAGTTCCCCAGCGCGCCCCGGAGAAGCTCGTATTCCAATTTTTCCCGGTCTTCCTTGAGCTTTTTTGCCTTTGAGTTCTTGGCCTTGATCCACCGGTCTTCCCAGTCCTTGAAGGCTTTTGTGTTGGCCTTGATGTTGGCCCACGACTTGTCATCATATAGCAGCATGTCCACCATGAGGTCGACGTCGAGTTCTTCTACATTCGGCTGGTTCGAGAGCCAGGTCGCAAAACAGGCGTTCGCGTCGCAGGGCTTGGGAAACCTGGCGGAAGGGCCGAAGAAGGCCGTCAAGTCCTGGAAGGGGTTCCCGCACGCCGTCCCGCAGGAGCAGTGCTTACCACACCTGCGTCCATATTTACTACAGGCACACGATGTGCAGGCCTTTTTCTTGCCGCGCCCTTTCTTACACGCGCACTTGGATTCGGGCGGGTTCGAGGATTCGTCCGGTTGTTGTGATTCCATACGCATGTGCTGGTTGATGGGTTAAAAAGGGAGACTCAAACAAAAAACGCCTGCCCCATGCCAAGGGCGACTTACCTCGGCTATCTCCTGCTCCAGCTCGCCCTGTGCATCCTCGATCCCAATATCCTCCTGAAGCGGGGTATGGGGAAGTTGGCGTGTGCCATGTTCGGGCGTCTGGCTCGGAGGTGGGCTGTACTGTGGGTTCACGGTGGGCTCGGGATACGACACGGCATGTCCTTGAAACATGGCGGCATGTGCCGCCGGTTGGGAGCTATACGACTCGCCGCCGAAATGGTGAGGCAGGGTGTGCTGCAGTATCGGCGTCGAGGGGATGCTGATCTTGCGGGGGAGAGTAGGCGCCCGGGACGCCTTGATTCGAATGGGAAACCTTCATCTGGGTATACGAGCCATTCTGCATGTTGTTGCTCCGTGGCTGGCCGTAGGGGCTCCCGAGACCGCCATTGTGGGCGTGGGGCTGGCCGTAGGTGACCTGGTAGGCCGAGAGGGCGCGGGGGTCGTAGGACTGCTGGTAGACGGGGGAAGGGGCTCCGGTGAAGGGCTCGCCGGGGTAGCCGTTGTTTGTGGCATCTAGAGTCGAATAGGCGGTATAGTCGGGAACGCCAGCGGTCGGGGTCTGGCGGCCCGAGGCTACGGCGAGAGCAGCATAGCTGGCGTTGTTGTAGACGGTAGGGTTGTAGAGGCCGAGGTTGGAGACGCTGGCGTTGTTGATGCTGGGCGAGTGTCGGAGAGCGGGCGCGGTGGTCTGCGGGGTCGCACTGATGAACTCGGACGTGTTGGAGCGAATGCGCTTGCCCGAGTGTGGCGGTTGTGCCATGCCCATGCCCATGGCACACACTCACACACTGTACTGCACTCACACAGACTGGTGTGCGGCAGGCAGGTGACGGAGGGGGGGTGTCGGGGAAAAAATAAAAAATTTGGGAGGCAGACACGGAGAGAGGGAAGTTCCCTCGCGCTACCGTCTGCTACTGCTGGGCGAGACGAATTGACGCATTGGGATCGTTCGATAATGGAATTGGATTTGTTCTTCTTCTTCTTGCCAGTCCAAGTTGGTTGGTTCCGCCAATTGAGAAGTTGCACTTTTTCATTCAACCTCTCCCCCAGTCCGGTAGGAAGAAGAGACAAGACAAGAGAAAGGACCAGCGAGCCAGAAGGGGATAAGGGAGGAAAAAAAATAAGTTATCACAATTTGACTGATCGGCCAGCCCCCCAAATGGACGATACGCTGCAGAATAGATCCAGCGGCGCCTATCGGTTGAGCCCCGCCAATTCAGCGAGTTGAGTGTGCAAAACCCCTGCTCCTTTTCCTGCTGCCAATCCCACTACTAAACTCCCCTCCCGCTCTGTCTAAGGGTTGTGTGGTTTAGTGGTAGGGGCTTAATATTTCTTAGGCATGTATCGGCCGGCCCAGCGCCTTAAGGTCAGTACCTGACTTCCAACTGACTTCCTGTCAAAGCCCATTCCGCTCCCCCTAAAAAGTCCCTAAGGTCCTAAGGTCCTAAGCAACTTGGCAAAGAGAGGGGCGGCGGTTTTTCCCACATCCACTCTTTCAAACGCAGTGGACAATTCCTCGACTGCCCATGCAAGCTTCGTCACCCGTCCAGGGCTTTTGTCGGCATATGTCCCATGGGATTTTATATCGGCCCGGCCTGGGGTCGTCTCTCGCATTTCACACTGAGGTCTCCCCAATGTTTTGTTTGTTCTTGCTGCTGTTGCTGTTGCTGCAGTGCTACGTCGTGTACATACATCCCATTCCTGCCAGTCAACTAACGCCCTTGTTTGCATGCACATTGGATTTACATTGCAACGCCTCAAACGGGCGTCCTTGCAGGCCTTGAGACGAATTAGGCTTCCTGAGCCGGGGCGTGGATCAGAGTTGGTATCCTTCCCTTCAAGGCCCAAAGTCGGTCGTCGCTCTAATAGGTGACCTTTTTCGTCGTGGTCAAAGCGTTGGAAAGAGTGGTTTCGGTGGTCACACTCTGCTGCATAAGTATTTATCTCACGATCCACTCTCGTGCCTCGAACCACCTGCAGTTCTGAAAAAGTCCAATCGGTGAAGACAGGAGTCAAGCAAGGGCAAGGGAGCAAGCACCAGTCACACTGCTGTGCTGTCGGGGCCCTGCCTTTCGACTCCCGCCCGCCGACTGGGATCCTGACTAACAACCCTGGTGGATCTCGCCTTCTGAGTGCAACGTTTTAACGGTCCGAGGGCGTCACTGATCTCACCATACTTCTCCTCAATACAGAAAACCTCTTCTTGATCGATGCTATGCTCGATCTATCAATTCTTTGCCACTTGCGATCGTCATTTCGCTATTGCTTCTCATTTGATCCATTTGCAGACCAACGCGCATGTTGTTATTGGCTCGCTTTTATTGCCACTGGTTGAGTAACTCGCACGCTCGTGAGTGAGACTCGCCTGAAGGCTGCGAGTCTGCTGGTTGTTCCGAGTGTGGCGGGTGCCAAGAGATGAGAGTATCCAGTTGGAACTGTAGGCCTGTCTGTTGAGAGAAGTATACTGACGAGCAAACGGCATGCTCACGTGACTGTTGTATAAGGGAAAACCATCATTTCCGGCGTAAGCATGGAGATGAGGCAATCTTCAATCAACCCATGCTTTCCTTGGGAGAAATTGGTCAAATAATCCCAGTGATGTTGTCCAACCAGGTCTACACACGTTGAATTGGCCCGGCGTGACCATGACATCTCCTTGGCTCCAGTTTAGCGGATGCCAGCTGAGACTGGAAATACCCACAGCGTCATCAGCTTCGCATCCATGCCAGATCAGATCGATTCTGGGGTAGTGGTGCTCGATATGGGGTAGCTGAGATACGATATCCCAGACGAAGGGAGTCGGCAACAGTCTTGACGCCTCTGACAAACGGGCCCGCCAAACCAGCCACCGCCGGACCGAGCCGAGTTTCTGCCATGCGGCCCCGTTTGATACTCGGTTATGGGGCGGAAATCTTCCATCAGGACAGCTGACTTGCTGGACGGTTGGCAATGTGGGCCTGGCCATGGTGTCCATCGATATTCAGCTGCGCGGTGGCCAGATTATATCAACGGCAGACGACCTCATGGACTCATACTGTGACAGCTGCTGTGGGACACCATTGGAAGCGAGCTGTCATAAGGTTCAAATCCTTTCGGGAGGCTGAGTTGGCGTAGTTCGTGTGGTATCTGCCAGCAGCTCTATAATCTACTCGCATCGAGAGGCTTCGAGGCGAACTACGAGACCGAGACTTAAGATGGTCACTACCGCGTTATAGTAGCTTTGCTCTCAGCCACAGGTCGAAACTTACTCATACATTTGCCCTTATAGAAGGCATATGGCACAACTTACCCAGATTAGGCTTGACGTGTATCGACACCAGTCGAGTAGTCTTCAGACACGGGTCCAGTGCAGCTATTGCAATAGTGCGCAGAATATATTGTTTGCCGCGCTGTTTGATGACAGGAGGTCCATGACTTGTTGTCAATTTGCATCACTGACGCTATCATGGACAAATGAGTGAGCGTTGAGCAAAGGATGACTCTGCGCAGAGGCCTGTCCCGCGGGGAAATGAGACCTGAGAGTGGCGGCAATATTCGAGACATGATTAGACGCCCACCCGAGAAAGCCCGGAATCTACTACCACCACCTCCAAGGGCAACGACTTTGACTGCTGAATTTGTAAACTATGAGATATTCTTGGGTACCAATGGGCGTTAAGCAGACGAGGACACGGACCCAATACCTTTCGGCATACGACTGGGTGGACGGGTATTGGCGAAAACAAGATTGCCGGAACGGGAAGCTATCTCGCGAAAACTCTTCAGGGTCTGCATACAAACAAACATAGATATGCCATCTGCCGACGGGAAATGGGTCGTTGCATACTAAATCTCCAGATCTGGCGCCATCCATCTACGCTTGGCGTTGATGTTAATCGTGGCGTGTTGCGATCGGTGGCGTGATGCTGGGTCTATATTATGCGGGGCCCCTGCATGCCAGATGCGACTTCTCACACACCTTCCGTGTCGAACTCGAATAGTAGCAGCTGTGGCATGTTTCCCCCTCGCGAAGATGCACTCTTGGGGTAAGTCAAATTGGGGGGAAATGATGAGTGGATCTGACCTACGGGGGAGTTTGCTAGATGTAATGTGTATACTAAGTAAGTAATCATGGGAGAAAACGACGCCAGTTTGATTAGAGTTCCTTGGAAATTTGGTTGTTAGGTCATGGATGGACACGAGACATCTTTGTTGGGTTTTAACGATTTTACTGTATTGAAGTATGCTGGAAAGCTACTTGTGAAATGTGCGGCTAAGATCATCGAGAGCAAGCCATCATCGTGCTCTTCGACACTGACCAAAGGAATGCCATGCAACTCTAGGTCTAGATAGAACCTTGATACTGATGCTGCCACTTCCTCCTCTACCCATCTAGATGCCTTTGGATCTCCGATGTGATACGACGTGATGATGCTTATAGTGATTGCAAGCCTCCCTCCCCTCCCCCCTTCCCCCTTTCTGTGTACGGCTCGCATGTATCCTCTCTTCCCTCCTTGATCTGTTCCCCTACTAGTCAACTCATAGTTGAGCAACAGCATCCGTGGTAGTAGTAGGAGTAGCAACCCGCGTATACTTGCTAGCCTTGACGATGCCGAACTTGATCTGGCGGTCGACGCCCTTGGCGACCCGCTCGAGCGGGAGGCGGTTGTCGATGCGCTGGACCGTCTTGCCGACGCGGGGCTCGACGCGCTGGGCCACCTTGGCGGCCGGCGAGGCGAAGTAGGAGACGTTGCGCTCCCAGCGCGGCGCCCACTTGATCGTCTGGCTCGCGAGGCGCTCCTCGGCACCCGGCAGCATCATATAGAAGGGCGCGAAGCCCACGACGCCCGCGAAGCCGAAGGCGGCGTACTCGGAGGGTCTTGCGGCGGGGATGCGGACGGGCATGTTGGGTGTTTGTTGTTGTTGATGATGGAAGAAGAAAAAGGAGTGGTGATGGATGGAGTGTTGTTTGTTTGGATGAAGATGTGTTGACTGTGAAGTAACGACAAAAGGGGAAGTGAAGCCACTGATGTCTGTTCTTCAGGAGTCGGTGGTTGAATAATAAAGCCTTCCTATGCTTTAGGCTTGGAGAACTTGTTTGTTGTCAAGTGATCTTAGCATAAACTAGTTGGTCGACCTTGATGGCCTGTGAGAACTGTAGTTTGTATTGGCCTTGCAAACATGTGTAACAAGTGAACAGACGAGAGAAGCAGTGTAATGAAGCGTCAATGGGTTGGGGGGGGGTACAGCCAGTTTATTAATAAAGGGGGAACAGACAGACAGACAGACTCCCACCCAACCGCCTTAGCTGCTGCTGTTGCTGCCGCCATCCGCTGACATCAATACCTCCCTCCCTCTCTGTGTGTGTCGTATTCGTCCTACCTACCTGTCTGTATCCTGTATGCCGTCTTCCCTCTGTTTTGGAAATGCCATGAAGATGCGGGGTAGGAGACCAATGAGCGAAAAGCAACGACGTCGCAATGCCTCCTTCTCATACCAATCATGTGGCCGGAGGGATGTCAAGGATGCTCAGTCCATGTTTGCCTGAAGAGTAAATGAGCCACCATCCATCAGGAGGGAGTGTCGTTCGATGGCCTATATTATTGACCATGTAGGCACAGAGTACCGGCAAGGGGAGCTTTGGCAGGCAGGGAGACACCCAGACAGCAGCAATGCGACAAGGCATATACATGGTCTGATTGGAGTTACGCTGCTGTGTGAGGTGCAGCGACAAGGATCAATGCAACACACACACCATATTTTAGTATTACGTACGACTCAGTACTCCAACTGACCTTATTACGGCCTGTTCTGCTGTCACTGGACGATTGCTCGCTGAGGCTCTGCGGAATAGCAAATTTAAACATACAGAATCGAGCTCAGTCTCTGGAATTACCGAGATACTGGGTCGAGTATACGATTCTGGAGTCGTGTTGTCCACTTTGTTGCTTCGTGAGAGACACCTCACGTGGTGCGCGATCCAGATTAGGCATCTCAAGGGTAGCGCTAACCCCGCTTCCCCAGACGGCCAGTGGATCAGCAACAGTTGGCCACTCCACTGAATTTCCGGGGGAGATCCCGCCTGCAAGGTGCATTGATCAACTCGGTTTGGGGGCAAGCGCTCATCCTTCGTCTGGTGGTGGCTGTACTTGAGTTAATAAGCAAACGACAGCAGCACCGTTCAATTCAAGTGTTGGCATCTGCTAGATAGATGCTGACAGCGACTCCAGAGCACGAACATCGAAAGAGTCGCTTTTCCCAGATCCATGCTTCTTTGCTTCTCGAATACAAGTGGGTGGGTGCTGTGTGGTATGGTGGTGGTGTTCATGGAGCAAGAGACCCCTACTTTTTGGTCGAGACGCCCAGCATCTGATTGACAGTTGAGTCCTGACATAAGGTTCATATGCAATCTTGATTCTCGGCGCCCAAAGCCCAAAACGTCCTGGCATTTCGGGCTCCATGTCCGGAAGTGGTGGGCCTCAAGGATGACCACTAAATATTTGAAAGAGAGCACACGGCAAATCTTCTCAAGATTAAAAGCGGAATTGCGCACAGCAGACATTATCTCGCATTGGATCGACGCCATCGGTAATCAATTGACGGTCTTGCGACACATCCTGAAGAAGTCGCTGAGGACTGGTGTGCACGTGTACATGCCACAGGCACTTGCAACATATGGAAGCTAGATGAACAACTTGTTGATTTGGGCCGGGAGTTTTGTGAGCTAAAAGTTATGGACAAAGGGCTCTGGCGGCTTGCTAAAAAACGATTGAATATGTAGGTAGGACAATTCATCATCATGAGACTTGACTATGTGTTTTCTCGATGTCCGCAGGATTGATGAATTCCTCCGACCATATGCGAAGTAAATGTGCCTGCGTCGTGTGTCATCCATCGTTGTTGGGGCCGGGGCTCTACTGTGGGCTCTGCCCATTAGCGTAGGGTGTCACGTGAGATGCCACCTACTCCTTCCCTTCCTCAATTCATCTTCACTAACGCCGATATCCAACGAGACCTTCAACAAGAGTCCGGAAGGATGCTGCAAGAAAATGCACCTACTGCTTGTTCGCCATGGCGAATCAACAGATAACGTAGCGAACCTCTAGTAAGTCGCAGTCAGCAATTCGAGCCCGGTTCATCTGGTCTAATATTTATGGTTCGAAGTGCTGGATCCCGCGATGCCCCCCTGACCAATCACGGGGTTCTCCAAGCAAAGCGACTAGGGGATCATCTGGTCTCCCGCGCCCCTGATATTGGCCCCATCACGCATATCTTCACGTCAAATCTTCAGCGGGCTTACAGAACGGCAGAAGCCGTCGCCAATGCTCAGGCTTGTTCAAGTGGGAACAGCGATACAGAACTTGTCATTGCCGACGTCACGCAGCTTACGGAGCTCCGTGAGAAGGATTTCGGGTCATCTGAGGGCAAGAGATTCGGAACCAAGTCCAATGATGCCGTCCTGCGGGGAGCCGAGTCGGATGCGGAGACACGCGACGCCATGATGGTCCGAGTAAACCGCTTCATCGATGTTCACTTGCTCCCCGTATTCGAGGCAGGCACCGCCAAGAATTCATCGGTGTTGATTGTGGCCCATGGCATCATCCTGAATTCGTTGCTCAGGGCTCTAGCCACCAAATTCCCCCCCACCGCCAGCGAGGCCCCGGGCGACAGCCATGCCGGGTGGAGCAACACCGGCGTGCTGCAGGCAAAGGTCCAGGCCGTGAAAAGCAAGGGGGATATCAGCAAAGCGCCGGCAGACTCCACCTCTGACGATTCTCGGCACTCCCTAGACTCTCAAGATTCCGGGCCGGGTCCATTCACAAAGTTCGCCGTGTCCGTACAGTTCACCAACAACATAGACCATCTCAATGGCCTGAAGAAGACTCGGGGTGGCATAGGTAGTGCTCAATTCGACTCTCGGCAGCGTACCATGGACAACTTCTTCACCTCGACATCAAAGAAGCGCAAAGCCGAATCAGAAGCGGACAGGAGTTGAACTATCCCATCCAAATGGGCAGCAACTCCAGCAACATCCACAAGACTTGAACGTAGAACCAACCATGAGATTTGCTACAGCCCTGGCACTGCCTCCCCGAGGTCGACAAGAATATAATGCACCAATTACCTACAGGATGCGACCTACCTAGGTCCTCAACTATACGCCACATTCGGTACTGACGTCTTGAATCTGCATATGGGCCGGGCATTGAGCAATGAATCTTCAGGACGACGCATACTAAAGCTATGCCTTCAAATTCCAATGCGCGCAATCCCGAGATTGCTTCATGGCAAATCGCCCATTCAATTTAAGCGATTTATTGAATTGGACATGGGAATGAAAACATTGATAGTTGTCCGTCCTGGAAAGTACCTATCAATATGGAAATGTTGTTAGTGGGGCAGAACGTCCATGCAGGCTGGGAGGTACCATAAGCATTTCGGTCAATCGTTGGGCCGGTCATTTCAGGCCCCCCACTACGAGGAAAAAATTATCCTACTGTCCACTCGGATGCTATATAATTCTCACTTTCCACTAACCTTCTATGCTTCTTATCTTTCTTCAACATCAGGAACTGTCTTGAATCTAGGCGAACAAGATCCTGTCACCAGTGCCTCTGGCAGGCAACTGCGTACGGATCGCTCTGCGACGATGGCACCATGACAATGGGCCTTTGTCGCGATTGCAGCTCCATGTTCCCCAAGGTAAGTCTGGTCGAACGACCACTTCACCGATAAAAAAGCTTCTCGGTCAGACAAACCAATCCATCTTGGCAATCACAAATGGTAAGTTTACTACTCAAGCTCTCTCTTCTCAATGCCCTTCCCTCTTTATGATGAAAAAGCGTAATTCACAGACCTGTTCCGAATTTTAATGTGGATACAATTTCGTCCAACCGCTATCTGACATTCCTACCCTCAACCATTTTTCTCTGCCCAACCCTTTTTGAAGCTTGCGCTTACGAGAAATCAGTCTTATAGGTTCTACATACAAATCGCCGTGATGTTGGTTCACCGGGTGGCATTGGGGAGATCATCATCAACAGCTTTTCAGCTTCGTTGAACATGGACATCCATCAATAAGCTCTTTTAACTAAATAAATAATAAATAATCGTCAAGATGTATACCTATCATCAAGTTGAATACAATGCTTCGTGATTCTGCACATCGAATTTTTACTACGACTTGCAGCAGTGATCTATATGTGGGCTTTTTATTCTTGGTTCTCGTCATCCTCATCCTCGTCCGCTTCGTCATCGTCGTCGTCGAGCCCATCGGCTTCTGACGGCAATGAGCGTGGGAACCACCCATACAGACTGAAATCCACCGAGAGCTCGCCGAGCGAACCGGTGGATACCTCCACCCCTTCGGCCTCGAGAGCCGCCGCCTGGTTCCGAGCACCGGATGGCTGAGATCTAGGCAGGCACCGATGCATGAGTCTTTTGTATGCCCTGATTTTGTCTCGTCTCGCAGAGGAGGAGGCTCTTTTCTCAATGGTTGCTTGGGCTTGGATGTTATATTATTATTTACGTAC
Source organism: Apiospora marii (assembly GCF_038362585.1). NCBI lineage: Eukaryota > Fungi > Ascomycota > Sordariomycetes > Amphisphaeriales > Apiosporaceae > Apiospora > Apiospora marii. The sequence goes on from NW_027117377.1 coordinate 4,397,655, forward strand.
CTGGGGGAGATGAGGCCCTTGGAGTTGATGACTCTTTGCCATGGCACGTTGTCGTGGTTGTGCCGCGAGTCCGGGTCCTGCGAGAGGTGCTTCAGGCAAACGCCGACTTGGCGAGGTCGCTGAGGGGTGCCCACCAGCTTGGCGATATGGCCATAGGTCGTGACCTTGCCTGGCGGGATCTCGCGTACGGCGCTGTACACGGCCAGGAAGAAGGCGGCCGCTTCGTCCGAACGCGCCATGTTGTTGCCGATGGCGGCTGGCTACTGCTGAGTTGTAGGGTGACGATCCTCCGAGGCACGCAACCTGCTGCTGGCGCAGTAGAGCGTATCGGTAGTAGTACTCTTTGTGGGCTTGCGCTATATGCGCTTCTTGAGATTTGTGAGGTCGTTGTTAATCTCTCTTGGCCGGTTACGTTGCGTAAAAGGTGGTGGTAGACCCAAAATTTGCGATGATCGTCGTCCTTGCTTGTGGTAGGTCGGACAACGACGAGCCGTACTCTCTCTGGTACCGTCGGGGTAGTTCTCGACAGAAAGTTGGACGTCGGAGCACGATACTCCAGACGCGGCAGGCAGGTTGGTCAGTAGCGCAGGTACCGAGCAGCTACACGCCCGCCAAAGTACCCGCTTAGTCTCGGGCGTTTGTTGTCCATGTTTAGTCCCGCAGGACTGCATACCAATCGAACCAACGCTAGCTCGCGCGAGGTTCATTACAGTTCGTCTACTTTCTCGTCCGTCCAACCAGCTTCGGCCCATTGGAGAAGGTGCTTCCCAATGAGAACCCATACTGTTATCAAGCTCGACCATTCGTTTCGCAACGCCGACTACTGCGAGTACTGCTGCGAGCATGCGAAAGGCGAAGCGATCAAGGACCATGACGACACGATGTGCTATGCGGTAGCACCATGGCGTGAGTAACCGCTACTACCCCTCTTCTCTTCCCTCCCCCTCCTCCCACCTTTGAAGCTATCTTTAGGTATATATCTAGCACTGAGCGTCCCCTTTTCAACATTTTCCTCTTCCTTTCTATCCCTCATAGTCATCTATTCCATTAGAAAAACTGCGCTCGAATCTGAAAAACCAGATTCACAAACAAACACACACAAGTAGTACGCACCGTGACTCACCATCACGGATCTCTACTTCCCCTATTCCCTCCAGACCACCCACTAACACCAATGGCAGACTTTTACACTTGCTTGGTACGGGTAGTCACTGTGGCGACGATGGCAGCTATGGCCTCGAACGGTTTATCCAGAAGTCACTATAGGTGACCACGCATATGACACAAAGTCATGATCATGAACCAACCCCCTCATAAATCATCACTATCAGGTAATGGCTTGAGGCGAGCTGAGCCGGTGTTCGTGTCTCTGTGCCTCCCATTCGGACCACCACTTCTCCTCCATCCAACCTACTTTCTCACCTTTGCGTGTGAGCAGTCGGAGATGGGGACGGAACTGGTGAGATGAAGGGGGGCTCTTTCTCTCTTTTTCTTTTCCGAAAGATCAAGAAGAAGAAAAAACAGAGCTCGTTCTGAGATTATACGGCGTAAAACTTGATCTGGATAATACCAGCGAAAGGATCATGCTCTCATTGTCCAATCCCCCCAATTTCCCTTGGCACAGAACTAACCCTCGACCTAGAAACCATCTATAACCCATCACAACCACCACTGCAACAATGGCCCCTGCTGTGACTCTTGATTGCGTTGAGCCCGCCACCCTCCCCCACAAGGGAGGTGTCCCCGTCGGGACCGGCAAGGCCCAGACCGCCGTCGACGTCGCCGATGGTAAGTGGAAGGACTTCACCTTCGAGACCATCCGCGAGTCGCAGGTCGCGCGCACTATGGCCCGCCGCTACTTTAACGACCTGGACACCTACGCCGAGTCCGACATTGTCATCGTCGGCGCCGGGTCCTGCGGTCTAAGCACCGCTTACACTCTGGCTAAGGCCCGACCTGACTTGAAGATTGCCATCATCGAGGCTAGCGTCTCGCCTGGTGAGTAGCCCCTATATAAAACATGCACCGCATGTTGTCTTATATTTCAAGACAGCTAACACAATACTATAGGCGGCGGTGCCTGGCTCGGTGGCCAGCTCTTCAGTGCCATGGTGATGCGCAAGCCCGCCGACAAGTTCCTAACGGAGCTCGGCATCCCCTTCGACGACGAGGGCGCCTACGTCGTCGTCAAGCACGCGGCCCTCTTCACCTCGACCCTCCTGTCCAAGGTCCTCTCCTTCCCCAACGTGAAGCTCTTCAACGCCACCACGGTCGAGGACCTCATCACCCGCCGCGACGACTCGGCTCCCGGCGGCGTCCGCATCGCCGGCGTCGTCACCAACTGGACCCTCGTGGCCATGCACCACGACGACCAGTCCTGCATGGACCCGAGCACCATCAACGCGCCCCTGATCGTCAGCACGACGGGCCACGACGGGCCCTTTGGCGCCTTCAGCGCCAAGCGCCTCGTCGGCATGGGCTCCCTCGAGCGCCTCGGCGGCATGCGCGGCCTCGACATGAACACGGCCGAGGACGCCATCGTCAAGGGCACCCGCGAGATCGTCCCCGGCCTCGTCTGCGGCGGCATGGAGCTCAGCGAGGTCGACGGCGCCAACCGCATGGGGCCCACCTTTGGCGCCATGGCGCTGTCGGGCGTCAAGGCGGCTGAGGAGTGCCTTGCCGTCTTTGACGAGCGCAAGAAGCAGAATGCTGCTTGAAGTGGAGTGAGACAGACAGACGATATCGATACAAACGCCGTCGCTCTTTTTACGGTCACTGAACAGAATGTCTTGAGGACGGACGAAGGACACTTTCGTTATAGCAAACGCGATACACACTTATTCCGTGTTGCAGATTCACTCATTGTGGCATTATCCTTACTCTTGGGGTATGAAATGAAATAAACCAGTCAAACTGAACCTCGTCCGATGTCTTTTGGTGCATGTTCAAATTGCATATGTCTCCCATGATGTAGAGCTTCTCTCCCTAATTGCATGCATGTTCCAGCCTCCTCAGGTTAGGGGTAGCAACTGCTAGGTGAACCTCTAGTCAGGTGTGTAGTTGTACATGGTGTTTTCCAACCAGTTGCCCAAAAAAACATACGGGTCACGCAAAACCAACATCTCAGCAGGCATAGTATGCAGCAGGGGGGAAGAGACGTTCTACATTCCAACAACTATATAGCAACGGGCAGGTAGGCTGCCCTCGCGTGCCCACGCCCGCCCACCATCAACAATGCCCCATTCATCAGCGTAACACCATCTTGAAGTGCTACACTTGCCGTGGGCAGTGCATGATACGCAATCGCTCTCTCTTTCCATCCCTCCCATTCTTCTTCGCCTTCTCCTTCCTTCTCTGTCTCTTTTCACATGTATCAAGCTCTTTCGCCAACCTCCGTCATTTCCACCACCAGCCCTAACCCACCCCCGCTCGGGAAACAGAAAACGCAGAGAGAAAACATCAAAAGGGGTAGTAGTTGTAGTAGTATTCGCAGTAGTGGAAAACAGTGTATCAAAAACGCACGCACAAGTGAGAAGCAGAGAGAACACGCTGCCGCCGGGTGTGAAGAGAAGACAAAGTAGAATAACATGAAGCAGCAACATTAGAAACCAGGTGTAGACAACAAAAATTCAGAAATGGGTGCAAAAGTGGTATCTCAGAATGGACAATTCGGCTCGGGCCTCTCAAGCAGCATTCTTTTCTCATATGTAGTAGTAGGTCGGTTTCCTCTTCTGTTTCTCCATCCACCAGCCTCCCCTTCAGCAAAGGCAGAGGGGTGGCCGGCATGGCAGAAGCAAGGAGAGATTAGGTATAGAGGGACGGGCAAGAAACGCTGTCATTAGATGTTGTGAAGGATTTGGGGTTTTTCATTCGGATCCGTAAACACGTCGCTATCCTCACGTGAGTTTTGTTCGTTTCCCGTCCAAAGTCGTCGCAGATTGTAGGCCAGCCGGTCTAAGGTTGACTACAGAAGAAGATGTGGTGTGGTTTGGGGTCATGGCCGAAGATAAAGTGAAGATCATAAAGGAGAGGGGCAAGAAGCGTAAGTGCCCGAAGAGATGACCCAAATCGAAGAAATGGCTCGTCCCGAACGCCATATAGTGGTAGAATACAGGAGAGTGCATATAGTGGTCGCAGGGGGGAAGGAATTCAGTCAAGCTACCCTAAACCGCTGAACCAAATGGTTCGTGGTCACCCAAGATGGCAGGGCAAGCTCGAAACGAGACCGGATGGTGATATGGTATCCATTCAAGTACAGGAGGAAAATAGCCAAAAACGCCAAGCAGACCAAGAGAACGGCCAAAAGCGGCCACGCCTAGAAGCAGTTGAGGCTGCCCTTCTTCTTTTTCTTGTTGTTGATGGCGTTCATGCGCTCTTCCAGGTGGGCGCGGGCTCTCTCGGCGTCTTGGCGCTTCTTGCGTTCTTCTTCGACCTGGTGAAGACTGTCTCGCCAGCGGCTGTCTTGCTGCGGCTTCTCCTTGAGTTGCTTGACTTCGTTCTCGAGTTCCACGGCGCGTTTGCGCCAAGCCTCACAGTCCGTCTTGACCTTGTTGGATTGCTTCTCGAGATCCGTGAGTGCCTCCTCCAAGGTCGAAGTCAGTTGCTTCTCGGCATTGAGGTGTCGCTCAATGGAGCGGATGCGGGCTTCTTGGTCTTCCCTGATCTGCAGGTTGGCAATATCGTTGCTTTGAGGACGTCCGCCGCCAGGTGCTCCCGATGAGGTAGGCGACGTGGCTCCGCCAATACCAGGCAGAGGAGGCAGCGGGATCGCCGGCGGAGGCGATGGCAAAGATGTATGCGAGGATGTCTTGCGAACTTGCGAGTTTGAGCTTGCCTCATCAAATTTGGCCTGTGGTAAAGTTAGCATTGCAGATTCCGAGAGGACGTCGTTAGATTGAGAGTGTACCTGTAGGGCGGCATATTCCTCCTTGATTGCCTCCAGTTCACCCTGCGCCTTGATCCTAGCAGTAGTGGCTTCCTCGAGTTGAGATTGGCGTTCCGTCTGCAGAGTTGACAACCGGTTGTTGGTAATCTGGGCCTGGTCAAAGTTTGTCTGTAGCTGATCCTCAAGCTCCTCTACCAAGCGGGAATGCTTCTTGTTCTTGACCTCAAGATCCGCCATCCGCTTCTTCAAAGCTGCTATCTGTTCAGAGACGGATGAGTACGGGGTCTTGGCCTTCTCTCCATCCACCTGCAGCAACTCGTTCAATGCCGACTTCACTGTCTCCAGATCGCGCATGATGGTGTTGTTGATGGAAGCAAGCTCAGAGACATGGCCTTCGAGTTCGGCGTTCTTCCTCTTCTCGGTACCAAGCGACTTCTGGTCTGCAATGAGGAACTCAACACGCTCCGAGATCTTCTCCACGCTGACCTCGAGACCCATGGCGTACGCAACTTCCGTGGCCACCTTCATCAGCTCATCACGAGCTTCTGATAGGTCGCTCTCCAGAATGCGGATGTTCTCGGCATGCTCCGTCATGAGAATGGACAGCTGCGACTCATACTCCTGCTTGGACTCGGCCTGGATCTCGTCAATGTCCTTGGCATGCTCAGCTTCAAGCTCCTCGAAGTTCTCTTGGTGGCTCTTGATCGTCTCCTCGTGTCGGGCAATCTGGGCCTCTAGCTTTCCGAGGAGACCCTTGTGCTTGACTGACTCGGCAGCAGCCAAATCGCGGGCGCGGGTGGCCTCCTCAAGTTGGCTCTTGGCGGCGGAGTGGGCACTCTCCAGCTCAGTGACCTTGGCTGCGTTGCTGTCGATGATGGCCTTGTACTCGCCAATCTCCTTAGTCAGGGCCGTGACCAAGTCTTGATGCTTGGCATCTGCCTCCTTGGTCTGCTCCTCACCCTGCGAGTTTTCACGAACCTGGCTGTAATTCGCGTTGACCTCGGCAACTCGCGCCTCGAGCTCTTTGATAGTCTGTTGCATAGTTTTCTCGGTAGCCTGCATGTTGTCGAGAGTAGCCTGGTGCTTGACTTCCCAGCCCGACAATTCCGATTGCAACTCCGCAATCTTCTTCTCATGGGTAGAGAGCAGCTCATCCTTGGCGGTCTCCGTCTCTGTCGGAGCCGATCGAGCAGCAGACATTTCTTGCACGGAAGCTCGCAGAGATTCCAGCTCGCCCATTAGTTCGGTTTCGCGCGCGGCGTGCACCTCTTGCATCTTTCGAAGTTGGCTCTCGTTCTGTTCCAGCTGGTTCTTCAACGTCGCAATCATGGACATGTCCATGGGGCTGGACTTCAAACTCGAACGCTCGCGTGTCAAGCCATTAATGATTGTCATCTTTGTCTCCATTTCCTTTCTGGTGTTGTTAACATCTGCCTCGAGCTCCTGGATGCGTTCGGATCGAGCATGCAGCTCATGCATGGCGGCATTGAGGTTGAGCTCGAAATTCTGCATGACGTCTGGCTGCTCCTCAAAGTTGTCTGCAGCAATGTTTCGCAGCGACGCGAAGGACCGGTGCGCCCGGTCAATGATCATAACATTTTGACTAGACTTGCGGCGGATGACCGGGGTGGCACTTCGTGGCGATGGGGGCTCGGCGTGCTTGGCCTTAATGACCTCGGTCTTCAGCTCTTCGACCATATCCAAGGCTTCTTGGTGTTGTTCCTCCAGCTGAGCGTACTTCTCGGCAAGTTTCTTCTCCGCGGACTCCTTCTCCAGAGCAAGGGACTTGAGCTTCTCCAATTCCGAGGCGAGCGCTTCATCGTTGTTTGCTGTCTCGGCAATCAGAGTCTCCCTTGACTCAGACGGTTTGGGGGTCGTCGCATCCGGAATCTCAGCCGAATCGATAGTAGCCGGGGAGTCCATAGCTGAGGATAGCTCCGAGGAAAGCGATCGCGATGATAAGCGGGTCCCATCCTTGACGTCGCTGGACTGCGCGTCGGATAAAAAAGAGGGCGGTCGGGTCTCTTCTGGCGTTGCAACAGAGAGGACGGAGTCGCGTTGTCGGCTAGGGTGCTTGGCCTCGTCTACGGCGTCCTGGAGCTCTGCCAACGTCTTGAGAGCCTCTTCATACTTGCTATGGAGAGCATCGAACTCGTTCAGAGTGCTCTCATGTTCCATACGAAGGTGAACAAGCTCCTCGGTGACGTTTTCCAGCTTGTCATTAACAAACTTGCTCTGCGCGGGGCTTTGAGGAGGGTGCGCATGAGTCTCAGAATCATCGTCAGCCTTATGGCCGTTGCGATGGTCGACTTCGTCGTCTTCCGACACCGCCTCAACCTGGGCAGCAGGCTTAGCCGAGTCTTCCTCGGTCTCCTCCTCGCCAACCTCCGGCAGTATAGAACGTCGGCCTTGCACAGTAGGCGGTCGGCTTCCGGTGTTCCTGGACGATCGCTCAGAGCGGCGTTGCGCGAATCCATTCGTGTTTGGTTCAGACTGGCCATCGGGCTGCTTGCCATCCGGTTGGATGTTGTCGAGCTCGTGAAGCAGGTTGTCGAGCTTACCAAGACTTCGTTGCCGCTCAATAACCTGCTCGAGGCGGTCAATCTCACGCTGCATCAGCTCGGTGTCTTGGTCGGCCTCGGCAAGTCTTTCCTCCAGTGTGGAAATGTAGTCCTCGGCCGCAGCCTCGTTCTCCCGGACCCGTGCGATTTCCTTTCGCAGCTCAGTTATGATCGTTGCGTTCTTTTCTTCGCCCGAGGTGTGTCCATCGAGCTTGGCTTCGAGGTCGTGGAGATAGTTTTCCGTGTTGGCTTCGCGATCCATCAGCTTCTGCAAACGGGCTTGAAGCTGTGTGTTGATGGTTTCAATATAGGCGCATTTGGTTTCTTTCTCCAGAAGATCGGTCTCGGTGTTGGACAGAGTAGTGCGGGTGCTGGAAAGGGACTGCTCGAGTGACTGGATCGTCTTTTCGTACTCGAGGACGACCTGCTCGACCGCCTGGGCAAACGAGTTGGACCGGTTGAGGCGCTCGGTTGCGACGTCTCCGGCGTTCTCCTCCATTTGCTGATTCTCGGCCTCCTCGTTGTCTCGTGCCTTAGCCATCTCGGCAATCAACTTAGCGTGCCGTTGGCTGAGAGTAGTGTAGTTCTCCTGGACGTCTAGTAGCTGGTTTTGGAGTTCCGCTTCGCGCTCGTTGTTGAGTCGCTCGGACCTCTCAGTGGTCGCCAAATTGCGGCGCTCGTTCCCGCCACGCTCAGCACTACGAATTTGCTCACGTAAAAAGGCCACTTCGGCCTTGAGCCGCTCAATGACAGCCTGCTTATCACCCTCCTCCACAGATTGGATCCTAGGCTTGCTCTGGATGGCACGGGCGCGTTGGGCGTACTGGACCGTATTTAGAGTTTCGCTGAGATGAAATTCGGCGGGCGTAACACATGCAATCATATACGTAATGGCATTGCCGCCGAGAGAGTCTTGGAGCAGGCGTGTAAGTCGGGAATCACGGTATGATACGTGTGCACCGTGAGACCGCGAAGAAAGTTGTGAGATGACCTTGCCTAACGCGGCCAAGCCGGCGTTGATCGAGATGCCTTCTTTCGCCCGGTCACCTTGCGCGCCGGTGTTCTTCAGACGCTCGCTGCCCGCCAGATCGACGAAATGCAGCTTGCTGTCTGTGGTCACCCATGTTTCAGCTCCGGCCGTGGGTTCCAGAGGCATCGAAAACCGCTTGTTGACTCCCTCGGTGCCCTGCGTCTTGGCCTTTTTCTGGACTAGATTGAGACTGAATACGGCATGAGAACGCGACGATTTCGCGTTGATGGCTGTGGAGTCGGTCTGACGAATTGCAGAGCCGAAATTTAGAGCGTTCATCAAGTCTTCCATCGAGTGGATGTCCATTTGTCGGAGACCGGTGAGGATGATGTTGCCCTTGGTATCCTCACGGATGGTGACCGTGCCACGTTCATGCTGCGGCGTCGTCTCGGGGACAAGCAAGTCGCGAAGCTGCTCGTTGTATATTTCAACGTACGTCGCCTTCATTTGCCAAGTCTTCTCGGCTGGGGCACTGCCGGCTGAGGGCGAAGTCTGTCCTATCGAGTATCGCTGAGGTGTGCGAAGCTGGGACATGGAATTGCGGTTGGATTTCTTGGAACTGGAAGGTCCATCAAGTTTCTCGAACAGCTCCGTTGCTGCGCGGGGGATCACTCCCATCCTGTCAAGATTCCCTTGTTCTACCGGGCCCGAAGTACCCATGGTGAAGGACTTTCCAGCACCGGATTGGCCGTACGCCAACAGCGACACGTTGTAGCCTTGCAGAAAGGCAGTCACACTCTCGCTGAGGTAGTCCCAAATACCTTCCTGGTCGGTTTCAGGGGAAAATACGCGATCGAATACGAAGAGCTTCTTGCCCTGCGGCGCATCGATCGACAGACTCGTTGGTGACGTTGCCTGGACCATAGAGCGCTGAAACCGTTGGGGGATTAGGTCGAAACCGGGATCGGTAGCCTGTAGAGGCGGTCGCACACGAATGACTGCATATGAGCGTACATGTTAGCCGTATTCGTGGTGTTGTGGCTTTCAGCGCATTCTGCTAGGTTTCCGCGGCCTCTAGCTGGGCCCGAGAGGGCCAAGGTTTCCGCGAGTAGAGATAACTGGGGCCGTTTGTTCACTTACCAACTTTGACTGCCGTCTTGCCGCCGTCTTCGTCAGACGCTCTGCTTTTGCTGTTTATGCTCATGCGACTGGTGCTTCGCGGCGAAGGTCGCACCATGGCGCTTGCGGGTCGCGACATCATGCTGGGCGATCCGGGGGGTGAAGAGGCCATGATGACGAGGGCTGCCTCTTTCTACGAAGAGACACCCGAGGACAGGAGGACGGAAATGCGACAAAATATCAATGCCGGCGCGCGGAAACCGCGGGGATCGGTTTGATAAGGCAGTGAAACGGGCAAATTGACTTTGCCTTATGCCGAGTCTTCTTTTTGTTGCTTGCGTTGGAATACAAGGCAGGTCAATTCATGCGAATTGCCGTCGGGTGGTTGTCGTAGGAAATCTAAAAGAGCGAGGTGAACCCCAGATCCCAGAGTTCCCGGCCGGGGAAGGAATGCAGGAGACGGGCTGGCCTCGAAGGTGTCTAAACACCCCTTTGCATGAGGGCTTTCTTTGCGGCCGCGCTGAACTAATTGCCGCGTTATCCTTCAAGTCGACATGTGGGTTGTGTCTCGTCGCAACGGTAGAGGGAAAAAAAGATTGTAAAGAGGTTGCAGAAGGATGTGCAACGGGGGGGATGTTGGTTAAATTTCCCAAACCCCCAGATCATTAGCAAACAGGGAACAGGCCTAGACTTGCGCTGACCAGTGACAGCAGCGGCACAGCAGTTTTATCATAACAGACAGGTCTAGCTGTTGGTGAGGATATCAATGAATGAATGGATGGGCATGCGCTGCACGTGTTGCCTGATCTCTTCTCTTCTTCTTCTTTTTTTTTCAACCGAGCCTACTTTTGGCAGACACCACACACAAACAGTTGACGGCGAGTGTATATGTACCGTATGAAGATTGTCGCGGACGGCGAAAGTGGCAGTCACAGACGACACAAGGGGTATAGCGATTATTATCTGGGTAACCTAAGGTATCTAAAATAAATCAGGGGGGCCCAGTGAGAGAGGCTTGGGGGGCAGGCTGGGCCTGGTACTTCAATGGCAAGCAAATCGCCAAAGGCTAGAGGCGCCGAGATGATAAATTTGGGGGGTCAATTGATGAAACATATTCGGGGTATGGCCTTGCTGGCCCACGAATGGCCCAAATCCACCTTTTTCCTGTCCCTGCCGCCATGCCCAAACAAGCGGACCAGCAATGCAAGGTGCAGGGTCGCTGGCTCAATCCGGCATAGGCCAAATTAAACTCGCGTCGGCTGGGATAGGCGAGGGTCCCAAGCGTTGTCAGCCATTTGATTGGGATTTGACCAGCCAGCGATCATCACCACCCGTCACGTTCTGTAAATGGAAGTGGTGGGTGCGGATGAGGTACATACATACCTACATACACACATGCCAGCCGATCATACCTATGCTTCTGCATATCAGCAACACGATGCGCGTGCTGGCTTGTACCATGCATACCTACATGACCTATTCCAGATAGATATACTCTTAAGTACTCACCTCCAAGTTACACCTTGCCAACAACGCCCAAGGCGGCACGAGGGGGGAAATCACGGCAGATTTCAGGTAGGCTGGGCCGGCTGTGTGGCCCCTACAACATTCTTGTGGCTATATATAAAGAGGTCGCTAACAGCAGTTGTGTTGATTGGTGGCGCGACGAAGAAACGTCTGAAACGGTCTGCTAAGGTTCCATGTCAAGAGACAGGCGACTCGTTCAAGTCCTGTCAATGACGAGAGAATCTGAGACCTGCAACGCAACGCATCAATCTGCCATGCTGTTCACCCAGCCCGCCCACATACACCAAACCACCATCACGGAATCCGGTGGCAGTGCTGCAAATGCTTCAGACGAGGAAAACAACCTTACCCAAGGAGCCTATATTTCAGACGGCCATATACTGGTACTAAGAGACAAGAGGTTCGAAGTGGAACACTTGAATCACCATAGGTTTTGGAAGATAGCGCACGCGACGCATCCCATCCCCATCCAGAACAATCCCCCTTCGAGCTACTTCGCAACTACTGCGTAGTATATCGAGCTAGAAATAGTATACTGTAGGTAGCAGTAGGCTGGCGATTCAGTAGAAATCTGTAGGTACCGTCTGGCTGACAGCGTGCCGCGCAAAATGAAGAAGATCCCCTCCAAAGCGGACGGGTAACGAGGGAGACAGACGATCAGCCGGCGACCGAACCAATTTGATGCGTGTGGTGGGTGGCTACATACATGTAAGGTTGGGTGGTGATGAAGGTGCGCTATGGACGCTTTTGGTGCAGCGACGCACATGTTGGTGGGGTCCCTCTCCCTAGCTCGCGCAGGAACCCTACCAAGCTTGCTTAGAGCTCACCACCATATGCCAGGGACCAGGAGTGCAGAAAGAAAAAAAGCAAGGGACCAAAAGCATCACGAAAGGGGGAGCCAATTGGGGGCGAGCTACTGCCGGGCGGCCAGCCACATTCAACGTACGCTCTAGGTACACTCTCACGCTACGCCGTACTTCCGATAACAAACGCCCTTTCTGCACCTGGCTCGTCTGTTGTGCGGAACTGTTTGCCCGCTGCCGTCGGGTTTCAACCGATCTCCGGATCCATGGCCTGGTCCCCTCCTTCCTTCAGATGCGATGGTGACAGGGTGGAATAGACAAGAGCGACTGCCGATGTCATATATAGCAGGCGGAACTGCGGAAGGTAGTCCAAGTTCTCCCGATACCAATAGTTCAAATGTGTCACTGACTCACTAATGCCCATCTGGAAGATTGCACTGATTAAGGGCGACGTGAGAGAGTATTATCAATCACGATGATTCGACTCTTTGATGTTGGGCTATCCTGTTCTAGGGGCCTAGCGGCGCCGTAGCGCATGCAGAAGCGGGAAGCTTGAGCCTTGCGGAACAATAAGCGTACAACGGCGCGATCAAATAGTAGATACGATGGAGAAGGAAACTGGTGCCAGTAGTCAACGCAAACCTCCAATCTACCTAGTTTGTAGAACTATCGATGGAATCTGTTGGAGAAGATTCGCAATCGTTCTGTCTGCATGTATCCAACACTGGATATCGTACGGTTATTGCATTATCCATTGCTTGCAGCACCCGTCGGTCCACCTCCCACTTTGACGTGCAGTCGTTTGGTGGAGGCCGAGATAGCACGTTGTTAGGCCCAATGAGGGTAGTGCGATTTCCGATTTGGCGGATATGCAGATTTCAGGAAAAGGGGGTTTTCGTTTGCGCCATGACATTTTTACTTTATCAAGCCGCATCGATGCGATGCAAGTGAATGGGCGATTGCACCTCATGGCGCATGCAAGGGCGTGCTCCAATCTTTGAAGAATAACCTCCGACTGGATTCTCTTCGTCGTAGGTGAACCCCTTACTTCCTCGCGTCGCTGGCAGCAGAATCGCATGTCAATACGAGCATCGTCGGAAGACGTCATTATTTGGATGCGGTGTTACGAGAAAGGAGATCCAGTCAGAACCCGGTTCCCGAGACTTACATACAGCAATATATTATTCATAGAGAGCTTTGTGCGATGCCCGGACCGCTTCCGGTGGACCAAAGATAAATCGGGATTGATATCAAAGAAATAACCGGGACATGCTGCCACTTCATTTGATAAACTGTTATGCCGCTCGCATACATACGTAGGGCCTTGCGTCACCCCTCCTCGTGTTTTATATTCTTTTGGGAGCCCCGGCAATGCGATCATATGCCGACCCAGCGGCGATGACCCAGCTATTGAGTGTGCTCGGTCCTGGATCGGGGAGGAAATTCAAGGCCCAGAGAGCCCGGACCACGCCCGGACAACAAATGCGACTGGTTGCAGACTGATGGGTCGCCCCCCAAAAACCCCTCTGGTTGGCTTCCCTTTTCCACCCACCAATGCCGGTAATTTGGAACGATCGTCCGTCCATATCTCATATCTCGGCGCGGATATAGGTTACGTGGGAATTGGAGTCGGGCGTCGATCGCCGTGATGATGTCGCAGCGCGCAGTGACTCCCTTTGTCGCGAACCTGGTATTTCATTTCAACATCGGTGCTGGCCGATGTTTATCTCCTGATGAAACATATGTGGTGGTACTATTGCCGGTGTCAAGGAAAGTGTCGTTTTTTTTATCTTTTCCCGCGGAAGTGTACCGGTGGCAGGTGGCGCGATCGATTGGTGGAGCCCCATCCCAAAGCTCCGGTCACTCGTCGTTGTTCGTCAAAGGAACGACGTCGCAAAGAGGTTGGTAATGAGGTAATGTCCGCAGTCATTACAAAGCAAAATCGGATTTTGTTAGCATCGCAAGACTCTCCCCACCTGCTACTACCTTACTTAGATAATACAACATCGACGGTGCGTATCACGATGCTGGACATCCATTCCTGCACCCCGCATTCCCGCTTAAATTCAGCCCGCTGCCAGGTCCATCCCTCCCGCCGCATGGCATTGAGTAACGACGGGACGGCTATATACCTACATACACACATAGAGACAGACGTCAAATGTCTCGCCTACAGTGATGGACCACCCCTGCTAATCGACGGCCGCGTCAAACCTTCACAACGTCAACAACAAGCCGCCTCTAAATAAGGCAGTCTTCCGGCAGAGCCAATACACAGCCGGAACTTCTTAAATCTCGTATTGTATTATTCGAGCTCTCACAACCCCAGGCCGCAGTGCGGCTGGTCCTTTAGCCCGAGGAGACTGGCGTGCGGCCGGGCAGCGGCTCTTGAAACTTGAAACATGCATCACCCTGGCGGTACCATCCTCTAGGAGCTTGCCGCCTAGACGTCCATTTGACTTGACGGATACTATGCCGTTGTAAGTGGACTGGATGGCAAGGGTCGAGACCTCGGATTAATGAGATGCGACTGGTCAATGGTCTAGTTGTGGTTAAAGTCTCTGGAGCCCCTAGGCGACTACTCGTCGACTATGTAACCTCACCTTCGGGGTTGATATGAGATAGCCCGCCGGGGCAATATCCGGTCCACCCCTCATTACTGCTGCAACACCCGACAAAGTGCTAAGCGGTTCTACGGCAAGACGCTGACTTGTTTCTGTTTGCCGCAAGCAATTCCATCCGCATTATGGAATCGTTCCGTTCTTTCCTACTCGAATGTACTGTCCATGCCTTTCCAAGCCGTGAAAACTCAAAATAAGCCACCCTTTGCTGTAGCTAGTCGCACATTGACCCCTTAGGAGGAAATATCAGGTATATCAAACAGGCTAGGCAAACAGCCTACATAAGAACCATTTCCACCAACGGGTTCGAGATTCTGCCATACGTCTACTAATGTGCTTCTGAGGATTCCATCTCGTGGCGCTTGATCTGCGGATGCCTCCTCCAGTTAAGACGACACTAGCTCGCTCGCCAGAAACGGCTCTTCGAGCTCTTCAAGAAGAAGCCGAGATGAGATGACGTCTCGTTCTGCCGTGATGCTGTTCCTGTGGAGATAAGGCCGTTCTGGCCCCTTGTGAACCCTTCACTGTCCTGCTTCGTGGTCTGACCTTGGGACCCCCGCCCCAAGTCTACCTGACCTAGGAATGCAAGTCGGCGCTCAGTTCCAAGGCGATGCTACCCTAACGTGGATCAAGGCTTCATCTCGGGATGCTAGTTGCTGCAAGTATCAGGTGACGCCCTCTGCGATGTACCCCGTCCGTTCACCTTCCCCTCTCTCGGCAGTCGTGCTGCTGCGCCTAGCCCAAGAGCCGGCATTGGGTCCTGACAAAGCAAAGCGTTTATCGTTGCAGACGGGCCCAAGTGCCAGTGCCGGAGTCGGGGCCGGGGATCTGATACGCAAGGGTGATCCGTCGGCCCAGCGCGGAGCATCGAAACTCGTCCCCAATGCCACGCGGCGGCGTTAAAGAAAGAGTGCTAAGTAAGGAGAAGGTTGCATTGTCAATGCTCGGGTCTACTTGCAATCGACAACTTTGAAGTTTATATGTCCTAAAAGGTACGAAAATAGACAATATGAAGGACCATTCGCAAAAGAGTAACAAGGAGAGCCTAGTACCGCTTCAAGATGCCGGACGAGTTCATCCGACCTAGGCGATTTGAGGCGGACGGTCCTGTCGAGAATATTGCATATGTAACTTGGTGGAAGCCAGCCAGGATCTAACAGGGGTAGCACCGCTTCCGTAAAGATGGATTGAGATATCCTGCCCGTCTGTCACCATCTTGGTAATGCAGCCCTACCACCGTGGCCATGGTGTCGCCAATACCTTGCATTAAACTGTACTCGCAGTCCGCCTTGGTTCAAAAATAAAACCAACAATAAAGGCTGCCAGCCGAGCTTGACCAAGTGTCTCATCTGAGGCGACTTTTGTAGTATCGTAAACCCGATGCGGATGCTGTCTCGGGTCAGCTTTCTCAATATACGGGTTAGAACTCTTGGTTACCTAATGGTCATGGTGATTTGGATAAACGCGTGTATTTTAATAGAAATAAGGTAGTGAAGAGCCGCAGACCGTGATTCTTCTGAAACGGACGAGCGCGTCAGTGTCCATCTATTTGTCATGTTGGGATGAACATGAACACAATTCGAAGCCGATCGCACAAACAATAACGCATCCCCTTTATTTCCCCCAACAACATGCTCGCTTCAAATATGGCTTGTTGGCTGTGTGCCAGAAGTACCAAGTGTACACGGAAGATAGCGCCATTTTTGGATATGTTTTCATGCTTACGTGACTGGAACCGAAGCGCAACTTCCGCGGGCAGCTACTCGTCCTTTCTCGCTTAGAACCACATGTTTCTTGATCTTCCAGGCAATTAGATAGAAGGCATTTCTTCCGCTGTAACAACTGGTCCTTCTCAGACTTGACCGTGTCCGCTCATTATCACATTGAGTCCGCCGGTGCATCGAGGCAAGATTCATCATTGTTAAGGGCTAGGCATACATATTGGTACTGTCGTGACTTGTATATATTGCCCAGTGAAACGGAGGAATATTATGTAAAGAGCTTGACCATTCCTCGTTCAATTATTATAAATTCTTGAACGTTAATAAGTCAGTCGCATTATTCAGGCAAACCGAGTGTTAATGGGTCACGTGCTTTCGTGCCTTCGTGCTTCGTGGGGCAACAATCGTGACGCAATTCGACGCGTCACAATTCTTGTCAACTCGCAACGGGTTCAATCAAGTGGGTGAATGTATCGGACATTCACTAGAGGCTTGCTTGCTCCAATAATATGATGTCTTTTTGAGGAACATTAACCGTATTCTACTGGCACACAAGCCATTTTTATGCCCCAAAACACACAGAATGCCCGAAGTCATCGACCTCATCTCGAGCAGCTCGAGCCCGCCATCTCCGGCTTTGCAACTGGAACGCGGGGGGGTTACATCTTCGCCGCCTAGACGCGATTCTGCGCATGATAGATATCATGTCGACGACATACTCCATTTGAACGATGCTCCCCCAACCGAAGCCCTTACGAAGCGAACTGCTACGACATCAGCGCAGCCCACAACCAAAAACGACAACGATTTCCTCTTCCTGGACGAAGATTTTGATGTCACGGGAGATCTGGATGGCTTTGAAACAACTGTTCAAACAGAACGGCACTCGACCGATTCCAGGGGCCGTAGCAGCTACACCCGGTCATCGACTTGGGCTACGACAGCAGGGGCCAGAGCCGACACCACAGCCCCCATGCGCCCAGCAAGCTTTGGCAGATGGAACTCGATCGCCGACCCCATCGAGAACAGCAGCTCGCCTGGCCCATTTGATCTGACGAAAGACGATACCTCGGAGACATTGCCGTGGCCCCAGCCCGCGCGTGCGGGAAGGGCCTCTGCGAAATTGCCCAGGGCAGTCCCAGCCGGCAAACCGACGCGGAAATCGCCAGATATCGCCCCTGTCTCGAGCGATCCTTTCGCTGACGATTCTCCGGTCCGACCAAAACCAGCTGCAAAGGTGGAATTGGACATCCCTAGCGATCTGTCTTTCGTCTCGCCTGTTAAATCAAAGCAGAAGAACGCGGCTTGGGACCCTATATCCAGTTCCATGCCGGAGAGCCACACGGATTTCAAGGCCAGTCCTAAGAAGATGCCAGATCACCAGCCATTGAAGCGCAAAGCTGAGGTTCTTGTCATCGACGATGACGATAATTCAGACGAGGAGTTTCCAGATCTTAGCGCCATCGACTTCTCCAAGCTGAAGAAGAGCGCTCGATCTTTGAGCGAATCTCCGCGAAAGGCTACAAAGACGTCGACACAAACAGCAAAGAAGACCGCGCCGTTGACCGCGGACCAGAAAGAATGGGAGAAGCGACGCAAGGAGCAGGCCCGGCAGGCAGAAAAGGAGCGTAAACGCATCGAAAAAGAGCAGGCCAAGGAGCAGCGAGCGCAGGAGAAGATGAAGCAGAAGGCACTGGATGAAGTCAACAAACTGAAAACCGACAAGAAAGCGTCCACCTCGGAGATGATCGTTGACTTGCCCCAGAGCTTCGCCCCCGGCATTACTTTGCAAGTCAGTAAGATCTTGGAAGACCTCGAAGTGCAGCAAGGCAGTTGGCATAGCCACCCCGTCGATCACATAGTGAAGTGGCGAAGAAAAGTCCAGTCTCGATACAACGAAGACTTGGGATATGTGAGTATATAACCTGTTCTATTTTCATAACTATTTTGCTTACCCGTTGATGTAGTGGGAGCCGGCACCACTGCGTATCGCCCCTGAAAATCACGTCTTGGTGGTCATCGAAGCAGCCGAGTTCGTTAAGCTTGCGCTCGGAAGCGAGGGTCACGACCTTGATGCGCATGTCTTGAAGATGAGGATGCATTTTCCTAAGGAGTCCATCATCTATCTGCTTCAAGGCATTGACCTCTGGATGAAGAAGAACCGCAATGCCCGGAACCGCCAGTTCACCAACGCGGTCCGCGGCAACGGTGACGATGCACCGCCGCCTTCCGGTCAGTCACGGCGGAGGAACGCGCCAACCCACGAGATCATTGACGAGGACATCGTCGAAGACGCGCTCATTGCCCTGCAGCTGCACCCCGGCGTGCTCATCCACCACACTCCCATCGCCGTCGAGACGGCGCAGTGGATCGCGGTCTTCACGCAGCACATTTCCACGATCCCGTACCGCAAGGCTAGAGACCTGACGGCGGCGTCGGCGGGCTTCTGTATGGAGACGGGGCAGGTCCGGACGGGTGACAACCCGGCCGAGATCTTCGTCCGCATGCTGCAGGAGAATGCGCGCATCACGGCGCCCATGGCGTACGGCATCCTTAACAAGTACAAGTCCGTCTCGGAGCTGGTCCGGGGGTTCGAGCAGGAGGGCCCCCTGGCGTTGGAGGATTGCAAGAAGAGCGCGAACAAGGACGGCGCTCTCACGGATCGCACGCTCGGGCAGGCGGCGAGTCGGCGGTTGTACAAGATATTCACGGGGCGCGACGATGATAGCACTGACATTTGAGACCGTGGAGGGAGATATTCGTTGTTCGTTGTTCGTTGTTTTTGGCATTACGGCAGTATTTGTCCAACGTGTTGAGTATATACTTTGACGGACGGTGCCGTTAGGGCGTGTACGGTTTACGAGCTTTTGGAACATCATTGATACCCAGCGGAATGGCCAACGGATCTGTTTGGCCTAAAAGTAAGGAAGAAAAGGTATATATTTTGTGCTCCTAATTCTATACAATAACCAAATCATGGATATTTGAAAGTTACGAGCACATGTCCAAAAGTATGCAATAACGTTTTATGTGACTGCCAATCGTCATCGAGAAACAAATTGACATGTAATGGGGCCAAATAACCAACCCAACAATCTGGAACAACAGTCGCCCATAGCTACAAATCTCCATCAATCGTCTTCATACAGCTCGAGCCCCTGGACCTCCATCTCGAAGGCTGCCGTGCCGACCGCCCCTAACGTGATGGTATTCACGTCGCCCGCGTCGAGGGGCAGCCGTACGGGTACCGTGTGGTGATACCCCGCGCGAGAGTTATACTCGGAGAGGTTGACCGGGATCGTCTGGTAGTTGATCTTGATGTACGCCTCGCCTGCATCGGGGTCGTTGACCGTGTATCGTACTGACACCCACTCATATGGAGAAGTCCCGAGACGGCCGGTCACGTTGCGGAATGTCACTTCGTCTCCAGTACGGAGACGGTGGACCAGGACTTGTCGCTGTTTGGTGGCGTCGCTGGCAGCAGGAGCAGCACAGTCATTTTCATCGCCAAAACACCGCTTCACCATAGCCACCAGCCCCCTTCCTCCAACCGCCTCAGCCTCCGCCGCATACCGCCTCCGCGTCGCCGGGTACGACACCACCCCCGTAACAGGATCAACCTTCCACATCGCATGGTACTGCAACGTAACCCTCCTACCCTTGGCCTCGACCGCGACGGGCAACCAGACGTAGTTCGAAGCCGCCGTCCCCTTGCTGTCCCAAGCATCGCCCATGAAGATATACGTCGTGGCCTCGGTCCCCTCCACCACGAACTCGTACGTGTTCTGCGAGCCGTACGTCTTCTCGGCCGGGGGCGCGATATCGGAGGGCCCCGTCCAGGGGCCCGCGAGGGACGTGGCCCAGAAGGCTTGGTTCGCGTTGGCGCGGTAGCCCGTCTTGCCCGAGACGAGGAGGAAGTAGACGCCGTCGGACTCGAGGATGCCGGGGGCTTCGTAGGCGCCCTTGGCTGTTGGGGTGCGTTATTAGTGTTAGCAAATATGCGCTTTGCTTTCAGTAATATCGGACGAAAGAGGGTCGGAGACGATGTACTCAATGAACTAGCTAGGCTTCCGATAGAGCCGTCGCTGTTGATCTTGTTGATTTGTACCGTGTTGTGATCCGCGCTCGTCAGGAGATACCAAGCATCTCATCGCCACCAAGTCAGCTCCCTAGTCTCACCGGATACCCGCCGCAGATGACGACTCACTCGTGGCCTTGTCAAAGAACATCCCAGTATCCGAGTACGAATACCTGTTCGGTGGTAGAAGCCCCTTGGCCTTTTGGCTGTAGCCTCCGATGAACTGCGAGGAGGACAAGGACAGGACATTCCGATCTTGTTGCCCGTACAGCTAAGTAGACATCAAGCAAGACGAATAGTCAGCCGCGCTGTCTCCATACAGAACAAAGTCGCCGCTGAGGAATGCAACTACTAACCCAGGATGATGAGCCATTGGGACTCGCGAACTTGGGACGCCACATGCCACTAACGGCAGGGGCTTGCTTTCCCAGGTTCTCCCAGTTGACAAGATCGGTTGACTGGTACATCAGGGGAGTCTGGTCTGCGGATCCCCCACTCGTCAGTTCTTCGGGTGTCCTTCCTTTACCTCTCGGGGAAGCAGCCCTTCCTCTCCTAGCTTGCTTCAGAGAATCTACTCACTATCGCTGGCACTGTAGCCAATCCAGTACCATGTCGAACCTCGCTGAACCACGCCTCCCCCGTGAGCGTCGATCTTCTGCCCTGCTGTATCGTACCAAACAGCGCCGGGGACAATCCATGACGCACCCCAGACGGTGCGAAATACGAAAGAGGTATATAAAATAAGTATCGGCTTCCACATTTTGCTGATGGAAGGTGACGCAATCGCCAGGTCAACCCTTTGGTTACTGTACAGACTACTATCCTCGTCGGATGGGGAGAAGAGAGAAAAACAGTTTGGGGAAAAACGCATTTACTCGTCAAATCATATCTGTGATCCCATGCTGGGCTGGCATCAGTAGCTAGTGTGTTCCGGCCAATACCTTCATTAGGCGGCAAAATCCCCAGAGCCCTGCTCAGTTGAGGAGACGGCATCGAGACTCCGAAGCGGGAGCGCTACCGCGGGGAACCATAAACTTCCGTCAATGCAACGCAAACTGATGTTACATTTCCTCTGTTGCCATCTCAATCATCCGTCAGATCGACGAGATCAACCTCTTCTCCCGAATGCAATTTCGTTCTCTTAGATGGCCTCCGAGGAGACTCATCCTGGGTTAGGTCGTAGTGTTCGCCATGCTCTCGTTTGATTGGAGCACCGCCTTCACGCTTGACCTTGTTTCCCTTGAACATGATCAGTCAGTAACGCAAGTAGAATATACGTAGCAGGGACAATTTACCTTAAGTTGTTCCAGTCGCTCTCTAGCCAGCCGGTCTCTTTCCGCGTCGGTCAAGGCTGCAAGTCTCGGCGAACGAGGAGGTGGAGTGCGCGGTAGGATCATCTCTCGCTTGAGTGCCTCTGTGTAGCCTGGTTAGGTCTGTAAAAATTGAATACGTGAGACCAACGAACCTCTTGACCTGTAGATGAGCCGAAAGACGGCAATGGGACCATTGTCTTCGTGCAGCGCCTGGAAGTCTGAATACTTCGGAGCCCTCTCGAGCCGCGTGCCCTTTTCGAAGCTTCTCAAAGTCAGCTATGAGGCACAAATGAGATTTATCAGACGACTGCCGACTCACTTTGTCCCATGCGAGACGGCCTTTCCCTTCAGCGATTTCTCGCTTAGCTCAAACTTGTTGTTCTTGATGTTGCCCGGACGACTTGCGATTTCGCCTCCTATGATGCCACGCAGGACTCGGACCTCGATGACGCCCAGCTTGGTCGCAATCTTCAGATCATGCTTCACTCGTTCATGTTGAGCTTCATCCACTAGAAATTGCTAGTTAGTTACACGCGCCCGGGCTATCTCGAGGCAGGCAGGTTATCATACCTGTGGTGACCGAAGCGAACTTGAAATTCCGCAATTCCCATTCATTGGTAGAGGGATTGATCTCTTCGCGGCCACGGATTATCGACTCCTCAGTCGATGGGAAGTATCCTAGATTCAACATATCGGGGCTCCTGAAGAGTTTGCCGATAACCCAATGGCCATCGACGTAGACTTGTAGGGAAAGAGCATGGTTTCTGTAACCCCACTCATACGCCCTGTTGACGCCCATACGGATGGCGAAGTTGGTGTCATCGATACACTCGATATATTTGGTGACGGTTGGTTGAGGTGCATCATCATCACCGGCATCTGGAGCGGCGTACTCGGTGACATCTGCACCGTTGATCTGAACTGCGACATAGACGCCGGGAACGTCTTCGTTGATCGTCATCTTCACGACGTTTGGCCCCAAGCTGTGTCAACCAGAGGCCACAAGGGATACTTGCAGAATAATAACTTGGGTTGTGTTGATGTGAGATGAGTCGGAGCTTTCGGGCGATGGGGCAATCCGACGCAATAAAAAGGTAGATATGATTGGAGCCCAAATTAGATGTCCTACAATCGATGTCGAGTTAATGCCCATTCAATGCCTCAGCATCAAATATGCATCGTATCGACGACGGGTGGACAATAGAGGTCACCCCGGCCGATAAGGTTCAGTTGCCTTTGTCTGTTATTTCAGCAGTAAGCAGCCTCAGGTTTGGAAGGTACGTTGGGGAGCCTGGTTCGGTGAACCTGTACTTCAGCTGCAGGTGGTGACTCCAAAGCAGTCTCCCCTTCCCCGGTAGGTGCGACAGCAAACTTTCTCACAAGGTCCTTTGACTGAGGTGAGAGAATGATGTGATCGCATTGATACCGAAGCCGATGTGCTACTCAATTGAGATGATTCGACGACAAGGGATGCGAGAATGCAAATGTCTTCAATAATACTTAAAGTATCCAGCGCGGTCAAGGAGAGATGTGGCGCACGGACCCACTATGGACTTTAAGAAGACACGGGATGGCACGAGATCAGATGCATTCGATACAAGTTGCTATGTTACACTGGTTTTCATCTGCGAGGCTGACAAAATACTGCATGCGCGATTGATGCTTTTCGAAGCTGTATGCCCAGCAAGGTACATGCGCAAGTAACTTGCTGTGTACCTAGCGTGCGAGTCTGGAAGAGATGAGGTTGGAACGAACGATACACTGCCAGCAACTGATCTGTCAACCAGTCACCGCTCCCTAAGCGATGGTGCTCATGAGCGCAGGGCAGGTAGACATCATCACAATAAGGCTCCCATGCACCCGTGGTACTGTGCTCTGGTCATTTGCGACTCCGAACACACCACTCAGGTGAGCACATATAATCAAGCTGTGTGCCAGTCATGGTTATCAACAAGCCATACAAAGGAAGGCAGCGCATGTACAGAGGGCAGTAGAAAGGTATCAAAACACGCACATTGATGCCAAGACTCTTGCTTGCGTACTGTTATTTGTGGTGAATCAGAGCTGTATATGGCGTGAAGGAAGGCCATGAACATCGACCCCAAATGACGTAAAACATAGTTTGATCTTGTGCAGTCACCAACGAGCCAGCAGTTGATTGACGATGGCACCAGTACAAGCCTCTCACCTCTTTTGGGAGTCACGCTGGTCGATTCAGTTGTTCGTGTTGGTCCGTGGCCCCTTTCCCCTCAAACTTTCTCGAAATGGAGCAGAATACTTCCGGGACGACTTATCTAAGGGCTTTTGCAGGCCTTTTCGCGACTCCTCTATAGCATGTCATAGGCAATCAGAATATTTTCGGCCTGATCGCCGGAGCCGGTGGTGGCATTGCCTATGGCTCTTCCCTGGTATCGTTCAAGCTTCTTGATTTGCGCAGTTGAGGCTTCGAAGAGTCGGCAGCGGGCACCATCGTGTTGCGGCATAGCCCCCGAGACAGTTCAGATATCTCGCTCGGCGTAGAAGACTCTACGTTGCGGTTGATGCAATTCACGCCAGAGGGTTGGCGTGAACTGTGACTTTCTCAATAAAAGCCTTCTCTTTGGGCCGGTTCTTCTTGTCGACCTCGACGGCTTCCAGTTTGGAGAGGGTCACGAGACTGTCGTCGCCAATGAGCTTCCCAAACACCGTGTTCAACCCGTCCAGATGAGGAGCCTTGTCGAGCAAGACAAAGAACTGGGATCCGTTGGTGGCCGGGCCCTTATTCGCCATGGACACCATACCACGGGCGTTGTGCTTCAGGGTCGGCCGGATCTCATCCTCAAAGGGAGCACCCCAGATGCTCTGGCCGGCCTTGGGGTTCTCCGGGGTCGGGTTGCCAGGACCGCCGGTCTGGATCATGAAGCTTGGGATCAGCCGGTGGAACGGGGACTGATCATAGTATCCCGATGCGCAGAGCGCTAAGAAGTTCTGTCTCGTCGTTAGTATGGCGGTCTTTGTGGCTGGCCTCTCCTGTAAACTTACCTCGGCAGTTTTGGGGACACTTTCACAGAAAACCTCGATTTTCAAGTCACCGAAGTTGGTATGTAACGTGACCGACATGATGGTGTGGGAACTCTGTAGCGAGATAGGAGGCGGGATTTCTCGGGCGTTGGTGACTGACTTGGGTGAATGTTTTGCTGAGCTAATGTGTGTAAGATTTGACCAGAGCTTCCAAAGACTCCAGTCACCAACCACCAACGTATGCCAATTCACAGGCCCCTTCCTTGGCGAGTTAAATCAATGGACCCCGCCAAACAAAGCTAGGTCGGACACTGGAGTACATACGGGCCCCATTCCGCACATCAATCCCAACTCCACTCTATATTTCATCAGTCATACCTTACAACCGGTAGCAGACACGAAAGCGGCAGGCACAGGGCAATTAGGGACTGCTTTGTTGTGGGATGTCTCTCTTGGACACCCATGCAAGGGAAGTGGGGATATTGTGTATGTGTATAGTCAACAGCTGAAGTAAAGTTTGAAATGTCATATTTGATTTCTCCCCTTTTAAGAGGCTCAGCTTGAGTTGGCACTGGAGCCTCTGGAAATTGGGCGATGAGTTTTGTTTTTTCATCATTCCAACATGTCATATGCGGTTACGAGAATGAAGACTGTATTACGTGGATTGAGTAGAAGCATTGGTAGTATCCAGCAGGCCTGGAGGTTGGTCCATATGAGGAGTGTATACTCTTGCGACCTGATGTGGGGCATCTAGCTTCCACAAAGCAGATTCGAACGAACAAGTAGACCGCCTTTATCAATTCGACAACTGACGATGTGTATCTGGGCGACCGGTTGCCTCTCATCCACACGGAAGCTGAATTGGGGATGTGAACCCGTGACAGCTCTGATGGTTACGCAGCTAACGCCATCACTCACGTTATCCAAAGTCTTCTTTGGAGAAACCACCCCACATTGCCAGCTGCTTCCAGTCCTTCCGCCAACCCCAAAAGTCCTAGATTTCGGCTCGGTAGTACTTCACACGCACATACTTAGGTTAGCTTGGCAGATCAACAGGAACGTGTGGGCGCATCGCTACGAAGGGCCCAGTTGGTCGCACAGCTGATCGGAGATGGACGAATGATTCCTGCCATGCCCGCCCATCCATCCGCGACGTTCTGCTGGGCTTCTGTTGCTCCGTGTCCGAAAAACAAAGGAATCTGAGCCAGAAGAAGAGTCCGAGTTTCGGCAGGGAGGTATATCATATCATAGGTAAGGACTACCGTAGAGCAACCCCCGATTTGAATACCCCACGTGTGTGTATCCATCATAGGCGTGTGCGTTTGTGTGTGTGTTGCTTAATTCCGAGCTGCCAAACCACCGCTTCGGTGCGCGAACTCCTCCTCTCACATTCGCTGCTCTGGGGCAAGATCAACCTTTAGTCACAGTCATATCGGGCATTTTACCATTTAGGATTATACATAAGGGATCTGCCCCCTACCTCCTCTCGTTATGGCTCCTATTATATCTGCTTCCACCATCACACAGTATGAAGTGCAACACATTGCTTTTTTTCCATTCGACGTAATTTGAAAACTTCGCAGGCGTTTCCCTTTAGCGGTCACCATGGAGACGTGG
This sequence comes from Apiospora marii, assembly GCF_038362585.1. Taxonomy (NCBI): domain Eukaryota; kingdom Fungi; phylum Ascomycota; class Sordariomycetes; order Amphisphaeriales; family Apiosporaceae; genus Apiospora; species Apiospora marii. The sequence goes on from NW_027117377.1 coordinate 4,423,870, forward strand.
GCTGCATCAGTGGAAGTAGGGACGGACTGCCTTGCATAAGGTGGTGTTGGGGGAGCGCGGCTGATCTTAGCTAGGTTGCGTTAAAGGGCTTCTGCGTGAAGCTATTAGTCGATGTCACAGGGAAACCTGACCAAGCAGCAGCCCTCCACCGCAACGAATAAAGCACGCAATTATATACATCAGACCAACTGCTAAGGTGAACGAACACTGAGTAGACTGATCAGGATCGGGCACCCAATGGGGTGGTCTGGCAGTGTTGAAACTGTTCAGTCCACAACTGCACTAACAGCCATTTGATCGCTCATCCGTCCATTCACAGGCATCTAGACGCCCAAGGTTACATGCTTACTTTTCTTAGTTGAGTACCGAGCTCGTTGGAAAGTGACTGACTAGCCTACCACCTTCTGTGCCTGAGATACGGCTGGATGTTTGTTTTGTTGTCAGCATGAAAGACAATGGGCGAGAGAGAAAGGAGACAGAAAGCCCTTGCCTGGCATTACCCAGCAAGTTCTGCACAAGATGAAGAAAGAGATGGACGCCGGGCTAGCTTTATCCTAGTAAGGAAGTATTCGCTATTTCCCACTTATTGCTAGGTGGTTGTAACACCAATGCCGGTTTTTTGTATTCAAGAGGTTGCAATGCAAGCCAACAGCAAAGGCAAAGGTCGCATCCAACCAATCCTGCTGTTTGCTTCTGCCTCCATATGCATAGCCAGCCAGTGAGTGACGAAAAGACAAGTGAGTGACGAAGCCGAAGGTTCGGATACGACAGCTTTTTTTGCTGCGCTGCGTTAGGTACTGCATCCCGGAGTACTGCTGCGTACACAGCTGTAGTGGGCCCTTTTCAGTGGTTAGTTCAATTACTCAACCCATCAGCATGGATGGGATGGGCTGTGTACATCGCCTGCGTACTTACCTAAAAGTAGGTCGGTCGGTCAATAACACCCGTACATACATCCATCCTTGGGGGGCCCATCCTCTCTTTCTTTACCTTCCCCGGCGGCTGCAACATTGAAATAACACAAAGACAACGTGCACAAGAGGATCCTTTCAGGCCGAATCGAATTCATCTGGCTCTAACGAGTCCCCGGCGACAAACAAACAGACAAACAAGGCCGATTTAGATGACCCAGTGGAAATTGTTCCTGGAAGGAAGTCTGAGCCTGGGTGTACCCTTGCGATTGACAGCACGGAGCCTAGGCTGGCCTTTAGACTGGGAGCAGCCCCTCCAAAGCATAGCTGACCAGCATCATCATCAATACTCTATTGCACCTGAGGAGACCGCCCAAAACACAACTCCATCTTTGGTTACGGCCTGCGCCCACGACTCCCCATCCGTCGCCGAACCAACCTCCCAACGCCTCTCCCCCCGACAGCGCCTGCAAGGGCGGACGAGGAGGAGAATACATGCCACCTCTCCGACCTAGGTTTCGATCCAGTGCTCGACCTGTTCGCGGCTGCTGCATTCGTCGCCCGGCATCAGCAACTCCCCCAGTGCCCGGCGTCAGCCTTGAGCGACGGCAATAATGACGGACCGGATACCCGCCTTCGTACGGGTTTCTGGCCCCCCGAATAGCAGCTTTCTCGTCGGCTATCCTGGAATATCCGCGACACTGGTAGGTTTACCTTGATTTCCTGCTGAGGCTCGAGTGGCTGGGTACTTGTCGGGCTGTTCAGCCCTTCCCTCGCTGCCTTGGGATTTCCGTAGCGCACCCACAGCACGCGGGGTTCGCAGCCCGTGAAACTCAAATGTCCGACGACGGCATTGCGAGATCCCCCAGCATTGAGTCGCTGGCTTGCCGTTACCATTAGAAATTTCATCGTTGACTTTTATAACTAGCCGCGCATTGAAGGAAAGGTTGAGATCCGGCCTGCTGCTGGCTACTCGGCGCCTGTTGCTATATCCCTAGTTCGAATATGCCTTCAACGCAGAGAAACGATTCATCCCGCCGCCGAAAATGTTGCGAAGCGCCACTTAGGGACTCCGCGACGAGACACGACCGATGTCGTAGGGAAAGAACTCCTGTTGTTCCGTTGCGCGTCGGGGAAGGAGGCCGAGAACGTCATCGCGATGGACCTGCCCTTTGTGTTATTCATACCATTTGGACGAGGAGGCGAAGAAACGAATAGAAGGATACCGCCAGCGTCGATGCAGCTTCCCAATAGAGTGCTGGAAACGTATTACGAGTTGGTGGTCACCGTCCAGCAAGGCCAGAGCATACAGAACAAATACGCGTTCCCCGTGCCGCTACAAAGATATGATACTCTGTCGACTTTCGGAATGTACAACCGGCCCGAGACGAAGATTGCGACAGTCGACAACGTCGTCACTCTTGGCATCTCCCTACCCAGATGGAGTTATGGCCCAATGGATCCTATTACCGTCTACATCAAACTTGCGCCAAACCTCGACTGGATGGCAAAGGCGCGCAAAGTAACGGTACAGAAGCTTACACTCGCCATCGAGGAGGAGATAACGTTCAATCCCGAGGGCGACGAGCCGCAAAAGAAGATCAACAGGTTACAGAAGCACGTGCAGGCAGTGGGCACCAAACTTCCAGAGGCCGGATACGTCACCAACATGGGCCTCATCTTTCCTCATAAGGATCTTAGGGACTCACAGGGCATTATACGACGAGGCCAGCCGGCATTCCCTAACTACGAAGTATCCTCATTCACCACTACGTCAACCCTCTACAAAATCGAATTCTTCCTCACAATCAAAGTAAGTATCGATACGACACCATTTGCTTTCATAGCATGCTCACCTCGCATCACAGGCCCATCTGACTTCGGCTCGGGATATCACATTGCGCCAGCCTATTGTTATCTGCCCGATGGATCATCAGGCTTGTAAGGAGGAAATGGACGCCATCGAGCAATCGGCTAAAGAAGCCTCCTTTGTCGATCAAAATAACCCCATGCTACCTGCGCCGACAATCATATTGGCAAACGACCACAATGCGCTCAGAACACTCGGGCTTTGCATGGTTGGCGGCCAAAAGAAACCGCTGATCGACTGAGCGGAGTATTCGGTGCTGAAATAACGACACGCTGCAAGTGCCTACAACAAGAGTCGATGGCGTGCCGACAATGCTTCCTTGCCTATATACTGCGACTGCTAGTATATCGAATTGACATTGCGTCATCCGACACGCACACCGACGCAGCTGGTTTTGACTTTTTTCTAACACAGTTGCCAGTTTTGACTCTGAATACAGTTTAGTGGCGGCTTATTGCTGTTCGCATGAGAGTCTGAGCCACCTGTCACTGCTCTGGTCTCCCGAGCAATGGGAACGAAATGAGGGGCATTGCCAAATGTACCCGACAAACTACTATCCGTCGAGCCACCAGAGTTGAAAGCAGTCAACTGGAATATATGGAGCGAGGCGATGTCTTGATGGGGCCTGGTCTCGAGGTTGGCAATCGATGCTTCTCCCACCGGACTAGCACGTTTTGGCCAGGAAACCGTAGGCATCCCATAAAAGAGAAGCCGCCAGCATTCAAAAAGCGGATTGGGCCAGCGAGCCACCAAGTGGGACATGCCTTGAGGTACGAACGAGCATACGGAATTACGACTGGCGTTTCTGGAATGAAACTCGAATCGGACGGCCTGGGGCCAAAGGGGGAAACGGCGTCACGAGATCTGACATTACGGCAAGCACTTTCTGAAATGGGAGGATACCCAAACCGCTCGGTGCTATGCGGCGTTTTATAAGGACTGTTTCTTCTTCTTCTTTAATTTCTTTCCCAAAGATATGGACATGGACATGGTCCACGGTTGTCGAGACAAGGAGCAGTGAGGGAGGAGTTGCTGAAAGCCGAGAGGGCCTGAACTCGGACCTGGACCAGCCTTTTTATCTTCTGCGGTACTTTGGACATTAAATGGCGACGCTCCCCGTCAGTCGCGCATTTGTGAGGGAGGCAAGCTCGAGTTTCCCCGGCTAGTTTTCCGGACCAGGTGGACTGCATCATATTTGCGACGATGAAGAGGTTTTCTATGGCGGACTTGAGGCCTGGGTCCTTAGAGCGGGGTGCTACTGAGTCGCCCGGGCTGGATTTGTAGGACAACGATCTCGAGTGTATATATATATGCAAATAGTGCGCTTCACCAATGTGTAGTGAACGCCTGCTCGCGCAGCAGGCAGAGGGTGAAAAATCAAAGGCCATTCTGAGATACTGCTGCTGTATAGGTGTGCTGGCATCATGAATGCTACCTCCCCGCCCTTGCTCCCCCGAGATTGTCCACATGTTGGCATTCGCCGAAACTTATCGGGCTAGCCACTGTTGGAAACTTCATCTACTGGAATGTCTTCGAGCATGCACTAGACACTTTGTTGCATGGGTGGTGCACCACATGCCGGACCAGATACTTGAAACCTCAATGATCTTGTTTCCTGAACCTATCCCTTAGACAAGTACCCTGAGAACTACCCTGGAGCCGCAACGTGATTATGGTCAGTGGTACATAGGTTTAAAAGATAAACTTACATATTATTACCAAGATCTTCTTAAAGTTGACCGGAACTTAATGAAAACTAGGATAGCGGGATATAAGCCTTTTTAAGGGCCGTTTTTGCCATCGAAAACGACGCAGGGAGTTTGGCCGAGTGGTGTGAGTAAAAATCCAGCCATTCTGAGCCCATTTCGCAGGCTGCTAACATCATATTCAGTAAGGCGCTGTGTTTAGGAACGTCTTTGACATCCTATAACTTTCCGCAGTGGGAAACCGCGTGGGTTCGAATCCCACAGCTCTCATCAATTTTTTCGCGCTCCAAAGCTTGACTATACCTTTTTATCTCTCTCCCTCTGGTGAAATATATAATAACATTCTAAAATTCAAGACTGTGTCGCCTTGACTTATTGCTAAATATATATAATATATGATTTTCTCCAGATCGAGTCTAGATTCCTTTGTTCATATCCGATTGGTATTTCGGGCCTTATGCCCTGTCAAATGACACCCAAGACGACTTCTCATGCAGCAATTGCTCCAATGAATGACGCTCGTACGCTTCTGGGTCAGTGGTCCTTACAAGTGCTTGCTTCAGAGCGTCTGGTACTTGAAGCATCAGCCATTTGCACTTATGAGGGGAAACAGAAGTGGGATAGTATGGCGTCAAATGTAGTGGGGGCGCCTCTTATCTCCAGTAGCGCCGATTGCTTCTGACTGCCATCAATTGCTCAACTTTTTACTTTCGAGCTTCATTTGAACTTGGTCTTTCTGCTCGTTCCCCTACTAAAGCCAGTTATTTCGGCCAATATATTTCGAGGTCACTCATATTGGGTTTCTCAGTCGAGTTAAGTTTGTGCTGGAAACGAAGTCTGTACTGTGCCTGTCGCAACCATGGCGTACGACGACGAAGACCCCACGGCTGCGCCCCCGCCAGCCATTGCCCGAGATGACCCTTCGAAAGTCGCGATCGAAGACGTCGAAGATGCAGAGGCGGACGAGGCCATTCCCGACTTCCGCAAGTTTGCCTCGTCGCTCCCCGGCGGCGGCGCCAGCGGCGGTGGTGCGCTGAACAAGAAGGCCACGCCCCACGTCTCAAGCAAGACGGTCCGCCGCGGCGAGAAGGACTTCGAATCGCACGGCACGCGCCTGCAGGAGAACGCGCTGGAGACGAGCCGCACCGCCATGCACGACGTCCTCAGCTACACGCGCACGCGGACGCCCGACAACACCATGACGGGCTGGTACTTCCCGGAGCATTGGGCGCAAGAGACGAGCGAGGGCGAGAAGCCCGAGGGCCTCTGGAGGCGAGATCGCGTGGTCGTGCTGGAGGCCGAGAAGGGACAGATGACGAGGAGCATGGGGCGCGTGCTCCGGGGAGCGCCGAAAAACGTGCCGGGCTGGGACAAGGCTTGGTTGCTGCCTGAGGAGGCGCTCTACCTGGTCGAGCGAGGGGATCTGATGTTGCGCTGGCCAAGAGGACCCATTGAGGACATATTCCCTCCTCCCGAGGAAGTCGACGGAGTGAAGCGCGAGGTAGCCCGTGGAGAGGATGGAGACTACGAACTGGGTCTGCCGCTCAGTCTCCAGGCCGCATACTCACTTTTCATCGGCAACGAAGGCGACAGAGGCAAGGTCACGTTGGAGAAGTTCCAAGTGTATTCGCAGCTGCGGCGTACTGGCTATCTAGTTTCGAGGGCCAGTCCACTCTTCGATCCACCACCTCCCTCTGACACCCAGACCCTTTGGCAGAGGCTTTTCTCCCTCATATCATCACCGAAATCAGATACGCCTAAATCACACCCACCCATGGGCCCCTTGATAAAACCCGGCTTATATCGTTCCTATGAGCCGCTCTACCATCATCTTAGCCTCATCCCTAGACACAAGCCGACACCAACACCGAATACGCCAGCACCTGAAGGGCCCTTCACTGTGACATATCACGTGTTCAAGTCCCGTCCTGGATTCACCAAAACCAATCTCCCACTGCCCGACTTCCGTATCGCGGTAGTCAACGCGCGCACAACCGACGTCCCCAGTCTTGCCGAGATGGAAGCCCTCCTCGACTCGACGCCGTGGGACCCTCCCAATGCCAGGAGCGGCGCCGGAGGACCGAGCATCGGCCACATGTATCAGAGGCTCAAGCACGGCTGGAGGAACGTGATCGTGGCGGTCAACGACAACGGGATGGTCAGCTACCTGGAGTTCATGGAATCGGCGTTTGGCGAGGAGAAGCTCTTCGAGCGCTTTGATGCCAAGCCGGGAGCGGGTGGAAAGAAGTCCAGTGGTCGGAACCTGAAGGGTGGACGTGGTCGTGGTCGAGGCGGACGGGGTGGTCGAGGCCGCGGAAAGTAAGGGCGATATTAGCGATATGCTTCACACCTTACACACACTACCCATTCGACCTTCGCGGCGAATCCTAGTCGAAATGCTACGCCGTATGTACGCTGTACACGTTGGTCCAGCCTACTAACAGAAGTACGCGGCGGTGCTCACATAATGTATGCCAAACAAATTGGAAGAAGGGCTTCCATATGCATGCAATACTATCAAGGTATTGGTGTTGGTGCCCAAGATCTAAGTTCCAATACATTACCCTTGATGTCCATGGTCATCAGTTTAGACCAGTAGATCTAATCACCGAGGACATATAAAGAGGGCTACCAGAGGCACATCACGATCGCCGTTCTTCAGAGAAATGGACAAAAAGGTCTTTTTGTGATTATGGCACACTGGGTACATTTGAGGCGGATATATCTATTTGAGTGCAAATAGCATGTATTCTTATCTCTGCAAGATGCGATGCTGACTGGTGTCTGTCGCTTGGACTTACGACAATGGGATTCTGCAACTGACCAAGGTCCTGATGGATACCAAGTTGCTATACTGCAGTGCTGAGCAATATTGTCCCCGAGTCAAGTAAGTGCTAGTAATAAGAATGCAAGTGCACGAAAGGGTCCAGCCAGTCCAGCATCACATGACGATTCTGCCCAGGTTTGTTACATCATTAAGCCAATGGCGATGGGCGCGTCCTCGCCAAGGACTCTAGGTTAGCAACTGGAGGAATGGAGGAAGGCGCTGGTTGGGCTGTTGGGGTTCCACAAAATCCTGCAATCCACTTGGGCACAGAGTTTCTACAGTTATTATTAATACAACATGATGCATGTTCGCCCAAGGCTTTCAGGGTCCTATGGCAAGCAAGTCCGTCACAGCAGCACAACACAATTCAACAGTAAGAAAATAGGCCCTTTTCAAAACAATGTCAGCTCGTATTTTGCAAGGTTTTTCGCCACAGCTAGCTGTCAGCATCTTACAGAAGAATAAACGGCCGATCTTCCTTATCAAAGAGGAGAAGGCTTGTGACTTACAAGCAAAAGATTACATGGTAAGCCTCATGCACCAATCGTGAGGTATACGGCCAGTGCCACCCCAAGAGCTGCATGGGGCCTTGGGCTGACCAGGACCGGCCGAGCGATCGTCGGCACATCCTCTAATGTCATCTGGCAGTTCCTAGTGTCACCTCTAGTTTGCTCTGACTAGGTTATTATCATTCTTGCTCGGGTTGTTAAGCCACGGATTGACTGACGTGCGCCGCCGCCGTAAGTATGTGCGTGCGTGGGTGTAGGTATTTTTGGCGGTTGGGAGGAGGAATGTCGAATGTGTTGATGTCAGGATGTCAACGTATCATCGATTTTAATCCATGCTCACCTATAGTGCAGGGGTGTCGTCTTCTTGCTGTTCTGGGAAATGGACAGAGAGCACCAACTGGCCAGATGCAATCCAGCGATTTGCAGGGGAGCAGCAAGCAGGGACACAGGTCGCTCTACAGTTACCGGGGTCTGGCGCTAGCAGCTGTACCAACAATTGACAGATTCGATATACCTCCGCGGGCAGCGGGGGAGAAGTGAAAAAGGAGCACGCTGCACGCATCCTCACGAGCGTAAGAGTGGAGGCGCTAGAGTGACCTGGCAGTCTGTCAGTGTCAGTGCAGTCAATCATTCATTCAGGTCACAATAGGAGAGAAAGAAGAAATACCAGCAGGTGGATGGCGGAATCTGTTCACGGTATTGTCTAATCCTCTCGCGTCATCTCGTCTGCTTCGGAGGCGCAACATGCAATAGCCGTCAAGAGACAAAGTGCGACAATGGCAACTAAACCCCCTGCCCCATTGGGTGCCGGCAGGATTGTGCTTGTTTGGTTGGCTCGCTACACCAACAGGGGCTCCGCCATGCTTGCTTGGGGCTTTCGCGGTTACACTCTGGGGGCGGCCAACACTAACATGGACGTCCAACACCACTACCATCAACTACCGGATTTGCCTATTGTCTCTCTCGTCCAAAGGGTGGCTTTTGCTCCCTCCGGTTATCGCTCTGTTCCATCATGTTTGCGTTCAGCAAGAAGTAGCAGCGAATGTGCAGCTCTGTTTCATCCCGGGCGCACCTACTTACATGTACTTGCCTTACTCCGTACATCAAGTCGACTTGAGTGAGTCACGGTGGCCCAGCCAGTCATCTTATATAACATTGTCATACGGAAGGGATGTGCGATACGGCGGGATGTCGGTCGGCCCCGGACCTGGCGACCTGGGCAGCCAGTGCAACTGCTATTATTGAACATGATCAGCGAACCTACCACCTTGCCTACTACATCTTAATTGCAAGCTCCCTTTGAGTTCCTTCTTGGGGGTGGCCGGTTCGTCGCACCCGCTGCTTGCTCGCTTACATGGCTTCTTAACTTACATGCACGCCGCACCAAAAGAGCATGGCCTCGGCAGTGTGAAAGGTGGCCATTCCTTGTCTCAAAGTTGTTCCGATAGTCCAATAAATACTAAAAGCAGAGTCTCCCGCCAGATGCTCCGGGGTCAAGAGAGACTGCACCGCAAAGTTGCTGTGTCCATGGAGCACGTCTTGTACGCGGCACCTGCGCCCCTCCCCCCTGGCTCATTGCCTCAGCAGACGTGCCGTGTAACTCGCCGGGCCTGTCGTTGCTCTCTGTTCGTGTTAGTGTTCCCACATATATTGAGTTGCGGATGTACCCAATCAGCTTCAGCGCATCTGGGCGACTATGTACTTTACTTGGCACTTGGTTGCATCGCTGCCTTCTCTGACCCTCAGGTCTCCAAATCCGCAATGGGGCTCACGTCGTGCTTCTGCTTCTGATTGTCAGGATCAACAAGACAAGTTGGCGGCAATGGGGGAGAGAGCATGGTGCGTCCCACGGCGAGACTCGAGTTTAACCGAGATAGAGGGCAAAGACTTTCTGCTAGTTGTCGCCTTTTTGTAACTCAAATTTCTGACTACCTCTGACTAACACGTTGGAGTTGCCAACTTGGATTCTTACTTCTTGGCCCCTCCGTCCCGTCCCCCTCCACCTCTCACAAGACTGGAAGTGGAAGCATTTACCTCAGGAACTTGGAACTCGGGCCACACCACAGTTGATTACTCTTGGTGCTTGGTCTCTCGCTGCCGGCTTGTTATTACCTGGCCCATATTTTTCTCTAAAGTTTCAACTTGTCCCCAGCTCAACCCATCATCACCCGGTCCCTCACTCATCGCACCCAACTCTTTTTCTTCCTTTGGTTTCCGGCGTCAACCACAATTTTTCCGTCTTGCCAAAAACGCGCCATCCGTATAGTCGTTCCCTTCACGAGACTCAACGCTTTCTCTGGTTCCGATCAATTTCGGAAACTGCCTCATAGCCTGCAGAGCGGTTTTTCTCAATTCTATATTGCTCGCTCTTGGTAACTACTGCTTGTACGTACAAGAGCGACGGAAGACGGGGCCCAGCCTGCATAACCTACCTAGGTATACCTTTCCTTACTCGGTTGTGGAGCTGGTCAACAAGTCTATTTTCTCTGCCGCGCGCGACTTGGGAACTTTTGCAGCTCAATTTACTAAACCCGACTGATACGCGTCAACTCAGCACAAGGTAAGCAAGCTATTGATTGCATTTCACCTTCCGCTCTAGAAACCCTCTCAACTCGAGGGAACTAACCTTTGGGACCTGTTTATCAAAAGTGCACTCTTTTCACCCATTTTCATTCAACGGAGACATTCTTCCGGTCGTAGTTTGGTCGTCAAATTCCTGCGACACAAACATCACACACCTTGTTCATCATACCTGGTCGTCGGTGGTCGGTTGACCCAAGGTTACCAGCGAGACCCAACCACGCAACATCAACAAGCTGGTCTGCTTTGCTCAACACCCGTACCGGCCTGCTCAACTCACCCACCCCATCTTATCACGATGGAGAACGGAACAGAGCGCAAGCCATCGGTCACACCCAACGGCCAAGACCGCGGTACCAGTGAGTCCGCTGTTGTCGAGAGGTATGTGCAACAGTTCCTTTTTCTTTTTTTTTAACCTCCGGACCTGAGTTGGTTCCTTCCTTTGCGTCATCATGAGTGAAGTGCGTTATCCATGTCTCCTTTCGTTTCGTTTCCCGCCCTCCGTCAAAGCCCAAGCTGGGTTCCCCTATCGCCGCCGCTTTCCCCGGCTGTCAAGTGTTACGGCTGCCAGTGCCAGACTCTGCCTCCGCTCTTTGAGGCTCTTGATGCCAACGGTGGGGACTATATGACGATGGTTTAATGGGGTCTTCAATAAGACTGGGTGAAACGATAGTCTACTGGACTCAACCAGGATTGATTGTTTTCCAACCCAAATTGTATTCCTCCATCCTGCAATCCCTCTTCCAGCATCCTACACTTGACGAGCCGATGAATTTTGGATTGGGTACCGACAATTCCTGACCCATCCCCATTTTCCATGCTCCATACTTTTACACCACCAATCACCGTCAACCCCGTTGCCTGGCTAGGCCACGAACTGCCCTCGTCTATCAACCATTCTCGCCTACCTCAAGATCTACCCTTTTTCTTCTCCCCACACGCCGCCACGTCTCTATCCCTCTAACTTAGTATGGGAAGATACCGCTTCCGAAGGTGAGGTTTCCTTGTCCTACTTGGCGTTTGTTTTTTTCTCCTTGGCTCTCTGCGTGGTTTGGTTCCAGAGCAGTGCCAGATCCAGACTCGCGCCGCAGAACCAGCTAAACCCCGAGATTTATACTCGACTATGTCTACCATCCCTTCCCTGTCTCCACATATCTCTATACATTTTTCCTGCGGCGACTATTTCGAGTATAGGTAGGTTACCTACCACCATCTCGAGATATTACTTTCGCTTAGCAACAGCTGAGCCAAATCCGACCTAAGTACTCTTCTTTCACCAAGAAGTTCAACGGTCAACCGCACAATCCCCTCACGACCCATTCATCCATCCTTTCACATCTGCATTTCTTTTCACTCTCGCCCCGTCAGATGCACCCAACTTGCACATGGCAATTCATCTCAAGCCAAGTCAAAGGACTGCCACGCTCATTGAGTGACGATCACAACAAGGCCTATTATTCGATTGCGCCTACCCAAGTCACGGTGCACTGCGGATCCAACCTTGCCATCTGAAGCCACTTTCCTTTTCTCCTCCGCCTTTCAATACCTCATCACACCTTCCTTCAGCTACCTTCAGCTGTGTCTGAGCGTAGCGTGTATCTGGTAACCAGATCGGCCCACCTGCCTATCGACAGCTCAGTCGTGAAGCCACACCGGACGCTCTTGACTGATTACTACATTTGAACCCGCTGAAACCTTACTCTTTCTTTTAACGCTGAGTGGCGGGGACTGCCTTCCTGTCCTGGAATCCCACGAGGCCATGTGTTTCTTTCCTTCACTCAAGGCTCCCGTCTCTGACGATGCAGCCTTGTTGACAATCTCTCGCCAGGACAGCCTGAACATCATTATGCTGACTCGCAGTCGTTCTAGCCGTGCCTCCGCCGCCGCCAACGGCTCATACAAAGCAGAAGAAGTCGATAGCGCCGACGAGACTGCTTTGAGCCCGCCACCGTCCAGTATGGCTGATAGTGCCAGTCCTGATGTATTGGGTGATGAGATCGTGGTAGGCACCAACACTCGACAGAAGTCCCCTTCCCGTCTCACTTCGGAGCCGGAGGACACCGAGATGGCCCAAGACGAGGAAGAGCCTGCTGCTCACTATCCTAAGCGCAAGCGATCGTCCATCTACAACGATCTCAGCGAGGACAAGCTCGAGGGAAGCTTGCCTAGCGGTGCTGACGACGGCGATGAACGACCGACGAGCCGCGCCACCTCCGTCCGGAAGCACGGCGTTGGTAGCAACATGTCCGTTCTTCTCGGCTACTGGAGGGATTCTCCCGTCCCCAAGCCAGCAGGCAAACATGCGGTCGTAGGTTTTATGGATGTAAGAGATCGCCTGCGAACCCGCATCCAGAACACCACACGCAATGGAGATGCCATCAACACCCGTCTGTTCCCCGTACCTCCTGGCCCTGGTGGCAGCTGGGTGACGTTCGAGCGTGTTGTCTTCCAAGACCATCTGATCGGATTGGACCACAATCAGGTGAAGGAGTTCGTTAAAATCCGAGCAGCCGATGAAGTGCAGATGGAAGATGAAGAGACTAAGAGAAACAACGATCTTGCCGCTGTCAAGGAGGCCATCCGACGAGTTGACGAAAATCCCCCTCCGGAGACGGCGCAAATGCCCGCTGTAGCATACGGGCTCGTGATCCCCGAAGATGTCCAGATCAACCGCCCCGACAGCAAGCGACGCCGTACCGGTAGTGCTGTCGGTACGATTGCAGGCGGTGGGACTGCTACTCCTCGTATGCAACCCCAGGCGCAGCCCATCTCTCGCACTCAGCCTGAGCCGGCTCAAGTATCCCAGTCTTCCCCAATGGCTCACCCTCAGATGGCGCCCATCCGCCAGCAGCCACAGCACATGCCAATGCAGCAACAGCTCCATCAGCAGATCCCCGAGAACTTGCCGGGTTCTAGACCGACCCGGATCATGGTGGGCTGTTGGACCAAGTCTTCGGCACCCGAAGACTCGGAGAAGCATGCTGTCTACGGTATCCTCGGTGCCAATGACATGTTCCGTGTTAAGCTCGTGCGGGAAACCATGGACGGGCGGTTTATTAATGGCAACTTCCCGACTGGCGCCGGAGCTTTATGGATCCCGTACGAGGATGTTACCATGCTTCCTCACCTTCAAGACCTCACCCGCTCCGAAATGAAGGAGTACTGCCGCGTTCGACAGTATCAGATTGACGGTGGTGAGAAAGACGATGAGCGGGTGGCGAACGAGACCAAGGCAGTCTATGAGGCCCAACGTCGTGCCGCCATGAACCCCAAGGTCCCTCCCACGCCCACTGGTCGACCGAATCTCGTGGAGGAATTGCCCCCCAGCCCCAGGCCCGAGCAGTCGATGCACCACGACCTCCGTCATAGCAGACGCGAGATGATGCCGAATGATATGCGAGGTGAGTTCCATTTTGCACTGTTGGTTTTGACATGATACTGACATTCCTACTAGGCCCTCGCGGACATGCGGAGACCGAGACCCGTCATAACGGCCGTAACCATAGTGCGGACGCCATGGAGCGGACCAACACCCTTGCCCGTCGTGAGATCAGTAAGATGGAGCACGCACAGATGAGGCAGTATGGTCCTGGTGGACCGGCCCGTCAGATGCAGAACATGCCCGGTGCCGTTCTCCCTCACCACGACAACCGCACCATCTTCAACGACAACATGGGCCGGCTGAACAAGGTGTGGCAGAGCCAAGAGGCTCAGCGCATGCAGCCGCCTCCTCAGCAGGTGGCCCACCCGCCGATGCAGATGCAGCAGCAGCCCGTGCCTGGTCCCGTCCAGGGCCCGAACGACGATTCGAGCAAGATCTACAACGGCACGAAGTACGAGCGGAAGCAGACAGGACCCTTTGCCGGTAAACTGGCGAGTAATGGCACCATTATCAGCATTGATGGCGAGGACTACGTCGAGTACCGCGTCCTTACTAAGGTCCAGTTCTTCTAGTGGATGAGGAAGCAGGATGGGTGAAACACAAGCACTCGCAGCAGCATCGTGGCGAAGAGCGATTGGGTGTGGATGAGAGAGAAAGAGAGCGCGCAGTCTGTACGGAGTATTACCGTGTACTATTATAGGATGGTTTGCCTGTTTTTCCGGGGGATGGATGAATCGCGGCAACTGATACCCATTTCGTCTTTTTCATGCGGTTGTTTTTCTTTTGAGGTAGTTTTCTTTCCCCCTGCGTTGCGAGCAGACAGAAGAAGAAGCACAAGTTAGAGGCTAGCTTTACGAATGCAGAGAGGCTGTTTTACGGTATACTTATGATGCGGCATTTTGATATGTTTGTGATATGGCGGCTTTCGCTTGATTTGTTCCCATTTCGGCGGTTGTTTCCTTGATGGGATGTCATCATTCTTGAAAAAAAATGCACAGTGCGATAGGTTGGTATAGATGGTCAAGTAGGCCAGATCCGTTGTCGTCGGTTTCTCAGCATCAAATCATACTGCTCTCTTAAAGCAAATAAATCTACCCGAACGAACGCTACCGCTATTGCTTTCCCCCCAGAACCATCCTGGACCGTTTGGTTTGCCTGTCTGCCCGTCTTCTCTGCCCTGTCCCTCCTTCGAGATGATGCATTGCTAGTTTTTACCTTCCTCTCTCTACTACTACCTCCCCGCACAGAAACCCCCTCTGCTTTGCTCATATCGCAAACGCCGCCGCCATGACCACGTACGCCACCCCGGCAATGGCCGCCGACGCCGCCACGTCCGCGCCGCTGGACTGCAGCGGCGCCGACCCCGAGTCCGTCTGGCTGGGCGTGGCGTCGCCCGACGGCGTCACCACCACGACCGCGGTGCTGGTGGCGTCGGGGGAGCCCGGCATGGTCTGGACCGTGGTGCTGAGGGAGGAGGTGGGCGTGCTGCTCTGGTCTTCCTCGGTGGTTGGCGTTGCGGTGGTGGTGGAGATGCTGATGCTGGCGGTGCTGCTGCCGCTTTCGCTCGAGGAGGAGTCTGACGATGATGAGGGTGCCGATGTGACGCTGGCGCTGGTGGTGGGGGATGTGGTGGGGAGGGATGACGAGGACGGGGGTGGGGAGGAGGGTAAAGGGGTGGTGGTGCCGTTGGTGAAGACTAGGCTGTCCGTGATGGCGGCAGCTGCTGCGGCGGTGCCGGCGGCGTAGGCCAGGGCCGTCAGTAGGGTGGCGTGGAAGGTTGAGGAGCGCATCTTATTTTCTGTCTTATATGTTGGTTGCAGGGAGGGAGAGTGCTTTTCAACTACGGCGACGGCGATATCCGCGATGTCTTCGCAAAGCAGAGGCTTTCAAAAGGAAATAAGATGAAGGATTAGGTATCGTCGGATCTTCTTTTACAACCTATGCGAACTTGCTAAAGAAACTGGGAGGGAGGTATTGAGGAGAAAAGAGAGAAAACAAATGGTTTGATGGATGGACGGAAGTGTGGTCATCATATCCGGAGGTTTCGTCAGCAGTTCCGAATCTACTTACGACTACAGCTGACCGCGCCCCATCCTATGTGGAAGGAGAAAAAAAAGCCCACGGCTGCCGACATATCAATACACATGACACACTTGAACGCCTAACTTACTGTATGCGTATTCACTTTGCTACTGGCTGAGCCACTCACTCGCTCACTTTTTGGCTTACATCTGACATTCGGGGCGGCATGGTGAGGGCTGAGGGGGTCTTTTCGTTTGCGTCGGAGGAGGGGGCGAGTTATTCACAGAATACACACAGCATCTACATACCTACGGATTGCCGACTGGACTGACTGACTGGCACAGCCCCGGCGTCGATCCTGACCGGGTTCGCTTACGGGGTCATGTATGTATGTACCTATGCTTCTGTACGGTGCCGTACCCGCGCACGTAAGCGCCAGCTAGCTCTCTTGCTTGTCTCTGCACACCCAACCAACAAACAACACACCCGATCCTCCCGCGCCTATTGATGGGGAGGGGGCGATTTCTCGTCTTTTACGTACAATATTACTTGTCGGTTGGTTGAGGTCTGCCTCAGGATCCAAACAAACAACCTTTTCCATTTGACCGAAATGATAGGTAGGCAATGAGTGAGTGCCCGCATGTAGTCTAAAGAGAGTGAGTGGAAGGAAGAAACCGAAAGCGCCGGGGCCAATCGACATGTTGGCCCGCGGCAAAGCAGATAGATCTGCATCGTGCCCAACTGGGGAGGAAAAATTGGGGTAAAGGTGCCCAAATCGATTGGCCTATTATTGGTTGTGTAGTTTTGTAGTTATTTGGGTAACACGACTCTACATCGCCTACTGGTTTGGGGGGCTGGTGATGTGTCACAGGGTTGCATACCTGTTCGATAATATGCAGCAGCGGCTTTCGGTTTTGCGGATCTTGCTGCAATGCAACAGCAGAAGACGAG
Source organism: Apiospora marii (assembly GCF_038362585.1). Taxonomy (NCBI): domain Eukaryota; kingdom Fungi; phylum Ascomycota; class Sordariomycetes; order Amphisphaeriales; family Apiosporaceae; genus Apiospora; species Apiospora marii. Next base: position 4,440,628 of record NW_027117377.1, read on the forward strand.
AAGCGGTGGTGATTAAACTTATAGAAGTAAGTACTGAGAATATTCTGCATAAAAGCCCAATGGTTAGTACAATATATAAGATGAACACGTCTCTTACCATATTTCATCGGGACCTGTCTGCCCGTCGGACACGAAGATCAAGTAACCAAAGTAAGCTCTCCTTTGTCTCATGCGTGCAGTGATCCGGCTATCTTGTCACAGAAATAGCAACAAAGCCCCCAGAGCCCCTATGCCGGAATCTGAATCAGTCAGTGCTTCCGAAGTGATACAGCTACCCTGAACTCACCCCATACATTGCCGAGCGAAGGAGGCTGGGGATTGATACGGACGCTGTGCTGGGTATAGTAAGACATATCTACATGCTGGTCTCGGCCACATCGGTCATATCCAGATACGACTAGTCAAGGACGGGAAGCTGAGCAGTATTGAGTATTATTCGGGGTATGCACCTGTCAGCATTGCCGCCACATAATAATTCTGATACGCACAACGCCGAACCGGAGTGATGCACAACGACTGTGATAGTCTTCATTTCCAAGCGAAATAGCATATCCCAAAACAACAACAGCCTTGCGAAAGTAACATTGATCATCCATGAAGCTCCCCCTTTCCCAAAGAAAACGCCAAAAGCCCAACCTAGTTTCTGCATACAATCGTAGAGAAAGCCTATAGGCGGAGTATACGCCCATCCCCTCCCTTCCCCTACCCCCTCAAACAAACCCCGACCAAGGCGTCCCCAGCACCCGCCCCTTCCCCTCATCGATCCGAACCCCCTCAGCCCGCAACAGCTTCTTCTTCTCGACGATAGTGATCCCCTCGACCCCACCCCCGTTTTTCGAGACGTTGGCCCAGTGCCCCTTGAACCCGCCGAGGTTCCCGCCCGTCGCCACGACGCGGTGGCACGGCACCTGGGGCGCGAACGGGTTCCGCCGCAGCGCCCCGCCCACGGCGCGCGGGCTCGACTGCAGGTGCGCCGACAGCAGGCCGTAGGTCGAGACGCAGCCGGCGGGGATCTGGCACAACGCTGACAGCACGCGCTTCTCGAACGGACTGCAATCCGAGGCAGCGATGCGCGCGAGCTGGGGTGCCATGTCTTCGGCTTCGGCTTTTTCCACTTCTAGAGTGCCCTTCTTGGTGGCAGTCGCCCTCATGGCGAGAATGTCGCGCGTCGTGTCCAGCGAGGCGCGAGGCACCTTTGTGACGGGCAGAGCTGCCGCCTCGGCGCTATCAATGACAGCATCTGTGGCGGTGGTGCGCTTGCGCTTCTGGCTGATTGCCATGGTGGCGTGAAGGGTGTATGAAGTTGGAGTTGAAGTCGAATACGACAACGTCAATAATGCTTGAGAGGCTTTGGATACAAAGCGATTATATAGATATAAACGAATCTACCTCGGGGTGCGCTGTGTATTAGTTCGTGGTGGATTGTTGAGTCATCGGTGACGGTCATGTCATTGGAAAGGCGCGTCTGCCCCACGCTTAACACTTGACTATCCCGGGTTTCGCGCCACGAGAGCACGTGATCTCATTTGAGAAATACGCCCATCACATCATTTCGCGACAATCCTGACGGGCGTTGGTCATGTTTCTGTAGGAATTCGTGCTTTTTATTACGTAAGTTGCTGCCTAGATGCACCAAGTTCACGCTCGGTCTGTCTAGGCTGTATCTATCATCAAGACTTCAAGTTAAACGCTGTAAGGTCAACGGAGCCGTATTGGGTGTATACTCACGTCGGCAGCCTGAAAACAAAACGTTTGCCCACCTCACAGTCCTAGGGCACAGGCGTGTCGCCTGTAGAGACCGTCTTGTGTAAACGCCAAAATGTAGGCCCATGGAAGCGAGGACAAGTCGCACCCACATCTATCCCGTAACAGCCTTGTTGTCACAGTGTCCCCTCCTGTAGTCCTCCCTACTTAATCGCCCGTGTCGACCTCGAGGTCGAGCTGCACCCCGTTGCTGACTTCGTAGTCAGCCAGCGTGAGCATGTCCTTGAACGGCCGCTGCCCCTGCCGCTTGAGCAGGATCTCGTGGGGCTCCCGCCCGATGCGCGCCGCCACAATGATCTTGAACTGGCGGATCGTGTCGGACGGCAGGCAGGGAATCGCCGCCTTGGTGCCCAGCCGGTCGTTGACGTGCACAACCATCATCTCCAGGCCCGGACCCCCGCTGACGGCTGCCGCGGCCGGTGCTCGCTTCGGCGGCTTGGTAGTGTCTGCTGACGCTGACGCGGGTGCGCGTTTCGGCGGCTTGGTGGTATCTTCTTCCTGCTGTGTCTTGGGCTTATTGGCGCTGCTGCGTCTCGGGGACGGCGACCGGTTCCGATAGCCTCGGTACGAGCTGCTGTTACCACCGCCGCGACGGTCGTCTTCTGCGTCGTCGTCTCGGCGCTTGTCCTTGAAATTGAACCCGCCTGCCTTCTTCTTCCGGGGGCGCGAACTGTCGTTGTCGCCTCGTCGTTCCCGATCGTCGCGGTCTCGCCTGCTGCCGCTGTCCGCTGTGTAGCTGTCGCCGTTCCTCCGGTCCCGATCGTCTCTTCGTGCGCTGTCTCGCCGGTCGTAGTCGCGATCTCCGCGGTCACTTGTGCCGCTCGGCTTGCCTCTGTCGCGGCGAGGCGAGCGGCTTCGCGCGCGGTCCGACATATTGATGTTTGTTTGGTTTTTGGATTTGGTGGTTGTCGCCAAGTTGTAGAGGAGGTAGAAATCCAGACCAACCTGAAGCTTTATTGTTTTTGGGATACGTAGTGGGGCCCGTGCGTTTTTGACATCACTCACGTCCGGCAGGGTCTCGTACAGCAATCGTCGAGCTCTACAACATTGATGGTGAGTATGCAGAGATATTTTTATCTGGGCCTTTGGTACCCTGGAATTGTAATTTTCTGTTATTTCTCCCCTTTTCTTTTCAATTTATACCAAGCCTCTCTGGTATAAATAGAAGACTTATAGAAAAGCAGGTTACCCAGTACCTTCGGAACTCCCAATAATATCACAACGAATATGACTCCTATGAGTTGACTAAAGCTTGATAATGGCTAACGCACCGGAAAATACGAAAACCCTCTCTTTTCTTTTCCTTTCTCTTCTCGCTGGGGTGGTGGCTCACCAGCCTGCAAACCAAAGGCTGCCCTCGGTAACAGAGGACGTTATTATTATTATTATTACCCCCCCCCCCTCCCCACAACTACACACTCTGTCTGATACTCGCACTTCATAGAACCAGTACACCAGACTAGGTAGGGCAGATATCGTGACATTAAGCAGACTAGTGCTGTACCGTTGCGATACTTGAGCTGTAGTAACATCCTAGCTCCAGTGGCTGAGAAGATCCAATATTCTGGTGTATGTGAGATACGCGATACCTTCACTTGCCTGTCCTACCTAGATGTGTATAGACAACAATAGCCTCGACTTATAGAGACACAGTATCAAAGCAAAAAAAGCTAGCTCCGTTGTCTATGATTGCATCTTGAACCGTAGACATAAGCCCAACCAACCAATTCTCTGAACCTGCACACGTGGGTTTGTACACAAATACCCAGTGGTTGGACGGACATCCAACAAGTAAATCCCCCCAAGGCTGGGCCCATACATATGGGGCATGATACCACGTCACTGCAGCAAGGCCCGTGAGCTCATCGTCGCTGTCTCCTGTCAGCCCTGAGAAGCCTGTCTCGCGGAGCGAGGCTGAGACCGAGACCTGTCATGGCGGATTGAGACACTGTCCTCACAATTTCACGATACCCACCAACCTGGCATTCGGCAATACAAGCAAGTGCCAAATTGTGGTGGCCATGAGGGGTAATGAAACACAACAAGACCCTACTTCCCACATGCAGAGGCCGTGCAATATCCTCTCAACCTCACGTCAATAGGTCGGAGCATCAAGTGTCACGGCGAAGGAACCAGTGCTCTAACCAACAAAACTAACCCGCCCCAGCGGGCAAAAGGACGATATTGACAAGTCAGCGTATTGACCGTCTAGTATAGCTCATCACCACCCCTTACATCAAGAGCATGGTTAAGGGGCAAGTCACGTAAGCGTCGGGAGCAGCAGGGTATGATTAAGTGATCTTTTTTTAGTAGAATTGAGATATCTCTATCTCTCGGTTGGCTTCCAACCTTGTATTCGAGGGGGAAAACTTCGAAAATGTAAGATTGCTCAAAAAGAGTCAAGACACAGATCCACTCCAGAAACCAAATGCCTATAGAAAGGCAAGGGGCCACCACCCCCCTTTCGCTTGCCTCATCCCTCCACAGGCCCGTCGTTTTTACATACATCCCAACATGGAGCATCGCTCGTCTCGTCCCTCCCCAACGGTGTGATGGCTACAGGCTTCCGCTTTCGCTGTTCATCTTCAAGAAAGTAGAAGTTAAAGGAAAAAGAAATTACTGCCCCGCGCCTCGGGCCCAGGGACATCCGCTGGCGGCGAATCAAACAGTAAACAAACATGGCGACAAAGGCCAGTAGTAGTGGTAGTACCAGAAACGCCAGTTGATACATAAATCTCCCAATAGACAAAAACAAGACAGAAAGGAAATTTCATGTGACAGAGGTATGAGTTAGTGTAAATCCACGCTTCCACCATGACGTTCATTAGACACCCAAAGGGGTGCCATCGTCCGAGTTCTTCAGATAGCACATGTCTGCAGTCGACGCGCAGCTGGTGACTGCTTAGCGAGTGCCGCCGAGAGCGCTGATTCTAGCACCCGACGGGCGGTGGAGCAAGCTGCCGGCATGCTTGCCGACGATACCAGGCTCCTGGGAGATGGTCTCGGTGTCGCTGCGGCCAGCAAGGCTCTCCTCGTCATCCTCAACGATCTTGGTGGGGATCTCGTTGTGCATCGAGTACTGCTGGCTCGATCGCTCAGGGGTGGTCATGGTCGATGCGAAAGACATCGATGTGCTGCTCCTGTTGGGGATCAGATCCGGAGTAGGAGGAATGCTGGATGTGCGCCCGGATGGGTGGAGCAGACTCTCGTCGCCGGCTTCGGAGGTGGCGGCGGAGTGGCCATCATCGCTCTGTGCGCCAGAGATGTTGCTAGCCCGGCGGGAGCTGCGGGAGTGGGTGCGAGGGGAGCGAGGCTCGTACTCGTGGTCGTGAGCCAGCTGCAGACTCTCGACAGCAGCCTGGCACTGCTCGGCAATGTTGCGGATGATGTGAGCAATAGCATCCGTCTTGTCCTTGAGATGGCGATCGGCAACGTCATTGAAGCTAGCATTGCCAAGGCGGTTGTTAGCGCTTTGAGCGCGGGCAAGCGTCTTTCCAAGGCGCTCATCTTTCGCTGGACTCGGTATTAGCAAAACGAAAAAATCTCCCAAACTATCGATCTGTGGTGGGTACTTACCGGCATTCTCCGCATCTTCAGCGCTGATCTCGGCGACGTTGTCCTCCTCGTAGCCAGCGGCGACCTCATCAGCCAGCTCGTCGGGCTTGGTGAGAGAGTGGACAAGGTGCTCCATATGGTGCGATTGGCCGCCGATCAGGCTGCGCAGGTGCAGCACAACCCGACGGGCCTCATCACGCTGGCGCGAAAGGGTGGTGTTGGTGTGCTGCAAAGCAGACAGCTCCTTCTTGTTCCTCTTGCGTTCGCGCTCAAGCTCCTCGGCAATCTCTTGCTGCAGAACAAGAGCCTCGAGAGCATCGTCTCGTTGCTTCTCGGTTCCAGTAAGGCGAACGGAGAGTCTGGCGTTGTCGTCCTTCTGTTGGTCAATAAGACCACCAAGGCGACGGTTCTCGCGCTTGTGATTCTCAATCTTAACCTTGAGATCCGATGTCTCCTTGTTGAGCTGCTCGGCAAATGCCTGGAACTTAAGGAACTGAGTCTTGAAGCTCTCCAGTTCCTCGACTAAGTAGTTGTTGCGCTTCGTGACCTTGTTGAGCTCGGTATCCATGCGTCCCTTGAGGTTGATGAAGTCTTGCCATGCCTCCATGGCATCACGCGAGTATTGGTTGCGCTCTCTGACAATCTCGTTCAGGTGTCGCATCGAAACCTTGGTCATCAAGGGCTTCTTTTGGGCGCCTCCGAAGACCGCCTTCAACCCGGAGTTGCGGCCCATCTTCTCGCAGACGTGATCCATGACAGACATGACGGCATCCTGGTTCCACCAATCGGGATCCTCGATCGACTCGACCTCACCGCGCATGACGATGATCTGGCCGGCAGGCACGAGCTTACCTCCGCCATAAGCCGAACGAAGGTGTGCAGGTACACCGGAGGGCGTGACATCGCTCTTCAGGGCCTGGGTAAGGCGGCTGACAAACTTGTTGCGCTGGCCGGGTGTGAGAGCTGTGGGCGGGCTTGATGTGAGTACGAAGTTGCGGTCGAGGTCAACCACCAAGGCGTCAGTAGGCGCAGTGAAGAGCGAGCGGCACTCGGCAGTAATACCCAGGATGTACGGGCCAGGCTCCTGAACGAGCTCCTTGGCGTGCCGGGCATGAACCACGGGGACGTACAGGCCACTCCACTCGTAAACTCTAACACAGAATCTAATCGTCTCCGCAGCCATTGTCAGCATAGCGGGGTAGTGGCTGACGAAGATAATGCGGCGAGTCGGGGAAATTGCTGCCTCGACAACACCAACAATGTTGGGAATCGACAGACATGTCCAGAGCGGCCACATCGCGAAGTTCTGGAAGCCCGTCGGCGATGACGGGAACTGATAGCACAGGGCGTAGTCCTTCATATCGATACGAACGAGGTCATTGAGACGTGGCGCGGGGAAGCTCAGAATCCTCGAAACCTCCTCGGCATGGAAAAGGTTGGTTGCCTTGTTCCAGTGAATCCACATACCTCGAAGGTAGTCGCCCAAAAGGTTGTACAACGGATAACGCGAAAGGAAGGAAAGACAGTACGGAATCCAATAGGTCTCGTCCGCATTGTCGTAAAAATCGGGTTCGGTACGCTTCCTCAGGTCACGAATAGTCTCGGCTCTCTTCTCGTCTGCTCGAGACCAGACACGGAGACAGATGCCATACAGAGTGTGGGAAGAGTCTTGCTGGAGCACGAAGGCATGGTGGACGCAGTGAGGTTGGCTGCGGCCGGTGCAGATCTCGACGTCGTGGGGGAAACAGGCCCTCATTGCGGCATGTAACGAACGAGCAATCTCGTTATCCTGTTCCAGCCGAGGACTGCTGCCGAGGATCTCGGGGAGCCAGAATTGCCCAACGGCACCCTTCATGTGTCCAATCTTGCCCTGGGCCGGGGCAGGAGCCTTGACCCATTGAGACGGTTCCCGTCCAACACCACATACCATGTATGCATGAGTCAAAGTCTTTGGCGTCCTCTGCTGGGGCTTGCTGTTCAAAGTCGAGGGGATCGGCTGCGTGATGCGCGAGTGCAGAGACGAGGTTCGGCTGGGGATGACCAGGCTGGTGTCGTTCTGGTCCCGCGTACTCGGTCGAGCATCGCGGTCGCTGGTGCGCGGACGCATAAAGGACGATTGGGTGTTGAGCGACGGCGCCATGGCGAAGAAGTTGCTGTAATGGTATTATGGGTTTGGTGCAAAGTCCTGCGGCGCGCGCGGGAGGTAATATTGGCCAGTCCGGAAGGGAAACGAATGATCCAGGACACGGCGAAACAGCAACTAAGCTGATTATGAATTGGCGTCCAGGGAAAGGCAAACCAGTCAGGATCAAAGGCCCGACGAGAAAGAGTCGAGTGCAGGGAGGTCCTGGGGATCTGGGCAATCCGAACTTCCTGATACCGGGATAGGTCACACTGCAAGCAGCTGGTTGATACTGGTTTGAGATGAACCAGAGTCGTTCGGGACTGTTCAACTAATCTTGCGACTAATTGACCAGGCGACACAGACTTGCTGCAACCCGCCTTGAGTGGGGGGAGGAAAAGAACGGAAGGAGGTGAAGATATGGTGCATCCAGAAAGGGAGAGAAGGAGAGGAGAGAAGAGGAAAAGGGTAGGCAGGCAATTTAGGTAAGTAATAGGTTAGCAGGTTTAGGTAGGCGACGGGGATGGGATAGGCATGGGATGGGATAGGATTGATGGGGTGTGGGCAGGGAGGAGGACCTAGCGCACCGAACGAGCTTCGAGAAGGGGGGGACACTACCTGTTGCTTGTACTGACTTGGGACCATGCACTCTGTCTCCCCTGTCCGAGACCAAAAACTCATAATAGCGATGGTCTCAGTTGCATTGCTCGTCAACATTTGTTATTAAAAATATCTGAAAGTACCTAACTGCCGCCACAGTTACTGAGGTCGTGTCTGGTGACCACACTCCCACATCACACACCTCCCCCAGTGCACGCCTCACACTCATTCATCCTCTGTCCTAGAGGATTTGGTTGTAGCACTGGGAGTGGAATACCGTCACCACGACTAGCACCGACTTGGTAGAGATGGTAGCCTCCTCAGTCAGTGCTACTTTATGCGACCCCGGTCAAAATAGAAAAGATAAAAGCTACGATCGGGAGAAAAGCAGACGCTTTCTTGTCTGCAATTGAATTTGGGTTTCTTTTTTTCTTTTCGAAGGACCAGACATCGCTTCTATTGAATCATCCCGCAGGTGGGAAGGATTGCTACCTACCCTACTTGCTCCCCCAGCACTCTCCCCACTACCGTGTCGATTACATACGCCAGGGGAATTGCCTGCATATTTCCAATACGATACTAAGTACGTACTTATGTAAGTATGGTATCCACTACACAGAGTAGCGAAGGGGAGACACTACAGTAGCAAGCAAGGAGATCGACATCCTCAGTTGAGGAGAGGGGCATGGCCTTTTTTCGCCTTCTTCGCTCGTTTTCTCTCTACTCAGGTACCTCCTTCCAAATGCTTGCTTGCTCCTGGAGACCGGATGTTGGCAAATTGGTTTCGACTTGAACGGACATCCCAACCGAGCAGGCGAGTAGCAAGCAGTGCGCCCCCCACCTGCGCAACCCCCAGAATGGCGAACACCCCCTGTCGTGCTCCTTGCTGCATCCATGACGGGGCCCCTGTAGATTCAATTTTCGGGCTGGTCCACCCTTTCCAGGTACAGCCAATCCTGATGCGAGGCGCTGCCCGGGGCTTGAAGCTAGTGTGGATCCGAGGGTCCGGCCTTGACCCAAGCTCGTCCAAGTTTACGCCATTTTGAGTGGAACGGCCTGGAGATGAGCGATATGAAAGGAAAAAGAAAATAAAAGAGACGGATCGCGAGTGACAGAAGGAGAAGAGTTTCATTTGTGACTGGCTACCGGTAGGTGTTACCACCACTCTCATCGCAAATATTCTTTAGACCGGCTTACGGGGTACTTCCCAACGGCACCAGATACATAACAAGCAGCATATGAGAGATTACTTTCGTGCCGGTGGGCGCCACGCTGCACCGGAGCTGACAGCCAACTACCGGTAGACGACGCCTCGCCTCTTGACCCATCATCGTCCCCATTGGCCTACATATGCTTTTCACTCTTAGTTTGGCCAAGCACCAAGAGCCAGTACGTATTAGTATGCACACAACGTCGCACAGGAGATGCATATCCACCTGCAGAGGCACCCAGAGGCAAGCAAACAACCAGGACCTAAAAGTAGCTGTCGCCATCTTTTAAACTCTGCAGGAAGGTGGTCAGAAGACGGAGAGCCGCCGCGGACGCAACAGGTAGGTAGGGCAGATGCACGCATGGTTGAGGTCGTCGAAAACGGTCAGTTCAGGACGGCCACTGCAGCCAGCGCTTAATGAAATGCATCCATGCTCTGGTCCCAGGTTAGGGAAGCAGACACACACAGCCCTGTGGACGTTTGTTATTGTGTGGTCCGCGAAAGGGAAGGAATGAAAGCATAGGGCACGGCTCAGCGGGATCAAACGGCTTGGGCCGGTCTTTGGTCACCAGACGACGAACCGCATAATAAAAAGTAAGTAAATGTGCGGTGCTAATCAAGGACGAACCTAGCTTTTGCGCTTCGTTAGGGGGGAAACGTTCGTTCGCACGGCAGTCAAGAAGTCAAGACCTAGACGCTGAGTGAGTAAGTAAGTAGGCCAATATGGGTGTACGATGCCATCGAAGAGACAGATCTCAACCAACATTGTTTTTAAGTGCGCGCTTCATTCTTACCGCAACATGTTTTGACTCTGGTGATCGGTTTGCTTCTTTTCTCCTCTCTTCCTGTCGCCGGCCTTTCGTGTCTCAATCTGAAGCGTTGGGGAGCGTGGGATTGAGTGGCGGAGTGAGGAGTGATCCTCGCCCAGCATCCGGGTCCGTCTCTGCATCGGTCCAGAGCTGGCTGGCACCTCCACGCAAATGCTTCACGTGTCTGACATCTTCAGCCCTTCTCTCCGTGATAAATCATGTCTCAGAAAAAGGTATGTATGGCCCCATTCCGTTTACCCGCTGACATAGCCACATACGAATCATAAGTGTAAAGCGACACCTCTATGAACGAGCGATAGTGTAAGCCTACTGAATGTCCAGAGGCTGCCGTGAAGTGAAGGTGTGATAGCTAACCTAAGGAGCCAACCAGCATCGGATCTTGCCCCGAACCCAGTTTTCGGTTGGGGGCCACGGTTTTTCGCCAAGTTTATAGTGACCAAGCACTACTTTTATGCATCTGGGCTAGGGTACACATGGCAACTCTTTTTCTCAGTGCAACGCTAGGCGGGCATCGGACAATTTTCTGGTGTTGACGACTCAGAGGGCTCCAACTGTCAGGGGTAAGGGTCAGTATGCGACGAAAGCATGCAATCACTTTATCACTCTTGCTCTCTTGATTGCCTGTTTCGAAATGGCTGCTGCCGTCGAGTCTTGTTCCGCGACTGCAACCCCTCTTTTCGATATCAAACATAGTCGAAGAAGCAAGGCCGAGACATGCTGCATGTTTCCATGTTCATAAACAAAACCAACTAAGGGTACCAGCCGTGGGTGATTAATCGCTCGCAAGCCGTTGCCGAAATGTTGTCCGGCTGCACGCTATGACAGTTACCTGGGTCGCACCAGCTGAAGTCCCCAGTAAGGGAAAGTGGGGAGCATCGGCCCATGCCTACTTGCCTATCAGCTCACAAGAGTACCTCGTCAACGCCTCTCGACTCTGCGCCGTCAGCGGGGTCACGAAGCACGTGTGTGTTTATTGGACAGCCAAAACTGTTAGAGCAACCTGTCAAAAGCGGCGGATGGCTTTTCTCAGCTGAAAAGGCAAACATTGAAGAAGATGGTCGTTCTTGTGGATATCCGAGGCCAGTCCGCGCCAAGAAAGCGTTACTACTCACAGAGCCGCACAGAACTCTCTCCCTCTCTCTCTATCTCTCTCTCTCTCTCTCTCTTTGGTCCCAGTTCCAGGATTTGCCCCGTCTTCAGTGAATGGCCCGGATACACCTAAAGCTCTTGTGGTCTAAATAAAGTGTGTAACGCGGCCGGACCAGACATCAACTACTCTGGAGACTGGCACGGTACTTCAACCCTGATTTTGCCTGCCGCGCCATGCTTGAACAAGTATTCCACTCGTTTGCAGTAGAGAGCCCCGCCAACCCGCTTCATGCTGCCAGCAGCCAGCCGTCCACCGAGCGCGGGACCTGGCATTGGGCAGATCCCCCTGTACCTAGGTAACCACCAAATCTGCTAACTTACTGCACGATGTGTGCATCAATCAGCACTAACATCGGCCCAAGAATCAGACGGACCAGGCAAACGGTGCTCCAAAACCCAACTAAGAAAGCTCGTGTTGCAGTGGTGATGCGAGTGCGCACTCGTACATGAAGGGCAAGTAAGGTAGGCGACAAAATATACCTCAAAACATGTTGTACCTTTATATTTTTGGCTGTTGCATCTTGAGCATTTCCCAGGTCGCACGCGTACCCTCCCAACAGCGGCCACCAACCCTGGGCAGTCCGCCCTTGGGCCTCTCGGTCCCCTTCTAGAAATTTGGGTGGCAGGGTGGTGATGTGATGGGCATGCAGCAACCGCATCGTCACACCGAACGATCGACGAACGCCATTCGATCTCGGTCCAACCGCCATTACCACCCACCCAGTTGCCAGACAGTAGGTAATGTCTATGAGGCAATTCAAGGGGTCGCTGCCAGGTAAAGCAGAAGTCGATATCTGATTACATGACATGAAGGTTTCCCTCAGTTATCACTTTTCTGGCAGGCGTGTTATGCTGCTAACTGGCCCAGAACATGACATACGAGGTAACATTGCATTCATTCCAAACCCTCTTTGTGACCAGAAGGAGGCGCGACGATCCCCGGCCGCCCGGCGTTTGCTGTCTTCCGGTTCTCATTTCGGCGAATGGCCTGTTAATGATACAACCCCCCTCCGTCTCTCTCACTCCCTACATTTAAGGTTGACAACTGGGTGCAGCGATTGCTGAGAAAAGGCTGCTTCCTGCTCGTTGCGTGTAATTGCTATCTGCAGTCCTGAGACTGGAAGCGAAGCAGAGGTCCTCATGCATGATGGCGGTGCAGCAACTGTCAGTCTGGCAATCTGGCTGCGTTCCACGTTGCGCTAGACTGGGGGTGGTCATCATCATCCCAACTAATAACACATTGCCCCTGGCCTTAAGCCGTTTCGAGACTGCCAAGGTCGTCCCTTGATCAGGGCTTCTTCGGCATGGATGGGCGGAATCCTGGTCGGGATTACGCTGATAACCCACCAATGATGAGCCAATCGCCCTTCGTGCAGCGGGAGACTGTCCGTGCTACACAAAACATCAACACGCAATGTTGAAACGGTAAAGCACACAGAGTCTGGATGACCGCGGCCAACTGCATGCTGCCAACCAGGAAGGCATCCTATTGCATCGGACCGGATCGCCGGGATGGGCACGAGTCAATGCGTCGGGCTTCGCGCCGTTCAGATGGCACTGTTTGCGAACGACGACCAGATGACGGCCAGTGGCAAGTCTTGGTAATGCCTTGCTTGCCTTTTCCCTTGCTCTCTGACACGATGGCGGCTTCAAGAGGTGTTCGAAGAAGAAACATCGCAAGTCGCTGAATGCCGGCCAACTGTTTGACGTCAGTTGATGTTGCTTTTTGGGATGGCATATATCCCCATCCCCAGCAGCTATAGCAATGGTCCGGCAGCGACAGCAACACCACCACAACAGCCCTTGTGCTAGTTGGCTAGCTGGCAGATTCCGTAACGCTTTAGCGAACGAGTCTCATGATGAGCAGAAGAAATGACTATCATTCACGGAAGAATTTCATGCATTGCTCGCGGGCATCACTAGCCGGGCTCCGCAGCACATGGTTAGCCAGGTCTCCGTCCACCTTTTATCTGAGCGCACATATAGCCCTGCGTGCGTCCACCTTTTCGCGGCCGCTCAGATCCGATCACCGCTCCACCTCTCGGTCATTATCACGCTCCGCCTGGCGGGGACCGAATGAAAATCTCGGTAGTGGTGACCGGTCTGTGTGTTTGGCCGTGTGCCGCTGCGCAAACCATACCCTTTCCATCGCCTACAATCACGGCGCAAGACAAGGAACTAGGTTTCAGGGCACCCGAGTATCAGGCCATATTTTTATAGTATCAAGGACCAGGGCTGACCGGGTTCTCCCGTCGTTGTCGGGAACGGTCTTTCAGCAAAGGCCGCCCGTTCTTCCAATTTCCGAACTTGTGAACGCACCTCTTAATAGCCGCGATATCTTCTGGATGTCGATGTTGCTGTAGCAAACCCGATCATAGACCCTCCGGCAAGGCATCACAACAATAGAGTAACCGGGGCAATGATGCTGAGTGCAAGCGCTCAGACTGGCGAGAGGACCGTTCGCAACCCCTTCTGTTACTGTCGTAGATTCAGCCATCCAACAGATCTGGGCTCTAGGCTTGGCTCCCCGAAATCTTGGTGCGCCTGTCAGATTTTGGACTCGGCGTGGAAGTTAAACACTGGCGGCTATGCTACTGGCCTTTGGCTGTTGTTGCCGTTATTCGCTCATCGTCCCCTTTCTCTTTGGACGGGCCAGCCTGATGGCCAAGAACCGTTGGAACTTTAATCGACCGAACCCTCGTAGTCCAACTCAGTGCTGACTCTAATTTAGAGTCTGGAAGCCCCCGGAGTTTATATCCGAAAACCTCCCGGCCGTTTGTTCATTATCAGCCGAACTGTAAATGATGCGCGCAGCTGCTGTAGCTACATGTGCCCATGGACCTAAAGTATCACATCGTAGAGTGGGTGACACAGGGAGAGGGTAATCCTGAGCAGTAACACTTTCAGATTTGGGGGGCACTGGGGATACGGGGCCGAGAACTCTCTTTGCTAAAGAGTGGAAGAGCTCGCATACGCCCACCCGCTCGCACACACACACGCTTTGCGGCGTAGAGATCCTGCGATCCTGCTGCAGATGCAACTCATTCAACGCTCCACGAACCCTATTTTATCTTCCGAGACATAGGCATCTAGACCCCCAAGCTCTTTGTGTGGGATGATTTGCTAGGATATCTCATGTAAGCAGTAGATAAGTGTGGCGGTGAGCCTGTCTTCCGAGTCGATGGCCATTTGCCCCTGATTTCGGCCTGATCTTGGTTGGCGGCTGGCCCCCAATATCCCACCCCCAAAAACTTTCAAGTGAGGCAAGATAGGGAATTATGACTCAAAACCATGTGTTCCGGTGTTCCACGTATGAGATCCGGTGGAGAGATGCTGCATACTGCATTAGCGTTGGGAAAGTCTCGTTCTGCGAAGAGGCGGGCGCTTTAGCTCCCGGCGGGAAGGTAAGGAAGGGGGGAGGGGAGGAGCGCGCTGGGGGTACGTCCTGTGTCCTCTCTGTCTCTGTTTTTTTATCACGGGGTGCTCTGCTTCCATTGATGAGCGGCCTCTTCCCCATGGTGGACATCGGGAGAGAGATGGAGTAAGAGGGCCTTTCTTCTCTCGAGTGCCACTATCGAGTCATAGCCCCTCCATGGCGGAGACGGCGGAACACCAGGGGGGCTGAGTGTAATGGCGAACACACGAAGTTTGGAAACAGCGCGATGGGAAGAGACCGTGATGATACACCTACGTTGCAGGATATCCTATCCCCATACACCAAGAACTGGACCAGAAAAAGTCTGAAATGCCATCTAGGTTGACATCAAGAGCCATCGTCCTTCTCTCGCAGCTCTCCGTCTTCCTGCTGGACCAATAGCCCAACAACAAACAGTAAGTACATAGGCAGGTAGATAGATGACACCTCCTTCGATCTGTCTGAAGGGCGCGAGACCTTCGAACCAGGGAGAGGCCCCTCGTACCTTCCGAATAAATTGAGCGGTATCGTGTCCCCCTCCTCTTTCCCCTATCGAAGTAGTCAAGAGACGACCACGAGAACGATAACATAGGCTATGCCATGAGACATGACAGCCCCTACTCGGTTTCTCTTTCGATACTGGTTTTTCTGGTATCCCTTTGGACATGTCTCAGGTAGTGGCGCGTTAATCTTCATCGTAAACAGGTTTGCATATGGTAAGTGACCGTAGGCAGCACGATTAAAACATTTGAGTGAGGTGGCTAGAGGACAATGTCAACAAGCAGTTGGTATCATGGTCGGCCGGTTCTTCACGCCCATTCGCCGTCTCTCGTCGAATGGTAGCGGTTGATTGGGATGGGACTACCGCGTTCGTCCACCGTTGATCATTCTGGTGGCAGCATATCTGATTTTGGAGCTACGGATTGGTCTTCAACTTCCGCAAGATATGGAGAACCACTCAGACAGGCTCGAAACGGTGAGTCTCTGAGTAGTAGTGATGCTCCGTTTCACCTAGGTGATCTTGACGCCAATGGTGAAGCTCCAACATCCACATGTTTTGCCGCTGGTCTAGGGGGACGACTGATTTGACATTGGGTTTCTTGCTACCAGCGAGCTTCTCGAACATCCTTGAATACGCATTGATATGTACAAGATATCCCTGGTTCAGTGTCCTAGTCTAGGAACAACAGAGCGCTGCGCGCATAACCCAAGGAGCGAAACAGGCAGCAACGGGTCTTCTGCCCATCTCTGCGGAGCCAGGTACCAGTTCAACTATCATACGCACTGGAAACTGCGAGGACAACGTTACCTGCGCTGCGGTGGGTGGAGCTCAGTAGGCTTTTGTGATAAAGAGCTTGAAAAAGGAGGGCTGTGTGTAAGCGAGCACCTTGTCCTGACCTAGGTGTAGATCCGGCTCACGATGAATGACAGGAGTGTTCTCCAACTCTTTCCCCCTATTCTGTTGAGCGAGCGATTGAATCATACTCTATCAACGGATAAGCACGGCAGTCCCTCTCGTCGAGTTGCACAAATACCACCATGCTGTTACTTCACAAGTGGATGATTCCACACGGAAAGGGGGTTTACTGGAGAACGTGGATATGAGATTGATCACGTCTCTCGTTACGTAGCAAGTAGGTGTATCTAATCCAGACTGGCAATGTAGTCATTATCTCTTTAGCGAGCTCTCTGCTACGTATGGTCCACCACTAGCGGACTGTTTGGCTTCCAAAAGCCCATGTTTTGGTGATGCATTTCATGTTTGTTTTTGCTTTGACGCGGCCTGTTCTGTTTTCAAAGTATCGTGTATGACACGAAAGAACCCATCACGCACCACTACCATGAATACGACTGTCGAGTATCTGCCGCATCGAGGGGGCGGGGCGTTAACAATCAAGAGGCTGGCGACCTACCGTAGAACTGGACTCACCAGTGTGCACAGATGCTACTGTCACCATCGCAACGGCTTGGCGGGCGCCGGTCAACTCTCCCGTCGAGATTTCTGTCAGGTTGAATAAGAAGCCTGTAGCAATCGACCGAGACCACAGCCCGAGACGAATCGAAACATGGAGAGGATCGGGCCATCCAGTCATTACCACTTAAGATCAACAGCGAGAGTTCCCACTGCTCGTGCCTTCCGTGAAAATTTCACGGCAGGTAAGGCACATCACCAGATGAGCAGGGCGCCTGTGATTCGGAGTACAAAGAGTCACAAGAGCAAGATAAAAAGAACAGAGTGGAAGGGGTCAAGCAGTACTCAAAACGTGCGATACGCAAAGACCCGACCCTCTCTCCTCAAAAGTAGTCTGTAGGGATGAAGAATTCTGATCGCTTGTGGTAGGTAGTTACATGACCAACTCCCGGGAATGGCACGCAAGTGATAAATCGCCGCTGGAGGGTGTATCGTTGTGTGTTCCAACTGTATCGGGCGGGGGGTGATACCGTTGGGCCATCGACGCACGCCGCATGCAGCCGACGATAAGGCGGGTAGTCAGGCAAAGCAAGGCCTTCATGCCGTGCAACCAGCCATCGTTATCGAACCCCTCTCGATTGCCTGCTCCCGCATTCGATCTCTTGACCGTACAGTTATGAGGGAGCGCCATCGCGCACATCGTTCGGCCATATATACTTGCCGTCCGCGCGGAGCACATCTGCCGCGTCGACATATCCAGCATGTACTCTGAGTGCTGTGTAACGCCCATGAAATCCATGTAGCTCACTAAGATGTAGCACGTAAAGGACAGAAAACCACGGGTTGCTAGACGCATGCGACTTGCCGTGGCGAGATGTGCACAGGCCTTTTCTGCGATTCTCACTTGACAAATTGATTGCCATGTGATACAGATGGCCAGTTCTTCTCACATGTAAGGCCAAAGCTGCTCGCGGACTGCTAACATCCCCTTTGAATGTAGGCGCCAGATATGTTGTGCCTAGAGGCAAAGAATGCCTTTCTCCAGCCGGTATCGCTTGATCTTGGCTCACATGCCCATCTAATCCAGAATAGTATGTCCATATTGTACGGACCAAAGATGGACCACAATACATTAGTGGTATATCAGGAACAATAGCCCAATTCGTAGACAATATATCTCCAGTCGCATACTGACTGCTGACTTGAGCATTTGGCATCAATGTGTTGCTCATCCCAGCAGCGCCAGTGAATCTGCTCGAAACACCTGAGAGGCTCAGCATGAGCAGTGTGCTGTCGTATCTGGGGTATCAACGCGGGGACGGCTCAATTTGGTCGAAACTCGTGGGTTGCAATTCATGCAATATTCTGCATTGTTGGAGACGACATGGAGGAGCATGGCGGTGGTAGTTCTCCCCAATTCTCCCCCTGGTGTCCTGGTTTGGCGCTCACCGGTTGAGGCGTCGCGACCGAGAGGAACTGCAAATCGACTGATGGCAGCTCCTGATTTGCGACCAACGACTTTCCGCGGCGGGAACTAACGTGCATAAGATCCCACGGGAATTAGGTCGTTCTCCGGAAGTTTGTCGTTTCCGAGTCCCAGCATCCCGGACGCATAGTGAAATCCATGGTGACTACCGATCGATCGCTCATGCTTGGGTGGTGTCATGTAATTTGGCGGATCGAAGAAGTAGCCATAATAACGATTGGGTGGTTTCTTCCAAGGCTTGGCGATTGCCATGATGATTGCCGTAGAGCGCGTGTTGAACATACGAGAATCAATTGATGTGATACTGCTGCGTAATGCCAGATGCTCATTCTGTCGTTGCATATGTAAAACCCTTTCTACCATTGACATGTGAAAGACGCCCAGGTTAGAGTACACGAGCTATAGTGGGGTTAGTACTGCAAGGTCGTACAGGAAAATGAGAATAGCAGCTATCAACCCTTGTCGATCGGGTTATGTGGCTCGGTGGATCGTCTAGTTGTCTTCAGCTTCGATTAGCATATTGATAAAGCCCCGGGGGATATTCCTCGCATATTTGCCAAGAAGGGGAATCAAAGGTGGCAACAAATCTCCTGAATTCCGTTCTCTGCGGAAGAGACCGAGAACCTTGGACATAGGGAGAGCCGACAGCCACGCTTGTGGGAATTGAGCCAGGGTCAACATGACTCTGGGTTCCTTTCAGTCATCTTCTGCCGGGCTGGATAGTCGGCTTTACTGATGGATGCGTGTACAGGCATTGATTCCGACAAGGGTGAGTTGGCAGGGGGCTGAAGGCGTCCAGCAACAACTTTTTGCAGAATGGGCTAAGGGAAATACTGTACAAGGCTTGAAGTCCGTTTCCAATAGGCCGAGCGTGGTTGACGCCGAGTCTCGTTTGTTCGTTGGAGGATACTGAAACCCATGCCATATGTATGCATTGGATGCTGCAGCTCCTCATATGTATGTGACATTGCAGGAACCCATGGATGTTGACTGATAAGGTCGAATCTGGCGTTGTAGGCAACAAGTTTGTTCCAATCTCTTAGATAAGCAACGGCCGGAAGAGCATGACGGCAGGGTGATGCAGAGCATTGTTGCATGTACTCGGTGAAGATAACACTCTATCCTGGCCTAGTCTCCGGTTGGCAAGTAGATAGCATTGGACCTAAGAAACCGCCGGACCAAATCTTGAAGCTCGGACAACATATGATGAGATGGAGATTACCAAACAGTCGATTCAAGGCGTTCCAGCTCCTCATCGACATTCCATCGTAGAGCGAGTGAGTATAATCAATAACAAATTGCCTTGAACGCCCGATGATGCCTCCACGGAGACCAGAGAATGGAGGCTGGAGCCTAGGAAGTCTGCGCTTGGCATCACAATTTCCGAGGCAGCGGTGAAGAACAAGAAGACCGGAGTATCGCTTGGATGGGCTCTATTTCCATCGCATCTCGGGATGTTGTAACGGTTTGACCAAACGACTCCGGCGATGTGATAAGTAACGAATACACGCTAATGGAATGGTTGTTCGAAACAGCAGGGAATAAGGGACGGAAGGGCGAAAAGGTGGGTCCGATTGCTTGAGGTGACAGCTTTCACATGTCAAAAAGCGCGGAGCTAGTGAATATGTAGCTGGAAAGACCGGACTTTCTCCCCACTGACCAACCAGCATCGAATAGTAAATCAGAGCTGGAGTCTCTCGACATGAACAGTTATCGGCATGTGAGGGTACATAGTAGTAGCGGGCAGTGTGTGCATCCCTGGTACATGCACTATCAAGCACTTTTGCCAGTTTGCCAGTAACCATTCATCATAGCCCACCACTTTGACGTCCAAAAGAGTCTCCCGTCTTGCCCAGAAGCTGCCGGGCGATGTCTGTTGAACAGGGATGACCCACCATTGACTGATCAATCTAGTAGTACATGTGTGGTACGGGCAGTATCTCGACGTTGACTGTGCCTCTCCTGTCCAGACTCCAGAAGAGAAGGAGCAGAGGCAGACAAGAGAGACATGTGCATACATCAATTGCTACATGCGTAGCATTGAACACATGTAAACGGACATCAGCATCGTATTGGTCAATTCGCCTGGAGGCGCGCATGATAGCAGACACGACCAGACTCTGCCGAGTAGTCTTGTTGTGTTTCATGTGCCTCCTCGCCATTTCACCAAATTGATCCCATTCGAGAAATGGAAAGGGGACACGGCCGTACAACAGACAGTGCAGTCTTGGTGCAAGTATACTACATGTAGTAGTAGAACCAGCAGGTATGCCCATTGGAGCTTCTCCCTCCCTGTCTTCTCAGGGCTCCATTCTTCGACGTAAGCAACCCCGACCCACCGAATTAAGGCCTGGACATTGCATTGAGAGCCTGTAACCAGCACAGACAAAACAGTTGGTACATTGCTATTACTAAAGCACATGCAAATCACGCCTTCATGATGCAAGGCAAAAACCAACGAATGTTTGCGCGAAGGTACGAGGAAACTGCAGTGGCGCAACCTGGAGGGAATTGCTTTTCTGTATTCGAGGAAGCCCCATCTCCAATGGAATTACTACATGGACTGTGAGGCAGAGCACGATGGCCATGTACCCAACCCAGAGCCGGATATAGCTCGTCCACGTTCATTTGATCCAATTTTATCCTGGCTTGAGATAGGCTTGCACGCTCGATTCGTGTCGAAGCGCGTTCCAGCTCTTGTACCATGTGTGGCATGGGGAATCTCCAGATGTCTCCCAAAGCATTTGGTTAACCTAGGTAGGACTGGTAGTCGTATTTTCATATGCTGTTCCCAACGGGCTGACAATGCTTGAGCTACTTTGGGGGGCGGCAGGTACATGCACCGTTAACCGCACATGTACAGACTTTTGATTTTATTAGTCGCATGCCTGCCCACTCTGGGCCGGAGAGCTCTCTGCCTGCCTCGATATCGATCCAACAAAAAGCTCCTTCCCCCCATTGGAGTCGCTGTCTGTCTGGACTGTCAAGGCGAAGCTTCCATCTGCTCGTGAACTTCCAAACCTAACTTTGATTTTGGTACCATTCCCATCCTTCCCACCTTTCCCATCGATCCATCCGTCCCCCCTCCTCTCCTACCTACACATTACTTTCTCTCGTCACCAACTACCATCCCATCTTCCCCATCCACACCCTCAACTCCTTGCTCAGTGTCTGCTTCTCTTCTCCGGTCTGTCCTGGAAGAGTATTAGATAGAGCTCTCTCCCAGCTATCCTAGCATTCCAACAGGTGAGCCCCCTACGATATCTGGCTTGGGAGCCCACACCAACAAGCTGTGTGATCATGGGTGTCTGTTGTTGGTGTAACGTGCTGCTGACATGTCGCCGCGCTCTAGCTCACATACCGGCCCGAGTAATCTTACTCCCACGCCCGAACAATGGCTGCTCAAGTTAACGGCGAGGTGCACCCATCCTCGGCTACTCTCCAGGTAAGCGCCCGCCGCTTCATGATTTGCCCTATAACACGAACCGGTCGTCGTCTTTTTAAGACACCAATTGACGCCGTTGCCATTAGCACATAGCTGGATACCCCGTGGTCAACGACGCTTTGGCCAAAATCAAGAAGAACCCGTACGGCCAGAAATCGATAGAGATTGGAGACTCGGCTTATCAGACTTTTGGCAAGCCCCTGCTGTCCATCTTCGCCAAGCCTTACGAGTATGTTTCGCCGTATGTCAAGAAGGCTGATCACCTTGGCGCCGGCGCTCTGAACAAGATCGACGAACGCCTGCCCGTGCTCAAGAAGCCCACCGACCAACTGTACGCCGAGGGCAAGCAGGTCGTTTTCTACCCCGTCGTCAAGGGCAAGGAGACCACCGATCATGTCTTCAGCATCTACAACTCGGAGTGTAAGAAAGTCGGAGGCGAAGGTGTTGTGACATACGGCAAGGCTCTTATCTCTACGGGCTTGGTCATCACCAGCGAGACGTTGGACTGGATCGGCGACATCCTCCGAGCCGGCAAGGCGAAGGCGAAAGAGGCCGGCGAGCAAGCAAGCCAGGCTGCCAACTAAAAGCAGCACATGACCGACAAAGACGGGCAACGATCAGCATACTTAGTGCACTGCAATAGCACGGTCGTTCTCTGCTAGGGTGGCAGCTTTCTCCACCAGCCGGAACAAGACGATACGGATCAGTCTAGCGACTAGATGATTCTCAGCCGCAAGCCACTTGCCATCGTCACACGCTCAACCTCCCATTAATTTTCACTCTTGTTCATATATTTTTCAATTGTCTTTTTCTTTCTGGAGCTCACAGGCGCTGGGCGGATGAATTGACGCGATATGCTTCCTATTCCGCATGTCTCTGCTGCGCCAGAGCTCACGGGCATAGAGAGGAGCGGGACGTATCGACACGGGTTGTTGAGGTACTCTAGCTGGGGACTTGATGTGCTAGCTGAATGGAACGTGTATTTCTGAGAGATGCTAATATAATTGTCTCTGTCTTTTTATCACCTTATGACGCCTCAATTGATCAGGAGGTCGAAATCCTGCGATGCTGTAGAATCAGGGAGACGGAGTGCATTGCTCCTATTCAGCGGCCGAACTATATGAATGTGACCTTGTCGCCCGATAGTAGCGTAAAGCCGTTATCAAAGCTGCCTATCGTGACAGTTTCCAAGACTGGTCTATGACCTGGGGCAGACATATCACAGCGTGGAGTACTAAGGGTTTGCGTTGAGTAGTTCCCGTAGCGCCAAATATGTACTACTAACTACACGGATTTTGCGGTTGCAAATGGCTGAAGTCTTCCCAGACTATGGAATATACTCCCTCGGCTTCTCCATTATATTGCTTTGGTTCTCAATCTCCACTTGCTGGCACAGCGAACATGAGGGGATAAGACATGTCAGGAAGGCTATCGTGGGGTTGGTATTGCACGATAGGACAGACAGCAATGTTTCGAGGTCGGATCAACACGATGCATTGTGTTTGTTGATTGCTGCTGTCCCACATCCCGTGCTTCATGAAGTATTGGTCTAATAACCTGAAATATCATCCATTCGAGGGGACATCGAGATGCCTCTTAAGGGCCAGTGTTGCAGAGGGGTGATCTCCATTCTGACACATTCCCAACTGTCAACTCTGACCAGTTCCATATGTACAACAGCAAAACAGCCCTACGATCGACCTCCATTCAGGCATCCTTGCGTATCCAGTCAGTCGCCAGTCGCCAGCCTAAGTATCAGTAGTAGAAGCTCTCTATGTAGGTATTCCATGGGATCTAGCAGGTAGGTGGTTAGTTGTGTTGCTCAGTGGAAAAAGCCTCGTGCGCAAATGCATTGGTGCTCCAGTAGCATGACATTCCCCCACTATGGAAAGCTCGGCCGGCTTGTGATTGGACAATCTGAGGGAAAAAGGGACGCGGGTCGACGTGGCAACCCAAACAATTCAATAAACACAAGGTCATAATGGAGGATTCCACTTCACCGCCGAAGAAACATGCCCGCCAAACCCGCCCACTAAATCCCATCTCATCCCCGAACTCCCAGCAGAAGTAATGTGATCCTCTGGAAACACGCAGCAAAGTACACAAAAGGAGGCATCTCTACAACCACAACCATAGAACCACCCCAGCACCACTCGCATCGCACAGACCAAAATCCACAACACAGGGTTTCCCATACGCCCAATTTCCCGCCTGATCCCGCAAATGGAGCAATCGTCAAGCCAGCCAGGTTCGCCTGGCACGGCGCCTCTGCAGCTCATGTCCCCGGATCGCGTCAATCAGCAAACATCCCCTTCGCGGTCCAGCCACCATCGCGACAGCAGCATTCACGATAAGATCCAGCAGTTTAATAGCATGTCCCAGCAAATGTCGAGCGCCGCCTTCTCCAAACAACTCGAGCGCAAGACGGCCGACGCCGCTCTCAAGCGCGCCATGCTGGGCCGCGAGGAGGCCGAGTCCGAGATGCGACGCTATCGGGACGAGGCGCGCGGGCTGCGAAAATACGTCGAAGAGGGGCGCGAACGGGAGCGCAAAGTGGGCGAGAGACTAGAGACCGTCATGGTAAGTCGAACCATCCATCATCTCTTGGCCGCCGACCAAATGCAGCGGCTGACGAAAACTTTTTTTCTTTGTTTCTAGGAGAACTACGGACGCGCAAAGGAGACATATGCGCATACACAGGCCTTGTGGGAGAAGGAGATACGGAAGGCCCGCAAGGAGACGTTCAAATCGCAATCGAACATCGTCAAATTACAAGAAGAGCTCAAATCTACAAAAGCCGCCGCCAAGTCAGCCGAAGAGGTTTTGCAGCGCGAACGAGAGCGCAGCCAAGCCCGGGAGCAGGAAGCCTTCGAGGCAAGGTACCAGATCGTGGGTGTTCAGGAGCAACTCGAGCAAGCTCTCGAGCGTATTAAGGTTGTCGAGCAGGAACGAGATGCGTTCAAGACGCTTGCCAAGAATGAGGAGGTTGCGCGCATCGCGGCCGAGGGTCGCCTACCATTACCGTCACCAACAGAGGCCGAGGATGAGTTCTCTTCGCCTAAGAAGGCTCGGTCGTCTCTGAGCGCGGTGGACATCGTCTCCTCCGCTACGAGTGAGGCCGAGATTGATGATCTGACGCGCCTGTGGCAATGGGAGAAACAGAGAGCCGACCGGACACAAGACCACCTGGAGTTCTTGCAAACTGAATGCCAGTTACGGTGCTGTCCTTGCGCCTCGAAGAGCTCTCGTTCAAGCTTCCGTGGGAGTGTGACAAGCTCAGCCCGTAAGCCACGCCCGGAACCGATGCCCATTGTCGATGCAGCTGATTTCGTGATCCTGGGTCAGAAACCCAAAGACCAAGAGCGTCTCCCGACACCGACCGAAGACAGCACGGTGATTCATAAGGTGGATGACGACGAGCCTGCGGAGTTCCACGCATATGAGACACACGAAGAGCCTGAGAGGTCTGAGGAACCTGAGAGGCTTGAGAGGCCTGAGAAGCCTACGAAGCCGCGAGCGTCTAAAGAACCAAGACGTAGCACCATATTTGTGCCATCGGAGGGAATCTTCCGCACGCTCTCACAGCACGAGATCGAGGAGATGGAAGCAGCGAAAGAGGGCACAGCTGAGCCCCCGGCGCCGAAGGAATCAACTCGAGACCCTGTGTACTTTTCCCGAACACCATCTGTCGAACCCCCAGCGTTCGCCTTACTGGGCCAGGAACGTAAGGAGCGTACATCGCTGCTCTCTCTGCTGAATGCTCCTAGGCAGAGCGATCCGCATTCGAGAGCCATGAACATTCCCACAACGCCTGGCTATGCCCCCGACAGCAGCCACGAGGAATCCCAGCAGCCGAAGTTTGAGCAATCGGCCGGAAGTTCCTCAGACCACGTGAATCTTCCAGAGCAAAAGCGTTTCGCAGAGCAGAAGCGTTCCTCGGAGCAAAAGCGAGCTTCGCAACAAAAACGCACTTTGGAGCAAAAGCGTACTTCGGAGCATAAACGTACCTCCGATAATGCGCGACTTCCAGAGATGAGGCGTTCCAGGGAGAATGCGCGTTCTGTGGAGCACGCACAGGCGGAATCGAGGCTAAGGGCGTCGGCCACTCGCCACACCACCACAACGACCACCACATCAGTCCCTCTCCGTGAAGGGGATAAGAACCCCCGGGAGTATATGAATAGTGCCATGAACTCACGCGAGCCCTCACGCGAGCGAGCCCCGTCATTCGACCGTCACAACCCGGCATTGACACCGACTATGACGCGCGAAGAGGCGCTGGCCCAAATCAGGGAGCGCCGCGGCCGGGCTCGTAGTGCAGCCCAAGGCGCGGTCACGCCGCACAAGCAGCAGGTGTCCGGCGTGGGCGATCGTAGGGACGTTAGTGCCCCTGCCGGCAGAGCTATCAAGGGCAGAAGCTGAGGTCCATTCACCCCCTCTTGCTACTCACAGAGTGTCACGAGAAACAGGGCTGCAAGGGGTCAAGTTAGTTGGCTCTCAACCGGTCCCAGGCGCTTGGTATCCAACGAGTGGAGAACGAGTTTCTCTTTGATTGGAAGGTGTACGGCTGGTTTGAATTGGTCTTTCTTTGCGAGGGTTTGTCTTTTTGGGCTGATACGGCGAGTTCGGAGGGCCTGAAAGAAGGATGCATTTACACCGGTGTTCAGGAACTGGACATACCCACGGCCGCAAGGTTACGATTATGACGGAGTTTGTGTGTTGGATTAGTTAGTTATATCTTTAATCTGGAGGATGACGCGCTGTATACCCTTCTCTTTTTTCCCTCTTTTGGGTATTAGAGGTTGAGCGAGTACGTATATCATAGACAGAAGAAAGATACCACTTTGCACGATTGTGTGTTCATTGAAAACAGAAAGAAGATCAAACGAGCTGATCTGCAGTACGAACTATAGAATTGACTACCGGCAGCCGTTGAGTCCGTCATGGGTACCCCTTATTCTTTTTTATATATTTCGCCCGTCAGCTTACTTGCATCAACCAGGCATAGTGTTCTTGAACCGGGGACTTGGTCGAAGTACGGATTGGCTGGCGGCTTGCTGCTGACTGTCGTTGTACCGGGGCATACCCACTAAACCGCCTGACCAATTGAGTATAGTGTCGTGTCTGGAGTCCTGCGGCCAATCAGTGAGCAGTCGCAAAAATGACGGTGCTTGCCCAGAGCCGACCATGCCAGCCTCTCTCACTCACTCACTCAGCTCAGACATCACAACAGCAATCTTCATCGCCATTCTTCCGAGGGTTAGAGGAGAATCGGCAAGGGCGAATAACGACAGAATACCGTCACTGCTTTTCGCCTTAATTAGCTACTCTCAATCCATCATGTAAACGCAATCTCGAAGCGTCTCCCTCCTCTACTCTTCTTCTCCTGCCCATTCTGCCATGTCTTACTCATCTTGTACTTAAGCGGCGATAGAAGTTACCACAGCGATGAGCAAATCCAACTCGGGCGACACCCCTAAAGGGGTCGCCCAACACACGACCTTCCACTTGCCACCATCCACACCACAGCTCATTTCCAAGATTCCCAAGATTCTGCCCCATGAGCGCGTCTTCCCCATTCAGATAGGCACCGAGCTATTCAAGCTGTCGGGCGCTTCCATATCTTCTGACGGTACGTTGTGCACCAAGACTGCTACCACGCGGTGCTAATTTATCACGGACAGCCCCTTCCTATTTCTCTCAATATTTCATCTGCCAGATAAAGCAGGCCGAGGAGAGCGGCGAAAATCTTAATACTGCCATTCGTACGCTGTACATAGACAGGGACCCTCTCACCTTCAAAGACATCGCGCTTCATCTTCAGGGCTACCATGTGCAGCCCCGGGATGGGCAGCATTTCGTGCGCC
This sequence comes from Apiospora marii, assembly GCF_038362585.1. Taxonomy (NCBI): domain Eukaryota; kingdom Fungi; phylum Ascomycota; class Sordariomycetes; order Amphisphaeriales; family Apiosporaceae; genus Apiospora; species Apiospora marii. Next base: position 4,467,983 of record NW_027117377.1, read on the forward strand.
TCTTTGCCGATGCGCAATTTTACACGCTACCAAAGCTGATGTCTCAGCTCTACGAAGAATCCATCTTCATATCGATTGGACATCGGGAATTCCAGATCCCACGCGACCTGTTCGGAGGCCCAGGAAACACCCCAAACTACTTCTCACTAGGATTCGCCGTCTTCTTCAGGACACCTGAAGAGATCTTCCCCGGCCTGGACCGCGAAGGCCTCATACGGCCCCCGTCGATCCTCCCTCCTGCCGTGCCGAACCGCTCGGCCGACATCTTCGCGGAGCTCCTGCACTACTTGCGAGGCTATCCTGTAGAGATCCGCAATGACGAGCACCGGCAGAGCCTGCTGCGCGATTGCCGCTACTTCAACTTCAAGGGTCTGGAGCAGAAGCTGATCCCCCATAGTATCAGCTACAACCAGGCCCGGCGGCGCAGCGAGATCGTCATACGGTTGGAGGACGTCCTGAAGTCGGGCATCTCCGTCACCACCGACCCCTTACCTCCGTATGGCGGGGAGCAGCACATCTCGGGCTGGGTCAACTATGCGCGGCCCTTTGTGGACGAGCGGCCCTACGAGATGATTCTCGAAGTCGGTGGCGAGAACAGCAAAGTGAATATCAACATCATGCGCGCCGAGTTCTTTGGTCAGATGAAGATGCGACTGGCCAAGCTACTGGAAGTCATTGCTGGGAAGCTGGGACTACCCGAAACCCAGCCGCTGGGTCTCTTGATGGCCACGGGCGGTGCAGGCAGCCAGCCGCCCACGCCCGGCAACACGCCCCTGAGCGAGGAACTGGTCCGCGTGGTCATCGACACGGACGCCCACATCACGCTGGACGGTAAGGTCTACCAGGCGCACATGGAGAACGACGATGCGGCGGCCGCCGCGGCGCCCATCTCGGCCACCACGGCCTCCACGACGACCAACGGCGGCGGCGAGCAAGAATCGCCCATCTCGGCGGTCGGCAGCGGTTTCTTCCCGCCGTCACGGAAGAGGCGGCGCATCAATCCTAGCACCGGTCATCCTGCCGCGGAGGAGTGGGTCGTGCGGAGGGGGCAGTGGCGGCTCCGAATCCAGAGCTCGCGAAACGGCAAGAGCGCCGCTGAGTGCGTGCTCGTGGCCGTCAAGCTGGACGCTTATAGCGTCGAGTACGGACGGAATGCGTCACAGGGTTTCCTCTGAGAGCTTCGTGGACTCCCTCTTGTGAGATATACTATACCAGGCCCATATGTATGCGTGTACATGCCTGTTTTGGCATTTAATATTCGTAAGCCGGCCTCTCTCTTACTGGCTGGGGTCGGCGTGTTTTTATATATTCTGTATTTGACCAGGGAGCTACATGTGTATATATCTATATAAATTCGAAATAAACTGTTGCATACTTGAGCTCAACCCTATGAGGCTGTGTCTGTGACTACGTGAAGTTATGGCAGCTTGCTAATATTAACATAATACCTTCCACTCCCTATTTTTCAGTCTGGGGATGGTATTTGCATCTTGCAGTACATGTATTACGTTCACAGCTTTGGATTGGCCAACATATTCTGCTAAGAACCACGGTGCTATTGGCCGGGAAAGTGTTACAAGCATTCAACAAGGTGAAGGTTGCAGATGTGGTTTCATCCAACGACACCGTACCCTATCCAATCAAGTGCGTACACCTCCTTTAGCCACCATTCACACACACACACACATACACACACACAGACGAGACCCGCGTACAGAGTCTAATCGTTCTTCTTCTCTCCCGGGAGGATTGTCCATTGCGCACCTGCCGGAACAGGTATCATCACGCCAGTCTGTATGTCCTGCCTATCTTCAATGCAACCCTTTTCCTCAGAGGAATCATATTTGCATCTCACCCGCCCCAACCACGTAAGAGACCGACCGACCTACCTACGGGGAAGAAGAAAAGACGATAGATGGACCCTCCGTAAGATAGGATCTAGTAGTGGAAGTTCTCGGCGTGGAGAAGACGCGACTTTGCTTATTTTTCTTTCTTTCTTGTTCTTCCCACCTTCACCTCGGGGATGGCTTGCGGCACGTCCCGGAGCGCAAAATGTAATGTACATATCTTTAGACCAACCTTTCATTCTCTGCTTGCTGACATTGCATGTTGCTGACCTCCATCCCACCGCTGTGCCGCCGCCAGCCCGCCCGCCCGCCGGTATACCACCCTCCTGGGAAAGGTACCCCGCATGTGTTGTGTGTGTGCCGTGTACGGCACAGCCCAATGAGGAAGGGGTGTTGGAGATTGGTCGTATGCTATCACATTTCTCTTACTCTTCTCTCCCTTCTCCTTTCTGCATGAATGAACTCTCCTTGGGGAGACGGGTGTCCACACACACACACACGGCCTTCTTTTCTTTTTCCCATCCTTCTCTTCCTCCTCTGCCGGGCTGTTCGTTCGTCTGGCATTGGGATTGTGAAGGCAGAGTGGTAGCATTGCATTGTTATCTGTATGCAGTTTCACGTTGGAGAGAAATGCAACCTGTATATTATGTAATATGCAACCCCCCATAAAGATCCATGAAATACAAAGTGTTGGCTTGCAATTTTGTTATGGTATGCTGACTACGGAGAGAGGGTGGACGGCGCGAATGACAGCTGCCATTCTCCCGCCATCTCATCTTGTCATCTTCTTAATTACCACCCGTTTGGAGCGCCATGGCATGTTCATTCCTTTGCTTCTTTTGTCCCGCTGACGGCTTTTTTCGGATTCTTCAACATCCGGAATAGGCAGGCTCCGTCCGGCGACCTGACGGCTGCCCGGACCCATAGCAGTAGATGTATAGGAGTAGGTATGTATGTAGGTGCGGCCGCGCGAGGCCGCCAATCTGAATTGCGTGAATGCTTATTCGCGACTAACAGAGGAGGAGGAGGTCATGCATCAAGCCGTATGACCGCCACCTCCACCACCACCACAACGACCACCGATCCGGGTCCTGGGAAGACGGACGCCGCCCCCATGTCCTATTTTGGGGTGGGCTTGCGAACCGATGTGAGATCTATCCGTCTAACTAGGTATACAAACGATTCCCGAGGGCATATTGGTGGTGCGTGCTGCGAAGAGCATGTGACCTTTAGACGCGCTGGCTCGGCCCGATATCTATCTCTGGGCTTTATTTATCGTTCAAACGGTGAAGCTACACCAACAGCCACGGATTGCGATTTGGGTTGGCAATTTCAACTGGACTTGAAAGGTAACCAAGTGCCGTTTGACAGCCAACTACGCTCTATCTACTCTGGCTTATGCCTCAATATCCACGGGGTCAATTTGCAAGTCCATTTGAATTGGGGGTGCGGCCGCACAGTTCTAAAATAACATTGCCCGATCTCTGGTGCCCAGTTAGATGGGGGGTTTGAGACGGCATCGTGAAGATTAGCAACCCGCTGTGCGAATAGATGGCCCTCTCAGAGCGAACAGCCAAATGGGCCTCCCTAGGCAGCAATATCGACCCAACTGCCGGTTGTATTTCGTTAGCGAACTTCAGCATCAGCATGCTCAACCCTTTAATTCTGATGCCGCCGGCAGCGACAAGGGAGCCATTACATAGACGTGTGTATCCACCGTTCTCCCCCACCTATAATAGGTCTGTCTGTATAGGTGATTGACTCATGGCCCCCAAGAGCGGAAAGAATATCGTGGTCCATATTTGCATCCTGGTAAACGGGCAGGGATTCGACGGATGGGATACGCATGTCTCACGTCCTACAAAGGACGTTAAGGTTTAACCTGGAAACATCATCACACACGGCAAAACACCAAACACGGAGAAATTGCATGGTGTGGCATTGGGGGTGGTATCTCGGGAAGCAATTTTCATGGTGCCGTCTAGGATTGTAGAGGGAGGGGGTAGGCAGTAGGGAGGAGTCTTGTGGAGTTATATGAGATCCATTCCTCTGATAAGAAATACAAGTAATGTGTAGGTATGCACGTGTTGACGCATTTGAAGCTAGACTCGAAATCAATGCCGTCAGCTAAGACGAGAGAAGATCTCCGAGATCTCTCCTCACCTCAGACCTTTCATCAGTGGTTTATTGTCCGCTCGGGCGGGCCGGGATGCATTAACCACGTGCGCTGTCAAATGCCATCCGAAGACAGGACCGTGCTCACGAGATTACCTTTGATGGTGTTTGTTATTTTGACGTTGTTGCTGTTGTTGTTATTTGTTATTGTTATTGTTTATTGCGGGTAGAAATTTAGGATTTGCTGTTGCGGTTTCGTTTCAATTGACTCTGACTGACTCTTGAGTATGAGCGTTGTTGCTGAGCTTCAGCGACAGTATGTACAGCTATAAGTGATGTTGCAGTCACATGAGTCCCATCGAGGGAAGATACGATCGCTGGGCTAACGCCTGGTGGCGGTGTGCAGCATCGGCTTGCATGCAGAACGCACTAGTCAACCTCTAACCCGACATATAACAAGCACTCCTCATCACGATGCTGAATGCTACGATGGCTAGTATGCTCTTGTGGTAGTAGTATGCAGCAGTAGGGATTGAGACATGATTGGAGGATCTTCCGCTCTCCCGGGGGGCCCTATTCTCGGGGAGAATTAGGTCTAGGGAGAACGCTTGGGTTAGTTAGTTCGAAGGAGCAGTCAGTCATCTGCAGCTCCTAAAAGTAAAGCTAGAAGGGGACCAATCTGCAAGCTAGAAGGATTCTGGGTTGACAGATCAAGTTTACATGTACAAACGCACACGACGTCCCTTGCCTGTTTTGCTTCTGTCTAAAGTAGAGTGTCTTCGTACGATTCTTGCATTGCGTCGCAGCAAGGTGGTGCCAGGCCTAGCCAAGCGACGACGCGAGATCGATGTTGCTAGCTTCGTGTTGACCTCTCTGTTTGCCATGACTGTAATTTGCAATCCGTGTCATAGGAGAGAGTCTGTCTCATTTTTTTCTTCATCTCACGACCATGCCATGCCTCTGTTGATAAACAAAATATGACGTCCATCAAATTGCTGGTTGGCCACAAATAGTGCCATGGCCGATTCTGAGCCCAAAAGTTTAGCTAAGCCGGGTCTTCCTCCCATTTGATGAGAGCCATGAGGTGCCCCTGGAGATCTTGGAACTAACCGTCGTGCTAAGGCGCCCTGGGCCGTTCCTCACGGTTGGGGCTATTGACTTAGATGCTGGAAAACAATTCATCAGGCACATCCATCATCTCATTCGCCCATCTGGCTCGGACGGGTACGGGGGAGAGGAAAAGGAGAAATAGATTTCGGGAAGCTGGCAAATGACGCAGCGACGCAGCGGGTTGACGACATGTCGTACAGTAGTGTTTGGGGGAGCCTTACTACTGGCTTTACTTCCCCTCCAGGGGCACACTGCATACAAACGAAACCAGGGAAACTTGGAACCAACAGTAGTTGGCTCGCTCCCAGTTGGGGGCCAACACCAAACACGAATATATTCTGGAGAGGATATGACGATGATGTAAAATACGTCTGATGTAATGGTATTACGTTAGTACGGCCGCCAAAGCATCTAGGTCCCCCCCACACCACTATTGGAACTATTGATAGACTTTTAATTTTTCTTCTCTTTGGATCTCACCCAATCTCCAATTCCGAGGCTCTGGTTCGACCTGTGGATGTCCCTTGGCCAACAATAGACATCGGTGGCTTGATCCGGGCATTTGGGGTGGTCGCCAAGTTGTGTTGGTGGCTGACCCGATCTCTCGGCGACGGCCCTTTCCCCCCATCTTCTCCCACACACTGCTGCACCAAAGGGGAAAAAAGGCAAACACCCCTCCACCCCTACCTTCTGCTACAATCGAACCGTATGATGCGTGATAAGCAGTGTTCCGGTTCGTGGTGGAAAACCTTTTAAGCTTTGCCAAACCGTTGTACTGAGACGAGACATACAGCTACACACACATAGGACCAATCAACCACGATGCGGAAAAGCAATCTACTACATGATCATCAATCACTGGTGGGTGGGCTCCTGTGGAGGATAACGTCAGGGTCAGGCAGGGTGTCATCCGTTCCCTTTTTTGTTTTCTCTGCTGCAATGCCTGTTAGCTGGCCACAAAGTGCCCCGAGTGTTCTACCCGTTCCGCCGGAGCTTACATGAGACCGACTCACTGACAGACGGCACGAACATGCATCTTCGATGCACGCAATGGGGGGAGGGGAGACGGACGACTTGCGCGCCGCCGCAGCCAGTCAATGAAAAGGAAAAGGAGGAAGCTGGGCGCAGCAGTAGCGAAGTGAGGATGATTATGTACCGAGGGATCTGTCGGACATAACGATGCTCATTTGAGATGTAACCTGAATTGGAATGATGCGGGTGAGTTGGGGCGTTTTGATGTTTCGCTCTGGCTGCTGGCTTTATTAGATGATCCTTGTGAATTTAACGGTCATTTTACCCATCTACCCGTGCGTGTGCTGACTGGCGATTACATGACTACATTGATCAATCAAATCAATGTTGCTAGGTAAATACATGCCTATGTACCTCCTAGAGAGAAGAAAAACACAGCCAGTCCGCGATAGCTTCTTGTGCAGATTGAGTTTCCCATTTCCTCACATCCGAGATCCCTAACATAGTTCCCACGGCTTGAGTATCTTGGGGAACGCAAGAGAAATCGGATGGCGAATGGTTCGCATAGCATGGAATTACAGATGTATTGGGGTGGGGATTCGAATGTCCAGGGGACCCCCTTGCAACACGCGATGCCAGAGCTACTTTTGTACCTAGGCTAGGCTAGACCAGCCACGAGTCTGGAGCGACATGCCAGAACACAACCAGTTCAAGTGCCCCTCGATTGGGCCCTTGGGCCTTGGATTCATTATGCTACCACACCTCCATTGCTGACTGACTCTTACCTATCAGTTCTTAGCTAAGGTGAGTAAAGTAGCACACGTAGTAGTCAATGCAGGTGACCCCCCCAAGGGGGAAAGAAAGAAGCAGGACGAGCCCGAGCTTCTGGCCGAGGAGGCAGGCGAGAGGAGGCTAGGAGGCTGGAACTTTCAAGGGCCCGTCGTCCCCGTTCGTCACTTGCACTTGCCCATTAGCAAGCCCCACGAAGCTACTTCCGGAAGTCTTCCCTCCCACTCATTTTCGTTTCTTCTGAATGTGATTGAGTCGTACAATGTACTTGTGCAGATGCAGATTTGTATAGTTGACCTCAGGGAGTTTCCGGGGTGTCCGTTCGCTCACTTGATGCCCCTTCAATCGGAGTATTGACGTCGCGTCTGCAAGTATTGAACACTGTAAAGGAAGAGAACAAAAAAAGGGTGAACTGAGGACCGCTTACGACGCACTGAAGTACATCGATCAAGTGTATGTTCGTCCCTACATACTACGGATACTAGGTAATCAATTCTGGCTGGGCCGTCGAAGTCGAAGAAGGGAACTGCATCCAACCCTGCTTGCTTTTGCATGTTCGCTTGCTCGGAGGATCCCCCCTGTCCCTGTTCAGCGCTCAGCACACTCCCTGCTCAACTGCCCTGTCTGCCTGTCTAGCAGCAAATTGCCGTCCGTGTACATACTTTGGTTTATCCTGGTGGCAGTCCCTCCCTCACTTCTTCTGGACCGACGTGGAATCTCAGTTCGCCTTACTTGCGAATCTGTTTCCGACTCCTCCCAATTTGAGCCTCGCCGCGCAGTGAAGCACGCCCGCTTTAGATTTGGCTGGCGCGAAGGCTTGCATGGAGAAACGGCCACGCGACGACTGACAAGAGAGACAACACCACAAAGCATCAAGGTTACCCACCACGCACACCCTCGCGCGCTGTACAGCCTCTGGGCCGGCCGCCTACACACAGACCCCAAATTTCCGCATCACGATTTCGAACGAACAAATACTAGAGACCAGGGCAGAGAACAGCCTTTCCGCTCCTACCTCCCTCTCCCGTATGGCGTCTTGCGCGCGTCTTTGCTGAGTCGCACACCACCACTGTCCACGACAAGCAAGCAAACAAACAAACAAGCAGCACCAGCGCCGCCCTGCGCCAGATGCCAACTCAACTTTGAGGTCTCCGAGAACGGGAATCGCCACTCATTCACTCCAATAACCAATACTTTCTTCAATGCATCCATTCGGCGGGCCCTTGAACAGCAGACAGCGCTCTGTTGCGCAATAAGAGAAAGAGACTGTTTACGAGAGAAGGTGACGAAAGCGAGAGAGAGAAGATATGGAGGTTGTCGGACCCCGGCTGTCACTATCGCCGATAGTGACAAGAGAAGCGAGCGTCAAATCGCAACGACCCCCGCGCCGGAATTCGTCGACAAGAGCCGAGAGGAACCCCAAGACCGGGATGCTGCGAGATGTCCGAGAAAGGCGCTCGCCGCCGCGGCCCATGGACAGAGTAGTGGACAAGGGAGCGAAGGCCGTGGCGCGATTGTCGCCCGTCAACAAGTCGAAGCCCATACTGCCGGCGACCGAGCGGAGGTCAGGAGGCGACGAGGCGCGACCGATGACCAAGAGGGAAGCCGACCAAGGAAAGTGGGATATTGCGCCAGACGGTGGATCGGCTGGCCGCGAGGGGAGACAGTTCACAGTCGCAAACGTGGGAAACAATGGGAAAATATTCTTGAGGTGAGTTCTCGAGTGCGATTCGAGTAGAACCTGCATGCTTCTTGGTTTGCTTTGTTTGTGGCCGCAGGTTACGGCCTCAGCAGCCTCTATACGTGGATCTTGGCATCTAACTAGCACTTCCGCGATACATGCCATGATGGTTTTACTTTTGATCGTTTGTCTGCCTTGGAACGTGCTTACAAGATGAATATAGGCCAACTGTTCGGCCAGCAAACCAGCGCTACCCGCAGCCGACGTTTGTATTCCCCTCCTTGACGCCTCCCAGTACCGCAGGCGCGGACGGTCCTCCTGTCGCCCCAGAGATCAGCAGACAGTCGAGCAATTTCAGCAGTCAGCCAACACCCCTTTCTGGACCTCCGTCTCCACCGATGATACGGCATCCTATGGGGCTAAGGGACTATGATCACCAAGCTCGGCATAGACGCGCCGTGTCAGATACAACCTTACCGGATGCGAGCCTCGGCCGTGAGAGCGAAGCCGGGGGCTTCAAGGTTGTTATAACAAAACCCCAAGATGAACAGAGGGCTAGGACCATGGAGGATATCGACGACCCTGCACCTTCGCCGATGCTGCAAATTTCCATTCCTTCTTGGAAACTGGGCACCCCCAGATTCACCCTTCGAGGTACCCCTTTGATCCGGGGGTCTTCCTATGCGCCCACGGAGGAAGTTCGGTCTAACAACAATTCGCGTGTCAACATATCGCATCGTGGCGATGTCAATTCCCTGTATCCTGATCCGCTAGGAAGTAGGATGCCAAGCCCGGGCCCGATGAGGTTGTCGCATATCAAAATACCCTCACCAACGTTGTTGACTCCGTCCTCGCCACGATTCCCGCAGCCTACGCGAGCTACGTATCTCTCTACACATCTGGTGATAGAACCCGAGATGTTCGACGGCTTGACTTTTAAGCCAGACTGTGATGATCGAGGCATTGTACGTTACTCGTCAGCCACCGGTGCTGTGACGGCGGCAACCCCCCCAAGGCTGGTATCTGAGATCACGTCGCCTTGTTTTCTGGACTACGAGTTACTGTCCGACTTCTTCCTCACATTTCGCTCCTTCATGGAACCGGCCGATCTTTTGCGCATGCTGATCGCCCGGCTAAAATGGGCGCTCCTCCGGGCCGATGAGATAGGAATGGTTGTAAGGGTGCGAACCTTTGTCGCCATTCGACACTGGATCCTGAATTACTTCGTTGACGACTTCGTGGTTGACTACCATTTGCGCATTATCTTTTGCAACTTGCTGAACAACTTCGTGGACGAGCTTTCACACGAAGCAGCCGGGCGCAAGGTTCAGCTGAAGATTCTGGCCGAGCTGAAGAAATGCTGGCGGCGAGTCTGCTCGCAATACTGGGATGGGCCAGATTTCGACGCAAATCTGGATGCGGACACCCCTATCATTCCTGGAGGTATTGCAGGCCATCGAAATCCGGATTTGGATCCCAGTTTCTGGATGATGGATATGAGCACGCCCCCTCAGATATCTGCCATGGACTTCACACACACCCGAAGCGGCGCCCGACAAAAATTACTACCCTGATGCAGTTCACGCCGGTCACATTGATTCCGTCTTGCACGGGGGCATTCATCCTGGCGAACGACCATGCACGCCCCCAGATCAGCGGCCATCAACAACTTTAGAGAGAAATGCCACCTCTCCTACGAGCATTGCCAGCCTCGATGTTGTGTCATGCTCTTTTCCTACCAAGGGGTTCAAGATGCCAGAGTCGTCTTCAAGCTACGCTCTGGCGGCCCATCCGGTAGAGCCCAGCTCGCTATACAACACCCCAGATCCGATTGCAGCGACACCCCGCGCCCTGACTGGGAAGCGTGTGCGGCCTCAGAACGCCCACAAACGCAACAACAGTTTGACTGACTCATTGCGAGATCATGACGCGACAACCACGGAAAAGGTCATATACAAGAATGCCGAGTTTCTGCTTACTCTTCCCTATGCCGGCAGCCTTGTGAGAGGCAATCTGATGCCCCGGGGCAAGCGTTTGTCGACATTCACCCAGTCAAGTCAGCAACGAGTCGAGAGACCACTGTGTTCGATCCGCCGCAACCCTCGCAGCCGGCCGCGGACAAGGGAGCAGCTTCAGCAATGTCGGGCGCCGGCATGCGAAAACTTCTGACTAGCGTTAGAAAGGCTTTAAGTCACAAAACCCCGGAAACGTCTCCGACCCAGGCCAACTTCGTCAGCCTTGCCGCCATGGGGCCCAGGGGAGTAACAGAAAATCGGATTCCTGGAACGGCCATAGTGCCACAGTCCCGGTTGACTCGCATCGGGGGCTTCCGCCCAGCCGTTAGGATTGACATGCTCGGGGCTGAGGTTGCTGAAGACTTCAAGAAAGCTGTCCGGGAGGATAGTGCTGCCGGGGTTTCGAACGAATTTCTTCCGAATGATGATTTTCCTACCAAGCTTTCAGCAGATGGAATCGAGTACTCGGCGGCTCATCTGGACTCTTCCTTCGAGCTGCAGCCTCTCTCGAGAGAACGGATACTCAGCGATACTGCCATCACGCAAGGGAGCAAATCAATCGTGATCGTTGATGGCACAGTGCCAGAAGACTATCATGCCATGACAGGCGCTTTGGGAGTGCCACACAATGAATCTGTCGACGGCTTTTCAGAACACTATATGCACTCAGGCGCAGACCCGACACCTCCGACTACACCACCAGATAAGACTGTAGAGGGCAATCCCAGGAGGTCTTCGACCATTCTTACTCCGCAGGCCTTGCGATTTTCCTCATCCGAAGACCGCCTACCCCCGTTTGTGCCGGATCTCGCAACACTGGGAGCTGGGCGGCGAAGCACGATAGGCACTGATATGGAGTCTCGGGCTCACGAGCGACGGTCCATCGACATTGATGCAGCTACTCACTCCGCAACTTCGTCTCTACTACCGCCACTGTCCAGCTTCCGGGGGCATAAAAGACAACAGTCAAGCCGCAGTTATCGATCCAGGGGCTCAATTTCCCACCGAAGATGGGCATCCTTTCACACAACGGTGAAGAGCTTTGATGCCACAACAGTTTACACAGAAGAGTCTGGTCCTCAAGAATCGATACCCTCATTGCCTCCTCCATTGCGAGTTCTTCGCCGACGGCCCGGTGGGGATTTGAGAGGCGTACAGAATGTTGCCGATCTAGATGCGCCCATTCATAGATCTCGTTCAGTTGGCTCTTTGACAACGTATTCCGAGTCCATGAGGAGTTCGTATATCCACAGCCCTGCCACCGAGTCGGGTAACTTCGTCCATATTGCCAGCAGCGATTTCTCCCAGCGCCGCGGGGAAGTATTCTCGTTGGGCGCCATGGCCGAGAAGCCGCCCAAGCGCCAGGTGTCCATGTTCAGCACCCATTCGTCTAAGCCTGTTATGCGCCCTTCCTTCGAAGCCGAGGCGAAAAAGCTGGCTGAGATTCCGGACGACGATGACGACGGGGTTGAATCTGCCCTGGCCAAGCTCGAGGGGAAATACGAGAAGAGACCTTCCAGGCTTATCATCCACCCCCGTAAATTCGCTGTTTCCGCTATTGGCGAGGTCAGCCCCGAGTCACCCGTCAGCAGCGAAGCTCAAGTGGACCACTTTACGCCTGAAAAGCGCAGGAACCGGCGCCAGCATGTGGACGTCACAGGCGATGACGTGGTCTCCATGCTGTCCGAGGCAATGAATGACGCGCAGGACGGAGTGCGTTCAACACTCGAGGGGCCCCGATCCGAGGCTAGGTCCTTCCTTTCTGACGGGTCAAGGGAGTCGTATAATTCTGTTCCTTTGCTTCACCGTGGCTTGACAGACGATGAGCACAGCAAAACAACCGCCCAGGAGTGGGCTGATCACTCGATACTACAAGATTCAGGAGACGATCTCACACCCCGCGACGAGAAGCCCCAGGCTGACTTCCCCGAAAGCTCATCTTACGAGATGGTGGAGAAAACCAAGAGCATGGAGGAAATCAAACAGCAGGATGGTGCTGCACAAGATAGCAAAGAACAATCATTCCTCCATGTTGGGGATGATGAAGACTCGGATCTGTCGTCAGAGTTGTCGCTGGAAAACAGCGAAACCGACGAATTTGGAGTGAAGCCCTCCCAGCAGAGCCCACAGCGCGAGGACGTTGACAGAGCAGATGCTCATTCCGCTACCCATTCGGTAGCTACTTCGGAGGGAGGCCAGCGTTCTCTCTATGTCAACGATCTCCACCACCAGGTATCACCCGAAGCAGCCAATGTACCAGAACTTCACGACCATCAGCTCTGGCCTCCCAAGCAGATGCCACCGACGCCAGATACCACCCCAACCACGGCTCAGCACCAGCAGCACCTAGACTCGTTCGATGAAGCCGTTGCTGCTAAATACCTTCCAATGCGCAATCTCTCCACAATGGAGAACCGGTCGCCGGGCAAATATGCGGCACACTTACCATTCATCCTGGCATTCAGTTCCGATATTCTGGCCCAGCAGTTCACGCTGATCGAGAAGGACGCACTCAACGAGGTTGATTGGAAAGAGCTCGTCGATATGCGCTGGAAGAATACCCACACCGATTCCCGCTCGTGGGTTGACTTCTTGCGAAACAGCGATGCTCGTGGCGTGGAAGTGGTCGTCGCCCGCTTCAACATCATGGTGAAGTGGGTTGTGTCCGAGACCGTTCTTACACAAGATCTCGAGGAGCGTGCACGATGCCTCATCAAGTACATCCACATCGCTGCGCACTGCCGGAAATATCGAAACTTCGCCACCATGAGCCAGATCGCCGTTGCCCTGACGTCCAATGAGGTCGCGAGACTGTCTAAAACCTGGGCTCTGGTACCGGCATCCGATATGAAGACCATGCAGGAGCTGGAAAGTCTCATTTCTCCTACCAAGAACTTCTACAATCTGCGTGCCGAGATGGAAGGCGGTGCCACCACTGCCGAAACGGGCTGTATTCCGTTTGTGGGCATCTACACGCACGATCTCCTCTTCAACTCGCAGCGGCCTTCGGAGATCGCTAGCTCGCCTACTACCGCGCCGCTGGTCAACTTTGAGCGCTGCCGCATCGCCGCCTCGGTCGTCAAGACTCTGCTTCGCCTCCTCGAGGCCAGCACGCTCTATGATTTTCAGCCCATCGAAGGCATTACGGAGCGTTGCCTCTGGATGAGCGCCCTTGGCGACGAGGAGATCCGGAAACACTCGCAGTGCATTGAACCGTCACTCGCGTAATTAGAGAAGACGACTACCGCCAAGCCCGTGACAACTAGGCATTCGCATTATTTTTGGCGCCCTGATATACATACACTCGTCGCCCACGCGCTGCACCATATCCATTTTTACGACCACTTGTACTTGTACGCAGCTCTGCCTACTCAACCCATGATCATTCGGATCTTAATCTCACACACGGACGCGAGCACACACTTATTCACAAATACCGAATTTATACAATACTACTACCCCTTTTCCTTCTTATCCAAAAACAAGGCCACTGGGTGGCTTCACTCATGTCCCAATGTACGCTACATTGCATCTTACGACTACGACGTCACAACGCGTTTACCATTTCCTTGACGTCTTTTTTCTTATCAATTTGGCATGGTCGTCCATGTTTCATATCAAGCATATTTGTTTTATTTTATTGCGGATCTGCCTTTCGGGAAGTTATAGACTTTGCCGTTTGTCTCTCATATACACACACATCAGCATCAATCTCGTTGCTTTTTGGTGGCCTACGAGCCTCTAGTCGTTGTCGTTATTGTTTAACGAGAACAAGCAAGCGTCGGAGTTCTTTTTTACTCGATTAGGGGAGGTGGCGCCTCGCTTACTTACACAGCATTGCATGCGTCTTGTATCTTTGCTTGTCCCCGAACTGTCTTGAACTTGACGACGAGGGCACACGATGAGAAAGAGAGAAAGTGAACGACGAGTGGATGACTTGAGAGAGACCAGGCTGGGGCAAGCAGGGTCTGGGAGTAAGCGGCGGCTGTTGTAGAAGAGAATGCTTTTCGTTGGTTGGACTTCCGGAGGAAAGGAGAGGGGAGATGAGATGAGTGGGATTGTATGGATGACCAAGATACCCCCCACACGCGCTTTTGTTTATACCAAGTTGAGGAATGAGAATGAGGATGAGAAGGAGAAAGACTGATGATGGATTGAAGAGTGATGAGACGAGTTGTAGTTGGGCCGTGGAAGATTTGGAACGCTGGCGTGTCCGTTTGGCTCCTAGGCCTTATTCGATATTATATCGTTTCAATGCCTTCACGGGACCCCGCGTGGTAGTGTTTAGTGGGAGTGAGAGTAGCATAGCAAGTTGAGTTGGGGAGCGAAGCGAGTTAATAAGTAGTTAGTCGGAGGGGATGAAATGCGACAACGAAGGTTCCAAATCCAAACACCCCTCGCATATTGTCGATGATCCCTGGTTTATGTGACAGGTGAATGCGTGCCCTATGAGCAGTCGTTTGGGTGATCGATAGCAGGCTGAACCCCAAGGGGCTGGTGGCTAGGCATGACGGGAGGGAAGTGATCACTCACGTATCTACATACAGTTAGATGGATTGTAACAGTAGCAAATCAGTATGTTGGTTTTGACGGACATTTCTCATCTCCATATCACACCAGAGCCCTCAGCAACGAGATACTCCTCTCAACCTTTCATGCGTAGCTTGTTCACTCAGCAATTTGTGCTTTGATTATGTCACTAAGACGGCCACAGGACTCGCGAGTAGCAGCAGCCGTGGTTACAAATGAAGTTGTGGTGAACGAAAGCAAGAACACATGGATGAGGCTGGATTTATTACATTTACGCTGTTGCTATCAGCTCATATGCCTCTATAGGTCACCAACACGGCACAAGTTTCGATACAGCCTGCCATGTCACAAGTCACAAAGAACGGTTACTGCAAATGACAGCCTCTTTTCAGAGCTAGGTGGAATAACGATTAAGTCCATTCCGCTGGCCACACAGGGCATTCCCCCTCCCCAAGTCCACAATGAAGAAACACTGGTCTGAGCCGTGAAAAAAAGAAAAGACCATGTTGACTGGTGGCGGGTATCTTTCCCTCATAAGTCCGGCCAGTTTGCCCTAGACTCCGAGAACATTGCCCTCAAATGTATCCATGTAAACTTTTGTTCCTTGTTTATGTTTGCAGCAACTGCTCATAACAGAAGAGGAAGCAGCAAATCCCATTTACCACTGAATCTCCTGATCCTGCGGGACAGCGGTGGTTTGCTCTCCGACGCCGGCGGTGCCAGATTCCTACCACTGGCTCTCCTTGGCGTCAGTAGCACCCCACTCACCACCGGTAGCAGCAGCGTTGCCCCACTCATCAGGAGCAGCACCGCTCCAGTCACCACCCTGAGTACCAGCGAAGCCGGGGGCAGGGGCAGCCTCCCAGTCACCACCGGAAGTGAGGAGACCAGTAGCGACAGCGGCAGGACCGACATCGTCAACACCAGCAAGCTTCTCCTCCTCACCCTTCTCCTCAGCCTCCAGCTCGGGGTCGCGGTCTGGAAGTTATTGTTAGCAGATATCCAGAGCGCAGAGTGCAAGCATTTCAACATACAGAAGTACAGATCGACCATGACGTCCCAGGGAGTCTCGCGGTTGAAGATGGTACCACGGAGGCGGAGGACCTCACGGGCAAGCATCCACCAAACGGTACCAATGGCGTGGCGACCCTTGTTGTTGGTAGGGATGGCGCAGTCAACGTACTCGGTGGGAGAGTCGGTGTCGCAGAGAGCAATGACGGGGATGTTGACGTAAGAAGCCTCCTTGATGGCCTGGGCATCAGTGCGGGGATCGGTGACAATGATCAGGCGGGGCTCCTTGAAGGATCGGGTGATGTAGTTGGTGAAAGAACCGGGGGTGAAGCGACCGGCGATGGCGACGGAGCCGGTGTGCGAGGCGAACTTCAGGACGGCACGCTGACCGTAGGGACGGGCAGAGATGACACAGATGTCGGCCGGGTTGTCGACGGCGGCGATGATACGGGCAGCCAGAACGATCTTCTCCCAGGTCTTGCCAATGTTCAGGACGTTGACACCATCGGCACGGGTCTTCCAGAGGTAAGGCTCCATGTGCACCTGTGCGCGCAAAACAAAATCAGTACGCCGTTCTGCATTGTCGATCTTCCTGTTCCTCCCATTCCTGCCGCGCGCAGCGGGTCATGATATTTTTTCTCGGGCATGTGTTTCGTACCTGCAAGTTCTTGGAACCAAGGTGGCACTGGGCCGCCAGGAGCATCTCGATGTCCTGGCTGGTGGCATTGAAGCACGAGGGGAGGTTTGCGGGAGCCATCTTGAACAGTTGTGGTGGTGACGAGGACCTTTCTGTTCGTTTGGGCTGGAAGGAGGGGATGGTTATTAAGTGGTGGTAGAGTGAACAAGGTGCCCGCGATCGAGAAAATGCCTGGCGCTTCTTGCGAAAAAGTTCCAATTGGCAGAAACCCGGCTTCAAAATCCAAGGCTCGTTTGGTGGGTGCTGCCCTAATCGTACTAATTCAAATCGGGTTAAAGCTTTTTCTCTATCTGTTATCTAGAATGTGGCTCGAGGCAGTGGGGGTCGTGGCTTGGGCTGGTAGCGGATTGAGGCTGTACTTTGAGTTCATGTGGGGCGCGCACCCGGCCGGAGCTGTCCATGGCCGATCAGTCAATTGATCCAATTTGATGGCTGCTGGCTACTGGGACGAAAAAGTTGGAGGGCATCTGCGGCGCCTCAGACAAGATATCGTTGTGTGATATTGCCAAACCACAGCAGCCATGCCGCCACGGATACCGACTGTACCGCGCTTCGGCGCCCTCAATTGTTCGTACTATACCTAGTTGAACGACGACATCGCCCGCCAGAATTTGCATTGCTAACAAACAGTCATGCAGTATGCCTTCGGCCCGCACCTAAACCGGCGTCGCCCTCGATGCTCCTCCCGTTGACGCAAACCGCCTCCCTCACGACCAAGGAGAAGAAGCGCCTCGCCAAGCAGGACCCCTACCGCTGGCAACAGATGCAGCAGCGCAAAGCCGCCCACAACGTCATCAAGGAGCGGATCGGGGCCCAGAAGGCGGCCGAGTTCGGCGACCCGGTGCGCGGCCTGACGACGCCCTTTGTCGAGTCGTTCGACTCGGCCGGACAGGCCCCCATGTCGCGGCCGCCGGTGGACGATGACGGCAACCCGCTGGAGCAGCCGCACCCGCTGCCGACCTCGCCGCACGTGCTCAACAACCTGGTATCGCAGCCGGAGCTGGACGAGGCGCTGGAGCACGCCCGCGCCCTGACGCAGCCGCTGGCGCCCGCCCACGCCGAGGCCGTGGACCCCGTCCGCGAGCAGCAGAAGGCCGAGAGGCATGCCGCCAACCACGCCAAGGCCGCCGAGGCCCTGCAGCGCATCGTCCACATCACCAACGGCTCCTCCAAGGACAAGCGCCACGCCAACATCCGCCGCTGCGTCGAGACCTTCGGCCGCCACAACACCGACCAGACCTTCACGCTCAAGCCCCTGGCCCGTGGCATCGAGGACGTCGAGAAGCCCATCCGCGCCGGTGCGGATACGGGTAGCAGCGAGGTCCAGATTGCTATCCTGACGGCCAAGATCCGGGCCCTGGCCAACGAGCTGGAGAGGGGTCGCGGCTACAAGGACAAGGTCGGTAAGCGAGATCTGCGCCTGATGGTGCACAAGAGGGCGAAGCTGTTGAAGTACATGGCAAGGAAGGAGAGAGGAAGCGAACGGTGGACACACATGATCCAGACTCTGGGACTGAGTCCGGCAACGTACCAACGGGAAATTACTCTATAAAAATGCCTTGATCACACGTTGTATCATGAGGAGACGGACAAACTGTAATACCAATTGCTATGTACAAATACAGGGGAGTTGCATCCCCGAGGTGATATGATTGCACCTCGAGGCGGCCAGTAGCCTTAAAGCTCTATCTGGATCATCAAAATTCAAGCGCCCAATTTCAAAAATCAACCATGTTCTCCGGCTCGAAATCTTCTTTGGTATTTCGACCGGATGATGCTACAAAGCGCGACTGCAAAGAGAGGGTGGGTATGAGAGTTCGGAACAAGAAAGCATCAAGAGAAACTTAAATCTCTTAGAATACACTGATGTAGTTTCCGATGCGCTCCTTCTGGTTCTGAGCTATACACTCGGCGATCCATGTGATGTTGCGGATTTCCTGCAACACTGTTAGTTATCTCTGCATCTGGGGAGTGACTTGAGGGATTTGACAAGCGTACCTGCTCTCTAAGCTTTACCCACGCATACACGATGGCGAATGTGAACTGTCTCGTGAAAGCATTCTTGGAAATTTGCATCTCCTTCTCATAAAACATGTCCTCCAAACTCCGGCTGTCATTGCCACCCGAGCCGCCAGCCATGTTGCCGGGGCCTGATGGGCCACCGCCGAGACCTGCGGCATCGAAGAAGCTCTTGTAGTCCGAGACACCATCGACGGCCAGACGAACACCCTCGAAGTCATCCGCCCGGGACAGCATCAGGGTACCCTCGGGGTACAGCTTGCCGAAGCTGGGGTAGAGCTTCTTACGGTCGCCCTTGTTCAGCTCGGTGCCTAGGGAGTTGAGAGTGATGTTGATAGCTCGTCGGTCCGCCTCGAACTCCAGGATCTCGCTCATAACCTCTGCCGTCGGCGTACCGGCCATCTCGGGGTGCGAGTTGACGAACTGGTAGAAGTCCTCCAGGTAGTTCTTGTAAAGGGTGTTCCGCACGATCTCGATGTTGAGTTCGTCGAGGTCCTGGTGCGACAAGGATCCCTTAAAGTATGGCGCGAGCGGTGTCTCGATCAACACGCTGTTGTATAGTTCCTCGATGTTGGTCGCCACGCAGAGCACCGGCATCGTCTCGAACCAGCCCAGCGGATGGCAGCGCTCCAGCAGCTCTCGGGTGTCTCTCTCGTGCAGGGTGCCGGTAATGAGAAGGGCTACATTGTCGATCATGTAGCCGTAGGTGACGTAGTCCATGAACTTGCCCAGCGATCCTGTCGCGTTCGCACGAACATAACGGAACTCGGAGACCAGCTTGTCGGTCGTCTTCGCGGCGAGGGCAGATGTGGAAGGGTTGGGTGCGAGAGACCCCAGAAAGTCGCCATATGCAGGGCCGAGTTGCAGCTTAAGATCTGAGAATGGTGGTCAGAAGGAAGCTCCAATACAGAATACAGCATCAAATCAACGAATATTTGGACATACCGTCGATGGTCTCGCACTGCGTCAAGTTGGAGTAATTGGCGCTCGTCAATAAGCCATTGCGATATCCGCGAACAATGCCCTCGGTGTAGCTAGCGATGCATCATGTCAGCCTGCCATCCATCTGCATTCGATGCACTTGTCGGAATCATTTACCCATTGTTGACGTTGAAGAAGAGGCCCTCCATTTTGGCTAAAGCTGAATGTTGTGGTGGATTTGAAAAGAGAGACGGTTGCTCGAGGTTACGTAGTCTATCATAGGTACAGCACCAATAGTTGGACGCCTGGGATCGAACTGACTGTTTGTCGGAGCTCTGAAAGCCAGCCAGTTCCGTCGCAGCTTGATGGGCCTAGGCCAGGACTAAGACCAGTCTTGAGTGGCTCCGGAGGCTTGTGACCCAGGCACGACCCTCCGCTGCATAAGGTGCATAACCAATGATAAGCACTGGCCTCAGCGCACTATGAGCTGTCGCATGAAGAAAGAGGCTCCAAAAGAGACTTGGGTTCTCACCGCCTGCCTTTCTTATCGATAGACTTGACCGTCGAAACCCACCTTCTTCTGCCCCTATGGATCCACTCGCAATTCATTGGCTCAGCAAGAAATTTTAGAAAATTTCCACTGGAAGCTGCAAAGAGCTTTTCAATTGGAACTTTTGTAGAAGGAAGAAAGTCGAAGTCGACCTTTCCTCCCCAAACACCCAGCACCTTTCTACACGCCAAGCCACTCCGTCGACTACACGGGAGCAGGTGCATTTCGAGCAAAAGTCAAAGAGCGCAATTGCCTGCAAAAATGGGTCTCTTCGTGCTTGCAGAGACGCCCGCGGGGTGAGTTCCTTCTGGTGTTCCGGTCCTATCTTTGGACCGGATGCTCTTCTTGGGAATATGAAGGCAGTAGGTACTGACAACCTCGCAGCTATGGTCTCTTCAAGGCCAAGGACAAGAAGCTCCTTTCGCGTGACGATGTCGCGTCTGCGCTGGACAGCGCCGAGGCGATCAACTCCATGTAAGTATATCCTCGAACCGTGACGCTGGTTATGCCTGTGCCCCTTGGACCTGTTTTATTGACACGCTATTTAGGCTGTCCCTGAAGAAGATGATCAAGTTCGAGGATGCTTCCGAGGCTCTGGGCGAATACAGCTCCCTTACCGAGGGCAAGGTCACACCGATGCTGCAAAAACTTCTGGACGAGATCAAGGACGAGCGCAAGTCGTCACTCGCCGTCTGTGACCCCAAGCTCGGAGCCGCGATTAATGTTCTCCCCGAGCTCAACCTCACACCTGTTTCCGACTCGTCCACGAACGACCTCTTCCGTGCCATCAAGACTTACCTTCCTGAGCTCTTCCCCGACCTGCAAGGCGATTACCTTGGCAACATGGCCCTCGCCCTGTCCCACTCCATCTCCCGCCACAAGCTCAAGTTCTCCCCTGATAAGGTCGATGTCATGATCGTCAACGCGATCTCTCTTATGGACAACTTGGATAAGGAGCTGAACAACTTTTTCATGCGTGTGAAGGAGTGGTACGGTTGGCATTTCCCCGAGCTGGACCGCATTATCAACGACAATGTGGCCTACGCTCGTATTATCATGGCCATGGGTATGCGCACAAACGCTGCCAACACCGACCTGACCGAGATCCTCCCCGAGGATTTGGTTGAGCGTGTCAAGGCCGCTGCCGAGATTAGCATGGTAGGTTCCCCAAACAGGCGTTTGCTGTTGCAAAGGTCTATGTACTAACGTTGCGGGTTCTAGGGTACTGAAATTGGTGAATTCGATCTTGATAACATTCGCCTGCTTGCCGAGCAGGCCTTGTCCTTCTCCGACCAGCGTCAGCAGCTCTCTCTGTACCTGGCTGCGCGAATGAAGGCCATCGCACCCAACCTGACTGAGTTGGTCGGTGAGCTTGTTGGTGCTCGCCTGATTGCCCATGCCGGCTCTCTTACGAAGCTTGCCAAGAGCCCCAGTTCTACCATCCAGATTCTTGGTGCTGAGAAGGCTCTGTTCCGTGCCTTGAAGACGAAGCACGACACACCCAAGTACGGTCTCATCTACCACGCCTCTTTGGTTGGCCAGGCTACCGGAAGTGAGTACATTCTGCAACGTTCATGATTATAGATTTCATGCTGACCTGTCTTCCCACTTTCAAGAGAACAAGGGTAAGATGGCCCGTATGCTGGCCGCCAAGGCTGCTCTTGGTCTGCGCCAAGATGCCTTCTCCGATCTCAGCACCGAGGGTGTCGATGGTGAGGCTATCGCCATTGAGGACGAAGAGCGCGCGGACCTCGGTATCAAGGCCCGTGCCAAGCTTGAGAACGCCCTCCGCCGCATGGAAGGCAAGCCTTTGTTGGCAAAGAGTGTCCAGGTTGGCCCTAACGGCTCCATCAACCCCAACAAGTTCGAGGTCAACCCCTCCAGGAACTACAACGCCGATGCCGATGCCATCACGGAGAAGACCGCCAAGGTGTCTTTGATCCAGGAAGTCGAGGACACTCCTATGGGCGATGACGACGATTCCGAAGATGATTCGGAAGACGAGGCCGAGAAGGCTAAGAAGGCCGCCAAGGAAGCAAAGAAGGCCAAGAAGGAGAAGCGCAAGTCTGGCGTGTCCGAGGCCGCCGCTGACACACCAAAGGATGCTTCGGCTTTGTCTGAGGCCGACTACGAGCGCCTGGCCAAGGATGCCGGTATCTCTGTTAGCAAGTTCAAGCGCAAGTTCGAGCGTGGCGATGTCAAGCTGAACCCCGATGGCACGCCCATGGTTCTCAGCAAGAAGGAGCTCAAGAAGCAACGCAAATCCGAGGTCATGCAGACCGACTCTGTTGATGAGGACTCCAGCAGCAAGAAGAAGCGGAAGCACGACGACGAGGAGGAGACTCCCAAGAAGAGCAAGAAGAAGTCGAAGAAGGAGAAGGCGTAAAAGCCTCGTCCTTGTTTGTTCTTGTTGCGTGATCTGTATCATATGGAAAAAAGAGTCCTAGTCTCGGTCTATACGATGGAATGCCTCCGCGATCTTTTTTGCATGGGTTTCTTTGCTCGACATAAGGGTGGCGTTCTGGATTGGTTGGTCATACCATGGTTTCTTGTTGCTTGTTTGTGGGGGTTGCGTTTACTGTCATGCATTGCCTCCAAATGGTCCATAGCTTAATGCAAAGCGAGCTGCGACTTTTCTGTTGAAAAATAATTGCAACCCTCTCTCTCTCTCTCTCTCTCTCTCGTCGTGATTGTGTTATTTGCGTGCGTATCAGTAGAATCCTAGCCACTGTGACACGTTCCTTAGCGTTGCTTACTTCAATGCTACTTACTGTCTTTTACATGGGTGAGGAGACCGGAATAGTCTCGAGAGGAGTACGTGTATATGCATTTCGAGTGTCACTACTTTTGTCACTACCACTTCACTGAGGGGACGTCCACATATCTTGGCCTCTCATAAGCTGACCCGCAGCGAGGCACCGCAATTACTATGGGCCAATGTCGAGTGCTACGAGTTGTCGGCTAATGGGATATACTTTGACCATTGCTGCCTCGTCATACACTTATTATGTACATGCAGTTCATCCCGGATTTTGAGGGGCAGAGAATACCACTTGGCGCAGACTTACCCTGGTCGGATTATATCATCTAACCTTATGCTAGCGAGCTTCTCCTCAACTGCTAACCTATTAGAATGTGTACCTCGGGATCCATCAGGTGGGCGCAATTGCTTATATTTCCTCCTTTACCCTCTATAAATACATGTCTACTCCTCGGGTCGTTGTTATAGCTCTCGCGTTCCAGTTAATTCGATGGTCGTAATCCGCAGAAATGGCCGGACTACGCACGCCTTCGATAGCCGTGGGCTTACTCTCGGTCTTCTTGGCGTATCTGTACGGCACCCAAGTTTATCGGCAATTGACCATCTTCGGCTTGTTCCGGACGCCTTCCAGCACTCATACCTCGGCCGAGGATACCGTGGTAGTCATCGAGGGGACCAAGCATTGCGAGGACCTGCATTACCATGAGGGGACCCAGCTGCTCTTCACCGCGTGCGAAGGGCCTCGGACGACACGCTTTTCATGGTGGCCGCCTCTCGCCAACCATGAAGACCCCACAGCACTGAAAGACGCCCGGGCTTCGCTCGTCGTTGTTGATCCCAAGGTAAGAATGAAGCGGGCGGATGAGCTACGCATGATTGCTTTCCCCGC
The DNA here is from genome assembly GCF_038362585.1 of Apiospora marii. Taxonomy (NCBI): domain Eukaryota; kingdom Fungi; phylum Ascomycota; class Sordariomycetes; order Amphisphaeriales; family Apiosporaceae; genus Apiospora; species Apiospora marii. The sequence goes on from NW_027117377.1 coordinate 4,491,890, forward strand.
AGCCTACTTACTTAAGTACTCTCGTCTAACACAAGCGCCATAGACACAAAAGTCCACAGAGCTCCGGCTTGAGAGCTTCGACGGCCCCTTTGTGACACACGGCATCGATGTCGCCTCTGACCAGGCGGATCCCAAAGGAAAGGGGGTATACATCTTTGCCATCAACCATTTGCCCAACCCGGCCGTGTATGGCGAATTTCCATACGGGCCGGCGAAGCCCGACACTTGGGACCTGCCCCGGGCGGCGTCGCAGATCGAGATCTTCCACCACGTCGTGGGCTCGTCCCACGCGCGCCACCTGCGCAGCGTCAAACACGATCTGATCCGGACGCCCAACGACATCCAGGTCTTGAACAGACCGGGATCCAGCCAGCCCCTGCAGTTCTTGGTCACCAATGACCACCGCTACCAGCACGGCCGCTGGCGCCAGCTCGAAGACGTCTACCCTGGGGCCACCTGGACCGACACGATGCACGTGGAGCTCGACTCGCTCGAGGCCGTCAAGGGTGCTGCTGCCGCTGCCGCCGCCACCGCTGGCGTCCGCGCCTCGGTGGCGCTGGATGGCATGTGGAACAACAACGGCCTGGGCTACGCGAAGGCCACCGACGAGCTGTTGCTGACGAGCGCCATGGGCGCCACGCTCTACGTGGGGAGGCCGGAGATTAAAGAGAACTCGCCGTTGCGTATCAACATCACGGACACGGTCGAGTTCGACTCCATCGTGGACAACCCGACCTTCTTCCACGACGAGGCGGACCCCGGGTCCAGCGGCGTCGTGCTCGCGGGCGTGGGCGAGGTCCTCAGCATCCCCCGACACCACAACGACACGGGCGTCAAGATCGTTGATGGACATGCCATCGTGCCCCGGAACGACGTCAGGGTGTGGTTCGCGCAGCCCCGGTTCGACGCGGGGCTGCGGAAGCGCGTCTGGGAGAAGACGTTGCTGTTCCAGGACGATGGCTCCCGGGTCCGCACCGCGAGCACGGCGGTCCTAGTCAGCACCGGCCCCTCTTCGATCCCGCTGAAGAGGGAAGGGGGGAGGCGACAGGCTTGGTTGTATGTGACGGGGTTCTGGGCGGAGAATATGATTGCGGTTAAGGTTGATGTGCCGAAACCTGCTGGGGATCCTGGGGTGTTTGGATTGCCTCCTCAGAAGAATTAGCTGGTGTGTTCACACCGGCACTTAGTCGCCTTGAAGACTATCACGATCTCTGGCCATCGGTGGGGTTATGGAAATCAGTTGTAACTAGCTCTATCTCCTATCACTGTGATTATTGTATTCGGGGAGTTGTGTTACTATCAACAATGCAACCAGCAGCTAATTATCAGCTTGCTCATACTCGTACTACCCTGGTTCCGTTCCAAGTCAAGTGCACTGCCCTCTAAAGCCCGTGAACATTTCAACTAGTGCACAGCTCCTTGTAGCCAGTCTCTAGAAACAAGTCTGGCAGAGGTTCGCTTTCTCTGTGTGGGAATCTTTGGTATTACTGGTGCTGCCGCCGCTGAGTTCAACAATTCAGTACTTACACGTCTTTTTCGTCGACGTTCTGAGCCCATCAATGGTCAGGGGTGATATGGCAGTGAGCAATTGGAAAGGCTACTCTTAGGCAATAGCTTCACATAGCAGATGACCTATCTACAGGCACAAGTAGGTTTTTAGGGGGTTATATTACTACTTCAACACGAACGACCAATGGCTCCGTCGCTGCACCCTCAAGAATAGCCAAGAGTGAATCGATTTCCCGCTAGGAATAAATGTAGCGGAATTTCAACTCGCGTTTCGCAGGGTCGCTTTTCCGCCTCTTGACTTTCGAGTGAAGGAAGGCCCACCTCAGCTTCTGTAAGAAGTACTGGCAACGGGGTGCCATATCCCCAGGCCGCTCCCAGCAGTTTTCCTCCAGCGCCTCAGCCAGCGCCCGCAGCGTGACCACCCATGCCTTAGGCGGGGGTGGCGATCCTTGTTGGTCCCGGTCGTTACCAAGGAAATCCAGGGTCACCAGGTTGCCCAGCTCCTTGTCGTCAATATCTGTGCCATCGTCTGCTCGTGACGCCTTGGCCCACGCTTCCTTGACCAGGGACTTGCCGAGTCCCTCGTCGCCATTGGCCCGCGGGTCGAAGAGAACGTCGCATGGGAAGTCATGGCTTAGCGGGTCCGGCACCCAGGTTTGTCCCAGATGAACGAATTGGTCCTGATCTCGGGGCATATTGTTGTGGAACAGTTCATCTGGGAAAACTGCTGCGAAATCCCAATTGAGTAGGGCCTTTATCCTAGGCGGCTGAATGGTGGTTTTGTCGCCCTGCACCCGTTCCTGGACCGCATCCTGATCTTTATCGACAAGGATATCTTCGTCGTATGGAGATCGATGGACAAGATATGTTCGGTGATGCTCTAGAGGGATGCCTGCAGAGGCTGAAGACACGCGTTCGAGATCTTTAAGGAGGCGGCGCATATCACGTAGGACCATGTTATCGTACTGGCGATCCTGCTTACTGTATTCGAACGCGAATTCCGAATCGTCTGTCCCATGGTCGGCAGTGTCTGAGTGTTGAGTAGTGGTCGGATCACCGGTCTCGTGGGCATCGTCTCTGCGGGAAGGGGGGGCTTCCACTTGTCCTTGTGATCCTGGACTCATGGAGCAGGTGCCAGATATGTTCCCATGGAAGTCGTTTGCGTGCCGCCAAAGCTTCAGATACTCCCTCAGCAGGTCAAACACGCTGTCAAAAGGTCCTGGTGGCGGGTATGATGCCTTGAGACAACAGCCGAAGAAGGGTTGAGCGAAACAGCCGACGTAGTATTCGCCCTTATCGTCCATGTAAAGGCTGCCGATTTTGTCGAACTGCGTTTTGCGCATGGCCGGTATGTAGCAGTTTGCCAGTGCCCTTCCTACGTCACACGAGTCCCTATCCTTGAGGACCTTGCCCGAATCCGAGACCCTGTTATCGTGGTCTACGATGCTGCTGTAGTTGGTGATTCGCTCTAGAATCATCCAGTCCAGGCCCAGGGCGTTCTCTCCCGAGGAGTCGTACTAGTAGACCTCGGGAACGGGACACCCTGGTCCCTGGCAAAGCAGAGCGAAGCGACCTCGCTTTCGGTCTTGAAGTAGGGCACAATAGGCATTGCGATTCGTAAGAAGAGGTTACTAGCGTCGGGATCCTCAGAGTCGGCATGGCTGAGGAGAAAGGTTTTGTTGTATTGAGAATTCTCGCAGTAGGAGACATGACAATCTTGGTATGAGTCCGGGAGTTGACCAAGGCGAACGCACTCATTGATCATGTCCTTTACCTGTCGAGATGTCGGACCGCCATACAAGTCTGGATCAGCAAGTTCGTCGGATCCGGAGCCGCTCTCACACTCGGACATGCTGTCATCTACAGGGCCGTCGTCGTCTTCAACATCGCTCATGTTCTCGTCAGTATCCTCGGAGTTATCGTCTGAGGCGGTGCTGTCTGAGGGGAGATCGCTTGGCAGGTAGTCAATCCATTTCCACACACATAACGTGGATGAATGGCGAGAACGTTCTACCCAATGGGACTGTTGTGCAATGGCGTCGCCGACTTCACGAGGCTTAGCGGGTTGGATTCGATGTGGCCGTGCAGGAACGGGCAGTGATGCAACACTGGTTCTCAGAGGAGGCGTCATTGTGAAAAGCAAAAGTGCCAGAGAGAAGCAGAAGAAAACCAGCAAGTGCAGTGAGTCTCGGCGACTGCAAAGGGTGTTTGGTGAGAAGGAACGAGTAGCGACGACAGATGAAAGCAGAAATTAATGATGGGTAGAAGTTCATTGGCCGATCTATTTAACACAAGGATGAAATGGTGGTTTATAGGCTGTAAGGTGGCTACATGTATTCAATTCCTACTGCCCCACTTGTGGACTTAGACGACCAGCAACACAACAGCTATAAAACGAAGCTCACTCTCACTTCACATCCCCTTATAGCTCTTTTAGTACTTTTAAGAACTCAATCAACCTCGTCTAGAATGCCACTCAGCTACATAAGAATGAGACCTTAATGGTTCAAGGGCATCCTAGCAAGTTTATAATCGCGAGAATTAATGTCAGCTTCATGTGAATAAAGAATCTTGACCAGATACTCAAGTGCACAAGGCGATGTGTACGTGTTCGGGCAAAGCAAAGTGAGGCAACCTCACTCTCAGTCTTGAAGTACGGGATGAGCAGCATAGAGATTCGTAGCAGAAGATTGCTGGCCTCTGAATCTCTGGAACTGGCGAGACTGATGGAAAACAGCTTATTATAGGAACCGTTATCGAAATAAGACAACTGACAACTTTTGGTATGAAGCTGGAAGTTGGCCCAGACGGACGCAGTCGTCGATCATGTCTTGGACCTGTTGACATAATGGGCCGCCAGTCATTTCATCTGCATCCTCAGATTCCTCGTCTTCAAAATCGCCGCTTTTCTCAGAGTTGCTGTCCTCCTCAGAGTTGTCGTCGGCTTTGGCGTTGCTTGCCACCCCGGAACTGCTCTGGTGCTCGCTGTTGTCCTCTTTGCTGTCGCAATCATTGTTTGAGGCCATTAGGTCCGATGGGGAGCAGCTGTATACCGGTTCATTCTTCCATTGCCATCGAACGTCAGTGCGATCAAAGCGAACCGGCGTTATCCAGCGATTCTGTTGTGCAATGGCCTCCTCGGTCGTTCGAGGCTTGGCCGGCTGGACTCGGCGAGGCAGTGAAGATTTAAGCGGTGAGGTTTGGGTACCAGAGTGCGCCTCAAGTGGTGACTCGACTCCCTCTTCCAAAGGCGATGCCATGATGCACACGGTCGGAGAGAACAAAAGGGAAAGTGGACGTCGGGTTCTGAGTGCGGAAGTATCGCTGAGTAAAAGATCTTCAGCAGGTGTGGTGTAGGGTTCTGCGAGTGTGGCGAAAATTGACTACAGATGAGGGAAGAAGGAATCGGAGATCATCAGAAGTTCAATGTCTGATTTATTTAACATGGGGTTGAACTGGTGGTTTTATATGCTGTAAGGGTCTATATATTCAATTCCTATAGCCCCTCTGGTGAACTTATACGACCAGTAACACAATAGAATTTAAAATCCCGAGCATCACTGCTATCTCAATATGTGTATTTAATTAGGAATCATGGCCGGATAGTCAAGCGCACAAGGTAAGTAATGTGCAGGCGTTCTATCTTTAAGAGCACGAGACATTGAACCCCTGCATTTGAGGTTTGCCAGTTTGTCACTGCTGCCACGCTTGCTAAGATACAGTCATTACCTAAGTACGGAGTCAGTGATCTGATCTGCATTATGTGCCGATTAGTCAGGCATTGTTGCCGCCAAAGAGCTAGAACCGATTGGGGTTAGGGGGGACTGAACCCCCGCTGAGGTAAATCTTTGTCAGGGATTACATACAAGCCCCAGCCAGCCCATTGAGCGCACTCTCCATGCTCACCAACCGCTGACAAGTCTACCCAAGCCAGGATTCCACGATGGGGAAAATGGAGGTCAAGAGGCAAACGTTCCTGGTATTTCCACATACTTATAAACCGGCACCGAGTAGCTGAGAGCTTGCTTTCCAATCGAATTCCAGTTGTGTATAAAAAAGACCCAAGGCTCCATCTCAATGAAGTTCGTGTCGCTTTCCATTTCCATCGCTGTTGCAATCTTGTCCATCGTGATCTTCAGAGAACACTTGTTCGACCTTGCTTCTACCAGCTTCGAGGCATTGAGCACATACTATAGCAACATAACAACACCAACAACAGAACCGCAGCAGTCCACCGATTCCCCTGACAACATCGCCAACATGTCCGTCTCCCGAGCCATCCAGAAGGTCTTCCTCGCCATCGAGACGTCCGAGGGCGCTGGCGCCAAGGTCCGCCGCTCCATCGGCACCCCGCAGCTACGCAACTTCTCGCCCTTCCTCATGCTCGACCACTTCAGCATCAAGCCGGGCGCCGGCTTCCCCGACCACCCCCACCGCGGCCAGGAGACCATCACGTACCTGCTGCACGGCGCCGTCGACCACGAGGACTTCGCCGGCAACAAGGGCACCATCGAGACGGGCGACCTGCAGTTCATGACGGCCGGCCGCGGCATCGTCCACGCCGAGATGCCCCGCCAGAACCCCGACGGCAGCGCCAACGTCGGCCTCCAGCTCTGGGTCGACCTGCCCAAGGCCCTCAAGATGTGCGAGCCCCGCTACCGCGACCTGCGCGCCGCCGAGATACCCAAGGCCACCGCCGACGAGGGCCGCGTCCACGTCAAGGTCATCTCGGGCCAGTCGGCCGGCGTCGACAGCGTCAAGGACCTCGCCTACACCCCCGTCTGGATCCTCGACGTCGACATCCAGCCCGGCGGCAAGCTGGCCCAGCCCATCCCCGCGGGCTGGAACGCCTTTGCGTACGTGCTCGAGGGCTCCGCCACCTTCGGCTTCGGCAAGACGCAGCAGACCGCCGGCCAGTACCACAACGTCGTCTTCGACCGCGCCGGCGACATGGTGAATGTCGAGGTGCCCGCGGACGCCGCCGCCCCGGTCCGCTTCGCCCTCATCGCGGGACAGGTGCTCGAGCAGCAGGTCGTGCAGTACGGCCCCTTCGTCCTGAGCTCCAAGGAGGAGGTCTACCAGGCCCTCATGGACTACCAGACGCACTCCAACGGCTTCGAACGGGCCGACGGCTTCCAGAGCGAGATCGGAAAGACCATGGCCAACTAAGATGGGAAGGGCCCGATCGATGCCCTTAACCGTCTTTGATATTCTTGTTTATATGATTTGTGTGTATATATGTGGTTGGGAGATGAGGTTTTGCATTATTGTTTGTGATACCACTTCGGTTAGAACCGGATCGGCGTATGGATGAATACAGCGGGTAGAGAATCAAAATTATTGAGTTGAGTATGCCAGTCCGTCGGCTTGTCATCTTCTTCCATGGGTGCCGGGCTACATTTAGTGATTTCCATTGGGCCTTTTCAGCGGCCAAGGGTCGGGCAGGTTGTGATACCATTCAGCCACACTTTGGCCTCGTCGCGGGGGCGAGAACCGTTCCCATGGGACGGTCACATGAGGGTTGTACTGCGTCCGGCCCGGCATGGTATTCCTCGAGTGCACTGCCTCTTTGACTTGCTGCGATATCACTTGTTCGATTTGCGATGAGGACGCTGCTGCTGCTGCTGCGAGGGACTTCGTCTTCCCAGGCGGGTCCGGGCCTGTGCCACCCTTCTTCCCATGGCTTCCGGGGGGTGTAAGAGCCGCGCCTCGACTGTCTGAAGTCCTAGTCCTATGGCAGGATCCTGGCAGTTGTGTTGATTTCTTCATGATTAATGCCTAGATGATAGGGTGCTTGCATATGAACGAGGATGGGCACATTTCCCACCCCAGCCTGGCAGACTTGCTGAGCCGCACTCGCCCGTGCTTTATGTATGCTTTGCGCCGTGTCTTCCATTGGCATCTGATGATTACGGAAATGCAGCCTTACTTACAATTGCCTCTCTGTTAGTCTCACCGATATTCCAGCGAGAAAGGCAGGCAGGCTACAGCCTCCTTGGATGGTTGACTCACATCCGTCCCGACAAGCTTGGAGCAAGGACGGCATCTGCATGCCTAAGTGGCTTGTCATCTGTGTGACCTATTCCGCCCAGACTCGCTGCAAGACAGGCTCCGCCAATGACATCGTGTCTGACTGCTTTGAATAGCACTCGGGGGGCAGTAACACAGAAAACTGGCATCGGCGCAAGCAGCTAACGAGTAAGCATCAATTACGAGGCGGAAGGTTATTGGTTCCGACTTTTGACGCCAGTAAGTCGGATCCGACGGCGGCAGAAGGAGAGGTTTCCCCCGTCCTACCACGCAATTATAATTAGCCCTTCTCGGCATTTTTATTCAGTCTGCAGGCTTGGATGCTGACTGCATCGAACGCATATAGCCCATTTGGCAGGTCTCGCTTCGCGTCGTCTCAAACCGGCCTGTCTCTCCGCTTGGACAATGTCTTTTTCCTATTGCAGAATAGTCCTCGCGACGGGCTCGCTAGGCAGAAACGAAGATGCCTAGAATTGTGGCGCGCATAGGCCAAGCTTTCGGGTCTAGGCCGTTTTCCCAAGGTCCCCGGACGAATCACAACTCGCGATCGCAGTCGCTAACACGATCGCGCCCCCCTAATCTCCGTATCGGCGCAGACAGAAAGCCGGGAAATTGCTAGCAAGCCATACAAAACTGACCATCAAGGGGGGCGATCGACTAATAAATAGTAGGTTGTGTAAGTCGGGAGTACAGTAAATGACCTCTTTGCTGTCGCTCTCTCTTCACTACCCAATCCATTCACTCGCTTTCTTAATTGACCTGTTGTTCGTTCGTCGATCACCGCCGTCACATTCGTTTGTATATACCTAATACACCTAATCCCATCCAAGATGCACAGTCTCTCGCTCCTCCTGTCCCTGGCGCCTCTGGCCGCCATGGCCCTGCCCCAGCAGGAGATGGACGACCCCGTGCCCGCGCCCGACCCCACCGAGTCCATGTACACGTTGCCGTCGTCCATGCCGACCGGGGGCATCCTGTCGGGCTATTACAACGACAACATCCCGCCGCAGGTGACGGGCGCCGTGGCCACGAGCCTGGCGAGCGCCATCTACAGCTACGAGAAGGATCTCTTCACCGACGCCAAGTACCGCAGCATCGCCAACGAGGTCTACATGGCCGCTTACTCGGCCTCGGCCACCGACTTCGGCGTCGGCGACGGTTTCGACATGCCCTTCACCACCGCCAGCTGGTACCAGCAGGGCGTCCCCAAGGACGACCAGAAGGCCATCGAGAGCTACCTGCACGCCTACCGCGCCATCGAGACCTCGGTCCTCGGCGGCAAGGCGGCCGCCGCGACCACCACCGCCGCGGCACCCTCCAGCACCGGCGGCTCGGCCGGCCCCTCGCAGACTGCGGGTCCCAGCAGCAGTGGCGGCAACAGCGCTTCGCCGACGGACAAGGACGACAAGGCTTCGGCGTCTAGCACCAGCACTAACGGTGCTCCCGCGGCGACTGGCCGCGTGATCGCAGGTCTGGCGGCTGGTGTCGCCATGGGCCTGGCTGCGGCTCTGTAATCGGGCAGGCAAAGATGGAAATGAAAGTATGAATGCTTTGTCAGAGCCTCTGAGTTGGCATGGAATAGGGAACAGGCTCGCAAGACCCGGCAGAGTCGAAACGGGTCGCATTTTGAGATACCCCCGAAGTAATACGGTTAATCGCATGGGCAGATCGGAACATAGCCCCAATACATCAGCATTGGTACATACCACCTAATTGACAACTGACAAACAATATCCTTGTGATCATGCATATGCGTTCTCGTCCCGCTGTCTTCTCTGCATACGCATTGCGCCACCCACATTGGGCGCATGCGCACGCCACCAATTGCCGTTGAAATAATGGCGTAAGCGGTGACTTGGCGATATGAGTCAACCTCTATGGGGCTTGTAACCAGCATTAGGAACATATCTCCAATGTTGGTCTGAAGTTCAAGCACTTGAAAGAGATTTGAGGAAAGAGCGTCTGTGTGCAAGCAACGTCTGCTTTCGAGACTCTCCCCGCATTGGAAAGGCTAAGGCTTGCAACTTAGCCTCTGTCAACATTCATCTTGGCAGTGACACTCAATCTGCAGACCTAATCGACCGCTTTTGCTTCATGATTGATTGGCTGTCTCATCGCCTCGGAATACAGATGGACGCTTCGTTTGGAGAGTAAGTGGATATTAACTGTACCTTTGCCACGGCCGGCGCCCGATGCCGACTGTGAAAGACATCGTTCCCAAAGACAAACTGCATTGTCCAGGTACCCAATGCCACCACTCCGCATTGCCAGCCTTGGAAGCTCCTTCGCGGCTGGACCGGGCATCCCTCCGGTAAGCGACGCCAAGGCAGGCCGGTCTGGCGCCAACTACGCATGCCTGCTATCTGCGCGACTTGGTGGCAATGTCGCCCTCACAGACCTGGCCGTCTCGGGTGCGACGCTGCGCAACATCCTCGTCGAGCCGCAAGTCGTGGATAAGCACACCACCTTCGCGCCGCAGATTGAGGGGCTACCTGCCGATACTGATGTCGTCCTGATCCTTGGCGGCGGTAACGATATCGGCTACATTGGGGGCCTGTTCATAGACAGCTTTGACGCGTACTGGTTCCTCCGCGTTGTGACTTACGTGTACCGCTGGTTTTGCCCGCGGGAGCCGGAGAAGGAGCAGCTCGACGCAGAGGCCCTGGCCGCGCGCTACGGCGAGGTACTTGATGCGATCCATGCCCGCGCGCCTGACGCCTGCGTCCTGGTCATCGAGTACCTGACCGTGGTCAGTGACCACGTCCAATCCGGCGTCGACGTGCCCTTTGACGGTGGGAAGCTGGCACATCACCGCGACGTTGCTGAGCAGGTGCGGGTGGCTACAGTGAAGGCGGTTCAGGGGCGGGAGGAGTGGTGCGTTCGGGTCCCGGTCGTTGAGCCCAGCGCAGATCACGGCATGGGGACGGAACGGCCCTGGGTCTCCGGATGGAGCTGGGGGTTACTCTTTGCTGGGAGCGCGTATCATCCGAACGCAAGGGGCATGGCGGCAGTCGCCGACATAATCCACGGGAAGATGCGAGATCTGGGTATAGTCGCAACGGATCACGCGTGTTGATGGCCGGCTAGGACGGGTGCATATCGTATCTGCCGGTTGCGTCATGCCGCTGGCTGGCCCGCGGCAATGTCGTGCTTAACCGAGTCGGAGATATTTGTTCAAGAGGAACCAGGAGATGCGGCTCTACGTCATTGAATGGCATAGCCATACACGCAAGACACTTCGACTAATAGACGGACTGGCCAGGAAGCCCAGATTACTCGGAGAAGGCCATCTCGATGACTGAATCTTATCCGAACTTCCATATCGGGCCGCCTGTAGGGCGAACCAGACTGAGTAGTAATCAGCGTCGAACAAGTTCCAAAAGAGCAGAAACTGATACGATGCTTTATCGCCATCGCATTTGGAGAAGCGATACGGCAACCGCTCGACTAGCACGAAGGTCCCAATTCCCGATGAAGCCATGTGCGCAAATACCTCAACACGGATTTGGAATGTCATGGACAAAACTATCCGGGAACTCCTGCTGTAATATACCCCCATTTGGGTTCGCTAGCGAGCCCTGATTCAGGGGCATCGATAAACTTTTGGAGATCAATGGACAGCCGGGTGCCTTATGATCACGTCGCGGACGAATCTTAGTAATAACCGGCATATTACCTCGGGTCGCTTCTCGCTGGGAAGTGAGCTCCTTGTTCATCTGTTGTCTGCTGCGATGAAATGCGGGGATGTCGACTCAGACCCACTCCCTCTAGGTTGAGATGTATAGCAGTGCTCGCAGCCATCATGACTCGCAGCGAACGGGCTCTATCCGAGTCGCCCTTATTTACCGACCCCTACCCGCATCCGGAAACCAAGTCTTAAGTCTGGGCATGATGCTGATCAATTTGTATATCGTACGAACAATGCGGATCACGCGGCCGAGGCGGCTTCACGTCTTCTAGCTGTGCATGAGCGGCCTTGACACCACAGACTGGAAGGAAGCCGCCTCCCAGGGCAGCAGTTGGCGTTCGGCGACATGGAACCGGTCCCGTCATGTCCTGCTATACTCACCAAACCCATCCCTCGAATCAACCATGTGGACGTGGGGATTGGCAACAGCATCAACCCTGACCTGCTAACGCCGCGCCAGCGGATTCCCGTGGTGGTGCTTGAAGCAATCGCAATATGGAACTGCATCGAGCTTTTCTTTATGACATTCTTCACCCTGAAGAGGAGGCGCGGGTCCTACTTCTGGAGCCTTCTCGTTGCCACCGGCGGCATCCCCTTTCTGGCCACTGCCAACATTCTCAACAACCTGGGCCTAACCAATAACCGCATACTCGTGGCCTTTCTGATCTTGCTGGGCTGGATGCCGATGGTCGTCGGCCAGGCGTTCGTTCTCTACTCGCGCCTGCATCTGATGTTCTTGACGGCCTTCCAACTGCGCCTTGTCCTGGCCATGATCATCACCGTTGCCATTGTTACCTGCGTGCCCGCGTGGGTTCTCGTCATCGCCTCGAACGCGCCCTCGCCCGCTGCCCACCGATTCCTGCTGCCCTACAGCATCTACGAGAAGATACAGGTCGTCCTGTTCTTTCTCGAGGAATTCTGCTTGTCTACTCTATATCTATGGAAGTGCTACCGGTTCTGGAACCAAAAAAAGCTGCGAGCCCGGACCAAGATACGCCACATGCTGGTACATCTGTTTTCCGTCCATGTCCTGGTCCTGTGCCTGGACATCAGCATCATCTACTTTGAGTGGTCTGGGAATTACTTGATCCAAACAAGCTACAAAGCGTAAGCTACAAATTATCCCTGCTTGTCGCCCTTACCCGTTTTAAAAGCCATGCTACCTCAAGTCGCGCTCCCGTCAAGCCTCACTCATGTCGTCAGATCATATCCAGGAGGCTATTGCTAAAAGTGATTATACTCAACAGATTCGTGTATTCTATCAAGCTCAAGATCGAGTTCACTATCTTGAGCAGTCTCGGGAACCTGGTTCGGGAGAAGAGACTGCTCGAGCTCCGGTCTCAGACCCGAGAGCAGATTGAGCAGGAGTGGGCGCAGATGCTGGACACCAACCTCGAGAGGGGCCACCAGAAGCACAAGGAGGCGCTGACGTCGGTACATGGCGACCAGCGGCCTGCGGACATGGGCGAGTCGATGCTTTTCGAGGGGGCGGCATCGCCGCCCCCCAAGGCCGCGCTGGCGTCCGAGAAGTCCAGGGTGCGGTCTTCTTCGGATACCATGCAAGGGGAACCGTCGTCTTCGAAGACCAAGTCGAACTCGAGTACGTATCACATCAGGGGCGGCGGCCGGACAGGTAAAGGCAGGCTGTGTCGGCCCTCCGGAGCTCTGCCGACGTTCTGGGAGATGACTTCGCTCTCGCGCTCGTCGAAAAGGGGGAGTTCGGGCACCCGGGGCTCTGGAGGGAGTAGTCGCCACCGTCCGTTATAGCAGTAATTGATTTGTTTGACTCTTTAAACACCTTATATGGTATTACAGTACTCTCTTGTGAGATTCATGAGTTTGTTCCATCGGGCTCTTAGGGTCTCCTTTCGGGAAGCGAGTCGCAGAGATTCGGCTTTCGCGGGTTGCGGAACGCCCATGGGAGTCGCGTGCAGTATGCTTTGCTTTTACTAGCCGGTTTGCTGTGGTCACTAATTGTTTACCTTTGTTCGGGAATAAGATGGGTTGCCCAAGTACGTTGAAAGCAGGGGCCCCAAGGAAGACGGAACGGAACGCCCCTAGTGCAAAGAAAAAAGGGGGATGGATCCAGCACCTCAATCAGAACCTGCAAAATCGAAGGGCAAGCGAACTTAGTATGGCTTATCTCCTTCCTGATATTAAATCATAGTACCGTCGATGGTCTGGCCTGCTATTGCCTGGTCGGATCCATGTATCAAGTCATAATCGATCATCGGCAACTCCTGCCGGCAATTCACTTTCAGTGTACCGCTACCAAGCTACTGGCCTTAGCTCTCGATCTGGGAAGGGGAGGCGAGTCTCTACAAGTGCATACATGAAATAACAGTTTCTATTCCTTTAGAGTCTACTCATAGTTAATGAAGCGATACGGAGGTGAAGCCACATATTCTACAATATCATTTGGGGATTCCCTTCTGCGCAACACGGGTGACACTTTCGCGATTCGAAGTTTTGGGGGTTTTCCGGGGTTAGAGGAACCTTCTGGCTGTTCAATGGCATGCTTCTCTTCCCCCTTATTTCTATTAGATGCCTTCATTGTCGCTCTTGATGATACCTTCAATTTGAAAGTGCCGAAAACTCCCCCTTGCTGGTCCTGAAAGTGGCTAGGTGTAGACCTGGCCGGCCCAAGTCCTTGGCCGTTTTCCAAACCCGCTTATACACATCGTAAGTTGAAGGAGTGTCACATCGTCCCCCGACTGTGTCATAGCGATACTGATGGTTCCGGACGCAATACGATCCAGCCCCCGTCTGTAGAATGTGCCATTTGGGCAGAAACCGCTCCGTGCCCGCGCCGAGGTCTCGGCTGCAGGTGAACCGCACATGCACCTCGCGGCCGACCACCTCTACGTGGTATTCCAGATCGCTGTGGCAAAGGTCGCAGACATAGATATTCCGGAGGTTGCCGCCCCAGATACTCCTCCAATTGGCACCCGCATCGTCTCTCCATCGCCCCCTGGGCGGGAACGTGAGGCGCAACGACACTGCAAGTAGCCCGTCGTTGTCCACCACCTCGAAGTTATGCATATGTACATCTTTGTGATGGCAAATGCGGATATGGACGGCGGGCCATTTGCGGCGCCGCGCATCCATCGTGTATGTCAGCTCCTGCTTTTGCAGGAACGTGCCGTTGCTGTAGTAGATCTCGCTTGACCAGGCACAGGGTACGTTCGGGTGGATGGTGGACGTGCCGCGGCAGGAGAGGTCGGCAATGAAGCAGGCTTTGACGTTCGAGTCCAGCTTGTGGCGGCGGCGCGCACAATCTAAGTGGTAGAAGGCGAGGTGGTAAGGAATGGCGTCGTGTATTGGTTCCAGAGTGGTGATGGAGCCCGTGTCGAACGGCAGGTCGGACGAGAATGGAGGATTTTCGTTGTGGAAGGATAGCGGCGACGATGTGGGCTTTGATTCTACCTTTCTTGTCATCCGCAACGCGTCTTCCCTCGCGGGCCGAAAGATGCCATCTGCCAGGTTCCCCATAACCCATTGCGGCCCCATGGTCGACAGGGTGCTGGTAAGGTGCCACAGAACACGGGACAGCAGCTGGTCGAGGAACATCATGTCGGCCATGAAATCGTCCATGAAGGCGACTAAGAAATCAGGTTCCTTTCGTTCGTGCCCTCGAGGTTCTTTCGGAAGGAGGTTCGGGTTGCGATAGAGGGCTTTTCTCCCTGGATTGTGTTCATCACAGCCTTGATGAGAGTAGCAGACACAGGGTAGCTGGCCGTGCCAAGGACTATCCCTTGCAGCGCCCATTGAGCCTCGATTCGTATCTGTAATTGCGGCCATGGCATAGGTTGGGTGCTGTGGTAGATCGCAAGTTTGTGGAGGTTGGTCAAAGTTGAACTGGGTTTTATGACTTGGAGCTCGAATCATCCCAAACCCGAGGTATTTTGAGGTGATTTCCTGGAGGAGAACGCCGTCTTAGGGCTGTTCTAGAGCCAAGCCTGATGAATGAAGATGGAACTAGTCAGAAGATTGCTCGTAATGTGAGTATACGTACTACCGATAGAGACGAGGACCCCGACGAGGACCCAGACGGAGCAAGACGACAGAACAAGACAACAGAACGAGTCGACGAAAGAAGAATTGGAACAGACTAGACTAGAAGAAGAACAAATGAGTAGTTAGCTAAGAAGAAAGCTACATTGGCCACTTAATGGTTCGACGGCCAGCGGTTGGTCTTTAGTTTGAGTAGCTTGGAGCGAAACAAGTGCCTTATTGGTTGTGTAGAGTAGACGGCCTTGGAGCGTAATATAATGCGCGCACCAGACGGGCTTCCAGTAGGCAGTGACCATGCGGCAAGTTTACCGTCCCGTGTTTGAATGATATCCTCCGTGTTCAGCCGGCGATCCAATGTTTGAGCCGAGTGTGTAGTGAAGCTTTCTGCAGCTCAGTGTATCTCCTTTTTGAGAAATACCCCATGCAGGAGTGATGCCTTTCTCCTCAGATGTGCCTCCATGGTCACTCGCAGTGACGACAGTTGTCTCCCATGTTTGTGAGCATGTCAACATGTGTGGAAATGAGCAGTGCCTCCATGCTCGAGTGTTTCCTCCAATATCTCCAAATGGTTTTCATACCTCCTGTATCTGAGAAGACCTCCTGAGTGGAAGGAAATCCTCTCTATGTTTGAATTTTCAGTGATGACTCCCCTGAACGAAGACACAACCCCCGACTGTAGACCGAACCCCTGAGCGGGCTTGGTAAGCTTCCAAGTTTTGGGGTGAAGTGTGATTCTGGTGGCTTACTGTGACGCAAGACTGTTCTGTCTTCATGCTTGAGCACGGCCTCCAATCTCTCCTGTTGGATTGTGGTTCCTGTGTCTGAATGTTCCTTCTGTGTGAAGACTTAAGCCCTTCGTGTTCGAGCTGAGTTCGAATTTAGCTTCTCCCAAGTTCAAAATTCATATCTGCAATGTTCGACTTAGATCGAAGTTAGTTCCTCCCGTGTTGAAAGTGTTTCTTTCCATATTTGGAATTGGATTGGTGACGACCCTGAATGATATTGGATAAAGACAAAACCCCTGACTTAGTTGGACTTGGACTTAGGTGGACTTCAAATGCTTGTATTGTAGTAGGTCCTGGAAGAGAAGAATTAAATGAATTGTATTGTTCTAATGATATCCAAGGTGAGTGACGATGAGCGACTTGATTGTCTGTTGACTTTGTAAGAGTGGTTTGTGGTTTTGACGAGCGCGCTTGATTTGGTGTCGCCTTTACGCCTGCTTGTGACTGTAGGAAGGCGAGGGAGATGGTTGAAGCCCCCCACCCCTAATCATGTCTTAAGAGGTGTGTGTGGGGGGGGAGGCGATGCGCTGATGATGTTTCCTCGTCGTCGTCGTCGTATCGTATACTTGGTTAAGAATATTCGATTCTTCTTCTTCTTAAAAGGAGGTAGGGGCCGCGTTCATCGAAGGCCGCGAGCTCTAGTACTTCGGCGGCGGTGTCGTCGTCTTCTTCTTCTTCGTGATCCTCGTCGTCGATGCCGTCGCCGCCGTCGCCTCCGGCCGGGGAGAGGGGATGGAGAGAGGGGGGAGGGGGAGGGGGAGAAGGAGGAAGAGGAAGAGAAGAAGGAGGGGGGAGGAGAAGGTGGTGGAGGAGGAGGAAGAGGAAGGAGGAGGAAGAGAAGGAGCAGGAGGACGAGGGGAGAGAGGAGAGCGGCCGATGTTGTCGTCGTCGTCGTCGCCGCCGCCACCGCTGCCGCCGCCACGCCCACAAGCCCGCCACAGCAACATCATCAGCAGCAGCAGCCGCCACTTCACGGCCGCCCACACCACCGCCACGTAGGCCAAACCCGCCGCCACCGCCAAAACCCACCAAATTCCTGGCCCTACGGCCGGGCCCGGGAGCACCCACAAGAAGGCGCCAAGCCCACTGAGACCCTGGCAAATTTTGGACCAGTAGTCCACCCAAGAGGGGACCACGGAGGCCCAACAACAGCTTCCAATGTCGAATTCGACATTGTTTCTTCTTCTCCTTCGTCGTCGTTGCTGTTGTTGCTATTGTTGATATCGTTGTTGTTGGTGCTGCTGCTGCTGCTGTTGTTGTTGCTGCTGCTGTTATTGTTGCTGCTGTGGTTGTTGTTGTTGTTGCTGTCGTCGTCGTCGACGGCGGTACTCGTCTCTCATACATGGGGAAGAACAGAGAAACAGAACGTACCCGAAGCCGGGCGCCGCACCATCAGACTGCGACGTGCAATGCAGCACATCGCATTGCTCCTGCCGTGTTATGGAATCGCCAGGTGCGCGAAAGAGCGCCTTCGTTTGCGGCAGGCCTGAGTTCCATGGGAAAGCAGACCCTTCGGTCCATAGCGAGTGTCTGTTGCGCTTACTCTACGCATTCTTCCGCAGCCAGCGGGTAGACGTCATTGTGGTTATCCCATCCCGGAAGCTAGACCGATTGCAAGCATTGTAAAAGTCGCAGCGCCCTTCACAATGTGCTCATAAAGATGCGTATAGATCGTCTACTTGACATTTACTTAACAAGTGTTCACGGGTCGTTGGAAGAAGCACAGAACTTGCTTGGTTATATTCTTTCCTGATACCCCTAATAAACCCACTGCAGAAGAGTTTTCGGCGCTTCAGCTTACACAGCTGGTACTGTATGCATATCAAAAGAAGAGTCTGATTCCAAATAGTGTTTTTTGGGCAGTCAGAAGCTACTAGAGTTGTGTGCGCTAGGTATTAGCCATGCACAGGAGGTTTTGCCTCCAGCGAGCCCCTTTAAATACTTGCTTGAAGCTTCTTTAACCTTTCCAAAAACTGACGCCAGCTATCCAACTGAATGAACTATTTAATCAGGAGAGTCCTTTGAAGGCTTATCCCCTATGCCCGGTGCAGCACGTTGGGTGACCATTTCACCTAGTCAGCCCTCGGTGTAAGTCAGGCAGGCATATATCTATTCAGCAGTCATTCGCCGCATGCTCTTTGGCTTGGACACACGTGTGCCCAACTATAGAAAGATACAGGGCCTTTAACTCCATAGTTTTCAGTGAGAATAGCTGGCATGGACAGAAAGCTGTTGAGTTGATGTCTCCGGCCCCTGTCTTGTTCCCCCTTCTCCCTTTTTTCCCTCGAGTCACTATCATAAGCCATACAACGACGCCGTAGTCATTAAAGTTCTAGGAATCTAAACAAAACACCGTATGGGCGGCATTATGACATGTGCGTATCGACATACGGCGTGATTTTCAACCGTTCGTCGCCGCATCTCCGTCAATTGTCGCACGGTCGGGCACTCTTGGGTTCTCAGCCAAGCCCGCCCGCTTAAAGACAACTTACAAAGTAGTGGCCGAGTAGCGCAGAGAAATACCTGTACACGAATCCTGGAGAAATAGAAATACTTGTTTAGTTAAATAAATATGCACATCAAAAGGTTAGAATGAAACTTTTGAAGTACTCAATTACCTGCAAATGCACCTGATCACCCAAAAACACTTTGGGAAGTGAATAACTCGGATATTGGACAGGATTACTTGTATGGATTTGGAACCAAGTAGTGTGCGTTACAGTGTCGTTGCAGATATATTTGCCCAGTATTTTCTCCCATGCTGCTGAATTGACAATCTGCAGATTGGTCCCCGAAGAGACTGTGTACTCGGTCCACCCGGTTCTATTGATTCTAGCAAGCCGTCTACCTATTTCTAATGTCATGTGCCGCGATCCTGGCCAGACCATTCAATACGATGGACATCTTCAAACTTGAACCGGCGAGAATTCACCTCCATCAGTCATATATGTGACCAAATGCAGATCGGGACGGTTGAGATCTTTGGCTGCCTGTAAAACCATCTGGTAAGTGTTGTAATAGGAGGGCTGGTCGTATCTGCGGTTTGGAGAGTGCCAGTTGTACTGGGTTTGCCATGCTTTGTAGGGCCAATCTCCCGTCAGAATGTGTTGCCATTTGGGCAGAGAACGTTGAGTAGCAGTACCCAAGTCTCTGCAGCAGATGAAGCGTACATGGACCTTGCGGCCAACTACTTCTACGTGGTACCCCAAGTAGCTACGGCACTTGCCACACATGAGAAGGTCGTTCAAGATACCACCTTTGGCACTGTCCCAACCGAGGCCCTTGTCACGATACCACCGCCCGCTGGGAAGGAATGTGATACGCATCGATACGGAAGTGAGATGTTCGTTGTCCCGTATCCTGACGCGTCCCAAACGCACCGCCTGATGAGAACAAGCGCGGGCCGTGGTAGAGGGCCAAAAGGTTTGCCGCGCATCTATGACATACATCATCTCCTGCTTCTGCAGAAAGGTGCCGTCTTTGAAATATATCTCGCTCGACCAGTCACAGGGAACATCTCGGTGTATGGTGGACTTGATAACGGAAGTGCCACGACACGATATCTCCGAAATGAAGGCGAGTTTGACCTTGGGGTCTAGCTTCCGGCGCGCGCAATCCAAATGATAGAACGCGAGATGGTAAGGTATGGCGTCATGGATTGGCTGCAGGGTCGTGATCGAACCAGTATCGAAAGGCAGTTCTGACATGAATAGCGGACTCTTGCCGGCACTGGCTACTGGCTTCAATTCGACCTCATCCTCTTCTGTAGGCTTTACTGGTGCGTAACCGGCAGCTGGAGTCCTGCTCCAGGCGACATGACGCAGGATGAATTCAGTGACAGACAAGCCCCGTGGCTTTTTCGGGAGGAGGCTTGGGTTGTGACGAATGGGCTTTCGCAGAGGATTGTGCTGGTTACAGCCTTGGTGGCAGTAGCAGACGCAGGGCGATTGACCCTGCCAAGGTCCATCACGCTGGTCGTCAGCAAAGATCATTGTACTTGAAGATTCGAGGCTCATAGACTCGTCGGATAAAGGCATCGTGTCTATTGCCAAGCGTAGTGAAGTGAGAGGCCTGGTAGTAAGTAGTTGGGTTACTGGGTGAGTGGAAGGGACTATATGTAAGTAGGAATTGCTGGCTTGGCGCCTGGGCAATGCGCAATTATATGACATTGCATACTGGCCGTGTACGTCGTATCTACTTGCCATATTAAGTTCACACCTTTGAGACCATCTCCGCTGAACAGAAGCGTCCATCGAACCCAATTTAGGCGTGGTCCAAGCCTGGGCTAAATCCGAGTAATAAATGTGGTGTGGATAATGCATTGCTTGCGTACCGATGTCTGGTGTTTGAAGTCTGTTGAACAATCCTTGATGCAGGTTGCGCCGCAAAGTCAGGAGTAGACATGAATATACCCTCTACCGAATTGTCGCTTGTGTATGTGGCCATGGCCTTAATCTCGTCTGTAAATACATAAGGTACCCTTCTCAATTCATTCGGTCAGTCTTGCTCGCCTCGCTTGTCCCGACTGCATTCTTGGTTGCTTGGCGGCTAACATGAACCGAGCAATTATACGCTATTAACTCTTAGCATACATCGAAAAGAACCGCCATATTCTAGAATCTGCTCATATTTCTTATGACTAAGTGTATACACTCAAGGCAACTCGCCTCCGCTTCCCAGATCGACAGATGGAGGTCAGTACGGTTGACTCGCCGGTAGGAGTCGCCCCCTCCTCCCCTCCCGTGATGGGCCGGCCAGCGGTGTACAGCGGCGCCATCAGGCGGCTCGGTCCGCCAACGAGACACCGGTGGCGGTTTCGGCGGTTTCGGCGGCCCAAGAACATGCTCAAATGCCTTGTGATCAATTGCAGCGCTATCATCTGTTACTGGGACCACCCCAGCTCATTCCGCACGTACAGGGAGAGCTCGCTCTGGATGTCTCCGTAGATGAGATGGCCGAGTGATGGGGAGTGGTGTGGCTTAGCCCACCTATTTATGAATTTCTTTAGTTAGTTGTTAATTGGCTTTTAGCTGAATACATCATCACATTGCCCCAAAATTGGAAACACTCTACACAATTAGGGGCATCTACGAGTCGAGACGTATAAACAACAGAATTTCTCACGTAGATAGCCATGAACGATGACGAACGTGCAGTATTCATGAATCAATTCAAAACACAGTAATATCATTAGGTAGTGACTATGTACATAAGTCAAAGCAATAAGCGATTGGGGTATCCTCAAGTCCATCCTCCAAGCATGTCCGGTTCGCATGTAATCGTCAGTCAATCCATCCATTCATCACCAAGGGGTATTTAGCAAAACCAGTCATTGGCTCCTTTCCTTTCCAGATACCTCCGTATCTCTTAGATGTTCTCGACGACGCGGGCGTTCATGGCGTCCTGGAACGCCTTGTCTCCGCCAAAGGGGTTGTCGCCCGAACTCGACTCGCCAAAGTCCTGGTGACCCTCGTTGCTGGCGAGCGCCGCGTTGAGGGCGTTGGCCGGGATGTTCTGGGAGGCGCCGGGCAGGAAGATGACCTTGGAGTTGGCGCTCTTGGCCATGGCTTGCATGGCCTCGAGGTAGCGGATCTGCATGGCCGGGGCGCTGCTCAGGATGTCGGCGGCCTGGCGCATCAGCTTGGCCGACTCGACCTCGGCCTTGGCGGCGATGATCTTGGATTCACCAATGCGCTTGCTCTGCGCGGCCATGGACAGCGACTCCTGCAGCTCCTGGGAGAAGATGATATCCTTGATCAGCATGCTCTCGACCTGCACACCCCAGCCGCCGGCGACGTCCTCGATGATCTCGCTAATGCTTTGAGCGATCTCCTCGCGGCGCTCAATGACGTCCTGCAGGATGCGGGCACCGACGACATGGCGCAGTGTCGTCTGGGTACGCTCTATGAGGGCCTGTTTGACGTTGGCGATGCCGAAGGCGGCCTTGTGGGGGGAGATGATGTGGTAGTAGATGACCGAGGTCAGGTGGACCGTCACGTTGTCCTTGGTCATGCACGTCTGGCGAGGGACCTCGACAATCTGGATCTTGACGTCGACCTGCACCAGGCGCTCCGACATGGGGTTGATCTTGGTGAGGCCCGGGTCGACGGCCTTGTAGAACTTGCCGAACTTGGTGACCAGACCCACGTTGCCCTGGTGGACCTGCTTGTAGGGGTTGGGGCAGCAGATGCAGCACGGGATGGCGCCGAGGGTGCCGACGCAGGCGCCGAAGGCATTGACCATGGATCCGTACCAGCCCTCCGGGTTGGCGTCGTCGCCGACGATGGAGGCATAGCTGGCCTGCAGGTCGCGGGGTCGTGGGGGCTCGACCACGGTGCTCATGTTTTGGTGTGGGCGGAAACCCCCGGATGTTGCCGTCGAGCTGCCGGTGCCAGCTCCATTGGTGGCATGGCCCTTGGCTGTGGTGGTTGCGGGTTGGTGTTCCATTGTGGAGGTGTTTGATGTGTCACTCATAAGAATGGGTTTGATGATGAAGTATTGAGATCGATTCCTTGCAGTAATGGTTGATCGATTGATGTAATGCAATAATATGGAAAAATCACGTTGTTCAAGGCGGGCTGCGGGTGTTTTAAGTATTCGCTGGTGAGTTGAGTAAGTCGAGGAGGACGGCGACGGGAACAGCTAGAGTGGAGCTTGTGGAACCATCTGAACGCAAGGTACTGCGGGGAAACAGCATGGGGCTGTGTTTATTTAGTAAGAGGCACTTTTCTACTTTGGGTACAGATGTCCCCAAGTAGACGAGGCACACGATCAATGGGCAGTCACTACAGTACTCGTCTTCAATTTTGCGCCATTGACTTTCATGCTGGGAGCGATTGTCTCACATGCCGTTAGGCATAAAAGGGACACAGCGCAACGCTCCTGTGTACCTCGGAGATTTTGCTTGGTGAATCCTTCCGGGCAATTGCGCTTTTGGCTACTTCGTGGCGCTTGCGCTCCTTTGAGGCGTTTTGATCTGGAAATTCCGTGTAAGTCTGTTGACGAGGTATCCTGGGCAATTGGAATTGGAGCTAGTCGGGTCGTTAAATGTCTGCCTAATGAGGCACTGTTTCTCGTGCCGTATTTGGCGCTTTCTACTGGCTTTCAGCTCAGATACGATGCACGCGAGATGACGAAAAGTTCCTTCTGGGAATGTGGTTGTCATGGATATTGGCTTGGGACTTGGGACTGCTTGACGGATGTTGCATGGCCAACGATGGGCAGTTCCGACCAATCAGAACCCTTCAAGACTCTGCGCCTGCAAGGATGATTTGACAGGCGTTGGACATTTTCGCCAAGATCTTCGAACGGCTCAATCGGCAAGCTCCCAAGCACCAAGGGTCTAGTTAAGGTCGGCTGACTATGGTTCTTCTAGCCGAGACAAATATTGTCAATTAGCACTGCATTCCGCGCCCGGCCCATATGGTATGTAGCTGTATGGGCTGATTCGGTTGCACGAATTACACCTGCTTCTTTCCTGCAATGACGCCACCCGGACGTGGACCCCTTACCACTGCAAAGGACGTCGTACGGCGATTCCAGATAGACGAAATCATCTGACGGCATCAATTTGCGAATGAGCGAATATTCGCAAACCCCAGACAGACAGACAGACAGACTACCTGATAGTGGCCGTGCACAATCGTCATGCACCGTTGGCGATCTGCTGCCTGGAAACTTTCCAGAAGCCTTCCATTTTGGTAGAGGTCAGAAAAGATGAGCTAATGGACTCAGCCCGCCAGATTCCTCCAAATTCATATTTCCAAATTCACCAATGCCTCCGCCACCCCTTGGAGGAGAAGAATTCTACATCTTCTGGAAAATACCAAGAGCAACAGGCTGACAGGTGACAGGCAAGCTCATGTCAGCCCGAGCAGATATTCGAGGCTGGGGCGCGATTAGGGAATGGTGGCAGTTGAGATGCTAGTGTGATGGATCTCTTCAGCGTGCTCCGCCACCTTTCGGCACAATTGACTTACTACGCCGTACACGTCGGCCAGAGTCGGCGTCTACTAGTGCCCAGTGTCTTTTAGGGGCCTTCCCGATCGTCGGGCGAGGTCCACCTCCGCCCTTTCAGGAAGAGGCGAAGAGCGAAGAAGATGGATTGGGAGATTGGGCTGGTAAATGGCAACTAGAGTCGCCGACTCGGCGATCTAATACGGCCTTGCCCCGCCATGCACCGCCGGCCGGCCCGTATTTTGCTGACAGGTTCCCACCTCCGCACTGCCCCGGCCTGTCAGGTGACCCCGGAGGCTGCAAATCGGTGCTCTTGGCCGTGTGCTGTCGGTTGCTACTCCGTGAAGGAATGACGTCGAGCCAGTCTGCTTACTGGAACCGACCAGGCATAGCCCACTGAACCACGGGACTGAATTCAGGCTGATCGGCATGGCTTCTGGAAAACCTTTGCTGGCCGTCACAGTCCGATCTTTCTTCGCCTCAAGCGCCAGGGGAGGCGCTCGTCTCTGCATACGGTTGACTACCTATACCATGATAGACGACGTTCGAGATGGCCAACCAGGTTGTGTCCGATGATGTCAGCTGTGGAATCTGACACATTAGAAGCATGCCTTTCTTGTGCACGAAAGGTTATCCTGAACTCTTACCAACTACCTGGTAGAGGCCTAGTTGTTCAAGGTGTCGCATCTTAATTTCTCGTGGATGATTTGCTGAGAAGTTTGGTTTTCCATTTTATTTTCCATTTCAACGCCCCTTTTTTTCATTTACCCCCTGTCCAATATCGCCCGGAGGATCCTCATCCTTGGGCAGCCCACTCCGCCAACCCGGCTCCGCAATTCGCTAAAAATACACGCCATTATGCCTTGACTGTGCCCGAGGGCTAGGGATGCAATAAAGAGTTGTCCGAGGCCCTTTACCCTATCCCGGGAATGTCATCTGCTAAATTTCCTATATTGCAGGGAGTAATGAAATTGTAGACCATCATGTCTCAGCGCCTCTACCTTCGGCCATGTAGTGGCTATGAAGCAAGAGTTAGATGATATTTCGAAATCGTATGGTGTCCTTTGAATCATCGCGATCAGTTCATGGTCACATCTGATTCCCACGAAATGCCATCGCCGCACCCACGTACGGTAACGGGAGAGCTAATGGGGCAAGTAAATCAGTGATATATGTATATCACGAGCCTGAGATTGTTCCCTCCTTTGGCTGGGACACATTCTTGACTCGGCGGCTAAGTGAATGCTGTCAATACTGTATCGATAACCGAAGAGGAGCGATACGAAGGTCGTACTAGTTCCCGGTGTGCGAATAGGTCCGTCCTTGTGTAGCCGCAAAATCGAACAAAGACATCAACTAGAAAATTGGCCGGTCGTTGCAGAACTTCTTTCTTGGGGCGGTGGTGGGTTTAGTTTTCTTCTTTTCCTCCCGTCTCGGCGGCAGTGCGGCGGGCGCGGACCGTATTGAGCCGGCCTGGGACGAGGTCGAAACAGGCGAGGAGCAGGTGCGCGACGAGGGCCGGAAAGATGGAGAGGGATACGCCGCATGAGAGGCGAAGGGGGTCTGCCTGTTGCAGGGGAGCCTAGGAGACACCTCCCGGGTATGTATAGACAGCTGCTGTTTCGGCAGCTGCGTGTGACAGGAGGCACAGATACCCAGGGGGCCCTGGTTCCCGTTCTTGCCCTCGCGGGCGCTGCCACTATTACGGCCTCCTACGTTGTCCCAGCCGCCGCCGCCGCCGCCGATGCCGCCCTTGACCCAGCCGCCAAGCCGTTTGACCGCCCCGAACAGACGATGGCCGTAATGCCTGAATAGGCGACCACCGTGGTGGAGAACCCGGGCGACTAGTGCGAGTAGAACGAGATATCTGAACCAGCGGGCCCAGAATCCTGATGTCGAGGTGAAGGCCTTGAAAAGTTCCAGTTGAGACCCAACGCCCTGGCTCAGCAGCTCTCGCCCTTCTGCCCAAGCAAAGGAGCTGGTGATGGAGCTAGGGTTGGGGTTAGGCTTGTTGGGACTTGGGCTGGAACTGGGCCGAGTCGGCGTAGTTGGCGCCGTTGGGTTGGGGCGGGTGGCTGGCTCGGTTGGGCTGGGCTTTCTGCTCCGGGCCATAACGGTCGAGTTTGACATCTTCTATTATTGTTCCTTTTTCCTTCTTTTCCTGCTCCAGACAAGGAGCAGGCCCGCAAGGGGGGAAAACGAGGGGGTTGGGTTTTTGGATGAAGGAGAGACGAGGAGCAGGAGGCAGGAGAGAGAAAGAGGAAGAGAGAGGGGAGGATTGCATGTCCGCCATGACCGTCGCCGTCGCAACAACCCCACTACTTCTTCACCGCCGATCACTTGGCCCACCTCGTACCAATAATTCACCTGCGAGGGCAGACCATATGAGCATATGGGCCCAATCACAATCCCCTGATATTAATATCGACTTCATTTCCTTCGTTTCCGTTTCCTTTCTTGTTCGGGTTCGTCCTTATTACCACAGTCATCTGCGTCATTATGCTCGTATTCTCTTGCCCCAGCTCCGTGTCTAGGCACGGATGGGGAAAGAGGAGGAGGAGGGTCATGGGGAGAATGGAGGGATGCGGCATTCTATCCTCGTCGCCGCGCCGCCCATTCCCACATCTCCGACCCACAGCCGGCCGGTCCGGAACCAGCCACATGAATGTGGTAAAAGTGGGAGAGCCGCCGACTCTTTGGTTCACCCGGGACTGATGGTCCGTCTGGAACGGTGACGTCTAACCTGAAGGACTCGGATCCGGAAACTCGTTGCCTCCTTTGACGTGTACGCGGATGCTCACTATGCCCATGTTCGCCACCGAACCTCCAGGTACCGTTCGTCGGGTGGAATATCGTGATTGGATTACCTCAACATGTTTTCTAGGAAAAGCGGTTCTTTCATGACGCCTCGGCTCCATCTATTTGCAACTTCTCCCAGGCGCAACACTTAGAGCTTATAGCATCATCTTGTACAACTCTACCAAAGGCTTGTGTAACTCTGGCATAGTACAAAACTGGAGTGGGATAATACTGGCATGGAATAATACTGACCAGGCATAGTACCTGGAGCAACTACATAGAAATGCGAAGAGCAACTACCTTACCAAACTCCCGCTACGGACAGGGACAGCCTGTGAAGGAAGGAGCTCTTTCTCACGCACGCTAAGAAATGCTGTCGCGGTAGGAGCAATGCATCATATTCCACGCCACCTTCTTGTCAACGGGGAGGACCTACGTCGACTTTGAGGATTGATTTCTTCTACAATCAACTGCGAATCGCACTTGGAACTGCTTGAGAACTTCTAACCCGATTTCATTACCTCAACTATCACTGTTAGAATACATTAATATCGTTCTACTTCTCCTCTTCTTCCGGCTCGTATGAGGGAGCCAGACGACGACGACGACAAGAAGTAGAACAAGAACAAGAAGAAGCGGCGGCAGCAGTAACAGCACGATGCCGAATGTGACATACGACGGCAAGGACGCCCCCTGGTTTCGGACGGCAGCGTGCACTATTGGTACGAGTTTACTGCTGCCCCTGCAGCCGTTTGTATCGTTATTTCTTACATTGTAAAAACGATCCGCTGGATCGTTTCCTTCTTCTTGAAGCGCAAGGAGAAGGAGAAGGAGCCCGCCGAGAAGGGCGAGGACGGCGACGGCGGCGACGGCGGCGAGCGCCGCAAGAAGGGCGAGAAGGTCGACCAAGGACCCCCTGGCCGCTGCCTTTGCTGTGCCGCTCGGCGGTACCGGGATTTCTTCGGCCTGCCCTTGTTCCCGTCGGCCTCATCTTGGCTGTGCCCGTCAGCATCATACTGGCTGTCCCCGTCATTGTCATCGCTGCCACAGATAATATGGACACGCCTGTCGGCCGAACCGCCCGCTCCCCGCTTCTCCTCCTTTTCTAAAAAGAAGAAGGCGGCGGCGGCAGCGGCAGCAGCGGCAACGACAGAGCCGCAGCCGCAGCCGCAGCCGAAGGAGCGATGACGTGCACCGTTAGGAAGAAGAAGAGGCACTGAATGTTCTGTTCCGAGTGTACGATCAGACGACGAGGACGAAGCAGAGTTAGCGCATCGCCACCCCTCACCTCTTAAGACATGCCTACCCGCCGACCGAGCTGGAACTGCGCCGACGCCGAACGGAAGCTGGCTTAGCCGGAGCGTGCGTACAGCCTTGGAGACGGTGTCAGGGTCCTGACTATGGTGTATTATACGTACCCTATGTATATAGACATATTCTTCATAGGCGTGTGCGACAGGGCCTTTCCTCCCTCATGTAACAACGCATCTCAATACACACCCGTATAGAAGATATATGTCAAACTGTCTGACTTCACAGAAGTGCCTAAATGCCAGTTTGATGCCGTAGCGAGCTCGTCGGCTGAGAGGTTTCGATTGCACCCGGAGGATCCGATGCACAATTCAGGGGCTACTACTTGAGTTTAGGTACGGGGAGAACTATATAAAATACGTGGGAAACTATATAAATTCTAGTTTAAATATAGCAAGAACAACTTTCTATTATGGATATGTCTTCTCGCAAAGCAGAGTACCACCCATTTGTAATCATAGGAGGCTTTACACAATAAAGTGTGTAATTTGATCTATTAATTCGAGAGATTTGATACATAGTCTCTAGTCGAACCCGTTAAACTCACCATCACCCTTGCCATCACCAGCTGCCGCCGCCTCGGCAGCGAACTTTTCTTGATTCTGGCGTCGGATCTGAGCCAGCAGCTCGTCGAGCTCACGCGCCTTTAGTTTCTCCTCCTCCGTCATGGTGCTCAACGTCTTGGCGTCCTTCTTCTTGCGGCGTTTCTCCTGGCGGACGGACCGGACGCCTTCCTGCTCGTGCTTGCCGCTCCATGCCTCGGCGTTGCGCTTGCGCTTGGACTTAAACGCCTCAGCCTTTTCGGCGTCGGCCTCGGGGTCCTCAGCCTCCATCGCGGCCCGCCGCGCCTTTTCGCGCGTCTTGTCCTTGTACTCGTAGGCGTCCCAGTCCATCGTGACACCCAACCTCTTGTCGCCATTGAACGACTTGAGCTCGGGCATCTTAGGTAGCCTCAGCAGTCCCCAGCCACGGCCCAACTGCGTCCAGTCCAGATCCTCGATACGGAAGATAGAGCTGGCTTGGTGCTTCCCGTAACTGCGGATAAAGGAGGGAAAGGCGCGTTGGGCCTTTTCGTGGAGCGCGCGATCTTCCTTGACCAGAGCCCGGATCTTCTCGGTGACTGCAGAGGCTTCCGCATCGCTGACCTCGATTTCAGGGTGCAACAACGGCGTGATTGGCGTCTTCCGGATGTCCAGGAACTGTACATAGTCCTCCTCCTTTCCGGGATGGAGGAAAACTACGGCGAGACCTCGTCTCCCTGCACGACCCGCTCGTCCAGCTCGGTGAATGAAGACCTTGACGTCTGACGGGGGATCCAATTGCACACTCAGGTCGACTTGAGGGATATCGATACCTCTCGCCGCAACATCCGTCGTAAGAAGAATGATAGGCTGGGATGAAGTTTGGAACTTGTCGAAATTTCGCTTGCGCACCTGAGGCTGGTGCTTGCCGTGTAAAGGCACGAGCTGGTAGCCCTCGGGGAGCAACGGTGGTAGCACGTGCTGGAAGTAATCGACTGCAGCGCACGTTGATAGGAAGATGATAGTCTTTTGCGGCCGTTGTTCTAGCTTGTCCAAGATCTGTACGAGCGCTGGTAGTTTGCGGCTGGCGGGAGTAACCAGGTATGTCATCTGTAACGACGCGGGTGTGCGCCTGTCCTCAATGATGCCGCCGGTCTTCAAGCTCTTGACCGTGACTGACACGCGCACGGGGTTTCGCAATCCTACGCGGATGATCTCTGACACGGCCTCGCTAATACTGGCACTGAAAAGGCCGGTTCTCCTCTGCTTGGGCAGTCTAGCCAAGATCTTCTGGATATCGGGCTTGAAACCCAGATCGAGTAGGCGATCGCCCTCATCGAGCACGAGGCACTCGAAGGATGACTGGGGGCAATGGACATGGGGGCTCGAAAGGAGTTCTACCAGCCGGCCGGGGGTGGCAATGAGTATGTTCGGGCTGTGGCGGAGGAAGAAGGACAAATCCTGGGCGGGCGTGGTAGTGCCTCCGACGACGAGCTGGGGCAGGATGAAAGGCGTCGTGGTTGTAGGTCTCTTCTCGAAATCGTCCGAGAGGAAGGGTAGGAGCTCGGCGGAGGTGGTGTGGAAGGCAATCAGGTCGGTAAGGACCTTGTGGATTTGGCTCGCCAACTCGCGGGTCGGGGTGACGACGATGGCGGCGACATGATGGCGCTTCGTGGGTTCTTCGATGCGAAGCAGTCTCTGAATCAGTGGGATCAAAAATGCTAGTGTTTTTCCGGATCCCGTGACGGCTTCGACAACGACGTCCTTGTTGGTCAGAAACAGCGGTACTGGGGCATACAATGTCAGCGGTCTCCGAGGCAGGTTGGCGGCGCAGATGATGGCAGCACTTACGGACAGCAGCCTGCACCGGTGTCATTCGCGAAAAGCCGCTACTCGACACATATTCCAAAATCCAATCTGCTAGGGGTGGTGTCAGAGCATCCCAGGCTCTGACATCCTTCTT
The DNA here is from genome assembly GCF_038362585.1 of Apiospora marii. Taxonomy (NCBI): domain Eukaryota; kingdom Fungi; phylum Ascomycota; class Sordariomycetes; order Amphisphaeriales; family Apiosporaceae; genus Apiospora; species Apiospora marii. The sequence goes on from NW_027117377.1 coordinate 4,522,466, forward strand.
GGCTGGCGCCTTTGCTTCGGGTGCCATTGCGAGGTGGGTTTGGGTTTGGATGCGCTGCAATCTGCCGTGCGATGATGGATTGCGACAGCCAGCCTTCAAGTTCTGAACTTTTTTTTGTCGATAAGACTTTATCGGTCGTTATTTGGGTGGGGCAGGTGGTTCCACTCCACTACGCCGTAGTTTGACCCCGCGACCCGCTTAGGCCTAGGAATCCAGGGGTTTGAGGCCGGGGAGGGAGGTCGGAAACCTAGATGTTTTAAACGACAGGACTTGGGCGACCTGGCTGTATAGTTATTGACGACATATCTTTCTAGAATGCATTCAAGTGTATATCTCTTGCCTACCATAGGATTTGCCGATGCACCTCGACCAAGTATACAAGGGTTTATGTTTGACAAATAGAGTAAATATTCTCAAAAGAGGTTGTACTATCGAAGACAGACCAGGCCATTCTGCCAGATAGGTTTAAATGTCCCGCACTCGACCTTAGATTATCGCAAAAACTAAGTTCTAACGCCCTTGGTGTAATTATACTGCTATTCCTCAGCTCAACACTATGATCAAATGCCATGCCGAGGAACACCTTGAGCCCCTTGGGATTTACCATTTCTCATTGTTGCGGCACGCCCAAGATGAAGAATCTGAGGGTTGTAAATTCAACCCAACCGAGCCCACCCGGCTGTCCTTGCATTCATTGCCCCTTTCAGCGCAAACCCATCTGGAGTATATTCAAATTGTAATGCAACGTCCTTCATTGTATGCTCGAGTCTGACGGCGCTCATCCAGCCGGCAAGTTTTCCGTCCACGTACAGCAAGGAGCGCAGCCCTTTAGTCAGTAAGGTGGTTCGTAATCACCGCCGTCCGCATCTTCAAGTATGAGCGAGTCCAGAGCGGTTTCTGCCCTGCTCTGGACATGGGGTATGACTCCTGCGACAACAAAAGCGGCGTCAAGGAGGATTTCCAGATCAGGTGCTCGGCGCGATGCGTCTGGTATATGATGACGAGAAGGAATAGACACATGGCAGCCACCAAAGCGGTCGGCAGGGAGATCCAGGCCCAGCGAACCGTGATGACGATCTGCTCTTTGAGGACAGGGACGTTGGTCACCGTCGCGTTGGGTCCGCTGAGCATGCGGTGCGACATGGACTTCGAAATGTTGGCCATCGTCGCCGGTATGTCTGCGCTATCATAGAGGAGGACATTCAGTCGGACAGAATCAGGAGGCGCGGGCGCCAGGGCGTCTTCCAAGATCTGGCGCATGTTGTTCATATCCATGAAATTGACGCTGAACGTGCGGTTATGGGGAAATGTCTGGTCCAGAACGGTGTATCCTGACGGGTAGCCTGGTTCCGTGAGATTCAGGGGATACGCCTTCGTGAGCCCCGGGTTGATCGTGCCATTAGTGATGGACCAGTCAGAATACTCGAATGCAGATAATGCGTAAGTGCACTCGTGAACCTTCATACCATCTTTCCAGGTTGAATAACTGGCAAAATTAGGCGCGAATCTAATTACCCCAAAGCGAAGCAAAGCATCATTCATAGGCGACCAGTCTCCTACTGTGTTGTCCAAGGAGGTATTGACGCGTGTGTGGGTGAATCCCCAGTGGGCGGAAAAGGCAGTTTTCCCATAGAGTTGGAGCCCGGCCGGCGTGGTAAATATGCATCTCTGAGCTCCTGTCCGCTTATCCTGGGTGCAATTCTCTCGAGTAGGTATAGTCACGTCCTGGCAGTTGGTCGTGATCCCAATAGATGCGAATGGGGGGTATTCGCAAACAGACCCGGGACAGACAAGATCCGGTAATTGGGGCTCACTATAGAGGGCCAAGTTAACCGCGCTCCTCATGGGGATATCTCTAGGGCTCTCTGTCAGGCGACTTTGTTTAGTTACGGCATATACATTCCCACAGACACAACTTACGAAAGGTACTCCCTCCCATATCGGGTGCGCCTGAAGACCCAAAGTCGTATATCTGGGAAGTTTTGAGCCGAGAATGAACGCCATCTACCTCGGCTAGCCTCGAGTCGAAACGGAGGATTTGCTGTGTGAAAGGGTCTAATGCGATAGCTGCCAAAGTCATCAAACAACCCAAGTAGGGCAAAAACGAATTGGTTGGTCTTTTGTAGAAGAATTTCGATGAGCCCATTGGGCCTCTGCTAGCATCGTCATACTTTTGAAGGTCGGTCAATCTGGTAGTCTCGTCAATTACTGATAAGCCGCTAGCACCAGGCTATACAGCCTTTGATATGTATGTACCTGTCCGGTTTCGGGGATTGGAGAAGGTGCAACCACTTGAGCTGGCTGATACACTCTGATACTGGTTGAATGAGACAGGCCTTGGAGGCCGTAGACAAGATAGATAAGACGGCATTAGGCGATACCTCTAATGACCACGATGATAGTGGTTGGTCCTGAATCCGTGCCAGTAGGATGATCATCCCCAGCAGACACATCAGAGAAAGAAGAGCGTTCCCAATCTCTAGGAACCAGTCGGTCTTGGAATGGACTTTAAAACAATTTCGAGTACCATTCGAGATCTTCGTTGAGGATGCTGCGGTTTTGGTATCAGAGCCTTCTTCAATCAAGGGTTCCATTTTGGTCAACTTGATATCGAGTTTTGAAGATGAAGATGAATACCACTGTCTTCTGACATCCTATGGTTTCGAGCTGGATGTTTGCTACTTTTGGTTTGCCCCCATCAGCTGAGGACGAACTTTCTTGCTTTTGTACAAAAAGCAAATATAAGTTGAGTAAGGCTGCCTATCACATAGCCCAGCCGCCGACCAATTTGGGGGGAGAGGGGCTTAGGGGCCGGCTGGGGGCCAGTAACCCGCCTCTTTAAATAGCTAGGTTAGATTCTTGTTACATATGGGGTCGATTCTCGGGCGATCGATTTGTTTGAACCGTTTCAGGTGATACCTTGCATATGATTACGTCCCCTGTTTCTAGGAACCAATACCGGTTTCCCAACTGCATCGGGATGATCGCCCTTCAACAATTGGAACTTTGCAAGCCTAACCCTTGACCATGGAGAATTTGGTGACGAAAATAGCTGGTGAGAGCTGTGGGCACCACGTTCTTTCCGTATACCGCCATCTCAGCCGCCATCTTCGCACATCTCTGCGCGGCAATAAGCCTCAATACCAGCCTGCATCTCGTCCCTCATCTGCTGAGCCAGGGCCTCTTCGCCATGAATCTCCTTCATCTGGCGCGAGAGCTCCGCATGGGACTGTACCGTCAAGATACTAGTCCAGCCGAAGCTATCAACAAAGTGGCGGACGACCAGCGGTATCAACCGGAGGCACTCCTCCCGATCGCCTCGCATCGTCGCGATATGGACCCGGAGCTGATGGCAAGCAGCCTCATACCTCAGGCGGTCACCATTTTGGGCGGCTTCCATCTCCTCGGCCGTGAACGGCCGCGACAGGACTTCGGCGGTCAGCTTCCAGGCCCTCTCCACCTCGCCCGTGTGGAAATGCAGCCAGGCGAAGACGCCCTTGATGTACCGGGCGGCGTAGCTGTGCTCTTCTCCGCGTGCCTTGAGTCGGCTCAAAAGATACTCGGCCCTGTCGATGAAGACCTGTGGGTTTCCTAGGTCGTGGAAGGCGAGGTTGGGGGTCATGCTGCCCATGTTGGTGATCATGGGCTGGCTGGGGCCCGAGTAACTTTCCAGCTCATCCATGTAGAAGTCGCCAAGGTGTCTTGCCGCCACGCACGCGGTTTCCGAATCCATCAGACAGAGCTGCTTCATAAGACGATCGTGCAGAGGAAAATGCAGAGGTTTGATAATAGCACACAGCTGGTGGATATGCCTCGCCAGTGACATGCCGAGCGCGGGGTGATGGTGGGTCAAGTTCACAATGACCGTGAGGGTCAAGGGGAAGAGGTTGGCAAACAGCCGCTTGTCGCGTAGGAGCAACCGGTACTTGCTGAAAAGAACGTTGAAAAAGCGAAACGCTTCCTTGGTTCGATGTTGATTGAGTAGTTGAATCCCTGCCTCCGCTAGACCTGCCCAGTTGCCGATTTTGGTTTGAGACCCTGCTCCGTCGAATCGCCAATTTTCGTCGCGCAGCCACTTCTCCTCAATGGTCCAGGCGCCAGTCTGGAATCCTCTGGAGATGTATTCCCGCAGCATGTGCATAGTCTCCTCCGGTAGTCGTACGGCATCCGGTGCCTTTAATGCCGTCGGTTCAATCTTGCAGGAGCAAGACCGCGTGGGGCCATTCTGCAAATGAGCAGAGCATGGCACTTCCATAACCTTGCCGTCTTGTATCTTCCGGCGGTCTAACGGATGGGCGCGAACCCGTGTGCCAGGTGGCTGACGTGCTCGGATGACCACCTCAGTCTCTTCGCCATCCGCTTCTGCTGCAGCATCCTCATTCCGGGAGCTGGTAGTGGCAGCGGCATCGCTGTGCCGCAGGTTCTTCCAGAGACCCCACTGCTTAATCCGTTTCTTATACATGGTCTCCCTGTTCGAAACCGTTAGCAGCCAGCCAGAGTTGTGTCGATCACCCCGATTTTGTTGGGGATCAACATCTTACGTACGTGGCGCTGAAGCCATGTTGGACCTGCATCGTCCTCACGACTTCTTTCAGGGGACGGTTCTGCCTCTGATAGAGCTCAGTGACGAGCTCACGGACCTCGTCGGTCCAGTCGACGCGGGGCCTGGCCCAGCGAATCTGCTTGGCGGGTGCAGCAGACATCTCTACGATCCTCCGCTGGTATGGGACATGCTCGGCGAGAAGCGATGCGCGATGCGGCTGGTTGATGACATAAGGGCGTCTGTCTTGTCAAGCGCAATAACGGCACGGCGAGATTCTCCGACCAGGTAAGCACTTGTCCAGGTCGGTGAACTATGAGAAAAGGATTGATAGGTCCAAATATTAGAAGAGATGGAGGGACGGAATATTCAGGTCCAGGAACTTATGTTGGCGGCCAGCCCAATTATTGGCCATTATAGCTTGGGTGCGGCCCCCAACGATGCAAGGGAGAAAGAAGACCAGCAACGGGGAAAGGTGCTTGTTTGGCCCGTAGGCCTGTTACGGATCCCTGGTTGCAACGTCTTGAATATTGATTGGTCAGTATCCGTACATGTACCTGTCGGTTTTCTAAAACTGTCGTGGGCAGGGTCGCTCCCCGCAGTGGGCTGGCCCGGCGCCGTAGATTACGAACGCTTTATAACTGTAACGTATTTCTCTAACTCCTCGCTTTTCGACTTTCCTGCGGTGGGTATGGTCGAAATTGTGTCTGCAAATGAAAAGGCTTCAAATGGCCCTAGGGCTTTCGAATACTTGCAAGAGTTCATGCCGGTAGATGTAATCCACAGGACGGTAGTTGCCGAGAGGGGCCAGGCACAAAGCTTGTCACGCCACTATTGGGCACTGCACTCCTCCCCTCTGTTATCTCCACATGTGAGGAAATGTTGGTCAATATTACCATCACAATGTCAATATACGAGTAGCTGAGATGTTGCCAACTGATCGGGCACGTTATCGTTACGGCCGACATCGACGCAACTAGACGCATCATGCCGCATCTCGAGGAGATTCAGCATACTCCAAAGGCATATATTGCCTCGTACATTAAGGCAATGTACCCATCTTCTTGGGCTGCATACTAATATAGCATCTCCTAGATGTATCCAGCGAAAAACGAAAACGAAATGGCCAGTCACACAGCCCAAGATACGGTTCTTCTGGAGATCCCAGAACTCCTGGAGAACATCCTACTCCACCTCGACCAGAGAGACCTCCTCGTGAACGCCCAGCGCGTATGCCGCCAGTGGCGCCAATGCATCACGGAAACACCCTCAATCCAGCAGCATCTGTTTTTCCTGCCGGAGCCCGCCAGTCGTACCAGCAGCAACAGCAATGCTAACACCGACACCGTCCCAAAACCAAGACAGAACCCGCTGCTTGCCCACGACTTCCCGGAGTGGTTCATGCACGGCAGCACCTGGCCACCCGACCAGCGACTCTGCTTTATCCGCACCACGGAGCCCTATCTCCGGGGATTCGACAGGGACCAGTTCTTTCCAGCGCTCCGACGGGTCACTGAGCGCCTCGAGGCCTACACCTATCCCCAGGCGAGCTGGCGGCGCATGCTGCTGTTGCAGCCCCCGCCCAACGGCATCGGCCTCGTCTCGACGCGCTGTGGGCGCCTCGTGAAGCAAGACACGGAGCCGCAAACCGACACGCAGCCGCAACCTAACTCGGAGAGCATCGACATCGGCGAACCGCCGGCTGATAGACCCGTGACCATGCCTGAGCTCCTCGAACTAACCAACAGGTTCATCCACGTCATGAGGCCTGTCGTTGGGCCTTACTGGGAAGGTCCCGCGGCAGGTGGAAACCAGCAGCCGCTGCGGCAGGAGGTAAAGTATGCCTTCAGCCGGTTCCGGGTCATGTGGTGGCGTCTCTCACCCGACGTATTTGAGTCGTTCGTCGACTCTGACTCTGAGGAGCTCTACCTCGCCGTGCGGGATAAGATGCGTAAGTATGGCATCGTAGTGCAGCATGACCACTGCCCCCACGACCCGACCGATCAAGATGAATTGGTGCATAGGCTGCGAGGTCTGCTTCCAAACCGAACGGTTGGCGAGTGATTGGAGCGACTCAAGCATGAATGGCGCAAGCCCCGGGGCATTCAAAAGACATGGTTTGCTGGCAGTATGTAGGTACAGGGGGCAAAAGGAAAGTGTTGCATGTAGTGGGTTGTGCGGTTTGCGCTGACGTGCAAAGTTGACCAATAGTATCTACTGAGTCAATTGTTGCGGCGTGACTCATGCGGCCTACTTGGTAGAATGCTGAGCCACCGAAGCGCAGGAAGTCTTCATAGCACTTTGAATACTTACCTACATATAGTATTATATAGCGTCGCCAAGTCTGTATAGGAAATTCCAACTCTCTTTCTGCAGACTCTACCGTCCCAAATCAAAATTCAATTGTTTGCCATCGAACCCCTCCTAGACCTAGACTGACCAAGCACGATGGAGTTCCACGAAGCATCGCAATCCAGCTGGGATGCCAACGCGGCCCACTGGGACGAGGCCATCGGGCAGGAGGGCAACAAGTACTGGAAGGTCCTGCAGCTCCCAGCCCTGGAACGTCTGATTCCTCGCGGACGCCCGGACAAAAAGGCCCTCGAGCTCGCGACGGGAAACGGCCTCGGCGCCCGCTGGCTCGCCTCAGCCGAAGGCGGCGGCTTCGCATCGGTCCTGGCCACGGACGGCAGCGCCGAGATGCTGAAGCACGCCGAGCGTCGCCAGGACGACGCAACGGCCGCCGCCAAGACCGCGTACCGGCAGGTCGACGTGACGGACGGCGCGGCCTTCGAACAGCTGCTGGCGGACGAGCCCGACGGGTTCGACGCCGCCTTGCTCAATATGGCGATCATGGACATTGCCGATCTGAACCCCTTGGCCAAGGCGCTTCCGAAGCTGTTGAAGCCGGATGGGGTGTTAGTCGACCCATCCATACCTGCGTCTTTCTCTCGATTGATTGATGTTGCGTGAATGCTAACCTGATGGGATGGGGGTTTCCCCCTCTTCCGCTCTCACAATAGCTTCGTGGCGACGCTGCTTCACCCCGTCTTTTTCACCTCCGACTTCACGCGCTCCATTGAGATCAAAGATGGGAAAGGCACCGAAGAGCCGGAGGTCACCCGCGCCAAAGTCATCCGGGGGTATCTCGATGTGCCGCCTGTCCATGGAGTGGCGCATTGGGGCCAGCCGGCGCTCCAGGTAGGTCGATCTTGTATTTCTGCCGACACCCGAGATTCGGCACCTCTCTTCCTCCTTTCGTATACATGATGAGCCACAAAGGCAATACTGATGAAGAATGGTTGCCGGGAAAAGGTTTACTTCCATCGTCCCATCCACGAGCTCTTCACGATATTCTTCCGCGAGGGCCTGGTCATGGACGCGATCGAAGAGCCGGCTTTCACGGAGGCGGACAAGGTCGAGAGCATCGAGTCGCATACGAACTTCACCCAGCTCCCGGCGCTGTTGGCTTTCCGACTCCGGAGGTCTCAATGAAGCATCATCGCCTCTGAGCCTTGGTGAGGTTGTTACCTGGTCGATGGAAGATCAGAGAAACACATGCAATTATGGTATTAATCTATCATGGCACTTCGATCCCAGTATTCAGTATGTCGCTGTATATGGCCATAGCTAGAATTAGATAGGCTATACAAGACATACCCAGTCTCCAGCCTCTAAGGCGAGTTAGAAGAAATCCTTTGAATCATCATAGTAGATCATATAACCTGATAACACCCCCCTGATCAAGCAGTAATTCAGTACTATTGATATCTATACAGTAGGGGAGTAGGAGTAGGAGTCCTTGCTCCTGGGTTGGCCCGTATTAGTTCTGCATGTACCATCAGCTGAATGATATTCGCCCCAATTCGGCAACTTAGAGAGCGCGAAGTAGTCTTTTCTTGATAGCGATTGGTAAGTGAAACACTGCTATTCGGTCGAAGCAGTGTCAAACCTCACTCTTCTGTCAGTTCTAATCGTATTGGGTGATCTGAACCTCGGTCTCTCCCCGCAAATCCGCCCCCCTGCGCAATTCTGCTACCAGCCATGCAAATTGTGTTGAGTAGCCCGTAGGATTGCAATCCTGGCAGACTGTCTCGAGCACCTCCTTGACCAGAGCGTTGTCTTTGACCATCGGCAGGTCTTGCAGATATGGCCGCCAGTCCGAGACGAATCTCCTTGCGTAGACCTCCAGAAGCATCTCGAGTATAGCCGACCTCTCTTTGGTTCCCGGTTCTTCAGAGCCGGGTCCGTTCCAAAAGTGGTGGTTGATGACGGCACAAAGCTCCTCTTTCGCTAGATCCTCACATACACCATAGCCTATCAGCATCTTGCAAGCCGCGTATCCCAATATATAGTTTCCTGAGGCAGAGAACAAGTGGAAGGCAGGGATTCCGCAATACGCACGCGCCTGCGCATCAGCCCCCCTCTCAAGCAACAGCCGCAGCAACGTGTCGTCCCAGATATCCCTGCCGAACATGTAGTTTTCTATGGAGAATCCAATCGCATGGAGTACCGACTCCCCGTTTTCTGCGGTCTGCCGTACATCGCAGCATGCCTCTATAAATACAAGACAGTATCGAGTCTCGGTTTGGAAAGATCGCATTCGCTCTTCAGTGCGGCAAGAAGAGCGTTTTGGCCGGACGAGTCCCTTGCCTTGACCGAGGCACCGGCCTCGAGCAGGCTGGAAACGACGGGGGCAAGAAATGACCGTGAAGCCAACAGCAATGGAGAGGCGTCTCCATTCGATGTGTCTTCTACGTCCGCCCCCGCGTCAATCAACTTTTGCACAACGACGGCTCTCAAGCATTCCCATTTGCGGAGGGCTGGTCTGTCCAGGCCCCGGTCAACAAATAAAGAGTATTGCCCGTGAACTTCCGGCCAGTTTGTCTCAGCATCTTCCAATCTGAGGCCCCAATCGAGTCTGAACCTATTGAACTTAACACAGGAGGCGAGAAGTGGCGTAGTGAAAAGGCGCGAAGTGTTGTTGACACTGGCTCCATGCCGGAGCAACATCAAGGCGGCTTCGAACCGTCCGTGCCAACACGCGTCGAGCAACAGATTGCAGTCATCAGATACCATGAGGTTTGGGCTGGCGCCTTTTCGAATCAAGTAGTCCCCGATAGAATCCTGCGTGCCGAGAATACTCCAGTAAGCCAGCGGAGGCATGCCAGACTCATCAAGGGCATTCACATCAGCCTGATATCCACTCTCTACCAACCATTTCACGAGCTCATAGTCCTGAACAAGTGAAGCATAATGGAGCGACATTCCCGGTACTACCACGCCTTGCGGTAAACGTGCGTCGGCCTTAAATATGCAGTGCGAGGCCCCCGCTTGGCTAAGAATTTTGACGGCTTCGAGATGACCACGCTCCATTGCGACCTGAAGTGCTGTGTACTCAGCTTGTATCCACCTTTTAGGCCTTATATCCTCAGTCATCATCTCACCTGCCGCAGCCAGCTTGTCAAGATCGACTCCATGGTTGATGAGAAGGTGTATAATATCAGGGCAGCCATACCAAGCAGCTACATGCAATGCGGGAGTGTATGGAACAACTCCCGGAGGCCAAATCCTCTCAGTCATACTCAATAGGACTTCAGGCGGCTTGATCCTTGAAGCTTCGCTACAAGACCTGTTTCGGCCCCCTTTCGTTGGTGGTCAGCGTCCCGAAATTTGTGCATTGTGGCAAAAGAACTAATTGTATGTACTGATGGTCAATTAAAAGGGCTGCCAGCATGACGACTCGTCGCGGGTATATACGGGAGTCTCTCTTTGGGAATATTCCTCACTCACATCTACTCCGCAGCCGAACATTCGGACTGGTGCCAAATTCAAGGGCTCGTTTGAGACTCCATGGACAAGAGTTCCGAACTGCCCAATACAGGAAATCGGAACCAAGACCCATGGCTTGCAGACTAGGTATAATCGTGTTGCCCACTACCCATTCTACGTTTCTACACGTCGCCGCAAGTGCCGTGATGTCCCTGAATGAGGTCAGATAACCTGTGATCTCGAGTACCAGCTCGTTTGGGAGTTTCGTGAAAGAGGCCATTACTCGTAAGATAGAGGGCTCAATGAATATTGGAACAGTTGGTTCGCAAAAATAAATGAAATAGGATTACCAGGCGCAAGTAAAATCAAGGGACGGGGAAAACAGGAGCGAAGAAAGCTGATGCTACTTGAATGTATGGCCCGAATACTTATGCTTGTAGTCACCATTGTTTACGTCCAAGATCGAAGTTTCGGTTGGCTCTTCGCTACCCTTGCACCATTGATACACATGATCTATTGTTTGTTCCAGCAACGCGCAAACCAAGATTGGCAAGATGCAATCATCCTCAACCTGAAAGAAAGGGGCAGCAAACTGTTCAAGTTTCAATTTGCTACGGACCCGAATCAGCTGCTCGCGACCTCGCTCGGCATATGGCCATCATAGTCCTTTGTCTCTTCACATTACAAGATCGGGGGATTCTTCCGGTAAGCATGACCTCGGTCGAGATTCTGAAATTGCCGGTCAGACCCGACATGTGAGCAAAAGGGGGGAGGGGCAAAAAGCAAAAGGAGAAAAAAAAAAGCGGTTGCATCAGCCGTGAATCGAACACGGGGCCCATCGATGGCAACGATGGATTTTACCACTAAACCACTGATGCCTCTCGAAAGACAAATTGACTTGCGATAACAGAAATTGGTCTAATCCAATATATATTCATTGATTCGTAAAATTCGTAAGACCCCTTCAATCCTGATAGCCGCCAGTCAATATGCCAGTGTGCCAACAGCAATCACTGGATCCCGACACTCTGCCCATTGACAGACAGCTCCGCCGTAAAGAGCGACCTCTCCCCGTCGATCCCTCGCCCGGCGCCGTCCGCCCATGGAACACAGCCGTCCTGCCGTTCCAGTCAATGTCCAGCCCGCCGGGGCCGTAGATGCCGTTGTCGGTCATGGCCGTGGTGAGCAGCGTACCCTTGCGCTCGTAGTCGCCGTCGACGGTACTAGACCAGGCGTACTTGATGTCGTCTAGAGTTCCAGATTAGCCAACAAACTCCTATCCAAGGTGGTAGTCGGTGGGGGTGGGTAATCTTGGTATTGACTTACAGTTGTCGCTCGCATAGCAATTCGACGAGTAAAACAGCACGAACCCATCCCCGGCCCGCGCCAGCGACGGCGCCTCGACGATCCCGTCGTCGCCAGCACCATTATTATCAAAGATGGTCTTGGGCCCGCCGGCGGGCCGGACGGCGTCGCGCTCCATACGCTGGATCTGGATGGCGGTGGAGATGTACTCGTCGGACGTGCCGCCGCCGATGCAGTTGGTCGCGCCGCCCAGGGCGCTGCCGTCCACCTTCCAGACGACCCAGCGGTTGGTCCCGTCGTCGTACCCGGCGGCGTCAATCAGGCCGCCGCCGGCGTCGTTGCAGGCCAGGGGCGCGTCCTGCGGGGAGAAGGGACCCGTCGGGCTGCGCGAGGTGGCGACGCCGATGCAGTGGCGGCCCCCCTTTTGGGGCGCGGTGTAGTACATGACGTAGTCCAGATTATCCTATCAGACAGTCAGCATTGGTCGCTTTCATAACCATGAGTAGAGAGGTGGTATCTCACATTTCTCACCACGTCCGGCGCCCATATCCTCGGCGCGGGGACGCTCATGTCGACCCAGCCGCCCACGTCGGGCATCGCCTCCTGGGGCGACGACCAGGACAGGACGTCGTTGGACACGACGACGGGCACGTTCTGGTCGCCGGCACTGGTGCCGTAGGCGAACCACAGGCCCTCCCCGTCGCCGATGATGGAGGGGTCCGGGAAGTCGCCGACGAAGGGGCCGGCGGCGGCACGTCTGCTCAGGGGGGAAGAAGAAGAACCCTCATCACCGCGCGCCGACGCCGCTCTCGCCACATTGGTGAGACTGAGGGTCGGCGCCCTCGCGTCTAGGACCGACGGGCTATCTCGGACAGTGAAGGAGGAGGGAAGCACAGCAGCGAGGCTGGAGCCGGGGAGGATTAGTAATATGCTTTTCATAGTTGCGGTAACAGTAGTGTGCCGTAGGCTAAAGGTGTGTGTGTGAGACTGACTACTTCAAGACATGGTGTTTTCTTCAAAGCTACTCTTCGCGGTCGCACCGCAGTAGTTATATACCGATGGGACATACAGTATATTGTCGTGGGCCTTGGTCCATGACGTTACGTTCCTCCGGGCAACAACTGCCGGGACCCCCAAGCAGCCAAGCGCCGGCGACTGACAAGAGAGAGCAGAGATACCCTGGCGGTCAGTTGGACCCTTTGGCCATGTTGTCAAGTGACGACGGTGACGGTTGGCTCAACGGCGGCCCCCCTCGTTGGCGAACGGCTAGTGGTGCCTCGCGATCTAGGGTTGTGGCTTCCTCGTGTGAACCCACGTTACCCCCCATGCTTACCCTCCTAGCATCCAGCTAGCCTTGCGGCCTAAGATCGGCAGTGATACATACATATCGCTTTCCGAGGGGGACTCGCATTTTCATTCCCATGGTCCGGGAGGCGTAGGGCGAGCCTGTCAGCCTATGAGGTCGCAGTAGGGAGGGATCCTCCGCTGTGAGCCATGCGCTCCTTTTCCGAGTTCCGCCCCATCCATCTATCGTAGATCCCTTGCATCACCACATGACTCCCGGCTGCACGTAGCACCTTAGCGCAGGTGGGATTGGGAGCTTCTGGGAACATAGCAGTGCGTTATTGCCTAGCTTTGTTTTTTAGCTACTTGATAAGTAATCAACCGGGGGCTCCATAGAATCTCAAGAAATTCAGTGCGTGGGTTTGCGAGGTTATGGCCCGAGGCTGACCCATCTCGGCAGGCATACAGGACCTTGGTGAGCAGACAGGCAGGCAGGCTGGCACGCTTGGCACTTGGAGCAATTGGATGCGAGCTTGCAACTCAGTAACGCGAAACGCTCTAACGAGTGCCATGTATTTGTTGGCAGTGCTTCTCACGTTTACACGACATATGCATCGTGTCGAAAAAGACTGAAATAAAGAAGAACAGAAAAACACCATAAGCGAAGATCTTTCCTAGTCGGGTTCGTCTTCTCGTCACATTCTCACCCAAGAGCTGAAAAGGCGCCCGCCTACTGGACGACGGCCTTTCTCGTCTGATGTCATTTGCTTGCTGACGGACAGGCTGCCTGCCCGAAAACTAGGCGTGGAAGAAAAGACGATGCACCCCCACACCGGAATTCATTCCGACCCAGACACAACACTGCATGGAAAGTCACCTAGATACCTAACTAAAGATGTGGGTGACGGATGGTCTCCTTGCAAGTGATGCCCCCTTCTTTCTTTCGGAGGAAGACCTTAGATCAATCGTTAGTGCTTTGCTCGCAATAGCGATCGGAACAAGTGCCCAGTCCATCTCGGGATTCCGTTATTTCAAAGCGAGCCCGCTTTGCGCTAGAGTCATATAACCACATGTGACCAGGTCAAACTTACTCGGGGTTGGTCGCGAGCGAGCCAGCGGTTGTCTGCTGCCTGTGCAGATCTTCCCATCTCACTATCCACTCTTTTCCCCAGATTCCACCGTGGGGCACCCAGGGCTGGGTCAGCGCTGTCATCGATGACGAGCGGCAGAGAAACCATTGGCCCGGGTTTCGACCAGCTGACCGTATAATGGTGGTTTGTTGTTCATGGTCTACTACTATAATCTTGGTCAGCACTCAATGTGAGATTTTCCAAACTCCTATTGGATGCAGGCTCTTGGAATATTCTCGACGAATTGGATGGCAATAGGTATTACCTAACCGATTAGTTGGGCGGCAGGTGGCCCCTGAGAAATGTTCGTTCTCGTTTCTGGGAATGACATAAATCATGTAGCGAATGAGATAGCTCACAATCGGACAGCTGGCTATGGAACATAATAGTCCTATACCAAGAGCCCAGCAATGTGTCAGATGCCAGAATGACCTCATTGCAGTTTGCTTCTCGTCTTCCAGCCAACCATCCCGTCCCTAGGTATTTCATCAAATAGCAGTGAGGCTACACCAATTTTTCATTTACATCTGACAACAGGAGAAAACGGGGTTGGTGTTCTTTGGAGAAGACCAAAACCGAAATTCAGATAATACCCCCTTGATGATGAGAACGCTGCTCCCACCAGATTATGCTGTACTGTACATAGCAGGGATCAATTGGTGCCATTGGCATAACGTTTATTGCGTTGAATGGAATAACGTTTATTCCACTGAATGGAACACCCGATTGGATAAACTGGCCTGTTAATTATTCACGGGAAGTACTGTACGAAAAGCAGCGCAATGGCCATCTAGGAGATAATTCTATTCCGTCGCTTTCCCACGCATCAAAAGCCCTACCCTTCTCAGTCTAATTATATGCCCCACCCTATTATACTACAGGGACGACATGACGTCAGATAAGTCGGCAGCGAAGATCGTGCTGAGAGACCGGCTGCTGTCCTTCTTGGCCGAGGTCAAGGCCGACTCCACAACCGAAAGCACCTCCTTGACTCCCACGTCGACTCGCTGGGTCCCAGTAGCGTTCTGCAGCTCATGCAGGGCCTCGTTGATGTCTGCGTCCTGGAACACGCCAGTCGCAGCAAGCAGAGCCTGGAGCTCGTTGAGGTCTGATACGCAGGGCACAGCCAGCTTCCGGTTGAAGCCTCGCATGTCCAGGGACTCGAGGACTTGATGCTGTGACGATGTGCCGATCACCAGCAGCCGTCGACCCTGTCGAGTTTAGTCAGTAAAGGAACAGTGTAATCTCAAGCCGTAGGATAAGACATACCTTTGGCGGCTCAGCTCGCATCAAGACGCTGATGGTCGTGGCGATTTCACTCTGGAATCTAGGTCCCACCGGAACGTAGGAGATCATGGTCTCGATCTCATCGAGAATCAGTATACTTTGTGTTGACTTGTAAGCATCTGTGAACGCCTTCTTGATGTAATCGATCTTGCTCGCTTCGCTCATGCCGATCATGTTTCTGGCCGTCACCAACTTCACGAACGGGAACCCAGAGTTGAGTGCAATATCGGCTGCCAGAGCTGTCTTGCCAGACCCATTGGGGCCATATAGCAGAATGCTAAAAAGACTGCCCTTACCAGTAGCAACCTGCTCAGCAAAGATACTGCCGTTTTGTTGGATTCTTCGGATGTGAGGGCTGAATGGAATAATGCCCTGCTCCCTAGCACGCTCGAGCTCGTCCTCGGCAACACCAAAGGCAGGTTTGACATCGTCAAGAGCTCTCAGGAAATCTGCTTGCTCGAGCTTGATCTTCTCGACATCTTCAGGCTTGGGGCCCGCGCCTTCTCCAATCTTGACGTGTCGCTGGAAAGCGTACGACACCGAAGCCTTGCAGAGACCGTTGAGCTCGGCACCCGAGAAGTTCTTCGTCAGGGCAGCAAGCTCTGCGATGTTGACGTCGTCTGCCAAGCGGTTGTTGTCGCGCATCTTTCCTGTGTGGATCTTTAGAATCTGCTGGCGACCGTTCTCGTCTGGGAGTGCGATCTCCACGTGGACCTCCAGACGTCCTGGACGGAGCAAAGCCTCATCGATCATGTCCTTCCGGTTCGTCATGCCAATAAGGAGGATGTTGTTTAGCTGTTCCACACCATCAAGCTTGGTAAGAAGCTGGTTCACGACACTGTCGCCGACACCTGTGCCACCGCCGCCGCCACTTCCTCTCTGTTTGCACACGGCATCCAGTTCGTCGAAGATGATGATATGAAGTCCACTTTCGTCGCCCTTTTCCTTGTATTCCTTCTCGGCATCCGCAAACATCTTACGCACGTTCTCTTCTGACTGACCCACGAACTTGTTCAAGATCTCGGGACCGTTGATGATCTTGGGCTCGCGTGCGTTCAGCATCTTACCGATTTGCCTTGCAATGAGCGTTTTTCCGGTACCCGGAGGACCGAAAAGTAGCAGACCCTTCACGTGTGGCAAGCCCATCTGCTCCACGATGAAGGGAGGCATGAGCCGCGACTGGAAAGCTCGTCGGAAAATAGTCGAGAACTCGGTATCCAGACCACCAATACCCATGTCTGCGAACTTGAAGTCTGGGCGCAGAATTGCGTTGGCCACTGGTCTCCGACTCGAGGCCTTGAGGTTGACGGTTGAAGCGGCATCTTTGAAGAAGTTGATGGTCGAGGCGTTGAATAAGATACCTCTGGCATTCGGGTCACTGGTAGTGGGAGCCTCGGAGCCTTGGCCTTTTTCGCTAAGGTCGATGAGCGAGATGGTCTTCACAGTCATGGTGAATTTGACACCCTGGTAGTCCATCAAGAACTTCTGACCAGGGGCCAGTACCTGGTTCTGGTAGACAGATTCCACGACTTTAGCCAACTCATCCTGGTCGTAAGGCTGGTCGGAAACGGCCTTTGGCGAAGCAAAAGCGATCTCGAGGTCGATAGAGCCAAGATACGCCTTGCTTCCGCGGGAGAATGGGTCGTACTGCACACCCATGAACATATCCTGAGTACCTATACCGCACCATCTTCTCTGGGGGTCCGACAAGCTGATGCCACCCGAGGGGAAGCCTGGAGTTGGCCGTGCAGTCACCACATACTCTCCACGGATGTTTCCGCCCATAAGCATGACGTAAATGTCGCCACCGTCACGGCTCTGGAAGTCTTCGGGGGAGACAGCCACAAGGTTGCCAAAGATGTAACGGTCAGCCATGCTGCCAGGCGGCAGCTTCTCCACCCGTAGCTGGACTGGTTGAGCTGGAGGCATGTTGCCGCCCTGTTGTGGTCTGCTCTGAGGTGGTGGTTGTTGTCGCATCATTCCCGGGGATCTGGGACCGCCTGCACTGGGAGCGGGAGAGCCGTAAGAGCCTCTATCATAGCCTCCTGGGCCTCCTGGAGGGGGCGGCGGTGGGCCACCTGCAGCACCACCTACCTGCCGTCCAGGCAGGCCAACGTTGCCGCGAGGGCTCTTTCCGAATAAGTTGTTGCGCAAATCCATTTTTTGTGATAATTAGCGAAGAGGAAAGGAAGGACAAAGACGTGACGTTGGGAGTGGAATAAGTAATACCAGGTGTTGAGAGTACACGTTGATCTGACTACCTGACGCTGTGGCTTGAATAACCACCTAACCGGGCACTGGAATAGCGTGGAATAACCAACCCCACCAAGCCGCCACACATGTGCTGTCAATCGCTGCATAATTAGTGCATAACAGAAGGATAAGCTGGATAACTCTGTTTATTAGCCACGTTTACCCCACTAGCCAGCAAGGAGGTCGAGCAAGCACAGGCTCATGCGGCAGCTTTGTCACAGCTGGCGTTTCGGAACGACAGAAGACAAACGAGCAACTTCCACTAGAAATTCGGAGTATAACTACAGGCAACAGGATCCAACAGAATACTCACTCATACATACCAAGCAAGCTTTTGCGGCCCAGGGGACAGGTTGCACAACGTGACAACTAGTGGGGCTGCCGTAGATCGAGTGGGCTTCTACACATTGTATGTATCTGCACATGCGGTGCAGGTACAGTCTGGCAGTTTTGTTGGTGTTATGTGATTGCACCATCGAGGCATCGATTCACTCGCTTCGAATCGAAGAGACCTCTACGGATATGACTGTCACAGTTCGCTGAGCCGCGCGGCAGCGTTTGAAACCCGCTCCATCGCCCAAAATCCTCGAACTGAGTAGTTCGTTCATCCCACAACGGGAAGGAGGAGATGGGTACCTGCACGATGGCAGGCTGGGGGATCCTGGAAACTGTTGGAAGGCTGGCTCATGAGTCTGGCTACTACGTCAAAATATCACCAACACACATATGACTCAATATAGAAGTAGCAAGCTTCTATCTCATGGCTTGCGCGGATTGATTACGAAACATGGATGTAGGGTTCAATACGGAAGGCAGAAGGGGCAAGCAAGCTCCAGTGTGACTGCTCGCACCGACCACGGCTCACTGATAACAACATCCGTCGCGAAATGCTGCAGCCTTTGCAGAAACGCTCTTCCCGATGAAAGAGAGGAGGATGTTGACAGGTAAGTACGTTACATGAAATTGTGTTTGAATATTATGTGATGGTAGCATTCAATACTGAAGCATTCATCCCTCGGAGGATATCATAGGACAGCCTTCTAACGTGCCCGTTCGACTCTTCATCCTAAGTTCCCTTGTCTCAGATATAGGAGAATCAGATCCCGTGAATCATGCACGCATGATGATAATTGCGACAAGTAGTAATCTGACGAGACTGTGACTCTTGGTCATATACGCCGTTTAGGGAGATGTGATTCATTGAATGGTCTGCTTCTGGCGTGAAGCCATAAAAAGATGGGTCATCATGCTCAGCTCCGATGGTAAGGCGTGTTAGGTGCATATAGCTGAAAGGGGTGCAGTATTGTCGCATAGTTCAGGTGGTCATTCTAAGGTTCCGGCTTCCCGCCACATAGTCTCAGATGAAGAAAAGTCCGTGACCGTCGTGTTCCGCCTTGTGTGACCCAACATGTGATGGATGACATGTCTCCTAATCAATGGGACAAGACAGTCATCGCACGATCGCGCAGCTTTGATGGTCTCAGCCGTTACAGGGCTTCATGAACCCGCAGCTAACGCCTCTCAGCGAATATATCGCATCCCCAAACTGGGATTCCACATTGGATTTCGATATCGACCTGTCTTTTTAGACTTCCCCGTGCTCTGACATGTCTTCGATAAGTTGGAGGCAGTGCCGGTGGTCATCCTCGCAGGAGAGCAATCTTGCGGCAACCTTCGAGTCGTCCTCGGATATCAGAAGTTGTTCAAACAACCGGCAGTGTAATATGTGCGTGAGGAATTACAGATAGTACTGCACCTATCGATTCCGCACATAGCGGATAGCGGCGTTTCACCGGAGATAAATGCAAAGTTGTTGCCGCCCAGTGGCCATCTCAGCATGCGACTACTGAACGCTTTAGACGATCTAAGAGCCCGATCAGTTACCACGATGTAGCTTTCAGGGAATGCGATGTAAGTAATAAGCAGAAGAACCAAACGATAAATCAAAATCCTGTCTGCCGGCAAGCCACGACGGAAGGAAGCCGCACATGGGCACGGTTGAGCTCACTTCCGTGGGATTATGGATCTGGAGCAATAGAGTATTGATCAACCTTCCCCATCTCCACACACCGGAATGGGGAGCATTATCAAAGAGATCGGCTCCCCCTATACACCATTCGGGATAGTCCGCAGTCTTGGCGCTTCCCGGACTACCAACTCCTGCCGCAACTGGCCGATCAATGGTTTACCCATAGCCTTGGTACTCAGCCATGGGGATCCAGTGAAGCTATCAGGCGTTGGGTTTGATCCAGATACTGGCATAGCTGTGTCTGACCTGAACCTTCAACAAGGCTGCAACTGGTGTCTGATGGCCTATATAATATGAGTATGGTCGCCCATCTTTGGGGCTTGTTTCTAGTCATCATCGCAGTCCAACTTCCCAATCTACCGAACCCCACGCCAGAGAAGCCTGATACAACATGAAGTCCTTCGCAGCTCTGTTCACTCTGCCGCTGGCGGCCCTTGCGGCACCTATTCTGGAACCGAGGGAGGGGTCTTCGGCCGTCCCGGGGCAGTACATCGTAGTCCTCAAGCAGAACTCGACACAAGAGCAACTGCTATCAAGCGTTGAGTCAGCCGGTGGCATTCTCGGCGGCACCAAGCCCAAGTTATCCTATACGCTTGGGTCGTTCATGGGTTACCATGTTTCTGCATCGGATGACTGCATCAAGTCGATTGCCAACTTGACCGAGGTGACATCAACCGACCGACCCACTTCGGAGAGACAAAACCTTGGTGGCTGACAGTCTTGCAGGTTTCATACGTTGAGCCAGATGTCATGGTAAGCATCAACGTTCTCGAGACGCAAAACAATGCTCCTTGGGGCCTGGCACGGATCTCCAGCAGGGTGCCCGGCACGACAGACTATACGTACGACGACTCGGCGGGCGCCGACACGTATGCGTACATCATCGACACCGGCATCTACCTGGAGCATGGTGATTTCGAGGGCCGCGCTACTTTCGGAGCCAGCTTCGTACCGGGCGATGACAGCGAGACCGACGGAAGTATGTGTAGCTGATACCGTGTTTTCGGGCCTTGACTTACTAAAGCGAAATAGATGGCCATGGGACCCACGTTGCTGGAACGACTGGATCCAAGACATAGTACGTTCACTCCATTTACTGAAGCACGTTCCCGGATGGTAAACACTGACTCAACGGTTCACAGCGGTGTTGCGAAGAAGACGAACCTGATTGCCGTCAAGGTGCTGGACTCTGAGGGCTCGGGCCAGCTGAGCCAAGTCATTGCCGGTATGCAGTGGGCTGTGGACGACGCCAAGAGCAAAGGACGTGAGTGAACCCTGATCGAAGCCGTCCCCCTCGAAAAGTGTGCGTTTGACACTGACGATGGCACGGCTTGAAGGCGTGGGCAAAGCGGTTGGCAACATGTCCCTGGGCGCATCGCGGCTGGTATCCCAAGCCGTCAACGACGCCGCCGCCGCCGCGGTCCAGGCCGGCCTGTTCCTATCGGTCGCGGCGGGCAACGACGGCGGACCCGCCTCGCTGAGCTCGCCGGCCTCGGAGCCGAGCGTGTGCACCGTCGCCGCGACGGACAAGACGGACCGGCGCGCGTCCTTCTCCAACTACGGCATGTCGGTCGACGTCTTCGCCCCCGGCGTCGACATCCTCTCGACCTGGAACGACGGCGCGACCAACACCATCTCGGGCACCTCGATGGCGGCGCCCCACGTCGCCGGGCTCGGCGCCTACCTCTTGGCGCTCGAGGGGCCCAGCGACCCCATTGCGCTCTGCGAGCGCATCCAGGAGCTTTCGACGGCCGGGGTTGTGAAGAACTCGTTGACCCTCAACAACCTGCTGGCTTTCAACGGTGCTGCCACTGCTTGAGAAAGCAGTTGCTCAATTTTATAGTTATACCCTGTTGAGGACCTGGAGTTTGACGTGGATGATATGACAGGCTCCTGATAGCCTAGTCTGATCATTAGGTGATGCCTATGATTCAGCACTTATATAGATTTGAAAAGGGGTTGGTAGAATAAGCACTGGTCGTCATTTCTCGTTGTCTATTTCTTATCCCAAATATATTCATGCACACCTTCCGCGTTTCGAACTGCCCTTCAGGCATTTTTATGCCGCGCTGCCCTTAATTTTACGTGTCCGTGTAAGGTTTAGTTGGGCTACATGTAGTCGTACTTGCAGCATGCAATTTGGCGTTAGCGACTCAGCGACACAGCGCACATCGCCTATTGGTATCCTCGGAACATTAGTTTGGAAGATTCTCAAACATCGGACCAGGCAAAATCAAGTCTTTTCGAGTCGCAGCAATAGTAACTCCGTTTGTCGGATTGAACTACAGACCCGAATACCGCTATGTATGTAAGCTTACGAAGCGAGGGAGCGTGTCCTGCATGTGTGTATTTTTACCTCTTGTGTGAAGCATGAATAGTTGACGTTGCACAGGCCACAACAGCAGCCAGCGCACTTAAGTGGACGGGGTGCACAGTGGAGATTATTAGTGGTGTTCGTTCACTGTAGCGGGAACTGCGGAAGCGGCAGGCCCTCGTTTAGTTGGCTGTTCGCGTGATTTTATGTCATCATCCATGCCAGATCCTGCCCATGCGTTCTGCCCTGGTCCTCCATCGGCGCCAGAGCCCTGTTTGTCTGTCCGCTGCTTTCGCTTGTTCTGGTGGTTCTCGGTTCTCTCTGGCTTGTGAAAATTCCTACCACAAACCGGCAGCCTGGAATCTCGAACGTGTCTTTCCCAGGGTCACACCCACAGCCAGTCCCTTGATTGGCAGATGACGATTAGTGGTTACATCAATACATGTAACTTTACCCAGATACCAGCAGCACCAGCCCGCCTGTGCGCCTAACCCAACTTCGTCGGCTCGCGTGACTGACGTCCTACCTGCGCGTGGCTTGAGTGGTGCCTTGCCTTGTACCGTACCGACTAGGTTGGAAATCCGCTGTCATCACAAACCCCGTTGTCAGCAACAATGCGGCGGAGCTCGACTTCGCTGCAATCTTCTTCACCGTGGATCCGTTAAGTTTCGTCACCTCCATTTTCAGCAGCGCCGCCCATTTAAACACGCGTGAATCTCGGAGGGACCAACATCACGATCACCTGCACTGCACCTTCTGGCCCCTACGCTTCTACGACCTACAGCGGCTGTTCTCGGGCACCGTCTCGCTCCAGAGCCTCCCGCCTTTCCCCTACAACATGTCCGTCCGTGGCAAGCCGGCCATCCCGGCCACACCGCGCGTCATATCGCCGAGCCCCACGCCCTCGGAACTCCAAGACGATGCCTACAACGGCCCCGTCACTCGCTCCGCCGCTCGCAGGCGCCAAGTCACCCGGGGTGTGTCTTCCCCTTCGATACCCTTTCACGAAACCATCGACGAGGACTCGGATCCAGAGCTGCGACGAGCCCGCGCCCGATCACGAAGCCCGATAAAATCGAGAAAGGTACCGGGCTTCACTCCGGCGGCAACCCCCGCTCGGGCGAAATCCACAAGACTGGCGAAAAAGAAGGCGCTGGACGTAGTGCCATCAGAACAGGAAGAGGGTCTTTCAAATGGGGCAGCAGCTGTGCCTGGAGAAGAAACGGAGGAGCTTTCTAATGGGGCAGCGGCTGTCACAACGAATGGACATCTGGCACCGCCCAAGTCCCCTGCCACACCCGGATGGAGCTGGCGAGACTTCAGTCGAAGCCCGAGTCCACTTGGTCTGATTCCCATACATCGGCATTTCAGAAACTTCGTACACAAGCACGAAGTCCCCAGGAAGGTGCTCCATGTGTCCATCGGCTTCTTCGTCTACTGGCTATACGTATCAGGTACCCAGACCACCAGCGTTACGCCCTGGCTGATGGCAGCTTTGGTCCCGATAGCGACGACGGACTACCTGCGCCTCACCTACCCGTCTTTGAACCGCTTCTACGTCAAGTGCCTCGGTGCCTTCATGCGCGAGACGGAGTACGCCGGTGTCAACGGCGTCGTATACTACCTTCTCGGTGCCTGGATTGTGCTGTACTTCTTCCCAAAGGACGTCGCGGTTGTTTCTGTCATGTTGCTCAGCTGGTGTGATACTGCCGCGAGCACATTTGGCAGACTGTACGGCAGGTACACTCCGCGCATCCGCCGCGGAAAATCCTTCGCCGGGTCATTCGCCGCCTTCCTGATCGGTGTCGCCACCGCGGCTTGGTTCTGGGGTTGGGTAGCACCCAATACACCTTCGTTCCCCGACGAGCAGCAGAGCTTGTTCATGTTCCGCGGCGTTCTGAGACTTCCGGCCTACGTCGCGGAACTCGTTGGCTTGGACGAGCAGCAGGCTACTGTTAGCGGTGGCGTTGCGCTCGGGATCATGAGTTTGTGGTCTGGCCTGGTGGCGGCGGGGAGCGAGGTGATCGATCTGTTTGGTTGGGATGATAACCTCACCATCCCGGTGTTGAGCGGCATTGGCATGTGGGGTTTCCTCAGGGTATTCGGCTAGGTCCCAAAGGGGGAGGGTCGCCACGGGCATATATTCTAGATTGGTTGCATATGGGCGGCGTCTTGGGGATGTGTTTAGGGCTAAAATCACCAGCATTTTCTGCGGTACTACCCCCTTTTGATAGGATAGAAGCGACACGACTAATGGGCACCACGAAACGGATGATACCTATAAAGGGAACAACTACTCAATCAATACCTACTTATGAACTTATGCCATCAGCCTGATTACTGCTGATATTGTCGTGCTGTGTGGGACTGGTTCCCCTTTGTACTGGCTCTCCATTTGTGGACTACGGAGACGACGAAGGTACCCGTTCTGGGATTCGTTGAGTTCTTTCTACTTTCGCCTTCTAGACTTTTCGTTTGCTGCAGGTTTGTCTCGGGCTGTATAGAGATCTGCCCCGGATTGATGAAGAGATGACCATTTACGGAGCACAAGCCTGTAACTGGTTCATGGGCCTCGAAAACTGGCCGCCTGGCTGATTGCGTCTTTGCAATGTTGTGTTCCATCAACCTAATAATCCATGCTAATGGGCGAATCCATGTATCAAGATCAGGAATCATCAAAATAGGATCGTCGTCAAGGGGCTTTTCTACATCGATGATGGGAAGCCTCGGCAGCAGGGGGAAACAATTTGAGGATTCGCAACGTCAGGATGGGGGGAACTCATCATGTTCTTCATCCTTTCCCGCCGTGCCGCAGCAATTGACCTCTCAGGACGAAGCGACTCCCGTCTTGGTTGCCGATTTTTCGTCCTCCATTAGATCGTGCCCCATGGTACTGCATATGTATATCTTCCACACACACACACCCAAGCCCTGCCACCACTCTTTACACACATGATCACCCAATAAGCAGTATCCACATCCTGCCGCCACTTACTCCTTCTGCCTTGTGCAGCAGGCAAGTTGAAGAAAGAAGGAAACGGCTCTGGTCATGGTGTATCTGACACCTTTCCACGTTCTTTTCTTTTCTTCAACTATCTTCTCGGCCTGATGTCCGGAGTGGAACAGGATGGGTGAGCTGTCCTCTCACTTCCTGCCTTTCTCCGGCTGATGTTGCATCCATACTTCCCTATTGCCGTAGCTACTTGCTAATCGGTCGAATGCGGTCCTTGTTAGTCCTTCGTGCAAGTGACTTTTACCTACTTGTACGTATCATCCCAAATCCCTTGCTGGTACACAAAACTACATTGCGGTAGGCGACGTTAACACCTGCGCAAGGTACGACATGCAACGCCATCCTGGTCTTGTACCTCCCTCTCACGTGTTGGCCATAGAAAGATATCAAATCATTGATCTTCATGAATGTTGGGAATTTCCAATTGCACTGTCTGGGCCCGTCTATCCTGCTGATATCGAGGCTAAACACCCCCTCACCTAGCAATCGTTTGTCTCGAGACCGGGTCCTTGAACTTGACCAACTGACTATTCCCCTTCTATCCCAGGCTTCTCAGTTGGAATCTGCAGTAGTCTGGTTTCCGGTATATATGGGGATGGCGTTTTTCTGTTAAGGGCCCCACCGACCCCTACTCGAAACGGATAGGCTTCTTGGGGGGAGATGGAGACTGCACGATATATCCCAGTCCATGGATGCTATACCGCCTTTGGGTATGGATGTCAGTATGGGGTCGAGCTTGATGCACGAGATGGTAGGATAGGTGAGCAATCGGCTCCGGCTCTATTAAGTCACTAGATTACAAGCACTTCAAGGTCTATACCTGTCAGAGCCAGCCCGTGTCCACCCCATTCGGCCCCATGTCTTTCACCGAATGACGTCTCGTCTCAGACCTCCTCCCGTGGATCTTGCACGCGGTTCAAATCACAGCGCTTCGGTGACTTCCGGCTGTTGCACAGAAACAGCAGGCTTGGCTTCACCTCACTCACAGGCCTATGACTGGACACCATTTGGCCTACATACTCTTGCAATGTAGAGCAAACGGTTGAATCTGCTCCTTATGGTGAATGGGTAGTTCGTCGGTGGCAGTGCTATATCTCGTCATATATACCCTTACCTTCGCATATACTCGAGGCCATCCTAGATAAATCCAGATCGCGTACGTACATACCTAGCGAGGTAGGAACCCACTACCAAACGTTGCCAAAGTCTCCCTAACTTGAACAGGACATGGCGATTTGTGTAGTGGCTTACCTTGCCTATCTGCTGGAGACTCTCAGAGGCAGCCAGCGCATGCAGCAGCAGCCTGCTTATGTACATGGATGTACCTCGGGATGCACCTAAGATCACCCGCAGGACGCTGCCTCTCCGATAGTCCATTCGTGGACTCAAGTCCTCTTCAGGCTGGTCTCAGGCGAGATAAGTACCTACGGTAGGGCATTTGCCTTGAGATCCCCAGCCCTAAGCCTTGCAACACGGAAATATCAGGTGTAGATAAAATATAAGATATTTTTTTCGGCCCTAATACTGGTGATATAGTCATCATCTGGACCTGGAATGCTATTGATAGGTTAGGTAGGTCATGACTGTCCAATCCCTGATTCCAATCCCGACTCTCACCGCGGGGCAAAAAGACGGTTGACGTTGGCGCACTCCTCTCATAGAGGGGCACGCCCTGGGCATGGATGGGCCACGCTCACGCTTGCTTGGGCATGGGTAAAAAGAATGCGGAACCCACACCCCTGTCCATCCTCCATTCTTTATTGAATTTCCATCAAATGGCCGCCCCCAATCGATCGAGCCGTGGAAGCGAAGTTTTGGCTTTTTGAGCCAATGGAAAATGAGACAAATAGGCTTGCTAGGGGATTGATGCATGTGGTATCTCGGTGTATTTCTCTATGCCTGAATGTTTCCAATTCATGGGTACATGGTTGACCCAGGAAGGTTTTCGTTATGTTTGGTGATCGGTGCACTCATGGACCTTAGGTAATATCGAATCTGCTAGTTACAAGTGCAGTTGCTCTCACCAGTGCTGAATTGACTCTTACCTACATCAATGTAAAATATATCAACGTTGAACCCCTGCCTCCAAATTCAACAGTGCAGTCAATCAAGCAGAAAAGAAGTACTTCTACGTTGTCTTGTCCCGCATGGCTGGTCCCCCCGTCAATCAATCAATTACACAAAGCAAGTGCTGGCTCTCCGTGCATTGGGGAAGGAGGGGATTGGGGGGAAGTTTCCTAAACGGATCATTCTGAAATTTGAAGAAATTCAACCATTCGCTGTGCATCCCGGGAGACTGACAACACATCATCTCACAAAATGCCCGACTTGCTGCACTTCTGCCTGACCTGGCTGACGTTGATTTGAGCGTTATTGCACACTGTCTGATTGTCCCTTCCGTCCCTCTTGCTTGTCTGCATCAAACGGCCGATGGATGAATGCAATGCCTCCCACCCTTTTTCCACTTCTTTGCTGGCCCGCCGACCCTGCCTAGACGGACACACTTTTTGCACCTTGCAGCAGCACCAAGTATCTCGTGCGTGGCCAGGACGGAAATCCCTCGCTGCTTTTGCCAGGCTCTCTCTTGCTCCCCTTATTTTTTCCCTCCCTTAGCGTCAGCGCGCTTGTTGGACAATTCATCCACCGGCTTGACTTTTCGTCGATATGCATCGAGGAGGGTCACTTACACGTAGACACCAGGAAAACCTATGAATTGGTCCGGCCCCCATGCTGCGACAACCGACTTCAGATATGCCCCCGTTCATTGTTGTACGCACACCACACCGTCCGGGTCGACTGGCATCCCTAGGCGAACGCCCGTGTCTTGATAGAAAACGTGTACATAGCCTGCACCGCTCCTGTACATGTCCCATCTGCAGCTGATGGACCCGCCGCAAACCATGGACTGACTCTTCGGCCCAGTCTCCATTATCCATCCTTGGCCATACCGTTAGTTGGTACCGATGGGTCCGTTGCTTTGCCAGTCACGGGAAGGCTGCGAAAGCCTAGTCAAACGCGTGCATCGGAATTCCACCAAAGAGTTGTTGTCTTGTCTCTGCTCGGCTCCTAGGTAATTACTACGCGCAGCATATGGAACTTGACATATGCAGAGATCTGACTCTGACTCTTCTCCCTTTGGTTTACTTGCTACACGCCCCTCCAACCCATCGTCTCCTTTTGCTAGGGTCGTCGTACCGTGGATAGAAGATCGTCGCCACTCGGCATATGCACCAGAGATTTTCTGATATCCTCATCTTAGCAAACTAGAGGGCCCCCCCCATACAAGGGAACCACTTCGGACCGCCAAATACGTACAGACAATGTATTTCCAAGGTCTAGTCCCATGGGCTAGACTCCCCCTGGCGTTTGCCGGCTCACATATCACCCGCTCGCGCAGCGAGGAAGACGGCTAAGCCAGTACGTAGCAGACCGAGAGTTCGGCATGGGGGTAGGCATCGTCATCCACTTAGCACATCTCGGACTCTTTGTCTGCTTGCTCGCCCACAACATCGCCATCGAGCGGGGTCAGTCGTCGTTTGACGAATCGTCTCATGGGGACTTATCCTCGGGAGAGGAAGATGTAGTTCTCCTCGTTGACTAAGTTCGTCCTGAACGGGTATAAATAGGGATCAAGTTGACGGTGGTGAGTAGTTGTCTTCTTCCTTCCTCATCATCACTTCCCCAAGCACTCAACACTGGTCTATTACCATATCTGAATCATTCTGCTACTATCTTGATCACAAGTGCCCTTGACCACTTGAACCGATCCCAACACATCCACCCTACCCAAACTTTCAAGAGCTGCCCCATACCTATCGGCTTCTAGCCTCGCAATATCTGCATACCTATCCACTTACACGCCGCACCCTTGCACCACACACCACTACCGCCCCATCTTCGTCAACATGTCGGCCTACGCAGACCAGTACTACGCCAACGCCATGGCCATCCCCACCAAGGGGGACCAGTACCCAGCCTACTACAACGCTGACAGCAACTACTCAGTGTCACCCCCCGAGGACAACGATGCTTCAGTGACTTCTGGCGTCCCTTCCTACGGCAACAGCTTCTCAGTCAATGGCTCCGGCTACGATGCTAGCTCCGGCAGTGACTGGGACAGCTCCGCCTCAGCAAGCGGCATTGACTTCAACGAGTACATCCAAGACCGCTTTGCCGAGTCCTTTGACCCCATCCCCCTCGATCGCAGCTTGGCTACACAGGCACAAACGTGAGTGACTGACTCCGCTGAAATCCGGCGACCCATACTAATGGAAACCCACAGGTCTGGTCAGCTCAACAACAAGCACCGCGAGCTGATGGAGCTGCAAGCCAAGGCACAGGCCCGACTTGCGAAATCGAGAGCTCGATTCCAAGAGGGAGTTCAAGATGCGCAGGAAGTTCGCGCCAACCTGGAGTGGACGTCAAAGAAAGTCTCGTAAGTACCACAGAGCCGCAGTCTCGAAAAGCGGGCGTCAAACGGTGCCTTGCAGCTTGCATTCAATTGCTTGTGCTAACGCTTGAAAATCAGATCTATGAAGACGAAGGCGTCGAAGAAGCACGCCAAGGAGTACCAAAAGGCTCGCCAGCGATACCCTTCTCCCGAGTACTAGATCTTCAGCCTCACCGAAGAGGCCGGGGTTCTACGAACTCACCTTACCCAGATTTCAACCCTTGTCGTTTTACTAGCGGAGTTTTGGGGATTTACGGTTTTTGGCGTTCCCGGTAATGGATCTCAGATCTGTCACTTTCACATATGCACACACCCCCTTCTATTTTTGGGTCTTCTGCACAATTGATGCATTGCATGTACCGCAGTGTGGGTGTTGGAGGAGCGCGCGGCAAAATGCCTGCCCTGCGTCTAAACGCCATCTTCTCGCCGCTTTTATCGGCGCCCTCGTGGCCAAGGGAGGGAGGTGTGGGCACAGACAACGGGCGTACCTGCGTCAAAGCAAGCATTAGCTCTTTTCCCCACGCAGCGGCCGGAGGCGCTGACGCGCAGAGTTGGCGGGGACAGGAGCAGCGGGCGAACCGCTGGTGTTTCACGACGTTATGATTAATGATTGGACGACGGCGAGCAAGGCCCTGGGGTAAAAAGTACCATCCTTTTCGGCATCCCGGGGAGCGGGGGGATGCAGCAGCGGTCACTGGCGTGTTGACAAGATTGGCAGGGCTGCAGATTCTGTGCAGATCCTGCAGCAAGTAGACACCAGAGTACCCGCTGTCAACAGATGAGGACGGAGGGGGGTGTTCTGGGAAGTCACAGTACCAAGCCCACACCCAAGTCCACAGCGGAGGCGTAATCGGGTACGATGGAGACAGTAGCGCCCCTAGGGCCACACTTGGGGGGTGGGAAACGGGAAAAGTAGATAGATCACACACACTCTTGACAAAAGCACCATGCCGTTTCGGGGGGATAGGCAGGTTGATATTGCCTATTCCAGGATAGAGTGTAGGTCTTCAAGCCCTGCCAGCATGGGGCTGGGCGTGCTGGCATTGTTCCCGCCAGCCGTCCCAGCTGTGCCCCTGGGGTCGGGTGTCATAGACCACAGCTACCTTTCCTTGCGTATTAATACATATGCTTCTCCTCTTGTTGACCCTTCGTGCCTGCTCGTGATGATGCTTGTTGACACTGTGCAGAGGTAGTTGTTCGACAGACCCCGAGGCGTCGAGTCACAAGGGTGACAGCTGTCCCGTCGTCGAGTGTGTCGACTCGGTGAATGGTAGTGCGCAGGGTAGTCACGTGATGTGCCGCTGCCCAGAGAAGAATATGGGTGTGGATGATTGGTGGTACCAAGAAAAAATGTGTCTCGCATAAATAAAGCGCGGGGGATGGCCAGCGTTTAATGACGGTCATGGGGAAGTGTGTCCATCTTCTCCCTTTTCCCTCTCTCCTTCCGCAGTAGGCCAAAGCCACATCATGGGCCCGAAGTCCAATGTACCAAGCGATGATGTCAAGAGAATCGCGCTCAAGACTCATGCGGCTTGCGCGACGGCCTCGACAGTAGCCGGTGCCGATGCCGACGACGACGCCGCCGCCACCGCCTGGCTCCTAATCGCCGCCCACTTCGCCTTGGACTCGTCGTAGGAGAGCCAGGTGCCCCGCGGCTCCATACCCTGCGCCTTCTCGATCTGCTCCCATGGGTTTGTGTTGAAGGCCGGGTCGTAGTAGTCGGTCCACCACGGCTCCTCCGAGTTTCTGCCGCCTCTTCCCCCGTGACGCGGGCGGTCGGGGCGGCCTGGCTGGGTATGGCCTTCTCCGCTGCCGGCGTAGGGGCCCCATGTGGGTTTGGCTGGGAGGCCGGGTTGGGCTTGGTTGGGGGGTTGGGAGGTGTCGATGTATTGTGGCTCCGGGTCTTGCGCCGCGTCGTGGGCTTCCTTGGAAGCAACCGCCGCGGCAGTGCCAGTATTCCCGTCATCGTTCCCGCCATATTGGTCTTCGTCGTCGTCATCGTCATCGAGATCGATCTCGTTCATGTTGGTCTTTTGCTTCTTCGCCGCCGGCTGCTGCTGCGGCCGCCGCTCGCCCAGCGGCGTGTTGTTCGATCCCGAGCCGGCGTCGTGGAAGGGCAGCGTGGACTCGTCGCCGCCGGCGACAAAGGCGTCGTCGGCGCGGGCGTTGTACTTGCGGCGCTTGGAGCCGTGGCTCTGGCCGCCGAAGCTCGCGAAGCCCATGGCTTCGGCCATGGCGGCGGTGTCTTCGTCCCACTCGTCGGGGTCCATGAGGTGGGCCATGGTGATATGTGAGGTGATCGACGTTGATTGAGTTCTGGGTCGGGGGCAGGCCGTTGCGCCCGGTGAAGAAAGGCAAATTGAGGAAGTAAAAGAGAAGAGAGGTTGTGGTGGTGGTGGCTGCGGTTGTTGGTTGGCCAGGCTAGCTTAGCAGGTACTTTGCTAATGCCGGAAATCAAAAAGTTCGGTTGCTGGGGCGGTCCGTTGAAGAGGGTCGTGCACGCGCCGTCCCGGAGGCTGGAAAGTCGGTGCTAAAAAAGAATTCGAGGTTCGGAGGTGGAAAAATTGCGGAGGGGGGTTTCTGGAAAGGGAACGGGGATTGAAGGCCAATGGACCCTCTTGGACAAGGGTTGGAAGTTATTAGTTGGGCAGGCACGTATCGTACCGCTACGTCAGGTTCAGATTCAGTCAGGTTCATTCAACAGATCTCCGAAGTTGAGAGGAACATGTGGGTGGCAAGGATTCGCTCGCTTGGCTTTTCGGTCTACCTACATACCCGAGGATTTGGTTCTCGGAAGGTGCTTTGTTCGTCTGTCATGAACTGAGACCCCTTCACACACTACGCCGCTGCTGTTTGTACTACGAACTAACGTTACTGATGGTTGCATCCTCGCGGAATTAGGGTTTGGAGCAACGTTCCAGTCGCCTTGTCTCTCTCGTTCTTTTCTCCAAGACACCGACAGATTGACCAACGGGAGAGGCAGGAACCCAAGATCACAAGACCGGTATCACCTGCAACCAAGCGAACGCCGGTCCAGTCAGTCGGCCGCCTCGTGGGTGCGGGCAGTCGTCCAAGTGGAAGACTGAAGGGAAGGGGTTGCGGTGTCACTTGGTGTGTGGTTGGCACCCGACGGGAAGGACCTGTCCGTCCAGCCGTCCGTCTCACCCTGGGGAAGCAGAACCGATGGAAGCTTCTGAACATCCATGGGCAAAGTACAGCTGTGTACACACATCAATCCTACGGACCCGAGCAGTCTTTCCTAGCGGGACTCTCTCCCACCACCTTTCGCATTTGTCCTCCCGAACGTCACCTATCAACCGCTAGTGCAGCGCTGATATCAGTCCTCTTGCGCCTATGAGCGAGCGCAAAGTGTTGTCTCACGCCCCGATACTCTGACCGAGTGTATCAGCCGCGACTGCCCGACGTATGACAGCATTAAGGTTCTGTGCGATGCGAGGCAGGCTGATGGCGGCGCTGTCAATCGGAGCTGGACCTGGAATGCACCTTGGCCTTGAACCGATGTGGAGAAGCAGGGCGGGAAAGCCGCAGCCTGTGTTTCCGGAGCCCACTACCCACTGCTCATCTTGTTTCTCTGTCTCTCCAGAGTTGACAACGCATTCGGCTTGAGCAGGTGGTACATCTAGTACCTAATGCGCGAGTCACTATGAACCCGCGAGAATCATCGCCATAAAGACTGCCTTTATGGTCAGTGTTGAAATACGAGCTTGCAGATTGGCCACAGCAGCAGCGCTTGGCGTTAGTGGCGTTTCATCGCGAGTCCTATCGCGAGCAAGTGCCGGATACGACAGCTGCCGAAATGAGCAACTCCAGCAGCGCCTGGAGCTATCTACCAGCTGTCTATGTCGCATATCGTCTTTAGCCAAAGGTAGGTTATTTGATAGAGCTACCTACCTTGTTTCTACACTTGTTCTTGAGGTCTCGAGAATCGCTTTGTCGCATTGTTTTAGGTACGCGACAATACACACATACAGATACAGCTTTTGCGCGACACCTCTCTGCCCAGCGACTCAAATACAATGGCGTCCGATTCCACCAAACCCCCGTCCACCATCAGCCTCCGGGCCCCGTCGGCCTACCTGACGGACAAGTCGCAGCCCTCGACGACGGACGGCGGCGTCTTCGTCTCGCCGCCGCTCGAATGGCTCTACCGGACCTGGTCCGTCACGCACTCGACCCTGCCCATGTGGCGCTCCGCCCGCAACGTCCGCATCACCTACAAGCCGCTGCCAACCGCCACCGCGTCCGAAGTCCACATCGACGACCTGGTCGAGTACGAAAAGGCCAACAAGAGCGGCGCGTACAAGACGGTCGCCGGCGTCGACAAGCCCGACCCCACCGTGCCCGCCTCGTGGAACTGGCGCGGCAAGGGCTGGCTGAAGATCGCGAGCAGCCACTGGGAGGTCCTGGGCTGGGGCGAGAAGCCGCTGTCCCCGTCGGCGGCGGCAGCAGCGGCGGCGTCGGCAGAGCAACAGGAGCAGCAGCAGCCGGCCGCGACGGTGGAGCGCTGGGTCGTGACCTGGTTCGCCGCGACTCTGTTCACGCCCGAGGGGATCGACATCTACTCCGACCGGCCGGAGGGCATCTCCCCCGAGACGCTCGCGGGCGTCACGGCGGCGTTGAATAGCCTGGAGAGTGCGCCCAAGGTGGTCGAGTACGTCGCCAAGGACCTGCGCGAGATTGAAATCCAGCTGCCCTGGAAGCAGGGCAAGGCATGAACGCGCAGGGACGCCTAAACAATTGTTATATACCCCGTATTTGAAGTTCTGAGAGGGGCGCACATCATTTCGCGCCTACAAACCCCTCTTGGCTTACGCGATTTACACACAAACCGTGGCTAAGAATGGCACGCCGATTCTCTGCTAGATTCCATGGGAGTCACTCGCACATAATTTAGCCATGGGCAAAAGGAGATGGTATATCGAGACCCGGTTCAAGTGTGCATCCTATGGATGTATGAACGCTTGGTATCATGGGTGACCCTCATGGCCTATTCTGACCAGGTCTTAATTTAATTAGGGTATCTATCTCGCTAGAAAGGCATAGGGCGGATGTATGCCATGTAAGTGTACACAATTAATCATAATTTCGTCATCGCCTCGACTCGCGATGTTGCCTCTTCTCAGAACGCTCGTCATCTGATCGCCTTTGTCGCTTCTCTTCGTGATGTGACGACCTGTGGTGTCGCCGCCTCTCGTCCTCCTCGCCGGACTCGTGACGGTGGTGTCGTCTGCTACTGGTTCTCTCCGTATCTTCGCCATCATGTCCACGCCTGCTTTGTCGGTCTCGACTCCTTTCCGGGTCGGCGTCTCTGTGCCTATAGCTACTATGCCTGTGATCTGAATGGTGTGATTCTGTGCGGGCCTCATCGCCGCGATCTTCCTCGCGATGACGGCGATGACGCCTCTTCCTTTCCCGCCGCCGCTCCTCCTCTTCGCGCCGCAGCTGCCGCGACGCCTTGTCGCGCTCCTCATTCGCCGCCCGCCGCTCCTGCTCGACCTGGCGCACCTGCGCCGCGCCGCGCTTCATCATGGCCAGCGGGTCGCTCGACACGATGCGCGCCGCCTCGCGCTCGCGGCGCCGCGGGTCCTCGTTGCCCCATACGTCTTTCCCTACCACTGCATCTTCTGCCGCCGCCTTGTTGTTATTATTCCCAGCGGGGGCGGAGGCGTACCAGGGCCCGGCCGCCGTCTTGGACAGCTCCGTCCGGAACCCGGCCGCGTTGCTGAAGCGCATCGTGTACTGGTCCTCGAAGGAGCGCTGCTTCCGCGCCGCTTCGGCCTCGGCTTCGGGGTTCTTGTCTGCTGTGTTCTTGGCCCTGTCCGTTTTGTTGTTGGCGTCGGCGGGCGGGGGCGCGAAGAGGTCGATGTGGCCGGTGGCGTCGGTGAGGGGCGCATCGCTGCTCTTGTGCTTGACGACGAGGGTTGAAGAGGAGGAGGGTGTGCCGGCGGCTGCTGCTGCTTCAGAGGTAGATGTGCCGCCTCCTTCGGCCCGGGACCGCGCGAGCCGCATCTCGAAATCCGTGTCATCTTCGCCGGCGCGCTTGCGCTTGCGCTTCTCGCCACCCATGCGCCATGGTTCGCGATCGTCGTCCTCTTTTCGATGCCGGCCGGGCGACTTCGGTTGGGTGGGCGGCGGCAAGGGGGGCGGTTCTTCGCCGCGGAGGATGGCGAGGCGGCGCTCGGCGTCTTGCTCTTGCTGTTTTTGCTCCTCGGCCTCTTCACGCGCCCGGGCGGCTTCCTCGTCGGCGCGCACGCGGGCGATGTTGGCCGTGTTGTAGACGTTCCATGACTTCTTGCCCAGGAGGTGGCTGTGGGACGTTTGGTTAGCTTCGGGGTTTCTCTTTTCTTTTGCCTTCTCCGGTTACAGAATACGCGCAGTAGCGCGGCGATCAATCGAAAACGCGCCGCAGATTGAGATGTAGTGCGTTGAATACGACTTACAGAGGCATTTTGGGATATGGTCAAACGCACGCAGGGGCGGTTACGTAGGCGGGTGTGCAGCTGGGCTACAGTCGCTAGGATTCTGCAGGAGAGCTAAGGTTGGTCGGCAGATACCCCTGGGGGCTGGAGCTTTGGAGGGGCATTAAGGTTAATTGCTAGCTTGGCGGGGGGCTGCAACTGCTGTGGGCCGCCATGCCCATCCGCTTCGTGCCTTCTTCCCACCGTCCAGAACTTGATAGTCTTTGGTACCTTTTCTCAGATGTCATTGGATCCATGTTCTATTCTCTCTTATCAATGGATGTTATACGCATCACCAGAAGGGGCAAGCAATATGGATCGTCGTCATTCCGTGACGGACTAGGTCTTCAATAATACGCCCTATATATCCGCTACCAAGCCACCGAGCCGGCAATGCACCTGACTCGGCAATACTGTTCCTTGGCCTGGCACTGACTACTGCACTGACAAATCTTTCAGCTGCCGGCCAAGGAACATGCTGACAGGGGAAACACCGGAAGTCGAGTCGAGCACCAAGAGTGTAGTTCGAATGTCAACCCTTTCAGGTGGAAAAGGGGCATCATTAGACTGTCCTATCTTTCTCAAATAGACGTGATAGATAAACGAGCCACTTGGCGAGACATGACATATCTTGGTACAACAAGTCAAGGTCAACCCATTCCTCCTACCGCGTAACCAATGTATCTGGCGGGACTCTGCCACTATGAAATATACTGTAGACATCATTACTTCGAGGCCCGGTTTCTAAGGTATCCCTGTGGGTAAGCCCTTTTCCTGCTTGCTTGCTTGGAACGTGGTGATAACGTGCACGCCTGGTCCGAAGAGTATTGCGAGGATGGGGGAAGCACTGCCTCATGGACGTTTTTCGCTGCCCCGGACTCCCAGAGCCAGTCGCATCGGACGTTCCTCCTGAGTTCATCAGATGACATACACGGAACATCCGAAGCCTCCTGGCCTAGAACGGGTGACCCCAGTACGCGATGCCTGATATCCGGGGGGCTGTGAATTGGACCAACACACGGCAGCGTGCTCTTCCAGCCAAAGGTGGGTGCATGAAATCGAACGAGGTTTGCGACGAAATAGCCTACGATGTTGGCAATATCAGTCTCGAGGTTAAGGAATAGACACCAACAACGTGAGCTGAGCCCATGTACCCGAGAACGCGTCCCTTGTCTGTGACCGGAGGTCGTCTTTACAGGCAATGTCCGATAGATAGAGGGGGCTGGGGGACGATCAGGGAAGCAGAGATGGATCGTCGGAGGCTTGTAGGATGTGCTGGGCGATTGTCATGCAAAGACGAGCTTATTCGGTTCGATGTCGATCCATGCGCGATTGGGATCAGCTTAATCGACGGGAGGAACCATGTCGTCGATGCCCATCCTTCTGCCCATCCCCCGTGAATCTCGAGGAGCTGAAGCCATACTGAACTTCTTACAAGCAACGACGCTACAAGCTAGGTGAACCAGGGTACGACCGGGAGATGGACTACCGAGTGGACACGGGGCCAGGGGGAGAAGGATCAATGAGGCTTCTATGGAGCACCCCAGCCTTTCCCATCACGTTATGTTAGGAGGGCCGGCCGTCACAACCGAGAGCATTCTAGGCCCCGGGCATAGCAACGCAGCCCAACAGTCGCGCCGAGGCAGCTGGCGTCGACAAAAGATGCTAGGTGTGAGGTGTGAGGTGTGTGCGTCAAATACCGATGGCAGGGGTTGTTTTTGAGAAAGCGGGCTCTTAGTGTCCCAAAACTTCAAACTCCAAACCCGAAACCGTTGGCGGACTAGGCACTAGGTAATCTGGACACGACCTGGACTCACGGCATTTTGGTCCGATCTAGATACTCCACCGGCCTTGGAGTCCTTGGCTCCCAAACAACGTGCCAAGAAGTCCACCTGAAGTAGGTTAAGACGAGCGGTGTTTGAATCGATGAATCAGATTAGAGACCTTGTTATTTGCCCTGCTAAGTAAGTGGCTGTGCTCGCCCGATGCGGCTCTTTTGATGTTCTGACAACAGCGAATCCCAGGCTGGGCTGGTTCAGCGTCCATCTAATTGAGTTGACGGCCGACGCCAGCGATGCATTACTGCCACTGTTTCCTAGCTGTCATCCGCTGTCGCGGCATACCTAATTCAGTGGCCTCAACTGAAGCCCCAACCACCAGCACCCAGGCCCAAGTTTGAGCGCGATGGATACAGCTACATGGCAACGGTATCCGTATTGCGTATCCTCTTGAATGTCACCCCGTGGGTGCGGGCAAACAATCCGGACGTTTCCATACAGAGCGTCTAATAATATCAAATGCACGGCGTGAAATGTTCGGTCTGAAAAGTTTACGCTGGTGGTTCGTAGCACAAAACATCGCGCCCGTACCCGCAACTTTGATGGGCAAACAGGTAATCAGTCTACCGGCTGGAATTGACATAACGTTCAGAAGGGTTTCGCCTAGATTTCTGAGACCAACCCTCCAAGGAGGGTAGGGCGCCACCTGTTTCCTTGGATAAGGTAGAGTCCGATTGATGATTTGGAATCTGGGCTCAAGTCACCACAGATGGACTGTCTGTACTGTATCGTGTGCAAAAATGCAAACTAAACGCCTAGACGAACAACACTCTCGGCGGCTCGTCTATTGATCCCTAACGTCTCTACCTTATCTCAGGTTACTTAGTCATCGGGAGCCAGCTGCCCCTGCCAAGTCGGCTCGTAGCCGTGCCTTGTGCCCCTAACGGTTAGCCAATGGCGCTAGAAGACATCCACTGCAACGGCTGATCCGCTGCCGCCCGCTGAACACAATACAACATCATGACTGTGAGTACCTAATTGAGACTAATATGAACGAAGCAATGATTTGATATGAGCGGCAGCCGAGGGAGGCACCCTAGGATGCAGCCCCAGCAAATCGAAATCGCTAATTCTCCGAACTGAACTCAATCGTCGGCGTAGGTGACCGACTGGGACGCATCGCAACATCTCAAACAAGCAGAGCCCCGTCTTCTCGAAGCACGCAAGCCGAAACGGGGTGGATTTTGAAACGACCTAGACACTCAGCACCACCAGCAAACCGCCAAGAGCCTGCCACCAGCAATGAACACATCGTCACCGTCGCATGATCCCGGCCTCTGTGGTATCGGGCCATCTGATTCGAGCGAGCAATTCGCAAACATGCCTGTGCCTGTGCCTGGCTCCACCAGCTCTGAGGCCCCCCCGGTCCCGCCGAAAGATCGCTCCATGATCCCATCGCATCGGCCTGCAAGATCTGGGTCCAAGGCACCAGATATGACGAGAAGCTTGAAGGTCCTCCCCAATCGCCCTGACCCTGGCCCTTGCTGGGCCCCCCAAAAAACCAAACGGTCACCCATGAAACCTAGGGTGCTCAGACTGCCAAAGTCTTGTCTCGTCGATGATCTACGACAAACCCGCACGCACAGCCTCGCCGTCCATGGCCAATGACGCCCCCATGTTAGTCAAGGTGGGCTCTCGGCTCTGGACTCTAGCCTCTCTCGACTAACACGACCCCTGCTGTGCTGGCGAGAGTGCGTCCCATAGTCCCATAGTGTTCATAGCCAGAGAGCTCTATAGGCTGACGAGGGTATTGTGGACTCGGGATCTAGAAAGTTATGGGTAACAAATGAGTTCCTGCTGATATATATTCCAGATCTCGTCGCTTCATTTGGCAATACTCTCTCTCCTCATCCTCAACACACTGTTCCATTCTAACATTCGCTAGTCGAATATCCTTCTTTCTTCCCTTCTTTCCTCTGGAGTTGACCTTCTTTCATCTTTATAATCGGACTTTGATCTCGTTTTTGAAGACCACATACTCCAGACCACCCTTTCAACACCTCGGCTTGTCCTGAGTTTTTTCACACCTTCTTTCCGACAATGCATTACTCAGCTTTGGTACAGGTCCTGGCCACCGGCCTGGTCACTTCGACCGCCGTGTCCGGCTTCCAGATGGGCGCCCTCCCCAACCGCCGCACTGCCGGTGCTCTCATTGCTCTGACCGGCCCTGCCGCCGCCGCTCCTTTCGCCAACATCGGCCGTCAAGCCACCCCCGTGGCCCCCGCTGGAAAGGGCAAGGGCGCCGCTGCTGTCGGTGCCGCCTCCGTCCCGGCTGCTAAGGCTGCTACTCCCGCCAAGGCCAATGCTGCTGCTTCCGGCTCTGCTGCCGCACCTCCTCCTCCCGCGGCTTCTGGCGCACCGCCGCCACCTCCTCCTACCGCCTCTGGCGCGCCCCCGCCACCTCCCCCGGCCGCCTCTGGAGCTGCTCCCCCGCCTCCTCCTCCTGCCGGCTCTGGTGCGCCGCCGCCGCCTCCCCCTAAGGGATCTGGCGCTCCCCCGCCTCCTCCTCCTAAGGGCTCTGAGGCTGCCGCTGCCGCACCTCCCCCACCTCCTGGAGCTTCCGGCGCTCCCCCGCCTCCTCCCCCCCAAGGGTTCTGAGGCTGCTGCCGCTGCTCCCCCGCCGCCACCTCCTGCTGGTGCCTCTGGCGCTCCCCCGCCTCCCCCTAAGGGATCCGGTGCGCCCCCGCCTCCTCCTGCTGGCGCTGCGGCTCCCCCGCCTCCTCCCCCGGCTGGCTCTGGCGCTCCCCCGCCTCCTCCTCCTGCTGCCTCGGGTGCTGCTCCCCCGCCTCCCCCTCCTGCCGCCTCGGGCGCTGCTCCTCCCCCTCCTCCTCCTGCCGGTTCCGCCGCCGCTCCTCCTCCTCCTCCTGCCGCCTCTGCTGCTCCTGCTGCCTCTAGCGCTGCTGCCGTTGCTGCCCCGGCCAAGTCTAGCTCGGCCGCCGCTCAGGCGTCGGCATCTGCTGCTCCCAAGCGCCGCCACAACTACTAAGTGTCGGGTCGTTGGTCCCCTGCTCACGGGATGAGTGAGGAGGATGGTGATGATGGAGAGAGAGATATGGAATTACTATGTAACCCTTGTGTGTTGTTGGGTTGTATTTTATGATAAAGGGGAATTATGGAGTGTACATCAGGGGCGAGGGTTGCTAGCCAAATATTGATACCATAGAAGTCACTCATTTTATTGTTTTTGTCGGGAAAACAATCGGGAAACTGTCTATAAGATGCTAGAGTGATGTGAGCATGATAACATCTATATACGTTGATGAAAAGAAAAGAAAATAGTAAAAGAATATTTAAAAGAAATTTGAAGTCCAAATTCCTTGTGCTTGTTTGCTTAACATCTATCTCGATTGTGTTTTGTATGCCTGCCTGTATTTTCTGAATAGCCTCTTGTTGTGGATCATCTTCTGTCTGTCTGCTGGGCTCTCTGTGTCTATACAATGCGATGTCCAATCGCCTTTTTCATTTGTGCATGATTCGTGTTCTGCTTGGTTTCCGCTAGAAACCCAATTCGAGGGCGAAACCATACTACGTGTCCGGGGTAAATTACTGATGAGCGAATCGGAGGAGAGGGGAGATTCATCGAGAGCCAGTCGGCGATATGCAGCTTTCGTCAAAAGGTTATTATCAGGCGATTCGCTTGTCGCTGACACATGTGCTGGTCACATCGTCCCTTACCTTTCTCGGGGTTGTTGGGGTATGAGGGGGACGGGAGGGGGGATGAAAGGGGAAGTCAAATCTGCCGGCAGCAGTGGCTAGGTAGGTATTGTTCCGCAAAGATCAATGACCCTTTGGGAGATAGATTTGCCCGTACTTCCGCATTTTGTTGTTTCCTGGCTGAGTGCTCTCTTATTGCGAG
The DNA here is from genome assembly GCF_038362585.1 of Apiospora marii. NCBI lineage: Eukaryota > Fungi > Ascomycota > Sordariomycetes > Amphisphaeriales > Apiosporaceae > Apiospora > Apiospora marii. The sequence goes on from NW_027117377.1 coordinate 4,564,016, forward strand.
ATACTATTCTATTATATCCTCGTCGCTGAAATATCGTGTAGCTTGTGACATATCTTTTACATGTGAACCGGAACAATCTTGTGGGATAGAGTTGATCAGATCAGACTAGACTCGTCGTCATCTCTAATCCGTGAAAACGTCCTCTTCCAGAGACGAAAATGTCCAATTCGCAGGAAGAGAAAAGGAACGAGCCGTTCCGCATCGCCATCATCGGAGGCGGGATAGGAGGATTATTCTGCGCCCTCGCCATCCACCACCACCACCACCACCACCACCAATCAACCACCCCGCCAAGTCAAGATGGCAACATCGACGGCGTCAACAAAAGCAAGAGAGCCATCCAGATCGACGTCTACGAGCAGGCCCCCGAGTACCGCGAGATCGGCGCCGGCGTAGGCGTCGGCATCAACGCGGCCCGCCTGCTGCACCGGCTCGGCCTGGGTCCGGGGTTGGTGATGGTCGCGGGCCGCCGCCAGGGTACCTGGTTCACGTTCCGCCGCTTCGAGGACAGCGGCGAGGTCGTCAGCATCCCCGACGCCGACGCGGAGCCGGGGGGACGTGAGGCAGTCGCCTTGCGCGCGCTCCGATCTGCTGGAGCTGTTTCTGGCGGCGGTCCGCGAGAGGGGGGCGGCGGGGCTGCATACGGAGAAGGCGTGCGCGGGGGTCACGGCTCTTGATGACGACGTTGATGGCGCGAAGGGGAAGGTCGAAGTGCGGTTCCGGGACGGCACCTCGACGATCGCGGACTTGGTCGTCGGCTGCGACGGCGTGCACTCCGTAGTGCGGGACCAGTTCGTGACGGACGCCAACAACAAATCCGTCGAGAGCGGCATGATCGCCTACCGCGGCATCGTGCCCACCTCGGCCCTCGCGCAGGACTGGCCCTTCGCGCACTGGTCCAACATCTGGGTCGCCAAGCACCGCCACTTCCTGTCGTACCCCATCGCGGACAACACTCAGCTCAACGTCGTGGCCTTTGTCACCAAGCGCCTCGGCGGCGGGCGCGCCATCAACGACGCCGCCGAGATCGAGAGCAACAAGTACAAGAACATCCGCGAGAGCTGGTCCTCGCTCTGCGACCGGGAAGAGGTCGTCGCCGACTTCGCCGGGTTCGACGCGCCGGTCCAGCGCGTCATCGGGCTCATGGACGAGCGGCCCGGCCGCTGGAAGATCAACGACCACGAGCCGCTGGGGCGCTGGCACTTTGCGGGCGGTCGCGTCGTGCTGGTCGGGGACGCGGCGCACGCCATGCTGCCGCACATGGGGGCCGGGGCGGGCCAGTCGATCGAGGACGGGTGGATTCTCGGGCGGGTGGTGGCCGAGTATTTGGAGGGCGGCAGCAGCAGCAGCAGTAACGAAAGATTCAAGTCGCTCGAGTCCACCATGCAGTTCTACCAGGACATCCGGCTGCCGCGTGCCCAGAAAGTGCAGGCAGCCAGTCGCGTCGGGGGCAACTTGTACGAGCTGCAGACCGAGGAGATGAGTCGGCTCAGCTACGAGGACTGCCTGCCCGTGCTGGCCGAGAGCATGCGGCAGCGCATGAAGTTCGTCTGGTCCGAGGACGTCGACGATTCGTATAATCGGATGCGGGAGGAATAGGCCGTGTAAATTTGGATCGTGGGGCTCGCCGCCGGGAAGAAGATAGCGAATTAGCGGGAGAGCAGTTGTAGCAAGCAGTACGATGATCAACTTTGCCAGAACAGCACACAAGCAAATCTTCACTTGCTAGAGGACAGGCTTAAAACAACTTCATTGATTTCAACACCCTATATATTATTGAAACATCCGCGGTCCATGACTCGTTTAAGAGTAATGCTGATGAACTCGAAAAACAAAGAGCTATCAACATAATATGATCAATGGGTGTTCCTCGGGGTTTACGGCTCATGTTGTCCGTAGTGCAGGCCATTCGTCGTCGCGACCTCACGAAGCCATTCCTGGGCGCCATAGCTTGTCGCCGAATACCCTAGACAAATACTCTGGGCAGCTCGAGGTTGATATAGATGATGCCGAGTCCCTTTGCACTTTGCGGTAGCGTCGAGTGGAGAGCCGCATGCCCGTCGTAGTGCTGTTATATTGTTGACTCATCATCTGAATGATGGATATTACAAATGGGCAGTCTTCACACACCCATACGGATATGGTACCAAAACGAGTTCAGCCGGATTAAGCCTCCAGCAACTCTCATTGTCGTTGTTCTTTTGATACCCGATTTGTATGGCGAGGGAAACTACCTAGCTGCCATATCTATCATGCATGCCAATGAAGTAGCCCCTTTCAAAATTCCAACCAGCTCTGAGTGTGATCCGGATAATGCCAATACGACCCCTAGGGCTACCTTGACCAGGGATGCAAACTGGTCCCTGACCTTCAGTTGCATAACTCATAGGCCTCCTGATAATTTAGTGACGAGAAGGCTATGAGGACGTTCTTTAACACTGTCTCTGGCGAGAACGCCGAAGCTGGCCTCAATATTGAGAATGTCCTCTGGCTCGGTACAGATTAGACTGCGATGATTGTCCTTATCCATGTCAATCTCCGACATGCCCTCCATGTGCTGGAGTATATCGCGAACAGTTTGGCTATATCTCAACAGCACAGGTGCCAAGGCAATGGATGGGCAGATACGTATAAGTGTACCTTGGCACGCGACTATTGCAGTGGACCGCATTCATGCTCATAAAACCGCACGCGTCCTTCGCGGGTAAATTGCTTGAAGCAAGTAATTCGATTTAATGGGTATCTCGTAGTAAAAGCACTTCTCGATCTGCAGCTCGGTGTCGCAGACCCTTGTAAATTGTTCAATCGTCATCATCGGAATGATATATCTTGCGAGGCCAATCAGCCGCAATATCGATGCTGTCCCTTGGGAACACCCACTCGCAGAAGACAAATAGCAGATAGTCGATGACGGCGCAGAGGCAGAACAGCTTGCCGGCCCAGACACCGCAGCCGTAGTACCGCTTCAGCCGGTCGATCAAGGCGAAGCTTCGGACACCGGAGTGGCTCTCGCCGTTCCAAGCCGCGGTATTGCCCACGTCGTAGCCGTAGAAGTCGGCCTCGGGTATGTCGCCCATGATGCCCTTGTATACGCGCTCCGTGCGTTTGGCGATGTTGTCCCACGAGTACATGGCCTTGACCTGGTCGTGGAACTTCTCCGTACGGACCTTATTCACGCGGAGGGCAGATATCGCCTTGCCAGTGGCCACCACGAGGTCGTCTTCCTCTGGCTTGGCAAACACCGTCATGTGGCCGGGCAGAACCTCCGGGATGCCGCCGACGGCAGTACATACAACATAGAGACCACAGCTCGCAGCTTCTACCAGGACTGTGCCGAAGGCCTCGGTCAAACTTGGATGCAAATAGATATGACCGCGAATCATCACATCCCGAACTTGCTCATGGCGCACAGATCCCAGCATCTCTACTTTGTCTTGCAGCACATTTTGCTCAATCATTTGCTCCAGATCAATGCTTTTCGGGCCGGACCCAGCAATGATGAATCGAGTATTGGGGTGATTCTCCAGAATTCTTGGAATCGATGCAGTCAGCAAATCTGTGCCCTTATTATAAAATAGCCGCGAGATAACCACAATGACAACAGGGTCATTGGGACCGAGATGATGCACTGCGGGCGTCGCATTTCCGAACCCATTATTGGGAGCTGGTGGCTCAGGAGGGTATTTCCGCGGGCGGAAGTTCTCTGACACGACGGCATTCGGGATAACAGAAACCATGACCGGGTCGAGCGCCGCTCGAAGAACCGTGTTCTCCTTGCTCGTATGGCTGACGCAAATGACATGATCGACGTCGCTCAAGATGAACTTCAGCAGCTTGTTCGTCAGGATACTGGCGGCATCCGCGAAGCCAAACAGCGAGTGGTCGGTAAACACCGTGCGCAAGCCCATGGTTCTGCCGTGTAGTAGCGCCTCGTGGCAGAGACTGCTCAGACTGGCGTGGCCGTGGACAATGTCGATCTGTTCTCGGATCATGATGTTTCGGAACACGGGAAGAAGGAGAAGACGGTCGGGAAGGTGGCGGAGCGGTAGATGATGGCGAAGGGGACGTGGTAGACCTTGATGCCGTTCGTAAGATATCGGACCCCTTTTCGGTCTGCATATGCGTGCGTTATGACGACGACTTTGTGACCCCGATCGACCAGTTTTGTCGCAAGCTGGTAGATGTGGCTTTCGACCCCTCCTGGCTGCGGGAAGAAGAAGTCGCTAACCATAGCGATGTTGTACGTAAGGCGCGGCATCTTGAACGCGGAAATATTCGCAACTCTATATGCGCGAGGCCTAGATCGGGCTGCGAAGAGCTGTAGCTATATGTGTATAAACCGGTAGCGTCGACTTCACCTGGGCGCAAGTTGCCAGAGGACGCCGAGATCGCGCAGTAGCAAGAAAGCAGGACGTGGTTGTAGCATTAGTTTTGGTTCAAACTCGCTCATACTTGGACAACTGTATTCGCAAGAGCATTCCGGTAGAGTGTGGATGGCAACAAGTATCATTGATCAGGGGGTGGGCAGGTAAGAGAGCTTGCGACTGGTGATAATAGTTCTCGACGACGACACTCTGGCTGCGCGAAGCCGACAGGTGGGAACCTTTGGCACTCTCCATCAGTACAAGGTACCTGATGCCACCCACCACCTCAAGCTTGGATCCACACAGGGGTCCGATAGCGATAGTCAGGGCACTAGCGCCTAGATTCCCAAAGATAAGATGCAGTACCCATAATAAATTCTTTATCGTACCTTGATGCAATTGCGATTGGGAATAATTCCGCGATGCTGGTGGTTCGAAGTCTTCGTATTGCTGCGAAAAAGATAAAATCTCGAGACTGGTCGATAAGCAGTCAATTATGGTGTTGTAACACTTTTGATTGACTAATCTAAAGATACAGCTCGTTACTGCAGCGTTTGTGACAACAAGTCTGCTGTCATAAACGTCGATTATCCCAAGGGCAATCTCGCAACCGCAGCTATTCCAGTGCTCTTCCTCCGAGCGACTATCCCATCCCACTCGCAGATCAAGGCCAGACGTCCACCTCTTCTTGCCTGCACTGCTTATTCGCCAAATTGAACGCCAGTACTTCCGCCGGCAAAATGTACCAGCGATATATCCCACCTGCCAAGTCGGCGCCTAAGCCGGAGCCCAAGCCGGCTCCGGTTGCCGAAAAGAAACCCATTGCGCCACCTGGTATAATCGCCCAGATGGCTCCTGCCGCCGGCGCTTACGGGCGCTATATACCTGGGCCGAAGCTGGAGGAAGCGGCAAAGATGAACAAGAAAATCGTATTTGGCGACGACGATGAGCCCCCCGTGAAGAAGGTCAAAGTAGCGACGGAGGAACCGAAGGGCCTCTCCCTTCCGGAAGAGGCCCCTCCCCCCGTAGACGAAATCGAAGCCATGGAAGAGAAGAAGGACAAGAAGCAGAAGAAGAAAAAGAGCAAAAAGAGCAAGAGCGAGGACCCCGAGATACCAGACCTTGCGGCGGCAGAGTCTCCTGCCAAGGAGAAGACCCCTGAGCCGGCAGAGCCTGAACCTCCTGCTAAAGACGAAAGCCCCGCGCCTGCAGATCTCCCGGTAAGGGAGAAGGCCCCTGAATTGGCAGAACCTCCGGCCGAGGAGAAGAAAAAGAAGAGGGAGAAGAGGGAGAAGAAGAAGAAGTCTAAGGCCGAAACAGAGACACCCGATGTCGAGGAGCCAGTGAAGTCCCGCCATAAGGCTGTCTTCGAGAAGGCGGCAAAATCTATGAAGGCTCCTGGAGAGAATGTGGCGGATCCCCAAGGTGACGGTGAGGACGTGGCAATGGTGGACGCTCCTGAACCAGAAGAAGTGCATGGTCTTGAGCCCTTGCCTCAGCCAGAGCCTAGAGCCCCCGAGCCCCCGAGTTTACCTCAAACAGAACTGCCTTCTTGGCTCTACGACCACGTCAAAGTTTCTAGAGATGCGACCGCGGCTTTCACCAGTTTTGGGCTGAAGCCCGAGTACGGCATAACTGCCGAAAATTCGAAAAGACTGGAAGCGAAGGGCTACAAGGAAGCGCATGCTGTACAGACTGCTGTTATACCCCAACTCCTCCCTCACCACTGCCTCACTATGCATAGCGACATCCTAGTCTCCGCCGAAACAGGATCCGGAAAGACGTTGGCGTACGCTCTGCCTATCATACGCGATCTGAGCCATTCAGGTAGCCCTTGCACCTTCCTCCGGGCCATCGTGGTGGTCCCTTCTAAGAATCTGGCACAGCAGGCCCAGAAGGTCTGCGAAGAGTGCGCAGATATCTTCTACGAAGGCACAAAACGCGTCAAGGTCGGTATCGCGACGGGAAGGCGTCTCCTGGATGAAGAGAAGTCTGCTTTGATCGAGCGACGGGAGCGATATGATCCCGAGGGCTATCAAAAACGCATGGAAAGGGTCAAGACCCAGAGCCGGCGGGCTCGGTACGAAGACGACAGCGACGACGAGGAGAGAAATGAGATTTTCAGACGCGAGGACCGCATCAAGACTTTACCTAACCACGTCATCGAATATGTATCCAAAGTCGATATCCTCATTTGCACACCAGGCCGGCTTGTGGAACACATCAACTTGACGCCTGGTTTCAACCTGGACGATGTTCGCTGGCTGGTGCTGGATGAAGCCGATAAGTTTTTCGGGCAGAACTACCAGCAGTTCCTTGACGTTGTGATACCGAGACTGCACAGCAACAGCAAGAGGTCCCAGCGGAGCCACATGCAGTCAAGGCTGACCGGCGTCCGTAAGGTCATCCTCAGTGCCTCGATGACGACGGATCTGGACAAGCTTGGACCTTTGAAGCTCCGAAGGCCAAAGCTGGTGGAAATGGCATCCGAAGATGGGGATGAGGCAGGTGGCCGAGAAACGATGCTCAACCTACCTGCGACCCTTCGGGAATCGGCGATCAAGGTCGATCTGGAACTCAAGCCCCTATTCCTCCTTGACCTGCTCGAGAGTGATCGTATCATGTCGAGCGATGCGGAAGATACCTCGTCAGACAGTGATTCTTCCGACTCTACGGCATCTTTACCCCCCAAGATGCTCATCTTCACTCGAACCAGAGAAAACGCCATCCGCCTGGCGCGACTCCTGGCCATCATGGCCCCCAAGCTGGAGCCTGTCATTGGCTGCATCACTTCCGACAGCGCGGACAAGAAACAGAGCCGCGCACTGAAGGCGTTCAGGGCCGGCAAGCTCCGCATCATCATCGCTTCCGACTTGATCGCCCGCGGTATCGATTTGCCCGACGTTAAGCACGTCATCAACTACGATATGCCCAACTCCATCACCTCGTACGTCCACAGAGTCGGCCGTACGGCTCGTGCTCAACGGAGTGGTCATGCTTGGACCCTGTTTACGTTCCAGGAAGCCCGCTGGTTCTGGAACGACGTTGCCGGCAATGACGCAGAGGTCCGGCGGTCTAGGGAGGTGGAAAGGGTGCGCATCACGGAGGAAAAGCAAGACGAGGATGCGTTCGAGAGGAAGAAGGCGCGATTCGAGGCAGCAGTTGCTCAACTGGCAAAGGAAGGGGGAGCATAATACCCTAGATAGAATTCAAAGTCGACTTTCACAATCACTGGTTGATTTTAATCACGCGATGAAATCTATACGGTTAAACGGAACCCCTTTTTCACTCCATGGGGTCAAAAAGGGGCTGTCTTATTATTTCATTGTTAGACAATGTAGATTATACGGTTATCCCAGTCATAATTTTCAACCTGTAACTGCTACCAGTTATTCCGTATCGTTTAGTCCATGTCCAACTAATCTCAAGATCAGCGCCGCTGTGGATAGCAATCTTGAAGCAGGTTATCCCAAAATTGGTTATATCGTCCTCGCTGTCGTAGCCGTTGTTGTCGTTGGGCTTGGCGACGTTGTGGTTGATGTTGCGGCTCGGACGACGATCGCCGCCGCCGGCGCGCGGTCGTTGGCTTCGAGCTGCCGGTTCTTGTCTTCGATCGCCTTCTGGGCGGTCTCGACACGGCGCTGCTCACACGGCGCTGCTCCTAGCGCCCATCGACCTTGTGGATGTCGATCGCGAATCGGCCGTGCTCGCCCGAGCGCAGCGACTCGCGTATGTTGTCCCCAAAAAAAATGTCAGTGGAACCCTGGCCGACGTCGGGATCGTTGACGACGCCCTGGATCCCGCCCGTTGCCATTCATTCTGGACAATGGAAACCGAGTTGGAGTAGCGTTGTTCACGTAGACCGGCAATACGTTGCACAACACGTTGGTTGTTGCCATTCTAGAGTCGTACTTTCTGGTAGCTGTTTACATTGACCGGAAGCCACGTACACTTGCTTGACAATCCTTTCACTTCGCTCTCGCAGCGACATCTTGACATCTACAGCTTCTGGTGTGATATCCGTCATTTTTCGGTGCAGGTAAGTTCTGTTGCTTTCGATTAGATTTCGTTTCTCGTCATATTTGCCAGCTGTCCGTTTCCTCTCTTTCTCGTTGTTTTCCGTTGCAACAGTTTCACCAGCTTCTTATCACTTGTACTAACTCGCTTCCATCAGGTCTACAAGATGGACTTCGAGACCAGCCCGTTCGATGTCTTGAACCTGGATCATACCGTGCACCACCCCCCGCGGAATAGATCAAGCAAAATGCCGCTGCTGCCACAGAGTACACCGAAAGGATGTGGGAGAAGGACATGGCCAACTTGCCTTTTGCAATCGCTGATGTCGACCATGCCAAGGCTCATCTGTTTGATCGCAATCGGCGCCAAAGTGCTTACGTCGGATCAGTTGACATCGGAAGATGCCGAGGCCGCGTTCTCTGTCTTCGATCGCGATCTCCATGGCGGTGTCGCTGGGAAGCAGGAAGGGCAAGAAGATGGAGAGAAGGGACCGAAAGGGGGTCCCCGAAGCCAAGGGAAAACCAGGCGTCGAGTGCGTGCGCGTGCTCAAGCGTGGCCGCGCAGAAGGATTGACGTTTATAGTAACGAATGCCATCGAGGCCGTTGTTCGGGAGAAGGTCGTTGTGAAACGCAACAAAATCGGCAAGCCGGTAGAGAATGATAGTTCAGTCTGCTCTGAGTAAGACCGGACAGGAGGCATGCCCTTCCGCAACCCCTTGGTCCCCAACTCGACCCCACGCCACATCGCCTTCTGTGATGCCGCCTACCGACGGCGGCTCATCAGAGGGAAGAGGTGTTCTTGGCCTGGCTAGGCATCTCGTTCTCGGCTGTGGTGTCTCCCTCTTCGTCTTGGTCTAGATCGCCAGCTTCAGAAGGCTGGAAGCTCGGGAATGCGCCTAGAAGTGAACAAGATTGAGATATGTTAGAAAGGTAGAGAGTACGAATTGACTTTCGGTTTGCTAAGAATATATCTGATGCTGACGAAAACGTGATTCAGCTAGTGATGTTCTTCTATAACCGTCGTATCTTCGAACGTCACCCGCCCAGGGCGCGCATCGTCGACCTTTGCCTACGATCCGAGCCTGGATTCCCCGCTCGCTGGCGGATTGAAAGGCTGGAAAGGTCGTTAGTGATTCCATGGAGACGACGATAGCAAAATCCATACCGCTGCAGGCATGAGATAAGGCACCAGCGCCATCACCAGCACAGCAAATGTCGACCTCGGCTCCAATGAGGTCGAGGTCAACGCGATGGGCAAGGCCCTGCTTGGGCGCGGCAGTGAGGGTGGTTGGCGGTTGGCCGCCGGGAGGAGGGAGGGATGGAGGGAGAGAGAACGGCGGGCCTCAATGACCGTATGGCCCCAAAGCAGCAGATTCAATCGACCAGGCAGTCGAATGCTCTGATTATAGAGAGAAGAATCTGGAGGAGAACGGCATATGCTACCAAGAAAACGCAGGCTCTCACCAGAGACGCCGATACAACAACGCTGATAACATACTTCCATAACTTAATGGACAATACTCTAACAAATAGAAAGAATGCTACCCAATACCACCTGGTTGTCATAGTAGCTACCTGCTCAACACAGGCATTGGCAATGAAACGTGGCGAAACTGGAGGTGAATAAACGGGGTTGAGTAGGGCTGCTCTCGACAGTGCCTCCATGATACCTTCTGTATAACAGATTTCTCTTTGCCCGCCTCAGTGCAATATGTTGATTGGGTCCAGTCATCCAGCGCGTTTCACTCTGTAAACGGCTTCCCTGTCGCGATAACCTCGAAGGCCTTGTTGGTGTGCTCCCACACTTGCTGCTTCAACGCCTCGATACCATCGGCGTCATACTTGGCATACACCTTTCTGTTGTGGGCGTCATCGCCCTTCCAGTCCAGCGAATACGCCCCGCTACCCGATCTTCCATCCATGCCCCTAACGGTACCGCCCTTCCGGCTCTCAGCACTACTGCTGCCGTTATCGCTGACAGTAGTAGATGTGCTCGTGGCCGCCGCCGGGTAAAGCGCCGGCGAGGCGAGGGAGATCATGCGCTCGCCGCTCTCGACGATGTCGACGGCGACGAAGGGCGCCAGGAAGAACGGGGCCAGGATCCGGTTGAAGAGGAAGCGGAACCAGGCCGGGTACGTCGGATTGTGGAAGGCCGGGGTCAGGACCAGGCCGGGGAAGATGTGGACTAGCCGTAGCTGTTTGTTGTCGCCGGCGTGCATCTCGGCCAGCTTGGACATGTACATGGAGTGCATGTAGCACAGGTGCGACCGCACTTGGATATAGCTGTAGCGTTGCAGGTCTCGCAATGATAAGTCCTCCAGGAACAGCTTCTTTTCGTCCTCGAACCCGGCCGCGAAGACGGACACCACGGTCGCGGGTAGGACTGATTGCAGCAGGAGGGGCGTCAGCTGCTGGATGGCGCGCATGCGGGAGTAGTATAGGAGGGCCATGGTTGCGTCCAGGCCTTCTGTGGTGTCTGTTGTAGTCAAATCAGCAAATACGTTAGCTACACGATGTATGTGCCATGACGAGATAACCTCCAAAGAGAGGTGGGAAAGGGGGTTAGGGTTGAGAAATAGGAGAAGCAAGATAAGAACAAGCGTCGCGAACCTTTGCGCGGCTGGAAGATGGCGCCCCCCTGCGACGTCATCAGATAATCGATCCGCGGCCCCTCCTCCTCCCGCCCCTCGAGCCGCGTGATCTCGGCGCACACGGCGTCGACGCACGCCAGGAGCGACAGGTCCGCGGCCCGCACGAACCGGTACGTGCCGGCCGGGCACAGTCCCCTGAGCTCCTCGACGATCTGCTCCCCGCGCTGCTCGCTGCGGCCCACGAGGTAGATGCGCGGGGCGTGGCCCGCCTGCTGGGATGAAGACGCCAGCGTACGCGCTGTCATATGTCCGATGCCTGACGTGCCGCCCAGGAAGACGGCGACGAGGGGGCGGCCGCGGCGGCTGGCCTCGGACAGGAGGGCGGCGTTGAGGGTCTTGACTTGGGTGAGGTTTACCATGGTTCTTTTCTACTGTGTTGATCTCGGGGGCGGTTATGATATGCTGCCATCTATACAACCCACTGAGGTAGGATTTGGTTGGATATATCAGAGGTGTGATCGTGTTCGGTTTTGAGAGGCGATGCGAGTAGAATGCTTAATGCATAAGAGTCTGAGGACCATGGCATCCTCATTTATCATTGATTCTATTTGATTGATATATACGATATGATATGTACTTGCTACACTCGACAATAGGGATTGATTGCATGTTGGGGCTATAAAACACTCACTCACTACCAGAAATCATATTTCGGGGTAACCATTGCACCGCTTGGTGTTTAGCTTCAGGCAGTGACCAAGTTTAGGTCGCACTCGGGTTCAGGTGTTATTGGTAGGTTACCAGTGCAAGTGTGTTTTAGTTTCTTCGACTAATAAAACTTCAATGTCGTCACCACTCCAGCCACCACCCGTTTCTTCGCCTTTTCCCCCAAGAGTACTGCCAGAAACTCGGATTGATTGAGCCCGACTGGGCCAGCTTCGTGTTTTAAACCCCATCAATGCTAATTTGTACCTGCGGCGCAGATGACTTGCAGGAAGCCAGCCTATAGATGCAATACCTTGGAAGTCCTTCCATCGATGTACATCTTCAACAAATACGCGGCCATATCATCACAAAAAGTGATTCCAGCTTGACGTATTGAAGACCTACAATGCGATGGCAACTTCGGGGGCAGCTGCATGATCAACTAGAGCCTGGCATCGTCCTGGACGATCCGATACGAAAGGAGTAATGAATATCATGCACCAGCGAACATAGATTGGATTCTGGTCCTGGCGAACGCCGTTATCGCTTTTCCGACCTCCACCCCCATGATATACACCATATTTAGATGGACTGTACTCCGTACACAAATAACCCTACAAAAAATCATACAATGATATCTCGCTTTTGTTTGTTTTCCAAACTCCTGTAACACCAAATAGTTACCAAAGGTGCTGCTGCCCTAGCATTGCCCACCCCGCCTACACAGGCTTCCATCGCTCACTAGCCGTCGTCGCCGTACTCCGATCCCCATTCTCCCCGTACGTGACGGTAACCACGCGCGTCGTAACAATAGCATCGCTCAGCCGGGGCGCCGTGCCGTCGTCGACGCAAGCAACGGCGGTGGGCGCGTCGGTGCTGCCGTGGTGGCGCGGGCTCAGGATATCCTCCTCGCTGGAGGTGAAGCCGGTGCTGCCGATGGTCATTTCGAACTCGTCGTGGAGCCCCTTCTTGTGGGGACGCGAGCTCTTCTGACCGATGGTGACGAGATGGCCCGGCTGCGAGCTGTCGTCGGTCCCGCCGCCGCTGCTCTTGCCGCCGCGCTCGGCGTCGTAGTATCGTCGGGCCTTGGATCCGCTGCTGCCGAAGATGCTGCGGCCGAAGAGGATTTCGGCTAGGGGTTGCATGACGGGGATCGAGGAGGCGATGATGATGGTGCTGCCTTCGATGCTGCAAGACAAATGTGTGTCAGTAGAGGACAACAGACCGCGTACGCGTACGATTGATCAACTTACACTGTCCAGATGACGAGGTCGGATGTATCGTAGGAGAAGTCAGGGCTGCCCAGAGACGGGATTCTGGTCGTCTTGTAGATGGCCACGATGCCGGAGCTATCAGATCAGGTCAGTATTGGAAGCAACATATTGATCCACTCTAGTCGAGGGGGATACTTACACGGAACCGATGCCTAGCGCGGCGCAGAGTGCGAGCTTCTTCTTGATGGGCATCTGAAGCCTGAGCAGCACCATCGAGGGGTAGATGGCCAGGTAAAGGTCGACGAAAGCAGAGATGGCTAATGCGTTGAACAAGGCGTATTAGCTCACAGTTGCTATGGAATAGCAGGTATCTAGATGAGGACAGGTAGATTACTGACAACCAGCGTAGATGCAATACCCGACCAAGATATTCTTGTCGAAGCACGTCTTCTCGGTAATCGAGAAAGTCCAGAGCGAGCGGGCGGGCGTGCACTGGCCCAGCAGCACGCCGACGGTGGCCAGCAGCGAGGCGAAGCAGACGAGGCCCATGGCCCAGAGGTACCACCAGTGCGCGCGGCTCGGGTTCAGGATGCGGGTGAGCAGGGCGATGACGGCCAGCTTGGGCAGGCCGAAGGACAGGATGCCCGGGCAGAAGGCCGCCGTCGTCCAGAGGATGGCGCCCTCCTTCTGCTCCAGGCCCAGGAGGTCGAAGTGCTTGCCGTTGCCGTAGCTCGTGGCGACGGTCGAGAAGGCGGTCGAGATGTAGCCGCAGAGCTGTTGTGCCACAGATAAAAACGGTGGTCAGCTTGTGCGATCCGGGTTGGGGGCTAACCCCTATGTATACGGGCGCATATTTTTGGAGGTCAAGCAACATACCAGAGACAAGATGATTAAGTAATCGTCACTCCATAGCTTCCTTTGGAGGACACCGCGGACGTAGAGTCTTCCGGCGACGAAAATGGTGCTGACGGCGGTGACGGTCCAGCAGGCGGCCAACACAGACGGGCCCTTATCTTGTGCCGCCCAGGCGGCGTACTCGGGAGTATCTTTCGGTGGTGAAGACATAGCGCCTGGCCGTGTAGTATGTTGGGTCGTCAAGACGAAAAAAGGGGCTCCGGAACAACCGTTCAAAGTCGAGATAGGAGAAACCTGCCCGATATGGTCGTGGGTCGCGAGGAAGGGAGGCTCTTCTTAAAGAAGGACAGTTATGTCAACAATGATGATGAAGCCCAATACACCTGGGATGTTCGCAACATTCAACGCTCTATGCTGACCACGATATCTCCATTTTCGATATAACGTATAGTAGTTGAGCTATGGAGACTCTGGGCGATATATTATATGTCCTTGAGGCCACGCAAGAGTTGCATGATGGGCCAATGCTAATCAAACCTATGGTCTCAGATCCAAAATGCAAGTCTGTCTTCCCCTCACCACTGACGACGGATTTGCGATGCGTCTGCGTGGCGCGACCGTTGCCAAATGTATTTCTTTCTTCAAAAAAAAAGCCAGGGACTAGACTCAGTCGCTGTATGGGGGGATCTGAGACCTCTTGGTTGGCGACCGACCAACCACGTCCACCCTCTGTACTCGGTCTACGGGCTGGAGAGAGCGTGGGAGTCTGAAACGGCCTTGAATTTAAAGTTTCGCGGGAGAGAAAAGCAAAAATGATAAAAGCGCCTATGTAGTAGTAGTGATTGGGCTTGCAGAAGGCCGCAAGCAAGCATCGCGAAGAAATAAGAAGTGACCTGCATGTTCATGTAGGGATCGAAGCACTCGACCAGTACACTCTCTAGCAGTGGAAGAACGATCTGGACCCGGTGCGATTGCAGTAGCGATGCTGCGATTGCGAGAGTTCGCATCGCAGGCGGTGAATGTCTAGGACCACTGCAGGCCGGTGGCCATTCGGTTTGAGCGAGCCGGTCTTGCTTTCTTATTCCTCATGCATATCGGAACATGTGGTGGACCCGAGCATCAGCTATTCCCCGAGAGCAGCGAGAGCAGGCAGCCCCCTAGCCAATCACCGCTGCAGGAGAGATCTCCTGCTCCGACGATCCTCTAGCGTACTTACCGGCACGGCTCCGTCAGTGTGTGTGGGGTGCCACTAATAGACGACAGAGAGCCCCAGACTGTCCCGCGTGGAGTCCTTGCTTCGTTCACTGCTGTTTTTATATCGTCGCCTTCTTTTCATCTGAATCCAACGTCCTGAAAGATCTGGGCTGAGGCTCTCAATGCCGGCGCGACCGATTGGAAGAAGCCAAATACCTATCAAGAGACTATGCCTTTCGAAACAAGCAGTAGGATCACCGCGGCCCGCGTTGTCTTCTTGCGTCAAACATTCGTTCTCCGGGTCTTAGACAGGCCAGTCCCCGCCCCCGAGTCCGCCCATGCGTTACCCGCAGGCGCACCTCTCCCCAAAGGGCATAGGCACGACGCAGGCTGAAGACATGGGCCCCGTACCTGCGCGCTATCTTCACCCGCATCGCATCTCTCTCCTCGAGGATATACTCCTAGTAGTGGGCACCGGTGTATCGAAAATTGCGTTCAATAGATACGCGCGACTATTGGTCCGCCTCTCTACGCAAATACCAAGAAGTCACGTCACTTTCGCGATATCAAATCTGAACGGTTAAAACGGTCGCCGAGCCGTGCTGCATAAAGTTGAAGCCATTGGATTGCTTGGTCTCAGTATCGGTATCGCTATCAGCATATCCAGCATCGGCCAGATATCAACGAGCATACCAGTGGACATTGAGCGGCAATGGATGGCGATCCATATCTTGGATTTGGTCCCACATCCCATCACAAAATCGGCCATATCTTGCTTTGGCAGTCTTTCTCGATGGAGATCTCAACCCTGCTGTGCTATACTGCTCTGAGAGAGTCGGCTCAACTCTTTCCACCGGTCCGAAGTAAACGCACTTGATCAGACGAGTTGAGCAACATACAGTAGGCTCACAGCACAGTATCTATTTCCGATCAGGCCAATCACCCACTCGCCGACACGTTGGCACAAGTTAGAGATTTTGCCTGCCGCTCTGTAGAGTAACATATTCCCTCTCAAGCCCAATTGTTCATCTAACCCACCCGCCTGGCTGGATCCGGAGGTCTCATGACCCTGCGGGCAGGCATGATGACGATGGGAGTCGGGCGCTCCTCATACTCCAGTACATGAGTTATGCAACTCCAAGAAAAGCAACCAATGACTTCCCGTCTCCCGCCTCCCCCCTTCGCGCCTGTACCGGAATCGCCAGTGGCAAGAACAGCCTGCTCCCTCCGCGTCGGTGTCGTGGTATTTCTCTTCTCCAGCCCATCTCTTTATTTTGAAACCTTTCCTCGCCTATTTCCAAGACCTGCAGAAAGAAAACCAAAAACAAGAAGACACAGGCAGGTAGCAGAGTAAACATGGGATTAGACATCACCAACGGTACCAACGGCACCAACGGGGCCAATGCAGCCTTCGTCGACAAGGCTGTGGCTACCAGCCCCAACAACATGGACGCCGTGCCAGGCCTGGTGAAACAGATCAATTCCGGGGTCGACGCCCTGGGTGCCGGCGGTGACGAGGCTCGCCATGCGCTGCTGGTCAAGGCCCGGAGCCTGATGCAGGCTCTCGAGACGCCCCGGGAGACCATGATCAAGCATTGCTGGGCTCAGGTTAGTACTGCCACCACCCCCTGAAGAGAAGAAACCTTAGCAAGTCTGACAGGAATCGGGAAACAACAGACCGGCGCAATGGCTGGCTTGACCACCGGCGTTGATACAGGGCTGTGGGCTCTGATGGCCAAGAACGGCGACAGGCCGCAGAAGGTCAGCGAGCTGGCCTCGGCTGTCAAGATGGACCCTGTACTTTTGAGTATGTCGACCACGACAATAAAATATGCAGTGTGTCTCTTGTCTAACGAACTGTCATAATAGGCCGTCTGATGCGTCACCTGGGCGCCATGGGGTACATCATCGAGACGGGCGAAGACGAGTACAAGCCAACAAACTTCACCAACTCCTTGAGCATCCCGATCATCAGCGGCGGTTACTACGCCATGTACGTACCCGCCTACACCCTTGTTTCCCCTCCCGGTGTCTTGTCGTTTTGTGACAAGTCAAGCTGACTCAGAGACATTGGCGTTTCTTCGCCCCCAGGTTGAAGGCGAGCGCCGGAGTCATCTCCTTCCACGAGTTCGCCCGCCAGACGGGCTGGCAGAACCCGACCGACGCGGGCCGCACCTCGTTCCACCAGGCCTACGCGACCGACAGGAACTTCTTCGAGTACCTGCAGGCCGTCGGCTACGGGCCCCAGTTCAACGACCACATGGGCGGCTACCGCCAGGGCCGCCTGCCCTGGATGCACCCGTCCTTCTACCCGGTCCAGGCGAACCTGATCGACGGGGCGGCCGCGGCCGACGACGCGCCGTTCCTCGTCGACGTCGGCGGGAGCGTGGGGCACGACTTGGATGAGTTCCTGCGCTATTTCCCCGTCCACCCGGGGAGGCTGATCCTCCAGGACCTGCCCGTTGTCATTGGGCAGATCAATGACCTGGATCCTCGCATTGTGCGCATGGAGCACGACTTCCTGACCGAGCAGCCCGTCAAAGGTACGCAAAGACCCTCTCGTTTCCATTTCTTATCTGACCCCCTCCCCCCTACTATACCTTTCCTCTTACACGATAAGAATGAAACTGACCTTGCCCTATTTAGGCGCCCGGGCCTACTACATGCACTCGGTCCTGCACGACTGGCCCGACAGCGTGTGCCGGCAGATCCTGGCGCCGCTGACGGCGGCGATGCGGCCCGGGTACAGCAAGCTGCTGATCAACGAGAACGTGATCCCGCGCACGGGTGCGTACTGGGAGACGACGGCGCTCGACATGATCATGCTGACCGAGTTCTCGTCGCGCGAGCGCACCCTCGACGACTGGCAGAATCTCCTCGGCGCCGCGTGCCTGCGCATCGTCAAGATTTGGGGCGGCGGCAAGGGGGTTGAGAGTTTGATTGAGTGTGAGCTGGCTTGAGTTGAGGGCCTCGAAAAGGTTGTGGAAGGAGGCGGCATGGTTATGGAGATTGGTGCGAAGTAGGTGAGAGGTGAGAGGGGAAAGAACCCGACGACGGTGTATTCTAGTTTTCTACATGTAATGTAACCTACCTAGACTCAATATCTGCTTTACTAGAAGCTTGTTTGAACCTACTGTATTTGTCCATGTCCATCTTGGTGCCTCGTTGTTACTTATAGCAAATGTAGTCAGCCGCAAGTTACGGGGACGTATTTCATATGGCGACTATGCGTATTGGTCTTATAACCTATCGCTTCTACCGTTGAAATGCCGACGACAGACAGGCCGACGACCTAGTCATTGCGACCAAGCCAATCCTACGATTCGCGGACGACGCCGAATATCATCGTCCCCTTGCGAACTTTTTACCCAGTGGCTGGCTGCATAACGGCCATCTCTATGCGGATTCATTGATTCGCGAACACCCTTTTCGCTACCGCATATGCAATGCAGTTACTGCACTGCGGTTCGTCGGTCGCGAACGATATATCTGAGACGCAAGCCAGCCACATTTCCAGGGGTAACTCCAACTACTTGTGTGTGTGGCTGGCCAACCTGCTGCCGATCTGCAAAGTAAATCAAAATCCCACGATCCCGTGTTGCTGGGTCGAATGAGCGCCGTTGTCTCCCGCTGCAGATCGACTGTCTGAATCAAGGTCGCAGAAGATGGCGTTAGGCACGGACTGGTAGTTGTTAGCTGTCATTTTGGGGATTGTCTCGGAATTTAAGCAACGCATGTCTCAACGTTAAAAGCCGAAGCCAGGCCACAGACCGGGGTCCTTCCCGTGTCTTCATCCCTCGTCCGGCTGGCCGTTCGCCTCCGGGATGCTTGTCTCGCATGTTCTTTTCACGAGACTCACCAACTTTCAATTCGGTTCTTCGGGAGATATAAGTTCCTTATGATTTGAATATGAGGAGAGGGGCACACGCAGATGTTGGGTAGCTCTCGTTGCAGATCGTACGGGTGTCTTGGAACAAATATGCATCTTCCAGGACCACGGTACTGCGTAACAAAATGCAGGTACTGCAAATTATTGATCTGTATCTGCTGCATAGACGAATAATAGTAGTACTCGGGGCAATATTTGATCGCAAATTCAATAGTGATACCTATGTACTTCTCTAGTTTGGTCATTATCCCCTGTACCTGATCATTATATTTGCCCCGTTCAAGACCAGATTCTGGTCGTCGGGGGTCGAGACCTATACTTGACGGAGTGCCAATGCGGCCATACGATTGGTGGGTCCGGGTCCAAGTATTCCCAAAGCGGCAACTAGTTATGATAACTCCGTTGTACAACTGAAGACAGATGCCGCGGATTCCCTTGCTATACCCGGTAAACCAACGGGTGATGACGCCTAGGACTTCTCCCCTATGAGAAACCATGAAGGCGGTATTCATCACACCATTCTCGGTCCGGTGGGCTGGCGGCGTTTTAGCTCAAACATTCCGTTATGGTCATTTTGAGGGAGTGTATAATGCAGCAGCTGAAGAGTATATCATTGATCATAAAACGACGCTACCCATGCTAACATAAGAAAACCTGGCCAGACATGGTTGGGTTGGAGCGACGACATGTGCGTCGGGTGCTTGCCATACCGTCCCGAACGACAAGGTAAGCCAGAGATACGTGTTCCCCGGCACATGCATGATACTCCCAACCAGTAACAAAACATACTTTTCTCCGCGGTAATCCCAATGTCAACAAGTAGTGGTGGCGGCGGCGGTGGTGGAAATAGCTCACCCCCGACGCCCGCCACCCAAGGTAGCGGTGGCGCCAACGGCGGCGGCGCTATACCGACTGGTCAGACTGCGAAGGCCCTCAAATCCAGCGGTGCTATCTCCACCAGCGCAGCCATCCTCATCGGTGTATCAGGGCCAACCCGAGACCAGCGAAAAGGACGCAATGCCTATTCTGCAGAACGGGGGCCACCGTCTCCAACCTCACGTCATCTGTGTTTCCCAGGAGACATACTGCGATCTCATTTCCCAATTTCCTCTCAGCTCCAGATCTCCCCCTTTTTTCCTTTCCTTCTCCTTAGGTCGTGATTCGTCATCATCAACTTCCCCCTGAACATGTAAACAAAAACAAACCCAAAAAACAGCACGCTCGACAACGTATCACGGTCCGACATGTGAGAAGACGCTGTGGACTCCGTGTCCGGCCCCGGCAAGGTGGCACGGAGCTGCGACACCTGCCGTATCGCCGACTCATTCCAGAGCAGCGACAAGTGCTGCCGCCGCCACGCGAGCACGAACAGAGTGAGCGGCGTCAAGCCCAGAAAGGTCGGCAGTGGGCCAGTACTGCACGATGAGCGGCATGCCCACAAACGGCTAGAGAGACAAAAAGAGAAAGAAGACGCCGTCGTTTGCTGTAAGTCGGTCTTGGTCAGGAACAGGTGATTCTTCTTCATCACGTAGCCATATCACACAGGATAGCGGGAGACCAGAAAGAACAGATACATGTAATGGTATACAACAATGATTGATTGAACATGTGATATTAGAGGCTATAGCTCAGATCAGGATGGCGGGAGAGAAAACCAGGAAGAACCTACCTCAAAGAAATGCGAACCCGACCCCAACCAACCCATTAGCCGATCAACAGCAAAAACGGGAGGGAGCCGGTGCCGGAAAAGGAAAGAGACCCTCATCTCTATAGATCGGTCGACAGCGCAATGTCGGACGCCTCGGGAACCAGCTCGTCCAGAGCCCAGCCGATGATCTGGAACGCCACCCGGGTGACGGGGCAGCAGAAGACGGCCCAGAAGAAGAGTACGACGAGCCAGACGATCTCGGAGAGGGAGGGCGGGGCGAGCTCGTGCAGGAGGATCTGCTTGGAGATGGCGACGCTCTGCTTGCGGGCGTGAAGGGCGGCGACACTGCGCTTCCGAGCATGGAGGGCCAGGGCGTTTTGGCTGTGGCCGTGGTGGTTCCCGGCGTGGAGGGCCGACCACTGGACCATGACTTGAGTGCTGGCCGACATCCTGGCGATGCTGTTCAAGGGCAGGTGGAAAAAGAGGGAAAGGGGGCTGCTGGGTTCTGCAAAAGAAAGCGAGAAGAAAAAAAAAATCAGCTTGAAGAACGAATGAGGACTTTTTTTTCTTATCCTTTCCCTTGCTTGCAGATAGAGACTGAGCCAGCAGACAGACGAAGATGAACGAACGAACGAATGAATGAATGATCAAAGTGTCTCTCTTTCCCTGGCAGCAGTCAACCCGTGGAGGGGTTTTATCTTGGGGAAATCTCACCCCCTTTGTGTCGGTTCAGATGAAAGGACCGAGATGAGCCAATTGTGATGAAACGTTCCGTGAATAATGGCTTTTCTTCCAGGGACATTGTCGTGTCGCTTTGACACAATAGCCCTTTGTATGAGAAGGGGGCTTAGTTGCCTACGGACGCCTTCATGTGTGCCGTCGAGGGTAGAAAGAGTCTTGTAAGCAGGTCGGTAGGTTAGATTATGCATCCAACGGGCGTCGGGCGTCGTTGGTCAAACTTGACAGCAGGGGCACTTCATGATGTGTAGAAGTAATGAGGGATCAGATTAATATTGCAGGTTGCCATGGACAGCACCGGACGCATAACTCTATCTCGAGCTACGCCTGCTGTCATTTCAGCTCAGTGCTAAGCAGCACTTCTCGACTATGAGATGGCTAGGTTTCAGCCGCAGAGGCATAGGCTGGACCACAAACGCTCTTTCTGATTGCCCAAGGTTAAAAACCTCACCGCCAAACAGTACAGCGTCTGCAATCGTGCGTTTTCCTTGGCAATTGCGCACATGTTCGATTGAGCTGAGAGCGACGTCGTGCTTTGTCTCTTACTTCGCCTCACACCGATTCAAGGACCGAGAAATTGACAGTTGCCAACTATCGCAAAGAGTCCCTTAGAAGTTGTTGATGTGTGCAATTTGGTCTCGGGATAGTGACCGCCTTGTCACATGCTAACAGGAGACTACCCTTACTACTACCGACAGTGAGTGACTGTCAGAGTACCAGAGGGTGTCCCTGCCTGCGCGGGGCGTTCCGCTGCCTGAGGGTGTCTCTGATCCTACGCTGTCATGCTTATTCGACCCGAGCGCCGGCTAGTTCCACAGCTAGCTCAAATGTCCGGCGGCGGGCCCTCTTCACGATCTGGACCCTTCATCGATCTGGCAAAGATGGATTAAGCAATCCAGGCTCGCATTCCGCCACATAAAAGGGAAAACCCCAGATGCCAAGTGGAGACGCCAGCGGAGTTTTTGAAGCGAATGTTAGCTTGTGCAATCTAGACCCAGAAAACTCCCCCGTGAGTTGCACAGTCCTGGTGACTGCCACAGTTAATCGGCCGAGATTCGGGCACGCTATTTGGGTTCGAGAAAGATAGCAGGGGCCCTCCAAGGGAAGAGACCGTAGTGTCTAACGCAAAAGGGGTCCAAGTCCGGGGCATATAAGCTGAGAGATGCACACAGAACCCTTTGCGGAGGCAGTAACGAGTGAGACGGGCAGGCCTTTGCTACTTATAGCGCACTCATGCCTCGAACCATTGAGACGCTTTTGGCATATGCGCCGTGACGGACTGCTTGGCGCTTTCAGCGCAGATGTGTTGTCCACCGACTTGATTGGGCAGATACCGGAGGCGTTACCGAGAGGAATGTCCTTATTCCTTCCGACGAGGAGAGCAGGCGATGCGATGGCCAATCAAACTCCGGCTACCTGATTGAAGAAGGACAACAGTGGCTAGGTAGCGTTGCTGAGGAGAACATAGCCGTTTGATGTGATGGGTCGCCAACGTGTCTTGGAGTTTGTTTGGACTGGTTCTAGAACATCACCCCGTATATCCGTATTCTTGTGCTATTCATGAGCTGAGAACGTGGGCCCCATTGGCTTGCTAGTGATTAATACCGACTCTCGATGACCGGCTGTGCGTGTCTAAGCAAGCGGCACTTGAGATGACTACAGCACGAAGCGCGTGAGGTTCGACGTATAGAACTAGCTTGGTCAGCCAGGTTATGAATCCGAAACCGCCCGGTCATTGACTGACGCTGGGCAAGAGCAATAAGAGACTGTACACAAGTCAGTTGCGTCCTGTATCACTTATTCCAGTCATGTTACCTGAATTGCGAATCGTGAGAGCAGACCAGGGGTAATATCTGGTGTGAGATGTGACTCCTTGCTGGGTTCGACTTTACTACACTAAACACCCAAGGACTCTCATAGCCAACGTAAAGGAATGAACGTCTGAACCATACATCTTTTCAAGGCAATAACTTCATCTTTCGTATATATTCATCACAGTGATCTTCGTAAACCCAGTAGAGCGCATGCCTTGAACTCGGCCCATCCCACTCGTTTCCCGCTTTCAGTTCCTTCACGAAAGCCTCAAATCCCACCATCTCTGCAACCCCTCGACATCGCACCACGCGAACTGCACCGGGTTCTCGAACCACCAGCGTCCGCCGCCGTGCCTGGGCCGGTCACTCGCGTACTTCTTGAGGCTGCCGCCGTCGAAGCGATGATTCTTGACCCCCAGCAGCAGCACGACGCTGCCGACCTGGGGCGCGAACTCGGCCGGGTCCAGGAACACCGTCAGGTGGACCTGCTTGGGCGTCGACGGGTGCGCGAGCCGGGCCTGGCGCTGGCGAAACGGCGGCAGGTTGGACGGCTGCAGCTCCGAGATGGTCGCGACCACGGCCAGCACGTTGGTCGACCAGTTCTGCTTGTAGGGCAGGTTGGGGATCCCCCGCAGCGGCGTCAGCTTCAGCGGCTTCGTCGGGTCCATGTCCAGCCAGGGGGGCAAGGGGCGGCGCTCCTCCTGCTCCTGCTCCACCATCAACGCGGATTCGTCGGCGTACCCGCTATCCACGGCCGCGGCGATGCTGGCCATGGCCATGGCTGCGGCCTGCGACGAAGATGGGGATTGTGACTGCAGCAGTTGTTGCTGGGTGTTGGCGAGCTCGGCGCGTTTCTGCGCCGTCTGCTGCGGTGATACCATCATTGCCTCGAAGTCGTCGTTATCAGATGTGTCGGCTATTTCCTCCAGCAAAGACGTTTCGGTAGCCATGGGCTTAGCCACTACGGCGCCTACTGGGGTTTTATTTGCGTTTCCTGAAATATGGGCAAGTGCTTCAGGCGAGTGTCCCTCGTCAGCTGTGGGATCGTCTGGCTCCTCGATGTCGGATAGTAATCCTGCGTCGCCCGCCATCTCCAGAAGTCTGTTGTTCCAGCCCACTACCTCCAGGCGGCTGACAACAAGGAACGGCATCGTTCCTGTTCCAGAGGCCATAGCATCTTCCATTCCTTGTTCCTTGTCTGTGGCGTCCGCGCTTGGATCCAGCCACTCCAGTCGGAACGCTTCGAGCTTGACGTATGATCCAATCGACACTTCGCCACCGTCCGCGTAGCGGTGCATCTCAGCCGCCAGCAGGGCCTGAAGGCAGAGCTCGCCGTCGCCCAGCATCAAGCGGATGGCGCGCCATCGCTTGGATCGAGAGGCGTTGCAGATCTCGACGTCCTCGACGAGGAAGACGGACCCCGGGATGCAGTACTTGGTGCGCAGGATGTCGGCGATGAGAGGCTTGGGCGCAAAGGGCTCGGCCGCGATGCAGATTATCTCGGGGGAGTCGCTGAACGCAGGGGCCGGCATGGGTGGTGAAACACGGCAGTCATGATTTCCTCATGGAGAAAATGATGGGAAGCGATACAGGAAATCAATTGATTGATTTAACTTGCCATTGCTAGAATCAACATATTTTGGGGACAAGACTGTCAGCTTAGAGGCCAGACAGACGCGTAGTTGCTAACTGGAAAGCGCGACTTAGTGGGGTACCACTTAAGTGCACACTTAGACACCCAAATTCGTGTCAAGCACGCGCCGAGAGGTCTCAGTCATAGTTTGGGTAGCTCTTGCTTTCATGTTCTCGTAGTTTACTCATGTTTGCCTGCAGGCCATGCAAGTGTCGGCCATGTCATGCTGCAAGAGGGAGTAGTATCGTCCGTACTCACATGCCGTTCATTCTGATTGAATCCGCACTCGGTATGGACTGTGAAGCATGAAGCGCTTAACGGCAGCCTCCAACTCAGGTCCCCGGGGAAGTCGAACTTCCTGGGCTGTGACACAGCATGAGTGTGGCACAATTGCCCGCCGCCGTTGGCTGTGGAACGTATGCACATTCTCAGATACGACCACCTCTTTGCACACTATCTCTCCGAGTAGAGGCGAGTAAGACAATGCTTGGTGTTGCGCGTGGAATATATACCGTGGTGACTAAAGTCAAGGTAAACCACGCTGGTGAATCGAGGACGATAACGTGACTTTGTCCGGAATATGCAATGAGTGAGCCATCTGCGCGTGGTGGCATATAACGAGAACCGTTATGCGTGTGACCAGACGGCTTGATGCATGTGCCTGGAATGTTCCGTCGTGTCACAAGAATCCATGACAAGTCCGTTTGCTTGCACATGAGGGAGGGCGGGCACACAGAAAACCTACATAAGTAGCAATCAAGATCACCATGCACGTAGCACGAAAGTCGAGCCGTTTTGCAAACGAGCCCGGGACAGACGTATCCTACAGTCAAGTACTACCGAGCCGGGCATCTAGCCATCTGCCTGACCTGGAGATGTCGTCTGCTTCGTATCATGTGTCAGACCTCACATCACATATCTCGGTGTCTCGGTGTACGTAACAGCATATAGCTCATCAGCCACGGACAGGTTGTATGCACGGCCTAACCGATGCCAAGTCGGCATTGAGAGGAAGGTACCAGTGGGACAGAAGGGGGAAAAAATAGGGAGGGAGGCTTGGCCCTGCTTGGCCCATTGGTCAACAGGATAATTACGGAGGGACAAAATGTATGTCCCCTTTCATCATTGGGGTGAGGGAGCAAGCAACTTGACATGCGAGATCCATCCGCCGTGAAGTAGAACCAGATTCCCCATTCTGGAAAGCTTCGAAACAGGCAAACAGCCCAAACGAGGTCGACGGGAGCGGCAGCGTGCATTGGCTTGGCTGTCCTGTTTTACCAGGCGATGCCAGCCCAACGGGGGAAACGGGAAACGGGCGACGGGAATCCCAAGTGGCTCACGGGTCGGAAGATCCGCCCAGCTAACTTATTAGTGAGTGGCAAGGTTGCTATTACTGTATACTGCCCAAACAAGTAGTCTGCCAGATGTTTCAAGTTGAAGAACGTTTCTCTCAGCCTCCTATTGCTACATGTCTCACCTTCGCCGTCCAGCTGCTCTCCGCGAATCCCACATACAGTGCCGACTACTCCCAGCAAGTCTCGGTGATGAGAGAAGGACTGTGATTCGTGGCGCCATCAGCGACCGTCTTGAGGGTGCGGACCCCTAGCGCCGGGCGATCTGGGCGATCGATACTCCATGTAGACCTGATTTATGATGGAATGGGTAAAGATTAGGGCAGATCGCATTCGCAAGTCTTTGATAGGACCCGTTGAATAGGGATTTGCTAGGCTATGGCCACGCGTCGTTCAGTGGGAATTGTGGTGGTAGGTACTTATTCTTCCAGTTGGTAAGTTTTTGTTCTTCCGTGTGGTTGGTAGGCGGCCATAGCTTCCGGACATAAGTAACTCTGCAGGCGATCATGAAACTCACACAGCCCTCTTGACACTGAGATAGCAAGATGAGCCGCGAATACCTCAGCACATCAATGGCCTGTTCGGCAAGGGTGAAGGGTATCAAATCTGCGGCTGTCTGTCTCAAGGAAAATCATCCGTCCGGCGTGATCTGGTCAAAAGCAGGGTTGGGAGTTAAAAAAAAAAACAGATACACTGAGGCTCTAGGGCGCCCGGCCCCTGGCCCCCTCCGACCCAGGAACGTTGCTTCAAAACTAAGAATAGTGACTTGGGATTCTCGCGCCGCAAAAAGTTTGTCAGGCAAACTGCAGTTGTACTGCAATGTGTCGTCGTGAATATGCAGATACGACAGGTCTTGACCAGGCGCCATGCCACCTGCGGCCAACAACGTTTTGTGACGGGTGTTGGATGTTTATTCAGGACAGGTGATGAACCATGGATGTCATGAGAGGTGTGAAACCCGAAACTCTACATCAGACGGGCGTTCGGCTTGCAGTCCAACCAAGAACTGTGTGTGTCTGTCTGCGAGTGTATGTGAGACACTGGAGTGCGGAGTAACCCTGTTAGGCATTTTGACGTTTCCCATAAGGGGAGGTGGCGGCTCTTGAGGTTGTCGATATTGCATCCTATCAAGACTGATGGCCAGCGCCGCCAAGGTGCTGTTCGGCAATTCGACCGCACTATCCCCATCGGCTAAGCATATTCTGCTGGCGGCATTTGGTGACGGCCGGCGGTTGGTGTGCCTGTTCGCACGCAGAATCGCTCGCTAGAGGGCCCCTGCAAAGTAGCATACCAATTTGGCCGGAAGGGCCGTAGTGGCCGATCACCTTTCCCCCCTTATCATGTCGTGCTAAAGCATGTACCACGTACTCCAGACGTGGTGACCCTGAACAGAAAAAGAAATAGAAAAATTATCAGTGCCCATGACGGGTAACAACCGAAGTGCGGACAAGCTGGATCATGTTGTCGTCATTCGACCAGCTATGTCACAGAGGGTTCGCAGGTTACATTGGATAATAACCCGCAATCCCAGTTAGACATCACGAACCGAAATGGGCCGAGTCAAAGGTATCCGTAACTGCACCTGAATTATAGATCGATATTGTTGGTTATGTGGAATTGGGTACTGGAGACCGGGCCAGTAACGACGAGAACCCAGCCGCTAGGAACCAGCAAGCATCAAGTTTTCCGGTAACGGTATGTCCAGTATCCGTCGCGACCAGCCTGGCGACGTCATAAGCCATTGGTGGGAGCGGGCTCTGTGGTCAAGCCATGGCTGGCGTCAAGGCGTGCTGGGTCTTCTGAAACGCCGTGGATACATTGCACATGGAGAAAAGGAAAGAGAAGGCAGAAAGGCTTAGTCGGGTTGATCGTCCCTGTCGTTTTACCCCATTCCGACTTTTGCGCAAATGTACCGACCGAGAGGGGTTGTACATATGCCGCTGGCTACTCCGTACTTTGGTTCGCAACCCAAAGGCCCCATACAGACTTGTCGCCCGTCCCTTGTCGACTGTTGACGACGCCTTGAAACGAGAGAAAGCGCTATATGGATCTTGAGGCTGGAATGTGTATATTGCGGCGAGTGACGAATTACTGTAACAGCAAGGCGGTTCCTGACGTATTGTTGTCGCTATTTTCAGTGCATACGATGCGGGTAGGTCGCATTAACAGGGCTGGAGCGTGTCTGATTGCTGCTAATAAACTCTATTTCAGGCCCTGGACAGGACCAGAAAACCCTTGCCTCCTAGAACCCAGCACAGACCCAGCACTTTGAAAAGCTTTTGTGGGCTCGTTGACAGGGCGGGCTGGCTGGCGGGTTGCGCATGACGGCTAGCGGATAGGGAAGGCAGGCCCTTGTCAAGGGGGGTCTGGACGCGTAACCTCCAGGTTTCCTCACCACAGAAATCGCCAGTGGAGGGTCGGGACGAGCAAACCTTTAGGTTCGGTCCAGAAACGCTGCCAACAACACTGCTGGATGACAGGATCGTAGTTCGGACGAAGAGATGCTCTCTGTGTTTATACTACTTTACCTTTCTTGGCGGTTCATACTTCTCGTGGACGAAATCTCGAAGGCTGCCATGAGATATGCTAGTGATGGTGCGGGTACGTAGAGAGGTTGCGGTTGAGACAATTTGATAAGTAATTCTCCGGTTGCGAGACCGCTGCTTGGCCACCACACCGATCCTTCGCATTTGGCAATCGCGTGATGGTTGATGGGCATGCTGGCATGCTGCAGCGGTACTGTGCAGCAGTCTAGTAACCAGCAATCTGGAAAAATTGGTCTGATGTCGCTGTGGAAATTCCTCCACGAGTCAATCTGGGGCTTGTCTGGCAGATCGTTGGGCGGGTGAAGTATCGGGACAGTCTTGTAACACGGTGTGACCAAGCTTCCATCAGCTACCACTGCACACCACAGCAATACCCAATGAAAGAAGCCAGTCATATCTAAGAGTTAACGTGCTGTTGATGACTATTCGACATCTGTTTTTATTATTGTATCGACAGACACATGTATGGTTTGTTTACCTGATTGATTCATAGACTTTGCTAACTGCTAGCTGGCCTGGGTGTAGGTACGTTTTCAACCCGGTGTACATACACGAAAGCCAACATCTTGAGTACTTGAAAATGGCCCCGAACACAAAAGTCCTCGTGTTTCTTAGCTCATCGTATATGTACAATTCTAGAGCTAGGATATACTTGAAAAGATTCCCATGACTGCGAATGCAGGTTTGTGTCGTATCGCAATGAGACTCGGCCGATGCATACATATATGGATATATGCGACTCTCCTTGAAGACCGAGAATCAGGATTGCTGCAGCAAAAGCCATCGAGTCCCATATTTTGCGCCGACCAGGGTAAATGCGCTGGGTATTTCGTAATCCTCCTACCTCCCTCGTTATCCTGTACTGCGCCGCACAAATCTCGTTTACGGACAAACGCATAATTGCTCGATGAACTTGCATCACTCCACACCCTCTGCCCTCTTCATGCGCACGACGATGGTGTTGCCCATTCTCTTCAACATAGACAAGTCTGGTGTGTTGTTCGCAGGACACGACGGCGTAAGGCGAAGTAGTATAACAGGCACCGCCACCGAATGCCTAAGTAGGTAGTGGTAGTGGTAGTAGTAGTACGAATACCTGAGTCAAAGTATACTGTGTAGGGATACCCGAACGCAAGGAGCGCCCGACCAATGACTTACCCTCATCTGTGATTACGCGTAGCTCAATCTTGCTCAATCTAGACTTGTGGGACCAATCACTTGTTCTCAAAGCTCAAAGCGCCACGCGCGGTGGACTCAGCTTACCACGTTCCTTGGCAAGTTGGCGGCGGGTGTGTTCCTCTTCTTTCTTGAGGTTAGCAGGCGAAGATTTATTCAATAGCCGAGAAATAATGGCAGATGGGCGAGTTAGTGCCGGCCTGAAAAGTTCGGATATTTGTGTGTAGGCGAGTAGCTAATCGTAAATACAGTTTAGCTGACAGGAACGGCGCGCACCTGGTTGGAACAACACAAAACGGACGATAAAAGATTGCAAACGCAGGAACGATAAAAAACAAAACCCGAGATGTGTCGAGCGACGTAGGAAACAGGAAGTTTGGGCCGGTTGGTTGAACCAGCGGTCACCAATTAAAGACGAATCTCGGGTGTGATATGGACTCAGGCCATACCCTGCAACCTGGGCAAGCTACCTACTCCTTTTCGTTAATCTGCTACCATTTCATTTTCCTTTCCCTCCCCCAAGCGGGCAGCTAAAGAAAGAAAGGTACATCGCACACTTTTGTTGATTGCGCATCGATTGGAGGCGACAGGCGAGCATGCACGCACGACAGGGCCAGGCACAGTACTGCTGGTACTGGACAGGGGGGGCGGCCGGCCACCATTTTCTGCTTTAGTCTCATTAACCAGCCCCCCTGAACATCCGAACGAAGGAGGATACAGCAGTCTCCACACCTTTCCAATCCAGGTCCACCCGTGCCAGCTCCGTTGTCCCTCGCCATCAACTTACTGTGTTGCGTGCATTAAGGCCAGTACCTACCGCCGGCTCTCTTATGCGCCTATCTTCATACCATCAATCTCCCTAGGTGCTAGGTGCTAGGGGGACCAACTAGAACTAAGGTAGAAGTAGAAGTAGAAGAAGGGGGAGGGACCCTTTTCGCTCGAGTACATCTCATGTAATTATCCACTTACCCTCCCACCCTTTCCGTGGCCAAGTTCTCTCTTCCTACACTCGCTCGGGACTCCTTCTTCTTGGATAGCTATTTCTTCTCTTTTGCCCTTCTATTTTCTCTCTGTCCGTTTCTCTACGACAGCAGGGACTCGATTGCTTGCTACACCACCTGACATTCGCCTGTCGGAAGGTCGCTTTCCCTCTTTCTTTTTTATGCTTGTCTCATCTCTCTACCATCAGGGTACTGAGGTGTAAGTCGTTCTTTAACTCAGTTGTGTAAGACAACCGAACCGAGCTCTCCACGCCAGCTGATCCCGTCCCCGAACCACCATACCACTTTTCAGTCGCTTGTCGCAACTGTCAAGTCAACGGCTCCTGTCATCTGCTACACCAAGCCACGACGAACACCGGCTTGGACCGCGCTAGAACGTGCGACGCCCTTATATGACGTCCGGGAGCTGAGTGCGAAAAAGAAGAAAGACCAGTCCCCTGTACATTTCCCCCCTGAGCACCTATACCGTGATCTTGGGAAGTCTATTATCACACATACCATGGGAGCTAGGATGCCCTCACCACACCAACGGTTTTTCAGTATGAGAAACCCGTTCTCAAGATGCGTGCTCTTCGCAGTCGCGCTCTTGTTCCTGCTCGCCCTCACCTGGAGGACAGACCGGATGGATGATGTAACCACACATATTATCAAGGCCACTTCGCCCAAGGCCGAAGACTTGAGCTCCAAAGCTCAGCAGCCCCTTGGCGAGGAGCCTGCAGCAGTGGCTCCGGCCGCCCCAGCGGCGCCAGCGGCCCCTGTGGACGTTGTCCCGGTTTCTAATGCCGTCATGGACTGCCGCATTAACACTACCGACATGTCCGTATTGCAAGCCAAGTACCAGCTCGAAAATGGATTCGAATACTTCAAGCGCTACGTCAAGATCAACCGCGAACCCATCGCCCGAAAGACCATGACCAAGCTTCAGCAGGACTTCCTGCCTACTGCTTTCAAGACCATCGATTTTAACTACCCGGACGCCTACGGTGAGGAAAAGTGCACCCCGCCGCTAGAAGTCTCCGTACCCGAATCGCCTTATCCCACCTCGGGCAACCTCAGCGATTTCATGTTCGGTGTTTCGACCACTTTCAAGAGATTCAGCTCGAGCAAGACCAGCCCCGTCAACGAGTGGACGTACTGGTTGACCGACGGAAAGGGCAAGTCCAACGGCGGCAAGCTGGTTCTTCTGCTCCTGGATGCGTCCGAGGAGCAGATCCTCGAGGCCAAGACGATCCTGACCGAGCGTGGTGTGGATGTTGACGTGTACCACTCCGACTCGCGCATGGAAATGGCCGTCCGCTACCTCACTCTCGTCCCGACCTTGTACAACCACCCCGAGCGCCCGAACAAGAAGTGGCTCGTCACTTGCGACGACGACACCTTCTTCCCCAGCGTCCACAAGCTCACCCAGAAGTTTGAGGAATACGACCCGACCGAGCCGCTCTACATCGGTACCCTGTCTGAAGATGTCAACAACGTCGACCGCCATGGATCCCAAGCTTTCGGTGGTGCCGGCGTTTTCCTGTCTGTCCCATTGGCTGCTCAGGTCCAAGCCAACTATGAGAGCTGCAAGTCCGAGGCCAAGATTCGCGAGTCCAACTCCGGTTGGGGTCCCCAAGGCGATATCCTTCTCCGCAAGTGTATCTACGAGAACAGCGATGTGCGCCTGAGCGTCCTCCACGGCCTCTACCAGCTTGATCTCTACGGCGACCCGTCCGGATTCTACGAGGCCGGTCTCCAGCCCATCTCTCTGCACCACTTCAAGGGCGGCGGTTGGCACTCGGCCCTCCCTTGGCAATACACCAAGATCGCCCACATCTGTGGCGAGGACTGCACTTTCCAGCGATTCCGTACCAAGGATGACTTTGTCCTGTCGACGAGTTTCAGTGTGGTTAAGTACCCCAAGGGTGTGGACTTCAACATGAACCAGATGGAGAGGACATTTGCCGCCGCGCCCCAGGACAAGGGCTGGAACTTGGACTACGTCTTTGACCCCCAGCGTCCCAGTCTGCTCAAGACGGGCAGGAAGATCAGCTGGGATCTCCAGGAAGCCACTGTGAACGACGACAACACCGTCACCCAGATCTATGTGCGCAAGGCGAACGATTGGAGATGGGTCGACCCGGAGAACACCCCCATGTCTCAGAACGACGGCATCATCGAGCTTGTGTGGGTGCCTTGAAAACCTGCATACTCGAAGATATGAGATATGAACCTTTCTATGACCGCCTTGATTGGCACAAGCTCTCTTCGCCCCTTCGACATATCACCCTCCAGCCGTTCTTTACACGGCTTTATGCAGGTTTTCGCACTCACGGAGTTTGGTCGATCTCCTCTTTTTGACTATGGTCGCCAGACCGTCCGGTCGCCGCTCCGGGTCCTCATTAGAAGCAACCGCGGCCCCGATTCGAAAGCTTTGCTTCGAGACGGGACCGATACGCCCCTGCTTCTACTCGCTAGGCTCGGGTGAGGATACAAGACTGCTGCCCACACTTAGTGACAGCATCGCCCTCGCTCCCCTCAGGACCCATCCGCTATCAACGATAATACATAATTCTTGGCAAACACGCTCATCGTTTTTCATGATGGGTCGGTCGACTTCTTCAACTTCACCACAGTCCTTCTCAATCACTATATTCATTAGCACACCCTTTTAAAATCGAGCTACGGCGAGCCCGGCGTTCAGCAATGACGACGACCTTTCAGCAAACATTTTTGCGCATATGTAACGGAGTACGGACGGCTCATCTTCGTGCCAACAAACACGCCATTACATGCCACATTACCACTACCATCTCTGTTTACCATACCTTTCTACTTCTGTTCCAAAAATTTCCAATCATGTACGCGATAGACTCATTTTTGAAGTGTGGGAGTACCTTGGTGTATAGATGTTCTTGGGACACAGGCCTTCGAATTACGAACGAATGCTTTTTGGCTTATTGGCGACGCACATTCGGACTTGGCCCGGCGATATGGCAAAGTTTTGGGGGTCTTTTCTTCACGAGGGCGAACAAAACGAGGGCGGGCGGTCTGGCGGCTTTGGCTTGGTGGGATTTCGGCAACCTCCCTGGATATCGAAGTGCTCGGAACAGGGTGCTGTGGAAGTCCTCGGAGCGATTGCACAGTACAGTACATAGGCAATGAATGCAGAGAATACGAAATGTATCAAAAATACCACACACTACACTGTTACAGAGGATTCATGATGAGACAACGTGAGTGGGCAAGTTGATCTGCAGGATACTTAAGATGAACGCGAACCTGAAACACAGCTACCCTCATGTGCCCGGCACGCGTCTTTCCTGGTTTGCGAATTCGGTGGGCTTGGCAAGGAATACCATCTCTTACAAGACAAGCTTACAACGATGTTTAAAATAGCATATAGAAGAAGATATTATGTAATACCTTGACAGTAAAAGCCAGCCTGAGGTGAAGGACGAACTGCTGCTGCCCCGATAACTGTGCAACCCTCGATTTGAAGATTAGACGTATCGGATAGGACCCTAAGCCACTTAAGACGTCAGCCACCCCTCCAAAGCCACGCTGCTGGCTGCGTTGTCTCTGGGCCAAGGAAGACCCCGCCATATTGAATGACTAAAAAGGCCGTTTTCCAGCATTGCGGGATGAAGTCATTGCTGTTGTCGCGAACGTTGGCCGGTTGCTCGATCACAGGTCTACTCGGTTACTTGTGCAATTCTGCCTTATGTATTTGAACGTACCTTTTAATCCTTAGATGACCCTTTTGTGAATTCACCGTCTACTACAACTACACATACCTTTTCATTTGAGCTTACCGTTCGCGAAATCCTTCCATCGGGCCGCATAGAAAACCTACCCGATGCAAAACAACATCCTCGCCGTCCCCTTCCGCAAGGGGACCGCCCTGTCGCTGTCGACCGCGGTGCGACAATACATCTCGACAAAGTATGACCAGCACCCGGACATGTTCCGACAGGACCTCGAGGTCATCGACGCGCTGCAGCGGGACGCCGTCAACGTCCGGGAGGCGCACCAGAGCGGCGTCAAGAAGCTGCAGGCCTACGCCGCCCAGCTCGTCTGGATGGGCGGCAAGTTCCCCATCGACATCGGCGCCGACTTCACCTGGTACCCCTCGCTGGGCTACAACACCGAGCGGCCCATCGTGCACAACAACCTCAAGTTCGAGCTCGCCAACATTCTCTACAACCTCGCCGCCCTGTACTCGCAGCTCGCCATCGCAAGCAACCGGTCCGCCACCGAGGGTCTCAAGACGGCCGCGGCCTACTTCAGCATGTCGGCCGGCGTGCTCAAGCACCTGAAGGACGAGGTCATCACCGAGCTGCGCACGACGCCGCCCGAGGACATGGACGAGCACACCCTCGAGTCGCTGATGCAGCTGCAGCTGGCGCAGAGCCAGGAGTGCTTCTGGCAAAAGGCCGTTATGGACGGCTACAAGGACGCATCCATCGCCAAGCTGGCTGCAAGAGTTAGTGACTTATACAACACAGCGGGCGAGGCGGCTATGCGGTCCGAGGCCATCAGCAGTAGCTGGATACACCACATGAGCGCAAAGCATCACCACTTTGCGGCGGCGGCGCAGTACCGGGCGGCTTGCGACTGCCTAGAGAAGAGGAAATACGGAGAAGAGGTCGCGAGGCTACAAGACGCCGTCGCATGCGTCAACGAGGGCTTGAAGGAGACGCGAGGCGGATACCTCAGCAAAATCGTGGTAGACGATCTCAATGGGCTCAAGAAGCGAGTAGAGGAAGACTTGAAGAGAGCCGAGAAGGATAACGACATGATTTTCCTTAGTAAGTGTGGCGCGCATATAACAACGACTATGGGACATGCACCAGATCTAACTTTGCTCAGATATTGTGCCGCCGAAATCCGAACTGAAGCCCCTCGATCGCGCCAATATGGCTATTGCGCGCGTGCCACCAGAAGTGGCGTCGCCCCTGGACCACCTGGGTGACAAGTGCGAATTCGGACCGGCACTGTTCACTAAGCTGGTCCCATACTCTGTCCATATCGCCGTCTCTATCTACGAGGAGCGACGAGACCGGATGGTCAACCAAAATATTATCGCCGAGTTGGAAGTGCTCAACGAAAGGATACACGAGATATTGTCTTCGCTCAACCTTCCTGGGTCCATACAGGCTTTTGAGAAACCTCTTGGGTTGCCTGGGACTCTGGTACAACATGCCGAGGAAATCAGGCAAGCCGATGCAATCAACCGATTGCAACGGAGCTTTGCCGATATTGATAAGCTGAGAGCTGCCGATATAGCGGTTTTCGAGGAAGGAAAGGAATTACTGCAGGCTGAAGAGGAAGAGGACAACCGCCTTATACGCCGGTATGGCACTGACCGCTGGAGTCGTCCCGAAAGCCGGGTTGAGCAAACTCAGGGGGCAAAACTTTGGACTCAGGTGGCAGAAGCGGAGGGTTGGTTCGGCAACAGTGCCAGTAGCGATGGGGTGGTGCGCGACAAGTTCCGCGCTATCGAGCCCATCCTGGCAGTACTGGCTGGGTCTGATAGGGGTATTATGGACTTTGTGCCATCGTCCCGGCGCACCGAGATTCCCGAATCTCTCAAGCCCGCCATCGGCCGTTTACGCAGCGCTTATAACGACGTGACACGCCTGGAGAGCCGGAGACGACGCAAGGCCGAGGCACTTCGAGAGAAAGCCAAGAGCGATGATATCAAGTCCGACATATTGGCCGAAGCCGCGAGGCTAGAGCGTTCGCAGGCTGTCGCAACGGCCATTGTACCTGCGCATTTTGAGGACTTCTTCGAGAAGCGCCTGGATCTGCTCTACGAACCTGACCTGGAGCTGGTGCACAAGGAAGGGACCGAGCAGGAGAAGCTAATCAACGACCTGATCCGCGTCAACCGCGAGTTCGAGAGCCAGAAGAAGATTGTGGGCGACAAGGGCAACCGGGAGCGGGAGCAGGCGCTGCAGAAGCTGGAGAACGCCTACTACAAGTACAAGGAGCTCGTGAGCAACGTCGAGGTCGGGCGCAAGTTCTATAACGATCTTAGTCGGATCGTGGGCGGCTTCCGCGACGGGGCTCGGACGTTTGTGACGGAGCGGCGGCGGGAGGCGCGCATGATTGAGGACGACATCAACATGCCGCCCTTGCACGGGCTCTCGCTCGAGCATCAGCAGCAGGCGGCGCAGAACTATGCGCCTGTTCAGAGTCAGCAGGCGTCGCCGCAGCAGCAGAGCCAGGCTCAGGCGTTCTTTAATCAGCAGCAGCAACAGCAGCAGGAGCAGTTGCAGTTGCAGTTGCAGCAGCAATTACAGCAACAAGCACAGCAGGCTCAACAGGCTCAGCAGCAGCAGCCCTCGAGGCAGTCGGTTCACAGTCCGGCTGAGGCTCGCATCCAGTCCTGGGCACCTCCGGCCGAAACCGTCGCGCCGCAACCCCAGCAGCCAAGAGCGAACCCGATGCAGGCCATGTGGAATCCGGAGATGGGTATCAAATTCGGAGGCGGGCCGGCGCCTTCTGGAGCGCCAGCGCAAGGCGCGCCCAAGGGCGGTCAGACTACGTGGGATCCCACAGCCGGGATCCGCTTTGGATGATTCCTAGGCGGGAGTGGAAGGAAATGTACGAAGGGGGAGAGCGAGTGGGGTCTCTTTTGATTTGAGACTGAAGAACGATATACCGGTAGACCAACACTGCGACGTCGCAGAGTACGATACAGAGCTTACGACCAAGTTTACTTGATAGACTATTTACGAGTGCTTTGCACACACACCCCTGCATATTCTAGTGCCGCAGATTCTTCTTACGGCTCCTCTACAAATTTGAAATGTCCGTTGATTCGCGGCTCATACGGTAGATAGCAGAATAACGAAATCACATGAAGGGCACGATATTGGAGATGGCAAATCGATCTGCCAAGCGCCAATCTAGCACCCGCGAGCCTCAACGTGCGGTTTGTAGCGTAGGCTATGCTGGAATTGGCTGCTCCGACATGCTTTATTGCCTTTTGCGTTAAGGATATGGGACACTAAGAAAAGGCGGCATGCAGTTATACTCCACCTCGGGCAATGAGCCATCCACACACATTTGAAAGTTGTCTGTTTAACCCGGGCCACCCCCAGGATAGTGTGGATATTTATGTGGTATCCATCACACCACACCACAGCCGGCCGGGCGTCGGTGATAAACGAGTCAAAAGAAAAAAAGGCTGCTCCGCGCCGTGGGCGGTTCTCCTTAGAGTAAGTAGCAAGCAACGGATTACCCTTTTCGATCACACCGCATCTAACGTGCCAGCGTGCTGTTAGTTGTTTGCCTGTTGTTGGTTCGATACGTTCGATAGCTCAATGGAACCCACCCACACATTAAACCTGCTTTCATGGGAGGCAAACAAGAAGAACACCCCAGGCTACCTCTCACCGATGCGTGTGCTCCCAACCGGCATTCTTCGCTTAGATCCGCGGAGGCGGCGGCAGCGCGCGGGCGGGCTCCTTTTAGACTCTGGTGGGCCGCTGGACCCCTAGAGTCCCCGACGGACTCGACTGGCGCCGGTGCTGCAGCCTCTTTATCGGTGGTTGCTTGACAAACCATGTCGAGTCCGAAATTTTCTTTCTTTCTTGTGGCTTATATATAAGTGCGTGTATTGAAGATCTGCTCAGGTGTATCATTTCAAAAAGGAGAGGCTTCGTGTTGTTCTGTCTTTTATAAGATCGGTTTTTGAATATATATTGTTCTACGTTACGATCCTCCCTTTAGAAACACATATTCAGCCGGCGTGATGGCGGTCGTCGTACCGCCGCCCCGGAAAAAGGAGCGCCTGACCGGCGGCTCGCTCATTGCGGTCATTACTCTTGTGGATGCCGGTAAGCAGCGCGCCATAAATTGGGGAGGCTTGATGCCTTTCTGTTGCCAGGAGAGTGATGCTGACGAGATGGATCGATAGTCTCTTCGTGCTGGTTTGGATACTGCCAGGTAAATAAAACGAACATGGATCGATGATGTGCCGCCAAGAGCGAGGATTGGATGATGTAGAGGACGTGTCAAACTGACCCTTGGGTATTTCGATCGAGCAGGGCGTCTTTGCTGGTGTGCTGGTCTCCGAGGACTTCCAGAGGTTGTTCCCCCAAACGAGCAATGCGAGTATATCCGGCATCGTCACGAGTTGTTTCTTGGTACGTTTACTCGCCCTCAAACCCCCAATGACGCCGTATTTCGTCCTTACCCCGAAGCGAAAACGCAACGCTCACCCTCAACCCCACCCCAGCTCGGCGCCTTCTTCGGCGCCATCGCCGCCTTCATCCTAGGCGACAAGCTCGGCCGCAAACGCACCATCGCCCTCGGCCACACCCTCAACCTCGTCGGCGCCGTGCTCCAGTTCACGAGCTGGCACCTGCCGCAGCTTATTTTGGGCCGCGTCGTCAACGGCGTCGGCATGGGCATGACCTCGACCATCAGCCCCGTCTACCTGGCCGAGTGCGCGCGCTCGCACCTCCGGGGCCGTCTGCTCGTGGTCGGCGCCAGCTCCAACACCTCGTGTTTCTGTCTCGCCAACTGGATTAGTTATGGTATGTACTTCCAGGACCACGGCGCCGGCGGCGCCTTGCAGTGGCGGTTCCCGCTGGCTTTTCAGTTGGTGTTTGCCGCGGTCCTGCCGCTGCTGACGTGCGTGCCGGAGTCGCCGCGGTGGCTACTGCTCGTGGACCGGGACGAGGAGGCGTTGCGGGTTATTGCGCAGATCACCGGCGGCGGCAAGGGGCCTTCTTCTCCGTCTTCGGGCGACAGCAGCGAGAGTGATGAGAACGAAAGAGGGAGGCAGGAGCCAACCGAAGAGGATCCACTGGTCGTGGCCGAGTACCGCTCCATCAAGACGGCGATTCGGCTGGAGCGCGAGAGCCGCGTGCCCCTGATCGACGTACTCTGCCACCGCGACCAGACGCAGAACTTTCGCCGGCTTCTGCTGGCTTGCGGGACGCAGTTTATGCAGCAGTTTTCGGGAATTAACGCATTGGGTCAGTCCATACTTTCATTACCCCTTTTCCTGTTCCGTGACGTCTCTCCGTTACTACCGCCGCTACCAAGCTTCGTAATTGACAGTATGATCTAACTTGGAACAGGCTTCTACTTCCCGACTCTGCTGCATGAGAATGTTGGGTTCGACGAGCAGATGAGCCGGTTACTCACGGCCGTCAGTGGTACTATATACCTTGTCGCCGCCTTTGGCAGCCTGTTTACCATTGATCGCGTTGGTCGCCGGAAGTACGTTTCGCCCCTTCTTTCTCCTTTGAACGCCAGACCGCGCCCAAGTAGAGCTGCCACTGCACATCTCAGAGAGGAACTGACTAATTCATTCGTCGTTCAGGTTGATGTTGAACGGCGCCGTGGGCATGTCCGTCTGCCATCTCATCGCGGCCCTCTGCTTAAAAGCGGGCGAAGACGACCCCTCCAAAACCAAGACGGTCAGTTACAACCCCTCCCCCTTTTACTGAAAGAGTAGAGAACGCCTTCTGGGGAGCATTTATGAATGGGATGGCTAACGCTCGGGACATATGTCATAGATGGGCAATGTCACAGTGGCCATGTTCGTCTTGTACCATGTATTCTTCTCCCCGACCTGGGGCGGCGTCCCCTGGGTCTACTCGGCTGAGATCAACTCGCTCGGCTGGCGCTCGCGCGGCGCGGCGGCGGCTACGGGAACGAATTGGCTCATGGCCTTCGTCGTCGTCCAGTTCACCAAGGCGGGCGTGGACAACTTACGCTGGGCCTTCTATCTGAGTATGTCCCTCTTCCCCTATAGTCTTACGCCGCATTTCCTGTCTTGCCGCGCTATTAGCGTGCCGCAGCTATCCACTTGGATTCACCTGCTCATTCATTCATTCCACCCTTTCCGACCGACCCACCAACTTAACTGACCGCGCTAACCAACAAACCACACCCAGTCTTCGCCGCCTTCTGCCTCTGCTTCGCGCCCGTCGTCTTCTGCTTCTATCCCGAGACCTCGAACCGCACGCTCGAGGACATGGACCAGATCTTCCTCCGGAACCCGTCCGTCCTGGTCTGCGGCAACGACGAGATGACGCAGCGGGCGCGGCCCCAGGCCCTCATCGACGCCGAAACCGAGCGGATTGCTTCGGATGGTGGCGGTGGTGGCGGTGATGATGATGATGATGGCGCGGGCGTGGTGGGCGTGAGCTCGGTCACGGTCACGGTCCCGACGACAGTGGTGGCGGAGGGGAAGAAGAGTTCCTGAATAAAAAATGGCGTTGATGCTGCTCTGGATGTGAGTCGGCGCACGGAAGGGAAACAACGAGATTTATGTCCTCTCTCTTTTGGGCCGGGGGGTGGCGGCGCCGGGGGGCTTATCAACAGCCTCCAATCTACTGGTTGGGACTGGAGAGTGCGGGAAGCGTTTATCGCGCTTACCGGTGAGAGCTATGGAAGGGAAGTAAGCCCCACGAGGCGCGAAACGCTCCTCTGGGCTCAAGACTATATATTAATAAGCTATCGGAGGAAAGATAAATGGATGGATAGGAGCACGTCCCATACTCCCCCAGGAGGTCGGTGCGGCTCCGCTGCATCCTTTCACCATCACTGCGATACACACCGCGTGACACGAGGCTCACATTACGGCCGTCCCTTTCTTTGTGTGTAACTTTCTACTTTCCCAGGCAGTGCAGCAACGTCCGATTCTGTTTCGGTCGTTTCTGGAAAATCAAAATTCAAGGTTTAGAGACCACAATACGCCTGGTAGCACTCACTTTTTGAATTCGCTGTGATCAGGGTACTCCTCTCAGTACGCTTACTGAGTTTAAACAGCTTAAACAACCTACACAAAAGACAGGGTACCCTCGAAATCCTCCCCAAATAGAATCCAAGTATATACGAAACCCATAGAGCGACAAAAGCTTGATAATGGCTTCCCGAGAATTTGAAAATTCATTTCCCCCTTTCTATAGTCGTGGTGGTTCACCGGCCTATGTATAAAAAGCTACCCTCGCTCCCTCTCATGTCTGCCTGAATTAACAAGTCCTCTACTCATCCATCCATCACGACGACACATAGATCCACCACTTCTGGGGCAACGAATACATTTGTAGGTGGCATTCTGTTCTTCACGCACTTTCCATAACATAAAGCCCGTCGAGGACCTTACGATAGTCTTGCTTTCATACGAGCAAGGATGGCTACTCAACAGCTGCTTCAGCACCAAGACGGCTCCAATACTTCACTTCCATCGCAGCAAGATACGGTGACCGCCACAGTCAACTCTTCCACCAGCGATTTGGAAAAGGGGACCCTGCGAAATACCAAAGTCGTTGCCCAGTCGAATGGGTCCCCAAACAGGGATGCACTGGGTCTGGTCGAGAAGGTGCGCTTTAGGTATGCCTCGACGTACCGCAAGATATTCGGTGGTATATTCACCATCAATCTTGCCGTATTCGTCACGGTTTTGGTAGTCACCAAGGCCAACCCGGCTTCGTGGGTCGTCGTCTCGGTCACTTCGGCGAACCTGATGTGCTGCCTACTCTTCCGTCAAGAGAACTTCGTCAACCTCCTGTACGAGCTCTTCACCTGCGCCCCTCACTCGTGGCCCCTTGGCCTCCGCAAGCGCCTCGCCAAGGTTTACCACTACGGCGGCTGTCACAGCGGTGCGGGCACGGCGGCTGTGGTATGGTACTCCTTGTACACAGCACTAGCTACGAGGGACTTCGTCAACGATCCGCAAACCGACGTCTTGGTCAACATGGTGACGAGCTGGATCGTGGTGCTGATGCTCCTGTTGATCCTGGTCGCAGCACACCCAAGCTTACGCCGGCGTTATCATGACTACTTCGAGATGTTTCACCGATTTGCAGGCTGGGCGGCGCTTGTGAGCTTCTGGGTCCAGGTAGCCTTCGCCGCTCAGGTGCGGGCACGCCAACAAGCTCGGCCCGTCGGCATCGTCGTCGTCACCTCGCCCAACTTCTGGTTCTTCTGCGTGTCAACCTCATGCAGCCTGCTCTCCTGGTCGCGCCTGCGACGCCACTCCGTCTACCCCGAGAAGCTCAGTGACCATGCCACGCGTCTCCACTTCCGCTAGTAAGCGACTTTCCGTGTTTATCCCTTCGTGTTCCAGTGTTTATTCCACCCAGTTCACTCCCAATGAGAGTATATACTAACCGAGAGTCGATAGCCGACCCATGAAGCCCTTTTACGGCGTCAAGCTGAGCGATGCGCCGCTAACCGAGTGGCACGCCTTCGCCACCATCCCAGATACCACCGTCACTGACGACGGCGATACCAAGATCACGGGCTTTAGCGTTGTGGTCAGCAACGCGGGCGACTGGACCGGCAAACAGATCGAGGACAATACTTTGGGGCGCAAACTCTGGGTTCGCGGCTACCCGCTCCACGGCGTCCTGTACACGAGCCGCCTGTTCCGGCGCATCGTCGTCGTGGCGACAGGTTCCGGTATTGGGCCCTGCCTGTCGCTCATAGCCGCGGAACAGACCCCCATGCGCATGCTATGGAGCACGCGAGACCCGCTGAAGACATACGGCGAGGAAGTGGTTGCCATGGTGCGCCGAGGAGACCCAAACGCAGTCATCTGGAACACGACGGAGCGGGGGTATCCGGACATCGTCGCCGAGACCTACCAGCTAGTCAGGGAGTCGGACGCAGAGGCAGTGTTTGTCATCTCGAACCCCAAGGTCACGGACAAGGTGGTGATGGGTATGTTGGTGAGGGGTGTGGCGGCCTATGGGGCGATCTTCGACTCTTGAGATGGCCACGTCGAGTCCACGCGTACTTCTATAGATACCCCTGACAGGCGGGTGACAAAAAAAAAAAAGAGCACTGCAAAACAGAATATAAGCTTCCGGGCAGAACGACAACTCTTAGATATACGAAATAGATTAATAAAAAAAATAACTATAATACTATTTTCGTAATAAAGAATATTAAAATGTTTTTTTATTATTTAATTTCACTTAAGTCGAAATCGTGGTACGTCTTAGAATTAATAGCATCATTCGAAGGGTACTTCGTCGAGGCGCATTTACAGTGCTCTTTCTTTTGTCACCCGCCTGCCTGATTTGATGTGGGATGAACAGGGATACAGTGGTGTGTTGTAAATATGAGACTGCAACTCATGAACGGATTCAGAATATAGTCATTGATGCACCGAGGCGCTTTTTTTTTCAGATTGAGGGGGCTATTCTTGCCGACGTGGAGATTTACACTGCATTGAAATAGCCCATGTTCGGATGGCTGCAGGTGATACGGTAAACTATACGTCCCGTACCAGGAGAGAATGAATAATGGACAGGTTGGTTTATCATTCCTGATCTGTTGGTTTTACCGACAAATGAACTGTGATTGTGATAGAGGGCAAGGCAAGAGTGCATTTCCATTCGCGGAGAGCAATAATCATGCCGGTAGGTGCGTGCATGATCACAGCACACCATATCCGGAACGCTGGGTAGGAAACATGTCATATGTAACGCTGACCCTGTTCCTCGGGCCCTTGTGTCACACCGGTCGGCAAAACACTCTTGCCACTTACCTACATAGCTGCCCTCGAGTACCGAATGGCCAGCCTTGCGGACACGATGCAGGAATGCGCGCGGATGAGAGCCACGGCGGCGCCTTGTCGCTTGTCACCTATCCGAACAGACGCAGGTGTCGACGGGTGATTGGGCGCCCAGTCAATATGGCCACGCAAGGAGTTGAGCTGGGGGTGGCACACGAGAAGCGGCCTTGATAGTGCCGACGGCTCTCTGCGTGGGCTGAGGGTGGGAGAAAAAGCAAATGCGATACAAAGGATTGACAGGTATTGATTCGTGTCGGTAAACGAAACCCCGCACCGATTGCCGGATGATTGGATGCCGCTGTAGCGGGAGATAAATTAATCATCGCAATGTCCTGCGCGTACATAATCTACAGTCCATCAAATCTAAACGGCTTTGGGGGTTTGGCAGTTTGTGGATGGGGAAAGAGCGGCCAGCAGGATCGGGATTGGAGGGTCAGGGGTGCAGCAAAGAAAGAAAAGACGGAGCAAACCAGACTGTCGGGTCAAATCACACCCACCCCATGTTCCTACATTGATCGATCTCACGCACGGAAGGAGCTCTGAAAGGTCTGGCCATTTTTCCTGTTTGCGCTTACTTACTTTCAAATGTCCCACCTCGACGTCCAGTTCTCTCTAATCTCACGGTTTTTCATCATTCTTCAATGTTTCCGGCCTGGTATAGTACCAAAGCCAGAAGTAGAGACCTGTGAGCTCTTGTACTCAACATAGGATAGCCC
Source organism: Apiospora marii (assembly GCF_038362585.1). Taxonomy (NCBI): domain Eukaryota; kingdom Fungi; phylum Ascomycota; class Sordariomycetes; order Amphisphaeriales; family Apiosporaceae; genus Apiospora; species Apiospora marii. Next base: position 4,609,003 of record NW_027117377.1, read on the forward strand.
CTCCTTGCGGATTGCCAATTACCCCTGTCCTCACTTCCGCTTCACTCCTCCACAGTCCCTCTTACGTCAGCAGCGCTCAGCCTCCTTCAGTGCCTCCCATGTCTCCCATTCCTCCCATGGTCGGTTATGATACGGATACATACGGCCGAATCCCATCGTTCGTGGGTCCCAAAATCACCTTTCTGTTTGCTTGACACTGTTGGTTAACCTGTTCACACAGGCAGTTTTCTGTCTACGACAACGATCCCTACTATGGCTCGGTGATTGAGCCAAGCAGCGGCAGGACGTACCAGAACTTCAAGCCAGGTCGTGAGTATCTCGCTAGGACGGCTTTGCCAGTCCAATCCCTGACCGGTTATAGGCTACCCTCTACCAGACGATGACGCGGAACAGGAACGTATGGGTATGTTCACCACATGCCGGATCAACCCCCCTCTATCAAGCTTAGCAACACCCTTCTGCATTACCAGAATCAGATCACTAAGACTATCAACGTGTCCCAGACCTCCAACATTGCATGTTCAGGATTGCGCTAGGTGGCAGGTTGTACTTGTCTCCTATCAAGTTCGAAACGACAAAGCATGTCTTGGACGTTGGCACTGGCACTGGTGTCTGGGCCAATGAGTTCGCTGAAGAGCACCCCCAGACTCAAGTCATGGGCATCGATTTGAGTAGGATCCAGCCTTCGCGTTTCCCAAACTGTATCTTTCATCGAGCCGATGCCGAGGATGAGTGGATGTACTATCCACTCAAATTCGATTTCGTCTTCATGCGTGGCATGAACGTCTGCTTCGATAACACTAGAGCGGTGCTCAGGTGAGTTTCTCTCTATGTAGAGTTTGGTCCTTGCAGATGTTAACTTGGTCTCGAAATGCCCGAAAGATCGGCTTTTCTGAACATGAACGCGGGAGCGGCAATCGAGTATCAGGCCTTGACATGGGAGGTCTGCTCTGATGACGGTACGACTGAAGGCACTCACCTGGAACGATGGGCACAGCTGTTATCGGCTGGTGCCACTGCTATGGGGAGAGATGTCCGTTGTGTTTCGCACGTCGAAGAATGGCTCAAGGAATTGGGGTTCGTGGACATCCGTCGAGTACAGGTGCTGCTACCAAGTAAGACAACCACTCCCCTTATTATCGCAAGGCCAACACAGAAAAGAACTTTTCATGTCTGACTACAACAACAGCGAACAGGTGGCCCCGGGAGGGCAAGTGGAACTTAGTCGGGAAGTTCGCGATGGAAGATCTGTGCATGGGGATAGACGGAGTGTCTCGTCGGTTGCTCACTGCCGCTGGACTCCTGCAAGCACAAATCAATGAGCTATTGCCGTTGGTTAGAAGCGATGTTCGCAATACGAATATCCACGCCTATCTGCCGTTGTAAGCCATCTCAATTTTGAGTCTCCAGCAGTGGTTGGACGACTGGTACCCTGTGCTGACGAGTGGCCTCTAGCCATATTATATATGCGCAGAAGCCATCCCGTGAGGAGATGACTCGGTGCGGCGTTGCTGAGCCTGTCCGTTACTCAGGGTAGCTCTGTAATTTCGTCTCATAGGTCGGAATATTGAACGGCTCGCGGAAAGCTATTATTCAGAGACCGATGAGTGATAGGAAAAGTTGATGTGATGTTTTCCTGGGCAGCGCTTAGCATGACCACGTTGGTAAAAGACTAAAAAGCCCCCAATGCGAGGATATCACGAGGCGGTGGGAGGACTGAACGGGATACAAATCTGGGTAGCAAGTTCAATCGCGGTTTTCTCGCATACACATGAGTGAGCTAGTTCAAAAGTGATAGTGGAGACACATGTTTTGAAATAAAGATGTTGGTCGGTACGTCGTCAATCTTTTGCTATTTCTGTCAAGGACGGGTTGAGCGATGCCACTCGGAATTTTCCCACAATATCCGGATGACTTGAATTGGTCTACAAATAGATACTTGGGCACCAAACTTTAATGACTACTAGTCAATACCATGAGTAACAACGATCGGCATAGCATAGCCTCAACCAAGATACCAGACGATAAAGAGTATGCTAATAACTGCTTGGTGTTATGGATTGCCCCTATTATGAAGCGAAGTCGGCGCAAATTAGGGCTCCGGGGCAAGAACTTCTTAGCCGTTTGCATCGAAATCCTGAGGCATATCTAGGTACAACACCTGAAAACAAATACGAGTATACCCGTCCAAGCTTTTACGCTATTCACAGTCCATCTTTCCGTAGTATATAGTATGGATAGGCCATACAAGTTCACCGAAAGCCAAGGAAAGATATCCGTAACTTGCTCAAGCATTACCATATATCTAAGCGAACAAACGGACCAAATAATGAGTCGTGAGAGCTGTTCTGCTACGGCAACAAGAGATGTGGTGGTAGTAGTTGGGCTGCAGGGGTTACGTACCTCATCTGTATGTATAATGACCATCATAATTTGCCGTCTATGGTCGAGAGCGTAGTGCATTTCCAAGAGAAGCTTAGCAAGGCTCTACTGAACATGAGACGGGGTTTCTTGTACATAACAAGATAGCAGCTCAATACTTCGCATATACGTGTGAACCTTTTTATGGTTGTTGGATTTATACAATTATTACGAATGTATTCGAATCCTTATAATCTTTCCCATCCAGTTCCTCATAGTCTGTCCAGTCCTCATCACGTCATTTCCATCCTCCCTTCCTCTTTTACTCATCATAATTGTCTTCATATCCAGCTATCCACGTCTCTGCGATTGCCGCTGGAGCTCAATGGTGTTTTCGTCATCTTCGTCCTCAGCAGTTGTACGCCTCCCAAGCCCTCCCATGTCGTCATAGCGATGGCCGCGACCGTTCCGCTGGCCCACGCTCTCTTCGTCGCTGTCCTCTTCAGCGATCGACTCATCCACGAGGTGCTTCTGCGACGAGCCGAGTCGGATCGCGATCCCCGATGAATCCCGCGGCGGCTTATGATCACCGTCTCCTGCGGGGGCGGATAGGGTAACTTCACTGCCGGCAGCGTGGTGATGGACCTTTGCCGCACTCTTCTGGTAGTGCCGGCTGCTCTCGCTGCTGATGTTGCCGCTGTGGACGCGGACGGCGGGGGCTTCGGGGTCCTCGCCCCGCAGACGGGCCAGTAGGAGCTTCGGCGTGAAGAGCGGCTTCAGCGCAGGCACGCTCGCGCACATGATGCCGACGTTGATCTCGATCATGGACCAGACGTTGATCTGTCAAACGAAAGGGATTCTGGTTAGAGGAGGAAGACGAAAGAAACCGCAGCTTGATAAGGGGTTGGGTGCAAAAACTCACGAGACTTCCGTCCATAAAGGGGTCTGCAGATAGCGTGTACGTGTAGATCGAATAGAGCCGGACGCAAGACATGGCCGTAGCAAAGATGCCGGCGCCGAAGACGCCGTAGAGGACGTAGCGGTCGCGGCGGCGGATCTGCAGGGAGTTGAGCGTCTTGAGGGGCATCGCCAGGATCCAGAAGTCCATGACGATGTTGAAGGCCGACGTGAAGTAGAAGAAGGCCGTCGTGTTGATGCACGAGGCGGCCCGGGCGGCGGGCGCCAGGGTCGGGTCCCACTGCCGCGAGAGGGGCTGGCACTGTCCGAAGGTCACGGAGATGCACACGATGAAGAAGACGCACAGGAGGGCGTGGGTGGTGTAGCAGGCCACGCGGAAGGACCGGGTCAGGGCTGTTTATTGGGGCGATAGGTTAGATGGAGCGGGTTTTGTATGGTGTGTTGGTAATGACTCACCAATGTTGTAATACATGGCCACGATAGAACACTTCGTCGTCACAATGATCACGTAGTACAACAACTCGATGGCGTATGTGAGCTTGAGGAGAGTCCCCATCTGCTCTATCGTTAGGGTGAGTATCGAAGCACCCAAACCGGCGTCCCGCGCAAGGACGTTACAGATCAGGTAGCCGATGACGAAGAGCTGTGCATTCCCATATGTCAGTCAACTGTATTCGGCCATCTAATCTGAGAGACGATGAGACGTACCATAGAAATGAAGATCAGGATATTGTCTGGTCCGGTTTTCTTGATTAATCCGGTTCGGATGATGCCCCGAATCAAGACGATAAGAGCTACCGAGTTGACCATCTGTCAGTCATGACACCCAGCATATCGACATACCAAGCGAGAAAGGGACAGAGCTTACCTGAGATCGCCGTGAAGACAAACGAGATGTTGACCAAGGCATTTGCCTGGTCAACCTTGTTTGGTAGCATCGACGGATCCATCGCGTTGTCCATTCTGACTAGAAGAGACGTGATGAGGGTATTCGCGGTCCTGCTGAGTACGATATTGGAAAAAATAAAGTCCCCAGACCTATCCAGTCAACATCAGACACTGCCTCGTAAGGAGAGCCAATCTGTTGATTTAGAGTAGGTAGATTATTATGGCCGATGAGACACCCAGATGTTAGGGGAGAGTTTGAGTTTCCCTATTCATTATATAACCAGACCTCAAACCTGTGCCATAATTGTGCGAGAGGCGACGACGGGTTCGTGGGGTGTAAGCCATAGCGTTTGTGGATACACGAATCTCACGAACGCTGGCATCGATCTCCGTCCAGGCCCAAGCACCCTTCCCCCAGAGCAGTTGCGCTCGAGATGGGCTGAGTAAGGGCGATTGTCGAGGGATAGACCCTGTACATGTGCGATTAAACGTTGTAATGCGGATCTCGCTGATGGATCCTGCCCATCAAAGATATTCGCTCTCTCGGCCGGGCCCCACTGCCTGCGGAATTTGGTACGTGTATGCAAGTACATATCTACATACACTTTAGCAACCACGATTCGGAGGAGACAGACTAACCTCAATGCGGGTTTCACCTCGTCGACTATAATCCGCTGTGAAGTCTATTCGGCTTTAAGAAACAGCAGAATGAGCCTCGGCGATGTGGGCAGATGCCCTCTTGCCTATGATTCGCTGAGCGGTACCTCGCTTCATTCGGTGACTTGTTCTCACAGTCCCGTATAACTGAGGACAGGCCTGGCGGAATTGATATATTTAATCTATTGCCAGCTTTTGGTCCAAGGCAAAGTCGGCACAGCAATGAACGAAACCAACGTTGTTGGGCTGTGCCATGATACGGGTAGTGGTGACTTGATTCGGCCGTTACAAGAGGTTCCCGTCGTTAGCACGCGGCTTGTTCGTATACCTATACGTCGGACTGCCGCTGGCACTTTTCTCTGGCGCTTGTGCAAATCTGATGGTGCGTATCGAGACGGCCTACCAACTTCGGACTTATGGTGTTCCCTGTGTGGTGGATCCCCCGTCTGCTGCAATGGGGGTGTCTGTGTGGCAGGTAGGTAAGTACCTTGGGTAATTGGCCCTTGTGGGAAAAGCCAGCCGCCCTTGCAACAAAACGCATGCCCGCAATGGCGGTAGTTATGCCGACTTGAAACGCTGGGGCGAGGGAGGATTTCTGCGGCGATGGAGAATTGCCCGGGCCTCTACCGCCGCCTGAATTGCTGTTGTTCTATTGAACCCCGTCCGGCAGTGAGCCAATAACTGGGTCCGAATAGGTCTGACTGACCGGCAGCGGCAACGTCAAAGTCACGAGTGATCTAACATCAAGAAGATCTTCAACGGTTCACGCATCGTGATGGAGACTGTCGATGGTGGCATGCGACCATCTGCAGATCGACATCATTCTCAGCTCTGTCTTCCATGTAGTTGGCGGCAGGTACGCCCAACCAGCTGGAGAATGTCTCCACAATGCCAAGTGACCTGCTTCTGCTTCTGCCTCTGCCTCTTCGTAACGATCAACATCCAAGAGAGAAATTTTGGACTGTTCAAAAGGCAAAAGGCGGTGCAAGTTCCACAATACGGATTCCTGCCATTTCAGAGAGCTCAAAGTAATCGTTCTTGGTTGGCGACTGAAGAGAGACTACGGAGTATTGCCGGCATGTCAGGGATCCTGCCTGTAATACTAGCGGCAAGCGTCTTCCCGCCGACCCTTTTTGCTCCACCCCGGGACATGATCCGTGATTCTTTCTGTCGGCCGCGACGTGACTTGACAGGAACATCCTCCCTTTAATTCGGTACGCCGCCCCGAGTGGCTGCCGGATCGCCAGTTCCCCTGTGCTTATGTGGCATCGCGCTTCTTGACAGGACATTCAACAGGCTTAGCAGCAATCAAAGAGAAGAACAATATTAACCTCGGCATATACTTATATCACCAGCCACGGCCCCCTCTTATGTGAAACGGTTTTTGCTAGATCTTGGACGACCCAGATCAGATCACCACCGCCTGTAGATGGATACTACTACGCTTTGTTCTCTCTTGCCTTTCTCCTCCCCTCCACTCCCGTGTTTTTCTTCAATAACTTCAGAGCGCAACCTGAGCCAACGGCCATCGGACCGTTCGGGGAGGCGGAAGGATCCTCTTGATCCACATCCGTAGAATTTTGCCTCTCGGCTCCGTATCTAATCAATCTGCCCTTCACTCAGGCGCACCACTCAGACCTCCTCGGTCGATCATAAAAATTTTCGATTTTCGACACACTATGATTTTGACATCGCCCGTAAACGGAATGAAAACACTCCTTATTCTGGGCATAGTTAACTTGTAGCCTTCCCGCCTTTTAGAGTTGCTGCACTCGGCATACGCATCCCGTCTAGGTCAGCCGACCGACTCTCTTCCTAAGCAAGTAGGCGGCGACTGGAACATTCAGATGTCCCTTGCCGTCATATCTAAGAAGTGCGGCCTCGTCTTTTTGAAGCACTCATCAGTCAGTGGCGGAGCCAAGATAACGGGTGGCCCCTATCTTACCCTGCTGAGAGTGTGAATCATACATACTGGATACAACCTGCCAATGACATTAAAGTGACGACAGAACTGCTACATCATAAAGAGTATCAAAGCACTAACTCCGAATTCTACCAGTCTAGACATATCTATATCAAATAGCAAGATGAAGTTTCTCAGGTCGCAGTCCAAAGTGAGGAAGGGTATCTCCTTCCTGACGTGTCGTCATCTATATCGCCGCCACTTTACTGGCTGGTAGAGGGTCTTCTATCGGTGCCTCCTACGTGGTATCTTATGGATATCAATGTGGATATCGGAGCTGTCGTTTAAAGTTTGAATATAGCCGAGACTATAGACAGACTAAACCTTATCAACAGGAACATACTTGTTTGCGATTTGTATGAGGATTCATTTTTTCTGCTGTCTTGTAACTGAAATGGCATTGGCACGCGGTATCCAATCTTTGTTAGAGGGCCGCATGAGTCCATTTTAGTAGGACCCCCCCTTTGAGAGTGTGACCGTCTCACCAGACCTCATCGAGATCGAGCGCCCAGGGCTCCATGCTGTCGGCGTCCCAAGCGGCACGGTTCAAGGTATATGTGCAAATACAGCCCTGTCCAAGAATAGCCACCAACATGTTGTCGATAGCCGTCATCAGCCTCGGGTCATCCCCAGCAGTGGCGAGGAAGACTTCTAGGTGGATCTTCTGCAGGCGCTTGAAGCGTCCCTGGAGTCTGGCGGCTTGCAAGTCCAGCGGAAACGTGAGCACGAATGTGTTGAAGTGGTCGTTGCAGCCGTGGAGGAATAAGAGCTTGAGTCTTCGGACGTTAGGAGGAAGCATGTCCGGGACCCGTACCTGACCGGTGGTGAGGCCTGGGCGGACCAGTAGCTGGTGCTCGATCTCGAGATCCTCGACGCAGCGAAGTTGGGGGAGGGACGAGAGAATTATTCCTTGCCGTTGCAAGTTGAAAGCCATGCCTGCAAGCCTCAGTCTCACTAGCGTTGCCGCGTTTCGTTGCAAAGCTTGGTTGAAATCCCCTTGCGGCGTTATAGGCAAGCCGTAACGTGAACGCGCAGTTACGAAGTCGATTCTGAGATTTCTCAGAGCGGTTGCCTGTTCCACGACCCCGACTACACCCCCCATGTCATTGCCAATGGCAACCAGAATCTCTTCGAGACCGTTGGCCCATCTGCGATGAGGGGTGTCAATCGCTGCGCTTGTGATAGACGAGGCCTTCCAAAGGTCCAAGCGACGCAGACTTGGAAGGTGGGCGAAAATATCTTGACAGACCTGGACACCTGTCCATGATTCAAGCGAGGCGCCACGATCAGGCTGCAAACGAATTGTCGACAAGAGTGACAGAACAGGACTCTGGTCAATACCACCCTGGTTGATGAAGTGCTCCAGTAAGCCGGAGAAAGGTCGCGCCAGTGAGTCAGGGTTCGAACTGCCCTGTAGTAAAACTGTCTGCAGTTTGGGGGCAAAACAGAGTAGTATTGCCAGTAGTTTCTGGGGCTCTTGTGAGTCATTGTTGGGCTGCTGGGTCTCATCGACAACCCTAAAGGACCGGGTCTGCGGTGCCTGAGCCTGGTTTGGGGGCTCGAAGAGTGAAGCTTGGGCAAAGAGCCCCTTTTCAGCAGGAGGAAGATCTTCAAAGAAGCCACGCATAGATTGCCACTCCTGAAGCATGACATCATGAGGTTGTCTCGTGCCGTGGCGGGTCGGCCATAGGTTGAAAGCACAAGCCAGGTGCCGAATGTGTGGTCGCAAGGATGGTGAGGTAGCCAGAGACCGCAATAATTGCACAAGGCTCTCTGGTCCTTTTGATGGCTCTTCACGATCGTGGTAGAGAATGACGGATTCGTACAGCCAAGGCTGAGCTGCTGCGAGAAGCTTATGGCTTGTCAGACAGAGGTTGCGAAGACATGCTCGTCTTGCTAAGAAGGTTGCGTCGGGGGCATACATCCCCAACTTCATGGGTTGCAGTTGGAAAGCAGCAGCAATGTTGCTCCAAACTTCAAGCGGGAGCTCCGGCATCTTGGGAGAAGCGTAGGGTGTTTTATTATAAAATAAAGAAAATGAAGAAGATGGGACTGAAAAGGTTGATAATGCATCAAAAAGTGAAGGTGACAGGATGTAATTTGGGCGCCTTCTTTAATGTTCTTTCTGGAAGTGATATCATCTCGTTTTGGGTCGTTGTTGAACCCGATTGAGATGAGGGGCATTCATCATTCATCAAATTCATCAAGCAGGCACCAGTGGGACGTCAGGATGACTCAGCATCATTCGTTGAGCACCTTTCATCAATGACACGCAATGACAATTGAATCAATCATTCAATTGTTTATTCTTATGAGGGTGAATCTGGTTGTCGCAACGGCGCCGGTGTCAGTTGAATAATTTCTTCACTCATTGTGGCGTGCATAAAAATTGACATTGAAGAGTCAGGCTTCAAGAAAATGGACAAAATAGTCGTCCGGCACTACTTGCAGCCACGGTTATCCGCCTGAACCAGGCATGCATATATGCATCATATAATCAATGTCCAGTCCATGGCGGACAAATCCCACTTATAGACCTTAAGGCTCACGCTCACGTCATATGACACATTACGACGTGGGCGTTTGCAATGTATCAACTTGCTTGGTTTATTTTGTCATCGACTGTTACTTTTACCAGACTGATGACTCCTGGATGCTAAACCACCTAAGCTGGTATATGGCTTGTTCATTTCATGGCAAGTCAAGCAGCCAGAAAAACAAACAGAAACACAATGTAGTAGATCATTCAGCACCCTGAGTCAACGCCGAGGCATCCCAGATCTCGGAAGGGCATTGAGTCGAGATCCCATGTAACCTATGTAGATGAAAACTTACCCAAGTAGTACGTGCGGGTTTGGAAAATTCCTCGCGAGAAAGTTGATTGTATTTCCCATGACATGGAGCTAGCTATCCTCTTGCATGAAAGCATTATTGGATACTATTCGAATTTCTTGGATCTGCCTGTTTGTCTTCTTGCTTCTTTTTCTTTTCTGTCAGAGACTCGTTCTGATCTGGGAAGACTGATGAAAACAAGCGTTATGGTGATATGATAATAGAAGCTAGAAAGCGTTTCAACTGCAATGTACTTTGAGAATGACCCTGAAAGAGATAACCCATGAAGCTTTAAGCCCCTATGATCATCTCTATGAAAATTTGAATGAGAAAGACTGGTAAAATATCCGGGCTTGATCATGTCCCCTACCCGTAGCAGCCAGGTATCTTTGCAACTTGGGAGTTTTGAGGAAGTGAAAACCCTTTCTGTTGGCCAAGCTTCTTTATATCACTTAGCCTTTTTAAGAGGCTGGATAATATTGAAGCATTGAACTAAAGCCTTCTGCTCTCTCCTTACTTCCGTGTTAGGTTCGGCAACGACAGTCAAGCCACACTTATTTAGTATATTAAATCTCCATCACAAGCCTGTAAGGTGATGAAACAGCACTGGAAGCGTCGGGACTTACCGCTTGCTCCGGGAGTACAATATTTCCATAGGAAAACAAGTCCGTTTCCAGCCCATTCCATCCTAATTTGCTGCTCTACAGCACATGGAACAGATATTCAGTAGTTACTGCAGCTTTGAGGAGACGATAATAACATTACAAACGCTCCGAGAAGCAACGTATGACGATCCAACATTGGTTTTCAGCAGCCTATGGCTGATCCGCACTTTGAGCCCTCGACAACACCACAACAAGGTGTCAGTCACAGGAGGACAGTTGGTTCCGAAAGAGATGATTGTGGATACTGATCACCAGCGTAATCCAACCTCACCCAAAGCCCACAGCCCGACCCGTACCTCCAACGCGGCAACGCCACCCAAAGACTGGATGGAGATTAGACACCGACTAAGATGTCCACTGGTTTAGGACCCCAAAGGAAGGTCTTCTCGAGTTCTTTACCTTCGGTCAGCAGACCGATCCATCATGTATTAGGAGCCGGGTCCGCAATGTGCGCGAACAAGGTGATTGAACAAGGTGATCCTCCAGATGCAAATTACATGCGCAGCTTCATGCCATTGAAGGCGGGTGGCTAAATGATTGAAGTCGTTGCACTGTCACAGAGAAATAAGAAGACAGAAAAAGAGAAAGACTACCCGCTTGTGGTGGCATATATTCCAAAGTATTTACTAATCTACAACCCAGACCAAGCTCTCACTCGTACAGTGGCTTGGTCATGCTCTGGAAACGAAGCCCATACAGCGGATCAAGACACCAAAGATCACGGGATGGATCTTTTAGAATTGTTGACGTGATCGAGTAGGAGGAATAAGGGCCACCAACATTAGCGGTTTAAGGGTCCACCAAAACTCATCTGCAAGGGTGCGAAGGGAATTACTTGAGGCGAGTTTCCCAATGCTGTCCAAACTCAGCGCTCTTGGATAACATCCAAAATCAATCGGAGCGTTCACCAACACCCTCAACTCGTCAAGTTGCCTGCTGATGCCAAGCTTGGCGCCATGTCCATCACCACGGCCCCGCTCGAGATGTGACCAGGGTTGAAAGTTGGGGTTCTCGTCTTGTTGGCATTCCATTATATGTCGATCTCGAGTCATAATGCAAAGCGTTTGTGCATTTATCGCAACTAAATACAGCATCTGTGGTTTCTATTTCATTACAAGAATATTCTTCATGATGTGAACGGAGGCATGTGCTGCCTTGCCTTTGGCTGTTCGTTTTGGGGTATCAGGTCATCCCAGCCAAGCTCCTCGTCCACGCCCCTATACTGCCATCCATTGGCCATGCAAGTCCATCCGTGCATTTCTTTAGTGGTAGGATTGGTGGAGGTTCGGCGTCGAAGTATCTACAGAAAAGCAAAATAGACTCCTCACAACGCCAAGCCAACTGAGTATTAGTTGTACAGCCGTGAGGGGTCGAACACAGCAACTGCCATGCGCGACACGCATATCCAGACAGGAGGGAACTCATCAGAGATCAAAGTCTTCGTCGTGGCCGTTCCAGTCAGGATCTTCCTCCTCTTCCTCCTCAGACTCTGGGCCGCCACGAATGTCAGTTATGACGAACTGCTCCTCGACGGCTCTCGAATTGTCGAGTTGAATCTCGACAACATCACATAATCGCTGTACAGCTCCAGCATCGACTTTCAATGGATCAGTGTAGAGCTCCGCTGAAAGTTCATCTTCGCCCTCATCATCGGCATCATGGCTCTCGTTGCCAAGTCGTCGGGCTTCTTTTCTGACCTGGCCTCTTCGACTGACCTCCCGGCCACTTGTATTTGATGCCTCATCTTGTGTCACGTCGGGGCTGGAGATTTCAGCCAGCCGAATACTCCGTCGCATGGGCGTCGAGCAAGCCTTCAGACTTTTCCGACGTCCGGGCTCTAGTACAGCCTTTTGCTCGAGTTGGTGAGCCAAGCGAGAAGCATCTGCCACCGAAGCGGGTACAACCAGTGGCCGCTTGAAGATAGTCTGCAGTCGTTTGGTCCAGTGATTTCGCAATAGCGTTCGCGTGGTGAGATCGCATTTTAGTTTGATATCAATTGCCAGTTTGCGAAGATGACGTAGACGCGTAGCGCTGGTCTCTAAGCTCTTGCAGAAATTGTGCGCGGCAACGTGAGCTTCGTTGAACTGGAGATGCTGCATATTGATGCACCGTAGCGTGGTAGGCCAGGTCGGAATCTGATCGGGCTCTAGGAAAACATCCCAGAAAGGCTGATCATCGTTGTAAAACTCGTGGTGACGGAAGTATTTAGTGTTTACATGGATTTCTTCCAGATTAGGACAAGCTGAACCCAGTATAGGTAGAAACTGTAGACTGAGGGACTGGCAGTGGTTGAGGACGATACTCTTGAGAGAATGACCGCGATCCCGCAAGAAATCAACCATGTGCTCAGCCTCAACATCCCAGCAGTTGATGAGCTCAAAATGCTTCAGGTTTCTCGGCAACTGCTCCAATAGAGACCCGTTCGCCACCGTTGAAGCTTCCAAGACCAAGTGTTCCAGCATGGGCAACAGTGAGATGGTAGAGGCAATGTCCCGGATGACAGGATTGTCCATGGCAGCAATGGCGATCGGATCCTTAATCTTGCTCGTTACTGACGGAACCTGGAAATTGATGAAGGTTATCTTGCGCAGGGACTGGAAGCTTTGAGAAGAGTGTATTGAACGGATCTCGTCCATAGTCCATGCCGCAGGTATGAGACGAGCGCTCCAGCTCCAGCTCTCCAGGGGCAGGTATGTGAGGCCCTCATCCCTTAAATCCGGATTGCCCATGGGGGGCATCGAGTGTAACGCGTTGAACATCTCAGGCGAATATTTCCAGCGGACCGACTTGTCAAGTTGGCGCCAAGGTTTCGCATCCAGAGCTGTATACAAGTCGATGTGCTTGAGACGGGGCAGATACTGAATTAGCTCCTTAAGATTGAGGTATGTGCCCCAGTTCTTCTTGCTCAGCGTCTGTTCCACTTCAATACGCAACACCTCAACCTTCGGCCGATAGTTGAACATGGTCGAGTCTGGAGGTGTCATAAGCGTGTGAAGTAGTTGGTGTGTCGAGCAGAGCATCAGGGGTGGTGCTTGATACAGTGCAGTCAAGGCAGGCTCGGCCAAGATCTTCGATGACCGGGAAGATGCTAGGAGGGTGCGCGTAGCTTCGGATTTGGCTTCGTCTTGGGCGGATAGATCGCGCAGAGGTGATGCGATTTCGTCGAAGACACCGCGCCAAACCAGGTAAGGGAGTGATGCCCAATTGCCAGCTAAGCTACACACGGTCTGTGATTGAATATCCGCATTCCGGTTTGACCTGTGGTTTGTTGGCGTTTGCCTCTTGACAGGACCGTTTCGCTTGCGTGATTGTTGAGGTGTTGTGGGCGACCCAAAACTGCGAAGCGTACGTTTCGAGCGGCGAACATTTTGATTGCTGGAGGTGACTCTTTTGCGCTTTGGACCGCTGGCCTCGGTATTGTGCGTCTGCTCAGTAGCCGATTCGGCGCCAGAGGCAGAATCACCCGAGTCCTCATCAGAAGTCTCGTGGTAGTTGCAAGCACTGGCACGAGTCTTGCGCGCAGGTACCTTCTGTTTCGCGGTTCGAGCGGGCGGTCGGCGGGTAGGGGTTCGTGGACGTCTGTAGTCGGAGTCGGCGCCGAAATCCTCGTCTGAGCTGCTCGCCATGTTGGATCGTAGCGATGTTGCGTGGGTGAGAGCGCAACAGATATGAGGTGAGGTGAATGTGGTGGGGAGGATCGAAGCAGAACCCGCGCAGATTCACGGTCTGGGCCAAAGAGGTACCCGAGGGGGGGCAGTGGCCAAGTAGAACGCGGCTTTCTTTGTGAGTCGAGTTGCAGACTCGGACGCGAGAGGATTCTTGAGCGTTTTCCCCCTATCGCATCATGGTCATATAAACAAGAAAGGGAGAGGGGCGAGTGCGGTTACAACAGACGGCCTTTTCGCGAAATGGCCAGAGTAGGAGACAAACAAATGAATGCGATGACGACGGAAGGTGCAGTCAGTCAATTGATCATCGCTCAGAGTTAGCGCGAAATGGCCTTATCGTTTGACAGAGTCCCACTTCCGCCCTCTTCGATAAGCAGTGGCGGAACAGTCCGTGCGCCCCGTCAAGGGGTTGGGACCAATCAGAGCTGTCACCATCCTCAAGTGGCCCCTTGAAGTAAACAAAGTACCGATCAGAAGCTTCTGCCAAGAAGACAGCCAACTTGCGTTGTAAGTCAGGATGCGGAAGACGCCCCATCGGCTGCTGCTTTCTGGTCCAGTAAAATCCGACTATCGCCGTCAGGACAGCCAACTGGGCCGCGGCTGCCCTTTATCGTGTGCTCCCTCGCATGTTGCATGTTGCATGTGTCATGTCGCGCTCTGATGAATGTTGATGAGCGAGAGTGGTGACTTGGTTGAGTTGCGGGATAAGTCATGAGCAGTCCGTCATCCCTGTCAGTCCAGCATTGCTCTTGTGCTACTCCGTACAACGCCGAGCTCCCCATATGTCACCCATCTCATGCCAACATCAAAGTGACTATCTGTGCGGAAGTGCGCCGGGCTTGTAGTCAACAGGCTTGCCTTTGTATTTCCAAACCGCAGGCTCGCTGCATAATGGGAATTAAGGCTTTGCTGGCTGTTCTGGGAGAGTAGGATGGTGGCCTACGGTGGCTGGCGTCTTTGGCAGGGGATAGAACAACAAGGTCGACGACATGTTGCCCAAGGTCTGGTTTGCAACCAATCCGATCTGTAATTTTCCTGCTTGTAGAACTGAGACATCATACTGCAAGCACGGAAATGAAAAGACCAGCGAGCCTAGAATATGGCTCACGAAATCCCCATGTTCGGGGAGAAGGCTGGACTTTTGGCATGTTAGCAAGCTCTCTTAGAAGGGCCATAAGATGGGTCAAACTCGTATTTCAGTCTTCTCTGAGTAGATGAGGTGCTAGAGCCGGCATGGAATAGGGTATATCTTACGGTCAGAAGTTCTCTGACCCCGTCATCGATGTGGGAAAAATCGAGAAAGAAGATTCTGGCAGTGAGACTGGGGAGATATAATTAATACATGCAAGTCCGACCTTAGTGGGGTCCGGGTTGTAAGGAATGAGTTTAGAGCCAGGTGCAACCTCATGCTATTCCTGTTTTTGCCTTAGGCGAAGAGAATACGCTGTTGGCCGCTCACTCGCATAATCTTTCTATCGTCCCTTTGTTCTGCTCGCTTGCCTAACTGAACAGATATTCCTCACCCAGGAAGCATTTCGAGAATAGCTACGCCTCGATAGAGTTCGCGGCTCGATAAAACAGCAAGCAACTACTAATTGAGTGTCGCTAGAGCCTCGAATAGCAGCAGCCAGTAGATGACCAGAGTCACATTGAAATGCTTGCTTGGCATCACTAGTTCCATTTGATTGGCATCCACCTTCAATCGGCACGGTTCCCTTCGCCGATTCTTTACTTCACGCGCCCGGCGCTTCCCTTCCTCTCTCAAAGTCACCTTTTTCTATTTTCCCCAAGTTTCCCGGAGCACCTGTCTCTGATCCATCCCGAAAAGTTCGGCGTCGGCACGTGACGCGATCTTCCGTTCCTGAGGAAGAAGCAAGCAAAAAAAAGGCCAGTGCGAGTTTTTGTGGACAGCAGGCGACAAGGACACAGCAGCCAGACCCGAAACCCCCCCTGTCCGTGGGAGTGCGGCGAGCTGGGTCTGATTTTGGCACGGTACGCGTCTCTCTCACTTCTCTTTCCCTTTCGCAACCGTGAACTGCATTTGCATACATTACATCGAATACCCATCCATCCCGACACTACACGTTCACGCACACGACACCACCACCGTCCCCTTGTGTGCGTGCGGCTAGGTGTATGCCCCCTTTTCTCTTCGTATTCTTCTCTCTTTCTGTATACTACCTACTCCCTTCCTGCATTGCCTTGTTTACACACTCCCGGGTTGCGACGGTCTTTCGTGCTTGCTGCAAGTTAAGCTTAATTGTTGTTGATGTGTAGTAGCAGTAGTAGACTGGGCATTGAGTTGGTTCTCGGTTGATCGACTCGACGAATGGTTCTCTACTACTTGCACGCCTCTAAACTCAGATTTGCTGTTGCCGGCCCCCGGAGCTGTCTTTTCTCACTGTCCTCCTAAACCTAGTCGCATTCTCATCTCATCCCAACCCATCACATCCCGTCTCAATCCCAATCCCTTTCATCCATCCATCTTGATCCATCAATCCATCAAGTTGCTCTCTCGACCAAATATCTTGGCCTGCCTGTTTTTCTCTCTTCATTCTTTTCCTTGCCTGCCCGCTGCACCGAAGACTACAATCGCCGACCCAGGAGATTGTCACTCGCGTCTATCCATTTTCAATCGTCATCCTTTTTAAACTTCGGCGTAACATACATGATAATGGTCATCCACTAAGAGGCCTATCTTTGATTGCGTGTGTGTGGAAAAGGCTCATTCTTAGCCGTTCCCATTGACCATTGACTTACACCTCGTGTTGTTGCATAGACCGCGGCAGCCGCTACTCGAGGGGGCTACTTGCACTGATGTCTCCGCCCAGAGATGGCAGCAACCATACCGTACAAACGCGATTCGCCATTTCTCCATCGCATCTGGAAGTCAACTTTAGATTTTGTCTCATCCTCCACCAATGGGGAGAAGTCGGCGACCGGTGACCACAGTCCCAGGCCAGCTAAAAGACGTCGCGTTACCGACGAAAACCCCGGGATGAATGGTTTTGCCTCAGTCCCGGCTCTATTCCAGCAACCCCCGCCAGCCGATTCTCAGAGGGTTCTTCGCATCGAAGTCCTCAGGATATGGCGCTTCGACGGGACCAAGTCGGCCACCAATGGCATGGTCAACCTGGTCAACGGGGGGTCCCCAGTGAAGAAGGACACGCCCAGCATCCGCGCGCGCTGTAAGATCACCATCTTCAAGTGGCTGGCCGGCGTGGAAATGCGCCCGCTCTACTGCGACAGCCAGATGTGCACCATCAAAGAGTGGTGTGGCGCCAGCGGTGTCTGCGAGGCCGTTAGGATCCACCTGCCACAGGCGTTCGAGATTGCCGCAGAGAAGCTCTACGTCGAACGCAACGACAACCAGGGTTTCGATTTGGACGATTGCTACTTCATCCTTGCAGAGCTAGAGTCATTTGGTGACCCCAACTGGCCCCCGAGATACTTGCTTCATGGCCAAGAGAGCATGCACACACCTTCAACCGCCCCGCGGAAATGGTCGCTACAATCGCAAATTAAGTATACATACAGCAAAGGTCGTGTGTCATCGCAAGTTCGGCTCCGGAGGGGTTCTGGCGACACGGCTAGGGTTCTGGATCCGTATTGGATGGATATGGATCTCCGGTGGACTTCCGCAAGTTTCACTGAGCCAGTCCAGACCGTGGAAAGCGCCAGTCCGCCCGACGTCAAGGACACGAGCTTGAACGGTGCTCTGGAACCTCTCACCAATGGCCATGTTAATGGCAGGACTGAGCTTTTGGACAATGGTCAAATCGGCGATGATGCAGACGGCTTGGTGGACGATGAAGAACTCGAGGGTGAAGCGACTACTCCGAGCAGGCCCCTGCGCAACCGTGGAAAGCCGCAGACGTACAACCTGAAGAAGCTGAGCGACAAAGCCCGGGGCAAGGAGCCCAAGGAGCGGAAGAAGCGCAAGCTCGGGGAACTGAGCGGGGATGCAGTTCTGGCGACGTGGCTCTTGCCGAGCGGCCAGCGATGTTCGCTGGACAACTGGAGTTGCATTCACTGCTTTGCTACACATCTATCGATTGACCAGTTGAAGTTGCACATGCAGGTTCATCGCGAGTTCAAATATGCTTTTGATCACAGTCCGCGAGGCGGCTGGCGCATTGCTATCACGAACCATGGTCAGCAAACGCCCAAGTCTATCAGGTCGTACGACTACTTCGAGCCGATCAGTGGAGACGAAGCGGAAAGCGATGCAGACGAAGACGAATCGCCTCAAAAGGCTAGAAGCCGATCACGGCCCAAGTCCATTTCGGTAAGTGTGGCCTTGTATGGCAAAAGCTATGATCTGATTGCGAGGTGTGCGCTGACGGAAATCAAATCTAGCAACTACCTAAGCAGGTGAAACCACGGGAGACCAAGCAATGGATCCCTCAGACCAGCCAAGACCTCTATGATCGCTTGAGCAAGTGCAGACTCGAGCCCGGTACACGGGTGGATGAGCCGCAGATCGACAATTCGTGGCTTTTGCAGAAGCATCGTGACATAATTAAGGATTACAGTGATGTGCACCCAGATGAGAAGGAGTATGCGGCCGAATGGGACGCATTTGCATCCAAGGAGAAGGCCACCATGGCACCTCACTTACAGGATGTCTATCTTGATTTTGTGCACGAGAAGGCGACGTGGATGGCATCTACGCAAAATCGCATGAACGAGGCGATGAAACACCTGGCCTACTTGAAGGCCAGGGATGCCATCTCGGAAGAAACCGTCCTCAAAGTACTGGCGTTGGCGCGACAAGCCAGGTCAACGGCTCGGTATGAGTCGACAGAGCCGAAGTCGCCTACGACTTCGCCCAAGATCAAGTCGCGGTCGGGTTGCAATGTTTGCGGATTGTCCATTTCAGGACCGAGCACACTGATCTGCAGCAATTTGGTGGGTACCAACCAGCTATGAGAAAACAGCGCTTACGGGGGAGCCAAGACTAATGAGCCGTGTTTTTCAGGATTGCGACCAACCCATGTACCATCATGATTGCATCAGAGACGATGCCAAGATACCCGTAGAGAGGGGTCTCCATTGGCGCTGCAATGAGTGTTATGATAAAGAGAAAGAAATCAAGGAGGAGGAGGAGGCGGCGACAGAAGCTACCGCGCAGGCAGCGACAGAGAGTTCTGCGGCGGCTGCGGCTGCTGCTGCTACGGGTGCCGCCACTACTACTACTGGCAGTACTGCCTCGGCAACGGCAGCGAATACTACTACTGCACCCTTGTAAAATTTGGGGTGTGTGCGTGCGCACGAGTTCAGGATAGCACACTGAGTCCAATACCTCATAATAGTGTGTGCTTGAATGAAAAAAGCGCCCTACAAATACTTCTATCGTCGAAGCATTTGAACCCTATGTAGGCATATAAGCAGCGAAATGAAACGCATTGAATTCTGGTTAGAATGCGGGGTCGTCTGTCTCTCTTCGAGCAGCTGACACACGAAATCCTGGTGAGAAGGGACTGCCAGTCAAAAACCGAAAATTGTTTTGCGAGAGGCCAAGATCGGCAGTGGAAACTCGGGTCCGTGATTATGTAATACTGAGATCATGAAAAACCACAGCTGAGGGTTAGATAATGAAGTTAAGAGAAGGGCTTGTTATGATTTCAAGGGTTGTAAGTGATCACGGATCTTGTGTAAGACTTTCATTCTGTGCCAAGACCTCAACGCAGCAGGATTGGATAAAGTGGGGTTCAAATATGGGAGAGAAGAGAGAGAGAAACACCAAAGGGAGAAAAATACACGATCTTCAAATCCATGGTCTTTTTATCAGGTGCGGCGGTTTCCGGTATTGGTTCCATAGCGTGTACGGATCGGTCCGTCGGAGAAAGGGGGGACAGGCACCGTCTGCCCTGGAATGCCGTTTCGGGATGGCGATGTGCCCGGCTCGGCAGCTTTCCATTTGAATGTGCTCCGTGGAAAAGACAAGTTTTAGAGAACGGGTGAAAGTGACAGAAGCCTGGGAGGAGGAACATGAGGGTCAGTTGTAAGCATCTCCGCCTTGGCGGCGTGTGTGTGGAAGCAGCCAGGCTCCTTTGGTGTGGCAGCGTAGGGTTAGGATGATCTATGGATTCTAATATTTCGAATATTATATGCGAAGTGTCGCATTCCGGGCGGTTGCTGGTACGTGTGATTGGTCTAAGAAAATGGCAATAGAACCAAATCTACCAAGAGAATCATTCATTCCGTGACGGGCGGCTCCGACCTACTGTTCTTCAGAGATGAGTTGTCTTCGGACGAACGTGAGCGACAGCGGGACGGCGTCACGGATGCTGCCCTGCTTGGTTGCCGGTTGAGGTAACGGGGTCGGAGAAGATGTGGCGGGTCTTGCGCTTCGCCATAGACCGAGACCGGTAGATGATACCGGAGCGGCATAGAATACGGCTCCAAAAGCGTCAGCTTATGTTATGCAGGTTGCAGATTTCTCCGTAGGAGTCGGGATACGCAACAGCAAGATTCAAGGCTGAGAGGATTCCAGAGACGAGTTGCCCCTTCCTTTCCCAAGGGCAATTGCACGTGACTTGGTGGATGGTCATTACGATGAATCTTTATTGGCACACTTGAGATTCGTGAGGCATCTGGGGCAACCTAGTGTATGGCCGGATACTCGGTATTCCTTGCACAAAGTGTCCTTCATCATGGATGGATGATAAGTGACCGCTCTTCCCATACTCGAGGTCATCGGCATTTGGTAAGCCAAAGAAGACATCGTCTAATTTCTTGGAGCAGCAATGTCGGGCCAATAAGTGTGATAAACTCGTTGTGAGCACTGACCCAGTGCTGAGTCGAGATATACCTAGGCGGACTGAAAATTACGTAACAAACAATCTGCTTCTGGAAGGTCACAGAATGACATGACTTCGCGGCTGGAAGATTCAAATGGATGCTTCTCGTTTGGAAAGTCAATATGCACACTCGTAGTTTGCCCTTCGCAGTTTGGTTATCTTGCACAATAACTGAGTAGCACAATATTGATATCAAGTCGAAGGCTGAAGACGTTCGGGCCCATGTATTATCGAGCTCTGAATATGCAGTATAGCCAGGCTAAGGTGAGTACAGACCTCCCATAAGTAGCCAAAGGTTGTGCACAATGTGTTGATCCACTTCATGCCCGCAACTTTCCTCGGTTTTCTAAAAGGGTCGTAGATTCAGGGGGGGAATGGTACTGAAACGTACCACACACTTCCCTAACTGCCAGTGGAGAGACGACGGCACTCAAAGGGTCTGCTATGCTCTTAAAGAACTGAGTTGTAGGCTATCATGGTATAGGTTCGAGACCAAGGCCATATAGATGTTACTTGAAGGTAGCGTTGGGCACCATGTTTACTCTCTGAACCCAAAAGTAAATCTTAGGCATAGCGGGTTCCGGGGCTTTGCCACAGCCCAGTTCCATATTAGAGTATGAGAGTATTCGTCATGCAGACTGTACCACACGGAACAAGTAATGACCAAGTCCAATGAACTACTGAAAAGGAAAGCACAGACATGATATTCGAAACTGGTTTTCTATCTTTCGGTACTTAGTTTAATAGAACGCAGGATCTCATCGATTCCAAGTCAAGGATGTGCAGTTCTTGCAAGCACGGCACCATATGGGATGGGATGGGATGGCGATTGGGGCAAAATGAAAAGCGAAAAGATACGATACTGAGCTGAGCAATTTTGCTTGTTCCGCTTTACCAATTATTCCAGATCATTTCTTGTCTGATATTAGCTTTCTTGTTGGAAGCGTGCGGATGCAGGATTGGTCACTTTCAACCAAGCTGGAAGATAACAAATTAGCATATTGTAAACGAATCAGGGATGCCTTATATATCTATATACCTGGAAAATTTACTGCAAGTACAACGAGGAACAGGCAAACCTTGGGAGAATCTAAACTGCATTACCTAGCATCTAGCCTCTAACAAACAGCTGGGGGAATGAAATGCATCCTGAGGCCAAGATCGTGTGGTTCGCTTGCATGGCAACGTATCACTAGGTTCCTGGACATTCAGTTGAATCCGTACGGTGGCACCTCGAAGAGTATCCGGTATCTACATTGACTCTGCTCGATACTTAAGGAGCAGAGTGTCCCAGAGACCGATTGAGATACAACAAATTACTCTTTACTCCAATTACTTGATAAGTTTTCTGACATGTTGCTCCTGAAATGGGTTCACAACATTGTGTATTGCCTGTAGATACATCTCGTGTGCTTGATTTGCGTAACTCGTCTTCCTTTTCTGTCCGTGAAAATCCATTATGTGTATCAGTCTGAATATTGTGTAGATAGCCCAAGATTGTCGAGATTCGTCCGGTTTGCCATGACGAGTGTGTGCTTAACCCATAGTGAGGGCCAGCTTGGTTTTTGTTGCATGTTGCCGGAATATGCTCTAACTAGATATACATCGCTGAATGTTTCCCACATAGACTCTAGACTACATGACACAAATTGGATGTCCTTGACTGTAGTTGTAGCACTCACTTTGGCTGACAAGGGTTGTTGAGAGCATCCACAGTCAAGATTATAGATCAGTCATGCCGGTTTTAAAAACAGTCTTCCTGCTGCAAAGTTCTAACGATGTGTTTTGAGTTTGGAAAAAAGAATGTGATTTCAAAAAGCAGGCTGAAGTAAGCTGAAGTAGTTAAAATGAAGAAAGAGATCGTGTATGACCAACGAGAGCATGTGAGCAGAACATTGGTCTCAGAAACAGCACGCAAAATGGAAAGCTAGCCTCAGGCCCAAACGAGTGTCCGTGTAAACCTTTGCTTACTCCAACAATCGATAGTAACCAAATCATCTCTAATGCCACAAGCTGTCTGACCACCAGGAGGCAACCCGTACTTGCAATGTCGTGACACAGGGCACTACATTTGAGTGCATGTAGCTCATCTGAATACATGGATGAGAAGGACTATGATGACCCTTACTGCCGCTCCTTCCGGTACGCATCTCGTTGCTCTCTAGTCCAGTGATACAGGAACTGGTGATCGAATCGCCCTGTAGTAGATGAGAAGGTCATATCACAGCCCTCCATCCTACAGTCGTACACATCCTGACGTGGCTTCGGAATGTGCCCAGGGGCCTCAGGGTGCTTCGCTACACGATGCTTCATCAAGTCCTTCTCCCTAATATAGCCTTTGGCACCAACTTTTTCACAGCCCTCGACATCGCAAGGGAAGGGTGTCTGGTTGTGAACCTCTTTCAAGTGTTTGCTGAAAGCCGATTGATTTGCGAAGGGTCGTTGTGCCAGCTGTTCATGCCATGCCATAGTTTGGAAAGATTCGTCACGAAAGAACTCGCACCCACGATGTGGGCAAGTCGCAAAGTGGCGCTGTACCAGTTTGGCCTTGGGCGGACAGGCCTCACTGATATCGTCTTTGTCGAACTTGTGGTATCCGCGAAGGTGCTGGACCAGATGGTCTCGGCGTCGAAACCCATGTTTGCCACGGTGGAACTTGCAGAATTTGCAAGGGAATCTTGAGCCTTCCTTCGCATAACCATCTATATGGCGGTGCAATACATCCACCCTGGAGAATGTGGCGCCACACAGGCATAAGAAAGGACTGTGCTGACTATGATCGCCATGCGCTTGTTGCTGGGTGCGATTTTCGAAAGGTTGGCCACATTCGGCACACGTGTGCAGTCCATGGGGTTCAACCTGAGAATGGCCAGGAACGTGGGAATGGGCTTCGTGAGCCTCCAAATGTGACCGAACGAAAAAAGAGGTTGCACAGTCTGGTGTTTTGCAGTGAAAAGTGGCATGCCTTGTTTTCCTGGCATGATATGCCAATTCCCAAACATAATTGGCAGCAAAGTTGCATTCGCTGCACTGCTGCTCCTTTGGGGAAAGGGGTGCAGCCGTGAATACATATTTAGCTGTTTCCTGCCCTTGTGATTGGCCACAATTCATTGCTGTGCGGCTGCTGCCCAACACCCTTTTTGTTAGCAAGAGCTAAAAAAAAAAAGTCTCACCGATCGGCGGTGGCGTCGAAGCCTGCATCAGGCTGCAGCAAGGCAGAATGGTCGGGCGCCTTCTGCTCCTGAGCAATGAAAGGGGCGGGGGTGGTGACAATGTCAAAGGCAGTGCTGAAACCTGTTCCAATGCTATTGGCGGGCAGGGAAAGCTCGTAAGGCGCCCCAAGGTCGATTCCCGTGACGAGTGGATTGGCATTACAGGGAAACGTCAAGAGATTAGCACTGGCGATAGTGCCGTCGAAGTCGTCGAAGTTGAACACCTCGTTCTGGGTGCTGTCAGGAACCGCGGACTGGTTGACACCAGGTAGAGCCTGGTAGGTGGCAGGATATGGGTTCAGGCCGAAAGGTGCCTCGATAGAATCGACGCCAATTTCGAAGGAGTCAAAGCCTCCGGTATCAGTGCTGGCGACTTGGCTGGGGCCAGCGTGAGGCCACTGAGTCTCAGTGTAGAGCCAGTCAGGAAGTACCCCAGCGGACACAAGGGGGTCATCGGCTGCGTTGTCAGGCTGGGTCACCTGGGTGACAGGGTGGGCGTTGAGGTCGAGTAGGGCGTCAAAGTCGAAGTTGCACATGCCGCCAGACATGATCGGTGAAGCAGGAGAAGTAGTTGTTGGTAAAGGGGAAGGAAGTGGATCAGAAGCAGGGGATGCTGTGGTTGGCTGGAGTACAGGTCTGAGGGTCGATATGTCAGTGCTGAGAGCTGTAGGGAGCATAGGAAAGAGCCAGGGGGTTATCACCTATTTGAAATTTCCTATGTCGCAGCCGCATGAAAACAACGACCTTGCTAACAAGAGGTACATTGTCTCGGTAAGAGGGGTGTGATACGATGCATAAGCAGTATATTTTAATTGGCTCTCCGGAGCGCCTTCGCTATCGCCCTATTTCTATGGCGTGGCGCCCAAGCTGCAGGAAGCACCACCCTATGTCTATGCAAACCTGTCTACTCTCGCCATACAATACCGTCTAATCCTAACCGCTTCATTCTTGGAAAGCCCCCTCTACACAGTAGGGACATCAACAAGATACCGGACTAACCAAACAGCCAGCCAGGCTTCACCCGACAGCTAGCAATTAATATATAATAATATCATACGAGTAATTAAATAATTATTACACTCGCGTAATCAAATATTATATACCTCGGTTATTATACTATTAATTATTCCATTCGAATGCTCTAAGTAGGGGCGATTAGCCTAGTTATTCCGGTGTCTATTTGAGGTCACTTCTGCTCTACACACACCACACCATGTCGGACTGTTGTACAAGCCGTAATAATGTACACAAAATATCTTTCAAGCGCTATTTACCAGGCAAACAGGTGTATGCACCTTGAGCACCCGTACACCCTTCTACGCCCACATAACATTACTTGTTAGCATTCCGCACCCGCACCTCATGCGAATCCACCGCCTCGGGCACCACCTCGAACCCCATCCCCCTGCGCTTCTTCCGCGCCTTGCCGTCCCCGTACCGCTCGTCGAACTTGCGAATCGCGTTCATCGTCGCCATGTCCTCGCTGACGCTCGCGCTGATCTCCGCGAGGCCCTTGTCGAAGTGCCGCCGCCCCAGCGTCCGCTGCGCCGCCCACACGTACGGCTCCGCGCCCGTGTGCTTATCGGATGCCTCGAGCTCCTCCTTGACCGCCGACATGGCCGCCGCCACGCACACGTTCTTCAGGTCCGAGCCCGAGTACAGCGGCGTCTTCTTGGCCAGCTCCTCGATCGACACGTTGTCGTCGAGCTTCTCGCCCTTGAGGTGGATCCGCAGGATCGAGGCCCGGTCGGCCTCCAGAGGTAAATCCACGAGCAGCTTTCTCGGCAAGCGTCGCAGCACGGCGTCGTCCAGGTCGAACGGCCGGTTGGTGGCCACCATGATGAAGGCCTTCATGCTGTCCATGCCGTCCCATTCACGGAGGAACTGGTTCATGACTTCTCTCTGAGCACTGCCGTTGCGCGGTCCTCGTGCGCCAAGAAGGGCATCGGCCTCGTCAATGAAGATGACCATGGGCTCCTTCTTCTTGGCCAGTGAAAACAGCGCGCGCACGTTCTTCTCGCTCTCGCCAACAAACATGTTGTTTATACTGGCGGCGCTGACTTCGATCATGTTCGCACCGCTTTCCTTGGCAACCGCCTTGGCGAGCAGCGTCTTGCCCGTGCCCGGAGGGCCGTATAGTAGACACCCGGGAATCCTGTCCGTCGCCAGCACGCCGTAGGCGAAGGCCTCGGGCCTCTGGAGGGACAGCTGGGTAAGCATCCGGACCGACTCGATGGTTTCCTTGGGGACATGGACGTCATTGAACGTCGTCCTGATGTCTTTGGCATCCACAAGCCCTGATAGCATACGTTCTTCGTGATTTTCCTGACGAGGATCCCCGGAGTGGGCACTCCGTGGGCTCGGGAAGAACGAGTCCTTGGGAGAGCGGCCTTCACGATCCGACAGGCGCTTGGTCTTGTGTACTCCCACCGTCCCCTCGTCTATACTCTGGACAAGACTAAGGGCCTCTTCCAGTATCGTCTGGTCAAAGGCTAACAGTGGCTGTTTTCGGGCACCAATCATAAACTTGCATATCCTATAAACCTCCGAAAATGACAGGACGGCACTGCAGAACGCTGCGCGGAGATCCGCGTCTTCGATCAGCTGCATGTTGAACTTGATTTCTGGCATCTCGCCAGTGTAGCTTGGCTTCAAGAGCGAGTATAGGGTAGCCTTGATATTGTTGGTGTTTTCTTCCAGGAAGTCGTTCTGCTCGTGTTCCAGGAAGCTCATCTCATCGAAATTCGATGCGTGAAGCGTAACGACATGCTCCACTACACCGCTGTACTTGAGGGCATCCCGGTAGGGTCTTGGCGCATGCGGACTCGAGCAGCTGCCTACCAAGACAATTTTCCGGCCTTCAGCCCAGAGGGTATCGATGGACTTGCGAAGCTTGTTGAGCATGGCGGTGGAAGCAAGGCCCAGGGCGTTGAAATCGTGGATGTGAACAATCAGAGGCTTTTGCTCGGCGGCATCAGATTCAGCGGCGCTGATCAGCTGCTCGACTGCAGTGTTGATCTTCAGGTCTTCCCACATGCCGTCCGACTTCTCTCGGTTCGAGCCGCCGCCGAGAAGCCCTTCCAGTAGGGTCTGGGACTTCTTGTTTTGCTTGGACCGGTCAAGGTTGTCGAAAATCAAGAAGCCCATGGACGATTGACCCTCAGACTCATTCTCATCACTATCTTGCTTTTGCATCCGTAATCTCCCTCCATGCGAAGCTGCGTTGTAGCCAAGTAGAGAGCAAGGACCCGGCGCTCGTGAAATATCCTGTCCCAAATATGGGCCCACAACATGTCCCAGGTCCTGGGCCGTGAGGTGTAGCACATTCGCATCCACTTCATTAGCGATGTCATTGATGACGTGACGCGGCCATGACGAGCCACGGTAATAGGGGAAATCCAAGATAGTAACAGGGCGTCTGACTTCGGCCGGTTTGATGGTCTTGGGGCATTCCACCAGGAGATCCGAGCGAACAGATGACACTATCTCCTGAAGTCCCAGGTGATGTAGTGCGCCGAGCTTCAAGTATGGCCCATAGGGTATGTTTGAGATGAGAAGCTTGCGCAACGTCATGTTCTTGAGGGCCGGCTTGGTGTTCCCATTGCATATCACCTGGATCAACGCGCCGGCTTTATAGAGCTCGGCTACGGACAAGTCCTCAGAGCAATCAGGCTTGGGAGGGGGCGGCGCATCCTCCGTGTTGCCCTCCGTGTTCTCTGTTGACTCGGGTCGTTTTGGTACTTTAGGCGCAAGGGCATCCTTCATGGTTCCGAGCGCAAACAAGCAAATGCGGTTCGCCGACGCAAGAACCTCGTTGTACGCAGTGTGAGCATCGACGCCGGTCTGAGTATTTTGCTCCCCGTCGGCCGATGTGATAGGTGCATCCAGCTCTGGGTCCATGCCGCGAAGTAGAGACCTGGAAAAGCCCATGGACTCCTCCTTAAGGGAGAGCATGAACTCGACCATGTCGGCTACCTTGTCGGCGGCGGGATGTCTCCTACCCTGGCCTTTGCCCTTGGCAAACTCGTTATTGATTAGGTCCCGGACGAAGGACACAGCATGTTCCCGCGAGTTCCGCTGCTGTTGGGCATTGTAGAAGGGGGACTCGTGCGCGTCACCTATCGACTCTCGGTGTCAGTATTTCTGGAATAAGCGGTTATTCCATCCCTCGTAAGACATTGGACTAAAGTGGAATAAACACTAGAATAGGAAGGAATAAACACCGAAAGTCGCTTACCGCTGCGGTAGACGTGGGTCTTCTGGAACCCCTCGGGGAGCTGGACGACCGGGAGCTCCTCCGGCGTACGCCTGCGAGCCCTCGTGGCGGAGCCGTTTATGCGCCGCCGCTGCCGGCCCTGCGTCTCGCCGTTGCCGTTGCCGTTGCCATTGAGGCCGTTCTCGCCGAACAAATTGTTCTCGTCCTGGTTCGCCTCGTCGTCTTTGTTGTTGTTGTCGGGCTTGTCGCCGTCGTTCGGGTTACCGGCCGGCGGCGCTGCTGGCGAAGCATCAGTATCCGCCCGCAGGGTTGTCGAGGCGTGCAGGTATCGGCGTTGTCGAAGCTGCCGGGCGGGGGCAGCAGCAGCTATGCGCGTCTGAAGGGGTGCGGAACGTGCCACCGACCGTAAGGCGCGCATCCACGGAGCATACATTCGCAAGGTGATTGACGCTCGTACCGAGCAGGCGAATGCATTGCTTGACTGAAGAAATACTGGAAAGCGAGTTCCCCAAGAAAATACACGGCTGTACTCCGTAGTGGCGCTCGTCACAATTGTGGCCCGTGCAGTGCTGTCAGTAGAAGATGTATGACTTGCTTAAGAATCAATCGCCCCGAGACTTGGCCGACCAATTTATGATAACGAACCAGCAAAATTCCTAAACGACGAATTCTGATCAGCTACTTATCTAGGAAAGAACTTCTAGTTATCTAGGAAAGAACTTCCCGAAGCCCACTGGCATCAACGATCAAACTCACCAGATATCTACTGCCAGATTATCAAATTATACACTGCACCTATAGAAGTGGGGCTGACGTCAACTGAACATTGGGAACCAAAACTACGGCGCAAGACTTTGGAAACTACCCACGTTTTCGTCCGAAGAGCGGTTCGCTTATCATCGTTTTCATAATGATGGCTGCAGCTACATGTTTCCTCTGAACCAGCTGCTGCCCTGCTGTGACTAAGTAGCCACATGAAGGAACCGGGCCTATTCCATGTCATTCTACGGCAGTTGCCCCACTACAGTCCATCGCCGCTTACATCCTTCCCGGACGCTCCTCCGAAGCTGCGAGGCGATCTGCCTGCACCTTCTGCGCACCTTCCGTGCCCCGAACTAGAGTATCAACCTTGGTGGACGCAAACTGACGCGCAGGTATCTTGTTCTTAAACAAGATATCCAGCTCAGCGTAGGTGCGGCCCTGAGTCTCCGCTGTAGTCGGAGGTAGCATCTCTAGACATTAGCTGTCTTCGCCCTAAACACTACAAGACGAACTTCAAGTGAGCGATCACAAGGCAAAGGGCGAACATACGTATCCTGAAGAAGATATAGATCGTAAATATAGCATTCATGCCCGCCCAGAAGAATGCCGCCTTGGGTCACCAGTTCCACTCCGCGGGAGTGACCTGCCGGTACGAAAGCACATTGACAAAAGCGATATTAATAGCGTTATAAGCATTGCGCGCCAAGATGATGCTCTTGGCCCGGAGGCGGGTCGACGGAACCTCGGACACGATAGTATAAACGACGGGCCCGACGCTGAAGTTGGACACGGCCGTCAGCAGCACGACCATGGTCCCCGCGGTCCAGGCCTCGGCCGTTGAGGGCGGGGTACGGATGCCCATGAAGCCCGTGACCAGCAATAGCACGAATATGCCGACCATGCCCCAGAACATAAGCGTCTTGCGGCCGACTTTGTTAAGGATCAGCCACGAGGCCAGGGTGCCCACGGCGCCCAGAGCGTTCTGGCCCCAGCTCAGCTTGAAGGAGTCGGCGTCAGAGAGGCCCGCCTGCTGGAAGAAGAAGGCGGATAGGCCCGATACGGCGCTTCCCGCCATGGTCTGCGCCATCCAGGTCATGCAGACGATCTCGGTGCGCCGCCGGTCGAGGCCGCGGAAGCAGTCCCAGTAGGTCGTGCCCGTGGCGACCTGTTTCTCCATCTCATCCGTGTAGACCATTACTATTGAGAGTTAGTACGTGAATAAAATGTGCAAGAAGTAGGACGCTAGCGGCGGTGTTGTGGCATGGCGTAATAGATAACAACACTTACAAGCCATGGCCGCATCCGCGTCTCGTTGGGAGAAGCCTTCCCTTCTCGCAAGCCTCTTCAAGCTGCACTCTGCCCTGCCCTTGTGCCCACGTCGGACACACCACCATGGCGACTCTGGGGCTAAGTAGCAACCGATACCAATAGGGATGGGCCATATCCACTGTAACGCGAATGGGATCTTGTAGCTGTGTTATTATCTCTTGATTCAGCATAAGCACACACGGTCTGCGCCGCTCATCTTCGTGGCGAAGAAAAGAAATTGCGCAAAGTTTGCGGAAAACAGAAAACATGTACTCACCCCCATTTGTCCTGCCGATTCACGAGCCCAACCAGCACACCTGATGATATGAAGCCCCCGATGATCCAGCAGAGGTTCACGTAAGCAGTGAGGTAGTGCCGAAGAGGGACCGGGCATACTTCAGCAGCATAGGCCGTCGTCATTGTCTGAAAAACACCCCCACTGTATAACACACAAAATCAGTTACCCTAGTCTATCAACGAGTCTTTCTGAAATTCCCCCATGCAGTCTGGCCGTTCTGACTACTCGCTAGATTGAAGGGAAAGCGGTGAAGATACTCACGACAACCCCTGGAAAAACTCTCCTACCAAGAACATTGCCAAGCTCTCCGCAAAGAATGGAAAGAATATGAATCCCGTGATGGAGATGAGGGCAGATATGATGGTCCAGCGGTATCCATAGCGCTCAGAAACCCAGCCTGCGATCTGCAGCATAGACAACAAACATGTCAGTCTAAGACAGTTTGGGGGTGTGAGAACAACAAAAGAAAAAGCACTTGCCTGAAGCCCAATGATCTCACCTACGTTCGTGGCTCCCTTGATCCCGTTCTGCCAGTCCGCGCCAATGACCATGTCGCCATTGGGAGCCCGGTATCCGAACCTGTCCTTGAAAGCTGGGTATGCAAAGTCTTCATGTACACGGGTTAGCTCTCTAGCAAGTAACATATTGACACCACATGTTATGGACAGACTAAGATAGGGGAAACTGCGTCGCGTATAACGAACTTAGGAGGGGCCACTTACACGAGCCAACGACCGAGGTATCGTACCCCTCCATGATCAAGCAGCTCGACAGGACGGCGCTCCAAGCGATGGCCTTGGGGTAGATCTTGAAGGCCGTCAAGAGCGTCATGTCACGCTCCCGCTGGTTGGCCGCGTCGGCTTCGTGAACCAGAGTCTATAGGTACCAAGCCCCGACACGACACGGGTGAGCATTTGGAACACACATTCCGATCTTGTCCTTTCCCTAAGTCCTCGACTTAAATACAAAACAAATAGGACAGTACGTCAGATTGATGTTGGCTGAACGGGGAATATGAACATGGGATCAGAGGACCAAAGAGGACATAAGACTCTTACCATGAAATCCTGCACATTTGCCGCAATTCTGCCCGCCACAGCGGGATCGACCTGGATCGATTGTTGTTGTCCTGCCCGGCTAGGTGGTCCCTCAGTGTGCTTCCCGGTTTCTGGTACGATCTCCTCCTGGTTCACCGCCATCGCATGTGTGGGAGGAGGAGCTCGGCTGATCTCATCCTCCCCGTCCCCAGGATCTGCGGTGCGTCTCGTCCCGGCGCCGGTGCCGGTGCCGCTTCCACCATGCGCATTTCCCAAGGGTAGATTCCCATATGCCATGTCTCGGCTGGTTTACCCCCTATTATAAGACGTGTTCTTCGTCCTCCCAACAATAGCGACCCAAGACGATGTATGTCCTGATATCAAGGGGTTGAACGCCAGCGAGGCCGTCTACTCAACGGGCCGCGCCCCGGAATCGCTGTCACCAACAAGCTCTAGCTGGACTATGCTAGTGTTACCGTTGTCAAGGTGCCACTGACTGTACAGGAGGCAGAAGATACCCGAAGTAGTATTGTCTTATATTCTGCGAGTCAACGATCTCATGGTAATAGTTAGAAAAGCCCAACGACTGAGGTAATGATACCACCTGGGGCAATGCATCGATGGTATGTATTCGTTTTTGACCTAGATATCACAACAGCACCGGATATATATGCCTGAATCACTTAAGCTTCGGATTCAAGGTGCAACAACAGCAACTGAACACCACACTTGCCGCGGGGTACGATTCATGCATGGCGATAAAGTAACACCATCCGCCTCTCCCTTGATCGCGCCAAATAATACATCGAATGCGGGGTACCGCCGACTCGAGTGAGACAAGACTTCACGACTGTTCGTGAAAAGACCATGTCAAGTGCTACCAAGAAATGCAAGTAAGCCCATTATCCTTACAAGGCCCATACCACCCGCACAAACTTAGCCATACATCCAGAAAGCCGCCTTAGGCATAAACCTGCCCCGGTCATCACACCCCTAACAGCTGGACTCACAAATCAAATACTCAAACACAGGGAAAGACGCCTGCTGTATCGCGATTATAGTAATTTATACCCCTAAAATGCTCGCCTGATAATACAATGGCACAACAACGCCTTTAGTCGTAGCAACTCCCCTCTTAGCCAGGCCCGGGCGGGACACATTCTAGAACTTATACTTCTTCCGCTCGTCCCGCTTCTCCTCGTCCCGCTTGAGCCGCTTCCGGCTCTCATTAGCAATCATCTCATCCAGCCCCTCCTCCCGCCGCCACTGCGCGCCCGGACCCTCGTCGCGCCGCCCCTCCTCGTAGCGCCGCTTGAGCTCGTCCTTGCCGAGGCCGCCTTCCGCCAGGGCCTCGGGGTCCAGGGCGACGTCGATGTCGCCGGGCTTCTTCCGCTTCTGGCCCCGGTCGTCGTCCTGGCCGAGCACACGCATGTCGCCGTGCGCGTTGCTCTTGCTGAGATCGTAAGCACGATCGCTGCCGAAGAAGCCTTCCGCACGCGCCTGCCGCTCGGGGATGACCTGGTAGGCGGAGCGGGGATGTGTGCTCTCCTCGGTCTCGTAGCCACGTCGGTTCTTCCGGAGATCCATCTCGCCCGCCACCGACTCGGTTTGCGTGCCGTATTCTGTGGGAACGCTGCTAGCGAGGCCGGCTGATGTCTCAATTCCAGAATGTGTTTGAAGACCCGCTTCAATACCCTCTTCATCCTCATCTTCGTCCTCCTCGTCCTCATCTTCCTCTTCTTCAGACTCCTCCTCGGGAGGCTGAAGTTCGCCCCAAAGAGTGCGCTCCACGGGTTCGCCTGACGGAGGAGCCGCTTGTGTAGGTTGCATAATCCCGAAAATATCACCACCAAATAGAGGTCGGTTGTATTCGTCCACAGGCGGCTTGCCGTAGCAGCCGGGCTGGAAGCCCCATTGCGCACCTGCTGGGATGGGTGCGTTGAGGCCGGGAATGCGCAGCGACGGGTATGATGGAGGGGGGCCGAAGCGTTGCTGGTTGATCAACCATGGCGGCGGAGCACCGGGGGGTATACTGAGGGCCTCCTTAAGGGTGTCCGTCAACTCACCCGGCCGGGCGTGGCTTCCTTTGGTCTCGTATTCCTTGCCCTCGTAATATACCTCTCCGAACCGTGTCAGGTTCGGCTTCTCCTGAAACCTGAAAAAGGCATCGTAGAGCTTCTGGTAGTCGATATCAAGCTTGCCCATCTTGGGCTGCACACGCTCTCGCTGTTTCTGCTTAAGAGTCTGCTCCGCTTGCTTTTCCAGTACCGCATCTCGCATCTCCGTGATTCCTGTGTCGGCAATGAACTTGGGCAGCTTGAAGGCGGCCTTCTCGATACCTCTCTTGGAAGACAGGTACTCGCGCTTGAGCGACCAATGCGGCGGTACGGGAACGACATTTCGTTGCGCCTTGATCTGCACCAGCAGCCGAGGATCGGTTGATGATGTATCGTGCCACTCCACCACTTCAGGCTTCTTCACAAGCGCCTTGAGCTCGGCAATCGAGAGCTTGTTCATCATCTTGCGCTTCTTCTTGGACATCTTGTTCGCGTTGGCGCCCTCTTCCTCTTCGTCGGGGATGTCGTCATCGTCATCGAAGAACACTTCGCCCGTGTTGCCGGCGTTCGCCTCCTTGGCGATGTCGTCGTCCTCGGACACGCCGAACTTGGTGAAGACGTGCTTGTACATAGCGAAAGCCGGATCCTCATTGTCGAAATCGAACTCTTCCACTACCGGGCCATCAGGCTGTTGAGATTTGGCGGCCGCCGTGTCGTCCTTCTTCACCTCCAACTCGGACGTGCCGTTCGTCGCATCGCCGTTGTCTGTCGGCTTCTCGGGCTCGGGAGCGGCGCCATCCTGCTGAGCTTCAGGCGACTCTTCGACTCTCGGGGTCTCCTGGGCCAAGTTAGAGTTGCGCTGCAAATCAGACGATGCAACATGGAAAGGGCGACATACCTCGGGCTTCGCAGCCTTGTCGGCCTTCTTCTTGGCTCGGCGCTTTTGGTTCTTGGTCATTTGAGGCGCCATCTTTGCGATTTGCAGTGCTCACCACCTGAAAGCGCAATCAAAGATGCAGGTCCGATACCAAAAGGAATGATGCGGCGATCAAAAGGCTGTGGACAAGAGGGGCGCAATTGTCGCGACTTTGATGCGCGTTGTTCGTTGGCGAGGCTGATCACAGTGGCACGCGCTCGGAAAAAAGTGAAGTTACAGTAAAGTTTCCAGGCCAGTGAGGCTGAAAGCTCGGCAGCTCACGCCACGATTGACTGGATTCAGTGGGACCTTGCCTGGGATATGGGGCGCCTGGCCTGTGCTAATCCCTAGCTTTACCAATGATGTTAGCGACTGAAGGACTGCAACTCACTTCTAATCATCCTTCAACTGGTTGCTTATACTTTGTCTTCTTTGCAAATAATTCTAGTGATTTTGATTGTGTCAGATCTTTCACCAATGACCATTTTTGAGATGATGCTGTGCACCAATCCAATGCCTCCTTGAATTTCCTGACCTAGTTTAAATCTTACCTACCACAAGATGGCGTATCTGAGCTGTAACAGGATGCATTATGACTTGCATTGACTCCTTAAGTGACTTCTGCTACCGTGGCGCTCTGTGATAATCATGCCCAGCCTGCTTAAAATGGATTCTCCTTAGCTTTGCAACTTTCACCAGCTTTATTTCCATCCCCCAGATATGAACACAAGTTTTAAAATCATGAGTGAACAGGAGGACTATCACTACCACAAGCGCTCCAGCGAGGGAGCTGTCACCTCCCACCACAACACTGACAAAAAGACCAGCAATGGTAAGGACAATCCGTTAAGCACAGTAAAATCGCTCACCTCAGGCTTGCACAGAAACCCAAACATCTTAGCCGAGTCTTGGAAGTCGACAGCGGCGTACGATAGTGCACGTGGCTCCAGGCATGTTACAAGCGCCGGCCTGAGGTTCAGTCATCTGGCCGGGACTGGGCGGCCAGGATTCGAGAGAATCAGCAGGGAATGGACTACGTAGTGGAGGGGACTTTGAGGTCAGAAAAGGGAATGCAAGTGTGAAGTCAAAAGACAAATTTGATATGGAGGAATAGCAATCGTGCGTACATATGATACAGAGTATAGTGTTAACCATTGGGTGAAACCATCTACTGTCGGTCACCTCCTATTGATACCCTCAACTAACCCCAGCACCTGCAAAGCAGCCAGCAACCGTTTGATACTAATACATATCATAACACACAATTGTATTGATTCTTCCCAGTGGTATTCGCGCCGAGTCTAATGTACCTAATGTAGACAAAACTTGATTTCTTCTTTCAAAGCGAATTTTCTCTCGTTGTCAAGAAACTCCTGAAAAATGCTCATCTCATGATCCCATGTCTAAATGTTTCCTATCGTTTCAAATGCATAATGCACACCAACCATATCGATCAAACAAACAGACAGACAAGCCCCCCTATCTCTCTTGATGTGGTTGTTGCTGCTGCTGCTGCTTGATGCCCGTGAGATTTTCAAGCGAGGGTGGTTCTCTATGTCTGTATAGGTATGCCCTCTCTTCTTTTTTTTTAATCTCGCCTGGAGTGATGGTGAAGAAACCCTCCATCAAATATCAAAACAATATCACACACACGCACCCATATGCGTACAAACGTTAATTCACCTTCATCTGCTGCTGCTGCATGCTATCTCCAAACCTCCACGTATCTTCCTGCCGGGTCCCGCGCGGCAGCCAAGCAGCATTACTGCTTCCACGTTGGCGGCTTCCCTGCGGCGGCCCGTCGCTCTTTTTCGTATCATCGCCCACGCCATTGCTCAGCGCCGTGTGCCCGTTGGTATAGGGGTACGGGCTATGTCCATTGGCGATAGCTGCCGGGCTCTCGTACATGGGGTTCATCCCCTGGGAGGCCGATGCCGCCATTCCCGCCTTCGTATTGAGAGGCAGGAGGGGCCGATCCTTCTCTCCGCTCTGGCTCAGCATGCGAGCCCGGCGGTCGGCCTTGTTGCTCTCACTGGAGCGGTCGTACAAATACAGGCCGAGGAAAGTCAGGCCAATGCCAACAGCCTGGAGATTGGTGGTCGCGTTGCGGAACCAGATGATAGCCACAACAATAACGAAAACTCGCTTGAGCAGCGAAGCCACCGAGTAAGTCACAGGTGACACGAGTGACAGTAGAACAAATGCCAAAATGTTCTGTCCAAAATGGAAGGTTCCGTTGAACAAAAACTCCAGGAACAACCGCCCATGGTCCATGGAATTAGGCTTCTCTGTCAAATCCAAGGAACCATCGGCAAAGAAGTCGCCAATCAAACCGGTGCCTTCACTCCAGAACCAAATGGGCGTCGTGAGCACAAAGGCCATGCCGGATGAGTAGCAAAGCAGGTTGAGCTTGTCAAGCTTTCGAGATTTGGCCGACTGTCCGTCTGCTTCAGCCTTGGATGCCTCGTTGAAAAGTCTTTTGGAGAAGATGTTCTGTGTCACGAAAATGATGGTTGCCAGGAATGCATATATGAGACCAAGTAATTCGCCGCCGAACTTGTGCTTGCCAGAACAGGCAAGCATGACACCCATTGTCAGCGGAATGAGCGAGTAGTATGTCGCTCTGGGGTACCGAATATCAAAAATGAATCGGTATGCAAACACCGTGAACAAGGGCGACAGGCCCTTGACAGTATGTACCAGAGACACAGGAATCTTGGACGTGGCCGCCGCGCTCAGCAGATGGCCACCAATCTGGAAGGCAGCCAACGGGAGTGTAGTCATGACTACATCGCGCGAGGGTTTGCGGATCGGGTATTTCAAGGCCGGTATCGAGGTGCGCAGCGACGGGAAGACAGAGGCCAGGTATGACGAGGAGAGGCAGTAGAAGGCCACCAGGAAGAATTGGATGAGCGTCAGGGTCGCCGGCTTGGGGAAAGCGTTCAATATCGACTTGGAGGAGGTATTCGTCAAAGCGGAAGATGCATACCACATCACACATAGGATCTGCGACACTCGACGTTAGTGTGCGTGTTTGGTGATTACGAAGCTCGCGTGATGACGTACGATGAGTTTGTAGGACAGCGGCGCGCGCAGAGCACCGGCGATGTCTTGAGCATTCTGGCTCACGCTCCCGTTCCTATCCCGGATAGTGCGGAAGGTCTCGCTGATGCTCTTCTGTCTCGTCTGCCGCGTCTGGCCCAGGCCGTATCCGGCGCTGGGGGGCGGTTGTCCCAGCTGGCCCCATTTTATCGATTTGCGAGGCTCCCGCTTGGGCAGCCACCGGTCGCCGGAGGGCGGCTGTGTTGTTGTACCGTTAATACCGTTCGAGTAGATGTTCAGGCCGGGGATGGGGCTAACTGATGTCCCCGAGCCGTTGTACAGGGGAGAGTCGATATGGTCGGGGAACTTCTCGAGCCCGGAATCGTTGTTGCTATCGGGCGCGGCCGACTTGGCACTGGCGCGCGACACGGATTGGTCCCGAGAATAGGAGCCGGACGTGGTAGAGTGAGGCATCACGGTGGTCATGGTCTGATGCGACTGTGGTTGTTGGTGGTAACGAGCGACAGAACTTCGCAGGGAAGTTCAGAGTGGATGGATGATTGGATGGCGATTGCGACAAGCCTTCCAAAGGGGGGCGCTTTGCACTTCCTTTACTGCGCCATTTTCCCCAAAATAGCAGATATATTGAAGATGCTGTACCAAGTAGTGGAGAAGGGCTGCCGGGATCGAATTCGTCGCAAATACTGGACCGGCCGCGGATGGGGGTTTGTCTTTGGGTGAGGTAGGTAGGTATGGAATGGTTTGTTGGTGGTGGAGATGCTGTAAGGCAAGGTGGTGCAGATAAGGTAGATGAGCGTATCCGGCAAAAAAGGACGACTAAGCGTTACCACACCCAATCGACGATCCAATGGGTGGTTCGCTTCGTGCCGGAACCACGAACCCTCCAAGCTACAAGCTTTTAGCGGACGACCTCCTGCCGCGTGTGAAACTCTCCTACAAACTCGCAACCTGATTCGCCAGTAAATGGTTGCAATTGAAATCTCGCATCGCACTGCTCTGCTTTAGCCTCAACTTTTAGCGCCATTAGCCCCCATATCAGCCCCTGCAAATACCAAGATAATGCCCCTGACTCGCCTGACAGCGCCTGGGTTGGTGGTTTGCCCATGGCTTTTGGACCCCCACTCGCCCAGAGATTGGGAGACGTTTCGCTACAGGCAGGATACGTCTGAGGGCCAAGACATGGGATTAAGGTTAAGTGGTTGGCAAAGCAAGTATTTCTACTGTCGTTTATTTTGACTATGTTGATAGCAACTCTCCGCTTCTACACTGAAATTTTCATACGTTCTGACAGGCACAGCAATTACTACCACCTGTTCTATTAATGGTTAGTTATCCCGAAATTGACCGCAACAAATCGTTCACATCCGAGATCAGTCCACTTGAAGTACTTTAGAGCATATGTAGACTTCTGCCATTTAGGTACGGGCACTTCCTAGCTGCCATCGCCTCCAATGATATCTCGATTATCCGTATTCGCAATGGCATGACAGGGGTTTCTCTCTACTCCTGAAGCGTCCGCCAAGCATGACTTTCCTCCAGGCGCTCTTGAGGCCAGTTCTTATAGAGCTTGTCTAGCTGCTTCGACACCCATCGGCTTGGATCGCGAGTCTCCGTATTATCAAGCATAAAGGCAATGCATGAATCCCCCTGACCATCCGTACACAATCTCTGGATGCTTCTCCATGCCGCCTTCAGTTGATGAGCGTGGCTCGTCAGGAGAGTGATAGAATCGGTACCCAATGGCGTCGCGAGCCACTCAACTTGCCTAGCTTGCACGAGGGCTTCACCAGCTGCCGTTACAGCACTACGAGGACGCTGACCGGTTTTGTCGTATGAGGTATTGGCAACGTCACCCCAGATATTCGAAGCGAACGTAATCATCTGTAGCCAATTAAAGTAGAGATCATTGTCCATCTGGAGGTAAGGCGTCATAACTTTCAGAAGATGGCCTATATTCTCGCTCTCATGAGACCACTGCTCGATATGGAATTCCGCACTGGTGTTGAACGGGCCATTTCGCTGGAATATCCTTTTGAAGGACTTCGGATCATACACGACCGCCATAAGTTTCAGTAGCCAGTCTTCTGGGTCGTCTCGATTCTCGCCCAAAAGAATCCAGCTCTGCAGGACTTCTCCCATGGGATTGGGGTCCGACACCAAACGCCACTTGGATCGGTGTTTGAACTGGACCGCAGCCCGGCGGTTGCTCGCCGCCAGGGATTGCGCCGGCATACCGAAGGCGAGACAAAATTTGGTGAAAGCTTCATCCATCGTTTTTGGGGACCCCCCAACTAGTAGGTGATTAAGATCTTGGTTATGCAAGAACAGCTCCATGTCGGGCCAGACAGGGTCATCGGGGTAAAGAAATTGGCAGGCTGAATAGACGTGGACCAGGGCAGTCAAGCCTGACCAATGTTTCTCGTGGTGCAGACCTGCGGCGTGGAGCTGAAAGTGAAGGGAGTATTTAAGAAGGCCACAGCAAAGCGGGTGTTTCTTAAGGAAGAAGTACTCTTCATTCACACAGCTCATATCAGAAAGCTTTTCCTCGGAGAATGAATAGTCAGCCAACATTTTCCGAACGAGACGCCGGGAAGCGTCGTCGAGTATGATTGGCTTGAAGCAATTGATGGCGCCGTTGATGAGCTCCGTCGCAGTCTTATGATACGTGGCATCCAGACCATAGGGAGTTTCCTCGCTAGCGAAACGGTTCATGGCCTCGACTACAATGCGGGTGTGAGATTGGAGCTCCTCTAAGGGCTGTCTCGATGGTGCGTCTTGGAGTATGTCTTGCGTGTCAAGGAGAAGCTGAATTCCGAATATCGCCCATATTGGCAGGGTGAAGGTCTGGAGTATTTCCGAGATCCCGTGGGTAATCTCGTCATCAAATGCAGTGTTTGGATTTTCGTAAGCAATGATGTGAAGCCCGGGCAGCAAGTCGCGTAAACGCTCAAATGTTTTGCCAGCACGAACGTCTTCCGTAACGTCGTAAGGGAGTAAAACCGGTGGCGCCCCCTCATCATCGATTTCCTTGAGGCTTGCTTCGTGGTATGCAACTGCGAACTTCACTGCATTGTAGACAGGCCACAGGCAAAATTCTGCGTGCTCACCCTCGTAATGCATTAGATAGTAGGACGGTGAGACGAAGTCATGAGCTTCTTTGATTGCCAGTTGAGCCCGGTTCTGGCACAATGAGTTCAGAAACAGCGCCGGAAATGTCCAAACCGGGAACATCGAAGCAGGATATCTCTTTGGTCGCTGGATGGACAATTCAAGGGCCTGCTCAGCACGACGTACCAGTTGTATCACCGTGTTCGTGAGCAATGATGCAATGGTAAGTTCCAGCTCACCAGATGCGTACTCTGACCATATATTGCGTACCATGTGACGGAGCCTTTTCAATTCGCTCAGAAAGGAGAGTATAGCAAAGAAGAAATCCTCTTCGGTGGTCTCTTCGTCTCTCTCAATGACTGCCGGAGTCACATCTGGAAGCTCTAAGGAAGCATCGGATTCGTGTTGTGCTTCGGCCGCACTATCCGCTTGAGCAGGCTCGTGATCAGAGTCAGTAGGATCAAGAACCTGGAGCTTGGAGAAGCGATTCGAGAAAGGCAGTGATCCTTCATGTTCGAAGTCCTTGGTGTCTGGTCTAGCGCCAGAGTTGATCCGTTTCTTGTCAATGGTCTGGAATGGTCGCAGCGCCTCCCAACTATCGACACGAATGTTGGTGAAATGGGTGTGACGCTTGTTGCTGAGAGAGTCTCCATGGCCAGTTTTCTCATACCATTCTGTGCATTCGCGTCTCGCCTTGATAGCGCGGTTAAATACATGACCCAAGGTTTGAGGAATGTCCGGCTTCGCGTTCAAGTTGGCTATGAATTTTGCCATGCTCACGAACTCTGAGATTTTGACTGTGTACTGTGGGCGCTTGATGCCAGCTTCCCAAGCCTGCTTGCGGGCTTTACCTTTAAGTCGACCAGAGGTTGTTGGGGTGTTCTGAAGCTTGAATCCACATTTGGTAGCATTTTCGGCAAGCCAACCAGCAATGTACTCAGTATCCTTTTTGTACTGCTTGTACGTAGTAAGCAGCTCGCCAGGAGGCGAGATTTTGGTGGCCATGGTAGCGATGGAATAGCTGAGTGTTGATGAGATAGCTGGTCACAGACTGTGTGGCGTGAAGGAATTGGTAGAAGCTTGATGATTCCGAAATCCCAAATTTTTATCATAAAAGCATGGGGTGTTGCTTCTGTGATTATGGGAAGATGCCCTAAGGTCAGCAATTGGCAAACAGGCAAAAGAAGAGGTACCGATTGAGTACCGGATAATTTGTCAAGTAAAAGGTAGTGAAGGCCTTGTGACAGGAACATGACAAGGAGCAAATGCACTGCTGTGTAGAGCCGAGCACAGTTTCCAGAAAGCATGG
Source organism: Apiospora marii (assembly GCF_038362585.1). NCBI lineage: Eukaryota > Fungi > Ascomycota > Sordariomycetes > Amphisphaeriales > Apiosporaceae > Apiospora > Apiospora marii. The sequence goes on from NW_027117377.1 coordinate 4,651,047, forward strand.
ATTTTCTACTGTTGGAAGGCAGCACACCACCTGGGAAGAGCACCTACCGTGGATGATCTTCAGCCTTGAGCCAAAACCTACGTGTGCAAGATATTAAGACTCGTAAGTCCAAGCTCTACTATAAAATTGCTAAACAACGGTGATACTCATTATTATTACTTTGCCTAATCAATCCACCACTCAGATTCTAAGATCAATGTCCGGCTTTCTTAACCCGTGTCTATGACCTTCAAGGCCTATCTATTGTCCTGAATCCGACTGCATGCAACATATGCAACTCAGTGTCTTGTCCATTTCCTCCCACTCTTGGTTTCACAGGCACGTCTCCCAACAAAGCCACTATCTGTAACATAGCTACATAATGATGTGATGAACGAGTCTCATTGCCACTGAGGCTTCTATTTGCAAAAGTGAAAGCCCCGAACAGGCCAGAGGGGCATTGTCGAGCCACCAAAAATATCTGGAGGATACTCTTAACCAAGTATCAGAGAAGCTTAATGCACTACTCGTTAGAAGCAGCCCTTGGGTTATAAAACAGCCATGCATACTCAATTTATCCATGAAGCGATTTCTATTTGGAACTGGCTATGGCTCTTGCCATACTAATAAACTCGGAGACTTGGATCTTGTATTTGTTCGGCTGTGATGTACCAGCTTTCTCGGCTTCCCTGGCTTGAGCACGGGCTTTACCTTTAAGTCGTCCTTTACCTGTGCGCTTGAAACCGCATTTCGTTGCGTTCTCAAGCAGCCAGCCAGCAATCGACCCCGTATCAAGCGTGTACTGCTTGTGCGTGGTGAGGAGCTCACCAGGAGACGAGGTTGCAGCCATATTGACTAGTATCCGGTTCTCGTGAAGCTGGGAAGTGACCGTGAAGTATCCAAAAGATGTGCCGGTGTTTTCCCAAAAGAAGAGAAATTCCAAAAACCAGGAAAAGAGAAAAAAAAAGAAAATCCAGGGCTGTATGTAGGCTTTCGGGAATTGCGTCCAATAAATGTATTTGTGCTCACTCGCTCTTCCTCAGATAAAGACTGTGAAAGTCTCCAAGAAAGGTTCTGCTTTCCGGGTTTTTTTTCTCTCTTTATTTCTTCTTGTTGTTGAAGGTATCCAAGACCGTGCGTGTGGACTGCTGTGAGTTGGGTAAGAAGCCAAGTTAATTAGCTAATGAGCAAGCATAAAGAGAAGGGGGCGTTGCTCACTCAATGGTCACAGGGTGATTATCCGGAGAGTAGAGCTCTTATGACACTTGGTGAATTCCATGTGACGATATGAAGCTTCAGTTGCTCTTCAGCTCGAATCACAACACACTAATTTGGTAGGGCAGAGGCAACTTGACTAGTGTTCTGGTTTTTCAAACCAGTTTATCAGCTGTTGAGCTGCGAATTGAGTAGGAACTCAGGTTCCTGAAATTTGTTCTGGGTTGACGAGTGAGGAGGAGGAAACATGAACGGGGTGCTGCTTATTGAATAGAAATCTCATTGAATATGATGCTGGCTAGGTTCGTTTGGCTGGGTGTGTACGTACCGGGAAGACAGCTCAGGCTCGGCTGCACCTCAACTGGTTCATCATGAATAACTGGAATGGTCGAGTCCACGGAGTGGGCGCTGGGGGACAACGACACCTACCACAGATCAGCCCGCTGTTCGATCGTGGTTGATGCGCTATCAGTGCCTGCATAAGACTTCAATGGAGCAAGTCGATACGAATCTCCTGTTGAAGGGATGTTGGTAATCATATATAATCCAAGGAAAGGCACCTGGGCAGATGTTGCACATGTAGCAGCTGTGTTCTTTTGGTGGTGACAATGGCCAGTCTGGAGTCTGGTTGTTGTCCCTCCCTTCTGGGGCCTCTTGATAGTAGTTATTTTCCGTTACAGGACGTCTACCAGACAATCTGTGCAGTGAGATAACTGAATCTGGGGGGCAAGCTCTTCTATAAAGAAGCATAAATAGCTACATGGCTGTGTACTGTACCATGTGGCTCACTTGATCTAGGCTTTGTGGCCTACAGTAACCACTATGTATTAGCCGGTTGTGTTTGCTTTTGATCTGGTCGATTGTCCTGACAATCATTGACACTCATGTAATACCCTTATTTCAACGGGTTGTACACATAATTACTCTTATATTTGATTCCAGAGAGCATGCTCACCCACACCTCACCCATTTGAGGAGTTGCTGCACGCCTCTCTAGGAACTTATAGAACCTAGATCATTAATTATACTCTTGTTGTAGATGAGTTATGTGTGAAAAGGTCAGTGGCTTACTTGGAAGCGCCAACAGATATCTAAGTACTGGCACCCGAAGGGGGGCCAGAAGAAGGGCGCTCAGGAGAGACTCACGGTCACTTCACTTACTCATGATTGTTCCAAGCAGTGTTCAAATGATGCAGTAGTATCTGTCTAGAAATAAAAGACATCACACAAACACGCCAGGTGTGTCATAAACACCAGAGGATACTCTAAAAGGGATGCACTGAGCAAATATGAATAGCATCATCAGATGTCCTGATTTAGCAAGCTGTATGGACACTTCTTAGGACGAGCTGGGCAGAGATTGTCGTTGGGGACAACTTTCAACTTGCCCATCATGTTTATTATGCAACGAAAAAAGCACCAACTTAACAGGTACAAACAGACGCAGCATCAGCCCGGCATTGTTGCAATCCCTAGTAACTCGTCGATGAGTCGAATGGAAGCCAGTGGGAAGGCCTCTGAGAATATATCAGCATCCTGTACCATTATGAGATGTGAAATGCATGCATTGGCTGTTCTATAGCGCCCTCTCTTGCTGTAATCGATTCAGAGGCTGACACAAGGAGGTGCTTAACACTGAAGAACAGAACCACATGCATGCAATTCTACTAAGGCAATAGCGGGGTTATTGGTCTAAAGTCTTGTGCAATTGAGAAGGATCCTGGTAGTATTGCTTAAAAATAAAGAGCAGGGTTGATAGTGCACGATTGAATGGACAGATTGGTGTTGGAATTGCATACTGTACTCATGGTAGGGCTGATGTACGGTGGTGTTTGGAGAGTAGCATGCCAAAGCGTCAAGGTTGAACTGGGGTGAGGTTCCCAAGGTTGATTATGTCATTCATCCTCGGGCCAAATTTTGTTGAAAAAAAGAAAAGGCAAAGTCCACTTGCATCAATTGAAATCAGAGAAAGTGGGCCGGCGCGAGAAAAGGTTCCTTCCCCAAGCTGTGCTTCTTCCGTTCCGATTTTGGCCGGGGACGCACTGGCCTGGTTCTGACTTGGCTGGGCTTTGGCTGGGTGTGCATTGGCCTTGAATCGGTTTAAGCAACGTATGCAGCAAAAGAAGAGGGAAGTTCGGGCCACCCTGTTTAATCCGATCACGTGCAGCCACTAGAGCGTTTTTGAGGCAAGCTGGGTGAAGAGGAGTGGAGCTCTGTCTGCTTCGGCAACTTCTCTGGTGCTGTTGAGGTTTTTCATAGCAACCAGACCTCACTTTCTCCCGATTTTCCCTTCCCTCCTCCCAAGCTTCATCACCACCTCCACTCCCATCCTTTCAATTCGCGTCTTGTCATCTCTCAAGATGTTCAAGAGGTAAGTCCAGCTCGACTTCAATTGTTTTGGGGCGCCCTCGTCGCCAATTGACCTCGCAATTGAGCTAACCAATGCCTTTTTCCCGGATCAGCGGCATTTCTTCCTTCGCTCGGGCAGCCCGCCCGACTTTCACAGCCGGTGCCCGCCGCGTCGCCCGACCTGCCAGCCTCAGATTCCCCATCACCAGCCGGTTCGCAAGCACAAACAGCAGTGTCGGCGATGGCAAGATCTACCAGGTGAGTTTTTGGGAGCTTTTGGGGAGCTATGGCCCGGCTGAAAAATCAGCCTGGGTTCAATGGGCGAGAATTGACCCGAGCTAACCACCTTGTCTTCGCAGGTCATCGGTGCCGTCGTTGATGGTCAGTAACATCGAAACGAAGCTTAACAGAGCTATCGAAACTCCAAGCGAACTTCTCTAACCTCGATTATAGTCAAGTTCGACGGAACCAAGCTGCCCCCGATTCTGAACGCCCTCCAGACCGACAACCAAGGCAACAAGCTTGTGCTGGAAGTTTCTGTAAGCTTCAATTGGCTGCCGCAAATTTCAATTGGTCGAATTCTAACTGGTTTCTAGCAACATTTGGGTGAGAATGTCGTCCGTTGCATTGCCATGGACGGTAAGTTTTCTCTGGATATCAAAATCTGCTCTGCCATGGTTGCTCACTCCATACCTAGGTACCGAGGGTCTCGTCCGAGGCGCCAAGGCCAGCGACACTGGTGCTCCCATCACAATCCCCGTCGGCCCTGCCACGCTAGGCCGTATCATCAACGTCACTGGTGACCCCATTGACGAGCGTGGTCCCATCAAGTCCGACAAGTTCCTGCCCATTCACGCCGATCCCCCGGAGTTCACCGAGCAGTCTACCAAGGCTGAGGTTCTCGTTACCGGTATCAAGGTCGTCGATCTGCTCGCTCCCTACGCTCGTGGTGGAAAGATTGGTCTGTTCGGTGGTGCCGGTGTCGGCAAGACTGTCTTCATTCAGGAGCTTATCAACAACATTGCCAAGGCCCACGGTGGTTACTCCGTCTTCACCGGTGTCGGTGAGCGTACCCGTGAGGGTAACGATCTGTACCACGAAATGCAGGAGACCTCCGTCATTCAGCTGGATGGCGAGTCCAAGGTCGCCCTGGTGTTCGGTCAGATGAACGAGCCCCCAGGAGCCCGTGCCCGTGTTGCCCTGACTGGTCTGACCATCGCCGAGTACTTCCGTGACCAGGAAGGCCAGGATGTGCTGCTCTTCATTGACAACATTTTCCGTTTCACTCAGGCCGGTTCCGAGGTGTCCGCCCTTCTGGGACGTATCCCCTCTGCCGTCGGTTACCAGCCCACCCTCGCCATTGATATGGGTGGTATGCAGGAGCGTATTACCACCACCAACAAGGGTTCCATTACTTCCGTCCAGGCCGTCTACGTCCCTGCTGACGATTTGACCGATCCCGCCCCCGCTACCACCTTCGCCCATTTGGATGCCACCACTGTCTTGTCCCGTGGTATCTCCGAGTTGGGTATCTACCCCGCTGTCGACCCTCTTGACTCCAAGTCCCGTATGTTGGACCCCCGTATCGTCGGTCAGGACCACTACGACACTGCCACCCGTGTCCAGCAGATCCTCCAGGAGTACAAGTCCCTCCAGGATATCATTGCCATTCTGGGTATGGACGAGCTGTCGGAAGCTGACAAGCTTACCGTCGAGCGCGCCCGTAAGATCCAGCGTTTCCTGTCGCAGCCCTTCACCGTCGCCCAGGTTTTCACTGGTATCGAGGGTAAGCTCGTCGACCTCAAGGACACCATCACCTCGTTCAAGGCTATCCTGGGCGGTGAGGGTGATGACATGCCTGAGGGTGCCTTCTACATGGTTGGCGACTTCGCTTCTGCCCGCGAGAAGGGTGAGAAGATCCTGGCTGATCTGGAGAAGTCTTCGTAATCGGTTCTTTAAGGTCGAGCGAGGTGCAGGCTGTTAAATAGAGCGTCGCTACTAGGGAGGCGAAAAAGGTGGTGGCCTGTGTATATCTAGACAAGGAGAGTTGTGTGGTTGGGCGTGATACCTAGCTCAATCGAGTTCCTTTTGTAAGCTGTATACCATGAATCCACCATAATTCCCGCGTTGATAATAATCATGGTTGAGCACAAAGTCTGGTTTTCATGTGACTGTTGAAGTGACTGCATTCAAGTTGGGAGTTGTTCTCTGCGAGTGGGAAGTATGGTAGACATGCTTGTGCCGTCTTTCGTAATCCCAGCCAATACATTAATGAAGATGGCACTGCTGCAGCGTGAAAGTCGAGCTATCCTGCCATTTGCTTCACTGTTGTTGTCCAGGCTCGCACTGTTGAACTGTTGGTTGCTAAGATGAGAGTCACTTGTTTCTAGGCCCTCCCCCTTTGTTGTTTCGTTTACATGTAGTCTTATAGGGGGTGGAACAGATTTGAGTCAACTCGGCGCCCTATTAGGTAGCGTACTGACGATGAACATTGCATGTATTGCTATCTGTTAATTTTTTTTTCTTTTCAAGATTCTATGCATTGTAAAGGATCGTCTTTTGTGCCATCATAGCCACGGAAGGCTCGCCATTGCGCTGTTACCCGGCCTACTTGGAAACAATCCGTCTCTCTTTCATGTGACATGAGGCCAGCTAGGCCTGAAAAAGGCAAGCCGAATATGATTTGGATTATCCTCTGGGACTCCCCTCTTTGGTGTGCTGAGTCATCCTGTACTGTAGTAAATTCTGTAAAAGATGTGCCTGATAGCTTGTTCCTCTTCATACATACCTCATGCCCTTGGGAAAGTGTTACAAACATCCCATATACGATGGGCTCCACTGGCCAATTTGTTCTGGGAAACTGGCTGTAGCACCGGACAGCTTAGATTATCGTCTCTCTGCGAGCCCCTTGTGATGGCTAGGCTCGGAATGAGTGCCGATTTAATTACACAAACTTCCGGTATACGGCTGATTTTGCTACCGTATAATAGTGCAGCCATCATGGGCCGGGCCACGGTTCAATGTCATGAGGCTATTCCGTGAGTTCCTAGGCGTCGTGATGCTGTAAGCAGTAGACAGAAAGGGCCCGAATATTATTACAGCGTACAATAGTGGGAAGGGATACCGTGTCAGAGTATCATCTGCTGTATCTTGTTCTCTTCGTCTGGGTTTGGCTGCGGCCTTATGTGCCATATGTTACTTATAAGTCTTAGATAGGCAAGAAATGGAAGGGATGTCAACTTTTATCCTTGCCTCCGTTGCCATTTTTTCCAATCAGGCTGGATTTTGGTAGGCTGATATCCACGTAGTATCACCCGTTATCAGTAGACATAAGAGAAGTTCATCAGTAGGCGCTTTCTAAATGGGGTGAGACCCTTTATTTCTTCAACGCGTACGACAACGGATCTTCCCCAGTATCCCTTTCGAAACAATTTCTACTTCAGAATAAACTATTGCTTCTTAATTTGTGTGTTTGATACCTACTAGCACGTGGCACGACGTTGGCCAAAGAAAATAGAGGGCAGCTTGTTGGTACGCAGATTCAGGATTTTGTCTTTGAAGAATTATATTCCAACCTGATAGTTCGTCCTTGCTATATGCCGCCTGGGGTACACCTTGACCCCTGTTGGGTACCTGCTTGACTTAGACCTCTCCTAACTCCTGATCAAAAGACAGCAATCGCCCCAGGCGGACTGCCCACCCCGCCCCGCACATTCAGCGGCGCACTCGTAAGGAAGAAAGTCCAACGGTGCAAGTCCCGGCAGATCTCGCCCAGCCGCTCGAGGTCCCAGAGCTCGCCGATGGGCGTGCCCCAGAAGACCAGCAGCCACTCGTGCAGGCACCAGACGTTGTCCGGGTCGCGCGGCAGGGCCTCGAAGCCGATGGTGTCGCCGCCCACGGCTGCCGGGTGGTGCCCGTACAGCCACCGGACCGTCTCCTCGCAGGGCGCGACGCCGATCGAGGTCGCGCCCTGGGTGCCGGCTTGGCGCTCGGCTTCGGTGGTGGAGGGCTCGTTGTGGCGCTTGACGTAGCCGGAGCGGACGAGGAGGATGTCGCCTTGGTTGATGGTGGTGCCTTGATCGAGCAGGGCGGCTTCGAGTTCTTTTACAGTGATTTGGTAGCTGGACCAGGGGCTCGGCAGGTCTTGGCCGATCTTGGTCCAGTAGCGGACCTGACGAAAGGGAGAGGCTTCGAGTCAGCTCGGGGTGCTTCTGCGGGTTTCGCTTTTTTTTCCACCAATGACGTGGCGACTTACCATGTCGATGAGGACTCCGCGTCCGACGATGCCACCGCGATCACAAAAGTCTTACACGACTGTCAGTTGGGACACTCCGGTAGAGATGGAACAGTTCACTTCATACTGTGTAGTCCGTTGGTTGTTGACTTCTTCGCCTCCTCAAACGTCAAGCCGTTATAATAAACCTGCTTCTTTTGGTACGCATACTACGAGAAACATCGTGTTAGACATCATCACACATTACCCTAGTATCTGGGACTCCTGAGGATAATGAGTCTAGACTGACATGTTTGAGGCTGTCCCACTGTGAACCGCCCTGGGTGTTGAACTCCAGCTCGTCGTCGAGCGCGTACTCCTTCAGCGACACGTAGTTGTCCAGCAGACGGTGCTTCAGCGGCACGCGAGCGAATCCAGGGTGCTTGATCGACTCGAGCGGCCAGTCCAGCTGGACGTGCCGGCCGGTCTGGACCTCGCGGCTCGCCTCCTTGACCACGTCTGGCGTCAGGAGGTTGACGGCTAGGGGAGGAACAGTTAGTATGAGTCATCCCAATTCTGACAGGTGGTTTGAACGTATATCACTTACAGCCGATCTCATCCTTCACGCCGTCTTTATCATAAAAGCCCCAGAGACATCCTTGAGGGGTGCCGGGCACCGCTGGCAGGTCGTCGAAGTCGGGGAAGACGTAGGCCATGACTGCTGTTTACTATGGACTGTGCGCAGCCTTAATGGGGAAAGAAAATGGGTTCAAGAACAGTACACAGATCAATATCCTGTGATCGTTGAATATCCCCGGATCTCCATCTACTTTAAATAAGGCACGCTTCCGGCGGGACGTGGGTGCCCCGGATTTGCCAGTGGAGTTGTCGAATTGAGATGCGGGGAAGCAGGGCCTGGCTGGCATTATGGGGCGCGGGTTCCAAACCTGTGATACCATAGGATCGTACCAAGAGAAGTGACATTCTTATTAGATTGGTCCGATTCGGATCACAACATTAAGAAACGGATCGATTCGGTTGGCCCGCACCGACGTCGCCGGTGTTTGCCCCGAAGTTGGCCGGTAGAAAGCAACCCCTATTTGCCGAGCCTGGTTTTTATCTTGTTGAAAGTGCTGGCAGTTACACCAACTACACTATTCATAATGACAGGCTCCCAATTGACGTAACTAGATCTGACTGTAAGATCCAGAAATACATGATAATAGCCTTGATCGCGAACTCTGACGGCGTTGTCGGTAATGGCCTGAGCAGGCCGGTACAACTCTTTGCGGGTGGGTCGTGTCGTGGCCAGCGCGGGCAGCAGGAGACCTTACCATGGGCATCTTCATGACAGGTGATGCCCCTGTCGTCCTTTTTCTGTCTTTGTCGCATTGGTCATTTTGCTCTTTTTCATGGACAATTCATGGTAGGTCACAAAGCGTAGGGTACCCTCAAGCATCTAGACTCAAAAGAAAGGCATTGTATCCCAATTCCCTAAAAACTCTCAAAAGCACTCATCCAATACAATTAACTCTATAGATGGACAAAGACTTGACGACAATCCCCGGATAATGCGAAATCGTCACCACTTAGTGACATACAGGCAAGTGTATAAGAGGCTGCCCTTGCTCCCTCTAGTGACGATGGATTCAACAAAACATAACCATATAAGAACGAAAGGTCACAGTCCAACAAATTCATCAACCATGTCTGACTCCGCGACAGTTGTACGTCCCAAGACGTTCCTCGACCTGCCCCCCGAGATCAGAGATGTCATCTACGAACTCGTCCTCGTTGAAACACCCAGACACGAGCGGCGCCATACTGCCACCTGTGACTGGTCGAAACTTCCAGCTTCCCACGAGAAGAGAAGCCTCCTGGAAAGCATAGGGACGGGCTCCGGCATTGGGCCAAACCCCCCCGTACCTTGTCGCTGCGCCAAACGGAAGAACCTGGCCATTCTGTCGGTCAACAGACAGATCTACAACGAATCGAGCTACGTTCTCTGGACCAAGAACGTCTTCTCGTTTGACTGGGTAAAGGACTTTAACTATTGGTTCGCCGACATCAGTGCTGCCAAGCGCAACCTGATTCGGCACATTGCCATCTACTACGTCCAGGGGCTGATATTCCCCGAGGAGACAATCGAAGCCGACGATATCGATGAGCTGCAGTCCAACCTGCTCCAATGTACGGACCTGCGGACGCTCGACCTGTCGCCCTTCTGCATGTACAAAGAGTACATCGCGCTGCTGTGCCGCCAGCTCCCGCTTCTGCAGCGCTTGCGCATGGCCGGCTTCGTGGTCGTGCATAGCGGGCATCTGGGGGCGGCGAAGTCGGTGCCGGCCTTGGCCTGGGGGTTGGTACATGAAGATATCCGCATCGACGACGACGAAGAGGTGGGCGTCGATATTGTGGACGAGGAGGAGGAGGAGGAGGGGATCTTCCTCCTCCTCCACCACCACCACATCTGTCCTGTCCCGATGGGGCGCCGAAGGCGTCGCGCGATGGAAGCAACGCATCAGCGCGCTGCAGAAAGAGCTCGGGGCTCTGGACCCGGACAGCTGGAGGGACTACTACGACGTCCACCACTGGGAGGAGCACCGGACCATGAACTCGGTCCTGGCGGGGCGGGGGCATTTTGGGAGCAGTATGCCAAACAGCCTTGGGGCCAGACTGAATGAGCAAGCGAGGATACATATGGGGCTCCTGGACATACTCAGGAGGATGGCACCAGAATGAATTCGTGGTACGTCATGGTGAATGTTGTTGTAGCTATATCAATTGTACCAATATGGGGGAGGTTTTATAACTAAGGTATGTATAGGTGCTTCCATAATACACTTCTTCCAGATACTCCCTTACATCCGTGAAGCACTTGGAGATGACTGGGAGCATCCAAAGACTCCGAAGCTGCGTAACCTAGAGTCTCCAGCACCAATAGCTGATTAGCGACATGCATAAAGGTCCCTTTGAAGGCGCCCTCCGGCACCACCAGCCATTTGCGCTGTCGTCTCCTCTTTTCAATTCCAGGAGCCAGGACTCCCGCTGGTAATGACCTGCCGACCACTTTGAAAGCCCCAAGGCAGTAGAAAGGCGGGAAAATAGTCCCTCTTTCTACTTACGGGATCTGTTTCATTCGAATTGATCATGCCACGCAGGCAGCGGAGCTAGCAAGTCTGCAGGGCGGCGCTTAGGGCATCTCTGCCGTGCCATTGGCGGTTGGCGGCGTTCAGCCCGTCAGCTCCGTCTTACACGAGCTAAGCAGAGACAGGACAGGACAGGACATCTCAGCGGGCCGTCAGACCACCACCCGTCAGCGTCAGCGTGTGACATCTCGCGATTTTCCTTTCTCGGGAGGTTGGTGATTTTTTCCCCGATCGATTGAGAAAAAGTATGGTAAGTAGTCAGGTTCCCATCTGATGACCACCCACGTCGAGATACAAGATCTAAGACATGCCGTCAGGGGTCTCGGATCTTTTGAAGACGTCGATAGACAGTGACGTCTTCTCGAAGCATTCCGCTGCCAGCAGATGAGTGAGTCAAATGGAAAACGGCAGAAATGGGACAAAAAATAGGCCGACTCTACAGATGATGCCTTTTTCGTCAGGTCACATACTCTTTGTCGTTGTTGTTTTTTTCTTTCTTGTCGCTGTGTGTGACCTTGGCTGCAGGGTGGTCCCCGTACTCAATTCCTCCAATACGAGCACCCCGACCTCTGCAGCAGCATAGCATGGCGTTAATGCATGCGCCTCGTAACCGTCGAATCTGGAGAATTCCGTCGGTCACTCTAACACAACACCCACAGGCACAGCCGCACCTGAGCCCGGGATTGGGTATGCAGCGTGTTAGCCTATGTGTAATATGCAACCTCCAGCGACAGGCGAGTCCAGACCTTGCGCCAATCGGCACTCGTCAGGGCGGCCAGCTATTGGGCGGTTTCCCTTAAGACACTATAACGCCGCGTGGTATGAGTAAGGATAGACAGGTTCCCGGAGGTCAGGTAGGTAGATGTAGGTAGATGTGTTTTACAGAATGACTGGAACGGCGACCACACCCCTCTCCCCCGCCCTTAGGGCTGCCTCTTGACTCTGTCTATCCTGGGCTGACCATTCAACAGCCTCGAGTCCCCCTGGCGCTCCGATGGACCCTGCAGGCTGCCATCCCATACATATGGCAGTTGAGTAGATCTCTTCCTTCGAGTGCCACCCCCAGGCTTACACTTACACACACACATACACCTACACACACCACAGTCGCTTGTCTCTCCTTCCAGATCCTGGGTTAGACGATCGTGAGAAATCTGGAACAAGACTGCAACGTGGTACTCCGACTCCGACACACGAACATCAGCTCCGCTCAAAGCAGCTCAGGAATAATAAGCAGCGTACTACATAACCATAACGACATTGGCAAGGATCGTGGGGTCCGGAATCGCGAGATGGGCGACTCGGGCACTCTACCGGACATCAACGTGTCCAACGGGACATGCTATTACACGGAGCATGAGGAAACGAGAGGGAACTTCATAGCATGCGGCAACGTCGCCTTCGGACACTGGCCATGCTGCCAGGCGGGGGATATGTGCCTCAGCCTGGGAAATGTGAATGGATGTTGGGATTCTGATAGTCAGTCTCTCTCGTGTGCAAATCTCCTTGTTTTCTTTCCCCATGCGATCAGTACAGTACGAAAGCGTTTTCACCCTCCTCATCTTCCTCCTCCTCCTCCAGCAAAGTATATATCTTCCCGCTAACCACACACCCATTACCCCCAAAACAGCCGGCAACACCTACCTAGCCGGCTGCACCGACCCCGGCTTCAACGCCCGCGCCTGCCCCTGGAAGCCGCCGCTGTTCCACGAGCAGGAGTGGGTGGCGATCCAGCAGTGCCATTCCGGAACGGGCGACGACGGCACCGTCTGGGGCGGCTGCAAGGTCGACGCCAACCAAACGACACTCGAGAAGCTGCCGCACGCCAGCTGCGACCCCTACTGTTCGGTGACCGTCGTCCAGGACGCCTCGGTGCTGCCGGCCTTTGCCAGCTTGCCGGGCTCGGCGGGGGGTGCCATCAAGTGGACGAGCGGGTTTGATCCTACGGCGACGGCGAAGGGGGTGAGGCCGGCGGCTAGTGCTACGGTGACGGGGGAGGGCTCGCGCAGCACGACGGCTGGTTCGGTGTCGCCTGGATCTTCTATCACTACCCCACCCGATGCGACGGCGACGTCGCCGCCCCCGGCCGCCACATCATCCTCGTCGGACGATGACGGCGGCTTGACGGTGGGAGCCAAGGCGGGCATCGGCGTCGGCGCGGCGGGGGCGGCGCTGCTCATCGTGGCCGTGGTCTTGTTGGGTTTACTGGTGCGGCGGAGGAGGCAAAGGAGAAATAGTCAAGACCAACTTGCGAATACCACTACGGCGCCCCATCATCCTCGCCCATACGACGAATCGCCTGAGCAGCAGCAGCAACAGGAGCAGGTTATGTATTATAACAACGTCTTTTATAACAAGACGCCGCCGCCGCCTACTACTACCACCACCGACGTGGTATCGGGGGTCGGCTCTCAGCCGTACGTGGGGTATAAGGCCGAGCTGTCGGCTGATGAGGCGCAGCGGAAGGGACCTTGGGATCAGGGGACTGGGTTTAAGTCCGAGCTCGCGGCGGATGAGACGACGATGCCGCGGAATGAGATTGGAAGCAGCGGCGGGCACGACGAGGTGGGAGGAGCAAGAGCAGGAAGTCGTCGAGGGAGTAGCGGAGCGCAAATGACCCCCGGTGGCGGTGGAGGAAACGGGTTGAGTCCACATCCCAGCCCGCATCCGAGCAGTGCCGCCACGGCTCACTCGCCGTTTTCGGCATACTCGGAGGTGTCTACGCTCTATGCTAGCAGTGGTGGCAGTGGCGGTGGAGGAGGGACTGGCCGGTGGGCGCCGCCGCCGCCAACGCCACCACAGCAGCAGCAGCAGCAGAGGCACGAAGACCACCCGCCGGGGCATGAGTGGCCTCTACCGAATGGACATGGTGGCTCGGGCGGGATGCAGTCGTTTAGGGAAAGGCAGCAGGGGCGGGGAGGGACTTGGAGGAGTCATGGGTATAGTCCGTCTTGAGAGATGCTGCGAATGGGGAAAAGGGGGGGAAAGGAGGTGGTTAACCGGGTACTGCCTTCGACGGGTTGCCATTGCAGCTTTGATGACGGGCTACTGGAAGGCAAAGGGCCTATGATAATGACTGCATGAAATCACTTATGAAGCGGAAACGGTTCCTTGTCTAAACGCCATATATACCCTTTTCGTTCTTTCACATTCCTTCACCATGCTGGTTCATGGCAACAGGAATTACTTATTATATGTTGAGCGAGCAGACCATTTTGAGACGTAGTTTATTGACTTGACTTCTGCCAATTAACCACATTTCCTCTGCAATGAACTAACAGCATGTCGGAAAGGGGTTTGCGAACCGAGTCAGTGGTTACCTTTGATCGAACCACAGTTGTCCCCAAACAGGATGAACATATTGGGGATGTTGAGGGGGAGCGCAACGCTGCAAGTTTGGCAAGTCTAGATAGCCAAGGTTAATATATTCAGCTTGCAACCTCGTAGAGACCCATTGAGCCGTCAACTGGTGAATGCCAAACAGCTCGTAGCAAACAAATATAGCACTTCGCTGCAATAGTTGCACCCCCCCTTGCAGCACATCGCACCATTGCATGGGCATCAGACGTAAAAGACGTAATCGGTACCGTCCCATTGGTGAATTGGGCCGTGGCGGCGGTTAGTTGATCCGTGCCTGGGAGCTGGCCAGCTGAGAAGCATTGAAGCTCAGATTACCCGAATTGACAGGGCGGCCCACTATTTGCTGAATTGGGGGCGTTGGCCATTGGCTCGTGCCCGGTCGAAGGAATCTGAAATCGAACCACCACTGCTGCCAACCGGAAGCCGACGCAACATCAAAAAAGCTCATTTCGTGAGGCCTGCTCCAGTCTTATTGTTCCATCCATCCGAATACTCAACGTCTGTCCACGCCGAAGGTCACAGCCCGCCAATTCCCACCGAGCAGCCCTCTCGACATCTCGACTCAATTGGACCAATCTCCCCTCTTCCACCCTCTCTCCTCACCTCCGCCAAGATGATGCGAACCTCCGCTTCCTCGCTCCTGCGCGCTGGCGCCCGAGCTTCTCCCCTCCGAGTCCAGCGGGCGGCCGCTTCCACACACGCCATCTCCAACCCGACTCTGGCCAACATCGAGAAGCGATGGGAGGGTATGCCCCAGACCGAGCAGGCCGAGCTCTGGATGGCCCTGCGCGACCGCATGAAGGGCAACTGGGCCGAGCTCACTGTCCAGGAGAAGAAGGCCGGTACGTCAACAGAGCCCTTGCGTCATACACATCAACCTATGGAGTGTCTGGGAAAGCCATTGGGGATGCAGCAGAGCCGCGGACGGCAATGCCTGGCCGATTGACGTGTGCTGGGAGACCCAATTGGCAATTGTCCGATTGAAATGCTGCAATTGACAACTCGAGGACATGACACACTCCATCTCCACAATTTTGCACAGGAGCGACAGGCTGACACGATAAAACCTCTTCTACAGCTTACTGGATCGCTTTCGGTGCCCACGGCCCTCGTGCCGCTCCCCCCGCCGATGAGGGCCGCAAGGTCCTTCTCTACACCCTGATCGGTGTTGGCGCCTCTCTCGCCATCTTCTCTACCATGCGCATGTTCGCCAAGCCCGCCCCCAGCACGATGACCAAGGAGTACCAGGAGGCTTCCAACGAGTACCTCAAGGTGCGTCACAGCAAACAACCCCCAATCCCACACCGTCCTGGGTGCTTCGTACTGACACGGACTTACTATAGGGACAAAACGCCGAGCCCCTTACTGGTGTCTCCGCCGCTGGCTACAAGGGCAAGGGTATGGTTCAGTCGCCTCCGGCTCAGCACTAAGCCCGTCACTCGTGTTCTCGCGGGTGTCATGGCCTTTGCTGCTCGCTGCGGTCGCCACTGCTAGCTAGCACTTTGCTACTAATGATATACCAAAACCAACAAACCTACAAATCCGTCCTCGTCCAAAGAATAATAAAGAGATTACCCCACAAACTCGATTCCTTTTGTCACTTAGAAAAAAAGAAGAAAGCTCGGAAGGCAAGGCGCGGGTGGCTCGGCACCTCCATGTACAACAACCTGCAAAGCATGGCTTGGGGGGCCGGGGCTGCGTTGGCTGCCTGGCTTCCAGGTCGTGGTAGGCAATTTGGTTTTTTTTCTAGTGAAGCGGTGGCAGGCATCTCTTCTGGGCGTGCAAAAGGGAGGTGACCTGAGAGGAGAGAGCAAGGCAAATAGGGAGAGGGAGAGACGGTGGGTGCGGAAGACATTGTAAATATGTACACAAGGAAGATTCCCCATGCTTTTGTTTCCCATCAGATTCATGTGCTCGCTTCTATCCTACTGACCGCGGAGTTGTCCTGTGATAACTGACTACTCACTCCTGCTGGCATGCCAGAATCCCCTGTCAACGAACCAGTAAGATTTTCAAGTATACACCGGGGCCGGGCCTTTGACAATATGGGCACGATTGTGTAACGGGGAGCTGTCATAGAAGACAGGCCTGGCCTATAGCCGTGCCGACGCACGTACTCGTAGTTCTTTGCCCAGGTAGCATTGCAGATGTCAAACGGGCAGCATCGAACGATCCAAGTGAAAGCAATCGGGCCTTTATCCTGCGCGCATTTCCCCGTACCCCGAGCTTGCCCTACGTGCGGGTCAGGTTTTGAAGCTATGGGAATCCCAGTCTGGTATCAGAATATGGTTCGATCAGAGGTGGTGCCAGAAATACATCATCGCCATCTTCTTCACCACCTGCACCAATAACATGGAGGAATGTATAATTGGAAAATGTTCAATTAATGACTACCCCGGTATTGGGAACACTGTTTGTTCCTGTGTATCGCTGCGAGTATGCAAATCGTATGCGACCTTTATCATGACTGTTATGATAGATGGATGATAGATATCCCAATGCCCCTGAACTCGTAACGCCAAGTAGGTAGACCGTAAAACCAAACAAAAACGACTATATATACTTCCTTTCTCTTCGTTCGTGTCTCCCGAATAGGCACTCGTTTGCCCAAGGTAAGTAGTGTCTTACATCCGTCATTTGTTCCCCCTTATTCGAAAATCCGGAGGGGGTAAACATCAATACTGGTAGACATTGGTGTTGTTGCGGCTCCCTGATCTGCCACGACATGATTGGATCGTCCATCCAGAGGCACACATTCCCAAGAGTCTTTGGCCACTTGTGACCCCAACGGATACTAGTAAACAACGGTGTTGTCCGCTCTCTGCCCCGCCCCAGGTAATTCGAAAGCCCCTGGTGTATAAAAGTTCCCATCCACATAACGATGGCACGATGCTCTTCTCGCCACTCTCAAGCACCGCTCTGCCCCGCCTCGCGATACTCCTCAAAAGAATGCGAACTGACGACGCGCCTCCCATCACTACCCCCGGCCCCGGGCGCATCCCCATCAGGCCCATCCTCGTCGCGGACGCGCCGCTCGACCTCGAAGCGGCCGTCCTTGCCCCAGTACCCGACCTTGTCGCGCCCCTGGACCGCCGCCTCGGTGACGAGGACGTAGGGCATAGGGGCGTCGAACATGGCCTCGGCCAGGACGCGCTCCATCTCCATCTTGAGCCCGCGGGCGCCGGTGCGGGCCTGCTCGGCGCGCGCCGCGATGGCTTTGAGGGACTTGCGGGTGAAGGTCAGGTGCGACGGGTACGTCTCGAAGAGGGCCGTGTACTGGGCCACGAGGCTATTGCGCGGCTCCGTCAGGATGCGCAGCAGGTCGTCCCTAGACAAAGGGGACAGGGCCACGACGTTGTGCAGGCGGCCGATGAGCTCGGGGATGAAGCCGAAGCCCTGCAGGTCCTCGGGCGTCGTCAGGTCCAGCGCCGTCAGGACCGAGGCGTCGGACGCATTGGGCGGGCGGTGAGGGAGGTGCTTGAAGAGCTCGGGCGGCAGGTCGGGCTTACTGTCGTTGATAGTCGAGTTGCCGCTCCGGCCGCGCAGCTCGGACCCGAAGCCCATCGACGGCTTCGCCACGCGGTTGAGGATCACCTTGTCGAGGCCGACGAAGGCGCCGCAGAAGACGAAGAGGATGTTGCTCGTGTCGATGGTGTACTGGTCGACCTTACCCGGCTGCGGGGGCGCGGACTGGGGCCCCGACGAGGACGACGTCGAGCCGGGCCCCGAGTAATTGGTAGTTATGGGGCTCGCGCTGCGGGAGGTCGAGGACCGGTTGTCCTTGACGTTGACGGAGACCTTGGTTCCCTCGACGAGCTTGAGCAGGGCTTGTTGCACGCCTTCGCCGCCCACGTCCCGGCCATTCATCGTTTCTCTCTTCGCGATCTTGTCGAACTCGTCCAGCACGACGATGCCGTGTTCGCAGGCTTTGATGTCGTAGTTGGCCTCGATTAGTAGCCGTTCAATACATGTTTCCACATCCTGGCCAATGTAGCCAGCTTGTGTAAAGGAATTACAGTCGCATATCGTGAAGGGTACGTTTATCTTTTTGCTCAGAGTCCTGCGCGGGCGGGTTGTCAGTCCAGCACTTACAGGGTGTTGTTCGCCGGGGTCAGGGCCAAAACTCACTCAAGTATATACGTCTTACCGACTCCCGTTGGGCCTACCAACAGCAGGTTGCTCTTATCTATCTTGACGGGCTGTGGCCGACTTGTGTCTTCAGGTATATAGAATTCCGCCTCTTGCTCACGGTGCTGCTGCTGTTGCTGCTGCTCCCATGCTGTTTCTGGATGCGTGTGTCGTACCGAGTCGTTGTGCCCGGGGAACTCGTCTTCGGGGAAGTCATCAGTGGCAAAGCCATGCCGCGGAGAGTCATGGTACAGCGAACCTTCGACGGGATGGGTCGACGGCGATTCCTTCTCGCGCGCCTGCCTCTCCCGAGCCTCGTTGCGTCTCAGTATCTTCTCTTGCCGCTTCCTCTCCACCTCTTCCTGGTGGTTGCGCCGCCGCACTCCCTGGTAGTGGTTGAAGATGACGGAGGATATGGTCTTCTTGGCCCGCTCCTGGCCTACTACGTACTCGTCTACGCGCTTCTTGAGGTCTCGTGGGTAGAACTGGGGGACCCCGAATGTGCTCTTATTAAACATGGGCCCCCGCCCTTCCTCGTCCGGGTCGTAGGTATTGGAGAAGCTGTTGGAGAAGTCTCGAGTCCGGCGCGGCGCGGTCTTGTGGGCAAAGGAGGTCGAGAACGGCCGGGGGTGACGATGGCGGGGGATGGAAACCGCCGAGGTCGAGATAATGGCACCAGGCCGCCTGACAACGGACAACATCATGGCGAGCCCGTTGGAGCCCGTGCTCGCTCCTAAGCTTCGCAGCAGCCTGGGACCCGAACTACGTGACTACGACTGATCCTCCAGGGTTGAACATATGATGCTGGTCCGGTTCGATGCGGCGTTCGGCTTCGAGAGAGCGGGCGGGATGGAGATAACGTGCAGGTGGGTCAAGGTCAGGGTCAGGGTCAGTCAAGAGAAGATGAGCAAACGAGTTGTTTTAAGACGGCTACAGTCGCTTGCCTGCGAAGATTATGGCAGACAAAGTTTCAATCTGACAAATGGCTGAAAGGAATCAGTGAGTTGTACCAACAGCTTGGTTCCCAGCTCGGTGGTCGTCAGCAACTCCGTGAGGTTGGTGTCCTGGATCGGAGGTTTATCATGATGGTGTGTCAGCAGCGAGCTCGCGGCCTGCGGTGGGCGCATCTTGGGGCGTGGTGGCTCTCAGTTTCCGGGCGTTGCGGGGGACACATCACTGCAGAGCTTCGGGTCCCGAGGTGGGCAGTGGGATTTAAGCCGCTATTAACTGCTACCCAGGCGCTAACCACATGCACCTAGGCCCAGCCACCAGCTACATGTAACTAGCAGGAGGGAAGCACCTACCAGTACCAGTAGCTCACAGCTGGTGGCAGCAATGGGGGCGAGGAGGGGCATGGACAGGGTTGCAAGACTGTTGAGTGAGCGGAGAGCGCAGTGCAGTACGCAGTGGCACCAGTTGCTCCAGCTCTCCCACTTTTCTTAGCTATTGTCTTGCCATTTTCCCCAGTTGGAGACAGGCGCTCCATCCACTCCGTCTCCATATTCCACCCCAGAGAAGGACTTTGTGGGAGGGGAACCGAGTCCCATCGTGCGATGTGTTTTGCCCATATCAAAAAATCAGCAAGAGACAGCATCAGCTAGCCCGCGGCTGGTCGAGACATCTGCAAGCAATCTGTAGGATGACAGCAATATGACAAAACCTCCAGTAGGCGAGGCCATATATGTAGACGAGCCCCCCACCTTGATGGAGGGGATTGACGCGGATTCGGGAGACGTGCCATGTGTTGTGGCAGTTTGCTTTTTGGCAATGGTTGGTACAGTCTGTACAGGGGTTACACTCGCTCGCTCGCTGGATTTGTCGGTGCCAATCAATCATGCCAATTTGCCAATGTCGCTTCTGCGCTGTTGCCCCTCGACGTCATCTCCCAATGGGCTAGCTAGGTAGCTCTCCCTGCTCCCCTCACATGCAGCTCATATTCCTGAACTACCTCCATGCGACTTGATAGGAGCCCCTACAGGTACTTCACAAATGGAGATCTATCTGTATGCAGCCTAGACTGAACGGTTGAGAAGTTTTCTTGCTCTTCTTCCTCCTTCAATTGACTCCTGGTTTTCTTATTAGTACATCCTGCCTCGCTCTCAAGTTGCTTGTGATATACGTCTGAGTTTCTTTTAGTTTTCCAGCTTGCTGTTCTTTTCTTGAGATCCCCAACTTCTGCCCATAGCTCCATACCTTGTCTAGCGGGGAGCTCCATCCTACTATCGTCATTTCCCTCTCATACAGCTCGGGTTCCTGAAAGAAGAGAATCCGCGACGATAGTAAACAAACAACAAACGAGGCAATACAGAACAGTCCGGGAAAATGGCCGACTCCTCAGTAGCTGAGAACTCGACCAACTCGCTGGCTGGCAATGGCTCAGCTGGCGGCGTTCCCAATGATGGCACCGGTATAGCTCCATCCCCGCCCTTCTCGCATAGCGCATGTGAACTGACCTGATCTTAGGCGTCCTTCAGCTCGATCCCTGGCTGGAACCATTCACTGGTGCTCTGAAGCGCAGATATGCCAAAGCCCAAGAGTGGATTAAGACTATTGACGAAACCGAGGGAGGCCTGGAGAAGTTCTCTCGGGTAAGTGCCAATTGCTCCAATGCTCATGCTTGGGCGGCTGCTAATACGAATCCCATCATATCTAGGGCACAGAGAAGTTCGGATTGAACGTGGATAGCGATAACACCATTCTCTACCGAGAATGGGCTCCGGGCGCTCTTGACGCCTTCTTGATCGGCGATTTCAGTGCGTTCATAATCCCGGAAACATGCAGTATCCTGGTCGCTAATGATTGGTAGACGACTGGAACAGAGGCTCCCATCCCATGAAGAAGGATGCCTTCGGCGTCTGGGAGATCACGCTCCCGGCCGTCAATGGGCAGCCTGCGATTCCACACAACTCCAAAATCAAGGTACGGACGGATGCTTCATACACTATACCACTTGCCTTGACACTGACACAATGCTTGTAGATCTCCATGACATCCCAATCCCACGAGCGCATCGACCGGCTACCAGCCTGGATCAAGTATGTCACCCAGGATCTTTCCGTATCGCCAGCCTACGATGCGCGGTTCTGGAACCCTCCCGCGAATGAGAGGTATACCTTCAAGCACCCACGTCCGCAGAAGCCGGCCAGCGCTCGGGTATACGAGGCTCACGTCGGAATCTCATCGCCCGACCAGAAGGTCACGAGCTTCAAGGAGTTTACCCAAAATATGCTGCCGCGGATAAAGAGCCTGGGATACAACGTGATCCAGCTGATGGCCATCATGGAACATGCCTACTACGCCAGCTTTGGCTACCAAGTCAACAACTTCTTCGCTGCGAGCAGTCGGTATGGTACGCCCGAGGAACTTAAGGAGCTTATCGACACAGCTCACAGTATGGGCCTTGTCGTTTTGCTGGATGTTGTCCACAGTCACGCCTCCAAGAATGTCTTGGACGGCCTGAACGAGTTTGATGGCACCGACCACTTGTACTTCCACGAGGGAGCGAAGGGAAGACATGAGCTGTGGGACAGCCGTCTCTTCAACTACGGCAGCCACGAAGTATTGCGCTTCCTGCTTAGTAACCTGCGGTTCTGGATGGACGAGTACATGTTTGATGGGTTCCGATTCGATGGTGTAACCAGCATGCTCTACACTCATCACGGTATTGGAACGTAAGTGAACACTGGTATCCGACTGGTAAGTGCGCAGCGGCTAACAAATCCTAGCGGTTTCTCGGGTGGCTATCACGAGTACTTTGGTGCTGGAGTTGATGAGGAAGCTGTGGCATATCTCATGATTGCCAATGAACTGCTTCACAATTTGTACCCAGAGTGTATTACCGTCGCCGAGGACGTATCGGGCATGCCAGCGTTATGTCTGCCCTTATCTCTCGGTGGTGTTGGATTCGACTACCGTTTGGCCATGGCAGTACCCGACATGTGGATCAAGATCCTGAAGGAACTGAAGGACGAGGAATGGGATATGTCCAACATCTGCTGGACGCTCACCAACCGTCGCCATGCCGAGAAGACCATTGCCTACTGCGAAAGCCACGACCAGGCCCTTGTCGGTGACAAGACCATCTTGTTCCACCTGTGCGACGCCGAGATGTACACCAACATGTCGAAGCTTTCAGAGCTGACGCCCGTCATCGACCGCGGAATTTCTCTGCACAAGATGATCCGCCTGATAACACACGGCCTGGGTGGTGAGGGTTACCTGAACTTCGAGGGCAACGAGTTCGGGCACCCCGAATGGCTCGACTTCCCCCGCGAGGGCAACCAGAACTCCTTCTGGTACGCACGCCGGCAGCTCAACCTTGCGGACGACGAGCTGCTGCGCTACAAGGACCTGAACGAGTTCGATCGCCAGATGAACACGACCGAGGAGCGCTACGGCTGGCTGCACGCGCCTCAGGCTTACATCAGCCTCAAGAACGAGAGCGACAAGGTTGTCGTTTTTGAGCGTGCGGGCGCCGTCTTCGTCTTCAACTTCCATCCCACCAACAGCTACTCGGACTACCGCATCGGCATCGAGGAGGCAGGCACCTACCGCATCGTCCTGAACACAGATCGCAAGGAGGTTGGTGGCCACGGCCGTCTCGAGGAGTCGACACGCTTCTTCACTACCCCCATGGAGTGGAATAACCGCAAGAACTGGACGCATATCTACATTCCTAGCCGATCTGCTATCGTAAGTTTCTGAAATCCCCTTTTGCATACAACTACACGGACATGACTAACACTTTGCTAGGTTCTTGCTCTCGAGTCAACATTGTAGGTGTTGATTGTACGAGACCCGTTGGTGTTGCACCACATCAACGTGGATAGGGGTAGTCAAATCGATTCAGTGAACGGGTTGTAGAACTGGGAAGGCTATGGGATAGATTATCAGAGGTTATGTACGAAAATCAAAGAAGCGTTAGCGTAAGGGAAAGACGAATGATGAAAGGGGAAACGGCGCCTTTTCATAAGCAAATTGCTGGATTTTGTACTACAGAAAGTACCTGATCAAGATGAAATTGAAACGATCTCAACCAGTATTAAGCATTCAAGCATACACAGTGACTATATCATAGTCACTCTACTCAACGAGCCAATCCTCGACCTCGATCCCCAAGCTCCGCCCTACACCCCTAATGACCTCCCAGCCAACACCAACTCTCCATCGGCCACCCCTATCCATCATATCGCTCCCCGACGCCGCCGCGCCGCCGCCACCTACGCGCAACAGCAGCCGCAGACTGGCCAGGGTAGCGATGGCCATGCCCACGTCGCCGTCCACCACCGAGTGGTTATTATTAGTAAGCCCCTCGCTGCCCTTCTGGTGGTCGGCGATCCACTCGCGGCGCACGGCGGCGTAGATGGCCACCATGCGCTCGAGGACGAAGACGCCGGGGCCCAGCAGCTTGCGGGCGATCTTGCGGTGCTTGGGCCGCGGGCCGCGGCGGCCGCCGCTTAGGGAGGAGATGGTGCCGCCGCCTCGGCGCCGGCGGCCGTGGTGCCACGTGCTGAAGACGGTCTGGTCGTGGCGCGGGGCGTTGTGGGAGGCGAGGTAGGCGGACAGCAGGAGGAGCTTGGCGGTCGAGGGGAGGAGGTTGGAGAGGTCGGTGGACGTGGTTTTGGGGTTGAGGGGGTTCGGGGTTTGGGGTTTCGTGGGGGTGGTGGCGGCGCTGCCGGGTTGGGATTGGAGGCCGCTGCCGCTGCCGTTGCCGTTTGGTGGTTGGGATTGGTCGGCGGCTGAGGTCGGGGCTGTGACTGGGACGACGATGGAGGGCGCAAGGACGGATTCGTCTTGGAGGTAGGCGCGCGCGGCGATGAGGAGCTTGGAGAACTCGCGGGCTTTGTGGGTGCCGGCGGCGATGGGGGCGGTGAAGCGCGGCCAGAGGGCCTGGCAGGCTTGCTGGAGGCGCGGCAGCGTCCGCGAGGCGGGCTTGGCGAGCGAGTCGTGGACGGCGGCGACGAAGCGGGCGTAGAGGTCGTGGGTCTCCTGGTCCGTGGTGTTGGGGAGCGACGGGGGCGCCGAGGTCGTCAACAGGATCGCCGTGTACTGCGCTTTTGTGTAGGGCGGGAAGTAGAGGGTCGGGGTCGAGGGCGTCCGTAGTAGGGCCGGTGTTGGTGCGGTGAGGATGAAGATTGTCGTTAGGTTCGGGATCTGTAGTTTAGTAATGCAGTGGTTAGCATAATCCTCAAAGACGAATCATGATCGATCAGCGTCACAGGAGACTTACAATTTCAGCCAGACGTGCCAGAGCCGGTAGCAGCGTCGGCGGCGCCTCCTTCTGGCGGTCAATGCTGTCGAAGACCAGCACGAACCGCCAACCGTCGCCTCGCTCCACGTACTTGAGCATCTTGCTCATCTCGACCGTCAGCGCCGCCATGGTCTCGCAGCGCCCCGCCGGGTTGGGCCATTTCAGCGCGTCGGCGACGGCGGCCGTGGTGCGCTCGAACAGGTGGCGGGCCGTGACGCACTCGGGCGACTTGATGATGGCGTAGCTGAGGTTGGTCTCGTCGTCGTCGCGGCCCAGGGCGGCCAGCAGCGACGCGGTGATGGCGCTCTTGCCGGTGGCCTCGGTGCCGTGGATGATGAGGTTGCGGCAGGGCGCGGCGAGCGGGTAGACGAGGGTCGCGAGGGTGCGGATCTGCGGCTCGCGGGACGGGTAGGTCGACAGGAGCGTCGCGAGCAGCTCGTCGGGCAGCTGGAAGAGCGAGCCCATTGTGCGTGGTGTAGATGCGATGCAATGGCCAGCTAGGTATTATTTACTTCGGTCTTCTCCGTTGTGCTCCAATGCGTATAAGCAGAGCCAAGCCGAGCTCAGCTCACTTGCTTACCAGAGCCGAGTATATAGGCTGGCTGGTTTATAGACGGATGCAATGGGCAAAAGACAGTACAGTAGTCATCATCCTTCAAGTCAGATTGATCACAATATTGACTTTGGACCTTTGCTTCAATAGGTAGATCCTGGCCGAGAGCTGACGGCTGACTGATCGCGCCCAAAAATTGGCCCCTAACGTGCCTAGCCGAGCTGCTGGGTCCCGCTAACTCAGCAAAGGTAGCGCCTCTCACGTAGCACAGGCAACCCCCCAAAATAACTAAAGCGGGTCGCTTTTTGGGTGCTTGGGTGCCAAGTGCCTCGTTGCGCCCACTAGAGCAGTCAGATTTGCCCAGACGAGGACGGTCCAATGGCTGCCCCGGCCACCGGGAAGGACCTTCGGAGGAATAAGTGCTGACGTCGTCGGCTTCGTGAATCCATGTGTGGCATGTTCTGTTACATGTGTTCGTTACGAAGGCTGTGAAGGCTGTGTAATACCTTATTATTACCTAACTTATCTACACCTCATCTCCACGGCACCACCTCCACCTCCCCGGCTTTCTCGTCAAGTGCCTCTAGGGTTTCAGTCCTGTATTGCAGGGAAGATCGACCGCTCGACAACGACTTTAACGGCTTGAAAGGAGCCCATCTTTCCTCCCTTCCTCCCCTCAAATAAATACAAATGCGGGCGTATTGTGGACTTATAGTCCCGGGCTGACTCATCTTACTACCGATCCGGTTTTGTGGAACGACATCTCATGACCAGAATGCCGGGCAGTATGCATCTCGATCTAGACTATAGCTTAGACTTCGATGCCATTCCTGCAGACGAGATCGATCTCTTATCGTTCGATCAACAACAACCCGATCAAGGCATATCTGAGATTCCGTCCGACGGGAATGGAACTCTGGTTGACCGGCCGTATCATCCCAAGCGGCCCCATAAGAAATCCCGCGCCGGCTGCAAGCAATGTAAAACCCGGAAAGTGAAGGTAAGCCTGGCAAACCCCTAGTTGAGGTCGACATCGGATACAAGTGCGAGGAGCTTACACCAGGACCCCAGTGCGACGAAGCGAGGCCCTCATGTCGCTCTTGCACCTTGCGCCGGGAGACATGTATCTATCCGGCGACCTGTAACCCACCGCCCTCCTCGGCAGTAGTGGCCCGGAGTAACAGGTCGCGCACAGTCTCCTCGGCCAGGTCTCCGAGGGGAGCTTCGCCCATCACGACCATAAGGGATGACCTGGCAAACACTTCCATAGTATCGGAGCCCATGTTCCGGCCCCCGGCCATGACGGATGAGACCGACATGAGGATGCTCTGGTTCTATACTTTGGAGACATACTCGTCATTTGCTACGGAGGGCGGTCGCTCAGCGGCCGTTGACCATTGCTTGCGTGTCAGGATTGTCGAGCACGCCTTCGCATCGCCATTCCTTATGCAATGTCTGATGGGTCTCTCTGCGTTGCAGTTGAAGGGGCTCGGGCAAGAGATCGATCCGTCAAAGGCTGTCGGGTATCGGGCAAGGGCTTTCGAGGGGTACCGCGCGGCGATCGAGGCGGCCGATCCCAAGGACTTTCCTGCTCTGCTGGCGAGTTCTCTCATGATGTGCGCCTTGAGCACGCAAATGTTTCGGGAAGCCAACTCCAAGTTTCTTTACATCGTGGACTGGATGCAGCTGTGGCGCGGTATCGGACTGATAGTGGATATCATCAGTGCGAAATCCATCGAGGAATCGGGTCTCGCGATCCTCTTCTACCGGCCTCCGATGGACCTCGAGAAGAGCTTCAGGTACATTCCCAATAACTTGCTCTTCATGGTGAGCTCCATCAAGCCGGGAGACGACGACTTCGAACACCAGCAGATATACTACGAAGTTCTCCGCTACCTTGGGTCCCTCTACATGGAGGTCGAGAATGGGTTCGGCCCCGTTCTTGACCTGCGTGTCGTCACATTCCTTACTTTCATGCCGAGGCCCTTCATCCCATTGGCAAAAGAACATCGACCGCGTACACTCATCATCCTCGCCTATTATCTATGCTTCGCCAAGTTGAACAAAAATGTCTGGTGGATGCAAGGCATCGCAGACCCACAGCTAAAGGAGATCTGCGACTACGTGGGCGAGTCGTGGTCCCACCTCCTCCAAGTGCCACGGAAGGTCATGGGGGTGACTGAGAAGCTCGACATTGCGAGAGTCCTCTTGGAGAATGACAACTGGGTGCCGCCAGATGTGGACCTATACAACGAGCACCGCGATCCCAGGACGAAGGATCTCAAATTCCGCGACCGGGTCGGACGTGAGGCAGTGATAGTCGATGGCAGATTCAAAATCAAGGCCGAAAGGCCGGGCCCGACAACTTGGAACTTTCCAGGGGACCCGGATGCGTCCGGCGAAGAAGGTCTGGGGACGCCGGATTCCGACCGGATCCGCGAGCTCATTGGGGAGGAGCAGTTCGGGATCGGGCATCCTTTGAACCCGAATAGCAGGCCTCCGTCTGGGGTCTGCTCGCCGGCGTCGTCTTCCAACCCATCGCCTGCGGGCTCTGCGCAGACTTGATCGGGCACGAGGTTATTTGACGGATGTTATACTGAAGGCTCCGGCGGCATGCCTGGACACCCATTCAGCGACGTCGAAACTCTGGCAGATCTAGGCCGTGGTTACGTGCTGGAAACTTCGGGTTGATAGCGACACCAAGCGAGCGCTGTTTGGTCGAACTGGATGCGGTGGTGCTGCTATATTATATGGCTTTTTTGAAACAACCACAGCGCTCGGCCTCGTGCCCGGACTGCCGAGTTGAACTGGGCGTGGCTTATCAGAGCTATACTTGACCCAATGCGCCGAGCCGGCCAAAGACGAAAGACGATTGAGGAACGCCCGTGGAAGATTCCACGTCTGTTTTATCTGCAGGTTGATGAAGTCGAACAATGGAAATTCTCGGGCGGATTTACAAATGAGACCTCACCAACGCATTTGGAAATGCGCCAGAGTCTTAGGGAGAGAGTGCATTACCAAAGACGGAGGGATGAAGAGCTGGATCGGATGAAATCAGTCCTGTCGATTTCATGGTCATGATTTCAGGATCTAGGAAGAGAATCTACATGGCACGTAAGCACATATCCACACCGGAAGTCATGTATGTTCTCCGGAGTATATGATCGACTTGGCTGTTGGTTTACCAAATGAATATAGATTTAGCTATAAACAAAATTACAACTCATCCAAACATCGTCCCTCATGCTATCACCATGCCAGAACTGTTCCATACAATTTCGCATTCGCTAAACGGGCGTTGTACTGGGCGTAGTGTCGTACGAAGCATGACGGGAGCCTGGCCTCCCACTTTTGACAGTCACTAACATGCCCGACTCTGAAAGCTTCTCGCGCGTGGAATTGCCGAATTCTATGAAATAAGCAATAATATATCTGTAACGTAGCGATTGATAGTTCCCGAGCTCCAAGATGTCTCAATCCTAGAAGGAAAGGGGGGATTTGGGTGGACGTGGTGGTGGTATATAGGGGCCTACCTGTATATAGGTGGGGAAAAAAGAAAAGAAAAGTGCCCGCAGAGGGAGTTGAACCCTCTTGCCTTTAAGTAATATAGAATAAGAAATACTAACCGCTAGGCTACACCGGTCCGGGCAGTAGAGGTAGGTGTCATTAGGATATATGAAGCCCGAGAAGGTGGAAGTGTTGTGTGTTGAGGTCGTGGTGGTGTCCTGGATGGGGATGAACTCAAATTGGGTCGCATTACGAAAGAACCTATCATAATGCCACTCGACCTCCAGTACCGCGCGCATCACTGGTTTCTGCTTGTCTAAACGGTCATAGGCTCTTCATAACCATTTGTTGCATCTTTCGCGCGGTCATCATCTCCAGAAGGCTGTGACGAAGTTGAGCTTTGAGGCCATCTCTAACCGAACTCTCTTCCTGCTGAACTCACAGACCCTGGCTCTTGATGGAGTCCTCATTAGACGTATTCCTTGGCAATATGTTCTTTTACTACTGCTTCCTCAACCTGGCCGATGTCACTCTCGCCCCGTGGAGGCGTGTCGAGTCGCCATGGTCAGGTCTGGGTCGCCAATATAGCGAGGCTTGGATGAGCCCACGCCAACCTCATGTTCATGTGTCATTGCCATCAAAGAAAAATTCAACCTCGTCGTTTTCGATCACCCACGGCATCGACCAGACGGCACTCATGTTGTGAGTGGTGATTTATTATTTGGTCGGCACTGAGCCCATGGAACCGCTGTTCTCCTCGCCATGAGGCAGCTCTTCTTGATATTTAGAGTCATGATCACGAATGGCCCGGCCGGTTTCCCGCGATAGTTTTTGGAGTGTGCAGATGTTCGTATCCAGGTCCTTCATGGCTGCGAGCGTTGCGAACAAGGCTGTATCGGGCTTAGTCATTACCACCTGATGTTGCCCTTCGTTTGTTTCTTCCCCTAGGATCTGTTCAAGGTTCTTTCGCTCCTCATCCGACATATTTGCGGCGGCGTCGGCCACTGGAAATTAGATGTTAGAAAAATGCATCCAGCTGTAGGTGAAGTCCAATACAACTCACCTTTAGGAACAGACACTTTCAGTAACGCAAGCTGGCTCAAGACTGTTGCAGCTGGAGGGACTGCGGCGTCAACTTGATAACACGGAAGAGACTCGCCGTGGTTTCCTATGCTGTCGGATGCTGTTCGATGCAACTCGCGGAGCCGGTCATATACCCTTTCTGGGGTATGTCTGTCTTTGACATAGATCACAATACGGAGAGCATCTTCGGTCCGCAATTTTATCAGTACTGCCAATCCTAGGCGGCTGCTCTGGTCTTGGTCAGCACTCAGAGTCGGAATGGTAGACGAAACGGATTGGGGGTCTGAGTCTGAACACGGCTGCATGGTGAAGGGCTTTTCAATCAGGACATGTACATAGAGATCGTTGATGGGGACACTGAAGCCAGAAGCTTGGAGTTTTAGGCTTACAAGCTCGCATTGCTTTCTCATCTTATATAGGAACGGCTTTTTTATGATTGTCAGCTGTCGGCAGGCACATCTTGGTCGAATGCGACACATTTCCCAGGTACGTTCCTGGCATTTCGCCCATCATCCTCCTCTTGCTTGGCAATGACTGCTCGCATGACATGAAACATAATTGAAGATAGGTGTTTGCTGTGCCAACCAAGAGAATGGCAGTAACGATCCGGGGTGTTCTGTTTGGGGCGATCCGGTACTCAGTGGAACCTAGGAGCATTTAATAGAAGAAAGTCACCTAAGTGACTTCGGAAATAGCATCAGACCGGATTTCCAAAGCCCAACGTGAATTGAGACACCTGAAGGTCGACGTGATAGATATAGAGGATGTACAAACACACATCCCCTATGATACCATGGCTGGGCGTCTCCTGGGTTGCAGATATTATCTAGACGAGTGACCTCCTGCGAGGCACAGCTGGCTCTTCTCAGATACTAATCAAAGGTAGAGTAGAAGAGGGATGTTTCGAAGGGCGAAAAAAGTATTTCGATTCTCACAGAACAAGCCCTCTCCAGTGCTGGGATACGATACTGGTCCTTGACTCTCCTGGGAGACAGCTAAGCCATGGGCGTTGCCAGTAATTAGATAACATGGTTAACCATCACATAAATGGAAGACATTACTATGCCATGAGAGCCAGTTTCTATTCATATATCATCTATGGGAGGCATTGGTATCACAGCCTGATCCGCTGCCAAAATTTCCCTTTGCCTTTGCCCAGATCCCTAGCTCGGTCTATGCGATGATGAGTTGGTTTATCCATCTTGGTATCAACCCATCTTTTTCTCGGGTAGTGATTCTGTCGGATTCTCAATCACTCAATGATGTCTTTATCAGAACCACTTAGTCAGGGTGCCGCAGCTCCTTCTCTGCCCTCGAATACTCAGCGCAGATCTCGAGGACCTCGTAACAAAAAGCCTGCTGCTCTTGTAGGAGATTCTTGAACTTGGGGTGTTCCATGAGCTTCTCTTTGATGGCGGCCGTGAAGGTAGCCACCATACGTCTGAGAAGGTCACCATACTTCAGGTCTGAATAGACGAGTTCGATCAAGGGAATGAGGTCAGGAATCCGTCGCTGGACAAGCGGCAGGCTGACAAGTACCGTATGAATGCACCTGCAGGCGAGAATTTTCAATCCTTTGATCTTGAAACGGTGACTCAACATGTACAACTTGGCGTAGTACAACAAGGCATTGGAGTAATTCATGTTCTGATTTGCCACAGGCGCATGAATAAAACGAGGTTTGTTGGCGACCTCTTCGTATTCACAGAAAATGTGATAGAATACGGAATACTGAAGGCAAGGTGGCATTTCGCACTTCTTCCGGCCACACGAGGAACAATGCACCTCTGTGTTGCACCCCGTGAGGAACGCAGTCTTGATCTGATCGCGGAGGGTGGGAGGAACTTCACTGTCTGCGTGTACCACCGAAGCTCTTTGTCCATCTTCAACCGTGGCTGGGGATTGTTGATCTTCCGTGCTTGAATCCAGGTTATACGGGCCGTAACGCAGAAACCCCGTGTATGCGTACTCACAGAGGGTTTCGAAAACATTCTCTTCGATGCTGTCGAAAACAACAAGGCCGGTTTCTGCTGCATTGTTCATAATGGCGGTAAGCATGGGTGACAGATTGGCGAAAGCAGCCTTGTAGACAACATATTCCTTTCGCTGAGGGCCAATGAAGAATGTGAATGTCCCCGAAGACAGAAAGCTAGAACCTGGTCAGATGTGCGTCGTCTTTGATTCCGTCGCAGTTTCTTACCTCGGGTTGAAGATGTGCTCTGTTGCCTGGAAGCCCTGTTTAGTGACAGTAAGACCGCCAACCTGTGCCATTTTCGTGGGGTGGTTGATAGCAGAGGCAGGTAGATTCTCGTGAGGTTCAACTGAAGAAGAGAGTTGTTCCCTTTGAGTACAAGGTGAGAAAGATGAAAAGTGTTCTGGTTGACCTCGGAACGTTCTTGCAGACTCTTGGTAGTGCTGGGCATTCAGGTCTGCAGATACGCTTTAGCAGGTTGCTCGAAAGGGAGTCGGGTTGGGGTGATCGTTCAGGTCGCTTGGGTGAATTATCTAAGGCCCTTCACAAAAGGGTTGAATCGTAAAGACATTTGCAAGTAACTGATTTGTAAATCAAGTGTGAATGGTGTATAGGCTTGAGTATCATGTGTGTGCCATTGGCCTCCGCAATCTGATTTACCTAAACGTGCTCAAGAATACACCAGGCAGTGTAAGATTGTCTTCACTTTTCTTCACCATTTATGCATCATTGATTCATAGGAAATATCAGCAGCCTTGCCTTTTCACATGTCAGACAGTCTGGTTTTGAATGTACCTATCTTGTTAGACAGCGCAGAACGGCAACATTGCGATATACAAGCAGACACAGCGATCGTTGGGTCATCTACAGTATCAATGAAAAAAGTCCCAGAAGCGCAGGCTATCTCTCAGGATTTAAGGTAGCAGCTTCATGGTGACCATTAGGGATAAGGTAAGTGACCATTGACGGGACAGATAAGGGCCATCGTAGTTACAGTAGGGAGTGTTTAGGACGTGAATTTATCACTTGAAAATTTCTCATCGTAAGCTTGCCTGCACAGGTTGCTGGTGTGTGGTTCACCACAGCATACATGTCATGGCTTTACTTCTTCTTGATGCATTGCACTTTTTGATGATTGTGCTCATATTTACATCGCGAAGACCATTAGCGCACTTCGATACTTGGAATCGGGATTTAAGGAGTAAGAAAATGTCGCGACCTTAGATCAAGGACCTGCGACATGCAAGTAGCAATGCCCGCTACAGCAATAGCGACCTTCTTGTGCACATTAAATATATAAGAGACACATTCATAACAAAGTGACGGTCCATGACTAGAGCATATGTAGATAATTCAATCGGAAGTGGAAGAGAAGTGAATGTGAATGTCAAAGGATTTGGTGGTCTTACCTTTCGGAGATCGGACCAGCTGCGAGCAGCTGGCACTAAAAATGCTGCATGTCCCGGTTGCAGGCGCCAACCGCCCTAGGAGCAGCTTAAGCTTAAAGTGGAGTGATCTCAGATGCATCGCATTCTCGAGGGACTCGACCATAATTGATGGTCTTTCTGCCATCTGTCGCAATCAAGCAATTCCTCTCTTTTGACCGCCGAGCGACACGACATCACCAGTGACTTCCTGTTCCGACTCTGTGAGTTCCTATAGTGGTTTTGACAGGCCACAGCAAGACGTGAGGACGTAATCGCGGCCGTGGAGATTGCGCACCTGCCTTGAACAGATAACAGGAACTTGGGAATTTTGGCCGGTTGACCATCCTGAAAACGAAAAAACCCATTTTTTGGCATCCATCAAATCATTCACCTTACCTTCCGTCAATCCTCCCAGCCACTTCCCTCCTCACCCATCCATTCAAACTCTGCAATAATCTCTGACGCGTTTGTGCACCCCGTACAAACCAAACATCGCCGCTGCCTTTCTTGTCTGGGATTATACAGATACGTGGGAAAGAAGGAAAAGACAGACTGGACAGACAGGACTGACAGACGCGCCTCTGTTTTTTCGATCGCTGATTCTTTGATCAAACATTGAATCAAACAACAGAAGACAGAAAAAGCCAGTCAATCTAATTTCTGATTCCATACCACTCGCAAAGCAACCCATCACACTCATCTCGATTTACTCATCCTTCCACCAACTCGTTCGCATAAGTTGACCACTGACTGCTGTCCTTGACTGCTTCCTGTGCAACTTGCAAAATCCTTTGTTCTGCACCACCCGCATCTGTCTTAAGCTGCTGCGCTGCGACTTGCATACTCTCCACTGTTGTTGAAAGGAAACAAGAGCTTGAACCTGGTCTGCTGTCTCTTTGTCTGCTGCTTGACGTACTTGACGCACTTGACACCCATTGTCAACCCCGGCACTTTGTTACCTCGATCATCTTTGCGCAACTGCTCTCTTGCTCGAAACCACTGCAATAATGGCCGATCCATCCAAGAATATCGAGTCGATTCTGGCTGCTCTAGGTTCGCAAATCCCCATTCCATTGAAATTTTCACCTATCCTGCAATGTGATAGTAGCGCGATGCGATCCAAAACTGACCGTGTTCATGGCTTGTGTACAGCCCAGCAACGCCCTACGTCAACCCCGAATCCGAACCCCGTCCAAATGCCCCCCCATCCGAATGCCCCGTACCAACAGGCACCGACGCCCAATGCTTATCCCCCTTCGATGCCGCCTGGTGTTCAGGCCCCTCCGTATGCCGGAGGAGGATACCTTCTCCCGCAACCCTCGGCCAGCGGAAACTTTGACTTGAGCACCATCAAGCCCGTCAATTCGGGGACTGTCAGTATTGCCGATGCTATCGCCCAAGCCAAAGCTTTTGCGACAGAGAAGGGCATCTCATATGAACACTCGCGGGCTCCTTCCGCCTCATACCAGTCGCATGACCCTCGTGCACACTATAGATCGCGCTCTCGTTCGCCGCCTGCACGTCGTGAAGCCTATCGTGACAACCTCAACCCGTACAGAGATGAACGTCGTGATGAACACCGTGGCAACTCTCGTGAATATGGTCGCGATCGCTCCATGTCTCCTGGTCATAGCAGAGGCCACTTCTCTCCCCGTGGCAACAATAGCCGTGACCGGGGAAGTGGTGGCGGCGGTGATGAAGACACCGAAACTATTCAGATTGAGTCTAGTTTAGTTGGCCTCATCATTGGCAGACAGGGCGAGAACCTGCGGCGTGTCGAGTCGGAGACGGGATGCCGCGTACAATTCATTACTGGCCCTGATAACCAGGGCCCCTATCGTCAGTGCAGAATCAGTGGTCCTCAAGCCAGGCGTGCCGAAGCCAAGACGGCCATTGATAGAATTATTGAAGACTCGGGCATGGGTGCCATTGCCCGAGCTGGACTCGACAAGGGTCGCGGCGGAGGTGCTGCCGCTGCTCACGCCCCCGTGCCCGGTACGCTGCGTGAGGGTGAAGACTGCATGCAAATCATGGTGCCTGATCGTACTGTTGGTCTGATCATTGGTCGTGGTGGCGAAACTATTAGAGACCTGCAAGAACGAAGTGGGTGCCACATTAACATTGTGGGTGAGAACAAGAGTGTCAACGGCCTGCGACCTGTCAACCTGATTGGCTCTCGTGAAGCTGCTGCTCAAGCCAAGGAGCACATTATGGAAATTGTCGACAGTGACAGCCGGAATGTCAATGGAGGCGGCAAGCAGGACCGACCCCCTCGTAATGATCACGGTCGAGATAGTGGTCCACCCTCCATGGGCGGCGGCATGGGTGGCGGCATGGGCATGGGCGGTGGTGCCGGCGGTGGTGATAAGATCAACGACTCGATCTACGTCCCCTCCGAAGCTGTGGGCATGATCATCGGCAAGGGTGGCGAGACGATTCGTGAGATGCAGTCCCAGACGGGCTGCAAGATAAACGTCTCCCAGTCCTCTGGTCCTGGCGAGGTCGAGCGCGAAATTGGCCTCGTAGGATCCCGCGATGCTATCAGCCGAGCCAAGTTGGCCATCGAAGACAAGGTGGAAGCAGTGGTGAGTAATACGTACCCCGATCCAATAAGCATCGAACTCCCTTCTAACCTCTGATGACAGCGACAGAAGAACAGTGGCGGCGGTGGCCGTGGTGGAGGCCGCCCTCCTCGCCGTGATTATGATAACCCTAACTACTCCCAGTCGGGCTCCAACAACGCCTCTGGTCCCTCTGGTGGTGCTGCTGCTGCCGGTCAGCCTCCTGCTGCTGCCGGTGGTGCCGACCCGTATGCTGCCTGTAAGTCTCTTGCCCCGAATATTGCACTCTGGACCTGACTAACTCGTAAAAGATGGCGGTTACCAAGCTTATCTGGCCCTATGGTACCAAGCACTTGCCCAGCAACAGCAGAACGGGCAAGGCGAGGCACCAAAGCAGTAGAAGCTTCACCTCGTTATTTATCCGATCCCGGCTAGGCCACAACAAGTCGCCCCTGCTTAGTATGATGCTGCTCAACAGTTGCAGCTCATCTGAGCCCTAATTTTTCTCATGGTTGTAAAACTCAACGATAGTTATCGACGAATGAACGCTATATCAGGAAGCGTTTGGTTTATACGGGTGTCTCTGTACACTACATCTACGCTTCTACAGATACCCCCAAGAGCTAGTGTTTGGGCAGGATGCTGTCGCATCTGCCACGCTCTTTATACGATTGCCGGAGAAGGAGGCGTCATGGTCATGTGGACTCGAGTTTGAGTTGGTTGCCGAGTCTTATTTCTTCTCATTCTCTGCAGTTTACTGAGGCATCTGGAAGCCATGGTTCGGATACTTCATTGAATATCGCGCGGCATGGCCATTGCCGCTCTATAACTTTGACAAAAGGGGGTTTGCCAAAAAGGGAATTTTTGCCAGGTCTGTTCTTCATCAGCGAGGCAGTCAAAAATGAAGGGCCTATGCCCTTAGGAATGGTGTTCAGAAGGCGTGAACACGGGTTTTGTGAACAAAGTGGCCCTACTCCACTGTATAATGAGGTCTTGGTTCCTAGAAATGGAACAGGGAGGCTTGGGGTAAACAAAAAAAGCTAATCCATCTGGTCGTTTCTTGATTTGATGTTTCGTTCCGTGCACAAGTGATTGCACATTCTTGAGGATGTTGTGTGACTGTTCCAATATTGCCAGTGTTTGCTTGACACCGCTAGTCATTGAGGTCTTGAGACCCCTGCTTTTTGCTATGTTCTAAATGATGCGTACCTATGTACAGAAAGTATTGGCAGCATGATTCTTAAGTGAGCTTGCTCGATGATCTGCCGTCATCCACGCCCATTCCCAGTAGTTAAATACCATATGTTGTTCATGAAACCCCGTATCGTCCCATTTCATGCCGTGCCGATGCCATAAAAAACCCCGCCGCAATGCTAGAGATACGCCACTGTTGAAGCAGCTTTAAGATCATAAACACGAACCAAATCAAATCATTCCTTTTCTTCCTCTTTCTTCTTTCCTCTTTCCTTTGTATAGTTGTTTACTCCTTGTGAACAAGAGATCTAGACGGACAGGTCGTCGCCCCAGACCTGCTTGGCGATCTCGACGTTGAGGCGGATCTTGGCCCACTGCTCGTCCTCGCTGAGGTCGTTGCCCTCCATGGTGGAGGAGAAGCCGCACTGGTGGCTGAGGCAGAGCTGCTGGAGGCCGTTGGGGCAGAAGGAGGCGGCCTCGTTGAGGCGCTTGATAATCTCGTCCTTGTCGTCGAGGGCGGGGACCTTGGAGGTCATGACGCCGAGGACGACGATCTTGTGGGCGGGCAGGTGGCGCAGCGGGGAGAAGTCGCCGGAGCGGGCGTCGTCGTACTCGAGGAAGTAGACGTCGACGTCGAGGTCCTTGAAGAGGACCTCGGCGACGGGCTCGTAGCCGCCCTGGGCGAACCACTGGGAGCGGTGGTTGCCGCGGCACAGGTGGATGCCGACGGCCATGTCCTTGGGCCGTTTGGAAATGGCGGCGTTGATGAGGGCGGCGTACTGCTTGGCCAGCTGGTTGGCGTCGCCGTGGCGCTTCTCGGCCTCGGCCCGCATGCCCTGGTCGCACAGGTAGGCCAGGTTGGTGTCGTCGAGCTGGACGAAGCGGCAGCCGGCGGCGTAGAGGTCGGCCAGCTCCTCCTGGTAGACGCGCGCGATGTCGTCGAAGAAGGGCTCCAGGGTCGGGTAGGCGGCCTCGTCGATGGTGTCGCGCCCGCCGCGGAAGTGCAGCATCGTCGGGGACGGGATGCAGACCTTGGTGGTGACCTGGCCCTTGGCAACCCCGGAAGCCGCGATCTGCGACTCGAGGTACTGGAAGTCGGCGACCTGGATCGGGGCCGGGTGGGTGACCTTGTCGGTGACGACGAGGCGCGGCGGCATGACGCCGCCCTTGGACTGGTTGGTCGACTGCAGGGCGCCGCGCGCCTCGACGCCGCCCAGGTTCACCAGGTAGTCGACGTGGAACCACTCGCGGCGGAACTCGCCGTCGGTCACGGCGCGCAGGCCGGCGTCGATCTGCTGCTTCACCACCGCGGCGATGTGCTTGTCCTCGAGCTCCCGCAGCTCCTGGGCGGAGGCGCCGCCCTCTTTCACCTTTTGGCGCAGGGCCAGGACCTCCTTGGGCCGCAGGAGGGAGCCGACTTGGTCGGCGCGGTAGACACCGGTGGGCAGAGTCATGTTGGGCAAGTGTTCTGTCTAGTTGGTGTGAAGGGGGGTGACGTAGGTGATGTTGCTACTACTATTCAGGCTACTGCTGGTATTCCCGAATATGAAGAGGTAACGTAATAATTAGGTATGAAGGAATCAAAGGTGTGTAAGATGAAGGAGAGAGCAGTCAAGTAAGAGGAAATATGTACTTGTGGTCAAAGGGTCCAACACTACACTAATACCGCTTACCTGGGTCTATCCGAACACGACTCATTGGCCTAGCAAATACTGACCTATCCATTTTCTTTCTCTCTATTGTGCAATATTTCCCCCTCCACAGTGATGAGATGAGGGGTCCATCCCGGCAGACTATCTTTTGGGGGACGCCGACTAGGAACCGTGGCATTGGACGGGACGACCACGGGCGCTGGGCGCTGGCTGCTGTCCCTGCGATTTCTGCGGTGGTCTATCGTGAATACTTTTACCCCACCTGCCGACCTTTGCCAACATTTGCCGTGCGTCTCCACCGTAAGCGACAGAGAATGGCCCGCGGCTAAAAGGCGCCCACTCGCTGACCTCACTAGCTGGACCCTAGCACGCAACCAAAAGAGGTTGGACAACCACCCGTCGTTGACCTTTGCTGGTTGCTGGCTATCAACTGTTCACCTATCAAATAAAAGAGGGGAAGGTGTAGGTATGATGGATGCGTGGCGTGGGCTGCGCGCGGGACGGAAAGCGGGGAGTGACATCTACAATACAATAAAAGGGGAGGGAGAGGCTTGGTATTTGTTTGGTCGGTGAGGTAAGGCGAGGAGGGAGCGGGAATCTGGAAAGCAATATGGCAGATGGCAGCTGCCGGGTCGAGGGAGTGAGTGGGAGGCCGACTCTGCAGGCGCCGCATGCAGGAGGATGGTTCTAGCCCGTTCGACCTGCCAGATTCACTATGGTTGATCGATTGACCCCTCGATAAATCAAATTGATGCCAAGCCACGCAGATGCTGTGTATCTGTGGCTATTCCAAAGTGGGTATATCACATCACACTAACACGCTTAACCCCGATATATCCGATAAAGGGGCTGTCCATGACCATCACGCATTGAACCACGGGTGTCATGGAATTCTTTAGTTGTAGAAAAACTCTTTTTCCTACATATGTATATAGGTGTGCCTGTTGGCAACTGATCCTCCTGGTCTATGTCAAGCTCTGGGCCCAAACCCTTACTTGACTACTAGCCATGCCTCAGTAGCCGTGGCTTGCAACCAGTTGCTTGTCTGTCCCCTTTATCAACGCTC
Source organism: Apiospora marii (assembly GCF_038362585.1). NCBI lineage: Eukaryota > Fungi > Ascomycota > Sordariomycetes > Amphisphaeriales > Apiosporaceae > Apiospora > Apiospora marii. The sequence goes on from NW_027117377.1 coordinate 4,690,705, forward strand.
CAGCGTCGTCTGCATCGTGCGACAATTGCTACATTCGTAGTGAAAGTCCCATGCGATTGGATCTGTACTGATCATACGAGGCGTCCCACAATGTGGCTCCTGTTCCGTTCGCCCTTTCTCATCTGTACACTTGCAGCACACCCATCTGGTCACAACCTTCTTCGTCTGTCTCTGGGTTGGTGGCATGTTTGGTTGGTGGGTGAACTCTCGGTTCTAGCGTGTCGTATCTTGTGTATTGCTTCTGGATATCTGTCTGTATTGCGGTGGTATAATGATGACCAGGAGATGTCGATGAGTGATGCGGAGAGAATCTATAATGCTACGACCGCAGCGAGGCTAGCTTTATAGACGCAAGTTGCGAAGAGCAACCTCCGTGGAGAGATTTCATCTTTACGACTTGTTACGTTTGTCATCCAGGACTTGGAAAACTTCCAAGCACCGAGGAAGCTTGCTCGCAGGTCCCTGTTCGAGTGGGTGTGGTTGCTTGCCATCGGTGCGCTTCTCTTGATCTGTGGTATGCACTTTGAGGGCGATTTGTAAAGTACCGACATGATCAACTTAGGGGTCAACAATGGGTAGCTCCGGATCAAATATGACAAGCTTGCATCGTGACTTTGGAAAACAGAATTTGGTGTTGGGGTGTTTCCTAAGGGAGTGGAGTAGAAGCCTGGAAAAGTGGTACGGTTTGGGTGTTTGTTTTGCTTGGTATACTGCCAAGCGATTGTGCAACCCTGTATCTATAAGGCAATGGTCAGGGGGCACGAAAGTGACAGGTCACATTACTGTTATCAAGCTTGATGGGGGCAGTTTTCCTGGCCTTTAGGTGAAAATAATAGATTCTTACCATACCACAGAAGTACGGTCTACGACACAACATGGGGTTCTTTTTTTTTTTCATCAGCGTTTTTTCATTAATGTTTACCTACGTATGATACATAGCTAAAGGGTTAGTGATACCAGTCGCCAAAAGAGCCCAAGCAGAAGAAATATCCGCTAGTCAAGAAATATAGCAGTGAGTGAGTAAACACTCCGAAGACGAAGTAAGGGCTGGTTAATGGAAACCGGATAGGCAACAAGGATAGTCACAATAGAAGAATTGGACTGGGCAAAGGTCACCGTAGTGCTCTCTCTCGCTGTTTCGGAAGCTAATTCACCGTCGGGGACAGCAAATGCTTTCTACTCCAGGGATGGCTGGGTGTCCTTAAGCCTCCTTGGCCTTACCTTTACCCTCACCGTCGTCCTGTTTCTGCTTGTCGTCGTTGACGGCGGGACGCTCCTTGGAGGAAGAGGCCTCGTGGGGGTGGGCCTCTGCCAGAAGCTTCTTCTGCTTCTGCTCGCCGTCCATGGGGACGGCCGGCGGGACGGAGTGCTGGTGAGTGACGTAGCCGCTCGCAAACTTGACGCAGCGGTCGCAAGGGATGTGCAAGCAGGTCATGTCGATGCAAATCTCGTCGTACACGGACCAGTTTTCCTTGCACTTACAGCACTTCCAGGACCAGATGGCCCGGGTGTGGGAAGCGCGGTAAGGAGGCATGATCGGAGAAGATCTCTGGAGAGTGGATACTTGGTATTTTTGTAGGAAAGTTGGTTGCTCAACGGTTAACTTGATAGCTTTGGTCTTGCGATCATCAACTGTGTCTCGATGGTGGGACTCGTGGGGAAGAAGAACTCACGTTTGAGGATGGGATGGGCCATTACTATGTATACATGCACCAAGTTCAACCGATTTGCCGGAACAGCTACATTGTTGCGATTCGATATTGGTTGTTCAGGCCACAGAGAGTTGGCTCAACTGACAAAGCAACAATATCATTGCTACTACAACAGCATCCTCTTTTTCCATTGTCTCCTTCTTGCCAAACTGCTACCATAGACTCGTGATTACAGAGAAACACAAATATTGGGCATTCGCTGGAAACACTGCAGCATGGAGATCTACATATTACAAAATCTGATAATAAACCAAGTTCTATAAGCTGATTAATATGCGTATATACAAAAATATACAATATATACCAAAAACCCAGCCAGGTATACCCCCTCACGGCGTCGCATCATGCAGTATCCGATCCACCAGCTCCCCGATGAACTCATCCGTCTCCTCCGCGCTGCCCCACGGCCTGGCCGCGTAGTCGCGCGGCAGCCGCCCCGCGCCCATCTGGACCCGGTTGAGCAGGTCGGGCAGCGCCGGCCGGTTCGCCGCGTCCACCGCGAGGCACTGCGCCACCAGCAGCCGGAGGTCGGGGTCCGTGCCGGCGTGCCGGGGCGCGAGGGGCTGCCGCATGATGGGCGAGGCGTAGGTCGCCACCGCCCGCGTGCCGCCGCCGGGCTTGGGGAGCTTGATCTGGGCGTGGGGGATCCACTGGTTGAAGGAGAAGGGCTCGCGCGTCATGATGTCCAGCATTAGCTGTTGTTTGTTAGTTAGGGGCTGTTCCGTGCTGTCTTTTGGGCACACACAGAAAAGAAAAAGGGGGAGGGGAGGGAAAAAAAAAAGAACCAATTGGGCCTACCTTTCCAATGGAGAAGATATTCTCGGAAACCCCTCTCTCATTGGGGTTGTTATACTCTCTGCAATGGAGGAAATTAGCTAAGTGGGTCGACTCCTAAGAGGACCTCAGAAGCGGGGACCTACAGGTTGTATATTCTTGCATACGACCACACCCCAAAGTCGATCAGCTTCAGAATACGGCTGGCCTGGTGCTCGGGCTGCGTCGGGTCGGGTGCCCCCAGCATCACTGATCCCCCACCGAGTCAGCACAGTCGCAGTTTGCATGCCCCGGAGCCGCTACTCACCATTGCCCGCATGCAAGTCGGTGTGTGTGAAATTGGAGGGCATTACGTTGCCGGGCGGGATTACCTCGAGCCTCTGGCCGTCGCTTCCCAGACTCCGCGGATAGGCCATGGCGATACAGGCTCGGACCACTGCAAACAACCACCAAGGGTGGCATTGATTAGCTCGGGGGCGCAGGCGATATGGTGGTACGAATTAGAGAGAAAGAGAGATGGGGGGGGGGAAGAGAACGCACGGCAAAGGAAGAACTTCCAAAGCAGCCGGTTCGGCCAGCGTTGCACGTCGAGGGAAGCCGCCTTGTAGAGAAAGTTTTGCAGAGGCCCGTTCGGGAGCAGCTCGAGGACCAACATAGGCCCCAACAGGTAACCTTCGCGCGCGTAGGCGGTCCTTTGCTCCGGCCACCTCGTAGGATGCACCTGGGGGGCTTCGACGAAATCGTAGTCGAAAAACGGGCTGTTTTCGACAAATATCGGCTGCACAATGTGCATGCCACCCGCGATGCGCTGTAAAATGTGTTCGATTTCATCTGCTGTTAGCCCCCTGCCTGGGCCCCGGAACATGATACAACAACCCATAGTACCACCTAGTGACAGTTCTAGGTATTATGGCTAACAAGTCCTTCTAACACGCACCTGTATCCGAATAATCTCCCACCGCAGCTCCTGCTTGTGCTCCTCCGAGTTGGCCTGCTTGATCACCAGGTCGCGGTCCGGCCGGTCGCCCGGGAAGTGCTCCCGGATCCGCACCGCGACGCCGTACGAGCCCGAGCCCAGGAGGCCCATGTACGTGAACCGAATACTGACCTGGGGGGTGCGGCTGAAGTACCTCTGCAGCGCATCCAGCTGGCTTTGTGAAGCTACGTTTGCGAAGAAATTGGCCATGGCCTGTTCTGTTCTATTATCTGTGTCTTAGTTACTTCTTCGTCTGTGGGAAGTCGTGCTGTGCTGCTGCTGCGGCGGCGGCGGGCGAAAACAGCTGCATTGCCGTCAAAGATCTCATGGCCAGATTTTTCTTCGGTAACTAGCATGGCGCGTTGGCAGACGAAACATCTGGATGTCAAAATGGGACAAAGCTATTTTCCGGCCCTTTCACTATCCCACTTTCACCGGATGCGGTCACACACATCCTGTTCCATTGTAAATGATGCCTCCCAAAACCACACGAGGCCATCTGCGAACAATGAGACCAGTCTCTGTAAGTATCATTGTCCTGTCCAACGTTAACACTGTCGATATACGTCGTCGGATATTGTAATAGGTGGGCCGCGAACCGCCTCATATCACGTAGGTAGTATCCAGTTTGATGACCGTTTCATCAGCCGATCATATTGCGGCTAACATCCCCATTATAATGGCAAACGACAAAATGAAGTAATCTCGTAGAAGCGTTGAACCGTGCATGGAGAAGCGACGCGTTAGTCTGAATCTGTCAAGGGTGCTAAGCCTTTCTCTTGACACATGATCTGCGCGGCGATCTTGTTTTAGGGTTGGGAAAAGGGGGGCGGCCCCTGGATTGCAACGCTGCCCATCTTTAAAAAAAGAAACGCCCAGGGACCACATCGTACGGCACTCGCAGCGAGTGATTGTTTCAACATTCCGAAATCCGAATGCAATGGACCCTTCAGGCAAAAACTTTTTTTTTTTTTCCCTTCTGGTGGTCGGCGCATTTTCTCACGATGCATCGTGTTCTGACTGGGCTATTGGCTGCACCTCAAGTTGGAACATCGTCGGTAGAGCAACTTAGCGAGTAATGCAATTGCTGTACAGTACAGACCTAGATATCGCGAGTAAACGCATATTGAAATAAGAGCATGAAACGACTACAACATCATGTCCATTGCAGACATACATGCATATTATGATGAACGCAACGCAATAGTGCTTATGAGATAGGTTCTGATACAACTGGCAAGTAATCGGAAGGCTGGACATGCAGATGTCAAGTGCACAGATTCTCGCATCTTAGATTGTCACAGTCAAATCCAAGCCGACCAATGCATATCAAAAACGCAAATAGACTGGAAGCTTTTCGTATATTTTATTTTCGTGACTCTCGAGGCAGACTTCCCCCTGCCCCTCATACCAACCACCACCAACTAACTCAAAAAAATCCAAACCGAGCCAAATATATAGACAATTAGAATAAACAATGCATATGATGCCAGCCCACCCCGTATTACTCCAAAAAACCACCAACGCTATGCAGATGAGTTTGAACGCCTCTCCAGCAGCATGGTTGTTAGCTATGATCATCAATCATCATGAGAGTAAACGGTCCAGTCCTTCCTCCATCAAGGATGCAAGACATTGTTTTGTTGAAGACGTGTGATCCAGTCAACCCTTCCCCCGTTTTTTTCCAGCTCCCCTTTTTTTCCCTTTTCCCGTCGTTATCATACTCTTCTTGCTTTTGTTGTTGTCGGTTTTGAGGATAGCTTCCTTCTTTACACATTGTATCCCGATGCGGCCTGCGCACTCGCCCGCTTCTCCTCGTCCGTGTTGACGACGTAGACGGGCGCCGGCGGCTCCACCCGCGCCGCGCCCGACGACGAGGTGAGGTAGCCCTGCATGGCGATGCGGCGGCGCAGGATGTCGTCGTGCACGATGCGGCGGCGGCCGTCGGCGAAGTTGTGCGCCTGCAGCAGCATGATGAGGAGGAAGCCCTCGACGATCATGGTGGGCGTGTTGCAGAGCAGCTGGCCCGTCTCGGTCCACTGCATCGCCGACGCGACGACCAGCAGGGCGACGACGCAGCCCACGGCGCTGTAGCTGGCGCCCGTGGTGGCGCAGAAGTCGCCCACGGCGTTGCTGAGGCGCAGACCCAGCGGGATCTTGCGGTCGGCGTTCTCGTCAGAGCCCTCAGCGGGCGGCATCTCGGCGTCGAGCAGCTTGAAGAGCTGGTAGTCCTGCTCCATGAGGCGCTGGAAGTGCTGCTTGGCCAGCTCCGTCTCGCGGTAGTCGACGTTCTTCATGATGAAGCTGTCGATGAAGCCGATGAGGCCGGTGTAGGTGCCGATGATGAGCCACCAGTTGTCGTCGAACTCGAGCTGGTGGCCGATGGCGGCCCAGACGGTGAAGACGGCGGCCGAGATGACCAGGCCGATGGAACCACCCACGATGAAGGCGTAGATGTCGATGCCCTTCTGCATGCGGGTCAGGGTCGGGGGCGAGCTGGCGATGACGGGGTTGGGCTTGGTGTCGCCGGTCAGGAGGCGCAGCTCCGTCTCGATCTCCTTGTCGAGCATGTCGATGTTCTCGATGCACTTGGCCAGATGCTGGTCATGCTGCTTGCGGATGTTCTGCAGGAACATGGTGGTGACGGTGATCTGCAGGGCGGTGGCCGTGTTGACGTACAGCTGCCAGGTGTTGGAGAACTGCAGAGGGACGCCCCAGACGATCCAGGTGATGATGCCGGCCCAGTAGATGGCGAGGAAGTACAGAGATCCGACGGCGGCGGAGACTGCGTTGGCCACGCGATCCATGATGCCCTCCTTGGTCTGCATGGAATCGAAAATCTCGTTGCGCATGCGGACTTGCTTCTTCGTTCGGAGACGCTCACGCTCGGCCGAGGGCAGGGCACCGAGCATGCGCTCGTTGGACTCGCCGCGGGACATCAGAGAGCAGATGCGGCCCAAGATGTCCTTGCAGGAGCCCTGTTGTTGACGGAGAAGGAGGGTGGCCGAGAAGTAGGCCTGGATGGAAGAGACATCCTGAAGAATGACCTGCCAGGTGTCGGTAGGACCGCCCACGATTCCCCAAACGCCCCAGGCGATCAGGAGGAGGAAGGTAATACCGAGAGTCCAGCGGGAGCCAGCAGCCCTGACGATAGCGTCAAGAATGTTGGACCCCTTCTTCTTCTTCTCTTCAGCTCCCAGAGGCAGGCTGACCGTAGAGGATGCCGCAGATGCCGACTGCATCAGCATCTCCTTCTTCTCGATCGAGGTGGAGGTCTCCCATCGCGTCAAGTTGGTGGGAGGCAGGCTCATGGGCGCCGCGGCCGAGGTGGTGTATTGGTTGTCAGGGGCATTCTTCAGGTTGGTGAAGAAAGTCTTCACTCCTTGAATTGGTGAGAAGCCCATTGTGCTAGCTAGGGGGAACTAGTTTCCTGGCGACTAAGCGGCTCGGGAAACAAGTATAGTGATTAAGTGTAGTATGATCAGAGCTTCTCCGGTGGGACCTGTTTCAAACAAGAAGTCCTCAGCCAGCTGTAGAGAAGAAACGCGCAGCGCTGTCATAAGTGGTGATGATGTTCAGTTGCCCAGCAAGAGATCGACGGCCAAGTAAACGCCAAGTAGAGCCAAGTGTGTAGAAGCTAACCTGCCAAGAAGAGTGAGCATTGAGGCATAGTATAGGATATCAGACTATGGATAATGGATGTTTTATATACGACCTGCCGAGCCGCATGTTCGGTGGCTATGGCCTTGGCTCTGGGTCAGCTCGGTCCAAGTCGATCAGGCGGTCCATCTTCTGGCGCATCCTCGCCATCTGAGGCGAATGGATTCCCCCTCACCCTGGTGGTATCTGAAGTGGCATCTATTTGGAAATGTGGGAGTCGCGTGCATCAAGCAGCTCTTACGCCGTATCACCTTGCAGGACAAGCAGAATGGAGGCGATTAGAGATGTATCGTGGTGGAGTTGAGTTGTAGCAGCGCGTCTTGCCCTCGACAGGCCTTGCCCCATGTTGGTTTACCCGTCCCGAGTCCCCCCAGTTGATGGATAGTCGACAATGTTACCTGTTTTGCTGGGGATGTTTGCTCGCAGTTGGAGTACCGCTAGAGATGCATACATGCCTACGTACCTATTGCTAGGTCGGCCTTCGATGCTGCGGCATGTCCGTCCAGACGCGGGTGTCGCCAGGTAGCCCCGGACAGGCAGAGTCGGCGCAGCAAGGCCAACGTTGCTTCGATGGCAGGGGATCAAACCAGGCCAAAAAAAAAACAGAATAAAAAGATTGACAGCCTCAAATTGCAATGGTCTACTCGACAGCTCGAGGCTTCTTTCGTTTCAACCAGTGAGATATCCGGTCTGGGCTTCCGAGGCTGAAACTGCCGATCCGCCCCCGTTGCGCTGTTGGCCATTGCGCCCAGCAGGGACCGGCCCTTTCGGACAATTTTCGCAGCAATGGCAGCCGGCATGCCACAGCCAATGGGGTCGAGTCCAGTTGCAAGACTGCTTCCGAAAATGGCAGGGCATCATAGCGTGCCCAATCGCACAACGCCGTCGTCGTCGCTACTGGCACCGTGGTCGCTCCCACCCCTGCCAGCCCTTCCTCCCCCCTGCGCAGTGGTGGTGTGATCGTCGTTGGGCCGATCTGCGGTAGTAGTAATTAAGCTCATGGGAGGCAAGGAGGGGGGCTGCGGGCCGCGTGGGACTCGCTGGGCAAGTGCGGTCGTAGTGGTATGTCAGTGGTAGGGATTCTTTGGGGGTCTTGGGGCAGCATTGGGGGTCCTTCCTGCCCTTCTGCAGCACCCTTACGCAACCCTATGGACTATGTGCAGCAGCAGTGCTGCAGTAATAGATTACCCGCCCCATATTATCTCGACGGGTTGCATATCCGACCGCGCACTAACGAATGTTGCACTGCATGTGCCTGATGCCTGCCTGCCTTCTTTGCCAAGCGATGCAACTCTCTTGCTCTCTCTCTTTCACTTTCCCTCTTTCTCTCTGCCTCTCGCGAAAAGTAGCTGGTTTCTGAACGATTGAGGCGGGTATCGCACGGCAATCAGACTTCCCGGCATGCATACTGCAGCAAGATGGAGATTACATCTGCAGGGTTGACTCGTGTGTGCTCGAGGCCGGCCAGGAAGAATGCTTTTGCTGGTCATGGACAAACCATCTTGCAACTCGTCTCGCCCTTCCCCTCACAAACGTAGGCGCCTTGGCGCCCATATGCAAAATGCAGACTGCAGCGCACTGGAGAAGATATGATGGATAACATCGTCTCGTCCTGCCCTCGAGTCAAAACAACGCATACGCGCCTATGGCGCCACTGTCCAGAGGGGACGACGACACCCCAGCGACATCCTGGACCGTCTGAAGCACTTCGACAAAGATTGCTGCTTCTATTTGCATTTTATGTAACCGTTTCCACCAACGCACATGAACAGACAGCCGCCCTCACACACTGTCGAAGTGGCAGGTCTACCCAGCATGTCATATTTTCTTTTCTCATCATATCTGATGGCAATGACCAAAAAGTGGGAGTAGGGTTGCATTTTGACGTCGCTCGGGGTTTCGCGGGCCTCTGTGTCCGAGATGCCCAGACGCCTCTGCTGCGCATTATCGCGTAACTGCGTACACTATCGGGGCGTCCTGTCTTCCTGCCGATCCCTTACCCTAGCACATGAACTGGCTCCGCACCATATGAGACATGGAGGTTCTCGAAATATCGTTGACTGGTCCATCTCATTGTCCATTTTGGCACTGCTTCTGGGTTGGGGTCCGTGGAGGCCCAATAGAGTAAATATCTCTCTGCAAGTGGCTAAGTTGTGATGGTGTTTCCCCTTGGCGTTTTTCGAAGACGTTCGATGGCTGCGGCTAACACTTCCTCACTAGTGATGATTTGCTTAGATCAAACTGGATCGCCTCGTGACGACTTGCTGTTGTTGCTGCGAGATATATCCCTCACCCGTGGATCTAACCCGGACGACAGGTGGGGGCTGCTGCAAATACTACCTGTGGCTTCTCGTCATGGAACAATGCCTTTACCGCTCTCTCTTTTGTCATCTCGAAAGTCCCCTACGAGGCGGCATCGTCATAACCGAGGGCAATTACACACATCCCGGACACCTCGTTGGAGAAGACGCTGACGGTGGGCACGTTGACAATGCCATTGCCGACAATGATGTGCCTGAGGCTTGCTCATACGACCTGGTAGCAACGCGAGCTCTAGCGTAGACCGGAGCCGCCATCAGCTTTCCTTTGGGTATCTTCGTTGCTGGCGTCTGTGGAGTCTGGCGACGAATGTCTGCTCATAAACCTAGTACTATCGTTTGACCTTAAGGCCGTGCTGTCTGTCACTCGGCACGCTGTCGGCACCACCTCACCATTGCAAGCAAAGTGGAAAGCTATTTGGGATTGGTTGGTCTGTCTGCGAAATAGGCTATTTCGGGCAATGTTGTCGTCGAAGAGCCTCATTGGCTCAATTTCGGTCTGGGTCAACAATGAGTGCGAAGCTAATGGAGCACGAAGAATAGCCGAGAGGACCAGTTGACCCCATCTACTTACTGTAAGTAGGATATGAGTATAGAGCCTCTGGAGAACGGAGCAATGACCGGAAAGGGCTATGATCAACCTAACTTCGACGACCTCGCATAGCCCCACGCCCGTTCTGCCCTCATCGCAACATCGTGTCTGCGGCTCTCGCATCAGGGTTCCAGCCACTCTTCCACCTACCCGCGAGAGCCCCATGCCCGATGGAGTCGAAGAGAGGGGATCATGGACTGAACTGCCGCCATAACCTGGTTCATGACTCTTGCCACAGACCACTGGCCCATCGCGAGTGTACGCCTGCGATGCGATCAAAGATTTCGCGCCAACTGCCTGGTTGCATACACCGTCTCTCCTTCCTCTTTCTCACCATCCCGAGCTCGAGTTCCATCTTCGTTCTGCTCAGGCGAACCTTCATTCCCACTCCGGCATTCCTCATGAAGCAATTGATATACATTACATTTAGAGAACTACCTAGGAAGTAGTCTAAGGTATGTTGAAGGAGTGACTTTTTAGCGAATGTACCACCTGCAAAGAGATGAGATCCCGCCTCCCGTCGCTCGCCTTTTGCACGCATGAACTCCTCATGCATGCATGCATCGGCGAACGGGCAAGATCTCGGTCTTTCCTAAACCACCTGCATTCCCTTTCACCCACCTGACTACCTATTCCAATATCTCGAGCGCCAAGGTGCCAAGGAAACCATAAACTCCCATCCCATTACGAGGGCCAGCTCGTGTACGATGCCCCCTACCCTGCCATTACCCAATAGACATTACATCTCTCCGTGGTCGGACGTCTCTCCTAAACCCCTCAAACCTCTCGAGATTGCCGAGACCTAGATCGAAATCGCCCATGATCGTTGTTTCGTCGACCTGCTTTGCCGCATGGACCATGATCGATAAACCCTAAGGCGCAGGCAGGCCTCTCAGATCGGTTGCGAGGCTCTCTTCTTCCTACCCGCAAGAGCCGCGAGAAAGGAATTGTCTGCCTGTCGCGCCCTAACCGCCATGTAGCAAGGGCTTTCTCACAGGGCAAGCATGAGAGCTCCGACACCCAGGCCAGCACAAGGCATGGCCAGGCTTCGGACGCCCAGCCCCGCCACTGGGACGGGCGCGGCACCACCAGAGCCGCTGGGCTGGCTTCCAGAGGCAGTGGAAGAGGCGCCTCCTGCACCGGCACCACCGCCTCCTCCACCTTGAGTGCCTGAAGGCGAGCTTCCACCGGCACCACCGCCTCCACCACCTTGAGTGGGTTGCGGCTGTCCCCCGGCGCTACCGCTGGGTGCAGAGCCGCCTCCGCCACTACCGCCACCAGCTGTGGGCTGAGACTGTCCGCCGGTTGCAGCAGGAGAAGAGCCGCCTGCGGGAGGAGCAGAGCCACCGGAGCCACCACCGCCACCACCAGCAGGGACGGGAACGGGAACGGGAGCACCACCACCACCGCTGCCTCCGCCGCCTTGTGTGGGTTGAGGTTGGCCGCCTGTCTCTGAGCCGCCGCCGCCACCAGCGCCTCCAGTGGGAGGGGCACTGGAACCACCACCGGCACCGCCAGTAGGAGGAGGAGCACTGCTTCCGCCACCAGCACCACCGGCGCCACCGGGAGGAGCCGTGCTGTTCGAGCCGCCGGCACCGCCGCCTCCTCCTGGGGGACTGGTAGCGGTAGAAGTAGCCGTGGCCGTAGAGTTGGCAGGAGCCGGAGGTGCGCTGGATCCGCCACCGGCACCACCACCACCGGCAGGAGGAGCCGTGCTGTTCGATCCACCGCCGGCACCGCCACCTCCGGCAGGGGGAGGTACGGTTGCGGTGGAGGTGGCAGTAGTTGAGTTACCAGGGGGAGCGGGAGGGGCGGTACTGTTGGCGGGGGCGGGAGGTGTGCCGGACGTCGTGATGAGCGAGGTCAGGGTGTACATGCCGCCACCTCCGCCGACACCGCCGCCGCCACCTCCGCCGGAAGAGGATGGAGGAGGTGAGGGGGCCGACGAGGTTTGAGTCACGGTGGTCGACTCCGTGCTGGTGCTGCCACTGGCCGGGGCGCTGCTGCTGCTGGGAGGCGGGGGCGGGGCAGACGAGGTCTGGGTGACGGTGGTCGACTCGGTGCTAGCAGGAGGCGGGGGCGGGGCAGACGAGGTCTGGGTGACGGTGGTCGACTCGGTGCTAGCAGGAGGCGGTGGGTTGACCGGGTAAGCAGGAGGGCTCGACTGGGCCGGAGGGCTGCTGGCAGGCGGCGAAGAAGCCGGGGGGCTCGACTCGGCCGGAGGAGCGGACGATGCCGGCGGCGGCGCCGTCATCACCTCGGTCGTCGTGGCTGCTCCTCCACCTCCACCTCCCGAAGGGGGCGGAGCGCTCGACTCCTGCGCCATGACCGCGACGGACAGGCAGAGGAGGCGGATAAGGATGGAATCCTTGAGGGGATGCATGATGATGATTGGGCAGTCTATCTGTCCCTTTCGTAACTCAGGTAAGGTCAGCCAGTACAAGTGACGTGAACAGCGACCAATCTATGGCTGTAGATAGAGAGGGAGGGGGGTCTAGTCAATGAAATGCGCACGAGCGACTCACTTATATGATTTTTCGATTCTCGATATCACTGCTGTTGTTGATTTCGAATAACAAAAAGACCAACAAGAGAAGAGACAGACCCGAGCTGAGCCCGGGGGCCGGCTCCCCTCTAAGTAGGCCCAAGGCCCGTCCCGCCGCCCAGCTTAGCGAGGGGAATCCCTCATGACGGTCGAATGAGCTGCTCGCCGTCCTGGCCATCACGCGCCATGATGGAAGTCTAGTGTGTTGAATGATTGCTACGTAGTATATCCTACCATCCTACTACTGGTACAGTAGGTAGCACGCGCGGCACGGCAACATGCAAGCACTATAGCCAGAAAGTTTGTTCGTCCCGGGTGTGCCGTGGTGTGCTGTGGGGGGCAAAGAGCATTGCGCGTTTTGATGCTTCATGATGTTTCCTTACGTATAGAGCATCCCGCGATATAGTCGGGAAGCCAGCATGGAAAAAGTTGACTAGAGCCCAAGTGCCGACCGGTTCCTCGAGGCTAGAGGGAGTCAAATGGTGCGCGGGAGGACGGCTAGGCTATATACTAGTCACTCGGGCAAACCTTACTTGACTTACACGACATCTTCGGTCCGGTGGGGTGCGGGGCTTCAACGACCGACGACGGCAAGACCTGGAATTCCCAACTCACCATGACCCAGACTTATCTCATCATGATAATAAGACAAAAGGATGAATTCGACTAAACGTATACGGCGTCTGACACCAACCTGGTCGTCGCTCTGAGAAAACCCACTGATGTTCCTATTACTGAACAGTGCCAAGCCCCGGCGAGAACGAACCGGTCAAGTCTAATAGTTCGAAAAGTTATCATTGCAGAATATACGTGGGCACAGAGGTTGCTATCACCTGTGGGCGGAGTACGGTTTATTCCAGCATCTTCGGGCATTTGGTCTATTGAAACGATACGATTTATTCCAGCAGTCGCTTGCAAGCTGGCTGTCAACTTGGAAACTCGCTGATGTCCTTTGATTGAATGAGGCTGTTTCCACCATGGTATCGTCTATGGTGTAATCTATATCGAACGCTGTCCTCCAACGCCTGCACAATGGTATAAATGTTAGTACCCCGAAAGCGTGGCCATCCCAGACGGGACATACGGGTCAAAATCCACGACGCGGAACTGCTCCACTTTTGTCGGCCACGTTTTCACCTCTGCCTTCACCTTGGCTGGCCAAGCCCTCTAGCCTGAAGCCGGCTCGATTCCCTAAGTCCTCACGCCCGAAGCCGACGGGGTCGGCTCCTCGAAAGCCGTAGCGCTGGAAGAGAGAGATGGTTCTTGTTCCTGTGACGGCTCCTGTGGCTGTTGTGGCTGTTCCAGCGCTGTCTCTGTCGTTGTCGGTAGTTCCTTGCGACCATTTGCTTTATAGTACAGAACAACATCGCTGCCTCCTTTCCAGATATGTGCCCGTAGCGTGGCAAGGCTCATATCAATGGGCAAAAGCTGCTCATTGCAGTAGAGATCCAGATACTCCTCTGGTTTGAGTGCGTTTTCGTCTGCCTCCTTAAGTGACGGATCGATTCGCTCAGCAACATACGAGAGTATCTTTTTCACTCGCAGCATCCGGTTAGCGTTAAGCCGGTTATTTCCGTCTGTTGTAGCAATGCTTGGCAACGTGTCCTGCCAAGGGTGGAGAATGAACGAGACCTTGACTGGCTCTTTGGCCGGGATAGTGTTCTGTTGAAGCATTAGTCAGTACATCCTGTGACGATTGTGGGATGGTTGCATGTCATACCGTTAGAAGCACTTCGCCAAGCCACATGGGCGCCTTTTGCTCAATCATGTCTGCATCATTGCCCACCGTCTCCACCGTGCCCCTGTACAGGTCGGCACTCCCGCCTGATGTTTCCTCCTGGATGATCACTCTAGTGCCAGCAGGAAGTTTGAGCACCGGGGTGTCGGAGGGCAGACTTGGCATGATCTTGGTCTCGATGAATTTGTCTGGAGTTTCGTGAAGTTGCTTCTCGTACTCATTACGCAACCGTTGAAGTACACCGAGGAAACTATCGTCGACTTCCTTCTCGTGGTTGGAAGATGACTCGGACTTATTTTCATCGTCTTTCTTCTCCTCTACAATGACCGGCTTTTCGGTATTGCTTGAAGCGGACCTACCGAGCTTCTTAGACCCGAAAGACATGCCCATTCTGAATTTCTTGCCGAAGGTGCCTTTGCCGTTGTCTTTTTCCTTGGTCTCTGTGGGGGACTTGGGGGTCTCTGGTTCCTTCTCGGCTGCTGCTGGCGTAACCGGGGCTTTGGCTGGAGCTTCAGCAGACGTGATGCCATTCGAAAAGTAGTCATCATTTGAAACTCGTGCAGTCTGAGAAGACTTCTTTTCCTGGGGACTGGTCGGGGCGGCAGCATTCTCAGGCACGCCAGGCAAGTGTGATCCAAGACTAGGAGTGGCCGCCGCTATGGTCATACCTGGAGTCATGGGATAGTTTTCATTGCCTTTGGGTGTGACCACGGCGGACTCGTTCTCTTCCCACCCAGGCGAGTTTGGTATTTGTATCGAACTGGGTGGGTTGGCTCGAGCAGCTGCTTGACGTTTCGCCACGTTCTCGTTCAGCTTGCTCCGATGGGCTTCGTCTCTTTTGATCTCTTCATCCACCAGATTTGCAAATAGGTAGCGAAGAACCCATTTCCCAAGGTTGACTGCTCATCAGTTAGTCCTCGTAGATCGTAACAGGCGCTTCAACGTTGCACAACTCACTTCGCTGATCTTCCCTGAATTCAATCGGCTCATCTGTGACGAGCTCATCGGCGTACATTTCAGCATCGAAGCAATTGAAAGGTTCCAGCACGACAGCCAAGTTACCCGAGCTTGTATCAATCGAACACCAAGGCGCAACGGCTTCAGTTGTGTTGACTTCGGGCTCTACATCCTCCATGTGCTTTTTGCCAAACCTACGAATGACTTTGCACTGCCAGGTGTTAGATGCGAACACTTTCGAGCCCGTGAGGGTGGCTTACCTGGATCAAATCCCATAAAAGTACATCGCCAGCCGTGTCGAGCGTGAGAACTCGCCGCCGATCATTCAAGAGTTTATGCTTAACAAGACCATTCTGCCCTTCAATGGTTTCTTCAGGTAAGTGGTATATCGGTTCAGTCGTAGTAGCCACAACGGGGTCGAGATATTGGGAGCCTCTTCCCGCCGTTTCAAGTGATGGTGCTGCTAGGTTTGACTCTGAAGAATTGAGTATCTGAGGCGGGAAACTTGCTGTGTGCGATATCCGCAGTATGGAGTTTGCCGGTATCTTGGTGCTCTCTCCATTGGTGGACGCTTGCTTTGCTTGCTCCGAAATAGAAGAAAGCATGCTGGCTCGAGCAGGCCTATATTCGTCCGGCACGAGCGCGCCCGGGCCGGTATCAACGTTGGCCCATCGATTGATGGAGGAACTGGCGCTGGCAGTCCAGACATAATCATTGGTAGTGACAATCTTGCTGACGCCGTCATGCTCTTGCGCCAGAGCAACGGATAAGCCATCGTCCATTTCGGAAGTGCCTCTGACGTCAGTCTTGACCACGAGGCCGGAACGGTCACTACTGTAGAAGACGCTGAGCTCCGGGTGATCAGAGGACAGCGACCAGACACTGTCGTTGTGCATGGTCATGGTGTACATGCATCGGCCAGCTGTCACACTCCATACTTTGATCGTTTGGTCCGAGCTGGCCGTCATTATGGTATCGCAGGACTCGTTCACCAGAATGGACCGAACCATGTCTGTGTGTCCCACAAACTTGGTTACCCTCTTTCCCGACCGAGGATCCCACAAGCGGACACTGGATTCAGGCCCGCCATTGGCAATGATGCTCCGGCCAGCACTAAGGGCGTATACCGATCCCTTTTCTTGTATCTCTTCCCCTTGTGTGTCGATTTCCAGGGTCTCGCCGCCGCCATTGAGGTCCCATAGTTTGATCTTGCGGTCGAGTCCTCCGGAAGCCACCCAGTTGACGCCAGTGGTTGTGGCTACGCACTTGACATAATCGCTGTGTTGGCCGATGGTATGCGCCGGCTCGTTGTTAGCAAGCGGCCGCCATACTTTGACGGTCAGGTCGGACGAAGCGGAAACAATGGCGGATTTGTCGGGCGCGAGGACAATGTCGTTGATCCAGTGAGTGTGGGCTTGTGTAGACGAGTAGAATTTCGTTCTCGGTTTCGAGGCAGCGGCGCCAGATGTTTCCAAGTCCCAGGCGCATACTATGCCATCCCTCCCCCCGGAATAACTTGTTCACAATTAGTAAAGCGCGTCGGGTGTCGAGTTGTGTGGCTTGCGGGATTGTCTCGGAGGCTTACAGAACTGCACGGTCGGCATCCACGGCTAGGCCATTCACACCCAGGCGATGCCCGCCAGACGAAGAATGATCGAGCTCTAGAACTATATTTTGGCAGAGTTTGTGTCAGAAGGATAGGCCTAAAACATTTCACATGCGGAAAAGTATGGCCATGGGTGGGAGCTATAACAGAGCTTCTAAGCCAATCGCGTTTTGGCAACTGAGCTGGCCATGCGACAACGAGGCCACGAACAAATGCAGAGTGATGCGATGCGGGGCTTAGGGGCGCGATCAACAGGGACGGCGGATAGCCGTGAAGAATGGGACGAACGAACCATAGCTGATCCTCTGGCGCGCCTTCTTCGCCATTGTGGGTTTGGGTGGATGGCGACAATCATGCAGTTTGGACACCTCGTACGATAGAAAGAATGCCCAAGCAAAAGATGCAGCAAGAAACAATGTATAGTAGACAGGCAACTCGTGGAGCTAGATATGTCACTGGCAGCTGTATGTTTGCTCCTGGGTAGCTGAAAGGGAATGGTTGGATGGGATGCTCGGGGTGTGGTGTGTCTCGTGTGTCAACAAGATCCCAGTGGGCTGGACGGTGGATAGAGTCGGGTTGTCGGTCCCGGCTACAGCGAGCCAGCAGGGCGAGCGCGACGCTCCCAGTAGGATGGGAAGCGCAACCTTCCAAGCGACTGCGACTACTTATTGAGCGCTGATCAACCTCTCTAATATTTGTTTATCGATACTTGCAGCTTCCAGCTGGAACGAAATGCGCAATAGCATCACCTTGCATACAGCTCCTGCCTGTTGCGACTACTGACGCTGGTTCATCTGCCACGCTATGTTGGGTTTGTGCGTCCAACGGTGACGCTGGCCTCGAGGCTTTTAGGTAATTGAGAGGACCCCTAGTACGTGTGATCCCAGCCAGGCGGCGTCATGCCTAACGCCATCAGGCTATAGCGTCATTTTCTCCGCTCCCAAAAGCTCAGAGTCTCCAGGCTTTGGAGAAAGCGCCCCTTTGGCCCCCAACATTTTGTCCTGCACTCCAACTTCTGCAGGGGGTAGATCGAATGTTCGCGGATGCTTCTAGATTGCCTTGGTTGGATGCGGCTTCCATGCCTCCTCCAATTGAAATGCTCTCCGTCTTCTTCGACAGCAATATCCCTCTGAAAGCGCTACAACATCTGCACGTGCTACCTACCTTAAGATATTAGCTGGCAAGAGAGGCAAGTAACCATCACACTATTAGACGATAGATTGCCAGGAGAAGGCTACTGCATGCACAAAAAGGGCACCGCGAAATTAGGATCGTTCAGTAAGTCAGCCGCATTCGAATTTGTAATCTGCTATCCGACCCGACGGGGTCTACGCAATGAAGTGACATCCTACCTACCTAAGGATATATCAACTTCTGCGCCTGGCAAGCACCCATCATATCATCTTTTCTCTTTACTGGCAGCATTCACCACCAACTTGAGGGGCTCCATAAGCGCCTCCCACTTCCGAGGCGTTCTTTCCCTAGCAACAGTATCCAGGCAACTTGGACTCCTTGTCTTAGTTGACAGTTAGCAGACGTTTTCTCGCAAATATTAAACACTAAAGGTGCATGTAGATCAGGGGATCTACGCCAAAGAGCTTGGGAAAGACGTAGCGGGCTGGG
Organism: Apiospora marii; assembly: GCF_038362585.1. Classification (NCBI taxonomy): domain Eukaryota; kingdom Fungi; phylum Ascomycota; class Sordariomycetes; order Amphisphaeriales; family Apiosporaceae; genus Apiospora; species Apiospora marii. Next base: position 4,709,206 of record NW_027117377.1, read on the forward strand.
CACTTGAGATATCGAAGTGAGATGTGTGACGACCATAGAAAAGACTCACCAGCCACTTGTCCACCCACAGCGGGGTCGCACTTGTTGTCGCTGTTGGGGCTGTAGAACGCGCCTAGATAATGGACAACAAGGGTCAATACGAAAACTGCAATTTTCGAAATACACGTAGAATGATGAGTGGCTCTTTGGGCATCTCCAAAGACAAGCAGTATAACGTACCGTCGTAGCACTGGCAAACCAGAGAAGTGATGCAGCACTTTGGGTCCTGGCTGTGTAGCATGGCGGTCAGTCTTAAGATCTAGGCATTGTGCGCGTCGAAATCGACGTGTCCTCGGATGTGACGATGGCGCCACTTACAAGCTGCTGCAGGCAGGATTGCCATCAGGAGGACCATCGGCGCCGATGGTGACGGTTTGGACGTCGGCGGCAGCAGCAAAGCCAGTTGCGAAGACGGCGGCGAAGACGGCGAGTTTCATTGTTGCAAGTATCAAGTTGAAGTCACAGGAGTATGAAGAAGCCGGCAGATGAAATCAGAAGATTTCGAAGGGTCGTGGAAACCTGACATTTTACGGATTTTCATAAGGTCCCCAAAGGCAATCCAGGCCAGCTTATATATCCGCACATCATGATGTGTTCAATCACCTTCCAACAGTGAGTGCATACATATCTTTGCTCGGCTGATTTGACAGTGAAGTAGTCCATAGGCATATTCGTGCTGACCAAGTCATTACCTCACTCCGTTATTCAGAGCTTGTCAAGCTCGCAAGACACGGATAAGTACATGAACGCAATTACTGCAATGGATCTAAACATTCGAGTGTATTGGCCCTCAAGCATGATATACACAATGATGATATGAATCATATTGACTACTGCAGCTACACAGGCGACTGCAGTTGAATAACATCAAAGCCTGGCTAGCGCGGTAAATCTTAAGCAGCAACCTTGCGTTTATCCTTCTCTCCTATCATGACCAGTTGAGTCGAGACCAGCATTCGGTATGTCATCTGTGATGATGTTTGCTGCTGGCTCTTCCCTCTCCGTTTCCCCCAACAGAAGAAACGCGCCACCAAGCTGGGTTTAGGCTCTCCCAAATTGATGTAGGTATTGTCGGGGCTCACAGCCTCAATACCCATCGTGTACATGTTGCTCTCCCCATACACCGGGACCACCCCGAAACGATACCGTTTCCGCGCCATACGCAGCCGTGCTTTCATATACCACTGCTGCCCCTGCCCGCTTACCCTTTGGGTCACCTCCGATGTCTGGTTATCCTGACCCCGTTCTCTCCCCTTCAGAGTGATGTCGAAAGGGTTGCCCTCACCGGCGAAATTGTCGTCTCGTATCAGACTGCTAGAGCAAGTCCACGACAACAAGTCTGCGATTGAGCGGTAGAATCGCGGCAGCTGTCTCTCGGGCTCATCCTCCGCCGAAATCCAAATAACCAGTACCAAATAGAGGACCAACCATACAATGATAATGATCGACAGTGGCCGTGAAAACCGAAGGAGGGCCCAATCATCAACTTTGAACACCGAGATAGCAGACCCGACCACAATAGGCAGCAGTCTTCCCAGGATCGCTATCACCATCAGGACCGCAACCCTGGCATGCCCCTTCCCTAACGCCACAAATATCGCAACAGGCCGCGGGAGGCAAGTATAATTCAGCAGAAGCGAGTCGTCGGCCGCGACACCAGTGCTGGAGCTCAAAGCTTTGAAGGGCTCCGTCTGCGCGTAGAACATGCTGAGGTCCTCCCAAAACCAAGTGAATAAACCTGTCGCCGTGATGGGCAGCCATTGGAATAGGAATCTGGAAACGTTGTAGGAAATGTCAACTTGGAGGTACCTGTCCTCAGACCGCGCTTCACTCATGGCGAGGGCTATGATGAAACCAGTACTAAGGATGAGCGCGAGTATTGCAAAGAAGTAAAGGATGCCATGTGACATAAAGAGATCGCCGCTGGAATATCGTATTTCTCGAAGTTTGTTCGTGGTGACTAGGGATTTCTGTCAGAGAGCACTCATTCGGATAATGATAAAAAGGGTTCGAGTCAAGAGTCATCCTACGTTGTTTAGTTTCTTGTCCTGTGGGAGTATATGCGCCGCTTGGTATTCTTTGAACATTCCCTTGACCCTCGGGGGCATTGTTGTCAACTACTTCCCCGTCATACGCTGTCTTTGGGCCAAATCCATGCCAATAAGTATCACCACACTTCCAATAGCCCAGGCGTAATTCTTCGTCTTCAAGACAATTACGCATCGAATCCCGTGTAGTGATTGATGATCCCTTGAGTCTGGAAAGGATGTGAGCACGACGGAAAAGCGCCAACTGGTCTGCGATAGAGACAGGGTCCCAAAGGAGCCCCGTGGCTCTACCCCGAAGATACCATATGACCCATAATGTGTGAGCATTAACCAGAGAATAGAACACGAGCAAAGTCAACACTGCCCATTCGGTCGAGAAAACTTCCCACTGGGTCGAGAAAAGCTCGTGATAATCGACCGTATTGAGCAGCACTCCTTTGAAGCCTAAAATTGTATAGCTGAAAAACCAGAAAATGAACGAGACGGAGAGTAGCACATTGCCATGACTGAGGTCCTCTCCATTGCGCACAGCAGTCCTAAAGCCAGGGCTCGGGAAGAAAGTGCGCAAAATCGTCTTGCTCGCCTTGCTCCCACCACTGCTCTCAGCGCAGGCAATGTACGGTGCAATTCGAAAGAGATTCATGACTATCGAGTCCAGCAGGACGGAAGTGATGGTACCGATGATAGTAGGCATTATCTGGATGACAAAGTAGCTCCAGATCCCTACGAGATGGAAATCGGGCTTGATGACGACGGCTACGAGGAGGCCCGTGATCGTCAGATTCCAAACGAGCACCACCCATAGGAATGCTGGCTTGAGACTCATTGGTCGATAGTCCAGTGCAGGCAGCCCATGCTCAGCAGCGCTCACAAGTGTAGCTTCGACTTGATCTATGGTCGGCATTTTGTCAGCGACTATGGGTTTTACTTCGAACAGACCATATCGATTTAATGATGCTCGGCTTACTGGTCTGGTTTGTAGGGGAAGTTGCTCCATCTCGTTGATCATCATCGGCTGATCGATCTCGAATAGTTTCAGCCTCGCTTTCGTTTGTAGAGGTGTACCGGCTAGGTAATTGTTGCAAGCTTATAATGTCTTGTTGTGACATATTGCGTGCCATACTATGCGGTGTCTCCTTCTTACCTAGGACAGGATAGGTTCAACTCGGATCTTGTATGCAATGAGGATTGAGGAAGTGAGATCAAGCAAATATCCGTAGTGTCGGGCACTGGAATATTCTTTGGGTTATATGCACCAAGGATATCTTGGATTATAAGGCTGTACACGTTGACTACAATAATGAGACTAGCCGCCTTTCTCAGCTGCGTCGACAGAGCAGGCTGGATGAGGGGGCCTGCAGCATATGCCTCCAAGACCGCCACTTCAGCCGTTTATTGGTGACCATGATCATAGCTATTATTTCTTCTTGTAATCGCCAAGGTTCTTGCTTGAGTTGTTCTCGCGGGGCTTGTCAGGGCTGTTCAGCTTCCTCGTCTATTCTCTATCTATCATATTCTCCATAAATCGCATTCTGTCTACTAGGTATACCATATACTTGGTGTTTCCACCTTTTCACGGAGGTGAACATCATGGCGCGGCTTTATATTCCAGAAGTAGACGCTCAATCTCTGGCAGCTGACCTCGAGCCATATATTCCCTGTCCAAGTGCCGTAAGAGCGCCAGTGGCGTTGTGTTCGTATGCGCAATCCATTGAGGCAGAGCCTCCTCCCGGGACTCCCGAGGAAACTTCCCTGCAAAATGTGCATCTGCGCTGGCCTCCAGAAGCAGTCGAGCAACCAGCAAATTGCCATGGTACACCGACGCTTTGAGGGGCGTGAGAAAAGAACCGAGCCCGTTTGGATCCGCTCCGTGCTTGATCAACACATCTATCAGAGAACTCCCATCTTCCAACTGATGCTTGAAGCCACCGTTCACGATTTCCTCGAGGATTGCCGTAGGGTTGAGGCAGTGACCATAGCAATCTAGCAGCCAGCATATACTTTTAAGCGCCATGCCATCCTTATCATAGTGTAATAGGATTGCCAAAACAGTACCAGAGACGGGTATATTGTCATGCGAAGTGATAGTGGTCATAGTGATTCGCGTAGCAAGAAGTTCGCCCAGATTACGACTTTGTGTCAGGAAAGCTTCAAGCATACTAGTTGCCAAACAGTCGACGTAGCCAATCAGAAACAAATTCAATAGCAGGCTGGCTTCGCCCGCGACGTCGGCAGAGGGATGGTCTTGCAGGTGGTATTCCGGCATATCATATATGAAATAAAATGACCACCCGCCAGCAATCTCCTCCAAGAATCTCCGCACCCTGGAAATCCGAGAGTAGTGTGGGCTGCGCGGGTCACAGTATCGTAGGACTAGGCCGGCGATATCTTCCCAATCTTCGTTCACGATCAAGGCAGGAGCCAGTGTCAAGCAATAGGCTTCGCGGTCGTATAGCCAGCTATTACCAGCTCCCTTGGGATCAGCGCTCACAGCTTGCAGCAGAACGCTCTTAGTGAACTCGGTAATGATGGCTTCCTTTGTTAACGCGAAGTAAGAGACGTCCGATTCGCATATGAAAGGGGAGAGAAGAAATTCCAGCACAGTGTAGTGGGCAAAAGTGATTAGAGAAAGACTGCAGTTGTTGGGTGTTGAACGTTGGGTCGTTGTTTGCTCGGCCCAGTCGAGCATAATGTCAGCTTCGGTCACATTGTTTGAGATTGCGATCAAGCAACCACATAGCTCTCCAAAGTATTCAATGTCGTAAAAACTTGGATCGACTTCTGTTCCGTTTAGTAGAAGATCATGTGATGCGGCAGATGCCAGAACATCACCCTTTATGCCGTAGTTTGTATGCCATGGAGCCCCGGCGTGGCCACCCAGCCAAATGAGGGCGCGACGTACGAATGGTTGGTCCGCCTCCGGAATCTGCTGGAATATACGGATATAAGTCTCAGCCAGATCTCGAGGGAGATTCTGGAGAGCCTCTAGTATCTTTGCCTCTGTGCGAAGACGTTCGATTGTATAGATTTGACACTCTGCCCATCGAAACCTAGAGTTATTTAGCTGGCATCAGTACTCTATTCGAGCTCAAGTCAGTCAGAGTATTCCTTGTTCCAGACTCACATCCCTTGGGCGCCAGAAACCAAAGACTCTTCAATAAGCCCAGTCAGGTTTGGCCATCTTTGTAGATGGCGGCTTTTAGCAAGACGGTTCTGGATGAATTGTCTGATATCTTCAGAAACCAACTGATTGGACATCGATAGTGGTACGGAGATTCCGGAGAAGACGTTTTCGATATCAGAGTACTGTCTGCTCGTTACCATTAGCCTAACGTTACCAAACCGTTTATCAAGCGCAATCGTAGCAAGTAAGGCTACCAGATCACTTCTTGGAGAACTTTCGTCGATGGCGTCGATTACGATGTAGAACGCTGCGAAATCTGATAATGCTGTGGCGAGGATATTGTTCAGCTCCACAAGACTTGGCTCACAGCCGCCATCATGTACGTCCTTGAGTTGTCGTGGGATTCGTTTTGTTAGACGGCATGCCTGGCTGATGATCCATCTGAGAAATGAAACCGATTCATCTTGGTTGTGGCTATAGTGGCAGTAGTAGTAGGCTTGTGCTGTCTCTTCTCGGCTGGTGCAGTGCTGCTTTATCTGCTCAATGGCGAAGGAGGCCATTACCGTCTTTCCACAGCCTGGTATGCCGAAACACCATAGAAAGCGCTCTTGGCTGTTGCGTAATGAGAGCCAGTCATTCCACTCCGGGCATTTGAGGAGCCAAGAGGTGGTTTCTGCGTGATGTTTCTGCCACGCTTGGTTATGGAGAGTGGAAGGGTTGACCCTCTCGAGCCAGCGTAGAGTCTGCAAACGTTCGGCTACTTCATAGGGGGTTTTGGTTAGCTTGTTGTAGTAAATTGATATAAAGATACACATACCCGTCATTGATGCTTCTACGTTGTTCATACTAGCTCGGATGGCTTTGACATCATGTCTATTTGATGGGAACGATGAATGTTAGCAACGGCACTTGGTCATGGCTATAAGGGACAGTGACAATTCAAGAAATTAAAGGCATTGTGTCCCAAGACCTCTCGCGAAATCTTTTACCTAGGAATGAAACTTACGCCATGTCGCCGCTAATAGCGAGAAGGAGCGTCGCCTTATGTTGTGAGACCTCTGCCAGCAACTTTCGAGCCTTGGACTCCTTGAGCGGCCACGCCAATTCCGCAAGCGTGATCATGCGCCGTTTACCGCTTGAGGAAGCGTCCCTTTGGGGTTTTGGCAAGAGACCCTCGAGTGCAGATAAGCACCTGTGACATGCCTCGAGCGTCACGGCCAAGCCCGATGGCTCTGCACCAGAAGATTTCAGGGTTTCGATAATGGCTTCCAGAGACGTGGTCTCGCCCAAGATCATCTGGAAATCTTTGGGTGCGTCCTTGACAGTCTCGATGCAATACCTGCAGGTGCTGACGAGGCGGTTCGTGATCTCGATAAAGGCGATGATGCTGGCTCCCATAGACAAGGGGTCGGCCATCTTGGCTGTGATTCCGGGCAAACGAAAGCGACGGCACGTAGCTTGAAGATGAAAAGTGTCGTCAAGATGAAGCTGAAGTCGCTGAACTCGTTAATACCTAACTTCCTTTCAGCTGCAGACTCACAGCCTGGTTGCGATGCATTGACCCCACCTTGGGTATCTACCAATGGCTCTGCAATGTTCTCTGCTCAACTGTCCAATCTTGACGCCTCCTGGTAAAAGCAGTATCCTTACTGGCTGAACTCAGCCGCGAATGCCCAGCTTCACCCTAGTTTGTCAGAGAGCGAGTGCGTTGCATTCCTTGCGTGACCACAGAAGCTCCAATGGCTGCCAACCATCATTATACACATGAGATTATCGAGATAGTATACAGTAACAGTACAGGTACCCCTTCGCTCTAAAGTCTAAAACCCGTCTGTATCTAGTGTCATAATACATTGCCCTGTAGAGCATTGACAGCCCACTGATAACTTCCGAGGAAAATGGCTCCTCCAGCACTGATCCACATGACTCGGGGCCCAATACCAGCGAAAAAGGGGCGGATGCCATGCGTCTTCAAAATACCCCTGAGCACCGGTATCACGCGCTCCCTCTCCTTCGACAGCATGACCCGCGTCTTCAGCACGTCGAGCGGCGTCGTAATACCAGCCGCGATAGCGCCAGATATGCTTCCGAAAATGGCGCTCTCAGCCGCCGTGTTCTCGACCCCGTTACCTCCCTTCCGACGCCGGCTCCACGCCTTCAGCGCCTCCCACAGCGGGAACTGGATGACCGTAAAGGGCACCTCGCGCATAACCGTGATGCCCCACCCCCGGTACAGCTCGCGCCACACGCCCTCGAACCCAATAGTGCGGTACTGGCCCAAGATGGCGCCCAGGGCCGCCGAGCTAGACCCGCCGTGCAGGCCCGCCTGCGCCCGCTGCTTCACCACCTCAGTTGGCACCCGCACGGCGCACGCCGCGACCTCGCCCAGGCTGGCCGCGGCCATGTGCTCGAGCGGCGCGGCCCACCCGCCGTCTCTGCTGTCGGCTGACCCTCCGTGTAGTGTCGCCAGGAGCTGCTTCTCGTGCCGTCGCGCCGCCAGCGTGCTCTTTACCCCCTCGTACGTGCAGAAGAAGAAGGCCGCGCCCGGCGCCGAGCCGACTACGGCGGACCCCACGCCGCGGTAGATGCCGCGGAAGCCGCCCGAGGGGAAGAAGCCGGCGGCGGATTGGAGTCGGGTCTTGAGCGTGTCGAGGGGGAAGAGACTCAGGTCGACAGTGGTCCCAGCGAGGCCGCCGGCCAGGAGGGCCGTTGTGAAGGGGGGTTGTGACGGTGTCGACATAGTCTTTTTTTTCTTCTGGGTTGTGTGCGTGTATGTGGATGTCTCCCGATACTCTAGGGTCGCTCGTTTTTTTCGGGGTGGTGGTCAAGCTGCTAGAGAGCGGTCGAGGCGAGCAGGGCCTCCTGACTTTTATCGAGTCTCTGCGATCATCGGAGGTTTCGCATAGGTAAGGAAGGGATCGTGGGGTAAGTAACCAACTGCTGGGCGACGTTGGTGCAACAACTCCAAGTGGTGATCGCATGAGCTTTTGCGCCGAGCTCGACTTTCTTCGGTGGGACCCCAGCTCCGATTGAAACCGATACCGTTCTGCCGTTGGTGCTTGTTTTTAGCGAGCAGGCAGGGGTCCCGCGTTTTTGTTTTAGTGAAGTCATAGGGAACCAATCACTGGCCCAAGCTCCCCGCAGCGGTACTAGCAGCTGAGAGCTGCGCGCTATCAGAGCTCTGAAATAAAAATGTCAAATCGAAAACCCCCACCACGCCCGAGCGAGGCCTTACCGAGCATGAAAGTTGTCATACATCAGGCAGTATAATGGAATGCGCGCCATTCCGCATGTTTTGCACGGGATGGCCAGGCCAATTGGCCTGGCCGAATTCACTGATGCTCTCCGGGCCACCTGCAAGCCTCGGTTTCCGGAGGCAATGAGCCACAACCAACGGCTCGTTGGTAAGTTGCTCCTGCGCCGAGGGATGTTCGGTTTGTCGTTACAGTACATAGCTAATCCCGCAAACCTCAGGCATGGCAATAAGCGGGGGCGTCGATTCCATGGCATTGGCCTATCTATGCTCGAAAGTGCGAGAAGTCGACCCTTTGTTCATGGTTTGCGACAACCCCGTCGCGACGTTCCGAGGCTTCGTGATCGACCACGGCCTGCGCCAGGAATCCGCACAAGAGGCGGAACAGGCATGCAAGGCCATCAGGAGAATGGGACTGAGCGCCAATGTCTTCGCCATCAACTGGAGAAAGGAGTTCGGCGAGGGCGCGGACCCAAAGACCATGCCCAACTTCGAGAGCGCCGCGCGCAGGGCGAGGTACAGGCGGCTGGGCAAATGTTGTGTGAACCATCGGATCGCGACGCTGTTGCTTGGCCACCACCAGGACGACCAATACGAGACGGTCCTCATGCGCCTTCTCAATGGACACAGGAACCGCGCTCTACGCGGCATGCGGAGAGCAAGCGCAATACCAGAGTGCGACGGCATCCATGGCGCTTTCAACAGTGGGTGGGTAGATGACCAGGATGCGGAGTTCCCCTACATTAATTATAAACCCGGCAGGGTCTCGCGCAAGCATTTGAAACACGAACTCGTCGATGCCATCCGTACGCAGATGACGGGAGATGACGGAGGAGACGAGTCTCTGGTAAACCCGTGGGTTGCTGACGAAGTTGAACACGTCGATGAGTATGGGTACTTGACCGAGGAAGTGGAACAATTGAGCATGCCGTTGGACCTCGAGCTTCCGTCTATGGCCATTGAGGACGCCGGTGTTAACATCTACCGGCCAATGCTGGATTTTGGTAAAGACAGACTGATCGCGACATGCCTTGCCAACGATGTCCCCTGGTGGGAGGATCGCACAAATGCTGACCCCACACTCACCACGAGGAATACGCTGCGGGACCTGGCCAGAACGGAGAAGCTCCCAGCTGCCCTTCGCAAACCTGCTGTCCTTGCTCTTTCTGTGAGATGCGAGTTCAAGGCACGGGCTCAAGATGCCGAGGTTGACAGGTGGCTGAAGCGAACCATTCTTCACGAGTTTGAGCCCCACGCGGGATCTCTCGTTGTACAGTTTCCAGATTTAGCCCCCGCTGAGCAGCTGCGGCATCGATCCCTGAAACGATATCATAGACGAATTGTCCAGAAGCGCGCGATTGCAGGTTTGTTAGTGCAAAGGATTGTGGCCATTGTCAGTCCAGACATTCAGCATCCCCCTTTGGCAAACCTGCAGAACGTCGTATCGCGCTTGTTCCCCTCTCTCGCTGGCCCGTCCGAGTACCAGTCAGGGACACCCCCGAAGCCCTTCCCTATCGCTTCTGTGCATTTCACGCCACTAGAAACCACCCCGCCATCCTCAGCGGCAACCGTCGCGGCAGAGGAAAGAACGTGGTACGTGTCACGTTTGCCATATACGTCTACGGCGCCCCTTCCGCAGTGGCGAATACCCTACTGGTCTGCCATCCGTGACCACAAGGAGCTGGGAAAGGACGCCGTGCCCGAACATTTCAAGTGGTCGATGGGGCTGCCCTGGCATTTATACGACGGGAGGTACTGGATCCGCATCACGCACTGCTTGCCGTACCGCGTCGCCGTCATGCCCTTCCTCCTCGAGCACGCCAAGGCCTTCCGCGAGTCGCTCGGTCGCGACGAGGCCAAGCGGCTAAACACCGTCCTGAAGCGGCTGGCGCCCGGCAAGGTGCGGTTTACGCTGCCCGCCATCTACGTCGAGGAGTACCTAGACCTCGACAACGTCGTGCCCCGTCCGAACTACCCGGAGCCCGCGGACGAGGACGGGGATAGCATGCCCGAAGACACCGAAGAGATCCGGGCGGCGAAGCGACGCAACGGCGGACCCACATTGTCGCCTGTCGTCACCTCCAAGATGCGGCTTCTGGCCCTGCCGACGCTGGGTGTCCAGTTACCCGGCCTCGAGAAGTGGTTGAGGTACGAGACCAGGTACAAGCGAGTGGATCGGGACACTCTGTATCATGCGGGGACCTTCTCGAGGGGCTCGTTCGTTGCGCCTGTGGGTTTTGGGAAGAGGGCGGCAGTTACAGCCAGGTCTGTACGGGGGAGGAGTAATAGGGGGCGCGCAAGCCTGAGGTGAGCGAGTCGCCAGCCCCCACCAGCTCCCAAGGGAAAAGGAAAAGAAAGAAAAACGCTGATGAGGCTTGTCTTCAATGTGGAAAGAACTAAGTAGAAAGGCGTGGGACAACTTTATAATGCTATATAAATGCCAAAGAATAAGAGGAAGAAAAAAAAAGAGCGCCCACAGAAGGGGGTTCGAAAAAAGTGACCGCAGAGGGAGTTGAACCCTCTTGCCTTGAAGTATAATATAAATAAGAATACTACCGCTAGGCTACACCGGCCCGGTCAAGGGAAGTATGGATCATTGCGGTTTATGAACCTCTCGTTAGATGGGAGTGAGTGTGTGTTGCCTACATAGTTTTGGTGGTTTGAGCGTTTGGGGGGTTCTGGTTGAGGGTGAACTCAAATTCCAGAAGGGACCGACCCCCTTCTCCCAGCTCATAGAATCATCAGGATAGCATAAATAAACATCACTCTGAACTGTACCCTCTGGGACTTCGTATTACCATTGATTATGATTCGCCGGAGTGTCAAGATGCCCGCCCACCTACCAAACATCAATCCTACATAGTTGTGACATTTCACCTGCCCAGCCAGCCGAACAGAGACGGGTGGCTGGACGAGCTGTATGTGAATCCCCAACACAAAAGTCCCTCGTCTCCGGGACTCGACTACTGCTTCTCCCTATCACTTGTCCTCTCCGATTCCATCCTGGCTTGCTGTCTTCTGTCCCTGTTTACCGGGGGAAGGAGTAACCATGCCGGTTCTGGCCCTGCCATCATCCTTGTCTTCCTCGAGTATTATCGAAACGGCAGAGACGGACCGGCTTCGGCCGGGCTCAGGCGTGCCGCTGCCGCCGTACATGACGGACAGCTTCTGGAAGCTCTCGCGCACGGCGCGCGTCAGGTCCACGTCCAGCGATGGGGTTTCGCTGGGGGCTCGGTCTCGCTTCATCACTAGGGTGGCGGGGTGTCAGTATGTATGCAGGATCTTCGGAACGAACGAAGTTTCGGTCAGGATGTGGGGAGGTGTGGTGGTGAGTAAGATAAGAAACGGACGTACCTCGACGCAACATGCTCGCCGGCGTCAAAGACCGGCTCGGGCTCCGCTCGTTTGCTGTGAGGCCGGCCGTGGCTGTAGCTGTGCTGGTGCTTCGGGTGCGGTGGCCGGACACGGGGGTGGCGGCGGCAGCTGAGGAGGGCGAGAGGGAGGCAGGGGTGGTGGTAGTGGTAGCAGCGTTGGGAACAACCAGGGAGCTCGCCTCGCTTTTCTTGTTCTTCTTGTGGAGTTTGGCTTTGCCTTCTTTTCTGCTCTGGACCTGCGGGGAGGCTTTCTGGGGTGGGGCGACGGCGACGACGGGGGGTGTCGTTGTTCGGGGTCCTGGGGTCGAGTTGCGCGTCTGCTGCTGCTGCTGCTGCTGCTGGCACAGCTTACACAACCCGTCCACCGGCCGTGTGGCGACGTTTTTGATGCACTGGAACATGGCCGGTGGCACTCGCGGCTGGGTGTCCGGGAGCCATTTGGTGGATTGCAGCAGGAGACGGTGGTCGTCTCTAGAACTCAGTTGGTATTGAGAATTGGCGCGCGGGCCGCCGTTGGGATGACTGCTGGATAACTGCCGTCCCATGGGGTTCTCATTGTTGGGCTTCTCGCCTACGTCTGAGAGCGAGTATGAGGACGATGGCAGGCGCCGGACAATGTGGCAGTGGCTGGTGTTTTGATACTGCGTGTGGCCACAGCCGTGGTGCTTGGTCCTGATCGTCGTGCACATCTTGTTGGTATCCGGAGATGGCAACAGGAAGCTCTGTCGAAACTGTCTTTTGATGCCAGAAATTGTTTGGTGCGTGCAGAGAAAAAGGTTGACTTTCGTTCCCGATGTGGTTGAGGGCGATGGGAAGATCGTCAGCCAGGTTGCCTGCGTGGGGGAACGATGAGAACGGTGCCTTTCGTCAAGGCACGCCCTTAGAAGATGCCCTACGACAAACTCGCTCCGATCGAGAGCTTATCCGTCTTGGTTTGGAGGTGCTTCGTAAAAGCTCATCTCAGTATCTTGCATCTTTGGTACATGCAGTGTCTGGTTTGTGAGCCGAACGTGGAAAGAATGAGGCCGGTCCTCCGTAAGCAGCCTTTTCTACCTACTACAATCATGATTACAGGCCCCTTCTGAACAAATTTAGGTGTTGCTTCCCGTACTCACAATGACTCGACCGTTCTCAGTCACAACGGGGCATCATCACCATTGAATAGGAATTAGCTGTCCTCCCCAGTCTTGACAACGGAATCACGGCGGCGCATCGTGGAAGGCATGTAAAGAGAAGTTGAATCGTGTTCATTGACCTTGATGACCACGTAATCTATACCAATCAATCGCTATGATCCAAACACGTCGGAATATATAGTGCTTCGCTTGCGCCTCAGTCTTCGTCATTACGCAACTCGTCAGAGGAATCGTCCGCTAACTCGGAGTCGTCCGTTAACTCGGAATCGTCCGCTGACTCCCAGAACGCAGGGGATTCCATGTCCTCCCAGAACGCAGGGAATTCCATGTCCGCCTCATTCTCCTCAATGTCATCATCCTCATCGTCGGAAAGGCCCCCATAGATCCAGGGGTAGCCGCTGCCGCCATGGCGACCATGTGAAGCTTCATGTATCTCCCACCTCATACAACGGTAGCAATCGGTCTCTTCGGAAATACATACGATAGCGAAGTCATATTGATACCAGGGACTTGGTAACCTTTCATACAAAGGGTTGTATGGAGTTTCGATATACCAACCACACCTCGGGCAGAGCGACCAGTGAACGTCCTAGGTCGACGGGCCGTGAGGACGAACCTCACCCGGGCGGCGGTATGTGAAACGGCGTACCATTCTATTTATCGCATAACGGAGACAGGGGATCTCGGAAACGTCGACCGTCATCCGGGGCGTGTAGGGATGGCGGGGAAGCGGGACCGGTGTTGGTGTTGCCAGAGGCTCTCCGGCCGGATCGCTGGCTTCTTCTGCTGTTTGTACTGCAGAGGCTGGCTCATCTGCTGGGTGTTGGTCCCCTTCACTCTGTCCCTGTGCTCCCGCGTGGTTGGCACCTGAACTGTCGTCAGGGTCAGGGTCACCGGGTGTCGTGGTATTATCCAGAGGTTCTCCGGCCAGATCGCTGATTTCTCCTACCGTCTGTACTGCAACGACTAGAACATCTGCTGGGTGTTGGTCCAATTCACTCTGTCCCTGTGCTCCCGCGTGGTTGGCACCTGCATTGTCGTCAGGGCCAGGGTAGCCGGGTGTCGTGTTGTTGTCTAAAGTTTCTTCGGAGGAATCGCTGATTTCTCCTACCGTCTGTACTGGAGAGACTGGTTCATCTGCTGGGGGTTGGTCCCCTTCGCTCAGTCCTTGCGCCGCCACGGGGTCAGCACCTGCATCTTCGTTGAGGCCAGGGTCACCGGATGTTGTGTTATCGTCCGCCATGGTGCGTTGGCGGGTTCGAGTTGCCTGTCTGCTTGGGGCTGGCGAGCCGTGTTCGTCCGAAGACTGCTGACAGTTCGGGGGGTTTGTTGAAGGCGGGAGAGATGCCTCTTTGCGTTCGGTACGAATGTAACCCAACCGATGATAACGAGAAAGCCAGCCATAGATAACCGTACAGATAAGTTGTTGAAGAATGATGGGTGAAGTTGAAGCTGAGAATTCCCGAGTACCTAGCTAGCTAGCTATCATGTTATTGCGGCAGCGGCAGGTGCGAAGTTGACAGCTGGTTTCTCAACTTTCAGTTGATAGAAATCAACTTACAAAGTAGGTACTAGTATGGATGAACGTTTACTCGGCAATCAATCAGTGTATCAATGGAAGCAACATCTGCTTCCAACAACGCCGAACTCCTGGGCAACAATGAAGCGAAACCCGGGGCTTGCTAGCATGACGCAACCCAACGCCCGTAGTCATTGCCCTAGCCCATCAATACCGTCTGTCCCAAGCTCGTCACAGCCCTGAACAGAGGTTCCGAGTCCAGGGCGCTGTCCAACATCGCGCTCCTCAGGGCCGCCCTCTGGCACACAAGCACGACACAAGCAAGGGACAAACGCACACTCCCAGACCTATCTGCCGGCTCCACGCCGTCGAAAAGCACCTCGGCCTCGATGGGAAACATGCAGATGAAGTTCAAGACGGTAGGCACTTCGATCACGCCCGCATCCAGGTTGACTACCATAGTGGTGCTGCTGCCGAACCCCTCGGCCAGCAGACGGGTCGCTTGGGCAATGATGGAGCGGAACTCGGGGCTCGTCAGCATGACACAGCCCAGCGCCTGGACGGCTATCTGTTCCGCGCGGCGTGTTTTCTCCGTCGCCTGTTGGAGCGCCGCGTCGAGCTCGTACAGGGCGGCAAAGTACTGTCGCGTCCGGGCGGCCGGCTGGCTGTGATCGTAAAACTTGGTCATGGCTTTGCCGAGGCGGCGCTTCAGGTCTTCGTCGGATATAGCGAACGAGTCAATGCTCCAGAGCGACCGGGTCAGGAGCTGGGGCAGCGACGAGGCGGCGTCGCAGATCATGGAGCGGCAGAGGGACCGCTCGAGCGACATGAGGTAGCCGTGGGGGCTGAGGTCCAGCGTGAGCAAGGCATTGGCTATGAATTGGCCGTCGCGGCGGCTCATGAAGCGGGACCTGTTACCGCCGCCTCCGCCTAGGCGTAGCCACTCGCTGTCTCTGCTCATATAGGTTCCGGTGCTAGCTGAGACGATGTCGCGGATTTGCTCTTCGGTCAAGGCAGTCTCCCGAAAGGAAAGTACGCGCGTGTCGGCCGAGTCCGCCTGGACGACGGCGGCAAAATCGGATAGCTCTGCATTTCTCTCATCCCATGGAGCGAGTTGGAAGGCGCGGGGGCGACTGGGATCAAATGATACACTGGGTACAGGGTCACTGGTTTGGGGGGTTATATATGCGGCTGGACTGATTCCATCTTGCATATGTGTTGCGGTTGGTGTTACAAAGTCGTCAGAGTTGACAGATTGCTCGTCATCCCCATCGAAGTGCACGTTTCGCCGCGTTGACATTATCGGGCCCGGAGACGGTGCTTCCAATGGAGTTTGGGTCACGGCTCGCGATTCGACGATCAACGGGACGTCTTGAACGTCGGCAAGGCAAATGACATCCCCTGAGCTTGTAGGGAGGCAGCCCACTGCCATCCAAAAGAGCAGGTCGACGCCGTATCTGTCATGGGTCAGTTGGCCTGTCCGCTTGGCGTCATGGCGCGAGAAAAAAACACGCTTTTGACCACCAATGCCCCGTGAGTGGGGAGAGGGTGTAAACAGGACACCCTCCAAGCCATATATGGGCGTATAGCTGTCATTATCAAACGAACGACGGTCGTGCGCATCTTCCCACGGCTTATGGGACTTTTCCCACGGACGAGAGGTGGGCAGGCTCCTTGGCTGACCGAAAGAGCGCTGCCTTGGTGTGCCCACCCGTGCCTGGTTGCTAGCGGTGCCGCGGGCAATAGTAAGCGGCAGTCTACCCTTATCCTGCCATGGTCCATATCTTCCTACAAGCCCCAATAATAGCAACCACGAAGTGTGCACAGGCAACCAGGTTCGATCGTTTTCGATCACCAGATTGTCGCCTTTCTTCATGGGAATGCGGTATGCCTCCACCAAACTTCCAAATTGCACCCAGCCAGCAGAAGCACGCGATGGCTGAGGCTTACTGCCAGGCCCTGGCTTCGTCCTCCGCCAGAATAAACCGGGTGACGGCGCCGGTGTTGACGATGGTGGCATTACTGATCCCGGAGCTTGAAAGTGGAAGTGCATCATACCACCGATGTCCGGTTCGTTCTGCAAAAGAGGACTACAGACCCTGCGGAACAAGCGCATCCGACGGCCTGCCCACAGCCCTCGGCCCACGTACCCAAAAGACTCGGCTTCGCCTTCCTCTATAGCATTGATGGCTCTATTCCGTTCGCCCTTGGTCGCTCTCCACACGAGAATAGGACCAACAATGCCTACAAGGGCGATGACCGCGAGCCCGACGGCAAGCCAGGTGCCGACGGCCGAGACCAGGTCGGTGGTGCTTGACTTATCTCCTTCCTGGTCCATAGTATGGGTTGTGTTTGGTGAAATATTTGATTGTAGTCGAAATCTAGGGGAAAGAACCAACGTGAGAGACAAGTTATCCTTCATATGTCCTTTTCAATGAAAAGAGTCTCACTATTGGCGGATTTGTATATATCGACTGTCATCTGTGGCACATGGCGTATGCAAACCCCGCACGAGGCTCTACGATGAATGGCGAGCGACCTATTGGACATGTATGGCCACCGATGCTATCAACATGACTGCAGCAAGCATCCCCGATCAGCTCGTCGGCTCGATGGGTGCGCGAGACGATGTGCCGCGTCAGCTGTGGTCGTCCAAAGTGCGGTCGAGGAGGGTGTTTGATCGCTGAGCTCGCGGGCTGCCCCTATTCGACAGTTAACACAACCCCAGAAAAAGGAATACAGGGCTCCTGCATCCAGGAGGGAAAGTGGAAGCACTCAAGGCAGACTACTGAATGAACACCGCGCCATCCTTATATCAGTCACCATAGCACCACAGCTTAACCAGCATTCTGTGAAAGAAAAATGTGTTGTGTAATCTCGCTTTATTGGCAACCCCCAATGTGTATATCCTAATCCTATGTACGCCCTGAGAGTCCGTACCGCCTCAACGCCGTTCGGGTTTCCGTTCCGTTTCCCTTGAATAATAAATAACTCAGACCTACGAGCTTCCGTAGCGATCGTTTGGGTATCCATGTTGTTGATTGTATAAAAATCCTCTCCTCAAATCCCATTCCATTCCGTTCCCATGTGCCCTCCTCCTTAAACTTCTCCTCCTTCATCACTCACTACTGCCCAAACTGACAAGCCAACCCCCCAATCATACTATGCGTCCGCACCGTCGACGCCCCGCCGTTCTGCCCGACGTAGGCCACCAGCTCGCTGCGCCCGAGCCCGGAAGTCGACTTGACCACCTGCACGGCCTTGCCCGTCACCCCGAGCTTGCCGGCCGTCGAGTCGCCCACCAGCGTCCCCACCCACGAGGCCGGGTACTTGAGCCCGATGTCGCCGCTCGTCGACTTGTGCACCGCCTGCAGGCAGTTGAGCGGCTGGTTGGCCAGCCCCGCCGCCGCCGAGACGTCGCGCACCTGCTCCAGCGTCGCCATGGCCGTGAGGGTGATGGGCGCGGCCTTGGGCAGTTGGCCGTCCCTCTTAGCGGCGGCGGCGGCAGCGGCAGCGTGTGACAGGGGAGGGGGGCTGTTGTTGGTAGAAGGCGAAGCGGACCAGCCGGCGAACCAGATGGGGTCCAGGACGCGCACAGCCGTGGTCCCGCTCGTGGTGCCCGTCTCGAGCTGGGCGGGCGTGGTGGCGTTGACCTTGCTCGAGTCGAGGACGGGCAAGAGGTCGACGGCGATGTCGCTCGCGGTGCTCTTGAGGTCGATGCCGGTGCTGAAGGCGAGGGCGCCGTGGATGCGGCCCGAGGTGGACTTGAGGTCGACCAGGTACTCGCGGATGGGCATCTGGCCGAGCTCGTGGATGGGCTCGGCGGCGCTCAGGAAGCCTGACACGGTGCTCAGCGACAGCACCGCCGGCTTGGGGTCCGACTCGAGCACCGGCTTGGGCGCGATGCTCGCCTGCACATTACCCGCCGTCGAGTGCAGGCCCAGCATGTCGTACAGCGGCCACGTGCCGCCGATGCTGCCCGCCACCGTCTGCACCTCGACCACGCGCGAGTCGAACTTGTACGTGTCCTTGGCCGGAACGAAGATGTAGTCCTGGGCGCCGGTCAGGGGCGTCTTCTCGGACGTCGTGTAGGCGCGCGCGTTGGCGGCGGCGGACACGATGTCGCCGAGGTCGCTGACGAGCCGGGTGTACTCGGCCACCTTGAGGTTGAGGTCGTCGAGCGTGAGGATATCCAGGTGCACCGTCTTGATGCCCATCTCCTTGAGCTCGGCGTTGTCCGGGACGTAGATGGTGGCACGCATCTCCATGCACGGGCGCACATCCGGGCTGGAGGCCTCGGTGTGCTTGGGCACCGTCACCTTCATCATCTGGTCGGCCTCATCGGCGTTCACGTCCACCCGCAAGTCGGGGTCGTTGGTGACAATCTCCAGGATGACGCGAGGGGTGCCGGTGGCGTCCACCTTCCGGATGTTGACTTGGCCTGCGATGCTGACGTCGTCATGGCCCTTGTGTAACGCCATTTCCTCGACGAAGGAGAAGTACTTCTCCTTGTTGAAATTGACAGCCATGATCTGCTCGGGGAACCGGAACGTCGCGTTCCTGCAGTGAGTCGACTCCAGGGGCTGTAGAACCGGGAGATCTGGATGCGGGCCCCCGGGCGGTGGCGGATCGAGCGGCGCTTGGTCTGCCGGCTGCTTGATCGGCTCCGCGGGCGACGGCCTGATTGTGTTCTGTACCATTATGTTAGAGATCCTGGTTTAGGGATATTGAGAGTTTGCTGTGGAATAGGTTAAACTTACGCCTCTGTCGTCCTTTACCACCCGATATGAGCTTGCCAGAAAGCCCACACTCGCAATGAGTAACACGGACGCAAGCAGTGTGGTCCGCCAGCTGAACCACGCGGGCAACCGCCTCCTCACTCGTTGTCTCCACGCACCAGGTCTGACGCTTTCCTCGTCATTGGGCAACCCCATGCTCTCGGGGTCCCGGCCGAGTAACCGCTCATCTTCGATGCCCATGTTGGCGGCTGTGATGGTGCTGTAGTTTCTGGCCTGATTAGTCGGGCTGTTGGGCGAGAGGGGAGAGGTCGGCGATGGACTATAAGCCGGAGGGGCGTCTGAGTAAACCGACGCCGAACGTCCTCGAGAGGCGGGCAGGCTTCGTAATGGCCTGCGTGACGATGCTGCTGGTGTTGCTGCTACTACTGAAGCGGAAGCTGAGGATGACGACGGAGTGTACGCCGAAGTGGACAAGGGTGTGCGCGGCGTGTAGATGGGATACGTAGACTGGGTACGTGTCGAAGGAGCAGTCGTCGCGTGCTCGAGGTGAGAATAAGAATGGTCGCCGAGCAAAGAAGCATTGCCAAGGGGATGCCCTGGCCGTCTTGTATTTAAAGCTGCCACCCGGTCCTGCTCGGCTTCACAGGCCTTTGCCTCAGCGGCTGTCTCTGGTTGCTGCCGCAGTGTGGGGTCAGGGACCAGGACGTTGGGGATATTGGGGACATTGGAGACGCTAGGCATGCCATGCGACAAGCCAGACGCCGTGAAGTAGCCGTCGGAGGGCGAATGTTCATCCCCGTAGCCATCCTCGCTATCGCTATCAGGGTTGTCGAAAGCGTGGCCAGAATAGAGGTTGTCGGAATAGGGCATGGCTGCGGCCGTTTTGTGATGCTTGAAACAAGGCTTGGCGGGGGTCTTCCCGGGGCTGAAACTATCGCCAAGCGAGGCGTGAAACAAAGACCCGTCTGATCGCAACGACACGATACAACTCTATAGATAGCCAATTCAAATCAGATTCTTCAAAAGATTGTTTGTTTCACGTTTCAAATGGCTGGTGAGAGTGAGAGAGAGCTCAAAGATTTCAATTGTCGGTGGTGGGCAAGAGAAGAGGCGAAAATCATCCAGTCTGGTCAATCCCGAAGGAATATACTTACAGGACATCAGCGCAGGGTGTCATTGCCACAGACATCGGCGTACCGCCCGATCTAGAGGCATTCCGATATCTCGCCGCAAGGCTAATGTAGTCATCGTAAAGATAGAGACGAAAGCATTCGTAAGCCTGTGTCTGAACGCGGCAAGGCGTTGGAAACATCGAACGGCGCCAAGAGTACTTGCACGACCACTGCAATAGCTGTTGAAACGAATGTATCTCTGAGGCTAGACATGGGGATGTGTGTCCGTATCGCAGCGTTCCCCTCGAAAAAGGAAGCTCGATGGTATTCGGCTTGCATGTTATTGGTTCGAGATGGCCCAAGGTCGAGCCATGATTACGGAGATGACCCAGCGGCGCATCGATATCGGGCCAATCTGCTTGGCCCGTTGAAGCTTACTTCCCCGCATTCTGGGCATCCTGGACAACCATCACAGGATTGGGCGTCGCCATGTCATCGGTGAGAGCCGAAACCCCTCTCCGGCTTTGCATCTCGCTTGCATAGATGTCGTGTGCCAGTGACGACGACTTGGCTGGTTGGTTATCTTCCGATGGCTGTCAGAAGTCCGTTACGCAAGGCCGCGACGCTCGATCATACGCGCAGAGGCCAAGGCTGAGATTGTTGTATTCATGTTTCCAACCTGCCAAACGTATGACAGATTGGAGGTCGCATTAGAATAGGCTATTCAGCCAAGGCCAGGTACGCCTTGGCGTTGAGCTTCGGATGGCTGCCCAGAACTGCTGAGGATTGAGTCAACGCCAATTCCCATTGGCCAATCGTTTTACACTGTTGACTGGGTCATCTCGGCAATATATGGTTGTCTTTCCGCTCCTCTTTCTCTTGTCCCCGACATACGCAATCTTTTGCAATTTGAAACGTACAGATGCCAGATGCCAGCTTCATGCTGGGTACACTATAGCTAGGGCTGGAAGGCCGTTGCTCTCTGTGCCCTGGAGTTGGACTTGGGGGACGCGAATGCTGATAGCTTCGCTCAGCTGCAACAGCCTTAACAGCTGACTGGCAATGAGGCGGTGCACTGCATCCCTCATCGAAACCAATGGCGCAAATTGCTTCTAAAGATCTGTCAGACGCTAGCCAGTACTTCTCGGGATCGGGAGTGGGAAGAGGGCTCACAGATCGTAGGTGGCTCGGGAAATCCCGCCCTCTGTTTACAAGCCAGTTGGCCAGTCATGGCTTCGCACAAAGTGTGTAAAAACTCGCACGACGTGGCGCCCATGAAGCCAATGGCTATGGCAGGGCGAATAATGGGCTTAATATTTGAAAAGTAATGATTGAACGGAACAGTGTACAATGTGTAAAGGGCTATACTACGATATGCACATAGGGAAGGTCGTCTCTCTTGTGACAAGGGCAACGATAGGAAATCAGGTAGTAAACAGTGACGAGACATGACGACATATCAGTTGAAAAGCACTGGCATTCACACCTTTGTTGTTCTGATATAAGCCAACTAGGGCTCACATTGCTGAACACTGTATGCCTACCTGTCTCTCAGTAGTTTCTGGCTTGTCTGGTCATTTCGATGAATACGTGGCCGCCTATCCTCACAGTTCCACCTCGTTCAGGGGTTATATGTGCAATACTGCGTCCTCTAATACCGGGTACTAATAGTTCACAACATTCATCAAGCTTGGTATATTTCGAAGAGCATGTTGTCGCTGTCGAAGGCTTGACAATAATCAGAGTCATAGTAGAAAATTGGCCTAAGGGAGATTGGTCTTATGCTCTCTCTACCTACCCCTGAGTATCATCTTGCTCGGGCCTCAGAGTTCAGGCATATCCAAAAGCCATTTCTACTTCTCCAGTCAAGTTCCTGGGTGCACCGCGGCTGAGCAACAGCTAATTAAGCATCACTTAGATGCGACCGAGCTATCTGTGGGCTCAGATCTTTCAACAAGTCACATCTGGACTCACAAGTGCCAGGCCGTGGATGCTGGGACTAGAAGTGTACTAGACGAATGGATATTTCGCTACGCTCTGCTGATCAAAGCAACTCTTGTTGTGAAGAAGAACCTCGAGAGTCTTCATCAGGAACCCCGTATATTCTACCTCGGCACGCAAAGCGGCCGCGATCTCGATGTCCCGGAGCAGAAGGTGCTCGGTTGCTCAGCTGATTACTGATATGGGGTCCTGATATCCATCCCTCCCGCCGTCTATTACACTCGGTACAGCTGCGCCACTGTCCCGGGTCCCAGATCACGATGTGTCTATATGTAGAGTAGTGTGATTACGGATCCGAGCATCTAGCGGCCCCCAATTACATCCCACGTAGTGGTATACTCGCATGATGGGGAACTTATTGACCCTCGCCCTTATCGCGTCGCTAGCGAGAGATTCTAGTCCTCGGCTTATTCGTGCTAATTGCGATCACCAGGTGATAAGCAGGAAAAGAAGATTTATAACCCAAAAGCGGATGCAGGGGTGGTGGAAGATACTCCCAATTAGCCATGGCATCTAGAAAGCCCCTACCATTGCTAGTTGGCCCTAGAAACCTAGGAAAACAAAAAACAAATGACACACTTTCGCAGGCTGTATTCTTCCCCAGAACGGTCATTCCGCATCCAGCAGCTCCGAACAAGCTAAGAGGCACGCCGGCTTCCTTGCCCCTGGGGCCCCGTGGGTCTAATCCCCAAGGCCATCGCCGTCGTTCGTGGGGGTGATGATGCAAAGCTGGTGGCTAGCTTATCAGATTTTCTCTTTGTACGCTTTGGTTCCACTGTAAAAGGTACCTGCCTACCGTCCATCCTCGTCCTTGGCTCTGGTTTCAACAGTCTGTATGCCTTTGCCCTGGGTTGGTTTGTCATGGGGAAAGCCCCATCGCGGTATTAGTAGTGCAATAGACAAGTGGCTGTTCGTCGCTACGATGCTATGCCGAGCCCGTGAAGGTGGTGATATCTCCCCGTGGACATGACTCCTGGCAACAGAGTCCCGGGGTCTTGGCAAGATCCTGTCATTGGATAGAATACGAGAGGTCAAGGTCCCTGATGGCAAAATTAAAGGCAAGTTGGGGCCGGCGGGTGCCTTGTAGGGCATAGTATACAATATAACCTATAGTCATGACTCCCTGCCGCCTCCAAGGCCGTCTAACGACTCGAGAGACACTCGCTTGCTCGGAGACCGGCATAGAGAAAAGTCCATCCCCCGGCATGATGGGTGCCGAACTGGGGGGACCGCCGTATCCGTGCCAAGAGGGCCCGGGTCTTTAGAACGCCCCCGCTGGCCGACGCGGGGAAATAATTGGCGACGGCTACCGGCAGCTCGCCCCCTCCGCTCTGTCGCAAGTCCGCTATGTTCTAGGAATGCTCGGAGAGGACCGGCGGGGAAGGGGGCTAGAACAGACGAAGCCTGTATCGCCGATCATCGCGAGGGACCGCAGAGCCTCAATCGTACGATTTCCATATACCACTCCGTCATCCCCTTCAAACCCCACAGACAAGTGCCCGAGGACGACACGACACGACACGACCCGAGTCTACTGTAGCATGCCGTCCTTTCCTTGGAGCTCGATGGGATGACAGGACGGGTAGCCGGCATCTTGCACGTCCTTGCCGTCTACCCACCCCTCGGGCATCGCCAACCTCCTACGGTGCCGTGCCGCTGGGCTTGGGCTGATGGTGGGTGACTCTTGGAGGGGATGGCCCTGTATGTCACGACCATTTCTGACATCACCCCAACGTCCGCCCAGCCCTGGGGGTCCCGCTTGGGGGTCCGGGAATAACGTCGCCCCCGTCTCTTTCGACCTCTTAGTGCGAGTAACGTTGCCGCGTTCCCGGGAAGACACCCTCACTACAGTAGCCAGACAGAGAGGCAGGCAGACAGGCCAAGACAGGTTTTACCAGAATTAGGGGTCCCGGGGGGTCTGTCTGGTCTGGGGGTCCAATGGCCCAAACCCTCTTCTATGGGGTTTGTGTTTTAGCAATGGAACGGCAGGACGGCAGGGCGGGTGATCAGCAACCTCAGCAACAGCCCTATCAGTTTCGCGGGGGCCCCAGCTGCCCCGAAAGAGCGAGCACGACGGCGGCCCCGGGGCGCCGGTCCTTCCCAACGGGCTGCTGGATCATGCCACGTCCCACAATTTAAAGGCTGTTCGATTTTCGTGAGGGTGTCCTCGGTGTAGTTGGATACCGAACCGTCGTGTTCGGTCGAACTCTAAGTTGAGCGTCCATCCGGCAGTCCATCCCGAGAAGGGGGGCAGATCAACGGTGGTGTGTCGGCGCTGTCTGTTATGGCCTAGCCTATGTCTATAGTCTCAGCCCTTTTGCCAAGGAAGAAAGATAAAACTGCTTCTGGGATTATTTATTAGGCTTCGCCCTGGTGACCAGCAGATGCGGGCTGTTTTCGACTGCGAGGGTGCCGTAGTACGGGAGACGGTTGAGGCAAGTGCAAAGTATAAATCCGCTGGTGAACCCTGAAATTCGGGCGGGCAACCGGCTGCTATTGGCCCTCTGGTACACGGATTGGAGTCCGTCTACCAGTACGGTGACAATGATATAATAGTGAGCGACAACTACACCACCTTCCAAACGATAAAGGAGGTGGGCCCTGCGCCTGCCTGTGGAAAGATCATCCAACCCCAGATGATTACTCAGGGTGTCAAAGGGCGTAGTATGACGCCGGTCGGGGGCTGGCGTGCCGATAAGGTTTGGTCCGGCCCGGAGGATACAGCGGGCTGGCTCCTTTCGACGACGCCGCCCTCTCCCCCACGAACTGGTTTCACCCGTTACGACGTCGTGAGACTCCAGACTATTCCAGGTGACCGTTGCCTGGGACGAGGGACTATCGATACGATGCTTTGCCCTCTCAGCTACGTCAATAAAGTATACCTACGCAATTTCACGATAGCCGTGGTCAGGGGGTGGAGGGTAAGGAGTAGAGTTTGAAACAAAAAAAGTATTCAGAGTTTATGTTGGCAATTCTCGAAAGATCCAGACCCAGGTCCAGATCGAGGCCGAACAGCCACGGGCGGCCGTGGAGAGAAGCTTTGAGACAACGTCGCGAACAAGTCGGGAGACCGAAGGATCATGTGCGTGTGTATACCGTATCCCTCCGTTGTTGTTGACGATGATGACGCCGTCCGTACCTCGCCCCAAGTTTCGGTAACCAACCCCATGCCCCACGACCCGAGCCGGATCTGCACGGTATGTGACCAGGGAAAACCACACTATCAACAGAAAGTACCAGTAGTGATACTACTACCCCCTGTGATGGCGCCGCCGCCAAGCATCCTATTTCCATGAGAGGGAGGACAAGAGGAAAGGCGGCGGACGGACACAAGACGGGTATGATTTGTCATATCGAGTCTACCCGCTCTCGTACAGCAGTAGCAGAAGCATCCCAAAGCTTCTCGCTGTTGGCTAACTTGGGGCCAAGACACGCCGTTCCGGACCGCCCAAGGATGTGCTCGCTTGTTTGTTTATCTCGACAATGGGCAACGAGGTCTCCCTCCATGCACTGCATAGGGGACTGCACACCGCCCTCTGATTGGCCCCTCGGAGCAGCATAGCGAAGCGAAGCAGAAGACACAGAGAGAGTGTGTGTGTGTGAGTGTGTCGTGTCATTCCCCACGGAATAGAACTCGACGAACCGGGGTGGCCTCTTCAACGGGCGGCGGGCAGGTGGAGGCGGAGGGAGGAAAGTGGGTGCTGGTGGTGGTTTGATCATGTTATGGTTAATCCAAGAACGACTACATAAGTGCCAAGCGACACCGACCACCACTCGGTCCCGGGGATTTCTTGATAGCAGCAAGGCTCAATGAATGAGTTGTCAGATGAGGGGCGACCTGACATGACTCTGGACCGGCTCCCTAGCCACCCGGACGCTCTCTCCATTTCTTTTGCCGTTGATGCCGTTTGGGCACCCGCCGACGGACCAATATCTTGACATGGCCACTTACACACAAAGCGAAGGCGGTCGGGATTTGAACGGACGACATCGCATTATGCTGAGTCTTGTCCGGGTCGCTCGGGAGAGAAGCTACTGGTCCTCCAGGCTTCTCATCCTACCACGGGAAGGGTTCTATTCGTCCATGTGCCGCCCTAGTGACCAAGCACAGCTTACAAATGCCAGTGATGCCGGCCTTCGAGCTGAGCCCAACGTAATTCCCGTAGCCCCCTTGGGCAGCGCAGCAGTCTAGGTATACTGGTGACACATGCATAGTTCGGGTTTATAGGGCCTAGCATCATGTGCATACCCTGTCAGCCTCATTGGCCGAGAATGCAACGACGAGATGAGCAGCCAATGGAGAATAGCAATACCCAAGTACGCAGGTCAGACATACCCGTCTACCCGCACTACTGGTGTGTCTTATGTGTATGCGTGTGAGGTGTGTGTGGTGCGTCTCTGCATAGCAAGCGTGTCTTCCTTCAACATGTCGTGTCTGTAAGACGATGACGAAACACCACCACCACCACCTGCATCTACGCCAAGCCCGTCACTTCCACTTGTCGAATCTGCATCAACACCTTCATCATATCATCAGCTGCACACACCAGCACGTGAAGCACGTGAACGACAGACGTAATCTCGCCTGCACTTGTTAAGCCAGGAAGCCCACCGCTAACACCGAAACGGCTGTGTGTGTGTGCGTGTGCGCGCCTCCTGCCAGAAGCTCTATATTACATAACTTGGCGAAACTAATCGGGGATGCTTTTCGTCGACATGCACAATGAACGAACGAGGTCTCAAGATTGAGATCGATCGATATAGTAAAGGGGCTCTCTGCCCGGAGGGAGAGCTCAGAGAGGAGAGACGGCAGACGTACATTGAAACGTGCGCGCGCGCATCCAGTATGCAGCATCCCGGTGTTCTGTCTGCATCGCATCGAGAAGGTGGTTAAGCTACGAGATGGAGAAACAGTGATCGATCGGGATGGTTCCCCGCGCGAGCGACCCTATTTTCCCAGGCTGCTTCTACAGACTGCTGCTGCTGCTGCTGCTCAGTCCACATCTCGCACACCCTGCAGGTCGGACGAGCCAACAGTTGAAACATGTTTGTTTTAGTAGTAGGTAGTCCATCTCGACCGCAGACGAGATGGAGAAGGGCTTGCAACACGGAAAGGACAGCCGCTGCAACGCTACTGTATGCGTGCTACAATTTGTGGTAACAGCAGGCTAAAAACCCTAGAAGCAGAGGTCCCATGTTTCTATGACTGATGCGTGGCTATCGTGCCTGGGCTATTTATGTAATAACGTGTCCAATATGGCAAGTTGTGGTTCTATTCCCTCTCGCAACGGGAAAGGTGGCAGGCTCGCAGGAGACGCAGGAGAGGGGAAACAAAGACCCCGTTAGAGTCGACAGGGCCCGGGTGGAGAAACCGATTGTAACACCAAATGGGCGAAGACTCCAGAGATCCGTAGGTAGCTGGGGCGGCGCCTAGCGCCAGCAGGGCAGTCAGTCAGGCCACACCAGCTCCATGAGGCTGCAAGCCTGCCACGGAATGGAGAGGTCTCGACCCTTTGGGCGTGCAGCTGCAGAAGAAAAGCGGCCAAGCGATGCCACCCAAGGCAGATAACGGATGCAGAGTGGATCGGCAGGCGGCAGAGGTCTAAAGTCTGAAGATTCGGACAGGGAGAGATTTTCTCTGCTCACGACCCCATACACGTGCATGCCCAGAGTTGGTAGCACACAGTCAATACCCGCTCACTAGCCAAATATACTGTGCGTTGTATAACAGCCGGACCGGACTGAGAGAGCCGATTAGAGCGGACTTGCCAAGTTGGAAAAGGCCGATTCCCATCGGGTGCTGGGTTTTGCGCATCTCACCTATTGGCCGTAGCTGAAGAACCATGTCGCAGAAAGAGGCAAGCGACCGGCGAACTAACCAGTATCGGAAAATTTCCAATGCAGTAGAACTGTAAGCGAGTTGACGTTCAATCTGTATAGCGCTTACGCTCGGATGAATCAGGCAAACGAAGCTGGCCAATCACCAGTAGAGTTTGTTGGATACCTGTCAGACCCTAACTGCCCTCGTGTAGTACAGATTGGAATCTCAGCAGAACTCTCAGCTCAACCAACATCAAACTTGTTCTGGGCCTGGCGGCAATAAGGTTAAACGCTGAGGCGACATTGTACTTACGTCGTACTGGCAGTAGCTTGGGTCAATCTTCGGACGAGTCTTATACCATGTCATCACGAACGATCGTCTGTCCCAGTGGCACATCGTACTGGATCTTGCTGACCTTGCCATCGGGACCTGCTTGCCTCATCAGGAGTGCGTGACTAATAAAGTCGGGTCTTCCAAGAGAAAGAAGAAAAGGCCCAAAAAAAAAAAAAAAAAAAAAAAAAAAAAGACGACTCAGCTAGGCCAGCCAAATCCTGCTGCTGGAGCGCTTGTTGCATATCGTCAGATCAATCGGGTACCTAGAGCACAATCCGATGCCGCAGCCCCGGACCAAACCCGCTGCTGACGGGGCCAGATAGATAGAGACGAGAACGAGTGAGCGAGAGAAGGGCCTTTGTCATCCAAAAGTGACGATAAAAGATTTACCACCGGTACACGCGGGGATACCTGGTTGTCGTGTCTTACTCAACGGCCGTTTACCAGCCCAGTAGAAGTCATGGGACCGCATAGCTCGCGATGGACCCACGAAGATGCTGGTAGCAGAGACATTTTTTCGGATCGACCAACCCAGTCGCCGTTGGCAAAGACCCAACGAGCCAACGCTCTACTGTGGATTTCCAGATAAGGCTTCTGTGAGGGAACCCTGGATCGGACTGTAGTGGTTGAAACCTACCCGCATGCAAACGAAAAGTAGAAACAAAGCAGCCACCGCAAATGCCAAATCGAAAGTTTCAAAGACTTCGGCCAGCGCACGCCCGTCACCGCTTCACGTCATGGGGGGAAGAGGGGGGCGGAGAGCGTGTATCACTTCGCCTGTGCGCGTGTGACATTTTGGATCGGGAAGACTCACTCCCCCGGCGATTCCTCATCTTTCAGCTGGGGGGAACGGGCAATGCCAAGGGTGACTGGTGTTAGGCCCGAGCTGACGACGTGGATTGGGGCAAGGGAAGCGCAAAAAAAAAAAAGGGATCCTCAAGGATATCGTGAACATCGTGGTATCGTGTTGAAAGAATAAAAATAAATCGAGAAAAAAAAAATATTACCGGGGATCCCTTGCTGCCCGGCATGCCCGGCGGGCAGCGACACGCGCCAAAAAGCTGATGATCGACTGGCGACCCACAAGGAATGGAAGCCTGCAAGCTTCTAGAAGCGCCGCAGATTTCCAGAATTGTTCTAGAAAATTTCTACGGTGCTTCCGCATCCGACCATAGGTTTTCCCGAGGTACAGTTGGCTGTCGCCAGGTGGTCAGATTTTTAGGTGGTCAGACTTCTGGAAGGGAAGCACTATCGTGCATTCCAACCGTCCAAAATCGTCAACTATTGATTCCCTCTGGCATCCACGCCAGCGCGCCTACATACGCTAAGAAACTTAGGCGGCTAAGTTTCAATGGGGATACAGACCTGCTGGATCTCGATTATCCTTGATGATACACCACAC
Source organism: Apiospora marii (assembly GCF_038362585.1). Lineage (NCBI taxonomy): Eukaryota > Fungi > Ascomycota > Sordariomycetes > Amphisphaeriales > Apiosporaceae > Apiospora > Apiospora marii. Next base: position 4,739,107 of record NW_027117377.1, read on the forward strand.
TAGAAGGCGGGTGCCGCTTGATGTCGCTTGCTGTTGCTGGTCGCGCAGTATGGTCGCGGACTTCTGATCGTCCGAATGATCCAAACGATTTCGCAAGGATCCCGAAACAGCCACCGAAATCTTTCAAACAAAAGATCTCGTAAGCTTCGTAATGGGCTTCAAATCCCGGACCGTGATTCTTGCCACGATTGTGAATGAGCGCGGCCTTGGCTTCATGATCCCCTTCTGACAGGCATTTTAACACGCGGGTCAGCGGTCCGACTCTAGGCGGTGGAGTGAGTCCGTACCTACATACCTACTGCCTACTGCCTACCTGTCGCCCCTTTACAGCTGTGCAGTGCCGTACGTATGCAGTACCCCGTCCATGATGTGTACAAACGCTCAAGAGGTTCTGATCGATGGCTAAGATCGGCCTTGCGTATGACTGTACGGTAGAGGTAAGAGAGCGGATAGTGGCAGATGGATCTTCTCCCCACCGGAAAACCAGGACACGACGCTGTCAGGCAGGATTCCTGCATGGCTTGGGAATGGGGCGCCTGAATCCGTCCCGACTCCCTGAGCAGCCGCACGTGGGCAGGCTCTCCTTTGTCAGCCCACTTGCACTATACGGAAGCGATGTTCATGGGCCCAGAAGTGCAGAAATCGTGTGATGGTGATTTCTTGCCAGCCTACAGTTGACGTCACGCCCTCTTAAAGGAGGAGAGGAAAATAAATGCAGTAAAAATTAATTGCCCCAAAACGGCAGTGACCGCTTCTTCACTCCCCCGCTCTAGCCCCCAATGCCAAAAGTCGCAAAGCTTCGGCTGGTTGCAAATGGGGGCCCAGAGAGTCTAGTGCCCTGGGGCTTTTTAGCTGTGTGGAAAGTCAATTGATCTTCAGCTAGCACACGTCTTCCACCTTCCCGCGTACTGTATGCGGCATGTCGGTATCAATTATGGAGGCCATGAAGTGCACGATACATTCAGACAAGCACCCCTTGATACTCCAGTCACAGTGGGCTCGGATTGCTGAGCTCCTGCATACGCCATTCTTGGCTGTTGCTTCTGCTCGGATACCCAAGAAGATTACGTCGCCCGAGAGCAGCAATAAATGGATTCAGTATATCACACTACTGCACGTTGATTCACTTGGTGGATAGAAGGGCCAATGATGGACCGACAATAGTTGAAGCATTGTACCTGAGACGCTGATCATAGTTTGATGGCTTCGGTCCTGTCTCGAAAGGAAGAGCCATCGAAGCCGAGAAGAATAAGGAGCATGTAGCATAGCTGTATGGCATGCATGCAGGGCTGACGATCTTGTTCCCCAAACTCCAGGCCGTCCATCTCGCGTTCCTCAATACATCTACATACCCCCGGACCCTTATTGACCCTTTTGAAGTACCAAAACAGCAGCTGCATGTATTTGTGTTACTTTGCTAAGTCGAGAATTCGAGGGTATTATTGGGACTTGCATGTAAGTCTTGGTTGGGCTGCGATTTGTCACGAACGGCATTGGCGTGGGCTTTAGCCGAATACCTACAATACTACTACGTGCACCACTCACCAAAGCAGCCATCACATCATGTCCAATGATGCAATTTAGCGTGGCTTCTCGAAGCATTCCCAGGTCTTCTCATAGGGTGTCAGACAGCAGAGAGATGCGCCCCCTGATAAAGTGCACACGCGATAGTCTTACTGGCGTTTCTCTCCCACACACCCAAACCCAACCCTAGGCCAACTGCCGGGGTGGGCAGACTTGTCAACTGCGCTGACTGCTGCTGCTGCATGTAACTATGTAATGTATGTAATGTACATTATGTACTGTGCCCATCCCCTCCGACCCACAATCATGGGAGACTCGGCCCATCTTCAGCCATATGTCTGATCACCGATCTTGGATTCCTCAAACTGAATGGCTTACCTGGTCAACAAGGTCAACGTCAACAAGGTCAACACGATGCAGCACACACAAAAACCACATGTCTCACTAATTCTTGTTTGCTTTGCGGTCGTTACTCTCTTGAGCAATGTTGTCATGCCACCACCGCCGACCCGGCCTTAGCGATTTGGGGGGCAGGTCGCACATGATTGGCGCGGGCGGTTTAAATGAACGAGTGCTTGTCGCTCTGCCGAGCCTAGGAGCCATTCATTGACTGGCTGTGTACTTGGCTAACGGCTATGCCGCTGGGGAGCATTGACGACTTCAATCTAAAGACAATTTATAACCGACCATTCAGGACAGCGGGCGGAGTGAAGTTGTATATCCCGGCTGGGTGGGTATCGAAAGGGCCGCAAACGCGGAGGCGCAGGACAGATAGGAAGGTAACAATCCCTCCCTTTTCCTCTCCCCAGAGCCAAGTCACGCACCGGCGGCGGGATCTTCATATGTAAGTAAAGTATGGTGTATGTTAATCTGTGCTGCCGCGACCAATCCCAGCGTCAGATCTTTGTGCACGCGATAACAAGTCCCGATACCGCAGGGAGACCGTGGCCAGTGGAAGCAGAATGCGAAAAAGCAATGACAGCCCAACGTTATACAGGCTCAACTCTCGGTACTAGCCAGTCTGTCAAGGAGTAAGCACCAGCACCGAACCGACAATACCCTCTTACGCAAGAGGATGGCCAGAAGGTGACCGGATCCAACAGTCTTCCGGTGGTTGGCTGCTGGATGCGCAGGCCAAGCACCAAGAGCTCCTGAGCAACCCTGGAGGAACACGGCATGCAGCCACCGGCTTAGCGAGCATATTGGCGTCGCAGCGGCCTGGCATCACTAATGATGACATTTCACGATGAAACGAGCCTCTTCTTCTTTTGCCCGTCGCCCCAGCTAGGACGAAAACACACAAGAGCCTAGGCAGCATCATTCGAGAACCTCAAATGACATCAACCCACTCCCGTCGCCAACTGTTGCACTCTCAACGATATGTATTCTCTATGCTGCTAGGCTCATGTGCATACATATTCTTCAATTGCGCGTAATCGAAAACATGAATGGTTCTTCTGATGCTTCCGTTCGGCCAATGATTTTTGACGTGTCGCAAGTTGTGTACTTGCAAGCAGTAACCCAGGGAGGTGGTTCTGTTCTTATCCTGCCATGTCTCTGTCTCTGACCCGCGAACTGTGCGAAGAATAACGCCCGCCTGTCTTGTCGAGTTTCCGCCTACTTCCAAGCCAGCTGATTGGTTGGTCGCATGAAAGTTGCTTCCATTCTTCGACAGACAGTTCCATTTTGCGTCGCTGCTTTATCTCTTGGGAGCAGGGATCTCACGAGACACTAGTCCCTTCACAGTATTCAGCCGCGCACATCTTCCCGGGATGTATCAGCATCAACGAATTTGATTCGCCGAGGTCTCCTTCTAGCGCTCTTCTAGCGTCACGCCACCGGTTGCCACCCTTTCTCTCATTCTTGGTTCTCTTCCCTCTGCCTTTCTTTGTCCGTGCAGACAAGTCGTCGTCGTCCCCCTTGGATTCTATTCGCTGCGCCCTCTACGTACTTGTGCTCTATGCAAGACCCCTGCTGGGATTGTGTCCTCCTGGCTTGGCGAAGAGAGAGGAAGGAGAGAGACATGTCAAGGCGTAGGTAGAAGAAAGAGAAAACGAAGTCAGGAGGGGGGCGAAAGTGTGGCCCGGCCGGTGGCAGACAATAATCCAAAAAACATAATATATATGCCGGATTAGGTGTTTACTGGAAACAATTGATATTAATCGCACAATGAGGGGCAGCAGAGCACGTTGACGCAAGACCAAGCTATACATAGTAATGGCGAGGACTATCGAAGATCATTTCGAGAGCGCGATACTAATAACCAACTTTCCTCAGCAATGAGAACGAAGCCGGATCTGCTAGCGGCCATCTGCGTTGCTTCAGAATAACGAGAAGCATTACGGTACGTAGCGCACCTGAATGGCTGAACGGGGCACTTGACAGCGCCTCCAATTGGGTCCTGGAATGGGTGACCTTCCTATGTGAGAAGAAAAGGATGGAGTCCCTCTACTGTGCTGTAGAAAGAATGGGCTGCTTTTAGGGGGGGTGTACGGCAAGGTGTAGACACTGTATGCAGGTTATTGATTGAATGTACACTGGACCGCGCTAGAAGACAGGGCCCAGTCCTGGGTCAATGGAGTCATTGGAGCGATCCTGGACAGTCTGGGAGTCTGGGTGCCCCCCCCCCCCTGCAACGAAACCCCCCTGTCCTGCCTCCTCCCCTCCCCACCCTCCTCCCCTAGCATCATGCTTGTTCCATTTAGCACCCCATCTTCATTGATTGAAAGGAGACGGGTTTGCTTCGATCGCTGTTCTTGTACCCAAGTACACCACCACGCCCGGGGGCTGCTCAGCTTTAGGTGGTCATCTCCCGTTCCCATTAATCTATCAGGCGTTCCCGCGCAACCTCACTTCCAGTCCCTCCATCAAGTCTGTACGGTGGTTCTGCTAGTTCAACGATCTATTCTTGAATTCTGCTCAGCTGTCTGTATCAGTCGTTCGAAATCAAGAGTTGTGTGCGTATAACGACGGCATCGCCTTCACCGAGTGCTTGACCTTTGTTTGGAAAGTTCTCTTTTACCTCCAGTTGCCATCCTCGCCGGGCTTGTCAACGGCTTCAACTACTTCTACCTACCTGCTATTACTACTGCTACTTACTGCTTGGATACCAAGAGATAGCACGATACGTTTTTGCTTGTTTGGTTACTTGCACTGCCTGGACTTTTCGTCATTCATTACTCAACTCAGTCAGTCCGACCTGGTACGACTAATCCGTTCACCACACGACACACGCACTGCATACGTACCTTTGGCACCAAACCACAAAAGAAACCAGCGAACGATCGAGCGAGTAGAAAGCGCGCCGCCTAAACTGTTACTACAGACTTATTACCGCCCTTAGATAATACCAACCCTCCCTGGAGCGCAACCCGCCCACATTTCCACTAGATCGTCTCGAAAACCGGCCCAACGCCCACATCCGATCTCACCAACGCTTGCCTCGTCTGACGACCGCTCCACACCCGTCATAGGAGATTTGCCAGAAAGCGGATCCCCTCAACTTTCGTTTGGCGGGCTGTACTTGTTGCGAATTCTTTAGGGCCGGCCGTGCAACGTATGCGCAGCCCCAATTGTGTGTGTGTGGTTGTATCGCTGCTGGTTCCCGGCTCTTGCTGCTTGGCACTTCTTGGGTCTTAAGTCTTGGCTACTGCTCTACGACGATTCTAGTCCTGCTGTGCGCCGTAAAAAACAGTGGACGCCCTTCTCTCTTCCTTCGCCCGCCTTACCGCTCTGCAGCAGTGCACGGCATAGAAAAGTGCTAGAAGCCCATTCTTTCATCGTCCCTCGTTCCGCTACCCGATAAGCTTTTGACCAGAGAGAGTGCTCGAGAGTATCACTAGACCAAAGCATATCTGCCTGTCCATCTGTTCAGGTTAACCTCGCCGCTCCTTTCGAAACTCTATTATCGGTCCAGTCCCCCTCCAAACACCTGTCGTCCAACACACACGCAGGGTACCTGTCTACCTCGGGGTTATTACCACCACATAAGCTCGACTTGCCAGCGGAACTTACCTCAGATCCCTCGAACCAACCGCCCCCTGTTATTTCGAAATTTGGACATTTCCGGAACTCTATAGACTGCCGTCAAAGGCCCAATACAGACTCGGCTCGACTCTTAATAACGTCACTCCTACTCGGCCGTGTTTCTTCTCCTTCAGCAAGAAAACACCACAAGCCAAGCATCTCACCCTATACCTGCTTGCACCACGTGGATTGCTTTGCGGACAGTCGCTTTTTACAAGACAGGCATATGCGAGCGTAACTCAGATTTCGTTTCGTTTGGAGACATCCTTCTGTTGATACCCGTCCAGCCTACGCAGCAGCCACCCGTCGTTTGCTGTAGCAACACATCACTACATACCTCAACAAACCCCCCTCGGGATACCCTGCAAGTAATGTGTCCGGGCTCACTGTGGCTCTGAAACAACTTGTCTCTTCTATCGCATGGGCCGATAACATTTGCGGAAGTGGATTGGTCTGCAGGCATCCCGTTTGCAGTCTTGTAATCCGATCCGAGGCGAAGAGAATCGTCCTCTCGCTATTTCAAATCCCCCCGACTGAAATAATGGGAAAATCTAGATTACGTGGAAGCTCTCCGACATACCTAACCCCGTCTCCGAGGGCAACATCACCACCGTCTTCAGTCTGCGAGGACTGGGACACCGAAACCGCCATGTCTACATCTCGCCCAGCCAGTCTGGCCATTCCCCGTACCGGTTCACCGGCCGCCAGACTGCCCTCCTTATCCGATATTCTCTCCAACACGGCTGCCCCGCCATGGACATTAAGTGCATTCACTGCCTATCTGTCCCAAAACCACTGCCTCGAAACACTCGAGTTCTTAATAGAGGCCGAACGATACACTGCTTCATACTTGCATTTGGTAAACTCACAAGAGCAGATGTCTCAGCAACAAATAGATACGCTGTGTTCTTCATGGGATCGAATGATGCACACCTATATTACACCCTACGGTTCGCGAGAGGTCAACTTACCAGCACCGGTTCGCGATCGCTTATTGGCCCTGAGTCAATCCCTCCCCAAACCACCAACACCGTCCGAGCTTAGTGAAGCCGTCGCGATCGTCCAGGAGCTGATGAGTGACTCGGTCCTCGTCCCCTTTTGTCAGTCCGCCTCCATGGCAGTCGCCGAGCAACAACAGTCCGCGGAAGAGAACCGCGAGCGCGAGGGGCGACACAGCAGGTCGCGTCTGAGAGTGCCCAAGGAATCGTCGTTTTCGGACGAGACCTCGCACTCTCCCAAAAACACGTTCCTTCCTCTGCTTAGCCTTGCCCGCAGCAGCATACACAACCGATCATCATCCATCATTGCCTCCGAGCACGCCGATGGGGACTTGGTCACGGATGACAGCAGCAGTCCAAACTCAACACCTGGGGTCGAGCCAGTGACACCGCCAACCACACCGCCATCGTCGGACTTCACGTTCAGCACCTCACCCAACGGGCTGCAACGGGCAATCTCGGGCAACAGCTGGAAGAAGATGGGCGCCAAGCTCGGATTGAACCGAAAGAACCGGTCTATGCGTCGCTCGCAACCAACCAACATGCCTTCGAGTACCAGCGCGGACATGCCACCCCCACTGCCGACCGCCAGTTCGGAATCCCCCTTATGAGGGTTACAGGTCACACCATCACACGAAATCACTACGAGCACTACAACTACGTTCCTTGAGCCAATCGACAGGGACGATCTCCAGGTATCCCCAAGGTCATCTTGGGAGGATCCCCATCCGGGTCAGCGCATTCCGATACCCGCGAAACCTGACAGTGCTCTTGAACATGCTCAGACTGCTCCTAGTAGTTTAGTGGGTGGTGTGGCCGCAAATGGCGAAGGCGCACCCTCCGAATGCGGCCCCCGTATGGTGCGCCGTACCACCCGGCTTCGACACCGCAACACGATGCCCAAGCCCTTGAAGATCCCGGCCAAGGTTCCGGAAGAGCCGGAATCTAAAAGCGCGCCCTTGATCTCCTCGCGCCCGATTGAGTTCCCCATGCTTACACCGCGAGTGTCGGTTACCGGGGTTCCGGATCTAGGCCAAACAAAGACGGTGGAGATCGATACCGACACTGAAACAGACGTGGGCACTTCTACCGACCCGTCCGACCTGGATGAGGCCAAGGTCACAGAGTCTCCGTCGTGTTTTCTCACAGACGTATCCAATTATTTGAGCGTCCAATCCCAGCTCGAGGAAGACGATGCATCTGTTACAGTTGTGGACTCCGACGCCTACAGCCGCACAAGCTCCATGGAGGATCTCTACGGCTGGGAGGCCGAGCTGGACCGCAAGTTGGGCTGTGACGTTTCGAAATACAACCACTTCGAATACCGCCGTGCAGATGGGGCCAAGCGCAGCCTTCTGCACCGTGTTTTCAACCTCCCCACCAGCCGCCGAGGCAGCAGCGGGAGCTAAGACAGATTACCAACGAAACTGCATTATACCAAGGAAAAACAAAAGTACAGGAAAATACCACATCATTCAACGGCGTTTGGACCCAGGACTGTCCTGGAAATGGACCGGCCTGGGCGATTTCGATTCAAAACCATTAGGGAACAACATAGACTGGGGAGGCATTCTGGCAGCATTTTGGGTCATGTTTATGGCGAGGCGTTCACGACACATGGAAAGGTCGGCATCCATGCATGATTCAAATCATTTTGATTTCGGCGATGGATATCCCACGTTCCCGCTACATCCACGGGAGCAGCATTGGTTTCTTGAGTGGCTCATGAAGCGACGAGTTATTGGAAAGAGAAAGGGTCTGCCGATGACGCAGCACTGCATTGCTTGGAGCTTGGGAATTGCTGTTGTCTGCCCAAAGGGACCATGTTCCTCGGGATTCATTTACACCGGCTTCGCACCCTTCTGCTAGACGAGAGAAGGCGTTTTTCGAGCGGACCTACACACGAAGAAGGCATCAATGTGCAACGACTGTATCATGAGAGCGAGCGCGTTTATATGGAAAGAAGCTGCTGCTACTTGGATTGCTTTATAATGTTTTATATGCTACATACATACGAGCCCTTCTTCAGAGGGGAGGGTTTTCTGTACAGAAAGAACCTCAATGACGAACCACTCGATCAAAAACTCAAACTATGACTTCAAGTGTACCCCAATCCGTGACATGTATAGAAGTTATATCGTGATGCCCAGTGATGCTCTCTGCAGTTACAAGTGTTTGGCCCCCTTTCACATACTCATCCATCCTACGATATGGGTTCAGATGGCTAACCGTCTTGTCAGCATGGGCACCGGACTCTCCAACCGGGAATGTCAATGCCCTTTCGTTATTAGATCTGTATGTACGAGACTTGAGGCGAGCCGTTTCCGATGCTCCGGACCTTGGAAAGTTGATCCTCTACCGATCTGTTGATGCCGACCATGGCAAGACCAATCGTCCCAAGTCGGGCTTTATGACGGCTTTGCCGTTCAGTTGGGCAGTCGGGTCCTTTTAGAGTTATTTTCTAGCTTACCTGCGTCTCTAGCTACAGCTGAGGGGGAGAAGGGGTCGAGTTTAAACCAAGGGAGAAAAGGAGGGTGGAGGGCGGTGAGAGAGAACTGGACGGAATAAAGGAGCAATGGTCGGAGGGGCTTAAGATTCGGCTGATGTATTTATTATTCGCCTTCTTGTTTCTTTGCCGCGGCGAGCGAAGGCGCCGCCCGTACCCGTACGTACGGCCGCCATCGCTTTACGGGTTGGGATCTCCGGGTTGGTTAGCAGTCGGTCGGGGTGGGAACGAATGCATCTGCGGTTGGGTGCGGCGCGAGGAGATGCACGAGATCGGCGAAAGGGATGAACTGGTTGCTGGCGATGGGTTTGATGTACGAGCTCACCATGGCAGGGTGCCGTGCCGCCCCCTGCCCCATCTCCTTTTAGCCTCCCCTATCCAGCTGTCTAGACCATCTCCTCTTCTCACACATCTCTACTCATCTTTTGTTTTCGATCGCGGGTCGAGCTGTTTAGAGTCGCGATATACGGAAGTAGTGCACGCGAGACACGTCGCCAAGATGTAGGTCGACGCACATCCATCTCTTCTTGACTCTCTACCCGTGCTTCGAACTTGCATAAGTACGTGTGAGTAGTCATGTTGTAGATACCGACCATGACGAGTCCCAGTTTTGCGGTTAATAATAGCACCGCGTACATACATACATACATGTCAGCCACCGCCACCGCTCGGGGATGTCAACTTATTTTCGGCACTACTAGTGCGGACTTCTGGTTCGCCAGGTTGCCTGCCTATTAGCAAGTGACCGGTGCGACGTCTGGCCGGCTGGTACATTCGAGTTTCGTTTCTTCCTTTTCCCGCTCTTCCAATGATTTTGCCATAATCGGGACTACAGACTCGTGGCTCTTCAGTCGCCTGTATTCCCAGCGAGCCAACTTGAGCAGATGGTCCAGCCCAGCCCAGTCCGCCGCCGCCGGCAGTTCTACCATTGCCATCGTTTTGTTTCATGCGTGTCAAGTCGATGCGGTAGTGGTGGTGCGGGCGGGTAGTGCTTGCAGTGCCAAGTCCCCAGAAACATGGGATGGTGTTTTCCTTTCTCCCGTTATCTTTCTCCCCTTCCCCCTTCCCATGGGGCCCCCCCCCCCGGCGCTTACGCTGGTGGAGATAGCCGCGGAGAATTGATGGGAGGAAAGGGAGAAAAAGGAGATCGCCGTAATCGACCTGCTGGTTGTTACCTGCAGCATCCGTCAGTCCGGGGAGGGGTTATTGGATGAACGAAACCTCAGCTTCGCCCTTTTCGGACCATTCGCGAGTTCACTTCGGTCCTAGCGTCGCTGTCCGTTCTCGCTGATGGCCAACTAGCCAGCTACAGTACCTCGGCCCCTTGTCGTCGTCGTCGTAGCCCCTCCTCCGGGTGGCCAGTCAGTCGGGGGCTCGGCGGTGGCGGTAGCGGGAAAGAGGGAGGGAGAGAAATGGGATGAAGGGGATATCTCCGGCTTGGCACAAATCTACGGAGATTGGCGGGGGAGGAGGGATATGCAGGATGGAGAGAGTCGAGACGAAAGCTAACGGGATCGAGTCAGAATCTTGGTGATCCGATGGACGGTGGCTCTGCAAGACCTGCCCATCATGATCGGTCAGTGATGCGCAAGGAAGGGACGATCGGGAAGCCATGGTCCATGGGTAGGGTTGTTGTTGCGGCGGCAATGAGTCAGTTGCAGTCGACCATCCAAACGCCTTTCTATTTTCCGACTTGTGTTGGTATGCATTTGTTCATTGTGACCCAGATGGGAATGGGGACCGATATGTAACCGCACGTACACATATAACCTCACGACCGAACACGTATCACTCTTTTGCTGGTTGCTGCTGTCACTGTGTTTTGAATGTCGCTCAGGGGTCGAACTAGCAAGAAAAGGATTCAGTGGATGTGAAATGTACACATGGGACATCAACCAATAGCAAGGTAGACACTCAAATGTGTCCAGCGTGACCCGGAGACTGAAAGGAATATGCAAGGAATCTGCCTCTGGTAACATCATTAGGTTGCTGTATCGTCACAAGATAACCCCATTCTTCAAGATTAGTTCGTTGCGCACGACAGCAGCATTTTACTAATTGTGTATTGAAGGCGTTAACAATAATAACCTCTACCTGTCTTCAGGGCAGATAATCTCTGTTAAGCAATGCCTCTTCGCCGGTAAGTGATTCTCACGACACCTGCCAGGGCCGAACCACGCCGTCGTCGCCCGTCGTAACGAGCATCTCCTCGACGCCTCTCCGTTCCGGGGCGCATCCCACATCGTAGCGCTTGCACCAGGTAACGTGATTTATCTCGAAGGGGCCGTGGCCGTAGTCCGTAGTCCCCAGAATCTTCCAGGTCGTAGAGAGAGGGCCGCCTTTGGCTCTGCCGCTGCCATCCGTAGTGCTCCCGTTGCCCATATGTACGTCGCCGTCCAGCTCGACCGCCGCCTCGTCCTGTGACGTCTCGCTGTCGTTCGCCGCCGCCGGCTCTTCGCCGTACACGGCGATGACGCCGTCGCTGCCCGTGCTCGCTATCCGCGCCGAGTCGGCGCTCCAGGAGGCCGAGTAGATGTCCCGCGTGTGCGCCTTGGGCAGGGTGGCGGTGCACTCCCACTCCTCCTTGAGGGAGCGCCGCATCGTGTTCGGGATGCCGCCCAGGCCGCCCCAGGCGTGCTGCGCCGGCGCGTTCTCCTCGTCCTCGTCGTCCTCCTCCTTGAGCGTCCACAGGCGCAGCGTCTGGTCCGCGCTCCACGTCAGCAGGCGCGGGAACCGGGTCCCCTCGGGCTTGGGCTCCCACTGGAGGCCCCAGACGGTGCCCTTGTGGCCCTCGAGCACGGCGACGCAGACCCACTCGCCGTCGCCGTCCTCGCGCCAGATGCGCACCGTGTCGTCGTAGCTGGCGCTGGCGAGGACGTCGCTGCTGTACCGGCCGCGGCCGCTGCGGCTGTCGCTGTCGGGGCACCAGGCGACGGCTTTCACGTCGCCGTCGTGCTCGTTAAGCACCGCGACCGTCTCCCACTCGTCGTCGTCCTCGTTGACGCCCACGTCCTCCCAGATCCACACCGACTTGTCGCGCGAGCACGTTGCCAGGTACGCGCCCGACGGCGAGAAGGACACCGACTTGATCTCCGAGTCGTGGCCCTCGAGCACCAGCGCGAACTCCCAGTCCTTGTCGGCTTCGTCCTTGTCCGACGAGTCGTCGTTGCCGGCGGACGCGCCGGTTATCTCTACCTCCAGGTCGTCGCCCGTCGCCTTCTTCTCCTCTTCCCAGCGCCACAGCCCGGCGGTCGAATCGAAGGAGCCCGAGACTAGGCATAGCTTGTGCGGGCTCAAGTTGGGCTTCCAGGCTACGGATCGCACGGAGCGCGTATGTCCTCCGCTGAGAGTGCTGTGCGAGGTGAGGGTGGAGAGCGAGAAGACGGTGGTGGACTTTTCGTGGGCGGTCGCGATGAGGGGAAGTGTCGGGTGTGGTATCGATTGCCAGGCTCGATCGAACAACTCTGGTTTGAAAGGCGTCAGGGCAGTCAGCTTCACAGCGGAGTTTGCGCCGGCGCCTGCAGCTTCGGTGTCGGCAGAAGCCATTTTATATGTGTAGGTAGTAGTAGTTGTTCTTGGTTGTGGGCGTCGCACTGCCCCGATCGACTCGGCTGCGGCTGGTTGCTTTCGTGACAGCAATGGGCAGCAGAATAACTATAGATGCAGGTAAGGACGCCGAGTGAATGATGAACAGCTCCCAGCAATTATAAGTAATGTCACCAAGACTGAGAGGTCCGATTGCGCATCGCCGACTTTACTTACAGTTTTGTGATAAGCTCTTTTTCTGCGCTTATCTGCCCGCACGCGGACTGACGTATTGAGGGGCAGACGGGCCCGGCTCAAGCTACCCCTCCATCTCCATGGGGTTTTGGGGGAGGTCATTTTGCAGTACAGCACTGATACGGTAATTCTGAAAGCTACATTTACTTCTACACCCAACCTTTTGTATTTTGGACGTCTATGCAAGCAGACTTTTATCTCTCCATCCACCGATGTCCTCGGGTTCTGTTGAAGGACGCGCTGGTAGGAGCGGTCCATGTGTCTGGTAGGCCAGCTCCATGTTCCGGGTTCGGACTGTCATGATACGGGCGAGGGTTAGACTTCGGCCGGTCCATGGTTGCTGGCTTTGAGAAGAAATTGCCCATCGCGGCCTTTACTTGCCAGCAAATATGATGTTTGGGGAAGGGGGAAAAGAATCAAGTATATGTAGAATAAGAGATTTCTTGTGGTTATGAAGAGTACCGCAGTGTGTTTGTAGCCATCAAATGCATGTACACAATGAAGGGCATATGAGGGTGCCTTTATATACTTACCCAAGTATGTCTCCTTTAGCCCCTGAATAATATCTTTTACCACCACTTCCTGCGATCCGAATCATATTGACACTTATACGAGTAACGCATAGCACGAGTACGATGATTAGACGGCTAGGATTTACAAAGATGATGTAAGACAGGTCATCGTCCCAACGATGTGTCAAAGTCACAGATCACGTCGCTGAGAATGGGGAGGGTCTCGAAACATCGGCCAAGCGACGACTACCAGCTACCATTTCTTCACTATTTGAGCACATCTAGGCAGTCAGTCAATCAGCAACAATGACCGGCGCTTTCACATGGCACTTCTCTGCCGTTAGGGTCCACGATGATGCGCACTACAGAGAATCTTCCAAGAACTCGACACACCCATCCCGACCAACCGTGATGATCACATCTCCAATGGACTTGGTCCGGAACGCTGCCTCGCAGCTGGCAAAGTAGTACACCCACTTCCTGCGAAACACCTCGATCTCCTCCTTGGTCATCACCCCTCCCTTCCCCGTCATGCCGCTGCTTCCCTCTTTTCCCCTCGCCCCGAGCCGCCGCAGCTCCGGCACGATCACCCCCTCGAACCGGCCGAGGAACCTCCCCCGCCAGCACCGCAGCGCCCGCGCGTAGTGCGCCCCCACGCTGGTCACGTCCTCGACCACGAGGCGGCCCCGGCTCCCGCGCCGCACGCCCTCGACCAGCGCCGCCACGCTCGGCAGCTCACCGCCGGGGAAGACGTGGCGGCGGATGAAGTCGTCGCCGCCGCGCAGGTAGGCCTCGTAGTGCGCGTCGCTCATGGTGATGGACTGGAAGACGGCGATGCCGCCGGGGGCGTCCGTCAGGTAGCGGTCCACGCAGCGGAAGTAGGTCTCGAAGCACTCATGGCCCACGTGCTCGAGCATCTCGATGCTGACGATCTTGTCGAATTTCTTCGTCGTCGTCGGCTTCGTTGTCTTTCCGGCTGCTGTTCTGGTGGTAGTGGCAGTGGCAGCGGACAGGGCCGGCATGACTTCGCGGTAGTCGCACACCAGCACCTGGACCTGGCCGGGCGAGAGGGACGAGGCGGCCACCCGCTCCCGGATCAGCGACGCCTGCTCCTCGCTCGGGGTGATGGTGGTCACGCGGCAGCCCGTCTCGCGCGCCGCGAGAAGGGCGAAGCTGCCCCAGCCGCCGCCGATCTCGAGGACGTGGTCGGTGGGCTTGATGCGGGCGGCGCGGACTATGAAGCGCAGCTTGCGTTTCTGTGCCTCCTCCAAGGTGTCGTCTTTATCGTCCTCCTTCTTTTCCTTCTCGGCGTCATAATGACCGCCGTTCACTATGGTTGTCTCCTTCTTCTCGAGACTTTCTCCCTCCGCCTCCGTCGTCATCGCAAACGACGGCCCGCCCTTCGGGTCCCGCCACAGCGGACACGAGTACGTCATCGTCTCGTCCAGGAACGCGGCGAAGACGGCGTTGGACAGCGAGTAGTGCCGCACGGCGTTGAGGCGCGCCGTGGCCACGTCGTGGGCCTTGCGCAGGAGGAGCGCGGGCCCCATGGAGACGACGGACCACCGGAAGAAGGCGTCGTACGCCGTCTGCTTGGTCCAGGCCGTGGCGGCGCGGTTCTCGGCCAGCAGCATGATGGTCAGGAAGGCGGTCAGGTCGGGCGAGTCGACCTCGCCCGCCATGTAGGCTTCGGCTAGGCCCAGGCTGCCGAAGAGCAGCAGGCGGAGCCAGGCTGTGTTGGAGTGGATCTTGAGCCGGCCCTCGAGACGCTCGAGGGATTGTGTCGTGCCAGCTGCTGCTGTATCACCGTTCGTGTGCGTATGGACGTGCTTCGGCGGCGGCGGCGGCGACTTGGTGCCCCGGGTGATCACGTTGCCGTCTGGCTCCTCGATTTCGATGTAGCCTACCCTCAGCTCCTGCTGCTGGCTTAGCACGAGCCATCGGGCCCAGACTGCGAGATGAGCTACAACATACTGCCGGAGTAACTCGAGCCAGGAAAATGTGACGGCGAATAGAGAAGACATTCTTGTGGTGTTATTTTGTGAACAGAATGGACATTACAGACTCAAGCCTTGCAAGGCAACACCAAGGCAGCTGGCTGGCTTGGGCGATGCATTCATAAAAAGTGCATTTACATACATAGTACAACCAGGAGTGCCAAGTTACGCGGAGCCAGGTCACGAACGCGGCACAGTAGCTGAACGTGGACTGCCTGCGTCATAAGCTGCCGCCTAAGAGCAAGAAGAGTACGAACACAGCAATGATATACCATCATGCTCCCCGCCCTGTCTAGCCTCTGCGTCTGTTTCTTTCCCTCAAGCCTCAAGCCCTACCTAATTCAGAGGGGGGAAGCGTCGTGGGTACTGGAGCCGTCTCCGAAGCATCCGTGACCCTTGCCACAAAAGCAAATATACACCCAAACCCACACCCACACACAGCCCTGCCGGGGAATATGTAGTTCTGGCAGGCCCATGTCGTATGGCTCTCCCGCTCCTACCGCGAGAATACGACGCGACGTATAGGCATCAATTCTAAACCGGGGCAACCCGTATTCTCGCGGCCAATCAGGTGAGACCAGCCAGTGGATGTTCCCAGTGTCTCGGGACAGTGAGGGGAAGGGGGGCCTCGAAGGGGGGCCTCGATGGTGTCATATGGATGGTGTGTATGCAGGTACTACTACATTTACCAACCAGATCCAGTATTGTGAGTGGGGAGTTCATGCAAGTTAGTTGGACCAACTGAACTCCGACTCTTTCCCGCGAAAGGACCTTAGGACCATGCCTGGTCCTGTGCCGGACGACGTTGAGAGAGTCTATAGATATAGATATCCCTCATTCCGCTGGTCTGGTATCCTCCGGCAAGCACGCAGGAAAAAAGAAAAAAGACCCAGCTCATCCGCATCACGCTTACTGTTTATGGTATACGGAATAAGTTAACTGTACTAGCTCAGATGTAAGTGAGCGAGTGGGTGTGTATAAGCATCCCATTACTAGAACATGCCTGTTGCTCCAGTCATCCACCATGATTGACCAGGCATGAGCTGAATCCAGCTGAGATGACGTGCTTGGGCGGGCGGTTGCTCGTTCGT
Source organism: Apiospora marii (assembly GCF_038362585.1). Classification (NCBI taxonomy): domain Eukaryota; kingdom Fungi; phylum Ascomycota; class Sordariomycetes; order Amphisphaeriales; family Apiosporaceae; genus Apiospora; species Apiospora marii. Next base: position 4,755,541 of record NW_027117377.1, read on the forward strand.
TCATACGTCTGTTTCTCATTCGTTCGACTAACGGGAAGCTCGCCGAAGCGGAAAAAAGGGTCTTGTATTATGAGACATTACTCCAATCTGGTCAAACTCAAACCGAGCTGACCTCTAACTTTCTATCATGTATGTTTATTAATTCCATATCCAGCTCACCGTCCGAAGCCAGCCCGTCTGCTTGGGCTCCGGCATGTCGGGATATAGGTCCACCTGATCCAACGCGGCCAGCAGCGGGGTGCTGTCCAGCGACACGACCTTGGTCTTCTTGACAAACTTCCAGATGAGGTAGGCGCCAAGCACCAATGGGATGTCCCTGTATGATTGGAGGGTCTCGGTCAGTAACGGGTTGTACATATACAGGTATTTGATCTGGCTGTGATCAGGCTGGAGACTCACAAATAGGAAGAGACGAATTTGGCTGCATCCCAGTTACCCTTGGTGAAGACGGTAAATCCGCTGGTGAAGAGGATGAGGATACACATGACAAGCGCCACGCAAGAGCTGTAGACTATGTATGCCAGGAAAGCGTCAGTAACGGTAGCAATAGTTTTCCAACACGGCAACTTACAAGTCCACGAGTTGTTCCACGGCAGCCGCGACGCAGGTATATTCTGCCGCCGCATACCGAGCTTGAGCCGTATGTGGTTCAGCAAGATAGTGCACCACGACACGAGGACGCCCGCCGCCGTGAGATCGACCAGCCAAAAGAAGACGGTGAGGGCGCCATTGGACAGCGACATGAAGCTGAGGAGCATGAAGAAGGCAAACAGCCCGACGCAGACGTACGGGGTGCCCCAACTGGTCGTGCGCAAGAAGATCCGAGGCGCCTGCCGCTTGAGGGCCAGGCCGTAGAGGACGCGGGTGCCCGACAGCAGGCTCTGGTTGGACGCGGACCAGGCCGACGTAATGACGACGGCGTTGACGACGGACGGGATGGCGCGGATGCCCGCGGCCGAGGCGGCGATGACAAAGGGGCTCTGGGCCGCGGTGCCCGACGCGTCGCCCAGCCGCGCGTCGTCGCTCGCCACCAGCATGCCCACGATGAGCACGGCCAGGATGTAGAAGATGACGATGCGGGCGAAGACGCGCTTGCAGGCCCGCGGGATGGCCCGCCGCGGGTTCCGCGCCTCGGCCGCCGCCATGGCGATGGACTCGACGCCCGCGAAGGAGAAGACGGCGCCCGTCATGACGCTCCAGTAGGCCAGGAATCGGCCCCAGTCGCCCGAGGCGATGGGGACCAGCTCGACGAAGGGGCCGGGGTTCTGATGTATGAGTCAGTATAGGGCCAACGGCTTCTCGACACAAAAGAGGTACAAAATGTAACAAAAGAATACATATATCTTACCTTCCAATACCGGAAACCGATCCGTTCAGTCCCGGGTATACCCCCAAGGTTGATGACGAGCCCGAGGATGATAAGAAAGACCACGAGCACAATCTTGACAATCGCAAAAACAAACTCGATCTCGCCAAAGACGCGAATAAACGCAAACCCGACAGCCGCGGTCAGCACAATAAAAACCACGATCCAGACGGCCGGACTAATCTCCTCGACGGGGTCGAACCAGTACGAGAACAGCACGCAAATCGCCGTGATCTCGGCGGGGATGCTCAGGATGTTGCCGTAGACCAGGTTCCAGCCGATGGCAAAACCTAAAGCCGGGTCGACGAAGAACTCGGCGTGGCGCACAAAGGAGCCCGTGACGGGCAGCAGCGCCGCCGTCTCGCCCAGCGCGAACTGCACCGCGCACACGACGAGCCCGACGGTCGCGTACGCCAGCAGGGCCCCCAGCGGGCCCGCGCCCTGCACGGCGCCGCCCAGCCCCAGGAACAGGCCCGTGCCGATGGCGCCCGCGATGCCCAGCATGGACAGGTGGCGCTGCTCGAGGCCGCGGCGCAGGTCCTGGTCCTCGGCCGCCGTGACGAGGTCGCCGTCGTGGTCGGCGCCGGTGGTGGCGGCGGCTGCATTGCCGGCGGACGACGGGAGGAGGCCGCTCTCACCGCCGTCCTCGGCGGCGTTGAGGTCCGCGACGGTGGGCGCGCTGAAGGTGCCATATACGGGTTTCGTCGACGGGGCCGACGGCGATGACGAAGGCGAAGAGAACGCCATGGCGAACGTAGTCTCTGGTATGTGGCGGCGCGACGAACCTTGCCTTTTCTTCTAGCAACAAGCCAGCCGCGAGGCTTGCTAAGTATTCGACCAGAGAGTCGTAGATGGTCGGCCTAGCCCAAGCCAAGCTCAGCCTTTTGGGAGGAGGGCAATCGGCCAAATCCTCTGATAAGAAACCCGTGGTCAAAGAAGCAATTCTAGAAATCCATTATCAAAACTCCAACTCTATATTATGTACCCTACAATAGTCAAGTTGTGTCAATTGTAAAGAAGAAGAAAAGCCTTACCCTCGCTGGAGAGTTGTGAGCGAGTTGCTTATCGTCCAGGTGAGACTCCTCGATGGTGTGATTGCGCCTGCTAACCTTAGTGGGGCCGGGCACAGAAGGGAAACCAATCCCGCGCCCTACACGGAGCTGTACCCGGAACTTACCATTGGATGGGTGTCACGACAGCTGGACAAGGCGCATCAATAGTCTCCCTCGACTTCAAGACATAGCATCTATTTCTGGTCAATCTCTCGTTTAGCTTCTTATTGATACCAAAGAATAACACGACTAGACGAATAATGCTGTACGGCTGATCGCTACACTCTTGGATGAGCGAGAGAGCAAACTAACAAAATCGCGACCGTTTACCCGCAGGTCTGCTTCTACTACTGGCTACTGGACATCAGCTGTCCGAAGTCCTCTCTTGTCCACCAACATATTAGGTCCCTTTCAAACTCCAACTTGGGTGTCGTATGTATACTGTTCAGCTCGCATGGGGAAGTGGTGGTGCAAGACTTAATCGATTATGGCCCTCCGTTCCCTAGTATAATATACTCGCACATATAAAACCCCTTGCACCCACCAATACCCTGCGCGTATCGCGAGGAAGCCCAGGACTGATCCAGATGCGCACTCAACAGCATCAGTGCCGTCCCATGAGATCTTCCAACGCCATGTCCCAACTGTCAACATTGACATGGTTGTAGTTTCGACCTTCCTCCTTGAGGGCATGGTACCACTCCAGCGTCGGCTGGTACTGGTAGTCCAAGTTCGCAGCCCTAGGGTTGGCCCGGCGCGCCTTCAGCGCTTCGTCGTAGAGGGCATTTCGGCAGTTTGACGGTCCCTGCTTACTCCCCTGCCCCTGCGGTGCATGGATAACCATCCGCTCCGGCCGGTCCATGTCCCCCACCGCCTTGGGAAATTGATCCGCCTCCTCCCTTATGTTGCCTGCCGATCCCGTCCAGGAACTGAACACGTCATTCTGCGCCAGTTTCCAGCCTCTTTGGGACAAGTAGACATCGAAGGGAGGTAGAAGATCGTACGTGTGCCTGACCAGCGAGTCGACGGCTCGACAAGTGATATCGACAGGATAAGGCGATCCCGGCGTGGCCTCGATGGGGAGATCGCCAAGCCAGACTTTGCTGAGGAAGTGCTCTTGAAATCTTTTGGGTGCTTCCTCTCGTACGAACTCTATCAGCCGCCGTTGCATGGGTAGGAGATGCTGGCCTCTTGTCGGCGACCCACGCGATCGTTCCTCGAAAGCGCAGTCCCAGATGAAGAGCTCCATCTCCTTGTATCCTTTGTCGTAAAAATGCGGATTAACTGGGCGGTACATTGCGATCCATGCATGTCGACCAGTATTCTCTTGCGGTGAGCCGGTCCACTCGTTATCTATCGTGTAAAATAGACCCATCAGAGTGTTAACCCCCCTATAGAACCTTTGTATCGAGTAGAACCAATTCGTGAAGGTGGCATACTCGCACACTGGATCCTTAAATTCTTTTGCCATGTGAACGTCCAGCCACGAGACCGGGCCAACATAGAGCTTGACCCATGAGTTCTGTATAGAGTTGTTCACACCATTGATCCAGGATTTCATATCAGCTGCTCGGTCGGTGTGCAGGATGTTGCTTTGGAACACGTATGGTGTGGTCGCTTCGCCAGACGAGCTTGCGGTATCTATGGCCTGGGTTTGTTGTGTGTGGAGGAAGCGAGCAAAGGCCTCATCAGGGTCACCGACGGTATGAGGGGCGTAATTGGGGATTGGAACTGTCCTGTGAGCTTTCGCGATGCCTCTAGCCCTCGAACCGATAACATAGAACTTCCTGTAGCTGGTCAGGCGTGTCGTTGACCACCAAGCGAACCAGTTGACAAGACTCTGTTCATCATTGGGGTCGATGTATTCACCAGCCCACACTGTTTTGCCAATGTCCTCCGGAGCCTCTTCCAGCGCGAACTCCTTACAATTGCTTGGGCTCACAATGTCACAGATCAACTCCCAAGCATGCATGCGATCCTTGAGATCGTCTCGTGACAATCCTTTTGCGATAAGGTCTTCGTCAAGGAATACGTCGTTCGACCGAGTACGCTTGAGTTGATCTGCTTCTCGAGCCTTGTCCAAGATCAGTCCCCGTAGATAATCAGGGAAATTCGCGCAGCCTACAAGAACGTATGGCACATTTCTGCTCTTGTCTTTGAACCATACTAAGAGCCTGTAAAGCTCCGCAGGCTCCGAAACAGCGAAGCTCGGGGTGATGAAGATTGCGCAGCCGTGAGGGAAAAGGCGTGTCAGCTTTAGGCATGGTGGCGGCCTAGAAGCGGCCTTTTCGAGCGAATCCTCAACTTCCTCAGCTCCCGAGGAACCCAACGCCGAATCTTGTCCGGACAATGCCAGGTGCCACAGGTTATGCCCGCCGTAGTTGAGCGAATCCCACAACCTTGGAATCTTCCTTGTACTTCTCAGGACAGAGTCATGAAGTATCACGGTGCCATATTTGCGCCCTTCCTGAAAGAATTTGGTCCAGCTCCCTTCCATGCCACTAGTGAAGATGCGACACCCTGGCACCAGGCTTCGAAGCCAGAGTGCCACCATCTGAAACAGGAATAACTCCGACTGGTAGTGAATCAGGTAGTAGTCTGGGTTGGCCCGTAGAGCTTCGACATCGACATCGATGAGTTTGTTCATCACTTCCAGGCAGACGTCAACATCAGCAGGTGCAGCGTTTTTGGGGGGCTCGTCTGATGGGACCAGTGTGCGATACAGTCCCAGATCGATGAGTGTTGCGGGTTGGAATATTACGTGGTTCAAAGACGTCGGCGATGGGCTCGCTGGGACCACTAGACCGGCCCAAGCATCGCAATGGCTTGGAAAGACGAGAATAGAGTACTCCTTGCGCGCCAGATAGAAAGCTGCTTGGGTCTGACGAAGATTGTTGCCTACCGCCTCCAGTGCTGGCATGTTCTCGGGTTCTGGGCATTCCACTGTTCCACTGGCCAGTTTGTTATGAGTTTCAAAGAACGGTTCAGGTGTACCAAGAAAATCATCCGCTACGCAGACAGTACGAAACTGCAGCGTTGTGTCCTCCATGAACGGCTTCAACCATGGATGCTGGGCTCTTGTGATGCCATTGAATAGAACTCGAACGCAGCGTGATCCTTCGGGCCCAAAGGAAGCTGTCTTTGCGACAGCTTGCTTGCCGGATCTCTCTTGATATGCTGCTAACGATAGCTTCTTTCTCGGCGCTTCACTGGCAGGGGTGGCAGATTCGGGTGCTGTCAAAGGACTTTCTATCTCTGCTGGTTCTTCGAAAATCGGATCTTCCGTAAAGCGTACCGACTTTCGAGCCTTTTTCACCCCATTTGGCGGTGCCGTCGTTGCGTGGCTTTTGGCAGTATCGATGGTCTGTAGGTCATCTGCAGTAGTCTTTTTAGGCGACTGGCCTGCCGATACCTCGGTAGCGGTAGACTGCTTGGGCTTGTCGTTCGTTATGAAGAAGTTGGATGGAATGGCAGACGCATCTAACGGGGCACTATCGTTCAGTTCCTGTCCCCTTTTCCTTGCTGTATTCCTCTTGCGCATGCTGTTGAACAACCTGGGCTCCTTGCTGCTGTCCATCATAGACTCTTTCAAGCTTGCCCGGCGTTTTCTTATCTTTGGAAGATTAGCAGCAGGTGGTATAGCTGTGGGCCGTATCGTTCGGACTGCCTGGAACTTCTTGGCTAACATTGAAGAGGATGATGGTACGTTCGTGGTTTTGGCCGTGGCCTGTCGAGGCTTGGTCTGTGTTTTATCGCCAATACTTGGTTTCCTGGCTCTTCCAGGCTGGGTAGAACCTTTGTCGCTGGTGCTTGGTTTCCTCGTTGCCTCTGGCTGAGCGAGGTCTTTGTCACTTAGGCTTGTTTTCCTGGCTGTGCCCTGATAGCCCACTTTCTGCGATGAGCCGCCTGGGGCTTGTCTGACAGGGTCGACAAGCGATCCAGTGGATTGGCGGCGCTTTGGGTCTTTACTTGAAGTGCCAGTTGCGGCCGTTGATGCCGGGATGCCCTTAAAGACCTTCTGTTTCATGGGTTTGGAAGCTCCAACCTTGCCAGCTTGTCCAGGCTCAATCTCATCAATCTCCATTGCCTCGTCGCTCGATTCTGAGCTATCCCTGCTGAAAATGGACGCAGATGAACCATCTACAGAATCGTCGGCAAACGGTGCGGTGAGTTGCTGGCCGAGCCTCCGTCTCTTTGCGTTTCGTCTCATATGCCTGGCTTCATGGGCCTCAATGGCTTCCGCTACTGCGCTTTCATACTTTTTGATATCAAATGCAGTGCGTTCGCCACGTGAGATCTCCTCTTGCTGCTCCTTCCATTGCTCCAGAAGCCCCTCTGATAAGTTCTCAGCTGGCTCCCATGTACATTCGTTTAAAGGAAAACCTATCGTTTTGGAGTCTCAGTATACTTTTTGCCCATAATCGCCGGTCAAAGGGGTTCTGGGGGGCATGTGTGCTTCAACCGTACGGGTACCTGCAGCATGAGCGTGCAAGCTACATACGCAGTTCTGGGTCGTTCTACCCAAGATGATGAGGTTTGTATCCGGCTTACCTTCCCATTTAATCAAATACTCCATCTCGCCTTCCTCTGAGCCTTCCATCTCGCGCTCATAGTAGACACAATCGACAGTCCATAACCTGTCATCGTCGTTGTCCTCCGGGACGGTGGAGGTGAGAGAGATATCGTCATCATCTCTTTGATCCTTTTCATTCACGAAGAGTGACGGTGAGCCACCATGCTGTAGGGTCGCCATCTCGCTCTAAGCAACAGACGACAAACTGTCGTAAACATCGACGGGGAAATTCGTTCCTATTCGGGCCTCGATGGATTCTTGAAGATTTGTGATCTTCAATGGAATGTGCCAGTAGCAGAACTCAAAGGACCACGGCGCTTGTAAAAGCGTGGGCTGGAAGCCAGCCCTGAGCAGGATAAATGTTCCAGCCGCTTGTGCAGGTAGTAACAATTATCTCTACCTTGACTGGTCGATACAACCAACGTGCCAGGCCTCCACCTGTTCGAAGCAGCAGCACAAGACTGGCAGGCTACATAAAAAGCTCTGGCCAGTCAATCTTGACGAGCTTCAGTGCCATAGGACAGGGTCGGTAACACAGAGGCCCCAAGAAATCCCCACCTGCTCGCCGCAAGGTCTATATGTCAATGCTGATGTTGTGCAACGCTGACAAACGATGTGATGCAAGAGAAAGATATCCAATATTGGCAGAAGTTAGCAGTCCCATGGAACCGGAATGTGAAAGTTGGCGATGTTTTGTCTTCACCGACTTGGATGCGAAATGGTTCTGTGGTTCGGGTTATTATGGTGAGACTTCCAGTGCACTGGTGAAGGTTTCTAAGTACCTACTTGGGTAAAAATCGACTGCTCAGTCTTGTGTAGTTCAATTTTTGGACGATGGTACCAACATGCATCCGGTTATTCCAGATAAGCCTTCGGCGCATGTGGTTTCTATGTATCATTGAATGAAAAGAGAAAGAGCTTTGGTCAGCACTGTGACGCGTTTATACAAGTACCAGTGTTGAGCTTCTGGGTCAGCAGTAACTTAGAGGTTAGGACGGCATCAATCGATTGGTGACAGCGGTCAACTTCCCACTAATAATGGCCAATTGACCTAGAAGTGTAGAGGATAAAGAGTGAGTTGTATGCGATATGTGTACATCGGGATGGATTGGTGAGAGGGGGTAGATGTCAGTCTGGTAATAAGGAATTCTCACGCAAAAGTCGTCTTGCTGCTACGCTTCCAACCTAGATGTTCCTGCTACCTACCCAAGGTTCCCCCCTCAAATTCATTACCTAAGGTGAATGGACTCGCCTTCTACATAATGTTATGCGTGCAACCCATGGACTTCTTGGATAATTACCAGCGCTATCATGATATTTACATTGTGTCATCAATAGGTAAGTACCGATTGCAACAGTTTAATTCAAATTCAATTATTATGATACTGATAAGTAGAAGATGCCAATGGCGATTCCCTCATGGCGACATGTAGGCTCGCACGTGATTTGTAGGTAACGACTGCCTGTCCCGTGGGGTGAAGGTTACAGTGCACGTCCAATTCTCCATGTTCGGCAGGTTGTTCTGACCGCAAAACGTACCGAGTACTGAGGACCTCGCAAAGACCTTCACCCACCCGCCCTTCCAACATCAGGACGTGTTGGTACTATTTATGTACAGCTCCTTGAAGCTGGAGAAGATGCTGGACAAACACATGTGGACGCAACCTCCTTTTCAATAGCTGACAGATCAAGGTTAGCGAGTGGCCTTTGTTCTCGAAGCCTGACTGCAATAAATCATCCATGTCTGATCTGATGTAGGGAGAGGTCAATGGAATCCACACTCGATGATTTGCTTTGCAGCTGGACTACCTGCATTGCTTTGAAACACTCCCGAGTAGGTAAATACGGCAACCAATACTCTCGCGTTTTTCCGGGTCTTTGAATTTAAGCTTCACCGCATATGTGTTGTTGTTCTTGATATAGGGGTTGAAGGCTGGCTTCTGCTGCTGTTTACTTCACCCGTCAAAAGCAGGTACTTATTTTAGCGTATGATGCACGTTAGATAGTGGACCACCCGCCCCAAATAAATATTGCTTCAGTGGTTGACGTGTAAGCAGCGCAGATTGTAAGTGCCCCTCACCTGTAGCCAATGCGTAATGCAATTAGATGCTTTCCAGGGAGTAGGTACATGCATGCGACTGTCCATGACTGCATACATTATCGACGAGTCCCAGGTGAGTGCATAGTGATCTTTGCTGGTGCACCGCCGACTTGTTGTCAGTTAAGTTCAAATAGTCCTGCTGGTTATGAGCAAGTGTATCACAATGGTGAGAGGTGCAGGTATGTCGGTAATGAGCCGCTTTGACGACAGAGAGGCAGGGAGCGACAGTAGATATGACTTCAGGCGGTGGTTCTGGTGTGCCCTGTATGCGCATCCAGAAACTTTAGCTGCTGCATTGCGTGCAAAGATGTACATAGCACATCCATGGATAACATTGACTGATCTGGTTGCTTGGGACAGCCAGCACCCCAACCTGGCAACTAACGCAAAGGGGGTCATTGGCAGGATCAACGGGTATGATTTGGCTGCAAGTACATAATGTAGGGTTATAGCTCTGCTCTCTCTTGCACTGCATCCCAAGTTGGCTGTTCTTGTTCTGTTTCTTTATAACCACCCGTCTGCCACCGCTAGCCAAATAACAGCTGCCTCTGCCTTGCTTAGCAGCCACTCACCACTCACCACTGCTTCTCTACCTCCATTAATACCACCACACCACACTGCACGCACTGCTGCTACAGCTCTGCTCCCTCTACTGCTGCTGCTCGACCCAGCCTGCCTAACGAAAACCAACCTTGGCCTAGACGCTTTTGTTGATTGACTGAACAACGACTGCCGCTCCGGCCACCATTATCCCCCCCAACCCCAAACCAAACCAAACCAAACGCGACCCGCATATTCATTCAATATCCGGTCCCCTGAGAACGTCACCGCAATCTACTCCCACTTCCGCTTCCACTTCCTCTTTTTCAACAACGATACCAGAACTGCGAAATATTAACAGCTGATCGCCCATCATGGCCAACGACGAATACGATGTGAGTCGCCTTTGTTGCCTGTCCTGTTACCCCTCATCCCCAATCAGCGTCTCCTCGCCGTTCTCGACTCCCCCACCATCACGTAGACAAGACACATGTCGCTAACATTGACGATGACAGTTTCTCTTCAAAGGTGCATCCCTTCCCACGACACGCCTCCGCGACTCGCCTCCTCTAGTGTAGCAGCTTACTGATGTCTTTTCATTCTTATTTACAGTGGTCCTGATCGGAGACTCGGGCGTCGGAAAGTCCAACCTGCTTAGTCGATTCACCCGTAACGAGTTCAACTTGGACTCGAAGTCCACGATCGGCGTCGAATTCGCTACACGGTCCATCCAGGTCGACTCCAAGACCATCAAGGCGCAAATCTGGGATACTGCTGGTCAAGAGCGATACCGCGCCATCACTTCAGCCTACTACCGAGGTGCTGTCGGTGCGCTGCTGGTATACGACATCAGCAAGCACCAGACCTACGAGAACGTCACACGATGGCTGAAGGAGCTGCGGGACCATGCCGATGCTAACATAGTGATCATGCTGGTCGGAAACAAGAGCGATTTGCGACACCTGCGCGCAGTTCCCACAGAGGAAGCCAAGCAATTTGCTAGTATGTACCAGGTCTTCATCAGGCTCCCATTTTCCTTGAAGGTTCTCGTGTCCGTGCTGACGTCGGCCCAACAGGCGACAACCACCTCTCGTTCATCGAGACCTCTGCTTTGGATGCAAGCAACGTCGAGTTGGCCTTCCAGAATATCCTGACTGGTATGTTAACCATAAACTCTTTTGTTGCATTTCCTACAATGGCATCGCAAAACACACGAGGCCCTCCCATGAGCCGGGCTAATGCAATGATTTTACAGAGATCTACCGTATCGTCTCGAGTAAGGCACTCGACAACGACTCCGCCGGCGGTCCTACCATCAACGCAGGCCAGAAACTCGAAATTAGCAAGCCTGCCGACGGTGATAGCGCGAATGCAGGAAAGTGTTGTTAAGAGTCTACGTGGACCGTATCTCGTAATGTCCCTGGGATGCTACGGTCATAGGATTGATATGATGATAATGGCGCCGCATATGTCCGGGATGCTTTATGGCACGAAGCAATGGGGTCAGGAATTGATTTTGTTACTTTCCTCCTGTAGAAGCAAGGCTGGAGCTTTCCCGTTTTCTTAAGTAATTAATCTGCTTGCTGAGTTCACGAGCTGACATGAAGAGACGTTCATTATGCACCTGCACATCGCCTCTTCTTCGACTGAACCAGCGATATCTCTACGAAATAATGCCACAGGATGCAACTTTAATATACGTATATTTACAAGCTTACACATGCAGCTTTGTTGATCAACAGAACAAGCCTAGTAAATGGCGGGGTGTAAACATGAAACTGTATTCGCGTTTCTAACAGTAGCCTAAGTTTACCATTGCTGCTGAAGATACGATATCTGTCTTACACCAAGGCAACATCAACCTAGGGAGCCTAGGCTGCAAACCGAGCCATTGAAGACGACACGATTTCAATTTTGTTACGTCCCCTTTCTTGCCAGCAAGGAGATAGGAGGATGTTCCAAAGCAGTGGATATTCGGGCATCGCAGCCCCGCATGGGACACCACACCGCCACTACCACCCACTTAGGTACTTGTGCAGCAGGCGCCCCACACCTTCGATAATCTAATCTTTATCGTTATCCTTATCGCTAGAAAAAAAGTTCCAGGCGGGCGTGGTAGCTTCTCAGGTAGTACTGCAATTTTTGGTGGCGTACATGCGACTTGCGACAGCTATTCTCACTTCAGCACCACAACCACCAACGACCAACCACCACATTCGTTCTTCCCGAACAAGACGGTCTTATCGACGTACCGAGCTCGAGTCGCATTGAACGACTCTTTTGCGAACGACTGCTTAATTGCCCATTGCGTCCTTACCTCGAAAACAAAGGGAAATCATGGGTGGAGCGTACAAGTCGCTGAATGGCAGCGAGAAGGCTGACCCGGCCGCTGCCAAGGGAGCACCCAAGCAGAAGAGCCGGGTGTTGATTGTGCCCAGTCGTGGAGTTACCTATCGCCATCGTCATCTGATTGGCGATTTGGATTCGCTTATGGCACACGGTGAGTTGTTTATGGATGCCATATACGGCTCAGGATATACCACCCAGTTGCTGACAATGCGAAGCACGTCGTGATGTTAAATTCGACAGCAAGTCTAAGCTCTACGGTAAGAACCACCCACAAACTTGGGCCTACACCAGGTGATATCAGGGTCTGACAATTGCCCAACAGAACTTTGTGAGATGGCTGAGATGTCAAATTGCAACAATGTGCTCTACTTCGAAGCACGCAAAGGACAGGATCTGTATATGTGGATGTCTCGAGTTCCCAACGGGCCCACCGTCAAGGTAAGCCAAGAGAGTATGTCATCTCTGACGAAGGATATAAACTAACACAAGTCCCAGTTTCACTGCCAGAACATGCACACCATGGAAGAGCTGCATTTCGTCGGCAACTGCCTTAAGGGGTCCCGGCCTATCCTCTCATTCGATTCCGCGTTCGACAAGGAGCCCTATCTCAAGGTCATTAAGCAGCAGTTCATGCAAGTGTTCGGGATCCCGGAGGGATCGCGAAAGAGCAAGCCTTTCATTGATCACGTCATGTCATTTTCCATTGCGGATGGCAAGATCTGGCTCAGAGTATACCAGATAAACGAAACCGAAGCCAAGGCCACGACGGGAGCAGATGGCGAGACCGAGAAGACATCTTCCAAGAGCCGAACGACCAAGGACACAGATATCAACCTCGTTGAGATCGGCCCCAGAGTGGTAAGTGACTTTCGGTGTTTATTTGCCCCTATTCCAGTGGTTTTTTATTTTAGCCCCAGTGTTTATATCCCCTCCTGGAACATGCTGTTTTATTTGTAAGGAAACAATTACTAACCCTGAGTCCAGATTTTCACTCCCATTATTATTCAGGCATGTATATTCCTACACTTTCGAGATAATCATCTAACAAATTTGGCAGGAAGGTTCCTTCGGTGGCCCCATTATCTACGAGAACAAGGAGTTCGTCTCACCCAACCAGGTCAGATCCGATCTCCGGAGGCAGCAGGCTGGCAAGCACAACGCCAGGTCCGATCAAGTTGTGGAGAGGCTGGCCAAGAAGGGCGACCTGGGCTTACGGACGCATGGAGGCAAGAAGATGCCCACAGATGCTCTGGATACCAGAGAACTGTTTGCCTAAGGGATTGCACCAATGGAAACGGCGTTTGGCGTTTAGACAGGGATTCATGTATTCCCTGTCACAAATGTATAATCAATGTCTGCAGATGGATACCTCAGGACTGTGTAAGTGCCTTGAATTAGTGCCGAGAGTATGTTACTCGTTAATGCATCTTGAGTCATCTCGATATCCGCATCCACTGTTGCATCAAACCGAGCATTTTACAGAGAAAAGTACGGCCCGCGATGATTGACCAAAAGTACAGCCGCCCTTGATGATATGTTGACCAAATTCCTTAAAGCACCAAGTCATATGTTTGAAATATCCAGTAACTGACTGTGAAGTTACCTAACCTTACCTACCGTACTTACTAAATGGCAGCTAAGGGGCGCTCGGGCCATATCACCCAAGAAGCCAGGTTGTAAGGCACCGGCAAATAGGTGCTAAATTGTTCCGGGGGGTGAACGTCACTGCCACTACACGGCGCGTGACTCGACCTTGGCGCGTCTTGCCGTTGGGCTTCCTTCTTTCCTCAACCGCAGAATCATGGCCATACAGTATCTAAGAAGTGCTCCAATGGCACTTATCACTTCTGAGCCGGATATGTCTGCGTACATTGGCTACACTTACTTAGATAGCCCCAAAGGAGGGGTTATTATTGATTGAGTCCTTCGGTGCTGAAGCCCCTTGGTCGATTGTGTGGGATTGTTCAATCTAGCAGTGCTCAAATCTGCTTTCGAATTGCAATCCGTCCGACCAAGGAGTCCAATATCTCTCACAGTCACTTGGACTCCAGACCTCTCGTTCTAAGAGGTGGTCAATTGAAGCTCAAATCTGGGCCCGAGAGAAGTGAGTGAAGCTCAGCAGACACCACTAACTGAGCAAGTGTTGTCTGTAACATCTCTCGAGGGGGTGTCAGTCTCATAGTTGCACGAGACAACAATTAGCATATCAACAAATTAAAGGTGTCAAACAACGTAGGTAAACCTTCTTTCCAGTTCCCATTAGTAACCAATATCTAATCACACCATCCTGGCCAGAATTGCCCATATTGGCGAGATTACGACTATGGCAGGGCAGGCATTCTTTCTCGTTACGGGGCTGCCCTCGGAGATACTTCTCAACGTCATGAAACGGATGGGGGTTCGAGATCTGACCAACTTTGCCATGACGAACAAACGTCATTGCGAAATATTCAAAGAGAACCAAGTCACTCTTATGACCAATGTGCTCCTCGGTCAACCTGAGTTTGAGTCAATCCTCTATATCCACACTCTTGGCAAGATCGACTTTACTCATGCCATGTTGTATCCTCGGAATATTTACTTCAACCCATATCGAGATGATGGCAAAATCATTCATTTCACCCGGTTTCCCGTCTCTTTCTATGAGGGAAAACTCATATGTCCTCGTAAAATCGAGTTTGGGCTACAAGACCTGTCAGTCATCTGGAACATGGTGAAAGCCATTGACTGGTGGGTGGAAGAGTATCCTCGTTTACGTTGGCATCAGAATCCCGAGGACAGCCGTTGCCTCAAAGCCAATGAGGAGAAGAGGCTGCGGAAAGCCATCTCGACATGGTGGCTATTTGCCGACTGCTTCCACAACCAGTGGGCCCGTTATCCGTACATGCCCAAGTTGTGGCAGACGGATGATCGCCTGCATCATATTCGACGACTGAGTACCATCGAGATTCGAGAACTTGATAGCCTCTGGGCCGTAATCGAGAGCACTGTTCGCCGTGATATTTGCACGGACATGGGACCAGAGGTCAGTAGATGTGCCGCTCTTTCTTAAGAAAGCCAATTTTGCTGATGACAACTCTTAGGAATATAACATGCCCTGGGGTTATTATGAGGGCCGGAGCAATAATATCGTACGCACGCTCATGAAAATGAACCCTGGGGATCTCAAGGCCATCTTGGAGAAACGTCCACGGACCAATAGGACGGGCATAATGCAGATGGCCCGAGGTCTCCAGCAGCACCTGAGCGCCGACCAGGAGGTGCTGTCTGCGACCATCGATACCGTCCTACAGGAGCGGTTGTTACTACAATGCTACAGTATTGACGAGCTCCCTTCTAATGGCATCTTGGATGAAGAGAGCTACATTGGCGAGGACGACGCATTCAAGGCGGATGCCTGGCCATCGGGGAATCCGCCGCTGTCTAAGCAGGAAATCGCCCTATATCCGCCAGAGCCTACACACCCGGTTCCCTACGGTGACGATGCACACGAATGCTAGGTCGTCATGGGGTGCATACCGTCTAAAGTCGACATGCGAGGCTCGTGGGGGCTCGTGTATGTTTGCAAGGGGGAGGGGCAGGCTTCTATTCTTCGTTCTTGTGTTAGTGAAATCGAGAGATTTCTATTCGTTATTTGGCCGATTAGATCACTGAGTTCTAACTTTCGTATCTGCTACAAGCATACTATTTATAATACAAATTCATTGGCCAAAATCGTCCTCCAAGGCATCATAGCCCTGCCATTTTCTTTTTCGTATGCGGTCGACGAGGATGGAGGGTGTGGTGTGTACAGTCTCATTGCAATTTAATCGGGTCTTGATTTGAGCCAATCCCGAGGGGCCTCCGGGGGCGGCTCAAGTACCTAAACTACGAGGCTAGCTAGCGGCCTTCTCCTGCGCGTCTTGTCCATCAATGAAAGCACCCTTCAACACATACCACATCAAATACTAATTACCTGCGACGCAACGCAAGCGCTGGCGTGACCATAATCGTCGCTTCCGAAAGTCGAGCTGTCAGTACTGCTTGACTTGACTGGATTTGACCAACAAGCACCCTCTCATCTTGAGTCGCGCATCGGCCGCAACGGGTGGCAGCATGGACTTTTAACTCGTCGAGACATCATTTGCTTCTCCTTCACCCACGAGCCGCTGTCCATACCTGACACAGCCCATAATCCGCATCCATACCGGCGTTCTGCCTAGGTAAGTTTGCTGCAACTTTCACCCCCAAAGTATTTCGCAAGAACGGCCATCCCAAAACCCCGTGCCTGCTCAAGCTTGAGCCTCAGGGTTCTGGTAGATCATGCCTAGTAGCATATCAGAATCTAAGGCAGGTGGCACCTCGGGTAGAAGCCATTCTCCCAGGAATTTGGTCACCTCGATCCTGCCCGCACGAATTCCATCCTACGTCTAAATCCTACACCAGTTTGTTCGAGCTCTGCTAATTCTCCTCGCAGAGATACCATACTTATGCAAAGTATCTATCGTGGAGAGGCATCTAAACATCTCCGTTGAAGCACTCAGTTTATTGGCCTTCTTACCTGGACACCTAGTCTGAGACTGTCAAAACAATCATTGGTCGAGGACATCTCGGCCCATCTGAGTGCAAGAACCTTGTCCACAGCATACCAACTTTGACAGGGCCCAAGCTTCTCCTTAGTACGTGTGCACATATGGTATTGGTACCCGTGCATCATGGACCAAGGACATGGCGCCTCGGAAGGCGCAGATCATGTCATGCTTGACGCCCCGAACGGTCTGGGTGATCATGAGAATTACTTGCAGGGCGAGAACGGGAGCAACCGCGCAGCCTTTGACGGGGAGTCGGATATCGAAATTGACGAGTATGAAATGCCGATCGATGAAGATGCCTTCTTGAAGAACAACATGGTTAGGAGGTCTCTTCTTCCTACGGGCTGCTGCTACGACCCGCGCATGAAACTCCATGCAAATGCTGACTTCGGTCCGTCGCCTCATCACCCCGAGGATCCGAGACGCATAGAAGAAATCATGAAGATGCTCAAAAAGGCAGGGCTTGTCTATACTGGACCCGACACTGACTTAGCCGATATCCTGAGAGATACCCCAACCAAGTACATGTGGAGGATACCTGCCCGTGAAGCCACCAGACAGGAGATTTGCACCATGCATACACCTCAACACTACGACTGGGTGGAAGACCTAGGAACGAAAGATACCCAGGAACTCAGGAAGATCAGCCACGAGCTGGACCAAGGCCGAGACTCGCTCTATGTTGGTGCCATGTCGTTTGACGCTGCATTGCTGGCAGCAGGAGGGGCCATCGAAACCTGCAAAAACGTAGCCGCAGGTGTTGTCAAGAATGGTCTCGCGATCATCAGGCCACCGGGCCACCACGCTGAGTACAACGCACCCATGGGATTCTGCTTATTCAACAATGTCCCCATTGCCGCCAGGATCTGCCAACTCGAGTTTCCTGAGACTTGCCGCAAGGTTCTCATCCTGGATTGGGATGTCCACCATGGCAATGGCGTCCAGAACATGTTCTATGACGACCCCAATGTACTTTACATCTCCCTCCACGTCTACGCTAACGGGGACTTCTACCCTGGAAAGCCCGACAATCCCGAGATACCAGACGGCGGCATAGAGCAAGTTGGTGAAGGCAAAGGTCGGGGAAAGAATGTGAACATTGGCTGGAACAACCAAGGTATGGGCGATGGCGAGTATCTTGCTGCATTCCAGGAGATTGTCATGCCCATTGCACAAGAGTTCGACCCTGACATGGTCATCATCTCTGCTGGCTTCGATGCAGCCGATGGTGACGAGCTTGGAGGGTGTTTTGTATCTCCGCCATGCTACGCACATATGACACATATGCTTATGTCTCTTGCGGGAGGCAAAGTTGCTGTCTGCCTGGAAGGTGGATATAACCTTAAGGCCATTTCCATGTCAGCTCTTTCCGTCGCTCGAACCTTGATGGGGGAGCCGCCGCCGAAGCTGTCTCTCCCTCGCATTGATAAGGACGCTCATAAGGTCCTTCAGAAAGTGAAAGCCACACAGGCTCCCTACTGGGAATGCATGCGGCCTGGTGTGATTGATGTACCTGCGGTAGGCCCCGGTTCGTCACGTCTGCACGATGTGATCAGAGGCTATCAACGGCAGGTCCTCGCTGAAAAGTGCAGTCTAATCCCGCTTTATATCCAACGCGAGGCCCTGTTTAAGTCTTTTGAGAATCAGGTCCTCATATCGCCCGGGATCATGGAAAAGAGAAAGATCATCATGGTGATCCACGACCCGTAAGCCTCTTTTGTGCAATGAACTGCAAGAGCATCATCTCCTGAAGCTAACCATGGACAGGCCTGAGCTGGTGGCCATGCCAGACCTCATTGACAACAAAGTCGACCCACATAACGCGTTTGTGGTAAGAATTGTCTGAACCAACGACATTATTATGCAAAGAACTAATTGTTGGCACAGATGGATGGTGTTACATCATATATCGAATGGGCTCACCAGAATGATTTCGGTATCATTGACACCAATATTCCTCATTACATCACACATCCAGAGGACACCGATCCATACATCCAAGGAGCCGATGAGAGGACTCTTGGGATTCAGATGAAGGAGCTCATGAATTACATCTGGGACAACTACCTTCAACTCTGGGAGGCGGAAGATATTTTCCTCCTTGGGGTGGGCAATGCATATCTGGGAGTCAAACTCCTTCTTACAGAACGACGTAAGTCGCATTGGCGTCGGGTAAGGTGAAGTAAAGAAGCACAGCATGCTAACGGCAGTTACAGATTGCAAGGACCGCATATCCGGAGTCATCAACTTTGTCACGGGCAATCTGCGTCCGGTGAAGTCCAGTGTTGACGAGGACCTGTCGGGCTGGTACAAACGCAACTCCCTTGTATACGTTGCGAACGACCATGCCTGCTGGGTTGATGCTGATATGGCCAAGAAAGTGAGTAAGAAGCGCTTCGGTGGCGTTAAGAAAAGCCACCAAACCGGGCTCAATAAGATGATGCACGCCCATGCAGGTGAAGTACATGAGTGGATTGCCGAGAGGGTCACTTCAGACAAGGCCGGGGATGACTCGACGGACGAGGATACGGATCCGCACTTGGCAGGATGAAGAGGAGAAATGGACCTACGGATTACAGGGACGGTGGAGGATACTTTTGTTTATGTAACCTAGCAGAGCAGTGGTGTGACATGACGGACGGACATGGAAGCGTCGCCGTCTTTTACATAAGGCAGGTTTAAAAGGCTGTTTGGGGTGAAGAGGTGGTCACATCATCCGTTGGTTTATTGTTAATTAGATATCCAGCCAGCACTGCATTATAAAGGAAATGCTGGTGCTGGTTCACCCCTGATTTGTCTTTGTTCATGTTCAGAGTGATGGGTGGCCCTGGGACTTTCTCCAAGTCATGATGCGATGCGGTCATGCCTGCAGTGAGGCATACGTTGATCTACAAGAGAAACAAATGCCTACCTTAGGTAAGTAGGTGTCTATGCAATTTATGTTAACATGATCATCAAACCAAATTGATTGATGGATTTCTTTCTCTCTTTGCTAGTTGCTAGTACATGCAGAGGTACCCAGGCAGCCAGGGACCTGGCTGCAGGTGAAGCTTATCGATAGAAAGTGGGTCTAGAAATTATGTACCCGTTTGCGATGATGGCAGTCAATGGATTCCACCTGCTGCTGGCAAGCTAGAGAGAGAGCATCCTCAATCAACATCCAAAAATCCACGGACGAACACAACACCCACCAGACCCCGAACACGTACACGCCTACGGATCCTTCTTATTCTTCTTCTTGCCAAAGGACCTCCGGATTCCCAAACCAGAGCTGAGGAAAATTCAATCAGCCCGAAAAGGGCCAGGTAGCAACCATGGAACGCGACTCGCGCAGCAGGAGGTAAGCGCATGCATCCCAATCAACCAAGAGACACGATCTACGCCCAGCCGGAGGAAGGGGACGCGAAGAGGCGATCGACCACGAGGATAGTACACGAAGTACTGTGCAATTCGAGGACGCGAAGTTGTCAACGCCACTCGGGAATTCTATTGCAAGATCCGGGCGTCTGCGAGACTGCCTCTGCAGCCGACTGTTGTCTTCTGCGACATTTTCTGTAATGTTCGTGGCGCACATCTACGGTGGCAAGTGGTCTCGTTGGCAATAGGACCTGATGATAATGACTATTATCGGCGGTCGAGGCGTGGAGTGTGAACGTTTGGATTTTGTTGATGTGTGCCTACCAAATACTGACATGGTGGTTGTTTCAGATACGACGATGGCGAAGTCACTAGATATGGCGCCGGCGAGTCTTACCGACCCTTCAATGATCGAGCTGATCGAGAGCGACCCGAACGCCCCGAGCGTCCCGAGCGTGCTGAGCGGCCGGATCGCCCTGATCGCCCAGACCGTCGACCAAGGTCACCTCCTAGGCCCGGGAGAAGCCCACCGCCTCGAGAGCGCGCCAGAACACCCCCGGCCTTAGACAACGACAGATACATTCCAGATCGAGATCGTGACCGAACACCCCGCCGGCGCTCCAGGAGTCCCGGACGTTTCAGAAGAGACCGGTCGCGTGAACGGGAGGCCGACAGGCCCGCCGCTGGAGGGGATAGCTGGAGACGACCTAGGGAGAGGACCAGAAGCCCTGCACGGCGGCCATCACCGCCTCCCCAGAGGCGCAGCCCCCTACGACGCAGCAGTCCGCCGCCGCGACGATTCTCGCCCAGACGGGACATGAGGGATGACAGGGATCGACCACGATCCCCTAGGCGGGTCTATGATTCTGCAAGGTCACAACACCCTGATCCTTACTTTCAACGTCCTCCTGCTTCTTTCCCTGCCAACATTCGTTCGCACCCCAACTCTCCTCAACCCCGTGTTCCATACCACGCCTCCCCTCCTTCTACCTCCGTGCCTCGGTTCACGCAGGTGCGCGAGGCATCTGTTGGGGCGGCAGCTGGTGCTGGTGACAACCCCAATTCCATCCCCTTGCCCTCTCGTCGCGTCCAAGCTCCTGCCAGTTTGGAAGACTTGGGGGGCGAGGCGGTAAACCCCAACAATCTTCCCCTTGCGAACAATCGCCTGGGTCCCCGAAGGGATCCTCAGTATGGTTCCTTTGGTAGGCCTCAGAATTCGCCTGACAAGCGTCATGCTCATCAGTCTTCTAACTTTGGCAATGATTTCGTCCCTGCAAATGCTGGACGTAATACGGTGTCTAACATGGCATATAGAGGCCGGTCGCGTTCTCCTCTTGACAGGGATCGCGGACGGGATTTCCGCGACGTGAGGGATCGTGAACGCCGGAGCCCGGGCCGACAACGCACTCCGCCCGGATCGCGGGCAAATAACTTCAGGCGTCGTTCCCCTAGCATGGATCGACGCGATGATCGGTTTGGTCCCCCGAGCCGGCGGCAGTCGCCTCCACGTGAATCGGCTGTCTCGTCGGCTATACAGTCCAGAGATATTTCCAGACGCAACTCGCCTCATCCCATCTCAGCTCGGTCAGATGACCGGTCACGCCCTCAGTCGCCGCTACCGTCTCGACCTTTGTCGCGATCGTCACATCATGCACCAGGCAGAGAACGTAGCCCCGTGCGTGGACCCGCGGCTGCTGATCCCACCACGACTCCCGCGCGATCACCGCCGCGTGGGCCGGCAGGCTACCGGGCGCCTCCGACTGGTCCCCGCGACAACGGCCGTGACATGAGGGACAACCGCGATATAAGGGAACAGCGTCGAGAATCAATTTCGGCGTCGCAATCAAGGCCAGCGCCAGTCCCTGCTGGACCATCAGGTCGACACGATATGCCGAGCCCAAGCAACCCGCCCTCCGGTCCCCGAGGCTTCGCAGCACCCCGCGGTGGCGGCGGTGGCTTTGGCCGAGGCGGTGGACGCGGTAGTAACTGGGGCACGACGATCCAGAGTCGGAACATACCTCCGGCCAACGGTCCTGCTTCTGCTACAGCCGCTAGCAGTAACATTCCTACCGGCCCGCGCGCTTCGCAGACATCTCTGTCCGTCCCCAGCACGCCGATATCGCAACCCAAGCCGTTCAACCCACCCAAGGGACCCTCGGCCGACCTGTCTACCAAACGCCTATCCTTCGCGGAGCAGCTTGTCGCCTCGTTACCCCCCATTATACCCGGTGGCAAAGTCGATCCCGCGCAGTTACCAATCCACACGGGAGTGCTTCCGGAGCTGCAGACGCACTTCAATCAGCTCAAGGAAGAAGAGGAGAAGATCCGCATCGACTCGTACGCGAAGCAGGAGAAGCTACGCAAGAGCCTGGCCCACTGGGACAAGCTGGAGCGCGAGGCCAAGGTGATGGAGCTCCGTTCGACGCTGAGCGAGCAGAGCCTCGCCAAGGTCTCGGGAGACGGCGTTGGCGGTGCTGCTTTCTGAGCAAGAACATGAGAGTGGAGCTTGGCTTCATAGACTCGTGATGCTGTTCGCTACTGAAACAGTGACCTGCTTGGAGTCGCTCCTGCTGTTTCACCATGGGATACTGGGACGTATAACGCAAATTGGGAAGTCTACCAACGACGATGACAACCTGAAGTTATGTCTATGTGTATACTAGGGGGTTGGGCGATGACAGAAGAGAGAAGAGAGGGGAGAGAGAGAGAGCGCACGCGCACATGGCGAATTGTAATAAGCTCTCCTGCATCCCACCCTATGTGTATGAAATGAAGTATGTATGATGAGGCCATCGCAACAATCATGGGAGAAGAGAAATGGCTAGATGAGCCCTGCAATTTCCTTTCCCGCACTTCGATGGAAAAACAAGTTATTTACATAGACCCGAAGTGAGAGACGAAAGATTTGAGATCACAAAATGATAATACCCTACAATTAACTGGCGGAAGCTCGTTTCGCGTCCCTGGCCTAATGATTATGAAAAGCGACACACCTGATTAACTATCTTGACCAACGATATGATATACGATTTCCCGGTCATCCACGGAATCTTTTGCACATTGACTATACCACCCCTACATGAACGAGTCCGTAAGGACGCGCGCGTGTGACGGCTTGTCTAGAGTAGAATACTGACACGAGATTCACACTCCATCGTCCAGGTAAAACTTGCGAGCAACGCCGACCCAGAGAGAAATCACGAGCCGTGCCTCGAGAGTATTCACGAGCAAGTATAGCACGGCAAAGTCGGCACATCAAGCAACAAAGTCAAAAGTTGCAGCACATGCCATCGTGGACGCCATCGATAAGCCAAAATCATCATGGAAGTTCAAAATAGATAAGGTGAGGACTAGGGGTAAGATGGTAAAAAGGATCAAGCAGATATATACCTCCTCTCTGTCTCTCTCTCTCTGCCCCGCCGTCTCCTTGACTCCAATCCCACCTCCGACAAATGGGGGGTGCGCGGAAGACAAAACCGTGGACCGGCCAACTAGACAGACAGACTTTGCCTGGTCGGCCAAATGAATGAGAACGCCTTGCAAATGCTGGGTATATTCCCAAATGTCCAATCAAAGTACAACAACCAATGTGCATCCACCATCGACTCATCATCTTCGTCATTTCCGATCCAAAAAGTGGTTTCGTAAATCAGGGGGCTCATCCAAGGAGGGGGCACGTTGAAAATGCCAAGTCTCGTTCAAAATACGCATTTTTGATAACGCCACATACTCCGTGTCCCTCACGCCAAAGTCGACACGATACGCCAATGTTCAAGTGGCTACGCCGTTGGTGCCAGCAGCACTGCTTCTCCTCTCGTGGCCCAGCCCAAGAACTTTCTGTATCGACCTCCGGATGGCTTTCCCTGTGCCAGTGCCGTCCTCGTGGTTCTCGTTTGCGTCGTGCTGTGTTCCCGACGTTACGTTGTTGGAGTGGGCACCAGTCGCACTCTCCCTCCTCCCGAGGAAGCCTAGGCTCATCCGCCGCGCTGTGCTAGCGTGCGATGCGTTAGACTCCCGCTTCTTCTTCTTTATAGCGACCACAGATGTGGGTGCCTCCGTTGATCGGGGCGGCCACTCGCCATCCCGCTTCCACCCAGCCACGCAGGCCCGAAGCACGTCACCGAGGTTTACAGGACATGCCGGTGTCATCGAGTGGACCACAATGCGGTCGTATATGGACGGGTAGGTTGCCGGAGTGATGGAGGCACGCATAGGATTGGCCGGCGGCAGAAGAGGTGGTGGGATAGGAAGCAGAATTTCCACGGGGTAGCTAGAGGAGTCACACCTCGTTGCAACAATCTTGTTCGAATCGGCATCCGACGACGAGGCAACAGCAGTCGAGTCTCCAGAATGGTGAGTGCTAGTAGGCGACAACGGCGATATGTGCGGTGCCCCATTGTTCGTAGGCGATACAGGCGGTGTAGAGCTGGACAGCCGCCAGAAAGATAGTCGGCGCGGTGCTGGCGACACGGGCGTCACGGGTGGCTTGGGTTTCACGCGGGCGGTTTTAGCGGAGGTCCAAGCATCCCGCCGCGCGTTGAAGCAGGCTAGGCCCCCATTCCAAGATTCCTCCTCCCGCACTGCCTTGCGCCTTTTCGCGCGCTTCTCAAGACCGGATGATTTGATGACTGATCCCACGGCATCGGGAGAGTCGAAGCGGTATGCTGAAGGTGATTCACGTTCGTCGACATCGTCGTCGGACAGGTCGGACGTCCATTCAGCCCGGACCTTGAAATGGGCCGGGTCATCGGAGACGGTGCTGTAGACCGACGCGGTATCATCGGCGGATTCAATTTCGTCCACCTCCAAATCATCATCACCACTAGAAGGGTGTTCACGTGACTCCTCCCCCTCGTGTGTCTTGACAGGGGTGTCTCCGGGGTGCCGTGTGTCAGCATGGACATGGTGGCTGTCCTCAGGACTTTGCGCAACCGGTGGCCATGTAAAAGCCCAG
Organism: Apiospora marii; assembly: GCF_038362585.1. NCBI lineage: Eukaryota > Fungi > Ascomycota > Sordariomycetes > Amphisphaeriales > Apiosporaceae > Apiospora > Apiospora marii. The sequence goes on from NW_027117377.1 coordinate 4,780,404, forward strand.
TCGCTCCGGATGGTAGCGGACAAGTACTTCTTGACGGCCTCTTTCTGCTTCGTCTTGTCCCGGCTCACGAGATCGGCGTCGTACTCCGGGCCATTGGTGGGCAGCGGTTGTGGCGGAGGTGAGCGCAATTTGGTCAATGGCAATTTGCCAGTCTTATATAAATCAGAGAAGATCATCTTGGATTGGGCCCAAGCCGACAACGTCCCCGTCGCACTTTCGAGGGAGGTTGGCAGTAGTGGTCCAGCAGGGTCAGATCCGACGGTGGCAACAGCAGCAGGCGGCAGGACATTTATATGCGCCTGAGCTTGTGCTTGTGCTTGGCCAGCTGCATCTCCAGATGGTAGTGCGGAGTGCGGGGCAGTGACATCGTTTGACGGTGGCATGAGTGGATTCGCCTGGGCTGGGGGAGAGAGCCGGTCAGCAACAGGTTGCAGGGGGACAAGGGGGCGTGGTCGACGGGACGGCCCAGTGTAAACTTCCCAATCGGCATTGTGCAAATCCAATAAAAATCCGGTCACGCTTTGACGATTAGAGGCAACTTTGGCTCTTGGGGGGAGGCATTGGGGGGGCCTGGACTCAGGCCATGTTGGGGTCCCCTCACTGTCCTCAGCGTGTCAAGAAGACGGAAAAATGGGGTACGAGGTGGTCTCACTCGAGAGGCTCGGCGCTTGAGCTGCCTGCAAATCGTACGAAGCGAAAGTACTCCTTCCTTAGCGGCAAGCAGCCCGAAGCAGACGGCAGGGGGAGCTCTCTTGCTTCAGAGGCTAAGGCTAACAAAGGCCAATGGCCAAGGACCAGCAAGGGAACAGAATCAGGTCCCTGCAGACCGAGGTCGACATGCTGACTGTGGCCCCCGAGTGGTTTATGCCTTGTTCATCATCGTTGTAGAGGAATGATAGCATGGTACGAGTAAGGAAGCAGGATTTTGAGTTGACGGGCATTTGAGTAGTGGTAGCTCTGGTAGGTAAGTAGAATCGAACGAAGAAAGAAGGTACTTACCAGAGTCTGGCGGAGCTTGGGTGGGAGGTACTGCTACTGCTGCGGCTTCTGCTGCTGCTGCTGCTGCTGCTGCTGCTGCTGCTACTGCAACATGGGCGGCGCTACTCTCTTCTGACCTTGGGCGGCTTTGGGAAGGGATCGACGGCTCCCGTGCTAGTTCAGCCTGCATAATGGATTGTCTGTCTAAACCGAACGGGAAGGGTGCAGCTGCTGTTGAGTTGTCTGTCCTGGCTGGTAAGTCTCGGTCTATGCAAATAGGATCTTCTCTCGGCTATGCTACAGGCAGGGGGCCTGCCGCCTAGGGCTCGCCTCGCCTTAGTTCTGAGCACACACGGGTCGGGATTCCCAGAGCTAAAAACAACACACACAAAGCCAGAACGGGATTGATTCGCGAAGTCGGTGTGTCGAGGCTAGGCAGAGAGAGGGGGGAGAGAATGAGATAACGGTACGCGGGATGGGGGAAGGATGAAGATGACAAAAGCCCGATTGAAACGGGTGGTTGCAAGCGGGAACTGACTGTCTTGGTTTCAACCGTTTCCGCCGATGAGTCGTGTCGTGTGACAAAAGGATCTGCAGCCTTCAACTCTGATTGTGGAGGATCCGGATTCTGGATGAACTATGGAGGGTCACTTTATTCCCATCATCAGCCACACCCCTCAGGGAGGCAGATTGCAGATTGCATATTGCAGCTTCCCAGCTTCAATTAGACTGCTGCAGTGACACTGACACTGCCGAGTAGGTATGTAGGTAGACCTGAGGAGGCTTGCATAAAGAATTGATACACGAAGGGAATAGCTGGTGCAGTGCAGATGCAGGAGGTATGCACGCCTAATACGACGAGACAATTATCCCCTTCCCCTAGCTTGCATCGAAATGATTGATTGGGACGCGGGTGTTATTTGCACTCACAGCTTTTTGATGGCTCTCTCTCTCTCTCTCTCTCTCGGGTCACAAAAAGCGAAAGGCATGTAACATGAGATCTCCTGAGCCCCTGCCAAACCCGGATGATCGCGACGGACAAGAACAAGGCCAACCGAACAGTACAGTGGGCAGCCTGTACGTCTCGGTGTTCTCGTGATAATTGAGCTGAAAAAACGAAATTGAAATCGGGGCAAGATGCTGGATGCTACAGGGCGCGAGGTAACAATGTACAGGCCTCTTCTGTCAACCCCGTCACGTCACGAAAACGGCGGCAAATACCGGTTTGTTTCTTTGAACGAATTGCGGGATGATTTTGTGGTGGTGTGACTTTGTGTTCCAATTCCTGCTTGTGCTGGGCCTAGCGAGCCTGTGCGTAGCGGGGAGCACCGACCCCCGGAAAGTATCAAACCCAAAAACGAAAACACCCAAATTCCAGTTTGGATCATCAGACGGACGACGGACGGGGGCGGCCTGACATGCAAGGCGCTTATTAGCAGCCAATTCATTCTCCACAATCTTGCTACAGACTGCATCTTTAATTCTTCGTGGTCCAATTCCTACCTTCAGGACAACCTCGGTATAGATGAGAGAAAATTCGAGAAGTATATCTATCTATCAATATGGCTCTGCAGAAGTATATGTGTGGCTCCTAAAATAAGACTCAGAATCGGTGGGAGCCAACATTTGGCCTCAATTTACACCTCACCACGCTTGATACCCACGACGACGAGGAGGCGTGATATATCTACATACTTGGATGCCCCTGACATCCAACCACACCCACAGTCGAATTCCACGTGGGCTCACCATGGCTAGAGGGAGGAGGGATGTGATGATACAGTGATAGTGGCAGATATATCGGGAATGCCTCGTAGCCTCCATGTGTCATAGTCCAGCCAATCTCACCTAGTAATAAGTGCATCTCCGCCGTATCCCCCTTTTCGGGAGGATGCAGCAGTACGCTCGTCAGGGATTACTACTTAACCTCATTCTCAAAATACAGTACTGTACTAATATTTGCCTGCCGCAAGTACCTGATGTCGAGTAATGGCGCTGCATTACCATGGAAGCCTATCTATCGCATGGAAGCCTATCGCAAAGAAGAACACAGGATAGATCACTCTTCTAGATCCCGTCATTCGAGCACGTTGCATGTCTAAAATGGCCAGGCCACTCTGCCGAAGAGCTCTCGTCAATATGGTAATGGCTAGATTTGGTTATGGGTGGCGCAGAGCTAGTATTGGTTGCGGACCTCATACCAAGTACATACTTAAGTGTGAATCGTGCTAGACAGCCAGTCCTCTCGTCTGATGATGCCTTGATGCTCGTGGTTCCTATTTGTAGGTTCACTTCACCATCATGGCCGGTCGGTGACTCGTAGAGAGCTACAGCCCAGTGCCCGACTCAATGCCACCAATCCTCTTCATTTTCGCCTATCCTCGTCCTTCCAGTCCTAGCCTTCATCTTTAACAGCTGATCGAGAGACAGGATCGGCAACACCAGAGGCCTCCACTGATGCTGCAGGAGCAGCAGGAGCACCACCGGAACCCGTCTCAGGGGCAGCAGAAGGAGCAGCCGTGACCCCAGTGCGTATCCGGCTCTCCGCCACGAGGGACTCAAACTCGGCCTGCATCTTGTCCTCGTCGAGGAAGTCCACCCCGAACTTTTCGGCGAGTGTCTTTTTGCGTCGTATCTTCTTCTTCTTCTCCTTGCGCGGCGGGGGCGGCGGTGGCATCGGCGGCAGGGCGGCAGCTGCCAAGACGGGGGACTCCGGAGCTATCAGCTCCGCTTCCATCTCGTCGATGAGGCTCATGTCCTGATCATCACCGACATCGGCGTCGGGGAGACGGAGCTCGTCGGGAAGCTCGTTGGTGCTGTCGACTCCCTTATCTGCAGCGTTGGTCTCGGCAGCCGAAGCATCGCCGTCATCGGAAATAAGGATAGGTTCCTTTGATGAAGCAGCTGGTGCAGCAGACGAGCGACGACCCGGTCCCTCCTGGGCCTGTTTTTGGTATCGATGGTAAGCCTTACGTACTGCTGCAGGAATAGGGGAGCCATCGCCGTGTACTATGATAGCACATTCATGGCCATAGATAGGGGCAGCAAGCTCTCACCTCGTCAAGGAACGTCTGCCGTCCCCTTTTCGGCAGTCGTGAGAGCGCCAATCGCAGCGCGTGCCGCTTCGATTGCTCAGAGGCTCCCGAACGCCAGCTGTGGCGTCGGTAGCGGCGGATGACACGTTTTTCAGCATCGGTGTAGAACTGAACCATCTTGGCTTGAAAGTGCTTATGACAGGACGATTACCAGGCTCCAGCGATGAGGGTGTAATGATGGTGTCGCAGGTCGCAAAAGGGGGTCGAATAGCCATACGATCTTCGTGAGCACGAGTACGCAGCTATAACTCTATAGTCGTCGTATGGCATGTATGTCGCCGAGGATAGGGGACAAAGGGATTTCCAAGTAGCAAGGCAGTGATTGTGATGAAAGTTTGGTTCCGTTACGAATAATTCAGCAATGCAAATGTCGGCGACCTTTATAGGCACAGAACCAGAGAGGAAGCATTCACAACTAGACAATATTCGAGCTCGGCGCTTCTTTGTATTCATACTCACCGGTGGAGAGCTGATGGAGAACCAACATATGGCCGACAGATTTCAAAAATGGGCACATTTGCAAGAAACGCACAAGAAGCTTCGATCTCATCGTTACGGACTCGGCGATGGCAATGTTGGTGGCCTTCTAAATACAACCAGGGTGTCAGAACTCACTGCGAGGAAATGAATACACTGGGGGCTATGTTGTATTAACCATCGCCGACAGATGTTCATCATTGGTGCTGTTGGAAGAAAGGCACAGGACGTGTATGTATTCTCAGATCGGTGAACAGACCTGGTAAGCGACTTTCGGTATTTATTCCACGTCATCACAGTGTCTTATACGGAATGGAGTATTCTCTTATTCGGGAGGTTTTTATTATTCCCTCTTGAGATGTCCTGTTCACTCCAAGAAGATTCCCAGGAAAAGTCAAGTCCTCAATGTTCATCTGGCATGGTCTCTCGATGGGAATAAGGGGGTATCTGAAAGCAGCTATGCAGTACACTTCATTCATACACGTAATTAACTCTTCTCTACTCCTCCCTTCTGTGTCCGCTTGCTACAGATATTCTGAACTGTGGTCGCTTCTTCTTCTTCTTATTCTTCTTCTTCTTCTTCTTCTTCTTCTTCCGCTTCTTTAATAAAACATTATTCATCATCATCCGCAAATTATTGACCAGACCATCTGCTCCCCTGAAAAAGAGAAAAAGTTCCCATCACAATTTGGCCTTGATGGGTTCAAAAGCAACCTTGGCTTCGATGATTAGTATAGGCACTTTCTCCTGTGTGTATTCCCAGCGCGCTGTAACGTCTTTGACGGGGGTCGAAGGGAGCATAAAAGATTCGACGGCGTGGTAATCCGGATAGGGCACGTAACGGCACCTATGCGAGTTGCTATTGGTCCGGTCGATCACGAAGATGCCGTGTTGTGGTGATACCCCCAACGCATCCGCCAGGCTCACAGGATAGTCCTTTCGGCGGTGGGAAAACCCCCCATAAGCTCGTGGATGGTAGGTTGCGACAGGAGTATGCTGCAATGCCCAGTTTGTCACAAGAGTTTCTCTTTCGCTTTGCTGGCAGTGGACGAGAGTCTGATCTGCTCCAGCCGCCTAGGCAGTTGTAGTAAAGTCGGTAACGCCATCGACCTGTGCCAGCGCTGCAGCAGGAGGTTGCTATCTTGCTGCTGCGGTGGGGGAACATTCTCGAAGAGAGAAAGACGCCCTTGACGCTGCGGATGGCGTCTTTCGTCTTCTTGTACTCGTCGTCTTCCTGCTGGCCAGTTCGGCCCATCCTAGTGAGACCGTACATGGATGCTGACTCGGACCAGGGAGGATTTCGATAAACCTTGTCGACTTCGTCTCTCAGTTCGCATACCCCAGAATGCAGGTTCGAGGTATCCTCGGCCCGTTTCGTGTACATGTCGGACAGTTCCTTGACGGCTGAGGACAGCCGCGCGAGTCGCCGAGCCTGTGCATCGACCGTGGACTCTGCTGTGCCGGAAGCACCTGGAGAGAGCGCAACGGAAGCCGGTGGGGGTGAGGTCTGCGTGCCGATGTCGCGGTGGAACATCTCGGTCGGGTCGTCGCAGCTGCTGCTCTTATCGTCTTCCGCGTCGGTGTAGGCCTCGGACTGTGACCGCAGAGGTTTACCGTTCTTGTATGGCACCTCGCTCACGAGACCCTCGAGCTTCCCCACCATGTTCGACAACTTGGCGTTCACGTGTGTGTAGTAGTCAGAACGCGCCTCGATTTGAATATCGACCATCGGGCTGACGACGAATCGCGCGGCGCCGTATAGCAGAGACCATGCTGTGCCGGAAACGCCGACGATGTCGAGAAGGCGGGATGGAGTAATGAGGGGTGGAGGTCGAGGAGAATGTGTCAGGAACTCGGGATAGGTGACAATCGGTGGCGTGTCGCTCGTCGTATATGCTGGTGGTGGCGTGTTGCTCGTCGTAGATGCTGGTGGTGTCGGTGGTGTTGCCTGTGGCATTGTGGGTTCTCCAGCGGTGACCTTCTCTGGCACGGTTTCTGGTTCTTGCTCGGGGGAAGCCGATGGCGAGGCAGAAATGGATTCTGTCTCGTTCTGTTCTGAGAGGAGCTTCTCGATGTCTTCACGTTGCAGACCCTTAGTTTTGAGGAACTCGACCATCTTGTCGCGAGATTGTCCTCGGACGCTCTCGTCGGCTAAGAACCTACGCGCCTGGTCTATGGTGGTTGGTTCAGAGCCTGTAGACTCCGATGCGGCTTGTGCCGGAGCATCGGCCTTCTGGTCTTCTTCAGCCATATTGTGCGTTGGTGTTACGCAGGGTTGTAAGCGATACAGGCCTTCCTAACTTGGGCGACAAAGGATGGGAAAAGAATGCATCAGTAAATATGAGCGACTGTGGATGGATGTCAAATGTATGCCTCGGCAGCTTTAGCTAAAGTTAGGAAGACAGGCTGGGGCTCCCCACACTCATGTTAGACGCCCCCGTTGTTCTTGCCCCGGTCCGATGTCTAGCGCACGTACCTGCCTAGGTTAAGTACGGGTAAATGTTGGGAGGCAGGTACCTACAGAAGTGACATTGATTAAACAAACATCGGAATAGTTGCCGATACTTAAAGCACTCGAACAGGATGATTAGTAGTATAAACACCCGAGATATATAGTATACAGGTGTAATAATCGATTATTATTTTTATATTTTTATATATTTATATATATATATTCCAAGCTGTCGGGAAAAGCCTAGCTGTTTGGGTAGTCCGGTGTCTTATTGATGCTCGAGTTGGTACCTCCTCTGGCGATTGCATTCAAGCCTGATATTCCTACCTACAGCAGGTGGCATACAAATAAGTATGCTCAGGCTGTAGGTTATGTAGTAATACAAGTCCAAAGGATTTCATTTCACGTCGCTTCGAGAAACCACGGGATTAAGGTTCAATCAAGACATAGCATTCGAAGTACCTGACCCTTCACCTTGAGCCTCACCGAAGATCCCAGCAACTGATCTCACGTGACTTTGCATGTACCGGAAGCGCCAGCCGGTACGAACCGCGACTCAATGCGGTCTCGTTCGGGAATTCAATCATAATAATTCCTGATGTGAGCTGGGCAGCTGCTGTTGCGTTGCTCTCATTTAGCTATTCTTGTGACCAGGGTCTGCATACTATCACGCTCGCAGAGGATCCTCGATACAAGTGTCGCGTCCGCTAATAAGGTTAGTTGATCTTCCAACGCCAGCCGTACGGTGGATCGGCGTTGCCCAGATCTCGGTCCTTCAAACCTCCAAGACTCAATCAGCCTGTTCATCTTCACTCTTCGTTCATAAGCGACCTGCCTGCCGCCACACCCCGTTCAACCCCCGAATCCAGGCCAAAAGGCGAGTAAGCGCATCTAGAGACGACGCAGTACCTCATTCAGCTCACTACCCAGACTAAATCGGTGTGACGCAAAAAGGGGATCTGCGAGCCAATCGAGTGCAACTCCACGTCAGAAACCCATTTCACCCATTCCATCCAATCCGTACAGCACCCGCGCATTCAATCAATCTCAATCAAGCCAGCACAGCCAGCTTTGCCCGAGACCAGGGGGGCGGCGTAACGAAACTGCAGGAACCCAATCGACAGGGTCTGCGCAGCTTGGCCAGGTAAGCCACATTGGGACAGAAGTAAAAAAAGGACATCGAACATCTACATATTTTAGACTTGTCGTAAGTGTGAGCCGCCGGCATATCTTCTTTTCTCCCTGTCATATTCTCGCCCTTCCCTCCTCATTTATTCTCCGCCTTGCGACATATTCATCCATTTCCGATTGGTTCAAGTGAATATAAGAGAGAATACGTCAAGTAGTATGTCGTAATAAGGGGTGGACAAAAGAAACCATTTGATAGCAAACAAACCACACGTACTTGTGTATCCGTCAAATGGGGAGTGGCATTGGATCGGATCGGTTTCAGGGTGCAGCTACTTGAGGCTTGAGCTCGACCTACTTCCCACGTGCGGCTTGCCGTTGGTTCCAACAAGGGAACCTTAGACGAAGGCATCTGGTTGGCAGCACAAAGGCTTTGGGAATTGCCATCTACCTAGCCTGGGGGGCGCCTCGTCTGTACCCTGACCACAACCAGTCTGGTCGAACGTGTCACGGCTACCTCTAAACGCCGCAAGCTTAATTCGACCTCTCAGCCCACCCCAAAGGCACACATCGAAACCTCCAAAAATCGTTACCCTTGCATCCCTCCTCCCATCGCCAGCTCAGCGCGACAACCAACCCATATATCCCCATCGTGATCCCCGCCCCATCCATCTACACCCCATCCCACCAACCCACATTCGATACATACATACCCCTGGATTGTTTCCCATCATGGCATCCCGTCCTCGCCGCGCAGCCGCGCAGAAGGCAAACACGGCAATTACTGACATGGTCGACAGCGACAATATTACAAGTAGTCGAACCGGCAGGATCATGTCTTCCAGGACTTCATCACGTCGGTCTGAGGGTAAGAGCGCCGTAGCAACTATCACACGCGGCCCTCCATCGTCTCCCTCGGATTCTAACCAGCATATGCATATTACAGTCAAGTTACCCGCCAGCAAGCTCCGCCAGGCCACTACCAGTCGCCCCACAAGCTCGTCCTCAGCCAAGGCCTCCGTCATTGCCCGGGAGGGCTTTATCGGCGGCGAGATATTGTCGGGCAAGAGGACTCGAGTGCAGAAGAAGAGCTACACGCTCGATTCGAGTGATGATGATGACGACGCTGAAGGTGAGGAGGATGCCGAAGGAGAGGACGACGACATGATCGAGGTCGGCGAGGATGATGATGCCGAGGGCGAGATCGTGGTGGACGACACAATGGACCTTGATGCCGACGGCGACGAGGATGATGCCCTCGGTGAGGAGGACGCCGAAGGTGAGGAAGACGACATGGACGTTGATATGACGCCGTCAGCGCCCACGATCAAGGTCTCAAGGCCCACCAAAGCAACCAGCTCCGCAAAGAACAAGACGCCAACCAAGGCGGCCAGCAAGCCCGTCATCCAAGCTAAGGACAGTGACGACGAGGAGCTCAGTGAACTCGAGAGCGAAGATGAGATCCAGGACACCGTGAAGGTCGGCGGTGGAGATGACCCAGATGAGGATGCCGAAGGCGAAGAAGATGACGAGATCGAGGCTACCGGACAGTTGCAAGAGGATGATGACGATGATCTCGGGAGCGACGATGAGGATGGCGAGGCCCCCGATTTGACCAAGATGACTAAACGACAGCGAGCACGATTTGAGGATGACGCCGACGGTAGTCTGCTGAAGCTGTCTGATGGTAATCATTCCCCCTCTCTATTTGCCCAGGTGGTGGACTTTGCTGACCCCCCTTGTGTAGAGGTTCAAGCCAAGAAGGTCTTCACTGCGGAAGAGATCTCTATGCGGCGCGCGGAAATGGCTCGTCGACGACGCAATCTTAGCGAGAAGCGCAACGAGGAAGTCAAGGTAGGTCCTTTGGCTCGAGCGTCTCTCGGCCGTCACATGATACTAAACGAGTTCTCTAGATGGAAACCATCAACAAGCTTCTCAAGAAGCAGGCCCCCAAAGCTAAGTCCAAGGCTCAACTCGCCAATGACGAGTCTGAAGCTGCAGAATTGAACAAGGCGGACCCCATGTTTGTTCGATGGATCAGCAACAAGGACGGCAACCGCATCGCCGTCCCCGAGGAGATGCTCGGCGGCCCCCTGGGCAAGGTGTTCACCCCTGGCGGCCTACGAAGTGGGAAAATGGTGGAGGAGGTCTCCTAGGACGACGATATGTCTAACCAAGGCCATCCCAGTCGACAGACCGGTAGGAAGAAGGAGAGCTCCTAGGTTATAGCATACCTACACCAGGTTGCGAATCAATCCCTTTGTTGGGTAGCCTCTCGAGCATCATGATTTTAAAAGGCGTATCGGTTTCTTGTTTTTTCTTTTAATAAACGCATCCGTCTTGGGAAACACCCGAATTATTTAGTAACTAAAAGCGCGTCGAGCATAGAGTGAGCGGTTTATGGAGCGTCTAGGTTGGAGGTACTTTAGGCATGCCCAGAATATAGATATCACTCCCAAACTTTCGAGTCGACCGAGTTAGGTTCTGACACGATAATTGATTCATCACATCATTAACAACAATATCCACGATCCTGTCATCATCAAGAGTCGCAAGCAGTCACAAGTCACGGCCAAGAAAGTCATGTAGTAGCCCATCTCGTATATTTCTATTCTGGTAGTGTATCTGGAGAAAGAAATATCCACAAACGCAAGGGACTACTAACCCTATCAATAATGCCAGTCCTCATCATATATGTGTCGTGAAACACGTTCCGCGTCTTTAGATTAATGTATATACTGAAATCGACGACCATAAGATGTCCGCAGTTGGGCTCTCTGACGCGACCACCCTCTGCTCTCCCTTTTTCTCGTATGTGAGGGTGGAGTCGTAACCATGAAGCGCATGATATATAACAAAACGACCAATGCCAATGAAAAACGCCTTTCGTCCATGGGGACGATGATGTGGTATCAAGAGTGAGATATAGAGAGAGAGGAAATATAGGAAGAAAATCCTTTAATTTCTTTTCGCTAGGGAGACGGCGTAACCAAACCGACCAAATGCAAAAGACGGAAATCAAATCGCTTTGTTGTTTTCGAGACAACTATACCCCAAAGGAGCCAGCCCCCAGGGTAAAGGAATGTTGCGTGAGACCAGCCACCAACCCTTGATCGTGATTAAGAAAGTAAAATGTTCAAGGCAGTGGGGTCCAGCCAGTACCCTGCTGTTTCTCCGACGCGGGGTTGGAGAAGGAGGCCCGGCGCTGAGCGTAGTCATGCTAGTACTTCTCGTTGCCGTAGTTGCCCGTCTCGCCGTAGCTGCTTTGTCTAATATGGCCGTGCTGCGTCGTGGGGTTGGACCGCGGCGTCCGGCCGACGGTGGCGTACGCGTCGCCAAAGGGGTCGCCGTTGTTATTCCGGGCGCTCGTCATGAACATGGGCGGACCTTCACTTTGGGAACGGCGGACGAAGGCGGCGGTGCGCGGGGACATCGGGGCACGGTTGTCGCCCGTGAGAGACCGGTTCTGGTGGGTGCCGTAGCCGCCGCTGGCGGCCGGGAAGGCGGCCATGGTGCGGATGATGCCGATGAGCACGACGACGATGTAGACGAGCAGCAGGCCGGTGGAGATGAGGGCTTCCTGGATGATGCCGTTGCGGAGGTGGTTGGTGACGCGGGTGACGGCGCCGGTGACCTCGTCGGTGGTGACGCTCGAGGGCGAGGCCAGGAACGTGGTCATGTCCGAGTCGCCGTCGATGGAGCGCTGGGCGCCGGCCGAGAAGGTGTCGTTGCCGAACATGGGGAAGCTGACCTTGGAGTGGTCGTGCACCCACGTCAGGCCCTTCTGCACCGCCTCCACCTTGAGCCCGACCAGGCAGCGCACCACCTCCTTGATCGGGTCCTCCAGGATGGTCTTGCCGAAGACCGTCGTCAGGCCCTTGTCCATCAGGCCCGTGAAGGTGTTGAGCGTGTCGTTAACCGCGCCCGTCGCGTTGGTCACGTAGCCCAGGACGTCGTTGTTGATCTCGTTCTGGAACGACAGGACCACGCTGTTGGCGTCGCGCGCCCAGCCCTCGGATACGCCCTCGAGGCTCGTAACCACTTCGTTGGCGAAGTTTCCGACCTGGTCGGCGAGCGCGGGCACTTCCTTCTCCACGGCGGCAAGCACCATGTACTGGCACAGACAAGAGACAAAGCCGGCGATGGCCAGCGATAGGACAAAAATGGCGGGGATGGAGGTACCGTAGGCGACCGCCCACTGAATCAGGTTTTGTCGCTGCTGGTCCTTGCTGATCTTCTCGGCGGCTTGGATGCCCACTTTGGAAGTGAAGGGGTGGGCCCCCATCATCATGAAATGGACATCGTCGTGCTTCTTCTCGCTGAAGGTCTGGGCGTACTGAACGGTTCGTCGCCAGCGGTAGATCTCCCAGTAGGCCATGGGGATGCACACGAGGACGGCGAGAATGCAGATGACGACGATGAACGCAATCTTGGCGGTGTGGGCGAGCTTGAACAGCTTCTCGAAGAAGTCGACGATGCCGGAGTTGTTGGAGCAGAAGGACAGTGCCTCCTTCTTGGCAACGGGGAAGACGGAGTCGTCGAATTTCCAAGCGCCATAACTGTCGTTGAGGGCCTTCTTCACCAGGTCGAAGGGGATCGAGACGGCCCGGCGGGTGAAGTTCTGGACGTCGTCAAAGTCGGGCAGCTCCTTGTTCAGCTTGTTCAGGTCGGAGACGAATCCCGAAGTGTCGATCTTGACGTTCTTGAGCTTGTCCAGGTCGGGTCCCATGTTGATCTGCGGCGTTTTCGGGGGATCCTTTCCAAAGACACTACCGATGCTGCCGATGCCTTGGCTGATCTTGCCGATGATGTCGTTCATCTCGTCCTGGACGCTGTCGCCGACCTTGGCAATGTCGTCGGTGATGGGGCCGATAGCTTTGTTCATGGCGTCTGTGGTTTTCGTGATGACGGCAGCGGAGACGTTGAGACCGCCATGGACAGCAGCGCTGATCAGGCAGGTGTAGGTCGAAGTCATCATGTTGATGACGAACAGGATGAGCTCCTTGACACCAGTCAGGATCATATCAAGGATAACCATCATGCCATGGACAGTTTCAGTAATTCCCTTTGCAGTCAGGCGGTTGACTCCGACGGACAGGTAGTGAGGCATAGAGGCCATGGCACTGCCAACATCCTCCACCTTGGTACAGGCCGATAGAGCCTTAATCTTGGCCTCGCCGAGGTTGTCGTTCAGTCCGCCCAACATGAGTAGCACCCGGACAAGCACCAGGATGAGGAGAATGGTCCATCGGTTGAGCCAAATCTGGGATAGGCGGGCCTGGAGTCCGAGGTAGGGTGCATGGCCGTCGGTCCTTACGGTGCCGGTCTGTTGTGTGTATGTGGGAGGGTCTTGTGGGACTTGGGGCTTCATTTCGAAGCTCTCGCCCTTCAGAGATGCCGGAAGGGCATATTGATCTTGTCGCGACCCCATGGTGAGGGTGTTTTTGCGTATGCTGTCAAACAAGGCTTAGTTTTCTTCGTGGATGGTATAGCTTCTTTTGCTGGAGAGTGTAATGCAAGGCGCAATGTAAATGCCAGAAGTAACAAAATTTGTGTGTATATCGAGTATGTACCCAAAACGGAATATGGCCAAGTAGAAAATGAAAGGTTAAAAGGCAAGCCTTTGAAAGTTGTTTAAGAGAATTGAATGTGTGTGTTATAGAACAATGAAAGTCAAGGAAAATGCCCCAATAACAGAATCAACCTATTGTTCCCCGTGACTCCATAAGAAAGAACAAGAGTGACAGAAAGGGAAAACTGGTGATTGTATTGAGGTGTTGGAGTTAGGTGAAGGAGTCGTGGGCAGACATGTCGAGTAATGGGGACGAACAATAGGAGCCGGAGGGGGACCATTAAAGACAATCACAACGCACCTCACACAATAGCCAGCCAAAAGACCGGCTGACTGTGACCGACAAATCAGACTGGGTTTCAAGAGTCGAAATTCAGCAGCCTTCCTTTGTTTCGGCCTGGGCTGGCAAGCAGACGCTCTCTTTGTCGGCTATGGGTCCGGGGTCACTTAAGCGCTGCCTCTCAGCCAGTCGATTGTCTCTATCAGGCCGGCAGCCGAGCCGTACGAATTTGGTCTTGGCTCAAATCTTCAAGCCGAAGGGTTCCCAGCTCGGTTTATTCTTGTCCTTGAGCCGCGCTTAATCTTCAGAGCGGGTGCGGTCGTAGGGTGGCTTGGTAATTGATAGGTTGATTGATATAGTTCACTCCGCCATGTGCTTACACAGAAGTCGTATAGATCAAGATCTCGCCGAGGGACACGGGGCTATACTTGATATCATATAATGAACGAGTTAAACAAGCTGTGCAAGGGGACGCCGGCCTGGAGTGAGAGAGGCCTTTTTAGTATTCGAATGGCGCCCATCTTTCCAGAAGTTCGCCATCTCGAGGGAACTCTGGGACTGGCATTTATGTGTAGTGCCCATATGTCTCGAGGCATGCAGTGACGACATTGGTCAGATCTGGGTTACTGGGGGGCATATCTTGAAGAGGAAGTGGGCTGTGCCAACAAGCAGTCCAGGGTTTCTCTTCTGCAAGTCAACATGGTCTCGCGGCGGTGTCTTTTTTGGGCAGTAGCTAAGGTTAGCTACACGTACAAGGAAAAAAGACGATGAACCACCCGCTGGCGGGGATCTCGGGTGACTAGGTGACTACTGCAGCCACTCATGAGTGTCCCTGAGTTTAATGCAGGGCACGAGGAATGTGAGGGCTCATATGGACGATAGGAAAAAAAGCTGGGGTCGAATCTTGGTTCACCGTCGCTCAAGCATGGGTGGGCCCCCAAGACATGGTGAGTTGGCAACCAATCAAGCAACCTCAACTTGACTTGTCAAGAACTAGCCGCTTGGCAGGCTGATCCGCTTCTTCTTTCTGAGGGTTCCGTCCTTTTTGCCACTGTCCAAAACTTGTTTTCTCGTGATGGACAGAGTCTTCATTAATTAAAAATGATGTCGGCTGGTTGATTTTGGTCAAGTCGGCATCGGACGGCCGAATACACCTGCCTGATTAGAGAGAGCCATGTTGAATCCGTTGCAAGATGGGGGACACGACCCGACGGGCGGCGACATGGTGTTTGGCGGCTTTGGTCGTCGGGATTTTTCAAGGAGAGTAGCACGCACCCAACCTCTTGGCTTCCTGAGGTTGCAGTAGCTGAGGGACTCGAAGGTTTGAGCTTCTGCACTCGGCCGCTGATGATTGGTTGCCGGTGCTTTGACGGGAGCGCCCGGCATAGCGGGTCTGTTTAAGCGCCGAGTTTCATCAACCACTTGATATTCCCAGCGTCAATACACACGAGACGTCCAGTCGATGCTTCGGCGCCTATCTTGGATGGGAATTGTAGAAAAACGCTCGAAGCCAAGACTCTAAAAACAGACTTCTTTCTTTCTGGTGGTTCGGGAGCCATGCTTGCGTCGCACGAGAGAAGAAGTTGCTAGGCGCGGCGGTTGGGCCGCGGTTGCATCGGAAGAAGGATGCAAGCGGTCTTCTCACCCATCTATCTCAAATGACACAACGCATGATTTTGGCTGCAGAATCGTCAAAATGTCACAGTAGGTGCAGTGTCACATAAGGCACTCATTCGTTAGTACAAGATCATATTACATGGTTTGAGCACCGCTGAATCGAGTGATGGGTCTGACAAGCACAAGACATCTAAAAATCTATATGTATATATATGTCCTACTATGCCATGTCCATGGCCTCATTAACAAGTGCCCAGCATTTCCTCATGCCAGTACCCATGGATTCCTCTTCAATGTCGTTGCTCCACCGGCTACCTGAATTTGTGCCAGTTACTGCAGGCGCACTATGGGGATCAAGACCCTTGACGCTGAAGAGTTGAACGTGCATGGTCAGTTTGAGATGCGAGAACAGCCATGGCACGCTTCCAAGTTCGCCGACGTGCTTCAACCTCTTATCGCCGGCAGTAAGGCCCAGCACATCATGCACATAACGTGTGGCGATCTGTTTTCGTGACTTTGGCTGAGTCTCGCTGGGGTCCGACAAGATACTCGATGGGAATTCCCAGAGTCCAGCCAAAAGTCCCTTTTCGGGGCGTCGATGTATTAGATAGTGCCCATCCTCGCGCCGAATGGCACAAACCAGTGTCTGCTCTTCTCGGACTGCCTTTTTGACGACCTTGAGGGGGAACTTCTTTGCATGATTCGTAATGACTGACATGCGGGCAGCGTCGTCGGCAGGGGAAGGTGTAGCCTTCTTGCCCTTAGCAGTGAAAAAGAATGATTGTAGGGATGTCTGCTTCTGCAACTGTGCCTTCGCAGTCTCGGTGGGCTTCTGGGCGCCGTCGTCTAGCAGGGAAACTTCTTCAAATGGCTGACACAAGGTGCACCCATCCTCAATATCAGGGACAATGACCCGTGATGTCGAAGTCTTGGGTTTAGATGGCTTGTCCGTGTCAGTGGCAAGCTTGGTCCCTTCGCCATATGCGCGGCAAGTCGAGGAAATAGGACAAGCCGAGCAGTTTGGGTTTGGCGTGCATATTGTTGCCCCTAATTCCATGAGACCCTGACCCCATCGTCCAGGGCCGTCGCTAACGGCGTGTCCATCGTTCCCAGTGCTGGGTTCCTGAGTATCTCGCGCCACGGCCTCGACCAAGGCAGTGGCTGCGCCCCATAAGAGGTCAATGACGGCTTTATCAGTTTTGACATCCCCCAAGAGACCAAGTTGCCGACTTAGTACACGCAAGACGTTGCCATCAACCATGGGAGCCGGCCGTCCAAAGCAAATGGCTGAAATGGCGCCAGCCGTATACCTGCCCACGCCTGGTATCTGGGCTTGGAGCTTTTCTATTCCGGCCGGCAGAAGCCCTTGCATATCTTCGGCTTCACAGACTATCTTCGAAGCCTGGTGGATTCTAGTAGCACGGCTGTAGTAACCGAGCCCACGCCAAGCAGCAAGCACATCGTCTGCATCGGCTGCAGCCAAGTCGTGGATAGTGGGCCATTTCGCCATCCATTTGTTCCAGTAATCAATTACGGTGGCGACCCGGGTCTGCTGCAACATGATTTCGCTGGTCCAGACTTCGTAGGCACGACGCTCGAGCTGCTCGCGAAGCACCGCGGCGTCGGGCACTGAGGACGGGTCGATCCAGGGTTTCCGCCAGGGCATAGCACGAGACGCGCTCACGCTATCGAACCATTCAAGTAGAGAAGCGCGCCCCTTGGCACTGTCTAGGAGAAGGGGGCGGTGATATGACAGAGGATGTTGTCGCTCAGGGAAGACAATAGTAAGCGTGTCTGGTGCTGCCTCCGCCTCATGGCCGAAGAGTTGTTGGGAAAGCTGGGAGGTCTTCTCCCGAGAGCGGTTCCCTGTCCCGGCGGCCTTCCGCTTCTTTGACGCCGGTTTCTCTTGTTCCTCATCTTCGAAAAATTCGTCACTAGACTCGCTAGCGACAACACGCTTTTTGCTGGCCTTTCTCTGGGTTTGGGCAAGCGACTTCCCCTGATCACTGTCTTGGACTGGTGCTACATCTTGCGCCGACGACCGCGACGCGGCACTTCTTGCTGAGCGCCGCATTACGAGCTGGATTCCGAATCAAACTTGAATAGAAGGGTCTGGCTAACTCAGGAGTTGAAACGTCGCCACTACAGCTTAGTTCTTCTTTTCTGTCTCTTGTTGGGATCCAGTATTCCCTTCAGCTAAAGCTTTACCGCGAGCTACAGCTTGTGCCAATTCGTTTCTTGCATTGGAGTTAGCTACAAGAAGTTTTAATCAGAAATACACTCTTCTAGCAACTTACTGGTCCTTCTTCCTTGCAGCGTCTTCAAGCGCAGGCTTGAAAGCGTACTGAGCTGAGGAAATGTTAGCATAAGAGAATGCATATTGAGGATTCGCATTGCAACAGTGCCTTACCGTTCCAGACTCCAAAGCCGACAGCGACTGCTAATCCAAGAAGATTTCTCACATGTGACATATTGAATACTAGCACAGTTGTTGCGAAGTGGTGCAATAAGAGCAGAGTCGAGGCATCTGATGCGTATTTTGGGACTTCGAAGTGGTGATGCGCGTTAGTGTAAACTGCTGGCCAGCTGGGTGGGTAGCACCAATTAGCGCACAAAAACCACTTACAGCGCCACCCCGGACTTTTAACTACTGGAACGCGTCTTCAGTGACCCAGACGCGTCTCCACAGCTGTTTGCTTGCCTAGAGCATTGGCTTGGGGCAACCACTTAAAGATTTATTAGCGATGCTTCATTTACAACCCAGTCGCACACGCGAGGAAATGCCTTACGATAGCGATGGCAAATTGGAAGGAGCTTGGGGAGGTCCCCGACTCAGATGATGAAAGCATCTTTGACTTCGAAGACTCCCAGCAACCGGAGTTACCTCAGCTCCCGGCTGCTGCCGACGCCCCGAATCATGACGATCCAGCACCGGCCGCCGCGAGCGGACACAACCACGCTGACGACCACAATCGGGACGTATGGGATGTGCCGACCTCCTCGCAAAGCTTGGAAGACCTGGATCATCTGTTTCCTGATGACCTGGACCCCTCGAGCTCATTTCCGGTACTAGAGCGCCAGATTGAAAATGATTCACCTCCGAGGGATGCCGAAGCCGATTTCGAGGAACCGTCCAACGAAATCGAGGGCCTGACGACACCTACTCAGACCTCGGTCGCGGCAGTCGGAGATATTGAAGCTGGGGAAAGCCTGGAAGTTGGCAAGGCCAAGCAATCCGCGGACCAAACATCACTGGTCATCGAACTTGGCGTTAACGCCGTTAACACCGATAACAATGATGCGACGG
Source organism: Apiospora marii (assembly GCF_038362585.1). Classification (NCBI taxonomy): domain Eukaryota; kingdom Fungi; phylum Ascomycota; class Sordariomycetes; order Amphisphaeriales; family Apiosporaceae; genus Apiospora; species Apiospora marii. Next base: position 4,799,310 of record NW_027117377.1, read on the forward strand.
CCATGAGCATTGCCGAGGACGAGATCTTTGCACGCGAGGAAGCCATTCGCCAGAGTCGGTCATTCCGGCCCCGAAAGCCTATTCAGGAACATCCGTACCTTCTAGAAAGTGCCCATTACAGCAGTCTTTTCAAGTCTCGCGGAATCAGGCCCGTCAGAGTGGCGCTCGAAGAGGCTGCGGCAAAGGAGGGGAAACCAAAAGATTCACAAGAGGAAGATTACGAAGAAGACACCCAATCGACGGGTGGCGGGCTACAAGATACTGCCGAAGAGAGCCAATTGAGTTTACAACGCGACAGCTTGGACGACCGAGACGAATTGGCCCTGTCGAGCCGCTCTCCGACGCCGACTAGACGTTTGCCTCTTCCCGACAACCAGAGAAGCTCGCAGAACGATGACGATGAACTCCCGACGCTTGAGGATCTTGTCAGGAGGAAGTCGATCCTGGGCAGACCAAAGACACATACAAAACGCCGTGGATCACCGAAGTCATCAACTAAGCGGAAACAGGCGCGGGCATTTCTACACCCATCCCCGCCTGCTAGAGGAATGGACATATTCGATATCCCTCCCTCGCCGCCGCAGACAAGCCCTGCCGTTTTTCCTGTGGCACCCATTGACGGCATCAACACTTCTCGGCGCAGGAAAGAAGTGATCTCGATAACCCCCAAGCCCAGCAGCGCAGACATATCCAGAGACCTTACGCCTGTCCCTATAGGGCAGGGTCACCAAGCGATTGACCTGACCCTGGATGATGATTCTGACTCATCTGGCAGCCAAGACAGTGCCCAATACATGGCTGGGTCTGATGCCGAGGACCTGGGTAATGCTGAAGCCAGCAGTAGCCCAGAAAGGGCTCCCGATCTGAACTTCCGGCGAAAGATCCGGGGAGTTCTCCCTGCGTCATGGATCCGGCTTGATCAGCAACTCAATCGAGCTCCTGCCTTCAAGCCCACTCAGCGACATAGCCCTGAGGCTTCCCCCGAAAGACCACAACGGAAAGGGGTGGCCCAAAGACGAATCGTTTCTCCCAAGCCCAACAACATGAACACACCTTTTTTCTTCGATGACGACGAGTCAGATAATGATAATACCACGAACAATACGATTTTACGAGATAATGACATTGTACCCATACCGCATCCAAATGGTGAAGGGTTTTCCGTTTTCGATGATGACGATATTGGTTCCGTAATGGAGGATGACCACATCGATCACATGCTGCCTACCAGGAAACGGAATAACTCGGGCTCAAACCAACGACCTAGAAAGCGAAGGAAGGCTCAGAATCTCTTCTCCGGCCAGCCAGGTGCACGAAAGCGCCAGCAGCGCATTACAGGGCTGCTAAACCGATCGGGAAGCGGCTCAACAGCTGCTGCTAGCAAGAGGACTCTCGAGCATCACCCGTCTCGCAAAGCCACAACGGACTTGCGGAGCTCAAGACAAACCCCCCCTCCCCGGCTCAGCATCCTTGATGTTATGCAATCCGATGCGCCGCAGTTTGTACGTATCGCTGCCCGAGCAGCCAAGCGAAGGCCAGGCAAAGGCAAGGCGAGCCCCACGAACAAACAAATCAGCCTCGGCACGCGCAGAGATAATGTTGATGTACACGACGTTCTACGTAGTTGGAAAAGGGGCAAGATACAGTCTCGGCTTCCTGAACCTGTCCACGCTACCCAAGATCGCCCGCCAAGTCACGACCGGCCTTTGCAACTCGCGTCGGCGAACAAGGTCACAGAACCATCAAAGAGGCCACCAAAGCCTCGTCCGCAGGCCGCAACACCTATATCGCGCTTTTCGAGACCAAGAACGTTAGCAAGGCAGACAAGCATCGACAAGTTTGTGGCTGTCGATCACGATACACATCTTGAGCAACCCAGTGATCTGGAGAATCTACCGCCGAATCCCCAAAAGCCTCCCAAGCGGAAAGGTCTGGGCCGTAGGCAGGACTCCAAAGTCGCTACACGGTCCGCACAACTCGAAATAGAGGAAGGTGAACCTCAGAGCCGTTATGTCTTCGACGCTCGGAAAAAGGCTCTTGATGCATTGTATCGGAAGAATCGCAGAGCTCTGCCTATGTTTGCTGACACCCGCCTCGAGCGTGTTTTCTCGGTTACATCTGCGGCCCCTGTCGTATCTGAACCTGCTGCTGAAGTCCAGAATCGTGTCGCTTCAGCCATTCAAGATTCGTCGACCAAAACAAGATCACGCATTAGACCACGCAAGCCTGCGCGGCCAAGACCTTTGGACACAGCGGCAGCTCGATTTGTGCATGCAAACGATCTTTTACCGGAGGTGTTTGAAACCACCCCCGAACCATCAATATCGACTGAGAAAGGCAGCAAGGTGACCGGGCTTGGTCCTTATGGCACCCACTACACGCAGCATTTTGAGATCTTCCCTCTGGACCCTGGTGTTTTCTTCCACGAGAGCACCATTTTTGGAGACGGGCGTGTTCTCATGGCATCCGACGAGAGCCGTCTTGGCGATCTCACACAACCAAGAGGCCATTGTTCGATATCTATAGGGGACCTCGTTCTTCGTTGGGGGCCATGGGAGGCCCAGACCTCTTCCGAGTTAGGGTTGGTATTTGATTCGATACTCGAACAGATACAATCAAGTACCGAGTCTCCTAGCAATCATCCTAAGATGCCTGTGCAAGCTACAGATTTCGTTCTCAAGTATCTTCAGCAACACGTCAGCTTCCCCGACAACGATGCCGAAAGGATGTTCGCGAAGAGGATGGTTGAGGTCACGTCTGGTTTTGCTGAGCGCCTTGACTCATCAAACGAGTTCGAGGCTAGCAGTTCGAGGCAGTCGATCGAGGTTCTCACACGTCTGTTGATTATAGATTTACAGATTCTACGGATTTGTGGGAAATTGAACTTACCCGAGTCGCTACAGGTCGAGGACGTGTTGAAGAAGGTTGCTCAACAGCTCGTAAGAGTACTTCTGAAGTCAGATCTCACAGACATCAGGAGCTTGTATGATGACCTTCAGAATCCTCGCTTCCGAGAGCACGGTATTCGGAACGAGCACTACTGCATGATTGCTTGGGTTGTTTCCATACGAGTGCTGCAAGAGGCACGCATTCCTCGAGCAGGCTTCTGGGACGTGGTGGCCCCCATTATGTTCAAGTCAGACTTTGACAGTTGCGTGGATGCGCGAGAATTCGAGAAGCTGTGGCATGACCTATTCACCATCTTACCGCTGGGCGAATTTGACAACCACGGTGTTGCTGTTTCTCGTATCCGAGACACGATACCGCTTGAGGGCTGGACCATGCCTCAGAAGCTATTAAACCGCGTCTTTGATGCCTATAAAGGTAGCCAACAACAACCGCCAAGCTTTAACAGCTACTGCAGAGGGATTATCGGCCGATGCCATTATTTGGTAGAGCAGTGGGGATGGCGTAAGCCTCATGCCGTGATTGGGACAATTTTCGACTTCTTTGCAGGCCAGAAGCTCGCCCATTTGAGGAATGAAGAAGTCTACCGATCACCACAATTCCTCGAGGATCTTGCGGGGACCCCATCGCTGAAGCTCCAGCCCGAGGATCGTTGTTTTCACATTTTCCTGAAGCTTCTTGCTCTGGCCATCCGACGTCTGAGAAGCTTTGGCTTGATCAAGGATATGAAAAACCTCATCGCGCGTGTCTTGCCGAATCACGACCGACAGTACCTCAGGGAGAGCGATGTGCACGAGAGCGACCTGGCTGCTTTGAGGAATCACCATGACTTACTATGTACGCTGTTTTGGAGTGCCCCTCCTGATCTGCGGCCGTCGGTACAGGCAATTCAGAAACTGGTGGTGCCAGGCAGTTCTCACAAGGAGGCATGCCTGATCAACATACGGGCGTGGAACCAATTGGCGCGTTATGTCGTCTCATCTCGGGTCGACAGAACGATATACAAACCGTTCCTCGACTGGCAAAATGATATTTTCAAACAGGTCCTGGACCAGTATAGCTCCGTTGAGTCCGACATCCAGCAGCAGTTCCTGCGGCTGTCTAAAGACGCGTCTAAAGGCGTCAGTCCAGAGCTGATGAAGAGCGTTGCCAATATGAACAAGCAAGCCGCTACTGACGTGTTACGTTGTTCATTGCAGACCACTTTGGATGTTGTACGGCACGCGCCGTCTCTTAACATTGCTTCTCTGGTGATCAATATTTGTAAGTACCATACACTCAATATACGCGCGAGACTATTGGCTAACTATCAGAAGACCAACTGCATGAAGTATTTGCACGCTTTTCTCGCACACCTCCTGAACTCGAATGGGCTACGTTACAGGTGGCCCTGGATACCGTCGATTCATACCTCTCCAGCATTGAACAATATCTTGGGAGACAGAACATACCAACTGAGCAAGCTGGATTTGGAGAAGATGCTGCTATGGTGAGTCAGAGTCGATACAGGTTTCAATTACCACATTAAGCTGACCGGTTTTTCTAGCACCTCGATCGTAATGTGTCAACAACGTTCTTCTTGATGGCGCGGACGGTTGTGTCGTCTGCTGGCAACAACCAAGCACCACACGATATCCGTGGAGGCTTGTCACTTGTCGAGCAGGTCACATCGGTTGGTGGTCGCTTAGCAGCCGTCTTCCTCCGTCACGGTGTAACGGTGAGTCTCTTGTGTTCTCTGGCTGCAAACACGATTGTATACTGACTTTGCCAGCGCTTATCTCGATTCTTCACTCCGGGCAAATTCGGGCTGTTCGAGGACCTGCCTTCAAAGTTATCCCTGTCATCAAGACGATACTTGTGCCTTTTCTTCGCGACTTTGGTAGAGCATGGCGTGACCAATTTCCAGGTTAGAATTCTCTTCTCGCCCGTATCCCATGCCTTACTAACATGTCTCTAGGATATTAATGCGACACCTATTGGAGTCTTGTTGGATGCTATCGCTAAGCCTTCCAAAGCTCTGGCATACGAAAACCGACTTGCTTACGCAGTGAAACAACATGCTAGCAAGTACCTCCAGAGTGTCCCTGTGGAAGTCGGAAACACCCCCGACTACAACTCCAATCGGGACTTGTTTGAGAGTATGTTGCCCTCCCATCATGCATGTCTACAGACTTACTGACTCTTGTGTAGACATCATCGCGTCATTACGACAGGCCTTGCGGGGGGCAGTTAGTACCCAGAGAACGAATTTACGCAACGAGTTTACAAAAGCCGTCAAACGCACAATGGAACAAGTGAAGCGAGACCTCACAACTCTTGTGGATACACCTGAACATGCACATTACATCTCCTTCGTTCAGGCTATTATCCACCTGATCAAAGTCCAAGGCATCTATCCAGTTGAGCCCTTCTTCTCCGAATTCAGCAGAGAGTATGCGCCTCCATCCCAGGATCCGAGTCTCCAGACGGCCACAATACTTTCATGGGGACTCAAGCTGGAAGATAATATCACAGGAGCTGTATCATCTCTGTCATTCTACCTTTTCTCAAACTTCAAGGCGGCCCTTTCCAGTGCCAAACTTGATGGGCAGAGCAAAGTCATCCAGGAAGGGATGAGAAACACTCACATCATGTCTTTCATGCTAAGTCGTATGATACCCGCTATCATCCGTACCGCTGTCAAGAAAGCCGAGGGGTGGATCATCCTCGATGTGTACATCCAGGCTCTGGAGCGCTGGTTTGGTGCTCAAAGCATCCACCAGGAGTTTGACGAAGAGGCCATGGGCGGGCTTGTCGCCTTATTGGGCTTTGTCTACGCGGACATTCAACTGTTGCAGAGGATGGAGATCGCGTTGGGACCCGAGCGCTTACACACGTTGACGCAAATGACGAAGCTGCTGAACCTGTTGAGCCCCTCGATGACGGCGTTCCTGTTCAACGATAGCCAGTCACGGATGGCGAGCGATCTACGTACAGCAATAGAGGCGTTCACGGAATATACGCATGCAGCCAGCGGGTATCTCGCTGGTATGTTGAAGACGAAGAAGACGGGCAGCCGGCGGGAAATAGACACAAATACGGCAGCAGTAGTAGTCCAGATCGACCCGGTGTTTCTCTTTGAGGGCGTTCAGTTTAACCCCTCGAGCTCGGCGCTGGGCTCGAGCGAACACGTCAACAGCTTCTCCCAGCGGATGATTGACGATATTACCAAGGACTGGGAAATATCGGGATCATTGCTGACCATCAGAGGGCCCAAGCGACCAGCCGGGGCTCCTGCGACCACGCAATCGGGTCAGGGGACATCGATCCCGCAGTGGAATGTTAGAAAGCTGGCGGAGGGGCTTCTAAGGGAACTGCAGCAGTGGAATAGTGTGCATGACAAGGCACATCGCGGATCGGGTCGTTGGCATAATGTAAATGCATTTGACAATATGCCATTCTAGTATATATAGAGAGAGATAGAGGGAGGGAAAGGGCTATATGAGCGAGCAGCAGTGTTTCTGCGTGGTGTTTGGGCGCTTCCACGGGCAAAGCTAGAGAATTGCTTCATGGCACATTGTAGCATTTACAACAATTGGATTGAGGACATCAATACATCAAATGTACATATGACATCAAAGATATTAGTGATCATGAGAATCACATTGATATGATAGTTTAGCAACAGCGTCCGCATGGAGGTCCTGGAGCTTACGACATGGACCACGAGGGGGTTGTGGAAGGTGCCGCCTGCCCTGCTCAGGCCACTTTCTACGTTTAAGCGCATAACCCTTTCACGACCTGACGGAAGGAACGACTTAAAATCAGCTGCCTGACGAAACGCAGGATCTTCACTCTTCAAACATGTTTGGATAAGCTCTCCAAGATGTTGTCGAGTCCAACAAAGTTGCCAAAACACGATGGCAGATCGCCAAGGTGCTGCTGAGGCGGACCTCTTCCAGCCCCTTGACTATATCCCCAAGCTCTCTGGCTATCTTTCGCGCGAGGGTTACGACGAAGACAGTAGGTGGTCGCTCCAGTCCGAGTGTTTCGGAATCGCTGGGCCGTTGGTTGACATGTGTTGGACACATCTAGAGTGCAGGAATGTACTTGTCAGATACTGCGCACACATCCTCGGAACTACCAATACAAAGATGGGGTGCAGCAAGTAAGTGCGCTGCTATCATGACTGGCGATTCCTGCTAATCCCAGAAACTGTACAGGTCTTCCTCATCCTACGCGAGCACCTTGGAGACGAAAATCTGGATCTTGCTGGCGGTGTGCTATACGAGCTCATCGAGATCGACTGCGAATACACCGATGACCCGGGTGCAGCTTTCCAGAGATGGAGACATGACCACATGAGTCGCTATGTACGCTCTCTCTGGCACCATCCCGTACCACTGCAACCATTGATCTCTTATTGACGTGTCCATTTAGACCGACCTTGAGCTCCCGCATGTGCCTCACATGACCACTATCACGCCGTGCATTATACCAACCGAGAAACTAGCTCACTGGCGGTTCCATCATCCAGAGCGGTATCCCTTTGTCCTTTCGGACTCTGCGCCACCATCGGCCGATAGGTTCTCGGGCGACCGCAGCTGCATCCGCAACCGAAAGGCATGGCTGATCGACAACACATTCTATGTATCTTCTAAAACTGGCGGGACTCTGCCGCTTAACAATCCCGATCCTAAAGAGTTCCATGAGCTACAGTGGAAGGCTCAAGACACGACTGGCCGTCTCGTGGAGGAACGAGAGGTGCCTCTCGAGTATAACAAGCCGTCTGACGATATCCCGCCTGGAAGAGCCTCGGAAGCGAGAAGCATCTCGAGTGTGCCAGAAGACAAAAAGACGTCTACTCCTCGGTCTAGTCTCCTGAACAGGATTGCGGTACGGTTCTCTAGGAAGAGAAAAGACCACAACCAGGAAGAGCGCCGACGCAGCTGGCTACCAACTGCCTTGGTGGGAGAGGGTGGGTTGTCATTCAAGGATTGGCGCGCAACTCATATGACAACCCCTATCCCACTCCCAGAAGGTTGCGGTGTACCAAATGCCATATTTGCCAGAAAGAACTTGCTCGTTGACGAAGAAGACAATCTTCCATCATTTGCAACTGTCAGCCAAATGCCAGTTGCCGAGTCCAAAGCCACAGATGCGGCGATCGAAGCAGCCCAGTTGGATTTTATCGGCCACGAACCATCCTGGAGATTTCGGGGCCCGTTCACTCCCCAGCTGGGGTATGATGGGGGGCTCGACTATCAGTGGACGCTTCGCAGGCACTCTTTGGATTCCCAGCGCCCAACAACTAGAGACGCAAGAAGCAAAGAGTTGGAACAGAGTAAGGGGCATAAACCTCGAGTTGCAAGTGATAGTACGACACCCTATGGCGTATACCCAACAATGGGTGCACATCGAAGGGTGTCTCACTTTGGTCTCGACGGTGTCCTTGAATGGCTGGCATCCAGCGAGCAGGCGTCGGAGAAGGTATCTCGAGCTTCAACATGCTCACGCCTCGAGAACAATGAGGCGGGGCCTCCAACGCCCCCTCGAATCCCGCCCCTCCCTCTCTCCGAGCGTCCTTTGAACGAACGTTTGCGGCTCACCAATCAGGTATTAGCAAAACCAAGGTCAGTAGCCCCTATTGACATTGAGGACATACGACTGAAAGTCAGGCTCAGTTCTCACGCGCCGCCTACATCGCCGCCATTATTCGAGAACATCGCATTCGTCATGTCTGGGAAAAGATCAGAGAACCATGATCCCTCTTCCAACCGCAAAGCCACTATCATACAACTATCTCCCACGTTATCGTCGCAGTACACCTCGACATCGGAACTCCATGGACCGCGAAGAGTCTGCCCCGTCCACAAGCGATCTTATCTTTCTTTCTCCAGCTCAACAACACATGACGCATCAGACTATGGCAGCGACGAGAACATTGGTTGCTGTCACGAGTGCGCGAAAGAGGCCGAGGGAGAGCTTCTCCCGCCACGCCCCCCAATCGTATGCGAACTGTTGCATCCAAGGCCGCGGCTGTGTGCCGTATCGCAAGGTATCACTTCGGAGCGATTGCAAGATCTTGGGACTCCTTAGTATAACACTTCGGCATGGGCTATGCGTGAAGTCGACTACCAAATATGGACTTTTGGAGGAAACCCTATGTTGATCGGTGTCATCTGTATGGCCATCTTTGGAAGCTCCGGATGATCGAAAGTCGGTGGTGGAAATGTGGTATTATGCAGTGTACGATAGACTCCGGAGATGTGAGATGTGGTTTCGGTGCAGGTCTGCTTGCATATTTCAGGGCGGCATGACTCGACGTACCAGTGTTTACCTTCGAGCTAGGTTGGTGAGGCACAACTGGTCCGTAGGTGCGGATGCAACGGGATATGTTCTTGGCATTTGCTATGGTTTAGCTACTATTAATAACACGATCTGAAGTTGCCAATGGGAACCGGGGTAGCTATGGTGCGAACGAGGGGCGCCACGATGTCGTTGCCTACCGACGGAGGGGCACGATGATGTCGTTGCTCCGCGTGGGTCAAATAAGTTCTTACAAGCTGTCGATGGCTGCCCAATACGCAGCTCCTTCCACGCAAACTCTCTTTCACGAAGCTTCTGATCGTCCATGCAGGGCACACACCCTCCAAAACTTACGAGATGGACGACAACAACAGACCGGAGAGGAGAAGTAAGTATCATCCAGTAAACACCACCCGAGATCGTGAGGATGGACGTGTTGACAACGGAAATTCAAGGCCGGCCTTTGAGCCCCATTTTCGAGGACATCAGCCATTATGAGTCCAGATCCGGCAGCTCTAAGGAGGATGAAGACGCCGAGATCCCGGAGGTTGCGGAGGAGAAAGGCCAGTGTGCCGATACTGCCGCATCTCCTCCGGAGCAGTCTATTGAACGGACTGCCATGACTCCTGAAGAATATGCAAGATGGAAAGCAGCGGCTCCTCTGTCTGCTGATAACACCACAGCAGTGGCTGCTGGTATTCAAGAGATATCATCAGCCGTTGTCGAGGCCTTCGTGGACAAGACGTCGGAGGTGATGGTGGCATCGGCAAAAACTTTGCCATCCTCGAGATCGGCGTCGAGTGATGGACTGGCAGAATTGCAATACGGTAGGGACCAACTTCCAATCCCAAGATTGTATGTATCCCCTGCTGACCATTGTGTTCCTTTACCTTGGGCAGACCAGAAGAAGGGTAGGCGCTGTGCAGGTCCACACTGCTCTTCAACGCTACACGGCTTTCATCCCAACCAGTTGGCCTGTGGTAAGTGATTTGGTTTATTTGGTTTGGGGCAGTTCAAAACAGCACAGCACAATCGATCCATCCCACTCGGTATTCATGGTGAGCTCACGTACTGACCCCACAACCAGACATTCTCCCTTTGCAAAAAACCGGGCTTTGGCTTGAATGTCTTTTCGATTGTCAAGAATTTGAAGATCCGGAGCTTGAGAGCCCAAAGGACGAGCCGTCTCCCTCCAGATTCGAGCGCACACGAGCGCAGTCACCCATCCCACCAGCATCCGACACCTTGCGCTTCAGCTATCTTGGACAACTCCCCCAACTCTCTCGTACATCGTCGGAGCATTTCAGCGACCTTATTATGCGATCAGTCCGAAAGGCACCCACTGACATTACCTCGAGTTCCCCCTCTTCCCTGAGAGAAAGTGACTTGGCCCTCGTTCGCAAGCCAAGTCGCATCATTTCACCCACGCCCAGACTGCGACGCAAGAAGCGCGACGTGCACATTCATCTCAGCTTGACAGACTCCCAATTGGGGGCGATGGCGTCGATGTAAGTGATTTTTCCCTTTCCTTTGAACTAAATGAAAAATGTGCTCCCTACTTACACGACGAAAGATTGGCGGCTTCGGCAAATCGCATTGACGATGAGCCCAACTCTCCCATGCCCCCTGAAAAATCCCAGGGATCTCGTAAGAAGACGCTGCATCACAAAGAGGGAAGCTCGTCTTTGGGAGCCCAGGCCCATCGCAGAACAGCCGGTGAAGACCATGGTCATAACAAGTATGACTTCGATCAGCAGCATGGTCCCAGCAAGGATGCCAAGTCATCAAAGGCCAAGGAGAAGGAACGTGAGCGCCCTATTACTGTAGAGACCGACTGGAGTGCCATCATCCGCACAGTCTCACGATCGCCAACGCAGGACAATTCGTCACCCGTGAGGGTCTCGTCGTCTCGGACTAGGATACCCGCTCCTACCGTCCAAAAGGACAAAAGACGCCCTGTGCCTCTCAACCTCGCCGACGCCCGCAAGTACGGCGAGATTGTAAGCTCTCGCAACAACATTGAGGTCGTTCACAATCCTGTCCCCAATACCCCGGCTTTGGAGGGCAACAATAGCACCATTGTCAACAACAACCACAACAACACCTACAATGATGCTTCATCGTCTGTTTACACTAGCGATCCTCCCACTACTTCAACGCCAGTCATCAGTCCTCTGCACATCACAAAACGCACAGGCAACATTGGCCGTCAGTTGAATGTCCTCAGGGCCTACAACGATTACAAGGAAAGCAACACGCCCAACCCCGAGTCTGCACTGCTCAAAACACCCTTCCGCTCCAAGAGCACCACTGTCTCCGATATGAGACAGAAGGAGCCCGAGGTCCCTGACACCTCGACCATGCCCACCACTATGAACTCTTCATCGTCTCCTCGACACTCGTACTCGCAGCCGGGCAACATGCGTCCTGCCATCCCCAAGTCGGCTACCACCAACGACCTCAAGCGCGATGCGAGTCAATCGGAGCCCTTCACCCCGCTGACGCCCTGGCTGCTGGCCAGCAGTGTCCACATCAAGAAGAACCTCTTCGGTGAACATGGCTGGCTTAAGGACACTTCGGCTGCCGAAGCTAAGCCGGAGCCTCAGAGAAAGTCGGGAATTTTCGATGGCATCAAGAAAGTTGCTCGTGACTTGGTAAGTGAGGCCGCAGTGAAAACACAAATATCATTCATCGTATCCCTTTCCATTTTCAACCCACTTTTACGTTCAAGCAGCAAATGCTAATATGATGATACTTTTTTTTTCTAGGCTGAGAAGGCAGACTTCAAGAACAATGGCAGCCGGCCTCGCTCCAAGAACTTTGCCTCGGCGGCCACGTCGCCGCGCCGCCAGTCCGTCAGCAAGCGCCTGACCATCTCGCTGGACCCGCGCGAGCAGTCTCTGCTGTACTGCGAGCTCGAGTTCACCCTCTCCAACGCGCTGGACATGTACATCAAGACGCAGCTCAACGGCGGCCGCCTCGACCCGGCCAAGCTGAAGAAGGTGTCCGACGGATGGGCCGCCAAGGGCCGCCCCCGCGTCGTCGGCTTCCGCTACGACCTCGAGACCCAGGTCGAGCTCGTGCGCCTGCATCTGTACCAGTTCCGGTTCTACCACGCTTCCCACTACGGCCACAGCCACAATCACCACCGCGAAACCCTGTCGGGCGCCGGCGCCGGCGCCGAAGACGCGACCACGGCCGTCGACGCCGTCCTCTACGCCGTCAAGTGCAACGCCCGCGTCATGCGCGTCCGCACCCTCTGCCAGCCCGACAGCGTCATCGCCAAGCACGTCCTCGACGCCCAGGCCCTGCTCGGTCTGCTGGGCGCCGCCGAGGGCATGCACCGCGCCCTCGCCGAGGTCAGCCAGTTCTTCAAGGTCGTCGTCGAGCGCGAGCGCGCCGTCCGCCGCACCCGCGAGGCGTCCATCCGCGCTCTCCCGCACGAGGTCGCGGCCGCTATGGGACATGACGCGAGCGTCATGAGTGTTACGCAGGCTGGGGATGTTTCGTTCCAGCAGCAGCAACAGCAGCAGCAGAACGAGGGCTACAATGAGGAGGATTCGCGGATTCCGGAGCAGTATCGGCAACAGCAAACGGCTATTCAGCGACCATCGTCACAGGTGCAGCAGAAGGTCAGCTTTGCTGATGCTCCTCAGTCGCCTTCGGGCGCGGCTGGTGCTGGTATGGCGGATACTTCGATGGCTGAGCAGAGCGAGCATGATCAGAGCGTGCTGCATTACCCTCCTCCCGTGCCCCCTAAGCTGGGGGATCAGGATCAGCCACAGGAGGATGATAGTCTGGTTACGTTGCCGTCCATGGCTTATCGTGTTCCTAGCGGTGGACGATCTTTCCTTTGAGCAAATGCCTTGTTCACCGGGGACCTTTCCTGCTCCTATCAAACTCGTTGAGGGTACGCATACGCGCAACGATGAATACGCTCGATCATGACCTCGGTACAGACTCTGAGGATACTGTGGCATATGACAATTGCTTCAACAACCAAGGAAATGGACGGATGGCTGGTTACTTCTCTTGCAGACTTGATGAGGGATTGATTGGCAAGAAACCCATTGCCGACCGGTTCTATTTCCTCGTTCTTGCCGTACCCTACTGTACGCTGCTGCCCGAATACTCCTTTCCCCCTTTTCTCGCTTCGTCGGCACATTCGGATTCTGTTCTTTTCTCTTTTTCTTTCGCCTGTTCTGTCATACTGCATTCTCGCCCACGACTGCTTTGCACGGGGAGTTCAGGCAAACCCCTCTTCCCGCATTCGACGGGTCCTGTTCCTCATGGCTGGGGAGCAACAGAAGCAGCACGGCGTTGTTTTTCTACGGATGATGATGCCCACTGGGCCCGCTGGGCCGCTGGGGGGTTTTCAGGGGTACATTCTATGAGGAAAGATGGATTACTAGGCTTGGAAGATGGTCGTTGGGGCCACTTTGATCCCCGGGAAGACACCTTCGAGGCGTTTTTCTGAGAAGGAAGCCTTCGGGACGAACACGTACACATGGTGTTGTTGTTCTCTTTCTTTCTCACGTCAAGGGGTTCCGGTCGTAGTCCTCTTTTTCTTCTCTGATCATCACGTAGCATGTACCATAGTAATGAATGAATGACATTCAGAAAATAACTTTTGGTTTCTATATTCTCGAGGACATCGTGACTAACTTCTGCTATCTGTTCAAAAGGCACTCTCATGTCATCGTGCCCGCCTCGAAACTATGTAATGCGCATCATCGAGTAGAAGGACATTTGCCGGGTTGGTAGGTCAACATACCGAAATGCTACAACACGGATAGACTCAGGGGTAAGTGTCTGACCTTAGGAGGGGGCTAACACGCCCTGATTCATCCAGCTGCAGCAGCAACACCCGAGCCAGCATTCCTTCCAGAGGTCGGTCACGCGGATGCGGATCGCTGCACGTCCACATCGAATTCCCCAATTCATCGGGTTGTTTCTGAGACTACGGGAGGACTACTTACTACAGTACAGGAAGGGAAGGGCCGCATGGCAGGCACATGGCATGACATGGCAGCCCAGCTAGGCACTGGCGTTTCTTTTTCGTCTTTCTCCGTATCGAGAAGCATAACCCCACGGGAAAAGGTATTTCTGCTGCATGCGGGATTCCACTCAGGAATGTGTTTGGTCGGCAGCATCTACGTAGGAGGGTAATTGCAGTTTGTGTCGTCAATGTCTCCTGATGTGGCCCGATGCCGAATGAGCATTCAAAACTCGGCCGACGGTATACAACTCCTCGATCCGAAAACATTACCAGGGCTCACTGGGATCGGATCGGATCGGCACGCGAAGAGAAAGCAGAAACATATCTGATCATACAAAGTTCATATATTGCGGGGTGGTAATCATGGGCAATCGACTTCAATCTTGTCACATTTTGTTCGTCATTCGAACATGAGTCGGTTGGCCGGGTGACATCCCGCAAAGCAAGCACACTCTCAGCCCTGTACTGTGGTAGTTGCATTGGTGCGCGCGCCCGCTATGGCTACCTAAAGCTGTGCCTAGGAAGGTTTGGATAGATTGGCTCGAGTTCAGAAAGTCTCGCTATGTCGAATGTTGATCATTCCATTATTGTTTGGATTGTCGCCTATAGTTCTGACGCAAAGCCCAGCAAAACAGCATCATATCATTCGGAGCCGTCATCATCATCGGCAGCCAGCGAGGGCAGAAGACGTCAGTCCCCGAACCTGGCCTGCCTACGAAGTAGTAGGCCCGGAGTCCGCGAGGCGAAAAATGACGATTTGGGCGGGGTTCCCGCACGTACTCCCGCTGAATTTTTTGGGGCCCCTACTGCTGCTACTATGTACTCTACGTCGTACAGGGCCCCCTAAAGGAAAAAGGTTCCAAGGGAGCCAGGTCCCTATCTTTGCCGCCGACTTTACCGAATGGGCGGGAAATGGGGGTTTAGCGACGAGTAGCTGCGAATCAACCCGTAGTAGCGAGATCCCCTCCGAGAAATCCCTTGTAGGGGGGAAGGAGGAGGGGGAGGGGATTCTCTGGATTCCCGTGCGTCCTCGTCCTCATTCTCATTCGAGAAAAGAGTTCCCCCCTTTTTAGAATTTCCCAGCCTTGGCAGCTTTGCAGGAAGGAAAAGGAAACCTGAATCGGTTGCATTGCGCGCATACGAATTCGGGGGTTTGGGACAGGCATGGCTGCTTGCCGGGCCCCGGAGAATTACTTACAGGACACGAGAAAGAAAGAAAAACGAGACAGAGTCATTTGGGGTCAAGTGGTTTGGCTGGCTGCAGGGTCTTTGCTTTGCCGCTTGTATTACCGGCGGGGCTCAGCCAAGCAGGAAGAAGAGACAGGTCCCAAGGTGCTAGGACGGGCAGAAGGCAGGCGCCTAACCTTACCTACTCAGGTCCAGCCCATCCAGCCCGGCCAGTCAGGTGGTTGATTTGCCCACGAGCGATCCAAATCCTGCTGCGCGCCTGATACGCTCAAGTGCCATCCAGGGCCGCACCGCTTAATGCCAGGCGAGCATCGCGAAGTAGCAGAGCCTTGGCAGCCTCGAACTTGGATCGAATGTAGAAAGGGTCCATCCTCCACTCCCACTCTCCTACCTTCGAGTCTTCTTTCCCCCGAGTGGGGTCGACAGGCAGCTGGAACGGTAAGGCGAGGCAAACGAGGGAGAGTAGTGTGAGAGAATGAATGCACAATACCTAGTACCAAGTACGTACAAGCATATCACATCCGTCTCTTGACCAGATCGGTCAACGAAGCTTTCTGATTTAGGTAGGCCGCAGTAAGCGATTTGAAACATTCAACACATCGTGAGCCCGCTGGAGCAGCCTTAACCTCATCTAGCGGCTGATGCATGACAACGTCGGCGGGATGTGGGATAGGAAGATTTCCAGAAGCGCACACGACCGGCGGTGAGGGCAGTGTCGATAGCGGCCTCTCCTGGACTGTGCGGAGGCGGACGATGGTATTATGAAAATGGAGGGGAGTACTGTGTAAAATTGTGCATTGACGAGCCCATCACAAGCGCCGCCATGGTTGCAGGGGGTTGGGCAAGCTACTGGCAGAGCTACCGTTACTGGCAGGGACCAGATAACGGTGGCACAACCGTCCTGGTCGCACATGTGGTACTTGACACATCGTCTGCCTGCTGCCCTTCACAGCTTCACGGAGTTTCTGCACGGAGCCGTTCGGGTTGAGCGACATGCCTTTCGGGGGAATCAAAGTTGCAGATCCTCTGGTCCAGACACCTCTCAGCCTTGGGGAGCTGAGACAACTGCGGCCACCGCAACCGCAACTACTGCCACCCGGCCACACCTAATACACACCATTTGCTTAGCAGTTTGGCTCCTGGCCTACCAAGCAAACAAAGCGGCAGCTACCATCGAAACTACATACATGTATCGTACGTGAAAGTGAAAAGGGGGACCAAAATAGCAACAGTCTTTCTTCACTGCCCCGAGTTGCCGAGGGGGGAGATCATGAACAACAGCAACCAGTAACCTTCAATGATCGACAGCCGATCACGAGCCAGATCACATTGTAACGCAACTATGCAACTTTACAATAAGATCATCAGCATGGGGAAAGCTCACGGAAGCTGTCATCAACCAAATGTAAATTCCCCGTCAGCAGGATTTGCGAAGGATTCACGTTGCGTACGCCCCGGAGGAGCTTTCCCCGCTGATTGGCATTGGGGGCAAAAGACAATCAACGGCACAGATACCTCACTAACTCGTCCAACGTAAGCACTTTTTCATGCGCTCTCTGTCTCTCTCGTCATCTGGTGCAACCGTAAGATAGATATCGGAGTAATCAAGCATCTCCCCGAAGATGCCAATGTCTAGATGCCCGGCTTCAATTTGCCTCATTCGTCACAGGTAGGGAACGGGCGCGGGAAAGATCGACACGGCGACAACCTTGGTGGCTGGGGTCGAACTTGGTCGAGAACTGTCTCGAAGAAGGGGTCGACGATTCGACGAATAGCATGGAAGCGACGAGCAAGGACGAGCAATGACCTGAGATCGTCGCCGGCGCCTGCTACCATACTGGTCAACGCGCAAACGGTTGAACGGTGCGCTGCTGGATGCTTGATTCACCGATTTACCTGGTGTGAAAGTAGGCAATCTTGTTGATGCTTGGTCAATCGGACTGATGCAAAGACCAACAGTTTGCGCCGGTACGGGTTCGACACGACAGGGCCAGGCGGCTGAAGTGAGTGTTGGCGGTTCGCTGCAGCCGTTTGGGACGCCGTAAAAAAAATATGACAGGGTCTATGTTACTGCACAGCCCGCAGCTAGTTTTGTTCTCTGCATAATTCCGGCAGGTATGTACATTAGTCTGGAGGTACCGTGTGTGGCTGTGCCCATGCTGGGAAGAAAACCCTCTCCCTTAGCGGGACCTCGTCATCAGATGAAACCGCTTTCGCTGCTTCTGCTCTTCTGCGCCGAATGTTGTGGGCTCGGGACGGTGGGTGCCAGTGGCAGAAACGCATGAATCGCTAATGAAACCATATCAGCCTGGACGGCTCTCTGAAACTGTCAAGCTATGGTGGACATATACTACAAACTGTATATCCCCAGGTCCTGGTATCTGACAGCAGCCTTTAGTAAGTTCTCGCAGGACGCCCGTTGCTGCTATGGCAGAATGGCGAAAAGAAGCGTGCCACTGTCTGTGTGATTTCCTCGAGGCAATGCAGCCAAGAAGGAAGTCGGGCGGTATTGAGGACTCGCGCTCTCTCTGATTCGAACTCAGTAGCCAGTCACCCACCTTCATTTTGCGCTGGCCGATGGGCATTGGACACCACACCATGCACCCACCTGCCACGCTGTACTTGTATTCGAACTGCTTGCATAGCAGCCAGCTCCAGCTCGTCCAGTCATTTGCCCTCCCGTGGCCAGTCGCCTACATGCTGCCCTTGTACGGAGTATCAGGCACGAGACCTGACCAATCTCGACGGCGCGCCGATGCAGGTGGCTTGCATTAGATCCCAGTCAAAGGTGCATTTGTACAACGAAGAGGGAAAATCCTACCTACTACCTACTACTGCATACCTAGCCGACCTGCCGCGCCGAAGGGCAAATTGCCGTGGTTGAAGGTTGCGTGAGCCTACCCACGATGGGATCAGATCAACACCACAATGGATATGTCGACTGAATTGCGAATTGCCATCTCAGCGCGGCCATCCACCACGACGGCCACCCTGCCACCTGCCACCTATCCAGAGGAGCCGGGTAACCCCGACGCTCAGACGCGACACCCACTCGGGAAGCGGTAAGGTAATGAATGTTTGTAGTCGTACGGAGACAGATAGAGATAGATATCCATATCACCAAACAGCAAATGGCTCAATACCACGGTCACCCGGGGCAGGCGCGTCAAAAGTCTAGAAACATGCAACATCGTACAGTACAGTACCTACATACATACACATACACAGAAGGCTGCGTCACAGTGCTAGATAGAGACTCTGAAATGTGGTCAGTCGAGATGAAACCTGCCCACAGCTAAGACGACGGTCTGTTTGGTTTCCTCTTGAATCACAAAGGTTACAAAGTTTTCCGTGGACGTGAAAAGCAACGTACGGGTCGGTCGCTGCAAAGTAAATATGTATCTATTCGCAGATCTCTGCGATGCGCTGCAGCAACTGGCCGCCGCCCCTGGAGAGCGCCGGTTGCCTGTCAGAATCGGGAAAGCCCAAAAACAATAACAAACAGACGGCGGCGGCTGTGTATCGACGACGTAATACTGTTTGGCAGTCATCCCAATTCGATGGCCTCCAAGTCCAAATCGAGATGCCGATACGACGAAACCACCTTCGCGCTCATATCAAATCACGGCTCACGACTCAATAACAGGAAGGAACGATTTCCGCACACGCAATTAACCATCATTTACCCTGCGGAGGGTTCATGTCACCTACAGGTAGCCACCAAATCCACTCGTGACAGGAAGCACCCCTAGTCGCCGGTAGGATTCGGTACGGAAGTGCCACCGTGAATAAGGATTGAACGAATTTCCTGGGGTCACGAAGGGCAAGGAGGAGCACAGACTCGCAGGGGTTCATCAATGTTCTTTTTTTCCCTTCCCATGCAGTGGCACACTCTCCGACGAGGCTTACAACCATGTACATACATACCTACTAGCAACTGTGTCGCACAGGGGGGTTGGTGGTGGTGTGCGAGCGAGTGAGTCGAAGGGAGAGGCAGAGGTAGAGAGAGTGTGTATTCCATGTACCTCCAGCAGCCCTAATACCAGGCTCCGTTTTCACCGGCCCCAACAAATTACAGCGCAGCACTCGCTGCTCGCGCACCCAAGCTTCCAGCAGCCGCTCTAGCGGGCGGGACGCGGGAATCTCGAGAAAGCTGGAAATGAAAAGCATCGTTGATTTGCAGTAGGTAATGTAGTATTATTAGTGCATCCACCACCAAAATAGAACTCATCTTCCGGTAATAAGAGGAAACGGTATTGCGACCAGGCTACTATTCTGTCTTTCGCTAGGGTTCCCGAGATTCGATAGATTTGCCCCCCGACAAGTCCCATCCAGTCCTTGGGAATTATCGACCCACAAGTTACAACCACCACCGTTCATGGAGGGTCTGCTGATTTCATTGCTGGTACATGCACTGCTTGGTCGGCTGGTATTGGATTGTCATTCTCAGACACGGACCACTGAGCTGAACAGGGCACAAGAGGGTTGAGCTGCGTTAACTGCGGTCAGCACCCAGCACCCGCCGCCAGGCTTTGGCAGGGTATGCAAGGGTTCGGAGGCGACACGACGGATGTACAGCCTTACTTCTTATTCGAAGGTAGGTTGACACTACGTGCTGGTGCATGGGAAAGGGGAGAGAGTTCAACACAGCCGTTACCCGCATAACCGGTCTCTTGGGATGGGCCATAGTTTCGAGATACGGCAGAAGGTAATACTGCTAACCATCCATGATATGCATCCGGCATGATACACTGACACAGTTCACTGGAGTGATTCACCTTGGTTGAACCATGTGCATGGTCTTGACTGACATCAAGTGAGCCTACCTAGCTTGCCTTTCCACGATGAGTGGTACGGTGGGAAGAGCTGCATAATCGGGCGGCGGGAGAGAGCGACATGAACACACAACGTACAATGGGAAATGTCTCGCCACCGCAATCGTCCTGCCTGCGCAAGAAGAGCAGCAGTCTGCATATTACCCACCCGACGCACACACGCACATCCAAACACACTGTGCATGCACAAAAAGCTGAACTGGCTGATCATAGCCAATGGACGAAGGAAACCCGAGAAGAGAGACGGCGGTTCACCCCAAAAAGGCATTGGATGCTAGACCTTGCTGGGGATGGCGTCAAGCCCTTGGCTCAGGCTTCGTGGTCTAGCGTGTGGCGAAGATGGGTTGATTGGCCTATCCGGTCATCCCCCATAATTTCAGAGACCGGATCATGGTCTGTGGCATGCTTGTCCCTGCCTGCTCAAAACCAGGGCTCAGGGGGCCAATCTGCTTCCACTCTTCATCTGCGAGGCCAGTCTAGTGGGCTCCACTGCAACTTTCCTTTGGGCATTCGCTGCCACCCTCCCAACTCCAGCATGGCAAGCATGGCCAATTGTTGTCCCCCCTCCTGCTGGGTCTCTCCCCCCTACCTCTTCTCCACCCTGCTGCACCCTTGAGGAGGTACCGTACCAGAACTGGCCAGAGACCTGCTTTGCTGCTCGCACTCTCACACTCGCGCTCACGCTTCCCCCATCCCGCTGGCTGGCTCGCTGCCCCCCATCCTTCCAACAAAATCCTTTGCCTTTCCAGAACCTCTCTCGCCCACCTCCTCCCCCTTCCCCTCGCATCCAATCCAGCCCAATCCAAACCCAACCATCCATCAATATCTGTTAAGCTATCAGAGCAACCTTCTCCCTGCAAACCATCATACCAATTAAAATTTGCTCCCTCTCTCTCAAATTGTAGAAAGGAAAAGAAAAAGGTCTCTCCGGCTTTGTTTGCAATCCAGACTCGACTATTATCTATCTTCTCTCTATCACTCTTTATCACTCGCTCGCTCACTTGGTTCCTTGCGACACGCAGTGACTTCATTGTTGTTGTTATTGTTTCAAAAAGCAGCAGCTCAATTTTAATACCGCACCGGCGAATCCACACCCACCCAGCTGTGTTGTGTGCCCCGACCCCCTTTAGCCGACCACCCACAGCTCAGCAAGGCGCACGTACCACCCCCTCCGCTGCGAAAGGGAATCTCACCGCCACCCCAAACGGTCTTTCTTGTCAACTGTCACACTGCAACTCAAACGATCTTACGATCTTACTACATACATACTCAAGATAACTCGACCACCCCCAACCCACAACCAACAACCCATTCCGCCGGCGCTGCATCACCAACAACATCAACAAACAATCCATTATCATTATTAGCCTTTGCTACTTTGATCCGAGTATACCATAACCATGTCTCAATACTACCAATACACTCACCACCAGCCGACGGCTCCGGCGCCCGCGCCTACTCACAACCACCACGGCCGCAACCGAAGGGCGCCGAGGCTCTCCGTCTCCCAAAACTCCCACAGGCAGTTCCGAGGTGTACGGAGCATGAAGGAGCTCACGGAATCCGCTGTCGTCTCTACCTTCCGCAACCAATTCGAAGTCAGCCGCTCCTTCGACCTCGAGGACGACATGGAGTTCTGCCCCAAGCTGCTGACCGAGAGCGATGTAAGTCTGCCGCATACACCCGGAGCCACCTGCATTGGCACCATGTACCACTAGTCACGAAACCCATTGCGGGTGGCCGAGTCGTCAAAGAGCATTGGACTAATGAGGCTTCTTCATTCAGATGGTTTCGATAAGCAGCGCATCGTCGGACCGTTCATCTCTGTCGAGCAACTCTCCTAACTCCTCTCCGACGCAACATCCTCAACAGGTCGCCTCGGCCTTCTCTCTCAACTCCTCCTCGCCGGCCTTCATCCCGCCTACCTACCAGAGCCAGCAGGCCACTCTCAAGCTTCACCAGCCCGCCGCCACCCGGGCTCGCAACGCCATTCCCATCATCAACCCCGCCAACGGCCTGACCATGTCCAGCCCGCCGCCCTCGGTCTCGCCCGGCCGGATGCAGCAGCCTCTTGGTCGACGGTGGTAAAGCAGGTCCTTGGGCCGCTTTCCCGTACCGTCTCCAACTGGTATGAATAGAACTCATTGGAGTTTTTCCTCTGTAATTGCTCATTCGTGTTTAAACCGAGAACGTCTTTTCCTCTCGGCGGACATCGAAGCGGACATCAGGCATCGACGACAATCTTATATCTTCACAAAAATAGGGCGCATGGGGGTCCGCAATTGCCGACTCTCCACTTTATACCACCTTCACCACTCACGACTTGTACAAATATTCTTAAACGACATATTACATTGTGTTCCTCGCAAGCTTTGTTTTGGCAGAGCGTTCACGATGGACATACGGCATGTTTTTTCTGAAGATATTCGATACCTCTTTGCTTGCGTTTCGGTTTTTCTACCTGGAATTCAAAAATACCACGGAAAATTTTGGGTGTTTCGACCTCCGCACAAGATGGGGCGGCTTTTGGTTTTCTCACGAATGGGCGTTCCAACTCAGGGGTTCTGCTTTTCTTACAAAACTTAATCGCATGGTGTTCATACCACGGAGTCTTATTTGGGATCATACGGCAGCGGCTACGATAAAGTCATTATGGGTTTCTTGACGACGAGAAGAAAATACCACATATAGAGCAAGTGTTTTGATGGGGGTTTCGGTCGCGTTTTTGTCACATATTGCTATTGCACAGCAGGCAGGCCGGGGTTTTTTGCGTCCACACATAAGGAAGGGGTGTTTCTTGTTTCGGGGTCGGGTTTTGCTACAATTGGGAAATATCCGGGTCAAAGAGAAGAGAATCTCCAACCACAGAGCAATTGGGTTTTTGCTGGGCGGCGCGCGGGGAAATCAACTGGCGATGGTGCTTTTTCGCGCTCAACATCATGGAGAGGGAGTTGGTTGTTATGTCATCGATCCTTTCGACGATGCAAATAAACGGGATGATATCTTTTTGTTCACCACTGCTGAAGCACATGTCGTTTTTGTTTACTCTGGTTTTTACTATTTTCCACCTGTATCAATTGCAAGATTTGCATGGAGCGCCTGCGTAGAAATACCGGTGCTCCTCGTTCAACTTCACGTTTTATGTCCTATACTCTATTGGGCGGAGCAACAACAGCGAGCGTAGGATACTTGGGGATAGGGTAGAGGTAAAGAGGTAGACCTTGCTTTGGCTTGCGTTACCCCCTCTTGGCAATCCGATCACTTGGCTTTTCAGCCTTGATTTTACTCCAAACCTCGCTTCTCTTTGCTGCTGCCATTGTGATATCTGTAACATGTTGAGACTGGCGTATCTGCAGATATGTACTGATGCGAATGTGTGTATGTATGATCCAGCAGGTTGCCTAGCCGTTACACCATTTCCGGCCTTGCCATTACGCCTTCCTGGACAGGTCTTCTGCATACCCGCGAGCGCACAAGGCGATGGTGGCAGGGGAATCCAGAACCCCATCGTCGGGAGCCCGCATAAGCACGCGGGAATTGGGTGTTGCAGCCGTGTGTGTCTCCCTGTGTTCCCCATGTGGCTTTCCGTGTTCTGGTCTTGTGGTACCCGCCCGGTCTGTCTGTCTCCTTTTCGTGATACGGTTCAATGTTGCTTGCTAGCATGCTAGTGGTCCCAGGGTTGTGTGTGTTCTGGTAGCACCGTCCATCCCACGATCCACCTCCATCTGTCTCTGGCTCGCGCGCGGTTGGCTTGGGTAACGTGGGGGCGGCGAGGCTGTCGGGGGGAGCCGAGTGAGTCAGTCTAAGGGGGAGAGGGGAATTCTGGAGGGGATAGGGAGATAGCGGGGATTTGCGTGCTGTGCGCGCGCTCTTTAAGGGCTCAAATACGTGCGGTAGGTGAGTGTGTATACCACATATTATTTAACCATGGCTTCTTCATGGATAAGTAGGTATATAGATAGCGTTGATTGTTGATGGAGTGGTCGCCAGCAGCCCTGTGCGACTACGGACGAAGGTGCCTATCCAATAGCAGCATTATCTCGTTCAAGCTGCAACTGATCTGTATTGACTGAAAGTTTTCTTACGTTTGGGGTCGGTTATGGCGTTTACACGGCACGCGATTGCGTCTCTCTCTTTCTCTCTCTTGGAGAGGATTCGATCGAACTTGAGCTGAGCAGCGTCTATTAAAGCTGATGCGTTACGGTCAATACTGATACTGGAAACTGAAAATACGAGGAAGTTGTATTGTAATAGTGCCGGAGCGTTCCTGTATGATCAGGGCGTGCGGCTCCGCGGAAACCACTGCGTATCTGACCACGGGTCAGGGAGGGAGGATCCGCGTATGCGCGTGCCAGCCGGGGCTCGTACTACTAAGGAGCTGGCTCCTCACCAGGGGCTGATGGGGCCTGACTACCTACCTCCGTTTGCTAGATCTGGGCTACAGGTATGCTTCGACTCTCCTGGGGAGGAGATAGCTAGCTAGGTGGTCACGGCTGCTTGTCCCGGGAGGTGTCCCATCTGTTGAACTTCACAGGTTCCCGTAGATGAGAAAGTCTAGAATGGGCTGACACCAGATGACGATGATAGTGGTTGACTATATAGTAACGCAGTCAGCCATACCACTCAGAGCTATTTATTTCGATCTCTCTCGTAGTATGACGATGGCAATGTGGCTCAAGGAGTTTCTTCAGCTTGACATTCTCGAAAGAGGTGTATATCCTATCACCGAATATGTGCTGTGTTTATTGGGGACCTCCTCATCGTCGCATGCAGTACGTGGAGAGACATGAGAGATGCGACTTCAATGGTTGTCCCGATGCCCAAAGTACTACACAATACAACACATAGTATAGTATGTGTATGTGTATGCCTCATCGTAATGGGAGGTGTTCGTTCGGCTCCGGATCACGTCAGACAGACAGGCCCATATCATATCAGGCGACGGCGGTGGCGCCTCCTTCACGACCCGCCCCCGGCAAGTGTGCGAGTAAGTACGGACAACATGGATGCGGCAGATGGGTGAGCCGTTCCTTCCTCCCTCTAAAGGGGTGGACTGTCTAAGCAAACCGCCATTAGCCTCAGCGTGCTTGTGGCTGTCAGTCTCAGCCCATGCATGCATGTATGTATCTGACAAGCGTGTCTGACGAGACCATATCCATCCGGTAAGCGGGCACCAATGTATACTCCGGTCCGTAACATATTACATGCATCATGCCCGGAAGTGGCGTGAGCGGCACGATCGGAGGACCGGGAAAGTCCTAGTACGCGAATGGATTGGATGCTGATATAAGCTGAGCTGATCTGATCTGATAGTCGTGATGATGCCCAGCACTAGAGGCCCTGCGAATGCGAAGGTAAGAGATTTCCTGTGCATGCTTACTTGCAGACCCCGCGACTTCGCGACATGCGCAAACTCGGAAGTATCAAGATAACCGAGACGCGCGCATACACATGGGTAACGTGAAGAAGCAGGTAATAATGCATAGCCTACTTTGCGACTCAATAGCATGTTGATAGCCAGCCAACTAAACCTCTTCTACGAGGCTCGTTATAATCAATTGTAGCAGTCAGGTCTTTCACATACGACCACATCCTGCTGAAAACTAGGGATCCCGTCCGCTCTCCCATATATAAGCAGCAGAGAGCCGAATTAGTACTAGGGTCGGTGACGACCTGGGAATCCTCGGTGTTGTATGTTTTTTGCCTTTTTTGAGGATTCTTAGAAAAATTTCTTTTTCTAAGCATGCGATTCGAATCGCATTATCTTTGGATGCTCCTCGTTCTTTTGCAGTTCGTCGGTATTTTGGTTTCTAAAGTGGCCACGTGCAGTTACTCCAAGGACCCGTACTGTATCTCTTGTTCTTCTCCTCGTCCTCCCATCTCATACAGACCTCGGCCGTGAGGCAGTAGATCCTCCTGCCGTCCTCTGTCTTGGCATCAAATGTGAAGTTATACACTTGCTGCATCGTGTCAGTCACCATCAGCCAAGGAACGAAAAGTAAAGTGAAGAAAAAGGTTGCATTGCTTACCGGCCACCAAAGAAACATAGGCATAGCCCACCCCATGGGACTGATCATGGCATAGCCTTTCTCGGGCGGACATGTCGTGTCCTTCTTCTTCTGCGACTCGCCGAGAGGCTGCTCGATCGGATGGAACTCGCAGAAAGATTCCCGGTCCGTCTCGCCCCCTCTTTCCTCCGGGGGCGCGCCGTACGCATCGCAGTACGAGCCGCAGTTCCCCGTGATGTCGAAGGTAGCATTAGCCGAGAAGGTATCTTGGAACTCTCCTTCGATATGAACTGTGAACATATCATCGCTGTTTGTGGAAATTGGTGCGGCGCGTTAGCAACAAACAGACAATCAAATCAGTGGCTCCAGTTTCAATGACTTCGGCCGAGACGCCTTCATCTTACATGTATACAGGCTGTCGCTCAATCACAACAGACGAGATCTGAAAGAGGTCGGTAGAGCGTGACTCGGGGCATAACGTGAATGGAGTTCCGCCGGGGATAATGGCCGTCGAGGCGAGTGGTGTTCCGCTGTTCAAGGGCTTTTGGAGGCCTTGAAGCAGTCCTAAAGCTCTTGTCGCTTCCCCGAAACTTAGGATACGCATTTTGGCACAGGCAGAAATGAATTGATTGGGATGCAAGCAGGAAAGCGATGGGAGTGATGTTGGAGTTGGTAGTCAATCTTACTCTTTGAAACCTGAAACACAGCCTTCCCTGTGGGGGTTCCGGCTTACTACATTCCAGGGATGTCTGCCGCCACGGCCTTCTGCGGGCAGACGTAAGGCAAGGTCAAGTACAACGAGGGGTCGGTGAACGAGCTAGAATTGTCGGTGGGCCGGGAAGGGTCCTCGGACAACAAGATCCCCAAGGACGCGCCGGACTGCGAGAACCGGTTCACGCGGGCCGTCATCGACGGGTGCGACGGCGACGACAAGACCAACAACCCGCACAACTACAAGTTCGGCGTGACGCTGACGGCGGGCGACGGGTGGGCGTACACGCTGACGCCGCTCAGCAAGCAGGTCAACGAGGTCAGCTGCGACGTCTCGTACAAGTTCCTGTGGGACGCGCCTTGGTCTCGGCCGGCGGCGCCGACGCGGGCAACTGCCACGGCGCCGGCAAGAACAGGCGCAGCCGCTACGCCACCACCGTCGGGATCGAGGACTGGCCCGGCTACGGGGACGACAGCAAGCACGTCTTCACTCATCCCGCCGTGGATTGAAGATGATGGATATTGCGATATGCTGGTAGAGAACGGCCGGTTTAAGGCGTCTAGGATATTGCTCTGTAACACCATTTCATATCGTGTTATCAGGGGTCATGCATAACACGGGTGCTGTATAAGGATTGGAGCAACTAGCGGGGAGGGGGGGGGGGGGGTTAGGGTGTGTTCAAGGTTCTTTCTATTCTGGGTTCTACCTTTTGGTTATCGTCGCTTTTGATTATCGTCGTCTTCTTTGGCCTGTATTTCAAGTCTGGTTGGTTGGTTGGTTCAGGGATGGCGTCTTCTCTTTCTTGATGTGGAATACATGCGAGGATCAATATCTTTTGCTTCGTGTCGGGCACGCAAACTCATCTTGCTCAGCTGTTCCGGCCTCTGACCTTGCTAAGCTCATTAACCACCATGGGGGGTGAGCAACTACTCGTTCTGCACGACGAAATATAGAGTGATGCATATTACCGTCCACTACCAGACTTCGGATCGATGGAATTTCTTGATAGGAGTAAAATGCAGTAGACTTCACTGACCCTGATCCCCGACCGTTGCATTCGATTCAAGCCGTAAACTTCTGATCATCCTGGAACCACCAATCCACCAGCTGAAGTCCGACTTCAAGGAAAGGGCGCAATACGAATCGCTGCTCTAGCCCAATACCGGCAACCGCCCCGACCGCTACTGAGGCAACAAGTACCTTCGGATCCACGAAGAGCACCATACACGCCTGCTGCAGCGCCTCCCCGGCGACCCGAGCCGGACCAAGAATCCCCGCTACCGCCAAGTACAATATGAGAAAGAACCCGGACTAGTCGCCTGACGCAAGCATAGGTAGTCAATGCAAGCACACTCTACGCTGTTCAAAGTCTGTAAACCCCCATCTCCCATCGGTCCCCAGTCCGTGCATGATCCCTTGTACGTAGCAATGACCAACGAAAATGTAGTCATCGGAGTTTCCAGCGGAAGGGCCAGCCGAATCCCCTTTCGCGCGCAGGGTAAATGGCACTCGGCCGTGGTTGAGTACCCAGACGTCGTCGCCTGGCATGGTCTCCAGGTGCCCGAGGCCAATGTGCCCTTTCTTGGTGATAAAGAACCGCCTGTTCCTAAGCTGCCTGTGGAGATGTTCCAGCGAGTGGTTTTCTTTGCCAGTTTCCAGGTAGCTCGAGACGTTCTTCCTGTCCTCAATGGTAGCATTCTGATGATCCTCAAGGATCTCCCCTAGTATGAGCCTACAGAACTCGTCATACTCCCTGCAGTCCGTAGTCGTGCTAGTCGGAATCGGAATCGGAAGATGTCGGTTGTTAGCATTAGAGTAGATATTCCACCAAGATATTATCTTCTCCCGGATGTCTGGGTCCGGCCGCTCTCTGAACGTCTGCCCTGTGCCGTCAGTCTGAATAATGACTCCGTCACCCGCAACCTCTACTATGTCAACGGCGACGCCGGAAACGCTTAAGCCTTCACCAGTATATTCTGGTCGGCGGGCAACGGGCATTCCTTTATTCGCCTCGTATTGGTCGTAGGTAGAAAGCATTCGGAATGGCTGAGTGTGATAATTTGGTTCTGAGCGCATGTCGATGGCCCAACGCGGTAGCCCCGAGAGTTCCGCACTGCGCTCTCCCCAGGGATCAATGACGAGAGGTAACAAATCACCGTGTTCGTTATGGCCACTCCGATAAATGAGGTCGAGGGTGTAATTAATGAAAACCTGTTCCATATCCAATGAGTAATCGCATTTGCCGCTCCTTAGCAGAGTCCCGGCCGTGTGTAAGCCTGTTAAGGCATACACATTATCACGCGGATCAGTCGCTGCTCGAAGCCGCCATTTAATCATTGTGTCCATTGGATTCTCAAGGCCTTCTTCCCATCCGTTAAACCAGATGAAACGTGCCATCAGATGACCCATATCACCTAGTTCCATAGCTGTGCTGAGCTGTTTCGGAGCCATTTTTCGGAGGTTGCTAGATACCCAGACTGAGGTGGCAGACTCGGTGGTATTCTTGGATAGCGATAAAGGTCCCCAGAGATAAAGGAGATCATTAGGCAGCATGGCCTCCTGGACTGTCCAGACTCGGTGCCACCAAGGGCCTTTGACAATGCTCACTGTACCGTGGGCCTTCATGGAGGCCTCAAATGACTCATCGGATTGCATACACTGCGGTGGTTGAAGAGTGCCAGCTTCGGGCTGAAGGGTGCCAGCTTCGTTTTCAGAGCCGAGTGTTGCAATGTACTCGATCACAGCAAACGCACCTTCAGCGTCTTTGCGCCGTATCCCATCGGCAATTTCGCCCAGCCATATAATAGCTCGTGTACAGTTGATATAAATAGAGCACATTTTCTGGACTTGGGCCGACTTCTCTTCTATATTGGACTGATCGATACATAGCTGGTCGATCCATAATGTTCGCGGCTCCGACGGCAAACGAAGGCGGAAGAGAATGGCCTCCAGACTCTCCGTGATACTGACTCGCTGGCCAGCCAGTTCGATGTCCACATCACTTGGGTTCTTACCCCATACATAGGAAAGTGCTTCGTACGGTTCATGTTGGACGAGTGTACTCGTGCGCAGATCGCAATGTAGAGGCTCATCGAATTCACCCGGCAAGAGGATTAGTAGTCGAAACTCATCGTCCGCAAGCGCTTCCATTGGATCAGAAATTCTCTACGAGCAGTATTCAAATAAAGCTCGTGGGAATTGGTGTTGCATGAGGACAGAGAGCAGCAGAGATAGCATGGGACGATAAATGTAGCAGGTGAAGTCGTCTAGATGCTCTTGGGGAACCCAGTTGATATACCGTTGGAGGTGGCGGGGGCACTGGTCATCACATGGTGGCGGCGAAGTCGTCTTGAGAGCGACAGCGAGGGTTATCTCAGTTCCGATGGACTTGTTTCAGCCAGAAAGGCAGCCATGCCTCACCACCAGCCGGCGGGGGACTACCATATGTCCAATACGGACGATTAAGAAACGCCATCAAGCTGCAAGCTACCGAATCCTGTATGTAAGACGTGATGCAAAACAGGCCATTGGCTGGGAGCGAAATGGAAAAACATGGAACAGGGCTGATCCTCGCATATGTAGTAGCCCTGCCAGTGAATCGGGCGTCAAGTCATGAGTGCGGGGCATGGAAAGGTTGGGTGTATAAGCATTTATCAGGGCGTCTGGTTCGAGGTTAAGCGTGATTGGGCCACTCAACACCTGCGAAGCGAAGGTACAAGGAGAACGGTAGGAGAATCTGTAAATGTAAAGAACAGTGAATGTACGGTACCAAACATCGTTTCAGTCCGTTTTGCTCTAATCCAGGCCTTTTTGGCATGGCTCGTGCGGCGGTGCGGCGTCTTCCCTTTCTAGAACACTTTGTACCGAGACAGCGTTCTGACCGGAGCTCTGCTCTGAGCCCACGCCACCAGCAAAGCCAAACATACAGCCGCGGCCCCGTTGGTGACGGCGCGGACCATGGCCTGCGCCTGCCGCACCGGCACCGGCTCCCGAGGTTTCACGAGAGTCGTGATCATCTGGCTCCACGCGGCGGCGTGGCCCAACCGGAGCGCGCCGGTGGCGTACGCATCGAGGTCGAAGTCGTTGTTCTGCTGCTGCTGGCGCCGTTCCATCCAGGCGCCGGTGAAGTTGAGCATGATGGTGTACTTGAGCGTCTCGGACAGGAAGTCGAGTGCCGGGCCAGAGAAATAGCTGGGTCTGTCCGTCTTGGTCGTCGTCGGATCGGGCGCGACGCGGGTCGTGTAATAGTTGCCCAGACCGGTGGCGTTGACGACGCAATCGCGCCCGAGAGGAGACGGGCCACCATCAGCGCCACGGATAAGAGCCCGGCTATCTGGGTCTGGTACAGCCACGGCTCCACGTGGCGGAAGAAGAAGTTGTTGTTGGGCGGCGACTCGGTCTGGAAGTCCAGCTCGTCGATCCAGCGGATCAGGCCGCTGACGAGGAGCCCGCAGGCGCCCAGGTAGAGGTCGAAGAGGTACCAGGACTTGAAGACGCTCCACGCCACGGGGCCGTCGGGCTGGACGCGGCACCCGTCATCTACCAAGACGTAGGAAGAATTGGGCAGTTTGGACCCGCGGTGGCAGTCATTCTAGTAGATCATGCTATACTATAGAAACTAGAATTGCAACGGACAAATGGAAAATTGGTGGCTGTTAAGCGCGCCGTCTCAGTCGAAAAAAAAAAAAAGAGGAGGCAAGGCTCAATATCATTGCATGTTTGTTTCCGCCGCCACGACACAACCCCTTTATGGACATCCCAGAAGTTATCCCCTCGATGACTAGACACCAACCCACGCGTATCCTTGGCATGATATCAGACAGGTGTCCCGGTTCGGTGTCATGCAAACAATCATCCATACAAGGGGGTCGTCCTCTAGCCATTAATGGGACATATCGTTTTGCCTCCCTTCCCACATTCGCAGCCCTGGCTGTCGGGCAGAGTAATGCCCTTCTAGAAACATAGACTCTTGGTTATGACCATGGTGACGTCGAACATAAAAGTAGGCTTGGGTTATACACTTAACATATACATATCGCCGTCGCAAGACCCGGGGACTGCAATTGAAGACCATGGATTATAATTCTGACTCGACTCATTCGATTCGATATAGCAGGATATGTACAGCCATGGTAGACAGAAGTGAACATGTATAGAAAGTCCAGCACCCGGTACAGCCAACACGAGAACCAAGAAACATAGAAAGCGCGATGCTATGCAATTCAATCTCATCCAAGATAAATTCAAAAACGCTACTCTCGTACCCCCTAATCGAAGTACATGATCTCAACATCCAAACGACGCACACCTCGGCCTCTTCCATGAAACAGCACGCACGCAAAGGGCGATTCTTCTCTGTTTCCGAGGTCCTCCTGATTACCACCATATAGACGACGGACCTTCTATCCGCCCATTATCTAAAAAACCGCCGCCTCTTTCCTTAAAACTACTTCCCCTCCCTCACAGCTGAGACCTGCTCTCGGACGACCCCAATTTCTTGTTCGCAGTGAAGGCCGCAAAGTATTCGTTGAGAGCCAGGACGGTGCCGGCGCCCTCGACGAGGCTGACCACGACACCGACATAACCATCGGGCCGCACCACGACGATGCCGCCCTTGTCCTCGTCGAGCCCAAGCTTGGCGTGGGCGGCGGCGCGGGCGTCGGGGACGCGGCGGCTCCAGAGGTCGTCGGCGTAGACGAGGTCGCGGTAGCGCGCCAGCAGGCCGGGCACGTCGCGCGAAATCTCAATCTCGGACCGGCGCGCCGCGAGGACGGTGCAGATGCTGAAGAAGCGGCTGTGCGGGTTCAGGGAATCGTGATGCGAGACCTGATCCATGTCGGACCGCAGGTGACTGCCAAAGAAGGAGTCGGGCTTGGCCAGGTGCGCCGCGAAATCGGCCAGCGCCTGCCGGTTCCGCACCGGGTGGCCACCGAAGACGTACAGGCGGAAGGCGCCGTTGAGGGGGATCTCCTGCTCGAGGTGCACCACGTTGGCGTCGACTACACGCGTCACGTCGGCGTTGATCATGAGCCGGCCCGTCCGCAGGTTGGTGCCCTTGGGATGGATGAGCGGCGACCGCGCCGCGTGATCGGGCGACCAGTTGAGCGAGTTGGGGCTGTAGGCCACGCCGTAGCCGCTGGTGAACTCGCACGACTCCTTGAACGTCCGGATGAAGTCGTTGTCGTCGTCGGCGCCGCCGGTCTGGAGCGCGGGCTTCTGCTCCGACGCGGCTTGCACCGTGTCGGCCGACGGCCGCGTCGAGAAGAGCTTGGCGTATCTGTTGTCGAAGTCCAACAAATTCTCGGCCACCTCTTTCCGCTCGGGCTCGTACGTCTTCAGCAGCTCGCGGTCGGCGAAGCCGGCTTCTACTGCGTGGATCTTCCACGCCAGGTTGAGCGCGTCCAGGAAGGCCGTGTTCATACCTTGTCCAGCTTTGGGCTATACGCAGAAGGAGTCAATAAGTGAACATCATCTTGTTTAGGCCGAGGGAAGTAGTCAACTTACACTGTGTGTATGGCAAGCATCGCCACCCAGGAAGACTCTTTGGTCGAGGGTATATCTTTCGGAGATGCCCTGCCCGATGGGGTAGACGGAGTACCACTCTACACGTTCCCATTCGATGGAGTAGGGCTGTAAGATCTTCTTGGCTGTTGCTTGAACCTCTGCCTCGGTTGCCGTCTTCCGGGGATGGAAGTCGGGATCTGTTGAAGAGGCAATCTGAATATACAACCGGACCATGTTGTCTTCACGGGGAATGACCATGATTGACCCGTGTTCCGAGTGAATTGTGCATTTCATCTGTAACAGGGTCAGTCAAGCTTCAATACACCTTGTGTCTCTCTACGAACCTTGATATCGGGGAAGTCAGTCTTGACCACCCCATCCATTACACCCCAGACATTGGAGATGGGATCCTTGTGCTTGATGCCGATTTTGAGCTGATCCCGTACGAAGGAGCGAGCACCTTCACCGCTGAAGAGGTACTTAGCATGTACGGTCTCCTCGAAGGTACCGTCGGTGTGTTTGAGCTGGACCTCGACGGGGTACTCCGGGTTGGCCTTCTCGTCCGTCTTGAAGCCGGTGATGGTCCAGGGCCGCTGCACCTTGTTACCAGACTTGGCGAGGTCGCCGATGAAGACGCGCTCGATCAAGCCCTGGTGCAGCAGCGTCGTGAAGGGGTACCGCGCGTCGATGAAGCTCGGGCAGCTGGCCCAGGTGCCGGTCCGGACGATGCCGTCACCGTTCTTGGGCGGATCCCAGAATGCAACCTCGTAGACTCGAGCGGGCTTGTGCGCCATGATGGCCGACTTCAGGCCCATGTTGCGGAGCAGGTCCAGTGACCTCGGCTGGATACCGTCCGCGCGCCCCGTTGGGGTTGGCTCGGCTCTGTTGTCAATGTGCTTGATGGTGTATCCCCATCTCGCCAGGCAGGTGGACAACATCAAGCCCACCGGGCCGGCTCCCACGATGACTGGTTAGGGGGTCAGCCCGTTTTGTTCGTATTCCGGCCAAACGGACGGGCGGGATATGGACTTACCAATATCATAGTTAGGCGGCGAGGGCCTTTTCGCGGGTTGAGTCTCGATCATGGCGACGATATGCGGTGTGAAGGGGTGGCGAACAGGTGGCCGATGATGCAGAAGCAAGGTCTATCGATGAAAAGGGCAAACAGGGCGGCGGCAATAGGCTACCAAACAGCCTGATAGCGGAAACGAATCGGAAGGGGGCCGAATGGGAACTGCGTCTATATTGGGTATCTCAATGTAACATGACAAG
Organism: Apiospora marii; assembly: GCF_038362585.1. Lineage (NCBI taxonomy): Eukaryota > Fungi > Ascomycota > Sordariomycetes > Amphisphaeriales > Apiosporaceae > Apiospora > Apiospora marii. The sequence goes on from NW_027117377.1 coordinate 4,834,023, forward strand.
TGATCCAGAACGTCTCTCGTGCTCTTTCCAGTCTCGTATTTTTATTACCGAACCGTTTCGGGCAAAAAAACCACACAATGCGAGAAAATGAAACTAGAGTAGGGAACGAGAGATGAAGAACAAGAGATATGCTGAGTCCTATATACTTGAAGTCCACGTGCTGGCGGCCTCGCCGGTCAATCCGAGTTGAGGGAGCTCTTGGAGGCCGATGGGTAGACCCGAGACGCCAGGAGCACCAAAGAAAATGGACACGCTGTTACGGGTCCTTCTCACGGCATAGATTTCGGGAAAGGGCATGCTCTCTCTGAACCGAAGTCATGATTCCAAGTGAGCGGAAAGATGGGGTACAGCTGCGGTGGACAAGAACTCCATCCTGGGCGGCCTGGGGAGGGCGGCTTATCCACTCGTGTGGCATTAGGTATGCTCCACACAAGCTGGGAGGCAGGCACAAGCGCGAGTGCGTGTGCGTGTGTGAAGAAGTGGAAGGCGCAGCAGCAAGTGCACAAGTCTGGTGTGCTTGTTGCCATCAATGGGCTGCCTGCCAACCTTCCATGTTTGATGGCCGTCCAGCAGCAGCTGGCGGGATCTTTCCTCCCCGACGACCACTTACTGCTGTAGCTCGTGGCCATGCAAGTGCAGGTGAGTAGCCAGTGCAATTGAGGGATGAGCAAGTGATGACTGCAACTTCAAATGACTAGTACCAAGTTAGGGGGGTTACCTAGGCAGAAGGATTACCTAGCACGGGATTTGGTTATTGGCGCCAACCTCTCTCCCCCTGCACATCCCCGTGGGGCCTGACCCGCGTCTACAACGTCCTTCCTTACTTTTTGCTGGAGCCGGGAGGTAGACACGGTAATCGAGAAAGGCGGGGCCGAAGGCGGGGTGCCCACGGCTGAGAATCTCGGCTTTGGCAAGCGGCTGGCTCTCCTTTCCAGCTGAGGGAAGTAACCAGCAAATCCCAATCCCGAGGAATCAATCTTCAATTTGGGAGGGTCCCGTATTGTCGCACCCTTATCAACCCCACACCCCTACATCATCTAGGTATCATCGGTCCATCTGTCAAGCCGGGGGTTATTTATTCCAGCGGTCGCTTGGTAACCTACGACATACTTAGTAATAACCAGTGCGAACTATCTCCAAGCTTTTGGTCAGCAGGCGACCGACCTCACATGGCCCACGCGATTGGACTTTCCTTCTTCTTCTTCTTCGCGACACGCGCCATTACAAGTCGGCGAGTAACCATACCCGTAACTGCACAGGATATTCAGTTTCGTTCAATCCGCTTCAACAGTCGAAATTCGTCCATATAAATGATTGAGGTGGCCAGAGCGCGAAGAACATAGCTCGCGCGTCGTGGTTATGTAGGTACTCGATCTGTGTATTTACCTACTTGACCCTTCAACGTCTCCAGCGAGCGACAATATCGTGAAAATGGGTGACTGGAAATTCCGGATCTAAAGCTATATCTCACTCGAGCAGTTCCCTTCTAGATATCCTCTAACCATAGTGACCCTGATAGCTTTGGCCTTCTCTTCGATTTCATCCCGTGATGCGTGCAGTCCCCCGCTGCAAGCTGTGCTCGTTTCTCCTCCCACATCGACTCGCTAAAACATTGCAGCCAGCGATGAGGATCGCCATGCGCCCTTCCAGGTCTTCGTCTTTGCCGATCTTTTTAGAGTAGTTACCAGAGTCATTACCGCCATTGCATTTAGGGCCGCAGGGAAGACCATCCAAAGCCACTGGACGCGAATGCAAGTCTTCACTGCGAGCTGCGTGCCCATCGCGTAGCCCGAAGCAGGAGTATCACCGTGCCGCCTCATCAAGCCGGTCAGCGCGTTGGCTATGCCCTCGAAGTATTGACTAGCCGTATCCATATCGGCGGTGCCGTTGCGGTAGAACTGCTTCAGCCAGGTGTCGCCTTGGACGGACATGGTGTTGTCGGTCATGGAGCCAAGAAGGGATGCGTCAAACATATGCGATAGAATCTGGTTGATAGCTAGGCCCGAAGTAGTGCCTAACACCCAGACGCAGTCTGCCTCGTACCATGTTGTCAAGGTGTCTGCTGGATCCTGGCCAATCTGCAGTGTATAGTTACTGGATATTGCGACAGTCGCATTGTCGCCTGGCACGTTTGACTTCAGGCACTGCCGTCGCTGTCCACCGTTCACGACTTCCTCGGCTGCTAGGGACCATGTCATATTCGGCGAAACAGTCACCTCGACAGAGGATGCATTTGTTTTTCGCAGCGGAACCGACGAGATCGTGGTCTCGGATAGGACTGAACCTTGCACGCTTGCGCTGTAGGTTTTAATGCAAGGATAAAGGGAACAGGCTACCGCCCAGGGGTGTTTTGGGCAGCCAGTTGTGTTGGTCAGTACGCACGACCCAGGGTCATCGAGTACCTTCATCAGAAACTGCAAATTGATGACCTCGTCGAAGTTTGAAGTATTTGCCGGGACCTTGGAAGCTTCCGCCATTTGGAATGGCATATTGTTCCATTTGACTATCTCCCCAATCTGAAGCTCTGGCTCGGACCACCACGAAGGAATAAAGAAAGATAGAGAGCTCCCATTCACCTGGATTCTATAGGAGAGATCTTTGCAGTGCGAGCACATGACAAGGGACGAAAATGAACCGGTCTCGCCATCAGAACCCGGAAATGTGCAATTTCCAGTGGGGCAGTCATACAGGATAGCGGCAGCTTCGATGGACGGCGGTTCGAGTGCCCCTGAATAAATAGCTTTCGCCATGGCACTATCAGGCTCGGCGAAAAGGAGCTGGGTTTGGTAACCGCCAACAGTATAGTTGTTCGTTCTCGAGATCGACGCGGGTGCATCGGTGGGCAGGAGGCAGCTGTCATACCGGACAAGCTGTTGAAAGAATGGATCAACAGCCACCATCAATATGGTGACAAGGGCACCTAGATTGGCTATGTGACTGGTGCCAAGTCAGACCTGCGTACTTCAAACCGAATTTGACTATACATTAACGATACATACTGTGGTCGTCTCCGCGCCAGTAACTTCAAAGCGCCCAGTGGACCCCGGCTTGCGCCGTCGAAGTCTTCGAAATGGGACAAAGGTCGACTGTCTCGAAAATACCAAAGCCATTTCATCTGGCTGATCCCTGAGAGGCAAGTCAATATATAACTATTACGCCAATCAAAGATAGCTCGGTGCTCATTAGTAACCCGATGTCTAGGCACTTGCTTACCCTCAGAGACGCCCATCATCGCGCTTGCTTTCATGATGGCAGAGAAAACTGATATCAAGGCGTTGATGGATATCATCAGAGACCAATCGGAGACCGGTCGATCCTTGTATATGGCGAGGATTATGGAAATGGCCACAAGACACAGAACCGACAAGCAACAGCAGTGAATCTCCCATACCCAGAAAGTAGTCAAAGGGGGTCGGCTAGGGTGGCTTCCTTTGCCAAGTTGGGAGTTATGGTTTGTGCTGGCTGAAGTCACAGTGTCATTGACAGCCAAAGGACCGCCTGCACTGGGTAGCGTGTGAGTCTGTTCTGTTTGCGTGGTGCTCATGTTGGCTCCTTGACAAGGCTCGTCCATACCCGTCCCATCGATTCGAACGTACGAGTTTTCTTGACCTTCGGTCTCTGAAACAGGCTCCAGAATATCTTGAGATGCACTCCCATGGACGTCCTCCTGACTTGATGACTGCAATTCACTTACAGGGCCATCAGTGGATGTCTGGGTTCCAGTTACCAATTGGTCCGTCGTGTTCTCGCTAGCGTTCATGACGACGACAATAAACTATAACAAGTGGTAAGTCGTAAACTGACAGCTTTCTATCAGGGATCCGCTATATATAAGACTACACGTCACAGGACCAAGCATCGCAGACCCCCTTCGGCTGGACCAAGGCTACGCAAGAGCAGGACCGATCTTTCGGAACAACACGAGGAAATCAAGAGCAATCTGCCTCATGGACCGGGCGTTGGGAATGCTGGTTGATGCCTGAACCTGCTCACAGCCTGGACGGGGTGTAACCTGACTTGTCAAGCTCCGCGCACAGCCGTTCGAAGAATTTCAATATAATAGTCTTGTATGCAGTGTATCTTTCACCGAGTCTGGTCAATGCGTTTCGTTGAGCCGCCTCCCCGGCTGGAACCCGAGGGCGGGTAGGGCCAGGGCGGGTACCCATGATTTGCCACTTCCTTTACCCGGCTCTGTCTGGGAAGGCATGCCGTTCTGGGCTAAACAAGAGGTGAAGACTAATGGGCGGATAAGAACAATTCGGCCTCCCATAACATACGGATGCATCCCATGGTTCCATCCCCATGCAGGAGGCCATCATGAAGAACAGCTCAGCTGCACCGAGGCTTCACAAAATACTTACACATCCGTCCACCCATACGATATTTCGGATCATTCGAACCTCCTGTCTTCTGGTCAAAGTCCGCTGGACTTAGCCTCTTGCTGCATTACCACTTGGCTTCTGGACTCAACCTGCAGCGGTTGCCCAGGCTGAGTCGACTCAGACGGCGCTCTTAAGCCTTCTCTCCTGATCCTCACTCACCGAAATATTCCTAGCCGCGCTTTCATCGGATATATGGGCAGCACAACTATATGGGCTGCTTCAACACCGATTGAGTGCAGCCCACCTTTAGTTATTGCATGCTCAACTGAAGAGGCTGGATTGTGTCTGGGCACTTTGCGATTATGGTGCCGAGGCCGGGGATTTCGGCGTCCTGGAGAAGGGGTTCTGCGGTAGTCACAATAGTGTCGCCAGAGAAGAGGCAAGGATGAACTTCTGTGGTCTTTTTCTTGATCTGTCAATTCAAGTGATGGGCATTTCAGGTAGAGATGTAGGCTGGGAAGGTATGCCCGACACTGGCAAACGCTAGCACTAGGGACGGATCGGCTGCGCTAAAATATCGAATAGCTCAAATCGGGGACCTGATGTTATACGTATGGGCACGGAGCATTCTCCGTCAAAACTGGGAACGTCATGCAGCAAGAGATGGTTACTTTCCGTTCGTACTGCTCGGCATCAAGAGGTTAGTGAGGGACAGAGAGGGGAGTAGGATGCAAGGGGCGACAAGAGCCCTCCGTTACTGCCACGTCTGAAGCCATTTACTCAACAGCCGTTCGGAGACTTGACGTAGGCGTTGCTGTTTAGCAGATGCAAATATCAAAGAAAGGCCGTAAATTACATCCGATCTCAACATCAAGATGGAAATCATCCTGTTGAGTTAATGCTACTGAAGTATGAAGAGTAATAAGTCATATTGTTGGATGCTGTTGAATTGTGTTCAATCGATGGAAGGAAAACTACATACATAATCATCTGAGGGATGCTATGGCTTTTGGTTAGAAAACGTTTCCCTGGCATCATGCCTCCCTGATCTTCTCAATTGAGCACATCACTATTCGAAATATAGCAGCATCTGCTTTAAATATATGTTTGAAATATCTAGGCAGATTATATTTCAATATAAACTGATATAATCTACTTACTTTGAGAGACATTGTTAGATTTCAGGAACGAATTGGTCATAATCACCTGAATGTCAGTGTAACGAGCATGATCCCTGTTTGGCCTCATAAGGTTAGCAGCTTACTTGCTTAGCCTTTGCACCGAGGAATGGCTGCAAACAGCCGCACCCCCAAAGCAGTAGTTACGTGCGTGAAAGTCCTACGCCATGCTGTAGCCTAACCTAACGTATAAAACCTTCAATCTATTTCTCACGATGATCCGAAAGCTATAGTCCGATGTGTGAAACTCCAGCCTCCAGGAAAATGGCAGTCGCTCGCATTGACAGGCCGCCCAATACCCGGGTAATTCATGCTGCAGCAGCAGACCAGTGGCCCCCATGACGTCAAAAACATGACCCCACCAAGCCCGTGTGCTTGCTCGTCTGGCGCCTCAGCACCGCACCTGACTGGCCGACCTGCTAGCAAGACACGCTGCATACATGACTGGACAACTTCTGTGACGAGGGAGCAGCATATCGAGTCAGCCGCCTTACTCTACTGATACGACCCCGTGTTGCCTGAAGAGGCATTTTCTCCCCCGTTCAAGAGGGCAGGCAATTCTGCCTTCCGGGCTGAAAGAACGACTACTCTCCTCGCCCTGTTCATTTTGGACGGAGAAAACAACAAACGATCTTTCATTCGACCAAAAGAGGCAGCCCGCAAAGCTGCATATACACCGCCTGCGAGGTCTGGGCTCGGTCGGCACTGCGTTTGGCCGCATCGTCATCACACCACCCATTGCTTTTATCGACAGTACTGCATATACGCAAAAGGGCCTATAACAAGAGCCCACGTCTTCATTTTAAGGGCAAGGGCATTGCTGCTTTCGTTTTTTACGAGATCACGAGGACTCGGTTGGATTCGGAGTTTGCACCTGGACGCTCGGTCAAAAGTGTCAATTTTGCTTCACAAGCCAGTGGAATCTTAACCTAAGGAACTCTGTATACGACCTAAACGAACAAGGTGTACACGGCTACATGTGCTATCCGCCGAACAAGAATATACTCACAACTCACTGAACGAAATATCTGTTGCGAGCCACACACCATAGCAGTATCTTCTGCCCCTTAAAGCGTAAGCAAAGCAAAGTAAGCCGAACATGGCGGGATACGCCGGAGGCTACCGCGACCGCCGCGACCACTCACCCGACTACACCTACAATGGCGGCGCCAGCATGCCGCCCCATTCGGATCACGTATACGACCGGGGACCATCGCCGCGTCGACTACCGCCGCCGTACCCGCCAGGATCCGCCACCGATGCCTGGGGCGAACCTCCTCGAGGCGTAGACTACGAACCTCCCACTTCACCCACCTCCCTCCATGTGCCCCGCTCGGCTCGATCGCCTCGACCGCGGTCTTTACCTCCACCCATCGGATGGCGGTCATCAGGGTCGCGCGATGGTGACGACGAAGAAGAAGACTATTACTACAAAGACGATCGGCGAGACAGGCGGGACCCCCGGGATGGCGGTGGTCGCCAACGGGATCGTTCTCGCTCCCGTCGTGATGATGACCGTGGCGGCGGTGACCGTGACGGAGACAACTCATCGCCATTGGAGAAGGCACGCAACCTGTTCAAGGATACATTTTCGGACTCGACTGCGGGGTTGGGCGTCGGCATGGTCGGCGCCCTGCTGGGTGGACTGGCGGCTCGCGAGGCGGCCGAGGCGACTTCCCACCACGGGCGCCACCACTCGCAGGATAGCAACGAAGAGGCGGCGGCGCGTCGCAACCAAACGCTTGCGACCATGGTCGGCGCTGCCGTGGGCGCCTTGGGCGCCAACGCGGTCGAGAAGCGGCTTGAGCTGGGCCGGGACCGCGACCGCGTTGAGCAGGAGAAGTCTCGGGATCGGGATCGGGGCTATCGGCGCAGCAGCCGTGGGGACGAACATGACAGGGCTAGCCTGGCGTATATGGACTTGAAAAGGAAGAGCGGCGGTGACGGCGGTAATTTCGAGTTCATCGAGAAGAGGGAGGTCGTGGGGCGGCCACGGTCTGGAGATGACTATGACCGCCGGGGCGGCGGTGGCGGCGGCAGCAACATGCAGATCGTGACGACGCGGCCGCGGTCCAAGGATGACTTTGACCGTGGGAGCGGTGCCGGTTGGGATTGGGTGGACGACGCCGCCGCTATGGAGTCCCAAACCTCGAGGAGGGAATCTGTCAAGGGCAACGGCCGCGGGGCCTTCGAGAGGGAGATCGACCCGGAGGCGAAGAGCTGGCGCAATGTGGAGGACTGGGTGTACAGTGACGGAGGGGCTCGGGCGGCCGATCTCGAAAGGGAGAAATTCTACCGGGAACGCGAGAGGAGGCGGCGGAGTGAGGAGCGGCGGTACCGCTACTGATCACTTGTTTCCATCGGGGGACCCTCTCTGTCTTTACTGGTGTGGTGCGAAGGAATGGCTGGCGATGGGCGTTTGGGAAAGATCAGATGGGGAAAAAACATATACGGCAGGCAGGCGATGGTAATGGGATTTACGACTTCACGACTTTGTTCACATCTACAACTACATATATATTAGCCTTTCAAAGCGGGCAGATTGATTACTGGGAGGATTTGCTTAGAGCGCCGTATCTTTGTTCCCTATATTCGTTTACTTGCTGTCTAGAATCGCCCCTTGGTATATATATAATACATCAAATCTTCTATATTTGCTTAAGTCGATTTCAGGCTCCGAACCAGCATCTGCTCAGGTACCTAAGGATGTGCATGGTCGTGGCTCTGTCCCCTACTCCTTTTCTTTCGCTCTGTGTTAAAACACAATTACATGCCAACCTCCCAGTAATTCAAGTGTCTTTCTTTAAGTGGCTTGTTACAGATATTGGAAAGGACAGGTTGCGATGCTGTGTACGTATATCCCCAGACCCTGGATGACTAGTATGCACTTGACCTTTATTCATGTCAGTCACTAGTCATTGCCCAGGGTCGAGCGAGCAACTGGGTCAGTCCAACAGGATCTCGCGGGCTGTGCAGTACCCGTTGGACGGATAGCCCGGATTGAGCGGCTGGGTATTGATATTACAGAATAATCGAACCCTAATCCAATGAATTATGTCCCCCAAAGAGGTGTTCAAATTTGGGCTTACAGAAAATGATGGAATCCTTTTGACCAGAAGATGCGCAATGATGCTGGGTTGGCTGGAGGTGACCTGCGCCACATGTCCACACACCAGCCCGGGCCAAGTATCACATTGAGTAAGGGACCAGCCACAGGCGCTGGCCCCCGTCAGACTATGACGGAACCCGAGCTTCCTTCTGGATATGTAAGTCTGTTAAAGCTACTGCTGCAGCATCAGGCACGGCGGCACATGAGCTCCAGTTCACACCACTTGCCCACCTCCATCCATGTGACATTATAGTATCGTAAATTTGATGTTGAGCTTCTTTTCTTCCTCTCCCTCCTCGATTTGATTACTTCTTGGCTACCTACTCTCGTTTCCCCGCCAAACCCGAAACCGACCCGACCGATTTCCCTTTACTTACCTCTCAACAAACAACAACAACACCAACCACCCACCCACCCACCAACTACTACTACCGAACGTCGCTCCCCGGGTCGTCTCGCTTCTTTCCTTTTTGGGCCAACACCATGCGGTTCCCTTCGTCGATAAGTCCTGGCGCAGCCGATGCGACTCTGCTGCTGCTGCTGCTCGCCCCGGCGGCTAATGCCATGCTGCAATGCGAGTCCATCGTGGCCGATGGGAAAAAGTTCAACCTGAAACCGCTGGGTGGCGCGCACTCGGTCGTCGTCAGCCAGCTCGACTCGCTCGGCACCAACTTTATCAACACGACCTACACGACCGACGTCTGCCAGTCGTTGAAGCGCAAGGGGGACGTTGATAGGAAACTACAATGCCCCCAGGGCACGCGAGGTATGTGGTAGCACCCGGATGTTTTCTTCCCATTACACTCACAGGCCCCCTCCACACCATGTTTTCTCGAGCGAGCCGAGGGAGTTCTGATGTGCTGACACGTTCCGTCACCCTTTTGCAGTATGCGCGCTGGAGCATTACGTCGGAAACGACGATAAGAGGGCCGACTCTCTCCACTCCGTATTCCCCATCGCAGGCGAGCTTAAGGGTAAGAACGGTGGCGGGAACCTGGACCACGAGGCCGTCCGGCTGAGCACGAGCGACTCGAACTCCGACTCGAAGAAGGAGGGTCTGCGACTGATCTTACGAGGCGGCATACGGACCTTTGAGGACGGGACCCAGAAGAAGCAGCAGGCCATCATCGAATTCGTCTGCGACAAGGACAAGGAGGGCACCGAGGGCGAGGTCAAGCCCTCGGACGAATACGACGACACGACGAACGCCGCGGCGTTGTTGAGAAGGGGCTCCCCGACCGACCCTCTCCTCTTTGCCGCCGATGAGGGCGGCGACGGCAACGGCGACGACAAGGAGCCGAAGCCTACCGGACCGGTGCAGCTCGGGCCCGAGGATCGCGCCCTGATCTTCGAGAGCTACGGCGCTCTGGACAGCGACAAGAACATCGATGTGCTGCGACTCACCTGGAAGACTAAGCACGCGTGCGAGAATGCCGCGGACAACGGCGATGAGACGCCGAGCAAGTCTTGGGGCTTCTTCACCTGGATTGTTATCCTGTATGTACCGCCCTTCTGGCACCGGTTTGAGCTTGCGAACTTTTCGAGAAACGAAGCTAATCTGATTTACTCAACAGTGTTTTCCTCGGTACGGCGTCCTACCTTATCTTCGGCTCGTGGCTGAACTACAACCGCTACGGCGCCCGCGGCTGGGACCTCTTGCCCCACGGCGACACCATCCGCGACATTCCCTACCTCATGAAGGACTGGGTGCGGCGCGTGCTGAACACCGTACAGGGCAGCGGTGCCAGCCGAGGTGGCTATAGCGCGGTCTGACTTGGCTTTGGGAGGAAGAAACAAAAGGATAGAGGCTACCTAGACTGAAAAAGGTCGTACAGTACAGTGCAAGGCAGCTGCAGCATATCGTTAGTGTATTTCTGGCAGTAGTAGAGAGAGAGCCTACTATTTTGAAAGTAGGCAATAGGATCCGGCGTTTGCGATTTTCCTTTCCTTTTGCGATTGTGTTGGTTTTGTCATTTGCGCGGCGAAAGTTGAGAAGAAATTGTTGTTAAGTTGGCAGACCCCGGGGGTAAAAGGACTCTTCAAGTGTATTATATGTATTTTCCCCCCTGAACAGAGAGAGTGACGGATGCCTCTGTGACTGGTGCTGTTCGTTTACGTAAACGAAGTCGTGTTTTTACGTTTCGTGATCTCCACGTACGGCTTGGCTGTCGGGCTGGGCAGCAACGGTCCAATGTGAGGGCTACATGTTCCTCCTGCGTTGGGTCTGAGCTGAGAAGCCCTGGTAGTAAGGCGGGAATGCTACACAGGCTGGGCGTGATTGAATGGAATTTCGCGTTATACTTAGGTCTGTCTTAGGTTACGGATACTTGTGATACTACTTACAGCAAGGCGCCATGATTTGCCCCTTTTCTAGCTAAGAAGGGTTCCCATGTGCACACGTGTCTGAACTTACAGAAAGAGCAGTTTCTCTATTCAGGATCTAACTTAAGTAGATGTCGCCCTGAAACTCAAAGGCACTGGAGGGAATTGCGTTGCAATTATTCTGATTGTTGCTGCCAAGGATACCTCCGGCGGCACAGTCTTGAAAGCCCCTTTTGATGACCATAGTATCGCCTCAGCTTTCAAACGCTCCCGGATCCTCTTCCCGGCCGGAGACGACGATCATATTGTCCGACAGGTCATGAGCCCGGGTTCTGCGTCCACTACCGCCTCGGCTCTCGAGGTCTTTCATTCGAGCCCTTCGGCGGCCACGTCTTATCTTCTGCCATACCGAGAGAGCATGCAACCGTACATACCTTCACCTTCTAGGGAGCTCGCACTCTTGTCCGACACAGATTCCGTCTGAATTTTTTTTTTTTTGACCCTTGTTGGTATCTCTCGCGTTACCAAAGTGGTGTGCCATTTGGATGTGTACTAGAGAAATGTATGACCATATATCCTATCGAGGCTACATAATTTCATCTGACTTGGAACTTCTGCCTCGGCGGCTCCTTGACAAATGACTGTGCGCCAACATGACCCAATTACATGTTCAATCAAGTTCGTATTCGTAACAGTAGAAAGAAAGAAAGAAGAAGAAAAACTACATGGATCTTTTCAATAGGTCTGGTGGGACACCTCTCGCCTCATACAGCTCACGCAGCTTGTCAATCCGCTGGGCTTCGTCCAGGCCTCCCAAACGCTCTCTCTCCTCCCATGTGCGGGCCTGACCAGCCTCCTCGTCGTACTTTGCAAGCTCCCACTCTCCTGGCTCATCGTGCCCCGGGCCCATCTTCTTGTTCGTCTCGTCTACTCGGGTTCGACTCAATGCGTCGTGCTTCGGCTTTTCCGGCCAACGCGTACCCTTGATGTCCTCTGAGGTTTCGGTGAAAAGGGCGTCGCTGTTCGGGCCCGAGGGCTGTCTGCTCGTGTGTTGGTATCGGAAGCTTGGGTTTTCCCTGTAGTAGCCCTCTATGACGCGGTCTGCGTTGCTGAGGTATGATGATGGTAGATTGGGCTGGGACTGCACTTGGTGTTGGATCAGTTCCTGAATAGGCCGGGAGTCAATGGGATATGCGTTGGGGTCATCGGGCCAAGGATAGCCGAAGCCCTCTGGGGGAAGAGTCAGGACGACACTCCATCTTTCGGACTCGGTTTCCAGTTTCCCTGGCTCCGTATCACGCCAGTTGCCAGGAACGACCCTGATTTCCCTGGCTCGGCGCTGTTCGGCTGTTGTCCAAGGGCCGTATCCACCGGAGCCGTCGGCGACAAACACCATGGTCGCAAAGTCGTACGCCAGGCCGTTCTCCTTGCCGACGCGCTCCAGTTGCAGCTTCTGCTTTTCGGGCGAGGCATTGAAGTCCCACTGCTCGGAGAGATGGAGAACGTCAAGGTAGAAGGGTTTGCCCAGGTGTCGAAGGAAAGCATACGCTTCCGGTAGGAATGGGTTGTTCCCAAAAGGCTTCAGCTCCCCGGACTCCCGTGTCAGGTGGGGCAGCAGGCTGTCGTCAGGCCCAGGGGTCAATTGTTGGGGTAGGTTCCCATATCTTCTTGTCTCTCTCCTCTTCCCGTCGGTTTCCTTCTTCAACTCTGTAAAGTTGTAATCCATGGACCAGGTGACGAATCCTTCCGGGACGGCATCCTCATAGCAAGCCCTGCATAACTTGCTAACGTCGAGGTTGAGTACTGGAGGGAATTTGGATCCCAGATGAGTCGGGCCAACAGGGTCGTTGTCAAAGAAGAAACCGAGCCGTAGAGGCAGGCGTTCATCGCGGCCCGGCGTGAGATGTGGCGTGTGCTCGCACTTGCGGTCGCCGCCTTTCAGCTTCTTCAGCACGTATTCGGCCGAGCCTCGTTGGGGATTCATGGTGTTGCTCTGTTTGATACCTAGTGATAATTGATACGAAATAGAAGGAGGAGTTTGATTCTCTGATTTCACGCACCATTTCTTCTTATAATGGGATACAGACGTCGCTGTTAGGTCTTGTCTCCATATTTGGGTGGCAAGTATGAGAGTCGTATGCAGATAACTACCTCTTCTCGATTGGACCGTTTGTCGTTTCCAAAGAAGTCGGGCGTATATCAACTGACTATTACTGACCAATGAAGTTCGGACACATGATAAGCCCTGAAACGGTTGTGTAGGCACTCCTGCGGCCAGCCTGTCTAGGGCGTTTACACCATCCAGATGGGCGTCGAGGCATCCTGCAGCCCCGTAGAACTTCAATTTACACTTCTTCTTGTTCGAATTACAGACGTTTTAGGGGGTGCTGGTTCGGTGTGCGTCCTTCCCCTCTACTACATAAATAATTCGAGTTCAGCACTGAATTCTCGGCAGGGGAAATTCCAGACTCGTGAGGTATGGACAACGCTCATCCAACAAATTGGTTTAGATAAGCTATTTTCAAAGTCGAAGCAAGTTTAACGGCTGCTATTACAACAACTGCGATTCGTTATAGCGGCCTCGGTCTTGGCCCTCAGTCTACCACATAGATATTGATGCGGGTAACCGTGATTGTCGTGGACATTGTACCCCTGAACCCTTCATACGATGTTTCCCATCATAACCCTACCCGAACTAGCCACTTGGGGCCAGCAATTAGCTAGTCTTGTTCCACTGGCAGCCTTGCTGGAATTTATCGACCTGCAGCAGAAGTTACATGTCTTTGAGCTTAGCGGTTTCAATCCCGCATGGAGCTGGGCACTCACGCCAGAGGGGGCAAGGCTCATCCTATCAGACGAGGATTCCAGCGATGCCTGTTGTCTCGACCGCCCAGCTCGATCTGCCGTATTACATTGCATGGACTGCAAGTTCGGAAACTTCTATCCATGCAGCGCACCGACAACCACGCGGTCCTACTTGAGGTCTACTACCCCGCGTATCAAGTTATCCAATCACTGGCCCAACGTCCTCTCCCCTCAGGCTCGCAGGAACAGACTCGACGTCGTTGTGGTTCGACAATCACCCCCGAAAATTAAAACGCCAGGTAGGGTCCTCCGTGCAATCATGGGTGACACGCCGCCCTTCCTGCGCGTTACCGTGATTATCGGTTGGGCTCTGTGGCTGGTATTAAGCTGCTCTAGCATCCTGTCCGGTTTATATGTTGCCACAGCTTATCTGGCCATTATACCGGTGACCAGCGCCGCGATTGACCTTCGTGTTGTCGGCAAAGCACGCCAACTACTTGCGATGGATGAACCAGGCGAAATGGACCGCCTTGTTGTCGCTACCAACAGTGTCAATAGCACTGATTGGTACGCTTTCTACGGACCCAAGGATACAGTCAATGCACTGCTCAACCGTCCATTGATGCGTGCTGACAGACCCGCACATCCACGCATCGCAGCCTGGCTGATTAGAGGTTGTGCTGCAGCGCAATGGGGTTTAATTGTTGCGTCATGCGTCCTGCAAGGCTGGGATGCGTATGCAATCACAATATGGATTGCATTCTGCTCTCTTGTCAGTACCTATATCTACCCCCCGGAACGAGCAGTGCAAGACTGGCTTTCTTCGGTGTGCCGAGTGGACTTGGATAGCATCCGGGCAACATTCAGCTCCCGAAGAGCGATGCTTGCTGCGTTGATTCACCTCAATCCCGACCAGGAAAACACGGAATGGCTTGACCCAATCCTGTCAAAAAGCCATCAAGAGCGAAAGGACTGGGAGGCAGCAGTCCTGGCACACAGTAGGTCTCAACCAACCCACGTGGCTGAGAGAGACTATTGGTACAAATATGTTAGGGAAGGCGTGGCAATGGGGGTTCAGTTACAGAACGAAATCAAGACATTAAGGCATAACGAAAAGAAGTCCTGCTAAAGAAGGAAATTGGCTAGAAGAACATATATTATCGATCTGGTGATCCCAAACATCTCCACATCTTGACCTTTGATATAATCCACGCTGTCCAACACCCGTGCTCAACCGTTGGTTCTGTCTCACGACATGACCAAACTCCGAGAACATAAAAGTAAGCCTCTGGATGAAGGGTTTCAAGCTCATAAGATCGCATGAAGATGCCAACTATGGTGCGTGGAACACAATGAAGGGAGGTTCTGTGCCACGCACAATACCCATTGTAAGTTAGACTGTTGGTATAAGTTGACACCACAAGCCTAAGAGGATCTTACCAGCGAAACTGACCGCTCCAGTGGTAAATCGGCGTCCATGTTAGGATTGATCGGCCGTACTGGCATGCCCTTGGGGTTCTTCTCGTCAAAGCCGGGTCACACTCCCTGGCCAGGGTTGATGCTTCGAACCGCAGAGCCTCCTATCAGCAACAACCAATTCACTAGGCGCTGATCTGATACTTGTATGTGTAATCTGATATGTTCCTGGCTTGCCACAGATGCCGCCGGATTCGTGTTTCCCTCGCTCACGTGGGATGACATGCGGAGCCTGGGGGGGTCCCAACGTTGGCTGCCCGGACAACGGCCTGGTTTCCGAATGGGCAGAGTCTGATACCGATATATTGCCGTGGTTATTGTTGGAACTTCTTTCCTCGTGTTGGTTTGTGTTGGTGCTAACAGTCTTAAGGGGCCTCAATGGTGTCGCCCGCTGCTCATTGAATGTGGTGGGGCTCGCACGTACAACGGGAGGCTCAGTGATTGATGTCATTTCAAAGCCTTTGGAGCTGCGTTCTGATCGATTTATAGTGCTAGTACAAACTACTAAGGGGGCGTCTGAAGCCAGGGCACCTATCGCTCGACCGACGGGCCCCTCGCATTGATTTCGAGCCTGCCTCGATCTCCTTCGTCTATCTTGCCATATGGGGACAGTGATGCCAAGACAGGTTGTGATTATACCAAAAACGATGGTAGCAATGTCGGCAGGAGTCATCGTATTTTGTCTGGCTGTAGTCTGTGTGGTTACTGTTGAGAGCTGTTAGTCCATTGCCGCATGAGGGCTTGTTGGCCGCCCCTTTCTCCCCTTTACAGACAGCAACTCTTCTGCCAATCGGACTAAACGAACTGACGAATGGATAGGGATTGGGGTAAAGCATTTACCTTCTTGTTTCATAACGGTAAACGGGACACCGGATACACACTAGCATTCTATCAGCCTTGATCGTGCATGACCAATGTTAACTGCTCTAGCATATTACCTTCACGTGGCTCGCAAAGGCTACCCCCAACATAAGTGTCTGGGGCACCATTCTCTTGTGGTATGGTTAGTCTTGATCCATGGCCTGAAATATTTTAGGTGCCCACCTGGCTTAGAGATAACGGTCGGATTACCTTGAGCAGCCATGATGTCGTGATGTTCGACGTGATAGTTGGGAAACTAGGGGCCGCTGAGCCATCGACTTGAAGAAAGAGCAGAACCTTCGCGGCCCTACGGCTGACTATCGAGTGGCGACCGGCGGTCCTTGCAGAGCAGGGAAGCGCCGTGGAAACATGGGGAAACAACGGAGCGAGGATATTCAAGACGAGATATATGAAGATAGGATACATCAGAAAGATAGTCAGGGCGGAGAAAGACATGGCGAGAAGTAAAGCCATCATGATCATCTTCATGGTGACAGTGTTAGACAGCATAAGGTGGACTCATGCGGCTTCGACGTTGGAAGTTATTTTCTTGACTATTGGCTATGAGCTCTTCTGACAGAGCGAGAATAGAGACTCAAGCTGGAGCGCCCTTGATAATCGAAGAAGAACACTACAACACTGTTAAGCTTCCACGGTAGCTTGTATGAATATCAACTAACAAGAGGGTAACTTGCTCGAAATCAGGGAATTCTCGGGGTACGGATGCTACTATAACAGCAAATAAACTGGAAGGTCAAGGAGGAAGGGGGACCAGAAGCCTATCCCAGACCCAAGGTCAAGGGCGGGCGGGCCATGTTTTCGGAAGAGGCGCCACGGATGGGCTGCGGGCCATCTTTTCGGAAGAGGCTCCATCCAGCCCATCCGTGGCGCCCGAAAAGATGGCCCGCAGCCCATCCGTGGCGCCTTCCCCATGTGAGATTTCCCCATGTGAGATACCAACAAATCATCATTGCACCTTCACCGTTTGTTACACCCAGTACGCTTACTAGAAGAGACTTGGCGCAGCCCTATTATTGATTGGAAGGAAGTCTGGAAATATCTTCGTGGATATGTGCTCAAGTGCCGCTAAGGACCTCACTGCATCGCCGATTACTATAGCGTACTATGAGTTCCAAAGCTAGAAGCCTTCTGGCCAGAAAGACTGAACTATTATACTCGTTTCCCAACCGCCGCTTATAAACAATTGTCCAAACAAGTCAATGAGTCGCAATCGACCTTTCTTCCCTTTATACGTTTCGTTTCGTCGTTGACACTCACATAAGAATGTCCATGGCTGCCGCTAGGTCCCGCGCCTTGCCTTCGAGGATGCCGCGGCGGCTCTCGCTGGCCTTGGACTCGCCCGCGATCGCCCTGAACTTCTTCGCCTCCAGCTGGATGACCCAGTTCTGGTCCAAGACGGCGAGCGGCGTCGACGGCCCCGTCAGCAGGCAGTAGTCGACGGACTGCTGGAAGACGTTGTCGACGAAGCGGCAGAGCGCGAGGTCGTAGTAGGCGCGCAGCTTGTCGTGGATCTCCTGGGTGGTGCGCCGGATGTTGGACTGGTTGACCGAGGCGGCCCCGACCACGTCCGGGTCCACGGTGATCGACTGGTCGTCGGACGACCACGACGAGCCCTTGGAGCAGGAACGCCCTATCGTCTTGAGGAGCGCGGCGGTCCGGCACCCCTGGGCCAGCTGCAGACGCTGGCTGAACTCCTTGCTGAGCGTGTAGGGCCGCTTCTGTCGCTCGATCTGCACCAGCAACATGGCCTGGTCCATGGCCTCCGTGTATCTGGCCAGGATTTGATCGATGATCTCTGACCAGAGCATCTCTTTGACCTGCGTATCCGGGCAGGCTATATTGAGTGCATCCGTGATGAACAGATGCACCAGCAGGATGGCCTTGCTCATGTACGATTTGGTCATCTGGCCCCATTTGGTGGATTGCTCCCTGAATGCTATCGAGAACACATTACCGCCAAAGGTACCGAGATCCATGTTGCGCGACTGCAGGTACATGTCGTAGATCCAGCCATGTGCATCTTCGTCAGGATCTTTTAACGCGTCATCTATGCAGACAATCCCTTCCAGCTCCGGGTACGAAGCGAGATCGATGCAGTCGAACAGCCCCCTGACTGTCTTGCAGCCGGCGTCGCGGAGCTTCAGATCCAGACTCTTTTGGCAGGTCAGCTTGGTGTCCTCGCCTTCGTTTTGGAACTTATGCAGGTGCGAAGACCGCGTGAAGCCGTCGTAGAAGTCGTCGCTGAGGTTGACGATGTGGGTGATGAGACGCATGTTGACCTTCTCGAAGACGGCTTCGTCAGAGTACCAGCCGTTCAGGGCGGCCTTGGCCATGTCTTGGAACCGTCGGGTGATGGCGCCCAGGTAGAGGCGTTGGTCCCTTTCGCCCTGGCGCGACTGGCCCATGTCATCGATTTGGCGCTTAGTCGCCTCCAGTTCCGTCTTGACCTGTTTGCGTATCTTGGGGAACTCGCGCCGGGTGAGCTGCTCCGACAGCTCGCGCAAGCGGGTCCTCAACGCACTTGGCCCAACACGCTCTTTGGGTAGACCGTTCCATGGTGCCATTTGCAGGGTCTTGTCGGCCCTCCACCTCTCTTCGGTCTCATCCGGTCCGCGGTTCTTCACGACGTAGTAGCCGAGCGTGAGGGGCTTCTTCTTGCCCAGAACTAGGTCGCACACTCTCTGCTTCTCGCTCGTCTCCGTAACCAGGTCCGGCTTCGTCAAGACGCCCAGCGTACGCTCTCCGGTGGGGTCGTACTGCAAAGCCAGTGTCAGGATCTCCTGGTTGTCGATGTGCACGTTACCAGCAAGCACGGCGAGAATGATGGTACGGCTGTCCTGGATGTACTGCTTGACCATGTCCCTGACGAGTTCGATGTCTTCTGTGGTAGTGACCCCCTCGTTGATGTTCCTGAAGATTCCGGGAACATCAATTACCGTGAGGTAGTCCTCGTTTGGGCCACGCTTCTCGATCTTCAGTACGTCTTTGCTGAAGATCTTGCCGTCGGAACTGGTGGTATCTGTACGAATACCCATCGCAACATTGGCCTGGTACTCCATCAGTAAAGGAGACGTTGCCTTGTGAGAGAGGAACGAACCTGTCTGAATATGTTTGGCAGTTGCCTTCGGAAGTTCTCGATAGTCAGAGAATCAAAGGTGAAGTCACCCAGTCTCTTCTTGTGTTCATCTGACGCATCTGGGCCTGGGATGATCGTTACAGTCACCCGACTCTCTGGATCACGACGAGACGTGATCTGGGTGGCGAACCGGGTGCAGAGCTCCACGTCATGTTCCATGGGGAGGCCGGTCGCGGTTTCCAGCAATGATGACTTGCCAGAGCTCTGATCCCCCACGACCACCAACTTGTTTCATGTCAGCGGCGATAGTATTTGCCAAGCTCAAGTATGTATTTCTTACTTGGGTAAGTGGAACATGCTGATTGATGTTCAATTCCCGAACCTTGTCGATGGTCTCGAGGAGGGCAGAGTCAGTTACCCGAGCTGTCTCGTAGGAAGCCGTCATGATGCCAATGGTTTTCGTCACGCTTAGAATCAGTGGTTTCCTTGTAGAAGTGTGTTGTTATAGTACTGGTGTGTTGTTTCGATGTGGTTAAAGGGAGTTATCTCTGCCCAAGTTGGAAGAATAGAGTGCGGTCTCCCATCACCCCTTATATAACGAGCTACCTGTGACATAACCAGTCAATACCATTATCCGATCGGGTATTGAATGGTTGGCCTCTCGCATCTTTGACAGAGGTCATGTAGTATAAGTGTAAATACCATATTGTAGATTTGATGGGCCTCCTGCAGATCCAATACCCGAACTCTAGGCTGTGCAACCTAGATGCGATCTGTGATTTGCCGAGACACTGACATCCCGCGTTGTTCCAGAACTATACCAACATTTGGGTGGTTTGATTGAATATATCACCACACTAATATTGGGGGAATCCAATCTACAACCTCCTATTGGCGAACTGAATACCAGTACCGATAGCGGTACCGTCCCCCCTCATCAGCGACGCCTGCAAAAGGCCTGGAGATATGAGGACCTTGGAGAGCTATAACGAGAGGTCCGAGATGCAAGGACAAATATAACCCCCACGCTCATCGTAGGCCGGGGGCAATTGAGACTGATCGCACCGAGCCTGTGGAATTGTTACTGGTACTAGCATCTGACCAGAGAAAGGCTCAGATATGCCTGTCGATCTTGGGATAGCCCGCCACGTATTTCTGGGGGCCTGTCTAGAGGCCATGCCGGATATACGAGGTCGGGCGAAGTCGGGCGCGGCACCCCTTTCAAGTCCATCGACGGCGGTGAATACCCAGACAACACCCAGAACACGCGGGACGGCGCGCCCATGATCGCCGCGACGCACGCTAACTGCATGATCCTGCATGTCGGGGTCTGACTTCCATGAGATGGCCGAGTTTACTGTCGCTACGTTAGAAGAATTGATCATGCATATCCATATTCTTATATCATGACTTTGAATTGAGCTGTATGACATTCACGCTCATCACCATGTTTCTGAGAGGAACGCCATTGAGATATCACACATTCATTAGATATCTAGTTCTCGTCCTCATCTGGCCTAGAATACACCCACCCCATCGGATACCGTATTCTACAACTCCGCCGCGCGTGGAGGTTAAGGGGTCATTCATCCTAACTCATCTCGCCTTGGAGTGCCATGTGGGAAAAATGAAACGAAAACAAAAGCGCATTTTTTAAACAACCCCAGTCGGCCCCCTTTCCCCTTTCCCTCTTCCCTCTTCCCTCTTCCCTCTCCCTCTTTCTGACATGCCTTGATGTAACACCAAGTTGGAAAGAGTTGGAAAGAGACGATGAATATAAAAAGAACCTGGACTCCTCCCTGCAATAATTTGGGGTATACGGGAAAACGTGTCGTTCGCATCCATTGGCGCCAGATGCGTAAGAGAAAATGATAAGAAAGCCGCCCTCTCTTTCCGAATGTACAGTTGTGACACCGTCATGGTCATGCTAATAAAAGGAAACCTGATGCGCCCCTTTCTTTCTGTCTTTCTCTCTTTTCGATATCTACATCCCTTGCATCATGTTTCCACCCATGTTCTGCTGTTGCTGTTGTTGCTGCTGCATCATCTGCATTTGCTGCTGGCTACGCAGCTGAGCTTGCGCCTGCATGAACATCTCTCGAGCTTTAATCGCTGCGTCCCTACGAGCCTTCTGCATCAACTCTTGAGGGATTGCCTGCGGGCTGCCATACTGCTGGGCAAGTATCTGAATGTTGTGCTGGAAGATCTGGTTCTGCTTCTGAACCAGCTGCGGCGGGAGGCTTTGTGTCTGCTGCTGCTGCTGCTGCTGCTGCTGTGCGCGCATCAGCTGCTGCTGTTGGTTTTGCTGCATCTGGTGCATGGCTGCCATCTGCGGTGGGCTCATGCCATTGGTGCTAGCGAAATTGTTCATGTTGCCCATCTGCTGCTGGTTATTCATCGAATTCTGCATCTGTAGCTGTTGCTGCTGCAACTGCGCCACCCGCTGCTGGAAGTTCTGTGTCAATTGCTGTTGAGCCTGCGGGGTCAGCATGCCGTTTTGCTGCAGGTTAACCAGTTGCTGCTGAAACGTATTACGCTGCTGATTCATTTGAGCCTGGAATTGTTGCTGGATCTGCTGTTGCATTTGTGATTGAGGATTCTGCCCGCCGTTCATCTGCATTGCAGCCATGTGCTGCCGGGCCGCGATCTGCTGTCGCTGTTGTTGGGCCGCAAGTTGAGCGGCCATGATGGAGTTCTGCATGTGTTGCATGTTTTGGCCGTTCATCATCATGTTCTGACCCGACTGGGAGTTCGATGCCATCATGCCCGGAGGCGGACTGGCTTGAGTCATCCTGGGAGTGGCCATCGGCCGGTTCATCGGGGTATTCGGCATTCTCGGCGTTCCACCCGGATGGCTCTGTTGACTGCCTCTAGCAGACATACCTGCCGACATGGGAACAGACATAGGACCATGGTTCTGTACCACTGACGATGGCCTTGGTGGACTGCCGCCCATCGCCGAGTTGGTTTGCTGCATGGGTACATTGCCAACCATGGGTGATGACATATTCTGGGGCGTGCCTTGGCGCACAACGGGGGATGAGACTGGCGGCTGAGACACATTCTGGAACCGGTGTTGCTGAAGACCACCGGGCATGGGGCTCGGGGGAGGATGGCCATGCGATGCCTGTGACAGCTGATGTTGCATTGCCGGGGGAGATTGCGCTGCCGCTGCCGCCGCCTGTGCCTGAGCTTGCTGTTGGGCCGCCGCCGCTGCCGCCGCCGCTTGCTGCTGCTGAGCTTGCTGCTGGGCTTGCTGCTGGGCTTGTTGGGCTTGTGCTCGCGCAGCCGCCTGTTCTTGTTGGACCCGGCGAGCCTCTGCCTGCTGTTGCTGCTGCTGGCGGGCCTGCGCTCGGGCAGCCTCTTGGTCCCGTCTCGCCTTCTCAGCTTCTTGCTGGCGTTGCTGCTCCTGTTGTTGCTTGCGTTGCTCATTGAGCTTGCGTTCTTGCTCAGCCTGGTGTACCTTTTCTTGCTCCTTCTTTTCGGCATGAGCTCTCTTAATATCCTCAATAACCTTGAATCGCTCGAAGCGAGGCTCAAAGGTGGCACCGCCTGATTGCCCATTGCCATTCGCGCCTTCGCCACCGCCTTGTGCTCCGCCAGCGGTAGACGAGAGACGTTCGTCTAGGGTCAGCATGTATTTCTCATGATCAGCAGCCAGAGCCTCGTCGGCAGCCCTCTCAGCCACTGTGCGCTTCCTACCCTTGGGCAGGGGCTGTGGATCAGAATGCTTGTCGTCCGCCAAGTGCTCGAGAAGAGCTATTGTCTCTTCTGCGTTCTTGGTAGGCTCCAGGAATAAAGGTCCTCCGGTTGCAAGCAGAATCTGGCCCTCGGCTGCTTGGATACTGCCACCGTCCAGCTCCATCTTTTCGCGTTTCTGCTTCTTGGTGGGAGGCGGCTTAGCAGATGCGGCGGTAGGTGTTGGCGGCATAGCTGTTATGGGAGTAGGTGGGGGGACCATGCCGCCGTCGATTTTGCTATCAGCCGGCGTTGAAGCTTTGATCATGAGATCTGTCTGCAGGCTGTGAGGCGTCGGATGCAGTACGACCGTGATGATCTTCGACTTCTGAGGGACCTTTCCGTTCTTCTGTCCATCGGGCAAAGCTGGTGCCGGCATGTTTTCTTTCTCAGAGGTATCCGCGGCAGCGCCATCGTTGGCATTCGTTTCTTCTTTCGGGTAGGGAACGTACGGCGAAGGGGTGATGAACGTGTTGTAGTTGTGCACGGAGAAAGGTGAAGTTTTGTTGGCTGTCGATGTGGGTTGGGTATTACTTTCTTTAGCTTGCGCGGCGGACTTGTGGTCATGCACTTGAACTATTAAGCATCCGTCGTAGAAGGGGACGCCTGACTCGATAAAATAGGTCAAAAGATCATGCGGTAATGTCCGGGCACGAATGTGTTCCAAGAACAGCCGCATGGGTGATTTGTACGGGAAGATGCCGTCTTGCTGGTCGAAGCGGAAATGCGTGGGGTGTAAATGTACAATAAGTGAAGGCGGGCTTCCGGCAAACTTTGAAAGAATGTATTTATCTGTGATGACTGCCGGGCGAGGGTCGAGACTCTGGAGACCGGCGCTGTCCAGGGCCTGGCTTGCCGATCTGAGGCTGGGCTTCTTCTGGGTGTGGGTGTTGGTATCACGCCTCGGACGACTCACGTTCGGGCGATTTGCCATATTGCCATTGACGCCGTTGATAGCTATGGAATGGGAGGCGGAGCTGGCATGCGTGATTGGCTGTTGCTTGCCGTTGACAACAGCATTAGGGGGTTTCTTGGCCGACATGGAAGGAGATTGGGAAGGCGAAGATCTTGCCGATATAGCGCCATTTGTCTGTATGCCCGGAGGTCGCTTGATCTTATTCGGGTTGTGTGTCGGTACCGGCGTGGGAGTAGCAGCCACGACCGGGGCCATGGCTGCGGCTCACTCCACGAAGCTCGTGATAGAGATGCGCGTAGTTGGTTGCGCAAAAGGTCTGCCTGTCGCTGGAAGCTGACAGGAGTGGATGGGAAGCGCGCCCTGTGGGCGGTGGTCGGAGACGAGCTTGTCACCGCGTAGCGAGTTGGACCATCAACGCTCGAGGGAAACTGGCAGCACGGTGAGGTAATTACAAGCGCAAGTGGATTGCGGATGGGGTTTCGCGTGATGGACAAGGTGAGGTTGGCGATATATTTGATGGTGGGTCGCAAGTCGCGTAGCGAGTGACGTCGGTCGGAATGTGGTGTGCGTGGTGGGAAGGAGCCGCGACGGTTTCTGGGATTATTATGTAATGTACAAGGAGCGCATGCCCAGCAATTTGCGACGAAGAAGAAGAAGAAGGGTGCCCTGAGAGATATTGAGTCGTCGGAGTTGCCCTTCTTGAGGATCTGTTGGCCGTTTCTTTGTGGGGTTTTGCTTTGTATGGGAGACGTGAAATGAGGCTCAATTGTCATTTCTGGGAGTCGTCCTTCCCGACCCACGGACCATGTTCACTCCGATGGGTCCCCCTTCAAAAACAGCTCTCCCATAGGGCACGCCAGTTGCAGCACCACCAATCTCTCAACGCAGGTAGCCCGCCTAACAAACCCGCCCTGAGGGCCATTAGGTGCTAAAAAGTAGGCATTTGAACCTTACGGGTATCACCTAACCCACTCATTGCTTCTCCCATTGCCCGAATCTGCACCTCTGATTTTGGGACTTCTAGACCTCAATCTACTTACAGATACGCTGATGCTCAAAACTCCACGTGATCCCCGCAATCGAACACTCCTACCCCAAGCTCCACGATGGAGGCAAGGATCAAATGCAAAACCGATTCGTGGCCGATGGGTTCCAACATTATACCTCTCCTAAGCTCCACCCAGATATGTTCCTCCTCTTATTTGATCACCACTAAAGACACACTTATGAGAATCCAGCAACTACAACACAGTAACTGCAATTCGTAGACTACATTCTATATGAGCAGGAAATGCTACGTCATGAGTAGGATAGATAGAGCGGGAACGTCGAGCAAAAATGCAGTGGTATTGAGCTATATATAACGTCGCCAAATTCATACGCACGAATGTCCTATTCCAAACCTGTCATGAGCTTCCAAATCGTCCTTCATTCATCATAGTCTACTCCTTTCCCTGTACGCGGCGTTCCCAGTCGTCACCAACCCGGACGCTATCAACCACCACGACACCCCTGCCACGACCGACACGTTCCTCTCGCTGCCACCAGTAATCCTCCTTCTCGTCGGGCTCCCCTACTCCGGACTCGCTGTCTGCCAGCCCGCCGTGGCCGCCGTTGGCGCCAACGATGAGGATCACATCATGTCTCAGCCACGTCTGGAGCTGAGTGATGTGGCCGCCGTTGTCGCCAGACAGCGACTCTTGCAGATAGACAATCTCGGGCTGCAGGTGTCGCAGAATGTGCACGTGGCCATTGGGTGAGGTGAAGGGCATAATCATCGAGTCCTTCTCGACTAGCGACAAGGCTTGTGAATAGACAGCATTGAAGGCTCGGTCAGGGCTTGTTTTAGGGAACCTTGAAGTCTTGTTAATAGAGGGTAATTGAATTGACAAGGGGGATATATAGACTTACGAAGGGCTCTTGATCTCCTCTCCAGGAGTTGTAACCTGGTCATGGCCAATGTTTGAGAACGATGAACTGAGAGAAGGCGGACGTGGGTTACTTGCGACTGCGGCTTCGAGAGCGTTTTCCTTGAGGCCTGGTGCGTAGATCAGAACGAACAGCTTGACTCTGGAAAAGTCGGTGTTGTGAGGTATGTGGGATAGAATGGACTATCACAATATTGTTAATTGACGGCTTCGCATTGGTTTTTGGTAGACGGCAACCTACAGCATGCTCGTGGAATCCGTCTTCGTCGAAATCGTCCATGTTTGTGTCGGCCGAAACCACCACAGCCACTGTTCTCCTTCGCTTGCCCGTCTCCTTGCCCGTCTCCTTGACCGACTCCCTGTTCGTATCTCTGCTCGTGTCCCTGTTCGTGTTTCTGCTCGCCTGTCGAGATGGGGCCTGAGGCAAGTTGGTCGGGTTGGGCAAGTTGGGGTTATCCCTTCGTGCCTCGGCTTCTTGCGACCAGGTCTCATGGTCTGCGTATGCGGTCTTGTCTTCTTCGCGGATGGCAGCCAAAGCACTCCCCATAGCAGCACCAACAGCTCCCGCGCCGGCAGCCAGCGTCTTTCCAGCGTTGGCGAGGAATTGTTGCGGGCTAGGCGACCGCCGCAAAGCCCCTGACATTCCCCATCCCGCGTTCAAATTGGCTTCTTCGCGTGCTTCGGTGACACCGTATGTGGTGCTGCCGGCGGCTCTGGCCGTGGAGGGTTCTCCCGTGGTGCCGTAGTTGGTCGAGCCCGAGGCGCCGTATGCCGGGTTGTCGCCGTAGTCGGCGTTTTCGTAATCGAGGTCAGGGGCGGCTTGCTCCTCTTCCTCCTCCTCCGTTGATCGTTGGCTCCATGCCCAAACCGCGACGCCGGCTGTGGCGACAGCTACGGTCACGGCCAAGGGAACCCAATGACCCCAGGCGCCCCGACGGCGGGATCGCGAGGAATCGTACGAGGATGACATATGGGTTCTGTTAAATAGCACGTCTCATCGCAATCAATCAGTGCCTACGAAGGCTTTGTGCGAGGTCAAAGCACGCGACTGAGCATAGACAAACTGCCAGATGCATAAAGATGGTGCAACCGCGCCCAAATCAGACTTCGAAAATGGATGGGCTGGGGAGCTGACGATTGGGCAAGGCTGGGCAAAGCAATGACGATTGTATTGTTAGGAGGAAATCCCCGGCCCGGGGGCTGGGGTTCAACTCACCAGCTACACCTCAGGTGGGCTAAAGAGGAGCTTGGGCCGTGAGAATAAACGGTACTTTTGCCCATTAACACCACTTACCTCCGTTATCCCACTTATTCCCCATTTCGATAGGGATATAAATAAACTGGAATAAAAAACAAAGCTCGCTATATCCGATATAACCGCTTGAAACTTTCTCTGCAATATTTACTTGCCATGGGAGTCGTCGAACTGGACTGGCGACTTTTCGATCCGTTAGACACTTGACCGGGATTTGTCAACAAGTGGGCGAATCGATAAGGCAACAATAAACTGGGCCTTGGCTGATCTAACTGGCCCAAGCCCTCATGCTTCTTTTGCACATAAGGTGGCCTGTGCGCCTGGGCTGAAGTAGTGGGTGGTGGTGGGTTACTTTTTACTTATGACTCTTCTCATGGGGAGCACTGGGAATTTGAGCAGAGAAAGGCATTTACGTACCAACGGCTAGACCACTTACCTATTGTTCAAGCTTTGGTATCAAATTACTTGGCTTGCCCTCCCGAGACACCCATCAACGGCTTTTTTTCACCCGCCATATCTGCCAGCAGGAAACGGTAGACCGCACAAACAGCCAAGATGCCCCACGCGGTGTCCATGCCGTCGCCTGGCTTACAGGCCCTTATTCTGTGTGGGCCGGGATCTTCGTTTCCAACGTTCACGTCGAACCCGGACGAGAACCCCAAGGCTTTGCTGCCCATTGCAAACCGGCCTATGGTCTGGTACCCGATAGATTTTTGTTATCGTACAGGAATCACAAGTACGGCCAACCCCGGTTCTCTTCTGAACTCGTCGCTCTGGTTAGCTGACGAAACTCAATAGACATTACCTTGATCTGCCCTCCATCTGCTGCAAATGCTATCAGCACAGCTCTGAAGACTAACCCCTTCTTGACGGGCCTGCCACACCCGCGGCCGGATCTGCTATCTCCTCAGGATCTCGATCAGAACACTGGTACTGCTGAGATCCTTCGTCTACCAGAGGTCAGAGAGATAGTTACCTCCGACTTTGTAGTGCTACCTTGTGACCTGGTGTGTGAACTTGGTGGCGATAAACTCCTCCAAGCATGGATGGTCAAGGCTGCCACCGGCCTCGTGGACGATGAAGGCTCCCCTCGTGGCAGCGGTGGTCTGGGTGTGTGGTACGAAACCAAGACCGCTACAGCGATTAAGGGCGAGGAGACGGATTTCATCGCAACCGCGCCCCTCGCACAACCTCTGGTGCCTACAGCCAAAGACTCATTACTCCCAAAGCTCTCGAAACTGGCACTTTCTATGCCAAAAGATTCGATGAAAGACGTGGTAGAAGAGAAGGGGGGCTTTCCGGTACGACATGGACTACTGCGCAAGCATCCCAAGCTTAGAGTGCTCACGACTCATCGGGATGCACACATCTACATCCTCCCGCGGTGGACAGTGGACTTCGTTGCAGCAAACCCACGTCTTGAGAGCATAGGGGAGGATGTGATTGGATGGTGGGCGAAAGCCGGCTGGCAACCTGCGCTTGCCGAGAAGTTGGGGATCAAGAAGATCGCGGAGGGACAGTCGCCAGAGGCCCAAGACAACTCTAGTAACCATGGCGATAGTGTGCCTCCTTCGCCCATCACGCACGAGCAATCACCAGAAGCTTCTCCATCACGACACACGAGGTCGCTGGTATCTTCTAAGCCGAAGGAGGATGTGCCACCTCTGCTGGCTTATATCCATCCGTCTGCGCAGCCCGATATGCCGCTCATCCGCCGGGTTGATAATGCCAAGTTGCTGTTAGCTGTCTCGCTGCAACTCGCGAAGCTACTTTCCGTGGAGGAGGTTGGCCTTGATGCGGCGCCTGTCTACGCGCATGCCAAAAAGGTAGCGTACCCCGAAGGTGTGAAGCCGCGCACAACCATCACCAGACAAGATACGCTTATAGCCGACAACGTCATGGTGGAGGAGAAGACGTCGATCAAGGAATGTGTGATAGGCGCGAACTGCCAGATCCGGGAAGGGGCCAAGCTCTTCCAGTGTCTACTGATGGATGGAGTCGTGGTTGGCAAGGGCTGCAAACTCACTCGGTGCATCTTGGGCAAGCGGAGTGACATTGGTGAAGGCTCTACGTTGACCGACTGTGAGGTACAAGAGAACCTCCTGGTTGAACCAAAGAGTAAGTGCATGCTTGTTCGTCCCTTATCCTGTGAACCTCCATGACTAACGTGCCACAGCCGAGGAGAAGGAAAACAAGCTCATGAGCAGTGACGGCCTGGAAGCGACGGAACAGGAAATGGAAGAATTCCTGGGCGATGACGAGGTTGCGATTGCCTAGTCCGCCATGGCCGCTGGCGATCTGCCTCAATCAGACAGTTAAAAACCAAAAGCCCAAGCCAATGGAAAACAATATACCTAAGCATGCCGTGTCGCCCACATACCTAGACTCTCGCATAAAATCCAACATCCAAATATTGACTTGATCTGCAGAACCAGCCAATCCACGGTGGCATTGAGGGCGTCGTAACTGGGCGCCGATGGGCAAACTAATGGGCATTTCTAATGCCCGACGAGGTTGAGGATCCGAGGGTCTGGAACGGCTAAATCAATAATGCGACGGTTTTGATTAGAAATGGTCACATTGGTGGAATACTGGCGTCTCATTCGCATTTGCAACAACCCCATGCTCGATCAGAGGGACAGTACCTATTGCATTTGTCACCGCATTAGCGACATCTTTGGGCTGTATATGCCCAACCATACCGTAACTGTGCGGTCGCCTATTTGCCCTATCAAGTGTGGGCGATGCCGGCCTTTTCCAGACCATGTAACCCCCTCGATGACAGACTGACCCTGGTCGGTCGGGCTTTCGCACAGACGTCTTTTCAGTGGTGATGATTACTTAAACTGCATCTATCTACCTGCCAACTGCATGCATGCAGAGAGAGAGAGAGGTCTAGGTAGGCAATGCATCTACACCTGGCAACCTACACACCGTTACTTCGGGCCTCGCTGACCCGCATGAAGGTGCACACTGATGATCTGACCGCGGCCAATCAGGACCCCGGCGCGCCCAGCACCCAGGTCTTCCACATGGTCCTGTTTGCCTGTATTTTTTTTCATTCGAAAAGGTTTAGGCGCGGTGGGCAGGGGGGTCGGTGATGGTCTGGTAGGGGTTGGCGATACTTTTTGAGAATACGGAGGGGGGCGGACCTAACAATGCTCTCTCTGGCACATGGCATGGCACTTGTATGCATGAGAGAGAGCGATAGGCGGCCAACTAAAACAGCCAGCCACCAGGACGAGGAAGGTGAAGTAGCCGCGCACCCATGCTCGTCGACCATTGTTACGTACGAGTCGCTGGCGGGCATGGGTTGGTAGCCCGAGGGGTGGACCAGGAGGGCTGGTCCTGGTTATTTCGATTTCTGAGCCAGGCGGGCAAGCAGTCCGGCTGTCGGCATTTTCTTACATGCGTAGATGGCGAGGGAGAAGGTGAAGTGAGCGAGAGCCGGGAACCACATCGTGAGCGGCGGCAATGGTTTCTCTCCCCTGTTCTTTCCCTCTTTCATCTTGGCAGTCAAGCCCCCGACTCACCGAAAAGAAGGAAAAACGTGCTTTCGTAGTACCTAGTGTGCATGGTGACTCTTGTTTGACATGTTTGTTTGTCTGTTTGCTTCGCGCGGTGGGCGCTGGTGTGTCGGCCCGGGCTGCCACTCAGTTGCCATGGAAAGATCTCGTGGCAGCATGGCGACCGCTGCAGGCTAACACTCGACTAACGTTTTTCCTTTTTTCTTCCTCTATGACTGGACGCCTGCCTCCATAACGTCGTATCGTCACCGTTATTTTGATGTTTGCTGCCGTGTATTTTCTCTACGCCGCCCCTTTTCCACATGTCTTCTAGTCACGCCACAAGTTCCGCCCACCCACGGAGCTTGCCTTGTCGTATTGCGTCGTGTGGCAGCCACACACCACATACGCACACAGGGTC
This sequence comes from Apiospora marii, assembly GCF_038362585.1. NCBI lineage: Eukaryota > Fungi > Ascomycota > Sordariomycetes > Amphisphaeriales > Apiosporaceae > Apiospora > Apiospora marii. Next base: position 4,864,957 of record NW_027117377.1, read on the forward strand.
GGATTTACCACGCGATCAAATAAGTGATTTCTAAGCAAGACTAGTGTGAGATCTCCATCTGCCAGCTGGGCTGGCTGGGCTGGCTGGCGTCGTCGTCGTCGCGTGGTGGAAGAGGCTAGGCAATGCCGAACGTTAATCTCGATCCGGCGTCTGTAGCGAATCGGTAAGACGGGCAGCCGTCCTTTCTACAGCTTAGCTTTTCCAGTCCCGGGTGGGGCTGGCTTGCAGGAGGGACTCTCTCTCTGCAAGCCTCTTCGTTTTCTTTCTGTTGCTCGGCGCCTCGTGGATACTACGGCTCTTGGTGGTCGGGAGGTCGGCTCTGTACTGTAAATTTGAAATGGGAAGAAAGCCAGCTGGTTCCATTTACATGGTGACGAACATGCATACCGTGCCTTGGTCCTTTGCTGCTAGTATGGTGACATAGCATCATAGCAAGTTGCGGTTGGTACCTCAGTAGTCCGTATCAAAGCTGCGATAGCATCAAGCATGGAATCTCGTATTCCGAGATCTCCATGCACGTTCCATGCAGCTCGTGGCCTCAAGCTGCTTCTAAGTATAGGATTTCCCGTTAGCCATTCATCGTGCGAAGGCGCACTCTCGTTGGTGATATCTCAAACATGGAAGTCGTCTCTGCCTCCTTCATCTCCTATCGTTCTCCGGGCAGGCATCACTGCCAAACATACACTGCATGAGCCGATGGTAGTCGTCGACATGTAAGCAAGCGTGCGTAAGTTAGACTGGTTATATTTGGACGTCCTTGCTGTCGCCAAATCCCGTCAAACCCCGTCAGATCCCGCGGGAACTTCCGTTTGGACCACGCTGTAAATGAGATACAAGACCGATTTCAATGCGCTCGTGACGTGATTAGTGAACAGAGGAGGTCAAAGATCGGAGATAGAACGAGGCACAGAGCTGTCCTGCCCTGTTTCAGCGAGATGAATGGCCCCCCAACGACGCAGTTACCCAACAGCGGTTCCGAAATGTCAGTGCTGCCAGTATCTGACAAGGCCGAGATCGCCTGCTCGACGTCCAAAATCGTACCATGGCTGCTGATGATGGCGAAAAATGTGATATTAGACTCTGACCGGGTAGCTGCCAGATGTTGCCAGGGCCGGCCGGGGGCTCGTCGTAACCAACCTCAAACACCATCGAAGATAACCGAAATGGAGGTCACATGCCGGTTTCTCCAAAGGACCAATAGCCAAAGCTTGCTCGGAACTCGAATTCTGATTGGGTGATGAACGAAACCAGCCTGTCCAAGCCTGCTTTGCCCATGGATCGTCTTTCTTTGCTGTGATATACGTCACCCATGGGAAGCACGGCGCAGATCTGCCCGTCGGCTCCGGACTCACTACATGGCCGTAGGAGTTAACGAATAGGTACGTATTTGTATTTTCCAAACGCCGACATTTCCTCTTTGTCATCGTCTTTTGCGCCCAGACATGCCAGCCTTCAGCCCACGAGCATGACGTGCGGTACAGAACAAGACATGGAAGACAAGGCGATAGACCAGGGTTGTTCGCCGTCTATTTTTATCTCATCCTCGTATGGGTAGGTAGTTAGCTGTGATTGAGATCATCTAAGGTTAGCCGCTCGAAATTATCTTGGGGTTTATTACTTAACCATGTTTGCTCAATGTTTTCTTTCCCCTGCCTGTTTATGCTGCTAGAGATACCGCCATCCGTCGAGACTAGGCTGGCTAGAAGAGCTAGAGTAAAATGAGAGACCCTGGCTAGTCAAAGTCGGCAATGTCCGGACTCCGTTCGGATCTGGCTAGTTTCGTACATAAGGCTGGGAGATATACACCGTTTCGACGCATAGAATCAATGACGTTGTTGGTTATGCGTGTATCGGGGCGTGTAGGGGTCAGGAAGGTAGTCCATGTCCCCTACTCCCCTTCACGATCTCCACGTGAGGCAACGGTGGTCAAGGAGTCTTGGGGTCTGGCAGGGTGCGCAATCGCATTCGTACACTGTCAGCTTGTGCCCGATGCGGCGAAGGGACGGTAAACCCCTCATTTCTGCAGGTCGTCGACAGCCGACCCGGGTCGCCATTGGACTCGGTTGGCACAGGCACATCCATCCTTGAGCGGGCGGGGAGACCGTCTGGATTGGGCAAGCCGGGATCGCCAGTCCTGCAGACACGATGCGCAGGTTCCAGATAGGAAGGTGGTAGAGTTCGCACACGTGAAGAGTCCTCGGTTCATCCCACAACCCCGAGATCAGAGACATCCACACATTTTGGGTCGGCAACCCGAATGGAGGCCCGGCAAAAAAGCTCAGCGTGATGTGCTAACGATGGATGTTTGTTTGTTTGCAGGTATGGACCACTCGCTAGAGTAGTGCTGTTAGTGGAGTTTGGGGCGGGAATTTTAAGCTTTCAGGCCCCGCTGTAATGATGTGTAAGAAAGTTCGACCCTGCATAGAATCATTGCTTTTCTAGAAGAGTTAAAGTCGACGACAACTCGACCATGGCTGCAAAATATGACGCCCGAGTAGAGTAAATGGGGGAAGAGAGAGGCTTGCTTTCCTGGCAATACTGGCATTGGGCCCAGAACATGTCGTGCCACCCTTCGCAGGCGGGTAAATAAAGCTAGAGTCTGCCAAATGGACTTGATTGGTATTTTTGATATGCTGTGTTACTCTGCTGTGCTTCGCTTTATGTCGGGGGTCAACACCCTCTCCTCTCCACTTTGCATTGCCATCGCCATCACCACGATGGTGACACCACCGTCGACTGATTTACAGGCCAGGATATATTTATTTCACCAGGACACAGCCACTTCAGCTATCCTGACTCTTTGATGCGGCTCGAAATTCAGTCAACCATGGTACTTTCTCTTCATCAGTCCCAATGCGTACCCCTTTCTTTTCCTTTATGTGTGTGTCCATGATCCATTATACAGTCGCAACTTGAATTAGATAACGCTTGATGGTTGTCACTGCATAGGCGACATGCCTCCAAGCCGGAGGAACCGCTTGAACTGCCTAATACCACACGGGCATGACGGGTGCAAATCCGCCAAGAGGGTAGTGCTTGGTGTCCAACCGAAGGAATGCGTGCATTGATTCGCTGGTAGGTACGTGTTGTCATCCTGCGTGGGAACTTCCGTTGTAAGTAATCTTCAGCGAGGTGGCGTAGGAGTGTGTGTTGATCCTCCAAGCTCGTGACAGATTTCTCAATATGACTCTGAACGGCACACGAAAATTTGTATAGCAGGTGGATTCGTAACTAAATTTGAGCAGTAGTCTATTCCAGAGTCATGTGCCTTTTTGTTACACGACTTTAGTGCACTGTCCCGGTGGTGGCGTCACGCTGTGCAACTGTTACACCTATAAGGCTGAAGGAGAGACATCATATATTCTTATTCGCTGCGCTATTAGAGAATGACAGAGCACAGTTCAAGATTTCTCGAACCGAAAGACTGGAAATGGCGTTGAAAAGAGAAACGACAACCCGATCACTGTCTGTTCTTGGCAATTTTGTTACCCCCTGTCCACCTGCAACCAAAAGTATTTTTGGGCAGCACATGCCTACTTAATCTGCAGGTGACCAGTCAACACCATGGCTGGCAGTTTCCTATTTCAACGAATTAGACAGAAAATTCCGACGCTCAGCTGTTATACGCACCCTTTTTGGCTTTTGACGACGAAGAAAGGAAATTCGACGAAGACTTGCTTAGTCTCGGCCGTTCACTTTCCCGCAAACGTGACAGACTCCTTGAGCGAGCTCCTGCTGGACATTACACCCTCCCTTTCTCACGTCAGGTTCATTGGGATTGTCCTCTCCACATGCTTGTCCCTTTCGCTTCTTGGCGCATGGTTCAATCTCTTCATTCCTCAAATGGGCGGAAGGGCAGTCGTAGATGTAAACCTTCTTGTTACACATGATGATCCAATTTGAGTTGGAAGGGTTGAAAATCGACTGGTATAAGGTATTTGAGAATATAATGTTTGTGATGGAAGTGGCAGTAGATCATGGGAGTCTACGGGAGTTTGTAAAAAGGTTTCACGATCGTGGCATTGTTGAAAGGTTTTATACTCGACGGTCTGCTTAAAACTACCTATTCAGAGACTACCGCACTCGAACAGACATAAGGGCCCGATTTTCACGATACCGCAACAAAATTCACATGATATGTCAGTATCATAGACCCCCATGAAGGCTGTATACCGGGGCCACGAAGGAAGAGGCCCTTTTGCCGTCGGTTGCGCTCTTGGCTTCACGATCCGTCCAACAAAGGTCTTCGTACTAGCTCCTCGATGGTTTGTGATGGTTTGTCATGTTAAGCTGCAGGCTGCCGTGTCTTGGAGTTGATCCGAGTAATACTGTGCGAACCGATTGGGATTATGGTTCTTGATATCTCGGGACCAGCCAATCAGGGCTCTTTGTCTCGAGTCGACCACCTGCTGGCAGCCGAAAAGCGCAGGATCGAGTTCGTACCGCTGTATGCAGATGGCTGCTTACCGCAGCATCCAGCTCACGAATACGGCTGCCTGCAGTGTGGGAAAAGAGCGGCACTTTACCCCAGCGAGAAGCTATCCAGGATCGTCGATTTCAGTATCATATGAGATGAAAACAGCCTGTTGTCGTCGTTGGGGGTGGGACAGGGGTGGTGGAGCTTTCCGAGCCTCAGTCAGGGGCTAGATGTGTCCGCCCGTGGGATATGGCGGGTTTCCGAACGAGACTTTCATGTGTTCTCGGGTGCAGCGGAAGCCATGGTGTCACCACTGCCACCCACTGTCCGCGGTCGCACCCTGCGGCTCCCAGTGGCCGGGGTGATACAAGGCGCGGCAGAGTGCGGAGGTGTGTAACTCCGACCCAACGTCCCATGCTACCATCAAAGGAGACATAGCCGCAGTAAACCAGAATCGTAAGCCAGCCTGTCACGATGTGGCAAGAACCGGCAATGCTATTTCGAGATCCAGAGAGAGAGAAAGAGAGAGAACAACCTAGTCGTCGATGCTGGCTTCACCGGCCTTGAGCCCATGCTCACCGGTGAGTCCAAGCAAGCTGTTTGCCGACTGGGTACTGGCTTGGCCAGGGTTTAGTTGCAACTTTGCAGAACAGGGGGCGAAGATGGGATTGACGGGATAGGGCAGAATTGATCGAGAACCTGTCACCTACCCTGGCAAGGCATCTGGGCCCTGACGTTGTCGGGCCTGGAACTCTCCGCGAGAGCCGTGCTCCTGCTGGTCAGTTCAAGTTGGGTAGGGGTTGGCGACGAATTCTCTCTCCGAGTGACAGGCAAACATGAGGTTCTCGTCTCGTGGAAGTTGGCAATGGTAGCGGGGTTTCCATTATTGTCTGGCGAGGGGTGACGAATCCGGACAGATAGCCGCTAATTAAAACAATCTTACGTTTTTAATCCTCCTACAGAAAGAGCCCTGTGCTGGTAAAAGCACTACTACAGGGGATTTACGGCCGAGAGAGTCAACTCAATTTAGCTGGCGGGCAGGGGGTGGGTGAGGGGGCGGCGCTGGCTTTTTCCTCTGCTGACACACGCTCGGCACGACTCTCAGGAACCAGGGTTGCTGGTCTCGCGCCGATCAATCAAAAAGAGATCTGCCACTTCCACTCCCCCACCTGCCGCAACAATGAGCAAAAAAAGCCGTTACGAAGCAGATTAAGGTGCTGATGATCACGGTCTGCATTGTACACACCAACCCAGACCAAGGCTCCCCAAGTCGCAAACAATGTTGCATACCAACTTGCTGCTAGCTGGGCGCAAGCAAATAGACCCGGCGACTGGTCTAGGATAACGACACGTTTCGGCCTCCTTCGGAACGCACACTTGCAGCTGGCTGAAGCGCGGTACGCGAAAAAAAGCCACCCTCTAAAGCTACGTGTACTTGGTTGCTTCTGTGCGGGCCTCATTCCTAACCAAAAGACTACCTACCGCCTACCTGGCCAGATGGATAAGTCTACTACTTGCTTATCTAAACGGCTTCACTAACCGCCAAGACAATGCAAAATAGTACGTTGCTAGGAATGAGGTGCGGTGCTGGCGTGCGCTCAGGGGTCCATCAGAATTAAGCCGTCATGATACACGATCAACGACTAAAAGATGTGGATAGAGACATCGAGAGACCGATAGATTTTCTGCCTACATGTATCTACCACCTACGTAAAGAAACTATACAGGGATCGGGTCGGGTAGGGGATCCTTCGTAAGAAAAGAATCGCCTGTACTGGAGCTCGAAATGTCGGATAATGCATCGCCATTCAACCTGACTGGGCACTAGACACTTGGGCTTGTTGATGTGATGTATGTGTGTTTGGACATCAATCAACCATTCTGTGCAGTGAGTTTAGGTACCTTTTCGTTCAATAGCAGGCGGCCAGCACTCCAGCCAATACAATGATTGGAGATGGCCTCCGGCCTACAGAGAGAGTGGGCCCGGGGGCTTCACCTAGGAGGCACTAGACAAGGGGAGGAAAGGAGGAGTGTTCAGTTTCCCACCCCTCCCCTCCCCCATTCGAGCCAAGCTATCGTCTTTACGTATCTACCTACTGCTCTTGCTTCCATTAAACTCATGAAAAAAGCAACCAAGGCGGCTCGTTCAGCCCAGTAAGTTCTTTCAACACCCGTACGCAAAAAAAGAAACCTCTAGCTGCTCAATCTAGCTGACACGAACCAGGGGTCTTTCGTTCGGTAATGCACGGCATTGCATGGCCGGTCGGCCATCCACTCGGCCGACCGCCCCCTCCTCTTCCAACTTGAGAAGGACAGACAGCCAGCATTGATTACTATACCGAGTACTGCAGCCAGCGAGCCAGGATTCAGTCGCGCTGATCTTCCCCAGGATTCCCACCAAGGTCTCATTGCGTCTGATTCGAACCCCCATTAGGAGACGGGCTCGTAAGATCGCCATCCCTTCCGAGCCCCATGAGAAATCTGCGAGGCCACCACAGTCTTTTTTCGGCCCCCAATGCAACTATCTTGAGATCTGAGGCATTCATGTCGGCTGTCTACCGTCGCCATTGGCTCCAACCCCTGCAGAAGCCCAGCGCTCGTGGGCGACCGGGATCAACCCCCAACCAAGCCTCATGAGCTTTCTTTAGACGTGACAAGATGAACTTTGGGCAAACAACCCATCTGCAGGTCCAGACAGACTGGACGGATGCATTCGGACAGAGACAGGCACGCAACGGCGTTCGTGGTCACGATGCTCCTGGCATCATCCAGCACACACACACAATCAAGGTCTTCCCCTCAATATTTCCCAATTAGTAGCTTTCTGTTTGGGTCGGGGTCTAGATTATATTGTCCGCAGCGAGAGCGCCACTCCGCAGATCTGGCTCTTCTGTCTTAGCAAAAGCCACTTGAGACTTGCGGGGCGGCGATCCGACTTTGCCCATTCCTCGGGTTCTTCCAGCGGGCAAGATATTGCTGTCAGCTGTGTCTCGAAAAGTCGAGACTGACGCGGTATCGTCTCGCAGCTAACTAGGTAACTGCTTTCCTGTGGCCTCTGCTCTACTGAGCATCTAGAAGGTCAGTTGACGAAGATTTGCTTGCTGTACCCTGCATTAGCTTCTATATATGCGCATGGGTACACGACCTCGAGGTTTCTAATTATAAGAATTGCAGCTCACGGTTTACTCCGCCAGGCCCTCTTTGCCAGCTTTCTCTGGCCATGGCAAAATAACGTAGGTGAGCAGGTATCTCGTAAAGTGGATTCTTGGTGTTGGTTGTTTTGTAATTTGGGAGCGCTAGACCAGACTGGACTGAACCAGGTCTCTGGGTCGGCGGTTGGTTGGCACAATGTACCTCCTACACCTGCACAATACCACGTACAACACCTCTCAAATAGTTCGACATGATTTCAGACCTATTGGGTTAGCTAATGCGGGCCCTGATACTTTCTCGTTTTCTCGCTTAGCCTAGCAGGGTATGAGGAGTGATGGAGGCCAAGCACCCAGGAAACCTCGGACGATACACCCACCCCATCCCATCCTCCCAATCCCACTCCCACACCCACACCCCATCCATACCCGGAGGCTTGCATTCACTCTTCAAGCAACAGGCACTGAAGCACGCCACCTACTACATCTCGCACACCTCCCCCCTCCTCCCATTCCATCTCGAGGCTCTTCGCCTTGTACCTACGCGGCCCGAGTTTCTCCCCTACAAGATTAAGAAGCATTGTGTTTAACCATGCCGGTTTGGTAACTTCATGAAACATAGTAGTTCCCTTCCAGGGAGTGGCTTGGATCAATCTTAGATTTCGACTTTTGGGGCTTATCGATTCTCCCAGTATATCTAACGAGATATCCTCTTCATTCCTTTGCAACGAATTCGAGAGGAACTATCATCTACCTCTCCGCCTGTTTGGTCCCAAGCCCAATCAGCCTATCCCATCCAGTGACACCCAATCCCCGAGGTTTGCAAGCTGTTGAACCCATCCGCTCCCTCGGCTATTGGAACACGGGGTCCTTGTAATACAAGACTACAAGTCGACACTAGCGTCACACTCACACACACGCACCATGGACCAGCAGCGAATGCCCTTGGGATTCCGTGTTGGCTTTAACGGCGAGGACCTCGACTTCGGAAGCCAACCTCTGTCCAGTGCCTCTTCCGCACGAAGTTTCTCGACCGCCTCTTCTGCCTGCGACCCATACACACCGACATCTGGGAGATCAACTCCCAATCAACACCAGCCGCCCCGATCAGCCATGGAAGAATTTGAGCCCGTCATTTGTGCCACCTCCACCTCCATGGGATATGAGATGACCCCTCCAACCTCTGACCTCAGCGGCTACTATCCCGTCGATGTCAAGTCGGAATATGCCCCTTCAATGTCGTCTGAAAATATGCTCTCGACTCCCATGCGCAAGCTTCACCTCCAGGAGCAGATGATCGACTTCGACTTCAATCATGTCCTGGGGAACCCGCTGCCGCCCTCGGGCGCCCCCTTCGAGTCCACCAACCCACATGCACTACAACACTACCCCCTCCATGAGTCCATGACCTCCGGCTCGCCGCCCATGGCGCTGTCCCCTCCCCTGGGCCCCACGCCGTCCTATACCTTCAACCAGGACTACGACGAGTACCCGCCGTGGCCGCCGCAGATGACGACGGAGCAGCACCAGCACCAGCACCCCCTGGACTGCAACTACTACAGCATCCCCGAGCCCGCCGCCATGCACATCCACCTGGACACGGCGCGGCAGAACGCGCCCGCGTCGGTCCTGCGGAGTAACGTCAAGCGGAAGGTCTACATGGACAATGCCCAGCGGCGGGGGACGTCGCTCCAGAAGGTCCACGGCCGGAATGAGGCCAAGAAGGACATCAGCGAGGAGCAGATTCCCGTGTCCAAGATCCCGAAGGCGATCCACGTCTGTGATTTCCCCGGTTGTGAGAAGCAGACGGCGTTCAAGAGACGTGAGCACCTTCGGCGCCATCAAAATACGTATGTATTTCCTACTTTCGTTCTTTTTTTTTTTTTTTTTTTGGCTTCCTTATTCAGAGCCAACCCAATCCATATCTCTCTATCATGTGTCAGTCAATCTTTACTAACAGTCTGGCTATAGGAAACATGGTCTGGGGGTAGAAGTGACGTGCGAGTTCTGTCCCAAGAAGTTCAACCGGAGGGACAACTGGCGGCAGCACCTGCGGCTCCACACGGAGCCCAACCGCCCCATGACGCGGACGGAGTACAACCGGGAGGCGGTCCAGAAGTACGAGGAGGAGCGGAATAACACCAAGCGCCGGAGGCCCCCGGTCAAGAAGCAACAGACGGCGGGCGAGATCTAAAAGCTCCCAGAAGGAGAAACAGACGAAAAAGGCGAGGAGAAACAGAAACAGAGAAAGAGAGAGAAAAGAAGCTCTCTGCCAGGAGCAGGGCGCCAACTATCACCACCAACCATACTTTGTCTTTTGCTATTTTGCACACAGCCCATCCTACTCGTACTCCTCTCATCTCTACTACCACCTCGACCGCCTTCTAATCTCGCAACGGTGCCACGAACATGAACGACCATTTCTTGAGGCTTCTAGGCCGGGGCGGGACGGATTCATCGCCAAGAAAACAGCATGGCACACACACACATTCAACGGAGTTAGTGATTTTATTGTGGAGTTTTGGTTCTGCTTACAACAACAAACTCATGGGGGCCGGATTTGCTTTTTGGAAATCTACATGTGTCATCTGGGGGAAGGCCGGGACGTGATTGACTCACCAAGCGGCACGCTAAAAGGGGGCTTCGCTTTGCTTTGGTGGGAAGAGGAGTAATGTGTTGTGTGGCTTTTCGGTTTTGTTTCTTTTCTTTTTGGATCTTGTTTTCTACCCAAGTCGAAGAAACAGAAACACACACATACACATATACACACACGAGAGGCTGGGTTTGGAATTCGTATAGCAAAGGTGTTTATCACAGCATTCAGAAATCCATGAGCAATCAAAATAATCAAAAAATCAAACTCATCATCACTATCAATATCAATATCACTTCAATACTCACTACTACTATTACTACGCACAAACAAAAGGAGGCCTCGCAGTTGTTTCTTTTTTCTGCAGATCCCCACCCAGATATTGGAAAAGACGCGATCTATGACACGGGACAAATGCCACAAACGCACCCCGCATTCTGGGCCCCCCTGTTCTTTGGGTGTGTCTCAGATGCAAGTGGCGATGCGGCAGCTATCCGCTCCTCTTTGCTATCGAGTGCCAATATGGCCGAGACAGGCAGAGCCAAGGAAAAAGCCACGTATATACTCGGCTTACGTAGACTGTTGCCCCGAGCCCGAGAATATTCGCTTTGCTTTCAGTACTAGAAGCAGGAAGAAGGCCCATGGCTATATTTGAGGGTGACCTGCTCTCTGCGAGCTTGGGCTGGTATCGAACCGGAAGTAGTAACACAAAAGAATAATGCTTTGTATGGACGTCGACTCGACTATGATATCCAATCACGTAACGTTACGCGGCAAACAACTCCGTTGCTGGCGGCACGCGCACGATCGGGAGCGAATAAAGAGCCGATGATCATCGAGGAAAGCGCCGCTAAGCAAGAGCCCATGATCCTTGCCCGTTTTCCTGTCTTTTTCTTTTTGGTGTGGACACTGAACAAGCTCTATCGGATGACAGGCAACTGACAGCTGCAGGGTCATAACTGTAAAAAAGCTGGCGTGGAATCTGATATATCATATTACGCTAGCTAAGGTAGGCGGCAGGTTAAAAAGGAGAGACGACATGACGTTCGGACGAATTAGTAGTAGCACGGGTGGGGTCGAAACGCCCAAACGCTCCGGTCCGGGTCAATATGTACGGCATTTCGAACACGCTTTGCTTTTTCTCCTTCCATTCTCTCTCTCTTGTAGTAGTAGTTTGTTATCTTTATTGCTGCTTGGGGGGAGAGACACTGCGTCATTGACTTCTTGTCTCTCTCTGGGTGCGGGACGGCGGGCGGACGGGCGTGAGTGATGACATGCATACGAGACAGGCAGTTAGCGCGACTGAAGAGACGCTCCGCGGCAAAACAAAGCATATATACAGTACATGGCGGAGGGACTTGGGGAGCTGTCATTGGTAGGTAGTCACAACCATCGCTTATGTTGGTGGCAGGCTCAAGCAAGAGCTGCCTGTTCAGGTTTGCGGGAGCGAGCGAGCGGCGTCTGTGAATGGCTTTCCGCATTGACTACTAGGGGTAGGTATTGATACGTCTTCGACGGCCTTTTGGGACTGTCCAGAGTTGTCCTACCGCACGTAGAATAGGTGTGGCGTCTACGACGTTGTCCGCATTCGCGATATCGGAATTCTCCGGCCGGTCCGGCCACACCCCCCGAAAAAAAAAAAAAAAGGAAATTCCGTGGCGCGTCAGAGGAGAGCTGATATGAGATATGTGGGATTTCACAAGCGAGCAAGCGAACAATGTGTGATCAGATGCGGACGTGAGCGCGCGGATGTCTTCCACCATCAGTAATCATATCATCCAGGGCCGTTGAATATGGCGTTACTATCATATTATTACGTGCAAGGCGCCAAGGTTGTCGAGGCGCAAAGCAAGCAATCACCGAAAAGAAGACAGACCACTACTGCCGAGACTAACCCCCCCTAAACTCGGGCCGTTGGGCGCCAGCGAACCGACCCCCCGACCCAAGATCTGCGCTCACCGCAACAACAACGGCTTTGTCGCCAAGCTTTCTGTTGGTTCGGCATGCAGATAGGTATGACTGCGCGGTTTTCCCTCCTCCCCTGCCCCTTCCTTTTCTTCCTTTCCGCCCAGATAGATGCAAACATACACACACATAAGGTTACTTATGCAGCAGCATGCATTGTACAATGCACTGTCACCACACCAAACCCTGCGTTATAATCACTGCAGCCAACGACAATGGCACACGAGGTGGGAGTCTCATGCACGAGCGATGCAAACTTGTCTAGCTCGTACATGGAATATCGACACACTCGTCCATAAATATTATATCATATCAAAACAAGATTAGTCGAGACCGGCGCAAAACAGGCGGGGTCGAAGCGCGGATATTGGCATGGTACTGTTTGCGTATCACTATTTGGTTGGGCCGCATTAGCACGATCCATCCCGTCGGTACAGAAATGCAGAGACGTTGCAACGCGTCCCCCGTCACACATCACGGCGCCATTCAACACCGAACTCCGCCCGACCTGGGGTTTTTGTTGAGAAGGGGAGCGAGCCCGTTTCTGAAAAGATAAGTAGGTAGCCATCGTCTCTCTTATCACCGAGCCGAGTTAGGTATAGTTAATCATGGTTCTTCATCCACCGAATGTGAGATACCACATCAATAGACCATCGGTAGTAACGTGTGAATGAATACAACTTGTGAACATAGCATGGGTATGAACTCGGCGGTTTAGTAATGGACCAATGCTTAATACCATGGACAAAAAGAAAGAGCCGAGAGAACCGGATGACATGACACCCAGCCCTACGCCTCGACCCTGCCGAACACCCTGTCCCCCTCCCCTTTTGACGATCCGAGATTTGATTACCACCTCAAGAAACCCACCAACCCACACACGCATCCATCATCTGACTCTGCCTCTTTATCGACCGACCGCCTGAGAAGAATCAGACCCCAGTGCGGGGTCGGGCCAGGGTTCACGGCTCGAATAGGCATCCTCGGCGGCAAAATGAGAGTCGAGGTGTGTAGATAGAGATAGTTAGGTAGCATCACACCTGCCCGGCCGCCCCCAAGAGATGTGGCAGGCGTCAAAGGAAGGTTCTGACATCACGCAGCGACTACTACCACTCTACTTTCTGGCGTATCGAGTGGTTTATGCTTACCTGTTTGCTCTTTGGGGGCAGGAGATCCTGCACATGAGATCAAGCACACCAAACACACACATACATGGACATCCATCACCCCCCAAAGTCATCCGGACCGTCTCCATTCAACCAGCCGAGCGGCAAGCAAGCGGGCGAGCCGTCCCATCAGATCATGGTTCTTTCCCCTTTCTCTCTCCGCTAGGTGAGAAGACGTGTCTCCGACATTCCCTGTGCTTCAATGTCCCTCTTCTTTCTTACCTGCCTATCTTGAGATAGGGGCACCACCTACACCGTAGCATCGCGTCTAGTGTAAATCGGGGCATCTCAAATAGCCGAGCGCTTAGGCTGATTCCTTCGTCAGCATTGCTTACACGTCATGGTCTGTCTTTACTACTTTGAGATAACGTGCTGACTCCCTACTTCCACACCCACTTGCTGGCCAACCTTTTTTCGAACTCGTATGCTTTTGTCCGGTTTCCTCATCCCGGCAGGATATCGTCTTAAACTTATCTAGCCTGGGTAAATGGAAATCTGCAACGTTGCATAACAGTCAGTCAGTAAGAGGGGAATGAACCAAAAACCTACCCCGGCCGACTGATTGACCTGGATCACTGATCTCCTTCCCCTTTGAGTCCCAGCGTGTCAGTGCACTGCACAAGTTTCAACCCCATCAAGAAAAATAGGCGTCTGCCAGCCAGCCTACCAGCCAAGCCAAAAACCCCGAACCTTTTTCGTGTGCGTGCAGTTGCCCAGAGTCGCAATTGCAACATCGGCCACACCGGGAACCCGAAGCCGGTCGGCCCCCCTCCCCCCTCAAAAAGGGGAGAAACGTGCCACACACCTACAGCCAACCCGCATGACGGCTAGTCACAAGACCTGAGTCACGCTTGGGGGCCGCCAACCCGCCCGCCGGATCCGCACGGGGGCCCCTTTATCCGCGCGTATATGCGTTTGAGGGCGCGAAAGACAGAGACGAGACGTGGAGCTCCCTTTTCCAATGACTGATAGTGCGGTTCCGCGGCAATGATCAGTTGGCATATGTATGGTTGGCTATTGGTTGTGGTGTATATGTTGTTGTTTATTTTCATACCCGCGGTCTGATGCTGTGTTATGCTAAGCCTTGCTGTCCGTGGAAGAGCAAACTCCAACCTGGAAGACGCAGCGCTCTCACCGCGTTTCAAGTGGTCTGTCTGCGTCTATTGGACGGTATATATAGACGGAAATGACCCCTTGGACGCCACTACGGAAACAGGTCGATGCAAACTTTGGGCAAGCTTCTTACGTGATCGGGTTGTGAGCCGACTCGTTCTATCAGTCTTGCCTTTCCTTTACTTCTTACATGTTGAAGTCTCTAATACTTGCTGTGACTTCCCCCAGCTGTGTATGCACCCAGGTGTGTCAGGAGAAACCGGCCGTCCTTGAATGCGCCTGGCCTTATTTACTCTCGAATAGGTACCTCGTAGTTCTTTCACATGCTCTACCCGCTCAGGAGATGTTTTCAGATATATCCATTATACTACTATGAATGAATGTACAGTACGTACAAATACCCACGATCTATTCTTTATATATAATACGTATGATAGCTATGGACGATCTGGTAGATCTTATCATGCATTGATTTCAGTCGGGAGAGCTGAACTAATAGGGGGTAATATTAGTAAATTCCTGACAGTTGAATACGCTTGTATTTGCAGCTTCTTATATTGTGTACCTTTCGTCAACCATGATTATTGCATGGCCATTATAAGATTTGCCACGGTGCTGTTTAGAAGGGCTCCTTGCCGTGGACTTGCATTATAGTCCCCTAACCGTTGGTAAGGTTTCTTGACCATGACGAATGTCTCTCGTATCTCATCCCTAGCATTCCGCCCCGGTATTGATGTTCGTATGGACTTGTGTGAGGGTATGTAGCTATAATAACATCAAGGAACCGAAAGTATCTAGAAACATTGCCTTGACACTGTTAAGTAGTTGAACGGCAATAGAATTTGGCACTGATGACCCCGGATCAAGAGGGGCCAAGGCTCGTAAACCCGGACGTAGCCATGTCACGATCTTCACAAGAAGTACCGTTCAATTTTTAACGCAGTTATCTCGTGGAGTAATCTTGAAAGGCAGAAGTGGATTGTGAAATCAAATGGAAGGCAAACCTTGTAAATTCAAATAGTCATTTTACTTTTAGTACCCGAGTTACAATACACCGAAACCCTATCCCATTCCCTCCTCAGATCCCCCGAAGCCCAAGGAAGCCCCGGAAGGACCGGGCAATCTGCTCCGCCAGGGTCCCGGGCTTGCTCACGAACGGCATGTGGCCCGACTTGAAGTCGATCACCTCCCACTCGACCCTGGACTTGGCCACCCACTTGTCCTGCAGCGACGCTGGGTTGCAGCAGTCCTCCATGGTCTGCACATACACACGGCGCTCGTCGTAGCCGGGATCGGCCCAGCCCGGCGCCGACGGCTTCGTCTCGAAGGCCAGGTTAGCGTGGGGCGTCATGGCCCTGCCCAGGGCCTCGGCCTGCGAGCGGTCGCAGTCGTTGTAGAGGATGTCCATGTGAGGCTCAATGACGCAGACATTGGCGGACGGCTTTGGAGATAGGACTATCAGTACTGCACGTGATGAGGGCTCTTTGGATGAGCGGGGAGAGTTGAAACATACAGTGTTCAGTTTGATGAAGGGAGGGTAGGAACCTCCTACGGACTCGAGAAGAGATTCGCCTTCTAGGTTGATCATGGCGGCCACCCAGACAAGTCCGACGATGCTGGTCTTGTGCCCTTGCTTGGCGCGGGTCTGCTTGTCCAGGCCCTTGCACGCGGCGCCGCCGACGACACCACCGTAGGAGTGGGCGAGAAGGACGATATCCCTCTGCTGCCTATCCAAGATGGGCAGCAGCACATTGTCACGGAGATGCGCAATGTCTGCCGCACAGGTCGCCTGCGTCGGGTTCTGGGGATTGGAACTGGGATAGCCGCTGCTGAGCTTGGCTTCGATGCCCGACTCTGCCAGGTACGGCAGCATCTTGCTGAAGCAGTCCGGTGTGCCGAAGGCTCCCGGGCAGAGGACAAGGATCGGAGATGCCATGATTGCGATGTGATATAGTGTGAGTGAGGAGTATGAATGTTCACTTTGGTTGAGATGATCTCAAGGGAGTGTGAGAGATGGGGTGGGGGAGAGCCATTAAATCGTCGAAATAGTCCAGCGGAGGATCTCATTGCTGTGTGTTGGCTTTGATGTTTTGCCGCGCGGCGCAGCAGTTGTCTGCGGATCCGATGCACGTCGATGGAGACGGTCCCTCAGCCGTCCACGCCACCTCACGTTACGGCCTTGATGATTCCTAAGGACAAGGCCAGGTACCTTTTCCAATCTCGGTGCTTACATGATCTAGGGTCCTGAGATCTCCAGACGTTGAACGATCATGCAGTATGCAGGGTCCTGTGATCCAATGTCAGCTTGCTCACTGCGATCTAATTTCTCCCTCAATGTCAAATGGTCTGCCAGATGAGGAGTACTTCAAACAACTCGACTGTTAGGTTCAGAAATACACTCTTCTTGATTTTGAATGTCTTGATGTATATCATATGCCTCATGAGGACGGTGCCCCACAGGATGGCTGACGTGGATTCCTCCAAGAGATGGGAGGCAAAATAATATCCTCGTTTGTTTCTGCCAATCCTCTTGAACCTGGCATATGCTGTTCTTCGATACTCGTGCCGCTCGTCCAGGGAAGGGTAGACTGCAGCTAGACGATTGGTTGGTGCTCTGTCCAGCTGTGAGTCATCTCCCTCGACGTTGAAACGTGCAAACCGCGGCAATGAACCAAAGTCAGCGATTCGCTTTTGGATTCGGAGCCAACACGATATGGTATAGATCTGCTCCAACGCTAGCCCCAGATCCACGTTGTGCAGCAAGCGTGTAATACGGGCGACTCGGATACGCAAGGGACACCCGGTGGCTTAGGAAGACACGTCCAAACATCCGACCTTTCCACTGCCGAATTGACCTACACGGACATCATGGCCTTTGTCAAGTTCTCCATCCTCGCCTTATAAAGGCGCATCTTTAGCAACAGCAGGATTGTGAAGCCTCTTTTGCCGTCTTGGACACGGCTGCCGTGGTGTGGGGAACCATCATGGTACGTTTGGGTCAAAACCATCGAGCCATCAGGAACGCTGGAGATTCAGATTTTGGGACTGCTAGCCTTTCCAGTTCCTTACACAAGGAAGCTCATTCTGTCACCGGGTCAAGGCTGATGGTGCTGTCCACAATCGTCCTTGGCAGGTCAGACATGTTAGCGCCCACAACCGCTCACCATCACCTATCGTTTCCGATATTTGTATTGCTTCACCCGTGCGACTCGTGGCTGTCGCTACTGAAGGGGCGGACGAATACGTCTCTTGGGATCTCATCAACCATGGAATATGGGTCGTGGTGGAGACGGACAATCTCGCCATCACATCAAGTAGGTATGGCACCTGTTCCAACGAGTCGCGCCTTATCCGGAGGGAAATTCCCGGATCCGAGAAAGCTGAGCGACGAGCGCTGCAGCATATCTCTCGAACTAGGACATGACTGGTCGGCCCCTCGTCCAAGGCAATCACTGATGTGCTGTCGAAGCCGCCATCGTTCCACCTCGACGAGAGGTTGCGATCGTGGAGGGGAAATCGCGCACTCGGGGCGCTCCCAACATCAAACCCGACGATGGAGGAGAGAAGACACCAAGCCCTTCTAAGCGCTGTCCGGGACGCCAGTGCCTGGGCAGGTCAAAGTAGCAGTGACACGCAAGAGCTGCAGGGCGCCAGGCCAGCTACGGTCATGTCGCAGCCCAATGATCGAGAACAAGAGGCAGGCAGCGGGGACTATCCAGGTCCACAGTATATGGGACGTGCAGCATAGCCCACGAAGGAGGTGTTTGGAAACTTTTCGGTTGGGCAAGTGCGAAAGAAGCTGTTCTTTAAGGGGAAAGTGTCAAATGTTGTCGTACTTGCTTACCCCAAAAGCTTGTGCAGGGCGCAGTGGTCGTTTTTGCCCTGAGGCACACATGCCCGACCTGCCACAACCCCCACCTCAGCTGGCGAGCCCACGGAGCCACGCTGGGTACCGGCTAAAGGTGGTGCTGAACAGTTGCGATGTCAGAACATCTCACCTAATAACTTCTTCTCTGCTGTATTCGAAATTGGGGTTAGTTGGTATCATTGAGAGAAAAATCTCAGCAAATGTTTTATGTATCTTTCTTAGTCTCAGAGAAAGCAATTGATACGTTACGGACGAGTACAAAAATATATGAGGCCTAGGTAGGCGGCTTACGGCACGGTGAACGGCGCCCAAGCACGCACAGAGGACACAATCTCACTCGTTGAAAACTGTGGCTCCGGATTGATTTGGTGTTGTTGCCCCAGAATTCATGTCGCCGCCAAACAAAGTCCATCCAACCTAACTTGCTCATTACCGTGCACCTGCGTCTAGAAGGGATTTCATCCAGCCTGCAGATGAGGATACGGTAGGCAGAAAGCCGAACACGCCCCGATCTCCTGACAAAGCGCGCGTACAGCACGCGGTGGAAACTAACCTTTGGGACCCAGGAGGCGTGGACTTGCAACCCCTACTCCCTCCTGCCGTCCGCCGTCACACTTCTGCACCGCCCGTGTGTAGCAGGAAAAACCTCCTTCTGACCAACTTTCAGCAATTTGGACAGTCGCTCCCAAAAGGGGGGGAAAGAGCGCGCGCGCGAAAGCTGCCAGCTGTTGTGCAGCTGCATGTCGGGCTGTTTGTTGATTCCCCGCCTTGCTCCAGTGTCTACTCAAACTAGACACACAAGAGGGTCGGCTGTGCAGGCCACAAGAACAGCAACAAGACGTCATCCAAGGCTTCTGAAGGCGAAACCATCCAAGAATGCGCATCTGGTAAATGAAAAGTCACGTGCCGAATACGATGAGAACCGCACTGCTGAAGTCCTTCACGATTGAACTATTCCGACCGGGCTAAGAGCAAAGCCCACGAGAAAAGGGGCGAGAAGAAAGAAGAAAAGGCACGAGCATGGATGTCCTCCCCTCTTACCAAGAGGCTACTGTGGCGGCCGATTGGCTGCAGCTGGCGGCCCCGTACCTGACGGCTGCAGACTGGCGCCGCTGCTGTCTGGTCAACTCCCAGTTCTACCAGCAGTTCGCGCCGCGACTCTGGCTGGATCCGCTGATTACGGTCCGCGATCTCGGCTTACACCCTAATGATGGTAAGCGAGCGAGGTTTATCTACTTCCATTCCCGCCATTGCTGCCTGCCGGTGGGATGTTGCGCGTCGGGGTCTCAATCCAAGAGTGGCGGTGGCGCTCGAGGCGCCGAAGAAGGACGTGCAGGCATGGGCATCACGTCAATTCATGAACTCACCAAAACACCCAGGAATGGCTTACTAACATTGGATACCCAGACTTGGCATGGTACCGACGGTTTGTGGGCAGCCATGTTCATTCCGTCAGACCAAGCACTCGGGCTTTGGTCCGTTCGCTGGACTTCCGCAACTTCGCCGTCGTAGCATCGGGGCTGTACTCAACGGAAGCGAGCGAACGTGCCATATCGGAAAGCTTTAAGCAACTCCCGCAACTGTTTCCTCGCCTGGTCTGCCTCCTGCTCGATGGCCACCCCGAGCTGGACCCTGGCAGCCTGGTGCCTCCATCACACACCAACGACCAAACCACCACGAACCAGTCTCAGAACCCTCTGCAGCTCTTGGATCTGAACCGCTGCCGTCATGAGTTGTCGTCCAAGATTTTCCGATCGGACTACTTCCGCGATCTGGTCTATCTGGACATATCATGGATCCCTGGCTCGATCAAGACCGCCGTTCAGCACTCTCTTAACCCCGAATTCCTCCCTGAACTTCGAGTCCTCAAGGTTCAAGGCCGGGAGATGGACGACAGCACAGCCAACGCCCTCTTCCAAGCTTTTGGACTTCGCCTATGGAGCCTAGATATATCCCATAACCATCTCACAGACGATTCTCTCGACAACTTACTCTTCCATTGCTTTTCTTCAATATCGTTCCGCTCTGATTCCCATTACCGCACCGAAGGCAAACTCGTGAGACCCCAGGACGTTGGCAGCCGGGCCTTTGGCACCTTTGATTTCATCCAGGAGTCCGATTACAGCTTCGGATACCACCACCCTGAGCGCTACTTCGCGGATACCCCCTTATACAGCAAGCGTGCCGACCAGGTGGGCTTGCAGGAATGGCAAGTCCAGAGATCTAATGGCCTTGACGAACTGAAAAACGACGGTGCGGATGGGTTGAAGAATATCATTCTCAGAGATGCGATTGAAGATACGGCGACGACGGCTGGCATCATCAACCACAACATCCGATCAACCCAGGGGGGCTTAACGCATTTGTACTTGAGCGGAAACAAGTTCACGAACTGGGGCATCAGCAAGGTGATGAGAGCATCGTCTGGTCGCCTGCAGCATCTCGAGTGCGAGTCTTGTCGCTTCTTGCCGCAGGACTGCCCTATTCCTGCTAGTCTTCCCAACACACTGGAAATCCACGGGCTCTTTGGGCTCGAGTACTTATGTCGACCGGTCTATTCGTCGAATTTGCGTTCTCTTCGCGTCCACCACTCAGTAGTCACAAATATCCCCACAGTGGGCGCAAATGGGTTGACGGCTCGGGCTGCTTATGCCCTTGCTGAGACGACCTTCCATGAGCGAGTCAGGATGGGTTACCCCCGGTCGTTGTTGCCGGACACCAATCCGCGCCTCCACTCCCTGACCCTTACCGGAATCCCCACTCGATCTATCGGCCCCTTGGTCCTCGAAATTACGAAATTCCTGAACATGGCGAGGATCCAACAGCGAAATATTGAGGATTCAAAAAGGTATTTTTCGAGGCGCGGGCCATCCCTATTGCGTGGACTGCGGCACATCCGTCTCGAGCTGGATCCCGACCCTTCCCTTGACGAGCCTAGTCTGCCAGGGGGGAACACTACCGACTTTGAAGAGTTGCTGGACCCAACCCACGAGATTTTTGTGTCGGGAGATCTCCCCGGTCTTCTCGGCGACGATTCCTGGGACATAACGGCGCGGAGTCCTGTCCAAGACAGGAAAAGCTTCGATCTGACGCCCACGGACGGCATCCCGTCGCCCTTCTCCCACAACGAGGTCGAGGGCGAGTACATCCAGCACCGCGTCGAGGCGGAAGACTCGTGGGACGGCAACGCCTTCACGGTCCCCGTCTGGATCGGCCCCGGCCCTGCCACGTCCCGCGCCCACCAGTACCCGACCGCCGTCAAAGAGTACATGTCCAACCTACGCGACCGGAGGCTGCACGCCCTGCCCGGGCCCGCGAGCCCCAGCCACGTCGCTGCGGGCGTGCCCTCGAGCAAGGCCTACATCTTCCATGCCGCGTGGGACCGTATCGTGCTGCCCAAAACGCCGCTGATCCCCTTCAATCACAAGAAGAGCGCGTTCCTGGCCCAGATGCGCGACGTCGCGGGGGCCGTGAAAGCCTACCGCGCCCGCACCCGCGGGACGCCCGATCATTGGGACGGCCATCTCGAACTCGTGCACATGGACCGCGCGGCGCGCTATCACTCGTCGGAGTATTGGCGATGACGACAAGAGCAAACCAAAACACTTACTCTGGCGGGGACGAAGGGAACATGCATTACTGAGATAGATCGGACATTAGACATATAGACTTGGTTTCGTTGGAAGGAACTTTTTTTCGGAGATGATAACGGGATGAAAGATTGGAGTGCAGGGATTTTTTATTTTTATTTTTTATAGAAGTTGGTATTTGTTTCTGGCGACCGCGAAAGTGGTATATATACTACATATATGTCACAGGGCAATCTTGATCAATGTACATAACAATATGTTGTACACATTTTTCACGGCCTGTTTGGAGTTGATCCCCCAGCCTGCCTCGCATTTGATTATGAAATTTCATTTGTTCTAGTCTTCTGCTAAGCTGTCTGTCTCACAGTCCAGCCGTTTATCGCATCGTGATCGTACCTCCCGATGTCACCTGCATTCTTATGCGTTTTGGCCCATTTTTAAGTACGGTGGTTCTGGCCTTGCTAGTCCTACGCAATCTTCCCGGGAACGAAGGGGTGCCCGGCGCTGAGCCCGCCGTCGACGGCCCAGGCCTGGCCGTTGACGTAGCTGGCCTCGTCGCTGGCGAGGAAGAGGGCGACGCGGGCGATCTCGTCCGCCTGGCCGCCGCGCTTGAGCGGGTTGAGCTGGCCGATCTTGCGCTCGGTGCCGCGGGCGCGCGCGGCCTCGAACGTGGGCGCCGTCATGCCCGTCTCGATGATGCCCGGGCACACGGCGTTGACGCGCACGCCCGTGCCCGCCAGCTGGTAGGCGCACGTCTGCGCCATGGAGACGACGGCGGCTTTCGCGGCGGAGTAGGCGGTGGGACCCGCGTTGGAGCGTAGGCCGGCCACGGAGGCGGTGCCGATGATGCTGCCGCCCGAGGCGGGTTTCGTGGATGAGGTTTGGGTCATGGCGGGGGCGGCGTGTTTGGCGGCGAGGAAGACGCTGTGTGCGCATGTTTTGTCAGTAAAAGGGGAGCGAATGGGCGGTGCTCTCGGGATATATAGATATGTATTTGTGTATGCCAGCGGAAACGAACCTCGCAGCATTGGTCTCCATGACCTTCATGAACTCGCTCTTGTCCACGTCCTTGAAGTGGGCGGGCGTGCCGACGATGCCCGCGTTGGCGAAGAAGACGTCGAGCCGCCCGTACTTTTTCATGGCCTCGTCGACCACCGCCTTGACGGCCGCCTCGTCGGCGGCGTCGAACCGCCGCACGTGCACGTCGACGTCGGGGTAGAGCTGGCGCAGGTCGCGCTGGTGCGAGGCCAGGTTGCTGTCGTCGAAGTCGCAGAGGTAGAGGGCGCGGGCGCCGCTCTCGGCGAACTGGTGCGCGGCGGCGCGGCCGATGCCGAGGATGGAGTTGGTACCTACAGGTTGGGGGAAGAAGTCAGTATAAGATCTAGACAGGGTATAATCGAGAAGTTCCAGACGGGGACAGGACGGGAAGACATCAATTAGGCCCGAGACCGATGGAGAATCTGGACTGCTAGCATACCGGTGATGATGGCCACCTTCCCGGCGAGTCGGGGGCCGTTTGAGGGACCGGCTATACGCTTCGGGGCAGAGGCGCCATTGCTGTTTGTTGCAGGAGACAGCTGCTTGCCCAGAGCTTCGATTCGGTCTTTGGCGGTGTTGGACATGGTGGCGGTGGGTTCGGACAGTTGTTGGCTAGAGGAAGAATCCAATCGCTGTATATTGGATCACATCGTCAAAGACCCTTGTTGGAGAAGCTCACAGCTTCCTCGGCTTGTGATGCGTCGTTCGCGGGGGGCTGGCGCTGGATGTTGGTTGAGCCGTGTGTCTCGGAGCTGCCAGCTGGGTTGATTGGAGGTGGGGAAGTTTGACCAACTGCGCTGAGCCGAGGTGCTACGGGTGCTCTAATTACCCCATATCCGTCATTTAGTGGCCGCTCTCCACTGGGGCTTAGTTGGGTTAGTGGCTGGACTATGGAGGTTGATACCTAGTAATAAGGTCGACCCGGTCTTAAGCGATAAGTGCGATATCATTTCTAGATCCGTCCTGATATATTACGAGAGGGAGGGCACATTGTATCATGACACGACCTTCTCGTCAACTTGTCGAACAACTTGTATGGCCAAGATACGGGCACGTTAATTTAATGTCGGTGATTACTCATCAGAGGCCTCAGACAAGCTGGGGCCAGATACGATCGCCACCTGCCCCCTGACAGTTGTCGGAAAGTGACAGAGCTGCAACTATCCGCTTCAGTTGTTCGACTTCCTGTCACAGGTAAACATGTTTCCTCCCTTACCTAAGACTTCGCCCTGTCTTCAGCATGTATCTTTGCAGCTGGCCAACGAGTCACCATCTAGCAGCCCTTGCGAAGGCCAATCGCGCGCGGGACCACCTGCCTTGCAGATGGTCGTTTGAGTTGTCTGTTGGCTAGGCCCAACGTCTTCGGTCTTATGTGTGCGTTACGAGTGACGGGCAACTGTCGACTTCCAAACCGTTGATTTTGCCCGTTTAGCTTGGTGGCTGCCACCGTTCAGTCAGATGTATGCCATGTCCCCGACGTCTAGCCCTAGCCCTGGCTATCAGGTGCGTTTGCCTCCTGCCGCTTGCTGAGCTTGCGTATTTCACCAACGAAGGCAATGGCGAGCCCATGAGAGTGTCATAACTTTTTCTGCTTCACATAGTTCTGCAGTCCATTCGTTTATACCCCGTGATTTCCAAGATCATCATAGCGCCCTGATCATGACTGTCGATTTATATGAACCAGTCAGCCCTGAGGAGTCAAACTCCGAAGTGAATCCCTCAAAACACCCTCAAGATGTCCACTATAAGGCCGTCTCAGAGTTTGATCAAACTGCTTCTCCCTTTGCTGATGGCACACAGCAGTCTACTGAGCAACACAATCCCGGCTATCATCGTGTCTTTGGTCCTTGGACTCAAGAGATATTGGCATGTACGCTGATACTTGGTGCCCCCCTAACAATGACGGGTACCTTGTATTCCTACAATGGCCAAGTTGCTCCGCAATGGCCATTGAAGATAACTCTCAACGCCCTGCTCTCCATCTACAGCGTCATGTTCAGAGCTGCGTTGGGATTTGTGACTGCCAGTTGCATAGGACAGTTGCAGTGGACCTGGTTCCATTCCGAGAGGCCTCTGTACGATGTCGTCCGCTACACAGAGGCCAGCCAGGGAGCATGGGGTTCCATTCGCTGGCTCTACACGCACCACTTTCGTCAGCCACTCACTGCACTTGGGGCCGTGATACTTGTTCTGGCCGTTGCCCTCGATCCTTTCGTCCAGCAGCTGATCAAACCAGTCGCTTGCGCAAAAGCCTCTGCGGATGTGCCTACGCTGCCTAGAACCAACTATTTTCCCGATCCAGCCAAGAGTGTTGAGTTCGGTAAGGACCTTGACATGGCAATGGAAAAAGCTATTATGGCTCCAGACACTGGCGTCGAAGCCCACTGCTTGACAGGGAATTGTACCTTCCCTGAGGAGTACGGTACTGTGGCCTACTGCAGTCGCTGCGAGGATTCTTCGGCAGAACTTACGGTGGAGACGAGATGTTCCCCCGACGCTCCTGGCAAACTCATTACCAAACCGCAGGATTGTCCAGTTAATTCCACCTATATTGTGCAGACTAGTCTGCCGAAAGGCTTCTACATTAGCGATTACGGCACATTCACAAAGTTGAACGTTTCGTACCGTCTGGATTCCGAAGGCTCTTTCCTTTATCCCTCTGATCCCCAGTTTGGTGCCGAGATGTTCAAAATGGACATCATATATAACCAAACTGATGTCTCTTTCGAGTCTCCAAGGCCAGATATGGCAACAGTGCGGCTCATCGCCGGGAAGTCACCCTTCTCAGACGTCCATCTGGATATCATGACAGGGCTCCCAATACCAGGCTGCGATGCCCCCAACTCAGGAAACAACTGGCGGTGCAGGGGCTATGGGGCAGCCACATGTACCATCACACCATGTGTCCGGATGTACAATGCGACCGTGGTCAACGGGCGTCTGACCGAAAATGTGGTATCTGATTCGGGCACTCTGCAATGGGGAGTGGGAAGAGAGGAGCTATACGGCCAAAACATCAGTAGAATGCTGGATACGTATTGTATCACACAGGACGAGAAACATCGATTGAGCGACTTAGGATACAACATTGATCCTAAACAACGTTGGCTAGGTTTGAATACCAGCTACGGCGATGCCGCAAGCAACGGCAAACTAGCGACCAAAGCCCTTTCGGAGCGCAAATGTTTGTACTCCATATCTAGCGAGTTCACGAAGGCAATCGCAGAATTCGATATGCTAACTTATGTGTGGGGGACCGTGAGAGGGCTCGGATCCGTCACATTTACAGATGGTGTCCCTGAACGCGATGTCCCTTTAACTGACCACTTCATGGGCGAGCTGATGCCCAGGCGTCTCTACGATTCTGGAAACATTGACATGGAGCATGTCGAGACTACCTTCGCCGACCTGGCCAATTCGATGACCAGGCTCTTGCGGACTCACGGGAGCGAGAACTACTCAGCGCCGGCCGTCGGTGAAGCCTACTACTACAGTACTTGCATCGAAGTTCGGTGGCTTTGGATCACGTTCCCGTCGGCTCTCGCAGTGTTGACTGTGGTCTTGCTTGCATCCGTCATTCGGATGTCGCACGTCCAGGACAAGCCGGTATGGAAGTCGTCTCCGCTAGTCTGGATACACCAAAGCTTCGGTCAGGGAGGCGGGCCGCTCGGTGGTAACGGGACGGGTACACCCTCGCTCGCCGAACTCGAGGAGAAATCGAAACAAGTACCGGTATCAGTGAACAAGCTTCATATATGATGTCGATTTGGTTACGAGATGAGGAGGATTTCGTACCAGCTGTTCTGCCTATGTACTTCAGAAGCTGGGAAAGAAAGTCCAACTCAGGACAAATGCTTGTAAACGTTTGTAACGAGATTTTACCGAAGCATACTCATGCGAGATATGTTCTACCATCGATTCAAATCATTTTTGCTAGAAGTCATGCATAACCGATTGACATTCGGATAACATTCGTGTGACTTAAGTCACATATGCCACCGGCGTTATCTTCCTGTTACCACCCTATCTTCTATTTCAGTATCTCCAGCCTCCAGCACATTCGCCTTCCCTTAACCTTTTACTTCGAGTACGATGGTTCTCGGAGCATGGTATTAGGATCATTAGCATGACAAGCAACCCCACCGACAGTTTCCGGATACGGGCTGCTCGATCCTAATCCGAATATTTCTTGATCAAGAACAACATGTCCTCCAATATTCTGAACTTGGTTAGCACGTGTATAATCGGGCCTCATGAGATGGGGGCTTACTGCTCTCGAGTCTCAGTTAGGCCCGGCCATCCACTGGAATGAGCGAGCTTGAACTTGATAGAGTAAAGCCTGTTACGATCGTCCCACTGCTCTACAGGCTCACTGGGCGGATAGCGCCGCAGGTACTGCTTGATATGTGCGCTGCCAATACGTATTTCATCTCGTCGCCACACTGCACCACAGCCGCTTAGCACAACTTGTGTCCAGGGTACCTAAAAACGTTGACCACGTCCAAAGGCGGCATGTCAGGAGTACTTACTGCCGAGCTCGTACTCGTTGTGGGCGTACATAGCGGACGGATCGTAGACGATAAACCGTCCCGTATTGACGTCGGTTCCCGTGTTATCTTCCCAAAGGTCGCCATGAACAAGACACGGTTTCAGAACTCTGCCTTCAGCTTGAAGTGGGTTCAGCAGCTGAGGGATGACGCTGGTGCTCAGGGTCTTGAAGGCCTCCTCGTATTGTAGCCATGGCCCGTTGACATCAAGGTCAATCTGAAAGAATATTGTTATGAGTCGCGTGAAGTAGGTGTTCCATGATTCATCCCAGTCGTTGGGCTGGATGTGTCTTCCATGGCACGTAGGAGTTGGGAACCCGAACTTGCCGGTAGGTGACACACTACTCTTGTGCATGTCTGCAAGAACTTGGCTGAACTTGGCCGGATTGGGCAGTGACATCGTAAGGTCAATAAAGTCCATGACCAAGAAGTAGGTGTCAGACTTTTCCATCTTGCCCCAGCCATACACCCGGGGAACGAATCCAGGACTGGCACTACCGAGGCTTTGCAGCGACTTGTATTCTCCTTCCATCATGATGGCACCTCTATCCTTAGCAGTCTTGACGAAGTAGAACTTCTGCGATCCATCTCCTTGTTCGGTTGTCACCTTGTAGGTTGCTGTCCAAGCTGATGCACCCCATGGCAGTCCTTCTACGATCTTGGTACCGGGAGGCAGACCTGCCAAATGACTTGTTAGTTGACTCTGTGAAGTGAAATCGGCGTTACAGACAAGGCCCTTCCCACATTTCTCAACTGCCTCGTCATTCTGAAAGCTACCAGTTCCCAGGAGTGTATGACGCTGGTCAAAGGTTGTCGTTGCGACCATTGTCAAGAATAATGATCTCTGCAGATAGTACGTGTGTATTACCGTGGGGCTGATAGCTCATACGGCCTTTTCAGAAGGTCGTCTGGTGGTCCACTGAGTTGAATGAAGGCAGGCTACAACGAATACAGATATCTTGATGAGTAGAAACCCCATGCGAGTAAGGCTGGAGATGGGGAGTTGAGCGTTAATGAACCACTGAGATGTTACTAGAACCAGCATGTGTTACCCCGCTCGTGAACGCTTTATGGGCGGTTATTTGCATTCATTGAGAGGCTGGAGGCTGCGAATCACGGGCGTATGAATGTTACACGTTCAGTATGTTGGGTCACTGGGATTCATGTGCATGAGCTCATTGGCGTATCAGGTAGGTGATGCGACGCTGTGTTACATGCAGACAGAATCCTAGCTGAATTGGCAAGGCTCTGCAAAACGCCGAGCGTGAGTACTCCGGCTTACCAATGTTATCATCTTGACAATCAATTGAGATTCTACAAACAGTCATTGATAACTGTGCGTCTGCGAGAGATCCAGCAAATGTCTGTTGAACTATTCCGACTCTGCGTGGTTGAATACTGTTCTCCTTATATTTTTGGTGGAGAGTCCTAAATCCAATCCGATTCAGCGGGCAGCGGGAGAGCAATCACCCCGCAGCGCAGCGGAAGCTATGGCGGTATGTTCTTAAGCTTCAGTGCGCAACTTGAAAACGGTGACTTATCGCTAATACTCTTTTGACTCTTATGTAGTCTCTATTTCGGTCATTGAAGACCAGGACTAAACGTCGCGAGACAAACATTCCGACATCCCAAGAAAATGAGCGACCAGTTAGCAGTAGATTCGATAGCAATACCGATCGATCGTCTTTATCACCACACAGTATACAACATGCTCCGTCTTTGGAGTCATCCGGCGGGTATGCGAATCTTCGTTACTCATCTGAGAGAGTGCAATAATAATCAGATGAACCAGACCACTTCCTCCACCATACGCGGCCACACTTGATATAACACGCTCGCGCTCTCCGGCCCGAAAGAATGAGCCTTTGGGGTTGCATGTTCTACACGCTCCCGCAGAAGAACAGACCGTTGATGTAATATTCGTCCATGGTCTAGGCGGCTCTAGTCAACTTTCATGGTCATGGAAGAGAGATCTCTCCTACTTTTGGCCCAAGGAGTGGCTATCCCAGGAGCCTGATCTACAAAAGGCCAGGATCCTGACTTTCGGGTACAATGCTTCGTTCATGTCCCCGACCAGCGATCTTTTCAATATCTCTGCTTTCGCAAAGGAGCTTCTGTTGCAATTGAAATTTGGTGGAGGGGCAAGCGAAACCCCTGGTCTAGGCAAGGTATGATACTCATAGTTCTCATTCACGCGAGGCATTGAAGTGCGAATACATCACAGGTACCAATAATCTTTGTTGTCCACTCCATGGGTGGTTTGGTCGTCAAAAAGGTAAGATAGGCGTATTCTTTTTTGTGTATTGATACTGGTTACTAAAGTTGGATAGGCCCTCATATTAGGATATAATGACTCTCAGTTCAAAGAGATACTTGACGCTGTACGCAGTGTGGTGTTCCTTGCCACACCACACCGGGGCAGCGGCCTGGCTGAGATCCTCAACCGGTTTCTGCAGGTTTCTTTCCATGCACCCAAGAAGTACGTGGGCGACCTGCAAAGAAACTCACCAGGAATTGAAGATATCAATGAGCAATTTCGCCACCATGCATCCCGATTGCAGATTGTGTCATTCTTCGAGACCATGCCTTCAAGTTTAGGCTTAACCAAGACTATCGTTGTTGAGAAAGATTCTGCCGTCCTTGGGTATTCTGAGGAGATATCAGCGCCATTGGATGCGGACCATCACACCGTTTGCAAGTTCGCATCGCCTCAAGACCCCAATTATATCACAGTCAGAAACGTGATCAGGTCAATGGTGCAGAAGTTTCAAGTCAACAGGCCAAGAGGTTAGCTTCCCATATACACCATCATCTGACCAGATTCCACATGCAGTTTTTGACGTTTACGCAGTACCCCATAAGCTCAGCATGTCAAGTCTCAGCCATTCGTCTATGCGAAGCGCATTGGAATCTAGCTTGGGAGTCCATGACCCAAATGCTGAGCTCTCAGTATTGCTTGATCAATACATTGATGGATCATGTGACTGGATCCTGAATGAGCCTGGCTATCAGCAATGGAAGACCAGCGATCATCGCGGCCCTGTAGTCCTACAAATCACTGGCCATGCTGGATCCGGAAAATCGGTCCTGGCCTCGTTCCTGATTCATCATCTTCAACAGTCTGAAAGCTCGGTTCAGTACTTCTTTTTTCGCTTCGATGCCGATCCTATCAACAAGTCTATTCGACAATGTTTGTTGTCACTGGCTTACCAAATGGCAACCCAAAATACCAGCTATGGTCAGCGATTAAGATCCTTACTTCATGACCGTCATTCAGTGGCCAAAGCAGATGTTCGCCGACTCTGGCAAAAGGCATTTATTGGGTTACTGGGAAAGTCTTTTGGCGCCGATCCCATTTACTGGGTGATTGATGCAGTGGACGAATCAGACTCGGCACAGCTGTTTCTGAATCTGTTACCCTCGCTAAACGAGCACCAAGTGCCATTGAGAGTAATCCTTCTAACAAGGCCTCACACTGCTGCGAGACATTTTGAAAGGCTGCGGGTCAACCTGAGCGACAGGTTCATCTCGGCGTCAATGGCAACACCCAAGGCTTGCCTGAGCTTATTCATTCAAGACGAGCTGAACTTTACTAAGTGGCCTGGCGATCCTGATTTCGTCGGCTATATCACGAGATCGTTACTGGAGAAGTGTCGCGGGAACTTCCTATGGCTTCGTCTAGTCCTACAGAGCCTTGCGAAATGCGACTACCAGCATGAGGCTACACACGCACTCGATGAGACACCTGACGAACTGGCCGACGTATATCGACGCATTCAGAATAATCTTTCGGCTGATATGAGTCCGGAAAATCGCCAACTTGCCCTACGAATGCTTTCATGGATCACGTCTTCTGAGCGCCAGCTTACTCTCGAGGAAATATCAGAAGCCCTCCAAACATCCGGACAATCGCAACCGATGTTACACCTTGAACAGAGCCTTATCAGGTTGTGTGGAGACTTGGTCACTGTCGACAAGCTGGGAGTTGTATCGATGGTGCATCATAGCGCCAAAGAGTTCCTTGTTCGTAATAAGGATATCGCACTTCACATAGACACTTCAGAAGCCCACACATTGCTACTGATGCGGTGTCTTAACGTGCTTACTGATGCCAAATTCAGACTTCGAGTAAAGACGGAAGGATGTGCGGGCTTTATTCAGTACTGCTGCACATACTGGTCGCATCATTTGGCAGCATCGGATGAGCGCTTTGGCTTGCATCTATCGAGTATAACAGCCTTCCTTACCAGCACAAACATTCTAAGTTGGATTGATGCTGTCTGTCAAATGGGACAACTTAGAGTACTGACAACTACGACTAAGAATCTGAATTCGTTCAGAGACACGAAGCGTAAAGCAGATGCAGACAAAGCACCGACTGCTCAAGGTGCTGAAGAGATGGAGATAGTCTCAGCCTGGGCCAATGAACTGATAAGAGTCGTTGGCAAATTTGGACATCATCTTCTACAGCACCCATCAGCGATTTATACGCTCGTGCCGTCGTTTTGCCCCCAAGAGTCCGTCATGGGCCAGCAATTCGGTAGTAACAGCAAAGCAAACCTATCAGTCACCGGCTTGAGGAATACTTCTTGGGATGATTGTTTGGCTAGCTTCTCCGTCGGGCATGAATGTCAGCCAACCATGATATGTTGCGCGGAAAGTTACTTTGCTATCCACACGCAAGACGATACTATCAGTTTGCTTTTTTCCTCGACCTTTCAGGTCTTCAGAACCTATCGCCACGAAGAGGTCATAGTTGCCTCGAACTTCGACCAAGATTATAATACGATGGTTACCTGCGGATCTCGGACCGTTAAGCTTTGGGATATAGGGACCGGAAGCTTGATACAGGTTTGCTCAAACCCATTAGAAGGCCGCGCCGTGGCGGTAGCACTCTCGAGGGACTCTACACAGATTACTACGGTTACCGCCAGCGGCCAGCTACGTTCAAGATCCGTGGGTGTAGAGGAAGATTGGAAGCCCATCACAAAAGAGATTCCAGTTGACGGGTCCTTAGGCAGCGGTGAAGGAACACCATGCGTGGTATCCTTTAGTCCAGATGGGATCAAAGTTGCCATTGCATATCGGGGCCGCGCGCTGGGTCTCTGGAATGCTGAAACCGGGAAACTGATAGGCAGGTGTCATCGCCAAGGCGAGAGCACTCTCGGTGCCGGAGGGTTTCGGCCCTATCCCCAAAGACTCACTTGGAACCCCGTTCATGAGCATATCATTGGCCTGTACAATGATAGCAAGCTCTTCAAGTGGAATCCAGTGGACTCTCACAGCGAGGAACTGGAATCTTCTGTCAAAGCCCTTGAAGTTGCGTGCAGTCCCGACGGTCGGTTCATTGTCACAGCAAGTCCTGATGGCTCCCTGAGAGTTTGGCAATATGATACTTTGGGTCTCATGTACCATCTCTCTTGCAGTTCTCCAGTGACCGATATCGCTATAAGCTCTGATGGGCGACGCATTTATGACTTGCGTGACTCATTCTGCAATGTGTGGGAGCCAAGCTCACTCATTCGCTTAGCTTTAGCTGACGATAGGGCCAGCGAAACTTCAAGTTCAAGGGCAGCATCTCTTAGTTACTCGACCAATTCTGAATTTGTTGCTGCAATTCTGGAACCCATTACGGCATTGGAAGCTGCATCGAAGACCTCGGCTTATTGCTACTCTTCGGACGACGGAACCTTATGCCTCAGATTGAGTCCCGACACAGAGCCAATAACAGTTGATTGCGGTTACATCGGGGCTACTCGCCTTGCTTTCGATCATGGGGAAGCTCGAATAGCATGTGCCGAGATCGAAGGGACTGTCAGTGTCTGGCAAATGGTTGCCCACAATGGCCCACAACTCTCCAAACTCACTCAATATAAATCCCAGAACCCGGTTCAACAAATCCTTTTCGACCACACAGATAGCAAGGTTATCATCCGATGCACCGAATGGGTTACTGTATTTTCCATCGCGTCCACGCAAGTTGAGGCGGTCCGCTCATTACGAGACGGGCCATGTCACCTTGTTCTGCAGGACGACGAAGAGAATACTCTCTTGGCAGTTTATGAGTCAAAGATTGTTGCCCTTCGCCTTTCAGATCTAAGCCCAATCAACTCGTGGCACTTAAAACCATATACCGCGGAGGTCCAAGGAGTTGCTCCCGCCTTCTCAAGACGCCCTTCGGAGAGCCATGTCATCAGCCCCCAAGGCGTGAGCCTGGTTGTTGACAGTGTGTTCAAATGCCCGAATATGGCCATGTTTCTAGTACAAACATCGCATATATCTGAGCCAAGTGGCAGGCAGATTGGGTTCTTCATGGTTAACATCAGCAAGCTGGCAAAGGACACGGGAGTAACCGACATCGATACGGTACCTCTACCAATCACTGTTCTGCACCGTATCGAAATCCCTCTGGGCTGGGTCACTGAAGGCGAGGTGATGGGTACGCGGAGAGTACATCATGATCAACACAGTCTGGCGTTCCTTGACCAAGACTTTTGGGTTTGCTCATGGTCGCTTGGCGATGTCAATGGTAGTCGGATTAGGAAGCATTTCTTCTTGCCGCGTGATTGGATCAACATGGAAAGCTTGGAACTCTCCACCATCACCACGGGTGGAACTTTCTTCTGTCCTCGAAACGGCGACGTCGCTGTCGTGACTGGGGGGCTGCGCGAATCATGGGTAGATTAGTACGATGATTTGTAGTCTAAATGGATTCGAAGCTCCTGTGTTTGATGAAGTATGTACGTCTCGCGTTCTTTCGAGTAGCCCGGAAGACACTTGTTAGGCATCGATTGTCGGTTGTTGAAGGCTGCATTGCCCTCATGATCCACCTACAGCAACCGTAATGGAAGCGTGGCCGATGAGCCCCGTGAATATAATTTGATAAACTAAGGAGTTAGCGTTCATGGTGGCGGCGATATTGTTTTCCACCAGAAGACGTCCAACGACCAGGAATTCAAGGTCTGGGATCGCGTTGGAGTTTGACACAATGTTCGGAACCTCGCATACACTATTCATGTGTAACGAATGCGGTGTCCCGAGGTGAACGTCAAGGGGAAAATTCCTCTTCGTGATTGATTGCTTTGAGGGAGGAAGTGTGTACCACCTTCCTGTACAGTACTTATGTTTCGGGCATATCCTATCAACTTGAAGCGACAGCGTACTGTGATTGTGCGTGTGCGCGCGGCTACTTATCCCCACGCACTTTTGGCACCCAGCAGCAACTTGAGTTGAATATCAGGCCGAGTCCCGTTCTATATCGTATCGAATTAGGACCGCCTTGCGATCAGGATCTGAGTTTCGCGAATCGTGGATGCCAAGCAACTCCATGCCCATCTGCCGGGCCAATTGCCATAGCGCCGTCGAAAACTCATGGCCAAGCGAACCAAGAGACGGGTCTGTCGAGAATCAAGACGCCTAGCTTGTTCTTTTACCCACTACTTGTTCTCAAATACTGTACCAAGGTAAGTAAGTACCTTGACCAGACTATCTAGAATGGGCAGTTGGGGTCAGGACCGGCCAAGTCCGGCCCTCGGTGTAGCATTCTTACGAGACCCGCATCCCACTTCTCTCCCTTTCAGCAAGGCAACGTGACAAGAAAGCTATTCCGCGGCGGGAAGTGGGTGGTGTAATTCGTACAGGCCGGCCAGTAAGACATGCAGATCCCTAGCCTTTCTCAGCGAGTCGGGATCAGCGGTTCATGGCCATCTGACTCGCGCGACAGTGCCAGAGTGCTGGGCAGCGCGCGTTGTCCAGCGTCCCCAGTGTACTTAGTATCACACAGACGGCCCTTTTCGGGGCAATTGCGGTGCCATCGGGGTATCGACGATTCCTTGCTTTGGCTGTCTCGTCTGGGGGCTGACTATCGTTTTAGTGGCCGCAAGAGTGCGGAGAGGTGGACTCCCCCAAGGCCCTCCCCCCCGCATTCTACCAAAACCCCATACCCACCTCCACCTGCGCTGAACAGTTCCCGCGCCCTGTAACCCTGGTCTGACCAAGCGGCCCGCTTAACTCTTTCTTGTCGTAATCGCAAGGGTCCCTGGCCGGCACAGGACGATTTCCCGCATGACTTTGATATTACGGTGCCACAAGAGAAGAGAATCCTGGAAGAGGAGGAACATAGCTGCGTATTCGAAGCGACAGGAAGAAAGCAAGGACAGAAGAGGGTCTCTCGATTTGGAGATTGGGGAAATACTTAATAGTAGTCGTGCGCCCAACGCGGTGGCACATGTCGTTCCAATTGATGTTATGCAGGTGTCTAGAACTTCGTCCCAACTTCACATCTGTCATCCGAAGTGCAAGTAAGGCCTTGAACCTTATCCATTCACCGTATGCCCTCGATCCGGTAAAACACGTCACGTTCGTCAAACAGTACG
Source organism: Apiospora marii (assembly GCF_038362585.1). NCBI lineage: Eukaryota > Fungi > Ascomycota > Sordariomycetes > Amphisphaeriales > Apiosporaceae > Apiospora > Apiospora marii. The sequence goes on from NW_027117377.1 coordinate 4,900,778, forward strand.
GGGGTTGATTATTGTTGTCGTGGTTGAGTCAAGTCGAGTGTCGAGCCATCGCACAAAACTCCCGTCGCGACAGTCAACGAGCGAGAGGGACCAACCATTCATTCTGAGCGGCTATACCCAAGCCTAATCTTCCCCAGAGAAACAAGCCGAAATGGGTTGGAAGCAGTTCGTCAAGCGGCGCTCCCTCCGCGCCAGGGACACCGAGAGGACCAAAGCTGCCGAGCTGACTATCCGAGAGTCGCTATATCCTATCATCCTGGTCACCATTCTCTTCTTCCTTTGGGGATTCAGTTACGGTCTCCTGGATACCCTGAACAAGTGTGTTTTTACCTCGCCGCCCAAGCCTCCCGCCCCCGCCAGTTCCGTGGTGGCTGGCTGGCTAAACCGCCACCCCCGCCGGCATCGTCGCACTAACACGGGCAAAACTGCAGGCATTTCCAAAACACTCTCAACATCACCAAGTCGAGGTCATCGGGACTCCAGGCCGCATATTTCGGGTACGTCGCACCGACATAAAAGAACTTTGCAACCATATCTATACTTATTTTTCCTTGAATGCATCAACTGACACCCGCCATCTTGCAGGGCTTACCCGATTGCATCCCTCGGCCATGCCGCCTGGATTCTTCGACATTATGGCTATCGTGCCACTTTCATCTGGGGCTTGTGTCTCTACGGTTCGCAACACCTAGCATGATATATGGTTTTACGTCCTCGCCTTCTGACCCCGTTTCTCATTTTTAGGTATTGGAGCTTTAATCGCGTTCCCCTGCATCAAGGCGAAATCCTTCGGGGGTTTCTGCGCTGCTATCTTCATTATCGGTAACGGACTTGGCTCGCTCGAAACTGCCGCCAATCCTTACATCACTGGTGAGACGAACCGGCCCTGTCATACGCCCTCGGGCCTGAATATGCTCCACGAGACTAACCCTTCACCCACCCACAGTCTGTGGTCCCCCGCGATATGCCGAGCTTCGCATCAACTTCTCGCAGGCCTTCAATGGCATCGGGACTGTCATCGCCCCCGTGCTCGGGAGCTATGTACTGTTCACCTTCGACGATGCGACCGCCCTGGCCAACGTGCAATGGATCTACATCGCCATTGCTATCTTCGTATTCCTCCTCGCGATCGTGTTCTTCCTGTCCGTGATCCCCGAGATCACGGATGCCGACATGGCGTAAGTTGCGCTGAGCGAGCGACCCCTTAGTCATTCCATAATACTAAAGCATCTGGTGTTTATAGTTTTCAGGCGAGTGAGACTCATGCCAATGCGGACCATCTGCCTCTCTGGAAGCAGTACCGCCTCTTCCATGCCGCGTTCGCGCAGTTCTGCTATACCGGTGCCCAGGTTGCTATTGCCAGGTAAGCCGGTTAACCCAATCGCTTGCTCTCACATGACTTTGAGCAGGCCGACTAACCAACGACGCGCAGTTACTTTATCAACTACGTCACCGAGACCGTCCCGGCCGCCATGGGCAACAAGGAAGAGGGCTCCTCGCTGGGCGCCAAGTACCTCGCCGGCGCCCAGGCCGCCTTCGCCATCGGCCGCTTCGCCGGCGTCGGGCTGATGAAGTACATCCGGCCGCGCTGGGTCTTCCTGACCTACCTGACCCTCTGCATCATCTTCATCGCGCCGTCCATCACGCAGCGCGAGTACGTGGGCATGTCCATGCTCTACATCACGCTGTTCTTCGAGTCGATCTGCTTCCCCACCATTGTAAGTTTTCTTTTCCACCCGGAGTAACCATTTACCATGAATGAATGAAGAAGAGAACTTGCCGCTGACGTGAGATTTTCCCACACAGGTCGCCCTCGGCATGCGCGGCCTCGGCCGCCACACGAAGCGCGGCTCCGGCTTCCTCGTGGGCGGCGTCATGGGCGGGGCCGTAGTCCCGCCCCTGCTGGGCGTCGCGGCGGACCGCCACGGCACCCCGCTGGCCATGGTGGTGCCGCTCATGTTCTTCGTCGCCGCCGAGACGTACGCCGTCGCCGTCAACTTCGTGCCGGCCTACCGCGACCCGGCCGACGCCTTCAGCACCACCGAGGTCGGGCTGCAGCCCCACGGCACGGACGAGGAGAAGGTTGGGCACGATAATTTGGAGGTCCGGTCGGGGGAGCATGGGAATGGGGAGGCTACGACCACCATTGGGGATGAGAAGGTCAAATGATCTAGATGATACGTTGTGGATCTTGGACATGAATGCATGAGTGAGCGAGCTTGATTCGGAGGAACTGTACATCTACCCGAAGGATCTCTTCAGTGAGCTATATGCGGGGGGGATCCAGCTGATGAGCTGAACACTATTTTCATGCATTTAGTTGTTAGCCCTCAGCCCTCGCAAACACTCGAGAGTTCACTTGAAACCTGAGGTTCCCCAACAAAGTTCAACTACTCCCCGTTTGGATACCAATAGTGAATGCGTGTTTCTTAATCGCCCCTATCATAACGAGCACATGACCTCGAGCACTAGACTCAAGTGTTACCCCCATTATCAAGACCTCGAGCCCGTCGGGCTTGTGTCGTTGATGACATAAACCTGATACATCCTCCCGTGTATAACATACAGCACAACAGGTCACTCATACATACGCACAACAGGTACACTCTCGTTGAAGCTGGGTAATATTACAAGCAGGAAACCGACCATTCCCAATGCCATGACAGCAGCCTAAACGCCAAATGAAACACAATCTCCCCAATTCTTGAACATAGTCTATGTCATTATGCGAGAGGCAATACAATGAATTCGCTCAATCCAGCGGCCCGGTGAAATTCCTGTCCTCGCCTTCCCAGCCCAGCACCGGCCACTGATCCGGCAGCGTCGCGATCTTGGGCAACGTGTACCGCCCCTCACACGCACCGTCGGTGCAGCTCAGGCCCTCGTCGCACAGACCCCACAGGTCGCAGTAGCAGGCCCGAGCCGAGGGGCAATGGACGCTTTCCTTGCCGAAGATGACTAGGTAATTGAATCAACGTTAGTCATATGCGTCCCAAACGGCGTTTGACGAGGGAATCGGCCAAGTTTCTTACTATGCCATGCAAACTCCATCACCCGCCCGCTCAAGTCGTCCGTCAGAGGTGTCTCGAGCAACCAGTCCCGAAACCGCGCGTAGTCCGCCCGCGGGCGCCGCCGGACCGCCTCCCGCGTCACGGCGAACTGGGAGCAGCAGCTCACGGCGACCACGTCCGGCACCGGCGCGCCCGGCAGCAGCTCCTCGAAGGCGCGCTTGTAGATGGCCTTTGTCGTTACGGGTGGTCTTTCCTTTGCTTGACCGTCTGCGGTAGTTTCCGCTTCAAGTAGTTGGCTGGCCGCCTCCTCGGCGTCCAGGTGGGGACGGATCTCGTCCGGGCACCCGATGGTCCAGACGCAGCGCAGATTGACGTAGCCGGCCTGCCGGACGTGGTCGAGGCGCAGACTCTTCAGGGTGGGGACGGCGTCGTAGTCCGGGTCGTCGTTGTGCCAGGCGAAGCGGGCGGCGTGGAAGAAGACGGTGGTGGCCGCCAAGGTATCGTAATTGTCCACCATGTGCGTCAGGTATACCATGGCCTCGCGGCCCTTGTTTTTGGGCACCGTCAGGGCCGTCTGGGGGTCATCGACGACATAGATGCGTTTGCTCCAGTCCGGCGGGAGGTGGCGGTGGAACCAGGACGTGGCGTCGCGCTTCAGGCTGGCCCCCACGATTTCGACTTCGGGCGGCGGCTGCTCATCTTGCTGTTTGGTTGATGCGGGTAATGTCTCTGCTTCTTCTGTTCGCAATCCGGTGGCATCGCCTTTTGGATTTGTCGTCATCACTTGGCTGTCAAAGCCGGCAATGTGTTGGTGGTCGTGATGGCGGTAGAAGAGAAACAAGAAACACAGGCATAGCAGAATGAGTGAGAGCATCAGGCTTCGACCCAAACTGGGGCGACTCGCCAACATGATGGATGATGGCGAAAGCTATGGTAGTAGAAGAGAAAACTTTATTCTCACATTTCCAAGCATCGCCAGATAACAGAATCGAGGATTGGTGTTCAGGATGGAATTGAAGAGAATAGGTAAGCAACCTAAGTGGAAACCAGCCCAGCCTTCTCTTGTTTGCGAAGAAGATCGTCGTCCATAAGATCAATTCAATCCCAACTGAATGTGCGAATGTGTCCTCCTCTCGGTCGGCCCTTTAGAGTTTTGGTTACATAGCCGCCGAGGAGGGGTCGACAGTTCGGGCGACGATCTGCTTGCGTCAAACGGCTACGGCTTACTTACTCCAAGACACCAATGCACCCCTGACGCAATGGACCGCCCCCTGGCTGTCGGTAACCAATTGGGGGCCGCGCAAACTCCCAACTGCATTCAAAAGCATATCGTGGTGGTTACAACAGACCACCAAAATTACTAACGGTATAAATGTATGTATTTGTATGCCATGGAATCGCCCGAGGGTAAGGCGTGGCGCTCGCTTACGTCGCTGAAACGATTGCACGCGATTGCGAGCAACGCCAGACAACAAACGTGAGTAACACCATCCCCGGCCGAGAGGGATGGGAGTGTTTATCCCGCCTACGGGAGAATTTACCTGTATCCGCAACAGTCAGTGATATGCGTGCGTTTCGACTCCTGAGATGCATCTTGATAGATAGCACCCCATAACCATCTATCTACATTGAGAAACAATGCACCCGTGATCATCCATGACATCTTGCATTGTCTGCTATTAACACGATACAGACTCTCAAAAATTGCACCGTCGCCATGGCAGACCAGGCAGCGGATGCTGCCGCTAATGACCCAGAGCCATTCCTATGTCCTGATCGATCATCCGCCTCAGGTGTCTCTGCGACATCTTCTTCGCTGTAGGCGTGAGCACCATCAACTCGGCATGCATTCAAAGCACTACGCCATGTTGTAAGTCACAGTCTGAAGCCTATTCAAATGCTGTAAATTGGGAAATTTGCCCATAAATATCAATAAAACGAATAAAAACACGGATAGAATAGTAAGACTGCCATTAGGGAATTCTCTGGAAAATGGGTCGGTGTTACCATGAAGGGTGCCGCTTAGTCAGAGCAATCCAATGTGCGATAATACCCTCGAATGCCTGAGAGCTGTCCATGTCCGTGTTGAACACTCGCCCTAGCACCTCCGTATAGCATAGTTTGGTCGAATCCTCTCAGATCAGCTCCCATGCCCTTCGACAATGTCAAACGCCCTCAAGATCACCTGCCTCTGTTCATCCTGAATCCACGTAAACGTCCGCTCGCCAACTCCGCCCGCCACCAGGTCCTCGCGCGAAGCCCATACGAAGTCTTCATGCTCCTCAGGATCCAGTCTGACCCTAAGCGGCGGCGACCTCCGCCCATTGGACTCCTCCACCTCATCCCTTTCCTCCCCCGAAAACTCAACATCATCATCACCATCAGCCTCCGCCTCCACGATAAAAGTCAGCTTCCGCCATACCTCACCGCGGTCGACCCACTCGTGCCGTTGCTGGTCAACAACGGCGACGAAACGCCGTGCCCGGAGACCAGATTCCTCAAACAGCTCACGGGCCGCCGCATCCAGTATGCTGGTGTCGTGCGGGTCACACGAGCCGCCGGGTATCTCCCAACAAAGTCCACCGTAGTCGTGGCGGCTGCGCTGCACGAGGAGAATCTGGCGAGACTTCTCTTGACCCTGGCAGGTAGGTTGGTGGCGGTGGGTTGGCGACTGCGATATGGACGGCTTATTATGATCTTTCACAAAGACCGTAGTGGCTTCCGACTGCCTCTTTTCCCCGATTATTCCTTTGAGCGAGGATGGGGGGCATTCGGAGGGAGAGGGCGGGGACGAGGATAGAGACGATGTCGGAGAATAAGGAGGCGGCGAGAATACGCGGTCTTGAGCCAGCGGGGCGGTGGACCAGGACGATGTAGAAAGAGGGGGGCTGAGAGGAAGAGACGAAGCTTGATCGCTTTCGCCACGGATTGGGGAGCTTGTAGAAGATGACCTGGTATGGCGTTTGGACCCACTCGAGCTGTGGTTGCCGACAACCACGGTACCGACGACAAGATGGGCTACATTCTCCGACTTGTGCTGCTCGATATACGCAGCTGGTGTGATGAGGTAAGAACGAAGATGTTCCGGTATGACCGGCAGCGGAGTATTGTTAGAGGTATTGTGAGGCATAACTTCCCGCAGATCTAGTCTGTGTCTCTGGTGAACGAGCGCAGATGATGGTTCGTGTTCTGTGCTAGTCGAAGGTGAGGAGAGGCCACTAGTAGATATAGTTGACTCGGGCGAGAAGGGGAAGAGCTCGTGTGGAAAGGAATGCTGGTGGACGAATACCGAGAGTTAAGGAGACGTGCCGGGGGCCCGATACGAAAACGACACTCGGCCCAAAGATACGTTCACGCCAGGGAATGATAGAAGCATAGAGAATGAGGGACGCGAGATGTGGCCATCTCATATGCGTATATATGCTTTGATATGCATACCCGTAGAGTAACATTGGTCGCAACAGGGATCGATACAACGGCTTACCGCGGCAGACGTTAAGAGGTATAACGACATCATCCTTTGTTCTTGGACACACGCACGCACGCAATTTCTCTCGCGCCAGAGGTGTGCTAAGAGTGTAATCATCCAACGGGTCAGGGCCTTTCTGGGAGTTGCTCATGGTGAGCGGACGCAGTCCCAGCCAATGGCGCCGGAGTCAATTCACCCTCTCTAGGAGATTGTTTTCCGGACTAGTCGACGTGCATGATGGGGTCGCTCTATTCTCTCGCGTCAGACACCCAGTCTTATTGGCGTTTCATCCATCCTGGTAAATGTCTGCCTTATATTTTGAATATCATCATTGTTTCTGTCGGTCTCTCTGCCTTCCGAGGACCGGCTTGCTATGCTGTGTCGCAAGCAGAGTCGTCGCCAGCTGGCCGATGAGATATGACAAGGCAGTGGAGATGACTGTCAGACCCCAAGGCCGACATCTGTATGGCCGATCGAGGCAGCAGTGTCGCTGCCAGCCATGCGTCGCATGCGAGACATCACTGCGCGCGTCTCTCGCGGAAGACCGTTGCGCCGAAAGCAAGACAGACAGGCTGCCTCAATGGTCTTTTCTTCAGCGACGGAGCCACATGCAACCCCCAATTGCGGGAGGCACCGCTCGTCGATACGATACAAGCAAGCCTATCTTGTCTGCCTATGTTAGGCAATCGATGCTACTTCAGATCACCCACATTCCGCATGTTACCTTGGGCTCGATCGATGTGACTGGCCAATTGGAGTTTGGGGCCCGCGGGGTTGCTCGTCTAGCGAACTCGCTAAGCTGCTTCGGCACTGGGTACCTGTGGGCGTTGAGGGATGATGGTTGCGTGCCATGCAGCCAAGGCAAGACATGCAACAACGACAGGTCAGGGTCAAGAAAACGGGGGCCTGGCACAACGATAGATTAAACAATACCCGCCTGTAGGCAGGTCCTCAGACGATTCAGACTGCAGAAGAGAGGAGTAGAATTAGGATATTGCGTCAAGTAGCAGTTCCTAGCAGTAGGCAGCTGTATGTTAGGAACATGTATGCAGAAAGGAGGAGGTGAGGGGCAAGCTTCAGTGATGGAGGGGGGATGTGCAGGTGGCTCGCGTGTGCCGAATTAAAATACACACCCAAAGGCGCATCAGAACATCTATCTTTCCACGCTTACTAAAGTAACGTGAAGATACCTTTCAAAATATTTGAAGATATAAGGAAATAAAGTAAGAACCTATAAGAACTTGTATTATAATTTTATTTAATAAGGTCGTTAAAGAAAGGCGCAGTCCTATTGTGGTTAGATGTGTGCATTTAAATTTGACACGCGTGAGGTGGGAAAGATGGAAGACGTGCCCGAAAAAGCAATTAGGCTGCCCAGATAACAAGCGCCACAAAAAGGCCGTCGAAACTGCGCGATAGTGCTGATGCAGAAAACGCAACTGGCCACCAGACACGACACGACATCCTGTCAGACTCAGATGGGCGCAGGGCAGAAGAGGCAGGTATGTATGTCTTGTAGGGCAGAAACACGTCAATCGTTATATCAGGCAACCTTATATGTTCATGATCACGATTGATCATGAATGGTGCTGTTGGACTTCAATTGCGGCCCATCTCCTAGCCCATACAATCCGTCACATCAGACCACTTTCTTCAAGGCAACAACACGCATGTGCTTCATAACAAGGCTAGATTGCGGCTAGGCCACATATCTAAGTAGTCCTGATAGGAAGGGTATATCTTGCGATACCAAGCCGCCCTGGATTGGCGTGATTGGACGTGAGGTTTGGGTAATTGCAGCAACTAGCATCGGGGCCGTATTCCTGGCGGTCTAGCTTGTTTGTGCGACGGTCTCGCTTTGAGAGAATTCGGGGAGTGATATATGCACCCGGTGAAAGACCTTAACATTGATCAGTTGTCGTATTATCAACGTAGGAGAAGCTGTGAACACAGTACGTGGGCCAGTGGACGAATGTCGCGTGTGTTGTTGCTACTGCTGCTGCTGTCACTGTAGGTAGGTCAGATCATTGGCTTTTTAAAGAGTGTCTTTGCCCATATCCACTCGCAAATAGCGGTCTGCTCAGTATATGAGACATAATATGGCAATACGATACAGATTTCTGCAATCATGCACGCCCGATCATGCCTGGTTAGATAGCCAGGTATGTGTTCTGTGTTGCTCATCATACAGCGGTTTATTAGTGATCGTCAGTATCTCGAAATACAGGCTAGCAGTGGCATCTCCCAGCAAGAAAAAGAAAGCACGCGCGCACCCTGAGAAAGAACGACCTGTCCCGTGACCCATCCTCCGTCCTGCAAGCCTCTAAACGACTGGCCAATGTATGTGCGCCGTCCTTGAATGTTCCGCAACGCCCGCTATGCTTGAGCATTTCCTAGCTCACCCCAAAACAGAAGCCGTCCTGAAATATACCCCTAGTAGGGACCTGACCCTATCAAAAACCGAACCCAAATAATACCTCCCAGGCTTTTGATGCCCACCATTCCAGTACCGACGTAGTCCAAGAGACAGAATTCAGGAGAACTAACAAAGGGTATGAGGTAAAAACACAATCGAAGCATAACACAATCGTGAATCACAAGCACCAAAAATATTTGAAACCTTTGCCGCTGGCCAAAAGCTCAAGAACCTCTCAAGGGACCACCAGTGGAAGTCGGCCTTGCAGCCGTTTGACCAACTTGCTGGTCTTGTGGGCCGTAATAGCCATGCAGCTCAGCCGTTTCATTGACCGCTTCAAGAGGGGCGAGCGTGCCTGCCGCGGCGCTCTCGCTGCGACCACGGTAAGCACTGTCGGTGCTCTGCCGCCTACTTCCCGCGGGCCGTGTGGTCCCACTGGAACGCCTTCTGCCCATTGTCTCAATTCCGTCGAGCTCAGAGGTCCCGTGAGCACCGTCGGCGCTGCCACTGACTTCGCTGGCGTTACTCCAGCGTCCTGGCCGATAAGTCGCTTGTGAGTCGTAGCTCACACGCTGAGTGCCGTATTGGCCACCCATTGATTCCATGCTGGGATGACGCGGTCCGTCAGGCTCCCCGGTGAATACGGGCTTATACCGGCCGGGCCATGCCGCAGGCGGAGTTGATCGTCCATCGCTGAGGGGAGGGCTTCTAGCTGGTGAGCTGTAACGTCCAGTGACACTCGAGTCGGATCCACCCCGGTAATGTGATGGACGCAAACTCGGGGATGACTGGCTCAAGGGATCAATATCGACTTCTGTCACGGTGGGCGCGAGGCCTGGTTTGTGCGACTTTTGTGACGACGTCGTTTGCTGTCCGTTTGACGAGCCGCGCTTCGATGCCTCGAATACTTTCTCTGTCTGTCGCAGCCTACGAACGATGATAAAAGCAGCCACGATCACGGCTAGCAGGACCACAACAACACCAGCGATAATGCCTCCCAGTGCTGCCGTGCTCAACCCTGTACTGTTGCTGCTGCTGCTCTGGCCTGTCGAGATAGCAGGGATTTTGGACATCGTAGTAGCCACCACTTTCGGGACAGCGCCTGGCTGTCCATTTGTAGCAGTTGCTTGAGTTGGCGAGATAGTCGTTGTAACTAATACTTGAGACGTCACAGTGTTGCCGTCCGGATCGGTGGTTACCCTGGCTGCACTAACGACAGCGGTTGATGGATTAGTCGAATAGCAATTATCCACGCCACATGCCATTCCGTTCGAGCAGCATCCAAACTGCAAGGACGAAGGGCATTGAAAGTAGTTGGGCGGACATATCATGGCATCTGATTGACCTGCAGGTGGATTGCAGCTGTTACCCCTGCCACAGACGTACCCGGTAGGGCAACATTGGCCTGAGTCGATATCAGCAGCACTCCTATGAGAGTATAGTGAATGGTAATAACCCACCAGGCATTTCAGCACCGCAATTATGATAACCGACTTTCCCGCATGCTGTCTCCGGTCCCGCGGCTGTCGAATAGCAATACGTCGAGGCGCAAGCGTAATTGCTAGGGCAGCAGTCGCCTCCAAGGCTTGCTGGACAGGCCGTATTGCCTTCGTTGCAGGTACCGTCTCGTCTTCGAAGCCCATTGTGTTCCTTCTCTATGCGATGGATCTGAAATCGAGCATCGTGACTCGCAGCAGCCTCTCTTGTTAATACCGTGACAACAACAAGGAGACCAATGCAGCTCGTGCAACCCCAGAACCGCCCCATGGCTAGCATTTCGCCTGCACTCAGATTGAAGGCACAAGGTCTATCCGTTTCTGGTCAGAGTGCAATTTCCTAGATCGAAGCATCGGCTTCCAGGCAGTCTCAGCCGGGTACTTATCCAACCGTCAGACTCTCCGTTTCTTGGCCGTAAATGAGGGATTGAGGGGAAAGTGCGTCGAGTAGCGGCTATTGGCCGGCAGGAAATGTCGGTGACCAAGCTAGACGGCGTAAAGAGTGTATAGAAGAAGAAAAGACAAAAGAGCAACTCAAGTTGGGGGCTAGGCGAATGATAGACCACCCCGCCGATTTGTGTATGTCAGCTTCAGTGTAACGAGAGGAGAGGGCTTAGACAATGATCCTCCACCGAGGACGACACGATAGGACGGGTACGGAGCACCTCGGCGCTTGTAAGCATAGATAGAATATTTTGCCCAACTAGCGGTCCCGAGAAACTGGATCGCCGTGAAAAGAGGCCTAAATGGAAGTGAATATATGAAGGGATGCGACTCTACGTGCATACATAGATGATGGGGGTGGTAGGAGGGAGGGAAAGATCGGCAAGGCCGCCGTGCTGACAGCAGCAGAGAGAGAAGCACATGCGAGTTTGCTGACCAGAATCTCGATTCTCGAGGAGGACCAACAACGGACAATTGCGACCGGGCAACGAAGAATGCCATCAGGCCATGGAGTCCATCATCCACGCTTCCCACCCACACCCGATAACCTAAGTAGACGAGGAGCGACCATCAGCATGTACTGCTACGGCACGAGTCACCAATTGCAAGGCCCGCCATGCCAGCCATCAGCATCGGAGACATCCTCCATTGGCCAGAATGGGGCCGAGGGGCTGACGCATCCTGCAGGTCTGATATAGTAGGTATCGTTGTCCATTATCGTAGACGATAGCCCCAGCTGCAGCCTTTCCCACTTGCGTCCAATGGCCGTAGAATCCCGGTAGATCATACGGCCCTCTCGGAAGTGCCAAGTGCTGCTAGAAGGGGGTGATCAGGCTGCAGCCGACTGCAAGGCATTGGGGGCCGGGCAACAGTACAAAACCCTCGTCTCTCTCCCTCCTTCTCCAAAACGAAAAGACAGGTAACGTTGAAAAGGTGCTTTTAATATCGCGGTGGCAAAAAAACGAAAGGCCGTGTCACCTTCGTTGCAAGGCTCATGTGAGTAGATGCCGTTGAGGTGCCACAAACGAAGAAGGGTTCGGAGCGGATAGAAGCCAGCAGCAGCTGAGCCGAGATGGAGAATGTCCGGCTACCTGACCTGGGATGTCCTTTCTTACCGTAGGAATGACGAAGGATGCAGGTCATCATCGACCAGTTCCTTGACAATTGGGCAGCTGGGGAGCCACGGCTGGCGGACAAGCAGCCATTCTGGATGTAGCTGTCAAGAAAAAGAAAGGAGAAGGATTCAACGTCTGCCTGTGTGTTCGAATCCTGCGATTATTCCATGGCACCTGCCATTCCAAAGGACAGAATCTTCCAAGGCTGAGTTGGAGGTGTGTAACGTTAGCAGTTGGCAGGTGTGTTAAGCGCTAATATTTTGGGGCCGTTCTTTGGACGCTTATTTTAGCACCATCGGTGCATCGATTGCTTTTAGCCTAAATGCACACAAGTTCGGATCTGCCGTATCAGCATGTCAAGTGGGGATGCACAACCACCGTCAACAGCACTCATGCATATCTCTTATACAGCATATCGATACTTTGCTTTAGACCTCTACTTGCCGCCGTGAACATCATATATATACTGTGTACTAGTTCATGATAATTATAGAAGTTGGCTTGCATATAGAGGCCTTTACTTGTAAAAACAGCCATCTCTAGGCTGGCGAAGAAGGAAGTGATGAAGCTCTGCATTAGCTCTGCGAGTTGGTTGAGCTACGTAGTCACGTAGCCAACATACACTTGGAAGCAAGGAGCATTGGCATGCAGGGGGGACTGTTCTTCCAGAACGTTTGTCTCCATCAAGAGAAAAGCCATTTAGGAACAGATAGCCCCTTGCGATGATGTTGGCGTTTGGGAGAAGGACTTGGAGCTCTGAAAGATTCAACCCGGTCAGTGACACCAGACGAGTTTTGTGCATCGGCCATGGACAATGTTTCAGAGATCGACCTTGCATGGTTCGTCTACTTCTGACCCAATGTTTAAAGAAGGTAAGCAGAGTGTTGCTTACTTTTCGAGTAGGTGGCAAGGACTTCAGCCTTGAACTACCTCGATAGCTGACGACAATGTCCAGGGCAATCTCCAGAGAAGACATTTCTATATTATGTTTCTCAGACATACATCAATGGTAGCCGCATTTGAATATATTCTGTGTAATGTGATCGTAGCCCGTCGGGAATGACGACTAGAGCGATGGTGGCCTACCTCGCTACCAGGTCAATAACTGACTCGCACTTGGCTTTACAGGGGGTTCGCTTTGGCGGTCCGTTTCTGTTGAATAAGGCCGACAGACCCATCCGTGTGCAACTTTGCATCAATCAAGCACAAGCCCATCCGATCAAGGTGTGAGTTGCCAGTCGGCCTGTTCGTCGCCAGGCCGGATCAATGATTCGGTGAAGCGACAAACAAAGTATGGTCGATGTGCAGTGGGCGGCAGGAGTGCGAACTTCACTTTGCCAAGGACGATCAACGGGGATCTTATTCGTTTTGTTCGGGTCGTTTTTGCTGCACCTAGGGAAAGCTCGTGTTGCAGCGTCCGATCAACGTCGTAGATAGATTGGGGGCATATCACGAGACAGGAAGCTGATAAACTGCCTCCGCGCCAAAATGCATGGTGCGTGGTGAAGCGAGTCGGAGAAGCGGTGCGAGAGCTGAAAGGGGAAAGCTTGCAATTTGCAAACCCCACAATATGGCCTTGCTCTCCACCCGTCCCGCCCGGTCAGGCCAGCTCCCAGACCTCTCCCCAGGTTTCTAGCCCTCCAGCCCAGCTCCCTCTGGGTGCCTGTCCTTCCACGGGCCACTCAGCCCAGGCTTCTGATAGGCCTCTCTACCAGCATCCCAAGCTTAACCGTTTCCCGGCCTAGGTCTAGGTCTGATGTTGGAGGTCGGGGAGTCCCCCTCATCGCGCCCCTCACACTGGAATTCTTCAAGAAATACTTACCTAACGCGAGGTCACGATGCCGAGCCGCTGTTCTTAGCCTATGGGGCAGAACGATCCCATAGATTTTGGGAAACCATTCCATCTCTTGTCCTCTTTACCTTCCATCCTTTCACGCCTTTGACGACAGCTTTCGCATATATATCAGCTCTGATCCGTTATACTCCAACTGTTGTTGCGATTGACCGACGACGTTGTTCTGTTGTCGCAAGTGTGCTCTCGTCTGCCAGATCGAGAGTTACGGTTTGCGATAAGCTCTAACTGACAGAATCTACTGCTTTCTTGGGGTCCAAGCACGACAGAACCTACCATCGACTTGTTGAGCGCGACCACGCGCCCTCATGGCGGCTTCGGGGTAGAGACGATGTAACTCTCTTCGTCTAGGACTTTTACATTCGTACAAGGGTGAAATGTTGCTGTTCACAAGAGTGGCGCCGCCGAAGGTGCCAAAGAGGCGTTCCCGTGCTGGTTAGTTCGATGCCCCTCCAAACCACTTTTTCGGCGAACAGCATGTTGATCCTTTATCGTGAATTGGAACAGGTTGCACGTTTTGGTACGTTTCCCAGAACCTCTCCTACCACCGAGTTAATGTAAACACAATGCGCATCCATGTTCTAACAAACCATGAAGTAAAGAGAAGGTATGCTCACCTACTGGATGGACATTTACTGGGTTTATAGCAGCTGATCATGCCTCGCTGGATGTAGAAGAAGAAATGCGACGAACGGCGCCCGACCTGCGCACGTTGCGCTGAACGAGATTTGAACTGCACATACGAGGCTGTGAAGCCGCGACAACGGAAGAGACGAGATTCCGAGCACGCTTTGAACGGCACATCCCCGACGTCGGAATTTACAGGTGTTGATTATGACCAGTGGTCGCCATCCGATGACATCGAGGAAGTCACCAAAACAGAGCATATCGAAGACAACTCAGTAGAGGATGTGGTGCTCTCGCCGCTGGGTTCAACCGGTTCGACTGGTTCGGATATGCTCTTGAGTCCCACCAGTTCAGTCGGGTTCGATTTCCCTACTGAAATCGGACGGGCGACGAGTTTTGGGACTTCGAGGCGGAACTCAAGCCTTGAGGTGACGACAAGGGCTCTCTGTTTACCGCCTGATTTGGCTATGATAGCTCCATGCCCGATAGCGTCACCGACCGTGGAGATCTGTATTCCAGCTTTCTCCGAGTTCTCGGAGCGCCCGAATCGCCGTGCTCTGATGAACCATTTTTGCAATGTTCTCTCACACTTGATCGTATTCCGGGAAGAGTCCGGCAACCCTTTCCAGCAGCTCGTACTTCCGCTTTCCCATGGCAGTGCGCCTGTCATGAACGCCATATACGCCCTTGCAAGCGCACATCTTGAGTATCGCGGTGTCAATACAGGGGAGAAATCCATATACTTTCATAACGAGGCAATCCAGAGCTTAGCACAACTCATTGAGAAGAACGGGAAGGTCAATCACAAAAATGAGCTCTTGGCCTCGATCATGCTCCTGGTCTATTACGAAGTGGTATGTGTCTCTTGAGCCCAGTATTGGATATATCATATACTTACTAATGCTGGTTATAGTTGGTTCAGAAGGGTCGTTCAAATATTGTGGATGGGCATTTGAAAGGGGCCTTGACGATCATGAACTCATGCCAGGGAGGCTCAAGCCCCACGAGTACATTCTTAGAACGAGTAAGAGGATATTCCTAACCTTAGGCGGGACGTTGAGACTAATGTGCCTTCAGGCCTTCCGATTCTATGACGTTATTACGGCGTTATCCTTAGGGACAGCCCCTCTGTCTACAGCACCTGCTGCCGGTTGCTTGGTGCCGTTCCCACCGCTGGATGCTCCCTTAAGCTCCCCTCTCAGCAATGTCGACACCCTGCTGGGCATGGCAACGACTCTCTGGCCAATTATGCATCGACTGTCAAACCTGCCATCGCTCAAGAATGAGCTAGAGAATGCAGTAAAATCCCAGCAAACTTCCAAGATGGCCGTGCTGCGAACCGAGTTCGAGACGACGTCACGGGCCATCGAGGGGGCGCTTCAGCAATGGCACCCCATGCTCCCCTCCAACGTCGGAATCAGTGGCGGTCTCCTCGAGAGCTTGGATGGCGAAGCAATCGCAGAGCAAGCCCTGCTGCAGTCCATCCTCGACAACGCGCTGGCGTACCGGCACAGCGCTTTCGTGTATCTATACCGCACCATCTACGGATACGCACCGACGCATGAGCTCGTGCAAAAACACGCGCACGCGTCCCTGGTCCACTGCGCGCGCAACGTGGCGTTCCGGGGCCCCATGGGCGCGCTACTCTGGCCCCTCTTCGTGGCGGCCTGTGAGGCTGTCGAGCCCGAGGACCGCGCCCTTGCCGAGCGTGCTTTCGTCGAGGTCGATAACCATCAAGGCATGACTAACATCGAGAAGGCCTGGGGTGTCGTCCGCGAGGTATGGAAGCAACTTGACCTCCTGAGTGTCACCCCTTATGGTGCCAAGGACGCGGATCTTTGGAGGCGCGTCAGCAAGGAGATGGGCGTCAGTATCGTTTTTGGCTAAGACTGAGCGCGGTCAAGAGGATGGATAGGAGGGAGTTACGGTTCTGGATAAGGGGACCTCATTCGCTAGAGCTTCAGATTCAATCGTGCAATTTATACCATGTCTTTGGGTAAGGATGGGTGTTTTTTCGTTCCGAGAAAAAGAAAAAGCAAAAGCTTCAACGGCCTGGAGTTGGGATCACCCTTTGGACTGTTGTAAAACCATACATGTCCTATGTTGCGATTCTTGCCAATTACAAAACCTGAAAGTAATGGCTCATTATATTGCCTTCTCCAGTTGCAGGAACCTCACGACGCACCGTTGCGTGGGATGACTGGAACTGCGACCCATCTGGCACCAATGCATCGTGAGCAGAGCATAGGAAGGACTTGAATGCCATCACGTTTAGGCTATTTCTGTTCGTCAATCGTGCCATTTCATTCCATCCCGATCCTGGGACAGAATGGTATAAGGTCACAGAGCCATCCCGGAAGGTGCCCAAATGCGTACGACACCATATTCTGCTCAATCTCATGCGCGCATTACGCGACCATGACATGGTTGGTTCAGCCCAAGACCTACGTCTCAATGAAATGGTGTGTGTGTGTGTGTGTGTGTGTGTGTGTATGTGCTGGCCACGCCTATACCTTCAGGATGTTTCCCACCTATCAGACCCCGGACAAACTCAGTGCCGTGGCCCGGGTCGACTCCGAGGGAGCGAGGAGGGCTGAGATAGTCATCCTGCAGATCGGCAGTCGTGCGATATCATGATTCTCCTGGGAGGCAAACTATATGTGGCGATGCACCTCGACCAATGAGTTCTCTTTAGTTCCTATTTATCTATACGTGCGTACGACTTTACTTGTCCCTATGTGCCTGAAATTATTATTGAGATGCCATGTCAGGATCGAGCCGCGAGAAAAAGAGAGACTGGGAGTGAGAGCCCAGAGAACAGTCAGGTATCACTACATGACGGCGTGCCGCAGATGAATGGGAGGGAGCAAGGGAGAGGTCGAGGGCGCCGAAGTGGACAAACATGTGAATGTAGCAACCAGTCACGTCTCGAGCTAATATAGTTGAGGGGGTAAGGTGAAGAAGGATGGGAGAGCCAGCCAAGCAAGCAAGATAGATGGGCTGGAGCTAGGGAGAGGCATGTCACGATAATTTAGCACTAGGCGCGGATGATGATGAGGGAGTTGCGGGCGGGAAACCGGGAATGTCGGACTCAATGCCACTAAGAGGGCGGGAGGATCTACCCTTGAAAGCCCCCCTCTCGAACCAATTGCCCTCCCGATCCCCAATCGGATGAGGGTCGACGGGAGACGGGGCTTTTTGGGCTGGAACCAGGACTGGAAGAAAAAGCAAAAGTACCAGGCATATTTGAAGGGTAAACGAGCATTGTGTTTTGCTTAGGTTAGGCCATGATGAAAATGAGGCCTGTCTGTCGCATTATGAAGAAGCGTCATTCGGGTGTGCAGGCGAGAGCACAAGCTGGAGGTATGTAATAATATGTCATCATCAACCCCAGCATCAGGCCCCCCGGTCGCAATTTCTCACCTTCGGGGGCATGTCATGTTCCACTACAGCAAACGCTTGGGCAATTTGAAGTCCGGGGCAGAGACCTGCATGCATTAACGGCTCCCACCCGACCATATCGTGAAGTCAGTCCAGCGGTCCAACGCCCATAGCCCAAATGAAACTGGGCGGGCTGGCTGCTGCTGGTCCCTGAGGTCTCGCTTCGACTCCAATTCTGATGGTCACTTCTGGACCACTAGCCTGCCGATGGAGAAGGAACGCCTGCGTATACCCTCCCCCCGCCTCCCCATCCATTATCTTGCTTTCAATACTCCTGGGTTCTGTTCCTATTTGCCTACGTCTCCGTCGCTTCTCATTTCAATGTGAACATCGATAGAACCTTGCATCCCGGCCCAGTCCAGTGCCCAGCCCAGCCCTCCATCAGGCAATTGACTTTTACTCTTTACTTGCTTTTTCGCTCTTTCTTGGTCCACTAATAAGCGTATCAAGTACAGGCATCATCTTACCCTGCCTACAGCCTGCCTCTGCCGACAATACTACCTTACCTACTGTGAAGATCACTACAAGTATATCAGCCAGGCCTGGACTTTACTTCCCACACACACGACCAGACACATCAGGAACCGGGGATTTTTTATCTCTCATATCGATTCAGCCGAATTTCCCTAACCTCTAAGCGGCAATGACTTCGTTTGCAATTAGCCACCAGACTATGCTGAGAGAACCTCTCACGTCAAGTCTTTAGCCATACAGAACCTCCCCCACTCCAAAAAGCAAAAGCAGTGTTTGGAATTGGAGGAATTGCCCAATTGCTAAAGTCGCCCGTCAGTCAATCTTGTTGACTGGGCTCCTGATACTCCCTGATTACGACTTGCCGGGTCATCAACCATCCAGAATTGCTGCCCACTTGAAGTCTGCCTTCTTCACATAACTGCTGTAGCACCCACAGAGGATCTACATCTTAACGTTTTCAGCAAAGCTGGTCCGACAAGCAATCAGGCCTCTCTCCGTACGACAGCAAATCACAACCTACGCCACACCAAGCCTGGAGGATCGAAATTTGGTTGATCGCTTCAGTCCAGATACTACTACTGCTGCGACCTACCTAATACTGTCACAAATCATATACACAGCACGCAAACCGATTGAAGCGCTCTTACATATGACATTTGCCCCCCGTTGGCATCGTTTCGCAGCTAGAAAAAAAGAACCCCGCCTCTTCCGCAGTTGCGCTCCCCACACTCGGAGTCTCAAGTCATCATGTTTTGTTAGATATATTCGAAAAAGGCGATCGTTCTGTAACTATCTCGCGCATTCCCCTCCTCCAGGTTCCCCCGCAGCGATGGCGACCACTGCGACTGCCAACGGTTCGGGCGGTAGCGGAGCTGCTGCATCAGCGGCTCCCAAAGCTATCCGTTTCGTCAACAACCAGGGCCAGCCACCACAGAAGAGACGGAGGATCAACGCGGCGTAAGCTCTATCTCAATTTCATTATCTCGTCTTCTTGTATTGTCACCGTGATCATGCGACTCTTGGGGAGCCGAGCTGGTGTCTTGGAAGTCTGCGCGACGCATTCTTTTGGTTCCTGCAATACTCCGAGGTGCACGTCCGAGTCGGCCGTACCCCAGCGATGCACAGAAAAGGGCCCTGCATAATTTAGAGGAACCAATGCCCCACTGACGACAGTCCGGCGCGGGGGAGGGGGCAGATACAACTGTCCGTCGCGCGCCACCTACCTTAAACCACTTATACTTCTTGGCTACCTATACTAAGTCGTCCGAGCTTCTGGAACTCTACGCTGACGACAGACCTGTCTCTTGAAGCTGTCTGACCTGTCGCAAACGCAAAACGCGATGCGACGGCGAACACCCGACGTGCCACACATGTTCCAAGAACGGACATGTCTGTCTAGGGTACTCGGATGCGGCCGAGAAGAAGAAAGACCCCCTTAACGACCAAGGTCTCGACGGAACCTCGGACAACGACGACGACCTGGACGAGAGACCCGCAGATGAGCGGCAGCAATGGAGGGCCAAAAAGCCGACCGCTCGTCAACATGGCTCCACCGCCAGCTTCGACTCTCCGCGCCGCTTCTCCGAGTCAAATCGTGGTGCCGCTTTAGCCTCCTCCACGGTGCGACCAAAGCAAGAGAGCATGGATTGGGAGGAACGCCATAACTCAAGTCAGAATGGCTCTGCCACTACGGCCGGGCGGCCCCCGAACGTGCGCAATTCGTCGTTCTCGACCGAGGATGGGAGAAGCCCTAGCATACGATCGCCGGTGCTGCAGCATCACCCCAGCGAGGGATACCGGGTTCCGTATTTCCGATACTTCGGACCCACGGCCATTGTCCCTGGCTTCAAGCAAATGGTGGTCAAGGTTCGCAACCGGAGACGGAGCTCAATGACGGCGACATCGCCAAGCTCGGGCGCTACGTACACGGGCTTCCTGAACTCGGGCCAATCTGACCATAGTGCTGCTCATCCGGATGAGATGCCTGTCTATGATCCAAACGATGCCGATCCCGTAGACCCGCTGATTCTCAACCTCGTGGATACGTTTTTCGATCATCAGGGTTGCAACTACCCCTTTCTTCGCCGTGACGACTTTACCAGCGCGGTCAAGCTGAAACAAGTCGAGGCTATCCTGGTCGACGCTGTTTGCGCCCTCTCGGCTCGTTTTTCCGATTCGCCCGTATTCGACAACGGCTTCAAAGCCGAGAACGGCCAAGTCTTTGCACAGAGAGCCAAAGCAGCAACCGTGGACACTTTCCCATGTCCTTCTGTCGCGGCTGTACAGGCATGCTTATTGATGGCGTACGAAGGCTTCGGTGCGGATCAAGACAGTGCGCTGTGGATGTATCTGGGCCTGGCCATTCGCATGGCTATCGATCTTGGGCTGCACAAGAAGGACGGCGTCAGATTCCAGGGAGAGAAAGATCCTTGGTACGCCCGGTCCTCTAACAGGAAGCCGAGCGACGAGGAGAGCAGCAAAATGAGTGACAGCGAGGACACATTGAGCCCACAGGATCAGAAGAAGCTGGAACAAGAACGAATCGATACCCTCTGGTCTGTATTCATCCTTGACCGGGTCATATCCTCCGGGACGGGCAGGCCCGTCACGCTCAGGGATGACGACTTCGAGCTCGACTTCCCGAAACCTACCAAGAACAATAACGATGGTTGGCCTGACCCTTTCCCGTCCCTTATTCAGATCATCCATCTCTATGGACGAGTATCCGATGTTCTAAACAAGCTGAGAGGAACCAAGGATCTCACGGCGGAACGGATGAATATCCTGCTGCAGATGGAAAAAGAGCTCACAAGACTTCACCAGAAGCAGGACCCGAGGTTGCGCTTCGATGCCACCAATTTCCAGAACTACGTTGGCAACGGACAGGGCACACCTTTCATATTGTTACATTTCTGGTTCCACGCCTTGATCATCGTCCTCCACCAACCCACTCTGCTTACACCCCTAGAGAGGCTGAATCAGAATCATCCGTTATTGCCCCATAGCCGCGAGTTGTCGATGTCTAGCGCTAAGACCATTGCTGACATACTCGCCTTCGCCAAGTTGATCGACGAAAAGAGCTTCATTGGGAACCCCTTTACGTCGCAGCCTATCTACATAGCTGCTTGCGCGTTTCTCAAGGAGTCTGTAGCTCACCCATCATCCCAGCCTGCTTCAAGAGACGCCTCGCCCCTTCATTACCAGCAAGGAATGATGGGAAGAGCTACCGGCGGAAAGAACGGAAACGGGTCCGACAACAAAACATCAGACCGGCACTTCCTACTGGCATCTGCGGCCAACCAAAACTACCAATCATGTTATAAAGCACTGCAGCAGATGCAGGTATACTGGGGAGGCGTACGTTACATACTCACAGCTCTCGACCAGAAATTTGCAGGCACTTGGGATTGCGAGACTTATACGCGCGAGGAGTATGAGAGCACCAAACAGCCTCGTCGCAACGAACTTCATAGGTTCCTGGTAAAGGATGAGAACTACCCGGCGTCGCCTACGGTTCCTCCGTTGGCTTGGTCGTTGACAGGAACCACCAACTCGCCGAACTCGAGCCTAACCCTGCTTTTCCAGAATAACCCCGCGGCGGCACAGCAACATATGGACATGGCTGCTATGTCTGTGACCCAACCAGCACCACCACCAACTTCAGCTCCGACGCCGCCGGGTAACATGATTTACGACCCGATCCGGCAGAGTCTACCCGAAACCACTGTGCAGATGTACCCTCCTGCTTATCCCCAGCCAAATACATCCGCTCTACGGCACTCTATTAATCCTCAACGGACGCGGCGGGTGTCAAACTCCTCTGGCCTGAACAAATCTCTGCTACGTTATGACAACATTTCTGAAGATGGGGTGAAGACGCCGACCACACCCGAGGGGAAGTTCTCCCTAGCTCTGGCATCCCAAGGGTCAAGCGCGACGCTGAACTCGGCTTCGTACACGCCTACCTCCCAGCACTCGTCCGGCTTCGATCAGTCCATGTACCCCGCTGGCGCCTCGCCGAGCAGTACTCTGACAGAGATGCACCCTTCCTCGGTCCATGGTGGCCAGCAGCCGTCGTACATACGCGGCGCCAGCGGCGGCACCAACTCCGTTGGCACGCCTACCGCCAATGGTGGCAGCGTGTTCCATCCGGACAACGTTGGGGGTGGAGGCAGCGGCGCGTCTAGCTTCGTCCAAGGTGGCGCTAACGGCATATCAGCAAGCGGCTATTCGTACCTCGGCCCCAACGGCCAGGGCATGCACCTGGTCACGATCGATAACGAGTCGGACTTCACGCAGCACCTGACCAGCTTCGAGAGCGCGGACATGCTGAGCTGGTTCGGCGAGTACCTGCCTTCGGATGTCGGCCTCTTCACGGACATGACGGGAAACGGTCTACCCTAAATCAGATCAGCCGTTCAAGACCTAACACTCATGTTGAGGCGCTACGCTACCATCTTGTTACATATTCTCAGATGTTCCATCAGTATCTAAACCATATCATATCGATCCCATACTTGAGGCAAAATGAATGACCGATGGACTTATGCGGAACCGTCGTATTGACGAAGCATCGACTGCAACCTATCACCCATCAAATTGGCATTTTACGGGCGGCCACTTGCTTTTTGTTTAGGGTTCAACTCATTTCCTTCCTGCTCAAGCTCAGCTCAGGGGTTGGGGGTACCAGAGAAAAAGAAGCCTCACGGTCGGACCACTCGTTCTTATTTTCTTCTCTTGTTGATCCGGGGATTTCACGAAACATTTACGGTAGTTGGACTTCATGCCCTAATGATCCGGGAAGTGACACTACTTATGATGGCGAGATGAATAGGGTCTTTTGCGATTCAGTTCAGGCGCTCCTGGCTGGGACTTTCGGGGTCAAGGCCGATGATGGGAAAGGGTGGGTCGAGGCTTTCGATATCGCGACCTGGCCTGGTCGCGGATCGTTTCTTTCTGGTCCTGCGATGATCAGGGTTTGGGGATATGGACAGGAGTATGGAAAGAGGCTATGGTTCACGGAGATGTCGCTGCTACGTCGTAGCCTCTCCATCAATATTTTTCCAATTGGACAACTCCTTTCGAGCGGATCATGAGGGATGGATGGTTATGCCACGTCACTCGTAGCCAGGGGTTTGGGGGACTAGGTACTTGTTCCAGCGTTATGAAGCTGTAACCAAGGACGACGATGACGAATTGATACCATTCACATACATACATAACCTTGATGGGTCTTTTCTTTGGGGAGAGAGTGAACGTAGGCGCACATCAGTTGAGCTGCTATCGCTATGGTGGGTGCGAGGCGGTCTGCGCTGTTCACACCCCCCTTTTTAGGTTCACGTAATAAGGCATGCCACGTAGCCAGATGTTGCGCGTAAATGACTATGAATTATTCCTTGTCTTATTATTGCTTGGGCTGTCATGTTCTCTGTTATGGTGTCGTAGGTGAGGAGAGAGAGGGGATTCACACCTCTATCGGGCACTTATCTTCGACACGGCAATTCCGGTGCTTGGGGGCAAATGGCTTCGACTATGTGATTCTTTCAAAACCAATTAGAGAAATATTCGGGTGGGAGTTGATGTGTGTAAGCATGTGTTTGGTCTCATTGACAACAGTGAGTCGTTTAACTAACTCCTATTATATACAATATGCCAAAGCATTACAAGATGACAATCATTCAGCAGTAGATTGAGTGCATGGTTCGTCATCCTCCATTAATCAAACAGGTGCTCCATCATTACGCCATCAATTTGCCTCGGCCGGTTCATGCGATGCGAGCCCAATTACCACATTGCTTTTCGGTTGTTGCCTTTCGACAGAACGCGCACGGGAGAGTTATGTACCTAACTACATAGGTCCAATTTGATCTCACCTCACCGAGGACGCCGCCAGAAGGATAAGTACTCAAGTAATCTGCTCGATCGCCCCTACCTAGAAGATCTTAGGCAACCCCCGCCCCCCGCTCCGCGCGTACCAGATCCCCACGGCCACGAGCGGGGCCAGCACCGACGCCAGGACGACGGCGGCCTTGGGCGGGCCCGAATCGAGCGCCTTGCTGGAGATCTGGAAGAACTCCTCGGGCGCGTTGCGGCTGGGCCACTCGGTGTCCTCGGGGACGGGCACGCCGAGGTAGGGGCAGACCTCGTCCCAGCCGAAGCCGTCCTCGAGGCGGCACACCTTCAGCTGCTGGGGCGGGACGATGGTCTTGACTTTGTTGATGCTGTGGTGGGACGTCACGGGTCAACTTATGTCTGACTTTCTCTCTCTCTCTCACTCTCATCGCTCATTGCGCTGCTTCTTGCGAGAGACATACATGGGGAGAGACGCGAGAAAGCAGGAAAGGCGCAAGGGGCAAGACTCACTATTCCTTGTAATACGCCACGAGGTGCCGGTGGGCGGCCTCGTCGTTCTTGTCGGACCCGAAGAAGATGCGGCGGTTGAGGACGCCGAACTGGGCCATGTTGCGGGAAAGGGGGTGCAGGTACTTGAGGACGTTGGTGGGGAACTGCTGGAACTGGAGCGTCAGGGGCCCGATGGTGTTGAGCCACGACTTGGCCCACTTGTCCGGGTCCCGCTCCGTCAGGAGGAACTTGGCGTCCGGGTAGGCCGCGACGACCTCGCTGAGCATGAAGAAGGGCATCTCTACGATGATCTGGGTGGCGGGGTGCGAAGGTCAGTGTCAGTGCGCAGGTCTCGGGGTTGTTATGCGCAGGGCAAGACCTTGCGGGTGGATGGCTTACATCGTAATCAGCGAACCACTTGTCGAACTCGGCGCGTCCGTCTACATTCCGTTATTGTCGATGTCAGCCAAAGCCTCTCTCTCTCTGTTATGTGACGGGCGAAGGACGCCAAGCCCGTCAACAGCAAACAAGATGGGCCGCACTCACACGGCGCAAATGTGCCATCCATGCTGGCCTGCAGGCCCTCGGTCATATAGCGGGCATGGTCGGCGCCGTTGGCGAAGACCTCGACCATGTGGTAGGGCTTGAAGCCCAAGACCTTGAGGGCCTGGTACAGCCCATGAGTGCCCGTCCTGCATATCACTGATTAGCAAACATGTTTGTGAACCGGACGACGGCGTGATGCCTCTCCTCTCTCTCTCACACACACACACACACACTCACTCACCTTGGCGCACTCAGCACGATCAACTTCTTGGGCTTCGGGTCGACCGGCGCCGGGAGACGGTCGATGTGGCGAGACATGGCGTTGTCAAACAGGTACCCCGATCAAGGCGAGTACAGTTAGAAAGGATCTCAATCAGTGTCGACTACGAGACGGTGGATAGGTTACACCACGGAATTGCAATGAAAGAAGATATGGTGATACAAGATACAAGAGGGGAATGAGTGTGCAGTCCAGTCCGAATATCCCGCTGCTCGCTCGTTCCACGTGACGAACGATGGACGCCATGACGGCGAAGCGAAATGTGTTTTACTAATATGGCCGATAGGACCACCAGTAGCTCCAGTGTTAACCCCTTGGAAGCCCGGCTAAGCACTGGGACTGGTGACGATGTTCTTGATGGGTGGCCCCTAGAGCAACCTCTCGGAACTTTTCACTGGCTCGGCATCGAGATACATAGCAGTTCCAAACCCACTACCTGGAAGGGGCTCCTGGAAGAAGTGGGTTGCGTCTCCACCAAACCACCAGGATCTAGGATGGGAGCTTAGATCGCGCACTCATCGCACATTGTCCAAAGACCGAACGCAGCAAAAGCCCGTGAGTGGTCCACTGTCGCATCTCATATATCACATCTACCATGCCTCACCGCCAGGACGAGTGTGGCCTCATATCCAAACTCCCAAGTTCCGGTCGCGACTCCACCAATGGTCGGCAGCGGCCGGGTCAAAGACTCGGACTCTGTACAGTTGCTCTTTCTCCGGAGCTAGTGTGATGCTACTGTACCCTCAAAAAGCTTCAAGTCAATTGGAGTCCGGTCGCGTTTTGCTGCCCTCGAATCTCAGTCCTCCTGATTCGGAACCATGCTGGCCCGCACCGACAGCCGCTGCCGGTGGCAAAGCGCATGTCGGCCGGCTGGCCGACAATGCTGGATTTGACGGTAGATTGACCTGTTCTGGGCTAATGCAGCCCTCATCTTGGGATGGCAAGCTCTGGGTATAGAACTTTCATGCTATAACCGCAGAGCACCTTGTTTGCTATCGCTGCGGCTGCGCGGGGTTTTGGCCACTTTTTTCGCCTCCGAGCTGCGCACCAGGATTCGAGATATGAGACCCAAGGTCACATTCGAAGTAGCGAGATGTGACTGACATTAGAACCTTCCATCCCTCACTTCGCCCTCCGCGGCCGCTTCCTCTCCGCCTTTCTCGTAGCCAAGTGGTCGCGAATATGCCGGTTGAGCTGCGTCCTCTGCCGCGTCTCTTCCACCTTCAGCTGCTTCTCCGTCTTCTCGGACTCGCGCAACCTGGCGGCCGCGTGCGACTCGGCCGCCTGCCGCCTGTCCGCTTCCCTGGCGAGACGCAGAGCCTCGCCCCGCCTGAGCTCCTCCTCGCGGGCCTCCCGCTTCTGCCGCAGCCGTTCGGCCTCTTCGCACTCCAGGCGGAACCGCGCGCACGTCGCCGGGCTGTTCGGCAGCCCCACCAGGGGCACCTCGATGGCATGCACCTCGTAGGGCAGCTGGAGCGCCGCGGTGCTGCGGGTGTCGCGGTAGCCCCTCCATCGCGCGTCCTGGAGGAATTCGAGCTGTCGTCCCACCGCGCTGGCACGGGCGTGCCACAGCGTAGGGTTCGCGCGGAAATCTAGATCAAGCGGGAGAGAAATACTCGGCGTGGACGTCGTCGATGCGGACGTCGACGTGCACCAGCCCCCAGATCGTGGTGCAGTCCGCTGCAGCCTGGAGATTGTTATCATACCGCCTGCTGGCCGATAGCAGGTACGCCAAAGGCGTGAAGCCAGCGATCCGCAAGGACTTCAGGTACGGAAGCTGGCGGGACAGCGTCATGACGAAGCCGTCGGGCATGCGCGCGGGGCCGAGGTCGAGCCGCCTTAGGTTTGCACAACTCCGTAGGGTCTGCAACAGCCGCCCGTCGAGGATGACGTCGCGTTGGTTGCCGACATGGCGCCGCTGAAGCCAGTGAGTGATGAGATAAATGGCGATGTGCCGAATGAGGCTGCGTTTCTCGGCGCTGATGCTGGCGATCCATTGATGAAAGCGCTCGGTCGAGCAGAAGGAGAAGACGTTCTTCTGCCAGAGCACACGGCTTCCCTCATCGTAGATCTGCCGATTTGCCAAAAGGACGGCCAAATGCCTCCGTTTCGCGCAGTGGCAAAAGTGCTCTCGGTGAGGAACCTCCTCGGTGCAGAAAGGAGGTTTTTCTGCGCAGGTGGGGGTGAGGCTCGAGTACGTGCAGGTTGCCTTGTGGCGCCGCTGGTACTTGGGCGGCTCGACCAACACGGACTCGTAGATGACGTCCCGGATTTCGCGGGGCAGCTGGAGGAACGGGAACGTCTTTGGGCGCACGCGGACCACGAGGACGGGCATGGTGAATCAGGGTGTCCAGTGATGATTAATAATGTTCTGTAATTTCTGAGTATTGGTCTGGTCTTGGAAGTTCGACATTGAAGAGTAGACTGGCAATTGTAGAAGGGTGGTAAAGTACACTCTTTGACTGAAGGGTGGCTTAGGCATGTACTTTCTTAGTTGCCGCCTCTCTAGTGTGCCTAAACGTCCATATTGGCTCAGGCGCAGCCCCAATGATTGACTCACACGCCGAAACCTCACTGACACCTGCTGGTCCTACCCCATCACAAAGACGACTTAGATCATGGGAAAATCAGTTTCAATTACAAGATATCATCATATAGCATTACATAAATGTAATTCAAAGAATACTTGCTTATACCTCGTGAATTTCTTTGGGTCAATGCTTTCGTCGGTCGAGCAGCCCCTGGTGCCTGAATTGGGGCACTTTCGCCTGCCAATCGGCGGTGCCATGGCGTATGGCTGGGGACAACCCTTGCGTGGCCGAGTTTACTAATCAAGGGTCCATTGGTGTTCCCGCATGTGACCAGGAGCCATGACAAGCCGAGTATAGTGTAACAGCTGCGGCTCGGAGGTGCAAGGGAATCCACATCGCCGTTAACCAAATCACCGCCCCCGAAAGTGAACCGCGATTTTGGCGGAGCCACGTTCCCGAAAACTTAAGGGGCACCATCCAAATGCACTGAAGAGTTCACTCAACGATCAGATAAGAACTGGAATCCTTTCTATTCGATCTAGACGATTCTTGCCATTTCAAGTGGCCCCGGCCACAAGCTCCTGTGGGGGCTCCGGGGCAACCTAAGACACTCTCCGACTGCGGGAGCACCACCGATCGATGCATGGTGCAACGGCACCGGCGGATCCCGGAGTGTCGCTCCCATGTCGCCCAGGGCTGCAAAATCGCGACGATCGAACCTGTCTGCTGAAGGGGCAGCCCGGACCAAGATCAGGGCTGTCTCCTGCTAGAAGGAAGGATGGTTGAACATCCGGAAGGAAAGGAATGCTTACATGTGTTCTTGCACTATGGAATATAGGGGGCCATGTGCTTTGTACAAGGGGGCCGTATTCACAATACGGTTCAGGGCCAACCCGAACCGGCCATCCTGATAAACTCCGGGGTTACCCAGACTTGGCGTCAGAAAATGGACCATAACGTGCCAAGACATGCCAGGGCTGTCGTTCGAATATTGCGGGCATTTTGTAGTTCTTGCTTGTATGCAAGGGGATAATACCTGACTCGACGTGGTAGAGATGTGTTGGGGTCTGGAGAGAAAGGGATGGCGAGAAAGAGGGGCTGTTCGATTCATTTCTCCCTTTATACCTATTCAGGTTGCTTCTCTCGAAGATATGGTCATGACCTTTGTAATACAGGACTGAAGTTTCTCAGCTGACATGAGAATGGGCGCGTGACGTCCGAAGATATATACTGATCCATCTTGAGATGAGGAAAGAGTCGACTATTTACAAGCAAGCCGCCACAGTCGTCAGCATGCAGTAGTGGAGTGAGATAAATTCGAATCTTTCCCGTGTATACGGCCGTATCTGCTTCCTTGAGGGATGCTTTCGGGGACCGGTTTCTTCATTTGGGTGTATGAATCGTAGCCCGGTCACCCGGTGTCACCCATAGCAGGTTGTATCCCTTTTCGAGATACAGATCCATCCTGTAGATCAATCATGGCCACCACCCCTTGCTTCAGTATTCAGATGATCAGGGCGAGCCTCAGCTAACGATACCAACAACGAGAAATCCTTCAATTCACTTCTCTTCTCCGACGGAGTCTCCCCACAGATGTTATATTTGTCTTCAGATCGATGCAGCCCCGGTACAAATACCAGCTCTTGAGGTGCACCAACTTTGGCACGCGGGCCAGAACTTGAACACAACCTCTTCCCTTTGATTATATTTAGTTTTGTCTTTGATTTGCACTATAAATACCAAATCCATACAAGACTGCTTATTTCAACATCGACGACCCATTTAACTGGAGGTAGCGCGACGGCAACTGCCACTCACGACAGGGGTAAGCCCGAGCACGCCATCGGAGCACGACATCGCACAACGCCGTATCTCTGCGGAGTCGGTGCCGACCGGGTATAAAAATAAAAAAACAAAGTTTCATCGACGCCGTCTTACTTGAAGAGCAGGGCTCGGTACGCTGTTTTTTCTCGTCTGCTGAAACATACACCCTATTACGTCATGAGGGTCGCTGTTGCCCACATACTGCTGGGGCTCACGGGCCTGGCGTACGCGCAAAGTCAGGCAGAACCCGGACCTGCGAATGATCCGGCCAGGGCCAAGGCCAAGCCGAATTTCATCTTCATCATCACGGATGACCAGGATCTCCGCCTCGGCTCGCTCGAGTACCAGCCCGCGGTGCAGAAGCACCTCGCCGACCAGGGCACCACCTTCTCGAAGCATTATTGTACTATTTCGATCTGCTGTCCTTCCCGGGTATCTCTTCTGACCGGTAGAGCGGCGCACAACACCAATGTCACCGATGTGTCCATGCCGTACGGTAAGTTATATCCTTTTGCGGAATATCCCGTCAACCCCGTTTTCGCTGTAACTGAACACCGGCGACCACAGGTGGCTACCCCAAGTTCGCCGCGGAGGGATGGAACGACAAGTACCTGCCCGTTTGGCTGCAAGACGCCGGGTACAACACCTACTACACGGGCAAGCTTATGAATGGCTTCTCGACCGCAACTTACAACAACCCCTTCCCCAATGGGTGGACTGGGACCGACTGTAAGCCAATTCAAGGGGATTTCTCCTCTCTTAGGTGTCTGGAGTCTCGAGCTAATTTATCATTCAGTCTTTGTGGACCCAAACACCTATGTGTACTACAACGTGTCCATGCAACGCAACAAGGAAGAACCCCGGACCCTCACCGGTCAATACTCGACCGACCTGGCGGCGAGCACTGCAATTTCGTTCCTGGACGAGGCGCTGGCCGGAGATGGCGCTCCGCAGAAGCCGTTCTTCATCGGCGTCGCCCCCATCGGACCCCATTCCGAGACTTGGCAGGGGCGGTTCAACGCGCCCGTGCCGGCGGATCGACACAAGGATCTCTTTCCCGGGTTGAAGGTTCCCCGGAACCCAAACTTCAACCCCGAAGTGGTAAGTTCACCCGGCCATGATATCCATCCCGACATGTAACTTGACGGAACAGACTAACCAAATCATACAATATAAAAGCCCAGCGGCGGAGGCTGGATCAAGACCCTAGACCGCCAAAACCAGACCGTCCTCGACTACCACGACGACTTCTACCGCAAGCGCATCCAGTCGCTGCAAGCGGTCGACGAGCTAGTCGACGGCATCGTCAAGCGGCTGGAAGCGGGTCCCCCCGAGGTGCTCGCCAACACGTACCTCATCTACACCTCGGACAACGGCTTCCACGTCGGGCAGCACCGCCTGTCGCCCGGCAAGACGTGCTCGATCGAGGAGGACATCAACGTGCCCTTCGTGATCCGGGGGCCCGGCATTCCCGCGGGCGGTCAGTGGGAACTGCCGACGTCGCACACCGACATCGTGCCCACCCTGTTCGAGCTCGCGGGCATCCCGCTGCAGGACGGGTTCGACGGCGTGCCCATGCCCGTCACCGAGACGGCGCAGAAGCAGGGCGAGAGTGCTGACGCGGTTCCCAAGAGCGAGCATGTGAACGTCGCGTTCTGGGGGGATGCGATTGCGGAGGGGGATTACCCCGGCACGGGGAGCGGGCTTAGTGGCAGTGCGTTTTGCGGTCTCTCCTTGATTTCCCATCCCTCTCTTCCCAGCTCCTTACATACTTACCTGAGAGAGCTACGCTGACCGGGCCATTGGCTGCTATCTAGTGAGCGGTGTGAACAACACCTACAAAGCCCTGCGGCTCCTTGGCGACGGCTATGACCTGTCATACACAGTATGGTGTACCAACGAGCACGAGCTGTACGACCTAAAGGTATGTTTTCCCCGACCCCTTCCTCTCCATTCGTTCCGAAAACAAACCAATTGTATCATTCAGTTACTAACCCCTGGACAAACAGGCCGACCCCTGGCAAATGCACAACATCTACCCCGCCTCCGCCTCCATCTCCACCGTCTACGGCTGGGACAAGCCCAAGCTCCTCGCCCGCGTCGACGCCCTGCTCCTGACGCTCAAGGCCTGCCGCGGCGCCGTCTGCCGGCGGCCCTGGGCGGCGCTGCACCCGGCCGGCGACGTGCACAGCCTGCGGGACGCCATGGCGGCCCGCTTCGACGACTTCTATCTCGAGCAGCAGCCGCGCGTCGCCTTTTCCGAGTGCAAGCTGGGCTACCTGGCCGAGTTCGAGGGGCCGATGCGGCCGTCCGTCTTCAGGGGCGCGGAGGCGGGTAAGGAGGGGATTGGGATGTTGGCGCGGTGGGAGGATTATGTGTGAGAAATGGAAAGGTGGGGCAAAGATGGATGGATTTGTCAAGGCAAGGGTCGGCAGGGCCCCTGATGAGATGGGCTCATGAGTTGCTGGCTGAAACTGGTGATGTGGTGGAGGGTAAATCATGCAGGATAACTAAGTAACGATTTCACGGCAAGAAAATCAAAACCTATCGCCCCCTCTATCTAAGTACAGACATATACGGTGGCTATGTGCAGGATACCCACGTAACTGATTACCACCTATAATGACTGCAAGGACTCGTTGTAACACTCGTTCTTCTGTAGGTCTTTCCATCTCCGACAGATCTCAGTGAGGACAGCAGGCGGATCAAGACGGCAGGCCAGGACGCAGTCGATCCGCCTGCCGTCCCCTATCTTCACGTTCACTTCACCCCAGCCACTTTCAGCGAGAAGGCAGGATCAGGAAGACACAGTAAAAGCAAGGTCGCGGCGCTTATCGACCGCCAAACAAATAGAGGCATAACAACCCATCCCACCATACTGATTAATCATCGTGCACCCCTTCTCCGGTGGGAAATAGGCCTCGTTCGGATTTCCCTCGTCAAGACGCTGCTCGATCTGCGAATTGAGCATATGGAAGGCATGCGCGATAGCAAGCCCACAGGAATAACACATATTTGAGAACGGAAAAGAAAAGGAAAAGTATATAAAAAGGAAGGAGAAAAAAAAAGTGACCACAGAAACCCCCACCGTTTCTGACCATATGATTGAAGATTTAGAGGACCTTCAGCCTCGTGAAGGTTAGAGGACCTCCGACCTCGTTGAGAGTTGAGGACCCTCGACCTGTGATAGGGAGAAATTGCCCTTTGGTCAGCAAGGACCCAAGTGCGAGACTCGAACCCGTGACCTCCGGAATTCGTTGATCCAAATCCTCTCAATACCACTGAGCCATCATGCCAGAAGTTGGGTTGTTTCCCCAGTGGGCGGTGCCGTTGCTGGAGGTGGAAGAATGGCTTGCTATGGCTACCTATTAGGACTCCTAGCTGGATCTTTTGGAGCTGAAGCTGTAGCTGTAGCTGTAACTACAGGCATAGCTACAGGCAAGCTGCGTGCCCCACCTCAATAGGTACATGTAAGTAAATAGGAGCCGCGGTCCAGCGTGGTGTCGATGGTGGCGGTGGCATGGGACCTACCTGACTGTAGGCGATGACTTTGCCGTCGGATAACTCACGATCCCCTGGCACCACCTTGTATCCTCCCTCTGCAACATCGTGATAGAGCGGGAGCTTGATCACACCCCTTATGAGACTCTTGAAAATCCCAGAGGTGTCTGTCTGTCTGCATTCCTACTTAAAGTTGTACTTGGTTACGGATAACATCGAGCAGTCTTTTCTAGGCCTCAAGTCCCCTCCTCCTCGATATTCTTGTGTACTGGCTGATCTCAGAAGGTCCTTTCACGTTGAATGCATACTCGTCTGAAGTTGAATACTGCATGGCTCACTATGACACACCACAAGCTACTTGAGGATCTAGATAAGGAGCCATGTGGTTTGTATTCACTCGATTTTGTCCATGATTACGCCCTATAAATCCGCCGAGCACTTCGATCTCTTCCCACCACTTCTCTCTCATACAGCCACTTTTATTTTATGTCATGAGCCTTCCATCATACCAACAGAAAATCATCATCTCCTATTTTTGCACCTCTTCGTAACCGTTCAGCCGAGTCGTCTCCGCCCGAACACGGCAGCATGCACACAATGCCTCTCCTCAACCGTCTCTCTTTGCTCCTTCTTTTGGTCTTCTCTGTCCTGGTGTCCGCCGAGTCCTACTTAAAATACTGCAGCAACTACGACATCGTTACCTCCCAGAAGGTCCGGAACAAGGTGTTCCTGAAGGCCGATTGTCTGGGCATATACGGGAACGTCACCGCGACCCAATGCACGTACCTGGACCTGAACCAGTGAGTTATCCGTCTCTTTGTTTTCCCCCATCTTCTCCGAAGTCCCATCCACCAGCTAGGTATCCTGCCCGATCCTGAGATGCCCATCACAAACTGACCCTGCCCGCACCCGACCCACAGATGCTACGCCCTCGACACAACCAAGAAGCAGTACAAGAACCAGCGCCTGGGCAAAGGCTTCTACAAGGACACCAAGCCCGACCGCGTCTCGTGGTGCCATTTCACCTACGCCGACGCCAACTACAAGAACGCAAACAAGCCAACGGGCATCGAATGTTCGGCGCGGGACGAGCTGGCCGGCACTTACACGGCCCAGTTCCGTAAGTTTGGATCCGCTCCACACACACGCCCCAGGGGCCTTAGCGAAAAAAAAAAAAAAAAAAAAAAAGCCAATTGTTATGTTATGTACAGTATGTATACTAATGGGCAAACCCTCTTTGGGATCGTACAGGGAACCTCATTGGTGCTGAACTCGGCTTTCTGCACTGCTGGAAACGCCCCGGCTTCGGGTGTCCTGAGAACGGCGAGGAGTTCTACTGAGCAACGAATGAGTGGGAGTGCCGCGGAGGAGTGGCCAGACATTTGGCGTGGGTGGATGAGAGAGAGGAGGTCACTGCAGTTGGTCTTCGGTTGATGGACACGGCGCTTCTCCGGTTTCCCCCAAAAAACATTTTCTCTTCGCTCAATGGTCCGTTACTCTGGCTACAGATGTCAATAACGGTGGCTATTACATGTCAATTCGGTGGCGAGTGGTTAATGAATACAAAAGCTTGATACTGAAATATCACCTGCGAGTTTTCATTGCCCATTTTCTGGCTTTTCGGTGTCATCGTGTACGTGTCTTCTGTGCTACTTTGGTTCAGATACCCAATAGTCGATGACAATCTCAGGGGCCAGTCACAACCTGGAAATTTCCCGTCTTAAGATAATTGCAATCACTATCGAGTAAAGACCACCGGTACTCTGCTAACCCTCCCCAGCCCAACCAACTTTACCCGAGTGCGTAACCCTTCCCCCTCCCCTCCCCAATTCGCGCCCCTGTCCCCCCTTCTCAAGCCATAAAGGGCATCTCCCGCCTCTCCCCCGCCGCCGCCTCCGCCGCCGCCGCCACCTGGTCCGCCCGCGCGGCCCCGAACGCGCCCAGCAGGGCCGGCCACCAGACGCCGACCATCTTGTCGTCGCCCCCCGCGTTGGGGTGGATGCCGTCGCGGTTGTCGGCCGACCCGCTGTAGCCCGTGTACTGGTCCACGACCCAGACGGGGCTTTCGGTGGTGTTCTGCGCCTGCGCCCAGGGCGTGATGGCCTGGTTCAGCGCCTGGATTTTGGCGTTGAAGTTACCCATGCCCATGGGGATGATTTGGGCGACCTGTTTGAGGGGGCTCTGTTAGTCCTGATGCTTTTTTCGTACTCATATTTGTAGTTGAGCTTGTGTGTGTTGGGTGGAAGGGAAAGACGCCAATGAGAAAAGGCAAACATACGACTATCTTCATCTTCGGGTTGCTGTCCCGCATCACCTGGACCAGGGTGGTGAAGGCCGCGATGATCTGGTCGACGGGCTTGTTCTGCTGCACAATGTCGTTGGTGCCGAGGTGCATCGTGATGACGTCGGCCGGGTTCCGCTGCAGCCAGCCCACGAGCTGCTTGTTGTTGGCGATGTTGATGGCCAGGAACCCCGAGTGTCCTAATTACATTGGCGATTAGCTTCATGTCGGCGGCCACTGACTGGCAAAGGGGTCGGTCCGGCTGCCGGTTTACGTACCTTCATTGTCGCGGTCGTACTTGGTGTCGCGGCAGTTGTTCTCGTTCTTGCCCGACCCCACGAAGTTGACCGTCGCGTAGTCCGTGCCCTGCAGCTTCTCCCAGAGCTTGGCGCGCCAGCAGGTGATCTCCGTGATGGAGTCGCCGAAGGGCATGTACCGCAGGGCGGTGGTGTTCTGGGCTACCACAGCGCTCACCAGCGTAGCCAGCGACAGAAGCTTGACAGAGACCATCGTGGATATGAATTTGCTCTCTATGGGAAAGGTGTTGTGTGTTCAAGTTCGGTACTTTCACCCCGCAGTGCTTGTACTAACAGAAGAGCTCGTGAGCGCCTATCAGTCACCGTGACGGGCTCTATTATATGTACTCGCCTGTAATAAGATACGTACATGCTCGGCACTTGGAGAACATATGCCGGCCGTATCACAAACCTGGAACCAGGACGGCTGTCCCCCGAGTACCGGGTAAAGTGGCTATTTATACGAGCCACTTTCCGGGTATTCTGACATGAAGAAGCCTCAACCCCAGCCTCACTGCTCATGTCGTCGTACTAGATTGTAGTATCGCGACATTTGAAGGCTAATCTCCCGATTCGTCAATGGGACGGTCTGAGGTGGGATTTCTCAAGGCGGGGTCTTGACCTGTGGAAGCTCCACGATGCGTTTTCTCCTTTTCCCCATTCGGAGGGCTCTCTAGTCTCCGCAATCCGCTCCCCCGCCTGGAGATCGGTGCAGTGTGACAGTAGGCTCTGCAGGTGAATGTCCGACTCGGTTCACATCAGTAGTATGACCCAAAGAGTGATCCATTTCGGCGCCGCCAAGACTACATCCTTTGCTGATTGAGCAAACAGGAACGATCTTGTGATAGGAATTCGTTAGATAAACATCGACAAGGAGTGACCTTCTATCTCGCTTCTCGTTGAGCTGAAATCTCCTCGGAAAGGGGCTCCCGGGCAAGAAGAGCATCAATCCCGTCACCGCTGTCCCAACAAGGGACATGACTTAGACCACTTTGGGTCTGCGCTGAGTAGGTACAATACACCCCATGTCACAGTTTCTACCGGACACCTTAGACACAGAGCGCCCCCCGAAACTCTACTCAGTAATACCTAGCCACCCCCTCGTCCGACCTCGCGATATCATTCAGCTCCGCAAACGAAGGCTGCGTGCTCTTCCCGGCCGCATCCACATTCACCAACCTCCCGCCCTCGAGGTAAACCTCGACCCAAGTAAGCGTGACCGTGGTCGTCGCCAGGTCCACATACGGCTCGCACTCGACGTGGAGCGCCTTGAAGCCCTCGTCGGCCGACACCGCCAGAAGCGAGGCCACGTCTTGGAAGTAGTACTCGATCTCCATGTCGTGGCTGTTGACGGGGTGAGGGAGCTTCATGCTCTCGGCCAGGCTGCGAGTGGCGGTCGTGTTGAAGGCCTGTGGATGGTTTAGTCACCGTTGGCCTGTGGAGGTGAGTTAGGTACACACCATCTGGTACTTCAAGATCCCGTGCCGTTCGTGGATCTTGGCGCACTCGACCCCGTGGCGATGGGAGAGGAAGTCGTGAAACTCTTCTTCGGACTTGTCTGGGTTTCGGTGGTACCGGCCCGAAAGACGGAGGACGCGCTCTGGCTTGGCCATGGTGAAGGATCCTGGGTGGGAGGGCCGGAGAGTATCGAGGTGGGGACTGTTGAGTACGACAGAAAGGATCCTTTACCTGGATTGTGGGTGTTATAAGGAGAAAGAAGTCAAAAAAAAAAATGAGATGGAGGAAAGAGGTAAATATGTCCAAAGATCCTCCGCGCACCAACAAGAGTGGAGTGAAAGGCATGCATAACAGGGTAGTAATAGCTGAGGCAAGGGATGAACGCGTTGGGGATGTGATAGGCATAGGGCCCCTCATGGTTGGAAATAACAACGACGCTGCTTGATAAGTCTTGTAGCTAACATTCGATGCACCATCAATTGATCTTTGACATGCACCGTACGTCGAAATGGTTCACTGGCTGGTTTACTGGCTGCCAAGCTTCCTCCCCAGAAACAGCCATACCAGACAACCTTCGTCCTCATCCTCGTCTCCCCCTTTCTTGTGACGGACTCCAAGGGATACATTGGGCCATAACCCCTATTCAATTCAGCCCTACCGGACTGTAAGAGCCGTTACCCGAAGCTTCCGCTGGCATGGGCGTCACTTGAATCGCAGTGTGGTATGTGTACCTCTTAGGCGCAATTCAAAGTTCGTTACTCCCATCATCAATTGGTCGTGGATAGCGACCGCCAAATAGGCGAGTCGGCGACATATTCATGACATTTGACGCAGCGACTTGGCTGTAGCCATTCGGGATTCATAGCGATTGACTGATGCGCTCATGCCGAAAGGTAAGCTAAGAAGACATACTGCTGAAAAATGTATAGGGACTTGGATCGTGCGATAGGAACGAACAAGTCATTCCCTTATGGTTTATATATTTCAGCGCGATAGACAGGTGGATGGATACATGGCTTTGAGCTCGTGGGGTGAATCTGGGGATGGCATGTTTTCGTGTTATCGCCGACGAGCTGCCGAATGCTCGTCATATTTCGTTAAAACCATACGATTATGATGTAATGCCATTATTCAGAGCCTAATGAAGCTGTTTCGC
Organism: Apiospora marii; assembly: GCF_038362585.1. Lineage (NCBI taxonomy): Eukaryota > Fungi > Ascomycota > Sordariomycetes > Amphisphaeriales > Apiosporaceae > Apiospora > Apiospora marii. The sequence goes on from NW_027117377.1 coordinate 4,939,338, forward strand.
GGTCATATAATAAACTGCACACAGGGAGAAAGAAGCCGTTGGTGTTAAGTGCGGAAAAACCCAGATGTATTGTACAACCTCCATGAGGGAAGTGGTGGAGTCTTTATCTGTCTCTAGACGGTCCTGTTGAGTCTAAACTCTATGCCTGATGACACTCAGGCATCTATGCATCTATACAGCCCCCTCTTATCCTCTTAGGACGTCGGCTGGAATGCTCGGAATGCTGTCCAAGAATTTTTGAGAACCCCTCCAGGCGAAATGTGACACTTGCAGGAGTCCGCTAAAAATCCCAGTCCGGTACCGCCCTGTCTAAATGCGATGAAAACACAAAAACGAGAAAAAGCAGCTGGCTGTGCGAATCTATGCTGCAATTGCCGAGCGGTCCCTTGGAGCGCCCTTGACCCCGGCCCTTTCGCCGGAGTCCACCTTTTCCTTGTCATTAAGTCCTCCTCCAGGATCGTAAATCACCTTCTGCACCCATCTGCGGAATTGGTCGCTTATTTGGCGATCTCAACACCGCCAGTGGCACCGAGAGCCTTCTTCAGGTCACCGTAGATGGCGAACTGACCAGCAGTGATGGTACCGACCATGGCAAGACGGGCACCGATACCGCTGAAAGAGCCCTTGAGGCCGAGCTCCTTGGCGATCTTGACCAGACGGCTGGTGGTGCTCTCACCGGGGGCACCCTTGGACTTGTTGATCTTGGACAGCATGGTGTCGGCGGGCTGAGAGATGATGGCAGCGGCGAAACCGGCAATCAGACCAGAGCCCAGGTTGGCAACAGTCTGCATGCTGTCGGACAGGGACTTCTTGGGCCAGATGCTGAAGACAAACTCGGAGACCTTCTCGAAGGCAACGAACTTGGCCATGGTGTAGGGGATCCTGAGGGGCATTGTATTAGCTGTGCGGTTTTGATTGATATCCCGAGTGTGAAGAGAACTTACTGCTTGAACAGAATGGGGCCGAAACCGGCGTAGAAAGCACCGATACCCTCGTTCTTCAGCATCTTGGAGAAACCACCAATGAGGCCGTTGGCGTAGGTGGGCTCAGACACGAGACGGATACGGGTAGCCTCAAGAGGGCAGAGGGCGATATCAGCGAAGAACTCGGCGGCACCAGCGGAGGCGAGGTAGACCAGAGTGCGGTTGTTAGAGGCAGCCTCGTAGCCGATGGTGTTGATCGACTGCTGCTTGAAGAACTCGTAACCTCCGAACTTGAAGGCACCCTGGAGGAAGTAACCGGCGAAGGTGGGACCGGCACCGGTGAGCAGAGCACCGGCACCCTCCTTGGCGATGACCTGGCGGAAACCACCGATCATACCACGGTTGTAGGTGGCGGGGTCGAGCTGGATACGGGTCTTGACGCTGTCGGGAGGGGTCAATGTCAGCCTTTGTTAAGAATTGAGGTTGCGCGCAATTGGATCCGTGGCCAATTGCTTTTCACGGTGGGTGAATTGCAAGCGCCGCGACCGTGATCACTTCTCGGCCAGGATCTGCGCCAATTACAGAGAACGAGGTGCAACATACACATCAACGGGGGTGAGACCACCGTGGGTGACGGAACAGCAGACAGCGCCGGCCAGGGCGAATCTGGAGTAGAGCTGGAGGCCGGTCATCTCGCCGGGAGCGTTGGCCTTGGCCTTCTCGACGACGGCATCGAGCTTGACCGAGCCGGTGGAGGGAGCGGAAGAGGCCATTGTGATGTGCTGCGAACAGGAAAAAGAATAAAAATTAAGAGATTGAGTGGAGTGAGAGACTGAACGACTGCTGGAGGAGTTCGTTCAAAGGAAGCGCAGGCAGATGGGCAGTGAGGCTTTTAGGGAGGATGATGGAAGAAATTGAAGATCAGACTGGCAGCCGGTGTGTGTGGTGGCCCTTTCAGATAAATTATCTGTCGGCTGGCTGGAGCAAGGCAAAGGTACATCCGACACAATTTTTCCCTCGGGCTAACACGGAAAACTCTCCTGCTAACTGTCCAAGCGGCTGGGGACGCTCCACTTGCCTGCCCATCCACCAACCATGGGCCGCCAATTCCGGCCAGCCGAATCAAGATTCTTAAAGTCAATTCACCCAGTCCGCTTTCTCCTGCAAGCAGACACCGCCGGTGATAAATTCTTAGCTAAGTTGGCACCGCTGCAGAGTCATGGGCCATGAAGTATTTGTCACTCTAGAACATCTACGAGCCTTTGCCCCTTTTTGCGTCCCGAAAGATCTTCAAGCGCAGCCGTAATGCCAACCAGCAAACTCACCCAAAGCCTTGGTTTCTTCGCGAGTGTCGTCTTAACTCCGAGACAGCCCGACCTTTGGGAAGATCCACCAATTACCTCACTACGTCGCAGCTAACCTGCCCTTAGCGCGAGTCAGCTTCGAGGAATCCACCACGTTGCCGTAGTTGCGTCGATCGTGATTGGCGAAGTAGAGTGAAGCTGCAAGTCGCCGATAAGATTGAGTTCAAAGGTCGAGATAAGAGGTTTGCGGTTGCCCATGTTGAGCGTGATATATCAATTCCGTCTTTCAATTGAATTTTCCCATCTACCATTAATTCGGTGGCTAATTATAGAAGGCCGTTCCTTCTCTTCGAGGGTCTACTCCAAAAGTTCATTTGCTCATAGCGAACTTGGTTTTTTTTCGCAATCCAATCTGCTAGCAGCGATGACGGAAGCTACCACGCCAAACGCTTATTTCACATGCCAAAAGCCCAGAACTATGATCTGACCGACGTCTCAACCAGCGCCGGTCCCTTGCATATGCATGCGTCTTTGGGAATCCAAAGATTTAAGGGCGCAAAAACAATCATGTGAGAACATGGATACCACTTTTGCTTTTAGTTTCGACATCAAATCTCTGTTGCCGACCGCAAGCAGTGAGGTGGGGGTCTGCCTGTTTGCTTTGTAGCCCTCACAGACCCGTGAAGTCTCGGAAGAAACTCAAGCGCCCGGCCCTAGCACGGTTTTCATACAATTGCTCGATAAGTTGGTGATTATTTATTTATTTGGTATTTCTGGCATCATGTTAATTGACGGGTTCCGGAAAAGCCTTAAAGGCAAGCCCCTCTACCAAGGATGGCAACTTACAGAAACGTTTCCAGGGGTTCTCCCCTCCGCGGGTCATTCTCGCCATAGACCTCAGGCGAGTAGCTGACCTCACTGTACGTTTGGATCAACTCCCTCCAGTAGCAAGCCGTCGCGGCCTCAGTAAGGTAACGGTGGCGGAACGTCTCGACAGCATTGGAGGCTATCGTCTTGGCGACTTCGGTATTTCGAAGGAAGTCTAGCGTGCCTTTCTCCAAGTCTGGCCCGGTATAATCGACCAACATCACGTTCTGGAATCCCGGCAACGAGTCCCGGGAATCTTCAATAGGCTTCGAGTACATCAGACTGTGGTATAGATGGATCCACTTGGGACTCTGCATCACGTTGACGGATGTGCAGAGAAGTGAGTCGAGGCTGTTGAACGTGGACGGGGAATCAGCGTGGACGAGCACCTGATGGCGGCAAACATCGGGCGCGGACATGCTGGGTCGACGATCACTCGTCAAATGGAATGACCCCCAATCGTCTGTGTCGCTGGTTTCCTTTGTCCTGGTACGCCGTCTTATTGACTCCTGCCCATCGATCTCGGCAGCTATTTGCCCCAGCGGCTTGAATGTAACGCTTCCCTGGTTACCGTCCCGCTTCGTGTCCTGCCGCGAAGAGTTCGAATTGGAAGTTTCCAAGGATCCAATGAACGGCGCCAGCCAGACCTTATCGTCCTGTTCCCTCCTATCCAGAACCCATACGGGCTTGGTAACATCTGCGACTTGGCCGCGCACGTCGAGTACGAATTCGATATTAGGGATGTCATTTTTGGGGTCATTGATGATGGACTGTTGGATTGACTGGAGTGTGGCATCCGCAGCTACACGGGAGTCTTCCGCTATTAAGTTTGATTCTACAATATGCAGCTTCAAACAGAATGAACTTGTCAGCTCTTGTCTTTCTCAAAGCCAGGCTGGTAGCTGAGATCAGAATCAGGCGGGTTGACCTACCTCTCCATCGAACACGGCAACCCTCACACGGCCCTCTTGGATATCGATGGCTTTAAGATCGTCCAAGCTGGTATGGTATCTCTCGTACTGCTGCTTTGCACGGAGGAGCTCGTCAAACAGCCCGGGAAACGCCTTCCTGCACTGGTGCCGGGAGAGACTGAGATCATGTGCATCTCTGGAATACCTCCATCGCCAGGTCAGTCCGATTTGGTCAAGGAACCGTGACACTTGGATCCAGAATCGCCTCCCCAAGGCAATGAAGAGAGGTCTTCCGAAGTTATTCCCGGGCGCGCCGTCGGGCTTGATGACTTGCTTCAGCTTTGGAGCGAAGACCGGTTCGATTACGTCCTGCTTCCCCTCCTCACGGCTTTGGCGACGAGATATAGCTGGTAAGCGGCGTGGGTATAGTGCGTGAAAGCAGTCCGCGTGTTCTCGCCCGGCGCAAGGCTCCAGCAAGCCCCATGGGACCGAGGGAAAGGGACTCACGTCCCAGCTTATGGAGAGCAACAAGGCACAGACGACGAGCACGAAGAAGGCATGGGCTTGAGAGGAGCGTCGGCGTGGGATACCAAGGCTACAGAATCGTCTTAATCTAGGGAGTCCAGGAATCGGTAACATTTGGTCGCTGTACACATGTCTGTTCCGTGTCACTGGGAAAAGGACATGCTGGAGCGAAAGGGTTTCGACCAGGCTATTCGGAAACTAAATCGTATTGCAGACCCGGGCTCTCGTGCGAAGGGGACTTCAGAGCTATTAAAGGGAAGCCTGGCCCCCCTACAGCACGGCTCCCTTGGCACTGCGGCGGCCATGGTGGGTGGCATCACAGAGGTCCTTAGATTGAAGGTGCGTAACTGCATGCCTCGTTTGGGGGATGGATCCGTTTTGGGTTCCCTCAGCCTGCAAAGCCTCCAACCAGGATTCTTCCAGCGAGCAATGCGGTTGGCGCTGACGTCGCCGAACTCGAAAACGGATTGGTAGAGGCCAATTGCTGCTTGTATACATATAGAATGGGGTGGCGCCCCAAATAATCCGACCCCCCTGGTAAGCGCTAATGCCGTCAGCGATTCTGGCGAACGATGTTCTTCTAGCAATGCCTACTTATACTTCTCTTATATGTAGTCGTGGTGCTCTTTGATAGCCATACATATGTGGTTCAGCACCTATGCATGCTTTGGCCAATGTCAAGTACTGGGAATGATCGCCATTTACCTCCGCGCACACCAATACAACCATATCTCCCACTCTGTAACGGTTGGTTGTGGTTTGAATGCTGCTCAGCCTGGGTCATCTCGGCTACGATCAGCACTCAGCACCCAGCTGAGGCTGACGTTTGATCATCGATGCAGAGCCCGGCTCTGTACTACCTCTCGGAACATACGGCACATACCTTACCTTGCAGGATCCGGCTGTCCAAATATGTGGTGGCTATTCGCTCAGCCGTTGTGGCAGGCGCGCGGCCAGCGAACCTCCTATCTGCAATGGCTTCAGAAAGTGGAGGCGACTTTGAAGCGCGCTGGCCTGTTATTCTAGGCATAGAAACAAAGCGCGCCCAGTCTCGTAGGCGGGGTGCGACCGCGGCTGATGTAGCAATTGGAGAAGATATAGGCATGCCACCTACATCCACGCCCATAAAAGCAGCATCGGTTCGCGACCGTGAATGGGTGATGGATGGAATGGTAAGCTGCAAACTGCTGCAAGCGTCACTAACAGCTGGGGGCCGTCACGGTTGACGGGTTGCAACATGCAGCATCTGTGTGTTGCATGTTGGAGCCTGCTGCAATCCAGACAGCCAACATGATATGGTGCAGGTAAATATGCAAATGGATGGATCGGGTTCTTTACTTCAAACTTGAGGGACTGTGATTGAGCATTTTGGCGGTCACTGGCGCTCGTATCCAACTGGGCGCGACCCAGGATAGGCCCCCTGACTGGGACTGGCAACACGGTTACTGTAAGTCCTCCAGGATACTGGATGGAGTGATGCCAACCTAAGATAATGTGACTTTCATGAAATCTCGAGGTATATAATATATTAAGATATTATGAATATCAATAGATTGGAATAGTTATTATCTCATACATACCTAATCGGATCTGAACGAAGTGGGAATAGGTATCGAGATCCATGCTTGCTACCATCTGCAAGAGCACTCTGGGCGTTACCGTGCACGCCCCACTGGAGTCGCAACGCCCGCAGAACAGTGATGTCAAAGATCTACAGCAGCTCCCCTTGCCTGAGTGACGTAAAGGATAACAAGCTGTTCTGTCGACACAATAAGTAGCAACTGCCTTGCCGAGTTGATACTTTCTACAATCTGCACTTCAATCTTCAATCTACTCCGACACTCTTCTCTGAAGCAAGATACAATATTACGCTTCGCGTCCAATTACCACCAAGTCCACACACCTTTCGTCAGGACCAAACGAAACACAATGGCTCCCTCCAAGACACCCGGCTCCAACAACGCCGCCAGCGACACCTTCCTCAAGCAGCAAGCTGAAGGTAAGTCCCGAGCAAAAAAGAAGGGACCAACAAAATTAGGAACTTTACTAATATGAGATGTTTCTATAGCCAAGGGCCTCGGAGCCGACAACGCCCCCGCCCACAAGGAGGCCCCCGCCCCGGGCGAGGCCCCCGTCGCATCCGACTCGGGCATCGTCGGCGGCGGCAATGCCACCAACATCCCCGGCGAGAAGGGCCTCAAGGACGTGCCCGTCAGCGAGGAGCGTAACAACGAGACGAACGGCAACACCATGACATAATGATCGAATGGGGATTAGACTCTTTCTTTTACTTGGAAGTGGAAGGGAGGGAGAAGATCATCACGTTTAATGAATGAATGATATGGCCAATTCTTGATATTAGCGGGCGGCGATTTGTTGACGTGGACATGCTGCGCTGTGCTGGGCGGTTCATGCTCGTTCTGGTCTGAAACGGCGGTGCTGTGGACGGCCGGCCAGCTAGCCAGCGCACCACTTATAATAGACATGGCAATGATAACAAATAATGCAAACATGACAACGGTTCCTCCAGCGTGCAAGATCGGTATGTGGCTCTGTTGAGTATATAGAACATGGTTTTATAAGGCGGCTATATGAACAAAGGTAAATGAGGTGCATGTCTTTCATGCGTTCATTTCATCCATCGGGTTGTCGGCCAGACCAAAGACATAGGCTACGGCCCAACTCAGCGAGCTAGTCGTCCCTTGCCTGCCGGTGTTAAGCACTAATACACCCCGCAAACCCCGTTCACTCATATACTTGCCTGTCGAACGTTGTACCTTAATCCGACGTTCCGTGTTGATCTGTTTGTTTTCCTTTTCTTTCAATAAAGACCTTATTAACATCAACTCTCCATAGAGACGAATGCCGCATTAACAACCCGGGATACCATCATCCAAGGATACAGAGAGAAAGAATGCGGCTCATCATCACAGGGGCCACCGGCTTCGTCGGCAGCGAGGTCCTGCGCCAGGCGCTGCGCATGCCCGAGATCACCTCCATCGTCGCCGTCGCCCGGAAGCCGGTGCGGGTCGAGGAGGGGCCCGACAACGCGGCGGCGTCCGGCAAGCTCAAGAGCGTCATTGTCCAGGACTATGGCCAATACCCGGACGACGTCAAAAAGGAGTTTGCCGGCGCCGGCGCCTGCATCTGGTGAGTTCTTGGTCTCCACACCGCGCCCCGTCCCGAACCCCAGCCAGCTTCTTCAGCCCCACATCATCGCTACTGGTGGCTGCCACCCCTTTAACAGCATACCGACATGAATCGCAAGAAGTGCCATTCAAGATGAATGGGGCATCTGGCTATGTAGTAGCTAATCATGAGTTTGGGACAATTGCAGGACGGTCGCTGTCACGCCCAGCAAATCCAAGTCGATGGAGTTTGCTGAAGTGAAGCGCATCTGCCAAGACTTCACCATGGCCGGCCTGCAGGCCATGTACGAGGCCAGGCCCGCAAAGCCGTTTCGCTTCATGTACATGAGCGGGACGGCCACGAACCGGGACCCGAACCAGAAGCCCGGGTGGTTTATGCCAGAGTACACCCAGATGAGGGTAAGCTTTCTTTCTCCCTTTCTCTAACCAACCGACAAACCCCTTGTGTCTGGGAGGTCACGGCGGTAGCTCTTCAGGCTGACACATGTTCTTGTTGCCGTCGCGTGTAGGGGCAAGGAGAGGTCATGGTTCTCGACTTCGCGAAAAAGCATCCGGGGGCGATCGAGGCTTGCGTCGCGAAGCCCGGCCTGATCACGAGCGGGACCTGGAAGGATACACTGATGTCGGCGGGTCTGAAGGTGACGGGCCTGGCGGGCAGCGTCAAGAACTCGGAGGTGGCGGCGGCGATGCTGAGGCAGGTGGTTAAGGGGTTCGAAAAGGAGCCTCTGGAGAACGACGACTTGGTGAGGTTGGGTTCGTAATTGTTTTGGTGGTGATTCTGTGTGTGTCTTATGAGAATCGTGGCGGAGGTGGCGGCGGCGATGCTGAGGCAGGGAGAAAAGGAGCTTCTCGTGGACGACGACTTGGTGAGGTTGGGTTTGTAATCGTTTTAGTGGCGATCGTGTATGTGTCTTATGAGAACTGTAGCAGAGTAGGTTGGATAAAATCAAGCGCTGACCTGCAGTACCAATGGAGGGCGTACTTGAGATGTAGTTTACGGGCGCATTGAGGGTGAGACTGGACGGCTAGTGGAAGGGATAGCTGGCTACGCCACTGTGATCTAGCCTGCTGCTGTCGCTGCCCTCAGGTACGCTCACGTTAGAGTCCCTTCTCTTCTTGTTCGCCCCAACCTATCTGGAAATATTTCCACACCAAGTCAGCGCTCGAAGGACGTCCAATACATGCCGAAAGCGGGACAAAGCTGGGATAACTGTTGATCCCAGTGTTAACTGACCTCTAATACTTTGGGAAGTGTTTATCCCAGTGTATGTTATACTTATACAATTAGTTCGCGTGGTGAAGAGATCCAGCCCTTTCGCCTCTTGACGGGCGTTTCTGGCGATGATCAGGTTTGGTATTTACAGCGCAGTTGTATCTCAAGTATCTCAAGTACCGAGCTGTTCGTTCCTTCTTCGATTCAGTCCGGGCAAGAGAGCTCCCTGGCGCTGAACTGTTGTTGGCGCGAAGAGCTCCTGGAGATCATCAGGCTTGGTATTTACAGTGAAGTTGTATTCCAAGTACCGAACTGTTCGTTCCTTCTTTGATTCACTTCAGTCAAGAGAGCTTCTCGCGCTAAACTGTTATTGGCGCGAAGAGACCGGCCATCGATTGTTCAGCTTTCACGGTTCGTTCACACGCGAACGACTGGTGAGGGATTGTAATGACCCATCCTCATCACTCCTGTATTTACTCACATCTAGCATCCCTCTGTTTCTCTGCTGGATCGCAATCCATCCATCTCGTCGAAGCAATCTCAACTTTTTCGCGTCGCCCCCATATTCCCCAGGCAAGATGACTGACGACACGAGCCTGAAGGCGCGACTGAAGCGCGTCGCACAGAAAACCTATACCAGCATCAAACAGACGTCATCCAAGGTGTTCAAGATCGAAGCTATCAAGGGAGTCATCAAGAATATTCGCGCCAAAGAGCAACAGCAGGATGACACAGACACGGCAAGTCATGTCGATGACTCCAACAACGCCCCTGATCCCCAGTCTGGAAGCATCTTATACCGGATCCCCCAAGAGATCCGCGACGAGATCTTTCGTTACTTCTTCTCTTCCACTCCCGTAGAGTTCTCAAGTCGTCCTACGTATGAAGACGGCCACCACCCCCTTGCCTTGCTCGCCTGCTGCCGACGCATGCGAGGAGAGATCGGCCCCTTATGGATGGAGTATACCGAGCTTCGTTTGGGTTCCCCTGAGACCATGATACGCAAGCTACTCACCTTCCCCGGCCCACTCAGCAGTCTCCGCTACATCACAGTTTCCGGCCTTATGGGATCGATGGTAGCAGTCCGAACCCCAGCCAGACCTCAAGCGGAAGTCCTTATCCACGAGTTCTTACGAGTCTTAGAAGGCATGCGCCTGGAGGAGCTCGTAGTCCACGCGAATCTGGGATGCCTATACTTCGAACGCCTGGCCGCAGAGCTCCTGATCACGCGCAGCAACGGCTGGCGACGTCTGGCCGTCTCCTTCCAGCGATCGCACCTGCTCGACATGAGCGCGTACCTCAACCAGCCCGACTGCTACGACTTCGCGCGACGATACTTCCTGGCGGATCACCGCCTGAACCTGATGCCCGACCAGTTCCTGCAGGCCTTGCAGCACCGCGACGGACCGCAGACGCTTCCCTCGGTCCGCCTGGAGCAGAATAGCGAGCTGCCCTACCCCGACCTCACTGCGCCCGGAACCATCCACGCCCACCACTCGCTCCACAGCCCGTACTGCCGCAACCGACACCCGCTGCCCCACGTCGACTTCGTCTGGCGCAAGCCGCTGTGGGTGCGGGCCGAGCGGGGCCAGGGCGTCGACTACACGGTGCCGCCCCTGCGGGAGGACGCGAGCGAGGACCGGCCCTATTTGCAGACCAAGGAGAAGATCTTGCAGGAGAGCTCCGGTTCGGGCCTCCGTCATCGGGTGGTCAAGTGCGATTACCGATCGCTTCAGTATGGTTGGGACGATGAGCTACATTCGGCCGGACGGTCAAGAAGATGAGAGCACTGGGGCTGGAAGTTACGGATGAATGGGGGAGTTATTTGCAACAACTGGAATAATCACACGATCACATGGAATAATCGTTCGGGGACAAGGATTTGGGGGTGATTCCGGGGTCAGACATTTGCACTATAGTCACTCCAATTGAGATGATTTGGGATAAACTCGTGAAGCCTGTGTACCTCGTGTGATTATGCCGTTGATGTGCCCGCTGCTGTTATTCCGTCCATGTGATTATGCTATTGCTGTTCCCGCTTCTGTTATTCCGTTTATTGTTGATGATATTGTTAATCCCGCTACTGCTATTCCGTTTATTTGCTTATGCTGTTACTGTGCCCGCTACCGTCATTCCGTTCATATGGTATGATATTGCTTTGGCCGCTACTGATATTCCATTCATGTAGTTATGCTATTGCTGTGCCCGCTACTGTTACTCCATTCATGTGACAAGGCCCTTGGTAATGGGGGTCGAAGTTGTGAACAGTCCGTGTCTCTCTTAGTAACCCAGAAGCAGCTCACCGAAACCATAATACCACAATGGATTCTGCCAGCGTCAGATTCCCCCGTGTCCTGGCTGTGTTGGCTCAAGGGTTACTTACAGTGGTGCAACTATTAACGGAAACCCCGCGCATCGTCTGCCTTACCTTTGTGATGCATCTAGTAGAGACCAGATATGCGTGATTACGGCCATAAGAATACAGGAACTGGAAAAACATGCCTTGACTTGCTATACGGACGGTGTGTGACAGTTTCCTTACGCGACTTAGCCCTTGTACGACTAAGATTACGTTGCCTTCAGGTCGCCCCAGCAAAGTACTTCTTCCCGACTTGGCCATATCTTTAATGGTAACCCTTACGTGATCTTCACGAAGAAACTCAGTTCCTCCCAACCATGACGGGTAATTAGACCATATCCGGTCTACGGTTATTCTAGTTACGGCAGGTCCGGTTGTGTTGGTCACGCTCTGAAGGAAGCGGTCCTATCACGTGTGATAATGCAGTTGGTCGATATTGTGTCCGTACAGGGCAAACGAGCACAGTTTTGTGACCAACTTACATAAACGACACTGAATTTAGAGAGGTCCTTCGTCACTCAAATAGAACACTGTCCTGAATTCCTGGCCATTGCAAACCAAGTCTGTCTAACACACCTCCATTGTCCATTTACCTCACCACATTTTCTCAACCACCAGCACCAATCTGCAGTACACTCGCGCCGCGATGAACATGACCCGCCGTGCTTTGAATCTGGGGGCTATCCCCTTCAGCATCTTCAAGACCTATTACCTCTTCGCGGTATCCGACATCCCGGCCGTCACCTTGCCTGCCGTACGTCCAAGTTCTATTATTATTTGTTTAGCTAGACCCGATATTACCGAACAAGAATATGCTTGCTGATCAGAAGAGTAGATGGCCATAGCCCTCGGCATTGCCGGGCCTTGCAGCTGGCAACGCACCCTTTTCGCTTTGCTATGGGTTCAACTGCATCTTCTCCCCTTCCAGGTACGTCTAGGAACATTTAAGACCTACCATGTTGAGGGAATTTCACTGGCTAACGTGGCGATGATCAGGTGAGAAATCAGGTTCGTCGTACCATTCTCCTTTCATCGAACCAAGTGACGAAACAAATCTGTTAACCCAAGCTCTCAGCTGGGCGGTATCGAAGAGGACAGGATGGCCAAGCCGTACCGGCCCTTGCCCTCGGGCAGGATCACCGTGGGGCAAGCCACCCTCCTCCACCGAGTCTCCTTCCTGCTCATGTGGGTGGCTGCCTTCCAGGCAAACACGCTCGCTTGCACGCTGGTCTACTCCATCGCCATCATGTCGTACAACGAGGGCGGCCTGTCCGAGTTGGCGGTGCCCCGGAACCTGGTCGGGGCTGTGGGCATTGGCTGCTACTGCTGGGGCACGACCGCCATCCTCGGTAAGAAATCACCCCATGAAAAGCGTCCCTTTTCCTGATTGCTATGGTGCTGACAATTGTCTGTTAGACGGCGGTAAAGATTTACAGGGGCTCAGGGCTGTTGCGGTATTGATTGCTTTTGGCTTGTTCGCGACTACGGTGAGCGGCTACCTCCCCCTTTCCTCCCAGCCTCCTTGAGATCCTTCGAATTCCGTTCAGTTTCGTCCCAATAATGCCCCGGCCATACCTAAATCACGACATCTGATCTAAAATGCAGGGCCATGCTCAGGATTTCCGTGATCGTTCCGCTGATCAGGCACGAGGCCGGACGTCCATACCCCTGTTACTCTCCCAGCCCGTGGCTCGCTGGTCTCTGGCCGCCATCTCGGCGGCCTGGACCGTGGGACTGGTCTTACTGTGGCAACCGCCGGTACTTGCTACTATAGCTTATGTTACCTTGGGTGTTTCATACATGACCGGTTTCCTCGCTAGTTACGACGAGAAGGACGATTATTACTCCTATTGCTGGTATGGCGTAAGTGGATCTTTCACCCCTTTGTATTTGCCTGCAGTTCACTGAATGAATATATAGTTCTGGCTCCTCGGCAGCAACCTTCTGCCCATCTTTCCTCGCTTGAGAGGGGAACTCCTTTGGACGGAGGAGGACTATGATTTCTTAGGGGGATGAATAATGACAGAACTAAAGAACTCTGGAGGTGCAAGGTGGGCCAATCACACAATGAACCAAGAGACCAGATGAGCAGTGAAAGAAATTTCGCTGGGCTACTAATGGCGCAAGGGATATATACATAGTCTTAGATACCCCTGACAATAAGACGACACTGCTTACCTAAATATGTTCTTGGCCGACGGCTAGTTACTGAGGGCTATGTGGATCTGCCGGCGCTGCGGTGAGTGGACCGCGAGGGCCGGGCCGCGGTGGATTATCTCCGCGGGGTTGGTCTCGTTTCATTTCGGATGCAGGAAGGGCGGGAGAAGATTGAGAGGTATCGGGGGGCTTTGCGGGGTGGGTATGGAGAGATGACGCTGTTCGTTTTGTCTAAGTATTTACATGGATGGGGCAGAATTAACTGTCATCGTTTCTGTCTTCTAGATGGAGTATTGGCACATTGTCATGGTGACTAACGTTGGATGTCTTGTTGGCTGCGTGAGGTATACATTTGCCCCTCATGTCCGGTTTTGAATTCACAAATGCGTCTGATTAGCCGCGACTTCTTTGAGGTATTGATGGGCACTGCTTGGCTTGCATGGTGAGCTCGAGTTGGGCGACTTGCGCGGCTGATTTAGCGAGATTGGGGAGTTGGCCTAGTGGCGGGGTGTTGCCGGCCACCCACTACAGAGCGCCAAAACGCCATAGCGAGGGAGGGCGTTTGGCGCGTACAAACTGATTTGCCCACACGCTTGTTGGTCAGACTCGACGCTTCCTCTGTAGGCCAGCATCTCAAAACAATGGCAACCTCGTCCTATCTAAAAGCTGACATCACGCCCCGGCACGTAGTGATGCAATCAGACACGTTGCCCGTATCCCTCCGCTTGCGCATTTGGGCCAGCCAGTATCTCTACCCTGGCAGGAATCGCGGGGGGTTGGGCAACGTCGTCCGCCTACCTTTCGGGAAGGTCATCAAGCTGAACACTACCAGAAATGAGGCCGACGCAATGGAATTCGTCCGCGCCAATACGTCGATACCTATCCCCAAGGTCTACGAGGTATACGAGCGGCCCGATGGCGCTGTCGACATTGTCATGGAAGCGCTCCCAGGCGATGGCACCGACTACACCAACATGAGTCCCGAACAAGTCCGGGCGTTTGGCGATGAGCTCTCGGGCTATCTGCACCAACTGCGAAACCTTGAGCCGCCCGAGAAGGGGTTTATCGGGTCGGTAAATGGGGGGTCGTTATTGGACCACCGAGTTGGCCATGTCCGCTTCGCACCTTTCCATACTGTGGACGACTTTCATTCGTACCTGCGCCTGGGTGGGCCGCTAGACACATGGATGTATAATCCCGTGGTCAAAAAAGTCCACGGTAGATCCGGCACCTACCGCGTGAAGTTCACCCATGCTGATCTCAATCCCACCAACATCCAATACCACAACGGGCGGATCGCGGGCATCATCGACTGGGAATTTGCCGGCTGGTACCCGGAGTACTGGGAGTACACCAAGATGCGGTTCGCCGACCGTCCCGTGTACCAGAAATTATTTGAGGCCGTCGAGGCCTGCCCGGGCATTGACAAGTACCCTGAGGAGCTCGAGGCTGAGCGGGACATTTGGCAGCGCCTGAGCCCTTGGGCCTATGACGACTTCTACGAACAACCTGAGAATGTTGCTGCTTTCTGTAAATCTATAGCTGGCGCGCAATGTCGAAGTGTAGATAACACAGCTCGTACTAGTGTTAAAAGCTCCTGACGATACGTGATTTTTAAGCTGATAAAAAGGTAGCCGGTGATATTATAATCAACGCACATTTTCCTGTCAGCGACATATATATGCTCTTACAGGTTTGAGAACTGCTACCTGGGTATACCGTAAGAATCCCTCGCCGGTATTCCGTCAGCTGGCAGATTGAGGGGGAGCTCCTTTGACATTCTCAAAAGGAGGGGATAGGTCCATTTAAAGAGGCTTCGCAGAACACCAGGACTTCAACTAGATAAAGGATTCTTTATTTCAAACCACAAAGAGTGTTGGGACTGAGGGTGTCATGGGCCTGAAACCTTGCATTTCCACCGGATGCTGAAATATAAATAAACGAACCAATCTCTTTAAAGTGTAGTAGAAAGCAACTAGTGAGACAGACACCATACGACTAATGCAATGGCCACCTCAGCGTCAGACCTTTCCCAAGATGGGCTGGAAGAGGAAAACAGCAACTTTCCGGACTACACAATTTCCGAGTTGCTTGGACTGGTAAATCCTGAGTTTCGGTATACAGCACTCAAAACGAAACCGTCTAAGAGTGACGACTGGGTCCAAATATCGGCTAATGACATTACGAAGCTCGAGGGGTTCACCAATGCCAACTTGGGCTTGATGTTCGAGGACCTCCTGGAGCAGGGGGTGACCCTGACTCCTCGAGAGGATCTCAAGCTCGAGGTCGCGCAGTACGGTGGGGAACGAGTCGGACATAAATACCAATTCGACCGCGCTCTTAACCCCTGAATAAAGGCCAACGCCATCGTTTGCATCAACAAGACGATAGCGCGTCTCCAGGACCGGCTGGGCACCCCTCCGAAGACCTACGGCCTCGTGACACAGAATCGGGGTCGCCGCCGCCCGATACCGATCGGCCAGATTCCCGGGCAAAAGAAACCTATGCACGCGAACTGGCTCGTCGCTTTCCCCGGCGAGTGGAGACCGGAAGGCGTCGACCTGGCGGGCCAGCTGAAGGCCCCGCGGAATTTCGACCCGACGGACGTCGTCTTCATCAACCCGGCCGACGAGGACGAGTGGGAAGAGCCGCCCGCGGAAATCGTGGCGGCTAATTGGTGCCTCCGGCAGTGCGGCACCTACGCCTGGCAGACCGGGTGCCGGTACATGTTCCTGGTGACCGTCGAGTACGTCACCGTCCTTCGCTTCCACCTGGTCGAGGGAGGGGGCGAGGAGGACCCCACGAGCAGCACCGTCTTGGGCGTCGAGTACGCCTACTTTCCGTACAGCCGCCACGGCGAGCAGGAACTCTCGTTGTGCAAGACGGTATGGGCCCTGACGTTGATGGCGCAGCATCCCCGGCACCGCGACATCGTCCCGCGCAGGAGGATGCTGCCTTTGAATACCTGGTACGCGTATACTACCGCCGCAGAGGGGCGCACGTACTACATCCATCACCTTTCCGAGATCATCCGGGATTCGATTCCAGGTAATGGGCCGAAGATCATCGACATCTCCAAAGCAAGGGACGAAGAACTTATTCAAAGAATTGCCCATCGGGTAGGGGAGGTTGGCAGATAGTTGCAATTACCAATGTATGGTCTTCTCTTCAGCGATTCATATACATCTATTTGCTCGGGCGTGGCACCTTCAGATACCAAAGGGAGGGGGGAAGGGCTAGAGCGGGATTGGATTACCACTCCCCCTTTCAGCCACAATAACTCATTATGTGATCTGCCAATATAGCGACTTGCTAGATGACTCTTTATCCCCGCCTACAAAGGGAAAACTATTCGGGGATCTTCCCTTGTGAGTCGACAGATTTGGTACTGTGCCATGGCACATGGATACGGAAGTCTAGACCTCGACAGACCGCACCATTATACTGGGCAGAACAAAGTACATTGTTCTACATCGCCATGTTATCGTGTAGACACAGGGCTATATAACGTTTGCTGCCAGCCTTGTATCATTGGAGTCACATATCTACATCACTGACAGAAACAACTATTCGAAAATAACAAGCAACAGTTGATCGAACTCCAAAAGCCTAAGCACCGAGACCCGGAGATAGTTCCAGACACGATGACAACACTACAGCCACAAACTTCGTATCTTTCAGCCGCAAAACGGGTCGTCATAGGTGTAGAGTACAAGATATCCGAACTGCTAGCATTACGCAACCCTAAGCTGCAGTTTGCTCGCACTTCACGTAGCGTGTCAGACAATAATAACTGGGTCTTGGTTTCCACAGACCATATCGATAGGCTCGATGGGTTTACCAATACAAACCTGGACGGAATGTACGAGGATTTGCTCAATCAGGCGGCAGACCTAGTCGACGACGATGCAGAGGATCTCCGGTCCGCTCAGAGAGCAAACGACGATGTCACCAACGAAGCCGACTTCGAGGATCGACTCAGGCCATGGCTGGAAAAGAACGCCCTGTATTGTATCAACAAGACAATAACAAACCTACAGGATCGACTAGGTACATCTCGAAAGCAATACAGGCTTATGCGCACGTCTCAGTTCACATACCGGAATGAGGAGGATGATGATGACAGGCACTTCTTGCCAGACTGGGCTATGGTCTACCCTGACGGCGTAGATCCGGAAGGTACCGACTTGGCTGGAGAGACAAAAAGGCCGAACGTGAACCCAGCCATCTTAGATAAGATGAGGGAAAAGTCGGGAAAGCCGGTCCGTGGAAGCCAAACCATGATCAAGGTCCTCAGGCAATGTGCCTCTTACGCGTGGCTGTCCAAATGCCGATACGTATTCCTGATTACGTCTCAGCACGTCATAGTCTTCAGGTTTCATCTGGTGGAGAAAGGCGAAAACACCTTCGACACAGTCCTCGGGGTCGAGTACGACTATTTCCCGTACAGGGTAGAAGATCTGGAACAGGACCAGCCACCTTGAGCAAGGCAATATGGGCGCAAATGATGATGGCGCAGAACCCGCAACACCGCGAGGTTGTTCCACTAAGCGAGATGGTATCTCTTGACACGTGGTATAGTTATACCAAGAATGCCCACACATACTATATCCACCATCTGTCTGAGATTGTCCGGGAAACTCTGCCTGACAGTATTCCCGCAGGGAAAGTTGTCGACATCTTCAAGAGCACAAAAAATGTGGTGCAGAGAATAGTCCGTCGCGTCAACGGCCTAAGGGAGCCGGCTCCCAGGCATTGGGATCAGGTTTCACAAGGCCGTGTCGAGAAGGCACAGAGTAGAGCCAAGACCTCTGGTGGCCGCGTGAAGAAGAGAAAGGACCAAGGGAAGCTGTCTGATGGTCTTGTAGAAAAGAAAATACGGGTATAGCGGAGGAGACTTATGATTGGCTCGGGAGAAGGGCAGGACAATTTCGCGCTTTTAACTAATTACACTACTTAATATATATTTTCCGTCTTAGCTCTCAGTACTGCAAGAACTTTTGGGCGAACGGGATAGTTGTCTTCTAGCGCGCTGCATTTCGCGCCTCTTTTCGCAAGGTTCGCAGTTCCATCGCTCTAGATGCTTTGTGGTCTTCAAGTGTTTAGCTTTGCGACCTGGGAATTTCCCCCAACGAAACAGCTTTTTTGCTCTATCATAAGTGAAATTCTCTGGGTGTCCAGGCCATGAATCAAAGCATTTCTCTAGAATTTCACCCTCTGAGAGACCTTTGTTTGACCTCAACTTCCCTAGATGCTCCAAACTTGGGAGCAAGCGGTCCAATATCTTTTCGGCCGGAAACAGTTCATTCCAGCCATCCTCGCCATGCACCATTACTTCCAAGTTGTCAGCATCCCGAAAGGGCGGGCCTTCGCTTGAAAATTTCCCTGGGTCAGCGGTGTAGGGATGAGGTGCTGTCCAGGAGCGGCTGAAGTCGACATACTTGCCCCCAGAGATATTGTCTTCCTTGATGTCACCGACGAAGATACCAAGCCTGTGCATGGTTCTCAACCCTTGAAACGTCTCCTTCACCATCTTGGGGCTCACAAAGACTCGTCTGATATCCTCGTGGCAACATCTTGGGTAGTCGAAATCGAGCAGCTCCTTGACAATGGCGTATCGCTTCCTCCCTCTGAACCAAGCTTGCTTGCTTATGTGGCGGTCCATGAAGTCGTAATGGCTTTGATCCAGCTCGATCCAGCCGTAGCATGCGACCGCAAGGTGCTCCTGGCCAAACTCCTTCAGCCGCGCAAAAGCACGATACTCGTTGGGGAATGCGTGAATGTAAGGCCACCGGGCATCATCTGATCCGAACATCTCCCTAAAAGAGGGGTGTCCCCGGTCCTGTTCGTCCGTGAACTGCGGATTATACCCAGTCAGCCGTCGCGCACTGGGAATTAGAAGCACAAAAACGATGGAAATCTTCCGATTGTCGCGGACGTTGAGAGGGAGAAGTAAAACCTCAACTCAGCCACGAGTCCTGTCAGAGGACAAACTGCTGCTGCCTATCTGGGGATTTTGCTTAGTCACGGAGCTATGTAGACCACTCACCAACTTTAACGCGTAAATGTTGCCATTGATACGAGCTTTCCACACATAGGAATGTACTCCTTCACCGAGCTTGTTGATGAAATCGATCTCCAACGGTGCACCACCGGTGTCGAATTGGTGGAGCGTGGGCTCCGGGATGCAGGTCACATCGCACCCCAACATGGCGACAAACAGCTGACGACCGATCTCAAAAGTCGCTTGTTAGCAGTTTTGGAAATGAGCAAGAGAAATCAGCGCAATGAGCTTTGCCCGGGTTTCTAGGCCTTTTCTTGGCCAGAAAGAGCAAGCCGGAAGAATGGGCCCCTGAATAAGACAAAGGCGGTCCCCGAAAACCGGTGATATGTCAACATCGGGACAAAGAGGGAACCTAAACCAGAACAAAGAGGCTCATTTCACGCTGAGACCAGAAGGTGTTCTTTGTGCGCAGACTCACGCAGTCAAGTTCTAGATCCCTGATCTACGATGATTCGCTTCTGGGCAGCCCACCTCAATGTGTTTTCAACCATGATGGCCGTGCTCAGCCAAGGTTCTTTCCCAGCATGTAAAATGACAAACTGGAATCAGAGGCCAAGGTTTAATACGGAACACACGTACATACTTGTTGTCCCATCATTATCAATGAAATCGAGCGCATGGAACACGAGAGCTGTGCTTATTTGTCTGTTTTCATGGCTATGTATATGGGTGACGAAAGAACGCAGTGAACTTCCCATGTCTCCTAGTGACCCAACCTTAGACCTCAAAAGCATGCATTGCGGTCATTGTATTCGAGTTGCCCTGCTCATGGCTTCACAACAGCAGGCTCCCTCAAATAACTTATCCTAGTGTACATGTATCCCCGAATATACGGGTGAAGGAGAATCCCGATCGCCAGCCGGTATGTTTACCCTTGCTTACTCCTTCGTGTGGGTGATTTCCTGCACCTCAAACTCGGGCTCCTCCTCAAAGCACTCGCGGTGCCGCTTCGCCAGGAGATCGAGCGGCTCGATCCCCTGCGGGTACTTGTTGTACCAGGTGTCGACGGGGTATCCGGAGATGTCGCATTCTGCCGGCTTCATGATCTTCATCAGCGTCTCACGGTTGCTGATGGTGCGGTCCTGTGGCCCGACGCCGCGCAGGAGGTTGTGCTGGGCGGCGAGCGACATGCCGTTGGTCTCCGGGCTGTCCCAAGTGGCGAAGCGGCGGAGACGCAACATGTTGGCGGCTCTGCCGCGGCAGGTGTCGATGAGTGCGTCGACCGCGATGCTCAGGGTTCGCATCTCGTGTCGTAACTCAATGAGCTCGTCGTCGGTGAGGGCGACAATGCTTTCCTTGGTCTTCATGTTCTTGAGGAGTCGCTCGGGCAGACTCTGAGGCGTGCAGACCCCTTGTCTCGCTGTCTTGGTTATGCGAGAGGCTTCGTGACAGGGTTTTCCAGTGTGAAAACTGTGTTCAGGATCTTCCATCCATTGCAGGCATGAGTGACGCCAATGGTGAGGTCGCAACAAGTGTTCAAGGCAACGGAAATGAAGACGCGGGGTCGTGGACTCTCTTTGTCTGGAGAAGGGACCGTTCTTGATGAACGGGTCAGCCAATGCCCCCACAATAAGGGTATGCAGACTGCTCTTGAAAGTCTCTTGGTTGACCTTGACAGGGCAGTTGAAAGCCCGGTTGATATCCAGCTTTGTAGCGCGGTCCTCGGTGAAGTAGAAACTGACAGTCCGCACTGATCGAAACAGCGCGATCAGTGTGGCGATGTCACGGACCTTGGACCAGATCACAGCCAGGTCTTCCGACTTGCTGCGTCCCTTGGCTGCAAGCTGTGGTATTTCAATGCTAACACTAAATTCTCCAACCATTCGGGCACGCCGAGCCAAGCTTTTGAGCTTTTGATCCTCCAAATCTCGAACGAAGAAAGTGCATGATGCGGAGTCGGGCCAGACGCTGGGACGAGTAAGACGTGCAGAAACGCGCGATTTAATCTTCAGCCAGGAAGTGGATGCATGTCCACTGCGAAGGATGGCAATGTCGATGTCGTAGATATATCCATTCGGTTCAAAGAGGATAGGAAAGAGTTCGTCCGAGATGGCTTTGCAGGTCTGCATCAAGGCATTCACAGTCGGCCGGTCGGCAAAGTCCCAAGGCGAGAAACCGTAAATCGCGTCCGTTAGTATCTCGGCTCTTATCTCCACGGGAAGAGGCATAAGAGGGAATTGCGACATCGTGAGTTATTTTGCTGACGGTAAGTTGACTTGATGTGGTATGTGTGGTTGATGAGAAGGAATGGGTTTGTCGCCGAGTAGAGTGGGAGAACTGCAAGTTTTTATAGGCAGATTCGTAGGAACTTGAATGTAAATGAATTTGAATGCAATGGCATAGGTGCAAAGATGCAAAAACATGAGCCATTGAATGGTAGAGCGTGCAAAAACAGTTCTTCCTGGGTGAGTCTTTGGCAAGGACAGCACAGTTGGTCGTGGATATTTCTCACTTATGATTGAATGCCTGTTATATACGTAATTTAGATGTATGTAGAAAAACTTACATGAGCCAGTACTAGTGCTACAAATATCTTGAGGCCATGCATCAGATCATGAACACGTCCTGTACTTCAAAATTTATTTCCGCAGATGGCTCATATAATACCTTGAGTAATTCGTAGCATCCACAGGCTTGCATAATTCTTTGGAGCAGCTGAGTCACTAGATAGCAAATCCAGTTATTCCTCTAGGTAAATAGGCAACTACGAAGAAGGAAACGATGTGTTGCTCCTTGCCCAAAGCAAACTACGTGAGTCAAGCAATATCTGCCCCCTATCTTCACTTGGCCGACCCCTCCACCCAGTCGTCGTCAGGGATCTCGCCCAAATCCACCACCTTGCCCGCCCCGCCGAACCTCCCCTGCGTATCGAACCAGTCCCGGTCCACCGCCGTCTCCGGCCGCCAGCGCAGGCTCTTGGCCATCCTCTCCTCGAGCCGGTCCTCCAACAGGTCCGCCACCAGGATGCCCACAGCCGGCGCGTTCATGAATCCGTTTCCAGACCCGCCGGCCGCCACGAGCAAGCGCTGCGAGGAGCCTCCTCGCGGGTATCGTGCGATCAGGAACAGCCGGTCGGGCGTGTCGGCGTCCCAGCACAGCCGCGGCCGCAGCAGGGGGCGGTCGGCCAGCTGCGGGACTGTGGCCTGCAGCAGCTTGTGCATGTTCGTCGCGGAGGTGCGGGGGACGGCCTGGCGCGGGACTGGGACCGGCTGCTTCTCTCCTCCGTCTTTCCCGTCCGCCAGGTGGATGTAGCCCGGGTGCTCGTCGCAGATCTTCAGCTCCGGCTCGCCCGCCGCGATGGCCGACTTGGGCGGCGACAGGAAGAAGCCCCCGTCCACGTTGAAGAGGACGGGCAGCTCCGCGTACGCGGGCGCCTCGTCCGCGGTCAGGGCCACGTGCCCCAGCGTCCAGGCCGTGGGGCGCAGCTGCTTCTCGAAGTCGACGAGGGTCGAGGCGCCGGCCCCCGCGGCCAGGATGGTGAAGTCGGCGCGGTGCGTCGCGCCGTCGGCCGTCTTGGCGCCCACCACCACCTCGTCGCCGTCGCCGCCGTCATCGTACAAGAGCTCCGCGACGCGGCCGGCCCGCGGGTCGCAGACGAAGGTGGCGCCGCCCTCGGCGGCCGCGGCGTGGACGTCGAGCAGGACGTCGCGGGCCTCGACCCAGCCGGCGCCCTCGCGGCGGATGAAGCCGCGCCAGCCCGTCAGGTCGCCCGTCAGGACGCCGTCGGGCATGGTCTGCCGGAAGGCCTCGGCGTCCTCGAGCGGGGCGTAGACGTCGGGCCGCGCCTCGGCCGCCGCTTTCACCTTCTCCCAGGCCTCGTCGCCGACGGCGGCGTAGATGAAGCCCGTGGGGTGGTAGTGCGGGGCGTGGACCGGGTCGTGGCGCCAGACCTCGGACGAGAGGGTCTCGATGGTGTTCCAGGCGTAGTCCAGGTCTGTCTGGTCTGCGGCGGGCGGCGATATCGCTGCGTTGGATGGTTAGCGGATCTGAGCGAGTTCATGCGACTGTGCGCCCCATAACTTACGCTCTTCCAGGATCTTGTTGTGGTCGTTGCCGGCGGATATGGCGGACGGGAACGTGTTGGAGTCCAGCACTTTGATGTTAGTGTAGCCGCGCTTGACGAGCCGGTATGCGATGGATGTCCCCCATGTCCCCGCTCCGATGATCAGGATCGAAGAGTTCTTCTCCAGGGGCTGCATGGCGTCCATGGTTGTTCGTTGCGAGTCTTTCGATTCTGTTGGGTGGACTTGACTTCGAACCGAAGTCATAAGCAAAAGGAAAAGAAAGAACAGAATTGACGCCATGATCAAGCCGCGTATTGACAAAATGGCACTAGACAAATACGAGTCCACAGATATGTCCCCTCCTTCTGGGAGAACCCAAGGAATTGGATGGTTCGATTCGGGTCTACTTAAAGGGCTATGGAAGTGGGTCGCCGAGGTCGTGGTTGATGTCAGGTGACGACCGGCGATATGTGCCATTTACCCAAACAGGCATCTCTTGCAGTTCCGAGAATGAGGGGGGCGGGCGTATGCAGAATGAGGTCTTCGACTCCAGGCGAAACCACCCAAGCTTGTCGATTTGGACGGGTTGGGCAACTTATACATGGACCGGTCTATATCGACTTGCTAGGCCTTTTGGTTGGTCCAAGTGGGAGTGGCATCCTTGATCCTTGCAACTCTCATACCCCACTACTCGATAGTATGAGGCTTGGCTTCTTCCTATTGGTTTACTTCGTAGATATTAGTATACAAACATAGATCAGCTATAGTATATTGCTGATACCTTTGAGGACGTGGAAGATATGAGTTGACTAGTATCCCCGAACTGCAAGGTAGTATTTGCCCTGCCCAGATGGGATCTTGGCCACGAACAGGCAGTAAATGAATAAGAGTTGAAAATGAATAGTGTTAGTACTCCGCGTTGCATGCTTACATCAAACCCGAATTGGCATACTCGTCTCTGTTCAGCTACGAGTGTCCAAAAAAGCTGTGCGGCCGCGTTCTCGTCACGGGATGGTTAAACAGCGAGAAACATGTGATCAACGATAACGTATTATTCTGGGGACGAGGATGTGTCGTATGCTTGTCGATGCAGGTCTTGACACCCTGAAATATTCATGGTGTAAGTCGCGTATACAAGTTATCGAGTCTGCTATTTTGAGTCGAGCAACTCCCAACGAGTATGTGTGCACTTAGCTAGGATGAAGCGAGTTACTTTCAACACTCTCTCATATCGCCCATCACTTCAATTCTTAGCTTGGAAATCAAGTGTGATATCAAGGTTTGTTATACCCAAGGTTTGTCGCCGGTGAAGTTCGTTTTGAGTTTCATCCCAACCAGATCTCTAGAGACTGATAGCAGATGATATGCGAGTTGCCCATGATATATGAAGCATGTTATTACGTAGATCCCTTGACCGGGCTGGTGTAGCCTAGCGGTAGTATTATTAGTTATATGCTTAAAGGCAAGAGGGTTCAATTCCCTCTGCGGTCACTTTTTTCCTCTTTTCGACATTTCTACCACCCCTTTCATTCTGTCCGTCCCGTAACAACGAACACAACCGTTGTTCACATCGGTCCACGAGCATAGTCTCTATAAATACTTACATGTATCTATACTAGACACCCGATACACAGTCCCTGAGGCTTGTGCGGTCAGCTGGATGGGCACACTGTTGTGGCGGGCTGTTCGATGCTCGAACAGGAGAACTGAGTGCAGAGTTGTTGGATTTTGGTCTCATCACATAATCACAGAGTAGACATCTGCTAGATGATGCGACAGGAAGTCATCCATCCAGGGGTTTTCTCAGAGATACCCATGATATAGTGAGGTCGTATGTCCACACCGGCAGCACCTGTCATGCCCAGTGTAAATGACTAAGCAGATGAAGCCATGGGCACAGGGTCCATCCAGCATCTCTGCTGTAGAGTCGCATGCAAGTTTTGAGGGGTGAGGGCACTGATTAACATTGAAGCTCATTATACGAAAAGGCAATTGTAATTACTTGTATGACATATGGGGATTTTCGCATTCGGCAACCCATCTCATGGCTGGTCAGTCATGGGTTGTTCCTTGCTGCTTGCTGCCAATGTTTGGTTGTTGAGGTGGGAGGGAAGGCCTTAACTCGCCAAAAAGGGCCCCGACGCCACAGGGATGGCCACTACCAGCTGGCCTAACGGGGCTGTGCAAAAAAAGCCCGACGCAGCACAAAGCAAAAGCACAATCTTTAGAAGCACTCAAAGGGTTCAAGTCCGGCGGGACTACGACATTTCCAGCACAAGCGGCGGGCAGCAAGGAAGCGCAGGTGCGAGTGGGTGGGCGTGTGTGTATTATTGCGCGCGTGTGTGCACTCTCTCTGCTTGCCTCTCTCTCTGTGTTCCGTCATTCCTCTCCGGCTCTTTTCTTTCATTTGACCTGCGCCCTCTTTCAGATCGCCCTTGCTCTTCTTTTTGAGGAAACTTTTTGTTTCTTCTACTAAGTTGGGCTGGCGCGTTACTCGGCCGCAAAATCCACACACTCCTGCTGTGCCTGCTCAGTCATCCATCCTCTTTCTGCCTTTAAGGACGGACGTAGCGAGGAGGGAGACAGAGATTAGACAACGTTCTTCTGGCGACCAGCATTATTAGACCACACCCCCATTGTTGTCGACGTCGCATCCTCCTACTTCTTTTCCTTTTCTCTGGTCCTTTTTCTTGTTCCTTGCCACCTACCCTACCACCCCTCGAATACCATCAACAACAAACCGCCTGTCGTGATTTCTATATACCTACCTCAAAGCAACAGACAAAACCCCTCCTCCCACCCCCCTCCCAATCGCCAGCTATGGCAGGCCCTGCCTCTCCGGGCACCGAAGGCCCGACGTACGAGCCGCCCACCTTGCCTCCTGGCTGGATTGCACAATGGGACGGCTCGAGTAAGAAGTACTATTTCGTCTCGATCTCGACCGGCGTCTCGCAGTGGGAGACCCCCTCCCAGGCAGCACCCGGCGGCACCCCGGCGCCCCGCGGCGACCATCCCTACGGTGCTCCTGGCGCGCGTCCGGAGCTCATCACACACCCCGACGGCACCCAGACGGTGAAGCACCCCGACGGTCGTATGGAACCCGTTCTGCCGCCCGAGGGTGCAAGAGCGCTGGAGAGTGGTCCCACTGGCGAAAGAGGATTCGGCGTAAGTACATAGCTTCGGACTTCGACTCTGCTATCTGCAAACGACGTCATATGCATACGGGGAAAACTGACACAACACCTGTCTTACTAGAGCTTCGCGACGAATGCACTCATGAACCAGTTCTCCGGTAAACAAGGCGGCGGCGGAGGCGGCTCGAACGGTCTCGGGGGTTTGGCCAGTCAGTTCTTAGGAGGTGGTCATGGCAATAATAACAGCGGTCACGGCAACTCTTCTGGTGGACAGGGCGGCGCTGGCGGCCCAGCCGGCAAACTTGTTGGCGCGTTGGCTTCCAGCTTGTTCTCGAGCGGCGGCAGTGGCAAGCCGGACCAACCTCAGAACTACCACGGCGGCCAGTCACAGCAGCCGGCGCAATCTGGCGGCTTGGCGGGTTCCGTCATGGGAGGCGTTGCCAACATGTTTGGCGGCAACAACCAAGGCCACTCGGTACGTGCTATTCACGCCTTATCCTTTTATCTCAACCTCTGCTAATTGTCACCAAGTCTCAGAACTACGGATACTCAAACACCGGTAACCAGGGAGGATACAGCGGTCAAGCACCTCCGGCTTCATACCAGCCTTCGGGCGCTTCGACCCCGGCTTACTCGTCTTCGGCCGGCCAACATACAAGTCAACACGGCGGTGCGCCATCTTACGGAGTGCCGCAGCAGCACCACCAACCACAACATACTCAGTCGTTTCCCGCACCGCCTGGCCAACACGGCGCGTCTTATACCAGCCCACCTCCTAATTCACAGTCTCACGTACCTCCTTACGGCTCGCACCCCCAAAGTCAAGCCCCAGGCTACGGCCACAGCCCGGTATCACAAGGACCACACTACTGTACGCACGACCCAACATAACTTATATTAATGGTTGTTCTATACTGATCAGATCCTCAGCACACCAACCGCCATATAATACTTCTCCTTCTGGCCAGCACCAGCAGTACAACGGTGGAAGCCATCAGCAATACCCTCCTCCTCAGCCATCGTACAACCACCAATACGGATCCGTACCTCCGCCACCTGGCGCGTACCCTGGCGCCCCGACATACGCAGGTGGAAACCAGCACGCACCCCCAGTACCGAGCGGTTCTCACCCCCACCATGGTCAGCAGTCCGGCCCAGGTGGCTATCCCGGTACCTGGTAGCGGACTTCGAAGGAAGGATTCAGAAATTGGTTTCTTTGACACGGTCAAAGCATGGTAGATTTGTCTTTGATGTCGCATATATCATAGGTCTTGCCATCTGCGTTTCTTCATACGGGTGCAACAGCCACAGTATATCAATGCCTGCATTTCTCTCTGAGATGGGAGCAATGGAGGTAAGACGAGGTGACGCAGCAACACCTTACAATTGTGATTCCGCTGCTTGTCACCGACCGGCTGTCGTCAATGATTTTTAACGAGCCACGAGATTGAAGAGTATTCCGGTATACAGATGAGAGATTCGGGTAGAGGGCAATTTGGTATGATCCAGAAATGCATATTCAACAGCCTCAGCCACCACTGTTTTACTGTTCCTTTTTGTCCTGACCGGGCTCGGCTGCGACAAACTGGATCCAGCTCGAGATGCGACGCGCCATAAACCACGATAGGATGGCTACCACAATGATGTAGCCAATAGTGGGCAGGAGCGAGCGCGGCAAAAGGTTGAAGACGTACGGGTCGAGAATGACGTCCACGTAGACAGGCGGCACCTCGTTCATCAAGGTCTTGTTAGTTGTGTAGTAGTCTGCAGCTGCCAGGATCTGCAAGAAGAGAACGGACGTCTCGCGTTCCCGAGAACGGCTTTTAGATGCTGACCCATCATCACGGCGGCCTCCTTCATTGGCTGCCTCAAGGTGTTGGCGACGATCCAGAGAATAGTCGGAAAGCTCAGTGATGAGCTCGGCAGACTCAAAGACGGTCTGCAGCTCATACGTATTGAGAACAAATGCGGTGGGTTGCTATCAGCTGTTAATGATGGGGTCCAGTCAGATTTATATAGAGGTGGATAATAAACTCACAGTAGCTGCCCAGCAAACCCTCACTTCGTATCGTTGGCCTTCAGTGAGCTGATCCAGTACGAGCCATGTCGGCTTACCGTACTTGGCAGATTCAGTGGGAAATTGGGCTTGGAGGTACGTCCGGATGGCCCATTTGTCAGGGGTCAAAGTGTCGACCTGTAGATCGTCCAGGTTCGGATGAGCTGACGGAATGTTGATGTTATTGGGAGCCAGAAAGATGGCCTTCTCCGTATTGGCCGCCACCAGAGAGGCTAACAAGACACTGATCAGGGCCAACATGGTATTCCTGACGGAGGAGCCACCTTTGCTATGCCACTGCCTAAAGCTCGGCAGATGTGTGCAGCTGGATGGATGATGCCGTGACCGTGAGTGGATGAAAGTGAGGCCAGCGCGGTTCAGTCAGTTCCTAGTTTCGCTTCATTCCGGATCCCCGGGAAGGGTTGCAGCAGCAGAAGGCGCAGGGAGCTGGGGCTGTCACGAGCTTTCTAGATTATTGATTAGAAGACCGGTCGGGTTTATTAGGTGGAGCTCGCGGACGGGGGCTCACTCTCGGGACGCGCAGGCAAGGAAGTGGAATATGTCGCCTACATGCAACTTGGGTACGGTCTATCCGGAAAGCTGCACGATATGAGTGGCCGTGAGCAAACGAGCCGATCACTCTTGATCACTGCAACGCGAGGCTGTTTAGTGGGATAGATGCGGTGTATACCGGGTGTGATATGTGCTTTTTTTTTTGTTGTGCTTCCCGTGTCTGGTTTCTGAGGATATAAAAGGCCGGGATCCGCTCTTGGACGCCTCGGAGGTCTGCTTGGTTCCGAGACAGGCAGACAGATAGATAGACAGACGACTGAGCAATCACATTCAACAAACACACGTAGAGACAGACAAACATGCATGTGCTGTGCTGTACTACTAATATCTATGATCAAATCTAAGGTAATTGATCGCCCCTGAACTTCAATCTACGGTCAAGACTGGATAGTAGTAGCAAGCAGCACACCTAATCGAGCGTACGTGGACAATGGTGGCCGCGCCCCTGTTACCGTTTTTTGCGCTCTTTCATCTGCCCATTCACATTCATTAATCATTGAATTGAATTTCATGGGCTTGGAGAGCTAGGCTGCTTGAAGTAACGCTTCACCGCGCTTTCCCGCTTTTGGCGTTTCGGACGTGCATGGGAAATCAACAAAAAAAAAACCGAAGACTGAGGTGAGCAACTGGCAGCTACCACGCTACACTACCAGTCAGATAGATGTCTGTTAGCTTGGCAGCGGGCAGCTCAGCCAGTCACCTAGCCTTCTAAACCGTAGCGCACTGCTGCACTGCTACACCCAAGCAACCAAAAGCTCCAAGCACCAAGAGACCCCTCCTGCTCCCCCCCTGTTCACCTGCAAATCAATCAAGCCGCCTGCTGCTAATCAAGTTGCTTCCAGCGGCCCCCCAAGTGGCAGCAGAGTGCCAGTGCCTTTTCCCTCATCTCTGCCACCATCTCCCCCCCACCCCACCTTAAGATTATTAGTCAACCCACCCATTCCCGTCCCTGTCAATCCCGTTTCTGTGTTGTTGACCTCCTCTCCCAGTCCTTCCCTCCCCATAGGCCGGTCGGCGAAGCTAAGCTACCCAGGGTCAGGTATCTTTTGATAATTTCAACAGCCTCCCCCCCAAAGTGGGCTGTCGTCTTCCAGTCTAAACAATCCACCTCAAACCTCTAATCCCTCCTCTTTCTTCACTTTCTGTGTCTTGTCTCTGGCTGTCTGTTTTTGATCTTCTTTCTTGAACCATTCTCACCTTCATCGTCTTTTCACCCTGCTCTTGCATTTCATCCAACCGACAAGATGCGTGAGATCATTAGCATTAACGGTATGTTGCTGGCCCTCCCTCTCCCTCCTATCTCGCTGCCTTTGTTTTCCTTCCTTCGCGCGCGTGTTTTTTGCCCACACCGCAACATCCCGCGCTGCCTGGCCCCTTCGACCATGCTGTTGTCGCTTTCCCTCCAAGCCCAATCCATGTCCCGCGTTTCAAACTCGGCTTTCCCGTACTGACTTTCTCTGTGTGTAGTCGGCCAGGCTGGTTGCCAGATTGCCAACTCGTGCTGGGAGGTAAGCTTTCGCCGCCCCTTTGCCAAACATCCCTGGGATATCTTCGCCACTTTGCCGCGGTGCCGCTCAGGCAACCGTGAAAAAAGTTACCACGCCGAGAACGAACCTTACACAGACGCGATATCCAAGCAAACATTCACCACGGGCCAAATTGACTGACATAAATGCTTTATTATAGCTCTACTGCCTCGAGCACGGTATTCAGGTATGCATTTCATGACAAATTCACATTGACACAACATGGTCACTGACTTTATTATTTTCACAGCCCGATGGTTACCTGACCGAAGAGCGCAAGGCCGCTCCCCCGGACCATGGCTTCAGCACTTTCTTCTCCGAGACTGGTATGTCGATAATGCTTCGTGTTCTGTTCATGAAGCGGTGGGTTGCTAATCACGTATCACGATAGGCCAGGGCAAGTACGTCCCCCGTACCATCTACTGCGATCTCGAGCCCAATGTCGTCGACGAGGTCCGCACCGGTACCTACCGCACTCTGTTCCACCCCGAGCAGATGATCACCGGCAAGGAGGATGCCTCCAACAACTACGCTCGTGGCCACTACACCGTCGGCAAGGAGCTGATCGACCAGGTTCTGGACCGCGTTCGCCGCGTCGCCGATAGCTGTGCTGGTCTCCAGGGTTTCCTGGTCTTCCACTCGTTCGGTGGTGGTACCGGTTCCGGTTTCGGTGCTCTGCTCATGGAGCGCCTGTCTCTCGACTACGGCAAGAAGAGCAAGCTGGAGTTCTGCGTCTACCCTGCTCCCCAGACCAGCACCTCGGTTGTTGAGCCCTACAACTCTATTCTCACCACCCACACCACTCTGGAGCACTCCGACTGCTCCTTCATGGTCGACAACGAGGCCATCTACGATATCTGCCGCCGCAACCTCGGCCTCGAGCGCCCCAACTTCGAGAACCTCAACCGCCTCATCGCTCAGGGTAAGTGCCGATCGCCTTGGCGTTGAATCCTTTTCAAACGGGCATATTCTAACCTGTGTGACAGTCGTCTCGTCCATTACCGCTTCTCTCCGATTCGACGGTTCCCTCAACGTCGATCTGAACGAGTTCCAGACCAACTTGGTCCCTTACCCTCGTATCCACTTCCCTCTGGTCGCCTACGCGCCCATTATCTCGGCCGCCAAGGCCGCCCACGAGGCCAACTCGGTTCAGGAGATGACCATGTCTTGCTTCGAGCCCTACAACCAGATGGTCAAGTGTGACCCCCGCAACGGCAAGTACATGGCTACCTGCCTGCTGTACCGCGGTGATGTCGTTCCCAAGGACGCCCATGGTGCCGTTGCCACCCTCAAGACCAAGCGCACTATCCAGTTCGTCGACTGGTGCCCGACTGGTTTCAAGCTGGGTATCTGCTTCCAGCCTCCTCAGCTGGTCCCCAACGGTGATCTCGCCAAGGTCGACCGCGCTGTGTAAGTGAACCCGACCACATGTGTTGCAAGAATTATTCTAACCTAAAATACAGCTGCATGCTCTCCAACACCACTGCCATCGCCGAGGCCTGGTCCGCCCTGTCCTCCAAGTTCGATCTTATGTACTCGAAGCGTGCTTTCGTCCATTGGTATGTCGGTGAGGGTATGGAGGAAGGTGAATTCTCCGAGGCCCGTGAGGATTTGGCCGCTCTCGAGCGCGACTACGAGGAGGTGGCGACGGACTCTCTGGATGTTGAGGGCGATGTTGAGGCCGAGTACTAAGGGACACGAAAGGCACATCAGCAGCCAGCGGAGCCGGAAAGTGCTTCGTGATGGGGACCGACTAAGACCTCGGGTGCTCTGAATAACCGAGCTAATGCATGATACCCTGATTGTCTTTGTGAAAAGATGCAGAAATGCCGGTTGTTGTTGCATGAGTATAGGAACAGGATGGTTGCCCCCATTTTTGCGAGGATGTTTGAGTTAACCAGGGGACGAGGGGCTTTGATCATTCGATTCACGCGGAGCCTGAGGATGCGTAGTAGTCGTATACACTTTGTAAATTCATTCTATGAAGTTTAATGGTATGACAGGAGCCAATACTTTCTTTATTCCTGTTTAATGATTGGCCAGTCCAGCCCAAACCCATCCCTGCTCTGTTTGTCCGTCTTCACTACCTTTGACATGAAATGCGGTCCGAATTAGTAAGGCCATAAAAAGAGGTATGACCGTTTTGTCTGTAGATATTATACTTGCATTTCTGTGGTTCAAACGGCTTTCTGGCATTGTTCCCGAGGCTTAACCAGCCAAATGGATGCCCAAGATTGGGGGACCCACGATGCAGTGCGACGGTTGGGCGTGAGTTGTTGCTAGGGGACCTGTCCTATAGCCAATGGATTCAAGCCGAGGAGAAAAACATGATGGTCGCAGGCCTTCTGCACTCCGCACTTTGAACCCAAAGAAAAGTCGATGAAATTCGGTTGGCAGAGACGTGCAGCCAAGGTGCATATCGTTCAAAACCGCTTCTGCCAATCAGAGGGCGTCTAGTTTCGGCTCGTGACTGTAAGATTGCGTTTTCGTGGAGGCCTGGCACATATATTGGATTGATGGATACTACTCACTTACATAAGGTGTAGTAATAGGCAAGTATGGAAATTGGAGAAGCTAGGTGATGATGGCTGTCATGCCTTTCGGCACTGCAACTTCTTGATAAGCATCTGCGTATGCATGCGCTATAGGCATCCAACCTATGGATCTACAAGTATGCTGTAGATATCGGCAACGGGTAGCTGTTTGAAACATTGACTGACTGAGCTCTGAGCTTTCGAGCTTGGGCCGGAATCCTCTCGTTGGCTTGGTTAGGCTGCGAAAGACCGACTAAAAACTGACGTCTGATGACCTGCAAATACACCGAACTGGAATTGGCAGTCCACCCCCAAGAACGGAGCCATTGCAGCTCCCAAGCTTACAGGCGAACTGCCCCTGTCCCGTTCTTGCCCATCCTGCCTGTCCAGGAAGCGAAACTCCACCGCGAGAAAAACAACGGGCCACCGGGCGATCCCATTTGATTGATTGACGACGCCAGCACCAGCCAGCCAAGCCAGCCTCCTCCAAAAGTTGAATCATCTGTAACCAGTAACCTTGCCATTGGAGATGGTGCACCACCCTGCGCACAGAACATCTCGATAATTAAACCTTCCCAAGCAAGGAGACTGACTGACTGCGTGTGTCTGCTACTTTACTGTCATACTGTACCTTTCCCATCATCGCCTCCAGGCTTGACCTTTGACGTCGCCCAAGCAAGCCCCTTGGCGTCTCTACCGATTCCCGGCCCAGAGAATCGTAACTAAAATACGACGAACCCCATTCCGCAATCGCCGACCGACCCTACTGCAATCTCCATACCCTCTCGATTTATTGCGCAGCCAACCAAGCAAGCCGAGGCTGGGCTTCACACGCTTGTTTCAACACCCCTTCCTCCCGCCAATTCACGACGGGCATAATAATCTGGCAGAGTTGGAAATTGAGCTGCCTGGAGTGGACGTCTACCTACTGCGAACCACGATCGCAACAACCTCGCCCAATACGACACGCAATCATCCAACTCCCGTCCTAGCAACACCCACGATCAAGTCGTACCGAGCTCGGCCACGCAACCATGTCGATCGAAGCTGTTGAGGCAGGTAAGTACGGATATTTACTGGCATACTGCTTTCCAGAATACGGCATTTCGGTTGGTTGTCGTCGCCATGCATAGCTAACATTGCCCCTTGTTTACAGCTGTCCCGAACCTCAACCTCACCCCCGAGGAGAAGCGGGTCTATGGCCAGCTCTTCCGCCAAGCCGACACCGAGAGTGTGGGCGTTGTCACTGGCGAAGTAGCCGTCAAATTCTTTGAGAAAACGAGACTAGACTCCTCGATTCTGGGCGAGGTAGGTTCACACACACACCCTACGCGGGCGTAGACGTCGCGTCCAAGTGCTAACATGGATGCCTTCCCCCCTTAGATCTGGCAAATAGCAGACCAGGAGAATCGCGGCTTCCTGACCCCCGCTGGTTTCGGCCTCACTCTTCGCCTCATTGGCCATGCGCAAGCCGGCCGCCAACCGTCCCGAGAGATCGCCCTCCAACAAGGTCCCATCCCACGCTTCGAAGGCTTCACGCCCGCCGGCCCTCCCGTACCTCCGCCGCAACCTTCGCCGTTACAAGCCCAAGGAACCGGCGGCGCGCCCATCCGTATACCTCCTCTGACACCCGAGAAAGTAGCGCAGTATGCCAGCTTGTTTGAACGACAGGGGCTGCAGGGGAACCTGCTGCCTGGCGACCAGGCTAAGTCGATCTTCGAGAAATCAGCTCTACCGAACGAAGTGCTGGGCAGGATCTGGCAGCTCGCCGACACGGAGCAGAGAGGCTCTCTCGTCCAGACGGAGTTTGTCATCGCAATGCATCTTCTTACGTCTATGAAGACGGGCGCCCTGCGAGGTTT
Source organism: Apiospora marii (assembly GCF_038362585.1). NCBI lineage: Eukaryota > Fungi > Ascomycota > Sordariomycetes > Amphisphaeriales > Apiosporaceae > Apiospora > Apiospora marii. Next base: position 4,974,499 of record NW_027117377.1, read on the forward strand.
GCCCAACGTCCTGCCGGCTGCTCTGTATGAGGCTGCCACCCGACGTGGCTCGATGTCTCGTCAAAGCCCCCAGCCGACCGGCCAGCCGCTATCGGCCATCCCACGACAACTTAGCGGCTCGGCTCACATGCGCCCCGGCGGTCAAATGCCCCGATCGCCTCTCAACCCCCAGGCTACAGGAGGGCTCACCCCGCAGATGTCCGGGTCTGGCTCAGACTGGGCCGTGACACCGGTCGATAAGGCCAGGTTCGACCAGTTCTACAACGACCTGGACAAGACGAACAAGGGATTCATCACCGGTGACGAGGCCGTGCCCTTCTTGAGTCAATCGAACCTTTCGGAGGATGCGCTGGCTCAGATCTGGGATCTTGCCGATATTAATTCCGAGGGGCGACTCACCCGGGACACGTTCGCCGTCGCCATGTTCCTTATCCGCCAACAACGGACCCGCCGAGACGGCTCTAATACCGTTCCCACGACGCTGCCTCCTAACCTAATCCCGCCTTCGCTGCGCACCCAAGCGCGTCCCCCTACTGCGAGCGGTTCTCCTTTCGATGCGCCCGCGCCCGCGCCTCCTCAACCGCCGCCCGCGCCCAAGTCGGCTCTCGATGATCTCTTTGGCCTCGACTCGCCTGCTCCTCCTGCCCCTGTGCAGTTTCCTCAGAACACTGGTGGCTCGGCTGCGAAGGATCCTTTTGCGTCGGCTTCTCCTATGCCACCGGCCTCTCCCGTCCGAGCTTCCCCTTCCGGCAATACTTTCCGGCCTTTTGTTCCGTCGTCTTCGTTCGGCAGAGGTCTGACTGCGCAGGATACCGGTGGCTCGGCAAGCTCGGCTGGTGGTCCCAAGCCGCCTGCGCCTATGGGGGGTATGGATGATTTGCTTGGCGACAACGACCCGGAAATCAGCAAGAAGCTGACCAACGAGACCACGGAGCTGGCCAACTTGTCGAACCAGATAGGATCTCTGTCGAACCAGATGCAACAAGTCCAGGCCACCCGCACGAGTACCGAGAAGGAAATCAATCAGACCAACCAGCAAAAGAAGAACTTTGAAACCCGGTTGGCTCAACTTCGGACCGCCTACGAAAATGAGATGGCAGCCGTCGATGCGATGAAGCAGGAAAAGGACAAGAACCAGCGGGAAGTCACCGTTCTCATGCAGCAAAGCACCGAAATCCAAGAGAAACGCAACAAACTCGCGGAGGAGCACAACGCTCTGTTGGCAGAGTTCCAGAAGTTCGAAGCCCAAAATGCCACCCTGAAGCAGCAGATCAGCGAGGCCAATAATGAGGTTGCTCAGTTGACGCCACAGATTGAGAAGCTGAGATCGGAATCGCGTCGGTTGAAGGGCATGGTGGCTATTAACAGCAAGCAGCTTGCCACTGTGGAAGGGCAACGTGATAAGCTGCAGGCTGAGGCGAGGGAGCTGAGCAGTAGTGCTGCCAACTCACCCCGAGGCAGCACTTCGTCGCCAGTCCCTGTGCCTGCTCAGGTGGCAAGCCCTGCGCCGTCGAATGCTAGTGCTAACAACCCCTTCTTCAGGCGGACTGGGAGCACCGACATGATGGGCGCCTTTGCGTCGCCCCCTGTCGCGAAGCCTTATGGCGATAAGTCGTTCGACGACATCTTTGGTGGTTTTGCCCCTAGCTCATCTAGCACGCCGCCGCCACCAGCAACTTCGTTCAAGCAGCAGCACACGGGCACGTCAACGGCAAGTGTTGGATCTTTTGCAACCCCGGGAACTTCTAGTCCTACTGTCAGTCGGCAAGATACCCTGACTGCTGAGCCCCCAGCTCCGCCTCTATCCCGGCAGATGACTCCTAGCTTCTTGCCTCTGGGTGACATGAGCGAGTCGCTAACCTCTTCTCGCCAGGCATCTCCTCCCATGAGCCGAGCCGGTGAGCCTCCTGCGGCTGCTGCTCAAGCTCTCGAGCCTACCGCAACTGGTCAGAGTGTTGCGTCAGGCGCAGATGTTGCCAAGACCTCTGATACGGAAGAGAAGCCCGCTGTCGGCACTGATGGCGTGCCTATCCCCGGTGCTTTCCCTGAAGAAGACCCCAAGGCTGTGGGCGAGAGCCCGTTTGGCGGAAACCGGGATAGCGAGATCTTCGAGAGCATGAAGAAGGAGCCCGTGAGCGCCAAGGACGACTTCGACTCGGCATTTGCCAGCTTCTCGGGCGGGTCCAGCAGCGGCCAGGAAAAGCCCAAGGACACTAACAACACCTTCACCAAGTTTGACAGCGAGTTCCCCCCGATTTCCGAGATTAACCGGGACGACGAGGACTCCGAGACCGCTAGCGAGGGCAACGGATTCGACGATGATTTCGCTCCCGTTTCCCCCACCACGAAGAAAGCCGATACCACGGAGGCACCCAAGGCTGCGTCCCCGGTAGAGGCCACCAAGGCTGCTGCTGAGGGATCCGTTGGAGCTGGCTCGTCCATTCACTCCACGAAGTATGATTAATTTTTCTTTCTGTCAACCCTCCTAAATCAACGAAACCCAACCAGTGCTAACCACCAATAAAAGTGCCGCAACAGCCTCTAAGGAAGATGATCCCTTTGCCCCAGCAGCCGACTTTGCACCCGCTCCCGGCACTGTTACCAACACTGCCCCGCCGGCGTCAAAAGGTGCTTTTGACGACCTGGATGATGAGTTTGAGGGTCTTGAGGATGCTAAGGAAGGCTCTGCCGACGACGAGTTTGCCAACATCTCGCGGTCAAATCTTGATGACTTCAACCCCGTTTTCGATAGCAGCCCTCCGCCTTCTCAGCCTAAAAATGAGTCGTCCAACGCCTCCAACGCGTTTGGAATTGACAGCAGCTATGACTTTGGCAACGTATCTACTACGTCTGCTGGCGCCCCGACGATCTCGACGCACAACACTGGTGCAGCGGCTGCTGGGCAGGGGCCCAAGTCTCCTGACAACCAGGAGTGGGATGCCTTGTTCGCTACCTTGGACGAAGCTCCTGCCAACAATGGCACTGGCGAATCGGCAGCACCCAAGGCCAATGAACAACCACAGAGCCCCTTGTCCCCCAAGTCGGGCCTTGCTCCTCCTCGGCCTGAGAATCCTGGCCGAGCACTTACGGAGGATGGTACACACGATGATCCTATCTTGAAGAACCTGACCGGCATGGGTTACTCGAGGAACGATGCGTTGAATGCTCTGGAGAAGTACGATTACAACCTCGAACGGGTGAGTAATGCGTAACGCACAAACAGGTTCTGGTCAAGACATACCCGCTGATACTTAGCGCAGGCTGCCAACCATCTCGCGAATCAATCCTAGTCGTGTTTACTGTTTTCTTTTCTTTCCAGTCATATGGTGGTAGCGGTCATGGAGGTGGTGGTTATTTGCTTTGGTTGTTACTTAGTTAATATGGAAGCCGGGATGGTGGGTTGGTTGGTTGGCGCAGAAAGAACCAACCACAAAGCCTCAGCTTACACACACAAACACACACACAACTACAATACGATGAAGAGACAGTGTACGCTTTATACTTGTGTTTTTTTGCATGGGGAAGAAGAGAGAGGAGAAGAAGACGACGAAGGTCGAGCATGAGAAGTTGCGAGATACCTTATGTTTTCCACAGGCACAATTCTTCTATGTTCATCCTTTCGTCGTTCAAAATCCAGCTTGCATATATGGGGCGTGGTGGGCATGGCTTATTTGAATTTGGTTTAATTCTCCTCGCCTTTACATGCTCGTTATGGTGACTCGACTTGAGGGGAAGCAAGGGCATTCGTTTTACGTACTTTGTGTTGCTTCCTGTCTTTCAAAATGCTTGTGGAAATTGATCTTGTTCATCCGAGTAGTAGTAGACTGTGTGTTGCCGCGACGCATCAGGTTTCATGGTGAAGATGTGATGGTTCGGCTGAAGATCTCTGAGGGCCCGAAAGGGGGCGGGGGTGTGGCGTGGTCATAACTGGTACATGGGGTAAGCGGGCTGCGTAGAAGTTGGGTTGGTGAGAGTATTGCGAGTAAGAAAGTACATAGGCGCTGATTGTCTGTCTGTATGCTCATGGTGTAGGGTATGAAAGAAGCGAGTAGTTCTTCCTACTTATGTCGTACCAGGGAGATTCGGTTGTTCCTTGGGAGTCTCCCAATGCAGCGCTCCTGAATTCACATAGATACGATGAAATATACCTAACTAGACATTCCATTGAGATTCGGTTGCTCTCCAAAAAGTGTATACCTCTACTGGTCAAGGTTTACATGTAATTGGAAGAAACCAACGAGACCTTTCAAGTTGTTGATGCTGCTAGGTAGTTCTGAAGCCCTTCCAGGTCCAAGTTTTGATGGACACGGATCACGCATGTGTCTGCTTGAAGCCCCTCGCCTTCGCCTACTGCTCTAGATAGGTAGCAAGTAGCCTGTCAAATAAGTATATCAATCATGTTGACCTGTTTCTTGACTCTGAGAGTGATGTTTGGCCTCACTTTCGCCGTAGACTCAGCAAAAAGAAAGAGGCAAGCATCCAAGCCTAGGAAAGGGGCATGAGGGACCCTGTCACCTACATTTGTTACAGGAACTGCTCATACAAATACCCATCTTGCGTTTTCAAGCTTGCTCCTCCTTCCATCTCTTCATACTCTGGGAAATAAGCCGTCTACTCGAACTGGGCCACCTCAAACCATGTTATGTGGGTTGGCAATACCGGCGTGACTGAGAACATTCAACGTAGAACGTAAATCTAAATAGAAAGTATGTTTCGGATCTTTTCAATCAAGGCCTTCCAACGGCTGGAACCTGGATATTTCATGAGGCCTGGACCTTTCCAAAGAGAATCATGTCGGTTAGCCACGAATCCAACGGGCAACGTCGTGCAATCGGCATCACTCAATCATGCAGAAGACTCTGTATCAAATCTACGTTATAGACTCGTTGGGGCAATAGAGTAGCTGCTGAGGACCTGCTGAAGGTCTTATTGTTGATTATCGCTGAGAAGGGGAGGAGAGAGGAAGCGATTTGCCCCTGTTCTTCCTCTTACAGGCGGCATCAACACTCAAGCATGCCTCTGGAGGTACATAGGTACCTACCTCATTCCCCTTTCGAGCCCGGCAACAATAAGTAGCAGTCCTCAGCACCAACACCACCACTGCCAACACCACAACAACAACAAAATGGAGGAGAGACCCTCCAAGGCTCGATACGCCCAAGTGGCCAAGGCCGAACCTCAGCCCCAGGTGGAGGCTCCTCCCCGTCGCCGGGTCCTCCTCCGCCTGGGGCCGAGGAAGAAGCCGGCCCCCAAAGAAGGTATATATATCCATCCCATTTCCTGTCCCTGTTTGTTTGGATGTTGGCGATGTTCTAGCTGAATTCAATGTAAACGAAGTTTGTTTTGGTGTATTTCCTATCCTATTTCGATCGTGATCGCGTTGCATTCCTCCAAGACTGTATACCGAGATAGGGGGGGCGCTATTTGCTCATCCTGGAGGTCATCGTCGCCCTTGAGCAGGGCCAGGATGGTGGTTCATGTACTATTCCCGCTGTCGCGTTGCTCTTGATGGCCTCGCTGATGGGAGGTTTCTATTGGGAGAGCTCCTTGGTGGTTGCTCGCCTCCCACCTAGGAGAGCTCGGCCCTGCCCAAAGGGCGTCCGTTACAAGTAAACGACGCGCGCGTCACGCAGCGTTCACCACACCAGGTGTTCAGCACAAATCCCTTGTATCGTCGTACCTTCCAATCGCGTCAACTTTTGTTGTTATTGTTGTTGAAGTTTCGCACCTTTATTGTTTTTTTCTGCTCGCACTTGGAGACTGAATAGAATGACTGACTTATTCCCAGCCTCGCCACCGACATCTTCCAAGCACCAGCAAGCAGAAGCCAGTGCCTCTCCCTCTCCTTTGCCTGCAATTAGTCACACCCCATCACTTCAACTTCCTTCCAGCCTGTCACAGACAAGTGACGATTCAGAACCAACTACCACGCCAATCCTCGACGAGTTCTTTCGATCTTGTTTGCAAGGCTCCAAGACATCCGCGCCAGGAGAACCCGAAGCTGCACTCGCCGACCGTAGAATATTGAGGGCGCACGACCTGAGCTCATCTTGGTTTGCAACATTCACGAACACCTCCAACACCAAGTCGTCGCTTCCGTCAGATGAGCACGCCATGTCTGAACCCATAGAGACACGTCGCGATATCTTCAGCGGGCGTATGATTCCCGTTCGCAGACGACCCAACACCGCCCGGGACCTTCCACGCAATCCACGACCTGTACAGGGTATTAGACGAAGCCCGCGCCGTGAGGTGTTGTCCTCGTCGTCGCGATCGCAGCATGCAGCCCGTCACCAGCGCCTCAGATACCCCCTCCCTGGCGGAGACTTCGTGCCTTCGTCGTCGTCGCCGCTCGTCCAGCCGCCTGCTGGTCGCGGTGCCGCTGCCGAGTCAGCAGGCACGACTGGTGCCCCAACCATCGTCGAATTCAGGCCAGGCGCTATGAATGTGTACGGAAACAATCCGCAGAGGCCCTACTTCTATCCCCATCCCCCAGGTGCTTCTGGGCCCGTTCCACGTGGTCGCGCCAGCGCTATAGGCTCCCCAAGTGTTCGCGAGTTCGTTCCTGCCGGTCGAGGAAACTTTCCAGGCGTTCAGGGAAACCTTCCTGCCGGTCGCGGAAACTTTCCAGGCGTTCAGGGAAACCTTCCTGCCGGTCGCGGAAACATGGCAGTCCCCCCGGGTCTTCACGGAAGTGTTCCTGGCGCTCGCGGGCTCTTTGTAAGCCCCCCAAGCGGTCGCGGAAACGTCTCTAGTGCCTATCCTCCTCCTGGAATCGTACAGCGCATCGACCGTCAGACACTGCCGCCCATCAGGACAGAAGTACATTGGACAAGAGCACGCAGAGAATCTGTAGATGCCGCTGCGGCCCCCACCGTCGTTGAGAACCAGAGCACGACTGAGCAGCAAGGTTCGACTGACACCAGAGATACCTCTGAAGCTACAACTGTCGAGGCTCCCGTTGAGACTTCTGCAACCTTCGACGATCCCTTCGATGATCCCTTCGACGATCCCTTCGACGATCCTTTCGAGGATCCAGTTGAGACTTCTGTCGATGCTTCTAGCGAGACTTCTAGCGATACTTCCGCGAATGCTGAAGTCGAGGTTCCCGTCGAGACCACTGCCGATACTCCCGGAGAGGCACCTCTTCCGCAGCTCACCAGAGGCCCGATCGCACCCGCCTGGTTCTTCACACAAAAGGTCGACCACGCCAACAAAGACATCTGGGCACCCGACCGTGTGGGTAACCGCCGCCTGACAGACTGGCCCAGCCCTGCGGAACTGCGTGAAGCCGGCGTCGAGCGTGCTGCGCGACTGAAGCCTAAGATGTTGCCCATCCCCCGATACTACAACGTCGACGCCCGAAATGTGCGCCGCTCGCAGAACGGCCAGAACGGCCCCCCTTCTTCTTCTGCCTCTGGTGCTGCGGGCACGGCGCCGCGAGTCCCGTACTTGTTCCGCAAGTACGCGGTCGACCTCGTCGGGCCTAAGAACCGGTACCCCATCCCATGCGACCCGAGTGAGGCGGAGGTCGCGCGGAGAGATCCGCGCCGCGCATGGCGTGAGAAGGAGAGACAGCAGCGAGAGCAGACTGTCGACCAGGGCTGGGGTTCCGATCTCGAGCGGCAGCTTGCGGTGTTGTTGTTGGGGGACAACTAAGGCGGGTCCGGACCCACGCTTTTCCTCGATTGGCCTGACGATGAGATTGCAACGGACGAACAGCGAACGAAATGCAACGATGAACGATAAATGAATTGCAAATGAAGAACGATGAAGACCGAACTGCGGTTATAGAAGACCTACGGAGTTATTCTTTTTTCTTGTTTTCGCACTGCCCGAGAGAGAGGTTGGCCTACAAACGCATCCCCGGGGTTTGGATGCACTTGGCACATTTGGGAGACAGCGAGCGAGCGAGTGAGTGCCCACCTTTTGGAGGCACTTTCAAGGGGTTGAAGTTTATTTGCACTATGAGAAGCACGAACAAAGAAAGGCAAAGGGAAATGGATCACAACATGGACAGCAACAGGGGAAAGGAAATCTTTTTGGTATCCCAATAATTGATTATTGGGCCTTGTGTGGAATACTTCATTGACTCAGTGAGACGCAGCATCTCACCACAGCAAAATTGCTCAATACATGGATCTCGACCGATCATGCGTTGGTGAATGTGAACGTGAATGTGCGTGTGTCGTTTGTCGGTAGGTATGGCGAGTATGCCATTCACTGTTCTTCCATTCTCTACCATTTTGTTGGCAGGGAGTGAAGCGCATATTCATTTGTAAACCCCGATCCCTGAATGGAAGTAAACTCAAGATCGAGGAATTGATCATCGTCTTCGAGAACAGCCAGCTCCCTTGGGATGGCCTGGGATTGGTTGCGTCGCAAGCTGGTTGGCCATAGGTCGTCGTACGAAAAGTAAGCCAAGCACTTAAAGAGGGCTGGCTGACTGGCTGACAGCATGTACTTAGTATGCAGCTCTCGGCGGCCACACGTCAAAGGGTGCCTGTGACGTTCCTGCATGCATGGGGAGATAAAGTAAGGGCCACAATTGCTTGATTGGCTGGCTCTGTCGCGAGTCGAGACAGTCTAGAAAAACGTTACCTCCTGGATGCTGCATTAGTGAGTACGGACATACATCACACACAGACATGCGCCGCGTGTTTTCGTCACTAGATCAACATATGTCGGGAAAAACATATGTACACACATACGGAGTATCAAGCTGCCAAATAGGATAGCAAGTACAGGAAAGGAGTGTGTGGTATTGTAAAAAGTATAATCCTGGAGAGGTTCGAAAGGTTAATAAGAAGCGATCAACAACATCCCATGGCAGATCAGTCATCTCCGGCTAAGAATAGGTCGGTGAGCTAAGAGGAGGCGGCAGGCCGGTATGAGGAGGAACGATATGCCGATTCAGCCGGCATCTACGCATGCATTAGAGAAATGAGATGGCCCAAGTCAACGACGATCAAGTTGCACAATGGGAATTTGGGGATTAGGGGGGGAGGCCAGCCTGTGCTACAAACGTTGTGTCTCACGCTGTCTCTGTTGCTTTTTGGTTTTTCAGATGGCAGATGGCAGATGGTGTAAGATAAGGATGTCCTCCCCCTGCGCCTGCGCCTCTTGCTCAAATGAGCCGGGCAGCGAAATGCGGCGGCTAGAACCTTTCATCGATGGATCGGGGAGGTCGATAGGTTTTCCGGATGTTTTCCCTCTTGGTTGAGCCTGGCTGCCTGGTCTCCTGGTCGCCGGGTCAGGTTGGTCAGGTTTGGTCAGGGACGGGGCCTCAGGGAGGACATGGTTGACGGGGGCATGGGTAGGGGAAAATGTTGGCGGCTCTGCCAATACAGAGTTTCTTCTAGTTGAGGGGGATGTCTTCCATCGTTTAGGGGTCATTCCACTTAAGGCACAAGTGGTAGGCGCTTGGTGGGGCCCGCGAGGACAGGCACCGCCTTAAGCCACCGCTGGACAACTGACATCCCAGTGGGACGGGCCAGCAAGAGGGCCCGGCACTACCAAAACAGTGGGCTAATAACGGGGAGGATGCAAAGGGAGCAGGGGGTTCACCTGGGTAAAGGAGAGAAAACAGCATATTCAATTTTATTTCCTTCATGCCCGTACACGTGAAATACCACATTGTACAGCAAGCGATACTGGCATCGCCTACGTAGTACCTAGTAGTAGCTCGAGTGATAGGCGGAGTTGAGTACCTGCCTCTTGATTTTGGCGTGGCTTCAAATTGACGGGCGTTCAAGTCAAAACTGCCACAACCCGAAGACTACTTTCTACTGCACATGCATCGAGGACATGTCATTATGAGTGGATGAATCTTGACTCGAAGAACCACACATCTACCTACTAATTACTCTTTACGTGTCCCTGTAGCGGGCAGCGCCCATCCCCTCCTATTCCCTGTGTATCCCGCTTGTGAGAGGTACACATTGATACACACCGACAACAGCCATCGAATCGGGTCGGCCAAAAGAAAAGTCCCCAAGACTAACCCGACCTCGACGAAACCACCAAAAAGCTCCACCAACCACCACCGACGCTGGAGCTTCGAGGGAACATCCATTGAAACACAGTCGCGCGATACCTCCCCGAACCAAACCAAAGACTCCAGACTCCCAGAGCAGGACCACCTGCTGCTGCCGACCAAAAACCCACTTACCGCCCGGATGCATTCCTAAACCCTCTTTCTTCTGACACTGCACCGCTACTATAGCCTTTTGCCTTTTTGTCATTGCCGTCTGCTTTTCTTGTTCCGACCCGTCGACATTCTTTATACCCATCCTCCCTTTGAGTACCCGAGTCGACAGTCACTATGGCCGAACAAGGAGAGGCGCAGCACGCGGCCGCTCCTCCTGCAGTAGAGGTGCAGCACACCAAGATGGACGACGAATCGATGCTCTCGGACAGAGAAGACAATGTAAGTCACCTTCTTTATCATTACACCGAGAGAGGGGGGGGCATTCGCCCGCAATCTGTCTATGCCGCCCGCCTCGACCAACGCCCACAGGTTGCACAGCAGCATGCCCCCATCGATCTGGTCTGTCTTGCTTGTCACGGTTGCTGACCCCCATGGCTTTTCCTCAGGACATGTTCGAGGACGCCGTCGATGCACGCTCTGTCCGATCGCTCACGAAACGAAGCTCCTCAGCCCACAAGCCCGCCCCGACGCCCTCCTTGAAGGATGAAGAGCCGGAAGCGGAAGCGGTGGCGGAAACGGAAAAGGAAAAGGAAGCGGTAGCAGATAAACCCACGTCTGACGTGGTTCCAGAGAAACCTACGCCGGACGTGGTCCCAGAGAAGTCTACGTCGGACGTGGTCCCAGAGCCTGAACCCGAGAAAGCTCAAGTCAACGGCACCTCGAGCGTTCACGGCTTGGACGTTCACGACTCGGGCGTACACGACGACGATGAAGCACCTGCACCGCCAGAGAAGGACGTGGAGTCTGTAGTAGAAGATGATTTGCTCGAGGATTCGAAACCGGAACCGAGCATCATTTCTACCAACGGCACTATGGATGAGGTAAAGCTGGATGATGTGAAACTGGACGATGTAAAGCTGGATGACGTGAAGGTGGACGAGGAGGCTGCCAGCCCTGCCAAAGGTATGTTATATTACTCCGACTGTCTGTTGTGTACTTGACGATGAAGTTGCTGACTTTTGCAGTAGAGGATGAAGAAGAGCAGCCACCTGCCGTGCCGCCTAAGAGACCCGGTAAGAAGCTGTCTTTGAGCAACCTGAGAAGCTCTTTTCCCACAATGCCTTGGTCTCCCAACGCTGTTGAGTCACCCCCAAAGGACAACTCTAACCTCCCGACCATATCAGCAGCTGCTCCCCCAACCAGAGATTCTTCGCTGGTTGCCGACCACAAACCAACGCTCTCGCGCAAACTCACCAGCCCCTTTACTTGGCTCTCTTCGCGGAATTCCAAGGACAACAGCTCGCCTCCAGCATCCATCCCTCGCAACACGAGGCGTGATACCACAAGCTCAATGGCAACTCTGAGTAGTAATCCAGAGATGATGTTGAGCAAGCTCGAGGAAGGAGACGAAAATGGAGCACGACCAAGGTCGGTAAGGAATAGTCTCAAGGACCGCTTCAAATTGGTCCGCATGCGGGAGGAAGCTGGCGTCGTGATGCCGGGAGAAGAAGGTTCTGGAGACGGCATACAGACAACAACGGTGGATACCGGAAATCTTGCTGCTGAGACTATCGATGCCGGGCCTATTTCTCCTATTCCTCCAACCCCCAACCCAGACCTTGCACCCGGTACAGTGGCGGGTATTATGGCTGGGCCCTCTGCCATAAACGATTCCCAGGTTGATTGGGACCTGTGGCAGAATGTTGTCTACGAGGGCCCTGCTGCGGTGGCGAGAACCAGCGCAGAGGAGTTGAACCAGGCCATTGCGACGGGCATTCCCAACGTCATCCGAGGTGTCGTTTGGCAGGTTCTTGCACAGAGCAAGAACGATGACCTGGAGCTGACTTACCGGGATCTCCTTACTCGCGGTGCGGAGAAGAACCCCAATAGGAACAGCAACAGCACCTCCATCAGCTCGCTCAGCAACGGCAATCTCAGTGCCGAAAAGGAAACGTTGACGTCATCGGCGTCCTCTGTCCACTCTGATAAGTCCGGGTCTAACGGCACAAAGTCTCCTGTGCCCTCGGAGAAGGAGAAGGAGAAGGATCCCGAGGCTGTTCAGAGGGCCCAGGCTGTAGCGGCTGCCGAACAGAAGAAAAAGGACAAGGAGGACATCATCAAAGTCCAAAAACTGGAAAAGGTCATCCGCAAGGATATGGGTGCGAGGACGAGCTACTCGAAGTACGCCCAGGCTGCCGGGCTTCAGGATGGCTTATTTGGAGTCTGCAAGGCGTATGCTCTTTACGACGAGGATGTGGGTTATGCTCAAGGCATGAACTTCCTCATCATGCCTATCCTTTTCAACATGCCGGAGGAAGAGGCTTTCTGTCTCCTGGTAAAGCTGATGCACGAGTACAAACTGCGGGATCTGTTCGTTCAGGATATGCCGGGCCTGCACATGCGTCTCTACCAGTTCGAGCGGCTGCTGGAGGACCTGGAGCCTGCTCTCTACTGCCACCTGCACCGCCGCGGTATCACTGGCCATCTGTATGCTACCCAGTGGTTCTTGACGCTCTTCGCGTACCGGTTCCCTCTTCAGCTCGTTCTTCGGATCTATGATTTGATTCTCTCCGAGGGTCTGGCGGCCGTTCTGAAGTTTGGCATTGTTCTGATGCAAAAGAACAAGGAAACCCTACTTAGAATGTCTGACATGGGCCAGCTGACCACCCATCTCAAGGATAAGATCTTCGACGTTTACGTCGATCAAGCTCCTAGTGCGGGCAGTATTCTTGAGAACGGGTTCTTTGGCAGCAGCTCTGCCAGTGTAGACAAGGAGGTCTACCGGGCGGATCAGCTCGTTCGCGACGCGTGCGAAGTGAAGGTCACCCCTGAGCTTCTCAAGGCGTACACCGCGGAGTGGGCAGAGAAGACCCGCGCCGAAAAGGAACGCCAAACGGAACTTGAGACGTTGAGGTCCCAGAACGCGACTTATTCTGTCCAGGTCCGGAAGCTGGAGAAGCATGTCGAGGACAGTGAAAGGGACCAAGTCGAGATGGCCAACACATTTGTGCGCTTTAAGCTCAGGGAGGAGAAGCTTGAAGAAGAGAACGAGGCCCTCGAGCAAAGGGTGCAAGAACTCAGTTCTATTATCAACGAGCAACAGAACACAGATAAACAGCTGGTCCAAACCAAGATGGAACTCGCTGAGGTATGTTATGGGCTCCTTCTACTTCAACTGCCGCAATTGCTAACAGCCCTGACAGCTCACATCCGAACACGAGGCCCTGAAACGGAAATGGGCCGACCTGAAGAAGCAATTCGCATAATCGCGATTGCTCATGATCAGCGACGCGACCATGCCCAAGGACCTATACCGCTTGGATTCGGCTCTATACAGTTTGGAGGGGCCCGGCATCCAGCCAGGCCAACATTTGTACCTCGCCTTTTGACATAACGCGAAAGTTGAGACTGGAACCCGACCTTGTGAAAGCATGTTATCAGTAGTGCATGCGCCTCCATGGGCGGTCCTGCATTCGATGCAATGTTTGGTTCATTCGATTGGCGCGGGAGTTCAAGGGGAAATGCCTTGCCTATGTCAGCAACCATTTCCCCTCACTCACCAGTTCTATGGAGGCAACGACCCATTATGAAGTGTGTCTCTACCAGCTCAACTCCTAAGAGAGAAAGGGCAGCTTCTTGACGAGGCATGAGAAAAGAATATTGTGTAAATAATAATCTCTGGAGACGATGACGATTATGAAGAAGCGAAAGCAGTGCAGTGTTATTGAAACCTCACGTCGACAGCTTGCGAACTGCCCGGACGCCCTCAGATGATTGCCAGCTAGGCAAGGGGGGTCAGTCAACTTTGTGTATCTCTACTACTGGTGTAGACTACTAGGATAGGAACAAGGAGAACAAGAGAATACTTATTCGTGTCCCTACTCGAGAGGACGGATGACAAAGATTGAGATTAGAAAGTGATCATGATACAGCCGATGTGGCAGTAAATAGATATGCCGTATGCTGCATATGTTAGTTATAATGTATATAAATATACTGTCGCTACTTGCACCCGGTGATGGTGACGATATACTTATGCAGGTATCGATACGCTGTTGCGACTTGCACAATGCCCGCTGTGTCTGGATTCCAGGGTCCGATTTTCCCGTCGCAAATGGCAGCACATGCAGTACTTACCCTAAGCGCCCAAGAACGTATCACCAACACAACCCCCAACCAATGGTTTGGCTGCAAGTAGGTTGCCTGTTTTGGCCGCTCCACGCAGTAAAGAAGTGGGAGAATGCAACGTGAACATACAGCATGAGAACACACATATGCGCGTTTTCACAGTCTACCCTGATCTTTCTGCCTATCTTTCGCTCGTCAAAATGGAAGTCTTCCTGTATCTTGCTTCGTGCTTTCTCTTGTTGCCTGGCAAGTCTCACGTCCCTCGTCGGATATCAGTTTCGTTGACCATTACGTGAATGCATATCCTCCTCCTGTGACATCCCGCCTGGGCTTTCCGCCTCCTTCCCCTCTTTTGTCATGTCCCCTACGGAACCAGGGGTCCCAAAGTTATGCGAGGACTGCGCTTGTCTATGTTTCGATGAACAGAAGTTCGGTGGCAAGATCGGTGAAAGCGACAATGGAAAGCTTAGTCTGGATGTGCCGGTCGAGAACCCAGAGACTCCGGGTTATCGATCCATACCGGTAGAAGGGTTCAGAAAGCACGATGTATACCCTGAGTTAGAAGGCTTGCTGGCTACAGCCAACCGCGGTTGTATCTTTTGCAAGTGTCTACGGGAGGTGCTCTTGTCGGATGAAGTCACCGAGGTTGTCTCCGATTTGAAGACGTATCTGGGAGTATCAACAAGAGCCTTCACTCTAGGTTGCGTACACTGGAAATGGCCGGTGGACGGCAGTAGGGTTCTGTTGCTTGATTTCAGCGTCTTCAACGAGGGACTTTTCACAGTAGACGGGGAGAGAGGATACTGGTCTTTTGCTTTCTCTTCTGAAGTCGATAAAGGTGAGCACTCCATGGCCATTTCACTTGTCATCAGCGCAATGTTAACGGCACCATCTACGCAAAAGAGTCAGGGGGCGCCGCCAGCGCAGTTGACTCATGGCTGGGTTTGTCCTCGCAGCCTCCACCGGCCACTTACCTCAACCCAGAGTCTCTTCAATGGCTGCAGGGACATCTTTCCCACTGTATTTCACATGTACCGCTGCTTCCGGAGTGGAAACCCGATCTACATTCCCATCGATACTGTGAATACGACGGCGTGAAACACGTTCCGACCAGGCTGATTGATGTCCAATCCGAACCATTGCGACTGGTGGACAGGCAGGAAGTTATTACCACCGCCGCCGAGCCACGCTATACGGCCCTTTCATACTGCTGGGGCACCAGAAAGAAGGGTGCCAAGTCGTTCACCACCACTGCCGAGTCTCCCCCGAGATACGAAAGAAGGGAATTTCGATGCAGGAGTTGCCTGAGACATTGCAGGACGCGGTGGAATTGACGAGAGCTTTGTCGATCCCGTACCTCTGGATCGATGCTATTTGCATCATTCAGATGGACATCGCAGACTGGGAAAGGGAGTCCAAAGTAATGGACCAGATATACAGCGGCGCATACCTCACGATATGCTCTCTCAGCCCCTCAAGCAACAGCGGTTTTCTGCGGCAAGACCAGCCGGTGGTGAAGCTTCCGTTCTCATCAAAGTTGCAACCCATGATCCGAGGAAGCATCCAACTTCGCTTCGCGGGCACAGTAGTGGGCGCGCTCCACGTGCCCCAGGCCAGGCTTCCTGACAGCCGCTACTGGGGCCGCGGCTGGACCTTGCAGGAGCAGCTCTTGTCGAGCAGGTCTGTCATTTTTGGCAACTCCACCATGGCCTTTTCTTGCTCCTCAAGAACGGAATTCGAGAATAAGATTCGAGAGGAAGAAGAGTATCTCTATTCTGCACTCATCAACCTCCAAGAGACCATGCGTAAAGGCTCTTCTCACGAAGCGATCGGAACGGTATGGACCACCGTACTTAGAACGTTCTCCATGCGCCACTTTACGGTACGCCAGGATGTGTTCCCAGCCTTGTCAGGGGTAGCAAGTGCGTTTGCGCAAGCACTAGACGACACATACGTGGCGGGAATATGGAAAACCAATACGGTCGGGGGTCTGCTGTGGGCTTCACAGAAGCATTTCAAAAACCATACCAGTCTCCAGGGAGAACTGGTACGTCTGGAGCACCAAGACCCTTACATCAGCCCCTCGTGGAGCCCAGTAGGAACGCTCGGTCAGATTTCGTACGGCGAATACCATGCTATCGACATGAACAAGTCGTGGGTTATCGAGTGCAACACTGACATCAATGTGGAAGTGGATGGGCAAAACCCCTTCGGGCGTCTGAAGTTTGCCGTCTTGCGGTTCTCAGGCGTTACCTTGAGAACAGACACACTAAGCGGCTTCGAGACAACTACTGATGATCGCTTGTTTTATTCAATGTATCGGACTAGGCTGAACCAAATGGGTGTCTTCGATATCGACCCAGATTGGTTGCAACTGTGGGATGTCAAGGACCAACCTGAGCAGCTTCACGGTGACTTCAAACTGGCACTTCTCTGTAGTTTCGTGGATCCCGAGAAGACTTCTACGTCGATAAATGACGAAATCCCGCCTGACGATTTCCCAAGAGAAAAGCGCAGTGCGGCAGGCCTCATCCTTCACCCCAATTCAGCAGGTGATAAGTATATTCGAGTCGGTCGATTCGTAACACGGTATGGCGTGGGTGGTGGTTTGAGTGTGTTCAACTGGGGCTGGGTAGAGGACCTGGAGATAATATGATAGTTTCTGTCAGGTCCTGAAATGTTACAAACATTGGCAACCTACTATTATCTTGGATCCTGGCTTTGACCTTAAGTCCTACCTAGATCGTAGCAAGAACTTGTATGGAAATCAGCCAGTGCGTGTGATCAGTCAAACACCCATGGGCCATTGGTAGCGTTGATACCCCGAGCATACTTATCGAGTGCAGCAAGGAATATTTCGAAATCAGAAAGTTTGAATTTCTCATTAGTCAGCCAATCCGCCTCAATTATCTTGCTTTTGAGCTTTCATACCTGCCAGGGGTGATTGGTCTCGTTTCTATGGAATGGTCTGATCTGTTCGACAACAGCATTGCTTCAGCTCATATGACGAATGGGCAGCGAGGACAAGAGGCCCATGAGTACAGGGATACAGAAACGCAACCTGCTGTACCCATATAAGAATAGGCACTTATATGTGCTAACAGATACACGGCATACCGACGGAATATCCAATCAACCTGATATTATATTGGTAAAACGTACGAGAAGGGAACAGTTAAACATCGACACAATAAGCACGTGAACGCAGGTCTAGAGATACGGGAATGCACTGTTGTTTGATCTTTTATTGATCAGATAGTCGTCATCGCGATGAACCCATTCCATGCCGTAGACGAAGTATCAGCAAAAATCCATGAACACCGATTCCGTAGTGCAAATGTAAAGACTAGACTTCGTGGTCTCCATTTTTCCGTCGTGACATACAGTTCATGAAGCTGAAGAAGGCTAAATCCTTTCCCTTCTTTTGTTTCCTTCACGACAAACCCAGCCGATAACCCCTTCCGTAAAAGCAAGCGATACGCTTACTTGTGGAGCTTACGCTGGTAGAAGGCGAGCTCCTCACCCTCCAGGATGTAACCGTCGCAGCGACCGCTCTGGCCGGGACGGCTGGCAATGACGGCGAAGACACGACCGGCCTCGAACTGCTTCTCGAGAGCGGGCTCGACCTTGCCCTGGGCGGCGAAGCGAGCGGCCTGCTTCTTCTCGACGGCGTTGCTCTTCTTCACGGTCTCCTCCTCCTTGCCCTGCTTCTGCTGTCGGCGACGGCCGAGAGCCTGGCCGTAGTGGGCCTCGTACCACTGACGGAAGGGAGCGGCATCGATCTGGACAACGGCGGACTTGGTGAGGGTGTTGGTACGGACCAGCTCGTTGTTGGAGGGGTGGTAGGCGACAACGATGACACGGGTCTTGCGGGTGCAGCCCTCGGAGGCCCAGGCGAAGTTGCCGGAGTCGAGGCGCAGGGCACGGTACTTGTGGTTACCGCCACGGGTGCGGACGGTGTGAATACGCTTGGCACCGATACGGGTGTTGGCCTCCTGGCGGCCGGCCTCGAAAGCGCGCTTCTTCCCTGTTGACGGAGGTCAGAACGTATGATTCATGCCAAAAAGCAGAATGCATACGGGCTTTCGAACGATCAAGACAAGGTCCTCTCCCCTACCCGACCGCCTATCGCAAAGGAAGCGGAGGGAGAGAAGAGAACCCGTCGATCGTAGTTCATATGCCTTATTGTATGGATTCTTTCACGTTGTTGGAGACGTACGGTAGTAGGCGCGCTTGGCACCGGTAGCGTTGCGCTTGTGACGAGAATCGCGAGAAATACCCATGATTGCGGTTTATCTGTGAGTGCAAAGAAGGTGAATGGTTAGCTGAGGCTGCCAATCCAAGTGAGGGTTGAAGATGTTGCGGGGTGCTGAGGCGGAATCGAGGGTACGTTTCGAGTTTTCGCAACGAATTGAAGGTCTCGTGTGCGCACACACGGTCGAGCAACAACTGGCTAATAACAAGAGCTGAGTCTCCTTCCTCTCGGGGTTGGCAACTTACCTGATGATGTCGGTATTCACCAGGGCAATCGATAGAAAAATGGGTGTTGGCTGTTGGGGTTAGTCGTAGGAGCGGGATGTTCAGAGAAAAGTTCGCGGTGTAGTCGTGGTGCTCTTCCCTCGTGCAAATTGCCAACCAATTTTCTGTGTGGGTTTCTAAATTCGCAGAAGTGGACCTCAGCCTGCACGACTTTGGAAAGAGGGCTTGCCTTTGGGCTGATAAGATAAGCCCAATCTGCGCGGCCACCTGGTGGACAGCTGGTCACTGCTTAGTAGCAAATGCACGGCCAATCCGTTCAGCCTCAATTCAACGACATGTTCAGCTCATCCGAAAAAGCGGCAAAGGGAGTGGATAACCTCGCAAGGATTCACATGCAAGTCCGAAAATAGCCAAGACTCGGGGTAGTCTGATCGTATTCTACCTTGGCCTTGCATCCGCTTTCTACTCAAGGGAGACACAGCGACGAGTGTCTGAATGCTGCGAGACGCTGTCCACAGTCCACTATGTACACACACCCCTTTCTGTCTTGGATTCTTGCCATCCATGCCCGTCCTTAATGACTCAAATGAGCGCATTCATGATAACCAATTCTGCAATGGTCTCCCTACCTAGTTGAGGGTTTAATGCATCCTCTTGGGAACATTAGAGTTAATAATACCATCCACGTTTTTGAGGTATAAGACCATATTATGCATCTACAACTAAACCCAGGTTTGGGCCAAGGAGAGACTGAACTGATGCGAAAATATCTCAAACTAAAAAAGCCGTACCATGCACAGCTATTGGGTAAGGTCGGAGATAGCGGATCTTGCCAGGCTTCCCTGCATCCCACAATAGCACACCACGTATGGTTTCCAGGAGCTCTCTGGTTTTCAAGACCACTGAATATCACTGACAGCAAGACAGAATTTGAGTGGCTTTGACCCTGGTACATTGCGCAGTTCCGAGACGAACAGTCTAAGGTCTCTTGAGACTTTTCGTTACAAGGCTGCCCTCCAAATCGGATATTAATATAACTCTCTTTTATTTTTCTTTTAAAAATGAATAAACTATATGTATATAATTCAAACAATTTCTTTTATGAGCGTTGATCGATCCGGACATGAGATGTATTCAGCGAAGCTTCAGGTTCTTCGCTTTAAATGCGACTCCCAGCCAGTGGCTTTTGCGAAGCGTATTGCATGGGACCTATGGCAGAAAGGGATATCATTTAAAGCAAATCTCTCTGCCACTATTCTGTCTCTTATCCATATTTTGTTTTCATCTATGCTTTTGGCTACTATCCTACCAATGCAACGTGCGCAAGGAGACTTCCGCTCGGCTGGTCTGATTCAACATTAAATCAAAGTTGAGGAACCATGCTGTTTGAACAACTTTGGGGCACACCTGACTTATACTCATCACCTTCTCTTAACTTCATCGCTGCTCTCTGGCAGTGTGAATCGGTATTTCAGAGCATAGCCTGGATATACTGAAGTTACGGTATACATTGTAGATATCTACGTCATCTGGGTAGACATGTCTCACTAAGTGTCGTCCAGTTCGACTGGACAAGACTAGAAGCAGGGCCAAGGCCACATCACATACATGCCGAAGGCATGTGCCGTCTTGAAATCCACAGTTGATAGTATCTTCTCGGCGTGGTAAGTCTTCGACAAGTGTGAGGTGTGAGTTTGACCACAATACTATAATTTGAGACGTAGGTGAATATTGGTAAATGTACACATCATTCACCAGGGAGGCTTAGTATGAATCGAAAGAGGATGTATGCATTACAAGCATGATTCGGTTTGGGATTATGCCAGCAGCATTAAGAGCAATTATCTCTTTGCATTAGAACCTTTATATTCGAAAAAGGGGAAGGGAATAAAAATGTAGGATGAGGTATTACATGGTAGTATATCAGTATCTACGGGTGACAACTAAATATGGAAACCATGTTTCCTTTATTTACCATGTTTACCTAATTCCTTAAGTTCCGAAGTAATGACCCCCCCAGTTAAGAAACATTATAATAACCAGCCACTTTGAGTAGACGCTTATAGTTAACCAACATATTCCACTTGGCTGTATTGTTCCCTTGGCAAATGGATGGTGGCCACCTTCAGTCTTCCGGTGTTTCCGTTCCTCTAAGACATCGAACCATTCGTATATTACTTGATATACGAATCACATTCAAGCAGGGACACCTTCCGACTGGTCCAACTTGCCGTCTTAGCCTTATGAACGCTGCCAGTTTGCAACCTGGCCCGATGACGATGTTGTAATAACGCGGGATACGTCATGCTTATAGTAGCAGTATCTAAAGAGCACAGTCGTATTATGCCGTCACGCGAATCGTTTATACAGCTGCAGGCAAGACATCAGACGCATAAAGATGTGCATTGTCCATTCCAACTAGTAGACTCCATTCTACGTTTAACTGATCATACTATTGTTTTCCCTACGTATAAATACACAGACAGACGTTGTATGTATAAATATACATAAGGTATACAAAGTGCAGAACAATTGAAGTATAACGCGTGCCGATTGCGATGAGCAATCAAACGGGTGCCAGTTCAAATCACATACTACGGTAGTCAGAATGCCTTGGAAATGACTACACGGTCGTAAACGCGCGCTTAGAAGTAAGGACAGGGGGGGGCAGGGGTAGGCGGCAAGATCGACAGCTTTGTAACATGGCGTTGGTGAATGAATGGAAGACATGGGGACCTGGTACTAGATAATTGCGGGTGGTAAAAAACGGTGCGACCAGGCCTGCCATGAGACATTTGTATTGACGGACGTGTGCCGAATGAATTAGTTGGGGATGCGCCTTTGGAACATCAGCATCAGTTCGTGGTTTCGTTTGGTCCCCCAGGTTCTCTGGGGAGTGGGGGACGTTGCTCGCATCTCTTACTTCCTCGCGGGTCAAAGGCCAAATCCCCGTAGCTTCCATGCTTACCAAGTGCGTAGCTGAAATCGAGATCTGACAACTTGAGCCATCGAGTGAACGGATCAATTACCAACCACCTGAGCATACCTACGGCAAAATAGACCGGGAGCACATGCGCCAATACACTGCACCAAACAAAACTCATGTACGGAAATTTCTTACTATGTGTGCTTTCGTAGCAAATGCGGGCGATCATGAACAAATCAATGAAAGAAAGATGCAGCTTGAGGTGGATGCAAAGTGCCCTTGCGCTGACATGGTTTTAAGTTCATCTAAGTTGAGCTCAATCGACCCCTCCAAGGTGTTTGAGACAGTTGGCTGCTCTGCTGCTGCTACCCAACCCGCCTCCAACCAGCCGACCAACCTGGGAGGGACCTTCCAGTAATCCATTATTGAGAGCCGCGCGTGTTGATTCGAAGCCTGGCGCTGGCGGTACTTTATTACCTGCCTGCACCGGATTTATTGGTCGGTAAGGCGTAGGTACCTTATGATGTACCTACCTAGACTGGGCCCAAGCTCCCTCCCCGCCTCTGCCGTTCCTTCCTAACAGTGCAGCTTTAAGCAGCATTTGTGACGCATGTGTTTTTCGCCGGGTCCACTGTGGAAGCGAATCGACTGGCCGGACTCTAAGGTTAGACATTTGATTTGTACCTGCCAAAGCAAACCTCTCTCTCACCACAGGACTGCCTGGTCCGTTTTCTACTTCACCATACCCTCCTCTCCGTATCCCAAACACCATCCCCTCTTGTCGACTGTGAAAGGTCATACACCACATTGCATTGCGGCTTCGGACTTTTTGTGCCAGAAGCTTCGCATCACATATGACCCTGCTCGCCTTGGTAGCAGCAACTCTACTGTAAGCTCCCCGGAAAAAACGAAGGCCTGGCGACCTGCACCTCCGCCTAGTCCTGAGCATTTCTGAAGCTTCAGCCTGCCCGCCTCGGTGTTCATACTCGCACTTCGATCACATTTCCCTCCCCCACCAATACCATACACATTGTCGCCACGATAACTCGCACCCCCTCATCCCTCCAACTCGATCACCCGACGACGAACGGTCTTTTGTTCCCGAGCCACTTTGACGTCACTGCCGAACCATCACCCGACAGTCAGCCCAACTCTCGCAAGGCTGAACAAGTAGCCCAGGACAGAACCTAGGGAATATTCGGTTACTTGACGCATCTTGTATCGCCCCGACCCCGCCTCGACTTCCACGACTTGAGAAGCCAACTTCCGAAGGGATCCTGGATGCTCTATTGCGGGGACCTCAGCAATTGTTACTCGGTGCTCGACCTTACGTAGGTGGAGGGGGAGAACTGTTAAACCTTCTCATGCGGCACCGCCGCCCCGGCCTTCACCATGGGAAAGATCGCGAAGACCATCCAGCCCAAGCACAAGGAGACCTTGGTGAGTCAAACTTATCTTGAAATTGACATCTCCACCCTAGGAGATGTCCATGCTATGTTGTCGCCTTACTAACATTGACCACGCGCCAGACTCCTTGGCTTCAGGACTTTGTCCAAACCGCAACCGATACGCCGTTACCGAAGCTGCCCCAGTATCTATCATCCTTTCCGACCAGATGGCCCTTCCCCAGAGGTGATCTCTACCACTGGATACCGCTGCTAAATCGATTCGACGACGTCCTCGAGTCCTTCTGCTCAGTCTATAAGCTCAAGGATGGACCCCAATCCCGAGACTTCGGCTGCGACATTCTGCTCAGCGCGAACTCCACAAGTAAAGATGGCGCCGCAATGTGGGACATGTCCAAGCTGGCTGAGCTGGGCTTTAAGGAAGATGGCGATAGCTCTTTGATCGTTGCCATTCTCAAGTTTACCCAAATGTTGCTTGATCACTGCGGAAACAGAAGCATTTATGCCAGCAGCTCCCACCTGAACGACCTGCTCAACAGCACTGATTTCAACATCATTTGCGCCACTCTTCGCGTTGGTGTCGAACTTGCACAACGGTATCAGGCCTCCGTGAAACGAATGAGCCCGACTAGCCGTCAAGTCAACTCGGCACTGCTCACGAACCACTACAACATCGACCTTGACCGTGTCCAGCAGCTTGCTCAGCCGTTCGTCAAGACCCCCATCATCAAGCCTTCGGAACCACAGCCCTTGGCCACACCTATCTCGTCAAGCAAGAAGGGCGGCAGCGGTCTCAAGAACACTGCCTCCATGTATGCGAATGATCTCTGCGCCATTGCGAAACCTAGTACCACGGAATTTTCATCAGGCTCTGGTTCCGACGCACGGTGGAATGGATGGGGCGATGTCAAGGTCTTGTATTATCCTACTGCCACCTCTTCCCTGCCGGCTGAACACTCGGTACCCTCGGAGCGAGCAAACGCATCTCAACCGTCGACGCCTACCCCGTTGCGTAGGAGCAACACGTCGAGCGGTCCTCATTCCACTCCCCGCGCTGGTAGGCAGCCTGCGGCAGATGATAGTCCGTCTCCCAGTGCGCGCTCTCCCGCACTTGGTAACCACGAGTATGCCACTCCAGGTCAGAAGTCGTTGGATATTCCCCAGTCAACCGTTGTATCGACGCCAATCTACAAACTTCTCGAACGGATCCCATCTGATCTGTCCAAGGATACGAGGTATGAGTTCCTCAACCGCCTGCGAATAGCAAAAGCTTTGACAGGGTCCGTTGAGGCGCGACAGGGTGCCCTCAAGGCTCGGCTATTAGCCATACAGAATTTGGCATACATACATTTTGAGGCCCCCTTCACCGAGAAAGTCCTCAAGCACGACCACGATGAGCCACGCCGTTTCCAGTTGGTGTATCAACTTGCCGAACTTATCCACCCATCTCCAGAGGGAACACCGCAGGTACCTACGGGTCTGCAGGCCATCGCGCTCTCTCTCTTGGAGGCCATTTCTGGCTTCCATAGCAAGATTCCTGACATCTTCACTGCGCTGAATGCCACCGTCAACCACGGTGTTCTGCTATACGTAATTAGGAAGGCTGTTGCGGAGATGAAGGTGGACGATGCTGGTGAGCAGTGGACTGATGAGGACGAATGGCGAGACAATCTGTTCTCGCTCACACTGCATATTACTATGGCTATGACGAACAATTCATCGCGTACCACGCCGGAGATTATCTCGGCTGGTCTGCTCGACATTCTCGTTGAAGTTCTTACCATTCGCTCCAATGTTGCTGAGAGGACTCATGCTACTTTGGTGGGCTTTCTTGACAGCCTGATCTACAATGTTCAGACTGCTTTCCAATCTCTCATCCACGCTGATGGGCTGACTGCTGTTACGGACCTCATCACCCATGAAGTGGACGTGGCCTTGAGACTGGTTGCGGAAGGCACAGCAACCCCTGCCGATTGCAGATCGCAGATAGTCGATTATGAGATCCCGTTCTATCAGCAGCAGAACCTGAAGTGGCTGCTCAAGTTCATCCACCACATGATGACGAACGCATTCACGTTTGGGGGTAACACCGACCGGCTTCTTCGCAATCTCGTGGATAAATCTGCATTCTTAGGCTGTATCCGAAAAATCATTATGAACGTGGACAAGTTCGGATCCCTGGTTTGGACTCATGCCGTTACAATTGTGACAGATTTCCTTAACAACGACCCCACGAGTTTCTCAGCCCTTTCTGAAGCCAACCTCATACAATGCTTCCTTGAGGCCTTGACTGGGCGAACTGTCACCTTTGAAGCACCAGCCCGCCCCGAAGAGAGCGAAACTACCCAGCCAGAACCTACCACTAGCGATTCTTCAGTACCGGTGCCGGCGCCGGCACCAGTCCCGGCTCCAGCTCCGACGTCGACCAAGGCCGACAATCGACCCCACCCTCCTACGCGGGAGGTGCTGGAAACCCCTCGAAGTGCGCCAATAGCTCACGGTATACGCCCCTCTGCGGATGCTATCACAGTTATTCCGAGCACCCTTAACGCTATTTCTCTGAATACTAATGGCATGAATATGGTTGAGTCATGTCTCGCGTTTGACAGCTTCTTCGAGATATTCGAGAGCCCTGAGCATGTCCGCGTTATGGCGGGAGATCTGGATATCGCAGCTAACATTGGAACGAGCTTTGATGAATTGGCACGTCATCACCCAGATCTCCGACCCGCCATTTCCAATGCCGTCTTGGATATGATTGCTCGTGTCACGTATCTTGGTGAGGTCAAGTCGAAAGAGCCTGGCTGGGGCTCGAGACTCATCGTGACAGACAGCAACGGCAAGGAGATGGTGGCGGACGCGAGCTTGCTCACTGACCCGGAAGCTGCTGCTGAAAAAGCAGAGAAGGGCAAGCAAAAGGTCGAAGTTACGCCTGCTATCGACGATACAGACATCGAAATGCTTGACGCTGAATCCGTTCTCACCAGAACCTCGCGCGGTAGAAACGAGAACTCCTCGCCTCATAACTCCATCACCCCCTACATTTTTGCGGCAGCCAATTTCCTAGCGAACTACACCACCAACGCGTCGCTGAAGACCCCCTTGATCCAGAGCGGCGCTATCGAGCTCTTGTTGGATTTGTGCACGTCACCTAGTCTTCCGCACGACTTCGGCGAATCTATGGCTGCTCGGTCCCTCTACTCCGTAATTCATACACTGATCGAGCCCGCCCCGGTCGTCGGACTGCCGTCGCTACTGAAACGCACCATGGACGCCATTCACGTTCTGCAACCTATGGTGGATAAGCCGGGGTTCGAGTCATACTTTGCCCCCTTCTTGAAGGATGACTTGAGCCTTTCATCCGACCTGTCCAACGAGGCTCGTCGTGAGATTGCGGGCGGTACTTCGATAGTGAAGGCTCTCCTCAACGCACAATCGCTGATGAGAGTGCTTTACCAATGCTTCCCGTTCTCCAGTCGATCGCAGGCTATTACCCTGCATCCAGTCAACGTATACGACTATTGGGATCGTTTGGTGGAATCGTTGGGCCCGCTCTTGCGCAGCGGTATCTCGCAAGAGATGGCTGTGGCACGCAGCGTCCCGGATGCTTGGAATAAGGGTTCAGGCCCGTCTTCACGCCGCCAAGGAAGTGCCACAGATCAGCTCCTGAACGAAGATGACGAGACCGCTATCTCGGAAGTCTTGGCTTCTGGTACATTACGTATTGGTAGTAACGCAAGTCCAGAGAACGCGCCTTCTCCAAGCGAGCAGTCCACCCCGCGATACCGAAACCACCAGACTTTACGAGTTGTGCTGCAGTCGTTGATGCCCCACACGTATCCTCTTCTACAAACACTCGGCAAAGCGCTTCTTTCTCGACGTGGCGACCGCAGCGTTGAGCGCGACTCCTATCCTCGGTATCGCCATATCAAGCTGGCCCATGGTTTGGCCAAGACGGTTTTGGGCCAGGTGGATCTTTCCGTGATCGACAAGAGTGTTCCCCAGTTCAACTACTGGGTTATCATCCTACACACCGTTTACGAAATGCTTCTGGACCGGAAGTTAGAGGGCAGGCATACTGATCGCCAGGGGGGTGTACAGCTTATTGCACCTGTCCTGGTAGCCTTCAAGCAGCAAGATGGTCTGGAAAAGCTGAACAAACTGTTGCAGATTTGCTCTGAAGAGATCTGCAAAGACCACCCCGAAGGCACTGACACTGCACCATCCAAACTTGCGGTAATTGCCATGAAGAGGATCCTTGAGATATACGCCGTTATAGTCAACGACAAGGTGGTCAATGAATCGCTTGCCCACTTCAGTTTCTTCACGCGTACCGGCGACAGGAGACTCGATACTCCAGTCAGCGCGAATTTGCTGGTTGAGCTGCGAATGACAATTCTACCCGTTGTGCGTGGATTGTGGGAATCGCCTCTTGCTGAGAAGGTTCCAAGCCATATTCTTGCTAAGATTATCGACACCCTCAAGTTGATCTCACGAGGCGACTCGGAGACGAATGCCTACAAACAGGTTGACAAGAATCCACCGCCTCCTCTCCTGAAACTCACTCCCGTCCCTTTTAACTGGACTGCATGCGCGTCCATAGTGTCGCAGCTCAAGGATGCTGGGTTTGAAGAGAGTCTCGCGCAGGAGGCTGCCTTCCGTTCCAACAGCCAGTTCGCGGCAGCCAAAGAGTATTGCGAAGCGCACAAGGCAGGACTCGCCGGATCTTCTAATCCTGTGCCGCCCGAAGAGGCTCCTAAACCAAGTGATCTTGATGAAAACATGCCCCAGTTGGTCGCCCCAGAGGCCGCGCCAGCTCCTTCGGACGAACAAATGGTTCTCGATCTGCCGGCAGACCTTCCTCCTGGTTTGCTAGAAGGGGAGACACTTGGCGACTTCTTGGAGGCGTCAATGCTTGGTCAAGGTGCCGATCAAGGAGGCGCAGCTGGTGTGCCAGCAGCCCCGCAGGCCTCTACCGCGGATGCTTCCTCATCTACAAGCCCGGCCCAGGGCCCCTCTGCGGGCCCCGCGGCTCCAGCAACGGCCAGTCAGGTCACCGTTCCCAAGGACATGCTTGACGCAGAACGCGCCAAACTTCGCAACAAGTTGATAGAAAGATGTCTTGATATCATTAGAGCACACCCAACATCATCTTACGAGGTTTCAGAACTCATCACGGCCGTGGTTTTGCAGCCATCGGCAGATGATTCAGCGAAACAAGATGTCGGCGAAACCCTGGTTAATGCACTGATGTCCTTTGCCGCTGATGATGACCTCAAGTCCAATGGCCGGAGCATCGCAGCCTATGCTCATCTTCTTTCCTTGCTGTTGCAGGACCGAGGATTCTTTACTGTCACCATTGGCTCCCTGAGAGAGTATATCACTGAGTTCTTGCGTTTCTTGCAAGTGCCTGCTCCGTCTACGGAGGAGCTCCCACCCTGGATTCCTTATATCCTGCTCATCTTCGAGATTCTATTGAGCGACGACGAACAACCCCCGGAGGTCCAGTGGAAGCCGCCAACCAGTGAAGATGATCCTGTGGAGCCGTTCGTGTGGCCAGTTCCTGAAAAGATTGTCAACGAGAAAGACAGTGGTACATTGCTCGAAAGCATTCTTGAAATACTACCACGTGTTGGGAAGGACGAGTCTATGGCCATCTCGTTGTTGCGCATCCTCGTTATCCTCACCCGCGATAGGACAACCGCAAAAACGGTCGGCGACAAGAAGAACCTTCAGCGTTTGTTTGTCATGACCAAACAGCTCTCAGGTTTCGGCCCTGCCCGACTGAGCGAGAACCGCATCTCCACATACGTTCTCACAATTTTACGTCATATCATCGAAGACGAAGACATCATTAAGCAGCTGATGAGGAGTGAGATCCGAGCTGTGTTCGATAAGGGTCGGACCGGACAACGTCCTCTTGATGTTTCGGGCTATCTGCGACAACTTTCGCATGTGGCCCTGCGCGACCCGAAACTCTTTGTAGCTGTCACAGACGAGATGGTCAAGCTCCAACGCTGGACTTTTAGCGAGAACGGAGTATCCCCCAGACAACACGTCTTACTCAAGGAGCCAAAGGTGGATGCGACCAAAGATGATGTCACCCCAACTGTCCGGGCGACCGAAGGTCTGTCGATCCAGGATGTAAAACCATCAACTGAGGGGAGCGACAAGCAGGTATTGGACGCGACCAAGCCTGCAGGCCATGACACAAAACGCCCGATTCTCGAGAATCCGGACGGTGTCATTCATTTCCTTCTCTGCGAGCTTCTAAACTACCGCGAGGTAGATGACAAGGAGCCTCCCCGTGACACCAAGGATTCGAAGGACCCTGCGGATTCTACTGCATCCACGTCACAAGCTCCAGGCGAGGCACCCGACACGCAATCGTCTTTGAGCAAGGAGAAGAAGCCCAAAGCGTCGTTCAAGGCAGATGAACATCCTATCTTTATCTACCGATGTTTCCTACTCAGGTGCCTCACTGAGCTTCTTCAGAGCTATAATCGCACCAAAGTCGAGTTCATCAACTTCAAGCGTAGCGCACCGCTGCAGACCAACACCCCTATCAAGCCCCGTACAAGTGTCTTGAACTACCTGCTGACGGATCTCCTCTGTGCTGGTAACATCGATGGCTTGACGGACAGTCTCGCGGATAAGAAAAAGATGGCGACGGCTGCTCAGGCACAGAAGCTTCTCGTGGCTCTTGTGGGTAAGACGATTGAGAAGCCCATCAGTCGTAGCCGCGAGAAGTTTGATTATGATGAAGAGGAGCCTGACCTGCTGTTCGTGCGAAAATTCGTCGTTGACACGATTCTTAAGGCGTACAAGGATGCATACACTTCTAATGAGCCTTTTGATTCAAGATATGGCAAGATGTTGCATTTGTCTACCGTCGTGCAAAGCATGGTGGATGACAAGGAGAAAGACATTGCCGTTGCCTCCCGCAACAACCCTGACCCATCACCAGATCGCTCCCAAGCACAGCTCAGGCGACTGATGTACGAGAAGGGTTATCTCGCAGCCCTCAACTCGTCGCTCGCAGACATCGACCTAGCGTTCCCTCCCGTCAAAAAGACCATCAAGTCTGTTCTTCGTGTCCTACGGACTCTCACCCATACGGCTATCCAGCTTAGCCATGCCAACATCCTCCCAGCTGCATCAAGCCTGGAAGATGTTGAGGATGACATTGCATCTGCCACCTCACTATCTGACATGGATGATGACCGCGAAGAGACACCAGATCTGTACAGAAACTCTGCACTAGGCATGATGGAACCTGGCCGGGACATGGAAGAAGATTACTCTGATGGCTCAGAGGATGGTATGTTTGATTATGTCACTCTGCTTTTATGTGCATTGATGCTCACTATGCCCACAGACGACGAAGAGATGTACGACGACGAATACGACGACGAGATGGAGTACGACGACAACCCATCCCTCGACGGGGAAGACAATGTCAGCGATGAAGACGAGGACGTGGAAGGTATGGGACCTATCGAGGGTCTACCTGGAGATCTTGCCGTCGTCGACGTTACCATGGAGGAGGAGGATGACGAAGACGAAGACGATGAGATGGATGACTCCGACGACGACATGAGCGAAGACGACGACGACATGGACTCCGAGGATATGGGCGACATCGAAGACCGCATCCATATTGTGGATGACGATGGAAACCCCGTCGAGGATGACGGTGCTTCAGGTTGGGAAAGTGAAACCGACGAAGAAGCGAATGACGGCGAGGAAGATGACGACGTTGATATTGACTACGAAGGTGAAGCCCAGGACCTCGAGGAAGCGCAAATTCATGGCCTCGATGATGTTGGCGGTATTGTCGGCGGGCGCCTTGGCCACATGCTGCAGCACCACATGGGAGAAGGCCATGACGAGGACTACGACGGTCATGATGAAATCCACAACATTGGTAACAACTATGGCGATGAAGACGAGGATGAAGATGGTACGTGCCCCTTGAAACATCAAACGTTGACATTGTTACCCCAAATTAGAGGTTTCCATCTCGCAAGAACAAATGCCGATTTGCCAGCACGAATACTAACTTCAAACAGAAGATGAGGATGACGAGGATGAAATGGACGAGGATGACTACGGCTTCGACGAATTTCCCAGTAAGTAACAACCATCTACATCCACCACGCCTCCCAACGATGTGCTGACTCCGAATTCACAGATGACCCTCCGCCTCATGGAGTCTTCCCCGGTATGGGCGGTCTGGATACTCTGGTCCTCGAACAGCATGGTGGAGAGTTCTTCTCTGGACCACGTCACCGCCATGGATTACGGGATCACTTCCCCCCTCTTCCCTTCCTCATGGGCCGAGACCACATGGCATCTCTGGGTGGTATGTCTATTTCCACATCGATTAACTTGCTCTCGCCTCGTGTCGCTGATTCATCATCCCATTTAGATACGCGCAATCCTAACCGCCCTAACGGCAACGAAGATGGACTCAACCCTCTTCTGCGTCGCTCGAACGACATTGGTCGAGATGCGTCCCCACGGCCTCCGAATCCAAGCCGATTGATTCGTCTTCTCGGTGCTGGCCGAGGCGATAGTCCTATCTCATTCATCAATGAACTCTTGTCTTCAACACTCGGGCGTCATGGTAACCATGCCCTGCAATTTTCAATCACAAGCCAGGGCCCTGGGGGGAGAAGTTCAAGAGTTGTCCTTACCTCTGCCCCATCAACTCCGAGGATCCGAAGGTCGCCGAGAGACCTACAACGAACCGTCTCATGCCGCAATGTTCTCGACCGACACCACCAGCGACAGATGGATGGATGAGGCGAAGATGATTTTTGGCACCTCGATCCATGACAAAGCCACCCGGCTCCAGTTCGCGGTGCTCTCTTACCTTATCCCTCCTGCCATTGAAGCTGAAAAGGAGAACAAGAAGAGAGAGGCTGAGGCGAAACGCAGGCTCGAGGAAGAACGCAAGAAGCGAGAAGAAGAGGAGCGTAAGGCTAGAGAAGCGAGAGAGGCTCAGGAAGCTGAGGAGAGGGCCGCAAGAGAGAAGGCCGAGGCTGAAGAACGCGAACGAGCCGAAGCAGCTGCAGCAGAACTTGCTGCACAGGCAGCAACAGAGGCCACCGAAGAAAACGAGACCTCCCACACGGATGATGCTATGGAGGGTGTTGAATCTACGGGCGACTCTCCAGCCGAGGCCCACGCGGAATCAACGAGTGATCAGCCTCGCGTTCTCACCACCATTCGAGGAGAACAGGTTGATGTGACGGAGTTGGGCATCGACGCGGATTACCTCGATGCACTACCCGAAGAGTTCCGAGAAGAGGTGATTGCCCAGACTATTAGCCAGCGGCGATCTGCTGCCCGGGAGGATGCCCTCGTCGCCAAGGCGAGCAGGGTGAAGTTTTCCAAGAATTCCTTGACGCTCTGCCCGACGATCTTCGTCAAGAAATTGTCCAGCAAGAGAGAGCGGAACAGCGTCGCCGTGATCGTGAGGAGGCCAGAAGACAAAACGCGGCCCCTGGCCACGAGGCCGCTCCACAGGATATGGACCCCGCCAGCATCCTCATGACTTTCCCCCAGGATCTCCGGGAGCAAGTACTCATGGAACAAGGCGCGGATATTATGGATTCTCTGCCACCTGATCTGGCTGCGGAGGCCAGGCGCCTTGTCCGCCACCACGGTGGAGGTGGCCAGCGCGAAATCGTGAATCCCTATGAACCTGGCCGTGAGAACCCGCGTCAAACTGGCGAGGCTGCCGAGGTCATTACCAAACCTCAACGCAAGATTGTGGCTCAGATGCTGGACAAGTCGGGAGTAGCTACGTTGCTGCGTTTGATGTTTATCAATGTCAAAGGTGGATCCCTAGAGGGCTCCTTGCGACACGTCTTCAAGGATATCTGCGAAAACAAGCAAACCCGCCTCGAGGTCATCAGCACCCTACTGCAAATTCTCCAAGATGGCACGACCGACGTTGATGCTGTGGAACGCAGCTTTGCGCAGCTTTCCATCAAGGCCCGACAACCCAAGGCCGACAAAGAAGGCAAAACCCCACAGAGTCTTAAGCGCAGCCTTACGGGTTTGAATACCAACCAGCTTACGCACACCGGATCTGAGACCTCCCCGGTACTCATTGTGCAGCAATGCTTGGACCTTCTTTGCTATCTAGCCGCCGAAGATGTTCACGTCCCAGCTGTATTTCTCACGGAACAGGAAACCGTGGGCTTGACACTAAAACGTACCCTCAGCCGCAAGGGAAAAAGCAAGGAGTCCAAGGTTCACAAGTTCGCCATCAACTCTCTCCTAGCGCTTCTTGACCGTGACCTGGTCGTTGAGAGTTCGTCGATCATGGATGCCCTTTCTCTGGTTCTTAGCAGGATAACCTACCCGTTGCTGAGCCTCGACAAGAAACTGAAGGAAGGCGCTGAAGCCATTAAGGACTTGGAGAAGAAGATCGCAGAGAAGGAGAAGGAGCCTACCAGCGCTCCAACGGCCGAGGGAGAAGAGGCTGCGACGACAAGCAATGATCCCAAGCCTGAGACTTCGGCGGCCCCGGCAGGTGATGACGCATCAGCTACACCAACAGCAGCTCCTGAATCCGAACCTACCAAAACGGACGACCCTACGGCTAAGACGACGCCCGATGACTCTCTTGCAAAACTCCAGGAACGCAAGCAGTTCATCCAGAAGAGGATTAAGACCTATGTCCCGCCTGTAATCCCCGTGCACAACCTCACTCTGATCATCAACATATTCGTGGCACGAGAATGCAGCTCCAAAACCTTCAAGGAGACTCTTTCAGCTATCAAGAACCTTTCCCTCATCCCTGGCGCCATGGGAGTGTTCGGCCAAGAGCTCGCCCGTCAAGCTCGAGTACTTAGTGAGAAGATCGTGGTTCACCTAGACGAGTTGCTGCCTCACATCGAGAAGGCATCTACCGGAACAGAAATCCAGGGGGTTGCTCTGGCCAAGTTTTCGCCCGGTGCTGCTGACCAAAACAAGCTTCTCCGGGTCTTGACAGCATTGGATCATCTCTTTGCCCAGAAGAAGCCCGAATCTTCCGATGATTCGGAGCCCAGCAATGAGACCAAGAAGCAGGACTTGCTCGCCACTCTCTACCGCAACGTCACATTCAATGCCCTGTGGGACAGACTGAGCGCTTGCTTGGGTGCCATCCGCCAAAAGGAAAACCTTATCAATGTGGCTACTATCCTTCTACCGCTCATCGAGGCCTTGATGGTTGTCTGCAAGGACACAACGCCCGAGGCTCTGACGCAAGGCCAGGATGCTTCGGAAATGCTGTTGTCTAGCCCGCCTCCCGAGTCTCACAACATGGCAAGCCTTTTCTTCAAATTCACGGAAGAGCATCGCCGTATCCTGAACGAGCTCGTACGCAACAATCCTTCCCTCATGAAGGGCACCTTCTCGCACCTCGTCAAGAACCCCAAGGTCTTGGAGTTCGACAACAAACGGAACTACTTCAACCGCAGTGTGCACAACCGCAACCAGGTCCCGAACGGACGCAGCTTTGGTACCTTGCAACTTTCCGTTCGTCGCGAACATGTCTTCCACGACTCTTTCAAGTCCCTGTACTTCAAGAGTGGCGATGAGATGAAGTTCGGTAAGCTTAACATTCGTTTCCACAATGAAGAGGGTGTCGATGCCGGTGGCGTCACCCGCGAGTGGTTCCAGGTCCTGTCACGGCAGATGTTCGACCCCAACTATGCCTTATTTGTCCCTGTCTCCAGCGATCGTACCACATTCCACCCGAACAAGCTCAGTGGAATCAACGACGAGCATCTCATGTTCTTCAAGTTCATCGGTCGCGTCATTGGCAAAGCCTTATATGAGAATCGTTTGCTTGACTGTTACTTCAGTCGTGCGGTTTACAAGAGAATCCTCAGCAAGCCTGTCTCGGTCAAGGACATGGAGTCGTTTGACCCCGAGTACTACAAATCACTCGTCTGGATGCTGGAGAACGACATCACTGATATTATCACTGAGTCGTTCGCCGTCGAGGACGACGAATTCGGAGTGACAACGATTGAAGACCTCATCCCCAACGGCCGCGATATCCCTGTCACGGAAGAGAACAAGCACGATTATGTTCGCCTGGTCGTCGAGCACAAGCTGCTCAAGTCGGTCAAGGACCAGATGGAGCATTTCCTGAAGGGTAAGTTGTCCTCTTATTGATCGATTCGATGCAGATGGCAAAGCATACTAACTTTCATTGCCTTCCAGGTTTCCACGAAATCATTCCGGCAGAACTTATTGCCATCTTCAACGAACAGGAGCTCGAGCTCCTCATCTCGGGCCTGCCAGACATCAATGTCGACGACTGGAAGAACAACACCGAGTACCACAACTACTCTCCATCCAGTCAGCAGATCCAATGGTTCTGGCGCGCAGTCAGATCCTTCGACAAGGAAGAGCTGGCCAAGCTGTTGCAGTTCGTCACGGGCACAAGTAAAGTACCCCTCAACGGCTTCAAAGAGCTCGAGGGAATGAACGGCATCAACCGATTCAACATTCACCGTGACTATGGCAACAAGGAGAGACTTCCCAGCTCGCATACCTGCTTTAACCGTAAGTGTACTCATCCACCCTTCCACTTGATGCCCCGGCTAACCTCTCCTGAACAGAACTTGACCTCCCCGAGTACGAGAGCTACGATACTCTCCGAGCACAAGTCCTCAAGGCCATCACAGCTGGAAGCGACTACTTTGGATTTGCCTAAGTGGATGAGATGCGTTGTCCCGCATTGTCTACGGTGGCCTTTGGCCGTGGCAGCACCAGAAGCGCATGATAATGATGTATTGTTTTGTACGACATAGTAGATTCGGGGAAACAGGAGGCGCCGACGAGCAGCATACCCTTGGTACTGGCTTCTTTCTTTCTTCTGAGCATTTTCATAAGCCAGGGGGTACAGACGCGAGCATTCGATAGGCCGACCACGCCGGCGGAGTGCAGGCCGCTCGACGTTGGTCAACATTGCAGCTTGGCAGCTTTCATCCCTTGGTTCTCGCAATTTGCATCATGTAGATGAGGGTTGTTTACCCCTCCCCAGATAGGCATGATTATAGTTTCGCAATAGAGGCGAATGCATTCCCTACTCTTCAATTGCCTCTCAGTGCTATGTGTGAAGTGTTTTGTCGTAGATTGACCGCTCGTAACTAGCAGTATAGAATAATACTGTTCGTGTGATGATCAACATGGCATGTGTCCTCCTGATTGGCATTTTAACAGGTGGTTGGGACTGGGCAAGCCCCTGCGAGAATGAACCGGTGAAGTCTCGGGAATAAGTAGTTTGGAAACCATCAAGGCAGGTGCGGTCATGGTATGGAGAAGGTACGGTTTTACTCCTGCAGCCGCCAAGACGAAGTTATCGTATTTGTTTGGTGACCCCCATATGTGCCCGCGCTGATACTTTCATTTGTTTCCAATTGATATTCGATGAGCTGTGTGGATAATTCATCATCACTCGATAAGCACTGTTGCGGGACTCGCGGCTCTATGAGGATTGCTGGGCTATGACTTCAGGAGCCAGGTGGAATAAATCTCACAAAAAAACCCCGATTTCTGGACATGGACAAGTTCTCACGGTTCTCATATACACCTATGTTTGAGTGCCATTAACTTGATGGCTCTTTCTGCTATCCGGCCCGGATTACCTGTTCGCCTTCATGGCTTTCCTCCATTTCACCAGCGGCGGCAAGAGACTCGGGCATCAGGAAGCGTCCACGTGAAAGGCTATAGGCTTATCACAAGTGATGCCCGTGGCGTACTAGCTTATGATCTCGAGAGGCCTCCATGATATGAACTGTGCAACTCTCATTGAGTGCCAACAGGTTCGGGTCGTGATGAGAAGACTAGCTTGTACTTAATAATCTCCACGATCTCGAGATCCTCCGTAGACGAGTCATCTGCTGTGGCTGTTGGTTTTGATGCAAGATCGCCTGTCATTTCCGTGTCCCCTGCAGCTACGCCAGCTGACCGTTTACGGATGACGGCTATGGCCCGGGGAAGCTTCTTGACCTCGCCCGTCATGCGCTGATGCTGGCCCACGTACATGTGCACCCGCTTCATCCAGGCGGTGCTACTGGGGTCCAGGGCGTTGGGGTTGTAGTCCGGGAACCAGATACGCCCGATGGGGATCTCGGGGGCGTTGTTGTTGTCGTCGTCGTCTTCGGCACCCGCATGATGCGGCAGGTTGATGGTGCCCTGCAGCTCCAGCAGTGCCAGGCCCGACGGGGTCTGGATCAGGGGCGGCAACGGATTGGCGACGGAAGCCTCAGTGTTGGCGGGCCGCCGTGGGTAGAGCTGGACGGAGGCCATGGCATCTCACGTCACCACACAACTGGAGAGCGCGGGAATGTGGATATGAGGGAAGGATTCACGTATGTATAATCACATGTCCTGGTTGCTTGACTTGATCGGGCCTGGAACGCGCTCGCGTGCCCCATTTAGCCAATGAAGTTAGCCCCGTACGGGAGACTGGCAGACTGGAGCTCCCTGATGCTTAAGGCTTAAGATGCCTTTATCGATTCGCTAGTGGCCGATAACGATAATGCTTTCGCTAAGCACCTGTTTTGCTGCTGGCTGCACGTATGGACTGCATTGAGTCCGTGCACCAAGCCCTAGATACGTACCTTTTTCTCCCTCCATCAGCACGGACCGGAAAAAGCTGGCCCAATCTAATCGGCCAATTTTCCCACACAATTGCTGCGAGTAGGGGAAAATTGCAAAGCCCAGTAGCACCCGCACCCTGCCCACACCCACTTTGTCAATTTCTGTGTGTATTGCTCTGGTCACGATCTTTTTCTTTTCGACCTCCGAAATCTTTCCTCGATCGTACTAACCCCCCCGACCAGCCCAGCTTCTTTCGAGTCGACTCGCCCACATCGACCGCCAACATGAAGTTGAACATCTCCTACCCTGCCAATGGCAGCCAGAAGCTCATCGAGATTGAGGATGAGAGAAAGCTCCGTGACTTCATGGAGAAGCGCGTACGTCCGACCTCGAAATTTCTCTCTACGAAGCCGCGTTATTGGTGCTGGGTGATGGATCTCGAGATGGACGAAATATTTTTTCACAACTATTTCTGCCGAACCGAACTTCAGACATACACACCATCAATAACAGGCTGGCCCTTGTGCTCGACGACACGTTACTGACTTTGATGGCTTTGATAGATGGGCGCTGAAGTCCCCGGTGACAACCTCGGCGACGAGTTCAAGGGCTACATCTTCCGCATCACCGGTGGAAACGACAAGCAGGGTTTCCCCATGAAGCAGGGTGTCATGCACCCTACCCGTGTCCGACTTCTGCTGTCCGAGGGCCACTCTTGCTACCGCCCCCGCCGCACCGGTGAGCGCAAGCGCAAGTCCGTCCGTGGCTGCATCGTCGGCATGGACCTGTCCGTCCTCGCTCTCTCCATCGTCAAGCAGGGAGACAACGACATCCCCGGCGTTACCGACGTCGTCCACCCCAAGCGCCTCGGTCCCAAGCGCGCCACCAAGATTCGCCGATTCTTCTCCCTCAGCAAGGATGACGATGTAAGTTGCCAACGCATCGTCGTCGCCTGCCCGGTCGTTGTTGCTGCAGCTGGTTGAACTTTCGAAGTTCTTGGCCTCTGCACTGTATACCACCGGGTAGAGACTGAGATGTAGGAAGTCCAGTAAAACATGACAGCAATACTAATTGCGCAACACAAATAGGTCCGCAAGTACGTCATCCGACGTGAGGTCCAGCCCAAGGGTGAGGGCAAGAAGCCTTACACCAAGGCCCCCAAGATCCAGCGCCTGGTCACTCCCCAGCGCCTGCAGCACAAGCGCCACCGAATCGCCCTGAAGCGCCGCCAGGCCGAGAAGGTCAAGGATGAGGCTGTATGTTGCATCCCAATATCATTATTCGCAAGTTGTAATTTGGCACTAACATACTACTACAGTCCGAGTACGCCGCCATCCTGGCCAAGCGTGTCTCTGAGGCTAAGGCCCAGAAGGCCGAGTCCCGCAAGCGCCGCGCCAGCTCCATGCGCAAGTAAAAACAGCAACCTCGTGCCATAGGCGTTAGGGTTTTTCTTCGGGTGTCTACATAGTACTCCCTCGTGGGCAGCGTACGGTTCTTGCATTCGCCACGTTCGATCGGGAAAGAGACGTTCCTGGCAAATTAGGGAATATTTGTCATTCGGCCTGGCATGGTCTAGTGTTTTCGGGGGTCCTTTCACGATGTTCACGACATGACCACTGGCCCGATGAGAGAGCTAGATAGACGACGAAAGGTGTATTCTCGGCATGAAAAATGGATATGATGATTCCCGGAATAATATCTGCATTTCACTTTTTTCTTTGATGACAACCTCTGTTCCTCAACACTTGTGTCTTGTGTCCCTGCTTTGTGATACAGCTGCAATCATGTCACTGTTGCCTCCAACTGGGCAAATCTTAGACAGTCAAGCGGTACTTCACAGAACACTTTGTCTCTCGTACCCCTCCCTAATGGGATACTTACGAAGCCAGCCAGGATGGAAAAAGCCAAGAGACCCTTTTGTCTTGGGTTCCAAATTTGCATCCACTAAATTGTTGCTGATATGGTGGCCTAGGGATTGGCTGAACGCAATTCATCTTCCACCGCTGCTCCTGACAACTTGAAAGCAGAACAAAGCCCCAAGCACCTCTCGATGCCTTCCATACGCTTCTGCAAAGTTTGCGTTACTAGAAGGGGGATTGTTCCTCTGCGACGGTTATAGCCCACCACTAACACCTGGGTCGAATTTTCACTATAATAACATTGTTTATTCAGAGTAGGATGTCTATATATACGTGCATCTAGAAGTGCGTCGTTCATATCTTGCACCTGAACAGCTATGCATGATTGAATGCAGGTGTTTCTATACCATCCGTTGGGGTGGAACACCTCTCTATGCGAGTGTAATGTGATATCTATCAGTTCAAGACGAGAGAGCCTGGAGAGAAGTGTGCCCGAGAAAGAAAGACTCCTTCCTCCCCCTTTTTTTGTTCTACTTTTCAACACAAAATATGCCAACCTAGGTGATGTTGTTGTATGCCCAGTCAATCAAACCTACCCATGCCGGCCCCCTTGAGCAAAGAGATAGAAAAATGTATGAGGTTTTACCACGTTTTATCGCCATGGAATCACAAGCGAAGTCGTTCCATGTTCAAAACAACTTCAGCCTCCCCTCTTCTAGGTGACTAATCGAAAAACGCATGTCCCCCCCTTTCACCAAAAAACTTACTCCGTTCCTTTCCATATGTGCATGTGTGTAATTCGTATCCCATTATGCCGTTCCCGTCACGTCCCACGACAAGGCAATAAGCCCTTGAACCCCCCTAGCTGCGGCTCTATACAGCCGGGGCATGGTGGAACAAGAAGCTGACGCTCTCGCCATTGTGGGTGCGGCGGATGGCCTCGGCGATGGTGGGGCTGACGTCGATAACGTTGAGCTTCTTGCACCGCTCCTGCTTGTCGCCGAGGGGCACCGTGTTGGTGACGACCACCTTGGACAGGCAGCTGTTGTTGATGATGTTGACGGCCTCGCCGCTGAGGATGCCGTGCGTAACGATGGCCACAACCTCGGCCGCGCCGTTCTCCTTCACCGTCTGCGCCGCCTTGGCCAGCGTGCCGCACGTGTCGGCCATGTCGTCCACCAGGATGGCCACCTTGTCCTTCACGTCGCCGACCAGCACCATGCGACCCACCACGTTGGGTCGCGGGCGCTCCTTGTGGATCAGGGCGAAGCCGCGGTCGAGGCGGTCGGCTATCGAGGTTGCTCTGTTGCGATGGGGTTAGCAAGTTAAGCTCAGATTATCGGCGATCGCTTATATATAAGTCTCCTCCTTTTTTTCTATATGCAATACTTGACGCTTCAACCCCGCCATGTTCGTCGTCGCATTTGACAGGAAAGGGGAATAGCGCTTACCTCTTGGCACCACCGGCATCGGGACTGACAATGACAATGTCCTGGTCGGGGTAGTTTTCCCGGATCCAGCGCAGCACACTGGGCTCGGCGTAGAGGTTGTCAACGGGGACGTTGAAGAAGCCCTGGATCTGGCTGGCGTGCAGGTCCATGGTGATGACGTGGTTGCAGCCGGCGGTCTGCAGCATGTTGGCGATGAGCTTGGCACTGATGGGGGCGCGGCTCTTGTCCTTCTTGTCCTGGCGGGCGTAGGGGAAGTTGGGGATGACGGCGGTGATGCGGCGGGCCGAGGCGGTGCGGCAGGCGTGGATCATAATGAGCAGCTCCATGAGGCCGTCGTTGATGTTGTTGGGGGCCGTCGACTGCAGGATGAAGACATCTTCGTCGCGCACGGATTCTCCGACCGTTACCGAGGTTTCTTGATTGGAGTAGTTGAGGGACATGGTCTTTGCGATCTCAATGCCCAGTCTAGATTGCGGACGGGTTTGTTAGCATTTTCATCTGCTTGCTTGCTCAGTCGTCCCTCTCGCGCCTGGTGCGCTTCTCTGCTTCTTCGGGGCCTGTCTCCATGATAGCTCGGTGCTCTTGGCATCGCGATGCTGCATTACGCATTCCCCCAGTGACGGAGGGTGGTGTGTAACAGGTACTGCGCGGGGCATCCCGACAAAAGACAGGACGGTAGAGGAATTGGGGAACGGTTTCGTCATACCTGTCTGCAACGCTCTTTGCCAGGCTCGGGTGGCTGTTGCCCGTGAGCAGCTTGATTTCGTTGGCCATGTCGCCCATGGTGACCGAAGGAGGAAGAAATTCCACAGAGATTGGCGGTTAGAGGCAATAAAAATAGCTTCGCCTTCCGTCGGAGCTTTGCTTGCTTATTTTTTCGCTCGCTTTTTTTTTTCCTGTCGCTCCTGTGACCCTTTCGGATTTAAAGTAAGAACGCAGTGCAACGGTTCTAGAGTCGTCGCGGGCCCAATCAGATGCGGCCGTGGGGGTTGTCTCGTTTCGCTGTAAGCAGGTCAGAGGGAAGGGAACCATTGGGAAAAGAGCCCTCGTGCGCCGGATGGTTGGACGAACTGCGGGACAGCAGAAGAAGAAACTGACGGTTTGCGGCGGCTTGGATGCGATGCAATCAAGACTGGAAAAAGAGTAGCAAGTAAGTATATAGAAGTCTTTCAGAGCGACGACTTGCACGAGCCAATGAAACAGTCATTCAATTCAAATCGCCGGCGAATTGATATATAATCGGACGTACGCAAGCAACTTTTCTCACCCTCTTTTTTTCCTGGTGGTTCTTGGGACTACCTCAGACTAGTGCGCTTTGGAGGGGCAGCACAGGATGTGACAAGCGATGACGGAACACTGCTGCAGGGCAAAGAGGTAAGACAAGCTCCTTCCGGATAAGAGAGGTAGCAATGCTATTTTTAATTAGCAAAGCAAAAGGAGTTGATGATGGTGAGTTTGGGTTGTCGAAGTGCCAGCAGCTTAGAGCTGTCACGGAAGCTCCTTTGTCAAAGAAAATCTAGGATTCGTCTTGTCATGATGAATGCAATAAACATCTCCAGGCACACAAATGGACGAAAAGTTTGCCGACATGTTCGCTTTTTTTCTCTTTCTTCCTGGTCCCTCTCTCTCCGCCCTGGGCTGGCTGTTGGCCCGTCCGTTTGTACCCTTACTTTTCTCTCGTCTTGGGGCTAGGCCTGGCTAAGACAAGCCATGGTGTGGGGAAGGTGGGGTGCCTTTCCAATTGAGTTGGGCTGCTGGCACGGGCTTGGAGAAAAAGGTTCTCGGCCTTTGCCAGTTCGGCTTGAAAGTTGCAACGCGTCGCCATCAAAGGCGCTTGACAGTGCAAATCCCCAATCGTATCTCGGACCAGTCAAACTTCAGATGAAGCACTCCGTCACTTCTTGTCTTCTGAGCGTTCCCACAATGGTCAACTGCTATGTTCATTGACGAGCTGAAGAGCACTGACATGTAATAGGAATGACATGAAATTGATTTAGAGCAAGATTGATATTTGTTCTTCTGCACTTTCATTGCCTTCGGCCTGTAATATCCACAGTTCAAATGCCCCTAAGCTGTCCCCCTTTCGACTTACACAGCTGCGATGGCGAGAGCGATGCATCTCACGAAGGCGGCCCGTTCTCCACCTGGTTTCCTGTCTTGCTGTCCTTGGCCCATCCCGGCAAGTTTCTGGTGAAGATGTGGGCGACTGGCTGGTTATCGAGCGCCCCCTCCACGATGGGTGCCTTGACGAAGCAAGTACCATCTTCGATCTCCGAATAGATCCCACTGCCGCAGCGGCCACAGAACCGGCGCAGCACAGACTTGCCCGAGTCAGTGTTCTTATCTATTCGGTGGCGTTATGACATGTCAGTATCGTGTCTGTGTGTTCGTATATGAAGGGAAAGGGGGTTGTTGGCTGCTCAGCCAACACGATGAAACTAGCTGGTGTGCAGCCATAGACGAGGGAAGAAATGCCTACCTTCGTATATCTTGAGGTCGTCGCTCCCTTTGGCGACCGTGATGGTGTCCTTCGGGTAGGCCAAGTTCACGGTAAAGGCAGAACCACTGCAGATTTGGCAGTTCTTGCAGCTGCAAGCGACGCATGCCTTGAAGTCGCCCTCGGCCTTGATTTCGACCGTCCCACAGAGACACTTTCCGTGGTTCACCTTGGAAGAGGCCATTGTCGCGTGCTACAACCGTTAATGGAATTGGTATGATCTCAAGAGTGGTTAAGCAGTGGTTCAGTGAACCGCATCACGGAGAATGAGGGGCGGGAGGGGTCTTAATATGAACGAGAGCCTCGGGCCAATGCGTCCATCGGGAAGAAAAGCCCTTGCGTTGACTTTCGTGTATGACAGCATACATGCTTGAGGATACCCCGATCCGTCCAACCCAGAAGCTTAAAGCCGACGGCTCTAGTTTGGCTCTGCCTTGGCCGTGTTACACATCCACAAGCTACCTATCGTGTAATTGACATCGGACGTGGAGGACTGCGCTACAATGAATAACAGGCACGCGTGAGTAACAGAGAGTATTTGTGCTAAACTCATCATTCAACACAGTTCGTGACCCAAAGCCGGAAGCGGCCAATAGGACACGGCGCATGAGTTGTACAAAGTGTTTGCCTAAACTGTAACGGCAGAGTTGCGAAGTTGAGACGACGATGTTTATATAGGTCTGAGTACTACACTTTACCCCCTGAAAGTTTGTCTATTTTTAACCTATCTCATTACATACGGTCCGTTGGTAAAATTATACTAAACGTGTAATTTAATTAAAGTATAGATTTATTTAATTAATAGATTTGATTAAACTATATATTAAGTATAACGTTTAAAGCTCTTTTAAATTAGATATATATATTTTAAAGACTAGATATATCGATTAACGTGTGTATAGTAGTGTTGCGATATAAAATTAAGGCTAGTTTTCATTAAAAGTTAGCATTTAAGAAGTAGACATCGTCTCCATTAATTAATAATCTTTCAAGGGGTTACCTGTATATTAATAACCTTATTTTAACTAAATATATCAAACTGACAGAGATGTATGTAGATATGCCCAGGAGAAGGCTCAATCTCGAGCAGCAAAGATTGATGAGTGTGACGGCACGACGGGTAGTGCTGAGTGGCATCCCACTTCGCGCATCTCCATATAGAACTGGAGACACCCAGATCTTGCCG
Source organism: Apiospora marii (assembly GCF_038362585.1). Classification (NCBI taxonomy): domain Eukaryota; kingdom Fungi; phylum Ascomycota; class Sordariomycetes; order Amphisphaeriales; family Apiosporaceae; genus Apiospora; species Apiospora marii. Next base: position 5,019,200 of record NW_027117377.1, read on the forward strand.
ATCTTGTTTCGATTCTGTTTCATAGACTCCAAAGCCCATATTGGCTGCCGAGGGGACAACTTCTCAAAGACATCGTACGTAGAACAGAGAATAGGACTACCCCGTAGTTGGTGGTGGTGTTCCCAGGAGAAGAATTATATGTACATTACAAGCCTTGTACTTGCTGATCTACGTGCATACCTCACATGTCAGAGCTACCTAGATCCAGGACAAGATGTTGGTAGATACAGAGACACCGGAACGCCAAGCTCATGGGGCTTGCGGTACAACCACGCCGAACTGTCGGGCGCCGAACATAAGTCCAGACGACAAGATGCCGAAGATGACGACTGTCCTTTTGTGCCTACGAATCAACTACCAGAGCTATCCTTCACCCGGATAGCCCACAGTTTGGTCAGCACTTGTTTCATATCCCTGCGTCGAGACTGCCGCCTCCGGAAACTGACTAGCCGATACATGGTCTGACGCCAATATCACCCTCCTTTCCAACCTGGAATCTGTCTGATTGGTTTGACACTGGATGTATCCCCTCGAATGCGATAACGCTGCCCCCGGTACAGTACAGCCACAATTGATCGGCATGGCCGTGCAAGTGCTAGCAAGGGTGAATTCAGCCAATTGGCTCTTCTGCTCGCTACTAGCCACCGCACGGCTCACCTAGCAGTATGTACAATACATCAAATTTGGTGAGGGGGCAGCGTTATCGCATTCGAGGGGATACGACCCCCCGGCTAAAAATGAAGATGGGCTTTATTTGCCAGTAAACCGACAGGAAGGATAGTTTGTTTTATTACTTCATTTTGACGGGACAAGTGACACAAAGAGCGCCACATTAATACCTTTGCACTGTCACTATCACCGAACAGCATCAGGCGCATATCACAAGGAAAGGCAAGGTTGGTCAGTGACGCACACGCATACGTACATATCACACCAAACCATGGTCAACCTCCTCGTCCTTGGCGGCGCGCTGGCCGCGGCGACGCTGCTCTACAACGTGGCCGGGCTGTACGCCAACTACAACAAGGTGCGGCAGACGCGGCTCCCCGTCATCGTCAGCCCCTTCTACACCTTCAACCCGCTGTGGATCGTCGCGCAGTCGTGGCTGGCGCCGCGGGCGTGGTTCCTGCCGCTCTGCCGCCTGCTGCCCGAACCTTTTTCCCTCTTCACCCGCGTCGTCCTGATGGACTGGCCCAAGGAGGACGGCTGCGACCTGCACGCCAAGTTCGGCCCGGCCTTCTGGGTCATCAGCCCGGGCACCATCCAGCTCATGTGCGCGGACCCGGTGGCCAACGAGGAGATCATCTCGAAGTACAAGGCTTGGCCGAAGCCGCTGGATCATGTTGGTATGTACTCCCTGTTGATACGATCACTGATATATATGGATATCAAGTATTGACCTTATCACAGCTGCGTTGGGAATGTATGGCCCAAATGTCCTTACGGTAAGTACTCATTTACTTACCCCCTTATCGAGACTAGAGGCCGGATGAATAAGCTGATACTCTTCTTCATAGGCTGAGGGCGAGGACTGGACGCGCCACAAGCGCATCATCGGCCCGTGCTTCAACGAGCGCATCAGCGTGCTGGTCTGGGAGGAGACGATGCGGCAGGTGCAGGACATGCTGGACAAGGTGTACGCGGACCCGTCGCACACGCACCGGACGCTGTGCGACGACAGCCGGACCATTGCGCTGCACGCCTTTATGGGGGTCGGGCTCGGGGCGCCGCAGGACTTCTCGACGGGGGCGCGCCAGAGGAGCGGCGGGCGCCGCTTCTCCTTCCGCGACGCCCTGACCAAGGTCCTTCACGAGATCATCCTGACCACGGTGGCCAGCCAGCTGCCGCCGGCTATTCTGAGATTCCTGCCTAAGTACATTAGCGAGATGAAAGTCGCGTTCGACGAGGCGGGGCAGTACATTGGGGATTTGGTTAGGGCGCAGGAGGAAGTGAGCGTTGCGAAAGCAACACCTACTTCAGCGGTCGAGAAGAAACCCAACACGTTCCTCGCAGCGCTCGTCTCCAACGCCCGCGATGACGCCAACACGACGGCGGAGGAGTCGGCAACGGCAGGCGGCGGCGGTCGCAAGAAGGGCTTCTCGAAGCAGGACCTGATGGGCAACATGTTCGTCATGAGCTTCGCGGGCCACGACACGACAGCCTCGTCGCTCGCCTTCACGGTCAGCATGCTGGCGACGCGGCCGGCGCACCAAAAGTGGATCCAGGAGGAGATCGACCAGGTCCTCGCGACCCCGGGGGTCGACCGCGGCGACTACAAGGCCATCTTCCCCCGGCTGAAGCGGTGCCAGGCCCTCCTGTTCGAGACGCTGCGGCTGTACCACCCGGCGCTGCTGGTGACGCGGCAGACGGCGGTGCATAACCAGCTCGATATTGCCCTTGGCGGTGAGAAGGGACAAGAAGAAGAGAAGAGGGCGGTACAGATCCCCGCGGGGACGTTGGTCCATGCTAACCTCCACGCTACTTACCACTCCCCCGAGCGCTGGGGCCCGGACTGCGGGGAGTGGAAGCCTGAGCGCTTCATCATACCTGCCGGCACCGACAAGCCTGGGTGGCCTGAGTACAGGCCCGAGCCCGCGGGGCAGACGGCGGAGAAGCTGGTGGCGCCGCCGCTGGCGCTGAGCTCGTTTTGGTCCATGGGGCCGCGCATCTGTCTGGGGATGAAGTTCTCGCAGGTAAGTTGACCCATCTACATCGACATGCTCTCGTTTCCCTTATCAAACTTTCAATTACTAATTGCCTTCTTTGCTCAGGTCGAATTCACGGTCGCCATGTTCACAGCCTTCTCGCAAGCCAGCGTGGAGCCCGTGCCGCGGCCTGAGGTGGTCGCCAGGACGAGCTCGGCGGAGGCGGCGATGGAGGAGGCGCGCGCGGAGCTCAAGGGGGTGCTGGATCGGTCCGGGTTCGGGACGACGGGGCCGCTGCTGCATATTACGGAGCCTGAGAAGATTGTGCTGCGGTGGCATAAGAGGTGATGTTGGCTAATCTGGATCTGATAGAATAGAGGAGGCAATTGTGTATAGACACAAATAGAAAGGATAGTGGTAATCATTATTCAGGATGTGATTTCTGGTTTGGAAGTGCAATATTGGATGTGAAGCTTGTATTGTATTTGGGGAGGCACCATATACGTCATCGTCAAAAGCCTTGTCGACGACAAAGAGGTCAAGATGGGGTGATGCTGACAGCGCGTAAGTAAAGAACAGATCGAATTTACCTGTCCCCGATATGCTAGGTTTCATTATGTCTGACAAATGGGAATCCCTTAGTTGAGCCACGCATGCCAGGGGTTTCTACATTGCTGCTTCCGGCATGTTTAGCAACCCTCCCTTCTCAGGGACAAAGAACAACCAGTAGCGCGCAGTCATCCAGTGCCCCCGAGTCCATACACTACACACTTATGAACGTCACCATCCAGATTGAGTATTGTGATCATACTCCAGCCGTAGGAAACGACACGCCAGCATGTCGGGATACCAAGGCTATCGCTATCAAGGCCCATCTTCCATGGAGGATGCAGAATGGGAAGATGACCATACACGATATCGAGGGAACAACAGCACATCGGCCTATCAAGCACCTCATGACCGGGGTAACAACTACCTATCCCGGCGGCGCTACAAGCCCTTCGTGGATGAACCGCAGGATGAAGAAGTTAACGACATTCGCGATTTCGACCCCCAAACACCCGCCGCGATTGAGGAGGAATCTTCGGGCGAGACAGGATATGACCAATTCTCCTCCGAAGAAGATGACAGCGACGACAGCGACGCCTTATCTCCCCCTGTCAAATCCGTCAAGAGTGACGACCTCGAACGACACCGTCGCCGCCGGGCCGGTCCCAATGGGATCGGCAACATCGCACACGAGACCTACCGCTGGGCCTCGCAAGCCGCCGAAGCCGTGACCGACAGCCTCGGCCGGGCCTTCCAGGAGTCCAGCCCGGGCCTCCTGTTCCTGTGCCTATTGATATCTGTGGCGGTGCTCGCGCTCTGTTACGCGCTCGGCTTCCTGACCTCGGGCCAGGACAAGCGGCCCCCGAGGCCGAAGCTGTTCCGGAACCCCTTCAACCTGACAGAGGACTTTACGTTGTTTGAGGAGAGGCCCTGGAGTTTGTACGGGAAGCTGCTGCGCGACGAGGGGATGGCGACGTGGTTCGACGACGCGCGCCGCGTCGACGACGTGGTCGCGGCGCTGTGGGCGGGCCTGCCGCCGCTCGAGGGGTTTGCGGGCCCGTCGGCGGCGGTGGAGGGGGGAAGCAGCAACGAGCCCCAGCCCGTCACGGTGACGGTCACTTTTCCTGGGACAGCAAGAGGTCGCCGGGACTGGGGAAAGACGAGACGACGGTCCAGCGCCGCCTCCGGATGCGCAGCGCCATCGACATGCGGTCCACCATGCGCAAGCGCGCCGAGGCTTACTTCGAGAACTTCCTCGCGAGCCGCGCGGCCGTTGTCGGGCGGGCGCTGGACGAGGGGAGGCGGTTCGGGGAGCTGGTTGAGACGCACCTTATCGCCCCCGTGACCATCGACGACGGAAAGGATGGTGACGGCAATGAAACGGTGGTCGGGCCCGAATTTCACGCGGACGTGGCGGCTAAGTTTGGGCCGGAGTCGGAGAAGAAGCGGAGGGTGGACGAGTTCGCCGGGGTCGTCGTCAAGAACCGCACCAACTACATCCTCAGCTACGCGGGTCTCCACCTCACGAACCGCCTCCTCGAAGTGCACCAGTCGCTCTTCGCGGCGGCGCGGCCGGAGCCCGGCGACCTGCCCGCCGACCTGAAAGGCCAGGCGTCGCTTCTGGTGACCGCGAAGCCGGACGAGTTCAGTGTGCACGCGGACCTGCGGCGCGCCGAGAGAGCGGAGGAGAACTTCCTGACGGAGCTGATCAACGATAGCACGTACGGCCCGGTCCTCGCGACGGCGCAGCTGTTGCCGCGGAAGGCCTGGCTCTTCGAGAGGACCGCGACGGTGGCCCTGGACCGGCTGGTCGGGAAGGCGTCGCAGCTGGAGCGACAGCTGGAGAGTGCGAGGATCCAGTTGGACTGGATGAACCAGCGGCTCGGGGCAGCTGTCGCGGGGGAAACGGGCGCCGAGTTCCACTACAGGGGCGTCATGAAGCGTAGGCGGCCTATGGCCCCCGGTGACTTGGGGTGGGTCGAGTCGGCCGGGGACCTGGTGGAGAGTTGGGGGCGCCTGATGGAGGAGCTGGCGGTGGCGGTGAGGGCGAATGAGGAGGAGGCGCGGGAGCTGGTACGGAAGAGGAAGAAGAGGGGAGGAGGAGGAGGGGGAGGAGGGTAGGGGGGCGGCGGTGCGGAGGTGGAGGGTGGATCACTGTGCGCGGGCGTCTTGTTATGGGGATATTGTGCCTCCTAAGCCGGCTGTTATCAGCCACGAGAAGAAGGAGAAGAAGAAGAAGGAGGAGGAAGGGGTGTCGTTGATGGGCTGGTTCTGGGGCAAGAAGGCCGTTGCAGGAGGGGAGGAGCAGAAGGCGGACGAAGTCAAGGAAGAAGCAGGGGAGGCTCCAACGGAGGAGCAAAGGCCCCTTTCTGGCTCTGGCGACGAAAGTCAAGTTACGACGGTGTGTGGCGACGACATTACCCTGGAAGGAAATGCTACTTGCGACAGGGTATGTTGTGGTTACAGCATGCATAACGAGTGGGCAGACATTCTCATGTACGGAGACCGGCAGTTCACGTATCAGGATTTGAACAGTGGGCAGCCGGAGGCGGCTTTGGGGTAGATTAATCCGATCGTGGGTAATTGACGTATGGCTATCTAAGAACTAGGTAACAACCTGTGGTGCATCAATTCTGAAGGTCGTGTGGTATAAGTGGCATTCTCGTAGGCTTCTCATTTATTCATCTGCAAAGACCAACTTGTCTTATGTTATGCAAATAGCATTGGGGGCCATTTCCATTCCGCTCATTCCATGCACCACGGTGTCTTGCCTTTCGTATCGCACCCATGCTCGCGGGACTCTTCGCCACTAGAGTACGATGCTTTGCGCGCCTCATGGCTAACGCGAGTTTTGGGGTTGTGGATTCCGCCGGGGCCGTAGCCGCTAGGTCCCTCGCCGTGGTCGTCATTGAAACTGCCGCAGCTCCTCTGAAAGTTCGGAGGCAACGACTGAGACGAGAAGTCCCGGGGGTGGTGGTGGACAACGGTCTCCGTGTCAGTCTCAGCATCGTTGCCGCCGCGCCCGCTACTCGTCGATCTCTTCCGTGGTTCCGCTGCCTGAACCACCCGGGCGTCAGCTTCTTTTCCCTCTTCATTGGGCATATCAGGTGAAGATGAATGTGAAGGGGAGGATCGTGCCGGGTGGTTCTGCTTGCCTTTGCTCTTCTTGCTCTGGTTCGTCTTGGTCGTGCTGGCGCTGGTGACGCGCGGGTTCACCGACGACTTGCGGTCACCTCCGCTCTCGCTGCCGTCGTCCGTGGTCCAGACCTCGAGCTGCATGGCCCATTGCTGGAGCGAGACGAGGCAGCTGGCCGAGGCCGCGTCGAAGCACTCGCCGCCAGTGTGGGAGCGCGCCATCAGGACTTTACCGGAGTTGGGCGGGGCGAGGCGAGCCACGAGGTCCGAGATCTTGGCCGTGTTGGGCAGCGTGGCCATGTAGAACAGGGGGCCCGGGAAGCCGCTCGCGGCGAAGGGGTTGCGGGTGTAGTCGACGATGGGGAAGGTGATGTTGGAGACGCCGCAGGGCCAGATGTAGACGTTCTGGCCCGAGCTGCCGTAGCTTGGGCCAGAAACGGGGGGAGGATGGGGAGTGGCATGCTGTTGCTGCTGCGGTTGCTTTCGTTGGCCGTTCTTGGGCTGATGCATCATAGGATGGATGTTGGACAATCTCAAGTTGTTGAGACCATCATTGATATCGACAGGGTCCTTCTGCTTGGCCGATGCCTTGCCGGGTTGCTGATGCATGGCTTGCTCGCGGACGCCGCGACAGGTTCCGCACTGGCAGCCGTTGGTGGCTCCGTCTGGGCCCATCATCACATAGGGGCGGTTGACGTCGTACCAGCACTGGTTGGGATCCATGATGTAGAGCTTGACGGTCGGTTTGGGTGGAGGTGATGGTTTGGCGGGAGGGTTGTTGGCTTCTGTCTCCTGCTTCTCCTGCATCAACTTAGCTTTATACCGTTTCCTGGCGGCTTTGACGCAGTTTGGGCAAGGCCAGAGGGAACAGATGCCTGAGCAGGGGCACTGCTTCTTCTTCTTTTCTTTGTTCTTCCTCTCCTTCCCCTCCTTTCCCTTCCCCTTCTCCTTATTATCCTCCCCCTCCTCCTCCTTAGGCTTCTCCTTCTCCTTCCCCGGTTTCCTTGGTGGGTTCTTATGTTTTTCCCTGGCGGCTTTGAAACATTTCGGGCAAGGCCAGAGAAAACACCTGCCTGGGGTATGGAGGGTCATCCTCACACGTCATACGAAGTCTGAGGAGCCATGTGTTTCCGGGTGGTTTTCGATGCCCGGAAACCATCATTATCTACATACTTGAGTGGTCTTCCCAGGCTATAGGTTGATGCTGATTGCTACAGTGCTTGGGTAGTGACTATAAAGAAGGAATTCACATTTTGAACTTCCTGGCAACGCTGATGAGGGCTTTGTTCCAGGTAGGCAAACACACATTACACACACTTGATGCCAGATCCTACTAACAAACAACAAATGTCCATTGGATCACTTGCTTTCAGGTTCGTTGATTTGGAAATACATATCCTTATGCCGCGTAGTGGCGTGATAGTGACTTTGTAGGACTGACGATACTTACAGGTTTGTTCGAACCTGGGTGAATAAGGTAGAAGGTGTTTTTTCTTAGTCAAATACCTATGATTAAGGCCCATGAGGCAGTCAACTGGAATAAGTAGGTATATATAAGGACATACATTCATCATGTCAAGAAAGAGTTGATAATGACGACGATGCGAGCGATGCCTGGCAACTTATTGTCGCGTGGGGGGCGCCCCTTAAAATGCCCGCACCCCAAGTACTTCGATTCCTTAGGATTCAATGTCTGCTCTTAACTTGTATGACTCGATTTGCGCTTTCAACGGTTTCCTTGAATACAGAGGCTTGGAATATTCATTTACTCGAAAACGATCTACTGAATCGTGATTTTGTATCTTACTTAGTAGTGTGCAGATCATCTTGAAAAACGCCAGGCCAGGTGCTGATGATGCGAGGATACTTTTGTAGGTCTAAGTTTTAGAGTGTTAGTGGAAGAGTCCAGGCTGGATAGCGCCTGGAACTGACTCTGAGCCGCATCCCGACGGCTTGCCAGGTGTCGGGAAAAGTTTGCAACCGACATACCGAATTGTAAGCTTCTGGCGCTGAGTGGATCAGACGCTGAAGCACTGGACCTGGAGAAGGCTAGCGGAATTGGACAGCTCACCATTTGCACCTGGCCAGGACGCTCTGACGCCGTCTTTATCTCTCCAGCTTTTTTGGTTGCCAAGCCCAGCAACTACGCACTCTAAGAATTTTTGTGGACAGGGTCCTCTTCTATCTTTCTCCATTGCCTTCCCTATCGCAACTGAAAAGGCCACTCTTCAACTCGCGCATCCTACTTCACTTCTGGCATCTGGTGCATCTTCCGTTCAGCAACCTTTTCTTCTCTTCTGCTATACTATACCATTTCTCTCGCCAATCCGGCCTCGTCCAGCACCCAACCGCAAAGATGTTCGGCCTCAGCCCCCAAATGTATGTATCTGCCCATTAATTGTCGCGTGCCGCATGGCCGGGGCCAGTCGCATAGGTGGCGTAAAGTGCGTTGAAGCTAATTGTATGCGATTTTGTAGTGAGAACCTCGTCATCATCCTCGGGACGATGCAGATCGCGAAGAAGATCCCCTTCGACGACCCCAATGTCCTCAACATGTGCCGCGCTCTGTATATTGTCAGCAACCTGATCATTGCTGGTCTCTACCTCTGGGTGCAGATGAAGGTCAACAGCAAGAAGGGTACGCTCACATCCGCTCCTGCCGCGCGCACATTGACGCGAAGTCGCACCCACCCACGGCACCGCTGACATTGAATCCATAGATATGACCACCCTCAAGTACGTCGAGCCTGCCCCGATGGGTTCGACCGAGGAGCCCAAGCTCGTCACCACCACGATCCACGCGTACGACTCGGCCCAGGTTAAGACCTCGTTCCGGTCCCAGATGATGGGTGTCGCCATGATGGCCGGCATGCACTTGTACATGAAGTACACCAACCCTCTGATCATCCAGTCCATCATCCCTCTCAAGACCGCCCTCGAGTCCAACATCGTCAAGATCCACATCCTTGGCCATCCCGCCAGCGGCGACCTCAAGCGCCCCTTCAAGGCGGCTTCTGGTCTCATGGGTGGCCTGCAGCAGCAGGGCCCTCCCCAGTCCGACAAGAAGGCTGTCGAGGCTGCCGAGCGCGCCGGCCGTGGTGGTGCCAAGGAGGAATAAGCTCCTTCTATACTCGGGAGAAATGCAATAAAAAAGTATACGACCACCTGGTAGAGGTGGTAGCGAGGGTTCGCACTGTTTTTACTCTATCTAATACGATCGATTACTTGGCTAGATGCTCCACGAAGTATAGAACGGGTGCGATTCGTGTGTCCCCCAGCTTCTTGCTATATACCTCTGCTTATGTGCCACGCATGCAAATACAAAAAGTTTACGTCACAAGTATTGAACAGTAGAACTACCACAATCCAACGCGACATATGCTGAATATATATACCTACTCAACTGATTGCCCCTGCGCGCCAGAACCCAGAAGCAGATTGACTGACAAGAAATTGGCAGCAAGTTGAGTGAAACCTTTGCACCAGCGCGATCTAGTAAATCTGGGCGGCTCAGTGGCGATCGGACTCGGTGGGTCTCAGGGTCCGACGTCACCGGGGTTAAGCTCCAGGCAGTCAATGATCCCGTCTTTTTCTTTATCAATCACCATTCCTTAGACTGCCTGTGTCGCAACCTACACATTCTTTCCCCAATAACCCAGCAGGTTTGTCGTACAGTCAAACGACTTATACTTTCTCTGTCTCATTTGCCATCTGCAACTGTACATACCTCTTCCAACCCACAGAAAGCAGCAATGCCACGCCCATCGACACCTCCCCGTGCGCCGGACCCCTCCAAGGCTGCCGTTTCGCCCCCAACACCAGATGTGACCCGCCGCATTGTGAGTCGCAACCAAGCCGTTCGTTCTATAAACTCGGCTAGTCTAACCAATGCAACTAGGAGGAGAACCGTCTACGAGCCAAAGCCATCCGCGAAGCAAACGACACCGCGCAACGGCAAGCTGGCGCGCCGTCGCTTAGCCGCACGCGCTCGGGCTTCGTCCCCGAGGACGAGGTCCACGGCCCCAGCACCCGCAAGCGAACTCACGACGCCATATCTTCCGGCGCCCCCGTCCGAAACCTACCTGCCACGAGCCGCGATGGCCGCATTAACGGCGCGACCGAAGCCGGCCCCGGCGCAAAGAGCGGCGGCGGCAAAGACAAGGACAAGGATGATGACGGGGCGATTAGGCCGGCGCGCAAGTTCACCAAGTTCGTCGACTACGACTTCGACAAGATCACGGACACCAAGGGCGGGTTCCTGAGCACCGAGGACGACCCCTTCAACAAGGCGATGAGCGGGTCGGCGACGGCGTACGGGAGCAGCCGCACGAAGCCCGGACAACCAGAACCGCCGGAAGAACGGCCCAAGGGCATGACGGCCGCGGAGTGGGAGCGGCTGCAGATCCTCAAGCGGCTGCGGCGGCAGAAGGCGGGGCCGTTCGAGCCGGGGCTCAGCGTGCTCAAGGACGAGAAGGAGCGCAAGAAGTGCCGCGAGTGCGGGAGTCTTGAGATCGACTTTGTGTGGGAGGAGACGTTTGGGTGTGCCGTCTGCGGGCGGTGCAAGGAGGGGATGCCGGAGAAGTATAGTTTGCTTACCAAGACGGAGTGCAAGGATGATTACTTGTTGACAGATCGTGAGTCTTCCCTCGAAACGCACATACACGCCTTGCATACTATTTGGAAAGGCACCTGGACTAACGCTAGTCAATAACAGCTGAACTAAGGGACGAGGAGCTGCTCCCGCATCTGTCGCGGCCGAACCCGCACAAGTCGCACTGGCACGACATGATGCTGTTCCTGCGGTACCAAGTGGAGGAGTACGCCTTCAGCGACAAGCGGTGGGGCTCGGCGGAGGCGCTGGACGAGGAGTTTGAGCGGCGCGAGACGGAGAAGAAGAAGCGCAAGGAGGCCAAGTTCAAGTCGAAGCTGCTGGACCTCAAGAAGCGCACGCGCACCGACGCCTACCGCCGCGAGCACGGCAAGCTCGGGGGCGGAGGAGGTGCTGGTGGCGGCGGCAAGGCTCGGTTCGATGATGCCATCGGGGGCGGCAAGCATGTGCATGAGTGGGGGCGCACGATTGAGAATGAGGCGGGGATGACGGTGAAGACTTGTACGACTTGTGGGATGGAGGTTGAGGAGTTGGAGTTTTAGGGAGGGGGTGCTGGCTACGAGGTGCTGGCTATGAGATGAGGTGAAGGAGCTGAATATGATGTTATGATACCCATGCCTCCTCCGAACCGAGGCAATAATACCTACACAAATATCCATATTTACTGGGTAGTGAAATAGGTCATTGGCCTCTTGGCTTATAAGTAACCGGAATCGGTTGAAAAGAAGACTCAATACAAAGGTCGCCCAATCGCGCCTGTACACGACAGTCCTTACACTTGTGAATAGTTCATCCTCACTTTTATGCCTCGAAGAAAGACCGATCTGGACTCCACGCAGCCTAACCCAAAGCTATGTACAAACCAAGGCATTCCTTCTGTCTAATAAACTCTCAAGCCAGTCTTTTCGATGACAGTCTTTTAGCTGTGTCAACAAAGTGCGAAATAGTACTGTCCGGCATCGCTTGGTCGCGGCACTCCTTTTGTAGACCTTTTTGTAAGAGACGCACTGAGAGCTCCATTACCTCCATGAGTTCCAAGACCCACGACAGCCTGTGCTCGTACCACTCTTCCAAATCCTCATGGTTTTCTCCGGCATGATCCATTACGTACCTCTTCTCTAGGTTAGCAATGTAGGAGACTATACTATTGATCGGCGACTCCGGTGCTGGTGTTCTATCCAAAGGAGTATAGATTGGCACAAACTTGTCGTCCCGGTAGTTTATTTCGTAGCCTTGGATGAACTTTTTAGGGCGCTTTGACTGCATATAGTATATTAGCTATTGTTCCATTGCAGTGGCTAGAAGTTGGCTGATATGAACTTGATTCTCGACTCACTGATGTTCGTGGAATGTTTTCATAAAGATCCAGCACCTCTTTCCAATTTGGAAGTCCCTTATAGACCAGGTGAGCATCATAGTTCTTTCGGATGTGACGAAGCCATCTGATCCTCAACTCTTCAACTCCCAAGTCCTCGGTGTATTGCATCTCAGCGTCGAGTTGTGCATGTTTCTCAGCTATATGGACCCTTAAGCGTCTTGCCAATCGCCCCTTCCCTTGACAGCATGTGTGGCTAAGACGAAGTTCCTTAAAGCGAGAGCGCCGTATCAGCGCAATCAAGGACCTCCTCAGATCCTCATGTCTCCCGAGTTGACTGAGGATGCTAAACCATTCTATTGGAATAAAAGGTCCGCCACCGATGGGCGACACGGTGTTGGTAGGGAAATGGAATGAAAATGCATGCATGGCTGTACATCCGTTACTTGAACAAGGGCACTCGCAGTGATCTGCCCTCGAGAAATTGGCACCAGCTTCCAGAAGCAACTTGATGGTCTTTGGATAGTCACTCTCCCCATCGAGCTCGAATCCAGATGTGATGGGATTCCAACACTTATCCCAAATCCTGAGAGATTGCATTAGGCTGGTGAAACTAGTGTGGTCTTCATCGTCGACCAACGCACCCATTCCGATATAATACCGAATGAGGGAATGCATCCCGTGCCTACCTGCACCCATCAAAGGCGTAATTCCTTTGCTGTTTTTGGAATTGATGGAGGTAAAGCCGCGCCCAAGAAAAATCTTAGCGTGCTCTAAGGACCAGGGATGGTGTAGGAGTCGATTCCCCTGAACACCGGTTGGTGCCATCGGAATTAGCTCGAAGTTGATGTCATCTACCATATTGGCTAGAATATCGATGCCATCACTTGAGTACTGTTGCAAAGGATGCATAGAGTGCTCGAAAGCCATGCAAGATAATGTCTTTCTCGCAAGAAGTGAGCAAAGGCCACGCTTTTCACCATGGGGGAACATGGTTTGAAGGTCTTGTAATGCATCTACAATGTAGCCAAAGTGGGAGGATGAAAGCGCAAGCGTGATGAAGTTCGTAGTGGACGTTATGGAAGGGGAGGACTCAAGATAGATGCCTCTGGAAAGGACTATCGCGGCACACTTGCTGCTACCCGCGATTGCAGTATATTGCAAAGGGGTCTTGAAATGAGAATCCTCCACATCTATCGGGTGACCAGCATCTAACAATGCACGAGTCAGTTCGGCGTTATCTTGCAAAACTGCCAAGTGCAAAGGAGACTGTCCTAAGAAGTTGCGTGCGGTATCCAAGGTTTCTGGGTTATGGCGTAGTGTCGTCAATGCCTTTTCGGGAGTTTGAAGGATATCACGCTCAATTGACGAAGTATTCCCGAAGTCTTAGAGTAGTTAACATCCATTTTGATACATAAGCATAAATTCAGGTTCAGTTGCAACATACCTGGGTTCAATAGGAGCATCCTTTGAATGAATTTAAAGTAGAACAAGTCGCACACCGGTCGATTCCAGTAAGTCCCGAACGCCCCCGACATGTTGTATTGTTTCGTTGGTGGATTCCATTCTGCTAAAAACATCGGATCGAAACCAAGATTGACAAGTTCTTCAATTAGAACAATGTGAGCATCTTGATCTTTGTTAAGCCATTCCATACAGCGGTATAGCAGACTATGACAAATGTAATTTAGAAGCTGAGGGAAATCAAGGGCTGAACCATTACACTTACTTAACGTTATCAAGGCCTTGTGTCACTTTGAAATCAACAACGAACAACCGCAAGATGGATATCGTAGCATCTAAAGCGGCCTGAGAGAATTCTATGCCGTAAAACCTATCGGATTCTGACCATTTCAGAATACTCTATAATATAAGGGTATGTGGTTAGAGCAACTCTTAAGAGATATGATAGAGTGTAATACCTGTAAATATCCTTCCCCAGCTGGGTTAACATGGTGAATAAACGATGGATCCTTTCGATACATCTCGGTGAATTTTGATATCCCTTCGTCGACGGTAATAATATCATCTTTGAGACTTCGTATCACCTCGAATCCCGGTGATGTATATCGAACAATATACTGGGGTCGCAACGTCAGCCCGATGGAATACCCAGCTGCTTCACTTTGGATGCCTATGGCAGCTGTGACGGCCCATGGAAATCCGAGTTGAGAAAGAGCCACCCTGAAGGAATAGATATACTGCCTGCCATTGCAGGTCGGACTGTCGCACTCGCCAAGAATCATTGATAGAGGCGTGTATTTGAAAGCCCAGAAACGTCGGCGAACGCCCCCCTTTTTATGGCAGCAGCAGATACACCTCCTCTTCAAGCAACTCTGACGGCGAAGATCCCTGTTAATGCGCGGCCGGGGAAATTGTTGTGTGCTGGAGTTGTTGGAAATGGGGCCATCGTAAAATGTATCTTGTGTATGCAATGTAGGTGGCTGCAGGGGAGGCGATGTGGCCGATTGAATCGCACCCAACTGCCCCATGCTTTTATTCTTGGTCAGTACGAGCTAGGGCCAAAGACAGATAAGTAGAGCAACATGAAAGGCACATGATACTTACAGGATCAGATTTGCCTTCGCATCCACCACGAGCTTTCTGAGAGACTCGAGGTCATCGTGACAAGAGTTGATCCATTTCAATCTCTGCGCGGAGGTCTTCAGTCCTCTTTGAGAGTTCAACTCAGACGCCCTTTGTGACAGGGCATCGATAGCCTCTACCAGAGCTTGGATGCTGGATTTGCAGTGCGCAACGACGAGGTCGGCCTGGTCCATCTGATCGTCGGTACAATGGAGTCTCTTGGCAACCTCGCATATGAAATCAAGATCTCTGGCCACCCTCTCCAACTCGACAGAAACCGTCTTGGTGAGCTTGTACGCCTTGCGGAGCCGACTGGTGCCGCTTGCGAGCTGGAGAGTCAGAGAAGTCAGGCCTGCGGCACCACTAACGATACCCAAGATTTCGGCCATGGTCGGGGGCTAATTGAACGCTGATGCCCGACGGTTAGAGCAGCGAGGGGAAGCCAATATAACGAGACTGAGGCAGGCGATGGCGGTGACGATGCCGAGCCAATCTTGGGGACAATCAGCGGTTTGGCAATGCGTGTGTTGTTGGACTGCAAATCTTTCGCGTCTACCAAGTATGGAATCTGGAATTGAACCGAATCGAAGAAAGCTGAAGAACAAGAAGGTACTTTTCTGTCAGGGTATGACCAAAACCCCCGACAACGAGGCACACTCGTCAGGCGGACTGCTACCCCGCCGGAGCCTTACTTGACGGCTGAACAAAGGCTCACTTGCCCATGGCGACATATGCATATGTAAATGTCCAATCATGGGATATCTTCCTAATTATGTGGCGTGCGATTTGGCAAGTCCCGGTAGTACAATGTGGCGGTGTAATTACACTGCTACCAAGCCCAGATCCTATCCCTGTAGACCACCATATCGAGAGGTCCCCAGATGTTGCAGTGACTCGCCTCCCCTTTCAATACCTGGGCCGAGGATCGCTATCCTTTTGATATCAATCGATAGCTTTTTAGGGCAGAATGATCTGGTTGGGCCCCTATCACGTGCAGAGGACCAGATTCGCAATCGGAAACCCATCCCAAGACTCCACGAACCCGAAGAGGACAACTGATTCAACTTATAGCCTTTTATCCCAGTGTGCCTTCGGTTAGACACAATCGATAAACCAAATTGACTAGTCCGAGCATCGCCACCGTCCCCCAAGAGATCAAGGAAGGCCTCGCTGTGTAGTGACCAGCGAAGACTCTCTAGACATGTGTGCTGTTAGGTGTCTACCGGAGTGCTCAATTGCTGGCGGACCATCCGGCCCGTAGTATCTAGATGAGACTTCTGATACGACACAGATAAAACGTCAATCGAAGCTGACAGTCGCAGTAGAACGCCTCAGCTGTATTACGTATCTCATCGACAGGAAGCGCATTGATTGGCGTAACCGATTTATCAACGTTGATGCTAGCCCGGATCGACGAGGGGTTTGAGGTTCTGAAGATGAGCACTACAGGGATGAGCTTGGCCCCTCTAGCCCTGGGCAGATTGACCCCTCCCACTGAACAACCCCCTTTGCTCCCAAGCATCTATGGTAACCAACCCATCAACCACGTGGTTTTCGATTTCGAAAGATTTAGAGTATTAATCGAGCGAACATCAAGTTTAGCTGAGGAATTACCTGGCTCATGAGATAATCAGGTTGGCCGGTCACAACCTCATTTGTGTGACCACTCGGTTAGCTACTGCGCCTCCAATCCCTTGCAGCCAACTTCCATGGCTACCGTGCCACCTCTAGCTGCAACACGTCACCTTTGGAATCAGGGAGCCAGCTCAAAAGCATCTTTGAAAACGACTGCCCTCGAAGTAGATACTTAGTCTTGAATGATACTGCCTCGGAACTCGATTCTTGAACGGCTTTGCATATATAAGCAGCTAGTATGGCGTCCAGGTTTCTGGACGTCTCCGACATAAGCAATACAACTCTTGCAACCACCGTCTTCGGCTGCGTGCGTCTCTTCTTCCTTCTCTCAATCAACACCGGCTGTCGAACTTCCAAGGTGGCATTTCAATGCTAACGCTCCCCATAGATCGTCACATGGGCATTGACGCGAGTCATCTACCTGCTGTACTTCCACCCGCTCTCTCACTTCCCGGGCCCACGACTCGCCGCCGTCTCCAACCTCTGGTATGCCTACCATTGGCTCTCCGGGCGCTGGCCCTGGGCGGTCGAGCGCGCCCTGCGCAAGTACGGACCGGGAGCCGTCCGGATCGCGCCCAACGAGCTTGCCTTCTTCACGCCCCAGGCCTTCACGGACATCTACGCGCCGCAGCACAAGAACCTGGAGGACTTCGTCAAGACCAACTTCCAGAACCGCGGCAAGGATCTCGGCGGGCTCATCTGGGAGGAGGATCCCGTGAAACACCGCAGCGTCGCCCGGCAGATCGCCCCGGCTTTCGGCAGTCGGTTCTTGCGGGCCTTGGAGCCTGTCGTGCATGAGCATATGGACTACTTCGTGGCGAGGATGAAGCAGCTCTCTGCGTGCCATGAGACCACAGGTGTACCGCTGGTGAGATGGACCAATTGGTTAGCCATGGACATGGCGGCAGATCTGGCGTGGAACGAGAAGATGCACCAGATGCGCGATAGTAAAGCCCTCTCCATGATCACCCCGAAACAACGTAACTTTCCTGCGTGTCACTAACCACGGCCAATAGTGAAGGACTCAGTGAACCTTGATGTTCTACTCAGCTTCAACATTTTCGCGACTGTCCTTCAGGTGTTCAAGCGTTTTCCACTCATCCGCCCGCTTCAATACTTGTTTGCGCCCTTTGGGAAGATCACGCTGTTTTCCCAGATGGAGAAGGCGACGCGAGACAGTGTAATGAAGCGTATTGGTATGGTACCCTTTCGTTGAAACCTTGGCTGTAGTCGCTTTTTGCTGTGCAGTTCTACTCGGCTTGATAAGCTACAAGGCGACCGGAAACACTGACATAGATGCTCAACAGACCAACGAGGCCGTACAGAGCACCCGGACTACTTTGATTACATCCTCCCAGTAGATGCTCGCTTACCCACAGACGAGAAGGAGCTCCTGCACATAGGCTCCGTCGCGCTGCAAGTCATGTTCGCCGGCTGGGGACTCATGGGAGACTTGTTCTACGGCACCCTCGTGCTTCTGCTCGAGAACCCCGAGACACATCAGCTCTTGACCAAAGAGATCCGGGAGACTTTCTCAGAGTACGTAGAGATCGTCCAGGGGCCAAGGTTGACGTCTCTGCCGTATCTGCACGCCTGTATCGAAGAGACGCTGCGCATGCTCCCGAGCAACAACACAGGTCTGCCACGGGTCAGCCCAGGAGCTATGGTGGATGGCCAGTACATCCCCAAGGGCGTGCGTACTGTTTCCTAGCTTTTCTCAGGAGTATGCACAATCGACTGACACCTCAAACCACAGACACACGTACAGTCCTGCATCTGGGCGCTGGCACGCCATCCGGACTACTTCCACCAACCGCTCCACTTCCGACCGCAACGATGGCTGCCTGCTTCCCATCCACTTCATGACCCGGAATTCGCCAATGACCACCTCAAGAGCCTGTACCCGTTCAGCCTCGGCCCGAGGGTCTGTATGGGTCGAGAGACGGCGTGGACGCATGCGAAGCTGTTCCTGGCCAAGGTCCTCTGGTCGTTTGATCTGGTTGCGGCAGAGGGGCAGAGGGTCGACCTGGAAAGGGATCTGCTGCACTACGGCTTCTTTGAGAAGCCCGAGATGCACGTCAGGTTTCTCCCCGTGTCACGATGACATACGTATCTTGTAGCTAGCCGTTATGGGTTATTGGTGCTTGGGAAAAGGCTCATCTTGTATTATGGCATTCGGTCGCATCTACTAATGCATGCTATGCGTCACTTCAAACCCTGAATTGCCATGTTCGTTCTCACGATTGCGGTCGCTGGTTTGACGGGAACCAATCGAGACATCTATTCAGCATTTCCTCTGCTCATCGAGACCAAGCGCTCCGTGATAGCCCGTTCAAGATCTGTCGAATTCTTTCTCCTAGCCCAAAGCATCCTGAAAGGTCCGTCCTTCGTGCGTCACGATATCCGCCTTCGAGCCGCGAAGCAGCGTGGTCTAGGCGGCGCGGCACTTGGCATGGATCGATTTCGCTTGGTTTTTGCCAGGGCGCACTTCAGCGGCGTCCACACGTTATCGCTCGCCGCGTTAACGTCCAGTCCTGCGCCCAGGAGGAACTCGAGCATTTCGTCCTCCTGCCCACGGCGGCGGCGTAGTGGAGGAGGGTTTCGCCGGGCGCGTTTCGAAGCTGGATGCTCTCCTGGATGTCGCCGGCTTCGTACGAGACCCTGGACAACAAGACCGCCACGGCCTTGTCGCACCACCCTCAAGTAACAGCCTTCAGCGCCCCCAGCTTCTCGTTCGCGCTCCAGCTGTCCCAGACATGGAGGAAGTAGGCCGTCACCTCTGCCTAGTTATTGCGGGCCGCGCCCTGGTTCGAGCTGGTCTGGGGTTCAGGCGGACACTGCTGAGATGGAACCGTCCCTCGGGTCGACGAGCCGCCATAAGATGCGCACCATCTGCTGTCGGCTATATTGGGCCGTGGCCAGGAGCGATTTGAAGCCGAGAACGCACGACTCCTGCAGCCTGGGGCTCACGTCGGCGTCGAGCATCATCTGCGCTTGATTCTGACGAATAAAGGTAAGAGTAGGGAGTACGGCAATGATCGAATCGAGTAAACGGCAATGACCATATGGAGTAAACGGCAATGATCGAATCGAGTAAACGGCAATGATCGAATCGAGTAAACGGCAGTGATCGAATCGAGTAAACGGCAATGATCGAATCGAGTAAACAGTATTCTATATTGATAAGTTTACCAACAAGAGCACTATGTCACTGCATACAGAGGATGATCAAGCAAACGGCTCCCCTTTTTCGAACCTGTTGCCCATAGGGTAATGATCGGGTATGCCCCACTCGTCGGTATCGAGCACATCCTTGAGAAACTGATAAAGCGCGTTGTTGATATCAATCAGATCCCCAATGGGCAAGTCGAGCAGTATCCGGGGAGGCTTTTCACGTAAGCCTTCGCAAACGTCCTTGACCCCGTTGATAACCATAAAAAGGCCCTCCTGGCCACTTGTGGACCCAGCGAAGATAGCGGTGTCAACAGTACCAATATCTCCATCATCCTGAGCTCGCAAAGCTTTGCGGTAGTTGCCCATGATATGTCTAGGCATGATGGCTAGCTTAGCATAGACGCTGTCAACTGCCGAGAGGAGAGTAGTGGCATCTTGAGCACCGAGCATTCGGATGGCCCGTCCAAGTTCGGTCGCGTACTTGTTGTCTGGGTCGGCCGCTCCAGTATGGTGTCTCGGTGCGCGCTTCAATAGTGCAGTGACTTCCAGTTTCAGGGGTGATTGGGGTGAATGTCCAGTGGCAAGGCAGCATGTCAAGGACCTCTGGCACGACGTGTATAGTGCAGCGGTTGGCAAAGCGGTCGATGTCGGAGAAAAGCGGAGGTATGGTGAGGCCGGAAGAGAGATGGAAGTAGAAGATCTCCTTGTCATAGGGTGCCATGTCTTGAATAGACCTGTGAGTAACAGACTGGAGGATGTCCTCGGCTCTGACATTCCTAGACTGGTAGAAACGTCGGAGGCGGTCATAAATCTCAACTCCATCACGAGAAATGAGCGAGTCTTTGTCCAAGGTCTCGATCTTCTCCTTGGTGGACCCTAAATATATCGTCTGAAGAAGCTCCTCAAGTAAAATGGGCGTCTCGGCCTTCAGGAAATCAATGATGGTTCTGATGGCGTCCGTCGAGTGTTTAATGGCATTCTCAAGGTCCTTGTGGTCATAGACGAGTGCATCATACATAGCAATGGATTGCAGCACGTATCGTAATTCTTCGATGGAGGTCGTGTCAAATGACAGAGCATTCAGAAGTTCGTTGTTGGTGTCCATCATCCGAAGTCGACGATCTGCAACGCTGGGATGGATGTGGTCCAGGACACCCCTCAATTGAAAAACATCCATGGTGTACAATTGACTGCAAGAGGCCTGGCAAACGTGGTCAGAAAAGCTATTCAACTCCATGGGAGACGAAGATTTCTTGAGCCAAGAAGTTTCAATGGGCTCGAATATCATGATGGGTAAAGCCACAATCAACTCACTCTGGTAATTGGGTGTTCTTTGCTTGCGAGAGGTTCTACTTGTGAAAGGACACGACTGAGAGGAGCTGGCGAGGCTGGCTCAAAAGGCTGTTCGTGGGTAATTGCAGATCTGGGTAGAAAGATGGTCGTATCGTATTGATGATGTTTTGCAACAGTGGTAGGTGGGTTTCAAGTGTGGATGTTGGTAGCAGCTCCAGAAGAGGTTTGCAGGCCAGATGTTGGTGCAGAAGTGACAACATGATGGTTGATTAAATTCCGGAAGGTGCATATTTGTTAATTGGTAATATTCGGAAGGAGCTTTGGCGAATGGATGACATGAACAGAGATTGGGAAACGAAATCACTGAACACAGGTACCTACCTAACACAAGTTCACAAGAGACCCACATCCAATCGGCTTCTGTCGTATCCCCATTTCTAGAGAAGAGACACAACAAGATATGGGGGCTCAAAGCATTGGGGAACTGTATTCATCTGCGGCCCAGTTGTGTCATGGCTATCCTAGTGTACAATATGAACGAAACGCATCCGAACTTCATCTGCAGTTCTCAATGACCCGGTGCCAGAATAGCGTCCCCAGATGCCCCGGCACGCCTCCATACTAATCAACTGCCCTTTCCCTGTCCACCTGGGCAACATGGTCCGCCACAAGAGCGAAGACCGTGGCCTTGTTGCAGCCGCCAGTCGAAGAGAGTCCGCTATCAATGCTCTCAAGTGGCAATTGGCTCGCCTTCGGAGAAACAGGCTCTGCCTGTGAGGTAATCGATGAGCGCATTATGAATACCAATCAAGATATTGGTGGGCGCATCGAGGAGGGATCCGGGAATCATTCGAGGTTCGAACTCGTATCGGGGGTGATTGCACTTCTTGCAGGCGGACTCTATGTCGTAGATGACGTCGAATCTGATATCTCCGCTGCTCTCACTTCGAGAGTTCGACCAGATTTCGGTTCGGAGATCGTCAGATTTGAAGTGCTGGAGGTCTTTTATATATTCGAGAGCCGCGCGATAGTTCCGGGTGATATGTCGCGGCAGACCAGCCAGGTTGGCACAGACGTTGTGCACGGCATCGAAAAGAGTATGAATTTCCCAAGCGTCAGCAATCTGGATGAGCCGAGATAGTTCGGCGGTGTACTCGGGGTCCATCATTGTTCCAATCTGACGAGAATTTGCACCGTTCAGACACGTGATGATTTCCAGCAACTCGGGGTAACGCTCTTGCCAATTAACTTTGTACTCGATGAGGACCTGCTTCGCAATGTCTGGATTGCAGCGCGCAACCAAGCGGTTGATGTCTGACGAAAGGAGCGGGATATCTTCGCCGCCGTAGACCATATTGAGATACAGGGACTCCCTCTCTTGCGTATTCAGGTTCGCAATCACAAGGTTGATGATATTGAGAGCAGCCCTCTTAACAAGCACGGGATTACCGTAAATGCGGGTCAGCTTGTCAATGATCTCTGGTTGGTTTCGGCGGAGGTTCTTGAATGTGGAGTGCTTGAGGGTCTTCACGGAATCCTTCTCGAAGTAACGCCAGCAGGCAAGACGGAGCTCATCGTCGGTAACTGCCGTGTAACTCTGTAGAAAATCGATCATGGCCTGTACGACCTCTTCGGGCCAATGCCGTTCTTCGCCGAGTTCCGATATCGTGAGCTTGAATGGGACGACATTCTTCACCTCGATTGAGCGAAGCACGCTTATAAGAGTGCTTGTATAATCACGGTTGAACGGCATAGAATGCTGAAACTTCTCGTTGGTATCTAGATCCTTTAGACGTTGTTCGGCGACCCACGGGGGGAGATTCTTCAAGATCGTCTCAAGTGTGGACAAACTCATGATGTCAAGGTAACTGCATAAAGTCAGACCAGGAACGTGACGCAAGGTTTTGGAGACAGCAAGCATTGAGTGTGAAGTGAGATTGAGACCGCGCGGGGGGTAGTTTTTCTGATTTGTAGAGCTCCAATATGATATGTTGGGAGAACCAGTCAAGTTGCACAACTTACTTTTGGCGACCGATGGTGATCCCGTAAAGTGAGGCGCAGCTCGCGAGAGAACAATTGCATATGACGGGCTCCCGAGTTTGGATGCCAAAGATAGGCAGTAGGCCAACCACAACCTGAAGATCTTGATGACCAGAAGAGAATGATGAAAGATGGGAGTAGTGGTTGGGAAGCTTGATGTCGGCTTTGGTGTTGTCCCTAGGAAAGCGTGACACAGAAACGGAAGTGCAGAAGAGAAAGAACGTCTTAAAAATTCAAGCAGAAAAAGGAAGAACAGTTGCTGAAGTAGGCCGGGTGCAGAAAGGCACGAGACAAGCGGGTGCCATCAAATTTAGAAGTTGTTGAACCCTCACGTTTTACTGATTTCTCATCTGGGTATCAGCACACAATTATTCGCTATTGATACGTTTCAAGATATTGTGAACCTCCGCGACATGGCAACGCCCATTGTGGCCTGGCGACTGGCGAAGTGAAGAAAGCCAAAAAATGGAAAACACATAGACTCACCCTGAATTCTTCTTGTTGGGCTGTCATCGCACGGCAAGCACAACTACATTCACAAAGCGCTACTACACATCTTTCCAAACTTGGGAGATCTAATATCATTTGGCTCGTGCGTAGGATTAATTATCTAAAGCCCTGCTCGTACCATCTGTTCGTACCATCTGTTCGTAAACGCTCCATCTATTTCTTGACCTTGTAGAAACCAGCCCAATCATTGTAGTGGCTCCAGGTAACAACAACATTGTATATCATGGTTGAACCCGCCCAGGGACATCAAAGATCCCCCACGCTTACATTTGTTCTTCAGAAAGTAGCTAAATAACTTTCGCGTTGTTCAGATCGAACGCCACATCTATTGAAGCATCGAGCAGGCTATTTGGTATCAGGCGGTGCTCGTCCGAGTTCGGCTTGTCGCAGGCGCGCGGCAAGTCCTTGAGCAACCGGTTGAGGCCGGCCTTGTCGATATTGCCATTTATACCATACAGGGCAATATATTGTTGGACAGCGGCTGTGGCTCTTTCTATGACGTGCTTCTTCTTCTCGGGCTTGACTCCATTGCTGCCGCTTGCTGACGATGGCCTTTCCTTGGTGGTTGCGTTGTGGAAGTCACGCAAGGTGGCGCGCGGCATCTCGCACAGCTTCCCGCAAGCGCAAGCGGTGTCAATGGCGGACATCACCGTACTGTCATTCTTCGCGCTGAGAGACCCAATGATACCACAGAACAGGCTGACGGATCTGGAGCCGTTGTCGCTGCCACATATGTATTTCTTCATGTAAGCAACAATCCCCTTTAGCCCCGAGCTCGGCTGGCCATAAATGATCAAAGGGGCGACTTGTCTGGCGACTTTGGGCTCACATCAGCGATTGGCGAGCTGGGACATGTCGGATCGATGTGGGCCTCCCTTTGGGTATTCGACCAGGTCGTAGTACAAGCCCTCCTTGCGGGTCAGGTTCCTGCACTCGCTGCTAGCACAGTAGAGGCCAGGTTCTCGAGAAGAGCTTCGACTCGTTGTGATATTTTCTTCTTTTTCGTGTTGAAATTGAGGCCATAAGGTCTGAAGATGTTGGCCTTCCCAGAGGACCAGTGGCGGTGGCACACGTCTCGGAGTTCGTCGGTCGAGATGGGAGCGGCGTCCCGCAAAATGGCCATGACGGCCTCGAAAGCGGCGCCAAAACAGGCTCCGCGAGGAAGGAAACCGGTAGATGCCTCGCGAGGGTCGGAGTTCTCCTCGCGACGGAAGTTGGAAGGAAGCAATTCACGGAGGGCGCCAACTTAATGAACATTGAAAAGCATCACTGGGATGAGCTTGGAGTTGGTTTCAAGCTCCCTAATACGGCGCAAGGCCCCGACGGGACTCAGAATCTCCAGAGCAAATCAGTACGAGCTGTACAGAGGTAGGGCAGTAGCAGTACCGGGTCAGAAAGGTACGTTGAGTAGAACAAGATGTTTGCCTTCAAATGGTCCAGGGATCACACGTCCAACTCACATCCTATCCTCAATTTGTTGATCTAGTGGTGCCAACCCGTTGTAGCTGTTTCTATCAGTTACCTCCTTCCCAATGGTACCCGTCGTCAGATGGTGAACTTTTTCTCAAACGTTATAGCAGGCAACAAATAGATACCAGAAGAAAGAGCAAAGGCTGGCGTATTCAGTATGTCAGCTCTCAATTACTATGGTGTACCAATTTGGTAATGTAGTAACGCTGTTTAGACTGTCCTATTATGCAACGAATGACCAAAGCGCGTTACCTGGTCTCATCGGTCTGATGATCAGATGCTACTCAACCATAGACCGCTGCTCATACCCTTCCCTGTAGGCTTTTCCATATAGTACACCATAGTCTCTGGCCCGAAGCACCATATCCGCAAGAAACAATCAGTTGGATGGCCAGTGAAGAACACGGAGAATAAAGTCGCCCTCGTAAGTCCGGCTCTTGCTCGACAGGTAGAGGAGAAGTGAGTTGTTGAGGTCGATCAACAAGTCCTCGGATGCGTCTGACAAGCTGAGAGGGATCTTGAGATACGTGCTGGGTAAACCCGAGCCGCAAACGTCGTTCAGATCTTCGAGGATCGGATGGACTTCAGCCTTATTCAGTCTGGGATAGGTGGCGACCAGAATCTCGCTCATGGCGCCTTCCGCGCATTCCCAATCTCCCCGGTCCATTGCCACCAGGTAGTTGCGCGCGATGTGGCGCGGTAATTTGTGCAGCTTGATGCAGGATGAGTACACGGCCTCGAAAAAGATCGTGGATTCATTCGCGTTAAGTTGTCGCATAAGCAGGTACAGCTCTGTGATGTAGTCAATACCCATAGTGCGGGAGCCCGTTTTCATGCAGCGGATGATCTTTTGCAGCCGAGGTGAGGACTGGCCTGATGCATGGACAATGGTGGCGGCGTGCATAGCGACGTGGAGACTGCAACGCTTGGCCAAGGTGAGCATCTCGGAGTCGTGGTAGCCGGACAGATAGATGGAGGAGTCGTGAGAGATCAAGTAGAAGTAAAGAGCTTCCCTTAGGATCTTTCCGAGCCTGGAATCGCCGTCAGTGTTCGAATGTTCGACCATGCCGTCAATGATCTCGAGGAACTTTTGCTCGTCACGCTGATCTCCCGCAAAGTACTTGGTCAGCTTTTCACCGAACTCGTGGTACGTGATGCAGTTGGCAAACGTTTTGCTGTTCTTGAAGATCTCGGTGGTATCCTTGTTCAGGCATTGCAAGCAAGCGCTTCTAAATTCCGTGTCCGTAATCGGCGCGGCAGTTATGAGTATGTCCAACAAGCAGTTGTAGGCTTCCATAGGCCAGTTCCCAATCTGGAGGCGGGACGCCAGAAACTGTGCGTCAAATTGACCACCATGGGAAATTTCATCAAGGACTTCGCGAAGCGTGGAAACACAGTCGCTGTTGAAGGATATGGCGCGCAGGACCTCGGGGTTAATGTCGAGCTCTCGAATACGGCGCTTGGCAATCAAGGGGTGTATGAATTCTAGAAACCTAGAGATACACTGCCAGCTGATTTCGGTAACGGAATTGGCCATGGTGGATGGTCTATGTAAGAGATGAGACGTTAGGTTGTCAAAGTTGGAACTGTCGCGTAAGCACGAAGCCGGGAAACCAGGACTGAAGTGAGGTACAGAGAGTGGGGATAAATGAAAAAGAGATGCGCAGTAGTTGGACGTGCTGTACTCGAGAAGAGTGAAGCTCGTTTCTCTGTTCGATGTTTGGTTGGGTTTTATCCGGTGGGTGTGTGTGGGAAAACAGAAATGAGGATTGATACTGGTGTGTTGGATTTAACATGTAAGCAGGAAGAGCCAAGGTGGTCCGGGTTAGCAACAATTACAATTGTTTCATAAGAATCAGTTATAACAGTACGTTACGAACACGAAGACCTAATTGAATGCAGAAAACCTGGCAAACCCACAGCAGCTACTTAACGTTTTTGATAAACCCCCGTACTGCCAATGTGAAATAGCCTATCCATGTACTTACTAATAACCAAGAAAAGAGTACTACAGGCAATGACGTGAAATAGCAACGAAAAATGTGTTGAAATAGTTGATAATGGACCTAATCGATTTCCATCCATGTCAACCGTTAGATGTAGTGTGGATATATGTTCTATGACTATGTAGCGAACGTGGGTTTCCGTATCTGAAAAGTAGTCGTGTGTATCATGCCTTCGTCTCATGCAGTTCATTGCGTCGTAATTCCTCCGAGGTCGAGACCCCATGTGTATCCCAATCTTCATGTATGGTGCTTCCTTCCCTCTTGTATAAGTGTAGCCCCTCGAGGGCTACTCCGGGTATCCTATTTTTCTATCTCCAACTCTTAAAGATCCACTCCCCCTTGTAATCCCAGCCCTTGTCCTTGAGGTACTCGATCACCGCGTTGTTGAGGTCGATGACGAGATCCCGGTTGTTGACGTCGAACAGGCAGGGCGGCACCAACCGGTGTTTGTCGAAGCCGGAGTAGCAGGCATGGACAAGGCCTTTGAGCAAGGGCTGCACTTGGTCCTGTCGGTTCGCAAAGTGGTCGCCGACAATGTCCGACTCGAGGTGTCGCCACGCCACGTGGAGGTCGTCGGGGTCCCGCCACAGCGCGTCGAGGTAGTTCTGCGAGATGAACCGCGGCATGTAGAGCAGCCGCGCGTGGGCGCGCTTGATGGCCGTAAAGACCATCTCCATGTCTAGTCGGTCCAGCCGCTGCAGCAGCTCGTACAACGTCGCCGTGAAGTACGGGTCCATGCGTTTGTCGCCACCTGGGGCAGTGGACCACCGGAAGCGCTTCAGGAATGCGACGATCTTCTTGACCGGAGGTGACTGGCACTCAAAGTCCAGATGGGGGAGAGCTTGTACGGCAACGTCGGCGTCGCAGGCCGTGGCCAGTTGCAGCATTTGAGAAGGGAGGTAGGGCGGTCTGACGCCAGCGGCCGATATCAACGCGTAAAACAGCGTCTCTCTCTGAGACGGATTCAGCTTGTGTATGATCCGGTTAATCATCTTAAGGACGAGCCTGTCGCTGGTATCCTTGTTATGAAGCCGAAACTGGACATCCAAGGTGTCATGGTAGCGCTCGAAGCCGTTGTTGCTGTCGCTCATGAACGCCGGGTGCTTCAAGACGCCGAGCGTCTCCGCGTCGAGGAAGCGAAGGCATACCAGATGCAGCTCCTCGTTGGACACGATCGCCGCAAGCGAAGCTTGGAGGCATTCGACCATGGCGTCGATGGCCCGGTCGGGCCACTCGTGAAGGTGGAGATCTGCGACCTCACGGACCCCGAGTCCGCCGTGCCTGACGATCAGCTGCAGCACGTGGCGCAGCTCGCCGAGGTAATCTCCATTGAACGGCAAGGCCTTAAGTAGCTTGACGTCGGTCGCAATCTTGGCTAGCCGCTGCTCGGCGACGGCGGGGTGCAGCCTGTGCAGAATCTCCTCGAGGGCCTTGTGGTTGGCCATCTTGGAGATTATCCTGAATGAGACGCGGGACTATGAGTCAGCATGCTATGCTGTGAACAAGTAACGGATGAGCAGAGGTCGAGGTCCCCGCGATTGACCGGAATGACGGTTCATGGCGGCTGGTGAAAATTATCCATAATTAGGCATGGGAAAAACGATAGCTGGACGATTGAGGTTAGGTGGTGTGGATGATATTCCCAAGGAAGGTTTAGGGTGAGAGAGATCTCGTGAAGCTCATTGGGGAGACGTAGAAGTAGTCAAGGCCTTGCCAGCGTGGCCGTGGAGTCTCAACCACAAAACTTGTGCTTTGGGATTGGCCACATGGTAAGGCCGGGCCCGGGTGGGGCAAATGCGTATACTCGATTGGCCAGGATTTGACTCTGGCGCTTACACGACACACATGTTCAGCGTCGCCTCCGCGACTTACTGCATGTGAATCTCCAAGGCGAGTTGTTATATAACGTGTAAATCTCCATCGTGATCATGAATGAGTTCAGGCCAGAAGCAGCCGTACAGAGGATTTGTAAAATCACCAAGCGTCTACGGAAATGCAAAACTGCAAAAACACAAAGTCGCGTCAAGAACCAACTGCATTGATTGAGAAGAATATCTAAAAACTCATCTGACTTCTTTCGTCATTGAGTGTAAGTAAGCCATTCCTTTCTGGCTGAAATTCCCATAATAGGCCGGTCTCGGCAGAACCCAAAAACGCCTCGTATGAGATTTCTCTTGATCTCGTGAGCTATTGTACACTATATTACATTCATCTGCCTAAAGATTGCATCAGTATTGCTGTTTCAACGCATGAGGAAGGATAGTACACACCTGCTGTCCAAGTCCCTACTCCGAATCCTCAACCGAGTCAGTGAAGGGGGGAGGTTCCCGTCCATCATCTTGCGGCTGCAGAGTGATGATCTGCGACTCCAGACCAGGCATGTTGGGTTGCTTAACAATCAGGTTGTTAAGCTTGATAAGTTGAAGGAACGAAAGCTCCTTCACGGCATCGGGAACGGAATATGTTCCGTGCTCGGGCGTCTCGAGGGCCTCCAAGTACCCCAAGAAGAGGGACTCGACCACATCCGACGCCTTGATCGCATTAAACTTGCAAGCCGGAACGAGCGAAGCAGTAAAGTCGGCCCGGTTCCAGCGGGGCTTGGCAACCAGAATCCGCCAGTTGCGGACGACCTGCTGCTGAATCATGCGGACTTGATTATCCGCACTCGAGATCTTGTCCCGCAGTTGGACGTAATTTTGAACAGTCAGGCGCTGAACCTCGCGGAGCAGAACGGCGGTGTTCTGCATAATACTGTCGAACTTGGCCTGGTCCAGCACAGCATCGGCGGACTCCAGCAGGGGGACGAGCCAGCGAGGCCACGAACCAGCGCTCAGGTTGTGACGGAATCCCGTCAGCGCCTCAGGCGTCAGAGCCTGAGCCAAATCAATCGCCCGCTCCAGCGACTGCATTCCGTTGGTCCTGGCTGTGAGAGTCAGGAACAGGTCCTCCCTGAGGCGAGGTGTAGTCGCCCGCTTGACGAGCTCCTGGGTGTCTTCGAGGAGCTGAAGGCGCGACTCGGAATCCTGCTGATCGAGGATGCGCTTAATTTGGATAAACCGCATGGTGAAAGGACGGTCCTTGTAGACCGCAGCACCTAAACAATGTTAGCAAGCATGTTTTGAGGCTGGATGGGTATGGACGGGATACGTACCCTCGAGGCAGTCGATGTTGTCAGCAGTGATTTTTTCCAGGCAAGCGAACAGGAGCTCCGCGTAACTCGTCGGCCGCGGGGTCAGGAAGTCCTCCAGAGTTTTTACCCATTGGCTGCTCGGCTCGATCTCGATGAACTTAAAGAAGGCGGCGCGGTAGTCACGTCCCTTCTCAACATCCCGGAGAATCGAGGTGAGTGCCTTAACCTGGTTCTGTGTGGCTCCCACCAACAGCTTGCTGGGGTGCTCCTCGCCCCGCAGCTGAATCAGGCGGCTGCGTGCCATGTACAGGGTTAAGTCCTCGAGCATGGAGTAGACCCGTTGCCAGTTCAAATTCGATTCGGTGGTAGCTTCTGGGGGGATTAGCTAAGACATCCTCAAAAGAAAGGGAAGAAAGGGAAGGATCGGTCGTAGAGAATATTATATATGCTTGTGTTCGTAAAAGAACCAGGGGAAATGAAGTTAAACATACCAAGTTCCTGATCAAGAGCGGCGGCTTGCATCCGGTTGTGCTGAATGATGGCTTGGGCCTGGCTTTGCTCCATTGCCATATTGAGATCATCCTGAGCAAACCCATCTTGGACAGGGCCGCGCTGGTTCTGCTGGCCTCGCTGAATCGCAGCCAGGATTCGCTCCTGATCGGTAACCTCCTGACGCTTGCTTTGCTCAATTGCTTGCTGGAGAGCATCCTCAAACCCATCTTGGACATCGTCTTCCTGGTTTTGCTGGCCACTCTGGATTGTCGCCAAGATGCGTCCCTGCTCGATTGCCTGTTGGTCGTTGCTCTGCGCAATCGCGGCTTGAAGATCATCATCAGAAGGCTCATCTTGGGGAAGGGCGCCCTGGTTTTGCTGGCCTCGCTTGATGGCATTCCAGATTCGCTGCTGATCGATTGCCTCTTGCTTCTTGCTTTGCTCGATTGCCGATCGGATCTGGTTGGAATCAAACCCTTCTGGAATCTGGCTCTGATCGATTGCTTCCTGGATCTCGTCTAGCATAAAGCCGTCTTGAATGTTGCAAGCCATCGGTGTGCGGGTGGATAGAAATTGGATCTGTAGTGTTGTTCATCGTTAGCATGTTTAAGTCACAAAGGTAGGATTTGTTGTGTATTGTGAAGCAAGCAAGCAAGATGCCAAACACCAGTGGTGCTGCCAGCACAAGCTGCGCGCGGGAGGACGGAGAGGAGGGAGTGGACTGAGAGTAGGGAGTGGATGAAGAGGAGGGAGCTGATGAAGGTGATGAAGGTGATGAAGGTGATGAAGGTGATGAAGGTGATGAAGGTGATGAAGGTGATGAAGGTGATGGAGAGAGGGAGTGATGGGTCAAACCTGCTTACCTTATCCTTGACCTTGGGGTACTTGTCGGCGGCGACCTCAAGGGCGACCTTGGCCGCGTAGTAGTTGAAGAACAACAAGAGGAACGTGTAGCCAGGGATGGTCTGCTTCGTGATGTCGATGATGAGGAGGGTGAGAAGCATAGCAAAGATGCCAAGGAGGGAGAAGTCGGAAAGAGGCGACCAATCCGTGGTGAGACCCATGATGAAGGTGTTCAATGGTTGTTGTTGATGTGAAGCTACTGGAGTAGAAGCTGGAGGTGATGATGAGGCTAGCGATGATGAAGCTAGCGATGATGAAGTTGATGTTGATGCAACTTGATGTTGATGGAAGGGGGTGATGATGAGGTTGATTGCGATGGAGCGATCAAAGTTGATGAAGCAATCAAGGTTGATGAAGCTGTCAATGATGAAGGTGTCAAAGATGAAAATGTGCCGAAGCAAAAGGTGAAGCGCGCGTTGCGCAAAGAGGTTGGTTGCGAATAGCAACAAGTAAAGATGAGAAAAGGTGTGATGAATGAATGTTCTCGTTGATGGAGAGGATGGAGATGAAGGAGTAGACCACTTCGGAAGTGGAAGTGAAGGATGAGGAGTTGTGAGGATGAACTGCGAAGTTCAGGTGTGAATGTGGTTTGTGTTTGAGCACAAGATGGGGAATGGAATTGAGGGTGGGACAGTTGCCCTCTTTTATGTTGGTTGGGGAGTGATCTGATGGGAGAGGATCAAGAAGCAGATCAGTCAGTTACTGTGTACAGGTAGAGTAATAGCATTGAATAGAGGCATGAATTAGAATCCGGCCAATCAGAAATTCAGATCAGCTCGAGATTAAGGAATAGGAACGCAGTAACTGGCCAACTAGTAGCTAGAGTTATAGGGTACAACCACTTACACAGGTATCTAGAGTAGCAAACAGACCCCACAACTGTCCGAAATAGGAAATAAGATCAGCCAGATCACTGGAAATAGGAAGCAAACATTGAAACAGCGTTCCGAAATAGGAAACCATACGAAAAAAGTGGAACCGGCGGCAGCACTGGCGATGAAAATATGGTGTTTAGGGCTTTATTGACTACCTAGGTACTTGTGCTCAACCAGTAACAATTCAGTAACAAGTGGATTTATTCAGTAGTGACCAGGATCAGTCTCTCCAAACCCCTCAATGTACCTGTAAACTCAAGCTCTTCCACCCTAGCCTAAACAAGGAAGTAGGTAGCTGTAGTGACCCAATTCGAGATCACTCTTCTCAATCAGCGTCCCTCATCCGCCGTATGTGTGGTATCGATAGCCACAACCTTGGCAGGCTCGACAAACGAGCCGTTGACGGGGCTCGTCAGTCCTCCAGCCGTGACCACGTAGAGCATGTGGCTATCCGAGTCGGTTCTGCCGAAGACGGCCGCGTTGGCGCCCGCCATGGTCTCTTGATGCTGATCACCCGCCACGACTGCCGACATGCCCGTGTCCTCATTGTAAGCTATCACCGTGTTGTTCGGGTTCGTGGTGATCCACAGGGTCCCGTTCTCGGCAATGGCGAAGTCGTCCATGAACGTAATGGGCATGGAGACCACCGTCTCGACGGTCACATTGGTGGAGTTGTTGTTGCCGCTCTCGAGAGTGGCAGTAAACTTGGGAGCGGCGACATCAACCGTAGTAGTCGTATCAGGTAGGGAATATGAAGAAGAAGAAGGGGCAGGGACAGCGTAGCCGTCTGCGTCGATGGCCATACGGTACATGGTGGCGGCGAAGCTGTTGGTCCAGTAGACATAACCATCGTGGATCTTGATGCCGTTGATGCCCATCAGGAAGGGCCATCCTTGTACGGGGGCCATTTCCGGGACAGCAGCTACGGCCTCGATTTTGCCAGAAGTCACATCGACTCGAAGAAGTGAGCCCATGGAGTCGGCAACGAAGATGACACCTGGCTTATCCGGGACGCTGGTGAGCCCATTGGGATAGACGTTATCAGGCAAATTCAGCAGTTTGGTGAACGAGGGATGCTTGCCACTCCAGCCGCAATGAATCTTGCAGGTGACAGCAGCGTCGGCAAATGAGACTCGCCAGAGTGAGAAGGTGCCGAAGACGGGCGTGGCCGTGCCGGTGAACTTGCCGCCCGCCACCACGAAGACATCGGGAGAAGCCTCAGTGATGCCCAGCACGCCAGTCATGTCGGGGAACTCGAAGAGCAAAGTGACCTGGGGCTCTTTGGATTGAACGGCCGACATGGAGTAAAGCTGAGGGGCAGGCTGGAGCACGGTGAACAGTAGATCGCCGTTGGAGCGCGCAGCGACGTTCTCGATCCATGTGCCGTTCTGCTCAAACTGGAATAATTGGCGAGAGGGAAAGGGTAGGTAAGCCATATCGACATTGTCGACTTGGATGCTGTTGGGGATTACATCGGCGACTGCCAGACCCAAGGTTTGGCCCAGCAGGATTGCCAGAACGAGGATGAACATTTTGACAGAAGTCTTAGACTCGTTCAACAGATCGATATCGGATGAGAAAAATAGAGCGTGTTGTTTGTTGTTGAGCATGAAAGCCGGCGGTTTGGGTCTGGGGTGGGATGCTAGTGAGATCAGATTCACTTTGGTAAGATGGGAACTTGGCAAGATGAACACTGGGCTCTTGATGTGCCTATGTGTACTAGAGGTGCCACTGAATAGACTAGATTGATTACCCCAAGCCAGTGAGTGAGGGATAGAATGTGTGGTGTGTAAGTCGACGACCAGGCCCCCAGGCTT
The DNA here is from genome assembly GCF_038362585.1 of Apiospora marii. Taxonomy (NCBI): domain Eukaryota; kingdom Fungi; phylum Ascomycota; class Sordariomycetes; order Amphisphaeriales; family Apiosporaceae; genus Apiospora; species Apiospora marii. The sequence continues at coordinate 5,053,384 of NW_027117377.1, forward strand.
AATTATATCCCTGTAAGATAGAGCATATGCGGCCATTTCTGGTTTGGTGACTGATTGCTTAAGCATATGCCTTCAAATATCTACGGATACACTACAGCATAATTGGCCTGTACGCTGCAGCCATTAATCCCTTGCTGTCTGCTACCAGACGGTGTATGCAATCCCTACATTTGGCCTTGGCAGGGACGTCGTGATCCTTCACTTTGGACCTGGTCCATGCACGCAATCCCGCTTCCCGCGCCACAGCAGCAAACTCGTATCTCGGGTAAGGTTGCTAGTTGGCCTTTGAGAGCGGATGATGATGGAATGATATGAATCTCATGGGCTTTTAGAAATGCTGGTTACGGGTTATTTGGGGGTTGAGTTATGAAGTGGTAAGGCGCAGTACTGTAGGGCGGAATGATAACAGCACATCAATGCGGGGAAGCTGTCAAATCAAGGTCGTCTCAATCAATGCCATACTTGCCGTCAATCGATATGCCAAATTCGTGATCGCCTTACCTAAGTAGGCACATATGGGATTGAGTGAACGCAAACTAGCTAAAGGTTTCGGCTTCGTGGCTAGTAAGTAATCTACTTGCTGAGTAGCGGGCGGGCGTCAATCAGGCTATTGTCTGTCGGGCGCATATGCACGAAAACGGCAGAGGTTCTAGCGCCTTCTGCCGTGCGACGCCCGTCTCCACGCTTGCCACAAGTCACGGCAGGAGCGAAACCTGCAGTGCGCCCCGGGTGCAGAACGTGCAAGCTCTTCGCCGATCTTTTCAATGGCTTCGGAGTTTAGAACGAGGACCTCAAAGGGTCCGCGTTGCGTCTTGCCATCTTGCTGAGCTGAGCGGGGGGACAACAATGCGCCGGGCGCCCCGCCGACGACCGCCAAGGCCAATTGCCCAGGGTCTTCCCTTCCGAAATGTCGCTCAATCTTGATTCGAATCTTGGAGGGCGTTTTACGACCGATCTTGCGGCTTGCTTATCCAAGACCCTGAATCGCTCGTCGCCAAGGTCTCCAACAATTTGTCCCCCGAGCTGACTAACGAGACAGACTGGCGTCGACTTTACCGGGCGCTGGGACCCTGGACAACATCGAGAAAACGTCCAACCTTTTTCCAACATCACACACCGCAGCAATGGGCGGACCCAGTTCCGCGGACCGTAAGGCTATGACGGTGCGGAAAAAGCCGCATGGAGCACATCGGTGTTAGTTAGCTTTTGTAATGTTGCTCCATGTCTCCATACTTGACAACGTCATGCAAACTGTACCGGTAGCCTCGGTGCTTGGCAGCCATGACCCAACTATGCGTTCAGCAGTATAAAACATCAGGAGCGTCCGCCTCGAAAGTTAGACTGGAAATTCAAAGTATCAATCCCATCATCTCATCCGTCGTGTGTCTTTGACATTGCAACAACTTATACCCAGTTCTACTCGAACCTGTCAGCACCCTAATTCGAAGCTTAAACGCCCCTGACGCTAGAAGCCCCCTAGCGCCTCCAGTCCACTAATAAGACCCCTCTTCCACAACACTTCCTGACAATGGGTGTCAACAAGGCCTTGATCTTCAAGAAGGTCCCCGAGGGCTTCCCCGTCCCCGGCGAGCACCTGACGGTCGAGGACGTCGGCTTCGACGCCGAGGCGCCCGCGCCCCAGGGCGGCATCACGGCCGAGGTGCTGTACGCCTCGTACGACCCGTACCTGCGGGGCCGCATGCGCGAGCCCAACACCAAGAGCTACTCGCCGCCCTTTGAGCTCGGCAAGCCCCTCGTCAACGACACCATCGCCCGCGTCCTCAAGTCGGACGCGGCCAACTACCAGCCGGGCGACCTCATCAAGACCTTCGGCCCCTTCCAGCAGTACATCAGCATCGACCTCGGCGCCAAGGTCCAGAGCGTCTACAAGGTCGACCCGGCCCAGAAGCTCGACAACCCCCACGGCCTCGAGCCGGGCTTCTTCCTCGGCGCCCTCGGCATGCCCGGGCTGACGGCCTACTCGTCCCTGCTCGAGATCGGCAAGCCCCAGAAGGGCGAGACCATCTTCGTCAGCAGCGCCGCCGGCGCCGTCGGCCAGGTCGTCGGGCAGGTCTCCAAGCACCTGGGCCTCACCGTCATCGGCTCCGTCGGCTCCGACGAGAAGCTCGACTTCATCACCAAGGAGCTCGGCTTCGACGGCGGCTTCAACTACAAGAAGGAGAGCCCCGCCGACGCCCTCGCCCGCCTCGCGCCCCAGGGCATCGACATCTACTTTGAGAACGTGGGCGGGGAGCACCTCGCCGCCGCCCTGGACGCCATGCGCGAGGACGGCCGCGTCGTCGTCTGCGGCATGATCGAGGGCTACAACTGCGCGCCCGAGCAGCGCTACGGCGTCAAGAACCTGTTCCAGCTCGTCGCCAAGCACCTCACCATGCGCGGCTTCCTCGTCGGCCAGCCCGACATGGGCCCCAAGTACACCCAGGAGCACCAGCAGAACGTCCAGAAGTGGCTCGCCGACGGCAGCCTCAAGGCCAAGCTCCACGTCACCGAGGGCATCGACAGCGCCGCCGAGGGCTTCCTCGGCATGCTCAAGGGCGAGAACTTTGGCAAGGCGGTGCTGAAGATCAAGGCTTAGGAGGGTGGCTGTGTACGAAGTAAATAAATTACGAATAATGATATCTGATACCAAAGAAACCTTGAATGCCAACCTCAGTGAAATTTGGTTTGAACTAACCCAAGCAAATGGTCTTTTGTTCCGCATTTCTCAGCCACTTGTGCTCTCTGAGACAGATTATAGCCTTTAGTTGTGATAGCTCGACAGCGCCATTTGAAAGATCGGTAGAGCGCAAAACACAGGCCGTTGACCTGTTGCGGTCACCATCTACTTCCAGCGGACCAACCTCCACCAATCCAACGCGTTCAAAATGATCAACAGTCTTTCTCATTACGAGCAGTGTTGCCTGCGAATCTGAAATACACTGTCCATTCCTCATACCCCATGTTTGTTCGTACTTTTCCAGTAAGATGGTTGGATATGGATCCATCATATCCAAATTCTCGTCCATATACGCTCTGCAGACCATAAACGCCGTGTCCGTGATAGGCAGAATGGCGAACGCTTCTGGGGGTGATTCCCATCGAGAACCTCCTTCCTTTGGCTTAATGCGGCTCCCTGGATTGCATGTCATCTCGGTAATCTCTGACCTCAAGTACAAAAGTCTTGGCGGAGCGTTGCTGCTGCTGAGTTTCCGCTAAACTCTCTCGAGACTCATGTTCCGCGTTTGACCGATGTACACCATGGATACTATCACCTTTAACTCATAATAGGAGAGGAATATGTGACCCGCCCATCCGGTCCACGAGCAGCGGGGGAAATCAGGGCGCCGCTGTGTAAGGCTGCTGGTCACATGCAGCCAATTTAGAGCAATGCATGGAACCTGGACAGTTTGTGTTTGCGAGATTGGAACGCCCCACAGGTGATGATGCTGATGGGTACCGCTGTTCCTGTAGTCGTTGAGCACGCCCAGGAAGGCCTGAACGGAGTCGGAATCACGTGCTAGCGTCCTTTCGCTATACGCTTGGATATCCCTGGAAAGATGTGAATAGTAGGAGTCATTATCGTGCATTTAACACCTGATTAAGCGAGAAATCCCCCAAAATGGTCCCAGTCATAGCCACTTGTAAACATTCCGGATAGAGCATCTTGTCGCATGCGAGGATGGTCTGGCTATCTGAAAAGAACAATCGGCAGGAAGAGAGGCATCCTTCCTGAAAAGTCCATCCCCGCGAAGCCCATTTGGAAGTGTGGACATAATCAAGACCGTAAGGAGGCATCTGGCGGACCGTGAAACGTCCCACGATAAATTCCATCATCGGTTCACGTGCGATACTGATCCCTGGGAGCCTATCGCCTGCGCTGTTACCTGTTGCGGCTATGATAACAACGCTGGCTTGTTTATTTACCTGGGTATAATCTTGATCAAATTTTAATGCACTGGTAATTACATATGGAACAACTTTAATAATAATAACTTGGTTATTTAATACACTATCAGCGCCGATGGTATATATTCCTTGTAGAGGATCTAGCAAATCAGGTCAGCGAGAAGTAAAGTTAGGCACGAAGACGTACTTACTGATGAAATCTTTATTCACGGCTGTTCGATGCCGAAGCTTGCGCCCAAGCCTGGTCAAAGTCGGCGATGGCTTGGCTAGCCTTGGTCACATGGTATTCCATAGCTGAGGTCGAACCACGCTTGTCCGCCAATCTTTCGACAACGTTGCCGTGTTCATCGACGTATCTCTTCAGCATTGGCTTAGCCCTAATGGATGTGTGTGAGTATCCGTACCGTGTGCTTCGAGTGGGTTTCTTTCACCTTCTCTTCCCGCCCTGCTTCTTGGATTCATGGTGATAGTCTTGAGGCATGATGATAGGATATCTCACAAAGTAAGTATGGAATGGGTGTGCAGTTAGTGTCAGGCTCTTCACTCTGTAAGGGTTACGAGAGAGATGCTTTGATGAATAGACATGATAATTTTCCAGTCGCATTACTACCGGCGGTTTCGACCATTTTTATATTGTTTTTCTCGTCAGAACCTGGCTCTTCGCGGTCCAAAACCTGTGATATCTATTTGAGGCATGTATGAAGGCTGCTTGGCTGTGACTAGCACGATGGCGGGTTTCGTTCATAACTATTTATGCACCTTTTCATAATGTCACAAACCGTACCTTTTCGTAAACCAGGTTTAGGACTGCACGTGATCTTCCCTGGAGTACAACGCCGAGCTCGGCGGTGACCAGTTGGCCACAAACCTTGCCCTGAACAGCGTTGGATCGGTACAGCAGAGGGTGAGGCGCAAAGATGAGGGACTGGCTGAAAGACCCCGGACTGCAATCTAAACCTGCATAACAGTTGCAGTGTGACTGGTCTGACTGAATCGGCTGGCCAATGAGGAGCCAGCAGCCATGAAGTACCATCAACTGGAGGGCGTCAACGCTGCGCCCCGTAGAATACTCCGAGAGATGGTCGATAAGCCCGTTGTAAATGGTATTTAGTTGATTTATCCAATCAAATTCTATCGTCAGCCCTACGGGCGTTTGAAACAGGCACGCCACAGTATAATACGGAGTTTCTGGTAGAAGGCAGCGTTATCGCACTTAAGGGGCCACCATCTGATAAGAAGGTACTAGTCCGGCCAGAAACTGGTGGCCCAAACCTGGCGGCCCAAGCCTGGCGGCCAAAACCTGGTGGCCAAAATCAAAATCTGGTGGCCAAAGCCTGGCGGTCAGAGCCTGGTGGTAGGGCCTACTTACAGAGCTTGATGCCTATATAAGGCGACGAGGTTCTACACCAGCGGACGCCTGTAGTTCCCCATCTCGACTTCTAAGCCCAAGACATCGAAGCATAGATCCACCCACACTATCGGCCACCAAGAGAAGGGGCCTAAATCTCCACGAACCTGCTTATTCAAAGTCATTTAGCCCGTGTTTACTTGTTTCATCTCCTCGATCACCTCAACAATGACACTTCGTACCGGAACCGTCACCAAACAGGACTGGGAACAGCACAAAGCGAACATCATCGAGCTGTACAGCCAGAGAGGACTTCCTTTGACACGAAAGGAAGGCTTCAAGGAGAAGGAGGAATGCGTTGATTCCATCATGAGAAATCAGCACGGCTTTACGGCTAGGTTCGTCGTCTACTACATATTTCGTAAAATGAGATAACTAACAAGCTCTTCAGCCAATGGCAATACGAGAACCAGCTGAAAAAATGGGGTATCGCCAAGAATCTGAAGCAAGATGAATGGATATCGCTTCTTGTTCAGTATAAAAGACTCGAGGATCAGGGGAAAGAAGTACGGATTATCATCTCAGGGAACGTCCAGACAAAGGAGAAGATTAGAAAAGCCATGAACCGTTACTGCAAGGACCCAATAAGGGCATCGAATACAAACGCTCAAGGTTAGTTTCAATCTGCCAACGCGTCTGACTACCGCTAACTGTTAGCAGGGAAACCCACCTCCAGTCGGCATGCTGTTGTCGAGATCAAGGAATCCGGCTCTTGGAGGCAATGTACCCCGGATGACTTTCCCAACACATCCATTATTTTGTCTTCGAGCCTCGAAAGTCGACAATCCCCCGACGAAAACCACCAGTCAGCAGCTAGGGACCAGCCAATCGTGGCCTCGTCGTCTCAACAGGGGTGGCTGCAACCTCGGAGAATGATGACTGCGGCCTTGATTTCGGCGAACTCATCGACACTTCGTTGTTCGATACCCGCTTGAACTCGATGGGCTATCGTTTTGGTTCAGAACCACCGTTATTTCAAATGGACACAGGCTATGAGATGACTTTCAACGCCGAATCAGGGTTTATTAACTCGGCCATCAACACACCGACTCCATCAAGCGGATCTTCGGTCAGCATTGATCCAGGTAATATGCATACTTCCCTGGGAGTATTATCCTCAGTACTAACGTACTTGCTTGCAGCGAAACGGCGCCAAGAAATCATTGACTGGCTCGCTCCTGCCGACTGGATTGATGATTTTCTCAGAGTCCAGAAGAAACACTCAGTCGAGTCTGGTCGCTGGTTTACCAAACACGACTTCTTTGAGGAACTTACAAGCTTCAAAGCATGTAAATCTTCTATTGGCTGGGTTCATGGCAATGCCGGCGTAGGAAAGACGGTGTTGGCTGCCACAGAAATTGCATATTTGACTGCAACTCTGGCTACTCACGATGGCTCCCCTCGCATTGCTTATTTCTTCTGGAGTCACACTAATAATACGAGAAATGGCGCTCTGGATATGTACAGAGCGGTTATAACACAGCTCATATGCTCTGCCGACTCCATCCCCTCAAGTCTCGACGCAGCATTCAACCAGGCTAGACAATACGGCCGAACTCGATTCGCATGGGCCGACAAACCAGTTGACCTATTGAAAGTACTCCTCAGTTGCCCGTGCCGCACCTTCCTAGTTTTGGACGCCCTTGACGAGTGTAAAGATATCGAAGACTTCCTACCAGACCTCGTCAACATTGTTGAGTCTGGCGATTCATGCAGATCCCTGATGTTCAGCCGCGACATCCCTCCGGTTCGTCGAGTCCTGGAGAATGCGACAATGCTGAAGGTCACCCCAATCTTGACCAAAGACGACGTCGATCGTTATCTGGCCACTGTTATCCCTGAACTACCAATAGATAACAGAGAAACAAGGCTCGAGGTACAACGTTTGCTATCGAGCCAAGCAGATGGAATGTTTCTTTGGGTCCACTTGAAGGTTGCCGAACTGAAACTAGCAACATCATCATTCGACGTGCTTAGGGTGCTCAACGAGCCACCAGAAGCCCTCGGGAGCGTCTACCAAAGAGCCTTGCGCACAATAGCAGAAAAGCACCCTGCATGGTTGAGTCTGACAATGTCAACCATAAGTCGCGTCCTTTGCAGCCCGAGACCACTCAGCTGGTTAGAACTGCAAAGAAGCATGGCCGTTGGGCTGCGGGATGAGGCAACATTTCCATTCAAACCAGCGGTCCTCAAGATATGCTCGCCATTCATTGAGCACCACCTCGAAACAGACGCCTTCAGTGTGGCGCATCTATCAGTCCATCAATGCTTATCCACCACACAACGGAATCCTGGAGATGGGAAGTTCATAGTCTATCTTCCAGAAGCCCATGCATCTATGGCGAAGTCATGCTTAGGTCTGATGATGGAATTGGACGATGCCAAGGGCTTACAGCAAAGCCCAGGAGAACAGGCGTTCGAAAGTTATGCCACCTCTTACTGGTGCTACCACCTCTTGAGGTCAGATGCAGATCAAGAGCTTCAAAGCATGGCTGTTGAGTTCTTATCTTCGAATACACGAAGGCATGCCTGGCTTACGCGGTGGCTGCTGACAGGAAAGGAAGAGTACCCTCTACAACGGATGCTCAAACTCATTCGCGAGATGCGTCACCGTCTACAGGCTAGCCAGAGTGGTACAGTCTCATTCGACGAGATGCATGACGTCTTGGATGTCTTGGTCAATCTTGACATTGCTTGTATGCACAAAGGCAAATGTGGCGAAACTATTAGTCAGACAAGAATCGGCCATTTCGAAAGGCTCATGGTTATTCGAGAGCTTGCCCGAGAGTACACAATCGCCGGCAGAATCGGAGAGGGAATCAGTCATATGGAGCAATGCATTTGCCGCATCCAAGACATGCCCTCGGCTGCCCCTGGTGATTGGGCGTGGCTTGCGAGTGGCTTGGGCATCATGTACGACCAGGACGGACGACGGGAGCTTGCCCTTGAGAAATGTCTTGAAGCGCTTGAAATTTACCAAACGTCGGGCAAACAGGATCCGTTCGAGATTGCCCTCTCGAGGAATGATATCGGACGCCTATATCGCCACCTCGGACAGTGGCATGAATCAGAAAAGATGCATCTTGCAGCATTAGAATTACTGTGTGGGATATTTCCCGACACCGACTTCCAGATTGCATGGACTCGGAATACTCTTGCGAGATGCTATCGGAAGCAAGGTCGATTGGATGAAGCCATCGAGCTGCACCGCAAAGCGTTGGAGGCTCAGAAGGCAGTAATAGGCCTCGAACATCCGCATGTGCTCTGGGCGATGAGCGACGTTGCCAAATGCTTCGGGGATAAAGGCGACTTCGTCAGAGCTTGCGAGATGCAAAAAGAGTCAGTCCGTTTACGAGAGAAAGTCCTGGGTCCATTGCACCATGATTATCTTTGGGCATTGAATGATCTTGGCATCCTACTTGGAAAGGCTGGAAAACACGCAGAGGCTATGGAGGCACACAACATAGCTTTAGCAGGGCAAAGGCGGATACTGAAGGCTGACCACAAGACGGTGGCTTGGACCTCCAACGCTATCGAGTTCTTGAAGCAGAAGTAAACAAGTCAATCCGGGGTGTAAGCAAAAGGCTGTTTCTTGCTATGTACTCCATTGCGGTGACAGGGGCACGCCCCTTCTTTCTACTACCGTGCTTAGCTAGTCCTTCTTTTCGGAGTATAAACAAGAGTAGGTATAATATTTACCACCTTAACACTGACTACCCGAGCCTCTTAACGCCCCTATACTACCTGAAGCCTACACGCGCTGTAGGCTTTCATCAGGGTTCCCCAAGGGGGCTTGACGTGATGTAGGGCTTAGAAAAACACTGACGTCACATTTCAGTCGGTGGGCGTGCTGGAAAACGCCATTGGGCGGCATTCCTAGTCTCGTGCGACCCCAAATGCATACAGAGTGGCTCAATCAGGTTTCATTTGCTGCACTACCATGAGTGCATGTCCAGTAATAAGACTGCCGTGTTTCAAGAGGGGCGGCAGGGCAAGCCATGACGCATCCGTGCAACAGAGTGTTCAAGATTCCAGACCATTCTACAAAGAGGACCTGAATCAGACAAATTAAACAGCTTTCCAATACACTATTGACTTCGAAGCAGATTAGGAGGGCTCCTGCAGCCCGACCAAGAGAGCATTTTGCAGTTTCCCTTGCTTTTTGTCCATCTTGTTCTCATCTTGTCATACGTAGCTCTTCCTTCTCTGTTTAAATTGGATATTATTGTCGCCCACGAGAATTGAAGTAATAATGCATACATTCAACGCTTTCTTCGTGTGGCCCATCTAGACAAAATGCCAGGCTTCATGGACTCATCTTTCGAGAGCTCCTCGAAATCGACATCTACACACGAGCTTACCTCCGTCGCCAAATTCGTGGCTCTCATGGAAACGAGTGGCATCCAGGGTCCGATTCACTTCCAACGCGCACGACTCAAAAACGAGACATTCTATGAGGAGTTTGCTCCACACGGAGCGCAGTTTGGTGTGTACAGAGAGATCCAGAACACCCGGGATGGAGTTATCATGAAGCGCGCCCTTGCACCAGAGGAGAACGATGCAAGGAATCCGCAGCTCCAAAAGCAGCTAAGAATGATAGAACTGGAGATCCGGGCACTTTGCAACCCAAACATCCGCGAGCATTGTAGCATTGTGAAGCTCATGGCTTGGGGATTTGACTACCCAGTGCAATCACCTGAGGTTCCGACCCCGGTTCTCTTCCTGGAAGAAGCTAAAGACACACTGTCCAAGTTTCTCAAATCCCCACCCGAAGCCGAAGTCAGTCGAATAGACTACCAGATCGGATACAGCTGGTGCCTGGACATCGCATCGGGCCTTCAACGTTTGTTTGAATGTGGCATTGTCCATGGCGACTTGAAGCCAGACAATGTTCTCATGTTTTACGAACAAGGCCGGTGGAGGGCGAAGATCAGCGACTTCGGGCTCTCCATCTCCACCCGACATGGTGATCCGCTCACGTACTCCAAGTACAAATCTACCCCTGGCTGGAAACCCCCCGAAGTCGTTCAATCCCCAACTGCCTCATCCGATGAGCTCCCGGACCTGGCTCTATTCAAATGCGACAGTTACTCATTTGGGCTTCTGGCATTAGCGATTCTAGTATTCGAGGGCAAATCTTTGATCATGAGGAATGGAGAAGTTGAGTATCGGCAACAAGCTCATATCATTGAGATCGTCGAGCGGGCTATAGCAGCATCTACCGGGATACCCACACCTGAGAAGTCTCTCCTCAAGCCCATTTGCCTTCGAATCTGCAGAAACTTCCTAAGCCCCGAGCCCCAAAATCGCGCGGTTGTATCACTGAGCAACATGGCCATCGAAGGGGACGAGGTGTGGAAAGACTGGTCAGTGAAATTTCTTTATTATATGCTTAGATATATATCGCTAATAGAAAGCCAGGCATAGGAGAGGCACCGGGCCTAAGATTGGAGTGGCTGACAGAAATGTCATAAATCCAGCAAAAAAAGGCTACCGCTACTGGACCGCGTTGGATTCTCAGGTTTTACAGTACCTTGAGGCAGATTGCCAACATGCAATCGAATCTGAAGATCGCGGAGATGGACAAATACCCAGTGAGACGTTATTTGGAGTGGCCCTCTCCTTGACTGTCCACAAGACCCAAAACCCCGATTACCGCGACAAGGTTCGCCAATATGTTGAAGCAGCGGCCCGCCACGAATCACCCTCGTTACTTGCGCAGGGTGTAGTCGCACAGATATGTAGCGCAATCTCAACCCTGGACGACAAAGAGGAGCTCGGCGTGTGGAAGAGCGCACTCATGGATGCTGCTGCTTCAGGGTCCTGGGTCGCCGCTACAAAGCTGAAAGACTACGACCCCAAGATTGCCACGGAAGCCAAAGCTAGACACAAAGCAAACGGAGGGTACAACGAAGAGCGCGACCCGCTTTGCATGTCCAAGGCTGCTTCACAGGCCGTCGTTCCTCAGACAGGGGACCAGGTCATCCTTGATATAGGGTCTCTCCAGGTGATGAGCCTCGAAGATATTACGAGTACTTTCCTTTCCCAGGAGTTGCCTGGTGCTTATGCCAACGATGACAAGAACACCATTCTACACATGGCCGCCGTTGCGGGGAGAGTTGATATCATTGAAAGGGTTCTTCAGACTTGTGTCATACAAATCAACCAGAAGAACAGCAAAGGAGAGACCCCCCTCTACAAAGCATGCCTATCTGGGAATCTTGATATCGTGAGGCTTCTCACTACTCAGGGCGGGGCAGATGCATCTCTGACCGCGGGCGAGCAAGAGATTTCATGCTTGCATTGGCTGTTCCAATTCGACGATCACGACATCCTTCCAACAATGGAGCTTCTTATTCGTCAAGGGGCTGACGTGGATGCGCGGACCAAGACAGACACGAGAAACGGAGTTCGCGAATGGATTCCATTCGCACATTTCCCTTTCCATTGGCCCCATGGTACGCCCTTGCACTGGGCGAGCCATGTAGGTTCAACTGCTGCTGCGGACGCTCTGCTTCAGGCTGGAGCAACCATTGATGCTCCGGACTGTCCAGGAGAAGTACGAAGCCTCACGCCACTCGGCATCGCTCTCAACAACGCAGACTCAAGAATGGTACAGCTCCTATGTGACAAAATGGCGGACCCAAATAGAGCGGACGAGCGGAATTATAGGCCTCTTCATATCTTGGTATTCCTCGAGGCCAATCGCAATTTTCTCGTTGGCAGACCATTCCAGCGGTGGTGCACTCATGGATCTAGTACGAACAGCCTCCGTGAGGTCAGAAACTGCGTGGCGACTCTCCACGCGGCAGGGGCTCATCTCAACGATGCAAGCCCCTCGTTTACACCTTTGATCGAAGCTGCACGGACCGGTGACGCTGCGGCTGTGATTGCTCTGGTCGAAGCGGGTGCCGATGCCAACCACAGTGATGACATCTACCAAAGGTCGCCGCTACTGACCTGGGTTACCATTGATCCTAGCGGGATTCCCTACCCAGAAACGTATTTCCAGGCACTGGAGCGTCTGATCAAGGCATCAAACATGGTCATGACTGACAGTGCTGGGGACTCAGTGGCACATTTAGCAGTGTCTAACCCAGGTGGGCGGGAGATCGTCAAGAGAATTCTCCACATGATTCTCCAGGCCCCGCAGCCAACTGTGAATATCAATGCTAAGAACAACCGTGGCGAGACACCCCTCTTAGTTGCAATAGAAATCATGAGCGACGGCGGAAAGCTCGCATTGGAACTCATGGACCTACTTTTGGAGCTGGGCTCAAATCAACAGGCTCGAGATGGTAAAGGATGCGACTTCATCTGGCATCTTGTGAAGAACCGTTCAATCGACGATGAACTGTGCTTGAAATGCATTCAGAATCACCTTCAACATGAAGACTCGGCAGGCAAACGACAGGCTCTCAACTCCTCCAAGGACAGCAAGGGTAAGACAGCCCTGATGGAATTGGTCGACAACTCATACGAGGCATGTGTCAAATACTGTCTGGAGCTCGGGGTCGATTTAGCACCTGAGACGGCGGACGGAAAAAGCGTCCTCGATATCTCGTTTTACAGATCAAACCAGATTCGCATGGATCTTCTTGAGAGATTTGCCAACCATGGCATCAAAGAACTGTCGGATGAGATGAATGACAACTCTAGGTGGAAGCATCTCATTGAGTCCTCAGATATCAATGTCTACCCTAGTGAGCTTTAGCCCTTCCTCATGCTACCCACTCGTTCAAGGTCATTAACCATATCCGTCTAGTTCACGAGTACAACAACAATGCAGGTAAGTTCCTAACACATGCAACAGGTCACTGGGGCAATATGAACTGACAACAATCAGGGCGGAAGTATGAAGCTGCGCCTACAATCTTGCGATCTCTGCGTGCTGCCGGAGCTCAGCCTGGACATTGTCCATATATCATGAGCTCCGAATACAAGGATTCGGTGTTTGTGAAGTATATGAATGCGGACTGGTTCGAGCCTTCAAAGCAACCGTTCTATGATCAGTGGAAAGTCTTGTACGAGTTGGATAGCAACTATGCGTCTACCGATCCTTGGGATGATGAAGTCAGATGGAAATTGTCGCCAGCGCCAAATTGAATCCTGTTTTGAATGGAGTGTAGACAGCTCAGACTAGGCCCTCAGATCCATAACAACGAGACAAGACAGAAGAAAGTGATACCAAATGAAATTCGGACCACCCCAGATCACGAAGCCCAACCACATATATCACAAGTTCGCCCCTTCCCTGATGCTATCCAGTACAATTCTATAAAAGGCCGTACTCAGCTTCGTCTTAGCCTCATCATCAAACGTTACGCCAAAGTCCCCTTCCAGACATTGGAGCACAGCTCGTGAATATTTGCTCCCCATATAGAATGGCAGGTATTCCTCTGCATATTTTACGAACCGCTCTTTCCATGCCTTGGCATCCGAGCGTGTGCGGTGTGCTGTGTCCGTTTTCAGTAACTTCTTTGCCACTTGTTCAAGTTGGGCCCCGCCCCCGATCTCGAGAAGTACCAAACCGAGCGCGTAGAGGTCGTGCTCCTTCCTGAAACTCTGAGGAGCGCCTTGGCGGTCAGGATGGCGATACAGGTTCTCTTTATCATCAGGAGATGAAAGGGAATCACTCCGGGTCGACTCTTCCCGAGAGTATTCGAAGCCTATGAGGTTGATTTCATAGCTATCGTCCCTTCTTCCGAATGCCGCCGGTGTGTTTCGGATACCTTCATCGTCTTTTCGAATGAGAAGGATATGGTCAGAGCGAATGCTCTTGTGTACCCATCCACAAACATGGAGATCGAGTACCGCGAGACAGATGGACTCAGCAAGCTTGAACCTCTGCTGGAGTGGCATCTTCATCATTTCGTCCTTATCTTGGAGAAAATGCCTCAACGTGCGGAGGTTAAGGGACAGCGTTCCATCTTCCTTCACGAATCCCGGGGGGATGCCATACATGAATGCAACTCGACCCTTGTATTTCTGGTCGACGCAGCCAAACCATTTGAAGAACGCCGCGGTTGGCATTTGTAGACTGTGGCTGCCCTCCCTCGCCAATGTCGACATCTCGATAACTTTTGCAAGCTTTTGCACCATGGTTCTGACTCCCACTTCGAAGTCCGAAAGATCGGTACGGTGCATATCTTCGCGCGCTCGGTACATCCTGTACTCCACTACAACGTCTGTTCCAGGGCTATCATTTTCCGAGTAATAGCGGCCAAGTTTCAAACCGTTCTTCTCTTCTCTGCCCTCATCCACTCTCAAAGTTCCCTTGAGGAACTCGATTGGGTGAATACTTTGACTGCGCATGATAGCTTGTCGTTTAGCCACTTGATCTAATCCAGAGACCTGAATGTCGTCCTGGATCTCTGCAGCCTGCGCGCCTAGCTGGTTGAGTGAAAGAGTACGCGTGAGATGGCCGATGGGCTCGCTCAACCCTTTTGCTACTGCCGCAAAGTCTATAGCACCAGAGTGGTGGGCATAGAAGCCTCTGATGTCTTGGAGACTCCGAAGCTTCTCATCCTTCATGAACTGGCCATATTTGGAATCCGTCAGGAGAAGCGGCTCGTAGGGTGCCACGACTTTCTCCAGGACGCGGAGATTCTCTTCGACTTGAACGAGCAATTCTTGAGAGGTTTGGGGTCCCAGAAGGTTGGATTCCTTACGCTTGAGGTGACGCTCCATCCCTCGCAACTGAATGACATGGTGCATGATGAGGTTCCTGGTGGTGCTCTTGGTAGTATCGGTAGCGGGACTGAATAGAACCGCTGATGGCTTATCAAGCAGGAACTCGCAAATTAGCATGACTCTACATAGAGTCGTCGACATGTCTTGGCGGGAAAATCGACAGCGCACTTCAGCTCGAGCTTGATTGACCATGCGTTGTAGGGTGTCTTTGATACTGGGGTAGTTGCTTTCGAGTCTCCTCGAAAGCTTGGCAATCATCGAATGATTTTGATGGATCCCCATCCTGGTCTCGAATTCTTCCGACCAAGAAAGATATGCCGAGCTCCTGTCGACCATCAAGGCTGGCTCCCCAGTCCTTTCCCAGTTGTCTCCGACCCTCTGTGGTGTTGGCGTGTCATGGAGCTCATAGCAGCTCAATACCTGCAGACTTCCCCTCGCTTTGGCGAAATCTTCCTGGAGCTGCATAATTGTGGAAGACAAGGGACCGAGATCGCGAGCCAATCCCTCTGATGGATTTCCATGAGCCATTGCGATAAACTCGGTATTCCGCATGCCGTTGTGGGGTGCACCGAAGAAGACCATACCAGCCAGTGACAGGCGGATGTCTTTGCAAGACTGCCTTTCAGCCCCGGAACATACCCATACCTGGTTCAAAGAAGCGACGTGTGAGAAGCCTGCAACGACTGTTGGATTGTAGCCTTACATCTTTAATGATCAATCCCCCCAGACTATGTCCAATCAGGATAAGAGGTCTCTTCTATGGTGGGTTAGCCTTGGTATCTACATCTTTGTGATTGAATTTTACTTACCCTGTGAAGGGTATCCTCGGGCCTACTCATTTCAATCTCACGCAAGAGGTCTTCGGAGTAGTCTCTCAGTCTTCCATGGGTATCGCTTTGATGCAATTTGGAGTAGTAACCATATACCGAGACCCGGATATCTGGTACGTCGGCAGGGAGATAATCTCGCAGCCACATTGAGCCATCGTCGCATTGCCATGAAGCGAATGCTTTCCCGTTGAGACCAGTTACGGCAATGATGCTTGTTACAAGGTTAGCTTGTATACATATTCACACATATCCGATTCCCTACTTACTCTACTGCCTCAGACTCATATTCCGGGGCGACATCGTTTAATGGAGTGAGACCGCGAAAGTGTGTATCGACAACTACCCCCGATAGGTTGTCTTCTAGACCTGGCAGATATTGTTTCAATGGTTTGGAGATAGTTGGGGGGATATCGCCAAATGATTCAGGGGTATCCTTGAACGTAATTGTCATCACATGCTCAGAAGCATTCAGGCTGGAAGCCAGCGAAGCTCGTGATATGTACTGTATCTTTCTTTGGTCGTCTTGACGGAACCAAGCTCGAACGTCGTCAGTGGTAACTCCGGCAGGAACTTTCGATACCCTGTAGGTTCTCTGGGAAAGTGCCGGGGAAGCCATTGCTGAGAAAGGCCGCCAGATACACAACGACTACCAGTTTCAAATCGAGAATCGAGGCGGTTTCAACATATATATGTAAGTAGTCGAATATCGAGTGCCCACAGACCAGATTTCTCGCGATTGGTGATTCTCGAGGCCATTGCAACATGTAAGCAATCAGGCTATGGCTGCATATTCAATTTATGCAATGCTACAATGTGTCAATCAACAATAAAATAGCTCATAGAAACCGGGCGATCGTAAAGGCAGGCAGAACGGGAGACTTCCAGCTACGCAGCTGATATTTGTTGCACAACATCGAATCCTTCGAAGGCCATTGGGTAGATCAGAATTTTGCTGATATTGAGGCGCCGATCGTTCTGTTTTAGGGTTGGAATGGCACATTGCAAGCATGCCGGTAGATTCCAGGCATTTTGTCAGGCTCTGGCCGCGGGCGGATGTGACCCCCGAAAGAACCACCAGGCTTTCTATTTCCAGTATGTCGCTCTGTAAGATTTACCGCCCATTCTATTTTTCTTCGCATCTGTTTGTACTAGGATGCCTGTCTTGATTCGTGTAGACTGTTAAGCCGCGAAACGCGGGATTGAGCAAGTCAAAGCGCCATTTGAAAATCGGACATGATTGTGGCTGCTAGGTTGCCTTCATGCGCGATCATAGTATCTGACTTTAATCAACTTTTACTGAATGACACTTCTCGAGATCCCGTAGCAGATCTCCGTTTTCCTTTGGCTGACAGGCCGGGATGCGCTGATCTTGAAACTGGCTCGGGTATTGTTAACCTTACTTAAAAGCGAAGTAGCATTGGTGGTTATTGGCAGGACTCCTTGAAACCCTGTGGAGTGTTCGTCGCCCCGCCCAAGGATCCCCTGCATGGCTGGGCATTTCACATCAATCTCTCGACGTTCGTATCGACATTGAGCATCAGGATAGGTAATCAAGTGCCAATGAGATTCTGACGTTTGGATATTCATGAATGTGTAGACTTGTTCGCATTTACTAGAAGTCCATAGCTTTTGGTACAGTCAGGATGCATGGCCCGTAAAGCTGTTGTCGGATTAGTGAGCTTAGGGGCTAGGGGGTGGTTTAAGCTTAGCCAGCCCGAGCCCTGCAGCACCCAAGAACCCCACTGTGGTCCCGTATTTCAACGGGCGCTTGTTGTGGTCCCCCTAAAAACCGCATCGTCGGATCTTTCAGGGCGCGCCAAGATTCAAGCGAGGAAGATGCCAGGGGTGTCGACCTGTCTCAAGAGAACCATGGCATCGCGCATACTAGGGTGAGACTTGACGCAGAGCCTCACCGCGCTTCGACCAAACCTCGTTCCCCCCATCGGAGACCCCGGCCCCAGTTGCCAGCATCTCTCGTCCGCTTTTCTTCGGGCAACCTGCCAGATCTGCTCACCTTCGGGGATCTGAGCCAACCATCAGCAGCGGCGCACATCAAACGACCCCGTCCAGGATGAGACCAAAGGGCTTGGCCGACCAGCCGAACGAACGGCAGATCGGCTTCTCGAGGGAAACATCGTGAGCGACTCCCGCGCCAATGCGACATGCGCGACGGATTTAAGAAAGCCTGTCCTGCCCTACCTGCACTGCTTGCTCTTTTACCCTTCCTTCCCCAACCTACCTTCGTGTATCTTTATTTTCATTTCAACCAACGTTACCTGTAACTATCTATCTTCCCCTCCGGCAAGGGTTGCTTCCATTCGTTTTTCTACAACAAATCATCATTTCGCCCCCGGCAATTGATCTTCATTCTTTTACTTAAACGCAACCACTTTTACCAAAACGAACATCACCACCACCAATACCGCCAATATGCAGTACTCCACTTCTTTCACCGTTGCGGCCCTGTTCGCCTCGCTCGCCGTCGCCGTCCCGACCAACCACCACACCTTCGTGACGGACAAGCCCGTCATCGACCTGCCCGAGCCGACCCCCGCCGCGCCCGTCGAGGCCCGCCAGAACGGCGGCGCCTGCTTCATCACCGGCAACGCGCAGCTGCCCGCCGAGGTCTCGGCCGTCGTGCAGCAGCTGGGCCCCAAAGTCAAGTGCAACGCCGCCGTCAAGACGCTGGGCGGCGTGCCGGACGTGACCTCGGGCGGGCAGACGTACAGCCAGATCGACTTCAGCAAGTCGGGCAAGTCGGGCCTCGAGTTCGCGCTCGACACGTTCGTGACGGCCGACTGTATGGCCGACAGCAACCTCCAGGCGTTCGAGGACGCGCTCGACGTCTACACGGCGACCGAGGCCGGGCTCCGCAGCAGCGGCGGCAACTTCGCCACCATCAAGGCGCCCAAGTTCTTCCTGGCCATGCAGATCGCCCGCATCAAGACGGCGCAGGGCAACGCGCCCACCGACGCGGCCAACCAGGTCGACCATCTCGCCGAGAAGGTCACCAAGAACGCCGGGCGCGTCGATCAGTCGCTCATCAACAAGGTCAACGCCCTGGCCAAGCAGACGTAAGCAGGGAAGAGAGTGGGAGTGAGAGTAAAGAAAAGTGGAGAGGAGGGGAGACATATGTAGATGCCTTGCGGGTATATACTAATGAAACAATCGGGTTGAATGAAACTTTTCGTGCGGCTTTCGTCTTCAACTGTGATGTATGACGACTCTAAGGGGATTCGACCCTTGGAATGCATGTGCAGAGTGGATGTGCGATTAAGTATGTATGTGCTCCTTTTATCACCATCTCAAGCTATGTGATCATTCTCCCCAGCATGCCATCCCTTTTCAGCATGAGACAGTCGCCCCAGTATCTAGATCAATTCCCTCCTAGTTCAATCTCCCGTTTCTTTTCCTCAAGAAGTCGAACAATCTCGGGCCAGTTCCTCTTCTTCGCAATCTCCAGCGCACCTCTCCGTTTTCTTTTCGGCTGGTTCATATCCCTCCGGTCGCTGTCAATCTCCGGGTCAATGCGGTTCCGCCTGTACCCGGGCGCCTCGAGCGACGCCCCCGCCTCGAGCAGCAGCCGGACCGTCCGCGCGTCCCCCGACTTGGCCGCCAGCTGCAGGCACGACCGGGGCGTGTAGTCGGTCGCGTCCGGGTCCGCGCCGTACTCGAGCAGCACGCGGGCCGCGTCCGCGGCCCCGCGCCGGCAGCTGCAGAAGGCGAGGTTGTAGTCGAGCCTCCCGCGCAGCTTGGCCTCGGAGAAATCCGGGTGCTGCCGGTAGTCCTCCAGAAGCGTCCGCAGCGTTTGGGGTTGGTTCGCGTACGCGGCGTGCTTGGTGGCTTTGGACACCTCCCGCCGCGTCTCGGGGTGGTCTGCTAGTAGGATCGCCCGGACGATGCTGTCGTGGCCCAGGTGGGCGGCGGCCACGAGCGGGTTCTCGCCCAGGACCAGGTCGTTGTTCCAGCTGGTCGGGGGCTCGTAGGGCATGGCGCCGCGCTTCAGGAACCACTGGTAGATGCGCAGGTGTCCGCCCGCGGCGGCGGCCCAGGACGGCCGGCCGAAGAAGGAAGGCGGATCTAGGGGCGTGTCGCTCTCGTCGTCGGTGGGGGCTTGGGTAAGTAGGAGGGACTGGACCACCTTCAGGTCCCCCATCCACGCGGCTACGGCCAGGCAGTTTTCCCATTTGCCTCCCAGCAGATGGTCCTTGTGGTAAAGCAGTTCCTCTGTCGTCAACAGGCCCTTGAAGACCCAGTCGTTCGCATTGACGGCCAAGCAGCGGCAGGCGCTGGTTTGGATCTCCTCGAGCGGCAGAGAGTGGCCGGAGGGGGTCCTGTGGTCTGCGAGCCGCTCGCAGGTCTTGCGGATGGTGAGGATCCACGGGTGCGTGTCGGGTCCGTCGGCGCAGACCCGGTGATGGAGATATCGTGCAATCACGTCGAAGTGAGGCTTCAGCCGCTGCAGACTGCCATCGTGCTCCGCAATGTCCTCGATGGCGCCCGTGGTAATGACGGCGTCCAGAACCTCGGTGTCAAATATTCCTGCGAAAGTACTTAGCGATGGATTCAACGGTACACATATGCACGAAACCGCCTGCCGCGTTGATAACGTAAAGGCAATACAGGTCCAAGAGCAAAGTATACATACGGCAGACAACTCGAGACTTGATAGACTTCCGGCCCTGGTCTCGAACGACGTCCCGGATGATCAGTCTGAAAACGTCGAGCGGGAGTTCTAACAACTGCATTTTGGCCGGGGGGCAGCGACGCTGCGAAATCTGGGGGCTGGAGGGAGTGCAATGAAGAGGAAGCATTCGGAGAAAGTAGACGAGGGGGGAATGAGACGAGTTTTATATGTTGGCGTAGGACAGAAGTGGGGTCGGACGCCCAGCTTACATGGATGGTGGCCGCCACCAACACGCTGACCTCTTTGTCTTTTGGAGCCACTGCCTCAGGTACGAAACATGGGTAGCTCGAGCAAAAATAGAAATGAGATTTGCGCAATCTTCCATAGGCGCTTTCCACGGACTGAGTAACCTTCAATACTACATAGGAAAAAAGAAAACAAAAAGACGAAACAGTTTCTAATGTACAAGAACGAAAACCCTACCCCCTTAGCTCGTATTAAACCTTGTCAAAGTCCAGACTCATGGTACGCGGCTCCCCGTTCGTGGTAATGCTGACCAGCTTGTAATCCTTGAAGAATTCCGGGTTCTTGCCCACGGTATTGAGGTAAGACCAGTTGTTGTCGAGGCCCGCCAGGATCTTGAACTGCTCACCTTCAGCCCCCGGGGCGCCGTTCTTGAACGTGAGCACCTCGCTCTCCTTCTTCCCCATGGCCTTGTAAGCCGCAGGGATGGCCGTCTTGGCCGCCGTGTTCACGACCGACTCGGACACCAGGAAGAACTTGTCGCCCTGTTTCATCTGTTGTGACTTGACGCCGGCTTCGTACACCAGCTGGTAGACGGGCACGGACTTGGTATCCTTGTCGGGGCTGGGGATCGGGTTTCCCTTGCTGTCTTTGGCGGCCGAGAAGCCGTCGAGCTTGTACCGGTTCCCATCCCGGTCGGCGTACAGATCGTGGGCTACGATGGAGGTGTAGGTCTTGCCGTCTTTCTGGGCTGTGCCGTAGCTCATCTTGGCCACCTCGAGCTCTGGGTTGTTCTTGGAGAAGATGTTGACCGTCTTCCAGCCCTCTTGGTTCTTGAAGCCGTACTTCTCGCCCAGGCCCAGCTTGGGAATCGAGTATTCGACGCCTTCGGGCGTCTTGGGGGCCGCGAACCTGTAGTTGACTAAGCGGTCGGTGTAGTCGGTGCCCTTCTTGGGGTTCGCAACCAGATCGATCCCCGTCTTGCCGCGTGAGGCCAGGTACTCAGGCGAGGTGACGTCCTCTTGCTTGTTGGCGCCGCCGGCGTTGTTGTTGTTGCCGTCCTTGTCCCCGGCGCCGATGTGCACGGGCGCCTCGTCACCCTTGCCCCCATTCCCACTGGTCCCGTCGCCGGCTCCGATATGGGTGCCTCCGCTGGTGTTAGTACCTTCACCTTCGCCGTTGCCCTTGCCTCCACTGCCCCCACTACCCGTGCCCCCCTTGTCACCACCGCCGATTCGCACCGGCGCGCCGCGAGCCTGAAAGTGGCCGTCATATTTGTACACTGATGCATCATCAACTCGGGTCTCACTTGGTTTCAGGGGGCGTCGTCGGGATGCCCGAGTCACTTACAGGCAACAGCATCAGTCGTTGATCGAGGAACGGCCCGGCCCAAGCCTTCTGGAATGCTGCCTATAGCAGCGAGACCAAGGACCAAAGTCTTGATGTTGAATAGCATGGCGACTGAAGAATATAAAAAGGATGTCTAGCGAAGGTTTGAAAGAGTGTGAACTTTGTGTGTACCCGAAAGAACGAATGGCAGTTAGGGACCCTGAGAACCTCTTGCTGTTTGAGAGTACGATAGTTTGGTATGCTCTTCAGATTTTGGAAAACAAGACTATTTAGACATCCTTATATATAGATTTTAATGCTCAAGACGCTCACTGAGCTTCACGAAGTTGTAAGAATAGGTTGTAAGATGATGCCTAAACGCAGCTCACCCTCAATGGGGAATCTTAGCCCGGCCCGGTCATTCCAATTTCCACATATATAACTGATAATATATTATCAACATCCTGCAGCGCAAAAGACATGAGATAGCCACCACGAAGGATTTGCCGGATACCCCTTATTCTACACTCTCTCTGACCAAGCTGGGAAATCCCCTATCATGTGAGTGAGCACCCAAGCGCAGATTCGGCGACTAACTTCTGTTTGCAGACTTATGTACCGAGCCCTGCGACACAGTTATTTATAGAACTGACAGACTGAGTGCTGACGGGCTGGGGCCGGAAGGATGGGGGTGGGGGCTGTCAGGTGCGGCCAGGGGATGATGGTGGGATGATGGTCGCACCGAATTTCCTCGTGTCTACTGTCTGACCAAGCCCAACGTGTATAGACTGCTTACTAGTATGGCAGTCGGCACACAATAAGTGTTTCTACGCGAGGTCCATCGCTTGGCGTCCAATCGGGGAGAGATAAAACCATTTGGGAAATATTCTGCCGAAGAAGATGATATCTTCAGGTAAAACAGATGAATCAAGGAGATATGCACTTTATTGGATACAGGAGTCGGTAAGTAAGCACATCCCATTTCCAACCATGTTTGAAAAGGTTTCTATATTCTTCGTAAGGCTGGCCGTACCATCCATTCATGTTTCGATGGAAGTCTGCAGTGGTGCCACTTTTGCCTCTTCAGTCTTCAGCCGCGGCCAGTGCAAGAGGATTTGCCGATGTAACTTCAACATTTTGGCCATGTAGTGCGCCCCCAGGACTGCTTACCTGGCGCAATGGCCAAATCTGCTTCCGAATGTGGCGTATCAGACGCCCCCAAAGGATTTTACGCTGACGCTACTTGCAGGAGCTTGGTAGCACGAACACTGCTGAGGGTTGCCTCGTCGCATCTGGCAGCCTGATTATCCCTATCAGCACGCATGAACAGTTTGCTTGAAACATTGTTATCGCTCAATGTCAAAACAGCCATCGCAGTAGTAGTACAGGTAGGTTAGACATGTTTTTGAGGATCCAGGCTTTTTACCACCCCTTGCATGTGGCGTTATGACTGTAGCGAGGGGTTAAGGTAATAATGATAATCCGAGACAAGCCACCAATGCCTGCCTGAGCAAAGGCTGGACAACGCAACCTCAGCTGCTTGACGAATACCCGGCGACCCATGTGTCAGGATCTTACGACATGGCGAACGAAAGTCGCACACACGTATTTGCGACAACAGAGCTGCTGGAGGGCACCTTGCTGCACCTCGAACCGCGCACGCTTCTGACTTTGGCCCAGCTCGTGCAGCGCAGATGGCGCGACGTGATCCGTGACTCGGCGGCTCTGCAACAGAAACTGTACCTGAAAGGCACTCTCGACAAATCCCCCAAAAGACCCCGGGAGATAAATCCACTGTTGAAAACCCATTTCCCCTTTTTCATCGACGAGCGACCCTTCAAGCTCCATGATTCGTTTTTACAAATAATCTGGAGTCAAATGTTCATCCCTCAAGTCAACCCCAGCCACTCCGAATGCCAGGCGCGTACAGTCACATACGGCGATTTACTTCCAAACCAGCCGTGGGCCGGCAACGCCAAGCGGCTCGATGCATTTCTGCGCCCCGAGGCGAGTTGGCGGAGGATGTTGGTGGCGCAACCGCCCATACGGCGCCTGGGGCTCGTGGGGTGCGCGTCGTACGGCGAGCCCGCCACGCCCTATCGAGCCGCCGAGCTGGACATGAGGAGGCAGCACAACGGCCGCGACGGGCTATGCATGGGCGAGCTATACGATGCGGTGGCGGCATGGGTCAGTGTCCCGCGGCCGGGACCGGGGCGACTCTGCGTCGTGTGGAACCCCTCGGCTGCGCATCCGGCGCCGAACCTCGTCACCAAGGGCGTGGACGACCGGAACCTCCAGGCCTTGAGGGCAGTGGCCGAGCGCGTGGACCTGCTTCTCGAGCTCCCGGAGCCGACCGTCGAGTATGGGAGCACGTCGGAGGCCTGGATGCGTATCTTCTACCAGCGCTCCATTGACGAGTTCCGGTCGCACTTCGTGAACCCTGAAACCCACGAAAAGCCCAAAGATGCAGAAGAGGTCTCTTGTACGGATATATTGGCCGCTATGCGGGATCTTTACAGAACATAGGTTGTCAGCCATCAACTGGCTCCAGCGGAGCGCCGAACATGGGGCTTTGCTTTTCGTTTCTTGATTCGCACCCTCGTGGCTCGGTGTGAGTAACCCGCTAATATAAGCTAGTCCTTGGAAAGTTATGTGTTTTTGCATCTGAAGAAAGCTTGCGATCTGCCTCTGATGACGTATGACCTTGACCCCTGACCCTGCATATCAAGTAACTATGTATGTCTCGGAGACGCTTGAGCCAAGGCCCTCTCATCGATGCCGCCTCGCCAGGTTTACGCTCCTGCAGAAGCCCAGCAGAGCCGAGAAATCAAAGGCTTCACTTTATGCGTACAGCTCAAACGCACTCGATCCATTCGAGAATAGAGCCACACAGTCACCTAGGAAGATGTTCAGTTAGTGACGAAACCCATTCTGCGTTCTTGTCGTACGAGGACAAGGGAAGCGGTCGCTCGCGCAGCCGTTGTCGAGCTCTCAGGGGTGAGTGCTGCCGCTGGACACTTGGGAGTATTATAGAGACACTTTCCCGGCCGTTGCGACCAGTGGTGGACCAGGTAAGAATTGCATAGATTAGTATTCGCTCAAAAGGAGAAACGGAGTACATAGATAGAAATAAGTGTGCTGATGCCATACTATCGTGTCCATGGATTGGGGAAGAAAAAGGAGATTCTATTCAGTAATAAGTACCACCTCATCTCCCGCATCTAACGCCGTAACGCTGCACCAACCTAAGCACCACAGCCGATGCGACGAGGATTGCACCCGGGAAGACTGGGAACTTCGGTATGTATGTAGTCTTCCATAACAGCTACACTTCTAAGATGGTCCGTCCATCC
Source organism: Apiospora marii (assembly GCF_038362585.1). Lineage (NCBI taxonomy): Eukaryota > Fungi > Ascomycota > Sordariomycetes > Amphisphaeriales > Apiosporaceae > Apiospora > Apiospora marii. The sequence goes on from NW_027117377.1 coordinate 5,078,773, forward strand.
GCACGGACCAATACCACCATATGGCAGATGGCTCGTGCTGAGTGAGTCTGGCTATAGGAACCACCATCCTTTCTCGACCCCCCAGGGACATCTCCCCGGGGAGCTTCGAGACTATGTTTGCAATGAGCTCTTTCTGATAGAGGACCCCGTTCAACTATTCATCTGTGGACAGGTGCGGCGTTAGTGGGGTATTTATACAACATCTGTTGCTGAAGACGTCATCCCCTTCCTTGCAGGAAGCTCATTGCTAGTCGATGGCATATTGAATAGAAGACCGACTCAACGACACTTAATAGAACAGATCGTTCTTTATTCGTGCCTCGTTACTAGGGATTAGACTTTGGCCATCACCCTTACTCTATGTCTTAGCAGAAGCCTTTGTCATGAAGGCGATACTGATCTCACATGTGCACAGACTGCCGCGAACCTAATCTGTGAACCATATCCTCATTTGGACGTGCATGGGCAATGGACCAATCACCATCTACATTATGCCGCCTCTTCACAACAACTACTCATTCATAAGGGACGTCATCATCAAAGCTCAACCGCCGTCAACTCCGCCTCAAAGTCCCCAAACCGCGTCTCCTCCGCCGACCCAATCTTCTTCAGCTCCTCCGCCTTGAAGTCGTCCGCGCCCCAGACCCCCATCCAGGCGCCCTTGCATCGCACCGTCATCTTGCCCCGGAGCTTGTCGGCGGGAACGACGGGCTCGCCCAGCTCCAGCACGTTCTCCTGCTTCTCGCCGGCCTGGATGGTGACGACAGAGTCGGCCTCGGGCGGCATCTTCCGCCGGATCTGGATGGTGTGCATCTGGATCGGCTCCGCCGACGACGAGCCCGCGGGGACGAGCTCCACCAGGCCCAGCTTGAGGGCGAGGGGGTCCAGGGGCGAGTTCCAGGTCAGCACGTTCAGGGGCTTGTCGCCGGTGTTGGTGACGGCGAGGGCCAGCTTGTGCTCGCCCGCGTGGCGGATTGACACTTCCAAGTTCGAGGCCATGCTGGTGGTGGCTGAATTGGGAGTGGAAGAGCCGGTGGTCAGGGGAAAGGAGTCGGCAGCGGCGGAGTCCTTCCAGAAGAGGAAGAGCAGGGCGACTGCGACGAAGACCAGGGCCGCGTTCTGGGATCGGCTCATGGGCTGCGGGATCTGGGTTAATGCTTGTCGTGTGTGGCCTGTGTATACGGAGCGGACGTACGATGGGAAAAAGGGAACAACGGAGAGATATCAAATATGCGACTGGTCGTTTAGGGCAGGTCGGAGACGGCTTGGGCAAGTAAGAGTGGTGGGAAGATAAAGGGCAAACAGGGAGCGAAGTTGAAGTAAGAGTTGTTGTTGTCAATGTCGTTGTCCGTATTGCGGGGCAGGCTTCAATCAAAGTGGACCGACGCAAAGCGTCGCTGAAGCGAGACTGCCAGAAGCACACGAATGGCTTGGCCCCAAAGGCTTGTTTGCCCACGGAACCCTGACGATCGGTGATTCGCAATAGCAACTGCCTAATCGGGCATGGAACTCACCTGGTAAACACGGCTTTTACATGTGGCAGATATGGTATTTCCCAAAGGCGCTGCGACGCTGGACAGCGCTTGTCCAGCGGGGACCCTGCGCGCCAAGCCTCAACTGCGGGTCTCTGGTAGGACCTGCCGCCGGACGCCAGCGGCGTACTCAGTACTGTCGCTGCAGCCACGGACAAAGGTAGCGATTTAGGAAGGTCCTGGGTGCCGCCACGAGCTTTCCTCGGGATTGGGACCTGGGACTCAGGTGGAGCGCATGCGCATGCGAGTACTGATTGATATCGGTTCTGATATCTTTTGGGTACTACTACGCCCCAGCACTGGGCACTGCGGTGTTACCTGCTGTCGCATCAATTACTCAGCAGTCGGCAGATAGCACTGGGTAGACCGGACTCTGCGCTTGATTGGCCACATACATTATACTATCAAGACTTGGTCGTTTAGAGATACACGCCAAACAAGCGACCGAAGCGAAAACCAGCGCGAGAGGATAAGGCCCTAGTTTCTTTCGGCAAACGGCACACCATGATTCGCAGCACTACCGCACCTAAGTAAGGCACCACGGAGCGGCAGTGCTGATCCGGGACCATCACTGGGCGAAATGTCTGGGCGGCGACTGGGCAATGGGCAGACGGAGGGTGGGAAGTGATCGGCAGTCATCAGGTACGAATCTGGGGTAGTCTCGGGAGATCTGGGGCCCTGCTCCGAGAGATTCTTTGGACTGATAAGCAAGTTGCAGGGCCGTCTGCTAGCCTGACTGGTGGCCCACGCCCGGTAGTCGTGCAAAGACCCCACTCCCGTCCGTTTCAGACTAGGCTGGATGGATGCCCTCCCTCAGAGTCCCTCCAATCCTTTCGCAGTTCAGGCGTGAGGAACATGTTGTGCGATCCGAAAAGCAATGAGAAGTGCAGCATGGAAAACGCCAACACTGCGACCCCTTAATCTTCACCGACGACTTCGCCCCCGGGGGTCCAAAAGCAATGGGGGCATCAGCATCTGCCTGGCATAGTCGTAGTACACTTTGGGGGACGAGGAAGCTGATATGTTCTAGGGCACAAGGACCGGGCGAGAGAGCGCGAAAGCCAGACTTACCGTTGCAAGAGCAGGCCCCCAACTCTTGGCACCATGTTGAGTAATTCTCGAGCTAAGAAGATTGTTCCACAAATGGTTCGTCTTCCTTATCATGCATGGGCGACGACATTAGGACACCCGCATATATTAGCCTCTCTGTATTAATAAATTAACGGGATCACATAACGGGCCACACGTCCTTATGCTCCTGCCCGCGCCCGCGCCCACTGGCGAGCGACTTCCGGATCCCCGTCCAGTCGTGTGGGTGTGGGTGCCATTTCGAAAAACCACATGCCTTCTTCGACTTGTCTGGCCGAGCCCGTGATGGCGGCTGCATCTCTTGGATGCGATTGGTCGTCGCGAGGTCTACGCTACACAGCTTCCTTTCTTTGCTTAGAAGCATTCTGTCTGGCATTCCGAGGCTTGCGGGCAGGCTATAGTTGAGGCTATAGGGGCCATCAACTCCTCATGTATAAGTATGGACGAGACATCTCTGAGTTTTGCTCCTGTTCTTTTGATCCTCATCCCCATCGACCGACTCTCGCTCAGCCAAGACCCCAAGGCAGCCTCATCTTCATTTTCAGCAGACCCCCTTCGTTCTTCAAGCCCACCCTCGTCTTCACCATGAAGTTCTTCGCCACCGTGACCCTGCTCGCCTCCGCGGCCAGCGCCGCCGTCCTCGACGTCGCCAAGCGCGACGTGCCCCTGGCCGTCACGCTCGAGAAGACGGGCAACACCCAGGTCAAGGCCACCGTCGTCAACAACGGCAAGGAGGCCATCAAGGTCTTCAAGACCGGCACCTTCCTGGACTCGGCCGCCGTCGAGAAGGTCGATGTCTTCCAGGGCTGTAAGTTTTCACCCTCTGTCCCTATTTCCTTTCAATCGCCTTGCCAGCAGAATAAGATATACTGACAAGACCACCTCATCAGCCGAGAAGGTCGCCTTTGACGGCCTCCGCCTCCGCGTCGCCACCTCGGGCCTGCCCGAGGAGGCCTTCAGCGTCATCGCCCCCGGCGCCTCGGTCGAGGCCACCTTCGACATCGCGCAGCTGCACGACCTGAGCGCGGGCGGCGCCTACGACGTCGTCTCGCAGAGCGGCTTCCTGACGGCGGCGCTCGACTCCACCACCCTGGACGGCGTCGTGCCCTACGTCTCCAACACGCTCAAGGCGGAGGTCGACGGGGCGGAGGCCGCCGAGGCCCGCGCCTCCTTCCTCGGCCGCCGCACGTCGCTCCAGTCTGACTGCACTGGCTCCAAGGGCACGGCCATCCGGTCCGCCCTCAGCAACTGCGCCTCGGCCGCCCGCAACGCCGCCAGCACCGCCCGCTCCAGCTCGTCCAAGATGACCGAGTACTTCAAGTCGTCGTCGTCGTCGACCGTCAGCACCGTCGCCAACGTCTTCACCAAGGTCGCGTCCGAGTGCGGCAGCACCAGCGGCGGCAGCTCGTGCGTTTCTCTCTCTCCTCTCCTCCAAGTTTGTCATGATATAAAAAAGAAACACCCACTAACTCATGATATAATACAGCCGCCTCTACTGCTCCGACGTCTACGGCGCCTGCTCCTCGGGCGTGCTGGCCTACACCCTGCCCTCGAGCAGCTACATGGCCTACTGCAACCTCTTCTTCAGCGCCCTGTCGGGCGTCTCGCGCACCTGCCACGACCAGGACCAGGCCAGCACCGTCCTGCACGAGGCCACCCACCTGACCCAGATCAAGGGCACCCAGGACTACAACGGCTACGGGTACAGCTACGTCCGCAGCCTGTCGGCCAGCCAGAACTTGAACCACGCGTAAGCTTTCCTTCCTTTACCTTTGACTGTTCTCCGCGTTCGTGTTTATGGTGTCGTATGCTAATGTTGCTTGTGGTAGTGACACCTACGCTCTGTTCGCTCAGTCTATCTACGCTGGCTGCTAAGTGCTTCGCAGTAGAGCCTCTGCTTGTTGTGACTAGGTTTTGTTGGGCTGTGATGGGGATGTAAAAGGGCATGTAAAAGGGCATGTGAGGAAAACGTTGTTTCTGCTATATAGGATACTGCTCATTCTCGGATTCAATAAAACATGTGCTGCAATGTCAAGGATGCCAACTCCGAAAACTTTTCACCAGCATTCACAGTACATCATAATCAATGGATCCAAACGATCACCACCTAGCACTTATGGGGAAACCCCTTTATTCATTCTTAATTCCTTAACGACAAAGACGCCGTGTCTTGCGCCGTGATGAGACGTTCGCAAGCGGGATTGAGTCTGGTAAGAAGAGGTGCGACCGAACTCAGGCCGACGGCGTGTCTTGCGACGTTCGAGATTCAGTCTACCGAGAAAAGACGCGAACGGATTCGGGACGTCGGCGTCCCGTAGTCCTGTCTCTAATATCTAACAATATCCACATCCTGAACCAACGGTCTCATCAAGATGGTCTCCCACGACAGTCTGGTCCAGGGCCATGGCGTAGCGGTCCAGCAAGTGCAGAGGATGATCCATTTCGTGCATTGATCTGCCTTCTGGCGTTGGAAGGCACGGCAGCCTCTTCACGCTGCTTGCCCTCGTCCAGCTTCTTCGGGGTACGGCGTGGTCCAAAAAGGTCAAGATCATCGTTGTCGTCTGCCTTCGAGGAAGCCTTACGCTTGGAGGATGAGGCCGACATTTTGTTGGCAAGGAAACGAGAATAATCCCGCTGGTAGCGGAGGAAAGGCCTGAGGAGGAAAAGGAATCAAAATATAAGAATAGGCCGAAGGTGTGCGTTGTAATGAACTGCAACGCGCACAACAGAAATTGCCAACGCGGTGGGATGTTGTAGTCAGAGCTGGATGCCGCTTGCAGGTTGGTGAGGTTGGGGTGTGGATGGGGGGATGAGTGGCCTCTACACGTGAGGGTAATTTTCGAATGAAGGAGGGCGACCAGTTCATCAGTTATTCTTGGACCGTTTTGACCGCGTTGTCCTTGAGTTCCTTGTAGACGACGGCGTGTCCAAGGTTGGCGCTACGGGTCTTGAGCAGGGCGCGCAGGGCAGATCGTCGAGTCTCGGCGTCGGCGGACAGCTCGACGGTGGAGCTCCACCACCGAGGCAAGTTCCCGGAGACCCGATTCCGCTGGCTGATCGACCAGGTCCTCTACCGCTTCGCCGAGGCCCGCCTCCAGTCTGCCACTGCAATTCAGAGAAGCTGTTCGGCGGTTTCTGGAATCAAGGTGGGATTTTATAGTCAACTGCCGTGGTGAATGCAGACTCAGTAGAGGTTTGAATACACGCGGGGCAAGGCATTGAATGTGTAAGTCAGGCAGAGGGAAAACATTCAAGTGCGCACACGCTGGTCCGAGCGGCGGGCGATTTTATATCGCACCCAGCAAGTGCTAAAGTAAGTGCAGCTACGTGGTTGCCACATACAACGCCAGTTTACCGACTGCAGTGATACCTTACAAAGAGGTAGGTTGTTTTCCTTGAAAGAAGATACCGATCTCACCTTGAGATACAGGGGTTGCATAGCAACAGGAGTATATCGACCAGTTTCTGTCATAACTAACAAGGCCTGAATGATCGAGAGTTGTATATGGTGCATTGTGTATCATATCCAACAGTAACGCGGAACTAATGTTACAGTCGTCAACAGAAAGGAAAGTAACAAAGAAGAATTTTCTCTCAGACCTGTACGTAGACAAAGGAGACCAAATGATCTGTCAGTGAAACCCTGCTTGCGAGTCTACAATGCCCTTGTCACGAGTGCAACAACATGCTACCTATAAGCAACAAGGCCAATGTTCGTGGATCAAGTGAGATCATTGCTGGTGTCGCGAGGGATATATAGGAAGATGGCTATCCGACCTACTCTTGCTCATCTCTCTCATCCGCACACGGACTATCACACCCAACACCACCCTACTTCTTAAAATCTTCGAACAGCACAAAAAGGCTTCCCACAGACGTCAATATGTCTAGCAAAAACGACCCCCGTCCCCTCTTGCCCAGGGAGCCCGCCAACAACAACACGGCGGAGCTCCAGCAGCGAGACCAGCTCTGGAACCTCCTGATGCCCCCCAAGCCCGCGGGCTGCGAGAGCTGGGTCCTTCCCTGGCCCAAGAACTTGGACGAAGGGAAGCTGGTGAGGCGAGGCTAAGACGAGGTCTGCTCCTACCTCGATGAGCGCTTTGTCCGCCTGGTTGCCCGCACCGAAAAGGCCCCCGAGGGTGGCGAGGCGCTCCAGGCGCTTATCTTGACCCCCGCCCACGCGGATATGTACATTCACGACCCGCGCTTGCAGCTGGCCATGATCCACAACTGGGGGCGGCTCAACCACTGGCTGAAGAAGGTCTTGGGCGGTGTCGATATCACCTTGCTGGAGTATCTGCGCGACAACACGGCGCGGATGGTCACCTTGATGCAGCAGAGGTTGGCCAATGCGACTGAGCAGGAATACTTCGCGGATGCTGGATTCGGTTCGACTTAGGACCGCTAGTAGGCTCTACGGCTGTGTTGTTAAAGAGCAAAGCGTACTGGAGAATGTTCCATGATTGCGACTTAGGTAGGTAAAAGGAGGGTAGAGAAATGAACAAAGATCCAATATATATAAACATCTAAACGGGGCGATGAACCCCATGTGACTAGTTTGGCTTCATACCGCTATATGACGCTTCACAGAGACCAGGGATGGATTTGGATTTCACACAGTGATTTGTATCATCACGTCATAGACACCAGGTGCAATCTGGTTTGAGAAAAACATCTGTATGATAGGCACACATGGCTCTTTCGCAGCTGAGCTAGTCATCTCCCACACAACTAATACGCACAATTGCATGTCAGTGTGATGACTTGTTTGCGTGGACCAACAAACGTAGTGGAAGCTGTCTGGTTTTCATATTTTAGGCAGTAGGCACGTGCCATATATTTGGGCAACCAGAAAACAGCAAGTGAAAGCCGAGCCATTGAGTCAGTATGATTGGAATGCAAGCTGGTAGGGAGAAATTTCAGAGGCGTGGCCCATGTTTACTGGGCCAAAGTCTGCTGGCCAGAAAAAGGTTAAAACGAAAAGATAACAAGGAGCAGAGAACAGATATTTCTGACTATCATAGCGACCCTGGAACCGCCGAAGTTAACCATGCTCTGCATCTGCAAAGCGCAAATCCCCTTCCTGTCAAAATGTCATAATAGAGAACGTGTCAGACTTCCCGAGACCCCGAAGGGTGCACTCAAGCAGGACTTGAAAAGCGAACAAGTAAAGTCCGCACTGAAGAATTTCAGGTTTCCCAATGCTATGGATCGGGTCGAGAACCGGGCTGGGTGTTGAAAGGCTTTGATGCGATGGGCCCAATGACTAGGAAGTAAAGTATGCATTGACTTTGGTTGAGCCAAACCTAAGTAAATATCATTAGGATATGTAAGATACTGCTTTTTGCCCAGCTTCCCTCTAGATATGGATGACTCATGACTGATGCTTCATTCCCAACAGCATTATGGCGGAGATGCGAGGGATGCAGCTGAAGGTCAGGGAAAATTCGCCGTTTTCACTCCCTATTGGATCTTCGATCATCCTGGAGCTGATGAAGTCGAGAAGCAGCCCTGCGCTCACAAGAAAAGGGCAAATCCAAGGAAAGCAAGCCATCGACGGATGGACAGCGCTCATTACGACTCGGCCCGAAACCCCCATGTTCGGGCCTCAAGTTCCTCCTTGCCTAGGGAAAATACCGCAGCGTCTTGACCGGATCTTGCCCTAATCGAGAAATCCTCTGGCGACGGCAGCTCTGCTTTTCACTCGCTGGAAGCTGGTATGCAACCACTGATAGATAGGCAGAAGTAATGGAAAACCTGGTCGATATTCGCTCACTTTTTCCCTACATAATATTGGGAAACTCTAATATTGCTCATACTAAAAGTGGAACTCCCTACAGAAAACTATTTAAGCAGGGGGGGCTGCTCCTTCGGGCCTGCTCTTTCTTCTTCTTTTTATTTTTCTCATCCGCCTATACTCAAGCATCTCAATCGCTTGCTATACATTGGATATTCATCTGCTCGTTGACTTCGATTCCTTCTCAATCACAGTCTCAACAGTCTCTCCAGCCCCACTACTGTTGTTGACATCCATTACCACCTCCAAGGACATCAAGCACCGCTTTACTCACGGTCTCTCGCGAACACCAGCACTTTTGGTATATCCATCACTACCTTCAGAGTCACTACGCACTCGACATTCAAGATGTCTATCCAAACTCGCAACACTGCCAACGGCACTCAGCCCACCGCGGCTTCTGGTCAATCGAAGCATGGTGGTATGGCCCAGAGCATCCACAGCCACACCGTCCATACTGCCAAACACAATCATCATTCTGTCAATAAATATGCCAGCGGCTCTGTCCGCGTCACTGCCAATAACAGCCATCAGACTCTCAATTCCTTTGTCAGTGGCTCTTGGCGGCGCAATGTCAATCAAAACCATCAATCTACCAATTACTTTGCCAGCGGCTCCGTCCATAACACTTCCAAATACAACAGTCAGTCTGCCAATTCCTCTGCCAGCGGCCCTGTCCATGGCAATTCCAAGAACTCTCGAGGTCCACGAGCTCGCAATAACCATGGCCCCAGAAACAACTATTGTTACAATAACAACCAAACATACAGCAACAACACTCGTGGTCACCCTAGTGGCGCTACGAATAGCCCAGTTCCTTCTCATGAACCTATCAACATCGCTGTCAGCGGCTCAGTCGACACCCATGACAATGTCTCGGTCAAGGGCCAATCCTCCATCCCAAAGGATGAACAAAGTCAGTCCCTCAACGGCGGCCCGTCAAACGATGCCATGGTAATCGACCAATGCATTTCGGATCGATTCCTGACGCAGGCCCAAGCCACCCACAAGATTGAGACCTGGGGTAGCTTCTACGAACTCGAACAGGACATTCGAGACGAGCTCTGGGATGAGATGAATCTCAAGATCCCCAAGTTCTCAGGCTACGACAGCTGGGCCATCCCATTCCCGGCCGACCTCGACTTCTCGAAGCTCGCGGTGGGTGGCTGCAACTACACCTACAGATACCTCGATGACAGATTCATCCGCCTCCTCTTCCGTACCCACAAGGACGCGGACGGGAAAGCCGTGAGCTACTCCCTCTTGCTCTCGCCCTGCAACCCGTCCATTGAGCTGGACGACCTGCAATTCCGGGCGGCCTTGATGGACGCGTGGTACAAGCTGAACCAATGGCTGGCCAAGCTTGTGGAGGGTGACGAGGTGTCGTTTTTCCACTACCTTAAAGGCGAGCTGGAGCGCGAGGTGAAGGAGAAGCTGGGACGTACCCTTTAGGCGTGCGCAACGATCTTGGCTTCGAGCCCGTCAGATCCGCACCTCCTCCCCCTGCCGGTTATACTAGCCATGCTAGAGCGAACGATTCAGTCGATGGGTGGTAACCAGGGATTCGTTCTGCCATCTGTTGCAGTGAGGCAAAGAGCCACGCGGCAGACTAACTACGGGTACACCGATCTTGGCTTCGAGCCTGTCAGATCCACACCTCCTCCTCCTCCTCCTGCCGGTTATACTAGCCATGCTCGAGCGAACGATTCCTCCAACACGTGAAGCTCGACCCTGTCGTGGGCTAATTATGGGAACACGACACGTAACTTGAACGATCGTCCCATCCAGAACGCTGGTCAGAACAACATGGGTTTGGGCAATACCGTGCTGGACAGCGGCGCGCTGTGTACACTGGGAGTGATGGGAGCTGGACATACTGTACAATACATTGGAGAGGCTGTTCTACATCAATTATTCTATGGAAGGCATGGTGTTTGGGGCCCTGTGATGATTTGTTGCGTAGGATGCCTCGAGAGTGGGGTAGCTTTTTACTATAATTCAATTGAAAAGTGGAACCCCTCCTATAGAAATTGCTCAATCAGTATGATAAGTTGATCCTTCGGGCCTGTTCCTTTTACCTAATCAATTTTCAAACATCTTCCTGCATCTACTTGTTTTTGTGGTCCACACACCTGAACATCTCTACATCACCTGCACATCAAGCAGGCATTCTTGATTTCGGCTTCAGCTCCCTCTACATCTTCACATTCCCTCTTTTGCGCGCTACCGTTTCTCCATTGCTAACTGCATCCGCCTCAATCCATTTCGCATCCAGACCTCGACTTGGAAAAATTATCTCACTGCAACATGAACGCCAAGAACACCGAGTTCACCATGCCCGATGGTCAACGACGACATGGAGGACTGGACCAGAGTGTCCATAACACTGGTGGCATTCCTACTACCCGCCCTGGCGCATACTCCTCCGACGGCGCTAGAATGACCCCCCGCAATTACGGCCAAGCCAATGGCCCTGTCCAAGGCCATGCGAAGGTCCCGGTCTATAACTCCATCCACGGTCCTACCTATCGTCTCTCTAATGGCCGTACTCACGGCAATGGAAGGAGCGATGCTGCCAGCCTCTCTAACGGACCTCTGAATCCGCACGCCAATGCCTCTGCCCCCGGGGATTTCAGCACCAAGCGAGTCGACACCAACATATCGCCACCCTATCGCCAGCGTGAACACGCAGTAACGCCAAACATCATGTCGTCCTCCTGGCCTAACAGGGCCGGGGGTCGTAACCCCAGCGGATCGCCAGCCAGTACCTCCGGTTGGGGCATCCCAATGACGCCGGAACGTGGTACACAGGCATCTTCCAGTCCTAGCCCAGCTCCTCAATCCAGTCGACCCCAGCTCGTCCATGCCAAGCCCGTTGAAATTAAGCATGGCGGGATGGACGATAACTTCTACAATCAGTTCCAGGGTATCGTCGAAGACAGTCATAAGATTCAACCTATGACTTGTGAGTACATGCTCGAAGCCGATTATCGCGATGAGCTCTGGGAGGGTGTTCAGATGAAGATGCCCAAGTACCGTGGGTACGAGAGCTGGGCTATTCCCTTCCCAGCTGGAATGGACTTTAACACGCTCGGCATCTTTGGGCGTAACACCACATATGAACTCTTCGACACCCGATTCGTCCGGGTCATGTTCAGAGACCATTTGGACAAGGACGGAAAGTGGCTGGCCAAGGACATCCTCCTTACGCCTTGCAATCCGTCAATCCAACTGACGGATATCCGACTTCACTCTGCCCTCATGGATGGCTACTGGAAGCTATCCCGCTGGTTGGCCCGACTCATGTCCGGTGATAAGGTGAACCTCTACACGTTCCTCAAGAACGATCTGCAGAACGAGGTGAAGGCAAAGAAGGAGCGTACGATCTAGACGCCCCTGGAGGTCGGTGCCTTGGCTACACTAAGAGTTGATTGAGCTGGGTCACCGACTGTCCATCAGGAAGGAGGAGCACATAATTGCACACGAGACATAATGGGAGAAGCGAGGCGTTTGGCGTTTGGATTGGCTTCGCGGATGAATTCTACTACGGCCATCTTGGCCCTCATGAAGAGAGGAGGGAAGATACGATTCATTGGAGAGCGTTGGACTGGGAGAGTCCCCTTGGTTGATCAATTTATTAGGAGTAATGTAAACCAACAAGGAGTTGATTTTTCGGGCCTGTTTCTTTTGCCTATTTATTTTCCTACACACCTTCCTTTATGTGTCTGATCTTCTAGTAAACACATCTAACCATATTATAAACCACCCAAACATTAAGCACAAAGATTTCATTTCGATTCGACTTCGACTTCATTCACAATCATTCAGACACCTTCATCCTTCACACACCTCCATCCATCTGCACCTCCATCCATCTGCACCTGCGCATTCCCTCTTCAGCGCTGGCACTGTTGCATTGACAACAGCTACATACACCATACATCTTTTTCATCCAGTCCTCGATTCGGAAAGATGTACAACAACCGGAACACCAGCAGTACCGAGGCCACCATGGCTAGTGGTCCCAACACGCATGGAGGACTGTCGCAGAGCATCCATAACTCCGGAAGCAGCTCTACAGTCCAAATTACTGTTCCCCCTCGACCTGCTCTTCACTCTCGCCTCTCGTACTGCTACTCATCCTCACCCGGCTGCTCACTCTCGCTCGGTCGGCAACAATGCAAGCACGCCTCTGAATGGCCTTGCTAACAATTCCATCAAAACCCAACCTTATGGCCAGATGAATAGTTCCCTCCAAGGTCCTTTACAAGGTTCAGTTCCTCGCTACTCTGAGGATGCTCATAACTACTACAGCTTTACCAACAGCCCTGTCGGCAATCGTGCCTACGGCGTGACCGATGGTCCTACCAACAGCTTCACCCAACGTCCTACCTATGGCCCTGCTAGTGGACCCGCGTACGGCCGCCCTAGTAACATCACCAACAATCATGTCATTGGCAGGATATTCTAAGGAAGATGATCGCAGTTACACCGGACCGATCGGTGTCAATAACACAGGCAACCAGCAGGACACCAGCAACAGTCTGTTACATGCACCCGTGCCTAAGCACCAGGAAGACGAGCACCAGGAAGCCAAGCACGACGAGCCCAAGCACGACCAGCCCAAGCTGGTAGCGACGGAGGTCATTTTCTATAATCAATTCGAGTCTCAAGTTCAGAACAGCAAAACGATCAAGCCAAAGAGCGGTGCCTACACGCTCGAGCCCGACCTCAGCAATGATCTCTGGGATGGTATGGACCTGAAGACGTCCAAGTACAAGGGCTATGAAAGCTGGGTCGCTGGGTGGCTACACTCATGGCAGGCGAGAAGGTCAACCTCGCCGTCTACCTCAAGAGAGAGCTCTGGATCGAGATCGATCAGAAGCGGGAGCACATGACTTAGGCGTCACCGGAAGTTGGAGCATTGGCTGTCATCAGGAAGTAAGGGCATGCACTTTGGACAAGAGATCTTATGGAGGAAGCATGGCATTTGGCGTTGGGGTATGCTTCACGAATTAATTATTGCTATGGAAATCTTGATCCTCGTCATTGGAGGACATTTGGGAGACTGGTTGCGTAGGAGAGCGTTGGACGGGCAAAGGCCCATGATTGATTGAGCTGTTAGGAGTTATGTAAACAAACAAGGAAATGTATCAACCTCACTGAAAAGGCCACTATTGAGATGATATTTTGCCAGATGCTTGAAATGGGATGCCGCTTATGGAAATGTAGATACCTACCAGTGCTAGTAGAGACCTTTCATATTCATCTGTGCCGCTTCCTCTGCCTTTTGTCTTCCCATGTCCAAACACTGATTCCTCTGTTGGGAACATTTGCTCATCTCCAGACACATATCGGCAAACCACCCAGTGTTCACAGCACTGATGACGGCTGGCAAATTTGTTGCATTGCAAATCACTAGCTCAATAGAGACACAAACCTGATTGGTCCACTAATTGAATACATGGATCAGAACTACTTAAGCTGGCCACTGTTCAGCGTGAAGGACACTCACCAGGTGTCACTACTAGGTGATTAAGTGGAACCCCGCCTATAGAAATGTACCTGGCCAATCAGAATTCACCGCCTACAACCACTTGATCTTGCCATCCCTCATTCAACCCTCACCTAAATAGATTCTTCTCGTCCTTCTAATAGACCTCCACGGAGCTGCTCCTCGCTCTTGGTACATCTGCGCGGAATCCTTTCATCTTTTTCAGTCAACGATTCCACACAGTCAGACATACCTGCGCGCACAACTCAGAACTCTCAACATCCTCACCATTCTCTACATCAAACCTTTTTTGCTATTTCTCACTTGCCACACACTCACCTACTTCCGAGTCACTCTCAAACACTCAGTTAGCCGTAATGTCCTCTTCCACCATCAACAGAGCTGTGGGAATCGGCGACGTCATGGAGGACGGTCGCATCAACCATGGCGGGTTGAGCGCCAGCATTCACAACAAGCCCAACACACCTATCGCGAAGTATGGCGGGCTGAGCGCCAGCATTCATAACAAGCCCGATCGAAGCGCTCAAAGCAGTCGCAATAACATCAAGACCACCATCAACAATGACCATGGCAACGGCCATAAGGGCCAGAACAGCGCTGCTCGAGCCCCCTCAGCTTCTGCCAACGCCGGCGCCCAAGTTCAATTGGCCCATGTCACCGGAAACACCCAGTCCGGCACGAATGGTTCTACTGGAACCTCTCAAGCCCAATCATTCTATGTTGCTGGTGTCCCTGCCATGGCACAGGCCCCCCGTCGGTACAGAATCGAGACTTCCGGAGGGTTTTACACTCTGCCGCCCAATGACCGCGACGAGCTCTGGCGTGCGATGAAGATCAAGTCACCCGCGGCGTACGCCAATTGTGAGAGCTGGGCAATCCCTTTCCCGGCTTTCCTCGACATCAACGAGCTCTGTTATAGAGGGTACAACGACACCTGTCTCTCCCTCGACGAGCGCTGGGTCCGTCTCGTTTTCCGCACCCACTACGATGCGGACAACAACAAGGTGGCCAAGGACCTTCTGCTCACGCCTCCCAACCCATCCATCAACATCCGTGACGTGCGTTTCTGCAACGCCCTTGCCGATGCCTGGTGGAAGATCGGACGCTGGATGAACCGACTGATGAAGGGAGACATCGTCAAGCTTTGGGTCCATTTCGCCCAGGAGTCCAAGCTGGAGCTCCGGCAGAAGCTGGGCCGAGTTTAACAACATGGGTCAATGAAACCAGGCGGTCGTGTAATATGAATGGATATCAGCGGTACTGGTCGTGATGGAGTGCTCCTTCAAGCACTGCTGCTGGCTCACATGAAACAAGACCTGACGCTCGATGCCCAAATGGATGCTTCACTTTAGCTAGGCTGGCACGACTACTGGCACGACATCGCCTGATGGATACCAGGTTCTTGATTTTAGAGACCAATAGATGCCTGATGAAATCATAACTCACGATGTGTTATCCCAAGTGATTGAGTAGCTTTGCCATTTTCTGAATCTCTGTTGACAGGGTAAATAAGCCCAAACTTGTATGGATCCGACATGAAAACACTAAAGTCCGGGCTATTGCAAGATTGCTGATGAGTCACCACTTAACATCGCTGCTTGCTGGCTCGCACATCATGCCGAACGTATAAAAGCAGCAAGGAGCAGCATATAAGTTGAAATGAAGCGTTAGATGCCAAAGAAGCCTTTTCGTCCCAGGCAAAAGACGTAGAAGCCCAACCTACTTTGTACGACGACAGAGGTTGTTCTATATATACTACCACATTCAACCTACAGCTGTACGTCTCCGTATGTATTTCTTTTTCAGCTATTCCTTGCGACCACTGTGCACATGAGTTACGTTACCTTTCTTGAGCGCTACCGTTCTTCAATTATCGATTACATCCATCTCGCATCCAGTCCTGGACCCCCCGCTACTGATGGACATCATGGCTCACTGGCGGAGCGACGTACACAATGGCTTCCCAGCCAACCCAGACTCGACTTGGAAAGATGTCCCAGAACAACATGAAGTCCAAAAGCACCGAGGACTGATGGACAAAACCGACACGGAGGATTGAAACAGAGTATCCACGACGCTGGTGGCATTCCTGCTGCCCGCCCTGTTGCGTACTCACGGCGGTGGCAATAACGTCAGCAAGATCACCAAAACTCCTCGTGCAATCGACAACGTCATGAAGGATAGTCACAGTAACCACGACGGACTGCTTGAAAGCATCCACAATCGACCCTACGCCCCCACCCAGAGTGCCCACGGCAGTAGCAATGAGTCCAATCGAGGTCTCGGAGTCGCAAAGGCTCCGTGCCGCCGCAATAAGATCGGGACGTCCGGCTGCCATTACACCCTGGAACTCGACCGCCGTAATGAGCTCTGGCATCACATGAGCCTGAAGGCCCCCGCTGCGTACTCCAATTGCGAGAGCTGGGCCATCTACTACCTGGGAGGTTAAAAAAGCAGCAGTGAGCAGCATAGAGTTGAAACCAGAATCGTAGATACCAAAGCAGCTTTATGTTGCTACTTAGGCAAGACCACCAGACCCTCACGCAGACGAACCGGTTCAACCAATAGAATAATTTCTACTTACATCTATGTTCTTCACCGTGCCCTTTCTCCCTTATTTGCCTATGCAAGCTTTATTTATCATGTCTCTCTTCGATGACATCAATCATAAACTGGGACAACACATCTTTCCCTATGATACCATTCCTCCTGCTTCATATGAGCTCTGTGTTGCGATCCGTCGTTTAGGTGAAACTACAAAAGCACGCCGTCACTTAAGACCAATATTTCCCGACCGAATAGTCCCTGTCAAGCCAGAAGAGGACCTGGAACGCTTGAACAATATTTCACCGGCTGTCCTGCAGACTGTCATAGCCGTTCTCGGGTTCAAGCCTGGTGGTACCGACTTTGTCCCGCGGACACTCCGTACCCTTTTCGAAGCGACAAATGCGCCGCCGGTCGAGGGATAGGTGGACTGCGAGACAGCATCCACCACAAGCCCGACGCGCCTATCGTGAACCATGGCGGACTGCGCGACAGCATTCACAACAATCCGAGGCCCCGATCGAGAAGTATGGCGGACCTCCCCAAGTACATTAAGCATTCGGTGACACAGGCCCGCATCAGGGTGAGTGAAACCTCTTGGCTGATCCGGAAACTCTGAGGCCGAGATGGACTGACTAGCTATCCTTCGGAACTAGACTCCCGCTTCGAGACGAGGTAGCAACTCCCGTCTGGGGGGCTAAGCGCAATGATACCCAGCGATTCGAGATCATTATAACGAATCCCAGTCTGATAGAAACATTGCGTAGCTCTTACGTCCTCGAAAAGGACTTTGAAGATTGGCTTTGGGATGTCATGAATCTCAATAATCCCAAAATAGCCGAGATCAAGGCGATGGAAGGTGCCTACACCCTCGAGCCAGATCTCCGAGACAAAACTCTGGGATTCCATAAACCTCAAGATGTCGAGATATACTGGGAGATATACCGGCTACGGAAGCTGGGTCGTCCCCTTCCCAGAACTTCAACAAGGTTTTGTTTGAGAAAACGAGGCATGGCAGTAGCTTGACTCTCGCCTCATGCGCATGGTGTTTCGCACACGCGAGGATAAAGATGGCAAGGAGCTGCCAAAGGAAATTCTCTTGTCACCCGCGAACCCTTCCATCGACCTGGAGGACTCAAGAAGGCAAAGAGCTGGCATGGCAGATCCTTCCAAGATGAGCTAAGGGAGGAGCTCAGACATTGCAAGGAAGAAATCAAACGATGGAGGAGGTTCACGTCTCCGACTTGGTCGATCAGTTTGACCATCGGAAGACAAAAGATCAAGCTTGAACGTAATAAACTTCCAACGGTCACCATCCCACAATTTGGACAAGAGTGCGCCTTTAGGAACTTGGATAGAATCGTCAATGTAACTATATTTGCCTCCAAGGCCTATTCGCTGCTTACAGCATCGGAACGAGGTTTTGCTGATTGACGTACTCTCTTTGCGATTTTGGAGTGGTCGTCGCTTCGAACTGAGGTACCTTCATGTTGAGGGCTGGTCTATAGATGTGAAGATAGTGGTGGAAAAGACATTTGCGCCTGGTAAGAGCGCATATCTAAGCAATTCCTTGCTTGGTACCCGAAACAGCAGGAACTTGTCACCTGAGTTGTGTTCAAATAGTCATAACAGTAATCGTCGCATCACGTTCTCGGAAGGAATGAGATGCAAGTATGAGAATGTCGTTGTGTCCGAAGATGCGCAATTCCCATCTAATCCTGTTTTGACTGTTTACTTCAAGGGGGAGTTATCTGGATGGAACAGCAGCCAACCTGCCGCGATAGGTGCTTCATCGCGTAACATCCGGGCCATATGTCATCGACCGGTCTCTCATAAGACAAGCGTCAAACGGGCGTGCCGCAATGCCGGGGATTTGAAGGCCAATATGGGGGGACGTACATTGCCTCTCAAGAGGGATTGGTCGTCTGAGAATCTGGGCTCCATTTGCCGATATCCTACTTCGCCCGCTGCGACGCTGCTGCTAAATGAATGTCCGCGTGGCTCCACTACCAGGTTTTGATGCTTCGTCTTGATCCTCCGACTTGGAATAGAGTAAGAACCCGTGTGTTTCCCCATCTTGATGTTCAAGGAGAGAAGCATATCACCTAAACATTTCCCAAAACACCCCCAAGCTGTTTCCCCCTCACAATCTGGGGCGAATGATCGCGGCCCTTGCCGGGATAGCAAGCTATCTACAGGATATCCTGGGTCACACATTTCCGACAAGCTCAACAGCAACAGCTAACCTACCCGTAGCCACCTTGAGCAGAAACGCCCTATCTGGAGGGCTTCTTCCCGCGCGAAAGGACCCATGACGAAGCCGACGCCCTGCCGATCGCGACCGCCATTCGGGGCCACAACACTGTGCGCAAAAACGTGGCCCATAGTCCAGCGCGAGATGAGGTTCGATATTGACGGGCGATATGTCTGCATCCTGTCACTTTACGCACTAAACCTTCTTCGTGTTAGCTGCTCCCACGGCTAGGGAGGTCCCTGTGAACCCCTTATTTGCATTTCCCCGACGGGGATGTCATGCCGCTAGCCAAAGCATAAAAGCCCCGAGGCGCCCGATTTCAATTACATAACGCCCCCTCTTTTGATTGGGCGGCGTCGTGTAAACAGCTGATGAGAGTTTTGACATACCGGTAGTTCCAGCACCCGACATTGGACGACGCGATGTTATGCTTTGGGGTTATGCAGTTTACAGTGGGTATAAATGCATTGGTCTGCATAGTGGCTGGTAATGTCTGGGCGTATGGCCGGTATCCACGGGTTCGCTTGGAGCCGGGGGTGGGTTTTATACACAACAAGTCAACAACCCAGCCGGCATCCAAAGTCAAAAAGCACGAAACGCAAAACCTCCAAAGTTTCGTATATGACCTACGGCACCCGAAAGCTGTAATCCCCCGCGGGTCTCGACCGCGAGCCCCGGCTCTGGTCATCAACAGGAGACTTATTGGCTCATCCGTCGGCATGGATAACCTCTCGCTTCTCGTCGTCTTCGCGAAGGCCGTTCGCAAATGCCGGTCGAGACCCAAGCAGAAGGCAGATGGATTGGGCAGCATGCACAGCACTGAACTATAAGAAGGCTGGGCTTTCCTGCACATGAGACGAGATAATAGACCATGCAAACTTGTCGACATACCAGTGACAAATACTTACTGTTTCCAAGTCACATTCTGATCCAAGCCTCTCATCATGTGTGGCATTTGTGTTATCGTCACCCTTCGTCGCCCGGCGCTCAACGGAAGCAATGGCGACCACCACCCCAACAAAGACAACAAGGAGGAAAGACTAGCGAAGGGCCTAGAGCTCATTTCGCACCGAGGCCCCGACGCCCGCGGCATCTGGGTCGACTCGACCTCCACCATTGGTGAGTTGCCACCGATACGTTGCCCCCCCGCGATTTCCATTAACCAACCTCCTTGATTGGTTGACTAGCTCTCGGACACTGTCGCCTGTCCATCATCGACCTCTCGCCCAGCGGCGACCAGCCCCTGCACGACGACGGCGGCCACATCCACGCCGTCATCAACGGCGAGATCTACGACCACGAGCGCCTGCGCGCCGAGTGCGTCGAGGCGGGGTACCGGTTCCGGGGCCACAGCGACTCGGAGACGGCCGTGGCCCTGTACCAGCGCTACGGGGCGCCGGCCTTCCTGGAGCACTGCCGCGGCGAGTTCTCCATGGTCATCTACGACGACCGCAGCGGCGAGGTCTTTGCCGTCCGCGACCGATTCGGCGTCAAGCCGCTGTACTGGACCGTCCACGAGGGCGAGCTGTTCTTCGCGTCGGAGATGAAGGCCTTCTTGCCGCTGGGCTGGAAGCCGGAGTGGGATACCGAGTCCATTGCGCTGAGGAGGTCGAACATGGGGACGACGACCATGTTCAAGGATGTTCAGAGGGTGAGTTAGCATGATATGTATGGTCATACCCGTGCTTGTGCTTACTTCATTCATAGATCGAGCCTGGACATTACATGACTGTGGCCCAAGACGGCACCATCGAGCACAAGAAGTACTGGGATCTGGACTACAGTGACAAGGTATGTACACGGGAAGCAAGACCAATACGAGGGTCCCCTCGCTGACAAGGACAACCCAAGGCGGTCGTCGATCACCGCTCCCCCGAAGAGATGATCCGCACGGTCCGAGAAGAGCTCGTCAACGCCGTCCGCCTTCGCCTCCGCGCCGACGTCCCCGTCGGCATCTACCTTTCGGGCGGCCTCGACTCCTCCATGGTCGCCGGTATCATAAAGCACCTCATGGACACCGAGGGTGCCACCATGGGCAGCCAGGACAGGAAGGAGCGTATCACGACCTTGACGATCGAGTTCGACAGCAAGGACAAGGACTCGGTCTACAATGAGGCTGGTAGGAGATTGTCTCTGATAGGACATATACTATTCGAATGTCACTAACACAACTGTTCCGCAGCTATTGCGAGCCGGACGGCGAAGTGGCTGGGCGTGCGCGAAGTGACGGTCAATGCGGACGAGAAGCTGCTGGCGGACCAGTTTGAAACCGCCGCATGGTTTGGCGAGTAAGTGTTTCGAACATGCCGCCTTCCTCATATCTTCGTCATCACTGGTGCCTTTTGCTGATATCTTCGGGCGTCTAGGCAAGCAGCAATTCAGCTGAGCTTCGTAGCAAAGATCGAGCTATCCAAGCGCGCCCGCGAGAGCGGTGTCAAGGTCATCCTGACGGGCGAGGGGGCCGATGAGAACTTTGCCGGGTATGTTTCCTCTATCTTCCATCTCCATTAGAATCCCGAAGAAACAGCCTCCAGCTGATAATTACAACTCAGGTATCCGTGGTACCTACCAGACATGTTGCTGGAGCCAGACCACTCCCAGCCCGACGCGCCCCTGAACCAGGACCCAGCCCTTCTGGCTGAGCTGCGAGTACAGGCCCTGGCGCAGTTCCGCGACCTATGGGGCGCCGTCAACGAACCCGACCTCAAGGCCCTCGAGGCCCGGCTCCGCCCCGACCTCCACCAGCGCCTAAACCACATCCGCGCCCCGCTCGCCTTCGACTTCGAAACCGGCCAAAAGGTCCTGGCGCCCACGCTCCGAGCCCGTCACGACATCAACGCCCGGATCGGCGCCCTGCTCGCCACCCTCGACGCCGAAACCCAGCGCAAGATCCAGACCAAGTGGCACCCCCTGCACGCCTCCTTATACATAGGCGCCAAGACCCTGCTGGCCAACACCATCATCCCCCTCAACGCGGACCGCACCGAAATGGCGAACAGCCTCGAGGGCCGCCCGCCGATCCTGGACCACAAGCTCGCCGAGCTCGTCTGCAAGCTGCCCCCGAGCGCCAAGCTGGCCTATTTTCCGAAGGGCGCCGGGCTCGAGAGCGGGCGCAGCGCCATGAAGTCGTACGTCACAGATGCGGTGCAGGCGCGGTTCCGGGAGAAGTGGGTGCTGCGCGAGGTGGCCAAACCCTTTGTGACGGAGGAGATTTACTCGCGGCCCAAGCACGGGTTCCAGGCGCCGACTAAGTATATGCGGGGCGGGCCGATGCACGGGCTGCTCTCGCGGCTGCTGACGCGGGAGAGGGTCGAGGGGGTGGGGTTTTTGGACTTTGACGCGGTGGAGAGGGCGTTGGAGAATGGGTTTGGGGAGGATGGGTCGGCGGTGGACTTTGCTAGTTGCGTTTTGGCGGCTAGTTATGTGAGTATTGGGGAGCAGTTTGGGGTGGGCAAGGCTGTTTTGGCTTGAGTAGGTATGAGCGTGACGGGAACATGGGGACTGGTTTGCATTGTCGGGGAAGCTAGTTCGGTGGTAAATTGGATTCATGATTAGTCGGCATCGTTCTGATGAGACAAGGCCAGTCATATAAGCTGGGATCTCCGTGATAAGTATGCGCGCATTTGTGCCCGACGGGTGACATGTACATACTACCAGAGTGACTCGGCATACCTGGGACGCAAAGGATGCAGTTGGTGGTGGTTTGGCTTTTGCCCCTGTTGGGCTCAGCTGCTGGGTGTGGGATTCGTCTGTTTAGGGTCTCGGAACAGCTCCCCGAAGGAAGCTCTGGCATGCGTACTTGGCTCGGAACATCTACTTACCTTTGCTGACTACCTTGTTGATTCAGCAACACATTTGGATCCCGTTTAGATTATATTGGCAGATCACAACCCACTTGTTTTCTCGCTTCAGACATTCCACGTCGGGCGTGGGGAGCTGGGGGCGGGCGATTGAGTCCATCACCCGGGAGGTGGGGGAGACGGAGGGGTATCGGGAGATTCTGGGGGGGAGGGCAAGGTTGCGGTGGCGGGAAAGTAGATTAGATGTGGCAGGGGCAAGCTTTAGTGTTACCATGTTCTGCATGAAGTGCACATATCACAATGTTTGCCTTTCGGTATAGATCTGACTTATGATTGTGCAGATGTAACTACTCTTCTAAGTTGGTTTACGCCTCAAGGGGCATGGATATCCGAAACATATACTTCACCCAGCCTCCTCAGATCTGACCAGGCTAACCCATGACGATATTTCTTCCAGAAGCCTATCTGCCCTCTAATTGCGAACCAGTGCCACCCAGAACCGCAGCCAGGATCAAAGCTCGACGTGGCTCGGCGCCGCCATGAACTGCGGCTGGTTCTTCCGGAATACGTTGCCCACCATGGGCACGGTTCCGCGTCCCCCCAGCGCCCCCTGGGCCCCCGACGTCCCGCCGCCCGAGCTGCTGGAACCGCCGGGCCCGATAATCGGAGGGTATTGTCCGCTGCCGCCGCCGCCGGCGCCCGTGCCTGGGTCGGGGTTCTCCGGCGGCGGGGGCGGCGGGGGCGGGCCGTAGTTCTCGCCCCAGTAGCCCCCCTTCTGTCTCGAGATTTTCTGTTTGAGCGCGCCGATGGAATAGCCATGGGGCTTCAGCGGGTTGTTGGGGTCCTGGCCCGGGAAGCGCAGGGTCTCGTACTGTCCCAGGTTTTCGCGGCCGTTCACTTGGCCAACGCTGCCCCACCTGTGTTTTCGGGCGCAAGACAAGGTCGTTAGCGACGGTGGTCTCTCTCTCCCATGACTGCCTGCCTGACGGGGGGTTCGGATTAGTACTTACGAGGGTGGGGGGTCCAGCCAGAACGGAGTCGGCTGGTAGCCGCGCCGCGTGTACACGCCAAGATAGAGGGGGAGGCCGTTGATCAGTTGGAACAGCAGGCGGTCCGGTCCGGGATACTCGGGTGGGTCCGAAGTGGGCCAGATGCCGTTCGAGACAATCGGCCATTCATAGATTTGGGTATTGCCGGATCGGGCACCCCGGCCCACAGTGGCCTGATACGATCCCAGGCCGATGAAGACCTCTCGGAGGCCGACATCGGCAAAGCGGCCCATAAGCCGCGGGAACAGCTCCCCGCCGAATGCTCGCTGGTAGTCTTGCAGGTTGATCTCGTTGCGTTGCGCGCTGTACAGGATGGCGCCGATGTGCCGGAAGGTCGCGTAGATCTGCGCCTGCGTGTACGTCTCGCCTGGGGCCGCTTCCTGGCCGGGTTGCAGCTCTCCCCTGTACTTGACGGTGACGCCGGACCAGGGAATCTGGTTGAATTGCTGGGCGAGCTTGTTGCAGTGGTAGTAGTAGGCCATGTATTGATACCCGTCGGGTCGCTCGCCGGGAGGCGGGTCGAAGGGCCACACGGGGTCGTTGTTTTCGTTCGGTGGCACTCGCGCGACAACCTTTGCGGGAGGGGAATCGGCCACGGAACCGACGTCGGGCGTGCTGGAGTTGTCGAGCAGAGAGAGAAAATGGGGAAGAAACATCCGCTGTTGGTTCAGGTGATGTAAGAGAGTCGGCAACAGAAGGTCCCACTGGTAAAGCTGCGCCGAAAGGTGCCAGCAGACCCAGCAGAACTGCTGCGACCGCGCAAAGCTTGAAGCTAGACATTAGCCACCAACCATTGATCTATCGCGCGTATGTTGGGAAATTACCAGCATCTTGTTCTTTTCGCGTCACGGAGGAAGGGTCAGCTCGATTGGACTTTGTTGGTTTATGTCCGGGCTGCCTGATCTTTCTCAATGTAGATGGAGACTAAAAGGAATAACAAGTCGTGGTAAGTTCAGGAACACGGAGAGAATGATGGAAAAGAAAAAGATTCAGAAGGGTTATTTAAGGATAGAGCCAAGGGCTCCTAGTAGATGCATTCAACCTCATTAGGTCTTGTGGGTAGAGGACGTATTGAATTCGGCCAAGGGCTTTCAGGACATGTATTCAATGCCATCGTCGCCTGGTGAGCAGACAATGTTTTGAATTTGACTCCTAATGACGCAGCGAATACTTTCTTTATTCAACGTGAGCGAAGTGTGTCGTCTGCCAGCACGATCAAGTCGCGTGTGTTGCTCGTTGGTTGCTAATATAGGACAGTTGGCCGCACTCTTGACTCATACCATGGGTGCTTTAATGTATCAGTCCTTGTGGCATTGACGCGCGGCGGCTATCATGACAGTCCGGGCTGAGCTAGTGTCAAGCTGATGGTGGCTGTATTGGAGCTTTTCATGGGTTTTGTCCCTCGGATGAACTTCCGGACGAATGTGTCATGCGATTGACGCGACAACAGGGGACGTTGGTCTTTCCTCCCAAATGTCTCCAAGATAGGTTGTTCTTACTATTGGTATTAATACCGGTTTGGTCAAGGCCTGCATTCATCTCTGTATTCGAATCAATTGCATGTCATAATATCCCAGAAAGGCCAATCTTGGTTGTGTCTTTAAGCTTTGTCTTTGCCTTGTTTGCAGACTAAAAGACATTTGGGGCACATAACCTACCAATTAGGAAAGTTTGGGTTTGTTCATACGTCTGGAGCTACCTCCGTTGCCCCTCCCGTCTTGACTAAAGTAGATTCTGTTCTTCTTGAGATTCACCCATCTTCGTTCCTGAAGTCTCGTCGAGCTCCAGTTGGAATTCTGTCTGACAGCATCTATTCACAGCAGTATTGATACATGTTTGCCTCCCTTTCGCATCAGGGTGGATCACAAGGTAGAACGACTTTCTCCGCGCCACCCTGTCGTAGGCAATCTCTATTCTTCAAGAATCACATCTTTGGATGAGTTATGGAGTCTCATAGGGCGCTCGGCTTTCCTGGCCCTTGATACAGAATTTGTCCATATCCGAGGCAGACCCCGAGGTACTGTTCTTCTTCAAGTTGGCGTTGCATATGCCCCTAGCATATCATTGCCCATCCGATCCCTTAAACCGACAATCAAAGACTTTGTGCATCGAAACCAGGTCATTGGGAATACGGTAAACATTACCTTGACCGCCGAAGACCAACAACTTGTGCGAGCATTCAACAAGGGCAAGATCCCATTTCGCAGAACCACTGAGCTCTGGGAAGAGCAGAAGTGCCGAGTAGGAGAATTGGACACTTGCATGAGTTCGCTAGTCCAGCGGTACAAGCAAGACGCCGCAAGCCGTGGCAAGGATCTGGTCCTGGTCACATTCGAGCACGGCGCCGAGTGGAGATACCTTACCCTCTATTTTCCCAGCATTGCGCAGTGCTTCACCAGCTGGCTCGATATCCGAGAACTCGCCAAAGCCGACGCTCTTCGATGCAACACACCAACACTGAAGACGTGCTTGGCGTGCTACGGCTACCACTGGCGGGACATAACGTGTGCCACCTCTATTGCCTCGGGCCAGGACTACGAAGGACAGGAGCGCAATGCGAACGGTCACAATGCTGGCAACGGCGCTTGTATGACACTCACACTACTTGAGTGTCTTCAAGACCCCGACTTTCGACGGCGTCTGAGCAAGAGGCAGGTAATAGAGGCGATTGTCAAGCCGTTCAAGGCACCTTCCCCGCGGGAACCGTATGTCGCGACTTTCGAGTCGGGGAACCCGAAATTGTTCCCAGGATGCCTTGGCAGCGGCTACAGAGCCGCTCGGTACTTTTGGGACTTTGAACCCACAGGCTTGGGTCTGAAATACAAATCACGTGAAAGAGGAAACAAGGATGTCAGAAAACTGCCGGAACGTGGCTGGGTCGCCTTTGGTTCCAAGGACCACCTCGAGCGGTTCATAGATAGATGCCATAACAGACTGATTGGGAGCGTGACACTCAAAGTGGCCAAGGTCGATCGCGATGGGACCGAGTTTAGAGCTGTGTCGGAATTGCGACAGAGCCAGATGGAGCAGGTACGACAGCAGCGGAAACGGAGCAGAGAAGCGAAGGAGGCGCAATCTGAAGAGTATCCCGAGGTTGACATGGCGGATCTTTTTGGTAGTGATATGGATCTACCATGAGTAAAGTCCAATAGAACGCGAATTGCCAAACGAGACGTTGTTTACAGTTGTGGACTAGGGTAAGAGGCATCAAGTAGACCCATGTTAGAACGTCAGATTGGTCTGCTTTATTTACCAACGGTCCGAAAGCTCGTCAGTATATGTGGCCTCCAGTGTTCTACTATACCGGGCCTGTGTTCAAGTACGCACGCCAAAATACATCTGATGTTATTGAAGTAGTCACAATTATTCCTTTCAAAGGTTCTCTTTATTCCAGCAAAAAGTTCAATTGTTCCATTCAAGTTCTAGTTATTCAATTGCCGATCATTCAACGTTTATTCAATGAGCCCCATGTATCGCCGCATGCGGTCATACACGTAGAACCCCGTTGCCGTCATGGGGATAACCTTCAGGTATCCAATTGTGAGGCCAACATAGAACCCACGCAGCCCTCGCTCGGCATAAACGTGACGGGCTGTGCCTACTATTCCGGCATGGCTCACCCCGGCCAAATCCGCCACTTGTGATCGGCGTCGAATAACCTCCAACGGATAAGCAGCAGTCTGGGCGAGGACTCCGGCGACGGCACCACACGATAGCTGTGCCCAGGCTTTCAACTCTCTACTGTCAGATGTGGTGTATGGCGCAATGCTGGGTGATCGGAGTAAATCCTGCATGGTTCCGTGCGCTCCGAAGGAGATTCCGGCGTATGGGAGTACACCGACTATAGTTGGCGCGAAGCCTCTGTAGAAATTGAGCAGGCTACCTCCTTTCTTGTCGTGATAGATAATTCGGCATACTTCGGCCCAGTTAGAAGCCCGGGACTTCTCCATAGTCTCATAGGCGAGGCGGATGCGGATGAGCTCCAGCGGATATGTGAGGGTGGTAGAGGTGGCGCCCGCTAGGCTTCCACAAATCAGTCGTCGCCAGGGGGCCTCTTGCTCAGGGGCAGAGCCGATCAGGGCGTCGCGGTACGTCTCGTAGGCCAGGAAGTTGAGGCCGGAATAGGGGAAGTTTCGTGCCAGAGTCGCGAGATGGCCTTTGTACAGTCCGGGGATTCCCTGGGCTCGGTAAATGTCGCGTACGGCGCGAAGCCAGCCGTCCCAGTGGTCGGAATGCTGTCGAAACTGCGCGTGGGATGTCTGGAACAGGATCCTAACCCGGTCCAGCGGTGCTACGACAGTCTTGGCCTAGAACAACACCTTCGCGTTAGCATACGGTTGCATACTGAGTGAGAGTGAATGAACCTTACAGCACTACCTGCGATTCCTCCTGCGATTACGTCCCAAATAGGGGAATGCGGTTCTGGACTCTGGTGACCAGAAGCATGATCTTTAATATCGTTCGCCATTGTTAATGCGCCTGTCAGGGGCTGTGAATACTTGAGAAGCGTTGAACCGAAACAATAACTCTGCCGATCTGCGACGTGGCTCGTAAACAACAAAGTCGACCGGCAGTTGAACGAACTGCGATGGCTTAAGGCGCAGATTACGAACCCCCCGGAGTTTAGACCCGGACTTAACACGGTCAGTTGAATGCGGTGTGATTTGAGGGAGCTGAGGTCGGCGCTAGCGGCTTACAGCTCTTGTTACAGAAACAGGTAAGCCCTGGCCATGCCTCTGGACTTCAGTTGTGTCGCGAAGTATATTAAAAAGACTTGGAATAAAACCGCCTCAAATTTGTCATATGTTGTATATATCTCTTCTCGGCCGCTAGAGTACCCTTTATAGTAGATGCCACTCCATCAACTTGGGAACAGTCCGGTGAGCTCAAAGCCGGACTCTCGCAGAGCTTGATAATCGTCTCTCATCGTCTGCCTCGCCGCCCTCGAGAGGCTGATCTGTTCCGATGTCAGATACCCCCCACGTGCCAGCTCGTCCTTTGTCCGTGTGACCCTAAGTACTCGTAGGGTAATGCCCTGCACCGTGGCATCGTGGTAGGTGTTGATGAACCGTTCCAGGTGTGCTTCCGTCTCGAACGTCGCCCAGCCTTTCTCGCCCACCTTTTGCCACCCCCGCTGCCAGTTCTCCTGGGGCTTGCAGGTGATGTGTAGACGCGTCGGCGTGTAGGGCAGGAAGTACCGCGCGGCTCTCGTGACGACGCCCATGCAGTGCGGGGAGCCGGTCCTGGGACACGGGTTCGATGGTGGCCGCGAACTCGGCCCTCAGAGGGGGGATGTGGCCCAGCTCATCATGGCCCGGAGGTCCTGGTGGCTCATCATGGCCTGCCGCAGCGCCGGGCCCAGGAAGCCCTCGAGCGCCGCCAGCGTCATGACCGCGTCTTCGCCGGCGTTGTGGGTCTTCCCCCGGAGCGGGTCGCGCAGGGCATCAGGGTCCGCGGCGGGGTCAGAGATGAAGGGCCACCGGTACCCGAAGACGCGGAGGGTGCATTGCAGGGTCGGCAGTTTCTGGTTCTGGGGGTTGACCTCCTTTCCTAGATCGCGCACGTCGAGCCAGCGGGCGAAGTGCCGGGCGACGCGGCTGAAGTAGAGCGTCATGTACCTCCAGTCCGCGGCGTTTTCGTACACGACCAGGACCAGTTCGTCTTTGCCGCGGCTCAGGGCGTCTTGCTTGTAGGACTGTATGAGTGCATCTAGACGAGGCTCCAGTGTTGCCTGCGAACACTCCTCATTCGTTAGCAGCGTAGAGGGCCAGCTGGTAGGCATTTTCTCTCTTTTGCTAGATTCCAGCAGTTCCTCTTCCTCTTCGGCATTCCGAACGATGTTTACACTCCGGCCGGCAACCTGTCCGTTTTGAATAAAGTCCTTCAACAATAACTGGCTGTCGGGTGTTCGAGTGGGCGGTTTGAGGTCCGGGATGTAGGCCACACCGACTTGGTATAGTGTGTCGTCCAGTTTCGTTATATACTCTGTATCGATAGCCACGAATGCCGAGCGTTCAAGTAACGACATCACTTCGTCAATGCACGCAACCCTATTCGGGAAGAGCTTTCCAACAATTGGATGCTTGTCGAGAACGTCTCGGAAAGCCATCGCTGCTATAGTGATATTACCACAAATTAGATTGACGGTGGGAGAATGTAGCTCAATGTAAGTAACAATATTGTGAGCTGAGCTGGCGACCAGCGACGAAAATGATTAGAGATGAACCAAGCATCGCAGATAGCCACAGCTTATACTTATTGCGAGCCATCACGAAGTTTTCGGAGATAGGTCGACACATTATAGCCCATTGATATAGCGCATCCGAAAAGGTGAAAGAGTTTCGTTGGCCATGTATCCCAGAACCTTCGAGTTGCTTCTGTACCAAGGTTGGTCTCAAGTCTATTACTGGTTACGGTAGTAGCTCTGCCTTTCCCTTGTCCTTGCAACGCCCAGAGCAAGTTTAAGTAAGATGAGCAGAGGAATCCATGTTCCATGACTATGCAGGATGAAAGAGACAGGCAAACTGTCTTCCCTTTTACACGTAATACGGGTGACTTGATTCTATTGCCAGTTGGGGGCAACATACAGGTCTTCATTCTACTGCGCAATGCGGCGTGGCTGTTTCAATATGATGCTCAGGGTTTTTTTCATCTGGCCTCACAGTTCATTTGACTGACTGCGTGAGTAGTGGCTTGGAGACTTGCTCACGAAGTTAGGTTAGCAATCTTGTGGATGTCGAACTCGACGCGGACTGCGGTGCCACTTTTCCCACCAATCAATCCAAAGCAATGTGTGCCAAGCCTGCGGACGGAGTTCCAGGCCTCGTTGCCAAGAGCATGATATCCTTTTCCGACCGACCTTTGACTTCGGTCTCGATTCTCGCTTCCCGGATGTAGCCTTTTATCCGGGTTTGCAGACGCCGCATCCAGCTCAAGGGTCGTCATGCTCCGGTCTTTTTGCTAAGTCCACTTTGCCCCTCCTCCATTTCCCCGGATTTCGTGTCGCTTGGGCTCCATAAGATGGGCCCGCATCCTGCGCCAGTCTGTGCTGCTGCAAGACCAGGATCGACGGCAACTAGCAGGGATCACGAGCTTATCGCAAAGTCACCATGAAGATCATCGCTGCTGCCGCACTCACCCTAGTCGGCGCCACCGGGGTCCTCGCCGCGAGCCGCACCTCGCCCCCGTCCGGCTGTCTGCACGTCGCGAAGTCCGGCGGCCAGTACACGAGCGTGCAGGCCGCGATCAACGCGCTCTCGACCTCGTCCGCGGCGGGCCAGTGCGTCTTCGTCGACCAGGGAACCTACACCGAGCAGGTCTACATCGCCAAGCGCGCCGCCCAGCTCACCGTCTACGGCTACACGACCGACACGGGCTCGTACGCCGGCAACAAGGCGACCGTCACGTTCAACAAGGACGCCAAGGCCGCGGGAAACAACGACAAGAGCGGGACGCTTCGGGTGGCGGCGGCGAACGTCAAGGTCTACAATCTTAATGTGGTCAACTCCTGTAAGTAATACAGCTACTGTCCCCCAACGCACAAATGATGAAATTACCAACTAACTTCCTTTAGTTGGAAAGGGATCTCAGGCCATCGCACTCAGCGCCCAAGAAAGCAGTGGCTACTACGGTTGCTCCTTCTACGGCTTCCAAGATACGCTGCTCTCCAATAAGCGGACTCAATACTACAAGAACTGCATGATCACAGGTGCCACCGACTTTATCTTTGGTCAGGATGCTGCTTCTTGGTTCGAGCAGTGCGACATTCGTGTGCGCAATGGGGGATATTACATCACTGGTTAGTCTTTTCCTCATGGTCTACACGTGGACAACTTGGTCTACAATGCCAGAATGTTGATCCAGATGGCTGACAACAATTGAAACAGCGAACGGCAGGAACTCGGCGTCCAATCCTTCATACTACGTCTTCAACAAGTGCGACATTCGCGCCGGGTCTGGCGAATCTGTCGGCGCGGGGAGCTACTACCTAGGCAGGCCATGGCGAACATACTCACGAGTCGTCTTCCAGAATACGGCCATGAGCAATGTCATCAACGGTGCTGGATGGCATGACTGGAACGGCGACCCGGACCTCGGCAACGTCTATTATGGCGAGTACTCCAATACAGGGGCCGGATCTTCTGGGTCTCGGGTCGGTTGGTCCAAGAAACTGAGCTCGGCCGTGTCCATTTCAACGGTGCTGGGGGGCAACTACGCCAGCCAGCCTTGGTATGACGGGGCATTTCCATGAGTGATTTCTGATCAGCCACTTTCAACTTCTATTACAAGTATGTATGGGATCAATACGTCGACAGATGTTCCCGGTAATGGTGTAGGGCTGTATCTTGCATGAGCAGTGAGGTGGGAAGTGAGGTTCTGGGCCATTCTTCTGTTCTGTGTTTACTTGTAAGGCCACCATTGGCTGATATTTGCATTGTGTCTAAGTAATTTGCAATCATATGGTGCTCGATCACTTGTTACAGCTTCAAATGCAAACCAAGGCTTCGCTACGGAGGATGAACACGAATATATTGGTACACTTGCATGCTACACAAGGCCGGGTAGAAACTGACCACACGCCTAAAGACTTGCATCACAGGTGTAGTTCGTTAGGATAACCCGATCTCCCATGTATTGTTGCCATTGCACCTACTTGGAATAAAACTACATGTACACGTATGGCCTGTGTAGGGAAGTCTGAACAGTGAGTCAACATCATTCACATGAGCTATCTACGGGGTAGGTACCATCATCTATGTACAATCAGAGTCCAGGGAGCAGGCGAGCTGTATGGGCAGCCAGCTACATGCTGTACTAGCTGGCACTGTTCCCCATTGGCAGGAATGAATTGGATGCCTTACTGGCCTCCGAGCATTGATCATGAAGTACGTAGGTACATGTCACATCAAGCAATTGTTTTGATAAGGGTGGGGCAATTAGGTAGGGTGACGCGATGGGGTGTTGTGCCCAGCAGGTAGGTGTTTACAGCTACTAGACCACACCCTCCGTACTTACAGCACTTGGTGAATGCCCTGATAGCTCCCCATATCGAAAATGCCCAACAGGAATTAATCAATTGGCCAATCAAAAATCTGGGATTCGGACGATAATAATTTCTGATCTGGTTTCCATTTTGGGCGTTACTGATCTGGCCAGCTCCAGGCCCAGATTTCACCTACAAAAGGACTTCTTCTCTCCCACCAAGTTCCTGACTTCCCTTCCTCCTCTTCCACCTCTTGACAGTCGATCTTCTTGACTTGCATCCAACACACACATACAACATCCATCCTCATCCATCATCCCTCTTCTCTTCCACTCCATCTTCAACTTTCGGGTCAACATCAAGGTAAGTCAACTTGATCCATCATTGTCAACAACATCCCCCATCCACTACCACTTCCTTACTTCCATCTTCAACCTTCAACCTTCATCTCAACATCAAGGCAAGTCAACATCATTCATCAGTGTCAACCACATCTGCATCCAACTTCCACATCCAACTTCCACATCCAACTTCCACATCCACTTCCATCTTCCACTTCCATCTTCCACTTCCATCATCCACAACCTTGATGTGGCTCTGTACTTGACTCCCATTTCATTTTCTTTTCCCACTGCTGCTATTCCACATCTCATCTTGCATACAACCTTCATTCATCTGACACCAAGTCAGGTTTACCACATCCATCTTGTTGTCAACAACATCAACCAACAACCTTATGGCTCGCATCATTGCCAGCTCTCCAGATGAGTATCCCATCTTTTCAATTCATGCCAACAATTCTTTTTGGTTTTCCATCTCATTCCTCCTCCAATTCATCCATCTTGCTTCCATCTTGCTTCCACCCTCCTGGGCACGAGGTTTAAACTGCATCCAACTTCCCTTTCCTTTCCATTCCTTCCCATTTCCTTCTTGCACCAGCACAAAAAAACATCACCTCTGGGTGAGGCCTTCGGGTCAGTGCCTTCGGGCGGGATTTCTCATTGGATGGCGGGGTCCTTTGAAACAGGCGCTGGTAGCACCCGGGCAGTGCATTGCAAGGTCTGCCAGCGTTTCCGCTCTTCGTGAGCATGCCCGGCCTTCGGCCCCACACCCTCCTCTTCGTGACAGACTGCACCTTGTTGGATACCGTGGACTGCCGTTGGTGCTCGGATGGTCACCAGAAAAGAAAAAAGTCGCGTGGAGCGATAAGCAGGTCTCCTCCAGCCTGTCCAACTCCCCATGCGCAACCTGGCGCGCCACCTCCCTTTCCTGCGGGATTGGGGCTGGCTCGTTGGATGACCCACTACCACATGCACAAAAAGACTCGGCGGCTTGGTCTCGAGAAGCAATCAGATGCACCTCACGATTTCCTCCCATCCGTTCCGAACCCGTCCGATTCAAGCCAGACGTGATCCCTGTCCATTGCCTATTCCCCAACAGCTCTGGTTTCACAATCACACATGGTACGGACCTACCACCAAGGCAACCCCCCCTCCAGTGATCCGTCCGTGAAAGAGCGGGCCTCTGCACATTGCTCAATCCCCCATTGCTCTGTGTATTGCCCATAGCGTCACTTCTGCACTGCGAGGCGCTCACTTGTAACCACCGTGCTGTTTGTACGTCCGCTGTGGGGCCGCATTCAGTACGACCGACCTGGTAGCTTGACTGGACTGTCGCTCGGTCAAAATGGAGGCGCTTGGCTTGCGGGCCGAGTGTCAAGTTTGGAGTGGTGGACTTCGTGTGTCACCGGGAAGGAAGGCGGGCAAACTCCAAAACAAACATTTTTTTTTTTTTTCATTGTGGTGGTCGCTTCGCGCGATGCTACGAAGAAGAAATCCTCTTGTCTATTTGTTTACTTGTCAATAGTGTCGTGACTCGTCAATTCAGAAACCCAACAGCAAAGCTATTTGGCATCGTAGGCCGAGAGCGAGAGCCAGATCGTGGTCTGGCAAGCTTATGCGTAGATGTGCGATCCCATGTGGCGACAGAACTTGCCAATATGGAAACCGTGTCACTGTGCTGACTTGCAAAAGTCTGAGCTCACCTGCTACTCTCGATGGCGAAACACCATGCTGGCGATTGAATCAATATCGGTAACCAGAATTGCGTTGCTTACTTGATGAACCTGGTCATTAATTGCATCTCCCGCATCTGCCAATCAAACATGGGCATCAAGGAATACACGTCACCAAAAGCCAAAGGCGCAGCAACTGATCTACAGCACTGCATTTTGGAGCGAAAAGGCTAACAATGATATGTGTAGCTACGAACCGACTTTTTAACATTCGTATCCGACATACCGTACAAAGCTCTCGACAGACCATAAATCACAAGTCCTTGTTCCATGGCGAAACATCATGTCGACAACCAAAGCAAAATGGGCAGCCTGGATTGCGTCCCTTACTTGATTGACCCGGTCATTGATGGCACCAACGCCCAGAGAAAGCTTTGGTAACAGGTTTTCAGCTAGGAAGAAAGTGATGATACCACGGATTAATCTTCCAATATTCTAGAAGAGATTCCATCCACAATAAGATATCGAAAACTTGAAAAATATATCCGAATTCCAAGTTCCTACCTACCTACCGTGTTCGCACCGACAAGATACAGCCGATCCAGCTCCGCCGCCGCCGTCTCATTGCTCACCCGGAGCCTCAAGAACCGCTGATCCGTGACCGCCTCGTCGTACACCCACACATTCGACCCGTTCGCAAACACATGGTTATACCCAAACTCGTTCCCGTACTCGAACATACCTCCCACCCCGTCCCCGTCTCCCATCGCAAACAGCACCGTCAGCGGATCCCACGAAGGCCTTGCCGCGCCGTAGGTATACCATTCGTACGCCCGACGCACCGGATCCCCCTCGGGCCCCTCCCGCATCAGCTTTGTGCCCGAAAAGACGTCACCCCCCAGCTCCCCGCCCGAGAAGACGATAGGGGTCAGGCCGCGCCAGCCGTTGATAACGTGCGCCGTGAACGACGGGTCGTCGCCGAAGAAGTTGAACTCGCGGCCGGCGGGGTACGCGCCGCCCATGACGACGAGGCGCTCGACCTTGCGGCGCACGAGCTCGGGGCCGGTGAGGGGCGAGAGGGCGTCGGCGGTGGAGTTGAGCAGGGCCGACAGGTTCTCGAAGAAGCCGATGGAGGCGATGGTTACGGAGCCGTCGGGGGCCGCGGCGAGGGTCGAGCGGTACAGGGACATGGGGTCCCAGGCTTTCTCGGCGTTGAGGGGCGGCCATGGTAGGTTTGGCTGGTAGGCCGAAGAAGAAGAAGAAGAGCCGTTGGCGAGGGACGAGGAAGAGGGAGAGCCGAAGTGGTAGGCTACCTTGCTGGCGTATTCGCCCAGCTCGTAGGCGTAGTCGTCGAAGAAGCTGGTGTTGGCCAGCGGTCGCACGATGCCGATGGGCACGTCGCCCTTGCCGTAGTGGGCGAGGATGGCGGACGCGGCGAGGGCGGAGTAGCTGGAGCCCACATTGATGTTGACGGCTAGTAGGTTCACATTTGGCGCCGTGGCGGCAAGCAGAAGGGCGCCAGTGTCACTGCGAGCGTAAGTCAGATGAAATGCTCTTTGAGGGGTGTCGAATATTGAGAATGTGTACTTACTCGACATCGCTGAAGATGTCGGTGTCGATGACGAGGTTTCTGGCTCCTGAGGCGCATGCGACAATCGGCAACGCCAAGAGGCGAAAGGCGCTGCGAAGGACCTGTGTTGACCTCATGATGCGCTGTGGTTGACCTATCAAAACATTGACATATACACTGAATGGGTTGCAAACGAAGGCGACGGTCGTGATGTAGCTTTATTTGCTTGAGGTTGTACCCGGTATCAGAAAATTTGCTGCACCCCTGTCCCCTGCCCCAGATCCGACCGTTATCAAAGAGCGGGGTCATAGTATCATCAAATTGCCGGATGGCCCCGGACTATACCGGCAATGTCGTTGCCAGTACAGGTTGCATCGGCCACGCAGTGAATGCGACCGTTGCCTCTGATGGATTGAGGCGTCCCGGCATAGCATCATTGCAATTCGAGATGGAAAAACGCTCAGCCTTGCATTGGGTCCAAAGCTTATTCAAATGTAATAGCAAGAACTATATAAGAATTGATTCAGAAACGATTTCTACTCGTATTGATCCTAAATACAGTTGCTGCTCGCATTGGAATGCGATGCTGGCCGTGATAACTTATTGACTTGAGTTGCCATGGTCATGATGTTGAAGGTCCAGATGCGCGCCCGGATGACCCCGCCAATTGATTAGCTTCGGGGGGTGTCCACCAAGGTGTGGTTTGGATCCGACGTCCCAATCCGAAAGGGGGATTGAACCCAACTCCCGCACCCAATGGCAGTCGAGATCGTGGTGCGACGCAATTGATTGACTTGTCAGATTTGACAAGGGCGGAGAAGAGACAGGTGTTCATGCGTGCCCAAAGTCAATGATCCCCAATCCAGGCTGCTATCACAATTCAGTGTGAGCTGTCTGTCTCCTTGAGTTGCGCTCAATTAAAATGCTGTTTCTACCTGACCCAAGTCTAATTTCCCTAGCGTAGTTGGAACTTGGGATGATGCGACTGCCTACCAAGCGCCACATCCGTCCGTCTCATACTTTACAAATTGATCCTTTTCACAGTCGGCATGTCGGGGCGTTTCAATCGAACGTGAATGATGTAACTGTACATGCTGGACCTTAGTGTATGTCGTAGTACGTCAGTCAATCAGTTAGGCTGAGACGTCCTGGGGAAGGATGCAGCGAGGGGAGGTCAGAAAGCAACCGATAGCTGTTGCAATCCAAAAGTCCTGCTGTCTGTAC
Organism: Apiospora marii; assembly: GCF_038362585.1. Lineage (NCBI taxonomy): Eukaryota > Fungi > Ascomycota > Sordariomycetes > Amphisphaeriales > Apiosporaceae > Apiospora > Apiospora marii. The sequence goes on from NW_027117377.1 coordinate 5,116,144, forward strand.
ATGTAAGATTGGAAGACCATTATCTTATCTTAAAAGTCCCAATCAAACCCAAATGTAATCAACGCATTTCCAGTCAGCCGCCAAGTCTGTGTGCCTAGGCCTGTGGGTGTGCGGCCGACCACATTTGGACCTGAAGTCAAATGGTCAAGTGTTTGTTGCCCTGTGGCTTGGACTTTCAGCTGCAGCCTTGATGGCTGGGAGGAGGGGTGTGTCCGGCAACCTAAATCCAACGACAATTCCAATTCGACCACAATCAAAATTAGGCATCGTTTGTCCGTGTCTTTTCTCAACCTTACCACTTGCATATCTAATCTGCTTCTTTTCTTTTCACGTTTTTTGCGCCCATTCCCCTTCGAAGAGAACGGTCGATCAGCACAAGCGACACCTTGAGACTGGCAGTGCCGGAGATCAAGATTCCGCATTCAAATATTCGCCAGCTGGTCTCACGGGCATCCAATTCTCGCTGCAATCACCAGCCCACTGACGTCTCCATGGTCAATCACATCCAGAGTATCTTGGTGGTTCATTCCGTTCCTTGAATACGCCAGTTCAACCCCGGAGCGCTTCCGACGCGCTTGGCCTTAAAGGATGGACAGCACGCCGGGGTCTCGTCGCCTCCACTTCAACATGCCGCCAGGCCTCGAGAGATTTCCCCAGTTCTTCAAATTACCCTACGATGTTCGGTACAAGATCTGGAAAGACCTGATCTTCGTCCCCGGCATTCACTTCCTCAAGTTTGAAGCCAACAGGACCCCGCTCCGTCGTCCACCCCTGGACGATGATTCGGACCGGGACGACGATGACGATGCTGAATCCTCACAGAACTTGCGTCGCCGGCCCAGGGTACGCCAGGGACACACCACACCCGTTTACTCGGCCACTCTCATTCCCATCTTTCCCTTGCCGGCAGCCGATATGTCATACTACATCACGGCCCAGAAACATCTGACGATGCTCTCTTTGTCATGCGGCGAAGCGGCCGAGTTGGTCTCCCGTGCCACTCACAAGCACGGCTGTCTTATTCTGGATAACGCCCGTCTCATTTCACTGGCAGACTCCAACGACGTCATCTGCATCGACTACCCGGACCTTAGCTGGGCCCGCCATCTGGGGTCGTGGGCTAATAAGCTGAACCAGTTGCAGCTCAACGCGGTCCGGTGCTTGGCCGTGAAGTACCACCCCGAGTGGGACGACGAGGAAAGACGCCGCTGCCGGCTGTGTGGCATGATACATGGATCGTCTAAGCCGCAGATCCACCACCATCTGTACGAGTTTGCCGCGCTCTTCAAGAACCTGGAAAGGTTCTGCTTCGTCGACTACCACACCATCCGCCGGTCCGACTCCAAGGATCTCTCTCAACTCAGCCAAGACGCCCCGCGCTGGCCCGGCCCCAGCACCAGCCACGGCATCTCGGGCGGTGGCCAGACGTTCCTCAGTGGAGGTAGGACCTACTACGAGCTCGATCCCCAGGACTGGCAGCTGAACTCTAAGGTCTTCAGAAAGCTGGACTGGGTGAAGGCCGAGTACCTGAAATACTGCAAGGAGCACCCCGAGAAGCACAGCAGCCCCGAGAAGATCAAGTTCTGGGTCCTGGGTTGCGAGTGGGACTACGAGCAGCTGGAGCACCGCCAGAATGCGGCGCATCTGGCTAAGACCCGGAACCCGCGGCGCACGGCACACAAGAGGCGCACCGCGAGACTGGCAGACGTCACGAAGATGATGGAGAAGATGGGATTGGACGGAGAAAAGACCAGCAGCCGTGACTTTGAACAGCCAGATGGACTCCCTGTCGAATTTGGCGGTGATAGCGAGTCCACCTATAAGTTCGAGTTTTCTGTTAGCACGAAGAAGGATCGAGTCGCCCGTCAGAGCGATAATGGAGAATCGGACAAGAAGGATTAAAATACAATACAGGACGTAGACGGTTGGGTCTGCCACTACAAGAAGCGTCGGCCTAGGAAGATCATGCCCGCGGTTTTGGGACAGGCGTCCCGATTACAGGACAGCATTGGAATTAACGATTGTACATTACGGTTTATGCTTACGATCAGAATACCCCGAGTTGATGGAGATGTCAATGGGCGGCTAGAAAGCCTCTTGCAAAATTATGAAGCAGCAGAACCAAGCGCCTTCGATATCAATAAGCCACGAGCCAGTGCTGTATGCCACAGTTCTCGAAGAGTTATAGTACATCTATCGTAAAAGTCATAAATACACACACCGTGTCCTGTCAGACCTCACGCGATACTTGTTTGAAGGTGTGTAACTGATGACTTCAGTCCTCTAGGGTTGCCAGCGCCACCAACTGCCCCACGACACCAAAAAACACCGCAACTCTTGTAGTAAGCCATCGGCCAGCGTTGATGTATTGCGCAGGTCTCGGGCCTGACGGTTCTGGGCGTCCATGCGCCATATCGACGCGTCATCGAAATGTATTTGAAGTCTTCGAGTACACACTTGGAGACAGGTGATGTACAATGTCCCATTTCGAGTGACCAAAGCGGTCATCCAGATTCGCGCACCCTTTCAATTTCTATATCTAATTTTTTCTTTTTTTGGCATTGAGGTCGGTAATGTCGTCCTAGCAACTGTTTGGAGTGAGGCTAATGCTGGGCTTCTACCACATCGCCTGGCTTAAAAGCAGTGACGAACTATGCACTACCCAATCGCTCATGTAGACTCTACTTGGTTATTTTGGTGTACCAAAAAAATAAAGCAGGAATTTGCGGCTGTTCAGTTCGCCTTTGCTCAAATAGCCTTCGCTTTGTCTAGATACCTGGTTGTCTCCTTTCGCCTAGCTGAATGCAGCGAACCAAGGCGCGGTCTTTGTCATAGACCCCAATCAAGACTTCATAACCTCGCGAAATGATCAGAGCAATATGAGCCCTTCCATAGATTGGCGTCGAGAGTAGGTTCATAACACCTCGGCATTTGCAAAGTCGAATCAGGATATTTTCAGTCTTGAGATTATGTCTACCCATAAAAAACGGCCGTACCGCCAGGCCGGTGTCTTCCTCCCTCATGTACGCGACACCGAGAAACCCGATACCGATGAACAGGGTGTTAGAGGTGTGGGGAAAAAGGGATTCCTCTTCGTCCGGGATCTCGGACCAAGAGGCAATAACAGATGGAGGGGGCATACCTTCCTCGTCCAGTGTCTGAAAACGGAGAAACTATACGTCAACAAGATATTGGTTCGGGGCACCAGCAACGCAAGGTCGGAGGATCGAGGGGATTTCCTCCCGGAACTGCCCCCGGAACTTAGGTTTTCCACTGTACGTCCCATGTCTAGGGGCTTGCTTTCGCTTTCAGGCCAACCCCAGAAGCTGACAAGTTGCGCTGCATAGATCCACACCGCACTGATTGGACAGCCTACTCTCCCCAAACAAACTTATTTTCCTCAACTAGACTTTTGGCAGCGGCTGAGCGATAACTCCTACTCCCTATACTTCCAGTAGGTCCCTTCCCGTTTTGCCCCCAAAGGGGTATCTCAAGTCTTTGCTTTGCTGACCCGGCATTGATACAACAACCAGACACCACAACGGCGGCACCCTCGAAGACCTCATCCAAAAGTACCGGCGAGCGCGAACGCCCATCCCCGAAACCTTCGTCTGGCACGTCGCCGTCGAGCTCGGCAAGGCGCTGGCCTACCTCCACCAGGGCCCCCCGGGGATCCTGCCGGGCTGGTGGCGCATCCGCCACCGCGGCCTGACGGCGGACAACGTCTTCGTCCACTACGAGGGCACCGAGAACGGCAACCGGTACGCGCGGGGCACGCCCAAGAACGCCTTCCCGCAGATCGTGCTCGGCGGCTTCGGCCGCGCGGCGCGCACCGACGAGCCCCAGGCCGAGCTGCGGCCGTCCGCCATGATCGAGGGGTTCGCGAGGCTCACGGCCGTTTTCGGCCCGGCGCCGGAGGCGGCAGCGGCACCGTCGGCCGCCGCGATCGCCGTCGGGCCCAACGCCGTCCGCAACCGGTGGTGGGAGGACGTCTACCAGTACGGCGGCCTGCTCCGGCGCCTGGTCCAGGCCCATCTCCCGGGCGCGGACGCGCCGCCCGAGGCTTGGACCGTGGAGGAGGCGTGTTTCTGGGGGCTGATACCCGGCCAAAGCCCGCACTACTCCGAGGAACTGCAAGAGTGGCTATCGAGCAACTTTGAGTATGACAACATGGACACGAGCGATATCTTCCAGAGTCAGACGATCAATGGTGTCACGGAGGACAATTATGTGAGTCTGCAATGAAAATTTCTATAATCAGACCGCACATGGCATACCCCACGCGTGCAAATAAGAAACCCCGTCCAAGACCAACTAGCTAACCACTTATTTCACTCTTTACCGGATTGCAGCGCAGAATAGTTACCATGCAACAGCTCCTCGACGATAACTGGGCCCAGAACCTTACACAAGCTCAGGAGTGCCTGGACGCCGCCAGGAGGGAGCTGGGGGCGATCTACACGGGCCCCGCCAACGTGTCGTGGACGCAGCCGCCCCACCTCATGGCCTGCCCCTACTTCGACGAGGACGACGAGGAGCTGCGGGGGCTGGACCGCTGGTCGACGGCCCGCGGGCGGCCGGGGCCCCTGCGGCCGCTGCGGGCGCACCGGGAGCTGCGGAGGGTGGAGTGGCAGGTGCCCAAGCTGTACCCGGTCGACGAGAGGACGGACGTGCGGTACTTTGGGCAGTGGGACGATGAGGGGGATTTTATAATGGGAGGGGTCTGAGTGGTTGGAAATATGGCGGATATGTAGACAGGAGTAGCAGTAGCTTGTCTGGTGGTAGAAACAGCGGTTAGGATAACATATACAGGTCGGCACGAAGGACGATGATGTCACACCAGCAAGTTGCATATCGTGATGAGAAACAAACAGTGATATGGTTATTATGTAAATGGCAATTTTAGATTGGGTAGCAAAGGAAGTGACGAATGATAAGTGGTGCAACAGCAGGTAAGATGAAAAAGTACAATTGAAAAAAGACGTAAAAAAAAAACGACCACAACCGGAATCGAACCGATGAGCTGCATTCCTCGCCTCTACGTTCCTCCGCCGGGCATTAGTTCAGGTCCACCCTTGACATCTTCACAAGGAGACTCAGCAAAATTGATCCACCAGGATCTGTGGTCGAAAGAAAAGGCCTCTATTAGGATTTATGTAGGGTAGCTAGCTCACCTGGAGCTCAGGCAATTGGCAGTAGGTAGGTAGCTATGTAGGTAGCTCTTTGTTTGGGGGTTGGGCCCCCACCAAAGCTGTAGAGACAATCCGAGGGCCAACAATGAGGTGAGGTGGTAGTGGTGATTGTCTGGGGGAGGTGCTTTGGGGGGGACGCGGTCAGGCACCGGCCTCCCACTGTAGAGCTTGTTACCAAGTAGTGCGGCTGCATAGGCAGGCCTGCCTCTCCCATGGTATCCCCACGTCCTTGAATCTGTATATGGGAACTACTATAAGGTGATGAACCAACCTTTCATGGTATTATGAATCTTTTTCTGGTGTTTCTACTTCCATCAAATTAATGTGAAGCTTCCGAGACCATCATATCAAAACAAACTCGACCCAACTCGAGCCAGTCCCAGATAATTCACTGTTGATTACTTGTACCCCGATACAGTAGGTCCCAACATCCAATCCATGAGCCCATCTGGTCCGGACCCGAGTCGAACATTTCTCCAATCCTCAACTGAGATTGTATAAGCTAGCCAAGGCATCCCACCCAATGACTGGAGGCAAATTTGGCCCTGTTACATTGTATTATGCTCTTCCAAGTCGCAAGCAGACAACGAAACTACTTGAAGCCGCTTGCATATATTTCGTTTCCAAATCACCCGTGTCCTTTCATCTTTACCAGGAAGCCGCAGAGCACCCCCCATCTCTGGTTGGCAACGGCACCGAGAGGCTGGCTACCTAGCATTCGAGTCTTGTTCCATCTTGTACTTCCGCACAATGATATTTTCCTACAAGCAGATGAAGATGTCTCTCAGACATCATGTCTTTTGTCGTTGATGTTGTGTTTTGGTATGTGGTTGCAATTTCTTGGCGTTGGGCTTAGCAGTCTTGGCAGGGGTCAGGGGCTAGTAACCAGCGCCAAAACCCGATATTCATGTCAGCTGTATTCAGCCCTTTTATCTGTATAGACTGTATGCCGCAATGTTTGCAGACCTCAATTCATGCTAAAATGGATTCGTCTTTTTTTCATCTTCTAGCTGCCTCATAACCGAAATTGCCTACAACGATGCAACTGATCCACAACAAAACCATGGAGTTTGCGGGATTCCTCGAAGACCCGACAGTGATATTTAGGCGGCGGAAATAGCCCCACAGATGGGCAGTACCCTAAAACTGCCCACTCAAAGATTACATCAAGTAAGGTGTTAAAGAAAGTCTTCCAGGGCCGTCTCTCCTTCTACCAAGCGAGCGTCGCGTACACTCTCCTTCCAGACCCAGTCTCGCTTTACCGCATCCCGCGCCTCGACGCTCGTCTCCCACGGCTCCAGACCATTGAAAAACCGTGCCTTGGGCAACTCGCCGAGCCCGGGACCGGACCCTACCGCGGCCTCGAGGACGTGAGCAGCCGACGTCGCCGGGCTCCGCACATTGCCGCCGCGGGGCATCAGCAGCGCCAGCAGCGGGAAGAGGACCTGCATGACCAAGACGCGGATGACCCAAGGGGCCTGGCGCGCGAGCCCCGTGCTCATGCGGCCCGGGTCGACACCCAAAACACATACATTGCTGAGGGCGGCGTCTCGGTCTAGCCGCCGCTGTAGCTCGTGCACCATCATGACCAAGAACAGCTTGGTGGCCCCGTAGCGCCGGAACGCGGGGCGGAAGGAGGGGTCCTCCTTGGCTGCGCACCAGGTGCCGCGGGCGATTGCGCTGATGGTGGATTGGTCCTGGAGGACGGTCTTGTACTGTTCTTCGACGAAGGCTTTGCTGTCGCTGTTTCTCTTGTCCAGCGGGCTAGGTAGTGTGTAGCACGTTAGTTGCTCAGTTCTCAATGCCGCTGTTTGAGGTCTGATATATAAAGATAATGAGACTTACTCGTGAGACTCGCTCCCGATAATGACGATCCGTCCCGAGTCCTTATCCATACTTTGGAGGAGTAGAAGAGTCAAGAGCCAGTGCCCGAGGTAGTTGGCGCAGAAGACCTTGTCAAGACCGTCCTCGGTCCAGGCCTGGTTCCCGAAATCCTGATAGCCGGCGTTCAGGATCAGGGCTCGTATTGGGGGCAAGGTGCCCGCGGCCACTCTGGCGTTGATATCCATGGCTAAGTGGCGTACGATATCCAGGTTCGTAAGGTCCAATGAGCACAGTTCGTGCGGGTGGGACGGGGTCGACGCCAGGATGGAAGAGACGGCGGGGGCGTTTTGACTGTCACGAACGGTGTAGAGGCCATGGTACCTAGACAGCTCCTGGTCGTTGGCTATCTGCTTCACAATAGCGCTCCCGAGACCACCGTTGGTGCCCGTCACCAGAATAGATCCCTTTACGAAACCCATTGTGGTTTGTTATAAATGGTTTTGCGGTCGGCTTGGATATAGAAGGGGAGCTTAGATGGACAGAAAAGGCTGGACACTAGTATGAGGAGATCAAAGAGGGGTTTGGATACTGTTGGTTTGGAAACAATTATCACGTCCGTGCGTGCCGCCTCCCTCCCTCGCGTGGTCGGCGACCCAGTTTGCCGGGGGCAATCAGTAAAGGCAGGCAGGCTATGAGGCTGGGGGCGTGGTCGTACAGCAAGGAGGGGTCGCATATGTGAAAGTGGGACGATCGGTGTACTAGTATGTTATGCGAAGACTGTCACGGGTGGGCGCCGAGGCCCCAACCAACTGCATAAACCCGCCCCAACGAACAAAAATACGAAGACCCAAAGTAAGCAAACACCGATCCTATTAGAGCTTATGCTAGCCGCGAGATCCTCCTCCATCATATATCCTGCGCCGGCGTCGACGCGCGGGCACAAGGCGGCGTCCTGGATGTAGTGGGAGCCCACCAGGTGGTGGCCGCGGAAGGCGGGGGCTGTCTCCTGCCGATAGATCTCTAGGTAGGAGTGGTTGTGCGGGAGGTAGGTGAGGAGGCAGAAGACGGTCTTGAGTTTGTTCGTGTTGATGCTGCAGGGCGTAAGCCTGTGTCGACGACGTCAACTTCGAGTTCTTACTCAAAATGAACCGTCCAAACTAGGCGGCCATGGAATTCGCTTTGTAGCTATGTAGGCAAGAGGATTAGGTTAGATCATGGGTCCATGGCCTGTCACGTTGCTTTATAAAATATCATCTCGAGCCTCTTTCGCACAAATCCGTCTCGCAATGCTCTTTGTTGTTTTCCTCTAGATCCCAACGGAAAGGGATGATCGACAGTGGCACAGGTTGGCACTGGTAGTATTCCGATACCCCAATGGGAAGCCAAACCACCATGCAGTGTGCATATATTGTTGGGAAGGGCGGGGGAGGTAGCAACATGGGGGAATGCAGACAAGAGGGTGTTCGATTACTTATTACGTATTTGGCTGGACAAGTGTTTATGCATTGTATCTCTCTGAGATTGAGGCACCGTCTCCCGATCGCCTCATGGGCATGCTTGTCGATTATGCATGGCGGGAAACAGGGATATGGCTTAACGCCCGAAATCCGAGTTTGCGGTGGTCCACCCTGCTCCAAGCTCTGCCCAATCAGAACGCGATGAAGATCTCACATGTCAACCATAATACCTGTATGCTGCTGACTGATGCTTTGAGGTAAGCTGTGTTTCTTGAGCTGGACATTGCTCTCCTTCCGAAACCGTGGCCAATCTGTATCAAATCTCGTTATATAGCACCCATACAAATCAAACAGCAACCACGATGGATAAATACGAATGCGAAGTCCTGGACCAGCCCGGAGGTCTCCTCTCACCGGCAGCGTTAGCAGAGCTACACTCCTCCCTACGAGCACTGGGGAGCCATTGTCTCCACCCCCTGCCGGACTACCAAGTCTTCAGCGCCAACCTGACCACCGCCTTCGCCAACAAGGTCCTTGTAGTGGCCCGACACAACGGCGAAGTTGTGGGCTTCGTGTCCGCCGTCCATTTACTGGGTACCCCCGAGAAGCTGCAACACCCCGTCATCCACACAGGCCTAACCTGCGTCCACCCCAACCACCAGCGCCAGCGCGGCGGTCTGAAGCAGCAGATGTACGGCCGCCTCTTCCTGCACCTCCTGTCGCGCCCCACCCACCGACGCGGTTTCTGGGTCACGACCGTGACCGACATCGTCAGCTCGCTCGTGGACATGAGCCGGGTCTCGATCCGCAACTTCCCCTCGCCGCCGCCGTCATCTACGTCCTCTACCTCGGACGGGAGTGGCCCGAGTGAGGAGCACCTGCTCATCGCCCGCGACTTCAGCGCGTGCCATCGTCGGAAGGCGCTGGTGGCACCGACGGCTGAGTTCGACGAGCGGGCGTTTCTGTTTCGGGGGTCCAATGATCATCCGGCGGCCGCGGCGTTTCGCAAGGATATCGACGATAGGGGACGGTATTGGCACCGGGATCGCGCGGCGTCGGAGTTTTGGAGGGAGATGGTTCGTTCGGGTACGGAGGACGAGGTGTTGTTGGTTGGGTTCATCGATCCGGGGCATCTGCAGGCGGTTGCGACTGGAGAGGGATATCGGGATCGGTGGAAGCACAAGTATGGTAAGTTGTGAACGGGGTCTGGACTACTGGACATCTTCCTCGTTGTTTGACTGCTGAGCCTTGTTCCATAGGCCGTTTTGGTGCACTGTATGGAGGAACCTAGACAGTAGAGAGAGGTTAAAAGGGAATAGGATTATCAAGGACAGTTGTTGTAACTGTAGAGCACGTGTGGTTATATGATGACTATCCAATTTAGTTTTGCCAACCATCTACAGCTCCCCAAAACGCTTCAGCATCTACTCTACTCTCTCTCCACGCTAAACGCTTACTGTAATCTTCGTAAGATAAGTGCTTTCTCTGCGTGAGTATTTCGTTAGCTTCCTTTTCGAGACTTTCCGAATCCCCTGGGTTATCCAATTGGAGGATATCTCTAGCGAGGCGTGCGAGATGTTTTCCTTCTTCCGTTACGAGATCTCGTTCAGTATGATCAGAGTGGTGGTTCTCAATAAGGTCGACAAGGTGCGGCTCAAGGAATCGATCTTTCTCTTCTAGCAGCGTCGCCAAAGATGTGCATGCCTCCCGGACGTCCCTGGTAGTATCTGCCGATCTCATATGACAGTCAAGTAGCAGACAATTTGCTGTGACGCGAATGATTCCTTTCATTGGGACTTCAACCCAGGTGGCTTCTGGTCTCGGTCTCGAATAGTATGCGATGATTGGGAAGTTGTCTTCTCTGACCTGCACCGCAAATATCACCGATCCACTCACATTTGTCCCGGCCTTGATCATGGTACCAATCAAATCAAGAGCTTCCCCGTATAGACACGGAACAGAAGGGGGCGGTTTCTGTTTTCGATTCTTGAGGAACCGACCTATCAGGTGTAAGAGAGACTGTAAAAGAGTTTCAAGTGGGCCAGCAAGTATTTCCTGGCGGGAAAAAAGTCTGAAAGATGTCGTGATATAGCATCGCTCCGTAATATCCACCCCAGCATCGATTATGAGGTTTGCGAGGCGTGTGACTGCTGGAAATGCTAGTATTGCGTCACTCGCAAACATATTTGCAAGTATAAACGGCATGCTCCACTTAGGTACTCGGCTATCCAGAAATGCCCGGTGAGCGTACTCCACATGGCCGCATCTAACTGCTGCGCTGAAAAATTCTAAACGAAGCAGTTCGATCGTAGCACATTCTGGAATGTCGCCGGGAACATTCGATAGCCTTTCACAAGCCTGTACCAAGTTTTCGACATCTTGATGCCTCTCAAATTCCCACAGGAGGAATAAAGATCGTAGGACAACCATGGGCACGAGTTTTGGTCCGAGAGTCCGGCTCCTCCGTAACCCAAGCGGTATGTCTGGAAGTCCGGTTGGTGTTCCCGGGCAACAAGGTTCGGCTTCAAGAAGGAAAGATCCGAGTCGCGACTCCCATATGCCCAGTTGCAAAAGGGAGGATACCGTGCGATTTTTGTCGAGGATTGCCCTTCCTTGGGGTGTATCGACCAAAAAGTCAACAGCCGAGCGATGCACAAAGTCAACCTTAGTTCTCTGTTCCCCGAATACCACTCTCCTGCCTGCGAAATACTGGTAGCTCCAGTTATATTCGGAATCCGAGGTGACTGTTGTAACATCCAAAAACCCAGCGCAGCTGTTCACAATGTCTGATGTGGTCTTCTCGCACTTGATAGACGCTAGCTTGTTCAACTCACTAGGGTTCCGTGACTTCAGTATTTCCAAGCGGAAAGGCGTCACGGCCAAAGCAAGCTGCAACACAGACAAGGACGCCGGTATCCCTCTGTTGAACTTGTAATATCCATGATCTTCCTGGGCTTGAATTAGCAACCTGAAATATAGAGCAACCTTCTTAGAGTTTGCCTGGCGCTGATCCCTGCTCATGCGCCCCCACATTGACTTGTATATTTCTTCGAGTCCTTCAGGCAGATTATCAATGTATTGCCGGACTTCATCAAATTCCTGGGAAAGTTCCAGCGCCCTGTTGACGTTTCGTAAAACCAAGTGAGTCCATAGAAAAATGCCATGGGCCTTGTCGACAAGTAGCCTTTTGAGTTCTCCTCCGTCCTCCCCTTCACACTTGAGTGTGCTTTCGACGTATCGGGTGATGTCCTGACGATTCACATCATGCAGTGCAAGTGAAGGGTATTTGGCTTGGTCGAACCTCGTTCTGAGAATAGGTTCAGGTCGACTGGCCATACAAAGTTTGATATGCGGCAACGGTTGGAAGTTGTCTTTGAGTATGTCAAGGAGAGCGCCTGTCCCATCTTTTGGATCGATCTCGTCAAGTCCGTCAAGGAAAAGGCATACTGGGATGTTTTCTTTCCTCATTATTACCGACCAGACATCTTGTAACTCTTCGAGCGACCAATCGGTGGGGTTTTCCTTCAGAGACACTGCGTCTGAGGCTCCGAGAATACAGTCGGCAATTGCGGGATTAGCAGTGAGGACTTGGTGTATCACCGAACAGAAAACCCCTTTCAGGTTTCGTTGCATCGGCTCGGGTCCCAATAGCCATATGAAGTGCGATACGACAATGACGTCTGCGAGCCAGGCTCTCAACCGCTCTTGAGTTTCGGGCTCCGAGACCAAGAACTTCATCAATGTAGTTTTCCCAGAGCCGGGCTTCCCACTGATCCAGAAGACTTGCTCGTCTGAGGAAAGCCGTTTGCGGAAAGGCTGCCAGAGTTCTGTGTCAAGGTCGTCCTTCCAGATGGTCTGTAACGTGCTAGGATGGTGCACATGGTGGTCGTTACGCCGCTCATTCATCCCATGGTATTTGAGACTTCGGAGCAGCTTCTGGCGTCGCTCAGCCTGTTTTTCTTCCAGAACTAGTGCCTCTTGAGCGGCCTGGGCTTGATTGACAGCTGCTGTCACATGGTACTTGATGATTGTTGCCTCCATGGAGATTAGGTCGTTCAGCTCCCGTTTACCTTCTCCCCATTTCTCGACGAAACTCCGGAGATCATGAGGAAGGATACTCAGGTCCGTGTACATGGTCCTGACTCGGGAACTGCTTACAGTCAGCAACTGCTGTTGGCAAGGGTATTCGTGGTTTGCGAATGATATGGATGCATCCTGAGCGGGTCTTACTAGGTACGATCGACCAACGAAAGCTGGACTAGATCTCTGGCTTCCTGAAGCTGCGTCTCCAGGTCATCCAGCTTCCAATTACCAGTCAACTTCTTCCCAACTACTTTCATCGTCAAAGTAGCTGTCGACACTTTGCTCTTCTTCGCGATACCCTTCTCGAGCTTTTCTATCTCCCGGATGATATCCTGGCATATTGTCTGGCATTTGTTGGCCGACTCAAGGAGCTGCTGTTCGTCGTGGGAGACGGAGATGGGTGGGTGGATTCCTCCGGTGGTTGGCGACAGCGTCGCGAGAGTTTCTGCGTGTTTCTTGATTCTGCCATCAAATGTTCCGGTCTTGTATACGTTCGATACAAATGCGATGGTCTTTTGGCCGGTCCCGACGATCTGCAATATGTTGCACGCCAGGCCCAGGACGACCAGGGGCTCCAGTCCAGACATTCCGCTGTAGATCTCTGGATTGAAAATAGTGCTTAGAAGATGAAGAAGTACTTGAAAGAAATCATGGATCAATGCGGATCAATACAAGGTTTCTAAACAGCAACTCAAGTAGGCTCTTGAACAGATCACAAAGCTCGTCGTGACCGGGCTCAGAGTTGGACGTGACAATGGTAGCAATTTCAAAAGCGCCCGTGGAGCGGGGTAAAAACGGCTGGGCTGCCTTCGTCGTTGATTATATCAGGGCGAGGGGGCGCAGAGACCTGTTGATTGGGCGTCAATGTCTCGAAGGTGCCTGCAGACGCCTCGAGCTAGCCGCACAGCCATCCCAGCCACCACGGCTTGGAGAGCCTGACTGCACTCTCGGCTCGGGTCTAAACGCCGAGGCATATCTGAGGGCTCTCTTCAAGGCTGTGCAGCCGGCTCATTACCATCCGATGTGTTTCATTGGCTGCGCCCACTATGGGTTACACAGGAAGCCCGACAGCATCGAGGAAAAGGGGATTCTCTGTAATCGCTGTCGGAAATCAAGCTACTATAACCCAGGCGTTTTCCATTATTCGTAACTTCTATCATTCATTCTTAATATACATCCGGTCCGGACTCGTCGTGTAGAAGCTCTATATGCTCTGCCTCAGATAGCATCAATGCAGAATAATCCCTATTTAGCCCACCATCGCCGCAAACCGGAGCAGTCAGGACTCAGAAGGCTGCAGGTAAAAGTATAAGGAGACTATAAAAAAGCAAAGAACAGCCACGAACACATAAATCAAGCCAGAACATGACACAAAGCCGCCAACCCAGCCGCGCCCGCCGCCACCGCAGCAGCCCCCGGCTGCACCGTCGCAAGCGGCACCCCAGCATTCCTCGTGCTCGTCGGCCCAGACGCGTTCCCTTTATCGGGCCCCTGCCCCGTCTTGGGGTCGCAGAACTCAATGTAAGTACCACTGAGGCTGGAGGCCTGATTGTCCTTGCAGCTGGCGTTGTAGCCCCACTCGGAGCGCGCGTCGTCGCCCGCGAGCTGAAAGGTGCCGCGGTCGAAGGCGTAGATCTCCCAGCCGTAGGAGGCGAGGTTCCAGAAGCGCGTCGTCTCGAAGTGCTCGTGCCGGACGTAGCCCTGCAGGTCGCGCGTGCTGGCGTTGTTGTGAAAGACGAGGACGTTGCGGCCGGCCTCTTGCTCCGACACGCGCCGGACCGTCTCGTTGACCCATTTCTCCCGCTTCTCGACCTCGTTCTCGAAGATGCCGAAGACGTTGTTCGCGATTTCGCCCAGCACGTCTCCAGCGATCGAGACGAAGCTTAGGGGGTTGGCGTTGCTTTGCCTGGTCGAGCTGAGGATGTTCTCGCCCACGGAAGCTGGAAATAAGAATGCGGTTGTTGTTAGTGTTGCCTCTGTCGCACTGGTGGGAGTCAACAGTAGCAACGATGCTAGCAGCTGTAGTGGCTTCATGCTAAGATTCATCGTGAGTTTTATGATGTAAAAGATTATGCTGCAATGAGAATGGTTTTTGAGATTCTTGTTCAAGGGCACTTCAATTGCATTCCCTCGTGTGGTTATGGTGTATGGCATCAAGCAGAAAAGGAGAGAGTAGAAGGAAATGTTAGTTTTATAATCGTGATCCATACATCTAGGCTGCCATCATGCTGCCTCATTTTATTCCTAGTTCCTCGCTCGACCCTCGCCTTGCGAGGTTCAGCTCAGCCTTCCGTGCCTTCATGTGTCCGGAGGTCTCAAATCGCCACCCCCAGCTGAACCCCCAATGTGGAAAAAGGAAGCCACCACACCAGCAGCCCTGAGCTTGGCACAAGGCTGTATCCGCGCAAATAGCTTTTCAATTGCCAGCCTCCTGTCCAAAACAAACTGTTAGGTTGCACAAAGTCCTCAGCTATTGCTTGAATGCACGCTTGCGCATGCAGCTTGGGAATCTAATGTGCACTTTGCCTGCAAGCTAGCACCCAAGGCGCTGGAAGCTTTCAATATGCATAAGGCTTACAACGCCACTTCTTCTAGAAATGGCAATGAGTCTGACTCGGAATATCTTCTTGGTGTTGGTGTCAACTCAGAGGGGGTATGTATGGTATCAGCTCGGCAGAAAGGTAACGTAGCCAACATGTTTCACCCGAACATCAAACTTGAAGCAGTTTACATCGCTTTCCATGTGGCTGTGTGTATTGCCATCGTTTCTTCTCTCGAACATTGGGCTCACACTGCAAGCTTGGGAGCCCGTCGCATCGATAGGCGTTGTGGCTCAAGACTGAGATAAGAGCCGTTGCAAGCAAGGCATTCTTCAGGCTCAGATTGGTCAAACATCAACAGTAACAGATGTGTCTGCTGCTAGGTTCTCGTTCTGTTTTCAATGTGACTCAGCCGCCAGAATATCTTCCGTCGTGGAGACTTTTCCTTCATAATCCTCTTGGGCTCAATATTGACTGGTCTGAATGAAAGCCCGATCTTGGGACATCGAAGACATTACTGTTAGCCACCTCTAAACTCATCTTAATTGGCCATATACGCCTCTGTACGTTCACAGTAGATTTGATTGTGGTATACCAATTCCTTTTGCATCCTTCTGATTTACAAGGAATTCATCCTCACGGAGTTACTATAGACTTCGAAATCACGCGTAGGAAAGGCTGGATACTGATCCACTAGTTGCTGTGATATATACAATTTGTTTCTTGCATCACTGGAAATCACCACTCAAGGATGAAAAAACAAGGTCATACCTCACTGGATGCTGGGGCGCTGCTTAGTATACAGTTATCAGAGGAGTTTCTGCTGCTTAGTTTACTTCTGTTCCTAGACCCACTGCCTTCAGTGATGTTTACGTTTGAACTTTCTTGGAGGTGATTTCTCGTCGGTCCATTGAATACAGCTCAACCTGGCTCTGCGTATGAGGTTATTTAAAACTCAAGTTAACAACCATCATCCTTTCCCCCTTCCATCATACTCTTGCACACTAGGTCAACTCACCACAGCAGTACGCTAACACAGGATCCATTCCCTCATTCTGTATACTCGACTTCATATCTCATCATCGACATTCTTTGATCTGGGACAAAACAGCATAACTTTCATCTTTCATTCTGAAATCCACCTTATGTCAAGTTGACCTGTTTCACGACACGTTTTCGTTTTTCTCATATTCATCTGGAACTCCGGAAACATTCTCGTTACTGACTGGCTTGTGGAGGAACAAAAGCCACCAACGGTAAGGACGACAGTCAACCTTCCTTCTCCAACCTCTCAGCACGTCACGTCACATGAACAACCCATTTCTCTCTACATCCCCAACCTCATCGTGGTTCGCATCATATGGGTAGTTGAACCAAGACTTCTCAAGTTTAATGAGAGCATCACCCATTTTGCTGCTCCTCATCTTGTTCGTGTGTCAGATCAACTCGATGAGGTTCAGTAAGGTCGACACAACGTCATTTTCGTCACGTCCATCTCTCTACTGTTTTCCCCTTCTGCAGCAACAACATCGCTTTTCGCTTGAAACATCAAACTAACCATCGACTCATATCAGGCCCGCAACACCTCATTTTCATCTAACTTCAACTTTTCCGTCCTCTGTTGCGCTTGCATCGCGACACTCACATCAACCGCCGCATCCTAAAGCCCAGTTATTATCTTACGGTTGTCAAAAGCGTCGACATGACTCACAGAAGAGCCAGCGGTGGCGTCGTGAACGCCGATTTTGGGTATGAATCGCCTAACACGAAGATGGAAATGTCCTCTTCAACCACTACCACGAGCGACATGAAACCCACCGCGTTTAACCGTCCTGTCTCGCGGCCTACCCTTTCATCAGTTCGGTTGTACGGAGAATCAAAGAAGCCAGCAAACACTAGAACAGAATCCATAAGTCACGTTGGACCATGGGAGGATTTGCCCCTCTCCTATTCTGAGTGCTGCGGTCCTTCTTCCTCCTCTGGCACCTCTGGCACTTCAAGCTCCTCTCGCCCTTCTAGGCCATCTAGATCTGGCCCTTATGTTACCGCCCCGTCACAGTCTAGTGGCAACACCCGAAGCGAACACAGTGTACAGATGCCAAGCCACCAACCTGAGACGAGTCATACGCAGAATCACATCCGTTATCGAGTTGACAAGCGCTGGGCTAGTGATAGACGCTGCCTGACCGTGCGTTTCCTAAACGGCAGTCAAGAGCAAAGGAGGCTGGTCAAGAGGATCGTTATTGAGCACTACAATAGCATACCCATGGTGATCCGATTCGTCTTCCTTCGGCCCCGTGACCTTGGTCTCGCGGATATCCGTGTCCGGTTCGCCGAAGGAGAGGATTCCTGGAGTCTCCAGGGCACGGAAAACAAGTACGCCCTCATCGGTTACAAACCCACCATGACCCTGAACCTGTCCGGTGGGACGGAGTTTCACCAAAACACCATCCTCCAGACATTCGGTCTCGCGCTGAGTCTCCGTCTTGAGCATCTGCACCCGGACAGCGGCATTTCTTTCGACCACGCCGAGCTGCGTCGCCAGGGCATCACGGAGCAGGATATTAAGTTGGTGTGGACGGTATCTGGCATTGACAAGAGAAGGACCGTACCGTATGACAGAAAGTCCATCATGCACTACCCCATCGAGATAAAAGAGGCGACGAATCTACGGCAGCGCATCCCTCATAACAACTGTCTGTCCAAAGGGGATAGGGCTCAGTTGATGGCGATGTATCCTGCCGCACCTCCCACCAACGGTAATAGTTCAACATCAGGGAGCACGGGCAGTAGCCGCTGCGGTAACGGCGATGATGACGCGAAGCACCCGAGGAAGAACCCAAAGGATGTCACAGTCATCAAGTACGGCCGCAAAACTGTCGAGGTGCCGAACACATACGTCGACAGGAAAGGCAGAGAGAGGAAAATATCACCCTTCACTCGGATGATGATGAAGTGGATGGTCACCTAGAGAAGAGGTGATATTTGGCATACACGACATATTTTCAGAAGCAAGAACGGCGGGCAGCGAGACGTCTCACGGAATTCGCGAATGGCAAGGATCCAGAACATCGGTACGACACCGATAACGAGATTCGTCAATCTCTAGAGCAGTCAGGCCCTGTAGCTGACAGCAAGGAGTCGACTGCATCATACGTATGCAGCAGCATCACTCCCTTTGAGAGGCTGCTAAATGGTCCTGTTGCTGCCATGCCTAAGGGGTTACAAGCTTCACCGGGCATGGTACACTGTACGATACGGGTAGCGGATATGGTATGAAGGTGGTGGGGATAATGGTGTCTACAGCACTTGGTCTGAATGCTGGAAAGTCTGGTTAGGGTACTTTCCATTCATTTTCATTTTATGTGATAAGGGCGGTGCTCTAGTGTATTTCGCATGAAGTTCAATATCATATTGGACATATGACTGGAAGTTGCCAATCAAGATGCAACAGTGACAGGAGGCGCATGCTGGCTGCACTGGGTGTTAGGGTGCTATTCATTAGTTACCAGAGGAGTTTCTGCGGGTTAGAACACTCATGTTACGTGTTATTGCTGTTACAGTCCTCTGGGTTGACGATGCAAGGTTAACTGGCAAAACATGAAATTGAATGCAACCACAGGTGCAGAAACAGGCACTTATAAACATTCAATCTCCATCACCTCTGTTTGCTTGATGATAAAAAAGAACTCCAGTCGAGAGGCGGGACGGCAGACTTTCCTTTCCTCTTTCCTCTCTCTCTCATCCTTGCTGCGGTAGCACATTATCTCAACACGACGCAACGAGACATCGACAAACTCATTTCCCTTCGGCACACACCACTTCTATTTTCTTTTCATCATCGATTGCTTCGACATTCTTTTGCTCTGGATAAATAGACCTCCAGTCGGTAACTGACACAGAACAACTTCCCTCCTTCCTCACACACCAGTAAGTCAACACACCACCTTCCTGTCCATTTCATCCACATTTCTCTACATGTATCTCATCGACATCCACAAAATAACACTCGGCAGTTGACGAGACCAACACCAATCCTACTCTTCTCCAATCTTGATCATATGCAGTGTCGATTTAGCACTTCACAACAGGTCGACACGAAATCCTCTTCCATCATCACGTCGATCCCTTTGCAGTTGGTGTCATATCTCATTGAGTGGGGTCCAAACACAAATCTCTAGTTGAAGTCGAGAGTGACACTCAACTTTGTTTTCTTCATCTCAGTTCTGTGAGAGTTGAGCCCCGCGCGTTGGCTTAGGTCGACACAACATTGCATCAACACCACATTATTTCCATTCATTGATCCATCCCTGCATTCCTGTTTCCTCTGTATCCACAACATACAACATCAGCTGACTAAAAAATAGCCAGTGGACTAACATTCATGTTCTTTTGCTGCAGTTTCGATCTAGTTGCTGATCAAGACAGCTTGGGACGCAAGTTTGGTTCCATTTCTCCCTTGTCCTAACCTCTACTGCTCTGGCTTCATTTGCACTTGCTTTCGTACATCTCCAGCGTCAGGCGCTTCACAAACCTCTTGTATCCCGTCCATCACGTTACGGTCATCGATAAAGCCAACATGGGTATCAACAACACTGACTTCGGCGCCGACAACGGCAAAGTGACGGCCAAGTGTTCCTCTGCGCTGCCCAACGCTCAGATGGTGGCGGCCACCAAGGAGGAGGCCACCTCGTCGTTAGTTGAACGTGAGCTGAAGCTCGCTGTCTCAGGACCTTGCAAGACGTTGGTGAAGACATCGACAAAGCCTACTCGGCCTATCGAGGGATCTACAGTGGGTTCCAGCACAGGTCCTCCCAAGGGTACTGCCAAGAGACCTGCCACAAAAGCTGTCAAGGCATCTGCAAAGCCACTTCTTGACGAACCTAGCACGGGGTCTACCACGATATCGACCAAAGCATCTACCAAGGTTTCTACCAAGGTACCTGCCAAGACAAATACCAAGGCCTCCACCAAAGCGACTACCACGGCCTCCGCCATAACGTCTACCACGGCAACTGTTAAGCCACTCCCGAAGCCTGCTACCAAGCCACCGGTCAAGAACACTACCAAGGCACCTGCCAAAGCGTCTACGAAGGTACCTGCCAAGGCAACTGCCACGGTGACTACCGGAACGTCAGCCGCCGCAACCACCAAGGCACCTACCAAGACTTCTACCAAGGCGCCTACTAAGGTACCTACCAAAGATGTCAATATCTACGTCGATTCTTCATATGAGTCACGCGGTGGCGGCTACACCGCTAATTATCTGGAATTGGACGGTTCTACCTTGAGGAACCAGCGTTCTTCCGGATCTGGCCATGAGGAAATGTCCGAAAACAGCCGTCGAATTCACCAGTGGCGACTGAGCACGGCTGCTTCCTCGAGAATATACCCGACATTCCCCAGCAAACAGGCCCAGGACGGCGCGCGCTACGAAGAAGACAAGCGCTGGCCCAGCAGCCAACGCCACCTCACTGTGCGCTTCCTCAATGGCAGCTTGGAGGACAAGAGTCTGGTCAAGAGTGTTGTTAAGATTTCGTATAACACGATTCCGATGCATATACGGTTCAAGTTCCTCGGCTCGGCCGAGACTGGCCCCTCGGACATCCGCGTCCTGTTCGCCGACTCGGGCGACTCCGAGGGTAGGAACGGCCGTACCAACAGCCAAGTGGACTCCGACAAGCACACCATGCGCCTGGTTCTGAATCAACAGGACCCGGAGTATGCCGAGTTCTGCGTCCTTCACCAATTTGGTAACGCGTTGGGTCTTCGCAACGAGCATCAGCACCCCGACAGCGGCATCTTGTTCGACCACGAGGCACTGCGCCGCAAGGGATGCTCTGACAAAGATATCAAGCACCATTGGCAGCCGCGCGGCATCGACCGAAGACGGACCGTGCCCTACGACGAGCGCTCCATTACGCACTACGGCATTGATAAAGATGACACCTTGAACCTGACCCGGAGCCTCCGCCGCAACCAGGTTCTATCCAACGGGGACAAGAAACAACTCATATATATGTACCCTGCTCCCGCCGAGCCCAAGGCAAAGTCCAGCGAAGCCAAAGTCCACGGAAGCCCGGTCGTTCAGCATAGCGTGCGCTCTGCTAACCCCGTGGTCGCCAGCAGGCCTAATAAGGCTCCAATGCCGCCGCCGGCGCAAGCCGCCAGAGCCCTCGCGCCAGCGTCAGGGAACGGGGGCTGGGACTACACCTGTGATAACCCCAGGTGCGGTCGGACGCACAAATTGGAATGCAAAGTGCAGCATTTCGAGTGTCGCGTTCGGAAGAGCTGGCGGTGGTTCTAAGGGCATGATATCATGGATGTAGCCAGGACGTTGAGCCACAAGAGCGAACTGGGGGTAGTGAGACGCCCACTTCCTACCGGAAGCTGTTGAGGGCGAAAGCGGCAGTGCGACTCGAGGATTTGAAAGGCAAGATTCGCGGAGGCCGGGAACTAGGCTATTCAGCAGGAGCTGGTCGGATGGATGACACATCCTTACCTGCTTTGGGAGACGTTATGGATAGCGCTCTTGGGGGCATCTTGGACGGAGGTCGACGAGTTTTTGGATTGGGCCAGTATACTTTGGGAGTCTAGCACTCCGCTCCGCTACAGCTGCTAGCACTAAGAATTGGGTGGCATTAATGATTGTACGATGAGTAAACATTGGCTATCGAGAGGCTGCTCGTGCAGATATAGTTAGCAACATAACTGCTTTGCCTCTCTCAACTCACGCGCTGCCCATTTGGAAGCCTTTCTTCAATAATGAATGAATAGGTGAAACTAGTTATATCAGCTTCAGGTGAATCAAGATGGGCGGGTTAGGGAAATTAAGCTACTGCTGTTACAGCCTTGTGACCTTTTGACGATGCCATATCAGCGGGAAAAGATGATCTTATAAATATTCAAGTCAATAGGTGGAACGTCAGAGCCTCTCCTCTTTTCTCTCTCATCCGTCCTGTGCTAGCACGTTCTCTCACCAAGACACAACGTCCTTTCGCTTCGCACGTATTCAGCTCTCCATTCTCTTCATCTCCAGCCGCGACGACATCCATTCGCGCTAGGGAAGAATACTCCAGTCTGGAGTAGTTGTCACAGAATAACGGTGCCAACTCAAGCAAGCACTTCACACCAGGTCAGTACCTCATCTCCCCCTCACTCAATCCAACTACATCTCCAACATTGCCCGTTTGATGGCAAGTTTCACGCCTCTTCTGGTATGATGTCTCCATCATGTGCCAAGTCATCCCGGCACATCACATTACATCATCTTCCTTCCTCACATCTATCGTTTCATCAATAATTCTTCGGCATCTGCAGAAACCCTGCTTATCTAACAATAGATGGTGAACAGTTCGCCTTCTGCTCCAGCTTGCGTCCTGTGCCACGTCAGGTCAGCGGGTCACATCAAGTTCACACGACGTCATCGCTCTTGGTCGCTTCCACACATTTGCCTTGATTTGCACCTGCAGCGCGCCTGAGATCCGATCCCGCTCTCACCACTCCGCGATCATCAACAAAATGATCCAGATAAGTCGCAAGCCCAACGAGAGTGGCCAAATGGAGGTCAGCTATTTGTCTACACTGCCGGGCACAAAGATGGAGATGTCCTCCGAGACGACGATCACGAAGTCGACCAAGACAACTTCGTTCAACCTATCGGTCTCGGGGCCTACGCGCACGTCCCTACGCATAGACGATGAATCTACCTCCGACATACACCCCGAGACTACCAACGCTCGTGCCGTTTCGTATGATGACTCGCCCCCGACTTACTCTGAAGCCTGCAGCTCTTCTTCGCGCGACGCTGGTTCCTCTGGTTACTCTAGGTCGTACGTCTCTGGACCCTCTCGATCATCTGGTTCTCGCAACACCAGCTCCTCAAGCGCCTCCAGGCCTGCCTACACGAGTTCCTCCAATTCTGGTACCTCCGGTCGTGGCTCTTACACCACCACTCAGTCCCGCAACGTGCGCACTGCCGACCCCGTGGTCGCCAGAAGATCTCAGACCCCGGAACCGCCGGTGCGAGCCACCAGAGCCCTTACGCCGGCGTCGGAGGACGTGGACTACGATGACGGGTACTACGACGACGTGGACTACGACGACGTGCATTACGATGACGTGGACTACGGCTACGGCTACAGCTATCCCTATGATAACCCCAGGTGTAGTCGGACACACAAATTGGAGTGCAAAGTGAGGCATTTCGAGGCCCGCGTTCGGAAGAGCTGGCGGTGGTTCTGATGGCCCGACATCATCAATGTAGTCGGGGCGTTGAGACGCCCACTTCTCACCAGAGAGTCTTGAGGGCGAGAGCGACAATACGACGCGAGGCTGTCGATGGCAAGACTCGTTAGTGCCGGGAAAAGAGGCTCAAGTTTATGGATCGGCAGGAGCAGGTCGGATGGATGTGACACATCGTTACTTGCTTTAGGGGGCGTCATGGATAGTGATCTTCAGGACATCTTGGATGGAGCTTGGCGAATCTTTGGATCGGGCCACCATGCTTTAGGAGTGGATAATTCTGTTACCGCTGGTGGCATTTTTGGTTGTATGATAGGTGGATACTGAATATCGAGAGGCCGCTGATGCAGATATGACAAGCAATGCAACTGCCATGCCTCTCCCAACTCAAGCGTCGCTCTGTTCCTGCAATAAATGAATGAATGAAACTGGTCATACCAGGTAGGTACATAAATCACAATAGAGGCCTTTTTCCTTAACCACCAACTGCAGTATGCTGCCATGCCCGATTGGCTCAGTTGGTTGCTGTGTGGTTTCGCAGCGTAAAAGTGGTTAGATAAAACCAAGTTCAGGCTCGTGTTCCCGTAGTGGTTTTTCGCATGGTTCGATCCTGACAAAGGATCCCTAGCTTTTTTTATCTTTTTTAATTCTGGCCACCTTTCTAGCATTAAGATTAGCGACCGTGCTGCGTACTACCCTTACTAGCTTCAGGTAAATCCGGATGTTCCTCTATCATAGGACGATTGCGAATTATCATTTGCTGGTGATTCGATACGCATATTCTCCGGGCAGGAACAGAACCAACCATGCCCTTCAACGGGTTCCATACTCGAAATATATCTCTTTGTAGTGGCTCTACTCGTACCGACCGCAATTGGTAGATGTGCTTTGTGCCGTCTTGGTACAGGATCCTTGTCATCTTTGTTTTCACATTTCCACATCTGCCTTTTGTCAATTGTTTCCGAAGTGTTGGGTAGATCAAGAGCTCGAATCAAAAACGGACTCACTGGAGTGGCTGGTCCTGGATCCTTTTGGATACTGACACACATCATCATTTCAAAAACGTCCCAATGGATGGTCCTCCAGAGACAAAAGCTATCAATCATGCCAAAACCTTCTTCGGCGGCTTTCCAGATGAGATAAAGTTTGAAGGACTAGAAGCAACGGGCTGGCGAACCGTCACTATGCGGCTCAAGGTCTGGCGGACTCCGAGGATATTCAACAGATATATGATCAAGATGGCGTTTAATGAAGCACCTTCGTACGAGTACTCCTTAGCACATGATATTGAAACACTTCAGGTACGACATCCCTCGCCCCTAGGCGCTTTGCGCCATTCCAAGGCGATGATCAGTGTTCTAACATGGTCCTCACGAATCCCAGACCCTACGGAATGCGGTGCACGTGGTCAATCTCGAGGCCGTGAGCGATAGCCAGTCGCCAGACCCAGAGCCAGCAAGTTTCAAGCCCCTCCTCAACCCTTTCCAGGGTGCGGGCCTGAAATACGAGCACTATCTTATCGAGCACATGCCGAATGGGTCTCTCGCGCGGTTTATCGAAAGAGTGAGCGCCAATAAGGCAATCGATAGATTCTCCAACCGCTTTATCATAAGCATATTCCTCTGCGGTATATACTACATCTAGAAAATCACGAGAAGCAATACTAACTCGCTGGGGCATAGCTGCTAGGGCTTGCGCCGCAATGGCGTGGACGCCAGAGCGGAAGCTGGACGCCTTCGGATACCAAGTCCCGGAACAAGCACAGAATCGTGACCCGCTCCCTTTGGTCCATGGAGCCAATCGGCCCAGCCATTGTAGGTCGCTACTCTAAACTTGCCCCTCCTCTGGCTCCTACCCCTCTCAATATTCCACTCCTGATACCGTATTACAGGGCTTTTTGGTAGGATTGATGGTTTTTGGAGAGAGCACGACCGTATCCCGATTATGAAGCTTGCCGGTTTTGACGAGGCATACAAATACAATGGCATTGAACCCAAATTTAGCAGTGCCCCTAAATTTGATCGGGAGGCGGAGATCGTAATGGAGTACGTGTTTTTCAATATCATCAACGAAACCTAAACGACTCACAGTTGCTACAGTCCGAATTTCCCAAGGTCAGGAACATCCAACCCAGCAACACGAATGAACGTGTTTAACGTCGGGACAGTAAGTGGATCTGAGACTTGACAGCTCCTAAACCCCTAAATTAGAAAGCAAAGGCTGACACGGGAACCAGCTGATGGCCAATATCATACTGGAGGACGATGGCCTCCTTTCGGTGGACCAGGTGCGAGAACAGCTGGGCCCAAAGGACCAATGGAGCAAAAACACGGATCCGGGTTACGACCCGGAGCTGCTCAGTCTGATCGCGATGTGCATAGCCGTGGACCCAAACAATCGTCCGACTATCGCGGAGCTGCTGGACACCCTGAACGAATGGATCTGGACAAAGGATTTGCCGTATTATAGAAATATGAATTTGCCGTATTATCAACGGGAGACGAATGAGTACTTGCAGCGGCTCGTCCAGACATACATGTTCAACGGCGAAGAGGCTTAGTTAGGTACGCAGCCGGCTGCGCAGGCTACAGAGTCAAAGGAATGTAATTACCAAGTTGAATATATGTAAAGAAGATGAGGTGGCAGAGTAGACGAAATCCGCATCAGATTGAGAACATCAAATTGAGTACGTCAGGTACACACAATGGGCACGGCGGTAGGGAAGCACATGAGGTAGGTAGCTTCTGGTTATGAATCCCATGCCATTCCCGGCGTCAAGTAGGCCGATATTAACTACGTGTATGACGTATAATTGTAGTGTACGTTCTAGCGAACTGATATTCCAGGGAAATATGAAGGGAAAACTGTGAAGATTGACTTGAAAGGGGAGTGGCGAGTTGACCATACTTCCACCAACATCAATGTTGAAGGGCACTTGGGGAGCTATGGTGTCGCTCGTTGGTGGTCGAAGCAGTGCCTGTGCGGGGGCATGGAGCTCCCCTGAAAATGCCCCCTCCCTCCCTGAAGTCCCTCCTGTCTGGTAAATACGCCCCCGAAGATTAAGTACGGGGCGCTACATCATCCCCAATGCGAAGCCCGGCCAGAAAAAGGCGAAGACGTAGAAACTGACGACGACAGGATCCGTCTGGGCCGGAGGAGGAACGAAAAACATGAGGGCCAGGATGGCCACCTCCAAGCCCAGCAAGCCGACCCCAAACCCGCGGGTGTAGTTGCGTTGACTGTTGGATTCAATTGCGGCAATAAACGCAATGAGAAGCGCAACGAAAGTATAGGCTGCTTCGGCGAAGAGTACCGCCGCCACGGGCCCCTCTGACGGACGTTTGCCTAAGAAAAACGCCAGCCAGGCGTTGATGGTGACGATTACGAGCCACGCCGCGGCCCAAATGCCGAGGATATCATTCAAATCTTGGCTCATCTTTGAATTGTTTCGGCTTGGAGGAAATTCGATATAGGGTAAAGGTTTTGTGATCCGGTATGGGATTGACGCGAAAGAGATGAGTGTGTACTTGCTGAAGAAGGTATCAACTGGCAAAAACAAATCGTTGTCGTCTTTGAGTAACAAATCGGACAGGGTGTTTCGATGCGGTGTTAAGAGCGGAATTGAGATAGATATAAGAACCTATTCTCTTTCTTGCTCGTAACTGCATGGTGGCTTGGCTTTCTCCGTACCAGGTTTCGCCGCCTCCTTGGTGAAAACATGGGGCTCAGTAACCTAAAGGTCCAGGTTTCAATCACCACACCACGAGAGCGCCATGGTCATAAGGAATGCAATATTCCACCGGAGCAAAAGCAGTAAACTACTTGAAAGCAAAAGTATCCTGAAATTAACTAAATCCAACAAGAGTGCATTGCACCTTTCCGGTTCAAAGCCCAATGGATTTCAAAACTCCATGAGATAGGTTATCTGCTTCCGTTGAGACGAACGAATGTTGTGGCTAGCCGAGCTGCCTTGTGACCTAATCAGTTACTCTTTCCTATCAAAACCAGCACTACCGTCACCATTACATGAGTGTCGAACCAGGTCAGCCGACTGGCCAATGTCTGAACTTTCCCAAGATCTCCCCACAAGCAGGTTTCCTCGCCCATCCGGCTTATATAGGTGACTGAGCCACGGAAGCCTTCAAGTTACTCTATTCTCTTGGCCTCACGATGACTTTGGTGCCCGCATAAGGGTATATCCAACTGCGCCAGGCGAATTGCTGCTTCGCCTTGGGATCTTCAAGCTGCAGATCCCATTTCGTAAGGATCAACCCGAGCAGAGTCTTGATAGCAGACGAGGCATAAAACCTCCCGTCGCTTTGTGGGTGTTAATCAAGACATTAACAGTTACACGGGACGGGCACGGAGACGTACCATGTCATCTTCCCGGTGCCCCACATGGGCAAGGTCTTGACCAGCGCTGATCCCTCTGTTCGTTGCTTTTCCTACATCCAGTCAAAGTACCTCATGGTAAGCTTGGGCTTGAATAGGTCTTTGGCTGCTCCGAGCAAGGATAAAACAGATTTGGGAAGCGTCATCCATCTCCTTGATCAACATCGACAGGAAAGAGTACGCCATTAGACTGTGGATAGGAGCAAAGCAATATAAATTGGTTGGAAAAAGTTTTGCTTTTTCGCCTGTGGACAATCTTCGTTGCCAGCTTACCTGTTTGTACTCCTCGTGCAACATGCGGCGACCGTTCAAGAGAAAAGCCCAGGCTTCTAATAGGTATATGAGCTTCTTCCACAGCCTCTGGTACAAGAGCCAAGGTTGCGGTAAGAAAGGAGTATCTTTGCCTGTCAGGGGTAGTAGAGTTGATGCGAGCAGCAGCGCTAATAGCATGACAGGAGCATGCAACACAGCGCCTTCTAGGTGTGAGTAGCTGCCAAGCGACCAGTACGATGCCATGATGGCCTCTTGATAACTCAGAGGCTATGTGAGAATGGGCAAGAAAGTGTTAAAGAAATTATGGTCGATAGCGCAAACATTTTTGTCACAGAGACATGCATTTGTTGCGTGGTTGTATCATTCTTGCTTCTGTCTAGAGTATCTGCTTTTGTACACGATTGGTGACCTACTGATGAGGAATCAAAACATGAGAGAGGTAGAAGAGGAGTAAGCTTACATGGCGTAGATAGCCTTTGCTGTATTCACAAGTATCCAAAATGCTGCCTCGCCCGATGTCTAACAGAAATATATGAGTTATGTTTTAGAGATATAAACACACGTACATAAACCGGGGGCCTAGCCCCCGGAGCCTAACAAGTCGGGCAATGTTGACCCCTGCCACTGGCCACACTGCAGCCGCTACCCCCACCGCCACCAGCCCCTCCCTTCCTGTGTTACGTTACGCATACTTCAATCCCTAGGTACATCGCAGCTGACCGCCAACAAGACGTATTTCAAACCACACTGATAACTTGCAACCCACCCGCACAACAGCAAATTCTACACTTGCCAGCCTTCCCATCTTTCGCACCCGTATACTTACCCCTACTTACACATTCGAAACTACCTAGAAGATGTTGGACCAGTTCAATCTGCGCCACATTCCCGCGCTCTTCACCGCAACCGTCATGACCTTTGGGGGCATGTGGTCCTACTTCGACCCGCGAGCCGCCATGCTGGAGTTTGGTCTCCCCGACCGCATCGCCAGCACACCCGCCGCCGCCGCCGTCATGCATATCAACAACGCCCGCACCACCGTTTTGGGCATGTGCCTTTACGCCCTCTATTTCACCCGTCAGGGCGCGGCCTGCGATACCGTTCTGGCTATCCTCGGCGCCTACGCCGGCGTCGTCGATAGCTACGTTGTGTGGAAGGAGGGCAATCCTCGCAAGGCCGCCTTCCGCTTCGCAAGCTCTTGGGTACTTTCGGCTGTGGGCTTCGCTGGCTGGACGGCCCGTGCATAGCGGTTGCACCGGGGCACCCCTTGCTTGTCCTACGCGCGGTTCAGCTTGGCGGCACAGGGTTCAGCCCGATCATGGAGAGATCCGGCTCACGTGAGAAAGAGATCTGCATTCCCAATTATCTACTGGTTGGCTGGGGGGGGGGGGGGGGTTACTGAGACGAGGCAAATCATGCAACGATGATGTTCGAAATCAGATAAATACGGCCAATCAGACTGGGAGCCGCACATTCACCACGTCTAAACATATGAATTTGTCTCTGATATTCGAGGCTGGTGCGGGGCGCGACCATGGCCGCCCTCGCCTTCAACGGTCAGGTAGATGCCAACATTGGCCTCGTCGCGGACCCGGCCGACCGCAGCCTGCTGACCGACGGGGCAGCTTACGCCAACGCCGGCCGCTTCGGCGAGTTGCCGGCTCCGACGGCGGGTCAGGTCATTCGGGTATATGAGTGGGCGCTGAGCCGGACCTGGCTGGGTCTTCGTCGGCGTGGCGTGTCTCGGCTTTCTCGTCGCCTTCGCCGAGAGACACGTCGAGCTCCGCAAGGACCACGCGACCGGGTTTGGGCTGGCTAAGACTCCCGCAGCCCAAGGCAATGCGGAAAAAGCCGGTGGGTCGAGCCCTGCCGGTCCTACGTCGAGCGGCGAAGAGTAGCCTGGTGATTAAGCTGGCCTGGCGAGCTCCAACCTTTGTGACCTTAGTATCAGAGTTTACTAGGGAGTCATGAATTCAAGTTGGTTTCCCAGCGTTAGACAGACACCATTAAAGATATGTAGGCTCTGACTGTTAAGATGGAGGATGGCTCGTCTTGGACATATCTATCAAACGCCTTCGCGACGCCGTAGTGCCTAGGGAGTCAAGGTGGGGGTTATAATTGCCAATAAATCAAACAGCTTTCAACAGTGGTACAGTGGGATGATTGACGGAGTAGTTGGGGCTTCGAGGGGACCCCGAGAGCTACTCCTCAAGCTGCTGGTAATAAACTGGCAACCAACCAAGCACAGGTGCTCTGTTCAAGACTCCTCTGTAGCATTGTTTTTTGCACTTCCCCCCCCCCTCAATAGGTACTGCCGATTTTAGCATAGGCATTGTTGATATCACGTCCAACAATGATCGCAAGTGCACATGCCTCGGGTGCCCGATCTGAAAGCCCATGTAACGAGATCCTGCGCTTCCCGCCCCAAAAGGTCTCCTGATGCAATAAGCAAGCTCAACTCAACCCATACGGCTTGCTGGCCAAACCCGATCAATGCCCTCGGCAGTACATATTAGTGAACCTGACTGCCCAGCGCCTGTTCTGATTCTTGTTTTGAAAACTGGTGAGTCATGATGTTACATTGATATCTTAACTGAAACGGTTGCTGTGAGTTTCCTCCTACGGATAAAAACTGATCAATGCCGCGACTGACTTCTCGATTTCTCCCCTATCCCTACGTCGACGACCGCCACAGCCTGCCAGACCATAGACCACCACAGCTTGGCAGACCATAGACCAATAACCCCGGCATCAACTTCCCTCATCCTCCTCCCCCGTGCCTTCTAAAAGTCGCAGCACTGCCGGTACTCGCCCCCGTTGCCCCGCCCCTTGTTAACGTTGACGTGCAGCGCGAACCGCCAGCTGCCGCGGTTGTCGACGGGCGCGCACCGGAACCGGTCCTGCTGCGTGGCGCGGTTGATGTGCCACTTGACCACCTTGGCGATGCACGTCTCGGACGCCAGCGTCGACGCCGACGACAGCGCCGTCGCGTGCAGCACGATGGTGTAGCTGCGCGTCTGCCGGCCCTGGACGCTGCCCCGCACCGCCGACGAGGGCGCCCGCTCGTCGGCGTCGGTGGCCAGCGACGCCCGCGTGCCTTGGTAGTGCACCACGCCCGCCGCCTCCTCGAAGAGGTAGTCGTTGTGCACCGTCATGCCGGCTTCGTCCTCTTCGTCGCGGGCGGCGAGAGCATCACTGCTGCTGCTGTTGTTGTTGTTCTTCTCCTGGAAGACGGGCACCGAGAACTTGATCTGCCGATTACCAGTACCAGCGCCGACGTCCGCCGAGCGCGCGCCCAGCTGCTCGGCCGACTTGACCTGGCGCAGGCTGCGCGCCGTCTTGATGACGTGGGCGATGGCGTCGGTCCACTTGATGAGGGCGTCGGGCGCGTACCAGATGGCCATGGCGCCGCCGGCCGTCCACCAGGCGGCGCGCGACGGCATGTTGGCGCAGAGGATGTTCTGGAAGCCCGTCAGGTTGGCGCACTGGTCGTCGCTCTGGCGGGCCGCGAGCCCCAGGTTCTCGGGCGTGGCGGCCGGGCTGCTCCGATTCTCGTTGTCCTTGTTGGTAGCGGCGGCCCGGAGGGCGGCGTCTCGGCCGCGATGGCGTCCCAGTCGTGCGTCTCGGGCTCCTCGATGGGCTGCCAGTTGGCGGCGCCGGTGGCGGCGTCGAGGCCGAGGTGCTGGTAGAAGGCCTCGAGGCTCTCGAGCGTGCCCAGGTCGACGGCCGACTCGGAGCGCTTGTGAGGCGGTAGGTAGGCCTGGGTGGGCAGGGCCGCGGTGGCCATGAGGCCGAGGGTGGCGAGCTTGAGATTGTACATGGCGCGAAGGGAGGATGATATGGCAAAGCGATTTAGAGTGAACTGATGATGAAGCGAGGTGATGAAGACAGTGACTTGGAGACACTACGCAGGCTGCAGTCCGGCTTTATATACTAGGGCTCTCGCCAACTCCTAAGCCAACATCCTCGCCATATCCTCACGCTCCTGCTGCTTCCTGTCTCCTGTGGGGTTAATGGCTCTTCCAGCCTCGTACGAGGGGAAGCTATTTCCATCATCGTCACATTCGACATTTCAGCTCTCGAGCAATTCGACCGAGGCCAGTATCCTATGCAGGCCTTGTGGGCGTACCCATCCTCGGCACCTCCCCGGGAGGCCTTGTCGGCGACAGAGGGGCCACTTTCTGGCCCCCTACGGGTAGCAAAAGCTTGATTGAGATAAGACTTGCCAACTGCATGGTGGGTATGATTTGGGCCCAAGGGCGGAGGGCGAGCGGAAAGCCCCCCCCCCCCCTGGTGCGTGCGTGCGGCTGAAGTTTTGTGTGGATCGAGAACGTCTCTGGGCTCATCATTCCTTTGCAGATCGCCTTGATGGGATATCGTGTGAGGCGGTGACTAGAAATTGCAGTCTAAATGACCCCTTAAGACCTTAATACATCATTGCCAACTAGGCACATGTAACATTGACTGCATTACCAGACTAGCTACGAACGGCTGAATCCCTGTACCCCGCCAGACCAACTCGTTGCGGGTCTCGCTGCCGCAATAGGGGTTGGTTTTCCAGCGCTGGACAAGGTCATCCTGAAAGTCGGACTGTTACGCTGGGAGGTGACTCGTCTAGGCCATGTCCCTCAAATGCCTTCGCGACGCCGTAGCCGGCGATAGCTAAGACATGCAAAAGCGACAGCGTCCGTAGTCCACCAAATGAGGTTTGGTAAGAACCACACAAACAGCGCGATCCCGACGGCCCACAGGAACTCGGACGTCGGAAGATACAGGCACGCCACATATCCGTGCCCTTTGGACTTTTCGGCGTTATCGCAGAATCGGGCCACGGCTGGGACCTTGGACCACACTCCTATGTCGAGGGCCATTTTCGACCAAGTTTTCTGAGGGAGGACCACTGGGACACGTCCAACGTCAGCTGTTGTGGCTCGCTGGCGGAAATAAGAGTCTTGCGCGAAGAAGGAGGAAGGGGAAGGCTCGTTTACGAACCAATCAAGAGAGGAGTAGAAAAGTGACTGCGGATTTACGGCGGGTGGTAGGCGGAGTTACAACTGGATTCTTGTGATCTGAGCGGGCGGAGAGTGAAAAAAAGGCTGAAGCAATAGCATCTTTCCAGAGCAAATAGCGGTGCAGCTGTCCATAAATAGAGCACTGAGGACCCTAACCTCAGGGTTGAAGTAGGGGTCTGACAGCGACCCCGTTGGGCTAGCCTTCAGCCGCTTTCATGTCAGACGAGCGCCCACGCACGACTGGGGGCGCGGATGCAACTCGGCGGCCCGCTCCACCCCACCATCCATCCCACTCCTTCATCTTTTCTGGGCAGGTACTTGTGTAGGATTCGATTCCTGGCAGCCCTGGGCCTGCCGCACCACCACCTGTCACGCGATCTATTGAGGTGACGAAGAGGGGCGGCGGCGACAGGGCTATCATGAGGACCCCTCCTTCGGGAGGAGGAAGGCGGCACGAGCGGCATGAACCGTCGACAGCCAGCATCCTGGAGGTTTGGCCTCTGGAAAAAGCCCGGCGCGACTGCTCCGGATGCGAGAGAACGCTATCCTGTCTTTAGCTCACACACCACTTGCCACTAGACCCCCTCGCTTAGCTGCATTCCACCTTACTTTAGTATTCGCCTTAGCGCCTGGCGCCCGATAAACGTCAAATAAGCGGCCCGTCGCTGATGCGCCGCGCTTCTGATTATCGTGTAAGTTGTAAGTCAATAGCCGCTCGTGGGGGGGTTAGTTAAGCGCCGCCGACGACAAATGGCTCTAAGCCGTGAGATACTGGTAAGCTGGCCCTGCGGCGATGCCTCTTTCGAGTTGATGTAGTGCTACAGAATCGAAGGCTCTGACTTCAAGAAGATATATGGGAAGAAACAATGGCGGCATCGCGAGAATCCGAATAGAGATAGAATGGTCAAGGAGCAACTCCTTGGTATTCTGGCCAGACATGTTATATATGCCTTTACCATAATTCCCTCACTCAAGCGCCCCTGGTTGGTGGTTCGTAGTATGGTCCGATGTACACGCCCTCAGCCTCCTTTTCCAAACAGTAGGTCCTTCCCCATCTGATAGACTTCCAAGCAACATATGGCCAAAGCCAGATGCCGCAGAAGGTGTGCCGGCTCGAATTGATATGCCTATAAGCGTGCGTGCCATGTGCCCTCAGACTCGTAGCTGACCCGCCCATCAGCCAGCGTTTCGGTTCTCGCTAGGCCGGCACCGTGGTCTCTGGCGCGTACTGGCAGCCAAAGACGGGCGACGATCTAACCATACAGACTAGATGGTTTCTTCGTGTCCTTCATTGCGGGGAGCCTTGAGGTTCCTGTCTTGGGTCGCGTCCGTGCCCTGTCTGTCCAGGCGGACGTTGGCACAGTCCTCAAACCTTCCGGACAATGAATACCCAGCTGAGGCGACACACCGGCTGGCAAGTTTTGACAGCTGGTTTGTCCCAACGCAAGACATCCTGAGGATGCGGTGAAACGGAGTGGTCCACAGAGACATGTAGGCCTGCTCGCCGGCTAGCAGTCATCTTCAAAGATCGTTACTACGGCGCCGGTGCCGGCGCCTCCCGTGATACGCGAGGTATACAAGAATGATGGCATCCCTGGCCCGCCAGACCAGGTATGGCAAGTACCACAGGAGGAGGCCGGTTCCGAGGAACCAGAGAAGCCCAGATGGCGGGAGCAACAGGCAGGGTAGAAGGGCGTTGCCCTTTGCGTTGTCGCAGTAACGGGCTACCGCCGGAATATCGGCCATCGCTGGTCCTAGTTGCTGAAGTAGGTAGGTAGCTGCTACTATGGGGGTTTTTGACTCATATCCACTTACATGTATATATCAAAAAGAAAAAGACGAAAAGTTATCAGCTGATAGTGGGAAGGAAATATATTACCCTAAGAGGGGCGCAGGCAGTCTGTGCCGCAATGAGACCCGCTATCTAGAAAACATGGCGCCACGGATCCGAACGGGAGTGAACAACGCTATCTTCCCAAAGCTCTCTGAACTGAGCTCTTCTTCTTTTCCTTTGGAGGCATTTGTCTCTCTAGTTCCCGCATCTTACTCATACTACCACAAAATTGAAGATCATAACTTTGATGGGGGCGACGCGTAGCTGTCGACCCAGTACCAGCCACACTCGCTGGTAGTCCGCCCGTTGACGTTGCGGTTCTCTTGGGTATGGCATCGGGGTTCTGTCGCGTACTGGCTGTAAGAGGCGGCGGCGCTGCCAGACTTGAACCAGGTGGTACCGGAATACTCACAGCCGCCTGCGACCTGGAGATCTTTGTTGGCCGCATCCGAGTCAGGCCCGTTGAGGCAAAGCTTTCCCAATCCTCGGATCTTCCGGGCAATGAGATTCCAACCGGAGTGGGAAGAAAGGTCGTGGTGTTGTTGGTCGTAACATCGGTGTGTCGCCAAGACGACGGCGCTGGGGATGAAAGCAAGTGAGATGGGGAGTACCGCTGCTTTCGTAGGTACAGGCGTACGAACATCCTTTATCTCTTGCCATGCCAGAGGCTTGGTAGAAGCTGACTTCGCTTGGCTTGAACCATAGTAGGGGTCGTACTAGCAGTAGAATTGAGCCAAGCAGCGAGTCTGGCAGTAGTGGCTGGAGTGGACTACATTGTTGACTGCAAGGAGGCAGGTGATGGTATAGTACGAAGCGAGTGGTAATAGAAGAATCAACCCAAAGGTATGGTAGTGCAAGAGAGGGAACTACGCTCTTTTAATCCCAGCATGCCATTCCAGACCAGCCCATATTCAGCGTCCTTTTGCCTGAGCGATACATCTAGCCCTTGCTTACTGACAGTGAATCGTGATTACACACGAGGACCGTCTTCCAACCGCTAGCCGACCAAAGACGCAGGTAGTATATGGGTATCTACATCAGGGTAACGAATGGATGATAAGGGTATGAAGTTTCCGTGATTGTGGTTTTGCATATCGACGAGACTTGCGCCGTATAAAAACACCGTGAGGTGAGTATCGAGACGAACGAAAAGAACCCAGCTAACCAAACATCTCTCAACGACGGATCTATGGGCAGCAATCCTCCCCGAATTCGATACACTGGTTGTCAATTTATGCCTATTCATGGCGGCCCGCTTGAGTCTCCGGATTGGGGTCTAGCCTCATCGCGACGCAGCACAAAGCTTAAGTTAGCTTGAAGGGTCTTTTCTGACTGGCTGTGGGGATGCCGGGGGAGCAGTGAGTGCAGGGCAGGCAGCAGGGGAGCGACGAAAAGTCCCTCCTCGTGGCAATAGTTAACTGTTAGCCTCGATTTCCCCTGGGGAAGGGGAGTCTTTAGGGTCTCGCTAGCGAGTCATGCACCTGGCTAGGTATTTTCAGCAATAAGGATAAGGCTGAGCGGCTCCAGGGGACTCAGGGGACCGTTGACAAGTCGGGCTATACATATGCTCTGTCCTAGTCCTTGCATGCGAGATTACTTGTAGATACCGCATGCTTGAAACATATGTCTTTGTCCGTGTCTGCTCGTAGTTCAGCGGGAATATCATTGATGAATGCACGTCCCACATCCATCCAACGTCTAAAAAAAGCGACATGTCAAAAAGTACGCGAAAGTGGGTCAGAAGTTGCCAATAGTGAGAAATATGGGTCACCCCGGAGTTATATCTACATCTGCCACGGGCCCGTCTTGACGTCCTTGGCAAATCAAACATGTTGGAGAAGCTTCAGAAGGGCTTTCTTTTTCTTTTTCTCGACAGGTCTGCTGCCAAACCAGATGCTGCATATATCGAACGTTAGAAACTGCGTACGCGGACTCTTATGCGGCTGCCAGGTTAAGCCCTGCGCCTGGCTTAGTTTCGACGATGGTCCAAGGAAACATGTAACATCTCATGTGGGGGGGAAAGTCGGGCCGTCCCACATACGGCACCCCGGCACAACAGATTGGGATTGCACGAAGTGTTGTACAACTGGAAGGCAAACGAATGTTTGAGTAGTCAATATCTCCCCAAAAGACATGAAGGGCGCACATGTGCAGTGTTGGCAGCCGAGACCAAGGCCCGACTAGACGACGTCGAGGTGCACGATGCACGTCTCTGGGCGCACCGTGTCTCGCCGGCGGTGCTACACGTGCCACCCCCTGGCGTACCACCGTCGATGTCGATCCCTCCGTAATCGATAAGAAAGAAACATGGCAGACAATGCGACCCTACACATATGTATCCACGCGTCTGGCGTCTGTCATTGCCCAGAACAGAAACCGACAGCCCTGGCGCTTAGTGCGTACCAAGGTGTTGGCGGGACGGGATTTCGAGAACGACAGGGGGGGACCCGTCGCGCGGTGGATCGCCAATCAACCTGGAGCGGAGTGCCGACCTTAAGGGGCTGGCACCGCCAATCGGTCTCTGCGTGCCGTTGCAGAATTGCTGATGCCTAATTCTCAGAACGTTTTCCTTTCAGGGTCCAGTCTGTCTGTTTCCTCTCGACGCTGCATCGCATGCACCTTGATCGCGAAGAACTCGGTTTCAGCTGAGCCCGCCCGCCTTACCCTCCCTCACTTTCCTTAACGGGCGGTTTTCTTTGTCGTATTACCCGAGGCCTTCCCTCGCCAAGACCTTTTCTCTTCCTCGGCTGCTCCTCAAGCCAAGCCAAGCCTCCTCCTCCACCCACCGCAACGCAGAAAAGGGAGTTAAGCGAGGCTGTGCTGTGTGTATACGCATGCTGGGCCACCTTCTCCTGCGCGCTTAACATGGCGTCCACGTGGATAGGGAAAGCCGCCGACTGGACTAAGCGCCGGGGGCTCGTCGCCCTCAGCGCCGTCTTCCTGCTGGTCCCCATCATTCTGATGTACCGGGCCTACTCGACCAGCGACGTCGAGGCCCCCAAAACGTGGAGGCCCGACCGTATGAGCCCGGTGCAGGTACCTGCGTCGGCCCAGAGTGTGGTCTCGGCAGTGACCAATGCGACTCTCGGCGTAAGTTTATATCCCATCCCTTCTCTGTTTCTGTATCTGTCCGCCCCTCCCCCGGCTTCCTAGGATGCTGCCTGTCCGGTACTGGCCCTCCCCATTGTTTGTTTCCTATGCGTGTGCCAGTACTACTCCACTGTGGCACTATAAAGACAGGCCAATGAAGATGTAACGTTATACTCAGCCACGTACTGACCGGAACACCACCCCAGTTCGAGCAGATGCTCGTCCTCTCCGTCCGCCCCAGCTGGCGGACCCGGGGCCTCGAGGCCGCCGCCAAGCTGACGGGCCTGGACTTCACCATCCTGCCGCAGACGCCGTCGCCCGACGACGCGGTGGCGGCCTTCCAGCACCAGGCGCACGAGAAGAAGCCGGGCAGCACCAAGGCCTGGCTCGCCCACCTCCACGTGCTCGAGCACGTCGTCCGGTCGGGGCTCGAGACGGCCCTCATCGTCGAGGACGACCTGGACTGGGACGTCGGCCTCAAGACGCGCCAGATGGCGCTCGTGGTGGACCACGTCCGCAACTTCACGGGCGTCGCGCCCGACGACCTGTCGGCCAGCTCGCCCTACGGCGACAACTGGGACGTCCTCTGGCTGGGCCACTGCGGCGCCGAGATGCGGCCCACGCCCGGCGGCCCCTCGCCCCCCAAGGGCTGGGCGAGCATGGCGCAGCCGTACTTCGACCCGCTGCGGCTGAACGGGACGGGGGCGCGCCCGCACTGGGGCCTCGACACGCTGCGGTGGCGGGGGCGGGGGTGGCAGCACCCGCCGGCGGGGATGCGGCTGGTGCAGGACGGCGGGGCGGTGTGCTCGTGGGCGTACGGGGTTTCGCGGCGCAGCGCCGGGAAAGTGCTGGCGCGCATGTCGCGGGGGGACAACCAGGCCTTCGACATCGGGCTGAAAGAGGTCTGCGACGCGGGGGAGCTCGACTGCGTCACCGTCGTGCCGGGCGTCATGTCGTCCTACTCCCCGCCCGCGGACCTGGGGTACCAGAGCCCCGTCCGGGTCGGGGACGGCAAGGGGGTGAAAGGGGACGAGGCGCAGTTTGAGGGGGTCCGGGGGACGACGCCGGATGTGGTGTTTAGTGCGCGCTGTGAGGCGCTGTTTGCGGAGCAGTGTATACCTTAGTAGCGGTGGTTTTTAACTTAATATATTAATCAACTTGAATAACACTTCATAAATGGAAGAGGAATGGGAAATAGAAAATGTTATTGGAAACGGCTATTGAAAAGAAAAGGAAAAGAAGTCGGAGCTGGTACTTATGATATGAATATGGCCAGGGTGGATGTAAAGGGGGCATGCTCTCATCTCAGCAGCAGCAGGCGGAGAGCTTTGATCATCACTCCCAAGGAGCCCACCAAGGAACACCCGACCAGTCGAAAGCAAGCCTGCACTGCCCAGCCGGCAGCCAGGTCCTCGAACCAACACTCCACTCCCGCGGTGCCAGCAGCTCCCGCGAACGATCCTCCGCACCCAGCCCTTCGATTGCTGACATCCAACCTGGAAGCCCGATGTTTCAGCAAACACTTATTTCGCCGCCGGCTGCTTGGTGCGAGCCGCCATAGCCCTATCCACCGCCCCCGCGAGGGGGCCGTACACAAACTCCGCCCCGAAGCCCAGCCAGAACAAGGCGAAGACCCAAAAGCTCAAGTCGGCGAGGTTCGGGTCGGAGACGCGGAAGAGCACGGTCAGGATGGCCGCCTCCAGGCCCAGCATGCCGCCCACGAAGGCAAACGTCCATTTTTCGCCGGGGATTGGGGGTGGGGACGGGCGCGACTCAGGCCCCGGCTCCGAGATGTAGAAGAGGAGGAAAACGGAAAAGAACAGCTCGCACAGGAAAACGATGGCCAGTGCGCCCTCAAACGAACTGCGGCTGTAGGGCCAGCCGCGCTTGGCCACGAGCGCCAGCCCGCCGTTGATGGTGGCGAGGACCAGGTAGACCCCGGCCCAGGCGGCGAAGGCCGCGATCTTGCTTTTCTGGGCCGCCAAGGCCTGTTGGTCGGCCGGCACTGTGCGGGAAACCATTGTTGTTATAAATAGTCGAGGTAATAGCAAGAGGTTTGAAAGTTTCAAGTGAACAACTGGCTATTCTTAGAGTTCGTCGAAAGGTCCAGTGAACGTTTGGCTATTCTTGGAGATCGTCGTTCGCGTCGCGTGGTGTGTGAGTGATTCGTGGTGTTTTGGGCTAGGTAGATATGATATGAGAGAGCAGGATAAGAATATTGATTATTGCCCTGCGAGTGCTCCCCGCATTTCCTTTATACAGCTTCCCGCCAGGAGGGCGGAGAAAGAATAGAGAGGAGGGTTTCTCCGTTACCAAATCCGCCGACTATTTCGCAAGGCTAACGCCCTCACTTCAAACCTTAGCAAGGGCCTACGCCCCCCATTGCCGCAGCGAGTGCGGGCAGGCAGGCAAACGCCATTCGGAGAAGACAGAGAGGTAACGGAGGAGGCACATAGATGTTTGAGGCGGACAGCCGTGGGATAATAGAACCTACTACGTATCATACACTGCCACGATGCCGAAGCGGCACGCCCATTTGATGGACAGTGTATCATCTCCGGAGGCCGCTGGCATGATGTTGGAATAACCATGAAGAATCGCAATCTAGCGAACAGAACTGGGACTGGGAAGTGTATCAGCAAAGTCCACATACACCTTCGCTTGCTCCCTCTAGCTCTCTCGCCCAATGCATCAAATCAAAACACCCTATCAGACCAAAAACGCGCAGTATATGTATGATGCAAGGCTCAATCCAAGTATAATAACTATCTCTTGACCCCATTCACTCACTCGCGCACTCGCGCACTCCCATCTCCGCCCCTTGTACTCGCTCAGCTCGGTAAGTACATACAGACTCCCCCCTAATAAGTAAAACCATATACGATCCGCACCCACCCCCACCCATCTGTCTTTAGTTGGGGAAATGGGATCTCGGAAGACAAAAAATATGCAATCCCCCCCTGTGGAGGGAAGAGGGACTTGATAACAAGTGTCTAGATACACACAAACACAGACAGCACCCCCTCTCTCGAAAAGAAAACAATAATAGCATGAATGAACCAAGCCGCCCCCCCCCCCTAAAAACCCCTCCAACGCCGCCATGGCCAATGAGTAGTAGGTAGAGATGATGAGCTGAAGAAGAAGAAAAGAAGAACCCACGCATCAACACGCTCGGAGGGAAGTAACAAAAAAACAGAGGACAGAAAAGTAAGTAAAACCCAAATGCGTGGCTTTCGTGGTGGTGGACGCAGCCCGTGGTGAATGAAACCCAGCCAATGCCAAGACCTTCATCCTTTCCCACACATCCACTTCGTCGTCATATCCATAACGTCGCGTCCTTGTTCTTTCTTTCTTTCACATTACTCATGCCGCCGGCTTGGCTTTGGCTTCCGCGGGTGATGACGGAGATGACGCCGCCGCCTCGTCGTCCTCCTCGATAACCTCCTCCTCTTCTTCTTCTCCTTCTTCCCCTTCCTCTTCAAGCTCCTCCTCGAGCTCTTCCTCTTCCTCCTCCTCCTCTTCGCCTTCCTCGCCTTCCTCGCCGAACTCGTCCTCCTGCACGATGCCGTTCATGCGCTCCCAGACCTGCCGCCGGATCTGCTCGTCCTTCAGCACTCGCGCCCGCTCCACCTCCTCGAAGCCGCCGCTCTTCTTAAGCTTGCCCTCTTCCACGAAGTTGATAAGCTCCTTTTTAAGGGGGTTGTCGCGCCGGCCCTCGAGCTCCTTCTGACGGAGCTTCTCCGCCCTCTCGATGGCCTCAAGGCGGCTTTCGTGGTTCGGATTCAGCGCGCGGACTTCGCCGAGGACGCCCTCCTTGGCGGTGGATGGGTCGGCGCTGCTGCCGAGGTTCACCAGGCCCCGGGAGATCTGACGTGCCGCAGGCGTTGTGTTGTCCTTCATCTGCTCCTTAGTGGCTTGCTCAACAAGCGTGAAGGTCTCGGTAGCCTTGTCCAGATCGTCCACCAAATCCACCATGAGGTCCTCCATGACCTTGAGTTCGTCTCGGCCCTGGCACACGTCCTCGAGCTCCTTCTCCCAGATCTTGGTCCAGATGGGCTTCTCGCGCTTCATGTACTCCCGCACCTTACCAAGCTCCTGTGCAAGCTGGGAAATATCCTTGGAAACGTCTTCGAGTTGACGGGGCAGCGGCCGCACGCCACGGTGCACCACATCTTTGCGCAAGTCCTCGATAAGATCTTGCAGGTCGTCGACGCGGCCAACGAGGCGATCAGAGTCGGTGTTGAGCTGCTTGCGTCCTTTGGTGACATAAGAATAGCCGGAATCGCCTTCCACCGCAGGAACCGATGCCTTCGCCGCAGCAACCTTGACATTGGCGGCCTTGTTCCTGAGCGATGACATGGAGCTCTGGATGTCGGTCTGGAAGCTGGAATACGTCTGGCGCAAAACAGCCAAGTCTCGCTTCAGGCTCTGAAGCTCACGAAGTTGGCTCGGGTTGAGCTTGCCACCGGGAGATGCGCTCTTGGCACCCGAGCTCTCCACGATTTGCGGAGGTGCGCTGGCGAGACGTGTCATCTCCTTCGCTGCCTCTAATTGCCGGTCGGATACCCGTTGAATCGCGGCGCCCTGGTCATCGACATTCTGCTTGACTTCTTCCACGGCTTTCTTGATCGAGCCGATGCCATCATCGATGTGACGCTTCACTTCATCCAGTAGCTCCACATTCAAGGCCAGGACGGTGCGGTCCTTAATATCCGACAAATCCTCCAGCTCATGGCGCACTCCAGATACGGGGTCTTGAATGTAGATCTCGGGGAGATCTGCTCCATTTGTTGTAGTATTCCAGGAGAACTTCTCGATAAAGGCCAGCTGCAATCGCCCGATGGTCAGATCGGCATAGCCCTCTGGTAACACAAACTTCTTGACTTTGGACTTGTATTGGAGGAAGAGTGTCAGGTCCTTCGTCAGCGGCGGCGACTGCTCGATAAATCCGTTCTGCTGCTTGGATTCCGGGGGTGTCTTGGGCGGCAGTGATGGTTTCCTCTCGCTCTTCGGTGTCGCGGAGCGTGGCGGCGATTTCTTTTCTGGTGAGGTCGGCCGACCCCCAACGGAGAACGCATCATCCAACGGACCTGATATAGTAGCACTAGGCCTATACCGCTCGTCTGGAGATGCTATCGGTGGAGTTTTGGAAGGTTCTATAGATACGTCGTTTGGCGGTTCGGAGTGCTCTGAAACTTTGCTGGGGGCCCTCGCAGGTGAATTGTCGAATGTGTTTTTAGACTGGCTGGACAGACTCGAGTTGTTGCGGTTGTGTTTCATAGAATCGCGCACCTGCATCGCGCGCATCGACTCCCGCGCTTCTCCCCGCCCTCGATTCGGTATTGGTGTGTGCTG
Organism: Apiospora marii; assembly: GCF_038362585.1. Taxonomy (NCBI): domain Eukaryota; kingdom Fungi; phylum Ascomycota; class Sordariomycetes; order Amphisphaeriales; family Apiosporaceae; genus Apiospora; species Apiospora marii. The sequence continues at coordinate 5,159,440 of NW_027117377.1, forward strand.
GGTAGGCAGCATGGGCACGCCGCCCGTCGGCGCACCCAGGTGTTTAGAGATCTGATAGGCAGAGTATCGTCGGGAGGCTCGTCTCTCGAGGTCGCCACCCCTCTGGAGAGCAGCCAGGGCGCTCTGCTGCGACTTCGGGGGAGGCGGAGGCGGCGGGAAGGAATCGATGTCGATCTGGTTAGGGGGCGGGGGCGGCCCGCTGGGCATGTTGGATGATTCATCGCCGGGATAGGGTGGGAGGATCGGTATGTTCTGCATGGTGTTACTCGACATGGAAGACTGCTCGGAGTTGACAGATGCTTGAGACTGAGACTGGTCTCGCGGTGGAAATCTTCGGGTGGGAGATGCGTTGATGTTGCCACCAGACGGGCCGCTTTCTCTTTGAGGGGCGGAGCTGTCTCGTGTTGAGTAGCCGCTCTCGATGCCTTCGTTCAACAAACTCGTGAGGCCGCTGTTACTGCTACCGGCAGTACTAGTGCTCATTGTGCGGTTAGCAATGCTGGAGGCGCCTTCTGGTGATCCGCTGCCGCTCTCCCGGTCCCGCGATTGTTTCTGTCGGAGTTTCTGCTGTTTCCTTTTCAAGCCGTGGAGCAGGTTGATGATGATGTCGCGTATCCTCGGCAAGTATTTCTCCAAACTCTCAGTACTGGCTTCCTGGCTGAGCGTGGCCTCGAGTATGTGACGCAGCGATTCGGGTACGTTGCCTAGGTCGGAGGTATCGACGTTGATGGCCGTGAAGGCCCGGCAGGCCATGTTGAACTCATATCCCAGCCTCACGTAGACGTCGGACACTTGCGTGTCGGTAGCCGTCCCCCGCGACCATTGCGTCAGGGTTTCCAGGAGTTGTTTCGTGGCGACGAGCAGGTGGGTGACGCTCTTCTCGATCTGGGATAAAGGCATGGCGGAACCGCTTGACTGTAGGAAGATAGGACTGTGTCAGCAATGACTGCGCGGGAGAAAGCAGGAAAGGGTCTGCTGCGTCAAGACAAGAGAGGAGAGACGACAGAAGGTTAGGCAGGCAAGCCACAAGTCGCATGAAAGAAAGTTCGGACGGTGGGAGCCTCAGGAAGCCCCCGTCAGTTGTCGCTTACTCACATTTCCTCGCCTAGAGTTCCCGGGAATAGACTTGTTGGAAGCCGTGGATGAACGCGGCTGCATGTTGGCCGGGGACATGGCGCGCTGAGGAACACCGGATTGGGGCGGTGGTCCTGGGTCCGCCCCTGGGGAGCGTCGCTGCATGGAGCGAGAGTGATTTGAGGGCTGCATGATGTGTATCGTGGGCTTTGTCCGGAGCGGGTGTTTCGTCTCGTATGTAGTAGACTTGTAGTATCTCGCAAGTGACCTCTGGCCGGTGTTTCGATAAAGTGTGCGCTACGCCGTCCGTCTCGACGCCTTATGAGACCAGCCACCTGAACTACGTTTCGGCGCAAAGTCTAGTCTGTGATAAATGGTTTGGTATATACGCCGGGATCAGGTGCAGATAGAATGGGGTCGGGGGGTCGGGTCGCGGAAAATGTAGAGCAGCCGGGGGGTTGGCGCGTTACGAAGCAGCTAAAAAAGCAAGATGGTCTAGGGAAGAACAAGTTGTATATTGAAGCCGGGTGGGGAGAGGTTGCGAGAGGGAGAGAGTCGCGCGCAGAGGAGGAGTAGGAGCAAGCAATTACGTTGGATGGATGTCCGGATGGAGATAGATTCAATTAAGCCAGTCACCTCAGGCGCTGTATGTTTAGGTAAGAAACAATCATGTATGACGAGAAGGCAGTTGGTAGTCGTCGGTCGGGCTCAGTTACGGACGGAGGTTTCGACCGTTAGTTTGGTTGAAGGGTATGGGATTATGGAGTCGGGAGGATCACTCATTCAAGTCGACTGCATGTTTGGTTGGTTGGCGCAACGTCAAAAATCGATGGCCGGGTCCCTTGCAACTGCAAATTGTGCGCGCAAGAGAGGAGAGAATATGGAGTGTACATGTACCCAATGCAGGCCCAATGCCTAGGTAACCCGTAGCCCCCCTGCAAGCCCTACACGGGCCTCCCAGGTGACCCGGCTTCTTTTCACCACGACTCGCACGAGCAAGCAGCTGGGCTCTCTCAATGCCTGACGAAATCGAATGATTAAACAGAGAGGGTCATGCCAAATTCCCTTGGGGCCTGAAGTCTTGCCAGAACTTGGAGACTTAAAGAGGCTCTCCCCCAGATGCGGCCAGCACCCTCAAAGCGCACGTGCACGCAAACTGCACACATCCCGGGCCTGCCTTACCCAAACCGTCGTAGCCGACAACAGACCCCTGGAACGTCCAACATCAAACCACGCTGTCCGCAATCTGTCATTGTCGTTGGATGATGAGATGCACACTAAACGCTGTTTCGACAACCACTCCTGTCTGCAGTCTTGCAGTATGCAATAGATGCATGTTCTACGAAAGTGGACCAGCACGTCAGCCCAAGCACGTATCGTGAGTTGGCACGTCGCGCTGTCGAGCTTCATATCCCCAACCTCTATCAACATCCTGTTCATGCAGGTACCCTTGCTAGCTGCTTCAAGTTACGCAAGCAAGTCCAAGCAAATCAAGCAGGCTTGCGGATTCCAAACCCCTCCTTCAGGACCTAGAGCTTTCCATACTCGACGTATGGTATATTTCCTGCAATCTTATCCACCCACTCTTTCAATTGGATCAAACGATCATCTACCCAGAGCAATCGAATTGTTCAGATAGATCGAGACTTATGCATTGCAGTCCCTCAACAACCAAAGTCTGCCATAGCGTGTGCCCAATCTTCGTGAGAAGTATTGCATGTTGTCAGCTAGCCTCGTGGAGAAACTCCTAACTCTTACGGATACATGCACCTATCTACCTTTTCAATGCGCTTTTCCCCCTTCATATGAGTGAGATGCGAGAGGTACGCTGAGGCTTGGTTCGGCCGCTGAGTGTACCAAGGCCCTATTCTGCTTGTAATTGAATGGTTTGTTACCATCGGCATCAGAACGGCAAATACTATCCTTCGCTCGCTACTTGCGCACAAACTTCGCAGGGGGTTCACTGCTAGACGGACAGCATCATCTGAGGTACGATCGCTTCCTGTATCGACAAGTAGGCATCAGAACTACTCCCGTTGCGGTCGACAGTAGAGTCGTGTATCGAGTAGTAACGAACAAGGCTATGAGCATGTGGTGTTTCTCGGCTATCACCAAAAGGGTCTGAAGACACCCTGTCTTGACAACTCCGAGCCGACGGCTTCGCGGCCGGGAGGAAAGTAGGAGAACTCATCTCGTCTGCCATTCAAAGGTAGCGTTAACCAATTGTCAAGGCCATAGACCCGAAACTATGTGGCTGTCATCACTTGAGTCAACACCATCATCGCCCGTGAGATCAACCTCAGTGAGCATCCGGTGCCTGGAAAAAAGCTGGACGAGCACACACGCGCCTAGCTATCAGTATAAGCGGCTGCCAGCAATTCTATAGTAAATGCTACCGATGCCCGCTGCAGTCGTTTTTACGCGGAGACATCGCTATACATGTTTCCCCTGGACACTAGTTTCCACACCTGGCTGGTCGTTGCAGCAACTCTGTTGGTTGCTGAGCCTTGAGAGCGCGCGGGCGCAGAGCATGGTTATCTGTGTAGCCTCATAGGAAGACCAACATTCGCTACCTTAACCATAATAGTAAGAGATACCAGTAGTTTACCGTGCAGCGAGTAAGCTATCTAGCGTGGAAGCTTCCATATTGCCACGGAAGGACTTCGAGAACAAATTCTGTACACCGGTTCTTAGGTGCTCATTTGTCTAGATAGAGTTCGCTTGTAGTCTCCCCGGCCTAGTCGTCTTGGTTAAATCCAAAGCAAGATGTCGCTACGAGCATCGATTTCACTTTTACCAAACGCGCTGTCAAAAGTCATGCCTTACTGGAAGAATGAGCGAGGCGCTCAGACACATTTTCCTGACCTGTCTCTCTACAAGATCATTCGTTCTCATCTGAGTAAATGTAATCAAACCATGAGAAGGCATGCACTCAATCACAGATTAGGGGAATTTACGGATTTGAGGATTCTGATATCACTTCAAGTTCCATATTAGTCCAGGGCTGGGGCGTATCGATTCAGTTAGGAACATTTGAAAACATGGTGTCTTTGCCTTGACTGGTTAACCCCGGACCGTATGACAGCGCAGCGGAAGGGCAAGAGAAGCCAAGTACATCATCCAGTAGCATGGAAAAAGAGATACATTCCTGAACATTGCACGAGTGTAGAGAACAGAAATATGACGGGAAGTCCATCGTCGATGGTTTCTAGCAAATGAAAGGACGTGGAAATATGAGTTCATCTTCGTTGTGTCTATATCATTCCGTGCTAGATAGATCAAAATTGTGCAAAGGTACGATACGATCTCGTGTCTATGTGTGAAATGTAGTTTGTAGCCACTCCACGAACGTAACCACCGCTGGATAGCATACTGAGAATGTAATGCTGCATCCATGCTGATATCCTGTAGATTATAGCCTTCGCCCAATCTCTTGGCCTATAGGGGGCAACGGACTGTGACCCAACGAGGCAGGGGGCCGCCCCCATGTGCCCCCATATGCCCCCATGACACTGCATGCATGCATCTCGGCTACGGGCCGTGCCTTGCGTCTATGGTTGGGGTCCAGGAACCATCCACACACGCTTTATAACATTCTTCTTTTTCCAGATATGGTACATCAGTGCTACTGGTGGACTTGGTTCCTGCCGGTATCCAAAGTGAGCTGAGCTTGCTCATTGGGGGCCAGAGCAGATAGGCGTAGTTGGAGTTCAGAAAAACTTCTTATGCCCATTCAGGTGACAATTAGAACCCCTGGGAGTTCGTAACTCAGATCAAATGACTGAACATCCGTTCTAAGCCATTGTGTCTGTGTGGCTAGTCTCAGACGGTGCAAAAAATTTACTTGGAGTCCTCAACAATTCCAATGCTTTGTATACCACGATCAAGGTTGCTACGAAACGTACGCATCACAAGTGATATTTGAAGCAATCTTGTACCATTCGCCACCGCGTGGGCGAGCATATATGTATGCTTCGAGCGGGAGCTACATAATTGTGAACTTGAGGTCGGGATTATTCTCTGCGTATCAGATCAACTCTGAGCCGGTATATTCCTTTCTCAAGAGACCGATGCTGATGCTGCCATGAGTCGTTTCCAGGCCCTCCCCAAGACGCAATCGCTCATCTGCAGGTTCATCGCTGTGGCATATTGAGCAACTCCTCTATATAGTGCGTCCGGACGGGGCAACTAGTGTTTTGATCTCCCGCTACTACTAGTTGGCAGCTGGCAGATAAAGTCAATGTACGTCATCTTCTCCATCCATTAGCCAAAAATTCGAGCTACAGGTCGTGTAGTGATGGACTAGCATCAAGATGTTAGGATGTCACCTCTTACCCCCATTACCCCCAGATGTGCAGTGCCACGGCATGCGCCTCCATCTATCTACTTATCTACACATCAACTCGATTTTGCATGACTCGTAAGCATCTGCACGATTTGCATACACTTGATCGCCCTAAGCCGGGGATGTGCAGTCCAGTTGCCCCAAAGCAGGCTGTGCAAGTCACTTTAATCCAAACGGGAAGCCCCCAATCACTGGGCGAGGCGCTACCCGGGACCCGCATATAGCCGCTGCAGATCATGACCTTTGGCTGTCGCCCCAAAACCCCCAAACCCAAGCAGCCAAGTGTGGACAAGCCAAAAAGGATGGTGGTGAAGATGGAAACCGTCTAGATGTTCATTGGCAGTTTGATTTCGAAGACTGGTAGGGCGGTAACAGGTTACTGAGAAAGATGGATTCCTTGTAGCAGAGGAGTATATTCAGTTCCTCTGTGCGATATTACCTGCACGAGTACCTAAAGTATGTACCTACCCTAACGCAAATGTCGGCACTTATCGACCCCGTCCTCCCATCGGTCCGGACGGTGCGAAATCCAGCCAATCCCAAATCGTGCGCTCACCGAACCAGTCCAAAAGTTGAGCCTCACTTCAATCCAATGCTGCGCCACAATTACCTGTTCGAATCTGATTGGGGGCTTCGAGGAGTTTTGGTCAATTTTCATTTTCGGGCAAGAATTTGCTGGGCGTCGCACAACTGCGCAAAGATGGAAGCGTAGTGTGCGGTTGGAGTTTGGACCAGCAAATCGGATTGCATTTCGTGTGCAGATACGCCCTGCAGGTGCTATACCAAAACCGGCCCCGACTATGAGTGAACGCATGCAGCAGTCTTGTTGGGTTGGATTTCCCGTGCTGCAGAGAAAACAAAGGAACAATTGAATGTGTTTGTTGATCGAGGATTGGGCCGTTTGCAACTTGCAGCCAACCGCCCCCTTCCCTGGCCCGATCATTACGCCTGCTCCTGTTCAAACAACATTGCGCATTGCTTGCTCATCAGGAGTTTTCTCCTTTACCAACATTATCAGGACTAACACCAACCGCCCGGTCTCCTCTGGAATGTGGATCGGGTTTTGAGTTGTACTCAAGTCCCGGTTGATCTGACCAGGGGTGCCAGGGAGAAACGTACCAGAACCCATGATGCGCGTTTATAAATAACTGGAAGCAATTTCAATACATGGCCAGATCCTCACTGCCGGCTCTTCCCATCGTCGCCCGGCTGTGGAGATTCATATTCTGATTAGGAGTATTATGCATGTTTACTGGAGTAGAATATTACGACATCCTGTTTGCATGCTTCGTCTCTATTGAAGTCCAGCATTTACACATGTAGAGCTCCCCTGCACGATCCTCGTGTGGACATGGCTCGACATGAGGTTACAGGGGTAGCTTGCGTACCTCTGCCATAAGATCGCCCTAGGAGTAATATCCCGAGCTAACCCAACGCTGCGCAAAAGTACACGTACCGTCCACCTGAAGCTTGAGTCGCTGCTTGGGGGTCTAGATTCCAGAGGCTCCAGAGGTTCGGCTGAGCAGGTAGATTGGTACGATGGGAAACAAACTGTAGGGTAGCATTTTGGATCTTTATGACCTGAGCCTCTGGGGGCCTTTCTGTTTGCTGAGGGGCATCCGAGCGGCAGGGCCAAATCCTGGGATGCTTGCGGAAATGCCGAATCGGGCTTGTGGGGGCGGTTGGCCCGGGGCAGTAGCTTTGACACTTGTTGGATGGGCTTTTCAAACATAAAGGAGACAGACAAGATGCCTGCTGGCTGGCTGTTCCTTGATTGGCCCCCGGGAGCCTCGCGATCGGTCTTACCTTCGATATTATACTTAGGAACAGGCGTGAAGTGGTAAACACATTCAAAAATGGAATTTTGCAATTGGCGGTGCACACACAGTGTACTTGCATCTGTCACTGGACTTGGCGCCGATATTACGACACAATGACTGCTATAGTGAGACTCTACCGCCCAAATCAAGAGGAACGTTCGATCTGGCCAATTGACGTCATGGTAGAGGATGCGGCCAAGAGTGGTGTTCTCCATGATCTATCGTCTTCCTTTCAACTGACGCTGGAGGCGTATCGCGATCAAGCAGATCCATATTCTCATCATCATCTGGTCCATCAGGCCCATCCAATGGGATTATCATTGAGCGCAAAAAGGGACATTCATCTGCTAGACAATCCCAAACTTCGGGACGACTGAACCGATTTTCGATGTTCGGACTGGTCCAAAGTCAATAGCTTCCACTTTCCTTCTTCTGGAAACCCTCGGATGCGGATTTGCAGAGGCACAAGCCGGTTAGCTCAAGGCCTTGATACGCCTCACGATCCGGGTATTTCTTAGTGCTATCGAGCTGAAAGCATTGGCACTCAGGCCTTCCACCAGATTAATACATGTGCATACTACTGCATGCGCAGGCACATGCTTCGCTATCTTGGGGGGCGTAGGTAATTGATCGCAGTTGCAATCCAGCCCAGTGCTGCAAGCTCCGACCCCTCGCGCCCCTCAAGATAACATGCACACACTCTGTGGTCCTATATGAATAAACTTATCACCATAATACAGAGCTCAAATTGGTTCTGTGTTAATTCTGTTCAGATCAAAAATGGTTTTACCGATTGTCAAACGTATGCATTTGATCCGAAGGAGTGAGCGACTCCTTAATGGGAGGTATTGGAGACAGGAGGTCAAATATCAATGAGCTTCAAGCTTCCATCCACCCTTAACTGATGGGGAAACTGGCAGGTGGTACCTGCTTCTTCAAGCAAGAGAACACAGTGTGGAGCACCGAGCCGCACTTGCCTGGTCATGCCTACCCCAAGAAAAGAATATCGCACACAATTTGGGAATTGAATTGACTTGAAGGATGACAGCAAGATCACAGTATTGGACACGCAGTCGCATGCAAACACTGCAGAAATGCAGAAAGGACGTGGTTTATGGTTTTTGGTTGTTGATACCTATGATGCTACCATGGGGCAAATCCACTGCCCAAAAGCCGATCGAAGCCTTATGTGATTCCATGTCTTTGCTGTGCGAGGTCAACTGGCCATTTGTTTTGTTTGAACCAGAATCAGCCCACTATAATCGATCACCAATCCATAATTCTCGGTACCTGAGCTGTCTGGGCTAGCGGGTAGGTGTTCTTTAGGCATTTTCTCTTTGAGCCGAAAGAGCAGGCCAGGCAAAGTAAAGGCGTAAAAGCGTAGGTAAAAAGCTGCGCCCAGCCCAGGAGAGCTACCACCCAAGAACCCGGGGAAAGCGCAATCAATCACCACTACCAATACCACTGTGACTGCTGCACTCCAGCTTAACTTGAACACTGGGGCTGCCTTGCCCACTGCATCGCACTGCATCGCATCACACACACCAGTAGACCAGCACACACACACACACATACACACACACACAAACTCTTGCACGCGTACCAAACTGCAAAGTTGGAGGATTTGACCTGACCTGACCTGCCCTGACCTGACATACGGGTCGAACCCAAGAGACCTCGACCCTGCTTGTTGTTCGTCAACCCCCAATTTACTCCACACATCGCCGTCGACGACCCCCCGAACTAAAAACAACCTAATCGTCCATCTACTTTGTACCTCCCTACCTCTTAACCCTCAATCCAATCCGTGTCGTGAGTCAGGTAACTCTTTCCAAAGAAGACAGTGCCCGCGCCCGCCTTTTTTTACCTACCCCCCTCTCCATTGTGGCACTTCTGCACCAACGTATAGATTAGAGGAATTAACTGGGGTACTGCGCTGTCTCAAGGAGCCCGGCATTTCCACCCAGTCACAATTCGCCCATCCCATTTGATGCAGGAGACGGAGAAGTCGATTGGGAGCACCTGAGGACACCACCGCACTGCACCACGCCGACTCTCACACACGCATTGGGCGAGACGCGAGAGCCAGACGACTGGAAAACGAGATCATATAGAAGAAAGTGAGTGAGCGAGCGAGTGAATGAGAGCAGAGAGAGAGAGAGAGAAGCTGGAGAGCACAGCCCATCCTTCCATCCCAAGGTGAGACACGAAACCAAGCAGAGCCCGCCTGGCCCGCTGGACCCCTTCCCACCCTCGCATCACCTAACCTCCCTCCTTCTCGTCTTTGCGTTCTGCTGGTCGCTTTTTGGCTGCACAGCGCACAGCACCCAGCACCCAGCACCACCACACAGTAGTAGCAGCAGCAGCGGCGGCAGCCAAGCCCAGCCAATTACCCCCCGGTCTGTCAATTGAGAAGTGGTCAGTGTGTCTTTGTCCGCTTCGCTGCTTTTCTGCGGCTCCTACTTCGACACCTACTGTCATTTTCCCGGCGACGACACGATTCCCAAGCCCAGAGACCACTTTTTTTTCTGGTTACTTCCTCACTTTTGGGGGGTTGCGCCGTGTCAACAACAAAGCCACAAGCAACACACATAGCAGCAGTAGCTAGCTTCTGGACCTCTCCCCCCTTCCCTTTCCCAACATTGACCTCACCCGTCCCGAATAATCCTTCCCTCTCTTCCCCCCCTTTGGCACTAATTCGCAACCGCAATTCTCCCTTTGTGGTTTGTGGGCAGCTTGACTGCTATTCCCCGACCCGTCGGCATCTACTTCTCTGGATTTCCACACACTCCTTGCGCACTGCTGCTGCTGCTGCTGCGTACACACTGTTTCTTCTATTCGCTTCTTGCATTCGTTCCCGTCCCCATGTGCTGACGGCCCAGTCCCTTCCACCACTCCGAAGATACCCAGCGAGCCATTTGGCTACCCTCGAGGGAGACGGCAAACTGGACGTCGACCAACCCCCGCGACCATCTACCGAGGACCCTGCGCTGTCTCCGTGAGCAGTCTTGTATGTCCGGACCGGATACCCCTGGTCCTCTGTCTTGTAAAGTATGTACTCCCTCTTTCCTTCGCCGTTACGTTTCACGTGGCCTTCGTCAACTTCGCACTCCGGTGTCACCTGAGCGACCAGGCTATACTATAGAGGCCCACCGGCGAGGTGCATGTATCGACATCGACATCATCAAATGGACGTCCTTCATCCTTTGCGGGCTACACCCGCATCCGGACCTTGTTGCATGCTATACCCATCACTTTTGCATGAAGGCTGACCCGCGAATGGATCCAGGGACTCTAGGACGAATCCACGACGATCTTGCTGAGCACGAAATCGGCAGCGTCTTTCGAAGACCAATACCCCAGCACCATCAATCGAGGATGGTACAGGGCAAGAAGCCAGAAGCTGCAAACGGTCAGAACAAGAGAGATTCATCAGCAATGTCGTACCAGAAACAGGACATGAGGAATATGGGTGGTAAGAACCAGAACGGTATGTTGGCCCTCTGGAGTCTGTCTGCGCGGACTTGACACTGAATTACATAGGCTTTCGTACCGATAGCTCCATCGGTTCCGGCCACCAAGTTGGCCAGCGTACTCTGCAGCCATGGTCAGGTGGCGGCGGCGCCAACGACGCTGATACCTTCGGTTCCCTGGGTGCCCTGGAGAATAAGTCCTCCGGCGGTGGTGACAAGTGGGACCAGTTCTCGGCCAACGAGCAGCTCTTCGGATTGAAGACCGACTACGACGAGAACATCTACACTACTCAGATCGACAAGAGCCACCCCAAGTACAAGGAGCGTATGGCCGCTGCCGAGAGAAAGGCACGAGAGATTGAGCGCAGCGCAGCTACCACTTCTCATGTGGCAGAGGAGCGGATAATGGATTTCGTCGGCGGTAACGATCGTGGAGGAGATGAGGAAGACAAGTAGGTCCCCGCAACCCAGCCAGCGCCTCTTTACACACCCATTGGATCGTACTAACCCGGATTGCCTTTACAGATACAGTGGTGTCAAACGACAGGATTTCCCACCCCTCCCCGGTGGCAGCCGCGACAAGAAGTACACGCCTCCTGCTATGAGAGCTCCGACCAACAATTCTACTGTCAAGGGCGCCCCGGTGGATCCCGCCATCATCAGTGCACGCATCGGCACACAGAAGCCTCAGCAGTCTCCTACCAAAGTCGATGAAGCGAAAGCCCGCGCCGAAACCTCTGCTGCAGGCACCTCCGGCAATGCGGTACCTTCGGCCAAGACTCCTGAGCCCAAGGCCGATGCTGCCAAGCCCGAGCCCCACTCAAAGACGACTGAGAAGCCGCTCGAGGTCAAGCCTGTAAACCAGAGCGCGACCCCCTTGAAGGCATCTGCCGCCACCAGCCGGACCATCTCGCCCCAAGGAAAGGAGGGCGCAGCTGTACCGAATGCGACTTCAACTGTCGAGCGGGATGTATTGTCGTCGTTCAAGACATTTGCCAATAAGGAAAGAATGACTGCCGAGAAGATCCGGAGCAACAAGGCCAAGGCTGACAAGGAGGTCAAGCTGCATGAGCTCAAGAAGTTTGCCACAAACTTCAAGCTTCCCACACCTGTCCCTGTCGATCTGATTTCCATCATCGCCAAAGACCCGGCCAAGCAGCGAGAAATTCAAGAGAAGGCGTCTCGTGATGCTGCCGAGGTTGCACAGCGTCGCAAGGTCGAGGAACAAGCTGCCAAGGACAAGAAGCCGGTTGCTACAAAAGAGGGACAGCCTGCCGCTGCTCCTCAGGGCGCTGCGCAGCCCCAGCCGGAGCGAACCCGGCCAGTTAGCACCGTTGTAAACGGACCACAAGGCGGTACCCAAGGCGGCCGTCACCCTCCCAATCGCAACTACAACCAACAACAGCAATACCAGGGGTACCGGAACGACCGACAGGGCCCCCCACACATGCAGCAGCAGGGTGGCCGCCAGACCGGCAATCTTGCCCAGCGAATCAGGAACGTCGAGCAGCACAAGCTTGCTGATATGCGCCAACCTCCCACAGGTCCCTCGCACCCGAACGAACCCCCGTATGCTCGCCGCGCGATCCCAGGGCCTGGCCAGATGGGCAAACTGAACCCGAATAGCCACGAGTTCCGACCCAATGCCTTCGCCCCAGCATTTGCCCCTAACGGCCACCCCAGCGCCGGTTCCAGTCCTCGCTCAGCGCTGAACAACATCACAGAGGGTCATTCTACACCTGCTAGCAGCACTGCCGCTGTGGTTGTCGTCAGCAAGAAGAGGAAGGCTGTCGACCCCAAGAAGTGTGTCATTCTTGGCCACATCAAGGCGCAGCCCGTTCCCCAGGGCAAGAACTACGATGATAACGATGGTATCAAGCCCTCGTTTGACACCGCCCCGACTTGGCGCCAGGCCCAGGAGGAGGAGAAGCCCGAGTCGACGATGCGTCTCTCATACACCGAGTATTTTGAGCGCCAGCCCTTCGCGGCCCAGCCGACTCCCAACCCCACCCATGTCATGCCTCAGATGGCCCATCAACACCAGCTCCCATTCCACCTTCAGCACGGCGCCCACAACGTCCCCCCGCGACCTTCTCCTCACGTGCCCCCGGTACCAATGCACCCAGGCCAGCATGGTCCGGTGCCCCACCCTTACAACGGTGCCGATGATCATAGGATGATGCCTTCGAACTCGTCGCAGTCTTATTCGTCCCCACGCATGTCACAGGTTCCTATGGCCTATCCTCCCAACATGAACACCCCACACATGCCATACGGGCAGCCTGGCGGATTTGCTCCAGGCACTCCCCAGATGGGTCAATTCAACAGGAGCTTCTCAAACAACCCGCAATACATGCCCCATCAGCAGATGCCCATGGGAGCGCCCATGATGCCGCAGTTCATGACCCCTCAAGGAATGCCCGGCCCGCAGATGCAGATGTATCCCTCGGGCCAGTTCATGCCGCCTGGAGTCAGCATGCCACAGCCCATGCCCGGCACCAATGGATACCCTAGCCCTGGACGTCCTGCCGCTGCCCCGATGATGGTCCATCAGGGCTCTCAACAGGGCCAACCCGTTTACGGCATGAGCCCTGGGATGCAATACCAGCAGCCCGTCTTCCCACAGCAACCGGGACAGAGTAAGTCCTCTCGAAAATCGTCAGCACCGCCGCGCCAGTACTAACTCGCATGGCAAAGTGAACAATATGCGAGGATACAGCAACCCCAGCCCACAGCAGTTTGGAACCAGCCCCTCGCAGATGCATCAGTATACGCCCCAGCAACACCGCAATGGCAACTACAACAAGAATTATCAGGGACCCAACCAACACCAGGGTCCCCAGGGCGGTCACGCCATCCCGACCGGGCCTCAGGGACGAGCTGCGGACGGGCCTGATGAGGCCAAGTGAAATGTCTCAGATACGAGTGGCAGATCGTAAGCGGCGCCGCGCCCGGGCGCACATTCCGAGGTTTCTTCATACTTCAGCATTCCATATCTCGGCAGTCAGTGTGTCGCCTCGGCCTCTCACGGTACTTTGGATGGCCCAGTGCCGCGTCGACTGCCAAGCCGTTGTATGTTCTGTTAGGGCTTGCAGCCGGTCTAGAGAATTGTTGCAGGGGAGCCGACTCGCGGACAGTACGGCTTGGACAAACCTGTGCGATGTTTCTGGAGGCTCACGACACGGGCTGGTGCGGGGCCCACCTAGCTAGATCTCGGAAGATATCAACACCACAGCATATTTGGCATGCTGCCCTCGGTCACGTAGGATACCATTGCGGTATTTTTTACTATACTTATCTTTTGATCGAGATGCAAAGGGCGAACAAAATAAGACAGGCGGAGGGAAGATGCAGCAGGCGAAGTAGCAGAGAGATATGGATGGTGGTGGGGTGCGAAGGCTTCTGGGCAACCCCCAGCGTTGCCGACTGCCCTCGCAACAGCGACTGAGATATTGGACTCGAGTCATATGAGAGTCTGAAGCGCGTACAGCACGGCGACTCTGTTGGCTACAGCGTTACTCGAGTTTGCCAGGAAAGAGGCGGTGATGCTGACATGACATGACAATAGATATGCAGGTATCTTGTAGCAGCGGGAGCTAGTTCCAAGGCAAGCAGTTTACCTGATGAACTTATCAACGTCCTCTTTACTTGGCCATGCCAATTTGATGAATCTGCTGTGACCGTGTTTCTTGTCACGTGATTGTACTGGCTGCTGGGACAGATCAACGAGGGAGGCTGGCTTCTTACTGACTAATGTGCATCTCAATGACGATGGCAACTACATATATAGCCATGCGACATGGGTGGAATCGGTTCTTTATATGCGTATATGTCAATCGGGCATTTGTAAATATATGATGGCTGGTACCACTTCTGGAGCATCCATGCCAATTGATGAATGTCCCAGCAAGAAGAATGGGGGCGCAAATGGCGGGGTCAACGGGGTTCAGGTTTGGAATGTTTCAAACCGGTCGCTCCTGTTTGCTTGTCAGGGCCGGTAGTGGTCGGGCCTCTCCGGCTATGCGGACATCGACAGGGCTGGGTTGTGACTGTATCCAACCTATGCCATCATCCAGGCTCGTTCTTACTTAAGCAATTGTCCAAGGATTTGCCAGGAGGAAGGGGAAGGATGGCTCGATGGGCAAGGGATTGGGGACCGGCCCAAAGCTTGGCATGCCTCCTGTCAGGCACAGATTCTGGTTGGGCGCAATGATTGGCTGTCGTCGCAAGTTGGCGCCCATGCATCCCTGGCAGCACCTGGGCCTTTTCCACTGGTGACTCTTCCAGATCCAACGTGCCGCTAGCTTTGCGACGTGCAATACAAACCTCGTTAGTCCTGGCCATTCATTTGGCCGTCCGCCATGCCCATGTGTTAAGGCTGGTGGATCGATCTCCTTCGATAGTGGGTTTCGTCTGCTTCTGCATTTTCTGCATCTTCTTTCGCTCCGGGACTTGGTTAGTACCTTTGGCCGGTGCGACGACCGCTCAACGCTTCAGCGATCCCATGGCCTGATATGGTTCGCGCAAGCGACTGTGCATCGCCTGTCCAGAAGCCGCTTGCTTGACTTTTGGGGAAGAGAAATGGCTCAAGAACAGAACAGGATTTTACGCATTGGCACAAACGACGTATGTTACGAATGACAAGTTGACGGATGACGAGGGCTTGTCAGGTCGCCAGCCCAGCCAATCTGGTTCCGGCGGTGGCGTGCCGTGGTTTCGTTTGCTGTTGCGTGTATCCGCACGAGCAAGCGTGTAAGTCGGAGCCTGTCACCCACTCGGTAGGCAGGTCTGGGAAGGCCATGGCGCCCGCTGCCATGCGTCCATGCTGGCGGCTCGTCTGCATACAAGAAGACCCAGATCGCTCGCAGCTTATACCCGAGAATCTTCTTTCGCTCAGTGTGTGCTCCGTTCCATTGTCTCACTTTGGTACTCCGCCAGTGGTTGGACAGATTGACAAGTCATTCATTCGTGCCTTTCTCTTGACTCCGTTGTGTCTCCGCCATTGTGTATCTCTGGTGTGACTCCACAAGGTTGGGAACAATCAACATTCTTCCACGAGGCCCGTTTCCTTCGCAAACCCCCCGGTGACCTCTCATACCACCTCCAGTTTTTCTATTATTAAACTATCCATTCATTTCTCTTCTTCTGCGCTTGAAGATTTCCACAAACGACTTCGACGAGTGCAGGCAGCTCTCAATATCACCGATTCGACCTTCCAAAGGACCAACCTGCAAGACTGATTCGATCCGGCTTTCTGCTGCTGCCAGACAGCACGCAATTCCCATTATTCGTCACTCCACTTCCATCTTTTTCTTTATCCTGACTGCCGATCGCCGAAACGATGTATGTCTCGCGTATCGTAACGCTGGTCGTGGCTCTCGCGGCCGAGACCGCCCTGGGTCACATGAACATGGCCGACCCGCCCCCGCTGCGGTATAAGGGCAACCCCAACGCCGTCAAGGCGGGCAAGATCGACACGGACATCACGAGCCCCAACACGGCGGCCACCTTCCCTTGCAAGGGCGCCATCCCGGACATGGACGACCCCGTCGCCGGAGCCCCCGTCGCGACCTGGTACCCCGGCGAGCAACACACGGTCAAGATCGTCGGCGGCGCGTCCCACAACGGCGGCTCCTGCCAGCTGTCCATATCCTACGACAAGGGCCAGACCTTCACCGTCGTCTTCAGCAAGATCGGCGCCTGCCCCACCGATCCCAACATCCCCTTTACCCTGCCCGCCGACACCCCCAGCGCCGACAAGGTCCTGTTCTCCTGGTCCTGGATCAACCACACCGGCAACCGCGAGTTCTACAACAACTGTGCCGTCTTGACCATCGGCGCCGCCAAGAAGAAGCGAGCTGCCCCGGCCGTGGCTTTCAAGGACCGCCCGCCCATGCTCGTGGCCAACATCTACCACACCGCCGGCGCGGCCTGCGTCAAGGAGGGCGTCGACGCTCTCTACCCGGAGCCCGGCCCCGACTTCGTCAACGTCTCGTCTACGGCAGCCCTTCCTGACGACTGCGTGACGGGCCAGCCCATGTCGGCCAACCCCATTGTCGGTGGCAGTGGTGGTAGCGGTAGCGGTAGCGGTAGCGGGGGAGCTCCCGCGTCGGGATCGGCCAGTGCTCCTGCCGGACCAGGAGTCACTCCGTCGTCGCGTCCCGTCCAGCTTCCGACGACGTCGGCTTCTGCTGTGTATGTATCTTCTTCGTCGTCGTCGTCCTTCTCGTCGTCGTTGTCGTTGCAGTCTGTCCTTCCTTCAATGCTTTCGTCGTTGCTGCTGCCTTTACCGTCGTCGACTGTGGATTTGGTATCGGCGTCGTCTGCGACACCTTCTACATTCATTATCTCTTCTGTTTCTATGACGGCTTCTTCCCTGGATGGAGGAACTACTTTGGTCACGTCGACAAGGTCGGCTTCATCTTCTACTTCGTCTTCGTCTGCTTCTGATGCGGCACCTTCGCCGTCACTCATTGTGATCCCGATCACTTCCTCCCGCCGAACCAAGACAGAGTCCGCGACACCAACACCGAGCGAGACCTCTTCGGCCACGGAGTCCACGCTCCTAACTTCTAGTGCATCACACTCCAAGACCCACTCCACCCCTGGTGGCATCTTCATCCCATCCTCAACCACAACAACGTCTGCGTCTGCGTCTGCGTCTGCGTCTGCATCTGCATCTGCGTCTGCGTCTTCGTCGTTGTCTTCAGGTTCGGGTGCAGCCCCACCAACTAACACTCCCACGCCCAGCTCTCCTGACGCCACTCCCAGTGTCAGCAGCAGCGACAGCAGCATCCCGACGACATCTTCCGCCTCCTCCTCCGCCACCTCCTCCGAGGTCGTGGGCCTACCATCCCAGTCCCAGTCCCCCACGGCCACGAGCAGCGCCGCGTCCCCTACGGGTACCGGCTCGGCGGGCGGCGGCGGCGGCGGCGACGTCCTGACCGGCCCCTGCCAGCCCGAGGGCGAGTGGAACTGCCTGGCGGGCGGGACGTCCTGGCAGCGCTGCGCCTCGGGGCTCTGGTCCGTGGTCGTGCCCATGGCGCCGGGCACCAGCTGCACGCCGGGGCAGAGCAGCAACCTGAACAAGATGAAGAAGCGGCAGCAGTACATCCGCCGGCGTGATGCGCCTCGCCGCGAGCCTGTTCGGCGTAGGGCTCAGGTTGGGGCTTGGTAATTAATTACGGCATCTACCGAGATGAGGGGGAAAGCATCATGATACCATGGAGAGAGAGAAGAAGAGGGTTGGTTGATGGACCAAAACAGAGTCTGGAGGAGAGGAGGATAGATGAAAAGGAGATACAGGGGAACGCTCGTTATTTGTTTGGACGGCGGCAAAAGTGAGGGGAATTCGCTTCTTGTTACAAATTTTCTCGACGACCACCATTTGGGGGACTTTCGTTGACTTCACTTCTTGTACATATTATTATTTTCTTTTCTTTGCCACTCCCAGTTCGGGAATTTGGTATTGGCACATACACTTTAAGTTTGGACGCGAGGAGACAAAAAGAAACAGAGGGAGAAAGAGAGGAAGATGGATAGATTTTGCAGTATGGAGGAGATACAGGCTCGTTTTTAGGGAATACGAGGCAGGCTAGCTGTTACTGAGATGAAGATAAATTGTTGTCGTTGCATGGCTTTCGATTGACGGGTATCTGTGACTGATATGATAGATTGCAATATGGTAATTATTGAGACAGCTGCTAAT
Source organism: Apiospora marii (assembly GCF_038362585.1). Classification (NCBI taxonomy): domain Eukaryota; kingdom Fungi; phylum Ascomycota; class Sordariomycetes; order Amphisphaeriales; family Apiosporaceae; genus Apiospora; species Apiospora marii. Next base: position 5,177,860 of record NW_027117377.1, read on the forward strand.
AAGGGATAAGTCAAGATGGGCTGGGCCAGTTTGTTGCCTATGCAGTTGGTCTCCTATCACCAGGCTTCAGCAGTAGCTGCCACGAGTTCTCAACTTGATCGGGTATCATCATCCAATCGTCATCTGTAACGACGGCATACATGTTTGGCGCTGTCTGGACTGATCAATGTATATGCACATAGACAACAGCAGCCTGTGTACAGCCATCGTTACTCGTTTAAGCCACCAAAGTTTCGCTTGCCGCCCATTGCGTCGGATGAACGTTAGTATCGGCTCGCGACACTTGGAGTCGACTGGGAAATACCCGAAGGCAAGTGTAAGGCTACATTCCTTGCCAATGTGTGAGGATAAGCCACAAATCAGAGGCGAACGACTCGTCTGCTGGATCTTCGTCCCGACTTCAGCTGCACCGATACGATGCGCCAGCAGAGCGGCCCTAGTTACAACCTAACGAATGTAATGAACAGGACCAAAAGCGCCGGAATCATTAGCGTATCCGGCTCGCCGCAATCCCGAGGACACCGGACCTGACCCCATTGAAGAAAAGCCACTGCGAACCACTGGCATATAGCCAGGAGAACGAAGGCCCCAAGTCGTCGTCCCCTACCACCTCGGACCGGGCGTCGGAGTAGTAGGTGCTCTGTGATGTAGGGGACGATGCCTCTGGTCGATTCTGCCGCCCAGTCCAGCAACAAGATTGTGGCCACGAGCAGCAGCAGACTCAGGACGAGGAAGGCGTGGACGCTGTTTCGCCCGAGATGGGCACACTGCAGTAGGAAGGCCCTGTAGTGGGCGACAACGAGCGAGAGGTTGTGAAAGTTGGGGAGGACGAGGCCTTGGTAGAGGGGGCCGAGGGCGCCCATCTTGTAGTCGGGTGTTAATGAGTGAGGTAGGTAGGTAGCAAGAGGAAGATGATTTTGAGGAGTAGGATTGCTGGTTCTAGCAAATGGTTGGTGTGTCTATTGATTTAACATTGATAGATGTGTGTATACATCATCTAGTGGTCTGAATTTAAATCGAAGGTCGGCATTGGATCTCACAGCTATCGGAGAGAGCAGAAAATGGAAGTAGAGTTTGACATTTCGGAGGTACAGCCAGAACCAGGCATATATTTATGCAATTAAGCGACATTTGTTGATTTAGAAGGTCCATGGCTCATGAAAACTATACCAATCAGATGGGGAAGTAGCAATGAACGTAATCTGGGCTTCTATCCTCTAGCCTTGAGGCCGTCGATAGATTCGTGGTAGATGAAATGAGATTCTGGGCCGACGTTAGCTAGTTTGCAACACTTACCATAAACATAGTAAAAACACCACTAACCTAGCTCGCCGACGCCAGGTACGCGGCTAATTTACCGATGACGTCGGGCTTGGCCATGGCTTTTCAGATCAGACACACGAGAGCGGCCCGCATGATGACCAGCATGATCGTCCTGGCGAAGATGCGGAGGCATAAGTGGCGGGCTCCCGCGCCACGGGACGAGCTTCCCGGACAGGTGCGGCATGAGCTTGCGCACCTGTAACAGGAGCGCGATAGAGACGATGAGGGTGGGGAGGTGGGGGGTCTGCATGGCAGCGGTGGTGCAGGCAAGCAAGCGGAAGTGACACACAGTCAGGCAACACTCCATAGATTGGAACGATCAATGGCAAGCATGCATTACGTTTTATTGTTACCCATCATCAGAACAGTTACCCATAATCCCCTAGCCCTAGCCGTCCATTGCCGAGTCCCCTTGCCCCTTGTCTTTTCCCCCAATGCCGAGGCCTACAACCACGACGTCAATATGCTGGTCCAGATCATGCTCGATGCCTTATGGTCGCGGTAGTACTGGAGCGTGGCCGCCACCATCAAGGCCTGACGCGCCCAACAGACGAGAACAAGAGTGATTGCCCACAAGACGATGCTGTGGCTGCGCGCGCGCCGTACCAGTCTGTCCCCGTACCGGGAGAGAGTGAGCGGATACCAGCCCAGGTATTGACAGATCTGCACCGCGATGCCGAGCGCGAGGAAGAAGAGGTGGCTCGCGTGCCCCTTGTGCAGGACGGGGAAGGCGGGCGGGTAAAAGGTCTCCGGCGGGAAGATGCGGTAGGTGGTGTCGGGGTCGAGGCCGACGAGCTCGAAGACGTCGGTCTCGACTTCGGCCCAGTACGGGGCGATGGGGACGAAGAACGGGTAGATGATGTGCTTGTCGACGAAGGGCTGGAAGGGGGGCTCCTTGGTGAAGAAGCCCAGCAGCGAGTACAAGGCGGACGCCATCGTGGATGTTGGAATGGGATGGAGTGGTCCGTAGAACAGCCGTAGAAGAGACGGAATGGTATGGAACAAGGTGATTACTGGAACGCTTTCCCACTCAACGTTTGGGGGAGCCATCGCGCCTTCCACACAACAGCGTCGGAACCGGGAAACGTACTTGCCATGTAATGAAGTAAACAAACCGGGCAGATTATTAATAGCCTAGTTCTCCACCAGTTCAAGGTGATTACGTTTCTTTCGTATTGTACCAGCGGATGGACAAGTCAGCTGTGAATAATTGATGCGGCGAGGGAACGGGCTACATAAATAGTTATTCATGAGATAATTGTCGACGGGATAGCTGGGTGTTGCAGTGACAGGGGTGCGAACCCCATACCGGCTAGCGCGCTTAGCTAGATCTCCCCTTTGTGTACATATAAGCAGCACATCACTGCTGTTCTCTTTTGTAGATTCTCTTTTTTCAGACAGCACTTTATACACCATCGCACGCTCTCTCTCGTGCAACACTGGGTCAATCAAAATTTCCATGTAGGTAACTACCTGCGCCTACTCAACGTCTCAATGTCCCAAACAGACACTTACGTAATCAGGGTAGCCCCCAAAGAGCCCCCGTAGCACCTGCCAATCCGACCATAAAGTGGATCGGCGAGGCAGCGCAGGTTTGGTGAGGAGCTGGATGATGGCCCCCAGCGACCTTGACCAAATGTGGAAACTATCGTAATTTGGTTGGACATATAGTTGATGGCTGCGCGATGGATGGGAGAACTTGTGCGACTGCGGGCACTAAGCGAGATTGAACCCAAGTCGCAGCATCTCTGCACGTCAGCGGCCCCCGATGTAAGCCGCCCATGTTTGAGATTGTCTGAGAAGTCATAAGGTTGCCACCGATTAACCCCCCCCGTCCACTTTCTTTCCGAGAATCCATTCATTCTCTTTACTTTTCGAAAAGATGAAACAACTAATAGTGCATCAACGAGGAAATACAAAACCATAACTTCTCGCTCATGTCCGACCTCACCTCCAGGGTAGGGGCTCTGACCACGAGCTTCACCCCGACCGTCACTAGCTGCAGCTCGGAGTATATCCAGGTATGTATGGTCATGATAGTGTAGCCTGTGCACGATTCGTGATGCGACTGCTGACCGATACCCGCTGGCCAGGACAACTCTGCTGGGACTTATTTCCTCAAGTTTGGAACTGTGGGTTCGGCTTCGACATCGTCATGCTTCCCGCCCAACTTTGAGCCCCTGGGCTACTACTCCCCAGGTGTCTGTCCCTCGGGGTACTGGTACGCCTGTGAGGCGGGCATCGACAAGACCGCGACCGTCGCGACGTGCTGCCCCGAGTAAGTCAGCCCCCTATGTCGACACAGTTGATTGAGATCTCGCCTTTCTGCTTCCCAGAGACTAAGAGTGATCTCCTGTGGCATAGAAACTACTCGTGCAAAAAGGATCGAAGCACCGACGACTGGCATCAGTGCCACTCCGGGTTTGACAGGGCCTCGTACATCTCCGTCAGCCAGTGCTACACCAAGCACGGAACGCCCGAGCTGCCCTGCGGCCGGTTCGTCACCACTTCGTACACCTCGGGCGACCACATCTTCGCGTACGGAATCAACGTGCGTCGTGCGAGCGGCGATCCCGTTTGGAGTGGCGAGCCGGACGGCCCCTCGGTGTTGTCGACCACGGCAGCCTCCGGCCCAACACGCTCGTCATCCGGTGCGCCGACTCGCACAGGAGGAAGCAGCGACAAAAGTGATGCCGGCATCCCGCCACCTTCGTCAGCCAGTTCCTCTCCTGGAGAAGCAGGGGTTTTGAGCTCGGCCGCCAAGGTTGATATCGGTGTGGGCGTGACACTCGGTGCACTGTTGATCATCGGCAGCATCGCGGCTGCTTATTGTATCGGAAAGCGCAGCCGGCGGAGGCGAGAGGAGGAAGTCGAAGCACGGCGACAGGCTGACGCATCGCATCAGGAGGTAATAGGGCAGAAGTGGACCGCAACGCAGCAGGTTGCGGAGCTTCCCCCGTCCGGGTACGAGGGTAGCAGGGCCTATGGCAGTAGCGAGGGCATTGTTGCGGCAAACTACTATAACCAGATATTTGGAGGCAGCAACAGTTGGCCTTGGGCATACGAGCTAGGCCCGTCAGAACGCAGCCCGGTAGAGATGGGTTCGACTGATCCCTCTTCTGAGCTGGCCAGCCATTGGCAGACAACTATTAGGGAATTAGATGCCAGTCCCCGACCGATGACGCATCGGCCGCACAAGGAATAAATGGGGAGTGGCATTCGTGCCAATCTGATCTGGTACACGAGAAACAGCTGACTGTGACGAGGTATGCTAGAGCAGTGCTCGTAGCCAGCCCCTATTACTTGAGCCCCTGAGTCAACACTACCTGCGAAAGAATTGAGATGTTGGCGTTAATACAATACGAATCTTATACCGTCCGAAACCAGCCCGAGTGGTGAATTCATGGACTAGGAGGCCAGATTTCGTCGTTGCCACCACTCTGTGGTGACTCGGACAAGGAAAGCCATGAGAGAGAAAGGTATTCTTGGATGAGATCTCGGGTGGAATCGGGGCACGGAAGCCGCATATGGATGCTGAAGAGGCGGTCCCCTTATGCCGACCAGGGGATGTTGAGATTCGTCCTGGTGGTGCAGGCTGGCATGCGGGTTGCCGTGCCTGTATACGTAATTTTAGCTTTACTGGAGTATCAATCCAAAGGGACGGACCTACCTTATTATAACCGGAATAATTAGATAATGAAATAGAAGAAATTGGAAAAAAGTTAAAAGAAATTAGAAGAAACTGGAATAAACTGGAATAAATATATTGCTATCTATTAAGAAATAAGGCCATCGTGACACGACTTCCAGGCAAGAAGCAGAAGACCGAGTTCCCCATAGATATGGTTCTTGCCAGCTTCCTGGGAGCCGCAGAGGCTGGCGGCGGGGTGGTGAGACCGAGCCAGGAGACGAGCCCCGGCAGGCCATGAGATAGAAAGGTATTGCAGGAGATAATGGGAGTTTAAGAACGTCCATGGGCCACAACATGTATTATTTGTGCTAATATATCAAATCGAACCTGAATCTTGACATTTGACAGTGTCATTTACCCAATACGCCAACACAACCCGGAACCCCGAGTCCCGCGCTTGGCAACCAGCAACCCCGAACTCCGACAGAGGGAACCAGCAACTCCGAACTCCGATTCGAGAACCAACAACCCCCAAGCCCCTGCCAGAACAAGCCGGCCAAGTCTTCCCAAGAATAAACAGGTCTATAGAAGACCTATTATTCCAGTAGTATTGGCTTATTCCACTGTCATTCCCCGGAGTAAGTGGAATAATCAAGACGGTTTATTCTTGCGGCCGCTTGCCCCGAACTCCAATCTGACGAATGGTTACCTTACGGTGCAGTACTGTTAGATTGTCCCAATATCTTGAACCTTCCACCCTGTTTCGTGTTCCCTGCCCTTTTCCTCGCCCGTCTCTGTTGCGCAGTTCGTCCATCAGACTTGGCTCTCAACACAAAATCGGCCATCTCCTGGTCTGATAGACTGAATGGTAGATCGGAGCTATAGCTCAACAGCATGACCTTGACATGTTGGGTGGGCTTCCGCTTTCCCAGGCGGTCAAAGAACCCCAGAAAGGCACGCAGCCAGGAGAACCCATCTGGGACAGTCATGTCGCGGCTTGGCAACTCGAGGTCCACAAAGATGTAGATCGACCCCGGAATGTCGGACAGTACGGCCTCTAGTACCTGGAATAACTCTTCCTCTCCTAAGTCTGAGTGGAACCGGGTACATGTAAGCGACATGGAGCTCTCAGTCTGCAGGCTTTGGGTGATCTGCAGGGCCTGCCGGATCAGGTACTTCAAGACGTCAGTGCAGGTCACCAAAGCAGTGTCTGTCTCCTGTAGTGGGATCTTGATCGCGAAGAGGATCCAGATCTTGGATGCGCGGAGCTGCTGGACCAAGTCCCAACAGAAGGATCGGATGGCCTGCCGGCACCGGAAGTTGGCCCTGATCAACGTGATCGCCGATGTGTCGCAGGTGTCCCACTTGCGCAGCCTGGGCGAGTGGATAAACCGTCGCGACAATGTAGGACCCGAGGCCTGGATGACGCGGGGCCGTGAGGCTTGGAATTGCAGGTAGTGCAACACCTTGTCTGGGGTCAATATGCCCGTATTTGATATGGACCTCATGATCTGCGAGAATTGAAGGTCCGTGAGCTTGTAGTTGGTCGACGCCATCGAGGATGATTGAACTGTATTGCGTTAACGCGGTGACCCAAGTTGTTCAACAGAGCAACTTACGGCTGACAGAGGTTGCTATACTGGCTTGCGCTTGGAATATCTTCTCCAGCTTGGCGTCTACATCGCCTATTGAGTCAAGCCTAGTACTGACTTGGTCAAGCTTCTGCTGCACTGAATGTATCTTAACCTGCTCCCCACACGAGGCTAGCTCTTTGATGTTTTCCGTACTGCAACTGATAGCCCCCAGGAGATCGTCGTACCGGAGTTCCGGAGGCCTTGTGATGCTGTGCAGGAAGTGCTCCCAGGGACGCTCTTTGTACCAATCGTAAGCGCGTACCAGAAAACGTAGTATATGCGCGTTCAAGTCGGCAATGGCGTCCTGCATCTTTGCTGTAGGGTACAGCATTGCGAGGAGTTCGACTCTTGGGAGTCGATCGGCAATGAGGGACAGACCCTTGGCGAGCTTGCTAATGGTCTTTTCGTGGTTTACGACGGACTGAACACGGAGCTCAATCAGAACCGATACAAGCAGATAAGAAGGCCAGCTTACAGTGAACAGCACCTTCATTGCACCCCAAGCAAGCGCTACATATTCCGGATGGTGCTGGACAAAAACATCTAGAACCCCACCGTAATAGGTAACTTTCTGCGCGAATGAATACAGCCAGAGCTTGACTTTGGATTGTGAATGGGAAGAGCTGTACTGGTTCATGGCCGCCATGGCCATGTCGTGGACCTCTTGGCAGCACTTTTTGGACTCGACCAGGTCAATCTTGCGGTGATCATGGGTCAATTCCTTCTTGAATTTGAGTTTTGCGTCACGGAATGCTTCATTGAGAATTCTATGCTTTCGCATGCAACAGTTAGTGCACGATGTCAGATATTCGCGGCGGGTTTTCTCAAATTTCTGGGTTGGGGAGTTCTACCCGGCAGAGGCTATGATACCAGAACACCACCCTGCCACCATGCTTTCGTCAGCCATGAGGCTATATTCTTTGTGTTGTAGGAGGGTCTGGTCAATCGATTTCCAATGGATGTGGTGTCAATATGGTGTCGATACGGTGCTAAGTTTCCAGCATAACGCGGACGGGATAACCTCGAGCACATGTCGTTCAGTCGTCATCGGACTAGAAGTGTGCACCGCCCCAAGGTCTGATCAGCGGGTGACTGCTCATAGTTCTCTCAGCCAGTCTAAGAAAGGGGGGAATGGCGTGGCGGTGGAGGTGGCGAGGTTCATCTAGTGTTACCCATAGCTAAGCCGCTGAAACATCGAAGTCCAATCACAAATCAGCGCGGGACCTCACCCCAACAATAGCCGGGCGGTGTAATAAAATACACTGCATTAGGCCGACGCCAAGGCATATTCCAAACAAGTTCAATGTGGAAATACTGCCACGAAGCCAGGCCTTTTGCCAAAAAGAAGAGAAAATGATGCAGAGCCGTGCAGCACTACATTGAAACCAGCTACTTCCATATGCTTCTTCACACTCCCCATCCCAATACCACCAATCCTTTTCCCAGAACCCACTATCCAACGCCCGGGATGTTTCAAATTGTGCGATAGTCTTGGTGATGCTAGACTTGCGAACTTTCGAGCAAGATCTTGCAGAGGTTTGCGGCAGCGAAGAATTGTTCCTTGCCAACATTTACGAGGACCTCATCGACCATGGTGATGATGCTTTTGATCATTGTAACGGAACTTTCAACACATACTACAGAATTCTTCGGGACTTCTTGGTGGACTCGGGAATTGCAGACTCCATTTCATTAGTCGAAGAGGACGCCGAAGCTGAGATTGTTGCCCTTTGCGAGCCCTTCGTAAAAGGCTTCGTGGATCTCTGTAGTACAAGAGTTGACTTGTGCATTCTTAATTTTCCAGACGCGGCGTATTTGGAGACATCCAGGAAGTTACTTGACAGAACCCTCCTCGGTATCCTCAACTTTGAAACCGATCTTGTGGAAAGTATCAAATCAAAGACTAGACAATTTAGAGAGTCCAAAAAAGGAATCAGAACCACAGCAAAGGAGGACAGAGATACAGCAGCAGGTCCGACAATATCGACGAGTTTATCCAAGTCGGCATTGTCTACAGCACATAAAGAATTGTCCAGAGATAATATTGGGGTCCACTCGAACCAATTTAATGAAGTCGGGGATTACGGACAAGAACGAGGCAAGCGAGGACGCATTTGGAACCATTTCACAATTTCCCGAGATCAAACATCAGCGAGCGATTTTACCAGAGAGTTCCTTGCGAAGTTATTTGGCATCAGTCTCCACCCTACAGATCACGCAGAGGAAGAAGTCAATATCAACCTACATGATTTCCAGGAGGAAGACACCGACTGTGAACCAACAGAGGCGCAACATCCTCGCCTTGTGTACGAACACAATCTGCGCCAACATCAACTTTGCCAACAGCAGATGAGATTGCATGCATTAAAGAGGGACTGCCTTCTTCACCCGGTCTCCCAGGTAACTACAGAATCTAAATCATATCTGGAGGACACTTCAAGACCAAAGACACACACTGTCTGTACCGACAGAAATATGAGTACATCAATGGAAGCCGACCCCAACGGGACCGAGTTAAAGGAGATCAAGTCTTCTAAAAACATCGCCACGGGGAATGACGACCCTAGCAGTGGGCGAGACACCTCTGACGTCGGTAAATCGAACGATGATTTACTTGGACGGATTGCACTGCTGGAGCAGGAAAACCAAGTCTTGAAGAGAACCCAGCCTGGAATCTTTCGATTCGAAAAGCTGTATTTCCTCCCCGCACAGAATAACAAACCGGGGACTAATGCTGAACGCATGGTGGGATATCTTGACGAGCCAAGTTGGGTCCGTCTACCCTCAGGCCACCCGGTGCTGCGGTGCAACCTGCCTGTCAATGATGTCGACGGGTTTTTGCGCCAGCGTCCCGATATAAGCTTCGCCGTTGCCTACTACTACACACCCAGCGTCCAGGAAGCAGAGGTGGAGAAAGCCATACTTGCCGGGAATGCCCTGCCACGTTCGGTTCCAACGTCTGAATTCATCACTTTACACGACACGAATCTTACAGCTGCCGTGGAACAATTTCTCGCAATGCAACCCACCTTCTCAAATGACTTCCCGGATCTGAACATACGAGTTTCTATACCCGCTCCATATCTATTCTGGTACCACTATCGCTCTGCCAATGCTCTCGACCGATTGAACCCGAAATCGAGAGAAATCATGGAGTTTTTAACATCATGGATTGAAGAGAATTACTCCCAGAAGTATGCGCTGGTCGAGAACCACCTTGAGAATGGGGCCATCTCGCAAGAAACAATGCCCTTCCTGGTGAAACCAGGGGATGTTCTGGTATGGGAGGAGAGGCGTGAGATCTATGCCGCCATTGCTAAGAATTGGCTGAAACAGACATCGGCCCCATTTCTCCGGCAATCCAACAAAGAGAAAAATCTAAACTGGTCCAAGACAGGGAATCTGCTCAATAAGATCTCCACCACATGGTCTGTCGACAGCTGGCATTTCGAATTCGATGGCGAGTTCCGACGTGAAAAGACAACAATCGGAATGATTCTTGAAGTCGATGAGGCAGACGAAGAGTCGAGAATCGACAAACTCAAGGTATATCCACTGAGGTTTGCCTCGTCACGGATCAAAGCTTGCCTGGAAAGACGAGGGAGAACATTCTGGAAATGCCGAAAACAGCAACTTGTCTCATTCGAGGACGAAGATGCCGAGGACACTGTACGATCAATCTTACTCAACCAATGTGATACTGTGGAGAAACTGACGTGTTTGCATAGAATGGGGAGCGCTTTATGGTCGACTACAAGACCTACCAACAACTTCACCCCAGTTCTGCCACGGCCACAGCCAGGTTCCCATTGCCACAAACCAATCGTGGGGCTGACGACGCAGAGAAACTGAGTTCGGAGGCCATGGAAGACGATACCCCACCCCCTTCACCTGATATATATGTGTTCCCTAACGCGATACCTGGCTACAATCTTCACACCAAGAAATGGGGTATGCATTTCAGCTGCATAATTAGTTCTCCCTGTATTAGTGGCTTTATGCTAACAATGAATTTAGTGGACTTGAAGGTAGACCGTATCAGGGACGTAACATGGAATAAGGACTCATTCAAGCATCTTGTCGTGGAGCCCAACACGAAAGAACTTATCCAAGCTCTCGTGAAGAATCAAATCGCTTCTGAGCAGGGAACCGATATCGTCAACCGCAAAGGCAATGGCCTGATAATCTTGCTACACGGTGGACCGGGGACTGGCAAGACGTTCACGGCCGAAAGTGTAGCCGAGCTGGCTGAGAAGCCTCTCTTCAGAGTAACCTGTGGCGACATTGGGACCAAGCCGGAGGAGGGTGGAAAAGTACCTGGACTCAGTACTTTATCTGGGAAAGATATGGAACTGCATCGTGCTGATCGATGAGGCGGAGGTATTCCTTGAGCAACGGAGCCTCGACAACCTGGAGCGGAACGCGCTCGTCTCAGTCTTCCTGCGGGTGCTCGAGTACTATGAGGGTATCCTCATTCTGACTTCAAACCGCGTGGGCACCTTTGACGAGGCCTTCAAATCGCGCATCTTGCTGTCACTGCACTACGACAACCTCAGCGAGGGCCAGCGCACCCAGATCTGGAAGAACATGCTCCGCCGCCTCGAGGACATCAGCAATAAAGACGACAGCGCTGCCACGGAAATGGAGCCCGGCTCTCGAAAGCGCAAGGCCAGAGACGGTACTGACACTCTGGGCATCGACTTCGACGAGGTCAACTGCTACATAACCGAGCTAGCCAAGCAAGACCTCAACGGACGCCAGATCCGTAACGTCATCACGACGGCACGCCAACTTGCCACATTTAGAAATACGAAGATGCGTTACGAGCATTTGCAGCATGTCATGTCTGTGTCGAGCAAGTTTGACAACTATCTCAAGAAGTTGCAGGAGGGGTACTCAGATGACCAGATCGCGCGGGACGAGGGATTCCGTTGACGATTGACGAAGTAACGATTCCATTTGTAATCTCCTTTGTTGGGACTGGGTTTCATTCGGCGTACTATGATTTTATGGAATCGGGCAGATTGAGAGCAGTCAAAACTAGCTAGGAGGAAAAAGGGGGAAGGACAGAATGACCTAGTACGGCGCGTCGCCACTCTTATCACCAGAATACGAACTTCAACCCAATGTCACCGTGTCAAACTTCCCAATATCAGGCCTTGCCTTGATCGCCGCATCCTCCTCCTTCCCCGAGCGCACCCTTCGCACAAACTCGTCCGCATCGAACTCGACCCCAATGGGATTCTCCGCGAACGCGGGCCCCGCCATGTAAGCCGTCGCCTCGTCGACGGTGTCGAAGTTGTCGACCTGGAACTCGAGGTGGTTCCCGTCCGGGTCGGTGTAGTACATGCTCGTCGTGGGCCCGTGGTTGATGCACCAGTAGGGCCGGAGGCCGCCGCGGTCCCGGCGGTACTCGTACGCGTTGGCCAGGGCGGCCAGCGTCGGGTACCCGAAGGCGACGTGGTGCATGCCCACCTGCGTCGGCCGGGAGGGGTCCGGGTCCCGGGGCCGCGCCTGGTCGTCGGCGATGAGGGCGATGCGGTGGTGCTCGCGGTCGTAGGTCAGGAAGCAGAGGGTCGGGGTCTGGTGGCTGATGGTGGCGTTCAGGGCGGTGAGGTAGAAGTCGATCATCTTTTGGAAGTTGGACTTGGTGGTGAGGAAGACGACGTGGCACAGTGCTGTTGGGGCAACCGGCTTCAGGGCGCCGTTGGACGACATGATGTGATACGTATACTTGCGACTTGATACTGGTTCTGGAGGAGGTGGATTGAAACCAATGCTCTATGCGGCAGATATTCGAGTTACCTTCGACTGGTAACACCGGGTCTTATATAGTTTCCCAGATTTTATATGATTAATACTTGAATTAGGAGGTTTTGATATACGTAAGGGGATATTTATGCCGCCGATGTCAATGTACGGCGTATTCGCGACTTCGGTTCTCGGTCGTGCGACAATGCGTTGGTCACCCCTATACGGCATTGGTCAGCCAGAAGTGTGTTACTCAGCCTCGGCACAGAGGTTGGATAAGCTGCAGTATGTTGACCAGAAAAGGCTTCAGGCTTTTGTCAGCATGGCCTTGGCATAGCTGGTGGGTGGTGGGGTTATTCGGTCACATGTATCGGCTCGGAACCGCGACGGCGCGACGGCCCATGGGTTATGACAACAGAGTTTACGCTTCTCCAACTCAAAGTCAACTACATGTGACAAGGGTCAATTTAAGAGCATTTGTTTGACGACAGTGGTCACCACGGACCATTGGGTACTGTCCCACTGTTGACCCGTTCAAGACATGCCTGGGACCAAGATGGCCAGTCCAATGCAGTTGATACAGATACACGCCAATTTACTACTGTGTCATTCGCGCTATACATAAACGAACCGTTACTACTATTGTAGTACCTGAAGAAGCCCGTTTCAATTTCTCGTCTTCATATACTCGGCAACCTTGTTCAACTCTCCGGAAACTTTGAGGAATCCGTCCATGACTGACTCCTTCATTCATAGAATAGCATTAGCATCTAGTTTCAAAAACTGCGAAATAAGGAGAGAGATGTAGAGAGGAAACTCACAAATACTGATTTCGGCAATAGCTTAAACGACCAGCGATTCATGGACGCATCCTTGCCCACCCATACCTCCCCAGTCCTCCCAGCATCGATGGCCTTGACCACCTCGAGGCCATACGTTAACGGATCCGGCGCCCCCTCCTGAAGACGGCCGTCGGCGAGGCCGTAGAGGTTGTCCCGGATGACGTAGTAGTATGACTCCTCGGGGATCCGCGGCATCTGCACGTTGTCGAAACCCGCCGTCTTGACACTGGTGGTGACGAGGGTGACGGTCCGGACCCCGAGCGGTTCGAGCTCCCGGCGCCAGATGTCGCTTGCCATGATCATGGCGGCCTTGGAGCTATTGTACATGCCTTTATTCAGTGGTGTTAGCATTGAGTTCCCATCGGGTTTGAGGAGAGGACAGGGGCAGGGATACAGAGGGGCTTCGGCACTGACTCATGAAAGGCATCGACATCAACCCGGCGGCCGAGGATTGGTTGACGACACACCCGCGGGCCTTGACCAGAAGCGGGGCGAAGGCCTGCAAGACGGCCAGGGGCGCGAAAAAGTTGACATCGAACAGCCGGCGGGCGGCGTCGAGGTCCGTGTCCAGCGCCGGCATGACCAAGTTCTGGCCGCTGTTGTTGACGAGGACGTCGAGCCGGCCGCCGGTCGCGCCGCGGACACTGGCCACGGCCGCCGCGATGGACTCGGTGGACAGGACGTCGAGCGTCAGGACGGTGACGTGGGGCGCGTTCGCGAGCTGGGCGGGTAGCTTGGACGGGGTCCGCAGGGTGGCGAAGACGTGGTATCCCTTCTGCGCAAAGGCTTCGGCTAGGCCCGCGCCTATGCCGCCGGCTGAGCAGCCGGTGATGAGGACGGATTTCCTGGAGGAAGTCATGGTTGAACTGGTACTGTCTGGTGTGCTGTTTTCATGTGGCCTCTGGGAATTGGGGAAACGAGATGTGTTGAATATGTCGATATGTACATAACTGGAACATGATGAACAAAGACGGGTATCTATAATGGAGATCGGGAAGTTGTGTTGGCCCATCCCGAACCAGACGCGGGTGGGAGATGAGTACCGATGTACCCATACATGTATCGAATTTCCGCAGCTGTGGTAGTCGTGGGACCAATGGGTGTCAATGAATAAGTTAAGTATTTCAGCCTTTTTTCCTAAGTAGGTACTCATTGAAACATTACCCTAGTAGTAGTCGCTTACAGTTATCTCCTGAAGCTAGGTGCTTAGGTCCGATAACGCCGCCTCCGAACCAAACCCCCTTGCTTCGGGTTCGTTTTACAATGCGGCCATGTACATAATGGCCAGCGCATTGTCGGACTCACGGAGATAAGAGCTACCCAAAGCGGAAAAGGGATGTGTCGCAGTACAGTAGCATTCCGGGCTTGCCACGGGCCAACATCAGTCCGTCTGTGTACACACTCCACATCAGCACTTTTGACCCTGCCACCTCCCTTGAGAAGCAACTGGCGGATACGGTATTAGCAGAATCGGATCGCGTAAAGTACGATTGTACTCTAAGTAGCAGCAACTGTGTCGTGAACAAGACGCAGACCGGGGCCTCCGGACCTTCCACACTGAAGTAAAGCTTACAGGAGGTGCCGGAGAGCCTCGGCGGAGTTGAGGTCTTGAGCAAGGCTGTGACTGGGTCTTGGTTGATCAGTGTCATCAGTTCATTACGGGAGGAACACAAGGATGATGACTCTGGAACAACCACTGGTCCGCCGGGCGGGCCTTTGAAGGGTTCCTGCGGCGCAGCGTATGTTTCTGGGTCTGGGTGCCTCCCCCTGTCGGGGAGTACCTGGCGGAATCGGGGCTTTCCTACAAGCCGGGTCAGACCACCTTCCAATGCAACAATGCGCCCCTTCGCGTTCTGCTTGCCGTCTATAGCGTGATGTTGGTGCGCCCCAGACAGCTGGTACATTCTCTTAAGCCGATTGCATTTATATATCCCAGGCATGTTCAGATTCTAGACGTCAAAGCATCACGCGCGTGCTAGATCTTTCGTGTTAGCCCCCTTTCGCATCCATGTCCATATGCTCGGAGAGCGCAGCGGCAATTTTCTTTTGGTGCATCCGCGGTAAGCTTGTCTGAATCCGCTCGACAAAATTAAAAATAAGATGAATCTCTCACAAAGATACGTTATCTTAAAAATAAGGGTTAAAAAAAGGAGAGAAAAAAGAAATTCCGATGCGGGGAATCGAACCCCGGGCTAGTCGGATCACAGGATCGACTTCTAGAACGAACTCAAGAATGAGAGCGACTAATGTTAACCACTACACCACATCGGATTGAGAGGGGTGCTTGACAAGGATGTATAGTGTTGGTCAATCGGGTGTTACATCCATAAGCTACTCTGAGGAATCGCTCGTCGCATTTGGCGAGGTCCCACTTGCGCAGGTTGCGGTCAAGTCACTCCGTAGCAACGAAACTAGTCTGCGGTACTACACGAGGTCACGTAGCTACACTCGGGTTGTCTAGCTTGAATGCACCAAGACCAAACGTATTCGCTGATTTGAGAAGATATGTTGGGAATGTAACGATCGCCTAGATACAGTGCCAAAGTGTACATCTTCAAAGACGCCCTTTTACCAGGTAATCTGATGCAGCTCCTCTGGCCAGTGCTCCCGGTAATCAGGACAAATTAGATCAAGCTCATAGAAAAACCACTTTAACGTATTCCGCTCGTATGGGTTTTTGTGTCTCGTTTCTTTGAGACTGGGTGGCTCGCACCACCGAACTCCAATCTCTTCGGCTTCTCGTCGATCGGCATTACTCAAGTTGCATCCGTCTAGTTTGACTAGTTCTTCCTGTAATCTCCGTATCCAGGTCTTGGGCCAAAAGTCCTGGAAACGTCTGCGCTCCAGATATTCGCCTGCCTTCTTCGTGAACTCAACCACTAATTCTTCGAGCAACTCGAGCAGAGGGAACTGCTCGTCGTTGATGTTGGCCACCTCATCTGCTTCAAACCAAGGGGGTCTGTTAGGACTTCCATCAAGTCCATGGCCAACTAAGGTCTCCGCGTCGCAGCAAGTGTGAGTAAGGCCTAAAGCCTTGAATGTAGCGTACCTGATCGCGGTTTCGTATGTCAAACTCGTTAGCTCCGTGCCACATTTGCTATAGTAAACCTCCATGTACCGCTGGGTGGTACCAATGGATATCCACGATGGTGTCAACCCCTTTAGCATCCATAAAAATGGACTGCATCCTCTTGTTGAGCAGTGGCATTGGCAACCGTCTGTGAGGCTGTGACGCATCACATCTGTGTTGCATTGGTTGAAGGTAAGCAGTCTTCCAAACCCTGCTCCATCGGGGTCCGGTGTCATCGTCCTTGATAAGCATTGACTAGCAATGAAGAAGGCATAGTGCGCGCCGAAGAGACCGATATCTGGATCGTGCTCTCGAATAGGAGGCACAGTTGATGATCGAGCATATAAGTTCGCCCCATGTGACACCAGCCAGTGAATATACTCGACGAAGGAAACATCTGAACGGAAATATGGGGTATTCTTCGGTCTCCACTGATAATCGAAAACAAAGGATGATCCCGGACGGAATCCATAACGATAGAAAAGATCAGCCTCGTGCGTGTCGTATATCTCTTCGTAGACCCAGCCCCAGTGTCCAACTTCCTCGTTATTCCCACGGATGCTGTCGATGTCGGAAGACGCTGTACTGTTTCTCAATGAATTCTCCGAGCCAAAGTCGTTGTATGGAATGTCTGCTTCCCCATATGTGTCCGTTTCACACACCATCCGCTCTTGTAACTCGAAGATGTAGCGGCGCTTTGCGAGCTCAGATGCTGACTCTAATATTGCAGACACCTTGAGTACCGTGCGATAGTAATCCCATGCGTATGTCCTCAAGGCACAACCGGCTTCAAGGAGAATGTCAACGCACTTAGTGCACCCGCAGCCTCGACATCGTTTGCTGCTCGTACTATGAATACAATGATCGCCATTGCGCATCATAGCAACCTCAATTGCGCTGATACCAGCCACATCGACTCGGTCCAGTGTATTCACATCTGCGGCTTGTACCAGAAGAGCGAGGATTCCAGGTTTTGCTGCCGCCAAATGGAGTGGGCTTTGGCCGTGGATATCAGACTCTAGAAGAGAACCCGGAAAGCGAGTCAATATATGATTAACTTCACTTATATCGTTGCGGATCACTGCCATACTTAATGGACCGCATTCGCAAGCTCTTTAGTGTTAGATTCAGTAATATCGCGAGGTTAGTTGACTTTCAGATACAGCATACCTTCTGCAAAACCGCAAGATGCATTATACAACAGTGTTGTGTGATTGGTCCATGGACCATCTCGATTCTCATTCAGCTCTAAGGGTTTCGTAGCAACCGCGATGCCTTCCGAGTTTTCCAACACTAATAGTTGAATGACATCTTCAATTTCTTTAGTAGGCCGCTCGATTAAATCCAACCGGGCCAGCGGCGATTCGCCTATCGTGAATAATTAGTATCGCTTATACGGTGAAATTGGGATACTAACCATTATTATCATATGTTATGGCTGGTACACCGTACCGAAGGAGTGTCCTGATGAGTTGGGTAAAGGCAAGAGCAACAGGGCTGTTTGTATAAGATGTCAACATCCACACCTAGCGAAGTTTAGCGCATCTGTAATTCTCGAATGTTCATATATAGTGACATACTGAATCAAAAGCAAGATGCAATAAGCTTTTGTTGTGTTTGCCGACCGCGGTTGGACATGCTTTTTCTTCAACAAAAAGCCTCCGCAGCTTTTCGATGCAAGCTACCATGAAAAGAGCATTGGTCTCCTGGCGTCCCCTATAAAGCAAGATGTCGAAGACAATGTCCACAATCAGGAAAGAAGGGTCTGAGTTCGTGTCAACAATTGGAGAGTAAGTCAGGCTTCCACTGATGCTAGACCCGCCAGATCCCGACGTTATGGTGAAAGAGACTCCAATAACCGAGTGTAGGAGTTGAGTGAGTCCGGTGTACTTGAAACCCACGGTTCGACGTTGCTTCCGTGTAGACTGTATGCTGGACAGCGGGCAGGCCGGCCGATGACCTCGAATTGCCTTCTCTTCGTAAAGGTGAACATCACCTAACGACATGATTTTGTGGCTTGCCAGTCGGTAATAGCGGCGACAGTTGCATATGGGGCCCATAACTGAAGTGGCCCGTTGCTCATGGATAGGGGAAGAAGTACTGTCCGGGATATGGTAAGTGGAAGGACTTGACAATGAGTGTTCGTAGTGTTCATGCTCCAGTGCACTGGTGTTATCGCACAGTTCCTTGAGCACAGCCGGCTTGCTCGCTACCCTGCGTGCCAGGGCTCCTATGGACTGGTTGGATGTGTCTGTTGGCTGAAGACTCTCGAGAAGCTTCTCCAATCTTATGATTCTCTCCGACTGCGTCCCAAGTGCCTGTTGTAGCGATTCATGCGAGCGCTCAACCATGCCCTGCATAGCACTGTTGCTTTCTTGCAGCTGATCGGTGGCCACCACTCTATCCCGTAGGTCGACCAGTGGAGTTATGGCGGCCGATACTTCTGAACGCAGGACAAGCAATTCGGAGCCGTGTCCATGAGAGCTTGACTCAATAGTAGCAAGCCTTTCAGTATTACGACCTGCCACTTCGCTGTAGTCAAGTTTGTTAGCACTAGCGATTCATTTTGAATATTTCTGGGAGTCTACTTGCAGGTTCAACCCGGCTAAGGCCAGATTTAGGATCTGATTGGAGTTTTGTAACCGCTGGACAAGCTGATGTACCCTCGACCGGTCGAATCTATAGCTGAGTTTCTTCTTCTTGCTCCGCAGTCGCTGCCGCCATGTACTTTTGTCACAGTTTGCAAGGTCAGCCAACAAGGCCTCAACGGCTTGGAGTTCTGCCTCGCAGGACTGAATGCTTGCTGTGATGGTGTGGGCATGATGGTTCTGAACCCGAGAAGCGGCTGCCTGGACGATCGAAAGACTGCTCTTAAGGGCATCGTTCTGCTGCTTGACAGATGATAGTTCCTGTTGGCGGTTCTCTAGTGCGTCGAGATAGCTCGCGATGCCGCCAGTGACCTGAAGGCCCAGCGACAGGAGACCGGCTACCGAAGCAGCTAGGCCTAGAGCCTCGGCCATGGTTTGCCAACAAGAAGACGAATATTGAGACAAATAGATGGAGGCTCCGAAATACAATACTTGAGGGTGAAGTAGGTGACCGTCGCTTGGAGGTAACCATAAAGGAACCAGCCATCTACAGGGTGTGAGGGGAAGTTGAAACGTGGAAGCTGGGCTGATTTTGGCTTACTCGGGGACAGGAAGTAGGATCAACATTAAGCCGAGTTTGGGTAACACAAGAATATGCAATGGCAAGGCTCGGAATTGCGCCCAGTCAGAGGCGCAGTAGGGCTGTGTAATATGCAGGCAGATCAGCCCAACAGCCTTGTAAGAACGCCTAAGCTTGGCGCGTCACTTGCTGGGGCACTAATTCACGAAATTCAAGCCGTGCTTCCGAAGTGCCAACAAGATATTCAAAAACACCATCTAAAGCTCTTGCTCAATATCGCTTCCCTTTTCCTCACTACTTTCTGGTCACTATTTGCAGTATTTTGGAATGCTTCTGAAGATGCTCCCTCGGCTATTCCTCGACCTGTTGCCTGGAGTGCTCCCCAGTATGCTGCTTGGACATCTTGAACTACTACACGCTCAGTATTACACAAAAGGTCTTGTCTAATTTATATAATGCTTCGAACTTAATACAGTAGATGCCTTCCTTGTGGTCAGGGAGATTGCCGCGGAGGCAACAAACCCATGACACCTCATGGAGTGTCAAACCTTGCCGGACTGACTACATGCTGATTGTATAATTCTCTTTATGCAATATCATCGGCCAGTTATACAGCGTTTATCCCATGACAGTCATACCGTTCTTTAAATGGTCATCCCTTAGGGGATAAACAGTGGTGTGGAATGACTTGAATGTTGATACCCAATGTATATATAAATACTTACTGTCAATATCTTCAATTAGAACCTTGCGGGATAATCATCAAGAGGCACTACGGCTTGGACATCCACTTGAGAGTATTCCTGTCTTTGGTGCTTTGAGAGAAAAGGTTGAGCCCCCAGAGAGCTACTTAAGTCGTTTAACGGGGTTGTTGTTCAAATGTTTACATACGAATGTGCCTGTGTATTTACAACCAACTGTTACCTTGAGAACAGCACTCGCGATTAACTGCCTCGATTGGAACAAAAGTCGATTGTTGCACTTCGTTTCACGGTGCGACGTACCACTAACAGACCCAAAAGCTGCCGGCGTGCTTGCTTGTAGGGACCCCCAAGCAGTCGCCGATCTATTTGAACATCGCACCTACTCATGGTGTAATTACCAAAGGAAGCTCGCTTGGAAAGGACGCGTCGCCTGTCACAACAATTTCTTGTACCAGAACATTTGACGCGTTTTCGACGGACGCGTCAAGCATCTTCTCTATCGCCGCCTCCCCTCTTCACTTCACCTGGGCTTGTACATACAGCTCCCATCACACTTTGCATGCAACACATATACTTGATCACACTCTGCACGCGACAAAGCACTAAGAAGGGTATACTCACCTCCCTTCTTTACCCGACCTTGCATATACACTCCCCGTCACACTTCGTAGCACCACACATATACTCGATCACACTCTGCATGCGACAAAGCACCAGGAAAGACATCACCGACGGGCGCAACCATGACGTCAACTACCGAAGAGACGTTTGACCTCGTCGTCATTGGCGGTAAGCTCTTATGGGAACCCCCTTGTGGCACACCATCACAAGGTGATCTGCTAATGTGCGATTTACTTAGGTGGTCCAACAGGCCTACTCTGTGCCGTCTTGGCGCGACAGCTTGGACTCACTGTTTCCATCATCGGTATGTCATTCACATCCACATCCCTGACAGCCTCGCCTTCCCTGAGCTAATGTAATCCACTCGCTCGCTCAAAGAGGCGAAGGCGTGTACCCTTGAAAGTGGCCGTGCCGATGGCCTCAACGCGAGAACCCAACAGTACCTTGGAGTCATAGGCACCCTTGATAAGCTCCGACCGAACGGAATCCAGTGCAACAGTGAGTTTCATCTTCAGGATTTCTTTTTTCTTTGTGAACATCTGCCAAAAGGGGACAAATAACTGACAGCGACGACCACAGCCAGCTCAACATTCGCTGATGGCGCCTTCGAGACACGCCAGAGCCACTGGTGGACCAGCATCGAGCACTGCCAGCACAAGAACATGCTGATCATAGGCCAGCCCGCGGTCGAGAGAGCCCTGCTCGCTCAGCTCCAGGCCCCTCGCCAACCCAACGTCCCCCTGGCAATCCGGTTCAGACATCGCGCCAAGTCCATCGTGGAGGACGACTCAGGGGTTAAGGTGATCAGCGAGGGCTTCACCGAGCACGGCGTCCCCAGCCGAGTGACGACGCGCGCCCAATTCGCAATAGGGGCCGACGGCGCCCGGTCCACCATCCGCCCGCTCCTCGGCTTCGGCTTCGAGGGCAGCCAGCCCGAGATGGTCTGGGCCGTCCTCGACACCTGGATCGACACCGACTTCCCCACCTGCCCGGAGATCATCTCGCTCCAGAACGGCGGCCAGTGCCGCGTCCTCTGGGTCCCGCGCGAGCGGCGCCTGTCGCGCTTCTACGTCCGGCTGCTGCCGGAGGAGGTGGCCACCAAGCACGCGGCCGAGGAGACGATCCGGGAGCACATGTCGCCGTACCGGGTCAGGTTCTTGCGGGCGGAGTGGTTTAGTACGTTTGAAGGTAGGAAATTGGTCACCTAAGAAGATGCGTTTTCTAATCGCGTTCTAAATTCGGTCTATTTGAGTTAACAACTGTTATATAGTCAAAGAGCGTGTCGCATCAGCCTTCGCCACGCTGGACGGCAAAGGCCGCGTGTTCCTCGCCGGGGACGCCGCTCACTGTCACTCCGTCAACGGGGCCCAGGGCCTCAACACAGGAGTAGCCGACGCCTTTGGTCTCATCTGGCGCATCGCCATCGCCGCCGGCAAGATCAAGATGGATCCCAGTGCCGATGCCCAAGGCCATAACCATGGTGGCCAAGATCGGGTCACCACTATCATGAAGTCGTACGACACCGAGCGTCGCGCCGTGGCCCTGAATGCCGTCGGTGTGGCCGCCGAGCTCGTCCGCGACACGCGACACCACGCCCGACAATACGTCGCGACGATTGAGAGAAACGCTGGATACATCACTGGTGAGTCAAGCTTCTGCCGTGTTTTCATACAAATTCAGTGGCTAATGGGCATTACGCGTCCTTTCTTTAGGCATGGGTGTGGCATACGACGGCATGGGCTCGCCCCTGGTGGTCGAGTCAGAGCAAGGCATCTGGAAAGCCGGCCGCCGCTGCCCGGACCTGGAGGTGCAGTTCGCCAGCCCGCACTTCCCCGGCCCGACACGCGATACCTATCGCCTGTACGAGACCGCCCGCTCGTTCGGCTACGGCCGGTTCCTGCTGTTAGTCATCGGCCACCACTCGCACGCGGCCCCGACTCTGGATTGGCAGTTTCGGTCGGTGGCCAACGCCGTCACCCTGGTCTGGCCCGGCGCGATCCTGTCCCTCACCGATCCTAACAAGGCGCCGCGGGGAGGCTTCCACTACCCGGGAGAGTGGTCGTTCGTGACGGATGCGGTGGGGCCCGACGATTCGTTCATGGTGGTTGTCCGGCCGGATCTGTATATCGGCTACGTCGGCGACATAGAGGGATTGCTGAGCTATATGGCCAAGATCTTTTCTTGAAATGGCAGAGGTATAGTAAGGCCATGGGTGTATCAATAGGATGGAGACTTGATTTGGTTTGGACGAGGTGTTGGCTCATTGTAAGCAGGAGCACATTTGACGTCCAAAAGGTTGGTTGTGCTTAAGCTCGCACTTTGTTGTTGAATCCAGACCGCGGCAGCACTGATCATAGAAAGGTTGCCTAGAAGATGCGTGCAAAGGATACGCGAAAGCTATGAATGAATGAAATGAATCACGAGATCCAGTATCAATGCCGCGTATATAAACCCAGCTGTACTGTACATGATTGCTCAGTCCCCTCACTTCTTCCAGAGATCAGAGGCGCTGTTGGCCGATCCGCCCTGGGCGTCCTTCCCAGACCAGCCGACCGCCTGAATGTTGAACTCGTCGCTACCCTCAATCTCCTCCGCTCGCGCCTTGAGCTCGTCCACGTCCCAGTTGGACCAAAGGAACTTGCCCTTCAAGAAGGCGGCCTCGGGGCTCGCAAGCCAGAGCATAAAGCCGGCGGGCAGAGAGACTGTTGCAAATAATCACGGAAATGTTAGCTGTCTGTCATTCAGGAGCACCCCCTTTCACCAAGTATCAAGTGACTCCGCATGCCGGGAGATGGGCAGATAACGTACCATGATCCTCGTACCCCAGCGCCTTAACCCCGCCCGCCGCGCGGTTCATGTCCGTATCCACGATGCCCGGCTGCAAGTGATACACGCGTAGGTGCGGGTTCGCGAACCCGAGGGCGTCCCAGACCCGGTAGGCGGCGAGCTTGCCCACGCTGTACGAGGCGAAGGCGTTCGCGAAGTTGAGGTAGGACGCGTTGGACGAGACGTTGACCACGACGGCATCCTGGGCTGCGTGTTGTAGAAATGCCTGCGCCACGAACAGGGCGCTACTGACGTTGTCCTGGACCCCGATCAGGAAGGCGGTCGGGTCCACGTCGCCGACGCCCTCGAGGGGGCCGGTCATGCCGGCATTGCTGATCAGCACGTCGATCTTTGCATTACCGTCTTGGGCAAAGTTGGAGAAGGCGGCGTCCACTTGAGCCTTGTCCGTTACGTCGGTCGGGGTCGCTGTGACGGCGGTCCCAGGGTACTGCGACTCGATGGACGCCTTGGTGGCCTGGAGAGGCTCCAGGCGCCGCCCGATCAGCAGGATGCGCGCCGCACCTGCAGCGGCGAAGAAGCGCGCGGTCTCGGCGCCAATGCCTGTGCCGCCGCCGGTCACGACGACGGTTTTGCCGCTGGCCGAGTTCTCGGGGCGGGTGGCCGAGATGGTGGGGTAGCCGGTGTCACGGTTGATCTTGGTGGGGACGGCCAGGCGTGGTTGAGGCATGCTGGGTGATTGGTGATGTTTATCAAGGTGCGTGTTGTAATTGCGTCAGGGGTTGTGGTGGGCAATGGAGTGTAATGCTTTGCTGCATTTCATCTTGTCGCAAAGCCATGGTGGTCATGCATCTTATATGCACATGGAGCTGACTGGGTCACTGTCATTTCTAACTCCAAATCGTTGAAGACTTCAAATTGTCTCCGTAGGTTGTGCTTTTTTCGGGCAGCTTTGTCAAATGGGGAGTGGTGCCCGGTACAAAGTGTTCCGGTTGGAGATGGAGATTTGGAGGGCGTTGCTGTCGCTTTTAGGGGTGCTTTACAGGCGACGCCTGGGGCTAAGGGCGTTGGGGCGATGCTAAGCCAAAGGGGCTGACAAATGCTAACAGTGAAGTGCTTACCAAAGCGAGATCTCCATCCATGCCTTTTGTTCCTGTCCCTTTCCTGACACATTGCGATAACAAACCCTATATTTTTTTAGAACAGCGGTTCAAATTGAAACGAATTACGAAAGCATGGAGAAAGACACTGCCCAGTCAATTATGCGTTGCCTGCAGTGCAACAAGCCATTTGACAAGGGTGAGTCGTCGCGCCCGCACCAATTGGCGCTGGCCAAGCAATTGCTCCACGCTGCTCTTGTTGGGCCCTTTGACACTGACAAAGCATTCGCAGCATCCAGCTTGAAGAGACACGGATACTACTGCCGCACTCGAAAGCTAGCCGACCATGCTTCAAAGGTTCGGTCCTGTCTCCCTTGCATCAGCGGAAAGGCGCGTTGCGATCGGAAGCGGCCCGAGTGCTCAAGATGTTTGAATAAGGGCATCGACTGCCGCTATGCAGCAAATGGCCCGATGGGCAGCAAGCAAGGGAGCTCGCAGCAGATTGCCGAATCTGTCTCAGCCAGATCGTCCGACAGGACATCGTCCCGAACAAACTCACCACCAATCAATATACCGGAGGATGATTTCATGCTCCCGTTAGAAGCGGGATCGGGGGGCACTAAAGCTGCCCTTGATTGGGCCGAACCCCAGGATGCTGAGTTATTTGGGTTTGAGGCGACTCTGGGCCGCCACGAGTTCACTGCGGCCCCCTCACCAAAACTCCCGCAATTCCACCTGCCGCCTATGACACTCCTGTCCAACCAACCGTTTCCACTGCCGAAGAGTCTACCATTTCCAAATGGATTCACAATACCTAGATCACCGAGTAGCAGCAGTCGATCACTCATCAGGCGCCCGAAGCTGAAGACGGGGGCGCAGAGGGTGGCTAGCCTTGTATGCCACACCCTCAAGTCGTACCCCCTCATGATGATGCGGGACAAGACGCTTCCGCCCTTCATTCATCCACTGATGCTGCTTTCCGAGTCTGGCGCGCAGGACATGGAGCCACTGCATAATTGCATCAGCCTCATGAACATGCTCCAGGCTGGGCTACAGGGGAGCCGGAAGCTGTTCTGGAGGAATGTCCGTCAGGAGTGCGAGCGTCTCTACAGAATGGTATGTGGATGGAGTCCCTTGTTGATCTTGTTGTGAGAGCCTGAGGGGACGACTCACTGACAGATGGAATTGCTTTAGGCCTCGAAGCTAAGTTATCTGGAAGTTGTTGCTGGTCTGCAGGCGCTGTCATTGTACATCATCATGCTTCTGGATGACGGCGAGGCAGAAGAGAACGACATCGATGGTCTCTTGATCATGGCAGTAATCGTAAGCTTTCCGATGACTCTCCCGTAGTTCTGTTACTACACACTGGCATAGAAGATCTTATGCTAACCCCCACCGCCTGTGTAGGTCTTATCTATGGAACTCGGTAGGGCAAACCTCGGACAAGAGTTTGCGCTAGGCATAACAAGTCCAGAGTCAACATGGAGGCATTGGATGTTGGTAGAGTCAGGCCGGCGGTCAGTCGAATCTCGCTTTCCTTTTCAAAACCCCGCTCCAAGGAATTAACGGCGCTGATGACTTTTGAAGGCTGTGTGTCCTCTACCAGATTGTGAACATGGTGGTCGTTTTCGAGCCCGCCGCTATGTGTGACCTGCACGCAGATGGGCTGATCCTGTCACCTCTACCAGCAAGGAGGCAACTGTGGGAGGCAGAAACTGCGTCCAAGTGGATGTCGGAGATAGAGAGGGATCTCGGGTCCCAGACAGACTACGGGATGACAGTAAGCGGCGATCTTGTCAAAGTGAGCGAGAGCCCCGCGAACAGCAATACGGGGGAACACGGTGCTCGTCACAGGCAAAAGGCCGATTGGGAGGAGTGGCTCGCTGGAATGGACAGCTTCGGGGGACTGGTTATGCTGGCTGCGTCGTTGGTCGGGTAGCATTAGGTCCTTAAATTCATAACCAAGATGTTCCCTGCCAAAGATACAGCTCCCGCCATGATGCCGTTACACTTCGGAGAGACCGGCTCAGATGATGGCTTGGTAGCAACTAGGTCTGGACTCGTGTGAAAGGGGAAAGAGTACATGGCATTGACTTTCTAATTTATAATCCCCCGGTGCAGACTATCTAGTCATACTTTACTTATCTTAAGTTTAAACCAAGGCATTGTATCTCAACGGGCACTACGGCATCGTGCGAGAACTGTAAGTCGTGAAACCCGTGGAACATCATTATCATTACGGCCACTAACACCCCGCTATTCTACCGCCCCGCCGCGGCAACTAAGCCGCCAGAAACCCGCCGCCCAATGTGTACCGCCAAGTGCATCCATCCATTAGCGAATGCCAATTACCCCAGCCCGAAGTCTTGTTTCGCCCAATCGTCTACTCAAAAACGTAGTATGCCAGAGCTGTGCCCATCTTTCTGCAGGAATTCGAAAGAAGAGCCGACGGTTGGCTCTGTTTTATACCTGCGCAATCCATCTCCTTGCGTCCATGTGTAACGTTCGTCATCCCAAGAACCCGAACCCGTCAGCCGACTTTAGGGCCTGGGGTGGGGCTTGTGAGACCCAAGGTTCTCCCAGTTTGGGTAGTATTACCCGGCCAGATGCAGCGGGTAATAGCCGTCCGTCCGATCAACCTTGTCCCTTGTTCAATGCTATGCAGCTGGGTTTAACCCCCACGCGTCCCGGGGATCCAAGCATTTAGGTGCACTGATCTTCGTTGTGAAGATGAGATGGAGAATGGTGGTTCGGTATCAGGGTTTTCTGCATTGGATATGCGTAGTGTCAGTCAATTAGCACTGTAAATCGTTTATCGGGTGCATGAAAAGATACCACAAATAGCATATACTCGTTGTATTGCGAATGAGGTCGGGGATGTGACTTGGGATGGTACTTGCATTCAGTTAGTGCCATTGTGTGTGTGTGCACCCCCACCATGCGGTTCGACAGGGGTCAGAGCCGCCGTGGCTTCAGCCACCACGCGCTCGACCCGGGCCCGTCGCTCGGCCGGGCTCTCCCGGCTGCCGGCCTTCAGCAATTCATCGATCTTGCTTTGCGACATTGCGTTCGTCGAGGGTGATCCTGTCTGGGCGGCGATGGAGGTGGGAGGCTTGGACGGGGTTACGCTGTGATGTGTAAGCCGAAAGCTTACACATTGATCTAAGTGGCAGAAGGGAGCAAAGCAGAGTACAGTTTCACGACAATGGCCACGGCGGCGCATGAAATCGGAAATCAGCATGGTCACCCACGATCACCACATGAGCAATGGTGCGAATGTAGAAATGAATCGTATATTGAGCATCGTCGATTATGTAAGGAGTTGGGAGGAGTAAGGGGACATAATCATCGTACAACGTACCCACTATATGCACTCTGGTTAGATGAACCAGCCATTGTTCAGTCGAAGAGAGTTGTCGAGGTATAATATCACGGGTAAGTTAGAGAGTGAGACAAGCGCGTCTTGAAATGAGTGTTACGAAAGGAAGCGATGTGTGGTTGAATCATATGTCGCTGAGGTGTGTTCCGCTGGGAGACGAGGGAGACGAGGGAGTCTAGGAGCTGCGTGCCTGGGCGTTGGTGTAAGCGGGAGTGTTTCCACTTTGGGGCGGATGGCTTGTTGGTGGGAGTTTGCCGTGGGCTTCAAATAAGGATGGGTGCTTTGCTCTAGTCGTACTTGTCCTACGTTCCAGATGGGAGTTGGGAGACAATGGTGAATTTATACAGACCCAAGTCCTCCGGCTGAATGTTCCTATTAAAGCCCGGAATTTGAGCCTCAACTTGGTTGGGCCTGAGGGAACGAAAAAACTAAACGTGGTCGAGGCAAGCACATCGGAGCCCACTGGGTCAGTTCTGTATCGGGTGATCGTTCGGGGCCATAATATCTCGCAGAAACTGCAAGCTGCAAGCATTAGCATACATACCGCATGGTGGAGAGGAAGGCAACAGGTGCAGGCTGCTGCTTACATTAGAAAGATCTGTGGGGTCGCAGCCTGGGGGAACGACAACGTCAGCGCAGTCATTTCGCGACAAAACACCATGAACACGATCGCGAAGTCGAAGCGGAGACTTCGTATGCATCCCCATTGAACTCGTCTTGGCAACATCTTCTTGAAGCCCAACGCGCGGGTTTCAATGGGTTTGCCACAGCGGCCTGAGAAAGCCAAGGCCAGGTTCCATAGTTTGATACATGGCCTGTTGCCCGTGGACCATCCGGGGTATGCGGGGCTAGAGGCAGGCTAGATGAAAAGGTTTGAGACGATGAGATTGGCAAGATTGGGGATGGGTCAATGGATCCAGATGCTGTTATGTACTTACCCAGACTCTTAGCCCCGGACTGATCCACTTCCCTCTTCTCTTCATATCTCCTCGCCCCTTCTGCAGTACCTCACTACAGACTTCACATGATCACCCCCCACGCTCTGATGCCCTCCTGAGCTATTTTTAACTCCCCTAATAGGTAAATTTGTAATGGTAGAATGGGTTAGGCATTGGAACCATACCAGGGCAATGCAGAGAACGAAGGACCCAAGCCCCGTGTCCCGGGTCCATAAATACTGCTTCTCCAGAATCCGGGGGCTAGCTGCGAGCCGAGAGCTTCCGAGTCCCAAATCACCACAAACTGATGGTAGTCGGCCCTACTTGTACTGCCTCCTTTCTCTTCTACCATTTCGCGCCAGGGCCGAGTCTTCCTATTCGTTCCTGGGCACGCGACTAACAGGCCGACCGGAGGTCCAGGTCTGTACTGTGGAGAGTGTCACGGCGCCCTCGACTTTGCTGTCGCAACTGCTTGCCAATCATTCATAATCCTTCAACAAAAACACCATTGATGTTTACCGAAACGGCACTATCGATGCAAGAACAGCGAAATGTCCCAGTATATCCGAGGTAGATCCTTTGGTACAGCGCGACGGTATCCCACCGCCCTCGTATCAGCGTGATACAACTTTCATCACATATCCCATTGCGACTCCGGCGCCTTGGCTACCGGGACGTGGCATGTGAGCCTGTCATTTTGGCGGCTGAAACGACAGGCTGAGCTCGGACAATCCAATTCCGAAGGTTGTCCGGTCTTCAACCACTCTCGTATTCCTGGCCTTCCCTCGTTATTGCGGTGAACTTCAATGATGTGCCGATCGCTACAGGGGGCTCATCATGCGTCGGGCAAGTCTTGAGAAGAGTCGTCCGCGAACTACCAGGTTCTGGGCGGTTTGACAGGCTAAGAACCCAGCCAATGCTTCTTTCCTTTTTCTTCAGCCCCTGCTGGTTCTCTTGCTGGTGGGGGACCCGAGGGCGCGGGACAGTCCATAGCCAATCCTCAGGTTGATAAGTACGCATCCCCGTTGACTGCGTATGGTTGACTGCGTATGGTTGACCATAAGCCACAAGCTGGTAGGCAGCCTACTTCTACCGACTGCGCTGCATGTATCTGCGCAGCCGGGACAGCTCTTGTGCATGCAGAATGATAGGTGAAGGCACCGAGTTGAACTTCGAGCAGCATTGACCTCGGCAAATACAGGGGAGACGTCGTTTGGCGAAGACAAAGCAAGCTCAGTATCTAGCTTCTAAAAATAAAACAGCCAGTTGGGCAACAACAAAGAGGGTGCCGTGACGTCGACGCCGGAGGGCTCAGTATGTAGGCAGCCAGATGGGATGTGACTGTACTAAATGCCTGGCTGTGATGTCTGGTGCCGAGCTTCCACAAGCATATGGACGTGTCGCATCCACCATATTTATCGGAATTTGCCTTTTTAACTTGCCAGCTAGGTATTTCTGCATGCAAGGTAAAGCTTATATCTGGGGCTTCCAGGTTTCATCGCAACGGGTACCTATGTAATTGCACCCGCTGCAGGGGCTGGGTCGGTTCGCCGGAAGCTTGGTCCACGAATGAACATCCGCGACGGTCTGGATCGCGCCAGGCCAGAAACGTACCTTGGTAGGAGTCAGGCAGCAGCGGCAAGCTTTGAAGACATCATCATGCCGCCCTGTCAGCCCTGCTGACTGGCGCATAATTGACTGGCAGGCATGCCTTCTTACATAAGTACTTACCAAGCCGCGCGCGCTCCATCAATGCGAATCTCTTTCACTCCGCCCGCTGTACGGAGTACGAACAGGATAGATGCATGGGGTGGCTGGGGTCGGAAGAGAAGTGCTTGGTTCCAGACTGGCATGCGAATACAGGAGCGATCTAAGACACATTCTCTATATGATCCCCGAGTGGAGCTATCTGGGTAAAGCGGACATCCAAGAAAGCAAAGGCGTAAAAGACATGTAACCTACAGAAGTGTCGACAACAGGTGCATCCGTCTGAGCCTGAGAGGGCGACCGTCGGAGTTCGCGCACGAACTCCGTCAGGGCCTTCGATTTGCCTACCCCTCGCCGCGGCTGCACCTAGTGAGCAGTGCGGTGCCACGGTTAGCGCCCAACAGCTTGCGGATGCCAGTTGGTAAACCGCCTAGCAGGGGAGCTGGGCCTAGCAGTAGGCCTAGACACGACGGCCCATTAGCACTCTACCCCGCCGCGCATGGTTCATAGCGGGGCGCATCGCCATTCCCCTACGATACCAGTTGTCACTACGCCAGCACCCAGACCAAATATAGCGAGGTATCATCAATAAGATGTATCTCACGAATCACCGTAAATCACAAATAGGAATTGTTCGGTCTTTCGGGGCGCAAAGCCTGGGAGCGAAACTGTCACATAGCTTGTTCGTGGCAAGAATGAGGAATGGAGTGTCATGTCAGGAGCTGCATCAATCCAAGAGCACATCAATGAAGTATTGTGCAGAGGAAAGCCACGCTGCACTGAATATCCGAAGCAGACCTTCACGAGAACAGCCCAATTCATAAGCCGTTATTTTCTACTCATCCTTAAAATTCTCCTTAAGCCAGCCAAAAAGAAGTAAAGGAGCGTTTGGGGGTTAAGGAAACCAATGTAGGACCGGATGCGCTCTCTGTTTCTTCCAGTTCTCAAGTAAGTACCATTAAGACGTTTGAATAAAGTTGCTAGCTCCAACATCCCATGAATCAGACAAAACGTGGAAGAACTGAAAAGCTGGGGTCGTGCGTTTCCTTTAAACCCCAGATCCCACTTTAGCCGTCAAGGAGGTCTTGAGCAAATGATGGGCATGGGTCCCTTGAGACCAATCGACCAGGAATCCGGTTCATCTTGCCTTCTTTAGTCAGCCCACCTGACCAGGAACCCAGCTAAGCCCTGGTTCTCAGGGCTGAACCGTCGGTATGGAATAGCTGAGCCGGCCCGAGGATTCACTGACTGGTTTCTCGCTCGTGCCCGTTGTCAGAGCGCAACCCTATCATGAGTGGGTCGCAGCGCCCTGCCCACCACGTCGGAATGTGGGATGGTAAGAGCTGGAGAGTACACGTACTAGGTGTACGTATCGTGGTTCCCTGTCCACCCGCATTAGTCTGATTGAAGTCTCAACATCCAAGAGTCTCATTCAGCCACAGGCTAAGCATTACTGGGTGTACTTGTTACTCCATGTAACTGAGCCAGGCAGTAGCATACCTTTGTTGGTATAGGACGCAAGCCCGTTCAATGAATCGAGTGATGTGCATGTTATATGGCTACAGCTGCGCCAACGCTTCGGCCATCTCGCGCGCAACTCTTTCTTGTCGCTCAGTCGCGCTATACGACGAGGACTCGGGTCGCAGAGCCAAAGCTGTTACCGGGTCGCCACCGCTGTTCTTACTCGACATGTGAAGCTTGGTGTTCTTTTCCGACAACAACTTCTTGGGAGGGTCCCAGGTCCTAGATTTGATAGTATGGGAAGGCTTACTCGGGGTCGCTCTTTTCAAAGTCAGGATTTGAATAAGACACCCAGGGGATTGCCAGATTACAGCAGTGAATTGTCAAAGAGAACCAATGAGCCACAGCAGCGGACAAAGGATGTTTAGATAGCAAGGGTGCCAATAAAAGGAAAAGACGAGACCGAGACACAGTTGTAGAGAATGACCAGGGCGGCCAGCCATACTCTGTCATGGCAAGAGAAAAAGGGGACAGGTAACGTCTTCAATGTCATTGTGTGCCGATTGGGGGATACGAGAGGAACTCATTCAAGGCAATAGGATAATATGGCATATCTCCACGAAAGAATAAACTTTGCTGCTCTTGAAGGTGAATATAGGGTGAATGGCGACGC
The DNA here is from genome assembly GCF_038362585.1 of Apiospora marii. Lineage (NCBI taxonomy): Eukaryota > Fungi > Ascomycota > Sordariomycetes > Amphisphaeriales > Apiosporaceae > Apiospora > Apiospora marii. The sequence goes on from NW_027117377.1 coordinate 5,210,646, forward strand.
AGCCAGAAGCAGCTTTCAACGTACCCTCCGTAGATACTTCGGTCAGATGAACCAGCCATCGATGGCTAGGACTGGAGAGCCTTGTTAGCTTGAAAGTCTTATATAGACTAGCGAATTGCAGAAACAATAAGAAATAGCTGCGTAACAAGAGAAAAACAAAATTAGATGTGCTGGGTTGGCACATATTCGAGTCGCGAAGTCGTCACTTAGAGAAATCGCAGGACGCTCGCTCATATTTAAGCTAGGTGGGAAAATGGCCCGCCGCCCTGGTGGAAAAGAATTCGACCTCATCAATTTGATGATGACAGGAAGTAAGGACCAGCAGTAGTAGAAGTACAGGGGGCAAGAAACCCAGCGCCTCTTTCAACTTCTTGCCTTGCCTGTTCTCTTTTGCTGATTTCTCTGCTTTTGCTTGGTCTTCTTTAGCCTGACTGAGCAGGTGAGGTCGGGTGATTTCACCTGAAAAGAAGGCCTCTGTCTTCCTCATTAATGCTGACGGGGAACTTTACACGCTCCAACCAATAGACACCCGCCAAGATTCCTACCGACCGAACATGATGTTTCTCGGCTTGGCTCTAGCAGTGGGAGGCATGGAAGGCTGTTGTTGCTCTACATTGGATTGGCCAGCGTATGTACTTAGCGTTAATCCCGGCCAGATACACCCCCGTTTGCAGTGACAATGACGGGCAGCCTGTCACCTTATCTTGGACCTTGCTACCAAGCTGGTGGTGGTGGATATCTCATTGGGCCATCCTAGCCGTTTTATGCTCTTGGTCAATCGCATTCCAAGCAGATCTAACCTTACTGGACGCCTGACTCTGAGAGCCCTAGTTCTTTGCCCCTACCTTGGAGTTTGACAACCCCTCCGCTGCAATACCACGATTGTAGGTTTGTTCCGGTAGATCCGTCCACCGGCAGGTGCCTGTCAATTCCTCAGCGCCAAGTTCTGTTTAGCCTATTTCCATATGGCCCACGAGCATATTACAGCATTTGTTACATATATTCATGGTGATACTCTGAAAGAGAAGGGGGCGGAGTCCGAGTATTTGCTCTCTCTCACACATATCTGGCCACTCCTCTTTCTTAGATCCATATGTGATATACCTCTCCTAGGACCTGTTTTCAAAGCGGGTCATTGACTAGGGAATTGCTGGACAGGATCCTCCCAATATGAGTAGTACTCGGCAGGTAACGGTTGAACGTCAATCAACCTTCCATGTCATCGGTGGCCTTACACCCGCCAGAATCGTCGGGACCATTCTGCTGAGATGCATCTCTCAGGCGAAGGTTGGATGAACAACTAACAGTCTAAAGCTACACTACCTGCATCAAGAGCTTGCATCAGTCAAATGGCGCTCGCAGTATTTGTGACCGATCGCGTCAGTATGGAGAAGGACTGAACGATGTTACAAGAATGCACATCGGATGGTACTTACATCCAGGCCGTTGTGACATGCGCGCGCGGGCCTCATAAGACCATGCCGAGACTACAACTGCGCCGAGGCATTGGAAACCTCGCGCTCAACCCTGGCCTGCCGGTCGGTAGTGCTCCGAATGGGCGATACCGGTCGTAGAGCCACAGCCGTCACTGGATCTCCACCCCCGTTGACGGTCGACATGTACGATTCCACTCTCCCCTTCGAGATGGACTTCTTGGAGGACTTGGCCTTCTCGTTGATGGCATAGGAGGGCTTTGACGGGGTTGAACTAATATATGTAAGAAATGACACATCCAGGTTAGCACAAGCAGCGGACTCTCAACTTCGTCATCCTCTCTACCCAAGCAAAGATGGAGATCTTGGTCAGGAAATAGGTGGGGTTCACTACAAAGCAAGTCGACCGGTTGCCTTGCTCAACAGCGCGAAGCACTAGGAAGGGAAGGAGGCATGGGAGAGGGTAATGGGAATAAGTCCAGACGAGTTTGCTTGTGTAGTTTATGGATGGAATGGACGACAGAAACTGGCTAACTTCGATCAATGAGATCGAAACCGATGCAAGTGATGATGGTCCGACCATGGAAGAGAGACTCGGACACTGGCTGGGCGTAGGTCTTGGACATGGGGTAGAGAGCATCAAGGAGTAGGAAGACATGAGGATCGAGGCGACTTACCCACCATAAACACTTTGCTCAGATGAACGAGTCATTGTTCGACCGCGGGAGATCTATGGGAGATCGGTATCAGTCACGCAGACCAATGAAAAGAAAAATGACCCAATCGTTGACAAATACAACAGGATATATGTGTCAATAGTCAGTATTGAACACTGTGAGCTGTAATCTTCGAAACACGAAGAAAGCGGAAAGGTGTGTGATAGGCAGAGTAGTCAGTTATGGAACCTGATTTCTCTCGACTGGCCTTGCCGGTTCTTCGAGGTGAGAACTTCCAACAACGCTGGAAAAGAGATGAGAAATCCGTAGCTTTATAGAACAGAGTCACCCTCGGTCTAGTCCCGTACGTTCGAGTTCGACGCTCGAGCCTGCCACCTACCTCTTGGGGGACTAAGAGCGAGAAAACGCAAGTCCCGACCAACAAATCCCATTGTACGGGGAATTGCACCGCTCGCGCGTTATAATCAAGCGCACAGCATATATCAAGATGTCCTCAGCCATCGCATCATCCAGTAGAGGCCGGTCAATTTCGGAGACCATAACTGGTGGATTTGATATGGGACCCAAACACGGGTGGAGGACGGGAACCAGGCGGATGGTCGGGTGGGTTTAGATCATGTCCGTATTTTCCCGGTCTTGTAGTGCCAGTTGTACACGGCTTTTTGTCCATGTAGTACTGGATGTGGGTATGCACCCCCTTCCTCTTCTCTTGCTTTGAGCTCACCGAAATCCTGCCACTAATGCAGGAACATCGACAAGAAGAGGTACGAACATTGTCGAGTGTGGCTGTGATTTACCGAAAGGCTGAGATTCATTCTCTAAGATCAGTACAGCAGAATTGGTCGATTTTACAACCAAAACCCATTCGGGACGACGACACCCTCTCCAGACACCGGGATCGAGCTGTCAGCAGGTCAAGTAGCTAGGCCACTCGCAAGTGTATAGCTGGAGGCAGCTAAGACAAGCCCGACCATTGGGTGCAGCTGAAACGAACCGAGGGCGACATTAAATAGTTGGCAGAATGCCAATTGCATAGACTGTAATTGGTAATGCCATATACATCTTTTCGCCATCATGTGAGTTGTGATACCTCAATCCAAGCAGCCATGGAATGCATGATATGGCCAAAGAGGAGACTCAGAAACCATGCAGCATGTGTGCCCCTCTACTGCCCCACCAATTGCGAAATGCGCTACAAGTCTGTACTGAATGAAACCATAGCAAAAGCACTCCAGCAATCGCGGAGAAGAAAAAGCGAAGGGAGCGAAACGAGAATATAATGGCAGGGCTGTTATGCGCTCTTCGTATTCCACCAAATCGTGCATCATCGAATACCTGTGACCATGTTTTTGGGAAGCTGTTAAGGAGAATGCCATTGTTTCGACTATGAGGACGAGGAGTTTGACCAGGCCGCTAAGCAGTTAAGCTTATACAGTGGGCTTGTCCCGCTGGTTCAGCCCTGGCCATCATCGGAGCTTTTGCTGGGGGATCCAGGATCAGACGCCCTCATGACTCAGTCCTGATTGGTGAAGGAAGTATCCGCGGCTTTCATCAGAACAGCCCTTCTTTCCTTTCTTCCCCTTGGACAGCTTCCGCCCGTCAATTCAATCCTACATAATCATCTCCAAAGGTGCATCCCTTTCGCGTCCGTCTCACTGCAAGTACTTGAACTCATAAAATTGGAATGTCACCACTGAGCACAACCTCCAGTTGCCTGGTTCCGGATACCCAGAAGTACAGCCTGTTAATTCCCAATAGATTGACTATGTAGACACCAAGTGGCATTTGTACAAACATATAGCAACGGAAGTAAGTCAATCTACTTGACAAAGTAATGAGGAAAGTAGGTCCTTATACATTGACATGGTTTTTCCATTTTCACCCCAGGTCTTTTCACCCAGCTGTATGCCAAGTATACCCACGGTAGACACTTTGTAGAAATTTGACGCAAGTGGCACAAGCAGTCAGGCTGTCAGGTCCAGTCCGTGAGTCCGTTGATCCTCGAGTGGCCGCTGTTGATTTTAGGTGGAGCTGAGCCTTGATGAGGGGCAGGTGGGACAGCTCTCCCCAGGTACCCGCTCCACAACACTTATTAATTACAGAAGAACGCTCCGAGACACCACACCCCCCTAGTAGGTATCAGCATCCAGGCCGTTGGGAACAGCATGTTGCTAACATCCAGTGGAGACCGCCCTGGGTATCACTCACTTATCAGTACAATTGGCCAGCAATGATGCCTGGGTTGGGATCCCGACTTACGGCATGACACTTACGCCTAATTGAGGTTTAGCACACCATATGCGGTTTACTGAGACCTGTCAAGTACAGCTAGCGATGCCGCCATCTCGCGCTGAACCTTGGCCTGGCGGTCGGTGACGCTCTTGGACGAAGAGGGGCGAAGAGAAAGAGCTGTGACGGGGTCTCCGCCCCCGTTCTTGGACTCAATGTACGATTTGACGTTCTTGCGTGCCATAGATGCCTTGGAAGGGGAGCTGGTGTTCTCGGCGACGACGTGGGAGCGCTTGAAGGGGGTTTCACTGTTGTGTGTAAGAATGTATGCAGCAGAATAGACATGATCAATGGGGTAACACGATGAAAGATAACTCCAGGCATAGGTGCCAATTGCGATTGGAGAGAAAAGGTGGGGTGTGGAGGGGTACGGTACCAGGAGAGACCCCCAATAAAAAGAGTTGGTAATCCGGCAGCTAGGAGCTACCAGCCATAATGCGGGAGTGCTAGTGAAGGCTACATGTACCTTCTTTTCATGTACTTGGTACGTGGTGTAGTTTGGAAAGCAATGACGTGAAAAGAGCCGCATCTACGACGCCAGATGGCACATGGCCGCGGTCAAAGGGGTTGCGATGAAAGAGGTCTGCAAGAAAGGAAACATCAGGCGACTCACCCTCCACAAACACGACGATCGGATGAACCACCCATTGCAGAGATTCAGGTGGCTATCAAGTTCTGGGAAGACCAAGGTTAGGCCAGGGGGGCTTGAGAATGAATCTGGGCAGAGAGGAACCTTGGGCTATGATGGTATCTTCTTTCCAATAAGAACTGTGATAGCTAATGGGAGCGGACGATGCCACGATCTCGGGAGAGCGATAGAACGACACTTGCTTTCCCCTCGGTGCTTGATGATGAGCTTTCAAGACCACCATTGTAGGAGAAGTTGAGGAGGTCGAGGTTACTTTATATAGACAGCTCAGAGCCCTTTCAACCAACAGGGAAACGACGAGGCAAGAGCTAGATGCTCCGAAGTGGTGTTCTAGCAGTGCTTCTCTTCTTTGCTTTCGGTGTAGCAACCGCGAGGGTACATTAGGTATTTCAAAGGCTGCTAATGGTGGTGTATCTATGTAGATGGCCCTACCTGCACAATGCAATGCAGAATTCCATCCTATGCATGCAATGTATAATTCCATCCTATGCAATGCAATGCACAATATCATTACAGAAGGCTCGGATTGGACAGCCATCCTCCCTTTCAGCAGTCAATTGACTGTTGCGTTTTCCGCGATCCCCGCCGCCTGCAACCGTCGAAAGGGCTGAAGGCTCAAGTTGTCACATACTTATGTGATCGAAAGTGCTCGATGCGATCCGGCAGGTACTGAGGTACCAGCGGTCGAGCGTTGCTAACGGCCTTAGAAGGGTAGACGGTACAAGCAGCGCCTACTCTTTTACTCTCGGATCTAAAACTGGACTGCCCGCTCCCCCTCCCCTCCGCCCCGGACATTTTTCTCTCAAAGATTTGCCGGTGGTGGCCCGTTTTCTCCTCGTCGCTGCAGGTTAATTCTAGTCGCTATACTGTCGCTCCGCTGTCGAGTCTGATTTTTGTATGTGCGCATTCATCAATTTGACTATACGCGGGAAGGGGGCTCAATCGGATCACAACTTCCTCCTGAAATTCAATCGATCGATTGTTGACGGTCGCTAGGTTAGAATCGCAGGCTCGCAGACCCTAACACATTATCCTACCTCTTTTTCGGTCTCTACGAGATTAAGCTAAAGAGGTAAAACAATGTGGTAATGGCTTCGGACACCTCTCTGGTTAATCACGTTCAGTTCTTCTCCAATCGCAGCAGGCTTAGTTTGCCCGGTGAAGCCCATCATGTTGAAAGTGACGAGACTCTTGTCCGTCAGAAAGGAATATGCCCCTCTAATACTATGAGATGAGAACCCCTTCTTAGACGTGGCGGCACTGGCGAAACACCCATGAGGCTATTGCGACAATTGTTGGCTCTGGAGCTAAGCACGCCCGCAATGTGGCGTCAGGTAGGCTTACATAAGAGTAAGTAGCTAAGAGTGGTCATGAAGCCATTAAGAGAATGTATCGATGTGGCCAAGCAACATCCCTCCCGTCGGGGACCACGGTCAAGATCATCTGTATCGCCAATTGTCCAAGTCATTTGACACAAACCGAAATCCGCCCACGTATACTCGCATCTTGCACCGCAACGGGATAATTAATACAAGCCCGTATTTGGATCCCCAATATCACTTAAACCAACGTATCAAGCCGCAGACATCTATCGAGTGACTTGCCACGCCCACTTCACAGCCAGCAAAAGTAACCGAGTTGTCGGGTCGGAGAAATCTTAAAATTACCTACTCGGTTTCTGAACTTCTATCAAACAAAACTAACCTAGGGCCATCTAAAGGCATCGAAAAGTGACCCCTCAACTAGTCGCATCCAGGACCAGGTGTTTTTGGGCACATTTGATCAACATGAAACAATGAAGCGGAACGAAAGATGTCAATTCATGTAACAATAAGTTAGGAAACCCCGGCTGTGCACCATCTCTCCAATAACCAATGGCTTTGACCTGCGATTCGAAGCAGTACGTATCGGTGCGATGATGCGATGAACCATGAAAATGGACATAGCCAGTGGTCTTCCCAATCTGGCGGCTAGATCCTAGCAGGTGATCAGGTACGCCTGTAAGTAACAAAGGATAGCCCAGTGCGACAACCTTGATAGCCCCATACGTTAGGCCTGGATCCACTCCATTGGGTCAATTCGGCAGCTGCCGAAGTCGGTAAGCTTAGCTTTGTGTCATCGGAAATCTGTGACGATAGGGCTTTTAAGTGAGGGGACGGTGCTTTCACTGTATCAGCACTGTATAGTTGTTAGTTGGTGTTGGCCAATGATGATATCGGGACGTGATTCCCAAGGCTAAGAGCCCAGCTTATGTTGGCATGTAACTTACATCTGATTCTATAAAAAGCTGCGGTATTTAGTCTACTGGGTTTTCCCGAGGACAATCAATGCTGCAGCCACATCTTGGTTGACCTTGGCCCGGCGGTTGGCGATGTTCTTGGTAGACGGACGAAGAGAGAGAGCTGTAACAGGATCGCCGCCACCGTTGGTTTCCGACATGTACGACGCCACGTTCTGCTGCGACATTGATGCCTTGGAGGAGGATTCTGTGTCCTGGGCGACGAAGTGGGAAGGCTTTGTATGGGGTTCGCTATCATTGAATTCCTTAGACTAAGTAGGTATACTGAATGGGGGACGGTGGTGCCTGTAGTGCCTTGGGCAATGAGGGGGGTTATAAGTCGAAGGCAACTTATAAGTTTTGACAAGGGGATGATGAAAAAGGTTGTCTATGTCCTGACGACGATACCCGTAGGTCAGGAAGCGATGAGGTGGGCTATGGGCAGTGATCCGGCCTTGGCTTCCGGCTAGAGATCAACTGACAAGAGTGACTACCACCCCGCCCCAACAGAAGCTTTCGGCAAGTAGAACCCGCCAAGAAGAAGGATATAGGAAGCAAAGAGGTAAAGGGAATGAGAATAAAAGAGGAGGAACTATGCGGTAACATACCCTCCGTATGCACAACGATCAGATGAACCGGTCATTGTGACAGGGTCAAGCCGAGGCACTGATACGGAAAGACAGGTCGACGGGGTTCAAGTTCCGGAGCGAGGAGGCTTAAGGAAAATACACTGGCAGAGCGGAACCAAGAGTTTAGAAAGATAGTTGTTTTATATGAAGGGACAGTACTCAATGTGCTTTCCTTGGGTTTCGATGTTCGATGAGAACGTCCAACTTGTCGTTCCTGCGCAGGTCATCGTGCTTTATGTACCCAGTACAGGAAGAGCTGCCTTGGGGCAAGGGAGAAAAGCAATAGAGACGTAGGTATTCAGCTGACTGGCCGACATGGCATTCTCGTGTATGTAAAAACCTCGGTGTGGGATGTTCAAGGCCCGAGACTAAATCCTCATATTTACTGATGCGCGCAGAGAGGTTTGATGTTGGAACAGGGCGGGAGCGAGCGGGTTGCCAATCACAACTGGTGAGCCAGCATGAAGCCAGCAGTGCCAAGCCAACAAAGATCAAGCCAAGACCCTTTGGAGCGAGGCTGTTCAAGCCCTATGTACCACGACACCACCTTTGCAGCACCTTCTCGCCCAGTACCGTTCTAGAGCTCTACACCAGCGCTAGAGCGTGCATGTCGGCCCTTGTCTGTCCTTGTCTTGACTCCGCACTCGACCTAATACCAGAGTTACCCGTCAGGGGTCTTTTTGGCGCTACCGTTCTAGAGCTCTACACCAGCGCTAGAGCGTGCATGTCGGCCCTCGTCTGTCCTTGTCTTGACTCCGCACTCGACCTAATGCCAGGGTTACCAGTCAGGGGTCTTCTTGGCGCTTCTGGCCTACCAGGTGCCTCCGGGTACTTGGCGTTTTCAGAAAATCGCATAATGATCATCATTTTACCATCTCACACCAGAAAGACCGGACAATAGAAGCCCCTCTTCACAAACGGCCATTGCTTGTCAGCGCACTTGATTGTTGCTTGCCATGTATCCATGAATCTTCTTGCGCACTTTATGAGGCGTCCATGGCCTGACGAAAGGCAACAAAGGCCTGACGCCGTCTCTTCCTGTAAGTAGGGAGCCATGTGACTATTAGAAAAGGCAGTTGAGATGTATGAACTGGTTGGATGATTATACTCTGGCCGACAGCAGGAGGTACATGAGCTTGTACTCCGACCACATTACGTAGCAGCGTCAGTATCTGCAATTGGCTGCCGCTCACGGCCGGGCTAGAGAGAGCCGAACCACGACCCCTGTACGCCACCGACCACGTCAAGTCAATCAGTGTGATATGGGGTAAGTGTATATGGTCAGCATTCCATTACCAAACCCCCACGAAATATGCGACCGGCTCATCTAACGCCTGTTGATTCCGCCTAACTTGGAGTACAGTAGCCTCACGAGACTCCAACATACGGTAGCGTCTCCCTTACCAACTTGACGAAGCTCTCTTCGCAACCGGTGTTTCTTTCTTATGTTCAGTGCCGCTTCATGCCTGTCCGTACTGTAGTGTATGCCACCAGGCTGCGGGCAAGCGTTGCTGTTGGCATACACCGTGGCGAGGATTGAAGCCATGGGGAGAAATCGCGGGTGGCAATGTCCTGGCCCTACCGCTCCCTGATGACGCCTCGCAAATGGCATATGGGTTCACTTGTTCGGTGAATTATGAAATTGGCCCGACTCTCGCCCGTCGTAAAAGGGTCTCTGCCCATTCACTTCTGCGAGAACGTCACAGTTTCGTCGAAGATGTGACATTAGATGGGCCGCCGGTTAAGCCGTCGGCGACGACGGTTAGGCCGTTGGCAACGAATGTAGGTATCGGAGAGAATTGTAACTTGGCACGTACGGTCCGATGTGGCGTTGAGATAAGCAAGCTTACATAAGATTGCTGGTGAAAGTCGAGGGATAGCAAGCATAGATGATCATCCGTCCCTAGATTGACTGTGCAGTCTGACTCCAAGGCCCTGTTTGACCGGGTGCCCAAGTATCTCAACACCAAACAGAACACGCCACAGATAGTCAAATCCGGGGTATGGTCTCCCATACACCGCTCCCCAGTACACTATGGTTTGCGCCTGTAGATGTCAGGCAGGAAGTGGTTCAAGACCGCGAACCGACTGAGATGGCAGGGGCGATTCCCTTGGCCATCCTATCGCCTTATTATCCGCACCACACTGGACGTCAACCCAGTTACCGGCTGCCCCGAACCCATACCTTGGCCGTTGTGGCAAGAGATGACACGATTACGCTCGACAGCCTCGCCCCGCAGGCCTGAATGCTATCTGTCTGCCCCGTCAGCGGAGTCCCAGTTTCAATTCGTTTCCTGTTGCGAACACTGTCCAAAATCGCTGGAAGGCGGCCGAATGAGTGCACCTGAACTTCGATACGGGAGGATGTTGAAATTGGCGCGAAAACGCTTGATTAATCATGTGACCTTTTATCTAAGCCCACGCTGGTCGCTGCTTCAGCGCAGCCTCTATTCTAGTGGATATCCTGAATCTCGGTGGAGTCGCTGCTGTATCTTCTCTATCGTCTATTCCATTTCGTCCGGCTTTTACAGCTTGGGCGCCGGGGGATCCGAGTTGAACTTGCCGTGCTCGCAAATCGTGAGGACGGGCCCGAGCGAGCCGTCCTTCTCGACGCGGCGCATGACGCCGCGGGTGACGCCCATCTTGGCGCCCGTCTGGATGGCCTCGCAGTGGATGTCGACGACGGTGCCGATGGGGATGGGCCGCAGGTAGGTGCAGTTGAGGGTGCGGCTCACACCCAAATGCTGCCAGAAGCCGGGCTTGGCGATGAGATGCAGGGGCCAGCTGGTGCAGAAGTCGTAGAGGGTGGCCGTGCAGCCGCCGTGCAGGTTGCCGCTGCCGTTGGCGTGCACGGGCTGCGTGTCCAGGCGGAAGGTGACGCTCGGGAAGGGCGTCAACGTGTACGAGTGGACGGTCAGGTACGGCTCGATGAACGTTTGCCAATCCTGGGTTGCAAAGGGTTGGTTAGTCGGTCTGTCGATCGGGCTGGCTGGGCTGGTGGCGGCTTCGGGAACAGCCGCGAGGAGCCGTGCGCGAAGGGCAGAAACGCGTTTCCCAAGAAGGGCGTCGTTCCGTCGACCTCGCGACTTGGCACCGCGGCTTCTTCGTCACTTACCTTAGGGTCTCTGGGTTGAGTCTTTCCCCATGCGAGATACTCCTTGAGCTTGGCAATCCGTTCCTCCGGAGTTGCCTTCTCGCTCATCCTCCAATCGAATTGCACCATATCGGCTCTTTTAGACGGCATTTTGGGCGGTAGTTGTGGAAAGAAAGAATGGCTGGCTGGCTGGCTGGCTGTAAAACACGGGCTGGCTCGTCGTCTTTTCTTTTTGCGCCTTCGACGCTGCTGCTGATTGCGCCCGCTGGCGGGTATTTATTTAGCTGCGACTCTGCCCGGCCTCCTCGAGTCCATTGTGACGGTAACTAATTTAAGTTCCCCTTTAATCTGGCTACCGCCGACGATCATTCGACAACAATGCGACTTCGGGACGTTTCGCTGTAGCGCAGGTGGTGTTTCCAATAGGTTCGTGGACCTGCTCGCCCACAAGAAAAAGACGAACGATGCGATGGAATTTGCCGAGGTTCGGTCGCTAACGATAATTGCCGGGTCCGCAGGTCCGCTAGGGAGCTTGGCCAGGGGCAAGCTCTTGCAGCTCCAGGGAAGGGCCCAGGGCAGCTTGGGCAAGTTTGGGTGCAAAAAAACGGGCAAAACTTGCTGCAGAATGGACCCTCACCGTTGAAGTTACCGGTGGGGCGGCTCAATGCTGCGGCTTTTCACCTCTCGCGACAGGCAACATGACACGAGCGAGCTTCAACTGCAGCTCGGCAATTGTTTCAATGGGCCAATGGCTTCTTTAGTCAGGCCATGCCAGAGCTGCAGATGTCAACGTTGGTGACTAATCGCTGACTTGCGGGAGGCGTCCAGCTTGTCGGGTCCTGTGCGACCATTCGGCAATCTCAACTGCCGCCGAATGCTTGTAATGCGCTGTTGCGTTGCAGCCCTGCACTGACGTGGCGTGGCCTGCACCACCAAAAAGTGGATGACGAACCGCCCCGGACAGCGTTCCGCAAAGAGTTCGCAGCTAAGGTTTGCCTGGCCCGTGGCTCAATTGGCATTCGAGATGAACTCTTGTCGTACTCGTCAATAAGGCTGATGATCCAATGCTGCCATCGCCATCGATGCTCTACATAGCGTTGGGGTCCCCAGAGCTATCGGTCCCCGGTACGGTCGGTCTCCAGCTGGGCACTAGGGTTGTCAATCAGGGTTGGTCGATATGGCTGGCTATCGCTATCTGGATGACTCGCGCAGGAGACAAGAGCTCATTGGCATTCCCAGTAGCGGTCTGCTCCAGCCGGGTAGATCCGGACGGCAAGGTCGTCGATCAGGGCCGCGCACCTGCCTAGGTAGGTACAGATAGCTGGGATCCGTTATCAAGCAGGTCTTTACCGACGTTTTTCTTATCTTCGGCTGCGTATAATTCAGTCGGTTATTCAATATGGGTGGCAGGGAAGATCAAAAGCCCTGTGAAGAACCACTGCATCCGTGCTCGCAGACAAAGTTCAAGAAGACCCTGGGGTTTTCCAGCTCGGAGAGCGACCGAGCTCAGCATCAATAAACCTGTCGTTCATGAGTTCCAGCACATCAGGGCCTGGTGAAGAAGAAAGCTTGCCCGATTTCATATTTGCATATATGGCAATGAGATACAAATTCCAAATTATGTCCCTGAAAATCCGGAATTGGTTTGGGTATATGATTGACAAGATCGCTGCGGCACGGCGGCTGTCGCTAAGGGGCCTCTTTTTGCATTTCCCCGATTGGCTCAAGCCTTGCTCCTTTGAAAAGGGGGTGGTCGTCACGCCCGTCCAGCCCAAGATCGTCGGTGACGAATGGCACTGGAGCATGCTGTCGCTGGCATATCACTCGTGCTTATGCCCAGTTGGTTCTACGTCGGCCCCACGCCGTTTTTCAAGGGCGGCGCGCATGGCTACTGGCGTAGCTGCGCTGCGGCTCGCCCCGAGCCTGTGACTAAGGTCAGTGGCCGCGCCGTTCTGTGACCAGTTTGACCTTCAGTGTTTCCCTGATGTCAGGGTGAACCGTTCTCACCTGCGCGAAGTACCTCGACGCATCAACGCTGTGGTAGAGGATCACGTATCACTCGTACGCACTGAGGCCTTCCTCGTGTTCGTCATAAGTCCCCGCCTGGTAAGTACTGGAGCCATATCTCGGGAAGGCGACCAATGATGGCCGATAGTTGAGATTTTGCATGATGAGGCAGTAATAACCACCAATCTTCCTCGACGTCAGCGCAAAATGCTGACAGCCGGGATTGGCATTGGTTCCTATCGCGTCCTGCTACGAAGCAGCTGGCAGCTTTGGGGGTCGGGCCCCTTGCTGGACCAGTGCTGCGAGGTAGGGTAGCGGATTCCGTGAGTGGGGTCCGCGGGGGTAAAGCGGCGGGAACTAACACATCGTTCGTGATGGCTAGCCTGATGACTTTATCCGGGGTAGATGCTGGCGAATATCAGCTACATGATTGCCTGCAGCGCAACAGAACTACGAATAGAGAAGGCCCATTTCCATCGAAGTAGGATGATAGAGATGTCGGAAGAAATGGGTACACGTACAATCCTTCTATCCTCGAGTTCTGCCGTTCAACCCTGGGCTTGACGATGATGTATTGGCGGACCATGGGTTCCTGTAAGAAAGCGAGTGAAGGGAAGAAAATATCGGGGGTTATTTGCCTCGCCATTTTTTGACCAATCTCCCGGGTCCTAGTTTCCCCTTGCATGGGCTGGTATTGTTGCCTTTTTGCAGCAGGCAGCAGGAATGTTGTAACACAACATGCCTCGACCCCGCACCAGCAACCACAGCCCTACAGCCTTTCTCTTTATTTGGTGAGACGGATTAGTCGTTCAGTTGGGTGACCACGCGTTTCTTACCAGCACGAATGCAATGCCGTCACCATCACCAACACCAGCTTACAACTTTGCCACGGAATGGCGGACGATGCAGGCGAATGGCACGAACCGCTTGCAAGCGATGTTGCCAGGTACAGCGACGCCGAATTGGACGACTTCTTCGACGAGAGCAAGCGCGGACATGGGATGTGCGTGATCGACGTGTCGGATCCGGAGAACTTGCCCGATTCTTCCATGAATCGCTTGAGGTATGCACCGTACCCATGGGATCATTGCCCTGTACTTCCTCAGCTGATTCGGAACCAAGAGACCGCACGGGTGCGCCCGGCCCCTCTCAGGCGCGTGTAGACCTAGACCAAGTCACCGCCCGACTGCTCGAGACATCGAGCCCCGGCCCTGATATGATGCGACGCGATCGTTCGCCTACTGCGCCGCTGTCTCCGCCCGAGTCCGCCGAAAGAAGGCACTACGAGGCGCTGATTCGCGCGGGCGGCCGGCCATGTTACCCGATCGAGGAGCTCGAGGACGTCATGAACGACCCTCGCGCTTACCGCGAGGCGCTACAACCCTGGGTGCACCACGTCGACATGGACCCACCCGGATGGGAGGTGTTCCAGAGGCAGCTTTCCAGCTGGGAGGGTTTCCGTGCGTGGCAGAACGCATATCGGAATGACAATTCGGGTACGGCCCACCCGTCAGTCGACAGTGCCTTGCAACATTACATTCGCCACCGTAGCCGGGTGCCTCGCTCCATGGGCTATATCAGGATTCTCCATCGCTTTCAGAGCAGGCACCGCGTCGGGGAGGATGCGACAGGCGCGGATGAGCAGGGTAGATTATCGACCTGGTTCAATTACATCGCCTATATGGTGTGTCTCTATGCCCAATGTCTTGCTTCGCGCGACCGTCTGCAGACGGAGTTTGACAGAGCATGGTCAAGTCTCCAGGCATCAGTTGCGTTGGAACTGTTCGAGACCCTGGACTATATCCGCACCAGGGACGCCAAGCTCCAACAGGATGAGGCATTACTCCATGCGGCGAGGGACTTCGAGGGAGCTAAGCTAGCTTTGAGCAAGCTGTCCCCATCCGAGTTCGACCCGTCAGACCCGGAAACGTCAAAGATGCGTATACCAGCGACGAAGCGCCTACTTGTGGCGGCCGCTGTCAAGCGAGTCCAGGAGACTCAGGCAGCTCTGGATCTAGCAAGAGAGCGAGACCGACACTTCGTGACATTCTACCTCCGAATCCGAGATTACGAGATTGTTCAAGACGAACTCGAACGGCTCCTTAGACAAATGGATTGGGCATCGGATCAGGCTTTACTAATAGAAGCCGAGGAAGATCAGTTGGACTCTGCTGGCCACGACGAGGCACTGGGAGTTAGTGTCATGTTTCGCTATGCAGAATCGGGAGTTGGACGCACCAAGAAGAGGGATTCCACAGACGACGGGAATGTAGAAGATGGGCCTGCCAATAAACCACGAGCCTCGGAAGCCAAGAAGCGAAAGACTCAGCCAGAGGAACCAGCTGCGCGGTGTTAAACCCAACCCAGCCATGCCAGATCAACGGCTCCGGGTGATCAAGGAGCAGTTCGAGCCCCGCCTATGTTGGCGGGGCCGAGGGCAGGGAAAAAGCAGGCTGGGCCCAAGAGGTCTGTTGGTCGAGGCCGCCGCCGACGCTTGGGGCCGCCTGCATTGGCGACGGAACCAGATCCAGCAGGTAGTCGACGGAGCAGGCGGCTTGTCGGAAGGCCGCCAGAGTACCAAGCGTTACCCCTAGATAGAGGGGTACCAACCGCAAGCTGCTCATATCGTTGTTGGCCAAATGAATGACACTGCATCCGTCAATTCACTCTCACGTGTTGTTCAATTTGTGGTGAAGAGCAGTGCTTCGTCATACTACCATTATTGGTATCATGCTATCTCGCCTTCACATACCATAGCCAGGACCCTCGGAACGTCCTGGTCTATGTCTGTTCGTTTCCTAAAGCACGAGTGGGTTCGTAATCCGACCGGCCTGCACTGAACGGACAATGTGTACATGTCGCATGTCATCGCGTCAAGCGGCAGTGCTCTCTCCGCATAAATGAGTGAGATTTACCGTCACCGCCATCTCCTTCCGCCAATCCAACTCATTGTAGGTATTGGGACACTTCGGGTGCTTGCAGAGGCGGTCTACGCGCGGACGCCTTGGATGCCGACGACATGCTGGAGGCCTACCAGCGAGGCTGGTCCCCTCCGGTCCTCTGTTTGCAACTCCAAGACACTACAGGGAGGACTTTATGTTGATTGATTGACTGAATTGGATGAGTCATATTACATGCAGAAGCAAACTTGGATTGGAAACATGCGTACATCCGATCAACCGGAAGGGAGACTGAGAGCTAGGGTAAGGGACATCGGATACTGCCCAGTATATATGGTCTGTCGGTCCTGAGAGTCTGCGTTTGAACTATCTTTCCGTATTCTCCAGGCGTCTATGCCATAACTTACTACCCAAGCCAGCGATGACTCCCAGCTCTAATTCCGAATCTCAAGCTACGGCCAACGGAAATGGCGACGGCTACAAGTCGTCTGCGGTGATCGACAAGCCGAGCGAGAATGGAACCAGCGAGCATGGTAAGTCTGTTTCCCAGTCCTGGCTGCGACCAATCATGTCAAATGTCAATACTGATCCAGAGCCACATGAGTTAGCGGGTGGAACAGACCCCGAGTCCACACAGACCAGAATAGCAGCCTGCTTCCGCCAGATCCTAGAACTCATCGGAGAAGACCCGGATCGTCAGGGTCTCCAAAAGACCCCGGACCGATACGCGCAAGCTATCTTGTCCCTCACAAAAGGGTATACGCAGACGCCCAAGGAGGTGGTAAATGAGGCCATATTCGATTGCGACACCGGGGAACTCGTGATCGTTCGCGACATTGAAATATCCAGCTTGTGTGAACATCACATATTGCCATTCATGGGAAAGGTCAGTCTTGTCTTCAGAAGCACTTTGAGGGACGAATCCTGCTCCACAGCTCAAGAAGACTAACTCGGGGCCTCCAGGCTCATATTGGGTACATCCCGAGAAGCAAGGTCGTGGGATTGTCAAAGCTGGCAAGAATCGCGGATATCTACGCACAGAGATTGCAGATGCAAGAGCGTCTGACATGGGAGATCGCCTCGGCGATACAGACGGAGCTTCAGCCTGAGGGGGTCAGGGTAGTTCTAGAGTGCCGGCACATGTGCATGTGTAACAGGGGAGTGCAGAAGCCTGGAAGCTCGACAGTCACGGTCAGCTCGGCAGGCGCGCTGAGGAATGACAAGTTCAAGCGCCAGGAGTTTGACACTTTGCTCGGCTTGGGAAGATGATGGCAGTTGGATTTCATTTGGTCGCTTTGACATGTACGGTAGAAATGACTAGAACCCTTTTTGTGCGTCTGGAGCAAATGGCGTGACAATGCAGCCTGCCTCGCAAACACTATCAGTTTGATCACATTATGATATCACATACAAATTAAAGTGAGTCAAAGCAGGAACGGCTGAATACATGTTGGGTGGGTGGTGTTACCCATGCCGCTTACGTTGCTGGTAGGCCTCCGGCAGAAATTGAGGCTGTTTCCCCGATGCTGCCTATCTGCAAACGAACCCAACTCCCGTTAGCCCATTCAAACGCAAACTGAGGAAAGAGCAATCTTAAACATGCAGCAAAAACGAATCAGGTCGGCATCTATGGCACATTCGGATGAGTTCGCGTCGGAAGAGAACAGTGAGGCTACCCATCAAAGCCGTCTTTCCGTTAAATGAACTGCTTTCACTGTCCAACAATTCCCGTCAACAGTGCAGGGCTTATGTCAATTCAACCCTTCACCATAGTCGATAAAAACTTAAGATCCAGGTGCCTTTTCTCTCTTTGCCTAAACATCGTCAGCACCATCCGCTATGGCTACCCTCGAATCGCTCAAAGTAGCTCTTCGGGAGAAAGCCACAGAAGCAACATCAAAACAGGATCTGTCCGAAGCCCAGTACCACGACGGCTATGATGTCCTACTGCAGGGCGCGGGATGGCAGACGTACGAGGAATTCATCGTGCCTAACCTAGTGCAGGTGTTGGGCCCCCTCTTCGATGCGCGGGAATCTGTTCGGGTGCTGGAAGTCGGGCCTGGTCCCAAGAGCGTCCTCGGCCACCTCCCCTACTCTTTGAGAAGAAAGATCCAGCAGTACATTGCGTATGAACCGAACGAGCTATTCGCTGACCAGTTGGACGAATGGCTACGTCCTAGTGACGCGGAGGAACGCCCTCTGCCTCGTCTAAGCAAGTACTACAATTCTCTACGCGTCATGCGAGAGCCGTTTGATCCAGGGGCATATGCAGACGCATATGAAAAAGAGCACTTCGGCCTCGTGCTGTTCTGCCACAGCATGTACGGCATGAAACCTCAGCATGACTACATTGAACGAGCCCTGGAGGAATTCCTCGCCAAGTGGGGGACGTTGGTGGTGTTCCATCGCGAAGGGTCTCTCCGGTTGGACGGGTTGGTCTGCCAGCGGGTTGCCTTGTTCCCTACCGGGACCGCCAGCGTTGCGGACGACAACGAGACCCTGGACCGTTTCTCCCGTTTTGTCACGGGCTTCGACGTCGATGGGGCTACCCAGGCGGAGTGGCGGGAGGTGTGTCGCGTCATGGGTGGCCGTGAGGAAGCGACGCCAGGCCATCTCACGTTCAGCGCCCCCGAAGTCATGATGGTTTTCAGTCGGAACGCAACTGCACTAACGATGCTGGAGGAGAAGGTCCCGTTTCTGGAAGGAGACCGAAAAGTCAAGAGCTGGGAGGCTCGCTCCTGTGCTCCGACCGCCATCGTTAGGCCGACCGAGATCCGACATATCCAGAACTGTGTACGGTGGGCTCTGGAGCGTGGAGTCGGCTTGACCGTCATAGGCGGGAGCCACAGCGCACACTGTCTCCGCCCCGGGGTTGTCGCGATCGACATGAGCGCTTTCAGTCAAGTTCACGTTCTTGCGCGAGCGGAGAACGATGAAGAACGTTCAGGCCCTACCTCTGACCCCAATTCGGTGGTTGTGGTTGAGGCTGGCTGTAACACGGACAATATTATCCGAAAGACCATGGAGGCTGGGTTGACAGTCCCCCTGGGATCTCGTCCCAGCGTCGGTGCTGGGCTCTGGCTGCAGGGGGGCATCGGCCACCTCGCCCGACTGCACGGGTTGGCCTGCGATTCCATCCTCGGTGCCGTCTTGGTAGACGTCAAGTCGGGTGAGGTCCTGTGCATCGGCGAAGTACCAAGTCAACATCGGCCAGCCCATTCCGTGCGTCCAAACAAACACCTGGACATGCTGTGGGCGATCAAGGGCGCCGGAACCAACTTTGGCATCGTGGTCAGCGTCGTTTTCCAGGCGCAGCCGGCCCCTACCTATTCGGTTCGGAACTGGGTCCTCCCGCTCACCGGCAAATCCGAAGCGCAGTCAAGACTCGGTCAATTGGGAGAGCGCGCGACCAGTCTGCCACGACATTGCTCTGCAGATCTATACCTGTACCGCGAAAACGACCAGCTGACTCTCGGCATCACGCGCATCGACGTTTCCACTGGCGGGGCCTTTTTCAAGATCGATGCTCCTGAGTTTGCCGATCTTGGGCCGGAGCAACATGGTCAGACCGTGGATGGGGTGGGCCTGTTTGGGACGGAGATGTACATGAGCGGCATCAACGGCGGGCACGGCGGAGGCAAGACCTCTTCTTTCAAACGATGCATGTTTCTGAAAGACATCAAAGCAGATCCCGTTGCCAGCATTTTAGTCGCCGCCATTGAGTCTTGTCCATCACCCCTCTGCTATCTCCATCTCCTACAAGGCGGCGGAAAAGTTGGTGATGTCGATGCTGAGAGCACTGCTTTTGGCTGCCGAGATTGGGAGTATGCATGCGTAATAACCGGGGTCTGGCCTCGCGAACAAGACGGAAAGGAGGTCGCCCGCAGCGCCGTGCGATGGGTGTACCGCGTCGCGCATGAGCTGCTGCCCTCCAGCAGCGGTGTCTACGCCGCCGACCTGGGACCGGACCCCCGGGACCGCGCGCTGGCCTCGCACGCTTTCGGACCCAACCGACGGCACCTGGCTTGGCTTAAATTCACCCTGGACCCTCAAAACGTCCTGACTTATGCCTGTCCGCTACTGAAAGTACGCGCGGGTCCGAAGATTGTGGTCCTGGTCACCGGAGACAGCGGCGCCGGCAAAGACTACTGCGCCAACGTCTGGGCCTCTTTGCTGAGTGAGAACGGCGTTCCGGCACGTGCTGTCAGCATCAGCGACGCGACGAAGCGCGAGTACGCGACGGCCACGGGCGCCTCCCTGGACCGCCTTCTGGGGGATCGACGGTACAAGGAACAGCACCGGGAGGCCTTGGGGGCGTTCTTCCAGCGGCAGGTGCTGCAGAACCCAAAGCTGCCGGAAGAGCATTTTCTGAACCTGCTACCAAGTACCGACGACGATGATACGCGCGTGCTGTTCATCACGGGGATGCGAGACGAGGCGCCCGTCGCGACGTTGGCGCATCTGCGGCCGGACTGCAGAATCCTCGACATTCGGGTCAAGGCCAGCAAGAAGACCCGGCGGTCCCGCCGCGGCCTTGATGGCGGTGGCGCCGACCATGCTCATAGTGATGACACGAAGAACCTCCTGAATGTTGAGGGGCAGTCGGATGCAATGGACACGGGCAACTACCGCCCGAGCTTCGTCTTTCGCAACAATCGAGTCGGAAGAGAGGCGGTAGAGACATTTGCCGAAACCCGATTAGTGCAACTGTTGGACGAAGACCTCTCCTGGCTTTACCGGATGGTCCGCGCCGTTCCCGACTTCCCCCGCCCGGGAGTGGCATTCCGCCACGTGCTCAACATCGCGCAGCAGCCCGGCGGGCTCACCATGTGTACGAACCAGCTCGTGAACCAGTTCCACGGAGACTGGAACCAGGTCGATGCGGTGGCTTCCTGCGAGGCCGGCGGCTTCGTCTTTGCGTCGGCGCTGGCCGCCCGGGTGAATGTGCCCCTGGCGCTGATCCGCGAAGCCGGCAAGCTCGCGCCGCCCACGGTGTCGACTGGGAAGTCGCAGTCGTACATCTCCTCGGTGGCAATTAGCGACGGCGACGGCTCGGCGGCGGGGGGTGATGAAAAGAGAATCGAAATGGACCGCGGCGTTTTTCACGCGGGCGCGTCCGTGGTGGTGGTGGATGACGTGCTGGCGACGGGGAAGACGCTGTGTGCGGTGTTGCAGCTGCTCAAGGAAGCCGGCGTCGGGGCTGAGAATGTTAGCATCCTGGTGGTGGCTGAGTTCCCTCTCCATCGGGGACGCGAGTTGTTGAGAAAGTCTGGCTATGGTAGTGCTCATGTTCATAGTCTTTTGGTCTTTGATGGAGCCTGATTTCACGACAGTAGATTGATGGTATCGGTCATTCATTGGTTGGGTCAGTTAAGAAGATCATGTATGAAACTAGTCTGATGTGAAGGCGGCCAAGCCAATTGACCAGTTAGATACTAGGTTGGATTATATCTTAGGTGCGATTGAAGGTGTAGTTATTCTCGAAATTGTCGTTCATGCCGATTCCATTGTAGCTATGTTGCGAACTGGTTGGTACCATGCCGTTCATGGGATCCCACGCCGCCTGTCGCACCTCCCGGGTCTTGCCGCCTCCCCTTCCCAATTGGGCATCGCGCGGTCGGACACACCTAACCCAGGGGCGCCCAAGCCGGGGCGATCTCTTAGCGTTGGATGCGATTCGTCAATGGCAGAGAGCATGTACAAGTATCGTGACCTAGTGCTTACTACTGTGGGCTGCAAATCTCCAGCTCCGTCCCTTGCCCATATGGGGTGCGTTGGCCGGCACTAGATCAGGAGCCTCGGAGCCGACCGTCTTCAGGTCGACCTTCAGCTTTGGAAAAAATGTCGGCCATCCGATCTGCAATTCATCTTTCTTTTTGGTAGCTTTCGAGATCCAATCCAAGATTGAGCCGCCGTCATGTTGTTCAAGCTCCTGCCGCTCGCTGCTAGCCTGTCTTTCGCTGCTGCATCGCCATGCGCGAAGTCGCCCTCCGCCTCCGCCTCCGGGACGCCGCGCGTGCTGTTGCCGCAAGGGACCGTTGATGGATTCCGAGACTCCCACAACAACTCGGTCTTCCTAGGCGTCCCCTTTGCCCAGTCCACTGGAGGCCAAAACCGGTAGGTCTCCTTGCCGGCCTAGTAGTAGACAGACGTCTCTCTGATACATGACTGACCTACGAACCAGATGGAAACGCCCCCAAGACCTCCCGAAGTCTGCTACTGTCTTCAATGCTACGTCCTACGGGCCGACGTGTCCTCAAGCCATCACGGGCACTTCGTATAGCCGGCAGGATGAGGACTGCTTGAACTTGAACGTCTGGGCTCCATCGGAGGCGAAGGGGGCCAAGTTGCCCGTGAGTCCGCCATCTGCTACCATCCATTGCGCCGTGATGAAATACTGCAGAAACTAATATAGCTCAGGTATTTGTCTACATGTACGGCGGTGCTATGGTTACCGGATCCAGCAGCAACCCTCAGTTCCAGGGCAACAATTTCGCCCGCAACGGCGTCATTTTTGTCAGCTTCAACACGCGTGAGAGCATCTGGGCCTCTCCCAACTCGGCCGAGCTGGGAGGAGACGGCGAGAGCCAAAACTTCGGCATCTTGGACGTCGAGAAGGCACTCGACTGGATCCACCAGAACATCGCCGCGTTCGGAGGCGACCCCGACCACATCGTCTTCGGCGGCCACTCCTCCGGCTCCGTCCACGTGGACCACTACCTCTGGAACCACCCGGACACCTGGCTCAAGGGCGCCGTGCAGATGAGCGCTAACGCCATCTCCGGCCCCGCCTACGCGCCCCGCAACGCGGCCCTCGACGTCGTCGCCGCCGAGGTCGGCTGCGGCACCGGCCCCGGCCAGCTCGACTGTCTCCGCGCCGTCGACGCCCTGGCCATGCAGACGGCCTTCTTCAA
Source organism: Apiospora marii (assembly GCF_038362585.1). Classification (NCBI taxonomy): domain Eukaryota; kingdom Fungi; phylum Ascomycota; class Sordariomycetes; order Amphisphaeriales; family Apiosporaceae; genus Apiospora; species Apiospora marii. The sequence continues at coordinate 5,233,516 of NW_027117377.1, forward strand.
CGCCACGGCCAACACCTGGTTCACCCCCGTCGTCGACGACATCACGCGCTTCTCCGACTACCCGGCCCGCCTCGCCGCCGGCGCCTACCCGTCCCACGTGCCCCTGCTCACGGGCAACTCGGACGGCGAGGGCACCATCTTCTCCCTCGTCTACGGCGCCGAGAACGCCAACTTCTCCGAGTGGATTGCGACCTTCGACGCCGACAGCGCCCACATCCCCGCCTCCGTCCTGCGCGGCGCCTACGACGTCGCCGACTTTGCCAGTGAATCGCTGATGAGCGGAACGCAGTACGGCGACGCCCGCTTCAACTGCCCCGTCGACTACTTCGTCGACCTGCGCAGCGGGGCGCAGCCGACGTGGGAGTACCGCTTCTTCGGCGCCTACGACAACGTCGTCGGCGTGCCCGGCACGGCCCCGACCCACGGGACCGAGATCCCCTTCTTCCTGGGCGGCCACGAGTGCTTCGCGGCGCTGGAGGGCGTCACGGCGGCGCAGCAGGCGCTGGCCGACGCCGTCCACGCTTGGTTCGTGGCCTGGATCAAGGACCCCGCCGCGGGGCCCGGCTGGGAGCGGGTCAGGCCTCGCAACGGACCCTTGGCCAAGCTGGGCGTGCCGGGCGAGGACGAGCTGGCCCGCGTCCTCGGGTCCACGGCGGAGCATAATTCGCGGTGTCAGGCGGTGTACAGGCCGTTCTTCCCTGACTACCCAGTTGTACAGAACCCTGTCGGGAAGTCCTCCTAGTGTATGTCTATGTTTGTGTTGATATAGAGCACCGGGCATCTGTGAGCGTGACAACTCTCATGTTATGGACAAGCGTTAAGATAAACGGTGATAATTCGTTGGATCTGTTTCTTGTAGTAATTATTAGGTGGCGTTCTACTAGTAATAGAGGGGGCCTTGTCAGCAGTAGTCGGCTTGCTGTTACTAGTAGGAGGGAGAGCAAGTTTGCTGTCTATAAGACGAGGAGGCGGGATAACAGTTGTGGGGGGTTGGCCATCAAAAGGGGAAGGCTTAGAGTATTGAAGTTTATGCGTCACATCCCATCGACATCCAGGTCCCAAACCTCAGGTTCGAGACCCATCCTACTTCACATCTCGACTGGTTCATTGGTGGCTCCGTAACGCGGTCACACCCAACAGTGACAAGGAAAAAGTAACCGCAAAGGAGGAACACACATCCGCCAAGCTTCCCAAGACCCTGTCCAGCGCGTCACGCCACACACGAGTGAGTCGGGCGGTGATATTGCGTTCTGATAATCCGATTAAGGGGAACGTAAGTAACAAGCTATGTACTCAGTACCCAGGAGCAACCACCATCCATTTACTACCTCGTTGTCATGCCATCATAAAATGAAATCCCACGCTTGCCAAACCTGGGCCTCAGAGTAGCGCTTTCTCTTTTTAACGTGTAGTCCTTTACAAAAGTAGCCTGGTATTTACGCATTTCTGGTATCGTCTCGGAAAGCGTTTCCATTGTGAGAGAGATAGTCAAGGCTGCGTCATACGGCGCCTTATCCAGGCACATAACATCGAAAAGGCCCATAGGGTGCAAGCTGGCTGAGGAAGGAAACTTACCCTGAGAGGGACAATAAACACACAGCGCGCAGCCACGGTGGTTCCATTTCCGTCCACGAAGTGGGACCGTCTAGAACAGTACATTGTACTGGGATGGAATACCCCAAGGCTCACAGACTGAGAGTATATTTTGCAAGGGACTGGGACGTTTCCATCTCAGGAGATTATATCCTGGAAGAACATCAAGCCATCCGAGTATATCACCTGCGACGACGCTGTCCATTTACACGCCTTTCACCACGCCTTACCGGCACTTTACAGTCTCTACCACGTGCCGCTCCCAAAACCGTCTACGCACCTTGCGTCTGCCCAAACGCAACCATCTAGGATCGAGTCACAAGGGCCAAGCTTGTCTTCCGGGTCCTCGTTTGAGATGGAGGAATGGTCGGCAGAGCTACTGGCTGGCTTGCAAAAGTTGCTGAGTCCACCCCCTCTGTTTCACGCACTGCTAGAAACGTACCATACCCGATGCTAATCATGTCGTTACAAGGCTCTACCGTACGGGAGAATACTCGGATTTGATCATCTCCTGCGGCGGAACTGACTATCGAGTCCATCGGTCAATCATATGCCCACGATCCCACTTTTTCGCTGCAGCATGCCGTAACGGGTTCAAGGTTAGTTGCATTCATCTCGTGATCCGGTGAGTTGTTTCGTTTGCTTATTAATCTATTTTTACTGCCCCAGGAGGCAAGGACCGGCAAGATTATTCTTTCGGATGACGATGCCCAAGCTGTCGATCTCACAGTCTACTACTTCTACCATCTCAACTACGATCCTTCGCATCCCCGAGAACAGCCCCGAAACATCGTCGATAACAAGGACACCGGCCAAACCGGCGCTTCAGAGGACCCGCCGAGAAAATACCCACCTGGGAGCGACCTGGTCACCCACACCAAGGTATACGCGCTGGCGGAGAAATATCTGATTAACGGCTTAAAGGCACTTGCGCTGCGCAAATTCAACGAGGCGGCCGCCGCGCACTGGGCTTGCGACGAGTTTCTGGAAGCGGCGCAGGTGGCATACGAATCCACCGTGGAGACGGATCGGGGAATGAGAGACGCTGTCGTGCAGACATTCTACATCCATCCAGAACTGTTGGACAAAGAAGAGGTCCAGGGTCTGTTTATGATGCTTCCTTTGCTTTCTTATGATTTGATGATGATGCATGTTCGCTCGGCGAGGAATTGGACTGCCGCCCCTGCCCGGCCTTACAACCTTGCCCGGCCTGCTGACCCAGCCGAAAGCTCACGATGGGCTGACAAACAAAGAAGCAACATGTTTCGGTTTGGGTGAACAGTGGAAGGAAAGTTTGGCTGTGGCATTACGGTGGGAGTGATAGCAGGATATGAAGCAGCTAGGTTGCAAAATGGTGCCACTCTGTTGATAGGTTCTCACGGCGCTCGCAATTGAATCTTGAAGGAGGGGAATGCTCCCCAATTTATAGGCACATCTCAGACTCGTGGAAATAATCATTGCTGCCGGCTAGTCGTCCAATCGGAACGGCACCCGTACTCTCGCCTTGTAAGCCCAGACTACATATGTGACCGCAGTGCCAGAAAAGTGTGCTGGAGGGAGTGTGTGACTTGCACTGGCGTTGACGTCCGCATCGGTCATCGGTCACTGCCAGTGGCAAAGGACAATACACGGACTCAAGATAGAACATACGTGGTTAAGAATCTAGAACACATTACAGCTCACACATTAGCGCACCGGTTCTGACACTTGGCCAACATACTGAACACAGTACGCTTGCCACACGGAAGATGCGCTTCCTCCCCAGAGATATGACGCTCCGTCTCAAACACTGACCCGATCAATCTTGGCGAGTGGGCGTTTTGGACGCGGCCAACTGCCTGCTTTGGAGCCCGTCAACGAGAGCGGAGCTTGAACTGCTTCTATATCGCTTTGAGCCGGAATCTCAACCGATGAGGTCCCGTTTTGCGACTCAATATCGCCTGATTGGGCCCCAGAAGGAACACAAGCTTCCTGTGGCTGTAGTCTTGACTGCTTCGCGCCCAAGGTTCGTGGTCGCACAGTAGACGCAGCACTACCAATGCCATGCCTGGAGCTCCTCTTCGCGCTGGACTCGCTTGCCGGGCCACGAGTGGCCGAGCGCGCCTGGTCTCTTTCGAACTCCACCTGCGCAACCTGTCCGAGAATCCACTGAAGCTGCTTGTCCAGCCTCTCATGCTCCGTCCGCCGACGCTCGTAGTCGTCCACCGCCTGGTGGAACGCCGCAAAGTGCCGTTCCCGCTCCCGCAGGGCGTCAAAGGCCGTCCACACCTCCTCCACCTGCTCCTCCGCTTCGACCGCCCGTTGCTGGCGTTTGGACAGCGACGCAGAACAAGACGACGACGGCGCCGCCTCCTCCTCCGCTTGTGGTGGTGACTTCTTCAGCTTGTCCAGGTCCGACTCGGCGGTGGCCAAGGCCCTTTCCAAGTGGCGGCTTGCAGCGTATTGCACACGGCTCGACGCCCCGCTGCGGACGTACTCTTGGGTCTCGGACGGCTTCAGCGCGACCGCCGCTTCGAGCGTCCGCCACGCCTCGTCGTACGTCGGCTGCAGGAGCCGGACCGACACCTCCGCGCGCTCCGAGAAGCAGTGCGCGAAGAAGGCGTACTCGAACCACGTGGCCAACATATCCTGCTGCCCGACGTCTTCGTTGAACGCGGGCCAATACTGATTGAACCCGTTCTTGAACTGAAACTCCCTCACCGAGTCGAGATAGCCCGCAAACCCGGGCTTTTGATTGCGCTTCTTCTGGCGCTGCAGGAAGACCTTGATCATCTTTTCGACATCGAAATGCTCATGTTTCTTTTTATCGGTGCTCCCTCTCACCCGGCGCTGCCAATGCAGGAACCCCCGCCAGTGCGACAGCTGTCGTTCGTACAGCAGTGACTTCCACCCGTGCGGGTTCCCCGGCACGTAGTACACCCACGGCTGCAGCACCTCGTGGCATGTCTTCGGGTTGCGTCGCACATAGTCGAGCATCGCGACGGGGTAGCATGGCCGACCCCCAGCTTGTACCAGTTTCCTGCAATACTCTTCCTCTGAAGGCGCATCGGAGGAACTCGAATCTGAGAGTGAATCTCCGCTCTGTGGCTCACTTTCGTCGAACCCGGTGTCGAGGTCAGTGCCATGATCGGTGTCGGTGTCGGTGTCGTATTCGGCTTCGGCCCGGACGATCAGCAAGGAGGCGATGGCTTCTTCTTGGAAGGCTATGGAGGTAAGCGATCGCGCGGGAGTATTCACGCGATCTCTGCATTCCCATCAGCTACGGCTAGGGTGTGATTGGGCAACAAGCAACAGAGGCATGGTACCTTAGTCGATCGATGAAGCTCTCAGGCAAGTTCTCGGGGTCCGACACTCCTTTTTCGTGGCCGTCTCGGTCGAGATAATCATCCAGTTCGGCATCGCTGAACGTGACGAGATCCCGGGCGAGAAACCCCTCGAGAAATTCCTCGTCTTCGCTGATATCGTTCGCCATACCTACCGAACTTGTCTTTTGCTGAAGAAGGACGGCAGAAACAACAAGCGAGCAGCTGTTGCTGCCTTGAGATCGAAGTCATGGCGGGCAACCAGTTTGCTATACTTGTGTAACCAGAGTCGAGACGGGTAGGTTGCGGTGATTGGGACTCGATCGTCCTGTTGCCTAGCCAGCTGGGCGGGTAGGCGCATATTGGTTACTGCCTATTTTGATAAGGATGTAGAGAGCTGGGATATACCCATGGTGTGTTGTTGGTAACCGAGACCTGGCTGGTGGTCGCTTGCCCGCAATGTGGCGGATGCTGCGGTAGACATGATGCGAAGTTGATTGAAGAGATTCGTAGTTCACGTTGACGAATCCACGGATGCTTACTGGTTGTGGGTTCCCTTTCTGATGCGGCCCATTGGTTGAGTTGACAATTCCCATCTGGCGATGGATGATGATGTGGATTTGATCGCTCGATGCAAATCTACCCGAAACCGGCTGGACAGATCCCAATTTCCCCGCGATAGCCCTGCCAGCCCCCAGGCACCATCTTTAGCGCCCGCTGTGGTGCCGACCCCCAGGGTTCCACTCAGCCCACTACTGCCTGTAGCCGCTTGGGGGCAAGCGACCGCGAGAATAAACCGTTCTACTTTACTCTTCTACTCACTCTTTATGATTTTAGCTCTCGATCACCTTTTCTTCAACGGCCAACGATGTTGTTGCTAACTGAAACGAGCGCGACACGGCTACAATGTGCTGGATCGGTCTTGACGGACCGTGACGAGCCAAGTAGATTGATCACGTCAACCTCCTCAGCACCATCGACGTTCGCGGACTCTTCCATGATGGTGACTTCCGCTCGCTGTGATCTTGACAGTGCCGAGGACGCCAAGAATATGGCGGTCAGCCGAGCCCCTTGTACAATGCAGGGCAGGGCTGTCGGCTGAGTCCCGGTACACATCGCCCCTCGCCATGGGGGCCTCAAACATAGCCCGGATAGCAAAAGAAAACCACCGAGTCGCTTGGCGCTATGTAAATATCTGCAAGAGTAGGAGGCTGCAATGCAACATGTCCAAGGCACTGGTAACGAATGCTTTCCTGGTCCATTGATTGGCCACCTGCCACTATAATCCGCCATCAATATTATGTGGTGGATGCAACCTGATCAAACATCCCTGCCACTGGTCTTTAGATAGGTCAGGCTGGCTGTGGGAGACGGAAGTGACTGACCGTTTAATATAGCAAGGCACTTGGCTGCCCTGCCGTGTTACCCGCAGTGAAGACGAGCAGCCAATAATACTACAGAGCTCAACATCTAGTAGTTCCAAGACGTCAGGCAGGGAGAAGAAGAAAATGGCCCAAGTCGCTCCTAAAACCTCATCGTACGTGCCTGCTTTGTTGTCGTTCAAACAGAATGTTCCGTGACCCACCACCCACGATGGACCAAACCTATCGTCTGCTCCCCTATCCACAAACTTCCCACCAGGCAAACGTTTCCAGCGCCGATGGAAGCATCGTTCCAAGCTGCGGGTCCAGGCCCAGCCTTGACGAGCAGTCCAACAGGTCGCCCCCAGGATACGATGCCCATAGCAGACAAGAACCGGATCCCATAACTAGGGGTCCTGGCCAGGTGGACAGGGAATCTGACAGCCGTGGACCGCAGATTTCGCAAAGGGCCTTGAGCGCCGCCTGGCCCGCAGATCCCAGCGCCGCAAAACCGGCTTACTGGAACGGCTTGCCGTGGTATCGTTTTATTGGTGATGTTATCAGCATCATACTGTCGATATGCTTTCTGGGTGGGTACTTCTCCCTAATCTAGGATTTGAAAGACTGTGAACACACTGGCAGCTTTCCCTCAGAAGAGCTGACTCAGGGTAGCCCTTGGCGTATCCATCGTCAAACTGCAAGGCCAAAACGAAACGCAGTGGTCCAGGACGGTGGTTCAAGCAACGCAGCTGGCAGCTTCATTATGGCCTGTCATCTTCTCCGGCGTCGTGGGAAATGCGTTGAGGGTGTATGCCAACTGGCGACTCCAAAAGGGCGAACGACTTTTGGTAGGCTCAGACCCGGATTTGCTGTCCGAGGCAAGGATGCTGACACGTTGAAAGCTCCTGGAGCAGCTGCTAGGATCTTTAACCATGGCCAGCACGATTCTCTCCGCATACTTTCTTTCCGCTGTCAACCTATGGACTCTCTACCTTGTGTTGCTATGGGTTTTCAACCCTCTCGGTTCTCAAGCCTCCCTTCGAAGTGTACACCTAGTCGACCAAGTAACTGTCCAGAACGGTTTAGTCCGGTACGGAAACAGGGTGCGGACGTTTCTCGGCATAGGGTGGGACGAAATGAAGCCCTGGAACGAGATAGCCTACTTGACTGCCCTTGCGTCCATGGACGCTCCCACCCAGTCTTGCAATGGCATCTGCGCCGGCTTCGAGGACCTCGTAGGAAGGCTCGGGGGGCCTGGCGGAGCGGCGGTGCGGGCAGCGATGGACCCGTGGGGTAGCCCGCGTGTCCCCAAGCTCCGTCGTACGCCTGGCTACGATCAGGCGGACCCTGAGAGATGGCTCGCCGTGCCTTGGAACGAGAGCGTGCAGGAATACAGCAGCCTGGTGGGGGCCCGCTACTACAACTTGGATCCCAAGTTTGTTGGCAATGTTACCTTCGCCATGGGCGACAACTACATCGACGTGTCCAATGTAAGTTTCGGGCCGACCCAGAGTACGTACATCCGTGCTAATGTATGCTTGCAAGTGCTCGCAGTGGACCTGCGTAGGCTCCTTGGAAGATAGGAACTACTCAGACCCAGTACAATATCATATGACCGAGGTAAGCGTCCACGGCGGCTACCAGTCTCAGTCGGAGCTGGCCTGTCAGTCTTCCCAGCTGATGTTTCGGGGTTCTCATGCGGACAGGACATGACCGACTGGTTCTCGACGCATTACAAGTCATTCAAAAATGGATATAACGTGAGCCTCGATAAGCCGCCGTATGGCGCAGCCTTGACGAGCTTTCTTACAGAGGAAACGCTTTCCACGACGACAAAAGAGATGCGCGAATACCAGGCTACTTTTACCATGGACTACAACAATGTCGAAGGAAGTGATGACTTGGCAACTTCGGAAATCTTCATCGGGATCAAAGGCAGCCCGACCTACCCGGGCTGCAATGAGGCTTGTGTGACATCTTGTGATGTCCAAACCATCCACGTCGACACCGAAGTCTTCTGCATGGCCCAAGGGATAACTGCCCAGTCCAGGTGCGGGGTTCATCGGATACGGCAGATGTCCCAGTCGGACCTTTAGGTTTACGGTGACGCCAGATTCGACTTGAAACTGGTATCCTCCGCAGTTGCCTCTTACTTCCTGAAGTACTTCGGGAAAGTGGGAGGCGGAGAGGAGAGGGCCACATTTTCCGAAAGGTTTATGCAGGATCCATCGGCCGCGTTTGTAAGACACGACAATCCATATATTAATCTATGCAACATCTCCATGGAGCTATTCGAGGACCGGCTAGGACTGATTCTCAACACGTTCCTGGATTCCACCTGGAACCCCCAGGGCGTTTTGGGCGCGGGGGTTCTGAACCCAAGTCTGTTATGGAATGCGACGTCCACCATAGAGGCACCGCTCCCGCCCATCTACGCCCTAGACATCTCTTGGATATCGACCTACTTCGCCGCCACGACCGTCATGATGCTTGCCGCCCTCGGCAGCCTCGTGATGCGATACCACCTGGTCACACCGCCGGTCCTGGGCTCGGTTGGCGGCCTGGCCAAGGACTCGCCGTACTTCGCGCACCTGCGGCCCGCCGGGAACAGCACAGAGGGCGGCGAGGACATTTCGAAGCGGCTCCGGCGCGAGAGGGTAGGGATGGTGGACGTCCAGGCCGGCAGCGACGTAGGCAGGATGGCGCTGGCCCCGGCGGAGATGGGAGAGAAGGTACGCAAGGGCCGATGGTACGAGTAAACGGGCCACTTCACTGTCTGCCCTGGTCGGCCCCGTTTCACATCAGTACATAATTAAAAAGAAAATGAGAAAAGAAAATTGCTTCTTTATGCTACATCTCGACACATCAAGCCGTCACAGCTTACTCGCGAGATTGGTGCCCTCTCGACTTGGTGTCGTCGGTCCTCTTGAAGAACCCCTTTTGTGCTACCAGCCCATACCGTTCGGCGGTTGAGACCCGGTGGATGCCCAAGTATACGAAGACACAGAGCACAATGTACTCAGGTAGCAGAGCCATGAGCGAGAACAGCAGGGCGCTGCCGAACATGGGGCTCCAGATGGACGTGCGGATGTTGGCGCCGGCGGCCTCGAACACGCTGATGACGCCGAACACTGCCCGGATGCACAGGAAAGGGGAACTGGTCAACAGCCATTGAATGTACTAAGGGAATGAAATTATCTTGTTAGCTTCCCTCGACGCAGGTGGCTATGAGTCCTCGAAACCCAGTGTCAGAAATGCGGGGGACGGAGGGACCAGAAAGCAAACAAGTCGGCAACTCACAATGATCTGGCCGTCCGGTATCCGGTCGCCCCTCCCAAAGTTCAGCCACGCCGCCATTGCGATGAGCGCGAGGAGTACGAAGACGAACTCGAAGTACGCCACCTTGGAGAGGATCGACTGCGCTTCGGCCATCTCGGGGTGGCCCGTGAGGCCGCCGGCAATGCTGAAGAGGGCGACGGCGGCTAGGAGCAGCCAATGGGTGACTTTGATGAACCGTTTCGTCCTCTTGCTTTCCGGGAATGTCGCCTGCAGACTTTGGTAAGGGGACTATTAGCGGGTCTTGCTTGCCGGATGGAAGTTCATTCCGACGAGGAAAGTGGAGGCTGGAGTGACTTACACGATGCGGGTCAGCGCGTGGAACGGCATGAGGAGCGGGACGAGGCCGAGGTTGAGCAGGACGATGGTGGCCGTGATCAGGCGGATGTTCTGGGGGTCGTGCTGGCTGGCGAGGACGAGGGCGCCGCCTACGAGTCGGACTGTATGGTCACAGGGGTGCTTGCTTTTAGTCACACCTTTCCGCAAGACCTCTTCCAGTCGGGAGCGTCATGCTTACCACACGCGAATGCCATGGCGGGATACCAGGCCATGCGGGGCCCGTACTTCCAGGCGCGGATCCCGACATAAAGCATGATGGGCACCGCGGGCGCGTAGAATACGATCTGCGTAATAGCAGACGCTCGGTGTGCGTTGTCCATGGATGATGGTTGGAAGGTACTATGGCACCGAGTTCACCTGTGTCCCACCAGGCGTTTGGGCTGTTGATGCGATATGGCAGTGGTTTAAAGGGCTGATACAGCTGGTTTTCAAGCGACCATCAACTGTCTTGAATATGAAGATGTCTTGGCCATGCCAAGTAACCAATGTATCCGGAGTAGGCACACTTTACTTTATATGTGCTCTTGGCTGGGCGCGCAGGGGGTCTACGTTTAAGCAACTGCCCAGAGGCATCAAGCCAGGAGGGAAGGCTGCTTCAGTGCCGTTCATGACCAGGTTACGCGAGGGTGCAGCCATACATTTGGACCTCCTGGGCCATGATACCCAATCGACTATGCCATTGCATCAGCAAGCTGAATCATCCAGGGCGTGTTCGAGTACTCATACAACCTGGTCCTGATCCCAGCCACTGAGCGGACAGGCCTGGGCCATGGTTTCACAGATTTTGACCCGAAGCGAGATGGTGCCAACGCAGGGCCTGTAAGCATGTAAGATCATTGTCGTGGATATTGGCGACAAGAAGCGGGAATCGGTAGTGAAAAAGATTGTTTGCTCGCTCTCTGAAGAGTTGCAAACGACACATTGATTGGTCAGACTTGTTAACTCCGCGAGGACCGACACCGACACCGAACCCGAAACCGAGCCCGAGGGAGCTGATCAACCCAGCAGCCGGGTCAAGGGCTGTCAGCAACACCTGAGCTAAACAGCCCCTTGGAGTGTAATCAGTTTTCATCACACCGGTTCGCGAGCCCTTATATTTTCCAAAATATCTGAGCAGCATGATGGTAGTTATGTGGCGCGCCGGCGGACTGCCCACGTGCCAGAACCGTACCAAGTCCAATCGCGTTTGTGCCGACTGTCAACGACAGTATGCGTTCCATCTTATCCCAGTTCACGTCAGATACAAGATGATATATCGGGATCATTCCGTTCCGTCGACTGCCTACTTGATGTTTATCATATAGAGGTATGTACACGTTGCACGCCACGAGTGGTGTACCCAGGACAGCGCCCGTCCATTTGTTGGCCCATCCTCGCAGCTTCCCACAGCCTTAGACGTGGCAGAGCCCCGGCAAGAGAGCCGTAGCCTTTACTGTGACGGTCTAAACCGCCTCACGAGGCTTCACAGGCTCCTCCTCTATGATGCTCACACCGTCATCATTCAACTGCCTCACCACAGTGGCGCCGAACGTCGTCTCCCTGTCGCCCCTGGTGGCCACGTTCGGCGGCGTCGCGGGCCCGCCCATCTCCCAGCTGCCGACGCGCTCGTGCCGGCCCCCGCCCCGGGCCAGGGACAGGTCCTTATCCGACGCCATCTTCTCGGCGCCCTTGAAGCCGCCGAGACTACCGCTCCGCTGCACCCCCGCATCCTGCCGCTGGCCGCGGCGGCGGACCCGCAGACCGCCGAGGAAGAAGGCAGCGAGCCCCGCGAGGGTGAGCAGCCCCAGCGTGACGATGGCGCCGATGACGCCGCCGACGGTGGGGGACATGCGGCTGCGGATGCGGTCGTAGCTGCCGCCGGCGTAGCTGGGCGCCGAGGAACTGCTGTTGCCGTCGGCCGCGTTGGCCTCGATGCCGGCGCAGAAGAGCGTGGGGGCGCTGCAGAGCCGGCACCACTCGGACAGGTCGTCGACGGCGATGTCGTCCATCTGGCTGCGGAAGTCCCACCACTTCATGCTGGACTGCGAGTTGCTCCGACCGAAAATGGGGTACTCGACCAGCGGCGCGCTGGCGTCGGTGCCGTACCGGTAGAGGAAGCGGATCCAGAGGTCGTCCTCGGCGGGGTACTGCTGAGGAGGGCTGCCATCGTTGTTGTTGTTGTCGTCGTCGGATACGCTGAACAGCTCAAACACCATGGCCGACCCGGGCGCGGGGATGGTCCGGAACCGCAGCGAGGACGAGGCGTCGTCGGCCAGCTGCGAGAGCGCGAAGAAGGCCAGCATCGGCTCGAAGGACCCGACCATCAGCGACAACTTGTGCGGGAACCCCCCCGCGATCTGGGAGCGCAGCTGCGCCGCCGCGCGGGCGGCCAGGGTCCGGCCCGCGATGGCGCGGATCCGGTCGCCCGGCTGCGACCCCGACGCCGTCAGGTTGCCGTTGTAGTCGAACTGCTGGTCGCTGGCCAGCTGCCCGAGGCGGTTCAAGACGTCCTCGCCCAGGCCGTCGTGGACAGTAGAATTGTGGGTGTACTGGTAGGCGGCGTAGTCCCAGAGGTCGTAGGCCTGGTCGTAGAAGTTGTCGGCCGAGGACGACTGCTCGAAGGGGGCGGTGCCGGCGAAGATGGTCCGGCTGAGCTCGTTGTACAGCTCCACGCTCTCGTTGGTGTTGCGCCGGATGATCTCGTCGTCGGAGGCCTCGAGTTGGGATCCCATGTAAGTCGAGCACGACACTTGCCCCTGCATTCTGTTTTTTCGTTAGCATATGGACTTGAATGTGAGGTATTGTGTCTGTGGTATGCGTACTGGAATGACCTCTCGTCTAAGGAGGAAACCGCTTGGATGTTAGGGTATTGGTAGCCATCTAACGGAAAGTCCACCAACGACCCATTGGCGAGAGTCGAGGCGTTCCTGCCCCCGTCGTTCTCTACAAACGCCCCGGGCGCCGGCGGGTACAGTCCCTGCATGAACGCCATGGCCGAGGCCACGTTGAAGGTGTCGGTGTTGGTCATGATGTCGAGCTGGCTGTTGTCCAGCGCCCGTCGCGATAGGCCCACAATGGGGAAGCTGTCGGTGGCGTTCCCATCGTCGTTGCCAGTGCTCAACAAGTAGCGATCTCGGAACATTTGCCCCTGCGCGAACATCTGCTGGGCCCCGTAGGTGGTGAGGGTGGCCGACAGGGAGTCGGTGGAGAGGGGCGTGCGCTCGCCGTGGAGGATGTAAGCAAAAGACGACCACACAATCTGCTCCGCCTCGGCCTCTCCTCTCAACCCCAGGAGCAGCAAGGCCGCTAGAGTGCGAAGACCGCTGGGCACCATGGTTCGATAGGTATTTCTAAGATTCCAAATGGAATGTTTCTATATGGTTCATCGCCGAATGAAGGAGCTCAAAAGTCCACGGTGGAGGGAAAAAGCAGAGGGAAGAGTGAGCATTTACACGAGGCGCGCAGCTGCCGTGGGCATATATGGCTAGCCGTAGAGAGAGAGAGAGAGAGAGCTATGTCACACCTGCAGAGAGCTGTGCCTACCTTGCTGAGCCTTCCAACGCGCATACTAAACAGCCTTGCCTAGGTGTCATTCTTCCGATGACAGCTCGTCGAACCGCCGAACGTTCTGGCTGTGCATCCAGAAGCGTAAACAGAGCCTATCATCGCATGGCTTGGCTTGGCTTGCATGCAGCGAACACGCCCTTGACGTCTGACGGAACACTGATGTTGGTCCTGGACCTTACTCAAGTCAGTAAGTTAGAGAAGTAGGGTCATCTATCTAGTTGCCCGCAAAAGGCGGGGAGAAGGCCAGCTTGCCTGGGCTGATCCCGAAGTCAGCTCTTGTCCTTGTGTGACCCATGCAAGTAAGAGCGCCCCCAAGATAATCGTTCGTTGGTTCTGGGAACAGCCATGTCATGGTGAGTAGCCAATGAAAAGGGGTCGTCTATTAACCTAGAGTGCTTGCAGATAGACCCCGCACTGCTGGTGGTTAGGGTGGGTATCATGATCGCCCAACACCCAGCTACCGAAAGCTTCAATCTGCCCAGGCGGGGTAACGAGCTGTTAGTTCGTTCGATCCTAGCCTTCTCGAAGCTGTCACGATTGATGACGTGACAGCTGGCAATACTGGTCTGCATGCACAGTAGATATGCAGGCGTAAGGCAATTGGACGTCAGTAAAATGCGCGAACGCATGCCTCAAAAGCCATGCGGCCATGCGTAACGATGAGGCTTTGCTGCTAGAGTAGTGTCATCGCCAACGGCCGTTGGAGCCAACAAGCGGCAGGTCCGCTGAACGTTAACCTAAAATAACGATAACGACACTTAATCCCCGCTGCATACTTATGCAGTATCAATCCCCCGAATCGGGCGGGAAGACCCTCCCTGCATCGAGTCTATCACACTGCCAACGTCATGTTCGCGAAATATCTGCATCTTCATGTTCATGTCAAATGGCCGGGAGGATACCTCCGTGACATGAAGCTCCATGCTGCCAATGAAAGCCTGCGGGCAATCGTAGGGGGGAAGAGTTATAGCATGAAGCACAAGTATGTGGTAACTGCAGTGGGTTTGAGTGGTTACTTGTGGCATTGCTCGAGGGTTGATAAACTGGCGAAGTCTCAACGGCCCAGCCAACAGAGCTTCCGGCACTGATGAAAGGTAGACATGCGGAACAGGTGGACGTTGGTCTTGTCTCAGTTAAAAGGAATCGTGTTCTGGGCGTTGGTCACCTAGAAATTGCAAGGATATGTGGCTGGAAAGGGGTTACGAATGTCATGTTTGTGCACCAAAGCCGCAAAGACGGTGTCTTGGGTTAAGTATAGAACTGGAGAAGGTTCACAGAGACAGCCATCAGAAGAGCTCTCAAAGCGTTCAATACAGATGCCAGCGCAATTAGACCTTGAAAAGAGGGGTTAAAATATCTAAACCACGAACAGCGCAGTGAGAAGTTCGCTTTGCCGCACCTCCAATTATACCCCAAGAATGATGCCAGATCACGCAACACCTCCTGGTAACGTTGCCGCATACCACCACGAGCCGCCATCCGAATGCGGACTGCTCCGGCCCCCGTCGGCTGGCCGGGTCATCGGGAACAGACCTTGACGTTGCTACCCGCTCCGCGATATATCGCCGTTGGGGATTATTGCCATTTACCCGCACTGAATTTTGCTCCAACCAACGTATAAGTCTTGCCCTGTGGATGATCGACATCCCCTCTTGACTGACTCCTGTGACGGATAAATCAGTCTCAGACTCTTCTGTCTCGCTATAACCTGCCGCACTCTGGAACATGCTGTCTATTTGTGTCGTGTGGCGTCCCCTTTTCCCCAATTCTCCCACAACGCCCGCCGATGGTCGGACGCAGACTGCAGGACGGGACTTGCTTTTTACAGATCAACAACGGCCAGACGCGTGCCCACTGACATTGTTCGTCGCGGCACTTTGTATACACTCACTTTGTACACACTCGCTGGCAGATTCGTCATGGTGGAGATTGACAACTCCAGTTTGATGAAGAGTGTGAGGAGGGGGATAGAGGTGGATTAGATTGGCGGAGGAAATTGCAAAAACCCAACCCCATCGATCATAACACGCATCAATGTCGTTGTTTTTGGAGTATTACGTTGTCTTTAATTTCACCCGTAGGATGCATTCGGCATTACTGAAGTGGCGGCACAAGAAAAGAGCCGGAAGTCCGACAAGTCTTCAGTGCCAACATCATCGAGAGGACGCGACTGGGTATGTATGCAGGTATTTTCAAAACTAGTAACATGATGTTTGGTCTCCTTCTCATCTTGCTTCTTCCAGCATTGGGCCTTGCTGCCTCCCTGGCGGATCTGGTGCAGTCCAGTGATGTAGACGCGACTAGCGGGCAGGCAAGACCACCGCGTCCCACAGCTACACCCAGAGCAGGAAACTACATCAAGGCAGCCGTCCGGAAAGAGCGGGTGGAGATCACCAACAACGCGACTACCAGCAATGGGACGGCAGCAACTGCCTTGGCCCGGCGCTGGGGCAGGCTCCCCCTCTCCCTATACGAAGGCGGCATCGTATATCTTATGGATGGCAAGTCAACCTAGCATCCTTACATTAAACAGTATAGAAAAGGCACCAGAGACTGACTTTATGCGCAGTGAACCTCGGGAGCCCGAGCCAGACCGTCGAGGTGGTCGTCGACACGGCCTCCTTCGAGCTGTACGTGAACCCCGACTGCGCCCGGGCCGCCAACCCGTCCTTCTGCTCGTCGGCGGGCCGGTACGAGGCCATGGACTCGGGCACGTCCGAGAACCTGACGATGCGGTTCGGGGTCTCGTTCGGGACGGGCGGCTACGCGGGGACGTACTTTTGCGACACGCTGTCGCTCGGGGACGACGGTGAGTCTGCCCGTTACTGTTACTGAAGTTTCATAAGTGGCAGACGACTGTAAGGTATGGAGACTGACGACTGATATATGCGTCCGTGTTTAGACTGGCCCGTCACCGGTCAGCAGTTTGGCGTCGCTACCGCCAGCGCCTACGTCTGGGCCGGCATGATCGGTCTCGGGTACGGCGAGGGGTACAACACGCATTATCCCACGATGCTGGACCGGCTGGTCGAGGACGAGTACATCAGCCAGCGGGTGTTCAGCGTGGGGCTGGGCGGTGAAGGTGATGGCAATAGTGAGTCCCCCCGATGCCCGGACTAGGATGGAGCGCACATATAGAACTGATGCAAAACTTAGGCGACATCATCTTCGGCGGCGTGGACTACCACAAGTTCGAGGGCTGGATGGAGCCCGTCGAGATCTGGCCCTCACCGGATGAACAAATGGAGCAGTTCGGCCAAGTAGGGTATGTCAGGAGAGATGACCCCCATTCGGCTCATGGCACGCCGTGACCCATCAGATGAAGCTGACACGGCGACTTACTGCCAGATACTGGGTGAACCTCACATCCCTAGCCCACACCCGCCCCAGCGCCGAAGCCACAGAACAGCTCACCCCCGCCGGTTTCACGCGAATGATGCTCCTCGACACGGGCTCGACCTTCTCGTACATGGACGCGGACATCGTCGCGGCGCTGGCCGAGCAGTTCGGCGCCACCCTGGACGACAAGCAGGGCATCTACTACGTCTCGTGTTCGTACGACGACGAGGACGACGAAGATGGGAGCGGCGGCGGACACGTCCACTTCGGCTTCAACCAGGGCGGCGTCGTCATCGACGTCCAGTACGCCGACTTCGTCATCGACCTCGGTGGCCGGTGCGCGCTGGGCGTGCAGCCGGCGGAGGTGGGGACGGCGACTTGGGTGTTGGGGGACACCTTTATCCGAGGGGCTTACAGTACGTAAACCCCCATCTATCCCTAAGGACTTTAACAGTACTGTGTTGGATTCTCTTTCTAATCATAGACATAGTCGTGTTCGACCAATACTACGACGCCGTCTGGCTTGCCAACTATCGGCCCTGCGGCGAAGAGGCGGTGGCGGACTTGGGCGAAGACCCGGGCGAGCAGCTTTGGAGCGAGATCTACGGGGGTTGCTAACAGACAGCAAGCAAACACTGGTAGACCAATCCCAAAAGTTCCCAGTATTTCTGTTGAAGACTTGTGATTATATTGATGACATTATTGCTTCGCGCGAACGCCTTAAATCGTAGCTCTAGACGTCAGGGCCCCGAATATCCTCGCCCAGCGGGCCCTGCCGCGTCCAAATGTTCATCCCAATCTTCCATCCGCTGGTGACTGGCAAGCCCGCGTGCAAGTTGCGCTCGTCCCCGGTCCCGTCGGGGTGCAGGTTCTCCCAGTAGACCGCATTCCCCACGACCGGCCGGAACGTGACCCCGCGGTCCCAAGGCTCGTCGCAATCCACAAATTCGCACCAGCGCTCGTCGCGCGGCGCCTCCAGCATGGGGAAGTTGGTGCCGCCGCCCGTGATGTCGTCCGAGGCCGCGACGTACGCGAAGAACGAGCTCAGCCGGTTGCCGCCCGTCGCGCTCGTCCGCGCGTGCGCCGCCGCGTCTGTGTACCAGTCGGTGTGGAAGTGGTAGTGCTCCCCGATGCCGTATTTCACGAGCTGCACGGGCTCGAGGTGCGCGCGCGGCACGTCGAAGCCCTGGAAGCGCAGGGCGCGGTCCTCGACGCAGCGGACGGCGGCGGAGCGCGGGACGTTGGTCGATTGCGAGGTGCGCGTCTTGCGCAGGCCCTCGGAGCCCCCGTCGGCGACGGCGGAGTGGGTGAAGGTGTCTTTTCTGTAGGTTTGGGTCGCGGAAGGTCAGACTCCTGATGGATAGTAGGCTGGGTGCTTTGGGTCGGTCTTTCTCTCTTGACTTACGTGACTTCTGTCAAATGCGCTCGCTCCTCGGGGGTCAGGAACCCTTCCAGGTAGATGACCAAGGGCGACTTGGATAGGATGTGGGTTTGGTAGGCCGGGTGTCTGCATTCGTCGGTCGAGACCAGCGGTTTCTGCGTGTCAGCATCACCGGAGCTTTGGGCGAGGCAGGTCGCTGTCGCGATCGCGAAAAGGAGCAGGTCTCTGAATGGCGCCATAGTGTATATCGGCAGGTTGTGGTAATTGCTTCAACTCCAGCAATTGGCAAACAGGAATGGTAAAAGCATCATCTTCCGGTAGATAGGCAGACCATGGGCCACCTGATAACGATATCGGAGCAACAGCCCATTGTCGTGGAGCTGCAAGCTACAGATGGTTCGGGTCGAGAGGCATCATCAAACAGACATGACTGCAGGATTGAAACGCGAGTTGTCTGCGCACAGAGGTCCGGCTCGAGTTTCAGCGGGGTAATGGTGCTGTTGGCGGCCAAGATGGAGGGCTAGCGAGGGGCAATCAGGCAGAGGTAGGGGTCTTTAGCGCTCTTCCCGTCGGACCATGGAGCCCCTCTGGCCTGCAGCTCGTCCCTGATCGGCAGCGGCACCTCTGCAGCTCTAACTGGGACGACCCCTGGCCACTAGTCATTAGCGAGTCGCATGGAAGCAACTTTTCTAACATGGCTGCTCTGAACGAGTATACCATATACCGTCAGACTTTTCTTTTCTCAATTTGACAGGAAGTAAGATATAATACAATATTGTATATCGGTCCCGAAAATGAAGCTATTATTATCGGCATGGGCGCTTTCGGTGGCGTCGGCGTCGATGGGACATAGACACGGTGGTTGGAGCCACGTGTCGGACGAGTCCCTTAAGTTGGGATTGGCACAGGGCAAAGATATGCTGGTAGGGTGTAAGTGAGTCGGCCAGTGACAAACTCGGACATCATCAACACTTCTACCACAATAATTGCTGACTTTTCGCCTTGACAGTCGTAGAGGTAGGATATATCTCACCTCTTCTTATGGGATAACATGATACCTGAGACTTGAGACTAACGGGTCCCTGAAAATGACCACAGCCTTCCACGTGAGTGCCTTTCCTCTCCCCGGCTTTATGCTGGACGCCCAGAAAGACACAGACGACTAATAGCTTCTCAGAGCGGCATGCGAAGCCCTAGCGCCAGTATGGGAGCGGGTTGAAGAAGCGTCAGAATGGACTGCCAGCGTCGACTGCAACAGATATAAAGAGCTGTGCAAGGAGTACGATGTCATCTCCTACCCGGCGATACGGCATTTCAGCAGCGACGGCAAGACGACCCCGTATCGAGGTCCCAGGACGCCTAATGCGTAAGTACATGTCTACATTCTAATACCCTCACTCCCTCCTATCATTCTATATCTCACTTACGCAATCCACTACACGCAGCATCCTATCCTACCTCAAACGCGCCCCCCGCCCCGCCGTCACGGCGCTTGAGGACGAGAAGGCCGTGACGGCGTTCCAGGCCGTCGACGACGTCGTGGTCATGGCGCAGCTGCACCCGACCCGCGATGCGCACCTGCAGACCCTGTTCGGCGCCGTCGCGGCCCGGTACTGGGACCGCGCCTCGTTCGGCGCCATCGCCAGCATCAGCCCGGGGGCCGTCGTCTGCTACAGCAACCGGGACCGCGCGGGCCAGCCGCCCACCGTCCTCTCGGACATGACGGCCGTCGACGCGATCGGCAAGTTCGTGGAGAAGTGCATGGCGCCGCTGATTGGGGAGCTGTCGCGCAAGAACGAGGGGAGGCTCTTGCAGGTGAGTTTTCAAAGTCGTGAGTGGATAGACTGCTTACTGACGAACTGAAAGTCCGGTAAATCTCTTGTTTACTACTTCTCTGACTCCGCCCTCGAGCGCGAGGAGTACGCCGCCTCCATGCGGGCCGTCGCGCGCAAGTACGAGGAGTACCTGCTGTTTGTCACAGTCGACGCCGCCGAGTACGTTGATATGGTGTCTATGCTCGGCTTGCGGCCCGAGGTGCTGCCGGCGGTGGCGGTACAAAATCCCAGCTACGGCCAGGTCTTCCCCTTCGACCAGACCAAGATGCTCTCGGCTCAGACCATCGAGCAGTTCGTCACGCAGATCGCCTCGGGCAAGGTGAAGCCCTGGGACGGGACGCCGCCACCGCCACCCAAGGCCTCTGAGTCTTCTTCTTCTTCGCCGTTGGAGGAGAAGGAGGGCAAGGACAAGAAGGACGGGGAGGGTGGACATGACGAGTTGTAATAGTGAGAAGTCATAACTATCAGATAGACCGCATTACGATGTAGACCAATATCAGCAGCAATCTGATCAATGGGAAGCGCAAGAGGCTGCAATACAAAGCGATACACGAATACGATCCCTCTTCCAACATGAATCCGCTTACTCTATTCCCACCACCAAGGCAAACGCGACTTTCAAACACACCAAGGCACCCGGCTTAGTTGACTACGGCAAACTCATAAACAGCTCCAACATCTTTGGAAAATCTGGCGTCCCCAGCCCCGAAACCGGATCCCCCCCCGGCGCCGCCGGAAACGCCATCGGCTTCGCCGCCCGCGACCCAACAGCCCCCGATTCAGAACCAGCGCACCCGCGGTTCCCGCCCACGACCACATCCCGAAACACCTCGGGGTGCGCGTACATCACCCGATTAACAAACCCCACGGGCCCCTTCCCCGCCGCGAGCCGCTCCTCGTTGATCAGGTTCAGCAAACTCCCAAACAAAGGGCACGCCGCCGAGGTCCCGCCGATGCGCACGAGCTCGCCGCGGTGCGACATGACGAAGTTGTCGCCGTTGGCCGCGACGTCGGGGTAGGCGCGGCCGAGGCGGTTGAAGCGCCCATTGGCGCTGGTGATGATGTCGCCGGGGGCATTGACGCTGCCAGTAGTGTTGGTGGTAGTAGTAGAGCTGGTCGTGCTGAAAGGGTTGCCGATGAAGAAGCCCTCGCGCGGCCGGCCGCCGTCGTACCCTGCGAACGGGAGTTGGACTTGGGCGAAGTAGTTCTCAACGTGGCGGTCCTGCCATGGCGGCCGTGGATATATGTTGGAGAAGCCGCCGCCAGAGGAAAATCGCACGGTCGGGGTCTCTGGGTTGTTGCTGTCTTTCTCCTTATCCATCTCCTTTCTGTCATGCCTCTCCGCGCTGCAGCCCGGTGACGACGACGACGACGAAGACCCGACATGATCGTGTTCTTCTCTGCCATCAGGCTTCTGGCCCGGCGGCAGCACCGTAGACCCCACCGACAGCACATACGGACAAGTCGATAAGAACTGCGGATGAAACACATCATGCCCCGGCCCCAAACACCCATTGGGCGCGGGGTCCGTCCGAAAGCTGGCGGTGCCGTCGTCGCCCGAGCCCACCAGCACCGTCGTCCCCTGCAGCGCCAGCTTCAGGATCTCGGCGCACTGCCGCCGCTGGTACGAGTAAGGCAGGTCGGCCTCCCCGCCGCTGTACGAGATGGCGATGATATTGGTGCGCGCGTGGGCGCCGCACATGAGCGGGCCCTGGTAGCCGTCCGGGCTGGGGCGGTGGGGGTCGGGGTACGACGGGTCCAGGCACTCGGGGCGGTCGCAGTTGCCGGTTTCGTTGAAGGCGGTGGAGGTGCAGTAGCTGCCGTCGATGGCGTTCCAGAGGTCTGTATACGGCAATCAGCTTTCTGCTGTTCAATAGCTGGGCCCTTGAGGAGTTTCTAAACGATTCAAGGGGTATACTGCATACTGTTGAAAAATCCCTTATACGGGGAGTCTTCTCCAGCTTGACTATTCTGGTAGTACTCGTCGTCGACCGAGTACAGAACAGTCTGCTGCGGCCAGATCAGGCCGTACGCCATTTGAAAATCGAGGTTGGCCTCCGATCCTGCACGGCGTAAGTCAGTCGTCACGCCGAGCCCGCCGTTGATGGACCGAAGCTCGGGGTGCGTCCCGTTGGGGATCCCACTACAGAGACATTCAGCAATCTCCTCTGCTCCACAGAGACTACCACTCCTCCAGGCGATTATCGACTACTTACTCTGTAAACTCCTGGAAGAAGGTATCGAGATCGTGCTGGGTGTACTTCTGCCCGAGCCCCTGAAATATGCCCATCTTGTTGTCCGGGTGCGCTTTCGTGCCTTTGGGTACACGATAGAGTCCTTTCCATCTGTTAGCATGCATACTTACTCGCAGTGCGCGAGGTCAAGAGGGCAAACGTACGCCGTATGCACTCGGGCGTGATGTACTTATCGCAATCCCCATCGAGTGGAAACGGGATATTCCATGGGATGCTGGGCCCGTCATTAGGCGCGCCCGTCTGGTTCACGGCAATCTTGAACTTTGAGGGCTCCATCTTCTTCACGGGCAGGATGAACCTATCAATGCCTTGGCCGCCTTGGTAAGTACTACGCTTCCTGCCGCGCGCCTTGTGCCTGTCGCCCAGACTCGTGAGCCGGATGCCGGGAGTGATGTAGTCAACGTGCTCCTGGACATTCTTGTGAACATGGTACCTTGTTAAGAGGTCAGCAGATGCGTAAACAAGCACTGTAATCAGTCGCTTTGAATGATCATGATCATATACCGTACTCACTCTTCGCAGGCCACCGTCTGAGCCCCACTGTCTTCGTGCTCGTAAACATGGTACTCGGCCGCGAGGAGCTTCTCAGCCTGACGAACCGGCAGATCGAGCTGGACCCATTGCCTGTTCAGAGACTGGCCTATGTCCGACGCCGGGATGCCGGTCCCGATCAGCCATTCTCTTACCGCCGCGACGCTGGCAGTGGACGGGGAGAAGAAGTCGGCTACCTCTGCCGCGGTGAGATGTTTACCGTAGTTCTTCGACGCTGGATCAGAGCTATTCAGACATTTAGCAATACTCATCCCCATATACCATTTTGTTCGACAGATCGAAAGAAAGAGAGAAAATAACGCACATGTCCATCAACAAATCATGCCCTTTCTCCAGGTTGTGCTGCGTCAGACCGATCCGCATCGGCAGCGTCGCCTGCGCATCCGCCCTCTTTAGCTTCACCCATCGCCGACTCTGCTCCACGGTCCGCCGCTCGTGCTGCACGTGCGTTTCGGGAACCGCCCGTTTGATCGTCGCAGACTGGAAGCCGGGGCTGCTCAAACTATCTCGGCCAGGATAGGATAATGGCGTTGCAGGGATCCCGGGGACCAGGAGTGCAAGGAAAGACAAGACAAGAACGCTAGGCTTCATAATGGAGATCACAACAAGACAAACCAATTGCCCGAGATGGACCGCCCAATATTGATCGACACAAATGGCAGATGCATACCTCAAATACTAAAAGTCTATGTAGGATACCGCTAGAGATCAAGACACCTGTGCTGTGTTTGCTGTTTTTAGAAATATGCCCAGAATCGCTGCAATTTGTTGCACGCCGAGAACAAAAGGGCTAGATCAGGCATCGCCGGCGTAAGCTTGACAATTCCCAGCTCCTGCAGGTTCGCTTCTGCGGCTAAATGACCAGCGTGCCACAAGCGTGCAAATGAGACTGAGACCACTTAATCTATCGCCTTCTCGAACCATGTAACACGGTGTTTCTCCGAGTAAACAATCAACCGGAGTGTCCGAGTCCAGACCTGATCCCGCCTCGCAACCCGACTGGTTCTTAGTGGCCTGGAACCTCGGAGAAGGGTAGCAGCACTGAATGATACCCTATCCCAGATCTCTCCGAGCTGAAAAGATAGCCTTCCGATGCAAACGTGGTTCGTATCAGCTCTAGTCGTGCTTTTCCTGCAGGTATCTTCGATCTGCATGCATCGTGATTGATGTACACATGCCAGCGTGCGACGATTCGTAGAACGTGATGCAAATTTGTTAGGCCATCGACCGTAAAATTCGCAGGCATGAGAAGTTCAAACATGTCGTTTGAACCGCTCACAGAAGAAAGTTATTGTCGTCGCGCGTGAGCCCGCGCCGCCGGCGCCCGCAGAGGTAATCGCACAAGTCGTCCCTTAGCTCGTCGCGCAGGTCCGGCGGCTCCAGCATGAACAGCTCGTCCATCATCATCTCCTCGTCGACGCCGTACAGCTCGCCCGTCACCATGACGTCCACCAGCTTCAGGTGCTTGCGGATCGACGACTGCAGCGCCAGCCACGACGTGCTCTTGAGCCGGATGTCCTGCAGCTCCAGCGAGTCCAGCGTGTCCTTGTGCCGCTTCAGCACCGACATGAGCTCCTGCCGCTCGCACTCGATGTTGCCCAGGCTGAGGTCCTCGAGGTGCTCCCACTTGTGCTTGGGCTTGATGACGTCCTCGAGCGCGGCGGGGAACCCGTGCTCGTACGAGTGGAAGTTGAACATGATGGACAGCGTCTTGAGCTGCGTCAGTGACGCGATGAAGTCCCGCAGCAGGCCCCGCTCCATGACGGGCCGGCACTTGTTGACCTCGCTGCCCAGGTTCGGCTCCTCCTCGAAGATGTCCTCGACGCCCGTGTCGATCAGCAGCTCCAGGTACGTCAGCCCGGAACAGGGCGCCAGCGCCCCGCTCAGGACGATGGGGTTGTTCTCGAAGAACTGCCAGCTGAAGTGGCCGGCCGTGAGCGACTTCAGCTGGATGTCCTTGTTGCCGATGGCCGACAGCAGGGTCCCGAGCTGGCGGCACCCCACGGGCTCGGGCGACGTGCCCGGCTTGACCAGGGAGTTCTTGAAGGGCGTCTTGCCCTTGACGTAGTCGACTTCGTACGTGTCGCCGCCCAGCGACATGGTGATGTCGCGCAGGCGCGGGAACTTGGAGATGGCGAACTTGATGACGGCATTGTCCATGTCGTCCTGGAGCATGCGCTTCTGGGTGGCCAGCAGCTCCTCGTAGCAGTCGTACGACGGCTTGAGGCCGTCAATGGACATGAGGGAAGGGAGACCCCGGCCGCCCGTAATGGCCGAGATGGTGTCGTTGCTGATCTGGGAGAACATGTACTGGGCGGCGAACTCCGGGAAATTGATGGTGGTGTCGTCCTGCAGGGTGTCACCAATGTAGATCAGAGACCGGACATTTCGGGCCACGGGCTCGTGCTCCGCGAAGTGGCGCAACATGTCAAAGTCATCTTTGTGGAAGTGGATGATCAGCTCCTGGAAGGCGTAGCAGGCGCCGACGTCTGCGAACTTGCTGCAGACACGGCGGAAGGAGTAAAGGTCCTTGGTCTCTAAGAAATCGCAGATGATGTGCAAGATCTCGGGCGTAGCTAGGGCGCTGTGCACGGACATGATGAAGCAACTGGCGGGCGCCAATGAGAACTATGTGTCCGTCCGTGTTCAAGTCAGACAAATTGAAATTATGGCGTTGGGGATTGATCGCAACTACTGATGTCGACGACGTGGTGGATTGGCAATAAGTGAGGAAGTGGAATGGCCGACGATCCAGAACCGACTTTCGGAAGTGGAGGTTTCGTTTGCCTCCAGTCGATGGACTGCGTTGGCAAGCGCAAGTGATTGATGCCTTTTAGTTCAGAGCGGGGCATGAAACAGTCGGCGCTGCCCAGATCAGAGCAAACCCTCGTTCGAAGCAGGTCATAGAACAACCAAACGATGCAACACGCGAAAACGAAAATGATTCTCATGAAGGATTGAAGACGGTGTTTCATTGGTAGACAGGACTGATTATATCCGGGTTTTTAGCACCCTATGAGACGGAGGCTGGCACCTGGCAGTTGGGCGCAAAACGATACAGCTACGAAGCTTTCTGGTGGCTGTGTCTATTAGGTTCATCGCCATCCAATCCCCAGAGCAGATGATCAACTGCATGGAGTACTCATGCAACTTGGTGCTGCATGCTAGAAATGCACCTAAACCCACCTACATTGCTGCCACTGCTGCTTCCAGTCTTCCAATTGCGTTCGTAAATGGCAGGTAACCGTAGTACCTTGGCCAGATTGACTTTCTTCGTAGCCTACAGAATCCTGATTTCACTACCTATACTCGGGTCTAGCGGCATCTCGTATTGGGGCCTTCACCAGTGAGGGGATAGTGTTGGTTGGAGACTGCATTATTTCTTCCCTCAACCTGTCAATTCGCATCCCTCTCGTATGACACCAACCACCGCGCCAGTCTGGATTGCTTCGCTTCCACCACCCGAAACTCTGTACTCGATCTCGGCCAGCCCGTCGAGCCAGCGGATCATGGCCTCGGGCTTGACTTCTAATGTCGACAGAGTCTCAGCAAGGGCGGTAATGATGTCGGCCAAAGCCAGACCATTGGCCACCTTCAAAGTGTTGATGGTAGAGAGACACGAGGTCACGTCGCTGGTGTTCAGTAGCGTCTGCACAATCTTCTCGATGGCCTCGGGCGGGGGCGCGGCGATGCAGTTGTAGATAGACTCGGTCGTGATGTTGTCCCGCACAATGTCCTTCTCTAGCGGTTTGGGTTCGTCCTTCAGCCGAAGCGGTGTACCTGTCGGTAGACGTTAGTAAAGACAGACAAAGGCGTAGCAGTGGAAATCAAATTTAGCAACGTACTAGACGCCTGGCATGCCTGGAGAACGTTCAACGCTCTTCGCATGTCACCCTTGCTCAGCCGGACCAGCGCATCCGTGGCGTCGGCCGAGATCTTGACGTTCTCCTCCACAATCACCTTGTCCACCAAGACGCGGATGTCGTTCTCCTTCAGCGGGCTGAACCGGAAACGGGTACACCTGGACAGCAGGGCCGGGGACAGCTTGTGGGTGTAGTTGGCGATGATGCAGAACCGCGTGTTGGCGGTGTACTTCTCCATGATGCGCCGCAGGGCCATCTGCGCCGTGTTGGTCATGGCGTCGGCCTCGTCGAGGATGATGAGCTTGAAGCTGGCCATGCCGCTCGCCCGCGCCCCGCCGCCCATGGTGAAGATCTGCTTGGTCGACGCAAAGGTCTTGATCTGCTCGCGCACCACGTCGATACCTCGGTCGTCGGAGGCGTTGAGCTCGAGCACCATCTGCCGCACGTTTTGTTCGCCGTATATCCGACGGGCCAGCGCGAGGATCGTCGAGGTCTTGCCCGTGCCCGGGGGCCCGTAGAGGAGCAGATGCGGCAGTCGATTTGAGTCGACGAACTTGTTGATGGTGGCTAGGATGTCTTGGTGACCGGACACGTCGTCGAGGGTCTCGGGTCGGTACTTCTCAACCCATGGTAGCGAGTCTTCGGCTTCGACGGGCAGGTTGGCGGCGCTGCGCTTGCCCTTGGTAGTGTTGTCGGACGAGAACATGATGTCCTTGGAGGGAGGAGCATCCACCTCCATCTCATCCCCGAAGTCGGACATGGTGGGAAAACGGAAAGTGCGGGAATTGGGTTGGAGAGAATTGTATCGCGGAAGTATGGCGTTGTTGCGATCGCAGCCGTGGTATTTGGGTGGATGGGAGGCTATGGGTTGGACAATGCAATCAAGAAGCCTGGAATTTGACAGGCAGCTTTGGCGAGAGACGCGTAAATTGGTTCACTGACGCGTTTTCGGTGGTGTCCGTGTGGAAACCGCTTTAGCTCAGCGGGCAGCAGCGGGGTTCTGTGGCTTCAGCGCCTGCCTCCGTCAACCTCCATTCTTCTCGATACTTATTCTAAACGAAGACTGCTTTACTTTGGCTTCATCCGGGAAAGTCATGTCATATCCCCTAGATGGCGAGAACGCTGCTCCCACCAGATTATGCTGTACTGTACACACCAGGGATCAATTGGTGCTATTGCATCACGTTTATTCCGTCGAATGGAATACCCGATTGGATAAACTGGCCTGTGTATGAAAAGCAGCGTAATCGCCATCAAAGAGAAAGGCCTTTCTGTCATTATTGGAGCAGCTTACTATTCCAGTATTAGCACGACTATGAATTGAACTCTCTCCGCTGGAGAGTTGCCATCATATCTAAGTTACATACCTTATGAAGCGCGAGCTGCCACTTCTGGTTCTATATCCAGCTTCGACGCAAACACATCTTGCTCACAACATCACGATTATTAGCATCTAATACGGAGTAGTAATGAAACCCTTCTTTTATGTGCAGACACAATGGTCTCATGTCAGTCAATGCCTAATGCATTTTGTCTATGTTTGTCGAGTCTCGAGGGGGCAACTGGGCAATCGTAGTGTTGCGTATCTGTACATATAAGTAGTGTTCCCCTTCCCTCGATCTTGATCAATCCTCAAAGTGCCTCTTGCTCAATACTGCAAGCAGCAACATCACAGCTATACCGGAAAACCCCATGTCAAGATTATCAAGGCCCAGTCTGTTGTTCAGTTGTTCTTCTCCATATCCCGCTTCTGCTCGGCCAGCTCGCTGCGGCACTTGGGGCAGACCAGGAGGCCGCAGTAAGGGCAGCCAAAGTTGCTCATGCTGCGCTTGACACCGCACGCCTCACACTTGGCCTTGCGCTGGCTGACCTCCCGGAACCAACCGTCGTACTGTGAGTGGAGGCATGCGCTACGCTTGTCGACATCAGTGACGGCCTTGAAGACGGTCCAGCGGGCCTCCTGCTCCGCGCGCTCGATCCGAGCCCCCTCCTCTCTGGCCAAGGCCTCGTCAGCGGCCTCGCGGGCGATAGCCTCGCGTCGTTCGGCGCGTCGGCGTTCTTCAGCCTCGGCCTTCTCTTTGGCGGCGGCGGCCTGGCGTGCTGCTGCCTCACGCCGCTCCTCCTCGCTTCGTTCCCGCTGGGCTCTGCGCTCGGCAGCAATGCGGTCCTGCTCAGCCTGGGCCTCGGCGGCGGCGCGCTCTGCCTCGGCGGCTCTCATGCGCTGCTCGAATTGCTCATTTTGAGCTCTCCAGAAGGCTTCGCGGCGGCGATTGTAGGCCTCACGGGCGAAGTAGTGGGAGGGTCTGGCCCCAAACGTCGGGAAGGTGGTGAAGGTGTACTGGCCATAAGAAAAAGAACTGAAATCTTCTGCTGCTGCGCCTCCGGCATCGAAAGGGGAAGTCTGATGATGAGCTCGGGCACGAGCATTGTCGTAGATAGCCTTGGTGTTGGCATCTGCGAGGGTCTCATAGGCCTCCTGAATCTGTTCCCAACGTCATGGATTAGCACCTCCGCTCTGTACATTACAAACATACTTCAAGGAAGGCTTCGCGGAACAGGGAAAACTTACACGCTGGAAGGAAGCGGTTGCGGTGGGGTCGTTAGGGTTTCTGTCGGGGTGGCGAACGAGGGCAAGCTGGCGGTATGCAGTACGGATCTCCAGGGCCGAAGCCGTCTCGGGGATGCCGAGCTCGGCATAGTAATCGAAAGTAGGTTCCGGAGCCATCTTGAAGGATTTACAGGTGGGGATGAGATGGAAGCAGAGTCGGTGGTGGAAAACGGAGGCGACAGTGGTGGTTCAAGGATCCTGATGCCAAAACGGAGGCGACAAATGTTGGCCCAAGGACTTTGCTGCCAAAACGGAGGCGACAGTGGTGGTCCGAGGATCTTGACGCCAAAACGGAGGCGACAATGTGGTGAATGGGAAGGTACGGAACCCAGGCTGTTGGATCGGCGGTTGCAATGTAACCAAGGAAGGTCTCTCGTTTTCTTCGGCGATTGCAATGTAACCAAGGAAGGTCTCTCGTTTTCTTCGAAAAAAATCTTCAATCCTAATATCAGTGCCTGAAAGGTGATCTAGAGTGGAAAGATGGCCAAATGACGAATGGCGAGTGAGAATGGGCGTGAGTCTCGTGTTGGTCCAAGGACTTGGATGCCTAAACGGAGTCGACAAGGTGGTGCCAAAACGAAGGTGACAATGTGGTGCCAAAACGGAGGTGACAATGTGGTAAAGAGAAAGTACTTACTGAATCAAGGCAGCAGGACCGGTGATTGCAACGGTCGAGTTGGTTCAAGGACTTGGATGTCAAAACGGAGGCGACAATGTGGTGCCGAAACGGGGGTGACAATGTGGTGCCAAAACGGGGCTGACAATGTGGTAAATGCAAAGAGTACTGGATCAAGGCCGTAGGACCGGTAATTGCAATGTGAAAAAGGAAGGACCCCTCGGCTCCTAGAACAATACCTTCAGTTGAAATATTGGGTGCCCTAAGCTAACCATTGCCGGGGGAGGTCGACTAAGCGCGGGTCCCTGCGTGACAAACGGGGGACGAGGGGTAACGGAGGGGCGCCGGCCAGGTGGACGATGCCTTCCTCTCCCTGTACTCCGGGGGTTATTCCACTAAGGAATAGCTGCCGTAGGGAGGATAACCTCTGTAATAAACGCAGATCCCAGTGAGATAAACGCCGAACGAGGGGTAACGGAGGGGCGCCGGCTAGGTTGACGATACCTTCCTTGCCCTATACCCTAGTGGTTATTCCTCCGAGGCGGGAGCAACCTTGTCAATTCAATACGGCCGGCACCTTCCGTATAAGCAACAATGGCTCGGTCTCAGGTTTACACCTTGGTGCGTGTAATAGACGCCGAACGAGGGGGAACGGAGGGGCGCCGGCCAGGTAGACGATGCCTTCCTCGCTCTGTAACCCAGAAGTTATTCCTTCTAGGCGAGAGCAGCCTTGTCAATTCAATACGGTACCTTCCGCAGAAGCACCAATGGCTCAGTCTCAGGTTTGCACTTTGATGCGTATTAACACGAAAGGGGCTACATCGTATTTGGCAACGGAGGGGCGCCGGCTAGGTGGACGATACCTTCCTCGGCCCGTACCCCAGTGGTTATTACTCCGAGGCGAGAGCAACCTTGTTAATTCAATACGGCCGGCACCTTCCGTAAAAGCAACAATGGCTCGGCCTTAGGTTCGCACTTTGGTGCGTATTAACACGAAAGGGGCTGCCACATCATATTTGCAATATCAACTGCGAGACTTCATTGTCCTGAGTGTAAGGATCGTCTGAGCTGAACTAGACTGTGCAAATTTGTTCCCGGACCAAACCAATAACGCCATACCTGACAATCGGAACGTACAGTGCTTTACATTGATAACCCTTCCGAACCCATCCGGCCTTACAGGAGCTGGTGAACAGCCTGCTCGACAGCCGCACCGGCTACACCCGCACCCAGGACGTACCACAGCCACTTGTTCTTGACCACCTCGACGCGGGGCCAGACGGAGTTGTGCGTCTCCTTGAACTTGACAAAGTCGGCGTGCTTCTCGATGTTAGTCTGCGAGTAGCGGCGCTCCTGGTGCTGCTCCGTCTGCTTGTCCCCGCCAATGTATCTCAGGAACGCGTAGTTGGCAATGCAGCCGAGGATCTCAATCGGGGCCAGCATGTCGGATCCGTACAGCAGCAGCGGGAACGAGAAGTGGACCAGAGAGTCGCCCAGGTAGCTTGAGGTATAGTGTTAGCTTCCCAATTGCATGGCTATAAGCTGACTTGACTTGACTTACTTAGGGTGTCGGACGAGACTCCAAACCCCCTCCTTGCAAACAGCGTTCTTGTTCTTGTCGTCCTGCTTGAACTCCTCCAACTGCTTATCCGCCAGAACCTCGAGCGCGAAACCGGCAGAGAAGAGACCGACAGCGACAGCCTGGATGACGGGGTGGTAGCCAGTGAGGACGGCGCCCTGGTGGTGGAAGGGCGCCGTGAAGGGCAGCGAGATGACGGTCTGGATGAGGGCCTCGGGGACGAACAGGGAGAAGAGGGCCTTGTTCCAGAAGCCGGGCTCCTTCTTAGCCTCCTCGTAGCGGGCGTCATCAGTACCGGGGGCGGCGCGGCGGCGGCGAGTAGAACGGCTGGCGATGCGGTAGAAGAGACGACCACCCCAAAGCGTAACACCGGCAAGAAGCAGCCGCTCGGGCCGCGAGAGCGTCGCGAAGGCCTGCGGGACTGTCATGCCCCGAACAACGACCTTACGGCCTACAGCACTCCACCAGCCGTTTACCATAGGCGCCACGGGCCATAGCCAATCCTTGCCCTCAACGCTGTCGGTCGCGCGGGCCACGCCGTATGCGATGAGCGCCAATGAGCCATGCACCTGCAGGCTGGGAAGAATCGTGTCCCGCAGGATCCCGATATCCAGGAGTTCTCGCCGCAGCCCGTGGTGGTATTTCACCGCCGAGGGGATCGGGGACGAGTCCAACAGACGGCCGGACTCGTTGCCCACCTGGCCGAGGTAACGACCTGCGCCGTCGACGTACGACATGATGATGTGTCACTCTCTATGGCGTGACTTCTTCTCCTTTTCTTCCCGAGCGAAACAGCTTTGGATGAAATTGAAATGAGGAACAGGACGAGGTGTTCCCGTGTGGATGGCCGGCCAATTTGAATTGCTCGTGGATGGTGTCACAGTGGAGGTTGAGCGGTTGAAACGAGTGGACAGGACGGTGACATCATATTGGAGTGCGGAGTAAGGAACGAAGCATGGGGGGTGGTTGCTGACAAACGCGGTGGCTTGCATACGGTGAATAGCCTCATTGCCACGATACGCTTCGAGGCAAGAAGCACGAGGACATCAATGCAAACGCGTCGGCACGGAATTCCGGGCTTACATGCTTTCCGCAGTCTTCTTATGCCAGGCAGGTACGAGTACAATGATCGCCATGCTAACGGGCATTTTAGCGGCAGTAGGCAGACCTCGCTCACGTAAAGACCAATAAGGAGCCACCCATTAATACTGAACTGCTTAGGGACATGGCCGCATTTTCCTTGTTGCTATTTCTTCAATTCGCATACTCATATAACTTATTATACTTGAAGAAATCCCCCTTTGATCGAATCGAAGTCAGCTTGCGGTAAAAAGGTTTGCGCGAAACGCGTCGGCGATTCTGACTTCCGCTTGTCGCACGGCAGTCGGGACTGGCAGCCAACTTATTGGGCACGTAGCAGCACAGCGTGCATGTCAGGCGCATGGACCCCCCAAGGCCCCCCAAGGCCCCCAAACCCGACACAATACCTGTAATACGCTCTCGCTGTCGTGAACCCCGAACGTTCCATCTCACTTTAACAATATTGTACACCGCTATCCTCTAAGTATATCACGAGGATGCGATTCCATCACTAATCTTTCATATTTCAATTCGCAGATTCTAAAGTTTGAAGATGGAAGCGCCCATTACCCGCTCACAGGCCAGCACCTCGGGTACCAAGCGCCCGCGGAGCCGATCAGCTTCTGCATCGGGCGAAGACAGGCCCGCGCCGGCCTTGCGCGCTGAACCCGCTGCCGCCGCCGCCGCCGCCACTGCCACAGGCTCTGAGATCGTAGTGGCCGCCCCTCCTACCCAGGCCGAGGCTTCTGAACCCGATGCCGACGTGGAGGTTCAAGTGAACCACAACCTGCCGGAGCGGCGCTACGACATCGACCCCGACGGCGACCTGCTCCTCGCCATCGGCGAGGAGTGCCCCTCCGCGACCCCGGCCACCTTCCGCGTCGACTCGCGCGCCCTGGCCCGCGCCTCGGCCGTGTTCCGGCAGATGCTGCACGGGGGCTTCGCCGAGGCGCGGCGGCCCGGGCGCGGGGGCGGCGACTGGGTGGTGCGCCTGCCCGAGGACTCGCCCAACACCTTCTACATCCTGCTGAGCATCTTCCACACGCAGTTCGACAAAGTCCCCCAGGACGAGCTCAAGGGGTCGCGCATCCAGCTCATCTACGACCTCACCATCACCACCGACAAGTACGACCTGACGCACTGCGTGCGGCCGTGGGCGGCGCTGTGGTCGGCGCTCCGGCTGCAGCAGGTCACCGAGCTCAACAACCGCAAGCAGCCGGGCGCGCACAATGCGTCGACCTACGTCGGGCTGCAGAAGTGCCTCTGGATCACGTGGGAGCTCGGCAACCTGGCCGAGTTCGAGCGCATCATTGTCGAGTTGGCCTGGTGCAGTCGCCTGGACGTCGACAACGGCAGCCTGTGGTCGCCCGTGACGGCGCACGGCACCAAGGGGGTCCTTTTCAACGAGACTTTCGAGCCCGAAGAGGCCTTTGGTCAGTTGGTCAATAGCTGATTTGACAGAACTTTGTACCAATTCCCAACCTCTTATCACTGACTTACTCCCGATAGAAACCATCCACGCCACGCGCCAGAAAGCAGTCTCGCGCCTCCTGACCCCGCTCCTGGCTTGGGTCGAGGCGCTGATCCCCGACGCCCACGAGCCGCGCGGCGGCAGCGACACGTCCAACCTGGACGCCATGCTGGGGGCGACCCTGCGCGCCATGAAGAAGTACCGGCTCTGGCCGCTGCCGAACCGCGACACGTACGCCGGGTCCGTCTACCAGCTGGTGGCCGCCCTGCGCGCCGTCAGCGACTCCCTCAGCAACGACGGCCACTTCAGCCAGCTCACCATCAAGATGAGCGACCTGGGCCGCGACGTCGACGGCATCCTGCGCGACAAGGTCGACAACAACCTCCGGCCTGTGCTGGCGGCTTGCCAGGTCGAGCATGTTGAGGCGAGGGGGCGGAGGACGGGGCTTTTTAAACCGGCGGCGGCGGCTAAGTGATGGGTGGTAGGTGGGGTGTGTACGTGCAGGTCGCTGGAGAGAGCGAGAGGGTGTTTTGGCTCGCTGCGGTTATGGAACATCTGGGATGCCTGATCAGCGTAGATTTGTCTATGTACTGCTGGCAGTTGGAACGCGTGGGACACAGTTGGGCACATTCGATTGGGACATTTACGAAGGTATGATTCGGGGCGGAAATTTGGAAATGGTAGGGCGCACAACTGGGACTTTTCACGACGGGGTGGATTCAGCGTTACTTTGACAGCAATTTGCTGCGGTTTTATAAAGTCCGTACGTTATATATTTGATCTTTCATCTACCAATTGGCTAACGTGTGATATCACCAATTGCCCTCAACTTGGACCTTTCGTGGCATTCTCCGGTCGCCTTTCTGGACATCCTGCTTGGATTCCTGGGCCGGGCTCATGTCAACAATCAGTTCGCCAGTCATCACTTCAAGACCGAGTATACCAATTGTGACATTTGAAAGAGATGGAAATGCAATTACGCCTTGACGAAGCAACTGGAATATATACCGAGAAGGTTACAATTCTATTGAAAACAAAGGTCGCAGACCACCATATTTGCGCCCGAATCAAGGCCCCGCCTCAATCCTGAACATGTGCGTCGCCCCCCTGAAGTCCCGCAGAGGTACTCCCTCCTCCCCTTCTTCTTCAACTCCCTTGAAGCCCATCGCATCGACGAATACATCCTCCATCACCTCCTCATCCTCGTCATCATCTTCGATATCCTCCCACTCCGACGAAGACGCAGAAGCCGAAGAGACGTCCGAGCCGCTGGAGGTCGGCCTACCCCGATGCTGATGCTCAGCCGCGTACTCGTACGTGGAATCCTCGTCCGAGCCCGAGTCGTCGTCGCTGCCGCTTTCGGCCAGGTCGTCCAGGAAGCCCATCTCCAAGTCGCCGGCCCAGTCCACCCGCTCGGTCGAGTTGTTGCGGTGCGGGTGGCGCATCAACAGCCGGCTGCTGGCCCCGGCCCGCTGCCCCGCCTTGCTGTCCTCAAAGGCCATCATGTCGTCGTCCTCGTCGATGAGGGCGAAGAGCTCGTCGCGCGTCAGCTGGGTGGCGTCGACGGCCGGCGACGTGGTGGTGAGGCCCGGGATGACGACGGGGTAGCCTGGTTTGCTGCTGGTGATGTCTCTGCCGTTGCCGCTGCCGCCGTTGCTTTGGGACTTCCTCTCGTCGTAGAAAAAGGGCGATGTCTCCTCGTCGTCCTCGGGCAAGTCCCTAGCCAAGTTGAGCTCAAGCCGATCCTCGTCCTCAACCTCCCCCGATCCCGCCTTGACATCCCGACCCGACAACGGCGCCACCGCATACGCCCCCAAAATCTCCCCCACCCCCACTTTGGCGATGGCCGCCCGCTCCTCCTCCCCGCGCAGCTCGTCCTCGAGCACGCGGATCTGCGTGTGGAAGCACTGCGAGGGGAAGTCGCAGTGCGCGAAGCAGTCGTGCGTCTTCTTGACGAACTTGCGCTCGCGCTCTTTTAGTTCGGCGTCGGCGTCGGCCTCGCGCGTGCTTTCTATTCCTAAGGCGTGACCCCGGCGCCAGGCGCCCCAGGCCGCCCAGCCTTCGTAGTCGAACTCGGTGCGGCAGTACTTGTTGCGGCGGCGGCGCTTCTTTCCGTTGCCACCCGAAGATGTCTGAGAAGAAGAGGGGTTGGAGGAGGAAGAGCCGAAAGCGACTTCGCGGGTGCAGTAGTTGTGGCTGCAGAGGAGGCAGCGGCGCGTCGTGGAGAAGCGGTACGTCGTGTAGCAGGAGCAGCACTGCCAGAGGAAGGGGTAGGGCTCGCGCGGCGGGGGCGGGCACTGCGGGCTGGGGGCCGCGACGGGCGAGGACGGGAGAAGGTGGCGGAGCTTGCGCTTGGAGATGGGCGAAAGGGGCTCCGGGGTGGTGATCTGCGAGAGGCCGAAGGCGCTGATTTTGGGGAGTAATATTCGAAGCGCCATGGTTTTGGAATATAGAGAGGGTAAACGGTTGGCACAATTCAAAGGGGAAAACGACGTTTGCCTAAGAAAATGGTGGTGGTAAAACCCAGTAAAGCAGGGGTTGGTTGCGTATAGTAGCGAGTGTAGATGCCAAAACGGATAGACTTGGCTTGTACGATTTTTACGAAAAAGGAAATGGAGAGTAAGGAAATGGAATCAAAGAAAACTACAGGCACAAATAGAATTACAAGGTTGGTACCGTATTTCTGCTGCCTTCATGCCGGGTTATATACTACTCCTCAGGCGCTTTGTTAGATGGCACGATAAAGAGAGGGAAGCAGTGTTCGATGTCAGAATTCTGGGCCCCGAAGAAGAAATACGGAGGATCTCGATCCTGAAAGGGCCTGAAGGCTCTTTAATACGGCCAGGCTCGTAGTTTGTCCTGGAAGAAAGGCTCTTTGACTGGACGAACACAAACTAGCCCCGAGGTCAAAGGGGTTCCAGTGTAACAAAGGAGGCAGAGGTCTAAGCGACCAGTAGTAGCTGGACAGACAGCCGCTATTGGCACACTTCTACGATTTATACCATAGTAGACAAAGATATAGTCAAGATGCCAACACGTGCCCCTACACCACTCAGACGGCCGCATAGTAAGATATTGCACAGGATAAGTTATATATATCAAGTGAATAATAATAATAATCGATTCTAGTCAAGATAAATCTATCGCTCTAATACACCCAACAGTCTCATAACGTCGTAACCCCCCTCTTTCTCCCTCTCTAAGCAAACTTAAGCTCAGCCGCCTTCTCCGCCCCGTAAGGCTTACTAGGCGTCCTCCACGCCGGCGAGCTCGCCTCGTCGCTGAAGCCCACGACGGGCTTCAGCAAGCTCAGCCTCTGGCCGCCGAACTCGCTCGTCTCAAAGGTCTGGAACCAGCCGCTGCCCTCCTCGAGGTACGAGCCGAGGACGCGCTTCCAGCCGTCCCACACCGTCACCAGCAGGTCGAGCACGTGGTGCGCCCCCCGCATCTCGGCCCACTGGAACCGCTCCGCGCACTCCTTGACGATCTCGCGCGGGTAGAGCCCGATCTCGGGCCGCAGCGCCGTCGTGTTGACGGCCGCGAGCGACGAGTGCACGACGTAGCTCCCCCCGTGAATCGCGCGGTCGCGCAGCGCCTTCAACGTACCAACGGCACCGAGGAGACCGCACGTCATGTCCGAGATAGGCAGCGACGGCAGCACCGCCTCGTTGTCGGGCAGGTCCAGCGACCGGCCAGTGACGTAGGCCGAGCCCGCCGCCGCGTCGGCGATCTGCTGCCAGCCGGGGCGCTCGGCGTAGTAGCCGTCGGGCCCGTAGCAGTTCTCGGACGCGTAGACGATGCCGCGGCCCCGGGCGGCGGCCATGGCGGCGACGTCGCCCTGGGCGAGGCCGTACTTGGCCATCTTGCCGAGGCGGAAGCCCTGGACGAAGACGTCGGCCTCCTTCAGCAGGGCCTGCAGGACCGCGGCGTCCTCGGGCTGGCGCAGGTCGAGGGCCGTGGTGCGCTTGCCGGCGTTGAGGGTCACCTGCAGCACGTTGATGTCGGGCAGGTGCGGCGGGTTGACGCGGATCACGTCGGCGCCCATGCTGGACAGGACGGTGCTGATCTGGGGGCCCGCGATGACGCGCGTCAGCTCGAGCACCTTGACGCCCGCCAGGGGCCGCCTGTCGCTCGGGTCCAGCGGGGGGAAGGCGACGGGGCCGGTCGGGGTCTGGGGCGACATGGGTTTCGCGTTGACGATGGGGTGGGCGGCGAGGGACTTGCCCATGGCGCTGTTGTTCCACTGCTCGGGCGTGAAGCAGATGCTGCCGCAGAGGCCGTTGAGCAGGTTGGTCATCTCGAGCTGCTCCGGGCTGATCTTGCGCGTGTGCTGGGCGATGTGGGCCGCGGCCGCCTCGTTGCTCTGGTTGGCCGCCGCGTCGGCGGCGTCGACGCCGATGGACTTGAGGACCGGGGGCGCGTCCATGGAGCCGTGCAGCGAGTACCAGACCTCGGGGTTGCTGGTGGGGTAGAGGCCGGTGGCGCGGTACTTGAGCGGGGTGTCGGTCCAGCCGCGCTCCCAGTCGGGCAGGAGCTGCTTCGTCTTGCCCTGCTTGACCAAGCTGACGACGTCCTGGCCGCCGACGTGGGCGACGGCGATGGTGCCCAGCCAGAGGCCGGCGTGCGTCGTGTTGACCGTGATCTGGCGGTTCTTGTCCTCGGCGCCCCGCAGCGTCAGGATCTCGTCGCCCAGCACGCCCGCCATGGCGTGCAGCGCCGCCGCCACCGAGACGGCCTTGATGGGGCCGGGGATCACGGGGAAGTCCTCGCCCGTGAACTTGACCTTGGACAGCAGGGCCTCGTCCTGGGTGAAGCCGGGCGTCTCCGAGGCGATCAGGCGGAAGATGCGCTCCGTGTCCTGCGGCACCGGCACAAAGGTCTTGTCCGTGTAGGTTCCCGGTCCGTAGACGTCGGGGATCTTGGTGTCTTCAGGCATATTGGTGGGTGGCTTGCTCTCGATAGAGGCTTATTCTGAAGAAGGTGCAGAAGATTGGAGGAGGGGTTGGTTATCCAGGTCGATGTCGTAATGGTACAGTAGGTTCAATGGTTTGACACTTAAAGGAAGTTAGGTTTATAACAAGGTAGGGACTTGGGTATATAAGGACGGTCTAGTGTTGGATGGAGAAGGCAAGCTAGTCACATCGGGGATCGCCTTATATAGGGCTACCCGTCTGGACCTGGTAACGCCGATATTGGGATGCTACCCGACCCCCTTGCTTTCGGGTGATGGACACAGCACCCCGCAGGCGGAACGCTCTCCGTCTGCTGCCTGAATGGCTAATCTGGAAAACCAGGCAGAGGAGGGTCTCATCCGGGGATCCGAGGCGCGCGTGTCGCCTCCACGAAAATGGCCGCGAGAGAGCCGAAGGTGGCAGGTGGTGGTTGTTTGAGACACTTACGTACGTGTCAATTTTGTCAGGGCAAAACTAAAAAGCTTGATCGTAGCTCCCCTCGGCGGACCCCACTGCCTCCCGGGTCGTGGCCCAATCTGCGGGGCCGTCTTTTTCTACCTCGGGAGTTCCGTTGTTGCGGACCCCTCAATGACTAAGTATGTACTCCGTAGACGTCATGCTGCTGGGAAGCGTTGCATCCAAGGCGTGTTTGCTGTTCTGATTGCTTCACGCTCCCATGGTGTTGTTTGCCATCCTCCGGTGTTCATTGATCATATTCAGAAAGACGGACGGCACTAGCAGAGCCTGCCAGGGGAAGCTACCTAGACCGCAACGACGGGTGCGGAGAATACCCGATTTACTAACCCATGGTTGATGTGTACTTTGTTTCGGGGCGCGGCGGTGACGATCTATTGCCTGAGGACGGCGGTACGCTAGGGGAATTTCTTCATGCCCCCATAGCGGAACCAGTCCCAACCCCCTTTCCGCGGTGGGGGCCCCTTGCGAACTAGCATCGAGCCACCGGCACTCGCTGGATTCTTCCACGCCCCCACATGACGAACCTGCATCGAAATTCTAGTGCGAGTCATGCGCTTTTCGGTCCTTGGTTTGCTGTCGAGTTTCATGCCAATCACGATATTTCGCCTCGGTGAATTCGCTTCTGGATAGACGCGAAGATGTACCTTAATACTTGGTGAATATGCGCGGCTTTGGACAGCGCATACATCATAACGCCGTGCCAAGCGCCCCCTATTGCCCCCCACCATGCATCCTTGATATAAAACTTGAGTTACAAAGGAATGCGTAGGGCTGGATATATCAGCTGAGTATTACATCTAGCTATTACAAACACGACTACACGACTTTACGAATCCCTTTGCGCATACTACTCGCTTTCTGTATCGCAACGAATAATACCCTTTGTCACATATTTCCCCCTACTCTGAAACCATGTCCGACATCCAAAAAGTCGCCATCATCGGCTGCGGCACCATCGGCGCCTCCTGGGCCGCCCTCTTCCTAGCCAACGGTCTGACCGTCAGCACCTTCGACATCAACCCCGCCGCAGAGGCGACCCTGCGGTCCCTCGTCCGCGACGCCCTCCCGGTCCTCGCGCGGCTGGGCCTCGCCACGAAGGCCCCCGACGCCAAGGCCGAGGACATCATCTTCACGACGGACCTCGCCGCGGCGCTGCAGGGCGCCCAGCTCGTCCAGGAGAACGGCCCGGAGCGCCTCGACTTCAAGCGCGAGCTCTTTAGTAAAATGGCGAAGCACCTGAGCGCCGACGCCATCATCGCCACCAGCTCCAGCGGCCTGACCTGCTCCTCCATCCAGGAGG
Source organism: Apiospora marii (assembly GCF_038362585.1). Taxonomy (NCBI): domain Eukaryota; kingdom Fungi; phylum Ascomycota; class Sordariomycetes; order Amphisphaeriales; family Apiosporaceae; genus Apiospora; species Apiospora marii. Next base: position 5,274,301 of record NW_027117377.1, read on the forward strand.
GCATGGAGGCCGCGGCCCGGCCGGAGCGCTGCGTCGTGGGACACCCCTTCAACCCGCCGCACCTGATCCCGCTCGTCGAGGTCGTGGGCGGGGCGCAGACCTCCCCGCAGACCATCGAGCGCATGATGGCCTTCTACACGTCCATCGGCAAGAAGGCGGTGCACGTCCAGAAGGAGGTCGTGGGCCACATCGCCAACCGGCTGCAGGCGGCCATTATGCGCGAGGCCATGTACCTGCTGCAGGAGGGCGTGTGCGGCGTCGAGGACATCGACGACGCCGTCTCCAACGGGCCCGGGCTGCGGTGGGGCGTCATGGGGCCCAGCACCCTGTTCCATCTCGGCGGCGGCCCCGGGGGCGTGCAACACATGGCCGATCACCTGCTGGGCCCGCTGATGAGCTGGTACGCGCCCCAGGACCCGGTCGTGGACGACGGACTCAAGAAGAAGTGGGTGGACGGCACGCTCGAGATGGTCGGGGACCGGAGTTTCCAGGACTTGTCCCGGCAGCGCGACGAGGAGCTCATCCGGTTGCTGAACGTGAGGAAGGAGTGGGATAGCTACGCACAGGAGCAGCAGAAGCAACAGGAGAAGAAGTGAGAGTACTTCGAAACTATGATGATGAGACGAATGGTATCTACGCTATAACCTAATCAAGAACTACCCAAAATGAGCAAAAACCAATACGAATTAAGACAGAACTCCGCCCAAGACCAGGGATACCCGCTTTCTCCCATACTAAAAGTTAACCAAATACATGTCTTATGTAGCCGTTGCTTGTGGCAACACGTCAAGTCCCAGAGATCCCACAGAAGCCGCCTCTGCAGTCGGGTTCGCCTGGCCAGCCGGGGTCGGCTGCGCATCCGACACGGGAGGCGAGGTGTGGCTGGAAGTCTGGGACTGCTTCCGGAGCAGCTCCATGTACCGCCCCATCCAGGCGTCCAGCTGCTCGTCGTCCATATGCGCGATATCCTCGTCCGTGGTGAGGTGGATATCCTCAATCGTCATCTTCTCGATGTCGGCGACGGCGAGGCTTTTGATGTCTCTCCTGGTGATTGCTTCCACCGGCCCGTCGTCCCCTATAGCGGCCTCGTTCTGCTCCTCAGTGGTGGCGTTGCGGAACCCACGTCTCTTCAGGTAGGCCGGGAATTGCATCGACGGCAGGACCATTAGGTACTCGGGCGGGACATAGTACAGCTTTCTTTTGGGCTCGTTGAAATGTAGGGTGGTCTTGACGCGCGACGCGTCGACTTGGCTGGCCGGGTAGGGTGCCGTGCCACCATGTCTGATCAGGGCGTCCTTGAGGGTTTGGAGCGGCGGGGGCTTGGTGTACCGTTCCCGGTACTGCTTCAGGTTCTGGTGCTGGGTCTCGTAGAACTCGTCGTTGGTCAGAAGAGCCCAGCCGGGGTCCTCGGGGGCCAGGTCCGACGGCCAACACTCGTTGTCTCGCATACCGTACCAGACATTGTCCACGGGGAGGCCGTCCCAGTCCTCGATCTTGAAGACGCCGTGGTGGGTGTTGACCGAGACGACGCTCGTAATAGCTATTGAACCCAAAAGAAGAGGATCAGCCTTCGCCGGCAATTTTCTGGGGTTGCAAGGATACCGTGTAGTTGCTGGTTGGGAGACCGCAAGGATCATCACTTACTCATTCTACCATCCCCTCCTTTTCTGGCTGCCTTAACGTCCGGTTTTCCTACCGTCTTAACATTTTCGCGGTTCTCATAGGTTTTTTTGTTATTTTTGGGACCCTCAGTCCACATAGCATCATGTTTGTCGCAGAACCCAGAGAACATTTGGCCAGCTCCCCCGTTGTGTTTCTCGTGGTTCATGCGAACTCTCTGTACTATGTGAGAGTTAGTCCAATCTGAACGGAACACATCCTGAAACGGGGGAAAGGGATTTTGTTTGTTGGTCAAATAATCAGTCACTATTAACAAGACAAAAAAAGCACTTACCCATGTTGTTCTTCTTGGCGTATACGTCACCGGGCCAAAAGTACGCCGGCGGCCACTCATCTCGCTCACATTGCCCACTTTGCTCTTCTTCATCCTTACGAGGGATCCACCCCTGTGCCCACGCCCAGAAGTGCTGGTGCTTGCCCGCCCGCTTGAGGATAGCTGTGGTGCCCCACTGGGCAGTAGCATCCCCCTTGAGCCGGTGTGGGTTGGGTTTTCGGTAGTTGCTTATAGTCTCGGCGCAGGCGAATTCAGTCATGCTTTTGGTTGCGGCATGGATTCTCATCACGGAACTTGGAGAGACACAACTCGACGAGTCAGCAGCTGAGACGCAGGATTCCGCCCAAATCTAAATTAGAGAAGGATGTAGTCACTCACCTATAGTGATAGCAAGCCTGTGAGAACCTCACCGAGCATGTCATGGGGTGGGTGACATGATAGCTTCCGATGGGTTGCTTGGTCTTCGTAATGTGCATGGTTCGTGGCCGAGCCTTACAGTCAAGACTACTTTCGGCGTCGCCGAGGTGTAGTTTCGGGACCAGCATGTTCGCTTGGGGAACTCGCTTCTGAAGCTCGCAAGCATCATCAGAATCTATTTTGGTAGATGTGGTGGTGGTAGCAGGACTGTTGGTAGTGGTAGTGGGAGGCTGCCTGTCAGTAGTTGTAGCTTTGTCGTCAGTGGCAGGAGGCTTCTTGTCTGTAGCCGTGGGCTTATCGCCATTGGTTGGAGGTTTGTCAGGGACGTTGGTGTTGGGCTTCTCCGGGGGCTTTTCCGGCTTGCTTGGCGCCTTGGGTGGGTCTGGCTTCTGTGGTGGCTTCTTGCATCCCTTCTTGTTGAGACAGCCAACACTGGTGCCCATGGAGTCAGGCGCTCCACTGAGCTCCTGGAACGCCGCCCCGATATCGAACCCCTTGAAGCCTTTGACGGTCAGCTAACCACGGCCATGAAGAAGGAATGGACATAAATAACTTACTCGCATCACCACAAACTGGGCCAACCCAGTTGCCGAACATATCTTCGGCTGTCTTGCCATTCTCGGCCAACGTCTTAGCGGCACGCACACCCCAGCTCACAGCCTTGACAGCAGAGCCTCCAGGGATTGCCATGATGCCAACATCAACGACTTGTTTCATTGTCTCGAGCAAGCCCTCGCAAATCTTCTCAAGTATATCCCCCATCATCTTCATCGCTTCGGCTATAGCGTGGATGATGGGATCAAGGAACGGCTTGATATCGTCCGTGCAAAAGCACTTGCCGATGTTGTGTAAGAAGCCATCCTCGTCAAAGAACTGAAACGCCGGGTCGGTCTCTTCTAAAGTAGGCTGTATGCTGTGACACTGTAATAGCACATGACGCATTAGCAGGTATCCAAGGGCTGTGGCCGGAAGCAATGGTTACCCCAGTATTATCTGATTTGCCTTGGCTCTTGCACCACCCTTTGCATGGGCGCGAGGACTTCTCATCATTGGTGCAGGTCTCACAATGTTCGACATCGTCACTTTTGATATCTCCAACCTGCTTGTATCCTAGATAGTAGTAGCATTGCCCCAGCTTCTCATACTGGGCAAGGACTTGGTTGTCATTCTGCCGGACACTGGCCTCAGCCAACATGAGAAGACCGAAAAAGAGAAGAAAACAGCACCTCATGGCGCCAGAAGCATAGAACGGACGGGCCGGGAGTTGGGTTACGGCGGCTTATACAACAGACTGCTTAAGTATACAAGAGGCACTGGGAAAGGTATATGAAACTAGTGGTCAGATGGGCGGCCTGCGTTTGAGCTGTACGGCCTCACTTCGTGTTCACTCTCGGGTCTTTTAAATATCTAAGTTTCGATCTGTCAGACACTTGTGCTCATGATGTGTTGGTTTGCCTACGACCAACTCGCTTTCCTTCATCTCGCTTTGCTTCACCTTATGAGAGGAAAACCAACAGCCATGATATCTACGGGCGTCTCTGGGGGCTGTGACCTGACTGGATCCTCCAAGCAGCCGTTAATTGTGGCATATGACGAAAGCGCTAAGCATGAAGGCGCCATCAGATGCATTGAGCCAAGCGAGTGTCCTTGCCGAGGAAAGGATAACTGCGAGGTTGACGGGGATGCTTGGGTCTGCGCCGAATGTGGCATCCTATGCCCGATTGGAGTGACACATCGGTTCAATGCTTGGGGTCCTGCCTATAGTCGGTTGATTACCCAAGATGTTCGTCCTATGTGAAACATGAAGGGGCCTGCATAACCAATCGAACGGGTGTTGGATCAGTGGATCAAGGATGTGTCATCGCCGAAATCCTTCAGGAGCAGTTTACAGAACCAACAGACAACCGGGCGTAGCAAAAGGAGGCGCGCGGTTGTTCTTCAGCAGGGGCCGTCACTCTGCAAGCATTGCTTGCCACGCTTCTACAGGGACAGGAAAATAGCGCCGAGCATAACTCGACTTATGCGAAGTAAAGGAGATTTCAGGGGATAGTGCTTAGTTATTGGTTCGCCAATGGTGGTTGGGTGACATCGAGGGGAGGGGGGCTTGGGGCCCCTCGGCCCGGGTCCCAACAGAGCGGGCTGTGTAGCCAATTGGCTCGGGCCCCCGCATAGGGAGAGAGAGGGGGCCGGGGTCTTGAGAGACAGAAATAACCAAGACACACGATTGACTGTCCAGGTTGCCACGCAAATGCACACACGCTCCGCCCCCAACGCAGCGATTGACATTCCCTTCCCCAGCTCTCAGGCGCCTGGAGACCACACTTCCATTCTTTCAAACATTTTCCTCAAGTCCAGAACGGCACAGCATGTCTTCACCTCAACCCCAGTCTCTCCCTACGCGCCCTCGAGCCCCGTCGCCCGACCAGGGCGGCGACGCCGAAGAAGGGTATTCGCATGATGTCGCAGTGGCTGCCATCGCTTCCCTCTTGACCTACGCGTCCGAGCTGTACTACGGCGAAGAACTGTCCTGCCCCCCTCCCGAGGGCTGGGAAGCCATCAACCGCGAGAACCTCGGCAAGCTCCAGGAGAACGGCGAGTACATGAACGGCTGTACAGACAGAGTGCTCGAGCTCATGCGGCACATTCCATATTTCAAATGGAACTCGCCATATCTGCTAGCCGACTCGTATGTGGTGAACCATCTCAGCAGGTTCACCGGCTCCTCTGCCCGGTCGCCCAAGACCGACAGAGAGAAGGCAAGGGCACGGGAAAACATTGAAGAAGCGTCCGAGGACTACGACCAGCTGGTTCCACCACACATGTGTAAGCCTTGTTCTCCATCCGCCAGAGTCTCTATTCAACCTTTATTGAAACTGCCACTCGCCTCTTCCAATGTTGTTGGCATTAAAAAGAAAAGAAACTAGTTGTCCAACTGACACGTCACAGTGGTGTTCACCTCCGGCCGACCATTCAGATGCTATTCCATCCTGATCGATACCGAGCGGGGTGCCGTCCGATTCTGGGATCGCGAAGGAAGTGGCTATCCTACCGAGCACGAAGGCGACCTGGATGTGCCGCTGGAGCTTTGGCGCGAAGTGGATGATACTACCGCCGAGTCATGGAAGCTGTCGCGATGCTATCGGATCCAGACATTCTTCGATCTCTGGAAGCGAGAATTCAAGGTAGAATCAGCCCCTGTCATGATCATGGGACAAGAACAAGCTAACGTAATCAAGGATTGGAACACGCAATTAGAAGAGATAGAGGAGCAGAGGAAAGAAGACGAACAATATGAGGATGATGAGGACGAAGAGGACGAGGAAGATGAAGAAGAAGAAAAGGACCAAGATGAAGGGGAAGAGAAAACAGGATAGCGGTTCGTTCCAAGAAAGCATGTTTTTTTTTTGATCCCTGGTGTCTATCCTCTCCATGCTGTACATCTATTCTGGATTATGCAAGATTTCCTTTGACGCCCTTTATGACGTGGAGAGGGTCTTGAGTGAATTGCAATTACTAGCAGCATTACCACAACCGTGAGAATAAAAGATACTTTTACCTGATCTGCAAGTTAGAGATAGATGTCAAATGGTCTGCTCTAAGGCATTCTGTATAGCTTCATGGTTTTTGCCGTTGGTTGCCTACCGGCCACCCAACATAAGCAGGAGGGCTGTTGGCGCGCGCGCCAACATTGAGGCTTGCGCAGCCAATCAGCTGGTGCCCCTGCATAGGCAAGGCACCCAAGGGCGCGCAGGAGCTATGAAGCGTGAGTGATCATGCCAAGAATGTTTGTTGGTTAGCTACCGAAGTGGCAATGCAAATATCATTACCCCAACTTGACATGTCATCCGCGCAGCCTCCCACATCCCAGGAACAAGAAACTTAGGACTCCGGCATTTTACTGCATAATAACAAATGACAGCCATGTCTTCACCCCAGTCGCAATCTCGTCCAAGCCGACCCAGAGCCACCGTAGGCGAAGAACAAGAAGACGGGGAACAACCTGAAGAAGCTAAGGGAGGGTATTCGCACGACGTGACCGTGGCTGCCATCACTTCCATGTGCGCCTACGTGTCGGAGCTCTACGGTAAAGGTTGAGATTTTAATATTATGTCCCCTGGTGTTAGATACTAATCTAATCATAATGACAAAGATTACGAATTGTCCCACCCACCGCCAGGGGGTTGGGCGGCCTTCAACCGCGACAACCTGCGTAAACTGCAGGACAACGGCAAGTATAACAACGGCCTCACCGACCGAGCACTAGATCTTATGCGGCACATACCTTACTTTCGATCTGAAGTTCCTGAGCTCATGTACTCCACGTATCCGGCCGATCATTGCGAACGGTTTTGCAACCCCGAGCTGCGATCTCCCGAGACCGACGTGGAGAAGGATCGGGCACAGGAACGCAAAGAGGTTTCGGAAGAAACTTACGAAGATCACCTGCCGCCGCACCTCAGTCAGTTCCCAATTGCCGTATGACCAGTAGAAGAGCTGACCTAAGACCTTTCCCAGTGGTGTTGACGACGGGCCACCCATGGCGATGCTACACCATCCTGATTGATACGGAGCTGGGAGCCGTCCGGTTCTGGGATCGTTACGATGGCAGCGAGTTCCCTACCAGTGTCCCTGGCGACTTGGGCTACGAAGAGGACGCCGAGGACGTCGATGAAGATGGGCCGGATTCGTGGAGGGCGGCACCCAGATACCGCATCTCGACCTTCTTTGATCTTTGGAGAAAGGAATTCCTGGTACGCGACACAGGAGCATGTGATGCTTTGGCCTTATCCACATCTTGGGGTCGTCTCTATGTGTTGAATGGGCTCTGTACGTACGTACGGTAGGTGGTGATGCATAATATGGTGTATATTTAGGTCCTGTATGATGCATAGTCTATCTTAAAAGAGAGGGGATCGTGGGATCTTTCTCGTACGGTAAAATAGGTAATTCGTACGCGTAGCGTACGTGATCCCCCTGAACTGTATTGGATGTTACCCCTAAGCTGGATATATTAACATTGGTAACTTTTCTTTTTAAGGAGGAATACGCCCTTTTTTCCGTACCTTCCTATATTTCGTACGGATATATTAAATTATCCGATTTCTTATATTCTTACTCTTTATACGAATAACGCCGTACCTATTTAATTTACTCCTAATAATATAACTTAACTAAAAAGAATATAATTATTAATATTATATATAATATTTAGTACTTTATTCGATATTTAGTTAATATCTAATTAATAAGAAATCCTTCTTTATATAAATTAATAATTAACCTTTTTCTTCTCTTCTCGATTTAGAATATTTAATATTTAAATTAGTAAATTTATTAATTTAAATCTTTCCTTCTACTAGTATAAAAGGGAGTTAAATTCCTTAATTTCTTATATAAAATATTTCTCCCTCTCTTAATTATCTACCTCTACCGCTATAATTATTTATATGAAATTTAACTTTAATTTACCTGTTTTAACTTTAATTTATTTACTTTAATTATCCACTCCTTCTTATACATCTTCTTTTTTTATATAATAGCCGTTAATATAAATAACACTTTAACTAATTTATACACTATTACCTTCGAACTATAGAATATTATTAAATATAATAGTAATTATTAATAGGTAATTTTACTAATTAGTTTTATTATTAATTATACTTTCCTTTAAGATATTATTATTAATATACAGTTATTTTATTTCCCTTATTAAAATAATGTTTAAATGTTAATAACTATATAATAAAATAAAAAAATACGAGTAATTATAATACCTAGCTATAATATTATTATTCACGTTTAAATTATTAAGTCCTTTAAATTAATTATTTTATAAATTATTCGACGCGAAGGTTATTTCTATACGCTTTTTATTACCTCTTATAGAATAACCGGCTTCGATTGTTTTAATAAGTGTATTTAAAATCTATATCCATTCTATAATTATTATTATTTCATTAATTATTTAAACGGTTAGTATATTATATACGTTTAAAAATTATATAACTTTTAATATCGCGCTCTAATTATTTTAATAATTTAATATAATAATAACGACGACGATAATAATAATAATAATAACGATAATAAAGATAATAAAAATAATAATAAAGATTTTAATAATAAAGAGAAAAATTTAAATAATAAGAAGGAATGGGGTAAAATTTATAATAACAATAAAGCTTAAAGTATTATAAAATAATATATAATAATAGCGGAGGTTTTTATATAATAAATTTTCTTTTTAGAATTTTATATTATAATATAATAGTATATTTTCTTTACCTTCTCTTTTTATATAATAATAAAATATCGATAATAATTATAAACTATATAATAATAAAAGATATATTCTACCTTTTTTTCCTTAATTAAGTTAAGATTTAGGTTTTTTATATATATTTCTATCTATATAATAATCCGGTTTATAAAGATAAGCCGTTTAAATATTTAATTCGAAGTTTTTTTAATAAAGGTATTAGCTAGGTTATTTTAATTATCGATTTAATAAATCTTTAAGATTTCTTTTTTTTTATATAATTTTTAAAGAAATATAATATTAATTATAAGTTTTTTTTTATTTATTATATTAAGCTTAATAAAGTATTTATATAATAATTTAAAGTCGGTATAAAAAACTATCGATATATTTTAAAACTTAAGGTTTTATATAATTTTTTAAAATATAAAGTTTAATATAATATTATTATTAATCCCGGAGATTATATTATATAATTCGTTTATAAATACGCTTTATATAACCTTTTTATATTTTATTAAGTTTTAATATATAATATTTCTTTTTATTTTAAAGTTATTCTTTATATAATATATCTTTTAATCGATTATAATAATATATTTAAATTAAAATATTAAATCTTTATTATTTATAAAGGTATTATTAATAAAGATATATATTTTTATATATTAAAAGGTAAAAGGGATATATTTTAATTTTTTTATAAAGTTTTTAATTTATTATAATACTTATATATTAAAATACTTAATATCTTTTTTTTTTTAATATTTAGATTTAAACGGCGATAGAAAGGTTATATAAAGCTTTTAATTAATATATTAAGGTAATATATATACTTTTTTTATTTAAATATAATATTATATAATTTAAATTAAATTTTTTTTCTATTAAATTTAATTAGTTTATTTTTAATTAAGATTTCTTTTAACTTTATATAAAATTTTACTTTTATAAATTTTTTTTCTTCCTTTTAAAAAAAAGGGGTATAATAAAATTAAACGTATCGTTAATTTATATTATTATAATATTAAATATATTTAATTCGTTATTTATAAATAAAAGGTATAAATTATATATAAATATTATTATTTTAAGGTTTTATATATAGTATTTATAATATATTTTAAATTAATAAAGGTTAAATTCGATAAATTTATATAACGATAATATAATTTAAATAATTATATTTTTTAAATAATATAATTTAAGTTTTTTTAAAAGTTTAATATATATCTTTTAAATAAATTTTTTATATAATTAAATATATATTTATATTATATTTTAAAACTCGTTATATACTTTAAAGTTTTTAATAAATATTAATTTAAAGGTAAAGAATAGGTATTAATTTATTTATTAAATAATTAATAATTAAGTTAAGATTTTTTCCTTATTAATATTATTATATTTTTAAATAATAAATTTAAATTTTTTATATAATTTTATATTTCTTTTTATTTTATATATAAATTATATTTTAAAAATCCGTTATTAATTATATATTTATAAATTATATTATATAAATTTAAAGACGCTTTATATAACGAAGTTATTAATTTCTTTTATATTTAATTTTTAAAATAAAGATTTAAATATATTAATAATATTGTTTTTTTAAAGCTTTAAAATAAAATTATAATTTTTTTACTTTTATATAGTAAGAAAAGTATTATATATATTATTGTTATTTAGTAATTTTTTTTTAATTATAATAATAATATAGTTTATAAAAATTTTTTCCTTTTTTATATTAAAGTATAAGTATATTAAAATATTTAGTTAATTTAAGGGTATTATATTTTTAAGGTTATATATATAGTTAAAGGTCGACGTTTAATTTAAAGTAATTATATAATTAAAGGTTAATATATTAATTAAAATAATTATATAATTAAGGGTTAATATATTATAAGTATTTTTATTTAAATATTTTAATAATTTAATATATAATTTAAATTATATTTAATAAAGTTTTAACCGGTTAATATATTATATAGTATATATTAATATATTTATTTTATTATTTTTTAAAATTTATTTTTCTTTTTTTAAAAGAACGGTTTAATTTAAATAATATAGAAATCTTTTAAATTATTATATATATTAATATAAATTATTTATTTTTCAATTATAACGATTTAATATAGTTTAATTTATTCTTTTTTTTTATATTATATAAAAACTTTTAATTAAAGTAAAAGGGTTAAAACGTTATAAATATATAGTTTATTTTAAATATTTAAAGTTTAATTAATATTAACTTTTATATAATATTTCTAAAATATTTTTATTATTTTATAGATAGCTTTTATATAATTTTAAACTTCTAATAATAATAGGAATTATATATTAATTTAAAAGTATATTTTAAAGATAAAAAATATTAAGATTAAGCTATCTAAGCTAGTAATATTATTAAAGGTTTTAATAGTTATTTAAAGGATTATTTTTAAATTAATATAATTATTTAATTCTTTTTATAAAATATTATTTACTTAATAAAATAAATTATATAACTTTTCGATTTTTTTTATAATTTAATATACCTTAATTAATATTTATTTATATATAATTCCTATTATTTATATATAATTATAGAATTCTTTTTTAAAATAAATATTTAAATTATATAAAATAATATTTAAGGGTTTTTAATATATATATATATTTAATATTAATAAAAGGCGTTTTATATATTTTATATAGAAAGGGTTTTTAAAAATATAATAATTTAAAATAAAGTATTTATATTAATAATATAAAGAGCGTTTTATTTATTAATATATATAACGTTAGTAACGATTTTATAATTTAATCTATAATTGTTTTTTAATAAAAATTTAAATTATTATAAAGCTAAATTATATAATTAGTATTATAAATAGAATTTCTAAATCTTTTTTAAATTAATTAATTCGATATCGTTATATTTAACGTTTTTAAAGAGGTTATATAATTTCTTTATTCGAGGGTATTTAAAGCGTCGGTAAAGGTAATAAAGCTATTTTTTAATAAAGTATATTATTTACTTTATATAATTAACGTTAAAAAATAAATATCTTTATTTTTAAATAACGGGGAATTATACGTTATTATTCTTTTATATAATAACGTTTTATATATTATTATAATATATTTTAAGCTAATCGACGTTATATAATAAAAATAGGAATAATATAAATATATTAAAGATATTATATTTTATAATTCTTAAATTCCTTTATATAATAATAGATTTAATAAAGGTTATAATAAATAAGTTTTTAAATTAAATTAATATTATTTTAAAAATCTAATCGATCTTTATATTAAGGTTTTCTTATATATAGGTTTTAATTTATAATTTATTAATGGTAAAGATTTATATAGCGTTAATATCTTATAATTTATTTTAATATTATTAATTATATTATTTATAAAAAGAAAATTATTTTATTTATATAATTAATTATTTTATAAAGTAGATATTCTTTTTTATTAAATAATAAAGGAATATAATATTTATAAAATAATAAATATTATTTTATATAATATTAAAGTTAGTAATTTTTTCTTTTAATATAATATCTTTATTATCGTTAATAATTAAAGGTTTTTTTTCCTATTTATATAAAAATTTATTATAATTTTTAAAGTCCGTCTTAAAAATATTATATATTTATAAATATTATATATATTTTTTTTATTATTCTTTAAATTAATAATAAATCGATTAATATTTTAATTTATTATAAATATAATATACCTTTAATTAAATAGGTTATATTCTATATAATAATTTTAAACGATATATAATTATAACTTAATAATTTTAATTATTTTAAAGTAGCCTTTAATTACTATATAATCGTTAATTATTATATTATAAACGGGTATTTCTTATATAGGTATAGCGTTAATTAATATAAAATATTTCTATAGATATATTATTATATAAAATATTTATTAAATATCCTATTAATCTTTTCCGATTTAAAGCGATAATTATAAATATTTAAAAGTTAAAGAATAATCCTTTATATATTAATTTTATATAAATAAAGGCTAATTTTAAGTTATAGATTTTATAATATATTTATATAATAATAGTTTAAAGTTAAACCTCTTTTTAATAATCTTTATTAAAGGTTTATTATATAAATTAAAGCTTATTAAAAAGTATTTTTAAGATTTTATATTATAATTTCTTTAAATTTTTCGCTTTAATTTAATTAAAAGATATTCCTATTTAATTTATATAATATTAATTATAATTAATTTTAATATTAAAATAATTATTTAAAAGGTAATATATTTTATTCTATTTTTTTTTAAATTTAATATAATAAAAATAAAACTACTTTATATAATTAATAAATATATTTTAAAAAAGTATATAATAATTCTTTTTAAAGAAGTTATATTAACGATATTAACTAATAAATATCTATACCTTATTTATAAAGATATTATATAATCGGTTAACATATATTTTTTTTTTTTTAATACGCTTTTTAAAAAGTAATAATTTTATAACTTTTAATTATTACGCTTTATACCGGGTATATTAATAAAATATTATATATTATATTATATTAAAGTATTAAAGCTTATATAAATAAATTAAATATAACGTTATAATTAAAGGTTAAATAAATATAAATAGGTTAATTAATATTAACTTTAAATAATTTAAAGTTTATTATTAATATAAATTAAAGACTATTTATTTATTATTTTATATAATTTATTAATTTATTTTTAATTAATATAATAAATAGTTTTCTTAAACTCTATATAATTAATATTTATTATAATTTTAATAAGAATTATATAGTTAGTATTTAATATAGTTTTATAATTAAGTAAAGGGTTTATTAAAGGAAGGTTATTATATATAATTTTTTTAACTTTTTTTTTATTTATTTTATAATGTTTATTAATTAATTATAAACCGATTTAAATAATATAGGGATATTATAGTTATTAAAGTAGAAGAGGTATTTCTTTATTATTATATATTTTATTTCTTTAAAGTATTATATCTTTTATATTTCGAAATTTTTAGAGAATTATTTTTTTAATATAATTTCTTTAATTTTAAGGATAATATAGTTATATAAATATTATATAAAATATATAGTATATAGTTTTTATATTTTAAGTGTTTTAAAAAGGATGTTAATATTAAAAATTTTATCCTAAAAGGTGGTATTAAGGTATTTCCGATATATCCTTTTTAAAATTTCTATATATTAAATAATATTTATATATATAATATAGTTATTATTTAAATTTAGCTAAAGGATAAGGTTAAAGTTAAAGTTCTTATTTATAAAAATTATATTTAAAATAATATCGTTTAACTTAATTATATAATAATAGTTTAAAGTATAAAATAATATATAATGTAATTTATTCTCTATATAATTATAAATTTAATCTTTTTTTTTCTATTTGATAGTTTAAAGAAAGGGTTTAAGGTTATATAACGAGGTTTATTCGTTCTTTTATTAAATCCTATCGTATGGGATTTTTAAGGTTATTTAGTATAGTTATTAAAGTACGCCTTTAATAACTATTTTATTATTTTTATTAATTTATAATTATTTTATATAATTATTAATTAATATTAAATAAGTTCTATATATATATACGGTAAATAATAATATATAATATAATATATATTTAAATTTTATATAATATATAATCTATTTTAAAAGAAAGGGGATCGTAAGATCTTTCTCGTACGGTAAAACAGGTAGTCCGTACGCGTAGCGTACGTGATCCCCCTGAACCGTACTGGATGTTACCCCTGAGCTGGATATACCAACACTATGTGTTACTAACTTATTACAGGATTGGAATAAGGAGCTTATGTACAGGGAAGCCGGGGAAGAGGAAGGGAACAGGGACGACAGTGATGATCACGAAGCAAGAGGGGAATCAGGTGATGAACAAGGCGACGCAAGCCTTGGAAAATAACGCTGGCCAAGCCAGATAGCCCAATCAAGACCTGTGGTTGAGATAACCACAGGTCTCACCCGAGACGTTCAGATTGATCACCACGGCCCGCCACTTGTCGGCTGCCCGACGGCTACGGGACGTAGAGCGGGCGGCTGATGTCATACCGGCCATGAGTCGAAAGAATTCTAGACTCGCCATCCAAATAAGCTCTGTTTAGTGAATATCGATCTAGCGAGCCGGTTCCGATTTGCTGTCGTGCATTGGCGCCTCGCCATTCGGGACCACCGGCCCTCAAATGCACAAGTATGGAATCGCCTACATATGTATCAATGCATGCAGGACCCTGAAATTCCCGGATGCTGCTTGACTGTCCCTGTTTCGGCGTTACGGTTCGTGTTGGCTGAGGTGTCGTCGCGGTGTGCGTTGTACGCAATCAGGCTTGCGACATGCTCGAGTCAGGCGTTTCTAGCTGAGTTTGAGCGGAACCTGGGCGCGGAACCAGAAGACGGAACCAACCATTGGGCCTAGCCACGTGGAGAGCGCCGGAACGTCATTACCTAATTTTCAGAGGGGAGGCTAGGGGCGACTGGCGCGACAATTGTTCGATAAGGATGGGTCCGCGACGCGGGCTAAGGGGGTTCGGCCGCGGCTCTCGCTGGCTGGTCTTCTCTGCTGGTATCGAATTTTTGGAGAGGGCCCCACTGGGAGCATCAAACAACACCCAGCAGCGGAAGTGCCGGGGTCTGTTCGGCATTGACCGCTATCGCGAAGGAAAATGTGGTCCGTACAGGGAAAATATTCTGCGCTTTCGGCGATACGGGGTGGCGCCATGGAGACGGCCTTTTTTGACAGCCATGGGGTTAAAAGGGCTCCGCGTCCGGGGCCTTGGGAATGGCAGCAACTGGGGATACTATTTGGCGATCTCACTCCATACCTCCTGCACCTCTAAAACAAGAATAGACCAATAATACCCTTGAATTTCGTCCTTTTTTTGATACCCTTTCTTGCCATTCATCGTACGATAGATACCATGGGCTCCGCCATGCAGCAGCGCCTCTACATCCTCGACACCGGCTTCTCGCTGCCGGACCGCGTCGGGTCCATCCAGTCGTGCCTGACCGACGGCCGCGACCTGCGGACCGTCCTCGGCGGCCTCAAGCAAAACCCGGACGGCATCGCCATCGACCACCAGGCGGGCCGCATGTACTGGACCAACATGGGCACCAAGCTCGAGAACGACGACGGCTCGATCGAGACGGCCCGCCTCGACGGCTCCGACCGCCGCGTCGTCGTGCCCACCGGCAACGTCGGCGTCTTCACCCCCAAGCAGATCGCCCTGGCGCCCAAGAGCCACAAGCTCTACTGGTGCGACCGCGAGGGCATGAAGGTCATGCGCGCCAACCCGGACGGCACGGAACGCGAGGTGCTGGTGTCGACGGGGTCCACCGCCGCGGACCGCGAGGACACGACGCGGCACTGCGTCGGCATCGCCGTCGACGAGAGCAAAGGGTGCTTCTACTGGACGCAGAAGGGCGCGTCCAAGGGCAACGGCGGGCGCATCTTCCGGTCGCCGATCGAGACGCCCGCCGGCGTCGCGCCCGAGGACCGGCCGCGCGAGGCCATCCTCGGCGGGCTGCCGGAGCCCATCGACCTCGAGGTCGAGGAGGCGTCCCAGACGCTCTTCTGGACGGACCGCGGCGACCCGCCCCGCGGCAACACGCTCAACCGCATCTCGCTGGCCGAGCTGGCGGCCGCCGCCAAGGCCGGCGGGCAGCCGCTCAAGTCGGACATCCTGGCCCGGCGCCTGCACGAGGCCATCGGGCTGAGCGTCGACCACAAGAGCGGGAAGGCGTTCGTGGCGGATCTGGCGGGCGGGGTCTATTCGATTGACCTCGAGACCCGGGAGAAGACGGTGCTGTTCCCCGAGCTGGGCGACTTGACGGGTGTTGCTTTGGCTCACCTGTGAGCGTTGATATTATGATAGATCAGCTAGACGGACGGACGACTGGAGGGATGATGAGATCATGCATGCATCGGGGGCGTTTAGACAGCGACTGATTTCGTTAGATGTATACAGATAGAGAGAAGCACAGTTAAAGAATCATTTAGCCTTGTTGTATAATGACACACAATACCTGCAGCAAGTGCATCAGCCACACGTAACCAACATCTAGTAGGATTTGTATTGGCCAGAGAAAACGTTCTAGCTGAGGTTGGAAACAGAAAGCGATTCGTACGTAGCTCACGTCAGCTTTCTCTCGCGGAGAGGAGAACATCTCGGGTGTAGGTGAAGTAAGCCCTAGCATGTATTCACCTGAGAAACAAGCTATTGAATATTTCCGAAAGTCTGGAATCCCGCTAAGACCGTTGAGCAGCATGCTGACCTACATCATCTGACATGGGGTGAGCAAAGATAGGAAAAGTTTGCAGGCACCCGAGGGAGGACGCCCGCCAATCATGACCGAGGAAACCAGTTTACGGCGCCTGTCGTATAACCACACGAATCAATCCATTTTCATGGATTTAATGTAACAGCGCATAAGAGCAGTCACATTCAATCGTATTTCCCTACCCAATTGCGCTTTTTGTTTGTTTTGTCGTCATAGAAATTTTGATTCGATGCCCGCCAAGGCCAATCGCCCGAAAGATATAGAAAGAAAGGACAAAGAAAGGCTCACTTACATAAGACACAGAGGAACTATAAGGTCCCATAACCCGAGACCCGTACAGCAACTTCGTTCGACACAGCTTTCATTCCCACGATGCGCTTCCCCACGGGTATTCCTCTGAAGCTGGCCTTCACCGCGCTACTCGCGCTCCCAGCACTGATAATCGCCCAGAATCTAACCAGCGAACAAGCCTTCAACGCCAAACGCACACTTTCTATCGGCGTGGTCCTCTTCCCCGGCTTCGAGCCCCTCGACGTCTACGGCCCCATGGAACTGCTCGTCTCCCTATCCACCATGGTGAAAATGACCGTCTCCTTCATCTCCTTCGCGCCCGGCCCCGTCAACTCCCGCTACACCCCCTTCTCCGCCACACCCGGCGCCCCGCCATCTGTCTTCGGCTACGTGCTGGGCACGAGCACGCTGGCGACGCACGCCTTCGCCGACGCCCCGGCGCTGGACGTGATCTTGGTCCCCGGCGGGACGGGAACGCGGACCCTGGTCGAGCACCGCGACGACCCGGCCCGCGGCAGCGGCGTCGTCGAGGACTTTTTGCGCCGCCGCGCCGACCAGGCCGACTATATTCTCGGCGTGTGCACGGGCAGCGCCCTGCTGGCGCGGGCGGGCCTGCTGGACGGCCGGCGCGCGACCACCAACAAGGCCGCCTGGGGCTGGGTCACGGGCGCGGGGTCGGACAGCAACCCGAATATTACCTGGGTGCCGTCGGCGCGCTGGACCGTCGACGGCAAGGTCTGGACGAGTTCGGGGGTCGCGGCGGGGATGGACATGGCTTACGCGTTTGCGCGGCGGGCGTACGGACCTGGACTGGCGGATCGGGCGGCGGAGATCATGGAGTACGCGCCGCATCAGGACCCGGACTGGGATCCGTTTTCGGTGGTGCACCAGGTGCCGGGGGCTAATATGTCGGAGTCGTTGGTCAGCTGCGTTAAGCCGGCCGGATACTAGTTGGCGGGCACAAATTTTGAAACCAGGCGGTCGTCAGAACATCCCGGGGGGCTGAAAATGTTGACAAGCGGTGTGCAGCTACGAGCCCCTGTTTCTAACAGCGAAACGGAACCTGCCCCATACCTTTGCAGTCAAACCAATCACACCACATCGATAATCCATTTCCAGCTCCATGACTGTTGCAATTAAGTGTTTATTCTGCATCTCAATAATCACGTGGCACTAAACATCAGGATCTCCAAAAGTGTTACTGCATCGGACATTAATTATTACTGTCGGTCAAGAAGCTGACATGGCACCTGCTTCACACCCATGCCGAAACTGCAATCATTTTCGGGGCTGGCTTGGACTTATAGCTAATTATTACAGGTTATTGATAGTACATCATGTAAGAGCAGCATCACATGATTTTCGGGAGAAATCGCGTCCAGGAAGCCTTCGGGGCCGCAGGGGTACTCCCCTCCACCTGCTGCACCTGCTGGGCGACCTCTGGCTTCTGAGCGCCACCCTCCTGCGCCTCCCCCTTGGCACTGGGCACGCCGCCTCCTTCGCCAGCAGCAGCATCAGCAGCAACCATCTGCATCTTCCTGGGGTCCGGCCCGAGCATCTCGACTGGGTACTTGTGCCGGAACCCCCACCTCCACCAAAGCCGCCACCTCCGCCCCGCCGACAACGCCTTCCACTGCGCGACCAGCGCCGCCTGCTCGCCCGCGTCGCGCGCCGGGCTCACGCGGATGAAGCAGGCGACCCAGCCCGAGATGAGCGTCCAAGACACTGTCCCGAGGCGCAGCGCGCGCCGGCCCCGCATCATTTGCCGGAACCAGAGGAAGGACTCGAGGAAGCCCAGCACGAAGAGTCCCGGCAGCACACTCGCCAGCACAATGACCCAGTCGCGCCACGACATGCACAAGTATGCGAGCCGGCGGTGCACGCAGACCTCGGCGTCGGCCGCGTCGCCGACCCGGTACCACGAGGTGATGCGACCGTCGGCCGAGTAGGACGGGGCTTCGCATGCGCGGATGTGGTGCCGGTAGTTGTAGCCGTACCCGGGTGTGACGCCCGGCGGCAGGGCCTCGAGGTAGAGGGTCTCGCTCGCGCCCCAGAGACCCGAGTTGGTCTCGGTGGCCGTGGGCTGCAGGCCCGCCGTCTTCGCGGCCGGGACGGAGACGGTCTCGGTCGTCTGGATCTCGAACGAGGTCGGGCAGGAGCGGGGCGCCGTGTAGGTGACGGGGGCGACCCAGTACGTGCGCGTCTCGCCGCTGTCGTCCGGCTCGAGGCTGAGGGGCGGGTCGTCGGAGAGCTGCCACTCGCCCACCGAGCCCGTCGGCAGGTACAGCTGGATTACCTCGAGGTCTAGGTACTCGTTGGTGTACGTCGAGCTCGCGGTGGGCCGGGCCGTGGGAGTGAGCCAGGTTTTGATGGTCCGGGTGGTGGTGATGACGTCGCCGAGGTAGGCATGAGTGGTGGTCACCACGACGTACTCGGACGTCGTCGATGCGGCCAGGGCCAGGGTTGGGTGGGCTTGGAGCGCTACTAGCAATAGCCCCGAGGCTACTCCTGCGAAGAAAGGTGTCATTGGGATCAGGTGTTGCGAGGGTATTCAGCGAGGATGCCAATCACTTCTCAAAAGAGTATGCATCCTGGACTTGCGTGGCCCCGACACCTGCTTTATATAAGTAAGCATCCTGTCCATTCATACGAAAGGGTGCAAGTTTTTTTTTCTACGAACAAGTCGCGATAGCCGTGATCCGGTGCCCCACCTTGTCAGTCCAGACGGTCTAGGTCGTACGAGTTGGGTGGAAGCAGTGCTCGTTTTGGGCCATATACGGGGCTGGGCAAGATTGCGCACCGGCGCGCCGGCGAAACTTCACGATGCCTCATTGGCCCATCAGAGATATGGACCGGGGGTCCTGCCTTTTTCGGCCCCAAACGTATTTAAATTTTGGCGGCCAAACTGCCGTGCCGCACATGTGCATATCGCTAGCTTTCCGTATTCTGCCAAGGACTCTTGTAAAGAAGGGAATTCCTCATAGCCTATTACTCACTCGCCGCCCGTCGGCGATGACTCGTTCTTCCCCAGAGCCAAATTCAACTCAACCACTTGCTGTCTTGGCATCGAAAATGGAATCTCATTTCACGCTCGTCTAATACCGGCTTGCAGACTTGTGGGCTTTCTGCCCCGACCGCCACGGAATAACGTGACAGCCATTATGAATAATCACGAATACTCGAACAATAGTGGTATATGTCCTTGAATGAGTCATCCCAGACTGATGCCGGTTGCACCCTAGAGCTTCCCGCCGAGTCTAGCGCTTATTCAGACCTGCGATCCCATCATCTACAATTGGCGCCGAAATGGGTCCCGTCCGGTCGAGCCAGATCAACACAACCCTGGTTCCCAGGGCACCTCTCAAAGATCTTCAGATTGTTCGTATCGCAGTCGCATTGCATAATGATCGCATTATTCCTGTTTCATCATACCGTTAGCCAGACCCCCAGTGTCGGCCAATGGCAGTTCAGGGGGAACTTACGCACAAAACCTGTCGCAACGATGATGTTTGTCGCACTCGTCGGCGTATGCGGAAATCGCGCACAGAGCGACGGACAGGGCGATGGTAGCGAACCGCAGTGTGACGGTGGCGGCGATGAAACAAGAAACGACAAGATAGCAGATATGAGCTATAGATGTGAAGCCAGGAGTAAACAACTGGGTGAGTCGGATCGTTCAACCGCTCAAAGAGGAGAGGCCGGTCGTCTCTATATATACCATTCCCTGAACCTGTATCAGCGGGTCGACCCGGCATTTGGATGGTTACATTATAGGGCAACGTCCCTTGCTTGTGTAAATGAAACGGCATAACGCTGCCAATCCAAGGACGGTCACCAACCAACAAAATTGATCTAATCTCTACAAGGTGCGTCTTAAGGTATTGCAGCGAACTCATTGCAGTTGACAGAAGCAGTTGCCATCACATCATTCTGTTTGCAGTCTCCTTGTTGGTGCCTGGAGAATAACGATCTTCAAATAAGGATGCTTACCGACCCGGCGTCAAGTAGGTGGATTTGCATCCATCACCAGCTCACACAATGGGTGGCTGAACTTCCTTGAACCTTGTATCAAGACTACTTCGCAAATCATGGTGAGGCATACCATCAGCCAACAAGAACGAATATAAGATCCCTGACACTCATTCCACCAAAACATCCCCGTTCATGTCGAACCAGATGGGGAGTACCTCCCAACTCTTCTTTCTACCAACCAGGTAGTGTAGCAACTCGTCATTCTCCGCGGTCTCGGGTCATCGTGAACCATCCTTCGGGACAACCCCGGTCGACCCTAACCAGCGACAACGAAGAGTCCGGATCGGCGCTCCGCAGCAGCATGTTGCATTAGACCAAGTGCTCGGACCGGAGCTTCAGCGAGATGTTCGCGATCCACGAAGCCACAGTGCTCTTAGAGAACCGCCTGGGGCTACGCCTCGTCATCGGACTCTATATCGTCGTCGTACTCTGGTCATCTCTGAACCCAGCGCCTCAGGAAACTCACCCGCCGGAATGGCACCATGGGCGCGAGACTTGCTCGACTCGGTCCGGGTATCGTGCAGCGGTGGAAGGCATGGAACGTGTATGAATAGGTGAACGTATTGTCTAATTAGGCACTATCCTGTGAGGGGAGATGTACAGTGTATAGATACGTGTGTGTGTGTGTACCGGAGCTCCGACACCGGGGGGCCTTTGACCAACCCTTTCAGTCCCCGCCATTGCCAGACTCAACACCATGAGCGTTCCGGTAGTATTACTCCATAAACTCTTTCCCAGCCCACATTATCGATCTGTAGATGGACCAAGGCCAAGCCGGCGTCGTCGGTAGGAACGCGTCATCGACCAATGCGGCAGATTTCATCGTCGTGGGACTCATCCTCCTGCCAGTCCACGTCGACATTGGCGGCGAAGCAGAAGGGGCTGAAGCGGTTTTCTGCCTCGAGGAGGTGGTCCGGGTGCTCCGCGCCAGACACTGCTCGAGCATGCTACGCAGTAAGGAAACAGTAAGCCAATTACACTGAGGCTATCCCTACCCGCAATGAATTTTCAAAATGCAAAATTCCCTACCACAATGCGAGTCATGTGTCACGGTTCGATACCGATCCTCTTGCCTACTGTGCCGAAAGCTGCCCCTGGGACAAAAGGATAAGTATTTAGGGTAAGCCAACATCGGGCCCACTGGTGGGTTACATATCCATAACATCGTATACTATTCCGTTTTGAAGTATGGCGCGACCCTTGAAGGACTGCGGGAGTCTATTACTCAGAGCCTCCGTCGCTTTCTAGATATCTCCCAATATAGACTTATCTACGGATACGACAAGATATGCCACTGCAGCTGAAAGAACTATGAAATCTCAATACAAGTCCTGTTGGGTAGAAAGGCATCTAGCTATTCCTTTGCTGTGCTGAAGCGTCCGGATCGGACGATAGTTTTCCCTGGAGATTTCGGGTTGGAGAACTCCACGTGACTTCACCATATGGCACTCGTAGGGGCGCCACATGACTAGAAGACCACTTGGATAGTGGCATAGGCGATTCGCCGGACATCCTCAGGCGTAGTCTTTGGGCAAGTCTTGTTCGGTCGGTCACTTGTTACACATATTGAAATCTATAGGAGACGCAGGATGTGTTGATCTTCATATTGGGGAAGACGTGCGTTATAAATTGGCAGATATGAGCAATAAATAGAAACTTTTGGGTGTGCAGAGGACCCAAAGTCGACAATAGCTGTGCCGGCGGAAACTCAGCTCCCAATCCTTTCCACCGTGCTGAAGCGCCACTTCCAATTACAAGGCATCTTCCCAGCAAGTCAAAGCGCGATCCGCCCCTACACACATCCCGGTGCGAGGAAGGAATGGAGCACCCCAGTCTCCATCAAGGCTGCGACCCAATCGACCCACCAAGATAAAAATAGAGAGAAAGAAAGGCCATATCAGAAGCCATATTGGTAGGGAAAGTTGTCTCACAGAGTTAATTGGCTACGTTGGAAGAACATCTCGCTTAACCCATGAGAAGAATCTTGTATGATTGGTTTGATTCCTGTTCCCCTATCCAATTAGTCTGGTCAGCCCTTCCCATTTTCACGCTAAGCCCTGTTAATATGACGCAGGTCCCTGCCTGTTAGCAAATGCAACTGGTGAACCCTGTTATTACAACACCCGTCGACTGTGAAAAGCCTACTTTTGTGGGAAGTCCAACCTGAGAAATCACTAATTACTGAGACTACCTTGGACATTAGTTCTAGGCTAAGCAGTAAAATAATGTCCAATATCCTATCTGTAATATGCCCGTGTCACCACCAGGCCACTTTCCATTTTAGGGCAGCAGTACCCTGGCCAGGTCGCGTGGAGACACCTTTTGCGCGGCACTTTTCGTCCCGATTGCAAGGGTAGCTGGGGGAATCGGGCAATGTAAGCGAATCCCCCCCTTTTAAACGTCTAAAACTTACTTCAGGTGCCAGTTCAGGTAAGTGAGGACGCTCTATAATCACTAGATATCATGATTGTCAAGTAAGGAAGGATATCACACGTTTATGTACACTGTGGCCAGATGCGATGTAGAAGTCTGAGGTTCGACTGAGCATCACCCCTCTGTCTATCCAGCCGGAGTCTTCACCCGCCCCTGCGTAGCTAGGCCCCTTGCCTACCCCATCTCACTCAAAGCGGGATCGATGGGTATATCCGCCCACTCCACCTCCAGAGGCTGGCCCCGTTGGGTATACGAAACCGAAGAACCCACTAGATCCGGATCCGTTTGGTAGTCCAGCAGATCCAGAGCCGCGTGGATCTCTTGGAGAACACCGTCCGCTCCCGTGGCTGCCTGGTCCCACTGCTGCCGCTGATTTTGCTGCTGTTGCCGCCGCCGCAGATGTGTCTCGAGATCGGCGAGGGCGTCGATCGTCTGCAGGCTGGCGAGCCCGTACTCGTGGGTGGAGAAGTCGATAAGCGTTCGACAGGCACCCAGAGCCGCATCCTGATCCGGTATCTCCTCTTGGCTAGAGCGGTTCATCGCCAGTAAGGCAGCCGTATCATGGTATGCAAACAGCGCGTCCGGGTACTGCTCGATGTCCTCGATCAGCTCCGGCCGGCCAATGTCCCGCATAAGCTGGGCGGCGGGCTCGTGGTAGCCGTTGTAGTAGGTGCGCCAGGCGTGATACTCTTTCCTCCTCATGTCCTCCACCTGGGGTGGGTTCGGCGAGGGGTCACCTCGGGGTACGTCTTGGTGATTCTGTGCATCGCCTGGTAGCCTAGCTCCACGTCGCTTGCCAGTTCGTAGTGCGCGTTGCGCGCCGCGGCAAACCTGGGGTCGTCCCTCGGCTCGAAAGAGTTCAAGCCGACCTCTTTCATCAGGAGATGGCGGTAGAATTCCGATATCTCCCTTGCAGTTATCAAGTTTCCTTCTGTAAAATGACTCGACTCGGGGTCCGGGGAGAGCATTTGATCGAAGGCTACCTCCGTCGAATGGTTGAGCGCCTGGGACAGGTTGCAGGCGAGTCGCGCAAAAGACTGGGCCGCTTCGGGCGATTGCTCAGCCAGCTCTATGGCGACCCTGTGCGTGTAAATCCAGAGAAAAGGGTGGTGGTTTCGCATAAGCGCCGTAAAGTCGTCAAAGCATTGCTGCATCAGCCGAAAGCCGAGTTGCATGCGCCCGTACTGAAGGGCTCGGTTTACCAGGAGCGTCTTTCTGTACCACGACTTGATGGCGGCGCATGGCTCGATCCGACCACCAGGCGTCCTCCGCCAGAATCCCGACTCGAACCCGAACGCCACTATCGTCTGGAGCGCTGGACTCCTCCGGTCGGGCTCGCGTACGCTGTCGGGGGTTCGGACCCGCACCTGCGGCATCGGCACTCGCAAGGGGGCTGTCGGGGACGGCGACGGGGTACGGCAGGTGATGCCCTCGATCTTGATGCGCTTCTCGCTGGCGGACCCCGCGCTCATGCCGTGCACGAGCCGGAGGTACTCGCGGACCCGCCGCTGGTCCATCCGCTCGCCCCGGAAGTACACGTGCGTCGACTTCCCGGCCGCTTCGCGCTCTTTGTATTGTCGGACCAGCTCGATGACTTCGGCGGGTTTGAGGTTCTTTCGTAGCTTCCACTTGGAAATTCGCGATTTGTACATCTTTGCGCTAGAGAACAGTAGGGGGCACGTTAGTGCTGACACTTGGAGTCTTTTTGGTGAGCAGGTCTTCAGCAGGAGGTTAGCAATACGCACGTTCCGTAAAAGCCATGCTGCTCCTTTAGTCCCAGGTCTGTTAGTGGATGGCCCCGTTAGCTGGTAAGACGTTTGATGGGACTACTGACTTCCATGATGCGCATTGTCTCTTTCAATGTCAAGTTGCGGCCCGAGAGGTCGTAGAGATGTGTGATGATGCCCTTCTTGGCCTCGAACTCTTCCGGCTTAGCCCAGGGCGCGTCATCCGGCTGTCTGGGCGACGGCTCGCTGCTACTGCTGCTGTCGGTGGCGCTCATTGTTGAGAGTATGGCTAACTGACTCTGGGAAGATTTGCCGGTATAAGTCGCATCAGCCAAAGCACAGAGGCATACGCTATTGCTGAATAAGTGGCGAGTCGCGAAACGGGCTTCGTCGCTTTTTAATGTGCCGTATTAATACCCGTACTGGGATGTATACCTACATACAGCTGCATGTGCCTGCCACAGAACTAGTCGACCCAGCATGCCCCATAGACTTTCCACAGCCGTTGACACTAGAAGGAATCCTGGCCGACCCGCTAGGGCTGAGAGGCACAGCACATGGCACAGCACTTAAGATTATCTGGGACAGCCGTTGCTGGGACAGGTCCTCATTGGATCGTTCAGTCTAGATATGGACCCGAAGAGGACCAAGGACTATGTACTTACATACGTCGGCGATCCAAGAACGACGTGCGGCGGGGTGCCTCTTGGGCTGAATAGAAATCCAACAGCACGGCCCAATAGGCGAGCGTCGCTCGATGCGAAGTTTCAATATCAGCCCAGGGTTTCTCCCTATACGTCACGGTCCAGGAATCGAGGAAGTGGTGGTCTAATAATAGTGGCAGTTTCAGTACCTACCTTCCTAATCTACGGGCAGGACCATGGGAGCGTCGGCAGGAAGAGGATGGGTCGATTTGCCAGGCAGCAATTTAGGCTTACTGACCCGGCTGCCAAGCCCGTGCCCCCAGCACTAAAGGCTCGCATTTGCCCCATAGGCTTACCTGCCCACCCCACAGCCCTGCACTTACTTACCTGGAATAGGGCAATGCTTAAAGTACTTACCTAGATTGAGTCATGAAAACCCCCCAATATTCGAGGGGGTGGGGGTTGTCTGTAAGAATAAGGATATGGATTGTTCAAGCCCACTTTCAGAGGTGAATTAGGTAAATGGTGGTGATGCCGCCAAGCCCCATGATGCCATGTCTATTTGTGTCTGATCCCTTGACCGCCCATTGGCTAGAACTGTTACCACGGGTGGGCTGCAGCTGCCACTGCGAAAATAAGCACTCTAAAAACCCACTCGCTAAAGAACCGTCTTCTCCGACTTGGAGCAAACTAGTAAAAAAGTACGGCGCAGATTCCGGAGCCGGGCATGCGTCCGTCATTCGTCCCTCGGGACCCCAATGTTTCATTGACCTCTTGATACTGCAATATGATGTGAGCCTTTTTTTACTTGGCCCATGTGTCTCTCGAGATGGCCTGACCAGAAGCCTGACCCCAGTCGGCCGGCTCAAGAAGCGAGGGGGCTGTGCGGGTAGTGCTTACAGGATGGGCTCCCTAGTGGTTTTAGCCGACAAATTGGTCCTCAATTGACCCGACAGCTGACAGATGGATGACCTTGGGATCCTTCACAATGTGAACTCCGTCGCCATCTGTCACTCTCCTGTCTAGCCTCTGCTCGCATGCTTCGTAGCTCTGTATCTCGAGCTTCTATGTCCTTGCATCGCGAACTACCGGTACTATGGACATACTACCCAGGTCGCGCGCGGCACGATCGAGGGGGTATTCTAGTGAAGCCGTTGGTTTTGTTTTGTTTTGTTTGAATTAGCGGAGTCTTCTGCCTAGCGAAAGCCCCTAACCGCGCCGCTATCTTGCATAGTAATCTTACTTCCACTCGGCGGCGCATATATGAACCGACCGTCGCGCCTTTCGCAGCTGGCCGACTTTTGGTGCTGTGACTTCATTTGCTTGCATCCATCCTTGCTGACGTTCGTTTGGGTTCTTACTTGGAGGGTTGGCATAATTCGGGATTACTAACTGCATACGCTCGCTTATATTTCATTTCCCAACTGTCGCGAACATGGTGCGACCCCTCAACTCCGTCTCGGTCGGGTTCTGCTCTCGGTTTCGGTCCCGGCCGTTTTGGCTGCCATCGAAGTGGATATCGACAATGAAGGTCAGCCAGTCCCACCACTTTTCCGTCAGCGACTGTCAACGACAACCGCAAATTGCAGCCACACACACCATTTGCTAACGCCCACCAAATCATGCAGACTCCATCAAGAAGGCGGCTGCACTGGTAGCCGAGGATCTCATGAGCTTTTACGACGGAGACAAGCCTGGTCACATCCCTGGCATGCTCTCCGACCCGGCCCCGTTCGGCGATTACTACTGGTGGACCGGCGGCTTGCTCTGGAACACCCTGATCGACTACAGCAGTGTCACCGGCGACACCAAGTACGTCGACACGACCGTCAAGGGCCTCGAGTGGCAGCTGGGAGAACACGGCGACTTTCTGCCCGCCAACTGGACCGTCCAGGCGGGCAACGACGACCAAGGCATCTGGGCCAACGCGGGCCTGACTGCGGCGATGTCGGGGCTTCCTGCGCCGTCGGTCAACGGAACTTCGGACTGGCTTTCCCCGGCCCGCAAGGTTGTGGATGAGCTGACAGTGCGACGCATCGACAATGGCACGACCGAGGGGGCTCTGCGATGGCAGATCGCGCCTTTCAACAACGGCTACAACTACATCAACAGTACGTGGCCAGCTGATATTCAGTGTTCTCGGGGTCGGACTGATGCTGACATTTGGGTTTTGGGAAACAGCCGCCTCCAACGCTGCTTACTTCGCCCTCGCCGCCGGCCTGGCGCACGAAACGAAAAACGACACCCTGGCCGAACAGGCAGCCAGCACTTACGAAATCTTGACCAAGCTTGGCCTGATCGACGACAAGTTCAACATCTACGACGGCTGCCAGACAACGGATGACTGCAAGACCGTGAGCCGTCTGCAGGTCTCGGAAAACCCCGGCTTGCTCCTGACCGGTGCCGCCTACATGTATAACCAGGTAAGTTCGGCATAGATGAGGGCTGCTGTTTGCCATGTTCCCTCCCCATCTTTTCGTACCCCATAACCATCGACCGGTGGCCAAAGATCGCTCGCTGACATGCGTAACCAGACCAACGGCGACCAGACCTGGAAGAAGCGCCTCGACGGCCTGCTCGCCCGGACCCTCGAGCTCTTCTTCCCCGACGGCGTCGCCGCCGAGGTCGCGTGCGAGAGCAAGCGCTACACGTGCAACGGCGACATGAAGCAGTACAAGGGCATGCTGCACCGCGGCCTCGGCCAGGCGATGCGGGCGGCTCCCTACACCAAGGGCCAGATACTGCCCGTCCTCAAGTCGAGCGCCGCCGCCGCCGTCAAGACCTGCACCGAGGGCGCCAACCAGCGCCTCTGCAGCTCGCTCTGGACCGCCGGCGGTGCGCAGGGCGACAAGGCTCAGGAGGCGGCCCGGAAGGATGCGGCGACTGCGCAGATGGACGTGCTCAATGCGCTGAATAGTGTGCTGATGGCTAGTGCCAGCACCGACACTAAGTTGACTGGTGGTAACGGGGGCAGCGATGGGGGTAAGGGGCAGGGCAGCTCGGATGCGGCGGGAGGCAGCAAGGATGGCAACAAGGACACCCCGGGCAGCATGGGATCTACGGCACCTGTCAGTGCCGCTGTCCTATTCGGTGGACTCTTCTTCAGCGCCGTGGCTATATTCTGAAGAGGGAATGGTGGTGATCTGGTTCAGATTCTCAACTTCAGATTTTGTCATGTATTACCTTGGCACCTCGATCTGCGTTATGAAGTTTGGGCTCGCCGAACTAAAGTTGAATGATACACGCTATTGCTTGTTAAGTATAACGAGGTGGGGGAAATCGCTCGGGATGAGCATCCAAAATCTCAAGGCCGTTTCGTGGACAGCAACTGCACAGAGTCGAACATTTCGAGTTAATGGTGGTGTGCAGTTGTCATCAAAACTAGAGAATATCCGATGGACTAATGTCTGTCGGATTCAACTTGTGGTATTATGTGCTGCCCAGCAGCCATGAAGCCTTTTTACTAGACTATGCAAATAGATTCTAGCTCGCTGCTTTCATCCCACACCAAGCTTTCTCCATACTGCGTTAGTGATGTAGTGGAGAGCTTGAAGATACCGATCCTCCGGTATATGTGCCTGTCTGAATCGACCCTTTGGAGCGCGATGTATATATACGTGGTTATCTCCAGTAAGTAAAGAGTGGAATCATGTGGAATATGTTCAGGGCCTGGCTCGCTCAGGATGTAGTCTGCGTGAAAAGGAAACTCCAGCCATCCATGTCGATTTGCATGATTTATGCTCAAATGGAACTTGAGCCGGTCTTGTGTTAAAAAAGATGTATCTTCCCCTTGTCGGTAGTAGGTGTATTTGAGAACCGCGGTATTCAACTTGCCCCTCGCGAGAAGTTTGCCACTTGTAACCTCGCCGAATGGGTTTTGGCCCTTGAGCATCACACTGCCGGCCCAAGACACTTTCTTGAAACTACCTAGTTGTGCCATTCGCTGCCGGTACGCTCTTTCAATCACTCCTAGGCCCTCGATGTATTCTGTTCCAAAAGGGGACCCGCCAAAAGGGAGCGGGCCAAAAGGCGACGACGAGCCCCTGATGTCAACTGTAAAGATCTTCTTCTCAGCCAGGAGTCGGTCCCTGATGTTCATCTCCAGGCTCTCCACGTCAGCCAAGAGTTGGCGATGGTATGTGGCTTTCAGTCGTGCATGCACCTCCAAACGTTCTTTCAGTTCGGATTCTCCCCAATAATCCACTGGTGCCGCTACACTTATCCAGGACCATGAAGGTCCTAGATATGTAGTCGGTCTGATGGAGACCGTCTCAAGTTTATCCACTCGCCAGAGAACATCGTAGCCCAGAGTACTTGCCCAAAGACCTGCCAAGTAATCTGCGGATGCATATCCACATCGGTGGGCAAGCCCTGAGAGTGCAGGCAAACAATCCGACTGTCTGGTGAGCTTCAGTCTTGAAAACTGCTCAACGACTCTATGCCAGCCGTCGTTGTATACCTGACGTCCCAAGTCACCACCGAACGCCTCATCAATCTTTGGCGGCTGAAGACTACGGGGAACTTGTGGGCTATCGCTGCTTGCACGTCTTCTCGATTTTCTCTGAAACCGGTCTAGTATCCGTTGCAACTTCCCACTCGACTAAGCAAAAGGTTAGCCTAGATTTGATTTTTATCAAAGATGGATACGGTACCTACACGAGCGTCTTTTTCGGCAAGATCGGTTGCATTCCTGATCAATAGACCAACATAATCCAAGAGTATTTCTTGTGTATTAGTCGAAACACGATCGACATAATTGTCTGAGACATCTGGCTTACAAGATGGACCATCTTCATTGGACGAAAAGCGTTGTTTCCAACCATCGCACGATTCGAGGGTACCGCATTCACAGACTGTTGACTGACGACATTCCCAGACAAGCTCCATGCCACAAAAGTGCAATACCCTGGGGGCTAAGAGTCTCTCCTGGAATACCCATCCGCGACTTAACAAGGGTGCTCTATCGGAGATTATATGGCCTTGACCAATGTCGTGCGGTATCGTTTGGCGTATGTAAACTGTCGACGAGGCGGTGCCGTTTGGCTGTCTAGGCAGCGGTCGCGTTGTAAAGCTGGAACGGGTGTTACTGAACAGTCCAGCAACGTCGTCCTCGGCCTTTGTGGCCGCGATGGTGATATATGAGTTCTCATATATATCTGCCATTTTTGCGGATTCGATCTCCCAATCTTGTCTATCATCCTGTAATATGCAAAGGGAGTCTATCCAGAGGTACCCGATGCCCAGCTGAAGGCATACCTCAATGCTGTCTTGGTATGTTCTTGGTATATCTTTCCATTCAATGCCCCGTCTTCGTGTGTTGATAGTGGCGGTAGTTGTCACCAATGTCTGATGTGATCCCCAGCAATGACTCAATGTAGCGTATCGTCCCTGAGGCTGACAAACATCTTCTTCAAGTTTTACCGTAATAGCCTTGTCCGGACCACGTTCGAACGCTACAACTCGTCGTGGAAATGGAATGACTTCCGCCTGCACGCAACTCTTGTGATCATGTATGCAGGAATTGATAAGTGAACGAATCCATTGTAACGACGACGAGAAGTCTGACGCCATTAACCGCCGGGGTTTGATGGCTGACATGAGGAACGAGCGGCCATCAACAACTTCCGGCGCCTTCCCATTCTGCAGGCCTGGAGTTTTAACAGGGTTCTCAGAGTAAAATACCTCCAATGCCAACTTTGGTCTCTCGTCGCAGAAGTAGAGTTCAAGATACAAGGTCGCGTTGGGGTCAGCATCAAACAGACCGTAAGCGTGAACACGTCTCACGTCAACAATGAACGACCCGAAAGAATCCTCGAAGACCCGGATACTCTCCAAAAGGGTCACGCACTGCAGGCATCGTGTCGATTCAACTGATGCTATGAGTTGACGTGGAGTGAAATCAAAGGCCAGACGGGTGTAGCTGGGATCAGGGTCCCTCTCAAGATCCTTGCAAAGGATGCAGCATTGCGTCGCCATGTCTGCTCTTTTGTCTTTGGGGATCATGATACAAATCAAGAAATGCTCTGGTCAAGTGTGGTGAGAATTAAGCCGGCGTGATGATCTTGGGGCAAGTGAGATTCTGGGGGAGTGAGGACTTGATGGGAGTTAACAGCATAGCCCGGTATGTAGGTATAGGTGATCAAGTTCTGTTTGGTGCACTGCTTTGACTGCGCAACTGCCGCCATGGGGTAGGTAGTACGTGGCGGTGGCTGATCTGGAAAAGCCCCTCAGCTGATCGCATTGTAGCTTCGAGGCGGCCGGTGACGTGTCCTTTCCGCTGAATAATGTTGCATTCTCAGGTGAAGACAAAGTATGGCTAATACTCTGAGATTTATGTTGAGATAATAACTGGGCGCGCGTGAGTCTCTACCCTGGCCGCCAGTCAATTATGAGCGTCGGCCCCTGGGAAATCACTTACACATTGCCAGAGCCCTGAAGAAAATCGTTCGGGGGTGGGGAAACCCACAGGCTAAATCAGCAATTGCTAGCGACCTGGAACCAACCAACTGTACAAATGCGTTGGCATGATGGCATAATGGCATAATGAATCAATCCGAGATGAGCCCAAGATACAAGTAGATAATTTCTTGCAGTACTTTAATTAGGCGACCGAACCAGTTATCCGGAAGCCAAAAGAGGATGGGTACTGTTGAATAACCAAAAACACCACTATGTACAATCATCCCCATCATCGCGTGCCGCGTCTTCGTTGTGCGTTTGCTCGCACGCTGTCTATCTCTCATGCAGATTGACCCCAATGAATCAATTGTCCTTCTCTACCGCATCTGCCTCTTTCTCTTTATCATTCTCCTTCTCTTTAACAGGCTCAACACTACTGGACAAGCCGCTCTTGCCCTTGGGCGTCTGCTCCGACTTCAAGGGCGTGCCGGCCCGACTGGGTACACGACTGGGCATCCAGAAGTCGTAGCGGTCGGGAAACAGGATGATGTTGGCCAGCCGGACCACCTCGGCCTCGGCCGCCGAGATGCTGGAGGCGGACTTGTCGCTGGCTGTCTCTAATACCGCGTCCACCGTCATCGGGTCGTCCTTGGCAGCGTGATTGGTGCTGTCGGTACTGTTCGCGAGTTTTGCGGCGGCAGCGGCAGCATGCGCAGAATGGTTCTCGTCGAGCTTGTTGGATGACGAGATTGCTGGTGGGGTCGACAAGGCCGACTTGCTCACCGTCCACGGCGCAAGACCCATGGCCTGCAGCCCTGCCTCACCACCAACCTCGGCGATGTCTTTCTCCTCAAGTCGCCCCGTGTGGGGTGCCTCGCTCCCGAGCCCGCTGCCGGTCGAGTCGAAGTCTGGTCCCGGATGCCCCCTTTGGAATGCCTTGCGCTGGCGCGCCAGGAACAGCGCGTTGGTCTGGGTCAGGGGCGCCGCGGGCGTGTAGACCAGCATCGAGGTGCTGGGCGGCGCCTTCTCGAACGCGTAGGCCTGATCCGGGTGCCAGACGATGTAGTCGCCGGGTTCCAAAGTCGGCGGTGCTACCAAGCTAGACCGCAATTGCAAATGCGGGTGCCACGACTCGGTCACGCGCTGCGCGTGGCCCGGGACGGCGCCGTGGATGATGGTGTTCTGGTCCTTGTCGAGTTGCCAGTTGTCCGCGTCGAGGTACGCGGCCCATTCCTCCTGGGCCTGCTCGCGCCCCTCAGGCGGGCCCTGCTTGGGCGAGAAGAAGGGCCGCAGCAGGAAGTAGGCCGTGCTAAGCTTGGGCGACGGCAGCAGGCGCACCATGCCTGGCTCCACCGTAGTCAGCGCCAGGATGCCCTGGAACATGCGGAACATGCTGCACGCGCCCGCGCCGTTGTACAGGTCCGTCGTCGCGTTGACGCGGCCCGTCGGGTCCCACGGGTTGTAGCTCTCCCACTGGCCCTTCCAGATCTCGTCGTAGGTGCCGCTCTGGCCGTAGCCGTCCAGCTCCCAGCGCTCGAGGCTGCCGTTGTCGATCTGCGCGATGAGCGTCGAGGCGGGGACAGCAGGGTGCAGCGCATGTGCCGCGACGTCGACGGCATCGGGCGGGGGCGCGCTGCTGCCACCCCCACTACCGCTGCCGCCGCTTGCGTGTTCGGCGGGGCCGCTCGCGAGGCTGCTCGTGGTCTTGGTGTCGATGCGGATGCGGTCGGCGTAGCTGATAGGGCAGCGCGTCGCGAGCCGGTTGTCGTCCTGGCTCGTGTCCCAGAGCGACATGGCGAACTTCTGCGCCGCCAGCACGTTGGGGTGGGCGCGCGCGCGCACCTGGCACGGCGACCAGAAGAAGTCGAAGCAGGTCGGGTCCTGCGCGGGCGGCGGCTTGAACTCGTGCTTGGTCTCGAGGTAGCTCTTGGTCTCGTCGACCCAGGCCCGCGCGTCTTCCGGCTTGACCACGCCCCGCACCACGCCGATGCCGTAGCGCTTGACGCTCGCGCAGAAGGACGAGACTTGCGCTCTGCGGCCGATGTCGCCGAATTGGATCTCGGGGATCAGGTCGGTGCCGCGGCTCTCGATGTGCTGGATCTCGTCGCGCAGGGCGTCGAGGAGGCGCGACCACGACGCCTGGAGCTCCGTCTCGTGGCCGGCGACGAGTTTCCGCTTGAGGGAGCCGAAGCGCGAGGGGAGCGGGACGGGCTGTTCGCCGTAAAAGGACAGGACCGGGGGCTCCATAGTTTTGGTGAAGGTGCGCTGTCTCAACTTGGGTCTCCGGCCTTCCTTGTGGTCACCATTCCTCAGGCGCTTCGTGCCAATTGTCGTCGGCGGGGTCAAAAACGACGTCGAATACTCCGAGGGATAGGGGATTTCCACCGACGAGATAATTGGCGTTGTTGGCCTCGCAGCTGGGGTATTAATTGCTGTTGTTGTTGTGGTCGTGGTGGTGGATGCAGTCGTTGGTGCCGCACTGTTAGCGGTCGTGGGAAGTGATGTAGTGGCAGTGGCCGTGGCCGTGGCGGCTGCGACGATGGCAGCGTGGGATTTGGACATGGTGGCAGCGGTTGCGTGTGCGGGGAGTAGACCGTTGGCACCACGCTGTGCCACCACCTCAGCCGTCGACATCTCGTTGGGGCGAGGAGGGGGGGACAGGGCCTATTTTTCAACTAACCAAGACAGGAGCGAGAGTGAGGAGAAGCAGGCAAGGCAAGCTGCAAGGCGTGCGGGCAATGGCAAATGGAATGGCAAATAGCAGACGAGACTGGCAGAAACACCATGTAACCACTTCCAGACAGCTTCTAAGTCCCAGACGCCAGCCAAAAAGTATGGGGGTCCTTTCCTATCCTGTCTTCTCCTTTCGAATCCCAATACTGCCAAGCCTTTCCAAGCGCAGAGCAGCGTGTCTTCGATGCCTCCAATATTTCAATTTCCACTCCCGACTCTTCTGGTCCTCTTTTCTCTTCTGGTGATGTTGCTGTGGCTTCTTTCTTGAAACCGTGCTTCCCTCTTGCTCTTCCTCAATATGCGTGATATGATGTGATTGACGATTGTTGCCGATGTTGCTGTCGTGGTGTCTGTCTGTCGTCTGACCTTTCCTGGTAACCAACCCGATGCCGGATTCAAATCGTCGTGGAACTTCAATGTTCGGCCATTCAGATTCCGTCTTCTCACTCTCTCTTTTCTCTTCTCTCTTTTTTTCGTTTCTCACCAATGCGATGAGAGCGCAGCACTGGCCGCGGGGGTTGGGCTGGATCTAAATACGGGCAAGCTCAGTGCCTGGAGGGTGCGCGAAGGTAACCATCCCGGGGCCCCAGGAGGTGGTCTCCAGACCAAACCAGACCCGGCTGCTACATACTACATCTGTATCGTGCCGTGTCGTGGGATGGGGTACATACACCGCACGTCCCGTCGCAAGTAACGTGGAGTTGTGGGCAGAGGCGGGTGTGACTGGGATGCACCCCGTCTTTTCCCTCTCTGCCCTTCTCGCCCGTCCTAGCCAGCTTCCCGTCTGCACCAATCCCCGATTCCCCAGCTGTCCCCAGTAAACACAGAATGGGGGAAAAGCGTGGGAAAGGCCCGCTACGGCACCCCGGGCCGAAGTGGCATTAGCAATTGGCAGTCGTTCGCCTGCCCCACCTCCACCTCCATAGCAAGACCTGACCTATCAGTTTGCTTGCTTTTAATTGATTGACTGGTGCTGACTTGAATGATTTGCAGCGCCCTGGACGGCCCAATATCCCAACGGCCCCTTGGACCGCATACTCGCGCCATCGCGATTGGTTCGACGCCAGCCGTGAGATTTCGCTAGATTTCGCTTGTCGAGACAAGAGATTCTAGTTTCAATGGCCCAAAACAGCTGACTGACTGACTGGCACCATGCTCATTGTCGTCCGGTCATTTTCGCCGGATATCGCCTGTGTCGCAGGTAACAACACATCAATTACAGCACCCCCCTCCGTCAAACAGCCTAAAGCGCAGCATATATTGCGCGCTCCCATTTTGCACTGTCATCCGTGAAGTCGGACTGGTCATTGATTTGTACAGCATCTATCCATGTAACCCTGGGGTATGCAAGGCCAGACCCCTCCATTGGCCGGAAAATAGCTGCCAAGATCCTCCGCTTTTTTACATGGCAGTATCTGAAGAAACCACCAACGCGGGGATCTCAATGGAGGTTGAGCTCCGAAACACAGATGTGCAAAAGCGCGTTCGACCAAGACGACCATGGCGCAGACCCGAATCGAACGAGAGTCATGTGCTGCCTTTCTGATACTCACTAGAGGCCCCTTTGCCAACTTTAGTATCCCGCCCCTCCTACCTATCTCGAGCTCGCTGCTATCTACATCTATCTCCAGCACGGGGGGCCAAGTCGCGGATCCGTCCTCATCATGGTTAGGAAGCAAACAAGCTGACCACGTGCTTGGCGGCAGTGCGGCAAGGCCAGCAGCCAGGCAAAGCATCCCCCGCAGACGCATGACTTGGATACGTGCCAAGAATGCGGACCGGGGTCAGAATTGAGGCATGCAGCATCCCCAGTCGCAGATTAGCATGTCAGTCACGTCGGCCGGAATATAGCCGAGCAGTTGGCAATTGGGGGATGGATGTAGCTGTCCGTCGTTGGTTGGGTTGGATGCTTTGGTGATGTGTGTGTGTGCGGAGTGTTGCCTCGGTCAGAATGCGACAGCAATTGAGTGATGGGCATCGCGATTTCGATCTCCCGTCCTTGTCTCTGTCTCCGATGCCACCAGCAGCATCCCGGTGGGATGGAACGGGGTGGCTGTCAGTCGTTACAGATCATGTATTCCATTTATCATCATGAGTAAGTCTTATGAATCCGCGGGCAGCTCGACGGTGGTTGGTTCCTGTCGTCGCTGCCAAGGGAGGCTCAATTTATCCCCCCAACCGAGTATTGGCAATCATGTAGGAAGTAGACAACACAGAAGACGCAGAAAAGAGCCAAACTGGCCCGACGAAGTCATGGCATGCACGGCAGATCGTTTGCCTACATACATAAGTTCGCGTGTGGGCCGACATGAGCCGACTTCGTAGAGAGCAGAACGCTGTCGTCGTATCTGCAGTTGGACCAACGACGACGGCCATAGAAGCAGCAGCTTAACTTAAACGCCGCCGGCCGCCGATGGACCTGTTGTTTTTGGGGGGTGACCCCCTCTAGTTCCTTCCACTTGAGGTCCCCTAGCATTTCTGGCTCAGGTCCTTGTTTCCGCAATCCCGACAGGGTGCCCCACTGCAAGAGCCCCAATTAAACCCCCAAATCCCCCAAACTCCCCCCAGCTGCCGTGAGACCTGCCACTCAATGGGGCCTGCTCCCTAATCTGGAGATATTGTCGGAGCCCATGCGACTAGCGACACGCGACTGGTTCATCTCTGTGAACATCAACCACCAAGCTTCAAGGAGTCGTCGCATTGGCTTAGTCACCTTCAACAAGTCCTCTGAAGTTACACCCGCTGCCGATCGCACGAAGTGATTTTTTGATTGAGAACGTTTATTCTCTCGGTTGGGAAGGATGGTGTTGCCGTTAGCAATGCATTCTGACGGCCAGTCCAGACGCTGGACGTCAGCCACTTTTCCTTTTGCATGACTCGCTTCTATCAAGCGAACCAGGTAAAAATCATCAAAACCCAGAAAATAGAAGCCGCATAACCTCCTCAGCAACCGCTTGTGCTCCTAGGCAACGTTGATAGGTCAGAATAAGGGTGAAGTCGGACTCGAGGCGAATACGTGTCGGGTCAAGCGCCGACTTGGACACCGGATTTCAGTTTTATGCCTGCGACCCATCCGGAATCTCTGCCCGATCGCCTGGGACCAACACCCCACGCACGGCCTCGGTGCGATCCAGCCATCCCTCCCTCCCTTCTCAACACAACTCCTTCATGCGGCCATTTCCAGCTGCATTGCCGTCCATGCTCATCAAACTCATTTTCTCTCCGTAGTGCGTCCGTCTTCTTTTTGCATGTCGGAATACGGGCCACATTCGTGCTTTTCCCATCTTGGCCCTGCATGGCAAGTCAGTACCTACATACAACATGTATTCTACGAGTGGTCTGACGACTGGCTGCTCGAAGTTTGGTTCCTAGGGCTGAGCTACCCGCCAGCCCGCTGCATCGCCCAACACGAGCCTGGCTTTCATGCGCGTTATAGTAAGCACCCACGGACATTGATGGAAACCATCCTTCGCCTCCGACCGGGTCTGCGGGATTCTGATGCCACTT
Source organism: Apiospora marii (assembly GCF_038362585.1). Taxonomy (NCBI): domain Eukaryota; kingdom Fungi; phylum Ascomycota; class Sordariomycetes; order Amphisphaeriales; family Apiosporaceae; genus Apiospora; species Apiospora marii. The sequence goes on from NW_027117377.1 coordinate 5,313,036, forward strand.
TGAGATACACTGGCGGCGGGAGCACCAGGCAGACGTACAGGAGATGTCGCTTTTGGTTCCCAATGTCACCTGCCCGATGCGCCGGTCAATGCAACATGCAAACTACCTAACATGGGCTATAGCTGCGAGACTATCATACGTGATGCGGTTTTCAACTGTTTTTTCTTTTCTTTTCTCTATTCGACTATGCACAGCCGGTGGTGCATCAGCTTGCTGTGTGCTTCATCTCCGCGCTACATGTGAGATTTGGGTTCAACGGCTCAACTCGCCGACGCCACCCCACCCAGACAGAAACAATACGCGATCCTAGATGGCACTGTCAAGGACACTATCCAAATGCCCACGACTCGACGAGTCGGCTTGAAAGTAAACACCGGTGAAGACACGGGAATTTGGGTCTATCATCGCTGCTGCTTGAACTTCTCCTCCTTGGACATGGCTTGCGGGTGGTAGTTGCCGCCCACCTCCTGGGCCTTGCGGGGGTTTGCCATCAGGAAGGCGTACGTTCCTGCGATACTCACGCCAACGACGCCGGCAATGATTAACCTATTCTGGTCAGCTGGGCGGCCTCGTCGAGGGCTATGAAATGTCAGCACTTACGCAGTGTTGCCTCCACTCTTGGTGGTTCCGCCCTCTTTCGGCGTCGGCTCCGGTTCGGTCGCGTAGCGCCTGACGCCCATGGACCGTTGCGAGATGCTGGTGGGGCTTACGCGTGCGGCGCGGACGCTGGAGCGCAGGGCTGCTGATCTGGAGAACATTTTGGCTGAGGGTTTGACGGAGAAAGGTGTCCTAGTAGACTCTGTGACTTGGTTTATGACTCTTAGTCGGGAGGTAGTAGTGGTTTTGTTAGAGCCAAAGGGGCGCCTTGCAGTATACGGATTAGGTAAGGATTACTTGGTAGCTGATTGAACGGATTGAGCGTGAGTGAAACAAAGACCGAATTGAACAACGGCAGATAATTATCTACTACCACTCACTGCTCATATAACATTTCGCAGGGTTTTCATCATCTTGTCAATTGACGAGTCTATGACGCCCGTGATGTCGGTACGCCCCATAATTTGCGGCTCATACTAATCACCTTCGCTAGCAACTAGTAGCCTTTCCCGTAGGTCCCCTGGACCAAGGGGGGAAACAGTGACGTACTGATTGCTTCTTTTCCACGTCAGGTCGAGCAATCGACACATGGAAAACCTTCTGATCCTGTTGATCAATGGTTTCTCCATTGATCGGGAATCCAAGGTTTCTCCTCCCGCTTTTACACATGTAGCGTATCGTGGAAGTACCATCACATCACATGCTTGCAGTAGCCGGGGTTTACTTTTCCTCAATTATTTCTCATTATCCTTGTGCCAGAGCAGTCGCTATGCATTCAACTAAACATGATCACCAGAACCTGGCAGTCCAGGGGCTGGTGGCTTTTTAGTTGCATTCACACCATTCCTCAACCTCGTTGACGTAACACTTCGCGTTGGTGCCATCGGGGCACCACCGGTAATTGTCTTTGCACCACTGATTAGGATCGGGCTTATGATAACAGTCGATCTTGGCGCATATGCACGCACTGGGTTCAGAAAGGTCAATACACAATGTTCTTCAAGCCAACACGAGGGAGGAGGGGTGGTTGTGAGAAGGGAGAGAAGGAAAGAAAGAAAGAGACTTACTCTTCCTCGTTCGGGTCGCACACGGCCTGGTGATTCAGCCCGGCACAATTCAGCTTAGGACACTTGTCCACCGAGCAAGGCGCGTCGCGGCAGTAGCAGAGGCCGTCCGGGTACATGCCGGGGTTGAGCTCGGTGTCGCAGTGGAAGCTCTTGCGGTCGTAGCGGCCGCAGTCTAGCGTCGCGCAGTCGCCGTAGAGGGAGCCGCCGGCGCACCCGGACTGCCACTCGCACTGGCAGATGGTGGTGATGTTGCTGCTGGCGGCGTACGGGTTCGGGCGGCACGTGAGCTCGAACCCGTCGATGCACTGGTCGCATTTTGACTCGTTCACGCAGGCGGTGTTGGGCAGGGTGGTCGCGCTGTGGGCGGGCGAATGCGGGGTGGTTGGGGATGGTGTCGGGGTTTCCATCCAGATGGTGGTCCAGAACGAGATGCTACTCGATGTCGTGGTGGTGCGGCCACTCGACGATGCTGAGTGAGTTAAATGGGCCGAAGAGTTACGCTTCGTGGACGACATATGGGACGAGGCGATGGTAAGTGCCGACTTCGAAAAGCTGGAGTCTGAAGAAGTGATCAACACACCGCTCGATGTTCCACTCGACGAACCGGACTCGATAGTGGACGACGGCGTGGGGTGCAAATGACTGCTGCCAGGGTGGGCAAAGTGCAAACTAGAGCTCGATGTTCCACTCGACGAACTGGATTTGCTAGTGGACGACGGCGTGGGGTGCAAATGACTGCCAGGATGGGCAAAGTGCAAACTAGAGCTCGACGAGGTGGCAGAAGCCGATTGAGTACCCGGGACGAAGGTATCGCTAGTCCCACCGGTTGAGGATGTGCCAGATACCGTGGACCTTGTCCGCAACGTCGACGATGAGGACATCGGTGATGTTCTGGATGAACTTCTAGATGTCAAGCTCGAAGAAGTTGAGCCGGTGTGCGAGTGGGATTTGCTGGCCGTGCCTGATGAGCTCAGGCTACTACTGGTGTAGCTAGTCGTGAAACTTCTCGTGGGGATGGGACATTGATAGGAGGGGTCGTCGGCTGCGGTATCAGGATCATCAGACGAAGTTCCGTTTCCTGCGTCTTGTCGGGATCGCAATTTGGCAAATCTAAGTGACCGGGAGCCAGGCCCCGACTGAGAACCACACGCTATAATTCGTCAGCTGGAGTGAACCGCAGCGGGATTGCATCTGGTACGACTTACGGACTTGAAGTCCCCATGCCCCGTTGTAAGCGACCTTGAAGTGGTTAGGGAGCGGGTAAGGTAGAGGGTCACTGGGCACCTGGTCTTCTCGCGGGTGGCGCTCGTATGCCAGATATACCAGATAGGCTTTGATCTCTTTGACGAGCTGGACCCCGTCTTCTGGTGTATAGTCCTTCTTCCACTGAAACTGGTCGGGGTATTCGGACATGAAGTTTGCGATAAGTCCAGCCTATTGACGTGTGAGCATCTGCTTCCAAAACGATACACGCAGAAAAGGTGTCACTTACCACAGCCGGAGCCGCGAATGAAGTACCGCTTGCGAATTGCTTCTGGCCATTAGGTCTTAGGGAGTCCACTACCACACCTTGGGCCCACTGTGGTGAAAATGTTATTAGTCAATGGTTAACGGAATATTAGTCAATGGTTAACGGAATGGCGAGTATCCAGCACAGATTGCAAGACTTACCACTGTTATAGACCCAGTGAGGCCGTTGGGATTCGATCCCGCGCCTTCAGGGCTGGTTCCACGATAGTATCTACCGCTAGGATGAACCGAGCCAACTGTAATTAGCGTATTGTCGGGGGTTCCGAGTGCAGGCGGCATGCGTTCTCCCATGAACTTGACAGGCGGAGCTACACCTTGTGCATTGGGCGGTCTGTAGCCCGTGTTTCCCGCTGTGATTACGGTCGGGATGCCCATCTGAGCCCACTCGTGCACATATCGCTCGAACACTGCCTGGTATTTCTCCCACATACCCTCGACGGACGCGCAGCTGTCGAGGCTCACGCTGAGGGAAAGGTTGACCACGGCTTTGCCCTGCAGGTTGCGCTTCTTGGCAATGTAGGACACGTGCCGCATCGCGTCTCGGACCGCCTCGATGGTGAGCGACTTCATGGCGTACTTGCCGTCGTCCTTCTGGTACATGGACGCCATCTTGATCAGGTAGGGGTTCGCGCGTGAGGCGATCCCGTACGTGGTGCCGATGGCCACGGACGCCACCTCGGTACCGTGGCCCTGGTTGTCGAGCATCGTCGCCGGGTTCAAGGTCTGTCCTGTCCCCACGACGGGGTCGTCCATCTTCTCGGGGACCCATTTGGACTTTTTCGCGGCGTCTCTGAGGATGAACTGGTTGGGCACGACGTACGTGGTGTCCTTGAGGTTGGACGGGTCGATCCGGAGCTCCGCCGCGTTGGCGCCTTCGATGCCGAACCCGGAGTCCAATATGAAGACGGTGATGCCTTCGCCGAGCGCCGAGTCTCGCGCGTACGGTTGGTCCTGGAGTGGCTGCTGGTCTGTGGACTTGGCTGAGAGGAGGCGTTGATGGGGCCATGCGGGGGGCAGGGGAATATATTGCATCTCTCGCTTGTTCTTGGCATGATAAAACAAAGTGTTGCTGATATGGTCGTCCTCGAGTAGTTCGTACGTGCTGTTGGCTGCATCGTCGAAGAATGATTGATCATCCCAGCCCTGCTCTTCGATCTCCCGAGTAAGAAAGCGATCGAACCATGCCACCCTCCCGCTGACCATGAGGGCTCGCTGTAAAGAATAAGCAGGAATCAAGTCCATGTCAAAAACGTATCCAAAGTCCAGGATATAAGCGTTGTACTCATTGATACCGACCTCAGATCCTTGCTTCTGGTCCAGGAACCCTGTCATCGAGCGATAGTACCAGAGAGGAAGATCACTGATCGTCATGTCCCAACCCCTGGAGCCGAACAGGATGCTCTTTGTACTCAACTGGACCCGGGAGACCATGTCGAATGCTGCTGAACCGTAGACCAGGGCTCCTCCGCCAGACTTGAGTCCCGAGCTCCCATCGGGCATAGTGGCCATGAGCTGGGACCGGTACTTCCGGAGGAATGGCACGAGGGTTGCCTGTTTGGCCTGCGCGTTCGACAAGAACCGGGCGAGGTTCAAGAAGCTCTCCATTCTCCAAGTGACACGCTGGCACAGGTCATCGATGCCGGGAAGCCCAGAGAATGCGACCTGGACATATGTCTTTGCTGACTGGGCTTGTCTTCTACCGACGCCCGTGTTGCTCACGTCGGACATGTTGTAAAGTTTGGCACCGAACAGGAAACCGTCCCAAGCATTTATGCGAGAATCATCAAAGATGGTTAGAGCCTTCTGAGCCGATGACGACACGTTTGCAAGAGCTGCGGCCTCGGTACCCAGCAACTTCTCAGCTTCGGTGGTGTTGGGCGCGTCGTAACGGGCGAAGAAGTCGACGACGGAGCTCAAAAAGGCGGCAGCGGGGTTGTTGGTCTCGTTGCAAGCAGTGATGTAGTCTTCTGCCACTTTCTTGGCAAAGGCCCGGCCGGCGGATGAGTCTGGAGGTGATAGAGTCGGGATGTCAAGCGCTCGTTCTTTGAAGGTCACCATGGTGGTGCCGATCAGGGTAGGGCTGGGCAAGGAGGGCGGCTCCGTGGGAACGCTGCCCGAAGCGCCGCCGATCTGGATCTTGCTGGGCGAGAGGACGATTTCGGTGCCGTCGTTGAGCATGAGGTTCAGGGGACTACCTTCGGCTGGCACGTAGTAGTCATTTTCCTCGATCGTGACGGTGATCTCGGAGAACATTGAAAGACCGGGGCAGGCAGTCGCCGTGGGTTGAGCTGACGACGAGGAAGATGAGGACGACGATGACGATGAAGAAGATGCTGAAGATGACGTGGTCGATGAAGAGGTTGCTGATGAGGATGTCGTTGCAGACGAGGTGGCCGAAGAGGTCGATGTTTCGGTAGAAGACTCGGCCGAAAGACTGGATTGTTGCTCAGACGTCTTGGATGACTCATCTGTCTTTTTGCTGGTCTCTTCGGTTGTTTTGGACGGTTCATTTTCGGTTGAGGGCTTGTTGTCAGTCGGTTTAGACTCGTTGCCATCATCACCGCCATCACCATCATCACCGCCATCACCACCACCACCGCCGCCGCTACCTCCTCCGCCGCCGCCTCCACCGCCATCTCCGCCACCTCCACCTCCTCCGCCTCCGCCTCCTCCTCCACCTCCTCCTCCCCCTCCTCCTCCACCACCACCACCACCACCACCGCCGCCGCCGCCGCCGCCGCCTTCACCACCTCCATCGCCTCCTCCGCCTCCGCCGCCGCCGCCGCCATTACCACCGCCGCCTCCAGGTACAGGTGGAGCTGTGGGGTTCGAACCCCCATTGCTACCAACTGGAGCTGGTGGGGCGGTAGTATGTGCTGCGGTTGACATAGTCGAGAGACTACTACTGGTCGAAGGAGGATGGTTAGGATGCGTAGCTTGCGGAGCTGCACTAGACATAGCCAGCGAGGAAGTAGTACCGGATAGCGGGGTACTTCTCGTTGTTGCCAGTCCGGGGGTAGGCTGTGTAACAGGAACAGGTCGGCTTGAGCTTGACCGCGTGCTTTCCGTTGTGCTACTCCTTGTGCTACCCGTGAAAGAGGTAGGAACCGAGCTTGTAGGGAATTTGCTGTGTGTTGCGACCGCTGAAGAGGGAACGGAGTTTGTCTGGCCGGAGACAGATTGTGTAACGGACTGAGAAAAGCTTGACAGCGATTTGTTAGTCGTAGTGCCAGTGGACAGTGTGCTCACTGAGCTTGTGAGAGGATTACTCTTCGTTTCACCAGCTGAAGAGCTACCTGAATATGTATGGCTAGTGCCAGGCTGTAGAGCGGACTCTGATGAGCTAGAGGGAGTTGCATGCGATTTGCTCACCGAAGACGCGGTCTTCGCTGTAGTATGAGAGGAGTCGCTAGAGCTCGCTGGGCCTGTCTTGTGGTGGGTGGTAGACTCAGACGAGCTGGACAATGTCTGGTTAGTCATGCTACTTGTGGAAATGGTTGCAACTGAGCCTGTAGAATGGGTGGCTATAGAGTTTGCGGAAGATGTACCAGTCTGTTTTGTGTTTGCCGAAGAGCTACCAGACATACTCGAGGTACCAGAACCCGTCGAGCCAGAGACAGTTCTAGTAGCAAGTCGGGATGAGCTTGACAATGTTGCGTCTGTCGTCCCGCCCGTGGAAGTACTGTCTGTGGTAGTTCCTGATGGTGTGCTAGAACTCTGCAGGATGGTTGAGGACTGGGTTCTAGACTGGGATGAGCTAGTCGTCATTCCGTCTGTGAGAGAGATACTCTGTGTCTTGACTGATGACGGGTCGCTGGAGATCGTCGAGACAGAACCCGACTCCGTCTTGGAGTGTGAAGAGACTGACGTGGATGATCTCGTATGTGTCGAGTGCGAAATACGCCCAGTAGAAGAGATAGTCATCGAGCCCAAGGAAGACGTGGTGTCAGCTGTTGCTGCTGAAGAGCTACTCGTCTGTGTTGAGATGAGACCAGAGGACTTTGACAAGGTAGGACTTAACTGGGTCAGTTTCGTGGTACCACTTGTCTTTTGACTAGTTGAAGTCGAAGTCAAACCGCCAGTGCCAGATTCAGACTCGGTCGGTGTAACGAAGCCAGACGACGACCCAGTTGCGGTTGATGTATCAAATGGCAAAGTGGGGTCGGGCCAGACATCAGTCACGGAGTTGTGGACCTCGATAGTGTAACTAGTCGGAGTTCCTCGGACGTAGGTGACGATCACCTTCTCAGTCCAGACCAGTGTGTCAGTAGCGATGTCAATTGTCGAAGCGAAGGTGTCAACCAGGGAAGACGCAGTAGTGATGTCGGAGGCTCCCAGGGTGCTCACCATGAGCAATCCTAGGAGCCATACCCACACATGTTGGGAAATCTGCATCGTGATGCAGGTGATGAATGAGAATCGGGAATGTGCGTATGTGATGTGCCGATGCGGATACCACTTGGGTAGAGTGTGGTGAGAGGGTTTGTTGTGAGAGAAAACCGAAGAGCCGGAGTACGAGGAGATGTGGCCTGCTTATAAAGGCGTTGGTAAAGTGAATGCAGCAGCTACAAGATTGAATCCGATTTGAGAATCCAAGGAAGTATTCAATGATGGAAATTGGTTTTGATGTATCGGTCAGATGGTTAACTGGTTGAAGAAGAAGAAGGAGGAATCTTGCCGTTGAATATAATCTTCTTTTGAATACACACTCTTCATATCTAATTTAGTAATTATCAAGTGCCAAAGTTACCGTCAGAGCAGACCTGGAGGATAGCAACTCAGTTTCATAGATGGCCAAACAACGGCGGCTTGTCTTCGGGTGGGAAGGTGTTACTCAGGCCAATGAATCGAGGTCACTGCAACTGGAGCTGCCCATCGCGGCGAATGATCCTACACCCCACGTGTCCTTGTGATGATTATTGTTTCGTGTCGCCTCGGATGGCCAAGGCTGACGCCCCAGAGGCACATCTTTTGATAGCATTTGGTCGGGTCGTTCGGATCTCTTGTTTAAGAACACTATCGTGGTAGCCACTGCATCCGTCCTAGAATTCTAAGAAGAAGAAAAAATTATAAAGTTTTAACAAGATCGAAAAATAAAAATATCCAATTTTATTTATTATATAAAAATAAAATAGGACAGAGGGTTACCGTGTTCTGAGCCAGGAGGGGACATGGGCGCCAAAGGTTTGCAGCCGTATGCGGATGCACTGTTCAAGCATACCCCGGGCCGACCTTTTGGCGGAAGCTGCGAAAGATATGATGGCGCGATCGGGGCTTGCACTCGATTCGGTGTACCCTGGCCACCTGATAGAGATGACCTGCAACCCGTAGCATGATCAGGCTTATTCAAAGACCTGGCATCCACAATATGACCCTGGAAATCCTTGGGAGTGGAAGACGGTGGGAGCTCGGGCAGAGGCGGCAATATCGGACTTACTGGCGCCACAGATGCTGTAATATCACAGCGTTCTCCCGTCTTCTAATCTAGATGTTGCCTGTGTCGGGATCAGTTACCAAAATGTGTCGTGAATGACTACGTCGTATGGCAGAGGTAAGAAGCATCGTCTGGATTTTGCATCCACGGGCTTATCTTAAGTGTCAAAAGCCTATCATCTCCTTAGGGCAAATCCCTCAGCGATAGTATCCTTAAAGTCCTGACCTGAGAAATGCCAATCAATACCAGCTGCTTTTGCCCTGCCAACCCAGACATGTGGCGGCAGCGTCTCACTGGAATCGATGCCACTGAACACCGTAGCCACATCGCTCATGTCCAAGTGAGCTTCGGACGGATAATGGAGGTACCTAGCTTTGACCCCGTCCCCTTCATTCACAGCAACCCGCATCAAAGAAAGAAAGTTTTCCACAAGTCTCGTGGACAAACTCGATGTACGCAGGACATCGAACGACCCGCGCCAACCGCTGGGGTGCGGGACCGCCTTCAGCTTGGTGGCGATAGATCTGAGTTCGGCCTGAAGATCGTCGGCAATCTCCTTCTTCGTACTTCGCCCGGCGCCAGTGACGCGGTGGATGTAGACAGGCAAACCAAGCTCGCGACCGGCCGTCTCCAGATACGCCTCTGAAGCCCATTTTGACGCAAGATAGCCGTTAGAACCATCGGCAGGAGGGGTGCTTAATGAGGTCACGGACACCGGCTTGGCCTCTGTCGCTTCTTCGTCTCCGGATGCCAGATCCTTGGGTACCAGCCCACCACTCGATATGAAGTGCACAGGCAACCGACGGGGCGCCGCCATTTGGACCATGGTCTTGGTGGAGACGAAGTTCACACCCCGCAGCGTCTGGTACGAGTCCCAGAAGGACCGATCCGCACCGCTGTGGATCAGAACGTCGGCATCCATAGCAAGCTTGTTGAAGACTTCGGTCGTGAGATCTAGGAGCGGGGCGCCTAGGTTGCCTGAGTATACGATGATCTTGGCGTTGGGCTTCCCGTCATCTCCGAAATGCATCACGCGAGCTTGGTCCCTGACAGCTATGCAGTAGATTGTGGAGACGTCCGGGCTTTCGTTTAGAGCCTTGAGAATGTTCCTTCCCAGGTAGCCGGTGGCACCAGTTAGCACCACTTTCATGCCGAGTCTTCTATCCGGCGCCTCAGCAACACGTGTGGTGGCGCCCCTGGCGATATCGCCCAGGGCTGTCTCGACATGCCAATCGATGGCAGCCACCGCAGCGGCGGTATCGACGAGAGCAGCCATATCGCGTAAGCTGCTTGTGCTGAAGAGTTCTCGCACCGGTACCGAGACATGGAACCGCTCCCGGATCATGCGCTGTACACGTACGAGAAGATATGACCCGCCCCCAAGACTGAAGAAGTCGGTTTCCGGTTGTATTGTTACTGCCTGCGTCAGATCACTGGGTAGGACTTGACTCCAGATGTCCCGCAATGACGCCTCCGTTTCCGTGTGATGGCTCTCCCCCCCCTGCGAGTGTGTGAGTCGTGCAATCGGCAGTTTCTGCGCCGCCCTTCTGTCCGCCTTGCCGTGCGAATTGACCGGGATCTTTTCGAGCGGCACCAGCATTGCTGGACACATGTACTTGGGCAAAGGAAGACGGGCGATCAGGGCATCCAGAAACATGCTCTGTTCCTCTGGCGTGTTGAACTCTCCATCCGACTTGATGAACTCAACGTGCCCGACGAGGAAATCCGGATTGCGTCGAAACGACACGACCGCATTGCCAAGTACCCCCTGAGAAGCCCGCAAAATGGCCCACTCCACTTCCCGAATCTCGATGCGAATGCCGTTCAGCTTGACCTGAGAATCCCCCTCGATGCGGCCCTCGTAGTAAAGCTTCCCGTCCCGTCCGTAACGACCGCTGTCACCGGTCCTGTACAGCTGGTTCGTCCGCTTTTGTCCTTGTGAAAAATGACCCGCCGGCGTTAGCGAGTCGGCCAAGAACACGACCTCCGTAAGGGCTCCCTGGCCGTAGTAGCCATTGGCAACGCCAGCGCCCGTGACGACGATCTCGCCCGTGACGCCGCTGGGCACGAGCCTCAGGTTCTTGTCGACGACGAAGACGCCGCAGTTGGGAACCGCCTGGCCGATCGGAATTGCTACCCCTTCTTCTTCCCCTGCGTTGCGATAGTCGAGTTCTGCCGTCGTGCACCACACACTCGCCTCGGCAGGTCCGTAGACATTGACAAGTGCCACGGCCTTGTTCAGCTGCCTAAACGACGCCTTCAAGGTGGAAGGCAGCGCCTCGCCTCCGACCAAAGCGTATCTCCAACTGTCGGCCGCGTCCAGCTCGGCCCGGCCATAACGGAACCAATGGGCCAGCTCGGTGGGCGTGGCGATCACGAGTGATATCCGTTCGTCGAGCAGGAGCTTGCAAATCGCCTTGGGGTCGCTGCGATGGCGCGCGGAGGCCACCACCACGCTGCCCCCGGAACAGAGACCCATCAGGACCTGACCAAAGCACAAGTCGAAGCTGACGGCGCTCTGCTGAAGAGTCACCAGAGGCTCGCTCGCGCTGCAGTGGCGTGTTAGACTGCTCTGTATGACGTTGGCGAGGCTGGAATGGCGGATTTCCACGCACTTTGGCGTGCCGGTCGAACCAGATGTGAAGATGATTAGGGCCGGGCCATCAACAGTCGCATTGGTGCTGTTATTCGTGGTGGTAGTCTCCGAATTGATTGACTGAGGAAGATTGGACAAATCTAGTACTGGTACATCTTTCGCCGCCAAGTCTCTTGTGGCCTGGAGAGTTTGCGAATCGCAGAGAATGGCTGACGGGCTGCTCAGCTCCAGCAAGCTGGCTATCCGGGACGCCGGAAGCCGAGAATCGAGGGGTACATGGGCGGCGCCCACCTTCCACACGGCGAGCAGCGAGCAGACCCAGTCCATGGTCGGCTGCTGATAACATGCCACGCGCTCATGCTCGACCCCTGACTCAAGCAAAGCGAGTTCGATCTGTCTCACGCGGCGCGCCATTTGTGAATAGGTGAGTGCTGCACCAGAACCGTCTTTCAATGCGGTTGCGTCAGGTTTGCATTCGCTTATCCCCTGGATGATGTGCGAAGGGGTCTGGGACAGGGTACTGGGCTCCCGAGCACCAAGCGACATGTCCACGGCATCCTTGATTTCGACGGTATCGTATAGATCGAGACCGCCCTCGAGGCTCTCGATGGGCACGTTACAGTCCGGGCCCGAGTTGGCGAACCTCTTGACCAGTTTGATATACATGTGCATCATCATCTGCACAGAATCGTTGGAGTAAAAGTCGGTCTGCGCCCTCCACCGGAGTCGAATGTCACTCTGGCTGAAGTCGTTGACGTCCAGCATGATGTCGGTCAGGGCGTAGTTGAGGTACGACTGGACCTCGTCGGTCGCCGCCCCCAAGCCCGCCGGCGGCTCGGCCTTCTGTGGCAGGTAGTCGAGCGTGACCTGGAAGATGGGCGCGGCGTTGCGGGACAGCGGCAAGGCGAGCCGCTCAAGCAGGGCCTTGAAGGGCAGGCGCGCGTGCGCCATGGCCAGGTACGCCATGTCGCGGACCTCGCGGCAGAGCTGGGCGAAGCTCCGCGACGGCGTCCGCCGGAACCGCAGCGGCAGCGTGTTGACCATGAGGCCGACGAGGTTCGTGGAGCGCGTGTCGCCCCGTCCGGCATCGACCATGCCGACGCAGAGCTCGTCGACGCCGGCGAGCTCAAACAGCATCAGGCGGAGCACCGTCATGAAGAAGTGGAAGCGCGTGACCTTGAGGGCGCGACAACGCGCGCGGATGGCTTGGACCAGGCCGGGTTCTAGAGCAACCATGGGAGGCTCTTCGAGCGCGAAGGTGGTAACGGGCACGCGTGTTTGAACCTTGGCGAAGGGTAGCATGGGAATGGGGTCGGGCAGGCCGTGGGGTGCCGTCAGTTGAGCCCGCCAGAACTCTACGTCTTTCGCCATGGACCCGCTATCGACGGCCAGCTTTTGCTCGGCCACGAGGGTACTCCATTGCGTCTGGACCGGCTCGAGGTGACGCCCTTCGTACAGCTCCACCAGCTCTCTCAGGAAGACGAAGAAACTGTAGCCGTCTATGGCGATATGATGAATGCCGATCACGAGGTAGTGAGCCAGCTCGTTCTCCGACAGCAAGACCAAGCGCACCACCTCCCCGCGGCCGAGGTCGAAAACATAATGGCGCTGAAGTTCGTCGGTGAACTCGATGGCCTCCTGCAAATTTGTCACGCTGCGGGTCTCCAGGCGCAGCGGGGCTGTGCCCGAAGCCAGAACCGCCTGTGTGGGCTCGTAGTTGTTACCAGCGTCGTCGTAGAAAGCCGTCCGTAGTGAGTCGTGGCGCTCGCCGAGCCGTCGCGCCGCCCGCGCCATGCGGTCGACGTCCAGCCGGCCCCGAAAAGCAATGCGAAAGCTGCAGTTGAAGGCGCTGAGCAGTTCACGCTGTTGTAGCAGGAACCAAAATTGGAGAGAAGGGTAACCCATGCTCTGCTTCCGCTCGAAGACGAGCTCGACATGCTTGTTAGTCTCACTAACCATCGTCACTGGCTTCGCATCTTCCTTCTCGTCGGAGTTGGCATCAGTAGTAGAGGATGGCGCCGTGTTAGGTTCCGTGTCTAGGGCATGAGACGAGGCACCCGAACCATGAGTAGTGTCATTCCTGGGCTCCGTGGATGAACTATCTCTATTGTTCGATCCCTGTACCTCAGCGGCTCCGGCCTCGACTTTCACGTGAGGAGTGAGCTCGGGGGAAAGCCGCTCTGCCGTATCTTGTACCATCTCCTCCACAGTAGCCCCGCTCAGCAGCTTCAGCACGGGCATGTCCAGATCCAGCTCTTTGCTGAACCAGAACCGTATGTCCACGGCGACCAGGGAATCGATTCCCAGATCAATAAGACGCGTGTCCGGCTGGACATCGTTGTCTTCAGGTCGCAGACCGAGCATCTTGCACAATGTTTGGCAGAGTCCAGTTTGGAGCACAGCCCAGACGCCCTCCTTGGTGGTCTGCTTCTTGAGCTGGGCGCGGACAGATACCTCCTGCAAGGCTCCCTCGCCAACGTCCCCCCTCCTGGTCCGTTTGTAGTAGGAAAATGCGGGAATAGGCAGCCAGCTTGGCGGATTCGACTCTTGTTCCGCATCGTATGGGCGCAGACTCGACGAGATCTCGTGGGCGGACGGCTTGGAGCCAGGCTTGCCGGCCATGACGGCTTCGGCGAAGAACTGCAGAAAGTCCCATTCCGACAGGTTCGAGTATCCCAAGCTGGCCAAATGCTTGAGGATCCCGAGATCGGTGCGGATGATGTAGCCAATGCCATGGATACCGGCCAGGTTCATAACGCTACCGGCCAGACCGCGTGCGCGACGGCCCTGGATCATACTGGCCATGAAGGCATTGGCGGCCGCGTAGGAAGATTGGCCGACGTTGCCCGTAATGTAGGCAAGCGAGGAGAAGACGATGAAGAAGTCGAGGGAGGGTTTGTCGAAAATGTCGTTCAAGAACCTCGTGCCGTCGACCTTGGGGCGGAGGGTCTCCGTGAACTTTTCGTGCGTCATGTGCGGAATAATGCCGTCGTTCAAGACCATGGCGCCATTGCAAACACCAGCTATGGGTGGCATGGTCGTGCGGATGGCTTCGTAGGTCTCCAGTACTGACCTGCGATCTGTCACATCACTGCGCGTGAGTTAGCAGACACGTCACTTTACTCGGTAAAAGGCGGCAGCAGAGCGTAGGGAGAGGGGTCAAAACGGACCAGGACATGACGTGGAGCTGCACGCCATCAGCCTCGATACGGCTCAGCCATGCCTTGTTGATGTTGGGGTTTCGTGACGTCACCGCGATATGGCGAGCCCCTCGCTCTGCCATCCACTTGCACAACGAGATGCCCAACTGGCCAGTGAGGCCGATCAGCCAGTAGGTCTTGTCGGGGCGGAACTTCACGATGTCCTCGGCAGGGCATAGACGGACAGGAATAGTCGACCTGGCTGTCCAGTTCAGAATGGCCACTCTTCTTTTCCGGGGCCGAGTAATCTCACTGCCGGCTAACTCTGCAATGTGGAGCTCTTCGAATGCCTCAAGATTGCCGGAGTGACGAGTGTCTAGCAGATAACGCGATATGCGGTCCATGATTTGGGGTATGACCGTTTCAGGTGATGCATGCGGACGGATGTACGACTTCTTGGCCATCAACACGGAAAGATTGACAACGTGACAGTGGATAGGAAGCCGGCTCTCAATACGCGCTGCAACTCTTCCTACATCCTCATCACCCGACAAAACGACAAAGGTGACTAGGTTCTCTGGAAGCAGGGGGGCTAGTGCGCGATCGTGTGTAGAAGGGTGTATGTACACGTAACTAGTACCGCTATCTCGAATTGACGTAGTAAAGTGGATCGATACATGGCGCTTCGCTGCTGCCTCCTCCAGAGCGGCCGCAAAATGTCTGGTTGGTGGTTCATGGACGAGAATGGCCGTGTGGCTTGGCGCTGTGGACAAGATCTCGTCAACCCAGCAGGCATGAACGGCTTCCTGGAGAAGAAGACTGGGGTCTTTGCCCTCGGCATACGCGTCGCATTGATGCATCCAGCTTGTCGCCCGGGATGCCGTGGAGGAGTTGGCCGTGGATAACGCAATGACGGGGCTGGAGGCCCCCTTCGACTTGCCGATAAGCAAGTACAGTGCACCCACCGAGCCGACTGTCAGTGCCATCAGCGTGGAGCGCTCGACTTGGATGTCTTGGAGTAATGGCGAGTTTGCTATATCCCAATCTGGTGTGGCAGTTCGCTCCACTTCCCATGCCCCTTGCCGATCAACAACCGTCAAGCGGTCGTCCGGCACCAGGTCGTCACGAATGACTCTATGACTGGAATTATAACGCGCGTCCAACTCATGGCTTGCCATGTATCTTGGAACTGTCATATCAGCATCGAGGCCGATGCGCACTTCGCGCTCGAGAGTCCAAGTCGGCGTGTATGGCTCCACAGAGGAAGCCCACGCGTTCGAGATGTGCATACGGAGCAGGGCCTCGACGACGATAGTCGGTTGGATGTCTGCTGCGTCCCGGGCGTCAAAGTCCAAGATCTGGAACTTCATGGCCGGCTTTTCGGCCGTCAGGCACCGCGCGACGCCCGTCATCATGTGGCCATAGGGCTGCGTTCCCGAAAGCCCCCCTTGGGTGACCCACACGACATTGCATGCCTTTTCCGTTAGGACCTGCAACGCCTTCCACTTGGCTGACGTGAAGGGGTGGAAGACGGGCTCGTCCAGCTCCGTCAGGCTCAGCACCAGCTGCTTGTCGGTGAAATGGCCATCCTCGAGCTGGCCGAACCGCTCCACGCAAACGATGGTTCTCGCCAGGGGCTTCAGGACCGCCAACGCGTCTTGACGGAGTTGGAATGTGGCAACGGACGTGCCACCTACTACCAGAACATCTTCCAGAGAAGGCTGAGGGTTCCCGGCGAGAAGTGTCGGCTGTCGTATGAGTTCCATCTGCGCGTCCATGGCCTGGGTCAACATGACGCTTTGCGGCGCCAGGAAGTGGCCCCCGGGAGGAGTGGCCGTGTCCAGCCCCGAGAAGCCCGTTCGCCTCAAGAGTCCAGCCCAAGTGTCTTGGGTGATGAGAGGATGGTGTGGACGTCCGTCGGCCTCGCCGACCCACCAGCCTTTCAGCGTGCCAAAAACGAACGTCGGATAGATCGGGTCCGTATCGGTGATTTCCAGGAACACCAGGTAGCCGCCAGGCTTCAGGAGCCCCCGAACATTCCGTAGCGTCGTCTCCAGGGACTTGGTGGCGTGCAGAACATTGGACGCGAGGACGAGATCGTAACTGTGAGGAACGTAGCCCTGCTTGGCCGGATCCTGCTCGATGTCCAGTTTGGAGTATACAAACCTGTCGGTGTGCTTTTTGAAGTTTACCTCGGCCTTGTTGAAGAAACCGACCGAGATGTCGGTGTATGTGTAGGAACGGTAGCTGTCCCCAACGTTTCGCAGGACGGCTTCCGTAGCGGAGCCCGTCCCGGCGCCGATCTCGAGCATGTCCATCTGCTGAAACCGCTGGCAAAGTTGGCCTACGAGTCGGCCCAAACAATCATTGTACTCGGTGAAGCCGAAGAGGCGGTGGTAGATATGGTCGAGCATGTTGTTCTCGCGGTATATTTCGAGGAAATCGAGCTTACCCCGGACCCATGGGATCAGACGGTCGCCAATGGTGGTGATGATGGAAAAGTTTTCTTGTTTTTGGATAATGGAACTCATCATTGGCTTCATAGTATCCCAGGTATCGTGTACCCACTCCGGCCGAATGACGGCATGCCGGCCGGCGGCTGCCTCGTCGACCGTATCGGCCACCCAGGCAAGGTACTTTCTCGAGTGCCACTCGCACGCGGCCCGCTCCGCGGGAGTGATGGTTTCATGCAATCGCCTCATGTAGAAGAAACAGGCACGCTCCACAAAATACGCATCTTCGCCGGACAGATTGGCACTCTTCAGCTCCCACCTGGCGAAGCCGCGAGTGGCGTCGGGCTCGAGGGGGCCCCATACCATGTGCGAGAACACCTGGCGGTCGTCCTGTGGGCTGGGCCCAACCAGCGGGGAAAGGCGCAGGCCTTCGATCTGGACGAGACAACCCCCCGCGGCGTTGAACATGTCGACATCGCCCGAGATGCCTTCGGAGGCGGAGACGGAGACCAAGGCATCAAAAGCTATGTCGCTTCCCAGACCGGCACCGGCGCCGCAGGCGCGAGAGTCAATCTGGATACGGGAGACTCGCGTCGGTACCAAGGTGGTCCATAGGCGTCCGTCGCCAGGTGCGCCAAGAGCGCCAAAGATGGACTGGAAGGCGACATCGAGAGGGGCAGGGTGCAGCGTCAAGGACGAAACGTCGTAGTCATCCGGCACTTTGACGTGGATAACGCCAGCGGAAGTGTCGGTGGTCCGTTCGAGCGATCGGATGCCTTGAAACATGTCGCTGTAATTGTATCCTGAATTGGCGAGCGTGGTGTAGAAGAGATCGATATCGACAGGGCTCATGTCCAAACTTGACCTCGACCGGGGTGGGAGGAAAGGAGGAGAAGAAGATCTGTCCCCATGGTACAGCTCGAGACGTATACGAGCGGTTGAGGCCGTAAAGGGGGCACTGCCATCGTTGGGGCAGATGGTGCATTCGTAATCACAACCAAAGGTCCCGTGTTGCTTGTCATCCACTACTCTAGTCAAGCTGACCAAGATTTCCACACCGACGCTGTCCTCATCAGGGAGCACCATAGCACGGTGAATACGCAGGTCCAGGATTTCCACCAATGACACATGTTCATTGCCGACCACGGCCTTGCACGCCTCGATGGCCATGCTGGCGAAACCTGCTCCTGGAAATACCACCTGCCCCTGAATCTGATGTCCCCGGAGCCACGGCATCTCCCGTTGCTTGATGAAGTTTCTCCAGCGAAAGTCGTTGGGGCCTCCGTCCAGCCTTACGCCAAGGAGTTCGTGTTGCCCAGCTGATCGTGACAGGAGCGCCCTGGTGGCCCGTGACTCGGTAAAGTACGCATGTGAATGGTCCCACGTGTAGGTAGGGACCGACTTGAGAAGGGCCGGTCTGTTGTCGGAGCCGGAAAATAGAGAGCTCAGCTTGCTGAGATTGAGGGTGGACGGAGCGGAGACGATGTTACACCACGCCGCACCAATGCCCGCAGAGAGCGCCTCCACGTCGTTCCCGCCTCTCGAGAGCATGCCCGTGTAAGGTATTCTCGCGCCGATTGCTTCCTCAATCACACTGCCGGCTGGCGCTTTCAGGGCAGGGTGTGGGCCGACTTCGACCACCAAGCTTAGAGATGCCGCAGCACCGGTGGCTTCGATGGCCGACTCGAGGGCTTGCGCGAACATCACGGGCTGCACAAGATTTTCCATCCAATACGAGGCATACAGCTCGAAATCGGGCGTTACTTCGGCGCCACCGACCACGGACGAAAACCACCGACACGATGGGCCGTTCTCTGGCACCAGGGCCTGTATCCCAGCACGCGACATTGCTTGCATGTAGGGCTCGGCGCAAGGTCCCATGTGATGCGAGTGCCACGCCTTGTCCACGTTCAACACCCTGGTAAGCTTGCCTTCGTCGTCCAGCACCAGCTTGGCCCGCTCGATGGCCCCGGCGTCGCCGGACAACGTAACACTGGCCGACGAGTTGGTGGCCGCCACGTTGAGGCGACCTTTGAACACGGGCAGTGAGCATAGGTCCTCGGCGTCATCGGTTGACGTGCCGGCCGCCATCATGGCACCGTCGGCGTGGGCGAGACGGCTGACGCGACCTCGGAGGTAGGCGACGCGGACCGCGTCCGTGGCACTGAGATATCCGCAGGCATAGGCGGCACCAATCTCTCCTATCCAACGCGATGCTGGTTAGCATTGGATGCAATGCGTCATCCTATCTATGTGGCTTACCGCTCGAATGTCCGACCACTGCTTCGAAGGAAACACCAGTGGCGTAAAGAATGTCGACCAAAAGTATCTGAACGGCAGTGCAAAGGGGCTGCGAGAACTCAGCCTCCATAACTCGGGACTCGCCTATGGGCTTTTGAAGCTCCTCCCACAGGGACCACGAAGGACGGTCCTGCTCGGAGAGTGACTGAAGTGATGCGTCGAGATGTCTGAGAGTGGTTGCGGCGGCAGACGAGGATTGGACTAGGCCCCAGCCCATCCTAGGCCACTGTGCACCCTGGCCTGTAAAGACTCCGAGGGTCTTGGTCTTCTTTGGCGAAGGCCGGAAACCTCTGTTTTGGTCGCCTTTCGATTCCACGGCGGCCCTCAGCTGCTGCTCAAGACCCCGGACGGTGGACGCCTCGAAGCACACACGTTGGGACAGTGCCGATCTCCGTGATAATGTCCAAGCAAGACCCTGGACGCTGGTATCTGATGGGGAGTTCTCCAGGAAGTTGAGCCATGTTTTCAGTTGAACTGTCAGAGCCTTTTCCGAACTAGCCGAAAGGAGTATGGGGATGACATTGTCAGGGGTTGCATTTTCATCGCGCTGTTTTGTAGGAGGCATGTAGCTCTCGATGATGGCATGTGCATTCGTGCCGCCAAATCCTGTAGAGTGTTAGCCTGGCGGCTATTGCAAACCTCTTTCGCCTGTCAGCTCGCTTGCTTACCAAAACTGTTAATACTAGCCCGTCTTGGCACGCCGGGCGGGAGCACCGGCCAGCGTTTCGGCGCCGTTGGGATCTGCAGAAAGCCGTAGTAGGGGTCTATGGCGGGATTGAGCTCGTTGAACAGCAGGTTTGGAGGAATCGTGGCGTTCTGGATGCTGAGAGATGCCTTTAAAAGCCCGGCAAGGCCCGCGGTGCCTTCGGTGTGGCCGATGACGGTTTTGATGGATCCGACGTAGAGAACCTGGCCGTTGGCCTTGGCTGGGCGATCACCGGATGCGAAGGCCTGGTATATGGCGCTGGCTTCCTGGGGATCGCCTGCCTTGGTTCCCGTCCCGTGGGCCTCGAAGTATTGACACCGGTCTGACTCTAACAGGGGGTTCAAGCCGGCTCTCGCGTACGTCTGCCGGATGAGTTCGGCCTGCGACTCACTGCTGGGCATCGTGATACCAGGGGTCCTCCCGTCCTGATTGACACCCGTTTCGCGAATGACGCATTCGACGTGGTCTCCGTCGGCGATGGCGTCTCGCAGCCGTTTGAGAACGACGCACGCGACGCCTTCGCCACGGGCATAGCCATCGGCAGCAGCATCCCACATGCGACTGCGACCCGTGGGCGAGAGCATGTTGACGTTGCTCTCGGCGATGTAGTTGGCTGAAAAGGGGACAAAGGTGATTAGTCAAAAATGGTCCAGACTGAAGGTACTGAGTATGATTCCATGGATAAACATGTTGATCTCCATCTCGAAAGGGATACTCACTCGGCGCAAAAATGAGGTTGCTGCCCGCGGCTACCGCATGACGGGACTGGCCACTCCGGAGAAGCTGCACCGCCTGGTGAACGGCCACCAAACTGGAAGAGCAGGCCGTATCTATCGTCATGGACGGGCCCTTCCAGTTGAAGAAGTAGGAAATCCGATTCGAGAGGATGCTCAGTGCAGTGCCGGTAGCCGCATACTTTGGAATGTTATCCAGGTCATGATGGGTAATCTGGGAGAAGTCATGACACATGACACCCACGTAGACACCAGTAGGCGAGCCGGATAGCTCCTCCATCTTTAGCCCGGCCAGCTCGAGGGCTTCATAGATGACCTCGATCAGGAGTCGTTGTTGCGGGTCGATGGATCCGGCCTCGCCCGCTTGGATGTTGAAGAACTGGGCATCAAAGCGGCGGGTGTCCTCCGAGAGGAGGTACGACTCCAGAACGTTACTGGAACCGTGGTGGTGGGCGTCCTTGTGGTAGAAGCCTTCGGCTGCAAAACGGCTGATCTTGCTGGCGACATCACGAGGTTGGGAAAGAAGCTTCCAGAGCTTGGACGGCGAGGAAGATTCCCCCGGAAAGCGGCAGCTACTGCCGACAATGGCGATGGGTTCGACGTACGTCATGTTTGGCCAAATGTTTGAGCTGATCTTGAGAGTTGACAATACGATGAATGCGAGCAAGCCTGAGAATATCGTAGGCCCGTTTCTGTGCCAGGATACGAAGGCCCACTTTGTTATTTGGGCCTTTTCAACGACTTCTCATGGGGTCTTGGGGGGAGGGGGCGCCTTGCTGCCCATTTCGGATGAGGGGTGTCTGGCAGTTTGAGACATATCATGCGCCGTCAGCAGCTATTGACCAAAACGGGAGTCAGCAAGGCTCGAAATGGGAAAGTGCAATACTAGAAGTGACATTGCCACTCCCGATTGCCGTATCACAGGTTCTCGATATCAGAATCGGGATATATGATCTTACCAGCGACCGGCTATGCGGGGTGACTACTTAACCGAAATTCTTGCTAGTATGGCTTGGTGTCGTTCATTGATTATCTCTAGAGAATGTCGGTGGTGAAGGTGATATGACTTGTTGTATACTTCAAGCAGGAATTCGGCTGTGCAATAGAAATTCGTTACATGAAATGCGTGTATTATATTTCCCAGCTCCATGTGTATGACAGCCTATAGCTGCCCAAGTACTGCCAATGAATAGCTCGACTTTACAGCCGGTAAACCAGTTTCTGCCCACTTAGCCCACCTTTTCGAAGGATCTCCATGCCGCGGATCAAGCCCTCGTACCTCCCATCATCGACCCTAACAGGATGCGCTCGAATCTTGTCCTCATGGATCAAGCGCTCTATAACCGCGAACAGCGGCACCGCCATCTCGCGCAGGCGGGGCTCGGGACCGCACCCGTATGGTGCAGGCCAAGCCGACGCGCTGCCCGTGATGCGCGTTGCCAGGATCCAGTCCGGCTCGATGGCTCGGCGGGTGGCGAGCCGGAGATTGAAGGGGTTGAGGGCCGTGTACTTGCCGCCGGCCCGGCCGATGGCCTCGTAGCAGAACCTCATGGTCGAGTCCTCGACCACGCAGTCGACGGCGAGCTCGAGCCCGTTGCCGCAGCGCGCGCGGATGTCGGCAGCGCAACCGTGGGCCTTGTAGTCGAATGTCTCGTGGGCGCCGAACGCGCGCGCCAGCTCGAAGTTGTGGGGCGAGCACGTCGTCAAGACGCGGAAGCCACACCGGCGGAGAAGCTGCATTGCCATGGTCCCGGTGCAGGTGCTGCCGCCATAAACGAGCACCTTCGTAGCTTGCTGTTCCTCGTCGGCAGGTGCGCGGGGCCGAGCTGTGAGAAGGGCTGGGTCAATACCCAGAGACCAGAACAGGGCCATGCAGGCCGACCCGACCGCCGTGCCCAACGCGGCGCCTTCCTCCATCGACATGGACTCGGGCATCCTGATGGCCATGTCGGCGGGAAGCGTGACGTAGTCCGCAAAGGCACCCCCCAGCGGCTTCAGCTTGTTCATGCCGCTGGCAGACCCACAGACGCGGTCGCCGATCCGGTGCTTCGTCGCCTTGGAACCAACCGCCACGACGGTTCCGGCGCAATCGAAGCCCAGGATGCAGCCTGGCGTCAGGAACTCACCCACCATCTTCGCATCCACGGGATTCAAGCCGATGGTCTCTGTTTTGATGAGAACATCGTCGGGTTCTGGAGTGGGAACCGGGACAGTGCCGGAAATTTCGAAGTCTCCAGACTCACTGGCTATGATTGCCGTCTGCGATGGCGGAATGGCGTTTGGTGCTGCCGCGGGTGACGGGGCGACAGTTGCAATCATCTTTGGTGTCTACTCAAAACACAAGGTGGGAAATAACGGCGCTTGTTGTGACAACAGCAAGACCATCTAATGAGGATTCGGCGGGTCCCGACCTTTCAATATCGCCCACTCGGACTCGGAACGAGTAGCGAGAAGGACCAGGAAGGACAGTGGGATCGATTCCGGTTGAGTCACCTTCCCGATTCGTCACTTTCCTTGAATGGAAGTTATCTGACATGCATGCAATTAACATGTGGCTCTCTGTGATTACTAGTACGCCCCTAGGCAAACACCAGAGACAAGGTTACTGGGACACGTCGCGAAGCCCATCAGCATGACAACCACGAAGCATTATATTGCCACCCCCACTGCTTCTATTCCACGCCATCACGATCCCTTGGCGGATATTCCGACAAACCCACCACCATGCCGCCAACCACGATTTTGTTTCTCACCAACTCGGAGCTGGGCCAAGCTTCGGTCATGCTGGCCGTAGCGGCCGAAGTAGCCCGCACGCCCGACTCACGCACCCATCTGGGCTCGTTCTCTCCGCTGGCCCCAGAGGTTCCAGATGGCGTTCTTTTCCACACCCTGCCCGGGCCATCGATGAAGCAAGTCTTTGCCATGAAAGGAAAGGAGTTTCTTCCAAGGCATCGGCCGGGGCTGACAGGGACTCCAGAAGGCTTTGCTGAAGCTTACTCCCGCGTCCTCGCACCCTGGGACGAGGCCGATTTCTTTTCCATCTTCGATGCCTGCTGTCAGCTCCTCAAGGATATACATCCTTCGCTTGTGGTCTTGGATCCGCTCCTTGGTGCCGCGTACGATGCGTGCGTTTTCCTCAAACGCCGACACATCATACTGACACCAAACACCTTGAAGGACCATGCCACGGGCTCCCAACCGGGCCTGGAGGGCCTGTACAAACTTCCCTGCCTAGGGTCTGGGTACAGTCTGCCCCTCGGCCCAGTTGCGGCCCTCTGCAACGCCTACCTGTTGCTCGCCTTGCACATCTACGGCCACTGGTCCGTGTCAGTCAAGAGGCTAGACCGCGCACGTCACCAACGCGGAATCTCCTGGCGTCTCGGCACTATATCTCTATTCGACGATGTCCGCCCCGACCTCATCGTTTTGCTCCAGTCCGTTCCCGAGATTGATTTCCCTCTAACTGTACCCTCCAACCTCCTGGGCTGCGGGCCCATCCTGCCCGCCTACTCGCCCCTGTCCGAAACCCATGGCGAGCTAGCCGCCTGGCTGAACCGGGGCCCCACCATCGTCGTCAACATGGGCTCGCACGTCACGCAGGCAGTCCGCCAGGCCGCCGCCATCCTGGCCGCCGTCGTCGCCTGCCTGCGGCGCCGCGCCAGTCTGCAAGTCTTGTGGAAGCTGCAGCCCGCCGACGCCGTCGTGCCGGACCTGCCCGCGGGCCTGGCTGCCCGCCTGCGCATCGTGCCCTGGCTGCCCAGCACGCCGGCCGCGGTCCTGACGGCGTCGCCGTCCATCCTCGCCTACGTCCACCACGGCGGTTCCAACTCGTTCCACGAGGCCGTCGCGGCGGGGGTGCCGCACGTCGTGTGTCCGGTGTGGCTGGACACGTACGACTTCGCCACGCGCGTCGAGCATCTGGGCATTGGGGTCTGCGGCAATCGCGGGCATGCGCCCGAGGTGGATAGTGCGGGCCTCGAACAGGCGTTGGAGGAGGTGGGCTTCGGGGCGGGGGTCGCGGAGAGGAGGGAAAAGGCTCGTGGGCTGGCTGAGGTGGTGGGCGGTGTGAATGCGGGCAGGAGCATTGCGGCCAGCAGGGTTATGGATGCGGCGCGATATTAAACAAGGACTTAAAGGCTTGGTCTGGACATTTAAAAATACACGGAGAATGTATCTGTCGTGTGACGGGCACCATAGAGCCGAACGCTGTCTCAGTGACCTTCCACCCTTCCCGTAAGAGCTCGCCTTGTAGCCGCCCACCCGGGTCGGCCGGAGACAGACTTGTCTTACTTGTCCTTGACAGCCATCCCATGTTACACATGTGCGCGGTGCGGACTGCGGAGGTACGTTGCACCGGGGACCTGGACGTTTTTATAAGTTACATAGGACTCCCGACAAGAAGAAAAATGGAAATTCCCCTCCTGCAGTCTTAGCGGCGGAATGATTGACCAGCAAGCATGTACCCCCAAGTCACACATATAACCGAGGCGGCAGAACGCCGCCGGTTGCAGAACAGGCTAGCACAACGAAACCATCGTACGTCCCGCCCCGCACGATGCCCACGTTTGCCCCACGTTTGCCCCACGTACATGCGCTCTACCTGCTGATAACAAAGTCTTCTGGCAACAGGCAATAGATGTAAGCCTAGCTCGGTGCAGTCGAACAGAGAGAGCGGCAAGGCCTTGATCTGGACGAAACCCCACACTATACCTCGGCCACCCCCAATCAAAGTCCGTGAAAGGAAGCAGCCGCAACAACAGTTACACCTATATCAAAGACCCAAGGCCGTAGAGAATGGCTTTCCATCACCAGTAATCAATTACGCTCCAGTAGTGCACAACAGCCCCCCCTGCACAACCAGTCTTCTTCAGCGGAGCCAACAGGCTCAGCCCCAACATGCGGCCGACAAAGACAACGACATTCCGAAACATACCCCAGACGATGATCTGCAGTGGATAAACAGCATGATGTTTGACGAGGAACTGTCATTCGACCTATCACTAGATTCCACGTACGCGAGCAGCGCAGCACAAGGGGGCGAGAGTGGTGCCTGCCTCTGGGACTGGGAGGGCGCACATATGGTCATCACTGAGAACGCGGACGCTGATGCCGACAGCGTCGACCATCGTCAGCCGGCCCCCGTCGGGGACAGCGACCAGCTCGAGCCCGAGGACTTCTCGGGCTACAACTCGCTGCACCTGGCGTCGTACCTGGGCCAGGTGAGCACGGTGCGGTTGCTGCTCCGGATGCGACCGGCCGATGCCACCCAGGTGACCGAGAGCGGGAGCACGCCGCTGCACATCGCGGTAGCGCGTCGCCACCTCGACGTCGTGCGGGCCCTGCTCGAGCACGGCGCCGAGTCCCTTCACATGCGCGATGCGGCGGGGCGCACCCCGCTTCACGAGGCCATTATCCGCGGCCAGGAGGAGACGGTGCGGGTGCTGCTGGACCAGGGGGCGGATCCTGCTACGGTTGTCATGTGACCAGGTGGTCGTCCTGCGGGAGAAACGATGGCCTTCCATGCTATGTTGATGTCATATCTGGCGCATCAAGATTCTTGAATATTGTTGTTTGCAGGGGCTTGGACAAATAACCCAGCAGGGCCGTACGGAAGCAGTTAGTAATACTTAATACGCCCACCACTTTGCGCCTCTCTTGTCAGGTTCATCTGCCTCTGTCTCTTTACGTGCTGTCACACGAAGAAAGGGGCTTGAGAGGAGATAGTGAGTGATGAAAGTGACCAGGAAGCAAGCGTGACAGGTGTTTCCCGGTGATAATTATGCAGTGACAATGTTGGGAGGCACCGCGGACCCAACCAGTGATGCCTGTTTGCTCTTGTTGCACCGTAATACAGCGCTAAACCGTACCTTTCAGCTCGTACCAGGCGCGTGGCTGAAATGGTCATTTTTGATAGGTATGTCTCAGGTAAGACTCTCGCTTTCGGTTCCGTTTTCGTTTTCGTTTTCGCTTTCGCTTTCGCTTCCTGTCTCGCTCTCGCTCTCGTTCTCGCTCTCGCTCTCGCTCTCGCTGTCGGTCCTGGTTTTTGGCTCGGTCTCGCTTTCGCTTCTCAGATATGTCAACTTATGCCAGACAACAGTGTCACAGTCGCGGTTTGTACGCTGCCCTGTCAGCTTTACACGAGCATTGACTTAACTCATTGTTTGAATCGGGAAGAATCAAACAACGTATTTGAGGTTGGTCGTTGTTTCTCTTTTCCAATTCCTTGGCAACCATCCATGCTAATTACCATTTTCCGCTAGCCCATATCCCCTTCGCACACATGACCCGTGAGCGACACAATACCGCTGACCGTCAGCAACAACCGACTGGAGGTCCGATAGGGGCACTAGTCCGAGGCATCGCTTCAGGGATCGGTCTTGCATCCGAGATTTACCAGCACCGCAAGCACAAGGAAGCCACTGAGGCGGGACCCCACGATCGCGCCGACAATGCCGCTACAGGAATCCCAAAGGGGCGCGGACACGGGAACCACGCCGAATTACCGCTGCCAGAAGATGAGGCCGTTTGGGAACTAGATGAAGCACAAGATCAAGTGGCGGGCACCTCAGTCGAAGTGACCGGTACCACGGAAGAGGAGATGGCCAACCCTGCCGACTCATTCCTCCAGGTCCACCCCCGACCCTCCTCAGTGGGCATGCTTGCTCTACCAGTCGTCATTACCCAGCGACGGCCAGGGTCCCGTGTCAGAGGCTTCGTACGTGCCTACTCGCCTCTCCTAGAGAACGTCGGCATTGACCAATCGACCTTTCTCGACTTTCTCGATAAATTGAATAAATCCGCAGAGCCCAGCCCATGGATTCAAGCCATTAACCTGGCCTCTTTCGCGGGGCAGGCAGTACCAGAGCCTTTTACCATTATCATCTCTCTTGCCGTGAAGAAGGCAGCCGATGCAACAAGCGAATTGCATAGTCGGTTTAAAACGAATCGATTCTTGGATCAAGTCAATAAATCCTTCTTCGCACCGCGTGGCCTAGTAGCCCTGGTGATGACGTGGAAGCCGAGCCAGAACAGCGACATGGTAACCACGGCCGACTTCGATATGAAGGCGTCGATCGCCAAAACATCAAGTTCCACCCGGCAACGCCGCCCGTTCGATAGTTCGAGCGGCGCCACATCGTTCGAATGGCCTGAGACGGCGCCGCTCGTCTTCCTATTCTCGACGAGGTCGTGGACGCCGAGGGGAAGTCCGTACTGAAGCGAAGTGGGAAGTTCGTTGGGCAATATATGGACAAGCGGGCTAGAGCAAAATGGTCCGGTGAAAATCCAGATTCGAACATGGCCAAGGCTATGGGAACAGAGCAGTTTGCATCTCGCTATGCCGACCCTAATCATCCTGCCAGTAGTGGGGATCCCATTGCCCTGTTAACCGGAGGGTAAGTGGTATGAGTTTGCCGTGCGGTGTGAAATACTTGACTGATCGTTGCCAGATTCCTTCAAGCCGGATTTGGCAGGGGACGCCACGAGATCGGGGGTCTCAGGGGTGGGTTGAGGGATGCAGCAGGTGGTGGCCGACTTGGTCTGAGAGACGGCCGGAGCGCTGGGGCAATCGGTCTGAGGGGCGAAGGGCGGGTTGGTCTCCGTGGCCGTGAATACGGCAGGGCGGTGGGAAGAGGGAGGTCAGTGGAATGGCGAGGAGGCGGAGAAACGTCCCGTGGTGGCCTAGCTGGCGATGGGATCGGGCCGCTCACCTTGATATCGGGAGCTAAGAAGCTGTTACAGGATGTGGGTCAAGTCAAGTTTCATCGAGGACCCGGACTTTGCTAATACTGGCGCAGGACGTACTTTATCTTATGATCGTACAGCGACCAACGGAAGACCAGATGGCAGAAGCAATGGGGCGCCTGTCCTTCTTGGAACAGCCTCGTCGTTAACGAAGGCGACGGGAGGGAGTCCTAGGAGATGAGTATGGACCAGCTGCGAATTAGAGCGAACTGTAGTGACAAGAGCATGGAACGGATTATTATGAACGAATGGCCTAATTAGCACGTTGACATAGTACTCGAGGAAGATCTTGTTGAACACGAAACTTCTGATACTTGCACGACATAATATTAAAGACAGAGGCTGCGACAATGACGGCAACAGTAAAGATACATCAGACCAGGAACGAGAGGTGGATTCACTGCCAGTCTAGACAGGTTCACCGCAGCAGAAGACACTCCATTGAGCAAGCTCATGCCCGCTTCCACAGCGCCACCTTGACACCGTCGGCATGAGTGAGTGTCAAGGCCAAGTTCTCGCGGAACACGCCCCCACGCGCCTCTACGCGTGCGTAGCACTGGACGAGCCGTACCAGAACGTACCTGGCCTCGAACAAAGCGCGTTGCTGACCCAGACACACCCGGGGACCCCCGTTAAAGGGGAGGTAGCCCCAGCCGGGTCGCAGGGGCCGGGACGGGTCGCGCCAGCGCGCTGGGCGGAACGCATCGGCGTCGTCGCCGAAGATCTCGGGAAGCCGGTGGGTCGCCCATACAGAGTAGTGTACGGCGGTGCCTTTGGCCACGAAAACAGGACAGAGGCCGTCGGGGCCTCCGCCACGAGGGATGGTGGTGTGGCGGGTGGCAAAGCGCATGTTGACCGGCACAGGCGGATGGAGGCGGAGGGCTGGAGAGCGAGCTGTTGTTAGTGATGGTGGAACCAGACTACTGGGACTGGGTTATCGTAGGAGGCGGATGCAGACGTACTCTCATCTACAATGCTTTTTAGACAATACATGCCCTTCAGACTATCATAGTCGGGAACGCGTCCTTGAAGTTCGTCCACCTCAGTTTCCAGTTCGCGCCAGACGTCCGGATGTCGGGCTAGGAAGTAGAAAATGCTGCTCAGGAGGCCGGCGGTCGTGTCGCGCGCGGCCAGAAGGACATTCAAAAGCTCGCTCCGAAGCTGGGTCGGATTGTCGCAGGCCGAGGACAGCTCCGAAAGCAGATTGTAGCGGCTGGGTTTGGAATCCTTGCACGTTCCGGGGCTGTGGCTTTCCCGTAGGGAATCGGCGATGTAGCTGTCCACGAATCTGTGCACGACGTCGCAAGCCTCCTCGAATGCCTCGTTCTTCTTCCAGGCATCAATGATGCCTATGATCTTCCCGAGACGGATGCGCCCCGGCAGGCATGCTTCGGCGTAGTCCCAGGATTCCGAGAAATGGGCCATGTCCGGGTTGGTCTGGCAGTCGATGGAGCGGCCCAACAGAAACTCGGTCGAGTTATCAATCGTGAAGTTAAAGAACAGGGGCTGCAAGTCCACCGTTTGCCCGTCTTCGGGCAATCTTTGGATGAGTCTTTGGACGTGGGTTTCGACACAATCCAAGTTGGCTGCTACCTGTGCTCGAGTGAAACTTGGCCGAATCAGAGCCTGCTCCGTGTTAATCGCCGCATTGTGGGGGTCATTTCTTTGGAGTCGATCACTTGCCCTGGAGCATTCCCAGCTTTCACCATCTGCGGTGAAGATGCCATGGCCGAGGAGTCGATCCATGGCACGCATCCTCGTGCCGAGTCCGAAGTCCTCAAACTTCGACGCCAATACAGCCTTGACGTTCTCGGGCTCGCAAGTCATGACGAGGGGCTGTCCCATCATGCGAAGCGTCAGGGTGTGCTGGTCCGTTCGGTATCGCGTGTTCAACTTCTCAAGAGCCGTCCGGCCATCAGCATTCTTCTGGAACGCCATGAACTGATCGAGTCCCAGAACAGGGTCGCGTTGGCCCCACTTAATAGCAGGCTTGCACCCGTTCTTTCGTTTGAATGCCTGGACTTGGATAAAGCACACAACCCACAATCTGAGGCCATAGCCGACAAGTCCCGCCAAAATAGCGAGGACTAGTAGACCCAAATTCATTTCGCCTGATACGTTGACCTATTTTGTTTGATTTATTTTTACTTTGTTTTTTGCTTGAAATAGGTGATCAGGTTGACACAAAATCAACTAGAGAATTGGTAGATGTCGCAATGCAGATCTCGCTCGTAATACACTGTGACTCGTTGGTCCATTGCTTGGCTACCTCGCTGGCTTGTTGCTGGTAATTGCAACACCAACAATTGGATGCGCTCGCTGTTCGCCTTACCCTTTGACCGGATAATGACCTAGGTATCACGCTTCTCAGCTTCTGAAACCCGAGTGTCCGAATATGGTAATTAACCCCTAGCTTGTAAGCTACATTTGGAAGTAACACATGTCAGCATTATAAAGGGTCCATCCCTTTTAGGACAGTTGGTAAAGGCAATGCTGCATGTCAGCATGCATAAGGTAGGCCAAGACCTATTAGATCATTTACAGCAAGAACAATAAGCAATTTCTGGGTTTAATTTGGACCAGTCGGGTGCTGTCATCTCAGCTGGGGACATCTACTCCGCTCAGGCTAGGTACAATGGAAACCGGATCAGTCATGTACTTACCTACTCCACACCACGGCGTGTAGATGGCAGCAGTCAAGGGGATAAGTTTCTGAATTTTCGGCCTCCGGTTGGTCATCCACCACACCTAATGGAGTTCCTTGTATTAAAGCAGAGGAAAGGAGTATCTGCCATCTCCAGAGTTTTAAAAACATTATTCCATTCATCCACAGGACCTCAAGCTGAAGATGGCCTCGCCCGTGCACACCTACTTCTACTCCATGGTAGAGGTCGCAGTGGTCAAATTCTTCCTGGACCACCAGATCTTTCGGGCTATCCCGTGCGAAGACGATGCCAGTATATGTCATGAGGAACTGGCTTCCAAGTCGGGCGTAGAGCTGAGTCTCCTTGTCAGATTTCTAAATTTTCTCATCGCCGCCGGGGTGCTGTCTGCCCCTAAACCGGGCCATGTGGCCCACACCACCCCATCTATGATATGGTTGCGCGAAGACGCATCGTGCTTCTTCCAACATATTTTCGACTTCTTCTTCGTGTCCGCTGCGCGGTGGCCCGAGTACTTTGATACCTACGGTCCCAATGAACCCAAGCATGCCAACCAAGCGCCATACGGTTTAGCGTCAGGTTTCCCGGGGAGAAATCTCTACGAGATTCTCGATACCATGCCACAGGTACCACGCTCCTCGGTGGAGAAGTCCTCGCTCCTCCCCCTATTTTGTTGTATCTGACCCGTTTACAGAAAGCAGCATCATTCAACGCCACCATGGCTCTGGCAGTAGCAGAAATGCCAGTCACCGGTACATACGACTTCAGCTGGGTTGACAGCAACGTATCGGATGGGCCAACTGGCGATCGGAGGGCAATCCTCGTGGATGTGGGCGGAGGCAAGGGGCAAGCACTAAAGGCCATCCTCGAAGAGAACCCTCACATCCCAGCGGACCGCTGCGTTCTCCAAGACAACGTCGATGAGGTCGTCAAGCAGGACCGGGATGGTGTGATGAACACCGTTGGGAAACAGGTCGTCAATTTCTTTGACGAGCAGCCAGTCAAAGGTGCGCGGGAAGAGAGCCCATGTCCGTGACGTCCGTGAAGCCACATCTGACCATTATGACGATAAATAGGGGCTCTAGTCTACCACGTCCGCCGGGTGCTCAATGATTGGCCTGACGAAGCCTGCTTCACCATCCTCCGCCGTCTCCGGGAGGCTTGTGCGCCGGATTCGCGCGTCTTGGTGGCCGAGAACCTCCTCCCGCCTCAGGCGTTGGGTTCAATTGACCTGTGCGCCGTCGACCTCTTCATGATGAACTTTGGCGGTAAGAGACGTACGGAGGAAAATTATGCCCACATTGCTTCGTCGGCGGGGTTCCGCATTTCGTCTGTATCCTGGGCCGACCCGTCCAAGTTTGCCGTCATTGAGATGGTGCCAATCTAACTAGGCACGGAGGCTAGGTTAAAGTTCGTGTTGTTGTGCAAAGGAAAAAAGGGGTTTGAGATGTAATTACCGAGATTGGAAATCAGACTGTATATCCCAGACTGGATAGATTGTTTTTCTGGGTTTTCATTATTTCTCAGTGCATAGTCCTTGTGATTTGGCCGCCAACGAGGGCATTGGCAATTTTTCCTCCAGACAAGGAGCTGTATCGGAGAATCTTAACTCATAATCGTCGCTTTTGGAAGGACTGGAGGGCTACACAGAAAGTGAACAAGTTTACCGATTGTGGGATTACAGATCTTGCAACAGATGGCACCGTTTCTGCATGGAGAGATTCCCACTTCTAAAACGCAGCACCCGTTCAGTCAAGCAGGCTTAGGGATTTGAAGCTGAATTCTTTTTGATCTCTGAGGATCACAGCGATCGAGTATGTTACGGTCTAGGGCCTGATGTGAAGAAGGCATCAGCGCCCCTCGGCCAACTAACGCACGCACTTAAGGTCCAAGACCACCGCGAGCCTTTCAAGATTGCCTCAGGCAGGCGCAAGAGAGGCTTTCCTCATTTCCTCAACTTCAGATTGATTGTACGTTGTTATTGGACAGTCACAGTGGGCAGTGGATGTGCTCGATATGTGTATGATATCTCAAATTCACAGTGATGGGTTCACAGTGATGGATCATATGGTTGATTGGACATAGAATATTTTCGTATCTTCATTTTTAATTGGCAGCGATGGCGGGGTTTTGTCTCACCCAAAAGTGGAAATTCACTACAAGCGTTCGATATACATGTACTTACGTGGTACATGTACTCCATTCAGCCTGCCGGGAACCTGCCTGGGACCCTCACGTTGGCGCCTGGGTATGCACTCATAATCTAAAATAACGACCAATGATATACAGGCTCAGCGCAAGCCACATAATTCAGCCCTGTCTCTCAATCTCGGGTTCGCTTTCGGGTTCGGTTTAGCGTTTGACTCAGCCTACCCATCACCTACCTAGGGTAGCGTTTGCTGACATGCGTCAATCAACGTTACTCAGGTACTACGCGAGAAATCCGTATCCCGGGCAGTGCAATGAGGCTTTGCTTCACTTGGTCGCACTGGGAGAGTAGCGTAGACATCCAGGAATGCCAGACAGAGCCATGCCGCGTTGTTTAGGCTCAGACCATACTTGTTTCTTGCCAATTCTTCTTTTAACTGCACGCCTGTCATTCCCAAGCCGTGTCGGAGCCAAGTTGAGCGCCGTATCAGTCAATACACCAACGAACAAGCACGTCAGCAATATGAACGCCCATACAGCAGCTGGCATTGCCCAGGTCGTCTTCTACGCACCCATCACTGTTTATGCGCAGTACGTCGGCTTTCGCTGCTGGAAGTACAGATCCCGGATGGCCTGCTACATGATAATGGCTTTCACATTGAGTAATCCAAGCCCTGCTTCTCCATATCTTGCCGCATAGCATTACTGACAGGCGTCAAAGTCCGGCTTGTTGGCGGCGCCCTGGTCATAGCCGTCGAGCAGGACCTGAGTACCTCCAACGCCAACTTGATCAGAGTAACCTACATTCTTCTCAACATCGGGCTTGTCCCTCTTCTAGCTTCGTACGACGGTTTACTAAGCGTGGTGTAAGGACTCCTCTTCCTAACTGGCACGATTTGGGCTGATGCGTGGAGTAGCTCCCGGGAAAACTTTCCCAAGAATAACTATCTGAGAGGGATCCATGCCATATGTGCTCTTCTCACCGTACTGGCCACAGGGCTTCTGATTGGAGCTGGAACCTTGACGGGCAAAGCAGACCAGGCGTCTTTGCAGTCCACTCTCTACAAGATTGGCTATTTCGATTTTGTGGCCATCTTTGTTGTTGCAATCGTTCTAAATGCTGCTTATTATACCGTACAGCGCGACAGCATCAATCAGTCGCATATCAAAGTATGTCTCTCTGCTGCCTGACGATGTCCCCTTTTTCTTCGTGTCATATCAAGATCCCCCGGGAGCAGATTTTCGACAGTGCGAAATACAACACTGGGAGATAAAAACTAACAATACTAACTCTGGAACTTTTAGATTTTGGGATGCTTATTGGCAGCCTCGCCATTTCTTGCACTGAGAACAGTTTACGGTATCATTGGGATCTTCAAGGCCACGGGCCCCGACATGTTCACGTCCATGTGGAGTTCGTTGTTCGGCTCGGCCACAGCTCTTGCGCTTATGGGTCTGCTGCCCGAGTATATCGTAATTTGTATCTATGTATACATATTGCATTACAGGATCGCAAATGCAGGGCCATCGACCGAGTGAGCTGCAGATGCAGGTCACGACGAGCTGATGACGGATAACAACGAGCTGCTCCAAAAGCACGAAAGTTCAACCGCGGAACAACAACGGGAAGCAACTTGAAGGATGGCGGTAAAAGTTCCGCATGAGGGGTATGATTATTGGACTTAGCAATGGATGGTAGACAACATTCTCATTCATTTTGCATCCAGATGTGCTCAAGTCTGGCTGCGGACAAGTCTGACTGCGGAGGACGTTGAAGCGTCTCGACCAGGTGAAGCAAGGAGGGAAACAGCCGGTGCTGCCTTCCTGAGTTTTGTACCAATTCCATTCAGAGCTATTGCCATGTTGTGTTTCTATACCTAGAAGATGTTCATTACTTACACGGATGAGGGACAAGAAATTGAGCGATATTGACGATTGATGCCCTGGGCAGCCCCATCCGGATAGAGTACAGGATGACATAAGATACCTGGCGTTGCAGGCAATTTGGCGGTTGATTCCGGACCGTTAGTGGCTCGATGCTGTGATGGTGGGGCTTGCAGCTGCTTCAGAGGCTTCTACGGCGTTACCCCACCACAAATTGCGTTCTGCAGCCTCACATACTTGGCACCTCAATATCATCTGCAGTCAGAGCACAGTCAGTGCAATGGAGTTGCAATGATTATTCAATAATTCCATTTGGAGTGGAAGCGCCTGTTTCAAAGAGAGCGTATTTACTTTCCAAATCTGCACGTACGTGTGTATCTCCAAGGGCGGCAATCAGGCCAGTCATTCAATCCCCTTGCATCGGAATTGATTGCATCTGCCACTTGCAGTTTGACCACACACCCTTGCAACTTCCCTGCCCGTTTTTCCGCGGCCCCCAATCCCGCAGCAGGCATCTACGTCTGCTTTTCGAGTGATGCACATCAGCATCTGGTCGTGATCCTGGACGTCATCATGGATGTCTTCCTATCCAACCTCCCGCAGGAGATTTCCGACAAGGCTCTGAAGACGCAGCTGGCAACCAAGCTGGCCCCGATTGGCATCTTCCAGGATTGGGCCTGCAACAAGCATCGCAAGACCAAGACCGGAATCATCACCTTCCTACACGTTCAAGATGGTGAGACATTCTTGGCCGAGTATGGTGCTCTCGACATGCCCGGCCAAATAGGCCGCAACGGCAAGACGAAGCAGAAAGCCCGTTTGTACATGTTCAACGAGCGTATCTTCTGTCACAGAGGTCGTCAGCAGCCCGACCAGTTCCATCTGAAGGCTATGCAGAAAGGCGCCAACGATCGTCGAAAGAAGGCCGAGGAAGACCGCCGAAAGAAATCTGACCAGTAAGTTGAACATGTTTGAACGAAGCCGCTTGAGGTTTTGATGAACTCAAATATCTGACGTCTTACTTAGGCAGCAAGATGAGCAACCAAAAAGTATGAAGGTCGCATTTGCGTTGCACGAGACGACCAATGCTGGACTTTCCTGCGGATACTACACATATCAATCAGGCGAGCTTGTATACGTGCCCGAGGTCAATTGGCAAACGCAGCAGGGAGTGGCAAACTTCTCCAAGTACCAGCTCACGGTGACATTCACTGATAGCTTGTATGGAGGAACCTCCATTCGACTCGAGATCCCTTACCGCATCATTGTGAACGTGGTTACATCCTCGACGCCCACCGCTCTCACTTTGACCCTCTGGGAGGCTCCTCGGATCTTTGGAGAGGGCCAACTTGATCCTCTCGAGGCTGCCATGGCAAACCTCTTGATCCAAAAGGGCCCTCAAGGGCCTAACAGGGATCGGTTGACAAAGGTCCCGGGAGGAAGTGCTGACCACGGCCAATCCATCGGACAGTGTCTTGTCTACCGCCTCTCAGCCTCACCCGTGGAGTTTTATGAGAAAATTGAGGCTCTGAAGGCCAGTGAGCTGTTCTCAATTGGTCATCAAAATCACGTCCCGACGACGTATGCAGATCAGAGCATCGCCCATGGCATTAAAAGATTTAAAGCTTTTGTCTCGGAGTGTTCAACGGTGAGTTAACTATACCATGATTTTCGACAACGTTTTGTCAATCCAACTGACGTTTGGGCAAAGGTCCTGCCTTTCGATATCCTGTACCAGCTCCAGGCTCTAGTTCAAAACGCCTACCTCCTGCCGTGGACCGTTGATGCCATTCTCCGTCGGCTGATGAGACACTACTACGATGCTGACAGCAACAAGAGACTCGGCAAGAAGGATGCCATTCACAGTGACAAGGTAACATCAGCATCCTCACCACTACTTTACCGTGTGATTAACCCAATGTTCCTGCTAACAACACATGGTTAGGAGTTGCCTTTTTCTGCTCAAGCCATCAAGCGGCTGTTTCCCAAAATCCCCTTCCCTGGAATTGGAGAGGATGCATCCATTTTCAACCCGGACAGTCTATGGGACTATCTCTGTTCGCTCGAGCAACTGGTTCGAGAAGATATGGCAGCCGATTTTGCTTCTGAAGGAGCCCGCAACAACCTTACGTGGGTTTACAGAGCTCAGGTATCGCCCACCGGTTTGACTCTCCATGGTCCAGAGCTAGAGGCCAAGAATCGGATCCTGAGACGCTTCCCCGACCACGTTGACTACTTCCTCAGAGTCCAGTTCAGCGACGAGGATGGACAGAATCTCAGGTTCAATCCCAAGGCCAGCAATGACAATATATATGAGCGGTTCAAGGGGGTGTTCAAGGGGGGCTTTGCTATTGGCGGCCGCCACTACGTCTTCCTCGGCTTCTCGCACTCGTCTTTGCGCAGCCACTCGGCTTGGTTCATGGCCCCATTCGTCTTTGAATCAACATTGCAGACTTACTTCACCGTCATTTCGCACCTCGGAAGATTCAATCATATCTACTCTCCAGCTAGATGTGCCGCGCGCATCGGACAGGCCTTTTCAGAAACGCCTTTTGCTGTGGATCTTACCGTCAACGAAGTCAGCGATCATGTCATCTCTGACATTACTCGGATTGATGATCAAGGCAAGGAAAGCGTATTCACGGACGGCGTCGGCATGGTTTCGCCGGAGGTTGTGGAACTCATCCAGGACGCCATGCCCCAGCGAAAGAGCTTTCCGACTTGCTTCCAGATTCGCTGGGGTGGAGCGAAAGGTATGGTTGCGCTTGATACTCGATTGACTGGACGAAAGATGCTCGTCCGACCGTCCATGGTCAAATTTGACACGGACGATAAGGATAACCTTGAGATCTGCGATACGGCCAACAAACCTATTCCTCTGGTGCTCAATCGACAGGTAAGTACGATCCCCCTTTGTACAAATGAACGTTCTGACCGAGACCTTGCGTCAATAGATGATCAAGATTATGGAAGACATGAAGGTCTCCAATGACTTCTTCTTCAAGCATCAGAATCGGGAGCTCAACCGACTCAGTCTGATTACAGCACACACTGTCAACACTGTGGAGTTCCTTAGACGGCAAAGAATCGCGGAGCAGGTTGGCTTTCCACAGTTGATTCGATGGTTGGATAGGAACGAGATCGACTACAAGACAGATCGTTTCTTGAGCTCGATCGTCGAGGCGGTTGTACTGCGGGAAGTTCGGTATGTTGGACGCCCCCCTCTGGTGGTCTTCAGTATCTCCAAAACAGAAAGATTCCTTCGAACGTTCCGATTTATGACTAACGAGCTCTTGTAGACTTCTCAAGCACAAAGCCCGAATTCCCATGGAAGATGGTGTGACATTATTCGGAATCTGTGATGAGACCAAGTTTCTAGAGGAAGATGAAGTTTTCGTCACATTCAACAAGTCTGACGCTGTTCGGGCTGATTACATGGGGCTGGATCAACAGCAGATGCTGGTGACCCGGTAGGTTATTTGCATTTGTTCTCATCTTGCACAAGCACCCCGTTCTTATAGACTGACGTCGTTTCTGGCTCTAGTTCGCCCGCCATGCACCCAGGTGACATACAAATTGTCACCAACGTGATTCCGCCCGACGACCACCCGCTACGATCATTGCAAAACTGCATTGTGTTTTCCCAGAAGGGAAAGCGTGATATGCCGTCTCAGCTGTCTGGTGGCGACCTGGACGGGGACATCTTCAGCGTGATCTGGGATCCGGGCGCTATTAATGCCGACATTCTCACGTTCGAGCCTGCTGAGTATCCTCGTGTTCAGCCGCTAAATATCGGTCGGGAGGTCGAGCGTGATGACATGACCGAGTTCTTCGTGAGTTGTCTTCACTTTCGGGGTCGTTCACAGGCTAACCAAGGTCTGAATAGGTTCAATTCATGGCCACTGATCAACTAGGTGAGTCGAAACCGTCAACGCTTTGGTATGCAACGGCAACGCTAACGAGAACCGGTACTAGGAATGCTCTCGAATAAACACATGGTGCTTGCAGACCAGAGAGACGCAGGCACAGTAGCCGATGGTAAGTCTCTGCATCCTCCTATGATAAACTACAAGTATTGACCAGACAGACTGCAAGAAGCTGGCCGAGATGGCGTCTACTGCTGTAGACTATTCCAAAACGGGTATCGCTGTTGACATGGCTCAGATTCGCAGTATAAGGTTCAACAAGTTCCGCCCCGACTTCATGGCCCCTTCTGTTCCCATGAACATCAAGCGCCGCACGGAGATCTCATTCGAGCAAGAGGTGATTGGGCCTGAGGGAGACGATGAGGACGAGGAGAACGACAGTCCCCGGTTCAAGTACTACGAATCGGACAAGATACTTGGGCAACTATACCGCGCAATCGATGAGAAGAGAATCTGGCATGAGAGTGTCCGCGTTAACACTAAGCACGTTGCCGGACCTCCGGTGTGGAACGCCCTCATCTCGTTGATCGAGTCAGAGTGCACCGAGACGCTGGGTGGCGAGGTCGACTGGAAACAGTACGAGGCCGAAGCAATCAAGATCCGGGAAACATACGAGGATATGGTGTACAACATCACCATGGACTACTCAGAGCACGCCTCCATTCCCATTACAGAGCTCGAAGTCTTCACCGGCAACATCTTCAACAAGTCGGGGGTACAGACGCGTCGCCAGCGCGACCAGTCCATCAAGCTGAAGGAAGCGTTTGATCGCATCTCCAAAACGACCGTGGCCCTAATCCGCAAGAATAAGCACGGCCATGACGATGCGAACCTTGAGGACGACGTTGCCAGCACGGTGTTGGAGTACAACCCGCTCGCGGCCCTCGAGTTGAGTCTGGCCTGTCTCCACGTTGGCCGCCGGAAGCAGCGGAATCATGTTGGTCGCTGGGGTCAGAAGGGTGACGACAGCGGCTTCCAAAGCTTTAAGGTGGTTGCGGCGTCCTGCGTCACCAAGGAGCTGGACCTCGCCATACGACGGGCTGAGATGATGGAGGGTGGGGGCTACGTCGGCGTTAGCAGCGCCAGGCGTAACTGATCCGAGACGGCGGTGGGAGTGGTGTAGAGTATTTCAGCATGATCCAACATGGCTTCACAAGACAGGGAGTATTTCGAGAAGTCTTACATGAAACACGGTAGTGCGGCTGACTCAAGACTGCCTCGGAAGCTCACGATGGGGCACCACAGGTTTGTTACTTACAGCCGTTTCACGTCAACGACCCAGTTACAAGGGATAAGGAGGGGGCGTAACCTAGTGATCATAGCTTAAAAGAGTCTTGATATGAATAAAAACTCTATTTCTGGTGACTGTATCTTGCTTCGGGTTGATGAGACTTCCAATTCCGTAAGTCACCGAGATCTTGCACTTGATTCCCAACGTCTGACCTAACCGCGCGGATGTTGACCAACAGCATACCAGGTTGGGAGGTTCCGGCATATTGAGAACCGCTAATCGATGAAATATCTGGCATGTGCTTACGGTGTAAATGTACAACCCTCCTGGTCCAGCGGCTCCGCGAGAACTGCGCCCAGTGCAAGATCCCCCAGGACATGACTGACTGGTACCACTGGACCACGTTCGATGCCCTGGGCGACCTGGCATTCGGAGAGCCGTTCGACTGTCTGGAGAAGGCGCGCTATAACCCCTGGGTCACACATATCTTCTAGGTCTTGATGACGGCTAACAAGATCACCACGGTCCTTCGTTTTGGCTATGTCGGGAAACTGCTCCCGGCGCTTTTGATCCCTCGCTCGCACTCTATGAAGATGATACGGCATCAGGAGCAGTCGGCTGTCAAGGTGGAGAAGCGGCTGAAACTAGGGACTGGGCGCGGGGATTTCATTGGGAAGATGGTGAGTGGGAGCAGGAAGCAAGACGGTGTAAGCCCATTCCGCTGCAATGTTGCCACACCCGTGATACGAGAGAAATCCGCCAATTGCTGTTGTCTATCGCTTGGTGGTTCGCAAGAAATGAGCCGAGACGAGCTGGTGGCCAACTCGACGGTCCTCATCATGGCCGGCTCCGAGACGACGGCCTCGCTCCTCTGCGGCATGACCTACCTGCTGGCGAGGAACCAGCCCGTGCTCCGGCGGCTAGCCGAAGAAGTCCGATCGAATTTCAGCGGCGAGGACGAGATCGACATTATTAGCACGTAGAAGCTGTCCTACCTGCAAGCTGTCATCGAGGAGTCTCTGCGCTATTTCCCGCCGGCCGTGGGGGCGCTGCCGCGCGTGATTGCGCCGGGAGACGACCACATCGTGGACCGATACGTCCCGGAAGGTGTAAGCCCATGTCCATCCTCTCCAAGTTTGAAAAACATAAAGACATAAAAAAAAAAGGGGGAAAAAAAAAGAGGCGACAGATGCTGACCAAGATCAGACCGTAGTGGAGGTCTGGCAGTGGATACTCTACCACAACCCGGCCTACTACCACAAGCCCGACGAGTTCCGTCCCGAGCGCTGGCTCGGCTACGCGAAGTTCCAGGACGACGCGCTGGCGGGGGTGACGCCGTTCATGGTCGGCCCCCGGAACTGCATTGGCAAAAAGTAAGTCGGCGATTGCCTTGCCCTCCTCACTCTTTACGACAAATTCAAAGGGTGGAAACGACCATGGGAGTAAAATGTATTGACCATGGTGGCTAACTTGGAACTCGATATATAGCCTGGTGCACGCGGAAATGCGACTGATCCTGTCGCGTCTAGTGTGGAACTTTGACTTCGCCCTCGCGCCGGGGATGGAGGACTGGTACGAGCGCTGCGGGGCTTACACGGTCTGGGAGAAGCCGGCTCTGAACATCTCGTTTGTACCTCGGTCTACCAAGGGGAGTTTCAAGGATGCAGCAACATAAAAGCCCCGGTACATCGCGAGGAGGAAAGGTAGTTTCTTAGCAATCGACCACGATATTCAGGGTGGGCGGCAAGAATTATGGTGTTGAGGCTTAAGTATGCGGGTGAAGGATGGCAGAAGGTCCGTGTAATGTCTGAGTATGTCATCGGGTGATGCGAAAACCCCCCTTTTGGCGCGCAGTATACCATTTGGTATACGCAAAGGAGCCCCATGACCCGAATGAGCAGACCAATCGGGACATGTGCATTAGTATGCCGGACTTGACCGATCTCGATTTGCAGTACGCGATGGGATACATCGATGGTGAAGGCCAAGCAGTGAATCCGAGCGATCGAGTTGAATTCCCCGACTTGATCGCTTTGGGCAATGCCAAAGGACTGCGAATGGCTAACCGACCCGGCGCCAAGAAGATGTCGATGACCGATGCAGCAAAGGCGGAGACCAAGAAGCAGAAGTTGATTTCGGCCGATGAGGTCAATGCCAAGATCGCCACGATGGAGGATAAATTGCGCCCCTAGCAACACCCCCAAACACTGTCAAATAAGCAATCATTAGCGGCCATCAGCCCAGTACCAACGCCATATGAAGAAGCCCCCCAAAAGCAACCACTAAATTCGGTGCACACAACTGGTCGCATCACTTCAAGTATTGTAGACATACGCGTTCCAGATTAGCCAATTGTACATACATATCCATCCATGTGCCAATCGATAGGTCTCGTCAATGAGTAGTAGAAGTATCTCTCCGCCGCCCCTCAAGCGTCAGAAGCATTCACCGCCATCGTCGGGGATCGCTGCACCGTCCGCCTTCTCGCCACCCATCACTCCGACGCCGGGCACGCTTCGCATCTTCTCGTGGAACGTGAACGGCATCGCGCCGTTCGTGCAGCCGTACTTGCAAAAGAGCATCAAGTCGTTCTTCGGGGTAGCGGCCAACACCCCATCGTCCTCTACGCCGGGAAGAAAGCGGCGCCGGCGTGGTGCTGGGGGAGAAGAGGCAGGTGTTGACGTCATTATCGCGGACAGTGACAGTGATAGGGATGCCAAACACCTTGCTCAAGAACGTAGCTATGGCGACGACTATCCGTCAGAAGAAGGCGAGGCATCACTGCGCAAGGCATTGAAGCGGTATGGATGGCCTCAGATCCTCTTCCTGCAGGAAGTCAAGATCAAGCCTGGAGATGAGAGAACCCAAGACGCCGTCAGGAAAGCTGTCAACGATACCCAGCGACCGATACTTGAAAGCCACGCGCCGAGACCGGGAACGTCCAAGAGCGCTGGTGGTACTGCACCTTCTCAAACAGCCACCCTCGCAGACGGAGGACCAGAGTATGATGTCTTCTTCAACCTGCCTGCCGATCCGTACAACGCCAAAGGGTTCGGAGGCTAGGTGTACGGGGTAGCCACCATCATCCGCCGCGACTTCATGAACTCGCACGTGAAGCAGGTCCGCGACGTCCCGTGGGACAGAGAAGGCCGCGTCCAAGTAATCGAGACCCACGAACTGAACTTCCCACTGGACAATATTACTTCTGCCGAACCCAGCAGCAACAACGGCACCAGGACCAGCAGCAGACGCACCAAATTCTCCATCTTCAACATCTACGCCGTCAACGGCACCACCAACCCCTATCGCTCTACCCGCACCGGGGCCCCCGCCGGCACGCGCCACGACCGCAAGCTGGCCTTCCACGCGGACCTGCTGCGGGAAGCGCGCGAGCTCGAGTCGCGAGGCTACGCCGTCATCATCGCCGGCGACCTCAACGTGGCGCCCGACGAGCGCGACGGACACCCTCGCCTGCGCACTTTCCCGGTCCAGCACGTTCTCAACCGCGCCGACTTCCAAGCCAAGTTCTTCAGCCGCGATCTCGTTGACACGGCGCCGAACCAGGCGTCGTACGAGGCCGCCAAGGCGAGTGTAGCAAAGACGGACAAAAACCCCATGAGGCGGGGCCTGGACGGGGTCGATACCTTCCGGCATGTGCAAGGGAGCGAGCGGCGGTACAGCTACCACCCGCGCGGCCGGCCGTGGGGCTCCGGCTGCGACCGCGTGGATCTCATCGTGGTGTCCCGGACGCTCGCGAATGATGTCGTCGATGCG
Source organism: Apiospora marii (assembly GCF_038362585.1). Taxonomy (NCBI): domain Eukaryota; kingdom Fungi; phylum Ascomycota; class Sordariomycetes; order Amphisphaeriales; family Apiosporaceae; genus Apiospora; species Apiospora marii. Next base: position 5,356,963 of record NW_027117377.1, read on the forward strand.
GGCATTTGCGACAGTCCTCGCGACCGGGGGCCCAGTGACCATTGTCCTGTCTGGGTTGAGGTTGGACGCCATCCAGTTGGGATTGGTTCTAATGGGCAGTAATATACTTGTATAGACACCCGCATCTCGATATGCAATTGCACAAGTAGGCATCGACGCATGTCTAAGCATTAGCAAATCTACCATCTAGCTCCTAGAGACTTCGCAAGAGTCCGGACGTTGGGAGGTAGGCTGGGCCATTCAACAGACACTATCTATCTACACATCTCATGCCATCTCAAAAACGTACCACAGCCCCTCACAAGAACCCCTGAACCTTCTCCCAAAACGCCCCCGGGTTCTCCGCCATGGGCAAGTGGCCCGTCTCGGGCACAATGGCCAACTCGGCACCCTTCTCCCCCAGATTCCCCCGGAACCCGTCCATGGCCTTGACCAGCGCGCCCTTGCCGTCGCCTTCGCCGACGGCCAGCAGACCCGGCACGGCGCACCCCCGCATCTCCTCCTTCATGTCGTAGTCCCAGAGCGCCTGGCAGCCGTAGCGGAAGCCCTCGACGTCGTTGGCCGCCACCATGTCCGTCATCCACCGCACCGTCTCGGCGCCCGTGCTGGGGTGGAACCAGCGCGCCACCGTCTGCCCCGCCAGCTTTTGGATCCCTGGTGAGGTGGTCTTGCCATCCTCAAGGGTCGCGGTGCTCTCGGCCAGGGCGATACGCTCCTTCCAGGCGCTCGTGTTAGCCGCGCTCGACGCCGCGTTGAAGTCGCACGCCACGAACCGGTCCACCTTGTCGCCGTGCCGCAGCGCGAACCGCAGCGCCGTCGCGCCGCCCATGGAGACGCCGACCAGCGCGGCCAGGCGCGGTATGCGGAGGGCCGCGAGGAGGGCCGCGAGGTCGTCGGCGTGCATCTCGAGCGTCGCCGGCTTGGGGGGCTGCCCGGGCACGGCGTGGCGACCGCGGGCGTCGTAGCGCAGGATCTTGTATTGCGGCCGCTCCTTCTTCAGCACGGAGACGAAGCCGTCCCACATGTGCAGCGAGGTCAGCAGGGAGTTGCAGAAGGCGATGACGGGCGCCTTGGGGTCGGGGTTGCCTTCGAGACGGTAGGGGACGACGAGGCAGTCGGAGGGGATGGTCACGAAGGACTCGATGACGGGGTTGCCGTCCTCGTTGGCCGTCTTGGTCTTGCCGTCGGCGGACTGGAACGACGAGGCCGAGGTCGCGGTCGGCAGCTCCGAAAGAGAGGACAGGTCGCGGGGGGCCGGGCCGAAGGTGTAGAAGAGCGACCAGAGGCGGCGGCCCTGCAGCGTCGCGTAGTTGTCCGTCACTTTCACGCGCCACGGGGTCGCCATGGACGCCTTGTGCTCCGGGCCGCCGAGGCCGTTCTCCTTGGTGTAGTCGTGCACTCCGTAGTACAGCGTCTTGGCGCCGCTCTTGGTGTCGAGGACCGACGTCTTGAAGAGCCGCGTCCGCAGCCAGCCGGGCACCTTGGACAGCATCTCGGCGTGCTCCTCGTTATACCACTTGAGCAATTCGGTCTCAGCGTCCGGGTGATCCTTGAGTCCGAGCTCGACAACCACGAGCACCAGCCCCGCGGCCTCGTCGTCGGTCAGCTGCTCGATGGGTAGGAACAGCGGCGACTTCTTCTCCGAGACCAGGTCCCAGAAGTGTCTCGTCACGTCGACTTGCCCAATAGTCTCGGCCTCGCGCGGGGAGCGGTTGGCGCGCAGGGTGGTGTAGGTGTCGGTCTCGAGGTGGGACATGCGCGTCACGTCGTAGGCGGCGAGGTACTCGGGCTGCTGGTCGTCGGCGGCGCGGTAGCGCAGGCCGTTGGCGAAGATCTGGGGGAGGCGCAGGCGCGTGGGGCCGTGCTCGTTGTTGTACCACTCGTGGAACTGGGCGGGCGGCAGCTCCGGCTTCGGCTGCATCGTCACCGCGAGCATACCGGGGGTCGACATGGTGCCGGCGGTGGGGAGGGGTCGAGGCAGTAAGTAGGTAGACTCGGTAAACACTAGACGAGACCAGTGTGGAAGCTTTGATCAATCAATTGAGTCGAAGATCCCAAGAGAAAAAAGGTAGATTTCTCGGTTGGAGAGAGTGTAGCGACTCATGGCTACAATGTACGTGCCAATGCAGATATAGATGGAGTACTTGTTTGCTCGGCACTTGAGCGGTTGAAGGTTGAGCCCGGATTCTCCAACCGCGCGTGGGGTACCGTCACGATAGCTTGCGCGCTGTCTGCTGAGGGCCGCTGTGGGGTAAATGTTTACCCCTCGTTTTGGCGTCTTCGGCCCCCCTGTCGGGTGACGAAATCGGCAAAAGTTGGCTTGGCCGGGGGCACTGCCCAACCACCAAGTCTCTGCGAGAATAAACCGGTCACCGGTCAAGTCATTTCTGGAATCAGAACTTCAAGAAAGTATCGTTGCAGCACAGCAGTCCTCGTTTATTCTGCAGTCACAACTTAGAGTGAACGGAATAATCAAACGGAATAATCAAGACAGGTACTGTCGGTGGAGGTTTATTATTATATATCCTCGCTGGCTCCAATCTGCCACTCCATCATCGGCGTTCTACAGATTGTCTTTGATGTTTGAAACAACGCTGCCTGCGATAAATAATAAAAAGGGAGTTGTGATGATAGTGTTTGTAAGCACCAACTAAAATTGCCCCGAAAAGAGAGCCAACCCTCGAATCATAAGCCGAATTGTGCCATTCTTGACACGAAAGCTCCAAAGCTGCGTCCCCATTCCCACCCGCTGTGCGCAGACGAAGTAGAAGCCCCCCCTTGGCGCAGTGTTCTCCTCCTCGCCCTCGACCAGCTTTCTCGGCCACGGCCACAATCCGTCCAGCGACATGTCGGGGCAGCGGATGTTGATCCCGCCCGTGCCCGCCAGGAAGTAGTAATCGAATTCCCGACCGTTCGACAGGATGGCTGCGCACTTGTGGACGTTGCGGTGCGTGAGGCCGCCGAGCCGGATCCGGCCGAGCTCGGGTAGCATGTCGCGCGCCATGCAATGCAGGTCCGCAGCCCAGCGCGGCGGCTGCTGCAGGTCGCGCAGGATGATGTGTCGCGTGACGCCGTACTGGCGTCGCCACCAACTCTCTTCTGTGTCGGGCAAAGGACGGTATTCGGGCGGGCCGATGAAGCATTCCTCGTTGATGACGTTCGCCTTGGCGATGGAGAAGCCTTCCTGCACCAGGCGGGCGACGCTAGTCGTCTTGACGTGGAGTATACCCACCCACGGCTGCTCGTCTCGCGGGTTGCTGGGGTCGGGTTGCAGCTCGAACAGAAGGAGGGGGGTCCCGGGGAACCTTTCGTAGAAGTTGAGGTTGCTTGGGGGTGATGGTGGCGCAGTAGAAATACGTTTGACTGGGTTGTTGGGGTAAGGGGAGGAAGAGGGAAGAAAGGCTATTTGTATATATTAGTAGTGATTTGCCGGCATAAATAATCACTTCAACTAATGTGAGGAATCCTCTCCTAACGAAGAAGGCGATTGAGACCTCAAGATGAACCACGGCATATGTGAATCATTTACTTCAACATGTTTCTGTTTGAGCGTATTAGATAGGCAGTGGACCATCCCGAAATATATAAAATACTCGCAAGCTATCGAAACCACATTCTTAATAAAGCTACATATCTCTATCCATTTATCGCAGAAACTTGCTGCCTATGTTATGAAGCCCGGTAAACAGCACAGCCGCGATGACCGAAAATACCCAAACACGGGAAGTACAGCAGTGCGTCCCCTGGAGCCCGCCTACCTACGAAGAATCGTGCAACCCCACGCCCATCCCCCCGGCCACGGCTGGCGCGTCCTCTTGGAACCGGTACGATGCGCCCAGATCCATCTTCTTCGAAATCCTCGCCGACCCGCGCCTGGCCAAGAGGGAACAAGCCTGGTTCGGCTGGCTGAGCGTCAAGACCGAAAACGTCCCGCAGATGATGAAGGAAGGGTTCGTCATCAGCCCGGAGACCATCCTCCACGAGGAGGGCTGCGTCAAGTTCACCAAAGACGCGCCCGAGGGCTGGATGCAGGAGAAATGGCCCTACACCCGGCACTGGTACCTGCGGGACACCGCGAAGCAGGACGACGAAAGAGGGGGGCCGCGCTGGATGGCGCACCTGTCGTGCCTCGCCGCCAACTTCGAGACGCTCGCCCGGATACGGCCGTGCGACCTCACTCACCATCAGGTCGATAATTGTACGGCCGCGGCGGGCAGCGAAACTGGTCCTCGGATCTACCACTATGACCGTAAACGGCCCCGCGAGTCCATCAACTGCATCTACGACGACCTGCCGCTCGAGGGGTTGTGGCCGTATCCGAGAAGTTCCGAAAATAGGGAGGAGGATGCGCGGCAAGAGCTTCAGGGGTTTTCGAGTCAGATGCGGGAGCTCATTAAGGAAGCGGATCGTAATGCCAGGCAGTTGCGGGATAGCACACAATAGTTGGTGGAGGCCAGCGGTGTCTTTGGAGGGGAATGACTTACACCTCGAGGGGGTACCAACATTTGATCACCAGCAGAGCGCGTCGGTTACGAAATGTTTGCATGGCGAGCCGGGCGGGAAATTGTTGTCCGTAAACACATGATTGTATATGGTAGAAGGTTGATGTCAAACAATTGGCATGGTTGGATCAGAAGCATTGCGTGGATACTATGTTGAGAAATTTGATGTCCATTGCTCAAGTTTATGAAGCAATGTGGATGGATGGTTATCACTTCAAGTCAAACAGTCACTTGCAGAATGGGTCGAGAAGGCGTGGTTTTTGGGTATATACATAGCATCGCAGCTTCTCGGATTAACAGCTCTATCTACAGACTTCTTCACTGCTGTTCCATCCCTCAACTCCCCCCTGGGCTAAAACCCTTCTATCGAAAAATCAAAAAGCAGTAATCAATCAATCAAATCAATCGTCCAATCGTGAGAGAAACCCCTGGGAAAAAGAGGCCCTTTATTATCCCGATGGCAGGGAGATGGTATTGCACAGCAAACCACCTCTTTGTCAAAGGGGGAAGGAAGGGTCGCCGCCCCTGGAGAGTCCGGTCGAATCGATCGCGAAGAGCCCCCGAGAAGGCTCGTGCGGGTCACGACTCTTCCGATCACCTCATCTCGATCCATTGCTCAGTGTTATGAATGACAGACTTATGCGATGAAGGAGCGGGCGTTCTTCTGGTTGGGGTTGTTGCCAGCCTTGGCGTTCTTGGCCGAGGCGCCGGTAGCGGCACCGGCACCAGTAGCGGGAGCAGCAGCGGCGCCACCGGCACCGGCGACCTGGAAGGCGATGTTGCCGCCGAAGGGGCCGGCGTTGTTGTTGTTGGCGATCTTCATGAGGCAGAAGTTGGAGACGCCAGTGGTGGCGTCCTTGCCGCTGCAGGTGGTGCCGGCGGGGATCTTGACGGAGAAGCTGGCGTCGGCGCCGACGTTGGTGGCGCGCTTGCGGATGCCCATGGCGGCCAGGGCGCGCTGGACGACGTTGCCCTTGCCGTTGCCGACCATGGTCGACGTGGCCTTAAGCAGGGTGCCCTTGGAGTAGGCGCCGGTGCCGGTCGGGTCGATGACGACGTTGAGCTCGCCCTGCTTGTTGATGGCGGTGCCGTCGCTGGTCACGGTGCGCCAGGTGCCGGTGATGGTGCCCTGGCCGTCGGCCGAGACCTGGGGCAGGGTGTTGCCGGACAGCGCCATGGCGTCGCCCAGGGTGTTGGCGACCTTCAGGTTGCCGTTGGCGGTGGTCTTGCCGAGACCGTCGGTCAGGGGCTTGTTGGCGGACTGCTTGGGGAAGACGGTCGTGTCCTTCTCGGTGGCGGCGTTCTTGCCGAAGCGAGCGACGACGGCGCCTTTGATGCCGAGAGCGGTACCGTTGCCGCCCATGTTACCACTGTGGAGTGTTAGTGAAATTGTTTCTCGAACATTGTTCAAGAAGAAGCGGAAATGCTTACGTGACGACCTGGACATTGCCGTGGGCGGAGACGACGGAGGCGGCGGCGAGGGCCAGGGCGAGGAAAGTAGTGCCGGTGTACATTTTGATGGTTGATTGAAGGATTCCGAGAATTGGGAAAAGACTGCAATGAAGAGCGAAGAAGAGGCTCGAAAGGTAAAAAGTGGAATTAATCGGTAAAGATTGTTGAGAAGTGAACAGAACAGACCAGATCAACCGGTTGTGAAGGTAAAGAAGAAGCGAAGTGAAGAGTGAGAAGCTGACGATGCTGATGATGAGGAGAGAATATTGGCATTGGAGTGGTCGAGGACGGGTAGTTATATACTCGTTGACGGCGCTTAGAGTCCGTCAGTCCTCCTCCTCGCGATGTCTCCTCTTTGGTGGTATCCATCCGTCCACCACCACTCCATCGCCTGGCAATGTTGGGCTGGTCTACCTAGCATCCACCCCGACTGCCTTGGTTGGGCCTAGTTGGCGTTGGTGGTGTTTGTTGGTGTGTGTGGTGTTCCTGTCTGTCAAGCGTTTGACCCCTTGGCAGGGGTGTTGCGACGGGTATGCGACAGGGGTTTGTCCACATTCGGGACCCACGAGAATGGCCTAGCTCTTCCCCCTCCTGATTGATTCTATCCTATTGGGGTGTAGCTTGATCTCGACTTCGGCAGGGGTCCTGACATCTCATGCAAGCCCCTGCGGGTAATCTGGGATCGGTATCGTGTCGAGTTGCCCTGCCGTCCGAGCCGCACATTCCACGCAACGGCTTGAAAGAGCGAGAACTGCGGGTTGTGTTGTTTTCGCTCTTGGCTTGGCTTGGGGGGTTACCGTGCGATCGGCGTCCGCCAAAACACCAAGCGAAAATCATTGTCAATCATTGCAAATCATAGCTGTCACTTGGGAAACAAAAGTCTTGGCTTGGGGATTTCGTTCTCCATTTCAATTCATCCATATCAACCAATCCCCAAAGTTAGTAAGCAGGTAGTCCTAGTCGTTCCTACATACTATATCTGAGTTGGCGGACCGTTGCCGAACCTGGGGTTGTAGTTTCTCTAGTGCTGCAGCTACTATGTCATCAAGTGTAGCCGATGTGTGTGTTAGTGCCCTTCCTTCAAGCTGTCAACACGTCTGTCAACTCGCCGATCCGACTGCCACGCCCAGCTTCCCCTTTCAGACGAACAGATTAGTGCAGAATTGACAGCCAGCAAACACACGCCCGAAGTGTGCGCAGGTTGGGCGCCCGAGGATGCCGACCATGGACCCCTTTGCTCGTAGCGATGCGCGAAATGCCAGCGGTGCCCGGGGCCTTGGGCTGGGGGTCGGCCGCAGATGTTCCATCGTGTAACTGCGCTTGCGGGGTTCTTGGCTTAGGGCCTGGCAGAGCGCTAGGATGCTGAGACAAGCTTCGGCGGGCCCCCTGCGATCGCTTCGCCAAGGGCCTTGGGAGCGCTAATCCCTTGGCTTCTTTGGGGGATGGTTTGGGGGGCCCGGTTCACCTGAGATCCCCCACTACTAAGAACCTCTCTTGGGCCTTTCGGCGCTTTCTTCGAGTACCTAGGAATTGCCGAGTTTCCCACCCCAACCAATGTGCGATCTTTTTGTTGCTCCGAGCCTCTCCGTCCTCGATGGATCGTGGAAGATAATATTACCTCCCGCATGCCTCTTGAACAATGCGCAGAAGATTGGGTCCCCGTTTAGTCATGGCCCATGGCGACTTCTAAAATAAAACCATGCATATCGACGACATGGCATTTTGTGCATATCGGTGAGCACCCGGCTCTTGCAGCCGCCGTCGTCTGCGCCTCTCGGGCGAGCATGCATTTGATGTTGTGCATCAATGTATTGAACCCCCGATTCTATTTTCAATTGGAGGCTCTTATGCCGCCCATGGTGCAATCGATGCATCCCACGACCTCGATTTCGTTTCATTACTAAGTACCTGTAGGCTGGTTGGTTGGGTGATGGTTTCTTCCTTTTCTGTGTCACCTTGAAACCATTTGCGGCGCCGTGCTCTGCGCTTCTCCCACCGTCAGCCCTGACACCTGCGGAAATATGAGAATAGGCGGCTTATCCAGGGAAGTCCTAGAAGACCGGCAGCGCGACGAAGCATCCAATCAACGGTTGGCCCTGCCAAATTGGATGCTACCGCATGGCTGGCCTCGAGGTTCGAACCCATCTCGCGGATTTATCTCGAAGGCTCCATGCCCGGACCATGCGCCCCCCTTCGGACGGCCAGTTGCATCATGCGCCTCAAAACAGATCCACTAGTTGTTTTAGAGGCGATTCCAATGGGAAGCCCTGCTGCCCTGGTGCCTGGCCCAAAGGACCCCGCCAGCAGAACGCCAAACGCCAGGGCCACCCCTGCCATTCTCACCTGATCTCGTCCTGGCTGGCTGTGACATTGACAACCACTTTGACAAGCACCGACAGCAATGGGTAGGCCTGTACGAGCTAGCGGCCAGAAAAAGAGAAAAACCGCCGTTATCTAACGACTGGAGAGAAGCTTGAAACAAGCATAACTGAATCATCATGAGATGACTGGCTCACTCCGAGATTTTGAAACAAGCATAACAACAGCAAGCATAACTGCATCATGAGAGAACCCATTTGGATCCCACCCCGACTCGCTCAATATCGCGTGGTGCCCGACTGCCGATTTGCCAGCAGCACGCGCTTTTCAGGTTCTGAGCGCTGCTGCCGACATGCAATTGCAAGTGGGACCCCTCACCTCCGTTCCGGGCGATACTTGACAATTTTCACCTGCTTTTCTTCCCCCTGCGACTCGTTGCCACATGTACACTCATGGTTGGTTGAAATCAACTAAATAGATCTCAACAAGCCAAAGCGTTGGCAAGGGGGCGGTAAAAGAAGATGAAAAAAGAGATTGAGATTGAACCCCACGTCGTTCCTTCCGAGTCGAGCCCGCCTCCACCGGGGCCCTCGCGAGTCGTGCAAAGCGACGCCGAAAGGTCTCGACTCTCCGGGCATTAACGCAGGCCCGGGGCCCGGCATGCCCGGCGGCGCCGTAGAAAACTTCTGCACGAGGAGGCCGGGCTTGATCGGCGCAAGGGTCGGGGGAGTCTGAGAGCTTCCAATGCTGTGCTGGGCCATTAGTTTCGAGGCGTGCTCCAAGAGTTGCCGCATGCGGTCTGCCAAGGTGAACTACGGGACAAACCCCCGACCAGGGCCAGACTTTCGGGCCCACTCCCGCGGGTAGACCAGCGTTGCAGTGCTTGGCCAGAGCGTGGTCCAGCATTTGGCAATTGCCCGAAGGAGAGGCTCCATCATCGCCCATGGATGGTGGATCCGGCCAGGGCAGTTACCCGAGGATCTCCCCTTCTTTCCCCTTCCCTTGGCGAACGCGAAAGGCGACCTGGCGACCCTGCTTTGCCCGTAGAGTTTTCCCATGTTCGTTTGGGGTCGCCCTCGGTCATCTAATTGAAACTCTGGGCAAAGCTTGAGTCGAGCAACGCGATGCATGGCCGGCATGGAGGCACAGCAGAGCCAAGTCAATACCACTTGCGTGATATCGACATCTAGATCTTTGGCTCGTTCTCATGCACGTTGTGTTGGGGAGGGCAATGGCCAAACTCCGACAACTCTGCGTGATTGGATCCTTCCTGTTGGGTCACGACTGGAACTGCAGCCTTGGCCAAGTGCAAACGTCCTGTCATCAGGATGATTTTCGGCCTACCCTTAGTAGATCGAAGCGGTTCCTTTCGTTACAAGTTTCCCTTTCAGATACTGACTGCTGCTGCCCAAACCTCTGGCACCAGCCCCAACGAAGCTGCCAACACCGACCTCCTCCTACGGGGCCTTGGTGTAGCATCCAGTAGGGTACTTTCTCAAAACAAGATCGGCAATCCGGCATGCTGTCCAGGGCAAGCAACCCGCGAGAGCCTCCATTCTTGGCAACGGAAGCGTCTGAGGTTTGTAAACTCTACCCGGGGGCCCTTTCATCTGTTCGTCTATTCTTTCATGGTCACCACTGTTGCGCCTCTCTCTCTCCAGGTGCCATTCAATGAGACCAATAACAGTAGATGATCTCCACGTCGGTTACGAGGAAAGCGGGTTCGTCGTTCTGCAAATCCATTTCACCCGTGCGAAACGGCCCTTCCAAGGGATTTCGTTTCATCCCAACTTTGCGACAGTGACAAGCCAATCGCATCCCGCGCAGGCATCCACCCAACCATGCAATGCTACTGCAATCACACACGCTCTCCTTTCGTGATGGCGAGAATAGAAATCAACTCCGAATGGCGATGATCGTTGTTGACTAATATCCCGCATGTAATAGCAGGCGCAGTCTCCCTCTTGTTTGGGAGGACTCCGGCAAGAACGCGGGAGACCAACCGCATCACATACGTGCATTCTCTCACTATTGATTGCGATCATGATGAACCTCAAGTTTGAATATGCATGCATATCATTCTGCTGTCCTAGTCTTCGATATTGTGCAGAATATCTGGATATCGCGTAGCTTGTGAGATATACTGGTATGGAAACGGTAATTGTGGTTGCCAGTACCCAACTTATCATAGGCGCCTGATTCAAACGATGAGTTCATCTCAATGCCATCTAGATATCCAGTATCCGATAATCATCTGTATCCTCAGATCACCGCCATCATCAGATGTCTTAGCGTAGCTCATAGACGATGCCTGGCCGGGGATGCTCTGTAAGACACGGCCAGCCTTACATATGAAAGGCAGTGGACGGATTTTATCAGTACCGTGATTCTATAAGCATAAGTGACAACGCAATGACCAAGGTTGTAAAGTCGCACCTTGAAGCTCTGACAAATCCGTGAGATTTAGCCGACATACAAAAAGTAAACAAGTATGACGACATGGCGTTATACAGTAACCGAAGCCAAGACGACCCCAACTGCACCCATATGCAGGAACGTCGGCAGATTGGATAAGAGCCATATAGATTTGATTATACCCGTAGATAGCGTGTCGGCCTCAATATTAACTCATGAAATATGCCTATTTTAACTTCTGCGAGTAAACCACTGCCAATGAGACGAGATGTCCACTGATTGCCCAATCTACTCGATATCACATGTTCAACAGTGACCCAGGATGCAAAGTCGGATGTGGTATATGAATGACGACATTGGGCCAGATGGAAAAGAGCTCGGTATTTGAGCTATTAAGAGAAGTTAATCGAGATGGCATACCCGCCAACTGATGCGCGGTCATAAGAGCTGGTAAAAAGCATGCTCCGTATGATAATTCGTGCTTGTCCAGTATCTACCCAAGACATACTTGCAAAACCCTCTCAAACCGTGACCATGAAGCCATCTCTGATCGCTCTCCTGGCAACCGCCATCACCAACGTCTTGGCGGCCCAGTACTGCGACGCCGCCACCAGCGTGTGCTACTACGAGATCGTGGCCAGCGGCGCCGCCTACCGCATCGCCATCCCCGACGTCGCCGCGGCTCCCTTCGATATCCTCCTCCAGATCGCGGCCCCCAAGACCGTGGGCTGGGCCGGTGTTGCGTGGGGAGGGCAGATGGCCTTGAATCCCCTGACGCTCGGCTGAGGCAACGGGAACGCGGCTGTGGTGTCTTCTCGGTGGGCGACGTAAGTATATCTTCATTTTGCTATAGTCGACACGCATCATATAGAACCGGCACATGATGCCATCTTTTACAACATAGAAACATCGTCCACTCTGTTTGGCTTGGGTATCTGACTTCAGGTAATACATAACAATTTAACTAACGTCAAACCACAGCGCCCACTCCATGCCCGGCGCCTACACGGGCGCCACCTACACCGTCCTCAAAGGCTCCGCGTCCAACGGCACGCACTGGACCCTGACGGCGCTGTGCCGCGGGTGTAGCCAGTGGAACGCGTCCGGCACGGTGAAGAGTCTCGATCCCGCCGCGACGGCCCCGGTCAACCTGGCCTACGCGCTCTCCCAGACGGCACCCGCGCAGCCGGCCAACAACGCGTCGCGCATCGCCATCCACAGCGCCAAGGGCACGCTGGCGCTCGATATGGCGGCGGCTAGGACGAAGAGGTTTGAGGAGTATGTGCGGTCGTTGACGTGAGGTGGGAATTGTTGCGCTGGGGGTACGAAATCTAGGTGGTTTTCATCATCAGATACTAGAGTAAACGTGATGGAGATGGAAGGGGTACTGGAAACGAGTCCATAGTAGGAGCAGGCAATGCTTCGAGATTAAAGGCTTAAGGGTATCGATATAAAGTCCAATCAGTTGTACTTTAGAAGCTACATTAAGAAATCCAATGCTACTAACCCACAACTAATAAGGGATCAAGCTACCCATTTCATTCTTATCCAACTTATTCAATAACCGTGAAGAAAGTTAGAAAGACGCGGTGCTGCACTAATGTTGCCCCCCGTGATAATGACACCTACATTCAACCGCCCCGGCCCCCATCGCGCGAGCCGCTCATGAAACTCCTCATTAAACAGCAGCGCCGCCAGCGGCACCGCCGAGCTCGGCTCCACCGTCCCCTCCACCTCGAACAGGCGGTCCCGCGCCATCCGCAGCGCGCCGTCAACCTCCCGCTCCGACACCTGCAGCACATCGTCCGCCGTCATCACCTCCGAAATTACGGCCCAGCTCGCGTCCCCGATCTCGGACCGCAGCCCGTCCGCCGCCCTCCCGGGGCTCGCAGGCCAGGACTTGTGTTTTCGTGCCGCTGAGGACGGCGAGGCAGCCGGCCAGCAGGCCGCCGCCGCCGCAGGGGACGAGGAGGAAGTCCAGCCGGGGGCTGTAGCCGGGGTAGGCGCGGCGGCGGCAGGGCTCGAGGCCGTAGCCGGGCTCCACGTAGAGGCGGGCTGCGGGGAAGGTGCGGATGGCTTCCAGCTTCTCTGGCGCGGCCCGTTATGGCATCACGACGTGGACCGGGATTTCCACGTCTTTGAGCTGCGAGACCGCCTGCGCGACCTCGAGCACGCCGCGGGCATGGTTGCCTTTTTGAATCAGGGTGAGCAATGAAAGCGCTCGCAAGTTACGACGGAAGTGGGACCAAGGAAGGAAAGAAAAAAGCTTACCCGAGCTATATGTTATGATGCCCTTGGCGAGGTCGGTCGGGCCCCATCTGGCTCAACGCGTTCATGGCGCCGCGGTATTTGAAGGATCCGCCCTTCTGGAGGTTCTCCAGCTTCAACAGCACCCGCGGCATGCTAGGGTCGCGTGGATTCATATTGCGCCCCAGCCGACTCGAAAGTTCGCGAGAGAGGATGCATGGCGTCCTCGTCACCGAGCTCTCGAGCCGATCTTGGGCTTGGACGATGCTGTCATATGTAAGTTGACTCATGGTGATAGTAGATTGTTGTTACTCCGTTTAATACTTAATGTTCATTTTTGGATGAGTGAATAGTTCCTTGTAAATCAGAGAAGGCAGCGCGAAGAAGCATGAGATATTGCAGGTGGGCGACCGGGCTTTAATAGTGATGGCTGCTCATGCTCGTAAAGTCAGAGTTGAGCAGCCGTACCATAGTATCTGTTTGGTGCAGATGCATCGCTAAGTCAATGTCGACTCATTTAACGCGCTTATGCTCGTTTGAGAAGTCCCTGTGGGTACACAGAGATGAGGGCTGATACACTTTCGCACTTGACTCACCACTTCTCCCATTTGAGCCACCCAGACGGTCATATATCCATTCAGTTTCGTGGCTCTCATAAGGGCTCCAAGATCGTATCTTCGTGAGTGTTTATGCCATATCGGATGCCGTTTGGACCACAACCGTTGGCGACAGTCAGACTGAGTGAATCAAGCAACATTGCATCCCCAGCCCGACTCCCACTCCGCTTGCTCTCGATCTTTTGGGATCATGCCAAAGAACCTGCGTTAGTCAGTAAACGGCCCTCTCCTAAGAACACATATTCCCCGGCTTACCTGACCCCGATGTCTGATCGATATCTCATGCCCCAGAACTTGATGAAACTGATGCCGCTGTGCGCCTTTCTGGCCGCCTCCTCCAGCGTACGTCCGCGCGCGGCCACCGAGAACACGCGGCCGCCGGCGGTTTTGAGCACGCCGTCGTCCCGACGGGTCTCGGCGTGGAAGATGAGGATATCTGGAACATTGTCAGTCATATAATTACTTACGAATGCCTGGGGATAGAGGTGGTCAACCTTTAGGGCACGGCGCGAGCTCGATTGGAAGGTCCCATTCGTTATATAACGGGTAGCCATCTGATGACACCACCACGTTGCAAGCATACCCGCGGCGGGTTGCGATCTTGATATCCTTGAGCTTGTGCGTGGCGCAGGCCAGGAGGACGTGGCAGAGATCGGTATCGTCGCTCAAGAGCGGCAGCATCGATTGCGTCTCGGAGTCGCCAAACCGAGCATTGTACCCAAGCACCTTGGGCCCCTTGCTGGTCATAATCTAGCAGTCACCTTTCGTCAGTGCTTTCACCCCAGATCCATCAATTCTCGGCTAGAGCCACCTACAATAACGGTGAAAAGGAGACCACGGAAGGGTCGTCCTAGTCTTCGTGTCAGATATCATGTCTACGAAACCCCATTTCCGAGTTTTGGACAGGAGAGGCTTACCTTCGGCGTCGAGCCCCTTCAGCGTCGGCTTGATGATGGTCCGATCAATCACCTCCATGTCCTCCTCCGAAATAAAGGTCGTAGGCGTGTACACCCCCGTCCCGCCGCACATGGGCCCGAACGGCCACGGCTCCTTCTGGTCCTGCCCCGCCTTCAGCGTGCGGTGCGTGTGCGCGTCGCAGAACGTGTGGAGGCTGATCTCCTCGCCCTCGAGGAGCTCCTCGACCACGACCGAGTCGCCGGCCTCCTTGCCGTACCGGTGGTAGACCATGATGTCGTCGAGCGCCTCCAGCGCCTCTTTCTTATTGCGGGCCACGACGACGCCTTTCCCCTCCGTCAGGCCCGAGGCCTTGACGACGACCTTGCCCGGTTGCGACTTGATGTGGGCCCGCGCTCGCGAGTAGTACTCGAAGGACTCGCCGCGGGCGGTCGGGATGCGGTACTTCTTCATGAAGGCCTTGGCGAAGACCTTGGAGCCCTCGATCTCAGCCGCGGCGCGGCTGGGCGCGAAACACGGGATGCCGCCTTCAACATCGCACGTGGTTAGCTGGGCGACATATGTGGCTTTTCCCGCGATGGCCTCGTCTCGGGGTCACTCAAAAAGGGGGGTTTGACGTGCGCTAACTTTGTTTCATCTCGCGTTGGGCTAGTGCGCGGCGGCTTGTTCCGGAGCGTTACGCGACCCACGCGCATTGACGTACTGTACGCTCGGACTCCCGTAACTTACGCTCGCACTCGCGAGCAACCCTGTCTTTAATCCGACTTCAAGCAGATTGAAAAAGCCTTCCAAAAAACCAAAAATGTGCGATGCCAGTAAAGCCATAAAAGACTGAAAAAGGAAGTCAAACTTACTGCCAAAAAAGTAATCCCCTATGCCATCGACAACAGCTTCCTCAGACCCCGCTACGACAAGACCGACGCCGTTCTCATTGGCGAAGGCGACGATAGCCTTGTAGTCGTTGGGCTTGATGTGGATGACGTTCTGGGTCTTGTCGGCCTCCTCCGTGCCCGCATTGCCCGGCAGCACGAAGATGCGCGACACCGACGGCGATTGGGCTAACTTCCAGGCCAGCGCGTGCTCCCGGCCGCCTTTGCCGACGATCAGCACCGTGATGGAGTTGGGGCTGGGAGGAACAAAAGGAGACATGATGGGCAAATCAGCAGGACGTTGAGACTGATGGAGCGAATAGGTAGGAAATTTAACAGGGAAAAGAGCTCAAGTTAATTTGGTGAAAATGATAGAAGCAGCCGAGTGCAGAGGGCTTCGTCGCTTTGGGATGACTACGTGGCGCGATGGACTTCAGTATTTGCGAGACACAAATCACGGATGGAATTGGCATTGAGGGAGTATGTTGATCTCATTACGAATCTGCGTATCAAAGTAATCTACATGATCGAGCTCGGACTGACTTTTGACGGTTGATGGGTATTTTGCTCAAATGCTCTCCAGGACCTGAGTTGAGCGAGAACTTCAAGACACGGGGCAATTGACCCTAAACTAAGTAGGTACTTAAGCAGTCAGTGTTGTCCGAAGCTCCCAACAATGATTGTAGTGTAGGTCATGTCTACTGCTCTGTCATGCCTGGTTGGCGGATGCATAATCTGAGTCTGAGCCACTCCGGGTCAGTATACACATATTTTGCCTTGAAATTATGCTATACAACCTTCGTTAACTGTCTGTGTATATTTAAAAGGTATGGGATCGTTCATAGCCAATCAAAATGAAGCCAATCAGGTGACCCAGACATGCGGCACAGCTGAACACGTAACGCCACCTCGTCAATGAACCAGACCTCCTCTTTCGCATCACGATAAGTAGATTCCGGAGAACAATATCACGAAGTCGTGATGGACCGACTCCCAATCGAAGTCATCGACCTCATCGCCAGTTTCCTCCCCCAAGACTCGTGGCTTCCCTCGAAACGGCATGCTGCCCGCTACGCTGCCATCTCATCCCGATGGCAGCAGGCTGTCGAGCCTCGGACATTCGAAAAGATCGACTTGGATAGCACCCAACTGGATGCCCTGGCCTGCGTCCTCACCCCTCGTCGCTGCCGCTATGCCAAACGCATCTACTTCACCGTCGTGATCCCCCACAATGACCCCGCCATGCAGCCCACTGCACAGAAGGCGCATCTCTGCAAGGTCATGACCAATGCGCTTCGGCGGTTATTCCAGATATTAGCCCAGAAGAGCGACCCAAGCGACGTTGGAGTAATGATGCTCCGAGTCGCTCACGTCGAGTTCCCAGTGGATGTCGACCCGCCCTCGCCGCGACCCTTTTACAAACGGGACGCCCTTGATCTCGTGGACTGGGACGATCTGCCCGTAGTCCCCTGTATCTCGGAATTGCTCTTTCACGAGCACCAGGGCGAGCGAAGACTCTCCCTGCGGACCGGCCTCAAGCTGGCCTCGCGGCTGCCCAACCTATCCCGCCTCACGCTAGGGACATTGGAATGGTCGAGCTCGGAATTCCCGATCATACCGAATGCTGCTGCAGTACGGTCATGGCGCCATAAGCTTGCGGCCACGTTCGCGGACGAGCGCCTCGCGGCGGGCCTACTCCTGCGGCATGCCACACTGGAGGACGAGACCTGGGATCGCGACTGGGCGTGTCCGGGCAACGACGGTTTCGTGCCCCCGAGCTACTGTGTCGCCGCTTCCGAAGAAGCCGGGGCACCGCAGCACGACCCACTGGGCGCCGCGATCCGTGACTGGTCACAGAACCTTTACTCGTTGGAAATTTCCGGTGTGTTTGACCGATCGCTGTTCTGGCCGTCCGAGGCCTAACCACTGCACGGCGTACCAGGTTCTGTCTATCCCCATTGGCCGAACCTCGAGACCTTGACCACGGACCTCTCGCCCTGCAGCCCAGACGGCACCTGCTACTTCACCCGCGATCCCAGCGCCCGCCGGGTGGAAGTCCACGACGGCTACGAAATCAGCCTGCCCCCGCCGGGCCACCCCAACGACGACACGCTCCAGCCCCTGTTCGCCTCCTGGGCCCGGGCGCTCGCGCAGATGCCGCGTCTGAGGGAGGCCACGCTGTGCTGGAACCTCAAGCTGGGGTGGCCGGGCTGCATCGAGCACGTCCGCGACCGGATGTGGGCGGTGAGCTTCCTCGCCCCCGGGACGCCGCCCAAGGGGTCGGTGCACTTTGACGCGATCGACGACTGGAGGGACCCCATCACCCCCGACGAGGCCCGACGGCCGCGGCTGCTGTTTTACGCTACGCTGGGGTGGCGGCCGTGGGAGGGGACGATGGGGATCTTGCGCGAGGTGGCGGGGAGAAGGTTTCCGGGGACGGGGCTGGTGGTTTTTAGTGTAGATACGGAACATCAGATGACGAGGGAGTAATGGGTCATTCTAGTACCATGGTCATAACAGCGTTTAGGACGCTTATTCCAACCCGCATAAGATTCCGAATTACCATAATCAGACTATTTCATAAAGGGCTGCCGTTGGTTTCCTTGAGTAACATCACAATTCCGGGATGCCTTTTTTTCCGCGCAACCTTTAGAGCCCCATCGAATCCATTTGGACCAGGGATCGCGCTCCGTCCCCCGACGTTGAGCAGAAACTTCACCATGTCCAGCCTGCCCATTGATGCTGCCACATCTAACGGAGTGAACATTGACAAAATCCACTCTTTCTCATCTTCCTCACCCTCTCGAGATTTTAGTGTGATCAACTCCTCGTAATAACTGTTGTCCTTCTGGGGGCAATCTGGTGTCCAGACTGCATTGAAGTTCGCATGGTTTTCCAAGATAAGATTTCCTAGATTCAGGTTTCCCTCCAAAGCCGCAATATGCAGTGCAGTAAGTCCAGTGGTTCCAGGAAAGGTTGTACGGCCGCCATGTTCAAGTAAATATCGAAATAACTGCAACGAACAGTTCCCACTCATGCATGCGAACTGGACCGGTGTCATCAGACCAACGTCCTTACAGTCGATCTCAAAGGGCACTTCGCCGTTAACGTTGGCCCCATGTTCAATTAGAGTGCATGCCCAAATGAAGGCATCGGCCTTGATCGTTTCTAACAACAGTTGGTCCCGGTCTCCATCGTGAAGCTTCTCAAATCCCTCTCCATGGTTCCAGACCTCCTGAACGGTTTCATACTGAGCGTTGGCGAGAAACAGCTTGGGTATCAGGTCGAATCGACGTTGTGCTTTGACTGGATCCGTTGGAAGTGGCAGCGCCGCACCAAGAGTTTTTACATAATGGAACAACTCCAACTCCGACTCAAATCCACGATCATACAACGACCCCCCAGGATAGACGCCCGCCATTGACAACTCAAGTAGACTAGGCCAAACTGGGTCTTTCTCTCTGTCTGTTCCCAAATGATCGAGCAGTGTCCCAATTAGTTCGATGCGATTTCCACCTCGCCACGCAAGAGCGTCGCGCAGGATCGATTTCCCGTCCAATTCGCACGGTCGAGAATGCATTTGTAGGCCTCTATCCAAAAGGTATTGGATAGTGTAGATATGACACCCATTCCGAATGGCGACTTGCAGCGAATCCACCCCACCTATTCCTTGGCCAGGCCAAAGCTTCACTTTCGCATGCTTCCCATTTTTGAAAAAGTTTTCGTCCCAACTCACTCCGTGCTTCTGTAGAACTCTGATGAGAGCATAGTCGGGCCTATTATATGGGTCCCTAAAAAAACCGAGTGCTGAGATCAGAGTTGCTGGCCCATGTTCTTGTAATGAAAGACCGACATCCACGAGCAGGTCGACGAGAGCCTCGCAGCTATCCGCCGGGTCGACAACATTCGACTCGATCCTTGTGCAGTCTATGACAACGTCCAAGATATCTTGGCTGTTAAAGTCAGCACCATGATTTGCAAGCAAGGCTATCATGTCAAGATCTGTTGCATCAACCGCTTCCAGAGCGGGTCTCCTATAGCGCCCTGGGTCCAAGTCCTTCCCTTCGACATCGACTCCGTGCTGGAGCAGTACCTCAACTATGCTCCGAAGTCCCATCCCGACCGTCTCTGACAACGCAATTTGTAGAAGCTCGTTTTTCGCAAAAAATGACCAACGGGTGTCGGTATGCGGTACTGGGTGACGTTTGCCCTGTACATATTCACGCAAAGCCTCCAATCCTCTGCTGGCAGCTGCACATATGCCCAACACAGTAACGCACTCCCCCAAGAGCCCTGTGCACAGGTCGACAAACTTGGCCGCCTGATCAAGTTGTTTAAGCCACGCCCTCTCCAAGGTTTCACCTTGAGTGTATCTTGGCAGAAAGCGGCGCAATCGGTAGCAAAGTCCGCCAGATCCCAGGTCGAAGGTCATACCGGCCTCCACCAGCATCTTGATGCAATCCATATTGCATTCGGCAACTTGTCTTGGCTCTAGACAAGAGAGACAGATTGTCTTGGGCAAGTTCTCACTCGAATCGATCACATCTTTTGTCAATGCTGGATCGTTGATAGACTCGCAGATGAACCTGCTCATCACCTGTAAGTTGTATTCTGGCCATTGACCACCCAATACCTTGGGAACGACTTTGGAGATGTGTTTCCATGTATTCCATCCCATCCTTGGACTCATAAGATGAACGAGTTCGAGGCACCATTCTGTGTTGTCTCTTAACAATCTACCTTCACAGGCTGTCAATCCAATCTCGAACCAGATCGACGCTACCATGTCGTATGATTCAAGTCTGATGGTCGCGAGCCGTATGATTGAACACCATGTTGCAATTGTAGTTGGTGTGTCTTGGGAGAAGAATCGTCGAAGTAAATGTATGTCAGCCACCTTCCCAAACCATTGCAGAAAGGGGCCGCCCAGTTCCCACTCCAAATATCTGTTGGAGAGCATATAGCTTGCATTCAAAAGTAGAGATAGAGAGTTATTCAAACCAAAAGTCTTGGGGGATCCTGTCATCTGGTGCAGATATGCCAGAGATCGTAACATGTCCTCGGTAGCATCATCATGGTGGTGAGCTCCATCGGTTTTCACGACGTCAGCAACAGTTGATAAGCCATTCTGAAACATGAAAATACTGACATAGTGCTTCAACTATCTTGCCAGCGAGCTGGTTTATAGGCAAGTTCATCCGTTCCCGTGAAAGGCGCCCTTGAAGCAAGTGACCTAACTCGTGCTGAGTATCTGATGGAGTATTAGAGAAGCCTTGTGTGATGTCAGAACATAATCTAGTGATTAAGTATGTTCTGGTAGCGGCACGTGCAATCATCGGAACACGTTCAAAGGCGTTTCCAGACCACTGGGGGTCTGGAACAGCCTCGGGCGAGGCTGGTGGCAGGGTTCGAATGAAGATACTGTCCGGCAAAGCAGGAGTTGCTATTATACAGAGTAGTCTGTTAGTCGCGTTGGGAATGATGTTAATTAGTTAATCCATTATACATACCACGTCTTGGAACATTGGCAATTGACGTCTTGGAGCAGTATCGATTCACTTCCTTGGTAACTCGTTTGTGGGTCAAGAGGTCTCCCAGGAAGGTCACTTCGTTCTTCTTGCCTTGCCGCTTTTCAAGATGTGTTGATATGGCTTCCCAGTATTCTCGCTTGAGGTTCTTACGAAACCCAAAATGGTTTCGCAGAGTAGTCTCATAAGTACTCAAGCTGAATTGATTAGTTACTAACTCATAATTGGTAGTATAAACGTTACAAACTTACGTTAAGCTGCGAGGGAATCCGTACTCGGATTCCATCAACTCTTTCACCTTCCTTAGTGGCCTCTTTTGCGTCAAGAATAAATCCTTCAGGACGTCTTTGTGGGCATCCCAGAGCGAGTAGTCCTTGGGCTGGTCTGCGTAAATAACTTTGGAAGACATGGTAGAAGTGGTGCGGTAGCGATGATTGCAGTTGTTCTGGGAATTGAATGACGCTGGACATGAGCTTTGGTGATGAGTATGTTCGAGTGTTGGGGAAGAAAGAGGGGAAGAGTTGTTGGCGAAACAAGTCAGGCAGACCAGGTTGTGCATAGGCCACAACTCAGGGAAATCGGGTAGTAAGGCTTTGGCATACATGTGCCTTGACCGAACGTCGTGCTGCCAATCACTGTTCCTTTTACCAGATTCTAGCCAATAAATCCCAGCGATACTGTCAGAGGAGGGGTGTGGCATTGTTGGTGCCGGCAGTGATTGGATCAGAGCCATCTGAGACTGTGCAGCTTGTTTGCCTCACTGAAGCCGGCTTCCGACCATAGACATTGTCAGAAGCTTTTCAACATGGATTCATGTGGCTCGCACGAAGATGGAAGACCAAGCTGGCTACAGCTGGTAAACAGCTGGGCCCATGCGGCCATCCAGAATCTAACCAGTCAAATGCAATTCCAGAATCTAACCAGTCAAACTTGTTCTGCTGCTCCACTTCCCAAAGTCTAACCAATCAGTGAATTTCATGCACGGCATGGCCCGGTCAAGGGGCACCCAAGTCATACACCATAGCCCGATGTCGTTGCACGCTTTCAACGAATTCTTGATCTTGTTCACCGAGATTATTGAACCGTATCTAGACTATGGATGGGACATATTGGCCATTGAACCTCTGTATAAGTAGTATGTCTGTTGCCTCCCCCTCCTGCGACTGTTTTCGGCTCCTCCCATAACACATCGCCATCGCTTACATTAGCCCAAGACAATTCAAATTATTCCAAACGAACCCTCAAGTCATATCACCTCCTCAGCCACCAGCACTCCCCTGATCCACGCTAGACACCATGTATCCCCCCTTGTCTACTCCATATCTGAGTCCTTTGACTTACAGTCGTCCAGGTCCTCCACTCAAGTCCACCACGGAAGCGTCAGCTACGGGCACGCTGCATCTGCCCCTTCAACCGAGAAGAAGAATTCAAACAAGAAGAAGAACCGCAAGTCCTCCAAGAGCAGCAAGAAAAAGCAAAACAACACCCTATTCGGGGTCGGCTCCCAGTTCGATGAGTAAGTCATACTCAGAACCCCATCCATCCGAGGTATAGCCTCTGACGAACATAAGTGACAACAATGGGTCAGCTGGATCTGGCAACCCGTACCCTCAGGACCTGATTTTGGAATAGACACCTAGCTATTACGAGAGGGTGAAAACCCAACCCAGAAGATGATTGTGTATGAAGCGTGTATGTGTAGTGTGATGACTTTGGTTGATACATACCCACTACGTGAGAGAGCCGTGTACCGAATTAAGGCTGTAGGGTTATATATATTCATTATTAATTAAAACCATCGTTTGTTTCCCTGTTGTGAATGGTGAGCCTTCATTAGACCACAGAGATATGAACTACTGTTTCAAGACGTTGGTAACCTAAACCCTCGGATGTCACCCCGGTGACTGGACGCTTGCATCATCATCTGGCTATCCTGTTGGATTAGTCCGTTCGGGGTCCCAGCCCTGTTGAAGCTAGGAGACGCCTGGGAGAGGATCTTAGCACTGTTCAGTGGCTCGAAGACAGTCTTTACCTGCATTACCTACAAATTTCCTTTCTACTATTAACTGATGAGGTGATATTATTTATTAAAGAGGGAACTATTTCGCGCTGCTTAGAATTGTATATGCACTCCCTCTTTTTCTGGAAACTTCTATATATTTTTTAATGCTTCTTTATAGAATGTCCGATTTATTATTTCATTTCACCTCAACTTCCATAGAAATTAATAAAGAAAACCAGAAGAGAAATCCCAGAGAACACGGCGTTTAATAGGGGCGAAGTTCAACCCTCCCGCATCCACCATGGGTTATGCCCCTCCCCGACAGGCAGGTCCAAGAGAGCCAGGTACGAGTTACTGAAGAACACGCGCTTGTACTTGTCGACGCCGGCCCTGCCTTCGGGGAACATGATAGAGCGACTTCCATCCGCATATGGAGCGGTACAAGGAGACGCAGGGGAAGTTCTTCAAGTGAGGCTTTACTAGCCTCCGGCATCCACAGGACTATGTGATTGTGTTGAGCTAAATTGGTGTTGTGGCCCCCGACTTGGGGTCTATATAAGATGTGTTCATTGGTTGTTGCGTGATGGTTGCAAGTTCTATCAATAGATCAGGCTCAGTTGTCAGCCCATTTAATTAGTCACAGGCTTTGCTTCTCTTACCGGTTGCAGCATAAATACGGTCCAAGGCAGGTCCAAAGTCCCTAGCAAGTTGTTAAAATGAGTTGCTCATATATTTTCTCAAGCATCCAAGCGTAGGCCGTCTTCTGGCCCATGTTTCTAGATCGCTTATTGTCGAGACTGGTGATTAATACGTGTTCCATTTCTGATCGGTCGCCAATATGCAACTCAACATTAGCGTCGATTACTGGACGGCTCCAGATTGGGGTGCGTGCCATTTTGGGGACTGCAGCCTATGGGCCAAATTCGCCGACAATATTTACCGACACAATGACCTGTGCGCCGCTGACCCCGTCAAGATGCATCGCTATTTGGCATCTGGACTTCCACCATACTATAAGATGCCAACCCAAGGCGAAGCATCGATTTGGTATCAACTGAACTGCAACTCATCAAATCGTCCTGATGCTGTCCCCCCAATAAGCCTAATAGAGCATATGCTCTACGACCTCTCTTATAATGGGCTTCGACTCGGGAATGCTTCCAGCATTTGTCGTGCCCATTTGGCATCTGAGATAGGTCTTCAGGGAAATTCGGACATAGCCGGCACCGGAGTAAGTCAAACCATAAGGCGTCTTGGCTGCATTAAAACGAGCACTACCTAAACATGAGACCAGGCTACGTTATCTTACCTGATCGAAGCCGTGCTTGCCACTGCCTATCTTACGGCACAAGCAGTGGCATTCTTCTGTCGTGGGTCCCGAATCGACAGAACATGGGTTCAGCACTCCCATGGATCTGTCCGAGATGCGCTCGGGGCGTCTTTGTCTACGTTTTTCTGGGCTTCTGTACTCCTCTCTTTGGGAATATTGACAGGTAGCCTCCACCATCTTGCTGCTATATCCAGAGAGAGTGTGGAAGACCAACTGGTACGTTGGTCAGAAGGTGCAGCAATCCACATCTACGACCCCGAATTCGCTGTCATGGCGTCAACATTCTGTTGTCCACCGGTCTTCTCCATGGGCCTTCTGGTTCATAGTCGAGGTCAACGGAGACGTCTGCTCCATGTTGCCGTCATGATGTCTGCAGCTGTTCTCATGGCAGTAACCTGGAGTCTCTACCTTATATCGGCCGCTGACCGCTCACCGGCCATCAGCAACAACCCCAGTGGCGTCTGGATTGAAGGTTTACCCATACATGGCCCAGTCCCTTACGCCTTTTCGGCCGGAATAGTCATGTTTGCTTACCTGGGGGTTCCGGGACTGTTGACGCTGATTGTCGCAAAACTGTACAGACTTTCTGTCACACCGCCAAATTGGGGTCTATCACGCCGCTATAAGATGTCTATGGGCTTCATGACGCATATCTTCTGTCTGGGTATAATGTGGTATACCCTATTTCGACTCTGGAAGTTTCGTGGATATATAGACACAGGCCAAGGGAGCTCGATAGCAGAATGGTCGTTCGGGCAGATACTCGCATTGGCAACATGGGTCCCGGTTTTGGTGGAATTTGGATACACTTTTTTCTGTAAGTGCTGCACCCTTTTTGATCTCGCGTTTCGCATCCTATCGTCTCATTGGACCCCAAACTTAACCAGACTTACAGTTGGTATTCAAGAGGGCCTTGAGGGGAATATGCCAACCGAGTACAAAGCTATGCTGAATGGCCAGATAGCAGGAATCGCAGCGCTAAGTACAGACTCCCTGGCGTGTTCACAGGCATGAATTGGTACTGGCGTCAAGGAAACCGTTTACTACCCCTGATGCTACGTTATTTATTCCTAAGTCGTCGGGCGTCGTAATTAATGAGTAACCCACCTATTTAAAGGCGACTTCCACATATAGATGGACCGCTACAGGGAAACTCAGCGAAACTTAATAGTATAAGCTTTCGTCGTGCAAGTACAACACTGCGTGAGTGCGCTCTTTAGTTATATTATTTAACGCCCGATATTTCTATCACTAGTTTTCTTAGCGTAATTAGGTAGGTAATAAGTAACGATTATTATCTTTACTTATAAAGTAGCCGTGTTTAATAATAAATATAGTTAAGTACGTTATTAATAGATAGAAATAATACTATTATATAAACTATCTTTTTCTTCTATTTAATATAAACTATTTATAATTAATAGGAAGCCCTTAAACTATATAACGTATATTAAACGAGCTTAAATTTCTTCTTTCTTTTTTCTTTTTCTTTTCCTTTTCGATTTATATTAAGGTTTCCCGGTAAAAATATAAGATTCATATAGAGCAGGTTATATTCAGAAAATTTCGGCGAGCCGTAGAATAGAGCCATTCGCAGGTTCATCTATGCCGACAGGTCCAAACCCGGACATCGTCCGGGAGAACAGCAGGACGATGATTTTGTCGATCAGCAAGTCCCACGGAACCTTGTCCCCCAACGCCCTGGCAAACATGTCGCACCGCAGCAACAGCTGCCAGCAGTCTCCCAGAAAGCCCTCGAGCTGCTCCTGGTTCTGTTGGTGAAATGGATCATGGGGCACGGTGAGGGCTCGCGTTTCCTCGTGCGTGCCGTGGCCCATGACCATATCGACGAGCTCCGCGGGCAGGCGTCCCTTGGTGGCGACCGCAGAGCGCACGTCCGCGACCTCTTGGGCGGACGGCAGGTACGGCAGCTCACGCTCGACGACCAGGAACTCGTCGTAGGGGACGCGCCCCAGGACCAGAACGTAGTTGAAATGGCCCGGGTTCCTGCACCAACGCCGCAGCTCCCTGGGCTTGGGGAAGAGCCCGAACTGGCCGTCACCGATGCCGTAGAACTGCTTGTACCGGTACCCCTTGATTTCCGACCGGACGCCCGACGTGGTGCTGCGCAGGACCATCTGCTGGTACGTCCGGGTGAGCCGGAAGTCCTCGGGGCCCTTGTCGGGATGCTCCTGGGCGCGGCGCTCGGCGAACCCCTGGATGAAGCCGAGACCGAGGAAGTTCCGCAGCGCCTCTCTGCATAGCATGTCCCACCCGAGGTCGGCTGCCGTGCATGGGCATTCCTGGGCCCCCCACCACTGCAGAAAGTCCACCTCTGGGTGGGCGCAGATCCGGAGCACGGTCTCCATGTCGCCATAGATGAGGAGAGCCTTGAGAATCTCTAGTCCCAAGAAGGATCGGCGATTGTGAAGATCGAAGCTGTGACAGCCACTCTGGATATAGGGGTGGAGGAAGGTGGACATGCGTCTCTCTTCGTATCGCAGCGCGCAGCGGCATCGAGTATCGCCCACATGGTTACATAAAGCCACCGACACAGGTCCTTCATCGGTCATGTAGCGTCCGTCCACCTCGCAGTGCGAGTGGTGGCGGCGCAGGTGGGGGGCAATCTTGAGTGCGTCTTCAACGGAAATCACAATCTCGTCAGGAGCGGCGGCCTCGTAGCGTTTTGCATATTGGATTCTCTTGTGTGTGGCTGCTTCAGGGATTATCTTGGACAAGACTTCCACGAAGTTGTTCAGGTCCCTTCCCTGGTTTGGCTCCCCGCACGGGGAGAAGTCGGTCACATGGTTGCGATCAGAATTGGACTTGACGAATGTGAAGTTGGTGATGAGCAGGTCCCAGGGGATATCGGTCCTCGATGAGGCCGCCATGGTCAACGGCAAAGAATTGACCTATAGGAGGGTTGGCTGAGATGCATGTCTCGATGATATGACTAGTGGATGGATGAAGGAAAGTAGAATAATTCGAGAGAGGGCCTAAAGACAGGTCTAGTTATTGGGTTGGAATATGGAAGCATTAAATTGGCTTATTCAGATAAGACGATATACTTCTGGTCACCGATAGGGTTCGACCAGAGCCGTACCAAGACCCAGCAATCCTGCCTTTTCTGATGGGTTAAGCTTTATAGAAAGTTAATTCAGATTTGACTCAATAATACTAGCACCATATTGCTGCATCTATAAACCTTATGCTTATTTTAACAGCAGCTGAGCAAATAGAATCAAGCCAGACTCCTGTTCAAGCAACAAGGCAACAGGAAGACCAAGTTAGCCGGTAACGTTGGTCCCTTGAAACATCCAGCACCAAACCCTTCAGCCTTCCGATATAGGACGAGAAGAGTTGATATTATTAATCTTCTGAGACATGGGGTCCAATTGTGGATGAATCCGTGAACAGACAAAACCATGGTGGCAGCACTAAAGTATATCGCGATTTTGTCAGTTGCACACAGCAAAATCGTGCGCACTCATTCATATTTGCTTGTCAAATGCTCCTCGATCGCCCCCCAGAAATCCAAATCTATCTAGATAGACACGTTGATGTTCCATATTGCCAGCCCAATCAGTCGCACTCTCAAGGGAACTCTGACCAGCCCTCGGAGACATCCCACGCCCGACAGCTCTCCTGTAGTGGTATGATGACATTCTCGCAGTAGATTTTCAAAAATTCCTTGTCGTGCCACAGACGATGTCTGCCACAGCAAATACTAATGCATTGCTCAACTGCGTCAAGGTAGTATGGTGGTATCCGATCGGAAGTGGCTTTCACCCAATTGATAGCAGCTTTGAGGCGACCGTCGGGTGTGGTGGTATCCGTATCTCCTCCCCACTTGGCACACCAGATGTCCAACGTTCTATGATGCCACAGCTCAAGGAGCAGGATGGCAAGCTCGCGAAGGACTGTTTCGGGATCGGGGTTCTTTGATGATTTGAGTGTGGACTCGGGCGTCCGCTCGATAAATGGTTTCGTGCTGAGTCCCCGGTTCTTCTTCTCGGGCGTGACGACCATGAGAATACAGCTGGTGAACGGGGAGCCCAGCCACCGTGTCTCCCGTAACTGGACGATGGAACAAGCAATGTCGAGGGCTAAGAAGGTTTGCTCTTTGAACGTCATCCGCGCTGCTTCGTTGTGGTTCCCACGCTGGAGTACCTCCGCTAACGTCAATGGACTGGTCATGATTATCCCACGCTCTGGTGGACTAGTCATGATTATTCCATGCTCCGGTGTGTCATCGACTAATCCTAGGACATTGTCATACATAGTCAACTGCAAGGTCGAGTTCGGGTGTCTCAACTGGGGTGCAAACGGGCATCTAACCACAGGCTCGTCTTTGGCCCTGAAGACAGTAGTTTGGTGCTCGGTGACTACAATAGAAGGCACCCTCAGATGCATTGGTGAGTTGGTAGGCTTCGTAGTTTGGCTGATACGATCGATGCATTAGTAACATCCTATTTGCCAGGACTCGTGGCCTCATCACCTTTGGACTTGCATATTCTGGTCGCGACATACCTTCTTTCTTGCCTCATACGTTGCGTCAAAACCTGTGGCTCGGGCTTAACAATAGCCTCGTACAAGGCATCTCCTATTTCCACTGCGAGCTTAAACGTCATTTGAGGTTGTTTCGGGGCGCTGGTTCGTTTGCGCACTTTGGAGGATGGTATCCGGTTATGCAGTTGTAGCAACACCCTGTGTCTTTTTGGGCAACTGCACTCGCAACTCCTGGTCACAGCCGTAAACAGAGACTGGGCTTGGGTCTGCACCTGGCCTAGTAGAGTTGCCAACTTGTTGGAGTCCCTGGTAGGTTCTTTGATGGTGTACTGCTGCTGAGACTTCATGCCTTTGATGATCGTCTTTAGTGAGAGACGGTCTTCGTTCAGCTCTTCTATGAGCTGGACCAATCTGCCTTTCTCGATCGAGAACGAGATGCGTTCCTGAAACGCAAAGCCCTTCTCTCCAGGTGGGTTGGCCGCCAGTAATGCAACCAAATCGTCTTTGTCAGCCTGGCAGGCAGTCAGAAACGAGCCCAGTAGCGTAACTGCACAAGTTAACTGGGGGTTGGTCATACTCACCTGTGGCAACCGCCTTATGTACTTCAACTTCCGGGCGATGAGTTTGAGGCAGGTCTCGTACCGCCCAGGATTTCCACGAAGGCATCGTAGTGTTGGCCGAGGTACTCTTGCAGGTAGGCGCCCGTCTTGGGGCTCTGGAGTACCAGCAAGCATTCGGTTTCGGTCAAGTCCGATCCGTCGACTGCATCTTCGACGTTGGCACTTCTCAGAAGCTCGAGAATGTCGAAGAGAAAAGACAGTTTCTGGTTCTTGAGCCGAAACAGAAGTGTGTCCAGTTGGCCTCTCCATTTCACCAACGTCCCGAGCGTGGATTTGCCCGACTTGTAGTGCTCAAGTGCGGAAATCAAAAGAGGGATTGCGCCGAGCACAATGCCGGCTACCTCGAACCCTGACATAGTTCCATGAGATAATAGTGTCTCCTGGAATGGCGATGTCTGGGAGTACAGTTGTGGGTGGAAATGGTGTGATGCGGGGTTGCAAAACAACCCCTGACCGGTGGTACGTCGTCGGGCCGCGCCGTACGACAGGGTCACAATTTTCCAGACCCAATCATTTCGCGTGTTTCCCCGCCTCGTCGGCTGTACTCTCTCTTGGTTTTCGTGTTGGGTGCAACTCTCTCACCAGTATATTTTTGCATCCCATTACTAGTCAAATAATCGATCGACACTCAAAACAACGTGGGCGATTGCTCTCAGGGTCTTTCTTACCGCCCAAAGATACTACGAACTCGGTTGGCAGATTGATTCTGCCAGGATGGAAAACTGTTCTCTTCGGGATCTTGGAGCGGGAACAGTCACTGCGTTCAATTCTTTGCTTCAAACTCCAGGATCTGCCGTGAACCATATTAACTTGAACCGTGTTGAGCGAGAAGCACAGCGATTCCAAGTCTGGGCGCATCACCTGGGGCTTTATCAAGATGGCCACGCATCCCTGGACTATCGAGTCCGAGACGCTGACCTTGTCAGAACTCGAATACGGGAACTTCTTCTAGGTCTCCAGGACCATCTTGAAAACCTGGTTGCTATTGCCAATGGCAAACGTGCTCCTGCCGAGGATACTCAAGATTCGACCGATTTGGTCAGCTCTTCTGAGAGCAGCTCGGGTTCGTCTTCCGATTCGTCCTATGTTGAGACAGAAGGTTCCAGCAGCGAAGGGAACTTTGACGAAGCTGCCTTTCGGTTGGGATGCTTGGCGGAGCACCTTGATACACTTTACAGCATAGCGACCCTGATTCGGAATCCCCAAAACCGCCCCAGAAAGGGCGTGGACCAGCTCTACGGGAATATAGCACCTGCAGACCGTCAATCATACCAAAAGGGGCGAGAGGAAGTCGAGACTTTGACCGTGGCATATCTTCATCGACAAAACCTTCAGAAGCACCTCGACAGCCAAGAGGGAGACCATGCCCGTCTTAATCAAGAAGAGATTTTAGCCCATTTTGCATCTGCGCATAATTGGATCCTGAGAAGGACGGGAACCGCGAACGCTAAACGTAAGCAACAGTTCGTCTACTGGAAAAACCATGCATCCAAGCTCGAGGCAACACGGCCCGAGCCAGCTAAAGTGCAAACGCAACTACCTATCCAAACCCCAGATACTCGAGGATCCCAGTCTGGACTACCACATGAAACAACGTTACAACATGCAGGTCGGTCACTTGCGACCTCAGCTACGCCCTTTCCAGCAAATATGATAAAGCCAGAAGATATGAAGTCGGTTATATCGCATCATACCAGTGCTTCGGCCATGAAGGACCTCGAAGAAGACGAGCTCCCCTGGCCAGAGCCACCGAGGCTACGAAGTGATGAAAGGTTCTTCCAGTGTCCCTACTGCAAGATACTTTGCCCTGCAAAATATGTGAAGGGAAACTCTTGGAAGTAAGTGTTTCCAGCCGCCCAAGAACTCCCAGTATGTTAATAGCTGGGCAGAACCCATATCATAAACGATCTGCAGCCCTATCATTGCACATATGAGCTCTGTCAAGACCCTCATCGAACATATGGGACAAGGCAAGAATGGATAGAGCACGAGGATCAGCACACCCGGGTTTGGCACTGCTGGGAACATTCACTTGAGTTCGAGACCCAGCCCGACTTCCTGTCTCACTTAAGCGTCGTACACTCTGGCGAATCCTACGAGCGACTCTCCGACCAAGTCGTGAGCACCAAGATTGCTCCCTCGGAGCACATCCATCGCGACTGCCCGTACTGTCCCACCGCGTTCACGGATACATGGCAGATGCGAAGGCACATAGTTCATCACCTTGAACGTTTTGCGCTGCTCGCCCTACCTTCCATCGACGATGAGGCGGATGAACTTGAAGAATCAACGCCATCTGGTAATAGCCATCGTGTCCGACTTCGCGGCCGGGCGGACTCAGTGTTTCGCGACTTCCCGGGTAATTGCGCATTCCACCCCTAAATGGCCACCAGTACAAGGTCCCGCTAACAGCTGAATACTAGTGGTTCCCCGTGTGATCCATTGTCGAGGAATCTATATGGGGCCGAGCAGCTTACATATAAAAACAATGTATGCCGATATGGAGAAGGAAGTGATAACCGTCGTGTGTGGTGATCCCTCTGGAATCGCACCGTACGCGGGGTTTTTAATCGAGTACCCCTTCGATATCATACGCGCATTGCGTCAGACTCGAAGAGGTGTTCGCGTCACACTCAGCGAGCCGCCGCGCTTCGGGTTGATACCGTACAGCTCTGAAGCTGACACAGATGTTATCCGATGTGCTGACCCTACTGAAAACAAGGCGGCGTCGTCCCACCTTGTCCATGGTTTCTACTTTCCTCGAGATCGAAATGGCTGTGGAAGATTGCAAAAGGAGATGGCACAGCTCTGCCGCTTGCCCGCGTTCAATGCTCTTGACGGGAATTCCGGGATTGACGAGTCAGAAATTACACTCCTCCCTAATTCTGGATATCCTGAATGGCAAGAATGCGTTCAAAAGATAGGGTACGGTCCCGGCACTGCCGCAGAAACCGTGTCCCAGTGGTATAACCAAATGGAAAAGGATGGTAAATCGGGTTTCACCAACGTGGACTCGCCTCCCGATGGAATAATCGGGGATGCAACTGGCGAAGACTGGTACAACGAGCCTAAAGCTGGTACAAGGGACATTTATGTCCTCTGGGCTTTCCAACACTCGCACAGGGGTATCAACAAACAAAAGTACATCGACAACCCTCCTACATTGGAGTTCGATGACGAAACGTGGCCTCCGGCTTGCACCACCTGCCGGTCTGCGGCGTACCTGTGCGATTGCCAATCGTGCCATTGCAAATCATGCGAGTTCGATCGGCGAGAGGTGTCATTTTGGCAAGAAAGGGGGTAGATTGTATTTACCTCTGTTACTGTACTCTTCAACGTCTGCAGATGTGCAGTACAAGAATGCCTTGGCCGAAAGGAAACGTCTCACTGGTTTGAAGAAGACATATTGTTGGGAAAGTAGTAACAAGAGTTCAATTCAATTTACTACTGTGAAAATCGGCAGTCGCTTCACGTCAATAAATCAGCCCAAATTTCCCTCGCTGTGCGTAACGTCTCTACCGTAATATCATTGCGACCTATTCCAGAGTAAGCAAACCAAGCCCAAGACAGCAGCCCTCTACTGCCTGCTACTGCCTGCTACTGCCTGCTACTGCCTGCTACTGCCTGCTACTGCCTGCTACTGCCTGCTACTGCCTCGTCTGTAACATAGTCTTGCCCCAAGGTATCAGACGTTCATAGATCCTTTTAGCTCTCATCCTGCACCGTATTTCCTAGAAGCGAGTCTACAGAGCGTTGTGCAAGTGGCTGCACCTGGACCAAATCAGAAATACATGCGACTGGCTCTCCCGTTGAAGTAAACATTATAATCCGCTTCAATCGCCGTTGGGATCTTGGCGCTCGCGGGTAGAGCTTAACGGAGCGCCAGATAAGTATACAGTCGAGAATGCTGGGAAAGGAGGTGCTTAGTTGTGTGTGAAAACACAGAAGTTGCGTGGAGTGCTAGTGGACGGACCAATACTTACAAAATGAGAGCCCATATTACCACAAAGTAGATAAGGATTGACGTCGGGCCGATGCTGGGACCTTGAGAAAATATTATATAAATATAGAATAGTATATGTTCGCTGCATAGCATAAATAAGGACTCGACGACTATGTGGGTTGTAAATCCTACTTCTGGCCGATGACCGCGGTAGGTGTCGATCAGTTGAACAATGCACCATACTAATTGAGCGATTGACTTCAGGAATATTATACGGTCAGCATTGAATTATATTGAGATCTGGAACGAAAGCACACATACAATTGCCACGATAGCCAGTGGGGGACGGTTAGCTATAGAGAGACCAAGGGCTGCTATGAGTAACGTTATACGACCACAACGGACGAGCCCAGTGAGGGGGATAGACAGTCGGTGCTTCTCGTACGCCCAAAGACATCTCCAAGTGCAGGGATGCATCCATCCAAGTCCACGTTGAATGAATGTGACCCCACCTGGAGCAAATGGGCCAGTGACGGGGGACGAAACTGGGGGTTCGTTGACTTCCTGGCCAGTCTGGATGAGCTGTGACGAGCTCTCGCGTCCCTGGACCGATATTGACGAAGTAGGATATTCAGTCGTGTTGAAGTCCCTCATTTCCGTTCCGGCGCTGTTGGAGGCACCCAGCAACATCCAATCGTAATCGCGGCTGGTTTCTTGGTGCGGAGCAGCTGCCATGGTCATAAACAAATTGTGAGAATGTGCTTGCTTTGCAATTGTGCTTGCTTTGCAAACTCGACACGTGGTAAGAATAAAGGGGAGAAAAGTCAGACTGGCGCATGGAGGGGAGAAACCGATTAGGTAGGCAATCGAATGTCGACCAGGCTGCGCTGGCCAAGTTCCATTCACTGAGTGATGTAACCAGGCTGATCAATTTATCCAGTTGTCGTAAGAGGGGCGGAAAACATCTGTTGGCACAGCCGCCACCAAATGCAAGCCCTTGATGCAAGGCCTGAGTGCATGCAACAAATGAAAACACCGAGTACAAGCCCCGAAGCCAAGTATCCGAAATAATATCTAAATTTGGAGTCTAGACGCCTTCGAGGCAAATCAACGTATTGTGTGTAACACATCCTTAATAGCAGATCTTTTCTTCTCCTGTTTGCTGATGCATGAAGGCGGCTAGAAGTTACTTTAGCAAGGCGTGCGTGATGATTGCTTTTCAAATCCTTGTTTGACCAAGTTTTTATTTTATTTTTTTCCCCTTCATTTGTTCGATCTAGCTTCCGCATATAGGACCTAAATACCGATATATCAGCCGGCGCTGTGCTCTTGCGCAGGGTGCGGCACCTTTCCCAATTCACGCCATCATGTACCTTTCCAAGATGCCTTTCATCTTTTCCGCTGCGATGTATCGTCCCTTCTTGTCAACTGGATGGAGGCGGACGGGGTCCTGGAACATCTTGGCAGCTTCCATCGCGGGCATTATTTTGCTGTGTTGCTTCACAGCCAGCATTTCCCGGTCTGGTTCATCAATCAGCGACAACACGAATCTGTTCGAGGGCAGCTGTGACACTAGTCGGCACCTTAATGTGGCATTACATCTTCTCATCAACTTAGTTTCCAGTGCAGTTCTGGCCTCTTCGAATTACTTCATGCAGATTCTTAATGCTCCCTCGCGCCACGAGATTGATCGAGCACATCACACACTATCATCACTCGACATTGGCATCCCATCTCTCAAAAATTTGCGGTTTCTATCAAATTTTAAGCGGTGCTTCTGGGCACTGCTACTCATCACCTCGTTGCCAATCCATCTCATGTTCAATAGTTCCGTTTATGAAACGAGTTTTGAGGGATCAGAATGGCAATTGACAATTGCCGCTGAACAGTTCCTACATGGGTCACGGTTCTTTGCCCCAGGTGCGAGATTAGCGCCTGCTGGAAGCGCAAGCCCTATAATATACAGCTCGCATTGGAACAAAACTGCTGTAACCGAAGAGCCCACAGCTGGAGATGAATACTACTCATCTGTCGCTCGATACGGGACCGATGTTGAAATATCTGATTACTGGAACGAATCCTCGCCTATCAACCAAAAGCTCAACAATATAACCAGGGACATCATAACATGGGAGCAAGATCATCGCTGGGTCAACCTCACTAGTAAAGCGTGCCGCCTTGAGTACGTTAGTTGTCGGCCACGAACTTGGTACAACGATGTCGTAGTAGTCGTTGAGACTGCTGACAACTTCGCGGGATGGACTCGCACCGAGGTCTATGCCGACCCCTATGATGAACTTCCTGGTTGGAAACACCATATACCGCGAGATGAGGTAAACTCCCTCTGGTACTCTACCAAATGCGCGTCGTTTGTGTATCTAAATGATACAATGGGAGAGGATCCCAAATGCTCAGAGTGGGGCAATCCGGAGCCGTGCAGGGGAGTTCTGGGATCAGTTCATGACTACGATCCCGAGGAATATCAACAAGAGGAGTGGTCAATTACCTTTCATAACAGATCAGCAACAGGACAGAGTTGGGATGAAAGGCTCGGATATGATGCGAGATTCAACCACCTCAATGTCAAGTACTGCATGGCTGATCTTGCCGCAGCCAACCGATGCAAAGTCATTGTGGCAAACAGCCTGATCTTGGTCACGCTTTTATGTGTTTTCTTCAAGGTAGCTATATGTACCGTGATCGTTCGGAGGTTATCGGCAGAATCACTCGTTACACCTGGCGACGCCATCGATTCCTTTCTCTCCGAGCCAGATCCTGCTACACTGGCCCTCGGGGCTACCGACATTCACGATGCCCAAAGACTCGAGTTCTCACTTCCATACCCTCTGGGTAGAGTTGCTGAAGATTACGAAGCCCTCTCATCCACGGCACTGGCCAGAAAATGGCAGCGAAAGGGACGCAGAATCATGAACACATTACCTCGGTCAGCGTGGTGGCGCCCTTATGCACCAATATTACTTTTCCTATCATTGTTGCTTCTTTTGACGATAGCTGCCTACCTGGGAAATCACAATAACTTGCAAGTATCTATCCACCAGAGATTGGAAATGCCAACTGACCGGAAACAGCGAAAGCTCTTTTGGCCATGGGGGCGTGTCATCAATCATTCAATTAGGGGCTTTCTCATTCCTTGGCGGTCTCATAACAGCCAATTTAGGCCAACTCGTACTGTCCTGGAGCTATTTCGTTTACAATGCCCTGCTTACTCGGATTCACGTCGAAAAGGAGTTAAATGAGTACAGCCAGTCATTTAAACCCCTCCGCGTGTCGTTTCCAAAAGGGGAACAAACTGTCACGTGGAGACTACAATTACCGTATAGATTTGGCGTACCACTGCTTCTCATTAGTATAGGCATGCATTGGTTGGTATCCAACTCTATCTTCCTCTTAGTTAAGGAAGGCGGTAAGTATCGCTATGTCTAGTGCTGTTAGGTGCAGTTCCCATGGCTAAATCAGGATCATCTAGGATACTATCACACCAATGACTCGGGATATAGTCACCTCTATAGTTCGAAAAACAGAGATAGTGGTGAAGGTCCTGTTATAACAGTTGGTTACTCCCCCATTGCGGTACTGACCACGATGATTCTATCAGCAATATTGGCCATCATTCCTATCCCCGTGAGCCTTTACAAGCTACCGGGCGACATGATGGCTGGGGGTAGCAATTCACTTGTCCTTTCCTCAATGTGCCATGCGGTCCGCCCGAATCGCCGTCGTCATAGGGGTTCGGGAAGCGTTGTGACCGCCGCAGCTACCGAAATGGATGATGAGGCTTCAGAAGTAACCTACGATACACGGTCGGAGGAAAGGCTGCCCTCGGGACACCGCCACAGCGCGACATCACAGAGAAGCTCATCAGAACTGGAAGACGGCAACTTGCAAGTTGATGATCCCCTTGTCAAGCTCGCGCAGTCAAGGCTGCGCTGGGGCGTCACGCCGTTGACCCCCGAGCTTCGCGATATAGTGCAGGAAACGGGACAGGAGGCGTTGCATCTGACGTTCGCGACAGAGGACATCTTCATCTCACCACCGGTAGAAGGAGAGTTGTATCTGTGACCAATTGAGGATAGGAAGGAAGACAGATGAAGTGTGGTATCAAAATGGTTTCATTTAGGGGTTATGTTACTGGAGGGCAGACTGCACTATGATGGTACTTGTGTTTCTTTGGATCAGACTAGTTAGTATACAGGGCAAGAGTGTCAAAAGGTATGCAGCGTTGGAAGTGACTTTCAATGCTTATTCCTTTCTGTCCAGTGTTTGTTCCCCGTTATTCCACTCTCATGAGGGCAGGCATGATTGTTTATTTGCAGAAGTTTCATTGTTCCCACTTGAACATATTCTATTCACTTCGAAAAGAGCATATACCATCGCGGAGAGTCGATAGGCGGTTTTCAAAAACTGCTGTGCTGCCGAAGTCATTTCATCATTCACTCATTGCCAAGCAGTTTGGTTGTTTGGGTTGTAATATTTGGTATTATTGTTAAAGTATTATGATGCATCCTCGTGGCGTCAGATGCGTGATACATATATAACATTATCATCATAAAGTGTATGCTTGCCTCCCTTGTAGTAATAGAGAGGGAAGCGTTCCATCCAGATCATCAAAGTCATAGTCATCGGGAGAACCAAACGCTTAAGCGCAGAGCTCGGCGGTGACGTTGAGGGGAAGAGGGCAGCCGTAGACGCGCTTCTTCTGGGGGGTGCTGTAGCAGGCGGCGTCGTTGGCGGCGCAGTGGAAGAACTCGCAGCCGTCGCCGGGGGTGAGCATGTTGGGGTAGTTGGCGAAGGGGTTGCCCCACTCACTGTTTTAACCGTCAGTCATATGTCCTTACATCATATAAGAAGGAAGAGGGAAGGGAGTGAAGAGAACTTACGTGCTGAGCTCGTAGTAGGCGTAGTCGGGGTTGCTGGAGAAGGAGTAGCCGAAGAAGAGGGGGCCGTTGAGGGTCTTGGTGGTGGCGACCTTGACGGTGGACCCGGCGGTGCGGAACTTCTCGGCGAAGGTGCCGCCGTTCTTGGCCAGGGTGGTCAGGGGGCCGGGGGCGGAGCCGTCAAAAGGGAAGGACTGGACGTAGACGGGGAAGTCGCAGTTGTTCTTGACGTCGGCGTAGCCGGTCTCCTGGGCCGAGGCGGCGGAGGCGAAGAGGGCGGTGGCCGCGGCGAAGATGGTGGAGTACTGCATGGTGATGGTTGGGTGGTGGTGGTGTTTGGAGAGGGTGGTGATTATTAAGAGTGGTAGAGTAGTAGGAGTAGGATGAACGATGACTGGAGTGAGTTGGGTGGTGAGACTTCCTTTCTGTCTTCTCGAAGGGCAGGAAGACGACTTCCTTTATAGACGGGCTCGGGGGTCTCGATCATCTGCTGGCTGGGTGTCCACCGAGGCATACACCTCTGCACTCTGCATAGGCGACTATGGTCCGGCCTTGGCCAGCCATCCACCCACCCATGGACAAGAGAAGGAAAGAGAGGGGCTCTCGGAGTATAGTTGCACTAGAGGATGGTTCGGCATCGGTTCTTTCCTGCCATCCTTGAACCGTCCTACTCACTGCACTCCTTGAGCCTGCATCCCCAACGCATAGCACCGTCACTCACTAAGACAGGTACACACGGACACCTCATACGAGGCGGGGCCGAGTATGTTCAGCTCAGCTGTTAATAGCTGCACGCTGTTAAGTAGGGAAAGCGGGTTCTGTTGGGCTGTCTCCGCACTGGGGCGAAAACCGGCTATACGAGGAAACGGGATCCTGGGGGGGTCTATCGGATGCTGGCGATGGAGCCAATCGCCAACGACGAAAGGCGGCACAGAAGCGGGGGCCCAAGGCAGGGAGGCAGGGCTCGCAGGGCAAGTATCGGTGTGGTGGACGGGCCATCCTTTACTTATTATGGATCAAGTTGTGGCAGCACCATGAGCGAACGGGCAGAGAAATGCAAGAAATGTTACCCGGCTACGCGCGAGAACTCGTATTCTCGTTGCACTAAGGAGCCAGGGGAGGAGTTATGCTATGTCACACTGCAGCCATCACTCGAACTGGCAGAGAGACACAAGTCGGAGATCGACCCGCCAAGCAAACCCCAAGGAAGATCCCCGCTCGATTTCGACGGCACTCAGGCACAATCCAGCACTTGTTCAGATTGCTTTGGGCAATGGGCATGGGTCACATTACGCAACCTCCCGGTTCGTCCCACGGAGGATTACCAGATGCGGAATAATCACCAAACATTTCTCGTGTTTCTTTCCCTTCAACTTCGAAGAGAACGAAGGTTTTCCAAGTTTGCTTTGCTTTGTTATTGTTGTTGCTCGATGGCCCCCGTTCCCCGTTAGCGGATCTCGGTCGGCCTCTGGTGATTGGTGGGAATTGCCCGGAATATGTAGTGATCGTGTTAGTGGGTAGCGGCCAGCAAGTAAATGCCGCTAGCGTGCAATCTTGAGATGGGGCCTAAGCAGCCGTTGGCCGCCTAACCGTGTTCGCCTGCCTGCTGGGCTGGCCTAGCTGGCAGGGCAGGGCAGGCCGCAGCAGCAAGCAAGAACAGCGAACCAGAACCTCCACCCCTATATTGATGATGCGACCTGCAGCTCGCAGGTGAGTAACCAATCAAAGACACAAAAGCGACACAAGCTGAGGAGCAGATAGTAGATAGTCACACATCGCAATCGTGATACACACACCGATAGGAAGAGATACTCCATCACATCGAGAGACGATTGATCGATAGACTGCTGATTGTCGTGCTGCCGCGACCGTGCAAGCAAGCAAGGTGCACCCATTGTTCAGTACGGTTGGGGCAGGTGGTATTTTTCCATATTCCCCTCTCCACCGACGCTGGCCCACCGCTGGTAATATTAGATCAATGCCATCATCGATGCGACCTCCAGAAGGCCTTCGAACGTCTTCCAGCACTGCCGGTGTGCGATGTAAGGGCCAAGTGCCATTTTAACCGATATTGTGTGCACATGTGGTACGAGCTTGCTGCCGATGTCTGCCGGTGGCACTGGTACCTTGCAGCTAAGCCTGCACATCTTGTACGAATTGGGCCCTAGAACACTTTTGCCCTGGTGAAGAAGCATGGGCATGCTTCGGAGAATCCGGCGACCATCGTACATGTTGAGTTGC
The DNA here is from genome assembly GCF_038362585.1 of Apiospora marii. Taxonomy (NCBI): domain Eukaryota; kingdom Fungi; phylum Ascomycota; class Sordariomycetes; order Amphisphaeriales; family Apiosporaceae; genus Apiospora; species Apiospora marii. The sequence goes on from NW_027117377.1 coordinate 5,397,367, forward strand.
CAGAAATACCATGGGCGAAAGATGGTCGAAAGTCGAAGACGCTCAAAGTCAGCTGGTGGTCGCTTCCGTCACAGAGGATGAGCTTGCTGCCGATTTCTGGTGCAGTTTCTGATTCCGTGGCATAAATGCATCAAGCTCGCCGTTCCGCTTCACCGAAGCTCGGCGGCCTGTATCCTGATCTATAATGTACAAACGCTGTTTACTCCTGTGCTGCCGGCACCTGTCGGGGAGGCTCTATGGAAAATACGTATATCCAGCAAGCATGGCATCAGGGCGTAAATCCTAGCGTGGTGGGCGCGTTCCTCATGTCCAGTCCCAACGAACCCGTCGTCATCAGTCACGTACCTACGGTAAGTACCTAAGGACTTTCCATGTTCAAACCAAGAAAACCAAAACGCCGTTGGTGGTATCATTTCATGCTCATCCGTATAAAACATCTTACAAAAAGTAGTCAGAGGGACCCCTCCGGCCGGCCGGGACGTGACGCATATCGTCAGGGACGGCAGAGAAGATGCTGAACTTCGGATCCAGGTTCCTGTCAACCGTCATGATGGACGCTACGTTGCCACAGCGGTAGCAGTAGTTGGGCGCAGACCACACGGTGACAACCGAGTTTTGGGGGAAGTGGTACTAAACGTGATGCCAGTCAGTCAGTCAGCCTTGGTGGGGCCATGGGTGACCATAACATACCTTGTAGCCCTCGTTGACCAGTTGGTGAGCGCGGGCAATCAACTTGAGCCCGTTCACGTGGTTGAACTCAGTGGCAACCTTGTCGCCAAAGAGCCATCCTGCGCCACGGGGGCTGATAGCCCACGTCTCGACGTCTTCGGGGTCGCTCCAGACAAGATCACAGAATGCGCCCTCGTGGGGGATTTCCTGGGCACGCGCCACCACCCGGATCTGGTCAATGGTTCTGATCTCGGGACTCAGACCACCGTGGACGCAGAGGATCTCTCCATCGACAATCGCAGCCAGTACGAGGAAGTCGAAGACTTGACAGCAGGCCTTCCAGACAGACGCATTGCCGTATTTCTGTTGGCATTCTTCGTAGAAACCGTACACTTGGGTGATCTGCCTCGACTCGTGGTTTCCGCGGACTAGCACTATCCGGTCTGGGTATCTGTAGTTTTGTTGGTTAGCATGCGCATCAGTGGATTCTTTCAAATTGTCAAGGCAACGTACTTGGCCTTCAAGCACATCAGTAGGGTGAAGGTCTCCAAGCTGAAGTATCCTCGGTCAACGAAATCGCCCAAGAATACGAATCTCGTATCGGCATTGTTGACAGGCGGGGTTATCTCTTGCGATCCGGGTCGCGAGGAGTTCACGACTTCGGTCGCATCCTCATCCTCATCATCAACGGTCGTCTCTTCACCTTCCGTCTTGGGCACCTCTTCCGAACTCTTGATCTTCTTCTTCAATTTCGGTTTGGTGATGGTTGTGGGAGGCTCGATCATGTCGGCCGTAATAACGGGCTTGGCGCTAAGCGGGGGGTCAAGGGCGGGCTCGCCGGGCATGCCGCCGCTGACGCGGAACAGCTCGAGCAGATCGTAGAATTGGCCGTGGATGTCGCCGCATATGGTCACGGGGGTAACAACGGGTTGGATGTTACTTTCTGTGGTACGCATGTGTCAGGTAAATATGATAGATGGGGAAGGAATCTCGCGGCGGCGCAGCATACCCTCCATTAAAACCTCCTTGACAATTTCGCAAAGCTCCTTCATGACCGGCTCGGGCAGGTAGTGGCATTGTTTGGCCTCCTCGAGCCACTCGTCGAGGCCAGCTCCGGGCCGCAGCTTAGCCGGGCCAGGCTTGGGCACACCGGGTCGGGCGGGCATGGTCGCTGGGGGGTTGTGGTTGTTGATGGTTTGTTGCGATTGAGTGAGCAGGTTCAGAATCCTGGGATTGGAAGGCGTCTAGGTGCCCCCGCTTTACAGGTGGGAGGATTTTGGGTAGAAGCACCGACGACGTGACTGTACATAGGTCACCTCGAGTTATGTCCAGTCAAGTCGTTGATCCGGCTTGGATAAGCCCGAAAGGTGGATGAAGGGGGGTGCCAGCGTCAAGGCTGCCAACGGTCACCACCTTCCAGCTTGGGTTAGTTCGCGGTGCTTGCTGCTTACTAAAGAAGTTTAGATAAGGCTGATTTGGCTGGTTTTGGTCCGATTTGGCCTGTGCTGGAGGGAAGATGGCCAACCAAAGCCCGAGCCACAGCGCTGAGGTCAGTACCTAACTGACTGGATTGAATGCTTTGCTGCTTGCTGCTGCTGATCAAAGAAAAAGAGAGATCCCAAGGATCCACTTCCGGGCTCGAACTGCCATGTGCTTCCCGTATTCCCGTATCCGACCCGGTGGAATGCATCATTGCCATTCCCGTCAAATCCATGGTGGGGGACCCGACGAGGCCATCTTGAATTCCCTCTCTGCCTTGTCCAGTCTGTGACACCTGCATCGCATTTTGCATCTGCCGTCTTGATGAATTACGACGACCATAAGTATTCCATTTTGATCTGCAAACCAGAGTTTGGGACCTACGAATTTCGGATCAGATTGCCGACCAACTACCAAACTCACTGAAGCGGATGGGGACGAGGTTCAACTCCCACCACTGTACGGTACGGCCTGAATGGTCCTAAACCCCCCTCCGAGGCTGCGCCATACTGACCAACAAGTCTTTTTCAAAGACATTCTCCCATCACCACTGCATGGTGAAGCGGCTGCGCTTTCCGAACCATGACATTGACCCTTACATCGAGCCAACCTTTTTTTCTCGACGTGCCGCCGTAGCATAATTTCCGCCCAACAACACCCACCACCCAATCCTTCTTCCGATTTCCCGACTGCGCCCACCAAACCACCATTTCTCACCGAGCGCAAGTTCACCACACAACACCGCAGCCATGGCTTCGGTGGCGACCTCGCGAAAGGCCAATGGCACCGGCGCGACCGACAATGCAGGGAAATCCGACGTTGCTAAAAAGCCAAAGGCCCCCGCCACGAGCAAGAAGGTCAAGATCCGCCGTCTCCCGCCTGGAATGACCGCAGACGAATGCTGGAGCATCCTCGGCGACGAATGGAAGGCGGACGGCGGCAAGGTGGATTGGCTTCGCTTCGATGCCGGCAAGGTCGCAAATGGCCCTTTTAAGGAATCTAAGCCCGCTACAGCCTACCTCCGCCTACTCGATGCAACGCAGGACTTCGCAGCCCTGCAACAGCTCGTCCGCACCCAGGGAATATGGCAAGATGCGAAGGACACGTTCAACGACCCTTGCCTCCGGGCGCCCCCAGAGCTCGTCGTCGCCGAATTCGGCAAGGTCGCCGCGGGTAAGGCCCGCATTGATCCCCGACAGGGCACCATCGACACAGATCCGACATACATGGCCTTCCTGCAGCAATTGACCGAACCCATCACGAGCATCAGAGACGCCGAACTCGGAGCCGACGACGACGCCACCAAGGACAAGCCCAAGGTGACTAGCACTCCCTTGGTCACCTTTATTAGGGAGAAGAAGGAGGCCAAGGCAAAGGAAGCCGCTGCCGCCAAGAGCGCAAAGCAGCACGCTCGCCAGGAGTCCTCGGGTGTCGGAAAGAACAAGGATGGCGATGACGGCAAGAAGAAGGGCAAAGGAAAGGAGTCCAAGTCCTCGGAAAAGACGGAGAAGGCATCCGACAAGGGCAAGGAGAAGGATAAGCAGCCAGTCAAGATCATGACGAAGAAGGCGGCCCAACAAGAAGCAGCGGAAGCGGCTAATGCTGTCGCTGATCAGATTGCTGCGAGCAAGGCGGCCGAAGATAATGGGGCAGTCCCGAAGAGCAGACGGGCCGGCATAGCGGCGGCGGCAAAGCTTCTGCAACGCGACCTTGGTCTTTCACCGGGCAGCGCCCATAGAAGAGCCCGTCAGGATGCTGCTAAGGCGGATACTACCACTAAACCTGAGCCCGCCAAGGTCCCTGAAAAGGAGGAGGAGAAACCGAAGGAGAAAGAGAAGGGCAAAGAGAGAGAGAGGGACCGAAAGGGCAAGAATGCTGAGAAGGAGGAACCTGCCCCGCCCACTGGACCCAAAGTACAGAGCACCGAAGGCTCGCGACGATCACGAGGCAAAGGCAAGGCAACCGCCGCAACGGAGCCTAGCAAGGGCAAACCTGCTGCTGAGCCCTCCAAGCCCACCACGGGGCCCATCATCCTCCTCAAAAAGGAAAACACCAAGAAGGAAGAGGCTACTCCCACCAACTCCGCGTCGCCTACTACACCAGCCCAGAACGCGACAACCTCGAACGCGACACCAGCCCCGCCTACCGGTCCCAAGGCCGGCTCGGGTGGAAAAGGCGCCGCTTCCTCTAAAGCGAACCAGTCCCAGAAGAAGGGGGCGGCTCAAACGGCAGCAGGGGCCACGCGCGCCTTCGTCAAACACGCGAACCCGTCCCAAGGCGTCACCGAGGCCTTGCTGAAGCAGGCCATGGAGACCTTCGGCACAGTCACATTCGTCGAGATTGACAAGCGCAAGGGCTTCGCCTACGTCGACTTCGGAGACCAAGCGGCGCTCGCCAAGGCCATTGCGGCCAGTCCCGTCTCCATTGCCCAAGGCACCGTCCAGGTCTTGGAGAGAAAGGACAAGAAGCCCGCTGCCGCCGCGGCCCCTGCTGCCTCCACTACCCCTGCGGCTGCCCAGTCGACGCCGGCCGAGAAGGCTGCTCCCGAGTCGCCCGCTGCGGCCACGACGCCGACTACTTCAGAGAAACCCAAGCGCGGAAGGGGAGGTCGCGGTAGACGCGGCGGCGGTGGTGGTAAAGACGGGGCCAATGTTGGAGATGCGAAGGGGTCTCCTGCTTCGCCGGCTATTACTTGAAACACATCAACAGAGTCTTGATCAGAAGAACGATTAGAGACGCGGTGTGTGGTCCTGGACTTCTGTCCGGAACATTGAGCGCGTCGGACTGGCTCTGCTGCCTGTTATTGCCAGCGTGGGGTAATTAATGGAAGGCTGTCCTGCATCATCTGTTTGCTAGCATTGCTCAATACTGCATCATCTTAGCTGCGCTGCATATTGATGAGAAGCAGCGATGTTCCCGTCCAGGGAACAGGGGTCAGCTGCATACGGGTAATGGCACATTGCTACATAATCACAGGCCCTCGACCACATGTGGTTCGGACTGCGCACTGCTGCTGCAGCCAGCCGCTCGAGGGGTATGTGAGAGCTCAGAATAAGTAGATAGACAAACATTGATTGCATTAGCGCATTTTGGTCTCGACCATTAGGTTCTTCAGACGTATCGGATGGATCTTATGCATTCATTTAGTTGACCTGTGACTTGCAGTGCTTGTATATGTTTTTTGACGTACGTGGTTAGGATTTGCTACTTCCTCCAGTCGCTGTTTAGCGCACAACTAAAGCTGAGCACAGGATACCACTAATCATTCGAATATGCTACAAGTTGTGCTAATTCAATTAAGCAGAATGTACCTCTTCATTTGCATGGCAACCAGCATCGTCATCGAACAATAGTAAGACGGCGGGTCGTGATTGAGCTCAATCGAAGATGGTGCTTCTATGGCACCCACCTCACTTTCTTACTCCTTATGCATCAAACAGGCATATGCATTTACTACAGTTACCCCTTTTCCTCCCCGCCAACAGCTAACTTTATCAACCGGCTGTCCAACAACAGCAATGTAGTCGGTGTTGCCTTCTGTTATCTACCGCTCATAGCCAGGACGCATAATGCTGGCCGCCGACTCCATATAGGTTTCTCCTAGGGGCAGTGCAGGGCTGCGAAGTCCTGCGTGGCATCTAGCAGGCTTCGATTCCTTGAAGGCGCCATTTGCGGCTTTGCCGGCATCGATCTCGCTGTGTCGGCTCGAGCTTGTCTTCCAAAATTGAGTCAGATCACCCGACCGCCGTGTCCTTCAGGCCGTCAAGGAAAGCAACAATGTCTTTTTCGGTGGCGATAGGTCTGCCGTCTGGTATGACGCCGGCGATGTTGCAATTGGTGTTGTTCATGTCACCAACAGGCATGGCAGTGCCACGTACCTTCGACCCCGGGAACTCTTGGTAGCGGGTACGGCGTGTTGCTGGGCGGGCAATCCTGGTATGCAAGAGCGAGCCTGGGCCCAAGCCGCGACTGCCAAGACCGAGTCTCCCGCCTCCAACGTCTAAGGCAAGGCCTTCGACCGCCTCCGCCTCCCTTTCCCCATTGTTTTGCGGAAGTTGGTATTCTGGAACAAGTACTGGAGCAGCGTAATCATCGGCCGCGCAGTCCGCGTGGTAGGCACGCATAAAGGGCAGCATGGCGGTGCGCTCGTGGTCCCGCGGCCGGCCGACTTGCATGTGGCGCACACATGGTGCTGGGTGTGCTCTTGTGCTTGTTCGCCCTCTTGTCTTCTGGACTGTTGCTGGACATTTTGGTCGGGCGAGAGAACGGGCCAGATCCTCTCCTTGGTCGGGCGTCGAGGGTTATCAAGGGTATCTATCCACTGTGCCGAAGTTGTAGATAGTGTCGTTCCCCTCGTATAGGGAAATGATCTTCATTGTCTCGAGAGAGTGCATATTGGCTGCAGCATTTCCAGCGACCCCGGTATCAGTCGGGATCGTTCATGTGGACTACAACGGAGACCGACTTCTCGACCTGAGGTCCTTGAGGTGGTACAACTGAATGTAGAAAGGTTGCAACTGGGGCCATCGCAAGAAGCATTGAATGGCACTCCCGGGTTTCTTTTCCGACGTTGATCCTGGCGAGGTGAGGCCCAGTCGGTTCCCACACCACCCGTTCTTTGAGCGGCGAACTTTCTCGTCACGCAACTGATCCTGTTGGATGCTGGTTCTGTCCACCGCGGCGCGCGTCCTATCTTGAAAACGATAGGGTTTTGTCGGCAATGAGTTGTTGATGGCTCTCTGTCTTGGGTACCTATTCTGAGCTCTTGGTATTCTTCCCTCGCGGGCGAAGTGGGATGTCAGCCGTGTTCTTGTTTGCAATGTCCGTCAATGGTAGAACATTCGATTTCGTGATGGTGACACGGGACTCCATCATGTCGGCTAGTTCCTCATGTCGCCGATGTGGTTTTGTCATTGGTTGCAGAGATGTTAATCAGTTTGTGCATGCTCGCCATAGTTGCGCATTGGTGCATCTATATTTATTGTTCATTCAAATGATGTAACCTCGTACGACGAAATCGCTCAAGAATACGACTCGGGTGTCGGCCTTGTTGACTGGTAAGAAACCCTTGAATGCTATCATGGAATGCAAGATGTTTGACCGCATTACCATCATCGCAACATGCTTCTTCATGCTCCATTTGCGAGACTCCGCAACGGGCTTCATCAGTTTTCCAGGATGTCGGTGATGATTGGTTCAAAGGTGCGAGGGGATCCGAATATCGTACAATCGATTTCCGAGGCGCAGGTTGCGATCGAGCCAGTACCTCGTTCATCCAGGAAGATCTGTTACATCTTTTGAGTACTTATATAATTATGCACATACAACGAAGAACGAGAACGATATCAGCTGTCAAAAAATCCATAATGGCCTATTACTCTTAAATAAACACCGCTGGGATCTCAAGCCCAGGACTTCTCTAGTCCCTCTTGATACAGTAATCTGACAGTTACTTATCCTCCGATCATCGATTTCGTAGAATGTTGCCGATAGGCAGGTAGTCGCGGTTGCTGGAGTGATGGCAGTCCTGAATGCAAAATAGTTAGTCAGTGGTCTGGGTATTTATGAAGGTTGCTAGTACATCGCACTTACGCTCTCTAACCTTCTAGGCTTGTCTCATCCTTGTTTTCCTCGTGTGCATCGTCTTGACCTTCGGCTTCCTGGCAGGTACAGGCAAAGCCCAGGTGACCATCTGCCTCCGTCTTGCGCCACTCGAGAAGGTTCCGAATCCCAAGGTTGGTGGAGGAGGCGATGTAAGCCAGTTGGGCTGTGTACAGCTGCTGGGCACCCTTAAACGTGCCGAGCTTCCAGTCCCGGGACCGGAGCGTGGCAGCCGGGCCGCAAGCGTGGGTCGACCAGCCCGTCGGCTGCGGGCCGGCGTGCAAGTGCACCACTCGCCGAATGCGCTTTATAGCCTTGTTGGGGAGCTTTCCGCCTATGTGGCGGTTGAAGAAATCATTGGTAAAGTTCGCGGGATTGACGTTGAAGTTTCGCGAATCCTGGCGGCGATCGGCGTCCATGGCCATGCAAATGTCGCTGATGATGGAGTTTGGTACGAACGCTCTTTGGCACATGTCGACACCGAGGATGCGCCATGGGATATCCGTGTCCTTCTTGGTGCTGGCTAGAGCGAATCTGTCGCGTTGGCTGTTGAAGTAGATGACCCCTTTCAGTTCGCCACTGTGACCCGTCCGCAACAGCTTGAGGACATCACCGCCGACTCCTCGGTAGGCCTTCATGACGGTTCTGTCGCGGAAGATGTTTTCAGCCTCTCCGTACAAGGCCATGTCGTCAATGAGGCTGAAGTCCGCCTCAAAGGTGCGAACGTCGACCTGGAAATCGTAGAACAGGCGCAGGGCGTAGCTACGTGAGTCCTGATTAACATTCATCACACGATTCTCCGCCGTCCTGTGCGGCAGGACTCGCATGGTGGAGCGATGCACAACAATCATCCGGCTCTCTGCCTCTTCCTCGAGGGCCAACTGCCAGATCATGCCGCTGAGCTCGGGCGGAAGACTGTTGAAACAGGCTGGAGGCATCTTCTCGATTGGAGCCGCTCGTATGCAGTGGTTTGAGATTGTTTGATTCTCTGTAAATGATGACGGATCGGCCGTTACTCAATGGAATTACGATGGAGCTTAGTTCTATAACAATGAAGTGAAGAGGCAGACAGTTTTCATTAGAAAACAGAAAGGCAACGTGGGGTTGTTGAATTTGGTTGTCGACAGTTCATCTGTTGTAAAGTACTGTTTGGGATTTTGTATGTTATGTAATGTACGACAAGCTAGCTAGCTAGCTGCCCGAGCTCCAAGGGAAGAAGTGCTGTGGTAGAGGTTTCAGTGCTTGACAAGCCCTCCGCATCCGTTGGCGATGCCCCGCCTGAGGCGAATTGGTAAGTGTTCAGCTTTTGCATGCCTTGATACTCGTAGTTAGAACGGGCATGAGGAGACGGGCTTCGACCTACTTTATGGGGCTAGCTGTCTTCTGACAAACACTTTGCCTGGAAACGGCTGACCAATGGTAGAATCAAAGAAAATAGAGAACACAGACTCGCAATAGTCGAAAATAATGCGCTGCTACATACCAACGCTCAGAGGCATCCTATCATCCGATTTCCTTCTTGGTGACAGTCCATGATACCATCCATCTGGGGACCTTCATCCGCAGACTTGCTCCATTGGGTCAACATGTACACAGAAATATCCATGCTCCAGCTGACATGCTGGAATAATCAGGAATACGTATGGGTGTAGGGTTCCCTTCCTAATGAGATCGTGGAGTGCCCACTGGAATAATATAAAATAACCAATGGAATAAGAATGAGGTAACCAATCAATTACCAAACAACACTCGAATACAACTTGACTCGATTCATCTCGTCTACCTATATATCCAAGATCTCTGATGTAGCTTGGAACACCGCCGAATGATGCTCATTGCTACTCGTTGTGATACCAAGTCGAACAAAACTTGGATAATCCAAGAGAACTTGCTACCCAAAGTAAAAGGCGCACCTCTTGCGTTCTCATCATACAGCACTCCGACATTTGTAACATCACGATCCTGGCGGTTGGTCAGTATATTGTCGGAGATGGACGAGAAGAGGTCGAATTATACTTAGGTTACCGATCGATCCAAGTTGTTCTCAATTTAGGACTTTCTGTTGGTGCAGCCTTTCGGTGCCAGCCCCCTTCGAAAAGGGGCGTCACGTGCGTACAATGCACGTGCCACCATTCCCTCGCATACAGGACAGACATAAACCACTTGAGCCCATACCATCTGTACGATCATATGAAAGCCCATTCAACGCGTTCTATATCGGATGCAATCCTTCTGAAATCTCGAAGATGGCACTGTAGCAAGATGTGTTAGCGCTTATCGATCTTGAATGATGAAATTATCAGTGACTTTGGGAGTCTTACCGTTTATTTAGTCGTTGATGCCTTCATCACCACCATCCTCGTCATCCTCAGTCTCACAAACACATGAGAAGCCCAGCCGGCCGTTCTCGCCCTCGGTCTTGGTCCACTCGACCAGCCTGTTCGGGCCGAGGAGGTCCATGCTCGACGGAATGGTGAGCATGTAGCCCGTGTACAGGTATCGCGCGCCCTTGAAGGTGCCCAGCTTCCAATCCCGAGCGTAGAGCGTGGACGGCCCGCAGATGTGCTGGACGGGACCAGTCGTCTGCAGCCGAGGATGTGGGCCGAGGTTGACGACATGGCGGATCCGACGCTGGACGGCCCGGGGCAAGCGTTCGGCCATATGGGTTGCCTGGAACTGGTCCAAGTAGTCGACGGGGCTCGCATCTTGATCTTGATCGTCGTTGGCTTCCTGGGCTCCTTGCATCAGGCGCGTGCGGTCCTGGATTGCCTGGCGCATGTCGCGGCACACGTAGTCGCGCATGAAAGCTCGCACGCACATATCGACAGACCAGGCACCCCAGCTCGTAGCATCGCTTGTACGGGTCGTTCGGGCCAGGGCAAACCGATCGTGTTGGCTGCTGACGAATATGCAGCCTTCTTGCTGGGATCCCTCCTCTTCGTCCAGCTTCCGGGCGGAATGGGTGTTCAGGAGCTGATTGATGCTGCTTTGGATCTTAGGTCGCAGTTGATTCAACCACAAGGAGGCAGTGAACTGAGCTCGTCGCAGCTCACCGTACAGTCCGCTGTACACGCCCATGGGCAAAAGCCCGGCTGTGTAGTGCTGGCCTGCAGGTTTGCGATCATACTCGTAGACCTCGTTTTCAACATCAAGGTCCACTTTCACGGTCCAAACATCCAGCTTCACGTCGTAGTACATCAGTCGGGCGTAGTAGCGCGACTCCCGGTTTGCGTTCATGACGAGGCTCTGGGTTCCCTTGTGCGGGATCACACGCATCGTTGTGCGGTGAACCAGGATAAGTCGGGATCCTATCTCCTCTCGGAGGGCCTCGTCCCAAACCATGTGTCGGAGCTCAGGAGGGAGCTTTGCGAACTGGGGAAACGACATCTTCGTGATCCAGGTAGATCGCAGGAGTGAAGAGGGACCTTATGCTTAGGGGGGACTGGTTTTGCTCTCTATCGACGAGGGGACAGGCAACGATCTCAATCGTGTCAGAAGTCTGCGAGTTCTAACTAGCAGCGTCGACAATAAGATTTCGAGTGAAGTTAACGCTTCGGACGGTATGCTGAAAGTTGGGCGTTGATGGGTTTGCGGTAACCGACGCTGTTGGTTCGGCTTGGTGCTGAAAGCAACTTCGTCTATGGTCGTTTGACGATGGGTTGAATGTGGTTGGTATGGGTTAGGTGAGGAAATGTTGTTAGATGGAGTGACGATGGAGGAAAAACAGCTTAATGAGTTTTCGTCTAGTGCGCGGACATTCTCGAGAGCCTGCTACTCTGTAAAGAGATGTTGTGTAGCTCGCGTGGGATACTTAATTTAAGTTGTCTCTGAAACAGAAGTGCGATAACTACTTCTATAGCGGTTACCTTCAGTGTCTATAGCACCTAATCACAAGCTTCTAAAAATACGGGCCAAGTAGAACCATTCACCCCACTACAAAATGACAGTTACAGCAATCCTACGGCAACGCGCTTGATTTATATGCAGGTAAATAGACTGCTACAGAGAGGTGACTCGGCTTGCACAGACTCGCTGTAGAGCCTTGTGCAGACGCCCATTGGGTTGCCACGGTCAAGATATCTCACGTTGTGACACGTTCTCGCAAGTTTAACGTAACTATTGAATCAAAGACGCAGATAACAAGAACAGGAAAAAACGACGTAAACACGTAATGGGAAGAGTCCAAGATTCCATCTTTCCGGCGACCTTGACTGTACTGTTGATCCATTACTTCCACTGATTATCTGATCAATTGTCGTGGAGGAATAATAGTTGCTGTCCGATACAATTTGGGATCGAAGGAGATTCGGATAAGGTGAGATGACCTTTAGACCCAAGAAGATGATGTATCTCTCGTGTTCTCAATTTACTGTATTCCAACAATCTCTGCCTGTGGTCCTGATACTATGCTGAGCCTTTAGCAATACTAGCGGGAGGGTATGCCGCAATGATCATCCCCTGGCACTGTTTCTTCTTCCTTTAGCCATCGTGCACCTCGTTGGCGCCAGTAGAGGTCTGATGCTTTACATCTTCGCCATCCTCCAGGGCGCTCTCGGGTTGGGCTGTCGTGTCGTCGCCACGGTCAGCGGCATTGCCGCCTTTAGCAGTTGGTTAATAACCTGTTGACTTGTCGAAGAGAAGGGGGCGGTACTCTACTTACATGTTTTAGTGTTCTTGCACAAGCAAGTAAAGGCAAGACGGCCATTGTCCATCCCGCTCTTCTTCCACTCCACCAGCTTATTGGGACCGAGGAGATCCTTGCCAGCGGGGATTGTGTCCATGTAGCCGGTGTAAAGAAAGCAGGCGCCCTTGAACGTGTCCAGGTTTCAACTCCCGGCATGGAGTTCATAGAGTTCGGAGGGCCCACAATCGTGTCGGATGGCACCGCTGGTCCGCAGCCGGTACTGGTCTCTCAGGCACACGACATGCCGGATCCGCGTCTGGACCGGCTGGGGGAGTCGGTCGGCCATATGCCGGGCCTGGAAGTTGTTTACGACGCCGTCACACTGTAGCGCCGACGGAGACGGAAGTCCCATGGGCGCCTGCATGGCCTCGCGCGTAGGGCCGCACACGTAGTCTCGTAGAAATGCTTTCTCACACAGGCCGATGGAGTTCCCATTCCAGGAAGGGCTGTCGGTGCGTGTCGTACCGGCCAATGCGAATCGGTCGTGCTGGCTGCTGACGAAGATCCAGCCTTGTCTTCTGGGGCGCCTGTGGCCCGATTGCCGAGACTGAGTGGCCAGTAGTCGCCGGACAGAGGTCTCCAACTCATGTCGTAGCTGAAGCATCCACCTATCGACCGCTACGGGGAGTCGTAGGTACGCGGCGACGAGGCCTTGATGTGCGCTTCTGGGGTGGGTGTCGCGAGTGTACGCCCGACCTGAAGACGTCTTGGTGAACTCGATGATCTCGCTGGGGACGCTCAAACCGCCCACTTCCGCGGTCCAGACCTTGAGTTTCACATCGTAGTAAAAGGTCCGGGCGTGGTTGCGGGGCTCATGGTTCGCGTTCATTACTAGGCTTCGGGCGCTCGGATGGGGAATTACGCGCATGGTGGCGCAGTGAACCAAGATGAGGCGGTCCTCCATCTCCTGTCGAAGGGCTTCGTCCCATATCTTGAAACGGAGTTCTGGAGCGAGTTCTAGGAACTTGGTGAAGGACATCTTATCGATCAACGATTCAAGCAGCTCGCGACGTGAAGCAATGGTACTGTATGAGGATGATCTGGTGCGAATAGAATAATGCGATGTCAATTCCACAGAGTTTTCTCTGTGAAAGTGATATTTGGTGTAGCAATGATAAATTGAGTGTTGTTTTAACCGCATTTTTGATAGTTGCTGCGGCTGGATGAAAATTGAATGTCCAGTCAATATGATAGAACTGCAAGCAGATTCTATAGATAAGATGCAATAGTGGTTATCATTGAAGCCTGTAGCTCCTATCAGCTCTTGTTGTAGGTACCGAGTCAGGTTAAATCAACAACCCATCGTTTCGCTATAGAACACTTTGTGGACACCCATTGCGTTGCTACAGCTAAGATAACCCTCGAGAAACACTGGCGCTCACGACTAAAATATTAATTGCACAAAGACGTAGGTCCAATATATCAACGTGAGACGTGTAAGTGGATATCGTATATGGGTTGACAAAGGGTTTTACTCATTGCTTGTGAAGGAACCAAAACAAAACAGGCATGTGAGGCTCTTATCGCATTACTATGAAGCAAATGAATCTGTGCATGTCGCACTCCATCTTCACCTCCATCTGATTTCATGACTTTCTGATATTGGGTAGTGACCAGTACTAACAGCTCTCGATATGAAATGGTGCTGTTAGTGGTAGATCCTTACTTGCACTGCCTACCATGCGGTATCGTGTTACCCGCATGGGGCATGATCCCATGGCCAGTGGGTGGACTGAAGAAGTATGTTAGCCAGCGTCCGGAGGCCTGTGATGCAGATAGCGGGTATTTACTCGTAGAAACTTACCCTTACTAATCCTCCTCCGCATGGTCATTGTCATCCTCATCTGGACCATTGCCCTGGCTGTTCTGTCCGTCGCCCTTGTCGCAGATGCACTTGAAGGTAACACTGCCGTTTGCGTCCTCCACCAGCTTCCACTCAAGGAGGTTCTGGTATCCCTGGCTGCCATCGGACGGGACAGCAACCATCTGGGCCGTGTAGAGCTGGTGAGCGCCCTTGAAGGCTCTCAGATCCCAGTCGCGGGCACGCATAGGTTGTTCTTCGTGGATGTGTCTCAGTGGACTACCTGCTGTGTGGTTGGTATGGAGATTCACGAGGCGCCGAATCTTCTGCCTCACGCTTCTTGGCAGCTTGTCGGCGATATGGCGCGCCAGAAACTCGGTATTGGGGTTCCAAGCGGTGAACGGAGCTGGGGACGGCCGTTCCAAGACGATTCGCTCGAACTGGTCCTGAGCCTGAGCGTAGTCGAGGTGCCTTTGGTCGCGCAAGAAGGCCCGCTCGCACAGATCGATTCCCCATGGGTTGGGACGTGTACCCGTACGCAAGTGGAAAGTTTGACCCAGGGCGAAAAGGTCGTGCTCCGGGCTCAGGAAGATGGTGCCCTTGCAAATGCCTGATCTGGCGTCACCAGCGACCGCCATCCCGGGGCCTGGCGTCCGAAGCAGTTTGGCGACATCCTCGCGGAATTTGGGCGCCAACTGAAAGAGCCAAAAGTAATATCGGAACTCGGCTTGGATCCACTGACCGAAGTCACCGCTATATATACCCATGAAGTCTCTTCCAATGTACCATGGACGCTGGGCGGCAGGCTTGCTTACGAACGCCGCGAGCTCGTAGGGAATGCTGAGGGTGGCGGGAACCAGGGTGCGAACATCGAGCTTGACCTTGTAGAAATGCTCCTGGGCGTACTCTCGCGACTCTGGGCAGGCGTTCATGACCGTCATCTTGAGGCTGGGATGCGGCATCACTCGCATCGTGGGACGGTGGACGATGACGAGGCGCGATTCCGTCTCCTCGCGCAAGGCGAGGTCCCAGATCATCTGGCGCAGCTCAGGCGCGAGACGCTCGAAACAATGAAATGTCGACATCTTGTTTCTCGGATGAATGATGATGTGTGATGATGGCAACGAGAGTGCGTAGATGTGCCAGAATTATTTTTGGTAATGGAGAGTGATTGCTTGATCTGAGCTTATGAATGGATGGAGGGGGCTGTTGCTTGATAATATTTGAAAGTCAGTCGCGTAGCAACGGTAGCAACCTGGGAACAGTTTTGAATACAAGGACGCGAAAAACAATCAAAATAGTGCTGATTGAGAATAATTGTGTCTCATTGCTTGGGGCATTTACAAACTAGCATAACTACTCAGTGACTTCCTCGTCAAGCTCCAATTTGCACTTAATTGGCAGCGCATATGCATTAACTAATTTATCCATTCATGACTCTGTGATGGTCTATCCCAATTCATATCTGAGCGCTGTCGCTCTCAATGCATATGCCTCTCATGTCTCTCAGTGCAGGGAGGGAAAAAACCCTAACTCCGTCTGGATCTAATTAGGTCCAAAGAGGGAGGGGGAAAACCTGCTAGAGAGAGAACAGACGGACTCTTAGAAAACAAAGCGAGGAACGTAATGACTCTCATAAGGACGCACACATAAAAATGTGTTTCTCGTCTCGAGCAGCAGCATGAGGTCGAAGACGTCGGGTGATGTGTCGATGTGGTGGTAGTACATAGTTTACATTAAGTGGCAAGCTGATAGAGGTTAGTCAGTGTCTTGCAACGAGTCATTGATGGGGGGAATCACACTTACGTCTCTTGGGTTTCCTTACTGTGCTGGCCTCTGTGTCCTTCTGTGGTGTGTATCTCTCCGCGAGGCAGCGTGTACTCTTGACGATGGTTCAAGGGAGCTCGTCTGGAGTTGCCACTTCAATACCCAAGCCCTCATTGCCGTCTTCCGAATCCTCTTCTCCACACGCGCAGACGAAGGGTAGAGCGGCTGTCGGTCCTGTCCGCTTCCACTCGACGAGGCGTTGGGACTCCTCAAATCTCAGGTTGTCGGCCGGGATGTGCTTCATGTTGGCTGTATACAGCTGGTTCGCGCCCTTGAAGCTTCCGAGCTTCCACTGGCGCTCCCGCATACGCGTTTGTCCGCATACGTGTGCTGGCTCGGGACCGTTGATGTAGTAGGTATGGACGACCCGGCGGATCCGCTCCATGGCCTGCTTTGGTATGCGGACCGTCATATGATGGCTCTCGTACTCGTTGAGGTTCCGCGTAGCTCCCAGGACGCGACGCTCGTGCTTTCGGAGAAAGTTGTAGACGCAGAGATCGACATTCCATGCTCCCAAGGGCTGGCGGATCTTGATGTTGTTCGATAAGGTGAATTTATCAAACTGGCTGCTCAGATAGACAGTGCCCTTCGACAGACTTCCCGGTGTATTTGCGGGACTTTTCGTAAGCTGCGTAATGACTGTTTCGTGGAGGTCGGCCCTCAAGTGGGATTGCCAGAAACTCTCGTTCATAATGCGCCGCGCTTCGGGGCCATAGACGCCTTGTGCCATGCGCAAGGGGCTAATGCCTTGCTGCATGTATCTCGCGAGACCATGTGGGTAACGCAGGAAGTTGTTGAACACGCGGTCGTAGTTCGTGCTCGTCTCGAACGTCCAGACGTCGAGCTTGAGGTCGTAGAATTTGAGAGCGTACGCGCGTCTCTCCCTGTCGACGCCCAGAATGGCGCTCGGCGTGGTGTTCTTGTGCGGGAGGACCTTCATTGAGGCGCGGTGGACGAGTACGAAGCGGCTTTCCACCTCTTCGAGCAGCGCCTGGTCCCACACCATATCCTTAAGCTCCTGAGGGAGGCGGTGGAGACAGGTTAAGGTAGCCATCTTCGTGACTTAAGGAACTCGTAGTAATGGAGAGTTGTGTTTGGGATTGGTGTGCTTGGCGTTTGTCTGACGACCAGATCTTGCTTGATGAGATCTGATTTCGCAAAAGTGTAACGGGAGTGCAATCTGTTGCTGGAAGAAAACAAATTGTTCAGTTATCCTTTTGTAGCAACTCTGATTGATGAGTTTGGGTTGTGGGGGAACCAACGACGCGTTGTGGATGAAATATGTTTGTGGTGGATGTTTTATTCTCGGTTGGCAAATCGAGTGAAGTCCTGGAACTTCATGAAATGCTCAAGCGACGCGAAATGACTGCCACGAGACCTGGTAATGCAATCTCTTCTACAGAATAAGATAACTGCAGATGTGGCTGTGAATAGTGGAAGCAATGGAGATCCGATGGATGTTCTGATGAGGATCAGGTGGGAGGATGGTTGCGGTTGTGGTTTGGGATTGATGTTTTCCTGACAGGATGGAGGAAGATGTTTATGTGACATAATTCAGGAAAGTTGTTCTGGTCTAGGTACCTAAGTAGACCGAAAACATTGAATGCAAGCCGGTAGGCATCGACAAAGTTGACGATAGTGGTTAGGCCTATAAAATGGGGGGTTTGATGCTCTGTTACAAGCCCTATGCCCTGAACCAGCACCTATTCAGGAGCTCCCTGGGATGCTATAACATTCTGGCCGAGCAACACCCCGCTTAAGCTCTTATCTTTCAATTAGTTGATACTGTGATAAGTGTGTTATTGATTTGAGCTCATACCAAGCTGTCTTTCCGACCTCCGTGCTGTCCCTGATAGACATCCCCCGGCTGGCTCTGCCATGCCGTGATGTGCTCCTCTGGACTACTACCGGCTCATTCGACCGTCTGAACCCCCTCGTCTTTTGATATATATGACAGTTCATTATGTTGTCCCTTCAATTACGTGATTCACTGGTTAGTTTATATAGCCGTGTGCTTTGCCTGGTATTCCGGAGGTGTGGCAATCGTAGCAAAGCAGATATCCGTTCCCAGCCATGTAAATCACCGTACGTGCTGAAGTCCTTAGTAATACGAGTAATCTGTTTATGGGAAACATCAACGGCTTGACATAGATAATGCTGTGTTATGGTGTGCTTGTTGTCGTCTATCAAGCTTCCCTTAACATTTGCTGTTGTATCTTTGCGATAACTACCACAGTGTGTTTGGTGGGGATCAGTATCGCCATAACAAGCAGAGAGGAAGCCATATTGATCTCTCCCTGCTGGCGTCTCATCCTGTACGTGGATTGAATAGTGATTCCTACTTCAGCACAAAGCCAGACCTACAAACGTAGCACGGGGGGTACGGAAATGGCTTGATTCTGCACCTATGAAAATGAAGGTAAAACGTAGCAAGGGAGAACCCATCTCACGATATGTCTGTTCGCGGAATTCGTCATTCACGAGTGGTCAATACGAGTCCTCCCTACCAACTTAGATAAAGGAAGTCGACCGGGGATGGATCTGCTAAGGTACGTTTCGAAGACAAAGACACTCTTTGCCACCGGCAACGTACAAAGCAGCAGCGAGTATGGTTCTATAAATAGACGAAGTGTACCAAAAGCGTTCTTGTTGAAATGACGTCCTCTGTTGTATTGTTTCGAAAACAGTCTTTAAAACCTCATTTTCCTTGTCACCCGGCCAGAACTCCGCAACCTCACGTTACTATTCGCTCCTACCTTTTCTACCACTGAGAATTACTTTCGAGAATTACTTTCAATTATCCTTTATACTGTATACAATTCATTCCTAAAAAGCCCTGGAGGCCTTACTACCAACCTATTACAACCTGTTACATTAAGAAATGGCGTCAACCATGTCGGTAACGGCCATGATGGGCCGAAACCTACTCACAAGACGAGCCTCGAGCCAGGAGGGGCTCATGAGCCTCCGCAGCGCCGAAGTGGTGGACCGCATGTGCAACAAACTGCTGGCAGACCACGCGCGGTTCATCCTCAAGCACGCCGTGCACCATGATCATCCCCATATAACGCCGCCTCCGTGGGATCTCGAGAAAGTGGGCCGAAACGTGGTGGACAAGGTGGAGCGGCTGATCGAGATCTGGCGGTGGTCGCGGCCCTTGGGTCAGATCGGCGAGAGTACGCGGCGGGAACTCGAGAGGGCTGTGGAGTCCCTACTCAAGCAAGCGGCCGGTGGCGGCGCTGGGGACGGGTTCGGTGCCCAGATTACCAAGAAAGGAGCTTTACCGCCGTCGGCGCCTAGTCCATCTCCCGTTTTGGGCGAGTACACCGAGGACAGCCTTCCTGACGCTCTGGTCGCCACGTTGAAGACGGAGGAGAATGTGTCGTTTGGCATTTTGGGCAAGAAAGTTGGGGAGATTGAGAGGCTCGCGTTGACGTACCCCGAGGCCTGCGAGGCGGTGGCCGATAATATCCACGCGGTCCTGCAGAGGTACGATGTGGAAGTAGGATATCCTGCTCGATGGAGTCGGCAATCGGCGAAGTAGAAGACAGACGATTATGGCTTGTTTAGAAGGTTTCATGGATTGATTGGTGCTCGGGATCAGGCGTCACTGGTAATTACATCTCATATGACAGATATTGATTCGGATCACAGTCGCGTAAAGGCTCACAGTTGCAGGTATGAACCAGGATCACAAGAACGAGGTATGTACGGAGGTATGAGTTTAGTTGTGTTCATTGCATTACCCAAGCAAGCCTATGAAGAACGAACCCTTTGCGATGTGTGACTTCTGTGTAGAACCTGAGTTCAGAAGCGGTATAATGGCCCTGGCATATCAGTTCTGATTGCCACTATGTTACAAATCGCGAATCCCATCCCTCCTTATGCCCCATAGTCGGCGAATGGGGATGTGAGCACCCAGCCGTGTAGTCATCATTAAAGGCCGGCTACCCACGCATGCTCATCAGGACGGCATCCATGAAGGCAGCATCCCGATCATCTCCAAAGAACGCGAATTCCGGCTCGGGTGCCCAGCCCGGCGGCGAGAAATGGTCCGCGAGGTTCAGCGGCCAGCCTGCTCCTGCGTGCCAATAAGGCTCTCCTCCAGCAGCGGGTACATCGTGGTCGACGTTCCCGTAGGCGCGTCTTTGGTCACTCTCGGGAATCATCTCGCCGTACCCCAACCGTTCCAGCGCCTCGTCCGAATTTGAGTGCATCTCGAGGGCGGCAGTCTCCCACGGCTCAGGCAGTTCCCGGTTGAACTCGTAGCCGCTCTCCACGAAAGGCCGGGGGTCGTTCACGATGACCCCGTGATGGTAGTGGCGACCCTCATGGAGGAAGAGTTTGGACGGGACAGGCACGCCACCTCCCAACTCAAAGTAGGCCAGCTCGTTGGCGAACTTGTCCGAGTTCTCCACCCATTGGCCGATTTCCGCCTGGCCGCGAACTTGCAGCTGCTTCGTGACGGCGTCAGGAAGCTTCCTGTCGGGGGCGGCGTGCTTTGCGAGGAACAAGGCGGCCAAGGAAAGAGGACAAGAGAAGGCCTCGACTGTGTACCATGCTCCCTGGTGCATGTTCTGAAATGCGTATACATGCTCGTTCATGTTCATGGTCTGGAACGCGTAAATATGCTCGCGCTTGTCCATGTTGCGAACCATGTCGTCGATGAACGGTGCTGTTGACGGGCGCTTATCCAAAAACGACAAGGTCTTGTCTCCAGCGGTCTGTAGCTGCAGCTCGAGGATCCGTTTGGCCTCCGAGAGCAGGGTGGGAGTGTGGAAAGGATCAGCCTCGATCCGTTCGATAAGCGCCGCACTCTCAGCCTCCATCGTAGTAGGCATGGGCTTCGTCTGCTGGTTCTCGGCCTGCTGATTCTCGCTCACGAAGAGGTAGGCCAGCTCATCATCCTCAGCGGTCAAGGTGCATGAGCTCTCTCGCGAGAACGACTCATTGTTCTCGGTAGTACCAGGCTGGTCATCGCAACCATGATGCTGGGCAGGGAAGTTGGGAGCCTGACTGGCCAGGTTCTGTCGAGGATTCATTGTTGAACCGTTCCAAGAACTGACTGCGCTACCGAAAACAGGATGTGTAGTGCGAAAGAGTATAAGCAATGTATCTGCGAAAGAAATGGAGATGTCAGTTTCAATGCAATGAAGATGACTGTTTTTGGTTCCGCATCATAAGCCAAGCGGATGTGCTGTGCTTGAAGTGGAAGTTCAATCGGGCACTAGCTGTCACGTACCTTGCAGAAAACACGAATTGTCGGCCTGGTCTCAGCAGCTGGCTTCAGAAAGTAAAGTGACTGTTACGAATTATCAGAAGAGGATTCCAGGTGGGCTGAAAAGGCATTTAGCTGAGTCAATGTGATCGGGGATTTACTGGCACGACCAGTAGTGCGCTGTGTGGGTGTAGGAAAGGAAAAGGCCGGAAACCCCATGACTTTCAATGTGTCTTGCCTCAGAGGTCAATTGAGGATGGGAAAATAGTCACTAACTTACCACTCAGCTCATCAGCTTCTCACTTTTCAGCATAAGGAAAAGAAATTATGGGTGGTTCGGGGGAAGGATTTGGTTGAGTAGTAGCTGGCAATGAAGTACGAAATGACGAGAGAGGAATGGGTTGTCAATCAATTCACCTTTCATCGGTGACCCTCTCGTCTGTTTGGGTGACCAGAATGATTAAACCATGAAAAAATTTCAAGGTCCAGAAGGATGAAAAGATCAGTCCAGTTGATGGATGTGAAAGTGGAAGGCAAGCCTCAGATAGGCGGGAGGAGTTAGTTCACTACCTATAGTGAACCCCACGCAAGGTGGAATAGTAGTAAGGTGGGGCTATAAACAATGTATTCAATGCTTTAGACTGCCTATACGGTGCTACCAGTGCAGGACCTCAGTTGGTGTTGGGGGATTACAGTGAAAGAAGTAGCAGTGTAGCGTGGGGGAGCAGCACCGCCAGTGGGCTGCAGACGACGGTCCTCCCAGTGAGAGAGAGTCTTGACCAACAATCTGCTTAAAAGTCGACACGCCTGGTTTTCTCACTGGCTATGTCACCAAACCTGTTTGCCCTCAGCGCGAAAGCCCCTCTGCAGCTGAGTATCTGTCCCCAGGTAGTGGATATTTGTCCTGCGTGCTGTGCTCCTCCGCTTGCTTCTGTCGGCTCTACCATCTTCTGTAGTTGCCGGACTTCCTGACTCACCATCCCATGTGATTAGTAATGCACCTTCACTTTCTCACATTCTGGATGCTTGCTTCCGTGCATGAAGCTGGTAGGTAACCCACGCTATTTGCCCTATGAAGTGTTGGCGATTACCTCTTGTACACATCCGACCCTGGCAAGCCCCTGAAAGAATAAACCGGTCAAGCCTCTTCGAAAAGAAAGATTTACAATCATCAGTTATTACATTTCGCTTATTCCGTTTATACTAGTAGGAATAAGTGGAATAATCACAGGTGCCACTGGACGAAGTCCGGTTTATTCCAGCAATCGCTTGCCTGGTGAGCTGGTAGTAGCCACGTGCCTTGCCTGTCCATACACATCGTCACATCTAAGAGCTTCTCTCCAATTCCCTTTTTTTCCCTCTTGAATGAAGTCATCTTCACTACTTCAGACGTCATGTGTTCACAGGCCTTCGCTGTGTCAGTTGTCTTTGCTGCGTTGGTTTCTATGGTGGGTAAGGTAGGCCTGTGTCCTTCGTATCCTCGCCTCGCCGCTGGCACACGCGGAAGGTAGCAGCATTCCACGATGCACTACATCCCGTCCAGCTCAAATGACAGACGAGAAACATCCATTGCCACAAAAGCGAAATGGTAGTCCTCGTACTCACCTTTCAGAAACAGAGGTTGCAATAAGAACTGAGCCGCTAGAGCACAGGCGTCGCAAAACTCAATTGGTGATACGGCGTTTCATAAATGGCGGTGGCTGGCATTTGACAGAGCTTTGGACTTACCAGCAGTGCCAGTGCGCGGCTTATGACCACCGTCTGGGCGTAAATGCCGTCAATTGAATTACATATCCGGCCGTCACTGTTTTGAGTGACAAACCCCAACAAAGCGCTCATCTGGTAGACTATGACATGCGAACGAATGGATATCTGAGTTGCATTTTTATGAGAAGAGTATGTCTTCGTAGATTGAGTACCGCGTAAATATCATCATCACCTTACAAGAGAAGGAAAAAAGAAAAGAAAAAGAGGAATCGCCCATGACGAACCGTAAGCCTGTGTTGTACATTGATGCCTCTCAGAAGGCAAGAGTGGAGATGATATGGCCTCGCACCTTGCTTCCCAGCATATCTATATCAGTAGCTGATAATCGAGCATTGACCGACAACGTGACCAGAACCATTAAACATGTATGATATTCCCCACCAAGCGTCTGGCAGCGCAGCCAACCGTGGTCGAGGACCCGTATCGCAGCCTCGACCAACTCGTGAACTTTTTTTTCTTCGGGCGGTGGGCTAACCGCAGCAGCCTGACTTGGCGCTGACCTGGCGCCACCCTTTTGCCACAACCTTCACTCCATGAAGCAGAAACCTGTTCCCACGAACCGAGACCAACCAGACAATTCAGATAAAACACCGGAAAACTCAGGAACGAGAAAAGAAGAAGAATAAGCCTTTACACTTCTTGGGCCTTGGCCTTCTTCTTCTGCTCAACCTTGAGTAGCAGGGCGCGGTTGATGTGAGGCAGGACACCACCGAAGGCAATGGTAGCCCTGATAAGGGTATCCAGCTCTTCGTCACCACGGATGGCGAGCTGCAGGTGGCGAGGCGTGATACGCTTGACCTTCAGGTCCTTGGCCGCATTCTGGATATTTCTCATTAGCTTTCGTCTTCTTACAATGAAAATGTCATGTCACGTGGGCTGCCAATGGCGAGATATGGGATGGGATAGGCAGCAACACGGGTAAGAAAGGTATGACTCACTCCTGCAAGTTCCAGGACTTCGGCAGTCAGATACTCGAGCACAGCCGTGACGTAGACTGCAGCCTTTGCACCAACACGCATCTTGTTCTGGGTGTTCTGCTTCAAGAATCGCTTGACACGACCGCAAGGGAACTAAAAACGCATGGTGGTCAGTATAGGTCGTTCGTATATGGCGCCTGCAGCATTCTCTCGGCATTGCGCATCGTGTAGTTTCGTAGATTCGGCGACCGAAAAACAGCTTCAGACTGCCCAAAGCCTGTCGGGAAGCGGGGACAGCTCCAGTTAAGCTCTGGCATCAGGCGGTCGGATGTCGCTCGCGGAACACCGGTCAAGAAATCGTAGGCATCGACGCAACAGTTGCATCTACGCGACGCAGCGGGTGATGCATTCGGTGCACCATGTCGTAAGGAGCAATCGGGTCGAAATGTTGACGCGTCGTCGTCATCGTGGTCGAGGGGTTGGGGCGCAAAGTTGTCGTCGAAGCTCCGGAAGCTCAAAACCGCGATCGCAAGGGCGCAAAAATATCGAAGAGGCCGCAGGGCTTCATAGAAAATCGTGAGAACTAACCTGAAGACCGGCGCGAGCAGAGTGGCTCTGCTGCTTCTTGGGTCCTTCGACCGCAGAAGTCTTTCCACCCGAGCTCTTTCCACCAGAAGACTTGCCCTTTCCGCCCGGCATTTTGATATCGATATGCGCGTTGAAAATAAGTGTTTGGTAGGTTGGAATGGATTAATCAAAATCCAATTATCGAACAAATCGAAGCGGTTGTGAAGTCGATGGAAAAATTGGCAGGGCGAATGTTCTGTTGTGGTGGTGGTGGTGGTCGGAAAGGCTCTTTTTCGTGGAGGCCAGGCGTAGAAGTCGTCAGAAAATCAGATGGCGGCGCGCGTAGGAAAACGTTGCTTTGCGTTGCGTTGAACTTGCAGGTGCACCCCGTTCGTGGATTGGCCCGTTGTTTTTATGGGAGGTCGCTCCCCAATCGTGTTTCACCAAACGCCCAAGTCCCCCAAGTAAATCCCCCCAAATCGGGCAAGGCAGGCTAGGCAGTTAGCAGGTTGGGCGTTCCCGTTAGCAGGCTCGGCCGCCGGGCTAAGGTGCTGCTGCTCTGGGCTGGGCACCTAAAAACCACTGCAAAAAAATATTTTGGCGGGCAGGCGGGCAGGCAGACAGGCAGGCACCCGGGCTGCTGGGCGGCTTGTCCATCATTCGGTGGGTTTTGGACCAATGAGGGGTCCGGCTGGGGAAAAGCTGTTTGCCTTGGAGTGTTTCCAAAAACCTGCTGGGCCGGGCGGATAAACTCCGGCTGCCGAGATGGGCCAAGGGCGCAGTTTGAGGAGAGAGCACAGCATACGAAGCCATGTATGCCAGAAGAAAAGGGCCTCGCTTGGAGCCAGAGAAAAGGTAAAAAGTGCAAAATACACTCGGCAGATGAAACAAACGTACCATTTACCGTTCCTGCCGTTTCTGCCCGGGGAAAAGCTGAGGAAGGGGGTATGCAACTGACCTTGTGCTTGCCATCACCCTGTGAGGCTCTCTGGAGGGCAAAACCCAGCCGGCAGTAGCATCCCAACTATGGGGTCTGGGCCGTTCTGGAGGGATTCCATGATGCTTGTGACCTGGTATAATGGCCTCAGAGCGGTTTCCAGAGTGTCAGGGGC
This sequence comes from Apiospora marii, assembly GCF_038362585.1. Taxonomy (NCBI): domain Eukaryota; kingdom Fungi; phylum Ascomycota; class Sordariomycetes; order Amphisphaeriales; family Apiosporaceae; genus Apiospora; species Apiospora marii. The sequence goes on from NW_027117377.1 coordinate 5,423,009, forward strand.
GGTATGTGGAAGTTATGCTGAACGGCGTTGATATCTCAACTGCCAACTTGACGTCGGCTATTTGGCTTGGAGCTCAGGCACTGGAAACTTGGAGGCCGAGCTGTGGCTTTCGCCAGGCTAGCAGCCACAGCCCCGCATCAGCCTTCACCCCAAAAGCGATCTTCGGTGTGTTTTCTTGGCAGCCAAGGTGAGACCACTCGGTGGTCCAGAGTGGAGTTAGCATGTAATCGGGCCCATAATCCTTATCCCAACCGCAAGTCGTGTCGCGTGCAATTCGTCCAAGACAGCAGGGCCAACTTGTAAATCGTAAATCAAGCAACAATTTCGCAAAGCAGACCATCCATTAGTTCGTCAACTGCCAACTACTAAATCTACAAGTCATGTTCGTTACGCCGTGTCTCATTTATCACAGGAACCAATTGGTCTCAAGTCCGTAGCACCTTCAGCGCCGCCTCCAATCTCTCCTTCCGACCCACCAACGCCTTGCGCTGTCGCTTCGACTCGGAGTCTTCGCCTGCAATGGCCTCGAGCTCGTCGGGCTTGAGACCCATGACCAGCTCCGGCCCCAAGATTTTGAGAGGGTTGTCCTCTCCCTCGAGGAGGAAGTGCAAGACGACCTGCTGGCAGACAACGTCCACGAAGCGCTTGCTCGAAACCTTGTAGTAGCTCATCAGGGTATCCAGAATGTCCTCGCAAACCTGGTGCGCGTTGTTCTTGTCCTGTGCATGGCTTCTGATGTCCTCAATGGAGACATACTCGGCGCCGCCCTTGAACACGTCGACAGGCCTGGCCATGCTCACCAGCGCTTCCACCATCCGCTCTCCCCGCTTTTGCTGGAGGGTGGCATTGAAGTATCGGTCAAATGTAGTCGGCCGGCCTCCGCGCTCCATTCCCAGTAGCCAGTTGGCGTGGGTCATGGCACGGCGGTATGCATCACATAGCTTGTCCACCAGATGCTCATTCCACAGCTGCTCTCTGACTTGCTCTTCCGGGCACAGTTTGCCCAAGAGTTGGAAGATGTAGTCATGTACCAAAATGATGGCTTTACTGGTGTGCGAAAGAACAAGGTCCTCCCACTTTTCGGTCTGCTCCGCAAACGCCGTAGCCAGAACAGTTCCGCCAAACTAGACGATTGTAAGTAAAGACTCGCCTCATTATCACATAGGTCACATACCGTTCCAAGTTCGGGTCCGCGGCTGGAGGCAAACACGTCCTCGATAAAACCCATGATCGGGCTGTCGGAGGGCATAGGGCAAAGGTAGCTCTCTCCATGGAGGATGTCAGAAAGCTCGGGGTACGTGCCCGAAAGGACCTCGAGTGAGAGATTGTCCACGTTAACCATATCGCTGTCTTCGTTGTCATCATTGACCCAACCAGATCCGAAGCACAATTTGTGGCCGCGATCTTGGAAAGTGTTGGAGAAGTCTTCATTCAGCTTCATCATTCTCGTGATCAGCTTCAAGTTCGGGTCGGTCTTGAAGATCTTGTGGCTGGCGTAGTAACCATTCAAGGCGGCTGTGGTAACACCCTGGAAACTCGAGGCCAGCTTTGTCAGATAGAGTCTTTGGGCTTGATCGTCTCCTCTAGCTGGACCCATGGCTCCCAGCTTGCCTTTGCAAGCCTGCAGGTTGTGCTCGATCTCAGTCTTGACTTGCGGAATCGCTTGCTTGGAGACATTCATGAGTAATGCCCGAAGCTTCGGTTTGAGAGAAGTGATTCCGCAGTGATCGATGATGGATGACCATGTAGAACCCATGAAGAAGTCCTCCTCGGCAGCGAGACAATCGGACAGTGTGGAATTGCGGTCATCAGCGCCGCGGTTCTTGACGACATGGTAGCCCAGCTTCAGGTTGCTGCTTTTACCCAGGACGAGGTCGCGAATTGTATCCTTCGAGGCTTCTTCTGTGGCGAGATCGGGCTTGGTCAGCACACCCATGGTTCTGACACCGGCCGGGTCAGCTTTCTCGGCAAGCTTCAGGATCTCCTGTGTGGCTATGTCGACGTTGCAGGGGACGATGGCCAAGATTCTGTACAATTGTAAGCAACGGTATTTTTTTAGGAACCCGTGAAACCTACATGGTTCTTCGGTCATTCATGTAGGACTTGACCATGTTCTCAACAAGGGTGATGTCGCTCTCGGTGGTAAGTCCTAAGTAGACGTAAGCATAATTGAGTAGTACCAATTAGGCCGCAACTTACCAGGTGTGGCCACGCGGAAAATGCCAGGGACGTCAATCACGGTGAGGTGGTCTTGCTGAAGACAGGCATTAGTATTAGCAATGGTAGCAAGCATGGTTCAGGATTGACATACATCAGGTCCAGAGATCTCAATCTTCAGGATATCTTGACTGAATGCAGCCCGGCCGTCGTGCGTGTCGGTCTTTGACATTTTGATGCCCATAACGGCGCTGGCCTAGAATATCAATGTTACGTTAGTGCTGCCAAAGCGTGGAAAGGCATCGACTTACCACGTCAAAAATCTTGATGAGCTTGTCATTGTTCATCTCGGGTAGCTCGTGCTTGAACTCAAGAAGTTGCTTCTTGGTTTCCTCGTCGGCGTTGGGACGAGGAATGATTGAGATGACGATGGACAGCTCGGCGGCCCGGCGGCAAGTGATCTGAGTCGCATAGCGAGTGCAGAGGCCTGCGGCGCGGGGGAATGAAAAGCCTGTGAGGCCTTCAAGAACGGAGCTCTTTCCACTCGACTGATCGCCGACAACGACGAGCTATCACAATATTAGCTAGTCGACTTCGGCGTCGGGTCAGTGGAATATCTCGCTCACCTGGGGCAATGGGATCAGGGCGCCAACATTCAACTCGCGCAACTTATCGATCTTGGTCAGTGTAGCCTGGTTTCCCAGACCAACCTCGGTTTTCGCCATCTTGGCCAGAGGCTGTTTCCTCTTCTGCTTCGTGAAGGTTGCCAAGGTTGGGTGCAAGTTGAAGAAAGAATGAAGCAGGAGCTTAAACCTCGGTGAAGGTGGGCTGGCTTGGAATTTTTGTATTGCAATGGCTTTGGGCTAACATACCTAGGTACTTGGGCGAAGGACCTTTGCAGTACCTTGACAAGTACAGTACTTCAAGAGACAAGACTCACATCGTCCTCACCTCAGTTAATGCACTTTTACAGGTCCAAATTACAGCTGAGCCAGGCATCAACGGAGCACCTTGGCAATATATATGTATCTTGGCGTCACACAAATATTACCAGCTCCCGGTAGTAAAAAGTTTTGTCTTGGCTGATCGGTAACTTGGGTTGTGAAAAACAATTTCCTTGATTTGGGACGCAATATGGCATCAACATATTTAATACGGTGCACCTGTCGTGCCAACTGCTTTCTACCACAAAGTAATTACATTTGAAAAGAGAAATGATAGACCCAGATCAAGTCATTTGTAACCACCGCTTTTGTATTGGACTCCCCAGCTCAGCCCACGAGTCTCCGTTTCCCTTTGGCACAGGCCCATGGGAAACACGTTTGCGGACCAACGCGGGAATAGTTATTCAGCAAACTTTGCTACTAGAGACGGGAAAGTTGTACCAAGCCGTGACTTCGATCTTTTGAATAACCAAGTTGTCCTTGACGAATGCTTCTCCTCCCTTCAATTTCAATGCATCACACAAACTGGGATTGAGCAGTTAGCTAACGTATCAGAGAAAATACAGTAGCAAATGTAAAACTCATACCTCTCTCGTCTCCGCACGATCCAGTAGGCCATCAAGCGGCGACCGTCTCGGCTCGGATGACATTTGAGTGACGTTGCCGTCGAGATAAATCGCGACTGGGTTGCCGGATCTCGTGAAGACGATCGTGGGCACACGATTGTAGTACTCCTTGCGATGGAGCCACCGGCTCGGATAACGCATCAGAAGCCGCACGGTAACCCAAAGGCTGATCAGACTGCCGGCGCGTGGCAGTTAGCATCGTCGGCCTTAGCCATGGGACACATTACTTACATGAGTAGGATCGACAAGACCACAAGGTACAGGAGAGTACCCTCCCAGCGGCCTAACTGGCCCACGAGCTCCGTCCACTTCCACATGCCAGTGCTCCTCCACCCGTCAGTGGTAAACAGACTTATTCCTAGCGCAGGAAGGAATGCTTCGACCACCAATTCAATCTCTAGGGACATTCCCGGCGGCCGTGGGTAAGTCCGTCGTATCAGTTGGTAGAAATCCAAGATTATGATCAAGACGGAGAAAACAATCTTCAGGGGTGTAAGCAGAACCCAAGGTGAATTTAGTTGCTCATGAATGATATTGACGTACCATCGAGTCCGAGTCCGTCGTTTGAGGTATTAAACAGACCATTGCCAAAGGAATCCGAAGCGATCGGACGTAACTCAGGGGCAAAGTGACAGGCCTCATCATGATATCTCGTTTGCCTTTTTCGCGGGGGACCACCGGCCGTCCGGAAACAGTACTAAGCGGTATTGTCTCGTCTCCAGCAGACCCACCTTCTCCTACGGACCAAAATCTACTGAGCGACATATGGATGTGAATTAAATGGTAATAAGGAATCATAACAGGTAGAGGTAAGGAAAAGTCTGATCTCAGAATCTGAGTCTCTTTAGAGAATCGTCGAAGGGTCCAGAGTGTTCAAAAAGTAGCTGGTAAGGCTGCTACTTGCGCCTTGCGGAGTACCCCTGGCAGCAATGCAACGCCTCTAGGCTGGTCTTTGGGGTCTGGTCGGCAGTCGGAGTGCACCAGGCAGGGTTGATTAGTGACAACGTTACACAAAAGATCAACTGTACTTCTGCCTTGCTTGAGGGATAAGTTTCATTCGATTTTCTGGGTAATATGGTACACATCAGTGCATCTTCTTGTTTGAGCCATCTCCAGCAAAGAATGGGCCTAAGAATTCGATCTCAACATGATGTTGTTGCTCATGAGTCTACGGACTGGCCCGTCGAGGCTTTCTCCGCGGAGCGATACACGGCACAAACCTGATGACGGGGCGCGACTGGGCGTTGCTAGTTGTGCCACTAGGCTTGGCGCCAGATCAATGTGGTGTTTTCAACAAAGAAAAGAACCCTGTCCTTGAGTGTTTTCAGCTTAGCAGCCACGATACATATCCCCTTGATGGCGAGAACGCTGCTCCCACCAGATTATGCTGTACTATACATACCAGGGATCAATTGGTGCTATTGGCATAACGTTTATTCCGTTGAAAGGAATACCCGATTGGATAAACTGGCCTATCAATTATCTAAGGGAAGTACTGTACGAAAAGCAGCGTTCTCGCCATCAAGGGGATATTATGTATGGAGCAGAGAGCATTACCTGAAAAGTAGCTGAACGGCACGGTAGCGCAGCGCCGTATGGCGAAATCATGATCTGCGCATCCAAAATCCACAGAAGGGCCCTGTTGTTGTTGTTTAGTGAGGCTGAGTGCCACCGGCCTGCATGTCCAAAGCGTGGCTTGGCCAAGTAAGGAGAAGAGCAAAACACAGGAATTTCACCGGTAGTCCCCGAGTTTCTCGAATGCGAAGACTTCGTCTATTCATGAGACAGCGCACCATCTAGAACGAAGAGCTTTGCTCGGCTATGCGAAATCTTCCACACTGCCAAGTTCGGCATCTCTCTTCCCACCAGCCGCTTCTTTGGCTCTACAACATCTCAATACGACCAAATGAAGGTCCTACAAGCCTTCACCGAGAAGGGATGGCGTCGTACTGGTGCCATCAATGTGGTCCTGGTTTCGGTCTGCGGACTGGCCGTCTTGGTTGGCCTTTCTATCTCAGTGGCCCACAAACAGGACAGCTCGAAGCTTAGATCAACCACGCTCTACCAAGGCCAATGTACGAAATCTTCCAGGATCAGTATCATGATGCATCTTTTTGTCAACATCGTCTCCACGGGGATCCTGGCCTCCTCCAACTTCTTCATGCAGATCACCACCTCGCCCACCCGCAAAGAAGTTGACCGGGCGCACATGTTCCTCCGTCCTCTCGATATTGGTTTGCCGTCCTGGGGGAACCTCCCTTCCCTTCCTTACTTCAAGAGGGTTTGCTGGTTGATCCTCTTCCTGAGCAGCATCCCGATACACCTCTTCTTCAACAGTGCCATCTACAACACACTTTACCAGGGCGAGAAATTCAATCTCACCATCGCGACATCAGCGTTTACTAATAACGCACCGTTCATGCTTCCGGGAGCTAGCCTGACGCCGGGTGGCGCGTCTTCGCCCGTGCAGGTCTACGATCCAACCACTATGAAGTACAGGAACCCCAACAGTACGCTGTATCAAGGATATGTCGACGGCTACGGGACGCCGATCCAACTGGCAGACTACTGGAACCCGGACTCGGGGATACAGCGTCGCATGGATGATATAGCGCTACAAGGATCGAGTTGGAAGTGGCTAAAAGTGGATGAATGCCTCGAAGACTACAAGTCCCCGGGGTATCGATCCACATACACGGACTTAATCCTCACCGTCTCCAGTGGAACGGACAATACCAATGGGTGGCGACGAAGCCAGGTGTTCGATTTCAAAAACAGCAGCCTCGACGACATGTGGGACAGCCGCGTCCCCGCTGATGAGGTGAACTCGTTGTGGTTCTCGGGCCAATGCGAGTATCCTTTCTACAAGAACTGCTCGCGGCTCTTGACAAAGTACCCCTGGAATGAAACTGCGCATCCGACCGTCTTGCTACTAGACGACGGACACAACTCCACCGCTGGCAACGAAACCAAGTATGGCTACGGACGGCTGATACGCAAGCTGGCATTCGAAGGTTGCCTGGCGAAACCGGTGGACTCATGTCAGGTCCTGGTGGCTAACGACTTGCTCCTGGCGGTTCTTGTCTGTGTCGCGGTAAAGATTGCAGCATGTGTTGCGGTCCTGTGGCATCAGCAAGACGCCTCTCTTGTCACTCCCGGGGACGCCATTGAGTCTTTCATCACCCGCCCGGACATTCATACCCGTGGCCTCGCCACCCTCAATGATAGGGACTGCCAAAGCTTGCAATGTTCACCTCGGGAAGCACTCGTGGCCCTTGATAATACTTCCCTCGTCTCTTCAATCAGGCCTCGCCGGTGGGAGAAACACCACCGCCGGCTACTATCCACTGTCCCCCAAGGCACCTGGTTTCAGATCTATTACCCTAGCTCAATTGCACTGGCCGGGATTGTAACTGCTTTGGTCGCATCCCAAACCTTCGGAGACGGAAGGTGCGTGGGTATTTATGTTATTCCTGTCTGGAACTCACGAGTCCTACCCAGAATCCTGCCACCCTTCGATGTGCATCGCTGCAAGACTCGCATGCTAACCACCATTCTAGTATGTTTGCAGACTTTGGCCGGTCCGAAAACGTAAGGCCGGTAAAAGCCCTGGATGGGTTAGGTTACATCTCGACATTGATATGTGTAAACATGCCGCAATTAATTCTCTCATTTGTTTACCTCGTCATCAACATGCTCCATACACGGCTGCGGGCCGAAGAAGAATGGAACATGTACAGCCTGGGTTACAAACCTCTCCGGGTATCGTACCCCGAAGGGCGGCAGACCTCGACATACAGGCTCCAGCTTCCATACAAGTACAGCGTCCCGCTGATTACTACGAGTACTATACTCCACTGGCTAGTGTCCAACAGCTTGTTCATTTCCATCATTGACGGCAGTGAGTGTTCAAGTCAGAATGGCATGACAAACATACAGTATCGGGACTAACTGGGTGTCAGGACAAAACCTTAAGGACAGCACCAACAGCGTTCTGCAGGAAGACTTCCATCTATCTAAGGATACCTTCATCGGCGCGGGCTACTCCGATTCGAGTCTCCTGATCCTGCTTATTCTCGGGACTATATTTGTCCTGTCCCCCTTTTTCTTCAAAGGAACAAAACTACCAAGTGGTATGGTCTTCGGGGGCACCAACTCGCTCGTTCTCTCGGCGGCCTGCCACGTCCCAAGAATGCCAGCATCTGAAGGTAGGCAATACTTCCAGTACTTTTGCTCGACTGTTTTCATGGGGTTCGGAATCATGTTAACACCTTGCTCAGAGACAAGTACCAGTGCATCGCCAACCTACCTTCCAAACGAGCAGTTGAAAGGTGGCAGGTCATCGGCGGTCAAATCTCCTTACGTCCAGATTGTGCCTCTGTCAAGCGATCCGACATGGACAGAGGACGATAAAGAGTACCTCATAGCTGTGTCCAGGCGACCAGTGCGTTGGGGCGTTACGTCGATGCCGGATGGTCTAGCAGGGAAGTTGTCCGTCGAAAAAGATGAGTCGGTCATGCATCTGAGCTTCGGAAGTATGGACCACGATGTGCAAGAGCCAGAGGCTGGTGCACTGTATGCATGAAGCAGATAGGCGTGGATACGTATGTGTTCTGCTCGACAAGCATTCGAAATCCAATTTGACGTAGAAATGAATGTCGATATAGGTACTCTGGGAATGAACCGGGAAACAAAAAGGAGAGAAAAACAGTTATCCACTATCCTTTGCCGACTATAGAGTGGTTGAACTTGACAGTATTGAAGCGCCCGACGACTTCTCAAGCTTTGATGTGGGGGTATTCACCAGCGTAGGATGCGATGCGTCCTTCTTCGCCGCTCTCTCCCGCTCCCTGGCCTCTTGCCACCACACTTGCTCATCTTCCCGGAGGTCCCCCGGAAAGAACGTCTTGATCATTGACCGGCCGCAGCCCGGGTAGGCCTTTTCCAGCTCCTGCAGCGTCTTCATCACTTTGGGCTCTGCGAACACGTCCCGGTACGTAAGGTGGATACCGAAAACGCCCGGCTGCCGCGGCGCCCCGGCGACGATGATGGTGTGGATCATGCCGATGGTGCCGACAGCCAGGAGGAACCAGGTCAGGTTCTCGATGCCGCACACCGTGATGAGCAAGACGCACCACATAACTGCCAGACCCGAGTAAATGATGGGTGTGCTCCTCTTTCCTGGCAGTCCTTCAGACGATGTGGCCAGGTCTTCGAGATCGAGACCTCGCCCGGCCCCTATGATGACTATCGCATGTTGTGCGCCGTTGCCGCGGGTCACGACAAAGGTTTTGTTGGAGTCCTTGTTGCAAGCCCACCTCTCGTGGGTCCAATGGGGAAGACTCGCCGTCAAAAAGGCCAGGGCAGTACCGAGCGCCGTGACGGCGAACTCCTCCCAGACACCGTGAAGGGCCCATGGTATTGCCGCGATGGAAAGCTGCAAGGCCGCCACGGCATAGCCAGAGTACCAAAGAAGGTCTCGGTCGGGGACCCCGGCCTCCTTGCCTCTGCTTGCTTCAAACACCGAGACGCATAGACCGGCCCGGCGCCGACGCCGACGGCCCGCTTCCTGCAACATCTGCGCCAGCCTAGCTTTTACCGGGTCCGGCATCCAGTACTCCTCATAGTCCCGAAGAAGCCGGTTGATGACCCAAGAGTTGTTGGCCCGGTGATAGCCCCATTCGGTGCTCATCACCACCGCCGGCAGCTCAGGGGCGGGCAGGAAGGTCTTATCGCCCACAGCCGCGAGGATACCGGAGACGCTGTAGGCGACCCACCCAAAGGAGAAAACGACCGGCGGCGGAAGCCATTTTGTGCCACCCGTTTGCTGGGCGAGGGCCCCTTTCACGACATCGGCGCCAACAAGCAGTAATAGAGACATGATGTCGGACGGGTCCGCCCATTGTGCGCGGATCTGAGACGAGACGCCGAGGTCTTGTCGGGCAAGAATTGAGACTAGGGGAAGAGGAGCCATATTACTGAATAAATGAGTTCTCAAATTTGACGTTACCGTTTCCATCTGCGACATGCGGTTCTGGGACTCCTCTTTATCGTTCCCGATTGAACTCCCAGAGCCTTACCATAGCCACTGCAAGTGAGACCATGGAGCGACCTGCAGATGCAGTGGACCAAGCCCAGACGCCCTGCCCTACGAGGCAACCACCTCGCGAACCAGACTAACGCATGCATCATGTATGTGTCCAATGTTCCGCCGTAGGGTCTAAAATGTGAGTTCGACGTCCATTGGTTAGTGCGTGAGCCCCTCCTGTTGAGGCCTTTTCCACATGCCTGTGGCTGTTCAGATCTGCCTTGGGCGCAATACCGATACCCCGCACTTGCTTTCTTGCTATTCGTGAGCCGCGTCCCACGATCATGCGGGTAATCGATGGGGTGGTAAGATCTGCTACGTGAGACCCTCAAATGATGGTGAGCTGCGTTTCCAGCTTTTACTAAAGCCGGGCGGTATATCAAGTGTACGCACTGCCTTCAAAGAATGCCTTGTTCGAGCTGGAGGTGCGATCATTGGATAAGCAATGGTTGCCGGTTGACGAATAGGAGGTCACTATTAGTGGGCTTGAAACGTCGGCTACTACGTACGCGATATGCAGGGTCCAGTTGAAGGCATTTTGAGAATTATGAGCAAAGAATACTGTCGGCGTCAACAGCAGATCCCACTTCGATGAGAATCCTGCGGTCGGCAAAAGGGGGCGATCATGCGACATATGTGGCTTCACCTTAGTATACAGATATAGATCAGCGGCAATACCTGGAGCCGAAGCACCTCATCCAACAAGCAAAGTTAGTTTAATTAACTTTCCCCTTTCTCCCTCGAACCAGTGCAGCTTTCCCGCGATACTGCCGACTCCATACTTTCAGCGAAGTTCAAGGAACTCGACGGCGCCCTCCCCACGGTAGAAGTGGTCGCCAGCTCATCCTCCCATTCCCTCAGCCCTTCTATCAACCGGCCCTTCAAATCGTTCTCGTCGCCCATTCTAGTTACGATGCCTTGTAGTATGTCCACAGCCTCCTCCTGCTGCCTTCTGGGATTACGTCTCGTCGAGCCTGCTCCAGACGGACTGCTATCCCCCTGTTGGCCTGCCTCCCACAAGGCCACTGCGAGATTAAGCGAGACGGTTTCGGTCACCGCCTCGTACTCCCCGTGCAGGGCCTTGAAGAGGCGATGGAAGAGACGGAGAAGCTCCACTGCCTCGACATAGTTTCTATTCTTCTTGCAGTCCTCGGCCCTCTGCCACTGCACCTCCAACATATCCCCGACAATCTTCGAGATCTCCTGGTTCAGCCGTTTCTCAATTTCTTTGCCCTGATCAAAATCCTTCAACATTGCCCTCTCGCCGCCCCGCAGTGAATTGGAGAGGGCAGCAAACACCTCGGCCGCCTCGCGCTTGTTCTCGAGGCGGTAGTGTATGATCCCGAGCTTCTCCTCGATCTGGATGCACTCTATCAGCCGTTGGAGGCGGACCTTGGGGTCGTACAACCGCTGGCGCAACTCGGTGGACATCTCGGCCGCGCGAGCTGTGTTGAGGCAGTAGGCGGGCGCTAGCGTGGTCAGCAATGCTTGGAGGGTATCGGGGTGACCACTGCCAAGGCGGAGGCTCATCAGCCGGGGTATACTGAGGAAGCGTTCCGTGTCTGTGTCTGACATATCTTCGGGGTTGCGTATCATCTTGCTAAGGTACTGTCCCTGCTCTGCCAGTAGTACGATGGGGTGACCGTGCAGGGCAGCACCAGACTGGACTACCTCGCTGTAGTGGAACTCGGCCTTTTTGGATTGTTCTGGATCTGAATCGACTCGGAGGGTGTTGGCCAAGTCTAGCTCAGCTTTCAGCGTGGCAAATTGACAAGGCTGGAAAGACGGGGACGACTTTCTGATCTGTAGTATCGTCGTCTGTGCCCTGATGACTTGATCACGGTCTGCGCAGGATCTCGTGAGCTCATTCTTCGCCCAGGCGCCTAAAGCGTCGAGAAGACTGGGGTGGACTTTGGTCGAGTCTTTGTTCGGCCTCGGCTCCGGCTGGCTGACGAGAATGAGATACTCGATGAGCCGGTTGATGAAAGTGCCCCCCTTGGACTCCTCGACGTCAAGCTGGAACAATTGGGCCTGGGCTAAGAGCACATGTTCCAGTGCTTCCTTGCTCTTTTCACTTTGGCCGGATAGAGATAGGGCAATAGCATGGTCGATGATGCACAAAAGAGTCCAAGGGTGCTTTTCGCCCCATTGCTTTTTCGACTTGGCGAGTACCTCCTCGAGTCGTTTGAGTGCATTGACATAGTCACCCATCCAAAGCTTGATAGATGCCATCTGGGACTCGTACCGGAGCGTCTGGCGGTTGTCCTCTCCCAGTAGCTCTTTCGCCCGATATGCCAGGTTCTCGGATGTGGTGGTGGCTTCCGATGGACAAGCGTCGAGCCTGTGCAAGCCGACCAGCGCCGAGGTGGCCTTCAAGATGAAAGGGTGGTCTCGATCCAGGTACTTTGTCATCAGGTCTATGGTACCAGAACACATCGCCTTGGCCTTTCCAAGCCGGCCTGTTTCTGTCAAGAGATAACACCAGATCAAGCGCGCTTCTAGTGTCAAAACGTGCGACGTGGCGAAACCCTTTTCCATGTCCCCCAAGAGTGCTTCCATAATGCACAGGCCTTTCTGTGCACTACCCTGCATCAGCAGGACTTGGGCCTTAGTTAGCCGTACCGTAGCCTCGAGTCCTGACAGAGGTGTCTTGGCTCCAAGGTCTCCGTCTGAACCAGCACGCGATGAGCGTCCCGAAGTTGCACCTTTCGGTACACTGCTACGGAGACTCTCTTCCTCGACCATCTTTTTTGCTTTCGCTATATGTTCAAATGACAGAGAGAATCGCCCCAGATAAGCATTAGCTAGCCCGAGAAGTCTGACGTGGTTTACCTGGAGATCCGTGTCGTCTGCGTCCTTCAAGAATGAGCGTAGGGTTTCGAGTTTCTCGATAGCGTCTGCGAACGCGCCTACTCTCACAAGCACGACAGCAAGATGATATAGTATTCCAGCAGAAGTCAAGGGGTCCTTGCTGCCAAGTTTTCTTTGACGCTCCTCGTCGAGCTTGCTCAGGTCTGAAAGAGCAGTCTGATACTGTCCACGCATTGTCTTGATTACAGCCAGCTGCATTCGGCACCGTAGTTCGATGGAGTTGCCTTGATTCGGAATATCCTTGGCCATCACGATGCAGGACTCGTACAAGGCGGTGGCATTGTGGAAGCTACAATTATCAAGATAGAACTGAGCCCACTCGCTGCGCTTGATGCATGTGTCCCTGAGACCCAGAGGCTCCTTGGCTTCATCATTGCCATTAAATAGCAGCGTGTTCACTCGTGGCGAAAGGTTCATCGAATGAGCAAGTTGGTCCTCAGGTGTCGCGCTGTTCAGTTTCGCTGCATCTATCGGCTGTGTGGAGCCGGGCTCCGGGCTCGGGCTGGGCGAGATGGACGTTTCAACTGGTTGCGACACCTCGGGAGCAGGGCTTTCCCCGAAGTACTGGTACTTGGCGAGCTTCTCTTTCAAGATGTCGGACTGTTTTGTCTTTAGGTCGAGGCCCCCTATTAGCCGTATTATTTTGCCGATGATGTCGGCGTCGTTGGTCCGATGTGATTCCCTTTTCGGAGTCCGGACCCAATTGTTGAATCTGCCACCAAGCCTTTTAATAGATGATATCGATGTCTTAGACCGGTTGACTTCCTGCAGCTGGTTGGGAAATCCTTCTTGTTCGGATCCGCTCAGCCCACTGTCTTGGGCGTTGCTAGCCAACTGCCCGCCTCGTTCCAAGCTTGTACTGGGTATCTGCAACAAGGCAAATAAGTAAATGTTTCCACATAATGTGGATACTCGGTGTGCGAAAGAATCTTACTATATTCGGCTGCAATACCCACGTGTTTCTCCGTAGGGCCTTTGATTCGAATTTCAGCGTGAAGTTCTCGTCGATGAACATCAGGCGTTCCATTAGACACGCGAGGCAACGCTTATTCAGGTCGAACTCTCTCATACGATCCTCTTTCCCATCACTGTCCGCCACAGAATGCCGCTTCGTCAATGCAGACCATTCTTGCCGTAACAGGTCCTGGTATTTCTGGTCGGTATTGGACGACTTGTATACTTTAAAGACGCAACCTTGAACGATAGAAAGCCACTTCTCCTTAGCGAGTGGGTGTTGGATATCTTCATCAAGGCATTCATTCAGGAATAGCTTAACAAGTGATGTCGCAATACCATTGGCAATAAAGATGATTCGCAACGGCCTGTCTGAGGATCTCTGTATCTTAGCATGGAGCTTGTCGAAGCTCGTCTGCGGTTTCTATGGTGCCTCGGTTATAAGTTGCGTTTAACTTCGGTAAGGGTCGGCGCTACTTACTACGTGACGTGTCATAGTCTTCTTGAAGGCATCGTAAGTATCCATGAAGGCTTTTTCCCCCCGTTCAAACACATCTTCGATATTGAACCTAAACCTCCGGATCCGAGGCGCCTCGTTGCCTTGGCTGGCGGCGGCCTTCTTTACGGTCTTCTCTAAGATCTGCTCTAGCTGTGGCCATTTCCGAAGACCATGCACGATAATGATGCTGCAATAGTCAGCAGGCAGCAAACATTGTGAGACTCTTTTTACGTACTGAAGCGGGCTATTTTCGGCACCCGACACAACCTCCAGAGTCGGTGTCTAAACCTCAATAATTAGCATATATTTTACAATGGTCGCAAAGACACCATACTCGTGTTTGGCTGAAAGCATCCATGACTCTTTCGGACGTTGATCTTTGTCAACATAGCAGGCCGAGTTTCTAGGAAGACGGAACGAAAATCGAGCTGTCGGGCGTGGTGCCTTACGAGAGACAGAGGGGTTTATTTCACTGTGCGTTGGCGGCTGGGGTTGAATGATGATTGGCATGATTGCGCGCAGTGGCTTTTGGAGTCAGCGGGGCGTATCAGCTGCTCGCGGCGTAACCGATTGGACGGGTAAGGGTGGTGGATATGCTACTGCTTACATGCTGATGCACTCCATGACCAATGGCTCGCGGTTGTATCTGAACATCTATGCAAAGAGGCCAATGCACTGTCTTGCCAGTCGTAGTAGTAAGCCTGATCGGCAGACACGGGGCAAACACGCAACCGCAGCGGGGTACTGCCACTCTGAACACAAGTATTTAATCCAACGTCATCCAGTCACCCAGTGGGCGCCAGCAGCCCTGCGGTTTGCGTGGCACTACACGGCCACTATATATATATATATATATCAATTAGCATACACCATGCTCATTGTATGAAGTCTATGGATGTGGAGACGACCTATATAGCGAACTACCACGAATGCGACGACCGCCGATCAGGCTGCAGATTGAAGTGATCGAGAGGGGTGGGCGGAGCTGAGCTGAGGTTCCTTCACATCGGGTCGTCGCTGTACCAAAGATCGTCCCGTTCATCTCCACCCACACAGTTACCGTGGCGTTAGCAACAGCTCGCTTAGGGGCCTTCCTGCAATACGATAGGCCACTTCGGTGTATGATTTGCATTTCCGAGGAACCATCATCTACACAATGCATACGATAGTGCGAGGCTCTGGAGATTGTTCGAATGGCGGTAAGCACCCAGATACTGGTCCTGATTTAGATGATCGAGGTGCCGCATTGGGGGATGTGCATGTTAGCGGCTGAATAATGTGCCTGTGGGCATATTTGAAGCAAAACTGCAGTGCTCCTCAGAGCCTCGCCGGCTCTCCATCTTCCCTCGTTTCTTGCCCATAATCCTGCTTGTATTTCCGATTCTTTGAGGTCGCCTTGCACGGGTACACAACATGGACCATCTGAGCATTCATTTCGAAGGCGCCATCAACGTGGATATTCCGTGCTTGGTCCAGGGCAGAGAAGGTACATGTTGTCTACCAATAGACGGGCTCGATGGACGGGCCCCCTTTCGGCATAGTGAGCAGTATCAGGATTTCCTCAATTTCCCCTCCCGCCATGGGTGGAAGGTTGACCCAGAGACCTACAAGATTGACATCATCAACAACAATCATAAATATAGCGATTCTATTGTCGACCCGAACGAGTTTGTCCAATCATGGTTGTTTTTTTGCCTGTTGACTGTCATCGTCCGTACGGATGAGCCTTTCAACATGTGCGACCTTATTCGCTTCGAGCGACCGGGACTCGGCACAGAGACTTATATTACCACGAAGAATTTGGAGCAAAAGCTCAGCCAGTGGCATGATTGGATGAAAAAGGGCCGCTCGCAAGCCAAGTTCCGGCTGATGCAGACCGACCTGGTCCTCGAGTTTGCACGTCAGGTGGTTCAGGAGAACCTCGACGACAAAAAGCGCGAAGACCTCAAGATTGATCCCCTGATTTCACTATCCATCATGGTACTGGGTGAAACGCTCTCGGCGGTTAAATCTAGCATACTGCGAGACATGGGCGAGAGCATTTTGGGATGGGAAAGCGACGACTTAAACGGCTGGGGCTATCCGTCATGGGTCCTGGAGTCAATGCCAGACTCGTGCGCTTACACCAAAAAGGCCCTGAAACGCCAGATCGGTCCCAATGCGACACTACTGCTCGCGGCGTGGAAGCATTGTCAGTGGCACGACGGAGCAGACTACGGATGCAGCAAGACGGAGTGCAAGTACATCAAAGTCTCCCCGCCAACCCGAAACGGAAACTCCATGGCAGACGGAAACGATGCTGACGTAAACACTGCTCACGAAAATTACATCCCGCGGTGCGCATGCAGGGCGCCAGGCAGATCTTCATGCAACTTGGTTGGTCCCAAGATGGAAGATGTGTATGATATCCTCCGGGATGGCAACGCCTCTTTCCCTGTATTCCAAGTTGTTGAAACAAGTGGGAATGGCACAAGTGTCGTTGTCAGGAATTGGAGGGAGGTTCAACAAGACAGTTGTTACACTACGGTGTCTCATGTTTGGTCTCAAGGCCTTGGAAATCCCAAGTCCAACGAGGTACAGTACGTGCGACCCATTCATCATTCACGTTGTCAAAAGGTTGCGTTCACAACTCCACCGACTTCTTTCAACTAACATTTTTCTATACAGTGAGTGTCAGTTGAAATTCATCAAAGGCGCATTGGACGGGGTTTCTACATCGTTGAAGAAACAGAACCGTTTGAGCCGTCCCTGTCACTTCTTCTGGTTGGACACTTTTGCAATCCCCGTTGAAAACAAAGCCAAGCCAGACGACACACCACCGGACTTATTTGATTTGAGGCATAGATCAATAAGCCAGATGTACAACGTGTACGACGCATCATGTCATTCCCTGGTGATCGATGATGATATCTGCACCAGCGAGAACAGTCATACGCAGCCAGAACTGATCGCGGCGATACGACTGCTAACCAGCACGTGGATGAGACGCCTGTGGACGCTACAAGAAGCCTTCCTGAGCAAGGCCATGTGTTTTCCAGAAACCTTTAACGGGAGGTTGCGAATCGGCAACGGCGCCTATCCGGGAAGAGGGTTTGATCAACTAATACAGGCCCTTGACCAAGGAAGTGATACAGAGAAGCCGACGATCCTGAAATTATCACTGGCAGAGGTGCTCAAACGTCACTTGCTGGAGAACCTGATGGGTCAAGAACGGAAGGCAAGACTCGGGATGGGTGACCCATTTCACGACGACGGGTCGAAGCTCATTGCAAGCGCCTGGCGTTCTGCTCGCTGGCGAGTACGTATTTGCGCTGTTCCCACCGTATGAAGCTCTTGCTGATGGATCTGGTGTGAGACAGGATACATCCCACAAGGAGGACGAAACCATCATACTCTCTACTCTGCTCAACTTGGACTTCCGTGACACCCACTTGGAGAGCCCGACGCGACACAAAGATTCCAAAACCCAAGCAGCAATCGACCAGCGCAAGGAAATGATGAAGGATTTCTTGCATCTCATCTCGAAGCACTGCCCCGGGTCCATACCGGCTGGCATAATCTTCCTTCCGGGGGAGAAATTGAAACTCCCCGGCTTCGGATGGGCTCCCGCCACTTGGGCCAGCGGCCGCAACGAAGATTACCCCTACCCACTGAGCCGCATGGACCATGCCACGGAACTGATGCCAGAGGGGCTCGTCGTAAGATATCCCGGCATTATGCTCCACTGTGAAGAACTGACCTTGGTCCTGGGCCACAAGATGGGTCAAGGGTTTCATTTCCCTGTCGACCGGGAGCTTAATGAATGGTATCGGGTCGACTTAGCCAAGAAGAACACACTTCCGAAGATTGAAGAGATCAAGGCCCGTCGGAACAACAAAAGGTTCAACTACATGGTAGCGATCATCATCTCGCGACCCCGACCGAAGGAGCGCCTGCCGGACACCGCACTACTGGTCGAGGTATACGACAAGTCCTGGAGACGGCCGGAGAAGCAGGTGCTAAAAGAAAGCATCTTTTACGCCCGCATACTGAGCCGCATCAAAATAACCCGAGTGAGCTCCGTTGCTTGGCAAGAGTCCAAGGATCAAGTCATTGGCGAGCGAACAAAGGACGACCAGCTTTGGTGCGTGGATGACTTCGCGTCCAACCAGCTACGCTTCAAGGAACTGGACGACAAGAAAAGAAACAGGCGGGCCAATGGTGACCAGGCCAGGAAGAGCCTAAACACATTGGGGGACGGAGTCTTGAACACTGCAGGATCGGCAGCCGGTATGCCACCCCCAGACTGCCTCAACTCCCCTAATGGCAATACGTCAGCAGATGGAGGTTGGATGAGTAAGGTGAGCGCTGGTGTCAATTCCTTTATAATGAAACGATGAAAGCTGCATGGACACTTGAGTTTGATTATCTCAAAATTTAATCTTAATAACTATGGTTGTAACCATATCAAATTCTTATTTGCTGGAATTTCTTCATCAGCGTGACATGTCAAGTAGAAAAAATGAGATGGATTCCTCGTAAGCCAGAGGAAATACCTGTCGAAACCTGCCCGTCAACTTCGGGGGCAATGTCGCAATACATTGAGTGGCTGGCGTGGATTGACCAGCAAATCGGATGGACCGGTGCTTTTCGTATATCCTGCGGGAGATTGGTCATCACACATGGAAACCAGAGGAGTGAAGAAGGAGAGAAGCAGTGCCACTGTTGTTGGAATGGCAACTTGGTCAGCCAGAGGGATGCTATGAGGCAATGTTAGGGGAATTTCGTACCCAAGCCCCTCGTGGCACCGCTGGGGAGGCATCCTCCTCATGTTATGAGGGTGGTGTCAATGGGCAGAAATTCAGGCCGCAGTAGCATCAAGGTAACGTGGCGGACATTGGTGGTTAGTGCTGACAGCCAATAGACCGAGAGTGTCGAAACGGCGTAAGACCGAACATCAATTGGCAGAAAGCCGATCTTCCCCAAATGCAAGCAAGCCCCGGCACAAGGCTGGCTTGACTGACCCCACCCTCAACAGGAAAAACGCAGCGGCCGAGGGTGACCTGCTGTCTCACCTCATCGCCTTCGTAAATGCCTTGGGGATTCTACATTTCGAGGAGTGACTGAGTTGCTACGACAACACGATATAAGAGTCGGTGCAATACGACAGCTGCTGATAATGCGAGACATCTAAGACGATTGAAGCTAGTCATCCCTTGTTACATACCAAGCAGTAATATTCACATCGTTCGGCGTCATGAGTACAATTGCGCAGTTGCAGGAACAGTGGATCAACCCGTCAGATGTATCCACAATCCTTATGGTCATCGGCGGAGATGTCGTCCAGAATGCATTTGCCCAAGGGACAGGACAGCTCTATACACCCGTCTGCTTCTCCTTTGGCTGCGTCGCCTACGCCTTCATCACGTTGGTCAACATTATCGGCGACGGCCGCCTGCTCCCACGCCCGGACTACCCCGTCAAGGTGTTCAACCTCGAGTCCGGGTATGCCCGAGAAAACAAGAACTGGGTCGTGGGCCGGCTGCTCCGCGACATCGAGTCGCAAGTCTCACGGACGCGACCCTTGCACGATGACACGGGCATCCGTATATCTGTCTTCGAGGCACTAGAAAACGATAACGATCGCACGCAGTTCTCGTGGAGCTTCGTTCATGTGATCGGGGCCTGCGCTACCATCCTGCAGCTGGTCATCGCGGCGATACCCATCATCCTCGACCGGCAATGGGGCATCATGTTCATCACCATCGTGGGCACGTTGCTCATCCAGGTCACGGGACTACTTCCGCAATGGAGGGCGGAGAAACTGCCCAACGGGCAGAAGTCTAAGGACTGCTACGCGCTCACGTCAGGGAACGGGTCGTCCGATATTGTGGTGATCCTCGGGAGGGGGTTATGCTTGAACCTGGAGGAGATGTCGGCTTCCCAGTCGCCCCGAGTCAATCGCCCCTGGGAAAAGTTTCAGCGGCTCTCCCAGCCGGTGGACCTGGAGAAGGCGGAAAAGGTTACCAGTGTAGGCATCCAGGAGCGGAAAGCAAAGCAACTCCTCGGGTTCCCCATGGGGTTCCGTCTGACACAAATCACCTGCTGGGTGCTGTCGGTCCTTTGGCTTCTTCTTCTGGTGAACGTGGCCGCGTCCGTCGACTATACGTGGTGCATCCTCGGCGTAGGTGCTGTGGGTATGTTCCAGAACGCCTGGCTGGCCGCGGTGGAGCTGCCGCCTGCTAAGAGAAATATGCCGCTCTACCACTGCGATACCATCCTGACACACAAGGTCATGGACGGCATCATGGACTTTGATATGACGTACGGTCGTGGGATACCGCTCATGGAGGAGTTCTTCCCCGGTCGATTGCACCCCGAAGAACACGAGTGGTGGCGAGGCAACAGAAAGGGCTACGACGAAAAGCGGATGCAGTCGGCCAATCGTGGCACCCCCCGAAGCGTTCGGCGTGTCCCAGCGACCTCGACTCTAGACTCTGAGCTTCATAGGCGCATGTCCTGGTTGGACGGGGACCGACCACAAAGCCTTAGTCACATCAACTATGAGCCCTCCACTAAATGGGACGATCTTCGGGCAAGAGCCCGGTCGAGAAAGCGAAACACCTTGAACAAGGTTCAGGAAGTCGACGATGACCTCGACGACACGGAAACCAGGGCGCAGCGCACAAAACAGACACAGACAGAAGACGGGGCACGCCCATACCAACAGCAAGCACCGGCCTCGGTCGATAGCGTCGCTAGTCCGTCTATAGGCTCGGTGCTGGAAAACCCAAGCAATGCTCAAGCCACGGATCCTGGCCAAGTTGCTGTCGATTTCGCTTACGAACAACGTGCATGGAAGGCAACGAGAAGTCCTTCTTGGGCTTGATTACCACGACGGCCCTTGCCGTTTCTTCTTTTTGGGTTAAAACTAGGCGACTAAGAAACCCTTCAGAATAATGTGAATTCTGAGGGGCTTGGCTATATCGGAAATCATGTTCAGACCATGGACTGTGTGGTCTTGCCTTGTCTTCCTGTTTCTCCTTTTTCCGCATCCCCTTTTCAACTTCTATTCGATACCATATCAATATAGCAGAATCGTGTCTTACACGATACAAGTTCACGTCGAATCTCGTTTATTCCAGCCTGCAAAGGGGATCTAGTGTTTCTCAGATCGACAACGTCCACCCAGGAGGATGGCCTGGCAATATCAGCTCCAACAGTTCCATTCCAGACACTCATCAAATGAGAAGGAGTTATGTTGTAAGACGTCTGGCTTTGATGGTCCTAGAGCTGTGGGTATCAGGAAGTCATCCATAGCCAGGTGTTAGCTTAAAGATTGACAAGGTGCAGTCACCATTATGGCGAGTGAGATAGGTCATTCTTACTTAGACGCATAGCCACATGGGGCCTTCGAACTTCCGTTCTTTCTCCCAGTGTTAAGAGGAATGATTGTAATTCCTATGCGATTTGATCGCAAGGCCACGTTAGTCGCCTTACGGCTCGGTTGAATATTTTTTTGTTATATAGAGTTGGTCAGCTCGTCGTGGATCTTGAGTGTGTTCGCGAAAATGCACGCTGGCAGGCTGGTCTACTATAGGTTGGTTCACAGTGGAGAACTAGAGTTTCTACGGTAAAACGGACCAAGAGTCAAAAAAGGGGCTGAAAAAGGGGTAGGTGGCAAAAGGTAAAGCCCGCGGGCGGCAAAAGTTCAATACAATCAGGAGCGAGCGTGGATCGAACACGCGACCTTAGGATGATTGGCTGAAGAGCAACTGCAATCCCACGCTATACCACTTAGCTACCGCTCCGTTGACGTAATGAGACGATGGTTGGCGACCGGCTTATGCATGGCTATGAAGTGGGCGGACACTTTGCCAGATAGTGTGGATCAGCGCATGGCACCGGTGGCGCTGACACAAGAGAAACAACATCACGTGCAACTCCTACACGATAACAGTGCCACTTGTCACGTCACATCGGTTGCACCAGTGCTTGTTGATCGAAGGCTTATGCACCACGTTGCCAAGTTCTGTATATACTGATACTGGAAGAGAAACCTTCTTTCTGCATGAAGCCGAAGCCCTGGCGGTGGAGCACCGAGGAGCCAGCATCAGACGGACCGGGGCTCTTTCATTAACACTTGGTTCACCCTGCAACTTAGGAAAACAGTTTATTTACAACACTCTATCAGGTAACTGTCAAACATTTGTTGGAGAGACCCGACAGGTGTGCCCACATATGCCCGTATTGGTGATGTCAGTAATAGTCCTTATCTCGTGGTCCCGTCGTCACAACAGGATTTGCGGCAGGTAGCTAAGTCGGCTGTGGAAAGAGCCCCAGTGCCCGGGGTTCCCGAAGCTACATATCAGTCGCTTCTTGGAGCCGCGGATGACGACCGGGCCGGTCCGCTTTCCGCCATAAACCGAAGCGCGCGTATCTGCTTCAGAGATTCACCCAGCCCCGGATCATCTCCAGGCGGGCGCCGTCGGCAAGGTGTGAGGGGAAGGTTGGTTCGCCCATATGCGAAGCGAGTAGGCTCCGATGGGGTGAAATTTCATGTTAGTTACGGGATTCTCCAAACTCGGGCCCGTCTCAAGACAAGCATCACAGAAAACACCCTAGGCTTTTAGGCTAACGAGGGTAGCCCATTCAAACTTACAGTGCCATCACGGGACCCCTAAAGTTGGCCTTGAATTGGACGAAATCGCCGGTCTCAATTACGGTTCTTGTTGAGGACACAGTTACGGCTTGGTGCTGACTAGATATATACGGGTTGAAACCACCATATACTGCGTACAGTGTCAGCCAGAATGCACGAGACTAGGCGCCGTAAGAGATCGTTTGGGAGCCTCACACCAGGCTCAGAGATCGTTCCGCAGAGCGAGCATCGAAGGTTGTACCACACGCAACATGGGCTGCGGGGCTCATGCAGGTAGGTATATCAGGCCTTGACTGAATGCCATCAAACACAGCAGTCAGGCACATCAAACATATGGTAATGTGGAGGCTGAATAGCCCGTTCAAGGCAGGACTCTTGCCTGCAAGCATATGAATAGGGGTGGAATGAAAGTCACCCCTATTGAGTAGGCTTCACGCAAACACGGATCTTCAGTGCCACTCATAAACTCGCCCAGACTCAGTCCAGCCAGACTTTCAGGACTTTCAAAGACATATCAGGAGACGGATTATCCATCAGAGTATCTCCCTAAGTATACATCGAACGGTATATCTGTAACATGATATGCATAGGAAATATGCGTTTCCATGTACGATTAGATGTCACTCAACAGAATAGCCTCGGTAGTGAAAACTTGAGGATCAATGTAAGCATATCATATGATCACGGGATAACAGAGAAAAGGGGGGTTAGGTGAGCTAAGCATCAGTACATGGTTCGCGAACGTTGACAGTAATGGGCAAACATATCATTGGCCTCAATGGTCAGTCAAAGCGGCTCGGGACAGGCCAGTGGTCAGTCAAAACGGCTCGGGATAGACGTCTCGACTTGATTAAATGTTCGAACTTGCATTAGTACCACGCCCTAGCCCTCATTCGTTCGTTTGCCCCTACGCCTGGTTTCCGAGAAACCATCACCACACTTGTAAAATAACACGCCCATGAAACCTTCTCGAGAGAATCTTGCCACCACGCTTAACGTTGACATCACCTGAGCAGGCGGTCCTCCGAAGTGGCCAGGGTCGGCCCGAGCCGAGGCTGCGCGGGAAGTCGCCATTGGGTTGGTGATCCCCCCCTTATTTGCTCTTCCTTGCTTTCAATAGAAGCAGGAAGCCGAAAGGGGGGTACGGGTTGGGGACACAAGACCTCTCTACCCATAGGAGCGATATCACGGCAGAGCGCCATCGAACGACATTCATCTACAACTGCATAATCGACACTGCGCCCCATGATCCCCGGACATGAAGCGCGACAGCGCTTGTAACAACCGGCAAGGATAGTTATTTTCTCTTTCGCTAGCAATCCTGGATGATTAGTATTCATTATACCACCCGCGAAGAAAAAAGCACGATTGCGTCGGTGGCTGAGTCTGCAGCCACGCTGATCTCTGGCGAAAGCTGCAGAGGCTCTCGCCTAGGTTGTGGCCATCAGAATCGGTCGCGCACCCGGACAGTTTGGGGAAACACAATGCAAGCGAGGAGCGGTACGTTGCGATCGTGTGGGTGGTATGCAGGAAAGCTTATCAACCCGGGTGCATGCCGGATTGATGGTGGCAGTGGCAGTGGCTGGTGCTAATGCTGCTGTTCATGTGGCCAACGCGTCCTGTCCTGATGACCACACTCATCATGACAGTATGTCTTCTGGATTGGGAAGGCGACAAGGAGAAAGTTATCCGGGAGTCCGGATGGCACATAGTCGCGGCTTTGAATGTGAGTTCTCAATAGTTGATTTGCTTACTGAAGATGATGGCTTGCAGTAGACGCCGGCCTGTAATGAAGGAGATGTGTATGGGCTTGTTTGCGTGTATTACTGCAGATTCACCGCTGTTCTTGACTGGTTGCCTGGCAGTCATCCCGGCCAAATGTCTCATCAGAAGCAGAAATATGTGAGAATCAAGAAGTTTGCTCATTTGGGATACGACAAATCGAAAAAGCAAACACGAGGTGTCAGCCATCTGGTCGGGTCGACCAATGAGGTCAGGTTCCAAGAGCTGTTGCTGACAGGACAGTGGCGCCACTCACACTGGCCATGCGCGAATGGGTTGCTTGCGTTGGCAGTCTGGGCACGACCGCTGGGGACGTTGAACTAACTGGTCAACAAGGTTGGGACCTGGCACTAGTTCTCACTAAGAGAGATCTTGATGAACCGTTTGCTGCGAGTTGATGAGATGAGAAAAAGGGGAGGAAGGGAAGGGCCGTCCCCGACCACAACCAGACAACGTGGGAGGGGATGCGCCGGGTTTTCCTTTGCCCCTGATGGATGAGGCTCTCGGATCTTCACAGCCACGAAGACTCGAAATTGAGACCTTGGCCAGCAGGCTTACCAGCGGCGGCTGGGCATCGGAAGAAGCTGCAACCAGCGTGCATTATCTGGAGGTTCGACAGGGCCGATCCGAAGGCCAGCGACCTGCGGGCTAGGGTGTCGTCGGCTAGGCGTGGAGATGGAGAAGAATGGAGCCTTGATATCTTGCTATCGTAAGTTGGGCGGCGTAGCACTGCATGCTGCATGGAGATGCAGCTGAACGCCACGTCAAGCGCTGGGAAACCAAGAGTCGAGACCGTCTGACCATGAAGCCATAACATGTTTGCATCCTGGTTTTTGGATTGGCCTGCTCTGGGCGGCGCGCATCTGCATCTGAACCTGTCACCTGAAAAGCAGGATTGCTCTTGATCCGGGGCCTTGGCAGGGAAAGCCTGCGCATATGTAGTTTATCGGCGAGTCCCGAGCGCTGGAGGCTGAGAGGGGAATTTGATGATCAGGATCGACGCCACGGTGTCGGGTCCCTGTTGGACCCTGGGAGGCATTTCTTGGGGAACCATGCACCGTCAAGAGCGCGCCGTGGCTGGTGGCTTGACCTGGGGGAGGATGAGAAAGCAGTCCTCGGATGCTGGCATTTGAAGCTAACTACTGATTGGATCGAATGCTCGTAATTAGAAAGGAGAAGCAACGAACTGATGGGACTCCGCAGCGGCGTTTTCTTGTCATAGTGGACAGCGTCAGAACGCGGGCTTGGTGTCTTCTTTTTTCCCTTGGGCTGACTGGTTAAGTTGGTGCCGATTTAGTTGGGCCTGTTAAGTGCTAGGAAGGCGCTACCTTAGGCGTTCCTCTAGGCGTTAAACCACTAGGAACAGGCTGCCAGTAGCGTATCACAACGCACCTGCCATGCACTGTCAATCGAAAGTGCAAAATAACCCCCATCCCACCACATTTTGATGGGAGAATAAGGTCCTTGTAAGCGCGACTTATCACCCTTATCGTCCGCGATCAATCAATCTGCTACCCCTCGAATACGAGATGAAATCCGCGATGCTGCATCGCAGCTCGTATCCCCTCTCCTCCCAACCAGAGACTGGCGGTTCTTCGGCCACACCCATCCTCATCAGTGACGGTTTGCTTCCATCATCTCACTGGCACAAATCCGTAAATCCACATTCATCTGCATCGCTTACTTGCGCTTGCCTTGAATGGGCGTGTGTCTGACATGCATCTTTTGCTTTTTTCTCTTGCCTTTGCCTGGCGGTTGGGTCTTACCATGCAGACAGTTTAAGCTATCGCCCGAAGTTCAATAGTCAGATCTCGGCGACCCGTCCGTTGACTCTGGCTCGCGCGACCCAACGGTGGTGCGTCGTGTGTTGGGTGATGATCTGCGAAAGCAAGGCCAGTGCCAATGTTGACTCGTCTATCGAGAGACTGCCTGCTGCATGCAGTTGACCCTCTCGGCTTGCCTAGACGAGCACTGGCCCCATCCACACCGGCATGGCGACTACGACGTAGTATCTATCTTGATCACATTGATTGACATTCCCCCGATTCGCCCTTTGGGGATCCTGGATATCCCAACCCAACAAGGACGGTGCCTTTCGTAGTGGGCTCCCAGGTTTCGCTGTCGCCTGTCACACCCAATCACCCGCCGTCATGAAAACGCGCGACAGGGATGCCTCCTGCAAGTCCAGGGACAAGAATGCGACGCCGCACTAGGCAAGAAGAGATTTCACCAGTTGTCATCGGGACTACATGGCACGCCGTGGAAGGCCATGGCACTGATACCCGGCAACGCGTGCCAGAGCCGATCAGAACGGCCTGGAAATAGAAATCCATCCCCCCCCAATGTGGATGCGCCCGATATCTGATTGCTCCACCTGAGCTGTCGCCCCATGGCCTGATCCCAGCAGCGTGTCCCCCAAATTCCTTCTTAGCTTCCCAATTCCCAACCGGCCGGCCGCGCCAATGGGTATTTGTGGATATCACCATTCCATCTCGTGTAGGACTTTCCGCTATCTGCTTCGGCGACGCTTGCTTCTTGCTGTCTTGCTGTCCGCATGGCCCCCTTTCAATTCAACTTGACCGGCCCTCTCGGGTCCGGTGAGGGAAATGCTATTGGGCCAGCGAACACATGAACCCCCCCTCCCCATCATGTTCATCATCGCTTCCCCCAGCTGAAGACACCCCAGTCAAGCTCTGGCTGAATCTCCACATCAATGCAGGCCGTAAGCCACACAAGATAGATGTCTGCTTCTTCTTAGGGCTCTTGTCATGGCTACTACTATATAGCACAGGGTCTCACCCCGATCCTTCACTTGGCCCCAACCTCTGTCACTCGATATGCACACTCGTTCGACATCTTGCCAGTAGCTCGCTATGGCTTCCTTTCGTTCCGCTGCCGTTGTGTCAACGGCGCTGCTTGCCCAGGTAGGTCTCATGGTCCCTCGGGCCCTTGCACTTAGCACCATGACGTCGTCTTCTTACCCGTCTTGAATGTGTAGTTCGCTGCGGCCGGCTTGATAGTGCCCAGAGCGCTGAGCATCCCTACCGACATCCCCAACAACTGGACTTATGTCGCCTGTTATATGTGAGTTTAGATACTAGCTTTGTCGGATGTGCCCACTCGAGCTGACAATCCCACGCAGCGACAATGCAGAGGGCAAGAGAGCCTTGGGTGGCGATGGGTACAACAACGGCACCAGCATGACCAACGAGGATTGCGCCCTCTTCTGCATGGATAGAGGCTACGGCATGGCTGGAACCGAGTACGGCGCCGAGTGCTGTCAGTTGACCCAAGTGCCCGTGATATACTTGCTCGTCGCTGACCCCATCTCAAGACTGCGGTGACAAGCCCAACGAGGCTTCGACCATCGTGGATGATTCCGAATGCAGCGTCCCCTGTGCCGGCGACAACACTCAACCCTGCGGAGCTGGAAACAGACTGTCCGTATTCAGCGGTCTCGCTAAGACCCCTGTTCCTCCGGCTGCTATTGACGGCTGGAAGTACGAAGGATGTTACACGTCAGTGCTCCTCGTCACCTTTTCCTACCGCGCATAGTTCTGACTGACAGGTAATCCAGTGAAGGAAATGGAGGCAGAACTCTCACACACGGCGCCGGCGTGCCTGGTGGTTCCGCTGCTAGTACGTACTCTGTCGAGACACTCCTTTCTATCCGGGACGGGATTAGCTGACTCGGACCAAGTGACCAACGACCTCTGCACTGCTGCTTGCAAAAAAGACGGATACACCATCGCAGGAACTGAGTACTCGGGAGAGTGCTACTGTGGTAACGAGTACGCCAACGGCGGCGCCCAGGTTTCCCAAGGCTGCAACATGGCCTGCAACGGTGACTCGGCCCAGATCTGCGGAGGCGGCAGCCGGCTCAGCGTCTGGTCCCTGATCGGGTCCGGCTCGAACCCGACCGCGACCATCTCCACCAAGCCCTCGGAGCCCACCTCGTCCGGCAGCCCCGCCGAGCTGCCCGCGCCCTGGGCCTACAAGGGCTGCTACACAGAAGGCAGCAGCGGCCGCGCCTTCTTGAACCAGCAGCCCGACAGCCAGACGCTGACGGTCGAGTCCTGCGTCGAGACCTGCGTCGGCCTCGGCTACGCCGTCTCGGGCATGGAGTACGGCGCGCAGTGCTTCTGCGACAACTTCGTCCGCAACGGCGCCGAGCTCGTTGGCGACTCGGACTGCAGCATGGCCTGCGCGGGCAACCCGGGCCAGAAGTGCGGTGCCGGCAACAGGCTGTCCGTCTACTCCAACGACACCCTCATCGTGTACCAGCCGCCCAAGCCCCAGACCGAGAACCTCCCGGCCAATTGGGAATACGTCGGCTGTATCGCGTACGTCGCATCCTCTCTTAATCGTCATTTGCACTCCGTCGCTGCATACTAATACTGGGTCCAGGGATGACATCGCTGACCGTACTTTCCCATGGATGTCCAACAACATCGAGAATGCCACCATCTCCGAGTGCATCGCTGGGTGCAGTCGCTTCGGCTATGAGGCTGGCGGTCTCGAGTATGGTTATCAGTGCTGTAAGTCGGCAATGGCTTCTCGGTTCATTTGGTGGTGTAACTGACTCAAACTCGCAGTCTGCGGTGATGTCCCATTGGGTGCCAAAGCTACCCTTCTACCCGAATCCGAGTGCAGTGTTGCCTGCCCTGGTGATCCCCAGATTCTATGCGGTATGTTCGCCCCTCCCCCTCATCGTAGCGTCCTCTCAATTACTGACGTCTTCTAGGTGGTGGCAACAGAATCTCGTACTACCGTTGGACCGGTCCCCAGCTGACGACCTGGTCGTATGCCTCGGGCCCCGCCGCCGGCAGCTACGACTTCATCATGTCTGCGCCCATCATCCCGCTGATCAGCACGGTCGGCATCAACGACAAGGTCGTCTTCGTGGAGAAGCACGGCACGTCCAAGGAGGCCAACAGCAGCGGCTCCTTCGAGTTCGACCCCTCGCTGGCGCCGCAGTACGGCACCGCCTTCCGCGAGCTCCAGCTCAAGACGGACGTCTTCTGCTCGGGCTCCATCGTCATGCCCGACAAGGTCGGCCGCCAGATCAATCTGGGCGGCTGGTCCCTCGATTCGCTGTACGGCATCCGCCTCTTCACGCCCGACAGCGAGCTCGGCACCAACGGCACCAACCAGTGGGAGGAGGACTACACCAAGCTGGCCCTCATGGCCGGCCGCTGGTACCCCACGGCCGCCACCCTGTCCAACGGCTCGATCCTGGTCATGGGCGGCGAGGACGGCTCCGACGGGCCCATGGTGCCGAGCGCCGAGGTCGTGCCCAAGCCGCCGGGCGTCACCGCCGTCACCTACCTCGACTACCTCGCCAACGTCGAGAAGGTCAACTCGTACCCCTTCGTCGCGGTCCTGCCGTCGGGCGACATGTTCTTCGCGCAGTACAACGAGGCCCGCATCATCTCGCAGGTCGACTTCCACAGCATCCGCTCGCTGCCCAAGATGCCCGGCGCCGTCAACAACCCCGACGCCGGCCGCAACTACCCGCTCCAGGGCACCATGATGCTCATGCCCCATTACGCGCCCTACACCGACCCCTTGACCGTCTTGGTCTGCGGGGGTACCACCGACGGCGCCAACTTCGGCATCGACAACTGCATCTCTACCGAGCCTGACAATGCCGGTGCCCAGTGGCGCATCGAGAGAATGGTGAGTCCCTCCTTCCTTTCGTTCACTTAATCATAGCGACTCAAGCAACTGCTAACTCTGGCAATACAGCCCTCGACCCGTGTCGTCAGCCTGATGGTCGCCCTCCCCGACGGCCGCTACGTCATTATGGGCGGCTCCTACAACGGCCGCGCCGGCTTCGGCCTGCAGCCCGACCCGCCCAACCTGTCGGCGGTGCTGTACGACCCGGCCAAGCCCCTCGGCAGCCGCATGACCATGTGGGCCAACACGACGATCCCGCGCCTGTACCACTCCGAGGCCGTCCTCATGTCGGACGGCCGCATCCTCGTGTCGGGCTCCGACCCCGAGGACGACAAGCACCCCCAGGAGCACCGCCTCGAGTACTTCTCCCCCGACTACATCCTGTCGGGCGCCCCGAAGCCCACCTTCACCATCACCAACAAGGACTGGGCCTACGGCGACAAGGTGAACTTCCAGCTCACATCCACATCGGGCGGCGCTATTCGGGTGTCCCTGCTCGCTGCCGTCGGCTCGACGCACGGTAACAGCATGGGCCAGCGCACGCTGTTCCCGGCCCTGACCTGCAACGGCAACAGCTGCACCGTCACGGCGCCGCCCAACGCCAACGTGAGCCCGCCGTCATGGTACCAGATGTTCGTGCTCGACGGGCCCACGCCCAGCCACGCGGTCTGGGTCCGCATCGGTGGGGACCCGGCGCGGCTGGGCGACTGGCCCCAGCTTCCTGGCTTCACTCAGCCGGGCGTCTAAGGATTGGGGGACGACACCGCGAGGGGCTTTTTCCTGTGTTCCCGCTCAGAGGGAGAATATGGAGGGTCAAAAAGGATTTCCTCTGTCTATACGTACTTATTTACTTACCCGAGTACCTAATGCTGTAATACCGGGACACGTGGTTAGGAGGAGGGGAAAATGGGATGCACCTTTCGTAGTATCTAACTAGGGGTAATCAATCAATCAAGTCAAAGTCAAGAAACCTTCTCAATCCCACTCGCCAGCGCCGACCAAGTGACTGGATCTGCCTCGTTATTTTTGCGAGAAAAAGGTTCATCCCGTCCTCGTCTCCCGCTTTGTCGACACTTTCTTTGACGGAACCTTGTCGCTGCCTTGCACGCGAGAAACGTCTGACGCCCAACCCAACTTAAACCCACCCCGTTTTTGACTTCCCGTCGCCACCACACACTTTGCAGTGTCCACCGCGGGCCGGCACGTCGTCCCATAACCGCCCAAACCAAACCAAATGCGCGGAAAACCACGAGGTGAACTGGAAAATCCTAACCCTAAAGTTTCTTTCAATCCCCATTCGCGAAAAAGCGAAGTGAGAAGGTTTGACGTATGTATGTACGTGGTGCATTGATGGCATGGCGGGGTACAGGATAAAGTCAGTATTGGCCACGACTACGACGAATATTCTTTTTTTTTTGGAGGGGAAATAGAAACGTTTCCGCTACAGCACTGCATTAAAGTCAACAAGTCCCATTTCTGTCAGGTAACCGGTAGATGATAGGTAGGTTGGGAAACTAGCTGGACCCATCATTGTATGCGTTGTTTGCCCAGGTGGAAGAAATCCACATGGTCTTCACCCACCGGACTCCATGTCCGGCTGTCGGTAACCCCGTTCTCAAGGCGCGTTGGTATTGGAACTTTGGCATATATTATCATTTCTCTTTCTCTTTCTTTCCTCTCGCCCTTCGTTTCATCTAAAAAGCGAAGGTTGTCGGTAACACCAGCAGGTGAATAGATATACTACCTACTCTCCCACATGGGACTCGGAATCCCCGAAACGTAAAAACAAGACCATTCCTCCCAAAATTACAGAGCCCGGCCCCTTATTCCCAACCATGCACCGTAGCAGTAATCCCCAATCCGAAGCAACAGCGCATAATAGGCTCCTACTCCGTTGTCATTGTCGCTACGAAGTCGGGTAGCGGTGGTCCCAAGCCAGCGAATTGGGGAGCCGCAAGCGGAGACGTGGATCCAGCAGATAAGAGATGGATATTACTTTGAGAGACCAAGAGAGATTTGGACGAGCTGATAGGATTGATGATGGTTGGTGGTAATGACTGAGCGCGAGACCAGAACACCCCAGTTATGGCTGATGATGGAAAACGAAAAACAAAACACACGAACATGGAGCAAAAACAGGGTCAGAAAAAACAAAATGCACTGATATACAGAAAAACTTTCCACAAGAGACTTCATACGTTTCCTTCCGCCACGTGCCACCCACACCATATGCCCCTTCTTCGTCCCCGGCTCTCCTCCCCGTCTGGCCGGTCTGTTGTCTTCGTATAAATTTGGGCAGTCCAGCTCAACTGCCACTGCACATAATGCCACGTCTCGTCGTCGTCGTCTTCTTCCCGTCTTCTTCCCGTCTTCTCCTTTCTTCTTTCTTTCTTTCTTCTCTTCATATTTTCGTTCTTCATTCCCAAGCGGAAACTGGTGTTTTGGTGCTGCTGCTTCGCGTCCCAAGATGTATGTTGCGGATAGGTGTATTGTTGATTAAATTAGGCATCTCATTCGCCAGCTAGCCAGCCAACCAGCATCGCCTTGCCATCTAATTGATGTGCATATGCGTCGTAACAGCGTAACCATCGTGAACAGACTCCACCGTACCCTTCGGCCCTATCAAAAACCACGAGGGGTGGGCGACCCAGGGCAGGCAAGGAATCCCAGGAGGGTATAGAAGTTGGATATCGTGATGCCGTGAATGGTCGCCCATATCGTCGCTGTATGTTTGTTGTATCCAGTTAACTTTTCGGTTGGTACGCGGTGGCGTCGGTCATCGTAAAAAGGGTATAGTCATATAGAACGGCCGGCAGAGAGGCGCGTTCGTTTCCACGCAGTGCTTTGTCCCCCGATTAGTTGGGCAAATCGCTTCCACCACCGCCGAACGGTACATCCAGCACTGATGCAACTCCGTCAAACAAGCCGCGACACAAGAGGTCTGGACTTCCAGATCACCTCCGACATTTGAAAGCAGAACATAAAAGCAAAATCATATTACAAGGCGTTAATAGCGGGTTGAGTCGAATGCCAAGGAGGGGGAGAGTGGCCCGGGTCAGCACAGCACTCCCCCGTATCGAGAAATCACGTCAGCCTCTCCAAGCCCATCTGGCGATCGGCTCAGGGAACAGACGCAGTGTTGGAAGCTTGAAGCATTCTATATCTCTAAGTATGTCGTAAATCGTCTCTCGTTCGAGCATCATTGTGTCGAGGAAGCGACAGGGTCGATGGAGCAAGGGATTCTTCCGCCGAAGGAATCCCTTAGTGGAAGCGAGAAGCGCCGGAGCTGCGTCCTGCGTCCGAAGAGTCTGGATGAGGCACTATATGTTAGCTGTATTCGAAGACGGGGGTTCAGTGGTAAATTGAGAGAATGTGCAAGCTTACCACTGCCTCGCTGCATGTGGCCGCGATTTCGGCCGCTGAAGGCCTCGCCCCATTCAGGACCTCTAGGCTGTCGGTCAGGCGCAGTTCGGCCAGCAGAGCCGTTAGCACCGGGTCTCTGACTGCCAATAGCGCCAGGAGCCTCGCGAGAGCGAAGGTGGGCCGAGTCGTAGCCAAGGTTCAGGCCACCCATGTTGTTGGCCAGCATATCAGGGCCGGCGCTCGTGTTCTGAGCCGAGGTCGGAGTCAGGTTAGGAGGCGTGGTGAGGTTGTAGTCGGCGTAACGCGAGGAAGCGAAGCCGTTGCCGATACCAGCATAGCTTGAGCCAGACGGAGCGGGACTGGGGCTCTTGCGCAGGTCGGCGAAACTCTTGGCCTTCTGAAGGCTCTGCGGGTTGTTGTACTCGGGGCTGCCGGGAACCTCCAATGTCGGCCCCTGTCTGCCTACGGTGTGGTAGGCGCCGGACCCGTCTCTCCGGGCGGCAAAGTCAAAGGTGGCAGCGCGGCTAAGGCCTCTGCGGTGGTCTTCCCAAGAGACATTAGGCGGCAGCTGGGTCTGCACGTGGGCAGGGGGCGAGTTCTGGGGCCTCTTCATGACCTGGATCTGGCGTCTGTCAGCCTCACCAACGGAACGGTGCTCCAGCCCCATGTTATGGGCCAGAATGTGAATCTGTCGGCGTTGTTCCGGTGCGACATCAGGCGGGAAGATGTGAACCTCGCGGCTGGGGTCGTTCTTGAACAGGGTAAGCTGCGTGTAGTATTCGAGTGTGTCAGGGTCATTCAAATCTACGTCGCGCAAAGGGGATCCAGTGGGCTGCTTGCTCACGCTAACACCGAGAGCTTGCAGAGCGTGCTGTTGATGGACTGGCAGAGGCGCGCGGTGCTGCTCTTCGAGCTGACCCCTCTTCTCTCGCTTTTCCCGATCGATGCGATCTCGCTCTTCCTGCGGCAGCATCTTCTTGTACTCGACTCGGAGCTTGCGGCCCATGACCTCCATTCCGTTCATCTTCTGGATCACAATAGCCGTGTCCTCGGGGGTCGAGAAGTTGGCAAAGGCCAGGCCTCGGAACACGCCCTTGTCGAAGTGGTAGTTGAACGCGTAGGGCTGAGGAAGGTTCATGGTGGCCATGATCCCTTGCAGCATCTCCTTCCGGCACTGGAATTGGATGTTCTTAATGACGATGGCGGTAGGGATAAGCTGCTCGGAATCGCCAGAGGCCGGGGTCGTGAGGACTCGATCGGCGAGATCCATGTCGCTGTCGTTCATCGACATGTTTCCGTCGTACATTTGGTTCATAGAGTGCACGTGTTGAGGTGCCTGCTGGTCGGTCCAGTTCTGCGGTGGATCAGTGGAGTTAGCAAACGTCGCAGGTGGCAAATCCAAGGCCTGGTGGACTTACGGTAGGCAGAGCAGCTCTGCGATTGACAGGTCGCGAACCGATTCGACCGTTGCCATTCAGGGGACCATTCATGGTTGCGGCGCCACCAGCGTTGTTGTATCCCCAGGTCTGGCTGTTCTCGAGCATATAACCGCTTTGTTGTTGCATGGAGCTCGGGTTGAGACGGTCGAACCGATGCATCGCGTCGAACCGCTCGTCGGGCGAGTATAGGGCCGAGGAGCCCAGGGGGCCGCCGAGGTTGTCCATGGGCCTTTGGGCAGAACGATGGCCTTGCAGTCCCGAGCCCAAACCGACGGTGGCATAGCCTTGTCTCGTCGAACCCGGCGACCTGTTCGCTGACGGGGGGTAGTCGTAATACATGTCGTGTTGCTGTTGATTCATGGTGATGAAGCTATTTTGAGGGTGTGGTTGCTATTGAGAATAACCAGAATCCGCGAGGGGAAAGACGCAGCTGCTAGTTACCTAACTAGCAGGCTGCCGATCCCTTCTTGTCCCCCAAATCGATCTCTTGCTGGTCCGGGAGGTGTTGTGGCGACGCGAACCAGGCAGGGCAGATGACTTGTAGAGGTCAAATGAAAAAGCTGGTCGCGAGTGAGGGCGGAGGGGTTTGAAATGATAGGCCAAAAGGGTGCGGCTTTTCTACCCGGATCGACTGTGCTTATTGCTGGAGATGGCCAAGGCGAAGACGGGAGGGTTGGAGGTGCAGGAGCACGAGGTGGTCAGGTCGCTCGCTTGTCGTTGCAAGTGTGTGTGCAGGGCACGGGGGGTGGGATGGGAAAATGGCTGGAAAGCACAAATTGCCCAAGCAACGGAGAGCAAAGAGCCAGTAAGCAGCGGCGATAGCTCAAGCTGGCAGGATTTGAACAGGAGGGTGGGTTTGGGAGGAGAGGGGCCCAGAGAGAGCGACGCAAAAAAAGCCGGAGAGGAAAATAAAAACAAGTCGCACTCGGTCACGGGATGGATACCGAGTTAGCTGTTAGCGACTTCTGCTTTTCCGGGATGTATGCACCTGGGATGATGCAGGTAGGGCAAGGCGATCAAGTATAACAAGGCTTGTCTCGAGACAGGCTTGGGGGGGAGAGGACCAAGACGTCAAGACTCCAGCAACAACGGCAGGCAGGTAGGATAATGGTCTGTCTATCTATCGGTCGGTCTGATGAGGTAAGGTAAGGACCAAGGATTGGGAGGTGAGGAGGGCGGGAGGAATGGAAAAAAAATGTCGGCGGAGAAAAACTGAGTTTGGGCGCAAAGACCCCAGAAACCCAGAAACCCGATTTTCCTGCTTCTTGCTTTTCGAGAGCGTGGTAAGGTACGGATGGTGGATGGTGGACGGTGGTGGATGGGCAGCACCTGTAGCTCGGTAGCGGGAGGTAAAGCTGGTAAAAATAGTGTGACGATGGTCTCCTCTCTCTCTCTCTCTCTCCTTCTTTCTCTTCGGCTGCCCCTAAAGCTTAGGTAGGTTGGTAGGCAATACGCAGGTAGGCGACTTAGGTAAGGCGAAAAAAGTATATGAGCAGGCAGGTTAGGTGTGGGTGTGGGCGTGTGGGCGTGTGTTTTGACAGGCAGAGAATGCTCTGCGACCAGATTGCGACGACAAAAAAAGTATCAAACTTTTTTTTCTCTCTTTTTCCCACTTTCTTCTCTTGCCTTTCTCTCTATAACTTTTGCTCGGTGAAGCGGGAACAAAAAACAGAAACAGGATGCGAGGGGAGAGAGCGGCAGAGACACACGGAAAGGGTCTGCTGCTTGCGTCCAGGGGTCCTGATGTCTGTCGGTGTGTGGTGTGTGCAGTGCAGTGACCTTTTGACGATGAGTCGCTCCAACGCAATGTGATGCGCCAGGTGCAGAATCCAATGAGATGAAAAAGAGCTCTGCTCAATGCGAGATAGGCCCTCCTGTCTCCCCGTCTAGTATGTGGTATCTGCACTGTACACGAAGGCCGTTCTCTCCTGCAAAGGCCTATGTGTTTCTTCTTCTCCTTCGCCTTCTCCCTAAAAGCTAAAGGGGGGTGGTGGGTTTGTGTCCCAGTGTGGGATGGGGGCATTGAAGAAAGAGGGTCAGGTTGTTCAGCAATGGAACGCTAACGTAGACTGCTGGGCAACCCTGAAGCCCTCCTTGTCCCTCGACTTTCCAATCTGCTTCGATGGGGCTTCCTATTGCTCCAAAGTGGATGTGGGTTTGCCAGTGGGCTGGCTTCCATGTTCTTAGTGGCCCGTCCATTAGCCGGCCGTCCCTGCTGCTGCTGGCTGCTTGCTTGCTCCCTATTAAACTCGGCGGGCAGGTACAGGTACCCTTGTACTTGTACTTGCACTTGCTTGAAGAAAGAGCGCCCCTACTGAAATCCGATCTTGACGAATCTGAACAAAACCATTTCGGCACCCATCGAGTCAGCCCAAGGGGCTCAAGAACACGACCGAGTCTCTCTGCGCATCAGCGGATTGTCTGTTCGCGTGCTGCGAAACGCAACGGGGTTTTTGCGATTTGCAAGTAGGGCAGATGATATGCGCGTGTCTGATGATGCAGCGGGAGCCAGGGCGAGCCGGCCAAGCTCAAAACGAGGAAGCGATCTTAATAAGTGGATGCCCCTCGTCCAATGGAGGATATTTCTTGTCGATGCAGACGTTGAATACCTAGTAGTAGGAGCTGAGGCAGGCTCATCAGGCAGCTTATCCAAGTAGAGGATGTAGGCTGCCAATATATTCGAGGTAGTCTCATGCACCTGCTTTCTTTTACTGCTGGCAAGCACGAGGTAGTGAGCCAATGCTGCTGCAGCTTTTGCTGACAGCTGCATTGCTGTCAAACCCTAAAAAGCATCTCAGGTACCAAAGTTTGGAGCTGCTCAATGCAATGACGGGCTGAATAGGAACAGGGCCCAGGGCACGTTTCCCACGTTTTCCAATACACGGCTGGCCGCATAGACGATTCTTTCTTGTTCATGAAAAGAACGGTGCTCAGGTATTTCCATACATACAGAACAATGAATCAATCAATCTTCCATTCTAGAAGTATTGGATGGAAGCCTCGGGAGAACTCAGAGCAGGGGATAAATAGCGTGGTAACATGCAATGGGCTGGAAACGGGATGGAATAGGAAAAATTCCAGATTAGCTACCACGAAGCTATGTCCCAAAGTCGTTAGACTACCAATGCCAATCGCAGCGTTGATTTCGGGGGGTCTCGAGCCAGTATCCCGAGCGTACGAATCCCCATGGCAAAAAGGGCAGCAGTTTTTACTGCAAGTGGATGGTAGGCCTGGTGTTGGCACGTTGCACTGTTCGTGGGGTTTAAAAGCTGATGATTTGGGAGTTTGGGAGCTTGGTGTGGTCTCGGTCCCTGACGCATCAATGCCATGCTCAATGTAAGGTACGCCGCATCTGTAACATTAGGGAGGTAGTCAGCCGACACCGCTGTGGTCAATATGCTCTACGAGGTATCCTTATAGAGCGTATGACATCACCGACATTGATACGCATCCAAGTGGCTATCTAGACAGGTACCTTGTCTGAAAGATCACGCACTTGCTATGGCGCTGGCAGCTGGCTCCTGGACGATATCATCAATCAATTAATGTTGCGAGGGACAGTGCAGTGCTGGATCATGGGCAGGCCAATGCATGTTTAGCTGACCTTTCAGGGGAGGCGCATTGGGCAGGAAAAGCCCATGCCTTCTGAGGCTGTTAGGATTTAGCGGCAGTTCTTGACTGATCGAATCTGCAAACCGTTGGGTAACGCAATCGCTTGTGACATACTGCAACCTGTCAGGCTACTTGCCCATTTGCAACAAGGCGGTTCGCAAGGCTCTTCTTGACTTGGGCAGTTTCTCCATCAGATATGGGGGACTGTGACGGGAGAATCAACAAGTTCGTCCCATCTGGGCTTCTTCTTCTTCGTTGCCTGCACAGCACAGGGGTTGAGCGATTAGTGGAGGTGCCCTGAGTGTTGCTGCTAAAATGGTCGGCTGTGGCGCCCAACCACCCACCGATTCCCGTTCTTGCCAGCAGCGTACAGCGCACCAGCCTCATCCAGGCCCACTGTGGGGACGGCGGAGGGCGGACAGCAGCACTTCTTCTTCAAACTGCTCCTGTCACTGACATGTTCGTCGGGGATCCCATTGATTCCAATACATCCGTCCCTTCCTTCACCTTATCGTCGCAGAGGTTATGGGGTCGACGGGACCCGAATACTACACAGTAGTTTTATGGTTATTATACGTCTCTTTTCCCATCTTGTTTTTGATGCCAGCCAATCTCGCGTATCGCCAGCGCGGCTCCCATGCCCAGGTAAGTCTGTCAACTAACGATTGGGGAGAGAGGAGTAGGTGTCGCAATGACCTCATCAAGCACACGCATCACACACGCCTGCCGCTGTTGGTTTTCTCTCCCGTTTGCGTATGCGTGCGTTACACCAAGCAACCAACGTTCCGGCTGGTCACCTCAGCTCACCTACTTAACCTTACG
The DNA here is from genome assembly GCF_038362585.1 of Apiospora marii. Lineage (NCBI taxonomy): Eukaryota > Fungi > Ascomycota > Sordariomycetes > Amphisphaeriales > Apiosporaceae > Apiospora > Apiospora marii. Next base: position 5,462,486 of record NW_027117377.1, read on the forward strand.
TTACCGTACAGTATTAGTATTCATTCTTGGGTTCACCAAAAACAACAACAATATCACGGAAATTGCGTCTATCCACCTGGGCCCCCGTCGAACGAAAAAAGACGGACGGCCCCCCAGCGACTGGTTGACGGGGCATCCCTTAGGCTTGTCCTAGTTCGGCCAAGCTTCTTCTGTCCGTCCATCCGGCCCGTTACGAAGGCTCCATCTCCCTTTTCTTACAGATCTCAATAAGGACAAGGACGTTGCCTGCCATTGCCACTGGCACTGTAGCGTGTCGGTCAGCTACTCACCACATGGCTTGGCATTGTCTATTGAAGCAAGTCTCGTTCATTTTCTCGTGGTCCTGATTCTGATGCAGAAACGGCACGCCCCAGGTCGTGTTTGCGTGCTAGTTGTGCGCATCGATGTTGGATCCCGCCGCCCAACGTGCGCATCTCAAGTGACCGCTGTTCCTAGATTGCGGTAATCGACTATCGCCAGATTCGGCGGCCCTCGACCACTCGGGATCTTCCAGGAAATCTGGTTGGTGGAGACCCGGGAAATGCCCTCCTTATTGTCATCATCTTCTCTTTCATCATCACCACGAGTTCGGTCTGTCTGGTTCTCGGCCAATACAACATATCGTCATGTAAAGAGAGAAAATCTCGTCGATCAGCTTCAATAGTAGGTGGGGACCCATTTCTCTCAGTCTCTTTCTGGCGGAGACAATATCCACGATTTCCTCTTTTCTGTCCTCCCCTGGCGAATGAGCGCGGTCGAGCCCACTCGGAGGCTGTGAGACATACATACATTGGCGGCTGGTTCATATGCCCGTCATGGCCTGTTCTTTGCCGGCTTCCCTCGAACCAGCTGTGAGCAGTCCCCGTCCAACGGTGAGCGACCGCGCCTCAAACTTGCCGGCCTCATAACGAACCAGGCTTCGTCTTCTAGAAGCAAATCCCCCTGTATCATCCCTTGCTTAAGCTCTCCTGACTCTGCTGGGGATCTGCCGCTAGCCCCTCACTGCCCTGACCTGACCCCTATTCTTCTTTTATCGCCTGACCTTGCTGCTTGGCCCAAGCCCACGGTATTATGAGTCACATGACCTCGCGTGGGCGGCGGCTCAGCACGCAGTGTTCCGGGGATGGCGCCTATTCGCCCAGCCATCGCTGCAAGCAAGCGCCACCGACCGCCTAGGTTGTCGTTGCTGATTCGATTCGCATTGCCAAATGTAGATCGGTCGTATTGGGGGCGAAAGCAACGCGTGCATACGGATACATACGAATGCACCTACTGCCTGCGAGGCAACCACGAGCCACTCAGCAGCTTGTCGCACCTGGTCGCCGTCACAAAGACCCCGAGCACTCGCGTGACCAACACCACTGCTCCCAAGCATTCCTACTCTGTTCAGACTCCCCACAGAAAACCGGCTGCAATCTCGAGCCAACAATGCAATGACCTGGAATGCAAGTTAACTTGCCTGTGCCTTGGTGCATCCCGAACTATGTGCGCGATCCGTTCTGTTCGGTACGTTCAATTGTCAGCGGTACATTTTCCAGGCGCAGCAAGCGCACCCAGTCCAACGGTGAGAGGCATCTATTCCCCGGATGCCGACTGGACCTCTGCTGCCTTGTCATTGGCTCGCCCCGAACGAATTAAATATTACAATTTCCCGTCAACCTGGTCGACTCCGGCTTTCGTTGTCCATGGCAGATTCAACTCCTCTTTGCCTTGCGAATCGTTGGATTGCGATCTAGGGTTCTGATTCCTGGTAGACCCCACCTGCTCGTACCAATATCCCGTTGACGACATGGATCTGCGCCGAGACTGCGACCCTCTGCTGCGGACGGCGTGCTTCGATCTAGGATATATGCCGTTGGTCCCCTAGGCCAAGGGACAGGCGTCTAGCGTTCCAACCGTACTCACTTTCCGGCTACAGGTACGAGATACTTGGTTGGGGGCCGAGACGCGTTATACAACATCGATATTGGCAGTCGTATCCGAAGCATGCGTCGCGTCGGCGAACCAGTCGACGAGCATTTTGGCTGATGCTGTTCGCACTGCCCCCCCAAACCCCATGCCCTTCTCACTCGACTTCTTCTGTGCCCTTTCGCCAGTCTGGCGGGGACCTGCAGAAGCCACATATTGCATAACACCGCATCCTGCAGTCAGCCCCCTTGATCAGATCAGTCCTCGTAGCAGCTGAAGCACCGTAATGGACCCCTCGCGTAAATACGGTCGGTTGGCTTAGCCGAGATGCTGCAGTGCGGGCTGCTGTGGCAGCTGCATCTAGCCTTGTACAAGGAGAGATTCACGTGTGTGACCACCAACCATGCCCCATCGCGGGCTCAGCTAGCTAGCGTCGAGCCGTACGGGTCACGAACAAAGTAACAATACCTACCTGGCCGCTGACAGCTTCTTCAATCGGGACACGCTGGCCCCTCTTTGCCTGCTCCACAGCAGCGAGTATCCGATGGAACGGGTCGGCCAGTGGTTGGCTTTCTCTGATGAGTGCTAAGTTTATTGCGTCGTATATTGTGGTCGGCTGTTGTGTTTAACAAATCGGCTCCTCCCCCAATCTCCAGCGGGTTTGATTTGGGTCCAACTTGCTCCATGAAACGGTAGATTGATCGCTTGGCCGCCCGTCCAATCGGTATCCAGCCGGATGCGTGTCACCGCACGACGCTTGCCGGCATGTTTGATGGCTGAGGGAACGGGCAGGTACGGGGTGAAAACGAAATTCTCCAGGTTTGGTTCGCCGATCAAAGACATTGGCTCCCGCCGTTCTACCTAACATTGCCTCGTGGCTGCTGCTCGTGACTAGATAGTCACTTGATCAATAATACCCCTGATGCGCGAGAGGGCTTTCTCTCCCTGCCAAGCTCGTCCGCCAAATCTGATTGTGATTGCGCCGGCACTCCTTACTCGCAGTTGGTGATGGCAGATTTCGGTGTGATAAATTGCGCTGCCATGCAGCAACTCGCTTATGGCTATTTAGGCTGTCTGCCTGCACGGCGAAGTGACTACACATGAGTCGTCGCCAAGGATACGTCCGTTGCGACGTTTCTTGCGGAGAATGAATCAGGACTGAGACCTCTTGGGGAGCCCAGCTAACCTAAGTCCGCAGCAACATGTCTCACCTTTTCCCTCGCGGCCGAGCAAAATGGGCCATAGCCCAAGTCTTACCTTTTTTTATACATATGTGGTCAGTAACCCCAGGCAACTGCGCGGCTTGTCTCAGACTGGTTGGCCCGCTTCTCAATATGCCATGCGTCGAGAAGCGTGATCCGGGGCGGCATGGATGTATGTACGCACCCGTCCATCGTGTTTATGGACTTTTCGTGGTTGGCTGCATCGATGGTGCCTTGCTCTTCAAGCCCTAGCACCGGAAAATGATGCTGTTTCCCCTTATCTGAGCCCGCAAGCTTTCGTCTTCGTCGGTTGATGTCTTCATCCAGCTGTCGACAGGACGCAGGCGCTGAGACTTGTGGCTGACATGGGTGTTGCTAACGATTTGACGCGATGTGACTGGCGCGATACAGAGACCGGTATGCATTGCGTCATTACGAACGAGCGACGAGGCAGGCTTAGGCCGGTCTCAGATACTGGCGTTCTCACTGTAATCTCTCGTCTCGGTGCTCCCTTTAGCATATCACGGATAGATGAACGCCATCTTGAGATGCTGTGTGGTGTCTGATCTGATATTTTACGTTGACGGCTTGCTGTGTGTTGGTACTTCATGCAACATGTCGTTTCATCTTCTATCTAGCAGTAGATGCAATGGGTACTGCTCGGAGCCGTTCGTCCGTGGTTGACGCATCAAGTCGACCCAAGCATGAGTTGAAGCGAGCTTCATAGATGTGCCTGGTGTTCCTGCCGGCACTCGGTGGTACTGTCAAGACTAAGAGTTGGTCCATCTACATCAAATGGTGGTCAGGCGAGAGAGCTCACTGTCGAACGAGCAAGACGACGATACATGTGGGAACTTGTGTGCAAACCGAGACGCCGCTGTAGCGAATGTTGTTTATGGACTGGCCCCGTTCCCAGCCCCCTTAAGTCGTAGCATATACTCCAGTCATCTTTCCTACGCTTCTAACCGTATACAGGTACCATGTAGGCTTGTATTCATGCCCAGCAAGAGAAATCAAAGCTCGGAAACAGAGGATATCATGAACAATTCGAGATCAAGAAACAACGTAGATACTGATCCAGCATCATCATCACCAGCAAGTCGGCACTAATCCATCTTATGCGTTAAAGCCCCCTACCGACCCCGTGAAGACCCCCAAGAACCATCCGACGTCCGCGTCCCCTCAGCTGCTGCTGACCACGACGCACCGGAAGCCCCTCGACTGTGTTGATGATATCCGGGACTCCCGCCAGCTCCATCGTCCTGCTGCGCCAAGGGAGCGTACGTCCCGCTGGACGGCCGCGACATCGCCGCCGGCGTCGGGCTCGGCGGGGATACGGGCCGAGCGGTGGATGAGTAGCCGCTGCTGTACCGGGAAGTCGGGGGCCGAGGTAGCGTGGTCGCGGCATTTGCCGGCGGCGACACGATACTACCACCACTACTACTGCCGCCATGGCCGAGGAGTGGGGAATTATTCTGCAGACCCAGACCTGGCAGCTGGGGCGTGGACCCGGCAAAGCTGACGGCGTTGCCGGGGCGTGGGGTGCTGACGTTGCTGGCGCTGTGGGTAGGGGTGTGGAACGGAGAGACCTGGGAGGAGCCGGAACCACGGCCGGCGGGCGGTGATGCTATCTGTTGGCTGGCGCCGTAGTATGCGGTGTCGGTCTTGTTGTCGCCGGGGGCGGCGTTGTTGTTGAGGGAGGAGTAGTTCTGTTTGGGGTCGTAGAAGATATTTGAGTTGTTTTGGATGGGCTTGTCATCGTGTGCGTGTTTGTACTTGCGTTTCTGGGTTACTTTCTCTGTGTCTGATGTTAGCGAACGCCTGTCTGAATTGGGAGTTGAGCCCTCATTCCATGATTGCAGTATGCATTGATGCCACATTGTGATTTGCTTCGGGTAGAAATAGGGGCCGTGAACAGGGGGTAGATGGACTCGGGGAAAACAAAATGAAGAAGAAGAGGACAGACATACCGCTCACGGACTGGGCAATCGTAAACAGGATAAAGCCGCTCATGAAAATGGGCACCAGCTGCCCAAACGAGGACCAGTCGTTCTCCGGGTTGATGCCATTGTCCGTCTCCATCCAGCCAGAGCGCTCGACCCAGTCGCGCAGTTGGAAGATGTAAATAATAGACTTGACGACGGCGATGGCGCTGACGACGACGCCGCCGGTGAGGTAGGCCAGGTAGCCGAACGAGACGGCCTTGCGCAGGCGCGTCCGGGGCGGGAAGACGCGCGACATGCGCTTGCCCAGCGCGCCGCGCCAGCCGGCGTGGTGCTTGTTTCGGCGGAGGTAGCGGATCGCCTCGGCGACGATGGCGGCCAGGTAGAAGAGCAGCAGGATGATGTACCAGTTCCAGCCGTGGATGGTGTTGCCGGGCGTGGACTGGTTCAGGTTCTTGGCGAAGAAGGTGTTGGCGTCGGCCGTCGTGTTCCGGAACGTGTCCTTGAGCGGGGAGTTGCCCGTTTCGAAGCACGCCGCGGGTAGAAACAGCAGGCTCATGGTCTCGTTGGCGGGCGGCACCTCGGTCGGGAACTTGATGTCGGCGTCGGCGGCGTTCTGGTTCACCATGAGCAGGCCGGTGACGATGAAGACGCCCGTGACGCACAGCACCCGCAGCAGGGCCAGCAGGGGGTACTGCCAGTAGTGGCGCACGACGGTGACGGACATGAGGTGCGTCGCGCAGCTGATGAGCATCATGTTGCCGACGATGTTGTAGTGGTAGGCCGAGATCTTGCAGCCCTGCCAGTACCGCAGCGTCAGGGCGTAGGCGGCGCCCGTGAAGACTTGCTGGTCGCTCGACGTCAGCACCAGGCTCTCCAGGATGTCTGTCAGGCTGATGCGGTCCGGCTGGGCGAGCTTCTCTCTGTGGCTGTGGTTAGACACTGTTGGGTCCCCTATTCCCACGCCCAGGAGGTGATCCCGACTTACTCTTCCGAGCGGGTCGACTTCCAGCTCATCGTTTTGGAGAGTTGCCATATGACGATAAAGGCGCTGGCGGCCAAGGCAAAGCATGTCACCCCGATGAAAACTCCGACAATCTTGGTACCTGATTAGTTTATCATCGGCAGGCATTGAGGGTGCTCGAGATGGGGACGGACGTACCCCAATTCCAGCAACATCGGGATTGCTGGGAAACGCCCCATACTCGAAATCAGACAGCGAGTGATATTTCTTGGTTTCATTGTTATAATCTGAGTGGGTGCAATCGATTGTCACATTGTAGTGGCTGCTGCATTCGTACACGGAGACGTAGGCGCCCATTTTGGCCACAGACGGTACTTGGCCAGTAACAAAGATGTAATTTGCTAAGTAAACACTGGGCTCTCTTCAAGGTCTCGTATCTAAAAACAGCCCAAGAGGGGGCGCCCGTCGAGATTGATATATCCGCATTGGTAAAGAGCCCAGAGATCTCCGCCGCCATCTTGATGCAGCAGAGACAGACGACAAAGATAACTGTCGCAACAGAACCCAGAACTCTTCCCCTCCTTTGGACATGTCAGCCCAGCCTGCTTGCAATGTGACACAGGCGACCCCTGCCAGTACAGGTGGTGTATCAATTCTCCAAAGAACCGTTGCATCGCCATGCATGTTATCATGCCGTGCACACTGCCAACAATCCAATGAGACGGAGTCTGCGTGCGGAGAAGGCTGGCTCAGCCCCCAGCTCAGCATCTATCAATGGCGCTATAAATAGCCTTCCCAGAGCCTTGCGAATTCGAAGCCGGGTAGAACTTTTAGGGGGCTGGGGATTATGTTTTTGCTCTCAGCCTGACATGCTTCTCATCAGTGTCGGAACTTTCGGCTTGATAGTGGATGGCACTGGGTCAGAAGTGAAGAGGGCAGGAACGGACCGCTCGCTTGAAGCTACAGCAGGACATCTCATATCCCCCTGCGTGTGCTGAAAATGGCGACGTCTTATTGGCCGGTTGGTTGGCCACGTTCAGCGGCCAGGGGCCGGCCCGCATAATCGGCAAACGCTGCTGCCCGAACAAAAGCCCCAGCTTGAATGTGATAAAACATGGGTTCTGATCGTCACGTACTGCAAAAGCCCGGAACTTCCCCCCCCCCCCGGACCGTCGCCAATAGATGCCCGTTCCAGACAGCCAGCCGCCCCTCCCTTCTGGTTTTGTTTCATGGAGAGCAGTGTAACATTACTGATCAGATTCTGATGGCTACTTTGGGACTCCAACCAACCTGTCAGCGCCCCCCTCAGCTGGGGTTCAGTTGGCATAACGTGCATATGCAAACGGCAACTAGACACTCTAGTGTAGGCACGCAAAAGGGTGGTGTGCATAAGTCACCGTGATAAAAATGGACCATTGCTGTGTCTACTGTAAACGCACGTGGTGAGACGGGTGAGATGTCTTGGCGAGAACGGCTGGCCTGATTGAGATGCGCGATTGAGAGTGTAAGTGCCGGCAAATGGTTCGTAGGCAAGGAAGCTGAAGCTGGTAATGTTGCAGCGACACGAGTCAGGGCGCAGCTGTCTGCCACCTGCCACCAGCACATTTGTGTCCCCACGCCAAATTTGCATTTGTCTAGGGCAAAGACTATCCTAACCTTATCATGACGACGTGGTCGGAGGGCAACGCGACACGCACAAGTACGCCTGACGAGGCGGCCGATTCGGAATCCGAAGGACTGGAGGCTCTTTGGGACGAGGAGGCTCTTCGGGACCAGCACCAAGACACGATCTCGTCCCAAGACACGATTTCCCCGTCCTCGTTTCATCCCTTCGCTCGCCTCCCGCCCGAAGTGCGAAATCAAATCTGGGACTTGGCCCTCCCTCGACGGGTCGTGTCAATCAATGAATGCCTCTGGAGCAAGGACTACCATGTTGTTGATGGCAAGTATATCATTACGAGACCTCGGGATAGGTATGCCACCTATGTACTGGGGTTTGACAGGCGGCGCTATGGGCCGCCAGGCGTCGCCCACGCATGCCGGGAGGCGAGAGCCGTGGCCGGCGAGGGGAGAGTGGTCAGTGTCGACCAGTACAGAAGTATCCCGGAGGAGTATCTGTCGAGACACGAGCTTGCCGAAGATTGGGTAGAATACACCTGGTTTGACCCGGAGCGGGACACTCTGTTGGTCGAGCTGGACTATCCGAATAACACCTCTTACCCCCGGACCGCCTTCGAAACCCACGCGATCCAGGACATCGAGGAGCTGGCCAGCTGCGTGCGCCATGTCATCATCACCGACTGCCGAAGGAACGATCCCCACTGCTTCATCGAGGGCCTGTTCAACCCGCGGTTCTTCCCCTGCCTTCGGACGGTAGGCGTCGTCTCCCGCAAGGTGTTTGCCGAAGGGTCCATGAAAGATAGGTGTTGGTTCCTCCAAGAGGCTGGCAGGGCATGGTCGCGAGACGACCACGACCTCCTCCTCCTCGAGCTCGCCGAGGACAACACCGCCGACGCCTGCCAAGTCGCTGCGCTGCAGCGCCAGCTCCGGGCCCTCTCCACCGACGACGGCGCGGTGGACGTCCTCTGCGAACGGCTGGCCCTGCTGCAAGAGCCCGCCGTGGGACCTCGACGCGCCGGCGAGCCCATGGGACGCGACCGCGCGGCCAACCTCCGAGAGGAGTTCGCCATCCAGTGCGCCATGTGGACGCCCCTCGTCGGTCTGCGGGGATTCGGCCTGTTCCGGTTGTCCCAGGACGAGGGCTCCGAGGTAGACTCCTGGCCCGTGGTCTTGTGGCATGACGACTACCAGGAGAAGGGCCTGGCTTGGGTAGCTGTGCCCCCGCCGGGACGGGCCGAGTACGCTGCCTCGCTGTGTCCGAGGATCTACAAGGTCGCGTGGGTAGAATGATATGTAATTAGTAGATCTATGCGTATTAGAATACCAAAATCACTTTCTGCTGTTCAAAAACTACTCCTCATCAATCCTCTTGTGGCCCCCCAACTCCCACCATCGCTCGAAAAAAGCCATGTCCTTTTCGCCGGGAGGGGGCACCTCCGGCGGCCACGGCGACGACTTCTCCGACAACAGCCATCGGTTGATTAGGTTCCATCGTTCAAGATCCTCCATGGCTTCTTCGGGCGACTTCACGTAAGTACCGTCACGGCTTTTGGTTCCAAAAACGATGCGAAACGATCGTCTTTTGACGGCATCCCAGGGGCTATTCTGCAAGCCATATGTAGGCGAGCAATCGCGAAGTTGGCGCCTGTAGACCAAAATCTCCTCTTCACCGGGAGGGACTACTCCTCCCCTGGAAAGCAGAAGCTGTAGGAGGCGAAAATAACCCCGGCTCCATGCGTCGAGGCGGCAGGAGCCATCACCGGGACATTCGCCCCTACATTTACACCAGAGACCACGTGCGAAAAGCCCATTTTGGGCTTCTTGCATCGCACGTTCGGTAACCTCTGCTCCGTGGCCAATTAACCATGTGGCCTTCTTGATATTCAAATTAGAAACGAGCCTTGTCAGTGTCATGGTTAGGTCGGCACCGTGTGCAGCCAAAATTTCGGCCAGGTAGGGAACCAGCTTGGAATCCCACGCACACGGTAACCTCATGAGCCATTCCAGAGGGCCGGTCGAATCGCTCGAGTTTTCCAAGGACCGCTGTATGACCTCTGGCCCCCCTGCGTCAAGGAGGAGCTTGACGCAGTTGACCAGTTTTTCGAACTCTTCATCGCCACCCGAGATATGATATCCGTAGAAGCACGCACGCAAGGCACAGCTATCAGGGTCCTGGTCGGCAAATTGATCTGCTCCCAAGCCAAGCAAAGTCCTAACCATCTCATGATCATGTTTGCGAGCCGCTAGATTGAGGACGGTAGTAGGATGTAGCTTGTCCTCTGTGTTCTCAACCATATTGATGACTTCGGGAATGGCTTGGATGATCGTAGGGACGAGTGGTTTCAGACCTCGTCGGTACAGAAGCTGCAAGGGCTTCTCAACCTTGGGCAGATATTTTAATCCCTGAGAGCCAATCGATGGCAATACACCTGGGAGACGACCAAAGTAGTGCGAACACGGGTCGAACAGCGTCCTGACCAAGGCGGTCAATATATCTGGGTAACTCTGTACTTCTATATCCGCTAGCGTTATGAGACCGCGGCGCATGTTGTGGGCGCAAACTGACGGATGTTCCTTCCACGGGGTGATGATGGGTGGATGCAAATCACAATCGATGGTACACAAGTAGTATGCAAGGCTTGACTTGGCGATATGCAACCGTACCTCGGTCGGTTCAATGCGCCAAACCTCTTTGGTTCGTGGGGAAATGAGAAATTCGAGTAGAGAGAAGTGGCACAGGCGGACCCATTGGTAACCATACTCAACAATATATACCGTCACCAGACCGGGAAGCCAGCGAAGTAGATCCTCTGGGGCTGCGATGTCCAAGTCATGATCGTATAGACTTTGAACCTCGACGTTGTCTTCCGAGGGCTCGTAATGGAAGACTGGTTTCAGTCTAGCGAAAAAGACGAGTGTCTTCATGTCTATATCCCCCTCGAGGTAAGCAAGCCATTTGAGCGCACGAATCGTGATGGATGAATCCGGACTTTGCTGGAGTGCTCGTTCGTAGACCATGTCGATGTCGTCTGGCAGCTCGTCAAGTGCCGCTTCAATCATGCTGATTCTGGTGCTGTGGAGAACTTCGAGCTGCATTGCCACATATTGGAACCTGGCTTTCCCCGTTAGCTGATGTTGTTGCCTGAGTGTAATGTTGGTATGTGCTGGTTTCCGTACTTACATTCCTTGGGATTTCTCCAAGAGAGCCGTGCGAACCTTTTGCCTTAACTCGAGTTTCCAATAGCGAAATCGAAGACCGCTCAGTTGCGCGTCGATATAAGCTTCGATATCGCTGCCTATTTCCGAGGCACGGAACTCGAGACTCATCTGCGACATGGGGCTCGAGACTGTTCCCTTGTCTTCTGCATCTGCGACAGCGTAGAGATAAGATGCAATATCGTGCTCGCGGCGGCTTGTCATCAACACGTGTAGAGGGGAGACACCCCAGCCTCGAATCTCGTGAAGGCACTGCAGCACCTTATCACGCTCATAGCCACTCTGTGGACACTCATCCAAGGCGTCCAGCACGATATACACGTTGGAAAAGTCCTGGACGGCGGACAAAAGGGCCGCCTGAAGGTTTTCTGCCGGAGGGACTTGGTCAAGATCTCGAAACTTGGACAGCTGGCGCAATGACTCGGGTGTGTCTGGCCGGCCCTGGCAAATCTGAGCTATGATGGACCGAAGGAAGTTGGTTCTTATCTGTTTAGCGGGATCGCGGAAGTCGAAGTAGAAATACGCCACGGTGTTGTATATCTGATCGGGGCTTGCGGAACAGTGACCCTGGAGATAGTGAATCACAGTGGTGCTACCAGTGGTTTCAGCTTCGATGACGGATGCGCAACTAGTATATCGTGAAGATAAAAGGATACGTACCTGAGAAATGACTTCCCTGAGCCAGCTGCGGAGCCCCTAACTGTCAGCGTTTGACGTGACGATCTCCAGACGCCCTCTTACCTTTACCATGCAACCACAAGAATGAATTGCCGTTAGACATCCAGCTGCGGAACTTTTTTTCTTCCAGTATCCACTGGCCTGTCTTCTGCGTATGTTTGTCGCGAGCCGCCGCATAATTCGTCGAAGGGTCAGCCACAGACGACAACCAGCGCAGTAGATCAGACCTGTCTCTCTGACTCTGCTGTTTGTGGATAAGCTTTTTCATCCGCGACAACTCCAAAGTGACAGCATCGACCGCGGAAATACGTTGGCGGTGCTCTTGCTGCTTTGCCTCCCACTCCTCTTGCAGCCTCACGTCGCGCCAGTTGTCCTCGATTTGTGCAACGGAGGCCTGCTGAGCCTTGACGGCGTCGATGAGTTCGTTCCAGTCGTCCCACTTCGCGACGCCCTTGGCAAGTCGCTTCGACGTGTCGCCAGCAAGGAAAACGTAGCAAGTGATCTCAAACCTCAAGATCTTGACGTATAGCAATCGCAGGCTCTCTCGGTAAACAAGATGAGCCTGTTCAAAGTCACGCCTTAGAGCCTCGCCCGCAATAGACTCGTATCTTCGATGATAGACATGCTCGCGCAGTTTGCATTGCCTCAGCACGGTGGATAGGTATTCAAGTCCTTTGACGCGTGCCTCTTCACCCTCGCTGGGGTTGAGAACAAGCTGGATGTGGCGCCAGTTAACACTCGGTGTTGATGTGGCTGGTACAGAGAGAACTTACGGGAAGCAGCAGGCAAACTCCTGCCCAAGCCAGGGATGCTGGAGGACTCGCTTCTACCGCGTTTCCGATGAAGCTTTTGGTCGCTGTCATCACATTAGAAGCTATAATCAGTTGCTTACACCTCCAGACTCACATTGAGTGATGGCGACAGCGGGCTCGATAAGAGCCTTGACCTTGAAATCGTACCCCCGAAAGCGGAGCTTCCACTCATTCTTCTCGATCTCCTGCGCTTGGCGCTCAATGAGAAACTGCAACCGCTCATGCTTCCCATACGGCAGCTCCGTGCCCGGTGGCACGGAGGTCGCAGCCGATTCGAGTAACAGAGACTCGTATCGCCGTGCCAGAGAAGCGGTCTCGGGGTTCTTGAGAAGCTCGTCCCATGCTTCGCTCCACACAGAGGATATTGGCGAATGTGCTGGTTTAGTTGAAGCCGTGTTTGGTTTCGAGTCTGTATCTTTGTCTTGGGTATCCCAACTTGGATCTGGCAGGATACGAGGCGTCTCATTCAATTCCGAAATCGACGGATTGGGCGGGCTTGACACCGAAGGAGTCGAGAGACTTGAGCTCAAACGCTTCTTCGATTGCGCATCGCGCCTCAATCTCGACTCGACCTTCTCTACAAAGCTCATCTTGCACGTGAGCTTGATTATGTATATCGTAGGTTGAAGTTCATTGGAAAGGCAAGAGAAAACGCGGCCTCCCGACCGAGAGCCAGAACCCGAAGTTAGAATGTGTCCCAGCCTGAAGTCACATGATCGTGACATCTAGCATCCAATCACCTACAGCGGATATACGAGAAAACAGGGGGTTGCTGCAAGGCGGGTAGCAGGCACCAGCGTGTAACTACCCCTCACTGACAAGACAAAACGGCCACTCTGATGGGCCACTTCTCATCCGCCAGGGCGATTGAGCCCACCCGAATGTAACATCAAAAGCAAGGGAATAGTTGAAGGAGGCATGGGAGGTTCACAAACTACCTAAAGTGACACTCCGGGGACAGCCTGTTCTAAGGGGCATCAGTTCGGGGTCGTTCCGAGAGTCTAATTCTAGCTCGGGAACCTTTCAGGGGTAGCTTCTGCTGCAAAGATGATATTGGGTTTGAGTCGTCATGGATCCCATGTCCGGGGACCGTTCCGAGCAGAGCTCGGGATGCTTTTGTGTCTGGCATCGCAACAATCACAGATTCCTGTAGAAGGCTCAATGACTGAATTTGATTTCCGAGACTAAGTAGCCTTTAAGATTGCTCTTAATTCAAAACGGATACTTCATGTCCCCCTTAGCCAGCGTAATAATCTTCCGCTGCGTAAACTCCTCCACCCCCGCCATCCCGCCAAAGCGCCCATACCCGGAACTGCCCCCGGTCCCGCCATTGGGCACCGTCGGCTCGAAGAAGATGGTCGACCCATTGACGTGACACGCCCCCGCCCGCATCCGCCGCGCCACCGCGAGCGCCCGCATCACGTCCCGCGAGAAGACGGCGCCCGAGAGGCTGTACTCGCTGTCGTTGGCCAGCCGGACAGCCTCCTCGTCGTCGTCGCCGCGGAACTCGGTCAAGCAAACCAGCGGCCCGAAGCTCTCGCGCCGAAAGATGTCCATGTCGGGCGTGACGCCGTCGAGGATATGGGGACCCATGATAGTCCCCCGCGGCCCCACGAGGTTCAGGTCCCCGAGCAGGAGCCGGGCGCCGGCCCCGCGCGCGGCTTCCAGCATCTCCTTGACGCGCCGCGCGTGCACGGGGCTGAACAGGCCCGAGATGGAGACGGTGTCGTCCTCGGCGGGGTCGCCGACCTTGATTTCGGCGACGCGCTTGACTAAAAGCTGTTTGAACTCCTCCGCGACCGACTCGTGCACTAGCACCCGCTCCGTGGACATGCAGATCTGCCCCGCGTTGGCGAGCGCCCCAAACGCGACGGCCTCGACCGCGTCGCTCAGGTCGGCGTCCTCGAGCACGAGGAGCGGGGCCTTGCCGCCGAGCTCGAGCACGCACGGCTTGAGGCACGACGCCGCCAGCCCCGCGATGATCTTGCCGACGCGGTCGCTGCCCGTGAAGTTGACGTGGCGGACCGCGGGGTGCTGGACGATGTGCGCGGTCGCCGCGGGTGTCTGCGCCGGCGAGACGGGCAGGTAGTTGAGGCAGCCCGCGGGCAGGCCGGCTTCGTGCAGGGCGCGGACGACGAGGTTCTGGCTCTTGGGGGAGAACTCGGAGGGTTTGAGGACGACGGTGTTGCCGCACATGAGGGGCATGCAGACCGCGCGGGCTGTCAGGTTGACCTGCGCAAGGAGATGGGTTAGTCGGAGTCGGTTCCGAGACGACATATAGATCCGGGGAGCGTCCCGAGACAAAGATAAGCACGTACCGGTGCATTCCAAGGACTGATAGCAAATACGACCCCCATCGGCTCGCGCTCGACGAGGATCGTCATCCCCGGCCGCTCTGCCGGGATAATCTCCCCTTAATATGCGTCGCCATGCTGGCCACCTCGCGGATCGTACCGGCGGTGCCCAGGATATTAACCCGGACCCAGCCCCTGGTGGCCGAGACCTCCGACGACAGGATCTCGGGCGCGTCCTCGTGCAGGTACCGCTCGAGGATGTCGGCGGCCCTGAGGAAGATCTGGCGCCGCGAGGAGGGGCTGCTGCGGGACCAGGGGCCGAAGGCGGCGGCGGCGAAGCTGATGGCGCGGGTGCAGTCGTCGAGGGTGGCCGAGGCGCAGTCGTAGAGCTTGTCGCCCGTCATGGGGTTGACGACGGGGAAGGTCGAGCCATCGGCGCTGGGGGTGGCGGAGCCGCCGAGGAAGAGGTGCTGGGGCTCGTGGATTGATGGCCTGACCTCGGCCAGGGGTTTGGCTTCGTTGGTAGTCGCCATGGTCGATAAGCAGCAGATATATACTTCAGCTAAACATCAGAAGAAACCGAGCCGCGGTCAAGAGGTCAAGTGGGATGATATGTGGTCCTAGGTTGAATACGGCTCCATGTTTGTGTCCGAGGGGTTGACTGGCTTGAGTGGGGCATTGTAGAAAATAGCCGGATGCAACCCGATGGCGACCCCTGGCACAACGGTTGGTTCAAAACGACCGCGACAGTGCCGCATGGTACGCTTGCGGAGTTATGCAACTCGCGTTAGCTGGTCCGATGTCTGTTGGACCTTGAAGATCTAGGCTAAAAGTACGACCGTAGAGAATGCCGTACCGTAAGATCCTCATGGCCAAGTTTTCCTTCAAGCATTTAACCCACGTGGTTGAGCGTACCTAAGTAGTTCAGCATCCTGGAGCAACCGATCGTGACAGGTCTCCTCCAAGCAAACGCAAATCTCCAACCCCTCGTCATTATCATCCCCACCAGCATCTCCGCCCTTCTTTACGGCCGCCCGCGACGGTAGCACGAACACGTACCCCTCGAACTGCGGATGCGGCCACCGCATCGCCCTGGGCAGCCCGAACCCGAAGTCGTGCTGCTCGTACGGCGTCATGGCCTGCCAGCTGGTCCCCGCGAGGTCCATGCCCAGGAACGAGTCCATGGCGATGGCGATGTAGCGCCGGTCCTCGAGCCCCGCGACCCACTCGGGCAGCTCCGCGGTGTACTGCGGCGTGATAGTCCGGATGGACTCGCGCACCGCGGCCGCCAGCTGGGGTAGGTTGCTTTCGTCGTCGGACCGTACCAGCTCCTCGATGGAGCCGGCAGACACGCGCGGGAGTGCCACCGCGTTGCCCAGGAAGCGGTCGGGCAGCGGGGGCTCCAGCATGCTACGCGTGTTGACCGCGTGCGCCATGATGACCTCCTTGCTCATCGCCGGCTTGAGGAACGGCAGCTTCGCCCGGGTGATGGTCTTCCAGAACAAGGCCATGATGCAGTCGTAGGTCGACACCCATTTCCCCTCATCGGCCTGGGCGCACGCCGCCTTGAGCTCCGCGGCGCGGCTTCGCGACACGTGCCACATGCGGATCTTGAGGTTGGGCATCACGAAGTCGGGCGGCGGGGCCGGGGGCGGCGCCCCGAGGTTCTTGAGGATGGGGAACTTGCCGTCGAGCTCCTGCCAGCGCTCGGCGCTCGGCTTGGGGGCGCTGAGCTGGTCCCGGGCCGTGTTGGCCGCGTCGATGGGCTTGAAGGGCTCACCGCGCGAGGCCGCGGCGGAGTTCTCGGCCCACGTCGTTAAAAAACCGTTACAGCCGGGTCCGTCGGAGCAATTGTGGTGGATGGCGGCCGCCAGGATGAGGCCGCCCTCAATGAAGGTGATCTGAAAGGTGGAGATGACGGTCGCATCGTCGTCGGCATTCTCGCCAAGCGGCGAGAAGAGCTGCTTCTCCGTCACGATCCTCGGGAGGACCTTGTGGCCGTCGATCAGCTGGACGGGGAAGTCGTTGGCCTCGAGGTACTCGAACGATGGTAGGTCTGCTTTCGGTGCCGAGGCATCTTTGACGAAGAGACCCACCGTCGAGTCCTCCTTCTTGGTGACCCACATGCGACCGTTGGACGCGTCCATGCGCAGCACCCCCGCCATGACCGGATACTGCCCGAGTGCGAACGCCAGCCCCTGGGTCAGGTTCTGCACGATGCCGTCGCGGTCGGCATTCGGCGGCAGCTCGAATATCTCGGCAATCTGCACGTAGATTTTGGGCATGGTGTGGTCCATGTCCGAAAGCTCAAAACGGTCGACCCCGCAAGTCTCCCCGAGGGGCTGGATGCGTATCTCCTGGGGTTCCATGGTGCTGTGTCCTAAGTGCCGGGTGTCCCTCTTGTTCGGGTTAGCTCATCCAAGACGGGGAATTTGAGAAACCGGGTAACCCGTTCGGGGAAGAGATCAAAGAATCGACAGGAAACCGTCCTTTTCATCACCCAGCAAGCCGGTAGGGTGGACGGGCATGTTTTATGTGAGGTGCAGTCCCCGCCTGACGGGTGATCCATGGCAGGCATTGCGCACGTAGAAGTGGGTAACGGGTGATCCAATTCCCAAAATAGAGAGGCTCGGATTAAGAAGGGCTATATATGTGGGTCGGTAACCATCCGAATACCCAGGACGAACCAGTGCCGCGAATGGCTGTCAAATCACCCATCCTCCACATTTGCTTCCCGAAACATCTAGCCCGCACCCGGCGTCGTGTCACAGGTGCAACCAAGGTGTAAAGATTACGAAATGCCCTTCTCGGCATATTCACCGAGAAGATCTTCTAGAACGCTTGGCCTCTGCTCGTGAACCTGGATGCCGGATTTTTGTCGGCTGCCCCTTTTGTGAAGTTAGTCTGTCTCTGGGGAGGAAAGTCCCCACCCACTCAACCTCTACGTTTGACCGTCGAAATTGACTTCGAACAAGGCAGTATCTCCCATGCCGGCACCTGACAATTTCCTTCCCGTTCCTATGGCTTACTCACATGTATGCAATTGATGCCTATACCGATTGTAGCTTATCTGCCAAAACGAGAGCAGATCATGTGCCTTTTGCGGGTCCATCCCCCTGTCTGAATAATGACCGGACCTGGCTCGTCGGTTTCCCTGGTACAATCCCAGGCAAAACAACGACCCAGTGTCTCGGCATGCAACACTGGGCACGTCATTTACTTCGAGACTGCCGTTGACGACACGGCTGTGGCTACACCGTTTCGCTTTGACCACGGCCTTGTCGGTAGGCTTTCCGAACGTTACATAACTGGCGCCCCCCAGTGCATTTGCGCCTCACCTTTCTTGTTTGGCCTTCCATCTGATCTTGGCCTTATTAATGACGACTTCTACCGAAAACCCAGCAGCTACCGTGTCGACTATTCATCATGCCGGCGTCGAGGGACCAGTGGTCCTGGAGAATATGCAGTTTTTTGTGTGGTTCGTCACCATCCCGGTCGCGGCGCTGTGCATGGCGTCCGTCCTGGTCCGCCTCTATACCCGTCGATTCATTTGCAAGTCATTTGGAGCCGACGATTGGCTCATGGCAATCATCCTTCCGGTATGGATGGGCCAGCAGTCTATCGCTTGGATGTGGACCATTCTTGGTGGCGGTCTGTAAGTTGACGAGTTTGGGCACTTGACCTTCTCTTCCTGAAGCACGTGGACGCTTGCTAACTGGCATTGAGTGTAGACATATACGAGTCGTCCCTGCCGAGAATGTGGCACGGATCAATTTTGTATGTCCCCAAGCCTCGAGCATCCCACCACGCTCGGCTGAAACCTGAGGGAGGGTGGCTGACCGTTGCCGACTTTAGTATCTGTTCGCTGAGGAGTTCTACTACCTCTTTCTGCAGCTGCTCATCAAGATGTCGTTCCTCTGCTTCTATCTCCGAGCCCTCACCGCTACGATTTGGTTCCAACGCGCAGTCTACGCCGTGATGGGCCTTGTCTGCTGCCAAACGGTCGGGACCTGGGCCTTCTACGGCCTGCAGTGCATGCCCATCGACGCCTACTTCCATCCCGAGTCGTACCCCAACCGCCGGTGCATCGCGTCGAGCCTGGCGTATTACCTCCCATCCGTTGCTGTTAGTAGACCCTTGATTTCTTTTCTTTTTCTTTATTCATATATATATATATATATAAAGCGTCTCGGTCTGGCTGATGTTGACATACCTCCACCGCTTAAATAGAACGTCTCCGTCGACGCCATCATCTATATTATGCCCATATTCCCGATCTGGAGCCTGCAAGCCTCGCTCCGGCGCCGCCTCGGCCTCATATTTCTCTTCACCATGGGCGGCGCCGCCGTCGCCGTCTCGCTGCTGCGCTTCATCGTGCTGTGGCAGCTGAGCAACACGGCCGACGTCACCTACGTCTTCGGCTCCGTCACCATCGTCACGTCGGTCGAGTTCGCCGTCGCCATCATCACCGCCAACATGCCGGGCGTTTCGGGATTCCTCCACTACCTCCAGTCTCGCGGGCAGACGGAGGAGCAGGGGCCCGGGCATGATCAGCCGCGATCCATGGGCGGCGACAGTGGGTTTGAAGAGGGCGGCGGCGGCGGCGATGATGTGTACGGTGGTAGACGCGGGTCGGAGACGGTTCGGGACAAGACGCCGAGGAAGGTGAGGCATGACACGTTGAACAGTGCGTTGGAGTTCTGGTTCGTAGATCACAATAGCTGGAAAGGGGCGGAGAGCCAGGAGACGTTGACGGCGTATAGCCCAAGAGCAGCATTCGAATTGCATGAGTCCATAGATAGAGAAGAATGCCAGTCGAATAGCTGAAGTACTGCACGTTTATGACATCGTGAACTGATTATGCCAGTCGAATAGCTGAAGTATTGCATGTTTATGACATCGTGAGCTAATTATGTCCAATGTCCAAATTGCTACCAAAAGAGTGTGCACCACTACGTTTACCCTGGACCTAATACCACCGTAACCAGTGAGTGAAAACGTTATGAGTAACAGCCCCACCAACTCCGAAAGGCACCAAAGAAAATACCATTGCGCGGCTTACACCATCAAACAATGCGAATGGTCTTGAGTGGCCAAGAATCAGGTTCGTCGTGTGGCGCGAAGATCATCCCTACCCCAACCCGCCGATACGTTTCGTCCTGTTCGGGCTCCTGGGTGAGTAAAAGACCAAGGAAACGTTTCTGAACAAGTATTGCAAGGCCCATCAGTAAATAGAAGTTAATCTTTGGCCACCGAAAAACTTACATAGTCAATACAACCGCACAGTGAACTCGATGATGTGTTGGATGTGATATCATCCGACAAACTTGATGGTGCACTATTTATATGGTCAGTAATTTAACTGTCTCGAAAGTAGTATATATAGAAGCTGGGGAAACGTGGCAGGAGGGCGGCGCTTCTCATACCTCCGTGAGTGATCACAGTCTGCCACCGTTGTTAGTAGCGGGAGGAAAAAGACTGAGTGGTATAGATAACCATCAAAATAAGCTTTTCCTTGAAGTCTCAGTTCCGGAGACTCCAATGATTCGGTAAGATAGACATTGCACGGCATTTGGGGTGCCATATCTGATGTTTCGTCCGACAGGTCTTGGAGTGGTTGGGGCGGTGTATCTGAGTCGATGATAGTGGACAAATACCGCATGACCGTGCAGCCATTGGTCAACAAGTCGCCAGAGTCCAGAATGTGGAATTTGTCATGGGTGACGACAGGTGCCATAGGAAACAAACGAAGTGAGAAATGACCAGCCCACCAGGCTTTGGTACCACCTTTTGAAGCCCAAGACCACGAGGGTACCTCGACGAGGTCCTCTGCGGGATTATATGCGCTTGACCCATCCTTATTCATCCAGAGGAGTTGATCAGGAAGCTTAGATTGAAAGATTCCTCGGTTATATTTATCCCCGGTCTTTTTCTGTAGCTCGGTGGCGTACCCCTGTATTGCCATGAGGCGATCAGATTTGTACGTAAGTTGCCTTGTTGTGTAGTGATCTAGCACCGACTCCCAGCCTGTATAGAATAAGAGATCTTTGTGTCGGTTTCTTTCATCAAGCGTCAGCACTTTGCAACTCCAGGACGGGCCGCCGGGCATGAAATGAACAGCCCTTCTCGCGAAGAAGAGTTCTTGCAAAGTCCAACCCCTCCTTTGGAGTGGCCCAGTGCATGGTTGGTTGTCTTCCCCGGGCACTTGGGCACATGCGTGGATCAGCCCCTCAACCTGGCCGTTCTCTGTATAATAAGGAAGATCAATAGAGTCCAGGGCTCTGGGTTGGATAACAAAGCAACCATCTTGTGCACTCACTGAACCAGAAGCAGCGATTACAAGAGAGGCATTTTCATATGCAAAACCCATTTGGCTGGCTTCGGATTCCCAGTCATGAACGTCATCTTGGATGATGCAAAGCCCGTCAATCCAAAGGTACCTCATACCAAGTACACGGGTCAGTCGAACCGCATCTTGGAAGGTTTGAGGTAAGTCTTCAAAGTTAATCCCTTGGAGACGATGTTCGAGAGTGTCTTTCTTGGTAAGAAAAGTCTGCGTGTTGGCGGGACCCCAGCAATAGCTGAGTGCGCAGTATTCCCCTCGGGATCCATTGCTTTCCAGAAGGTGAATCTTGTTAATTGCCCCGGTGCCAACATCCAGAACACGAGTAGGTAGCTCTGGGCCTCGTTCCTCGTCGACCTGGATCCCGGCTATGGTATTCCTGCATTCTTCGTGCTGAAAGCGACAAGTTGCAAACCAGGCCTTGTAAAGACACATCGCCTCTGCAGTGCTATCTGAAGCCAGTGGTGGGCTGGTGCTAAATAAGCTGGATTCAGAAGCAGGAGTTCCTAATGGCAGCTAGTTATAAGATGGTCAATACGTTTTCCGAGAGTTTACACATACCATCATCTGCCCAAATGATTAGGCCTTCCGTGCTGGATCTTGATACAATTCTTTTTTCAACACGCACGTAACCTTTGAAATAACAAATCTGACCCGCCAGATCTTCCCAGGCACTCAGCTCGAGTTCGGCTGATTCGTTCATCTTGGTCAGAAGAGCCTCTTCATACTTCGAATCCTTTACCAAAGAGGGGTAGATATAGAGGACACACAAGGAGCAATTTTGGTCATGTTGCCAATCGCCGACCACAGAGACGCTGCTCCAACCTATATGTGAATTGCCCCCCCATCCCTGTACGCACGGGATGTGTTTAGCAACTCGTACCACAGCCTTTCACAGTTATTACACAAGCCCATCGTGAATTGATGGTGTGTCGTAACGTGCGATGCTGCAGGGACAATTCTATATCTTGTCAAGATATCTGTCTGATGCGCGTCCGGGGTATGGAATATAGTATCAAAGCTAAGCGATGAGAGATGTGAGATGAAGGAACCTGGGAAGGTTCGACGCCGGGAACCAATATGAGCGGCGGTAAAGTAATCAGGGTGATGTGTCTGGGCTTGTGGGTTGTGGAAGGGCATTTATCAGGTTGCTTCTCATATGGGACGCAAGGATGAAAAGATGAGAAGGTTGGGATGATTATTGTCACGTGAAATTAGGGTGCGTCAAATTTTCAAGAGTCATATGTTCTTATAATCAATGGGTATCAGTGCGAGAAACGACTATGAATAAGTTTGTGCTGCTGTCCTAGATCTTGATACATGTCCCAGGCTAATTTGAAAGGTGATGAGGGCTGATCAGCAATACACGCGTTCTCGGGCGATAATGATCAGGTTGCATTTGAAAGCGGGGTTCACCGCACTTGATAGGAAGGCTTGGAAAAAGCAAGCAAGTACAAGTTACTAGGGGTGTGTAGAACAAAACTCCAAGTCCAATTAAATTCCTCAGAGCGTTCCAATTATATTACGTATCGCACGCCAGTGCCCCTTCTACATGCCTTGAGACACCCATCACGGGCATGACATTATGTTGGTGGAGGCAATTTTTGTGCTCTGTGTAATTCCCTCCCGACATTATCCCTTTCTTCCTAGTTACTGAGTAATTAATACAGTGTGCAGCATTAGTATAGTGAATTAAAGACTTACCCTGGTCAACTCTCTAGGCAATGTTGCTATGTACATGTCGTCATATGTCTATTATAAGGAGAGTTAGTCATACACACTTCATTGTTACCCGTAGTTCGTACCACATTAACATTAATTGTTGGATCGTTGAAGAGAGATCTTAACCACGACTCCAGAACACGTTTGTGTAGACGGTATGAATTGAAATGAACTTCAACCATGATGAGAAAGAAGCCCGGTAAGGCGAATTTAATTACACCGAGAGACAAGTACGAGATGATTTTGATGGTCAGGTGTGATCAATCTTTCATCTTCTGTTCAAAAAGATGGGCCACGGTCTTGCTCTTAAGTGCTTATGCTATGTATGCGGAAAATTGCGACCTGCAGGCTGCCACATCATACCTGCATGGAAAGGCGACCACTTAGCTTCTTGAGATACCATGGTACCCGGTAGACCCTCGTTTAGTTCAAGCAGAATGCCATCAGGTAGAATCAACTTGACACACTCCCTGCTGAATGCCGAAAACTGGAATAATTGCGCATCTAAAGAAGTGGGCGTTACATGATAATAATCGATGCTGATCCCCTCCGCGGAACCTCAACCCTTGAGAGACAGTAATCAACCATAACATGAGATTTCAGCCTGATGAGACAAGCTATCTTGTTGCACAAGGGGGGTCAAAGGATGGTGGCCTGAATGATGACTAACAACTTAATATCTCCGCACCAGCCGGAAATGGAATTTCAAGCCCCCAAGACCGACACACTCTACTTCCACGGAGCCAGCCTGACCAACAGCCCCGGCCGCAAATACGCCAGCCCCCCACAAACGCAGTACCGCCCCTCCTCGAGCACCTCGATGTCGAAACGCCGCAGCACCTCGGGCACCAGCTTATGCATCTCCATCAGCGCCAGCTCCTTGCCCAGGCAGACCCGGGGCCCCATGCCGAACGTAAGCATGTTCGCCTCCATGCGAGCCGACCGCTCCTCGCTCTCGAGCCACCGCTCCGGCCGGAACTCGTCCACGGGCTCCGGCCCGAAGGCCTCGGCGTCCCGCTGCACCAGGAAGGCGTAGCTCAGCACCTGCGCCCCGGCCGGGACGGGGACCCCGTCGATGGTCTTGCCCCCGGCCGGCACCTGGCGCGACAGGAGCTGCGGGATCGGCGGGTCCAGGCGCAGGCTCTCGCGGATACAGGCGCTCAGGTAGGGCAGGTGCCGCTTCGTCTCGTCGTACTGCACGACGGGGCTGCTCAGGGCGCCCTTGGCCTCGGCAGCCGCCATCTCCTCGCGGACCTTGGCCAGGACCTCCGGGTGCTGGAGGATCAGGCGCAGGGTGAGGCCGAGCCCGGTGCCCGTGGTGTCGGCGCCGGCCTGGATGAGCAGGGTCATGTGCGCGAGCTTCTGCGTGTCGTTGAGCGGCTCGTCGTCGACGCGGGCGTCGATGGCCGTCTGCAGCGCATCGTTGAACGAAGGCAAGCTGTTCTCCCCTCCACCCTTTTCCGTACTCCTTTTCTGTAGCTGGCCGTGCCGGTTCGAGATCTCGCGCGCCCCCTGCGTCATGAGCCAGCCGTTGCCCCGGTCGTCCGACAGCTGGGGCAGGATGTAGTCCTTGAGCTTGGAGTTCAGGATCACGTCGCGCAGGAGGCGCCAGCGGATGGCCAGGCCGAAGAGGCCGACGCCGTCGCGCCAGGCTTGCAGCATGCCGCGCTCGTCCCGGTCGTTCTGGACGAAGCCCCAGCCCTTGGTGAAGAGGACCGTGGTCATGACGTCGGCGGCGAACTCACTGTCCTCGCAAAATTCACATTTGACAGCGTTAGTAACCGGCTCTCAGGAGAGAAAAACAATGGCCTGCTATATGTCAGGCAATTGCAACTTACGAAGTCTTGTTGCTCAGCACCATCGGCCTTCCAATCTCGGATGACTTCTTCCGGTTGGCGACCCAGTTCACAATGAGGTCGTCGATCCTGGCCTCCCACGTCTTCCTCAGGGTGCTCACGGACCAGAAGGAGCCGCCGAGCGCCTTGCGCAGCTTGCGGTGGTCGTCCCCGCCGATGGTGGTGAAGAGCGACGTGGGGCCGGTGGCGTTGTGGTGGTAGATGCCGCCCTTGGTATTGCAGGCGGCGTCCCAGTAGATGTCGCGCAGCTGGCGGGCCTTGGGGAAGAGGAGCAGGTCCGGCGTGATGCGGATGGGGGAACCCTCCTCTGCATTATACGAAGATGTGTTTGTTATCAAGCCGGTCTCACTTTTTCTCTCTGATCTCTCGAGGAACGAGGTGGGAAGGTGGAAAGGGAAATGTGTTCACATCATCACTTACTACTATACTTTTCAACGAGACCGCAGATCCATTCCGGCTCTGAGCGAGACAACCCGGCTATGCCCAGAGGCAACGATGTGCAAGCTGTGTACCACGGCCCTGGGAAGCCTCTGAGGGGGTGGAAGTACAAGCTGTAGACGATGCGCCACGCCACCGCCGCGACCCCGCCGATGACGAGACACCAGGCGAATCCCACGACGGACCCGAGCCCGAGCCCCGAGGTCGGTACAATAGCGTCGAGAATGCGCTGCGCCATCGAGCTAGACTTAGATAGGGCTGATCCGATTTGTTGGTATGTTCCTCAACGTACAGC
Organism: Apiospora marii; assembly: GCF_038362585.1. Classification (NCBI taxonomy): domain Eukaryota; kingdom Fungi; phylum Ascomycota; class Sordariomycetes; order Amphisphaeriales; family Apiosporaceae; genus Apiospora; species Apiospora marii. The sequence goes on from NW_027117377.1 coordinate 5,487,777, forward strand.
GTTAGAGCAATATCTCAGACGAAGTATATTGAAAAGATATGGTCAATGCAAAGTGCCCGGGACCAAGAGCATTCTGTTTCTTTTAATAATAAAATCCTGATTTCACCTATCCCAACATTTTTCTTGTGTTCGTAAGTGCGCAATCTACCCCCCGGACTCCTGCATCATGCAGTGCGCTGACTCATCCCCGGCCGTCTTGGGTTGCAACGAACGTCGTGTCGGTGGCTCGATGCAGTTTGGACGGGAGCATGTGCTCATGCAAGATGATGTATGCTAAGCATCTAATGGCAGAAGTCTGCGACGGGTGGATAGGCATAGTCATGTGGCAAGTGGGCGAGCAAATGAGACCAAAGCCCATCTCGCCAATTATTGACCTTGCAGCGACCGATTTGGGGTCATCTCCCCTCTAGTATTTGAGCTGCAGACGCGGATCAGAGTACATTTCCCACACTAATAACCACGCATATGACGAACTACATGATACAGACACGCATCTTTAAAGAAGCGACAGTAAACACTGGCCGAGGAAACATAGTCCCGCTAACTCCCCCTCACAATCGTCCTCAATTCGTCGACCCTGGCTTCGTCCATGTCTGGCAGAGAGTAGGCATAGCCCAAGAATGCCTTCCGGTAGTCCAGATTGGGGGCTTTCGTCAGGTCTTTGTCCACAAAGAGGCACGCACGCAAGGAATCTCGCGTCGCCTCAAAATCCGGGATGCGTTCCATGTGTTGACGATAGCGGTCGCGTTCGAGGATCCCGAAGCCTCGCAGTTCGACGCGTGTCAGGCGGGGGAACCTCTCCGAGTGCAGTACAAGAGACAAGCGGTCGAAGAAGTCCCGGGCCAGACCCCTTCTGGCCTGGCAATCAGGTCTCAATTGCAGGTAGGCCGTGGGATAATGGATAAGGTACCGTTCGTCGTAAGGAACGGGTTGGAGGCGGAGCTCCCTCACGGCGGGGAAGAGCTTGGCGGGACTTTGGCGGATGTACGGCTCTTCGCCGATCTGGTGCAGCGAGGCGAGGTCCAAGGAGACGACATTCTGCATACGCCCGAAGACCTCCCAGGTGCACCTGTCGATCTCGCGGAGGTTATCTTCGCCAAAGTCTCGCCAAATGAGAGTCCAAGTCAGCGCTCTTACATGAAGGGCCAGCTACGGGCACTCGGCCATGAGACGGAGAAACGCACGTTGTCGCGGGACCAGATTGCGAGGGCGGTATTACTCGGTACTCGTCCGAAAAGTCGGCCATGACGACCCAATTCCCCGGGGGCAGTCGAGTACTGATGGGGAAGTGTCCTCCACCATCTCATCCTTTGGGATTCGACCGTTGTTGTGGCAGCTGAGGTTGACCTGTTTGAGCAGAAAGGGAATTGAGAAAATGCGCCAGGACCGGGAGACGCGCCCGAGACGAACGAGGGTCTGACTGTCGCCGACAAAGTGGTCGCAAATCAGAGACAAGATGTCGGCTGGAGGGCCTCCATTCATACATGAGTGAGCCATAGCCGTAATACTTGGCTTCGATTCCAAAGGGAAACCCCCAAAATCATGCCTTGGTGGTGAACGGTAGTGAAGGAATCAAGCCTGCATCCGCCCCCACTTCGTCAAGAGGGGAGCAAGGAGGTGTTATTGTTGGTACTGCTGTTGGACCCCACTGTCAATGTCAATCGTTGCTTGCCCCGCGCCCCACGGCCACGACCCCATCGCGGGAACTACTGTCGCTGACAGGAGTCTAATCGATCGACAGTCTTTACCTAGCATCTAGAATCTACGAACCAACAACGTCTAACGCGCAAAGCATTGATGGGGATTGGGAAATTCTTTGTCGTCAAGGTGTTCATATTCATTTCTCTGGTTGCGCTCTGTACGTTGTATTATTGCACTACTAGCCTTTAAAGCATCGAGTGCACGTTTTGAATGAGTGTTTAGCTAGCACCCCCCCCCCCCAGCTGCCACAGTGAGCCGAATAACCCCCTGCAACTTGTGCACCCCCACGTTTCTCCGCAATTAGGTCAACGTGAAACCACCGTCCACGACCAACGACGCGCCCTGCATGAAACTGCTCAGAGGCGAAGCCAGGAACACGGTGGCATCGGCAATCTCTTCCACCTGAGCGAGGCGCGGGACAGGGCCACGCTCAACCACCCGGCACAGCGCTGGGTCATCCGGGTCCGTAATGAGCGGGGTCATTGTCCAACTGGGAGATAGGTAAGCAGGCGACCAAACATCGCGCATCAACATTATTATGTATGAACAGAGAGGGTCAAGGAAAGATGGGTTATTATGGCAGGTTGTCACATACCCCGGGCAGATGCAATTGATGCGAATCCCCTGCTGGCCGTAGACGACGGCATCCGCCTTGGTCAGGCCCACGACCCCGTGCTTGGCCGCCGCGTAGGGCGTGTGCGGCAGCCCGGGCGGCGGCCCGAACAGCCCCAGGATGGACGCCGTGTTGATGATGCGCCCCCGGCCCTCGCGGGGGCCCCGGTCCTCCTGCGCGAGCATGACGCGCAGGGCCTCGCGCTGGCAGCGCCACACGCCTGCCAGGTTGATGTCGAGGGTCTCGTCGAAGGCCGCGTCGTCGGTCTCGTCCGTCAGGGTCTGGGGGCCCCGGACCCCCGCGTTGAGGACGGCGACGTCGAGGCGGCCGAATTTGGCGATGGCGGCGTCGAAGCCGGCTTTCACCTCGGCCGTGCTGCGCACGTCCATCCGGAGCTCTAGGGTTTCGACGTCGGGGTACTGCGCCCGGATCGCCTCGGCCGTTTTGGCGAGGGCGCCCGGGTCGAGGCCGGCTAGGGCCAGTTTGGTTTTGCCGTACTTGGCGAAGGCGAGGGCGGTTTGGTGGCCGATGCCTAGGAAGCGAGATGGTTAGAGGTTAGAATCAACGACAGAGCGGGACCCGGGTAAGAAGAGAGGGAGGAAAGGTTTTCACACGCACCTGATGCAGCACCTGTGATGAGGGCTGATCCGCTGAGAAGGTTTGCCATGTCTTCTACGAGCTAGTACAGTAGTGTAAAGCTTTCAGTCCTGCGAGAGAGTCGGGCAAGTCAACAAGTGGCGTGAGAGCCACGTGGTATATATATAAGGTTAAGGGGACACTTTCACTTCGTCCGAACTCCATCGCAATGTCGAGGTCTCGCCGCGCCCCTTAGGCCTAGGCCTGGCGATATGGCAGTTTCCACTTACCCCCTCTCTTCAATGGCGTTTGGAAGCCGTGGCTACGTAATTGTACATACTTGGCTAGATCACAATGGACATGAAGCTCGACTGCGAGTGGCGTTCTGGCTCTAACATCGCGATGAGCGGGGTTGCAGTATGTGCGAAGCCGTGTGATAATGTATGAGCGGCAGGAAGACTGCATTTGGGGTACCGCGGATAGATTACCTGGGGCCAGCCCCGCGCTAGGGGAGACGGTTTGGCAATCCGGGGTAAGCGAGGTGCATGTGGGAGGGACGGGTGGCAGTAAAAAAGTGGCACCGAAAATAACTGCCTGCATGAACACGAATAATGATAGGTCTACATGTCCAAATCCGAGTTCATTAGTCAAGACACATGCCCATGTAATGCCAGCTTGTTGGGGTAAGCGCGGCGCGACGAGCGACCGCTGGAACCGCCCGATTCGGCAGGCAGTGCCTCGCAATCTACGCTGCCACTCAATTGCCGTGCTCAAACAAAAGAGCCCAGATCTTGTGCCCGCCATGGGCACATAGTATTAGAAAAGCTCGGCATGATCGAATGAGCTCTTTTCCTTGCAGCATGAACTCCATAGCCAGTACTATTAGCCATACAACACAGAGAAAGTGGTGAAACGCCGTCTGGACGCCTCTATGAACCCCAAAGCACAGAGACGCCATACTGCCCGTAGATTGCGTCTATTTTTAACGTCATATATATCTCATATAATTACACAAAATACATGTACTCATTTAGAAGCCCCGACCTTCCCTCCCTGCTTGAGCCCAAAGAACGAGACGAAAACCACGACGACCATGGAGGCGAACATGGTCCAGAACGCCGCATGGTACCCCGCCAGCAGTTTCTCCTCGTCCGCCTCGTCCGCTCCGCGGTGCTGCGTGACGGACGAGCTGATAGCGGCCGTCACGGCCAGGCCCACCGAGTTGCCCACCTGCGAAATGGCGTTGAACACGGCCCCAGCCAGGGATTGGGATTTGCCGGGGTACGCCTTGGAGATGATGAGGCTGGACACGGTGAAAAGCACTGGGAGGTAGATGTTAGTATGCGCATGGCGGCATGGGCTTGCTTTTGAGAGAGAGAGAGAGAGAGAGAGAGAGAGAGGTTTACCATCAGGATGCAGCGGGATAAGCAGCATCGCAATGAAAGCGCCTTGCCAGTAGATCCAGGAGGGCTGAATCAGGGCCATGATGAGTGGACACACCATGCTGATAACGGCAGAGTATGCTACCAAATCTCGAACGTGCACTTTATCCACACAATACCCCGTGACCTAGAGAGAGTTTGGAACATCTGTTAATACCAAGCCTAAGTCATATCATTTGGCGAGGGGTATACAACTGATTTAGGTAACAGAAAGCACAGCACTTACCACATTAGTAGCCGCCCCAACAAACACCATCGGCAAAAACCGAATCGCCGCCTGCAGGGCCGAGAGGTGCAGCACGCGCTCGAAGAACAAGGCGCTGAAGTACTGAAACGCGTTGAAGACGGCCCAGGTGAAGAACACAGTAATACAGGTCGAGGTGAAGGCCGCGTTCCTCCAGAGGCTGTTGGGGATCAGCGCCGGCCGCCCGCGACGCTCCTGCCACTCGGCCCAGAGGGCGAAGCCGGGAATGAGGAGGACGGCCAGGACCAGCAGCACGATGTTCTGGGCCGACTTGAGGCTGTTGTAGTCGCGGCTCACGACGCTGTCGGGACGTCAGTAAGCTGAAGGTGGCAAAGGTGGGGACAAATCAACGAGATCAGCAAAGATGAAGTACATACGAGAAAACGTAAGAAAGCAACCCCAGCGACAAACTAAGACAGCACGCCCCGATCCAATCCACATCCCGAAGCAGCGACCGGAAAGTAAACTCCTTCTCCCGCGCCGGCGCAGGCAGCGAGGGAAAAGCCGCCAACACCAACAGGAAGTTGAGGATAGCCGACGCATAAAACCCCCAACGCCAACCGACGTCGGTGCCGGCGAAGACGCCGCCGAGGATGAGACCAAAGGAGTAGCCGAGGGGCTGCCCCATGCCCTGGCAGGCGAAGGCCATGTTGCGCCAGCGGCCCGGGCGGAAGGCGTGGACGGTCACGCTGAGGGCGGTGGGCAGGCACATGGCGATGGCCACGCCGAGGACGGTGCGGAAGGCGATGAGCTGGGCGCCCGTGCGGGCGAGGCCGACGCCCAGGGTGAAGAGGCCGTAGAGCGCGGCGCCGGCGAGCCAGAGCCGGCGGGGGCCGACGAGGTCCCCCACCGCCCCGAACAACAACAGCGTGCAGCCCGCCGCCAGGGCGTAGACGGACGCCGGCCACAGCAGCAGCGAGTCGTCGAGCGCCAGGTCGCCGGCCATGACGGGCAGCGAGACGGTCAGGATGCCGGAGCCCATGGTGTTGAGGAAGCTGACGCCCGTCAGCACCGCGATGATGAGGGTCGACTTGGTTGCGCTGAATTGCCGGCCGTGCGGTGTGGCCACCACAGTTTCGGCAGGCGCGCCGTCGCCGCTGGTGGTAGAGGCGGCATCGTCGCTCCTGGGGCTATGTGTGTTGTGCAAGTCGTTGTCCGAATGCGCTGCCTTGTCTCCGTTGATGTGCGCGCTGGGGAGGTCGGACAACTCTACTGTCGTGGTCGCAGATGCAGCCATAGTGAATTAGGCAGTTTCCTTTTTCGCAAATCGTCCACGAACTAAATCGGGAGACTGACAAAGAATGAGCTAAGGTTGTGGGAAATGGAGGTAAATGGAGACGAGTGAGGTGTGGTAAATAGCAGGGGTAATAGACTCGCGGAACTACTTGAGGCTACATTTTACTTTCAGTGGCTAAAGTGTACATGTTCTATTTCTGTCCGTCCGTTGTAGGCGCCGGGGGGCCCCCCGGTCCTCCAACGGCGCGGGGCAGAAAGCCTGGTAGTGGTCCTAATTGATGCTAGTCTGATCCCACATCATACATAGTGCTTACACGAACCAGCCAATACAGAACCCGGAGCGTTCTACCACCAGCCACGCAGCCCGCCAATGACGCAAGGTGCCGATGTGGGCGCTTTGACTGATTACCAAGGATCTGGTTTGGGCGCCTGGACCGTGGGATCGGGACCTAGTCGAGGTAAGAAATGCTTATTTGACGCGGGTGGCTACGTAGGTGGCGCCACATGCGAGGATTCGATCTACACAGCAACAATACTTGGGCTACAGTTATTTACCCCAGCCAGTTAACAGTTTAACGGCCCGGCTAGGGCGCTCAGCTAGCTTCATATACTCTCGAGCCCCCGTCGACGTCACGACCGTTGACTCCATATTGCCACGGCGACGTTAACAACCACAGCCTACTCCGTGACCAACGTCGAAATAGAGATAGTTTAGGGTAGGGGGTCTGAGATGACTGTCAGTGGATGCCGTCATTCGAATCCGTTTACGTGGGTGGCCTCGTGCTGGCCAAGCTACGCCAAGTAAACTTTGGATCGTCCAGCATTATGCTGCATCAGACGGAGCAACTCGAACCGAATAATCTCTATGAGAAACACGTATGACAATAAGAGAGAAGAGAAACACGCATATAGACAGAAAACAAGGCGATCTAGCATTCGATCCCGGCTAGCAGCCCCTAGTATCTGTATACTGATAAGCTTTTTGGGGGCCTCCGATCCAGGCTGTCTGGGGGCAGGATCTGGGTTACCCCGGCGCGGACCGGGTCGGCCGAAACCGTACGGGAAGCCACCCGACCTCCACCAAGGGCCAATACGTAGGGCTAAACCCGATCTACAGCCAGATCCCACTACTAAGCTTTAGAGTATGCATGTTGGACCCTGCAGACCAGACCCTGCAGACCAGACCCTGCAGACCAGACCCTGCGTATGAGGCTGCGCACGTGTGGACGCCAACGACAGACTAACTCCTCCATAATGCGAAGCAATGCCAATCTGCCTCTATACCCAGGTCCCCGGTCAGAACCGAGCCTCCACCACTTGCCACCACAGGGGCCTGTTCGTGGTCGCTCATGCCCGCTGTCACGATGTTTAGTCTGTGCTTGGCCCTTCCCGGACCATCGTGACGACGTAAGAGGGACAGGCAAGAGGCGAAGATTGGGGGGCTAGCGGCGGCGGACGGCCGGTCTGGGGGACAAGGACATGATGGGACTTCCAAGGGCAAACAAGCAAAGGTACAAGACGACACCAAGAGCTCATCGACAAGCTCCCTCCCGTCAGATACAAAAAGACAGCATTGCTCCGCCTAAAGTTGCGTTTCGATTTCTCCACACTCGCCAAACACGATATAAGAAGAACGAAGCTTGGAAGCTCAAAACCTCTTGTCTGATTCATCAACATCTGATCTACCGTCTAATCCTCTAAAGCTCTCATCAACCCTTAGTCCATCATGAAGGTCGTTATCTGTGGTGGTGGTCCCGTCGGTGCACTGGCGGCCATCTACGCCGGCCTCCGGGGCCACGAAGTCGAAATTTACGAGATGCGAGGAGGTACGTTATCCATCTTTCCCTGCCCTTCCCTGTCTGCCGAAATAACTGACTCGAGACGGAATGTGACAGACCCCAGGTGTGAAGAGAAGACGACGACGCACCAGGTCGGAAAGTCGATCAACATCACAATGTCGGACCGCGGCTTCAAGGCCCTGGAGCGCAGCGGCGACAGAGATCTAGTCCGCGACGTCCTCAAGGGGACCATCGGCGTGCACTCGCGCGAAGTCCACGGCGTGAGCGCGACGGGAGAACTGACGACCACCCAGGTCCGCTACAGCACCGAGGGAAAGGACCTCACCGTCGTGAGTCGGGAAGACCTGCGCATGGTCCTGCTGAACCGCGTCTTCGCCCTCCCCAACGCCAGGGTCTTCTTCAACCGGAAGCTCCTGCACGCCGACCTCAACGCCAGGGAAGCCATCTTCACCGACTCGCGATCGGACCCGTTCGGCGTCCAGTCCTTCACCCGCGCCCGCTTCGACCTTATCATAGGCGCCGACGGCTCCCACTCCGCCGTCCGCCACCACCTCGCCCGCTTCAGCCACCTCAACACGACGACCCGCTGGCTCGACACGTGGTGGTGCGAGTTCCACATCCCGCAGGGCCCCGACGGCCAGCCCAAACTGCCCCTGGACCACCTGCACGTCTGGCCGACGCGCGACTTCATGTTCATCGCCCTCCCGAACCCGCAGGGCACCTTCACCTGCAACCTCTTCGCCCCGGAGGCCGTCTTCCGCCACCTCCGAGCCCGCGCCGCCGGCCACGACCGCGCGGGGCTCGTCCAGTTCTTCGACGCGCACTTCCCGGGAATCGTGCCGCGGCTCCTCACGCCCGCCGAGCTGGCCGCGCAGTTCGCGCAGACCCAACCCGCCGCGCTGCACGACCTGCGCGTCGCGCCCGTCAGCCACGGGGACGCGTGCGTGCTCGTCGGCGACGCGGCGCACACCATGGTGCCCTTTTACGGGCAGGGCCTCAACACGGGCCTCGAGGACGTGCGCGTCCTGTTCGACGACGGCTACCTGGACCGTCTGACGTGCGGCCGAAAGAGCCAGAGCCAGTACCCGTGCAGCGACCGCCTGAGCTTGGAGTCATCGTCTCCGTCTTCCGAGCCCCTCGCCGAGTACAGCGCCCACCGCCAGCCCGACGTCGCCGTCATGAACCAGCTGGCCCTCGACAACTACCACGTCATGCGCAACGGCCTGCGGGCGACGCAGTACCCGCAGCTGCTGCGCCGGCGGCTCGAGGAGGCGCTGCAGAGGCATTTCCCGGGGCTGGGCTGGCAGACGCTGTACTCGCGCGTCGCCTTCTCGTCGGAGCGCTTCTCCGTCATCAAGCAGAAGGACGACCTGCAGCTGGCCTTGTTCCAGGTCCTGCTTGCGCTCGTGCTGGCGGCCGTCCTGGCGGCGCTGCTCTGGGTCGTCGCTGCTTCCAAAAAAGGGCAGGTGACGACGGGGGAGTCGGTGATTAGGGCCGTTTGGGGCGGTGCGGATGTTAGGATCTCCGGCAGGGGTAGCCACTCACGGTAACAGAGTCGGCAAGGGGGAGGATGGGGTGGTAGAACCGAGTTAGATTGTGAGGCCCAGATCTAGGAGCGACTGCCGATTGCTGACTTGAGCCCCCAGGGAGATTATGGCAGGACGGAGGAGTTCTGATAACGTGCTATGATTATGTGTTTAATGAAGATGTTCATATTCCATGTATTCTATTCGCTTTTGACGCTGTGGACTTGATCTAACTACCTGTTGGAGGAGAGAGGTGCTTCGGCCACAAGTGTTGCTACAGCACTCTCTCAAAGCTGGGTTTCCGACCAAATGTCTCCGCTGGTTCTTTTGCTTCCTTCCAACACATCTGCCGTCGAAGCAGCCGGCTGAGCGACTATGTGTCCCATCGACTCGCAGGACTCTTATGGCCAGAATGACGACTAGTTATCGTCCCAACCAGTCGATTCGCAAATGCAAGCCTATTTTGATACCCAAAGCCCAGTAGCAGACTCACCTGGCGTGATTCAAACCCAAAACAGCGACCGATCGAGTCGGAGTGCGACGCCTTCTCATCAAGGAACCCTTGGTCAAAAGGTTCAAGGTCTTATTCAATTCACCACGTTACGCCGGAATGCCTTATGAACTGACAGTGAACAGTGATTGAATTGAACCATCGGCTAAGATAACATTCATGCTATTGGACGGCGGACGCGAATGCCCTTGGGCTATTCCGTCCTCATGGCCTCTGCCTCGACGTCGTCACTGACATCGTGCGCAACCAACTGCATCGCCAGGCTTAGCAGAGATGACGGTGAAGCGGTAGGACGTACCCGGTGAATGACTTTCTGTTCGTCCTTCTCGGACGCCATGAACGCGGCAAAGCTCGCCAGGAACCACTGTCCGGCGTCGTTCCTGGAGAGATGCGCCATGCAGCCGCCCAAAAGTGACTATCGCGTTTACAGTACGGACAGAGCTGGATCGACAGAAAGAGTTGTGCGCTGGCTGGTAGGACAGCAGGCGCAGCGTATTTCATGTCATGAATGATGCGCGCTGTCGGCAAGGCAGCTCGCGACCAGGCTAACTAACGGCTTGGAACACGCCACCTCTGCAGATGCGCCGACAGTGACTCGTCGAGGCTCAGCAGGAGCTTTGTCCAATTCGTCGTTTCAAGAGGCGTCTGCGTTTGCACTTACACCCCCGGACAGTTCTAGCGCCTACCTCTCTCCGAGTTTGAGGGCTTTGACGCCGCTCGGATCAGTCTAGAAGAACATGGCAAAGCCGGCGTCTTCCAACGAGACCCCCGAAGCGAGCGCGAGCTGCGCCTGTAGGTGAAACTCGGATCCGAATGCGGGTGTGGGTTTGGATTTTCTTTGCGCGCCTGCCTCTGCCTCTGCCTCTGCCTCTGCCGTCGCGGCGGGGTCGTTGTTCCACAGCGCGTGCAGGTGCTGCAGCGCGTGCAGGTGCTGCAGCGCGTGCAGCGCCTGCTTGGCGGCCAGGTTGAACAGCCTCATCTCCGTCAGGTCGCTGATGCCCTGCTCCAGGGACTCGGTGACGTCCGGGCTGAACTCGGACCGCGGCACGCCGCCTTGGGCGTTCGTGTGCGCAAGGGCGCTGGCCAAGTCTCCAAAGTCGAGCGGCACGGTCGCGATGACACGCCGGACGTCGTCCAGCAGCTCGTCCGACGAAGCCCCCGCAAGCGGGCTTGGACTGGCTTCGGCCGTGGCCGCGGCCAGGCGCATGGTGGACGAGATGAGGGTGAGGTAAGGCAGAAAGGACGGCGTATACCGAAGGGTATAGAGCTGGGTGTAGGACCGCAGGAGGGCCCGAACGGCGTCGGCGGCTTCGGTGCAGACGTCACGTGGTACGACGGTCGAGCCTTTTATGCGCAAGCGGATGTACGGGCGGAAGAGGAGCATGATGGCACAGTGGTAGTAGATGTGGACAACGAAGACCGAGGGTGTGTAGTTGGCGCCCAGACGGAGGGCCTCGGGAATCCCGTTATACCAGTCCAGGTAGCGGTTGTAGGCTTCCAAAAGAGCGTGGGCCGTGACGGGGACGTGAGGCGTCTGCATGAGGTACGCCGTGCTGTGGCCCAGCTGGCTGATCTCGCAGAAGCACTTGAAAACGGACTGCGTGTTGGACGCCTGCATATGCAGGGGTTGCGTACAAGTCGACGCTCCCAGGGCCGTGTGATCTGGTTCGGAGTGTTAGCAGTAGGGGGTCAGCCGCTCCGAGACTCTCTCTCTCTACGTTGGGGAGACCTACCTTGGGGTGGATATGGGGTCCACGGTGCCGCCTCGATGTCGGCGTTCATGGGCGGTCTCGGAGGTAGCGACGGCGCACGCGAGGTCAGCGGCAACGTGCCCACCACCATGGACCAGACGTTGTCCAGGGCGAAGGCCCCCCAGAACGTCGTGTTGGAGACGGCGATGTTGCCCGCGTCACCGAAGTGGCCGTCCTGGCGTATGCCCATCTCGAGGGCCAACCGCATGCTCTGTCCGGCATAGTACCTGCTTTCCGTGTTCCGCCCGCACCTCACCTCGCGGATGGCCATGATGCTCATGGATTGGATGTTGGTCAGGGTGTATTGGTTGCTGTCTTGGGCCGCGAGCCTCAGGGACTCTTGGAAGAAGTGGTCACTAAGGGCCTGCGACTCATCCGACGGGGTGGCGCCCGAGGAGAACAGGCAGCCCAGGGATAGCAAGGCGTTGACCAGCGTCGCCGAGCAGTACCTTTGTCTCCCGCTCAGAAAGTCCGCCAGGAAATACTCCTTGTGGATCGTGGCAAATGTCGGGTATTCCCAGCAAAAGTAGAGAGCGAGCAAGTGTTGAACCAGAACCATGTCCTGCGTTACGTTGGTCCACGTGCTGCCGCAGAGGTTCTGGTCGGACAGCGCCACGGCGGGCGACATGTAGTCCATGAAATTGTAATCGGTGGCGCCCTGCGGGACGGATGGAGAGAGTATCGTGGGCAGGACTCTGTTATAAGACGCCATACTCGTGGTCCACATGGTGATTTCGGGGGGGAAGCCGGCGCCGGCAGACGACGGGATGGGGTTCCGATCAGGCATTTCGCTGTCTGGTGCCTTGCCCGCCCAGTCGGGCAGGGGAGTGGTGACATCCGAATATTGCGTAGACTGTTGGGTCGAATGTGATTGGGTCAGGGACAGAGAGGAGCCGTCGTCTGCTACCGAGGCTGCCGAAGCTGCCGGAGCCGGCGGGGTCCCGTCATCTTCGGCCTCCGAGGGCACGGTATCTTGCAGCCATTGAGAGACAGCATCGACGCTCTGGCCACCACGCAACCGGGCGAGCACTTGGTTGTACATCTCGGGGTTGGTAAGCCCCGCCAGCACAGACTCGTTGTGATGAAGGCAGCGTTTCAATTGGTCGACTTCCTCGCGGAGGCTGTCTTTGGATTGCTTCAACGGCTTCTCATAATGGCAATGGGCTGCTACCCCATGCTCTGAACATCTCCGGCATGGGTTATTGCCGTCGCACTGTAGTGGCGGTCAATCACAAGTCTCGGATCGTCACAAAACATTGTGACACTAGAAAAGAAAAAGGGGGGGAAAGGGTACCTTGGCGCGCTTCCTCTTACACTCGTTGCAAGCGTTTCGGGTCACGTCGCTGGCCCGGCGGCTCCTCTTGTTTCGGCCCGTGGCAGCTGCAGTGCCTGGCAGACCCGGTTGGGCATTGGAAGCCCCGCGGGTACCGCCTTTGGTCTTTCCTTCATCGCTCGCCATGGGGAACGTCAAAAATGGATGGCTGGATCTTGAGCTTTTGGTTCGACGCAATGCTAAGGTTGGGAAGAGCGAGAACCAATGTGGTAAATTAGCCTGCACGCCTGGTTACTGTAACATTGCCTTAGGGCAAAAGTAAAATGCGATAAAAGCAGGTGGTGGAGACAATGACGAAAAACAGTAGATCTTTTGAACAAGTGCCGGCAGGCACCAACCGGCAACGCGTACGCAGGCTCGGACTGCCTTTGGTAGCCACTTTATATTTGGTAAATAGTTGGTATCCGTTGCATGCGATCGTCCATCTTGGACCGTAACGAGCGTAGTGTGGTGCATGAGTCCAGTCAGCCGTTACTCGGTGGAGAAGCAGGTTTTGGAGGCGACAGTCAAGCGCAGTTGAGCGGGGCCGGAGCAGCGTTGCTCTCATGCTCGCGGACGTCAGGGTTCTGGTCAAGGTCCGCATCGCATCGGTTCCGCCAGCCCGGCCAATCTCTCCTAACTGTCATTGGTCAGTCCCGTCTGGTTGGATTGACTCGGCCGACCCGGACAGCTGGAAAGGACAAACAAATGGTCAAAAGGGTCAAGTCGCAGTCCGAGAGCGACCATTGGGAGCTCCAGTACGGAGTGCCTCTCTACATGTAGGAATTCCATTTTCCGGTGGTGGCATTCGACGCCTAGCTTCTGGCCTGACGCTGCTCGCTAGCGCCAGGAGCGGGGTTGATCACTATCATGCTCCACTACGGCCACTACAGTCAATAATAATCCAAGTCTTCCGAGCTGCGATAAACCAACTATTTCGCAAGGAACTGAATGAGTCGGCCAGCTTGTCAATTGGCGCGCTCATAGACCGACCCCAAGACAGACTCGAGTGCAGGATTCTCGCCGGCGCTATCTAAGCGCGCGGCGGCATGAATACTTGGTTCAGTCATGTTGACATGATAATTCTGACGCTAAGGATACCGCTAGCCAGGTGGAAGGTGCCACTACCGTTTCAAAGGAGTGTGGCGATTGTATTTCATGGACCATGTGCACTGTCTGTCATCTTCTACGTCTGTGCTACGCAACGATTGTAGATAATATTTTTTTGGCGTAATCCATGCAGGTTACTGTAGTCCGCGAACCAGGCAGTCCACGCCAACAACCCCGAACGGCATTTGATTCCAGATCTTGGCACGCCACCTAGCTGCTGTTCAACACACACTGATTGGAGAAGCCACCCTAGGAGGCTTGGAATGCTCGCGAAACGGTCGGCATGGTCTGCTCACCATCTAAATTCAACTATACTTGAAGCCTATGGAGCTACTATACTATAGATTTCTTCCGAATGAAGCCTGACATCACAGCTGATGCGAAGTGAGCACCGGCGAGACCTGGGTGTAATTATATGCAGGCTTCAGCGCAGAACACTGCAATCCGAATGACCAATCCCAAGGCACTTGATGCTCCCGATCCCGTGTGATACGGAGACGAGTTCGACGTAAATGTTCTTCTGTTGTGGGCCCAAGCCTGCCAAATCCGGTGGCTAATACGCAAGTCAGCATCAGCGGAGCATGTTGATTCTAGCATTGTTCCCAGCATTGTTCCCGTTGGTGCTGCGACGATTCCACGCGAATGCTGGATCGTGAGGATGGCGCCGCAGGGGATAGTTGGGCGTGATGCAATCAAGCCGATGTCAGCCGGGGCGAGCTGCTCGTCTGCAGGGGCGTTGTGTTGCTCTCACGTCGAACTTGGATGTGGCCCGCATTGCGTGTGGGCTCCCTGAACGTGACAAGTTCCATGTTGATGGCATTCGCAAAGCATATGGTGGGAATTGACGCGAGAAAGCGGCTCTACTCTTGTGAGGCGAGCCAGGTGGGAGGAAGTATAAATATATGTATATTACGAATTCTATAGTCTAATATTACTTGATCGATATATTCCCCGTGCGGTTAGGGCTAGGCAGCCTATTAAGCGAGCGACAGTGCCACAGGGTAGCTACAGGGTAACGCCTACAGGGTAGCAGCTAAAGGCCTTGGATGTGGTGTACAGCGCGGCTGCAGGATGAGTACAGGGTAGCTCGTAGGTTTCAATGCGTTCGAGCAAGGCCGCTGGAAAGGGACACTCGCCAGGACTAACACCTCGCCAATTATCGTGGACCAAACTCCGCCCGCCCATTATGTCGCCGTCGAATCACCCCCGGCAGCCCGGGCCCTTTCCTCGGACCATGTAAGACTTTGGCCACCTCCTTGTCCGTCAGGTCGTGGCTATGCGCCAGCAGCTCGAGCGTCCGATCCGACATGGTCTGCGCCACAGCGAGCCACATGTTGCCCAGCAGCGTCACCCTTGTCCGCCCCAAAAACGCAGGCAAGACTACGCCGGCCAGCACGAACAGGTGCGCGGCGATCATGCCCGTAACCGCGAACAGCCCGGCGCGGCTCGACGGCACCGCGACCGCGGCGGCCACCGTGTACGCGGCCGCCGCCGTCGTGTTCCAGCGGTAGTCCTCGTCGAAGTGCAGCATCTGCACGAGCGCCGTCGACAGCGACTGCACGGCCAGGGCCGGGTCGTCCGCCGTGGCTAGAACGTCGAGCACGAGGCAGGCGTGCGCCTGCTGCACCTTGCGCTCGCTCTTGTCCACGAGCGTGAGGAGCTGCCGGTTCACCGACAGGGGCAGGGTCCGCGAGCGGGCGAGGGCCGCGCCCAGGCCGCCGAGGACGACGTTGTCGCGGTGACTGCTGTTGCCGGAAAGAACGTAGCGATTGTGGCAGTGGCCGTCTTGGAACGCGAGGGAGAGCACCCCGCGCTCCTCCATGGTTTGCTCGTCGGGGTACACGCCCATCTGCCCCCGGATCTGCAGGGTCGGCTCCTGGGACGCCAGCAGGGGCTTGGAGGCCGATCGCGTGTAGCCCAGCTTGGGCTCGAGGGCGGAGGAGTTGGCCGACATGGAGACCGGCTGCCCCGTCATGGGGAGGCCGTCCATGGTGAAGCAGGCCGAGATGCCGAAGACGTCGGCGCCGGACGGGCTGATCAGCTCCGTCCAGGACTTTCGGTGCTGCTGCTGCCAGCCCCGAGGCCATGCGTTGGTGGATATGTTGACCAGCGTCTTCAGATCCGCTAGGGTCTCGTCCGACTCCGTCTTGGTTTCGTTGGGCGAGAAGCTCCAGCGGACTATCACATAGCGGCCGGCCATTTCGCTGTATATGGGCTGCACATCTTCGGTCGGGGCCTTCAGCGAGATGTCCGAGTCCAGTATGCAGATAGAGGCTCCGTCCCGGTAGGGCACGGTGCATGTGAACGAAGCTTGGGTTCCGTTGGCACTGGTGCCTACTCGCAGGCCGGAGTAGGTGTCGTTGGTGAGGTCGAAATCGACCGTCCCGTGCAGCTCCGCGGTGTCGTAGTAGTCGTTGGTCGAGAAGCTAATGTGCGACAGCTTCGGGTTCAGACAGACGACGCGGGCATCCCAGGAGTTGGCTGGGCCCTCGTAGTGCCGCAGGTTCTCGCGGAACACCTGGTCAGACGATGGGATGGCCGCCCGGAACACGCGACCCGTGTCGGTGAATGTGGTGTTCCCAACTTCCGTGACGTTCCTGGCCGATCCATTGTACTCCGCAAACCTCCACCAGTTGGCGGGTGCGGAGCCGTAGCCGTAGTTGTTGCTGTCACCTCCGATTACAAACCCTCCAATGACCAGATTTTCCACCGCCTGGGGTCCGGGTATGGGGGTAGTATTGAAGTCGGACAGAAGGATAGTCGATGTTAGCTGGCTGACAATCGTCATGACTGAACTGATAACTATGGCCGCGGTACACAGTGCACCAATCAGGCGGCGCGGTCCGCCTTTTAGGACATTTGGGATCAAGAGATTGAGGGGTGAGACTTTGATGGCGCGCAGAACCGACAGCATGGGGAGATCCTCTATATTGACGCCGGCAGATTCGACAAGGATGGATGCTACCATGGAGGTGATGAGTGCCGCCTGCGCCGTGATAGCCGAGCGGATCAGAGTGGCACATATGGTGATGCTCCTGGTTGCCCAGTTCGAGAAGACGATATTGGTCCAGACACGGCCGGGGTCCTGGTGCATCCCGATCTGCCTAGCCCCATGCCAGAGGAATATAAGGAAGCAGGGCGTCCCGAGAAGGCAAATGGTACCCAAAGTCAGTACTAGCAGCCCGGTGAGACCTAGCTTGTCACGGAGAGTCCGGGTCCGGTGGTGGTCGAGCTCGGGGAGTGTCGAGCTTTCGGAGAAGACGGAACTTTCGTAAGGTGTTGAGGAGGCGGTTTCTTCGCAGAGAGTATCGTCTTGCGGGCATGCGGACTCTAAAGGTACAGTTGCGAAACCCTCTGTCTGAAAGGTCGGGGAGATATGCGAATGATCTGGCAGCGTCGACCAGTCTATGAGGGTGTCCCTATTCTTCAACAGCTGGGAAGACATGGTTATACGAAGGCTTGATGTCGCGGTTATACGATTGTACAGGGAGAGGCATAGTCATGCAGAATTAATAGAGTGATGTTGATAAACATTGACCTTATTGACGTCTTAATATACCTTCTATTCACATCAGGCTACCCAACCACATCCATTGCACGAAAGCATCAGCGCTATTGTATTCAGCCACCCAAAAGTTGTAATATTTGGTATAATGACATATGTGGGTGATTGTCTACTGCATAGTAGGCCGTTGCAGGGCGACGTTGTGAGTTTGCAATTTCTGACTTTGGGGGGGGGGGGCTAAGCCACCACTTTTAAAAGTTTGCTTCGAGACTGTCGCTCCTCATCTTTGATGGTAGGTGTACTGCGCTGGTGCTTAATTGGACCAGAGATTATGCACGCAGCTTAATTATAGGCCCCGCCTGTCAGCCTGCTCTGGAACTTACTGAGTAAACGTGGGCGTATGTAAGCTGTCAGCTGAAACCAAAGCAACCGAAAAGAGACCGACATCTGGAGAAACGCAAGGCTGTGCTATATATAGGTTGCTTACCAAAGCTCGGCGAACAGCTTGTAAGGCTGTAGGAGGATGTCGCTAGGATGCCCCGAGGCAGAAAAAGAACAAATTGCCGTCTTTAGCAAGTTGGCAAGCTCTTTGGACTAGATACACCATGGCAAGTCGGGAACAGGGGGCATGTTCGGTAGCATCAGGTCTGGCAACAAACGATTTGGCTTCTGGGTTCAGGGTCGTTATGCGCACGATCCTTGGTGGCAGAATTGCACATTCCAAGAGACACAAGATATCGGAATTTCTCATGCGACTCAAGCAGGCGAATCATTGACGGTACATACAATCGTGTTCACGTAGCTATTTGGGCAAGCGGAAGCAATGAAGGTGGCATCATACACAGCAAGCTCTGCGTTCTTTTGAGCACGCCAGCTGAGTGGTAGCGTAGAACGCAGGGAGCTGTTGCCGACCAATACGCATACATGCAGGCCTTAGCTATGGCACATCATTCACAATTAAGTAGTGTGCCACAAACCCCGCTTCAGCGCAAGGGGGCTGTAGCTAGGGGTAGCTAGGTGTTGGCTAGACCCTCGACTCTTGGAAATCAGAACCAACTGCAACTGCCTCCTCAATTGATAATGAGCTTTCGAAATCTTTCCGGTGTTGACATGTCGCCGGGCAGCAGATTCGTGCTTGATTTCTCTTGCCGGCTGTCGGCAACGTCATCATGGCCTTATCAGAGAACTTTCGCGACCGAGTGAGCAGCAATTTAGCCAGCGCCAAGCTTCTGCCTACTACAAGTGCATTGGTGAGTCGACCTGGGATTACGCAGGCATTGCGCTACATGTAGTTCATACTGACACAAAACGCTTCAACGTTCCACACAGGTCATTGCATACTGCATGGCCCAAGTGGTCTACCGACTCAAGTTCCATCCACTCTCCAAAAACCCCGGGCCAAGGCTTGCTGCTGTCACCGGCCTTTGGTGGGCGTACGTCAGGTATGCGCTGAAGGTGACGCATCAGTGCACTGCAGCTGGGCCGTTGAGGCAAACTGACCTCGGTGTCTTTAGGATTACAGGGAGATACCCATGGGTCATCGAAGATGCGCTCAGGCAGTATGGTAAGAATGTTGAAGACTCTAATCATATCTGAGTGCGAGTTACTGATATCATTCAATCAGGCGACGTTGTTCGGATTGGTCCCAATGAACTGGTGTTTCTCACACCAAAAGCAGCAAAAGGTCGGTAGTCCCTGCCATACCTGTCCCCATACACCGTCATCAATCGTTCACCAACATCACGAATTGGATGTAGACATATACCTTGCTGTAGACAAGAACTTGGAGCTGTTCGTCCAGGTCGGCTACGATGCCTTGGATACCGGCGACGGCGGTATCTCGGGGGAGACGGATCCCGTGAGGCACCGCGAAATCGCCAAGAAGCTCGCCCCCGCGTTTAGTACAAGGAACCTCAAAGCGAAAGAGGCAACTATCATCAAGCATATCGACCTCTTCATCGAGCGGATGAAGGAAGTCGGTACGCAAGGGAAAGGAGCTGACATGCAACGATGGTCAGACTGGCTGGCGTTGGATCTCTCCGCCGACATGACATACGGTCGCGAAATGGATCAAATGCGAGATCGTAAGCGGCCGCACAGCTCTCAATCGCCGAGAATATCGCTAACACACGATACAGTGAAGGACTCGGTTCTATTGAGTGGCACGCTGAAGCTGAACCTCTTCGTCACCATGAGCGAGGTCACCCGGAAGTTCCGCCTCCTGACCCCGCTGATGTACCTCACCATCCCGCCGTCCGTCTGGCCCCTGATGCCCCAGCTGATCCGGATGAACACCGAAGACGTCCAGACGCGCATCGAGCGCCGCGGCCGGACGGAGCACCTTAGACTACTTCGAGCAGCTCGTCCCCGCCGACGCGCCCGTGCCCGAGGACCGGAAGCACATCTACCACCTGGAGAACGTGGCGGCGCAGCTGCTCCTGGCTAGCTGGATGCCCCTGGCCGACCAGTTCTACTCGCTGATCTTCTTCCTCCTCGGGGCGCCCGATGCGCACGCGGCTTTGGTGCAGGAAGTGAGGTCCGCATTTGCGACTCCCGACGCGATCACTACGGATAGTGCCGCGACTCTGAAGTACCTGCAGGCCTGCCAGCGGGAGAGTCTCCGCCTCCACCAGGCGACAGTCGACGGCTTGCCGCGCGTGAGTCCCGGTGCGGTGGTGGATGGCCAATACATCCCCAAAGGGGTAAGTGTATCCCTGCCCCTTTTGCCGTACGCGGACAACCCGCTTGAGTTATGTGGCGACTCCCCGAACGATTAGTTGATAATTCGCTTTAGCGCACTGATGCTGATATTGAATCAACTAGGTTATCTGTCAAATCAGCTACATCGCCGCGGCCAGGAGCTCGAGGTACTTTTCGGACCCACTCCAGTTCCATCCGGAAAGGTGGCTGCCGGCCGACCATTCCCGGTTCGACCCAGCGTACAAGGATGACAACCTCGCGGCCTCCAAGCCGTTCAGTCAGGGTCCCCGAGGCTGCCCGGGCGGTGCCATCGCCATGACGGTGATCCGCCTGTTCATCGCCAAGACCTTGTGGCATTTCGACCTCGAGGCGGCTCCCGGCTACGAGGACTTGTCGTTCGAGAAGGATTTCAAGTGGTTAACATTTTGGGAACGGCCCCCTTTTTGGGTCAGATTTAGCCCTGCCCAAGCGCCGGCAATTGCCGAGAAGTAGGGACTTGGCGCAGGATAGAAGGAAATAGTGGGGAGAAAGAAACAGTGGAGATCCGAAAAGGGGTTAGAGTTGACCCCTGAAAAAGTCACCGCGATTTCGCACATGTTCCACCACGTAGACACGATCTTTCAAATCGTAAGCAGAAAGTGGAAAGAACAATCGTATCTGACCTAAGTAACATGAAAACCGATACCCACAATCCCCTAAGTCCAGATAAGATACCCTGACCTATTTCCCCACGTAAATCCATCATCCATATGCCGGCGTCACCGACCACGACTCGGCAGTAAACTTCAAGCTCTGCGATACCCTCAACGCTTCCGGGTCGACGTAGATTTTGAGGCCCATGCTGTCCTGGCCAAGGTAGTAGACTCGGAATATTACGTAAATAGTACTTTTGTTTCCGGCGGCGACGGAATTTTCTTGCATCTAGGGGATCGATAGTCAGTCAGCATTGCTATTCCCGCCCCTCCATATGGTTCTCCTTCACCGATGGAAACTGCTTACCCTTCTGTACTGTGCCTTGCTCATGTAGAATGGCGTGTCGCAATTCGAGGTGGTCGTCTTCACCTCCAAGAAGTACTGCGGTCGTTTTCCAGCCCATTCCTGCTGGTCCAGAAAGCCGCGGTCGATCAGGCAATCCGTCAATGCGCCCTCGGTGTCGCTGTATACCAGGTCGGACGTCTCCCTCCCCAGCCAGGGGGGCATCGCGCGGTACTCCGGGTGCACGGTCACGTAGCGGCGGATGGTGCTCTGCCAGTTGGATCGGGAGAAGCCGGGCAGGATGCGCGGCTCGGTCAAATTGGCCAGGAGCTCAAACACCTGTGGCCATATTATACGTTAGCCGTAAACAATTCAGTGGTAAGAAGGGGCGTGGCGGTTGTACGTACATAGAGCTCGCCTGCCGCTCCGACCTTGCAGTCGCGTTCCATCTGGGGTAAGGAGCCCAAACCCCAATTCGACGCATCTGAAGCACCAGGAATCCTGGCCTGTAGCAGCCTCATGTTGAAAACTCCGCGGGTTGGTATGTCGTTCCGCCTTCCCAGCCCAATTACCTTGTCTAAAAGGGCTACATAGCCTTGATTCGCCACTGCATCCAGTGCTGGGGTCGCACGACTTGGGGTCGCAGGGATCGCAGGGGTCGCGGGAGGCGAGATGGACAAACGCCTCCTAGGGACATCCTCACGACGTTCTGATGGCGAGGGCAGCGCGCTTCTCCTCGGGGCTTCCGCTGCCTCCCGTGCCGGTGAGATTTCTGCATTGGATGTGATAGGAGTCTCAAGGGCAGTGTCGCTGTCAGTTCGATCGGAGCTTTCTTTCGTGACTTCCACTGGCGTTGTCGGAGACTCAGGCGCTGGTACCGCGTCTTCGTCAGTGGTCTCGATATCAATCATGGATATGCCGTTGTCGTCCAGGGCCCGGTCCAGCCGCGAGCGCGGGGCCAGCAGAACGTCTCGGGTGGCCGACGCCCCGTCCTTGGCCATAGCCGCACTATGCCCTGATATGTGCGTCACTGGATGTTCCATCATCCATTCGAACAGCCTTCGCGAGAGGACATTGGTGAATATGTACTCCTGGTCATCTTTGCTTTGCGGCACGTAGACCTTGAGGCATCCACGGCTCTCGTCGATATGCAGAGTCTGTATTTTGCCCGCCACCGTGTGCGGAACATTGTCTTGGGTAAGAACCAGATCCGACGAGATACCATTCGTCTCATAGATCTCGGCAGTCTTCAGCATCTCATAGAAGAGGTGTTGGCCGTTCTGGCCCTGCGCGCGGGGACTGTTGAAATGATTCGCTATTCTGCGATCGGAAATGGTCAGCACGGTCGACGCATTGCAATGAGTGGTTAACAACTAACCTCAGAATGGCATGGGCACGGTTGCGAATTTGGCGATCCGGGTTCGAAGTCGGTCTGGCCACATCACCGTGGAAAGAGGTCACCTCGCGCACGCACTTTGAGAGGTACCTGAGCTCGAGACCTGCCCAGTCCAAGAAGGGCCGGAGCCGCACCACCTCTTCCAAGCTGAAGTCCAAAAACCGCACTTTGGACTGGAACGCTGACCTGAGCGATTCCCGGTCGGCTATGAAGAACTCGGTGGCGGTGGAATACGGCCTGACGGTCCCAGTCGGATTCCTGACCGGGAATATGCGACCCGACACCACATCGTCAGGGCTTGGGGGTTGCAACGACCCGGGAAGCAAGGAATTCACCGTCCAGATTGACTCGTTGACCTCTTTCCGGGTGGCGTCTGGCTTGCTTGCAATTTCTTTCAACTCATCGACCGCCATCTGGAGGTCCACCTGCTTGACTCCAAGAATGTTCACGAACAGGTCCTCAAACTTGCCGTATTCGTCATTCAGCGAAACTCTTCCCCGGAGCCTCGCTGCGCTAGACCAGACGCACTGGGAAGTCGTGTACCACGACGAGTCATCATCAAGGGGGACGTAGATGAGTGCATCGGCCTCAAAGGCACGTCTAAATCTCCAGTCAGTGGCTGATAAAACGGTCGTTTGGTTAGGTGTTTATACTTACCGCACTTCATCCATGGTTAAGCCAATGATTCGCGACTTCATGGACTGCAACCCAGCATAGATACCGCTGATGGTGTCAATGTCGTGTGAATCCAATACCTTGAGGACCCTTAATTCATGGACCAAGATCGTTGGGTCGCAATTTCCGATTCCCAAAACATCCGTGAAAAAGCTGGACAGGTGTCTGAAATTGGCAAAGCCTTTGTCTGCCTTGTAAAGACATTCCAGAGCGTACTTGGACTCCAACTTTTGAGGTGCCTTCCAGACGCACTCGCTTGGAGACTCCCATGAGCAATATCTAGGGCTTAGCGGGACATATACGGACATATTCTCATCAAAGAAATTCCTGTCCATGTCAGAGTTTGCGGTCAGGTGTGGTGGTTATCAAGGACCTACCGAATATGGGCGGTTGTGTCTGCCTGGCTCTTCGTCCCCGCCTTTGCCCCGCGATGCTCTATTGAGATGTGCTCATAAAGCTCGAATATCCTAACTTTCTCCGAAAGACTCATGTTATGAACCTCGATTGCCTCCGCGAAGTACTTGAGCATGTCCAAAGCGAAGTCGATGTCAGAAGAGGGTGTACCAGCACCCACTTTTCTCAGCAAGCTCGCCCACTGTAGCGGAATGACCCCGAATGGTTCGTTCTTGTCGATCCAGAGCCATGGGAAGAAGGCACCCGGAGGAAGAAATCGATCGACGCGGCCTTTGAGGGTTTCGGTAGGGAAGTATGCGGATTTGAACGGCACCAAATCAGTCTCTCCATCTTCACCACATAGGACCTCAATGTCCTTGAGGTATTGTACCGAGTCGGCTGCCCTGTCTTGCGCCCACGAGCAAAAGCAGTTCAGGAAGCGCTCTGGTCTATAGCGCTGCAAGTACTCTCCGTCTGCGTTCAGTCTATTTTCACCCATGGATACTTTCCCTTCGACTCCCAGTTCTTCATAGAACCACTGGAGCCATGTCAAGTCTTGGCCTGGAGGGGTTGCAGGACTGTCTTGGAAGTATTCGGTATGCAAAAAACAGGGGGTATCATGACCAGGTGCACCATCACCTAGTAACACTCGACGTCAGTATTACTCTTACCGGAGTAAACACATTGTCTCAAGAAAAAAAAAAAAAAATACTAGGGACGGATAGATCAAGCGGTGCATCTACCCCCGTCCCACAGGCTAAAAGACATGTAGGGCGCCACCGCTGAACCTGGGAGGGATAGCTGCTTCGGTAAAAGGAAAAAAACTGAATGGAAACCGGAAATCTCTTACCTGGTCCAGATCCTGGCTGGGTTGGCTGGAAAAGTTGCCAGGGCCCGTATGCATCATCATTCTTGACGTATACAGTTGTGAGAGACGGTCTTTGAAGTGCTCCTCTATGGTCGAATACAGCCAGACTGAAATAGTCTGAGCTTTCGAAATCATTTGCCAAATGGTGGGAAAGATAGAGAAACTCGAGTTGGGCCTTGGAGACAGAGATCGATGCAACAGGGTGTCGGTTGGCGGGCTGATACTCCAGCAGGAGTCTCTTGCGGACAAAGTTTGTGGCGGCTTCTGTGACCCCCAAATCCTTGAAAAGAACCTTTCTATGATGGTTCGTCGTGCGTTTCGAGATCAGACGCAGCCCAGTACCTGGGGGTATCTCCAACGCCTCTGTGTGGGCGAAGAACACAGGACCCGACAACACGGACACCCAACTACCATCATCCAGCGGAAGTAGATTCAGTTTCCGAAGATCCGTTCTTGCGTCTACGTTCTTTAGATCGACAAGGTAATGCAGTAATTTGGCAGTTCTTTCATGCCAGTCCTCTGTTGTTCCGGGCGAATACATTCGAGAAAGTGAGCCTCGAACCAGGTCTGTTCGAAGCAACCGCAAGATTTCGTTGACTGTGACCGCTGCTAGGCCATATGGGTTAAGCAAAGCCGTGTCACTTCTGGCATAGTCAGACGAAAGAAAACGGTTTGCTAAAACATCTTCAAATAGTGGGTTTCCTTCCCCGTCCATGAGTAGATCGGTCAAGGGGAACATGTAATTGATGAGATATCGTTGGTTGGGTCGTAATCGGCCGAATAGTAAGGGTGTCTTGCTGATTCGGTCGGCGATTTTGTTCACCAGAGAGGACCACAGCGGGCCCCAGGTCTTGTTCTCTTTGTCTGGCAAGTATCGCATCCATTGGTATTTAAGGGCGTTATGTTCGCAGAACTGGAGAACCGCCTGGATGAAAGCATCGGCAATTCCGTCCAAGAGACTCGAGTTCCGTAGCGAATCCCTGACGATGTCTTGCCGAGCAGCATCAGTGACAAAGTCAGCCTGTATCAAGAAGTGGAATCCAGCTGGCCTCACTGGAAGAAAGACAAACACATCCTGGGGCTTAATAATGGGTTCGGATCTTTTTGAAAGAGGAAAGGCCAGAACGATCTGAGACTTGGAGTAGGCGTGTGAAGCTTCTTCGCTTGCGGAGTAACACCTGTTGTCGTTCCTGGCGAGGTTCGTCGCCTCGTGGGTCGTAACATGAAAGTGTTTGGCCTTGGTATTTACCGTGCCCCCTCTGGATTTGCTCCGTCTCAGTACCGCACGGTCAGGCTTCGGCTTCTCAACAGAGTATTCAGCCGATGACGTCTGTTCCCCCATATCGTTGTGGAAGGCGACCTTGATCCTTCGCAGGTTCTTCATGAACAACAAGAACGTCTCCTGTAGCTCCTCGAATTGTTCCTCGATGGTTTGGCGTGTCTTTGCCATCATAGCCTCATCCCCAGTCTCGTGGAGATAGAGCGTAATTCTCGTTAGAGCCGATGACGGCAACTCTTCCCCTCCATCCTCCCATATGGGCGATATCATGCCCATTCCAGACCCGCCAGGCTTGTGCGTGAAGGAGAAGGAGAAAGCACCGGACTGGATATGGACTTTCCATGCTGCCATGAAAACCGACTTGAACCCGATCCCCTTCTCGCCTATGTAGCCCTGTGCGCCCTTCTTGGAGCTCTGGCCGACGGAGCAGATGGCCGACAGGTTCTCATGAGTAAACCCGTCTTCGTTGCACTCGACCACGATGCGACGGGGATGGACTTGAAACGAAACGAAAGGCTCGGCTCCCCGACTGTTGGCGTTGCGGTAGCTGTTGTCGTCGGCATTCTGCAGCAGTTCGAACACGAAGCGCGCCTTGCTCGTGTATAGGTTCTTGGACAGACTGTAATATGGCAATATGAGTGACTTGACTGTCGTGCTGGCATAAGGATTGGGGTGACGAACGCAATTACGCTTGAACCAATCATGAGGTCCTTCTTGAGGAAAGCTTCCTGTATCTCGCGACGTAGTTCTGGTTTGAGGTCTCGGAGCTTCTCGTCGCTCAGATGGCCATGTTCTTTGGTGATCTTCTCCACAAGGGCTCTCGCATTGGCGCGATCTCTCGGAACGGCCATCGTCCCGAATAGAGACGTTGACATTGCTGCGATTTGATGTACCGGCAGCAGAACTCTCCAGGTTTAATGTCGATGATGGTTGCTCTTAGGGTGGTCAACTACTATTAATGGACCAAGTGTGAGGAGTGTGGGGATGGGAGTGCGGAGTGCACTATAGGGGGATACGCTAGCTGGGAACACGATGCTTCTTGTTCTTAATCATGCAGCTGGGCGGTTGTGAGTTGGGTCGGGAGAGCGGTTGCAGTAGCCCCTTTTTGGGGGTGACCTGCTGGGTGGCCTCCTTCGAAACCAATCGTCCTAAGCGCGTGCACAGCCAGTATGCTGGGTGATAGTATCAGTACAGGGGGGGTTATTGGTAGAGTGTTTGGGCCTTGCTATGGGTTGGGGCTAAGAACTTGGCCATGGATGCACTGTAACCACACCACAATGTGCTTCGATCACAGCTCACATGGCGCTCTATTCTGCGCACCCGCCTCTTTCAGAACGGATGTTCAAAATTGCGATAGCGAAAAGGTCAGGGAAAAGCAAACCAAATCAAATACGGGCAACGTGCTTCCGGGATCGTAGCTCAGCCTTCCGCGCTGAAGTCTGAATAGTGAAATGAGACGAGGTACAGCTAAGTGTCAATTGACCATTGATGGTAGTTGACTTGATGCACTTCGCTAAGCAAAGCCGGCTCGGGCGCGTAAAAGAGTATCCTTCGGGTCGGCCCATCTGTACGTTACCCCCGCATTGCGAGGCGTAGTTACCAGTCTCGCCCAATCGGATGTGTACAACATGCTTGGGGCGTGTCCTTTGTTGGTTCGAGAAATCAGCCACCTTGTATCAAGCAGGGTTTTTGGCAGGGCTTCTGGCAGGCTGGCGGGGTCTGGTAAACCAGAGGATGTAACTTTTGGACCAATCACAGTGGATGGAGCGTCGTAACACAAATTGCGCAGGGGTTATCCGATACTGCCAGCGTCCAGATTCCCAGGAGAATATGCAGCCCCGAAACTGTGTTGAAGATGAAGCTGGAACAATGTACAGCTTGAAGTACCTCGGCTATACTGCAGAGTTCAGTTTTGGTAGCAGCGCTGGTCGCGTTGGATTTCATAGGATCGCACTAAAGCTTACGGAGCTGGCCCGGAATGTTTCGACTGCGCAGTCTGACACTTGGCAGTCCGTAGCGAGCGACAGCGATAGGTATCGGAGAGGAAACAAGTCGGTTGCCGCCATGTGGTGTGGGTAGAGCCGCGTTTGGGGCATTTCTTTCTTTTCTTCTTCTTTTGTGTCGGTTCGATGTCGAGTTATGAGCCGAAAAGCACTTGAGAGGATGAGACGAGTCAAGTACGTATTTGCCGCCCCCCATCACGGATGCAAAGTGGCAGGGCGAGTTAGCATTTCATTTTGAAACACAATCGTGAGCCGTGGTCATGACTTGCTGGTAGATGGGTACATTCATAGTAATAGTTTATTACCTCTTGGTGTCTTCGACTACAAGATGGTGTCAATGTCACAGGCATCGCGTGCCCTCTAAGACCCCATGTTTTGGGCTACCCTTCTCCTTCCGACACCCTCGACACGGGGCCTCAGACGATGGTATATTGAAGCACCAGGTACTCAGACACGGGGCCGTCTTGTCCGTTGGGGTTAGCATTTACTTGCGATATCCCGAATTGGTTCTCATTCCAAACAGCCATCGCCAAGAACTGGATAGGGCCGTTAGGCTGGACGCAGAGCACCTGGCCCGTCTGGCCCTGCTGCTGGATGCCGCCCTTCAGCTGGCAGGTGAGGGCCTGCCCCTGCTGCTGGCCGTAGATGGTGTGGTCATTGATGTAGACCAGGCTGGGCCCGCCGTTGGGCCCGCCGTTGCTGCCGCCGCCGTTGTAGATCTGCTTGGGTCGGTACCAGGTCAGGTTGCCCCAGTCCGTGGCGGGGATCAGCACTTGGAAGCCGCCGTTGTTGGTGGCCGGGTCCAGGCTCCACACGTCAGCGGCACTCATCTGGTCAGTAAAATGGATGCGGCGGCCGCCATCGGTAGCGGCCTGGAATGATTGCAGCCACTGACCGGTGACGACGTCCCCGTTGTTGCCGCCGCCTTGGGCATTAGAGTCCTTGAAAACTTGGATCTTGAAGGTGGGGGTGGGAGTCACGCTGGTGAGGGTCGTGGAAGTGGAAGTGGTGGTCGTGCGAGTCGTGGAAGTGGTGGTCGTGAGAGTTGTAGAAGTCGTGGTCGTAAGCGTCGTCGAAGTGGCGGTCGTGAGCGTCGTCGAAGTGGTGGTCTATTGTGGAAGAAATCAGTATGAACGCCAAGTAATAAGGACTTTTATCCAGTATTATCTTACCTGGGTTTGGGTAGTGGAGGTGATGGTGGTGGCCGTGGTCGATGTCGTGGCAGTAGTGTCGCTGTAGAGGGTCCCTGTAGACGTCTGTGTCCCCGTGGCGACTTGGGAGCAGGCTGCTGAGATAGAGGCGGCCTCCCATCCGGCGATGGAGGAGGGGGTGGCCACCGGAGTAGCATGCACAGCAGCTAGTGGTCGGGCCTGGATGCCATTATCATGTAGAGCTGCAAGTTTGGCCTGGTTGTAGGGGTAAGTGGTCTGCGTGGTAGTGGTGGTGGTGGCGGTCGAGATGGTGGCCACGGCGGTGGTCGAGGAGGTGGCCACGGCGGTAGACACGGAGGTGGCCACGGCGGTAGTTACGGAGGTCGCCACGGCAGTAGTCAGGGTGGTGGTGGCGGCGGTAGATGTTTGCGTGGCCGTGGCTGTCGCGCTGTGGAGGACTGTGGTCGTGGTCTGGGTCGACACGACGGGGGGCGTGTACTGGTTGTAGCTGGTGCAGAAGTCGGCCCCTGCTGTCTTCAGATACGCGATGTCGCTGGGGCAGATGGGTAGGCCCGGGGACGAGGTGTTGGTGTAGGTGTAGCTCTCTCCGAAGGTATATACGTCCCCGCCAGGGTAAGGCTGAGCAACGGTTTCAGTAGCATAGTTTTGCATGCCCGGGGCCCAGGTCTGGGAGTAGAGTGCGCAATATTGACCTCTGGTGTTCCCGTTCTGGGCGAGGATATAGGTGTTGAATGATTTGCATAGCAGTGGGCTTGCCCCGTTGGCTGGAGGGTTTTTGGTGCTTTGGTCGTTCGTGGCCTGACATTTGGTGGCACAAAGATTTGGATCGAAGTAGCTGGTAGTGAATAGTTCTGCACCCACCACTGTACGGGACTGCGGTAAGTAATATGTCGAGACGGTTGCGGTATAATAGCCGGCTAAAGGGGGAAGGCCTACAGGTGTTGTTCCCGTTGCAGTCAGTCGGGTTGCTGATGATGGCATTATCGAGAAAAGCCCCCGTAAAGCCATTCACGGCGGGAGGTGCGGTTCGCTGGTAGCCGTTGCTGCCAGCCATGACGACGTGGAAATCAGCTCGCCATTGACCCTGGATCATGATTTTCAGTTTCTGCCTGGTTTCCAAATAGCCAAATGATGATTGATTACCGGTTGTTGGCATTCTGCGCAGAAAGATATCCGCCCCACAAGACGCATTTGATTACATTCGTAGATGGGGGGTTATTGCATCCCTGTCCGGGATCTGTTGTATGTTGTTAGCCTGGGTATCAGTTAAGTACATAGGCTGCCTGGGCGAGCGACTGACCAACTGTCGGAGATCGCTCAAAATATATGTTGAAGGACGAGCAGCCTTGTGTGATGTTACACTGTTGGGCACACTGGTTGGTATCGTAGCTCTGTCGGGCGATGTTTGTCAGTTCTTCTGGCCTCACTATTAAGTAGAAGAGAAACGGGACTCCCACCGTTAGGGTAATAAACCCCATGTATCCGTACGCGCTGTTGCTAGCCTGCAGGTTTTGGAACTGCCGGGCGTGGCCATTTGGAAGTAGGGCCCCGGTTGCGGCGGACGAAAGAGCGGGCGATTGGAGGAAGGCAGTGTCAGTGTCTGGGGAAGGAACTGGGCCAAACCCCGGAGCGAGTACGTCACAAGCTCCAAAGGCCTCCAAACCTTCCCCATCTCCTTCTTGCCCAATATCGGTCAAAGCTTGATTCAACAGGTTGATTGGCTTCTTGGCTTTCTCGTAGTCGGCCGTGAGGTTCCACTTCCAGGTATGTGCTGCTATACCGATGGGAATGTGGATGTTGGGAGGGTATGGACTGTTTTTAATAAGCGTCCAGTCAAGTACTGGACGAGCCCCCGCCACAAGAGCGGGCAGGAGGAAGTACGCGACTGCAGACTTCATTATACTGAAATCTCGAATGCTGTATCGAAGTATGCGAGAAACTGTCTCTGCCGGATATCCAGTCTTATATTCAACTGGCCGGGCAGTCGGCTGTTTGCCGGTGGATCATAGTTGGTTTGTCCTTCAATATTGTCGGATCTTGCGAACTACTGCTTTGGTTCACGAGCCGTAGCAAAATCAATGGCGTCTACTTGCTTCCAGTCCCACCGTGACCTTGAGAACCACCATGGCTCTCTTGCCGAGGTGCTGTAGGAGGCTTGCACCACATCCATATCCTATGGCTAGTCTCCGTCCATCATGGTCCTTAAGCTTGGCCTGCATGCAAGGCGTGAAGGTCAGTTATGACAATCCAGAAAACTTACAGTCTCAGGGGGACTCCAGGTCTTGAAACACCATGGCTCTCTTACGGAGGGTTGCCCCAGAACACCTATCCGGCTACTATCCATCCATCATGGTCCTCAACGAGCTGGAGATGGAGTGATAAATGGAGTTAGGTTCGATTCCTAACAACGCTAGTGGTTCTTTTACTTCGGCTCCATCTTACAGCTAGGTGTCAATTGACCTTGATGGTGGTTGACTCGATGCACTTCGCTTAAAGAAGCCGGCCCTCGGGCGCGTAAAAGGGAACCTTCGGGTCGGCCAACCTGTACGTTACCCCCGGATTGCAAGGCGTCGCCCAATCGGATATGTACAGCATGTTTGGGGCATGTCGGCTTTCCGTTTCCCCAAAGCACAAGCCCCTTTGTTGGTTCGAAGACTCGGGACTTCGCTGGCGAGATAGGCAACGCTGCAGGCGCACGGAAACATCCGGAATCTGGACAAAATGGCAGGAAAGATCCAATATATCATTCAACAAAGCTTTGCTGTGTCGTTTGGTGCCTGGCCTGGCCTAGATCTTGAAACGCGATGGCCACAAGGTACGAAGATTGATGAATAGCTACAAGCAAAGTGGAAGCTCTAGATTAATGCGAGAAGTACCCCGACCCCGGCACCGGCGCCCGATCCAGCTTAAAGTACCCCGGCTGAAGCCTCTGAAAGACGCCCGCGGGGTCGTACCGGGCCGCCACCGCCTTTAGCCGCGCCTTGTTCTCCGCCCCGTAGCTGCTGATGACGTCCTGGAACATGCTGGCGTAGTTCATGTAGACGTAGACGTTGGCGGCGCCGTGCGCGACCGACGCGGCCTTGATCCGGTTCAAGATCTGGGAGAAGACGCCGTAGACGGCCGCGTCATCCTCCTGGCGATCCCACCAGGCCGCCACCTGCATCACGTAGACGGGCCGGTCGGCCGCCAACGCGTCCTCGAGGCCCAGCGGGTTGCCGCCGTTCTTCTGCATCTTGGCCAGGATGGGCAGCGTGAAGGCCTGGCAGGCCAGGACGGGCAGGAGGTTGCTCACGCCGTCCAGCGCGCCGATCTCCTCGTAGAAGATGTCCTTGGCGGCGATGAGCACGTCGGCCGAGGCCAGGAGGCTGAGGCCGTAGTATATCTCGCGCAGGCCGTCGGGGTTCATGGCCTGGAGCTCGGCGGTGTAGTTGAACAAGACGCGGTTCTGGCGGGTGTCCGAGACGACCGGCACGTCCTTGAAGGCCTCCCAGGCGGGCGAATTGTGGCCGTCGGGCTCGGCGTAGTACTGCTCGATCGAGGCGATCTTGGTGCCATTCTGGGCGGCCATGGCTAACCACATGCCCGCTCGGTGGTCCTTGCTGGCGATGTTGTCGACGGTGGCGGAGAAGGCCTTGCACACCTCGTCGAAGGAGGACTCTTCGTAGACCAGATTGCCTCCCCACATCCGACCCCCCGGCAAGGGGATGGTTTCCAGGTGGAAGCTGACCACGATACCGAAGTTGTTTCCTCCACCACGAAGTGCCCAATACAGATCCGGATTCTCTTTTTGGCTCGCCGTCACGATGTTACCCTGAGCGTCAACGACCTGTCTGGTAGTGAGCGATTGCACCAAGAACGGGTGCTCAACAAGGGAACGTCATCTTACATCGTAAGCAACTACATTATCGCAGGCCAGCCCATACAAGCTCGAAAAGAACGAGATGCCGCCTGATGAATGTCAAGAGTCAGCATGCCAGCGTCGTTGCCATCGGGTAATCAGTTCCAATTGAGCTTACCCCCTGTGGTGAGCCCGCCGACACCAATGTTCTCAATCCGTCCTCCAATGACTGCGACATCGTCCTTCTGGAGGGCCGAGTAAACGCTACCCCATGTGTTGCCAGGTTGCACTGAGGCGACCTTCTTGTCGGTAGATAAGGCAACGCCTTTGAGGTTCTGGAACGACACGGTAATGCCGCCCTCAATGCTGGATGCGCCGGCGAAAGCCGCGTGGCCACCACTCCTCACAGCGAAGGGGCACTGGGCGAGGCGGGACAGCAGAACCAAAACCGACACATCCTCAGGAGTAGACGGCTTGAAGATGCAGTAGGGATGCACGTCGGACTGGAGAGCAGACCAGTAGGTGCCCAAGTAGCTGGTGTACGTTGCCTCGTCGGGACGGTCAACCGAGTCTGCCCCGAAGTGCTTCTCCAGTGACTTGCACTTCAAGCAAATAAGATCACGGTGTTAGCCAAGAAGAAAAAGAAGAGGAACGGCAGGACGGTGAGTGGGATGAGAATCGCAACTTACAGCGATCTCGCAAGCGCGGTTGGAAGAAGTAGACGCCAGAGAGGCTAGGTCTCTGTACTGGCCGACCTGGAAGCCATGGTTTTGCAGAGCAGTGACAGCGTCAAACTCGGTATGCTCAAGGGGCTTGCTCGTGGCAAAAGCCGATATGCAGGCCAGAAGCGCCAACAGTCGGGTAGACAGGCGCAGCATATTGGCTAGCAATCGTCCTTACTAGGTGGTAAACCGGTAAGCGTACACAACCTTGTGAGGCCAGGCAGATGAGACGCGGGTCTATCTATAGTCGAGAGAAAACCTTCCGAGAAGACCCTCCGAGAGGTTACATGGTACGGAGAGCTGGGTCTGGATGTGGACCAGCCAGCTGAGCAACAAGATTGACACCGCTCAATCAATTATGTCCTAGACAAATATTCCGTACAGACAACCAGGATCCCACCGGGGGGACTTCAAGCGATCGAATAGGCGGAAGTGCGCAAAGCACGTCTTGTTGTATGCAGCCTTCAGATGGCAGGATCTACTAGGGCGCCGCTAGCAGACCGGATGGCAAAGAATCCGTTGCCATGACGCCCACCGCCCTGCAGGCTTATACGCACACGGCATACAGGCCAGGGGGCAAGCAGGGGAAAATGACCCAAGATTGCCGGGATCTAGGAAATATCTCGCCTGCATACGGAGTAAGTTGCAGGTCACTGACTCGATGATCAATGATATCGACTAGATCCAAAGAGGGCGACAGGTATCAATGGGATTGATTGAATGAAATAATTACATGAGCACCCGGTGCTTGGCACCAGAAGAATTGATTGACGACACGAACTAATTGCTTCTCAAAATAAGTCAAGCGATGGAGGGGTAAGTCGTCGTTGGCTGTCGTCAAAATAAACAGCTGCTTCCATCCTAGCATCTGTGTGGATCTGATCTATCTCTATCTGGGCAGACGCCGTCCGGCAAGATTCGTTTCCCTTCTCCCACCCACTTCACTGGAAGGGGAGAGGGGAACGGGAAGAAACCTAGGAAGAACGAGCAGCATTAGGCGACCCCGCACCCAACTCCATCTCCCAGCCAGTTGTCACACATGGAGTCCAGGCACTGCCTGCCCGCTTCGCTACCTAAGGTACCAGCCGAGCACTACAGTGACGCCGCCTAAAGTAGCCCGACTGCTGCAAGGCGGGAAGTTCAATTGGGGACGGCAACCAACCCCACCAAGGCCAGCAAGGACAAGCAACCACTAAAAGCGAAAGCGCAAAGCGCGTCTCGACTCAGCAGACGACACACCACGCAAATAGCACACACCGCCGCCCAGCATGTCCACGAACCAGCGCCCGGCCTCCTCCTTCGGCATGGCGCGCGAAAAGACCTTCTTCGAGCAGCAGCGCGAGCTCCTCATCGGCGAGATCGCCATGGTACGTTTCCTCCCATTCCGCCAATTGGTTCCCTCTCAGTGCTAACCCGGGTCGCGATTCACCAGAACTTCGAGCACGTCCTAGCCAACATCAACAAGCTCAACCGCTCCCTCGAGGCCGTCATCGCCGTCGGCCACGAGTTCTCCTCGGTCGAGGCCCTGTGGTCGCAGTTCGAGGGCGTCATGGCCAAGGAGCCGGAGCAACAGCCCGCGACCGCCGCCGCGGGCGAGGACGAGGAGGGGCACGATACCAAGATGGAGGACGACGACGAGGACCAGACCGAGCGCATCAAGGAGGAGGGTCAGGATTGAAACCGGGAACGTAGGACTGGAAGAACGAAACGCTTTACGAAGGAAATAACAATCACGGCGCGATGCTACGGATGGAGCGCAAACCATCACTTGATACCCGGGACCAGCGGCCGCGATATAGAATAGCACGAGAGGGCCAATCCCAAGGATGCACACACATGACTCACAGCCTACGGATGTTTCTGGCCGATTACCCTGCGGAAGGATATGTAGACATGTCACGATATCACAAAGATGGAGCAGAAGCAAATGCGAGAGCTGTTTCAAGTGTTTTTGTATTCCCTATAGCCGGACCACTATGCTGATGTTTTGTTTTGTGTGTCTCTTGGATCAACAAGAAAAAAATAGAGGTGAAACACCAAAACCGCAAGCCAAAAAAAAGAGACCACCCTATCCTTGATGATGAGAGCAGATACAACAAAAGGAAAGAATCTTCTCACTGTCTCCTTCTCCTCTCTCTCTCTCCCCGTCTCCCTCGGCAGAAAATAAAACCTTCATCCATGATCAATACACTCGTGTTCTCAAAGTTTCAATACTCATCCCCCTGCTTCTGTTCTCTCTCCTCCAGTAGAGAGAGAGAATTTAAGAAAACAGGGTAGTTCGTTTCGCACGTAGCGGCACCCTCCATTGAGGCCTATACAAGACGCCACAGTCTAGCCAAGTGGCCAAGCGGCTCCGCGTTTCGTCATTCTCCTTTCTCGTGTCTCCTTGTCCCATGCAGTGACCTCCTCCGTCCCCTCGGCAGATAGAAAAACAAAAAGATCGAAAAAGACCCGAGGAACGCCGGTGCGATGAAAGATCTATGATGCGAGGGGAAAGCAGCATATACAGGAAGCTCTCTTGGTCGTCCATAGCAGCTCCTCAGTCTTCCTCTTCCTCTTACAACGGCTTTGGATGTTCCCCAGGATTTCCCTAGGTCGTCTGTCGTGAAAATAAAAGCGTCGTGGCAAATAATAAATATCGTGCAAGAATAGTGCGTTGTCTCTTGTCGTAGGCATTACCACCCCTCCTCCTCCGGTCGTCTGGTGGTAGAGCGTTGCCTGCGCCTTTCCCCAGGACGCACCCTCCGTATCACGGCATCGCGGTGGATGCGCTGGAAAGCGTGGGCATGCGCGCGCGCTTTACAGTGGCCGACACATCCGTCTCTTCTTCTTAAAAGCGCGGACGCCGGGTATGCCCATGCTATCCCGTTTGGAGCTGCCCGTGCTTTTTGATGAGCCGCTGCCAGCTTCGGCCATGGCCGCCTCCAGGTTGCGACGGTCGTTAAAGACAACCGTGTCGATGGCCTTCTCGAAGATCTCGTCCACACCCGACATCTCCTTGCTGCTACATTCCATGTACTGGGCGTTCATCTTCTTGGCGACGGTTTGGCCCTGATCTGTCGTTACGGGCGTCAGGCCTTGCGTCTTGAGCATCTCGACACACGTCTTCTTGTGCCGCAGATCTGACTTGAGGCCGACGAGCACCAGCGGCGTGTAGGGGCAGAAATGCAGAACTTCGGGATACCACTGTGGCATGGGTCAGCATTCATGTTTACCTCAGTCCGAGAGGGAGAGATGGATGTCAACATACCTTGTCTAGTACATTGTCTAATGAGTTAGGGCAGTCGATGGCGAAGCAGACAAAGATGAGATCGGTTTCGGGGTACGACAGCGGGCGCAACCTGTCGTACTCTTCCTGGCCGGCGGTATCCCAGAGCGCCAGCTCGACGGTTTTACCGGTGCGCTGATGTGTGGGGTATGTGATGTAGTTCTCGAAGACGGTGGGCACGTATTTCTAAGCGTGGTGGTTAGCAAGGTGGGTGGCCTCGACCTTGAGCACGCTGATGGCGGGGAGGAAATTGACTCACCTCGGGGAAGTAGCCTTGGCTGTAGCTGATAAGTAAACATGTCTTGCCGCAGCCACCGTCGCCGACGACGACGATCTTCTTGGAGTAGGCGGGAGCCTCCGTGACATGGGTCGCCGACGACTCTCTACCTGTCGAGGAGCTCATGGTGGTGCTGACGGTGCCTTCGCTGGATCGCGTATTACGCTGCTCTCGGGCGCCGGTGGGTTTGCGCTGGAGACCATTGTCGTACTTCTCGCCCATCGGCTGGCTGCTGCTGCTGCCGTAGTAGGAATTGCGGTTGGAGTACTGCGCCATGACGGCGATCGCGTGTTGAGGAACGTCGAGCTTTTTAGTAAAGTGGCTATCGAATTATGACTGAATTCCGGTGTTGTGGTGTGTGTGTGTGTCAATGTGCGTGTGTGCGGGCGGGCGGGTTGAGAAATGCTGGAGACACCCGAAACAGAAGGTCTTTTTCGAGGTGGTTGGTTGGTGGGAATTGGCAGGTGGCGGAGGTTGGATGGAATGAAGAGTGAGACTGCTCTTATTGACTTCTCGAAGAAGGTTAATTATTGAAGAGAGGCAAGGGCGTGTGAGGCGTGTTGAGGGTGAGGCGGGATAGTAGAAGTTGAGTTGTGTGTGTTTAGCTGTATCGATGGGCAACAACAGGCACAAGGTAGATGGATTGGACGAAGTGGGATGATGGGAACGGGATGGGTTGCGAGCTGCACTGCCGGACTTGTTGTTTGAAGCGAACAGCTTCATTGGCCGTTCCAAGGCATGCATTTAGCGGTTTAATGGATGTGGTTGGCGGCTTGAGCTGACGCCCAACTTTCTACGGGTCGGCGGGGCAACGGGTAGTAGAGGGGTGGCTGGGCCAGAGCTGTCCCCGCTATCAGCTTGCAGTACCACCACTGCAGTACCACTGCGACAGTAGCCCCCCGGCAATAAT
The DNA here is from genome assembly GCF_038362585.1 of Apiospora marii. Taxonomy (NCBI): domain Eukaryota; kingdom Fungi; phylum Ascomycota; class Sordariomycetes; order Amphisphaeriales; family Apiosporaceae; genus Apiospora; species Apiospora marii. The sequence continues at coordinate 5,525,579 of NW_027117377.1, forward strand.
AGCCTGTTTCCTCTGTTTCCCTCACTGCCCGTAGGCCCTCTGGCTGGCAGTGGACGAGCAGCCGCCCCACTCCGCCTGCGTTGCATGTGTTACAGATTGCTCTCCGGTCCGTGTTATCTGCTATCTCCCTGTTTCCCCCCCAGTCGACTTCCTTGGTTCAGTCCACCAGTTCGACCAGGCTCTCAACCAGGCTACATGTCCCGCCCTAGTCCCTACTAACCTGCTGCCAGCTCAGCTTCAATTCCCCGATCCCGTCATCACCGATCCATTCTAGCGACCATTGGCACTAGGACTCTGCACGGGCCGCCCACACGCTTACGAGCTCAAGTGCGGTCAAGCCTAGCCAAATCCCATCGCGACTGAAAAAATCTCTGCCTACAAATTGACGTCCAAATCGACGCGTCCGACGGCCAGCTCCTCCTTTTTTCCTTCCTCTCACCAACCAGAAAAAGAGCCTCCTTCTCGCTTACTCCCCTTCTCCAGAGCCAAGACCCAGAGCGATCGGCTCCGTCTGTCGTGATGGCCGAAGAAGAAGTTAGCAAGTACGTCACGCTCGTCTCCAACGACGGCTTCGAGTTCGTCGTCTTGCGCGAGGCGGTGCTCATCAGCCCCATGATCAAGAGCATGGTCGACACGAAGAGTGAGGACCACCTCCCGTGCCTTTCTCTCAGGTCGCATCCCGGCTAAGTAAGTGTTTTCTGCAATAGATAGCTTCAGAGAAGCCCGTCTGAGCGGCCGATGCAAGTTCGAGGAGATCAGGTAAGGCTACACTATTTCCTATTCGGGATCTCGACATCCTGGGTCCAGTCCATCTTTCTGCCCCCTTCCTCCATCCTCCCTCCCAGAGAAGAGAGCTAGCCTCCTTGATGAAACCACATTTCGCTATGTCTTTACCGAAGGACCACTCATCGTGGACTGCATGACACCAAACTACACTTGATCTGAGAATTTGGCCTCTGCTCTCTGTCTGCATTGCGCATTCATTGCCCACTCACTCAACCCGAAACCACACACCGAAGGAGCTTGCACTGACAGACGGATCTGGTTCAAGTGGTCAGGTAATGGAAAAGGTCGTCGAGTACTTCCACTACTGGTACAAGAACCGTGAGAAGGAAGATGTGCCGGACATGGACATCCCGGCCGAGCTCTGCCTCGAGCTTCTCGTCGCGGCAGACTTCTTGGGCCTCGACAGTAAGAAACCACCTCCACCCCGTGGGGTCTAGCTTGGTGGCGATACCGCTCACACTTCTCCTTCCCCAAGAGCAAACATGATACGATTGAACGAGGCATGAATCGGATGGCGTTGGGCAGGGACGTTGCTCATTCACGGATATGGCGTTGTGGTGTTTCGGGTCTTACCGACGAAGATGTGTTTACGAGCAGCAATGCTACCAATTCAAGACCTGTTCTTCCTGGTACGGTTGGGCTTCGTGTGTGTATTGATGCCTTGAAGGGTAAGTATGACGGTGACTATTGGCGCCTGGTGATGCTCCTCATTTCATCCCAACTTCTCTCCATTCTTTACCCACCACCCATCTTAAGCATATACGATCTCCTCTATCCTCCGTGGGTTGATCGTCTATAATAGATGGAAAAGCAAATTCGTCCCCGTCACTCTGCGAAGCTCCAGTTTCTCCGTGGAGACCAAGCTTTTAATCAAGGGATACATCACGATTACTTCAATATTGCATTATACCATTACTTGTCAACATCAACTCGGCGAAAGCGTTGCTCTTGTTATTATGCTTCCCGTGAATAATGATTATGCCAGTACATCCCGTCCCGTCGGTCATCATATCCAACGGAACAAACGTTATGCCAATGGCACCAAGTGATCCCTAATTTGTTCAGTATGGCATCAGCTGGTGGGATCACTGCCTTCACCCTCAACGCCCTAATCTGTTCAGTGTGACATAAGCTGGTGGGATAACCGCTTTTACCATTCACGGACACAACTCTCCCTACATTCACCAACACGTCAGGTGATCTCGCGATCCCAACTGAACCCTGCATGGATCTTGTCCTGTGCCCACTGTTGGGTGGCCCAGGTGACGTAAGTCAGCCCGAGCATTGTTTCTGGGGCCGCGCATCCGAGGGGATTGCGATGGGGTCGAAAATTGTACGAGATCCGCACTACCCCCTAAAAGGATCCCCTGACGGTTACATTACCTGATTAGCCTCAACGAACCGGTACGATGTTGAGTACGAGTCAATGCGCCTGTAACCGAAGCTCTACTGCTACTAGTGTCTCAAGAGGTGAGGCTGAATGTGATGTCTTCATATTTGATGATTATGAACATTAGATTGGTACATAGTGAAGTATGTACCTAAGCGTATGATGTGGAAGGTACCACGCAAATAAGCTGTACATAGCAAACAACAATAAAGGAAGGTGCTTGCCAGTGACCCAAAAACAATCTCAAATGGGTATCATCCAATTGGACTCCAGCTCCCGAACTCCATGCCAATTTCAAGAGCATTCGAACCTGCCGGCCCCAAAACTCTACCCCGTCGTCGACTCCTTCGACTGCCGTTCTCCATACTGCACCCCTTACACCACCGAGAAGCTCTCATAGCTTGGGGCCCTCTTGCCGGCGTTCAAGACGTTCTTGCTCCGCCCTGAACTGCTCCGACCAGTCTGACTCCTCCTCCGCCTCCTCCGCCGCCGCGGCCTCCTCAGTCTCATCTGTCTCGCCCTCGACGGGTTCCGTCTCCCGGGGAGGAGCTGCTGGTGCTTCACACGGGGGCACGTTGGGCTGGGAAAGTACCTGGGCGAAGGTCAATCCCGGCACGACTGGTCGCCCCGGCTGGATCCAGACGGGTCGCATCCATGCCAGTGCTCCCCTCGCGACGGCTGCGAGTCCCGACGATGCTGGTGTGGATGGGTTGGATGAGCCAGGTGCTGCCTCGACTGGTGCTTGAGCGAGTTGGTGCTCGTGCTCAGGTTGCTGCTGCTGCTGCTCCTGCTGCTCTGCAGCGCCGGAGATGGCGTTTGACCAGTCCTCGGCAGGCTCGGCATTGTCGGGGCTTGGCTGTGCCTGCCCGATGCTTGGGCGGCTCCAGGTGTGGACGCTCCAGTCGTGGCCGATGGGTGTAGGAGGAGCAGCAGCTGGGACCGTATCAGCCTCGTCGTCAGATTCTTCATCATCGTCAGATTCCCCGTCATCGTCAAATTCCGAGTCATCGTCAGATTCGTCGCTCTCCTGCGTTGCCACGGAGTCACCGTCATCCGTAGCCTCCTGCTGCTGGCGGCGGTTGGGGGCCGGCTGCATGCGATCGTGGGCTAGGTACTCTTCTTGAAAACCTAGCACACCCTCACTGATATGCTCGTACCAGTCGGGGAACCCCTCCAAGATTGCGTTTTGCCGGCGCCACCAGGCTTCATCCTCGCGTCGGCCCAGGTCTCCCTCCACTACAGATTCCCAGCGCCGGAGCATTTGCAGGCCCGTACCCAGACGAGTGTAAACTTCATTGAGGCCGTCTGCCACACCTCCTTCCCATCTGTTGGTGCCAGCTTGGGACGCCCGCTGGAGCTCGTGCAGCCAATGCAGAACATGATGGACCATGTGGCCCATCCTGCGTGCCACGACATCGTTCAAGCGGCGCAGGCGGTCGATGTCGATGTGTGCAGGATCACGCACCAAAACGCGTCGGCGTCGTCCCTCGATCATGCCTCCAACTTGATGCATGGCTTGACTATACTGATATAGAAATTTGCGGCGGCGTTGTTGGTACTCCTCCTCTAGTCCCCTGCACCTGGCATTGCAAGGGGCCTCGAGTGCCTGCTGGGGGATGACGGTGCCCGCCACCAGGAGATTGACGTTCAGGAGGTGCTCGCAGCTGTGGTACAGCGACGCGCGGCACATGGGGCACTTGTCGTGGCCGCCGCAGTCGGACTCGATCCATTCCTTGAAGCATTCGGGATGGGCGCGGTGGGCGCCTGGGCAGGGAAGCGTGACGAAGTCAGCTTGTGGCTGCTTCGACTCTTCCTGGCAGATGGGACATTCCTCGGCTTCGATCTTCTCGGTCTCGGGGGCAGAAGGGAGAGACTGAGGGGTGGCTGATGCACCACCATCCTTGTCAGAGGCTTGGTCTTGCTGCTGTTGTTGTTGTGGTGCCTTGGCCACTGCGGCCTCATCTGTCAGGCGGTTCAGCTCGACATCGGCCTCGGCCATGCGAATATCTTCAACGGCTTTGTCGAAGTCGGCAGTCCAGCTGGAGCAGCCCATAATGTTTTGCATGGTGGAAGACATGGTGTTTGGTGTGTGAAAGAGCGGGCGAGAGTGAGAGAGAGAGATGGCGTTACAAAGAGTATAGTGAGGTTTGGTTGTGGGGTAGAGCAAATACCCAAGTGAGGTTGGACAATAGTTGTGTGCTGGAGTGTCTTTTGAAGAAGCAAGTGCTTGTTGGTTGTGTTTGGTTTGGACTGGATTCCGAGGATAGAGAGCAGGGTTTACAGGAAGGAAAAGTAACAAGAGCAGGAAATCAGAAAGTATTTATACCTGCCAGAAAGAGCAGAGCAGTCTTCGGAGAAGACATGAATAGAGTTTTCGGGTAGGCAGTAGACAATTCATCTGCTTCTTTTTTTCACTTCTAGCTTTTACTTGAGCCACTTGTTGAACCAGAGAATGGGCGATCCAGTCTGGGGTGGAGGCCCGGAGATGGGTGTTTTGCAGTATAGAGTTTCCAAAGGACCAGTATTCGCCATTCTCTCGGGCCCTCCTTTGCCATGATGGGAGAATAAAACAGGCAGCAGTATATTTTCAGGGCCGATTGTTGAGTCACTGATGATTGCTACTGATTATTCGGGTGGAATGGGATTAGGAAAATGGGGGATGGGCTTTCGGAGTTGTCTCTTGCCTGCAGTGTTCGCACTGAGGGAACCACTGGCAATGGGAATTTTCTCAGAGGATTCAATCTACAGGACACTATGGAATGGTTTTGACAGACAGAATAGCATTTGGATGTCGGCTCGTCTCCCATATCGAGTAGAGGTATAAGTCTTAGTGAACCCCCCCTTCCCCCCTTTATTCTCAGGACATCAATTTCAGCCTGTCAATTCCAACTGCTGAAGAAGCCTCGTCTACACAGTTGGTTCGCAAATTCAACCAATGTGACAAGTCTGCGAGCAGCTTTTGGCTGCATTCGAAAAGCCCATCTCCGATTCAGGGTTGGCTATTGATTCATGCTCCATCTATAGCCCGAGAAACCCACAAACCAACAAACGGTTGCGGGAACCACGATGTCCATAAACTCAAATTCTGGGCTGCATGGCCCGATAAGAACAGCAGCAATTGATTGCCAGTAGCTCCAAGGAGCAAAGAGCCTGGCTCTGTTCTTCCAGACTTATACGCGCGAATATTTAATGAGCTGCCGGATGCAAGGGACTTGATTTCGTCGGCACGAGTTTCTTGTGGATTCAAACAGCTGCTTCTTGTGAACAGTCCAGTATACAGTTGGTTAGATCAGATAATCCATTCATAACGTTTATTTATCTCCGACCCCTTGGAACGGGGCTGGTGGTCGGGTAAGGCTTGCGCGGGTTTTCACCGTTAGAGTTCCAACCCTTCCAGTCGGGTCACTGTGCAGCTGCACCTCGAGTGCCATTGGACGACATGATCTAATGACAAGAAGAAAGAAGATAAAGGAGATAGAGAGAGGGGGGAAAAAATCGAAAGGAGAGGGAACGCGAATTTTGGCACTGACTGTGATATCTTTACCTAGTATGGATGGTCTATTTGGGATTGGGCAACACCCTCATGCACCTCTGCATGGATTGCTCCAAATCAAAAGGCTGAAAGGATGCACCGTCCTCATGCACGCATGTCAACACCTCACCGTCGCCAATTGCGACAAAAACCAACCACATATGCGAAAAAGAAGCCTGAGGCCGGGCGAAAGGAAAAGATGCAGAAAATGCAAAAATAACAGCTCGTGCCCTGGATCGAACAGGGGTTGCCAGAATAATGATGGCTTATGGATCAGAATCTGGAGTGATAGCCACTACACTACACAAGCCTTGAAAGCATACATGGCGCGCGGTGATGGGAATCGGATTGTTTTTGAGGTACTATATTTCTTTGCAATTGTGCGCACATCAGAAAAACACCTCTAAATCATGATCGCCACCAGTCTGGCTGGATTGACTGTCTCTTGTGTGCGACCTGTAGTTATTTGGAAGTTGTGGTTTTGATGGACAAAAGTGGACCAAGGAGATTGGTGGCCGTCTAAAGACAGCCTGAATGCAGCAAAAGATGCATACGCCCTGGACAGCTCGAAGATCATCGGACCAATACTATCATATCAATTGGATCAATGCGACAGATGTAAGTTAACGAGTCAGAATACACCACTTTTCATCTCGTAGCTCTTAAATAAGTTCATACATTGTCAACTGGGGTATCAATTCAGTACCGTCCACCACGCCCCCTCCCCTGCCCACGACCTCCTCCCCCTCGTCCCCGGCCCCGTCCTCCCCCAAAGCCACCACCGCGTCCCCCTCCACCACGGGCCCCATCCCTATCCTTGCGCGGCATCGACGGCGCCGGCCCCTGGTGCCTACGCAGATTCCGCTCCTTGTCCGTCGCGTCCCACAAGGTCGGCAGCCCCAGCAGCTCGCAAAACGCCGCCGTCTGCGGGCTCGTGTACTCTTGGGGCTGTATGTTGGCGTGGTTCAGATCGGGCACCGGCTCGTCCTCGGCCAGCGGCGGCGCCGTGATTTCGAAGTTGTACGGCACGTCCAGCTTGCCGGCCTTGACCACGTGCTCGTCGACCCAGGCGCGCTCCGCGTCGATCAGGGGCGCATACACGGCCTCGCCCAGATCCGGCGGCAACTTGGCGTTCTCGCGGTCCTCGTGGCCGAAGGCGAGGTACTGGTGGAAGACGCGCGTGATGGCGAGCCACTCGGGGTCGTAGGTGAACTTGGGCTCGCTGTCGGGGGTCGTCGCCGCTGCCTCTGCGTCGGCGGGGGCGGGGTTCGTGGGCGTGAGGTACGAGAGCTGGAGGAACTTCTTGCCCGGGACGGCTTTGTCGAGGGCGATGAAGCGGGTCGTGGTATTGGTGATGGTGGGTGGGACAGGTTGTCCGGGTATGGTCTTGGGCTTGTGGGTTGGCCGGGCAAAGGCCGCGGGCAGTTGGGCTCTCAGCTCATCCGGTACTATGCTGCTGGTAGTAGTAATTGTGTCACTGGGCTTTGCTTCTTCCGCCTGTGGCTTCGGGGCTTCGGTCGCGGGTTTCGGAGGCTCTGCACTGTCGTCCTCGTCATCCATATCTAGATCAATCTCGTCCGGGTTCGCAGCGGGTTCCGCAGCCACCACCGGCTCTACTGCTGCTGGTTGAGAAGGCTCTGTGCCCGTGGCTGGGCCGGCTGCTGCGTCGGGCGCATCGAACGTCTTGATGGCGGTAAACTTGCAATGCATGTGCGCGGACAGCCAGTACGACGGTCGGAGCCGGTCGAGGACGTACGTCGCCGCCAAACTGCCCAGCGTGCCGTCCCGCGACTCATTGGCGAAGAAGGGCTTCTCGCGGAACAGGGCCGCCTCGTTGCCGTGGCGCTCGATGGCGCGGGGCCAGTCGTGGCTGACGCCCAGGTCGACCTGCTCGCGGATCTGGAGGAGCTTGCGCACGTCGATCTCGCGGATGTGGTAGAAGCTCTTGATGTCGTCGCTGTTGAATGGCAGGCGCTCGATGTGGGGGCGGTTGTAGTTGTAGCCCTTCCAGATGCCGCTCATGCCGGCGATGCGCAGCGGGCCGCAGCGCAGCACGTTGGCGGCGCCCATGTAGTAGATGTTGGGCGCGACCCAGCCGCCGTAGTACAGCTCCCACAGGTGCGAGGCGGCCTCGTGGTTGCCGCCGATGAACAGGGTCAGGATGGGCGCCTTGGCGGTGCCGCGGTAGTACTTGGGGAAGTCGCCCAGCTGCCGGTACTTGGTGGGCACCGACATGACCGTGATGTCGGCCACGTTGCGCACGGCCTGGAAGTCGCCGCCGATGATCAGGAGGTCGACCTTGGACCATCCCCGGACCTTGGCGGCATGCTGTGTGGCCGCGTAGATGGCATCGAGTGTGCCATGGCCCTGGATGAAAAGGTCAGTATCAAATTGGTACCTGCGTCATGCATTCATTGCATGCAATTGGGATATTTCAGTGCTTACACAACCCTCAAATGCCACACGGAGACCACCTATCTCCTGCAGAATTTTTTGACTCGCCATGTTGGATGGTTGAAGTTGGCGGACAAGGTAAACAAGAGATGCTGATGGGACAGGCCCTTCCTCTATTTCAACAACCAATGTTCGACTACAGTGGGTCAATTCAATCGGTAGCGGTGCAACGGTGCTGATTTAGCGAGTGCTGAGATGTGGCCCGTGCGGATGCTTACAACTCCTGTTTCATGGGCGGTTTATTTCATCAAGCAGGTACGCTACTGCAAAGCACTGAGAGTACGGCAGACAGGGGCTTGGGTGACTCACGAATGACTCCTTCCTCAGACGTGATACACACTGTATGCAATGCAAATTCTCATGCACGACTTCATCTTTTCATTAAGAATAGTCCAGGGTATTGAGCATATCTGGGCAAAAGGCTGCCCTGTCGAAGTGGAGAGAATTACAATGCATGCTGTGCAGGTAGGTATCAGACAAACGACGACGAATGAAATGCAACTCCCTTCTAGAGCTGCTCCAGCCATGCAAACAGCTTGGCGGCTCCGACTTTCCATTGCACATCGTTCTGCACATGGTGTCCAGCACCGGGCACCCAGGCCAGTCTGATGCCCTGTCCGCTGTTGTCCTCCCCACCATCGCCTTTCAGCTCCTTGACCGGTGCACTGTTGGCTTCGAGCTTCTTCGCCCTCATCGAAGCCCATATGGCGCCGCGGTACGTCTCGGCGGCCTTGATCTGGACGTCTCGCGTCATCAGCTTATCGCCGGTGCCGGCCATGATCAGGATCCTGTCGCTGCTCCTGTTCCAGCCGAGGATGTTGCCCAGAAGCTTTCGGGCGTCGACAAAGGGAGCCAGCATGCCCATCGGCCACCAGAAGCTCTCGTAGCGATTCAGGTGCCGCTGGAACTCCAGCAAATCGTCCTCGGGGTACTCCTCGCTGAAGAAGGCCCGCCTTGTCAAGAACGGGTGCGATAAGGGTGAGTTGGAGTGCCATCCGTGGAAGATCATGCGGATGGCGAACCAGGGATCGAAGCAAGCCCAGTTGAAGTAAACCTTGAATCTATTTGGCAGTGTCAGCCACTCATTGCTTGCAAATGCTAACTAAGGCATATCTATGAATGGCGCGTGTGTACTTACGATCCGGTGCCGGGTACTGCCCCGAGCAGACCCAGCCCCTTGACCCGGACATTGCCCTCACTGAGAAGGAATTGGCTCAAGCCGCCCCCGCTAGAGTGGCCTACCAAGACGACCTCGCCGCCGCCCGAACGCGCCTGCACCTCCTTGATGCCCGCCACGAGGTCGTCGCCGAGGTCCCGCTTCGTCGTCAGGTAGAGCATGCGCAGGAAGGACGGGTGCCAGCTCTCGCCGTGGCCGCGCGTGGAGACGGCGTAGCTCGTGACGCCGCGCCGCGCCAGGTAGAGCATGTAGGGCGTCCAGACGCGGGCGCAGCCCATGCCGCCGTGCGCGAAGACGACGACGGGGTTGGTGGTTTTGGCGGGCTGGTTGGGCGGCTTGGCGCAGAGCAGCTCGAGCTTGCCTTGGGGCGTCTCGACGAAGGTGCGCTCAATGCCGGCCGGTAACGTAGAGGGCGGACCGGTCGGCCGCGTCCAGTAGATCCAATCATAAGACAGACAGAAGTTCAAATTGAACATAATGGTAACCGATGCTGTATACCAGTCCGATTGCTCGATGGAGACCAACCTTGACAGTGTGCGTTATTGAATAACAATAACTTGGTGCTATCTCGTTGCCTCAGCTAGGGAGACGAACTGCTTATATATATGTATTCTTTTGAAGGCAATATAATTGACAGTCCTTAATTAGCCCTAAAGTTCAGCTACCGGCCTCACCCGACAATGGCTTTGTTAGCCCGAAGGTATTTCTTCGGGTGACTCCTCGTCGCGATGACGGAATGTTTAGGGATCGCAAGCGCAAGTATGGAATCGGCATTCCAGCCGTAGATTTCATAGGATTGCCCCTTCGCAATGGCCTACACCGAACACTCATCGGGACCTTTGGTGATACTGCATATGCACTCTGTGGCTGACTGAGTCACCCGGCTTTTCAGCTTTCCCATTGGTATTGCCTGCATTTCAGGAGCTCCTAGTCTTCAGCCATGCCGGCGCTAAACATCCAACGAGCGTGTGCTATGCCAGATTGTAGGTAAGCTTGCGATTGACACGTAATGCCTCATTTTCGAGTCGACTTGACACGGTGCTTGTCGTAGGGCAAGACATCAAAGAGCGACCATGGGCGCACGCCTTTGAGATGCTACCAGATACGCCGGGGATTATTATCTCCCGAGGTTGTCACGTTCATGTCGTAATGTAAAGATTTTGTAAGGACCAAACATGTACGTCTTGTCCTTCTCACTGATGATCCAAATTCCGTAGGTGGCCGCCCATTGAACATAAACGGTTTACAGTGGGTCTTTATCTTGTCGCGCCCTGACCACCGCTAAACTGTGCAGCCTCAAACTCATTCCTTTTTCTCATATCAAGGTGTTATCGCAACGTCCAGAGCTCCCCGATCCCATCATCATTTCCTGTCTTCGCCAGTTTGGTTGGGCAAAGACCAAACACATTCACCATGGAGAAGGAGACTCTTGAACCGAGCCTGCGTTTTTTGACGGACGCGGCTCATTTGCTGGCCCAGACGGCGCCGGAAACTTCAGCACATATCATGGCCAAGAGGAATGCTTTCATGTTTGAGAACAACCTGGAGCTATCAGACCGACAGAGAGAGCATACATGCGGCTCGTGCGGTCACATAATGGTTCCCGGCGCTGGCGATGCACTGAAGCTGGAAACGGACAAGGCTATTCGCAAACGCCGCAGCAGGAAAGGGGCAGCAGCAGTGGCCGCGAAACCAGACGCGAAAAGATCTGGTCGCGTGGCGGGCATTCGTAAAGTCATAACCTGCCAGATGTGCGATCGCTACACAAAGCTCGATTTCCCGCCACCCCCGGCAATTCCACGGAGAGCAAAGGCAAAACCAAGTACCGCGACAACACCAGGTCTCCCGACCGCTCCCGGCGCAAAGGCGAATGCGCCTCAGCCCAGCGAGCCAGTCAAGGCGCCGCCGTCCGCCAACGCCAGCAGCAAGAAGAGAGCTAAAAACCGAAAACAGGGCCTGCAGGCTCTGCTTCAGTCGCAAGCCTCCTCATCTGCTCCCAAAGTGGGGCTTGGACTTAGCCTGGCTGATTTCATGAAGAAATGATGTCCTCTCTGCACGCCGGCTCGAATGGCACGGCAACATGGCATTTTGAGGATGGATCTGTATCAAAATTCGATCCAGTGTTACCCTGCCTGGATGGGATCCTGAAATGGCTGCAGGCTCTGGCCGCTAACAGTATGGAACATTCTGGACCCCAGCTGGTTGGGCTATGTCATCAGGCTCTTGGCGACCCCGCGGACGCACTAATGTGCCCCTCCAAAATTTTCGATGCTGCGAAAACATAACCCCTCCAAACATTTAAGAGTCACTTTGCGACAAGCCCGCAGCCCAACCTATTTTGTTAGGTATTCACATTTCTCTGCCATACGGACAACGAGTTTGAAAACATTCAAGATGTCGGCAAACGATAGCCAAGACGCGACGACCAAGACCCTCTCCTCGGCCGAGTTCTTCGAGACCATTGGGCAAAAGGCGAGCCAGACGGGCCAGACTAACGGCGCGGGGCAAGAAAATGGCGAAGACGATGGCAAGGTCGTCGAGGAGATTGAGTCGCTCTGCATGAACTGCCACGAGAATGTAAGCAGGATACACCACTTACTTTATCCATACTGTCTGTTTTTATCCATGCGCTAACATCTATCGGCCCAGGGCATGACGCGAATGATGCTGACCATGATCCCCTACTTCCGCGAGGTCATCATCATGTCCTTCTCCTGCGAGCACTGCCACTTCGCCAACACCGAAATCCAAGCCGCCGGCACCATCCAGCCCCGGGGATCTCGGTACGAACTGCGACTCAACGATGCGGAGGACTTCGCCCGAACCGTGGTCAAGTCTGATAACGCCGTCGTCAAATTCATCGAGCTCGATGTCGAGGTTCCCGCCGGCCGCGGACAGCTCACAAATGTCGAGGGTCTCCTGTCGACCATCATTGATGACCTGGAGCTGGGCCAAGAGGCGCGCAAAGAGCAGGCCCCGGAGATTCACGGCAAGATTGCCGAAATCATCACCAAGGGTCGTGACATGCTTGCCGGCAAGAGCTTCCCCTTCCGTGTGTCGCTGGACGACCCATCCGGCAACTCCTGGATCTCGCCCGATATCAAGGATGGCGTAGGGAAGTGGTACAAGCGCGACTACTTGCGGACACCGGAGCAAAACGCTGCCCTGGGACTTGCGGCGCAGGACCCCAACGTCATTGACGCTACCACCACAAGCCCCGAGGACAACATCATTCCCGACACAGTCTACTCCTTCCCGGCCACATGCCCTGGATGCATGCACCCTTGCACCACCAACATGAAGATGGTCGACATCCCACATTTCAAGGCTGTTGTGTTGATGTCAACGGCATGCGAAGACTGTGGTTACAAGTCAAACGACGTCAAGACGGGAGGAGAGATCCCGGAACTGGGCAAGAAGATTACGCTCAAGGTGGATGAATCGGTGGATCTGGCAAGAGATATCCTGAAGAGCGAAAGCTGTGCGCTCGAGTGCCCGGAGCTCAGCCTTCACGTTAACCCCGGTACACTGGGCGGTCGCTTCACCACGGTCGAGGGCCTCCTGACCCAAGTCCGGACCGACCTGCACAACCAGATCTTCCAGTCGGGCGAGAGCGGCGACTCGCTGGCCAGCGGCGAGAAGTCGAAGTGGGACGAGTTCTTCAGCGGGCTGGACGCCGCCATCAAGGGCGAGAAGAAGTTCACCATCATCCTGACGGATCCCCTGGCCTCGAGCTACGTCCAGAAGCTGGTCGACCCCGACCAGGACGACCCGCAGATCACGAGCGAGGACTACACGCGGACGCACGAGGAGGAGGAGGATCTTGGTTTGTTAGACATGAAGACCGAGGGCTACGAGGAGGATGCGGCGGCGGAAGCGAAGACAAATGGCGAGGATGCTGCTAAGACATCATGATGTTGTGAGATTGTCTAGGGGCGGACTGAATGACACGAAAAAAGTAGTTGTAGATACGGTTTGATGATGATAGATACCAAAATAGATCTCCTTTGCAGTTACATGCATGCATCTTGGTCATCCTCTACATTAACTTGTTTCAGTGACACATCTCCAGATCTCTTATTGGCCAACCCCCACATCCGCTTCTGGCTTATTTCTCCCGACTTGTACTCAGGCTGATTTGGAGATTGACGTTCCTACATATCAGCACATCCATAATTCCAAGCGCGCCTGATCGAAAACACATTGAGTTTCCTTGAATGTTGCACATATATAGTTGTTCTGCTCGAGGATATATGATCAAAGATAGGTACAGATGGAACTTCCTCCTGAACTGATCGACGAAGTACGTGTGCTGTGAACCATTGTCGTCTTCCACCACTTGAAAGCTGATACTCCGAAGATCACATTCTACGCCGAGGCTTCCAGCCGCATCCTGCCCGGCGACGAGATTAAGCCTCGCCGCGAGAAGACGGACCCCGAAGGCCGCGCGAGCCTGGCCTGCCTGCGCTTGGCCAATAAGGTCTTTTGCCGTTGCGCTACGCCGCTGCTTTTCCGGCACATCGATGCGACGGTGGGTAAGATCTCGCGTCTGCGCGATGTGTCGACCAGTCCGTACGCAGGATATGTGCGGCACGTTGATCTCGGGACCGGTCGCAGCGCATCTTCAGATCGGGCAGAGAATGCCCGATGTGCCGAGGATCTTGCTGAGCTCTTGGCTCCTTGTCTGGGGCGTCTTCCAAAACTGAGTTCTCTTGACTTCGTCGGTGGCACGTCGTCGTATGTCGGTGGTGAACTCTCGCCCGAAATCAACAAGTCGCTGATCAATTCGTTGAAGACGAGCTTGGTCGACGTAGACCTCCCACAGCCCCGGGAACTGGATCTGGGCTTCCCTACCGCCGGAGTCTTTACCCAGCTGCTCGCCGGCGAGGCACCTTCGTCGGGACACCGTATCTGGCCGCTGGTTGGTCGTCTCCGACACCTAGGTCTCCACATACAGGAAGCGCCGACCAGGCGTCCATTTCAACGAATACTGTACCTCCGCAGCTTCCGCGACATACTAGGGGCCGCCCAAGCGCTGCAGTCGCTAGCCATTAGCAGCACGGAAACAGTGACTCTGGCCAACTTCCACATCCCAACCGCGTGGCGCCTCCGCTCCCTCGCCCTCGGGCATATGGAGTCCCCGTCGGAAAAGCTTGAGGAGGTCATCGGCACCAGCCGGGACTCGTTGGAGTCCATCCAGCTGAGAGACGTGGACTGACCGGCTTCCACATGGAGTCGTGCGGCTACTCGAGGACCGGGCCCAGCCGGGCGCTGCGCGCGACCTACGTGCCGGAGCCGGACGATCCCGACCCGATCGAGACCTGCCACTGGGCCGACTTCGACGCGCTCGGGCTGGTGCAGTTTCAGGTCAACGAGCACAGGGCGGCCGCGGGGCTGCGCGCGATCGACGAGACTACGTATCGGTATATCCGCCGCTATGTGGGCTACCGGGAGGAACAACGAGCTTACGAGAGGATGTTGGCGGATGGGACGCTTCCGGATCCGTTACCTCCTCCATGAAGCTCTGGCTGGATGGCGGCGGTAAGTTTCTTAGACGACATATCTCATTGATGGCGATAGCGCTGCTTTTCGTACTGCATTTCTCGTGGATGATTAACAGGCTGGATTATCCAACTGATTATCCTATTCAACGGACTGATATGTACAGTACAGCATCATCTGGCGGGAGCAGCGTTTTCGCTATCAAGGGGATAGGTGGACAGTAGTGATGCTTCTTGGGCCATCTAAGCTGCATC
This sequence comes from Apiospora marii, assembly GCF_038362585.1. Classification (NCBI taxonomy): domain Eukaryota; kingdom Fungi; phylum Ascomycota; class Sordariomycetes; order Amphisphaeriales; family Apiosporaceae; genus Apiospora; species Apiospora marii. The sequence goes on from NW_027117377.1 coordinate 5,540,674, forward strand.
ACCCCGGTACATCGGCGGGGATGGTCCAATCGTTTGCTAGACGTCGCCGCGCTCCGCCCAGATGCTGCATGGGATGAGAAATGAACCAGACATCATGACGATGTCTTTTTGCAGGGTATCATTGCGGTTGCATTCTCGGTCAGGGCCAGGTGCCGCCGCTCCCGGCATAGGGAGTGCTGATTGGCGTAAGCTATAGGGCGAGTCTGCAATGGCAATATATATGTTACTGGTAATACCAAATTCTGCAGGCGATATGACATAGGTGCGGGAGGTAGCCGATACGACGCTGTACTGCCGCTTCCCGCATCACGTCCCAACCCCCCTCCCCTCCCCTCAAAACAAACAAAACAACAAACAAACCAAACAGGCATGAGTTGACAGTCACCCCTCAAAGGCAGACAAGAAGGAGAATCGATTTTCTTATCTATGGCAGGCTTGGATTCGATGATGCCCGCGTGCAGATACTAGACTGCATACAGATTCATGCTCTCACTCCGAGCAAATTGTATCGTGTTCGTCGATTTCTTGTGCTTGTTGCCTGATCGAGTCTCTTAAAAGCTTAGCTACAGGGTAAAGATGCAACTTCCAGTCGAACTGATCTGCGAGGTAGGTCTGCCACGAATCTTAGATACAGGACATAACGTTGATATTTAATCTGAAGATCACATCCTATCTCGTTGCAGACGACTGTGTCTGCCCCGGCGACGAGATCATGTTTAACCCTGCAAAACCCAACCCGCGTCAACTCCATGATCTAGCAAGCCTACGCTTGGTCAGTAAGAAATGCTGCGGCTGCGCTACCCCGCTGCTCTTCCGGCGTGTCGATGTCGTTTCGTCGATCGAAGCGTTGAAGGAGATGTCGAGACTACTGCAGATTTCCACGAGTCGTCTCGCCGGTTGCGTTCGGCGTGTCGATTTCGGCATCGCGAGACCGGATGATCTACCCTAGTACTCGACACTTTCCCGGCACACGGAGCATGTGGCTGGGCTTCTGCCCCCTTGCCTTGCCAGACTTCCGAACCTGACAGCTCTGGGCTTCGTTCATAGCCCGGCGGACACCCGGATCCTCCAGCCTGTCCTCAAAACATTGAGCGTGGCTCTGCTGGATCTAGATCTTCCAAAGCTGCAGGAACTCCATATCAACTACCCATTTGCACATGATCTGGCTCGATTGCTCCACGACGAATCGCGCCCATCGCGCAATCACATTGCAGAGGTTTTTCGACGTTTGCGACATCTGGGAATCCACTTGACAGAGTCGAAGAGCCAGATAGACTGGCCTTACCCCCAGAGACATTGGTACGACGCCCCTTCGAACAGGGAATGTGTTGGGAATGTCATCGAGTTGGTGGCGTTGGCTGAAAACCTTCAGTCTCTGGACCTGGGTAGCTGTGAAGCCGTGGATCTGGACGGCCTGGCTGCTCCCCGTTCGTGGCGCCTCAGATCACTCAAGCTTCAGGGGACGACTATTTCGCCGGCAAACTTGATGAGACTGATCGGCGGGAGCCGGGATACTCTCGAGTCGGTTCTGTTACTCGAGGTTGAGTTCAAATCCGGAACCTGGGAGCAAGTTCTACAAGCGGTAGCGCGCATCGAGCCATCAATACTGTTCAACTTTCAGATGCACACGTGCATGTACTCAGTTCACGGTACCAGCGCGGAATTGTACCTCGGCGTGGACGGCGCATGGGAATACGATGATGACCCTCCGCCAATCATAACCCACTAGAACGGAGGACTTGGACGCATTTGGGCTGCTGCAATACCAAGTCAACGCGACGAGGGCAGCAGCAGGACGTCCCATGTTCGACGAAACCCAATACCCGTATGCTCACCGACATGCTGCTAAACTACGAGAGGAAGAGGAGCGACGACGCTCCAGCTGAGATGAGTAGATTAAAAATGGGATTGTCCAGGGCAACGAAGTTATCGCGGGTAGTCTGGTTTGGGCGACTGTGATAGATATGCTCAATGCTGTCATGGCTGAACAGCGGCTAGATAGATCCGAGCGACAGCCAACCGAGCTGCCTCTTGGGCCTCATTCCCCGAATGCGTGAGTGCCATTGATTCAAGGAGTACTTATATATCAAGAATCTAATTGCAGTGCGTAATGTCGTTGCATCTAAAGTATCTACCGGGATTCTTCACTGTGTAGCTCGTGAAATGGATTGGCCAACATGTTGGAGCGGAAGTGATTGGGTAGACTTTCTTTTCAGCGAAGAAGCGCTACAGCGGTTTGCTCTTTTGCACACACAGGGCCTACCTACGAGCTGCTAACCTGCTAAACTAAGCGCTTACGCTGGCCAATCTAGTGCGCATGCATCTTGGCCTCGAACCAGACCAACAATATCATCACCTACCTTTCAACCAATTATGAATGATCGACAATGTATCAGACTACAAGCCCATGTCTACACTGACATATTCTCAAAATAGACTTGCCAGCCGCTAGCGTTGCGGGAGACCATGCGATTTTACTCAATGGTAGTTCGTCTAGTCGTCCGCAATGGGCGCCGACCCCACAAGGTCTTGCAGCATGGCAGCGCTGAGTCGGCAATTACTGTACGCAGTTGAAACCGTATAGAGGCAGTGCTTACTACGTGCAATATAGCATTCATACGTTACTGTATCTCAAATGGACGTCGAGATAGTTGATGGTGAGTAGCCAAGTGAAATACAGGTGCCTAAAATTCTCATCATGTATATAGTCGAGATCTACGTCCTGCACATTACCAGGAAATCAATCATCAACATCAACAGCTCTCGCATCGTCTAACACCATCGCCACTTACACCCAATAACCGGCACCAACGACACTCTGCGATTGGCCTCTTCCACACGATCAATCATCACGCCCATTCTCCTTCGCCGCCAACAGAATCTTTTTTTCTTCTTTTCGCCCAATCCAAGGCACCATGCACTTCACCACCACCCTCCTCACCCTCGGCCCCCTCCTCGCCGCGGGCGCCAGCGCCTCCACCCTGCCCCTGACGAGCCGCGACACCTACGACCGCAAGGGCTCCGGCATGTGCGGCGCCATGCAGGTGAAGTACTGCGACGAGGCCGTCAACAACTTCCTGATCAAGGACGACGCCTACCGGTACCGGCCCAGCGTGTACAACCAGTGCGCGGGCGCGTGCTCGGGCGCGGGCGCGCAGGGCACCACCGTCGCCGCCGGCTGCCACGTGTCGGTCGAGGGCGACGCCGAGTGCCGCCGCTCGGGCAACCAGCTCTGGGGCGACTACCAGGACCTTCGTAAGAACGGGGCGGCCAAGTGCGGCTCGAAACACTGGGACCAGTGGCGCGCGGACGGGTCGAAGTTGGCTTGTCGGACGACGGTCAATTATATTTCGGATTGCATGAAGGGGAGGGACGAGACTTGCAAGGCGGATTAGGACGGGGTCATCATACAAAGGAGGCCTTCGGGCTTGGGCGCGTGGTTTCGGGATGAGTCGGTGGGACGACAGGATGTGTGTTCAATTTGGCGGTCGGTTACTGATGCATTCCGTGGCGGCGTACGGGGAGTAGGGTGTTGGGCGGTTTTATTTTCTCATTCCGTGTATGTTTCCGAGTAGTGTTAACGTATCGTCACACTCAAACCATGGATGCATACGTAACAAGCTCGAGATCAAACGTGTTTGCAAATGGGGGGAGACGCCAGACTTGTGTTACCCCGAACGACCAATGGCCCGACAGTGCAAACTGCGACGTCCCTAACGGTAGTTTCAAATATTGTTGCACGGCAGCTTGAATCTTGTAAATTGCCGTCCAGTTAAGCGAGTCTGCAGCCAGGTATCCATATGTGGTTTGACAAGGCAAGTGTTGCCTTGAGCATGAGCGATGAGTAGTCGTAATTAAGTAGTTCGCAAGTTGCAACATCAGTTCGGGGGAGTGCACCATAGTTTATTATCTTCGGGATACATCAATCGTTTCCTTGATTATCCCGTCTTCCACCTTTCAGACAAATTATTGGCGAGCCGTGCCTTACTCATCAACGGTGTTGAATTTCCAGATCTACTTCACGTGAAATGGGTAAGTTGGAATGGTTCTGGGTCTTTAGTGTCTTGACCTCTCGACAATACTCAGAGTCTAACGCAACATTGGTACCTAGCTTACAACTTCAATTCAACCAATCCGCAGGGCAATGTGTTTGCCACAGGGACCAGCGGCACGTCCTACGTTTTCCCGCAGACCCCAACAGTCCTTCCGACCTGCCCTTCGTTGCCAAACATCACAGTCCCGGAGGGTTGGACGGGGAGGGGGTCTTCGTCCAAACCTTCTATGAAGGTCCCCCGACCTGCATCTGCTGCAAGAACTGGGTCGAAGATGAGCCAGACGAAGTACCCCCCGAAATCAAGCAAAAGTACATTGGCGCAGCCATTATCTTGTACAGATGCAAAAGCCGCACCTCCACCACAGTCCGCGGGCTCAACGATTACACCATCGAGTCCGTCGACATCCAAAGCCCCTTGATCCGGAAGCTGATCCGACCTCTCCTTACGGACCTGGGGGCTACATACCCCACCGACGCCATGGTCGTGGGGGCACCGTTCAAGTCGCTTTTCTTCGGGTACTCGCGCATCCGCGACATATTTGGTCAACTGGAAGACGGAGGTGAAGAAAAGCAACATATGAAACTACTGGTCGATTGCATGGATGGCCTGTTCCGCGAAATGGGCCCGAAGATGAAAGACCTCCAAAGCAAGGGCATGATTGACGCCGCCAATATATGGGCATTGTTCCCCAAGGGCGCGATTGTGTACAGCCGACATGGAGGTCACGACCGTGCTTTGGAGGTTGTGAAGTTGCAAGACTGGCGTTTGGAATGCCGTTCCCTGGCCTTCGACGGCTCGATTTTTGGGTGGGAATCAGTCGAGATCACGCTCAAAGAGTTCACTGGCACCCGCAACATCAACGAGCTCGAAGCCTATCCTCTTCGTTTCCATCCGGAGCAGAAGGCCCTGGAAGAGAGTCTGGCCAAGCGTGGTGCGAAAGCTCTGGAATATCAGGACATTTCGTTGCTCGACTATGATGGCCAAGCACATGGTCGCAGACAGGTACTTAGGTACTACCTCGAGGATGAATACGACGTTGTAGATGAGTGGCTATATATCAAGGTAAGCAAGTATCCAAAGGTGCTGAATTCCCATTTACCCACTCACTAAGCAAGTACATCTAGTCAAATGGGAGAGTCGTTGTCGATGTTTACCAAGGCAAAAACCATATCTCCGTAGCGAGAAACGTGACCCGATTGACACCAGACATTCCCGATCGCTCGGGATGGCCGTTCCCGCAAGGACGACGCCCTACACTCCAGGAACAGGGCGTTTTTCGGGAGGTCATTGGAGCGAACAGAACGTGTCTGATGCTCATGTCTCCAACGACAGTGGCCTACCACTTGAAGGAGAAAATTTGGGGTGGGTAAATAGTCACTCGACACCCATCAATACCAGGAGAGATAACACAGAGACATGCTAACCAAGCCGTCTCGCCAGCGATCGTTTCAATCGATGGTCTGTCACCAACTTCCTGGAATGATGCCGCCTTTGACCAACTCGTACTGCCCGAATCCACCAAAGATATTGTGCGAACGTTCGTGGAAACCCACAAAACGACCCAGGCGCTTGGGTGCGACTTCGTGGCTGGTAAAGGTAAGATCGCGTTGCTCTTTCACCCCTATGATACCTGACCAATCTGACCGGATGTTAAGGCAAGGGACTTGTAATCCTTTTGAGTGGTCCCACCGGTACCGGAAAGACTTTAACCGTGGAATCCGGTAAGTATCACATACCAAGTATGTTATGTCTGTTTAGCCCTGGTTCAGTTGTGCTGAGCAATACGCAAGTCTCGGACAAGGTAAAGAAACCTCTGTACCATCTACAGGCGGGCAAATTGGGCTCAAAGCCTTCTACAGTGAGTTCCTCGCTGCAGAAGGCTTATCGTATGTGCGAAGAATGGGACGGTGTCCTGCTGCTAGATGGTGAGCTATACGGCTTCCAAACTTCCAACCAAGACTTCTGACTCTGACGACTTCAACTCCAGAGGCCGATGCTTTGATCCGCGATCGTGATCGGGACACACACGCTAGTGAAGATCTCTGCTGCGGTGGGTGCTTTCTTTCCCGACTGTCCATCAGTTGCCAAAAGACTAGCTCCGCGGCCACTCTGCTGACATAGCCTTTCCAGTCCTCCTGGCGACGCTCGAGTACTATTCTGGCATCATCTTCATGACCACAAACCTCCTCGAGGGCGTGGACCCCGCCATCATATCCCGCCTCGACATCCATCTCGAATACCCCTGCCTCGACTTCGCGACGCGGCTTCAGCTGTGGCGAAACCTGCTGCCGATGCCGACCCAGCAACCGCCATTATTCGAAGATATCAATGACGATATGACAGTGACCCCGGCTTCGATCCCGAGCCCAACTCCAAACTCGACTCTTGATGACATACGCCTGGCAGAGGCGGATTTCCGGGATCTGGCTTCCTGGAGGGTCAACGGGCGCGACATCAAGCACGCGGTGAAGAATGCGACAAAGTGGTGTTTCATCAAGAAGGAACCAATTACCCTCGAGGCGTTGCAGACGGGGCTGATGGTCACGGCGCCGCGGAGCCAAAGGGAGGAGAACATGGAGATGGATTCCATCACCCACGGGAAACGGAGACGAGTGGACGAGCCTTAGGCCTCGACCCTGAAAGAGACACGATATCGAGGATCGCTCATCAAAAGATCTCAAGAGGAAAAATGAATACTCATATTTGGTAGCAAGCAATACAGAGCTGACGTTTCGCGCTTACATCATGGAGATACTGGACCTATCGATCTGCTCGCGTGAGTGCCGTAGACACCAACGCCCAAGCCGATAAAAGAGTGGGGTGGAAGTGGTGTGGTCTACACATCGGTGGCAGGCGCTAGCAGGACCCTGCAGGCCCCAATAGCTTACCGCATCGCACAGGTCTACTTACCAGAGCCAGCCGAGCTGCATTGCAGCACAACTGCGTAAGATCTTGGTGCTATTTTAGATACTGAAAGTAAAGCTGAAGAACTTGGAACTTTTTCTAGCAAATTCTGCAGCGTAAAAGAAAGCATCATGATGATGCAACTCTACATGTAGGCAGCGACAGGAACTGCACTTGTTCTGTTTTGGGGCGAGCATGCACAGTGTCATTTCGCGATCGTCTCAACCCCATAGCTTATCGAGGGGGCGGACGGCTCATGACTTAAAGACAACCCCACCACCTTCTAACTTGAGCTTAGTCGGTATGATACCATCCCATTCAATAAGTGCACTGATCTCAAGATCAACAAGAATGACTTGACTCAACCTCTCCTTTCATCTCTATCTCTCCTCCTCTCCATCTCAATCTCGTTCCTAAGGACTCATCAACATCAAAGATGGGCTTCGAGAAGGAAGGAGACATGTTGCTGCCACCGTACAGCAGAGCTGCCGGGCCTGCCCCACCCCCACCGCCGCGTTGGCGCAGGCGCCGACCGGCGCGACTTACACGCGCCCTCAAGTTCGTGGGGCTCGCGTGCCTCGGCTTCATCGTCTACGCCCAATGGCGGCAGATCTCGGGCAGCGGCTCCCCGACCGGTGCGGGGGCCCGGCGCAACCCGTCGCTGCTGTCGGCGGACAAGCTGCAGGCCGACCTGCAGACCTGCGCCAAGCTGCACAAGAAGCCCGAGGACCCCGTCGGCCTAGGCCGCGAGCGCAATGCGCGCTACGTCGACGGCCACAAGCCGACGCTCATCAAGAACGCGACCGTCTGGGTGGGCGAGCCGGCCAAGGGCACCAGTGCCGAGGACGCCTGGGCCGGCAAGGGCTACGAATGGATCCATGCCGATGTCTACATCGAGTACGGCCTCATCAAGAAGGTCGGAAAGGACATCTCCGCCAAGAGCGTCGCATCTGACACCCTCGTGTGGGACGCCAAGGGCCGTCAATTGACCACGGGCATCATCGACATGCACAGCCACGCCGGCGTGGACTCGCTGCCCGAGCTCGAGGGCAACGACGACACCAACGAGATGTCGGCCGACATCACGCCCTACGTGCGCTCCATCGACGGCCTGCAGCCCCAGGACCACCAGATCCAGGTCATCAAGTCGGGCGGCGTCACGACCAGCCTGGTCCTGCCGGGGTCCGGCAACAACATCGGCGGCGAGGCCTACCCCATCAAGCACGCCGTGGGCCCGCCCGACGGCCGCCGCGAGATCTCGGTCGCCGACATGCTGGCCGACCCGGACCGCAGCTGGCGCTACATGAAGATGGCGTGCGGCGAGAACGCCAAGCGCGTCTACGGCAAGGTCGGCGAGCACGGCCCCGTCAGCCGGCTCGGCGAGTCCTGGGAGTTCCGCCGCGCCTTCGAGACGGCCGCCAAGCTGAACCAGGCCCAGGACGACTGGTGCGCCCGGGCCGAGGCTTCGGGAATTGAGACGATGGACAGCTACCTGCCGCAGGACCTGAAGTGGGAGTCGCTGGGCGCCGCGCTGCGGGGGCAGGTGCACATCAACGCGCACTGCTACACGATCCCGGACCTCGAGGCCTTCGTCGACCACACCAACGAGTTCAACTTCTCGATCCGCGCCTTCCACCACGCGCACCAGACCTACCTCGTGCCCGAGATCCTCAAGCGCGCCTGGGGCCCCACCCCGCCCGCCTCGGCCCTCTTCGCTGACAACATGTGGTACAAGGCCGAGGCCTACGTCGGGTCCGAGTACGCCGGCAAGACGCTCTGGGAGGTCGGGCTGACGCCCATCTACGTCAGCGACAACCCCGTCCTCAACGCGCAGCACGTCGTCTTCGAGGCCGCCAAGGCTTTTGGGTACGGCCTGCCCTACGCCGTCGCCCTGGCCTCGGTGACGACGGCGCCCGCCGAGCGGCTGGGCCTGGGCGGGCGCCTCGGCAAGGTCAAGCCCGGCTACGACGCCGATGTCGTGGTCTGGGACAGCGATCCGCTGAGCGTCGGCGCGGCGCCCGTGCAGGTCTGGATCGACGGCACGGCGCAGTTCGACGACCCCGTCGAGCTCGAGAAGCCGGTCAAGGGCCCGATTGACCCGCAGACCACGTTCGAGATGCCCGCGGACGAGTCGGCGAAAGTCGCCGACGTCGTCTTCACCGGCGTCACGACCTCGTACCTCCCCGGCTTCGAGACTGCCGACGGATCCGCCCAAACCAACCTGACGGTCGCCATCTCCAACGGCAAAGTCATTTGCGTCGGCGCCTGCTCCTCTGAGCTCGCCGCGGCCGAGAAGCGCGCCGTCGTCCACCTGAAGAACGGCTACCTCACCCAGCCCTTCACGGCCTTCGGCTCCCTCCTGGGCCTCAACGCCATCGACGCCGAGGCCAGCACCGACAACGGCCAGTCCACCTCGCAGTTCAGCCGCGGCGTCGACGGCCTGCGCCTCGGCACCAAGAAGCTGCGGTACGCGCACCGCTACGGCGTCACGCGCGCCGTCTCGGCCCCCGCCTTCTCGTCGGCGGGCACGCACTTCGGCACCAGCGCCGGGTTCCGCACGTGGGGTTTCGATCATGTCCTTGAGGACGGGGCTGTGTTTGCGGAGGATGTGGCGGTGCACTATACGCTGCAGGAGGGGGCGGCCAAGTCGGGGGGTGCTGGGACGGTTTCTGGCGCTGTGGGGGCGCTGCGGGGGAAGTTGCTTAAGGCGGTGGGCGAGGAGGCGGCTGCGGGTAACAACAACAACGAGACGACTGACGCGTTCTCGGAGGAGGCTTACTTGCGGAAGGTGGTCCGCGGCGAGGCGCCGCTGGCCATTACGGTCCACAGTGCTGACGGCATTGCGGGTGCGCTCAGGCTGAAGAAGCAGGTCGAGGAGGCCGGCACGTCCAAGCTGACGGTCGTCATCCTGGGCGGCGCCGAGTCGCACCTGGTCGCGGAGGAGCTGGCGGCGGCCGAGGTGGGTGTAGTGCTGTCGCCGCTGCAGTCGTACCGCACGTCGTGGGACCAGCGCCGCGCGTTGACGGGGGCGCCGCTGACCAACGGCACGGCGGTGGATGCGCTCGTCAAGGCGGGCGTGGTCGTGGCGATTGGGCTCGAGGAGGATTGGGTGGTGCGGGATATGGGGCTGTTGGCGGGGATTGCGTATCGCAATGGAGAAGGAAGGTTGAGCGAGCGGGAGGCGTTGGAGTTGGTGGGGGGGAATGTGTATAAGATGCTGGGACTGGACGACAAGGAGGAGGAGAAGGAGGTAGCGGCGCAAGAGTTCTTGGTGTTTGAGGGGAGTCCGCTGGAGATTGGGGGCAAGATTCGGGCGGTTGGTGGGCGCGGGAGGGTTGATTTGTTTGTGTAAGTGTAGATGGGCTACCCTGTAAGTTACCCCGTGGCTGCCCTGGAGCTACCCTGTAGAGTGTGGTTTGGTGAAATGCACCTGGGTAGAGGATTTGAGGTAAAGATGCGCATGTTACTTGGTAACATGGGATATATCAAAGATTGAGGGCGTTTTGACATAGATCATTTGGACTAAGGGGCCTCTAGAGGCCATGCAGGGAGCTGTGTGGTTTCGCTTCTACGCATGGCTGGTCGCCGTGCATGCGCTATTCCCGCACCTCCCGTGCGAATCCGTCAACTCATTTCTCGATCTGCGTTACCAATACATGTTGTCCAAGATTCCGGTTGCGACATTCGCTGCAGCCAATACGCAAAAACGCATTAGCAGAGAGCAATTACGAAAAACAATGTCGGCGAATTGTGTGCTGCAAAAATACAAAAATAAAGTCCCTCGAGCCGGATTTGAACCGGCGACCTGTGGATATACAAGCGTATTGTAACAATTACAGTCCATCGCTCTGCCAACTGAGCTATCAAGGGCTTCCTATGGAGATACGTTTCTGGGTGGTAACAAATCTGCTCTTACGGTGTTTTATATCCGCTTCTCCGCCAAGTAAGCAAGCTCCCAGCCTACAGTCAATTGGTGGTTGACGACCATCCGAGACACAACATGAGCCTACGACGACCCACTTGGGACTCAGGCTTACTCGGGACCTACCACAGCAAGATCCCTTTACCACTACATACATCACGAGCAGCTGTGCAATTCGAATGCCTTATCTCAGCGAAGTTTGGATCATTAACAAGTTAGTACGGGAACCGCGTTCTACAAAAGGGAGTAATTGCGTAGTCACGGCCGGAGTCGCCCCCGCCACATCACATCATGGTGACGGGACCACTGAAGGAAGGTTCGCATGGCGTGTGAAGCGCGTAGCACTACGTCAAGCCGACACGCACATGTTTGTTGGAATCGATGGTATGATAAAAGAGTCGAGGGTCCCGAGGGGCACCGCGACCGCGCTCAATGTCTTGTAGCTCCAACCAACTCATCTATCTCTCCTTCTCGAAACACAAGTGCCAAATTACTAAGGACACTATTACCAAATCAGCAATATGTCGACAGGCGGACCACCCGCGGGCATTCCCACAAGCGGCAATGTACGTTCCCCATCTTTACCCCTCGCACACCCCGTAGCTAACACAGTCCTTACCTTCCCGCAGAAAGACGGCCGCGGCCTCGTCGACAAGCTCAAAGACACCATCAAACCCGGCAGCAGCAACGCCAAGCAGGACAGCACGCAGCTGCCCGGCGGCGCCGCGCACGAGAGCCAGGACCGCGGGGGCGGCGGCGTGCTCAACGCCCTCAAGCCGGGCGGCGACAACATGGAGGGGAGCGGCGGGAGCAGCACCCTGGACGCGGCGCGCGAGGCGACGCAGAGCATGAAGAGCGGGGCGTCGAACAATATGCCGTCGGGCGTCCCGGGGTTCCAATCGGGCATGGGCGGGGGGCCGGGGACGCAGGGGGCGACGGCGTCGAATTCGAAGGTTTGAATGGGGGGTGGAAGGGATTGGGGGAGTTCTGTGTACTGTAGGAGCTTTCCGGCTCGTTTGGGTGTCGGACATTTTGGTTGTCCATGATGAATGTTCGTCTTTGCCGCCATTGTAGAGTATGCAGATTCATTAAAGTTCAAGGACAGACGTTATCAACAAATCGGAAAGGTTCCTTCAACGCATCTTGGAAGCTCCTCGACTCGGATGACGCTCCGATCCACCAGCACGCCACACGGGACTAATAGAATACATCAGAACTACCCAGTTTCATCATTGATGTAAAGTTCATATGTTACGTGTAGTAGAACACATTTCCTTCAAATAGCCTCCGGGCAGTCCGCGAGACAACACACCTGTCAATGGCCGGCCCATCCTCGGAGCCCAACCGTGTCCAAGTCTCTACCTCCATAACTCCAGTGCTATGCGCAAGCCTGATATTCCTCTTGGTAATGTCATGCACGTCTGCCAGGAGCTCCGACGCTTCCGACGCCGCCCCCGAAAATGGGCTGCCGTCGTGGCCTGCCAATCCCGACAGTGGGCTCGGCGTTCTCCTCGGCGTCGGCGGGAAGCCGTCCGTTGCTACTGATGGCGGTTCCATCCTCTTGCCTCTTTTCGCTAGCTTGCCCGCTACCGTCCCTTCCATGGCCACGGCGCTGGCCAGACCCACGCCGCCCGTGAGCTGCAGGCTGGGATGCGGCCGGCCCATGCTGTACGCCAGAACCTGGACATCGGCTGGAGCCGAAGCCTCACCCCCGACTCCAGGAATAATGTCCGTCGTTGACACTAGCGGTGATCGCGACACGTACGCCAGCTTCGGCGTCCCGCACACCCGCGCCGCGGCCTCGACCGTAGCAGCCAGCCCCATGCGCACCGCCCCGAGCCGCCGGATGGACTCGGCCACCCCGAGGGAAACGGGCGAGTCCCGCGGCTGGCTCCGGACCAGCGCCGGGAGCGTCTCGGCGTTGACGAGGACGAACGGGTTGGCCGCGTCGATGAGCGTCACTTCCACGCTGAAGGGCGGGAGTACGCTAACAGCATCATCATTATCATGCTCGACGCGGAGCCATTCGGACTGCTTCCCGCTCGGGAACAGGCGGCCCGTCATGCTGCCCGCAGGGTCCAGGAACGCGACCTTGATCTCGCTGCCGGGGCCCTTGACGCCCGGTATCCGGCAGTCCCCGTCTTCGACCACGTAACCGTCCTCGTCGACCTCGACCGTCTCAACGACGAGCCGTTCCGTGTTGGTATTAAAGATGCGCACGTCCACCGACCGGAACCCGGCGGGAACTGGCACCAGTCCCTCCTGGATGGCAAAGGGCCCGACCCCGGCACACATGTTGCCGCAGTTACCCGTCAGGTCGATGGTCTCGGCCCCGACCGCGACCTGGACGAAGGTGTAGTCCACGTCGACGCCGGGCCGCTGCGAGGGGCTCACGACGGCCACCTTGGAGGTGACGCTGCTGGCGCCCCCGACGCCGTCGATCTGGCGGGCGTCGTGGTACCGCGACCCCATGGCGGCCAGGAGGGGGGCGGCCCAGTCCGCCTCCGAGGGGGGAGGTGGGCGCGGTGCAGGAAGAGGCCCTTGGAGGTGCCGGCGCGCATGAGGACGGCGGGGATGGAGCGACGGGCTCTGCGCTGGGGGGTCACGGCCATGGTCAGGAGGAACGGCGGCGGTGGTGGTGTAGGCAAGGTCTCAATGACGGTAGTGGTATGCGCAAATTGATGAAGCTGTCTCCTTGCTAGACTGCGTCGAAAGGATGCTCGCAGGGCAGCACTTGACGGGAACGGCATATGAACCGAAAGGGCAACGCGGCAGAGAGAACAGCTTAGTGCCCTGGGAGAGACATCTGGTTGGTGATGCAGCTCATGACCACGCTGCCTCTACCTCTTATACGACTCCCCAGCAATAGAACAATGTCACCAGTATATGCTTGGACACTTTTACGACCGGATTTTATGACGCTGAATAATCAGGGAGTATCGGCGGGTAGCCAACAAAACCCGCGGGATCGTTCTCTTCCCGCGGGAAGGGGTTCTATATGTGGGTCCACACTGCACAGTGGGTGAGACTTCCCTGGCAGAGCGTATGTAGATCCTTGGCTCACTTTTCGAGTTAGTAGAACGAGCTATCTAGTGCGGATCCATTGAATCCGAACAGCAAGTCATCGAATGATGCGGTTGCTGCCCCGGAGGCTCCCCCGCCCGGGAGAAAGCCGACCCAGGATGCCGGGTTTCCATCGACCCCAATGCTTCCGCTGAAATCGCGCGCCTCGGGCACTACACCACTGGTTGCCTCGTGTGGCATTTGGTAATTCTCCACCTGGCTCGATGCGCCGGCATCGTCCGCGTAGTTGCCGTTCTGCCCACGCACGAAACTTTGGATGATGCCATCGATGTCGTACCAGCCCGCGGACGGCGAATTTGAATTTCCGGATAATACCTGAATATTAGTACTTGTAGTCGAAGCGGTTATTGCATCGGATGAACGGTTATCGAATCTCGGTACCTGGCCATCATGACACGGAGATCTCGGTCGAACCTGGGTCGGGGCGGGACCACCCGGATCGTCCCGGATTTCAGATAGGTTTACGCCAAGCCTCTTTATAAGGCTTTGTACGATCGACTTGGCCCTTCTCACCGCCCAGTTTGTCTTTTCGTTGTCCCGGAACACGCCGAGGCAGGTCTGCAAGTTCTCGCGAGCTTCCGAGGCTGCATTGCGCCTAGCGGCGATGCGCACATGAATGGTAGCCGCAACATAGGTGGCGTAGGATATAAGATATGGCGCATGGCGTACGGAGAACGTGCGGTCGTAGACCCGGAGAAGGGCCGATATGCTATCCGCAGCAGACGCGCAGATTAGGAAGGAGTTGACGGGTATGGAGCGAGAAGTGTTGTATAGATGGCCATCGGCGACGAAGGGGCGATGGAGCAGAATGGACAGTACGTGGTACATGGCGCTAAGGAAGATCTGGGTCAGCCAATCAGGATAAGACATCAGGATGGCGGTAAAAACTCACTGCAAACTGAGCACATGCGGCGGGGGAACCTGGGTGGATTTGGCAGGGTCAAAGGTCAGATGCGCCGGCAAAGCATCCTTCCAGGCTGCGAGTTTGGAGTTGAGACTCTCGAGCACCGCACATAGATCGGAAGCATTCCGGTCAAACGTCCGTTCGGTATAGATGCAGCTCAAAATGTCGCTCATTACGACCGAAAGGCGACACAAGGAGGTGAAGGTCGAAACGCTGTAGGCAGGGCTCCCGGAGTACTGAGTGCTCTTGACAGAGTAGGCGAATGGTTGCCAGTTCTGGAACTCCTCATACGTGTCGAGAAATTTGATCGGTACGGCCGTGTCTGACTCTCGGAGCGTTGCCGGACGGCCCTGGTATAGACTTTGGATCTTGTCCACCACTGCAAAGTATGACGTGGTTGTTAGTCGGCCATCCCTGGTGTCCCATCGCCACAAGGTCGTGAATCAAGGCTAAATATCCAACTTACCGAATGCACCCCAGAAAACTCTTCTCCGGATTTCCACGTCCTCGTCGGAAAACTTCCGAGGGCTTCCGGATAGATCCGGCGCATCGACATGCATGCCGAGATCGATGATCATCCGGAACGCCAGCCCTGCATAGAGCCAAGCAGCACTGCGTTCATCTCCAAGGGCGAATAGTGAGTTCGTCATTACCAGCAGAGCTTGGATCGTGGTGATCTCGCTGCGGTCGAGGGCGCTGCCGAGCAGGGTCCGCACGCGCTCTCGGAACTGCCAACCCGCTGTCCGGACGTCATCCGGATCACGACGGACCTCTCGCCGGGGGCTGAACTTAGAGGCGCCAAAATAGATGGCATTCAGCAAGATCTTCGAGAAGTAGGGCCCCCCACAAGCCATGTCGCGCATAAACGCCGGTCGGTAGGTGATGAGAAAAGAGTGATGCTGCCGGTTCCAGTGCAGGGACAGGAGGTGCATGCCCAACTCCGGGTCTACTCCGTCAAAGTCCAGCGTCCCGGCGCGATGGTTGAACTCCTCTAGCTGACCTATGTCTTGTCAGATACAAAATTTTATGAGCCCCGAAAGGCCCCGAGTTCATATGGGTACATACCTTGTTTTGCGGCTTCGGCCACAAGTCCCTTTTCCGTCCATTCGTCCGGCATACTGGGTCTCGACTCGGCGGCCGACGTGCGCTCCTGGATAGTCTCCTCAAACAGTGTACTGGTCCGGCCATGGTAGCTCGAGATGCCATTCGCCGAGACTACCATGCGCGACACGTCAGGACGGTAAGTTCCGGAGGAGGCTGGCGGCTTAGGTTGGGACGAGGGGTCGCGTCCATTGTCGGGTGGCTGGCAGCCCGACGGGTCGGGGTCCTTCGGAAGGACCGACGAAGGCACGGCATCTGTATCCCTATTACCCTCGAAGGCCGGGCTGCCAACTTCCACTCGGGGCGGATTTGACTCAATTTGAGCTTGGTCAGCAGATATGGCGGCAGCCCTGACCTTTCTCTGCCGGATATGCTGCGAGATCCGTCTTGGCTCGGAAGAAGCAGCGTGCTGAGTCAGATGAGAAGCCGTCAGGGGCTCGTAAGTGCAATCTTTGCCATATGTCCTGCAATTGGCACATGTGGGCTGCTCGTTGTTGCATTTCATCTGGCGAGGATGGGTCAGCTTCTTGTGGGGAATACGATGCCCTCCCCTTCGTATCCGGTGAACAGATTTCGTAGAGAAGGCGAGCCGACCCACCTTGCGTTTACGGCAGAATGTGCACGCCTCGGCCGCCCGCCGCCGAGGCCGGCCGGATGCAGTCACGGATCCCGATGGTCTTGAATGCATCGCATTGGATGTTTCGTCTGTAAGCAGTCGGAGGAATTACGGACGGGAAAGGAGTGGTAATTTGGCGGCACAGTACCGTATGCGGGAAATACGCCTGACCCCGCGGGAAGCCAAGCTGGCTACCCGTGTGGATCTTGGGTTCAGGGCTAGACACGGCAAGAACTCTGATTGGTTTAATTTTGTTGCCGCGGGAAAGACACCCCTTGCGAAATGCAACCCTACATATATTGGAGCATGCGACACGACTCAGGGTGCGATACCCCACGACATCTTAAACATATATCTCCATAATAATGGAGAAGGCGTTGTTTTCAACACGGCATTATTAGTCGTACCGACAAGGACCCATTTGGGCCATTGGCAGAATGTTTATTCCACCGGATACGATGACGCCTGATTGGATGAAATGACCAGTCGATCGCCCACGGTACGGTGTTATCCCAAAGCCAGGGCTGTCACCATTCAGGGGTTACCACCCACTTGGGTCAAAGCCTTCCCGTGGGAGCGTCAGTTGGTTCTTGGGACCGGACTCTCCTGTCCTTTATCTGGTCACCCCGCACGCCGCGCCTTAGAACTGCCAGGACCCCGGCGACTGCTGTTGCATTATTGAATCCCAAATGGAAATGTTTGCCATCGATCCCTTCGGTTGGTGATATGGATTCATGTGCGCTGCAGTGGTATTCGGGTAGAAGGCAGAAGCAGATAAAAACCCCGCATCAGCGTGGTAATTCCCCAAGAAAAAGGGAATCGAAACGGATATATAGAAGTCGAGGGTTCCTGGAGTAAAAGGGGGCGGAGGGTCCACGAGGCAATACTCCACCCTGGCCGTTTCACTCGAGCACTGATTGAGCCATGAGTAATTCGTCGATTTGCAACAGCCAGGATGGCATCGGAAAAGACGTTGGTCACGTTGATGTGACGCAGCTCGAAAAGAAGCCCGAGACCAAACCCCAGTTCTCTCAGCGCGAGATCCAAGGGCGCTTTGAGCTTCTCCGCAGCCTTGGTGACGCGGAGATGGAGGCGCTGGGCAAGCGGGTTCTCAAGAAGATCGACATGCGCATGATGCCGGCCATCACCTTGATGTTCCTGATGTGGTGAACTGGACCCTGTTTGACATTTGGCTTTGCATGAACCCCCCTGACTGACACGCGACAGCTACCTCGATCGGATCAACGTGTCCAACGCGAGACTTGCCGGCATGCAGGAGGACCTCCATATGTCGGACACCATTTGGAACCTCGGCATCTCCGCGTTCTACATCGGGTATCTCGTTGGTCAGTTGCCGGGAAACCTGTGGCTGGCCAAGGCAAGCCCGAGGTGGTTTCTCCCATGTGCCATGCTGGGGTGGAGCGCGTGCACCATCTGCACGCCCGCCTTGAAAGAGTAAGTTGGGCAACTGTGTCAGAGATGGCAATTGTGCACTGACTTTGACGAACTGTAGCGGCGCCGGATTCGCTGCCTGTCGATTCTTCACCGGCTTGGCAGAAGCCCCTTTCTTCCCTGGTATCACTTTGAGTAAGGGGTTCCCAAACAGTGCCTGGACCATGGATGACCGGTTCTGACACTCTCGATAGTGACGTCTTCCTGGTACACCAAGCAAGAGAACCCCACGCGCATGGCCGTCTGGCACGCCGGCAACACCATCTCCAACATCATCTCCGGCTTCCTCGCCGCCGGCATCCTGACCACCATGAGCGGGGTCGCCGGGCTGCACTCGTGGCAGTGGTTCTTCCTCATCGAGGGGATCGCCTCCATCGTGGTGGCCCTCGGGGCCCTCTTGCTGCTCCCCGACTACCCGCACAACACCCGGTTCCTGACCCCCGCCGAGAGGGAGATGGCGCAGTACCGCGTGCTCTGCTCCAACGGCGGCAAGGAGGAGGGGATCGGCGGGACGTGGGACGGCGTCAAGGAGGCCGTCAAGGACCCCTTTACGTGGTTCTTCTGCCTTATGCACTTTGCCCTCGTCACGGCGCAGAGCTTTAAGGACTTCTTCCCATCGGTAAGTCTGACGGAGAGGTCGACCTGAACCTACCGGCTGACTTGTTGTGCAGATCGTCAACACCTTTGACCTGGGCGAGCTCACCACCTACTTCATCCAAGCCCCGCCTTACGCGTTCGCTTTCGCGTTCGCCTGCGCCGTGGCCTGGTCGTCTGGGCGCCGCCAGGAGTCGTTCTGGCACATCGTTCTGCCCATTCTCGGCAGCGCTGTGGGGTGTGCGGTGCTCATATCCACGACCAACGTGGGGGCGCGCTACTTTGGGCTCTTCTTGCTCATCTCGGGGACGTATAACGGGCTGAACCTACAACTGTCGTGGGAAACCACGCTCGTACCCGCACCCCGTAGCAAAAAGGCAGCTTTGATTGCCATTGCGAATTGCATCAGCCAGGTCAGCCACTGGTTCAGCCCCTACTTTTGGCCCCGCGCCCACGAGCCCTACTACCGCCTCGGTGGAGGTTTGGTCTTGGTTGGATGCCTCCTCGTCGTGGTGTCAGCGGGGCTGGCCAAGTGGCGCGCGACCAAATTGAATAAGGCGCTGGATGAGGCTGAAGGGAGGTCGAAGCAGACGGGCGGGGAAAGGGGGTGGAGATACGTAACTTGAGCGTTAAAACTGCGGACGAGTTTCTATTGGCTTATTGATTTGTCCAATGAATGAGGTTTCTTGTTATCATCAGACGATATAGCTGTACCTTCGGGATTTACCATCTTTTCCTCTCTGGTTAATTGTCCGCCCGACCACTCCTCCTAAGCTGCTCGGCAGTATGAGTCAAGCAAAAGGATGCCTTGTGGTTGCTTTTCGGGCGAGCGGTGTCATGCACGCAGTCAGATGCCAAGACCCAATCATATGTACGTACGCTTCATTTTGATATCTCACGGAGTTGTGTAACCCCAGCCTTTTCTCGGCAGAAACTCGCTGCCAAGCCGCCTGAGAACAACAAGTAGCAGGTCTCACAGGGAAGAGGGGCGTCTCTTACCTTGAGGCTCTCATTCACCCCTGCCACCTTGCTGCTACTCTCACAGACATTTCTGCTTCAATGGCAAGTACCGGTACAACATGTGCTCATGCGTGGCTGAAATAGCTGCTAAATATATATCAAGGTTGCCCAGCTGCCAATCACAGTAACAGAAAAGTTGAACGATGGCACGCATCTGCATGTTGAAGGGCTGTCTCACTTGCAATCGATAGTTCTAGAATTTCAGCCTGCTTGAAGTATCAGTCGCCGACTGGATCGTTTGCCTGGAGCTTTTCTTAAGGCGACGTTGAATTTGCGCTTATTCCATATTTCTTTCGATGAGTTTATGCCGATTCCATATTTCTTTCCTGTCCGAGTAGAGTAATGGCATCACCGTTGACCCCACCGATTGTCGGGATGGCATCAACGCCAGAGCCCGACAAAGAGACAGAAACAGCAGCAAACGAGGAAGTGAAGCACGAGCGCGGGAGTAGCCAAATCAACTCCTCCGACAAAGATGAGACTGTAGAACCCCGAACAAACTTGACAGAAGCCGATCGCACCGATGTGGCAGCTCAACAGGACACCAACAGCGACGCACATGTATCTACCGGAACCGTACAGTCGCAATCAGCCGAAATTCGCACCGAAGTGGCCATGGCTCGATCTTTTACCAGAGAGTTGGCGTTGGGGTGGGTCTGCCACATTATCGCGCTCGCCGTCACCTTGTACCTCGTTTCCTTGTCATTCGTCGATTACTACTGGGTGGACGAACACGAGTGGAATTACACATGGTACTTTGCTCTTCTCAGTCAAAATGACGCGCTGAAGGCGCTTCAGTTTGCAGCCAAGGCCCATGAGACTTTCATCATCATGTCTCTGCTCGCCATAGTCCTTCACCTGATCAGGAGGCGTCTTACAATTCAGAGTGGACTATCTGTTGGCCATCTCGTTAGCGGATATCAGATTGAGTATCTCAGTGTTATGTTCCGAAAGCGATTGTGGAGTCCTACATTCGTCAAGCCGCTGCAAGACCCGGGGGCGGTGGTGGTTACGATGGTCCTTTTCATTTCGGTACTTCTTGCAAAGTTGGTCGGACCCGCGTCGGCTATCTTGGTCCTGCCATCGTTAAGATGGTGGTACGTCTCTACTCCCTTCGACGGAAATCGCCCCTGGATTTCCTACAACTGTACAGAGAGAGAAATGTATCCAATGGACCTGTCCACCAACAACGTCCATGAGCTTTGGGGACAATATGGTTGTTCACAAATCAACTCGTCCTTGTGGTGTCCAGGTAGTGGCTGGGAAGAACTCAATGAGTGGTCAGGCTCCAATGCACTCAGAGCAACGCCAGAAAACCTGACCATGGCTGAGTCCAATGGCCGCTACCAAAGAATACTGGCGTCCACGTCGAGCTACAGCTGGTTGACTACTGAGACAGCTGCCACCTTACACAATGCCGTGACAGAGTTGTACACACAGGTATGGGATGACATGCAGTACGGGTACGTGAACTTGACGCAGGAAATCGAGCGCCCGCGCTTTGAACCGTCGCGGGCCATCAACGGTGTCGTTACTCAGGTCCAATGCACATCAATTCCAAGGTCCCGGCTTTCCAAAAACCAAACTCTGGAAATCAACAACTTTGGGCGCAATTGGACAATTCCTGCCAGCATCTGGAACGCGACGGGTTCGGGACCAAGCTCGACGGTCAACTTGACGTGGATCGACATGCACAACACATCCCAGAAGTCAATTGGCGTGCTGGTCACCTTGCCGCAGGCCTTCCAGAACCTTTCCGGTGTGGATATAGTCAATGACACCACTTTGCGACAGGAAGCCGTCATCTGCCCCTGTGCCGTGGTCGCACGATGGGCTCCTGTCAATACGGAATGGGACGCCAACACGACCGACATAGTTCCTAGCAACCTGACCAAAGCGATCCTCCCAGACCTAGGCTATGTCTGGGACTATAACGAACTTTCAAAGGAATACGGTGCCAGTGAGCCCATACGAATCGGCGTCGAATGGGCAAATATGCTGAATCTTGGCGGTCGTCTAGTCAAGGCGGGCAATGGCGAGACCGTCAACGTATCCAGCATCGAAGCTCTATTGTGGAGGCACATGTCACAATGGCCTCGAGCTGGCGACGGCTTGCCAATCTGGACGAGAGTCGAGTGGGGCGCTCCGAGCCATGTCCAGGGAGACAACGAAACGTGGGATGGGTCTTCGGTGGAGCGACTAGCGGCCCGCATCCTGAGCCTAGCCGTCACGGATGGGATTTCTCGAGTAGCGGATTGGGCCGACTATGATGTGATTTACGGAGGCTCTGAGCCCCCTCCTGGAGTCTACTCCATCACGATCGATATATACCGCTACGGGTGGGGTTACGGGCTACTGTCCGGCGTGACGATCTTTGCTGTCTGTGTGCTCTTCACTCACGCAGTCATGGTGCTCGCCTATGCCGGCTACTCGATATTCCTCGCTGTGCGGCGCAAGCCGGTCACGTACAAGATGCTGACCGACGTCGGGGAACTTGTTGTCATGTCGCTCGGTTCGCAGCCCGCGCCGCGGCTGCGTGAGGGCAAGGAACTCCCGTGGAACACCACCATCAGCGTCCGAGAAAAGGGGGGAGATCGACTGGAGCTGGTCTCGGGCGTGGATATGGATCACTTGCCAGAGGCTGACAAGCCTTATTGGAGAGTCAACTCGGGAGACTTTTGGAAGTTGCCGGGCTCACTGCATCGTCGGTTTTTCAAGAAGGCCTAGTTACTGGTTGGGCGCTACTACTTCGTATATTACTGGAGGGTTCGTGGTGTGTTTCGAGGGCATTGGTGTCCTTTTTCTCTTTTCTTTTTCTCATTCGTAACGTTATGTATATTAGATGATTCTTTTGCAGCAACTGATTTGGACTGTGCGAACACATTTGGAAAGATTGAGGAACATATGATGTTCTGGAATCTGTCTCAAAATTATTGGTCTAGTTACATCAGGAGAGATATGGTTAGATGCAATAGCATTATCTCTATCTTTTACGCCTGGCTGTTCATGTCTTAGGAGATCTCAATTTGACAGCTCCGAGATGTTTACCCCGAATCGTCATCCAGGCAAGCGTCACCAAACGGGGAAGATCTACGGAACCGGACGCATGACCCCTGTGCATAGTCTCAACGATAGGGAAGAATATTTATTACCCATCTAACGTGTACATAATTACACACGTGTTACTGATACTGCCGCATTTGCCCCAAATTAGTACCCGATCATCGCGAAGGCTCTTGCATGGATTGCGGGGGCGTAGTGGGCACAGAAGTAGCACCAAGACGTGTGTCACCGCATAATCCTGTTTGGTGCCGGTGACGCAACCAGAAGAAAGTGTATCCCATATCGTAAATTCACCAAATCTGAATCTCAGGCCGATCATCCATCTCCCGGGAAATACAGAGCCTTGGCCATACGAAGTGCTATAAGACCAACATGCAGTCCAGAAATGACCGAGACACAGTCGAGAGAGACGGAGTCCATGTGGGTGGATGGTCTCTCCGCCATGTGCTGTGGCCCAAGAGGACAAATGGCATACATGGTAGGACTCGCCAGGTTCTCCCTCTCTAGATCTACTGCTGATTTCTATCATCGCAGAGAGCAGCGAAGACCGCGCCGCCAAGACAACCGTCGAGCCGGACTGGTCCGTGGAAGAGGAGCGTAGATTGGTCCGAAAACTTGACTTCAGGGTGTTGTTCCCGTGCTGCTTGGTCTATTTCTTCGCCTATCTAGGTCAGTCAGCCCGGACTTTCGCCACTCAAAACGGATATAGTGACTGATTGCGAATGGGGTCAGACCGCGCCAATATTGGGAATGTCAAGATCTTGCGGTCTGAAACAAACGACAACATCTCCAAGACACTCCACTTGGCTGGGCGTGACTTCAATTGGGCAAGAATCACCTTCACGTGTGCAATCCTTCGTTGAAGCCATCTAAACGTGTGCTAGGCGGTGTCCGTCACCTACATCTCGGTCCTGTTCTTCATCATCCCCTCCAATCTAATCATCAAAAGGTTCAATGCCAAACGGTACCTGCCCGTCGTCATGGTGCTATTCGGGACCATAGGCATGTGCATGGCGGCCACCAAGAGCGCCGCGAGCCTCCTCGCGGCGCGTTTCTTCCTCGGCTTCCCCGAGTCCGGCGTCGTGCCCGCTTGCATCCTCTTCTTTTCGTTCTGGTACAAGCCCGTCGAGCGAGCATGGAGGGTCGGGGTCTTCTTCAGCACCAGTGCTCTCGGCTCTGGATGCTCCGGGTTCGTCGCGGTGGGAATCGACAAGCTGAACGGCCGTCACGGCTTGGCCTCTTGGCAGTGGATGGTGCTCATCGAGGGCGCCGTCACCGTTTTCATGGCCGTGCCTGTGCAATTTCTCCTCCTGACCTTCCCCGAGACATCAAAAGGGCTCAGCGAGCGCCGTGCGTATATTATCCACTATGGGACCGAAGTGAGAGGCCTGAGCTGACTTCCAACCAGAACGCTACATCGCTATCAATCGACTCGCAGTAGGCACCGCACGTCAGACCGACAAGACATGGGACTGGGCTGCAGTACGTGCAATGCTAGCGCGTCCGTCGACTTACATATTCTTCGGCTCGTTCACTTGTCTGACCCTAGTCGTGACGGCCCAAGTCGCATTTGCCCCCACGATCTTGCACGAGGTATGATTTGCTTTTCGACTCAACGCAGAGAGGCTCCAAACCCAAGCCCCCAACTCCATGAATTCTTTAAATGTGGCAACTGACATGTTTCTTAATCTCCCATCGCCTCCAGTTTATGGGGTTCTCGCCCCAGAAGGCCAACAGCTACGTTGCCATCGTTTACTTCTACATGATCCCAGTCTGCTGGCTCTGGACGCTGCACTCGGATTGGACGCGCGAGCGCATGTGGCACTTCGTCCTGCCCACACTGGGCGCCATCCCCTGCTATGCCGTCTGGACCTGGGCATCTGCCCAGGAGTCTTTCGGTGGCCTATCCAACACCTCGCTCTACGGCCTGATGTACCTCGGCCAACTGAGCTCGATCGCGCAGCCGGTCGCCATCGCGTACCGTAGCAGTACGCTGTACGGTGCTTCGGAGCAGGCCGTCGGCGGCGGAATCCAGATCGGGGCAATCTTTTTGGCCAGCATCCTCTCTCCCCAGGTACAATTCCCTCTCGCTCTGTTCTATGCTACACATAACTGATCTGTATGTATCTCTTGTCAGTTGTACCCAGACTACGCTGCACCATGGTATCTCACCGCGTTTGCGACGAGTCTGTGCTTACTTATCGTGTCTGTTTTGTCGTACCTGTCTCTACCCGCTGTGCTCCTCTGGGAGGCCAGGGGCCGCAAGGCCAAGTACGGGCACGCGATGCCGCGGCGGGAAATAGAGGCAGAACATGGCCGAGCCACCACCCTAAATCAAGAGAATCCCCAGAATTATGAAGCCAAACCGGGCGTGAGTCATGTGGAGGACGCCTAGGGATGGCCAGGATTAGATACGCTTGAGCGCGCAGATGTACGTAAGCAAACTGCTGTTTGTGCTATTTTTGCCTGGGCGATGTAGCGTTTATTAAAACAGGAGGGGTAATTGGGTAGGCCAGAAAAGAAGTGTCAGATGTCGATTAGGTTGTGACTTTCTAGACTGAGGCGCTTAGAATCGCGGCGCTTGGTTGGCCGAGGGGGGACATTCATCGGATGCAGCCACAGCGGCTCACACTGGGATGCGGCTCGCGCCTAGCAGGCGTCGGGACTTGGGATCAGGCTCTCGACTGCGCCAAGGTGCCAAGTCCCTCGGGATCTCAGCCATCGCGCCAGTGGCTTGTCAGCACCCCCGAATTCTATTTCTTTTCTTTTCTTTTTCTTCTCACATTGTCGGTTCATACTAAGCTTACCCTCTTGCCCTCCAATCATAGGATGGTACCAATATGGCGGTTCGTCCACGGCGTTCGATGTTTGTGTCTTGCAAGGAGTCGACGTTTCACCGTAGGTATAACTTGTATTATCGATAGGCATAATTTTAAGTACTGGCTGTACATCTATCCTCTGCGGCTTGCGCAGGCTATTCGATGCCAAGGGCACACCCACTCTGGTAATCTCACCCAAGCAATATGATTACGCGGCAAACTCGAAGAATTACATCCAATCAACATTCAACGCAGCTAGCACTTGCATGGTACCAATTTGAGAGCATCAGCCCTTTTGGAGGTCTCCTCCTATAATAGAACCAGCTTAATATACAAATACAAATGCAAAGTACCCCCATCGCCCCTTATAGCAAGGATGAGCGGGCCATAATTGAACCAAGTAGAAAGCAAACGTCACCTTGTTCAGCCACGGAACATGACTTATCTTCTTCCTTTCAACTCTACCGTGCCTCTATCATCACCTTGCGATATATTCACCTCTTACACCGTCAAAAGAAATTCCAGTCTATCAAAGACGCCATGGCAACAGACCCAACCAACATCGGTAGCCTCACCACCACTTTCACACCCACCGCCACGAGCTGCTCGACCTGGTTCATAGCTCAGAGAAATCGTGATACATGGCTCCAGTACGGGACAGTTGGCACAGACGCCCCGGCTTGTTTTCCCAGTGGGTACGAACCGATCAGCGGCTACTACTCCCCGGGGGTTTGTCCCCAAGGTTATCAGCACGCATGCACCGGCGGCATATCGGAAACCGTTACTATTGCTACATGTTGCCCCAGGTACGCCCCATAATAACACCGCGAAAGAATTTGCTTTCTTATGCAGAGGCTTTCATTGACCCCGTGCACTTGCTCGCTGCAGTGGTTTTAGCTGCCAGTCTTCCCGGGGAACTGACGACGCCAACGCATGCTATACGAAGTTCGCCTCCGACAGTTCGATGTCCGTTGCCGTATGGACGACATTGGACGGAGGAGCGTTCTCGCTTGCCACATCCACGAACACCCTACACAATCAAAATAAGAGAGCCTATGCACACGGAATCGTCGTGAGGAGGGAAGGAGATGATCCAACTTGGCCAGACCCTGCTAAAAGTTCAGTGTCCCCCACACCCACGACCAGTCAGCCCAACGCCGACGATGGGATGGGCTCCAGTACTGGACTAAGCTCCGGTGCCAAGATTGGCGTTGGGTTGGGTGTCCCTCTCGGGCTACTCTTGATCGGCGGATCTGCCGCTGCAGTATTCCTGGTCAGAAAACGCCGGACACGACACCGTCAAAATGAAGAATACGATCATAACGTCCGCCCAGATGAGCCTAGCAAAGCTTTGCCGGTGGAGGCGGGCAGCACAACGCACTACGTTGAGGTGCCCGGGGCAGATGATGACATCATGGGTCGACATCCGAGAGAATTGTCTGCATCCCGAGAGCCAGCGGAACTCGACGCAATGGTCAGAACGTAAAATCAATTTCAGGGGCCATTCGGATGGAAATTGGGGTGTTTCCCGAAACCCAAATACCCCTGATTGGGAAGGGATAACATTCGCTTGGTGGCGGAAGCGCTGCTCCCACCCGATGATTGTGTGCTGTAGTTACATATCAGGGACCGCTAGGTGCTACTAGCATGACGTTAATTTCATTGCAACTGCATTCGATTGAAAAAACTGAGGGCGATCATTTACATGAAGTAATATATCAAGAGCAGTGCTTGCCGTCAAGGGGATAGCTACTTCAGCAAAATGCGACCTTTTCTGGCCCGTGATAGTCGTGCATTATCATTGGCGATGGAGCTTATCATCTAACGAATGTTAGGGGTGGGTTTGGCCAATGGCACATCCAAATGTGCATGCTTGCGACATGCTGCTCGGCGGGTTTAATCCCGAGGGCGTCGAGATAGGCTGCTGTAGGCAGTAGGCGGTCTTCTTATCCATTCGGCACTGCCCCAATACCAACTGCACGGCATTGTGGCGGCTATCTGTGGCTGTGCACCATCAGCTGGCCAGGCCTTAATCGCCTGATGGTGGCGCTGGAAAATGGAGCCCAACGGCCCAGCGCTACCTCTATTTCGGGCGCCTCGCAGCTAACCATCCCACTTCTTTGTGCGCCCTAGGCGGCTAGTCCGCTGCAGGGTCGAAACAAAAATAATTTTCCCTTCCCTCCGTCCCCCCGCGACAACTCACTTGAACTCCTTGAACCATCACCAGCCAAATTACTGTGATTATCTTGCACATCAACCGTCAACATGCCCATCAGTAAGAAAGCTAGAGTAAGTAAAGCAAATCTTTCGCAACTGTCCCAAGGCCCAAAGCTAACCGTCTCCCAGGTGCAACGCGAGCACAAGGCCGCCGACAAGGCCGGCACGCGCGCCCCGGTCAAGGCCAACGGCCTGCCCGTCAAGCCCCCCAAGCCCACATCCATCGTGAGCTTCACCACACCAACGTGACCCCACGTATTAACTGCAAAATTGCAAAGCTGATCATGTGCCCAACCCTTTCCCCTTATCCAGTGCCAAAACTGCCGCAAGGAGATTGTGAACACCAACAAGGTGCAGCTGGAGACGCACGCCGCCACTCACGACGCCAAGAACTGGCCCAAGGAGAAGTGCTGGCCCAACGACTTCCAGTAGAGGACTGGAAGCTTCTGTTACGATGTGGCTCATCGAGAAGTGGCCTGAGAGCGCTGTGAGCGCCCGCGACAGAGCGGTCGGGCAGGGAACCACGTGCAAGGAGGCACAGTTTCTGTTTTGAACCTTGATTGAACGTTGACGAGAAGGATACCATCCCGAGAGGTGCGACCCAGCGCCTCTTTGCATACAAGTACAGACTCAGTATGTAGTATAAGGGGAAATGAGATATGAACTAAACCAAAAACATTACACAACACGGGGGCGCACCCAATGCCAACCCCCATTCTCCCACCCTGGCTGGTTTTCACGATGACCCACTATTCCTTACTTCTTTCCCTCGGTGTACTTGGCCTTGGCTGCATCCACGATGGCCCCCGCCAGCGCCACCACGCCCGGCGCCTGCAGGATCTCGAAGACGGGGAACGCCACGCCGCCCTCGCGCAGCAGCCAGTTGCGCACCTCGACGGCCACCAGCGAGTCGGCGCCGAGGTTCGCTGGGGACTTGAGCGTATCCACCTCGCGGGCGGGGATCATGAGCGCCCGGGCCAGGCGACCCGTCAACGCCGCGAGGACGTCATCGCGCAGACCCGCTGCCTGTTGGCCCCCGTCCAGCTGCTGCTCCAGGAGCTCGCGCAGTGGCGGGGCTTGGGCGGTCGCGGCGCTGGGTGCGCCTGAGTCCTTTTCGCCGCCGCCCTCGATCCGGATGATGCCCTGAGGCCTTGCGTAATCTAGGTGCCACAGGATCGGGTTGCGGGTCTACGTGGGCAGCTCCGTCTGGCCTGCCGGCATCTCGATGTCTGTGTTACTGTGCGAGACCTGGCTGGCGATGCCGTGGCGGGGCCGCCTCAAACGGCTCACTTGGGCTGCGTGTGTGAGGCCGAGCGATTGGAAACCAAGGCAGATGCCGAATAAGGGGACAAGGCTTGCTTCAGGTAGCCTCTTTAGCTAGTCGATGAAACCCACATCCTCTCGTATGGATGGGTGGCCGGGGCCCGGCCCGACGACTGCCGCATCGACAGTCTTGAGAACAGCTTCTAGGTTGTCTAAGACGGATGCGTCATTCATATGAACGACAGGAACATGGACGTGGAGTAATCGCTCAAGAAACCCAACGACATTGTTGGCCATGGCTTTTCTGCCTACTTTAGCGGAGGGCGCCTCAACGCGCCTGCCCGCCCCGTGGCGGACGAGTCAGTAGACCGGATGAAGATCGCCTACGGCCCGTTGTATGTTGCCAAATCCCCTACAATCAGTGTGTCTTCATTGAACTACAAAGAGTGATTTCTCATCATGATTTTCCTCGCAGAGTGCATGTAACCACGATTGTCAACATCAGGAGCCAAAAGTACTTGGTAAATACCACCGTGGGCCCCTGCTCGTCGCCATTCCCGGTACCGCTGAAAGAAGGCCAGGCCATCCCCGATGTCGCCACCCGACAGCAGCGCCTCATACGCGATGTGATTCCTGGCTGGTCCGCTGATGCGAAGTGGTGGCGCCTGCAGTTCCGCGAGCTCGAGGACGCCGGGTGGATGGACGCGTACTGCTTCACCGAGGCCGAGTGGCTGCCCCTGGACTTCCAGCTCATGATTGCCGGGGTTATGCGTGCTGGGCCTGGGCTGGTTCAGCTCGCTCGTGGTTTGCTTCCGCATCCTCTTCGAAGATGGTGTCCCGGTAGGTTGGCTGATGCTGAAGCACAACGAGCTATCTATCTTTGACGACTGAGATCGGTACGGCGGCCTCGTATTAACCGCCAGTCTCGTCGTGGTGAACAATTCCCCGAGTATTCTGGATGCGTTGTCCAAATGTCGCGTGACTGACCTGTCAAATGTAAATGAACAACCACCATTTGAATGATCCAACAAAATAGTTCTGAGCATCTCCTGCATAAAATGGCCATGGATATTTTCGACCTCCTCATCATAGGTGCGGGTTGGCATGGCTTGGCCATAGCCAAAACGTTCCTGCAATGCGACCCGGAATGCAACCTGCTCATCATCGACTACGCTGAGACTCTTGCGGCGTATGGGCTTCCGAGAGACTCTACCACGGGCTCAAGACGAACAATGTGGTCGGTACCTACGAGTTCAGCGACTTCCCCCTCGACGAGGCACATTATGGCATCAGGCCTAGTGACCATATACCCGGGCCGGTTGTGCACCAATACTTGATGGACTTCGCTGTCCGCTTCGATCTGCATAGGAGACTCCGGATGCAGAGCGAAGTGCATGATGTCTCCTCGGCCGTCGACTAGCTCTGGTGTGTTGAGTACCGGAGTACCGCGTCAGACCAGACAAGCGCCGTGAACGCCCGCAAAGTGGTCGTCGCTACGGGCCTCACTTCAGAGCCCAACATGCCGCAGCTGCCCCAGCAAGGCAACTTCCGTGGCGACATATTTCACGCCAAGTCCTTGCCGACACATGCTCAAAGATTCAACGCGCTCACCCAAGACATCGTGGTGATCGGAGCCAACAAGTCGGCCATGGATGCGTGCTACTTGGCCGCCCAGATGTCGGCCCCGAGTGCCCGAGTGCACATGCTGATCCGGCCTTCCGGTCGAGGGCCCAGCTGGATGTGGCGCCGCCGGGGGCTGATGGACTTCCTTTCCGTCTCCCGGCTCGCGTCCACGCGGCTCTTTTCGTGGTTCAATCCCAACCCCCTTGCGTCCGAAAAGCAGCGCCTGTTCCAACGCTCATGGCTTGGGGCCGTGATCTGCGGGCTGTTCTGGAAGTTCCTAGATCTGTGCGTCTTGGCGTCGTCGCAGTATATCGCGCCGGGCTCGTGGGCCTCGCTGCGTCCGCTCCGGCCTCGGTACTCTACCTTTTGGATGGGGAACTCGCTTTAAGGATCCTCAGCGACTCTACAGACACATGGTCCCACTGCATCTGTGCACCCAGCAACAACGCAACAGCCTTGCTTTCATAGGCTTCCACCAGTCTGTTCTCACCGTCCTCGTGGCCCAGGCCCAGGCGCTATGGATCACGGCCTGGATGCAAGACAAGCTCAGGACGCCGCTAACAGGTGTCCTGGCTTGCAGCGAGTGGGCTTACCTGCAGGCGGAGTATCACCGGCTGCGCCATCTCGGCTCAGCGTTTCCAGACCTGGTGCTCGATAGTATCCCTTATATTGATCTTCTGTTGGGCGACTTGGGCTTGTCTAGCACGAGAAAGGAAGGGTGGCTGAGTGACCTGCTGGGGCAGTACAGGCCGCATGACTATGAGGGTATTGTAGAAGAATGGATAAAGACCTGGAGTAGCGTTACTGAGCTAGGGTAGCTTGGACCCCAGGACTACGCGGAAATACTTTTATTTTTCTACTCCTCGCAGGGGCCTTTGTTACAATGACAATCTTCAGTTCGTTTTAGGTGTGTTCTATATTCATTAATTAATCTTCTTGGAGCAACGTTGTCGATATTACGGAGATATTCGATTACGAAAATGTCACCCACACAAATCCAGGAGGCGGTACTGAAGCTCAAAGCGGCACAGCCAAAGATGTGGGCAGTCTGTGGCCCGGTTCGTAGCAAATCGAATCCCGCAGAAACTCACCCAACATCTGAATTCCCCTAATGTTCAAAGAAGCAAGGCCCACTAAGGACCCATGGATGCGTTGGCTGACATGATGCAAGCCCCCAGAGCGCGTGCACCTTAGACAACAACATTATATCATTAAGCTCAACCTCCACCAAGGACCCAGGACAGTCATCCATTCCCATTGCTTCTATTATTTGATGACATTTCAAATGTGTTGAAGGACTCGGGGCGTTTCTTTGCCAGACTCGCCAACCTTGATCCGTTGACTGTATCGTAGTGGCAGAACGCCAAGACTCTCACAAGGGCGCGGAATTTGTTTCCACTACCCTACTGACTCTATGGGCCGATGTCGTATCTTTCTCCCAAGTCTGCTACCATGTTAGGCCTCGCGCATTTGCCCCCCGAGCTAGTGCTAGAAATCATATCTGCTGCTCTGCCCGAAGGATTCGAGAGCCTGGCTCTGAGCTGCAAGCACATTTACCAGCTATGCAAGCCCCTAACGAAGCATCACAACCTGCTACGCCGTCAGTTCCATAGATTCGAGTATCGGCGGCGCCCTCCCCCGGTACTCGAGGACCCCCTGTGGCGGCCCATGGGGAATGCCTTCGATCTCCTGGAGCGCATCGCGGCCGAGCCTATCGTGGCTCGCTATATTCGATATGCAGACCTCTGTTGGGACAACTACCCCACCACGCACAGCCTGACTCCCAGAGTGCCAGATCGCGAGGCCGGCAGTCCGATCGTCGACTTGTTTGCCAATTCCCCCTACTTGAAACTGGCGGGGCTGGACTGGAGAGAATACTACGCTCGCGTTGCTGAGGAGTACAGGTCTACCCGATTCTCCCACCATGCAGGCGTCTTTGTTTTGACGCTTCTGCCCAATGCCAAGTCGCTTCTGCTGCCGCGGTATTGGAAACTGACCGAGGAAATCGACAAGCTCATCAGGGCGATTGTAGGCGTGGCGAGGCAGCGCAGCACGCCGTATCTGAGCCCGAGCCTGGCCCAGCTCACCCGGTTCGATTCCAACGTCTCTAGTTATTACGGAAATGCCGTTGACTTTATCGGACTGCGGCCCTTCTTGACTCTGCCAGAGCTACGCACTTTCCACGGCCACGGCTCCATAGCGCTGGACACGTACGGGCCATCGCAGGCTAGCTTCGTTGAGACGCTAGAGCACGCATACATGACGTCCTGTTGTATCGATGAAGTGGCTATGGCGGCCTTTTTACGATCCAATAAGCGTCTAAAGACTCTTGTATACTCCCATTCCACGCCGGAAGATGCACCACGCCGCGAGTTGGACGTATGCAGTTTCCTGCGTTTGATCGAGCGCGAGGCCGGGTCTCAGCTGGAGCGGCTCTGCTTCGAGGCTTATACAACGCATCTTGCACCAGTGAGCGATTCCCGCTGGCCCTACATGTCCATTCAAAAAGAGCAACTACTGACAATACACATTTAGATCCCCGGTATAATGTCCCTGAAACAGTTCCCCCGACTACGTCAGCTCGTCCTGCCGCTCAATAGTTTTCATTGCCACCTCTCCCACGCTGCATCTCGGGCCAGCAAATCCGTGGATGACCTGACCGAAGAAGACGCAGAAACGCTCGGCCTCCGGCTGGGCGACTTGGTCCCCGTATCGGTGACGGAGCTGACTTTGTTATCTGCAGGGCAAGTTCCGCACGACAAAGTGCTCGAGGTTTTATTTTCCGGATTCACGGCAACAAAGGCGGCGCGATTCCGAAACCTCGAGCACATCATACTTGCGTGCCAGACCGACTTTGACCCGGACACGGAGCCCACGCCGGCCTATCGGGCGAGATGCGAGAGCTTGGTGGGAGGTTGAGCCAAGCGGGGTGACTTTACATGTAGAGACGGAACCTCTCTGGCCCTCGTCGGAGTGGCCCTCGTCGGCATGGCCTGGATCGGAGGAGTTCGAGTGTTATACCGGATAGTGGGTGTATAATGTCTCTTTGCATCAAGCAGATGTGACGTCTTCCACCCCTGCTGGAAACAACAGCCTGATAGTAAGAAGAAGGACACCCCAATGACTAAATGGCATTGCATCACATCCAAATAGAACCATCTCCTGGTATGATGTCGAGGGTACGGGGTGATATGTCCACAATCAGGCCTGGTGTTTCCTCGTCCTGTAGAGTGAGAACTGAATATCCTCTTGATGGACGCAGGATGGTTGGGCCCCTAACATACTACAAAGTGAGGCTTTCGAGTTATGGAGGGAGAGACGGCGAAGCACTGGCTGAACTGTGAAACGTAAACTCCCACCCTAGGTGCATCATCTTGGTGAGTAATTTATATACCACCACCTGTTCCAGGTGCTCCACATCAGGTATTTACGTATTACTAGAGAAAAGCAAGAAGCGGTCCTTTATGTAACGCCACGAAGATAGAGGAACTATCGTAACGCCGTTCCACCACATACCAAGGGCTTATCAGCCACTTGCCAGCGCGGCACTGTAACTTCGAGCCGGTTTGGATGGTCACAGAAGGATAATATTTCTTGCCCTGGTCGACTGAATGCGTTATTCAACTGGTTCGGGTCTCCAGCTGCTCGATCCGCTGCTGCCCGACCCGCTTTTGCCTACTGCTGGTGCTGGTGCTGCTGGTGCTGCTACGGCTTGATCTCCTCGAGCTGCTGCTCGATCGTCTGTCGCTGCGCCGCGGGAGCGGGCTTCTTCAAAATCGTCTTGATATTGTCGGCCAAGCCGACGACGACCTTCCAAACCCAGGCGCAAAACCACCCGCACAGCCATTCGAGGGCTTCCAGGGTGGCCTTCACCCATCTGGGCTGCCCAGATGGGTAGGCCGCCCTCGACCTTGTTCTGCTTCCACAGAAGCCACAGGCCGCCCATGATTGTAGCCACAGCGGTTGCCCACAGCTGGACTGCGCCCGACACATTGTACTGGTATTGCCACCAGGAGGGCGACTGGCGGTGACATCTGGGGTCTCTTATCGATAGCCAAATAAGAGAGAGAAAAGGTGGGGGCGACTCGGGCTACTCCTGGGTGCGGTAGGTATCGAGCGGGATGTCGTTGAGGTTTGGGGGCTGCAGCTGCTGGACTCGGGCTTCCAGCTGCGCGATCCGCTTTGCTGCTGCTGCTCGAGGTGCTGTTGCTGCTCGCGCAGCACGATCATCTGCTGGTGGTTCTGCTTGATCTCCTCCAGCTGCTGCTCCGTTGTCTGTCGCTGCGCTGTGGACGCGAGCTTCTTCAGAATCTTCTTGATATAGTCTGACCTACAGTCTCCTTTGGTTCAGACCCCATCCCCTAACGGTATTTAGGGAATGGTGTGACGACACCGCATCACGCGTCTTCGATGGTAGATGATAGCCAAGTAAAATGATAATGGGTGGCCAAATAAGAGAGAGAACAGGGGCGACAGGTTGCTGGATCGCCTCAAGTTGCTTCTTGAAAAATTCAGGCCAGGACGCGTCCGGTCGCAAGCGGGTATTTGTTGGGGTTCGACAGCAGCGGAGCGCCATCGTTTTGCTGATGTTGACGCTTCTGCAATGCTAGGCCTTCTGGTGGTGCTGCTGCTGCCGTTGTCATTGGAATTCTGGCCTTCTGTATTGACATTTGATGTGGGGTATTTCGGGATAATCAGCAAGTCAGGTTGGGCAAACAGATATTATTCAGCGGAATAAACGTTTATTCCATTGGAGCAATACTGAATACGGAAGGAATTTGTGGAAGCTGCATTTCCACAATGGAGTCACGGACTGAATTGCATGGTTTGGTCAATGCCGAGGAAGCAACACCGCAAATGTCTTCCGGGCAGGTTGTGTCTACAACAACGCCTCTTTTCCCTCCATTACTTGGTGAACACGAGGTTCAAGAGACACTCTGCGCACGAGCGAGCGAGCGAGCAAACACCAATCAATCGAACCCAGAGAACACACGCACCAGCGACACAACAGGAAACCCCTCGGGCTCTGGGGTCGATGCCGCACTCGACCAAGCTCTGGCTGCGCGGCCCAGGAACTCTGGAAAAGGTGTCAACAACAACGGCACCTCCTCCGCCACCGCCATACGCACGCAAGCACTCGCACGCACTCGCACGCACTCGCACAAGCAACAGGCCACCATAGCGTTCCTCATCGTCATCGTCACGCCTCTTATACTACCACACCAACACCTCTTCCGGGGGACATCACTCGGTACCTCCAGTACCCTTCGGAATGGAAGATCGAGAACAACCTATCGATCACATGCTACCAATGGGTAACCAACCAGCGAACTGCTAAGCACGCCCAATAAGAACCCAACAAAATGAATCAAGAACGGGGCGAAACAAGTCAAAAAGGAATCGGAACAAATAAAGAACTAAACGAAACAAGAAAGAAAACCGATTTTGAGCCCTCTAGCAAAATTGCCAGCCAGCCAGCCAGCCAGCCAGCCAGCCAGCCAGCCAGCCAGCCAGCCAGCCAGCCAGCCAGACGGTCGGACGGACAGACGGACGGACGGACAGACAGACAGACAACATGAGCCTCTCGCACGTTGTTCCGGTGTACATCACCGTCACCCCCACACCCGCCACCATCACCATCACCCGCGCGACCGTCACTATCACGGCCACTCCTACGGGAGAGGCTCCGGTCGGCCCCGCCGGATCGCCCTCCTGGTGGCAGTACCAGTATAACATCTCGGGGACGCTCCAACAGTATGTCGCAGTTGTGGCTGCACTCTTGTTGGATGTCGTTTTTCTGTGGGGACGCCGGGGCGTCCTTTGAAACCTTTTGGTCGAGGGACCCAAGACCTCTGACGAGAAGATCCAGCATGAGCTGGATGAGATCAAGGACCAGCACGGGCAGCAGCAAGAGCAGATCGCGCGGCTGGAAGAAATGATCCGGCAGCAGAAGAAGCGCTTTGTCCCGCCCCGGTCCGAGCCCGAGCCCCCGTCCGAGGCAGAGGCCAAGAAGCAGTAGCCCGAACCTTTCCTCGCCTCTTCTCCTCTCTTATTTGGCTATCGATAACCATCATACCTGGCCATTGTTAACCATCGAAGAATTGTGATGCGGTGTCGTCACACCATTGAGGAAACCCAAGGTCTGGCGAAGGCTTCCCCTCGGATGACGGATACTCGAGGCAAAATGCCCAAGACACAAGAGCTTGATCACAGAATAATAATGGATGTCATGCTGCAGGTGGGTACCGCCGCAACGTGCGATGGCAGCCTCCAAGATCGAGGCGCAGGTTGTTTGGGCCGTCTGAGAGCTCCTAGCCCACGCCGTGGAGACGCCGGAAGCTGTTGAGCTTCCCCTAGGTTGTTTTCCCGTGGTCAACATTGGAGGCGTTCTCATGTACCACGTGGCCAAACCAAAGTAGCAAATAAACATGATTCTTCCCATACGTAACGCCACGTTACCCAGAACACCTACAGCTGAAGTCTCTAATTATTGATGGGTACAGGGACCTACTGGATGAATGCGTTGAGCCCATAAAGCAGATTACAGTCTTGTTGGTACGTGCACCTAAACGACGCATAAAACAAAACTTTCTCCTCTTCGGTTCGAACCAACACTGCTCAAACTATGTAAAGAGAAAATGAGGAAGAAAAGGTTTTCTCCAGTTTTAGATACGTTCGGGTTATTACTGGATTCTTTTTCCCAACTTCCAACGATTCCCATGCTGCACGCGAAAGATTTTTATCGCCTTCAGCCCAAGCACAAACATTCTCCGGGGAACACCATCGCCATGTCCTCATCACCAGCCAGTCATCATCAGCCTTCACAGCCTGCTGACTCGCGGCCAACTGGTTCAAGTCAGAAGTGGTACGGCCATATGGCTTGTGCCAGCCAAACCGCCAGGGGTTGCGATTCCCATAAGCAGCCATCAATGTTCTACAACCCACTGCTTCCACCAAATGCGCCGATGAAGTTGTCACAGGATGGGGGCCGGCTGTGCATTGTGGAACAGGGCGAAAAGCCTGCCATGGGACAGCTTTACAAGCCTGCCGCGAAAGATGTTGACAAGCCTGTTGTGGAACAGCCTCACAAACCTGCCGCAGAGCGGAATGACAAATCTGGCGCGGAACAGGCTGAAAAGCCTGACACCCAACACAGGACGCCAGGTCGTTTCGCTTTCGTCCGGTCCGTACCTTCCAAGCTCCCCAAGTTTCTGTCACGCAGCCTCGCATCTCAACGAAGCAGCACGGTAGCGGACAATGCCTCATCAGTCGGCACCAAGGAAGGTACTCAGCAATATTCCGAGGAGCAGGAAAAGGAATCACCACCACCGTACTCATCCATTAGCACCGCTGTTCCTGACGTACCCTACTACCCGGGGCGGCTTCCTGGCGATACTTCGTTGTATATAGAAAGCGGCGACCCCAAACTCTCGTGGCCAACTTTTGTGCCATTCGATATGGCATCCTTTGGGACCCTGGCGCCCATACATCCAGCTATGCCCTATCACCTTGCTTTCTACCACGTACATTCCACATGTCGCACCATCGAGGAGCAGGGCTGGGCAACTATCTCATCCTTTGTTCCGCCTATTAGCTGCAGCGGCACGGTCGAATCTCCGATCCCCAATAGCCCCATCTGCCGATGGTCAAGTGAGCTGTACTTCTCGGTGGAATATCTCCAAAAGCAAGAGATCAGTTACGTGGTCTATCTGCACAACGCAGACCCGGAGGATCTGGCCATCACCATGTGTCCCCACATCACCGTGTCGCTCACCCAGGTTATGTTACGACCCGGTCAGGATGTCTGGCCTAGGGCCTCGGCGCACATACGCCATACAGAGCGTTTGTCCGAGAAACAGAAACAGATCGTCGATGAACACTATCGACATGGAACCCGCCTATTCTCTTTACATCAACATGGCAAACAAGCCGAGAATATCAGCTGGGACAGTGATGGGGGCAGGCTGGGTGACCTTCACTCCTGCAAAGTCTGCCACTGCGACTTGGAGCGGAGCCTCGAGGTCCGCGGGCTCGAGCTCCATGTTCGCTTCACCGTCTACAGAAACCTGGGGAGAGGGCTCGACCGGTACGACCCCAAATGGAGATCGCTCCTGACGGGGGAGGGTCACCCGAGGCCGCCCCGATCCCAACCGGAGTCCTACTATGGCGTGTACCAGCAAGTGATGCGGGTGGCACATGAGTTGGACCGACCGAATCTTCACCCCGTGACATTCCGAACACCACACGGTGACTTCTGGGTACCAAAAGACACCATCAGCACAATTCACAAGTCACCCTACCCAATAACCATAAAGGGTAATCCGAAACTAGGACATGCAGTGGGGTTAAGTCATAAGAACAGCAGTAAATAAACATTGGTAGATACCTAAGGGTGGGAACGACATTCAAACTCGTATTTGCACTCAACTTGTGTGAGCTTCTATAAGGGTAATCTAGAAGCGAGTCTGGGGCACTTGAAAAACCAACGAGTTTTGAGTAGCAATGTTTATAAATATATCATCAACCAAACCAAACCAACCGAGTCGTATTCCGTATGGTATATTCAAGAGTCAGTTTAGTCTGGTACTTAAGATACTAATACAAAGAAATTCTTCAAACACCCGAGAAGCATCATGGCTATATCCAACATGAAATCTGAAGCCAGAACGTTTGGCGCTCATGCCTAGACATATGAGTCTCCTTCGGGTGCCCAACCCGCGATCCAAGCCACAGCGAATATCAGGATCCACCTAAACGACCAGTCAGTATTAGAGGTTACTATCCAGAAACCAAGTTGACACAACACGAGGCAAGTACTCACATTCCGTACCAGCTGGTCAAAAAGCCCACTCTGGACTTGTAGATGAACACGGTGGCGATCATGACGATGTGGACGGCCGCCGAGCCGAGCAAGAACAGATCGAAATGCCACCGTCCCTATGATATCCCGTCAGCTTTCACCCTTTCCATATTTCCCCTCAAACTAGATGAAGCTGTGCTGTTTGCGACCAAAAACAGAAAAGAAAAAGAACAACTTACCACCAACCTCCCCATCACCCGCCGCTCCCCCACCGCATCCCCAATGCGTGCCAGGCACCAAGCGATGAAGAAGAAGCCCAGGACGTCGAGGATGACGTGGACGACGAACTCGCCGACCGCGAACCCGACGAACAGGAAGACGAGCGAGAAGACGGCCAGCGCCGTCCGCGTCGCGAGCGTGACCCACATGCAGAGCCGGCGCATCAGGGCGGGCCCGTCGCCGCCCGTGTCGAGGGTCCAGGAGGACCAGTCGGAGGGCCAGCAGAAGCGCGCGTTCGGGCAGTTGCGCTGCTGCCATGCGACGCCCTGGCCGGCGGGCCGCGGGTAGTCGTGGATGGTGCGCACGTTTCGGGGCATGCCGCGGCTTCCTGCTGCTGCGACGGAGGACGGCTGTTGGCGTTGCGGAGGCGGGTCCTCGACGTCGGCGGGGATGATGTCGTTGTCGACGGGTTGCGACTTGAGGCTGAAGTATTTCGACATGGTTAATTTACGAGTGCCCTTTTCGGCTCGTCTCAAGGTACCGGCAGGTCGTTGTTGGGGAAAGGAGAAAACCGTGTAAGTGGCGGTCTCGCGCGAGCCAGAAGATTAGCAGCGAAAGTTTGTTGGCCACCCGTGCTGGCAGAGGACGAGAGGATATGACTGAAATGACTGCCATCTGTCCGACATGAAACGAGGTTGGGAGACGCGAACCATTTGAAGGATTCAGGTATGGTGGCACAGGCTGGCTGACAGGCAACAA
Organism: Apiospora marii; assembly: GCF_038362585.1. Lineage (NCBI taxonomy): Eukaryota > Fungi > Ascomycota > Sordariomycetes > Amphisphaeriales > Apiosporaceae > Apiospora > Apiospora marii. The sequence goes on from NW_027117377.1 coordinate 5,581,089, forward strand.
GGTGGGGGTTAGGGGATGCCTAATGCCTGCTTACTGTTGGTGTTTCGACATCTGGGCCTGCATATTACGGGGGTTGCATGCTAATAAGTAGGCGGACTACACAGCCCTAGGAGCGTACGCGGGTAAAGGACATTGGCAAGACACCGGAATCATCACAACAGGCTTCTGTCATTAAAACATTGGTAACAGATGTGATGATCGACACGAGTCTGGATTTCTACGCTTTTCCATTTGGAAAACCATTGTTGTCTGTTCGACCATCGTGCGAACGTGGGAAACGTGCTTGTAATAAGTCTGGAGTTTTGTTGGCGTTACTTTGGCTGTCCTAGGCGCAGGCTGAGCCGCTGGGCGGTCGCCCCAGTATGCTGGCCCTAGCAGGCTCAGCCGCCCCCGCCAACCAGCCCGGCCATCTATTTTTAGAGAAAATGGGCCGCTAATGTATGTACATCGGAAGCCACCCTTCGGCCCTAAAGATCAGATCTATGAAGAAAATTCAGATAAATCAAAAGTATCCTCATCTCACATTGAGGGGGCGGTGCCATTTGGCAGTTCTTGTCGCTGACCAGCTGCGAACCAGACCCAACTCAATACGCCAGATTAGATGCTTACGGGCGGGGTTAGCTGAAAGGCCATTGAGCTCGCTACTGCCCTGTAAGCCACATCACCAGCTCCCGAATCGAAACCACCTTCACCACGGAATGGCCTAGAAATGAATCAGCCAGAGTAGGACCCTGGGAGTCCGCTAGTTTAGGGATATCCTCAAACGCCCCGTCCGCGTCGAGCAGTACCGGGTCCCAACCCGCCTTCGCGGCACCGACGACGTCCTTGGCGTGCTCGTCGCCGACGTACACCTTCTCCCACGTCTCGAGACCCGCCTCGGTCTCCGCCAGGCTCTTGCCTTCGCGAGCGGCGACGACCTGCGCCAGCATGTGCTCGGCCGACTCGAAGATGCGCTTGTCCGGCTTCTCGACGCCGACGTCGTACGACATGCAGTGGAAGTCGATGTCGTAGTCCATCCTGGAAATAGCGGCGGGGTCGTCGATCTGGCTGCCGTAGCGCAAGGGGCTGATGTTGAGGCCAAATGATGAAAGGATGCTAGGGACGCGGTCGTCTGAGTTGGTCACGACACCGACGACGATCCTGCCGAACCGCCGTTCGGGGCTGCCTTGCTGCTGTTTCAGCGCCCGCAAGGTAGAGACCAAGCCGGGCTCGACATCGTAGCCTTCTTTGGATGCGAAGCGGTGTAGGAGTTTGGGGGCCAGGTCCGTAGGCAGGGCTTGGCCATCCTTGCTCAAAGGGGCGAAGGTATTATGGATTACCTGCAGCTCGGTGTCAACAGGCAAGCGTCCTGGCTGGTCGCACAAAGGCGATTGGGGTTGAACAGAGGACGTACATTGGTCCACCACTTGGTTGCGCCGAGTCCTGTCGCCTTGCCGTAGTTGGGGTTCTGTTTCGACTCGCCCTTGATCGCCGCCTTCAGGGTCGATTGAAGGTCACTGTCGGTAAAGCCAGTGAAGCCACATTGTCGTGCGACTTCGGCATACTGCAGGGCGACTGTGTGTTTCGGTTTGAATAATGTGCCGAATGCATCAAAGCATAGCAGAAGATTTGGCTTTGCTTTTGCCATTTTCGAACCCCGGTTAGACTTGATGTTGACATAGGGGTTTGCGATCAATTCGATCTGATGATGCGACCCGTCACGCTGTTGTGGAGCCCTGGCGCGGATCGCACGTGACGTCATCGCCGGCAGTTTCGCGAAACAGCGCTGACATTGAGCACTGCATGGATTTCATGCTGGAGTATTCTTACATCGCTGGCTATCGTACATGCAGTGCGGAAGATATGAAATATGGTGGGTTTTGACATTTGCAGACTCATCGCATGATGCAGTTTACCCCACCTAGCCATCAGTGTTCGTCCCTTAACCGCCGGCCTTCTGGGCCTTGATTCGCTTAGAAGCTCGCGCCGGGCGTTCCACGGGCAGCTCGCGCTTCTTCTTCTTCTGATGTTGCTCATGTTGCTTGTGCGGCCCCTCTTGTTTCTGCTGCTCCTCTTGCTTATGCTGCTCCTGTTGCCGCTGCTCCTTCTCTTTAGACTCCGCTTCGGCGCGCCGCCTCTCACGCAGTTCCGCATCCGTAGGGCGATGGTGCTTCCGCGCCTTTTCCACCTCGCGTTTCCTCTTCGCCTGCTGCTGCCGCGTTGACTGCTTGGGCCTCCCACCCTTGGCGGGCCGCCGCTTGGCCAAGTGTAAGGGAAAGATCCTGTCGGCCTTCTTCTCGTCGAAGAAGGGATGCAGGCCGAGCGTCTGGCGGCGGCGCATGAACTCCCAACAGAGGCCGTACGCCGGGCTCTGGGCGCCGGCCTCGGGGCCGGATTGCTCCAGGAACTCATTGAGCTCCGGCCGCTGGAGACCGCACACCAGGCGGAACTTTTCCAGGTCCCAGATCCGTGGCAAGTCGGCCCGAATGAAGCGCTTGACCAGGGCCCGGACCTGGTCGCAGTCGTAGTTGATCTCCGAGTAGAAGGGCGCGGGTAGGGCCTTCCTCTCCCGCGGCGAGGGCTTGCTGGGCTCGCGGTTTCGGTGCCCGAAGTGGAATACCGATGCCCAGATGGGTGGGAGGTCGTCGTAGTTGCGATGCTGACCGATCGGGTGGGGCGTCATGTCGATGTCCGGGTCGATGTGGTCCATGAACCTATGCTGCTCCTCTAGCTCGGCGGCTTGCCCCATGTTGCTGAGGAACTCGGTCTCGTGGGCAATCTTCGTGATGCTGTCCATCTTCTGCAGGCGCTTCTGCTGCTTCTCATGCCGCGCGCAGCGCTCCCGCCATTCGCTACCGCTCCCCAACTGGTACCCGTGCCCTAAGGTGGCCTCGTCCTTTCGAATTATCCTCGAGTAGGCGGCGATTTCGCCTTCGTTGAGGTCCGAGAAGACCCGGCGCCGCGCCTCGGGGGATTGGTCTTTGGGCATGCACCTGTTGGTGAAGCTCATGAGGCGGTCCCGCAGATAGTGGTTCGGCACGTCCTCCAGCGTGTGGTCCCGCCCGAGCCGGCCGCCGTGCACCTCCCAGTCGTTCTTTCCCGGGTCCAGGCTGGCCGGCTCCCTCGTGGGGACGTCATTGGCGTCTTCGTGGATGGCGAACGCCACGCGGTTCTTCAGCTTGGACTCGTCCACCCCCGGCGCGGATTTGAGGTCCTCGACGAGCTGGGTATTGCTTTTCCGCGACTCGGGCGCCTGCCGTTGTGACTTGTCAGCGCCAAAGTTCTCGAGGTAACATGGGAAGCGCAGAGGGAGGATTTACCAATAATGAAACCGAGAAATGGGTTGATGGTCTCTCATGCTCGCGGCAAGGTGGCCTGCAAGACTTGGGCCGATTAATCTTGCATGCTTTTCTTCTCGATTGGGCTTTTGACGACTTGGATCGCGTGGATACAGGCCAATTCACTCTGTAGACGCCATTCAGCAATGGCGCCATTGTGGGCATGGAAAGTATAGAAATTTATAGTGTGGTTTGATGTGAAGTCAATTACTGCAATCAATTGGGGCTATCTGTCGTGATGCGCAGAAGCAGGGGCAAGTGAGACGCTCAATTCAATCATCCACCTTTTGCGTTGGCAGCTTCTCTTTATGTTTCCCTATGTGTATGCTCAATTATGACCGAATTCACATTATGGACAATGATGTCAACCTCTGATGTCAATACTGCCGGGATATTTACTTGGGTCTGTAGATCACTATGCTCCGGAAGTAAACAATCGCGGTTCTGAGCGCGTTGGGGTGAGTGATCGAAGTTCCGATGGGCCTTACGTCACAGGTGTTACAGCGCTCAAGCCACATACCCCTCGGATTGTTTAATGCCCTAAAATTAACAGGATCAATGGAAAACCTACAGCGGCCGACTGCCTCAACTCGAGAAGGCAAAAGACCAACGATGCATTTCCTCTGATAACTGACAATTGGTATGAATAAAACACTATGCGTCCCTCAATGAAGATCCAGTCCGGAAACGACCACCGTGATCTTAGGCAGCCTCGCGGATGCAATCGAGATTTCGATAGCATGCAACAGCTCAACTGTCAGGCGACTTCGAGGGCAGAGTCCGGCGCTATCTAGTCATCCCATTCACGCCCATCGAGATGGCGACGCCAGCCAAACCGAAGCCATTTGGGTAAAATACTACAGTATCCCCTCTCACTGTCAGACTCGTACCGGAGCGGCGCAAAGCCTGAGAGAAGCCCCCGCATGGGGAGGTCTACCGGGCATGGAGGCAGACTGGCTGATGGGAAACAATCCGGCCCTAGCGACTGACTGGTGCAAACCTTCCCATACACCAAAATGATAGATGGTGGAAGGAAGCCGATAGAGGCCCAATGGCCATCCGGCAAGCCAGTGGGATTATTTGGCATTGGGGGCAACTCGCTGAAGTAAGGGAGCTGACTGTTGTCCAGTGATAGCATGTTGTCTGTCATCACGTGTCCTGCGAGGGATGGCAACCCCTACCCAGGTCTCAGCTGTTTCTCCCTTCTTTAGTTCCAGCACTCGCGAGCCTGCCTCTACTCGTGAGCCTGCATATCTTCCCAAGTACTGTCGCCGGGGCTCTGGTACATCATCGCGAAATAGTGCCATACCCTACTCGTGTCGCAATCTCTCTCTTCTGCTTCTCTCACTGTCCAGCAGTTGCCCATCGTCGATACTCCCCATCTATCTGGTATAGCGCCATGTCCGCCGAATCGCGGAGCGTGGTCATCGTCCCCGGAGCCTGGACGGCGCCTGCCGCCTTTCACAAGCTGGTCGGCATCTTGGACGCCAAGGGTTTCGTTGTCTACGTCCCAGCGCTGCCGACCAACAACGGCCACCGACCTCCGGACTCTTCCTTCGACGACGACGTACAAGTTGTGCGACAGGTAGTGCAGCGACTGGTCAAGGACGAGCGCAAGGAGGTCATTGTGCTCATGCACTCGTACGGGGGCGTCGTCGGCACGACCGCACTCCGGGGCCTGACCCGCAAAGACCGCGAAGCCCAGGGCCTGCCGGGCGGCGTGGTCCACCTTCTTTACGCCGCCGCCTTCCTGCTCGCCCTCCACCAGAGCATCCGCACCGTCGTGCAATCAGTCAACCTCCCTGGTAGAGAGGGGCTCGTGCAGTTCGCCGACGACGGCACGTGGTTCCCTACGGACCCCGTCGCGCTGCTTTATCCGGACCTGGCCCCGGACGACCAGGAGGAGCAGCAGCGTCTCCTGCAATGGGGCAACGCGGCCGCCTTGACGGAGGGGACCACGACCTATGAGGCGTGGCGAGATGTGCCGACACTGTATGTCCGCGCGACCGAGGACCGGTGGCTGCCGCCCGAGTTCCAGGACTTTTGCGTCAAGAACGCGGTGGATACCGGGGTCGCGATACGTACCGCGGCGCTTCCTTCGGGTCACTCGCCGTACGTCAACTTCGCGTCCGAGTTGGCCGAGATGGTGGTCCAGATTTCGAATCCGGCGAGTAGGTAGCGGTGAACGTGATGCCCAGTAAAGTACGGTGAGGGGATTAGCAGTACATCACATCTGCGGGTGGCGTTCTACTCCCTTCCCTATTTACTACTATTCTTGATTGTTGTATGCAAGGGGGCGGCTATTTATCTCGACGTCCAACGCCGGATGGTGTGGGGTTGGTAATCATATCGATGAATACCATATGTTTCCATGGCTGAAAGAAACCGCTGCAGCACCCAAGTGCCCGTTTTCTATATATTCATGGACTCCAAGCTCAAAGTCCCTTCTTCATTTCGACCGTGGTAGCAGAGTCCATCGCCACCGAAAATAAAAAGTTTCAAATCGATTCAAGGCTCCCTAGAAGCTCCCAGATACTTTGTTCCCGGGGTCATCTCTCCCTGAGAACCAGTTTCCCCGCCATAGTGCTTCCGAGGGAGACACAGCCTTTACCCCATTACAGGTGCCTGTCTGTCTGCAGTGTACTAATTCGATCCACAATGGCTCCCATTCTTCTGCTTACCGGCGCCAACGGCTTCATCGGCTTCAAGGTGCTGCTCAACGCCTTAGAGCGAGGCTACACCGTTCGAGCCGCCGTCCGCTCCCAGTCGAAATCCGACGAGCTGGCCCAACACCCCAAGGTGCAAGCCCTGAACGCGACCGATCGTCTCTCTTTCGTCGAGGTGCCCGACATCACGGCCCCGGCGGCCTACGAAGAGGCCATCAAGGGCGTCACCCACGTCATCCACATCGCCTCGCCGCTGCCCTCCCCTTTCCTGGACCCTCAGACCGGCATCTACGAGCCCAACGTCAAGAGCGTCACCAGCATGCTGCACGCCGCCATCCGGGAACCGGCGCTGAAGAAACTCATCATCGCCTCCTCCGTCTTCGCCAACACCCCCTACCCGCCGAACGGCGAAAAGGTCACGCCCGCGTCCCGGCTGCCCGACGCGCCGCCGGGCCCGTTCGACGCGATGCTCCCCGCGTACGCGGCGGGCAAGATCGGCGCCCTCAACGCGGCCGAGCGGTTCGTCCAGGACGAACGGCCCGCCTTCGAGGTGGTCCACGTCTTCCCGGGTTTTGTTTTTGGCCGCGACGAGCGGGCGCGGCGGGTCGGGGACCTCATGGCGGGTACGAACCGGATCCTGCTGGGCGTCGTCACGGGACAGGCGGCGCCTGCCCCCATGCCGTCGGGGGCTTGCCACGTGGACGACGCCGCGGCGCTCTTCCTTCGCGCGCTGGACGAGCAGGGGGCCGCGGCGACGCCCAGGAATATTGGGGCGACACGGCCGCATGTGTTTAACGAGGCTTGGGACGTTGTGCAGGAGCGCTTTCCCGAGGCTGCCAGGGATGGGACGTTTACGCGGGGAAACCAGGAGACGGTTCCCATTGACTGGGATGCGCACCAGACCGAGTTGGACTTCGGGTTCACGTTTAAGACTTGGGGGGATATGGTGGTGGATGTGGCCAGTCAGTACCTGGAGCTGGCATGCAAGGCAAAGGCCTAGGACAGGGGGATCCATGGCGGGGCAATGAGGCTGACACCACAATTCAGTAGCAGATGAACATGATAGGGTACTGCCGTTCGAGTACTGAATGTATCGGTAAAGGGGCTAGATGCATAGATTCTAAAATATATTACTTAAATGAAGCTGCGAGCGCGCAACACTCTCGGCCAACTGCCCTCCTTGCACTCGCTCGTGCTCATTACTTAGGCAGCCTAGCAACATCGCAGTCCATTGACCACCGAACTGATGGGCTACCACGACGACATTCACCCAGTTCAGCCAACCTGCGCAATGACGCTGGGAGAATGCTCGAACCTCTCTATACTCTTCTGGGACTGCTCCTCGCCAGCCCCGCCATGCGACTTGAACAGCTGCGACACCTCTTCAGCCGACAACTTCGCATCCTTCGATGACCGCTCTTGCCCTTGCTGCTGCTCCTGCTCCTGCTTCTTTTGCTCCTTCTGCTGCCGAGGCTTCCGCTTCAAAAACACCTCGTGGTAGTCCCCCGCCAGCTCGAAATGGTGCGTGTCGATATCCTCGAACCCGTACCGGCGGTAGCGCGCCGCCGCCATGGGGCTCGACTGCACGTAGGCCTCCACCCCGTCCGCGTCGGCCCGGTCGATCCCCCACTGGATCAGCTGCCGCGCCACGCCCCGCCCCTGCGCCCGCTGCCGCACCCCGATGAAGGCCAGGTGCCAGTGCGGCGTGCGGCCCATGTGCTCGCGCTGCTTGCGCTCCATGACCTCGAAGAACTGCTGGGCCAGGGCCTGGGCCTTGGCGCCGGTGGTGTCGGGGGCCGGGGGCGGGGGGGAGTAGGGCTCCGATCGGGGGCGACCCACTCGACGTAGCCGAGGATGTCGTCCTTACTGTCCTTGTTGTCTTCGGTCACGACGAAGACGCGGACGTCGGGCTCGGCGACGCTGTGGGCGAAGGTGTCGAGGATCTCGGCCTGCGCGAGGGGCGAGGAGCGCGGGAAGATGCGGCTGGAGATGGGGTCCTCGGAGAAGGCGTCGAAGAAGACGTCGCAGAGCGCCGGGATGTCGTCCGCGGTCGCCTCGCGCATGTGGAACGCCATTGCGACTTGGTTTGCGAATGAGCGGCGGCCTTGGGTGAGCGCAAGAAAAGGTGAGTAGTAGTTGTACTGGTGATGACGACGAGCAGCAGCAGCAGTAGTCTGTTTCGAAACAGTGGTGAGGCCGCGTGATGAGGATGACCTTAAATAGGATGGGAATGTTTCGATGTTAGCGACGGGAGATCGTCTTTGATTGCTTGGCTGTGATGGACAGAGTTACTTGACTGTTGATCTCCTTAGGCTCAAGTAGCAGCGGCCCAGGGAGGGTTTATGCATCTTTCTTCTTTTCGGGATGGCAATGGCAGCCGACTCGGAGGAGGCCTCAATCGTGGTTATCAGATGCCATTATCCAATTTCCCAAGGTTCTGCCGCGATACCGACCGCGGCTTCGCAGGTTGCCGATAGATAGGCATTGCTCAGCCTGCTTTGCTATGGGACGATCAATCGGCCTGTGGATCGAAGGGGGGCCCCGGAGGTAGCGGACTCTCGGGCTGCGCTCCTCGGGCAGATCAGCCCCGCGGTCTCCATCTTGCGCAACGTCCCAGTTTCCGAAAATGGGGGGTCCCAACGACGTGGAAGAGGAAGGAAGCTCCTGACCTGTTGGCTACTAGTAATACTAAGTAGCTGGCTACCAAACGGCTGGGACCAAGGCGGAACCCAGTCAACGACGATCCCCGTACCCGACCACGGCGGCCTGCCGAGATGATGCCAGCCTTCTGGACTGTTTCGTTCCGACTTTTGGTGAGATGGGATCTATTAAACTTCTTCTGACAGGTTGGACCCCGGCTCTCCCCCGACGTGACTCGCGGAAGCGTCAAGTCCAGGCCTGTTTCGCGGTGGAGAGCAAATTGTGGATCGGTGATTGGTTAGCTCGCCGCGAATCTTCAGGGTCCTCGGGCTCCGAGCCAGTGCCCTTTCCAGCGCTCGGGACCCATCTGGCTATGCTTTATTGGCCCCTTGGTGGGTTGCATGGTGCAGGCTAATGTGTCACGCCGGCATTTCATTCGCTGCCGCTCCACTCTGCCGAATGGCGAAAAGGATAGAGGGGGATAATTCCCGACTCCCCCATGGCTTGTCCTTCCTGCTGTTAATTCTCCTTGTGTACCGTTACCAGCGAGGAGGGAGGTCTCATCTCTACCGGTCCTTTTTTTGTGGCAACATGATCTCGCATTCCTTGGCCGACAGGACGAAGGCCGCCCTCGAGGTACCTCCTCAGGACTTCGACGGTACTCTCCTCAGCAGCAGCAGCAGCAGCGGTTTTCCCGAGTCGTCTCTTGAGCAACTCTACACGAGTCAAGAAGGTCTCGCGTTCGATTGCCCGCCCGACACCGATGCTTTTCTCTACGCCTTGTCTCCAGAGCCTATTCGCGAGGGGGAGAAGGAGGAGCCGAAACCACAGGTGACGACGGGCGCCATGACGGTCAGGAAAACCAGCAGCAGCAGCACGTCCTACTCCGGAGACGTCGCGGCTCCACCTCCAACGCAGGCCAAGAAGAAGAAGTACACCCGGGCCTTCAGCCATCGGGCCCGCACCGGCTGCATGACTTGGTGAGTGTAGTGGTGGCCCTTGCTGGCGTTTCTGGTGCGAGATGGAGGCTTGGCTAACTCATTGATTGGTACCGTGCAGCAGGTAACAAAGATTTCCCCAATCGCCCAATCTCTCCAACCTACCTGACCACTCCGTCGTATGTTATTGTCCTAAATGTTCGCCTTCACTGACCAAATGACCATGTCGGCGCAGAATCCGCCACAAGAAATGTGACGAAACAAAACCCACATGCCGTCGCTGCGCCGCCGCAAAGGTGGTCTGCGACGGCTATCCTTCGGCCCAGCCCCCGTCGTCGTCGTCCAAGGAGGATGGCGCCGGCTCTTCCCTTTCGCAGACGGTGGCGAAATCTACCAACAGCACTCGCGGGGGCAGCCCAGCTAGCAGTTGTAGGAGCAGCCCGTCGCGGCGGAGTAGTAGTACTCCACTCTTCACCATCAACCCCATCGTCTTCGAGTCCGCCACCGAGGCGCGGTACTTCCACCACTTCCGCGTCTGCACCCGTTTTGGCCTGGCCGACTCGGCCGGCCTGCTAGACTACTGGGATGCGTACGCGCTGCCTATAGCGCATCAAGAAGACTACTTGCGGCAGACCATCTCTGCTGTCGGCGCCGCACATCAGCTCTTCGTCATCCGAGCTTACACATCACCATCCAGCTCGTCGAGTTGGGATACGGGCCAGGAGAATGCCGCCATCCAGCAGTACAATCGGGCCATCTCGAGCCTGGTGAAGGCCATGTCGTCGCCCAACTCGGTCGCCTCCACCCACGGCGCCCTGCTCTGCTGCCTGATGTTTGTGACCTTTGAGAGCCTCATGGGTCGATACTCGGAGTCCATCAAGCACATCCAGTCGGGCTTCCAGCTGCTCGCGTCGCTGGACGCCGGCAGCAAGATCCGCGACGCGGGCCTGTGGCAGCAGACGTACGACATGTTCGCCCGCCTGGGCCTCGAGTTCTCGGCCTTCATGGACGCGCCCCTGACGCCGGCGCTGCCCAGCAACATGCCCATCGCCCCCATGGCCGCCGAGGAGGAGCAGGCCTTCGACGACCTGAACGATGCCATGTACTCGCTGCGGACGCTGGACATCGGCCACTTCCTCGCGCTGCACGAGGCCGAGCAGCAGCACCTGATCCATCATCCGTCGCGGCCCCCGACGCCCGAGGGCAAGATGGCCTCCCTGACCGTGTCCGACAACCACGCCGTCACGGCCACCAAGGTCTTCGGCCCCCTCTGGGAGGAGCACTGGAACGACCGGTTCTACGCCTGGAACCGGCGCTTCGAGCGCACGGCCCGGGCGCTGCCGCCGGACCCGGAGCTCTCGGACCGCGACCGCGGCATGCTGGCCCGGCTGCGCCTGCAGCAGAGCTTCTGGGAGATGGCCGTCGAGCTCTCCCACCACGGCGGCGACCCGCGGGGCCTCGCGCCCGCGACGGCCGAGGCGTGCCTGCAGCGGGCCGAGCGGCTGGCGGCGCCGTTCCTGGCCGCCGGCAAGCCGACCTTCTCGCTCGACGGGGACCTCATCTCGGACCTGTCCTTCATCTTCAGCGTGTGCCGCGACGGGGCGCAGCAGGCGCGCGCCCTGGAGCTGCTGCGGTCGCTCAACCGCCGCGAGGGCATCTGGGACAGCCGCGAGATCGCCGAGATGCACGAGTGCTCCCTCCGCCTCGGCGTCGCGCAGGCCTGGGGCGAGGACGAGGAGCTCGGCTGCTCGGTCCCGGCCTTTATGCGCTCGCTGGCGCGCATGTCGCAGCGGGCCTACGCGCCGCGCGCGGGGCTGGTGTCCATGGCGGACTTCCGGGACGGCGCGAGCAATTACAGCAGCGGCAGCGGCGGCGCCGTGTCGGACGTCGAGGAGGTTTACGTTGTATGATGATGGGGATAATACCACACACAATTGGGTAATGTCGGGTTTGGGGATGGGGAAAGGAGTTTTAGCGCTTGTATCAACCAACAGTACTGTTCTGAGACTAATGATAAAGCTCCCAATTGCACGTTCTGTGATTACGGTGACGATTGAGGCGCAAGTGTGGCGGCCGAACGTCGATGGGAAAACACACGGTCATGCTGCTGGAAATAATGATGAAAATTCGCTACGCCAATGTCCAAAGTGCGAGCACAGAAACGCTTGCCCGTCAAGAAAGTATATACAAGAACACGCCCACTGCCCCTTGCGCCTCCCCCTCAGCAAATCAAGCCTCCCCCTTCAATCCGACTCACATGCCGTCCTTAATCATGGCGTTGACCAGGAGCACGTTGCGGTCCGCATTGGTCTCGCTCCACTCGTTGTCGTAGTTGAGCCCGTACGGCCAGAAGTGCGACCCGCCACAGCTGATCTTGGCACTCTGCCCGTCCCAGCTCCGCAACAAGGGCAGCGCCGTCGCCCAGTCGCCCGCCGCGCACTTGCGGTCGAAGGCCGCCGTCTGCCCCACCCCCAGCGTGTGCGACACCTCGTGCAGCGCCGTGCGCTCGTTCATGTAGGCCCGGTTCGAGCCGAAGCGCAGGTCGCCGTTGTAGTTGGCCTCGGCCGTCGGCACCCCGGGCGTGTAGTAGACGCGGATGTTCTTCGAGGCCGAGCCCAGCCGGGCGTGCCGCGCCGCCGCCAGCTTCATGGCGGACTCGATCTTGGCGTAGGCGTCGGACTGGTCCGCGCTCGGGTTCCCGGCCTTCTCGAGGGTCCAGTTGATGGCGGCTTCGGCGACGGCTAGGCTGGCGGCGGCGGTGGCGAGGAGGGAGAGCTTCATTTTGGTTGTCTTGGTGGTGACGTGATTTGGGATTGGGTCTTGTTGAAGGTGTTAGGGTCAGAAGCAGAGAGTAAAGCAACGCGGTTGCGCTTTCAAGAATATAAGTGAGAGAATAGTAGGACAGAAGCACTTTCTTGCAAATCTACACGAAACAATCGAGGCAAAGTTTCACGAGAATACCCAGGGAGAGAGCGAGGGCTCGCCCGGTTTATGTAAACGCTGAACCCTGATCACCTTCCTATCGTGGAGCGCGAGCGAGATCTCTCGGCCTATTTGCCGACCAGGGAATGGGGGCACAGATATCGCCCAGGCCCATGAACATACCTACTACTTACTACGTACCTATCCGTAAGTAGCCTCGCTACGACATGCGGCAGTTGCGAGTGGTCATATCAGAGAGCCCATATACGGCCCAAACGGGTAAACTGATATTGGGATGGCCTCTCTGCTCTGGGTGGTGGGAATTCGTGACCCGCCCTGGCCGTCTTGGGGATGCGACGGTACGACACACCGGACGGGCCTTGGCGCATGAAGGGGCTCCGCCCCGACTTGCCCGTTCGGGCAACCAGCATCCGCTGTTTATTTGGGGAGTCGAGCCAGGAGGTCGCAGCCAGCAATCATGTCGTCGCATTTTAATTCAAACCGCCCTGCCACTGGCACCTTCTTCAAACATGGCAGGCGTCCGAGGGGTGACATCAGTCCATAACGCGAAAGGCATGGCAATGCCAGCATTATCTGTGTGTATGTACGAATCAGATGGCCAGCAAAGAGCATGCGATGCTTTAGAGATACCTACTATGGCTGTATGATATGTTGAATTGATAGGTAGTTGTTCAACTGCAAGCGTATCAACAGTGCAGTGATGGGAGGTTGGCCATGTGCCGTTCCAATCTTTAGTCTTCAATGCGATCTATCTTGGCACCGCAACCTTAGACCAGGATCGCCATAAGAAAGAACCGCATGGTGCAAGGGCCCAGATTGATGTAAAGATAAACGAGGCTGCTTGACAGGTCAGGTCATTCGATGCATCGCGCATGCATTTTTCTATTATTGAATTAGGGGGTCAATCGCCTTCCTTATCTGCTGGCTTGTAGTCCCAGAATATCCCAACCTGGGCAAGGGGTGCCCGCGACAGTTTTGACATCTCCTTCGGCTAGCATTTGCCCAGAGAAGAGAACCATTCGTTGCCGGCGCAAAGCCCCGCCCAATGGCGCTGCGGGACATCAGCAAGATAAGAGCAGACAGTATCCGGCTCATTACGCTTGTATATATAATCTATAGTAGATACTTTCAGTGTTGATACGACTGATTATTCCATTCGAGTGATTTCAGCATCGGCAATTAATCTTGCTATTCCGGCGTTTATTCAGTGTCACTTCTGGGCAAACAACACCAATGTCTGGGTCTGCGACCACAGCGGGTGATCAATTGGCTGCAATGAAGCAATGCCATCGATCCATTTCTGTTTGGATGAACCATGACTTGCTTAGGAACTTGACCGCGCTTCGTCATATCAAACTAGCGAAAGCTTGGCGATCGTGAATCTCCAAGCACATCGACGTCGATGTTTGAAATACGGGTGCATAACATGCGCTTATGCTTTGGCTCTTACTTAGCCAACATGTGGGTTTCGCCGTGCAAGGTCCGAAGACCATTTGTCAAGAGCATCTCGAGTGTGAGCAAGAACATCGTCATCTTCATATTCAGCAGGGGGGCGCCTGCACCTCATCCTCCATGATCGGCCACATAGGACCTAGTTCTATGCGTACATGTTCCTCTCAATACACATTACAACATATAATCGTAAGATCCGCGCGTTCAACCCATACCGTATACACGTCGTGGATCCTCCCTTCCCGTTCGCCGCCCAAGTAAAGCTCTGTTTCTAGCCGCCCCTCTGGAACAGCTTGGGAATGTTGCCCTCAATGATGCGCATGCGGTTCATCTGCTCGAGGCGTTCCTCGGCCTCCTCCATCTCCTCGTGCTTCTTGAAGTGCGCAATGTCCTCGGGGTGGGTGAGGTCCTCCATCGTGGTGTCGTCGCCGTGGTACTTTTCCCAGTGGTGGATCTCGTACTCGTACTCGTCGTCGCCGTGGTGGCCCGGACCGGTCCCCATGTCCGGCAGCGTCTTGCCCGCGTTGATGAAGTCGACGAACTCGGACCGCGACACGAAGCCGTCGTTGTCCGTGTCCATCAGGTTCGCCACCTCGTGCGCGATGTCGGCCTTGCGGTGCGCCGGGACCGCCGCGTTCGACTCGTCCATCAGGCCGTACGTCCGCTGGATCTCCTCGTGCTCCCAGTGCCCGTCGGCATCGAAGTCGTGCAGCGCGAAGAAGGAGGAGGCATCGAAGTCGGAGATATGGTGTTCCTCTGGCCGAAAAGAATAAAAGAAGTTAGCGCTGACGAGCTTTGATTGAAGCAACGGGACACAACAGCAATTGTTTCGGAGTTATGTGTCGCAAGCAGACAAGCAAATCCGGCCGCTTTGTCTGTGGAAGCACGAGAATGGATTGCAGTAGTTGGTAACACTGGGGAAAAACGTACCGGCCATGTGTTTGGTCATCCAATCGGCCTTTTCGTCGACCATGGGCTTTTGCGAGCCGCCATGATCACCGTGTGCCAGAGCTCCGCTAAGCAGGCTCAACGTCACTAATATCGTGGATCGCATCTTGGAATGTGTGTCGGGTGATTCGAGGCAACAAAAATCGGTCAATTGTCAATGTTGGTCGATGGTGGACTCGAGGATATGCGACGTAACAAATAGTGACAGGAGGTTTTGTTTCGTTTCGGGATGCGAAAAGTCGGGTTTGGATTTGGAGATTCCCGTCAGCAAGCGCTCCCCGATCCCAGGTTTGGCATTTCAACATGACAGGGGGATCGCCAGCGCTGCAGGTTTAGCTTGCGGTTGCTAGGTGGGCAGGGGGGGTTTTGGGGGGAAGAAGATGCGACGCTAAACCTGCCATGGCCTGGCTCACATGTTTCGCCGTCTTGTCAGGTACCCTCAATCCGATTTGCTTGGCCCTTTGCATCTTGAACCGCCGTATCATCGATGTATTTTGTTTAGACTGTCGCCTGAGGACCGACAACGAACTTCGAAAATGGCAGGCACGCCCAAGTAGTGTTGACTGTGTTGCACTGGAAGAATTGAATTTCGAGCGGCTGAAGCTCCAGCGACCCACTGACGTCAGGTTTCAGCGCCGCCAGGGTCGTAGCGGGAACTCTGCTGGCAGCCCGGAGCAACGTCCCAAAAACTCCACCTTCACCCGACTTCAGGCGAAACTCGACCTCGACGCGTGCCGACGCGAAGTCAGTCACTTCTCGACATCGACCTCGAATCGCTCAACCATGTCGCGCACTTTGGAGACGACGCTCCTCTCGCTCGTGCCAACCTATCCTTCTGCGGCATCCCTGCCTCGCCCTCTTGTGGACCTCGCCTCGAGTCTCCTGACGCAGTCGCGACACAATGCCAGCACCCTCAAGGCCGAAGAAGAGGTCGCGCGCGAGTACGCATGCGCCAACCTCGCCTGCGAACGGCTGAAGACGAGCCTGGACCTGCCGCAAATACAGGCGCGCCCCCCGGTACCACCGCGTATCTACAAGCGATTGTACACCCATCTGGACAACATCCTGCCCGCGAACGCGGTCGCTAAGAGCGGACGGGTCAGGACGCCGAGCAGCAAGCTCCGAGAAGCCCAGGGGCTGTTTGGCAGCGCGGCCACTATTGAGAGAAACGCACAACCGGGGCACGCCCACCAAGGAAGCGTCGCTGGCGCAGTTCCGACCAAGGGGGGATGGGACGCCGACCAAATCGACGTCGGCCAAGAAGGGGCTCGTGACGCCCGGCAAGCGGAAAGCCCAGGACCACGATACGCTGCCCCCCTGGATCCGGCCCACCATTCAGTTCATGTGCATCCAGATGAACCAGAGCCGCATCGGCCGCATCGTCCTGGCGGGCATGGAGTCGATTGTGCTGCCCCGCGGCCGACGTACGACGGACGACTGGGTCAACGCCAACCTCACGCCGCTCCTAGCCGGCATCGCCTTCCTCACAATGTGGCAAATTATCTCTCTCGAGACGGATAACCCCGACCCCAAGGTGTATGCCAAGACCCGCGAGCAGGTGCTGAAGGCCATCATGAAAGCGCGTGACACCGTGGAGGTCAAGGGGTTCGAGGACGACGAGGACGCGGCGTGGGATGGCTGGTCCGACATCAGGACCAAGGACATCGACAAGACGGTGGAGAAGGGGACCAAGAGCGGCTGGCAGGAGTCCGGCTGGTACGGCAGCATACAAGATATGGTGGACGCATGCGGCACCGGCAAGGGCAACCAGGGCTCGGATCCCGATGGAGATGGCGGCGGTGATGACGATGACGACGAGGCCATGGACCGGGTGCAGATGCAGAGGGGGGACAGCATGTTCCAGGGCCGCTGGGTCATGACGGACCGCAAGCGGGAGGAGTACCGGCATTGGAAGGAGGATGCCTTGATGAGGATCGAGGAGATCAAGAAGGAGCAGAAGGAGCAGGAGAATGCGGTGGACGGCGATGTAGCAGCGTAATGATACCCCCATAGACCAGAGCCATGCGTTAGACTGAGCAATGTTATTCAATATCTCTGGACCTACCTATATTCTCCCACTTGCGTGCAATAGTCTTGGAATAGCCTCATCCCGCCAGCTCGACTCAATGTTGGTTTACCAGGTCCAGGTGAAGAGATTGTGTAGGCACCCCGTCCCTGTCTCCTTCATCGCAAGCTACGTCCCCTACCTCTGTAGGTGCCAGTGACAATCACCGCCAAACAATCAACCCAAGCAGCTTACCTAGCTACCTAGCTACCTAGCTATGGAAGCTCCCAAACCTCAGTAGGTAGACACATAAATGCCAATTGATGCATTTTCTCCCAGTCCCCAGCGAGTCAACTGAATTGGTTGGCTTAATGGTTGTTCTGCACCATCGAAGAGAGGCACACTTAAAACATAAAAAAGGACTAGAGAAACCCCGGCAGAGAGCGCGACCAACAGACACCAACCGACCCCGACCGATCCCGACTGTCTATCCTCCTGTCCCAAAGTGGGTTTCCGATACTTACCGGGGTGCACACCGGTTCGTTGCTTTTTTGTCATTTCTTCTACTCAACCTGTAATATCTTATTCTTTTTCTTTTTTTGCATCTTCTTGTCAAACCATATACCATCTCCTTGCTCCTGTATATATCGTCTTCTTTTTATTCAGCATTTTCTCACTTTGCCATCTTGTTCTGTACGCATGTCAGACATATCACAGCACGTAGTCCCTCAATATGAACACGCCTTTGAATAACTCTTGACCAGGCGCTACCTCGTCGTTGTTGTTGCTACCATCCCAGTACCATATCTGCATCTAGGTAGCCTGTCCATATCTCCTGACTTACCTCACAACGGGAATCCTCCGATACCTGTGAACGGAGGCAAGGGCAACCCATATATCCACACCTCTACCATCACCACTGACTCTATATGCCCAGTTACCAAAGGCTGTGGGTACTTAAGCCATAATACAGCAACAAATTCCCAACCACCAGCAGACGGGTCACAGGTGGGGCCTCACCTTCCCTTCGGCGGCGAGATCCAAAGTTGCGCAGCGCAGCGCCAGCAGCAGCGCGCCTTCTGCGGTTCCGTGGCCGAGCTGGTTATCGTCTCTGACCTGCAGGCAGAGCGACATGATGTAAAAGTGGTTAGACAAAACACTGGGGTCCCATCCAGGGCGGACGACAACCCTGGGGTTTTTCGTATGTTCGGGCGCGCACGAGCAGAGCTTTTTTGCCATTCAAGTTTGTCTTTTTATTCTATTTGGATATTATCTAATTGTAGGTTTTGAACTATTGTTTTGTAGCTGTGTTGTGTGGTTGCGTGCGCAGTGCTCAAATCTCACAAGGGGGGCCGGGATGGTGGGAGGCATCCTCGGGACGATTTGGGACGATGTGTCGAGCTCAGGAAAACAGGCGTCAGTACGCCAAAACGCGAGGGACAGGGTTCGAATCTCCTTGTGGGCATTTTTTAAGGAATGTTTTTAATTCTTTTTACAACACGTATTGTTCCCTTGCCATCTCCCTTTCGACCCACCACTTTGCCGCCATTTATTGATTCTTTTTCCCCTTCGCCTTGTTGCCTATCATCACGAGCCTCACTGTACCTTTATAATTGAAAGCCCATCATCGCTTCCTACCTGGTAAAATTAGGTTGTTCATCCAAGTTGACCTCAGAATCTTGGTAGCCTTGCTGCCCCAGCAAAGCCACATGGGAAGACGCGTCGCGCCCACCTGCTTCCCGCCAGGCATATATGTCAGCTTCATGATCTGCAATTTACAAGCCACAGTTGCTCATTTGGATTATATGTGGTTATGAGAACAATAAACACGTACATCGATTTGATTCTGGCTGGGACCAACGTTTCTACGTACACCACCAGTTTACCTGGCCAACTCTTTCAAGCCCTTCTCCTAACAGGGCCATGAACACAGAAACAAGGCCCCATCTCTTGACGTCTCGAGATTTCTCGACCTCCTGGCACCGCGTTTCATCTTCATGGGGGTGGGAGATGCTGATGAACTACTTTCCCTTCCAGTACACGTCGTGCCTATGAATTCGCTCCCCTTGGGCCCCAAATTGTCTCCTTTTTTCTTGTTTTTCAACTTGTCCTTTTTCAATTCGCTGTCCACTCTCAGCATGCTGGCCAGCATAGCCCATGCGGATTTCGCGTTATCCCTTGCCACGTTCAACGTGCATGTGTCCTGGTGCCGAGTAGATGGGAAACTCAGCAGGCCGGTTCTGTATCTCTTGGCCAGGTCTAGGAGTTTTGAAGTTTGATAATCAATCATTTCGAGTTGCTTCCTTCTGCCTACAATCACGGTAATCGTGCTTCGTCACGAAGCCTGCATTCCGTAGACCCACAAGGAGCGACCGATTCTCAACAGCCCAGCCCCCAACACAAGTTCTCCTGCTCACCGGGCAAGGAAGTGAGTGGTAGGTGATAGACTAACGCGGCACGCCGATTCTACCCTTCGATCATCGCGGGGTCGCCGGGGATCATGTACGTCTCCGACATGCCCCACTGGTCCATATTCTCGAAAGGACCGCAGAGCCTGACCAGCAGGCTCCTCGACAGCCGGACGCGCTCCAACGCGGCGTCGCCCACGATGATGTCGGGGAGCGTCAGGAGGTAGTCTGGCGGGAGAAAGACCAGCGACGCCGGGGGCGCGTGTCCCAAGGACCTCGGCTGCGGTGTGAAGCCGCCCGCGTGGCGGAAGATGGCGGCCAGCTGGCTGTGCATCTGGCTGATGGTGGAGTCGGCCGGTCCGCAGCGGTCGAGGATCGCCAGGCAGGACTGCGCGTGCTGCAGGTTGACGGTCCAGGACTCGGTCCTGTCGCCGTGGATCTGTTGCTGTAGGACCGCGTGGAGGAGGACGGTGCAGGTCGTGTAGGCTTGGAATCTGCGAAGTCGCCATCTTAGTGTTTGTTTCTGCCGGGGAGAGCCTTGGTACGAATAGAAAAAGATGAAAGAAGAATAAGAAGAAAAGAAGACGAGTCTGGGCAAGGGGGTGGAAATCTAATCACAGCTTACATGACCAGCCAGCACTTCCAAATGCCCACATCCTCCAACACGAGAAATTCGAAGATCCGCGCGGCTTGTTGTGCCCCCAGGACTCCTTCGGTGGCGTTGTCGAAAACGGACTTGTTGGACACATGGTATTCCTGCACGGCATCCCGCGCCACGAGGCCAACCGACCGAAGGAAGCGGCCTGTGGTGCGGCGGTACAGCAGCCCCGTGGCGCTGAGAAACATCAGATTGACGTAGTAGATAGCTACGCGCTTCTCCTTGGCCTGCTCCTCGATCAAGGCGGCCAGGTACAGATCGTTGGGCAGCTTCCGGTACCACTCCTGCAGGTCCTGCATCAGCAGCCCCGGGCTGGCCGCCGCCTGTCCCTGGAGCGTGAAATCCATCCGGGAGATATTCGCCTTGAGGAGGCAGAGCTTGGTGAGCTCGCGGGAGACGTTGATGTGCAGCATCGGGACCGTCTCGAGCGCGACGTCCGAGACCGGGAACTCGTCGAAGAAGAGGCCGCCCCCGTAGACGTAGCCGAGGGAGGAGGAGAGGAGCAGAGACTGGAACAGCAGCGTCCGCCAGGTCTTGCGGTGGTTGATCCAGGTGTCCTGGGCCATGCCCGGCTCGCGGAAGTTGTGGTCGCTGAGGTTGTGCTTCATGCAGAGGCTGAGGCCGATCTCGACAAAGGCCAGCGCGGTGGTGCGCTTGGACTTGATGTTGAAGTTGGCCAGGAGGGTACAGACCTTGATGGCGTCCAGCGGGAGGATCTTGTACAGCAGGGCGAAGTAATTGGTGGCGGTGTGGTAGAGAGTCTCGGAGTACCCGACGGCGAGCTCGTCGTTGTGGGCGTAACGCATGCCCATGGCGGCGACGGCACATAGGCAGCACAGCTCGGCCTGCTTCACGGCCTGCGGCAGGTCCAGGCTGTCGACATAGATGTCCCGGTGGTATTTCATGATGGCCTCCTTGGAAAACACCATGAACCATTGCCCACTCAACTCGAAAAAGGCGTCCACGGCAGCCTGGATCCGGGTTGTGTCGGAGACGGACATGCGGTTCCAGCAGTACAGTATGTCCTCCAACTGGTTGGGTTCCTCGGGGGCCACCACTGGCTCGGCGTCCAGATGACCGGACGAAGCCACCCGCCTTGGAAGTGAACGGGGGTGGTTGGTTTCTGGCGGAGACGCCCCATCCTCGGCCTCTTGGGCAGGGCTACTACCATCATGGTGATGGGACGAATCTCCGGTCTGGCTGGTGCGCCGCGTATCCCGGAAGACGTCACCCAACGCCTCGCCCGACCGGAGCCGGGTGACGAGGCCCACGGCCTCCTCCTCGGGGACTTCTTGAAGCCGCTTGACGTAATCATGATACTCTATCAGCTTGTCCTTGTTGGATTTGTCCTCGGTGGAGCTGGCCGTGTGCCGCAAGCGGTGGATGAGCGTTTTGGCCTCCGTTTCCGACCCGCTGCGCAGCGTGCCGAGCAGACACTCGTAGCCGGCCAGCCGGGACGTGCGGATGTGTGCGTCGCCGTCGTCGGGGTAGACGCAGTCGATCCTTTTGTCTGAGCACCGCTTGCAGCTCGGGCGCTCTCCGTCACACTGTGCCGTGGCTCAGGTCAGTACACCGAAGGGGGGGAATTGACTATTTTTGTACATGGTGAACAGCAGGGTCACCCGCCTTTGTCTTCTTGACGCGGCAGTGGACGCATGCGATGGTGGTGAGCTTCCGTCGGCTGATCTTGGCTAGCGCGGCGTCTGCCGGCTCGCTAGCGCTGCCTTCGGGGTCGACCTTGGGAAAGAGGGGCCGGTAGGAAGTCATGTCGGAGGTCCAAGCCTTAAAGTGGAATTGGAGCGTCAGCCCATCCCTCCCGGACAGGAAAATTTAATGACTGCAGTCGTCGTGGAATCTTGGCCGTGGAACGGTGTATCGCCACTGGATCTCGATGCTGATAGGCTTTAGTGAGGGGTCGTTGGGGGCGTTGCGCGACCCGGACGAGGTCCGAGCCATTCCGCGGGCAGTGATTGGTCTATGTCGCATGCTTGCTCTCCAGACAACAGATCCGGATCGAACAGCGACAGATCGTCGAGCGTCGCACCTGATGAGAACTGTAAATGTCCCACTCTTTCTTGGAGCCACATAACTGTGTGTTTTCCACTCTGGTCGCAGTCTCGTCGAGCTTCTAACGTATTGGTAAGTGGTATCCGGGCGACAAGCCGCCTGCATGCATTTAGGTAGCCGAGAAGATCAGATCAGACCAGGGGCCGTCGACTGGAGGAGTCACTGATCGATCAATCTGATGGTCTCAACCTTTCGGGTTCCTTACCTGCTTTGACCCCACCCACCCATGAGCCCATGCAGGAACCGGATCACATACCATACCTTCCGTATGGATGGAGGTTATGAGGTATCATCAGGTTCAACACACAGCAGCTGCCGCCCTTGCATTAACATAAGCTGCCCAATTGCAGCAGATGCTTCCCTCACTTGCGCAAACGGCCTGGTGACTATTTGTAGTACATTCATATGGGAATTGCCAATTACACTCCAATCGTTATGACGTGCAAGCATACGCGTCGAATACGCAGTGCCACACGCCAGGGGCATATGTCTTGACAAGCTCAGCGTGCTCTACATCAACCAATGCGCAAGTCCGGGAAGGATCTCCGCGTGGCACCATGCCGGCCAACGTCTCCTTGATGTCTAGCCGCCTCTTTTCGATGTCTGCCACGCTAACATTTTCATGTAGATGCAACCATGCCTGGGGACTCTCCTTGGCAATCTCCATGGCGTCCTTCCAACACAGCTCGCTGCTTGGGAGAAATCCGCAATTGACGTGAAGAACGTCCAGCTGCTGTTTCGCCAGTTTCTTCCTGGCTTTTTGTATTCGCTGCAGAGCCATCGCGTTGTCTTCTTGGAACACCACGATCTTCACGTCTCCTGCCACGATCTCGCTAAAATCCACGTCGGAAGTCAGCTCGGCCCCTCGTATCACCCGCACACTCCAGCCATTGGCAAGTGCGCCCCGCCGCAGGCCTTCCACGCTCCAGGGGTTGAGCTCCCAGCACAGCACGCGCATGCCGAGCTTCGCATACGAGAAGACGAAGTACCCGATCCCGGCGTACATGTCCACCGCCCACTGGTTGCACAACACGCTCGAGCTCATGGCCCTGTGCTGCAGCGCCGGTTCAATCGGCTCATGGAAGGAAAGGACCCGGGCTTTTTCTTTGATGTTGCCCCGGCTGAACATGGTCCACCGCGGTGCCCATGTTTGGTGTATGCCGTTCTGCTTGGTGGAAACCCAAAAGGCGGCCTCGAAATCCGCCTCGGACACTTCCTCACCGGCCAGGTGCAGGTCGCATGACCCGAAGTCGCCGTACAGGACCTGTAGACCGCTTGGACTCCTTAGGATGTTCTCCTTGCCCTCCTCGGCGGGGCCGCAATCGTCCTGTTCCCGCAGATGCAGCGGTATGCCTTCATTCACGGCAAGATGGGTGAAAGAAGTGCCCGATTTGCGGGAGATCTCGGACAGTATCCTCGACCACAAGTCGCCGAGTTGTGTAGTTGATAGTGTTGACTTGAGAGAAACCCATGCTGGCGATGCGAAGGAGCCCGACGGCAGCAGGACCATGGGCTCGTAAACGGTCCATCTTTTAGGGGCCTGGGCGGCAAGCTCAGTGGCGTTGATTTCCCCTGGTGCGCCAGACTCTGCCGGTAAGTTCGAAGCCCATGCTGTTATGGCAGCCTCAATTGGGAGTACAGGCTTCTGCTTTGGCTTTGTACGACGTTTCTGGGTTCCAATTACGGACATCTTGTCACACCTTGTCCTACCATGAAATTCTTACCAGCCATAAAAATGGGAGCCGCCGCCGCTTACTAGCCTACAAAAGTGGGGACATCATCACGACCACTGAACAGTACCACTACATTGAATACGCCCTCAAGCCTTTAGCAGCCCCCTAATGATTGGGCTGCGAATAGCAAGGCGTGCTGTGCTCTTCATGTTAAATTCAAGATACTTAACTTATAATATGTATTTTGCGCACAGTAATGAGCATGATAGATTTCCCCCTGATGAATATATAAAACCTGCTGTAGTAAGTCATAGCTGAGTGGGATATTTCCCCTGCTGCATACCACATTACCACAGTGACCAGGACATCAGTGTCTTGGAAGTAAGTACATACATATAGACCATCGAGAGTATTTACCAGTGACATATTCACTGACAAACAGCCGCTCAGTGTCAGTAACAATGAGCCGGCGCAGCCTGACGTACAGTTGACGCAGGTAACCCGCCATCTGCCCTCCACGATTAGAGACAGGACCCTAGCCGCTGCCTGTAGGGCGTAAGGCTTATCCCCGCGAACGCTGTGTCGGCCCCCAAGCCCCCCGCCTCCACTCCTAAAAGGTGACAGCTTAGCCCCTCCAAAAAATCTCTAATCGATAACAATTTTTCCCACGCCGCCCGCTGCCCGCTGCGTTGCTGGAAATACCCCGCCATCCATCCGAGAACGCATTGAACAACTTTGGCGACTTACGTACGACACCGAACTTCGTTTCCACCACCCCGGAGTCACATCCAAACGGGCTGCGCACGTCGCTGTTCAATCACTTTCCTACCCCCAAAATGTACGAAACGATTGTCGGCGGGCCGTGCTTGACCAAGGCAGAGGAGGCCAAACTCCTGGCCCGAATCAACGCCAATGTCGACACCGAAAAAGTCGCCGGCATCACCGGCCAGTGGGTGTTCTACGTGCAGTTCAATAAGGAGGCGGGCAGCCTTGATGCCGTCAAGGGGTTGTTGGGCGTTCCCGTCGAGCAAAGCACCGGCGTAGTCTCCAGCGACATGCCCAACGTCCTCGATGTCTACATTACGCCCAGGAACATCTCCCCGTGGAGCTCCAAGGCCACGAGCATCGCCCACGTCTGCAACCTGCAAGACCAGGTGCGAAGGATCGAAAGGGGCCGCGTCATTCGTATAGAGTTGGAGGGCGAGAACAAGTTCAAGAGCGTCGAGGACATTGCATCCTTCCGAGACACCATCTACGACCGCATGACCGAGACCATCAGCCTCGACTCGCCGACCTCCTCTACCATCTTCACCGAGGGCGAGCGAAGACAGCTCGTTATTGTCGACATCTTTGCAGAGGGCCAGGACGCTCTCGAAGTTCTCCATGACTACAACAAGAAGAATGGCCTCGGTCTCGACGAGTCCAACATGGAGTACCTCGTCAGCAAGTACAAGGAGCTCGGACGTCCCCCGAGCGACGTGGAGCTGTTCATGTTCGCCCAGGTCAACAGCGAGCACTGCCGGCATCACGTTTTCAACTCGGCCTGGAACGTCGACGGCGAACAGAAAACCCAGAGTCTTTTCGGCATGATCAAGAACACCCACCAGAAGAACCCCCAGTACACCGAGTCGGCCTACAGCGACAATGCGGCGGTGATGAGCGGCCTGGACGGCAACCACTGGGCCCCTGACTACTCGACCGGCAGCTACAAGTTGACCAAGGAAACCGTCATGCCCCTAATCAAGGTTGAGACGGTAAGTCCCTGGCACGAGGACTTCCGTACTACCGACAACAATCGCTGATATTTCACCAGCACAATCACCCCACAGCCATCAGCCCCTTCCCTGGTGCGGCTACTGGTAGTGGAGGAGAAATCCGAGATGAGGTATGTACATAAGTGCCACTATCATTCAAGTCTAAGTGTCGGTTGCTAACCTCTGTCCAGGGTGCCGTGGGTCGTGGTTCCACCCCCAAGGCTGGCCTCTGCGGCTTCTTTGTTTCCGACCTTCATATTCCTGGCCAAGCAGACGCCTACCCATGGGAGGCTGATATCGGCCGGCCTTCGCATTATGCCAGCGCTATGGACATTATGCTCGAGGCTCCGATTGGATCTGCTCGCTTCAACAACGAAGTAGGTCATCTCTTGCCAGTTGTCTCCGGACTGGACCATATGCTGACCTCTCAATAGTTTGGTCGCCCTTCCTTGACCGGTGTTTTCCGCACATTACAGACCAACGCGCTCAACCCCGAGTCGCAAGAATACAAGGGATACCATAAGCCGATCATGGTCAGTATATCCATTTTGTCTAATTATTCTCGGCTAACCTCTCGATAGATTGCCGGTGGTGTTGGCTCCGTTCGACCCCAGCATGCGTTGAAGGACGAGAAGAAAGTGCACGAGGGCGCACATGTCATTGTTCTCGGAGGCCCTGCAATGCTCATCGGTCTTGGTGGTGGTGCTGCGTCATCGGCTACGGGCAACGAAGCCAGTGCCGAACTCGATTTCGCCAGTGTTCAGCGTGGCAACCCCGAGATGGAGCGACGTGCTCAGATGGTCATCAACACTTGCAATGAATTGGGCGACCTAAGCCCCATTGCCTTCATCCATGATGTTGGCGCCGGTGGTCTCAGCAATGCTTTGCCGGAACTGGTAAAGGACAGCGGATTCGGCGGTCAATTTGAGCTGCGCCAAGTCGAAAGCGCCGACCAAAGCATGAGCCCCATGGAGATCTTCTGCAACGAGGCGCAAGAACGATATGTCCTTCTGGTCAACCCCGACGACATTAACAAATTTGTCAGCATTTGCCGGAGGGAGCGCTGCGGTTTCTCGGATGTTGGACGGGTTCTGCCTCAGCCGGCCAGCGGATCTGCCAAGCTTATCCTCTCTGACCGAGACTCCAAGGAACACCCGTACCCCATCGATCTCCCCATGGATCTGCTGTTCCCGGCTGGCCGAAAGCAGGAACGTGTTGTCACTTCTTTGAAGCCTTCGCTGCCGGCTTTTGACCCCGTCGCAAGCATGAAGAGTGCTTTCGGCGAGTCCACCAGTGAGACTGAGCTTTTCAAGAAATCCGCACAGCGCGTTCTTCACATGCCCGCTGTCGGCTCCAAGTCCTTCTTGATTACTATCGGCGATCGGACCGTCGGTGGTCTCACTACCAGAGACCAGATGGTCGGCCCATGGCAGACTCCCGTTGCCGACGTTGCCGTCACTGCGACCTCTTTCAGCCTGGAGGAGATGAAGACGGGTGAGGCTATGGCGATGGGTGAAAAGCCTACCTTGGCCTTGATTTCCGCGGCCGCCTCTGCACGAATGGCCGTGGCTGAGAGTTTACTCAACCTCGGTGCCGCCCATATCCTAGGTGGTGCCCACAAGGGCGACCTCGAGCGCGTCAAGCTCTCGGCTAACTGGATGTCTGCTGTGAAGGAACCCGGTGAGGGAGCAGCGCTATTCGAGGCCGTGGAAGCTATCGGTGCGCAAATGTGCCCGCAACTTGGTGTGAGCATTCCCGTAGGTAAGGACTCTATGTCCATGAAGGCATCTTGGAAGGACGATGCGGGCAACAAGAGTGTCACTGCCCCCATGTCTGTGGTCATCTCCGCCTTCACAACTGTCGAAGACATCAAGAACACCTGGACCCCGCAACTCCGACGCGTCGAAGACGTCGGCGATACGCTGCTGATGTACGTCGATCTGGCCCAGGGCCGGAAGGCTCTGGGTGGTTCTGCTCTCGCACAGTCGTTCGGTCAGGTCGGAAACGAGTCGCCCGATGTCCGCGATGTTGAGCTGCTCCGAGATTACTTCGATGCCATTGCCCAGCTTCACGAGAGCGGAATCGTCCTTGCTTACCACGATATCTCGGATGGTGGTCTTTTCACTACGATTGCGGAGATGATGTTTGCCGGCCGATGCGGCGTCAGCATGTTCCTGGATGATGTTGCCAAGTCTGGCAGCCTCAAGGACATGACCGAGGCTCTCTTCAATGAGGAGCTGGGCGCCGTCTTCCAGGTTCGCGCCAAGGACGAGATCAACTTCAAGAGATGCTTTGCCACCTGCGGACCCCCGCCCGGTCTGATCAAGCGCTGCGGTATCGTCCAGTCCTACAAGAAGCAAAACTTGACCATCCGTTACGGCACCCAGCCTGTCTTCGCCTCTATCGAGCGGGCCGAGATGCAGCAGTGGTGGGCCAAGACTTCGTACGAGATGCAGAAGATCCGAGACAACCCGGCCTGCGCCGAGTCGGAATATGCCACCGTCTCGGACTCGGAGGACCCCGGTATCTCGTACCGACTCACATACTCCCCATCCGAGAACATCATCCCCCTGACTGCATCTTTCACTGGGATGTTCAAGCGGCCTCGTGTTGCTATCCTCCGAGAGCAGGGTGTCAACTCGTATGCTGAGATGGCCTTCGCCTTCAAGGCGGCCGGTTTCGACCCGGTCGATATCCACATGTCGGATATTCTCAATGGTCGCAAACTCACCGAGTTCTCTGGTCTCGCCGCCTGTGGTGGTTTTAGTTACGGTGACGTCCTGGGCGCCGGTCAAGGCTGGGCCAAGTCTGTCCTGTTGCACGAGAATGCCCGAGTGGAGTTTGAAGAGTTCTTCAAGCGGACAAACACATTCTCGCTCGGTGTCTGCAATGGTTGCCAGGCCCTCTCCAAGTTGAAGGAGATCATCCCCGGCGCCAGCGCCTGGCCCGACTTCGTCGCCAACCGGAGCGACCAGTTTGAGGCGCGTTTCAGCATGGTCAAGGTGGACGAGAGCGCGTCGCCCGTCTTCTTCCAAGGCATGGGCGGCTCCTACCTGCCCATCGCCGTCTCCCACGGCGAGGGCCGCGCCTCTTTCTCTGCGGACGGCGACCTCGAGACCCTGTCGCAGGGCAAGCAAGTACCCGTTCGTTACGTCGACAACCGCCTCCAGGTGACGGAGCAGTACCCCTACAACCCCAACGGCAGCCCCGGCGGTGTGGCGGCCGTCTCTAGCGCCGACGGTCGCGTGCTGGCTATTATGCCCCATCCCGAACGCACCGTCATGGCCGATGTGGCCAGCTACCTGCCTCCCAACCAGCGGAAGGAGTGGGAGCTGTACGGACCTTGGTTGAGGCTGTTCCAGAGTGCTCGCAGATGGATCGGTTAAATATTATAGATATCGAGCACGAGTTGCATTGTTAGTTGTTTACGGATTGGTAAGGCTTTTTTTCTCTTTCTGTTCTTTCAAAATGATATTGATCAGGTAGGGAGGCAGGGCAGGGTAGGTAGGTGAGTGGGCATTCTGCGGCGTTGGCGGCTGGTTGGGATGATGCAAGTAGATTGATTGATTGCTTTTGACTTGGACTCGATGGTGCACGAATATAGAAACAAGACGATAACAAATGCATATAAAACATGAAACCAAATCGAAATCGATCTTGGATGGGCCTTGGAAGTACGACAGATAGATATAAATCCATGTTACAAGTACTAAAGCGCTGCATATTATTACCCCCTGAGCTGTCTTTGCTAAGTAATTACTTGGTAGTGAGAAGAGAAAGCGATATTAGTTGATGAAAGCACGGCTGTTGACTCGGCCCGCGTCTGCTTTGAGGAGTTGGAAAGTAAGTATACTAGACGTCACACGACCAACCATGGTACTTAGGGTAGTGAGTGCGATTGGGCCCTGATTGTTGCTTGTTCGCCTACGCCTACATAGGCTTGTTGTACCACACTCCGTGCACGGATTCGTAGGGGATCCCGCACTGGAAGTCGGCGCCGCTTCGCCAGGTGATGCGGTCGTTGACGCTGTTGGTACCGGAGGGGGCGATTTCCGGGTGGCCGCCCGTGTAGCAGACGCCGCCGTACTCGCGGACGGGGTCGTCGTAGGTGAAGTAGATCTGGCCGCAGCGGTAGTCGCCGGCGCACTGGTCGACGCAGCTCTGGAAGGCGCCGCCGTAGGTGGGCGGGCTGCCGCCGTAGTTGTCGCCCGAGAAGCCCCACTTGGTCGGGGCGCAGCGGTTGTCGAAGGCCTGGACGTACTGCCAGTTGGACGTCACGGTGCTCGTCGTGGCGGGGGCGGTGGGGTCGGCGGTGGTGACGGTCGCGGTTACCACGGTGGCGGTGGTGGTGGCCGTGGTGGCCGTGGTGACGACCGTCGTCAGGCCCGGGGCCGTGGTGGTGGTGGTGGCGGTCTCGGTGCCGGCCGTGACGGTCTGGAACGCGGTCGCGAGTGTGGGGGAGACGGTCACGGACGTCGACTGGGTTGCCGAGGCCGAGGCGGGGACCGTCGCGGTCACGGTGACGGTTTCTGTCGTGGTCGGGGCGGCGAGGTTGAGGCAGGCGCACGCCGCGGCGACGACGTCGTCGGGGAAGCTCTCGAGGGCTGTTTAGGGCGTCAGGCAGATGAATTTCATGGCGGGAGCAAAGAAGGGCACGTAGGCTTACCATCGACGGGGTCGCTCGAAGCGGAGCTGGTCGGGGCGGAGCTGGTCGTAGTAGTGGCGGAGCTGCTGCTGCTGCTCGACTTGGGCTTGGCCGCGCACTTGTCGCCGCGCTTGTGCTTCTTCTTGTAGGGACCGGTTCGTCCGACCGTCGTGACCGTCCTGTGGGTTTCGTGTCAGAAGAAAAACTAAAGAAAAGGAAAAGAAAACGGAGAATCCTTTGGTACGGCAGCGAGGAAACATGAGAGTTGAGGGGGGGTCGAGACATACACCGCTCTTGTCGTATAGACGGTGGAGGTGGCGGGCTGGGTGATGGTCGCGGTCTCGCTGTTGGCGGGGGTCAGCAACTCTTATTAATATATAACACAACATGACTGAGCACTTGACTGTGGCACGCACGTGATGGTTTCCGTCGAGATGTCCGTGGGCCCGTCGACGATGGCAGTCTCGGTGGTCTGGACGACGGTGCTGGCCGTCACCGAGGCCGTCTGGGCGTCGGTCTCGGTGACGGTCTCGGTGACGGTGGCCGTGGCCGTCTCCGTCCGCGTCGTCGTGCTCTGGGCCGTCTGCGTCGGGACCGGGGCGAGCCGGCTGCAGATGGAGGCGGCGGCGGCGTCGCCTAGGGCCTGCAGGACCGGCAGCGCCGGGATGTCGTCGCAGGACAGCTGCTGCGGGCTCAGGACCGGCGATGAGATGATGAGGGGTGACGGGGCGGCGGCCACGACGGCGGCGCCGAGGCCCGCGGCCAGGAAGGGGTGCAGCTGCATTATTATTGTAAATTAAGAGCCACGGGATCCGGGCTGTTGAAAGAGTGTATTCTGGTCAGTACAAACGAATGAATGAGTGAATGAACGAACGAATGGGCATAGCAAAGAGTCCCGTCGATGCGCCATGTTGCATCGGCCTTCTCTAATATATAAAGTATCGTATGCGGCTGGCAAATTAGCTGGTTGGCGCCTGCTAGATCGCAGCTGAAAGCGCGTCAGCTACACTTATAAGATCGACTAGAGTTGGGTTTAAAGTCGCCGACGTGCTCTTTGGTGCCAATAGTCCACGCTAGCCCAGCCGCTCTAGTGCGGCTAGAAGCCGTACAGTCTATGCCCCTTGCATCGAAGCAGGGATCAGAGGAGTCTAGCCCCGGACTACGAACCTCGGGGGCTGAGATCTTTAATTTCCTTCATGGCTCAGCTTCCTTCCAACTTTGAAGATCACTTGGGCTAATACCATCAGAACGACGGTAGTCTCTCGAAGGCGCCGTGGCAATGGCAGATGCTTAATTCGACTCACTCATCCCCAGCGTCATACTGGAGACAGCTTCTACTTCATGCATCCACTTTGTCACTCAACCTGTCATCCATTGCAAATACTTCCCCGTAGTAGTTGTCACCCGAAAGAGAAAGGCTCATCAGGGACCCCAGGAACTTACCCGGGTACCGAGACTTGTGAATCTAGACCCGGGACCCGCTTAAACCTGGAGTCCCCACACTTGCAAGCTAACAGGAAGCTTGATTTGATACTCCGACTCTCTGCGGGTCATAGAGGGCTAGATACGTTTTTTCACCTCTATGGAGTCTGGATTTTGGGCATGTCATATTTTCATGACGAGATTGCCTGGCGCATCCGTACTTCATCAGACCTTGACTCGTTGGTAACTCCATCCAGTCGGAGCATCATTGCCTTTGGTATAATCGCAACTATTACCAAACTGCTCCGTTCAACCGGACGATATAACGGAATGGCCCAAAGTCTTGGACAGTCCTTACTTTTTGGGGGCCCTTAAGCCGCGTCTTCGTCTCGTTCAACCTTTACCTCCAAGCCATGGCGTATCTCGCCATGAAATAACTAACAACCAAGCAAACCATCGACGCCCCCACCAGCGACGGCGCCAAGATCACGATCGCGTTCCGCCAGAACCAGAACTGGAAACTGGTGACCAACAGCGGGGCGATCAGCGTGCCGAAGCTCTCCATGAGCGTCAGCGTCCCCAGCGCCGACGTCTTGGCGTCCACGATGGAGACGGTGTAGCTCTTCAAGAAGGCGGGCGCGGCCATGCCAAGGGAGGCGACGGCCACCAAGCCGTAGACGGCGCCGCTGCTTTCCGCCGTCACTGCGAGGAACCAAGGGAGGGCGACAAGCTGCGCCAGCATGCAGATGATGGAGCACACGAAATCCCGGGTCGACGGCGCACGCGTGTTCCTTCTTGTACCCCCCTCGCTGATGCTGCTTCGGCTGCTGTTACCGGCTTCGCTGGAAGCATCGTCGTTGTCGTCCGTGGCACGGCGTCCTCGCTTCCACATCCTCTGGAGCCCGGGGACACCGAAGAGGGCGAGCATCAGGAAAACGGCCGGCACCGCCGATTCGATGCCGAAGACGATGCCGTTTTGCAACCCGTAGAAGCCCAGGTCGATCACGGCGTGGACGATGATGGCGATGAAGAGGAAGCCCTGGGTCGTGTGGTGCAAAAGCAGCGCCAGGGCGGGGAGCCGGACGGCGGACTCGGCGTACAAGTAGTAGAAGGGACTGACCATGGCCGAGGCGATAGCCCTTCTTCTCGTCGTCGTCGTCGCGGAAGGTGATGCATCGCCGTCACCGATGTGGCCTCTCACCGGGAAGGCGCCCGCTGGAATGAAGACGACGAGATAGGCGGCCGTCAGCCCCAAGAGGACGAGGGTGGCGGCGAAGCCGAACAGGAGGCTGGAGGGGACCAGGGCGGGGGCCCAGGGGCCGACGGCGCAGCCGACCAGGTAGAGCACCAGCGAGGTCCCCACCAGGCGCGCGAAGCGGCCGGGGACCCGGGTCCGGACGTAGACGGCGGCGAGCACGAAGTACAGGATGTTGCCGTTGGCCAGGCCGTCGAGGACGCTGCTCGAGGCGGCGACGTGGATGTTGGTTAGGAAATCTGTCCAATCAGTCAGTCCACGCGCGCGCATCAGGCCAGCAATCGTTTTTCTTTCTTCCCGAAGCCGCCAGAAACATAACAGGGAGAGATGGAGAGGGGTTTCGGCGCTCACATCCTAGGAGCAGAACGCACACGCCCAGCGCGCGGCACGCGAGCCAGAGGTAGAGGCAGAACTTGGGGTCGGACTCGACCCAGATCCGCGCGATGCCGACGGAGAGGACGCCGCAGGCGTTGGCGACGGTCCGCGCCACTTCGAGGGTGCGGTAGTACTCGAGACGCCACCGATCGCCGCAGTCCCGCCCGTCCGGGCACGCGATCCTGTCGTAGACGATTACGCTGGAGATGCCCGTCGCCGTCATGGCCAGGACGGCGGTCAAGGCGACGGGGAGGAACCGGAGAATGTATTTCTCCCTGTCATCGTCGTCTTCGTCTTCGTCGTCATCATCGTCCTCCCAGTCGTCGAAGTCGTGGGCGCGGCCTGCGTCGCCCGGTCGGCGTCCGAGGAGCGGCTGGTCTTCGGCGGCGAGGGCGGTGCCCGAGCCGGATGGGGTGGAATACATCGTCAGACGGCTGGGGTCGCGACGGGACATTTTGCCGCTCGGTTGGAAATGCAAGGGTTACACAGGTCTATTATATTGCTAGAAAATCAGATATTCAACTTGCGCATTCGAAATTATATAAATGGCGAAAAGCGATGTCAGCCACGTCACCCGACGTCCCCAGCTCTGGCGAAAATCTATCCGCCAATTCGGGCCTCGAGAAACCGCGGCCAGTCTAGGCAGCATCGAATCACAATCGCACGGTCTTCTCGTATCGAGGGTCAGCACTAGCTCCGCACCCACCACGCGTGGTTCGTTTTACGTAATATATCTGCAAGAAATGATAAAGTAAAAAGGAACTTTTCTGACTTTGGCTGTCTAAATAAGTTCCATGCATTTTGTAAAAAGGGTCCTGTCTGTCGCCGTTTGGTCAGACCCAGATTTTTGTCCTTTTCGGTTCGGACGAAAAGCCTTTTTTTTAGTTTCTCACAAGACCCATGCTGCCAGAACCGCACCCACTACTGCCACCCCACTGGCTCCACGCGGGGCCGCTCCAGCGCTGGCGGGTGTGGTCGACGACGCAGCAGCCGGTCCTGTGCCCGAGGATGTCTGCGAAGATCCGGTCGGTGCCGACGAGGCGCTGGCTGGCCCGTCGCAGTGCCTGATGAGGGAAAAACGGGATCCGGTTTAGCAAGCCTTGTCTCGCCGTGTTAACGAGGGCAAGGGAGGGGGAACTGACCAGTGGTTTCCGTGGGGTTTGCAGCCAACTGAGTTGGTCGGGCTCGGGGCCAGGCTCACGGCGGAGTTCGGGGAGCTTCCGGTGGTCGCGGCGCCGACCGGTCCGTCGCAGTGCCTGGGGTTTGGATGATGGGTTAGGAACGTCCCTTTGCACATGTTGTATCAGGGAGCGCAAGGGCTGGGACTAAAAACTTACCAGTGGTCGCCATGCGCATGACAGCCTGTCGACTCGGTGGGACTTGGCTTGAGACTGCCAGTGCCTGACTCGTGCTCGTGCTCGTGGTCATGGTCATGGTCATGATCATGATCATGCTCCGTTGCTGTGGTTGTCGCGGCAGCTGTCGCCGCCGAGCCGGAGACAGAGACGGGCGCCGCGGTGGGAGCAGGCCCGTCGCAGTGCCAATGGTCGCCGTGCGGCTCGCAGCCGATGGACTCGGTGGGCGAGGGGGCGAGCGACTTGGCTGCGCTGGCCGTGGCCAGGAGCGCGAGGCAGGCGGAGGTGATGAAGCGCATCGTCACGTATAGAGAGGCTTGGAGACGGGCGTGGGGGGATTAGTGCAAGTAGCAGAGAGGGCTCCGGACTTCCCAAGCGGCATACACGGCTGTATTTATGACATAGCAATGCGTTGTATTTGAGTTGATTATTTCTGAGGTAACCTGCTCTTTGTGAGCCTTTTGTGTCTGCCGGGGAACCTTGGCATGCATCGACGAAAAAAGAAAAACAAGGTGCCTGTCCACCCCGGTGGATTCCGTGGGATTGCATTACAGCGACGACAACCGACCAACTTCCAATTTCCGCGGTATTTCACCGGATGCGGTGAGCTGATGATGTTCAGAGGTATCGTAGCCAAGGAACGAGATTTCGGTATAGTGCCTTGGCGACTGGTGATAACGGCCATCAAGGTGTTCGGAATCGGAAGACGCCAACTTGGACCCACACCTGGCCGGGCTTTCGAATCTGTGTTCATATAGAGAGATACTATTTGAAAAAGGTCGAGGTCAATATAATTTCCATCATAGAACAATTGAAAAGTAGATAGTATTCATTGTGACTGCACAACTGTATGTATCTTCGCCCGTGCGCTCTATACATGTTTCAACTTTGCTTAACTAAGTACCTTAAAGTCTATCCTCTGACTATATTATTGCGTACCCATCTAATCCCCAACCCAAGGACCTTGATGGCCCCGTCGCATATCAACTACTTAACTCGTGTCTTGGCTGGATGCACGTCGCCAGACCTTTTCCTGGCTAGAATCTCCCACCCTTGACCGTCGGCGTCTTGGCGAGCTACCCCGGCCAGGAATCCTCATCTCGTCATAACCATGATTGCTGGGCGGGAATGCTGACTCAGTCCCCCGCCAACTATTCCGTTCCCTCGGGTCAACGTCCATCATCAGTTAGCCTCATGGAATAAACGCTTGGAAAAATGAGAAATCCTGCGGATCGGGAGCTGAGTATACTGGCCAGCAAGGTGACTGGATAGTGACGAGATATTGAAAATCTGCCCGGCTAGGCATCTTGGCGAAAGGAGAAATCCGTGCAAACTGAGAAGAGCCAAAAGGTTATATAAGTCTGTCTGAAGTCTGTATGCCGTGGTTATGTTCATCCGCTCAGCCCGCACCCCTTCCGGCCCAATCCAACCAGTCAAGGCACACACACAGACCTCACAATGAAAGGCACCATCCCTACCGTCCTGCTAGCTCTCCTGAGCGGCAGCCCGGCCTCAGCCGGTCCCGTCCAACGGCGCCAGGAGACTGTCACCCAGACTGTGACGGCCAGCGCACCCTCGGCACCTACCCCTTGGTTATGGAACGCCGGTGGGTCGCAGGCCTGGCCCATCCACGAGTCCTGCAACGCGACCGAGCGGGCGCTGCTCAAGAAGGGCCTCGATGACGCCGCCGCGCTGGCTACCCACGCCAAGGACCACGTTCTGCGCTTTGGTAACAGCTCCGAGCTGTTCCAAAAGTACTTTGGCACGGCACCTTCGGCCGAGGTGATTGGGTGGTACGACAAGATCGCCAACGGCGACCGGAGCCGGTTCAAGTTCCGATGCGATGATCCGGATGGCAACTGTGTTCTTCCAGGTACGTCACCCAATATCCCTGTATCCTTACATACTCAGGTTGCCAAACATGCTTTTAATATGCTGCTAATGCAACACCAGGCTGGGGAGGCCACTGGCGCGGCGAAAACGCCACCGACGAGACCGTCGTCTGCCCCCTGTCCTACACCACCCGCCAGCCGCTCGAGGGCCTGTGCGGGTACGGCTACACCGTGGCCCAGGGCGCGCTCAGCTTCTACTTCGGCTCCGACCTGATCCACCGGCTGCTGCACATGCCGAGCGTGGGCGAGGGCGCCGCCGAGCACTTTGCCGACTCGTACGCCGAGTGCCTCGAGCTGGCGCGCGCCGAGCCCGCCCGGGCCGTCCGCAACTCGCACACGCTGCAGTACTTTGCGCTCGACGCTTACGCGTTTGATGTCGCGGTGCCCGGGGAAGGGTGCACGGGCAAGCCGGCCAAGGAGGAGGAGGGCAAAGAGGAGGGACACGGTGGACATGGGTCCGCGGCCCCGACTGCGACGACTTCGAGCGAGCCTTCGACCACGTCGGCTGCTGCAGCTGTGAGTTTACCCTGGAATGTGGTAAAACTCCCACGCTAACACTGACGAATAGGAATGCCATACTCACTCCGATGGCGAGGTGCATTGTGCCTAGGTTAACAACGGATCAGGGTGACATCGGGGATGCGAGTGTGCGGCTCAGTCGTTTGCATCCACTCATTTATTGATATGAACTGTCATGCCCCTGCGACAATAAACCGGTCAAGTCTCTTATGGAATAAGACCTTCCACGGAAAACTATTCCAGTAGTATTTGTTCATTCCACTGTTGCTATCTGGGGTAAGCGGAATAATCAAGACAGATGTTGTTGATGGAGAAAGTAGGTTTTACTCCTGTGGTCGCTTGCTGTGTGGGATGTCCCCCTTGTCCAAAAGTTACAACTTCAAAGGCATTACCTAGTTTTAGAAGCGTAGACTGGCGCGAGCTCCATAACTAATAAATCATGATCCCGTTTTGGCTCAGAACCTTATCGTCCCATCTGGACGCATGGGTGATAATGAAAAGCCTCGGTGGTGATTGGCCCCTCGAACCCGACATTCTGGTAACGAGCTATCATCCTTGCCAGCCCGGCCCAAACAGGGTGGCGATGCGAGCCTGCCAGCATTCCCAACCTCTTGAGTGTGTTCTATTGGAGCATGCCTTCCCCCTGTAGTATGCAATACGACCGAACCGTGGACGTCCTCGGTCCGGCGCCCCGAACGATCGTGCAGCTGCCGATTAACCCCTCATCGACATCGAACGATCTTATCTTAATAATCCCCAGCTTTACTTTCCCACCATTGTTGGTCCTCTGTCCATCCTCATCCCCATTATTGAACAAATCTTCAACATTTTCAATGTCGGCCCCCTACCAATCCCAAGGCGACGCAAGCGCCAATCGCCAACAAGAGGAGGGCGCGCAGGACTTCATGTGGCTCGGCCCGGATACCATGAGGCCGATACCAGTAGATGGCAGTTTTAACACGATGCTTTCTTCCTCGCAGCCCTTCCATGGATTTGGGAGTAACTATGAGGCCAATGCGGAACCGCTCCTTCCCATGGAGTTTCCCATGGCAGGTCGACAGGGAACCCAAGCGCAGGCGCCCATCTTCCAGTCGCCCGGTAATGACCCTATGCAAAACTTTGGGGCGATGTCTGGCCTCCCCATCCCAGA
Organism: Apiospora marii; assembly: GCF_038362585.1. Classification (NCBI taxonomy): domain Eukaryota; kingdom Fungi; phylum Ascomycota; class Sordariomycetes; order Amphisphaeriales; family Apiosporaceae; genus Apiospora; species Apiospora marii. The sequence goes on from NW_027117377.1 coordinate 5,619,171, forward strand.
AACACATTTCATGGGCAACGACTCGGGGGGTAACGACGGCTATGTGCTGAACAATGCCGTTCCACCCGCAGTCCCCCAGCAACCGGCGGCGCCGGCGGCGACGATTCCTCGCCAGCTGCAGCTGCCTTCGCAGATCCTGGAAGCGAGACAGGTCCAGGCCAAGTCTGAGCTCTACGACTGCTGGCACCCGGACGAGCTCCTGCCGGAAGACTACCCCGAACTCGACCCTGCCTACGCCGGAGACGATCCGGCAAACCTCCCGAGGATCACCTCCAATGTCCCTCCGGAGGCTTGGCTTCCTGGCGACCTGTACCGCGTTCCGACGGGAAGCTCGATTGTGGAACCGGCGTCCGTGCAGGCTGAAAACGGAAGGCTGTACAACGGGTACCGGGAGGGGAAGTATTTCCTCCCCAACGACCCGGTGGGTTATCAGACGCAAAGTGAAGAACAAGTACACCAACAGGTATGCTGACAGCCGTGTAGGCAGAACAGGATCGGCTGGACCTTCAGCATCAGGGATTGAAGATATTACTTGGGGGCAAGCTATTTCTGGCCCCGATCAAAAACCCAAAACACGTGCTGGACCTCGCCACCGGCACTGGGATATGGCCCAACGAGTTCGGTGTGTAGTAGCTGACCCACCGACTATCCTCCGTACATGCTGACCTTGAGGAATCCCCAGCCGAGCTTTACCCCGACGCGCAGGTGATCGGGTCGGACCTGAGCCAGATCCAGCCCGACACCAAGCCCCCCAACGTGACGTTCGTGCGCGAGGACTCGGACGAGGAGTGGTGCTACGACGCCAAGTTCGACTTCATCCACGCCCGCCTCGTCTTCACCTGCTTCGACAACCCGCGGGGCGTCCTGGAGCGCGCCTTCGAGAACCTGAACCCGGGCGGCTGGATCGAGTACATGGACGCGACCGGCACTTCCGGCTGCCTCGACGGCACGCTCCGCGGGACGGCGCTCGAGAAGGTCAGCGTCTACTGCCAGCAGGGGGCCGCCACCAACGGGCGGGACCTCCGGGTGGCGGAGAAGTACAAGCAGTGGCTCGAGGAAATCGGCTGTAAGTTGTTGATCATGGACCTACCTACCTACCGTTATCGAGATGTGGTCAAATGTGTCATGTGCTAATCGTATGCGTTGGCGTGTGCCGCTCATGCAGTCGTGGACGTGGTCGAGCGGAAGTTCGCCTGGCCGTACGGCGGCTGGGCCAAGGACCCGCGCATCAAACTGGCCGGGAAGTTTTGCCAGCGGGACATTTACGACGGCGTCAGCGGCATCGCGCACGTCATGCTCCAGAAGGCGGGGTACTCGAACGAGCAGATCGAGCAGTTCATCGCCGAGGTCCGGCGCAATCTCGTCGACCCGACAATCCACGCATACCTCCCCATGTGAGTTGGGACAGCCGTGAAAGGCGTCTGGTTTCTCTGACGGCACTGACCCGTTTGCTTACAGGATTGCGGTATACGGTCGGAAGCCGGAGAAGCAGGATGTCCCACGGGCCGCTGACCCCGAACCATCCTCGAATCCTTCTGCGGCCGCCAAGAGGGCCGGGTTCTTGCCTCATGAGTTTCTGCCAGAGGACTTCCCCGAGATCGATCCCCTGTACCTCAGGCCTGACACCATGTCTCCCGCCGCAGTCCCGGTGAGCGAAAGTGGGATTCCGCCGGAGGCTTGGGTTCCGGCCGAGATATACCGTGAAACAAGCGGCGCTTCCGTCGTCGAGCCCAACTCGGTCGTTGAGACCAATGGTCGCAGCTATCACGGTTATAAGGAAGGGAAATACTATTTGCCCAACGACGCGGTGGGTTAGCACTCGTCTACCCTACCTTTACCCCCCTACCCCCCTACCCCATTGTGGTGGCACCATTGGGCTGACGGAAGCAGGCAGAACAAGAGCGCCTCGACCTCCAGGCCATGTCGACATATGTGCTGCTCCACCATCGATTAACCATGGCGCCCATTTCGAACCCGCCCAAGGTTCTCGACATCGCCACCGGAACTGGGCTGTGGGCCATGGAGTTTGGTTCGATATATCCCTTTATGTAAACGCGTAGTCGGTGGCTGACTGATCTCATGATGCCCAGCCCGAGAGCACCCGGAATCGCACATCATCGGAACCGACCTGAGCAAGATCCAGCCCGAGAACCCGCCGGAGAATGTCGAGTTCATCCGCGACGATGCCGAGGAGCCGTGGGAGTTTGGGCCAACCAAGTTCGATTACATCCACGCCCGATTCGTCTTCTCGTGCTTCAACGACCCCAAGTATGTCATGCAGCAGGCCTTCGACAACATGAACCCCGGCGGCTGGATCGAGTATGTGGACGGCTGCACCGATGTCGTCTCGTTGGACGGCAGTTCTGAGGGTAAGTCACGGATCCCTAGAAAGGGGCGGCGCGGAGAGATAGAGAGGGCTGTCGAGGTGCTGGGTTCTTACTGACTCGCGCCTACTTACCATAGGTACGACTCTGGAGCGCTGGGGCCAATTGCTGAAAGCCGGAGCCGCGTCGAGGGGCCGAGATGTGGAGGTCAGCCAGCACTATAAGAAATGGATGGAAGAAATCGGCTGTAAGTCAAGCCCCGCTCCATGGACCGCCACTGTGAGGCGTGGAGGCCGCTAACCCAAGCCCGTGCTTCCTGTTGCCTATAGTTGTCGAAGTCCAGGAGCGGAAATACGCCGGTGTGATTGGGCCCTGGTGCAAGGAGGAGCGCATGAAGCACGTCGGCCGCCTGTCGGTGCGCAACCTGTACGACAACATCAGCGGGCTCTCCTACCGGATGTTCAGCTCGCTGGGCTACACCGCCGAGCAGATCGAGGAATTCGCCATGAGCTTCCGCGCCGACCTTCTCAGTCCGGCCATACATGCCTACATTCCCATGTACGTCTACGCTAGTCTCCTCATCTGGTACTGTCCTGTTCTCGGGTATCAACCATTGCTGACCGGTCTTTTTCCAGGTGGGTCGTTTACGGGCGGAAGCCGCATGCGTGGGAGACTAAGACGCATCCGGCCACCTCGGAGAGCGGCACCACGGATGAAATCCAGTGATCGGTGGCAACCATTGCCAGGGATTCATAAGGTAGAGGGAGACAGTTGACTGATAGTGCGTAGAAATAATGATGCCATGTTCAGCCTGGTCTGATTGTAATAGGGCTAACGATGCGATAATTAAAGACATTAATACCCAGATATTAGACGAATGCAGCCCCCCAGTGTATGGGAAAGGCGATGTAAATCAGTACATCTCCCTGGTGAGAACCATCACAAAGCTCTCCAAGAGGGGTTGAAGAGCTAAAGGGTTGGCCCGTTGGGAGGCTAAACAAGTGCCCGGAACTAGTCCGATGGCGATACTGTAGTTATTTTGCCCAAGCGTACTGGCGCCAAGCCGCTCGGTGTGATAGTGATAGCGGCCCCGAAACACAGCTCAGGTGGGGAGAGAGTGGGTACCCTTCAGCCCGACACATTGGTGACAACCCCCCCTTCATCCCACGAGACTCAACAGACACTGCCTTCACATTACACCCTGATCGCTCGCCCTTCGCCATCATGTGTACGAGAATCGGCCAACCCACGCCCGAAGCGGCGTGGTCACCCACCCACCCCGTCTTCCTCTTCGTCCCCGGCGCCTGGCACCAGGCCTGGCCCTTCGACCTCGTGCGCCGCCACCTCGCGGCCCGCGGCCACGCCACCGCCCACGTCGAGCTGGCCACGGTCGGCGCCGCGGACCCCGCCCGGACGGGGCTGGCCGAGGACGTGGCCGCTATCCGCGCCGGCCTTGAGGCCCGCATCCTCGGCGACGCGGGCGAGGAGGTCGTGGTCGTGGCCCACTCGTACGGCGGCATCCCGACCGCCGGCGCCGTGCGGGGGCTGGGCGTTGCGGAGCGGGCTCGCGAGGGGAAAAAGGGCGGGGTGCTGATGGTGTTGCACTTGGGGGCGTTTGCCGTGCCCGTGGGGACTAGTTTGCGGGATAACCTCCCGGGGAAGGCTTATCCGCCGTGGTGGAATGTGCAGGTAAATACTGGGTGTGATACTTGATTCTTCCTTACACACCTAACCCTATTATATACAACAAAAGAAGAAGCATAAGGTGGGAGAGCACTGAAACCAATGACTCTCTTCCCAGAGCGACATCATCACCCCCATCGATCCCCACCGCGTCTTCTACGCCGACGTCGAGCCCGCGCTCGCGGCCCACATCGCGGCCCGCCTCCAGCCGCACAGCCTCAAGGCCATGGAGGACAAGTCGGCCTTCGCGCCGTGGGACCACGGGTTCGAGATGGGCTACATCTTCGCCGAGGAGGACCAGGCCATCCCGCTCGCGGCGCAGCGGGCCATGCAGAGCCAGTTCCCGGCCGGCTCGTTCACGGCCAGCCTCCGGGCCGGTCACTCGCCCTTTCTGAGCGTGGCCGACGAGCTGGGCGATGTGCTGGAACGGGCCGCCGCGTTTGCGGTGCGGAGGCGGGATGAGGACCGGAGGATGGGTTCGGACAAGTTGAGTACCGTTCTACAAAGACTGCGACGCTGGGTTGTTAATGATGTAGAGTAGGGGAATAGCTTCATAGTCTACGCAAGTTTTAACAAGGGGCTGTAAAGCTCGATCCACAGAACGCCTCACACCAACTTTTTTCGGTGGTTGCGTCGGATACGGACAGCAAAGTCGCGAGAGAAGTGGAGGTCGTGGTGTTTACGACGGGTGATGTGATAGGGGTTACCGACCAGACAGAAACGCATTCTAAGGCTGTAACCCGTTCAGTTGCTACCTAGTGATCTCGCACCTCGGATCAAGGCAACTTCTGGGATAACCATGGATATTTAGCATATGAGGTACTGGAATAACATGGAATAAGCACTGGCTCTGAGAAGAATTGTCGCGCTAGGGGAGTTTGCCATGCGAGGAGATGAGATGGAATCGAAGGCTCAGATGATGCTCTTCAAACCCGTTGCAAGTCTGGTCTGCCAATTTCGTGTGCTCTACTCCAAGGCCAACCCCCTTTAGCGCAGAGCATCATTTCCGTATCGCATACACTCGATTCCGGGGATCAACACACTTGAGCACCTTGATGTCCCGTCTCCAGTTACTCAGCGCCATGCCCTGCTGCCAATGAAGCTAAAACAATCTCACCGCATAAAGGTCATCGGTGAGCAGGCGAGCCACCCCGGTTTTCGAGTCTGTTGGTCTCCCCGAGGTAGATAGATGCACGAAGCTTCTAGCCTAGCAAGTTTTCCAGGAAAATCTCGTACGGACCGCACACAACAGCGGCCTTATTGGCTAGTAGAACCTCCCATCGAGCCCCAAGCATTTTGATGAGCTGTGAACGGGACAGAGGATGGTGGTCAGCCAGCAGATCCTCAATATTCCGCGAGAGCTGCACCGTACCGTCAGTCAAGGGGCGGTCTCGGATATTTCTGGACGGAGGTATACCGAGGAAGCGCAGATCCATTCCGATTTGGGATGTTGCTATATTGCATCATACTCATGGCACGGCTGGCATTGGTCCCTTCGTCGAGGCCGAGCTACACCGCAACGCGGCCGGCGTCGAGGTAGAATTTTCCCTATATGGAAACATGGACACCTTTCCCCACGTCAGTTACCTGAAAGCAAATGATCACGTCATCTCCCCTTTGACCGAGGGGTCATTCCCAAACACCAGCGCTTATTGCTGTGGGTGGCAAAGGGCGTAAGGCGTACATACTCGTGGGGAGGAGTCAAACCTGTGCTGTATTTTGCCTTCTGCCCGAGCAGGAGCATCGTTCGATTCCAAAATACAAAATCTGTTGTCTTCAAGAACAACCAACGAGTCCAAGAATATCTGAGCAGGGGCCAGGGGCGTGCTGTGATGTTAACCAACCAAACCGCCAAGGTCAGCAAACACGCGTATCCCAACACATCTGCCCGCTTCTTCACGCACCAGCTTACACGGAGAGGAGGAGACCGGCATCCCAATTTTAGTATCCCATGGAAAAGTGCCACCCTTCAATAGGCACCGCGTACAATACGGACCCGGAATATTCTAGTCCAGGGTCTGGGCGTAGAATGTTCTTCGAATACATGTACCCACAGACCCTGCTTCGCTTCTCGCTCCAGGTCGTCGATCATTGGTCACTTGGGCACAGGCATCGTGCGGGGAGCAGCATTGCGAATTGCGACCTGCAGAAGAGGTTGTTGATCCCGGTACTCTTATTTTGACAGCTGCCCGTGTGAGTCAGCCCTTGCGCACGCGGGGCATTGACCGCCAGCATCCGACCATGTCTGATTGATGCGGAGATTTTATCCATTACATGAGTCGGAGTTTAAAGTAAAGGGGGAGGGACGGACCGGGCGTCAAAGGGGTGGTCTGGCAATAACGGCCAATTGCCCGCGCGGCTTGGCGTCATATCCCCAGTCGAGTGAGGGACGAACCCTAAACGTACATTGCATGCAGGCCGTTAGTTGACAGTTGGGAGGTCCGCATGAAAATACTCTGCAGAGGAATTCTTCAGGAGATACACGACGAATGCGTGTGTAGTATATATGTGTCATGAATTGCAGCTTTGGGAAAGGATCAGTATACTGCTTACCCTTGGCACTCCATTGGCAATTGGCGCCGTCTCACGCGGCAGGAGTTTGCTTAAGGGGGGTGTCGATCACCGCCGAATAGGATCCGCGCACGTGATTGCTAGGCATGCAGCAGGAAAACAGCCTAATTTTCTAAGAGCCTCAATCACACCGACCCTTGATCCCTGCAGTCGTCCCGTGACGGCCCCCCCTATTCCACTTATGGGGACGCACCTTGATGCCGCGCCCGTATGTATGCATGCCGCCGGCGCTGACGCTTATGCTGACGACCATTCCCGCCTATGCCCGCTGATGCCGCCCAAACGTGTCTCGGCTCTCGCAAATACATGCTGTGTAAGGCCCCATGCCACAAGGAGTGCTCCCATAATGACGTCGCTAAGGGAGGTTTTGGTCAGGAGCATTGTTACCCAAGATACAGATTGGTTTCTGATACAGAAGATACCATCTGAATTACGAATTTCTATGATCAATGGTGTGCTGAATTTCTTCACCTGCATGCCAGCGGCGCCATAGTCAGCACCTAATAACAAAAACGGGTGTCTTTGTCTCTCGCCGCTCCACGGCTACTCTATATCGAAGAAAAGGAGGGGAAAAGGGAGATTGCGTCTGAGGCCAATGTCAACAAGTATCTCAGTTCAAGTAATTACAGGGCATACTACATCTATCATGAGAAGATTGTAATATCGGAGTTAAGCAGGCACTGTCTAACCAGCAATTATACTGATTGTACCGCTGCTGCTGTTGTTCAGCTGTTGCCCGAAATATACGCGATCAGCGATCAACAGGGCTTACAAGATCCAGCACCAAGAGCCAGTCCGAGTGCAACCCTTGTATGCAAGTGCCCACGTACGGGGATCTTGGTTAGGTCTTAGTCAAGGACTATTCGACTGCTACGCTGGCTGCAAGGCAGAGAGACCAGAACGACTCATCCTCGATCACATCGCCAAAGGCCAAAATAGTGTCGGTGTAGGGATTCCTCTGATGCAATCCGGGGGACCAGCGTAAACGGCAAGTAGATACTCAGAGGCAAGATGTGAGCACGCAATGCGACCCTATATCGTATGAGGTATTTGCAAATTGTCTAGACAAGAGTGTCAGCATAAGCAAAATGGTGTCATCGGCGAGGGCTATTAGCAAGATGGAGAAGATCGGACGTGACGAGATGAACGTCACAGCTCGACACAGGTACCACGGCACGGTTATATAAACGTTTGACGATGCTGCACTGCTCTTGTCAGAAGGATATTTGGACTCCAAACCAACACAATCGTCTATCACACAAGAGCTATGAACAAGGCAACCCCTGAAAACAGTATGGAGAACGTCAGCGTTGCCGTCATCGGCACAGGTATGTCACCAGCCTCTCCCCCTTCCCCAACAATGGGCCTCTTAGTAACTGTGATACTTGTCCATCACATGCAGGCCCGGCCGGTATGACGACGCTGAAGTGTCTGCGAGAGGAGGGCTTCAACGCTGTCGGTCTTGAGAGGCGTAACCACATTGGTGGGCTGTGGTCCACCAGCAGCAACGAAACGTTCACATCCGTACTGGACGGCACCGTCACGAATATCAGCAAGTTTATTGTATGTACAATCTCCCGCGTCGTTCCCTTGCTGTGGCCCAAGCTAACCAACGGGACATAGACCGGCTTCAGCGACTATCCGTTGCCCCGAGGTAAGAAAGAAAGATTCCATCCAGACCCTAGACCACGAAGTCATGACTAACCAGACCTTAAAAGACGGCCCCGACTTCCTGACCAGCGCCAAAGCCGCCAAGTACTTTGAGGGATACGCTTCGCACTTTGGCCTGAACCAACACGTCCGCTTCGGCACCACGGTGCACAAGGTGGTCCGGAACAAGGCCGACACGGCGTGGGACATCTACATCACCGACGCCAACGGCGACAGCATCCTGACCTTCGACAAGGTCGCCTTCTGCCACGGCTGCGAGAGCGTGCCCAGCCTGCCCGCCATGCCCAACCGGGCCAAGTTCGCCGGCCAGGTGCTCCACGCCCAGGCCTACCGGAGCGAGGAGGACTACAAGGGCAAGCGGGTGCTGGTGGTGGGCAACGGCAACACCGCCTGCGAGGCCGCCGTCAAGCTGTCCAAGCACGCCGCCAAGGTGTACCAGTCCTACCGGCGCGGCCGCGCCGCCTTCTCGCGGCAGGGCGAGGCCGGCGTCCCCTTCGATACGGGCTTCTCGTGGCCCAGCCTGCGGCTCAAGTACTTCCTCGACTACGCCGTGCCCTGGCTGACGTGGCCCTTCGCCAACCGCGCCATGAACGCCCAGATGATCCGCGACGCCGCGCGCTCCGAGCCCGTCGAGAGCAAGAGCGACTCCCTCGAGGAGAGGCGCCGGCGCACCGAGCGCCGCATGCGCGAGGACTGGCACATCCTGCCCTGCGCGAGCCTCGAGTTCGTCCACCCCATCGTCCAGGACGAGTTCGTGCCCGCGCTGCGCCGGGGCGACGTGACCCCTGTCCGCGGCTTCAAGGATTTCGTGGGCAAGACGCAGGTCCAGCTGGCCGACGACGCCGTCGTGGACGTCGACGTCGTCATCTTCTGCACCGGCTACACGCACGACTTCGACATCCTGCCCGAGCTCGAGATGAACGGGGCGTGCGGGCTGCCGCTGCAGACGACCGAGGAGCTCGCCAAGCAGCGGTCCCAGGACGAGGCTCGCTCCAGTCCCAAGGGGCCGCCCCACCTGCCTCGGCTGTACCAGATGATGTTCCCTCCTCGCCGTGCCGATTCGATTGCGTTCGTGAGTTGGATGGCGCCCCAGGAAGGATCCTGGAGCATCTCCGAGCTGGCATCCATGGCCCTGGCCCAGGTCTGGTCCGCCGAGACGGCCAAGGCCACGGGGCAGTTGGACGCCGCCGTCAGCAAGCACCACCGCGCGCCGGCGCTGCTGCCGAGCCGGGCCGCGATGGACGCGCAGGTGGACCAGTACCACGCCTGGTGGCGACGGGAGTGGCGGAAGGAGCACGGGATGCGGTCGGGCTACGTGCAGGCGCACCCCTTCTACCGGTTCCTGCACGGGGCCGCCGGCACGGGCCTGTACGAGCACCTCGACCACGCCCTGTCGGGCCGGGGCTGGCGGCTGTGGTGGCAGGACTTTGAGCTGTGGACCTGGCTCGCCCGCGGGCCCATGAACAACTACGCCTACCGCGTCTTCGACACCAACCCGGACGGCGTGCCCGGCTGCGGGCGGAAGGCCTGGCCCGAGGCGCGGGAGACGTTGAGGCAGAGCGTAAGTACTTCTCGAATAACTACTTCCAACTTCATGCTCGTGGGTTCAGGTGCTAACGATACATCAGTACGAATACTTCAAGGGCTATCAAAGGGAGATGCTGGAAAAATGCAAGGAGAAATAGGGATGCGTAAGTAGGAATCAATCAGAATGGGGTTCCAAGGGATTGGGTGGAAAATTTGGATATGTACCGAGATGTTGGTTCGTCACCACAGCAGTCTGGATTTGAGATTGTTACTCTTGCTTCGGAGAGCGACTTGGGATTGACGAACTTCAAAAATATCTCTCATTAAAGCGTAAAAAGCGATTGCCATTTCTTGATCTTGATCTGTTCGATGTTTTCGATAACCGTTGAGCCGACATGAGTGTAGTAACCAGATTGTGCATTGTGCAAATAGGGCAAGCGAAGTGGGTATGTACTGGCATGCAATGAGTAAATGCTGATCGGGAAGCCACTGCCGATACCTACTGAACTCTATCGGCTTCTGTTTGGCCCGCCGGGAGTCTTCGTTCCTGAAGCCACAACGTGAATAGCCTCGACGACCTCTCAGTGCGCCCCTCAGCTGGGAGGGCGCTGAGAGACAACGTCGAAAGGCCGCGTCGCCCATTTGTAGGAGAGCATGCCACCGTGCGTTCATGTTGCTGTCGTCACATCGCAGCGGCTTCCCATCCTCTCCTCCCTAAGGGTCAGGTGCCCACACACCTCTAGGGCCCCTGAAAAACAACATCCAAGCCTTTTAGCGCACGCCAAAGGCCCATCTAGCGGGAGGCCGAGGCGCATCCTAATGGGCGTCGTCAGCGTTCTTTCCAAAGGGCTAGGTAATTGAGGTCGTTATCTTCCTTTTTCTTTCTCCGTCGCCCTTTCTCGGTCTTTTCGCTCTTCCTCCTCATGGCGATTGGCCGCGTGGACAGATAAACGGTGTCTCAGCTGCTGCGAAATTATGTGGGCGAACGGGTGGTGTCTCAAACTTTGAGCCGAGGCTTTCCTCCTTCCTTCGCAACTGGACACTGTACTCAGCTGTATGTCTCTTGCATGCGCAGTCTCAAAAAGGCAATCTGATATCCCCTTGAATGCCATAACGCTGCTTCCCACCAAAAATAACGTACTGTACGGATTAGGGATAATTTAGTGTAGTGAACAATGCGTTTTAGACGTTCCGCCTCTTGTTCCTCGTCTCTTATTGGTCCAGATCCCTTGCTCGGTTTCGCACGGTCGTGTTGATCATTTACGGGAAGTATTGTACGGAAAGCAGCGTTATGGCATTCAAGGGGATAGGAATCAATTCAAGACTGGTAGGATCTACCGACCCAGAATTCTGCATGCATGCCAAGACTGCCAAGACGGGAGACACCCGAATTGTCTGGGGAAATGCCAAGCAAGTCCCGGTATGTCTTCTTTCGTTTGTCAGACTTGCTTGCATCCGGTGTTCGATGGGGCTGTTCTTAGTCTGCCACTACGCAACGTGATCATTGGTTTCCAGTATGCCGGGTAGCCGGTTGTGGGAACCTTGCAGGATAGCCACTAGTCGCAGGTTCTTGACCTGCGAAAGACTCGACTGGGTGATGGATACCTCTTGAATGGAATTTGTCTATATCGGCTGCCAACAGTTGAACGGTAGTATCTATTGGGCGGGGAAGGAAGGAATGGGTTCGCCAGGCGGATGGATCATGCTGCAGCAATAAGATTTATGCCACTTCCTTCCAACGTCAGAAGCATCCCCAAAAAGCCTATGCCGAGTCGACAGTTTGTTGACGTTGACAACTGAAACACAAGAGTAACTAGATGCAGAGTTGATTGCATCCGACAGGATGCACGTCCAATATCGAGGCAGACCTCACGCGAGCTCTTTCCCATCTTGCCAATCAATACCCGATGCTACTGCTCAACGCTTTTTTCTTTCTTTACCGTAGGAATCCATCATATCGGGCGCACTCTTTTCCCAGCTCCCTCCTTCAGCGCCATCTAAAGCTTGCTGACGTACTCGTCCACCGTCCACCGTCACGTTAACAGCCAAAATGCTAAATATATCGACCAACCTAACGTCCTAGCCTGGAATCCAGAATACCATAGTGCGGTACAGCCGACTGGGAACAAGCAATGAGGGCGTATAAGCCCGCGCTTGGCGCTAGAGTCGTGAGGCGTACGGCACCATGAGGGAGAGTCTGTGCCGGTTGCCGGTCATGGTCATATCCCTTTAATGATGGCCCTTCTCACGCAAGCTGGCTTCCGTCAGAGGGTGTTGCGTGGTCTGCTGGGTGTATGATAGGATGGCGTCGCCCACGGCCGAAGCGATTACGACGATGGGGGAGGCTTGAGGGGCCCGGCAGGTAGGTAGCAAAGGAGTCTTATCCTGGGGAGTCTTATATCGTTGCCGATCATCTTGTCTTTGCCGAACTTCCTGGGGTGTTCTCATCGACTTGCAGCAGACAGGGACAAGGCCTCCTCTACCGTACGCTGATTCATCCGAAGCATACCTGGTCCGTTTCTTTGTTGGGTGCACCCGCCCCCCGAACCGTATCCCGAAACTCTGAAGCTGTCCTTCGCCTCGAGAGAAAGTCTAGTGTACCGGGAAGAGGGCCGATCCTTGTTTCTGCTTCAGACGAAGTCCATCTCGCCTCTTCTAATAACACCCAGTCGTGGTAGCCAGGAAGGATAGTCTCTTACCTGAGCCAGATATACCATCAACATCATCGCCATCCAGCTGTTCTTACTAAACTAGCTGAACGTCCTTTGGCTTCTGAAGATCCCAGAACGGATACACGGCAGATCGGTCTAGCTTCACCCTAAACGACACCTCATCCACCATGCACATCCTCAAGCAACTTCTCCTGGGCGTCGTCGCCGCCAGCACCGTCTCGGTCGTCGGCGCCGCCCCCAGCCGGCACCCTGAAGGCAGCAGCAAGACCAACAACAACATACAACAGCAACAGCAGCAGATACAGACTCAAGACCAGCAACAGCAACAACAGCCACTACACCAACAGCGGGTCAACACGACCAAGTACTTCCACGAGCCCGGCGGCGGCCTGGAGCTGGGGCACTACGACGCGCGCTTCTTCCAGGGGCAGGTGCCCTACGAGGAGCACCGCGCCGTGCTCCGGCACCTGATCCGGTCCCTACCTGACGACCATGAAGGAGCTGCACGCCGAGACGTGGCTTGCCCACGGCACCCTGCTGGGCTGGTGGTGGAACGGCCAGATCATGCCCTGGGACTACGACCTCGACGTCCAGGTCACCATGACGACCCTGCACTACCTCGGCAAGCACTTCAACCGCACCCTGCACACCTACACCTACCAGGACAACGCCACCGTCACTACCACTGCCGACTCGAAGAACACCAACACCACCGCCCAGCTCATAACCAACCAGTACCTCCTCGACATCAACCCCTACTACGCCGAGCCCAGCCGCCAGGACGGCCGCAACGTCATCGACGCCCGCTGGATCGACACCCAGAACGGCATGTTCATCGACATCACCGCCCTCATGGAACAGCGCTTCGCCGACACCCTGGGCGCCGCCCCGGGCATCTGGAGCTGCAAGAACTACCACCACTACCCGACGACGGACCTGTGGCCGCTGCGGCGCAGCGAGTTCGAGGGCGTGCCCGCCAGCGTGCCCTACGGCTTCGACCCCATCCTGCGCGGCGAGTACGGGGCCAAGAGCATGACGAGCACGACCTGGCAGGGGCACCGGTGGCAGCCGGCGCGCAAGGAGTGGGTCAGGATCACCGGCGAGGCCGAGGGGGACGCCGTCTTGGCGTAGAAAGAATAATCACACCGACGCCGATCTCAGGGGCGGCGACTTACACGACGGAGAAAAAGTGGAGAGATGCAGAAGATCTCCCGCAGCCCCCCTTGTTCGCATCAACAACGAAAGTCAACGTCACGACACTTTCTACAGATCACTTTCTTAACTCATTTCCAATCTTCATCATCTCTCTGTTTCAAGACATATACGAGTTTACGGCACATTGCATTTTCCTTTTCTCTCTTGCATTAGACGGCGTTTTCTTTTGTTGGTCTTTGGTTCTGGTTTCTTCCTCTTCTCCAGCCTACATTTTCAATTTTTAAAGATATCCTCGAGTTTGATCGGCCTGGATTGGTGATACCTGATGGTGTATGTTGTGTGTGGGCGGCGGCGCAATAGACGGAGGTAGTAAGACTTTGTCGAACATACTTGGCGCGAGGCATAGCATAGCCCAGAATACGTTGTTCATAATGACTATTGTAGCATGGGCACTGGATATAGCAATACAATTACCAGTTGATTTATAGAACTGTCGCGAAGACAATTGATTGCATTCGTGTGTCTCGAGAAAGCATCACAACCCCTCGGCAAGCTCCTCGTAATTACAAATCATAAGTGTAGCAAATATGGTACCCAGAGCCATATTTACCCTTCAGAGTAGAGTGAACCCCCTCTTCAAAACAAGAAACGCCGACGCAATGTAGAAACCAGACTCCTCATATCAAACCCTCAACCAGAAACGGCAAATGTTCAAGCAAATCGCTCAAGACGACGAGCCTTCGCCCGAGCCCCTCGGCTTCCCGCCCCCCAGCCCGTCATTATTAATCTTCTTCATGCGCTCCTCCGTCGCCCTCGCAATGATCTCGCGCCGACTCAGCGCCGGACCCCCGGCCCCATTAGCGCCCCCGCCCAGCACGAACTCGCCGCCGGTCCAGCCGCCGTGGTCGTACGCGACCTCCTCGCTCGGCTCGTAGACCTCGGCCAGGTCCTCGCCCCCGACGGCGCGGCCGTTCTTGCGCCAGTCGGCACGGGCGACCTCGCGCTCGATCTCGTGGCAGAGGTCCCAGAAGTTGCGGTCGTGGTCCGAGTGCACGTTGTGCGCCAGCTCGTGGCACAGCGTGTTGCGGATCGTCTTGTAGTCGCGGTAGCCGTCGTAGGCGTCGGTCCTTAATCGCAGCTCGACCGCCTCGCCCCGGTTGCGGTTCAGGCCCAGGATGCGCGTCGTGCCCTCGTGCGTCGCCTCCGTGTACGCGAGGGGGTCCATCTCCGTCAGCAGGCCCACGCGGAACTGGTGCTTGCGCATCGCGGCCACGATGCCCGGGTCCGCCTTGAGCCGCTCGAGGAACTTTTGCGACCGCTCCGGGTGCGGCAGGTGCGGCAGCGGCCGGATCGCCATGAAGGTGTACGTCGTCTCGACCGTCGTCGTCGCGGGCGTCGTGAAGGCCTTGGGCTGGTGGCGGCGCTGGTGCGCGAGGGCGGCCTCGCGCTTCGCGACGGCTTGGGAGGCGGTGGCCGAGGCCGAGGTCAGGGAGGCGACGCCCGAGGCGGTCGTGCCCATGAGGGTGATCTTCTTGCCGGCGAGTTGGGCGGCGGATAGCTGAGGGTCCTTGAAGGGCGGCTTCTGGAGGCCCAGCTTCGGGACTAGGAATTTCTGGTTGCCGACGGGGATGGAGAGGTCGGTCTCGACGGCTGCCGACAGATCGGTGATGGTGGCATCGTGAGGAAGTAGGATGGCGTGCGACGAGCCGCCGTGGGTCAGAGTGATTTCAACGAGGTCTTCATTTATTGGTGTGGTCTGCACATCGCGAACTTCTTCGTCGGCCATGGCGACGGCGTTCCCCTCGGCTCCTACGGTGTTGCGCTTTGGGGGTTGTGGATGTTGGTTGGCTACGTGGGTCGTGGCGATTGCCGTTTGGTCAAGTAATGCAGGTGGGTTGTTTTGGATTGAAACAGCAGAGATTAGGTAGTGGAAAAAGCCACAGACACGCTTCGCAGACTATTATAAGGAAAAGAAACCGACCGTGAAAGGCCTCGAGCCTTAGAAATCAATGAGTGGCCACATGGCTGTCGCAGTCATCGGAGGCAAGAAGATTCACGAAGCAGTAGGCAGGCAGCTTTGTAATACGTCAGAAGGGTAAATGGCCGAGTGGACCGCATGGTAAATGGTAGCTGGTAGCTGGCAGGCTGGTAGCGGCATCGCCTCCCAAAAATAGCGACCCGCTAGCGGATCATTGCGCAAGCATTCCAAGATCTACAGGGGATGTTCGTTAGTGGTGGTTCAGCCAGCATGCTGCCAAGTGTGGCTAGAATCTCTTCAGCTCGCCTGCAATTGCTGTACAATAGGCCCCCGGAGGCACTGTAGCGGACGACACCGTAGCACTGTCCGACGGTAGCGTGCAAGGTGTCAAAGGTGGGTGTCAAGCCACAGGTCTAGCAGGGATCTGGACACCAATTAGAGCCCTGTCGCGTCGTGTCCTCTTTTAGCTCTTGGCTCTTGTTGGCTTCCAGGTAGGCATTGAAGTCTTGAGCTGTTGTTTCTCCATTACATTTCTTGTTCCATGTTCTTCACTTGATTCAATGGGTTTATTCTTCTGAGCAACTCATGGCACACAGCAATAACCACAACGAAAACTTCTCCCATCACTGCCCACATTGATTTCTCCGCCGAGTTGCTGCGCTTGGCAGCATTGAACGCCCCATCCTCGACTCTCGAACTTGACACTCCAACAACAACAAATTAAAAGACGATCCCTCACCATTTGAAGCTCCCCCAAGCTTCGACGAACCAACCAGCCCATCATGTTGAACCTCTTCCGCGTCGCGGGAGACTTCTCCCACTTGGCGTCGATTCTGATATTGCTGCATAAGATGACGGAGCTCAATGTGCGTTTCTTTCCTTTTCTTGTCTTGTGTCGTATTCCATGAAGCTTTGCCACGCAGGAAGAGCGTGGGCGTTGCAGATGGACGGAACCACCCGGAGCAACTGACAGTGAGCTAACCCGTTCCTCGTTCGCGTAGGGCTGCACCGGCATCTCGTTCAAGTCGCAGGCGCTGTACCTGCTCGTCTACGTCACGCGGTACCTGGACCTCTTCGTCACGCACTCGGTGTACAACGTCATCTTCAAGATCCTCTTCATCGGCGCGCAGGGCTACATCGTCTACCTGATGACGACCAAGTACAAGCCGACGCACGACCCGAACCTCGACACCTTCCGCGTGCAGTACCTGCTCGGCGGCGCCGCCGTGCTGGCCGTGCTCATCCCCTACAAGTGGACCCTGTCCGAGATGCTCTGGGCCTTCAGCATCTGGCTCGAGGCCGTCGCCATCCTGCCCCAGCTCTTCATGTTGCAGCGCACCGGCGAGGCCGAGACCATCACCACCCACTACCTCTTCGCCCTCGGCCTCTACCGCGCCCTCTACATCCCCAACTGGATCTGGCGCTACTTCACCGAGCCCAAGCACCACGTCGACTGGATCGCCCTCGTCGCCGGCATCGTCCAGACCGTCCTCTACAGCGACTTCTTCTGGATCTACTACACCAAGGTCATGAAGGGCCGCAAGTTCAAGCTGCCCGTATAAAGCCCGCCGCTCCTCCGTGTGGGCGTCAAGGGAGACATTTTGGCGCGCGTAGCTCGTGCGTGCCCCTTTGTTTCCTGCCCAACAGTTGGACAGCGGGGTTTCGGTCGTCGGGGTCAATTGGGGGCTCCCAGGGACAAAAAAAAAAAAAGGATTCGGGCGAGAGACAGCTGCTCGAGGGATTTTGACGAAAGCTTTTGATTCGCAGGGTTCGTGGATGCGATCCTACTACGTGTCAGGGGCCGGACGTGTTTCGTATCTGAGTTTAAAGAGAAACAAAATCCTACACCTTTTTCCCTCCCGCAACACTGGTCGGCCGGCCATGACGAATTATCATGTCGATATGCTAGGCAAATCGACTTGTACGAAGATCAAAGAGTTTAGGATGTGTAGGCTTTTTCCCTCACTGCATTGGTCGGCGTTAGGAATAATGGATTGCGACGTGTGACATGAATGGGGGTTAGCAGCAGCAGCGACGGGAGGAGAGGTACACACGCCTTTGTTGTTATATTACCTTTTTGAAAGAATTCAAAACTTACTATATCTCAAACTTGCTCCTCTGATCAATACTGCATCATGTGTGAATAGTAAGGCGTTCAGATAATCGTGGCATTCGTAATATTAACACATGCTGTACTAAATACATAATTGGTACATATATATCTCATCCAATGGGCGGCGACAATGGCCGGCCGTTCGCCCATTTTCTGGTCTGGTATCTCATTCCATGCATCGCAACCCCAAGCTCTCTCGAGGGGAAAGAGCAAGCCACCCCACCCACCCAAAATATTATAAAAAAGGGGAACCGAGAACCAGGAGTAGAAGATTAATAAAGAGGGTAATTGCATCCAGGCTCTCCCTCTCTCCATTTCCCGGTCTCGATCTCTATCCAGCGAAACCAAAATCGTCCCCAAACCAAAACCAGCCTCGAGCTGGATTGGACGGGGCCAAAATGCCAGCGGGTATATATAATAAAAGCATATAGCATGTTTCAACTAGGTTCGTCAAGTTCGTCCCCGTTTCTTCTCTCTTCTCCGGCTCTCCCCCCTCGGTTTGAGAAGAGCCGGAAAATGAGAATGTTTCAGTGTTTGATGTTTTGGTACATGTATGCATGCCCTCGAGAGGCGTGCATACTTAATCTCTCTCCTTCTCTTGCGCATAACCGCGGCTACACCATATCCGACCCCCGCGGCCGACTCGACCGAACGCCCCTAGGCAGCGCCGGCGGCGAGGGCGGGCCCCCCAAGGCGAGCGGCGGCATCGGCGGCGCAACAGCCGAGATGGCGCGCGGCATCGCGGGCTGGCGCCTTCCCCCCGCCGCCGCCGAGGCGTTGGACAGGGAGCGCGTCGGCATCGGCGGCGGCGGCGTCTCGGTGCCGTGCGCGGGGGCCGGGAACAGGCTGAAGGTGGCGCCGTTGGTGTGGATCGTGTTGGAGGTCAGCAGGAACGAGTTGACCGAGGCCGAGCGCCGGTGGCTGCTGTCGACGCTCTGTTGGCTCAGGTGCCGGTCCAGCCCGTCACCGGCTGTGTAGGCCGAGTAGCGCGACGAGGACGTGGACTGCACGCGCCCGTGGACGCTGCGGCGCACGTTGGCGGGCGGGTGCGGGAAGGCCTTGAGGGCGCCGATGGACGAGACGGGCGACTCGGTGTCGGTGCCCGAGGTCGTGACCGTGGGGGACCAGTAGCTTCCCTGGGGAGGCTGCTGCTGGCGCTGCTCGTACGGCGCGAACGAGGGTAGAGGGTACGGCATGTCGGGTGGGCCGTCGAGTCTACTGGAGGATCCCGCGTTCGGGTTGCTGCCCATGACTCCCAACGTCCCCGACGACGGACGTCGCTCGTGCTTGCTGGGCTGGCGGGTGGACGGCGGCGGGTCTATTGTGCCGTCTGCCGCCATGGCCGCCTGGAGTTGGTTGGCGTCCATGATCTTCGAAGACCCGCTCGACGACGAAGATGGTGTGTGCTGGTGCCGTGGCGGCTGCTTCAACAGCACTTCCATGTGGTCCTTGGGCCCTGGATCGGGAAGAGCGACGCCCCAGGAGCCCCAAGACACGGCGTCGCCCGAGGGGTTTCGGAACGGGGCGTTGGGCGGGTTCAGGTTGAGCGGCGAGGTCGACATCTCCCTCGACGGGGGCCCGGACATAGGAACCAGTCCGCCCGGCTGCTGCTGACTCCGGCCTACCGCCTGCGACTCGTGCGATTTTTCGGTTACCGGCGTCAACCGGTCGTCGCGGCTGCCCAACCGAATGAGCCGGGGCTTGCTTCCGTTGCTAATCGTTCGTTTGTGCGCTGTCCGGAACTCCACCTGTCCCGACTGCGGTCGCGACTGCGACGGGGACGTCGATTTGGAGCCGAAGATGGAACTCCGAACATTAGACCAGTTGAACGGCCCGAAGCCGAACCCGGCCGTTTCTGCGCCAGCCGGTGGCCGCTCATCGAAGACGCTAATGCGCTGTGACGACTCGGACGGGTTCGACTTGTGCGACTTGGTCCGGACCGCGGGGTGCTGTTCCGTGGGAGCCGCGCCTCCCTTCTCGTCTGCGACATATGTAGGTCTCAGGGCTGCTTGGGAACCTGAGTCGTCCTGCTCGTTCTCATAAACCTGGCCGCCGCCACCCTTCCGGCGTTGAGCGAATCGGGTCAAGAATAAGGTAAGCAGCACAGCTGCGAGGGCAGTCCCGATAATCGTCCCTATGATGACGGCGGCCAGCTGGCTGACTGTCAGGTCCACCAAGTTGGGGTCTTTTGTCGGATCCGAAATGAGGCCGTTCGACGTCGTGGGTGCTGCTGGCAACAGATCCGGCTTGGTCGGCTGAATAAGTTAGTCTGGTCTCGACGCAGTCATGGGGCCATCGCTTACCTGGGCGGCATTCATCGACGCCGTGGCCACTATCGACGTGACTACTACAGTCGCACTGGCTGTTTCGGTTTGGGTCTGGGTCTGGGTCTGGGTCACTGTTGCCGGGGGCTGCTGGGCCGGCGCCGCTGTGCCGGTGACCGTCTGCGTCACCGTCAACGTTATCGGCGCCTGCTGGCCGGGCGTGGCTGTCGCCGTTATAGACGCGATCGCACTCGAGAGGCTCGCGGCGAGGCTGGCGCTGATGCTCGCTATTTGGCTGGACGCTTGGGCGGCTGCTACTGAGCTCCCCGAGGCGAATCCCTCCGTCGAGGCTTTGGCGACGTCGGAGGAGGACTGCGCGGACAGCGAGGCGAGCGCCGACGCAGCACTGCCTGTATCCGGGTTCGGCAGCGGTTGTCTTCCGCCACCGCCCCCCGGGGCAGGCAATGGCGCAGGCAGCTGGCGGTTGTTCAAGATGGCGGTCGGCGCCGGCGTGATCGACACTGCTATGTTGGCTGTACTCGTCCCGCCTGGCTGCTGTTGTTGTTGGAACGGGCTCCTCCCTACCACGGCGTCGATGTCGAGCATGCTCCCCGTAGAAGACTGCCGCAGCCCTGCAAGACCTGACTCGTTTTCTCCGAGAGATACTCTTCCGCCGAGACTGCTGCCGCTGCCGCTCGCTAACGCCGTCGCCGCCGTTAGGGACATGGCGAATATGGTGGTGACTCGAGCCATGGTGTGTGAAGTGGTGTGCGTGGGAAAAAGGCGGGCGTTAGCTCCGAATGCCCATACTCTCTCATGCAGGATCCAGCACCGTGGTTGTTTTGTCCAGCAACCAATCGCAACACTACGCAGAACGAAACAAGAAACGGTGGCAGGAACTGTGTTTTGTATCCAGCAAACAAGAAAAGCAAAAGGCGAAGACAGGACCAGGCTCCAGGGAACGGGCGAACATGCAGGTGTATCCCCTTATCATCTATTCATCCCAACTTGTGGTCCCAAGTCGCTGGTGATACTCGGCACGGATGCCGGGTCTGCCGCACCTTGGCGGCCACAGCGAGACTTTGGCGCAGAGGCCTCAATAGAATTGGGAATTGGACGGCTTCTTCCGCCCACAATAACAGCGTGGTTCTGAGCGTGGTAGCACACGCACACACACACGCGCGGCCGCTGGGCAGAACCGCCTGGGGAAGAGAGGGTATCACAGCGATGCAATGGACCATCCATTCTGGAGCGACACGCCTTGCGTGGGGCCGCGCAGACCCGCCGGATTCCCTCCGATGGCCTGGGAGACTGGCACTCGACGCCCCGGAGAGGTAGCAGTGGAGGTGGGATGAGGAGCTGTTTGGCGGCAAAGGGCGTTGCTGGTCCGAGAGCACAGTCCCTGTAGGTCGGGATCAAGGTAGCGTGGGCAGTAGGGATGGTAAAAAACCGGTTCATTGTTAAAAAACTACTTTCGCAGAATATCGAAAGAACTAGTAAAAAATTTAAAAACTGGTTTTTTAAAGTTATTTAATCTACGTTAATTTACTTATTTTTTTAAAATACCGATTTTTTATTAAATAATAATAGTTTTTAAAGATATATAAATGTGTATAAATTATAATATTTTAATATATTAATTTAATAATAAAGTAATATTTTAATATTATTTTATTAATATTAAATAAAGTAAAAGAAGCTATTACGAGTTATATTTAATATTTTAATAATTTTAATAAAATATTATTTTTTAGTTCTTTATTTATAATATTTAACTTTACTTATAATATTTATATTTTAACCTTAACTCGATCTTTAATTTACCCGGAAATTATACTTATTTCGATATAAAAAAAGAGATTTTCCAAGTTAATATAAGCCTAAGTATAAATTGAAATATAAATATAATTTCTATTTTAAAATCTTATAGTTTTTTATTAGGTTTTTAGAAAAAAACTAAAAAACCGGTTTTTTATTTTACTATCCCTAGTGGGCAGAGCCTCAAGCGGCTCTGATTCGCTAAAATGACTGCAGGCGGTCCTTATGACCGGGGTGGTAAAACAACACAAGCGCAAACATCGTATCAGGCTTCAGTCTCAAGTCCATCTGATTTTTTTTGTCAGAAGCGACAAGACCAGGCAGTGCAGTCAGCACTCATTCACTCCTTACTGTATGTATGCAGGTGCTGGCAGCAGTATTGATAGGTCCAGAGCAGTTCATACGTCGTAGGCCGAGTGCGCGCGTGCTGATTCATTCACTTTACCCCCGTCGTGGGAAATGACAGCTCACGACGGCTTCCTGGACATGAAGACCAAATAAACGACGCAGCTGTAGAGGGTGGTTGCTTCAGGTGCAGTAGGTAAACGCTGTCAGCGGTTCGAAACATTGCCTGAGCGGGAACCTGCTGCAACTCCATCGCCAGCCATCGCTGATGATATGATCGCCCATCGCCGATACACCTTAACATTAGCGTGGACCCCTTGTTTGTTCCAGAAGGGGGCCTGGAAACAACCCGACGAATAGACTTATTTGCCGTTCCGACTCCGTGCTGTAAGTGTCTGTCAAACTGCCAAGGCCACGTTCCTACTGATGGGTTGATCCTTGAAAGCGAATCGGTTGCCGAATCCAGGTTGGTAGGCCTGTGGCCCGTGTCAAATAGCTGTTCAGCTTATTTGACGCCCGGTGCAGCGAGCCGAAGTTGGTGCGTTCGTCGGAAATTGATTAGTCGGGGTGTCGGAGACAGAGCCTAGGCTGCCTTACGCTTGGGATGCCTCCAATGCCGTCTTGTCGTCCTCGCTGCGCGAGGTGATCTGTACCAGATTTGAAAACAAACGACCAGTCGCGTAAAGATCTAGATCTGAGCCACAATGATTGCATCCAGGGAAAATCGCTCGTCTCTGGTTTCCTTGATTGGATCAGCATGAACATGTCAGTTCAGAAGACGGTTATGAATGCCAGTATGGCTGGCATGGCTGGACTTCGACACGTCCGGTGCGGGTCTCAACGCCCATGCTATTGCCCAACGGTTTTCCATTATCACTATCCTTAAGGTGTGGCAGGTTCTGGCAGGTGGCTCACTACAGGGTAATCGGCGAAATGTTGATGTGGGTGAAACGAACGATCCATTGTACCGAGGGTTCGCACCGTCATCCGCTTAGCAGTCAGGCTGCCGACAGAATCTGATGCAAACAGATGATATGAGTCCAGACAGGGTCGTCTCGAGCCTACATTGCGACTGTGTCTGGTGTGATGTCAGACATGCACAAGAATGCGTGCAACGTAGCCAAGCAGCTGCAGCAAATTCAAGCGAAATGACAAATGAACATTTGCCAAATCCACGATGCAACTGGCATTTCCGAGTGCAGATTGCGAGGTTAACGAGCATTCTACATTCGGTAGGTCGCTCGTGGGCGACGTGGGCGGGAAATCCAGCCGTGACAAATTTCAAATCTCCTGGGTTGCATTGGATGTGTGACCTGCTTACCAGTCTTTGGCAGGAAATGAATGGTGGCTTCAGCG
This sequence comes from Apiospora marii, assembly GCF_038362585.1. Classification (NCBI taxonomy): domain Eukaryota; kingdom Fungi; phylum Ascomycota; class Sordariomycetes; order Amphisphaeriales; family Apiosporaceae; genus Apiospora; species Apiospora marii. Next base: position 5,642,648 of record NW_027117377.1, read on the forward strand.
GTGGTGGTTTCAGACTGCTCCGGGCACCTCGATAGGCCACGATAGGGTTCACGATGTGGCGGCAGGCAGGGGAAGCAACATCAACCATGTGGTATTCGGAAAATTATTAACCGCCCATGCTCCACGATCTCAGTCCCGGCCGCCATGGAGCTTGGGAGGCGATCAGTGGTTGTAAGATGAGGACCCAGGAGTTAATCTGAATCGTATGCCAAGCGACGCAAACACCAACCAACCTACCATTGAGCCAGTTCGCCAGGCCTCTTGGTGCATCATCATTTCTGTCATCGGACGGACATGACGGCGACGGTGTATCAGAAAGCAGGGCAGATAGAGGGTGTCATTCATTGATGGGATAGATTTGAGATTCAAAGCTTGGGTGACTGGTGCCTCTTGGCTCCTTATTGTCCGGTTTGGCGGATTCCCGATTGAGGGAGCTGATCTAGAGGGTGTTCGTCCAGGAGGGTAAAAGTCCCGGGAAACAAGAAAGAGTCAAGTTCATCCATAATTTACGAAGGGCACTCTTGCAATGCAAGGACGGGAATCTGATACCTTGTCCGCCGGTAGGGAAGGCGCTTGCCAATCCTCTGGGAATACCAGAAGCTGAGTGCTGTAGGTAAGCGAAGGTGCAGCTGTGGCTCAGCAGCCTCAAGTGATGGAATTAGCCCCACGTGGCTGAGAAACTTTTCTATCGATTAGCTCCCAGCTCTAGTTTGGCCTTGGAGGGTCCGTGAAGCGGCTGGGCGTGCGAAGTCATCACGAGGTTCGCAGTTTTGTAGCGAGCGTCCACCTCCCCAGACACACTCAAACAGACACGATGCAGCCCACCAGGTGTCTCCTCAAAGGCCGATCCGTATGGAAAGGCAAGTATCCCATCCCTCCCATCCCTCGCGCCCCGGCAATTGGACCATGGAAAGCGCCCGAAAAAGCTAACAACCCGCCCGCGCGCAAACAGGACCTCACATTGTCCCGTAAGAATCGCCCGCCTTTGCCTACCATTTCCCTACGCTCCCGACAATGCGCCCGCCAAGTAATCGACGCAGCCAGCATTCCTTCCAAAACCTCCTGTCTCTACCGCCAACGAATTGATCTATCTGGGAATAAAAAGAGAGAGCCCCGCTAACCACATGCAATCCCCACGAACAGTCTCCCGATCGTGCGCCCCAAGCCCGGCGAGAAGATCAAGCCCATCCGGACGCAGGCCCGGGCCGCCACCATCCTGCCCAGCTTCGTCGGCCTCAAGTTCCAGGTGCACAACGGCAAGGTCTACAACGACGTCGTCATCACCGAGGACATGGTCGGCCACAAGCTCGGCGAGTTTTCGATGTACGTTTCCCCAACCTACCTCCCTCTCTTTTCCCTTGGGATCGCGCAGGAAGAGAAGACGATGATGGCTATTTGAGAAGAACCCGGTTTTTCGCTGACACACTCCGAACCGTGCACAGGACGCGGAAGCCGTTCATCTGGTCCAGAAAGTAAACTAGAATGCGACAGACGTAGCAGAGGAAGAACAAAGCAAATAAAGCATATATCATGGCGTCGGAGGACACAAAGTCGCATTCACGTCAAAACTACGATTGTACAGCATCCCGCATTTGTGTGTACGAATAAGCAGAGGGAGCAACCCGCGACGACACGCGGTGATATCATTGCTGCAAGGTGTTTTACAATTATATGTACAGAAGACCAAAAGATCGATGTCTCGCTATGATGGGTGTTTCCTCGTTTCAATGCCAATCGAGGAACCACCAATTCCCTCCCCCCTTCCTTTGCTGGTTGCTGGGAAGAATATCTGTGATACCCAGACTGGAACTCTCAAGAGCACTTCGCTCTCCCTGCCAAAGTCCCCAGAAACTCTTGTTTGTTGTCATAACCATAAACGCCGTAACCATGACCGGAAGAAATAACTTGCAATCTGTGTGCCTCCTTTCCTGTCTGCCTTGTCTCAAAAAGAAACACCACCACTCCGTATCTTATCGTACCGTAGCCGAAGAAAGACGCATGAGCCGGAATCATCGGTAAAACTCGCTGCGCTTGACGTTGACGCCGTACTCCCCCACCGCCATCCCCAGATCCTCCATGGTAAGCACCGTCCGGTTCTGCGAGCCGCCCTGCCCACCCCCACCATAACCCGCGCGCTGAATGCCCAGCGGCGCGCCGCGCGACTGGTCGACCTTGGACCCGCCTCCGCCGGCGCCGCCACCGCCGCCGCCCGCCGCCTGGCCGGGGATGGGGATGCCCGCCGCGGCGCCCAGGTTGCCCATCGGGTTGTTGGCGCTCGTGTTGGAGGCGCGGATCCGGCTGTACTGGTAGGCGTCGGCCGCGATGTCGGCGATGAACTTTTGCGTCGCCAGCGCCAGCAGGCGCGCCAGCCGCTGGTCCGTCTGCGGCGGCGGCGGCAGGCCCGCGCGCGTCATGTAGTAGTTGGTCACGGCGTCGGGGATCTGTCGTCGGGGGCAGCGACGATGGGCGCAAAGGTTAGCAAGTTGGTCACCATTTTTGGGAACACGGCGCTGGTGCGCGCGCGCGCGTAGGCAAGTACGGCGACAGGCGCCTTGCAAGAAACAAGAAAGGATGTTTGAATAGGATGTTGAAATGCAAGGTGGGGGAAGGAAGGTGGGTGGGTAGCAAAGCAGACTTACGATTGGCGCGTAGTCGTCCATCTTGTTCAGGAACTCCTTCAGCGAGATGTCCCGCCGCGTCGGCATCTTAGCCTCCTGGGGCTCCGGGTTGACCTCCTCTCCTCCTCCTCGGCCGCCTGGGCCTCGTTGTTGCCGGCGGGCACCGGGTTGGTGTTCTCGGTGGGAGCGCTCGCCATCTTGAAGAGTCTGCTCTGTGCGTTGCTGCTGCGCTTCCCTGTCGGTCGGTCGGTCGGTCAGCAGGCGCTGGATGAATGATTTGGAGGGTCGAGCTGCCGCGGCCGAAGCTTGGACGACTGACCTCACGGAATTATGTAAGCGGGTCACGTGAGCTGTACGGTTTAAGTTGTCTCGTGGAATCTCGCAGGAATTGGTGATGATGTTTTGTCGAATTGATGGGTTGAGAAGTAAGTTATGCGGGAATGATGCAACAAGAAGGGTTGCTTGTTGAGGATTTTGGAAAGATGTTACGTCGTGAAATTCAATGTTGTTGTTGGACAGCCCAGCAACTGGTATGGACGGGCAGTAACACGGCATGCGGGCATAAAGCTGGGGAAAGCCACCAAAGTAAGAAGTGGGGCCTTCATTGTTGCGGGCCTGAACCATCACTACCGGACTTCTATTGCTGCTAACATGGAGTTCATAGTGTCCAGTGACTGCACCTTACTTGCATGTCCCAGTATGGTAGAAATGAACAGGATGAGGTATATAGAATACGGCTGCTCAGTCTGACATTACATTCTTAATTGAAAACATCAGCTTGCAGCCCCAACATCGATTTCGCAGTGAGCATTCGTATTTCAAGTTTAGCATTGCCAAATCGATGTCAACATCGTCGGTTTCCGTTTGCTACATGACATCACATCACCCATCCGCCCGCAACCAATCAAACGTATCGAGCAAGTCAAAGTTGAAATCCACCTGCGTCGAGAAGTTCCAGTCCATGTTGGCCATCGCCCCCTGACCGGCGGCAGCCGGGCCTGTATTGAGTGTCGCATCCAGGACATGCTTGATCGTCACCATGGCGTTCTCGCAGAGGGCCGCGTTGGGCGCCGAGGGGCTGACCCACTCGAAGAAGCCGACCAGCAGACTGAGCTTCTGGATGATAGACGAGCGGCTGATCTCGGCGTTCTTAGGGTGCGCGCCCTGCAGCGTCGGGTTCAGGAGCTCCATGCACAGCACGCCGCCCGCGGGGGCCCCGTAGCCCATCAACTATCATGAGGAGGGTGACAACGGTCAGCTTGATATATGGGTGTAGGGGAGTCGGTTGGTATGACTTACAACCCAGTCAAAATCACGCTTCTCGGTGAACAAATCCATGTGCGTCCATACCGTCAGCGCTAGCACGACCATCTCATAGGCGGTGACCAAAAGGTCACTGCTGTCGGCTTGGAAATGACGGTACTGCAACCGGTCCAGCAGGAACTCGTTCATCAGAATCTCAAGCCGCACGAGAAGTCGCTGGTAAACCTTGGTATTGTCCATATCGGCCGCCCGAATTTCATGAAGCTGAAAGACCACGATTTTGGGAAACTCGGACACAGCCTGGATTTGTTTCGCTCGGAGCTGTCTGGCACCCATCGGGTTAGCGGCGGCGTGTATTACTTGACAAATACAAGAGACGACCAGACATACCCTATGCGCTCGAATGGAAAGGGGTCTTTTCCCAGTGCCAGCTCGATAATCTCGGCCCTGATGTGCGCAAGCACCACGCGTGCCCGTATCATGGTAGCTGGGTGGAAGTGGCCCGACGTGCCCCATCCCCTCTCGTCCAGCATTTCTGACGCTACCCGCACCAGTGTCTGCTCGTCCGAGAACAACACGTCGTCAGAGACGTCCAGTGGCAGCGGCGTGGATATGTAGCTCGTCCCCAGCAGCGGAGGTCTGCCTGTGAAGGTGACCATCACATTGTCGGAACAGAAGGAAGTGGCTAGGATGCGCCTTCGACATTCAACCGCCAGTGATGGTCGATAATCCGGATTGTATCGATAACTGTGGGTACTGGGCTCGTCGTGAAAGCCGTGGAATGTGAGAAGGGACATATGGGCGGCGTGGCATTGCCATGTTGGAAGACCTGTATATGTTTGCGTTGGCAACGGCCCTCGAGGATACTCGTCGTAGACCAGATCAAGAAGGTGAATTACTTACTGGCATCTCCACTGGTTATTGACTCCAGTGTGGCCCGACGGTGGTACAGGTAGATCAGGAGGATGTTGCCTTCAGTGAACTCTCGACTCAGCTGAATGCATAGTCCCAGGGTCCGGATACCCGCTGCCGCAATCCTCCTGAGATACTCGAGGTATTCATGCTGGGTGTCCGATACGAACCGGCGTTTCACCGATTTGGCCTCGGTGTCAAGCAAATCAAAGAGGACGCCTATGTCGAAAGGGGGTAAGCGTTAGTCGTCACTAAGGCTGTGTATCGGAAAGTGACAGACGAAACAAAAGGAGAAAGGGGGAGAAAAGCAAAGAAACAAGAAGAAACTGTTTGCGCTTGGGAGTGGATGGGAAGACGCACCAATGGATTCCCAGCGCAAGTTAGGCCCACTGAACTGGCTGAGCCACTCCTCCGAGTCTCGGATGGAATAAGAGAAGGGCTCCATGCTGTTGACGCACACGGCCTTGGCCATGTCTTCGAGCTTGGTCTCATCGTCTGCGCCGGCGTTGAGGTGCTCGCCCCATGTCTCGTAGAGGGACTTCAGGATATTCTCGGCTACCCTGTGCATGTAAGACTGATAGACGGAGGAGTTGCCCTTCTTCTGAAAAACAACCTTGTTTGGCTGTGGGAGGAGCCGAAGAACGGTGAAACACAGCTCCCGGATGCTTGGAGTTAGTATGTCGGGCTCTTCCCGACCGAGCACATCGCGGCTACTGTCTTGCGTCTGAGGCGTGGCGCCGAGCAGGTTCAGGTTGTCCCGAGTCTCCTGGAAGACGGCCGAGTAGCTGGTAGCACCGAGATATCCATGGCCACCTGTAGCCCTGCGATTGAGTATGTTGTTCCGCAAGCTCGGGCTCGGGCTTGGGCTCTGCATCTCATTGAGCTGGACCGAGGACGGAGAGGGAGAGGATGGCTGGCGGGACCTGTCAGCCCCTGTGCGCATCTGAGACGACGGCTTGCTCCCATGGGGCCGGACCGGCGTCGAGTCGGATATAGTATAGATGCATCGCTTCCCGCCTTTCCTACATCGGAGGCAGACTGGACGTGTATGGTCGCAAGCCACCTATGAGTCTTCCATGTCAGCCTGGCATGGCGACGACGCAGCCGATGGCTAATAATAGGGGGGTTGCACCACGCTAAAAGTGGATACACGCTATACCTTTCTCTGCCGACAGGTATCGCACGCCTGGAGCCTGCCGTTTCGCCGGCGGAGCTCAGATGTCCCGTCTGACATTGCGCACCGTAATGATGGCGCACGCAAGTTGCGCGTTTCGTTTGCGATCAACTCAGTCCCGTGTCGTGTTGAAGCCGTAGGGAACAATTGACATCAATTTGGGGTTCGGAGTAGATGGGCGTGTCACTGGGGATCGACTTGATTTGAGTGCAGTCACTGGCAACGAAGCCGAAGCCGACGTACTTGCCAAGGCTCGGCTCAATTCCTCTAGGCTGGGGCACCAAAACTGGCTAGGCTCTCGGCTTCGGCTTAGAGCGGAGTCACCAAGTCACCCCAAGTCATTTTGACAGCAGCGCACGATGAGTAACTCGGCCAAGCGAGCAGTAGCGGCCTGCATTGTCAGCTATGATTACGAATCAAATCGTCGACTGTAACCCCAAAGGCGTGGAAGGTGCCACTGAATATGTCGTCCTTTTTCTAATCCTGGCCAAGCCTCGACGGTATGCCCACCAGGGTGCCTGACCGCTGGCCGAAAGGCGCTACCATGATGACGCTTGTCCCAAGTTAGCCCATCAGACTGGCGTCGCATTCAAACAACGGCTTTGCCAAAGAGGGAACGCCGACGCAGGCTCGGCGCAGAGCCTCTAAGCCGTGCAAAGCTGAAAAGACCCTGCAGCTGGCTGATTTTGATGCAAGAGCTCTGAGTCAAACGGGCCTGGTGGATGACGACGGATTTCAAAGCTTTCCTTTTAATTGTTTGTCCAACTCAGAGATATATATCCCGATGCCCCTTCCCAACTTGGTACTCGTCACTTCCCTAAACAGCACCTACCCCGGACTTACACAAATCTCCAGTTTTCTTTGGACAAGCACATCAACCCCTGCCACTTAGACAGCTGCATCTTCACATCCTACCTCAAACACAGATAACACTGCCTCCAAGTATCACCAAACTTCGAATCACCAAATCGTGTACCAATACCTCAGTCAACCTAGTCGCAATGTCATCCACAACCAACATGGCTCCCCGCATCTCGTCTGGTACGGTCACCTCTCCACCGAATGCAACATCTCTTAGCAGAGCAAGACTTTTCTAACTCCAATGTGCAGACTCGTATGACGAGATAGCAGCCATGAAGGAGAGCCATAGCAGTAGCCCGGTCTCAAAGTCCTCTTCATCCTCCTCTTCGTCCCGAATCTCCGGCGCAATGAAGAAGGCCAAGGCGAAGCTCAGCAGTTCATCCACCTCGCCCGAGGAGAAGGCGCAGAAGAAGGCGGCCAAGTCGGGCCAGCACAGTCAAGCCTTCAAAGACACCTTGTTCGCTTACGAGGTCCTCGCCTGTAGGTTCCCTTACTAGTGCTGCCCATATTTCAGCAGGAAGCAAACACTAACCCGCGCACAGTGACCAAGTGAGGCCATGTCTGCCCCACACCGTTTCTTCTGTCCCATGCGAATCATCAGACAAGGAAGAACTTGATGAGTACCACGACTTTTGTTTTTATATGGCGTATACCCCGGGGGCAGATTAGGCACACTAGGCTCTCAATTGTATTTGGTATTGGGTCAGAGGTGGCAGGAAAAGTAGCACTAATTGACGTCGAAATTGCACCACGCTAAAACTCCAGAACGAGGAAGCGTGAATATGATCCTCGAAGACATACCGAATGTTGTTATTTCCATTTCGATCTAAGTTATAACTGTCCGATCTCTGTTGCGGCAGCTCTGGGGCTATGAGTGATAATGTTGCTAAAGGAATTTAGCAACACCTACTTAGCACGCAAACAATTGAAATAGGGGGCTGTGGCGTTTTCACGTTAGGGGAGAAGCGCGCTGATGGCAGTCTGTTGCCAACCTACCACGTTGACTCACGCGCGTCACAGAGCATATCGATGGGAGTGAACCTCGTGATCTACAACGGTGTACTGAGTTTCCGTTGTGAACGGCAATATATCAATTTCATTGATGTGAGTTATGGGTAGGGTACAGGTAAGCAGCGGGTAGACACGCCATTGAATTAGCAGCAGTTGTACAGGTAGAAGAGCTAGACATAGCTGAAATGTGAAACAGGCCCTTCAAAGTACATGGACTCAGACATAAGATGGGTGCATGTATTTATAGTCTTGTTATGCCCCGGGGCTATGAAGCACCTGTAAGGCTTTGCGCAACGGTCTTCTGCCATCATGAAGCCCCGCGGATAGGTAGGTGTGTGAGTAGGTGGGAGACTCTCTTGGGTGTTATGCCATCGCCTCCCAGATATGGTGACATCTCTCTCTTGGGATTTCGGGTGTGCTGAGAATCCCACTCTGTATTTAGATTTTGGTTCTGGAACTTGTGAAACGCGTTACCCGAAAGTGTAGACAGTGTTTAGTATGCATCATCTACGCCTAGTGCCTGCCTACTTTACTCAGGGTAGTACAGAAGTACTGAGCCCCCTGCGTGAGATGTTCTACTCCAAGGCCCCCAAGAACCGAGGACCAATGAACAGAGTTCTTATAGCATCATCGAATAAACATTTATATTCTTCCAAGCTTTCACCAGGACCTCCAGATCTTTCTTATAACACCACCAAACACGTAAGAAACCGGGACCTACATATCGAAAATTGCCCAATGGAAACACAATCTGTCCGAAAAAAGCCTGCAGAAGCTGCAGCTATGTCGTGGGTGTCCCTTGTATCATCGGCGCGAAGCTTGCCGGTCCCTGTCCAAGACGACCATCACGACTTGGCGGTCAGTGATCTGGAACCCCCTTCCCGGCCAAGCTCTGCCTCCTTTTCCGACTCTTCGACAGGCCATGAGCTGCTCTCGGAAGGTGCCACATTGCGCTGGCGACCACGCTACTTGACACGGCGCGCTCTACTGGGGTTCCTTCTGGTCTTCACCCTCATCCTGGTCGCCGTGGAGGTCCTCCTCTTCACCTCCAACAAGGACAACGGGATCGCGACGAGCACCTCGGACAAACACTACCTCTGGACCTACGGGCCTACGGCTTTCCTTACCGTCGTCGCGGCGATGTGGACCCGTGTGGAGTATCAGAGCAAGCTGATCACGCCCTGGATCCGTCTGTCGCAGCCCGGCACCCCGGTGTCCCAGACGCTCCTCCGGGACTACATATCGCCGTTTTCGGGCTTGGCCTTCTTCACGTCTCTCCGCAGCCGGGACTTCATGGTCTCCATTACTATTGCCGTGGGACTGGCTATCAAGGCCATCATCGTGATATCGACAGGGCTGATTACTCTCACGTGGACACGCGTCCAGGGGTCCTACCCCATGGTCATCCAAGACGAGTTCCTCGATAGCGACAATGGGCTACGCAGTGCTGGCACAATCTCTTTATACATCATGCAGGGTCTGCTGTACGGGAATCTGTCGCCGCCGAAAGGAATATCCAGTCACTACGCATTTCAGTCCGTGCAGACAAACCTTCCCGCGAGCGCAGAAACACGTGTCACCGTGGACGGGCTTGCCACCTGGCTCCATTGTCAGCCTGCGGATGTCGAATTGATCGATGCAAGTCCACCGAGATATCATGATTACCAGTCTCTGGATGCATTGGAGCTGTCAATTCACTCGCCGGAGTGCAATGTGACTGGTTTGTCAGTCCATGGTGTGCAGTGGCAGGGCCAAAGCCTAGAGACCTCGACTTCACCATTCGCCAGGTTTACCGAGACGAGGTGCGACGGCACTACTGGAGACTCCGGGCGAAGGATCTTTGTAACCTTTGGAATACTAAGTTACTTCGCCGACTACTTACAATATGACATATATGATGGAGAACCCCAAACCACACTGCCTTATATCACGGGGCCATGGACTCTTCAACACAACAGTTGTGTGTGCCAAAGTACTCACTGGATACGGTCGACGTTATGCAGAACGGAACTCATGCCGGACCAGTTACGACGCCGCAACCCGGCACTGAGAGGACATTAAAGTCTGTGAACGCCTGGAGCATGATGGATGCCCATTTCAAAACATATCACAGCATGCCTTGGGCCAGCAACGTCACCAGCATCAATGTCTCCTCTCATGCGATAGACGTGGATCATTACACGAAAATGCTCATACACAGTCAGATAGACCATGGCGTGGAGGTCATGTCACTCCTGGATTCCAAAACCCTCGGAAAGGCTGCATCCAATTATTACAGCCATTTCGGCGCAATCATTGCCAAAACATCGCTGATGCAGCAAGCCAAGAAGCCTACCACAGGATTGGCTACGTTGGACCAGAATTGCCTCGTGGTGCGTTCTTGGGCAGCACAATGGATGGCCGGGCTGGTCGTGTTCTGTATCGTGCTAAGTGCGATACTGCTATTCATGGTTCCTTCTCATCCCCTTTTGCCCAGCAACCCGAGTACCATTCTTGGCATGGCATCACTTCTGGTCCATAGTGGAGAGGTTATGAAACGTTTGCGTTCATTTGGCTTCGCTGACGACAGTTCTCTTGGCAAATGTCTGTGATACTCAACGTTCCAATCAAGTTGTAGGTGGCTTTCGATGTTTATCCCTTCCTGTTCCAATGTTTATTCCACATCATCCGATTGTCTTATAAGGGATGGAATAACCGCTTATTCGAAAAGCTTCTATTGTTCCCTCTTAAGACATCCTGTTCACACCAAGAAGCGTGTTTACTAACGCCAAGAGTCGATAGGTAATTACACCGAGCCAGAGCAAAAGCCAGGACGGGGCCAGTTTCGCATCACACCAACTGGAAAGTTCGAATTGAAGAGCCAGGATGAATGCCAACAAAAGGAAGAGTCGAGTTTGTCCCACCCAATCATCTTGCACCCATTGAGCCGGGCAGTCATGTGTACCGTACTGGTGGCCATCATCATTGCTCTGGAGGCGACATTGCAGAAGTCAAAGAGGGAAGCTGGTCTCCAAGATGTCGCAGACACCGACGACTCCGCTCACTATGCATGGACAGCAATCCCCGCTAGTCTCAATAACGACAGCCTTTTTAGTTGCATCAACATTTAACACCTTTTCTGGATCTCTGTTCCAAATATCACCTACTCCACTTACTGATTCTGTGATACTTGGAACACACAGCTCCTTCAACCTGGAAATACGCGAGGAAGAAAACGCTAGTATGATTTCCACTCTGATCTTCGAGGGTAACTACTCCTTTCCCCGGTTCACATACGACAACATGGCTTTCCCAGCGCTGGCCAACACGACTGCTTTTCCTTTTCTATCCTCCACGGCCTCGGTTGCTGCAGTCATCCCGGCTATGCGGGCACGCCTAAACTGCCGGCTGTACGACTCTGCCAAGATCCAAATCGATCCCGATCATCATCAAGAACCCAACGCATACAACAACGCATATCAAAACCCCCTGGACCTGCGTGTTGAGGGCGAGGACTGCAAATACGGGAATATAACCCCTGAGAAACAGCGGCAGCACCATACTCCCTCCATTTCCGAGAACGCGACTTACTTTGGCTCAGTGTCGGTCTTCGGCTGCAGTGATTTTGTCTACATCTGGGGAAGCGTCGATCATAAGCCCAAGCCTAGGATGAACCACAGCGCCGCTCTGGGGTGTAACATGACCTACGAGGTCGTGGGCGTGGACGCGACATTCACAGGCACCGACATCGCGTTCGACCCCCAGAACCCACCGCAGCCCATCGAAGATACCGCCCGCCGCTGGCCCATGCGCACATCCCCGAGGTCGATCCTCTGGTACTGCTTCCTCGCCAGCATGAACACGGGCCCCCTCGACAACTTCTTCTCCCTCCTCGTCTCCTCGTCTCCTCCCCCTGGGCCATCGCCAGGGCCGACCTCGGCGACCCCGCGGCCAACGCCCGCGTCGCCGACGCCATCAAGCACCACCACGGCATCATCGTGGCCCAGCACATCGCGACGCAGCTCGTCCAGACGAACAAGACTAATAACACCACGCTGGCAGCGCTGGCGGGAGTGCATCCCCCAGCCCAGCCAGACCAGGCAATCACCAACGCCGGCCGCCTGTACAACGCGACGGTGACCGACCCCAGCGGCCGGCGCCGCGTGGTCCAGGACGCGACGGCGACGCGCATCCTGGAGGCGCTCTTGGCGGCCGCGCTCGTCCTCCTCGCGGTCGGCTGGGTCACGCTGCCGCGCACCGACGTGCTGCCGCGCAGTAACCTGGCAAGCATCGCGTCGATGGCGGCGCTCATAGCGGGCGGGGACCTGCTTTCTCGGGTGCCGCCCGATGCGCAGCGGCGGCGATCGGAACAAGAGATCGCGGCTGCGTTGCGTGGGGGACCGGGACTGCGGCTCTGGATGGGGTGGGAACCGGCCCAGGATGAAAATGAAAGACTAAACGATGACGGGGATGAGGTGGGACCGAGACGGTTTGGAATCTTTGTCCTTGATGAGGTCGAGGATAACGAGAGGGCAGCCGAGTCGGCTGGGTCGGGTGGCAGTGTCGTGTCGGTACTGTCTTCGGGCTATCGGGGCATCGTGGCCGAAGATTGAAGAGGCATCACAGCCGGGAAGAGCCTGAGAAAGAATCCGAATTGATGGACTTGTAACGCTATTTGGTTTATTACTCACGATTAGCAAGTCCTGGCCCGGGATGTACTCTGATTGGTTGAGCTTATATCGACTTTTAACATCTTTCTTAACTAAGTAAGAATATCGGACGAACGTAAACAGATTATTCTATAATCTTTATTACATTAACAGCGAACTAGATAATACCCCCTTCAAGTTTTGGTAAGAATGATTACCGCTTATATTCATAGAATATATTAATATACACATTTGTGCTCTAGTCTAGGATAGCCATGGAACCGGCACGGTAGTCGTCGCGTCACTTCTCTCCAAGGCCATCTAGCCAGCCCTTAACATACTTAGCGGGATTCATCAGGCGGAAAGGATGCTATGAAACAGAAGATCTTTCATGGAAAAGACCACCGCCACCTTCCAGGCAGGCAACCAGGTCATTCATGTCTCCCAGCTCCAGGAGGAACCCGAAAGAGGCATCAGGGGGGTGGCGATAAGGGGTACTGGTACGCATGGCTGCGCAGGGAGTGTCTCAGAACATTTGGGCTCTTAGGTTACTGAGACACACCTGTTCCCTTTGGCACGAGGAACGACTAGTAGATAGCTAGTGTAATTGATGATGTTGGTGGGCTAGGGCCATGCATCTATCGCACATCTTGCTATGTCTGATTAGTGTGGTGACCAAATGAAAAACAAGGAAGCCATGTAGGGAGTGCGAAGCGCCATCAGTGTCACTAATGCCTATCTACGCAGTGTTTCACCTACACTTCCAGAGAACCATAGAACTCGAGCGGGGTACTGGGCCCCAGGTAGGTTTAGCCCACAACCGTGTTGAACTTCTCGCCCACGATGCCGACCACGGTGGCGGTGCCGGAATCGTCCTTGGGTACTACCTTGAGGGTGTTGCTGGCGGCGTCCCAGTGAGCCTTGTGGGTGCTCTTCTCTTCCATCATGCTGCCCGAGCCGCCCACGGAGATGGGCACTCCGAAGATACTCATGCTGCCGCCGACGCTGGTGGACTTCGTGAAAAACTCATCCATCCTCACGGCCGAGGAGCCGGCGAGGGTGATTTCGTAGCCCAGCTGCGTCACCACCACGAGCTGCGAGGGTCGCACCAAGGTCCGGACCTCCTTTGGCGAGTCGGGACGGAGCGAGTAGCCGCTGACGTCGAAATTCCTATAGAAATCGAGACAGTTTAGTCAGGAACCGCATTACACGATAAAGGCAATGCGAGCATGAATGTTGCATCGATGCACTCAGTACGGCGGTTTAACCGTCACAGGGAACTCACCAAGACCCTGGCGTGATGGAAATAGTTTCCATCTTGTCGAACAGTATCTTGAACTTGATTTGAGTGGTGTCACTGCCCGTCTCGAGCCTGGAGGAGGTGTCCGAGTAATTGCCGCCAGCGCCGAACGAGAACCAGCCGCCATAGGTGAACCCTGCCTTGCCATCCACTGTGGTTTGACCAAAGTCATAGTTGGAGGTCTCGTCGTTGGTGTCCACGCTGAACTCGATGGAGTCGATGGGCTCGTAGGTCCCGCCCGACTTGGTGAGGGCATCCTGCATGAACATCTTGTACCCAGGCGCGTTGTATTGCGGCAGAAGCTGGGTAGCTGGCTCCGGCGCAGCTTTTCCTGACATTACCAACCGATTCAGCTCGCCACAGCCGAGAAAGTACCCGACGGCGCATGACATGTTGAAACTAGGTCCGCGTCAGCTGATTGGTTCATCAATGGGTGGCATGAGAAGTTGCACGATACCCAGTAGTTGGCGTAAGGGGATTGAGCGCCTTGGCGAGCGCATCGCGATCATTGCTGACTTGGACTGCCTTGCCCCCCCTGGAATTCAGCTGGATATTCTTGATCATAGACGCACTGCTAGTCTGGTAATCCAGCGCCGTCTTAAAGGCTGGAAAGCCGCCGTTTTGAACCCAGGTGGGGAAGTTCTGGCCTTGTATCAAACCTAGCATCTGATCTTCCTTGAAAGCGGCGGCTGCTCTGGACTTTTCCATTGTGACGGCAGCTTGGGCAGCGTCCTGGGTTCGGGTGGCTTCGAAGAGTTGCGCGTCAAGGATGGCACTTGGTGCGGCTCCCTAAAGCACAACAAATGTCAGTGCTCAGTACAATAGTCATATTAATGAGCCTATGGACGCACGATATCGACGTAGTTCAGGAAACTATCAGCTGTCAGCTTGGAGAACTCAAGTATCGAATGCGGGAAGATCCCCTCACCTGTTCAATGCCTGGATATAGCCATGCTGAGCTGAGGGAGTGTAGAACAGGTCGTCGGCCGCCAAAAGGTTGTTGCAAATGTCATAGAGGCCTTGGTTGGTGTACGCGTCGGGGATATCATCTCCGCCAGGGGGGCCCTGCTGGGTCTCGCTGGCGACGAAGAAGGCACTGCCCTGCCCTAAGTTGGCGCCGGCCTTCTCCTGGATCTTCTGTGCGTAGTTGAGCCAGAAGAGTTCGTTGATCTTGTCTGCGGAAGAAGACATCTTGTGAAAGGATAGATGCGAGTTGATAGAGTAAGAGGGGGGGTAATCTCGTGTTTTGGGGTGGGTTTGATGACTGTTGTGTAGACAGGAATCGCCTGCTACCTTGGTGGGGTGGGACGCATTACTTTATATAACCGTATTGGCCTGCGATGATCTCCAATTACTCCATAATTGCGAAGATACATCCCCCTTCCACCATTCGCCTTAGGTGAAGTGTCTAGACCTCGTGGCTGCCCGTGGACTACTTTCGGTGATCTGCGATGATACCCCTCACTTCGCCCCCAGCGTCGAATCCAGACTTGATGTCTTCTTGGTAGAGTGTTCTGCTGGAGCATTTGTCCATGTGGCACTCGAATCTGCGTCCGTGTTTCGGCCATGAGCTGGAGGACATCTAGACTTGCGCCACGTTCCAGATATAGATATGATGTGGAATGCCTCTGGGAATCGCGCTGCAGTTTGTGGCTGGCTGAGAACAAGCCCACCCTTCGTTAGCGGGCGCTTTGACGCAGTTGTCAGACGTCCCGTCCCGTTTTGTGTATCTATTTGCTCCCCTGTCTCACCATAGTCCGATCTAACGCATCGCACGCGCCGAGATGATTGGTTGGAATGCACCGGGGTTCTTGAGGCTGACAGGAATGGGCGTTGTATCTCAGTCGGCATTTCATGGCGTTACTGTCCCCACGTTCCATGGTGTTGCGGCCGAAAGAATGGGTGAGAAGGAAGGCTTCGATGGACTTGGAACCCTGGAAGGAACCCTGGAAGCTATATCACCGCGGAAAGTCTGATTTGGAACGAACTCCCCAGTCTCTAAACATGGCCCCCTTGACGATTGTTCACTCAAATATCTTATCAAGTATCTACCGCGCGTATTGTTACGGTGAGTGTGGGATCCGATAACACCTTCTCTCGACGTTGTATCAAGAATGACTACATCTCATGCATCTAAATTTGGCACATTGCACGTATTTATTTTTGTTGTGTCCCACGGTAATTGTATTCTGATCTAGGATATGCTGGTCAGACAACAGAAGTCGTTGTGTAAAAATAACGATTGAATGGCGTATCTCTCTGTTGAAGAGGAGGTAGCTAAGAAAAGAAGTTGAAGTGTCTCGGAAGAAGTAGATAAAAGTCCACCTTTGCTGAACCAACCAGGGGCCAGAAAAGAAAACGTCGCATGTATAATAAACGTTGATCAACTACAACCATCTCTGAGCAATCTGCTAGGTTTAAGAAAGTGTTCCAATTGCCGGTTTGGAAGTCTGGCTACTGGCGTGAACCACATGTTGACCGGTTGGAATCTGGCTGCAGGCGTTCAATGCAGCCTGTGAAGCATCGGCCATCTGCCCGAAACCCACGACAGACAATGGGGTAGTATTCTAAGTCAGAGAAACGCCGTATGTGTTAATCCGTGAGTGCCAATAGAACGGCCGCTCCCAGGGCTTTGGCAGCATTAGGGACGGCAGACTTACGTCGTTACAGAGCCAGACCGCAGAGTCCAAGACGCAGCTAACGACACCGCAGGCGGCAGGGCCTGGTCCGAGCGAAGGTGCGCCAGGCAGTTGCCGAATGGCATCGATCCCGTCAGCCCAGTGGTCGTTGCTGACGTATGGCTGGAAGCAGATGACGCCGTCTCGCTTGTGCGGGCGTGTCTGGGTCTGCAGTTCTCTTGGCTGCGGGCTGAGCTTGAACTCCGGGTTAATTTGGAGAACTTGCTCGTGAACCTGCTGAACCGTGCCGTTCAGGAGCTCCGTCTGTCCAGGCGCCACCTCCACGGCCCACTGCAGTGGCTCGACTCCGTATCCTGGGATAGGAGCCTGGGGAAGGGCACCGAGTACCTAGAATCCTCCGTGGTCAGTATGCCGACTTTATCATGGATCTTTCAAGGGCAAAACCCACAACTTTCGCTATTGCTGAGTTGACGAGGATAAGTCCGGAGGAGAAGCGCATGTTGGCCAAGTTGATTCAAGTGAAGCGAAATAGCGAAGAAAGCTTAGGATTAGAGTAATTGGAAAGTAGCCGTGTGCCAGAGCCCAAGCGATGGCCGAAATGAAAGAAGGATTCGACTGTAGTCGTGATGATTGGTATCGACGCTAGGTTGGATGGAAATTCGATCGGAATACTTGGACTTTATAAGCGGCAGCTCTGTACCATGGCTTTGGAGGTCGGTTGTACGATGGGAGGTATCCTTCTCTATCATGCAGCTTGCTACTTCTTCAAACTTGCTCTTTGCTAGGATTGGGACAAGTGGTTTGCTAGTCTGCCTCTCAGCGCATAGTTCGTCGCTTACCACTGCATGATTTGCTGTTCATAACGTTCTTGGCGTCGGAAAACCCTTGCCTACTAGGATGATGTCTCTTGGTTAAAGTGGCTTCAATGATTATTGATCATGCTGCGTAGGATTGGATCACTAAGCCTTCAAGGGTACAGACCTTCGCGCGGCATCTGCCCATATGTATAGTCGTCAATTCTTTCCCTTTTTGGCTTCAAGCTAGGCGATGCGGGCTGAAGTGTGCCAGGACATGGGACCTAATTGTGGAATGCTCCAAACCATGTCGGCGACATTGTGCAATTGCCTCAAGCTAACTAGATAGTGGCCTTGACGTCGCTTGCTTCGTGCATGGGGCGGATAGCATTGAGTGACACCATACCATCGGTAACGCCGTCTGTGGAGAGAACCATATGCGGTCCTGTTCATATTAAATTCTTGTCACTCGGCCTTCTTGAGCAGCCTATCTAAATGTTCATGATGTTGCTCATATCCGGACGAAACAGTATGTGACACCATTCATGATACACGAGTAAGCACCTTGTGGTATTATTTGGTCCGAGTCGGAGCTCTTCAGTCCCCAGTCCTGACAACCATCCGAGTGGGGGTTCGATGCTAACAAGCGACCCGAATTTGTAGTGGGCCATTGCATCGGATGCCCCTGCAAAGCATCACGCAAGGATCGATTTTGACGATTACATGTCACGTTATATGTTTGCCAAACCAGTAGATCCAACAGCAGTGGTGGTCACACGGCCAGTTTGTCGCTCGGTATATGCAATTTGCTACCTTGACATCCAACACGCACGGAAACGCATGGAACGGGTAGCAACAGAACGTATACGAGGTTTGTAATCACTTCGAAGACAAACATATTATAGAGTCGATGCTGCTCGCATAGATAACAAACCCTTGATTGAAGACCCACCTCACACTCAAATGGCTCTGCATGGCGAAGATATTGTGCGTGGCGGTACAACAAGTACGCTGATTTTACCAGAGCCATCAACTTGCGTTTGCAGATGGGAATGATTGCTTGGCCTAGAAGTGAATACTGTGTTTTATATGGGTATTATTGGTGGATGGTGTGGCAGCTCTTCCACTATTGCAATCTCTACGCCACACATACTGCTGCCCGACCCGGTCTACATATGTACAGCCCGCGACGTCTCAAACGCCACATATCTGCGTCTAAGCTTCCTTCCACCGAGGCTGTTGCCCCTGGGACCAGTTCTGCAGAACTGGAGCTCAAACAGCCACAGCCGCCGCGTACACACCGGCGGCAGCAGCCAAAGCAGCACCTGCGGCCATAGTCTGGCGGGGCGCGGCACCTTCGGAGCTGGACGTCTCTTGCGCACCCGCGTTCCTGGTGACGCCCTCGCACGTAGTGGCCGAAGCCGGGTTGTAGGTGTCGAGGAAGGCCGAGTGGCTCTGGTAGGGCGTCACGACGTCAGCCCAGGCCGTGTTCGGGGACCCTGAGCAGGTGGATGCCCATTTGGTGAACTCGGATCTGTTCCACAAAGAAGGCAAAGCCCAATCATTAGTATTCATTATCCATTGTCATTTCTGATATATAACGCCTGGCACCATTGCCCATGCAGGGTAGGGATCATACCGGTGAGACTTCCACCAATCCGACCTCGACGACTCGAAAGTGAAGTACTCCTCGTGCAGTGTGGCGGGGATCTTTTTCAAGAGGTCGCACTCGCTCGTCGGGATGTTGACCGAATCGTACAGCTTAGAGGAGCTGACAAAGTCACCGAGAGCGCCACGCGGGTCTTGCTTGTCTATGAAGACCTTGCTCATGACCTCGGAAAGACAGTCGCGGCTCATCTCCCCGTTTGGCCCGGGTGTTATCTCCGCGGTGGCAGTTCCTCTTGTGGTAGAACTCGACTCGGCTTGGGCAGAAGTGCTCGACTGGGCGACAGCCGAGACGACCAGGACGGCCGCAACCATGACGGAGGTAATGCTTCGAGGATACATGATGATAGATGATGTTGTCTGAGAATCTGAAAATCAATTTGTCTGGGAAAGGTGGAGGGAGAGTGATTAGGGCGTGGAGGACTATGGGGGAAGGAAGTGTTGGGCTCAGAGAGGCAGGGCTGTCGTTACTTGGTCAAATATTATGTGTCCTGCGGTCCACCGATCCTACGATACTACCATGAACCAACAACATGAAGGCGTTGGTCTTCCAGAGTGGCAACTCAGGCAGCTTCTAGCCGATGTTGCACTTGAACAGGATCCAAGTGTTCCATTATAAGAGAATTGACCAATGACAGCGAGAACCAGAAACAGAGCGTCAGCAAGCATCATCTCGCTACGCGACCGCCAAGTTCTAGGCGTCCGAATGGAGCAACTACAAAGCCACGTGAGACTTTGTCGTTCCATACTAGGATCGGCCCGTGAGATGTTAATGGGGTGTTGCCCCTGCATGCAGCCGTTGCATGATGCAGTGGAGTGGTTGGGTGTTGGGGTCGAGGCTGGCTAATCGGTTGCCTGGAACACCATGACGTCACATACGTAGCCATTGGTTCCGTGTGCGCTGTGCCGCGAAGCAATTTCGGGTTTGGGGCCCCGCATTAGGTGCATAAACGGGTGATCAGTCGGCCCAGGCAAGCAAAGGTCAGCCCTTAATCAAAGCAACGTCAGCTGCTTGGTTCCAGGCATCAGCACCGTGCCCCGTGCCGTCCGGAACAACTTAACCGAAGTGATCCACCTACCAGCCGCACCAAGTTCGCCCTAGGCACAACATATCTTCACGGGTGATTCATTAGATTTTCATTGCAGCAAGGTTTCTGACAGATCTGCATCTGCTGGGCTGAGCTGAAGCTCCCACGTTCCTAAAAAGGAAAGGAACGAGACAGCCCGTCAACCAGTTTTGTCTTATTGGTTGGCACAACGACTTAAGGAGAAGATCCAGTATTATGAATCTTGGACGGCAAAGTAATATATATCCTGCGTATTTATAAATATGACGAAAATTATAGAAATGCACTGTAACGTGACAGATATGGGCAACCAAAACCAAAGATTTCCCCCTCACCTCACCGCCCCCTCCACCGGCTTCCTCCTTGGTTTATCGGCTATAAATATCTGGGCCCAGTCAGCTGTGCCTCTCTGCAGGTTCTTCATCAGTGGGGCCGAACCAAACAGAAACGAACGCACCTTTCAAGTGTAGACAATGACAGCCCCAACTTTCTGGTTGGCCGGGACGGCGAAGCACTGGTCGCCCGTTCCCTGGGCAATCTGGTTGGCGCAGGTGTTTCCGTCGAACAGCTTCCACTTGTAGTTCTCCTTCCCATCTTCGGGGAAGAGGAATCGGATGGCGGCCGAGTCTGTAGGGGTCGGGTCGAACAGCCCGTCGAACTTGACGCACTCGGCCAGGCTCTCTTGGTAGCCGCTGAGACTGCGGCCGTTGCCGTTGCCACAGCCGTTCGGGTACCACTCAATGAGGTACAGAGCGTTGGGGGGGATCTCACTCGCCTGACGAGAGGTTAACAGGCTTGCTGGAGCACCCAAGGCGCCGGTGGCAGAGAGGACGGCAGTGACGAGAAGCTTGAGAGAAGACATGGTGTTGATGATGGGCTTTTGCTTGGATAGTTTGATGTGCTGGCAGGTTGGATAAAAGAACAAGAAGATGGTTGAGGATGTCACTTGTGTTTTTGTCTGCTGGGAGCCGTATGGTCGGTTTATATAGTTATCCTCCACATACTGCGGCTGCTCTAGTATCACCGTTTTCCGCTGGCCGTATTCATGTCAGAGCCAGCAAGGACATGCCGAGTTGGCTGGACTCGCTAAGTCACACAGATGGATTGGGAATCTTGCTCTCAGCATCGTCCCTTCTGGTAAAGCACGAATTTATGAATGGCAACAGCTCGTAAAGTCTTCCAAAAGCCCACGATCGAGCTGTCACCGCCCCCAAGTGGTCTTCAACCTTCCCAGAATGGAAAGTCTCGTATGAAAACCTCTTGAATGCATGTGACGCTGTTGGATAGTTTCAGGAAGGTAGTGAACCAGTACCTCGGTTCCCCTCAGTCCAGGCAACAGCTCGTGAGCGATGTATCGCATGGAATGGTTAGTCTAGAATCCTGCTGGTCTATATGGAGTAATTGTTAAGGCAGAGTTTTCTGACAGTTGCTCCGTGGATGATTATTTGGGCAACCGAGTTCCGGTGCCTCGTTCGATTAGGGGCCTAGCCGCATACTGTTGGTTCGCATAGCATAATATCGAGTTGTCCACAGCCAATCACGCAGAGTGCCAGATTCCTGATCCTTCCGGATGGGATGTTCAGGACATCAGAGCTTCTTAAACGTCAACAGCAGATATCATGATGCACGATTTGCCACTGCGTGACTCGATTGACAACAGCGCACCTTGTTGAGTGAACGAAAGTAAGCGAAACACAATGAGTGTAATATAAAATCGACCGGCTCGCCACCACTTACCCTACAGTTAAATCCATCAGCCATACTTTCGATACTCCTCTAGAAACTCTAATTGTCTCTATCTTCCCTTTAGCCTACACACCATCTGAAGCCTTTACTCCTATCCAATATGCGTCTCGCTTCTCTCGCGGCTCTCCTAGTACACGTAGGCCTCATAGCCTGCCAGGACGTGAAGTGGTGCAAAGATGAGAAGTGCGCCGACTGCCCCTCCGGGCTCGCATCCAGTGGGCCCGGATACCCTGAGTGCGTCGTCTACGACAGCAACACCGTCTTTGGCGGACAGGGATTCAACGAGGATACTGTAGGCGACATTAAGTTCAAGGTCTTTGGCGACTTCAAAGCCCCATGCGGCGGCCAGCCGGGAAACTACATGATCAGATCTCCCGCCTCTTTGGACATCGAGGGCTGTGGAAACCTCATCTTCAGTACCACCAAGGCTCAATGCTCGGCACAGATGGGCCTCCAGGATACATTCAGTAAGTGGCTAACTACCCGTCTTGCTTTAAAACCCTCCTTCAACACTCCTCATCCGCTCCGGGACATCTTTGTCGGCTTATGTACTAATCGGCAATCTGCCGAATAGTGATTCAGTTCTGCTGCGGTTCGGGAGACTGTGACAAGGCTCATGTCCCTATCGGCACACGTGGCATTGATTTCATGCAGGCCGGAGGCGGTGGATCTCACGGAGTCTACCTTCAGTACGAGAACGGCACCATTATCGAGCCCCTGGCCATCGGATCGCCCCCGAGCTCGTCTGCTGCGGCGTCCCGGCCGCGAAGACTCCACCGCCGATGCAAGGGGTACAAGGATGGCTCGTATGTCGCCGACGGGGATATCTACTACAAGACCTTTGAAACCGTAGTCGCGTCTGCCAATGTCCCGGCCGAGGAGGAGGAGCGCACCTTTACATTCCAGCACACCAGGACCGCCTCGAAGACGACCACTTTCGAAACCTCGGTCGGCGACCCGTGGGGGGTCATTTCCATCTCGACCGGAGTCCAGTGGCAAGACGCCACCAGCAAATCGGAACAAATTTCCATTGTGATCCCGGCAGGGCAGTCCGGGTACATTGGCTGGACGCCCTTTTTCCGGTGCACCAAGGGCACCCTGGAGGACTGCGATGGCAAGCGAACAGAGGAACATGAGTCGTGTGCGCCTTACGTTGACGGCGACGTCATTAGGGGAGACTACGCTTTCGTGCAAACATAAGGGGGTGATATCTATTATTATGGGCGGGCATGAAGTTGCGAAGATGGGGGAGTAGTAGGCTACTGTTCACTCCTTCCTAGTATGTCTACAGAAAGGTGTCTTGGGTTGTCAAGATCAAGTTTGCCTTGGCACATTATCATTTCTTTCTTCTTTTCGATTTTCGAGTGGCTGTCGAGGCAACTCTGTTAGACATTATCGTATTTCCCAGATATCACACAATTAACAACACACTCATTTTGTATGAAGATTTGTATTACATCGTATTAAAACCGGTATACAAAGAGATAATCATAGCACCTTCGCCGTATTAAAATGGCACCGTCACCATTATTCGAGGCGCCATGGCCAATGATCGCGATATATTCTTTCCTCCGAACCTCTCCGTGGAGTAGAGTACATGTGCATGCCTATGATAGTTGTTTATGAAGATTGACTGTCGGTTCCAATTTCTCTTAGATATCCCACTAAATGCGACAAACCACTCTGCCCACAATGTTCAACGACAACCCCTGATGCCAACCGTCCCGGAGACCTTTGATGAGATCCCAAGCGTGCGAGAAGTCAATGGGTCCGGGTGGGAAGTTCAAAGTAACCTCAAACAAGCGATGCTCTCCAGGAGGAGACCGGAACTCGCCGTCGGCCACCAGCTCCACGGTCTTGACGTTGGGGAACCGGCCCCGAATATCCCTGCTCGCCCCGTCCCCACTCTTGAACATTCCTCCATCGTGCACCAGCCTGCGTCGCAAGAACGGGTAAGCATAGGATAAGTCGCTTAGGTCGAGCTGGATGTTCTGAACATCTCGACGACCAGATAGCCCTGGACTCGAAGAGTAGATTCCATACGAAGCGCAGCCGATCTCATCCCACCATGACCACTCCCAGCAGTCGTCCGATCGTATAGTCGGATAGCCCGTGATGCTTTGGCATTTCAGAACATCGCGCTCCGGGTGCCACGCCACTCCGAGCCCTGTCTTCTCCGAGACGAGGCCAGGGGATTCGACAAAGGCCTTTCGAGCTTCATGGCAAACGCTCCATATGGGTGGGAATTTCGGAAAAACGTGGAGTTTGTCGCCTATGTGCGTACATATCCCAGTCTCTCGATCCAGAAATCCATAAGTTTCTACCACCTGGGGCTCCTGGATCGCGTGGTTCCAGATCGCACGCCGCAGCTCGGGGGGTAGGTTGGGAAAACGGTGGAATTCGGTGCAGTGAACCTGATCCATGTTGCTGCAGTGCGAGGATGCATTCATGCATGTATTATTTTTGACGAGATGGCGGTTGCGCATAGAAAAACCGATATTAAAACAGTTGCAGCTTATCTGAGTGGGTTTCTGTGCCAAGCAATTCGATGCTTCTTGGCGGCCCACGGAGCAGCAGTCTCAAGATCAGAGTTTGGCAGCAGTTAGGTATATACCCAACACAATTGCTGCAAGGTATCGGAGGTGGCTGACTGGTAGACCGTGCCACTTTTCCGCCTTTCAGAGAATAATGAATCCCGTGCCGATCAAACACACCTAACTGAATATACCTCTTATTCTTGCTCATACATACTACGGAAGTAAACTGTACTGTTTGTAGTACGAAGGTTTGGGGTTGTTCTGGCTCCCATCTAACTCATGTGTACTACAAATGGCTCGTGCCAATCTCCGAAAAAGGTCAAAGCCTCTTTCATGAGCATATTTAACACATTTCCACACCCAAAAAAAGACGATTGAAATAACGACTCTGGCCATCGTATAACATAAATTCAAAATGGCAGAAACCCAGTGCACCGAGTTCCACCGGTTCTCAAGCCTGCCCCCCGAGATCCGAAGGCAGATCTGGGACTATGTGGTGGAACAGCCTCATGTAGTGCACACCCAGGGTTTCGTTGACGAAGAAAACATAGTCGAAGACGAGGAGACTGTCGAACTCTATCAAGAAGACCATGTTGTAGACCATGTCGACACACAGTGGATCGATACCGACGAGAACAGGCTGCGCGTCTATCCGCGGTTCCCGCCAGTGCACGACGTCTGCCACGAGGCACGCAAGGCCTTCCTGGAGTCGCCCGGCCTCGTCTCGGAGAAGTCGGGGCTCGGCGTCGCCTGGCACCCCGAGCGCGACATCCTGATGTGCCACGACCTGGTCGGCGGCTACGGCGCGCTCAGGTGGAGGTACCAGTGGTCCTGGTGGGACGTCATTGGCCACGAGTGGATGCCCGTCCACTGCAACGCTCGGAAGGATCCCGAGTTTCCCGGCCGCCACGACGTCCGGCACCTGCGGTTCGACTTCGGCGCATTTCAAAAGGCCTATCCGGTCGCGATTGGGACGTACAGTCATCACCCGCCTGAAGAACTGATTTTTGATGTCTTTGAAAACGGCGAGCAAGTAGCGGAAAGCCTCGTCGACCGTTTTCCGAATGCAGAGACGTTCGAGCTGGTGATACCGGGGGAAGACGCCGAATCCCTGGCGTCTCGAGGCCACGCGATCGGTGTCACTTTCGAGTTTCCATCCCCTCCTGCTAGATTTGGTCATAATGCATGGAATATCTTCAATTTCCTCAGAAAGGACGACTACGACTTCGCCAGGATTAAGGGGAGAATGCTATTCAAACTCCAGTAGCTGCACGACATTTCAACAACTGAATACTTACGTCGTTTACTTCCATGGTGTACCCAGAAATAGATGGAATAACTAAGGGGCAGAGGCAGAGGCTCCATGTTATACAATACATCGTTTCCTCTTTGTACCCCTACATTAGAATAGTTTTATGATCTCCAGACCTTGACTTGTCCATCATCCCGTAAAAGTAACCAGGCGTGATGTAGTAGAACTCGCCTATATTAGTCCCAGCCGGCCGGAGCACCACCGGATCACTCGAGCCCGCCAGAAGCCACACTTCATCTTCTTCTCGGCAGGTACGGTACGCTCTGCCGGTATATCCACTGTCTGTCGTAACGAATGCCCATTTCCCATTGAGCAGTGCCTCCCGTAGGGACTCTTTCTCATGTTCCACCTCAGGCGGACTTTCCTCCATGAGGTAACGGAAGTAGTTGGAGATGATGGTCACTGGATTGTCGGTCGCGCCTGCTGGGGTGTGCTTTGCCACCTCCTCTGGCTCCAGTATGCGGCAATCTGGATAGAGCAGAGCGTATTGCCACCGATAAAGTCCGTAGCTCTTAAAGCTCTTCTCAATCGCAGCTTCCCTGTCGGGGCGCGTGTCGGCGAAACGACACCACTCTCGAAACACGCGGACAAGGTCCTCGAGATCCTTGGAAGGGTCCAATGGCTCGGCGGTGTATGCCAGTACTGTCCTCAAAACACCAATTCTTTTCCCAAATACACTCAATTTGCTGGGCTCAGTCTCGGGATGCAAGAGGGCCTTTGACCTTTTCCCATCATCTCGGAAACACCATGACACTGCCGAATGGCCCTAACGTGCCCATGCCTCGGGCTTTGGATTTGTCAGATTGCGCGGGATCCAAGATGGCATTACTGGATCTTCATTCGGGAGCCCCGATGTAATGACATCAAGAGTGCCCAAGCTGGCGACAGCAGCTCGCGTAAAGTCTTGTGCCACCTTGACAATGGATGCGGAGTAGTCAGGTTCCGGCAGGTCGATACTCAGAAGCCGTAGTATGGGGTAAAGACCGTAGAGCTTATCATGTGGCAACTTGGACTCCAAGCCCGTCATCGAGGTCAGGAACGCCCGACGTCTGTCATCGCAGTCGGGAAAGAAGTCGTCGTTGTTGTTGTGGCCGAATTTGCCCTGGGACTTCACCAGCCGCCGCGCACCTTCTCGGAACCGGATCCGCTCGTACATGGGCCCAACCTCGAAGTGCAAGTCATGGTCGCTCACGTTGTTGGTTATGTCGCAGACGATCATGAGGGCTCGCAGGTGCCTCCAGCTTATCCGTTTGGATCCGAACAATATGTCACACCTTCTTGCAAATGCGAGCTCCTGATCAGTACCGTGAGTCAGCTCGTCGTGCTGTGCAATGTGGTTAGTGCAGGCCGGAAACCTGGGATCGCATACCTGTACAGTCCATACGCGTGTGAACCACGGATGAGTGCCTAACGCCTGAAAAACTTGCTTATACTTCGGGTTCCCTACTGTGCATTAGCAGTCTACTTACTGAGGAGTTGTGTTAAAACGTACAACTGAGGGAGCTAAAAGTCGGTGACGATATTCTGAAGTGAATCGAGTCGCACAGTATTATCCAAATCCCTTGTAGTAAATCGGCCATCAAGGCGGTGGACAAAACTAATAGGTCCATTGTAGTTGCATGCGGAAGACTCTCAGGTCCGAGCCAAACAAGCACGGTTGAAGCATTCGCGTATACCTGGCCCATATTCTTGATTTGCTCGTTTCGTTCGGGTTCTCCTGCCGCAGTTTGGTCTATGCAAATTGCATCGATCCATAGCGCACGAATGCGGTATTTACGGCGAAGTTGCTTCAACTACGGCGTTGTCAGCCTATTATGTCGGCTAGAAGAACCTATTTCCGAGCAAAACTTGCAGCATCATGACAGTTTGGCGTAACAAGAAGTTCACCCCCATCGCAGTTGATCGCACAGCTGCCTTCCGCGGCCCCCCACACATACGAAAGGGCTTCGTAGGCAGATTGTGCCTTGGCAAACTTGACATGACGAATTCGACACCGCACCGGGGCCTCTGGCCTGGAGGACGGAAGAAGATCAAGGAGGCGGATCGAGCCGGATTGGAGGGGGGCATGTTTGTACTGGTCAATCATGATGTGTCCACAAGACTGTTGACGAGATTAAAACGCGCTCGTGTCAGCATACGATTGTTTTAGACGAGCTATGACACAACAGGCATTAGGGCCAAATAAGTTGACAGGGGATTCGAACGTTTCGGCAATGCCCCGCTTGTCATCTCGGAATGGTCAGAATCGTAGGGCTAAGCCACATACAGCCACACCAAAGCAGGGATTCATCCTTCAAGCCCCATGCTTATATCAGGGCATCAATAGGACACGTGAGACGAGAGACGATTATGTTGGAATCCCCTACAGACTAATGATTTAAAGACCTATTACTCGTCTTCAACAACCATTACTCCTCGGGCACCTTGACCCACCCATCCTTCTCGTTCTGCGCCTTGCTCCTCCGGGACCACTCGGGGGCCACATCGATGCCATCTTCTTCCTCCTTGTCGCCCTCTTCCTTGGTTTTATGCACCGTCGTCGGCTTGTGCTCTGCCGGGCTGTACACGGTGTACAGCAGCAGGGGCGTGGGCCCCGTATTGATGAACTGGTGCTGGGTCCCCGCCGGCACAATGACCAGATCGCCCCCTTTCACCTCTTGCTCCTTGCCGGCGATCTGCGCGAGCCCCGTCCCCGAGGTGAAGGTGAGGATCTGGTCGACCGAATGAACCTGAGGGGATAGTTAGATATGCATCCACCCCTTTTGCAAGACGGTTTAAGATGTTGGAGCAAAATTTACCTCGTCCCCGATGTCGCCACCCACCGGGACGGTCATTAGGACAAGCTGGCTGTACAGTCCTGCAGAACACAGCCTTTCAGTATAATACTATCATTCTAGCGGCAGGTTCGGGTCATACCTGTCCATAATACTCTCCGGAACTCCCCAGACTTGGACGGAAGGGCCGTGAGCATGTCGGGAAAGTACTGCATCTCATTCTTCGGGCGCTCACTCGAGGGCGTTGCGAAGGAAGACATCTTGGTGGTGCTGAAAGCGCGAATATGGTTTGCTCTGTTGACAAGCCGGGTTGCTACTGATGTGGGGGAAAGTTGTAGGCCAGAACGGATCGTGAGTCTTGAAGTGAGTAAGGACACTGGTCGTGACATGATTAGGTAGATGAAGTGGTGGTAAGACTTTGCACGACGCTGGGTGGGGTTTATGTATGAGAGATGGGAATCGTGTGAGTCGCAATGCATGTGCGAAGATCTCCGGTGGCACAAATCAGCTTCATTCGTAATAGACGTTGAGAGATCTCAATCGATGTCGTCACGGCCTCGTCATGCATTCATTCCCAGGTGCCGGGCCTCTCGGGATCGCCGCAGGGATCCCTTGAACTCCACATGTTAAGGCGATAATACAGTACGATCTGGTGGGGTGAAAGACATGACCCGCATTTGACGCCGTACGGTAAGTAACTGCTGGAATAAAACGTACCGTATCAAGAGACAGCAGCGTTTACTGTTCCATATACTCCTTGTTCAAACCGCCTCCCCTAAAAATGTTCAAAAGTATTACTATGTTCAGCTTCTAACTAGTGGAGACGTTTGACTGGGGAGCTGTACTTTAGACTTAGGCGCATCGGAATCCTCGACGCCTGATTGGCCGTGTCGGAAACGGGTGCGTCTGATTGGCTGCAAGAATCCACATACGCCAACGGTCAGGGGCTTTTGGGTTTCCGCAACAAGAAGCTGGAAAGTGACGATGCGGCTGACGGATTCAAACGCTTATCCCCGTGTGCGACGCGCCGGTCGTTGTCGTGGACTTGGCTATAAGTAACAGCAAGTACGCTGCTTCAATCGAATCTAGTGGTTCCGATTCCCAGATTTGGCAGCACATTCAACCTTTCCTTTCCAAAATTCCGGTTTCCGCATAAGTTCAGAAATGGCCGCATCAAAAGGCATCGACTTCATCCCAGAGACCGATATCCCCTCACTCAAGGGTAAGGTCATCCTCATCACAGGCGCCAACAGCGGCCTAGGCAAGCAGGCGTCCCTAGACTTGGCCAAACACAGCCCGGCCATGATCTATATGGCCGCCCGTAGCTCTGTAAAGGGCAACGAAGCGGTTGCCGAGGTCAACCGTCAAGTACCCGATGCCAATGTGTCTTTCCTGGAGATGGACCTGAGCTCCTTCGCCTCGATCAAGAAAGCTGCCAAGACGTTCCTGGCGTCGTCGTCCAGACTGGACATTCTGATGCTGAATGCTGGGCGTACGTGACCAGCACTTTACTCAATCTACACCCATAAAGATTCGATATTGACATCCCCTCCAAACAGTTATGGGATGCCCGCCCAAGGCAACAGCTGAGGGCTATGAAATACAGATGGGCACCAACCACATCGGCCACGCCCTCCTGCTGAAGCTCCTTACCCCCGTGCTACAACATACCTCCACCATTACGGGGACCCCCGCGCGCGTCGTCAGCATGGCCTCGTCGGCCTGGAAGTACGCCGGGCCCGAGCAGATCCAGTTGGACACGCTCAAGGACCCGTTCGGCGGCGCCGTCACCCCAGTGAAACGCTACATCCAGAGCAAGACGGCCAACATGCTGTACGCGCGCGAGGTGGCCAAGCACGGCGGCACCAACACCAACAAGGGGAAGAAGCCGTTCGTCATCCTGTCCGTGGACCCGGGCGAGGTCAACACCCAGCTCTTCACCCGCGAGCCCGGCGACGAGCAGATGGCGGGGCTGCAGAAGACGGTCGTGCCCAAGGTGGTCCGGCCCGTGGCCGAGGGCGTCAAGAACCAGCTCTGGGCCGCCACGGCGTGCGATGAGGATGTCGTCAACGGGGCTCACTACGAGCCTGTCGGCTACCGCCCCGAGGCATCGGGCGTCATGCTGGATGAGGGGCTGGGAGCTAGGGTGTGGCAGTGGACTCGGAGAGAATTGGAGGGGCAGGATGTCTAACATGTGCCTTCTCGTGTCAGGCATTAGGCTTCGTGGCGCTGCGCATATTTGCGTTCGGCATGCATGACAAGAAACACGGGGGTTGAAATTGAGTTTGGCTTTAACGTTCGTCCGATATTGATTTGATGTTGGCTAAAGGCTATATGTACTACTATCATATATTTGCATTACTCCCCGACCAACTAGTGGCTGGATGAGGCATCTTGCGTTGATCTTTGCAGCCGACATGTCCGAAGAGGCAAAGGACAGCAATAAGCGGGCTGATGTGACCGATATTAGTGTGGCCCGCACGGCTACGATTCACGGTGCAGGCATTAACCGATAAACGCATCGCCAAAATCCCTCGAGTCCACAAACTCGAACGTTTTCCACTCCATATTCTCCTGATCCCCGCCTACCAGGTCCTCAAACGCCCTGAGCACATCGTCCCCCGGCCTCCAGTCCTCGCCCACCTGCCACGTCAACTTCCCCTTCCCGGCCCCGCCCTTCGGCGCCTCGTACCGCACCCCCCATCGAAACTGCATGGTTGCGCCCTGGTCCTCAAACTCGTCCAAACAAGGCGGCGCATCCTCGCTACCTTTGTACGTCTGTGCCCGCGCCTTGGACGGACGCCACGCAAGCCAGGCGAACAGCTCGGCGTCCTCTAGGAGGGGCATGTTCCCCCGCCGCAGCGACGAGGCAAACGCCAAGAGCAGGGGCTCGATGCGCGCCGCGATGGGCCGCGTGCGGAACATGTCGGGCGCGCGGGTGTCCCAGATGTCCTCCTCCCACCTCGTCAGCTCGTGCTCCTCCTGCTCGCGGGCCCACAGTGCGTGCGTCGCCTCGCCTTCGTCACACTCGTGGAGGCCGTCGTCGTCGGTGGGCGGGTAGTGCGCCTCCGTCGTGATGGCGAACCCCCCGGCGGCGGCGTGGGGGTCTTCGCCGCGCGGGCCGGAGAAGTACCAGCGGCCGTCGGGCGCGCACGGGTGGAATTCGACTTTGAGGTGCCGCATTCGTGGCCACGACGGCAAATTGCCATCTGTGGCACCCTCGTCGTCATCGTCATCACGTCCCGTCGCGAAAAGGTCGGGGGTGATGAGCGCGCGGACGTCGAGTTCCTCGAGCCGGCGACCCAGATCCCGCAACCCAAGAGACACCGGGTCCTTGCCTCCAAACTCAGAACTCGACGACGACGACGTGCCGACGAGATCAGGCATCTGCTCCGCCTGGTCCGCGTCGCCCCCGTTGACATTGAAACACCAGAACCAAAGGCGGGCCTTGGCGAGCGAGGCCGGCAGCCGGGGCAGCACATCGCGCACCCCCCGCGCGAACTCGATCCGGGAGTCGCGCCAGGGACCCTCCCAGACGCGGGCGAACTGGCGCAGCGCCCGGGACGCGAAGGCGATGGGCAGGCGCTCCCACAGCCAGGGGCAGTCGAGCTCGCGGAGGTCGGGGCAGCGGGTGGCGAGGTCGAGGGGCACGCGCGGCGACGCGGGCCGCATGTGGGTCGAGCCCCGGCCCGGCCCGTCGGAAAGGGTCCAGCCGCGGCAGACGCGCAGCCGCCGCACGCGGCGGAGCAGGGGCAGGCGGTCCGGGTCCCGGACGGTGAGGCGGCGGGTGTGGTAGGCGCAGTGCTGGCAGGCCGGGTAGATGTCGAAGGACTGGTTGTTGACGCGGATCGCGGGCTGCAGGCCGTCGGCCTGGCGGATGAGGCCCGGCTCCGTCTCGGCCAGCGCCTCGTACTTCTGCAGGACGCCGAAGATGGCGTGCACTTGGGCGGAGAACTGGGCGTTGATGGCCTCGAACACGGCGGGCGGCTCCCGGCAGGCAAAGGGCGCTTCCCGCGGGTTGAGCAGCAGCGGGATTTCGCCGTCGAAGTTCCAACTGTTCAGGCCGATGTACTGCGGCTCGCGCGCGTTCCAGGCGCGGATATGGTCCACGAGGTCATTGAGGATGGCGTCCTCAGAGGGCGGCGTGACCAAGATGTGTTGGTGCGCCATCGTGACGTTGGGTTGTTAGCTGAAAGGAAGAAGGAGCCCCGATAGAAGGGCGCCGGGGAAGATATAGTCGCATACTTAATCTCCTGCAGGTGATACAAGTGGAGCTCGTGTCTACATTCTTGCCCAATCAGCGTCTAGTGTCTAGGCAGATCTAGGCATCAGTCTAGAAGCCTTCCCCACAACGTTTCGGATGTAGTACAAGTCCCTCCCGAGTCTTGAGACGTTCAACGACACTATACTGCTTCCCGAGGACTTGTCCGACGTTCCCCAGTCGTGGTTTGACACCAAGCTATCCCAGCGTCGCCAAAAGACCCAAAACAAAGCCCTCGCATCCTTCTACGAAGAGGAAGTTAGAGTCTTGCGGTTATACCACGACGGAGAGCTTCCAGCCGACGCGGCCGCCGAGGCCATCACCCGCCCCATCTCCGGTTCCCCCGTGCCAGAACTTGGAGGGTACTCCGACGACGCAACTGCACTGTGTCATCTATGGGCCCTACTGGTGGACGCACTGATCGAGTGGCCTCCCGGCCGCACCCCCGGCCTCGTAGCGCTCCTGAGCGCCGTATCCCGCGTGCCTGATCCGATCCACCGCGGCGAAGCCCTCGACGACGACGACGACCAGCCGCTGCTCTGGACCTCGCTGCCTTTCTTCCCCATGGTCTGGTCCGACGCCCACTGGATGCAGCCGGGCATGATGACGCGCCGGGCGCCGGACGAGGCCGCCAGGCGCCGCGGGCGCCGCGTCTACATCAAACAGCAGGACGTGGCGGCGCGCCTGGTCGCGGCCGGCCTGCTGCCGTGGAAACGGGCCTTCCAGTACCTCATCGCCGCCCTGGAGCGGAAACCCGACCCCGAGGACCGCCGGGAGGCCGAAAACGACGGCCAGGCGGACGGCCAGCTCAAGCTCGACTTCCACGTCGCCGCGGCGGCCCGGTGGATCGAACACGACGGGGGGAAACTGTACGCCGCGCTCGTCGAGGACGAGATGCGGAGCTGGAGCGAGAGGGACATTCCCGTCAACGCTATGCAGTTTGCGAGTCCTACGGACCGGTGGGCATATTGGGAGCGTAGGCTGGGAGAAATCGAGAGGGAGGAATCGGACGAGTTCACCAGGGGAGCGGCGAGAAAGGCTTTGGAATGCATGCAGCGTGTCAAAGAAGGGTCTGGCACGAAGGAATGAGGTAGACCCAGACCTGCATCAATAATAAAATCCGTTTCGGGTGCACTGACTGGCACACCATGCCCGGTGCCAACACGCCGCTTGAAGCAGCGCGCTGCTCCGGTCTAATGATGAAAACGGAAGTGGGGAAATCAAGTAGGGGGCGTGCGAAAGGCCTAGACACTGTGGGGCACGGAGCAACCGCAAAGTATATCCAGCATACATAGTTATGCAAGTAAAAATCATTATGAGGGCAAAGCATTCTATAGAATTGTTCCATGGCATGTAACTAGCCAGCATCAACCCCGACCTACCAATGAATCGGTAATAAGGGAATATGTCTGTCTGCACCAGTCGTCCTATCTCTCTTCTCCCTACTTCTCTTGGCTGTTTGTCCCGGGTTTGCGGCCTTTTCGCGGGCTACGGCAGCAGGATAGTCTCCCGGCCATCCCCTCAGCACGTAATCGCCTGCAGGGCCGTGTGGTAGGAGCCCAGGGGTGTATCGTGTCGTGAAACGGGCGGGGCTGGCCGTAATTGTCACCCTCCGCGCTTTCTCGTCTCTGCGCTCGTCGTTGTCCCTCCCTCCGTCGTCTTCCATCCTATTCCAGTCGTAGTTGCCGTATCTCAGCAGTTCGCGGTATTGTAAATCTGCTATGCTATGCAAACTTTTGTCATGTTCCAAGTCTTCTTCCAAGGGGGTAACGTCGTCATCGCCAGAACTGTGTGGGTTTTGCCAAAGACCGAGGTAGAGTAGCATATCACACCCGCCCTGCATGGGGTCTGGAAAGCGGAATGTCATGATGGAGAGCTCGTCCGGTTCGTACTCGTAATCGTCGCCACCGACTACATGCATTACCCCGTCGGAAAAGGGCCCGCAGCAAAGCGTCTCGAGTTTGATGTTGTCGACTTCACTCGCGTCAGGAAGGAGGTGTGTACTGATGGCCTTTTTGACCGCCGTGGAAATCGCATCATAAGGGAGAGAATAGAGACCCTCCTCGAGCGTGTCGTCCTGGAGCAGCCACTTCCTTATGTCATTCCCGATCAGCGCGCTCTTTGCCTTTTCTATGTCGTGGTCAATCACCCCTTCGTCGTGGACATCGTCGCGGCCGATGCTGTGGATTGGAGAGGGGAAAATGAGACCGTCATTTGTGCGGTGAGATCGCAAGGGGGTTCTGCCATGGAAAAGCTTGGGCCCGGTGTCGTGTTGGAAGCACCGGATCATGCGGCCGGCGGGGCCGATTAAAGGACGAAGTTTGGTCCCGGTTACTGGCCGGAACAGCGCGTGGCCGGCCATGAGACGTGGCAAGAGCATGGCGAGAGGTAGAATGCTGGAGTTTTCACGGAGAATGAGCTGGAAACACCATAGTAGAGAGTAGAGACGAGATTTCATGAGGCTGGGAACGCGGGCGCTAGAACCCATTCAATGCGTGCCTTCACGTGGGTGGCGTTCATTTGCTCCAGGGGTTCCAGAGCGTGAACCGACCTATCAGAACCAATCCTGTAAATCGAAAAGCGCGAAAAGTCATCCTAATGGAATACTACCGCCTAACATGAAAAGAGTGTAGAAAGCGGCAAATCCGGTACTTCGGGCGTCCGTCTCATCCCAAAACACCAATTGCGGGCTCTGAAAGCAGACCTACCTCTCGACCTCTCCGCCGGTGGCGGTCTGACTTCCATTTGTAGATGCCCCAAGCGAGAATGACTGCGACGTCCAACGCGAACATGACGGAAAGATAGCTGATCTGGGTCTCCCATGACCAGTCGCTCAACTCGCTGCGGCAGTTCGGCCAGTCAATAAAGTCGCAACGCACCATCCTCCAGCCCTTGACGGCAATCAATACAACCCGACCAGCTGCGTAGCCGCCCATCGTGACCGCCAGCGTCTCGACACGCCAAGCCGGCTCTTGGGTTTCGGTTATCAGGAACGCCCAGACCACTGTTGTTGTTGTCAGCGTGTTAGCCAACGATCCGCAGATTTTATCGGACGACGAGCAGGCCACTTACACAATTGAGTCATGGTAGGGAACATGACGAAGAGGTAGTGGCTCGGTTTGGAGATGGCCAGATTGTTGTCGCTCGATATCGCGAGCGCAAAGGTTATACAGAGGAACAGTAGTATAACCGGCACTGTACGGTTGGTTGGCTATTAGTGAGTAAACTGGAGTATCCGGACAGGAACAGCTGGTGGAATAACGTACCGCGCAACTTGGGGGCCGTTCGGAAAGCGATGCCGACTAAGAGAAGCAGGGCGATCGGGAAGAGCGCAACGGTAACAAAGCTCAGGCTGCGGGCATCAAGGTTCTCGAGTCCGTCCACTTGAATCACACCAACGCCAGCCGACAGAAAAGAAAGAGAGAAGAAGAGCCATGTGTGCGGCCGTTTCAATAGTCTCGAAAGTCTTGTCAGTGGCTTCGCGTGACGCGGTTGTTAGCGAGATAATATCTGCAAACGTCCAGGGAGGGAGGCTTACCTTTTTTGTTGGCCCGCTATCATCATGTACCATCGACTGCATTGTCACATAGCGCGCTCTATCCCGCAGATTTGACCAATGTACTTGGTCTGGCGTACCGACGAAGAAGCAAGCATACACCGACAGCAGAAGGCGGACGACGTGCAAGGTCAAGGCATAGCTGAAGTACCCGTCCGATAAAGACAGCCCCAGGTCGATGAATTGCTTCCATATGCCGGTGAATAGGGGCAGACCGCACGTCCAAATCAGAAGTCGGAACGCGCCAGCACTGGTGGGCCCGTACCATTCGCGGGTCAAGAAAACAAAGGAGGAGGATAGCAGCCCCTGTGCTACACCAAACAATAAGTAGAGGGCATTTTGTGTCTTGTACGATACGATTACACCACTGATCGGAACGAGGTCCCAACTTAAGAAGATGACATCTATGATCTTACAGTCAGCAATGTCTGATAGGATAATGCACGAGGCCATCTGTTCAGCCTACATTCTAAAATTCCGACGCCTCCAGTGACATAACGCATGGATATGTGTCTAAAGCAAAAGGGGACGAATAGCTGGGCCACTAGGAATCCGAAAAAGTAAACGAGAGACATGAGGCCGAAGCCATCAACCGCGAATTCATCAATCATGACCTGATGACAGTAGTAGATGGTTAGCACGTGAGATTCGGCAAAAGAAAACAGAAGGAAACAAGAGAAGGAGAAACAAAAAGATGAGAGGAAACGAAAAGAAAAGAAAAGAACGGAAGTTCAACTTACAAACATATAAGGGAGAAGTGCCACGTCAGTAGTCCATTTCCCGAACGCACCGCCCGTATATGAGTCCACGTTCAGCTTGGCCACGGGCTCCCGAGGGCGATAATAACTGCTGGTCCCTTGCGCGCTATCTGGTGCGGGCTGTCTTTCCAGCGAGAAACGGAACCGTTCCATCCGGGGCATGCGGTCCAAGACCGTCGTCTTGAGTCGGATGATCTGCTCGCGGGCGAATATATTGCGCTTCCAGTCGTACGAGCACAACGCCGCGCGTTGCATGCCCCCTTCGCGCCCAAAGACCACGACCGATGTGGGCGGCCGCGCCGAGCGGAAGGCCACGGCGGTCATGGAGAATGTGTCGAACAGTGTGAATACTGGCAGGTGATCATTGTTGTCCAGGAGTGGTGGCAAACCAACGCACTCGCCTTTAGGTGACAGTTCGTGTCTCGAGAGCTGGCTCCCGGCAACGCTCCACTTGAGGCGACCGCGGGCAGAGCCGAACAGCCGCTTCTCGACGTACCCGAGCTCAGAAGGCACACCTTCCATGCCGATAAATAGCGCCTGCGTGGACCAAAACTTGCCGTCGTAAATGTTGAGCAACATGGCGGGAGCAAAGATCAATATGATCACACTGGGGATCAAAATGATGATTCCAGGGATCAGCAGCGGCAGTGTAGGAGAACCGTTCTGTTTGATTGCTGCACCGGTGATTGTCATGACTAGCCCGAATACGAGGTATACCGGGACACCACGCAGAACAACTTTAGCAAGCGCCCTCATGAAGGTTGAGCGCTTGATGAAATGTACCTGTTCCACTGGACGCCGATATCAGCGGGGGACAAAAAAGACTTGAGGCAGAAAGATCCAGGTACGACTTACTAGAGTCCCATTGTATTGTAGCCCCGTACGCGCTGTCCAGTGTGACTGTTCCATCATCAACGATGCCTGCAACTTGGCAAGTGGGTTCGACATCCCAGAGCTTGGAGGACCAAAAGTCCCCTTGGTCATACCAGGGCAAACCTGGATGAGTTGGCTGTAAACAAATGAGACGTTCAAGCAAAGATTCGGTGTCGTTTACGAGCGAGAGTCGCGCAAAGGCTATGAAACTCGTGTCCGACTTGTTGACGGCTGGACGACGTCGTAAAAGCCCCATCAAGGCGTACACAATATCGGCTTGGTTGAACTGTTCCGTCGAACGCCTCGTGAAACAATCCAAAGCAATACTGATGAGCTCCAGCGGCTTCAAGTGTATAGAGGATTCATAATGGTCGATTAGCTGACGGACGAGCTTGGCGTCCCGCCAGATTGAGCGGGAGGCGAAATGCCGTTTGGCCCACTCGAGCGGCGTACTGGGCCCGTCGACGACAAAGATCTTGACTCGTTTCTCCGAAGAAATGAGCAGAATCTCCGGCAGCGTCCACAGCCTCGTACCCCATTCGCTAAGCCATTGTGCAAGGGCCTCAGGACTGTACAGCTGTTCGGTTGCAGGAGAATATCTGCTCTGGAGGGGCGGCCCGACGAGAATAGCCAGGGAGTGGGCAGCGCGGACTATGTCGCAAATGCGATAAACATCAAAGCTCTGACTCGTGGCTTTGGAGAGTCCATCGGCGTCTCGAATGCATTCGAAATCTAGCCAGAAGGCATGTTTTCCAGCTGCGAGAGCCGCCTTGATCCCATACTCTCTCAGCATCTCGCGATCCTGTGGCGCAATACCGAAGAGCGTTTCACGTGTGGTAGAATCAACATCCCAGTTCGTCAGTTCTTCACTGGTAGCCACGCAGAACTGTTTCCGGGTATAAGACAGAAACACAAAGTCTGTATCAGAGTCGTCGCCATGCTCCCGAACCCAATCAGCCACGAGGCGTGTTTCACATCCTGTCAAATTACCATTAGGATCGTACTGCAGGAAGCAGAGAAAGCGTGGTCCGAGATGGCGCGGAAGCAGGTCATCGTAGTCGTCCTGTATTTCCTTGATGCTGCTATTATCGTTGATAGCTGAAGCGCCAGAGGCGCGAGAAATAGATGTCATCTCAATGTGTCCATCTGAGAGTAGAGGCTGCAGAGATTCTTCTCCGTTTTCGCGCTCGCGCGTCGCATCACCATCATTTCTGTCACGATTCTCCTTGTGATTGCGCGCAACTCTGGGGTATTGGCGATCGAAGGCGCACACTTGGTCGTAGTTTCCATTGTTCCTCCAAGTCCCCTCGAGGTTTTGCGGCCAGAATAGCTACACAATCGTCAGGATAGGCCCGGGAGCATGGCACCGGGGGTTAGGACCGCTCACCATTGGGAGGAGAAGCAAACAAGAAGGGATCCATTTCAGCACAACCATGGAGGAATAAGTCCAATGGACAAGCCGAAGTATCAGCGAGACCCTCATGACAGGCGGTCCGCATCGCTGCCACCGGCCCGTGGCTTCAGTACCACCAGGCTCGTGTGGGTCGTGCTTCATTCCTTGAACAAAGAGCGGCTTCAGGCGCCCATCGACAGGACTCAAATACATTTCTTCCGCTTGATACTTCTTATCGATCTCAACTACACGCCCAAATGCGTCGATGTGCCAAAGGCTGTTGGACTCCATGGTCAATAGCGTGAGGTTGAATTCTCAGGGGGTGGGTATCGAACAGAAAAGAAACGCGACAAAGCTTGTCAACTCCGGCCAACACCGTTTTAAATGGCAGCATGCCAAGACAGAGTCCGCATGATATTCCAGGCTGACTTAAAGCCAGCATAGAGCAAACAGGCCGGAAATCTAAACATCTCTCGGTTATTGGCTACTAAGGTTTCAGCTCCCATGCATAATGAGCTAATTATGGCCGAGGGCTGTTGGGGGCCAGTGGCGTCCCGTGTATCCATGCTACAAGGCTGAACGAAACTGCCAGACTGATGTCAACATATGCATTTCGCGGGGAGCTAATGACCTCTCGGATGTGTTCCTAACAAACCAGCATGCAGGATATAGTTTGCACAGCCAGGTGGTATGAAGGGAAGTCTTGATGGCCAATCAATTTTATTTGTTTCATACTGTCTCAACATAAAAGAATGTCTATCGTGGTCCGTACGCTACCACGAAACGCGTTCCCACTCCTTCGAGCACCCAGTCTCCAACTTGGTCACGCCAGAACAGTCGAGCCCACGCCTGTCACCGAAAGGGAGAGAACCACAGGTTATCCCGCTGTATAGTTCCGTCTGGGATGTGGGAACAGATCCCACCAAGGCTGATCGATTCAAGATGCTCCAGTTACTGGCACTGTCCAGCGGCTTGCTACATTTCGATCCCAACGTACACAGAGTCAGCCCAAACCATATCCGTGCTTCAATGCAATGGAGTAAAAGGAGAGCGATCACTTACGCAACACTTGTGCTTGTCGGTGCCAGGGATCGGGCCGCAGTTGATAGGACGCTGAAGGCCGCATGCATCGCCCCTGTCCTTTCGCTATACAGTAGGCCGGAGGGCTCCTCGTCAGTACTTGAAACAGTTTGAGGGGAAACGATGCATTCAGAGGGGCAGTCTAGATTGGCGATATTTGGTTATGCGATGAGACAGGGAAGGGAAGGTCTTACGATGCAGTCGGCGCTGGAGCCAGTGACGGCGAGGCCAACAACGACCATGAGGAGCGTGGAGAACTGCATTTTGGATTGTGGTGAAGGGTGGGTGCAAGGTATATCTTGTGTGAGACGTTGAGTATTGTTTGATATGTGTTGGAGTTTTGGATGGTGAACTTGAGGGATGGGTCGAAATTTGAACAGAGGATCTTTCCCCCTATTTATACCTCAGATACGCCTGGTGCCTCCCCGCTGTCTCTTCTCAACCCCGACCTCGGCACGTACGCAGCTTGCATAAAACAAGAATCGGGCTTCTCCAGGTCGCCGACAATCTCACGCGAATGCGTTGTTCATCTGTCGATGTCGGCAAGGCCCTGAAGACACGGCCTATGCGCAGATCATCAGGGATAGGGGAGCACCGTCGACGACCAGACACAATCCAGTGTTGACCAGCAGGCATTATCTGCCGCAACGTGAATGATCTCATTGGCTAACGTGGCATGGTCAGCTGAATACT
The DNA here is from genome assembly GCF_038362585.1 of Apiospora marii. Classification (NCBI taxonomy): domain Eukaryota; kingdom Fungi; phylum Ascomycota; class Sordariomycetes; order Amphisphaeriales; family Apiosporaceae; genus Apiospora; species Apiospora marii. The sequence continues at coordinate 5,683,563 of NW_027117377.1, forward strand.
TCCTCACTGACGTCCTGTGCTATGTAGAGCCAAAATAGTACAGCCTGAGTGACTCGATATCTTTCAAGGAACACCCCTCGTGGAAACGCCACAACGGCTGGGAGGTCTGTTTCACCTCGGGGCCGAAGAGCTTTTGGGTTGGGGCGGTGCAGATGCATCCTGCATAATACTTGTTGGCAGCCACATTCCTACAGATGCGGATTGCAGGATCGACCTGGTAGTACAGGGCTATGTGCGACATGAAGGTTTTCAGTCTTCAGTCTTCGGTCTTCAGAGGCGCTATACTGATGGCGTGATAGGTATAGACCTTGGGAAAGGACGGTGCATACTGAGGTATTGCATCCACCACCCACTTATGCAAACTAATGCTTGAGGATCGACGTTGAGGCTTGGCGCAGCCCAGACTAGTCTACGCCACCGACGTTTCCCGGCTGCAATGGATCGACCTGTCATTTGCCTGTGCGGGAGCTTGTGGTAGTGCGACAGACCGACAAGACGGCAGTTGCAAATACATGTGTGCGCATGTCGGGCATGGATAGGACAGAAATGAATCACAGCTTGAATGAGGGCAAAAGAAAAGCGACCTCAATGCAAACGGGCTGAGGTCGGCTTTGACGATGGGATCTAGATCTGCTACGGCCAGGCCTCACCCAGCCTTTTCCAAGACCGCCACTGGACTCGGGGACCTGGAATCCTACTTACCGTCGGGCTTTAATATCCAGAGCGTAAGCACGGCTCAGGCCGTTTACTGGTCAACAATCCCTGGTTGAATCCCGAAGAAGCACGCGCTGTTGTAAGCAGAGATCGGGTTTTGCACGCCACAGTGGAGTTGCCCTGCTAAGCTTCTTACTTCTTTTTTTTAGCATGAGTAGCCTATAGGACACATAGTAATTCACTCGATTGTGACTTCACTGGACGATCCATTATGTAATACCTAAAGAATGGGGATGGGTTTGACATGGAATACGACACCATAGGGCCACGAATCATATCCAACATGATCCGACCGGGGTTGGAAAGCCTGGCGCGTGGGCCTAAGGAGCTGCACTTGCTGGCCAGACCGAGTTCCACGACCTTGTACCCCATCTTGCTGAAGTACGTCGCCGTACATTGTCTACCGATGCGCACATCGACTAGTAAACAGGCGGCGGCGCCCACGCCCCCTCCCCTGCGATAAGGAAGACGTTATTGCTCCTCTTCCCCCTTCAGACGATACCCTACTCCGCTCTAAGGGGTAACGCCATGACTATGTACGAGTATCAACGGACCATACCGATGAAACAACAAATTTTGCGTGTTCAAACCCAGTCCGCTGACAGCGTGTCGCCCTTCCGCAGCCTGGTATACCCATCGCTATCCCTCCATACCTGGCATTGCGTCTCCCTGTCTCTCTTACCTCGGCACTCACCACCTCCGTCTTTGCCATTCAAGGTAAAGCCCATTGGGATAGAGGGATAATGGGAATTTCTCGAACAAACGGCTTCTCTTTCTCTCGTGAGACATCGGGGTAACGTAGAATAAACACCAAGTCAGGAAGGAATACACACCGAACACCCAAAGCCGCTTGGCAAGCGTCACAATCAGAACATCCCTGGCAGAGCGAACAGGCGTGCGGCACATGCCGCTGGGCCTGAGCCATGACATCAGGGCCAGCCACCCAGGGCATGGTGGTGCGGACAACAAGCTACTGGGGGTGTTGGCGTGCTATCCCGGTCATCATCAGGGCCGAATCGACGCCGAGAATGCAAATTTTGCTCGGCAACGGGTCCCTGTCTAGACGCTCTGGTAGCTCGCCACTATCACAGGACATCAGCATGAAAAGCTTCCTGATGGCTTCCTCATCGTGACAGAAAGCACACGCACATCATCACCAATGAACTCGTTGAATATCCTCTCAAGCCGAATCTAGGGGGCAGAGAGCAAATGTATCACCAAAGAAGTATCGTCTCCCTTCGTTCAGATAGATATACGGGGTCGGTTTGGAGCAGCCACGGGCACACAAGTACACGATACGAACACACAGTAGTCTGAGAAACAAGATATATTAAGGGTAAGCTGTAAGTCAGCCTTCGACCCGAATCATCTGCTCTATCAAGTAATCTCATAAGAACCCCAAAAAGGTAAATCTACTTAGCCAGCATAGGTCAACACCCACCTTACCGGACTCGCTTTTTCTTCTTCAATCCATGGCTCTAGCAGCCTCCGTTAGTTATCCATGTCTAATAATAAGAAGCCGTCCACAATGTGGCCAGTTTTCCCGTTTAGGCATAGTAATACAGAAGCGCACGTTCCTCGTCGGGTTCGCCGATCGTACTGCTGTCGTAGCCGTCGCTCCCCTCAGAGCCGGCCTCGTAGCCGCTCTCGTGGACGCTGCCGCCGGAGGAGGAGGAGGCGGTCGACGAGGCGGTGTCGGACAAGGCGGATGATCGGGAGAACAGGTACGCGCCTCCGATGACGACGACGAGGAAGATGGCGTAGAAGCCCACGACCGCGAGGGTGGTGGATCGAGGCGGCATGGCTGCTTTTTGGTAAAAGTAGCGCTAGGTGAGAAAGTGTTGGTTAATACTGGGTGTGAGAGTTCCTGTAGTAAGGTGTCACAGCGTAAAGTAGCTTTTTCGGTTTCTTCGCGAGATGACTGTGATTTGGACCGGTCTAGATTCGGGGTAGACTCTTTTGAATTAATAGAAAAGGGAGGCAGCAGCAAAAAGACATTGTGTGGTGAAGCCAACTCTTTGTTCCTGGAAAGGTGAGTCGAGTGAATGGCATTGTATACATCACACTCGGCTTGTTTCTTGGCTCCTTGCTTTGCTATAGTGCCCTGAGTGAAAAGGCCGTGATGAGGCAGACCGGAAAGATGATGGCACGGAGTCACGATGTCATCTTCATGAGCAAGTAAAACAAGGACATCTGTCAAATCGACAACTATCCAGATCACATTCAACGCATCGACAGTGTTGGCACTCAAGAGTCACCTCGTATTGACTAATTCTCATTACACTCAAGTCACACATAGTCTAACACCGTTCTTTGCTTCAATTGTTCTACCTCATCCAGTCAATCTTGACCAAACCTCCTCAAGCCTGTGTCACAGGCTCCTGCGCAGCCTCGCCCCCAACATCCTTCATCTCGTCCGTCTCGCCCTCTTCCCCATCCACCCGGTTCAGCACCGCCACCCCCTCCACATGCCCCGTCTGCGGGAAGAAATCGAACCCGATCAAACTCTCGATATCATACCGCACCTTCTTGCCACCCTTGCCACCCTCAGCGGCGGCGGTGGCAGCCTCGCCCGTCTCGCCGCGAACCAAGTGCCCCACGTCGCGCGCCTGCGTATGCACGTTGCAGCTGACGTACACGACCCGCTTGGGCCCGAACCGGAGCAGCTGGTTGATGAAGTTGGCGTCGCACCCTTTGCGCGGGGGGTCGAGCATGACGACGGTCTCGTCGGGCGGGTACCCGCCCAGGCTCGAGAACAGCTCGTTGGCGTCGGCGGCGATGAACTTGGCCTGCGAGGGCGGCAGGCCGTTGGCCTCGGCGTTCTTGCGCGCGTACTCGATGGACTGCTCGGCGATGTCGATGCCGACGCTCTGCTGGAACTGCGACGACAGCGTGATGGTGAAGAGGCCTGAGCCCGAGTAGGCGTCGACCAGGTACTTGATGGGGGTGGACGAAGGGTCCGCGTTGGACTTGGGGAGGATGTGCTGGCGGATGTAGTCGGTAAAGGGCGGCAGGATGGAGTTGTTGTTCTGGAAGAAGGAGCCGGCGGGGTTGTGGAAGACGAAGTCGTCGATGTACTCGGTCGACATGCCCTTGTTGTCCGTCACGCACGTCTTGTAGTCCGTATGCCGATCCGACTCCACCGCGACGGCGTCGGCTGGTATCGGGGTCTCCTCCGGGGCGGCAAGGGCGGCGTCCTTGGGGACGCGCTTGGTGCTTTCGCGGAGGAGGATGGTGGAGCCGCGGGTGTACTTGTTGAACTCGGTCTCCATCCGCTCGCGCTCCTTCTTCATGCCCACCCGCACCGCGTCGGTGCCGATGGGGCAGTCCTCAATGTCGATGGTCTTGCGGGAGCCCTTGGGCATGTAGCCGATGGGCGGCCGGGCGGTGAAAGGGTTCTTGCCCCGGGACCAGCCGGAGGGGCCGTCGAAGTGGGGGGTCAGCTTGGTGCGGTAGCCGTACTTGAGCGGGCTGCCGATGGTGTCCTGAATGGTGGGGATGAGCTCGGGGGGCAGCTCCGAGAAGTTGCGGTAGGCCTTCTCGACGATGCGGCGCTTGAGGCGCAGCTGCTCGTCGTAGTCGAGCATCTGGAACTGGCAGCCGGAGCAGGTGGCAAAGTACTTGCAGTTGATGCGCGAGTCGTCGCGCAGGGGCGACGGCTTGACGATGGAGATGAAGTCGGCAATGGTGTAGCCCTCCTGCATGTGGCGGTAGGCCTTGACCTTGACCGTGTCGCCGGGCACGCTGAAGGGCACTACGTAGACCTGCTTGGAGCCCGGGAGCTGGGCCAGACCGTCGCCCGTTGACGAGAGCTCGACGACTTCGACGTCGATGTGGCTTCCCTGCTCGGGCAGGGTCTCTTCCGCGGCGGCAGCTGACGCATCTTCGCCTTCGCCCGACTTTTGCGACTCCAGCAGGGCCTTGATGTCGAGGGCCAGGATTTCCTCATGAGAGCCCGACTTCATGTCGCGTTCCCGCTTGCGCATCTTCTTCTTGTTGTGCTTGTTTTGGCCACCGCCATTCTGCTTGAATGGCCTCTTGCCCTGTTGGCGGGGCCCACCGGCAGCAGCAGGAGCATCTTGCTTTGCTTGGGGTGGCGGCGCAGAGGCGGCGGCGGCGGGTGCCGCAGCAGCAGCTAGAGTATCTGACATATTCCGCTTCCAAACTCTGGCCGAGACTGAAAATGAGCGAGCTGGAATAGAAGTGACAAGAAGAGACCGGCCCCCCAGAAGAACACGCGATAGGCCTTGGTGAGAAATTCGCATCGATGTTTTTGTTAACCAGCTTCAAGTCAATACCAGCTCATTCACTCTTCATCCAGTCTGAATCTGAAATGTAAATCGGGTCCGTCCTTTGGCTGTATTAAAAGCGACAAGTAAAATAAAATGCTGCCAAAGCAGCTTCTGTCATTGGCTGGGTCCCTGCATCAGCGGAGCACAGCTAGTCTAGTGGGGGCCTGGGGCTTATCTTATCTCTAGTGTACTTAGTGTACCTCCGATTAGGTACCTGCTGCTTGCCGACTCGGGAGCACGCCAGGCCATCCGTCAATTTGTCATCCGCTCATATCAGCTCAACCTGGCCGAGGGTGAAGTCTGTAGGCATTTCCGATAGTAACCAACGTTTTGGAATTAAGAAGCGTGATTTTCCCACTCCTTTGTGCGTCGTAGCGGTGGACTCATGCATTGATTGCACTGAACAACTACTGAACGTGAAAGCCTCCGTAAGGGGTTTCCAACTTCCAAGATGGGTAAGAAGTCGCATGCTACTTGTTCGCTTATACATTAAGCGCGCAAAAGTTTCAAAATATGGCAGAGTACAGAAAACTGACACACTGGCTACAGTGCTCTTCAAATCCCTAAACGGAGGCCTCGTCGCTCTCCTCGCCTCTGCTTCTTCGGCCGCCGCCAGCCATGAACCCTCATGGCAGCAGCAGCCAGACTACCAAACGGGCCAGGCCGTGTTCCCCCACCACTCGGAATCCTCGCAGTCGTCGGCTAAGGAGAGAAGCACCCACGGCGCCGTGGCCAGCGAGTCCCGGACCTGCAGCCAGATCGGCATCGACCTGCTGGCCCGCGGCGGCAACGCCGTCGACGCCTGGGTCGGCACCCAGCTCTGCGTCGGCGTCATCGGCATGCACCACTCGGGCATCGGCGGCGGCGGCTTCGCCCTCGTCCGCGACGCCGACGGCCACCACACCGTCATCGACTACCGCGAGTCCGCGCCCGCCGCCGCCTACGAGGGCATGTTCGAGCACGACGCCAAGGCCAGCGTCTTCGGCGGCCTCGCCGCCGCCGTGCCCGGCGAGCTGCGCGGGCTCGAGGCGGCCCACCGCAGGCTCGGCAGTCTGCCCTGGCAGGCGGTCGTGCACCCGGCCGCCCACGTCGCGCGCCACGGCTTCGAGGTGACCGAGGACGCGGTGCGGTACATGGACTACGGCGTCGAGGCCGCCGGCTGGGACTTCCTGGTCGAGGACCCGAGCTGGGCGCAGGACTTCGCCCCCGGCGGCTCGCGCGTGGAGCTGGGCGACACCATGACGCGCAAGCGCTACGCCGACACCCTCGACGCCGTGGCCGAGGGCGGCGCCGACGTTTTCTACGAGGGCGCCCAGGCCAACGCCACCATCGCCGCCCTGCAGGCCGCCAACGGCACCATGACCCTCGACGACATGCGCGACTACCGCGTCATCCTGCGCGAGCCCATCAACATCACCTACGGCGACTACCGCCTCTTCTCGACGGGCGCCCCCTCAAGCGGCGCCGTCTGCCTCAACACGCTCAAGACCATGGAGGGGTACCACACCTCCGAAGTAGACGCCAACCTGACGCTGCACCGCTTCGACGAGGCCATGCGCTTCGGCTACGCCGCGCACCAGGAGCTCGGCGACCCGGACTTCCTGGGCCCCGACCTGGCCCGGCTGGAGACGCGCCTGCTCTCCGCCTCCAACGCCGCCGCGACCCGGTCCAAGATCCTCGACAACGCCACCCAGCCCGTCGAGGCCTACTTCCCCGTCGACGACGACGAGACCGGCAACAAGACCCACACGCACCCGCCGCGGTACACGCGCTCCTCCCACGGCACCTCGCACGTCGTGACGGCCGACGCCTCGGGCATGGCCGTCTCCTCGACCTCGACGGTCAACCTGCTGTTCGGCAACCTCATCATGGTCAACGCGACGGGCGTCATCCTCAACAACGAGATGAACGACTTCAGCATCCCCGGCGTCTCCAACGAGTTCGGCTACGCCCCCTCCCCAGCCAACTTCGTCCGCCCCGGCAAACGGCCCCTGAGCTCCATCAACCCCGTCATCATCGAGACCGCCTCGGCCTCCTCCTCCTCCAACAACGCCACCAGCGCCCCCGGTCAACTCTACGCCGTCCACGGCGCCGCGGGCGGGAGCCGCATCATCAGCTCGACGGCCCAAGTCGCCTGGCGCCTGCTCGAGAGCGAAATGGCTTCCCCTCAGAAGAAGAAGAAGAACCCCACCATGCTCCTCGACGCCATCCGCGAGCCCCGCTTCCACGACCAGCTCATGCCCAACACCGTCACCGTCGAGTACGCCTTCGACAACGCCACCGCCGCCAGCCTCGCCGCCCGCGGCCACAACGTCACCTGGGTCCGCGAGGGCTACAGCTCCGTCCAGGGCATCCGCGTCCTGCTCGGAGATGATGTCGAGGGAGGCAAGGACATTGTCGGCTTCGAGGCGGCGGGCGAGACGAGGCAGAAGAACAGCGGGGGGCTCACCTCGTGAAGAAAAGAAGCGTGTTGCTACCTTGCAATTGGAATTTGCGGTAGATAGATAGAGATAGATCAGATCAGCTCGGAGCATTGCGGTTTTCATTTTTAGGTAAAGTCATTCAATAAAGTAAGCATTTTAACATATATAAGGTATTAAGTAACCTATCAACTTACTCTTTCACATGCATTCGCTTGGAACTCATTTCTGAATAGTGGCATGCACCTACGAATCACTTTGCAGGATAATCGAAAATCAGTCATGTAAGATGAGAAACCATGCGCTCCTTTATTCTTCTGCCCCAAAGCCGGAGCCGTGTTTGTGAACGAACTGCAGACTTCCTCCCACCTAATCGACCTCCTCGACGATCCTCGACGATCCCCCATCATCCACCAAAATCTTCAAAGCCGACACCGTGACCTCGACGACCTCGGCCCTCCGGCTCTTCTTGGCGCAATCCTTGAGAATCTCCAGCCCGTTGGCCAGCTGCACCTTAGCGCGCGCCTCCTTGCCCGTCTCACCCTCGCACGACAGGATGTTGTACAGCACGAACACGCCCCGGTGTCGGATGTCTTCCGCCTCGTCCGCGCAGAGCCCGAGGACCATGTCCACGCCGCGCTCTCGGTTCAGGATCCCCTTGATGACCGGCTCGAAGGCCGTGAGCGATGCCAAAGCGCCGCCCGCCGCACTGCGCGTGCCCTCATCTTCGGCATCGGCGAGGGCGAGAAGAATGTGTAGTCGATTCTTGGCCTTGTGGTTGTCGCCGCCGTAGAGCTCGACGCCCTCGTAGCATTGGACAAGATTGCAGACCAGTTCCACCGCGGCCTTGGTCACTTTGCTATTCGAGCTCAGAATTTGATCCTCAATAGGTTCCCAGGCCGTGTGGATAATGTTGACTCGCGTGTCGTCGTCGGTTGATGCAAGGTTCGTCAGGGCCATCAAACTCTCAAAAGTGGGAAGAAGATCTCGTCGCTCAGCCGCCGTGTCTGGTCTAATGATGGAAGCCAGAGGACGAATGGCTGAACTCATGGGCCTGGATCGATTGCCACCAAATACCAGCGCAGGGTTGGTGCTGATGAGGATCCTGGCCAGGGCCTGGGCCGCTATCCGCTTGGCTCCATGTTCCGTTGTGTGCAAGGCAGACCACGCCGCGATCAAAAGAACAACAGCACCCTGCTGGGCCAGCTGAGCTCGAATAGCGGGGGAAACAGATAGTGCGTAGATGATGTTGATGATGATGGCCAAAGAGGCGAGCGATCCGTTCCGGCTGTGGGTGACGAGAACCGGCACGAGGCCGACATTGAACACCGCTTTGCACCTGGCGGCGGTATGCTCGTCGTCATTCAGCGGGTTGGCTTGCGCCAGTTTCCCTCCAGCGTTGGCATACGCCTTCAGCTGGTTCATTTTCTTCTCCTCTTCCGATAGCGCAGGCTGATACCTGGTGAGATTCTGGAAAATGCTGAGCGCTCCGTAAGTCGTCGTCGACTTGGCCGGCGCCTCGGCCAGAATCTTGACCAGGTCTTTTAGCAGCGGCGTGTTCTTGATAACCTCCTCTTTCACCGTCGGTTGGATGGTGGCATACGCCAGTCCCTCTACGGCGTGGTTTTTCCCGTGGTCTACATTCGTTAGTATCATAGTCGTGAACTTGGTGGCGAGGTCCTCGATGCTGGTCGTGGCCAGCGAGACCCTCGAGCCCTCCACCCCTTCCCCCTCAGGCTTTGCTGACGAAGGTACCGCCTTGAATCCTCAGGTCAGCCAGCCCATTCCTACAATCACATCCCCGCTTCATTTCCAGTATAGGTGTTCGAACGCCGGGGGCGAAGCGAGCGGGAGCTTCAGAGTGCCTACCCTCAGTTTGGCCAGGATAACCGCCGCCAGGTTCTGGACCGCCTCCGAATGGCGCCGCATGGCGATGGATCCGTGGGTGCCCTCGACTTCGGGGTCGACCGAGTGGACGGCCGATGACATGGAGCTCGGGTCCTGGTCCACCACTTCCTCCAGCCACTCGGTGCAGTACTTGATAATCGCGTCCCGGCAGTTTGCGTTCATGGACGCGGCGTTCAGCATCTCCAGGCATGCCGTCTCGACCTTTCGGCTCTTCCACTTGCGTCGCATCAAGGGTCCCAGGCTTCCCAGGAAGCCCTCGCTAAGGAACATCTCGGCCGTGATATCCGGTGCGATGGGAAAGACGGCGGCAGCCACACAAAAGGCGACAATGTAGTCGTCGTAAGTGCCGCGCTTCATGCGGTCGAAAAAGAAGTGCGACAGGGCCTTGGCGCCGTCGTCGCCGGCCGCCTTCAGGTACGCGGAGACGGTCAAGATGGCATGGCCGCGGACTTGCTCGGCCTGTCTCATGTCGAGATAGCTGAAGACGCTGTCGATGCAGTCGTCGTCGAAGACTTTGCATATGGACTTATGGGTTTTGTCCTTTTGGCAAGCCTGCAAGTCATTGTTGAGAAGCTTGGTGAGGAGGTCCAGAGCTTCGCAGGTGTCGACGTCTTCTTGGCCGCCTTGCATAAGGCGGGCGAGAAGGAGCTGGGCCTGATCCACGTTGCTCAGCTTGGCCATTTCCTCCTTGTTGGAGGTGATGGCGATTTGTGCCTCTTCCATGGCGGTTGGACAGGGCGGTGCCTCTCAGTAGCAGATTAAATCAAGTATGCGCGAATGGCTGGATGGGGTCAAGGACCGTGGGCGGTATATTGTTGGTAAGGTAAAATGAGAAAGAAGAATAAGTGGCGGTGGCTTGAGATCGTCTGTTTTTGTCAGTTGAAGAGATATTTGACAGTTCTCTGGATCTCTGTAAGACAGTCTCGCACAGAAGGAGGGTCAAATTCTGGAGTGAGCTTGACTCAGAGGAAGTAGGAGGGGAAGAGGCGGAGATGGGAGGAAAGTGACTGTCGAGGCTGGACGAGAAGCCGCCAGGTCGGTCTAATAAGAAGCAGCGCCAAGATACTCGGGACGCTTTGGACTTTTGCCGCTTGGCTGGCTGGATGTGCGACAAGGGGAACAAGAGGAAAGTCAGAAGGGGATTGGCTTCATTCACCTGCAGGGCAAGCCAGCCGTGTGTGAGCGGGTTTCTTATTTTTATTTTATTTGCCTTTGGCAGGGGTGGGCTTGGCCGTGGTTTGCCTGCTGGAGCTGGGAGTTAGTATGGAAGAGGCAATAAAGTGAGTAAAGCAGTACGGGGTACAGCGAGGAAGCGCGCGGGATGACTTGTTCACATGGCCCTTTTGCTGGCGCCATTGGCGAATCTGGAATCTGGGGCGGCACAAGGCAATGCAATGCTCACCACGCGTCGTGCAGCCTTTTCGGATGGCACGGGGGGCTTGCTCTAATAAGCTGCTGCGAGCATGACGGAGGGGGATTGCGTGGGATGGCGATGAACGTACATACGGTTGGTTGTTTGGCGGGGTGGCTACAATGAATGGGATGTTGGCATCAGAGAAGCGAAAAAGTGTAAAAAAGGGTCTGGACCGGGTCTGTACAACCCGTCGCAAATCAGTCTTCTGCTCGTCGTCTGTGCCTGTGTCACTGATGCACCGGGGGGAGGTTCAGCCTTACGATGAAATGTTTTTAGTCACAGTCTTTGTAAAGTTCGGTGCCAGTCCCGATATCTGGTCAGGTGTGTTGGAGTACATGGACTCTGCGTCGCGGGGAAAGCTCGAGCTCAGGTCGTCTAGGCGAGACCAATTGGCTTCGCTGCATCCTGCCCCGCCTCTACTTCAAACTTGACGGAGGGGCATCCATGGATCCCAGCTTCAACTACAAGCTCAAATCAAATAAATTGACCGTATTTACATCGACGATAGCTGCATGCAAACCAAGCAAGGAGAGAATAGAGGAATTTCCAAAAATCAATGCCATGCCATATCAATGCCACATGCCAAGAGCATCATGACCTTCTGAGTTGTGACAAGACCTGCTGTTTCAAACCTACGCTCCCGCATCTGCATCCAATCTGTGTAATGTTGAGCCCCGATTCGCCTGTGATGGGCGTGCCGGATGCGCAAGGGGCTTGGTGCAACGGTTTCGCGGTCCTGTCCAGCCAGACGTTTTTTCCTTTTTGCGACACGGAGAGGCAGTGACTTCATTTGGGGGCTCTTGGCATTGATGTCAATTGAAATCCATGCCAGCAACCAGGCAGAGAGGACCGGCCAACTGCCTGCACTGGCGGCACTGCCGATGTTGCTTTGTGCTATTTCTGATGGGGCCAAGCCGCTAAAACAACCAGCGATCCACTAAATTATCGAAGCTTCAGACGTCTGGCCATCCCTTGTTTCCCGCTAGCACCAGGCAAGACCACCAATAATTCCATCCGTCCTAGGATGAGCTTTTGGTGAACGACGTCAGGCAACCACTTGCGATAGAGGTTGTACAGCGGAGGACGTGTACGCGACACACGACATTGAAAGAACGAGCGACTTGCACCACAAACCCCCAGGCTATTATGTCCTGTCTGGGCCGGATGCGCGACGATCCCCGATCCGGTTCTTGATGCGTCACTTGAGTCTTTGATTGCTCTCCTTCCACGACGACCTCGACCTCGACCGCCCAAGATGAACCGCATAGACGCCTCGGACCACTACGAGGTGACGGCCACGGGCCAGACGCCCTCGCTGCTCACCATCATCATCGACACCAACCCGCGCGCCTGGCAGGCCCTTGGCTCCACCCTCTCCATCTCGGCCGCCCTCGCCAACATCCTCGTCTTCGTCAACGCCCACCTGGCCTTTGGCAACGACAACCAGGTCGCCATCCTCGCCGCCCACAGCCACCGCGCCGTCTGGCTCTACCCGAGACCCCCGACCAGCAGCAGATCCAATACCAAGAACCCTCCTTCCTCTTCCTTTGCCAAGTTCAAGAAAGCGAACGGCGGCGGAGATGGCGACGTCGAAATGACGGGCGTGAACGGGAACCACAAAGCAGCCGGCGCTCCTCACGGGACTTCGTCAGCCAACAAGTACCCCCAGTTCGCCGCCATCGAGTCCTCGATCCTCTCGTCCCTTCAGAGCCTAATCGCCGAGACCGACGCGAGCGACATCCCCTACACGACCCTGGTGGCCGGCGCCCTGACGACGGCCCTCTCCTACATCAACAAGACGGCCCTGTCCTTCGCGCCCGCGAAGCCCTCCTCCTCCGACCCCAACGCCAGCACCACCGCCAACACCGCCGGCAACGGCGCCGCCGCCGCCGTGGCCGGCGTCCAGCAGGCCCCGACGCTGCACGCCCGGATCCTCGTCCTCTCCGTCTCGGACTCGGAGCCGGCCCAGTACATCGCCACCATGAACGCCGTCTTCGCCGCCAGCCACGCCCGCATCCCCATCGACACCCTCGCCCTCTCCCCGCACGCCAGCCCCACCTTCCTCCAGCAGGCCGCCTTCATCACGGGCGGCAGCTACGTCGCCGCCGCCCTCAACCCCCGCGGCCTCCTCACCTACCTCATGCTCGGCTTCCTCCCCGACGCCGAGGCCCGCGCCCACCTGCTGCAGGCCACCCAGGACCGCGTCGACTTCCGCGCCGCCTGCTTCTGCCACCGCGACGTCGTCGACACCGGCTTCGTCTGCAGCGTCTGCCTCTCCATCTTCTGCGAGCCCCCCGCCGACGGCGGCTGCCTCACCTGCGGCACCAAGCTCGCCCTCGGCAACTACGGCAATAAGCCCGCCGTCGTGCCCCGCAAAAAGAAGAAGAAGAAGCGAGTCAACGGCGTCAGCGGCCGCGAGGAGACGGGCAGTGCGACCGGCACCCCCGTGCCTTGAGGTTTCTCCACTTCAGTGATTAATGGGCAGCAAAAGTGCATTTGGTCGTTCGCGGTGTAGGATTCAGACAGAGACTAAGCAGGCACAACAAGATAGGAATTGGGCTTTTTATCAGGTTCCGGCGTTTTGGGGGGACGAGAAAGCATCTCTGGGATTCAGCATGGCATTTTCATCGTTGCTGGTTGTTAGCACTGCACTGGGACAAGAGATTAGACAGAATAAGAAGAATGATTTCATGCTACGAATACTGTTCTATGGATCTATCTAGTGAGGTCTCTCGATGCCGTTGGCCGTAGCAGGTCCTTGCTCAACCATTAGGTTCAGTTTGTAGGCTCGTGAAAGGGTCCATCATCTGTCCTATCCAGCAGCTGCCGCCTCGACCGATACGATCGGCCAAGGACCAGCATGCAATACGTAAACGAGGTAAAAGAAGGGCGACAACAACAAAATCTAGGTAGGGTATCAAGCTAAACGCCGAGAATGCAGAACAGAACCTTTCAGTCCACTGAAATCTTCCTTCCACCTTGAGCGACCCTAGAGCTCCCCTCGGGAAGTCGGCTCATGACGCAGTACGGCTCGCGATCACGACTGCTCATACTCGCCAGCGCAAAGCTGTCGGTGTTGTGCGCAAAGTACAAATAGTAGCCCTTGGGGGCTTTCTTGACAGACATGACACCGATGGCACCGGCGCTGGTCGAGTACTTGACGCCAGGGTGCTGTTGAAAGTCATTAACAACGAACCCCTGGAGAATGGCGCTTTCGTCGTCCTCCGGAACATCGACCCCTCTAGGTCCTCGTCTGGTTCCGTGGTAGAGCCGTTCAGCACACTTCTGAGCTGCCATGGTCGTGGCCATGTGCTCGCCAGTGCCGCTGGTCACAGAGCCCACCGTGATGCCGTCGGGATCGTCTTCGCTGGCGGGAACAATAGCAGTGCCGATGCCGACCAGGGCGGCTGGGCCAACACGACCACGGAACTTCATCCCAATGCCACCAGAAGAAGAGGCGGCGGCCATAAATCCGTTCTGGTCTATAGCGATGGCTCCCACCGTGTCGGTAATGTTGTCATCGTCTTTGAGTCCAGCATCGACATTATTGGAAGCCTCGACGGCTTGTTCTTGGCCCGCCAATCCTGTTTTGCTGGCAGGCAGGGGGAATGTCGATTCTCGCAATGGAGAGTGGGGGCCTTCGTCGACGTCCATTCTGTCGTCCTCCTGGCCGTCGGAGTCTTGCGAAGTATTGCTGTGATGGGTTATGAACCGCGGTCGCTTGTTGATTGACATATCCAAGGCAGGCGGGCTGGGAAACACAGGTTTCGGCGCTGTCGCGGAGCCAAGTAGGTGCAGGTTCGTGACACCGCGTTCCTTGGGCAAGTGTCGAGTAGGACTGGGTAGAGGAGATTGGGCGTTCGAGGCATTTCGCGGAGAGGGCGAGCCTCCATTCTCCGAAGGCGTGCTAGGCTGGCCCGGGGAATCCGGCTGTCCCTCGTTCCACATTCCCGTCAAGATGGCGTTGGTATGATCGCGCTGGTCTTTCTTGGTGGTGCGTGCGGGCGTCTGCTCGGGAACCTTTTCGCCCAGCTTGGCCCGTTCGAGATCCTCTCTCCAGCGATTGTAGCGATCCAAAGCATTGCGCGAGATGAGAAACTCGTTGGGGACAATAGGCATCTTCTTGTCCCAGGCGAAGTCCTTGGCGCCAGTGCCGACCAGGAGATTGGGAGGGACTCGTCGCAGGGAGAGGGGCTCGTTGCTGCTGTCAAGGATCATCTTGGCCAGGCTGACGGGGTTCTTGATATCTAAAAGGAGTTGGTCAGCTCAATACCTCGGAAAGAAATGCCAACTCCGTTCTTACTGGGGACGGCACCACAGGCGCCGCTTCGACCATAGTGGTCAACAACAGTAGCATCGCACTCGACCGTGCCATCTATGGACAAATTGCTTCCATAGCCTGCGTTGGTAATCTCTTTGTCCTCGAGGACTCTGATGGCTGCTTCAACCGCGTCGACAGCCGAGAGGCCGCCCTTGAGAACGGCCATACCGGCGCGCACAGCACTGGATTTGTCAGTATAGGCATAACATGTCGCATCGGGGTGGGTAGTTATCGCCACTCACTCGCTACAAGCCAGTAGATGGATGCGTTCATTGGCAGTGCTGTGGTAGCCGGCCCCAGCGTGTATGAAGATGGCGGCAACAGGAGGCTTCCAACGCCTTCCCTTGCGATCTGATCCGCCGTCCAGCCACGCTGTCAATGCTGGGTCTGAGACGGGTTGGGCATTGTGCCATGCAGGCACCTCAGTACCTTCTGAAAAGATCTCGGTCTTGAAATCATCGTTAGGATCTAAGTCAAAGTCTCCGTCATAGCTGATGATGCAAGGACCACTAACCCGTTGTGAGGGAGTTGGCTGGGGAATTCCAGGCTCGTCTCGCCCGAGCTTCCTCTTGCCCAAGTGGTAGGACTGGTTGTTGTTCATTTTGCCCACCTTCCTGGGGAAGGTGTTGCTTGCTGTCTTGGCCAGACATGGAGCCGATTGCCAGTATTGGGTTTGCGGTTTGCAGTGGCGATGGGAATCAGGCAAGAAACTGATGTTTGCCTCTGCGAAACCCACCTTGGTGATGGGCGTCCGTTGCAACTTTGCTACAGAAGATGAAGATTTGTGACTGCTTGTGGAGACTGGCGTGGCTGCAGGCAGGACAGGTGTAAAGCCCAAGTACCGTATTTGGAAATCCCTCCTGCAACAGACTTGGCTTGGTCTTGTCCGGGACTTGGTGGAGGGTTGGGGACGGAGTCGACGATGAACCGGGGCTGCAGGTAACAATGGGTCGAGAGGTGGTCAAGAGGCCATTGATGGGACCTGGGCCGGTGGTGCAGTGTTGGATCGGGGGTTGGATCAACTCGCCCCTTTCGACGTAGATGAACACCCCAGGAAGATCCGATTGACAGCAAGGATGCGTATCGGCGCTGGTTCACTCGACGGAAGAAGAGAGGTGAGGTAGATGACGGTGCGGGCCATCCACTGGCAGAGATGAGGTCTGTATGAATGATGCCGAGTAAAAATTGTGATGACTAGAAATGCTGCAGCAGAGTGTGCCCAATGGATATAACGAGATGGGCCAACTCCGGAATGGAGTTGATGATGGAGGAAGAACAGAGGCTGAGACGGTTCAGGTTCAGTGCAGAATTGGATGACCTCACTGCTCAGCCTCGGCTGGATGAGTCAAACATCAAATCAGTTCCGTTGTCTGTGACTTGCTTCCTTCCTTGCGGTCTTTGGGTTCAATTTATTTTTCGTGGAGTGGTCATGTTGAATATAACCCATTAGGTCGTGGCTTCCCCATTTGTGTGTTTCTACTGGAAGACTCTCGATGCCAACATGGGCAACAATGTTTCACTGCTATCTGTGCTGGACATCGAAAAGTGTTACTATTTGCAATTATTCTTTATGACCATACCGAGTTTTGCTATGTCTCAAGGGTTCAAGTGCATGAACTCACAGGTGATGATTTATGATCATGTTGCCAAAAACCAAGCCGAGCTGTCGTTGCCTGATTGCATCAACGCACCTGCAATTGACTTAGCTAAGCTCAGTGAACTTGGTGGGGTAGCCAGAGCTCGAGCTGGCTGGCGTCCAAAGAGCTGGGATCAGTGCACTGCATTGGCCCGAGAGATGAACCCCACCAGATCACCAGCCACGCAATTACAGTGGCCTGCCTCTGCCTAGCACGCGACACCGCCACAACCCCCTACATCACAGCCCGAACGGCGAGCTGCTGCTGCTCCCTGCAACTCTGGTGATAGGCAACGTAATTATTCCCAGTGTTGGGAGAGCACCACACGACGCCAGCTTCCCAACTCCCCTCCCCACGACCGACCAGCACGCCGCGCTCAACGCCCATACACAGATCCAATTGCCATTTAATCAGCGGGTGCTGCATCCTCCTTCAAAATGGCGAACCAAACGCCGGCCGTTGTCATGGACAAGTACGTTCCGCCTTCACCTCCCAACCCCGCAATGCCGACAGCGGCCAAGCTGGAATCCCATGTGGTTTGCTGACTCGACTTTTGAATAACAGCGGTACGGGCTTTTCGAAGCTTGGTACGATTTCCCCCGATACGATACCCCCACGCGCATCTACCCTTTGCTTACCTTGCGCCCTGGGCGTCTCTAGGTTTCGCCGGTAACGATTCTCCCTCCTTCGTCTTCCCGACCGCCATCGCAACGAAAGGTGCCGGAGGTGGTGCCGGCGGTACAGGCTCTGGCCGCCCGGCCGTTGGAAACAAGCCGAGTTTCTTGACAGGAGGTGCCGGCCCTGCTGGCCATCTGTCGGGCAAACGAGGGACCGAGGATCTCGACTTCTTCATTGGCGATGAGGCCATCGCGGCATCAGGAGGACCAGGTAAGAAAGAGCCTTGAGCCAATACACCCATTGGGCACAAACACGAGAATACTTGCTGAACCTGATTGCGCCCAGGATACGGACTGCACTATCCCATCCGCCATGGTCAAATAGAAAACTGGGTATGGGCTCCTTGAGAACGAACGAGCTGGAACAGACAACTGATGCTGGTGCAGGATCACATGGAGCGCTTCTGGTCAAACTCCATTTTCAAGTATCTTCGAGTCGAGCCCGAAGATCACTACTTCCTACTGACGGAGCCCGTAAGTTGACCTCCCTCTGGCCCCCTGGGCACTCCAATCCCCGGATGCTCAATCAAACAATCCGCCCCTGACCTACGGTACTGACAAATCCGCCCCACAGCCTCTGAACCCTCCCGAGAACCGAGAAAACACGGCCGAGATCTTCTTCGAGTCTTTCAACTGCGCCGGTCTCTACATTGCCGTCCAGGCTGTCCTGGCCCTGGCTGCCTCGTGGACGTCAGCAAAGGTGTCGGATCGCTCCCTCACCGGTACCGTCATCGACTCGGGTGATGGTGTCACCCACGTCATCCCCGTCGCCGAGGGCTATGTCATCGGTTCCTCGATAAAGTCGATCCCCATCGCCGGCCGAGACATCACCTACTTCGTCCAGTCCCTGCTCCGCGACCGTGGCGAGGCCGACAGCTCCCTGAAGACGGCCCAGGAGATCAAGGAGGAGCACTGCTACGTCTGCCCCGACATCGTCAAGGAGTTCTCGCGGTACGACCGCGACCCGACCAAGTTCGCCAAGCACGTCGTCCGCCAGCCCGGCGGCCGCGAGGTGCAGGTTGATGTTGGTTACGAGCGCTTCTTGGCGCCCGAGATCTTCTTCAACCCCGAGATCTACTCGTCCGACTTCCTGACCCCGCTGCCCGTGGTCGTGGACAACGTGATCCAGCAGAGCCCCATCGATGTGCGTCGGGGTCTCTACAAGAACATTGTGCTGTCGGGTGGCAGCACGCTCTACAAGGACTTTGGTCGTCGTTTACAACGCGACATCAAGCACCTGGTCGACGCCCGCATCCGGGCCAGCGAGGTCCGCAGCGGCGGCGCGCGGAGTGGCGGTTTGGAAGTGCAGGTCATTACACACAAGCGTCAACGACACGGTCCCTGGTTCGGAGGCAGCTTGCTGGGCCAGACGCCCGAGTTCCGCTCGTACTGCCACACGAAGGCCGAGGTTGGTGGTCCCGGGTCTGTTTTTGAATGTTTACCTGCTGACTTTTGCATCACAGTACCAAGAATATGGACCCAGTATCGTCCGAAGATTCGCCCTGCTTGGAGGTCCGGGTGGCTCGTAGATTTCCCTTGCTTTCACTGGCGAAAATGTTTTTTAAGAACTTCATGTATAGGAGAAGCCGGTGGACAAAACAACACCATGATCAATTTATGACATTCAGTAGCCATCTGGTCGAGCGCCGTACTTCGCCCCCTAAATTAATTGTGTTCTCTGTGCCTCTTTTCAAATGCTGGTACGGATATCTACGGCCAAATGGCGCAAGGGGGTCATGTGATATCAAAGTACGCCACGGGATACTTGAAGAAATTTGACGCTTACTGCTCCTCTTCTAGGTGTTGCCGGAACATCACGTATCTTGGCAATGCTTGGATGCAGATGATCTTTACTCTCGTCACCGATCTAACAGCGCAGCCGTCCAGCTAAAGGTTTTCTCAGCCAGAACCCGAAGCCAGCCAACCCCTAGCGGCAGACAAAACCGGGAGAGAAGAATCGATGACAGTATAATCTCGTCTAGCAGTTCAATGCAGTTCGCAGCGTTTACTGCAATAGGACGGTGAGCAGCTTCGTAAGTATATTGCTAACAACGAAGTTGCAGATCATGAAGTCTACATACAAGCCTTCCTCTTTGTTTACCGCTTCTTGTCCTCACTTTGTCGACCTTTGATATGGTCCCTCGGATTTGTTCTTCCGTCTTCCCACTCTTTCGTGGCGCCGCCTGGTAAGACGATGTAACTTGATAGACGAGTTTCGAGGGTCACCACGTATTTCTTACTCTGATGTTTATCCCTCGTCCGATTATTAGGTATTACCGGTATCCCAGAACGATTGAATGCACATGTATCACTCCAATTGCCGACGATCCCTCCTTGAAGCATACAGTCCATTTCCCAGAAGAACAAAAACAAAAACAAAGGAGTGAATAGCTCCGTGTCACTGGTCCCGCCCAGCCAGCCACTACCTACTCATTGTTCGTTATGCTGCGGCGGTCGCCTGAGACTGGACGGTGACGGTCGTGGTGCCGCAAGGACCAAAGAGGCACATGATGACGGACGTATAGGTGGAAACAGCGGGGTGGAGGAGAGGGGCGGCAGCGGCGGCCTCGAAGGCGTCGACACCATTGCCACGGCCGCGGCTTTCGCCTCTTCTGCGCCCGGCGAGCGCCTGGGCCGGCGCGGCCGTGGCGGTGGGGCTGCTGGTGATGGTGGTGGTCCCGCATGGGCCAAAGAGACACATGATGACGGACGTGTATACGGGCGGGGTAGGGGCGGCGGCGGCGGCGGCGGCGGGTTTGACGTGGGCGGCGACATTATCGTCCTCATACTCTTCCCCCTCCTCTTCGCCGTCTTCTTCCTCGTCGCCCTCCTCCTCCTCCTCCTCCTCCTCCTCGTCTTCGTCGTCAAGAGCAGCAGCGGCCGCGGAGCGCGCCACGTCGGCCCGGGCGTCCCGCTTCCGGGCGAAGATGGCCCGGGCGAAGGAGGGGTTGGGGCAGGAACTGTCCGGCGCGGTCAGCACGCAGATCCCGGTATTGCAGCAGAATCGCGTGCACGATTTCCCCTGGGCGCATTGCGAGCTGGAGGAGCATGTCGGGTAATCATCGCAATTGGCAGAGGTGGTCATGTAGCAGGTGGGCGTGCCCTCGACGCTGTCGCCGCAGACGCAGCCCTTGTCGCCGTTCGGGGCCGGACACGCCTGGTTGTTGGGGTAGTACTGGGTGCCCCCGTTGCAGTTCCCTGGCTTGGCGCAGCCCGCCACGGGTGGTGCGACAGTGGCCGTGGCTGTGGCCGTGGCCGTGGTCGTGGATGAAGCCGTAGTCGTGGATGTGGCCGTGGTGGTCGCCGCCTGCGTGACGGTCACGGTGTCGGTTTGCGTGACGGTCCGCGTCGCGGTCTGCGTGACGGTCTGCGGAGGCAGGGTGGTGGAGGAAGCCGTGATGGACCAGCCTACGGGACGGGTGTTAGCAACTTTAGTTGGAAGAGGCCACGGAGGGCAACGGCTAGTCTTACAGTTGCAAGCCGAGGAGTAGTGGGGCGTGGCTCCGGGGAACTGCTCGGTGCAGAAGCTGGCGTAGGTCGGGATGGTGGCCGCGGCCGCTCGGGCTTGCTTGGCCGGCTCTCCATCGGCTACGGCTGGGGCCGCGGCTGCGGTGACGGCCTCTCGCTTGCGTTGGCCCTGCGCGGCCGTGACCGTCTTCGTCGTGGTTATGGCCGTGGTGGTGACCTTCGTGGTACCCACAGTCGTCCTGGCGGTCAATGTCGCCGTCGTAGTTGTAGTTGTGGTGGTCGTGGTGGTCGTGGTCGTAGTCGTAGTCGTAGTCCTATATCTCCGGCATCAGCACACCGCGTTCCGCCTGCCTACTCAAGGCATGTAGTTAAAGAGGGAGGGCATCTGCCTGTGGACTCACACTGGCGCAGGGGTCACGGTGGTGTGCATGTAGCTGGAGCAGTCGGCCTGACGGACGGACGGAGCCGGCATGTCAGCAGCAGTCCGGGTGCCGGTCACGGCTCGCGCGCAGTTGTCGGCGTAGCAGTAGTACGACGTCTCGGCCACGTAAACCCAGGTGGCGGGGAACGGCTTCCCGTCGGCATCGAGGGGAGGGTCCGGCTCCGGCTCCGAGGCCATGACGGCCCCGGAGAGCATGGAGAGCACTGCTAGGTACAGGTACTTCATCGCGATGGCTGTCTGCGGCTACTGTCTTGTTTGCTCCAGTGAAGGCTTATAGATCAAGTGCAGAATGGATTTCAATAACTACTACCGGATTGTGTGCTCTTTATATGCCCTTTTCGAGCAGTCAGAGGCGAGTCCGTCATATGCCGACCCTCGCTATGTGCTAGCTATGTCCTCAAGGGAGCTCAAAACGCCATTCCGGTGTTACGAGTTATCTCGATCCAAGCCACCTCTATCTCAGATCGATCTGTATACGGTATGACAGCATTACTCCTATTAAGAAATAGCCATTCTGTATGTATTCAGTCTATACCTCGACCCGAATTCGAGCCCAGTCCTAGTCGAGACCGTCCTGGATTCTGGTAAGCGCGCCACCGCCCATTAATCCTGCACAAGAACCAAACTCAACCAGACGCCTGGAAACTTGGCAGGGCATGTATTGCCGAGATAATGCACCCTGATGGTTTCCTCACATAGCACATCTTGATAAAGAGTTTCTACAATAGACCATATGGAGAACCCTGGTGGGAGTCTCCGAAGCAGACGGGGCCTGTTAAGGCGTAGACCGACTATCAAGTCCGGCCGGAGCCTACCCTGTAGCATAAGGGACTGCGCTAAAAGAGCTCTGCCCTATTCGGGCCGCCGTACTGGCGCTCGCCTTGGCTGAGTACGGGTCTGGGTGGCATCTAGAATGAGTGTCTAGACTCTAGAACAATTGAACCTGGACCTGCAGCCCCAGCCACCCGAATTATCGGCAAGGGCAGGCAAGCACGTGCATGATGCAGGGGTCGGCCAAGATAGGGCGGAAGAGCTGAGCAGAAGCTAGCTCGCTGCAACTGGAGCCTCGGTAGTCGAACGACTTAGCTAAGCAAGCTGAGTTGACGACGTGCAGGTGGGCGGCGTTTCTCCATGCTTTTTCAGGTTTGTTTATAAGAAAAATGGTCTGTCGGTGAGTGTCTTGCGTCTGACTTGTGACTTGAGCCAATGGAAAGGAAGAAGGAATTGCCCAGCGGTTTCCAGCTCGGTGGCAGCTGGGATCGCAGGATGGCGAGGCGAATGAATGGCGGGGTCAATACTCTGAAACGTGGCACCAGTCGTCACCTGGCAGCGGCTATGTAACGAGCGTGAGCGGCGTACTTGGCACTAGGACCAAGTGGCAAAGGATAAACATCTCATCTCCCATGTCGTCGTCTGGAGTTGGAGAGGCAAGTGCTGACGTCCCGAAAACCGCAGCTACCCCCGACGACGAGGCCTTTTTGTCTAGTTTTAGTTTTTGGGCAAGTGATTAGCAAGGCGGTCGTCGAAACAGTCTCTAACGTCTGCCGATCCCGTTTCAACTGCTCCACCCCTGGGCCTCTTACACCTGGAGTTTCACGGGGGCGCCCGCCAGGGGGACGGGAAAAAAACCACCACCCGCCCACCGCCATTGACCAAAAAAGGCCATGGTGTTGCATGGGAATGCGAGCGATGGTAACCCAGCAAGTGCAAGTGCAATTAATTTAAATTTCTGCCCGCATCGAAACCTCCGCAAAGTCCCACCCCTCCGTGACCAATGGGTTCGCCTGGGTAACGGACAACCGCCTTTTCTACTACTAACTAACCATCCAAACAACAAATCGCATTAATACCATTTCCCCCAACTCGCCATCGCATTGTCGTCGCGTCGAGCCAAGAGGATCCGTTTTGCCACTCGTCCATCCCTAACCTACCTAACCGAGGAATTTAGCGATGGACGAAGATGCCTTTTCCTTCCGGCTCTCCCGGCCGACGTCGCTCAAGAGCGAGCGGCGGGCCTCATGGAAGTCGCGCCCCGGCGACAAGCGGGACTCGCTGCGGCTCGAGGTCCGGGACCAGCTGCGCGCCCTGGAGAAGCGCCGGCGCAACTCGCTCAACTCCATCACCCCGACCAGCGGGCTGGAATTTCTGGTGCGCCGGGGCGTCGAGGGCCTGCAGCGGGCGCCGTCGCCCGTCTACGACGACGAGGGCAACCTGCTGCCGCCGCGGTCGCCGCTGATCCACAGCGCCATCATGCCGCTCGAGGGCCTCGCCGACCGCATGCGCGAGAAGTGGGTGGCGGCCAACGGGTCGGCCGCCCACCTCGACGCGCCCAGCCGCCTCATGGCGCTGCCGCTCGAGCTGCACTACCTCATCATCGACCAGATGCGCTTCGGCGACGTGGAGCGCCTGCGCCGCACCTGCCGCTTCTACCACGACCTGCTGACGCCCGACTTCGTGCGCGACCTGTTCGGCGGGCCCCAGGCCCTCGTCAGCCAGTTCCCGCGCGTCTGCCAGGTCTGCCACTACATGCCCGACGAGGAGGCCCACGAGGAGACGGCGCCCGCCCTCATCCTGCAGCCCGGCTCGCACCCGCTGACCTCCAAGTGCTTCCGCTGCAGCGTGCAGAACCGCGACCTGCACGTGGGCGACGCCGTCGTGCTCGCCAACGCGGGGCGCGCCTGGATCTGCCGCTGGTGCGGCTGGCCCGTCGTCGGCGGCACCCACAGCTGGGCCAGCGAGCAGTTCCACGGCGACTGCTACGACCGCTACTACCGCGTGCTCTGGTGTTTCCTCCTGTTCGGCTTCGCGCAGTTCTCCGTCGGCGTGGTGGCGGGGGCGCTGAGCTTGGCGTACTTCCGGCAGGACTTGGTGGTGTTTGTGCCGTCCGTGGTATGTCGCGAGCCTATTACTTACTTACTCTCTCAAAAGGTGGTCGGGTTTTATGCTAATGATGATTGGCTTTTGGCAGATCAACTTCGTCTTGCTTTGGGTGTGCATGATGTTCCTCGTGCTCCGGGGCAACTACGTGAGGACGTATCACTGGACCGCCCTGGTCGAGCTCATCATCCTCGGGCTCTGGATACCGCCGCTCTACATGGTGGCCAAGAACCTCGAGGTGCACTTGGCCAGCCCGATCCGCGCCGCTACCATTGCGGCAATAGTCTTCTTTACGGTGAACATGTAAGTCGTGCACAGGTCTTTGCGCTCAGCACTTCCTTGATAATGTATGCTGACTTCCGGCAACCCAGGTTCTTCCGGCTCCTCAACTTCATCGGTAACCTCCTTCTAATGTTCGAGTACAATATGACCAAACACTACATGCCCGAGATCCCCCTGCGGCGGCGCATGCTGAACTTTTTAATAACCGGCCTGATATACTGGACCTATCCGCAGTGCGTCGAGCAGAAATACCCGCCAGACTTTAATTGAATTCATGGTGGTTGGCTGGCACCTCCATATTTTAATGATGTAGATAATGATTCAAGTAAAATAAACCCCCCTATTGACGCTCGCGGAGCGAAGCGGCGTTCTTTACATTTCTCT
This sequence comes from Apiospora marii, assembly GCF_038362585.1. NCBI lineage: Eukaryota > Fungi > Ascomycota > Sordariomycetes > Amphisphaeriales > Apiosporaceae > Apiospora > Apiospora marii. The sequence continues at coordinate 5,708,399 of NW_027117377.1, forward strand.
TTGAGCTGTCGGCAACAACGGACTGCGACAGCATCATTCCGCCCATCAGAAGACGGTTTGCATGAATTGACCTATGATTGTACCGCTATTAAGAGATTGATATATCCATACCCCACCCCCGGCTTTTTCCAAGATGAACAAATCGGACGGCGCCTTCTGGCCGTTGAATCTAGTCGCATCGCGGTGCACGGCGCCCGAGACATCCGCGATCGAGTAGACCAGACGCCGTCCATACCGACCAGCAAACGTCTTCTCTCAAAACCCATCTGTTCATTTCTCCACTTACCGTCTGATAGCATCGTGCAATTTCGGCGCTTTTTATTGCATAGAAACCTTATTCGGACGTCCATTAAACAGGCAGACCCATTTCACGATGAATCTGTGGGGTCACTGACTCGGCGCCGCTTCGGTTAGATGTACCGAGAGGGGACCTTGAAGAAGAGAATGGTTCGCCGAGGGAAGCGTACAAATCAATATGCGACGGTAATATCAAAAGGGCGCCGAGGTAGAACAGGTCGCATGCCAACAAATGCTGGCGTCATATTGAGTGTTCGTTTCCCGAGATGGTCGTGTTGGTTCCGGCAGTTGGGCTGTACGGATTCGTGGTGATTGATGACCAACACGAACCATGGCCACAAACGGCCATGATCGACCATCGACCACCGCTACCACCGTCCAGCGACTTGGCAGACCCTTGATTGACATCAATAATCGCCAACAGCTATCGAATTACAAGCAACGTTGGATGTAACGCATCCGATAGATACTGAGTATAAATGACGCCGTCCGAACGTAAAATTTAGCACAAGCACTGAGGGCCAGACAAATGAGCTGCTCGCAATGCAACGGCGCAAACCGGTACCCTCCCGCGGCGGTTGTCCCCGGGCACCACCCCTATTGGGGAATTTAGTGGGGGCGCCATCCACGCATCGTGCCACTGCCGGGATCCTGGTCAGCCCATCCCCAACCTACCATCAGGAGACCCCATGCCTGCACTGCTGATACTAAGTACCTAGAACAGAACAAGAGGGGGAAAAAACGAGAAAACAGCATAGTCGGAATGGCTCTGGCATCCAATAGTTCGCCGCGGATTGCGATCCCGGGAGAGGCGCGGAGGGAATCCTGGTACTTTCGATAGTTTTCACATGATACCCCAATGTGACCCCAGCAGTGACCCCAGATACCTACGGCATGACTGTTTCCCTCCCCCCCGAATAAATAAATTTCCTAGGAGGCCTGGCCACTTTGGCTGACTGGCTCTCGAGTCTCGATGCCTACTTACTTACACGGACTTTCTCCAAGTTTCTTGAAACAGACCATTCCAAACTTTAGTTTCTGACGACAGACAGATTACTTACATATATGTCCGTCCTCTTCATGTTATCCCCACCGTCGCACAACTACCCCGTCACCGGCGTCCCCGAGACGTTCCCCGAACCTCCAAACACCCACCCCCAACATCACCACAGCAACAGCAGCAACATGCCCTTCCTCTCCACGGCGGGCCAGAAAGTGGGCCACCTCTTCCAAGACATCATCCACCCGCGCGCCGCCGCCGCCGAGCCGCGGAGCCCCTGCACCGACATCCGCGAGAGCGACGACGCCTACTTCATCGACATCGAGCTGCCCGGGGTCGTGACCGACGACATCCGGCTCAACTGGACCGACTCGCGCGTGCTTTTGGTGGAGGCCGACGCCCAGCGCCCGCCCGAGACGGTCGAGGAGGAGGAGGCGGCCGAGGACGGCGGCGGGCTGACGCGCGTCTGGTCCCACGACGACAATTGCCGGCAGTGCACGCAGCAGTGGCATCACCACCACCGGTACCACCCCGAGGACCGGACGGCTTCCGGCGCTGGCGGCCAACAGGGGCAGCAGCAGCAGCAGCGGCAGTACCTGTCATTGCCGCGGCAGGACAAGTTTAAGCGGAGCGGCAGCTTCGGGGGTTTTGTTGGCAGCAACAACAGCGGCAGCTTCAACAAGAGGAGGAGCAGCATGTTCGCCTTCAACAGCAATGGAAGTGGTAATGGTAGCGACGGGAGCAACAGCAGCACGAGCTGGAAGCACCCCTTCCACTTCCTGATGCGGGAGCGCCGCGACTGCGCCTTTGCCCGCGCCTTTAGTTTTCACGTCGACGTCGACCAGGGCCACGTCACCACCGAGGTCAGGGACGGGCTGCTGCACATGCGGGTGCCCAAGCTGTTCATGGACGACGAGCTGTCGGAGATCGAGGCGTGAGGCGTGAGGCGTGAGGCGGTTTGCTGTCACCGTAGCCCCTTCTGGCAGGTTGTTCGGGCTATTCTTGAAAACGAGAAGGAGAGTTATTGGGGCCAGTTTCGGATGGGGCTGCCCTGCGGCATACACACACTCGCAACCTTATCCTGAGATGTGCATATAATTGCTGTAATGCTTTGGGCTTTTAAAAGCGAAAGGAGTTTAGGAGGGACTAGCTTGATTTTAGGCAGTGCAGGGCAGGCCGTGGTGTTTCTTGGGTGTCTTTGTGTGTAACGATATTGCATACATCACAGCGACTTGGTGGTGCTGGATGAGGTTCCAGGGCGTCGTCGATACGGGGCTACAAAAGTCGATTCTACTTGTTCACCTAATGAATACTATCAAAGTATTGCTCGGTCTAATTTGGATTTAATCTCTGTTTCTTCATTGCTTCATAAGTCTGATTCTGATTCTGTTCATACGTTTACTTGAACTAATCTGTACCACTTCATGTCTAATCACGCCCCTCCCACTCAGATCAAGATGCTGACGGCATTCCAGCTCGGGCTCAGGACGTCGTAGGTGATGGTCTGGTCGTCGGTGGCCTCGCCGTAGTACTTGAACTCGGCCTCGGACCGGGCGAGCTCCTCGTAGAAGCGCGCGGCCGCCTCCTTGATCCGCTGCTCCTTGGGCTCCGTCTTGCACTTGTAGACGTGGTACTTGGAGGCCGCGTAAATAATCAGGGACTCCTTGTCGCCCGGCTTGAACGACAACAAATAAGGAATGTGCGAGGCCAGCAGCCACTCGTGCGGCCGGTTCATGGGCAGCGCCGCGACCAGGTCCTGCTCCGTGTAGGCCAGCAGCTGGTCCCGCGACGTCGGCGGCGCCCGGTACAGCGCCGGCGGCTTGTTGACGACGAAGGCCTGGTAGTAGTTCTGCAGGTAGTTGACCGACGTGTGCTGCGGGGACGCGATGTGGATGCACATGGTGACGCAGTCGACGAGGGCCGCGAACGAGGTCAGCTCGGGGAACGAGGCCAGGTTGGCGCCCTGCTCCGCCGCGGGGGCGCGCATCTCGCGCGACCAGGCCTGCACGCAGTCGTCCTGGCGCACCTCGTGGTCGCGGTCGGCGCTGGTATACTTGAGCAGCAGCATCTCGCGGACGTAGCCGCGGATCTTGTACCACATGCTGTGGATGCAGCGGGCCCAGGCGTAGTTGTGGTACTTGAGGTCGTTGAGCCGCTCGGCCGGGAAGCCGCGGCGCCGGAGGTCCTCGGGGATGTAGCTGCCCTGGAAGTCGAAGTGCTCGTACTCCCAGCGCAGGAACTGGTAGACGTTGTCGTTGGGCACGCCCATGAGCGGCGCCACGACGTGGGGCACGAGCACGCTGCGGGCGGCCGCGTTGAGCGACAGCGTCTTGAGCCAGTGCGGGTACAGCAGCTGGTAGACGTCGTGGTCCTGCGGCAGCGTCCGGTTCGCGGCCACGATGACGGCCTCCTCGACCAGGTGGGTGCGGCACAGGTGCACGGTGACGTTGTGCTGGATCCAGTCGCTGGCCATGACACAGGTTTTGGCTAGAATGGATAAGGGTTAGTGATTTGTGTAGGTGCGCTGTGATGTATAAGAAAGGACCTACCGTATCGCCACGCCCAGTCGCCCTTCTGCTCGTCCACGTTCAGCTCCCGGTTGTAGATGAAGACGGACTTGTCGGCGCTGCCACGCCAGTCGAGGATGATGGCGAGCGGCTCCAGCCTGCCCCGGTCCGTCAGGTTGAAGAGGCAGACCGAGGCCGTGGCATACTTGGTCGCCTCCCGCTCCTTGGTCTTGCCGCCCTCCTCGTAGGTCTCCTTGTAGGTGTAGCTGAAGTCGTTGGTCCCGGCGGCCTCGCGGAAGTACGAGTAGTCCTGCACGTAGAGCGACTCGGGCGACTCTCGGGCTCGCTGGCCGATCTTGTCCTTCATCCGGCCGTCTCGGGGATCGGTGGCGGCGTCGAGGAAGACCTGGGCCCATTTGCCCGCCTGCCGGATCGTGGTCGGGTTCGTGCCGGTGAAGAACTGCTGGGCGAAGCGGGCGTCCGAGTACCAGTCGGGCAGGTTGCCGATGTTGGGCAGGTCGAAGATGTCCTTCTGGTAGAACCACTTGCTCGACTCGTAGTTGTTGTACTTCTCGACTTCGGCCAGCGTGGTGCCCTGGTCGGGCCGGCCCATGCTGCCGTACGCGAACAGCGTGGCGACGCCACGGCCGATGGCGGCCTTGGTCTGGTCCACGAACTTGTCGGGCACGACGGCCGGCAGCAGCGTGGTCAGCTGGGCGAGGCGCAGCTGGCTGAAGATCTCGCCCTGGTCCATGCCCGAGCCTTGCTGCTTGGTCACGTCCTTGTTGGCCGGCTGGTTGGCGCCGAGGTTGAGATGGGGCGGGTAGTTGTCCGTGGCCGGGTCGGTGAAGATGAAGAACTGCTTCTTCTGCTTGAGCGACAGGGGCGATGGCACCGTCGGCTCGAAGTTGGCCGTGTCCATGAACGACCCGTACTTCTTCTCGATGAGATCGTAGACCTTGGTGAGCGCCAGCTGCGTCCCGCGGTAGGTCCCCTCCCTGAGGCTGTCGGGGCGATTCTCATCTTCCCTGGCCTTCTCGAGCAGGGCTTCCGGGTTCTCCCGGGCGGCCGACTTCTCGTCGTCCGTCAAGGGGGCCAGCTTCTTGGGAAGGAGATTCACGTTGGTGAGCTCGGTGATGAAAACACCCGTGTCAAAGGCCGGGATGGGGACCTTCTCCACATCGGCGGGCCAATCTCCCTCCGTCCTCTTGCGCACCACCACGGGTCCAGACGGGTTCGGGACGACCGCAGCGCCTGGGTTCAGGGCGATGGTATCGGCCTCGGTAGCCATTCTGTCTGGATTGAAGTGGTATTGAAGATGGATGGAGCTTGTTGGATAAGGGATTGGATCTGCAAGAATGACCCAAGGATGCCGCGAGATGGTCTAAGTGATTGACCAGATGTTGCGAAGGCATCCCTTTTATGTTGCGAAGCGACCTTGCCCTTGATGGTCTTTGCAACAAGGTCCATGTTTCCAATTTGGCAGTGATGCTTTTCAACGTAGGTATGAGACTACCCCATCCGCTCTCATTGTCAGAAATCACATTGTGGCTTCCTCAGCGGTGTTCCTATCGCAGGCATGCTCCCGGCTTTCCAGCACTGTGTCGAAAGACACAGGCATCGTGGCCCACGATCTAGACCTCCTATATGCGAAAAACGGCGGTTGTTTCAGCTCAGCGGCAATCCCATGGCGCTGGTCCAGTCCCCAGGCAGTCCACGTTCGACCTAGCATATTGGTGGTGCATAGCTGAGCATCGATAACGATGTTGCGGTCTTGAGCAATGTCTTGGCCACAGCCAGCCTCTCGCAAACAGCTACAGCTTTGGTGGCGCCTGAACTGCGGCTCGCGACGCGCCATAATGCGGGAGCCGGTCTAGATTCCTTGTGGCACAAAGAAATAAACGGCTCGATGGGATGAGGCTGAACGGAGCTCATGCGTATGATTCACCGCCAAAGCGCCCTCTGTAATTCGCCTCTCATCATTGGTCGTATGTCTCAAAGACGTGCTGGGGCTGAACGAGCGCAGGGAGAGAAGAGCAACGACGTCCCGTCTGTCGCATTAGCCACCACGCGCTTCCAGCTGGTCCTGGAATGTTCCTGGTGTGTCTTCAACTCAGCAGATTTCCACAAGGGAGAGTTGTTGAGACCCCAATGTCAGGTGATGCCATTTGCGCTCGCCAATCCTGAGCATTGTGGGTGTGTTGATATGACTGGCGCCAGCTTTGGCACAGGACTCAGGATGGACTCAGAACATTCTGCAGCGACTTTGGGGTACAACTCTTTCTTCTGTCCCCTTGATGGCGAAAACGCTGCTTCCACTGTTTCTGCCAATTGGCCTTGATGATGCCGCCGCCGGCGAGATACACACACTTTTGCACACCAGATCATGATGTACTTTACACATCAGGTATCACTTGGTGCCATTGGCATAGGTGATGTGTTCTCTGTCAAATGCGATACCCGAATATTCGATGACGGATCTGCTAATATCACACGCGGGCAGCGCTTTCGCCATCCAGGGCATTGCATTTTCCGTCATGGAAATCAATTGGCACCCGGCGACCGTGTGGAGATGTAAGGATACGACAGCCGAGGGGTTGACCCCTAGCTCCTTTCCACGCTTGGCGTACAAGACAGCGCCGGTGCTTACTTACACGCCAAGAATGCTTCAAGCTGCCCGCCCGCTAATAAGGCCTCAATCCGAGCACACGTGGTGGAATCAAGCTCTCTCATAGGGTGCTTACTTGGCCTGGGCAATATGGACCCGCCAAGAGCCTCAAGTCCTCTTCGACGTCAACCAGCTTGCCAGGCAGCACGAATACATATAAAAGGATACCTGCCAAGTCGCCGGCCAAGGCGCTGATGTTCCTTTGATCTCTCGGCTCGACTTATTGGGGCGTTAACGAGAAATCGGGCCATTTGCTGCGGGTGAAAACGAGAGATCATGGTCGCGCCGCGGTCCAACAACAGGCACTGCTGAGAGCGCAGGAGACAACCATGGGGGATTGACCGTTATTCCAAAATATGGCCCATTTGGAGATGGGGGACCCGTTCAGCCTGCTCGTGGCATTGATTGGACCCTGGAGGTTCATTCGAACTGCCACAAAGAGTTGAACCACCATCGTGCCCAAGCACTCAAGGACTCCAGGAAGGCTTCCCCATAAGTCGAGCCGAGCCGAGTACTATGCGCTGTCTGTATTCACATCGCAACCTGTGGGACGATGATGGCAAGAAGTCTTGCGCAGCTTTCTGTCTCTCGGCGGATCTTTTTCTCTTTTCATCGCCGTCGGTCAGCGCATGCGGTTATATGCGCGGGATGACAGTGGGAACCAGTTGGGATCTGATATCTTGGTACTTGGCCATGCATGCATCCGCGGGCGAATGAACGGCTCGAACGGCATGCGGGCGAACTCTTTGGGCTGCCTCTCGATTAGCCAAGGCCTTCGATGGGTTTTCAGCTCGCACGCCAGTAATCCAACATGTACACACCAAGACACCGGAACATTGGGGCTGCAGCCGAACCTACCCATCTAACGTCTGGGCATATATCTTCCAAGAAACTTCCAAGACTCTAGACCTGGCGCAATCCAGCTATAACGGCTGCTGCAGTCGAACACGCCCCTCGTCGATCGGCATCATTGGTTGCATTCACGTCCATAAGGGACGACTGAGGGTCAGAATTTGCACCAGAACCCGGTCATCATGGGTTCCTCATTGCGTGCTGCTGAGCATGTGTTGAAGTTGCCTCTCTGCCCAGAAGCATGCACCGAAGTCTTTTCCCTGAACCACTGCCCTGGGATCGGCGGCCTGATCCACACATGGCATGTAACCATCCCGCGCAGCAGTAGTAAGTACGTAGAAGGGCCTGCAGGTATATATATATGAACGCGTGCATCGCCTCGTCTCCCCAGCTGAGTTCTTCTCTTGTCCTGCAGTCGCAACTCAACCAGTGATCCTCGCGTCACTGCTTCACGCCCAAAAAGAGACGACAGTCATTGAGACTTTCGTTCTTCTGGCTTGACCAAGACCGACAGGATGCCTGTGCTGCATCAGCTCGACTACCTCTTTGCCATTGGCACCATCTTCGCCTTCTTGGACGCGTGGAATATCGGTATGTCGCAGCTGCATTTATATACTCATATGATTCTACTGTAACGGAGACAGCCACTGACAAAACCACCCGAATGAAACAGGCGCCAACGATGTCGCCAACTCGTGGGCCACCTCGGTCGGGTCCCGGTCCGTCACCCTGGTCCAGGCCATGGTGCTGGCCGCCATCATGGAGTTCACGGGCGCCGTCGGAGTAGGCGCGCGCATCACCGACGTCATCCGCACCGGCATCGTCGAGACGGACCAGTTCACCGACAACCCGGGCCTGCTGATGCTCGGCATGACGTGCGCCGTCATCGGCTCGTCCGTCTGGCTCACCATCGCCACCCGCATCGGCCTGCCCGTCTCGACCACCCACTCCATCCTCGGCGGCGTCATCGGCATGGGCGTCGCCTCGCTGGGCGCCGACGGCGTCATCTGGGTCAAGGAGGGCGCCGGAACCGCCGTCATCAACGGCGGCGTGGTCCAGGTGTTCCTGGCCTGGATCATCGCCCCGGGCATCGCCGGCATCTTCGGTGCCATCATGTTCCTGATTACCAAATTCGGCGTGATGCTGCGCAAGGACCCGGTCAAGATGGCCCTGTTCGCCATCCCCGTCTACTTCTGGCTGACGGCCTCGCTCATCTGCATGCTGCTGCTCTGGAAGGGCGGCGGCTACACCATCAACCTGACCGACCCCGAGCTCATCGGCACCATCATCGGCGCCGGCGCCGGCTTTGCTATGCTGGCCTCCCTCTTCGTGCTGCCCTGGATCTACCGCGTCGTCGTGCTCGAGGACTGGCAGCTGCGCTGGTACCACCTGCCCCAAGGCCCGCTCCTCCTGCGGCGCGGCGCCGTGCCCCCGCCCCCGGCCGACTTTGGCGGGCCCGTCCAGAACTACTACGAGGGCCACCTGACGCGTGAGGAGCTTGAGGCCAAGCGCATGGCCCACCGCGCCCCCGGCGGCGACGAGGAGTCCGCCTCCGCCGCCAACTCGGCCCGCGCCGGCGAGACCCCGGCCGAGAAGAAGATCATCGACTCGGCCCTCGACTCTTCGGAGACGCACTCGCAGCCGCATGACGACCACCCCATGCTGAAGAAGGGCATCGTCGGACCCAAGCCCGAGGGCAAGTGGTTCACGCCGCCCGTGGCGTTCTGGTGGGTCAAGAAGCTGCTGTTCAACGGCGTCGACCGCGACGTGGTCAGCATGCAGCACAAGAAGGACCTTCTCTCGGGCGACCTCGAGGAGACGCACGCCCACTCGGCCCACTACAACAACAAGGCCGAGTTCATGTACACCTTCCTGCAGATCCTGACCGCCTGCGCCGCCTCGTTTACGCACGGCGCCAACGACGTGTCCAACGCCATCGGGCCCTACTCGACCATCTACCAGATCTGGAACGAAGGGCAGGTCCCCGGCAAGAAGTCCAACGTGCCCATCTGGATTCTCGTCTTCGGCGGCGCGGGTATTGCGATTGGGCTCTGGACGTACGGGTACCGCATCATGTCCAACCTGGGCAACAAGCTCACCCTGCACTCGCCCTCGCGCGGCTTCTCCATGGAGCTCGGCAGCACCATCACCATCATCATTGCCACCCGTCTCAGTATGTCCTTGCTGCTCACTTTCTCTTCTCGTTTACATTGGATCCCAACATTTACTGACTTTCTTGACTCACAGAGCTCCCCGTTTCGACTACCCAGTGCATCACCGGCGCCGTCGTCGGCGTCGGCTTGTGCAATGGCGACTGGCGTGCCCTCAACTGGCGCATGATTGGCTGGATCTACGGCGGTTGGATCATCACCCTCCCCTGTGCCGGCATCATCTCGGGCTGCCTGATGGGCTTCATCATCAACGCTCCCCGGTGGGGTATGGTGATGGAAGGATAGAAGAAGTAGATATCATGTCGGCAGGGTTTCGGGGAGACGGGCCACGCAGAAAGCAGGCACGTAGGGGTGCCTGTACATGTACATGAAGCATTGGTCCGCAGCGGATGGGATAGCGAAAGTCTTCTATCTTGGATAATGTTAGCTACTAAATCGGATAACATACCTTCTAATTCGAATAATATGTGAACTTGTGTACCCAACTTGGCCATTCTTTGAATGATGGAATCTTGGGTCTATGTGACGACCGTGGGAAGGCTATTCCATAGTGTTTGGTACCGATGAAGCAGCTGATACGTCTTGCTTCAAGGCTTAGAGTGAGTGAAGCTGACGATGGTGGTAGGGTTGACTACCAAACCCTTGGTCCTGCCACTTTGGCTACTATTACTCTTGTTTGCAACTCTGCAGGCTCGCTGCGAACATCGATCACGGGACAGGTAATAATACGCGATCGGGGGGATGGTCACAGCTAGCTTAGCAGGTATGCATCGATTGGAATAATCAGTTCCAACCATCCCGTTTAGTCCAATTGTGTACATCACCACCACCCATTGTTTCCCTTGGGTAGCCAGTGATTCTACAATATCCCAATCACTTAAAGTCACGTACAAACCACTCCTGCTTACCTCTTCCTCTTTACTCTGGGACCTGCCATTGGACTTCAAATCTACGCTACAAGCCAGAAAGGTAAGATTTTCTCATACTCTCACCAGTCAGTCTTTGTACCTACCGGCAGACTGTAACATATTGATGCCAGGGCATTTCACGATCCTCTCTCCCACTCTGCCTGCTCATCTCCTGCTTCAGCAACAAGCCCAACACACTCCTGCCTATTATTTAGTGGTAGGTTGGGCTTGAGCACAGCATCCATATCTCTCCCATCCTTTTCCTTTTGAGACCATTTTCTTTTTTTTATCTTCACGTCTACAAAACGAGCCAGAAAGGTAAGATTCTGCCACCAGTCTCTGGTTAGAAGCAGACTTCACCATTGGCAAGGCATTCCATGATTAATCATATCACTCTGCCTTCCCATCTCTCACCATTGTCACAAGCTGTAGCCTCTCTGCTTCAGTAGCAACCCAAATACCCTACAGCCCCAGTCATCACTTTCAATATTTCTCAAGAGGTAGGTTGGGCTCAAGGCTTTGGATGTTAGGAGTACCAACCCTCCACACATCGCCTATCTCACCCATCAATTTGAACCATCCTCACTCCATGGGTATCTAACCCGCTTCAACAGTTACCTGAATTCATTCAACTGCCTCTTTCCCAAGCGGACCAAGGTAGGTTTGAAACTTTCTCTTTAAGTATCCAGCACTTGATCTATTCATCACTTATACATTCCTGCTGGTGGACTGTACACTGCTAACATCAATTGTCAGTAGCACAGCTAAGACCATGTCGTACATATTCTTTGCGTCAACCGACGGAGAGCCTTCCGATTCCAGTGGCGACGAGGTACCCCTTCGCATCCTCCGCGGCAAGCAGCAGATGTCCCACCAAGCCGCAACCGAGCCTGGTGGTGCGAGCAGCCGCGACAGCAAGAATGGACATGGGCCCGAGACAGGCGACGACGACACCGAAGCAGGCCCTTCGCAACTTCCGAACAAGAATGCCCGCAAGCGACAGGGCTCCAGTGGCGCACCTTCGGGCTCTAAGCCAGCTCCCCCGAAGAAACCGAAACCTGATCCCAAAGCGAAGCCTGAACTCACATTCGAGGAGGAGGTCATGGGATTCGTGGACCGAGAGATAAAGAATAACAATAATACTGCAAAGAAAAAGGCAGAGAGATTTGCAACGTTTCAAAAAACGGTTGAACGCGTGAATCGCGAGTCGGAACAGAAGCTCAAGGCAAAACACGAGGAGATGAAAGCCAAGGATCGTCTACTTAACGAGGCAAAGAACGAGAACAGTCGTCTTCAGGGGGAGGTTAGCCGTTTGCAGGGAAACAACGACAGTCGCCTTCAAGAGGCTGAGAAACGCATTGAACAACTGGAAGAGGAGAACCGTCGTCTTCAGGGGGTGGAGGAGGACTTCTTCAAGCCCAAGAAGACACACAGCAAATACAAGGATGATGTGGCGAAGGCCAAATCGGCCCTGCCCGAGTAGAACACGAACCAAGAAGACAGACCTGTATCGGTCGCCAGCCAACTGCAATGGCAGCTGAATATGGCAAGAGGTACAATGGGCTTGAGGCCTTCGAGGCTACAAGTACCAACCCTTCACATTTCTTAGATAGCACCTGCCACTTGCAGGCTGGATTAGAACGGTAGCCGCGCGGGATAGACATGACTTTGTACAGGGTTGGGAAGGTTCCTTGGAACTGGCTGTCCCTGGGGAACAATCACATACCGCTTACCTACCTGCATTCATCCAACTGTGTACAGCTTTGCGCAAGTAAAAGCCCGGTGCCTTTCTGTTACTGATATGCCCTATCAATTACACGAGCTCACTGAACCTTCACTTTACAGCTACATGGCCTGTACCAACCGTTCGCCGCATTTTCCAGGTTCGGCAACCACCTCTTCACTACAAGATCCCAACATAGGCATGGTACTTTTTCCTTGACCATCCATTTCTTGAATCATTCCTGCTGCACATATTTTGCCGCTAGGTTGCCTTTCCTGTCGCGAATCTTGATCTCATCATCTTACTGTCAATCGCCTCGGCGATTACTGTCTCGCCACTTTCATCAACACTGCCAGCTAGATTTCCTTTGCTCTGTGGCAAGCACCTTCGCTGGTAGATACAGTCGAAGGTAGCTGTCAAACAAGTGAGTTCCCGTTGCCCTCTTCACACCCCATCCGTCTTTCCTGGGTTTGGGGTCTTCATTGGAAGCACCTGCAAGCGCCCACAACATCGTGTCGTGTCGCCCAACCCGCAGCTTCCCGCAACACTTTCTCAGTGCAAGTTCCGCGACGCCTGCTAACCATAGCAATCAAGGACATAGCCAGGACATGTTATCTGGAAGCGCCATTCGGGAGCCGGAGAAAGAACCCGCCCAGCACACTGAAGACGGAACACAATCCCACATCGTCACCCTCCGGTACGACCGATCCGGCCCCGTAGCCAGATATCTTCGGTCTGGCCACACTGCGAAGAAAGCCACCATGTCTTGTCCTTCCAACACAAGCATCCTGGACTCATCAAGATCTAAGATCAGGATCAGGGTCCTGGGCACGCCTATCATCAAGAGACCGGCGCCCTACCTCGCCTCTGGGTCCTCTCCTCTCGGGAAGAAGTCGAAGCCTAACCACCCAGCCGACATGGACGACCTCAAGGCTGCTACGGCCCTCACACGCCAGTCCAAGATTTCCCACTTCCTATCTGAGAGACTCGATTCGACCAAAGCTGAGCTACGTGAGATGGAGAAGAAATACAAGGCCAAAGACACGGAGTTAGCGGAGAAGAATCGACGTCTGGTCGAGGTGGAGGCGGAGAACCGTCGTCTTCATGAAGAAGCCCGTCGTCACAATGAGGCAGAGGACAAGAGCGGCCGTCTTCAGAAGGAGAATGATGTCCTCCGGGCAAGTCTTTATCAGAGGGAAAAGGCCCACATCAAGCTCTTGGAGACACACAGCAAGATGAAGGAGGGCATGGAGAAGGTCATGTCGGGTCTATGCGAGTAAGAGCCGGACCAAGAGGACCGGGACCGAACACACAGACGAACCTGCTCGACGAAACCCGCAAGAGCGACATCACCAGACGCGCTCTCAGCGCAAGCGACCGCAAAACTGTACACTACATCGAGACTGTCCCACGTCGCATCCAGACACGATGCGAACATATGGACACTGGCGCCCTCAGCGCAAACGACCGCAAAGATTGCACATTACACCGGAAACGTCCATGCCACGTCGATAGGGACGTGGGTTCACGAACACTTATGAGAGCTGCACCCCGCAGCATTAAGCTGCCACCATAGAAGAGGAATTGAGAACTTCTTGCTAGAACCTCATATTTTGGGATTGTTCCCATTGTGATCCGATATGCCTTGTTTGTGACATGGGAATTGCCACCTGCAATAATCTGAGTCCCTCAACGCCTAGGCTGCAGTAGAATAAACAGCTCCATCAATACATGGGGTCTACTGCGGCCGCTGGGCTGCAAACGCGTTAGACCCAGACCATTCCACTGCCCTGCCTTGTCATAATCATGGATTCTCGCATTATCCAAGTGTCGTAACGAATGCTTCAAATATTGTGTAAGACGGAGTAAATAGAATAGCCAGAGTAAACGGAATCAACAGAATCAACAGAGTAAACGGATGGGAAATGGCCGGCAATGGATGCGGCCCAGCACTCAACAAGGCTATTCGACAACACCAGACACAGTCCAGGCAGTTTACAGTTCTTATGTATGTCACTTAGACATTGTGCAAAGCAACCAGTCGGTTTCGACCTCACCCGCGCATGCTGGAGCGCCAATCACTTGCAAAAGATCTCTATTGGACGCGAAGTAGCTTCTTGCCGCCGCCCTCTAACCATCTTGCATCTATTCCGCCGATGCAACCCCGGGGTATCAAAATGCCCAGCCGTCTATCTTTTTGCATTGGGGGGCTCAACGGCCAAAATCAAAATCACACACTTGCTGCTTCTTGCTCATCAATTCACCTCCTATCCATCTCTCTCACTCAAGACTTGCTGGCCTTGATATCTACTAACAGGTTCATCTGTGCGAGCCACTTCTTGGCAAACTCCTCCTCGCTGAACCGGGTGGCCGAAATACGGGCTCGCTTTCTGACCGAGAGGGGGTCTGGTAGTGACAGTGCCTTCTCGAAGCCCTGGGCGAATTCGGTAGCGGTAGTGGCGTGGAATCCTGGGTACAATTAGCCAATGTTCAGGAGTGGGGTCAATGCGGAAAAAGGGGGAAAACTGTACCTGTGGGTTCTCCGTCTACCTTGATGACAATGTCAAGCTTCGGGCCACCACTGTCGTGCACCACGGCAATGAGACCGGCCGCCTGGTACTCGACGACGCCAATGCCGAAATGCTCGTTCCACATGCCGTTGACGCCGACGTAGGCCTTGCTCAGCCACATGAGGATGTCGGGCCACGAGGCATCGAGCTGGAAAATGACGCGATCCTTGATCTGCAGCTCATTGACCAGCAGGCGCAGCTGGTAGACGCGCTTCGAGTCGGTGTCGTCGCGGACGCTACCCACGAGGACCAGCTTGGCGTCTTCCGAGGCCTTGGTCTTGGAGTTGACAAACTCGGCAAAGGCGTCGAGGATGAGGGTGTGGTTCTTCTCAGGCCGGAATTGGGCAATGTAGACGAGGACCTTTTCGCGGCGCTTCTCGCTCTTGGCGTCGACTTCGATCTGGGCGGCAAGCTCGCTGACGGCGCAAGGCGGGTAGACGACGGCGATGGGGTGGTTCTGCTTCCGGTGCTGGCGGCGGGGGCCCCAAATCTTCTGGATGTGGTCTTGGGTCCAGGTCGAGTTGGTCATGACGACGTCGACCGAGGCGCCCATCCAAGAGTAGGTCGATGCAAACAGCTTCCAGTAGAACATCTTGGCCTTGCCTCGGAAACCAGTACCCTGGCCGGCATTGACCCCCTTATCTCCGTTGGCCTTGGTAGGATCCAGCGAGTCCAGCATGTCTGTCGAAATGGTAGGGTAGTGTACGTAGGCGCCGGTGGGCATCTGAGGAAATAAGAGCTTGCTGAGGCCGAGGACGAAGGAGTATCCCATGGTGTCGACAAAGATGTCGGGCACCAGCAGAGAAAAGGCATCCCAACCCAGCACCAGAGACCCAAGAGATTGGCCAAGAAGGGTGAAGTGCGGCCATGTCGAGGAGAGAACCCAGTGTCGTGTGGACAGGTACAGGAAGGTGACGGTGGGCGGGTGGATGTGGATGCTGAAGGTGTTCTCGACCCGGATGAGCATCTTCTCCTTGTTCACATCGTGGTCGCCCGTGTAGACGACGCACTTGGCCTTGGGCCAGCGCTTCTGCGTCGCGCGAATGGCCGCCCACAGCACGCGCTCGCCACCGCCGCCGGCATTGCAGAAGGGGTGGAAGAAGCCGACGATGCCGTCCCAGTCCTGCTCGCCCTTGTCGCCGTTGGGGGAGGCGCCCAGCACCGACTTCTCAATGTTCTCCCAGTCGTTGTCGAGGCTGCTGCTGCTGCTGCCGCTCTTGCTCCTTGACCGGTTCTCGGCGTAGGCCTTCTCGTCGTCGTCGGTGAGGCGGAGTATGAGGGAGCGGCGCCCGTCGGTCTTCTTGCGCAAGTACCAGCCCAGCGTGGTGCCGACGGTGTTGGCCAGGGTGTGGAACAGGACCGGCACGCCGTAGTTCCAGAGCAGCAGGCCGACCAAGGGCGTGCAGGCGAACGCAAGGAGCGTGTAGACTGCCGTCGCCAGCGCCATTTCGTATGGAATTCGTTCGTAGTAGACCAGACCACACGCAGTGGGGAATTGTCGTGAAGTGGCAGGCGGCGGGGTTTTGGGGGAAGGTCGACCTTAGTAGCGAATGGATCCCACAAACTGCTGTGCGGTGCGTGCGTTGCTCGATCGTGAAGCTCGGGTTCGGGCGCACACAAAAAAGGCGGGGGACGGAACGATTAGGGTCGGTCGTGCCTGTTCAGGCTGGGGTGCAGTGATCGCTGTCGCCCATCGATTGGATGTACTGGCTGTCGGGAGGAAAAGTCAAGGAAGGAAGGAGACGTGGACAAGTCGGAGAGAGTGTGTCGGGGAGTGGTCAGTCCAAATAAACTAGAGAGGTTTACGCTGTCATCAAGTCAAGGATGGGACGAAAATGGTGTGTCCCTGCCCAGAAGCCAGCATTCCGTTCGCCGGGTGCCGGGCTCACACGTCACGTCCCACTTGTCAATGCACCTGCTGCAGATTGGGTACAGGGGAGCTCGCTCGCTAAAACCGAGTCGCCTGTCAAGGCCTTGGTGGGGTGCTGTGGCTTGGTCATCAACTCTTGGAATCTACTGGGATATCATCCAGAGAATTCACTGTTTGCTTGTATATGTAAGAGACATTTGAGTTGTGCATTAGTATACATAGACATTATAACCATATGCCAAAAATATGTGTTCTTCGCAGCGTCGTGAGTGCTAAGTACCTTAAACGAGGAACATAACACAGACAGCTTTGTCAAAGCCCTTCTTGGTGGTACTCGAGAAAGCACGGGCCAGTCAAGATCAACTGGACCCTGTGCCTGGGATTGGGATAGGCGAGAGATTCTCATTGTAGGAACGGGATCAGCTGCCTCAATCTTGTGATGGAAGGCGCAGCTCCAAGGTCAATTCGTAACTGCCGCACCTGTAAATCTCATTGGCCCATTCTGACGATGTAGCATCATGAGTCTTCATCTACAACGACATTTCGCTCAGGCGACCACTGCATCTGCGCTGCTCAAGCGCCCGTGCAGCAGCTTCACCCACCCACACTCACCACTCAAACGCCTAAATGCTGCGGCTCACTTACAACAACAACCTGGCCGTCCAAGGCATCGCACAATCTTCACCGAGTCCGTCCTGACGGCCGTCCAAGGCACCCAGGACCTCATATTAGGGGTTCACGCCTACACCGGCCTGCCATGGGCGGTAGTCATCCCCCTCATCGCCGTCTCGGTCAATGCCGTCTTCCGGCTCCCTTTCAGCGCCTACTCCCAGAAGCTCCTGCAGCGGCGCAAGCGGGTTGAGCCTCTGATGCAAGCCTGGCGCGAGAGGATCATCAGAGACGTCATTATCCGTGAGCGGACAGATACCTCCAAGGCCAAAGCCAAGGTCGAAGACCGCCTCAAGACGACCCAGAACCTAATATATTCTGCCCTGGGGCTCCGGCAGTGGAGGTTCTACCTCAGCATCACCAGTTTTCCTGTCTGGCTCCTGGCCCTTGATGGCATCCGCCGAGTCTGCGGAGGGCAGAAAGGCGTGCTGCTGGGGTTGCTGACGGGCGAGAAGAGCCTTGATGCCGAATCGGCTGCCGGCCAAGTTGCTGCTGATGGAAGCAATGCTGCAGCAGTCGCCACACCGACCACAGGAGGTCCTGTCGCCCAAGGAGTCAGTACTGCCGTCGATACGTCTCTAGCCGATGTTTCTTCTGCGGCCTCCGCAGCCGTCGGACCTACCAACACGGCCCTGGACCCATCGCTGGCCACCGAGGGCGCGCTCTGGTTTACCGACCTGACCGCCGCCGACCCCTACCACATCCTGCCCGTCGCCCTCGTGGGTATGCTGATGCTCAACCTGGTCCCCAAGAACCAGGCCGCGCGGTCCGCCCTCTTCGGACAGTGGTGGCGCCAGTCGCCCCAGGAGGACCTGACCAAGTTCAACCCGCGGCTCATGACCCGGGGCCTGTACCGCGGTATCATCTACGTCATGCCGCTCGCGACGTTCGTCCTGATGGACATGCCGGCGGCGCTCCACCTGTACTGGCTTTCGTCGGCGGCGGCGCACTTTGCCTTCGGGCAGGTGCTGAGCTTGGTGATGCCGCTCAAGCAGGAGCCCATGGAGAAGTGCAAGGGCATAGCCCCCATGATCGTAGCCCCAAAGTCTAAGACGGGACACAAGGACTGGGAGAAGCTATTCTGATGTACATAAGCGGGGGATCCTGATTTCAACATTACTTTGAGGTACTGCGTTGCAGTGGCCAGTGACCCGTGGGATGGAGTGTCAACACGAGAGAATAAATGGTTATTTCGATAGGCTAACCGCATACACCAACTTGTTATACAAGTTTGCCAGTTTCCGCCGGAGTAACCGGTATGGATGACAGTAGAATGGTAATTCTACCGGCTGATTTTGCATCTTGAACACTTGCGTTGCGAATTTACTAAACGAGGTCCTATAAACAAAATACGCTCAACTTGAATAAACGCCCACAAACACCATGAATGCCATTGCCGTATACCTTCCCTTTCCTCCAACCAGCAGTAGGCGGGTATCAATCCCATCTCTTTCACTCTCAACCCAAGAACACGGCCAGCAGCACAATCGTCAAGATGACGGCCAGGATGAGCAGCAGGCAGCAGGCCTTGCTGCGGGCGTTCTTCTGGTACCGGGCCGCGCTGCGCAGCTCGACGTCGGCGCCGCGGGTGTCGTCGCGCACGTTGATGGCGTTGGTCTCGATGGTCTCGAGCTGCTCGCCCTGCTCCCCGACGATCTGGGCCACCTGCTTGAAGAGCGTGTTGAGGTCCGTCACGCCCTCCTCGATCTGCCGGATCTCGTCCTCGCGCTCCTGGATCAGGGCGTCCTGGAAGTCCACCTCGTCCTGCGCGGCCAGGTGCGCCTGCTCCTGCTGCTGGAGCTGCTGCAGCTGCTCGCCGCTGCCGTGGAAGTGCTCGGCGCTCGGGGACTGGGCTTCGTCGTGGGCGGCGGCCTTGGCGGCCGTCACGCTGGCGTTGAGCTTCTCGAGGGCGGTGCGCTGCAGGCCCTGAAACTCGCGCAGGCTGGCGCCGAAGTCGCGGGCCAGTTTCTGCTGTTGGTACTTTTGCGTCGGCGTGATGCCCACGGGGTCGTCCCACGTCTGCAGCTTCTTGACGCCCTCGCCCACCTCCTTGAACTGGTCGCGCGATTCTTCGAGGAGGGCCTGCACCCGTTCTCGCAATCTCGGCTTGTCCTGCCTCGTTCCCAGGCGGTCGATCTCGGTGCGCAGTTTGTCGTTGTTGCCCTGCAGGTGGAAGAGCGAATTGGTGAGGGTCTGGTTCAGGCGCGAGAACTCGGGGGAGTCGCTGTAGGCGCCGCCGCTGCGGTTGATGTTGCTGTTGCCTGACCGACGGCCGCCGCCGCCGGACTCCAGGTTGGAGAGTTGATCAAACGACATCGCTGGCGGTTTTCGCTGTAGAGAGCGGGATCGGGGGTTTTATGACAAAAGAGAGATGGAATTTGATTGGTCGTGGCAGAAAGAAAGCAAGCAAATGATGCACCTCGTCGTTGTTGATGTTGAAAGTTGATGATTGACAATCAGCGGTTCGGCTTATCTCGGGCTGGTGGTTGGTTCAGGTGACTGGTGACTGCCCAGATTGATTGCGCAGGGACGCTACGTAATGTGCTGTACACGGCCACACTAATCAGGCAGACAGAAACGGGAAATGCGCAACTGCATACTTGTATCCGCCATGATAATGCTGCATAACCGCCTTAGTAGATGCCTTGGGATTAGAGTCATAAATTCATACTGAACCGTCTTTATATATAGTGCAATGCATTTCGGCATAATGCCCCGGGTATGCAGTGGTTGTCGCTGTCAGCCACATCATCAGAACTGCCAGCACTGAAAGACAGCATTGGGGACGCCTAACCGTTTGTGGCTTAGCGCCTCATGCCTTAGCTGCTAGCAGGTGTTGCTGCAGCTGCACCTTAACATTTTGAAAGCTCCATGCTCCATGTGCTGGAATCTTTTTATTTACTTTGCCCATCTTGGCCCGCCCGCTGCCAACGATTCTATAAAATCCACAGCTGGACTCGCGCACCCGCCCTCCAGTCTGCTGCCCCAAACTGCCCTTCCCTACGCGACTCGACCGATCGATATGAACCCACGATAATCAATCAAACACGAAGACAGACAGACGGGAATTGCCACCATGCCTGCGCCGGTGGTGCGAAGGGCGCCCTACAAGGACTTCCTCCAACCATGCCTCCAACGACGATTCGCCTCGACCCTCCTCGTCGTCCTCGCCATCTCCTACGCCGAATCCCTCACACTCTCTAGCTGGACCTCCGTAATCTGGTCCTGGTTTCCGCTGGGCATAGCAGGCCTGCGAACCCTGGCCATCTTCGGCTCGGCGCTCTTCATCGTCATTCTGCGGATAGCCCACCCTCACATCGGCCTGCGCACCTCCAATTCGGGCTTCCAGACCTTCCGCCAGTATGCGCTCACGCTCGAGACGTGCGAGAACATCCTTACCTACGCCATTTCCGCCTTCTCCTTCAGCCAGGTGTACCTTTACTCCGTTGGCGAGCATGCCGGCCTCCAATGGATCACCTACCACAGCGGCCGAGCGCGCCTCAACGAGCGCGCCTTGTTCTACACTGTCAGCCTGACTCTTCTGGGCATCTTTGAGGGCATCATGCACTCGGCTCTCGACTACGACCGGCTGCTGCTGGGGTCCATCAAGGCCAAGTCGGAGGAGAAAGAGAATGGCAACGGACAGCCGGCGTCCAAGGAGGATCCCTTCGAGAAGCTGGTCAAGTGCGCCCCGCGACTCGTCATGCGTGCTGCCACCAACTCGATTGGCGTCTGTCTGGCCAACTACCTCACGCTCTACAGCCTCTTCTTCCGCCGCACTGCGTGGTGGTGGACCATGACCCTCTTCCGCCCGCTCTACAATCTCCCCAAGACCAACATTCCCCCGGCCAGCGGCCCGTGGAGCGTCTGGATGCTCTTTCGATCCATCCTGGCAGGCTTCCTCTTGTGCCTGCTTTGGAACTTTGGCAACGCGACCTTGACTCTGCGCCTGGCCAAGGAGCCCATCAAGAACGGGCAACCCTTGACTGCCGAGTCCAAGGACCCCAACGGCAGTCTCTTGAATGGCCTGAAGGCGAAGAAGCCCCGTAACCAGGTATGTGTCCTCTGCGCTCAACATTTCCCCTGCAGTTGCTAACATGACTAGGCATTTGCTATCTGGGAGACGGCTCTGATTGCCCGAGACTTTGATGCCCGCCGCAAGGGCATCTTTGAGGACATTGATCGCAAAGATGGTCCAATGTGGTCGCAACTTTATGTGATTTGCCTCGACACCATCAAGCAGATTGAGAAGCGCATCGATGAGTACGGCAAGCCGCCAGCTCCTCCGCCCGCCGCCGTAAACAAGGATGCTGCCGCCCCACCCCCCACTCGCCTCGTCGAGCCTCCCGTGTCGGCCATGGTCTGGCAGGATGCACCGGCGCCCAAGACATTCCGAGATTCGGTGGGCACTTACGTTGGCAAGAAGATGAGGTCCCCGGGCAGAAAACCCGCCGAGATCGGGCCCCTGGCCAAGCAGACGATCACCGAGCTCCGGGACTCCCTTCTGACCAAGGAGCAGCAACAGTACGCGAACCCCAACGGCATTGCTGCTATGTGGACCAACATCTTCTTGTGGCTTCTGCAGTACCCTATTGGATGGCCCTTCAAGCAGCTCTTCTCGCGCCGCCTTGCCACTGCCGTCCTTGGTACTCCGCACGGAGAGGCCAGCATCTACATCAACGCCGCGTATACCCTGTCCCAACTGGCTGTCTCGAGTTTGAGCGAGGATAATTACGGAAACGTCCACCGCGATGTCCCGGCTATTATCCGGACGTTGACCACCGTGATTAAGAAGCTGGAGATCTTCCGCGATAACCTCGTCATCCACTGGACCGACCTGGAGGGCAGCCGGCAATGCGAGCCCGTGGAGGAAATGCTGGACGCTTTCAAGGATGCTCTCGACACCGTCGTCGGTGCGTTTGAGCAGTACAGCACGGATCTGCGTCTCAGCCGGACCGACCTCCGGTTAGCCAAGGAGGCGACGAAGAAGGCCGTCCCGGCACCTCCTGTAGAGAAGCCTCAGGAGCGGCCGCAGGAGAGGCAACAGGAGCGACAGCAGAAGCGAGCAGAGGAAAAGCAGCCCGAGATGAAGCAAGTGAGCTAGTGGCACACGAAAGTCTCTCGGCGCTTGCCCGAGCTATGGCGCTTCACGCAACAAAGCAACAGCATTTCGCCAACACGGCAGATGGAGCTGCTCGCCCAGAAGAGAGATGCAGTGCCCGGCTTTGGCGACAGGAGCCAATAGCCTTGTCACACTTGCATAGTCCAAAGTCGGCGTCGGGCGTTTGGGTACACCTCTCAGGTTGCAGGTGACCCAACGCATCATGGACTTTCCAGGCAGATACTGGCCAAATCGGCAAAAACATTCGTGTAGCATAATGTCAGTTTCTTTCACCGTTACTGTCGGTTGGTTTTCGGTGAAAGCCACTGGAGGTCAAAGCCACAGGCGGGTCGCATCTGTACCACCTCGGCAAAGATGAGTGCCGAATATTATTGCTGTAGTTCGAAGGGGGTAGATGGAACATAGATCATGATTCGTAATCAGAAAACTATGAATTGAGTATGAAACTCGTCTGCTTCAATTATTGAATATTGATCGCCGACAAGTTACACCTGTTGAAGATTGATGCTGTGAAAGAAATAGAATGTTTACGGCTAATGTTCTAGTGGGTTGCCACGGTTGCACGGCAGCCTTCTGGACCATTTCCACAGGGGATTATAAATAGACGGCTTCTGGAATCGTGCGCCATTCAAGCCAAGGATGTTGATACTTTCGATCGGTAATATATTTATCTCTCAGATTAGATCCCTGGTACACCATCAGGAATCCGGGCGACGATAAATGTGCTGTAGGGCGTCCCATGCCAGCCACGACATTACGAGGCAACCATTCCAGTTGGACATGTCTGACCTCAGGGTGCAGGCAACCTGCATGTTGGAGCGGGGCAGCTAATTCCCGGCGCCCCAGCATCTAATTTAAAGCTCCGCTGGGGGCCTTCCCACTCCACGATCCCTCCCCTTCTCTTTTGCTGCTTCCACGGCTTCGTCATCTCCCTTTCCTGTTGTCCCTCTTTTCGTTGCGGCCTGACTGACCGCGAGACTCGAGATGTCTTGGTCCTAATCACGCAATTGATTGATAGGATGCGATGATTCCGTCCTTCAATTACCCAGCCGCCATCGACTTTCGAGATCGCCAACCGGTCCAGCCGGCAGCTCCCTTCTAATTTAATAAACAAGGCTCGCCCACGATATACCTTGTTGTGTGTGCGAAAATCCCTAATAATAATATGTTGACGGCCAGCGACGGACCGCAGCAACCACCATGGCGCAGTCAAAAGCAAAACTGCATACCGCCTTTCGCATCTTCTACAACTCGCTCTACTTTCTCTTCCAGCTCATCCTGGTCGCGCTGCTGCTCGCGGTGCCGGGCGACATCATCCGCCAGGCCTACCTGTTCACCTTCCAGTACTCCAACATCATCATCATCTCGGGCGTCTACCTCGTCTCCGTCATCATCGTCCTCTTTGTCTACTTCCTGCGGCTCTACATCACGCGGACCGTCCTCGCCGCCATCCCGCGCAACACGATCCCCATCGGCAAGGGCGATGTCAAGAAGCAGGTCCGGCAGATGATTGCCAAGGAGGTCGGCAGGAGCGCCGCCATCGCCTGGGAGGCCCGACCGAAAGTCACCGGACCCAACGAAGAGCCCTTCGGTCTGGGCGTATTGGCGGAGGAGGACAACGAGTTCGACCAACACCACAACGAAAAGACCAACGATGTCGGGAACGAGAAGCTGCGCCGATCACCGTTTTCCTGGCCCACGCTGAAGAAGTCACGGACGGTCGAGAGCAAGATGGGCATCGCGCTGCCCCCGACCAAGCCCGTCTGGGGCGAGATCGAGCACAACGGCTGGGGCAGCCCCAACTCGCCCGACCTGCCCAACCTGCAGTACAGCACCGTCCTGTCCGAGCTGCCGAACCTGATCGAGGCCAAGGCCGTCTCGCAGGCCCCGCCCGACCGCTTCGCCTCGCCCGAGCTGCCCGCGTTCGACCCCGAAGCGGTGGCCATGCTGCAGCGCGCGCCGCAAATGAGCCTGCGCGACTACGTCCTCCACCTGACGTCGCTCGGCGCCATCCCGTCCACGCGAAACGTCTCCGACTTCCTCGACGCCTACGAGCGGGGGCGCTTCTCCCGCGGCCCCTGTCCAACGCGGCGTTCCGGGACCTGATGCACCTGTTCGCCGAGGTGCTCCGCAGCATGCAGCCGCTGGACCCGTCCGCCCTCAACGTCATGGACGAGAACGACGCCAACAGCATGTACACCGACAGCCACAGCAACATCGACGACGACGCGCCCCGCGAGTCGAGCCCCACCACGCCCGAGGGCGGCAGCATACACAGCATGGCCAGCTCGTCCAGCGTGCGGACGCCCGTCAGCCGCGTCACCTCGCCGCGGGCGCTGCCGAAACAGAAACGGCCCGTCATGGTGGCGCGGAACTCGTCTGGGGCCTCGCGGGGGCAGTACGGCACCGCCCCGTCGACCCCGATGAGCTCGCGGGCGGGCGGCGGCTCGCGGTCCATCATCACACCCGGTATCATCGGCGGCCGGCTGCGGGGCTTGTCGCGGAGCTCGAGCACCCACAGCGGCAACAGCTTCGCGCAGACGCGGCCGCCCTACTCGCCGAGCACCTTTGGCGGCGGCGGCGGCAGGAGCGGGAGCGCAAGCGACGGGAGTAGTTTACGGAGATCCGCCAGTCAGAACAGCGAGAACAGCGTTATTAGGCTGTCGCGGCGGGAGGACGGGGTGGATTTGCCGTATGTGCTGCGGATTGGCGACAGCTTCTGATGAAGACGCTGAAGGTTATTGTTATTGTATTATGGTTGGGCTCTCTCCCTCATCAGGCCTACTAGATGAGGGACGAGATTTGTATGATGAAACAGGAATGCGGACACTTTGTGATACCCCCGAGGAGGAAAACGCGGCTTACTACTACAGTACGGAGCGAGCGAGCGAGCGAGAGGCCTGTCTGTCCAAGAGCCACAGTTTGCACGGCATGACATGGCATGGCGTTTTTGGGTTGGTGAAAGATAAGATACGATAGAGATACCCCAGACAGATACTGCGCCCGATCTTGCGGGTTTGGTTTGAGAGAGATTGGGAAAAGGCTCGGGCCTGGATCGAGGGACAGACAAACAAGGAAATATATTGAGACCACTCGCCTGTCTTGATGTGATTATAACAAAAGCAATGGGAAAATGTAATTGTTTGAAGACCCGATTCCCAATTTTTTGCGACGCCTGCAAGCACTCATCGTTTTCTGTCATTCGAATCGTGATGTCGTAACCTTTTCAGAGGAAATGTGTATTGAAACAGTGAAATAAATGTAGTCTCTAAAGATCCAATCCTTTTTCCCTCCTTGGCATCTCCTCGTGCATGACGTCTTCCCGTCGTTGTTTCGTGATGTCGTAACTTCGTTGGTGCAGCTACAAGGGAGCTCACGACAGCGAATCGGCTGCACCCGTCTGCTCTCTGTGTTCTGATCTTGCTCCGAATGCCACTAATACCCCTCCCTACACGGAGTTTTTCCCATAAGCATCATCGCCATCAACCCTGGGATACTTGCTAAGAAAGAGAACGAAAATAAATGGGAAATGGGGGAGAGGAAAGAAAGCAGGAAATGATACATATGCCCTTCGATTTCTACAATTGTAGAAAGCCATCATTTTGCTTTGCAGCCGTCGTGGGACATGATGTGTGAGACGCCTGTGGGCGAAGTCCAGAAAGAAACGGTTATAAAAAGAAAGGGGAAAGGTAGGGGCCAGTTGTGTGTCCATGTTCCTCCAAATCTCGTATATCATCAATTCTGCAGTACCCTCTCTCAGAATGCCCAGCCAAGGAAATGTGGAAGGAAACAAATTTCGTAGGGTCTTCTCCAATTGCTAAGTCTGGCCGGCCCTGTCTTCAAAGTACTCTGAGATCTGTGGAGATGCAGAAACAGAATGTTGTGTCCAGCTCTTGCAGCTTGGGGGCATGTTACGGCACGACACCAGGTACCTCTTGCGCATCGGTCGCTCGAATCGGACGAGGGCAGATGTACCTGGCACGAACATGTACGTCGGTCGCTAAGCCGTTAGGCCCCTGTCTCAATTTTTAGTGATGGTGGAACCGATCAAGCTTAACCTTGTCGGGTGGGCTCACCCCACGTTTCCATAGCGGCGGGTCGGGTAGCGAATCAGAAAAGAGTGCCTGGACGGTTTAGGTAAGTGGGCTGTGTGTCGCTCAGGGTTCGTCTCACTAGCTGTGTGCGTATTTTCTGTCAGTAACACTGCCTGTTACCTGCAGGCTTGTGACTTTTACAGAGATTGAAGCGCTCACATGATCTTGGGAAGTGTATCCCTTCACCTCAAGGTATAAATTGGTTTCTGGGACTAGGCAGAGGTCCCGTTGAGCTTTGCGAGGGCCGCCGCGACGTCTCGCTCAACTTTGGCCTGCCGGTCGGAGGTGCTCTTTTTTGAGGACTCAGGTCGGAGACCTCGGGCAGTGACTGGGTCCCCGCCTTCGTTCTTGGTCGACATGAAGGACTTGACCGCCTTGCGGGACATCGAACTGTTAGATGAGGGCATCGTGATTTCTCTGGCGATATATGTAAACAGATAAGCCCAGGTTCAAGTCGTATACTTGTCGTCGTGCATTCGGGGGTCTTAATATATGGAAAGTCTCCCGAAGTATTCATGTTGTCATAGCACCAGGTGGAGCGGAAAACAGTTGCGGCAGGAGTTGGAAAGAAGGGAAGGTAAGGTAAGAAATATGACCCTCACAGGGTTTGCATACCCGTTGCAGATGGAAAAGTCCGAAGGGAGTTCGCGATCAGGCCTAAAAAGGTGTATATACAAATCCAGAAAATTGATGAACAAGCTTGGATACTGATAAAATGGTTACGATGTAGACCTTCGTATGGGTTGCTGATGCGGTCTATGTGAGGTGCAGTTGGGGTGACGGGGTCGGGGCTAAGTTGAGTGTCGGGTCCGTACCTAGCTTTCGATCATGTGGTATATGCATTCTAACTGCGGAGGATGGTCCGTTTAGACTTTTATTACATCTGGATATGGATCCTTTTTATATACGTGTGTTCTACTCAAGCAAAGTGAAGGGGGTCAGACGGTCAACGGGATTAGAGGGTTGAAGGGCCAATGTATACCGCACACTTGCATGATGATGTTTTTGTGTAAGGTGAGAATGTCGATCCAATCAGAGCTCGGCCAGGCAAGCAGAAGCCAATCAAAACTCGGGGAAGCCATGGTGCGCCTGCGGACCATGGAAGAAGGTACTTAGGCAACGCCAAAGTCCAACGACAGCGATCCGGTGTGCACCCCTAATCGCTTGCTACTTTCGTTGACCTTTGGCTACCTGATGCGAGTGTTGGCTTCGCAGACTCCGGAAAGTATAGTAGCAGCGACGCCAAATTCAGGTATCATTACTAACAAGCAGGCCGGCCAGCATGAGAGGCCAATCATCCGTCGTTGCTGCAAGCCCTCATACAAGCCGGGCTGTAATGGCAAGGATCAATCGTCCGTCTTCGCTGCTAGACTTCTTATGAGGGGCAACGGCTAGCTGGCAGCCCAATGATCGGTCGTTGCTGCAAGCCCTCACACAAACTGAGCGACAATGACAAGGGTCCAAACATACCATGCATTACATACATACTTAGATGGGGAGCGAAATATGTTAGCCGCAACAACCTATCGCTCCCTCCGAACCCCTGCCACCTTTGACACGCAAGCACCTCGAGTTCCTCGTGCCATACATGTACATGATCAACATTGCATTCTTCCTCTTTTCCCAGTGTGGTCAATCAACAAGAAGGCCAGGGGGAGGGAATCCAGGCAAAACGAACCCTTGTCGACAAGGGAGGGCGGGCGGCCTGAATGTGTCCTGCGGTGTGGGTGGGGAGGTGCAACAGTGATTGGCCGCATGCCAAAAAGGAAATGTTCAAGAAGAGGGTTCCTAGAGTGTAGTCCTCGAGGTAAAAATCCGATATAGTAGTTAGCCTGCGCGGGGTGCTTGGAGTTATAATAGCAAGTATGTACAGTGTCACTTGCCATAAGCTTGGATAGGAAAAATCTGGCTGCTCCGGAACAAAGGGCGAGGAGCGGCTCAGGCAAACACGTAACATCGGAGAATATTCCCGCCCTGCCCGCCGACTCCCATGCACCCACCCTAATTACTAGCAGCTACTGTACTGATTCTTGTTACAGGCCAACACAATATTCCGTCTGATTTCGCATTCAGCTACCGCTACGTAGCTACATACATTCGCCATGATCAGCCGCCCATCGTGACCTTGTCAGACATCCATCATGTGTCGCGCCCGAGATGCATACCTCCGAATGCCTTCATCCAAAGTCTATAAGAGCAAGATCCCGCCCGACGGATCCAAAGAGCGTGCTAGGGCACTGTACCTGAGCCGATGGTGTGGGCCGCCGTTAAGCCAACCTTATTTGACGGGCTAGCATCCCCCACTCCCTGGGCGTCGGAACTTTTCGTCCCACTTGAACCTTGCACTTGTTGCTCATTAGTTACATCCAACTGCCACAAGATGCTTACCAGACACTTACCTGCAAGCGCTTTATATTACGCGTAGATATCACTGAGTTTTATTCATCTTCCTCAGTGCTGCATCCATCTCATGCTGAACTCTGGCCTGCCGGTCGGCGCTGCTTTTTTCTGATGATGAGCCAGGTCGGAGGGCCATGGCAGTCACGGGGTCGCCGCCTTCGTTCGAGGTCGACAGGTACGTTTTGACCGCCTTGCGAGACATTGACTTCTCAGATGGCGACTTATTCTTCTTGGCAACAGCGTGCCAGTGCTTGTGTGGGGTTTCTCTGGAAATATCGATAGTTAGTTTGGGATGTGGTCCAAGTGGTGCAATTGGCGTTCTAAACCTGGGATCTTCGTAGATGGGCGGACTTTCGCATCGAAGATGATCATCTTAACGGCTCAAAAATGAGCAAGATGGAGATGAGCTACTGGCTTCGACGGTGGAGGGATATGCAAGGAGAGTTTTGCCAAATCCCAATCGGGCACGGGTTGGAATACGGGGTGAACATGGAGGAAATTTGAATCTCGAGGTACACTTACCCGTTACACACGGAACGATCCGAAGCGCCATCCATTGCTGAAGACTTCACAACTTGAAGCCCAAACAAGAAAAAAATAAATCGAATAATAATATTGGATGCCGAGAAAATACAATTTAGACGCAGCAAGTTTTGCTCGCGGATTCATCACCTAGACTGGTACGTTGGTGGCGGGGCCAGTCTGGTGAGTGCAAGACGGACGGGACCGGGGCCTGGTTAAATGCCGGGCATCACTGGATGTAGAGTATCTGGTAACTGCTTGGTAAACTCCAGAGGGTTTCACATGTCTTTTCTCGGGAGGAGTTCATGACGTTCAGATTCTGATTATTTGATAGATATTTATATTCTGTGCAAGACCAGGTAGTTTGAAGATGGAAGATAGCTGTCATCGCGAGACGGACGAACCACTTTGTTCGGTGACTTTTCGAAGTACTTAGGCACCTAGAAGGCAGAGATGTCGCATTGGGACAATGGTTGCCGGCTATTGGTTAGGTATCCTGTCTGGTCAGCACCTCCCACAAATTGTTCCTTGCCAAATGTGAATATGACGTGCAGCGTGGGTCGGACTCTCTCTGGTCAGGTCGAACAGCATTCTAAAAGCCATCGACCTGCCGATGCTGACGCTTCAACCGACACGAGATACTTGGCTAGTAAACTTGCCCTACGCATACATCAGACAGGTTGAACCATTACACCAGCCTTATGCATGTTGGCAGTTCATATATTTACACGAAGTCCCAATGTCACCTAATGCCATCCAAGACATAATTGATACGAACCCTCTTGCATCTTTCGAGAGCTATTTGCACCACCATATCTAAAGGGATACGGTAGCAGCCATCGCGTGCGTGCGACGAATCCATATGGACACTATAAACCATCATCTGTGAAAGCCAAGGAATCTCCGGTAGCCAGTCCAATACCAATATCAGTGAGCGAAAGATGTTGTAATTGAAGGATGTAGACCGCAGCCCCATTGGGTTGCTGTCAAGCCACTGGTCCTTCTCGAAGCCTCGCCTACGGCGGCAATAGGCGCGGAGGTATAGTCGGTGGAACGTGGATATCAAGCGCCGCACTCACCGCTGTTCTTTGCATTGCCCAACTGCATGATGTTAAGTGGGAGCGAGAATTCTCTGGAGTAAGCTGACGGACGATCTTCTCGAGGCGCGCCTCGTCTACGGCGGCAATAGACGCGGAAAGAGCATATGCGGAACGTCGACATGAAGCGCGCTGTTCTTGCTTGCTTGACTGCAGGAAGGCTCGCGGCTGCGGTACTTTCTATTTCGGAAAGCACGTCTGGTGCTCATCCCTGTCTTTCCTTGCTTGCACCCGCATCCAAAGGCAACCACCCGCCCCTCGCGAGCTTGTACCGATGCCCGCTTCTATACATGCGTCCAGTACCATACGATACATGAGAATGTCACCATCAAAAGGCGGCAATCACACGCGCTGGCCCCCGATTACCATCGGGTGAGCGGCGTTGGTGCAAGGCAGCTGCTTGCAGGTAGACGCATCCGAGTCGGCCCGGCCATCGGCAGCCGGAGCAGGCCAGCCCTACAGACTTTCTCCGAGGCAGCCCCTGGAGAATGTTCCTGGCGCAAACACGGCCCATGCATGGCCTGTCAATAGCTGTCGCGACTCGCTACGCATCCCACGCCAACACCAAATACCACATCCCACCTGACTGTGACGTAGCTTAACCAGAGTAAGGAGACGTGACGGGTGTGCATAGATTCCTTTCAGTTTCTTACTTGTCGTACTCCTTCTCCTCGGCTGCTGTTTGCAAGAAATTACAATGTTGCTGGTCGCAATAATGTAGCAGAGTCCATAAAAGAGAGCGTCGCTCACTGGGGTTTCCAAAAGTGACGGCGGGGTAAGTGGGGCACAGGGAGGGGCTGGGATTGAAAACGACTGCAATGAGAAACAAAGTCTGAAATGCCACCACCGCGACCTCTGAAGCACTCGAATCGTTCAATAGAGGCTTGCATGTTGGAGAAGAGATTCTTCAGTATACCAGGTGGCTTAATGAAACTTCTGCTGCAGATCCAGCCGGTGAAGGATGCCTTGGTGATGAAAACCGACAAACTGGAATGGGAACGAGACCGAGGTTGATTGGGATTACTCTTTTCGCGCGTTGTTCGTGGTTGTGCCTGCCTTTCAACACCGGTCCTCTTGATCTTCTGCCCCTTCACTTGAGCTGGACTTAGTAGCTTCACTGTCCTTAGAAAGATGTCCAAGGTCGTAGAGTAGGAAGACTCGCGTGTGCGCTTGAATTGCTTGATGACGGTCTCGATGGGCAAGTGCTGCGACGTCGACAATGCTACGCCGGAGGGGGCGCACGTGGGATTGTTGGAAGATAGCTACCTGTGTGGCAGACTGGCTACTGTCAAAGTAATCGTCTGCTAAGACTCTGGGGTCATCTCATTACAGTGTGGCAATGTCGTAGACCAAAACTGGTCTTCCCGTTATTTGGCGGCGGCTGGGACAGGACTGAGAGCATGGCCAAGCTACAAAAGTTCGACAGCTTCATGAGGAGATCGCAGCACCTGACCTGCAACGTCACAACGTACATTCGCAAAGCGGTCAAGCGTATCGACCTGTCCGACAGCACCCACCTGCCCGCGGCCACCAGACTGGTGGCCTCCCTGTGCCGTCCCGAGCCCGAGGCTTTCCGACGGCCTGCGCTCTCGGAGATTTGGCGGTGGATCATCCATGTGCAACACATAGAGTGTGCTTATTTGAATATATACACGGTCGGATGGATGTCATACCAGATGGAGGTATCCAAATGCTTCTTTCTGAAGCAGTATGGGCAGACCAGATCCACTGGCTTTCGTCAAGCCAGCCCGTCAGTACGGTAGTAGATTGCCCAATAGATACCACGGCATGTCGCCCGTCAAAGGGTACGATGGGCGCGTGAGGCCATTTGGAAGGAAATGGCTAACAGTAATAGATTCTTGTAGTCGATGAGAGCTGCGGGGGCGGCATACAATACAGGAGCAGGAGTTCAGGAGTCTCAACGAGGTGCATTCCACTGGTCCTCGTGATTGGTTAAAGTGATAAGGAATTTGGTCAAGATGCGCAAGTCCTGGCATGCAACAGTTGAGAAAGTGCGATTCATCAGAGGAGTAGCTGAGGCGGCACTTGGACAGGATCGAGCTCGGATTGAGAACAGAACATGGATTCATTGAGAACTGAAATAACCAACGTGAGAATGCAATGCTTTCAAAAGCCAACTGTTATTCCTTCCTTTCCTTCTGTTACTCGTTTTCATCCTTTCGTTTCCCAGTCGTAATTCATGATGTCGTAGTATAGTAGCCAAGGAAAGAAACAGGTCAAGGAAACCCGACAAGAAACAGAACATAAATGCGACGAACATGATTTGTCTTTCTCCGCGCTTTCAACATCAAGCAGCTACCAGTTTGTAGGAGAAATTTTTATGTTGTGGATTGATATGCAGCGACCAACGAGGGGCAATGAAATGGAAAAGGGAGGAAAATTGAGCCCATGGTACGTTCAATATACCCCCAACACCTCACGACTGAAAGTGAGGACTAGCGAAATGGAAGGAAATCGATGAGAGAGGGGGGAAGAAATGGGAGGAGAGGGACTGGTGACCAAAGGCGTTTTTATCAACAAATCGTCCGACAATTCTGGGGTTTCCAAAAATAAGCTGCAGGCACAATGACAACATATTGTGCATGTGGCTAAGCTTTGGTTCCCCCAAGTGTCGATACAAGCAGCTCGCAGACCGGGGCCTGAAGCTTGATGCACCCCGGCCTCGGTCTGTGGAATGAACTGCAACGGGGCGGCGGATGACTTGGCCAAATCTCGGTTGATGAGCTGAGGGCCACCCCAAGAGGGTTCTGTAGCGCGCTCCGTATGGTTGGAGACTTTTGCCAGGGAGCCCGCACTTGTCCTGAATGGGATGAGCCAAGACGCTAAGTCCCACCCCTGTCCGGGACAGCGGGCACCAAGATTCGTCAGGCAGAGACGGTACTTGACACAGTAAACTGGTTTTTGCATCCGCACTGCTACATGTCCCATGTTGTTAGTATATCGAGCCCCCATCACATCATGCAAGCGATGGTCAATAACGCCTATGTGCCTGTACGAGGTGGTCTGGATACTCGTAAGGCATAATACTTACAAATTTGAAAGCTGGACAGTTTGCTTGATGATGTGGTGGTTGGAATCACGGGTTTCCATTCAGCTTTGCGAGGGATGCTGCCATCTCACGCTTGACTTTGCTACGGCGCTTGCTCACGCTCTTGGAAGATGATTCACCCCGGAGAGATAAAGCTGTTACGGGGTCTGCGCCGCTGTTCTTCTTCGACATGTATGATTTGACGGCTTTCTTAGACGTTGACGCCTTGGACGGGGACCCGGTGTTGGCGGCGATAGTGTGCGAAGGCTTGCGTGGTGTCTTTCTATTACACACGGACTGGGAGTTAGATTGAGGGCTCGAGAAAGTCTGATGACTTGACTTCGGTAGCTAAGATCATTCTGAATGATGGTGACAGACAAGAAACAAGAATCGATGTCGGCAGCAAGAAGAATGAGGGGTGTCGTCCCGAAAGCGACGTGCCCCATGATCGAAGAACAGCTGAATAGGATCTTGCAACCTGCAAGAGTAGTTTGTCAAGGGGTAGAGGAAAGAGTGAGCAGCAGAGGAAATGAGATTTATGCATTTAGATTCTACCATGACCAAGCCAGTGCAGATACCCTTCACTTCGGCGACTGTAGAAGGGGAATGCATACACTTGGACTCAGCCATCACCAGACCTGCACATGCCCATTTAAATTGTTTTACCAAAGGAGAGAACTGAAAATGTACCAACTAAGACACATCATCACTCCAGTTATGGAAGTAGGCTTGGAAAGCAGGTTTCTGTAGATGGAAGGAACGGGTGAGATAAGAATGCGTCGTACGTACCCTCCGTACACACTGCGATCCGAAGAACCATCCATTTTGGCGATGCCTTCGAGAATCTTACGGCAAATAATATGTTCGTCAAGGGGTCTGGGAGAGAAGCGATGAAAGTCGAAACCGCGAGAAGAAGGGGAACGTGTGGACCGTCTGTTGGGATGCTCCTGATTAGACCAAGTAGTGAGGGCGTCGTGGGCCTTATGCCATTGAGCGAGGGGAGGTAGTAGAGCAAAACCTGCCGAGAAAACACTGAACAAAGTCGAGATCAGACTGATATCCAACGAGTAAGGACGACAAGGTCTTTACGCTTCATTGAAGAGGGATGTAAAAGATAAGAGGAAAGGTGACTGTAGCAATTAGCAGGGGGATTAGAGAGGAAGAAATTAGGATTTTATAATAGTAGTAAGAATACCAGTTTCCTAGATGCGACTTGGAGGTAATGTATGAATGATTATGAACGTGTGGTTCGCACATGGGAGACGTGAGTACATTTGTACATACAATATGCGCGAACCGGTACAATACAGTGTTTCTCATCTAAGTACATGCCCTAGTTATGGTTGCCTAAGTACCCAAGTATTCATGGGCGCGAACCATGGCCAATGCGGCTCACATGTCGTCTTGTGTATACAATTCCCTCCCCCTCCTCTCCGATTCCCTACCCGCTCTCAGTTGTTTTGCTCGAGAGAATGCGGCTCACACACAGTCTGGTGCATGCGGCTCAAAATCCGTATGCTGCCGACACATGATGGCGTTACCATGTGCCATACCCCAAAAGGCGACGTTAATAATATCCTACATTCTCAGTGTTTCATCCTATATCGGACTTTTTAACAAGGTAGTTTAATTTCTTTCGCTATAACACCTTTATGATACGGCTGACTATAATGAAGCTGGCTCCATTGGCGTAGAAACTCAGACTCTAACTAATGTATTCTAGCCAGTCAAAATGTACCAACATACAGCAATGAGAAAGAGACCAAGTGAACAAAAGCCTATGTAAGATATAGGAAGCGGCAGATCGGTTTGCGCATGGTGCATTCTAACAGCTCGACCAACCGATTGACCGATGGATCGCCTGACTTGTCTGCCCTAGCCCAAGGAACAAAGGGAGCCCTAGACGGGACCCATTTGGGCAGCTTGGATGTTTGCGTCATGGATGGCGAGTCCGATGCCGGCGAGCAACCGCATCTCTTTGGGGCAATTCGAGGATGAGACATCCGGACGCTGCTGCATACGAGGTGGACTTAGGTGGCCAGGTATGATTGGCCAGGTGCTATCCAACCAATCCGTTAATCAACCACGCGGCGGATGGGCAATTTCACCAATAGGTTCAATTGACGATACAATTCGGTCCCGTGTATCTTGCGCCAATGCGAAAGAAAGTTGCGGCTCTCCGGCCGGGTTCGAAGGATGATGGATCACATAATACAATCTCGACACTTCAACATGTGTCCCAGTTGGAGAGTGAGCGACCTGGCGGAAGATAGGCGAGATGGGGGTGATTGGTCATGGTTACGGTTGAGTGTCGCGTGTGCTTGATACTGACCTGTCACCCAGAATATGCGATCGCAGAAGAGATAACCCGGAATTTCAAGATGAATTATGAACTATACAGAAGTACACTGCTCCTTTTTCTCCCTCTGTGATCATCCCAAGAGCCCTCCGCTGCTCGGGTCTGAGGTAAGGGAAGATGCTGGATTGAGCTGAGCACAGACAAAACTAAAGTTACCTGCCCGACCAGATGGATACCCGTCATAGTGCGGGTCGCCTCTAAAAACGAGCTTATTAAGCGGACCGCCCCCACCAGCCCAGGCCGGAACTTTTTAGCTCTGTCAATCGGTATGTCAAAGAAAGGATGAGCTTTGACGTCTCGAGATCGGATGCACTGCATACTCTGTGTCAGTCAAACTATGCATCGTTCATCGGTCGCATTCCACTACAGCAACATGGCACTTACCGCTGCGCTTGTTGCATCGCGCGCGTAGATCATGAAGTACTGTACAGGTTCAGTGATGCTGTCATCTCGTTCAGCACCCTGGCCCGGCGTTGAGCTACGCTTTGAGACGGCGTGTCGGATCTCAAGGCCAAGGCCGTCACGGGATCACCGCCCTCGTTCTTGGTGGCCATGTATGACTGTACATTGTTTCGAGGGGCCTTGATCTTAGGACGGGACTCGGTGTTTGTGGTGACAACGGTGGGGGGCTTGGACGGGGTGGCACTGTTCCGTGTAAGACTCGACACATTTGAGTAGCAAGAGATGGTGTAGTATGATTGGATGGATGTTTAGTAATTGGCACAGTCGTTTTTAGGTGGGGTTGCATGCCGATGCTGCAGTGGAAGAGAAACCTGTCAGGGTGCTGGGCCAGGTACTTCGGTACTTGGCGGTAACACTAAACAATACCAGCAAATACCTACCCACTGACACTGACATGGATAAGGGTTCTAGATCTGATCGGAAGAAAGGGAACAATGAGTGACCATCTGATTCAGCTACACCTAGGTTGCTGATAATGATGAGGTCGGACTGACCTCAATGTTGGAAGAGCAGGTAGCAGTCTGTGAAGATGACAAGGCAAGAAATAGTGTCATGTAACGCACCCCCCATAAACGGTGCAAGCAGATGAGCCAGGCATTGTAAGTCGAGGCGTGGAGGGCACATGAGATGAATTAGATAGTAAATGGGCAGGTAGTTCACGGAACAACCAGTATTAGCTTGAGTCGGTGCAGGGTGAGAGACAAGTGATGGGCCAATGCGAGACTACGTCTTCGGCCTTGTCCCTTGCTACGATTGTTTTCGGGATATGTGCATGGTAAGAGAAGGTCGGGTGATAGGTCAAATAGCAAAACGGAGATGGTTGGCCTTACCTGCAATCGTTTTCGACAAGGACGCTTAGCAATTATATAGTAACGAGACCTGGGGAAGACAATGTTGGCTCTACATACCAGCGTCCATGTAATTGCTATGTGAGTGCGGGATCTCTCTTGGAGGTTCGCGAGTCAGAAGCAGAATGAGGAGCGCTAGGTAGAATTGGGATGCGAATTGCGCTCGCTTGGGGGGTTCCTTGCAGAGGGCCAGTCCGGCTTTCCCAGGCGCTGGGTGCGATGATTTCACTCCAGGGTGGCCCGTTACCATCTGTGGTGGGGTTTCTTAAAAATGCGTTGGCCAATTGACAGGACGGCTTAAACGTGTCGGCAGGGGTCTCATGTAGCATTTTGACACCGAAACTTTTCCAACATGCGGTTCGACGGCGGACGGCTGGTGCAATCGTCGTGATGGT
Organism: Apiospora marii; assembly: GCF_038362585.1. Classification (NCBI taxonomy): domain Eukaryota; kingdom Fungi; phylum Ascomycota; class Sordariomycetes; order Amphisphaeriales; family Apiosporaceae; genus Apiospora; species Apiospora marii. The sequence goes on from NW_027117377.1 coordinate 5,745,982, forward strand.
TGCTCCCAATGTGGTCTACTTGCATGTGTCGTTGAGTAGCACACTGGGCTTAGAGGGAATGAAAAACAGGCCACCTGAACATGAGTGCAGCGTTAGCCACCAAACCCACCACAGCGATGCAGCACACGGGTGTGTAGTAGGTAGTAAGTATGCCGCATCTTGCAGCGCCAAGGGCTGTCTGATACGGCCTTCAGCAAGCTAAGGACCCGAGAAGATGCCCACACCCACTCATACGCTCGCATGCAACTGCGCACTGCCAGCTTCTTGTTTCCCCCAAATAGGTACTCGGGCGTATTCAGGGTACAACCAGCCTACCGGGTACAATGGGGATACATGCGTATGAACCCTAGTCCTATCCCAGATGCACTAAGGAGTATTACGCACCAAGTAATGCGTTGGACCAACCAACTGGTTGGGACGGAATTGTTCTACGTAAATCCGATCGCATGTCGCGTGGTACTGCAAAGTACCGTGGAAGAAGTGGGAGCTCTTGACGATCTGAGGAGTAAAACAAGCGACAAGGGTCCATGTGCTTGGATTTTTCCCGGTGGGTGACCCTGAAGGATAGGCCACCACTCACACTAGTCTGTGTTATTCGACCTGCGAAACGACACGCCCTAATGAGCGTTGCGATACGATAGGATGGGTGTACCACCCATTCTTCGGACCTGCATAGTGGACCCATGCCTTCTTTGCCCGGGCGGGCTTTCAGATCTTTTTTTCCTCCCTAGCTGCTGTTCCTGCTCATCTCTTGCTAGTGCCGTTTCGCGCAGGTGACTGGGTTGTTTCGTCATTTCCGCGAATGCACACCACGTCCAATTAATTGTCAAAAGGCCAGAGGCAGTAGATTACAACCAGAGTCGACTGAGACTGGCAGGTATGTGGGTGCGTCGCCCAAGTTGTAGGGGCGTTGCTCCAGCTGCTTTCACCCAAATGCGATGGGCTGATGGTGACAACCTCCGCATTTCTCTCATCGGCGCCCGCCAACCATTTGGAGGCTAGGCTTTCCAGCTTGTCTGTGCACTCCTATATCGGCAGTGGTATACATCATCCCAGGGCAAAACGCCTGGGGGCATTGGTAGGAGTTTTGAGTCCAAGCCACCCAAACTGCAGGCTCCCCAGTTATCCGTGAAACAGGTTGGTGGTGCTTAATTGCACGTTTTTACTCTGATCGAATCTATCCAGAATCCGTCGCAATGATGATTGATGACAGCGCAGGCTATAAGAAGCCGAGCATCCGACAGCGGGTCAGTATCTCCTTTTCATCAAGTGTAGTTCTCATGTGTTATATTTAGCAATGGAACCGCCAGCTCGTTCTTAACAAATTTTGGAGACAGGCTTGAGCTGGGACTGAGGGTCAGAATGTGTGGATACAAGAAATGCGACCGGTCTTGGTCTGGCCGCAGATAACGTAATCTGTCGAAAATCGACAACCTTTTCCTTTTCCTTGCCATCTCTACGTCTTGTCCCACGAAATCTGCTTGTACCCAGTGTATCCCCGTCATGCGAATATAATGTCGTGATCTTTCTAGGACAGACAATGCTAGAAAATAGACCAAGCTCATGAAGAGACAAAAGAGAAGTATATAGAGATCATGGTCGTGCCGTTTCCCTCGCCTGATTGTGAGAGATTGCGAAATTTAGTGTGGTGAGGCGCGCAAGTAAGAAGAAGCGATCAAATAAAGAGGTGGAAAGGAAAGACTAGGCGTGAGGAGTGCTGTTTCCCTCCAAACCCGATCGGCAAGATATGATCTAGAGATGAAAATGAGAAAGGCGAAAAGAAAACAAGATGGGAAATCCCAGCCAACCCGGTCGGACAAAACCCCACGATCCCAGGTACACCTTTTGTGAGATGAGACTAGGCCAGACCGACCGGGGCGACTAACTCGGGTATTAGTAGGCGAGCGCTGGTGCGAATCAGCCTTGATGGTGGGGTCTCATGCCACGTGCCAGACCCTTGTCGTCGGGAAGTTGTTGTTAGTGTACCCCGATCTGCTTTATCAGACTGGACGGGGACAATTGACGTGCCAGGGTCGCAATATGTCACTGCGCTATTGATTATGTCAGTCCAAGTCAGACTAACAACCTTCAACGGTCGGCGAACTACATGCGAATGCTGTTCGGTCGAGCCTTCCATTTCCATAGATGAAACATATGACACAACTTGAAGTATTCGGGACTCTCATCCAACGACCATGAAAAAACGACCATGAAAAAAAGGAAACTTACATCTAAGAAAGCTGTATTGCGCGTGCAGCTCTCCGAGATTCTGTAGCAGGTAGCCTACAGCTGCGCCAGGTATGTGGCCGTCTCCCGCTCAACCCTGGCTTGTCGTTCAGCCGCGCTCTGCTGGGATCCAGGCCGCAGGGCCAGGGCGGTCACGGGATCACCGCCGCCGTTAACTTCCGACATGTACGAGTTCGTCCTCGCGTCAGACATTGACTTCTCGGAGGGAGATGCGATTTGGCGATTGATTAAGTGGGAGGGCTTGGATGGAGCCGCCCTATTATCCTATATGAGATTCCATTCGACGCGCCCAAGTCACAGCAAGGGACGAATAGTAAGGCAATTTGTGTGGCTAGTGGCTTTGCTAGACCGGTGGGGGGGACAGAGAATGGGCGGGATGGGAAGGGAGGGACGTTGGGTCGGCAAAATCAAACAAAGAATCATTGTGTGGGAGGGACTGATCCACCCCCACCAACAAGAAGGCGGGGGCATATGCCCGGCACCCCGATCTCATGGGACTGCAAAACAGAGGGGATACAGCGTGGAATATGGGGAACATTGCAGTGAGTATCAGGTTCTTGGCCGGCGAAGAGAAGCAACGAAAGCATCAACGTACCCTCCATAGAGGCTTCGAGTGGATGAACCAGTCATCGTAAATATATATAGTAATGAGTGTGTATGCCAGTCAGCTGTAGTAGACAACTCGGAGAGGTGCACGACGACCGAGGTCGGTCAAGCAACCATGTAGTAAGACAGACAGGTGTTGATGAGATGTGCAAGGGCTCTGGTGGCAAGAAAGTGGAAGAACTCGCGTTGGGTAAGGAATGAAACTTCCTGCTCTTGCTTGGTCTTGTTCGCCTGTTGATTGAAGTCGATGAGAACATCCAACAACATGGCGGCGGCAGGACTTGGGCGCCCAGGCTCGATTTATACACCACCTTCGTCTTGGGGCTGCTCATCGAGCCCAGGCGATTTCTCAACGCTGCATACATACCTCTCGAGAATGATACCATCTCTTCTCCCTCCCTCTCTCTCGTGCAGTGGTAATTTCCTAGGTTGTGGTGACGAGCCAGGGCGACCCCTGCTGGCCAACGCAAGATGGCTACAACTCCCCTCTGCCTCTTCCAGTTCTTTCAGAGTACGATGCAGTACTTTACCACACCTCACTACATGCGGTCGGGTTCGTGTACCTATATGCAGGGTACGACAATGCTGTGCCTACGTAATTCGGGTGGAAGTGCCAGACAGGGATGCTGCAGGCGAAGTGGATTGGACATGATCTGCACTAGGCTGCCCAGCCAGCGGGCGCGAACGGGAACCAAAATCGACAGAAACTTCGCTAAATATCGACAGTTCTTATCTCCGATATCTTGTTTGAGATTTGGAAACAAACACACATTCAACAGCTGCCGGAAATCGGTAACTTGAATGAGAGGCGGTATCTGAATTCTTTCTACTCAGAGGCTGGGATACCATTCTTACTGAGGGGGCGGAGGTCCGTCTCTGAAGGTCGGGCACCTGTTTCTAGCGATGGAAGAAATTTAGAACGGGAGAGATGGGGTGGGCTTGCTAGTGAACCACACAGCTGATCAACGGTTCGTTGGACGACATTCGTAATGGCCCGCTTTGAAATCCAGGTACCAGATGCACATGTTTACTAGTGAGGCATCTGAGAGTTTTGAGAAGGGCAGAAAGAGAAAATTTTGCCGTGGCATGATGATTTGATAGGCCAAGCACGTACGCATCCTTCCCTCTGGACCTGCATTGTGAATCAAGGACCGCTTCGCCCCGTGAGGGGTAAGGGGGGATTTGTTTTCAGGTTTTCACCTTGGTCGCTGGTCATCCCACCCAAACGCTTGCCGCTAGTCGCGTTTTTTTCTTGAGCACACTGGGCTAGTTCCTTCATGTTGTTATTTCGGTGAAGGTGCATTGCATCCAATTGCCTTGCAGATGGTCAGGGACAGTGGAGAAGGAGCCGACGAGTGGCGATCACTGTGCCTGGCAGATGGATGGGGTGCGTCGCTTTAGTAGTTGGTAGCACGAGCATGGCATTAGGGCAGCGACTTACAAGACTGCTTTGTACATATGGGAGAGGTCAAGTCCGAGGCGGTAACGCCACCAACCTCGCTTTTTGCCAGATGCTAAGCAGAACGCATCCGTGGTGGCAGATGCTGTTTCTTGCTGGAACTTCCCAATGTTAAGATATTTTGAAGCTCGATGCGGCTGCTACATGCAGCAATGACAAGCCAGTTCTTCAACTCGGTGGTGGTCGGGCAAGCAACCGAAGGGTGAGCTTCCGGGCCACAGCTTATTTGTCGACCACCATGCCGGCCGGCATTCGCATCATTTCAGGACGAGCTAGCGCTATTCGTACGGGCATTTGGGTGGGCACAATATCTTAGTTTGGTCCAGCTAAGTCGGGTCGCTGTCTTTACCGTGCTGCCGAGAGTACTTTAGATAGGGAATGCCAAGAAGCTGCCGACCTGGGTCGCACATCCCAACTCGCCAGCTAGATGCCGTAGTGGCTATCGCCGTTTTGCATGGATGAAACACGATCGGCAGCAAGCAACAACCAGCCTCGGACTGACCGGGCCTTCTTACCTGGCCTTTCCAGTTCTTCAGTTTACCACTACAGAAAAAAAAAAAAAAAAAAAAAAAAAAAGAGAACCACCAGTCCGGTTAATATGGCAAGGGGTATATATGATCTTGCGGTAATGCATGACATTGCATGAGCGGCCGGCTACCTACCTCGCCGCCTGGCTGCCTCGATATGGTATTATTAATACCCTGAATAGGGCACCTGCGCTGCGAATCCATGGACACCCGCATTCATTACCTTGATTCGAGTTTTCTCGCTCATGCAGCTTTCAGCAGGATTCTACGTATGTCACCGGCGTGAGCAGCAATCGCACCTGGCAGTGGGTTGGATGCCAAATGAGGGAACGTCGGCATCTAGTGATGTCCAACTAGCCTCTTGTAGTTATTGTATAATGCATCCATAAAGCCACGTACGACTGACTTGTTGAATCGCAATCCCCCGTACCTAGAAGATGGCGTTTTCTTCTTCCTTACTATAAGAATGAACGAATGGGTGGGACCAGATCGACCAGGCGACCGTTGTATGCATGAGATGGCTGGAGGTTTGGAGCCTCCCTTGGGTATCCCCTCGTGTCACTGTGGGTGTAGAGTACATTGAGATTAGATGGAAGGGGGACAGAAAAAGAAAACCGTCAAGACAGGTGCCAAATGGAATCGCCAACGGCGTCGGGCGCAAAACCGGTGTCCAACCCTTTTCGACGGTTGCAGGCGGCAGGGCAGGAATCCTCTTATTGAGCCATGCCTGTCCTATAATGTACCTATGTATCGCAGGCAGTGGGTTACACTCCAGTGCGTGTGTGTGAGTGTGCCCTGTAGGGAAGACCAAGGGACCCTTTTTCTCACTCCTCTCCTTAAATCCAATCGTTCAGGGCCCTCCACTTCCGGGGTACTTTGCAGTACCATGCTACATGCGGTCGGGTTTGTGTAGAATTCCATCCCTGCAAGGGTGCCAACCACTTTTGCTTGGATCTGGGTCCTTGGAACTACATTTTGTGGCCGTCAGTCCTGTTTCCCCAACAGGGACTCGATTTTGCCCCATAAGGAAAGCACAGACGAACCTGTTTAGTGTCGAGGGATGGGCCGAGGGCCAGTAGATGCGGTAGGTCTCCAGCAGTCCTCTCTGCGCTGCATTTTCACTCTACACTGCATCAGGTAGCACGACGTCGATTCACACAGTAGTTTCGCTGTTGCTGAAGGCACCCCATGTGCCAGATGGTGCGTACATTACCTCATCTCACCTTTGACTATCATCACGACACCCGGCTCCAATCAAGACGGGGTGGGGTGCACAGTGATCTATTCGGTTGACGACTCTCAGTTCTAAGTTCAGGACATGGATGTACATATCACAAGAGACTACGTAATCTCTTCCAAAAGATCTGCTAGCTTGGCCACGAAGAAGAGAAAAGTCACGAGGAAGACGATGGAGAAATTGCAGGGCCACGACATTAGGAAAGTGTCTTGGATACGCAGATGGCGCTAAGTGCTACATAGGCCAGGCACTGGCTGACGGATGGCGGGGGTCACATCAACTGGAGATCGCGGCACGCAAGACTCGCAACGAGAATAGAGCCAGGTATAATCAAATCGGGGGAACGTACATGATCATCAAATCTCCGGTGGTCCAATTGCCATGCCGAGCGCTTCAAAACCGCTGAAACAAGGCGATGAACACGTAGCCAGGGGTCACCCTCAAATCTCGAGGGGTTGTCCCTCTGGCTGCCCATTCTGGCACACCCGCAGCGAACAGCGGAGGCCAGAACGACGGTCGATGGTGCCTCGTGCGAATAGCCCTACCCACCATACAAAGCCCACTTTGCTGGGCCCCAGTCTCGGGAAGACAAACAAAGCTTACCTCTCCCACTTAACCTTGATAGGCACGAGTATCGCCCCGGCGCAGCGCAGCGGCAGAGATGAATTCACTTTAGCTCGCCTAGGCACAGGGTTGTACGACGGGCAGGCAGATGCGGCCAGACACTGGCGATTGGCATCTGACCAAAACCAGCTCCATACCAACACTCCCGTTCGCAGCTATTTCGGCTATCGGTCGAGCCGAAGACGGGGCAAATTGTAACTGCCGCCAACATCGTAAATTTGCGTGCGGCTGACTTGGTCCAGTTGCGCGATCCCGGTGGCAGTACCATCGGTGAAGATTATGACTCTCGCCGTCACTGCCTCCGATCATGGCAATGCGCCATTAATGAAAAGCCCTTGAGTTGATCAACCTGAGAGTTTTCATGTCGGTTCAGTACATCTTCCTTCTGACGTGGACATGAGCCAGCCCATTTACATGCACGCTGCGGCATCCGACGCAGAAAGTTCGCGATCTCTTTTCCATTGTGACCAGTGCCACCCCGCCATTCTACAACCGCCAAAGCGTCCAAACCTCCGGAAGACCGTCACAACCACAACCAAATGCGCCCATCAGCACATACCAGTTATCCCAAACCAAAGTCTTATCTAGCCCCATTGTCCACTCGGAAACGTATCCGCAAGATTCCTGCCCATATTTCCACAAGGGAAGAAAAGAGGACTCGAGGGTTGGGTCACTCTTATACCCGCGCAGTCCGCCTAGGTTTAGCCCCCTACGCGACCCAGATTGTCGGGGCTTATAGCTGCGCTAATCTCTCCAATGCGAAGACGAGATGAAGACTAGTGGTTCAATATCACGCTCCCTGCATTATGTAAGTATGTAATGTGTCAGTCAGAAAGAACAAACAAGTTGTCTGTTGATCGCGCCCAATCACAGCGCGCGGAGGTTACACTGGCTATGGTACGAAATGAGATTGGGAGACGTGACTTGGGATTACTTATATTCAGTTAGTTGCATTGCGTATAGGCGCTCCACCACGTGGTTCGCTAGGGGGCGCCCTGCACTTTGGCCTTTCGCTCGGCTAAGCTTTCCCGACTGCTATCCTTTAGAAATTCATCGATTTTGTTTTTTGGTATAGACCCTGCCGAGGGGGATGGTGTCTTGGCGATAATGGCGATAGAAGGCTTAGACGGTGTTGCGCTGTGATGTGTGAGATGAAAGCTTGCACCCACACGGGGCAGAAAAGAGCAGAGTTAAGTATATAGGTATATATGAACAGCCAGGGGCACGGCGAATAAAGAAGCAGGTACATGAGAGGCGTACGGGCAAGCGGTATGAGGTGTGGCACAGGAGCCGGCCGACTCCGAATGATGAAAGACCCCGGCGGCGCAATAGCCCACATTTGCAAGCAACAAGGGAGCTCATGAGACTGTCAATAGTGCCGAAAGCCCAACAGCCCTATCCGTCAATTACCGAGTCCTTTATATACCGCTCTACCGGACACCAGTTCGTAGCTCGGGAGGGAAACAAGCTTAATCTTCATGAACTATAGCTTCACCCCGGTATAGGTATCCACAGGAATAAGTCTGATTTTGCTCACGTGGCACCAGAAACATCTTCGATAGGATGGCTGGACAGGGATAACTAACAGTGGCTCATATGTACACGCAAACTGCGTCTTTTGGGTTTCCATTCCTGCCCAGTATGTAACCCCATTCATTGATCAGCATCCCCTCAAGAACCATAGCCGCCCCCCAAAATCATGCTGCCAAAGTCATTCCACTGGCCCTCCCGGTACGTCCAGGAACCGTCGGGAAATCCGAAGTGAGCGGCCATGTCGGCCGGGAACTGGATGTCCGACGGCGTCCCGACCATGACCAAGTCGCTACTACCTGGCTCTTGCTCGTGGTGAATTCCGCCCTCATGTTCGAATACCGCTGCAGCTGCGTCGATATCCATATGAGATGCCTGATGATCGTTGATGTGGGGGCCATCGTCGGCATGGCAGTATGAAGGTTGATGTTGCTGGTGCTGATGCTGGTGCTGGTGGGCATATGCACCGCCGCTCTCGGACATCGTCGGCAAACCCGGATGAGAAGATAAAGGCACACCGGCAGAGGCGGCAGTGGGCGGACCAGTAGCAACATCAACAGCGACGCGGCCTTCGACTATGGCCGGCCCTCGTATAAAGTCCTCGACCAGGCCGACCAGCTCACCCACCACGACAGCGAACCGGTGAATCGTGCCCGGCACGAGCGGGTTCCGCGCGACGCGGCCAGCGAGCTCGGCACAGCTATGCAGCAGCGCCCGCGACGTGTCCAAACGGCTGTTGCTATCACCACCACCACCATCAATTGCTGCAGGAGTAGTAGTATGAGAAGGTTGGCGGCGGTTGTCCCCGCGCTTGGCGTCGTACATGACGCCCAGGACCAGGACCTGCGCGGCCTGGTAGAGGAAGTAGAAGTCGAACCAGGTGACCTGGTCGAAGAGGCCGTCGGCGTCGAGCCGGAGGAGCAGGCGGGCCGAGTCCTGGGCAGCGGCGATGCAGACGTCGGTGAGGAAGGCGTTGCAGCCGCCGCCGCCTTCGGGGACGCCCAGGCGGTTGGAGGAGTGGTGCTGGTTTTCGTCGTCATTATGGCTGCTGCTGTTGTCGAACAGGCGGCTGGCGGCGGCGAGCATGGGGTTCCGGGTGATGACGCAGAGAATGTGGTGGTATTGCACGTGCATCAGGAGAAGGGTCCTTCTCGACCGCGGCGCCATGATTGAGCCTTGGCCTGCTTCCTGCTTGAAGGTGCTTGTTTCCATGGTGGCGGCCTGCTGAGACAGTTCGCGTGGGAGGCCATCCCTCCACCTGCGCATGTCGCGGATGAGGCTGGCCGCTGGGGACACCGGCCCACTGTAGGAATCGTCGGAACTCTCTCCGCTGGCGGAGCTACTGTTGTTCATGGTCCGCACGACCCGACAGGCCTGCGACAGCATCCGCAACAGGCGGATCGAGTAGTACTCCGCCGCGTCGGCTCCCGTGCTTGGAAGCGGCTGGATCGTGACGCGGGTATTACACGCAGCATCATCGATTGCGCTCGGCCGGTCGAGCGAGGCGGCCTGCATCAGCTCGAACTGGTACAACGTCCACCAGAGGCGTTTCCTGAGCAGCAGTACCGGGTTCTGAGCTGCCTCTGCTGCTCCTTTGGGGTCGGTGCCAAGCGTCGCGTCGCGGTGCAGGCCGATGGCAATGGCGATGCGCACTGCGGCCCCGGTCAGGGTCCAGCACGAGTCCTTGTTGTTGGTGTTGTTGAGATGCAGGGCGGCGAGGAGCAAGGCCTGCACCGCCGTGGTGCACGACGTGAAGACGACGCTGGGCAATAGGGTCTGCACCTTGCGCCACCAGCGGGCTTCGGCTTCCTGGCCTAGGGCAGTAGACAAAATGTCGTCATCGCCGCCGTCGGGAGGGACCGTCCGCCTCGCAAGGATCAGGATGCAAAGAAAACTGCATACCCAAGACGCGTCGGTATCTGCGCCGCCGCCGCCGCCCAGCGGCGAAGACTTCCGCTGACGGAACCGCTCGTACTTCCGCCGAAAGCACTCTTCGGACAGCACCGGAAAGTCCGGGTGTATGCGCTCGAAAAAGGCATCAACGAGCCGGTTGGGGAGGGCCCCCGACAGTAGGCTCTCCTCCGTGCGCACCGATTCTTCGCGCCCATCATCGCTATCGTAGTCGTCCTCGTCAACCCCGCTACCAAGCTCGTCGGGCTCGAGCGGCGGGGTACGCCCGGCGCTCATCTCGCGCTGGATGTCCGCCACCTTGCCCACCCAGGCCTTGTCGGTGGCGTTGTTGGCGAAGAGGAAGAACTGCCCCTGGCTCTGGCAGTGCGAGTTGCGGCCGGCGAGGATGGCGCGCATGCGGATCTGGAAGATGTAGCTGCTGGCGGGGCCGATGTACTGCATCTGACCCTGCTGGTCGCGCAGGACGGGCATCTGCTCCTCCCTCTTCCCCTCGTGGGCAACAGTACCTGATTTACCGTCAACTCCCTTGAAATCCACCTGGTCCGACGAAGACGCCCCCGCGGGCGTGCCGCTGCCGCGCCGGGTGTCCGACAGCTCCGGCATAGTGATACCCAGCGAAACCCCCAGCGCGCGCAGGCCCTCGACGCTCGACGTGTCAACTTCGGGCACCAACCCCTTGACCAGGCTCTCGAGCAGGCCCACGCGCGCCTCGAGGCTCTCCTCGACGGTGGCGAAGACGCGCTTCTTGCGCATCTGCGTCGTCACGCACTCGAAGCCGTGCGTCTGGCAGTACCGGCACGGGGCGCGGCTGTCGTACCCATCCCGGCTCAGCTCCGACAGCAGCCGGTGGCACTTTTGCTTGCGGGACTTGCATCTATGGCAGTCATGTTAGAGCCAGGAATGCGCGGCAAATCAAAGAGGCTGGCTTTAGGGGATGGTTTGAGAGCTGGGAACACGAAGAGAAGAGAGGAAAGGAAGAAAGAACGAAGGGAAACGGGATGATAGGTAATCGAAAACTCCTTACTTGTCGCAGCTAATCTCAGTGCGCTTCCGCCGTTCGGGCGGGACACGACGGCTCGGCATGTTCCATACGGCTGCATCCGTACGCGATGCAATGCTGCGTGCTGTGATTTGCCGGGTACGCAAGGTTCTGTCTCTTTGATTCTCTTTTCTAGGTCGGCGCTAGTTCCGCCTAGTACGTGACTCTAGCAGTAGCAGTAGCACCCGTGTGTGGGCGGCGCTTCAAGCAAACAGGAATGGACACATTTCCTCCCCCGGGTCTGCGTTCACTTTTTGCACCCATGTCGAGGAAATGCAATGCGGGCAAAAGAGAGAATCGCATGTTGCATGTACAGTGAGTGTGCCGCATTGGCATACATGCTCAGCCGCCGGCTGCCGGCTGCCGTGGCGTAGCATTTGCATCAAATAAACCTGGGGCTTAGCTGGGGCTGCCCAGAATGGCTCTCTCACCCGCACCGCGTAACCCCTGGAAGGTTGAGGGGTTGGAAACCCCGCGTTGGCTGCACGCAATCTTTCAAATTGATTAAACCCACGAATATGACAAGTAAGGATGCAGCGTTCAACGGCGACAACTGAGTGGTGCCAAACATTGAAATAGAGTAAAAGAAACAGCAGCTGCGGGTGACCGGGGCATAATCGGGTTGTTCTCAATTAGAATACATGAGTTGTACATACTTTACAGCTATCTTACAGTCCGGGATTGAGGGAGGGTAGCCGGACACTCATTAGATATGGGGCAAAAGCCAGGAGCCCGAGGCTTGCGTACGGCCATCCTATCCCCATACTTTAAATACAGTGGATCGAGAGAGCCCGCCTCCAAAAAAAAAAAAAAAAACCGACCCAGGTGCCACCCTAGACCAAGAAGGCGACCAGGGCCAGGACGCCCATGACGCCCGACACGCCGACGGCCGCGGCGCCGTTGGTGATGATGGGACCCGGGTAGATGCCGGCGCCGGTGGTGCCGGTGCTGCTGCTGCCGTTCAGGGGCACGCCCGAGTAGGGGGCGTCGTCGAGGACGCCGCAGGCGTTGCAGTGCTCGTCCATGCCGTCCTTGATCCGGCTGAAGTACGTCTTGGTCTTCTGCGGGAAGGCGGCGTCGCTGCCCTCGGGCAGCTTGTTGCCGACGGCCTTGATCAGGGCCGTGACCTGGTCGTCTGTGGGGTGTTAGCATCCTGTTCCTCTCGGTTTTTCTTTTTCCAAATGTCGGGCTCGGCGAGGAAAAAAAAAAAGAAAAAAAAAGAAAAAAAAAAAAAAAAAAAAAAAAAACATACCCAAGTCCGTAACGTGGGTGTTGACGCTGTTGCAGATGCGCGCGTCGTTGAAGGCCTCGACCTTCGCGTCGAAAGTCTTGACGAGGCTGTCGCCGACGTCGCAGAGCTTGACGGTCGAGGCCTTCCAGTCCTCGGCCTCCTCCTCGCTCATGGGGGCGGCCAGGGTGTTGGCGACCTCGGTGGCGTGGCGCAGGACGGTGACGGCCGTGTTGACGGCGCAGTCGACCTCCTCGGCCTCGCCCCCGCTGTAGGCCGACACGACGTGGTCCAGCGTGTTGGTCGCGTCGATCACGTCGGCCATGGCGACGTGCAGGTTGTCGCTGCTCTTGCCGCCGCCGTGGCGCTTCTCGACGCCGCGGGCGGCGGCCATGCCGGCGAGCAGGGTGGTGGTGACCTGGACGAGGGAGTACTTCATTTTGGCGGGAGCGGTTTGTTGTTGGTTATTAGGTTATTGTTTAGTCGGTATCGATTGATCGGTTGGTCGAAAGGAGAGGCGTGAGTTCGTTGGCGATACTCGGAATGAGCGTGTGGATGGTTGGTGAGTGAGTGAGTGCGTGAGAGGAAGGACTTGCTGATTCAGCTTTCGTATTTCTGGAATCGAAGTCTTCCACGGCCATATATAGAAATCCCCATCGCGCGCCCTACGATCTATTCGAATGGGCGTCTCACACCACTTCGTGGGCAACGAGAACGGGCGCTCTCGCTCTCTGTCTCATCGCGCGTTGTTTTGATGCCCTGGGTCCTAGCGAAAGCCGCCGGAAATTGCGACGGCGGATAGCCGATTGCTTATCTGGATTGACGTGAGCCGGGTATTCTTTGGACCATTCTGCCGGCTCGAATCTGGTGTGCAGCCGCCGTTAGGTTGGCTGCACGAAGGTCCCTGGGTCATAGCGAATGGCTCGCCAATCTTACTGAGACATGCTTCTCGACCCGCAGCCCAGGGCCGCCTGTTTCGCATTACGGTTGCAGCAAAAGTAAATAGCGGGCTCCATGAGAAGCACTTCACGTTCCCAATGGGAACCGGGATTGGGAATTGGGGGTTCGTTGCTCAATTGCAAATGCAGAAGCTCGCTTGCCCTTAAAGGTTCTGGCTTCCTTCCTTTTGGACTCCCTTTGGAGAAGGCATTCGACGAGGGACTCGACGCAAAATGGAAATATAGCTCCTATGGACTCCGGCAAAGGTCTAACATAAACAGTCGAGCCCTCGGCACATTACGGTTTGCGATTCCCGCAGCTCACCGGACGACACCCTACTGTTCTTAGCAATGGACAAGACGACGGCGATCAGCGAGTTCAGCCCTGAGAGCCCTTTTTAGAGTATACTTTCGTCTTTCCTTCAGCTCACATTCAGATTCCACAAACGGGCACCGGCATCAACTGACACGTCGTACAAGGCATGCTCTCCGTAGGGCAAGGTCCTGGAAAAAGCCAAAATCCCCTGTATTACTGCGCTACTGTCCGCGCCTCATGATACCTCGAGACCGCGAGACCCCGAGCTACGGCTTCCCCGCACCCATCCCCAGAACCCCAGGTTAGTCAGGCACGAGCAGCTCAGACTTTGAGTGCCCGCCCTTCCGCCAGACACGCACGAACATTCAAGCCTTGGTGGCCACCTCAAGCGACGACGACGGGGCCTGGTTGTGGGCGAACCCCTGGACCGAGGCCCCAATGGCCTGCAGATCCGGATCGTCCCCCTCGAACCATCCGTCCGAAACCCCCAGGGGCGGGGCCACTCCCTTGCGAACGAGCGCCACCACCTCCCTATCCACCGCTCCCCCTCGTCTTCCGCCGTCTTTCCGCTGTTGATGCTCCCACCGCCCAGTCGCTCCTCCTCCCACCTCTCGTAGGCGTCCCACCACCACTGGTGCGTCGCCCCGTCCCGTCCCTTGTACCCGGCGACCCCGTCCGCGCCCACGCGGCGGGCCCAAGGCTTGTCGACGATGTAGTGCAAACACACGACCTCGCCGTCGCGCCAGAGCCCGCCGTGCCAGTACCGCATCGTCTTGAGGGCGTTGTACTGCCACCCCAGGGCCCGCCACCGGCCCCGGAAGAAGTGCGCCAGGAAATCCTGGTCCGGGAACTTGAAGGTCGACAGCAGGGCCGCGTTGGTGCGGAAGAAGGACAGCAGGGAGTCGCGCAGCGCCGGCGTGGGGCGGAACACGAACATGCCGCCGTTGAGCAGCCGGTGCGTGCGGGACGGGCCCTCGTCCAGGGCGGCGATGGGTTCCAGGTGGTCCTTGTCGTTACCATCCTCACTACTGGGCGGCTGCGTCGGCTTGGTGAGCCCGCCGGGGTGCGAGACGGGCGTGTAGGCGCAGTTCTCCCGGCGCCAGTCCGCCGGGGCCCAGGGGTCTTTGTCCCGGTTGCAGACGCAGCAGTGGTTGGCGCCCAGCCAGCCGTCCGGCAGCTCCCTTTCCGCCCTCTCGAAGATGGCATCCATGTTGCGGTTGAAGACGGCCATGTCGGCGTCGAGGTAGCAGACCACGTCGTAGTCGACGCACCGCTCGAAGACGCGGAGCTTGGTCCAGGTGTCCTCGAAGCGCTGGGCGATCAGGGTGATCTGGGCGTCGCCGGGCGGCAGCAGGGGCTCGCACCGCCGCAGCACCAGGTTCTGCCGCGGCGCCTCGAGCTCCAGCGCCCGCACGGCGTCGGCCGACAGGCTGGGCGTGTAGAGCACGATGAGCGGGTGCCGGCTGCCGTGGCGCCGCAGCGTGTCGGCCAGCAGCACCACGCCGGCCAGGTAGCTGGCGCGCGTGATGAGGGTTACGTAAGCATATCGCTGAGTGGATGAACGAGGAGGCGCCATATTGTGGGTTACTCGATGTTGGAGCACACACGTTGCCGGGCCTTGACCACCAAGTCTTGGACACGTACTTAGGTTCAACTCACCTCGTTCATGAAATCGTACCCATTTCGTTATCGACCACGGAAATAATCCGTTGCTAGAAAAACAGCGCCAAGCTACAGTATGTGATCTATCACTTCCCCGACCAGAAACGTCATGATGCCCGCGGGGTTGCACTGTGTGACCGCGGGGTGATGATTCATGACAACTGGACGCAAAAGGGCCTGGAAGCACATGTCGCCCCTTCCTCTTCTGCAGGCGGCCGTGACTAGGCGTTGCAGTTACACATGGGATTCAGCAGAAGCCGGTTTGGCAATAGCCTAGATGGAACCAAGATGCGCCTACGAGAGAAGGCCAGTCAATACCGGGCAGAGATCTTCGCACGTGGTTGTACTTTTATCTGCCTGATTGGATTTAGTTGATCTGAGATTTTCCCATCTGTCCTTCCCGCAAGGTTGGGTCGGGCGGGTTGCATCGCTAAGATGAGACGAGATGAACCTTGCGATCCTAGGGCGATTCTTAGGGCGATCGACCCCCTGTAGCGCTAGTGGTGGGGTAAACTACAGGGCCCAGGGCTCCAGCACTAAAAGAGGGGTATCAGGTCCCGGAAGCGGTCCGAAATGCAGATGGCAGCGTTACAACAACAAACCATCGCAAGACAGGTAGCATTTGGAGTGTATGTGGTACCATTTCATTCACTTCATTGCAACGTAACTAAATGACTATTGCTATGTCAAAATTGAATATTTCCCATCAATGCAGCTAGATAGTATTTTCCGGCTATGATTCGACCCGTACGCATCGTGTAATCTCGAGCGCATCCTATGAAACCGTTAGCAAATAGTATTCGGAGATGATGCTGGCTGTGTCGCATAAACTCACCGGTACACCGCTGGGCTCCCAACCCTCGACGAACTTGCTATCGTACACGAGCTCGGGTCGTCCCTTGGGTCCGTTGCCATTGGCGCTCGACGCCTTCTGGCGCTTTTGCTCGACGGTGCTGCGGACATACTCGAGGTACGGAGGGTTCCCGGGTTTGACAACTGTTCGCTCAACGTTAGTCTTCCGCATCGTATTATAGCTTTGAATGTTTCGCGCGAGGTTTTACTCACCATTGTCGGCCGCGTAAACGGATCCGGGCCCCACGAGATCCAGCTCTTCGCACAGCTTCAGGTCTTCGGTGTAGAGAGGCTTGTAGTGGTCGAGGAAGAGGAGGTCGATGTGCTGGAGCTGGCCCGTCCTGTGAAGCCGCCGTAAGGAATCGGAGCTGCTACCGACAATGACCTTGACCACATCGCTCAATCCGGCCAGATCTACCAGCATGGCAATCACGGCGCCGAACTCGGGGCTCTTCTCCAGACTGAAGTAGCGTTTCCCGCCCGCTTCCTTCACGGCGGCGCCGAAGGCGATGGCGGAGTACCCGACATAGCCGCCCAGCTCCAGCATGACCTGCGGCTTCTCCTTGCGGATGAGGTCGACGACGGTCTTGGATTTGTACTCGCCGATGTTCATGAGGTACTTTTGGGTGCGCCCGTACTCGTCGATTGCGTCGAGGACCTTTTGGGGGTGGCCTCGCAGCTCCTCGAGTTTCGGGTGGCTGTACATGAAGTGCAACAAGGCGATCTCGCGGCCATCGTCAAACTGGATGGTCCGGCGTCAGTCCTCACGGGGTTCAGAATTGGTGAGTACGATTCGGGGATACACATACGTAGACATCTTCCTGGGTCTGGTACGCCTGCCCCTTGAAGTCGGCTTGCTTGAGTGTGCTGCTCATGATGGTGAAATGTGTTGATAGCTTCTTGAAGAGTCTGTTCAAGAGTTCAGGAGTCGAATTGCACCTATCTGATTGTTAACGATGGTGTTCTAAGTCAGATTCGCGTGCCTGTCAACTTCTCATGCCCAAGCTCGCTCACTACTACTGTAAGGCTCCTACCTAGTCTCCCAGCCAACAGTCGGCAGCTACCCTTCGGTCCAGGATCTACATACCCGTCAGGATGCCCCCCGCTTGCAGCCGAGGGAAATTGCACTTGCGACGCGTTTTTCGCTGCTAAGGGCTCGAGGGTGTCACCATCTCGTGTCTTGAAGTCATCGACTCGGGCGCCGGGCCCAAGCGAGCCTTCGGGCCCCCACCTGGCTTCCTGTAGCTGCTATACGTCGCCATGACCAGCTCTACGCTAGCGCGAGGGCCTAGCGACCGAATTCAGATAGGCGAGAGGGGGGGGGGCTTGGTCCGGTCAAAGGTCCGACTATGGGAATGGGCATTGATTGGGAATGGCATTTTGGAGCTTTCCCATCCGGATCTTGGCCCCCCATACCAGAGCCCATACTCCATGCTAGCCCCCTGCTAGCCCCCGTTGATGCTAGCGCCAGGGGATGCAACACCATCCACGCCATGCAAATAAGCCATGTCTCAACACATTTCAGTACGGAAGGCAGCCATTTGGACGGCGCGGATGGCGCGTGGGCTAATGCCAGTGGCATTCGGTTGCAGTGCTCGACAAAGAATCGTCGTGTCAATGACTGAATATCATGACGAATTGACTCGGCGATGTGGTACGCTTTGGGATGGGACGCAGCCATTACTTGAAGGCCACGGGCCGGCATCCAACATGGGGTTTTCATTGTCCCATCCCACTCATCCTTTCTCCTCCCAGCCCTTCCTCAGATCCCAGCAATCGAACATTAGGTGTATTAGCATCTTCTCCCCCCTCACCAAATCACCCCTCCAAATCCCATCCACCATGTCTGATCTCAAGGCCAACGTCTCGGAGACCAAGGCGGGCTTCCACGTCGAGGGCTACGAGAAGATCGAGTACGACTTCACCTTTGTGGATGGCGTCTTCGACGTCAACAACTCGGGCCTGGCCGACTGCTACAAGAAATGGGGCCGCGTGCTGGCCGTGACGGACAAGAACGTCTTCAGCATGTACGGCAAGAAGATGGAGAAGTACTTTGAGCACTACGGCCTCACCCTCAAGGTGCACAAGACGTCCATCGGCGAGAAGGCCAAAACCATCGACACGTACCTGAGCATCTGCGACTCCATGACCGAGTTCGGCATCATCCGCAAGGAGCCTGTGCTGGTTGTCGGCGGTGGTCTCGTGACGGATGTGGCTGGGTAAGTCTGGCCTTAACAAGAATAATCGTAGACTCTTACTGACTTTAATGCCAGCTTCGCTTGCGCTTCGTACCGTAGAAACACCAACTTCATCCGGGTCCCCACCACCGTCATCGGCCTCATCGACGCCAGCGTCTCCATCAAGGTGGCCGTCAACTACGGCAACTACAAGAACCGGCTCGGCGCCTACCACGCCCCCATGCACACCTTCCTCGACTTCACCTTCCTGCGGACCCTGCCCGTCGCCCAGGTGCGCAACGGGTTCGCCGAGCTCATCAAGATCTCGTCGTGCTCGCACCTGCAGGTCTTCGACCTGCTCGACAAGTTCTGCGAGCAGCTCATCGAGCACAAGTTCGGCCGCGGCGACGGCGCCACCCGCGAGCTCGCGACGGCCGCCGACATCATCAACCGCGAGGCCATCTACGAGATGCTCAAGCTCGAGTCGCCCAACCTGCACGAGATCGGCCTCGACCGCGTCATCGCCTACGGCCACACCTGGTCGCCCCTGCACGAGCTCATCCCCGAGACGCCCCTGCGCCACGGCCACGCCATCTCCATCGACATGGCTTTTACGGCGACCCTGGCCAAGAAGCGCGGCCTGCTCTCCGACGCCGAGCACGCGCGCCTGCTCACCCTCTTCTCCCGCGCCGGCCTGTCCATCGACCACCCCTTATTCGACGACGACGTCGTCGACAAGGGCACTGCCGCCATCCTCAAGACCCGCGACGGCCTGCTCCGCCTCGCCGTGCCCAACCCCCTGGGCAGCTGCTCCTTCCTCAACGACGTCTCCGTCGAGGAGCTCCAGGAGACGCTCCGCCTGCACAAGGCGGCCTGCAAGACGTACCCGCGCGAGGGCGCCGGTCTCGAGGCCTACGTCGACCAGAGCGACACGGGCTACACCGACAACGCGACCGAGGAGCTCGGCGTCGAGGCGGCCGCCAAGCAGGCCGGCGTCATTTCCGAGTCACAGAGCGTGAACGGTAAAGGCACCAATGGCCACACCAACGGCCACGCGAACGGCAACGAGTCTCTCCTCGAGAAGGCCAAGACGACTGCCAATGGCCTGCTGAACGGCGGCTCTAACGGCATCAAGGTCCAGGCGTAGATAGCCCGTTGGACTTGCATTTTGAAGACACAGTTCACGAAAGTAGCATAGCGATGATCACGAAGGGGTCTAAATGGGGTCCTAACTAGGACATTGAATTTTCCGGAGTATCAAGGGGGGTTATTATCATAATGTGTAGAGAGTCGGTTGCCACCACGGTGCGCTGATCCTATATTAGAATTTCCAAAAAAGAGTTAAATGAAATAGCGTTGCGTTCCCAACACTTGACTTGTTGCTCCTGAAAACTCAGTGTGACAGACCACCTTGCGCCAAGTAACGTAACAAGCACCAAAAACGTTCGTGAAATGTCCTTCTTCTTTCGTTCGGTCAGTATTGCGTTACGGTTCCCCGCGTATGTACGTGACGTCCCGGATGTTTCACTCCGACGTAATGCAGGCTGGCTGGCACGCGTGGTGGTCAAAGTCATGACGTATTCCATACCCCAACTCGCCAAGCCAAAACTGCATGATCGGTTCGAGGAAAAAGAAACACCTTTGGACACGAATGCGTTCCTGAGGAATGGGAATGTTGAGGTGGTGGACAGCCGACAGATTTCCCATGATTCATCAACTCAGATCCAATGGGGACTACTACTGGTGCTGGTCGGTAGATCGCCCCGGTAGTCGACGCCAAGCGGCTCTGGACCGGGCCTTCTAGGGAGGGCCTATCCTAATCTACTGCACACCATCCCATCCGCGATGAATGGCCTTCTAGCGGCGCATACTACCCAGCTAGGCCCAGATCGCTACCCGTTTTCAGCCGCGAACCCGTGGAGGCTCGTTTAGTAGGCCGTCCCACCCATACGACGAGAGGACCCGCTCCCTTCGTGGATGTCCTGCCCACTCGGCCGTGTGCACTGTGTAGGAGAAATAAGCGAGAGAGTAGGATCTAAACATGATGATTCGTCGATCCTAGGACTTGCCCAATCGGACACTTACTTGCTCTGGGACCACGAACCTCATCGTAACCACGACGTTGGGAATAGCTTCAGACCTCGCAGTCACCATGGCGGGCTATCCCGTGTCAGACACCATCCGGACTTTCAGTCTCACTGCCCTCAGCATCCTACTGTTGCCGCTGTCGCTGCTCGCCCTGTGCCTCGGCCGCATTGCCCAATACGTCGTCGCCGCCGGCCCACCGGGCTCTCCCGACCAGCGCCGCCACCAAGAACAAGAAGAAGATGCGCGAGACCGGCGCACCGTCTTGGTGACGGGCGTCGGCATGGCCAAGGGCCTGACGCTGGCGCGGGCCTTCCACCTGTCCGGCCACCGCGTCATCGGCGCCGACTTCGAGGCCCCCGGCATCCCGTGCTCGGGCCGCTCGTCGCGCAGCCTGTCCGCCTTCTACCGCATGCCCAAGCCCGACCATCACCATTCTATTAGTGGCAGCAGCAGCTCCAAAGCCGACGCGTACGTCGAGCGGCTCGTCGACATCGTCCGGACGGACGGCGTGGACCTCTGGGTCTCGTGCTCGGGCGTGGCGAGCGCCGCCGAGGACGCCGTGGCCAAGGAGGCCATCGAGCGGCGCACCAGGTGCAAGTGTATCCAGTTCGACCTCGCGACCACGATGCGGCTGCACGAGAAGGACGCGTTCATGCGGGAGACGGCGCGGCTCGGCCTGCCCTGCCCCGAGACGCACACGGTAACGTCGCAGCGGGAGATCTTGCGCATCCTCGACGCTTCTTCTTCAGCGGCCTCGGGCCAGGAAAACAGCAACCCCGAGAAGCAGAAGAAGAAACCGAAACAGTTCATCCTCAAGCCCATCGGCGTCGACGACGCCAACCGCGGCAACATGACCCTCCTCCCGCTCGCCACCCGCCACGAAACCGAGGCCCACCTCGCCCGCCTCCCCGTGTCGGCCGCGAACCCCTGGATCGTCCAGCAGTTCGTCCCGGGCGGCGCCGAGTACTGCACCCACGCCCTCGTGGTGCGGGGCCAGGTGCGCTGCTTCGCCGCCTGCCCCAGCGCCGAGCTGCTGATGCACTACCAACCGCTGCCGGCGGGCTCGGCTTTATTCCAAGCCATGCTCAAGTTCACGCGCGAGTTCGTGGCGCGGTCGGATACTCCGGAGGAGATGACGGGGCATTTGAGTTTTGATTTCATGGTCGAGGAAGACGAGGTGACAGAAAACGGGTTCCGGCGCAGCATGTACGCGATCGAGTGCAATCCCCGCGCCCACACCGCCGTCGTCCTGTTCGCGCGGCCGGGGCCCGAGATGCGCGGCATGGTGCGCGCCTACCTGTCCGCCGCCGGGCCGTCCAAGCGCGTCAACGGCAGTTCCGCGAACGGCGATGGAGGGGAAGGATTGGAACTGGTCGTGCCGCCGGCGGACGCGGACGCGCGGTACTGGATCGGCCACGACCTCGTGTCGCTGGTCGTGCACCCAGCTTACCGACTCGTGACCGGCCGCATCGCGCTTCAGGAGTTCCTCGCCGGTCTCCTCGCCTTCTTCACCCACGTTCTGACCTGGAAGGAGGGCACGTGGGAGGCTGGGGACCCGTGGCCGGCGGTCGCGCTCTACCACGCGTACTGGCCGCTGAGCATTCTGGGCGCCTGGCGGCGGGGCCAGCGGTGGAGCCGGGTCAATGTCAGCACCACCAAGATGTTTGGCTGCTAGACATCGTGAGCGTGTGGAAGGGGGAATTCTTGGTGTATTCGATATAGCAACATTCGATAGGGTGATTAATACGATAGAGACTCGGCATGTATTTTAATAATAAAGTAGTAGATCAAATTGTCGAGTTTCTTCAAGAGGCCGAATTGATTTAAATGGTGCTTGGACCTCCCACGTTGCATCCGACTGAACCGACACAGCTAATCAATGTAAATCTCATGAAGTGATTTCTTCTGATGCCTCGAATGAACCAACTTATTCACTACTTCCTCTAATTTGACACGGCCTGCACAATCGCCCCCGCCGCCCCCTGGTTGAGCCCGTTCAGCGCCGCCATGTCCTCCTGATCCAGCGCGAACTCAAACACGTCGGCGTTCATGGCGATGCGCTCCGTGTTGTCGCTCTTGGGCAGCGGGACCCAGCCCCGCTCCAGGCAGTACCGCACCAGCACCTGGCTCGGCGCCACCCCGTGCTTCTCGGCCACTTTCGCCAGGGTCGGATCATCCGCCTTGGTGTTGCGGACGAGCGGGCAGTAGGCCTCGATGGTGATGCCCTGCTTTTCGCAGTACTCGACGATTTCCGTCTGTTGCGACCACGGGTGGAGCTTGAGAGGAGTCAGTCAGTAACATGTAGACGGAGACTGTGGTGTAGTGAAGTGCTTACCTCGATCTGATTGACGTGCGGCGGCCAGACCTCGGCAAACGCCTTGAGCTCCTCGATGTGCTGGATCCCGAAATTGCTGACGCCGATGCTCTTGGCCTTGCCCTCCCTGTGCAGCCGCTCGAGCGCCTGCCAGAGCATCTTGCGGTTCTCGGCGCCGCCGCAGTTGGGGCTATGGATCAGGAACAAGTCCACGTACCCGCCATCCTCACCGGAGGCGTCCAGCTTCCGCACGCTCTCGACGCACTTCCGGTAGTTGGCCTCCACCGACCCCTCCTCCGCGGGCGTGAGGATCTTGGTGGTCAGGAAGACGTCGGCCCGGTCGACGAGCTCCGTCATCTGAATAGCTTGGCCCACCTCGGCCTCGTTGGCGTAGTACTGCGCCGTGTCGACGTGGCGGTAGCCGTACCGCAGCGCCGTCAGCACCGACTGGATGCACAGCTCCGGCGGCGACTTGTACACGCCGAACCCCAGCTGCGGGATCGGGCGGGCGCTCGCCAGGCGGATCGTGTCAGTGATGGCTCTTTTCGTCATTTTGGGTGTCTTGGTGGTGGTGTTGTTGTTTAAGGTTGATGCTCGGGATCGCGGTAGAGGGGTCGAGTATGCTCAGGTACGGTTTCAGCTCGTCCAATGGTTTGGTGGCGCGGTGGTCTCCCCGAGGTGTGCCAAGTGTGTGTCTCTGTTTCCTCGTCTGTACAAGTACGCTTGACGCTTGCTGGCATGTGCAGCTCTTGGTGGAGTTGGCGTGAGGCACCGCCTGCAAGTCGATTACGTCATAACCATGCCTAGCATGTGTGCTGGCTTGAAGCACACCTCGCTACGCCTAAGTAGTTCACTCCCGAGTTCCTCACTTGGATGTTATATGACGGCTTGAAATGAAATTTCGATGTGGCTTCTCTGGTATGCGCGGCTCCGGCCATGATGCAGTCGGCATGTGGGGGAAATGCTCCCGACACCACCATTGCCAGTCTTCAAGCGACACCAAGCATCTCTGGTGGACCTAGATCTTCAGTAATTAAATACAGTTTTAATGAATCTCATGTTGAGAGCGTGCGGTTCCAATTGTGAAGAGTAAGCCATGGAATCCCATGACATGAACTACTTCACCTGCACCCTCGGCGAAGCGGCTTTGTGGAAGAAGAGCCAATCGACCGAGCAGCCCACCGAGTTCTCCACCGTGCTCGAGTTGATAGACGACCAAGGACGAGATATCCCGAATGAACCAGCCATCGGGTTCGCTGACTTCAGCGATGAGCGTCCGCCACAAGTGACGTTTGGGGAACTGAAACAGCTCTCATGCCGTGCAGCTACGGTGTTGAGTAATCGCTTGGGGCAGCCGCAAACTACCCCTGACGTGAAGGGCACCATCGGGCTGATGTGCGCGAGCAGCCTGGATTTCGTCCTTACTTGGCTGGGACTTATGCGACTGGGCTATACCGTCTTTCTTTTGGCGTAAGTCATGACTATGAAAAACCACATGGGTCGCTCTTCTAACGCTGAAGATACAGGCCCCAATTGGAAGAAAAGGCAATCGTACACTTGTGCTCGACCTCGGGCGCGGACATCATATTCGTGGATCGGATGTACCGCGACAAGGTCGAAGGCCTCCAAGAAACCCTGAGCATACTAGATATCCCCTCTTATGACAGATCGGCCATCTCCCCCTCTAACAATGATGACCACTACTCGTCCCAACCGTCGTCGACCTCGACGGACCGTCGAAAGAACCTTGACGTCGCCTACCTCCGTCACACCTCGGGCACCTCGTCCGGCCTGCCCAAGCCCATCCGCCAGAGCCACTGGGGCGCCGTCGGCATCCTGCCCCGCCTGGCCCCGGCCCCGACCATCGCGAACCGCCCCGCCACCTTCTCGACCACGCCGCTCTACCACGGCGGCCTGGCCGACTGCTTCCGCGCCTGGGCTGCGGGGGCCATGGTCTGGTGCTTCCCCGAGGGCGTCGCGCCCGTCACGGGGGCCAACGTCGTGAAAGCGGTCGAGTGCGCGAGGCGGCAGCGGAACTCATCGTCGGCGGGGGCCAAGGTGGTGGCCAAGGTGGGCTACTTCACCTCGGTGCCGTACGTGCTGCAGATGCTGTCCGAGTCCGCCGACGGGCTCCGGCTGCTGCAATCCATGGACCTGGTCGGCGTGGGCGGCGCCGCGCTCCCGGCCGCCGTCGGGGATGCGCTGGTCGGGCAGGACGTGAACCTCGTCTCGCGCATGGGCAGCGCCGAGTGCGGCTTCCTCCTGTCGTCGCACCGCGACTACGCCACCGACAGGGAATGGCAGTTCCTCCGCCCCGCCGCGGGCGTCGTCGCATCCGATGAAAACGATGATGGGATCCTGGCTTTCGAGCCCCGCGGGGACGACGGCCTGTCGGAGCTGGTCGCGCGCCCCGGCTGGCCGCTGCGGGCCCAGACGAACCGCGCCGACGGGTCGTACGCGACGGCCGACCTGTTCGCGCCGCACCCGTCCCTCCCGGGGGCGTGGCGCTACCACAGCCGGTCCGACGCGCAGATCACGCTGGCCAACGGCAAGAAGTTCGACCCGTCGCCGCTCGAGGGCGCCGTCCTGGCCGCGTCGGCGTGGCGCTTGCGGGACGTGTTGGTCTTTGGGGGTGGGAGGGACTACCCCGGCGCCCTTCTATTTCCGAGCGACGGTCGAGCATCGAAGGGGTCCGAGGTCGTGGATGCGGTGTGGCCGGCGATACAGAAGCTGAACCGGGACTCGCCGGGCCATGCGCGTCTCACCAGGTCCATGTTGGTCGTGGTGCTGCCGGGGACGGACGGGGCGGAAAAGACGCTGCCCAAAAGCAGCAAGGGGACCATCATGCGCCGGCAGGCCGAGGATCAGTACGGCGATCTGATCGACAAGGCCTACGAAGGAGGAGGGTCGGCGGCAAATACGTCGTCTCAGTATATGTCGAATGACGATGACGTCCCGGCGGCCATCGCCGAAAAGTTCGCCCAGGTGTTGGGCCGGCAGGATCTGTACCCGTCTCGAGATCTGTACGGGCAGGGCGTGGACTCCATCGCCTGCATCCAGGTCCGCAAGGCCATCGAGCGCGACCTGCTGCCGGAAGGGTCCGGACCGCTGCCGATGAACGTCATCTACGACTGCGGCACCATTGACGCACTAGTGGAGTATGTACTGCGAGTCCGGCGGAAGCAGTCGGGGGAAGACGGCCCCGGCGGCAAAGAGCGGGATGCCGATCTGGCGTTGATGGGGGACTTGGTGAAGCAGAACAGCAATTTTGATGATCTGTATTTCCGCCGACGGTCGGAACCCATCGGCGGCGGTGGCGGCGGTATAACTGTCGTCCTGACGGGTGCGACCGGCGCCCTCGGCGCCCACATTGTGCACTACCTCTTGAAGGACAGCAGCATCAGCCGGATCTACTGCCTTCTCCGCGCGCAGAGCCCCTCGGTCGCCCACGCCCGCGTCTCCCAGTCGCTCTCGAAGCGAGGCCTAGGCACTCTGGAAGACTGGGACGAGACCCGCTGGCCCGAGGGTCGGATCGTCTGCCTGCCGAGCGAGCTGGACCGCCCTGACTTGGGGCTGGCCCCGCGGCTCCTCGAGCGCATCGTCCGGGACCAGCCGGCGGTTGTGGTCCATGCGGCCTGGCCCGTCAACTTCAGCTTGCGCCTCGGCTCGTTTGGGCAGCACTTTGCGGCCGCGCGGAACCTGATCCGGCTCGCCGCCCAGTCCGGGTCGCGGTTCTACTTCGTCAGTTCCACGGCGGCCGTCATCAACAACGTGCCGTCGTCGCCGTCGGGGAGCATCGCGGAGGAGGTCTCGCGGCATCCGACCGACGCGGCGCCTCTGGGGTATGCGAGGTCCAAGTGGGTGGCCGAGGGCATATGCGCCGCAGCCCACGGCAAGTATATCACCAGAGCGAAACAAGGGGAAATGAATGATTCGGACATTCAGCCTCTGGTATCCATCATCCGCGTCGGCCAGCTCTTTGCGAACCACCTGGGCATCTGGAACGAGACCGAGGCGTATCCCCTCATGCTGTCGACTGCGAGCTTCACGGGCTGCCTGCCGGACCTCGGGGACGCGCCGCTGAACTGGCTGCCCGTCGAGCTGGCGGCGCAGGCGGTCATCGAGATTGCCTTGGGTCGTGGGGGTGAAACCAAACCACACCTGCCAAATGGCAGCAGCGAATCAGGTGAAGGGAATCATGATGATGGGATCCCGGTTTATCACGTGCTGAATCCTCACCGCGAACCCACTTGGCACGAGATGCTGAAGATCATCTCAGAGGGTGGCAGCGGCGATGGCCAGCAGCAACAAGAAGGTACCCCTTTCGAGACGGTTCCCCCGTCGGTCTGGGTCAAGAAGCTGGAGACCAGCCTCAGTCGCGGAACGTCAGGACACTCATCCCAAGGTCTTCTGGACCTCTGGAAGGGCAAATACGCGAACAGTAATGCTGAACTCGCGACCCCGAAGAAGTCTGGACCCGTCTTCGATCTCAGTCGCACGGAAGCGGCGTCGGGGACCATTCGGGACGTCCAGCCCCTCGATAAGGCAAGGATCCTTCGGATGTGGACATGGTTACAGAAGAGCAGCGGCCTGTGCAGTCGATACAGACAGGGTGTCACGTGTATATGAGAATGAACAGAGATAGCATGGTAATGGGCAGACCGGCAGAAGCTCTTCGCGTACATCGCCGGCGTGGCTTATGGCGTGATTTGGAGAGGCTCGGCTGCGGGAAGACATTTCCGTGGCTGGGACGCGAATAGACTCAAGCTCGGCCGGCACTAATTGTGTCGCCGGGCCTGGGCTCCCTCGTCTCGCATACAGAGAAGACGGCTAGAACACATTCGCTCTGTACTAATAAAGCATGGTTGAGACTTTGATAAGAAGATACGGCGTGTTTACTATCTGTTTCCCCCCTTGATCAAGAGATCATGAAACCAGGAGGCTGGGAAGACATATCGCGTTATCGTCCTACATGACGCCGCTCCGGTGCTAAAGTCCGGTCTGGTGCGACTTATCTATGCTGGGCACCTTGCTGAGCGAAGTGATACGTGAACGGCAAACCTTGAGGGGCAGATTCGAGACCATTAAGTGCACTCGCGTGTAAGTAGCGTGAGATAGACAGACCCAGACGAGCAGCAACCATGATCATAAATTGCTCTCGGCCCCAGCCGGCCGGGCTCCTGGATTCGCTCGCCAACTAAAGCACCCTACCTGACGTATCCCACGCAGAAGCGCCGCCGCCGCCCAATTCCCGAAATGAGACTCCCCTTCGCCCCCTTCCTGCTCCTCGCCGCCTCGGCCGCCCTGGCCGCCCCCCTGCCCGGCACGGACACCGCCCAGGCCCGGAAACCGCCCCAGTTCACCAAGGAGGGGGCCGTCAACGGCTGGATCGTGGTGCTCAAGGGCGACGCGCCCCCGGGCGCCCTCCGCCGCACCACGCGCGACCTGACCGTCGCCGGGTTCGCGGTCCCCCGCTACAGCTTCGACTTTGGCCAGGGCTCGCTGCGGGGCCACGTCGTGTCCGGGCCGGGCTCCGAGCTGGCGGTCGCGTCCATGGCGGAATCGCCTCACGTGAGTAGCGGATCTGATGCGAACACGATGTTTATTCTCCTACCCTACCCCACGCATGTTCCAAGTCGAAAGTCCCAGCCCACCTGATTGAGGATGCCTCCATCTAGGTCGACTTCATCGAGCCCGACTCACCGGTATCGCTGGACGACTTCAAGCGCGGCGTCGACGGCGGTCCGATCGACAAATCGACCAAATCTTGGGGCCTCCATCGACTTTCTCACGGGCCCCTCAAGAGTAACCAGACTCTCGAGTACCGGCGCAATGGCACGGGCCGGACCGGCTGGGTGTACATCATCGACACCGGCATCGCGCTCAAGCACCCCGAGTTCGGCGGTCGGGCCAAATGGGGCGGCACGTTTCTGAAGAACGTGTAAGTCGAACACTTGTGCATAGAGCGGGTCCTTGATCACTGACACGCATGCAAAAGCAACGAGTCGTGGATGCCAGTCGGCGGTGACGACCACGGCCATGGCACGCGTAAGTCCCTTGTCTTTCCGAAATCGATTTGATCATGTAGATACTAACAGCCCAATGTGTTCAAGACTGTGCGGGTATTGCTGGCGGTTCGTCGTTGGGTGTGGCCCAAGAGGCCAACCTGGTGGCCGTCAAGGTCATGAACAAGCACGGCGAAGGAATGGACAGCAATTTCCTCCGAGGCCTGGAGTGGGCGGTCAAGGATGCAGAAGAACACGACCGTACGTAGCATCGCATACGTATCACTTCCAGACTAGGCTAACGGTTTCCCGCTTGCTGGGATCCTACAGGACTCGACAAGTCGGTGTTTAGCATGTCGATCGGTGGGTTCATCAAGTCCGAAAACCTGAAGACGGGAAAACCAAACGCCGTCATGCTAGCGGCGCGCGCCGCCTCCCTGAAGGGCATCTTCATGGTCGCGGCGTCGGGCAACTCTGCTATGCCGGCCAGGAAGGCCTCGCCGGCAGCCGAGCCCGAGGTGTGCGCCGTCAGCGCCATCGACCGAAACGACAAGCCCGCCAAGTTCAACAACTACGGCCCTGAAGTGGTAAGCAGAGCTGCCCTAGATCGTTCGACCGTTATTGACTAATTGCCGCACGCAGGATATTCTGGCGCCAGGTGTGGCCATCCTCTCGGCCTGGCCCATGAACAAGACCAAGGTCCTGGACGGAACCTCGATGGCGGCGCCGTTCGTGGCGGGGCTGGGTGCCTACTTCATGGACCTGGACGGGCCCGGCACCTCGACCCCTGGGCGCCAAATGTGCGAGCGGCTCAAGAACCTCGCTTCGTACCGAAAGGGGCTCGAGGGCATGGAGGTCCCGCAGAACGTCACGGACAAAAAGAACCAATACACCAAGGTGGCCAGCAACGGATGGCAGTTGGACATGGAAGCAGAGTAGCCTACGGAGCAGTCACATGCCAGCTGTCAACAGTGGAGGACGTGTGTGCGTACTTGGACCAGGTACGGTAGATTTCATCGGAGTAGGTAGGGATCGAATATCACGGAAATTGAATCTTGAGTTGTTCCGATGGACGACGATGAGTGAATCTGCCCCGCCGCGACGGGTGGTCGACCCGACTGGTGGGAAAACCGAGGGTGGATGGGGCCCTCCATCTTGAGACAAGCTTTGCCGAGCGTTTAGCAATTGACGGACGTACTTTTGCACGTACAAATCGATGGTCCACCGCCAACATGGGCCCTCGTCGTCCCTGTCGTTTCCAGAACGAGCTGAAATTTGGGTGGGTGCCTGCTGGTAAGCCCCCTTGCAGGAACGGTGAACCAAATGTAGTCGTCGGCTTCAGCCGAGGTAGTAATTCCGATCCTTACGCGCTTCGGCAAAGAATATCGTCGGTCGGCACGAGAAAATAATGTCAATTGTAAAACATGTACACGTGGTGCAGCTTATTGGGCCGCTTCAAATTGCCCATGGCAGCTTCCGCGGTTTTGACACCAAAGCAGAGGAACCCCACTTGCCTCAGCACGGTGTCGGCCTCGGTTCCTTCCTGATGTTCTTGCGCTCAATGTTGATCAGATCGAGAGATGCCTTGCAGCAGCGCGGCAGACTGGTTGGATCGGGATCTGCCGAGAAATGAGAGTCATTGTCGGATAGAGGCCCGCGAGATCTGAGTACTTTTTTGTTTGGGCAAGATTTGCGTGCGCGGTCGAGATCCCAGAGAGTAATCGCAATATATCCGCGACGTGGTTGGTGGTTCAAGCGCCACCCTCGGGGCTGTCACCCCTGAACTCCTCTGCACTCCCCTGGAAACCCCTCTGAATTCCAGCACATCGGGTTGGCCCCTAGGCCCAATCTAGGCCTAGTCGGCCTAAGTTCCCGCCAGGAGCCCCTGCCGAACCCCTGCTTGAATCATTGAGCCGCCCGCTAGCCCAGCGAGAAAACCCCACCTGCAAGCCTTCGACATGGAAACCCCTTCGCTTGTCTTCACCTGCAGTCCCTCGACAATCTCCCGCGGCCATGGATGGTGATGACGATGCCTTCATCTTTATGCCGCCATTTCGCAACAGTCGCTTCAATTGGCCAGCCCAGGACCGGGTCGCTTTCGTTGTTATTTCGTCAATTGTTGGGATCCTAGCAAGCCCAGGTGGGTGCATACATGATTGCTGTCGGTGCATGAGAGTCGCGTAAAAGCGACAAAATGGTGTGTTGATTGAACCCAAACGATTCATTCCTCCCCGAATACAGCAACTCCCCTCGGAGATATTCTACCGCGGTCAACAGTATGGATACAGTCGCAGTAGTTGGAACAAACAACTGCTCGAGCGTTTCTTCCTCTTTTTTCTGGATCGGGTTTCGTCTGAAGTCTCGTGATTATCGGCCCAGTCTGGCAGTCCCGTTGACAACGGCCCCCCCTCTCTCAACGCCGCACCCACTACGATGAAACAAACAGCCTGACAGCCCCCCGGAACGCCAACAGTCAGCCTCTCCCCTGCTCATTTCATTTCCTCTGCCCACAACTAGGTACTGTAAGCCGCGACCTCACCACATGGTCTCGTCACATTGATTGACACCCCCGGAGCCCTTGGCGGGATTTTTGACAACTTGAGGCTGTGAGTCCCATTCGTGTCGAAATGGCATCCACAATCCTCCCTGCAGTCTCGGCGTTTACCAGTGGAGCACACCCGATTTGAGCGCCAGGATGACTTCCCCCTGGCCGTTGTAACTTGTAAGTGGTGCGGAAGGGAACAGAATGGGTGTGGTGCCTGGACCCAAGTGATGGGATGAGTTGCCAAGACGGCCGTACTTAAAGGTAGAAATATCCTCACGATGCATTAGCTTTTTCCTCTCTTTCCCTCCTCATCAGACGCATCATTGGTATTGCATTCATTCGCTTTCACTCTTTCGAGCTTCATTCTTTCGCTCCTGTATCGACTGCAGTCAACTTCACACTCTTTTCTCCGCAAGCCGGCCAACTACTACAACTTCTCGCCTACCAGCAACCCATTTGCTTCTTGCACCCTGTCCAACTTTTTGACTACACGTCCATCACACCACCACATACCCAACATGCCTTCCTTCAACCCTCTCACCCTGGCCATTGCCGCCGGTGCCGGTCTCGTCGCCGCCCACGGCCACGTCCAGGAGATCAAGATCAACGGCAAGTCCTACCAGGGCTACCCGGCCAGCTCGGCCCCCTATGAGAACCCCAAGGTCGACCGCATCGCCTGGGCCGACACCGCCACCGACAACGGCTTCGTCGGCCCCGAGGCCTTCGGCACCAGCGACATCGCCTGCCACCGTGGCGGTGCCCCCGGTGCCCTGAGCGCCAAGGTTGCCGCTGGCGACAAGGTCGAGCTCTTCTGGGACACCTGGCCCGAGTCTCACAAGGGCCCCGTCATCGACTACATGGCCGCCTGCGACGGCGACTGCTCCAAGGCCAGCCCCGGCGCCCTGAACTTCTTCAAGATCGCCGAGGCCGGTCTCGTCGACGGCTCCTCCAACCCGGCCAAGTTCGCCTCGGACGACCTCGTGGCCAACAACAACAGCTGGACCGCCACCATCCCCTCCACCCTCAAGGCCGGCAACTACGTCCTGCGCCACGAGATCATCGCCCTCCACTCGGCCGGCCAGGAGAACGGCGCCCAGAACTACCCCCAGTGCATCAACCTCGAGGTCACCGGCTCCGGCACCGAGCAGCCCGAGGGCACTCCCGCCACCAAGCTCTACACCGCCTCCGACGCCGGTATCAAGTTCAACATCTACCAGAAGCTGGACTCGTACCCCATCCCCGGCCCCAAGCTGGCTTTCGGTGCTGGCTCTTCCAAGGCCGGCTCCGGTGCTGCCCCCGCCTCCACCGCCCCTGCCTCCTCTGCTCCCGCCAAGGCCTCTTCTGCCGCCCCCGCCCCGGCCAAGACCTCGTCTGCTGCTGCCGCTCCCACCTCGGCCGCCGCCCAGCCTACCAAGAAGCCCTGCAAGAAGCGCCGCCACGCCCGCCAGGTCGCCAGCCTGTAAGCTGCATGCTTGGACAAGGCAACCATCCAACCAGATATGCTCTAGCAGCATATCAATCCTTCTTCTTTCGATTCGTGTACAACCCCTTTTCAAATAGTTTGGATGAGAACCCGCTTGTTCTCTTCATCGGTCTGTAACTGTATATTGGGCTTCCTGGTAGATACTTCTGAATGCAAATATCCAATTGATGTTCCAAATCATGTCTCCTCCTTGCCTGCTTGTGACTTGACCAACTGTTCTCCCCCACTTCGAAGTACCAAGAGCCGACGACGCATATCCAAGAACTTTACTTTTTAGGTTTTCTCAGGTTGCTGCCCCGGTTGCCCGCAGCTGCATTTTTGACTTTATAGAGTCCTTTCTGGCACCCTGGCATGTCACTGTTACGCATGAAGCAAAGTTACTGTAAATGCGAAGAGGGAGCTCCAGAGGATTGCGTGCAGCGTAGGATGCTTGCGCAGTACCATGGTGTCGCTCACCCCCGATAAGTCATTGACAATCGTTGGTACCCGGCCAGCTAGTAGACTGCCGAAAGTGTTACTTTGTCAAAAGTCTCTCGGTTAATAGACTTTGGTGCCCTGCGGCCACGAACCCTCCAGAGTCTGGGATGTTGCACAGTGGGCAATGATCTGCATCGCCGTTGCTATATCACCAGGTCACCCCGATGTCTCAATAATCATGCTGCTCATATGCAAGAGTTCTTTTGCCCTTTGCCCAGTGTCCGGATGACTCCTCGAGTGTATTTGGTTCTGCTCGGCGTTTGGGTCGGTGGAGGACAGGGCATCTTCCACCCGGCCGTCAACTACCGGCATGGCCTCCTTGAGGCTAAGATCCAATCATGCAACCCTCCGACGACAGAAACCTGCCAGAGGATTTCAAGTGACAGTATGCGATCGCTGAATGAGACTTGGATTCCTCAGGTCCAGGCCCGTTTCTCAGCATCGTTGAAAGCAGCTTCGCCTAGTCCCGCCCAGCCAGACGGCGGCGACGGCCGGGTTCGTCCGACCAGTGACACAGCCGGGCGATATGGGTATTTCACTTTTTAGACAACCACACAGTGTCTTCTACTGACTTGGAACAGAATTGTCTTGTTTGGTACAGGCATCCTCGCGCCAGTAGTCCTGTCGCTTTTCCGGTTCCTGCCTCTCCCGCCGTCACTGTCCAGCCGCATCTTCGCCCACCTCATCGACCCCCCGATCCTCGGAAACCGCCACGCCGTTCCCCTCCTGGGCCTCGGACTCGTCCCCACGCGCGGACAAGCCCTCTTCATTGCCTACCTGTGGATCCTCAACATCACCCTCACGGCCGTGGCGTACCCCCCGTCGGCGACCCGGCCAGATCTCGTGTCGCTGGTCGGACACCGCGTCGGGCTCTTTAGCTTCGCCAATCTCGCCCTGACCGTGCTGTACGCGAGCCGGAACAGTCTCCTGCTGCATCTGACCGACTGGTCGCACGCCACGTTCCTTCTGCTGCATCGCTGGACTGCCGTCATCAGCATTCTGCAAGCCTGTCTCCACTCCGCCATCTTCCTGCAGAAGCACCACGACACGGTACTGGGACACGCGGGCGTGGCGCAGAAGGAGTACTTGATATGGGGCATCGTCGCGTTGGTGGCCATGGTGGTGCTCATCCCCGCCTCGACGCTGCCCTTGCGGCGGAGAGTGTACGAGACCTTCCTGGCCTGCCACATCGTACTCTCTGCCGCGGTGATGGCCGGCTGCTGCCTGCACATCTTCTACCGCTACAGGTGGCGGTGGGAGTACCAGGCCTGGCTCGTGGCCGCGTTGGGGATCTGGGGTTTCGACCGTCTCCTGGCGCGGCCGGTCCGCATTTGGAGGAACGGGGGACTCAAGAAGGCCAAGGTAACGGTCGTCGATCCCGACTATCTCATGGTTCAGATACCTGGCGTGATTGCTGAAGGGCACGCGTACCTGTACTTCCCATCTTTAAGCTGGCGTTTCTGGGAGAACCATCCGTTCTCTGTTGCGACCGTGAGTTTCCCGGCTCGGCCCACGTCGTTACTCCCCGACTCCGATTCGGATGCACCATCGCCTGGGCCCGCAGAGAAGAACGTAAGCGCCAGGAGCCGGGCCGTCGGGAACCACACCGGCGCGTCCCAGATACCCGGCATAGTCTTCTTTGTTCGCCGTCGAGGCGGCCTCACCGCGAAGCTTCGGAAGCACGCGGGGCAGAGGCAGGGT
Organism: Apiospora marii; assembly: GCF_038362585.1. Lineage (NCBI taxonomy): Eukaryota > Fungi > Ascomycota > Sordariomycetes > Amphisphaeriales > Apiosporaceae > Apiospora > Apiospora marii. Next base: position 5,780,948 of record NW_027117377.1, read on the forward strand.
GTCAAGGTCCTGGTGGAGTCGTCCTACGGCGCCGACGTACCACTCATCTCACGGTGCAGCTTGGGGTGGGGGTCGTATCCGAAGTACCCAAACCTGGTCTGCATCGCGGGCGGGGTGGGGATCACGCCGATGCTGCCCCTACTCAAAGGCAACGCGTCTTCGTCGGGCACGACGGAGCTGTACTGGGGCGTGCGAAGTGTACCCCTTGTTGAGGCGGTGGCACGGGCAGTATGGCAGGAGGCCGTAGTAGGTCCCAACACCGCGACCAACATGGCTTGGGGTCACGCCAACGTGTCTATCTTGGTCGGCATGCGTTTAGACCTCCAGTCGGTGCTGGAAGTTGCGGTAGGCCGCGAGAGTGGCGGCACGACCGTCGCGGTTTGCGGGCCGCCGGGTATGGCGGATGAGGTTAGGTCCATTGTTGCTGGGCTAGGCAGAAAGGGGGTAGCAGTCAGGCTGCGGGAGGAGAGCTTTGCTTGCTGATGGTCATCCGTCTTTCATACCAGGAAACATGTATTAGAGCACAAGTGCATGTAGATCAATTGCTTCGTTGCACTGGATATTTGAATAATGTAATTGCCTATCTCTACCTCATGTTTCCTGGGAGCTCGTAATAAGACGTTGGACCGCCACCCTGCAATTCCACGGGCTGTACATATAGCTCGGCCACCTGTTTTTAAGCATCCCCTTCGGGCTTGATTGTAGTTTCTTCGTGTCTAAAATGTAATGGAGGAACATGTTCCCTCTTTACCCCCTTCCTCCTCCCGTACCAGAACGCCATACAGCCAAGTACAATGGCGACGGCGGTGGAGCCCAGGACAATCCCAGTGATTGTACCTGCACCGAGAGTCGAAGCTTTGGTTTCAGATGCGGACGATATGGAGGTTTGTGAATGGGCGCTGTTGGTAGTGGTAGGCGAAGATGCCGGGCCGGGGGTTTTGGAACTTGTCGGTGTCGATGTAGGGGGGCGAAAGCTGGGTGAACTGGAGAGGCCGGACGAGCCGCAAGGACTGGATGCACTGGACGAGCTTGTCGAAGTTGTAGTCGACCTAGACGCTGCCTCTCTCATGATGAAGAAACTGCTGCTCCAGAACCCGCTCTGCACTTGTTCTTCTGGTGTCCCAAATGCATCAACAATTCGGAAAACGTAGGGCTCGGTGAGGTTGGTTTCCTGCACCCGCACCTCCCACTGGAACCACCTGGCAGCTAGGTTTGCTATTGATAAGTACACAATATCAGTGACTTGATGCATATGCTGATTATCAGGCACTCATAGCTCACTCGAGAGTTGCATTGATGATGCCACCTTGCCTCGCTGGTAGCAGTAGAGATTGATCGCATCGTAATGCGTCATCCACGAAACATTCACCGAAGAGCTCTCCCGGAATCGTTCCGCAAACACCCATGGATAGATGAATGACCCGTTATCAGAATCTCCCGGTGTGTAATATATGAGGCCGGTATTCTCTTCCCTATGTTCCAGCATAGTGAATGAGAACCGAATCCGATCGGCAAGCAACAACGCAATATTAGACAATTAGGTGTGCATCTGGTGCAACACGGTCCAGAAAGAAATATGGGATCTGAATGAAAGGTTTTAACAATCCCGATGGACCGAACGTGGATCTTATTGCCTGGATACGCGCCGACCGACATCTGTTATTTCTATTTCTGAGCAGGCCCCGTAGCATTGCAGCAACCCAACTGATGCACCATGATGGCGAAATGGACCAATCATGTAATTGCGTTGGGTCACCCCTGCCGTTCTCATTCCCCACGGCGGCTAATGCAGCGACCGCATTGTCGGGTGCGGTCTATTCCCGGAGGAGTGGTATCCCAAGCGAAACAAAGAGGAAAATGAAAGAAAACGCCTTTCAAGTTCTCTTCCTATTTTCCTTTCTTAAACAAAATGAGTAAATCAGAGCGCGTTGTTGATCGATGCGCCAACTATCCGTCCATTATGGGACTTTATAACAGGCCGCGAAGGGTGTTGTTCGCCGCAGCCGTTCTCACTTTCTGCCTCTATTGGTCATTGGACCCTTGGTCCCATTTTCCGTGTGTTGCCGAACCGAACGCCCCGATTTGCCCACAGTCACCTCTGCTGGACGACATCCTGGTAGTCCTTCGCACGGGAGCCACCGAGGCCCGCGAGAAGCTCCCCGTCCACTTCCAGACGGTGCTCAGCTGCATCCCGGATCTCGTCATCTATTCGGATTTTGAAGAGGACATTGCCGGGCACCACCTCCATGATGTCCTCGACGAGGTGGACGAGGAGATCCGGCGGTCCAACCCCGACTTTGAGCTGTACAACAAGCTCCGTGCCAGCGGCAGGGAAGGTCTTGACTATCAGACCCTGTTCGGCAGCGGCGGCGGCGGGGCCACGGACAACCCTGGGTGGAAACTCGACAAGTGGAAGTTCCTGCCGATGGTGGAAAGGGCCTTGCGTCACCGGCCCAGGGCGAAATGGTTCGTGTTCGTCGAAGGCGACACCTACTTGGTCTGGCAGAATATGCTGGAGTGGCTGTCCCAGTTTGACCCGGAGAAACCTCACTATCTGGGGAAGCACATGTACATCGGCGACGTTCTTTTCGGACACGGGGGTTCCGGGTTTGTGCTCTCCAAACCGGCCATGCAGATGGTGTCGCAGCGATGGAGGGAGAAGAGGGCAGAGATCGAGGCTTATACCGCGGAGCAATGGGCTGGCGACATGGTTCTTGGCAAAGTTATCAGGGATGTTGGGATCGACATGTTCTGGGCGTTCCCCAATCTTCAGGGGGACAGCCCGACTACCATGGACTGGAACGTCTCCAAGATTGGGCGGGAGCCCTGGTGCTACTCGCCGACCACTTTCCACCACCTGAACCGCCTGGAGTACGAGGCGATGTGGAGATTCGAGCTGCGTTGGCTGGTTGGTCATCCGGGGAGTGCCCCCAGATTTGGAGATGTCTTCAAAGGCATCATCCTGCCCCAGCTTCGCGAACGGCGAGACTCGTGGGACAACATGGCGGCCGGGATTGAGCACAGCGAAGAGGCTTCGAGAAGATGTCCGAGAAGGACCGCGATGCCTTGACGTATGCGGAGCGGCAGGCCCCGGTCTCCTTCGAGGGTTGCCGGACACTATGCGAGTGCAAACGCGACTGCATCCAGTTTTCCTTCTCTGCGGGCAGGTGTGTTACCTCTGCGGAACTCCGTCTGGGCCACGCTGCCAAGTCGCCTTGCCTGGAGTACTCCAATGCTGCGTCGAGGTGCCTCAAACCTGACCATCCCAGAAACAGTAGTCTGAGCAGTCCAAATCAATTCATCAAAGCAGGTTGGTTGGTGGACAGAGTTTCCAACTACATAGAGGACCTGGATAGTTCTTGCGCGCTTGTGGCAGATAGATGGATATCATAAAATAGCCGATTATATACAGCGTTGACCTGGATCTGCCACAAAGACGTCTTGGTAGCCTTCGCCGCGCATCGTCCAATGAAAGATAAAGAAGCCATCAGCAGTGACTTCTGGGAGCTGCAATAAGGGGCTGCTGTCTCGTTACCTGACTCGCTTCACAGGAGGCGCGAACCAGTGGTGTGTAAATGCACATGCGGCGAGGCTGGGAACACAACCAAGATTCGGACGGCTATTGTCCGGTGGGCCCCTTGAGAGACAGAAATGACGACGACGACGACAACGACAACGCCGGGGACGCCAACGCCGAGAACGCCGACAACGACGACCTCTTCGGCTCGGCCGCCGGGGGGCTCTCTTGCCATCGCCAAGCTGCAGGTCGACGATATCAAAGCCGCAGACAATTGAATGTAACTGACCCTTTGAAACCAAGCTACCTTTCCAACCCTCAACTGCACACACACTGACCCTTGCGCATAAGACCACAAAAACACCTTTACCCATCCCCCTCCCACGCAAATTTCATTTTCATTGCGCCAATCTGTGCATCAAAGGTCCTGCAAAAAGGGAATAGAAACAGCACCACACTGTTCCACCAGCGTAAGAACCCAGGATACCATTTTCTCTTCATTATCCATCTCTGACCAAACATTGATAGAAAAGACGAAGAAAACTCAGCAACATCCTTCGATCTTGAATTCGGCACTTACCCATTGACGATGGTCGACCACTTTAGCGACGTGGCGCAGCCACATAACATGCGCGAAGATGTCTTCAAGAGCAACAAGGCTTTGGCCAACAAATGCATCGACGGCTTGGACCCCGGCATCTGGTCTGAGATTGCCATCGACGAGGCCAAACAGGCCTTGAAAGCGCAGGTCCAGCTCAAACACAACCTTAAGCGAGCCAATGATGCCAAGATTGTCTCCATCCTACACGATTCATTGCGCGAAATGGCCCCGATGGGCTCTTTCCAACCAGCTGGAGCAAGATCGCCTTGGCACCACGCAGAGGTCTACGTCAAGAAGGCTCCCTTGGGGCTCCTCAAGGCGGTTCAGGGCTTGATGAGATCGGGCAAACTCCCAGGCATACTCTCGGGGGCATTGAAGGACAGAGGACAAGAGGACCTGCTAGTCTTCATTCAGGACCCGGTCAAGTACAAGGTGGAGCTTGGCGAGTACCATAAAGACTGGGACGGGACCATTGCCGAGAAGCGACCCTCCAAGATCATCGTCAAGAAAGGAATGGCACCGGGAGATGAGAATAACCCGACACTGCGCCCTGACCCTCGACCTCAGGAAGAAAGAGGATGGGAAGATATCAAGGAGACGCCAGAGTACGAGCTCCTGCGGCCTTTGCGGGAGAGACTCGATCGAGAGCAAGAAGTATCAGCATCGAACGAAGACGAATCGAGCGCAAGCGAAAACGAACAGGACGAGAGCAACACTGACGGCGGCTCCATGGTCCTGGCCACTCCCCTCGCCGCCCTACGAGACAGTTGGACATGCACGATGCCGACGAGCTGAATGAGCTTATTAACGAGCACGAGGAAGAGCTCGCGACGCGAGATGCCAAGCTAGCCGCCGAAAAGGACAAGGTCGCCGACCGAGAAGCCAAGCTGGCTCTGCTCCGAGACCAGAACAAGGTTCTCACTCGCGAGAACGCCGACCTCAAGCGCCAGGCTGCCCGGAATGGCCAAGCCAAGCGTCTCCAGGCCACGATCGACTCGCTCCGGAACGAAGTCGAGTCGGGCAAACGCCGAATCGCCCGTCGGGATGAGCATATTGGCTGGCTTGACCAGCAGGTCGCTCTGAAGGAGAGTCGCCTCGCCACACTCAAAGAGATCCTGAAGGTGCTCGGAAAGGAGATTGCAGCACTCGGGGATCAAGATGAGGATGAGGAGGATGAGGATGAATAAATCAAGTTGGCCGCGGGATCCAGCTCCACGTTGCCTCCGCAATACATTCAAGTGATGATACATGGATTGGCCCTTGTCGACAATTGGATCCGACCTGTCTTCGCTGGGGCAGTTACATCCTCGACATTTGACGGGACTTTGTGAGAGTCTGGAGATTTGCGTTATGTAGAGTAGATAATTCTTTGGTAGTAAGATGCGATTTGATCCCCTCTAAGCGAAAAGCTGCAAATGATTAAATACTTTCTCCGTGACTGCTCAAGGGCTGCAAAATTCCCATCGAGTGTGTCGTGATCTCCTCCTCCGCTGGCTTCATGAAATTGACCATCTCGCATCTCTCGACGGCGCTTAGCGCATTCTCCGAGCCAACCTCGGACTAGGCACCGGCATGCTTGCTATGAGGGGACGTGGTATGACACAGAAGTCCTCAAGGATGGACCAGTGTCACTGCCCACTGTCCGTAAGAGGGTGGGGGCCACTGCTTGGATAAGCTGTTGGAGCCTGGTTAGCCCACCTTACAGTCACCCGAGAGACCTAGACTGGCCTGAGGTGACGTCAACAGCAAGAAATGGGTCAGCGAGGAGCTTCAACAAAGACAAGCAAGTCTTTGTTGACAAGCTTGCAGCCGCCGTACAGGCTGCACTCCGAGTCGCCCAGGGCATCCACGTCGAACCAGTCAACCCGATGCAGCAAAGCAGCTGCGGAAGCTGATCCCACCAACCGCGCCATCGACCCTACACTTATGATTTCCACCATCGTCGCTCTCATCAGAATCAACATTCTGCTACCCAGAATTGTCCGCGACTACATCGTCCTCTCCCTGAAATCCAACATGTTCCCGCACGCATTCAACTTCAAGGAGACAAAGCCTTGGACGGGTCGGCCTCTAGTGGTAGATATCACCCACGACAACCCCGACAACGTTCATGGAGGAGTCGAGAAGGACACGGAGAACCATCTGTACCCCACAAGAAAACCGACCCAGGAACTGCGATGCACCGCCATGCAGCTCGAGATCCTACAGACGGTCGCACGCGGCTGGGGCGGGACCGAGGCAGCCAAGCAGCTGTATGTCGAGCAGCCATTCCTGCGCTGGTGGAGAGAATCGAGTCACGAAGATGCCAAAGACACACAAAAGAGGCCGAATGAGACAATCGGGTCTGGCGCGGGTGACCATCAACTACGAATTTCGGCCTCTCGCATTTCGCAGAGCCAGCGACACGAGCGACGAGTACTACTGATACCACCGACGATGTATCGAGCTGTCCAAGAATTCTGCCACCACAGCCAACAGTGACATCAACGTCATCAGACTGGAGAGTCGCAAGTTCACAGTGAAGAGACCAGCGCGCGAGGAGGCGGGCCCGAGCCCCTCGCCGGCCAAAAGGGCCAAAGCCCAGCAGACAGACAATGGTAACCCACTGACGGCTGGAAGCAGCAACAACAAGGCCTCTACGTCCCAGAACATGGACAACGAAACGCTCTTGCAGGCTCTCCGAAGCGGACAAGCAGCGGTCGAGAAGACCGAGGCGAAACGGCATGACCTGTCGGCAAAGCTGGAGCAGAAAGAAACATATCTGGCCAGTGAGAGGGAGGCGCATAAGAAGACCAAGACCGCCCTGGCTGCATCGGAGAAGCGGGCAGATCGGGCCCAAGAGCAACTCGATACGCCCATGAGCGCAGTACAGGAGCTGGAGACGGAGGCTGAGAAGCAGCAGGCTACGACGAATGTCACCATCGAGAGATGCAAGAAGAACTTCCTATGCATGTAGCTTTTAGGAAAACACTACTTGTCTGGTTAATACATCCAATAGGTTATGGTTTCTTATTGCAAGAGCATATTTATGACGAAACTAGGATCACGAAACGCGGCATTATAGTGGTCTCAAATCTCCCATTATCCTTCATCTAGTGACTGTTGTTAACTACCTGTCTAGTGAAAAGGGCATTGCCACCGTAGGGTGAAAGGTAGACCAGATGGGCAACACAGGAAATAGAGAAAAGACATGGCCATGGCCGTGGCAGTAGCAAGACCTGTGACCATACGAGACCGGAGTGATCTTGAAGAGGAGCAGGAAACGTTGAGATGCAAACTTTCCCTTTGCCATATGTGACACAACGAACTGTGGCTGGCTCACATGTCGCCTAAGGGAGAAGGGATCGTCTTTAGTTCCACATACGGCCGTTTGAGGCGAAGTCCTCAACACCTCGGTTCTCCATAAGCATGTAGCCAAAGACTGCCCAGGTGGCTCTTTGCTCCTCCTCGGATCCATGTTCTTCTCTCGGAACCAAACCACGCGCGTAGCACGATCCAGGCAATAGGCCCACCAGTATGCTGAGAAGCACTCGCTCAGAGCGGGATGCATGATGGATCCATCGCTCCAATGTCCCAGCGCCGGAGGCTTTCGAGTTCCTGTTTGAGCTCGGCGATTCGACTACGGTATTCCTCGGGGGCTTCTTGGGCAAGCAGAGCTAGTTTCTTGCCGCAGGCATCCAGTATGCGCTGGAGGTCGGTGATTCGCCCGCTTTGTACAGCGATCCTGCGCTGGAGTCGTTGGATCTCTTGCTCCTTGGAGGCGAGCTGTTTGGTACGAGACTCAGCCTGCTCGGTGAGAGACTCAACCTGTTCAGTGAGAGACTCAACCTGCTCATTCTTCGAGGCCAATTTGCGATCTTCCCAGGCGATCCGGTCATCGGCGGCGTGCAGCTGGGCATTTTGCAGCCGAATCTTGGCCTCGAGCTCCTTGGCGCGTGCTCTCAACTTCATGGTCACATCAGATTCCTCTGGCGCGGTCGGCTTCTTGGTCTCATCGGGTTTCTTCGGCACAGTCGACTGGGGTTGGGCGGCGCTCGACTTGGTCTTTTGGTCAGCCATGGCTTCGGTCGGGTGTCTGGTGGCGGTGATGGCAATTGGGACGTGAGGGCTTTTGTATGCAATGGAGGAGCTGCTGATTGATCACAGTCACTGCCAGCCAATCCAAGTGAAAGAGTGCCGGATGCCGTTTTTCGGCGCAGTGCGGTGGCTGTGTCTCGGCGATTTTCCGAGTCAAAACTCGACAGGGAAGCTGGGTTGGTGCTTTGGGGTGATTTGTTGATGGTAAAGTGGCGGTTCTGCCTCTTTAATGCAGTTTCTTCCTACATTTGTGGGTATTTCACAGTGGAAAAGCCAGTCAGTGTGAAAAGAACCCAGTTGGCATTTTGTGTAGGAGGAAGATGGTAGCGGATGCAGTGATGAGGAGCTATCAAACCCGCCGAAGAAGCCTGGTTGACCTGAACAGACAAGAGGGTCAGAACCATGCCTATAGGCATTGAATGGTTTCGATTTACTGGAGAATAGGGAAGCTTAGAATTATAGATGCACCGATACTGTTCAGGAGAGTTGAACCACATCAGCACGCCTTGGTACAATGAGAAAGAGTCTCATCTTGCTGGACCTGGTAAGTGACATAAAGGCTACCTGCAGTGTCATGACATGAGAGGGAATAGGCTGAAATGTAGATAATGTTCCCATTGAATGAAAACCTTGAGCTGCTTCCATAAGATCCCCTTCATATCTCCTGCATGAAATCCCCCATCCTGCATGAAATCCCCTCCATGAAAGTCCTGAGCACCGGTGCTCCCCCATTACCAACAACGCTCCTGCACCAAAAAAACTTCCACATCTCCATCCCCACCTTCACACTCCTGGAACCAAATCTTCAGCTTCACCTGGAATCCAGCAGGTCGTGTTTGTGCTATCACCATCGCAGACACACATATATCGTCAAATACCAAGATCGACGTCTCGCACCAGTTATAGCCGACTCGACGCCTATAGAGTCTCGAACCCTTGCTGCCGACAAGGCATCCACCGCGACCCCTACTTTCGGTCATTGAGAATAATCGAAAGGCCTCAGTTTGTATGTGATCAACAAGAAAGAAGAACTCAAGGGGGCCAAGACCGAGGTTGAATAGCTTCGACAAAAGGAGTCATCCCTCACAGAGCAGAAGGTCAATCCCACTGAACAGAACACAATGCACAAAGCTCGAAGTTGTTAACAGGCTCTGGAATGGCAAGGGATCAAGAGGCTGATGCCTCAACACATGACCGCCATCATCATCAAGCTAGAGGGCAACGCATGTTGGTCACTAGAGCCTCATCTTCTCACAATCCAGTTCCAAGCAGCCTCCCATTCCGTTACTTTCATCAAATCAAGCAATTGAATTGTTCCTATGCTTCCCAATCCTTCTTTTCTTGCACCAAGGCCCTGATGCTCCAAATTGCCTTCCTCATTCGTTGACTATTATTCTGGAAATTTTACTCCAGGCCAGCTCACTACCACCCTAAGCTCATCGCAGTCAACAACATCCAGATATTTCGTCCTTTGTAAGTATTGCTTTTCTTTTTTTCATCTATTTTTTCCTTCTTCCTGCGAATAAATATCTTTACTATCTAAAACCTCGTTCACACAGCCTGCAACATGTACACATTTGCACACTGCACCTTCCTAGGAATTCCTTCAGGCCTTCATCCACCTTGCTTCTACATTCTGACGTCATTGAACAGTTTCGTATCTGACATCTTATTGCGACCGGCGAGAGTCAAAGCGACGAATAACCAGACCCGATCTGCGTCAAACCCAAAACGAAGTTCCATCCCAATCCAACCGCCAAAATGTCGTGCAAGGCCGAACAGGACGGTGGCACCGAGCGTTTCACGCACCCTGGCGACGATCAGTTCACGCACCACCTCAGGATTCATAACAACGAGGAGACATTGGCTGCTTACCTGGGTTTCACCCACATCGTTACCTTCAGACGCTTCTGCCTTTCCCCTCGAGCCCTACACGTCGCACGCATCATCAATGCATACAGCGTCAAGACCAGGATCGGGGTCCAGCTCGACGTTAACTATGCTATGTTCCTCCCATGCGACCTGGACGATACATTCCAAGCCACCTATCGAGTCAGCAATGAGTCAATCATGGACCTCATCCAAAGCAATGGTCAGTTGCGGTACTCTATTGAGGACAAGGCGGTGGTTTTGGCCAATATATTAGTATGGACCTGTGACATGCTTGCTGAAGCTGCTGGTACCGCGGACCCTACTTGGCAAGGTGTCGAATACCCCGACTGCGTCGTGTAGCTGCTCTCTCAGAGCGACGTTGAAGGAGTCCTCCCCTCGGTACGTATAGTATAATGCGATGCCTGTCTCGCAGCTACACCCAGCATTGTGCTGCACGCCAACACATAATGCTAATTGACCGTCACAGGTGCCATGGACTGATGATATACGCCCCAAGATTCAGCATGATACCGAAGTCGGCGAGTCGTCCTTTAAGAAGTATTACAGAGTCATCGCTGTGTCTCGTCGTTGCGCCAAGGTGGTCCTAGCTAGCAAGTCGTACATCAACCACGTTGATCGGCGTGTTGCGAAAGGTATACCCATGCAGCCGCAGCTTGGCCAGGTCAGCCTCACCACAAAGCGCAACATCCTCTGGAGTATGCAACTCGTTCGCTCGGGTCCTGATGGAGTTCCAGGAATCGGATCTCCCATAAAGGCCGAGCGTGCTCCAAAGTGGATGCAGCCTTTGGTCACTCAGCAGAACACTGCAAACGTTTCTGCTCCACTCAGCGAGCCTGGACAGTCTGTCTCAGACGGCGAGCCACAGTCTGACAATGCCAATTCGGATCTGGGCGAGGGCTCTGGCAACTCGGGCAATCCTGGTGGCTCTGGCGGTCCTAACGGCTCTGACGGTTCTAGCGACACGGGCAACCCTGATTCCGAATCCGACTCGGACTCGGACTCGCACATGGAGGACGAGCTACCCGATTCTATGCCGGTGGTCGTAGATGCAAAACCTGAGACCCGCGCTGCTGATACAGCTTCCGCCTCCGGCTCTTCGGGTAAGAAGAGCAGTGCTGCTGGCGTTGATTATCCCCCGGGCTCCCAACAGTCGCAACCTACACCTGGAGACAAACGTGTTTACATCACTATCGAAGACGATGATGACGATGCTGAAGACGGGACCGATTACCCGAACAAAGCACGCAAGATTTCGCCTGTCGGTTCCCCTCACAATGAATCACGCAACACCGTTGCCGATGAACAACTCGGTGAATTTTCCAAGGCGTTCGTTCCTGGTCAGCAGGCAGGAATTAGTAGCTTGTCTTTGTCGAACCGCGTTAACGCATTGACAGCTCGGAACGCCACACTCGCGAGCAAACTCGCTCTGCGAGATGACTGGATCACCAAGCATGATGACGACGTTGATGATCTGGAGACCCGGATCCGTGATCTGGAGCGTGAAGCCATGGACTACAGACGACGCCTTTCAGAGCTTCTGCAGGAGAAGAGTAACCTCCAGGAGCAGATCAATAAAGGGCCCGATCCTAGCCTGGAGAAGCAGGTAACCAACATGAAGACTGCCCTGGCCGCCAGAGATGGCCGAGTCAAGGAGCTAGAGGGCCAGCTTGAGTCTCGTGATGTCAACATCCGCCACCTCGAAGCCCAGGTCGCAACCGGCGATGAGGAAAAGTCTGGACTCGAGGACAAGCCGGAAATGGAGCAAGCCATGCAGCACACCAAGGGCGGCAAGGGGAGCCCGATTGTCACCCGCCCTGGTGATCGAGAGTTCTTGTTGCTGTTGCACCCCGGCTTGAGGAAGAGCGAGAGCGCCATGTCCGTCTACCGGGGCTACAGCAACACTCGTTTGTTGCGGCAATTCTCATTCACGTCACTATCCTACTCGACTCTCTCTCCTATAATGCCCCCATCCTACTGCGGGAGCTGTACCAGACGTTCCTGAGTTTCCGCTCCGACGAAGGATTCCGCCGCCACTACGAAGTTAATGAAGCCGATCTTATGAGCTCCATGAACTCTCACGGACGCCTGGATATCCGAGGTCTCGGTACCAAACTCAAAATCTTCGCCAAGTTGCTGGTATTGGCCCGCAAATGGCTGGCTCAACCTGCCGGCACGCCCAGCCCGACTTGGAAAGACGTTCCGTACCCACAGCAAGCCGAAGCTCTACTGAAAGCGAAAGGCGTCGAAATCCCCGTCCTACCCGTGGTAAGAGAACATCTACGCCTGTCCAAACTCCAAGCGTGATGAGAGACACCTGTAACTAACACTAGCTTCCTGTACAGATCGAATGGACAGAAGAGGTTCGTCCCAAGCTGTACTTTCCAGAGCATGGCGAGTCGGAATCCGAGCAGTACCATCGGATCGTCGCTCTTGCACGACGTAACATAGGCCACGCCCTGAGCGAGAAGCATCACAAGAAGTGTTCAATTAACGGAGAAATCCATCAAGGCGACCAATACCCCCAACCTTGACGACATTGAATTGAAAAACGCCGGATGTTTACGCCAGCGTGCCTCGAGCCCGTGCAGAAGCCTATTGACCAGAAACACTGGCCGGCGTGGTATGTGGCCGATGGCGGTCGCCCCGAGGAGCAGAACAATGTTCCCGTACCCGATCTGCTACAGCCGCCTATCATGATGGTCAATGAGCCCCCAACTCACCAAGACCGGCCACCTCAGGCGAGCTCCGACCGTGACACCGCGGCTTTCAAGCCGGAGGCCCGGCAAGAGGATGGAACGCTCGCCCGGGAACAAATCCCGAAAGCGCCCAGAGCAGCCTCTCCCACCGCCACGTCAAATGGGGCCCCGCGAGCGAACAACCCTGCTGCCAGCCGCCGCCGTAAACCAAACCATCAGAAGCGCACTATTGACAACTTCCAAGATGGCGCACTTGGCACCAACAGGTCGGGTGCGAACGCGGATGCACAAAGTACAGCCAAGAAGATGCGCACGTCGACTTATCGACTCTCGGTGTCACCATTTACTCTGCTTGGGGTGAATAGAATGTCTCAAGAGGAGTGGAACTTTTGGAATAAGCACTTATTCCATCCCTCGTGAGACACTGGACTAACGTGGAATAAACACTAGAGCAGGAAGGAATAAACACCGAAAGGCGCTTACCATTCAAACCCTCCCCGGGCATCCTCAGCCGCGCTCAGTGGACTGCGCACACCCTCGACCCAGCTTTTCTCTGGCCGCACCGAGACAGACCTCAAAGACAGGGTCGCCCTCTTGGAGACCGAGGTGGCCAAGTTGGATAGCCTCTTGGAGACAGAGAAACGGAAGAATGCATCGGACAGCGGTCCTGCCAAAGCCAAAGAACAGGAGGCGAAGGCTGCGCTTTCCCGTGAAGGCCGCCAAGGCCTCGAGTTACAGATGCAGGCCCTACAACGGGACCTCGAAGGCCGAAGCACCGTGTCGCATAACTTGAGGAGGGAATGCGTTCCAAGGACGCCCAACTCGATTCGACACGCAAGAAAGTTGCGGTTGTGCAGACTCAAATCGATGCCTGCAAGGAACACCTTCACAGAATGCTCAAGAAGTAAAATCAAGAGCACAACTAGAATAGTCAATAGCCGAGCTTCTAGCCCATCTAATCCCTCTCTCCCGGTAATCTCTCCCAATGGTACAACTCTCCTTGGTATTTCCCTTCACGGTTGAGAGCCATTCGCCACCAGGCCCAACAGCCATCACCCCTATCGTCACCCTTGCCTGCATCTTCGGCCCCCTTGTGGCGGCCCTGCGCCTCCTCGCGCAGCTTCTCGAGCGTTCCAATCATGTGGTCTAGATCTACTCGGTTGTCGTCCGGAATTGCCAAGCCGGCGCTGGCCAAAGCCGCAGGGTTGGTACTTTGGACCCCTGTGTGCCCAGTCAGTTGCCATTGAGCTCCGGCTGCACCGTACCAGAAGCGCTCGTCGGGCAACTCGCCAGCCCGGTCCATGGTGAGGTGTGTCGGGACTGGCTGCTTGGTCTGCGTAGAAGGCGTCTTGGTAAGACGCGATGAGGTTGTTTGGCGATAGTTGCTCGCTCGCTAGCAGAGATTTTGCTTGATCCAGTAGGCAGCCGCTCTTGGGGGTGGTTACAATATGACGAGGTTGGGTGTAATGTGTTTGCTGTTGGCGCCTGGGTCGGTCCGATTTGTTGACGAGGCAGCTAAGTCGGCAAGTACAGTTGCAAGAATATGTCCGGAATTGAACTTCGGGACGGTGCGGGCACTGATTCTTAGGAGCTTGTATATATACGTAAAGTATGTAAGGAAGTAGCAGTGTGTGCGCGTACTTGTACGATGCTGCAAAAGCGAGTACTACCATATAAAAATCGAGTACTGCCATACAAAATCGAGTATTGCCATACAAAAATCGAGAACCGAGAGGGGATCTAACTGGTGGCCCACTGGACAGGTACTTGCTCCACCCCAACACAGGGTATGTGCACTTACCTAAGTGCTGTTGAAAATTGAGTACTACCATATATCTTTATGGATCGGGAAGGGAGGAATTATCTAGTTCAGTCCAGGAATGATACTTGATTGAATACTAAGACGTGATGCCGTCTACGCCGCTACGTGTCTTGCTTCTTGCTGAAAATATACTCAGTGACCCTGCCATTCAGTTCATCATGTCATCTAGACCCATATGATGGCCCATCTAGTTTTTGGTCATTCAGCTTCTTCTGTCACGCTACTCCGACCGAGATACTAACAAGAGCAAATTTCATCACAATGAAGAACATAAGAAAAACTCGAATACAATGGAAGCCATGGTAACAGATGTTCCTAGCCCTCCACCTGGTTCTTCAAACCTCGCCTGGATCATCCCGCTCCCCTTGCTCATTCTACTGCCGACGGGCGCGCTTGGCCTTCTGCTGATGCTGCAACCGGCTGTTAGATGACACAGTCTCATCTGCAGGCCGAAAACCCGTCATTACTGCGGAGCCCTCGTACTCTTCGTCGGGGTCAGGACTGTTGGCAGCCCTCTTGCGTCTACCTTTGCGCATCGGCTGTGAGGTAGCCGGCATGGTTGAGGAGGAGCTGGGACTGGGACTCAAGCTTGGGCTTGAGCTCCGGCTACTTGATATCAGGTACGGGTCCTCGACGCGTGTTGGTGGGAGGCGGCGACGGGCAGGCGTAGTGTGTGTGAGGTCCAGGAAGTCATCACTGGCCACAGATGGGGGAGGTGTAGCTCTGGGGGAAGATGGTGGCATGTACGGGTCGCCTCGCATGACGGGGCTCCGTCGGTGGGTGCCATGGTCGTCGTCGTCCCCGAACTCATCATCGAAGTCGATCGACGCAGCTCTGTTGCCCTTTGCAACAATGTCGGAAAGGCAAGGCGTCTGGCCGACTGCCAGCTTGGGAGTGGCCCTGGTTGCCTCTACACGACCACCCACGGGCTTTGTAGAGAGACCTATACCAAGAGAGCAAATAGTTAGACAGGCGGGCCTGGTTTCTGGGACTGGGAGTCAAAAGCTCGGGGCCTACCTCGGAGATTACGACTGTCGTTCTGTGCCATGTCCCACTTGCGGCGACCCGCGTCCGCCTGTCGTTGGAGGTACACGGCGTAGGCCTGTTCCTTCTTGAGTCGACGTGGACGCAGACGATTGAGGTCGTTCACTGTGGCTTTGAGTCTGCCCTGCGTCGCGCTCTGCTCCAAGGGCGTCTTGGCAGCCAGCAGTTCCGCCTCCAGCTCCCGCTTCGTAATCTCGAGCTGCTGCTCCCTGTCATGCATAGGCTGCAGCGTGGAAACGGGTACACTGGTTTGAGTGACTTGGGCTGAATGTGGTGTATGATGTGGGTGTGGGAGTGGAGGGAGTGGAAGACCGGCAGATGGGGCTGGAAGCAGTCCCTGCGTGCGGGGGATCCGATGCAAGTCAATATCAGATAGATGGGTAGTACGATACGGGACATCATGAGCAACGTCGGCAAACTGGGTGTCTGTGCCTGCATCGTCGTCGATGTTATTAGCATCGGCCGAGGCCCGAACGCCATAGCCCCAAGCCATGAATGCGAGAGCACCCGAAGCGGCACCGAGTAGCAAAGACATGCTGAGCTAGCTGTGCTGTAGCACGATGTCTCAACGTTTCTAGTTTGAGATTGCTGTATCAGGGGAGAAAGAGATGATCTGAATGTGGTAGGCTTGCCTGGACTCGGCGTGAAGGCCAATAGTAGCAGAGAAGGAGTTGGAGCTGTAGCAGGAGATGGTTGATGATAGCTGCTGATAGCTACTGACAAAGGGAGTGCAGGTTACGGAGCATGAATGAGATACCTATTCTCATGCGGGAGAGTTGACGGTTGGAGACCGAGGGAGAGATGGGGGAGAATCTGACAGACGGGCGGTGATTGGTTTTGAAGAGATATCTCTAGGGCTGAGATTTGTGTGTGGGAAACGCAAGATAATAGGCAGGTGCTCCCCGGCGTGTCTAATCGGCATGCTCTGGTGACACTGGCTGCTTGGTGCCGAACTGTCAGGACCCGCATTTCAAACCATCCACGGAAGTCGTTGCCTAGTAGCAACAGTCATTTTTGACACCCCAAGCAATATGCGCTTGCCGAGATGGCGAAGGGACGGAGGGATATAGGCATGGGGAAGGCACATTCTGCTGCACTGGCCGTTTGGTAGCGATTTGCAGTACCCGCACTTCAAATCATCCAATGGAGCAGTGGCAAGCAACAGTCTAACTACCTAAGCACGTAGGAAGCATGCGCTTGCCCATACTTAATATAGAAAGTACGAGGGAGGGGCGTCTTGTGGGGTGATTCAACAGCCACTAGACGCACGCAGTACGAAGGTACAGAGCAACTTCGCATTTCGATGAGTCTGGTAAATCGAGTATTGCCACACAAAATCGAGTACTGGCAAGGTTCATATGTCTGGTTCAATGGCGTCGAATTCGGATTTTGGTTTTGTGTTTGTTTACTCGTCAACGCAGTACACATGTGCAACAAAGGGACCAGAAAGCGACCAAAGGCTCTAGTTGGAATCATACGGCTCCCAAACTAGGAAGTGGGATATTTGGTGTGTGTGTCAGTATACGCTCACAGGAAAAGAAGTGACAATGATGTCAGTGGTCACCTAAGAAACTAATCAGTGTGCCAGCAGTTTATATTGAAGATGATGACCTGACCTCAAACGGTCAATCATTACTCTAGAATCGAAAAAGCATGATGGCAAGACGGAAACAAAGAGCAGGAGTTCATCCTGGCCAGACAAAATGCATGGAAGATGCAACGAACATGTAGATACGCTGGATGCTTGAATACGATCGATGCAAAGTTAGGCGTGACTGCGATTCCCCCCAGCTTGTCGACTATTTAGATAGAGCATGTCAAAATACCAATCCATGATATTCCAACAGTAGACATCCCACCAGGATCGGATGGATCGTGCAGGTTATTGGTTGCGTGGTAGGGTTGGGTCGGCGGAGTCGTGTCGACAGTGGAATTGGCGATTTTGGTGTCAGCCTTGGGGCAGATGCCCATCTCTGACATGGAGGCAAGACAGCCAGTATTGTGTGAATCTCCATCAAGTCCAGGGCGTGTTCTATGGAGAACATTTCTTCTCCAAGTTATGTCGCCAAGCCTTGGGTGCAGAGAGCGGGCATGCGGGATTCCTGGCATTCGACAGGATCCCGGTTACTTCCTCGGGCGTGCACAGTACGATGCAAGCTCGCGGGAAGGTGCCGCCGGATTGGTCCCCCTTGTCACACTTGCTAAGGATACTCTTGTAGGTCGAAGCCGTAGTGAGCTGTAAAGAATTGCCGATGCAGGCGTCTAGGATGGCCAACATGTTGTACGGATCGAAATAAAAGAATTGGTTTTCGTTGGACTGCTGACGAACTTGTATGATGTCCACCTTGGCTTGAAGGAGAGCATCTTGCGTGGACTTTCGAGTCCGGTTCGATTCTTGGCGAAAATCCATTCCCGGCTGCTTAGGCAGAATGCTATCATGCACAGGCTGCTGTGCAGAAGGCGAAGGCCTGCTGTGGTTGGTGAGCTTGCAATACTCCTCGATATGGTTCGTGGCGTCCTCCTCGGAGCGCAAATAGAGTTACCAAGTGGGTAGCAAGGGGTTGACGCTTCTTGTCACCGGGGAACATCATTCCGCACTGCGAGCAGGCATAACGTGGCAGGGCTGCATGAATCTTGGCGTCTCTCGTCTTCGAGCTGTGAAGTCCGCAGCCAAACTGGCATATACTGCGTGGGCCCAACATTACCGGGTGTTTCTGGCCGAGGTGGCTGTCGAGACACTTCTTGCCGACCATCCGCTTGCAATATGGACACGGCGCTGCATGTTCCCGGTGCTGCCCCATGCTCGAAGCTGCAAATGCGATCCCGCAAATTTCACATTTCGTAGGGTGCTTGGAGGGCGCGGAGCGTTGCACTGGCTTCAGGTCGGACGGTGGATTCTTTTGCGAAATCCCGGACGATACTAGCGCCTATGCAGTAGAGTAACCATTTAGCCTTTGAAGCAAGATATCCCACCGCACAGTATATGTAGGGAAATGGGGGGAGGGGCAAACAGGAGACGCAAGACGTACTGGAAGTGCCAAGTGTCCTACTCGCCATAATCCGGCCGAAGCTGGTTGTTGGCTCTACACCGAGGTCTCGACAATTACTGTGCATGTATTGGTATTGGCGTCTGGGACCAGAAGCGAGGGATGCGCCTTGACAAACGGGTCGATGTGCAGCTGGATCACAAGAAATGGAATTCAGAAAGAATTGGTCGCCTTCGTACCGTTATCAAGGGATTTTGGCTGGACAAACAGAGGGAAGAGCAGTATGTTGTAGATATTGTTGGGTCTGGTAGCTTCGTGGACTCGACTTGGCTGGCCGCCCATCCCTTCGCATGCAAGAAGAAATAAGAAATGTGCAGCGTTTCTGGAAGCTGTCGATCCCAACGCCGGCACACTGTATTCCCTTTTCCGTTTGTCGGTGACCCCTTTGCGAGATTCGTGGTGATGTCCAGAACCTGAGTATCACGCCCTGGAACCGATACCGGTCAATCCTTGAACCATCTGTAGGTAGCAAAAACGACAACAAATACGTGCATCTACCGCCAGGCTTCCACAGAGGGAGTTGAATAAATGCATAATGTAACAGGCATTGCTCAACGGCCAAGGTCATCGCGGAGGGCCTTGAGGCGGTCTTTGATGCCTCGCACCTAGTTTGCCCGACTCTCATTGATCTCACGATGGGCTTGGGTCGCAATGTCGCGGCTTCGGTCCGTGTCTGGACCCGAGGGTGGGTGGGCTGTATGCTGCTTGTTCTGCGCCTTGGTGGCCTCAAGCTCACGTCTCAGAGACTGGTTCTCCTTACTCAGCTTCATGTTCTCGTCGCTCAGCTTCATATTCCGAGCCGAGACTGACTGGAGCATGTCGCATTGCTTATTTGCCAGGGTGACCATGTCCCCGCTGCCATCGGCTGGGGCGGGAGGTGCAGCATTGTGGCTGTTCTGCGACTCGGTCTTGCCTGTCTTCGCCTACTTGGACGAAGAGGGCTGGGAAGCAGTAGAACACGAATGGATCTCCGTAACCCGTCTCTTCTTGCCAGGCTCGTCCGAAGTTCTCTTTGCGTTGCCAGTGGAGGAACGGCTGCTCGAAGCTTTCTTGGAATCGGGGGCAGATTGGATCTGGAGAGCACCGTTGCCTTCACCAGCCATAACGCGCTCATTTGCGTTACCCTTGTTGTTGGACTTGTTGTTGGACTTGGCCTTGGCAGCAGATGCGACCGTGGATACAGCGTCCTTGGGTTTGGCAGCCTTGGCAGACTTGGTGTCATTGCCGTTGACGGGACTGGCAGGGCTGGGCTCACCGTGCTTCTCGCTTCCAGTGAGCTCAGCCTTGTTGGTGCCCTTGGGTCCGGGCAAGTTGGCATCCCCAGAGGGCTTTGTCTTCTTGTCGTTCTGGCCCACCTTATTCTTCATCTTGTTGCCAGCGATGGCCATCGGGGGCACAACATTTCCCGGAGCAGACTGATGGGCCGCCTGTGCCGGGCCGGGTTTGGTTTTTTGGCATTGGCACCGCCGTTGTCGGCGCTCTTAGACGGCATGGTGGCGACCACAGATTCTTGTGTGGTGTTTGGGCTGGAATCGTTCTGGTGCTGCAAGGTGGCACCTTCTGTCTCTGCAAGCAGCCCTTCATTGATTTTGGAATGGCGGTGGGTCTTCTGAGCAGACATCTTAGCGAAGAGACTGTCGTGTTTCTTTGGCACACACAAACACTGTCAGTACGAACTTCCAAGAAAATGATGAAAAAGGAGAGAGAAAAAAGAAAAGAAGTGTAGTGGCTTGGAGGATTGTTGAAGTGCTCACTGTAGTAAACCGACCGTGTTTCCTCTCCTCCATCGAGCGTACCAATGCAGATGTTGTGGTGCCATGGCTATGCCTTGAAATTGGCAGGCAGAGTCTTTGTGGGGTGGTCGGAGGCCACCAGGACCGTCATGAACGAGAAGCCGTTAGGGGTTTCGATCTTGCCCATAAGTGTAATCGAGTTGAGTCTGACCAGGAGCTTCTAATCATCGCTCACGTCAGCGGATGATACCATAACGACCATGGTAGGGACGGGATAGAGGTCCTCGATGTTGATGGTGATGGGCTCGGTGGCTCGTTCCTCTCGAACCTTGGCCAGGTTGGTGTTGAACAACAGTCCCTCGCTGAGATGGAGGCTCTACTCGCATCAGTGCGGAAGCTGGCAAACTGGGCAATGGTCCAAGTGGTGGCCGGATCCCGGCGAGATTCGGACACCACCTCGTAGTCCTCCTTGTCTTTTGGAGCCATGCCAAATGAGACGTTCTCCAAGCCTTCTTGGTTGCTAGTGACCAGATTGTCGATGGACAGCATCATACCAATGATGGAGTTGTTGTTGGACGTCATGGTGACAGGTAGGACGACTGTTATGTCTAATTTAAGGCCTTGATTAGATCATTATCGAGTGCTGTGTCTTTTTGGCGTGACAGTAAACGCGCGTGCTCGGGGAGAAAAATTTACCAGGTGGACGCAAACATGACTTGAGATTTACCTCGATAGATGTAGATCCCTTGCAAATGATTGCTTGTCCGCCTTCAAGATTTGTCTACGTAACCTATAGCTAGCTCGTAATGGGTTGGTAATGTATCCAACGACTGGAACGGGGAAGGTGCCGGGATTGGTACTCGACGGTTGCAAGTATGTTAGAGCTATTGCAGTCAGCTGTGGAAGCGTGGAGCACACCAAAACCACTTTCTGACCACCGCTTGCGTCTTATAAGGAGCAGGTCGCTGGCTGGCGCTGGGGATGTTACTGTGGACTGGGCACCGGTCTCTTGATGTAGTTCGAGTCGTGTCTAACAACGGGCTTGGCGGCCGGCTTGGCGGCAGGGGCCTCGGCAGCATAGGGCTTGGCAACTTAAGTGGAAACGAAGTGTCTGTCGGAGAGATAGTAGCGAGCAGAGCGACAGTGGTGACATCAGCGAAATTGAACATTCCGGCGCCTGGCCAGGCTCAGGCAATTGGGGAATGTTGGAGACGATCATGGACAGCGGCAGCCGTAGCGAAGAGATGGAGACCATGGCTCTCGTTTGCAACAGTTTTCCTCGCGGTGGCATGACCGTCGGGCGGAGTCTCTGCGGCGTCCGTCTTGTACTTGGATTTTCTCAGTTGATCTCGCTTCGAGGGTCCTACTGGATTGCTGGTGGATGGGAGTAAGTCTGGCCGAGTCTGGGTTGAGCTCTTTGCAGCGGTGGTGATTGCTGTTTGGCTAATAGCTGCAACACGGTCAGAATTTCATTCCTTTTGTTGTATGGCCTTGCGAAACGTCTCCTCCGCGGAAACAAGGCGAAAGGTTCATTTTGGTATAAACGAGACGAGAGGGAGATGTTTCTAATGGCTGCCATGTTACTCGTCTGGATGTTGGGGCTCTGTGACCCCTGGCCTCATGCGACTAAAGATGCCAAAGGACAATTGGATAAAGGGCAAACAGACTGTCGCCAAAACCAAGTTGAGTTAGCACTGGAAGCCAATTGCTGGGGCATTCTGTGCGAGTAGCTGGCGGGATCTACGAATGGTGTATGCAATCGCTGCGATTGGATTTCACAGTGAGTGCCTAGGGAAAGCTCCCCCAAGATGGCGTTTCTTGTTAATACTTACTGTGGCCACTGCCTAGCCACAGGGGACAGCAACACCCGCCCCCCAGTTGCCCCTCAGTCAACACAGAATTGATCTTGAATTTTGGGAGGGCCTTTTGCCCGCTGGCTGATGCTTTCAAAATTGCAATGCACGCAGTTTCTGGATGGGATTCTCAATTGGGCCATTATTCTGATATCTGGTCTCTGAATTGCATCTTCCCCTGGAGTAGCAATTCCAGGGGCATCTTGATCACTCTAGTTACATGCCACATCGTCTCGTTATACCTCACTATTCATCAATGACAGAGCAGCAAATGTTCCTATTTCCCCGTCATATGCATCTCTCACCAGTTCCCTCTTGTGGGATGCCATCATCTTCCCAGTTCCTAGGGGCTATAGAAGGCCGAACCCATCCGGGGATCCAGACCAATCCTCACTTTCAATTGTCACCTTATCCTCTAGGCGAGCACCCTTCTGTAGTACTCCCTTCATTGCCTGATATGGTAAACCCCTCTTTTTGTATGCGACAACGATGTGTTTCAAGTGAGGCGCACGTTGAAAGAGACCAGTGATGATCCATGCAATGAAGGCATCTCTGTTGTTGTGGTAGTCACCATCCAGGATTGTTATCTGGATAGAGACCCGGTCGAGGGAAGGGCACTGGCAGACATGCTTCGCAAACCGATCAAGCTGTTAATAAGAGAATTAAAGTCAGTTGAGGATGCACCGAAAACTACAACAGTGCCAAAAGGGAGCTTGGGGTAAAGGCTACTCACATCTGTTCCTCTGTCTTCGTAGAAAACGCGGGCCCCAGTGAGCTCCTCCTCGATTAGACAGCCGATAACAGAGAAGGATTTCAGACTGCCACGACTTTTCAGCCAGGGAAGTACTCCGGCGATACTCCCGTAACCATTTCGGCGATCTGAGACCATCTGTAAAGCCTCTAAGCCCTCAGCCATGTAGACAGTCCTCCACAGATCGTCCCAAAACCCTTCACAGTATGTGTCGATATCAAGTTCCTTGAGAGACGGGCAGGCGGTGACAAGTCGAGTGGTAAACTTGCGCCCCATCTCGGATCGTCCAGAGCCGGTTAATCCGCGAATAGAGAGCGCCGTTAGACCAGAAAGTCCTTGGAGAGGTCCACAGTTGGCGAGTTCCTCAAGCTCACGTTCACCAGATTGCACTAGTCCTCCAATGTGAAGGCTGAGGCGTCTCAGGTTGGGGAAACGCATCGGCGTGGCGACGGATCCTGGAATGGACCCACCAAGAAGATTGACAAGTCGTGCAGGAAACTTTGGGCAGTGGCATTGGGTCATGCTGGTTACTTTTTTCATGGCCGTGAAGAAAAACGGATTATCTTGATATTCCAGCTGCAGATGGTTGGGGCTGATTGAAATTGAAAGTTCCCTGTGTTTATAACATATTAGCAAAACTTGTTGTGTTCTCTAGAATGGGGCACTTACTGGACGTGATTGAACCAGCCCTCAGGCTGCCTTTGGATGACTTGGATCGTGGAAGACAAGGTTTTGGGAGAGTCGCTCAAGGCGATCACTCTGAAGTATTCGCCCATGACAATCTTGCGGAAGTACTTGCTGGTCAAGCAGAGCGATCGCAGGCTGTTGGTGTCCAAGTGCTTAAAGATCAAAAGTTCGATCTCTGTGCTCAGGACGAACCCGTTGCATGAGAGACCCTCCGAAGCTTGCTCGTCATTCGGGTCGGTGGGTTGGTCGAGAGAAGCGCCAGACTGTGCCGGATCCTCGGGTCTTGCCTTGATGCGCCGACCACTGTCGATCGGGCTGGCGGCGCGCTTGGATTGGTGGGACGCCATGATGTGTGGCAGTTGGTGGTCGGGTGTTGTTGATGAGTGGATTGATTTCCGACGAGGGAACATGAAATGGAGGATGTGCGAGCGGGCAACTTCAGATGTTGCAAAGATTTGGTTGCTGCCTTGCTGCAATGATCCTCTACCATGGAAGGAGTGGAAAGATTGCAACCAGCAAAATCGCAATGGGGCGGGACAATCAGGTAGCTGGCTGCATTGCACCTTCCAGATAAACGTACATGTAGAGGATGAACAATCGATAAGAGATGATGGGACCTGCTCTTTCCTCGCAACCAGCTAAACAGCGCTTCTAGTGGTGCAAGACCGTTTCCCCGGTCGCATCGACGTACAGGTTCCCAACAATGCCTTCTTACATGATGCTCTGTGAATAAAGATAAAGTTGCAGGTGAAGGCGATGTAGACAGGAGCATTGTCTATTTCTACGCAGTTTCAAAGTACACATGAAATCAAACTCAGTCATATGCGATACTCGATTTTACGTGGCAGTACTCGATTTCGCATGAAGACTTCAATGACAGTACTCAATTCAACGTTGCAGCAATATATTCTACCAAATCTTTGATGTTACTTCAAATGCAAATGAGGTCGAGTATTCAAGTGTTTTCTCCCTAGCCAAAGCTGCCGCCAGAGCTACCAAGTCAGCACACAATGAACAACGTGGCCATGCCATATTACCTGCCACACGATCGTATCGCACACCCCAATGCTGCCCAGTGGCAGTACCGGTCCATGATATCCCCAGGAGGTAGTACGTTGGTTCGCGAATAGCACATCTTTGTGTCTCAGGAGCATAACCTCCATATCGGGCCACGTCCCGTCAGGCAACAGGTCGTAGACTTGGAGGGCGTTGTATAGGTGGGCAGGCGGACTTGTTCGCAACAGGGTTCCGGTCCATCTGCGGAATGGCGTCTGCTTCGGGGGCGGGAGGAAGAACTGGTCGATGGGGTGCCTCTGGAGCTCCGCCATGGGTGTCGGACATAGGTCCGGATCGCTCCGGATCGCCGACAGCTGCGCTCTTCTGCATCGATTCTTTGTAGCGGCGGATCCGTCTGTGGGTGATAGCCTTGCGATTACAGCAGGTGTATCTCGCCACGGCGCCGAAGTTGGCTTCGCACTCCTGCTTCATCGTGGCAGGCGACGGGAACCCGACCGAATTCCGCTCCAGGACCTCCGTGTCCAGCCACATTAGTTTTCTGAGTGCGTCTGGGTGTGTCATGATTGGGGGGAGTGGATTGGAAGCGTTGTCATTGCGAACCATCTTGAGAATGATACAGGCGTAGGCACTCCGACAAATGGAACCCTCAATGGCCTCGTTGGTGGATTTAAAGCCCGGCACGCTCTTCTCGACGTTGGTCTGGGTGCGCAGCATTACGCCTGTAGCGAGCCAGGCGCCGATGGTGATGACACGCGGACCAGACCAAATCTTGGCGACCTCGGCATGCAGAGGAGAGATGAGCGTGGGGCCATAGAGGCGGTCGGGCATGAGGTGACAACATCGGTCCAGATGCATAAAGTCAAACAGAAGGCAGCCGAGCTGTTGATGGGCGCGGTAGGAGTCGATCAGGTCCAGGCCCGGGCCGCCGGGGCGTCTCTCGTGCGGGTCCATGGCCTGTGGAGGGAGATATACCGGCCACGCCTCGTCGCCAGGGCCAATGGGGCCCCACGCGGTCCTTGATGCCTTCTAGAAACCGAACGCGGGATGCAAACGTAGAGGCCCCAAATCTCTCCCTGGACAAGTCACTGTCATGTCCAAGGAAGACCAGGATCTGATCGAGGTCCGGTCGGGCGAATTCGACATCATCGTCAGCTCCTGCGTGATCAAGAATCAAGCTGCCAAATCTCGAATCCAACTGTACTGCAGCTCGTCCGCGATGGTCATGGCGAGCTGGATCATGAGACCAACATTGGTGCGACCCGACGGCAGCGGCAGGGGAGCCGGACAGCCTCGAGATGGCTGCAGTGCAGGCGCCATTTCCTCTTCTGCCAGCGAAGCAATATAATCCACCATGGCTTCAATGGGCAAAAGCACCTTGGATCGGAAGTAGCGTCCGGCTTGCCGTCTTCTGATTTCTCCTGCATCTCCTCTTGCATCTTGTAGAGGATCTGTGTCTGGGCCGGAACGAAGACGTCCTCGTCAGAGGGCGTGTCCGCGGCGAGATCCCGGTCTTCGTCCATGTCTAAGGCCTGGTACGGGTTGCTGAAGTTCGTGTCAGTGTACCTAGAGGGGATCAGAACTGAGCGGGATGAGGCCACCATACCTGGCAGCGTAGTCTGCATTGTTTCCCATGGTGGCCGTGCATTGATAAGCTCTGAGATTCTCCCGCCGAGCCTGCATGGCCTGTAAGTCGCACAGGATCTCCTCGAGTACCTTGGTGACAAAGTGCATATGGCGAATGTCGCTGTCGGGATCCGACACGCCCGACTCCTGATACCATTGTGTAGTTTTCGTCCGCAGCTTGATGGCCGACTTCAGGTCGCGAATTATGTAGCCGGGGACCACCACCTTATCGTCGTGACTCTTGGCGAGGAAAGAGCTCATCTTGTTGTACTGCTCGCCCGTGTAGACGTAAGATTCCGTCTTGGTGTTCCACACCCCCGAGACTCGGTTATGGTCGATTGGCTCAAGGATGAATGACATCGATTGACTAGTAGGTACCAACCACTCGAGCACTGAGCAAGTCTTGATGCTGTATTATCGACGGTCGTCTGGCGCCGACACCATACTGGTTGTTCAGGTCGGAATGCGGTCGAGCTGAGTTGTCATGTGGAGGTAAGTCGTGAGGTATTGGCGTACTTGGTTGCGAATGCCTTGACTAAAAATTGCCAAAGAAGAGAGAAGATCAAGCAAGAAAAACGTAAGTTTCTACTTGCTCAATTCAGTTTGAATGGGCTGAAGTAATATAAAATAAAGCAATTCAGCCGGAAGAAGAAAGCGACTGTGTAAGGTAAGGATGTGTGCCAGTAGGTGCCCAACAGTTGGAATCAAATGGGGTCTAGTCACGATGTCGGAAGTCTACACAATCATTTCACGTAACAATCACCCCCACTTGCTTGAGCTGATAGCATTGTTCCCAGCTGTCATGAGAATGTGCCAAATCACTCATAAACGCGCTGCAGGAAACCATTCACATACTTGGAAAGCCTTTTGAGAGGGTCCAGGCTAAGAAAGGTGAATAAATAAATCTTCCATTGGACTAACGCTGGAATTCTCGGCATTTGATGGTGGTGGGATAAACATGACCTGACCTCTGGTTATCCCATTGCCCCCTCCAAGTGTCCCTGGATAGCTGGTCACTTGGATTGTACTTCTTGAGAAGGTTTGGAAGTAAAATCTTCTATATAGATCAGCTAGCCGATCGAGATGGAGGCGGCTCCTGTTTCTGTCGAGTAGTCGCCAGCGAACACATGTCAGATGTTTCTCCCGGACTTTCACGAGTTGCTGACAAAGGTTTCTCCTCGAGGAGAACAGTATAGACAACTAAATATGGTGCATAAACCCTTTACAGACCTGCCAACCAATCTTACTTGCTTGAGTCGGGTGGTTTATCACCGGAGTGACTCGCGCGCATCCTCGCCTCTCGCCACCCCTGTCCCCATCGCAGCAGCACAAGCATACCCACACCCTGTGAGACCCCAACAACCAGCGCCAACACCGTAAACAACCAGGCCCAGCCCAACGCGTCGGCCAGCGGCTGGAGGATGGCCAGCCCGACACCGCTCAAGCCGCTCCGCGTCAGCGACGCTGCGGCGGCCGCCGTGCTCGGGCGGTCCGGGTGCACGTCGATCAGGAGGGTGTTGAACGAGGAGAACAGCAGCGACTTGACGAACCCCGCGACCCCCTGCAGCACCAGGATGACCGCCGGGTGGGCGCGGTACTGGACCGCCCAGCCGAGCCCCCCGATGCTCAGGTGCGTCACGCCGTACGCGATCCACATCTCGCGGATGCGGGCCTTCTCGATGGGGAAGCCGTCGACCCCGTGCCCGTCGGCAGGCAAACCGGCCTCACGAGCCGTACGGCGGTAGCGGGCTCGCATCCAAGGCCCCGCCACGAACCCGGCGATGATGATGGTCACGGCGCCCGGCAGGTAGGACAGTCCGATGTAGAGCTCGCTCCAGCCGTAGTTCTGCTTGAAGATCTGGGGCCAGGCGGCGTTAATGGTGTACCACTCGGCGTAGGTGCAGCTGCCGAGCCACAGGATGAGGGCGGTATCCTTCCAGAGCATGATCCGGAGACTCGAGAGCGGGTTCGGGAATCGAGGCTTGGATTGGGTGTTGGTCTTCTCACTCGACCTTGTGGCGGAGGCCTGGCCTTTAGTTGTGCTGTCTTTCTTGACCCCCACAGTACTTTCCATCTCTGATTCTGATGCTTTTGCTGACCATCGCGGTCCAAGCGTCAACCACCGACGAGCCCCCTTCCGGGTCAGTCTCTTCCCCTGGCCGCCGTTGCCCACCACGGAGCGAGCAGTCTCGGGCAGCAACAGCGTGATCGACACCAGGGTCACCGCCGAGAAGATGGCCATGGACGCAAACACCCAAGTCGCGTTCCCCGTCCGCCAGGCCACCAAACCCCCCACCACCGGTCCCA
Source organism: Apiospora marii (assembly GCF_038362585.1). NCBI lineage: Eukaryota > Fungi > Ascomycota > Sordariomycetes > Amphisphaeriales > Apiosporaceae > Apiospora > Apiospora marii. The sequence continues at coordinate 5,809,616 of NW_027117377.1, forward strand.
CGGCCATGCCGATATTTGAGATGCTGATCACCGGGCCTACCATGCCACCTCGCTCGGCCGGGATGCACACGTCGCTGACCACGCCCCAGATGGTGGTGGCGCACGCGCTGGACCCAAAGGCCTGCAGCGCCCGGAGCAGCAGCAGGGCGGGGTAGCTCCGGCCGGCGATGTCGTTGACGGCCAGCCCAACGCTGCCGGCGGTGTAGACTAACAAGTTTGCGATGCTCACCAGGCGGCGCCCGTACTGGTCTGCGGTCGGGGCGAAGAAGATGGGCATGACCGCGGCCACTACTACGTAGAGCGTGATGGTGAGGTTGATGGCCTGGGCCGAGGCATGGTATTGCTCCTGGAGGAGTGGGAGCAGGGGTAGGTAGATGTTGGCGGTCAGCGGGGACGTCACGCTGGCCAGTCCAAGAAGAATCGTCAAGACCGTTCGGTGTCGAGGTGTGAGAATGGAATACGATTCTCCCCCTGGTGCAGGGGACGTATTGGTTGACACCATGATAGCACAACTCTGTCGAGTAGCCTTATTGACATGGAGCCAAGGGTGGTTTTGGTTCTCTGTCTTGGAGGCGTCCCAAAGCTTGAAAAGCTAGTTGGAATGAGGCCGATTGAGTGCTGACGGTCAAGTCCGCCGGCAGATGGGCATGTTCAGGGCAAACAGGGGGCAATGCGGGGTTCGTTGGTTCCTTGGCATGCTGCATCCCCAACCAACAAATGCGTGCCGATCAGGGTGAAAGCCATGAGTGGCTGATTTGGCTGCTGGAATCTGAGGCACATGCATAAGATCATGGAATTAAGATCTATTGCGGACTACGAATTTGGGAAACTTCCGCTCTATATCTGCATGCTATGTTGACACCCACGTAGCTCTCCAACACCGGCTCACGCCGTCGGTCAAAGCCACAAGCTCACTGGAACGGGTTGACGTCCACCACCTTATTAAGACCTTTCTTAACGACCGCCACTTCCCCTTTGACCACAAACAGTATGTCTCCCAACTTAGTGATGCTGATGAGAGGCTCGTGGTTCGTACGGAGCCAGTCGACCGGCGGGGCGAAGTGAAACATCAGCTTCTCACCACCTCGACCTCTCATCCCGTTGGCCTTGATGGAGCATATCCACCCTTCTCTGTGGAGAAATACCAGACGGTCACGAAATATTCCTACAGCCAAGGTGATCGGTTCGGCGTGAATCTGACACTCAGGCAAAGCAGGCACTGACTCTGCTCCTGTGGTGAAGCTATTGGCGGGGAAACACATTCTAGATGCCCCCGTATGTAAATCCTCTGCTGCAAACGAGATCATGAGTATAGTGTTAGTATTGGCAAAGATGGTAGACGCCTTCTGGATCCTGGGGTTGGCAGGGTGTCCTTCCAGAAGAGACAAACCCCCTGGTACCGTCCAGGCTATCTCCAGGTCTGCCCACTTGTGTAGCCGGACTTTCGTCGCCGTAAGGTACAGTAGTAAAGAAGGGTCTTTCGGGTGTTGTGCCCATAGATGGGGCTCACCGTCCGGATCTCCGCACTCGAGTAGCGCAGTCTCCTGTCCGTCAAGAGCAGAGCAGACGACTGCTTGGTCCTCGGAGCAGATCAGGATAAATGAGGGGTCTGGGTGGCTCAAGAACTGCCGAATCCCCTTCAAAGATACATGATGTTTCCATAGGAGTTTCGCAGTCCATTGAGCACCTTCTCGGGCGACATCGTGTGCCATCATGAAGCCGTCGGTGTCCACACTGAACAGAGTCCGGCGCAGCTTGGTTTTCCCGCAGTGCAGGGCCTTGATGGACGAGACATGAGAGAAGAGAGTCCCGAGAGTAGTACCGGTTTTGGTCTCATGGACTGCCACAGTCGAATCCTCCTTGCCGACGAAGAACACGTCGCCGTCTGCGTCGGTAGCCAGCGCAGATATGCGAGAAACCTCGGCCTCCTGCTTTTCATACGCGCCGTCTTGGCTGCCACTTCCCAAGGACGGGGATCGCACGCTCTCATGGCCAACGTCCCGGCGGAAGAGCGAGACGGGACTCCAGACACTGCAGTTGCGGGTACCGGCCCGGATGACCAGAAAGCGGGTATTGTCTGACGCAAAAGCCAACGAGGCCACGGCGCCATCGCTGGGACGTATGCGGTAGATCTTGTGCAGGGTTTCAAAATCGTACAGCTCAATGGCCCCGTCGTTCCGCGCCGCGGCCAAGGTCCTCCCATCCGGAGAGGAAACGAGGCCGGAGAAATACACAGACGACAGCCTCGCCACCACGTTGCCAGCCTCGGTGTCAAACAGCACCAGCTCGGCCGTGCCGCAGTTCACCACCAGCAGAGACGTATCCGGCAGCCGGCTGAAGGTCATGCAGTAGATCTGGATGATCTTCTCCTGTTCGACGTCGTCCGAGAGGCCCTTCTCGTGATCAAACACTTGATGCGACTCCGACTCGTAGTTGTACACCAAAACACTCCGACACGTGTAGCCGACGGCAAGAAGACCCAGGTCCGTGTTGAAAGTAGCGCACTGGGGGGCAATGCCACTGTACCAGTTCCTGTACGGGTCGTCGAGGTTGTCGGTCCAGCTGGTAGCCTCGAACGTGCGGCTGATCAGGTTCAAGGCTAGCAGGGTGTTGTTATGCAGGGCTACCAAAAGCAGCTGGTCATCGTCCACAAAGTGCATGGCCAGGCAGTTGTACCTTGTGTTGAGCTCCCACTGCTTCTCCCACGTCTCGGTGTTCCATATCCGAACGATGCGCTTCCCAAAGCTTGCTAGTAGCGGCCGCGAGGTAGCAAAGTGGAGATGGGTAACGGGGCCACCATGGGATATCGACTTTTCTTCGAGACAAGTCTTATCGTTGAATATACATATTCGTCCAAGAGACGTCCCAATGCAAAATGCATTGTCGGACACGCCGATCGAGGGAAGTCTCTCGCGTCTCGCCGCACCAGAGGAGGCGCTGACTATGGTCGGATCACTGGGTATGACAGCACACAAGTAGTCATCCCAAGTCTTGTTTGACAGACCGCGCACTTGAAGTGCTGCTGAAGTGCCCGAAGAGGCAAACTGGGTATACGGCGCCGACTCGGTCGGACAGAAGGGCGGCACGAGATTCAAAATAGACTCCGGGTGGACCAAAAGCTGCTTGTTGAACTTGCCAACCAGTCGGACAAGATCGGTCGCCCATGCGTCGACAACAATGACCTCATCGCCCAACAAGAGGCTGACGCGGGACTTCCGGCGTAGGAAGAGCTTGAGGACCTGCGCCATCTGCAACACGGTGTCCAGCTCACCCATGCTGGCCAGATGTTCGATCCAGTGTAGCACGTTCGTTTTGAGGAACAGAGCAAGCGACTCGAGCATGTCGGGGTCCGATGCAGAGCACTTGTTGACATGTTCATGGAGAGCCGTACATGCATACGAGGCGAAAGCGGACTGTTCATGAGCAGTAGCCACCATTTTGCGCTTCTTGGCCTTGAGTTCGGGACCATTCAAGTAGCCAAGGCAGGCCATGCCCAGCTTCTTGTTCACAACCTCCTCGTCGATTGTCAGGGCGTCGAACTCGGAATTGATGTCTCTGCGCATGAGGAAGCGCGTGGCACTAGAATGACGCATTTTGACACGAGAGCTCTCGTCCACGTAGACCAAGTCGTAGCAATACTGGGATATGATGGATTCGACGTCGCTGATATCGTCGTCGGTCTGGCTTTCGAGGACAAACTTCAACTCCGCCGTGGTCAGGGGCCGAACAGCGCATGTAGCCCAAAGAAGAATCTCTTGAGCCAGACCGTCCTTGTCTGGCATGGTTTGCAGGATTCGCGCATACAGCTGATCCATGCCTGGCGGGGTCTCCTCGAGTGCTCTCAGGCGGGCTTGAGAACCAGGAATGCCCCGCAGCCGTCGGAGCACAAGCACGACCCAGAGGAAGCACCCGTTTGACTTCTCAAGAACAAGCTCTTTCAGTCTGCTTCTTTCCCGTTTGGTTGCACCTTGAAGCTCGTGTTCTGTAGCGTCGAGATACCTGGCAATGTCTCCCTGGACATCGGGTATGTGGATGTCTCTAGGTGTGACCAACGTTGGGGGGACGAGGTAATGTGTGAATGGATGCCTGGATGTCGCGATGATTCTCACAAGCCCTTTGGACTTCTCCCTAACACGGAGCAGGAACTTGGCCAGCTCGGGCCCAGCGCGGCATTCGTCAATGGCATCGACCACCAAATACGTTGCTTGGTTGCCAAGCGAAGCTCGAAATATCCCTTCGTCCCAGAGCTTCCTATGCAGAGTCCTGTAATCGCCTGAGGCCGCACCTGGGTCTCTCCTGCAAATTTGGAGAATCCGTCGCCTCACATCCGGATGCTTGGACATCTGCCATGTGATAGAAAGCAGAAAGTTCTCCATGGACGACCTGGCCTTGTCGCCGTGCCTGAAGAAGTAGTAGCAACATCGATTCTTGGCCAGCTCTAGCTCCTCCACGATATGGCCGGTCAGATAGGACTTGCCACATCCGGGTGGGCCTCGGACCCAGAAGATGCTAGGCTGTGTAGCATCTTGCAGCCACTTGCAGTAGTCGTCATCCACGCACAGCCATTCGCAAGTTCCCGGGTGACGGTCAGCTCGAACGCGGTGCAGCTCATGGCAGGGGGTTCCCAAACGCCGAGAAACTCGCTGATTTCGGTGTCGCTCTGGTAAATGCTGCTAACGGGCGACGCGGTGGCTTCCATCTCCACTTTGGGTCCGGCGCTATCTGGTAGACATGAAGATATGGCTTGCCATATAGCGATAAAGTTGTGTTCATCTGCGGACTCAAACTTGCACACGCTTCGGTGGTCCCCATATAAGAGAGCAGACTGTTCATGGGCATAGTTGAGGATCGCGTCCACCTTGGGGACGATCATGACATCTCTTAGCCCCCCCAGGCTGAGAGGCTCTGTTTCATAGAAGGAGTGGAGCATCAGATCTGTTGAGTGGGCTGGGAACAGCGTGTTAATCGTCTGTACCGTATCCGAGTTGCGTCGTAGGTCTTCGAGGTATGGTTTCAGCCCCGAAGTCATGCGGAATATCCTGTCGAGTATCGGTGCCAACTCGGATCCCGTGTGCGGGGTTGCAATAAATACTATAGCCTTGATCCTTTCTGAAATGTCCTTGTATACTGTCATCTGCTTGGCAAGTATATAGGTCTGCTTCATGATCAGACCGCCCATACTGTGGCCAACGAGGATGATAGGACTCTGTTGCGTTGTTAGCAATGGTATGGGCACGTTTCCAAATACACAGGTCTGTTCAACAAGCTGGCTTGGGGTCCTCCTTGCTCAAGAGAATATGATGGGATGAAGTGAAAGAGAAAGGGGCTTCATACGTTTGACTCGTTGACGACGGGATTGTTGAGCAGATTATTGAGCAGCGACTTGGAGAAATCTTGAATATTCAAGGTGCTGCTCTTCTTGAAGTTTGAATCATACCCAAAGATGTGGACGCTGGTTTCCCTAAAAGGTGGCTGCTTGGGGAGCAGGTCGCGTGGCCAAAGGACGCCATTCTTGGACCATGTATGTTCAGAGCCTCCACCTAAGCCGTGGACGAACACGACATGTGCGGTGGCCAAGTCTCCCGACGATGGTTGGTGGACAGTGGTGAGGCCGAGGGGTCCCTTGGTGTTTACGTCACTGATGCCTGATGACTGAGACGAAGATTGCCGAAGAGTGAAGTGACGTGTAAAGCGGGATCGATTTGGCAGGGTGGACTGTCTCGGCAAGGAGTCGGCTTCGGAATGCGACCATCCAGCGCTGGACGAGCGTGAGAGATGATCCTCCGAGCTGGACTGTGTGTGATAGGGCGGCCTTTGTGGGGAGCCCATCCTGATCAATGCGGAATAGTCGCGCGGGAGGGTGATGCATTCCCGGGTGTGAGACCTCAGTGTACCGGGCCGAGTCGACCACGGGCTCTGCGATCGTGACTTGATACTTTGGACTGTGACAACAAAAAGGCGCGCGCTGAATCGACAACACAACAACTAGGGAACAGGCGTGTGGGAGCACAGAGCTTCCTCGACATCATGTCCGTGACCGCTTTCCTCAGAGCCTCGCGCGGGGTGAAGGACGCCTGCATATTGGTCACGCCCGAACACTCTGGTGCCAAGATACTAGCGAAGCGCCACCCCTGACCTGGCCCAAGTCTTCGCCTGGGAGCACCCAACGCAGCGGTTATCAATTGGTCAAACATCCCCGTACATGCATGTATTCGAATGGCACCCGCAGATCAAATCGCTTTTGAAGACACGGGAATCCCCAGACCTCCCCAGGCATCTCTCTCCGTCGCATGACATCCTTTCTAGTTCCGCTTGGGTTTCCATTCCTCCAAATCTACTTATGAGAGAAGGTTCCAGTTCTATGGTACGGGATCCCACCGTACTTAGGAGGCACGATGTCAACCTCAGTTGAGGCAAGAGCGGATACGCTGCCCAAAGTCGAGAAGGATGCACAATTGACGGCAGACGCCTTGATTGAAAAGAACCGGGCGGCATTCCTTACCAACGATGCTATACTAGCTAAAGAACACTTCAGCGGTCTTGAGGACGGCACCGGGGCTTGGTGGACGATGGGCGCACACGTGATTCCCCAACATATCATTGAAGACGTCGATGACAATGTCTTGGCCTGTATGATACGCCCCTTCCTTTTCTCTGTTTCTCTGTTTGTCTCCCGATTTTCGTATCTACATCATGATCAATCCATGTACTCCACGAGCTCAGCATCTGACGCTTCTCAGTATTGCCGGACGGAACGGAAGTCATTTCTATCGATCCGCATGGAAACAGTACTTGGTCTCGTACTGCCGAGATCCAGACTGAACTAGATGGCCAACCCATCTCGTACTTCATCAAAACCACGGACTACCGGTCTGGCAGGGTCATGTACCATAGCGAGTATGAGTCGCTCAAGGCCATGTATGAAGCGGTGCCTGGCATCTGCCCGGAGCCGATCGGCTGGGGCCACTATGCATCCGACCCTTCCGTCTTCTTCCTGCTATGCCACTTCGTCGACATCTTCAACGAGCCGCCCGACATCAATCTTCTGCCTCGTAGGATGGCCCAGCTTCATGACAAGGCCATCGCCAAGGATGGGAAGTATGGGTGGCATGTGCCCATTGCAGGCGGCCAGATGCCGGTGGTGGTGGCCAAGAGCAGATCCTGGGAGGACTTCTTCACGCGCTACACGCGCTACATGTTTCGCGCCGAGGAGATGGCTCAGGGCCCACGAGCCCCCGAGATTGAGCGTCTCGCGGGGGTGCTGTTCAACCGGATCATCCCGAGACTGTTGAGACCCTTGGAGACGGGTGGTCGAGAAGTCGTGCCCCGGCTGCTCCATACCGATCTTTGGACAGGCAATCTAGGGGTCAACGAAGAGGGGGAGGCCATCATATTTGATCCCATGTCTATGTACAGCCACAACGAAAGTATGTGCAGACTCAGCCGTGCCATGGCCTCTAGGAATGTCTTTGCTAATCGCCAAGCAGTGGATATCGGTGTTTGGAACAATGCACGTCAGAAAACGGGCATGCCCTTCATCAACCACTACCACAGCATGTATCCAAGATCGGCGCCGAAGGAGGACTCGTACGGCCGCATCCAGCTGTATGCACTGTGAGTATAAACTCGAATCACGCATCCTGGGCCTAGGTTGAGACCACCGATGGCCTGGTATACAACTGAACTGATATGACACTAGCGTCTTCGAGATCAGGGTAGCAGCCACCAAAGTTGGCAACCCCCTTTACCGAGATGAGTAAGTCACCCCAAGAAAAGAGAAACTGTGCTTCTGGCTGAGGTATTAACTTCACTTTGTGATGCTCCACAGAATGGTGCGCTACATGACCGACCTCGAGAACCGATATCCCAAGTCCTACGAGGAGTGGGTCGAGAAGCGGAACGAGCCTATCTGTCCGCCCAAGGTCGACTCGGGACTGAAGTGGCCATATCAGCTGTAACTCCCGACGACGGCAATTATTGAGTCCCAGGGTTCATGGGAAGAGTGGTGTGCTAGTGACTGGAGTGATGTGATGAAGCATGCAGTATTCCCCGGCGTATTTTCATGGTGGTATGAAGCTATTCTTCGACAGCTGAAATTCGTACTGTCCATGTTTTTCTGATTTCTATTAGAAATTGCGTTTAACATAACAAACTATTCAATACAATCTGGTTGGAATATAACATTTGGTCGTCTAATCAGCCTACTCTCGTCGGGCAATTCAACTTGCTAGGTGTCTCTCCAGTATCAGTTCAGCTACGTCGACTGTCGTGCGGTAACCCTCGTCATCTTTGCTGGCCACTTTGGCCAGCCCCCAAATGAATGGCCCGGAAAACCTTACCTGGAAGGGATCATTACCCTTGAAATGGAAACCAGGAAAGTCTTCTGTATCTCTTCCCGTTACAATCCAGCGGCAGGGAGTCATTAAAGCCATCATCTCACAATGTCATCAAGCAAGCTTCCAAAATGTACAGCGCCGCCCTGGAGTTGGACGGTGGCGGGGTAACTCCCAAATTAGGTCGTCAGCGAGAGTCGTTTTTATGACTTCGCATAAGTTGAGTACGATCGTGCGGAACGCGAGCAAGCTGCGAAGACAGTCGCAAGTTGGTTGAGCCATATGCGGGGGTGCCTTGGGCGTGCACGCTTGGGTCTGATGGAGCATGGTCACGACATGACCCAAGAAAAGCGAAAAGCAACATCAACCCGAACTTCAGATGGGGCAGACTTGGGGCTAGCTCGGCAAACGTCCAACTCTAACACGACGACGCGCGATCAGGCGGCTCAGACTTGACCACCCTTCCAACATCAGAAACAAGCAACGGGGAGCTAGGGTCCGCAGATAGAACGGGCAGTTTTGAGTGGTTGCGACGGGAGGAGAGGGTGGGTGGAGGGGTGTCATCTGTCATCTGCTTGAATACCCAGCACTCCTATTTCCACCAAACTCATAGCCATCCAAATGCAAATCGACCGACAGAGAAGAATACATATGCCATGTTGTCACATAGTTTTGCGCAGCGCACTGAACTCCTAAGGGGGCTGATGCGATCCCAAGATTACGTCTTCAATCGGGGCGGCGGCCAAGTTATTTTTACACGCAGGAGATTGCCCCAAACGCCGACCCCACGGTTCTCCAGGCGGGCCACTAGAAACCCCTGGCGTGCTGGTGCTTGATGCTTAGTGCCTGGTGCTCCTGCATGCGACGGTGTCAGTTGGAGTTAAGCCTAGCCAAAGATGCTTCTAGACGCTACTTTATCTGGGCAGTTTTGCTTGGTTGTCGGTTCTCGCTCGCCATTAACCGAATGAAGAAAAAAAAAAAAGAATGCGAAAGCCAACTTGGCTTTTTTCGATGGACCCCACCGACAGGCAACAGGCGAGACGAGATTGATCAGTTGCCAAGCCACGAGATTGGATCAACATAGCTGATGCAGACGAACGCGTACGGCTGGGGCTCCATATTACGTGTTCACCCCTCTCCAGGCACCCGAGAGCCGATGGCTGTCTGCATCAAAAACATGCGTTGCGTACTGACGGGTGACGTGACTTGTGTTGAAACTGGGTCGCCGACGGGGGCTGATTTTGGGCTGGAGTTCAATTCTCCCATGCATCGCGCCTTTTTCGTTTGGAATGGTTCGGTTCGTCCCAGCCCGGCGGCTCGGAAGGACTAAATAAGGAAACTGCAGTTACTCCGGGAGAGTTGGCGCATGGCAGCTTGAGTTTAGGTGCAGTTGCAACAGTTGCAGCCAGTGAGATGGGAGCTGTCAATGGTTTAGCAGCACTTGGCAATTGACACTCGCAGGCCATTTGACCCTACGTGACATCTCATGCGAGACTTGCATCTTGGCTAAGTGGGAATGCACCTCGTAATCTCCCTGCAGCTGTGTGCTGAGAGAATGTGCACTTCAGTGATCAAGTGGCGTCGGCCGTATCGTATCGCAATGAGCATCGCATCCCAGTCATCTGGCAGCAAGCAAAAGCACACTGCATCCAAGCGACCGACTTGTATTCAGCTGGCGACGGGGGTGCCCTGCTTCAGGTGATTTCTTTGGACGCCATCCACAGCCGCCGCGGTGGTGTAATTGATTTGCAGGATCCCACTTCCCTGTTGGCCGTACCTGCCCACCCAACAGCCAGCCCCGGATGCATCAGCATCAGCAAGGGACACACCACTCGTCAAACAAACAAATGACACACCAAAACTGGCACTCTAACCACTTCCCGGATCCGTCACACCAACCAACATAACCTAACACCTCGTGTTACGTCTTACCTGCCTCGCCTCGCCTTGCTTTGCCTTACCTCTTTTCCTTTATTGTGTTCCCTCATTCCTCCAAACCCTTTTTACTTCTTTTTTTCTTGTCTCGCCCCGCCGACATGTTCCGCTCGACATCATGATTCAATCGCGGCGCTCTTGCACGGCGACCCTGCTACTCGCCATCTTCCTGGTCGCCACTTTTTACACGGCCGCCCGCATCGGCATTCTGGGCCCCTCCTACTTAAAACCACCACACCCTTATTACCATGGGGATGCCGCTGCCGCCGCCGCCGGCGCTAACACCACCACCGAAACTCAAGATGGCGCCGCAACACAACCGCCGCCGCCCAAGGATCCCGCCTGCGCCTGGATGCCCGAAACCTCCAACATTCTCGTCGTCATGAAGACCGGCGCAAGCGAAGCCTTTTCCAAGGTGCCGACGCAGCTGATGACGACGTTGCGCTGCCTCCCCGACTACCTCATCTTCTCCGACATGAAGCAGACCATCGCCGGCGTGGAGATCCGCGATAGCCTGGACACGGTCCTGGAGGAGGCCAAGAAGGACAATTCGGACTTTGTGCTCTACAACTACCAAAAGGCCTGCGAGGTGGACCTGGAGAACTGCAACAAGGAGGGCGGGGACGCGGCGAAGGCCGGGTGGAACCTGGACAAGTACAAGAACATCCACATGGCGGAGAAGACGTTCAACCTGCGGCCCAACTACGACTGGTACATCTTCGTCGACGCCGACACGTACGTGCTCTGGCCCAACCTGGTGCAGTGGCTCAAGAAGTTCAGCCCCACCAACAAGCACTACTTTGGCAGCATGACCATGATCAGCCAGTTCCCCTTCGGCCACGGCGGCAGCGGCTACGTCGTCTCCAAGGCCGCCATGCGCGAGTTTGCCGGACGGCCCGGCGACGAGAGCATCGCCAACAAGTGGGACACCAGGATCCACGAGTCCTGCTGTGGCGACTACATGTTCGCCAAGGCCTTGAAGGAGGCCACCGACGTCTCGGTCAAGAACGTGGTAAGTAGTCCTGTCTTTTTCCCTTCTTTTCCCAAGTCATGATGCAGGACGCCTTAAACTGACTTGTATCCCCAGTGGCCCACCATCAACGGCGAGAAGCCCTACACGCTGCCCTTTGGACCGCTCCACTGGTGCCACCCCGTCGTCACGATGCACCACATGAACGCCGAAGAGGTGTCGTCCTTCTGGGAGTACGAGCGCGACTTCTTCCAGCCGCGCGACAAGGCGCGGTCGCTGACGACGCAGCGCACGCTGCTGCTCAAGGACATCTACACGCGCTACTTCGCGCCCAAGATGCAGGCCAGCCGCGAGGACTGGGACAACCTGAGCGACGACGTCTTCTACATCGACCGCGACTCGGGCCGCAAGTGGGACACGTTCGAGCTGGAGCGGGCCAAGAAGGGCCCCATGTCGCAGGTCGAGCGCAAGGCGCACAAGAGCTTCGAGGACTGCCGCGCCATGTGCGAGGCCGTCGAGAGCTGCTTCCAGTTCCTCTACCAAGACGGCCTCTGCGCCTCGAGCCTGTCCTTCAAACTGGGCAAGCCCAACCGCAGCGAGCAGAGCCCCGCGAAGCGCTGGAAGAGCGGCTGGATCGTGCCCAAGATCAACAAGTGGATTGAGCGGCAGGGCGAGTGCAAAAAGCCCATCTGGCCTTCGGTATAAGGAATGGCGCGGGAGGACGGGGACTCTACTTTGTATATTATGTAAGTTCAGGGATGATGGGACATGACGACTTGGTACACCCCGTGGGCTATGACATTCCTGGGACGGGCAAAAGCGGCAAGGGGTTTTTCGTGGGCGGCGCAATCTGATTTTTTGGGGATACCTACAACCTTGGGCACATCTTGCCAGGTGTTAAGACGCATCGCTATAGACAAGAATTGAACTATTGAACCAAAGCAGCTAACGCGCAATCAATACCATGCAATCCCATTCTCGCTTCATGTCATACCACAGACTGCATGCAAGACCCCACGCCCAGCTTGTCCGCCGGTCTTAGCTGCTTAGGGGTCGGTGAAGGGGGTTGGTGGGTCTGGTTCCCTTCTAACCCAGCTTATGCGGAGGCGGGACATGTATGGAGTACGGGGAAGCCAACCGCTCCATCCGGGGGACTATCGTCTGGCGATTCCCGTCCGCCCGCCTTTTTCGTGATGCGAGCTCTTCGTCCGCGGGTAGAGCAGCAACCAGTAATGATGCGTGCCGATATCCCCACAAACTGCATGCAGTGCTTCTCCCCTGTCCTACTGCGACACCCCCACATCATGCGAAGAAGCGGTATGGAATGCTTCTTCGAACCCAGGCCAGCCGCCCGAAGGGGGAGGTGATCAAGGGTCAGTGGGGTAATCGAGGCCAGCACGGACGATTGCGAAACTATCATGTGCTTGGGGACGGATTATTGATTGGCGGTGGCCCTTGGCTTGACGAGCCATGCCAGATCATCACCTGTCTGTCAGCCAACGACGTGGTCTTGGCACAGATAGCTCGAACCGCCTTCGCTTTCGGTCTCCGAGTAATATCCAGACCCCAGACTACTGCTCTTTGGCCTCCTGCATGACCTGAATCAGCAGCTCCGGGTTCATGGCCAGGCCACGCAGGTTCACCGCCAGCTCGTCCGGGGGCGACGCCGCGATGATGCTGCGCAGCTGGGTGGAGCTCAGGTCGGGGTCCAGGCCCGGCTGCGTCGCCCGGATGTACCGGATGCTGTAGTCCCCGTGGCCCTGTACGTGCTTGCGGCACATCCAGACTTCGCTGTCGCTGTCGCTGTTGTTGTTGGTCTCTTCTGCCCCCTGGTCTGGACCCTGCTGCTGCTGCTGCTGGTTCTTCTGCTCCTGCTCCCAGGGCTGGAACCCGACCATGGGAAGGAGCGAGTGCCCGGCCCCCCGGTCAAAGTCGGCCGTCCGGCAGATGTTGGAGGTGACGACGCCGTGCCAGCCATGACACTGCGGCCTGTCCGCCTTGACGTAGTCGGGCCCCAGCAGCTCGTGGAACTCGAGCGCGAACCCGTCCCGGGCGCAGGCCTCGTGGAGCTTGGCCTGGAACACCCACCACGCGTTGACGTCGCGGGGCAGGACCCAGAGCCAGCGTCGCCTCTCTTCGCCCAGCCCGTCTTCTACTAATCGTCGGCGCTGGTCAAAGGTGAGCTGCAAGGGTTGCGCGTCGTTCCGGACCTTGCGCTGCACCCAGCTGTTGCCGTGCGCCATTACGAAGACGGCGACGGCATTGAAACCATCCGGGTCATTGCTGTGGCGGTAGGCGTGGTCCAGCAGGGCGGCGTGGCCGAGGTGCGGCGGGTGGAAGCTGCCGATGTAGTAGATGATGCGGTTCGGGCGGTCGCGCCGCAGCGTCGGCGGCGGCGGTGTACCCTCTTCTTCACCTGCTGATCCCGTTGCTTCGGCGGTGGTGAATGGTTTGACGGAGGGGTCTTTGGTCCAGGCCTTGCGGATGTAGTCCTCCAGTTTCGCCGTCTCGGGCGGGGAGCTGGCCGGCATCATCTTATCCAGGTACTTTTTGAACATGCTTGTGTCCATCAGTCAGTAAGTAGGTATAAAGAGATTCTGAAAGAGATATCCCGAATTCACGTTTCTGTCTCTATTGTCTTTTTGTCACGTCTTCTGGTTTTGCGCAAATGTAATAGCAGAACATCAAAAAGTCGGAACAGTTTATCTTTCTCTAATCCTCAACCTGCGATGCGGCGGAGCCATCTCCTCGTAGTTTCTGCATCAATGGGTGCCTGGCTCCTCGGCGCGCTAGCTAGAGCTGCTTCAGGCTTCAGCGAGATGCCATTCCGGCTGCTGCCTTGGGGAGTCTCCCCCAAAACTCGTGATTACGTAATATATGTGCCTCCGGGCAAGCTGCATTCGAATCCACCTGAGAGCTGACAAAGAGGAAACCGGATTGCATTCATTGTAAGTGAAATTCTCGTTACTGAGAGGTGAGGGGGGTATTGTAGCTTGGGTCTCCTGAGTTCCTGGCCCAACGGGCACGAAGGCCTTTGCCGCGGGAGCCATCAGCAAAGCCCGCCACGACGAGGTTTTCGACGAACCTTAGATGCGACGGAACCATCTGGTAGAACGCGGGTAGACTGCCCAGAATCCTCGCCATTGCACTGCTGTTTCCATAGAAGAATATACTTGTGAGCGTTTCAATTGGAGCTGCCTGCCGTCGTTAGACCGTTGGCAGCATCTGCAACGAAATCCAGTCACGGTTGCATGTGGACAATCCCCCCGCCTTGCGACTGGCAGGACCTGCTATCCAAACTTCGACGCGCAACTTGGCAGACATGGTACCGTAGACTCTCGGCCAAGATGACACAAGGTTGGATATAAGGAGGTTGTTTATTGATAGTGTGATTGCCTGTGGTCAATTGACTTACTTTGAACTACATTGAAGATTGCGTTTTTGGCGAGGACGAAACTGCCGGCTGTGAGACTTGTTGGTCTTCAGCTTCGTCGTGCTGGTGTTGATGTGCAAACGCTACCCCCACGGTTCTCAAATAGCGGCAGAGAAGCTTCACCCCTGGATTGCGAATTGTAGTTTACAATTCAAGACTGCCGTCTGCATCGACCGGAGTTTTGGAAATATCCGGAGTGTGGGAGTTCGGGCCGCAGCGGACAGGTTGTGGTATGCAATTGGGTTTTCAAAATGCAGCGCAAGCGTGGGGGGTATTCTGAATTTGAACCAGGGGTCACTCCTGAGAGCTTACAGTACGTCCGCGGCTATGCGTGTTCTTCACAAACGTTGGATGGAATCCATCAATGGGCGATCTCTCAATACGTCAGAGACATGCTCTTTCTGCCTGTTTATTCCGCATTCTGGTGGATGCGACATGATGTAAATATATCGAGATAGAGGAGAAAAGCTCCAGCAAAGTCAAGCAACAACCAGATAGTAGCTTTGCCAAGAGGTCTGCCTGCCTGTCTACATGCAGATACGCGAAATTGTTGCAGCAAAAGTCAGATCCTAACCTATGCCATGCCACCCTTTTACTTGATTATGCTTCTGATCGAGGTCTGTTGACGACCGTTCCAATGTCGCAGAATCCCCCGAGCCGCAGCCCAAGATTGTCACAGGGCGAAGTAGGCTTGAGGCTTGGCCGTCATTCTGCTGGTCATTCTGCCCCTCCAAGCAGAAGCTCTGAGGAGCTCAATTGGCTTGTTGGCATCTGAAACCTGCGACCGGCGACTGGCCGTCGGAGATAAGAGTGGGATGAACGCATGGTCCCTTGCTTATCGGTCGCTGCGGGGTTGGTCAATTGAGCTTGAGCCGCACCTTGACGTCGCCATGAGCAAATGCTCGACCCCATTCTTGACCCAGTTCTCGCTCATCGTGGAATCGCATCGTCGGGTCGTGGAAGCGAAAGCATTCGAAGGCGATCGCCCTCTACTCAGGGTCGATACAGTGGAAACGCGGGCGCCAATCTGACGTAATTTGCGGCGAGCAGGGCTGAACTACCAGCAAGCCCGACCGACGAAAGAGGTGAGGGAGCTGCGACCGGGGAGAACCTTATTGTGCGAGACGCCTCTTGCCTCTCTCAACCGACAGGTGTACTTCTGCCCTCCATTCCCAAGGGTGGATGGAGACCCCAGTGTAATCCAAGAGAATTCGGCCCTCGCTGCCTTTTTATTGAACCTTTGCGACAAAGGTTGAGGTTAGATAAATGGCAAGGCAGGGTCAAGGTGACGGTGCTAAATGACGCAAGCCTCCAAAATCAGTCACACTAGCAAAAATGTGATCCGGGCGGACCGGACAGGGCGGTTGATGGTGCTGTGGGGGCTCAGTGCATCCAGCAGTAGATCCAGCAGAAGCATCCAGGTTAGCCTGGCCGGTAGTGCTGGGAGTCCTGAGAAGCAGCCAAGAAGCCTGAGGCCCTGAGCAGAAGCCTGGGCAGAAGCCTGAGTGCAGGCTGACTGGCCTCGCGGGTCTGGACTGGCTGGGCAATCCTGGCCCAGATGTTTGCTCGAGTCAGGGGTCCAAGGGGCTGGAGCCTTCCGCGAACCGGACGCAGCAAGCACTCGCCCACTCCAGTTTATGTGTCCAATCCGACGCTGCAAACAGCCATAGCGACTGACCATCGCCAGACTTTTCCAATGGTCGAATGCATGCAGCTGCAGTATTGGGAAGTCGACGAGATAATCTCATATTCCCGGCGCCAGAAGTCGATTCTAGGCCCCCGAGAAGACGGCAGGCGGGCGCGTACACCGATAGACGGGGTAGCATTCGGCATCCGGATTCTGTCCCGCCCTGCACACTGCTCTTTGACACCCCCACCATCCTCTTCTTGCTTCACAAACAAAGAATCTGCCCGCCATCAACGGCAACCAAACTCCCTTACCAAGTTACAGTAGCAAAATATGGCCTGTCGTCACTCGATAACCCACCCGAGAACCCTCGAGAGATGCCATCCACATTTATGACAAGTGTCTCCAACGCCCCGTCCAGGCGCTACACGTATCGCATAAGGTGGAGCCGCCGTCATCCACCGCTCTTTGCCACAAGCCCTGGCCCCGGTTCCCAGCAGGAAAATCCTACCCAGCTGCCTGCCCTGCTAGATAAGAAGAGGGCGCAGGACGTCAGCTCCGGGCTGGGTGCCGCGGTCTTTGTTTCATTCTTCTGTCTTATTGTCCTCGTCTTCCCATTGCATACTTACGTCCAACCATCTTTATACCCTTTCACCACGACCATTCTACCTACCACGAACACCTAGGACGTAATCACACACACACGGACAATCACACACATCATGCCTCACAGCCTCTCGCCCGCCGCGCTGCGACTCAGCAACAAGAACCTGCCCGAGATCTGCTCGCGCAACACGGACGTCGAGGCGTGCAGCTACTCGCGCGACGACCTCAAGCACGGCATCGTCCACGTCGGCATCGGCGGCTTCCACCGGGCGCACCTGGGCGTCTACGTCGACCGGCTCCTGTCGCAGTTCAAGCTCAAGGACTGGGCGATATGCGGCGTCGGCATCACCAAGTGGGACGCCCCCATGCGCGACGCCCTCAAGCCCCAGGACTACCTCTACACCATCATTGAGCGCTCCGAGCAGGGCAGCGTGCCCAAGGTCAACGGGCCCCTGACCGACTTCCTGCTGGCCGAGGACGACGCCGAGGCCGTCGTCGCCAAGATGGCCGACCCCCAAACCCACATCGTCTCCATGACCATCACCGAGAGCGGCTACTTCTACAACGAGAACACCCACCAGCTCGAGGCCCACCGCCCCGAGATCGTCGCCGACCTCAAGGGCGACGGGCCCCCGCGCACCATCTTCGGCTTCCTCTTCGCGGCGCAGGCGCGGCGGCACGCGGCCGGCCTCAAGCCCTTTACCGTCATGTCGTGCGACAACATGCAGGCCAACGGCACCATCACGCGCGCCATGCTGCTGTCCTTTGCCAAGCTCAAGGACCCGGCCATCAACGCCTGGCTCGAGAAGGAGGGCGCCTTCCCCAACAGCATGGTCGACCGCATCACGCCGCGCACCGTCGAGGAGCACAAGACGTTCCTGGCCGACACCTTCGGCATCCAGGACGCCTGGCCCGTCGTGACGGAGCCCTTCATGCAGTGGGTGCTCGAGGACCAGTTCAGCGACGGCCGCCCGCCCTTTGAGCAAGTGGGCGTCCAGGTCGTCAAGACGCTGCACGAGGTCGAGCAGTTCGAGATGCACAAGCTGCGCCTGCTCAACGCCTCGCACTCGGCCCTGGCCTACCTCGCCTACCTGGCCAACTTCGAGTACGTGCACGACGTCATCGCCGACCCCGTCTTCAACTCGTACATCATCAACATGATGGAGAAGGAGGTGCGCCCGCTGCTGCCCGAGATCGAGGGCGTCGACATCAACCAGTACTGCAAGACGCTGCTCGCCCGCTTCGGCAACCCCATCCTCAAGGACGAGGTCACCCGCCTCTGCCTCGGCGGCTCCGGCAAGTTCCCCCAGTTCATCATGCCCTCCATCGCCGAGCAGATCCGCCGCCTGCCCGACAACCCCGCCGACGGCGCCCCCCTGCGCCGTTTGACGCTAGCCGTCGCCGGCTGGTTCCGCTTCTCCAGCGCCGTCGACGAGGCCGGCAACCCCATCAAGGTCGACGACCCCATGGCCGCCGAGCTCAAGGAGAAGGCCCTCGAGGGCGGCCACGGGCCCCACGGCCTGCTCGGCATCAAGATGTTGTTTGGTGACGACCTGCGCGGCGACGAGCGCTTCGTCCGCGAGCTCACCGACGCCATGGAGAGCCTCTACACCGTCGGTGCCCGCAAGACGCTCGAGAACTACGTGTAAGCTGGGAGCATGCGAGCTGGGAACACGCGAGCTGAAAGATGCTTTGTTACGAACGATTGATGATACCAAAGGCAGTTGGCCTATATAATGAGCGCGTTTTGACGATGGGCGAGATTGCTTGATTTTTGAAAGAAAAAGTTCCGGAGTTCTGGGCGGTTTATTCGCAATGACACTACCACATATTTAGAGAGAATACTTTATGTACGGGCTTCGGTTGCTCATAGATATAGATACGACATAATGATAGGACCGCGGCGCTACGGCTCGCGAGCTATAAGCACACCTTCGTCTTCCTTTGCTTCCTGTGATTTTATAGAAACAGCAGAGTTCAATTGCTGGGGCAGCTTGTCTGATTAGGTACTATCTAGTATTACAAGTCTTGACATGAAGACAGGAATTGAAGCCATAAGCATAACTGAACCGCGGCTAGGATCTCAAGCGTGCAAGTGCCATGTTCGACGTTCTCTTCCAGCCGACTCGATTGCGTATCCGTAACCAACGTCAGAGCAAACCCAGTCATGACTCCGGTGCGTCATTCCCACCTGCCGGACGAGATCCATGTGGGGATTTCAGAAGGCGGTTAAAGTGCGACTGGGTAGCCGCGGTCGAGTCCTCGGCGTGACGGACGGGACCTTGGCCGGGAACAGGTCTCTGTTGAGGTCGTGATGCCGGGGTATTCCGCGAGGCCGGAGCACCGATGAGGTCGATGGCCGGTGCGGATCTGGCGACGCTACCAGCGGCAGGACCTTGTCGCGGATGGAATGAGTGGGTGGCAAGCGAGGGACCAGTCGTAGCTGCCCGTGTCGTGAAAGAGGCTGTTGGCGTATCGGGCATAGCGAAACCAGCAGAAGCATGGACTTGAGTCGAAGTCATTGCAGCAGTGGGCACAGCTGTGGAAACAGAGGCATCGGATGAGGCTCTTCGTGTGGAGAAAGGGCCAGATGGAGCAGGAGCGTGGGATGGAGACGCTACAGCACCAGCTGCGATGATTGGAGTAGACGGATTGGCAGTAGCGGGCGTAGCTGCCGCAAAAGGGGCATCGGCAGTGGCTCGTCGTCTGGCGAAGGGGGCAGTCGGAGTAGCAGGCATAGAAGCGGCAACAGGAGCTGCGAAGACAGGGGGGTGAAGGCATTGCAGGAGCGGGCGTAGGCGTGACTGTAGGGGGCAACATCTGGCCGTAAATGAACGTGTCGATCTTCATATGGAGATGGTTAAGGCGGCCGTTGATGCTGGCGGCGAAGTCCTGAGAATACCGGATCTGCCCGATCGCTTGGTTGAGGATGGCATTCTGCTGGGCTAGCTCCGCCTCCAGTCCAGCCTTGATACCGTCCAGTTTGGCGTCGAGGGCCTCGATGCGTTTGTCAAAGACGACAACCAAGGTGTGGTTGGCTGTTATGATGTCGGATTCCATGGCGGCTTTCTGGTCGACCAGCTCTTTCTCCAGCTCCGACTTCACGGCGCTGATCTTGGCATCGGTGTTTGCTTTGAGTTGGCTAAGCCCTTCCGTGATGGTCTCGATGAACTTTGTCGTCTTTTCCTGGTTGTCGACCAGTTTGACCATGTCGACACTGAACTTTTCGAGGGAAATGTCGACGTTTTGCGGACCCGATGAGTTTCCATCAGCAACTTCGGGCTGCTCTTGCGCCACCCTCTGATGGGCTCCTTGCTCGGGTGGTTGTGACATTCTGATGACACCTGGAAACGGGCAATAATCTGGGAATGGTACAGGCTGGGAATGGACGTAGCTGCGGTCATGTTTATATCCGAGCCCGGTTCTTTGTTACAGGACGCGATGCTGAAGCACCAATTAGAAGACTTGAAGCTGTTTGCTGTACTTGAGGAGCAGCAGTGTGGGGTAGGCAGCTGTCGATGACCATAGCTCTGTAGTTCATAATACAGTGCTATCAGCTTCTTCTCATTCGTTGATGGCCTCTAGGTACCTAAATCTGTCTTAGAAACAGACATGCCTACGCTCTTCTCCCAATGCAATGTCTCATCCCCGACGCAGTAACTTTGATACCTAAACGGATCTGTGCCTTGACTACCCAGGTGTCTTTGTAGCCGACACGAAGTTTCGACCGCGCAGGCAAAGAATCCTTGGTTGGGTCACAGTTGGGAAACTGACATCGAAACCATTCTATTATCGTCCGGGTTTGCTGGCGGTTTCTATGCCGTTCATAGGTCACCTGTCGGTTCTTGGGAGTTAGCAGACTTAAAGAGTGCCTGTCAAATATGAAGCAATCGTACCTTTCGACGAGGCCCCGGGCACTGCTATCTCATCAGAGGTCTTGGCGTCCGAGCCCATCGGACGAACATAGTCCACCAAACCGTCGGCGAGGACTTTGCCTACATCCTCGGGAGTGAGAAGCGACTTGAGAACCCCCGTAATAGCCCTCACTCTATTTTCGCCCTCTACTGAAACCCGACCCTCAGCGTACTCTGGCGCCGCCGATGGGCGAGGATCAGTAACTTGCTGCGACGACGAGGAGGGTCGGCCCCGTACATAGTCCGAGGCAACACCAGCGGCACTCGGCGCGCCATTGCATTGGGCTTGGAGAAAAGGGCGATCTCGTCCGAACCAGGGTTCCAGCCTGCTGAGGTCGAGGTCAGGCGGCAAAGGAAGGCCAACGAGACCTCGGCGCTCAGCGGCGGTGAGAGGGCGCGCGAAGTTCCGCGTAGCCACGTGGAAAGCGATTTCCAGGCTTTTCGCTCCGGCCATCCATGCGTTTGCGTGGCGAAAGCACAAATCAGCCTTTTCGGCAACGACTCGAAACCGGTGCAGACTGCCGGCGTTGTCGATGTCGACTCCATAGCGCGCAATCTCGTCGGCGTGTCTCGTCACATTCTTAATCATGTAGGTGAGGTTGAAGCTGTAGGGCTTGCCATCGAAGAGGAATGTGAAGTCGAAATGGTTGTAGAATCCATCCTCGCCTGCGAGCGGCAGGTTCTTGATGGACATGTCTTCATTGGCGTGCCTCAATAGATGCTGAAGAGTGCCAAAGTCTGATTCGTCTCGGCATTCTCGGAGAAGTCGAGAAAGTTCGGGATTCAGCCGGATCACGGATGATGCCATTTCGGATGGGTGCTGGGACTTGCGTCGAGAGGCTTGCATTTGTCAGAATGCGACTTGATAGTGTATGGGATGGGTACCTACTTACTAGTCGATCGTGAGGCAGTTGGGGAGGAGCGAAACCAAGATGATGAACTTGTGGCTGTCGATCCAAAGTGAAGCTGTCAGGAATCAACCAGCAGCCACTTAGGTGCTTGAGGAGTCATTATCTTGACAACGACATTGAATACAGCGGCGCAACGCAGACAATTCAATTTTTGCAAGCCACAGGCCCCCACACGCTCCCCAGTGGCCGGCTGCATTCAATGCACCCTTGTTGTGCACACAAAAGCACTTGGAGGTTTCCATGTTATAAAACCACCAGTCTCCCTCCCACTATCACTCTGCCCTTCCTCCATTCTACACCTTTCCTTCTCCGCTCATCAGCATCTACATAAGCCGGAGCAAACGTCCGAACCCCAACTGAAAGCCCGACCCCCATTCCCTCCAAGCCAGCCCTCTTCAGTTCTCGCCAACATGCCGAAGAAACCCACCCCACCCAGCAGCAACCCCGTCGTGGGCGACATGGAACGCCTTCTCGTCCCGATCGGCCAAGATGTGAAAGACCTCAAAGGCCGGATGAGTGGCTTGGAAAGGTCACAGCAGAGCACCATTGCCAATGTTGATAAAGGACATGACTGCATCGCGAAGCTTCATGAGATGGTCCAAGCCGAGCGCCACTCCAACGCCGAGCTCGATCTCGGCTTTGAGAATCTAAAAGCCGAGTGGGATGCCGAGAGGGCCCGAAACCAACGTGCACTCGAGGACGCACAGAACGACATCGCAGCATTCCGGGCCACGGCAGCCGAAAACGAGTCGCGCCAGACAAGGATCGAAGCAGAGCTGGCAGCCATGGCAAAAGACCGGCAGGCAGATCCGTACCGACAACTGGCTGTCATAATGGCATGCCAAAGAGCGACCAAGGGACAGTGGGATCGTGTGTTTCAAGGCCTGACAGGGAAACAACTCAGTGACGCGCAGTGGAGTCAGCTGTTCCCAGGTGGAAGTGCATAAGGGCATAGCAGCACGGAGGAGGAGACTGAATAGGATACCTCAGGGGGACGACACATTGCGGATGGCGACAGCTCAATAAACATCACGTCATAGGCAAGGTTGTCTAGCAACCCTAAAATAAATTCACGGGTCTGAACACTTCGCCTCTCATTCCGAATATCTAGTTCTACCCTAATGCAATGATTGATGAAGTGATGCCCTTCAATACGGTGATGCCAACACTGAAACCACAGCTCCCCATCATGAGCCACCTTTCCCCTCGATGGCGAGTCTATGCCGTGTTGGCAGCCTGGACGCCGGCGAACGGGAAGCAGTCAACCGACTGGTTCTTGGGCAGCATGTAGATGACCGCCGCCCACCACTGGTCCAGGTCGGTACCTTTCCTCATCACCTCGACCGTGTTATGGGCCAGCATGAACAGCTTCTCCCGGGGGAGCTTCTCGATGTGGGGGACCACGATGACGGTGGCGGGGATCGGGTGCAGGGCCACGAGCTCGGTGGTGACGTCGCGGCCGTGTTCGAGAACGAGGGTGGCGTTGCCGTGCTGGACCTGGTTGCGGTGGAAGGTGGACTTGAAAAAGTGCGGACGCCGCTGCTGATCGCCTCCATCCTTGATGGTCTTCCAATCATCCGTGATGGCCTTCTGGACGTCGGCAAACTTGGCGTCGTCCCAGTGGTTGTTTAGGCTGGCGTCGGCGTCTCCGGGGACCAGCATCTGGCCGCCAAGCTGGCGGTGGAGGACGAACGTATCCATTGTCGTCTTGTTGGGTCCCTTGGTGTGGACTCCCATGAGCTGGTACGGGCTGGGCATGGTGACGATGTGGTGGGTTACAAGGCTTGAATTCAAGAGGGTGATGGTGGGGAATGGGTAAGCACTTGCCTCGGGTGATGATGATTTGAATTATGTGAGCTATGATCGTGGGCAAGAGGTGTGGGTAGCAAAATTTCCATGTGCTAGTGATGCGACTGCTGAGTTGTAGTGGGTGAACAACAGCAGCAGCTGTAGAGGCTTTATAGGTAGGAAAGGTAGTGGTTTCCCTGGGTCAAGCTACAGCTTTTCGTCTGTAGTGAATACACACAAGAGCATCCATTGAATGTAAGTTTGATGGAGGCGCTTGCCAAAATGCTATAAATACAATCACCTCTGACTTCTCACTTCTGATTTCTAACTTTCCCTCCTCACTTGTTTCACCACATCGATCGCACCAACTGCCAGTCGACAACAGCTACTGCAATCAGGTTCTGCGTGCAACATCACATCCGCCTTTACCAATCACACTAATTGCCTAGTTTAGAAACAAGTCTCACACATCTCGTACGTTTGTCTACGCTCCCCATCCGTCAATAGTTCGCAACGGACCAAATCGCCCCCAGTCATTGCGCTGCGCATGCCAAAGTACAAACATTTGCTCTGTTCGCATCCCCCGGCAATCATCTGCAATCCACTGACAAGTCAGATCTGAGCCACAGTAAACTCGATCAGTTCCCGTTGAGGTCGAACCCTCTAGGCGAGATGCCTTCACTCATGGGTCTAGCACCCGAGCTGCGGGAAAAGATCTGGATAGAAGCGCTTAAGCATGAAGCCGAAGGCCGCGTCGTCTTCTACGACCACACGTTCGGCAACCATGGCCCACGCATCATACCTCGGAAGCAGCTGGTCAGCACCATGGCGGGAATCTGCCGGGAGACGCGACGTTTTGCCCAAGAGTTCTACTCTGTCCAGCTCAAGGTCTATAGAATGCGCCCTGTCGACAAGCTCTCCTTTTCCGGTCCCAAGTTTCTTGATGGTTCCACCAGAAGGAAGCTGAATCGAGAAGTCTGGTACGCCGAGACGACACCAGAAGCAGAGGCTGGAACCGTCTACCTCCGTCCGGAAACCGACTTTCTTGTGAAGATTGGCAATGGCCACGATGGATTTGCGCCATCGTTTCTACGACTTCATGAATGGGAAACGGAGGGCTACGAGGGGCCTTTTGCACGCTTCATCAGTGCGCGACTTGCTACTAGCGAACTGGCTGCTGTCAGAAACCTGGTGGTAGCCGAAGTCAGCATTCGTGACAACATGAGACCCGACGGACTAGGAGACCACCCCTTTTGGAACGAGCGGACTTCCCGCAGCCGCTTTGTAGCCGACCGATATTGGCGGCGGAGTGAGTTCCCCAACGCCAACCGCTGGCTTCATTGCTGGGTCCCCGATATGGGAGAACGAGTAGGCTTCGGTGTCGTTCCGGAATGGATCTGGCCGTTTGTCGGTTTGCTCAGGGACCTGGGCCAACATGGCGGCGTGGAAAGGCTGGATATCAGAGAGTGGCGACCTAGCTTGATCTGGGAGCATTCTGATCTCGGAGACATGTGCACGGATGTGGTCTTGGATCCTGCGCGACGCATTGAACTCTGCGACCGCATCCACAGCCTCATCGACGGCGATGAGGCTCAACGCGCCAAGTACCGCGCCCAGACACAAGGCTATCCCACCCGTCTAAACCAGGCCCAATGCGAATACTGTTTCCGATTGAACAATGCGCCGCATCAACCCATGGGCGGACCTCCCGGCGGCGATGGGGTCCAAGTGGACGATCCAAAGTTCTACGACGAGAAGGCTGAGCGATTCCGTGTCAAGGTTGCACAGGACATCGATGGGCAGTACTTGCAACACCTCCGTACGCACTACTTATCAGCACATGGCCTCATATACGACCACGAGGCTTTGGTCGAGGGGGAATACAAGTAAGGATGGCTGACCATAGTGGCATGAGAGGCCGACAACCCGGATGCTATAAAGACAATCCAGTACCGTCTTCACCGCGGTCACTGGCACCCTGGTGTGTGGAGGCTGCTTGGTTTGGTAGACAAATAAATATTGGCTGATTGATCAGTTGGCAGCACCGCCGAGATCCGACATGAACACATCCGACAGCATGAAAGGGCGAGCAGGTAGCAGACAATTAATGACATGTTCCTCGGTGCCGAGATGTGAAGTTGAAACAGGGTTCAGTGGGCAGGATGTGGCAGTGTTTCTAGTTGCGCTTAGGTACTACGTGGGTACAACACTAAGGGGCAATTACTTGGCATCACCTGAATATCTTTATGCCGCTCGTGTATTATACCCGGCCAGCCTATAATACGGGTGATGTGACGATCCCTGCCAAGTGGGTTCGTATAGTGGGTGGAGAGGCTAAACTTGGCTACTTGACGTACTTTACAGGGGGTATTCCTGCTAGTGCCGGTACGGCCCATCTTGGTAGCCCACGTCTGCCGAGGCGATCTCCTATTCTTCCTGAACCTTGCCCTTATCTCACTCACCATGTGCAGAGAACCCACTGCCCCTCGCTGCTGCGCCTCCATGAAACATGACTTCCAGGTCTGCCCAAAGTAGACGTAAGCCGGGGCGAGACGGGCAGGGAGTAGGATAAATAGGGCAAGCCATCCGTAGGAACTGTTCGTGAGCAACATCAACTGCTTGTCCTTGTCATCATCGCCGCCCGCCATGGAATGCCCAACCTTTATCCACCCGGAATACTGGCGGCTGCTGGGAGGCCAAACCCCGGCCCCGGCGCCGCCGTTCCCGGACGTGTTTGCCCTCCGCGCGTCCATCAACGCCGGAGCCAAGTCGGCTGCTGACAGGACTCCCATCCCCGCCGGCATGGTCATGACGGACCACACCCTCACCTCGGCCGACGGCACCGAGATCAACATGACCCGCTTCGTGCCCCGCAGCGTGCAGCAGCAGCAAGAGGAGAGCCCCGACATGGCGCAGCGGTCCGTCGTCTTCGCCTTTGGGGGCGGCATGGTGACGGGCACCGTGGCCGGGTGGCGCCCCCTGATCGCCATCTTCGCCGAGCGGGCGGCGACCCAGGTCTTCGCCACCGACTACCGCCTGGCCCCCGAGCACCCCTACCCGGCCGCCTTGGAGGACATGTACGCGAGCCTGCTCTGGGTCCGGGGGCGCGCCGCCGAGTTCCGCCTGGACCCGGCGCGCATCGTCACGATCGGGGCCAGCGCCGGCGCCAACCTCATGGTGGCCGTGGCGCTGCGGGCCCGGGACGAGAAGCTGGCGCCGCCCATCGCCGGCCAGGTGCTGCGCTACCCCATGCTCGACGACCGGGCCCGGCTGGCCGACGCCCAAGAGTACAAGCTGCCGTACTTGACGTGGACCCCCAGCGCCAACCAAGTCGCGTGGGGGGCGTACCTGAAGAACCTGCCTTGGACCGCGGACGGACGCCCGGCGGCCGTGCCCGACACCGCCGCCCCGGGCCGGGCGCAGGACGTGCGAGGCCTCCCGCCCACGCAGATCGGCGTCGGCAGCATGGACCTCTTTTGCGATGATGCCGTCGCCTTTGCGGAGAGGTTAAAGGCGCAGGGCGTCCGGGCGCATGCATTTGTGGTGCAGGGCATGCCCCATGGGATTGATATAGAACCCTCCAGCACGATTGGTCACGGCATTTGGGACGACGAGGCCAAGTTCGTCCAAGAATTGTAGCAAGCTGCAGTCCTTTTAGAAGCCAATCAAAATAAGTAAATGTCATTCGAACTTGATTGCAACATAACAGTATCTTGTTCCAACAGGTACACATTTCGTTACTTCAATTCATCTACGGGATCCGGTGTCTACCTCGGAGCTTGTTCCCCGGATCGTCCATCGTCCATCGTCCGCATCACCGGGGACGCTGCCGACGAACGGCGGCAAAGGCCACCACCTGGGGCAGGGAGCGGGTCGTCGAGTCCCGCCCAATCCCCATGACGCAGAGCGCCCACCCTACGCCACGCCGCGTGACGTCCCCCAAAGCGTCCCGGGCCGAGGCACAACAGCGCTCGTGCACCACGCCGACGATCCGGTCGAACTCGGCGTACTCGGCGGCGTCGCCGCGCTCGAAGGCCACCATGGCGAACAGAACGGGGATGCCCTGCAGTTGCAGCTGCGGGCCCGCCGCGTTATTGAGCCTGGCCCCTCCGTCGGCATTGCTGTTGGGGACTACACGGAGCTCGGAGCGGAGAACGCCCTGGCAGATTTGCGTGGGCGGCATGTTGGCGCGGCCGAACTCGGTGCCGATGGTGCGCACAAAGACAAAGAACTCGTGTGGGCTGAAGCAGGCGGGGTGAGGTCCCAGCTGTTCGTCCAAGTCGAGGCCGTAGATCGGACCGCGTACTTCGGCCGAGAAGGCAGGGGATGGATTGGCGGTCGAGGCGTCGTAGTGTTCTCTTAGCGCCATGGCCAGGATCTCTATGTTCTCCAACCTAGGCACAAATGCGGCCATGGCGGATGAAGGCGCTGAGATTGGTGGATATAGTCAGCAAATTCTACTGTTATATGAGATCGTGCAGGATCCACCACTTTCGATATGCTTCGCTGGATATATGTAGCCAACTCGGGGACGGCTGTCAATGGATCTCGTCTTGGTCAGATGAGCCTTGGGCCCAAGACACGAGAATAGGAGATTCATGTGGTATAAGTACTCCCATCCGTCAATGCCGAGAAGATGCGAGATTCGCATCAACTCAGCGCCAGTCATATGTCATGCAAGCGACCGAACTGGACAGGTCAGCAATCAATGCCTACGAGCTTCATGGGAACTGACTAATTCTCTATCTCCGAGTGAGTCAAGCCAATTCTTGTGCCATTATATAATAAACAATTATCAAACACGGAGTCAGTCTAGAGTCTGCCCAACGAGCCTTACTTGGCCGCGGTCTTGCCAGGGAATAAATGTCTGATTCGATACTATTCGTTGAATTGTTCCAAGCAGCATTTCACATTGAATATTCACCGCACACAAATGCTTTCTTTTCTGGACTACAATTGAAGAAACCAATTCAACCAACCGCCATCATTTCACATACTCACCAGTACCGATCGCTGCAGTCACCCAAACCAAACCTGAAGTCCCTCACTGATAGCAGCGGCACATCGGCTTCATCGCATAACACAAGGTGAGAGGGCAACAAGCAATTCAACCAGTTGCCATCCTTCTCAATCTCCCCTTCTGGCGTACTGTCTCTCGGTAATCTCTTGGACCGATTCTTAACACAAACCTAACCCACGTCGCCCAACCGTGCTCAGAATTCATCATTCGACCAGCACATCAGCACATTTTGCATTTTAGCAGGTACACTGCAAAAAGCCAACATAAAGATCCATTCAATTGTTTACTACCTGTAAGTATTCAATCTTGCCCCACTGGGGGATTTTCTCGACAAACACTTACCTACCTTTTTTCTCTCCCCCACCCCTCCACTCCACTCATTCCCCTTCCATCAACAACCTCTCCTCACGCTCTCCACCAAGCCACAGACTCGAGTTTGCATAAAGATAGAGGTTCAAAAGGTATGTAGCCCACAAGTCTCAACCTCACCTCTTCGCCCCTTGGATTATTGTACCTCTTCCTCAGTGCGACTTCATTCTAGTGTGCTAACCCACGCGATGAGTTAGACGACATTGGCGCCGATATGGGCCCTACCGACACCAAGGACGATGCCGGGCATGGATACGATCGAGCATCACCGGTAGTCACGATGCCTCAAGCAACAGCCCGAGACCGAACCGAACCTTCGCCTTCCACTCTCATCTCCCCGCAGACGCAATCTCCGTCCTCGCCCAGACCATCTACTCCTACACCTGAGCAGGTACGGGATCCGGCCCCGCCTCGGCCACTGGCCCCAAGGTCAACCTGTACACTAGAATTGTTTGAGAAAACCGCCGCAAAGTTCAGTGTCGACAACCAGGTTTTGAGAAAACCCAATGTCACACGCTTCTTGCATGAATCTCCATCCACCACCAGCACAGCTGAGCCTGATGTCACCCAGGCTCCTTCGCATGACGTGCAGGCAAAGGGCACCCGACAGGATGGAAACAAATAGGGTTGTTCCAATCCGTCATACTTGCGAACGCTAGAACTGAAGATGGGACTCGATTCAGCGTACAAACAGATACGGGATAACATGTCTTTACCTGACATGTGTCTACCCTTGGATACCGATGAGGATGGCCTAGATGAGGAGTGGGCCGATGGCGTTATCAATTGGCCCCTAGAGTGACGGGCTCTCGGCTGCAAGCTTGTGCAAGTTCTGGGCATGGGCAATCCGGTCGTTACAAGATCCCAGTGGGCAATATTGGTGAGTATCAGTGTGGGCCAGGTTACTAGCAAACCTCGAAGCTGAGATGCATTTTATAGATACCAACGCCGGCGCAGAATCCCACCTCGGGTCCGAAGATGACATGAAGACCGAGCCAGTTAACAGATTCAGCACGCCCCACCAACCGCGGCCGATATCCGTTCCAAGATATGAGGGCTCGTTGCTGCCAAGAAGACGGAGCATGCGCGAATAGCTAGTCAGGCCATCGATGACTTGCGACGTGTTAGCTTCTCAGATCTTGCTATACAGCAGGCAAAACCGGTTCTTAGAGTGCAGATCATATATCGGAGCGATCGACTCTTCACGGAGGGCCCGGTAAAGACTTCGCCCTACCTCGCGAGCGAAGAGAAGCGGCCCAAGGGAACCGCTAAACCGTCTACGTCATAGAGAATTGCCTTCAACTTGGGAAACCCCAACCCGTGACCGTGTGGGTCTACAAGAAAGAGGCAGAGATTGGTGCATTAGCAGCCATCATGGCTACTACCGCCGATCGGCAGATGTCGAAGTTCATCATGGACGTTCTTGAGAAGCGAGGGCAGGCACATGTAGTCGATTGGGCAGCTCGTCCCAATGACCATGTAGCGCAGCTGGGGTGCCTGCACCAGCATGGGAGGTTGGGGCATGGGGAATGCCGTCCCACCACGATCCAGGTTCTTCCTGGAAGAGATGTGCCAGGTGTGAGCAAAGAGGTTATGTGGGATCCTCGGCAGCCTTGGGAAAACGCCTTCGAGTTCACAGCTGCGGTTGAACTCTGGTATATTAAACCATTTCAGGATGCAGTTATCCGATATTGGAAGAAGTATGAACCCGAACAACAAAAGACGCTTCATGCTCTTCCTACGGCCAAGGATAGATCAGACTTCAAGAAAACGATTCAAGCCCAGATGATGGCTCGGGTGCTTCGAATTCGCTTCCCGCAGGAACCAACTCATAAGGGAAAGTACAAACCTGATCGAAAGAAGCGACAGTCGCATTCGCGGAATCAGATAGAGAGAAGCAAACCCCGTCGTGGTGAAACGGTTCTTCCACTCGCAAACGCCTCTCCGGTTGCTGGTGAAGACGCTCGACAGTCTGACTCTGGCACGGCAGGACTACCAATGGGAGAGCCAGAAGTGTCAAATACAGAGCTCCCAGAGGCAGAGCTGCAAGACCCACACCTGTCAGAGCCACACCCGTCATCACCCCAGGCACTACAACCAGGCCCTTCTGGTGCGCAGTCGCCAGAACCAGAGGCGTCGATTCTAGGTGCATCGAGTCCACAGGAATCAAGTCCCCAGCCATCAGATGCTGTAACGCGTCCCGTTGCTCATCTGCCGGATACTCCACGCCTTAATGGTGGTTCTTCACCCATCAATGATCTTCAGGGCGCTCATCTTCTTGATTCAGCCATTGCCTCGATCTCCTCGTCAGCGGCAAACCCAGACGGCCCCCAAGTCTCGGTCCCACCGGAACGCAATGATGAGGAAGACTTGGAGTGGCTGTGGCAGAGATTCGGCCCATCCATTACCAGAATGTCATGGTATCACGTTAAAAAGGAGGTTGACCGATACAGCTCGTAATTAAAATTTCACTTCTATGAAAACATCTCCGTTCCATGCATCGGGGTTGAAATGCATTAAGTACTTGCGATGTCTTCTTTTAAGAGGTAGAACACTGAAACAGTTTGAAAGCAAAGCTCCCTCAATTCAATGTTGTCCATTGATCACCTATGATATTCAATTTCACCCACACCTACCAGCTATCAGGCCAAAGAACCTTTCCTTCTTGCTCCCCACCATCCATCCCCCTCCACCCTACGTAATGGAAGTTTGGAGTACGGGCGTTCTTCTTTCTCTCTTCTCACAGCTTGGTTTCTTCCACTCTGCAGACGCAGGGACCCTGGATAGGGATGTCTCAGCTGCAGACCATTGCCTTCGTAGAGTAGCACTTGACTCAGCCGGTGTGCGTCTCTGGGCTCATGCTTTCGTCATAGTCATACCGCATATTGATTTCCTCTTCTTCTCCATAGATTTGCACTAAGGCAGAATGATACACGTAAACACCTCTAGCCATATACCGTTCCCCTACGCCAGCTGCAGTTTAGAACCGAGGTAAGTTTGCCCGGCCTGTCGCCGCCTTCTGATGGAATTCTCTCTATGAGATCCCCCTCCCCTGCCTGCACGAAATCCCCCTGCCTGCACGAAATCCCCCTGCCTGCACGAAATCCCCCCTTCATGTGAAAATGGGAGTATCACTGGACCCCATTCACCTTTCGGGAATCCTCCCCCCACGGTCTTCCGCTCTGCCGCTTTGACTTTGCGATTATTCTAGGCCGCCAGTTAGTGTTGATTGGCTATCGTGGTTGCCATCCATCACACAACCTGAATTCAAGTCCTAAGAGCCCAACGCTGCTTTGTAAATCGGATCAAATCCAATATCCTACGGTAAGTTCACATCCTCAGTACTTGTCGTCTTCCTCTGACAATGACAAAGCCAAGCAGGTATCTCGCGACTCCGTAAAAAAAGAAAGAACAATGTCTCAACCAACTACTACTTAACACCTCCTCGACACATCCCATCGATTGTAGTTGACTGTCTTGCAGTGCTAGTAGGAACTGAGATTTGTTCCAGTAAGCTTATATAACACCCCAGCCTCGCTCGCGCTTGGGAGCGTGGCTAGGTTGGACTGGTAAAATGAACACATGCATTCGCGTCTTAGGATGAAGCACCTTCCCCCCTCAAGAAACCTCCAAAAGCATGGCGAATTTAGACTCCCTTCTTTGATATGTACGGTCCATGTCTGGCATCTGCCGCAGCTTCCCATCATGTTGCGACCTACCCCTTCTTCTTCCCAAGTCCCTTCCCAAGTGCCTTCTCCAGCTGGTCAGGTCGGTCAAACAAGCACACCCCATACCTATCTCTTCCTGTAATCTGTGGGAACCTCGGGTATTCGATTCTCCAACGACCATGATCGTCATTGGGGTGATCAAAGGCTCGCACTTCATGGGATTGTCTCAAGAGGCCGCCTCATTGCAGTTCGAACATCGTGCGACTTGATCGTCGTTCGATATCTCTCAAGTTGGTCTTCCCCAGCTGTATTCAACTGCGGGCTTC
Source organism: Apiospora marii (assembly GCF_038362585.1). NCBI lineage: Eukaryota > Fungi > Ascomycota > Sordariomycetes > Amphisphaeriales > Apiosporaceae > Apiospora > Apiospora marii. Next base: position 5,842,516 of record NW_027117377.1, read on the forward strand.
CATTCACAACCCACAGTCAAACCTTGCATTCACTCTGAATTCCTAGGTTGTGCAACATATTTAAGAGACTGTGTTTCTCAAGCCTCTTCTTTCTCTCATTTCATTCTCTTCCTTGCACAATCGCTCCTCTCCCGCACCTTCTCATTCTACGCCTCAACTTTCCCTAGGGACACCGCTTTCTGCCAACTAACCCAAATCCCCAGCATCGCAACGACTGCAACACCATCCACGGTAAGTCCAGTCTGCGACATGATTGATTGACACTTTCCCCATCCATGCCATTGCGCAAGGTGGCCGTGAGCAGCGTCTGCTCAATCTTGCCCGTCTTTCCGTAATCTTCATTTTGTACAACCATCCTTCCCGCTCCGGACATGGTATCTGCTCACTTGCAGCGGCTTCGATAATCTGAGCTTGATTCTCTGTCCTGGGTCAAGAACGATGTCATGATTCCGTTTCCCACTTCACAATTTCCTCTTGTTCCAGCACCATCCCTTCACCCTGCCGTGGCGCTCCAGCTTTACTTCTCGCCATTTCTTATTTCTCATCAAGTTCACAAAGTCTCTTTGCCTATGTAATCTGGCGTATTCCAGCTAACGAATATAAAGCAACTGAGCCGCACCCACTGGCAAAGATCCGTCATCATGCCGAGAAACAAGAAGGCTTTACCGAAGAACGGCACTGCCGAGCAGAGCCAAGCGCCCGAAGCCGAGCCCGAAGCCGCGATTTGCGAATCCGGTAACCAGAGCGAGCGCGTCACAGGCCCCGGCGATGATACACTGGTGGCCCATACAGTAATCCACCAAAGTGATCATCGGCTCGCGTACTATCTGGGCTATACCAGCACTTGGCACCTAAAGCGTGCCATGTACAGTCCTCGAGTACTCCACGCGACGCGACTGCTGAAGCCATTCTTAGAAAAAGTATTCAGCGAGAAACACATGAATCATGTGTTCCAGGAGTGGCGTCGTCACAAAGATGACGAGACGTTTCGCGAGGAGTACCGCGTGGATGAATCCAAAATTCGCGACTACGGGAAGACAGGAAAACTCAACGTCCCCACTGGTCCCAAGAACGCTGATTCAATCCGAGCCCGGTGTGAGGCTTTCGTCTGGGGCTTGGAGTTTCTCTCGGCAGCTGCCGGAACCCACGATCCCGTCTGGACAACTGCCAAAGGGGAGGAGGAAGCATATCCTGAAAGCTACGAGAGATTGATACCCACCATGATCGGTGAGGACAAAGAGGGGGTCCTGCCACTGGTATGTTCCTGTCGAATTGGTGCGTTCAGGCAAATACGTTACTAACCTTTCCGTCTCGTGGCAGATTCCCTGGAACGAGGAGACCCGCCCCGAACTGGTGCACTACCCAGAATTCAACGAGATCGCGTTCGAGAAATACTTGCGGCTCCTCGCGCTGATACGAGGATGCAATCGACGCCTGTTAACCAAATTCGAGCTTGCCAAGACGCACAAACGCCTCCGAAAGGAAGTCGAGAAGGTGGAGAAGACCAACGGCGGCCAGAGGCTGACACTGCAAGAGAAACGAAATGTCATGATGCAACAGATCCTCACCGGCCGTGACACCCCCTCGACCACCACCAAAGACCTGGATGGATGGTGACACACGAGGGAGATTCGCCAAAGGGACGAGCTCACATCGTCGAGATGACTCGTCCCAAGCCGCAGCATACGGTAGATATCGATTACATCCTGGTACCGAGAGGCAAGCCCATCTTCGGACCCGACGAGATCAAGGAGGAGATGTCCAACAGTGACCCGTTCGCGAAAGGATTGCCAACACATTCGGCAGTCGTCAAGATGTCCCACGGCAGTATTGCCCTGTCAAAATTCGAGCGGTCCACGGAGTGGCGTGACGATATGCGTCTGACCCTGGGGTTCACCAATCGCGAATCGCTACGCAATATATCGTCAGTCGTGGTTTACGACGGGGAGATGGACTGCGGGGTGCTTCAAGATATTGATCGCACACGAGCCGACAGATATACACCGATATATCGAGGGGGACAGGGCGATCTGAAGTCATGGGACGAGACGAAGGAGACTATGGCTAGCAGTCAAAGCAAAAAGACCATAATTATTGGTCATTGCTCCCTCAATATTGACGAGGACCACGACTACCCGTTCGAATCGACGAGGTATAACGACATGGCCGTGGGGCTATCTACCCAACTTGCGCCAGTAGGCCATGCTGTGTTTGGCGTCGGGCGGCCTGCCCGGGCCACGCTCAACGATTCTGCCCCCGCTGCCTCTCCGGATGCGGCTTTGGAGGTGGGATACGAGAACCAGCCACCGCGTCCGACGTTTGCAGGCGAGGACAAAGTGTACGAGCCCGCTTTCTACGACAACATGGACGTGTCAGATCGAAAAGCGCAATACGTATATGCATCTAAGATGATCGAGAGACTCCGCATTGCACTGAACCACAGCCAAATCCATAAGAAGCACACGAGACAATCCATGTTCCCGGCGCTCAACGAGAAGCAGCTAGCAGAGCTTGACCAGCAGGAGCGTGTCGACGTCGACTCCGAGGGTAACCTGGAGCACGGCCTGTTGCACATAGACCAGACCGTCTCGTCGCTTGTGACGGGGTCCAACTTCACCAACGGTCTCCCGATCCAGCCTTGCTTGGAGTTGGCCCTGGCAAAGCCGACCGGTCGCTGTCACAATGGCGATACAAACCTGAAGTACTACCGCTCAGAAGCGTTTCCCGCATACGACGACAAGGATGGCTTCCTTGCGCATCAGATCACGGGAGCGCTGTCTCTGATCTCCCGCGTGACTGGGTGCTCGCTTGAGGCCTTGCGTACGGCCAAAGAAGGCGGCAAAACCCCGGAAGTGGCCAACACGACCTTTCGCCTCATCCAGACGACGGGAGCCATTCTTGGCGACGCTATGGGCCTGGGAAAGACGCATACCATTCTGATGCTGGTGGAGTACATGGCTCGTATGGGCTTTCTCGAGGACGATGAGGGTTACACGCAGCCGATTATCCTCGTTTGTCCCGACATTGGCGTCGCTCTGCAGTGGTACGAGAAGATTATGTCTTTCACCACCTTGATACGGCCCTTTGTGGCCCATGGCAGTGACTCTCGCGACACAGGATCGCGCAATGTTCCACTAAGAGACCGGGTGCCACCCAAGTACTTTACCGACCCCGAGAATGCGACAGGCAAAAACCCCGACTTTGACAGGTTCTGGGACAAGCCGGCCGGGCCACACGCAAACAGGAAGGATGAAGAGCGGATCGTCCCCTTCATCATCACGACCAAGCACACCTACGCGGGCCGTGTCCTGGGCAAGCCCAAGAAACGAGGGCGCGGGAAACGAGGCAAGGGGAGAGGAAGTAAAGGGGAGAGTTTGCAATAACAAGCTCACCAACACCGGGAGAGAATTCAGTATAGCCATCGTCGACGAGGTCCACGAGTATCGCAACCCGGCCACGAAGATCTGGGAGGCCATCGACACAACGAAGTTCAGATACTTCCTTGGGCTTACGGCCACCCCGATTGTCAATGACCCCATGGTGAGTCGCCCTCTGCATGACTGTTGTCGAGAATGCTATACTGACTAGACCGCAGGACCTGTTTAACATCGTGAAACTATTCCACGGCAAGAACTGGGACAGGCTTCCGGAGGACACCCAAACGCGGATCGAAGCCATGACGTTCGACGAGTTTACGTCGAATCGAAAGAAGGGTGAGAACCCGCGAGAGGACGCGTCTTCATACGAGGCCATCTTGAATCCGTCCATGCAAGTTTCCTATCCCGGCCTTCCGGTTACTTGGTCTAACATTAGCAATGTATTCGTAACTGACACTAAACAGCACCAAGAAGATCTTTAACAAGAAGCACGAGCAGGATAGGTTGCAAGAAGAGATGTATTCCACATTCGCCATGCGCCTCGAGGAGGCGTTTGTCATTCGACGGGGCCCGGCAAGTGAACTCGTATACAACGACAGGACCCATGAAAAGGTCTCCCTGCAGTCATTGTTGCCACGCGTCCGAAAGGTCTCCTACCGCGTACGGCATTGCAATGCCTCGGAGGAACTCAAGTACCAAACGGCTCACAAGGCTCTAGCCTGGTAAGTTCCCATTTATAAGACAAACCGTCCTATTGCAGCAGAATGAACTAATCCGGCCCCGATCCAGGGAGTATTGCAACCAGGTGGACAGCAGTACCAAGAAGAAGGCTGACGTGGCCGAGATATTCGGCAACCTCATCAGGGTCCAAAGAGAATTGGATATCCTGACCGGCTCCACGGTACTATACCAGTGGACCGAGCATATGAAGGGCTTGGGCAAGAACTCGACGGTCCCGTACATCGACGAAGCCCGCCGTCTCGGACGTGATCTGACCGGCATCTTGCAGCCCCTGCTGGACGAGAACGCCGCACCCTTCACCACGGCCTACGACTGGCTGTACCATCTTGTGGAGTCGTCTCCCAAGCTACTGGCCATTCTCGACATTGTCGAAGCCAAGCTCCTCCGCTCGGTGCAAGATGGCAAGCGACCCTCGAAGATTCTTATTGTCGAGGAGGTGCCTGCTCTGGCGTACCTGATCGAGTTGATGCTTAACTTGCTGTACATCAACACGGATACGATGCGTTCCGGTTTGCCCGACGATGCCCGCGTCAAGCTGATTGAATCATTCCGATCCGAAAAGCCGGAGTCCACCATGGTGATGGTGCAGCTGTATCAGGCATCGGGAGCGCACGGGATCAACCTGCATGATTGCTGCTCGACGGTCATTGTATCCACTCCCGGGTACAACCTGGCCACGGAAGAGCAGGCCGTCCATCGCACCATTCGGGTGAGTGGCCACCAAGCTATCGGCATACGGAATTCGTGCTAACATGGAGTAGATTGCGCAAAAGGAGACGGTGGACGTCTTCTATCTGCACCTGGAGAACTCCCATGACGATTGGAAGGTGGCCCGCCAGTTCTACAAGATCAGACTGGACATGATGAGTCGGGCCGAGTCGAGCCGCCATCCAACGCTCGCAGCATTGTTGAACCAGTTCATGGGCGAGGTCAATGCTGCGCATGAATCCGAGCTGGGCATCTACCTCCAAGAGAACCCCTCGCATTGTCGGGTTTTCGCTACTTCGGACGAGGACTACGACGGCGAGAGACTGGAGATAGAGAAGAGACTGCGCGTCGGCTTGGCAAAGTTGCAAGGGATCCTGAACCTGGGGCCACGCAGAGTCAAAGCGGGCGAGGCCAGTGGGCCCATCAAGATCTTGACGTGCGAGGATACGGTGTGCTTGCAGAATGGCAAGAGATTAGGGGATGAGGAGCCTGCCGTCGCAGAAAGCTCCAAGTCGGGTGCGAAGCGGCGAAAGACCAACGGCGCCGGCGCCAAGGTCACAGCCCCTGAGCCGTCCAACCTCTTCCACCTTGTCTCTGGCAACGACGATCCCTTCTGCATGAGGACGATGTCTCAGTGGAGGCAGCACCTGCGGACGACGCATGTCCTGAAGAGCGCCTTGTCCATGCAGCTTTGCGACATCATGAAGCTCTTGTCCATTCCCAGGCACACCAAGTTCAAGAAGGAGCATCTGACCCAGCTGGCTATCCTGGAGAGAGCCATCGAGTGCTCCTTTCGTCTACGCAAGATGATCAAGGCCCCGCTCTTGACGCGATTCAGCCCGCGCATCCGGTATACCTGCTTGGAGCCAACCCCGGTTTCCGCACTTGGCCACATGTTGGAGACGGCGGACGGCCTGCTCCAGAACAACGACGTCTACGTCAGCGAAGCCCTTGGAGAGCCATCCCAAGCCGCCCAGGGAGCCACCAAAGCGTCCTTGATTGATGCTCTCCATAGAGCTGAAGGCGAGCGCACTGTGAATGGCGAAATGCTAGAGAGCGATGCAATCGGTAGCGGAAACAGCGGCGGGCTGGGTTCGGAGGGAGAAGACGGCGGTGACGACGATGGCGAGGATGACGCTGCTGGTCAAGTTTAATCGTCTTGGTCTTTGTATTAGTACTAAGGGTTGTTTCCTTGGAGAAACACTCCCAAGTCCAGAGATCTCTGGTCCAGAGCCTCGGATCGTCGGGCCAATGGGATAGCCGGCAGACTCGGGCAGCTGGGGTGGATCTTGCTTCTAGACTTTGTTTTCGCGATGCTTTCACGGGCATCATGCCTCAGTGCAAGGAAAAGGACTTATTTTGCAACCCCGAAATATTCACCGCTACGTAACGACTGGTTTTTTGCTCGCGTGATTGATCACCTAGGCGTAAAATGAGTGTGGTGCCCCCTGTTGCACACAAGTGCCGGATTTACATAGCGTTAGGCAAAGCGTCTGTGTAAAAAAACCCCCCCTCTGCCGGCGCCTGGCTCTCAGCAGATTGTTCTGTCCCAGCTATAGCCTTGTGTACGATCTAAGGCCGCCCCGAACTGGAGGGATTTAGGCTTTCTCAACGTCATGGCCGGCGATGGTGGATGTGCCGATTGGGTAATCAGCTTATAACTATTGCCCTTGTGTTCTTGATCGTGGCTCTGCAATTTTGACAGCCAATTGCCGTTGGGAGCCCCTGGAGAACGTTGCTTTAAGCTTTCTGGGCCATGGGCCGACGGTCTTGGCCCCGGCTGGGCGTGGGGGCCAGATCTGTGCTATGATTGGACACCCTCCACTGTTGGTGGCGGGAACCACTGGCCGTTGTAATGGGATGTCGCACCCCTTGTAACTCGAGGGCCGAGGCGAAGCGGACCTGAAGGACTGCATTACTGCGAGATATCAGGAGTAAATGGGTTTTCGTTGTTGCATTTCTATGTCAGAACGAATGCTGCACTCTACAATCCATGGGCTGGATGTGGATGATCATACACCAGCTGCGAGTGCCTGTTCGAGCTCTCCCTGCCGCACCAGATTTGCATATGCCAGGACATCATGGCAACAGGTAACATCAAAAGCGACTGGTTTTCTAGCATTTACTTGAAACGTCATGCTTAGGAATGATTCTTCAGGACAGTCATCATGGCTGCCAAATCATTCGGTATAAAAGCCGACAGCATCGAATGCGGGACGTCGTCTATTTAGAGCTGCTGCAGGGTTTTGGCCCGCTGAATGACAGGGCCAGGGGGCAGGGAGGGGTAGCTTCAATCGCTTTACATCTGCGTCGGAGGGGCAAGAGCTACGCCCCCTGCTCGGCAGGTAAGTGGTAAGCAAAAGAAAAGGGCGCGCCCTAGACTTGACATGTCTGAAAAGGATGCGATATCCACATTCATCTGATCAATTGACTCCGAAGGATTCGACTCGGCTCGGAGAGTATTGCATACTACAGAAACGAAAGCTGCACAAGTGCTGACGCCTGTCTCCGCCCATTGGCGACGACCCCCCACTTGTCACGCCATCGCATTGGAAACCTGACTGGCGCAATGAGTGCTTATAAAAGCCAAGCCCATCACTCTTGATCACACTCGATGCCAGCTATCTCCGACCTCAAGCACGAGACGCCCAAGTAGAAACCAATGTCGCCGACCGTCGTCCCCAGGGCTCTGCAGCCCGGCGCCAAGATTGCCCTCATCTCGCCCTCGGCGCGGCTGAACCACGAGCTCCCCGCCGCCCTCGCGCGCGGCATTGACGTCATCTCCAGCCGGGGCTACCAAGTCGTCGAGATCTACCACGGCCCGGATTCCGGGATCCAGTCCGGCATTGCCAATCGGCTGGCCGAGCTGCGCGCCGCCTTTTCGGACCCCACGGTGTCGGTCGTCTGGGCCACCATCGGCGGTTCCACGTTCACCGAGCTGCTGCCGGCCCTTCTCGCCGACACGAAGCTCCACGACGTCATACGCGCCCACCCCAAGATCGTCGTGGGCTACTCGGACATTACGGGCCTGCACTGGTTCTTGTACTCGCTAGGGCTGCGCACCTTCTACGGGCCCGGCATCTTCCCGGAGCTAGGCGAGCCTCGTGCTGCGGAAAAGGACGCATATGAAGCCTCGGCGCTGGGATTCTGCGTCCAACATGTGTTTAGGGCCATGACGGATCCCACACCCATTGGCGCCGTGGCTCGATCGCCCATGTACGCGCCGGATCCCGCCCGCCTCTTCACCGACCCGGACTCGACGGAGCGGCCCCGGCTCGTGCCCAACCCCGGCTGGACCTGGTTGCGCGGCGGTAAGGCCCGGGGCCGGCTGTTCGGGGGTTGCTTGACCGTCATGGTGCGTCTCGGCGGCGTGCGTGCGATTGTGCCGGACTGGAAGGGCCGCATCGTCTTCTCGAGACGGCCATGGCCGACAACGACGAGGGCAAGGGCAACCCGCTCTACCGGGTGCAGGCCGCCGTGGCAGATCTGATTGCGCAAGGGGTATTTGAGGAGGCCGCCGGGCTGGTGGTAGGCAGACCGTTTGGGTATAACTCGGCCGAAATGCGGGAAAGCTACATGCAGGTCATCCGGGAGCTCCTGTGCGAGGGTCGACTGGCTTCCACCAATGCATTTCCCATCCTGTTCGGCGTCGACTTTGGGCACACGACGCCCATGGTCACCTTGCCGTACGACGGGCTGGCGGTGCTGGACTCGGAGAGGGACGAGTTTTCCATCGTCGAGGCAGTGGTGCAGGCTTGAGGATGGGGGTGTGAACATGGGCATAGCCAAAGTATCACAGTAGTAAATGAGACAGTGCAATGTTGCCCAGGAGCGTGTCCCTGGGGTGCTCTCCAATTCTTTTGAGTACTCTTGGCTCTTCTTGATTGGATTACTTTCGAATGCTTTCTAAGTACTCTTGGGCGTTCTCAAGACCACAAATTGGATTTATACCATCGTGGGCCGTATTAAGCAAGATACAGAAGTAACCACAACGCTGATGTGATGCAAGCTCTCTTGGAAGGCTGCTTCCAGGATCTCCTCTATGGCTTTTGCATATTACTTGACATTGGCCAACAAGCAGCAGCCGCCCTTGGACTCAACAAACCTGCCCATCTACGAAATCGTCCCGAGCAGCCGCCGGCGCCTTCAAGCGAGAACAGCCCTGCAGCATGTCGTCGATTCGGCTGCGGTTCCTTTCCCTGACAGAGGAGCCGATGAAATATCAACCCCGATATTGCGCACTGTACATCGAATGAAGCAACGTTCCGGGCCTGATGGGGCGCGGATTCTTCATCGTCCCGGGCAATGTGGCCAGAGAAAATGGCTATGTTGAGCGCGCCGACGCCCGCCACTACCATCCTCCCGACCTGTAAGAACTACCTCATTGGCGTGCCTCGCGAGCAGCCTCCTCAGTCTCGCGCGCATTCATTTGGCGTGGGGTCTGCCCATCTACCCCGCAGTAGCTCTGGCAAGACCGCTGAAACCACCTGTGGCCTGCCCCGCATTGGTTTACCCAGCCCAGGACAGCTTGGACAGTTACCCAGCGCAAGCTAGCTTGCGGCGCCTAACACTGAGTACCAAAAAGGCACTACAAGTGCGGATTATGCGATTTAGTGGCTGGCTTATCCAATTTAGAAGGCCCTGCTGCCTAGATGAGGCGGGCGCACGCGAACAGTCCCATTGCCACCGCCCCTGAGCTGCAGCAATCAGATACCTCAACATTCATGTGGCATCTAACTCTCCAATCCAAGACTCTGTCAGTTCCAATTGGCCAGCCCTCATTCGACACCGATGGCATCATGCATGTCGGTCCAGCTCCAAAGCTATGCTACAACGCTGCATGCCGTATGAGTCAGCAAATAAGCTAAAGTCAACAACATGTCCTTTTGCTGCCGACTCGTGAGTGCGTATTTCCTGATAGCCTGACCTTATAACAGCATGTATATGGTCGGATTCCCCAATTAATAGACTATTGCCATCGCATTGAGGGAGGCTTGGTTCCCTTCAAGCTGGGGCAGCCTCGGATCGTGGGCAAGATTAACTTTCCGCGACAGAAAAAGTCGCCGAGAGCCAATGTCCTCCACTTGAGAAAATGCCATCAACACACACCGACCTCATCCCCGCCAAGGACTTTCGCCGCCACGCCCCCCAAAGCCTCGGGTACGACCCCGACGAATTCCAAATCCTTGACATCCACGGCTCGGCGCCAGAGTCTGACCCGGACACTTGGGCTCATGGCAAAGGAGCGCTGGGGTGGGCGCGCGCCCCCAGCAACTGGGAGATCTACCAAACCCAACTTGGAGAGGCTGCCTGCCAGCTCCCCTACGTGGTCGAGACTACCATTGACCTGATCCAGAACGGCCTGCAGCACATCGAGATCGTCAGCGTCTTCGCGCCCCGCCCGAGGCTCTCGCCGCGGCTCGCTATCAGCTCGCCGGCCTGCGCGGGAACGGCCACTTGGACGGGAATGAGACGCGCCCCGCCTTCTCCGGCGCCGTCGACTGCCCACACGGAGAGGAGGTCGTGGTCCTGTCATCAGCCACACGGGCGAGATCCACTACATCTCCATCGATGAGCAGCTGGAATACAAGAAGGCAAAAATGCCCGTTATGGAGAGGGCCGGCACCGATACCGGCACCTTTCAAAGTACCAATGTCGGAGAAACGTGCCATATCATAATAATCCATTGACTGAGTCGCTCTTATATCTAGTATCATCGCTAGGCAGTCACGATATGATGCAGATTTGACAGAAAGGGAGTGAGAGGCCTGTGTATAGCCACGTTTAAATATACGATCCTGGGACAACGGTAAGATACTCTGCCGGCCAGTCTTGGCTTGGATCTTGGAGACTACCCTGCCAGCAACACTGCGGCCGCCCATGAGTGCTTGAAAATCGAGTACTATCTAACAAAATCAAGTACAGTTAACCTTGATTACAGCTTAAGGGGGGTAACCAAATAAAACTGGCACTTATACACTACGGGAGGGGTATTCCTTTCCTACTGAGACGCCTCGCTTATGGCGATGTAAAAACTAGTGGGAGCTCGGAGAGAGGGGGGGGGGGGGTTACAGTGGCGCTTCGCTTATCGCCACATAGAACCGGCACTTGCGTATTACGGAGGGGTACTCCTCCTTCAAGAAGACACCTAACCCACAGTAATGTAAATGCTGCACGGGGAGCTCACAGAGGGGGGGGTCTTTTTTACGAAGACGCTTTACCTACCGTCATGTTAAACCAGGACCTATATACAACGGATTGACGCTCCCCCGCAATGGCAACGAATTTATTGCGTGTATCTGCGAAAACTAAAAAACATGAATGTCTTCTCTATGTTCAGAGACTAATGAAATCATCGCGGCTCAAAACGCAGGAGCGGATGTCAAGGCCCATGAAAATGATGGTGCCAAAGGTCATCTCTCTCACGCCTTCTTGTGTCTTGTACATAACTCAATAAGCGATCTAACGACGAGACGAGTAGGCATCACCATCCGTCGGGCTTTAGTCAAGAGGGAAAATGTATCTCCAAGCCAAATTCCCAATTGATCATTTCTGCTTCAGCCGTTCCACCATCTCTTCCAGTACCTGATTGGCTTCCTTCAGAAGCTTGATCTGCTCGTTCCGCGAACTGAGTGCCTTCTCGAATGCGATGATCTTGTCCTTGAGCGAGGTGATCTGTTGCCTGGAATCGTCATTGTCCATCGCCAGTGAGTCCCTCTCAGACTTCAGCGACTCTAGTCGCCCTTCAAGACCAGACTTTTCCTCCTGAAGTAGCTTAATTTGATCGGCCTGTAGGTCACGATCGCGATTGAGGCGTGCCACTTCCCTTGCTTGTGTATCGACAGTCGTTTGCATAGTCTCCGTCTTCATGTTCTGCAGTTCGAGCTGCTTCTCTTGCAGGAAGACCTTTGTCTGGAGCTCGTCATGACGACTCGCCAGTACCATAGGATCAGTCTCAGCGGGCGGAAGGTTCTCCCCACGTCTCTGAGCATTCTGTCCGGAAGTCAATTGCTCCTGACCCCCCAGCTTCTGTGACTTTCGGGGTTCCGCGTCCTCATCATGTATCTCCTCGCCATCCTGGGCAAGTACGTCAGCGCTGGGGGCGACTTTCCGCTTGCGATCATTCCTTGCCTGATTGTCGATGGGCTCTCGTGTGACTACTCGACCGCCAGCATCGGTTTCTTGGTTGACATCGCTCCCATTCTGACTGGACTCTAGGTGATCTCCCGCTCCGGCACCACTGACAGACCTACCTAGACCACCGACATCACCGACATCCATCTCTGCGACGGAGGGGCTCCGACGAGGAATTCTGGCACGCGAAGCCTGGATCCCAGCAACATCCTCCACCTCACTTTCGTCGATCAAGATATCTCCACCAGAGCCGTCTTCCAAGTCCGAGTCCGCGTCCGAGTCCGCGTCCGAGTCCGCGTCCGAATCCGTCCATGACTTGTCTGGGAATACTGGATCGCCCCCGTTGAAATATACGGATTCTGTCTCGGGTGGGTGACTAGTACGAGAGTCGTATTTGAAGCCCCCAATAGTCTTGGCAGCCTTGTCAAGACAGTTCGAGCGAATACACAGCAAAGGATACAACTTGTATGGTTCAGCGTCCTCTTTCTGCAACTGGGCCGGGTTGCTATACGGCGTCTGGGCACCCATGTCTCCGGGCCAAATGATTTCCAAGTCGCATTTCTGAGATGCGTCTGGGAACAGCAGGCGCAAGAACCTGTCCTGGTGTGGGTCGTAGCGCCACTGGAAAGGCTCTGACAAGGTACCCTCCTCTTGTTCAGGCTTTGTCTTATAAAGTTGCAATGCCCACGGCAAAGCGACATCAGTGCCCTTGAGGTAGCGAGCGTTGAGGGGACCACGCCCAAAGTAATTAATACAAGCCCTGGCGACAGACTGGAGGGTGCGCCAATTGTCGAACTGATTGTCGGAAAACAAGCTCTTGACATGGGCTTCGGGCGAATTAGATAGGGTGCGAGGCTCCCAGTTGTAGCAGATCAGTGCCTCACTCACGTCTCCGTAGTCCCATCCAGTAATCAGTTTCATGGCGCCGTAAGTCCAGCGGCGCTCAAAGTCCCATAAATTCCGGTCAAGAGCCGCATCGTAGTTAGCAGGCACCTTATGCGTTCGGTACATATCCTCCAGCACTGCGAACATTCGCAACACCGGCTTCAGATCTTTCTTGCTAAGCCCCTGCTCAAGGAATTTGGTGGCCTTGTCTGCTTTCCCTTCATAATTCCGGCCGCTATAGTGCAGGTTGTTGCAGCAAACATTGGACTCTCGTTCCTCTAGATGCAGTGCCAGTGGATAGTACCGCTCCTCAAGATGTGCCTCACGATAGCCTGGGCACACTATTTCCCACTCAGGCCGGTCTTGTTTCTCTTGGCCGGAAATTGGCTTGATGGCGGTACTAGGGATCGGCAGTTGCCGGCCCATCTTTTGGCTGCGCAGCTCACATGCTCTTGGGCAAAGTACCCGTATGAAAGGATGCTTCAGAGGATCGCAAGGTTCATCGTCAGCCCCACGATACATGTCGATGTGGTCGGCAACGAATCTCAAAGTATCCTCGTTGTCGACGCTCCGGAGAATATCCATGTCGCGATGAAACTTTGTATTCGGGAGAGCGGCCCATGTGCGAATGTTGAGGCTTTTCGATGCCCGCTTCCTGAGCTCTGTCATAGCACGGGCGAACAGGAGATACAGGTAAGCATCCCGCTCAGCGCGATAGTCGGCTGGTAGTCCATGGCCGATTCGGTAGAGGTCCCACAGGTAGAGTATGACGCGGTGTTTTGAGTCGTCGAGTGGTAGCTTAACGTTTCGAAGGCCTGGTATCTTCCCGTCGCTTCCTCTGGCCCATTTCTGTAGATGAGCAGATTCGGTCGCCATTGTGGACATATTTGACCCGATGCCTGACTCAGGGTTATATTAGTATCTTGTCAGCGGACAGGTGGTGTGGTGGATTGAAATGGCACTTACTAATTATAATGATCAGGTAGATGGGTATGGTGAGGTGCGGGAGCAGGCAGTGGCCTCTTGAGGACAAGCGTCGTGTGTCTGTAACAGTGATGAGGATGGAAAGGCCACGATCAATTTGGATTGTGTGGCAATGGCGTACAGGTGACAGGCGAAGTATGAAGGGAAGATGGTTGTGGAGGGAAAGTGATGAGGCTTTATAGTGATTTTCGCCTCCGAGAATTGAATGCAAGCTGGACTAAATGATTGAATACAGCGATGCAGCGGCCATGATACATGTGCTGCATTCAATTTCGAAAATAATGTGCCCTAAGCTGGGGTGCACTGTATTCAAGCTGGCTACTGCTATTGTACCCGTTTTTGTGAGAGAGTACCGGATTTGTATGAGGAACTCACCATGCGGAACACGAAGACGCCGTTGTCGATATCGTAGCTGCTGCTGCACACATGTATTGTCAATAGCCTGAAAATAGCAATGAAGCATATGATATGTACCGTATAATTCCATAATACTACTTATTGCTAAGAGCTCTCTCCCCCTTCTGCTTTAATGATTGTGACTTTATCCCGTGTTGGATCGTTGGTGTTATTCGATCTCTCTTGGATAGCGTCCAACTGCGGGTGCCAGCCCTCTGTCTTTACAACTAGATATACAAATCCGCCTGCATAGGTGCAGAAGAAAGCATGCCAAATATCCAAGTCCTCGCTTATTGCAGTTGCGGAAGGTGCGTCTAACATAAGCTGTTCCTTCCCTGATACATGAACTTTTCTAGCTGATCTCGGCACAAAGGTATTCCGCTCTTCTTTCTTTCACCATCTTGGCATCCTAGCATCACGATTAAACTTCATTCTCCCGCCATCTCGATACGGTCACTCGTCTGCAACCGTAGGGCTGTAGGGGGGAGTATAATAGAAGCCGACCTCGTGCGCTCTCTACAATTTGACATTTGCCCACAATACCTTCTTCTGCGGCCATTTCACGGACTGCCCTCAAACATTCCATCCCATCTTTTGTGACACCTTCTCAACGTTGCACATGCGGTCTTCTATCCACAGCTAGAAACTCGAGCACTGGCACAGTAACACAATATTGCTGTCTATACGTCTGGTAAATGGTCTGGTATCTTGTTTTTCGTCATATCAGTGTGCCAAGCAGGATCCATTACAGTGCCTGCCATCATTTCCAGTCAATCCTCACCAAGCCCAGCCAACTTGAGAGCTCCGAGACTGCATTGGTATCTTGTCAGCAGCCACTCAGGCTGGCCAGTTACACTGCTTGTGATTTATTCTTTGTTTGGGCGCGGAAGCTGTCTTGACGATTTCCAATATTCCTTCCCAACTACAGCTTCGCAATTTCTAATCTCCTGTAGTGTCAAGCACAACCCAACTTTGTCTTGTAACATCTCTCAGGATGGAGCGACGCGCCCGGGGTCCTGGTGGGAGTGTTCCCAGAATGCCGGATCATTCCAGCTAAGACGAAGAGTTTTTCATCCAGCACCAGGACTTTTACACGCGGGAGTCGACCACGGCTTCCTATCTGGGATAACGACATCCGCCGGTTTCGAAAATTCATTTGCACCGCAATTGTCCAACATATCACATGCGTCTTCGCTGTGTTTGACATGGGTGGTAAAGAACGCATCTTGATTGCAAGGGTCTACAGATTGTTCTTCGAGGCTGGCTCAGACGAAGGGTTTCAAGCCCAATTTCGCACCAACGAGGAAACTATCATGACACTTACCACTGCTGAGAGATACCCTGACTTCCCCATGCGACGCGATGATGCGAAATTTATTTTGATCTGTGTGAAGCAACTTCCACATTGGCCTCCCACGGCCATCCTCAACCTTGGTCATGTTTCGACGTCGCAAGAAAAGTGCCTGGGGCATAAAGCCATGAGACTGAGGAGGCCAAGTTGCCAAGCATTACCCGCCTCCAGGCGAAAGCCATCTGCAAGCACTGGGAGATCAGGGGGTCCCCGAATACGGCGTTGCATATGTAGTTCATAGGCCTCCACATCATGCACTGTCCTTGGACTGACAAGATGCAAACCGTCAGTGGCACTACGACGACGACGTCCCTTGTATGCCAATCCAATGCTGTACCTGCCGGATTCTTCAATGGCTCCGACTGGGTCGAGCTCGTGGCATGTGGATGGTTTAAGGAACTGCTCATGCTTTCCAATGGCAGATATTTTCTGATTATTCATGCATGAGACATTGATGCCCTGATTGAGCTCTGGTTCATATCTAACGAGGCCTGCCAGGTACTTGTCCACTGTCTTGCCTCTTGCTAGCCTTCCGCGCCTGATAAATCTCGTGCTTGATCGGCTGGGGAAAGACTACGAAGGAGGTTGGCTACACGAGAGAGACCGATGCGAAGCTGTACGGTCTGGACTTGGCCCATCTCAGGGCAGCTTGATGCCGCCCCTCGAGAGCTTTCCCAAGCTTCGCGACTATCATGACAAGAGGCCTCTCGAACTCATCAAACCAGGCGTTTTGGGGGGTTCCATATCATAGCTACGTGCGCTATCTTCGTCGGCGTCAAAGAGGCACCTGCTCACTAAATCCGACTGCTTGGCAACGACCATGATCGTCCAATCATCCATGGCAATCTTTGGTACGGTGTTTGGTTAGGGTTAGGGTTAGGGTTAGGGTTAGGG